>NC_092313.1:8247500-13247500 GCF_036785885.1 Coffea arabica | reverse complement strand
ATTCTATACAACTTTCATTCTTTAACCTAAGGCCAATTAAGCCTCTATGATGGGGTTACAAATTCGGACAGAATGTTGGGGAAAATTTTCCAGATTCTGGAATTTTTTTGCAATCAATGGAACTTTCTCAATTTTCTTGTTCTAATCACTACCAAAACACCTTATACAACCTTAATTGCAACATACAACCATCATACAACAAATTGGGCAGAAATTCCTCAAGCCCTAGTTCATCATATAAAAGGGAAAAACTTCCAAATTCATCACACCCACTGCATAATCATGAAATCAAGCCAAAACTTAAGCTAAAAACACATCTTAAGCAAGATTCAAAGCAACAAAGATCATGATCAAATGTTGGTACCTCAAAAGCAAGGCTTGGTAGAGTGATAGTTCACTCCCTTTGAAATTTCTTGGTTCCTCAAGCTTTCCAACTCACAACCTACCCCTTTAATCGGTTTGGAATTCGATTTTAGCACTTGGTTGGTGTAAATCAAGAAGAAAATGATGAACTCTTGCTCTCCTTTTTTTCTCTCTTCTTACTCGGCCAAGATGCAGAAAAATATGAAGGAGATTAAGCTAAATTTGTCTTATAAGAAGGTAGAAAGGTAAGAATTAATTCTAACCACAAGTTTGGCCAACACTTGGCTTAACCTTAACCACAAAAATTTTCTCTTTCCTTCCTTGCATTTGAGCCACAAATTTCGGTCAAAGCTGCTGCAATTTAAGAAGATATTTTGCTCACAAGTCAATAAACTTGTTTGGTAAGAAAAATGGTGGTCAAGTGGTGCGTTCAAAAGGTAGTGCGCGGGACCCGCCGGTTCGCTCCGTTTTTCTTAAAAACTCACGTACTAGGATTTTTACTTCCCATTCACTAACCTTATATCATTGCTACTACTCACATATTATTTTTCACTTAAAAGTCACTTTTAATCACCAAATTTGATCCTTGCTCCGTACCGAAAATTCATCCGGCGAAAAAATCGTGAAAACCCTAATTTGCTCAAATCTTGAAACCGAAGTGTGAAACCCTATTTTCTAGGTTCATTGGCACTTATTGTGGGGTGATTGAGTAGTAGGGCCACTATAAAGTGGTATTTGTCAAAAAAAAAGGGAATTTTAAAAAAAATATAAGGAATTTGCATGGCTTCTGGCCGGATTCCTCACAAAACACTATTTACCAGCAATTTTTCCCTTTTCTTCTGCCTCGGGCCGTTACAACTCCCCTCCTTAAAAGAATGTCGTCCTCGACATTCCAACTTGTACTAATCAGATCAAAATAGTTCTCGAAAGTCGATCACGTATTAAGAATCATTTCAATCTCGCTTATCATAATCAAATACTAATCAGATCAAATATCTCAAAGGTCAATCACATACTAAGAATCACTCATTGCAATCAAGTACTATAAGTACTCCAATCCAACTTATCAAATAATTTTGATCCAATTGATAGTCAGACGAGTAACTGGATACATATACAAAAGGCTCGAAATCGGACTTAAAGTCCCTGATATTTGGCAAAACAATCCAGGACGTAACGATGTCTCAGGTCAGAAATTATCCCTGGTGGTGCTTTATAACACAACAAGCTAGCACTCAGCTATACTTCACCAGAAAGTCTCAGGAATTTGTCCCCGGTGGTGCTTGAAAACACAACAAGCTAGCACTCAGCTATACTTCACCAGAGCCTCAGATACAAGATTTTGTCCATGGCGGTGCTGGACAACACAACAGGTTAGCACAACGGCTATACCTCGCCAAAGAACCTCAGTTCAAACTTTCATCCTTGGTGGTGCTTTATAACACAACAAGTTAGCACAACGGCTAAACTTCACCAGAGGATCTTAACTCAAGAAATTGGCCCTGGTGGTGCTTGGAAACACAACAAGTTAGCACAACGGCTAAACTTCACCAGAAAGCTTCAAGTCAAAGTTTCATCCCTGATGGTGCTTGGAAACACAACAGGTATGCCTCGCCAAAAGAATGACGGTACTTGGTAACACAACAGGCAATACCTCATCAGAGAGGTTCAGTTCAAGAATTTCATCCCTGATGGTGCTTGGAAACACAACAGGTATGCCTCGCCAAGAGAATGGCGGTGCTTGGTAACACAACAGGCAATACCTCATCAGAGAGGTTCAGTTCAACCGCTACAGAGGAGTAGTAGCCGGTCTACAACCAAACAAGTACGAAAATGTTCAGAAACAGAGTCAAAAGCAGGGTTCAAGTATATCGGTTCAAGAGCAGGGTCAATTATTTCAGGTTCAAGGAACACGGGTACGAGTAGAAACTCACTCGCCTAGCTTATGCCCAGTAATTCACACTCTCAAGCAGTCATCAACTCAAATCCACATACAGATCATATATAAATCAAGATACTTGCTCAAGAGTAAAAGAGATACCCTATTTTCAATTAGGTCAGGTTTATCAAGTGTATGTAAGGGTACACTAGCCGATTCAAATTCAAGTCTACTTACAGGTCGTATACAAACCAAACTACTTGCTCATGCGTAAATGAAATACCATATATTCAGTCAAATCACGACCACTAAGTGTGCGTAAAAGCACACTTGCCTAAACAATGTTCAAGTCTCAAGTGAACTCAGCCTAGTCAATTTCCGACAGTTCAAAGTCAGTCTCAGGCAGTTCAAGTAGTTCAAATCCCAACACTTACAAATCGGGTGGTGCCATCCTTAATCAAACAAGAAGACTAGATGAAGGTTGCAAAATCAAAAATTTTCTCAACAATCCCGCCACCACCATAATGTATCAAAACCCAAGCCAACACTTATTGGACAAGTCCAAGTCATTATTTCAATTTCCTCATTCAGTTAAGTCTTGAGTACAAGACAAAATCTTCTGCGCTCTAACCTGTGCCATTACAACTTATCTCAAACTCAATCATAATTTCTATTCACATCATCGTACGTTAAACCATATTCCGTCTAAAATTCACGAGCATTTCCTCAGGAAAAATATCGGGTACACAAGTACAAGAATTCAAACTAAGAAACTTCACGACTCAGACCATATGGTCTTAAACGAAGCTCATCAAGTCATATCTTACGTGTACCATTTTCAAGATTCACAACTGACGCTCCAAAAGAGCACTGAACGTACAAACCAATCCCATAGCCCGGCATCCTAAACTTTAAGCCTAGGATACACTACAAAAATCTGAAACCTAAGATCTGATACCATTTGTAACGACCCCACCTCCCCCTAAGGCGAACCAAAGGGTTTAGCGGACCGCCTGCCCAGCTCTCGCCGAGACTCACTCACTTACTACATTCCTCAAGTAAATTACAAGGTACAACTCAAATAATACATCCAATTCCCCAAAATTACATATCATAAGCGAAGCGGAAACTAGTTCTAAGCGTAAAATGTAGATTTACATCCGATTCAATTTCAAATAATTATACAGGCCCAAAGGTACATAAACCGAAACCAAATCTAAACTATACAAGATGTACGCCATCCAGCCACACAAAGATCCAAATGCAAGTTCTTTCTTTACCTCGATCCCTGTGGGGAGAAGAAGATAATAGGGGGTGAGTTAGAAACTCGGCGAGTGACCAGTAAAATCAACAGCCAAGTATATTTCACAATAAAGCATGGATATGATGTCATGATGCAGTAATCAAATGTTCATTTATTGCTCATGTGAGCCAGTGAAATTCTTGTACTTAAATACCCAATGCTCGTTTAGATCAGGTAACCATGATACAGAAGTAAGGAGTCATCGTACTCCAAAGAATGTATAAACAGTAGTGGAGACATTGGTTCTAAGCACAAGACTTTCCAGGAACTCATTGAAGCCAAATTATGTCATGGCACACACTCGAACCCCAAATGATATGCAAAGGAGTAATAAATGCAAGAATTAGTTCAAAAGTAACTTTGGGAACAGTCGAGGGATCACTCACTCAAACTATAGTGCTTCAAATATTCACGTTCAACTATACTCCAGGTTTGAAGTCCAGATCTGCGATAGAAATTCAATTTGAGAACTTTGAAACACGAGTAAGATTTGACACTTAAACGTTCCGTTCATTAAGAATCAACCAATTGAAATTCATTTGAAAGGCATTCGTGAAACACTTGCTCGCTTCTCAAATCGTAAGGTTTTTGTAGCATATATACTTGGAAACAATATTTGAGTTGAAAGGACAAGGAAATACAAGTTTACATTGGCCATTATATCTTTTTCTCAAGGGTACAAGTTCGTTTCGGTTTTTAATGTATAACCCTCGATAACAAAGTAGCAAAGGTTCTCGCTAGTTCAAGTGATAATCACTTAACCTTCGCTCAAGTTTCAAATATAGTTTTCTAGTTCTCGAGTTAAAAATTCGGGCAGCATGCCTTTTGTATTTACCTAATTTTCCAGCCATTTAGGCTTCATTATTTTTCCTCAACCAAAACCCAACATCATTCATATCAGCAATTCATGTCAAGAGCCGTTCCATAGGCTCACAATATCATAAGAACAAGATTCACAATAATAGCAAGTGCAGAAATTCAATTTAGCAAAAGACAGATTTGACGTACGAATGCGGAAATAACATATCCGAGGTTACGCTTATCGGATCGAGGCGCAACCTATGCCGTTTCGAAGCTAAGACTCAGGGCTACAATGTTCATGAAGGTCACTTAGTCCAGTTTCTAATGCAACTTATTCAAATCCTCAAATTACCGAACCAAAATTCAATTTGTCGGCTACTTAACCGCATTACACTGTAATGGACATATCTCAGGCTACAAAAGTCCAATTCAGGTGTTCTCAGAGGCATTTGAAAGCTAAGTCGGAATAATATAACTTTCATGTTTTGGCCAAGAGCTTAATCAGTACGTATCCTAGTCAAAAAATGTGATAAACTGGACTAACTGATGAAACGGACTGTTGGGGAAATACTTAAAATAGTAAGGGTATTTTGGACTTTTCACGACCTACGTTGCTCCGATTGAGCTGAAATTTGGTAGCCACCTATAATACCATTCTCTACAACTTTCATTCTTTAATCTAAGGCCAATTCGGCCTCTATGATAGGGTTACAAATTCGGACAGAATGTTGGGGAAAATTTTCCAGATTCTGGAATTTTTTTGCAATCAATGGAACTTTCTCAATTTTCTTGTTCTAATCACTACCAAAACACCTTATACAACCTTAATTGCAACATACAATCATCATACAACAAATTGGGCAGAAATTTCTCAAGCCCTAGTTCATCATATAAAAGGGAAAAACTTCCAAATTCATCACACCCACTTGCATAATCATGAAATCAAGCCAAAACTTAAGCTAAAAACACATCTTAAGCAAGATTCAAAGCAACAAAGATCATGATCAAATGTTGGTACCTCAAAAGCAAGGCTTGGTAGAGTGATAGTTCACTCCCTTTGAAATTTCTTGGTTCCTCAAGCTTCCCAACTCACAACCTACCCCTTTAATCGGTTTGGAATTCGATTTTAGCACTTGGTTGGTGTAAATCAAGAAGAAAATGGTGAACTCTTGCTCTCCTTTTTTTCTCTCTTCTTACTCGGCCAAGATGCAGAAAAATATGAAGGAGATTAAGCTAAATTTGTCTTATAAGAAGGTAGAAAGGTAAGAATTAATTCTAACCACAAGTTTGGCCAACACTTGGCTTAACCTTAACCACAAAAATTTTCTCTTTCCTTCCTTGCATTTGAGCCACAAATTTCGGTCAAAGCTGCTGCAATTTAAGAAGATATTTTGCTCACAAGTCAATAAACTTGTTTGGTAAGAAAAATGGTGGTCAAGTGGTGCGTTCAAAAGGTAGTGCACGGGACCCGCCGGTTCGCGCCGTTTTTCTTAAAAACTCACGTAGTAGGGTTTTTACTTCCCATTCACTAACCTTATATCATTGCTACTACTCACATATTATTTTTCACTTAAAAGTCACTTTTAATCACCAAATTTGATCCTTGCTCCGTACCGAAAATTCATCCGGCGGAAAAATCGCGAAAACCCTAATTTGCTCAAATCTTGAAACCGAAGTGTGAAACCCTATTTTCTAGGTTCATTGGCACTTATTGTGGGGTGATTAAGTAGTAGAACCACTATAAAGTGGTATTTGTCAAAGAAAAGGGAATTTTAAGAAAAATATAAGGAATTTGCACGGCTTCTGGCCGGATTCCTCACAAAACACTATTTACCAGCAATTTTTCCCTTTTCTTCTGCCTCGGGGCGTTACATTGTTTCTTCTGCTGCCTTCCTTATAGGAGACTGCCGGAGCTCTGATGATGTATCACCTTCTTCTTTGTCTTCAAATAATCGCCTGATTGACTTCCTTGCACTTAACTTTGCTCTTTGCAACTTAGATTTTTTATCATTTGTTGTCTTCGTTCTCTTGGACTTGTTCACGTGTTGGGGTCCCACTGAAATTGGATCTGACTGTATTTGTGGTGACTCTTCTTCACAGATCTCCTTTGCTCTATCTCTAATGTGTGGATTGTCATTATTGTTCTCCCTCCCAATTACTAAAGGGTCAATGTCATCTCTGCCTTTAACAGTTGAGGACGAACCAATCTCAGCTTGCCAGCCATCATGATACGGAAGTGCAAGTAGGCCATCACCAGTCACTCTCTTGTACAGTAATTTTCCTTCTGGGGACACAATTTCAATTGGATCAAGCCCCCTCTCAGCATATATGTGCATTTCTGGAAGCCCCTCATAACATATTGTCAATAATTCGATGTCGACATCATCCTTGATGGGAACTACACCAACATCAAGGTCATGAAAGGGAATAGAGTACCAGAAATTCACATTTGCTACGCCGTGCTCAATTGTTTGGTACATTTTTTCAAACGCAAATACAGATAATTCATCAGGGTCCCGTCCACAGAATACCCTCACGTGTTCGCAAGTGTATCTAATTCTCGGTTTTCATTTGAAATATCCACCATAATGCATTTGTATGTCTATGGTCTGCCACGGATTATCTCCCATTCTTATGCACCTAACCCAAAAAATCAACATTAACACACTTATCTAGAAGGATAAAAATCATAATCAATACCAGTATGGACCATAGTAGTTCTGATTACTCCAAAAAAATAAATAATCAACATTAACACATTTATCTATAAGAATAAAAATCATAATCAATACCAGTATGGACCACAGTAGTCCTGAATACTCCAAAAAAGTAAATAATCAACATTAACACACCTATCTAGAAGGATAAAAATCATAATCAATACCAGTATGGATCACAGTAGACCTGATTACTCCAAAAAGACCCATACTTTTTGCAGTATATTGCAATTTTTAAAAAAATTTTCCCCAAAGATTGTCAGAAAAGCTTCTGACTAAGCCAAACCCAGACTTTTTGCGTATTTACCAATTTTAAACAAAATTTTTCCACAAACATTGTCCGAAGATTGTCGGGAAAGCTTCTGACCAAGCCAAAACTGAAAATTTACATATTTACAGAATTAAAAAACAATTTCGCACAAACATTGTCGGAGAAACTTCTGACTAAGCCAAAACTAACAATGACGGTTCTTTTACCAAGTTTCAAAATATTCCCAACACTTTACTACCAAATCACATGCCACCAAACAAATCAACTCGTCTACTGCTTAAGGTTCGGATATGTATTTTACCTGGTTAATAGATAAGTCCAATGTGTTGCGACTACGACCAATCTGCACAGCAACGCCGACCGATCTACACTATAACGCCGATCGATGTTCACTATATATCCCGCCGATCTGCAACACAGACACCTTCTTCTTGGCTGTAGGTTTAGGGTTTATCTCTAATTTTATGAAATGTAGCTCAAGCCCGATTGATCTTCACCGTAACTCACACCGCTATGCATAATGGTGCTTCTTCTTGGTTGTAGGTTTAGGGTTTCTTTCTACGCGATTTTCAGAAGTCCTCTACTGCATCTGTAACTTTTCACATATTATATATGAGGGTATTTTTGGTATTTTGTGACGCCCCGAAAATTAGGGTTTTTATTTGATGGATCTTTTGTTGGACGAGTGGAGTAGAACAGGTTTTCAGCACGGTTAAGAAACGAAAAAATTTTGAAATGTGAAGGGGGGGTCAAATCCGGCCGGAAATCCGGCCAGTTTCTGGCCGGATAGCTGGCCGGATTGCCCAGCCGTTTTGAAAAAATTTTTGATCAGCCACTGCCTTGAATCCGGCCAAGAATCCGGCCGGAAATCCGGCCAGATTCCGGCCGGATTCTGACGTGGCACAGCCGGTCAGAAGCTTTGACCGGCTGTTTGCTCCCTTTTTATTCCACTTTTACAACCAAAATATCTCATTTTCTTCCCTGGTTCTTCCGTGAGCTTTGAGAGGAAAAACCTCTTCAATTTTCTAGTTTCAATTTCTACCAAAATCTTGCGATTTCACCGATGGTTTTGGAAGATATTTCACACACGGGCTCACTAGGATGGTTTAAAGCTTTTGGTGGGTTGAATTTGGATGGGAAGCTCTACCTTGATAGTTTTCTTGAATTTGAGGTAAGTGAGATAAACAAGTTTCCTTTGGTTCTAATATTGGTTAATTTAGGGTTTGTGATGTTTAAATGTGTTGTATTGTGGAGTATTATATGGGTTGAAAGAAATTATGGTAGATTTCTGATTTATTGGGAATTTTCTGATTTAATATGGTTATGGTTCATTAGCCTTGGATTGATAGCTTTAAATGGTGTTCAATGAAGCTCTTATGCATTAATTGTGATCGATTACAGAAAATTTATGCTTGTAGTGTAATTTCCGGTTTCTAGGGTTTCAAATTAGGGATTTTTCCCAAGGTGACTTATAAGCTTCTAATTGGCTTGATTGAAGGGGTATGTAAAAATGTAAAAATGTACTAGCCTATAAATTGTATGTAAAAATGGGCTTGCGTTGAGGTGTATTTGGTATTGAATGGTGGGATGGAAATGTGCAAAATTTAGGGGTTATGCCGTCCAATTTTTGCGAGTATGTGTTTGTTTTGAATTTGAATTGATCTTGATTCATTTTATGGAAATTCTTGTGATTTGGATATTAGGAGGATTAAGTTCCATATTAGGGACATTGATAAACTTTGTTTAAGTTAATTCATCCTTGTTTTGGCATGTACATGATTGGTATAGGCTAGTCTCATGTTAAGTGGGGATTTCTAGCCTTAATTGTGATTAGTGATAGTCATGTGCAAAGGTTGGTGCAAGAAGAGTAATTTCAGTTTTTCCCTGTTTCTGGACTGAACTTGGACTGTCCTTTTCTCTGTCCTGTAGACCGAATCAACTTTTGCTTAAAACATGAAACTTGTAGATATATGAGTTGACTACTTGCCTGCAAAATTTCAGATTGATTGGAGTACTGTGGCTTGTGAATTGACCGAAATACCCATGACTGCCCCGTAACCCCTGTTTTATGACAGTTTTCGTTCTTTCTCCTAGATTTCGATATTTGACCCTGAAATTGTACATTTTGACTTTGGAAGTCTTCATAAGAAATGTTGGCATATGTCTTAGCTTCCAAATGCCATAAGATTCGTGTTAATCGGATAAGCGTATTTTCAATTGTGATTAAAATGCCAAAAGGTGGCAGGAACTTGTTAGTTTTAGAATGCCTTTTATTTGACATGCTATTTGTTATCTAGACTTGATCAAGGCAAGGATGTATGCTGGAAAAAGGTTCGTGTGCCGTGGTTGGTGAGTGAACCTTAACTATTTCTCCAAAAGTTACTTTTGAATTAATTCTTGCATTGATTACACGATTGCATATCATTGTGTATGTGTGTGTGCCATAACATTTTGGCTTTAATGAGTTCTTGGGAAAATCTTGTACTCAGAATCAACGTCTCCACTACTGTGTATGCATTCTTTGGAGCACGATGGCTCATTGTTTCTGTTTATCTGATTACTTGATCTAAGGGAGTGTTAGATTTTGAGTACAAGGGATTTCACGGGCTCTAAAGAGCATTATTTGCACATTGGACCGTTAATCCATGATAGCATTGAAATACACTACTGATAAGACTATTTGATTACTGTTTTTACTGTTCACTCGCTGAGCTTCTAGCTCACCCCAAATGTTTTCTTCTCCCCACAGGAATCGAGGCAAAGGAAGCGCTTGTATTTTCTTTAGTTGTGTGCCTGAATGGCATGTCTAATGTATAGCTTAGATTTGGATCCGTTTTTGTAATAGTTGAGCGAGGGTGACTGGTTGAAATTTGAATGGATGGATTACCGTGTACGGTTTGTATTTGGATTGCCTCTTGTGTAATAGCGTAGTATTAGGGTTTGTATTAATTGATTGGACGTGCGTGTACATTCCGCTGTGTTTGTGATATGTAATTCCTGGTGCAGTTGATGTAGGTATCCGAGATTTATATTGTAGTTTATTGGAGAACTGTAGTGTTTGACCGAGTCCTGGCGAGAGCTGGGCAGGCAGCCCGTTGACCCCTCTGGTTCGCCTTAGGGGAAAATGGGGTCGTTACAATTGGTATCAGAGCCTAGGCCTCAGATCTCTGTAGCGTATCTTAGAGTTAAAGTTTAGGATGTCTGACTGTGAGATTAATTTGAATATTATGTGAACGAGGAGCTATTGTATCCTAGTGGTACAAAGAAATTGATTGTTTGAGAATTCCTTATTTGGGACTTGAAAAAAAAACTGAGGAATTAGATGACTAGTGAAAGATTGGACGAATTTGAATGCTATTATGTTTGTAAGTGTGGAAGGAATTGAGGTGATTCCTAGTATTGGCCATGGCCATGGATAAAAGGTGAGATGTGATAGTCAAATTTTATGAGTAATGATTTTGAACTGAGATAAAAGGTACCAACGGAGTAAAATGCATTTTTCCGCCCACATACCTTCTACAGAAATTTTGTTTTGGGATTTTGAAGAAAACTAGGATGTACTAGTTTTATTTGTAAGCAATGATTGGAAATGGGATATATATGCCTTAAATATGTGTAATTTTCGATTTTGGTAAAAATGTGACTTTTACTTGAATTTCAAATTTGAAAATTGGTGAATAACTGATGAGTTATTGAATTTTGTACATGATGGGTGGATACAAGGTTACGATTTGCTAAACTTAGTTTTCCCCTTGATTGTATGTTGGTGTATTCTCACACTTGCAATTGTCCATGCTTTACACGAAGAACTATATACCCTGAATTTTCGAGAGAATGGCAAGTTTATGATTAATAATGTAAATCCTGAACTTGATAAGATTTTGATTACTTGAAACACTCATCTTATGTTTTAAAATTCTTGACTTTCAAGAAAAGTGAACCAATTTTAAATGTACGGATTGAGGCAACTTCGAGATATAGAGTGCCTGTATTCAAGAGTACGAAGTTAGTGTGAATTGACTTGGGTTCCATTTGGCACGTTAGTTAGCAAGTGTATTCATTTCTTGGGTTTGAACTGGGAACTTGCGACTGTACTAGAGAACCTAAGATTGGTTATTCTTGGAGATGATGGCATTTTGAACTTCGACATGGATAACCTTTGACTTCGGCTTGTGTTATGGATTTCTTGGATCTAATGTCGTAAAGGCATGTGATCTGATTGAAATGAGCAATAATTGGACCATTTGGAAGACCTAGGAAGGGTGGTCCACATCGTGAGACGTTTGTATCTGGCTTACATATGCTTTTATCTTTTATGGTACCTCGGTGTTTATATACAAAATCTGACATATTGGCTTTATTTTGTGACTTTTAACTCAGGTTATAACTTTTGATACATGTAATAAATCATGACCTGATTTTAAATGTTTTTGCAACTGGTTTACGTGTTAAGTTCTTTCCTGCTTAGTCCTTTTCCTGCACTTATAGATTTCTATTAGGTATGGTAGCAGGACTAGTGTATAATGGATTAATTTAGTCGGAAACTTGGTGAAATTTTCTTGTGCGCAACATATGTTATGGTTGGTTCTGTGCCAATATTACAACCTTAGGAAGTTTGAACTTCGAAAGTATTGTACTGGGTTAATAAGAGAACTCGAACTGCCTGAAACCGATTAGACTGAGCTTACTTGAGGCTTGAACCTGTTTAGGCTAGTGTGCCTTACGTACCTTGATGGACCTAATTTGACTGAATATATGGAATGTGAACTTGAATCTTGTGACTGCTTAAGAATGTGATTTGCTGGGCATAAGTAGACGAGTGAGTTCTTAATTGTACTGGTGCTCCATGAACCTAAAGCATTTGACCCCGCTTTTGAACCTCTTTCTATTTGTGCTTCATGAACCTGAAATATTCCGTCCTGTTTTGAACCTATTTGTTTGAACTCTACTGTTACCCTACTTGTGAACTTACTCGTACTCATATGGTTGTAGACCGGCTACTACTCTTCTGTAGCGGTTGAACTGAACCTCTCTGGTGGGGCATTGCCTGTTGTGTTGTCCAGCACCGCCATTCTTCTGGCGAGGCATGCCTGTTGTGTTGTCCATCACCACCAGAGATGGAATTATGAACTGAGGTTCTCTGGCGAAGTTTAGCCGATGTGCTAACTTGTTGTGTTGTCCAGCACCGCCAGGGACGAATACTTGCACTGAGGTTCTCTGGCGAAGTTTAGCCGATGTGCTAACTTGTTGTGTTGTCCAGCACCGCCAGGGACGAATACATGAACTGAGGTTCTCTGGCGAAGTTTAGCCGATGTGCTAACTTGTTGTGTTGTCCAGCACCGCCAGGGACCAATACTTGAACTGAGGCTTTTGGTGAAGCATAGCCGTTGTTCTAGCTTGTTGTGTTGTCCAGCACCACCAGGGCCAACTTACTGAACTGAAATTCTTTGGTGAAGCATAGCCGTTGTGCTAGCTTGTTGTGTTGTCCAGCACCACCAGGGATGAATTTTGATTTGAAGCTTCACTATATCCTGAATTTCTTCCAAATACTTGGGACTTTACGTCCGACTTCAAGCCTTTTGCCTGTTTTAACTGGTTACACGATTAATTCCCTGTTGGATCATGACTGATTGATAAGTCGGATTGGCGTGAGATGTAATACTTGAACCTGATAAGTGATTATTAAATAAGCCATGCTTTACTGGATCATGAATTGTGATAAGTGAGATTGGAATGATTTCTAGTATTTAACTGACTTTGGGAGAAAACAACTTGGACCTGGTGAATACAAGTTGGAGTAGATTGAAATCTAATGCTTGATTGGTTTCTGAGCGATATCTTGACCGGATTTATATGAGATAGAATGTCGAGGACGACATTATTTTAAGGAGGGGAGATTGTGACGCCCCGAAAATTAGGGTTTTTATTTGATGGATCTTTTGTTGGACGAGTGGAGTAAAACAGGTTTTCAGCTCGGTTAAGAAACGAAAAAATTTTGAAATGTGAAGGGGGGGTCAAATCCGGCCGGAAATCCGGCCAGTTTCTGGCCGGATAGCTGGCCGGATTGCCCAGCCGTTTTGAAAAAATTTTTGATCAGCCACTGCCTTGAATCCGGCCAAGAATCCGGCCGGAAATCCGGCCAGATTCCGGCCGGATTCTGACGTGGCACAGCCGGTCAGAAGCTTTGACCGGCTGTTTGCTCCCTTTTTATTCCACTTTTACAACCAAAATATCTCATTTTCTTCCCTGGTTCTTCCGTGAGCTTTGAGAGGAAAAACCTCTTCAATTTTCTAGTTTCAATTTCTACCAAAATCTTGCGATTTCACCGATGGTTTTGGAAGATATTTCACACACGGGCTCACTAGGATGGTTTAAAGCTTTTGGTGGGTTGAATTTGGATGGGAAGCTCTACCTTGATAGTTTTCTTGAATTTGAGGTAAGTGAGATAAACAAGTTTCCTTTGGTTCTAATATTGGTTAATTTAGGGTTTGTGATGTTTAAATGTGTTGTATTGTGGAGTATTATATGGGTTGAAAGAAATTATGGTAGATTTCTGATTTATTGGGAATTTTCTGATTTAATATGGTTATGGTTCATTAGCCTTGGATTGATAGCTTTAAATGGTGTTCAATGAAGCTCTTATGCATTAATTGTGATCGATTACAGAAAATTTATGCTTGTAGTGTAATTTCCGGTTTCTAGGGTTTCAAATTAGGGATTTTTCCCAAGGTGACTTATAAGCTTCTAATTGGCTTGATTGAAGGGGTATGTAAAAATGTAAAAATGTACTAGCCTATAAATTGTATGTAAAAATGGGCTTGCGTTGAGGTGTATTTGGTATTGAATGGTGGGATGGAAATGTGCAAAATTTAGGGGTTATGCCGTCCAATTTTTGCGAGTATGTGTTTGTTTTGAATTTGAATTGATCTTGATTCATTTTATGGAAATTCTTGTGATTTGGATATTAGGAGGATTAAGTTCCATATTAGGGACATTGATAAACTTTGTTTAAGTTAATTCATCCTTGTTTTGGCATGTACATGATTGGTATAGGCTAGTCTCATGTTAAGTGGGGATTTCTAGCCTTAATTGTGATTAGTGATAGTCATGTGCAAAGGTTGGTGCAAGAAGAGTAATTTCAGTTTTTCCCTGTTTCTGGACTGAACTTGGACTGTCCTTTTCTCTGTCCTGTAGACCGAATCAACTTTTGCTTAAAACATGAAACTTGTAGATATATGAGTTGACTACTTGCCTGCAAAATTTCAGATTGATTGGAGTACTGTGGCTTGTGAATTGACCGAAATACCCATGACTGCCCCGTAACCCCTGTTTTATGACAGTTTTCGTTCTTTCTCCTAGATTTCGATATTTGACCCTGAAATTGTACATTTTGACTTTGGAAGTCTTCATAAGAAATGTTGGCATATGTCTTAGCTTCCAAATGCCATAAGATTCGTGTTAATCGGATAAGCGTATTTTCAATTGTGATTAAAATGCCAAAAGGTGGCAGGAACTTGTTAGTTTTAGAATGCCTTTTATTTGACATGCTATTTGTTATCTAGACTTGATCAAGGCAAGGATGTATGCTGGAAAAAGGTTCGTGTGCCGTGGTTGGTGAGTGAACCTTAACTATTTCTCCAAAAGTTACTTTTGAATTAATTCTTGCATTGATTACACGATTGCATATCATTGTGTATGTGTGTGTGCCATAACATTTTGGCTTTAATGAGTTCTTGGGAAAATCTTGTACTCAGAATCAACGTCTCCACTACTGTGTATGCATTCTTTGGAGCACGATGGCTCATTGTTTCTGTTTATCTGATTACTTGATCTAAGGGAGTGTTAGATTTTGAGTACAAGGGATTTCACGGGCTCTAAAGAGCATTATTTGCACATTGGACCGTTAATCCATGATAGCATTGAAATACACTACTGATAAGACTATTTGATTACTGTTTTTACTGTTCACTCGCTGAGCTTCTAGCTCACCCCAAATGTTTTCTTCTCCCCACAGGAATCGAGGCAAAGGAAGCGCTTGTATTTTCTTTAGTTGTGTGCCTGAATGGCATGTCTAATGTATAGCTTAGATTTGGATCCGTTTTTGTAATAGTTGAGCGAGGGTGACTGGTTGAAATTTGAATGGATGGATTACCGTGTACGGTTTGTATTTGGATTGCCTCTTGTGTAATAGCGTAGTATTAGGGTTTGTATTAATTGATTGGACGTGCGTGTACATTCCGCTGTGTTTGTGATATGTAATTCCTGGTGCAGTTGATGTAGGTATCCGAGATTTATATTGTAGTTTATTGGAGAACTGTAGTGTTTGACCGAGTCCTGGCGAGAGCTGGGCAGGCAGCCCGTTGACCCCTCTGGTTCGCCTTAGGGGAAAATGGGGTCGTTACAATTGGTATCAGAGCCTAGGCCTCAGATCTCTGTAGCGTATCTTAGAGTTAAAGTTTAGGATGTCTGACTGTGAGATTAATTTGAATATTATGTGAACGAGGAGCTATTGTATCCTAGTGGTACAAAGAAATTGATTGTTTGAGAATTCCTTATTTGGGACTTGAAAAAAAAACTGAGGAATTAGATGACTAGTGAAAGATTGGACGAATTTGAATGCTATTATGTTTGTAAGTGTGGAAGGAATTGAGGTGATTCCTAGTATTGGCCATGGCCATGGATAAAAGGTGAGATGTGATAGTCAAATTTTATGAGTAATGATTTTGAACTGAGATAAAAGGTACCAACGGAGTAAAATGCATTTTTCCGCCCACATACCTTCTACAGAAATTTTGTTTTGGGATTTTGAAGAAAACTAGGATGTACTAGTTTTATTTGTAAGCAATGATTGGAAATGGGATATATATGCCTTAAATATGTGTAATTTTCGATTTTGGTAAAAATGTGACTTTTACTTGAATTTCAAATTTGAAAATTGGTGAATAACTGATGAGTTATTGAATTTTGTACATGATGGGTGGATACAAGGTTACGATTTGCTAAACTTAGTTTTCCCCTTGATTGTATGTTGGTGTATTCTCACACTTGCAATTGTCCATGCTTTACACGAAGAACTATATACCCTGAATTTTCGAGAGAATGGCAAGTTTATGATTAATAATGTAAATCCTGAACTTGATAAGATTTTGATTACTTGAAACACTCATCTTATGTTTTAAAATTCTTGACTTTCAAGAAAAGTGAACCAATTTTAAATGTACGGATTGAGGCAACTTCGAGATATAGAGTGCCTGTATTCAAGAGTACGAAGTTAGTGTGAATTGACTTGGGTTCCATTTGGCACGTTAGTTAGCAAGTGTATTCATTTCTTGGGTTTGAACTGGGAACTTGCGACTGTACTAGAGAACCTAAGATTGGTTATTCTTGGAGATGATGGCATTTTGAACTTCGACATGGATAACCTTTGACTTCGGCTTGTGTTATGGATTTCTTGGATCTAATGTCGTAAAGGCATGTGATCTGATTGAAATGAGCAATAATTGGACCATTTGGAAGACCTAGGAAGGGTGGTCCACATCGTGAGACGTTTGTATCTGGCTTACATATGCTTTTATCTTTTATGGTACCTCGGTGTTTATATACAAAATCTGACATATTGGCTTTATTTTGTGACTTTTAACTCAGGTTATAACTTTTGATACATGTAATAAATCATGACCTGATTTTAAATGTTTTTGCAACTGGTTTACGTGTTAAGTTCTTTCCTGCTTAGTCCTTTTCCTGCACTTATAGATTTCTATTAGGTATGGTAGCAGGACTAGTGTATAATGGATTAATTTAGTCGGAAACTTGGTGAAATTTTCTTGTGCGCAACATATGTTATGGTTGGTTCTGTGCCAATATTACAACCTTAGGAAGTTTGAACTTCGAAAGTATTGTACTGGGTTAATAAGAGAACTCGAACTGCCTGAAACCGATTAGACTGAGCTTACTTGAGGCTTGAACCTGTTTAGGCTAGTGTGCCTTACGTACCTTGATGGACCTAATTTGACTGAATATATGGAATGTGAACTTGAATCTTGTGACTGCTTAAGAATGTGATTTGCTGGGCATAAGTAGACGAGTGAGTTCTTAATTGTACTGGTGCTCCATGAACCTAAAGCATTTGACCCCGCTTTTGAACCTCTTTCTATTTGTGCTTCATGAACCTGAAATATTCCGTCCTGTTTTGAACCTATTTGTTTGAACTCTACTGTTACCCTACTCGTGAACTTACTCGTACTCATATGGTTGTAGACCGGCTACTACTCTTCTGTAGCGGTTGAACTGAACCTCTCTGGTGGGGCATTGCCTGTTGTGTTGTCCAGCACCGCCATTCTTCTGGCGAGGCATGCCTGTTGTGTTGTCCATCACCACCAGAGATGGAATTATGAACTGAGGTTCTCTGGCGAAGTTTAGCCGATGTGCTAACTTGTTGTGTTGTCCAGCACCGCCAGGGACGAATACTTGCACTGAGGTTCTCTGGCGAAGTTTAGCCGATGTGCTAACTTGTTGTGTTGTCCAGCACCGCCAGGGACGAATACATGAACTGAGGTTCTCTGGCGAAGTTTAGCCGATGTGCTAACTTGTTGTGTTGTCCAGCACCGCCAGGGACCAATACTTGAACTGAGGCTTTTGGTGAAGCATAGCCGTTGTGCTAGCTTGTTGTGTTGTCCAGCACCACCAGGGCCAACTTACTGAACTGAAATTCTTTGGTGAAGCATAGCCGTTGTGCTAGCTTGTTGTGTTGTCCAGCACCACCAGGGATGAATTTTGATTTGAAGCTTCGCTATATCCTGAATTTCTTCCAAATACTTGGGACTTTACGTCCGACTTCAAGCCTTTTGCCTGTTTTAACTGGTTACACGATTAATTCCCTGTTGGATCATGACTGATTGATAAGTCGGATTGGCGTGAGATGTAATACTTGAACCTGATAAGTGATTATTAAATAAGCCATGCTTTACTGGATCATGAATTGTGATAAGTGAGATTGGAATGATTTCTAGTATTTAACTGACTTTGGGAGAAAACAACTTGGACCTGGTGAATACAAGTTGGAGTAGATTGAAATCTAATGCTTGATTGGTTTCTGAGCGATATCTTGACCGGATTTATATGAGATAGAATGTCGAGGACGACATTGTTTTAAGGAGGGGAGATTGTGACGCCCCGAAAATTAGGGTTTTTATTTGATGGATCTTTTGTTGGACGAGTGGAGTAAAACAGGTTTTCAGCTCGGTTAAGAAACGAAAAAATTTTGAAATGTGAAGGGGGGGTCAAATCCGGCCGGAAATCCGGCCAGTTTCTGGCCGGATAGCTGGCCGGATTGCCCAGCCGTTTTGAAAAAATTTTTGATCAGCCACTGCCTTGAATCCGGCCAAGAATCCGGCCGGATTCTGACGTGGCACAGCCGGTCAGAAGCTTTGACCGGCTGTTTGCTCCCTTTTTATTCCACTTTTACAACCAAAATATCTCATTTTCTTCCCTGGTTCTTCCGTGAGCTTTGAGAGGAAAAACCTCTTCAATTTTCTAGTTTCAATTTCTACCAAAATCTTGCGATTTCACCGATGGTTTTGGAAGATATTTCACACACGGGCTCACTAGGATGGTTTAAAGCTTTTGGTGGGTTGAATTTGGATGGGAAGCTCTACCTTGATAGTTTTCTTGAATTTGAGGTAAGTGAGATAAACAAGTTTCCTTTGGTTCTAATATTGGTTAATTTAGGGTTTGTGATGTTTAAATGTGTTGTATTGTGGAGTATTATATGGGTTGAAAGAAATTATGGTAGATTTCTGATTTATTGGGAATTTTCTGATTTAATATGGTTATGGTTCATTAGCCTTGGATTGATAGCTTTAAATGGTGTTCAATGAAGCTCTTATGCATTAATTGTGATCGATTACAGAAAATTTATGCTTGTAGTGTAATTTCCGGTTTCTAGGGTTTCAAATTAGGGATTTTTCCCAAGGTGACTTATAAGCTTCTAATTGGCTTGATTGAAGGGGTATGTAAAAATGTAAAAATGTACTAGCCTATAAATTGTATGTAAAAATGGGCTTGCGTTGAGGTGTATTTGGTATTGAATGGTGGGATGGAAATGTGCAAAATTTAGGGGTTATGCCGTCCAATTTTTGCGAGTATGTGTTTGTTTTGAATTTGAATTGATCTTGATTCATTTTATGGAAAT
This sequence comes from Coffea arabica, assembly GCF_036785885.1. NCBI lineage: Eukaryota > Viridiplantae > Streptophyta > Magnoliopsida > Gentianales > Rubiaceae > Coffea > Coffea arabica. The sequence continues at coordinate 13,227,976 of NC_092313.1, read as the reverse complement.
TCTTGTGATTTGGATATTAGGAGGATTAAGTTCCATATTAGGGACATTGATAAACTTTGTTTAAGTTAATTCATCCTTGTTTTGGCATGTACATGATTGGTATAGGCTAGTCTCATGTTAAGTGGGGATTTCTAGCCTTAATTGTGATTAGTGATAGTCATGTGCAAAGGTTGGTGCAAGAAGAGTAATTTCAGTTTTTCCCTGTTTCTGGACTGAACTTGGACTGTCCTTTTCTCTGTCCTGTAGACCGAATCAACTTTTGCTTAAAACATGAAACTTGTAGATATATGAGTTGACTACTTGCCTGCAAAATTTCAGATTGATTGGAGTACTGTGGCTTGTGAATTGACCGAAATACCCATGACTGCCCCGTAACCCCTGTTTTATGACAGTTTTCGTTCTTTCTCCTAGATTTCGATATTTGACCCTGAAATTGTACATTTTGACTTTGGAAGTCTTCATAAGAAATGTTGGCATATGTCTTAGCTTCCAAATGCCATAAGATTCGTGTTAATCGGATAAGCGTATTTTCAATTGTGATTAAAATGCCAAAAGGTGGCAGGAACTTGTTAGTTTTAGAATGCCTTTTATTTGACATGCTATTTGTTATCTAGACTTGATCAAGGCAAGGATGTATGCTGGAAAAAGGTTCGTGTGCCGTGGTTGGTGAGTGAACCTTAACTATTTCTCCAAAAGTTACTTTTGAATTAATTCTTGCATTGATTACACGATTGCATATCATTGTGTATGTGTGTGTGCCATAACATTTTGGCTTTAATGAGTTCTTGGGAAAATCTTGTACTCAGAATCAACGTCTCCACTACTGTGTATGCATTCTTTGGAGCACGATGGCTCATTGTTTCTGTTTATCTGATTACTTGATCTAAGGGAGTGTTAGATTTTGAGTACAAGGGATTTCACGGGCTCTAAAGAGCATTATTTGCACATTGGACCGTTAATCCATGATAGCATTGAAATACACTACTGATAAGACTATTTGATTACTGTTTTTACTGTTCACTCGCTGAGCTTCTAGCTCACCCCAAATGTTTTCTTCTCCCCACAGGAATCGAGGCAAAGGAAGCGCTTGTATTTTCTTTAGTTGTGTGCCTGAATGGCATGTCTAATGTATAGCTTAGATTTGGATCCGTTTTTGTAATAGTTGAGCGAGGGTGACTGGTTGAAATTTGAATGGATGGATTACCGTGTACGGTTTGTATTTGGATTGCCTCTTGTGTAATAGCGTAGTATTAGGGTTTGTATTAATTGATTGGACGTGCGTGTACATTCCGCTGTGTTTGTGATATGTAATTCCTGGTGCAGTTGATGTAGGTATCCGAGATTTATATTGTAGTTTATTGGAGAACTGTAGTGTTTGACCGAGTCCTGGCGAGAGCTGGGCAGGCAGCCCGTTGACCCCTCTGGTTCGCCTTAGGGGAAAATGGGGTCGTTACAATTGGTATCAGAGCCTAGGCCTCAGATCTCTGTAGCGTATCTTAGAGTTAAAGTTTAGGATGTCTGACTGTGAGATTAATTTGAATATTATGTGAACGAGGAGCTATTGTATCCTAGTGGTACAAAGAAATTGATTGTTTGAGAATTCCTTATTTGGGACTTGAAAAAAAAACTGAGGAATTAGATGACTAGTGAAAGATTGGACGAATTTGAATGCTATTATGTTTGTAAGTGTGGAAGGAATTGAGGTGATTCCTAGTATTGGCCATGGCCATGGATAAAAGGTGAGATGTGATAGTCAAATTTTATGAGTAATGATTTTGAACTGAGATAAAAGGTACCAACGGAGTAAAATGCATTTTTCCGCCCACATACCTTCTACAGAAATTTTGTTTTGGGATTTTGAAGAAAACTAGGATGTACTAGTTTTATTTGTAAGCAATGATTGGAAATGGGATATATATGCCTTAAATATGTGTAATTTTCGATTTTGGTAAAAATGTGACTTTTACTTGAATTTCAAATTTGAAAATTGGTGAATAACTGATGAGTTATTGAATTTTGTACATGATGGGTGGATACAAGGTTACGATTTGCTAAACTTAGTTTTCCCCTTGATTGTATGTTGGTGTATTCTCACACTTGCAATTGTCCATGCTTTACACGAAGAACTATATACCCTGAATTTTCGAGAGAATGGCAAGTTTATGATTAATAATGTAAATCCTGAACTTGATAAGATTTTGATTACTTGAAACACTCATCTTATGTTTTAAAATTCTTGACTTTCAAGAAAAGTGAACCAATTTTAAATGTACGGATTGAGGCAACTTCGAGATATAGAGTGCCTGTATTCAAGAGTACGAAGTTAGTGTGAATTGACTTGGGTTCCATTTGGCACGTTAGTTAGCAAGTGTATTCATTTCTTGGGTTTGAACTGGGAACTTGCGACTGTACTAGAGAACCTAAGATTGGTTATTCTTGGAGATGATGGCATTTTGAACTTCGACATGGATAACCTTTGACTTCGGCTTGTGTTATGGATTTCTTGGATCTAATGTCGTAAAGGCATGTGATCTGATTGAAATGAGCAATAATTGGACCATTTGGAAGACCTAGGAAGGGTGGTCCACATCGTGAGACGTTTGTATCTGGCTTACATATGCTTTTATCTTTTATGGTACCTCGGTGTTTATATACAAAATCTGACATATTGGCTTTATTTTGTGACTTTTAACTCAGGTTATAACTTTTGATACATGTAATAAATCATGACCTGATTTTAAATGTTTTTGCAACTGGTTTACGTGTTAAGTTCTTTCCTGCTTAGTCCTTTTCCTGCACTTATAGATTTCTATTAGGTATGGTAGCAGGACTAGTGTATAATGGATTAATTTAGTCGGAAACTTGGTGAAATTTTCTTGTGCGCAACATATGTTATGGTTGGTTCTGTGCCAATATTACAACCTTAGGAAGTTTGAACTTCGAAAGTATTGTACTGGGTTAATAAGAGAACTCGAACTGCCTGAAACCGATTAGACTGAGCTTACTTGAGGCTTGAACCTGTTTAGGCTAGTGTGCCTTACGTACCTTGATGGACCTAATTTGACTGAATATATGGAATGTGAACTTGAATCTTGTGACTGCTTAAGAATGTGATTTGCTGGGCATAAGTAGACGAGTGAGTTCTTAATTGTACTGGTGCTCCATGAACCTAAAGCATTTGACCCCGCTTTTGAACCTCTTTCTATTTGTGCTTCATGAACCTGAAATATTCCGTCCTGTTTTGAACCTATTTGTTTGAACTCTACTGTTACCCTACTCGTGAACTTACTCGTACTCATATGGTTGTAGACCGGCTACTACTCTTCTGTAGCGGTTGAACTGAACCTCTCTGGTGGGGCATTGCCTGTTGTGTTGTCCAGCACCGCCATTCTTCTGGCGAGGCATGCCTGTTGTGTTGTCCATCACCACCAGAGATGGAATTATGAACTGAGGTTCTCTGGCGAAGTTTAGCCGATGTGCTAACTTGTTGTGTTGTCCAGCACCGCCAGGGACGAATACTTGCACTGAGGTTCTCTGGCGAAGTTTAGCCGATGTGCTAACTTGTTGTGTTGTCCAGCACCGCCAGGGACGAATACATGAACTGAGGTTCTCTGGCGAAGTTTAGCCGATGTGCTAACTTGTTGTGTTGTCCAGCACCGCCAGGGACCAATACTTGAACTGAGGCTTTTGGTGAAGCATAGCCGTTGTGCTAGCTTGTTGTGTTGTCCAGCACCACCAGGGCCAACTTACTGAACTGAAATTCTTTGGTGAAGCATAGCCGTTGTGCTAGCTTGTTGTGTTGTCCAGCACCACCAGGGATGAATTTTGATTTGAAGCTTCGCTATATCCTGAATTTCTTCCAAATACTTGGGACTTTACGTCCGACTTCAAGCCTTTTGCCTGTTTTAACTGGTTACACGATTAATTCCCTGTTGGATCATGACTGATTGATAAGTCGGATTGGCGTGAGATGTAATACTTGAACCTGATAAGTGATTATTAAATAAGCCATGCTTTACTGGATCATGAATTGTGATAAGTGAGATTGGAATGATTTCTAGTATTTAACTGACTTTGGGAGAAAACAACTTGGACCTGGTGAATACAAGTTGGAGTAGATTGAAATCTAATGCTTGATTGGTTTCTGAGCGATATCTTGACCGGATTTATATGAGATAGAATGTCGAGGACGACATTGTTTTAAGGAGGGGAGATTGTGACGCCCCGAAAATTAGGGTTTTTATTTGATGGATCTTTTGTTGGACGAGTGGAGTAAAACAGGTTTTCAGCTCGGTTAAGAAACGAAAAAATTTTGAAATGTGAAGGGGGGGTCAAATCCGGCCGGAAATCCGGCCAGTTTCTGGCCGGATAGCTGGCCGGATTGCCCAGCCGTTTTGAAAAAATTTTTGATCAGCCACTGCCTTGAATCCGGCCAAGAATCCGGCCGGATTCTGACGTGGCACAGCCGGTCAGAAGCTTTGACCGGCTGTTTGCTCCCTTTTTATTCCACTTTTACAACCAAAATATCTCATTTTCTTCCCTGGTTCTTCCGTGAGCTTTGAGAGGAAAAACCTCTTCAATTTTCTAGTTTCAATTTCTACCAAAATCTTGCGATTTCACCGATGGTTTTGGAAGATATTTCACACACGGGCTCACTAGGATGGTTTAAAGCTTTTGGTGGGTTGAATTTGGATGGGAAGCTCTACCTTGATAGTTTTCTTGAATTTGAGGTAAGTGAGATAAACAAGTTTCCTTTGGTTCTAATATTGGTTAATTTAGGGTTTGTGATGTTTAAATGTGTTGTATTGTGGAGTATTATATGGGTTGAAAGAAATTATGGTAGATTTCTGATTTATTGGGAATTTTCTGATTTAATATGGTTATGGTTCATTAGCCTTGGATTGATAGCTTTAAATGGTGTTCAATGAAGCTCTTATGCATTAATTGTGATCGATTACAGAAAATTTATGCTTGTAGTGTAATTTCCGGTTTCTAGGGTTTCAAATTAGGGATTTTTCCCAAGGTGACTTATAAGCTTCTAATTGGCTTGATTGAAGGGGTATGTAAAAATGTAAAAATGTACTAGCCTATAAATTGTATGTAAAAATGGGCTTGCGTTGAGGTGTATTTGGTATTGAATGGTGGGATGGAAATGTGCAAAATTTAGGGGTTATGCCGTCCAATTTTTGCGAGTATGTGTTTGTTTTGAATTTGAATTGATCTTGATTCATTTTATGGAAATTCTTGTGATTTGGATATTAGGAGGATTAAGTTCCATATTAGGGACATTGATAAACTTTGTTTAAGTTAATTCATCCTTGTTTTGGCATGTACATGATTGGTATAGGCTAGTCTCATGTTAAGTGGGGATTTCTAGCCTTAATTGTGATTAGTGATAGTCATGTGCAAAGGTTGGTGCAAGAAGAGTAATTTCAGTTTTTCCCTGTTTCTGGACTGAACTTGGACTGTCCTTTTCTCTGTCCTGTAGACCGAATCAACTTTTGCTTAAAACATGAAACTTGTAGATATATGAGTTGACTACTTGCCTGCAAAATTTCAGATTGATTGGAGTACTGTGGCTTGTGAATTGACCGAAATACCCATGACTGCCCCGTAACCCCTGTTTTATGACAGTTTTCGTTCTTTCTCCTAGATTTCGATATTTGACCCTGAAATTGTACATTTTGACTTTGGAAGTCTTCATAAGAAATGTTGGCATATGTCTTAGCTTCCAAATGCCATAAGATTCGTGTTAATCGGATAAGCGTATTTTCAATTGTGATTAAAATGCCAAAAGGTGGCAGGAACTTGTTAGTTTTAGAATGCCTTTTATTTGACATGCTATTTGTTATCTAGACTTGATCAAGGCAAGGATGTATGCTGGAAAAAGGTTCGTGTGCCGTGGTTGGTGAGTGAACCTTAACTATTTCTCCAAAAGTTACTTTTGAATTAATTCTTGCATTGATTACACGATTGCATATCATTGTGTATGTGTGTGTGCCATAACATTTTGGCTTTAATGAGTTCTTGGGAAAATCTTGTACTCAGAATCAACGTCTCCACTACTGTGTATGCATTCTTTGGAGCACGATGGCTCATTGTTTCTGTTTATCTGATTACTTGATCTAAGGGAGTGTTAGATTTTGAGTACAAGGGATTTCACGGGCTCTAAAGAGCATTATTTGCACATTGGACCGTTAATCCATGATAGCATTGAAATACACTACTGATAAGACTATTTGATTACTGTTTTTACTGTTCACTCGCTGAGCTTCTAGCTCACCCCAAATGTTTTCTTCTCCCCACAGGAATCGAGGCAAAGGAAGCGCTTGTATTTTCTTTAGTTGTGTGCCTGAATGGCATGTCTAATGTATAGCTTAGATTTGGATCCGTTTTTGTAATAGTTGAGCGAGGGTGACTGGTTGAAATTTGAATGGATGGATTACCGTGTACGGTTTGTATTTGGATTGCCTCTTGTGTAATAGCGTAGTATTAGGGTTTGTATTAATTGATTGGACGTGCGTGTACATTCCGCTGTGTTTGTGATATGTAATTCCTGGTGCAGTTGATGTAGGTATCCGAGATTTATATTGTAGTTTATTGGAGAACTGTAGTGTTTGACCGAGTCCTGGCGAGAGCTGGGCAGGCAGCCCGTTGACCCCTCTGGTTCGCCTTAGGGGAAAATGGGGTCGTTACAATTGGTATCAGAGCCTAGGCCTCAGATCTCTGTAGCGTATCTTAGAGTTAAAGTTTAGGATGTCTGACTGTGAGATTAATTTGAATATTATGTGAACGAGGAGCTATTGTATCCTAGTGGTACAAAGAAATTGATTGTTTGAGAATTCCTTATTTGGGACTTGAAAAAAAAACTGAGGAATTAGATGACTAGTGAAAGATTGGACGAATTTGAATGCTATTATGTTTGTAAGTGTGGAAGGAATTGAGGTGATTCCTAGTATTGGCCATGGCCATGGATAAAAGGTGAGATGTGATAGTCAAATTTTATGAGTAATGATTTTGAACTGAGATAAAAGGTACCAACGGAGTAAAATGCATTTTTCCGCCCACATACCTTCTACAGAAATTTTGTTTTGGGATTTTGAAGAAAACTAGGATGTACTAGTTTTATTTGTAAGCAATGATTGGAAATGGGATATATATGCCTTAAATATGTGTAATTTTCGATTTTGGTAAAAATGTGACTTTTACTTGAATTTCAAATTTGAAAATTGGTGAATAACTGATGAGTTATTGAATTTTGTACATGATGGGTGGATACAAGGTTACGATTTGCTAAACTTAGTTTTCCCCTTGATTGTATGTTGGTGTATTCTCACACTTGCAATTGTCCATGCTTTACACGAAGAACTATATACCCTGAATTTTCGAGAGAATGGCAAGTTTATGATTAATAATGTAAATCCTGAACTTGATAAGATTTTGATTACTTGAAACACTCATCTTATGTTTTAAAATTCTTGACTTTCAAGAAAAGTGAACCAATTTTAAATGTACGGATTGAGGCAACTTCGAGATATAGAGTGCCTGTATTCAAGAGTACGAAGTTAGTGTGAATTGACTTGGGTTCCATTTGGCACGTTAGTTAGCAAGTGTATTCATTTCTTGGGTTTGAACTGGGAACTTGCGACTGTACTAGAGAACCTAAGATTGGTTATTCTTGGAGATGATGGCATTTTGAACTTCGACATGGATAACCTTTGACTTCGGCTTGTGTTATGGATTTCTTGGATCTAATGTCGTAAAGGCATGTGATCTGATTGAAATGAGCAATAATTGGACCATTTGGAAGACCTAGGAAGGGTGGTCCACATCGTGAGACGTTTGTATCTGGCTTACATATGCTTTTATCTTTTATGGTACCTCGGTGTTTATATACAAAATCTGACATATTGGCTTTATTTTGTGACTTTTAACTCAGGTTATAACTTTTGATACATGTAATAAATCATGACCTGATTTTAAATGTTTTTGCAACTGGTTTACGTGTTAAGTTCTTTCCTGCTTAGTCCTTTTCCTGCACTTATAGATTTCTATTAGGTATGGTAGCAGGACTAGTGTATAATGGATTAATTTAGTCGGAAACTTGGTGAAATTTTCTTGTGCGCAACATATGTTATGGTTGGTTCTGTGCCAATATTACAACCTTAGGAAGTTTGAACTTCGAAAGTATTGTACTGGGTTAATAAGAGAACTCGAACTGCCTGAAACCGATTAGACTGAGCTTACTTGAGGCTTGAACCTGTTTAGGCTAGTGTGCCTTACGTACCTTGATGGACCTAATTTGACTGAATATATGGAATGTGAACTTGAATCTTGTGACTGCTTAAGAATGTGATTTGCTGGGCATAAGTAGACGAGTGAGTTCTTAATTGTACTGGTGCTCCATGAACCTAAAGCATTTGACCCTGCTTTTGAACCTCTTTCTATTTGTGCTTCATGAACCTGAAATATTCCGTCCTGTTTTGAACCTATTTGTTTGAACTCTACTGTTACCCTACTCGTGAACTTACTCGTACTCATATGGTTGTAGACCGGCTACTACTCTTCTGTAGCGGTTGAACTGAACCTCTCTGGTGGGGCATTGCCTGTTGTGTTGTCCAGCACCGCCATTCTTCTGGCGAGGCATGCCTGTTGTGTTGTACATCACCACCAGAGATGGAATTATGAACTGAGGTTCTCTGGCGAAGTTTAGCCGATGTGCTAACTTGTTGTGTTGTCCAGCACCGCCAGGGACGAATACTTGCACTGAGGTTCTCTGGCGAAGTTTAGCCGATGTGCTAACTTGTTGTGTTGTCCAGCACCGCCAGGGACGAATACATGAACTGAGGTTCTCTGGCGAAGTTTAGCCGATGTGCTAACTTGTTGTGTTGTCCAGCACCGCCAGGGACCAATACTTGAACTGAGGCTTTTGGTGAAGCATAGCCGTTGTGCTAGCTTGTTGTGTTGTCCAGCACCACCAGGGCCAACTTACTGAACTGAAATTCTTTGGTGAAGCATAGCCGTTGTGCTAGCTTGTTGTGTTGTCCAGCACCACCAGGGATGAATTTTGATTTGAAGCTTCGCTATATCCTGAATTTCTTCCAAATACTTGGGACTTTACGTCCGACTTCAAGCCTTTTGCCTGTTTTAACTGGTTACACGATTAATTCCCTGTTGGATCATGACTGATTGATAAGTCGGATTGGCGTGAGATGTAATACTTGAACCTGATAAGTGATTATTAAATAAGCCATGCTTTACTGGATCATGAATTGTGATAAGTGAGATTGGAATGATTTCTAGTATTTAACTGACTTTGGGAGAAAACAACTTGGACCTGGTGAATACAAGTTGGAGTAGATTGAAATCTAATGCTTGATTGGTTTCTGAGCGATATCTTGACCGGATTTATATGAGATAGAATGTCGAGGACGACATTGTTTTAAGGAGGGGAGATTGTGACGCCCCGAAAATTAGGGTTTTTATTTGATGGATCTTTTGTTGGACGAGTGGAGTAAAACAGGTTTTCAGCTCGGTTAAGAAACGAAAAAATTTTGAAATGTGAAGGGGGGGTCAAATCCGGCCGGAAATCCGGCCAGTTTCTGGCCGGATAGCTGGCCGGATTGCCCAGCCGTTTTGAAAAAATTTTTGATCAGCCACTGCCTTGAATCCGGCCAAGAATCCGGCCGGATTCTGACGTGGCACAGCCGGTCAGAAGCTTTGACCGGCTGTTTGCTCCCTTTTTATTCCACTTTTACAACCAAAATATCTCATTTTCTTCCCTGGTTCTTCCGTGAGCTTTGAGAGGAAAAACCTCTTCAATTTTCTAGTTTCAATTTCTACCAAAATCTTGCGATTTCACCGATGGTTTTGGAAGATATTTCACACACGGGCTCACTAGGATGGTTTAAAGCTTTTGGTGGGTTGAATTTGGATGGGAAGCTCTACCTTGATAGTTTTCTTGAATTTGAGGTAAGTGAGATAAACAAGTTTCCTTTGGTTCTAATATTGGTTAATTTAGGGTTTGTGATGTTTAAATGTGTTGTATTGTGGAGTATTATATGGGTTGAAAGAAATTATGGTAGATTTCTGATTTATTGGGAATTTTCTGATTTAATATGGTTATGGTTCATTAGCCTTGGATTGATAGCTTTAAATGGTGTTCAATGAAGCTCTTATGCATTAATTGTGATCGATTACAGAAAATTTATGCTTGTAGTGTAATTTCCGGTTTCTAGGGTTTCAAATTAGGGATTTTTCCCAAGGTGACTTATAAGCTTCTAATTGGCTTGATTGAAGGGGTATGTAAAAATGTAAAAATGTACTAGCCTATAAATTGTATGTAAAAATGGGCTTGCGTTGAGGTGTATTTGGTATTGAATGGTGGGATGGAAATGTGCAAAATTTAGGGGTTATGCCGTCCAATTTTTGCGAGTATGTGTTTGTTTTGAATTTGAATTGATCTTGATTCATTTTATGGAAATTCTTGTGATTTGGATATTAGGAGGATTAAGTTCCATATTAGGGACATTGATAAACTTTGTTTAAGTTAATTCATCCTTGTTTTGGCATGTACATGATTGGTATAGGCTAGTCTCATGTTAAGTGGGGATTTCTAGCCTTAATTGTGATTAGTGATAGTCATGTGCAAAGGTTGGTGCAAGAAGAGTAATTTCAGTTTTTCCCTGTTTCTGGACTGAACTTGGACTGTCCTTTTCTCTGTCCTGTAGACCGAATCAACTTTTGCTTAAAACATGAAACTTGTAGATATATGAGTTGACTACTTGCCTGCAAAATTTCAGATTGATTGGAGTACTGTGGCTTGTGAATTGACCGAAATACCCATGACTGCCCCGTAACCCCTGTTTTATGACAGTTTTCGTTCTTTCTCCTAGATTTCGATATTTGACCCTGAAATTGTACATTTTGACTTTGGAAGTCTTCATAAGAAATGTTGGCATATGTCTTAGCTTCCAAATGCCATAAGATTCGTGTTAATCGGATAAGCGTATTTTCAATTGTGATTAAAATGCCAAAAGGTGGCAGGAACTTGTTAGTTTTAGAATGCCTTTTATTTGACATGCTATTTGTTATCTAGACTTGATCAAGGCAAGGATGTATGCTGGAAAAAGGTTCGTGTGCCGTGGTTGGTGAGTGAACCTTAACTATTTCTCCAAAAGTTACTTTTGAATTAATTCTTGCATTGATTACACGATTGCATATCATTGTGTATGTGTGTGTGCCATAACATTTTGGCTTTAATGAGTTCTTGGGAAAATCTTGTACTCAGAATCAACGTCTCCACTACTGTGTATGCATTCTTTGGAGCACGATGGCTCATTGTTTCTGTTTATCTGATTACTTGATCTAAGGGAGTGTTAGATTTTGAGTACAAGGGATTTCACGGGCTCTAAAGAGCATTATTTGCACATTGGACCGTTAATCCATGATAGCATTGAAATACACTACTGATAAGACTATTTGATTACTGTTTTTACTGTTCACTCGCTGAGCTTCTAGCTCACCCCAAATGTTTTCTTCTCCCCACAGGAATCGAGGCAAAGGAAGCGCTTGTATTTTCTTTAGTTGTGTGCCTGAATGGCATGTCTAATGTATAGCTTAGATTTGGATCCGTTTTTGTAATAGTTGAGCGAGGGTGACTGGTTGAAATTTGAATGGATGGATTACCGTGTACGGTTTGTATTTGGATTGCCTCTTGTGTAATAGCGTAGTATTAGGGTTTGTATTAATTGATTGGACGTGCGTGTACATTCCGCTGTGTTTGTGATATGTAATTCCTGGTGCAGTTGATGTAGGTATCCGAGATTTATATTGTAGTTTATTGGAGAACTGTAGTGTTTGACCGAGTCCTGGCGAGAGCTGGGCAGGCAGCCCGTTGACCCCTCTGGTTCGCCTTAGGGGAAAATGGGGTCGTTACAATTGGTATCAGAGCCTAGGCCTCAGATCTCTGTAGCGTATCTTAGAGTTAAAGTTTAGGATGTCTGACTGTGAGATTAATTTGAATATTATGTGAACGAGGAGCTATTGTATCCTAGTGGTACAAAGAAATTGATTGTTTGAGAATTCCTTATTTGGGACTTGAAAAAAAAACTGAGGAATTAGATGACTAGTGAAAGATTGGACGAATTTGAATGCTATTATGTTTGTAAGTGTGGAAGGAATTGAGGTGATTCCTAGTATTGGCCATGGCCATGGATAAAAGGTGAGATGTGATAGTCAAATTTTATGAGTAATGATTTTGAACTGAGATAAAAGGTACCAACGGAGTAAAATGCATTTTTCCGCCCACATACCTTCTACAGAAATTTTGTTTTGGGATTTTGAAGAAAACTAGGATGTACTAGTTTTATTTGTAAGCAATGATTGGAAATGGGATATATATGCCTTAAATATGTGTAATTTTCGATTTTGGTAAAAATGTGACTTTTACTTGAATTTCAAATTTGAAAATTGGTGAATAACTGATGAGTTATTGAATTTTGTACATGATGGGTGGATACAAGGTTACGATTTGCTAAACTTAGTTTTCCCCTTGATTGTATGTTGGTGTATTCTCACACTTGCAATTGTCCATGCTTTACACGAAGAACTATATACCCTGAATTTTCGAGAGAATGGCAAGTTTATGATTAATAATGTAAATCCTGAACTTGATAAGATTTTGATTACTTGAAACACTCATCTTATGTTTTAAAATTCTTGACTTTCAAGAAAAGTGAACCAATTTTAAATGTACGGATTGAGGCAACTTCGAGATATAGAGTGCCTGTATTCAAGAGTACGAAGTTAGTGTGAATTGACTTGGGTTCCATTTGGCACGTTAGTTAGCAAGTGTATTCATTTCTTGGGTTTGAACTGGGAACTTGCGACTGTACTAGAGAACCTAAGATTGGTTATTCTTGGAGATGATGGCATTTTGAACTTCGACATGGATAACCTTTGACTTCGGCTTGTGTTATGGATTTCTTGGATCTAATGTCGTAAAGGCATGTGATCTGATTGAAATGAGCAATAATTGGACCATTTGGAAGACCTAGGAAGGGTGGTCCACATCGTGAGACGTTTGTATCTGGCTTACATATGCTTTTATCTTTTATGGTACCTCGGTGTTTATATACAAAATCTGACATATTGGCTTTATTTTGTGACTTTTAACTCAGGTTATAACTTTTGATACATGTAATAAATCATGACCTGATTTTAAATGTTTTTGCAACTGGTTTACGTGTTAAGTTCTTTCCTGCTTAGTCCTTTTCCTGCACTTATAGATTTCTATTAGGTATGGTAGCAGGACTAGTGTATAATGGATTAATTTAGTCGGAAACTTGGTGAAATTTTCTTGTGCGCAACATATGTTATGGTTGGTTCTGTGCCAATATTACAACCTTAGGAAGTTTGAACTTCGAAAGTATTGTACTGGGTTAATAAGAGAACTCGAACTGCCTGAAACCGATTAGACTGAGCTTACTTGAGGCTTGAACCTGTTTAGGCTAGTGTGCCTTACGTACCTTGATGGACCTAATTTGACTGAATATATGGAATGTGAACTTGAATCTTGTGACTGCTTAAGAATGTGATTTGCTGGGCATAAGTAGACGAGTGAGTTCTTAATTGTACTGGTGCTCCATGAACCTAAAGCATTTGACCCCGCTTTTGAACCTCTTTCTATTTGTGCTTCATGAACCTGAAATATTCCGTCCTGTTTTGAACCTATTTGTTTGAACTCTACTGTTACCCTACTCGTGAACTTACTCGTACTCATATGGTTGTAGACCGGCTACTACTCTTCTGTAGCGGTTGAACTGAACCTCTCTGGTGGGGCATTGCCTGTTGTGTTGTCCAGCACCGCCATTCTTCTGGCGAGGCATGCCTGTTGTGTTGTCCATCACCACCAGAGATGGAATTATGAACTGAGGTTCTCTGGCGAAGTTTAGCCGATGTGCTAACTTGTTGTGTTGTCCAGCACCGCCAGGGACGAATACTTGCACTGAGGTTCTCTGGCGAAGTTTAGCCGATGTGCTAACTTGTTGTGTTGTCCAGCACCGCCAGGGACGAATACATGAACTGAGGTTCTCTGGCGAAGTTTAGCCGATGTGCTAACTTGTTGTGTTGTCCAGCACCGCCAGGGACCAATACTTGAACTGAGGCTTTTGGTGAAGCATAGCCGTTGTGCTAGCTTGTTGTGTTGTCCAGCACCACCAGGGCCAACTTACTGAACTGAAATTCTTTGGTGAAGCATAGCCGTTGTGCTAGCTTGTTGTGTTGTCCAGCACCACCAGGGATGAATTTTGATTTGAAGCTTCGCTATATCCTGAATTTCTTCCAAATACTTGGGACTTTACGTCCGACTTCAAGCCTTTTGCCTGTTTTAACTGGTTACACGATTAATTCCCTGTTGGATCATGACTGATTGATAAGTCGGATTGGCGTGAGATGTAATACTTGAACCTGATAAGTGATTATTAAATAAGCCATGCTTTACTGGATCATGAATTGTGATAAGTGAGATTGGAATGATTTCTAGTATTTAACTGACTTTGGGAGAAAACAACTTGGACCTGGTGAATACAAGTTGGAGTAGATTGAAATCTAATGCTTGATTGGTTTCTGAGCGATATCTTGACCGGATTTATATGAGATAGAATGTCGAGGACGACATTGTTTTAAGGAGGGGAGATTGTGACGCCCCGAAAATTAGGGTTTTTATTTGATGGATCTTTTGTTGGACGAGTGGAGTAAAACAGGTTTTCAGCTCGGTTAAGAAACGAAAAAATTTTGAAATGTGAAGGGGGGGTCAAATCCGGCCGGAAATCCGGCCAGTTTCTGGCCGGATAGCTGGCCGGATTGCCCAGCCGTTTTGAAAAAATTTTTGATCAGCCACTGCCTTGAATCCGGCCAAGAATCCGGCCGGATTCTGACGTGGCACAGCCGGTCAGAAGCTTTGACCGGCTGTTTGCTCCCTTTTTATTCCACTTTTACAACCAAAATATCTCATTTTCTTCCCTGGTTCTTCCGTGAGCTTTGAGAGGAAAAACCTCTTCAATTTTCTAGTTTCAATTTCTACCAAAATCTTGCGATTTCACCGATGGTTTTGGAAGATATTTCACACACGGGCTCACTAGGATGGTTTAAAGCTTTTGGTGGGTTGAATTTGGATGGGAAGCTCTACCTTGATAGTTTTCTTGAATTTGAGGTAAGTGAGATAAACAAGTTTCCTTTGGTTCTAATATTGGTTAATTTAGGGTTTGTGATGTTTAAATGTGTTGTATTGTGGAGTATTATATGGGTTGAAAGAAATTATGGTAGATTTCTGATTTATTGGGAATTTTCTGATTTAATATGGTTATGGTTCATTAGCCTTGGATTGATAGCTTTAAATGGTGTTCAATGAAGCTCTTATGCATTAATTGTGATCGATTACAGAAAATTTATGCTTGTAGTGTAATTTCCGGTTTCTAGGGTTTCAAATTAGGGATTTTTCCCAAGGTGACTTATAAGCTTCTAATTGGCTTGATTGAAGGGGTATGTAAAAATGTAAAAATGTACTAGCCTATAAATTGTATGTAAAAATGGGCTTGCGTTGAGGTGTATTTGGTATTGAATGGTGGGATGGAAATGTGCAAAATTTAGGGGTTATGCCGTCCAATTTTTGCGAGTATGTGTTTGTTTTGAATTTGAATTGATCTTGATTCATTTTATGGAAATTCTTGTGATTTGGATATTAGGAGGATTAAGTTCCATATTAGGGACATTGATAAACTTTGTTTAAGTTAATTCATCCTTGTTTTGGCATGTACATGATTGGTATAGGCTAGTCTCATGTTAAGTGGGGATTTCTAGCCTTAATTGTGATTAGTGATAGTCATGTGCAAAGGTTGGTGCAAGAAGAGTAATTTCAGTTTTTCCCTGTTTCTGGACTGAACTTGGACTGTCCTTTTCTCTGTCCTGTAGACCGAATCAACTTTTGCTTAAAACATGAAACTTGTAGATATATGAGTTGACTACTTGCCTGCAAAATTTCAGATTGATTGGAGTACTGTGGCTTGTGAATTGACCGAAATACCCATGACTGCCCCGTAACCCCTGTTTTATGACAGTTTTCGTTCTTTCTCCTAGATTTCGATATTTGACCCTGAAATTGTACATTTTGACTTTGGAAGTCTTCATAAGAAATGTTGGCATATGTCTTAGCTTCCAAATGCCATAAGATTCGTGTTAATCGGATAAGCGTATTTTCAATTGTGATTAAAATGCCAAAAGGTGGCAGGAACTTGTTAGTTTTAGAATGCCTTTTATTTGACATGCTATTTGTTATCTAGACTTGATCAAGGCAAGGATGTATGCTGGAAAAAGGTTCGTGTGCCGTGGTTGGTGAGTGAACCTTAACTATTTCTCCAAAAGTTACTTTTGAATTAATTCTTGCATTGATTACACGATTGCATATCATTGTGTATGTGTGTGTGCCATAACATTTTGGCTTTAATGAGTTCTTGGGAAAATCTTGTACTCAGAATCAACGTCTCCACTACTGTGTATGCATTCTTTGGAGCACGATGGCTCATTGTTTCTGTTTATCTGATTACTTGATCTAAGGGAGTGTTAGATTTTGAGTACAAGGGATTTCACGGGCTCTAAAGAGCATTATTTGCACATTGGACCGTTAATCCATGATAGCATTGAAATACACTACTGATAAGACTATTTGATTACTGTTTTTACTGTTCACTCGCTGAGCTTCTAGCTCACCCCAAATGTTTTCTTCTCCCCACAGGAATCGAGGCAAAGGAAGCGCTTGTATTTTCTTTAGTTGTGTGCCTGAATGGCATGTCTAATGTATAGCTTAGATTTGGATCCGTTTTTGTAATAGTTGAGCGAGGGTGACTGGTTGAAATTTGAATGGATGGATTACCGTGTACGGTTTGTATTTGGATTGCCTCTTGTGTAATAGCGTAGTATTAGGGTTTGTATTAATTGATTGGACGTGCGTGTACATTCCGCTGTGTTTGTGATATGTAATTCCTGGTGCAGTTGATGTAGGTATCCGAGATTTATATTGTAGTTTATTGGAGAACTGTAGTGTTTGACCGAGTCCTGGCGAGAGCTGGGCAGGCAGCCCGTTGACCCCTCTGGTTCGCCTTAGGGGAAAATGGGGTCGTTACAATTGGTATCAGAGCCTAGGCCTCAGATCTCTGTAGCGTATCTTAGAGTTAAAGTTTAGGATGTCTGACTGTGAGATTAATTTGAATATTATGTGAACGAGGAGCTATTGTATCCTAGTGGTACAAAGAAATTGATTGTTTGAGAATTCCTTATTTGGGACTTGAAAAAAAAACTGAGGAATTAGATGACTAGTGAAAGATTGGACGAATTTGAATGCTATTATGTTTGTAAGTGTGGAAGGAATTGAGGTGATTCCTAGTATTGGCCATGGCCATGGATAAAAGGTGAGATGTGATAGTCAAATTTTATGAGTAATGATTTTGAACTGAGATAAAAGGTACCAACGGAGTAAAATGCATTTTTCCGCCCACATACCTTCTACAGAAATTTTGTTTTGGGATTTTGAAGAAAACTAGGATGTACTAGTTTTATTTGTAAGCAATGATTGGAAATGGGATATATATGCCTTAAATATGTGTAATTTTCGATTTTGGTAAAAATGTGACTTTTACTTGAATTTCAAATTTGAAAATTGGTGAATAACTGATGAGTTATTGAATTTTGTACATGATGGGTGGATACAAGGTTACGATTTGCTAAACTTAGTTTTCCCCTTGATTGTATGTTGGTGTATTCTCACACTTGCAATTGTCCATGCTTTACACGAAGAACTATATACCCTGAATTTTCGAGAGAATGGCAAGTTTATGATTAATAATGTAAATCCTGAACTTGATAAGATTTTGATTACTTGAAACACTCATCTTATGTTTTAAAATTCTTGACTTTCAAGAAAAGTGAACCAATTTTAAATGTACGGATTGAGGCAACTTCGAGATATAGAGTGCCTGTATTCAAGAGTACGAAGTTAGTGTGAATTGACTTGGGTTCCATTTGGCACGTTAGTTAGCAAGTGTATTCATTTCTTGGGTTTGAACTGGGAACTTGCGACTGTACTAGAGAACCTAAGATTGGTTATTCTTGGAGATGATGGCATTTTGAACTTCGACATGGATAACCTTTGACTTCGGCTTGTGTTATGGATTTCTTGGATCTAATGTCGTAAAGGCATGTGATCTGATTGAAATGAGCAATAATTGGACCATTTGGAAGACCTAGGAAGGGTGGTCCACATCGTGAGACGTTTGTATCTGGCTTACATATGCTTTTATCTTTTATGGTACCTCGGTGTTTATATACAAAATCTGACATATTGGCTTTATTTTGTGACTTTTAACTCAGGTTATAACTTTTGATACATGTAATAAATCATGACCTGATTTTAAATGTTTTTGCAACTGGTTTACGTGTTAAGTTCTTTCCTGCTTAGTCCTTTTCCTGCACTTATAGATTTCTATTAGGTATGGTAGCAGGACTAGTGTATAATGGATTAATTTAGTCGGAAACTTGGTGAAATTTTCTTGTGCGCAACATATGTTATGGTTGGTTCTGTGCCAATATTACAACCTTAGGAAGTTTGAACTTCGAAAGTATTGTACTGGGTTAATAAGAGAACTCGAACTGCCTGAAACCGATTAGACTGAGCTTACTTGAGGCTTGAACCTGTTTAGGCTAGTGTGCCTTACGTACCTTGATGGACCTAATTTGACTGAATATATGGAATGTGAACTTGAATCTTGTGACTGCTTAAGAATGTGATTTGCTGGGCATAAGTAGACGAGTGAGTTCTTAATTGTACTGGTGCTCCATGAACCTAAAGCATTTGACCCCGCTTTTGAACCTCTTTCTATTTGTGCTTCATGAACCTGAAATATTCCGTCCTGTTTTGAACCTATTTGTTTGAACTCTACTGTTACCCTACTCGTGAACTTACTCGTACTCATATGGTTGTAGACCGGCTACTACTCTTCTGTAGCGGTTGAACTGAACCTCTCTGGTGGGGCATTGCCTGTTGTGTTGTCCAGCACCGCCATTCTTCTGGCGAGGCATGCCTGTTGTGTTGTCCATCACCACCAGAGATGGAATTATGAACTGAGGTTCTCTGGCGAAGTTTAGCCGATGTGCTAACTTGTTGTGTTGTCCAGCACCGCCAGGGACGAATACTTGCACTGAGGTTCTCTGGCGAAGTTTAGCCGATGTGCTAACTTGTTGTGTTGTCCAGCACCGCCAGGGACGAATACATGAACTGAGGTTCTCTGGCGAAGTTTAGCCGATGTGCTAACTTGTTGTGTTGTCCAGCACCGCCAGGGACCAATACTTGAACTGAGGCTTTTGGTGAAGCATAGCCGTTGTGCTAGCTTGTTGTGTTGTCCAGCACCACCAGGGCCAACTTACTGAACTGAAATTCTTTGGTGAAGCATAGCCGTTGTGCTAGCTTGTTGTGTTGTCCAGCACCACCAGGGATGAATTTTGATTTGAAGCTTCGCTATATCCTGAATTTCTTCCAAATACTTGGGACTTTACGTCCGACTTCAAGCCTTTTGCCTGTTTTAACTGGTTACACGATTAATTCCCTGTTGGATCATGACTGATTGATAAGTCGGATTGGCGTGAGATGTAATACTTGAACCTGATAAGTGATTATTAAATAAGCCATGCTTTACTGGATCATGAATTGTGATAAGTGAGATTGGAATGATTTCTAGTATTTAACTGACTTTGGGAGAAAACAACTTGGACCTGGTGAATACAAGTTGGAGTAGATTGAAATCTAATGCTTGATTGGTTTCTGAGCGATATCTTGACCGGATTTATATGAGATAGAATGTCGAGGACGACATTGTTTTAAGGAGGGGAGATTGTGACGCCCCGAAAATTAGGGTTTTTATTTGATGGATCTTTTGTTGGACGAGTGGAGTAAAACAGGTTTTCAGCTCGGTTAAGAAACGAAAAAATTTTGAAATGTGAAGGGGGGGTCAAATCCGGCCGGAAATCCGGCCAGTTTCTGGCCGGATAGCTGGCCGGATTGCCCAGCCGTTTTGAAAAAATTTTTGATCAGCCACTGCCTTGAATCCGGCCAAGAATCCGGCCGGATTCTGACGTGGCACAGCCGGTCAGAAGCTTTGACCGGCTGTTTGCTCCCTTTTTATTCCACTTTTACAACCAAAATATCTCATTTTCTTCCCTGGTTCTTCCGTGAGCTTTGAGAGGAAAAACCTCTTCAATTTTCTAGTTTCAATTTCTACCAAAATCTTGCGATTTCACCGATGGTTTTGGAAGATATTTCACACACGGGCTCACTAGGATGGTTTAAAGCTTTTGGTGGGTTGAATTTGGATGGGAAGCTCTACCTTGATAGTTTTCTTGAATTTGAGGTAAGTGAGATAAACAAGTTTCCTTTGGTTCTAATATTGGTTAATTTAGGGTTTGTGATGTTTAAATGTGTTGTATTGTGGAGTATTATATGGGTTGAAAGAAATTATGGTAGATTTCTGATTTATTGGGAATTTTCTGATTTAATATGGTTATGGTTCATTAGCCTTGGATTGATAGCTTTAAATGGTGTTCAATGAAGCTCTTATGCATTAATTGTGATCGATTACAGAAAATTTATGCTTGTAGTGTAATTTCCGGTTTCTAGGGTTTCAAATTAGGGATTTTTCCCAAGGTGACTTATAAGCTTCTAATTGGCTTGATTGAAGGGGTATGTAAAAATGTAAAAATGTACTAGCCTATAAATTGTATGTAAAAATGGGCTTGCGTTGAGGTGTATTTGGTATTGAATGGTGGGATGGAAATGTGCAAAATTTAGGGGTTATGCCGTCCAATTTTTGCGAGTATGTGTTTGTTTTGAATTTGAATTGATCTTGATTCATTTTATGGAAATTCTTGTGATTTGGATATTAGGAGGATTAAGTTCCATATTAGGGACATTGATAAACTTTGTTTAAGTTAATTCATCCTTGTTTTGGCATGTACATGATTGGTATAGGCTAGTCTCATGTTAAGTGGGGATTTCTAGCCTTAATTGTGATTAGTGATAGTCATGTGCAAAGGTTGGTGCAAGAAGAGTAATTTCAGTTTTTCCCTGTTTCTGGACTGAACTTGGACTGTCCTTTTCTCTGTCCTGTAGACCGAATCAACTTTTGCTTAAAACATGAAACTTGTAGATATATGAGTTGACTACTTGCCTGCAAAATTTCAGATTGATTGGAGTACTGTGGCTTGTGAATTGACCGAAATACCCATGACTGCCCCGTAACCCCTGTTTTATGACAGTTTTCGTTCTTTCTCCTAGATTTCGATATTTGACCCTGAAATTGTACATTTTGACTTTGGAAGTCTTCATAAGAAATGTTGGCATATGTCTTAGCTTCCAAATGCCATAAGATTCGTGTTAATCGGATAAGCGTATTTTCAATTGTGATTAAAATGCCAAAAGGTGGCAGGAACTTGTTAGTTTTAGAATGCCTTTTATTTGACATGCTATTTGTTATCTAGACTTGATCAAGGCAAGGATGTATGCTGGAAAAAGGTTCGTGTGCCGTGGTTGGTGAGTGAACCTTAACTATTTCTCCAAAAGTTACTTTTGAATTAATTCTTGCATTGATTACACGATTGCATATCATTGTGTATGTGTGTGTGCCATAACATTTTGGCTTTAATGAGTTCTTGGGAAAATCTTGTACTCAGAATCAACGTCTCCACTACTGTGTATGCATTCTTTGGAGCACGATGGCTCATTGTTTCTGTTTATCTGATTACTTGATCTAAGGGAGTGTTAGATTTTGAGTACAAGGGATTTCACGGGCTCTAAAGAGCATTATTTGCACATTGGACCGTTAATCCATGATAGCATTGAAATACACTACTGATAAGACTATTTGATTACTGTTTTTACTGTTCACTCGCTGAGCTTCTAGCTCACCCCAAATGTTTTCTTCTCCCCACAGGAATCGAGGCAAAGGAAGCGCTTGTATTTTCTTTAGTTGTGTGCCTGAATGGCATGTCTAATGTATAGCTTAGATTTGGATCCGTTTTTGTAATAGTTGAGCGAGGGTGACTGGTTGAAATTTGAATGGATGGATTACCGTGTACGGTTTGTATTTGGATTGCCTCTTGTGTAATAGCGTAGTATTAGGGTTTGTATTAATTGATTGGACGTGCGTGTACATTCCGCTGTGTTTGTGATATGTAATTCCTGGTGCAGTTGATGTAGGTATCCGAGATTTATATTGTAGTTTATTGGAGAACTGTAGTGTTTGACCGAGTCCTGGCGAGAGCTGGGCAGGCAGCCCGTTGACCCCTCTGGTTCGCCTTAGGGGAAAATGGGGTCGTTACAATTGGTATCAGAGCCTAGGCCTCAGATCTCTGTAGCGTATCTTAGAGTTAAAGTTTAGGATGTCTGACTGTGAGATTAATTTGAATATTATGTGAACGAGGAGCTATTGTATCCTAGTGGTACAAAGAAATTGATTGTTTGAGAATTCCTTATTTGGGACTTGAAAAAAAAACTGAGGAATTAGATGACTAGTGAAAGATTGGACGAATTTGAATGCTATTATGTTTGTAAGTGTGGAAGGAATTGAGGTGATTCCTAGTATTGGCCATGGCCATGGATAAAAGGTGAGATGTGATAGTCAAATTTTATGAGTAATGATTTTGAACTGAGATAAAAGGTACCAACGGAGTAAAATGCATTTTTCCGCCCACATACCTTCTACAGAAATTTTGTTTTGGGATTTTGAAGAAAACTAGGATGTACTAGTTTTATTTGTAAGCAATGATTGGAAATGGGATATATATGCCTTAAATATGTGTAATTTTCGATTTTGGTAAAAATGTGACTTTTACTTGAATTTCAAATTTGAAAATTGGTGAATAACTGATGAGTTATTGAATTTTGTACATGATGGGTGGATACAAGGTTACGATTTGCTAAACTTAGTTTTCCCCTTGATTGTATGTTGGTGTATTCTCACACTTGCAATTGTCCATGCTTTACACGAAGAACTATATACCCTGAATTTTCGAGAGAATGGCAAGTTTATGATTAATAATGTAAATCCTGAACTTGATAAGATTTTGATTACTTGAAACACTCATCTTATGTTTTAAAATTCTTGACTTTCAAGAAAAGTGAACCAATTTTAAATGTACGGATTGAGGCAACTTCGAGATATAGAGTGCCTGTATTCAAGAGTACGAAGTTAGTGTGAATTGACTTGGGTTCCATTTGGCACGTTAGTTAGCAAGTGTATTCATTTCTTGGGTTTGAACTGGGAACTTGCGACTGTACTAGAGAACCTAAGATTGGTTATTCTTGGAGATGATGGCATTTTGAACTTCGACATGGATAACCTTTGACTTCGGCTTGTGTTATGGATTTCTTGGATCTAATGTCGTAAAGGCATGTGATCTGATTGAAATGAGCAATAATTGGACCATTTGGAAGACCTAGGAAGGGTGGTCCACATCGTGAGACGTTTGTATCTGGCTTACATATGCTTTTATCTTTTATGGTACCTCGGTGTTTATATACAAAATCTGACATATTGGCTTTATTTTGTGACTTTTAACTCAGGTTATAACTTTTGATACATGTAATAAATCATGACCTGATTTTAAATGTTTTTGCAACTGGTTTACGTGTTAAGTTCTTTCCTGCTTAGTCCTTTTCCTGCACTTATAGATTTCTATTAGGTATGGTAGCAGGACTAGTGTATAATGGATTAATTTAGTCGGAAACTTGGTGAAATTTTCTTGTGCGCAACATATGTTATGGTTGGTTCTGTGCCAATATTACAACCTTAGGAAGTTTGAACTTCGAAAGTATTGTACTGGGTTAATAAGAGAACTCGAACTGCCTGAAACCGATTAGACTGAGCTTACTTGAGGCTTGAACCTGTTTAGGCTAGTGTGCCTTACGTACCTTGATGGACCTAATTTGACTGAATATATGGAATGTGAACTTGAATCTTGTGACTGCTTAAGAATGTGATTTGCTGGGCATAAGTAGACGAGTGAGTTCTTAATTGTACTGGTGCTCCATGAACCTAAAGCATTTGACCCTGCTTTTGAACCTCTTTCTATTTGTGCTTCATGAACCTGAAATATTCCGTCCTGTTTTGAACCTATTTGTTTGAACTCTACTGTTACCCTACTCGTGAACTTACTCGTACTCATATGGTTGTAGACCGGCTACTACTCTTCTGTAGCGGTTGAACTGAACCTCTCTGGTGGGGCATTGCCTGTTGTGTTGTCCAGCACCGCCATTCTTCTGGCGAGGCATGCCTGTTGTGTTGTACATCACCACCAGAGATGGAATTATGAACTGAGGTTCTCTGGCGAAGTTTAGCCGATGTGCTAACTTGTTGTGTTGTCCAGCACCGCCAGGGACGAATACTTGCACTGAGGTTCTCTGGCGAAGTTTAGCCGATGTGCTAACTTGTTGTGTTGTCCAGCACCGCCAGGGACGAATACATGAACTGAGGTTCTCTGGCGAAGTTTAGCCGATGTGCTAACTTGTTGTGTTGTCCAGCACCGCCAGGGACCAATACTTGAACTGAGGCTTTTGGTGAAGCATAGCCGTTGTGCTAGCTTGTTGTGTTGTCCAGCACCACCAGGGCCAACTTACTGAACTGAAATTCTTTGGTGAAGCATAGCCGTTGTGCTAGCTTGTTGTGTTGTCCAGCACCACCAGGGATGAATTTTGATTTGAAGCTTCGCTATATCCTGAATTTCTTCCAAATACTTGGGACTTTACGTCCGACTTCAAGCCTTTTGCCTGTTTTAACTGGTTACACGATTAATTCCCTGTTGGATCATGACTGATTGATAAGTCGGATTGGCGTGAGATGTAATACTTGAACCTGATAAGTGATTATTAAATAAGCCATGCTTTACTGGATCATGAATTGTGATAAGTGAGATTGGAATGATTTCTAGTATTTAACTGACTTTGGGAGAAAACAACTTGGACCTGGTGAATACAAGTTGGAGTAGATTGAAATCTAATGCTTGATTGGTTTCTGAGCGATATCTTGACCGGATTTATATGAGATAGAATGTCGAGGACGACATTGTTTTAAGGAGGGGAGATTGTGACGCCCCGAAAATTAGGGTTTTTATTTGATGGATCTTTTGTTGGACGAGTGGAGTAAAACAGGTTTTCAGCTCGGTTAAGAAACGAAAAAATTTTGAAATGTGAAGGGGGGGTCAAATCCGGCCGGAAATCCGGCCAGTTTCTGGCCGGATAGCTGGCCGGATTGCCCAGCCGTTTTGAAAAAATTTTTGATCAGCCACTGCCTTGAATCCGGCCAAGAATCCGGCCGGATTCTGACGTGGCACAGCCGGTCAGAAGCTTTGACCGGCTGTTTGCTCCCTTTTTATTCCACTTTTACAACCAAAATATCTCATTTTCTTCCCTGGTTCTTCCGTGAGCTTTGAGAGGAAAAACCTCTTCAATTTTCTAGTTTCAATTTCTACCAAAATCTTGCGATTTCACCGATGGTTTTGGAAGATATTTCACACACGGGCTCACTAGGATGGTTTAAAGCTTTTGGTGGGTTGAATTTGGATGGGAAGCTCTACCTTGATAGTTTTCTTGAATTTGAGGTAAGTGAGATAAACAAGTTTCCTTTGGTTCTAATATTGGTTAATTTAGGGTTTGTGATGTTTAAATGTGTTGTATTGTGGAGTATTATATGGGTTGAAAGAAATTATGGTAGATTTCTGATTTATTGGGAATTTTCTGATTTAATATGGTTATGGTTCATTAGCCTTGGATTGATAGCTTTAAATGGTGTTCAATGAAGCTCTTATGCATTAATTGTGATCGATTACAGAAAATTTATGCTTGTAGTGTAATTTCCGGTTTCTAGGGTTTCAAATTAGGGATTTTTCCCAAGGTGACTTATAAGCTTCTAATTGGCTTGATTGAAGGGGTATGTAAAAATGTAAAAATGTACTAGCCTATAAATTGTATGTAAAAATGGGCTTGCGTTGAGGTGTATTTGGTATTGAATGGTGGGATGGAAATGTGCAAAATTTAGGGGTTATGCCGTCCAATTTTTGCGAGTATGTGTTTGTTTTGAATTTGAATTGATCTTGATTCATTTTATGGAAATTCTTGTGATTTGGATATTAGGAGGATTAAGTTCCATATTAGGGACATTGATAAACTTTGTTTAAGTTAATTCATCCTTGTTTTGGCATGTACATGATTGGTATAGGCTAGTCTCATGTTAAGTGGGGATTTCTAGCCTTAATTGTGATTAGTGATAGTCATGTGCAAAGGTTGGTGCAAGAAGAGTAATTTCAGTTTTTCCCTGTTTCTGGACTGAACTTGGACTGTCCTTTTCTCTGTCCTGTAGACCGAATCAACTTTTGCTTAAAACATGAAACTTGTAGATATATGAGTTGACTACTTGCCTGCAAAATTTCAGATTGATTGGAGTACTGTGGCTTGTGAATTGACCGAAATACCCATGACTGCCCCGTAACCCCTGTTTTATGACAGTTTTCGTTCTTTCTCCTAGATTTCGATATTTGACCCTGAAATTGTACATTTTGACTTTGGAAGTCTTCATAAGAAATGTTGGCATATGTCTTAGCTTCCAAATGCCATAAGATTCGTGTTAATCGGATAAGCGTATTTTCAATTGTGATTAAAATGCCAAAAGGTGGCAGGAACTTGTTAGTTTTAGAATGCCTTTTATTTGACATGCTATTTGTTATCTAGACTTGATCAAGGCAAGGATGTATGCTGGAAAAAGGTTCGTGTGCCGTGGTTGGTGAGTGAACCTTAACTATTTCTCCAAAAGTTACTTTTGAATTAATTCTTGCATTGATTACACGATTGCATATCATTGTGTATGTGTGTGTGCCATAACATTTTGGCTTTAATGAGTTCTTGGGAAAATCTTGTACTCAGAATCAACGTCTCCACTACTGTGTATGCATTCTTTGGAGCACGATGGCTCATTGTTTCTGTTTATCTGATTACTTGATCTAAGGGAGTGTTAGATTTTGAGTACAAGGGATTTCACGGGCTCTAAAGAGCATTATTTGCACATTGGACCGTTAATCCATGATAGCATTGAAATACACTACTGATAAGACTATTTGATTACTGTTTTTACTGTTCACTCGCTGAGCTTCTAGCTCACCCCAAATGTTTTCTTCTCCCCACAGGAATCGAGGCAAAGGAAGCGCTTGTATTTTCTTTAGTTGTGTGCCTGAATGGCATGTCTAATGTATAGCTTAGATTTGGATCCGTTTTTGTAATAGTTGAGCGAGGGTGACTGGTTGAAATTTGAATGGATGGATTACCGTGTACGGTTTGTATTTGGATTGCCTCTTGTGTAATAGCGTAGTATTAGGGTTTGTATTAATTGATTGGACGTGCGTGTACATTCCGCTGTGTTTGTGATATGTAATTCCTGGTGCAGTTGATGTAGGTATCCGAGATTTATATTGTAGTTTATTGGAGAACTGTAGTGTTTGACCGAGTCCTGGCGAGAGCTGGGCAGGCAGCCCGTTGACCCCTCTGGTTCGCCTTAGGGGAAAATGGGGTCGTTACAATTGGTATCAGAGCCTAGGCCTCAGATCTCTGTAGCGTATCTTAGAGTTAAAGTTTAGGATGTCTGACTGTGAGATTAATTTGAATATTATGTGAACGAGGAGCTATTGTATCCTAGTGGTACAAAGAAATTGATTGTTTGAGAATTCCTTATTTGGGACTTGAAAAAAAAACTGAGGAATTAGATGACTAGTGAAAGATTGGACGAATTTGAATGCTATTATGTTTGTAAGTGTGGAAGGAATTGAGGTGATTCCTAGTATTGGCCATGGCCATGGATAAAAGGTGAGATGTGATAGTCAAATTTTATGAGTAATGATTTTGAACTGAGATAAAAGGTACCAACGGAGTAAAATGCATTTTTCCGCCCACATACCTTCTACAGAAATTTTGTTTTGGGATTTTGAAGAAAACTAGGATGTACTAGTTTTATTTGTAAGCAATGATTGGAAATGGGATATATATGCCTTAAATATGTGTAATTTTCGATTTTGGTAAAAATGTGACTTTTACTTGAATTTCAAATTTGAAAATTGGTGAATAACTGATGAGTTATTGAATTTTGTACATGATGGGTGGATACAAGGTTACGATTTGCTAAACTTAGTTTTCCCCTTGATTGTATGTTGGTGTATTCTCACACTTGCAATTGTCCATGCTTTACACGAAGAACTATATACCCTGAATTTTCGAGAGAATGGCAAGTTTATGATTAATAATGTAAATCCTGAACTTGATAAGATTTTGATTACTTGAAACACTCATCTTATGTTTTAAAATTCTTGACTTTCAAGAAAAGTGAACCAATTTTAAATGTACGGATTGAGGCAACTTCGAGATATAGAGTGCCTGTATTCAAGAGTACGAAGTTAGTGTGAATTGACTTGGGTTCCATTTGGCACGTTAGTTAGCAAGTGTATTCATTTCTTGGGTTTGAACTGGGAACTTGCGACTGTACTAGAGAACCTAAGATTGGTTATTCTTGGAGATGATGGCATTTTGAACTTCGACATGGATAACCTTTGACTTCGGCTTGTGTTATGGATTTCTTGGATCTAATGTCGTAAAGGCATGTGATCTGATTGAAATGAGCAATAATTGGACCATTTGGAAGACCTAGGAAGGGTGGTCCACATCGTGAGACGTTTGTATCTGGCTTACATATGCTTTTATCTTTTATGGTACCTCGGTGTTTATATACAAAATCTGACATATTGGCTTTATTTTGTGACTTTTAACTCAGGTTATAACTTTTGATACATGTAATAAATCATGACCTGATTTTAAATGTTTTTGCAACTGGTTTACGTGTTAAGTTCTTTCCTGCTTAGTCCTTTTCCTGCACTTATAGATTTCTATTAGGTATGGTAGCAGGACTAGTGTATAATGGATTAATTTAGTCGGAAACTTGGTGAAATTTTCTTGTGCGCAACATATGTTATGGTTGGTTCTGTGCCAATATTACAACCTTAGGAAGTTTGAACTTCGAAAGTATTGTACTGGGTTAATAAGAGAACTCGAACTGCCTGAAACCGATTAGACTGAGCTTACTTGAGGCTTGAACCTGTTTAGGCTAGTGTGCCTTACGTACCTTGATGGACCTAATTTGACTGAATATATGGAATGTGAACTTGAATCTTGTGACTGCTTAAGAATGTGATTTGCTGGGCATAAGTAGACGAGTGAGTTCTTAATTGTACTGGTGCTCCATGAACCTAAAGCATTTGACCCTGCTTTTGAACCTCTTTCTATTTGTGCTTCATGAACCTGAAATATTCCGTCCTGTTTTGAACCTATTTGTTTGAACTCTACTGTTACCCTACTCGTGAACTTACTCGTACTCATATGGTTGTAGACCGGCTACTACTCTTCTGTAGCGGTTGAACTGAACCTCTCTGGTGGGGCATTGCCTGTTGTGTTGTCCAGCACCGCCATTCTTCTGGCGAGGCATGCCTGTTGTGTTGTACATCACCACCAGAGATGGAATTATGAACTGAGGTTCTCTGGCGAAGTTTAGCCGATGTGCTAACTTGTTGTGTTGTCCAGCACCGCCAGGGACGAATACTTGCACTGAGGTTCTCTGGCGAAGTTTAGCCGATGTGCTAACTTGTTGTGTTGTCCAGCACCGCCAGGGACGAATACATGAACTGAGGTTCTCTGGCGAAGTTTAGCCGATGTGCTAACTTGTTGTGTTGTCCAGCACCGCCAGGGACCAATACTTGAACTGAGGCTTTTGGTGAAGCATAGCCGTTGTGCTAGCTTGTTGTGTTGTCCAGCACCACCAGGGCCAACTTACTGAACTGAAATTCTTTGGTGAAGCATAGCCGTTGTGCTAGCTTGTTGTGTTGTCCAGCACCACCAGGGATGAATTTTGATTTGAAGCTTCGCTATATCCTGAATTTCTTCCAAATACTTGGGACTTTACGTCCGACTTCAAGCCTTTTGCCTGTTTTAACTGGTTACACGATTAATTCCCTGTTGGATCATGACTGATTGATAAGTCGGATTGGCGTGAGATGTAATACTTGAACCTGATAAGTGATTATTAAATAAGCCATGCTTTACTGGATCATGAATTGTGATAAGTGAGATTGGAATGATTTCTAGTATTTAACTGACTTTGGGAGAAAACAACTTGGACCTGGTGAATACAAGTTGGAGTAGATTGAAATCTAATGCTTGATTGGTTTCTGAGCGATATCTTGACCGGATTTATATGAGATAGAATGTCGAGGACGACATTGTTTTAAGGAGGGGAGATTGTGACGCCCCGAAAATTAGGGTTTTTATTTGATGGATCTTTTGTTGGACGAGTGGAGTAAAACAGGTTTTCAGCTCGGTTAAGAAACGAAAAAATTTTGAAATGTGAAGGGGGGGTCAAATCCGGCCGGAAATCCGGCCAGTTTCTGGCCGGATAGCTGGCCGGATTGCCCAGCCGTTTTGAAAAAATTTTTGATCAGCCACTGCCTTGAATCCGGCCAAGAATCCGGCCGGATTCTGACGTGGCACAGCCGGTCAGAAGCTTTGACCGGCTGTTTGCTCCCTTTTTATTCCACTTTTACAACCAAAATATCTCATTTTCTTCCCTGGTTCTTCCGTGAGCTTTGAGAGGAAAAACCTCTTCAATTTTCTAGTTTCAATTTCTACCAAAATCTTGCGATTTCACCGATGGTTTTGGAAGATATTTCACACACGGGCTCACTAGGATGGTTTAAAGCTTTTGGTGGGTTGAATTTGGATGGGAAGCTCTACCTTGATAGTTTTCTTGAATTTGAGGTAAGTGAGATAAACAAGTTTCCTTTGGTTCTAATATTGGTTAATTTAGGGTTTGTGATGTTTAAATGTGTTGTATTGTGGAGTATTATATGGGTTGAAAGAAATTATGGTAGATTTCTGATTTATTGGGAATTTTCTGATTTAATATGGTTATGGTTCATTAGCCTTGGATTGATAGCTTTAAATGGTGTTCAATGAAGCTCTTATGCATTAATTGTGATCGATTACAGAAAATTTATGCTTGTAGTGTAATTTCCGGTTTCTAGGGTTTCAAATTAGGGATTTTTCCCAAGGTGACTTATAAGCTTCTAATTGGCTTGATTGAAGGGGTATGTAAAAATGTAAAAATGTACTAGCCTATAAATTGTATGTAAAAATGGGCTTGCGTTGAGGTGTATTTGGTATTGAATGGTGGGATGGAAATGTGCAAAATTTAGGGGTTATGCCGTCCAATTTTTGCGAGTATGTGTTTGTTTTGAATTTGAATTGATCTTGATTCATTTTATGGAAATTCTTGTGATTTGGATATTAGGAGGATTAAGTTCCATATTAGGGACATTGATAAACTTTGTTTAAGTTAATTCATCCTTGTTTTGGCATGTACATGATTGGTATAGGCTAGTCTCATGTTAAGTGGGGATTTCTAGCCTTAATTGTGATTAGTGATAGTCATGTGCAAAGGTTGGTGCAAGAAGAGTAATTTCAGTTTTTCCCTGTTTCTGGACTGAACTTGGACTGTCCTTTTCTCTGTCCTGTAGACCGAATCAACTTTTGCTTAAAACATGAAACTTGTAGATATATGAGTTGACTACTTGCCTGCAAAATTTCAGATTGATTGGAGTACTGTGGCTTGTGAATTGACCGAAATACCCATGACTGCCCCGTAACCCCTGTTTTATGACAGTTTTCGTTCTTTCTCCTAGATTTCGATATTTGACCCTGAAATTGTACATTTTGACTTTGGAAGTCTTCATAAGAAATGTTGGCATATGTCTTAGCTTCCAAATGCCATAAGATTCGTGTTAATCGGATAAGCGTATTTTCAATTGTGATTAAAATGCCAAAAGGTGGCAGGAACTTGTTAGTTTTAGAATGCCTTTTATTTGACATGCTATTTGTTATCTAGACTTGATCAAGGCAAGGATGTATGCTGGAAAAAGGTTCGTGTGCCGTGGTTGGTGAGTGAACCTTAACTATTTCTCCAAAAGTTACTTTTGAATTAATTCTTGCATTGATTACACGATTGCATATCATTGTGTATGTGTGTGTGCCATAACATTTTGGCTTTAATGAGTTCTTGGGAAAATCTTGTACTCAGAATCAACGTCTCCACTACTGTGTATGCATTCTTTGGAGCACGATGGCTCATTGTTTCTGTTTATCTGATTACTTGATCTAAGGGAGTGTTAGATTTTGAGTACAAGGGATTTCACGGGCTCTAAAGAGCATTATTTGCACATTGGACCGTTAATCCATGATAGCATTGAAATACACTACTGATAAGACTATTTGATTACTGTTTTTACTGTTCACTCGCTGAGCTTCTAGCTCACCCCAAATGTTTTCTTCTCCCCACAGGAATCGAGGCAAAGGAAGCGCTTGTATTTTCTTTAGTTGTGTGCCTGAATGGCATGTCTAATGTATAGCTTAGATTTGGATCCGTTTTTGTAATAGTTGAGCGAGGGTGACTGGTTGAAATTTGAATGGATGGATTACCGTGTACGGTTTGTATTTGGATTGCCTCTTGTGTAATAGCGTAGTATTAGGGTTTGTATTAATTGATTGGACGTGCGTGTACATTCCGCTGTGTTTGTGATATGTAATTCCTGGTGCAGTTGATGTAGGTATCCGAGATTTATATTGTAGTTTATTGGAGAACTGTAGTGTTTGACCGAGTCCTGGCGAGAGCTGGGCAGGCAGCCCGTTGACCCCTCTGGTTCGCCTTAGGGGAAAATGGGGTCGTTACAATTGGTATCAGAGCCTAGGCCTCAGATCTCTGTAGCGTATCTTAGAGTTAAAGTTTAGGATGTCTGACTGTGAGATTAATTTGAATATTATGTGAACGAGGAGCTATTGTATCCTAGTGGTACAAAGAAATTGATTGTTTGAGAATTCCTTATTTGGGACTTGAAAAAAAAACTGAGGAATTAGATGACTAGTGAAAGATTGGACGAATTTGAATGCTATTATGTTTGTAAGTGTGGAAGGAATTGAGGTGATTCCTAGTATTGGCCATGGCCATGGATAAAAGGTGAGATGTGATAGTCAAATTTTATGAGTAATGATTTTGAACTGAGATAAAAGGTACCAACGGAGTAAAATGCATTTTTCCGCCCACATACCTTCTACAGAAATTTTGTTTTGGGATTTTGAAGAAAACTAGGATGTACTAGTTTTATTTGTAAGCAATGATTGGAAATGGGATATATATGCCTTAAATATGTGTAATTTTCGATTTTGGTAAAAATGTGACTTTTACTTGAATTTCAAATTTGAAAATTGGTGAATAACTGATGAGTTATTGAATTTTGTACATGATGGGTGGATACAAGGTTACGATTTGCTAAACTTAGTTTTCCCCTTGATTGTATGTTGGTGTATTCTCACACTTGCAATTGTCCATGCTTTACACGAAGAACTATATACCCTGAATTTTCGAGAGAATGGCAAGTTTATGATTAATAATGTAAATCCTGAACTTGATAAGATTTTGATTACTTGAAACACTCATCTTATGTTTTAAAATTCTTGACTTTCAAGAAAAGTGAACCAATTTTAAATGTACGGATTGAGGCAACTTCGAGATATAGAGTGCCTGTATTCAAGAGTACGAAGTTAGTGTGAATTGACTTGGGTTCCATTTGGCACGTTAGTTAGCAAGTGTATTCATTTCTTGGGTTTGAACTGGGAACTTGCGACTGTACTAGAGAACCTAAGATTGGTTATTCTTGGAGATGATGGCATTTTGAACTTCGACATGGATAACCTTTGACTTCGGCTTGTGTTATGGATTTCTTGGATCTAATGTCGTAAAGGCATGTGATCTGATTGAAATGAGCAATAATTGGACCATTTGGAAGACCTAGGAAGGGTGGTCCACATCGTGAGACGTTTGTATCTGGCTTACATATGCTTTTATCTTTTATGGTACCTCGGTGTTTATATACAAAATCTGACATATTGGCTTTATTTTGTGACTTTTAACTCAGGTTATAACTTTTGATACATGTAATAAATCATGACCTGATTTTAAATGTTTTTGCAACTGGTTTACGTGTTAAGTTCTTTCCTGCTTAGTCCTTTTCCTGCACTTATAGATTTCTATTAGGTATGGTAGCAGGACTAGTGTATAATGGATTAATTTAGTCGGAAACTTGGTGAAATTTTCTTGTGCGCAACATATGTTATGGTTGGTTCTGTGCCAATATTACAACCTTAGGAAGTTTGAACTTCGAAAGTATTGTACTGGGTTAATAAGAGAACTCGAACTGCCTGAAACCGATTAGACTGAGCTTACTTGAGGCTTGAACCTGTTTAGGCTAGTGTGCCTTACGTACCTTGATGGACCTAATTTGACTGAATATATGGAATGTGAACTTGAATCTTGTGACTGCTTAAGAATGTGATTTGCTGGGCATAAGTAGACGAGTGAGTTCTTAATTGTACTGGTGCTCCATGAACCTAAAGCATTTGACCCTGCTTTTGAACCTCTTTCTATTTGTGCTTCATGAACCTGAAATATTCCGTCCTGTTTTGAACCTATTTGTTTGAACTCTACTGTTACCCTACTCGTGAACTTACTCGTACTCATATGGTTGTAGACCGGCTACTACTCTTCTGTAGCGGTTGAACTGAACCTCTCTGGTGGGGCATTGCCTGTTGTGTTGTCCAGCACCGCCATTCTTCTGGCGAGGCATGCCTGTTGTGTTGTACATCACCACCAGAGATGGAATTATGAACTGAGGTTCTCTGGCGAAGTTTAGCCGATGTGCTAACTTGTTGTGTTGTCCAGCACCGCCAGGGACGAATACTTGCACTGAGGTTCTCTGGCGAAGTTTAGCCGATGTGCTAACTTGTTGTGTTGTCCAGCACCGCCAGGGACGAATACATGAACTGAGGTTCTCTGGCGAAGTTTAGCCGATGTGCTAACTTGTTGTGTTGTCCAGCACCGCCAGGGACCAATACTTGAACTGAGGCTTTTGGTGAAGCATAGCCGTTGTGCTAGCTTGTTGTGTTGTCCAGCACCACCAGGGCCAACTTACTGAACTGAAATTCTTTGGTGAAGCATAGCCGTTGTGCTAGCTTGTTGTGTTGTCCAGCACCACCAGGGATGAATTTTGATTTGAAGCTTCGCTATATCCTGAATTTCTTCCAAATACTTGGGACTTTACGTCCGACTTCAAGCCTTTTGCCTGTTTTAACTGGTTACACGATTAATTCCCTGTTGGATCATGACTGATTGATAAGTCGGATTGGCGTGAGATGTAATACTTGAACCTGATAAGTGATTATTAAATAAGCCATGCTTTACTGGATCATGAATTGTGATAAGTGAGATTGGAATGATTTCTAGTATTTAACTGACTTTGGGAGAAAACAACTTGGACCTGGTGAATACAAGTTGGAGTAGATTGAAATCTAATGCTTGATTGGTTTCTGAGCGATATCTTGACCGGATTTATATGAGATAGAATGTCGAGGACGACATTGTTTTAAGGAGGGGAGATTGTGACGCCCCGAAAATTAGGGTTTTTATTTGATGGATCTTTTGTTGGACGAGTGGAGTAAAACAGGTTTTCAGCTCGGTTAAGAAACGAAAAAATTTTGAAATGTGAAGGGGGGGTCAAATCCGGCCGGAAATCCGGCCAGTTTCTGGCCGGATAGCTGGCCGGATTGCCCAGCCGTTTTGAAAAAATTTTTGATCAGCCACTGCCTTGAATCCGGCCAAGAATCCGGCCGGATTCTGACGTGGCACAGCCGGTCAGAAGCTTTGACCGGCTGTTTGCTCCCTTTTTATTCCACTTTTACAACCAAAATATCTCATTTTCTTCCCTGGTTCTTCCGTGAGCTTTGAGAGGAAAAACCTCTTCAATTTTCTAGTTTCAATTTCTACCAAAATCTTGCGATTTCACCGATGGTTTTGGAAGATATTTCACACACGGGCTCACTAGGATGGTTTAAAGCTTTTGGTGGGTTGAATTTGGATGGGAAGCTCTACCTTGATAGTTTTCTTGAATTTGAGGTAAGTGAGATAAACAAGTTTCCTTTGGTTCTAATATTGGTTAATTTAGGGTTTGTGATGTTTAAATGTGTTGTATTGTGGAGTATTATATGGGTTGAAAGAAATTATGGTAGATTTCTGATTTATTGGGAATTTTCTGATTTAATATGGTTATGGTTCATTAGCCTTGGATTGATAGCTTTAAATGGTGTTCAATGAAGCTCTTATGCATTAATTGTGATCGATTACAGAAAATTTATGCTTGTAGTGTAATTTCCGGTTTCTAGGGTTTCAAATTAGGGATTTTTCCCAAGGTGACTTATAAGCTTCTAATTGGCTTGATTGAAGGGGTATGTAAAAATGTAAAAATGTACTAGCCTATAAATTGTATGTAAAAATGGGCTTGCGTTGAGGTGTATTTGGTATTGAATGGTGGGATGGAAATGTGCAAAATTTAGGGGTTATGCCGTCCAATTTTTGCGAGTATGTGTTTGTTTTGAATTTGAATTGATCTTGATTCATTTTATGGAAATTCTTGTGATTTGGATATTAGGAGGATTAAGTTCCATATTAGGGACATTGATAAACTTTGTTTAAGTTAATTCATCCTTGTTTTGGCATGTACATGATTGGTATAGGCTAGTCTCATGTTAAGTGGGGATTTCTAGCCTTAATTGTGATTAGTGATAGTCATGTGCAAAGGTTGGTGCAAGAAGAGTAATTTCAGTTTTTCCCTGTTTCTGGACTGAACTTGGACTGTCCTTTTCTCTGTCCTGTAGACCGAATCAACTTTTGCTTAAAACATGAAACTTGTAGATATATGAGTTGACTACTTGCCTGCAAAATTTCAGATTGATTGGAGTACTGTGGCTTGTGAATTGACCGAAATACCCATGACTGCCCCGTAACCCCTGTTTTATGACAGTTTTCGTTCTTTCTCCTAGATTTCGATATTTGACCCTGAAATTGTACATTTTGACTTTGGAAGTCTTCATAAGAAATGTTGGCATATGTCTTAGCTTCCAAATGCCATAAGATTCGTGTTAATCGGATAAGCGTATTTTCAATTGTGATTAAAATGCCAAAAGGTGGCAGGAACTTGTTAGTTTTAGAATGCCTTTTATTTGACATGCTATTTGTTATCTAGACTTGATCAAGGCAAGGATGTATGCTGGAAAAAGGTTCGTGTGCCGTGGTTGGTGAGTGAACCTTAACTATTTCTCCAAAAGTTACTTTTGAATTAATTCTTGCATTGATTACACGATTGCATATCATTGTGTATGTGTGTGTGCCATAACATTTTGGCTTTAATGAGTTCTTGGGAAAATCTTGTACTCAGAATCAACGTCTCCACTACTGTGTATGCATTCTTTGGAGCACGATGGCTCATTGTTTCTGTTTATCTGATTACTTGATCTAAGGGAGTGTTAGATTTTGAGTACAAGGGATTTCACGGGCTCTAAAGAGCATTATTTGCACATTGGACCGTTAATCCATGATAGCATTGAAATACACTACTGATAAGACTATTTGATTACTGTTTTTACTGTTCACTCGCTGAGCTTCTAGCTCACCCCAAATGTTTTCTTCTCCCCACAGGAATCGAGGCAAAGGAAGCGCTTGTATTTTCTTTAGTTGTGTGCCTGAATGGCATGTCTAATGTATAGCTTAGATTTGGATCCGTTTTTGTAATAGTTGAGCGAGGGTGACTGGTTGAAATTTGAATGGATGGATTACCGTGTACGGTTTGTATTTGGATTGCCTCTTGTGTAATAGCGTAGTATTAGGGTTTGTATTAATTGATTGGACGTGCGTGTACATTCCGCTGTGTTTGTGATATGTAATTCCTGGTGCAGTTGATGTAGGTATCCGAGATTTATATTGTAGTTTATTGGAGAACTGTAGTGTTTGACCGAGTCCTGGCGAGAGCTGGGCAGGCGGCCCGTTGACCCCTCTGGTTCGCCTTAGGGGAAAATGGGGTCGTTACATATTTCATGTTATTACCGGCTTCCCAGCCGGTTAGCAGGTAAAATCCAAAGAAGTCCAAAGCACAGGGGGGTTAAGTGGGTGTTTCTAAACAATAAGAAAATTTCATGTTAATTTCCTTAACCACAGGGGGGTTTTATGTATTTTACCCTAAAGAAAATCATAATATGAATCACTATTCTACTTCCTGGGGAGAGCAAAGCAAGATAGGCACGAGTAAAGATCCATCCTATATATCATTACTATATTAAAAGTATGATGAGTCTTGAAAATAGGGAGTATAAGAGTGTAAGGATATTTTGATATTAATCTTTGTTTTGTCTAAATTACCCTCATATCTTTTAATTAGAGTTATTGCATTTCAATATGACACTAATTAGAGTTATTATCATGCCTTTTGACAAAAAAAAAAAAGAGAAATGAAAAGTTTCAACAAAATTACATCTCAAAAATGTTGGTTATTAAAAGTATAAACTGTCCATTTACAATTATATTCACCAATTATTTCCCACATCTCCAATTATTGTATGTGTTAAAATTATCTCAAATTATTATATTGTTATGTGTGATAATTAAAGTAAACTATATATTACATACATATTGGTTTAGAAGAAAATCATAATTAATAAGAAGACAAAAGGTTATAAAAATAAATGAGAAAACAAAAGGTGAAATTGATTATTAAATACACTACATTATGTCATATTGTCTAAGAAAATTCTCAAAAAAAGTTGTCAATAATTATACAAAATATATATATAATAGAAAAGATTTACAACTCCTGAAATTAATAAAATTTTGTTGTATCCTAATCAGAATGTTTGAGTATATATTGTGCACAAGTTTTGTTCCATGCACTAGTTTGATACAACATACAAAATTTCTCCTTCTTACTATCATAATTCAAATAAAATATGCAGCAACTTAGTTTAGAAATGATACAATTCCATTTTCAGAGTTTTTGTGATTGTAATATGCACAATAAACTTTTAATTGCTGTGTATATGATAAATGTCTTGTATAACTAACAATTGTTTAATTTTGTTTATCATATGGTTTCTTAGTCAATATTATAATAAAAACTTAGTTTAAATATGATAATCTTTCATTTTCAAAGTTTTTATAACTGTAGAATGCACAATAAATTTGTAATTATTTTGTATGTAATAAACATTTTGTACCACTGTCAGTTGCTTAATTTTATTTATTATATAGTTTCTTGGATTATATTATGCCAACAATCAAAATTTTACATAGAAATTTAGTATATTAAAGATTTTATATTTTGAAAAAATATATTCACGTGCAAAGCGCGTAAGTTATTACTAGTATACTACAAAGTTAGAACTCAAATAGTATGAATATATCAATTTGTCTATCAACTTGTTGCAAAAACTTTAAATTACCCGGTGCTATATAACCAATTGTTGCGAGTGTCTTTGTCTGTCTCGTACTTTCATCCCCATGAAATAGCTTTGCAATGCCAAAATCACTCACATGACCAGTAATCTCTTCATCCAGAAGAACATTACTGGGCTTTAGATCGCAATGGACTACAGGTGACGGGTAGCCATGATGAAGGTAATCCAATGCAGCTGCTACATCCACCATTATGTCTAATCTTTGGACAAAATCCAAGAAATAGTTGTCAGAGTGCAACCATTTCTCAAGACTTCCATTAGGCATATATTCTAAGACTAGAGCCTTAAAATCTGGGTTAGAACAACTACTGATGACTTTAACCAGATTCCTGTGGCGAAGATTACGCAGAACTTCACACTCAGTGTCAAAACTTTTGAATGCTCCTTCTAAATGCAAGTTGAAAACTTTTATGGCCGACAATTTTCCATTCCTGAGCATCCCTTTGTAAACTGAACCATAACTTCCCACTGCAAGTAAATTGCTCTCGCTAAAGCCATTGGTTACATGTTGAAGCTCATAGTAAGAAATCCATTCAGGTGTTATTGCTGGAGGTGAATCTGCTTGAGCAGTACTTTGGTTTCTTCTTCTCTTTTTCATGAACAGTATTGCAATGCTAATTAAAGCAAAAGCTAAGAATGCACTCGGTAGCAAGACATAAGCGGCTAAGCGCAAGCTTTTCATCCTTGATCCCCGAGGAGAAGGGCAAGTAGGGAAGTGCAAATGAGGAGGACCACCACAGAGTGCCTCATTTGACATGAATGATTCATTTGTGAAGTTCACGAAAGAACCAGTTGAGGGAATCTCTCCTCGTAGCTTATTGAAGGACACATTTAAGTGTAGCAACCGTGAAAGTGATTCTAATGGTCTTGGAATCTCTCCAGAGAGGTTGTTATGAGATAGATCCAATAATTCCAGGCTTACCAATTTGCCAAATGTTGCTGGAATTGGCCCTTGTAATTCATTATGTGCCAGGGTGAGGTTGATCAAGGTCTCAAGGTTACCAAGTGTTGCGGGAATATTGCCTGAAAATCTATTGCCTGACAAGTCCATGTACAATGCAGCCCGCAAATCTCCAATTTCTGTCGGTATGAAACCACTCAAAGAATTTGAATGAATGTCTAGCTCCAACAAATCCTTCAGGATTCCTAGACTTGCAGGTATACTTGAATTGAACCCATTGGAATCTAAGTACAGTTGTCTCAGTGATGTAATATTTCCAAAACATTCTGGCACCATACCAAAGAACTGATTTCGACTCAAATGCAATATGCCCAGTTTCCTGAAATTGCAAAATGTGTCAGCAATATTCCCTAGAATTTGGTTACCTTGTAGGTCCAAAGCTTGCAGGTTCAACAGTCCATTGAACGTCATTTGTAGTGGTCCAGTCAAGTAATTGTCGCCAACACTGAGGACTGATAGGCCACTTAGATTACCAATTTCAGGTGGAATGTTGCCTTCAATTTCACAAATACTTGCATAAAAGAATGTGAGCAAACTGGAAAAATTCCCTATTGTAGAGGGAAGAGTTCCTTTCAGAGGATTCAACGACATGGACAAAGTTTTTAAACCTCTACAATTCGTCAAAGATGAAAGAAAGCTCAACTCTGCCGGCGAATTGGAGGTGAAATAGTTTCTATCAAGACCAAGGGTCTCAAGGAACCTCAAGTTGCCTAACGAGGTTGGAATGGAACCAGTGAATTGGTTATTGCCAAGTTCCAATGTGTCAAGTACCGTAGCATTTGAGATGGAATCAAGAATAGCACCGGTAAGTTTATTATTTCCAAGATACAACATTTGTAGATTTGGTAGCTTCTGGTCTAGACCAGGAGGAAGGCTCCCTGAGAGGTTATTTGAGGTGAATGAAATTACTACTAGAGATGAGATGTTAAATATGGACGCGGGAATTGAACCGCTCAAGGCATTTGAAGTGAATATCAAGGTCTCTAGTTGCTGAAGATTGCCAATTTCTTCCGGGACTGGACCTCCAATTTGCCAGTACTTCAGAATCCATAATCATATGTATGTGTTGGTAAACTACAACTGATGGCTGCAAGAATTCTCCGTGAAAACATGAACTTGTTGAGCAGCAAATGAATGAATCATTTCTCAGTGTCTGTGGTGTGTTTCCAATTGTACAAGACAACTTACGAGGACTATTACTTTTGGGCACGTGGACTATTACTTTTGGATAAGTTATTTATTACCTCCTAAGGTTTTACAGAATGCTAGATGACCCCTTTAAAGTTTTAAAATAGTTCCTCTATGATTTTATGTAAAGTGAAAAATAGTTAGAATGTGCAATGAATTACAGCGTTTATATCCAACACACTATAAAAGGCTTGTGATAAAATCTTAATAACCATGTAATTCCCTAATGGTTTATATAAATATCCACTTCACCCCCTATAATTTTTGCATTTATCCAGATAATTCTCCTATACTTTTATACAAGGTGGATAAGCCATCAATTGATTTAGCATTTAAGCAAGGATACCATCAATATGTCACCTAACAACGTTACATATGCTATTTTTCGTCTAGTTTCTACTTTATATAAAATCATAAGAGATAAAGTGGACATTTTGAAACTTTAGAGGGATCACATGTAACAATAATAGATGAAAACACAAAGGAATTATATGTAATTTATCCTTACTTTTTATCATCTTAAAAAATTCAAAACTATCTAC
Organism: Coffea arabica; assembly: GCF_036785885.1. Lineage (NCBI taxonomy): Eukaryota > Viridiplantae > Streptophyta > Magnoliopsida > Gentianales > Rubiaceae > Coffea > Coffea arabica. The sequence continues at coordinate 13,185,717 of NC_092313.1, read as the reverse complement.
GATGTGTTTAACAGTTTTGTCATTCATTTATCCTATGTCATGCCATATTCAAATTTAAAATTTTAATTTTGAAGGACAAAACTGGAAAGGAAAGCACTAATGTCATAACCAAAACATTTAATTTTATACTCGTATTATCGAAAAGTAACAAAAGGTTGGGATTGATGGAGTTAATGACAAAAATGTTTTAAAAACTCAAATTCGTGCAAACTACAGTTAAAAGTGTTTTTCGTCATTGCCACCTCTAAGGTTTAGAATTTCGATATGAACGATCAAAACTCAACATCCAACCTAAATTGTCTCAGAACCAAGAAATTGTATTCACCCTACAAATCGAGATCTTGAGCAATCAATTATCTCGACCACTAGAGTTGGAAGAAACGGAAAGCTGATGAAATGTAATCAAAGCTGAGAATCGAGATGATTAGTAATTACCAGTGAGTGAAGAATATCCGACCTCTAATATCTCCAAATTGAGGAGATTGCCTATCTCTCGCGGAATTTCACCTGTTCATTATACACACGAGGAAAAAAAATAAATCTTATGAGGGAAAACATATAGCTTGCCAGAGAACTCCTTTAAGAATAATAGCCGTACTTTAAGAATCAAGAATGAAAATTAATTACGTTGTCAGCAGTTCTTATATAATTAGATAGAAACAAGTAAACCTCGTGTGCTAAATTCGGAAATTCAAGACAAATGAAAGGCAACTGCATGTTTCCACTTTGGCCAAGAGGCCTTTCGTGGACTTGTTTGTAAATTCTAACCCCATATGAGGCTCTAGCGGAAATCTATGATTATAAAAGCAGATGTTAACACAAGTACATTACTATCATAAAGAGACCTAATTTCATTTTGAATTTATATTTTGTTAATTCTCATTTTGCACTTTCAAATACAAGTTTTACACCCTTATGTCACCAATTATTACTATTTTACAGCCCCTTTTTTAACTTTGAACACTTTAGACGTTAAATTTTCTAGCTTGCCTAAATCACCCCCCAATCATGTGCAATGCTTACGAATATTGAAGTAGATGGACAATATGCTAATGCAATTTTTTTTTTTCCAGACTTCCTTTCTTATAAGGGTGGAAAACGCTATTTTCTAAAATAAATCCCGTATAAATATTTGCACATTTATACTTTTTCTCTACGTACTTCCATTAACAGTCCGGGTTTTGGGGAGGTTTCTTTTCCCCTTTTTTTAAACTTTGAAAATAACTTTTACGTGTAAATTATCAAAACAATATTTGATGCTGATATTTGATGTGAGAATCTCTGTGAAAAATCAACAACGCAAAATGACACATGCTGATATTTAGTAACAAACCTTGGAAGGAATTATCTCCCAATGAGATTTTGCTTAACATGGTTAAGTTTCCAATTTCTCGTGGTATTGCTCCACTGAATTTATTGATGCTCAGTGCAAGAACTTGAAGCTCTGAGCAATTCTTGAACCTGGACTGAATTTGGCCTGAAAATTGGTTTGTCGATAGAAAAATGGCTTGAATTTTTGGAAGGTTAAAGCACATGTTTACGGGAAGAATACCACTAATACTATTGCTTGTCAGAGACAGTCTTTGCAACGATGAAATGTTGAAAACGGCTGGCGGCATAGACCCTGTAAGCTGGTTACCTTGCAGATTCAAGATCTTCAGCTTGCCAAGATTACCAATTTCTTGGGGTATATTACCTTGCAGTTGATTGAACTGCACATTTAAGACCTCCAACTTTGATGCATTAGACAGGGAAAGGGGAAGGCTACCCGTAAAACTGTTATTTGCGATGAACAAGTATTGAAGATTAGGCAGAAAGCCGAACCATGAAGGGACCTCTCCACTAAATTTGTTAAAGCTGAGATTAATGTATCTGAGTCTTCGCAGACGGGCCATCTCCTGAGGCAAACGACCTGTGAAGCTGTTGTATCGGAAATCAAATGAATTGAGAAAGGAAAGATTTCCTATTTCTGGAGGAATGCTACCTTGAAGGCCTATGTAAGACATATTCAAAGCGACTACTCGATGGTGGCGAGAAGAGCATTTGACACCAAGCCAGTTGCAGACTGACATTCTCGTGGTCCAATTCTTTGTCAATAATTCATGTGTAGGATCCAAGACATTGGATCTTAAGGCAAGCAGCGCAGATAGATCCGTGGAAATGTTGCGCTTGATGTTGGCTAAGGGAACCACAGGAAAGCATAGCAGGACAGCAAGAAGAAACAGGAAGTTGCCTGTTTTTGCCATGCCCATCATAATCGCTAACGTGACAGTATATGCAAGAGAGGGATGGTTAAAATTTGGGGATTTTAATGACACTCTTCAGCTCTATATGGACGCTGATGTGTTTGAGAACTGTCTTTGGAGTCTCCAAAGGCTCCGAAGACTCTTAAAGACGTTTTGCAAATCACATTTTTATTTCCTTCATATGTGAGTTGGTCAATAAGAGGTTGTAGAAAATTGTTTTTCCAGTCTTCGAAAACGCACCACTACTTTCATTGAAGGTGAACGTGAAGGGAGACTTTGTTGGATGAATGACTTTGATTTGAATTGTTGTGTGAGCTCTATCAAGAATAAAGCACTCAAAAATAGTGCAAAGAACACGGAATATTGGACAGAGTAGAGAAAAAAAGGACAAACGTGGAGATGGGTTTGGGCTTGAAGTTTCCTAAACATTAAGTTCTTGAATTGTGGAAAGACTCAGATCATGACCGATATGAATACTCCAAAACTAACGCGTGGAATGTGTGGAAAAATTAAATGCACGGGATTTTGGTTATTTCTTGATTGACCCTTTGCTTGGAAAACTACTTCAAGAAGAGAATATTTGCTCATGTACTCGCTTAACATCAGTGTGATATTTACTGCAATTAGTTTTAAGAGTAAATTGGTTCATTAATTAACATGTACAAGAATACTTAGCTCTTGAAATTTTTGTTGAATGGAAATTTTGTCCCAGCTAATTTGTTTTTGTCCTCAAATTAGAGGTAGCCAATGGATGGGATGGCGAGATTTGGACGGGACTTTACTGAAAGCCCAAAATATTAGTCATGGGACCGGTATGGACAGTATTAAAATGGGCTAAATTCATTTTGATCCCATCCAAACACCCAATAAATCCCATTTTATTTATTTATTTTTTTAAAAAACTATTTTTTCCTCAACTAAATACCTCGATTTGGGCGAAACTTAATTGGAACTACAAAATATGGGTTATATCCAAATAGTTCCATTTTGGTCTTGGAACCAGTATGGGCGGAACTAAAATGGGCTAAACCCATTTTGATGCCGCCCAAATATCTAATAAATCCCATTTTATTTTTTTTAAGAAAATTTCTTTTTTCCTCAATCAAATACCTCTTTCTTTTTAGTACAAGTAGAATAACTCGAATTCGAGACCTTTATACTCCTTCCCCCAAAACATCCCTCCCCCTCCTCAATCGAATACCTCAATATTGCTTTTTCTTTTATATCATTTAGTTTGTTTATTTAACCATGTAAAAGTTTTACACTCCTCTCTATATATCTTTACATATTGCGAGATAATTTTTTCTAACTAAATAAAATTTACTAGATACGAAATTCACAAAAGACTATCTTCATATAAGTAAGTGGATGAATTTTTTTTTTTTTTTTTAGTTCATGCTGACTGTAAGCATCCTTCAAAAGAACTGCAACTAAGTGATGTTAAATAGATAAAATTCTGTTGATCACCAAAATTTAAGTCACAACAAAATTGATAGATTGCAATTTCACTATTTATTTTATTATTAATTTTTCCTATTACCTGACTTGATGTGGATTAATTGCTGGATTCTACTCACTTTTCGTAATTTGCATTTATTTCAGAAAGTAGATCAAAAATACCACAATCACTGCTACTTTGACAGTCATCGGAAAAGAAATAAAATAGAAGGCTTGCAAGGGCACTTTTGGAAAAAGGGACACAAGCCCTTTTCGGTCATTGGACCGACGTCTTGTTTTCCCTGGGAGCCGCCGCACAGTGCAAGGAGGAGACTATCAGATACAAAATGGAAGATTGCAGAGGATGAGAGCTCTCTGATTATTTTTGAGTTTTTCGTCTTTTAGCTTAGGGGTGGGCTTTTCTTTCTTGGCTTGTTCCCACGCATGTCAGGAGATTGGAGGCTAGCTTTTGTTGACTTTTCCATGGAGAGCTTTGGGATATATTGAGCTCACGTATGTCAAGAACAAAAGAAAAGACTTGAATTATGCTCTGTAGTATTTTTTATTTAGCTTTTAGCTTTTCGTCTTGTAGTGGGTTTGCTTCACTCGCATGTCAGGGATGATTAGGAACATTGAATTCTTCTCTGTAGCTTCATTATCCTCCATCGCGCAAACGAATTGCATTTTCCCAATTTCTGTGATAATGGCCGCGACTCTTGCTGCAATTTTCCATGGGTTTTGCTTGTCAAATATGAACTAATTTCTTCACTCTAGTCAAGGAACGAAGGAAGCTTTGGTTCGCCTAAAATTGTGAAATCGATTTAATTTTATCTTTTTGTTTTATTTATTAGTATTTGCATATCCCTTGATTGCAGTATTTATGATTGTTTAATTAATTGATTGTCTTGGATCCGAATGATTAGTTAGTCTGATAATCTATTGTCAATTAGGGCATTAAATCCATAATTGTTTAATTGTTTTGAATTAGTGACAACTGGCATGATTAGATTTGTGTCAGGGGGATACGCGGGCTAATATGAAATAACCCTAGTAGTGCGTTATTTGGTTAGAAAAAGGGCTCCTCTAATACGAAAGGCAATTGAGGAATTAAATCTTACGAGCGTACCTAGGATTGTTCTCCAATTTAAAGCAGTGATTAACGGGCGTACCTTGATCACCGACACAGTAAGGAGGGGTTGACTGCCATCGCTTGGTTGGCAGTTATAACCTATTTATTGATAAATAATTGAAATTGCTTGTGTATCGATGATCAATTAAATGAACTATTGCTGAAGTTATTCCTTGGCTAGATCTTTAATTGCTATTACCTTGATTTTAGTGAATTGCTATTTGACTTTTAGTTGCCTACTTTATTTTATTTTTAATTGTTTTCGTGTTTTAATTAATTTAGGCCTTTAATTATTGTTACTCTGAGTTCAATGAATTGTTGTTTAATTTCTAGTTAGTTATTTATTTTTTTATTTTCTTATTTACATTTATTTGATTGTCGTCGTTCCTACAAAATCACCCCCTGTGTTACTTTGGATTTCTTAAGAGACAAATATACCCAATCCCTGAGAATACGACCCTACTTGCCATGTTTACAAATTCATAGTTATTTGTGAAAAAAAATCATCCCATTCGCGTATATCGGATCAAACAAACTCTTCGGGAACAGAGTGAATCAAGTAACCCATTGCATACCTAGAGTCCCTGCTCCAGTACTTGGAATTGGGTTTTGGTCATTTTAACTGGCAATTAGGTTTGATTTTATTATTGTACAGGCTTCGACAACCTGTCAATTTTTGGCGCCGTTGCCGGGGACTGGTGTCAGTTATTTGTTTCTTTTTAAATTCATTTTTGTTCTAATTTTCTGGTGCTTTTCGAGTGTATGCCTCGTTCTTCTCGTACAGGTGAATTAATTTTTGACCCCGAGGTAAAGAAGACTGCGCGTAGAACAAGAAAAAAGACCAGACAACTCAGAGAAGAGCACTCAAGTGCTACATCTCAGAGACCTGAGCCAGAAGTTGAACCAGCAGATTCGTTTGGTGACACTTCGAGTGACTCGGAGCAAGAAGAAGTCCCTATGGCTAATACACGAATATTAAGGGAGTTGACTACTCATGATTTAACTCAGCAGCCTTTATGCATTACTGTCCCGAGTTTGAGTGATAACACTTCATTTGAATTGAAATCGGGTCTAATTCATTTTTTACCTTCTTTTCATAGTTTAGCAGGTGAGGAGCCGTATAAGCATCTGCAGGAGTTTGATGTCGTGTGCAATAGTATGAAACCCCCGGGAATCACAGAAGAGCAGATAAAAATGAGGGCATTCCCCTTCTCCCTGAAGGATTCAGCAAAAGACTGGTTGTACTACCTACCACCAGGTAGTATCACCACGTGGGATCAATTAAAGAAAAAAATTTTAGATAAATATTTTCCTGCGTCCAGGGCTGCAAGTCTAAGGAAAGAAATTTGCGGGATCAAGCAGCACCCAGGGGAGTCACTCTATGAGTATTGGGAGCGGTTCAAGAAGTTGTGCATCAAGTGCCCCCAGCACCAAATAAGTGAGCAATTGCTCATACAATATTTTTATGAGGGGCTTCTTTTCAGGGACAGGAGCATAATTGATGCTGTAAGTGGAGGGGCATTGGTAAACAAAACCCCTCGAAAAGCATGAGAGTTAATTGAGGGAATGACAGAGAATTCACAGCAATTCAGTACGAGGGAGGATGTCCCAATACGCAAGGTGAATGAGGTAGAGACATCCTCTATCCAGCAGCAGCTAACTGAGTCGACTTCTTTTGTTAGGCAATTGGCTGTAGGAAATGCATCACAGGCCAAGGTGTATGGGATTTACACTGGTATGGGTCACTCTATAGACATGTGTCCAATGATGCAAGAGGAGGGTGCAGAGCAAGTGAACATGGCAGGTCACGCGCCCGCGCCAAGACGGTCCTATGACCCCTATTCAAGTACCTACAACCCTGGTTGGAGGGACCACCCTAACCTCAGCTATGGAGGGAACAGGCAGAATAATTTCGTGCCAAATAAGCAACCAGGGTACCAGCAGCAACACCAATCCCGACCACCTCCGCCCCCGAGCTCTGGTCCATCTTTGGAGGAGATGATGAAGCAACTACTTGCTAATCAACAAAAGACGGACTCCGAGAGGCAGAACATAAGAAATCAGATGAATCAAATGGCCAAAACAATCAACCGCTTGGAGTCCCAAGTGCAAGGTAAATTGCCGTCTCAGCCTGAATTGAACCCAAAAAATGTAAGCGCGATGACCCTAAGGAGCGGGAAGGAAATTCTGGGACCTGAGCCTGTGATCCCTAAGGACAAAGATGAGAAAAAGATCGAAAATGAGATTGAGAGGGAGAACAGCAATGGTGCAGATCAAAAGGTACTTCCAGACCCAATAATTACAGTTAAAACTAACCCGCCCCCTTTCCCTAGCAGGCTGGAAAAATCGAAGAAGCGGGATAAGGAGAAGGAGATCCTGGAGGTGTTTCGCAAGGTAGAGATTAATATCCCCCTCTTAGACGCAATCAAACAAGTACCGAAATATGCCAAATTCGTAAGGGACTTGTGTGTCAACCGAAGGCGGTTGTGGGGAGATGAAAGGGTCATTGTTGGGAAAAATGTGTCAGCAGTCCTGCAGAGAAAGTTTCCACCAAAGTGCGGGGATCCAGGTATGTTTACTATTCCCTGTAGGATAGGCAACACTGTGATTAGAAGGGCCATGTTGGATTTGGGAGTATCAATTAATATCATGCCTAAATCTATCTATGCTCCTCTAAAACTAGGTCCATTAAAAGAAACTGAGATAATCATTCAATTAGTTGACCGAACTAATACATATCCTGATGGGTTGGTTGAAGATGTGTTGGTAAAAGTTAATGATTTGGTGTTTCCAGCTGATTTTTATGTACTTGATATGGATGATGATCACTCACCCGATCCCTCACATTTGTTATTAGGTAGACCCTTTATGAGCACAGCACAAACGAAAATTGATGTTAATAAGGGTACCTTGTCCATGGAGTTTGATGGAAAAATTGTGCATTTTAATATTTTTGATACTATGAAATACCCCTCAAACTCCAACTTTAGCTCCGTTTTCTCTGTGAGTGCTATTGACCTTGCGGTGCAGGAAGTGTTTGAAACCGTTGGCAAGGATGAGTTAGAAGTTGCTTTAACCAAGCACCTCGAGTTGGAGACAACTCCTGAGGTGGAGTAGAGTGAAGATCTGAAATGCACAATAGGGGCATTGCACTCATTGCCAACCATAACAAAAGGTATGAAGTCTCTCCAATTTTCATTCCCGAACCTCACCGAAGGGTACTACCATCTGTGGTGCAGGCACCTGAATTGGAGTTGAAATCCTTACCAGAGCACTTGAAGTATGCGTATCTGGGTGACAACGAAACACTCCCGGTGATTATCTCATCAGTACTGTCAAAAACCCAGGAGGAGAAACTGATCCGAGTTCTTAGAGAGTATAAAGAGGCGATAGGTTGGACCATCGCAGACATCAAGGGGATCAGCCCCTCCATCTGTATGCACCGGATTAGACTTGAAGATGATACTAAACCTGTACGGCAGGCTCAAAGGAGGCTCAATCCCCTCATGATGGAAGTGATGAAGAAAGAAATTTTGAAACTGTTAGATGTGGGAATCATCTTTCCGATATCAGAAAGCCCTTGGATAAGCCCGGTCCAGGTAGTCCCAAAGAAGGCAGGAGTGACGGTAGAGGCTAACTAAACGGGTGAGCTCGTGCCAGTGCGCAAACCCACTGGATGGAGGCAGTGTATTGACTACCACAGGCTAAATGTCGTCACCAAAAAGGATCATTTCCCTCTTCCTTTCATTGACCAAATGGTTGAACGCTTAGCTTGTGGAGCTTACTATTGCTTTTTGGATGGATTTTCAGGATATTTTCAGATAGCAATTACACCGGAGGATCAAGAGAAGACGACCTTCACGTGCCCATTCGGGACCTTTGCGTATAGACGGATGCCATTCGGGTTGTGCAATGCACCTGCAACTTTCCAAAGATGTATGGTAAGCATCTTTTCTGAGTATGTTGAGAAAATAATTGAGGTTTTCATGGACGATTTCAGTGTGTATGGTGATAGTTTTAATACATGTCTAGATAACCTGAGGTTGATCTTATTGAGGTGTATAGAGACTAATCTTGTGCTTAATTGAAAAAAATATCATTTTACGGTTGAGTACGGGATAGTTTTAGGGCATATTGTATCCTCTAAAGGTATTGAAGTTGATAAAGCTAAAATAGACATTATATCTGCTTTACCTTACCCCGCGAGTGTGCGGGAAGTGCGCTCTTTTCTTGGCCACGCAGGTTTCTTTCGAAGGTTCATCAAGGACTTCTCAAAGATTGGAGCCCCGTTGTTCCAACTTTTACAAAAAGATGTGACCTTCGAGTTCGATAACCAGTGTGAGATAGCTTTCGACACTTTGAAGAAGCTGTTGACTTCACCCCCGATCATCCAGCCTCCTGACTGGAATTTGCTATTCGAGATTATGTGCGACGCCAGTGACCATGCTGTAGGGGCTGTGTTGGGCCAAAGAGTGGGAAAGGCGGCTCACGTCATTTACTATGCATCCCGCGCTTTGAATGGGGCCCAGTTGAATTACTCCACTACTGAGAAGGAGCTTCTTGTGGTTATTTTTACTTTAGAAAAATTCAGGTCATATTTGTTAGGTGCTAAAGTAATTGTATTTTCTGATCATGCAGCATTAAGGTACCTAATGACCAAGAGAGATGCAAAATCGAGGCTCATCAGGTAGATATTGCTACTACAGGAATTTGACCTGGAGATAAGGGATAAAAAAGGCTCAGAGAACCTAGTAGCCAACCATCTGAGTCGCATACCAGTTGGGGAGAAGAACGAACCATTGAAGGATGCATTCCTTGAAGAGCATCTATTTTCTTTAAAGTCTCAATTGCCTTGGTATGCCGATTTAGTCAATTATTTAGTAACGGGTAATTTTCCTGCAGGTTGGCCGAAATCGAAGGGGGATAAATTGAAGAGCGACGCCAAATATTTTATCTGGGATGACCCGTACTTATGGAAGAGATGTGCAGATCAAGTGATGAGGAGGTGTGTAAGTAAAGCGGAATTTCAATCGATTTTAACTTTTTGTCATATTTTTGCCTGTGGATGTCATTTTGGACCTAAGAGAACTGCTCATAAGGTATTGGAAAGTGGATTTTATTGGCCTTCATTGTTTAAGGATGCTTAAGTGTTTTGTAAGTCGTGTGACCGTTGTCAAAGGGTAGGTAATATAGCCCGTAGAGATCAGATGCCCCAAGTCCCGTTAATTTTTGTTGAAATTTTTGATGTATGGGGTATCGATTTCATGGGACCTTTTCCTACCTCTTTTGATTTTGTGTATATTTTGTTGGCAGTCGATTACGTGTCTAAATGGGTGGAGGCCAAGGCCACCCGGACTAATGATTCGAAAGTAGTTACAGATTTTATTAGGTCTAATATTTTTGTGCGATTTGGAATGCCAAGAGCTATTGTCAGTGATAAGGGAACACACTTCTGCAACAAAACCATAGCTTTGCAAGTATGGTGTACTCCAAAGGGTCTCAACGTCGTACCACTCTCAGACCAATGGTCAAGCGGAGGTATCGAATCGGGAGATTAAGTCCATTTTGGAGAAAATGGTGTGACCGGATAGAAAGGACTGGAGTCAAAGGTTGGAAGATGCACTCTGGACTTATCGGACGGCTTACAAGACCCCTATAGGGATGTCACCGTACACACTGGTATTTGGGAAATCGTGTCACCTGCCAGTGGAGTTCGAGCACAAGGCTTTTTGGGTGATAAAGCAATGCAACATGAACTTAGAAGAGGCCGGTGCCCAACGAAAGTTGAATTTACAAGAATTGGAGGAGATCCGGAACGAAACCTATGAAAATGCACTAATTTACAAGGAGAGGAGTCGGGTATTTCATGACCAACAAATCTCTAGAAAAACCTTTGAAGTTGGTCAGAAGGTCCTCCTGTACCAATCCAGGCTTAAGCTCTTCCCAGGTAAGCTACGTTCCCGTTGGATTGGACCTTTTATTGTTACTCACGTGTTTTCATATGGTGCAGTTGAAATCCAGAGTGTTAAGACAGACAACAAGTTTGTGGTGAATGGACACCGTCTCAAACATTATTATGAAAGTTTTTCAAGTGGAGAAGTGGAGACAATAAGTCTAGACGCACCACCGTGTCCTAATCAGTGACACTTTACCATGTCTAGCCAAAGACATTAAAGAAAGGCGCTTATTGGGAGGCAACCCAATTGTTGCTTTTAATTGTTTGTTTGATTTCGTGTGATAGTTTAAATATGTTTTCCTTGAATTTGAATGATTTCGGATTTCAATTTTCGTTTTGATGATTTGTAGGTGTCCTTCCGTCATGACGTATAGAGAGCTCATGATCAGAATCGTCAAAAGGGGTTCCTGCCCTCATGACGCGCCCGTAGAGAGCTCATGATCAGAAGCGTCAGAAGGGGTTCCTGCCCTTTTGAAGCGCAAGCGTCATAACGTATAGGAAACTCCAGATCAGAATCATCAGAAGGGGTTTCGATCCTCATGACGTGCCTGCGTCAAGTCCCATGAAGAGCTCATGGTCAGAGAGCTCTCTTGCTCTCATGACGTGCCCACGTCAAGCGACCTGAAGAGCTCCTTATCCCGTGCCTTCTTGACGTGCCGCGCCACGTTCGCGAGAAAGGTAAGGATTCAAAAAAAAAAGACATAAATTATGTATTCATTTTCTATTATTTTCTAATTTTTAATTTCGAAAATAAGTTATGTAATAATAAGGTCTTGCAAATAAAAAAATAAAACAAAATTTTATTTTCACCGTAGCTTAAATTTCCAAAAAGAAAAAAAAATTTCTTTTTTTTTCATTCTTTCTTTTTTCATTCTTTTTCATTCTTTCTTCTTCTGCTTTCTTTCTCTTTTCTTTCTTTCTTCTACTCTGTTCTCCTGCTGGTCCGCCGCTTCCTGCTAAACGCGCGCCTCCAGCTTGGTGACCACCGCCCTTGCTGCCACCCGATCTCCTCCAAAGTCGCGGCCTCCTGCCCACGGCTACGTGCCACCAGCTCGCGCGCAACCCAGCTTCTCAGCCGCACGCGATAGCCAGCCACCCGTGCCGCCGCGGCTCTGCGCATCTCCCTAGCAACCCTGGTCTAGTCCGCCGTCCCCGTGCGCGCCTCGCTTCACCCCACCACCGCAGACCCTTCTTGCGTTTCTCTCTCTCTCTCGGTCACTCGCGCGACCGCGACTGACTGCGCACGCGTCGCACGCAGCAAGGCGACCGCCGCCGCGACTCTCCACCTGTGTGTCGCGAGCTGCTGTCCACCGTCTCTCTCTCTCCTTGCACCCCTACCGAGACGACCAGTTCTGCGCTGTCGTTCCCCCTTGGCCGAGACCCAGAGGCCCTCGCGCGAGACAGCCGCCGCCCACCGCTCGACGCCTCTGCCGCACGCCGCCTCTGTCTCTTCCTCCGAATCTCTCTCTCTCTCTCCGCGCGGATAGCTCACCTCCACCCCAGCTCTACTTCACCGCCGCCTAACCCAGCGTCAACTGCACGCAGCTGCCCCTTTGTTAGCCGCCACCAGTTCCACCTTCTTCACCTATCGGTCAGTGGAGGTATTTGAAACTCATTTCCCAATTCCGCGTTCGTACTTGGTATAGTTGGGGTTTTCATTATTGTGGGTCAGCTGTTGCAATTGTTTCCTCGACTCTGTGGGTATTTTGACTTCACTGGGTTTAATCTACTCTATGGGCTAACTGATTGGAAGCTGAAAGCTTGGGATTAAGTTGTTATTGTTGGCTTCTGCACTATTCTTGCTTAGATTGTTGACTCCTTGGGGCTCTTGCTACGGGTGCACTGCTGGGGACATTTGTTCAATTTTTGAGGTGGAATTGTTTAGTTTTTGGGTGGGGTGGATTTTTCAATTGTCTGTGATAATTGGAAGGCAACTCGGCCAGGGTAGTGATTGTTGAAATTCTGGTTGAGTTAATTCAGCAATTGACTTCCTTGTTGGCATTAGTAGTGTTTTATCGACCTCTTGATAACATCCTGGTTGCTGTGTTCAATTTCTGAATTGGAGGGGCTCTATCTGTGTTTTTGCTCTATTCAATTGTGCCAGTTGCTGCCCCAATTGACTCACTGTTGGGCACTGGGTATTCATATTTGTTGGTGGTTGAGTGCATATTCAGGGACTACTGCTTTGCTATTGCCCTGCTCGTGCTACTTGCTTTGTGTGCTAGCAACTCTATATTTGGGTTCTTGTTGGTTTGCGTTTATTGTTAGACGAAATGGTGAGACCAACATCATCCTCTAGGTCTAGGGCCTCTCAGTCTCAACCCCCTCCACAGGCCTCTATTCCTGTGAATACACCTACCAACCTACCCTCCTCTTTTAGTGTTCGAACCCACTTGGGTAGGGGTAGGGGTGCTCAGGTAGATACCCCAGCTCACTTTGGGGGGCACTTGACCTTCACCAGACCCGCCGATCAGCAGAGATACGTTAAGGTCTGTGAGAGGCGTATCATATCCTGTAAATCTTGTGATAAACTCTCTCTGACTGCCCTCGGTATACGGGAGGAGGTTGATCAGATGTTCACCGCCATTGGGTGGCGCCCGTATTTTGATATTTCTTGCCCTGCTTTTGTTGAGCTGATTCGGGAGTTTTACTCCACCTTTGAGTTCGAGTTGCCTACGAGGTACACCGTTGAAATACCGAATGTCATTCATTTCCGTCTAATGGGTCGGGAGTTCAACTTCTCCATTACCCAGTTCAATCTGGCATTTGGATTTATTACTAGAGAGTATGCTGAGACTAGGGAGTATGCGGAGAGTGCCTGTGATTACATAGAGCCATTTCTCTCCCGCTACCATGATGTGTGGGAGGACATGTCCGTCAATCGGCACCGCTACGACCCTTCTAGGTCTAGGAGCTCCTTTCTTAAGGATCCTAGTGCCCGATATGTTCAGCGATTCTTAGCCTACAGCTACTCGGGGCGCAAGGACAGCTCCGGTATACTCTCTCGACCTGAGTTTTTCTTCATCTGGAGTATGAAGAACAATATCAAGGTTAACTTGGGGTATTGATTGGCGGCATAGTTCAAGACTGTTTTGACCAAAAAGAACAAACCTCTGATCCTTGGGTCCTACATCACCCACTTGGCGACCCAATTGGGAGTTCTTAATCTGGATGACCACGACCTACATTTGGCATTCGAGATGGAGCGCCTAGACGTGGACTACTTAGAGAAAAGGGAGTCGTCGAGCGCCTGCCCAAAATATTCCACCAGTTTACCCCTCCGGGACCAGTTCGAGCATCGGGTATGCAGCCTTCGACACAGGCGGGACCCTCTTCATTCCCTGGGTCGGGCGAGGACACTGCTAGACCGTCTACCTCCGCCCCACCACCTCCACCACCTAGGGCTCCTGAATGGTAACAACTCCGGGAGCAGGTTCAGAGTTTGAAGGCTCGGATGCTCAACATCGACCTCAATGTAGCCGGCATAGCGCAGAATTTGGCGCAATTTTTGCATCATGCGGGTTTTCCTCCTCCATTTCGGCCTCGCCCACCACTTTGACCCGACTTCAGGGAAGTTTGCTGCTCTTTCTCCCACTTTTGATGTTTATTTGTCACAATGAGGACAATGTGTCCTATAGGTGCGGGGGGGTCTAATGGGGTGCTAGTGTTTTTAGTTTTAGTAGTTTTTAGTTTTTAGTTTTATTTCTAGTTCATCATTTGTCTATCTGTCGCTCATTTTCCTTCTTTCTTTTTGGTGCTTATCTCTCATGTGAACACCTGGACTTGATGTTGGGATGTTGATTCTAACTCTACTTTTGCCAAGTTTTTAAAATAAAAGTGTATCGAGTTAATGTGGTTGAGTCCAAAACATCTCCTTGGTGAATATCGGACTGCTTGACTCTTTTGATCTCTTTGTTAACTTTTCTAGGCATAGGGAATGACTGTTGGCGTTTTAATGTGAATTGGTCCAATATTGACTCTAGCTCTCCATGTTTGGCAATAATGAGACGAGCTGCTCCTATTTTTTTGTTTTTAGTGTTGTTTTGCGTTTTTGCGTTGTTTGGCTGTGAATAAGTTTGATTGTACTCCACTATTAGTTACTACTGAGTAATCGGGGATCTGCACCTAAAAGTGTCGATTCTCGCATCAAAAGGTAGTACTTTCTATGAGTACGTGGTCGGATAGCAATAGGAGCTGAGTAACCGGGCTCCTTCATTTAAAAATATTGGAGTTCGCGTCAAAAGGCTCTAATGACTAGAGACTAAGTCTTTTTGTGTTGTTATTTTTATAAAAGGAAAAAAGGGGGAAAAAGAATGGAAAAAAAAAGGAAAAAAAAAGGAAAAAAAGAGAAAAAGAATAAATAATAGAAATGTGATAAAAAAAAGAAGAAAAATAGTGCAGGTTGTGTTAGTGTGTTAGAGGTCAGCTTGCCGATTTATGGACCTAATATGGAGACTTTGGTTAATATTTGGATTGTTTGCTGATAAATGTTATGCGCCATTCCTTTTTCTTAGATTAGCTAATTTGGAAATTGAAGGAATTTGTGGTTTAGAGGCTAACTGGGGGGATGCTTCTCGGATTTTAATCACTAGTGCTCGATATATGGTTTTTCTTGATATCTTGGCAGTTTGGTAGATAGAGCAATGACCATTATCAAATTTTGGTGTCTGTGTGCTTTTCTTATGCTTGAGGGCAAGCATGGTTTAGGTGTGGGGGGAATTGATAGGTTGCAATTTTACTATTTATTTTATTATTAATTTCTCCTATTACCTGACTTGATGTGAATTAATTGCTGGATTCTACTCACTTTTCGTAATTTACATTTATTTCAGGGAGTAGATAAAAAATACCACAATCACTGCTACTTTGACAGTCATCGGGAAAGAAATAAATTAGAAGGCTTGCAAGGGCACTTTTGGAAAAAGGGACACAAGCCCTTTTCGGTCATTGGACCGACGTCTTGTTTTCCCTAGGAGCCGCCGCACAGTGCAAGGAGGAGACTATCAGATACAAAATGGAAGATTGCAGATGATGAGAGCTCTCTGATTATTTTTGAGTTTTTCGTCTTTTAGCTTAGGGGTGGACTTTTCTTTCTTGGCTTGTTCCCACGCATGTCAGGAGATTGGAGGCTAGCTTTTGTTGACTTTTCCATGGAGAGCTTTGGGATATATTGAGCTCACGTATGTCATGAACAAAAGAAAAGACTTGAATTATGCTCTGTAGTATTTTTTATTTAGCTTTTAGCTTTTCGTCTTGTAGTGGGTTTGCTTCCCTCGCATGTCAGGGAAGATTTGGAACATTGAATTCTTCTCTGTAGCTTCATTATCCTCCATCGCGCAAACGAATTGCATTTTCCCAATTTCTGTGATAATGGCCGCGACTCTTGCTGCAATCTTCCATGGGTTTTGCTCGTTAAATATGAACTAATTTCTTCACTCTAGTCAAGGAACGACGGAGGCTTTGGTTCACCTAAAAATGTGAGATCGATTTAATTTTATCTTTTTCTTTTATTTATTAGTATTTGCATATCCCTTGATTGCAGTATTTATGATTGTTTAATTAATTGATTGTCTTGGATCCGGATGATTAGTTAGTCTGATAATCTATTGTCAATTAGGGCATTAAATCCGTAATTATTTAATTGCTTTGAATTAGTGACAACTGGCATGATTAGATTTGTGTCAGGGGGATACGCGGGCTAATCTGAAATAACCGTGGTAGTGTGTTATTTGGTTAGAAGAGGGCTCCTCTAATACGAAAGGCAATTGGGGAATTAAATCTTACGGGCGTACCTAGGATTGTTCTCCAATTAGAGCAGTGATTAACGGGCGTACCTTGATCACCGACACAGTAAGGAGGGGTTGACTGCCATCGCTTGGTTGGCAGTTATAACCTATTTATTGATAAATAATTGAAATTGCTTGTGTATCGATGATCAATTAGGTGAACCATTGCTGCAATTATTCCTTGCCTAGATCTTTAATTGCTATTATCTTGATTTTAGTGAATTGCTATTTGACTTTTAGTTGCCTACTTTATTTTATTTTTAATTGTTTTCGTGTTTTAATTGATTTAGGCCTTTAATTATTGTTACTCTGAGTTCAGTGAATTGTTGTTTAATTTCTAGTTAGTTATTTATTTTTTTATTTTCTTATTTACATTTATTTGATTGTCGTCGTTCCTACAAAATCACCCCTTGTGTTACTTTGGATTTCTTAAGAGACAAATATACCCAATCCCTGAGGATACGACCCTACTTGCCCTGTTTACAAATTTATAGTTATTTGTGAAAAAAAACCATCCCATTCGGGTATATCGGATCAAGCAAACTCTTCGGGAACATGGTGAATCAAGTAACTCATTGCACACCTAGAGTCCCTACTCCAGTACTTGGAATTGGGTTTTGGTCATTTTAACTGGCAATTAGATTTGATTTTATTATTGTACAGGCTTCGACAACCTGCCAATCCATCTACTCATGTATGTTATTTTAGTCCTCAACCTTCCAGACCCAAGCTAATAATTTTTCCAATTCTAAGGTCATTCTATCTTGGGGTGGCAATTTCCGACACGACCCGAAAACACGACACGAACTTAACACGAAATTAATGGGTTTGGGTTGAGGTTTCGAGAGTTCGGGTCAGAATCGGGTCGAACCCGATGAACCCGAAAAGAAAACAGGTCTATTTCGGTTCAACTTGTGGGTAACCTGATATGACCCGATAAGACCTGTTTACAAATTAAAAATAATTTAATAAACGTAAAAATAATTTATCTAACTAAACTAAGTTATTCTTTTTTTTAAAGGCATTAATTACTTAATCCTAAATGAATTTATTTAACTTGTGTGAAGTTGAAATTATTATATTTGGACAAATAATATATTATATTATTTTTTACTTATATACTGTTTTAATTTATTTTATATTTGGTTTGGGATAAAACACTTTTATGGTGTTTAATTTATTTTAGATTTGGTTTGGAATTATTTATTTAAATTTTTATTACTTGATTATGTAATTAATTTTGTGAGAAATTGATTTTATTAGAAATTACAGTGATAAATTAATAAATTAAAATTAAGTTTCGGGTCATTTCAGGTCGACCCGCCAACCCGAAATTTTCGGGTTCGTGTCAGGTATCCTGACCCTTTTCGGATTGGCGGGTCAGGTTCGAGTCAGCGGGTTTTCTGTTATACCCGGGTCTCAACCCGACCCGCCAACCCGAACTCGACCCGATTGCCACCCCTAATTCCATCGTGTCTGCTGACTTTTTGTGGAAGCGTGATGGGCTTTCTTCAGATGTGGGTACTGAACTTTGGAGAATTTGGCTGGTTGAGGTTTGAAGAAAATGGGAAAGAAAGACTGTTTGTTATTTTGATAGATACTCGTGGGAGTCTGAAGAGAGTCCCAAGTAGATATATATTTTAAATGGATATTATTGGGTATATTTTCAATAATGTTCAATCGCATATTTTTATAGCCATCCCGCCCGAATTAAATATGGGTATGGGAACCCATTCGATCTTGGGTATTTTTGCCTCCTCTACCTCAAGTGTTGTCTTCAATTTTAATAATTTTTTCCGTTGGTGCCATAGGATAACAATTTTTTCTGCATGAAAGACTATCAATTTTGGAAGAACAAGCCAAAGCTTATTTAAAATTTAAAATTGGCTTCAATTTTCTTCAAACCAGGGACAGTAATTAGGAAAAATTAGGGCACCATTTGACGGGGAAAACTACCCAAATCTCATTGGAGAAAAAAGGATTTGGAGGACTTAGGTTCTGCAGTGAGTTGAATAAGTGCGTATTGAAATTCATCCATCAATTTAACTTTTGGAATTATATCATCATGGAATCACTAACTTCTTAACTATTGAATTCCAAATTATTTGCTCAAAAATCAAAATCAAAATAGCAAAAAAGAAATTCAAATTTCTTAATTCAATTTAAGAGCCAAATTTATCGTTTAAGCATAGTGCAGAAATATTTCCTATGAGTGCAATTCAAAAAAACATGAAGAACGGCTATTCAGACACCTTATGTGAGAACCCGTATTGCCCTAAGAATTTTCCTAGGGTTTTTCCCCTTTAATTGCTTGTTTTCTGCATTTTCTGGCTTAGAAAATTTTCTTGGTGGATTTTATGGGTAATTATAGTTTTTAGATAATTTTTCTAGTATTGGAGAGTTTTTAGAAAATTAAGAATATATATTGGACGTGGGACCCACTAGTGCGAAAAGTTCGGAAAAATTCGGCCAATAAGGTTAAGTTTCGGATACTGTGTAAAATTTATCGGGTGTTAAGAGATAAGTAGAGTGTGTGAAATGATTGATGTGAGAGAGAAAAAGAAGTGATAAGATTGCATTAATGGAGTGACAAGTGTCACACAACCATTGGTTGGACTTTGTTGGCAACTATTCACACTTTTGACTTTTGATCAAATTGAGTAAATATCTTGAAAAAATTGCTCAAAAATCACCATTTCTTCTCCTCATATGGCCGACCCTCTCTCTCCAAAAGGAAGCAAGAAACTCTTCAAGTTTTAGCTCCAATCTTGCTCAAGGTGAACCATCCAACCATTTGATCTTGCAATTACTCCATAAAATCCCTTTAGTTAGTGATAGTGAGTGATTTGGTGAAGCTTTCTTGGAGAGCTAAGGTGTCCTACTACTTCCTCTCTCTTGTTTTCTTGGTAAGTGATGCTCAAACTTCCTACTACACCTAATGATGCTTAAGTGATGCTTAGTAGTAGCTAAAGTGATGGATTATGTGAATTATTTCTTGATTTGAAGTGATTTGGTGAAGTTTTATATTTATGAGGAATTTTCTGGTTTCATATGATCTTGATGGTGTGGTTATTTTTGATGGTTGGTAATAAGGGGCTTTGACTCTAGTAGGTGTGAATTGATGATAAATGCAATCAATTTTGGATTTGGAATGAAATGTGAAAAGTTAGGGTTCATGAACCCCTAATCTGTCCGAAATTTTAGGTCATAGATAGAGGCCGAATTAGACTTTTCTCAAAACATGAAAGTTGTAGGTATTGATGAGTTTGACGTGCCTGCAAAATTTCAGGGCATTTGGAGTAGTGTAGAGTGAGTTATGCAGTTTTTACTGTTGCTGTTTTTGGTGAACAGAATGTGCGAACTGCGATAGTAATTGTCTGTTTTGACTGGAATTGGTTTGGATTTGGTTGTTAGTGTCTTCTAATGAAATGTAGCTTGATGTCTTAGCTTTCATGTGCCTTTGGAATCAATGCATTTGGACTTGTGTAGACTGAAATAGACTAATTACAGTTTTGTGTGATTTGTAAACCTGCAATTACGGTTCAGGTTGTGGTATTCTGCATTTTTGACCTAGTTGTGCTAGGATTTGGATTGAGTGGCCTTCTACATTGTTGTAGCCCTGTCTTTTAGCTTCGAGATGGTGGATCTTACACCCTCATCCGATAAGCGTAGCGCATTTTGTGTCATTACCGCAAAAGTATGACGAAAACTGTTTTTTTGTTAAGGCCTAAGCTAATGCCATTTCTTAATTTCTGGTTGCCTATGATGCTTATTTATGCATATGAAACCCTATTAGGGTTAAGATTGGTATGGCTTTATGACTCGTTATCGAGTCTCCATGTTCTTGTTTGCATGTTTAGGGCTCGCTCTCATTCCGGTCTTTTCCTAGCTAACTTTTGTACTTGTACTACTTTGAGCCTAGTGAGCGGCTTTTGGGAAATGAAATGACTTTTGTGTGACATGTTGGGACTGATTTGAGGAAATAATGAAGCCTTAATGGCTGGAAAAGTAAGAATTTTAGGGACGGTGCTGCCCGATTTTCTAGGCCGTTTGGTTCTTTAAGTTGGATTTGCCTTTTGATGGAAATGAAGGGCTTTTGGGTTGTTGACCCTAGGTCTTCATGTTCTCTTTTTGTTTCCAAGAAAATCATGTTTTTGCACCCTTGCATTAGTATGTTTTTTGGGCAAGGCGTACGACGTGTAGTCGAGTCTCACTTGTGCATTCCGTTGACTCGATTTTGGATATGAAACCTTCAATTGGTTTATTTTGATTATTTTAGGATTTCTTGGCGATTAAGGCCAATCTGAAGTGAAACTTTTGAAGTTGAATCGGTGAGTGTACCACTGCCTGCTACCCTTTATGTGAAATATCTGAATATTTGAATACTTGATTTATGACTATTGAAGCCAAGTACTGTTTTGAGCAAATGGAGGCGAGGGTGTACTTTATCACACTCGTTCTCTGGTCTGTTCATATGCCAATTTTGAACGTGTATCTGAATCTGCTATCTGTATCTGTATCTGAATCTGTTATCTGTATCTGGATCTGTATCTGTTCTGACGTCGTTTGGAAGATTGTGTCCAACGACCTTTCTGTGACCTATGAGCTCAATCCTGTGGCTAAGTTATTCGAGTCGGGCCGGCAAGGGTCTGGACGATTAGATAACGAACCACGGTAGTCTGTTCGGGGATTTTGGGTATTGAGACCCTTGATTCTGGGTATACTCGAGTATTACCATTTCTGTTCGGTTACGGTGAGCGGGCCCGGTAAAGGGGTGTTTGGTGGACAGAATTCGGTGTAAAGAGGGGTCTACGGACGCGTTGGTTCTATATACGTTGACGGAGAGTCAACCGGTTTGGATCAAGTACTGCGCTGGAAATTTGGCTCCTGAGAGCCACCTGTATCCTTCTGTTTTGAATCATTGGTTACTTTACTTTACATCTGACATGTGTATCTGATTTGTTAAAGGTGAAATGCCATGATTTTAATACTATCTGTTCGGTACCTCATTGAGCGCAAGCTCACCCCTTTCTGTTCCCTTTTGTTTTCCTTACAGGAAAATAAACACTTTTGGTCTGGATTTGACAAATGGCTGCCAAATTGAGCTAGTTGAACATATCTTTTGTATAGCTCATGTATTAAAACCCTAAGTGGACTTTTGAGGCGTTTTCTCTTTTGATTTGGTAAACCGTGTATATGTATGAACTTTTGAAAACTTATGTATGTCATTGTGGATTGTAATCGCTAAAGTTCAGATGTGAATGTTTGTTGGCTATTTCGGTTGGGTTCTGACGGGTCGGTCACTATTCATGGCCGACTCCGGATTTCATTTTTTACTTTGGATTATTTTACCTTTTAGTAAGTTCCGAAACGCATTAGATAGCTCTATTCTGCATCGTGAGTCCTGGCGAGAGCTGGGCAGGCAGTCCGCTCACCCCTTTGGTTCGCTTTAGGGGAAAGTGGGGCTGTTACACCTTAACCATGTTGAGCCCAATTCAAAAAGTTGAATTCAAACGACAGCCCAATCTCTAGTCTTGCCAATGCTTTTTTTTTTTTTTTTAAACGACAACTATCTAATCTACTCCTATTCTATGGAAGAGAGGGAGCTTAAAGAGACTTGTATAAGAATTGGAGGGTGAATCATCTGACTAGACAAGTGCACTGCTGCACCATCTGAATTTTTTTAAGAACAAAAAACACATATGTTTCATGTGCGATGTGATGTACTAGATCCTGACCTAGTGGACGGGAGAGTTTCAAACTGGCCATTGAACCAAGGTCCAATCGTTTCTGGTCTGACCAATGCAAGCGAAAAAACTCCCGACTCCTGTATCTTGAGCATTTGTTCTCAATTGGTCACCATGTCTAGGAGATGCATGCTGAGCTTGAAATCAGAGCATGTCAAAGTTGCAATCGAGTACTAAGACAGCTACACCTTCGATCTTCCCAAGGCTTTCCAAGTATAAGAGATTGACATGCTGGCATGAAAGAAGACCTGAGTGCCACTGAGCATGTCAACGTTGCATGTGTGTGGTTTTATTACAAGTCATGAACAGGCAATCTCGTACTCCTACTATTCTACTTTAGATCCTCGGCCCCCAATTCAGAGCCTCAGCTCGTCCTCTTGCTGGAAATGTTATCATGCGTATTAGTTGCAGCAAGCAACAAGTCAGGGTGAAATATTTGGTGGAATGTCATAGTTTAATCTTACCCCATCCAAAATATTAAATTATCTTAGCAGAATGCCAATTATATGCCTTATTAAAAATGACAAAAAATATTAAATTATATTATTCAAGCTTTATTTTATTTGATGGATGCTGATTGAGCTCAAACTTGAGAATAAGTTTGGATTCAATCTCATATAAGTAAATGGCATGACAAGCACTTTTTAGCCAAATCAAACTCAAGGTTCAGCTGTTGACAGACAATACAAATCATTCCTCAATATAATTAGTACGGTTTGGTCCTTTTTTCCTAGTTAGTCTTGCTATGATATACCGATTGGACAAATTCAGGAATGGTTGTACTTTTGAGACACAATATTGATCCAATAAGTCAAAACAGAATGCAGGCATTACCTAGTTATCTGGATTGCACTTGCAGGGTACAAAGTATATTTTTGCATTGTATATTCTGCCAAAAACAGATTTGGTTCTGTTGATTCACGTATTTCGGTTTATGGCATGATGACGCTGATGAAACTCTGCAATTTCTTGCGGATATGCCAAAACATACCATAAAACGCGTCTACTCTCTAGACAAGCAAACATAATGAGAGGAGAGACGAAAAAGCCCATTAATGCTCGTTAAGGAACTATACAAAAACTACAACAGCGTAAAATGGAATATCTGCTACTTCTGTTACATGTACACAGAAGATCTGATGCATCGCTTCCTGCTGGACATCACTACTACATTCCCGAGCTTTGTGTTTCATTCAAGAGTTGAGGACACCTGATTGCAGATTGGGTTTTTTGAGTTATTAGTCGGTTATGTGAAAAGTTTGGTTTGTTATTAAATACGCAGTGCTGCCCGGACATTGATAATCAGCTTATTGGCGCGTTTGTTTCAGTATTGACATTTGATACATAAAATTTGTGGGTTTGATTCTTTTGCTCCTTAAGTTAGACGCCTTGATGCTTGGATTGGTAGCAGTTTACAGAGCTTTTCGCCAAGAACTAGATAAAATTATCATAATCTTGAACCCAGTATTATAAAAACTCAAAAAGTTTCATATAAAAGTAAGTGGTCAAACAGTTGGTGACGAAATTAGTCACACAAGAGCTTCCCATTAGCTAAAACTAAACTAAGCTACTGGACTGAAAAAGCAAACTGGGACTCGAGTACTACTACTGTAGGAGCTTGAAGAACATGATAAAGTTGATAGAATTGTTCAATGATGGCAACGCAATTTCCAGAAAAGATCAGCTTGCAACCAATCCACTATCATGCGGTAAGCCTCCTGTGTTAAATGAATTCCATCCCAGCTGACGTATCTATCGGGATCACGGCAAACCTTAACACCTGGAAATCCACACATTCGCGTCTCATTGAAGTTGTACAGCCCTCCAACTCCACAACAAGCTTTTTGTAGCTCAAAACCTAATAAGACAAACAAATTAGATGACCAGATGTGGATGCTTCAGATACCCCTTCCTCCTACTGGAAATAATTGATTTCTTTTAAGAATTCAAACTGGCAAATACTAACTAACATACCTTCAGTTTCACCTAGATTGAGAAGCTGTTCATATGCAGCGTAGTAGTCTCCATAGACGATTGTTACATATGGGTACTTCTCTTGCAGCTCGGCAATCGCCTTCTTCAGGTGATCATTGTGGAAAGTTGCAAAGCTGTTCAATAGCCATATGCAATGATTCTCGTCGAACTCGTCTGCTTCGCTTTCCAGCCCAAACTTTGTAAGATAAATTGGCAGACATCCCATTGGAAAGTTCCCAGGAACCACTATTGTCCTTGCTCCAAAACTAATCACTTTCTGAAATACAGCATTGAAAGAAAAGGACAAGCAATGAGAAGCAAGAGAATTAAAAGCAGCAAGAGTGCTAACAAGAAGAGGAGGGGCCTGCAAAAGCTAACCTCAACAGCATGCTTAATTTTGGCAACAACTAGAGGTACCAACTCTAGAATTCTAAGCGTATCTCTAGCCTCATCCAAGTACTGAAGGAATGCATAATTATAATCGTTGCCTCCGATTTCACCGACCATAAATAGAGCGTTTTGAAGCTTCCTTTCACAATCTGTTAAACAAAAAGAAAAGGGACAAAATTCAGTGTCATGCCAAAAAAAAAAAAATTAATAGAAGTTGAGAAAAGTTGAATGGCTATCACGATTCGAATGCATGACACATAAAATTTGAATCTACCATTGTGGCAAAATTTGTGAAAGTGATCTTTCATCCACTGAAGCTGTACGTCAAGGGAACTGTTGGTCACTGGATTTCTAACATGATGACGAGCGAGAATAGCTGATGATAGTGCTGTAGCACCGGCTACTGCAAAATTTGCTCCATGCTCAAAATTTGCCTTTGTATCCTTGATCGGATTCAGGAGAGGTAGACCCAGCGCCTGGGCTGTGTTAAAACAACGATCCAAATATTCAGTTAGCGGATGTGATTATGATAGCCTACATAAAAAAAAATAACTAAATAAACATGGCATCTACCAGACGGCGATAGTTCGAATTTTTTCCATTATGCATGCAACTCATTGGCATCTACGTCCTCCACGCAAATTATTTATAACAAAAAAAAAGAAGAAGAAAGAAAGAAAGAAATCCTTTGCCAGATTTTGTCGCGGAAAAGACAATCAGATATGGAGTTAGTTGATAAAAAGCAAAGCTCTATATCAAGTGTTCAAAAGAAGAATAAACCATACGAAGAAAAAATTAAAATAGCCTGAATTGTGACACACACACAAATAAAAAAATAGCTATTGCAAGTTGGTTGGCAATACTATGAAGAATTAACAGCGGGAGAGGGAGATCAAAAGAATCTTATATATATATATATATTTACCAAAGTAGTCAATCATGAGAAGTCCATCAGAGCAACGGCCGGTGGCTTCGTGGTGGGAGAAGGTCTGACCGTAGGGGTTTCTGGCGAAAGGTAAAGCGGCTCCAAGTGGAGATTCCCTGATCAAATTCCCAGTGTCTGATATGGAGTCCCCAAGCTGGTACACTTGATCAAAACAGCAGGCACTCAGGAGAGGACTAGCATCAGTGGATGGTGAAAGAGAAAGAAGCAGCAAAGCAGATGCAATAACAAAGAAAACAGCACCAATACTCGTGCCCTTGACACCCATTATTGCTCAGACAACAACCAAAAGTTTAACTATGTAATATTACTGCGTGGTACTATCAAGGTTGCTTGCTATGTGATTATATAGGATTGAGAAAGTGTTATAAACCTGTTGGAACTTGGATCAACAATTCGAATCCTAACTGGATTTGTTCTGCAGATGTCAAGCCAAAACAAAATACAACCAAAGTAGCACTATACAAAAATACAATAAGCAGTTTCCTAGACGGAATTGACTTGTTTTTAGATTAAGGTCTCTGATCCTGCTTTTGTTGATCAACTTACAGATCTAGCACCAATTCTACTAGGATTCAAGTATAAGGTGCAATTCCACTAGGGATTAAAGTGCATAGAAGTTGTAATGAGACAAACACCTTTTCTTTACAAACTACACTACATTTTATTCCAGACCACCTGTAATTCAAGTTTGACTAACATAATACTATATTATTTTATTATTTTCCAGCTCAACATGTTGTAATTACTAAAAAAAATGCCCCCCCCCTCCCACCTTTAAATTTTTAATTCTTCAGGCGAAAATGGATGTACATTTTGACCCAGATGCTCTTGATCCTGACGACGAGTACACATTTTATCTATTCTAATTGGATGGTGAAGTAAATCTAAAAAATAAGCGAGTTCAATGTTGGTTCATTCTGGTAAAGAGAGAATGGAATATTGGCTCAAAGATTGGTTAAATAATATAGTTTTGTACCGCTGCTGATCAAATTGCAAATTCAACTGCGTATTAGTAGGGGTGAGCAAATTCGGTATATACCGAATTCATAACCGAATTCAAATTCAATTTGGTAATTTAAAATCAGATATTTGATAATTTGGTACAAATTCGATACGTACCGAATTCACCGAATTCTAATATGGTATGAAATAGGTAATGGGATTATGAATTTGGTAATAACCGATTTCACATTCAAATTCGGTAAAATGAAATAGGGTACCGCATTATCATATTCGAATACCAAATTAGTTTATAAAATTTTATAATATATAGATAAATGCTATTTAGTATTAGTATATACTACTAATATATTATTATATTATATAGGTAAACGCTATTAATAATAGTTAGTACATGGTATTATCATGTACCTATAATAATAATAATATATAATAATGCACAACATATTTTAGTATTTGTTAATTGTTATATGACTATAATAATACAAATATATAGTAATACATAACAATATAACATAACTATAATACTTATTATTTTATACATGAGTAACATGACTAGAATTAGATAATAATTAATACATATATGTATAATACTAAATATTAAACAATAAATATAATTAGTAATTAGAATTTAGATATTGGTAATTTGATACATCATTCATGTTTGAATTATTGAATATTTGAATGCGTAACCTGTAACTTGCAAGTATTTCTATGCTCTAAATTTACATTACATATTTAACATAAAAATTCATATTCTCTATTTACTAATCTTAAGACTTTAAGTATAGACAAGACAACTAAGTAGTGTAAGTGAATGCATATGAATTGCAAATCAATGTATTAGTGTATTGACTTTCACAATAACATATGTAAGTAAATAAGTTTTATTTTGATTTGAAATAAATTATAAGTTTGTAACTAATATAACTTATCACTAATCATTGTAATTTGTAAGTTTGTAACTAATATTACTTATTATTAATCATTGCAAATTATAAATTCATAAATTATCACTAATCATTGTACAGTCTAAGGTTTATTCTAGTTTAAATTAATCACTTTTTATGTGTTCCTTAAATCATAGACTAAGGATTCTAGGTATAAGTGATCAAATAAATGCCAATTAAACCACAAAATGATTAGAACATAAGTAATGTGTTAAATTATGAATAAATTTGGGGATCAAATCAGTAATAATTTTTAAATCATTGAGGAGCATAATGAATGTATTATAATTTAGGAGCCCCAATTTGTAAATTAAAAATTACACAATCACTTCCTTCAGGACCATAACAGGGTTATCTCATCAGTTTTTTTATATATATATATATATAAATGAATTCGGTTAGACCGAATTCATTACCATTTCCGAATTCGAAATCGGTAGCGAAATGAATTCGGTTATAGCCAATTCGAAATTAAAAGCGGTTTAGATTTTTATAAGTCAAATAATCAAATTAACCGAATTCAACTAACCGAAACACTGAATTTGTGCCGTTTGCTCACCTCTACGTATTAGAGACTTTGAGAACTTAAAGATCAAATTGTAAAATATAAAACGCCTCCGGCTCCAGATGTGGCGCTTCTTTTGTTCTGGACTTCATAGTCTCTGTGCATTGGAATAATTTTCTCGAAGATGTTAATGAAATTAGTACGCTAAGCCCAGGTTCGCATAAACGTTGACTCATTTTCCAGCGACTTGCATGAGGGACTGGATTCAGGAGATTATTAAACACAATACAAGTGTTATAAGAAAACAAGGGCCACCAAGCATAACCAATAGGGCCGAAAAACTAGTTGTTTCGAAAAGGATCAAACTCAAAAAGGCATTATTGTCTGGAGCTCAATTCCAGTAAGTACAAGCAATTTTATTTAGTAGTCAGTTGTTTCATCGATTATTTTTTCACGATTTATTTTCACCTCTGTTGTATTTTTTTGTAAAGTGAGTGCATTCATTGGTTTTGTGATGTGCTAATATAGGGGTAAATTACTGTTTATCCCCTATAGTTTGTTATATTATACATGACCACTTTAATGTTTAAAAAATCTACATAATCTTTTTTTTTAGTTTCATGAAAAGTTGAAAATGGATGAAAAATAACTCCGGCTATGGCAATTGACATAGACGAACTCTAGAACCATGTCCACTAGATTATAGTGTCCACTAAATTCCCTGTTGTTGTTGCGTATATATACACATAATTTTGCTGCGATATATATAAAATGGTTAGCCCCCTCGCTATCTTTAATATTTAATTAAGAGTGATACTGAAATTTCAATCAATAACATTACAGAGGAAGATTGTGTGGATATTTTGGCATGTTAAGAAATTAAAAGAATCATGTGACAATAGATAAGACAATATGGAGGTACGAAACTAATGGGCCTTAATTGTTAATGGGAAATTTTATTTAAATTTGTGTCAATGAATCAAATGAGCATTTTTTTTTTTTTTACTATTCTTGTGGAGCTTGACGACTCTTTTGTTGAAGACCTTTAGAAAATATGGCTTACTTATAATCACTTTGTTATTATAGTGATTTTGAGATTAATTATTTGTTGTTCCTAGAATGTTTTAATGAGGGATTAAAGCTTCAAGGCTTTTTAACAATGATGATAATTGTAGGGTCTTGCTTAAGTCGCCTAATTCGGCGAGCCTTGCTGTGACAAGTGATAACATATCATCGTTTTGGCATTTTTTTGTGAGAAGGAAAAAGAGAAACAAAAAAAATGTTAAGAGTTTTGATAGGCATTTTGGGGTTTTTATCATAATTTTGTGCTGACATCATCCCAAATTAGAAGGTCAACATTATTTGACTAACAGCAGGAGTGTTTTTTTTTTTATTTTCCCAAAATGACTTCTTTGCCAATGCATTCTTGATTGAAAGAAATCTTCTTGTTGGAAGAACACTTTAGTCCAACAGTAAGACTGGAGCACATTCTATGACGTGATGTAGATCTTTGAGAGTAAGATTGTAAATCGACTGAAAAAAGTGAAAAGAGAAAACATGATAATATTAAGAAGAAATGCAAGTTTTTTTTTTTTTTTCCAAACGATAACATTGCATTAAACAAAGCCAAATACCGAGTCAGAGCAACTGCTCCTGTACATCAGCTTGAGCTAACTCAAGCAACCACGCTAGGAAGCTAAGCTTCCATTCAGCTACATCAATAAGTGTTATAGCAAACTTTGCTAAGTAATGACTTACATAGTTGTTGCTCCTTCTAGTAAAGGAACAGCAACATTTGTCAAAATCTTTCATCAACCTCCAGATATCCCACTGAATTGTGGCTATACTGACTGCCTCCTCCCTTGCATTGATTTTGTCCACAACTATCTTACAATCCGATTCCAGCACCACTTTCCTCCATCCCATTCGTTTAGCTATGACCACAGCTTCTCGTATTGCTAAAGCTTCCTCCACCTGTGCCTCAGCACAACCATCAATTGGTCTTGCCCATGCGCCTACCAATTCCCCTAAGCTATTTCTGGCAACTACACCCCACCCTGCCTTGTTGCTCTTTTGGTCCAAAGCTGCATCCGTATTGAGCTTAATCCAGCCAGCTTGCGGTGCTTCCCACCTCCTGCCCCTCACCTGCTCTCCCATTGCCAAATTGTCATGTTTTGCCCCCCCCCTCTTGTGCCAGTTGGAACTCGTTCCAATCCACTAATGCCTTATTAACCACCACTATAGGCTCACTGCTCCTATTGTTGAACTGTTTATTGTTCCTGGATTTCCAAATCTGCCACAAGATGTTTACCGTGAGAGTTATGTGTTCCCTTCCTTGCTCTTGAGTCACTGCCCCCCTAAGCTCTTCCCACCAGTGCCAGAAATTATTCCTAAACTCCTCCAAACCATCCCACCTCAATGGCGCCGCCTTCCAGATTGCTCTAGCATTACAGCACAGAAACAACATATGCTCTAATGTCTCAGAGCTATCGCCACAGCACTTGCACTCATGATCCCCCTTACCACATTTTCCTTTCACCACTGCATTAGTTGGCAATATTCCTTGTAGACATTTCCAAATAAAGTGTTTAAGTTTGTTTGGCATGCTCAAGCCCCACAAAAAGCTCCAGTTTTGAGACTTGAGCATCCTACTACTGCTTGGTTCTGAAGTTCCTCCCTGCTGACACTATCTTCTCTTCATTTCCTTGATTAGTTGATAACCAGTCTTAACTGAATATACACCAGAACTTGATCTTGCCCAATAGAACCTATCCATTACCTTCCCCAAGCTCAGTGGTATCTTTAGTATTTGCAACCTATCCTTCTCCTCAAATTCCTGCCTCAACAGCTCTCTATCCCACTTGCCATCCCTGATCAATTCACTAACCCTCTGGATCTTGCTATCATCCTTCCTCTGAGATCTTATCTTCCCATCCTCTATTCCTGGCAGCCACCTATCTTCCCAGATTTTAATAGATTCCCCATCTCCCACTCTCCTTCTTAGTCCTTCCTCCAACACTTCTCTGGCACTCAATAAACTTTTCCAACACCAAGAATCTGAGCCTTTTGGTTGTATATTCCAAATAGATTTCCTACCAAAGTACCTTGCTTTCATAACTCTGCTCATCAGCAAATTAGGCTGCATCAAAATTCTCCATAGCTGCTTCCCCAATAATGCTAAGTTGAAATCCTGCAAGTCTCGAAATCCCAGACCCCCTTCAGCTTTGATGTCTGTCATTCTACACCATTTTATCCAATGAATTTTCTTTTCATCCTCCCTCTGTCCCCACCAGAATTTAGCCATTTCTGAGCACACATTCTAGCACAATGCCTTTGGCAGTCTACAGCAAGACATGGCATATGCAGGGAGAGCTAGGATGACAGATTTCAGTAAAGTCTCCTTTCCTGCTTGACTGAGAAGTTTTTCCTTCCAACCCCCAAGTCTTTTAACTGCTTTCTGTCTGATGAACTCGAATACTTGCCTCTTTGATCTTCCTATAACCATAGGAAGCCCAAGATATTTGCTCTGATGAACCTCCCTCATGCCTTCCAGCTCCTTAAGCACCTCTTCCTTTCTCCTTCCTTTGACATTTTTGCTGAAAAAGATGGAGGATTTATCTTTGTTGATCAACTGATCAGATGCTCGCCCATATTCTTCCAACACCTGCATGAGCTGCACCGCCTCCCCAACCTTGGCTCTGCAGAAAATCAGTGAATCATCTGCAAAGAAGAGATGAGACAAGCTAGGAGCTTCATTAGCAATCTTCATTCCAGACATTCTACCTTGTCTATTAGCTCTTCTGAGCAGAGCAGAAAAACCTTCTGCACATATCAGAAAAAGGTAGGGGGATAGGGGATCCCCCTGCCTTAAGCCTCTAGAAGGCTTGATAAACCCCCTTTTTTCCCCATTAACATTCACAGAATATGTGACACTAGTGATGCACTCTAAAATCCACTGAATCCAAACTGGACAAAACCCCATTTGTTGCATCATTTTAGCCAGAAACACCCATTCAACCCTATCATAAGCCTTAGACATATCGAGCTTGATAGCCATATAACCATCTTTGCCAGTTCTCCTATTATTTAAAAAATGAATACTCTCATGTGCCACTATTACATTGTCCAGAATCTGCCTATTAGGCACAAAGGCAGACTGAGAAGAGCTAATGCAGCAGTCTAAGACAGTTTTAAATCTGTTGACAAGAACTTTTGAGATAATCTTGTAAGTGACATTACACAAACTGATAGGTCTAAACTCAGTAATTAGATTGGATGACTCATTTTTAGGGATAAGGCTGATCAAAGTCTCATTTATAGACTTTAGGATATGACCAGAGTGAAAAAAGCTTTGAACTGCACTAATAACATCACATTTGACATCAGGCCAAAATTTTTGAAAAAAGATAGGGGGCATACCATCTGGGCCAGGAGACTTGTTTGGGTGCATGGAGTTTACAGCATGACTGATTTCTTGGTCCGAGACAGGCCTTGTCAACTTTCTGTTCATATCAGCAGTTATAGACTGTGGAATCTCCTCCAAAATAGCATTGAAGTCAGTTGGATCATCAGAAGTGAACAATTGTTGGAAATAGTCCACAATTTCCTCCCTAACCTCCTCCTCATTCCTACACCACTCCCCACTTCTCCTTTTCAGCCCATTAATCCTATTCTGCTTCCTCCTGCTCATAACACTAGCATGGAAGAAGCTAGTATTTTTGTCACCCTCTTGGAGCCATTTAATTCTAGCCTTCTGACTCCAATAAACCTCCTCTCTCTTGTAAGCCTCCACCAGCTTCCTCTTTAGTCCTATAATCTTTGTTCTATCCTCTCTGCACAGACTTTCCCGCACCTCTTTAAGTTCCTTTTTAATCTGTTCTATCTGTTTTTTTGAGTTTAGATTCATTTTTTTGCTCCAATGCAGAAGATTCATACGAACTTGTTTAATTTTATTCTGCATTCTATACAACCTAGACCCCTGCTGCTCCTTCCCCCATGCCTCCTTGATCACCTCCCTAACCCCCTCCTGTGTAATCCACCTCTTATCAAAGACAAATCTCCTTTTCCTTGGTATATTCACAGGAGCCAGATCCAGAACCAAGGCACAATGATCAGAGGCTTCTGTTTCAATATGAGTAACTTTAGCTTTTTCAAAATTTCCACACCACTGCTTAGTACCCATCACTCTATCAATCCTTTCCTTAATCACTCCATCATTGTCCCTGTTATTACACCAGGTCCAAGGCACTCCCTCAAAACCAATATCTATCAGGCCAGTCCTATTAATGAAACCAGTGAAACAATCAAAACTGCTAGCAGGCCTGATTCTACCCCCCCCCCACTTCTCCCCATTAGAGGTGATATCATTCAAGTCTCCCATTAATGCCCAACAATCACCCCAAATCTGTGTTCTCTTCTCTAGCACCCTCCATTGCTGCTCCCTAATTTTATCATCTGAGCTAGTATAGGCACACACACACCACCAATCCCTACTTCCTCCCTGATCCCCTATAAGTAATTCTATAGTAAAACTAGTAAACAGGATACTTTTCACCTGTATATCCCTCTTCCAGATTACAGCTAAACCACCTGCAATCCCCACGGGATCTACTACAAACAGATCATCAAACCTTACCCATTGCTTAACACTATTTATAAAGGTCTTTTTCTTTTTTGTCTCTGATAAGAATATCAGAGATGGAGAGTGGACTTGAACAAGTTCCTTAAGTTGGGGAACTGTCAAGGGGCTCCCCACACCTCGACAGTTCCACACTAGAGCTCTCATTGAGGGATGGGAGCCCCATTAAGGGAGGACTCCACCACCTCAGTCAGCATCACCACATCCTCATTCACTGCAATCAACCTGGCTTTCTTCTTGCCATCAACCTCCCTCAGGTTCCTGTCCAGCTCATCCCCACCTATTCCCTTTCTCCTCTTCCCAATTCCCATACCATTCTGAACAGTTCCAATCTCAGCCAGAGGCCTCCTCTTACTCACCTCCTGCACCAGTCTTTTCCATGTCTTGCTAACCTTATACTTCCCCTTGCTAGTTTTATTATCCTGGTCGTCCTGCTGATCTTCCTTCCCACCCCTTTCCCCTTCCTTCATATTCCTACCCTTGTGCACACAGTGATTGTTCTCACCATCAACCCACATCTTATCCTTACCACTACATCCCCCCCCTGTACTCCCCTCATCCACTGCCTTGAACATCAGCAAGTCCCCTCCCTTCACTACTTCAGCTACCTCCTTTACCTCCTCTAGGATCTGCCCTGCATGCATACTACCTAACCCTCCTACCAAATCCTCACCAATCCCCGCACCCTCCTGCATCCCATTCCACTCTTCTCCTTGGCCCCCCTAGTTGCTGTTCCCCAGTTTGCCTTCTCATTGGATTCAATATCTGGCTTCCCTTGCCCCCTATGAAATTCATTAGTATAGGTGAGCAAAGGATACGGCAGGCTCCCAGTTTCCCCATCTGAGCTCTGATATCTATACCTCCCATTCCCTGATGTTTCCTGATCCCCATCATTCCTGCCTTTTTTCCTTGGGCTCCTAGGGAAACTGGCTCGAAGCCAGTTGCCATACTGATTCTCCCTATCCACATCAACCCCTTTCCTGTTACAAATTCGCTCATTATGTCCTATCAGTCCACAACAAAAGCAGAAATCAGGGCATTTTTCATACTTAAATTCAATCCATCTAGTTCCTCCATTACTTTTAACCATAGAACCTCTAGGCAGAGGTTCCTTAAGATTCACTTCAGCTAAAATTTTAAGGTGTTTACCTTCCTTACCCCCTCCCTGAGGAATAATGACCTCCCTTACGCCTGCAAATATTCCCCCTATTTTACGCCCAGCCTCCTTAGTTACCCAGTGAAGAGGTAAGTTCCAAATCTGAACCCACATTAAAGTCCTACAAAACGCCTGCTCTTTCTCCTCTAAATCCGCCTGCCATTCCAGTAACACCAGAGGCTGGCCATCATAGATCCAAGGTCTTTTGCTAAGCACTAATTCAATATCCTTCCTGGACTCGAAAATAAACTGAAACATATTTACCTTAATCTCAGTAATTTTAACGTTTTTCAACTGAGGCCACACATTAGTAGCAAAACTCCTCATACCAGTTATGTTAGCTGTTCTATCCCCCCAAACTCTCCCTATCAGACTCAACCTGCATTCCTTCACGCCTTTTTCCAAATCCTCAAGACCTAAACAAACTCCCTCCTTCTCATTCGCAGATAAAGTAAATTTCCTCATTACCTCTTCAATGTGCTCCATCTTCGAAAATTCCACAGTCCAAGCTGCCGCCAATTCCAGATTGTTGCAGAACCAACTCAGCCTCAGAAACCGTCACCGTTATCCAGCCTTCCAAGCTTCGCCTCCCAGACCACACTGCTACGCCCCTAGATCAACAATCTAGCTGAGAAACCTGAAAAGCACCAGACAAACAGAAGACACAAAACAACAAAGAAAAGAGGAAATCTCCGCAGCGAACACGAAGCAAAACTACCCGCGAACTTAATGATGAGTTATATGACTATCAACTGTAAATGTTAAGGCTAATCAAAAGAAGATTGACGAACTTAATCGAAGCGACTAATATAGAAAGGATGCTAAAAAGAAATGGAGATTTGATGAAGAGGATCTGTTATGTTGAGATACGGAATGTTTGAAAAGTTGTTAGAAAAGCACGACTCCCACAGAAGGGAGATTTCTCTCTCTAGAATAGAGAGAAAAGGCTCTCATAGTGAGAGAATGAAATGCAAGTTGAAATGAACTGAATTTTGAACCAAAAGCAAAAGGGAACCACACAAATGAGGGAACAAGTCTTGCTTCAAAATTTGCCCACTGCTGAGAATGGGGAAATTTAGCTATCATTTCTCTTTGCAGTTCTGTTATTCACTACTTGACACTGCCAGTGCACCCTGGCGAAAGTACAAAGCACTTGATGTTAAACAGCATTAAAAGCACACACATTATCTGGCTTCAACATGGATTATAGAAAATCAAAGGGCTAAATACTTTCAACATGTTATGTGTCTCAACCAGATTTTCAGTTCTGTTTTGGTTATGCTAGAAAATCCAAAGACAGATTCATAAAGGAAATTGGAAGCATCAGCGTCGCTCCACGCTGCACTCGAAAAATTTCAAGATGATGGTGGCAGGATTAACCTAATCAATGCATGTATGCTTTTTCCTATACAAAGGAAGGAGGAGGCCTCCGTACCCTAGTAGCTTGTTCAAAGGCATAAGCAATTTCAATCAGCTTCGGCTCACTGCCCTTCAACCCTCCAAAACAGATCCCAAATGGCATGCCATCCTTTCCATAACCAGCTGGAACAGTTATTCCTGGAAAACCCCCAATTGCGAGAACAGCACAGCCACGCGATCCTGGTGTTACCATTGCATCCAACTGATATTCTTGCATCATTTTCTCGAATCCATTTTTAGAAAGATTATCCAGCATCTCCGCTGCAGCCTTCACTTGGTCCCCAAATCCTTCTGTTCCTTCGGCACTGATAAAAGTGTGCTGATCATGATCATTGAGCTTTTCCTAGTATACAAATGCGACACAGACTAATGTTTTACTCTTCTAACGAAGGCATGAAAAGAGCATTGCAGAGGCACAAAAGTTAAGAAGCTCATTTGAAATAGTGCATATGTGATGATATAACAACATAAAGTCATGTGGAATACCAATTCAGGGTTGTTCTCATTGAAGGCAATTATGTCAGCCAGTGAACTGACAGGAGAATCAATCAGCTCTTTCAGGTAAGCATTAATGGAAGTCTTGAATTCAGCCATCATTACCAATATTTCGCCACTGTGATTGGGTTCTAGAATTGTCTCAACATCTGCTATTTTCAGATTATCCGCTACCACTGCACCTTCCTGTCTTTAAAAGTTTCAAGAAGATTCAGTTGGCATTTACAGATATAGAAGCACAAGAAAACATCACAGCCAAGGTATAGAAATATGTCAACATTTCAAGCGGTTTGGGTCTTGTAGCCCTTATAGTCTTCAGCGCAATTGCTCCTCTATAGACCATAGACATAAAATTAGGAATAGCCTGCTAATTTTTAGTACAATAAAGGTTGTTGGTGGTTGTTTCTAACTGATCACTAGCCGTTTTTATGTTTAAACGGTCATGGTGCTCTTTTATTTGCATGCCATTTAGTTACGACTGCCTCCTTCATTTATCCCTACAGTAATAATAGCCGTATTAATTTCTAACCTTATTTTGTCAACATGATGCTTGAAGGATGCACTCTCAGCGGAATCATGTATCTTTTCCAGAAATGGATGTGTAACAATGCCTAATCTCTTTCCTCTTAAACCATCTCGTCTAAGAAATTGTTTATAACCTCCATTGGGAAAAAATTTAGAAGCTTCAATGGTCGCTGCATCTCTTGGATCATAACCTGCAATCACATCAAGCAGATAAACTGCATCTGACACGGTCCTGCATATCGGCCTGCATTGTAAAACCATATAAGAAGAGTGTTCTCAGTTAAAAGTAAGTGCGAGAGCTGTTCAACTCAGGCACATTTTAGAGTCTAGAACACATTTGGATTCATGATCACATAATCACAAAACAATCATCCTTTAGTGAAAAATTTGCAGATTTATGAAGCATTAGAAGCATGTGTTTACCCAACGGTGTCCCAGCGTGGTGCCATTGGTATGACACCTGCTCGACTGGTAAGCCCAACAGTAGGTTTGAAACCTACCACGGAGTTGTGATCCGCTGGACAGATGATGGAGCTGTGAGTCTCCGTTCCTAAAGAGACTGCCACCATATTTGCAGCTACAGATATTGCTGATCCACTGCTTGACCCACAAGGTGTTTCAGAGTGAACATAAGGATTCTGCATATTTTCAGGAAAAAAAAACATTAACTGGATTTCACCATGTTATTAATTAAATCCAAAATCAGATTACAGAATTTATTGTATATTCAGGAGGTAAATTAATATCCACAAGTTGGAAAGATCCATATAAAGATTCTGAAAGAGATGACAACAAATATAGCAGAGTAGCCGTCAAAGAAAATGAGCCATCGCAAGGGAAATATTTGTGTAACCCCTTAGTTGAGCTGGAATCTTCACAACCTTGACTTTTGAACGTACTGTCCAGGTCGGATTCGTGAGATCCCAATTTAGGCATGATACAAATCAAACAAGAATTCATGAGATCCCAATTTAGACACCAGATTAGCTGGAGATGCTTAAGAACACTAAAATCTCGTAGAGAATCTTTGGTCTGCTTGTCCCAGCATGGAACCATCTTAATGTTCATCCAACTATACTAGCTACTACGCCATTTTCAATAATTCTTGAAAATAGTACATGCCCTGATTCTCTTTTCGCAAAACTCTTTGGCTAGTGCATACACAAAAACAAAAAGACAGTCTTGTACATTTTGGGATGATGAACTAAATCAAAGTACTATCTTCCTCACATTACCAATTTTAGGACTTACACAAATTTTAACTCTCCCTTTGCCAAAAAAATGTCAGACTTGATAAACTTCCGATGTTTTTAAAATTAATAACCTCCTACAACTTACAGATCTTTACTTATCCATATAAGAGAACACCAGCTACAAACATTTTAATGTAAATGTATTGAAACCCTTTACTCTTACACTAATATTTTTTTCCATAAACTTTGAGTCGAAATCAAAGGTAACAATGCCTTTCAGGCAGAGCATCAACGAACATAAGTTAGTACAGGGCATGGAAAGGAATGCAAATCAAGGGAAGCTATATAAAGGGGGAGATTTTGGTAAAAAAAGAAATGCTAGTATTCAGCATAAATGCGACTAGTACTTACCACTCCTTGGCCGGCTCTGGCACACCAACCATTAGGAACTCCACTTAGAGAACGAAATTTATACCATTCACTCATACTAGCTTTACCCAAAATGATAGCCCCTGCCTTCCTCAGCTTCTCCACCACTCCAGCATCCCTAGCAACTTTTGAGCCCATCAAAGCATAGGACCCTGCAGTTGTATTCATCTCATCTTTGGTCCCAAATACGTCTTTTAGCAGCACTGGAATCCCATGCAAGTCTCCCAATGTCCCAAGAGATCCACCGCCATTTTTCTGCCTTTCTTGATCAGCCTTGTCTGCTAGCACCCTCGCATCAGGATTAACTTCAATCACACCTCGCAAAATGGGATTGAGGGTGTCGATTTTCTGCAAGTAGAAATCGACTAGCTGCCTCGTTGTGAGCTTGTTTTCTGCATATGCTTGGTGGATTTCTTGGATGGTGGCTTCTTCTATTGTAAAGGAATTGCTGCTATCCATTGTTTTTTGCGTGCTTTTTCCACAGAAAATTTTTTCTTGATTGATACTGAATGGTGTGAAGAAAGGTGGTATCTAATGCGGATCTTGCTTTGATGTGTTGCTTTGGCAAAGGTTGAAGTAAAGACTACACTTGAAGTACAACGATACAAAGAAAGTCAACCGATCCAGCACGGAAGGTACATTCGGGACATTACTGAGCGTGATTGGACAGTTGATTATTTGTGATACTCACTCATCCCAATTATTTAGTCATGTCTGCGAATTCAACTTTTTAAAAATAATGATTTGATTGTGATGTTTTATACTTTTATTTTTAATTTTATCCTCATAAATTCAAATTTTAAATTTGAATGATAATATACGTATGATTAAAAAGAAGGATTATATTGAAAAGAGAAACTAAAAAGTGCTTTAACTTCTCCAATCTGAAAATTATTTTGGAATATACTAAAATGGAAAGTATGACACTTTCAATAGAACGAAAGGATAAAATTACTCAAGTAGTTAGAAAATGTGTTGATTATAAAGTAAATAAATTTTGTCAAATAATTTAATATTCAAACAAACTCGCTAGAACTTTCCTAGTAGAGATGTCCATGAACAAAAATTGGTTAGAGACTAAAAATTATATTTCAAGGATTGTTAGTCATATATATAAGGTCTTGGACTATCTTGTTCATTGTCAATTGATTATGAGATGAAAATTCAAGTATTTTATCGTGGTATCAGACACGCTTGTTTGTTACCTATTTTTTAACATAAGTGTGAGGATTTGAATTAAAAATTTCTCATTTATATTTCCTCTCTCATATTGCTCAACCCATCCCTCCTCCTTATTTATTACCGTATTTATTGGTTCACCCGTGACTTAGTTCTTTCTCTGCTAAGTTAAGCCTAGTTACTACATGACTTGGTTCTTTTTCTTTTTTTTTTTTTTAACTAGGTTAAGCCATTTGGCAAGTGAAATGCGAGGGAAGTGTTAGGAGATTAAAAATATCCAAGTTTTTCTACTGGGTTATGTGATAAAAGTCCAAGTTTTTTATTAGATACCATAAATTGATGATACCTGTGTAATTTAAGATTGATCGAGTGTAAAACAATTTTGATATAGCAATACAATAATTAAATTTGGCTCCGGATTTTTACTTTGATAGACTGAATTCAGATTTTGGCTTTGTTGAAGGACTCTAATGGAATTAAGCTTTAATTTAAGGTTCCAAAAATTCTTCCTGGGAGTTTGCGGCGCAAGAAAGATGCTTTAATCGGAAATTACGAGGTTAAAGCTCGATTCTCCGAAG
This sequence comes from Coffea arabica, assembly GCF_036785885.1. Classification (NCBI taxonomy): domain Eukaryota; kingdom Viridiplantae; phylum Streptophyta; class Magnoliopsida; order Gentianales; family Rubiaceae; genus Coffea; species Coffea arabica. Next base: position 13,145,079 of record NC_092313.1, on the reverse strand, counting down.
TTTGTAAGTTTCTTTTCTTCTTGGTATTTTTTTATTAATTATTTTTTCACTTGTTTGCATCCTGATCAATATGATTTACGTACTCACTAGAACAGACAGTGGCATGTGACCGACCCGATTAAATATACTAAGTGAATAATTAAATTACTTCTGGATTCAATCCCTCTAATTACAAAATACATATGGAAGATTTCTGACCCACGATTACAAATGAGACCCCACATGCATGAGGTTTTAATCTATGAATGCAAGGGGCTAATTTAGATTTTTTAAAAAATAATTTCAGGACAAGATATATATTATAAGTTTTTTTTTTGTTTTTTTGTGGGTATCTTAAATTTTTTTTTTTTTTGAGTTTACATCAAGAGAAGGTGAAATAATGGAGAAATGCTGAGGATATTTGTAATTTGCTGCTGCTATGAAATCAAACTCTACATAAACGCCTCGGGGGAATGGGTTGGGTAATATAGGAAAAGGAAGTGTAAGTGAGAAGTTTCTGATTTGAAATCTTTTATATATACTAAAAACGTATATACATTGAAGAATTATATTGGATAGTACCATAAAATGGATTACGAGAAGAAGAAAGGGGTAAAAAAAAACTCCACATAAACATTAGCTTCACAATAATTGGCTACAATCAATTAGCTATGAGGAGTTCGGCTGGTGCTTCCACTATTAGCCGTTGACCATTTCAATCTACCTACTAATCCACCAGCCAAAGATAGCTAGCATCAATAGGTCATCAACATAGAGGGATGAAATTGTTTGATGCTCATTGTCACCTCCAAGATCCAAGAATCCATAAAATCTCCCCTCAGATAATCAAAACAGCCCTTGATGCAGGAGTAGTCCATATTGCTGTCAATGGAGTTTCTGAAAAAGACTGGCAGTCGGTGAAAGAAATGAGTGGAGGCAATCTTTGTATTATTCCAAACGTTGGTCTCCATCCCTGGTTTATCCCTGACAGAACTCCCAATTGGCTGAACAATTTGAAGGAATTTCTCGAGTGGACCCCTGAAGCTGCAGTTGGAGAGATTGGATTGGACAAAGCACCATGGGCAAGTCATGTTGATTATGCAGATCAACTTGAAGTTTTTAGTCAGCAGCTTCAACTTGCCAAGGAACTCAATAGGCCAGCATCAATTCATTGTGTGGGAGCTTTTGATGATATGATTGAAATATTGAAATCTTTAGGGCCATTCCCTGCTGGTTTCTTGCTTCATTCTTACATGGGTTCTGCTGGATTAGTTCCTGAACTAGCTAATCTTGGTGCTTATTTTTCGATTTCTGGACATCTCATGCCTGTGGAAGAAAGCAAGGCAAAGAAGATTCTGCAGGCAATTCCTCTTGAAAGAATTTTACTAGAAACTGATGCCCCAGATGCATTACCAAAATCATTAAATTCAGGTTGTTTGCCTATTGTTGCCAAGGAAGCTTCTATACTCCAAGATGAGGGAGGAGACAGATCAGAGTTGGCAATAGATACCCTTAATCATCCAGCCAACATTCATCATGTGCTTAACTATGTTGCATTTTTACTTGAGATGGACAAAGAAGAACTTGCTCAGATCAGCTATGAGAATGCAAGAAACATCTTCTCTTATGAAGGTTCAAAAATTTCTGCTTGAAGGTCACATTTGTGCTTTGATTACAACAGTTTGAAATCAGGAAGGATAGATTGTCATATCATATGGAATGTTACAATTTATCTGATGTATGAATCAAGTCTGCTTCTTAGTTCTATAACATATTATATATTATTCAATCATCCATATCATTTGATGGGACATTTTGATGACAGCAACTTTTGGATCATAAAATACACATAAAAATTGAATTAAAATTAATAAAACAAAACTGTGTCCAATTATCACTTCAAAGTTCACTTGAGTCATTTTGCTCATGGATGTGCTTGAGTTTTCATAAAAGAATGTTTGGACTATGAGAATTACGGTGTATTTTTCCATAATTCATAGTCCTCTTGATTTCCCTTTCGTTGCTTACAGGATAGTGTTAATGGTCCAGATAGGACCACTTGAATGAACAAGACTAATCCAATTTTGTACACATTCTTCAAAGTACTGTACAGACAAAACTGAACATGTTTTTTTTAGGATATAGAATAGCGAATGTACGAAAACGTGCACCGTAAAATCTAATATGAGTTGTCCATTTTGGAGGCCCATGCATTGGTGACTCATCCTCCACAAACGCAAGTATTCATGATCATGGAGTCCTAAGGTTTTGCTTTTGATTCTAGAAACAATCCAGAGTGGGAGATTCATTTTTGATGGGATGTGCTCATTTTAGTAATTCAAGTTCTTGGTCTCAAACCTCGTACAAGACTTCGGCTATCGACTCATGTCCACATATATCGATGATTTGGGTCCTCCAATTTTTCAATTTAGTCATTAAAATTACATGTCATTCTCATATAGTTTTGAAAAGGATCATGTCAAAATTTAGCTTCTTCAATGGAGTTAGTCAGTAGAAGGGCAAACTAAAAACATATTTTGAAGTTTTAATGACTAATGCGGATTGAGATGGATGAAGAGAACAAAAAAAAAAGAATAAAAAGTTAAAACTAATGTATATATGATCAGTATACAACAGATTTATCCTTTTCTTATTTGGCTCAATTTTTTGTGTTAAAAACAGAAAGAAAGGAAATGGATTGAAATGGTAAAACTTAGTAAAACTTTTTAATCACCAAAGCTGAAGAAAAATGGATAGAAAATGAATTAGATGCACCAAAAGGATTATTGGTAGTTTCCCTTTTGCTAGTATTTGTTGGTTTTTGTTTACATGGACAATGACAATCCTACAATTAGACAGGCAAAGTGGCAAACTACCAATATCACCTAGACACGATTTTGGGAGAAACGTTGCTAACTTTCTGACCAGTCTTTTCACTTTAGTTTACCAAACATGGATGATTAGATTCCATTGGGCTCAGGGTGAAATGGTCAAAGGGAAAATTACTGTGTAAATATGGTGACTTGTATGGACCATTGCATTTAAAACCATGAGAAAAGTGCCAAAAATGTTTTTGTTTTTGGTACAATATACCAGTGGAGCAGTACTTAGTTTGGATTGTAATTTTTCATCTAAAATATTTTATGTTTTTTTTATCATATTTTTTTAATTATTTTTTATATAACATATATCAAAATTACTACAACATAATTTTTTATAAAAATTTCAAAAATAGCAATCTAAACGAATTCAAGTCCACAAGGTTTTTCAAAAAAAAAATAAAAAGAAAAAACTTAAAGGTACGAGATTTTGTCAAAAGAGGTAGTTAGCCTTGAACAATTACCGGTTAGTGCATAGTATTTATTGGTTTGAGCATAGCTTGAGTATTATAACTAATCGCCCCCTCTGGGCAGCTCGGGCGGACTTCACGACCTTAGTTAAGGCGTCGGTCCTGGTTTCGATTCCGAGCTTGGGCTGCCTGGGGTATTTTCCTGAGGATCGGTGGGGCCCGCTCTCCTCGGGGTTGGTGGGATTAGTCGGGTGGTCCCGGATACCCCCAACTGAAAAAAAAAAAAAAAAAAAAAGTATTATAACTAATCATTTGTTGACTTTTCTTGTGTACGCATTCTTTACCAAAAAGATTAATAACAAATGATAAAGCAAATTAAAAAAAAAAAAAAGTCATCTGCATATGCAAATATTCGTAACGAAAGCGATAGACATGATAGTAGAAAGAAGAAAGCGCGTCAAATATGAAAAAATAAATAAATACAAGGAAGAAGAAGATAAAGGCAAACAAAAGAAGAAAATTACCCTAGGGACCCAAATGTATTGGACTGTAGAATTTTCTTACATCAAGTTATGTGCCCAATTAATAGGTTTTTAACTCTTAAAAGTGTTGCAAAAAATGAAGAAGTTTCCAAGGGGGAAATTTTAGGAGCCAGGCTTAGAATCCTCTTTCCCCAAAGTAGTCTTTATCCCCTCTGTCCCTTATTTGTACAGCTACCACGTGTCTCTAGCCTTTTGTTAACCCAAATTCAAATAAACTAATAATAATCGATTTACAAGTTTACTTAAAATCAATTAAAACAGATAACTCAAACTTTTTTTTTATTTTCTTTTTAACAAAAAAGAGTCTTGTTGATCATAAACATAGAAATCAATTAAAACTCTTCTTTATTTTTGACCCCAAATCATCTTTTTCTTAAACCTTTCCCCAAATCATCTTTTTCTTAAACCCTAACAAGTATTTTGATTCACTCATTATATCTTTAATCTTGCAACAAAAAAGCTCAAAGGATCAAGCAGCAGGATTCAATATCATCTTTATCCAGGTAAAACAAGACTCTTTTTTGTTAAAAAGAAAATAAAAAAAAGTTTTGAGTTATCGGTTTGTTTGAGTTTGGGTTAACAAAACTTGTAAGCCGATTATTATCGGTTTATTAGAGTTTGGGTTAACAAAAAGCTAGGGACACATGACAGTTATACAAATAAGGGACAGAGGGCTGAGATTATTTTGGGAACGGAGGATTTGAAGCCCTTTCTTTTTGCTTATATGTTTTTCAATTTCCAGAAGGATGAGGAAAGAAAAATCGGATTAATCAAATCCTTTCAAATCAGAGATGGGGCTTCCTAAAAATTGCTCCTTAATTACAGCACCTCGGAAATTCCGAAAACCCATTAAAGTTGCTCAACTCTTTTACTCTCTCTCTCTCTGTTGCTACTTGCCACTACTGCTACTGTCTAACTGAACTAGGTTTTGCCTTCGTTGCTGCTCTTCCAGTTACATCCTGTAATCGGTACATGGTAAAAGAAACTACTTTTCCGGAGGTGTTTGATGCTAAATTCATCTGGGTTCAAGCTAATTTGTCGATCTTCTGAAGAATTCAGCGTCTGGGGTGGCGAAAAATTCGAACTTGTAAGTGATCAAACCTTTAATTTAAGGAGAAAGAAGGGTTTTTTTCTTTTCTTTTCCTTCTTTTAAGGTTCATCTGATGGTCTTTTTAGTTATAAACTCTTTTTTCTTTTTATTCTTGGATTACTTTTGCGGCTGATATGTTTTGCTTTGGTAATGACAAATTGGAAGTTGTTTAAGCTGATAATCTAGTAACATTTAGAGCTTAATTGATTGACTTTGCTGAATTCATTTAAAGATTGTGGTTGCTGACTTTTGATCATAGTTAAATGTTGAACCAGATGTTGGCACCAAAAAAAAAAAAGAGGAACATAGTTTTTGTTAGACATTCGATTGTGAAACCAAGGCAGCTAAGAAGTTTACTGTCTGGGTTGGTGGAAGCAGAAGGGGGAGCTATTCTTATTTATGAGTGTCCTTTCATTAATTTGTCGTATCTAACCTTGATATGTCCCTGCTTAAATTTCCCAGTCAGCATTACTGGGATGCGGTTAGATCCTTAATAGCAAGTATAAGGTGCTAGTTGATGACCGCATAAGCCTATCCTTCCTGAACCTTTGTGTACTCTGTTTGCGTTTATGCATTGATCAGAGGCACTAGCAGTATTTTGTGCTGTTGTGTGTCTGGACATGCATAGGCATCTATTTACTCTCTTGTTTTGTCAGGCTACCTCGGTTGCATTTCCAATTTGTATCTATATTATAATTATTAACATATATAGAATGACCGAGTGATATCTCGCAATATGTACTCAACATTCGAGTAATTAGTAAACGATGGACAGTGATGTATACACACTTTGGCATATGAAGTGGTTATGCATAAAATTGCCTTCTCACTTTTGTCCTTAAGAAGTGGAAATTTCCTTGCAGGTTTCTGAAGTTATTTTTGTAGGTAAAGGCATTCTGGTCTTGGTGTTATTTGGCTGAAGCCTAGCATATGTACTGGTCATGGATACTCGAGTGAAAAGTTTATCCTGGATTGGAAACATACGGGAAAAGTTTGAAACTTTCTATTCAGAGATCGATGACATTGTAAAGGAGGTATTGGACTTGTATTCTTGATTCCTGTTACTTTTGAAACAACTGTTTTGGTTTTTTCTTATGTTTGCTATTATTTCCCAAGTACTTATGGTGGTTGTGGGGATTGAATTTTTTGTGGCTAGTTTGAAATATAACATTGATGAATTCCATGGCTTTTCAATTTGTTCAAGAGTGCATTATCATCTCAGGATGAGCATTTTGTGGATGGAGCTGTCTACAGTTTTTCATGATTTATTCTAGCAATGAGATTTTTTTTCCCCTTTTCCTTTTTTTGTTGTTACAAGATATTATAATTGTGTTTTTGCTTCAATTGTGTTTAATAGTCCACTACCTCCTATTTGCTTGATCTGATCAGTTAGTCTGGTTCAATGATCAGTGAACTTCAATCACCTGACTGTTTGTGGTTTAATTGCTTTGTCGGACAGAATCTTGAATATGGTGAAAACCAGTTGCTTACAGCAGGGGCAAATGTGAAACAATTCTGTTCAGAGTTCATGGAAGAAGTGCTCCCTGAGAGTATAATAAACTCCTTACAAGAGAAAACTACTACGTCTGAAAATGCAAAAAGGGTTGTCCATGCCGGTGGATTACCGGATAAAGAAGCCAATGCAGGCCATAAAGACGGACCATCTGATTGTAATTCTTCTAACCAACCAATTTTGATGGAAACTGTTGAAGAGGCAGATATTACTTTGTCATTTACTTTAAAAGCCAATGATGGAAGGGAAATGAGCTTTGAGGAAAATCGTGTTAAGGAGACAGAATTTTCATCTGAAATTCTCAAATTTGAAGGTCATGGGGGTGGTGGATTTCGTGTTCAGAAAGAAGCAGGGGAAACCAATGACTTTGATCCTCAAGATGGCATAGCCAAATTATCAACTGCCCAGCCTTTACCTAATGCTATTGTCTCTCCAGGCTCTAACGCACGTCAACTTCTGGAGAATGAATTGTCTTCTTCTGGTCGCACCTTGTCAAAAGAATTAATCAATGGTAAGTAGTCTTCTATTTGTTGTTGTTTCGTGTTTGCTTAAGTTTCATTGTTCTTTTATCTGCATCAGAAAATGTTGGATGTTCCAGACATTGCTATGCAGTTATTTGTTGCTAATTTTTTGTGTCTTGGTTTGAGTCTTAGGCTGTACTTGCTTAACGGGTCTCATAGGCTGATGTTCTTTTTCACATAATTCTTAGTTTTGTCTTTTCTTTTCTCTTCTCCTGTTTCTTTTTTGTGATCTATTTTCTGCAATATGGAATTAAGTGATAAATGGAAGGAATAACAATTGAAACATAAAAGAATAATTAGCTTAAGTTTGGGATCAGTTACTTATGCAATCCTAACATGTTTGTTTTCCTTCCACAGTAATTTTTGCCCTTTGCCTAATTAGATTAAAAATATAATATTTTGAAAAAATCTGTTCAGGGCCTATGTTGAATTTCTGCTGACTGCTGACAGTTGCAGAACTGTGAAATTTCAGCCCTGGGGAGGAGTGAGGAGTTGGTGTTGGGATTCATTACAAATTTTTATTTGTCATTTGTAGAGAAGAAATTGATTGGTAACCTACCTTTCAGTTTAGTAGTAAAACAATGGGCAGTTTTTAGTACTTCTTTTACCTCTCAAAATAGTTAATTTGAACGTCTTGCATGCTTGAAATCCTGAGCTATTGGTATTTCCTCTACTATTTTGGTTGGTTGAGTTAGGGATGAGTGAATTGACCATAAAACGTGTTTACAGTTTCTATCTTTTTAAATTAAGAGTTGATGAAAAAATAGTTGTGCTCATCATTTGATGAGTATTCTTCTTTCAATTTGATTAGCAGAGGGACTAAATGGCCACACAGCAGAGGAGACCAAGGGCAAGCATGTTAGTGACCTGGGTATTATGCAGCTGCCAAACAAATTGAAGATTGAGGATAGCTCCACTGTGCTGGACAGCAACGAATATCATTTAACATCTGATTGTCCAGAGCAACCCCAGGCTCATCATGTACACTTCTTTCTTATAGTGTCTGTTTTCCACATTTATTCCCCTCGCTGACCTTTTACAACACCAAAGTCTTGTTCTTCGTCTACGTATCCTTTGCGCGCGCATGCATGCTTCTTCCCCCCCCCCCCCCCTCTCTTTTGGGCAGCCTGAATTCATATCTGCAGGGTTGAATTAGCCTAATGTTCTTAGTAAATTTTGTTGACGTATTTTTCTTTCTTTGTTTACTTATAGAGAACTGCATGCAAGTCTTGTTTGGCAATGGAACTTGAGAAACATTGTGAATGTGAGAGGGCAGCTGGCTCGAAGGGTTTTAATGCAGAATCTGATCAACCTGAGGACAAACTCCCATCACAAGCCTTGCTTGCTGGAGAATCAGAGTTACTGGATGAGGAGCTTTGTGAATCTGACTGGGTGATCGTTTAAGCTTCCATGGAACAAACAAGTACCAGAAACTCGGAATCTCATTTGGAAGACAATAATGTAAATGCCTCGATTTAAGGGCTTTTGTTTTTCGAGTTTGGGACATCGAGATGATTTGTGAATAGGCAGGCTGAAAAGCACCACTTGCATTTTGCAATCTAAATAATATTGAAACAAAGTTGTTTTCTGAGTGTGTCTGTATTTTTGGTGCTTGTATAATCCCATGTGGTATCTTCCAGGTTCTTCTCAATGCAATCAAACTAGCCTATAGTAGAACTCCCAAGTCATACATATGCAATGCAAGAAATAAAAATTTTGAAAATCACGAATACTTGCTTATTTCTGCAAAAGATTATGGTGCATGATATATGGATTTCAGTCATGAAAACAAGAAGTTACTTCCTCAAAAAATAAAGAAAAAGCCACAAGCACAATGTAGCCCCACAAATAATTCAAACATTCAACTGCTTGTCATCATCCTATAATTAACATTAAGCAAAACATCATCCTATATCATTTTACTTAGATCCTTGAATGTATCATTTCACACTTATCATGCATTATGCAGTAAAAATGCTTTTATACAATGTCAACTATTTATTTGGTTGGTCTTCTATTATAGCGTAAGTAAAAATTATGAATTAAGACCAAGATGATGAGCATAAATGTCATCTATTTCTTTGCATGTTAGTACATTCCTCAATTATGAAGATCAAGATGATGAATATTATACTACTACTTTGGGGTAATAAATCAACATTAGTGGTATTTAACAAACGGTTTTTTAAACGGTGTCCGATGGGCACTTATTAATACACATAAATTTTGCATACTAATAATTATTATCATTCATTGTGTTTATATATTTTTTTCTAATTAATCTTAAAATATTTCTAAAAGTCTATCACCTGAAGTATATTTATATACTTTTCTAATTAATCTTTTCAAAAAATATATGTTGACAAGTGTCTGTTAGACAGACCCTTTAATAATTTGTCTAATAGATGCTTGTTAAAGGAATCCTTTCCTTTAACAAACTGCACCACATTGAGGGAAAACCAAAAAAATAAAAAAAAATAAAAGGAAAGCTATATATAGTAGCAGGTGGCCGTTGATAGTGTGTCAGCTTCCAAAAAACACACAAAGCGAGGATTGCTATTTGCTTCAACCGCTGATTCGATTGATTCATGGAATAGCGGGAATATGGCGGACAGTTGCTTGGGACCTTCGTCATCAAAACCCACAACTCTTTTCTCTCAATTGTCAAGCCACACTTCTTGGACTTGCCCTTCATTCTCTCTCTCGTTACCTTCACCCTGCAATTTCTCCTTCACCGCCAAAAAACCTCTCTTTTTCTCTTCTTCTTCTTCATCTTCTTTAATGTCTTCCATCCCAAATGGACCAAGTAATTCCACCCGTTTCATCGCTCAAAACTCCCACTGCTCCTCAGGTTCTTCGTCTCCCCGTAATAATCAGCCGTCCCTTCTCGTCTTTTCAGGTATGTGGCTTGATTTTGCTTTTTCTCCCCAACCAACTTGGAAGAAACGTCAGCTTTTCTTGTAATGTTGTCGGTGTTCTTAGGCCAATTTACGAAAAATTCTGTTTGTGATATTATGTAACTGGGAGTTTGATTTCAGCCTGTTTATGAAGTAGGATCAAAAGTATTGTTGGTCCCATTTGTTTTGGGTGCATAATTCCCATTTGTTTTGAGTGCATAATTTGAAGGGTGTTGCTGAAATCTCGAAGGGAATTTTCTTTTGGGATTTAGGGTGCACGAGTTCCATGCTTGTTTCTAGGTACTGAACTACAATAACTAGAAGAATGGCTGAGACTTTATAGACGCAGAAGAAAGTATAGAAACCAAAGCAGTCTTTGAGACTTTGACGAAACAAATTCTAAACAAGTCATGATATGCTAGAAATAATTGATGGCTTCAAAAAATTGAGGAATTTTTATAGGTACACATTCTTTTCCTTAGATTGTTCACGAAGTTTTTGCATCTTCTGAAAGCTTAGACACAGTTTGACTATTAAAACATCATGGACCCCCCCCCCCCCCCCCCGGTTTGGTGTTACTTAATTCTAGTGGTTGTCGGACATTTTTCCTGAAACGATTGTAATGAATTTTAATTTGATCAGTAGTTAAACTTCTGATTATACATTTGCGTGAAGGCTGCTGAAAGTTTTTAGTCATCACTTTGCTATATTAGTATGCTTTGGCTCTTGAACTCATGCTCTCATGTGTACTTGGTATTGGTACAGGTGGGACGGCCTTTAATGGAGTTGTAGAAGAGCTTAAGAAATTAACTACTTGTGTTGCCCATGTTCTTCCTGTCTCTGATGATGGAGGAAGTACTGCTGAGATTGTTCGTGTTCTTGGTAAATATTTTTACACCTATAAACCTATAAAATGGACTAATTTTCATAAATTTCTTCCTATTCCATTTTTCTTTAATTTATAGCCTACTATTCAATTGTGGCGAAATGATCAATTGATTGAGTGTGAGGGACCAGCATAGGATGGAATATCTCCACTTGAAGTGATACTGAAGTCCTGACCTACTGATAAGTTTGGTCTGCAAGGTTGTTTTATAAAAAATAGTACCTATCCTCAGCTGACTTTTTGCAAACTAGCAGGAAGTTAGTTAAATAGTTAATCTGATGTTTGTTGCATGCTGATACAGTTGTCTGAAACCTACTTTACAACTAAGAAATACCCTTTTGCATAAAAAAAAACTTCCAGTTTATACTTCACATGTTCCTCAGAGCCAGTGAACTATGGCATGCTTTTGTGGATGGTTGTATTGCAGGTGGTCCAGCAGTTGGAGACATTCGATCAAGGTGTCTGAGATTGTCAGATCAAAGCACTTCTGAGGCTCTTGCAGTCCGAACATTGCTCGGTTATCGCTTACCTCTTGAAGCACAAGTAGCTAAATCAGAATGGTGGGAGTAAAAGTTTGGCTTGCTTAGGTCTTTTCTGTTTGCTTATGTGCTTCCGGATTTATTTTAACTCATTTTATCTTGCTTACCAGAAATATGTTGCCCTTTTATGTGGAATTGAACCGGTAAATTTGCTGGTTCTAAGTCCTAATGATTGGTGTAACACATACTTGTTGAAACTTGGTAAGTAAACAATCGACATATTTAGGAACTGAGCTGGTACTTACATGAATGGAAAAATAGCTGTCGGCTGTAGCAGCTCAAAGATCTCTAAATTTCGCTAAGATGGCGTGATGAAGTTTCAATTGGAGGACCTATACACATAAATAAATGTCGAAGTTACCTTTGCAAGAGCATTTGCAGGGAGAAGTACATATGGATCTAACAGGAAACAGATTTAGATATGTATAAAGACTCCTAAATATAGTCCTTCAAATTAGGCGACTCCTCCTTAGAGTAAAGAAAAGGAAGGATCCTCATTCAGTTGTCATGTTATTTTCTTTTGCTTCAAAGGAGGTGCCATAGACTTTTTATTCTTCTTCTTATAAGATACATTTCCTTCAGGGAACTCAAAATCGAGACTATTGTTAAGCCCATTTATAAGCAAGTTATACCCATGCTGAAGTTGACTTATTCAATTTTAGCAATTAAAATATGTTTTTTATTGAAAACATCAGTCAGGGATTTTCGTTCCAGTTGCATGTTTGAGTACCATATGTAGAAAATCAATCTATATGGATGCGAAACAATTATGGGATGACTTAGAAGGGAGAAATGGAGAAATGGTTTGGAAGCTTGTTGATTCCCATTCGTTCTTCCATGTTATAGCTTCAAAGACTTCAGAGACTTCAAAGACTTAGGTTCTTGGTCTGATCTCTTTTTTCTTAAACAATTACTTTTATACTTGATGTTGGAGTGCCTTGTCTCTCCCGCATCTATTTGTTAGGAAAGGTTGCGGAGGCTTACCACAGAAAGTCTCTCTTTTGACCTTATCAAGCACAGATTCCACACTTGGGAACTTCTTTTTTGCAGCAGTAAGATGGCGTAAATGGTTTCTACCTACATCAAGCCCTTCTCTCCTGTTTAGACTTAATATACAAAATTACTTGATTAGATTGACCAATTAATTCAGCATAATGGGGAGATGGTTCATTGCCCTCCTGATGTTATCTAACTCATGATTGAAAATAAGTTCTCTTCTATTGGGGATGAGTTTAGCAGATTCCATTTGAAATAGTGCCGAATATCCATGAGGATAAAACCAAGTCTTTCATCTAATTAAGTTGGAAATCTTAGCTGAAGGTCTGGTAATTTTCACTTCTTAGAAACAAAAATGATTTCATTTGTTTCATAGTTGTCCATTACATGACTTGTTCAGCAGTAACCAAATTATTTGGTGGTTGGATTTCTGTGCCTGTCTCTCTTTTGAATTGTTTCTTTGCCTATTGATAATATGTATCTTGGTTTTCTTTTACTCTTTGTATATATTTGTGTTCTTATGCTGAGAATTCACAGGTATGATATTGTGGAAGGGCAGCACCCTCTTTGGAAAGGTGTTTCAAAACCATACAGGGAGACTATTCGAGCTTTCTTGGTGTATTTTCAAGATCAGGTCCATTTGCATTGCTGGAATGAATGTCAACTTCCATTTCAGTACTTCCATGTCAAACAAGAGTTGTGTTTCCTCTGTTGCGTTCATTTTTGTCACCCATTCCCATAAAAGATGTCACCATTCCAAACAAGGGAACAATTTGTCATGTACATTCCAATTCTACCCTGACTAAACACAAAACTATGTTTTCTTTTATTTTAATTGTAAGTTAATTAATTATTGAAACCAGTATATATTGGAGTCCTAGAAAATCGTGCACAAACTTGAGGTGACAAAATACATGGGATTGAGGCTATATGTGTTTAAGGTTTCACTTTTATTGTTCCTTTGTCACATATGATGCATATATGCATGCAGCAGTATGTTGCTGTGACATTTCCGGTCCATTTTTTGTACAGTATATTGCATGGGTACATTCAGTAATAGTGCATTTTCTCATTCTAGATTAGTTTAGCTCTTTTTTTCCCAGAAAATATTGATCCTTTGTTCAAATCCTGTATCAAAAGAGGTGATCTTTAGAATGTTTGGAAATTTTCAACTTGCCTTCCATCTCTTTTGTAAATTCCACTTTAGTTTTCTGAATGATATAGTCTTATCTTATAGTTGCACAAATGATTTTTGCTTTGGAGTAATGTCATATGTGCAAGAGTTCCTCAAAGGAAAGGGAGTTCCATCTTGTTTGAGACCATCACGGAAAACAAAAAGGGAGCATTTTCAACTATATAGTAGAGAAAGATAATAAAGCATCTAAAACAAAGGCATTTTATGATGGGGCCACTAGTTGGCACTGGCAGCACTTTCAAATCACAAGAGATATTTCGACATTAAAAATCCAATTGATTAACATGGTGTACTTTGGAATGAGATTGAACTAAAATTAAAAAAGATGCATGTTTTGGATGTTCTGATCAATTTGTATTATTAGGAAATTCATGCATTCACTGTTGGTGATAGTATTTTGCATATTGACAATTGATACATATTCACCTCCCCTTTACATGATTGAAAAGTTGACACATCCCTGAATGCTGATGTACTCTTGAGTTTTAGATTTTGTCTAAAGGTTCAGAACCACATCTCTGAAACTTTTGTAATTTTGTACAACATTACATTGTTTTGACCATTTTATTTTTCATGCTCAGATGGAATTAGTTTTGATATTCCTTTTATAATCTCTACAAAATTATTTCCTTTCTTTCCTCCTTTTTTGTCTGTGCTTTTAGTTTTTCCAGAAAGTTTCATCTGTTTATTTGTACATCAATTTAGCATATAATCGATCATAATTATTTTATTTTGTTTGCAGATCCTTCGTCATGCAGATGAACTATTTTCATTTAGTAATGGAAGGTATCTTATGGTCCATTTGCTATAATTATGAATTTGTTATATATTTCAGTTGTATATTTCCTGCATTTTCTTAACTTTTCCTGAGCTTATTGCTTGGATACATTTGTTACCGTTTTCATTTCGCTAAGTTTCAGTACATCTACTGCTTCATCTTCAGGGTATAGTAGAGGGTCATATGGACTGGTATATTGGAAATAGCATCGTATGGTTGAGTTCCATCATATTGTCCTATACTTTTCTTGTCTGGATTATTATCCATATGTTATCTGATAATGTTTCAGCAAGAATGTTTTGTCTAATTGATGTTTCATGGTGAAGACTAAATACAGCACTTTCTATAAACATATATTTCCTAAACTTACTTTTCTTTTGGGAAAATGATATTTGAGTTATGTATATATATGAAATAGCAAAAACAAGTATGGAGGACTTATGCAGCTTTGTGTGAGAAATAATTATGTTCATTCACAGAAATTTATAATAGTTTGCATATGTTTTATTTCTTCAATTTGTATTTGTGCAACTTTGGCTAATAGTATGTTTTCTCATGGCTAACTCAAAATGGGTCAAGGCCTTTCTTGTTGTAATCTTTCAAACTAAAAGTGGAAAGGTTATGGTTATTTCTTCTCTCATTTTCTAATTTATTGTTAATCTATTTTGAAGTTGCAAGATGTGCTGTAAGTTGTATAGTCAATCATGTAGAGAGCTAATTGGTGTCAGAATTTCAGATCTGGTAATTGGTGCTAATTTTGTTTTCCCCATTACATTATCTCTGGCACTGTTAGACCAGCATTTGTTTTGGCTCTCTTGATTTTCTAGTGTCAGCTCCTGTCTGAGCTTCCACTGTTAAAGGGACTTTCTCTTGTTCTGTTTCGTAATAGTTTCTGAACAATGATCAGTTGTTAGATGTGTTTTTATTTTTGTTATAATTGCTTGTTTGTTGGTTACTCAAAAAATATTTTTTGCTTCCTTTGGTATACCTTCGATCATATTTTGTCAACTAACTTACATGAACTTTGCAGCATTGGGAACTTCTTCTTTGCAGGAGCACGCATATTCTTTCGGTCGCTAGATGCTGCTATTTTTTTGTTTTCACGTGTTTCAGATATTCCCACAGATAGTCTGGTCCTCCCAGTGATATCTACCAATGACAGGCTTACATTGGGTTGTGAATTATGGGTATGATTAGTAGCTTTTTAACTGACAAGTTCAGTCAATGTTCTTTAGGGCTGTGAATTACTCCCTCCCTTTTTTTATAACTGACGTTTAAGGTTTTGCACACCAATTAAGAAAAGTTTTTCATTGCTTAAATCTATACACTACTTTCCTTTTGTACCCTCATTAATTGTCCAATTCACCCTCATTAATTACTAGGGTTGTTACAAAGAGAGAAGCAATAATTACTAGGAGTAGTAATTAAGAACCCTGCATTGGAAAAGAGAGATAAAAGGGTAAAATTGTGAAAAAATAATTAATACTATATGGGGATAATAAAACGACAGATAAAAGTACACTAGAGCAAATTTCTTAAACGTCAGTTATAAAAAAAGGGAGGGAGTATGTAATTAAGAAAGTGTACAACCCAAACAAAGATGATGACCAAAAATGTCTAGATGACTTGCATTTCTTGTTTGTGTTTCTAATATTCAGGATGGAACTATTATTCGTGGGCAAAATGAGATATCTCATCCAAGCAAGTGTTCTGTGCAGACCATAGATAAGGTACACGTAATATCTGCTGATGCAGGAACTGTATAACTTGCATCTTCCTTTGTACGCTACTTGTGTTAATTTTATTTTATTTTTTTCACTGTAATGTACATGTGATATTGTTGTTGCATTTGTTCTTTCCTGTTTGTACTAGTTCACAATCTTATGGGAATTTTGTTGCTTGACATAATAATCATGTTTGGGGTTCATGTTTTTAACACATCTACATGGTTAAGCACTTTTTAATATTGCTTATCACGAAGAAAAAGTGTGGGAGTATTTGAGGAAAACTCGGTTTAGTTATCTAAGCTAGTCATTTTCAACTGCAATTAAGAGTCTCAAGATCCATAAAAAATAATTAAATTTCAAAAGTATGGGGAATTTTTTATTCCTTATTGTTGGTTTAGGGTCAACCTATGGGTTCAACAATATAATTTGACCTTTTTCAAGTCTGATTTATGATTCTGGAATTTATTTCATCAGTTATGATGTGACAGGGATTTAGAATATGCACTTTTTTGTATTTTTGTGCCCCATCTGGTAGCCAAAAGTAATTTTGATTTTACTTATCGATTTTATACTGATAGGGAAGCTCTTCTGCTTCGGCTCTTCCGGCAAGAATAAAACGAGTGTTCTATATGTCAAGCGAAGGCTGCAATTTGTTGCATGAGGTAAGTGATGCTTTAACTTGCCTGAAGTGGTTAAAGAGCACTGAAGCTATAATCTGGCTGCAATTTGTTGCATGAGGTAAGTGATGCTTTAACTTGCCTGAAGTGGTTAAAGAGCACTGAAGCTATAATCTTATCCAATTTTAACTAAAAGAAATTGTGCTGGAACTTGTTATATTTTGTGACCCTGTTCGTACATGATCTTTGGATGTTTTGGGTTTGCATCTTTATAGTGGTGACATAAAGATGTCTTTAGCATACTGTTGTCAAAATGTCTAAGTCAAACAGATAGAGAGTCAAAACAGGGCAGGGAAAGGGGATCACCTGCATGTTTAAATCAGGTCAATTGTTCAGGGAAGAAGGGGGAGTATTGATAGGAATATTTGATTACTGCAAACCAAACTTTTGGTTCTTGTGGTGCTGAGATCTAAAAATTGCATAGTAGTTAGGAGCTCCAGGTAGAATACTAGATTGTGTAGATCCCTCCTGGCCTACCCCACTATTCGCCAGAAATGAGGAACTTAAGAAATTTCCATTCATATCCATTACACGCTCTTCATGATGTATGATCCTTCACTTTAAGAAACAAATAGAACAGTAAATTTAAGTGCACAGATGGCTCTTCATCTCCTTCCACCTCTCTGTCTTTGCCCCCCCTCCAACTCTAAAGAACACAATTTCTTCTGAAAAAAGTTCATAAGGTAGTCAAAGGGAAAAAAATCATATGGTGGTTGTTAGTTTCTATAATTGGTAAAAGTATCTTGACTTTTCCTTTTCACTAATATTTAACTGTAATTAAGGTCAAGGAGAAGTGGCAGAAAGCATTGCATATGGCCTCTTGCATCTTTTGTTTTTGGAGTTGATTTAAATAAAGTCAAGCTAATATTGCAATGTGGTTATCTTTTTTGTGCTACAATGTTTGTAGAGAGTCGGTTCTTCAAATTTTCTGGAGTATATTGTTTAGATATTATGTCATTTGCTTTAGATTGTATTTCTCTGCTGATTTTATGCTGTTCGGACGTGTAACAGGTCTTCCCAAGTGTAAATCCAACTGTCTTTGAAAAGTTACAGAGTGTTGACTGCATTGTATTTGCCATGGGATCCCTCTTTACTTCTATTTGCCCCTCCTTGGTAACTTCACATGATCCTTATTCTTAAAACTTTCTTTTTGTGCATTTGCATGTATAGATGGCAAACCTGGGAGACTGGAATCATTAAAGATGCAAATTTTTATGCAGTAACTAATTACTGCAGTGTCAGTATTGGGAGGTTTAGTTACTACACTATGAAGGCATTACTGCCAAGTGTATTTGTTCATTAGTGCAAAAGTGGCCTTTTTTTGGGAGGAATTGGGCTGGCTAACCAGCCAAGCAAGTATGCATTAAAACTATCCTGCAATATAGGCAGTCAGGGAATAATGTTGTGTTTACAGCACTTTTCCTTTTTTTCTCATTAATGTGACATCTGCTAGTGTATGATTAAGGCATCAACACCAGAACATGGGTACTCCTTTCTAGTTTGATTTTCCATCAATACTATGACAGTTGTCAAATTTTTATCAAGTACCTTCCATATTTACTAGTGACTTTGGAACACTTTACATGTGTGCATAGTTTAAAAATGATTTCACATAGAAAATACCTCTTTTTGTGGAATTGTGCAGGAAAATGTGATCCAGTAGTTACAAAACTACCCTGAAATGGTTTATTTATTGGTCATATCTTGTGAGAAAGTTTATAGCATTATATGCTTTTCTGAAAGGCTAATATTGAAATTCTAACATGTGACAAAACTAGGTGACTCCAGTGGGAAATGCACTTGCTTTATAAACTGTAAAATGTATATCTCTCTTGGAACTTGCCCATCCACTAGATGTTTCTCTCTCTCAATGGTGGTTTGCTTTTAGTTCCTATGTTGCCTTGTATTTCATCATATTTGGTTATTTTTTGTTCAGTCTGAAACAGAACATTCTTGTTGTACAAATCATATATGCTAGTAGTTTCTTTCCTCTTATATTTAGTGATGTCAAATTTGATAGCTCAATTTTCATCAAACAAAACTATACTATCTGGACTCAGCTTGATTTGGTTTTCATGTATTTTGTTTTCTAAATTTACTAGGTCTTACGTGGAATTGGGGAAATTATCTCATCGAGGTGGTGTCCAAAGGTAGGTCTTCCTTTTAGAAATATAGTTTAACATATAGTTGATACTCAAGTCATTTGTGTGTTCCTCATCTCTCTATGATGGGGAAAGATGCATTTTCTAAATCTTCTTCATGGTTGGTTACATTTATTTTAAAGGGGAATGGTACCTTCATTTTGGGATATAATTTTTGGTATGGCATTAGAGCTTGAGATGTTCTTATCATTTTAATCTTATTTTAGATTCTGTGCCTCTCCAGGTACTTCTGTTAAATGGTACTCCTGATCGGGAAACTAGTGGCTTTACTGCTTCTTGCTTTGTCACAGCAATTACCGATGCCCTAAATCGAACTTACGGTGACCCGGAAAATTGTCTTAAGAATACTGTAAGTAGAGTTAGAAGTCATTGCGGTGATGTTCGCAAATAGAGATTCTTTGAAATATGAATTTCTTTTACTGTGCTTTGCTCTACTTTATTTGGGTCATGCGCCTGAATTTGACTGATTGAGATATACATTTGCTGCCACTTTTGTTAATACTTCATAGTAAGGAATTCTGATGTAGACAGGTCAATGCTTAGGAGGATGGAATTTATTGAGACATAGGGTCTCTGTTGCCCTTATAATAGAAAGGAATAAAATGCCTTGCTCTCAGATTTTTTTTTTTTTTTTTTTTTTTTGCGTTGGAAGTATAGCTATGCTGCAAGTTTTTGAATAGTGTAAATATTATTTTCTCTTATCTTTCTCATGAAACTTGTTTTTATAGTTCATATTGCAGTCTTTCAGTCAATTCTTATGTAGGAGGATAGGATTTATTGAGACAATCCTTATGTAGTGTCTTCAAAGGATATGCAACATATTTGGCCCCTCCATTTGCTGGGAATGAACTTTCATTTAGTTTCATTCCAAAGAATTCCTTGATAGTAGATTCTATCTAGTTTGGCTGTCATTCAAGTGGGGCTACAATTTTGGAGATGATTGGAAGAGTAAGCCCATTTCACCAACAAAAGTTAGAAATTTGGGGCCATGCCGTTGTCTTTTATTTATTGCTTTCTTGAAAAAAAGAGAAAAAAAAAACCATGCTTGCACTTTTCTCAGCTTTTGTTAATTTACTGTACGATGACATAAGCTCCTTAATAAATATTTCTCTTATTCCTTTTTTCCGCAAAAATTTGGCTCATATATCAATGCTTAAAATCATGACATGATCCTTCAAACGGGGATGAAGTCCTGTTGCTCATAATGATTCATTTTTTCTCACAGCCAAACCAATACATAAACACAATTTTGGTTCCCAAGGATGGTCAAATTCCTGTTGATGTTGAAGTCTTGACTGCCCAAGGGATATTCCACGTGGTATGTATATGGCATTACGCTTTCTTTCTAGCTGAAGTAAGATAAATTTTGCTGTCTATAGACACATCATAAGGATAATCTTGAATTTGAAGTTTTTGAGCGTTGAATCTGTCTCATCACTTGCACTTGGCAATTATGCCTCGGCAACACAACAAGCTGAGCAGACATCTGCTAGCAGGTTTTTGTATTCTCTTTTCTTGTACGGATTTCTGATGGTGTATGTGTTCTTATTGAACTCTGTAGGTAACTGTTGATTCAATACCTGACCCAAAAGTTGGTGTAATATTTGATCCAGAATCTTTGATCGAAGCACTTTCTAACCTCTTACATGCTCCCATTCATGTAAAATGAGTCAAGACTTGATCATTCTTTGTTAGCAATGACAAATGGGAGCCAAATGGTGGAGACTTTTTTCTGTTTATGATCTTCATACTTTGGGTTTTTTCTCCTCAAGGTAAGGAACATGCTATAACAACAACTTGGATAAAGTCATATGATTTATATTGAATCTAATGGGGTCTGGATAGCAATGATGTTGTCTTTGCTGCAGCCGTTAATTGAAGGCAAGATGTTCAGATTACATCCAAGATTGGGAAAGGAACGTTGCTAGTCATACCATCTATCTCCAGCAGGAAGGTGGAGGAGGCGATGCATCCCATCTTCTATGTACATGTAACAGAAGTAGCAGATACTCCATTTTATGCTGTTGTAGTTTTTGTATAGTTCGTTAACGAGCATTAGTGGGCTTTTTCATCTCTCCTATCATTATGTTTGCTTTTCTAGAGAGTAGAGGCGTTTTATCGCATGTTATGGCATATCTGCAAGAAATTGCAGTTTCATCAGCGTCATCGTGCCATAAACCGAAATACGTGAATCAACTTTTTTCCTAATCTGTTTTTGGCAGAATATACAGTGCAAAAATATACTTTGTGCCCTGCAAGTGCAATCCAGATAAATAGGTAATGCCTGCATTCTGTTTTGACTTATTGGATCAATATTGTGTCTCAAAAGTACAACCATTCCTGAATTTGGCCAATCGGTATACCATAGCACAACTAAGTAGGAAAAAGGACCAAATCGTACTAATTATTTGTATTGTCTGTCAACGGCTGATCCTTGAGCTTGATTTGGCTAAAAAGTGCTTGTCATTCCATTTACTTATATGAGGTTGAATCCAGACTTATGCTCAAGTTTGAGATCAATCAGCATCCATCAAATAAAATAAAGCTTGAATAATATAATATAATTTTTTTTTTTTGTCATTTTTAACGAGGCATGTAATTTGCATTCTGCTAACATAATTTAATATTTTGGAGGAGGTAAGATTAAACTATGACATTCCACCAAATATTTCACCCTGACTTGTCACTTGCTGCAACTATAATATACACGATAACATTTCCAGCACGAGGACAAGTTGAGGCTCTCAATTGGGGGCCGAGGATCTAAAGTAGAATGGGATTACAAGATTGCCTGTTCGTGGCCTGTAATAAAACCATACACATGCAACTTTGACATGCTCAGTGGCACTCAGGTCTTCTTTCATGGCAGCATGTCAATCGAAGGTGCAGCTGTCTTAGTACTCGATTGCAATTTTGACAAGCTCAGCATGCATCTCCTAGACATTGTGACCAAATGAGAACAAATGCTCAAGATACAGGAGTCGGGAGTTTTTTGGCTTGCATTGGTCAGGCTAGAAACGATTGGACCTTGGTTCAATGGCCAGTTTGAAACTCTCCCGTGCACTAGGTCAGGATATAGCACATCACATCGCACAAGAAGCATATCGCTTTTGTTCTTAAAAAAATTCAGATGGTGCAGCAGTGCACTTGTCTAGTCAAGTGATTCACCCTCCAATTCTTATACAAGTCTTTTTAAACTACCTCTCTTCCGTATAATAGGAGTAGATTAGATAGTTATTGTTTAAAAAAAAAATTAAAAAAGAAGCATTCGCAAGACTAGAGATTGGGCTGTCATTTGAATTCAAATTTTTGAATTGGGCTCAACATGGTTAAGGTGTCTGAATAGCCGTTCTTCATGTTTTTTTGAATTGCACTCGTAAGAAATATTTCTGCACTATGCTTAAACGATAAATTTGGCTCTTAAATTGAATTAAGAAATTTGAATTTCTTTTCTGCTATTTTGATTTTGATTTTTGAGCAAATAATTTGGAATTCAATAGTTAATAAGTTAGTAATTCCATGATGATATAATTCCAAAAGTTTGAAAATTTTAATTTTTGGGTGGTACCATTGTCCAAAATACTGGAATTGAGCTCCAGGCAATGCCTTTTTGAGTTAGTCAAACTTGAATTACAGGTGGTCCGGAATAAAATGTAGTGTAGTTTGCAAAGAAAAGGTGTTTGTCTCATTACAACTTCTATGCACTTCCGTCCCTAGTGGAATTGCACCTTATACTTGAATCCTAGTATAATTGGTGCTAGATCTGTAAGTTGATCAACAAAAGCAGGATCAGAGACCTTAATCTAAAAACAAGTCAATTCCGTCTAGGAAACGGCTTATTGTATTTTTGTATAGTGCTACTTTGGTTGTATTTTGTTTTGGCTTGACATCTGCAGAACAAATCCAGTTAGGATTCGAATTGTTGATCCAAGTTCCAACAGGTTTATAACACTTTCTCAATCCTATATAATCACATAGCAAGCAACCTTGATAGTACCACGCAGTAATATTACATAGTTAAACTTTTGGTTGTTGTCTGAGCAATAATGGGTGTCAAGGGCACGAGTATTGGTGCTGTTTTCTTTGTTATTGCATCTGCTTTGCTGCTTCCTTCTCCTTCACCATCCGCCGATGCTAGTCCTCTCCTGAGTGCCTGCCGTTTTGATCAAGTGTACCAACTTGGGGACTCCATATCAGACACTGGGAATTTGATCAGGGAATCTCCACTTGGAGCCGCTTTACCTTTCGCCAGAAACCCCTACGGTCAGACCTTCTCCCACCACAAAGCCACCGGCCGTTGCTCTGATGGACTTCTCATGATTGACTACTTTGGTAAATATATATATATAAGATTCTTTTGATCTCCCTCTCCCGCTGTTAATTCTTCATAGTATTGCCAACCAACTTGCAATAGCTATTTTTTTATTTGTGTGTGTGTCACAATTCAGGCTATTTTAATTTTTTCTTCGTATGGTTTATTCTTCTTTTGAACACTTGATATAGAGCTTTGCTTTTTATCAACTAACTCCATATCTGATTGTCTTTTCCGCGACAAAATCTGGCAAAGGATTTCTTTCTGTCTTTCTTCTTCTTTTTTTTTTTTTTTTATAAATAATTTGCGTGGAGGACGTAGATGCCAATGAGTTGCATGCATGATGGAAAAAATTCGAACTATCACCGTCTGGTAGATGCCATGTTTATTTAGTTATTTTTGTTTATGTAGGCTATCATAATCACATCCGCTAACTGAATATTTTGATCGTTGTTTTAACACAGCCCAGGCGCTGGGTCTACCTCTCCTGAATCCGATCAAGGATACAAAGGCAAATTTTGAGCATGGAGCAAATTTTGCAGTAGCCGGTGCTACGGCACTATCATCAGCTGTTCTCGCTCATCATCATGTTAGAAATCCAGTGACCAACAGTTCTCTTGACGTACAGCTTCAGTGGATGAAAGATCACTTTCACAAATTTTGTCACAACGGTAGATTCAAATTTTATGTGTCATGCATTCGATCGTGACAGCCATTCAACTTTTCTCAACTGCTATTAACTTTTTTTTTTTTTGGCATGACACTGAATTTTGTCCCTTTTCTTTTTGTTTAACAGATTGTGAAAGGAAGCTTCAAAACGCTCTATTTATGGTCGGTGAAATCGGAGGCAACGATTATAATTATGCATACCTTCAGTACTTGGATGAGGCTAGAGATACGCTTAGAATTCTAGAGTTGGTACCTCTAGTTGTCGCCAAAATTAAGCATGCTGTTGAGGTTAGCTTTTGCAGGCCCCTCCTCTTCTTATTAGCACTCTTGCTGCTTTTAATTCTCTTGCTTCTAATTGCTTTTCCTTTTCTTTCAATGCTGTATTTCAGAAAGTGATTAGTTTTGGAGCAAGGACAATAGTGGTTCCTGGGAACTTTCCAATGGGATGTCTGCCAATTTATATTACAAAGTTTGGGCTGGAAAGCGAAGCAGACGAGTTCGACGAGAATCATTGCATATGGCTGTTGAACAGCTTTGCAACTTTCCACAATGATCACCTGAAGAAGGCGATTGCCGAGCTGCAAGAGAAGTACCCATATGTAACAATCGTCTATGGAGACTACTACGCTGCATATGAACAGCTTCTCAATCTAGGTGAAACTGAAGGTATGTTAGTTAGGATTTACCATTTTGAATTCTTAAAGGAAATCAATTATTTCCAGTAGGAGGACGCGGTATCTGAAGCATCCACATCTGGGCATCTAATTTGTTTTTGTCTTATCAGGTTTTGAGCTACAAAAAGCTTGTTGTGGAGTTGGAGGGCTGTACAACTTCAATGAGACGCAAATGTGTGGATTTCCAGGTGTTAAGGCTTGCCGTGATCCCGAAAGATACGTCAGCTGGGATGGAATTCATTTAACACAGGAGGCCTACCGCATGATAGTGGATTGGTTGCAAGCTGATCTTTTCTGGAAATTGCGTTGCCATCAGTGAACAATTCTATCAACTTTATCATGTTCTTCAAGCTCCTACAGTAGCAGAACCCGAGTCCCAGTTTGCTTTTTCAGTCCAGTAGCTTAGTTTAGTTTTAGCTAATGGGAAGCTCTTGTGTGACTAATTTCGTCACCAACTGCTTGAGCACTTACTTTTATGTGAAACTTTTTCAGTTTTTATCATACTGGGTTCAAGATTATGAAAATTTTATCTAGTTCTTGGCGAAAAGCTCTGTAAACTGCTGCCAATCCAAGCATCAAGGCGTCTAACTTAAGGAGCAAAAGAATCAAACCCACAAATTTTATGTATCAAATGTCAATACTGAAACAGACGCGCCAATAAGCTGATTATCAAGGTCAGGGCAGCACTGCGTATTTAATTACAAACCAAACTTTCTACATAACCGCCTAATAAACTCAAAAAACCCAATCTGCAATCAGGTGTCCTCAACTCTTGAATGAAACACAAAGCTCGGGAATGTAGTAGTGATGTCCAGCAGGAAGCGATGCATCAGATCTTCTATGTACATGTAACAGAAGTAGCAGATATTCCATTTTACGCTGTTGTAGTTTTTGTATAGTTCGTTAACGAGCATTAATGGGCTTTTTCATCTCTCCTCTCATTATGTTTGCTTGTCTAGAGAGTAGAGGCGTTTTATGGTATGTTATGGCATATCCGGAAGAAATTGCAGAGTTTCAGAACCAAATCTGTTTTTGGCAGAATATACAATGCAAAAATATACTTTGCGCCCTGCAAGTGCAATCCAGATAAATAGGTAATGCCTGCATTCTGTTTTGACTTGTTGGATCAATATTGTGTCTCAAAAGTACAACCATTCCTGAATTTGGCCAATCGGTATATCATAGCAAGACTAAGTAGGAAAAAAGGACCAAACCGTACTAATAATATTGAGGAATGATTTGTATTGTCTGTCAACGGCTGATCCTTGAGCTTGATTTGGCAAAAAAGTGCTTGTCATGCCATTTACTTATATGAGATTGAATCCAGACTTATGCTCAAGTTTGAGCGCAATCAGAATCCATCAAATTAAATAAAACTTGAATAATATAATTTAATATTTTTTTGTCATTTTTAATAAGGCATATAATTGGCTTTCTGCTAACATAATTTAATATTTTGGATGAGGTAAGATTAAACTATGACATTCCACCAAAAATTTCACCCTGACTTGTTGCTTGCTGCAACTAATACGCATGATAACATTTCCAGCACGAGGACGAGTTGAGGCTCTGGATTGGGGGCCGAGGATCTAAAGTAGGATAGTAGTAGTACAAGATTGCCTGTTCATGACTTGTAATAAAACCACACACGTCCAACTTTGACATGCTCAGTGGCACTCAGGTCTTCTTTCATGGCAGCATGTCAATCTCTGATACTTGGAAAGCCATGGTTGGGAAGATCGAAGGTGTTGCCTTCTTTCATGGCCTTGTTCTACCCTAATATTCAGGGTAGTGATCGGTTGTCTGCCAATCAAATATCTACAGTGCTTCAACTTTCACTGTCAAAAACTCTTACCTATTATTACCCCTTTGCTGGAAGGCTAAAGAACAACCTTTTTATCGACTGCAATGACATGGGAGTTCAGTTTATCGAAGCCGGATATCAGACATTATCAACCAACCGAACTTTCATTTGGAAGATCTCGTCTTTCCAGCCGCATCTGGTCATATATCTCCCATCACTAGTAATGCTGCGGATTCTAGTCTAGTGCGTGTTCAGCTGAACTATTTCGATTGTGGATGTCTGGCACTAAGCATGCTTATCACGCACACGATTGCTGATGCATCCACCATGTCCACTTTCTTTAATGACTGGGCTGCTGTGGCCCGTCAGCTCTTGTCAAGTGGTGATCATATTCCATCTCCTCAGTTTATAGGAGCTTCAATCACTCTTTCCTCCAGTTGACGATCCAACAATGTTGAAGCTATACGCCGTGCCAAAGAGGGAAACATGCTTGACCAGAAGATTCTTGTTCCATGCTTCAAAAATTGCTCAACTTAAGGCTATGGCAACTAGTTCAGGAGTGGATAACCCGACTCAAGTTGAAGTTGTGACTGCTCTAATTTTGAAGCGTGCAATGTCTGCATCAAGGGCTAACTCAGGCTCATTTGGGCCCTCCATGTTTCGCAATGCTGCAAACTTGCGACAAATAACTATCCCTCCGTTGCCACAGAATTCTGTTGGAAATTTCATTACCGTCTATCCCGTAGTAGTGGAGAACGAGGATGATGTGAGATTTCCAGAATTGGTTAGTAAACTAAGGAATGGTCGAAGGAAAATCCAAAATGAGTACAAAGAAAAGTACGAATTTTATCCAATTGAAGAATTCCAATCCGCACTTGCAAAGCGGGAAGCATTGTCAAGAAATTTGATGTTTACCATGGCTCCAGCATGTGTAGACTCCCATTTTATGATGTGGATTTTGGTTGGGGAAGACCTTCATTGGTGCGCTATGCTACTAAACTAGGACAAAGGAACTCCTTTATTCTGATGGACCTAAGAAATGGAAAAGGGGTCGATGGAATACAAGCAGTGGTTACGCTAGAAAAGCCGCAAATGTGCTTATTTGAAGCTAATGATGAGCTCCTCACTTATGCTTCTTTAAATGGTGAAAACGAGTGGCTTTACCCTCGTGGCTTTTAAGTATCCTATGTGATCTTTTGCCACTATAATTCATGTTGTGGAAGGGCATCCTCGAACATGATGATCTGATCATACGAGCCTAACTCGATCCACAAAGAGAAGATGTACCTTATAGTAGAGGAGGAAATGTCTATTCATAACCATTTATCCATCCTAAATCAAAGCTTGTGAATGGCTGTCATGAAATGAGTTAAAATGCGTAAATGAATGCAAACGCTTGTCTTACTTTGATTCAATAAGCTTGATGGTTTTTAAATAGCTGATGCATGTGATCCACTTGTATCCATTTCATTAAAGTAAAGAAAATGAAGAACAGAGAGGTTTCTGTTCTTGACTTTGTTGTCTTAGAGAGGCTTCGACGTCCACTATGAGCAGCTCTGAATTCATCATTCCTCAGGTCTGCAAATTCAATATTGACGGCTAGATTGCATGCTTTATTCTCTGCACTATTGATCAAGTCCATGTACTTAACATTTGCTGTGAATATGTTCCTTTCTGCAGGGTCCTTTCACTGCCTTCCAAAACTAGACATCCATTCCTCGTGCCTCTCTCTCATGGAAACATCCGGGATCACTCGAGAGAAGACTTGTAGAGAGAGGAGACCATGAAATGATAATCATTAAGAGAAAACAACAAACATGCGTGCTGCTTCAGGATACTTGATCCTATTAGCAAATATTTTTTCTACTAAGAATAAATTGCAAAACTCTGATGAAATTTCGCTCACAAGACAATCATCTTCTATGGCTATATGGATTTTGTTACGTCAGTCATTTGTTTGCTTGATTAGATCTAATTTCCATTTCTATCCTATTCTATGGATCAAACAAGTATCCTTTTCAGTTTCCCTTAGGCTTGTATCTTCTAAATGTCATCTGGTGCTTTTCCTCTATATGGTTCTATGCCTTTGCCTGCCAGAAGAAAATTTTGATATTTTGACAAGTGTTCAGCTTGTTGTTTAATCCTCAAAGTTCTAGAGGTAGATATAGTACCAAAGCAAATAAATATAACACTGACTACAAACGAATTGAATCGAATTGAACTTGAAGTTATCAAACTTGATTTGAAATCTTGGGATCGAACTCGAATTCGAACTCTTGTACGAGTTTAAATTTAAGCTCGAGTTCGATTTGATTTGATATTTATTAGGTTCAAGTTCAATTCAAGAGCTCGAAATTTTATGTATTTTTTTACATTTTAATATTATTTTATCAATAATAGATATATAATATCTATACAATAAAATAATAAATGTATTATTATGTATAAAACATTTATATATATATTAAATAAAAAATAAAAAAAATTATTCGAGCCTAATTGAGCTTTAACGAGTCGAATACGTACAAGTTCAAATTCGATTTGATACTTTAATCCAGTTCTAACACTGATTTGAAATCAAATTCAAACTCGTTCAAAATTGAATCTAAATCAAGTCTAAATGAATTGAGTCCGGACTATTCGTTAAGGATCGATGCAGTTTACAGCCCTACTCACCATTTCACAAACAAAAAGTCGAATATGACATTCTGACTTTTATGCTTAACCAATTGTTCATTAAGGTCCAAAATAGTAGGAAACGAACTCATTGCAACATTAAAAATGAAGATGATTGAGAAATTCTAGGCTAGGATAACGGTGCACTGTCTACGTAGGCAACTAAGCTTTGTTAGTCCATGCCATGGAACTTTTTGGGGTATGATGTCCAGCCAAATGATTCAACTCAAAGATGCGAGAGATTAGAACTGTAAATGAGTCAAGCTGAATCGAACATCTCTTGTTTAAACTTAGCTTGTTTACTAATTCAGCCTGGTTCAAACTCGTTCGTCAAGTTAACAAGCTGGAAGAGGTTTTCACACTAGACTCGTTAACTGAATTTCCAGCTCATTTAGCATAATGAAATTGGAAACTGGGAAGAAATAATTCCACAAACATTCATCAAACTATCATATGACACCAAATGTACATTACAGGGATTGATATTTGTAAACTCAGTCAAGATTCAACCGCAAGAAGTTCCAAATTGAGATTACACCCTAATGAAAGCAAGCCAGGTAAATCAACTAAAATACGACATACAGAAGCTCAAACTGCATTTGAATCATATAGTAGGATACTTGGCTTCCATAGCAATTCCACACAAACCTTCCTTAGCAGCAATATCTCGTTGCATCCTCATGTATCCATCCTCTCCCCAGTCAACACCCCATGAGTTCTTAATCAGCCAATACTTCAACTTGCCATTACTGGTACCGTAGCCAACTAATGTTACACCATGGTCTAAAGCAGTTCCACAGTCTCCAGTGAAGACACCACTCGAGTAAAATTGGAAGTCCATACCAGAAGCATCAACTATGACAGCAACTGGTTGGTTAGCTACTGCCTGCATAAGCGCATTCTCATTGTCAACTGGTACATTCTCATAGCCACTAATTTTTGCCACAGGTTCGTCTTCCTTCTTGGTGTCACAAGTGCCTACATTTCCTTTAGAAGGGTAGTTGCTCTCAGTAGTCAGCCCATGCTGTTTAATGAATTGGAAGGCGTCATCTGTAAAACCCCCTTCGCAACCATTGTGACCACCACCATCACAGTCCAGAATTTCTTGAACTGACAAGGTGTACAGCTTTCCAGTTTTGATCTTGGTAAGCCCTTCCACGGCATCAACAGCGGGAATTGTCCAAGCTCCTATACAATTATTATGAATTCTATAGAACAATTGCAAAATAACAATCAATAAAGAATCTAAAAACTGCTTCACACTTACCACATGTTGAATCCCTGATAGGTGTAACAGCTCCTTTCTTCCTCCAATCAATGCTAGGGGGAACTGAGGTGACATTTTCATACATGAGAGGGGTTGCTGTGCTTGACTTTGCTGTCTTGGAGAGGTTTCTTTGTCCAATATGAGCAGCTTTAAACTCATCATTGCTCAGGTCTGCAAATTCATTGACAGCTAGCTTATATGGTTTATTCCCTGCATTATTAACAAAATCTATATACTTGACATTTGCCTTGAATATGTTATAGCGCCTTTCCTTCTCTGCAGCGTCCTTGTACTGGCGTCCATACCTAGACATCCAGTCCTCATGCCTTTCTATCATGGAAACATCAGGGATCATTCGAGACAATGCCTGTGGTTCCCATGAAATGATAATGATCAGAAAACAGCAAACAAACTGCTTCAAGATACTTGATCCCATTAGTCTATAATTGTCTAGAATTGATTTGGAGAACTCTGATGACCAGTTGTTCACAAGATATATCATCTTATATAGGTCTAAGGAATAAGCAATGTACTATTAGCATTTAGCACTCAATTTTTTTTGCTTAAATACACTGATTTCCATTTCCTTCCTACCGTATGGAGCAAACTAATGTCCTTTTCTCTTGACTTTCGGCTTGTATTTTGCATATGTCGTCTGATGCTGTTTTTCTATCTGGATCCACAAGGCATTGCCTATCAGCTGAAACTTTTATGTTGACATATGAGGACGTTATGGTGGTCCAAATTTCGATATTTTTGACAAATATTTGCCTTGATGTCTGATCATTAGGGCTCTAGAAATAAACGTAGTAAAAAAAAAAAAAAAAGAACAAGTAAAATTACAAAGATAAGCTCACAAGCAAAAGTTAGAATATGACATTGTGACTTTTATGCTTATCCTATATCTCATTAAGGTCCAAAATAGCAGGAAACAGACTCATTGTAACATTCTAAATGAAGATAATTAAGAAATGCTATGTGAGATAAATGGAGGACCGTCTACGTACGTAGCTAACCTTTGGTTGTCCCTGTCATTGATAACAATGATATGTTACCGGGCTCATTCGGGGGTCTAATTTCTAGGCCAATTGGTTAAACGTAAGATGCAAGGGAAGTCTATCTATACGTGTTCTCACCTTCTAACGGAGAATATGGCTTCACATCCTAAAAAGCAACCAATTCCAAGTAAATCAGACCTGAAATTTGAAATACAGAATTTTGGACGATTACTAGCAGTCAGAAGATATATCATAAAATAGCGGGTATTAGCTTTCAGGTTCATGGTGATTTAACATTTCTATTACTTCCACGGTTCCACCAAGCACCGACATCTCCTAGTTAGAGTGAAAAAATGATGCTTGGGAACTTTGCCTCTCTAGCGATTCAAGTATTCCCCGCAGCGGAAAGCAAGAAGTCTCCCAATTTTCCTTCTTGTATGACTTTGTGCATATACTTATTGGTCCAAGTTTCTTATCAATTATCATCAAACTATGGAAAAATTACTGATTGTGCTATTGTTGGCACAATCTCCTCTCGTAGATATGAGGTTCTCTCTCTTAAACTAGCTTAGTTTTAAAGCCCATTTAATTCGTTGCATGGAAATCTTCGGAACAAACCAGTCGAAACTGATAGTCTGTCAAGGTTTGTCACATGCAACACCAAACCAAGCTTCCAATGGTCTTGATAATCTCCCTTCTAATTAAGTTGCTTCCTCTTGGGAAATGTAGCAAAGCGTGCTTATGAGCTATTTAATATTTTTAACATTTGAAACTATAATTTTCCTATGATGATAGACAAGCCTACTAAATTCTCTTGATTACAATTTTGCCCCCCTCAACTGGCTGATTGGCTTTATCAAAAGAAACAAAAACTCAAACACAAAAGGGAAGATTGCTTGAAGCCTTTGGAGTTAGGTTGTGCAGAGGTAGTCGAACAGATGAATTAAACAGCTTGAGAGGACAACTCAATGTCATTTGGATCAACTTCATCATAATTTTTATACGTCCATTGTATATTAACCATTGGAGTCGACTGCAAACGAACCGAACCGCTCGCGAGCCACTAGACTCGAGCTCGAGCTGGCTCGAGTCGAAATCGAATTCGAACTCGAGTTCAAAATATTAAACTCGTTAGGCTCGCGAGCTTGAGTATATATATATATATTATTTTAATAGTAAAATTATATATATATCCTTAATATTTTATTATTTATTAAGAAAAAAATATTATTTTATTTATTTTTTAAAAAATAAAATAATTATTTTTTATATTTTCGAGCTTGAGCTCGAGTTTTAAATTATCAGCTCGTCGAGCTCGAGCTCAAATTCGAGTTCAATAAAATTAAGTCAAGACTCGACTCGATTAGACGAAAACTCGACTCGTTTGAAATCCTAGGAGTCGCTCCAATGATTTTGTTTTTCGTTGAAGCGATAAATTCTATTTTATACCTATTTCTACTATAGAGAATGTGAATTCAACTGGATCAAAGAAGAATTCGGATGGAATTGAATCACTATTAAACCAAACGAATGCACTATGTAAGTTAAAGGATTTAATCCCTTGATCCGCTTGCTAATGGCCAACTACTATCAAGGTAGTTGGTTAGTCGCCGCAATAATTACGGGAGTGCTTTTAGCATCTTCCCCGCTGCCAAATTAGAATTCGAGTCCTTGGCAGCTTGCGAGTCCCCAAGCTTCTACCCGAGTCTACTATTTGATAACTGATTTGCTTTATAAGATTCAAAGAATTCCTAATCAAAACTCAAAAGATTATTTTATAGAGGCGGTACACTGGTTAGAAAAAGAGGCCGTTTGGATTACATTTTCCGTCATTTTTCATGGAAAAATTACTGTAGCGATTTGATGTATGTGAGGGAAAAAGGTAATAGGGAAATGTGATCACGGAAAACAACACAATTTTTCGGCGGAAAACCGCAATCCAAACAAGGCAAGCTGCGGCATAACCAAATTAAGGTAAGCCTCGATGGACTTCGACCGGAACCTAAAACCCTTTACCATTCTATAGTTTACGCCGGCGTGTGACCAACTTACAGGCCTAACCACCACACTCCCCGCCCATAAACTCTTTGCAGAATCTCTCCCATTTGGGCTCCTCATTTCCAGCGCCGAGAGCAGAGCAGCCAGGCCTATTTGGGAATCTTCCTCTGGGAAACTTCATTCTCATCCCTTGTTCTTATTCCTCGGTATTTCTGGTTTTTCTATCTTTGTTTTTTTTTTCTTTTTTCTTTTTCCTTTTCTTTCTTTTTGGTTTGGGAATTCTCGATGGAGTTAATTTGGGCCCAAAATGATCGAAATCTATATTCTGTAATTTTAATTTTTTTTTGTTGCTTTGCTTTGTTTACTATTTATTTGGTTGTATATTTTGAGCATTTTGATTTTCAATGTAAATGCAGAAGTTTCTGTGGTGTAATGGGTGTGATTGAGCTACTGGGCAACACAACATTGTCATCTCTTTGCATTGAGAGACCAAAGCCCGTCTGGCCATTTGAGGGAAAGCAGCAAAGCATCTGTAGCAGAGGCAACAGAGGATTACAGACTTCGATTAGCATTATGGCATCGTCAACTGTGCCTGCAGCTGCTGTCAACGAGAAAGACGATGGTGAACAACTAGAATGCTTGTCGAAGGTCTCTGGGGACTCGTTCATCCGATCCCATCTCCGAAAGTTGAAACCTTATCAGCCCATTTTGCCTTTTGAGGTGACTGAAACATTAATTTTAATAGTTCTGTTCCGTTTACTGTTGTATTCTTCTTTGAGTAATAGTTCCATTTTTTTTGTGGTTCTGTTATTTTATCAATACGGAAATGATAAACAGTTGTTTGAGACTGTTTTAATTGAAACAAATGCTTAAAAGTGAGCTGCTGAGTTGAGTTGTTTGAGAAATTTGTAGTGCTTCTAGAGGAGTGTGTTGGCGTGCTAGTGTACTTGATTTGGTTGTGCTTCAATTCAATATGCTATTACTTACCTTGTGAATTTTTTTGCCTTTCTCTGAAGCAGTTAGCTAGTTATGCGTTCTGTAGAGCAAAAGTCTACTCCTTTTAAAATGTGATCCTTCGCCTCTGTTGTCCTTTATCCTCAAGCTAGTACTATTTGGACCTTGAATATCTGTATGAGCTATGAGAAACTGCTACTTCCTATTAGCTTTTTGTTTGTTGACTTCTTGAGATCTTGAAACCTTTTACTAATTTATTTTTCTAAAGTGTTATTCTTTTTCGCTTGTTTAGTGATCATGCCTTGTTATGAAGCCTGAGGATTTTGTGAACATTACAATGCTTCTTATTAGGTATTGTCAGCTCAACTAGGTAGGAAACCTGAGGATATTGTAAAATTGGACGCCAATGAAAACCCATATGGCCCACCACCAGAGGTAAGTTATGTGTTAAATAGTGTTTTTCTTACCTAAGTTTATCTATGGGTTAATATCAGTATTGGTCTTTTAAGAAAAATATGCTTTCCGTGCAATTTGTAGGTGATATTTAGTTTTCCTGGCTGCTAAGATGTCACTTTCTTACAGGTTTTTGAAGCTTTGGGAGCAATGAAGTTCCCGTATATTTACCCTGACCCTGAAAGTCGACGACTGCGTGCAGCCCTTGCTGAAGATTCTGGTCTTGGATCTGAATACATTCTTGCGGGCTGTGGTGCAGATGAGCTCATTGATTTGATTATGCGGTCTGTTTTCTAAGATGATGTACTTTATAAAGTGCATTACTTTTGCAGGTTTCTTATTGTGCATTGTGACTTTGCAATATAATCTTTTGCATGTTTTTGACCTTTAGCTTTTGTTTGCATGTATCCCGTGCAGGTGTGTACTAGATCCAGGTGATAAAATTGTGGACTGTCCGCCTACTTTTACCATGTACGAGTTTGATGCAGCTGTTAATGGTGCCTTTGTAGTTAAGGGTAGACAGAATTTTGATATTTGTCTTCTCTTAATTATCTTTTCCAAAGTTGATTCTAACTCTGTTTACTTCCTGGTAATATACCAGATTCATGTGTCAATTATTTTGAATCCCATTTTTAACCAACTTTTCTTTTATATTTTTTGGAGTATTTGATTTCATCCCTTTGGTCATAGGTTGCATTCCCTAACAATAACATGAGTTATTGAATTCCTTCTCAGTTCTGTTCTCTATCTTGTAATTTTCTTTCTGATCTAACATTTTTCCTAGCAAGAATGCACTTTTTAGTGATGATAAAGAGCACAATTGTGCTAATCATAAAATGAGGAATGGTTCAATTTCTAAAGCTAGGTTTTAGCTGGTTTAGTGTCTTATTTCTGGATGGTTATCTTCATTATTTCACGGATAATAACATTGGTCATCTTTAACTGTTACAGTACCTCGCAACTCGGATTTTAGCTTGGATGTTGAACGGATTGTGCAGGTTGTTGAGCAGGAAAAACCAAAATGCATTTTTTTAACTTCACCTAATAATCCAGATGGGAGGTAATCTAATACTGCACCTGTTCTTTAATGGTACTTCTTGCTTTAAATGTGGTCAATTTATGTATTACCTTGCATCAAATATGGTACTTGTTGCAACATTAAGTTTGAATTTGATCACTTACATTGCAGATAAGCTTTAAAAGGAGTCTCTACAGTATGTTCTTCCGAGTCAATGCATGTTTTTTCTAATGCAAAATTAATATTTGGTTACAAGAATGCTGATCTTTTTCTGGTTTAGTTTGCAATTTGTCTTTTGACAGAATGAGATTAAATTTACTGTCTAGTCATCTGGTCTTCCATTTCCTCATTGCTTAATTTTGATGTAGTTGTTATTTTTCATTTAGTTATTCTCTTATGTTTAATGAATGAAACTTTACCAATTGCTTGAATAAGACTAAAATATAGAACAAGAATGGAACGAAGTACCGGCAACAAGAAGAAATGGAGAAATGAGAAAGCATACCTACAGGTTTTGTTTAGGTGGGTCGCATTACAGATATCTCATTTCTAGAGTGGGGTCTCTAGAAATAGTGGGTGTCAAATTTCTCTGGCAGATGTTTGTCAGCTAGGCAAAGTAATATGATTTCAAATTATCTTTTGTCCAGATAAGTAAAATAAGGATGGCACTTGTTAGGCGAGGAAAACTATGACAAATTGATTTTAAATGAGCTCTAAATATTCTTTCTGCCAGAATCATCTCTTCAAAATGAGCTACGTAACCTTCTAAAGCGGAATTCTACATAGTTTAGCTATTAGTTGATACTAATTCACTATGAAGTAATTTCCGAAGTTACTTCAAATTGACCACATTAGAATCTATCAAGCATCTTACTGACAACAATCCTAGTCAGTCAAGTAATTTCCCTGACTAAAAAACTCATACTAGTTCAAATTGAATGATAATTCATCATGACTTGGGCTACAAGAGGCTAACATTAGTGCTGCAACAGTTGATGTTGGCTAATTTAGATTCCAAGTTGGGCATATTTGAGTCATATGCTATATAGGAACTGGTTTAATTTTTTTGTACCTTTATTTTGAGAAGCATCTTTTTTAGCAGGTATATCTTCTATTATAGTTTATCACAAATACCTTTTGCAAGGTGATATTTCTCAATCAGATCCATGTATATATACTCTTAAATGTGCCATAGTAAAGGCTGAAGGAGAGGGAGGGGAGGAAAGTGGGATTCTGATGTTTTATGGTTGTTTAGCAATTATAGCCCTCCAAATTGCTACAGATATGGTAGAGAACTATGAATAATAAGATTGCATAAGAACAACCAAATTATAGTAACTACAAGGTTGGCAAAGGGAACCTAAAGTGTACGATTAGAACAGTAAGTGCTGCAGTAATTTATTTGCATGCAATTGTTGAACATGGAAACTGCCCGGAACTCATCATGCAAGCTTAATTATTGTAATTCATCACTTATTAGAGTATGAAGAAAGAGAACAAAGATTGTGGGAGTACAGTATCCCTGTTCTATAGTTATTTTGAATAAAAGATTAAGATGTTGTAATTAAGGAAAAAATGGAATGAAGGGTCAGATTTTTTGGAAGACCAATTGCTTTTACTTTATTCATAGATTTATTCATATGTCTGGTAAAAAGATAGATGATTCTTTGTATTCAAATTTTACTTCTTAATCATACTGCAGTAAACAATGATGATATGTTTGTGCTTAAATATTTGTCATTTAGTTTTTTTCTGTTAAGACTTTATTTGCTAAAGGCAAATGTTAATGTGAACTTCCTGGATTTTGTTTTAATATGAACTTTTTTGGTGTTTGTGTTGAACAGCATAATTGGAGATGATACTCTTCTGAAAATACTTGATTTGCCCATATTGGTTGTTTTGGATGAAGCATACATTGAATTCTCAGGAATTGAGTCTAAAATGCAGTGGGTGAAGAAGCATGAGAATCTGATTGTTCTCCGCACATTCAGTAAAAGAGCTGGTAGGTGTATACGCCCTCAGTTTTTAACGGTCTGGAATTTTAGGAAGACCTTTCTCCTATTACTATTTCAAGGCGTATCTGTCACAACCTTGACCGGTCGTAACAGTTACTGTGATACTGTAATGCCTGACCAACCTCACTACTCACTTTGAAGAGAGGATGGTTTTATTTATTAGTTAATCAAATTGATTTAAGTCTTACCCCCGGCCTTGCATAATATGGAGCCATACTACATGGACTTGGGTATGGATGTTGGACAAGGAAATATTTCTAGGTGTCGGATTCATGAAATGTCTTAACTAGGATTCTGCATGGGGATGGGTACGGGTGTGCTATATTACCCTGACTCTTCACTTTGCTCTGCCATACCTATGTCCAACTCTTCATTTTGCACTAGAGTAGTCGTGTTGGCGGGACTCCCATACCTCAGTCCGGGTAATATAGTGGGCATCTTTCTTCTATCCTTCTTTCTAAGTTATATATTATGAAAATATGGCGACAGAGAACCAACTTAAATCTAATTGAGGGCTCATGTTTAAATTATGTGTATGTGTCCAAGAATTATTTATTAGTCATGCATGGGGAGAATATAAAAGAGAAGAAAAGGCACTCAAATAAAACATCACATTTAGAACCCTGTGGAACTTTTACTCTCTGCTTTATACCTATCAGTTTGGATTGGAATGTTTGTCATTCAGGTTTAGCTGGTCTTCGTGTGGGTTATGGAGCTTTTCCCCTGAGTATTATTGAATACCTCTGGAGAGCAAAACAACCATATAATGTGTCTGTTGCAGCAGAAGTCTCTGCATGTGCAGCATTGAGAAACTCTGCCTACCTGGAGGTAAGCTCAAAACTCTGGCTTTGCAGAGGGCCTAAAAAATTCTGATGTTCAGATCGATCGGTAATCTTCACTTTGATGTCCCATTGACCATCACCTATGTGATTTATTTTTGCCAGAAAGTAAAAGTGGCTTTGGTGCAAGAACGTGAAAGGCTGTTTAAGCTTTTGAAAGAAGTACCATTCCTTAATCCATTTCCAAGTTATTCTAATTTCATCCTCTGTGAGGTTGCATCTGGAATGGATGCCAAGAAGTTGAAGGTACAATACGTCGTTATCATGAAAAATTTTTTTGAGTTTTAAATGATCGTTGTTGTTTGCCACTATGAAAGTTTGGGTTATTGTTCCGTCTCCATAACTCAGTTTAACCTCCCTATCTTTAAGATTGCTGCCTTTTCTTTCCCTGATGAAAAAATGTACTTGTGTGTGTATTTATGTATCTCCTGTGTATGACTGCTAAGTTGCTTGCTGTTAACCTCTTTGAAGAATATTCATGAACGTTACTATACAGCAGCTCTTCTATGGTTTGAGAATACAGAATCCACTCTGCTTCTTCCATCATTTTTCCATTTTTTGGCTATTCTTTTGAGCCACCACTTATCTTGGCCAAAAAACGGAGCTTCATCTCAGCATTTGACCCTTGATGGCTAGTCCTGTATGCAGTTGCAAACCCATCTTCAGCTTGTTTCCTTAGTTCATGAACAGGGTTCATATTCTTTTCTGCCACCTTGTACGCTAGAATTATTTGATGAGCCAATTTCCTGCTTACCACAGTCAGCAGGTAGCCAAGCAACCTGAAATTGGTTCTCTTTGTCATCTCCTCTAATAGTTGTAAATTTACTTCAGATTTAATCAAGAGGCACAATGTAGAAAATATATTATACTTACTAGGTATAGAAGTGATTATGATCTATGGTTTTCAGTGTTGCAACCTACTCATTATGAATGTGTATGGCCTAGTTTTTCTTCATCTAAAAGAAACTCCAAACCTTTCCCGTCCACATTTTTTTTGTAAGTTGCTACTGCATTACTTCTACAAGATATTATGGCTCCACCTACTTCTTTGGCTTACTGGCATTCGGTGTCTTGCAGGAAGACCTTGCCAAAATGGGAGTGATGATTCGTCACTACAACAACAAAGAATTGGCAGGTTATGTTCGTGTATCTGTGGGCAAGCCTGAGCAAACAGATGCCTTAATGAAGTGTCTCAAATGCTTATCTTAATTCTAAAGCAGCACCAAGTACTACTGGAAAAGGAGAATCTCGCCATTACCTGCTCTGGTGACTATATGCGGAACAAAAGCTGCAGAAGTGATTTGGTGACCATTTGAGAATGAAATAGAACGTTGCTGTAATTCTGGAAGGGCATAAAAAAATCTTAATACCCAAGGAAAGATATCAGTTTCCTGGTACGTACGTTGAAAACTTTTAGCACCCTAGGAAAGACAATAAATAAGTTTCCTTGAACGTTGTAACCTTGTACTTTGAGAATATTATTATCTTTTGGACGTTTCATAGCACAATGTTCTACTGGCACTGGCTGTCTATTGTCCTCAGCACCAGTCTCTGCTTATCAAATGGAGCACACGCAGACAAGGACTCCCTCTTTGCATACACTCCGTGTAATTTAAGAAAAATTTGTAGCCTTTGTTTTTTTTGGGGTGAAAACTAATTAATGAAAATTAATTTCAGAGTTTAAATAGAAACATTAAAGTTTTTTACTTCTTTTTCTACTGCATCTCTCACTGTTTGGGTAGCTATTGCTAGTTATTACACTGGTGAATAGGAGTTAATTTTTTTCTTAGTGAAAAGGTAGGGAAGCAATCCATCCAAATGGGAGCAAAGGGTGTATGATCATTTCCACCATCGAAACTTGTTTTAAGCTTCGAATGATTTATCAAGCAAAGCATCACAGAAAGACTTCCCTCCTCCTCCCCCCCACCCACCCCCACCCAACCAACACAACAACCACACAAAAAAAAAAAAAACCCCTAATGGAATATCAATTGATGCAAAAGTAATTACTAATCAGCTCAAAGCACTTGGGACTAATCAACCAACTTCAAGAAAATAAAAAATGGACGATAAAACATTATGAATTCCTCCAACCAGCTGATCAATTTTTCTCGTTACAGCTTTTAGTGCCTCCCTCAGAACTACGTTAACAGCTTCCAACAGCCTACAAAACTCCAATTATTCATATTACCTCACTATAGTCCAGGTTAAATCAATTGGATGATACTAATGTTACCTAAAATGCTAACTGACAAGGACTAATATTATATCATCATGAGCAAGGACGCTAACAATGTAACAAATTTTTGGAACATACAGGTTTTGATATTCACATTCTGCAAAATCATAGTACTACAAACAATCCCCCAGTGTATTCTAAGTGGCAAAGAGGTTCCTGCACTCCTAGTTCTTTGCTCAAAACCCCAACCCAGACAAAATGAAATGTACATGGCTAAGAGACTAATAGATTCACGGCTCATGATGGATGAGGGTAGAAATATGAGATAGAAGGAGGCCAAATGACTCCAGATAATTCCTGAGAATGTTGAATTTCAACTGCACTGGCGATGCCAATAAGAGTCAGAAATCGACTATCTGCAGATCCTAGAAATGACCAAGCGCCATGTTGTTAGCGATGCACTCCAAAGTCAGACTAACACAACAACATGTAGGTAATGTTAGCATAACAAATCTACTTGATGCATTGACAGGAGAAAAGGAGTTGTTACAGGCATCAAAGATCAAGAAGCATGTGGCAACAAACAACCTCATCATCTGTGTTAGAATGTTATCCACAACTAGTTTCTTGCAGGAACTAAGACCAAGTTGAAATTGGATTTGTCGTTTGACTTGACCACTCTAAAACAAATATATCCTCACTGTCATGATTAAAGGGATGTACTCGCTCAAAAAAGGCAACTTCATGATACAACAGCACACTTCTGGACTGGTATAAAAATTAATGGTGTAGCATCATGAATGATGCAATTGCTACATTTCCCTCAGCAGCCCCAGACGATAATGAAGGTTACCCTTATAAAGGTGAGAAGGTGTTTGCCAGAAAGTAGGTTCAGTAGCAGAAAATATTGCAGGCTACAAGACAGTGATCTGACCCAGATAACTAGCTAACACAAACGAAGTTTGCCGCCAAACAACCGCTCTGATGCTATACATGCAAAGACTCTGGGATCCAAATATTCAACATGCAATCTTTTTGCAGGAGGTCACAACTGGAAAGAACAAAAACATTTGCTCGTTACAAACTCACTAGGCACCAGCTGCA
Source organism: Coffea arabica (assembly GCF_036785885.1). Classification (NCBI taxonomy): domain Eukaryota; kingdom Viridiplantae; phylum Streptophyta; class Magnoliopsida; order Gentianales; family Rubiaceae; genus Coffea; species Coffea arabica. The sequence goes on along the minus strand of NC_092313.1, from coordinate 13,103,328 downwards.
ATGAAGGGGCATGCAAAAAAGTAAAAAGGCCAAACCAATAGCCAAAACAAAAAGATAATGCCATCATAGAAGGCCACAGTGGCAGGGCCATTAATAAAGAAAAAGAAAGCTGCAAGTTTAGAGCCCAGCCATCCAGAGGTATCTAATTACAGCATTTATTTTGGTTAAACACATCCCTGTTTTGGAAATTTAGCATCTGGCTTCTACAAGTAATCACGTCTACTTTGGGCATCAATCATCACTAGAATCATTCCTGTCGTCTCTGTGGTAAATTTAACACTAGTTTGAGCAGCATACTTGTTACTTTCTCATTGCTTGAAATCGTATTTCAATTAACCAGACAAGAACAGAAATTAATGATTGGCACAAACATACCACATATCTCGTACAAAACCAATTTCCCACATGAAATGGTGAAGCATGAGTATAAATCACTACTAGTAGACATTACTTTTCCGCACCTACAGAAAATTGATTGAACAGTCAATATTTAGGCACGTTTTCCACTGCTTGGATTGGACTTTGGGCAGAGGTCCCATCGACCCTTGGCACGACGTCGCCTGATAATTGCTCTTCCACTTGTGGTGCTCATACGCTTCCGAAAGCCATGAGTTCTAGCCAAAGACTTCCTTGACCTATTCCTCTTTGTTTGACAAAGAGCATATTTTTTAGCCTGCACAACCAAACCGCGCCTTTTCACTATCTTTGCTGCACCATTAGAATGCAAGTCCCATCCCAATGACAAACCTGAAATTTTTTAAGAGATGTTAGTGCCAGTAAAGAAACCAACAATCCATCAGCATTCACTTATCAAATTGAAAGGAAATTAAGTAATAGTGGAAATGCCAATCACATAAGCTCCAGCACCACTTAGAGACATGTAAACCTTCAAAACACATGATGAAATCAGCAGTTAAAAGCTATAGCTTTTCAATCAGGGAAAACCACCATAAAACACACAAACAATAAGGAAGTGAGTGACATAATTCAGAAGTCTGCTATCCACATGGGTATCTAACTCTGTATGAACTATATTTGGCATACTCGTATCCATTTTACCATAATTCTCCAATCCCCATTGATTTAACTTTTCTTTTTAATGTGTTGAAAATTTGAAATTTGACATGTATTACAATCAGAGAACACTTCAAGCATTAAAAAAAAAAAAAAAGGAATGACCAGCAAAATGGACAAAAAAAAGCCTCAAATTTTTCATGAACAATTGAAAAGATAGTCTTCTTTCATTGCTTTCCACTTCTACTTTTCTTTTTCTTTTTCTCTCTCTTTTGGAGTGAAAGTGGGGAGGATTGGGAATTGAAGCAAATAAATGGGAATTTTGCCCAGCTTTGTCAAACTTGCAGCTTTTCTCCCCTCAATAAATTATCAATTTCCAAAAACCATACTACAAATTTCATTTCATCCCAAGAATTGACTAAGCCAATGTCTATGAATACTCAATAAATTCAAAAGAAGCAGCCCTTAATAAGGAATACAAGTCCATTTTCTAGAATAAGTGGATAAAGGTCCTTAATTCTTGTCTAAGAAGGAGAAGATTCTACTCTTAAAGTCTCCAGCCTCAATGCCCTCCTAAGTCCCAGCTTCTTCCTCCCCATCCTTACCCTTCTTAAAAGAGGAAAAAGAAAAAGTAAATTTTTTAGAAAGAAATACAAAATAAAAGTCTAGAATCCACCATTTACCGTAAACCAAAACGCTTAAAGCTAGGTACCAAGAAGCAGCCCAACAAAAAAGCTTCAATCTTTATATAGCCCAGCAATTCAGATTGATCAAACATCAACATTCAAAACCAAAAAGAAAACCAAGAATTTACATTACCTGAAAAGGCAGAGTTGGAAGAAAAGGAGAGTGAAGAAGAAGGGGCTAAAAAGGAGCAGTGAAGCAGCCCAGAAGAACGCGAAGTGGCAGCCTTGGCCTTGGCTGCAAATTTGAGAGACCCGTGAGAAGTTGTTTTTGGACCAGTGAGAATAGATAATGAAGCGGAAGGGACAGTAAAATTGGTTCTACAAGACAACATTGTGGCCATTGAAATGCAAGCCATTTTCTTCCTTTTGCCCTCCCTGTCTCTGCTTCAGTAGTACAATCTCCCTATTTCTTACTCCTACCTTCCCGCTGGTTTTTTCTTTGCTGAATTCTCCCACCTTATCGCCTTTGGCTGCAGAATAAGGAGTGTTTTTTCCCCGTCTAACTCTAACCAATAGTGAAAATACACAATTTCGAGAGTTAAGAGTCGTGTGGCCCTCCATAATTTGGAAAGATGTCAATTTGCCCTCTAAATTAAATAAAGGAGTTAAAAGAGTAGTTTTTTGATGCCCTTTCGTCCAACTCCCTCCTAATTCTAACCTGTGATGCACTCAATAATGAGTAGGCGTGTTTATATTATGGTCAAATCGAAAACTCGACTGATCCAATCTAGATTAGATAGTAAAATTGATTAATATCCAATCTTACAAGTTGGGTAAAATAATTTGATGATGAGTATTGATCTTCGATTCCTCAATTACTGATTATTAGTTGAATTTTCAAAATTTGTATATAATAATATACTATATGTATTATGTTATAACTAATAATAAATGGTGTTATAAATCATCACTCACAACAACACATGTTGCTATAAGCTTATTCTTGATGAAGAGAGAAAATTTAACACTCTTTGCTTGCTTTCAAAATTTTGGACATTACTAATTTAATGGCTACCTTGTTGAAAATCAAAAGTTTCAATGGTTAAGTCTTGTAAAAAAAAAAATTAAAAGAAATGAAAATTTCTTAACCGAATTCGTGATTACGAGCCCATGAAATGGTAACAATTACTAAGGTCTTCTCAAAGGCAAATTTAGATTGATACACGTAGGCCTGTAAATTTAGCCCAATCAATTGGCCCAATGATCTAGGTTTCCCAAGTCGAGCTCGGGCAGAAGGAAAACTCGCAATTGTCGACCAAGCCCACTCTCAAAATGACATTTGTGAGGCTCTGTCTGTACCCATTTATTGATCAGGGGATTTGAGCTAGGCCTAAATTTTGGAGAAAATGTGTGGCTTTACATTCTAAAAACTGTTAAACTATACTATTAACCGATTAAATTGTATAGAATTATTTACTGGATTAAGATGATACTATGGTTAACTAATGCCAAAAAAAAAAAGAAAAATTAAAGAAAATACTGCCTCTAAATTGTTTCATTATATCTTCTCTCACATACATGCTTTTTGTTCCTTTCAAAATAAAAATGAAGAATTTTTTTTTTGAAGATAAACTTATCATTTCTGTGCAATATTTTGATTCAGTGCTTAAATCCATATTTTAGGTTCAGTTTTTATGACCTACATTGGCTACTTAATCTTTATAAACACTATTGAGAGGGGACCTTACTTGGAAAGTCCAGTTGGTAGAAATCAGTAACTGGTAATTCTGTTATCAAGTTTTGTTTCAAGAGTTGTATCTAAGAACGTCAGGCTCATACTACTGAAGAAATAAACATGTTGCGTAAATAAAAGACCGTACGTGCATAAAGAATAGCAGCTTGGATTTCATTGGTAAAAAGATGATTCCTTGAAACTAATCTCCAAGTGCTCAAAGTTTCCAATGTCTAGCTCCTAGCTAATTTATGACGGACACACTCTTCATGGGTTATATGTAGGCAAGCAGTGGCAGAGCTAGGAATTGCAATTAGGGGGGGCAGGTCTCTGTTATTTGGATCAAGTCCAAATAACTTTCAAATATTATTGTTTGGGTCCTTGAGAGGGGACAAAGTGAAAATTTTTATCAATATTTTGGGGGGGACAAAACAATATAATAAAAAATTTTTTACTTAGAAATTTTTTTTATAACAATTGGAGGGGGGGCAAAGTGAAATTTTTTATCAATATTTGGGGGGGCAAAACAATATAATAAAATTTTTTTTACTTAGAAATTTTTGTTTTTAACAATTGGAGGGGGGGCGGTTGCCCCCCCTAGCCCCCCCCTTCCCTCCGCCCCTGTAGGCAAGCAATACTATTCTAAAGGTCATCAGTTTCTTTTTTTTTTCTTTCCTTTTCTAGGGTAGATTACATTTTACCCCTTCTATGATTTAGCACTTCTCCGCATAATTCTTATAATTTCAAAAAATTATACATAATTTCTTTATGATTTGGACTAAAGTGTGAAAGTGATAAAATTTTTAGTCCATAATAGACCTGACATAAATGTTAAAATTACCCCAATGTCATTATAAAAATTAGCTATTAACCAAAAGGGATTATGTATACATTTTTGAAAAAAAATTATAAGAGGATTACGTCAAAAAGTGCTAAACTATGGGAGCTACTTTTCCATTCTACATTTATATATTTTTGCTAGTTCAATCATTTTTATTTTTAAATTACTATAATCTTGACATTTCAGTTGGTTTCGTTGTAGAAAATGATTGTCATGATTTGACATTTTCGTCCAAATTGTAAGAGAATCATGTTATGATTTTTGAAAGCATAAAAGAATTATGTTAATTTACCTATTTTTATGGTCCTAAAGCTCATCAATTTCAAGAGATATGCTTGTCATGGCTTAAAGTTTTGGGCAATCCTCTAAGGAATTGAAGTCCTGCATGCCGAAAAGTTGAAGTGAATATCAAGTCATCACATGCACGGAGCCAACTTTCCTAACTCAATCAATTTCGTAGTGTAATTCATAGTGTCAATGAGACTGAAATCTAAGGATTTGTTTGATAACCCTACTTAATACTGAATATTAATTCATTTAAAACTTTTTGAATTCAATATATTTGATAACAGAAATGTATTATTACTTAACGTATTAAGCACTGCTTAATTTGTTTACAAAGCTTTTAGCGAAAATTTTTCATTAAATTTTCTGAATTGACTACACATACTTTAGCTCTCAAACATATAACACACTCTCATACATACTCTAATACAAAATACAGATTTTTCTCTTTCTGTTCACACACGCGCATGCAAATATACACTTTCCTACATAAATATGCACATTTAAACACCACATATAAATTATTTCATTATCTTCTATTTCTCTCACTTATATACATGCTTTTCTTTCTCTCTAAATACACAAATAAACGTAATTTTTTTAAAAAAATAAAAAAAATATATATTTTTATGATATTTCAGTTCAGCACTATGATTCAGTTAACTATCAAACATATATAATTTGATCAATTCAACAAACACTTTCAACACTTAATTTTCTGATTTCAAATTTCAGATCTCAATCTTATCAAACAGACCCAATACAAACTTGAATTCGGAAGTGCTGGTTGCTCATCAAGGCAGTAGACCTAATCACTGACCAGCCCTTCGTAGTATCGAAAAAGGTTCATGCAACGGAAATTTAGTTACTTCAAAAGTAAAAGAGGCGGTATAAGATTAACTGTCAAACAGATATGAATAGTTAGCAAATCAGAGAATCTCCATTTCAGAACGTGGAAATTACCTACCACATTTTTTTAACACCTTTATTTAGAATCATGATATAGTAAAATTAGAATATGGAGTTAGAACATGAAAATCACCAATCTTGATTGTTTTTGCCTATGAATCTCCCAGCCTCTTTGCTTAAAAAGTGTGCCACTTAGATCCATTATTGCACATAGGAAATTGCTGTATGGATCCTATCCAAAAATGCTTGTTTTGGGGAATAGCGTATTTCTTTAAAGAGCACAATTCATGCTATGGTTTGTACATTGCCGTAACAATTGAAATTATTGTTCTTTTATGCCATTTTTCACATATATCACGCGCCACCAGCCGCTCAAGTTGGCGTCCACCCCCGCCTTCCGCCCCACCTACAGCCCACTATCTAGAGCAACCACCTTGACCTTAGCCCATTTTGGATTCAGTATGCTCTCCACCAATTAATGTTTCTCTGCTTACACTACCACATTGCCCAGTTCAGGTCCAGCCAACATCCCATTACTGTTTTTTTGTCTTTTGGGAGAAAAAATTTAGGTGGATTTGGCTATGGTTCTACCATCACTATAGATTAAGACATGTTTTTGGAATTATAGATAGTTTAGAGGAATTCTTATAGATTGGAACTATAGATTGTTTACAGAAATTCTTATAGATCGTTCATTAATACAGTCTTCACATCGATGATAAAATTTGAACGCACAATCTTTAATACATAAATAATCCATTGTTATCATTGGAATCAACTTGTATTTACAGCTAAGATCGCAATATGGAGTTGATACACAACTGTACTCCATCCAAAACCATGAACTATTGGGGCCTTGAGAAAGTTCTTGAATTCGTGTGCGATATTGGTGCGAGACATTTGGAAGCTGAAACGGATTCTCAAATGAGTGTTCATATAATAGATCATGCAATCGAGGAGTCTCAACACTACAATTTGATTTGGCCCAAACTGGGAATGTGTTAGAAGCCACGTTTTTAATTCACGTGCTGATATTCCAATAAAGCATAATTTCCTTTGCTGGTAATAAAAAGCATAGTTTCAATTTGTAAAAAGGAATGCATCTTCTTTCAACTCACCACGCATATAATAGTTAAACGATGTTTAGTTGAAGATTTAATGGGTATAATCCATAATAGAACTATGTTAATTTGGCTTCGGCCTCCAACTGACCTAAAAAAATAATTATAAACTATACAATAGGATGAATTATCTAGTGTTATTTGCCATGATTATAGAACTTACTTTTTAGCTTTCAAAATTTTTCTGTAGTATTTTCTCAAAATCCGTATGAAACTGCAAAATATATTCCACGGCAAATTAGTTTCTTCATAAATAATAATACCAAAGTCTTCCCAATATTACACATAAAACTACATTTGTGAGGTTATCCATAATATGTGAAAAGATTAAATTTTCCTATATTGTGACCCTAATGTTTTTTTTTTTTTTATATTGATGGCCTAGATTTATGACATACAACTCTAGTCAAATTTGAAATCCTTTTTTTTTTTTTTTTACATATGTGGCATTTACATCCTGATTTACTAACGTTAAAAAAAAAATAATCTTTCCACTAAAAGTGTAGTAAACATTAATTCCATGTAAATCCAAAAACAATTTACTCAAATACTACCCATTTTTCATGAAAACCTAACATGAGGTGGGTGAAACGATCAAAACAAAAGAAATGTATATAACTACGACAATCTTTTTGGAAGTCATAATCAGCGTCCAATATAATTGAATTATCTAAATCCATTATTCAAGTGGTGGAGCTCAAGAGAAGATATTTGGAGGCCAAATGTTACTATCCACCGAAAAAGACTTTTTTTAAATAAATTTTCCACTGGACAAAAATTGGAAAGCAAAGCACACAAGAATGATACAATCATGCAGAAACCATAGTTTGAAAGAGACTGCAAGTTGAGCTAATCCAGTTCTTCATCATTAAAACCAGAAAAGAGTGAAAATGAGAATTTCATAATGCGGCTTGACTTGCTATTACCATAGCTGCCAATGTAAATGTGCTAATTATTTCATTCAAAGCATCATTTTGTCATGCAATGATGACAATTATTGACACTCTAAAAAGTTTCCAGCCCAAGTCGGCACCTAATTTGTCTAAGAAAGCTTCAAGCCTTTCCAAATTGGAATTAAGGGAATTGAAACAAAAATAGAAAGGAAAAGGAAAGGAGGAAGATAAAGCTGTTCCCTCAGGATTATGAGTTAGTTATTTGAATGAGGGTCTATGTGGGGCGAGATTCCAATCAATTGAAGTTGATTAAAATGACCTCATTCGCCTAATTAGCCTTAGCCATGTAGGTACCAATAATTTGTAATGAGCATAATCCACTTAGATTCTCTACAGCCTCTTTTTTTTGTTTTCAGAAGATTATATGCTCATAGAGGTGAGATCGACCCAAATCTAGGTAAGATGCCTTTAGATTTAACCTCCAAGGGCTTTTGCAATCAATTAACCTCGATCTAATTTTAATAATGCGGCTCAATTGACTTCAGCAAATGAACACTATAACTCGTTTTGATATATATGTGTTATATCTATATAAATACAAAAAAAAAAAAAGTACTAAAATTCATATAGTTTATAACTCTTAATTTTGTCTTACAAGTCATTAACGCATAACTCTAAAGGAAAAAGAAATCCTTACTTGGCTCGCAAGGTCACGGGACTACTTTTTCTATTCAAAAGGAACTTCAAGATCCACTTGCTATATTAATCCAGTATTGTCGAGAACAATCAAATCAAAACTAAAGGTATCAAGCAGCAAAGTGTTGAGCCTTCTAATCCACTCATTTTTTGACAACCGAATCCACTCATTTTCAACCCTCCTCGAGCAACCACCATTTCTTAATCATGTGACTTCTACTCTAGAATGCGGCTAATACATGTACATCTAAAAGAGAGGAGGACCACAGCAGGTCCTATTGCAAAAACCAATAAGTTGCCAAGATTGAGTTTAATTAGAGGTGGTTTGCACTTTGCACATGGAGGGACACAAGAAGACATTGACAACAATATATCGAGGCATCCATTTCTCAGTCATTTGATGTTTGTTTGGTTCATCTGAATTCCATGAAGGGGTGGATGATCAATGATGACCTCTTGGAGTGTGCAGATTAGTTTCTTCCAATTCCAAACGTGCTTATGCTATCATGGTCCTGTAGTGACAGTGATTTCCTCTATTCACTATCATCTTCAGAGGAAAATGCGCCATTGAAAATTCAATATCAGGATATGTATGCTTGGGTGAATTATGATGATGGGCTTAAGATGGAGGCAACTTTTTTGGAAATGAGGATCATACAGGTTGCACACAAGATTTGATCACATAGGAGTGGGAATGTTCGATGGGGTAGATTTGCTTTGGATTTTTAGGTAGTGAGAGACATTAGAGAAGTGATGATGGAGGTGATCAGCCGCAAAGTTTGTATCATGGGAAGCCAGGGAGGCAGAGGTGTGTGTAAAGGTTGGAGGCGGTGGCCTTTTTTTTTTTTTTTACAAAGAAAAAAGGTTTTTAGCAGGAAAAAGATGAAATTTAAAAAATAGAGAGAAGAAAGAGAAATTAAAATCTACGACGTCTAAGTTCTTGAGTTTTAATTTCAATCATTAGACCAAAATCTCATCAATAACGTGATGATTGCAAAAAATGTTCCTCAATTAACAACTTTGTCCCTTTTAATTTTTTAAACGCGGAGAGTAGTGTTGTACAATTTTTTTTTATCGGGGCAGCATCTTACAAATGTATAAATTAAGGGAGGTAGGTCTAAATTTTCAAACGTAGAGATCAGAGTCAACAAGTGTCAAAAAAAAATTGTCAAATCAAAAAGCCACATTAGTGGTTTCGGATTTCCCTAACAAACTTACACCCGTGATCCCCAAAAAAAAAAAAAAAAAAAAAAATCTTACACCCGTGATACTGAACTCCTCCACTGTGACTAATTGTTTAATGACTGTGCGTTGAATTTTATTTCCAAGTTGTACGGGAGATGCAGCTCAGAAAATGAAATAATGAAAAATACCAATTACTAACCCGCCTCTTCCCCCTCAAGCCTCCCATAGTTCTATGTTTCCCTGATTAATTATGATCTATTTCAAGAAAGACAAAGAAGAAGGGTTAATTGCATTTTGTACCTTTAAATTACACCTCAATTTTCACTTGATCCTTTAATTTAGTCTGAAAAATTTTGCTCTCTGAAGTTTTAAACTCGTTCCACTTTAGTCCAATCATTAACAAAATGCACAAAAAAAAAAACTGACATTGCAATTTCTACTCCCCATATCCTTGGCACTAAAATTAGAATATTTTATATTTCATTAATGTTGGACTAAAGCAAATTGAATTTAAAATTTCAGGGAAAAAAGCGTCCCAATTTTAACTTAGGGATCAAAGTGAGAAATAAAGTATAGTTTAAAACAAAATAATTAACCAAAATAAGAATAAGTACATGAATGACTTGGAAGGAGGGGTGGGTTGGGTACTATGAAAGGAGTGAGTATAAATGAGAAGTTCTGAATTCGAAACCTTTCACTTGTAATAAAAAAAAATAGATGCATGAATTTAAGCAAGTAACTTGAACTACTATTTTGTTTAACAAAATTTACGACTAATTTGAGTGCATGAATGCCTTTTAGAAAGTAATTTACTTTACCTATTTTTATTTCGTAAGCAAATGAAACTGTATTTACTACTTAGGTACTAGCATACTCAATTGCATGAATGACTTCAATTTAGAAATTAATTTAATCATATATATATATATACATTTGCAATATTTGCAATTGCCGATTCGAGATTTAAGCAATATTGACACTATTACCATAAATAAACACTCTTTCCGAGTCAATCCAAAAAAACCCAACTCATGTAAGCGTGAGATACAGAAATCAATCCACCTTCTACCACCTCTTGACCGTCTGATACCCCGAACCAAAAACCTCCAAATTCCCAACCTCACCATTGCTAATGTACCTGTCCGTTTCTTATCGTACGCAGAGATAAATATATCCCCCCTTGCCTGGTCAAGAGGACATCTTGCTCATTACCAAAAAGAAAAATACAAAATAGAGAGGACAGCTTGTTAGCCTTTACAATTTCGTCTCTTTCTTTGAACTTTTGTGTACCGAAATCCAAGAGGGATTTTTGGTACAAGAACCTGTGAACCATGGTTGTTTTTCATCAATCAATACTGTTGTTTGCTTCTGTTATTGTGTTATTTGCAGTGCAGCATGCAAACTCATCATCAGTTGAGACAGTGCATTATAATGTCACTGGATACAGAGGTCGACACCTAGGCGGTGGCTGCAACTTGTTCCAAGGAAAATGGGTTGTGGATAGCTCTTTTCCTCCTTATGAATCCTCAGGCTGTTCCTTCATTGACTATGAATTTGATTGCCAAAAATATGGCCGCCCAGACCAACAGTACCTCAAGTATGCTTGGAAACCTGACTCTTGCAACTTGCCCAGGTATCGAATGCACCTTCCCTTTTCACTTGTATTCAAAGCCAAGAATTAAAGATTCTATGCAATTTTCTTTTTTAAATTTTCAATGATTGTTTACATTTTTTTTTTCTCTTTTTTGGGTCAAAAGGTTTGATGGCTTGGACTTTTTGAAGAGGTGGAAAGGGAAGAAGATAATGTTTGTCGGAGATTCTTTGAGCTTGAACCAGTGGCAATCTTTCCTGTGTTTGATTCATGCGTCGGTGCCAAGTGCCAACACCAATCTTGTGAGGAAGGAGATCCTCTCTTATGCGACTTTTCAGGTAATTATTATAGGTAGTTCTCTTTTATTCTTTTTTTTTTTTTTATTCCCTTTTGTTGTTTTTCTTGGGAGAGGTCAATTATTCCTCTGAAACATCCAAAACGGGGTGGCGTTTTCGTATCTTTGCTAAAGCCTAAACGTTTGGCTTTACTAGTTGTCGGGAACAAACATTTGGTACAATTTTGTTATGTTTTACCATTTCCTATATTTGATAAATTCAATGTACAGCCAACATTATGACTACTACGTAATCTCTTTCTTCAGTTTGCACCATTACAAAGGATTATGTTTCTTCAATTCTATGAAAAAAATTCCATCTCTCATGGCACTTGATACTTCTCTACCAAGTTGTTTATCCAATAGCTTACAAATTACTGCACATCTGATTAAAATGTTGGTCTAATTTTATCGACAATGTCTTGTAGGACTACGATGTAACCATCTATCTTTACCATTCAACATACTTGGTGGATATAGCACAAGAAAATATTGGCCGGGTACTGAAATTGGACTCCATTGATCGAGGCAATGATGCATGGAAAGGAATGGATGCTTTGGTTTTCAACACCTGGCATTGGTGGCTTCATAGAGGAGATTCTCAGCCGTAAGAATCAACATATTCCATTTTCTGTAACATTGAGGCATTCCCTTTTTATTCCATTTTCCCTTAAAACTATCAATTCATGTAGATGAGTTCAGGGGGGAATCCTCTTTTGGTCAGAAAAGAAAGAAAGATGTACTTTTTCACATGATTAGCATATTTTGTGCTTTTTGCAGATGGGATTATGTGCAAGATGGTTCCACTGTCTCGAAAGATATGGACCGTCTAGTGGCATTTTCCAAAGGTTTGTCTACTTGGGCACAATGGGTTAATCAGAATGTCGACTCTTCTAAAACCAAGGTCTTTTTCCAGGGGATCTCTCCCTCACATTACGAGTAAGTAACAGATGAACCTCCGGCTAGAAAAATCCATCTCTGGAAACTAAGTCTACTTTCTTTTTACTGTAAAACAGTGGCAAGGAGTGGGGTTCAGATTCCAAGAGTTGCTATGGAGAGAGAGAGCCACTCCAAGGGTCAACATATCCAGCAGGATTACCCCCAGCTGTGGACGTGGTTAAAAAGACCCTAAGTAGCATGCAGAAACCAGTTGTGCTGCTTGATATTACAACACTCTCACAACTGAGAAAAGATGCTCATCCGTCGGGTTACGGTGGTTCGACATCGGGTAATGATTGCAGCCATTGGTGCCTTCCTGGGGTGCCTGATACTTGGAACCAGCTCCTCTATGCTTTACTTTAGCTCGTAGGAATGATCTGCATGACCTTTAAATCTACGTAGAAACATTAAGGCTGCAGATTTACTTGTCCTATCATTAAATCTACGTCGAAAGGAATAAGACAGAGAAAATCAAGCTTTTGGAATTACCAATGTAAACATACAGAAGGTTGCTTCCGTTAGGAATCAACTCATGCTTGAATACTTGTACAAGTATAGCCAAGAATGCAGTCTATTTGTTATTTGCACTTCTATTCTGTTCTTAGCCCATGTCTCAAGTGAACAACAACATTCCTTTTTTACAAAGCCAAGTTGCTCGGCAATTCAATTAAACAACAGATTCTTCATTACCAGCAATACGGTAGGTGGATGCATGCTGCAGAGAGTGAAAACCAGAGAAGAAAAATGGGCTCTGTCTCAAGATAGGGTCTCAGTATAGCATGCACCAACACAACCTCTCAACTACTGACATTTCATTTACCATGTAAAGTCAGTCAAAGATATGAGTAATTCGTTAGGCCCCTCATAATTATAGTTCAAATTCTACTACCAAACGAGAAAAGAAAAGCAAAGATAAAGGCACAGGACGTGCAAAGGTAACCAATTGGCGGACTTTGGCAAAGAGAAATCTTTGTCTCAACCGGAAAAGGAGAGACAAAAGAGAGTACAAAAACTTAATCCTGTATACACCTCATGATCAAGTGTCTTTCACGGTGTTAGTAACACAAATGCAAACAACCAAGTAGAGATGACCCCAATCATGATGTCGGCATATGAGAAAATTCTGATCCTCATCTTCTTTTGTCCTTGCTATCTCTTTCAACAATAGATAATAAAAACACACACCCAGAATCTAAAGTAACTCCACAAGTTTACTCAAAAGGCAATTGCTTTGTCCTTACTCCCTCAAGTCTTGCTTTTAGCATGCATTGGGATCGGCGGATCATAGCAACAAGTCAGCAAAGAATACTATTTTTGTCATGCTGGATGTGGTGGCGGTAGCGGGAACGGCAGATCATAGCAGCAAGAAATGCTGTTTTTGTCATGCTGGATGCAGCAGCGGTGGCGGTGGCGGTGGGAAGCGGTGGCGGTGGCGGTAGTTTGACATGCAGAAAATGCCAGAGAAGACATCACGAAAAACAGCATCATTGGTATCGGCATATTTATCAATCTCAGACAACATGTGGTAAAATTCAAACATCTCAAGGTCTATAAAAAGACAAGCAACACAACCACAACAAACAAAGGCATATTAGCATATCTAAGCAAGACAGACATGTCGTGTTTGTCCACACACATCTCTGTGTGAGTCAGCAAGAAAAAACAAACAAATCCACTATTTTGAATCATTTTGTGCCTATTACATTATCTGGAAAAAGAACCATCTATCCTACGCAGTTCTGGTAAGCCATCAAGGTGAAAGTGATATACTTGGTAATGAGGACAAAGGGATAAAGCTGACATCTTTAGACAGTCACGAAAACAACTCAATAGCCAACGTAAACAGCAGCATTCACAATGTAGCAGTCATCATTCTTATCACCCATTTCTTCTACGTGCACACCACTTGAGCATATCAACCCACCATCCACGACTTCAATACTCAAGATTCTTCCACTGTCAAAGAGACAAAAAGACAGCCATGAGTCACAGAGAAAGAACATTTTTTGAGGCAATTAAAAGAAAAGGTTGAATTTTCTCCCAGTTCCCCTTCCCCCCACCTACTGTCCTTCTCGAGCTGAAAACCAACCCCCAGTAACAACAATAAGGAGAAAGAAGAAAAGTAACAACATGAAATCTAACACTTTCAGAGTTACCGAAAAGTTGGGAAATAGAAAGAAGCTTCTATATAAGACCCTGTATTCTTGAGAAAACTCCAGGACAAAAAGAACTTTTTCTTTGAAAAGATGGTAATACTTTTGTTAATTATGCATCATTGTTACTAAAAACTATAAGAGAATGCCATACAACAAGAAGAACAATAGACACACAGCTTGATATATCAGCAAAATTGACATATAATGGGATTTATCTAGGATATCTTAATTACAAGTTAAGAATAACCTAAGACAGAAATGGACAACATGACAGTACCTCAGCGATAAGAATCTGATGCAAACTTCATAGAGAAATTATGCTAAGCTCCAATACGTATTTGAGAATCAGAAGGTTGGGTTTATACACAGTACTGAAAAGAGTGCATTATACTCACTAAGGGAAAACAGACTTGACTTTCTCAATTTCCAGGGAATTCTGGAGAGGTCGAGGAACTCCCAATTTGATCTGTAGTTTCATCTCATTAAATGTAACACCAGGTATAGAACCTGCAATAAGCAAAGCATTCTACTACATAAGTTACTACTTACAACAATAAACATTCAATTTAAAGGCTTACAAATGACAACATAATGCCGCACTAGTTTGACCAACAACAGAATAATGACAACATAATGCTTACAAAAGACCAACAACAGAATATCCAAATTAGGACAAAAAAACAAGCCATAGTTTGACCTAGACAAAGCAAACTGTTTGCAACTAAAATATTTGAAGTGCATTTCCTTGTTGTCATAAATGCAGAATTACATTTTCTTCACATTGTTAATTTTTTCTCTTTGAATATTCTTAATATGGCTCAGCATAGAGCTTCTGGCTGGCACAAATAGATACCAACAGTTTCTAAAGTTAATAATCAAAGAGCGCAAGCTTCAAATTTGAGAGAGAGAAGAGAATCAAATATAGGAATTTTTCTTTATAAACAGATAAATATAGAAAGGTATCCGTGCAAGCACAAGGTTGCCGCAAAATGGTTTGCATCTCAAGATTTGCACACGCAAAGCTATGACAAAAGCTGAATCAAATGTTCTGCTTAACTTTAAAAACAACAAAGGGTTCAAATACATGTTTCAATTACTCATTCTAATTGGCAGCAACTAGAAAAACCCAATTTTACAACCAAGACAATTGAGGAACCAAAGATTTGAAAAAAACCAACATAGATTTCAGAATTCAAAAACCTGCACGGAACATCTGAGCTACTGCTTTGATGTTCTATTCTCTTTCCTTTTGTCTATACCTTGTTTCTTCTTTCAAACAAAAATGGAGTTTCAGCCAATGAATCCTGACCTTTCTAGTCTTTCAACACATTACACAAGGAATGTGCAGCGCCATCAAGATATCTAATCGTGGTAAAGAAGGAATGCATGGTTAAGTCAGCTGTTTATGATAAGAATACTATTATAATCAATACATACATCACGAAGAAAGCCGAGCAATAGAAATCACAGTACAACTGAATATGTGCTTGTTACTCATGGTATCTAAATAAAAGACACTATCGTTTTTGAAGCAGTTAAAAGGTACCTTGAAACCCAAGCTTGCTTATCAAAAGAGGACAAACAGCACTGGGGGTGAGGATAGGAAACAGAAAGCGAGCATGAAAACAAGTTTGGCAATTGATGGTCTTAAATTGGGCATTGATAGGTAATAATATCCTAGTTGTCCAGAGAAAAAGGGAAGCTACAGTGTTCAGTTCAGTGAGAAAGGCAGAAGGCATCTTCTAAGAAATGTTTGACTCTTGAAACTTTTTCACCCTAGTTATTCCAATGAAAAACTTCTATCTGCTCAGAGTCTGAGTGGACTCTGCAATTTGGTAGCAAGCAGACTAAAATTCCAGATTCAGATAAGAATATTTCATCTTAAAATGTTATAGGATGCATAGTATCCAAGATTAAAAGCCAGAAACAAATATAGGCAGTCCCTCTGGCTAACAATTATCATAAACATTGGCTTTGAGTTAAAGAATAAATGGCCAGAGGACCCTCATTCATATCTTAGTCCCTGCAGCAACAAGCCTCGATCTCCAAATCGCAAAGACACTCAAGAAAAGGTAGGGGAAGTATTCTAGTTATGTTTCTTTCTAAGTTCAAAGATGTTCTACTTGAATTGCTAGCATACTGGGGTAATCAGGCATACATTCTTTCAGAATAATGAAGCAGTAAATCCAACCCCACATGTGAATTCATAAATTATGTTGGAGCAATGAAAACCAACAATTATTCCTCGATCAATAAGCACAACAAAAAGTGTTCACATATGACCTTGTAATTTTCAGATAGTTGCATATATTGCTTCCATACATAATAATAGATGAATAAATCATCAGAAACTTATGAACAGATTAACACTTTAGTTAATAATAACAAGGTGACAATTACCTCTCCTGAAGGCAGGAATGGAGTTGGAAGAGATAGCATCCCTACAAGCTCGCATGGCAGCTGAAGTAATATCTTGCCTGTTCATCCATTTGTTTAAACTGGATTCAGTCCAAAATCCCATTCTACTCAAACCAACATGCACATTAGCTTATTACTGCATATCATATGGTCCAGTCCAAAATCCAAGAAATTCATCTAAACTATTGACCTGCCTGTTCATTCACTCATTTCCAATATGCTTAATCCAAGATCCTTCTTTTGTTTTAACGAAAAAACATACAGCAAACAAACTGCTCTGTATAATAGGGCTCAGGCCAAAGTCCCATCTCTTTGTATCCTTAAGAAATCACTAGCAAGCTACGTCTTACCTTTCCATTCTCTAATTTCAGCTAAAACTACATCCAAAATCCCGCTTTTATGCAATGGGCTATATACTTGAATTTTGAAACTTGTGTTGAAATTTTGAAAACAATATATTATTTCTAGTTTTAATTTGTTATTCCCAAACCAGGAAAATTTGTGAAAAATCCACCCTAAAGTTTTAATGTCATAGAGGTCGACTTTAAAGTCAAATCTCTCAGAGATCGCTTTCTTCTTCCTTTCCTGTTTCTGCTCTCTCTCTTCTTCCTCTTATTTGACTCTTTATTCTTTTTCTCCCCATATTCCCTCACTCATTTTTCACTCTTCCCTCTCCTTCTCCATCAATTTCCTATACACATACGACTCCCAAGAAAGTATCAATTCCACATGACAACGTATGGAGAACCACAGTTATTCTATATATCCACTTCCCAATTTCTTTAACACTTCAAAAAAAACTCAGATATCGAAAAAGATTGAATATCGAAACAAAAAGGTGGTAAGGGGATTGAAAAAGAATAGAAAGTACCCATGTTGATCATATCCAACACCCATTTCAACGAACAACAGCTTCATTGAAGGGGAGGGAACAGTTTCACTAGCCATGCTTGTTTTGGGTTGCGATGGTGGTGGAGCTGCTGGTGGTGATGATCTTGAAATTGAAGCCGTGAGAACCAGGTGGAGGACACGGCGAGGCGGAGAAGAGGACTGTTTGGTAGGCGTCTTGTGTGTGAATCCAAGAAAAGGGTTAGAATTGCGGGTTGCAGAAGAAGAATGAAGAAGTTTAGCAGTGGAGGTGGCAGTGAAAGAAGAAGAAGCAATCATCTTTTTGTTTCTTAGTTTCTTAACCTTGCTTCCATTGGGCACTAATAGCTGGAGTTTATTGTCAAAATAACTCTTCGTTTGAAACATATACCCAAATAATTTAATTTTAAAATTTATTATCTTTATAATTCTTTTTTTTCACATAGGTTGCATATATGTGATAGGATAGAGATAGAGGCGTATAAATATTACAAATAAATTCGATTGGATCGAGGAATTTGACCAAGGAAATCCACATAAATATTGCTTAAAAGCTATTTAAATTTGTAATTCATCCATTATCAAAAATCAAAACACGTTTTGAACCTGACAGTAATTTGTGATTTATAAATTTAAATGTCTTCTTAAATAAACAATTAGAAAGATTTGGGAGGATTTCAAATTTTTTGTCAAAATTTTCAATACAAACGCAGTTGAATTGCAATTTTCTTTTTTTTTTTGGTTGGATTTTCTTTCTTTATAATTCACCAATGTTTTCTTTACAAATTTATGAGATGTTTTCTTTATAAAATTAACCACTATCAAACACAAATTACAAGAGTTGAATTGTTAGTTTCATGAATAATTTTGAGTTTTTAAATGAATATTTTTTTCATAAATTTTTAATTCATCTTTTACTTAACATACATTACATCTCAAAGAATTATTAGGAGTGCTATTTTTAACACAAAGTCCAAATGTACAATTCAAACAGTTTAGTGTCACCACAATTTACATAATGTCTATCTTTTCTCCTTCCCATTGAATATCAAAAGGAAAAGGTATTTCTATAATATTTTGTTTACGTGGAAGCTTTCTTACTTAACCAAGAAACTAATATCCCATATTAGTTGAGTTAGGTCTTGAAACATTGAAGAACCCTTATTAAAATATTTTTGTACTTTTTATTTTTTTGACATTTGTTCAAGGATGGTTCTAAGCATAGTTATTAAACCCGGCCCGGAGGGAACCCGGCGAAAGAGGTGGGTGAACGGGTTACTGGTTCAACCAGTGGGTGAGTGGTTCAACCGGTGGGTCACGAAATATATTTAAATATTATGTTTCATAATTTTTGATATGGTTAAAACTATAATAAATTATGTCATAGTAAATGCTCAATTAGTCTAATTTATTATAGAATCATTAATTCTTATAAGAATTAACAAAACCTAAATGCAATTAGTAATCCATCAAATTTCAAGAATAAAATTTTATCTAAGTATAATTATCTAGTTTATTTATGAATTTTAAATGCAAAGAATTATTAGGAACGATATTTGCCTTTAGAATGAATTATGTGATATGTTATTTTTTAAATTCATTTCATAATTTATAGAGTCTGGGGAGTAATAAAATTTATTAAAAGATTCCAAATAAATTATGTTTTGGAAAATTAAAATAAGAATAAGTCTAATATATAATATAAAAAAAGACTAAATGTTAAACAAGTGAGCTGTTGGTGCAGCGGTTGTTGCATTTCCTTCAATACAAGAGGTCGTTGGTTCGAAGCTTCGCCGGGTTGACCGGTCGAACCGCCGGGCCGGGCCGGGTGTAATAACTATGGTTCTAAGTCTTGCAAAGGAAACGAAGATTATGGAAGGTATGAGGATGGAATTAGGGATCTCACGGTTACTTAATTAATATCTCTATCAATCAGGTTGACACTTGAAGTATTGTGTTTGGATATCCAATTTTTTGCAAATATCATTTTATTTGCACTTTAAATATATTTTCTAAGCAATCTTTTTTATTACGAATCACGTTTTTATTTCACATATATCATATCATTATATTATAACGTCTTATTCCTAATATTTCTCTTAGAATAATCTCCTATGTAACCACTCATGGAGGAGGAAGACACGAAACCCAATTCAAAACCTTCGATGAGCACAGCCCGCCCAAATGTCTGAAGGGGTTGTGTTCACTACAACACGAGAATATCCGGCCCACTTCAATTTAGCACCAGGCCGGGACATGCTCCAAACTTACTTCCAAATGCAGTTTTCTCTTCGAGTAAATGCTTACGCAAGGGAAGAAAATCATGCCAATTCTTATTAAGGGTATGTTTGGAGTTGCATGGTTTATCAGGAAGCATGTTAATTAATAGAACTTTTTATCAAAGTACTAATTAAGTAGTTAATCATATTGTGTAGGTACGTACTTGCATAAGTACTTTTTCTATTTGATAATAGGTGATTTTGAATTTCTAATATATATTTATCTCTTCATTTAGTTCAAAATTTATAATAAAGTTGTTAAGTTAATTTTTTATATTTTTAAACATAAAAATTGCTCTAAAAGCACTAATTTTGAGTTTATGCTAAAAGAACTTTAATGGCCAAAAACTTTACTCCTAAATTCTAGGAACGATGTTGATCAAACATGTAAAAAGTGCTTTTATCTTCTAAAAGCACCGCAACTCCAAACTAAGGCCTCGTTTTGGAATTACAGTGCTTTTAGTAAAAAAAAGCACTTTTAGGTATTAAAAGTACTTTTAAAGTATTTGGTGAATATCATCCCATAAAATTAGGAGTAGAGTTTTTGGTGCTAAAAGCACTTTTAGCAAAATCTCAAAGTTGATGCTTTTAGAGTAGCTTTTGTGATTTTAAAAAATAAAATATCAAATTTAATCATTTTATCCTATATTATGAATCAAATACAAAGATAAACACTTTTTTAAATTTTCAAATTACACACTATTCAATACAATAAGTATTTGTTGAATTATGTCTTCAAATAATATATTTAAAAGTATTTAAACAGTTAATAAATACTTTTATTAAAAATCCTACTAGAGAAATATTTTTCAATAAACTACCGCAACTCGAAGTGCACCCTGGGCCTAAAAAAGAAAGCCCCTTTTGTTTGGCTGGACCAGTGACTTTTAGGATGGCAACTCAACATCGGATGCTCTGGACACGAGATATTTCTCCAGATGTCATACCTCATGCATTGGAACGTTTGCTGATCCACAACCTTATTGATTTTTTCTGTTTCTCTATGTAAAATATTAATTAGCAATTGACATATGATAAAGATTAAGAGTCGAGATTTTGATCTGTCATTAGTCTTGAAACCAGCAAGTGCAAGATTATGATCCCTCATCAGTCTTTTTATTCAAGATTAGAACTATGACAAATCATCGATTGAATTGGATTCGAAAACCTCGAGCAAACATTGGCCCTTGCAAATCTACGACGGTGGGGGCTCGATGATTTTGGCATCCACCAAGTTTAATTAAGTCTTCTTTTAAGTTGAGAAACAATTGAGGTTATTATAAAATAAATCAATGTATATATTTAAGTGCAAAATGGCAGCAGGCAATTGTATATTCACATCTGTGATTATCCCTCTTGTATCTTTACACCAAAATGTCATGGAAGCCAGTTTCTGAAGCTGAGTTGGCTACAGATGAGATTATTAGTAAGCTGTGGACCTGCAAGGGAACTTGTGTTGTTGCTGATTTTGACATTGTACATGGCAGGACCTTGCCTTGTCCCTCAGCTCTTGAAATGCCCTCATTGTCTCCACATCAAAACCACCAGCGAACTGCAACAATGTATAACCAAAAATCAATTAGGCAAGCATTGTAGCAAAAATAAATTACCTAATGAAAACATGCATTTTGATTACTGATAACCATGCTTAATTACTAAAATGCCCTTGTAAATTACCAAATTAATATGGTAGTACTATATCTTTGATGGTGTGTTAAGCCCCATTTGGGATTGCAATGACTTATAAGAAAGCACTTCTGACACAATTGCTTTTAAGTTACCAAGAGTTGGGCTATTTAAGTTACAAAAAAATTAGTTACTAAACACCCTAGAAGTACTTGGTGTTTAAAAGTACTTTTTCGTTTTTGGGAGATGTACCGCAACCGCAAACGAGGGCTTATGGCCAATTCACCGGATTGACTGGTTCGACGTTAGAACGGGTTTTATAACTATGATCCTCTCACCTTACCACCCAACTCTACCCTCCCCTGATGGTGTGTGAATTAGTCAATCTTGACATGAAATGCAAGACATACATTCAGCTAGCAAAGGTTTTAATTTAGGAAATTTCGCGAAGGTAAATGCATGTTTCAATTTTATACGTGTGTATATGGACTTATATATGCATGTGAAGGAGAAAAGCCAAAATGGTAGGGATCGTCGTGTACTGAATGCAAGCCAAACATTACCTGGTGAACCCGGAAGGCAAACCTAACACCTTGAACTATAAGCTCTTCTTCCTCGGGACCACCACCCACGGTCTCAAGTTCTGCTGAAACTCTCTTCATGTACTTCATGGCCAATTTCACAGATGCCAGCTTTATCTGCAATAATGTCCCCGCCCCCATGCATTATTATCAATCACAAGCTCTTATTTCATTTGTGGCATTCCCCAACCAAGAGGGAATTGAAACAGTTCTTGAAATGGATTATGGCCAAAATTTGCCATCTTTAATTCAGAGGACCATCCATCATAATTCTTGATGGTAGTAAATTTATTTCCCAAGTGGGGTTTTCATGTTATTGGAACACTTACGCTTTTGGTTGTCTACACAGATTAGGATAGCACCCCAACCAATTGTAGCAATTACATGTTACAATTTAGGTGGATATTCACATAACATTTGAAGCTCAAAAACACCTAACCATTATTATTGTACAATAGATTCTCTGTGCATATCTATCTGAATCTGAGCCATCAACTTGTGTGGAAGGTTAATTTGTGCAATCCCAAATATGGAAGGTAACAACCACCACCCGCGTAAAAAGCAAAAAGGAAGAAAACGATAAAGCAGCATTAGGTAAACAATGCAAGATGATGCTCCCAAGGAAGGAAAAATCCTTTCTCTTACTTTTGTTTTTTATTAATTCTATTGTATTATTATTTCCAATGCCTTTCTACATTACTAGTCAATCAATCTCTATTGCAACAACATCATAGACAATACACGTAAAATATGGAATTTAAGATCCAATTTGTCTTCTTTAATAAGCATTAAATTAACACATTAAAGTCTTAATTGTCTAAACAAGACATATGAAGAAAGGAATGACTCTGCATTCAAACCTATGCATATTGGTTTTGTGTAAATCCAAAGAGAATTGGAAGGAAACTTCACACCTTTCCACTTTAGACTCGCAATTATTAAGGCCACCCCATTAAAAGAATTTCGGTCAACACAAGTGTGGAAATATAAAAAACCATAGTGATATATATTAAAAGGTCAACAAGTAGAATCTGATTCTTTTTATATACTCACCTACAACAAACATCAAAAGCAATGCAGACAAGCAAATAAAATGCTAGAGATCTGAGTATTCACATGTGCCCATGCAGGCGTGGGCATAGTAATTGAGGTATGCTGATAATTTTTCTATCTCTCTTTGTCATCTAGTAAGACCTATCGATACTTTGGCATAATTCTTGGTAGACCAAGTCTTTCCATGTTTTTATTCACCATCTCTTGGTACTCGGTACTAGTTTGTATAACAAGAAGTCCACTGGTTTGGGCAAATCAGATTGGCCTTACATGTATAAAAAGTTGTACATCTAAACATGAACATGTAATTATTACTTTTTTTTTTTATAATGTAAGGTTTAGGAGGATTAAGGGTTCAATTACTTAATAGTTCCTACAAACTGTCTATCAACGGAGCTGGTCCGTCTGAATTGCTATTTTCTAGAGATTTTATAAAAAAATATATTGAAACGATTTAATGCATGTAAAGTAAAAAAGTGATTGAAAAATGTACTCATAAAAAATGTAAAAATTTTTTGAGGAAAAATGACAATCCATAGGAGGCAAAACCCAAATATTTCTAATGCGAGGTCGAGTTCTTGCCAATTGAATCATACCAACAAACATACAATTATTGCATGGACCACCTATAAATGATTATATTATTAGTAATAGTTGTCTTTTTTGTACGTGTACAATATTGTAGTTTGCTTGCAGATGTGAGCAGGGGACAGAAAATCAGTGAGCAATTATGAATTTGTAAGTGGGCTGTTTTCCTAATCAGAATTTTAAAGAGTTTTACTCCAATTACGAGGGCCAAACTTGAATTTAAAAATAAACTATACCTGACTAACATATCCAGTATCTAGCATCCACTCCATTGGAATATGAAACCCTTTGTATCGGTTTGTTGCAGATTCCCTCATTCTTGACAAAGTGTAGACACCATGCTCTAATCTGTTGCACAAGAAAACAAGCATCTTGTTTAGTAGGGTGGAAAACAATCAATTACGATATTCGTCTACTAGCTAGGTACGCTTAAAAAGTCATGCAGAAACGAAAAAGCTAACTACCAATTAGGTTAAACAACTATGAGAAAAACTTATTTAAATATGTAGGGTCTGAAATTAAATCAACTACATCATTCTTAGAATAATAGACCTACGTACAAATTCATGCATCATAGTTGGTGTGTCCTTATCATCCTTAGATTGCTATATTTTGGAAAATCTGTAGAAAAATGTGCTGTTTCGATTTGATATATGTGAGGTAAAAAGGTGATTGAAAAATGTGTTCACCGAAAACGTAAATTTTTATTTTTATTTTTTTAGGAAAAAACGCCAATCCAAACAAGAATTTACGGGATTTTATAGTAGAACTATTCTCGTAAAGAAAGATGAGAGACTGAAAATAAAAGATAGTTTAACGAGTGTAAGTGAGAGAAATGCATTACTTATCAAACAAGGCCTGCATTTTCTTGAGAGCCGAAGAAAAAGGGTGTCTAGGATCAGCACGAAATGAAGACGCCTCAGATTCGAGCTTTTTCAGATCACAATACCCAAATGCAGCTTCTCTTAATGCATCTGCCTTCTGCTCAGGCCAATTGAAGTGTTTCAATACTGCTCTTTCATCAACCTAAGGAAGAAAATTGAAAACCTCAATTTTGAGTGGGCAGATACCAAAAAAAAAAAAAAAAATTAAATAGTTGTTCTAGATCAAGAAAAATAGTTGTTATAGATTAAGACAAAGGTTACCAGGAAAGATAGCTCATCATCAAGCCACTTTACAAAAGGGACAACATCCTCAATGTCTGTAAATGCAGCATTCTCAACTTCTTTGATTAGGAACCTGATAAAATCTCCTTGTGTTTCTACATCTGTCTTAATCTGAAATTTATCCACATAACAAAAACATCATAATCTGAACAACTAACCCAATACAAATGGGATGCAACAATTTAACATTTCAAACAGTAGTAGTGACAAATGTTAAATTCCCATACCTTTACTAATAATTCTCACGTACTTGGCAAAGATATAGGTATAGTTGTAGGCAACAACACATGAAATTTTCACATTTGAGGTAACCAATTTTATGAACAATAAAATCTGGGGCCAAGTCCCATCGACAGACAAAGTACTAAAAATTTCAAGAACCGTTGTTCTTCTGCATTGAGTATATAACTTTAGTTTCGAAGAAGTTCTTGGCATTGAATTGTCATAATTGCCCACATGCTGGCATTAAGATGACAACCTTAGCATCGAAAACCAAATTGGATTTTTCGAATCCATAGGCTGTCTTATCCTGTATAGAAAACAAAGGAAAAACCAACAAAAAGTGCAGATAGGGGTCTAGCAAAAGCAAAAAGACACTAGGGACTGGTCAGCTTTCGATGACAGAGTGTCTCAAAGGACCAAAACCCAGTGGCAAAATAGTAAATAGACTCAGACAAAGATAATTGGGCTCGGGAGAAAAAAAAGAAAAATGAAACTTACAGCTAGTAAATGAGTAGACCGGTTCTCAATCTCTCCTATCATATCCTTTGCCATCGCACCCGCCGCAGGAACCTCGGCTGCGCCACCTGCTCCGCAGCCAGTATCCCGCCGCGAATCCCTTCTCATAAGGGAATGATAAAACTCCACCACCTCGGGCACCCTCCTCACCTTAGCCGGCACAGGCTTCAACCCTCTTGGCGGAGGAGGGGGAGGAGGTGGTGGCGGAGCCGCCTTGGAATGCCGTGAAGGCGGCGGTGGAGGAGGAGGAGGTGGTGGTGGTGGAGCTATTGCTTGTTTTACTGCTGCTGCTGCTGGGGGGGCTGGTGGAGGTGGCGGCGGTGGAGGAATATTAGATATTTCTGCCAATGCCCGTTCTGCTGAATCAGATAACCACCCGTATGAAGGTGAAGATAATGAAGAACGCAATGAAGCAGATGATGAAGATGAACACGATGAAAGAAGCGAAGACGACGGCCGTGGAGGCGGTTTAGGAACCCGGGGAGCGCGGGATTTTAAACCCATTAAATTTTCTGAAGAATCTACTATTTCATCAGAGTTGCGACGACCATGCCTTGGTTTTTCGTTCTCAACCAGTCCTAATGTGCTATCCTCCTTTTTTGTCTCGTATTCAGATTTCAAATTTAAAGCACCATTATTACTACTATCAACTGTAGCTTGAGCATTCACTTGACCATTTGTTTGTATGCTCAAACTTTTCCTAAAACTCTTCGACTTGATAAGAAAATCGACTTGTTTTTGTGACGATGAAGCGGCGGTTGCGAGTTCTTCATTGGACTTCTTCAGCTCTGAAACTTGTGATTCCAAACATTTTATCTTTTCTTCGTATCTACAATTTTGCTTGGAAATTTCCATGTGTAAAACCTCGACTTCTTGGCGTAATCTTTCGTTTTCATCCTCTAAGCATTCGATCTTCCTCTTGGATTTTTCGATTTCCACGTCTTTGTTAGAGATTTGACTTTCCAGAACCGGGAGAATGGCGATAGACTCTCTCAAGAGTTTTTGCTCCAGCAGTTCTGTTTTCAACCGGGACTCCCTTTCCCTTAGCTCTTCCACTAATCGAAGGAGCTCGGCCACATCTGGCGGGCGAGGCTGGACTTGGGCGGACGAGCGGGGGAAATAAGCTCCAAATGAACGCGAAAAACCAGGTCCTTTTTGGTTTGACGGCTGTTGCTTTCCAGAACTGGCTGATGAGGAAAATGCTGGTTTTGGGGATGACTCTGAAGAGGGTTTTGGCTTTGGAGTTATGAGTGGTGATTTTTGTAATCCCATGGCGACTTTCACTTTTCCAGCAACCATTGTTGTTTGCCTGTTTCTTGAGAAGCCCAGATCAGCCCCAGACCTCTCTTTCTTTTCCCTTATCTCTCAGTGAAATGGTAATCTCTCAATTTTTGCCAATGCTATCTGGTTTGAAGTTAAGGAAAGATAAAGACATGACTAAAACTCCAAATGGGTCACTTTCTCTTTTGCCAGAAGATTGAAAGGCTGTATGAAGAAGAAGCCAATGGTTGGTATTGGAAGTAAATGGTAATATTCTGATGGGGCGGTAGTGATGGAGAAGGAAGCCAGGAGGTCAGTCAAAACTGAGAGAAGAAGACTGAAGTCACTAAACTGGGCTGTAGCACTAGCCTGTAGTGTAGGATATAATCCTAGTCTTTAAGAGAGATTTTGTGAATGTAATTGAGGCAGCAAAATCGAGGAACGGTCTTCTTTCCTTGGATCCAGTTTGAAAAGGGCAAAAACAAAATGGACTTGGCAGTTTTAAAAACTGGAATCAGATTTTAACTTGTTCACGCGCCCCAGTGTTCTTTCAAGTTCACCTGTTTTTCAGCTAGAGAACCAAATAGGATTGTGATAGACGTCACAATTTTGAAAGTCATAATAGATTACTTTTGGTTACTTCTGAAATCATTACCTTTATCTTGTTATCCTATCTTGTTATCTTTATCTTTATGTTTTAGATATTTTCACCATGATTTTTTTAGACATTTACGCGAGTATTTAAAATCTCAAATAATAGAAGTAATAACGACTGAAGAAGTTTTGTAAATGATTGTAACTTTTAAAGTTACTGTTATGCTACTAAAATCCGTTAACTAGGAGCACAAGCTATCATAAAGATATGAAATTTAAAAGCTTGATCAGTTATATGATATACCAATTCAGTTATGAACAGGTTGTGCTAAGTATTTGCAGTTTGAGGATGTTTGGTTTATTGAAAATTAGGTTTGAATTTAACTTATTTATATAACGAGTGTAAAATTGTGTATGAGCTTGTGTCGATAATTTAAAAAAATCTCAAATTTGAAGTCAACTCATTTAACACAAATCAATCAAGCTCGAATAAGTAGAAAATCCTATAAAAAAAAATAACTCATCAAATTTAATCATTTTAGTAAATCTATTAAACAAGAAAAATTTTATCAAATATAAGAAGGTGCCCAAATGTCAAATGTAAAATAAATTTTAAACTATCTAGACTAGAGAAGTTTACTTAATCACCAACGAAATTAAAATAAGACTTCACCTCCATTATGAAAAAAGAATACTCATCTCATCCATATTCTCTTCAACATAATAGATTTGATCCACATTTTCATTGTTGTGCTTCAATGAAAGTACTTTGATGTTATTGAATTGGAGTATTAGACTCCAATTAATCTATATACAAGTCTAAATAAGCTTACATGAATGTTTACGAGTTGAACTCAATTGCATTTGTTTAATAAATGAGTTTAGTTTTGGGCAATAAATAATAAAAAAGCGTACATTTTTTTTTTATTTTGTATGCGTCCAGATGAGTATGCATACACAACTTTATTATGGATGTACATATCTGTAAATATTAGTTAGAAGTTGGTTTTAAGCAATAAAAGAAATTGTAATTCAATAGTTAAATTGATATTTAAGTAGAATAGAGACAATCATAAATGCAAAAGTTGGTTACAAAAAACATCGAACACATTTGATAAACAAACCAATCGAGTTTACAAGCAATACATATCGATTGATTCTCATGTATCTGTGGTAGGTCTCATACAAAATGAAAATTTAATGCCATAATTTTCAAACAGTTTTTAAGATAATATGATCTTTTAATTTTGGAATAGTTTAAGCCCTAAAGCAAATAATAGTAGATAAAACCTAGTAATTTTACTGAATGAAAATATGATTAGAATTGATTTGTACCACATTATATGAAACATGAGTTATTATTTAAATTATACATATGGTTCTTGAGAAATTTGTAAAAGGTTAAACATGAGTTACTATTTAAAATCACATGTACAATGATTAAGAACCTTTTTTTTTTGGGTTGAGCATAAGGAAACACGTCTTGTTTGAACTCAAAACCTACGAAGGCTTAAAAAAACATACAGTAATTAATGATGCAATAACCCTGAATTTTCACTCACGTTAGCGAGAGGGAGTGTTGCTAGGCTAGGCCGATTGGGCTATGCTGCATTGCAGAAGAGTAACGCGCTGACTGAGAGAGTGGAACTTCTGGTGCAAAGCTATATATGGTGATCAGTTGGAGGAGTACAATGTGAGAAATTTTTCAGATATGGGATATAGTAGAAAATTAGGAAAGTGAAAAGAGGTTTCCAACGGTCGGCTTTTTTTTAACTTAATTGAAAATCACGCGATACATTGCATATATTCGTGGAATTTTGGGGGTTACTTGGTTTGAATTCAGGGGGTCTTATTTATGTCCAAATTTTGACTTGGGGGGTTTGACTTAATGTTGAATAAATTCCAAGTTTTACACTTTTATCTTTAACAAAGATCCATTGTGACATTGGTTAATTCGATTTAAAGGTTTTCTTAGTCATCGTGATGTTCGGATTTGTTAAGAGTGATGTCACCTGTTTGTTTTGGTATTTCCTTTGTTATATTTTTTTAATTTTTTTTAGACACTGATAACCATGATTTTGCTCAATTTGAATTTTGCTGATTATGTACTTTAAGTATTGACACCTATAACTTTTCAAAAAAGGGCAAAAATGATTGGGTAATTGATGTCATGTTGTGGTTATGAGTCCATTTTACAGGACACAAAATTCATAAATTCTTGCATTTAAATAAACATTAGCCATAGCTGTATGCCATGTATGTATTTCACTTGTTTGTTTTGCAACTTTTTTTATAACATTGACAGCCATGAAAAATTTTACTTGATTTGATCATTGCTGATTATGTATTTTGAGTGTTGCTATTTAAAACTGTTCAGAAGAGGAAAGCCAGATCAGTATTTTAAGTGATGTTGTGCTTATGTACGTAGGAGTTCATAGTACAGGACACAAAACTCATTAATTCTTGCCTTTAAACAAGCAATAGCTATATTTATATGCCGTAAGTGTATTTGAAACTTTGTTTAGTAAAAGTAATAATTCTATTGGAGTCCATTAACAGTCGTTTTGGATAAAAAGCAAATGAAGAGAAATCACTAGTCCATGTATGTTATAGACTAAACAAATTGATAAATATCATAGAAATTTTTTTTCCCTTGAAGGACTTTAGAAAAAAAAGAATAAAATTTTTGGTCCTTTATTAAGCTGAAAATTTGTTTATTACTTACCCTAGACAACATAGGAGAGACAATTGGCTTCCATTTGCATTAATGTCTAATTGTTCAAATTAATCACTCCTCTGCACTTGCAATTCTTGCAGTATTTAAATTTACCTGAGATTATGGAGGTTATTTCCTACACATTAACAAAGAGAGAATAATTGTAATTGGTGTAATTGAAAATGCCTTTGCTAAATTTATGCCATGATCTTGATATCATTAGTTTCAAAAATGTTATTAAGTATTGTAGTTCCCTTTGGTGGAAGTACTAACTTCATTAAAGTACATAATCGTTTCTTTAATTGTAAATGCATGGGAATCCAAATGTGTGTGCGCGTGTGTATGCGTGTATATATCCGTGGGAAACAATGAAATTTAGGAGTTAATAACTATTCATTGCATATTACAAGCAACAAAAAAAAAAGAAGATCATTATGAGCTTCGATTATGATTCAAACATTAGTTAGCTTAAAAGCGAACAGCAGGTGAACTTAAAAACAATTAGATATAATCAGCACCTTCTATAGCCCTTAATTTCTTGACAAAAGGACAAGGAAAGGAAATGTTTGCATGGCCAACTATTTAGGTGAGGCAGTTGAATGGAACATGCAAAGCACTAATGGAAGGGATGAAGAGATTTTGTTTTGAATTTTGATAGGGCTGATACATCACTTTCACTGCATTATGCTGAGCCTGTCAAATGGTGACAAACAACCAACTTAGCTCACCCCACCCCTCTTCTTACTGAGTGATTTGTCTTATTTTATTCACAGTTGTTTTGGAATTGGAGAAAAGAGTTGAATACCAAAAAGAGAGAACAAGAGGGCCCTGTGCTGAAATTGATGTATGAATATCTGAACTCCTTGCTCAATTTAGTGTTCTTTTTCTAATATATTTTGGGCCAGTGCCTTTCACCTTTTTGGTCACCCCATCTGGAAGCTGGACATTAGGGCACAAACAGTTGGTAGATCAATTGTTTCTGCTGATTTTGTCCATTGCACAAGATGTATATTTATTTCTTCAGAGTATAAATACAAAGTAAATATAAAATAATTTTTTATGGACCTCATATGCAATGTTAAAATCATTGTACATACAATGATTGGAGCATTACAGTTTTTTTTTTTTTAATCAATTTTCAACCGTTCCTGCCCTACGTTCTTATAGCTCCATTTGAAAGCTGGCCTTTGGTACACAGTTACATGAGATTTTATTTTACTAAAATTGATTTCCTTAATGCAATATGTGTAGAGATGGCTTATTCTAGTGCACTTTATTTGAAGATACACTCAGTGCTTAACATACCAATAGTAATTAGGACTAAATCTGTGTTGTAATCTGCTATTTTTGTTACTCCAATATTAATTGGAAATAGGAGAGTCAGGTGTAATATTGAAAATTTAAGGGCAATAATTAAAATTGTCAGAAATTCGAGGGAGGTTTCTGACATGATAACTATAACATTAAATATAAGTCCTCTAAATTCTGATGATGGTGTTCGGCGTATCAACGTTAAAGTAGATTAGAAGTAATTGTATGTATACACAAACTAAGATATTAGCAATTTCTTAATACGTCAGAGTGAATTTAATTTAGTCAATGGCATACTAATTCTACTTCTACCGAAATTTACACAAATTGGTAGATAATAATACTTTATTAGCATATGAACTTCCTCAAATAATTATCGCAAATTATAATTTTATGTGGTCTTACCTTTGTTGATAGAGACATTAATTTAACAACATGAGATTTTTAGTTCGACTTTTAAAGTCTAACATTTCCCTTCTTCATCCATTTAAAGTTTAAAATCTCCATTGACCCAACAAAAAGCTGCAATTTAGCCTCACTACGCTACAACTCCCTTCTCAATAAGAATTAGAAGATTAATATTCTTACCTATCTTTTACCGTTGTAACACCCCTTTTAATAAGAATTGTAAAACCAACTTTCTTTGCCTAGTTTTTACCGGTGCAAAACATGTAAAAATTTTGACGTTTTCTGTCAAACAAATTGAGTTCAAGAACTAACCGAACATTAGGTTTCTGCAAATGAATTTGATTCTGCAAAGAAAGAATCAAATGCAGCCTGAATCATCATCTCAAAAGGCGAGGCAGAAAATGCTAAAGCAATGAAAGATTTGAGCAGCTAGCGTCCGAAAAGCAAGAAAGGAATGTGACAGAGAAGAGCTGGGAACGAACTAATAAATGAAAGTGGTCCTTAAATTGCCCGCATCCCCAAAATTGTCCGATCGTGGATGGCTTCACGAAGGATGCCGGTAACGTAGCCAACCAAGGGTGATTGATGATTAAATGCATTTAGGAACTACTTGCCTGCATGGACTTGCATTGATGATTTATTCTTCTGCTGGCAACATTTGGCTTTGATTTTTGTAACTTCCTATTTGTAAATCCTTTTTGGCCTTTTGAATATGTGACATGCAGATTATGGTAGATCTAATAATCAAGAACTTAATGGTATAAGATTTAAGAGTCTTTATTGCAATTAGAGGTGGCAATTTGTTCCAAGTCCCAATGGGTTACCCATGCTCATAGGGACTTTGGGCGCAACGGATCTTCTGTCCTACATCTTGTGCCACTCTCTGTCCCACTTTTTATTATATTGCTATTTCTCTTACATAAACATCATGTTTTAATTCTTTTTTGCTTCCTTAAGATCCAATAACTATTAATTGAGTAATACACAATATTTAACAAACTCAAAAAATCAAAATGCATAAAAAATGAGATTTTTTATGAATTTTCTACTGTATTTTTTAATTTTCTATTATATATTACTTTTTTGAAGCTGTTGTATTTATTTTTTACTTAATTAATAGTTATTGGATTTTAAGGAAGCAAAAAAGAATTAAAACATGATGTTTATGTGGGAGAAATAACAATATAATAAAAAGTGGGATAGAGAGTGACACATGGTGTAGGACAGAAGATCCGTTGCGGACTTTGGGCGGGATGGGTACTGAAATTTGATATTGGGTTTAAAATGGAACAAATCCCAATTGTACCCATTAATTGATGAAAAATTTTGGGAAATACTTGGGTACCCGTTGGGCTCAAATAGCAAGGGCTCTGTTTGGATTAGCTAGTTTTTGGGGTGTTTTTGAAATATTTTATTGTCGCAGTGT
Source organism: Coffea arabica (assembly GCF_036785885.1). Taxonomy (NCBI): domain Eukaryota; kingdom Viridiplantae; phylum Streptophyta; class Magnoliopsida; order Gentianales; family Rubiaceae; genus Coffea; species Coffea arabica. Next base: position 13,069,975 of record NC_092313.1, on the reverse strand, counting down.
ATATGAAAAATTTTTACTATAAAATTTTTTTAAAATATTTGATATACTAATATGGATGAGATAGTTTTTGAGTTATTGTATATTACTGTAACATTGTATTTGAAAATTTTGTTTTTTGAAAATATAGCCAATCCAAACGGAGTCTTAGATTCAAAAATTATTTTTAACAATTTTTATAGTCATACCAGCGATTATAATCGAGTAGTCTTCCTAGTCATTATCCACAAGAATTTTCAGCATTTTAGTCAGTTTAGACCTGTCATTCTTGGACAATGATGAGGATAAATATTCAACACCTTAGGTGCCTTGGTCATCTTGATATATGTTGGAATATGGCTGTATTATTGCAATTTACAATCTGAAGTTGATAGCAAATCTATATTGTCACAAATTAGTAGTTGTACACATATTATCTCTTCTACTCACTGGCTCTACCATATGTGGAATAGAATATTCTTAAAGGGCAAGATGGTTTGACATGATAACAATTAATATTTCAAAAAGAAACCAGAGACTTGAGCAAAAAAAAATAAATTCTTATGATATACATACTCGTTCTTTCTCATATACCACCTTAAAGATCATTAATGGACTATATAACTCAAGCTTCAAGCAGGTAAACTACATCATTTTTCAGTGTCTAGATTGTTCTTCTTTTTTTAAAAAAAAATTTTAGTAGAAATTATTTTGATTACTGCACAATATCTTGGGTGCCTAGAGCATCTAATATAGCAAGTCATAGGCTAGCACTTTTTGCATCAAAGCTAGTTAATGACATAGATTGGGTAAATGACTTCTCAAGTTGGTTGATAGACGCAAATAGAATAGATGAAGGGGCTGTTGCCCCCTTTTGCAATTAATCCTTGTATTATCAAGTGTTAATATATATAAAGATATTATCGTTTGTTGAAAAAAAAATGGTATTGTGAGTTACACGACATGGCACAAGACTACAAGGGAGTAACTAATGCAATATATCTTACTTCATATCAAGGGCCATTCCAAATATGTTTATATTGAATACCTCTATAGCAAATGCAAACCAAATAGGGACCCAAGAAAAACTAGTTTAGCCAACCTATACATGCAGATTTAGCCAATGAAGCACACGAGTAAGCAATGAGCAGAAGGTCGGCGATTTCCTTTTGTTGGTCCAAGAATTGAATGTCTAAGTATAACAACAACATTGCTTATTCTTATTATTATGGAGAAAGTGACCAAATAGCAGAACTGTATCTGTCAAATATACAAAACAGTTGGGCAAAATCATCCCAGTAGTATGTGGTTGGCAAAGGCTTCATGACTCATCAAATCAACAAATTTTTTTGAGAGTTATGTATGGGATACAGAGTTAATATTGGCGATTACGTGTTTTCACTATCATACAATCTGTGATCTTTGCATAAAACTCAGCTTTCTATATGTATGGAAGTAACATCATGGTCCACCACGAGGGGAACAAAATTTTTGGTGAATCCTATTTTGGTATATATTTATTGCTAACAATTTAATAAAATTCTCCAATTTTGCTCCTCCAAAATAATTAATATTAACTTTCACATCCTTTCTCTACATAACTTTCACATAAGATAACAACCTCTAATTCTTAAATAAATTAAAAGTATCGATCAAATCCTAAGTAGACTCAACTGAAATACCAATTAAAATAGAAGTAAAAAATGAAAATGAAAATAAAATCAACATATAAAGTCAATACGCCACTGTCACAAACATGAAAAGTGAAAGTTTCTTATCTTGAACTTATCTATCAATCTCTAAACTCCAATTCCAAATACTCTGAGGCAAATACTATTGCTAATTTTTCAATACTCTAGAGATATTGCTCTATTATATTTTCAATCTTTAATTATTCTTTATTTAAAGAATTATTCTTAAGTGGAGATTATTATTCTTAACATCTAACTTTAATGCAATATGGTAATATGTGATTTTTTCTATATTATTATACTTTAGTATCAAATCAAATTTAATTTCTTTGAATTCTATTTTTTTTGCAAAAAAGTATAACCACTCATAATTTTCTACGTAGTGAGTGATAATAAAATAATATTTTCATCGCTTAAAACTCGAATTGCTAAAGAAAAAAATGATAGAGAGTTTGATTTTGACTGTTTTGTTTAAGATTTGTCCTAGTATTAAATGCTAGTTAAGGTACTTTGAATTTGGAATGTAATTTGAGATACTTTCTTTGCTTCATTATTTTGAATTTCTACATCCTCTATTATTTGCCCCTCCCCCAAGCAAAATTTCTGGCTCTGACCAATCACATCGAATTTCTCAAACTTCAGTTCTTCCTCTACGTTTACCCCATATGGTTTCAGGGTACAATTAATCCTCAAGCAAATGATACAATTCTTTTCCCTATCCAGATCACAGTGAAATAAAAGGAAAAGATAGATAAACAATAGTGTATTATTATTACCTCTCTAGGAGTATCGATAGTCGTGTTTTGGAGTATACTTGTTTGGAATTATTTTACATGTTGTCTTTCTTAAATATAATTTGGTATGCCCATGCATAAATGTTTCAAGATATAAAAATAAGAGGCTACAAGAATTCGTTATCCTGAATATTTTGATCTATACTTCATTTTTTTCTTTTGTTTTCTTCAGGGCATACTTTAATAAACCACAACACGTTTTCCCTTTTATAATCAAAACAAAGCAACAACTATTTTCAGGAAGCAGAAGTCTGAGTTGGCCGATGACAATCTACAATTCCAGTACTAGTCTTATAGCTAGTTTGGGAGTTTAGGAAAGAAAAGAAAAGAACAGAAACCTTGAGTTAGAAAAGAAAAGAAAAGATTATAATATCTTTTCATGTTATTTGGGAGTTCTGGAGAAGAAAGGAGATGAAATAACTTTCCTTTGTTTGGAAGTGGAGAAAAGTGAAAAGACAAGATTCAATTTTACATAAAAATCCTTAAATCTTAAGATATCATGAGAATTTTATTAGGTTATATAGTTATATTTTAATCTTTTAAGGGTAAAAATGGCATATGGTATAATTCATTTAACTCACTCCACTTTCTCACGTTTTCCGCCCGTTTTGGGCAGAAAGTTTTTCTGACGTGGAAGGGAGTTGACATCCGTCCGTTTCTTTTCAATTCTTTCCTATCCAAAGTCCCAAATGTGAGAAAGATTCAACTTTCCTTTGCAATCTTTTCTTTTCTCACCAAATCTGCTCTTCCAAACTAGCTATTAGTCTAAATGTCTTATCAATACTTAACTTCATGAACAAAGTCATGCTCAAAATAGCCAGAGGCCACCGAGGGATACATCATACATGTGAAACAAGCATGCTACTAGTTTATATCTGTAGTGACTTCAATTTGAACTCTTTGAGCTATTTATGGCTTGTCAAAAAATGGAGATGGATTGATTTTGTGAATCAATGAATGTTTTCATAAGGACACCGACCAAGGGGCTCATGCATGTACTACTGTTTTTACATGGTAGCTATGGCCAAATTGAAGGTGATCTAATTCCCGTGAAGATTTTGCATGGATTCTCGGGGGGGTGATGACCGATCATCTTCCTTTGTGGGGACTATATATGATAGGACTAGGAGAATAACACCGCGCGATGCGCGGTGTAATTTTCAATCTTGCCCATAAATGCCCAATTATTCAAATTCAAATATTAAATATAAAAAAAATTATTAGATGCCTCTCCTCTTATTGCATGGACGAAATGGAAGATTTCATCTGTTGCAATGGAAAATAATAGGTACAAAGCTTTCTACAATGCTAAAAAGTTTCGTTGTTTCAGCAGCTTTTTTAACTATGAATTTAAAACTGTCTTGATCCCATTTATATTCAGATAAACATATGAGCAAATTAAATCCTACCATATGCCAGAAAGTGCAGTAGACTGCTCCAAATCGTTTTCTTTCTAAAGATCTCAACACAAGGCCAACATGTCAGATGATAGAAGATGCTCAACACAAGTTTAAGTGAGTGCACACCTACATGCAATAGGCAATAAGTGAGTGAATGCATGTTAAGTGGAGGTCATGACAGGATCTTAGATTAATTAGACAAGTGACTGCAGAACCTACAAGCACAGGAGCCCCCTGGTCATAAACAAATTTAATAAGTAATTAGATGTTAATTAGTCATACTTCTTTTCCATTTGATGTTCTAACCACCCTCATAGATACACTAACTGCCAAGATCTAGAAAAAGAATGACCTCTCAGGTATAGAATGGTGGGAAAAAATCACATTTACCAATTGCCCATGCATGCTCTTGTTTGGTTGCGTATAAGAAATTAACTACAGAGAAGATGCGGCCATATCGAAATCACTAAAATAATAAGGTTGTACACATTTTTTATATTAAATAAATTGACTAATCAGTATTCATATGATTGATAGAGCATTTAGAAGTATCAGAAATGAAAAACGGTTGAAGGAAACAAGAGGTTTATATTTTGAGAAGGGATCATTAAACGAGGGACGTTTTTTTTTTCCTAAAAACAACTGTAACAATGAGAATGAATGTACTAAATCTGCATTTTTTTTGCTGAAAAAGTCCCAGATGATACCTACAAAAAATAATCGAACTAATATCTAAACTAAGATTTATCTAAACTAAGATTGAGCACAAAATTAATGTACATTCAGAAAGTTACAAATAAAAGATCAAACAGCCAATAAATTCTTCTGATGTCTTAGACGTGTGATAATGCTTCCTGTTTAGCTGAAGGCATTTTCTTCAAAGCTAGTTGTGCAGCATCCTTAAGCTGCAATTTTTTAGTAGGTAAATCATTAGAAAATAAAATGATGGTTGGCAGTTCCATAACAGTAACATTAAAATGACATACACTCAAATTTGCCTTAACATGATTCCACAACGGAGGTAAGTCAGCAGAGACTTTTTGCACAGAAAGCTCTGGAGGCTTTGCATTCTTGAAAAAGGAATGTTTCAATAGTTTCTCTGCAGTTAGCCTCTTTGTCAAGTCTTTCACCAAGCACATTGCAACCATTTCTTTAAAACACTGTTCGAAATTGAGGAAATGCTTTAGCAATAAAAAACATAAGAATGAGGAAATGCCGAAATAGAAACAAACAGCTAGAATATGGATCTAACTTGGTGTCCTAGAGAAAGTTTATATCTAAGTAGAAACAAACAGATAGAATATTGATCCAGTTTGGTGTGCTAGAAAATGTTTATATCTAAGCACAGTAGCCAACTATTAGAAGAAAAAGGACATGCCTTGGGGAACTTTTTATCGCGGTCATAATCAAGTCCAGGAGGCGCATTTTGTATGGTCATCAAAGGAACCTACCAAAACGAGGAAGTTCCATTAAGTGCACAACTACAGTTCAAGAACATGTTGCATCAAGTTCATTATTGTTATCTGGTGTTGTTGCATATAACGTCCATACCTTCATTGGGGGATATTTCGAGAATGGTGCATGACCATGAGCCAACTCCAGTGTGGTGGATTCCAAATGAGCAGATATCAGCCCTGATACAAAGAAAAATCACCATTTCTTTCACAAAACTATGAAACCAAATTATGTACAAAGGCCATTTTAGTGTTTCTGGAATTCATTAGACACAATGTTTACTTAATTTCTCTTCTTTCTTTCAGGTTTTCCCTTAGCTCTAATTTGCTGCTCATGACAAGCTCTAGGTTGCAAACTTAAAAGGAACCTTTACTAACAACTTTCTAATTCAACTAAAATATATTAGTCACACTACTTCCCACTTAAGTGGCGAAAATTGGAGCATTCTATACGCAAAGACCATTCCCAGGGACTGATTTTCCATACACTCAGAGTTTCCTTTGCCACTGACTGTAAGCTCTCGTAAAACAAGTACAATTAATATATAATAAAAAGCTTAGCCATGCTTGTTTAACATATAAAAAGAGGTAAAAAATTTTACAAGAAGATGAGCACCACATTGTCCCCAGCTGGCATTTCTCGGCATAATGAAGCAACTATATCGGCATAATCATTAATATCTAGCCTCATCAACTTCACTGCATTCATAAGAAAAGATCTGACTTTAGTTGAGCAGTTCTTTAATACTCTCTCCTAACCAAGAGGAAACGGGTGAAGTAATCTGAGGCAAACAATAAAGGTAATGGAGTAATAATAAAACAAGAACAAGAATAAATGAAACAGAGATCTATATAAGGAAGGGTACCTGGTTTTCCTTTTGCACACTAGCTAGAATCGGCTTTAAAAGACCCAATGGGATGTCATCACTCTCATCTAAAAGCCAAGTCATAATATCTTCCATGTATGAGAATACAGCTTGTGGGTGGTTGAACCTTGTATTAGACATTCAAACACAGAACAACAATCAGCACATGACAATTGAATGTGTTGACTTGCATGAGACAGGTGCAAGATTAGCAAATGAATACCTCTAATTTGTTTAATTTGGTACAACTTTCTAAATTACTCCGTTAGGCTAGTTGCATTGCATACCATGAGTTGATCACTCAACAACAAATAATAAAGGCTTGCCATGAGTCGAGCAAAATTTTCAATTTCATTGCTGCTAAATGAGGAGTTCACGAAGTTGAAAGCAGATCATATTTGCAGGAAAGAAGGTTGAACATAATGGGAATGCTATTACAAGTTCGAATTCAATGCTATTACAAGTTCGAATTCAAGATAACCTTAATTGTTAGTATTAGAGTTAATTTAAAGAAGCAAACAAATATCAATTACTACAAGACCCAAAGAGAAAAGGCAGTTAATCAAAATGTCTTGACAATAAAAATACATATTAAAAATTAGCTGTAACATCTTAGCCTTACTTAATGGTACTTAGAAGGACTTCGAAGATTTTAGTGACCAATGAGTCGCAGCCTATGTCCAGCAAGATGATGCAGCATTTGACCTTCGCAACGATTTCAAGAATGTGCAAAGCTTTAGCATAGCAGCGACCAGAGAAAAGCGACAACTTCTTGAATGCAGCTAAAGTGAACCGAAAAATATCTTGTACAGCATGCAAATGAAAAGGCTGAGAACTGGCTCTAAACAAGTATACAACAGGAAGCAGACAAACAAATACAGAAAAGAGTAAATACTGTTGCAGGTGTTCAGCTTACCTTCATTCTTTCATTCTCATAAGGTTGATGCGGAGAACTAATCCTTAACACCTCACAGATGCAAGACATAACTGAAATCCTGACATCTGTATTAGGATGTCTAAGCAGCCTATCAGAGATCAAAGCCATCATCGAAGGCAAGAGCCCATCTTGAATCAAACTGGAAGGATCTTAACCGAAAAAATAAATTAAAGAAAATCGCACAACCTGAAAAGTTGATTCTTTTTCTCCTTCTCGTGGACTTTCAATCCATTGTCCTCAATCTATGAGAAGCAAAATGTGATTGTGAGTAACTGCAAATTCAAGAAAATAAAGAAAGAAACAAAAACTAAACCCAAAAACATCAAAGTGCCTTCTTTGTTTTCTTCTTTTTGTTGATTAACAAAGAAGAAAGAAAGCATGTAGATGAATGATAGATTCGGTCATCGTTTGAGAGAGAGGGAGAGCAAGAGAGGAAGAGTGTTCGTCTGAGCTCTGAGGGAGACCGAGACGGAGAAAGTGAGATGAAAACAGTGGTAAATATCTGTCATAGGACACTTTTTTTTTTTGAAGGAACAATGGAATCCAAAGTAAACTCACGTGAGGAGCACAGATTTTGGACTAACACTCTCTAGCCAATAACCATTGACCACATCACCACCACAAGCACCTCTTTTGAGATATGGCATTCCCCCTTTTATATATATGTTAATTAATTAACAAAAGAGTAATTCTTAATTGTTCTCAACGAAGGCAGAGAAAAGGATTGAATTAGAAAAATCATAGTGGCCTTGGATGAGGGAGATAGCTATAAGATGGGTTGGTACTTTTCAACTTTGCCAACAATAGAAGAATCGAAGCTCGGGCCTTGGGTTTTGCCAGGGGATTTTTCTATAGAAAAAGGAGAGGAAGAGGAAGAGTGGGAGGCAGAGTTTCTTGTCGATTTTGGCACTGAAAAATAATAGATAGAAACATGAAATAAACAAATAAACAGGGTAAAGAAAATATAGGGAAAAAAAGTAGTTAAGCAAAGCAAACAAAAGAAAGAATTACAAGAGATGAGGAAAAACCGCGGAAGACCCTATACAAAGTGGTTTATGAAGGGAATGAAAGCAAAGTTCCAATTTTTGGACTTGCAATACCACAAACAATAAACAGATTAGATAGCCAAAAAATATCTTTTAAACGAAAAAATCATAAAAGAACTTTCTCAAATTTGTTAAATGCATTCTGATACTTTTTAGTTGCGAAAAAAAATTAAGATTCTTTCCAATTTTTATTTTTTTAAAAAGATAACCAAATAGAATGCACGTTATTAAAGGGGAAAATTTTACAGAATCTGATGTTGGAAGAAATTTCCAATTTTTTGCACCTACAACATATATATACAAATTAATATACAAAAATTAGACTACTAAACCCCACAAAAAATCCAAAAGGTTAGAGAAGTACTAAGCAAGAAGAAGAAATTACAATGCAAAAAAATCATGTGTCGTGCACAACATCCTTTCACGACCATTTTACATGACTCAATTAGGCTGAAATTCCATGTTTTTCTTTTAAGCTGCTTATTTTTCTTCTCATCTTCTACTTTTGATCAGGAGAAAGAATTTAAAAAATTTACAATAAAAAATGCATAGCAAACTTTACCACGATAGCTAGCTAGCTTATTTACCACAATCACAGGCATAGTAGTAGAAGATAAAGACAAGCAAATCACTGAGCTTTCTCCTTAATGCTTCCTAATTCTCCCCCTTCAGTTAGAAAATTACACAAAATACTTGCATGCATAACCAATAATAAAACAAAATGTTTCCATAGTTTACAATCAATGCCAAAGTAATGCAATAGTTTCATTAGAAATGATTTGACCTTTTTTATTTGATAAAAACTCAAGACTATGATTCTTTGCGAGCCTTAGCTCATTTTATTCTTAAGCACATTTATTTTGTTATAGCTATGTCACCTTAAGTTGAATCACAATTTTCATTCTCAAGGTGAATTGTGAAAAATCTTTTGCAAATTAAAAGAAAGTCACCACCAGAAAAAATAACAATACCTCACCATGTAAAGTGCAAATGAGTGAAACTCTTTTATTACCAGAAGTACTAAAAGCATATTAAAGAAAATAGTAGAAGAAAAATGCTTAAATCCAAACAACACTTCTGCCTCATAGAAAGAGAAAATTCCACCATTCATTTCACAAGCACAAAATGAGATTTATCATTAATTTTTTGAAGTCAAGCATCCCATGAAATTATCATCAAAAGTCAAGTCCCTCTAGGCTGTAAACAATTCCAGTCAACAACTTATATATTGGAAGGTTTACAAATTGAGAGAAACCTATGACGGACAAAAAATCTCACTTCTAGTTTTTAAAAAGGGATTAAAGATTAAAAAAAATAAAGCAAGATTTGCCCCAGTGGAATGAACCACTGATTATTTGCAAGCATCAAATGCAAAGCATTATTTATTGTCTTCATTCAAATGAATTCATTGAAATTAACAGATATGGAACTTGGCAAACAAAAATCGAACACCCAAGTATTAGCAAATACATGAATGTCAATGGTTTTAATAATCAGTGCACAAGTTGAGACTTGAAAATTTAGAAGAAGTAGAGTCCTATTTCGTATCACTTAGAACATATTTAACATAATACCAAAAGCATATAATTAAATACAAATTCCTGATAATACATAGCTGCACTGGACAAACAAAACACATACATATTGTAAAAGGCCCACAATTTCTTGATAACTATTAAAGAACAGAAAGTATGACAGAAAGTACCTTAACTAACTGCTGAATGTTAGATAACAAATCATAATATTCATCGGCTCAGTATAGAGAACCTGACAATACATATTGAATTAGGTAAATTGGAAAAAAGAGATTAAGAAAAGGTAAAATCATCTATTGAATGTGTGTGATAAATGAGGTGGAAAGAAAAGCCATCTTAAAAGGTAATAATACATATTAGTGTATAACACATATTTTGTTATAGCTATGTCACCTTAAGTTGAATCACAATATCATTACCTGTACAACCTGTAGGAAATTATGTATCACCTTAATGGCCTCCAAAACTTTTGAGAACTCCAACTTATCTTCATTCTTCACTGAGGTCAGGCACAAGACCGATGTAGTTTTCTTATGAACAATCTGCGAGAGAGTGTCAATTACATCAGTCCTGGCTACAATAAAAGCGTCCAAAAAGGCTCCACAAAGAAGGAAACTTACCACTCCCAATCGCGATTTTCCCTTCACAATACAATAGGGAATTTCCATCTTCCTGCACAAAGCAGGAAGCCAAACAACCAACTCGATTGGTTCCACATCGTGAGCAACAATTGTGCCTTGTTCAGCAGAAAATAATTTCTATGAGCCACAGCTTGTACTACCAAGAGTGAGACACTACAGAAAACGAACAAAATATAGAACAAAAGTACGATAAAGACCTGCTCAACAAGGCACGTCACATGCTGTAAACTGTATTTGACAACGATTGGCTTCTTAGCATCAGAAGCTTTCCCTTTAGCCTCAGCTTGAGCTGTCTTGAGAAGACGCTCTTTTTTGGCTGCCTTGTCCTCAGGCCTGTACTTGAGAAGCATCTTGAATAGATTTGTTGCTGCATATCAATGGAAGCATCAGAAAATACATACATTGGCAAGAGAAAAAATGAAGCAGTGAAATGGCAACCCCGAAAGGAAACAGGATATCTCCTTGACTGGTATTATTAAGATAGGGACAAATTTAGAGACTCCCTTAAATCTACCACAGCAAATTATTACCTTTTACCAATTTCATGACAACAGATAGAGCGACACATTACGACTCAGTTTCTAGTCATCCAAGAGATTATAGGGGAAGACGATGTACAATTACCATGTACAAATATTATGATCCGAGCAACCTCAATTTCTTTCTATTTACCACATCTGGCATATCCAGTTGGCTAAGAACCATAAAAGAATGATTTTTAAATTTACATAAAGATTTCATTCTTTAAAGTTGGCTAGTTACAGCAACACCGTTTGCCCTGCTCAACCATGGGATCCTATTCTACGCAATCATCAGAGAGAAAGGGGGGGAATAAGAATGAGTAAGCATTTGAAGTATGATTACAAGTGCAATAGGTGATCAATATGCGAGAAAGCACAGATTTATGTCAAGAAAATAACTGGATTTTTCTTTACAGCAGTCAAATACCAGACCAGGGTTGTCAAGATGGTGCAATCAAGGTGAACAACTTAGAGTCCCGATAAAAATCATCGTATAACATTAAGAAAAAGGGGAAACAGCATAATAAATAAAAAGCGAGTGAGGGAGAGGCGACCAAGATTTTTGTCGAGTCTTGGAGAACTGGTTGAGCGTCGGAGGAACCTTCAAGCACTGCCTGAGGATCCTCTTCTTCCTCTGGATCCGGACATTGAGAGGCCATTTGATGAACCTGGTGAGATCCTTCTTCGGTGGGAGGGCTCCTCGAATTCCGAACTGCTTCGGACGCTTCTCGAACAGAGGATTCGCCACCTTCTCGATTTTCCTCCTCGCCACTGCAGCTGGAGCCCTCGCACCTCTCTTTGGAGCCTTCAAAACAAAAAAAAAGCATCCATCAATGACAACACAAAGAACTCAAAATGTCAGAGATATGGCGTTTTTTTCAAAACCAAACGAAAGATTGGAAATTAGAATGCAGCATCTGCATATATGTGTATCAGTAACAATCATCATCGAGAAGACAGAAATAACTTGGTGGTGAAGAGCCGCCTTACCATTTCGTTGCCTGAGGGGTTTGGAGAAACAACGGCGCGACGTCAAAAACCCTAGGGCTTAGTTTAGGAGTTTAGGTCTGGTTAGAATAGAATTAGAATTACACGTTATCAGTTAGTCAGTTAGAAGGAAAAACAGAGAAACAATGAAAGAGGAAAAATGAAAACAAGTTGGACGAACACTCTCCAACCAAGATGTGAGACATAGGAATCATCTGCATTTTTCTGTTTTGGTCCCGTGGGTAAAGGAAGAAAGAAGAAAGGGAAAAAAAAAAGAAATGAAAAGGTCGGCTTTCAAAGAAGGAAAAAATGGAGAAGTGGAGGTGGTTGGATGTAGTTTTTCATTTCTGAATGATAATGATCAGGGTGACGAAAAAGAAAGAAAGTGAAAACAGAGGAAGAAAGGGAGTAATGGAGGCGGTGATGATGAAGAAATGGAGAGGGGAAAGTGGAGAGTGGGAGATGACTTGTGACGGTGATCTGCAAATCAAATCAGGGGAGAGGAGGAAAATTTTTTGTCCACTACTTCTCCCAAATTCTAACCAGTCAATCAATCAAGTCTGCGGTGTAAAAGGCCAAAAAAAGTAGCCTGCAGAGCAAATGGTGAACAGTAACAGCATCGTGGGAATAAAAAATTTGGACGAACACTCTTTAGCCAATCACAATTGGCCACATCACCAACACAAGCACTCAATTCGGCCATTGCATTCGCTCTTTTATACATATGTATAATTTTTTTATCTCACATACATCACATCACAAAAAGTACTACAGTAAAAATATCTCTAATAATTCACAATCCAAACAAATTTGATGTGTATGGTTGTAATACACCCAGAACCACTAACGTTGTTAGCCCCAGTGGAGCTCTTCTCGCTGTTAGGTTTAAAGTTTAAATTTTGAATCTTGAATATGATAATTGAGAATAAAAAGAATGTGAGAAGTTGGAAGGTTAGAAAAAAAATAGTTGTAATGCACCCCATTATGATGAAAAATATGTTATCCATCTTTAAAATAATTATGTTATGCAGTTGCCTCCATAATTGTTTCACATTTTCCCTTCAATTAGGTAACATGCTTTGGTACTTCGAATAATCTTAGCAAGGGGCAATTTAAGCATATTTTAACGTTTAAGAGGAGGTAATGTGATCGAAAAGTGAAAATCTGAAAAAGTTTAAGGGGCACAGTTGTAAGAGAACAGAAGAATTTTTACTTGTATTGTTAAAGACTAAAGTTGAGGCGCCCTCAACAGAATGCGGCTCCGGACATGACAAATGTTAGATACATTCATGTTATTCCTTTTACATTCCTTTTGGTGAGACTATGAAGCATTTGATGCATTGTAGTTGTTCCAAAATTATTGATCATGCACATAAATCATTAGAATATATGTAAATCACTAGAAACTTTTAAAAATGCTAGAAATTCGAAAATTTAAATATCATTACTTAGATTTACGTTATAACTGCAATAAAATCTCATGTCATGTCATGTATTCAAGCTGTCACCTGGGGAGAGTTTGAAAACTGTGCAATAGAAACTCAAAACTAGAACATTGCTGATTTACTCCAACACCCCCTGCTGGTGCTGGGTGCTGGGTGCTTTCCCCAATAAGGGACAGAAGATGATCTGGGTCCAAACTCTCTGGACAAATGATTTACAGATGGGCTTCTAGGTAGTCCTAGATTGCCAAACATTCGATTGGTTGTCATCTGTAGCCCAGATTGTCTTGGGTTCTGTTTGGTGAACCATGAGTGCATGGGGGGCTAGTTTGTTGAGCGATGTGCCAACATGTATACTTCTTTAGGTGCAGCTAGGGCAGGGTGTTCATTTCTCCAACAGACTTTGTCTGGTTTGGTATGATGGAAATTTAGTGCATCAACAATACCCAGTTCTACTTGCTCCATAAAAAGCACAATTGGTGTAAATAGCATTACAATTCATATACATAAGAAGGTATTATTAATGTCCTATCATATTTTTACAACTCTATGAGGTGCATTTAACAGGTCTATAAATAGAAATTTCTATGTTATTATTTAATAGTAGTATTTTACTCAAATTAAGTTTTTAGTAGTTTATTGAAGTCAAATATAGTAGTTTATTATTTAGGAATTGGTAATTTATTAAGTTATTTATTGTGGCTGTTAAAACTTGTTTATCATGTCATCTAGTTTATAAACCGAGAGTTTTATTATTGTTTTTAATTGAGAAGTGTGAAAGTTTGATACATAATGGATATTATATTGTTGATTTATTTAATTGCCTCTCCATACATGATTCTTATGAAATTTGTCATCTCCTATACTTATGCGTGTAATTTTTGAGTTCTACAGTATGTGATGTGCCAAAATAGAAAGTGTGCGTGATAAAGTAATTTGGACAGACTAAAAAAAATATTACCATTTGTGTTACAAGATCCAATATCATTAATACATTTAAAACAACAAATAGTACAAAGACAACACAATTAATCAAGTTACTCCCTCCATCCCAAATTGTTTGTTGCATTTTCGGACTTCAAATTTTTAAGAATAATGGGTTGGTGATGATGTTAGTGGATTTGTTTCTAAATTTATCTTTGAAATTAAACTTCAAATTTCAAATTTGAATTTAATACAAAATATAGACAAAGATAGGGATAACAATAAAAAAAGAGATCAAAAGTAATTTTGATTTTGATAAGATAACACTGTCAGTGTAGATTAGATTTACCCATTATATTTTATTACATCTCAAAATGAAAAGTTTGATAATTTGAATGAGATGAAGGGAGTATTTAGCTAGGGCAATTCAAAGACATTGCACTTAGCTTAAGGGAACACACTTTCTTTTATTATGCTGCATCTTAGTATAACTAAAGTTTGTGGATCTATTAACGGAATTAAGTGGAGTTACCAAGAAATGGACATTCGAATTATCATTCCTACAATTTAGACAGACGTGTTCCTGTGAAACTTGCAAGCATCGTCACTTTGCAGAGGGTCGACTTCAAAGCAAAGACTTTCTAACTTGAGCTCTCGTTTGATAAGTCCTCAAGAAAAGCCTTAGATGGATTATTTTTGAAAGATTTTGAAACCTAATATCTATACCCCAATAAAGAAAAAAAATCCGATATCAACATCAAGAGTGGAGGGAAATGCGGACACTGACATTTGCTCTATTTCTTCCCTTTATGGCCATTGTATCCCAGAAAAACCTTCACCTGAAAATTAAGAGATAAACTATAACCTTGTGGAATTTGTGCATGAAATATTCTATTCTCAAGATGTCAAATTCAGTTTTAATTCTATTAGGCCGATATTTCTTTCTCAAATTTTGTCCAGGCCAATTATTTGTGGCAATTTCATGAAAGAAATTTGACAAATTTTATTGATAGTACTTACTACACTAGTTCTATGGTATAGATAGTGTTGATAATTGGGATTACTTGCGAGTTTGAATCAACAGAAGTTGACCTTAGACTCCAAGAATATGTGAACGGACATGGTCGGCCAAAGCCATTCAAATCTTGGAAACTTGCCAAAATGAAATAATGATGTAGGAATTGTATGGTTACTTGCATGGACAAATTGGTGACGTGGTATAAGAAAGCAATTGTTCCAATGCGTTTTGTACACGACTATGATCGTCAAATTGCATGGTAAAAATTAATAAAAATGTGTGGTTGAAGTGGCTAAGAATGGTGAGGTGATTGAGGGGAACATGAGAATGAATCTTTTCTTTACTAATAAGGATGTCCTAGTCAAGCATCTCATATTATTTAGATATCAAGCTAGCTATATATCTTAGTCATTCAAACTATAATAAGTAATAAAGCAATATTATTGTGCATATTTGGGATAAACTTCAAGATGAAGTTTCTCTAGTCATGGGTTTAAAAACAAGCGTTTGGTAGATTAAAGAAGTTATTGAGGGATACAAGATTATGAATCGTTACACATGTAATTGTCCAATTACTAAGAACAGAGGTATGAGATTTTTCAACTTATTACGTAGCATAATTCAAAAAAAAAAAACTTATTATATGACAATCTGTAACTTGAATGATGCTCCAAGGTTAAATTGTATTTCGACGTGTAGAATGTGCAAAGGATAAAATTCTTTTATAGTAAAAACATAAGTTTCCCCTAAAGGGGCATTAAATTAAAAAGTAGAGTAAATTATATATAACCCCTCATATGACTTTACCTAATGTTAGATGATCTCCTTAAGATTTCAAAATAGTCATACAACCCCCATTTGGTTTTATATAAAGTAAAAAATGGATCGAATATATAATCAGTTACGGCGATTAGACGGGACACACTATAGAATTGCGTGTAATTAAATCATAATATCTACTTAACACCCTTATTATTTACATAAATATCCGCATTAAATCCTACAATTTTTGCATTTATCCATATAATTCTCTTGTGGTTTTATATAAGGTGATTAAATTATCATTTGATTTAACATTTAATTAAGGGTACTACTGGTATTTCAACTAATGGCATTATATAGATTATTTTCCATCAAGTTTTCATCTTACATGAAACCATAAAAGGATGAAGCGGATATTTTGAAACGGTAGGGGATCATGTGATAATAGATAAAACCATAGGAGGCTTATTTGTAATTTACTCTAAAGAGAATTTGAGGAATTAAGGTAATTACATGTAATGATTAAATGAAATAGGCAAGGGGATAAAATACTTAACTGTCTACGTGTCAAACTTGGCCATTTCGTGCATTCATTTTTTCTTACTCATAATTAAATGCAAATTCAGCTGGCGGATTTAGTTTAGAAAAATGTCTCATGTTTTTTTTTTTAAACTCAATTTATTACACGTCTTGTACAATAATAAGTTAAAAAAGCAACAGTACTCTTGTATAAATTTGGGCTAAACTTTAAGGTCATAATCAAGTTCCCCGACTCAAAGGTTAAACAAACAAGTATTTAGCAGAATTTGCTCCAGAATTGATTTTACGAATTCAATAACATTATAGTTGATTTGACTATAATTCTTCAAGTTTATCAACAAATCCAACTTGTTGATTATACAAAGTTAGAGGAATGAGATTGATCAACAGTTGCTAGTTTTTTTAGTTTATAAATATGTATATATATACATGGCGTATACGTGGGGTTGGGGAATGTCGGAAGCAACCTCGCGTGTATATATATATATATATATATATATATATATATATATATATATATATATATATGGTGAGCTCATCCTGAAGAGCAAGAAGTACAAAATAAAAACTTGACTAGATTAGTTATGGGGAATTTTAAGAATTGTTTCAGAAAAAGGCCCAAAAAAACAGATAGCACTGACCAAAATATAGATTCCAATACCATAGATAAAAAGATGGATAGCATAGCCAAAAGATGGAAAGTTCTCAGCGGCAATTACGACTGGGATGGTCTATTGGATCCCCTGGATTACGATCTTCGTCGATACATCATTCACTATGGAGAAATGGCTCAAGCAACTTACGATTCCTTCAATGCAGAGAAGGCATCAAGGTATGCAGGAAGTTGCCTCTATGCAAAGAAAGATCTTTTCGCTAAGGTTGGCCTTCAGAATGGCAATCCCTTCAAGTATCGTGTGACAAAATACTTGTACGCGACATCATCTATCCAACTTCCTGATGCTTTTATCGTAAAATCGTTCTCAAGAGAGGCATGGAGCAAGGAATCGAATTGGATGGGTTACGTCGCTGTGGCGACAGATGAAGGAAAGGTTGCATTAGGAAGAAGGGATATTGTGATTGCTTGGAGAGGAACAGTTAGGAGTTTGGAATGGGTTAATGATCTTGAATTTGTGTTAGTCTCAGCACCTAAGATTTTCAGAGAAAATGATGACGATCCTAAGGTGCACCAAGGTTGGTACTCCATCTACACTACAGATGATTCAAGATCACCTTTCAACAAGATCAGTGCTAGAGACCAGGTAAAATTTGAAACTACCCCATCATTGTATTTTTCTTAATTAGGCCTGTTTTTGGTAACAATTTCCAGTTTTTATTTTGGGTACTAAGTTTGATTTTTTGCTCCTGTGGTATATATGTTTAAGGTTCTGGACGAGATCAGGAGGTTGGTGGAGGAATTCAAAGGCGAGGAAATTAGTATAACTGTAACAGGTCACAGCTTGGGTGCCGCGGTGGCGACACTAAACGCAGTCGACATAGTTGCTAACGGATTCAACAAATCTGTACAAAATCCAGGCAAGGCTTGTCCTGTCACAGCCTTCGTATACGCGAGCCCTCGAGTTGGGGATCAGGGCTTCGAAAAGGTGTTCTCTCAGCAACAAAATCTTAAAGTACTACGTATTCGTAATTCTCTAGATGTTGTTCCAAATTATCCATTGCTAGGTTACGCCGATGTTGGTGAACAGTTGGGAATTGACACAACCAAATCAAAGTACCTGAAAAGTCCTGGAAACTTGTCATCTTGGCATAGTCTGGAATGCTACATGCATGGAATTGCGGGAGCACAAGGGCTTCAAGGAGGATTCAAGCTGGTGGTGAGTCGTGATGTTGCACTTGTTAACAAGCATATGGATGCATTAAAGGATGAACATTGTGTACCGGTTTCTTGGCGGTGTATTCAAAATAAAGGCATGGTTCAACAGTCGGATGGATCTTGGAAGCTGGAGGATCACGAAGATGATGATTTCTGATCCAAAAAGGACAAAAAAAAAAAAGAAAAGAAAAAATCATCTTCAGTTCTTGAATTTCTAGTATGAAATTTAATTACCTTAGGATTAAAATTATAGTGAGACTGTGAGAGGCTGGCAAGGATTGATTCATGTGGTATGTGTACGTTAACATTCCTTATAGATTCCTAGCTTTTTTCTATTTTTTAAAATAAGATTTTACTAAAAGAGCTTTGGTAGAGATGAAAACATGATTTTCTTTCATGCTCGATTTGTAGGAGGATTGTCATTTTTCTCTTTTCGTGTCAGTGAAGTAACATGGTGGGTGGTTCAAATAAAGAGCCTAAACAAGAAGTATATTTGGTGAATTCCCTAAATCAGCTCATGAAATTCTTCCGTTGATTATTGGTATCTTAGCTATTGCTTACTCCACGGGCAATACTATAAGCAATTGCATCATGTATCAAGAATGTAACAGCTTGAGCTTTATACAAGTTATAACTAGTAGTTAAGCAATGGTTGTTGCAACAATCATTCAATGCCAGTTGAAGGAAATAGTTTTAGTGGTAATCGCTTGAGTCTAAAGATCATTATTATAGTAAATTACACTATCATTTTCGTTGAAGAAAGAACTACATACACACACACACATATATATATATATATATATATATATTCTTTTCGGGCAAAACAATTAATGATTACCACGATACATAGATGGGCGTTTGGTAAGAGGGTATCGGATTCGGGGAATGGAATGAACCCCATAAATGGTGTTTGGTTCACTGGAATGGGAATTGAAATCTTGGAATGATTTCTAAAAATTTGGTGTTTCTCCATTCCCAAGTATTTTGGTGGGTTTTGTCCGATTCCCAAGTTTGATTCCAAGAAACAAATCCAATTACATATTATAATTATACAATGATATAATTAATATTTATATATATTATATATTATAATATATACATATATATAATATATTATAATTATAATATTAGTACATTATATAAATATATATTATAATTATTTAGTTAAATATCATTATATTCATATAATATATATTATAAATTTATTAATATTATATAATAATATATTTATAATATATATGTATATTTATAAATGCATATTATATGTGCATATGATTATAATATACATATGTATATAATATTAATAAATTATATAATTATATTTATATTTATTATTTTAAATACAATAATATATAATAATTACTATATCTAATATTAATATGCATTATACTTATATAAAATATGAGTACAATTAATATTTATATATTATATAATTATAATTATGTATTTATTTTATAGCGTTTGTATAATTATAATTAATTATATATATAATATTTAATTTAATTAGTTACAAACTTATAATAATGATGTTATTGTATTATATAATTATATATTATAATTATTTAGTTAAATATAATTATACTTATATAATATATATTATAAATTTATTAATATTATATAATATTATATTTATAATATATATTATATAAGTATAATTATATTTAACTAAATAATTATAATATATACATGTATGTAATATTAATAAGTTATATAATTATAATAATAATTATTGTAAATATAATAATATATAATAATAACTATATTTAATATGTAATATATATTATAAAATAATAATATATAATAATAACTATATTTAATATGTAATATATATTATATTTATATAAAATATTATTATAATTAATATTTGTATATATTATATATTTATATATTTATATTATAACATTTGTATATTTATATTTAATTATATATATAATATTTAATTTAATTAGTTACAAACTTATAATAATAATATTATTATTTATATGTATTATATAATGTATATTAATTTATGTAATATAATTAATATTATCAATTATACTAATAATTATACATGTTTACTAATAGAAATTATTAATTAGTTAGACTAAATTTACTAATACATTTATACTAATATATTTAATTAGTGAAGATTTCTTATATCCCATTTACAAAGAGCCAATAACTATCATTTACGATGGGGTTTATAATATATTTATTATATTCCATTCCGAAAGAGTCGACGAACCAAACATCAACTATAGTAATGATACACATTCCAGGTACTTGAACCAAACAAATGTATTGGAATGAATGACCTCATTCCAAACCCAAGATATCCGATTCCGAATCCGAATCCAATACCGATGTGCGAACCAAACGCCATTAAATTAAATGCTTTAAGGACATTAGCTTTTACTAATTGATAGGAAAGAGAACAAACTATGAAAGATAGTTTTCTTAAGAATTCCTAAAATTACTCCACATTGAAACTTACTGTCACTTGGTTTTATAATTACAAGAATTTGAAGTCTATGTGCACAAGACATGTAACAATTTTTGTAGTAATAACTATAATAAACTTAAATTATAAAACTAGAATTTTCTTTTTCTTCCACTACTTTATATTTTATTTATTGTTGGTATAATATCATCCAATTATAACTTATTTAATAAAAATATGCTATTTAGGCTACAATTATATTGTACCAATATAAAGTGTTTTATGAAATTTTATAGAAATTTAGGATCATATTTATCGTATATTTAATTCAGTTCACAAACTTTGGAGACCATTTGATGTTGACCATTAGTTATGATTATTTTCCATTAATTGTAATAAAATAGCCTAAAATCACAAACTTTAGGGACCAAAAGTGTAAAGTCAAAATCGTTGACTAACGGCAATTTGATATTGGCCATCAATCATTGCTCCATTTCAATTAATTGCCCTAAATCTGTCTAAAATCACAAACTTTAGGAACTAAATTTGTTTTGATCGAAATATTGGGGACCAATTTAGCACATAGGCCAAACATTGGAGACCAAAGTTGTATTTCTCCATACATATATATGTAGGGAAGAAGTTAAAATATGTAAAAGAAACATTTTTGACATTAAGCTGTGACTTTTTTTTCCAAAAGTTTTAGAATTAATTTTTTCTTCACTTTCAGTATTTGATGAATTTAAAATTCAACTTCTGCATTTATGTCATAAATTCAATGGTGATAGTGTATATATTATCAGTGTATATAAGATTTATTCAAAGTTTTATTAGTAATAAGGTAGTTTACAAACTTCTAATTGATTAATTGAATTTTACTATTATACTAGTTTTGTAATATTTTTTTTCGGTCTACTGGGAGGCTTAAGGCCATATTACACAGATACAAGTGTAGGCATAGCAACGCCCATCACATCTCGAGTTAGCAGGCTCCTTATGTTGACTGGTGGTGCAGCAAGAAACTTTCCTCCTGGGTCTGAGTATAGGTGCTCCTTTGCTAAGAAATCAGCACACACTGGTTCCCTTCTCTCCACTGGTGTTGCAATCTGCATTTCCACTGTTGCTCCACAAAGCTCATTATTTGCCTTATCTGGTTGTGATGTGGACTGTCACTGGGCAGCTTTGATAGAAGCTCTAAACTAGCTTCAGAATCAGTTTCCAAAACGACCTTTCTAAATCCCATATTCCAGGCTAAGTTTAGCCCACGCTGTGTCCAATAATTCTGCACTAATGTTGGTCGTGATTTCCACATTTGCCAGGAATCCCCCTCTCCATATTCCCCACTGGTCTCTAATTAATCCTCTTGCACCCGCTGCTCCCAGATTTCCACTACAAGTTCCATCCACATTAATTTTTACCCATGCCTCTGGAGGCTTCTGCCAGGCAATGTATTTGATCTCCTTCTGGTTCTCTCGTTGCTGCCTTTCCCCTGCCTTCTGTAATTGCTCTGCTTGGCTAAGAATTGCTTGTATCTTTGTCTCCAATTTTGTTCTCTACCCAGTACAGCAAAATTGGTTCCTTGCCATCAATGCTAAATAAGTTAGCAGTTGAAACAGGATTTGCCACCATATTCTTCAAATCTGCCGATGTGATCATCCTTAAACTTGTTATCAATCCAATCCATTGGGTAAGTGTTATTAAATTCCTCCCACTTTCCAAGGTGCACCAGCTGTATCCATAAACCGCTTAATCCATCGGAACAATTATTGGTGAAAAATTGACTATATTAAATAAGTTAGGCTATATTTACTGATAACAATGTATATTAAATAAGGGTATTTTAAAAAAGTTAAAAGTTAACTATATTCTTTAAATGGAAGGTGGATTACAATTTGAAACTGACGGGTATTTTACATACGTGCAAGTTAAAAAAAAAAAATCGAATTACACCCGTTCACTGCAAGTATACAGGTCAACTAGTAGTTTAGGGTATATATTGGGTCGATCCCACAGGGAAGAGTGAACAATTACCGGTATTACTAAAGCTTCTCTATTATTTAGACTATCAATGAATTATAACAAATTTAACCTACTGAAATTATACAAAATAACAAATAAAAGCTCCTTAGGTTGTGGTATCCCGAACTACTCATGCAAGTGCTATAATTGGATCATTGAGTACTACATCTAGGTTAGTTATGGTGTAATTTCCTTATGCATTTGAATCCTACTTTCGTAGTGAATCAATTATACTTATAACTAATCCATACCTATTCTCATGGTTATGAAATTAGCTACAAGTTCATTTCTTCAGTGAAATTACATGAAATGAATCACTAAAAACCACATAGGTGCACCTCTACTTTCGTGAGTATACTCCCTATGTTTAGCACTTCTTGAACTAGTGTTAAATCTCAAATTTCATTGCAGAAACAACACCTTAGATAATCACAATTAATGGTACCAGATTAATCATGATTTAAAGAGCCAAAGTGCTAAATAACTTGCTCAAATCATAGCAATCAAATAACCAAATAATAAACACTAACAATTATAGAAAGTTCAACCAAACCCAAGGCATAAACTTTAGAGACACATATTGAACACAAAATCCAGAACTTGCATATCAACTATACTTAAGAATCTGATACAAAAGATAAAGAGTTGGAGAAGAGATAACCCATGTCACTTGAGCTTCAACTCCTCCATCTTCATCTCCATCTTCATCATGATCTAGCCAAGATACAAGAATGTATGATCCATACTACTCTACACTAAGCTAAACTAACACTAGGAAGATGAAAGAGCTACATTTCTGCACTCCAAGCTTTCTCCCGTACCTCCTCTATATCCCTCAATCTTGCAATGAATTTGGCTATATAAAGATAAAAGATTGGTCAAGACTTGAGGTTTACACCTCCCTTTTACAGCTGAGAATGTTTCTCACATGTCTAGCATCACATGTGAGTTGGTGGAGGTGAAATTGAGTTTTATGCGTACATAGCAGCCTTTTTTGACCACAATCCGGCCAGGAATCCGGCCAAATTCCGGCCAGATTGCTACAGTGACCATTTGGTCACTTCTGGTTCAATTTCCAGCTTTACTCCGATTTTGCATCAACTTCCACTGAACTTTTCTTGATGATAAAAGCTGATTTAGCTCTTGACCAAAACATGAAACTTGTAGCCCTTTGAGTTAGCTTTCCAATTCATAAGAATCACCTCATTTGGATCTGTGTAGGCTGAGAAATGACCGAAATACCCTTGCCTGCTCATTGCCCTGTTTCAGCTTCGACCAAATGAAATTTGCTACTGTAATTCAGCTTTTTGACTTTGAAAAACTTCAAACTGGATTCATATGTCTTCACCAAAGTTGTAGATCTATCTCTTATCTTCAAATTGGTTCAAGAATCATCTCAATCCGATCATTGTAGCTCAAGTTATAGCCAAAATACGAAAATGTGTCAAAACTGTCAAAATACACAAAATCCCACTAAAAGGTGATAAAAACCTCATTTAATCACTTAGAAGCATTTTTCACCAATTATAGCCAAAATGATTCATTTTCTTCCAATAATATAACTAAAGTGACTAAAAATAATATAAAATATCATACAATTATTACGTAAATTAGTCACTTATCAGAAACAAATTTAAAAGGAAAACAAGACTATCAAAGTGGAATTAAGGGAGTAAAAGAAACATTTATGACATTAAGTTGTAATTTTATTGCCAATAGTTTTATTAGTAATAAGGTAGTTTACAAACTTCTAAGTGATTAATTGATTTTTTTAATTATTTATCATAACAATTTTTGTAATTTGATGCTTGTAAGATACAAAAGTATTGAGAAAGATAAAGTAGTAGTAAACAAATCTTGTTTAGGGATTAATAAGAAAAAAATTTGCAAATTATTTGCTTTCCAATCGCATCATTGTCGAGGATAAGGGTGGGCAAAATTATCCAATAACCCGAAAACCCGTCATATCCGATCCGATCCATTCTAAAAATTAAGAATTTGTATTATTTGATCGAGTCAAAATAGGGTCGGGTACCCGCTAAGATGCGGCGCTGATTAGGGTCACATAATTAAAAATTCACAGGTATTCGGTCCGCCCGGCATATATATTTTTTTATTTTTTATTTTATATACATACTATAAAATAATAATTTAGAGCTAAATAAGTAATTTCATTGAACAAATTGCATTACAAATATGAGAGACTATAGTTTATTTATAAGATTCGTTTGTAGAGGTTATGATTTTATATTTTATAAAAAAGAATTTAATTAATGTGGAACATATATTTAAAAAAATGTGCTACTTATTTCAAACTTTTATTGATTTTGAATTCTTTAATTTTTTTCCTTTATCTTGTATTCTTTTCATATGCTTGTTTCTTGGTGGAAGACATTTTTTGAGAAAGAAATTTTTAATAAATCTTAGATAAATATGTAAAATATAAAATTAAATTAGTATAAATTATTTTTTTTAAAAATTAAATGATAAGTGGGGCAGATCGGGTACCAGTTGACCCGACTCTATTTCAGCGGGTACTTTATAATTGGATACCCACCAATATGTGAGGTGAGTAAGGATCAGAAAATGGTTGACCCGTAAGGTGTGAGTCGGATCAACCAAATGGTGGGCGGAATGGGTACTTGACTCACATCCACCCCTAGAGCCAAAAAATAATAAATACCCAACAATTGCGGATTCACTACAATTTAGACAGACGTGGTCCTATGAAACTTGCAAGCATCGTCACTTCGCAACTGGGTGGACTATTAAGCAAAGACTTACTTTAGCTCGTTTGATAAGCCCTCAAGAAAAGTCGTAGCCCGAGAGGTTTGGAAACCTAATATCTATTACCAAAAGGAAAAAAAAAACATCCGATGTCAACTTCAAGAGTGGGAAGGAAATGCAGACATGGACATTTGCTTGATTTTCTTCCCTTTATAGCGTTTGCATCTCAGATAAACTTTACCCGAATATTAAGAGATAAAACAACCTTGGTAAGTGGAATTTGTGCATGAAATATTTTATTTTTGAGATGTCAAATTGAGTTTTAATTATATTAGGTCGATATTTCTTTCTCAAATTTTGTCGAGGTCAATAATTTGTGGCAATTCATATAAAAGAAATTTTGACAAATTTTATTGATAATACTTACTAATGTATTTCTATGCTATAGATAGATTACTTGCGAGTTTGAATCCACAGGAGTTGACCTTAGACTCCAAAAATATATAAAGGGACATGATAGGCCAAAACCTACCATTCAAACCTTGGAAATTTATCATAATGATGTAGGAATTGTATGGATACTTGCATAGACAAATTAATGACCAGAGGTATTAATGAGTCGAGCCAAGTTCGAATAGTGCTATGTTCAAACTCGAATTCTGATGCTACATAAATCTACTCGAATTCGAACTCAAGTCGATCGAATGAATAGAAAATTATGTAGCTCGACTTAACTTGTCAGTATGCATTTCCAAGCTTGACTCGACTCGTCAAGGCTTAAGATTAGTCTCAAATCTTAACAAGCTCCAAGACTTGAAATAAAACTTGAAAATTTTGAAAAAAAGCTCGAGAAATTATGGTAAATTATCTAAAATTCTTGTCTCTTTTTTAGTTGTTACGATATTCCATTTTTACCATTTAATTGAGTAGACAAAACTAATGGTAAATTATATAAAACATAGACCCTTATTAGCCATTTCATAATTAAAATAATATATAATATAAATAATATACCAGTAATCGAGCTATTCAACGAGTAGTTATGTAGCACAAATAGAGGTTCGAACTTGATTTGGTATATGCGTCGAGTTACTCGAACTCAAATTCAAACTCAGTCAAATCGAATTCAAACTAAGCATTTGATCGAGTCATTTACAAGCTACTTGTGAGCAGCTTGGCTCGCTAGCAGCCCTATTAATGGTGTGGTAAAAGAGCGCAATTGTTCCGATGCATCTTGTACACGACTATGATCTCCAAATTGCATGGTCAAAATAACACGTGGTTGAAGTGGCTGAGGATAGAGTAAGTGATTGAAGGAAACGTGAGAATGAATCTCTACTCATTTAAAAGTCCCACTTAAGAATAAACCTAAAATTCGTAACTTGAAGTATTCTCCAAAGTAAAAATAATTTGTGAACGTGCTAGACTGTGCGTACATTCAAGTAATACTTATCATTTCCTAGTAATAGCACGGATTTCCACTCAAGAAATTCTTAGGATGCGTTTGATTAAATTAAAATTTAAAATTAAAATTTATTAAATTATTGAATTGTTAAGTACTGAAATTCTAAAATTTGAGCGTATTTTACTTTAAAAGTGAACATCTTATCACTTATTTTTTAGAGTAAATTTTGTTTAGATAATTTAGTGCCACTTAATTAATTAATATATTATATTTTTTATTATTAAACATGTTTGAATATATTAAGATCTAAACTCATTGAATTCAAGTGCTAAATTAAATTATCAAACAAGCCTAAATATGAAAAGTATTTGCCGAATTAAGTTAGTTACACGTCACAGTTAAATGGATAGGCCATGGAATAAAATACCTATAAGCTGGCAAATCCGTGCTTTCACCGTATCTGACTCAATATAAATAAACATATGTGCAAATTGAATGGGCGGCTATCGCCATGCGAATCTTCTCATATTAGCTATCAAGCTGTATATCTTAGACGTTTGATACTATAATAAATAATAAAGTAACATTCTTGCGTGTATTTGAGATAAACTTCAAGGTGAAGTTTCTCTAGTGATGATTAACAAACAAGTGTTATGTAGAATTGAGAAGTTAACTGACGCAGCTACGCATGTAAATGTCTAATTACTAAGAATAAACCTAAGAGTTCTTTCAACTCATCTGTAACAATTGTTAACTTGAACTATGCTCCGAGGTTAAAATATCTGTGAACGTTTAAAAATGTTATGTTAAAGGAATTTTCCAAGTGAAGAAAAGAATTGATTTGAAAAGTTTTTTACGGTAGTGAATTGTCATAGTTAAAGAAGATAGGCAATTCACTACATGTCAAACTTGTCCATTTCGTTCACTCCTTTAGTCTTATTCATTGTACATCTAAACAAAATGCAAGTTCAGTTGGCGGCTTTAGACTTGAGAACTGTCTCATGTTATTTGTCAAACTAAAGTTGTTTCGCATCTCGTACAGTAATAAATTGAAAGCCAACATTTTTGGACAAATTTGGGTTAAACTTCACTATATATCAAGTTCCCCAAACCAAAGGTTATAAAACAAGTGTTACGCAAAATTTACACCAGGATTTGATTGGAAATAATACTACTTGGGTTGATTTCACCATTATCCTTCAAATTTGTCAACACAGCTAACTGAGAACTGACACACTCATTCATGTTGGTACTGTCACAAAAGTTGAAGGGATGAGGTTAATCAACAGTCTGACTGACAAAACGTGCAGGCATGTGCAAAGTTGAACAAGGAAACCTCACTTGTGTATAGGATGAGCTCATCCTGAAGACCAAGAATTACAAATTCACAACATGGGTAGGTTATAAATATAAGCAATACGATGAATTGGTTCAAACAAAAAAAAAAAAAAAAAGCCCCAAAAATCAGATAGCACTGACCAAAATATAGATTCCAATACCATAGATAAAAAGATGGATAGCATAGCCAAAAGATGGGAAGTTCTCAGCGGCAATAACAACTGGGATAGCCTATTGGATCCTCTCGATTACGATCTTCGTCAATACATCATTCACTATGGAGAAATGGCTCAAGCAACTTATGATTCTTTCAATACAGAGAAGGCATCAAGGTATGCAGGAAGTTGCCTCTATGCAAAGAAAGATCTTTTCGCTAAGGTTGGCCTTGAGAATGGCAATCCCTTTAAGTATCGTGTGACAAAATACTTGTACGCGACATCATCGATCCAACTTCCTGAGGGTTTTATCTTAAAATCGTTCTCAAGAGAGGCATGGAGCAAGGAATCAAATTGGATGGGTTATGTTGCTGTGGCGACAGATGAAGGAAAAGTTGCACTAGGAAGAAGGGATATTGTGATTGCTTGGAGAGGAACAGTTAGGAGTTTGGAATGGGTTAATGATCTTGAATTTGTTTTAGTCTCAGCACCTAAGATTTTCGGTGAAAATGATGATCCTAAGGTGCATCAAGGTTGGTACTCCATCTACACAACAGATGATTCAAGATCACCTTTCAACAAGACCAGTGCTAGAGACCAGGTAAAAGATCACATTTTCCTTTTGGGGAAATATTTATTTGCACTCTTATTTTTGTTAATCACACTTTTGCTATTATTTTAATCATATAGTTTTCATTTATTAGACTATATGATAAAACAGTTGATGGGAGTGCAAATAATATTTTTCTTTTCTAAATTAGGCCTGTTTTTGGTAACACTATTCAGTTCTTATTTTTGGGTGCGAAGTTTAATTTTTTGCTCCTGTGGTATATATGTTTAAGGTTCTGGACGAGGTCAGGAGGCTGGTGGAGGAATTCAAAGATGAGGAAATTAGTATAACTGTAACAGGTCACAGCTTGGGTGCCGCGGTGGCAACCCTAAACGCGGTGGACATAGTTGCTAATGGATTCAACAAATCTCTAGAGAATCCAGGCAAGGCTTGTCCTGTCACAGCCTTTGTGTACGCGAGCCCTCGAGTTGGGGGTCAGGGCTTCAAAAAGGTGTTCTCTCAGCAACAAAACCTTCGAGTCCTACGTATTCATAATTCCCTAGATGTTGTTCCAAATTATCCATTGCTAGGTTATGCCGATGTCGGCGAAGAGTTGCGAATTGATACAACTAAATCAAAGTACCTGAAAAATCCTGGAAATTTGTCATCTTGGCATAGCCTGGAATGCTACATGCATGGAGTCGCGGGAAAACAAGGGCTTCAAGGAGGATTCAAGCTGGTGGTGAATCGTGATGTTGCACTTCTTAACAAATATATGGATGTATTAAAGGATGAACATTGTGTACCGGTTTCTTGGTGGTGTATTCAGAATAAAGGCATGGTTCAACAGGCAGATGGATCTTGGGAGCTGGAGGATCATGAAGATGATGATTTCTGATCCAAAAAGGAAAAAAAAAAAAAGAAAAAAGAAAAACCATCTTCAGACTTATAGTGAGACTGTGAGAGGCCGGCAAGGACTAAATTAATCCATGTGTTATATGTTGGCAAAATAAACCAAAAACTAGAAGTTTCTATTATTTATTTGCTAGTTTTATTGGAGTCAGGTTTTTTGTAATTGTGTTAATTAAAAATATGTGTTTTATTTGATAATTGTTGATGTAACAAGTCTGATTAGTTATAAATAAAGCATCAGTTATGATATTTTCTTCAGAGAGTCTGGGAGAGTTAGTAAGCTTTTATTGTAGTGTGACTTTCTTCTACTGTTTTGAGATATAATAATAGTGTCTATTATTTATTTTCTTATCTTTCACATAAATATTTTGAATGATTATTTTATCCATTCAAATTTGTAGCCCTGCACATATTAATTATTATTAGAAGACTAAAATTTGGATTCTACATTATACGTACGTTAACATTCCTCACTGATTCTTAGCTCCTTTAAAAAAAAAAGATTTTACTAAGAGCTTTGGTAGAGATGAAAAAATGATTTGCTTTCTTGCTTGATTTGTAGGAGGGCTGTCATTTTTCTCTTTTCGTGTGAGAGAAGTAACATGGTGGGGGTTCAAATAAAAAGCTTAAACAAGAAGTATATTTGGTGAATTCCTTAAATCAGCTGAGGAGATTCTTCCTTTGATTATTGGTATCTTAGCTATTGCTACTATAAGCAATTACATCATGTTTCAAGAATATATCTAGTTTGAGCTTATAGAAGTTATAATTAGTAGTTGAGCTCTGGTTGTTGCAACAATCATTCAATGCCATGTAGTAATAACTTAAGTCTAAAGATCATCTTTATATGCATAAGCAATTAGAAGTTATAATTAGTAGCTACCATAAGCAATTAGAAGTTATAATTAGTAGTTGAGCTCTGGTTGTTGCAACAATCATTCAATGCATTGTAGTAATAACTTAAGTCTAAATATCATCTTTATAGTAAATTACACTATCATTTTCTTTAAAGAAGAGAACTATGCACATTCTAGCACAGAACAACCAATACTTTTTTTTTTGGCTGACAAGGGATTGTAGTAATAAGCACAGGAACGGAGGGTAAGATGCACTAGGCAACTCCTGTGCGGTGGGCAGATGTTCTAAAAGAGGTTTGAACCCGAATTGGTAGGAAGGTATAACATTAACTCTTCCATTTCGGCCAACTCAAGGGATAACAAATACTTTGTTTGATCAAAAGAAATAAATTACACATGGAAGATACATGTTAAAAAAAAAACTCTTATTCAATTACAAAACTAGATCGGTCCAGATAGAAAAACATTACCATACTGCTCTCAAAGTGGAAACAATGCTTGCAAAATATTCTGTAGAAAGGAACTAATGTTCTTATTCGAAGGCCTTCATGATGTTTTTGCGCAACATAATAATTTGTTGATTCAGTTTTTTTAATAAATAGAAGACGTGAAGAATGTTCTGGTTCAGGGACAACATAAGTACAAGACGAAAAAGAAAATGCGAAATAAAAGGAAACTTAAAATTAATTTCTAAAAACTTGTTTAACATATTATTATGACCTTGTCTTTGGAACAGTAAAGAAGACAGATGAAGGTTTTGTGAAGAAATTCAAACGGAAATATCTTCCGTGTAAGTAAATTCCATGTACAGCATGTAACTTGAAGCCAATCATCAGAAGCTTTTTATTTCCATTTATGAGAGGCTACTCTTATAAACTTAAAGGACAAAAAAAAAAAAAGAGTCAAAGTTACATGTATCTTTTTAAGTTTATTTTGGGCAAAATGCCCCAATAATCCTTAAACTATTACAAAGTTCAACTTTTAACTCTTCAATTATTAAATGGACACTTTTAACCCTCTGAGTAATTAAAACACATACTCAGAGCTCTTAACTTGAATCGTTATGTTCGACAGAATAATAGAGGTGGATCTTGACATTTTTGGTCCTATTTCTGTTAGACATAACGACTTAAGTTGACAGAAAGGTTATGAGTATACGTTTTAATTAGTTGGAGTCTAAAATTGCTTATTTAATAGTTGAAAAGTAAAAAGTTAAAATTTGTAATAGTTTAAGGATCACTGAGATATTTTGCCCTTTTATTTTTTTTTGAACAAAGGGAACTGCTGAAGTATAGAGCACAAGGACTCTCCACAGAGATCTTTTCTTCTTGGTGTGGGTGGGATCGATTGGGCCTTAAGGTTTGCTGTGCTTAACCAATGTTCAGAGAAACATAGATCTAGTGGAGTTGGGTTGTTGAGGTCCAGTAACTAATTAAGGCCCGAACAATTGTGTGGCGTCCCAGTCAATGTTGGGTTTCGAATCCAAGTTATTTCGAATTTTTTTAGACCGGGTCTTTTGAAGTTTTCAAGTCAATTCATCGGTTATCAAAACTACTTTAAATTTAAAAAAAAAATAATGTAATTGTGCAAGATTATTGACTAGTACTATAGTAAATTAAAACACTTGTTACCTTAAATTTAAAAAATTAACGTAATTGTTCAACAATTAATTTGTATGAACAAATTATTGAGTAATGTAGGGGTGCTGATACTTACACGTACCATCAATTGATCCTGCTTACATTTTTTTGAACTATCAGTGATAATGTTTATATCAATAGCCGGGTTCAAGTTAACTGATGAACAAAAAAATTTTTTTTTTTTTTTGTAGGATCTTTGAATGTCAAATATTGGATACCGAAAATCTTCCATCTTTTTACATTTTTGGAAAATGTAAAAAACTCATCCACACAGAGTTAACGGTTTCTATAGTTAATGACTTTGTGTGACTTCAATAGCACCTAGACGGCTACACAAAATGCATGCTTAAAAGGCTAAGGCACGTTAGTTTCTGATTAACTCAAAGTCTCCAATTAGAACTTCCATAGCCCTAGCAGCATTAGAATCCTTTCGCACGCATAGTTTGGTAGTGTTTGGCTGCAAGGTTAAAATGTAGGAAAGTGAACAAAAGTTCGCTATTCTTTCTTTGTGTGTATTCATTTAGCACTAAAGTTTAGAAAATTTCTCTGCACTTTCCTGTATTTTGTGTCCTGCAAATTTTGTTTGCAGGATTGTGGAGGAAAATAAAAAGTTCGTCAGATATACTTATCAAAATAACTGCGACTAACTTTCAATAACTTGCCAATTTCTCTCAAATCTTCTCTTGCTAAATAATAGTGACTATTATTTTTTTTTTTTTTCATGTAAAATCAAATGGCGCCTTCAAACCGTTGCAATCTCTTATAAATCTCACATATTGTCCAGAAAATATTTGTCAAACTTAATATTTTGTCCCATCATAAACTTTTAACACTTCCATATTGCATTCTGAAACATTGAATCAATTTTGGTGCCAAGTCAGAGATGCGTAAATTGTTGAAACGCGTAGTGTTTGTTTGCAAGACTCGTACGTGATAATCGTTTGTTGTTTGTCTGTGTTTATACTTTACTGGTTAGTCACAGTCAAATGGAATTATGGATACAAGTACTTAGATTCGAGCAAGTTCTTGTTGGATTGATCGAAAGCGAAGAAACTGCCCGTGACTTGTGCCAAGTCAATGCAAAGGAAAGGCTGCATGGTTGTGCCACTATAGGGTCCCAATTTGACGATGAATCGCAGTTTAGTTGGCAAAAACGTTTCATCTGTAATTGATTGGTTGCGGTTTAAAATCAGTATTATCCTCTTAAAAAAAAGGATCCCAATTCTTCTTCATGCAAAATATTTCTTGTCACCTCAAAATAAAAAAATGCCCACTTCAGAAATTTGATGGAACAAATGGAGCTTTTGAATTTACCTGCATTGTTTTGAACTTATTTTTGTGACTCGGAATAATCAAAAAACTTGTGATCTATGTTTTCAGAACCGGACCGGATAGCGACTCGGCCGAGGTCAGGGGTCAGGGGTCAATGGGTTCGACCGGGGGTCGATAGGGGTCGAACCGGATGACGTCATTAATAAAAATTATTTAAAAATTAAAATATTATATATATAATATATAATAATATATTGATATTAATAAAGGTATATTCATATATATTTGATGTTTCAAATATATTTAACAAGAAAATACAAAGAAATTAGAACAATCAAGTAGAAATTTATATTATTTAATAAATATTAACAAGTTTAGAATTAAAATTATGAATTTAATTGAAAAATAACATCAAATTTTAGGACAATATTTATAAAGTATCAAATATTTGAGGTATATCAATAAGTTTTAACAATTTAGGGGGTCAAAACATAATATTAAAAAGTTTGAAATTTTTTTTTAAAAAAGCACTGTTGAACCGGAAAAACCGGTTTTTACCCGGTCAAACCCGGTCAAACCCGGTTTTTGACCGGCTTTGACCGGGTTTTAAATTTCCGGTTTTTTAATATGACTCGGACCGGCTACCTGGCCGGTTCCCGGTTCGACCGGCCGGTCCGGTCCGAGTTTCAAAACAGAGCTTGTGATTAGGACTTGAAATTTTATAAAGAATTATATAGAATTCCGAAAAGGGGCAAAAAAAAAAAAAAACTCGTATTTGTCATGTTGTAGAATCAAGTTCAATGTACATAAGGGACTTAAATAGAGATACCTAACTATGAAAAGTTCTTATAATAGAGTTAAAGGGAACTTTCTTGGATTTAATGCAGTCCTTGTATTATTTCAAAACTCTACTAATTCTGTTGAATCACTTGATATTAATACCGTGTCAGGTGATAATTCAAGTGCCCATTTCTGTGGCTTTGAAAATCTTTTCTTTCTGCAGCAGAAAAATTATTTATCCTCTCAGATTCGTTTGTTTATCAAATTAAAGAAGTATAACAGGACCAGCAAAGTTATACTCCTCAACATTCACTCTAGTTATTACTCATACTACAATGCAGATGGAATGATTAAACAAGATATCTTGTCTTCTCATTTCAACCGAAAAAAGGGGAAAAAGAAAGGACGAAATAAGAGAGCTAGGGTGGCAGTATGCAAAAACAGCAATCTAACCAATAATCCTTTTCTGCTGTTTTTCTTGTGGAAATACTAACATTCTACACTTTATATTTACTTTGATAATAATCATGCTAATTAGAGTTTTAGAATTCCTTAGATATCAGTATGTCACCAAGGTTGAATATATACCCTACGTTGCTCAAATTGAGCTTCTGCAGTTACTAGTCTCCACTTGTTTGGCATGTAAATTTATTTGACCCAAAAATTCAGATCCAGTTTGGGCAGATAATTAACACTCGGCAATGACTACGAAGTAGTTGAAAAGGTAGAGCATTATTATTATTATTATTTTAAAAAAATTTCAGCAAGGGAAGGATGCGACTTAAATAGTAGGGAGGACATAGGAGATTTAAATTTAAAATCTCTAATTTCTGGAGTTTCAATTTTATCCACGAGATCAAAATCTGCTCGGCAAATAGTGTATCGACAAATTAGATTATTATTTGATGAATTTTAGCAGGCGTAAACTAGAATTGCATGTAAAATTAATTAGCTGGATCTGGTGGAGAGAAGACCAAGTAAACTGGGTAAAAGTTTCAAGGTGGAAAACTGGTAAGCATTTCTTTTAATGAATTCTTGATTACGTTACCCCTAGCGTGGAATTACTAATTACGACAAATCACTAGATTCAGAGTCTATCGAATGCCACCCCACAATTATCATCAGTTGCATGCACAATAGTAAAACTGCAAACCAATATTACCATGGAATTGACTTCTAAATGCCAAACTTGGCTCTACCACTTTGATTTGTTGGCTGTAAATACAATTCACTTGTACCTGCTACGATTTCCCTATCAATATTTTGTCGAATGGATCGCATTCAGTATTTTGTTTCTACAATTGGATATCTACAGATGCAGACAGTAGACATCATGCGCACCACAGAATTCACCTTCAGAGATTACTACAGTCCAATAAACCAGAGTCTGATTGGACTCGGTTACGGACCAGCTCTCACCGACCAGAGGAAAAATGACACACAACTATAGAAAGATTTCAGTCAAAAAATATGAGTTTGCGTGATCCTGACCAATTCTCCCCAGGAAACAATTTTCTCCGTGAAACGGTAAAAGCTTTTGGTTATGGAGTCATATGAATTGTTTTACGTAGCCCAACTACTTCCAGCTCAAAAGTTGCTGCAACATCACGTAAGTGTATAGAAACTAGGGGAAGAAGATGTTCAAATTAACTTACGTTCTTGTGCTATCTTTCTGAAAAGATCAACGTTGACAACAATCCAAATCCACAATTTGGAGTCATTTTAATTTCCTTAACTAACCACTCATCTTGATCCTCTTGGCTAAGGAGTGATTACTGATTCTCCTCTCAAGTACTTTCTTTTTTACCCTTTAGTATGGTAATCTTT
This sequence comes from Coffea arabica, assembly GCF_036785885.1. Classification (NCBI taxonomy): domain Eukaryota; kingdom Viridiplantae; phylum Streptophyta; class Magnoliopsida; order Gentianales; family Rubiaceae; genus Coffea; species Coffea arabica. The sequence goes on along the minus strand of NC_092313.1, from coordinate 13,033,709 downwards.
TAGTTACTATAAACACATCATTAAAAGTTGTTCGTAATTCTCATCAACTAACTCTATCCATTATGTTCCCCATCCAATTATCGAAAAAATTTCATATGCATGAATGCCATAAGAAACTTCAAATCTTAATTTAATCCCATATTATGATATGATTTTGGAGTTTCTGCTACGAATTACTTTCCCAAGTAAGTAATATTATTAAGTCATGCAGAAGATAGAATTACAAAAAAGTCAATAACAAGACCAAATTCTCTTTGACAACTTTATAATTTGTTCTACGAGCTTAGTGAGTTCGTGCCAAATTGGCATTGGCAAAAATCAAAATCGAGTCAGACTATATATATAATATATATATGATTAATTTTTTTTATATTGACAGTGTATTGAATGAATAATAATTATATAAAATTTGAATTTGAACTCTAACTTTTGTATATGTGTCATGAATTCAACGGTGATAGTATATATAAAATTTACTTATATATATTTATATATATATATATATATATATATTGTTGTTAGCATTAACTATTCACGGCCATAGACTTCTTTAAGGGTGAAAAATGTACACGTTGAATTTGCACTAAAATTTTACCTTGATTGCTTTTCCGTTTCCAAACAAGTAATTAGCAAGTAATTTACACCTTAATTTTGTTCTAAAGTAGTAATTGAGTTGGTAATAAGCTTAAAGCTTGATAAGTAAGTGGTTAGGTCATAACCAAAGAAGGTTGTTCCCAGCACTTTCGAGGCCTTCGTTGTAATTGCTTACAAGGAATTTTAAATAATTGAAGATTTTTACAATTACTAAATTTTGTCACTTACTAACATAAATTGACCTAATTACATATTCATTAAATTGAGCGGTGATGCAAAACTAGTTCCATGTCATTCTACTCCGCTGAAAATGATGTCAATTAATGAGGAGTCCAGTTCATTACTTGTGCAAGTAAATCTTCTTTCTTTAATTTTAATTAATTATGTCTTTCAGTGTCAGAAAAATGTCAACCACGCGGGCCAGTCGTAGGAATCATGATAGGATCGAGGTTAGCTGTGTTATGGAAGAGATTAAAAAAAAAATCACTGGTTAATTTTACAAAAAAATATCATTTTAGTCAACGAATTTTTAGATAACCAGATGGACAAGGTCAGAACATTTTGGGGTCATTTGTGCTGTTTAATTATAACCCTTTTGATTGCCTCTTGTTTCTTTTCCTAGATATGATCGAGTAGCACGTAGACTTGAGGAAATTTTGAAGCATAGTTTGGAGAAAAAAGGTTCATGATGCAAGTTTATTGGCCTGTTTGCTAAAGATATAATTCTAATGTATTGTTACTTAATCTCATTCCTCTTAACCAAAGGTTATCCTCATGATTTTCTTAAAAGAATCTTACAATTGATGCATGCAGAGATGTGATCCAGGTTGAATTTTTTATAAGTTGAGATGCCTAAAGTTCAATGGAGGAAGGGTCCCCAGACCAGGAAAACTTTTCTGCTAGCATATCGAAGATCTCGAGCAACTGCAATAAATTAAACTTTTCCCGGTGACCTGGTCTACTTAATTTCCTTTGTCAAACCCTGAATTGAAGGGGCTTCTGTAGGTAGTTGAGTCCTTGAGAATTAAACAAACGCCAAATTCAATTAGAATCGAATGAAAGCACCTTGTCAAGCAAGTTTAACTAGGGTTTCAAGGGTCTAACCTAACTATGAAAGCAAGTTCAACTATTATTTCGAGGGTCTACCCTAGGAGATTCTTATGAGCAATGAACAATAAAGCAAATTATAGAGAAGATTTTTTTCCAGAAAGACGAGAAATTGTGACCAGCAAGGTCCTCTGGTGTTAATCGAGCGAGCTTATTGCACTCAATCACGACTTTATTGCCCTTTAGTTTTTTCTCATTTTATGGTTTGACCATTAATTAATAAGTTGTAAATTACTATGCAGATATTCAGATTAAGTCACTTAGTGCTCTTCTGCTGCCAAGTCAAGATTATAAGAGTTAAAACTCTCCAAACTTTTATCATTGACTCTTCTCATTGGATTATGGTAGGGTTAATTGGGATTTTCCATAATTCTAAGTTGTAATTTTATCATAAAATGCATGAACTAACAAACTATATATATACACTAAATAGCAAATGTAGACACTAAAATATTATTACGCAAAAATTATATTCGAATCTGCATTAAAAGTTTTACTTTGACACTTTATTGTATTCACTAGTATCTATATTTTTGAGGTTAAAACACTCATTGTATGGAACAATTGTCACTGATAATTGTAGAGGTCTTAAACCCGTCTTCACTGCACAAGAATATTATAAACATACACTTTTGTCTTTTAGAAGGAAGCAATATCATTGTACTTGAGAGACTCTGAATTAAGATATCGTGTATTCAATAGTTTGACATGAATTTTCCAACTGTATTAGTGTTAGGTGGTTTTCTCGCTCAACAATTAATTGCCTGCATTATGATGTTAAATAAATAATGTGTGTTGCATTATGCTGAAAGCGCAAAATAATTAATTAAATATTGAGGCTGATTTAACTCCTCTATTTATATATACCAAGAGTAATTTTTAAAAATTGCCAGGCTTTACCCTGCAGCATAGCACACTTGATCATCTCAAAATCAGATTCCTTTGATAATGATGCATCCATGAAATTGTCTAACCGAGTTTTCATTTTCAGTACACTACAGAAAAGGCACCACGTACATTAATGCACAGGTTCTTACACGAACGAAAACGAAAGATTAACGTATCATCCATTCTATTTTGTTGTAGATTATATTTCTAATTTAATGAGAATGTATTTCAAAAATTAAAAGGACATTTTTGCCGTAAATTATTAAGCTAATACCTGTTAATCAAAATTATCACTTCTAATGGTGGTTTTGAAATCTTTAACATCTCAAAATGACATTTTATCCTAAAGACTTCCAATTCAATCCACAATCCTTTTCACTGAAAAGTATTTTTTGAAGACTTTTACTGACATGACAATATAATAAATCCAACCCAACTACCACAACATGCAAAATTTACTTACGTACTTAGATTTGAAAAAAAAAAAAATGCTCAAAAGTTAGAGATTGGAAGATGCTTCAATCTGCGCTGGGCAACTTGGCAAGGATGGCATAATCATATCTATCAATGATAAAGCAACTAATACGAATCATTCCACTTAAAGAGCATTTTCAAACAGACTTCTGGCATCTAATTCCGCGTACAAAACTCATTCAGATTTGATTTCTTCCAACGGGTAAAATGATAAAGCGAAATTTCCTCATTGATGTATGAAGATATATATTCTAAACCCAAATTCAACCTTCTCTAATCGGAATTGGCAAAATGTTTCAACTTTATCATCTGAGAGACTAGAATTATGGGTCGATTACGACTGGAAAATATTTGACAAATCTAATTAAGAAATTCAAATTGCATTAATTTTTTTCCTTAAACATGATTGATTATTTGTGTAATGAATGCTTCATGATGAAATGAGGACAACGTCTCACATCTAACACTAGTTAAAAAAAAAAAAAAACACAATACGTACGCTATTAATGTGGTATCAACTGCATTGTCAAACAAATATTGAAAGGTCTCATTGAATCGAAATCTTCAACTCTACTCCCGTGAAGCCGGAAAAAGAAAGCTCAACTTATGAATATAACATGTCTATCATTCACCTTGAAATGTCTGAATTTGCATGTCAAGTTGCAAAAGTCTATTCTTTTCTTTTTTGATAAGATTGCAAAAATCTTACCAGAAAATAACATTTAATTAAGATTCAGGTTGATAAAGCGAGGTCTAATGACCTTCCCCGTCCACATCTGATAGATGCCCTATATTTTTCAAAGAAATGAAGATAATATTTAAAATTCCAAGTCAACCACATTGACCTTTCAAAATCTGTTTCTTGAGCCAAAATTTTGAGCATGCATTATTGTGGTGTGAAATGTAAAGTGATAGATGCCCTAGATCGATTCAAGGAAATGAAGATGAATGTTACATTGACCTTCCAAAACTTGTTTCTCGTGCTAATTAAGAGAGGAAGTATTAGTGGTGATGTGATATATAGAGTGATAGATTGATGCCCTAGATTTTTCAAGGAAATTAAGATAATTGTTATTTAAATTCTATGTCAATTACATTGACCTTCCGCGAATTGAAGTACTATTGGTGGTGTGAAATCTAAAGTGACAGATGGCCAAGGTCATTCAAGGAAATGAGGATAATTGTTATTTAACTTGTAAGTCAATTAGATGGACCTTGCTACTATTGGTTCTTGGGGTAGGAATTGAAGTTTGAAGTGTAGACTGCACCAATTAGTTATACGGGCCAGCTACGAGTCAAGGCTGAAGTCTGTGGTTATACTAAAAATATTATCACTAGATTCCCATGCCGTACATAGGTCAGCAATCTCCGTTGTTTTCCGTTTCCCCCCTTTTGGCCACTGCTCCTTATTGTGCAGTAGAAACTCATAATTCCACTGATAATTAGATGAAAAATTCCTACTTGAGGTTGGTATAATTATTCTGAATAACATTTCAAATAATCTCCTGTTCAAATACAAAAAATCTTGTAGTTTCTGAAACTATACTGGCTTCTCTTATTTTGTACCCTTATCTTTGCCTAAAAGTCTAGACTTATAGGCAGTGAACCTTTTCCTAATATTCTCCATATAATTTTTTCTCAGGTTCATTCTTTTGGATTGAATTTTTTCTCAAGTTTTACATAGAAATGTGTTGAAAAAACTGCCAAATAATCAACATATACAGCACTTCTCGAAGAATGCTATTCAGAAAAGTGCCACAGTTTTTGTCAAAAATTAATGTAAGCCAGTTCGACCTCAAGTCAATTCCACATTGTTTCAAAAATGTACCTTCCTTCCCCCTTCCCCCCACCCCCCCAAAAAAAAAAAAGAGAAAAATTTGCCCCTTCAAAATGTTTGAACATTGCAATTGTGCATTCTGAGGTATGAACTGTCCATTTGGCTATGATGGCAGACTTTGTGGGGAGATCATGCATGCAACCGTTACACTACCAAAAGAAAAAGAGATTCTCAACTCTGAGGAAAAGAATGAAGCAATTTCGTAACAAGTCAGAGAAGCGTAAATCGTTGAAACGCGTTTTTTTTGTAAGACTCGCCGGTGAAAACCCTTTGTTGTGTCGTGTTTATGGTTTAGGTGTTTAGTCACATGAATGCAGATGGATAGATTCGCTCAAATTGTTTTGTTGTTGGATTGATCGAAGACTTGCCATGGACTTGCGGACAAATAGAGTTTGTCTTGTGCCAAGTCAATGCAAAGTAGTGCTTGACCTTGGCCTACTGGTGCCACTACCCCTACTGCTAAAATTATTGCATGGCTCCAATTCTTGTCTCTTTAATTTTAGGCAAAAACAATTTTTTTTTCCCGTCAACTCAAAAATAATTGGCCCTTTTCAGATATATATTTGACGGACAAAATAGGGAATTAAGCAAGCAATACCTAACAATGAAAACAACTTATTGGGTCTAAGGGGATTTTTTTTTTCTTTTTTAACTTTTTAGATTGATAAGTTTAGATTGCCCACTGAAATTATTCTAGGGCCAATCCACCTATTTAACTACTGAATATATATTTTTTGGTTATTTGATTAATTTGTATTTGTTAATGTTGCACGTATCCGCTCACCCCAAGAAAAAAAAATGTTGCATGTATCTCACCACACGGTGGCAAGAAATCCCTGGTGCATTTAAAAGTTCATGGGTAAAATAACGCAAAGAAAGAAAAATTAGGGAACGTATTAGGGGGCATGTAAAATGAAAAAAAAAAAAAAAAGAGGGAAGAAGATTAAGGGGAAAAGTGAAACTTTAGAAGAGTTTTCTGACTAGTATTTTTCTGCAAAATGGAGAAATTGCTCTAGAGAGATGATATACATATCACGTGCATGACTTCTCTTAGAGAGTCACCGCAGCAAATTGAACCAAAATGGCAAAAATTGAAAAATTAACTAATGGATAAATTGACACCAACTATATAAAAAAAAAAATTGAACAATGAGATTTTGTTATAGTTTGGTAACCAGTGATGAATGTTTCCCTCTTTTTTTCCTTGATTTTGAGTGCTTACAAAGATCTTATTGTTCTAGCTTTCTTTTAAACAGTGACGTTTAATGCAGTTCTTATTGCCTTCTTTGGCGGTAGGCCATGAATTCCCCACCCGCTCGGGTTTCTGTTGAATCATTAAAGAATTACAATCGAATATCCGATCTCATTTCTCATGCCTTGAGTTTTTTTTTTCCTTTCTTTTTTGTAAGGAAAGTATGTATACGTATTTGCTCTAGCAAATGGAAAGGAGAACATAAATGGCAGGTTTGGAAAATTTTTTTTTATTGACCTTAATGTTGTGGCTGAGAAAAACAAAAGCTTTTCAACCACAGGAACTTGATATTTTAGAATTCCAAAGAATACTTGGGCTGGTCATGACCAGTAGGTCAGAATTACCTAACAATGGAAACGACTTAGAGGGTTTAAGGAAATTTTCTTCTTTTTGTACTTTTTGGACATAATTACAACGGATGTAATTCCCCACTAAAATTGTTCTATTGCAAATCCACCTATTTAACTTCTGAATGTATAATTTTTTGGTTATTTCATTAATTTGTCTTAATTACTCCTGCATGTATCCACTTACCCACAAAAGGAAAAAATGTTGCATATACCCCACCAATTAGTGGCATTCTTGTCATTTCACAAGAAATTCCTAGTGCATTAAAAGTTCATGAGTAAAAATAACACAAAGAAAACAAATTAGGGGGCATGTAAAATGAAAAAAAAAAAAAAGGTTTAGAGGCAAAGTGAAACTTTAGAATTGTTTGCTGACCAATATTTTTCTGCAAAATGGAGAAATTGCTCCTGGAGGCGATGTACATATCATGCGAGTGACTTCTGTTAGAGAATCACCGCTGAAAATTTGACAAAAGGACCAAAATGATGCAAATTCAAATTATCAGTTTCTCTGAAAATAAAATGGTGATATAATTTGGAAATGATGTGGCCAGTATGTCAACTGCGGTAAATTCCTCCTGCTGTCATATCTTACCTAGAATGGATTGATCAACAGCACTAGTGTTTTTCCAATTTGATTATCCCTCGTTATTGATTTCTGTCCTAGTCTTCACTTGTATCTAGAACAACTTAATTTACATTCAACTATATATGTTAGTGAATTTTTTGACTTGTTATGTGAATACACATACATTTAGTACTCCGCATTTAAATATTTTTCTAAAGTGATTTCCCCATTTTTGGCTGTTTTAACCGTTGTTCACTGCACATCCAAACCCTTCATTAATTAGTGTAACTTAATTAATGTATTGGCAGTATTTGTTCAAAATTTGGAACTTACAAAGTGCAGCTATATGTTCTACAAACTGCAATGTATTGTCAAACTAGGGGAACAGACACCCACAAAGTCTGTATTTCAACAAGCTTCTTTTTTACGTGCTTTTTTTTGTAAAAAAAAAAAAAAAAAATTGCTACTTTGCACGTTTCAGAAAGCAAAAATAATAGACATTAAAATTTACAAAATTTTAATTTTTTTTACTTTTTCCGGTGATTGACCAATTTTAAACACTTTGTCAATTTTAATATTCCAAGACGATCAATCCAAGTTTGGCCGGTAATTTGTTTTAGCGACTTGGAATTTTTCCTACTTTATGAAGTGAATATAAGTCCAAAGAAAAAAAAAGACAAATGTGAATAGAAGTCAAGAGATATTATTGAGTTGTTGTTTATTGCTGGCCCTTTTTGCCTTCCCAGTTTGCCGCGAACTAAACTAAGTTGCATAAATTCTGCCTCAAAATAAATGATATCCAACCACTATTAATGACAAAAAGCTCATCGACTTGGAAATTTTCAATTCTCCCTTCCTAGCCTTCCAAATAAATGATATAGTAGAAGATTTTTCATTTCTACAATTGAATCAGCCAAATCAACCAAACCATTTATTTTGAACTTTTTTCTCTGTATTTCTGTAAAGACTGTCAAAATGTGGTATCCAAATTCAGATTCAAAATACATTAAATGATCAATAGTTCTTTTTTTTTTTTTTATGGCATAGTTTCTTCATTCTTAGCGGTTGTACAATTGAGGTTTTTCCACTCATGGACTGGAGATTGACTTTAATCAGAAAAGAACAAGGCAGGGAATTTTGCTGAAATTCGTGAGGGATGGCATGGTATATTACAAGAAGAAAAGCTGTTGAATCTATAGGAAGTAACTGCACCAGAATAGAACCAAAAGGAATGAAAGTCAAGATTGATGCACCCAAAAATGTATTTTTATAGAACAGATGCACATGTATCAAGTAGCTAGTAATATCTAAATTAACTATAAACAACTAAAATTTTAAGTGACCCCTATATTGTAACACAATTACATATCAATTCATGACTTAAAGTTAACATCAAGACTGCTATAAGTTCGAAAGAAATTGAGTGTCCAATGAAGTTGAAGACCCTTCAGATTTAATTTGCATAAATTGAGTACCATTAGAGATACATAATCAGGTATCAAATGCCACAGATTGCAGAACGTTGTTTTAACTTGAAAGAATGAAAAACTAGTATTACAATTGCTCCAACTTTTCTTCGATTACTTGAACCAAGATTATTGGATGTTAGTGAAAGAGAAATTGATTTTTAATTAAATGCAATAATTAACAAGTCAACTTTTCATTACAACGTAAACGCGTGTACCCTTGACTAAGTCATATTCATGTATTACTTCTAAACATAATGAAAAATCCTTATATCCAAGAAAGTCAGCTCTGGAGCTCAAGAGGGCTATAAATAGGCAAACATCCCCCCAGTCAGAGCACAAGCTTTAACGCAATTATCCTAGCTTAACAACTGCGTTAAACGCTTAAAAAAACTAGCATTGTTTTTAGGCAGTGAAAACTTCAACATGCAGAGTGAAAAGATTGGGAGGTTTTCAAGCTGCCGAGGTGTAGCTTTTGAGATCAAACCTCATGCAGATCCATTTGCTATCCCAACAAATTCTTCAAGCAAAAGAATTTGGTTTCCATGGGGAACCGTTTCAAAGATTGTACCTGATGCTGGAGACCTTATACAGAGGTCTATGAGCAAAACCAGCAGCCATTTCTGTGACCTGGACCTTGATGACGATGAAGATAGGGATACTTTGGCTGATATTGAAGAAGGCCTTGAAGCTCATCATGACAATGAGAAATTCAAGCCCTCAATGTCACCAGCGCCTCTTCTTCCACCAGCCGCCAGTAAACGTGAAGAAAAGCCGAAGCCGGCGGCAAAACCAAACCCCAACAGGTTATCTGTTATACTGCTTGATCAAGGGTTGTTCACAGTTTACAAGCGGCTTTTTGTTGTTTGCTTGACACTCAACATCACCGGTTTGGTTCTTGCTGCCACCGGACACTTCCCATATGCCAGGAACAAGGCTGCATTATTCTCTATCGCAAACATATTTGCTTTGACTCTCTGTCGAAGTGAGGCCTTCTTGAGGATCGTATTCTGGCTCGTAGTGAAAGTTTTTGGCCATTCTTGGGTGCCTATTCGAATCAAAACTATGATTACCTCCCTCCTTCAATCTCTTGGAGGGATTCATAGCAGTTGTGGCATCTCCTCAATTGCATGGCTCATTTATGCATTGGTTCTCACTCTAAAAGACACAGAAAGCACTTCATCTGAGATAATTGGCGTGGCATCCACCATTCTTGCACTTATTTGCCTGTCTGCTTTGGCAGCATTTCCTCTCATTCGCCACCTCCATCACAACGTATTCGAGAGAACTCATCGTTTTGCAGGGTGGTCAGCTCTGGCTCTCCTTTGGGCCTTTGTGATCCTCACTATCTCTTATGACCCCAAGACTAAATCCTACAGGAGCGATATCGGCTCCGAACTGGTTAGACATCAGGAGTTCTGGTTTACAGTGGCCATTACCGTACTAATTATCATCCCATGGATAACAGTGAGACGTGTCCCAGTCAAAATCTCGTCCCCTTCAGGCCATGCATCCATTATCAAGTTCCAGGGTGGTATCAAAGCCGGAATACTTGGAAGAATTAGCCCATCTCCATTCTCAGAGTGGCATGCCTTCGGCATAATCTCTGATGGGAAGAATGAGCACATGATGTTGGCAGGTGCAGTTGGTGACTTCACAAAGTCCTTAGTCTCTGACCCGCCAAGCCACTTATGGGTGCGACAGGTGCACTTTGCAGGCCTTCCTTATCTGGTGAACATGTACGATAGGGTCTTGGTGGTGGCAACTGGCTCGGGCATCTGTGTGTTTTTGTCATTCCTTCTGCAGCCATGTAGAGCCAACGTTTGCTTTCTTTGGGTGACCAAAGGTGTTGAGCAAAATTTTGGCAAGGAAATTAAGACCTGGATGAGTGGACACCCCAGGGATAAGGTGATAGTTCATGATACAGCTCTCCTTGGACGTCCAAATGTTTCCCAAATGAGTGTTGATACTGCCAAGAAATGGGGGGCTGAAGTTGTCATCGTTACTAGCAATCCAGAGGGAAGTAGGGATGTCGTCAATGCATGCAAAGGTGCTGGAATTCCTGCCTTCGGCCCAATCTGGGATTCTTGAAACAATTGACTATGCATAATGCAACCGTTATTTTAATATTTTTTTTTCTACTTGGTATTTCTGGTACAGAAAACTAATGTCTGAATTTCAACTAGAGTTGAATTTGTTGATGTTCCTGGAAAGAGAATTTCAACCCTACCTGTACCTACGGTCATACTCGGAACACTTGCTGTTTTCTCCACCTAATTTCTGTCGATTGTGTCTTGCAAATCTGAACTTGCGGTCATTTAAGAGCTGTCTTATTCTTCTAGCAACTTGGTTCCACTTTAGACAGAGTATTAATTGTTAATTTCGACATTTCTGGACCAATTCCTGTTTGATCTTGCACGCATCCCACTTGAGTTCCTTCTATTTCAACTTTAATAAAAGACATTTAATTCTTGTGTTAATATGGTTGATATCACCATTCAAGCACGAGTAACAAAATAGGTTAACTGTAACAAGATATAATCATTCATACATTTGTCAAGAAGTAAATCATATATGGGAGATCAAAAATTAGGGGATTGAACTAAAATTAGTGCAAAATGTAAACAACCAAAACTTTCCAGGCTTTTGGAAAATACACATGCCAAAGAGCTGACATCCTCGAACGTTTTGGTTCTATACCAGTTGGACTTGTTCTTTCTTTAACCCCAACAACTTTAGTTTGGCATATTTGTCATTCTGTCTTTTTTTTTTTTTTTTTTTCTAAATTATCATTATTAACAGACACATTAGATCCTTTGTTCTTTGACATGATCTTGCCTATTATTCAGAAACAATATGATTTTAGGCATATTCCTCCTGAGCATGAACTTTTCAAGCGTCCAATTAAAGAATTGCACTGATGTATTTTTATTCTTATGTTCTTAGGCACATTATATGTATCTTAAAGTCTTTCAATCTTCTTTGCAGTAGAGGATAAGGATTAAACTTAGAATTCCAATTTCCTGGGTATTTTCTTTGATATGAAACTTAGAAGTTAGAAAAAAAATGTTGAGGTTATTTTCATTTTGTTTTATGAATTATCAGAATAACTTACTAGCTATTAGACACTGCAATAAACGGTATTCTGAGATATAATTTTTATGCCGATGTTATCAGTTAAAAAAAAAAAAAAATTTTTTTGTTACACGTTTTACAACTTTTTTCTTCTTTTTCGTTGGTAACAACACGTTTTACAACTTATTCCAAGGCAACGATGACTTTCAGAAAAGTGGCTTAAATGCTTTACTTTCTTTATTCTGTACAAAGGGAGAAAAGCTTTCTTCCCGGAATTTACCAATTGGCTCAAATTTTTTCTACTCATTTCTATGGAAAAATTTAAAATTCACATCCAAGTCCTTATTTAAATTGTAGGAAATGTATGGACCTACCTCCTAAATATACATATATTCAAGTCTTGCTTCCAAGTCTTGACTCTTGCGCAGAACTCTTTCCAATCAAAGATGATACATTGGCTTTGGCTATATCCTTTCTTGATGATCGGTTTATATTTTACGGACGTTGTTATTAAAATTAATAAATAAATAATCTCATATCTATTACAAGACCTTTGGATGATTAGGTCAATTGACATGCAAAAAAGTCATATTCTTTTGGCAAACCTTGTCACGCAATTAGACTAAAAAGGGAAAGCGATTATGACGAAACTTGACATATCTAAACAAACAAAAACGTCGTAAAAATTAATTTTCAATCGTCTCAATTGACTTAAATGAACTATGAAAGGAATCAAATACATTAGAGTGCAACTAAAGAAGTAACCATCCTTTCAAATGGAGAAAATTCTCATCCTGAATCATTTCCTGATCATGCAACTTTATTCTTGCACATCCATTTGAACCATGCAAACAATCCAACAGCCTTTTCAACACACCTTGTGTTCAATCCCTGATCAGGAAAGCATATGTGGTTATAATTCTCTCTTTTATACTTGACCAAGACTCTATCGATGTGACATCAATGTCTGAAAACACAAAAGGTTATCGACTTTCCAGCTTTCACACGTTCATTTTGCTTTACATTACCTCCCTGAACAACAATTTCTTTTAGATTTCTCTCCTATGCTACAATTGTCTTAGAGTTATTAAAACACAAAATTGATGACTACTTGAATAAGAAACTATAACTTTAAACATTATACAGCAAAAGCGAAACTCATTAAAAAAAAAAAAAGAGACATAGTTTAAGTCAAATATATCTTTGCCTAAAAACGATGTATTTTATGTGTACAATACTGACTTCATTGATTATAGATCCTGGTTGCACCACTATTTTTAGATATCTTGTATATTATGATTTTAAATTTAGACTTGGCCAGATTCTATAGCATGACATTGATGGCCATTATTTAAGTTACAAAATCGTTCTTTTTTCTTTGTAGCACTAAATTTATTTTGCGTTCGTGGACTTATACACCATTCTCACCTTGCACTCTAAATTTTAATTTTGAACACTTTTCACAGTAATAATTTGTATTCATCCCACTTAAGTCCAATAGATAATATCATTAAAGGATTGTGCCAATAATGATAATGCATCATTTTATTCTAACTATCTTTGACCACTTTCGCACATTATCATTGATTCGCACGATCCTCTATTCCATTAATTTTGCTAAAGACATTATCAATCTGACTTAAGTAGGACAAATCTGAAAGATTAAGGTGTAATGTGTCTAAAAATTCATTTTCCCCTTTTGGTTGCTTTGAAGTAAATTTATGCAGTTAACGCAACCATGCCGTTTGATATTAGTAGATGAAGGGAGGCACTCAACTTTTATTGAGACAACTGAACTAGATTTTCTTTATTTCTTTTTTCTGAGGGCACAACTGAACTAGATTCATTCTTCTTTTCGGAAGAACTTAACTTTATCCATTATTACGTCTAAGGACTGAAAATACTCTTCTGGAATCTGGCCAAACAAAATATTGTAACTAAGTGCCCTTTTTTATTCCAAATTGAAACACAATAATTGAACTGTGATCCTAAGCTTCCACCATATCATGGCCACAGTTCCATATACGAGGTGAAGTACGTTGTACTAATAATTAAAGATTGAGAAACCCATTGAAATACATGTGTGATATTTTTCTATTAAGTAGTCAAAAAATTCATAGCTATAATAATTTTTTTTCCAATTTTTTCAAGCAAAAGAAAAGTGAGACGTAAGAAGCAAGGAGGGGATAGTGGGATTTGAATCTAGTATTTCTAATTTATGGAATTTCAACTTATAATAAACTTGATATATTATAAGGGTATACTAATAGTTCGAGACTGGATCTATCAAGACTGCATTGTTTGTACTTCAATTGAGACAGGTCCAATCTTAGAAATTTAAACGTGTCAAAATCAAAATTTAATTGTGAGACGAATTCACTATTATGGCGCAACACAATGCAGACAGAAATCTTGAATTTCCCGACAATTTGCTTAGTAGTTGGTACATGCATTCAGCTTCCAGAGTAGCTGACATAGATTGAAAGGGTCATATTCAGATTTCATATGCCGCAATTGGAAAGTGGGATTTATTTTCCATTACTAGACCGTCGGTCATCATTAGCTGCAGGACATAATTTACCAAAAATTTATAATACAAATATTCATAAATAGATCTAGGATTTTTTGTCACTCCTTAGTACTTGGCAGTTATTACACATACTTTAAATAAAGAAAAAGAAAATAAAGAACTTTAACTCACTTCACTAACATTTATGACTCCCTTATTTTCTTTTAATCACTTTTCATATTTCTTACGAATAATCAAAACTGATATTAATGTAGCATATGTAATATCAGAATATTATAGTAAAATTGTCATTGTTTTTAATTTCATAACTTTTAGATAGATTTATATTATTTACATGGGATAATTGCAGAAACCTCCCCTGAGGTTTCTGACACTTGCACTGACCTCCCCTGTGGTTTGAAAAATTGCACTGATCTCCCCTGAACTTACTAATCCTTTGCAAAATTCAGTCCAAACGATTAAAATATTGTTTTAGGTAGTGAAATTAGAATTTTGTACCAGATTTGTCCTTTGTGCTACATGTCCAATGAATGATAAAGTACTACAAATTAATTAACAATTAATAAACTTTAAGGGGTGTAGTTTATGGACAAATACGCATTACCCATTTAAAATACCGACTCTTTATAGATATTTTACTTTTAAACATTTAATTTATAATAAATATATCAATGTTTGTAAGTAAAATTCAAAAAGTGTTACAGTAATATTTTTACAAAAAGGAAATCGGTAGGTTATCTATTTAATATAAATTAAATATTAAAAAAAAGAAAGAAATGGCCGATAAAGTATTAATTCTTTATAGCTTTCATCCATTAGATGAATAAAGTATTGGTTCTTTATGAGTATTTTGTTCTGAATCATTTAATTTATGTTAAATACATAAATGTTTGTAACTAAAATTGAAAAAGTGTTACATTAATATTTTTACGGAAGGAAAATTGGTAGGTTTTGTATTTAATAAAAATTAAATATTTGAGAGTAAAACCTACCAGTTTAAAATTGTTGTGCTAGAATACGCTAAACATAACTTAATTTGTACACACCAGTGTAAGTGAGAATTTGTCACTTAATTTGGTGAACTTTTGGGCTAAAATAGAAATGCTTACTTAATTTCCTAATATTATTCCACACGCACAAGCAAACACACACTTTCACATGTACAGACATTTTTCAAATTGAAAAACAAAAATAGATATCAATACAAATAGAGGTTAAGTTTTTTTTTTTAAATTTAATCTGGTTGAAAATGTGTTTCCTGCATCCAAAGTTGACAATATAGAAAAGGTTACTCTGAACTGAAACACATCTACCAAATAGGTAACTCTGAACGTTTTTGTTAATGTTAACAACTAAAGTTAACCTATATTAATCATAACGGACCAAAAATTTGTCCTTTTTACACTGTCAAGAATCTATTGAGATAGGCCAAATACATGACGAATATTAACTATGTAAATAATGAAATGCAAAAGACTAAATTATAGTTGTTTCAAAATAAAGATGAAAAATTCTATTTTGTCTCCTACTATAGCCAATAATTTCAGGAAGCTTCTTTGAACAAGTCCACTACATTGGGAATTCAAGTACTAGCCTTATGAAAATTGAGGCATGGTCCTTTGGATTGAATCCATCAAACAGAAAATTGGAAAAATGGAGTAGTTGAAGTTCTCATTCCAGTAGGCCAATATTCCATGCTAAAGGAATATCAACCAATTCAACACCAAATGAATAATGCAAAAATTAATAGAACATCTACATGATGAATTATTGAGTAAAGAGTCCCTACTCAAGGGTTACTTCCTACTGGACTACTTGTGAAAATGACTACTTCGGCATTCTTTGCCGCAACTAGGCACATTCCTGGACACGTTTTGGACGGCCATGCATGCAAAGCTGTATCATGGAAAATCATCCAGGCCTAAATTTTCCTTAACAACTTTCAGACATTGGCTGAAAATGCATGCTGCAAAGGTCAATAGAATAATAATTACGACCCAAAAGTTCTATGGAGGTAGTTATAATTAATTACGGATTTCTTACTAAAGCTTTGTTTGATAATCCAATTCAGTATTTAAAATTAATGGATTCAAATCTTAATATGTTCAAGAGCATTTGATAATAAAAAATTGAACATCTGAATTAATTAAGTGGCACTAAATTTTCCAAGCAAAACTTGCTTCAAAAAATAAGTGTTAAACTATTTACTTATCACTTAACATGTACACACTCAGAAGTATCAGATTTAGTATTTAATAATCCAATAACTTAATGAATTTAAACTTCAAACTTCATATTTCATATTTCAATTTTCAATTTTCAAATTTTAATTTTATCAAACGCATCCTAAGTTCTTTTATATTCTCTGCCTATTATGATAGACAATAATAAATTGATCAAACTATCAATAAGGAGGGCTCTAAAGGTCTTCTTCACTGTAAGGTTCAAAGTTCGAATCCTATACTTGACGGTTAGGTGAAGAGGGGTGGGTGGGTAAAAATAAATAAATAATAAACTCTCAGCATAACTTGCCCTAACAATAACTATGCTAGGCTTGTTTTTTATTGTTTAGTGTTAATAACAATGATGATGATGATGATCATATTATATAATAACAATTATTATTATTATTATTGCAGTGATGTAGATAGGACTCGTCTTGTATAGCTGATAGCTATTGTAGTTTCTGGTAGGGGACTGCTACCTGGACCGCCGCTCTAGTAAACGGAAATAGATCCCTCCTACCAACTTTTCTTTAGCACCATATGAGATCTGAAATTATACGACATTTCAATGGAATTTCAGTCCTTCTGAATTTGCATTTTGACATGCGCGGGGTATACATATAACATTAAATTCATCCCAATCAAGTTTTACATTTATAAACTCCTAAATATCCCACACGCGATTTATCGCAAGTATGCGAATCGTGAGCGAATATAGGGTATTAAGAGTCGATTCCACAGGAAAGATTGCAATTACCGGCACTACTAAAGCTTCTCTATTATTTAGACTATCAATGAATTATAAGAAATGAAACCTACTAAACTTAAGAAAATAACAATTGAAAGCTCCTTAGGTTGTGGTATCCCTAACTAGTCATGCAAGTGCTATATTTGGATCATTGAGTACTACTATCTAGGCTAGTTATGGTGTAATTTCCTTAAGCATGTGAAACCTACTTTCGTAGTGAATCAACTATACTTATAACTAATCCATACCTATTCTCATGGTTATAAAATTAGCTACAAGTTCATTTCTTCAGTGAAATTACATGAAATGAATCACTTAAAACCACATAGGTGCACCTCTACTTTCGTGAGTGTACTCCCTATGTTTAGCACTTCTTGAATTAGTGTTAAATCTCAATTTTCATTGCAGAAACAACACTTTAGATAATCACAATTAATGGTACCAGATTAATCATGATTTAAAGGGCCAAAGTGCTACATAACTTGCTCAAATAATAGCAATCAAATAACCAAATAATAAACACTAACAATCATAGAAAGTTCAACCAAACCCAAGGCATAAACTTTAAAGACACATATTGAACACAAAATCCAAAACTTGCATATTAACTATACTTAAGAATCTGATACAAAAGTTAAAGAGTTGGAGAAGAGATAACCCATGTCACTTGAGCTTCAACTCCTCCTTCTTCATCTACATCTTGATCCTAATCTAGCCAATATACAAGAATGGATGAACTACACTTACTCTATACTAAACTAACCTAACACTCAGAAAATGCAAGAGCTACATTTCTGCATTCCAAGCTTTCTCCCGTATCTCTCTCTATTCTCCCTTCAATTTTGTAAGTTTTGGCTATATAAAGATGAAAGGTGGTCAAGAAATGAGGCTTACACCTCCCTTTTACAGCTGATAATGTTTCTCATATGTCTAGCATTACATGTGACTTAGTGGAGATGAAATTGAGTTTTCCATGTAAAGAGCAGCCTTCTCTGACCACAATCCGGCCACAAAGCCGGCCAAGTTCAGGCCGGATTGCTACAGTGACATTTTGGTGCACTTTTGTTCAATTTCCAGCTCTGCTCCGATTTTGCGTCAAATTCAACTGAACTTTTCTTGATGATAAAAGCTGATTTAGCTCTTGACCAAAACATAAAACTTGTAGCCCTTTGAGTTAGCTTTCCAATGCATCAAGAATCACCTGATTTGGATCTGTGTAGGCTGAGAAACGACTAAAATACCCTTTACTACTCACTACCCTGTTTCAGTTTCGACTAATAGAAATTAGCTACTGTAATTCGGTTTTTTGACCTAGAAAACCTTTAAACTGGATTCAGATGTCTTCCCTAAAGTTGTAGATCTATCTCTTATCTTCAAATTGGTTTAAGAAACATCTCAATCCGATCATTGTAGCTCAATTTATAGCCAAAATACGAAAATGTGTCAAAACTGTCAAAATGCACAAAATCCAAGTAAAAAGTGATAAAAACCTCATTTAATTACTTAAAAGCATTTTTCACCAATTATAGCCAAAATGATTCATTTTCTTCCAGTAATGTAACCAAAGTGACTAAAAATAATATAAAATGTCATACAATTAAAACGTAAATTAGTCACTTATCACATTTACTCCACAAAATTTTCAGCAAATTCTACATTTGGGTCTGCATGGACCGTATTGACGAAAATGAGTTTAGTCAGGACAACTAAAATCTTGATATTGACGCATTATGGTTTTTTAAGCTAGGATTCTTCTAAGTTCATGTAGAAGTTATTCAACCTTAACACGTAACACATCAAGATTAAACTACGATATAACTTTTTCTTTATTCTATACAGTTATATCTTTGTAAGTTTGCAGTTTTAGGTACTTTGATTATTTGACTCTTTGAACACTAACAAAAGAACCTTATAAGGTATTTAATTTTAGTATTTCAGTCTTTTGCACTATAGCTTCAGCTAAGATAATACTTTATGGCAAAGATATGAAGGACATGTCTTTTTTTTTTTTTTTTGGTGATTCACAGGTTGTTTGCTCCTTTTTCAGTGGATTCTCTCTCCATTTTTCATATTATATATTTTGATGCATGACACGTGCCTTCATTTATTAACAAGAATTAGGATTAGTTAAAGTTAAAATGATCATATCCCTTTTCTAATAAATGAAGTTACATGTTATGCATCCAAATGTACATTGTGAAAAAAGAAGAAAGAATCCATTGGAAAGGAGCCAAATTCCATAGTGAATTCCCACTCAGTACCTAATTATAACAAGAATGAAGAAGGTACAATAAATAGGCGATGTGCTTTATAGTTTGGTTTGAAGATCATTGGAAAAAAATTTCCTATTATTTATTGTTACAAGTTTTTGTAATGGAATGTACATGAGATAAAAAGTAATTAAAACAAAAGAGAGATAAAAAGTAGTTAAATAAATAACAGTGTTGTTGAAAAACACATTTAGAGAGTCATACAAAAAAAAAAAAAAACTCCAAATAATATGCTTTCCAAACAGAGCGTTCTTTCAAAGAAAGAACTTCATAATCTCTATGTGTAAGTAACGATCTAGTTTAATTATCAACACCGAATCGATTCATCCAACAATGCTATTGTAAAACAAGCAAGTAATAAATCCACTATCGTCCTAACATAACCAAGGATATTTTGTGCGATCTAGTAATGACCTCTTCATGCCCAAGTGAAGTCACGAAAAGAATTAAATAAATTGAGCTTTTCCTAAAAGTAAGAAAATGAAAAACAAAGTTCACAGGTGATTTCTTCTTTTTTGTAAGCCGTATTACTTTTTCCTTTTCTTGTAAGTCAGTACATGCTGTGAATTGTCCATCATTTTAATCAAAATCAAGTTTGCTGGAGGGTGAGAAAACTGGCTCTAGCAGGTTGTATATATCATTGTTGGGGGCTGAGGAACCAGGCAGCATATGATTCTGGCAGGTTTCAAATAATTCAGATGGTGAGCTGTACTGTTTGTGATAAGAAATCCATTGTAGCTGCATGAAGGGGATTGTAAAAACTCCTGCAAATATGGAGCTGGCGATTGAGTGGTTTTGATCTTATATGTTTTCAATAGAAAGGCTTAACGTTGTTTAGCTAGCTGATATATGTATTGATTCTCTATACTCTCTGTGTAACCATTGCATTGCTTCAAAAAGTTCCATCTCTTCCTTAGAAAAGAAAGAAAAGATGGCAAGAATGGCAACTGATATTAATTTGATTTGATCTTCATACGATTATGAAAGACACGCGTATGGAAAGGGAATTTAAAATTGAAGAAATTTGGGAGTTAAGTGTTGCATGGAATATTGGCCAATTTATTTTTGTATAAGGCGATTTTGTTCTTTTCTCTATTTTTTTGTGTAGTTGTTCTTTGATAAAATGATCTTTTTCATTTGGTAAAATTGTTCAAAATGTTTGCATATTTTAAAATGCCAACTTTACATCTCTTACAAAATCAGGTTAGTGAAATTTGATCCCAACTTAAATTTTCAAATATTTTTTAATCTGAATCTACATGTGATCCATACATGGCCATTTTTTTAGGTACAAAAAAGGTCACATCGGATTGTGATTTGACCTTGAATAAACAAAATGCTTGTGCACCCTTTATGGGTAAACAAATTTTACAGTGGACACAATAGGATTTCAAGCCAAATTTTGAGTTAGTCTATTCTTATTTAGCTAATAATTTTAATTGATCTGTTTTACGTGCATTCAATTTTTGATTTATGGATATATGTATCTATTTATTTTATTCTATAGAAGAAATTCTGGATTTTTTTTTTGTTTCTTTCCTAGTTTGGTGCTTTAAACCTGAAGGAAAAGAGAAAAGTTACAAAACAATTTTTTTTAAGCAGGGGAGGGGTGCAAATTAAGAAACTAAGAAATGGAAAGTAGACTTCAAATTTCTGGAATCTCAACTTTAATCACTGCATTAAGACCTCTTCGGCTTCCCAAATCTATAGTTATTATATTTTCTTAACCTTAAATTTTAGGATTCACCCCTATTTGTTGAACACTACTCCCGTGAATCTTTAAAATCTCAGTGATAAAAAATTAAAAATTAAACCTATTTTTTAAGGTATTTAGATAAGTTTGTGACACTGATTAAAACCATTATTAAAAATTTTTTAAAATAATTTTGTGATACTAATTAAAACTATTTTGCATTAATTATGTGTTTGGATAGGAGATTATTTGGGATAATTTTTTAAAAAAATACTGTAGCATTTTTTTGATGTAATGTATGTGAGATAAAAAAAATTAATTAAAAAATGTGTTAATGATAGAAGTAAATCAGTATGTACAAATAATGTGCAATCCAAATACAAACATTGGTCTCTAATTAAAATCTTATAGTTTTAGTCAGAAATTACATTGCGCAAAAATTTGGAACTTGGGCTAAGCCCATTTTAAGCCCAAAACTCAATGAATTTAAGGGGCCAAACTTATGCCAGAATCGTTAAGTACAAGTGGGCCAGGCCCAGGCAAGAGAATGATTTTTGTGACCTTAGACTTGGCTCTCAGTCAAACCCAGTCAAATTGGCCCAATAGTCAGCTTCTATAATGTCATTAACTTGTAAAAATTAATCATAATACCATAACAAGTGGCAACAACACACAAGTATTAGATTTTGTAGCAAAGCGTTTAGTAATATGTCATTCTGACTTTTGGTATGCCTCATAGTTCTTTGATTTATTTATTTATCTTTTGGTCACAGACTCACAGTTCCCATTTCTTTTATAGCTTCTGCACCTTGTAAACATGTGGGTATTAATTGGTAGAAAATTCTATATTAAGTTGATATATGATTTAAGCGACAGAAATAAATTAAAAAAAATAATCCACCTCGATTCCTATATTTGTATCTATTTTTTAAGAATGTCATGATTTTCAATCATTTTTTGTAGATCAACTCTTAATTGACTGCTTATTGAAAGCATCGCTTAGTAACTCCCATTTGGGCCAACTTCGGATTGACGTAACTAAGCTCATACAATCTAATAGTATTTCTTGATAAATTTATGAATTAATATTTTATATACTAACAATGTATATGTTATTATCGTTGGATGCATGACAACAAATATATGCTTTACATGTTTATGTGTTTAAAAGTAAAAGGTTGAGGTGTGTGTTTGAGAATGATTCAATTAATACTATGCGCCAGATAAACGGAAGTGATGGGGGATCTGTCCGAACTTGGGCTTTGATTTCATGATTCCACAAATCGTTCAAGCTCTTTTCAGTCTTCTCGGTTTATTTGGCTTTGAAGAAATTGTAATAGAGCAGCTCATGCAGTGGTTCAATGTGCTAGAACAGGTTTGGATACTCGAAGTTGGTGGAGTATGCACCTGTTTCTGCTACCAATGTTATCGGCGGATGAAAGTTTGAGTTAAATTCAATTTTCTATTTTATCAAAACAAGAAAGAAAGCAAAGAGAGTGGGGAAAATCATTCAAAACGCCCCTTACATTTTGTTAGATAAATTTTTTTGTTCTCTACTTTTAAAGTACTAACATTACATCCCTTATAAAATTAAATCGATAATATTAGGTTCCAACCTATATTTTCGATCACATTTTAGCTCCAATTCATCACGTGACTTAGCTATCGATCATTTTTTAAAGGGTAAAAATGTTAGATCTCATTTTTAATTAAACAAATCTATATTAATTTTTGTTCCTAAAAAAGTAGGATCTATCCTAAAGTATATTTTTTTCTCCTAAAAAAGTGAGATCTGCCCAATTCATATTTATTTTTACCATTAAAAAAGTGAAATCTGAATTTTTTTTGTACATAAAAAATAATTGTAAGTGGGTCACATAGTAATTTCAAGTTAAAAAGTGGTTGGAAACTTTGTTAGGACCAAATTTTGCTAACTTGAATTGGTAAGAAACAATAAGTTAACATTTTAAAAGCCAAGAATGAAAAAATCATATGACGAATTGTGAGAGACGTAACAAATGATTTTTTCCCGAGAATTATATATATGTGGAACTCTTGTTTCCCGCCCTTTCTTGCTAGCCAGGAGCCCGGTGTTATTCACTTGGAGAATTATATACATGTGTGTGTGTATTTGGATAGAAAATTATTTGAAATATTTATTATAATATTTTTTATAATGTGATGTTGTGAGATAAAAAAAATGATTGAAAATATAAAAAGGTTAATTAAAAAATATGGTTGTAATGCGAGCAAATTTTTTTTACAAATAATGTAACATCAAAACAAACTTATCCAGTTGGTAATTGCATGAGAATTCTATTCCCCAATCACATGTTTGGTTGGCCAAAACAGGAATCTAGTAAGTAGTAACTTGGCTATCAATCGTCTTTAACTATCCCAAGAGTTCCAAAGGCAAAGTACTTTGCTAAAACCGAGTTTCTCGCAGCTAATTCTTCCTACTTATGAAGAAGCATCTTGGAGGGAAGGAAGCTGATTAATAAAGGAATTTTATGGAGAGTGGGAAATGGTGATGCGATTCACATTTGGGACGATCCATGGATACCAGTTCCAACATCATTCAGCGTAGCTCAGCATTCAAAGCATTTATGGCCAGAGGCAAGAGTAAGAGATCTCATTGATTATGAATCTGGAAGGTGGAAAATGCACCTCCTTAATGCCTTGTTTCTGAAACATGAAGCGGAGTTGATTAAGAAAATTCCTCTGTCAGCATGTTGGGCGCATGATGAGATAGTATGGCATTATTCAAGGAATGGAATATTTGATGTTAAATCAGCATATCATTTGGCAAGAAACTCTAAAAATCTGGAAAAAGGTGAAGAGGGATCATCATCGAGTAAAGGAAAAGAACTTTTGGAATGGATTATGGCACCTAAACATTCCTCCAAAAGTCAGGGTGTTCATATGGAGGGCATGCTCAGGTATTTTACCCACTGGACATAATTTAAATGCTAGAATAAGATGTGAAAATAAAAATTGCAAATGCTGTGGGTGTGAAGTGGAAACTAATAAACACATATTTTTTTAGTGTGAGTTTGCCCAAGAAGTGTGGAAAGGACTTGACAAACGGAAGTTGTTGGAGAACTCTTTTGCCCCTAATTTCAAGGAATGGTTTGGTTGGGTTATGATTTCACAAGGAAAGCAAGGAGCAGAGTTAGCAGCAGTAATTACTTGGTTAATTTGGAGATGCAGGAATGAGAGGATTTTTTAAGGAAAAGTAAGGGATGCGCTCAGGGTTGGTGAATATGCAATAGATTTCTTGCAGGAATATTGGAATTTACACTGCAAAGCTGAGTTACCAGAGACTGATAGTCTGACCAAGTGGGTAGCTCCAGAAGAAGGTATTTTAAAAATAAATGTTGATGGAGCCTTCTCTGACACTGGGGCTGGAATTGGAGTTGTGGTGAGAGACCATCAGGGACAAGTGGAAGCATTGATGGCTGAAAGAGTTTCTGAGGCCCTTAATGCAGAGCATGTGGAATGCTTGGCTTTTCTTAAAGCTTTACAGTTTGCCAAAGATTTTGATATTTCTCACCTCATTCTAGAAGGGGATGCCTTGGGCATTATCCAGAGAATCAATGTAGTACGAGTCTTGAGTTATCGGTGTTAGGTAACTTGATCAGAGGCATTAGAGATATGCGGAAGGATTTTTGTTACATACTGGTTTCACATGTAAGAAGGAAGAATAATTAATGTTTCTGCTCATTTATTGTCTCATTTGTCTCTGTCACTTGAGGGAAGTCACGTTTGGTTTGTAAACTTCCCAAAGGAGATTATGTACGCTGCAAATGCAGATGTACTTTAATGAAGTTCAGTTTCATTATCAAAAAAAAAAAAAAAAAAATCTATCCCAATCTCAGAAGTCGGAATATCGAGATAACCACGAGCGTGTTGATATTTTAAAGACACTATTTTGAGATTCTTAATATTGAGGATCAGTTTGCAGCCTCCCACATGCAATGTTGGCTGGCTAGAAAGTTGGACAACTAAAACCCTTGTGTGGTACAACAAGAGATCTTGTGTTCAAATCTTAAAATTATGAGCAAATTATCCGGATAGTCATCCAACTTTTTGAATAGTATAGTTTTGACCATCTAACTTTTAAAAATACGTATTTATCCTCTAATCTATCAAAATGATATCACATTATTGATTAGTTCATCAAGTAAGAGTATATGTAATTATGTATAGTGCTTCTGAAGTCAATTATGTTTTCTTTAATTCGTCAACTGTTGGAAGTCACAAATATTTATTTTTTTTCTTTTTCTTGAAGATCACAAGTATTTGATTTCAGTGTTTAGTTCTAAGGCATTGCATCTTCCTATGCAATTTATCAATACAATGCTTTCCGGGACTTCCTAACTTTATATTCTTATTAGTTTCCAATAGTTCTTTCTGTTAAACAGGCTGTCATGGGCACCATACCCCCTTTCAATTATTCACGGAAAGCTGTGATCTGAAGGCTTCAGAGGGCAACTTTAAATCAAGCCATGGTTGAGTAGTCTGCATTCTAACATCAAAGACAGTCTGTCATGAGCACCATGCCCCCTTTTAATTCTGGACGAGGGGCCTGGACGGTTGTCAGGCAGTTCTGGACGAGAGACAACCGTCCCAGGCAGTTCACGGCCTGGATGAGGCCTCAAAAATTTGTGCAGCTCAAATCACGTCTTGTAATTCGATTTTCACGCCGTGTGGGACCCATAAGAATGTGTTCTATTGTTACACCTTGTACAGATGATGTTACACTATGTACAAATGATGTTACATCTTCTGGAGCGGTTGTAAGAACAACCGCTCCAGCCCCGCGTCCTTTAATTCTTCGCCGTCAACTGTGATCTGTGACCTGCCAAAGACTTCAGAACAATTTTTTCTCTGACAAGACCATAAATCCAGAAGAGTTATTTATTTATATATTTATTTTTTGATAAAATTAATGGACCCATAGTTGTGGGAGCAGTAGAAGAAGAGTGAATTAGATAGGGAAAATTTTGAAAGCATATATATATATATATATATATATATATATATATATGTATGTATGTATATACATACACAACCGATGAAAACTCGAAGGCAATAAATCAAATCAAGACATATTAACAGAAGTATAAACATATTAATGTTAAGTCGGATTCTCTAATTTTTGTTCAAATTCTTCAACTGAAATGCAAATGCCCATGGCCTATTCTTTCAGAGCTAGAAGAGATTTTTCAAATGGTTAGTGTGATTGATAATGTCTCGCATACTTTTCGTGAAACTAATAAGATTGCCGATGCTTTATCTAATGAAGGGTGTGTCATTGGATATTCTTTGATTTACACACA
Source organism: Coffea arabica (assembly GCF_036785885.1). NCBI lineage: Eukaryota > Viridiplantae > Streptophyta > Magnoliopsida > Gentianales > Rubiaceae > Coffea > Coffea arabica. Next base: position 13,007,293 of record NC_092313.1, on the reverse strand, counting down.
AGAGTCGAAACTTCCAAAGGTATCTAGAGGGGAAATTCAAGTCAATAGATTAGGATTCCCATCTCTAAGGAAATGTAAGCGTTAATTTTATTTTATTTGGAATATTATTGTAACATCTTCATATACTTTCAGAGGTTAGGTTTATGTCTCCATCTATTTTAATAGTTAATAAAATTCGGAGCTGATATCCCTTTCCCGTGTACGGGTTTGCCATTAAAAAAAAAATCAAATCAAGACGTCCAAATGCATCCACATTCTACAACCCAACCTATGCAAGGCGAGTGAAGTTTACATGCCTTACATTAGGACCCAAAGAAATTATAAAGGTGCAATTCTGTTCTACAAATGGTATAACTCTACTGTTTTACAGCAAGAAAGAAATAATTAAGATCTGTATCCTCACTTTAAATTGTATTGTAATCACACAAAGTACATCAAATTTTCTAATGGAAACATGCTATATTCTTCCGATCCATGGCTATTATTGTCTCCCACGTCAACTAAACTTGGTGCTCAACAAAATAAAAAATAACAATAATAATAAGTTTGTGCTTAACGTGAACCACAATCGCTTGTGCCCCAGAATTTAGAGATTCTAGATTCAGATTTCCTTCCAAATTCTTCTTCTGTTGCTTAGAACCTAACCTTTCCCAGTTTGATTTCTTTTTTTTTTTTGTAAAAAAAAACCATAATCACTTCAATTGTTTATATACCTCCGTTCATACCATACTCTATTATGCTCGCTGTCAGCGTTTCTTCTCCCGCTCGTGAAAATTTCCAAACAGATCTTCCAAAACAAAGATGATAATGGAATCCATATTGGCCCTCCAATCAAATCCCTACATCATTGCGGTTGTAGTTCTCCTTCTCATTGAAGAACAATTCTCTTACCTAAAAAGGAAAAGCTTCCTACCAGGTCCAGCCCTGGTCCTTCCTTTCATAGGCAATGCAATTCCAGGGAGAAACAATCCACCTTAGCTCAATCCACCCCTCTGGGAATGTCTACAAACTATTTCTTTGGCAAATTCATCCTTTACATTTATTCAACCGAGCTGTCTCACAAAGTTTTCTCCAATGCCCGCCCTGATACTTTCCACATCGTTGTCCATCCTTTTGGCCAAAAATTATTCGCCGAAACTAGCCCAGTCTATCAATTCGGCCAGGAACACAAAGACCTTCGTCGCCGTGTAGTAAACTTTACTCCTAAGGGTTTAGCCACCTATAGTTCCATTCAGCAACGTATAATTCTCAAGCACTTGAAATCATGGCTTCTTCTCATCAAATCAGACCAAAAACCAATTCCTCTTCGCTTACTTTGTCGTGAAATGAACTTAGAAACCTCTCAGACAGTGTTTGTCGGGCCTTATTTAAGCGATGAGGCACAGAAAATATTTGACATCGGGTACAGTTTTTTCAATCAGGGCGAGATGACACTTCCTATAGACTTACCTGGATTTGGCTTCAGAAAAAGCTAGATTATCCGTTAAGAAACTTGTGGAAATCCTTGCATTTTGTGCTGTTGAGAGCGAGAAGAAAATGTAGAATTGAGAAGAGCCAACTTGTTTGATTGATTTTTGGATGCAGGAAAATTTGACGGAGAAGGCTGAGGCTGAAGAAAAATGAGTTGCTGATATTGATAAGAAATTCGATTCTACCAAAGAAGAACTTGGAGGCCATTTATTTGACTTCCTTTTCGCAGCTCAAGATGCATCAACTTCCTCACACTTGTGGGCTGTAAGTGTAACCTTTCTAGATTCACATCCTCGTGTTTCACAAAGAGTTCGATCCGAGGTGGAAAAATATTGGAACCCTTTATCCAATGAGCTGATCACGGTGGAGCAGATTAGGGAAGTGAAGTACACCGAGGCTGTGGAGAAGGAGGTGCTGAGAATAAGACCTCCAGCGACACTGGTGCCACACACAGTGGCTGAGGATTTTGCATTGACAGAAGATTATGTGATTACCAAGGGCACAATTGTCTTTCCATCAGTTTTTGATTCTTGTTTTCAAGGTTTCCCTAATGCTGATAAGTTTGATCCAGATCGTTTCATGGAGGAAAGGCAAGAAGACAAGAGGTTTACAAGAAGAATTTTCTGACTTTTGGATCTGGGGCGCACCAATGTATTGGGCAGAAATATGCAATTAACCATTTGAAGCTCTTTGTTGCAATTTTCACTACATTGATCGACTTCAAGAGGGCACGACAGGATGGTTGTGATGATATTGTTTATGTTTCAACCCTCGTTCCGAAGGACGACCGCAAAGTTTTTCTTTCTCAACGATGCAAGAGATTACCCTCTGTAGCATGAGATAAAGGAAAACATAACTCAGTAGCATGAGGGTTATTGAATGAAATGATATTTTCTATATAAAAAAATGCAGTAATATCCAATAATTAATCAAATTACTCTATCATTTAGACAATTAAAAGTTGAAAGAGATTAACAATGCAGTAAGAAGTGTGAATGTGTACATCCAAATAGTAAGTTAGGTGTCCATTAGAAGTATTACCAAGTGCTCTGGGCACCTATTAAAAAATTTTAAAAAAATAAAAAAACCAAGCATGTGTAAATTTTGAAACTAACTTTGTACATTTTTTTTAAACTAACTTTTACATTTAAATTCCATTTTTACTCGAATCAAAAAAGTACCCAAGCCCAACTGCCTAATTTATTTGATTAATAGCAGTTGGGCTTCATCTTGACCTATCAATATTAGGTTGAAAGTGTATATACAAAGCCCTAAGAGCATTTGGATTGTAATTTTATAGAATTTTTGTAAAAAAATGATAGGGTGCATATTGGTTAATGAAATAGCTAATACTTGCTTGTGATTTTGACCAAATATTGCATTATTAGATTGATTCTACTCATATTTGGCAATTGGTGTTGATTATGGGAATATGGCAAAAAAAGAGTAAAAAGTAATTTAATGAAGATATTTCCAGCAAAAGACTCTTAACCTATTCCACATAGGCGTGACAAACAAGGTTCCTATTCCAATTTAACTTCTAATTGTATCTTGACAAAAAGGTGGAGGCGTTAGTCCTTATTAATTAGTGTCGGTGATTAGTTAGGAAATAGATATTCTTTTCCTATTAGGAATAGGACTCTATTTTCCTTTTTATATAGATTAGTAGGTAGCAATGAAGAGGGAGAGGAGGAACGTCTTTGTTTTTGGGAGATTAGATATTAGTCTCGGCATCAAAAAAACAACGAGCCGCTTGTCTCTTTTCCTGGGTTATTTTCAATGAAGAGCAGTTAATTTTCTTATTCTAGTCAAGAGGTAACAAGGATTTGGTTTAACTATAGTTATGAGATTGCATTGTTTTCATCTGTTTCTTTTATTCTTTATTTGTTAATATTCGTATGTTTTATAATTTAATTTCTCATGGTTATTTCGTTGTTTGAATATCAAGAGCCTGATATTTAATTCAACCTAACAATCTATTGCTAATTAAGACAGTTAAATCTATAATTGTTTAATTATCTAAAATTAGTGGTAACTAATGTGATTAATTTCATGTGAGAGAATCATATAATCTAATTTATATAAACCCTGGTAGCATGTTTATTGATTAGAATAGGGTTTTTTTAGTTTTTAATGCAATCAAGAAATTAAATTCTATGGGCATATCTAAGATTATTTCTTGGTTAAAAAATAGTGAGCTGACGTGCCTTAACTATCGATACGGTACAAAAAAGAAAAGCTGATTGTAATTTGGATACAGAGCCCTAAGAGATTTGGATTGTAATTTTTAGAATTTTTGTAAAGAAAAAATCATTGTAACATTTTCTGGAGATCTATATCTATATTTATTTATATGTATTAGAGAGCAAGGTTTCGATGAGAAGCCTCTACAGGCATTAGAAATCTAAATCCCCTTTTACTATAATTTTAGATTTATTTTAATTAAGTAATCCCTTCTATATCTATATGTATGAGAGGACAAGTTTTTTACGAGGAGCCTCTACAGGCGTTAGAAATCTAAATCCCTTTTTACTATAATTTTAGATTTATTTTAATTGAGTAATCCATTTTTCTTATCCTTTCCCACTTTCCAATTTACATGGCTCACTAACTCACAAAATCAAAATTTCAAAATTTTAACTATGAATGACCCACTAACCCACAAAATCAAAACTCCAAAATTTTAACTAATGGATGATAACCTCCCGTACAAAATCACATCTGTAAATCCCAAATCACGTCTAACACTTAATGACATAACTCAAATAATTTAAGAAACTCATCATTATGAAAATCATATATCCAAAATTTAGAGGCCCATTTGAATTACAATTCCCACAATTCTACATATTTTATTGTCACAATCAATCATAAAACTGACAATCACTAATTGATTTTCATTTGTCATCCATACAAACCAAATATAGTGCGAAAAAAAAAAATACGTATCATTCTCTCACCATAGATGAATTCCACTTACAAGCATTTCAACAATAACTCAATTCCAAACTTGTAAAATTACAAAGGAGAAAACAACTAATTACAAAGCAAAACCTGTACCGTAGTGATCGCACTGAAATACTTCAAAAAGGTTCAGCACGACACTATCACTTCCACCTACCTAATTTGATCCACCTACCTAATTTGATTGGTATCCTAGCAAAGTATTTTGGTCTTCAATGCCAAACTATTATGCCGAACGCAAGGAAATGTTCTTTCCTTTTGCATGAAAGATGTACATAATTAATATTAAATGAAATGTGGTTATACAATATTTTTCGTTCAAGCATGAACATCAATATATTCTTAGCGTTAGGCAACGGCTCAATTTTCTTTCATATTTTTTTTCATATTCGGGCTCTTAAATTTCAGATTTCAAGGTTCAACATGATCCAACTATAAATGACTTCAACGTCTTCATAGCTAAAGCAAGGTTGCGTACTCTACATCTTAACATTAAAAAGCGTGCCAGGAACTCCATCCTCCCTTTTAACTCTTCATGGTCAACTCTGACATGTCACTTTCCAAATGCATAATGCTTAAGAATACATTTCTCACTTATAACCAGTGACGGAGCCAGGATTTTTTTTTTTTGGGGGCCAAAATTGAAATTCCATTCAAAGATGACTAATTCATATATATATATATATATATATATATCAACTCTCATAATATAAACTAAAATTGAAAAAATTTAGGGGGGGCCAATTTTATTTTACACACATATTTACATATTATGAATTAAAATTCTCAAAACTTAGGGGGGGCCATGGCCCCCCTCTGCCCCCCCTTGGCTCCGTCATTGCTTATAACACTCTGTCATTCAAGAAGATTTAGTCAGATGAAGAAAACGTTTAAAAGCTAAAAGAACTATATGGTTAGCTGAAGAAAATTCTAAGGCAATTAAATGAAGACATTCACATGCATGTACAGATCAACCGATAATTTTCCATTTAAGGCCAATGAATTTTACCAGCCTATACAGCATTGGGACACAGAGAAAATAGGGACAAGGGGCACAAACGGTAGGTGCAACCGTTTGTGCAGGTTGTATTCATTTTTCACGGCGCGTAACTTCCATTGTACACGACGTAATTTTACAACACTTTTTTGTGAGTCCCACACATGGCGTGAAAATCGAGTTACATGGTGTAATCTGAGCCGCACAAATTTTTGGGGCCACATCGTGGCCGTGAACATTCAGTGACAACCGTTCCTGCCCATTTCCAGAAAATAGATATGTGATTGTGACATACTAGGGTAGGACGCCGACGTCATTGCTTTACTACAAAAGGCAATATCACCGGTGACGTTTAGTTTCAACATGTATACTTGTTTTTATTTAAGTTCCAAAGTCATAATGTGCTTCAAATAATCTAATGGAAACATGTAATGAGTTTCATATAGATGGCTTTTAATGTCACTTAGGTCAACTATAAATTCATGCTTGTAGACACTAGGGACTATCTAGGGGCCAAATTTTTCTTGCTGCTGATTTTAGTAGTTACTTGTGTATTGTTTCTGTTGTCTCGATTGTTCTTGTGTACAGCTATTGCTCTGTGTGCGAGTTATTTTGCTCTTATCTTGAATTCTTGATCAATAAAATTGCTAGTTATACTTACAAAAATAAAAAATTCATGCTCAGAAAGCACAATCACTTTGAATTGTTTATATAGCCCCCTTCTTCATTGCCTATTGCGCTCTCAAATATCAATCTTTTTTCTCCTTCTCTTGAAAACCTTCAAAAACACACCAGCCACAAACCAGGATTTCAGTGGGATCCATATTTTCCCTTCTGTCAGACTACACTCCATATATCGCAGCCCTTGTAGTTCTCCTTCTCATTCATGAACAAATCTCTTACATAAAGAAGAAAAGTTTCTACCAGGTCCAGCCCTGGTCCTTCCTTTCATAGGGGATGCAATTCCCTTAATTAGTCAAAAACCCCACAAAATTCTGGGATAAACAATCCGCTTTAGCTCAATCCACCCCTCTAGGAATCTCCACAAACTACTTCTTTGGTAAATTCATCCTTTACATTTATTCAACCGAACTTTCCCACAAAGTTTTTGCCACTGTCCGCCCTGATGCCTTCCAACTCGTTGTCCATCCTTTTGGCAAAAAATGTTTGCCAAAACTAACTTAGTCTATCAATTCGGCCAGGCAAACAGAGAACTTGGCCGCCGTGTAGCCCCTAACTTTACTCCTAAGGGTTGAGCCACCTATAGTTCCATTCAGCAACGCATAATTGTCAAGCACTTGAATCATGGCTTCTTCTGACAACATCAGGCCACAAACCCATCCCTCTTCGCTTCCTTTGTCGTGAAATGAACCTAGAAACCTCTCAGACGGTGTTTGTAGGGCCTTATATAAGCGATGAGGCGCGTAAAACATTTAACATTGGGTACGACTTGTTCAACGAGGTTTCGATGAAACTTCCTATAGACCTACCAGGATTTGGCTTCAGAAAAGCTAGATTATCTGTTAAGAAACTAGTGGAAATTCTTGCATTTTGTGCAGGCGAGAGCGAGAAAAAAATGAAGAATGGGGAAGATCCAACTTGTTTGATTGATTTTTGGATGCAGGAAAATAAAAGGCAAAAAGCTGAGGCTGCAGAAAAGGAGTTGCTGATATTGATAAGAAATTCGATTATACCAAAGAAGAACTTGGAGGTCATTTATTCGACTTCCTTTTTGCAGCTCAAGATGCATCAACATCCTCACTGTTGTGGGCTGTAACTTTTCTCGACTCACATCCACATGTTTTAGAAAGAGTCCGATCAGAGGTGGGTAAATATTGGAGCCCTTTATCCGATGAGCTGATCACGGCGGAGCAGCTAAAAGAAATTAAGTATACAGAGGCTGTGGTGAAAGAGGTCCTGAGAATAAGGGCTCCAGCGACACTGCTGCCACACAATATGGCACAGGATTTTGCATTGACAGAAAATTATGTCATTCCCAAGGGGACAATTGTCTTTCCATCAGTTTTTGATTCTTGTTTTCAAGAATTCCCTACTGCTGACAAGTTTGATCCAGATCGTTTCATGGAGGAAAGACAAGAGGACAAGATTTACAAGAAGAATTTTCTGAACTTTGGAGCTGGTGCGCACCAGTGTATTGGACAGAGGTATGCTGTTAACCATTTGAAGCTCTTTGTTGCAATTTTTGCTACATTGATCGACTTCAAGAGGGCACGAGAAGATGGTTGTGATGATGTTGCTTATGTTGCTACCATCATTCCTAAGGACGAATGCAAAGTTTTTCTTTCTCAACGGTGCATGAGATTTTGCATGATATAAATATTCCTGGTTATTTTTGCCACTTTTAGCCCAGGATGCAGGTGATCAACAAACACCTTGGATGATGACATACAAATTTTCTGTTTGAGTTTTATGCCATTTCCTTCTTTCTTTCAAGGAAAAGAAATATGTTAGGAGATCGAAGTCTAATTAACGATTCCCAAGAAAAAAGGTGGTATGGGTCGTTACCTATGATTTATTTGTTTGCTATATAATCATGTGTATATTTCTATTTATATAGATGTACATATACATATGTATATACATATACATACACATATATGTATATACATATACATATCTATATATATATATATATGTATATACACATATACACACATATGTATACATATATATGTGTGTATGTCTATATATATACATGTGTGTGTACGTACATACATACACATATATGTATGTATATGTGCATGTATATAGATTTAGTATTCTTCTTCTGTGGACGTACGTTTCCATATTTGTCAACAAAACATTCTCTATTTCATGAGTATAACAACCAAACCTCATGGTTAATCCTCAACCTACAGTCCAATTTGTGTTTTAAAAAACCAGCAAATAAGAGTAATAGTAGCTCCTGAAGAAAACCAATTTGATTCTCTCATTTGAACATCATGAGGCACTCCTATGGTATTAAATTTTTTACACTTTTTGGATTATCTTTTACTCTTATAGTGAATAATAAATTAGTCAAACCTTAATCAAAACACTTGTTTCTTGTTGAGAAGTTTTGATCTAATGGTTAAGGTTGAAACGTCAAAATTCAGAGGTCCTAAATTGAAATTCTTCTTCTCATTTCATAAATCCCACACTTTTCTTGTTGAAAAAAATAAAAAGAAAAGGAAAAACACTAATTCCTTTTCGTGTGATTAGAAATTTTAAGTCGTGTTAGTAAATATCCATATATGTAGCTAAGTATATAAAAAGCTACTCATCTATACTTATTTAATTTCATAAAATTCATTAATAAAAACTGATTTACAAAGTGTAAAACCAATTTCGATGAAAACATCGTTTATTAATAACTACTATTTTTTATTCGCACAAAAGTAGATACATATAAAGTCTAAGAGGCATGTGGTGTTACTTTTTGTTGTTATCATTTGGATTACCTGTTTTTTCCCTTACTACAAAAGGCAAAATAGGACCACCTAATATCTAAAAAAAAAAAATGAATGAAAAAGGACTTGTTAATCAGTAACTACCATAACATGCTTTGATTCTATCAATTGTATCCTAACCAACTGCTAATGCTTCACATTAGTTTTAAGTTGTATATCTAATCAGTCAACAAAATTTCTGCAGCAACCTAATTCCCCTGCCACATGGAAAAACTTAAAAAAGAAGGCATCCTGTCCTAACTTCAAATAACTTAATCCTCTTCCTTTTTACTTTTATCTTCTTTGTAATTTCTTTTTCTCGACCCAATGCTCTAAATTTGTACACAAATTGTGTGTGCTTATATAACTAGTACTGATAATTGTCGTCATGGGAATCAGTTTAAAGTCTATGGTGGATCGAGTTATATTGGATATCTCAAAGTTTTTGTAGTCCAAGATGAACAATCTTTTCAATCGAGATTGACCTTCCAAGCTCTATGGAAACACATATACTCACCCAAATTCTAGCTCATTAGTTTATGTTTAGTTACTTTGTTCAACCTTGGACAATTTGGATTTTTTTTTTTTTTTTTGGTGACCAAGCTCTCCAGAGAACCTCTTGACCGGTAATAAATCAACAAATTTAGCAAATGTACCAAAGGTTTTCGCCGTGTTTTTTGTGTTAAACTATTCACAACGACATACACAATGTGCAAGTTTAAAGATTTCACTTGGCTTACTTATGGCCTATTTTCAACCCCTAAATTCTTTTCTTAAATGTTCAGGTTCGGTTTATGAATAAAATCATAAACATCCAATAAAATCTGGAAATTGCATTTTAATATTTATAACAAAACAAACCCCATGATGTATTATTTATAACAAAACAAACCACATTTACCCCCCGGGGGGGGGGGGAATTCAATTTTTTTTAAACTTTAAAATAACCTATAAAAATTTCAAATTTTAGTATTGTCCTACTTTTGCCCCTCAGAATTTTAATAGAATTCTCTTTAAACTCACAATTGCTCCCCAAAAGTGTTGAAATTTTTTACAATTGTATTCACTATTTCCACAATGGTGAATCTTGAACTAAAATATATTACACGATGCTATTTTTTTCTCTTTGTATTAAATGTAATTTGCCTTATTCTATAAGCAAATGTTATTTATTTAATATATAACTTTTCTTACATGTCCTTTTTATATAAATTACAAGCCAACCAAACATTAATTTGACAATTCAATTATGTATGAATTATTTGCCTACTATATATGTTAATTAGAACAAACATCTTATGTTCTTAAGCAAAATTTAATATCATTGGATGACCTGAAAAAAAATAAATCTCAAACCATAGCCTTGGTTTACTATAACAAATATTTAATAATTCTAGAAATTTGCAAACCAACACCTTATAAACCTAAATTAATACTATCACACCCCTCTGAATAAAGATCTTGGCTCTGTCACTGATCACGAAATAAAAATTGTTAAATATTCGTGAGGTCTAAGTAAGCTTATTTTTCACCGAAGAAAAAAAAAAGAAAACAAAAAAGAACTGAAAAAGCTCTAAGTGATTAAGCTTAACGTCAAAACAATATAGATATGTCTGGTTTAGAGAGAGAGAGAGAGATATATATATATATATATGTAATTGGGAGTTTTTATTAATTTGTTATCGTAGGCCTTTAGAGCACACTGAGGGGCAAGGTGAATTAGATTAATTAAACTTTTGTGCAGCAACATCCAAATTTAGTCAGTTCAATAATTTAGCCTTGATCGATTGAACGATCATTCCATTAGAGGAGCATACATGATGAAATCAATCAATATGTATCATGCTTTATGCTATATTATTGATCTCAACAAGCAAAGCATATTTTTACAGCAATATAAATTAATAGCTCTAACGAATGTAAATTGCACAAAGCAAGTAGCCACAAAGTAAACGACAACTATACGTGCACCCAATTTAATGTGGTTAGGATATCCTTCTTAATGTCTATGTCCATTCTATGACCTCCTCCTACTTTCGAGCTGGACATTTCTTCAGGGGTGGAACAAAAGACCTGTTTAGAACGAAGACAATTCAACTCCTTTTAGACTATACCAAACTCTTCAGTTTTGGATTTTAATCCTTGGCATTAATTTTAGTAATGAGTTAGGTGAAAGTTAATATATATAATACGAGCAGCAGATAAGTCCCATCTAGGAAATTTAAGAGTATAAATTTCTAGAGTCGCAATTAATAGAAGAGATGCACCACTTAGAACAGAAGATTTTACATATGGCGTGGTAGCCGTACACTGTGATTGCACGAAACTGATAGTGGGCCTTTTGTGGGAGAGCATAGTATGTTAGTGTTTTAGCATATGCAAACTAAACCCAGTCACTTCAATTCAATGAAATTAAGCTAAAAATTTGCTATAAACTAAGCCTTATATTGTAGCTTCTTTATTACACACACATATGTGTATATATATATATATATATATATATATATATATAAAGCCTTATGTTTCTCAAGGATGAACTCTATATACAGATTCCCGGGTAAAAATTCTTAAAATTTGTATAATTTGTTATGCATCACCTTTGAAACAAAGTTTTGTAACTTTCTAGTCACTGATAAATAAGACAAAAATTATGTCTACGTAAATAACAATACAAATTTGCAATAAAAAAAAAATTCATAAGATGTAAAGTGCTAAAGCATCAGAAATATAGATGTAGTATAAAATATGTACGTAATACCCAAAAAAAAAAAAAAAGAAACATTCAAAGGTGTGATAAACTCTGCTAATTTGATTTTAGTTGTGTACAAAATATGAAGGCTTAAAATCCAAATTCACATTATTATGCACTCATTGAATAAAATTATGATCATGTCCAACTTTTACATTTGAAACATACAACCAAATCATCATTCCTAATATAATTAAGTGAAAAAAAAAGAGACAAGAAGTAGGTTTGAGAGGAAATATTTAGATTTGCTTAATGGGAGGATAAGATAGACTAGGAGAAGAAAAGGGCCCATTGATCAAGCCCATAGCGACATAACGATAAGCTGCATCCGTTAGATGGATACCATCCCAATTTGCATGAGCAGAAGGACTTGTACAAGTTGTGGATCCAGTATGACCACATCTTGCCGAATTGTTGAAATTGTACGGCCCACCTCCTCCACAACAAGCCACTAACCTATCCTCAGAAAATCCTGCAGAAGAATATCATTAAGTAACAACAGTTCATGAATGATAGTATTCTGTTATCTGTCAGGAGAAGTACTCTCCATCGGAGCTGCAAACGAATAGAGTCGAATCGAATTTTAGCCTAATCGAATCGAATCTTGACTTAATTTTATTAAAGTTAAACTTGAGCTCGACTTGATTCGAGCCGAGTTTGAGCTTGAAAAAAATAAAAAATAATTATTTTATTTTTAAAAAAATAAATAAAATAATATTTTTTCTTAATAAATAATAAAATATTAAGGATATATATAATTTTATTATTAAAATAAAAATAAAAAATATATATACTTAAAATAAAAAATAAAAAATAAAATATATATATATATATATATATATATATATATACTCGAGGCTCGCGAGCTTAATATTTTGAGCTCGAGTTCGAGCTCGATTTTGACTTGAGTCGCTCGCAAGCGGTTCGATTCGTTTGCAGCCCTACTTTCCATCCATAAATATAATGTAGACCTACTTTTATTTTTACACATATTAAGAAGTGTTAGTTAATATTTCATACGAGAGAAGACAGGGTTGGATGGTACGGAAAAAAGAGAATACAGGTGAGATGTTCGAAATTTAAAACCTTTCATTTACACTTAAAAAAAATTTTATGGGTATTTGCAGACATTGTTACATTGAAATTGAAGTAAATATAATATTTAAAATTGAAAGGGAGCCAAGTGAAATGGGAGGTTTATGAAATTATTCCAAAACAAAATCATTTATTGGTCATATTAGGGCTCATTTTGTTTATGTAACTAGTCTTATTTTTTCCTTTTTTTTGTTGCAGTGAATAGAAAAGTAATAAATCCGAAAAGGAAAAAGGAAATTAGATGAAATTTTTATGGCATTTTGTTTGCATGGCAAGCTTTTCATTACTGTGTTTCTTAAAAACTCTAAACATTTTTAATCTCATTTTTATCTTACAATTACATTTATAAACAAATGCAACTATAAATATTTCATAAAAACATACTTGCAATCAACACATCTATAAACGGAATAATGTCAAAAAAGCTCGAGTATTTTTTTTTCACTCACTTCTTTATAAGTTCAGAAGTAAAACTCACCATAATGCTTCGGTGAATGCACAAATCTCTTAGCTGCACCATAGTAATCGGCATAGATGATTTTGGCTTGAGGGTACTTCTGCCTTAGTTTCTCCAAGCCAAGTCTAAGTTGAGCATTGTGATACTTGGCAAAGGCATTATACACTTTCAAACACCCATGTTCGTCATATGCTGCTTTATTAGGGGTTTCAAACAGTGTCAAGTACACTGCTGAACATCCAATTGGGAAATTTCCTGGTACCACCAATTCTACGGCACCGTCGTCTATCAATGCCTAGGAGGAAATATAGACAAAAAGAAAAGAAAATAAAAAAGGATAAAGATACTCTTTTAAATCTCAGAACAAAAAAAGGAAAAAAGATTAATTGGATTTAATGGTGATAAAAAGAAAATCGAGACAGGAAATTTTAAGTACTAATATCTAAGCTCACACTTATGGTTGCAGCAATGGCTTCAACTACCACAGGGACCGTGGCTTTGACTTGTTTAATGGTTCCACCAATAAAAAATGGGTAATTATAGTCGTTTCCACCAATTTCACCCACTAGAAAGAGAGACCTCTTGAAAAAGTTTTTGCACTCTGTTGAACGAAAACAAAAGTTGGGCTGGAGAATTAGCAAAATGTACAAAAGTAAGTAGTAACTAGGAATTGATGAAAAAGGTTTACAGTTTACCTTGAGGAGTGGTGCAAAGGGTGGATTTCACCTTCTTGAACCAGCCAAGCTGAACACTCAACGAATCATTTGTCCATAAAATGGGTCCAAGCTTCTGGTGGTAGAAGAATTCAGGATCTAATGCTGTAGCCCCAGCAACAGCAAAATTCACCCCGTGTTGGAAATTCCCATCTCTTGCAACCGCTAAGTACGGTTTTAGGTATGGTAATCCATATGCATCGGCTGTCATTTAGTTGATTATCAGCACAAAACATAGGTATTAGTATTTCGTTGATCAAGCATGTTACCATATTCGAAAACAGAAAAAGCTGGACACCCATTTGACAAATCCTTTCGAGTAAACTGACTCCCAGGGTACTGAATCTTGGCCTCAATAGCATTAAAATTACACCAAAAAAAAAAAAAAGAGATGGAGAAGTAATCCTTACCAAAAAAGTCGACTACTAGGCGGCCATCTGAGCAACGACCAGTTGCATGGCGAAAGAATGTTTCCCCATAAGGAAGTCTTTCAATGACTGGAAATGCAAGTGCACCCGTTCGAAGAAAGTTTCCAGTATCAGCAAGGGAGTCACCAAAGCTAAAGATTGAGTCATACCCTAAAGAATTTGCTGATACGGCCTTCAAAAGAACAACAACCATTAAGACAACGATTTTCATTGTGCGGATGGACGATGAGACCGTTGGGATAGACCTTGAGATACAGCAAAAGGCCCCAGTCGAGTCGAATTGAAGGAAAAATGATTCTTGTGAAGGCATTAAATAGAACGTGTTGAACCGTACGTTATGAGCTGTTGATTTGGTTGTGTGATGTCAAATAAATGGCCGATCTCTTTATTTTGCTCATTTATTTCTTGCTGCTTTGCTTAATGAGGCCGTCACATCTACAGTATTTCATTTAGGCAATTAGGATTTCGAAACAGACTCAGGTAGACAAGGGGTGATGTTTTAGTGCTTGACGCCTGGATAAAAAATACGTGCAAGTTCGTGGCTGGTAACTCTTTTCTTAAATCTTCAAAACATGAATCCGAAGGACGAAAATGATAGTAGTAAAAGTGTGATAGGTTGCATTTTTAGAAGTGAAACACGACTCTTTTGTAATGTATTTTATAAATATTTGTCTAAAATTTTATTATACTTTACCGTACATTTTTAGAAAAAAAAATGCTAGTGTTAATCTAAAACATTCAAAATATCCTTTATTTTTTTTAAAAAAAAAGTTTACCTTCTCTTTACCCAATACCAGCTAATCACCAGGCAGTCTCTACCACCTGTTACTAGTCTTTACCACCAACTACTAGTACAAACCACCTTCTCTTCGCCCCGACGTCCGTCCAGACAGGATCCTCTATCCATTATATCTATTTATTTTTTCTGTCCAATGAAAAATTACGTAGTTTCACTTATTAATATTACTGATGTGGTACATAACATTGAATGCATATTTAGGGGGTGTTTGGTGAATGGGTTTCAAATTCAATAATATCTTAATTGTACTCATAGTCTTCTACTTTGCGATTTCACGCCGCACGATTCAGATGAGATTAGACAAGCATTTGAGGACTAGATCCTTGAATTTGTCATAGTTATAGTTACACGCAGTCATGTTGATTCAGAAAGTAGGCCATTCATATTAAAATTGAATTTGAAATCCATTTACCAAACATCCTCTAAATATATATTCAATATTATGTGTCACATCATCATTATTAATAATTGAAACTACGTAGTTTTACAGTCAACAGAAAAAATAGACAAATATAAAGGACAGAGGATCCGTCTGACGCCCACCAATCACTGACAGTCTCTACCACCTATTACCAGTACTCACCTCCGCCACTGATGCCTTGTGTCATGTACTTTCTTTTTTGGCATTTTTTTTTTAAATTTGTGAGTGTTTTAGACTTTTAGTGTGTCACCGTGGATGATGTTTTAAACAAATTTTGTTTTTCTAAATCATGCCAAAAAGAGGTCATTTGAATAGAGCCCCTTTTTTGAATATTTCAGCTCTGAGAGTTTTTTTTTTTTTTTCTCTCAATGAATATTTCTTTAACCTGTCCATTTTCCCTCATCTTTTGGAGAATATTAGACTGTTAAACTAGTTGTTTGTTTAATTTGAGGACCAGGCAATTTCTTAATTTTTTTATTTTCAAGTCATAATTTAATTAATTCTCATCTCGGCCATCGTCTTATTACTGCATACAGTGAAGGCATCTCACAGTAATTCAGAGAATGGCGTATTTAATGGCCAAAAGAAGTTTAGTTCTCCATCATTTTTCATAATGATCAATTTGGTACCTCATGTTTTTCCCAAAATTAAATCTTTTCATCATCTCTTCTATCGTAATTAGTTTATGGTATTTGACAACATTCGCCACATGTAACGTGACATGCTCAAATTTCCGCTAGAAAAATTAGTCCAAGTTAGAAATATAAGAGACAAATCTAGTTTTTTCTTTGTCTGTCCTTTTCTTTTTTGGCAAAATTTTGTACAGTGGTAAAAATTTTGAACTAGAGATGAATATGTAAGTTTTAGTCAAGTATCAGGGGACCAAATTGTTTAATACTAAAGCGCCCCGGGGGGGGGGAACAAAAATGATAATTATCTAAATCTTTTAAACTCAATTTTTTTTTAAACAAAATTGACTAGTAAAAGTTGTTAACCACAACTCAATTATATTGACCCGTTCTAATCTGCCCTTTAATAAGTAAATTTGGGTATGCAATAAGTTTTGAATGAATCTAAATAGGTGACCCAATTAAACTCATTTAATTGGTGAATAGTAGATTGATTCGGCTCAGTCATTTATATCCATTTAATAATAATTATACATGTAAACTTAATTTTTAGTGGGGGTTAAGTAGATAAATTGAAATTTTCTATCACTTTTTTTTTTTTGTCAACACAGGGGTGTTCGGGTCAATCCTTACGGGGCCCGACTAATCCCCTGCGCCTGAAGTACCCCGCCCCCCATTTTAATAACAATACATGTGAAAAATACAATACAATTTCATTATTTCTTGTTAAATAACATGTGAAAAATAAAAAAAAATATGTAAAATTTTAAGTAAGTCATAAATGGGTAATTGGCTATACCCTCACCCATTTATTAAATGTGCATAAATGAGTTGATCCATTTTGACTTATTTATCAAATGAATAAAAATGAATTAACTTAATTATATCTATTATTCAATTATGATTCACCCAGACTCGTCCGAATCATCAATTTTGACACCGCTACTCACTCGGGCCTTTTACAATTCATTCGCATAATGAACATTGACAAATTTCTTACTCGTACACGTGATTTTGGACGTATCAAACCCATGTCATGATTTTCGATTCTCATAATTCTAAAAATCTAAAATGCGTTATGGTTGTCATCATTTTCCAATACGAAACTCTATGTTGACTTACTCAACCTGAACGGGTACATGTTTAATGAAATTCCTACTCTTCTAGTTGACATTTATTAATATTCAATCTTCTAAGGCCATCCACAAAGTGATTTGTGGCATTAAATGACGGATTTCCGTTTTGCGTGAAGATTGATTTAAATCAACTCATGGAGTTGACATAAATTTGAGATGCAATAGCATTATTAGTCATGCTGGGTTGGTGGGCTGCTGCACCAATTTCATTAACCAATACCAGAAAATGTTCAAAAAGAGAGGCTATTAAAGACATTGGCAAATTATTATTCTGAACCTGAGTAGACCAAAAAAAAATCCTTATATTAAAAAAAAAAGAAGAGGAATTCCTAGAAATATGTCTTAAGCATAAATATTATATAGCTTCCCAATGTGTTTGAGTGAATGACTATTACAATAATTTTGTCAGAAAAAAAACTCCAAATTTGAGCAATCAACCTAAGGAATGGATTAACCACTGAGGTCATCCCAGTGACCAGAGAGGATTTTTAGAGTTTTTTTCATTCAAAATTCAAATCTTGTGCCTGACAATTAAGAGTTGGAAAAAAAAAACGTAGGAATTTGAAACTGATTTCCAGTTGGCATCATTATTTGTCTTCCATTGAAGACAACAAGTCACACAACAGAAGAGAGTCCAGAGACATGCTAAAGGCCTAAAGGACACAAGTTGTTATATGACTTAGTGAAGGCCCTTGAAACTCAAACACAACCCGAAAGAGCCCAAAAGACTTGGTAGATTTATTCAGGGGAAGAAAAAGAAGGAAGGTCGTTGCTTTATTTATGATCGTTTCAATTTTTGTGTTGATGGTAGTATAATATTTGGAAGTTGCTAGTATTGTTTTGGAAGAAAAAAAAAAGAAAAAGAAAAAAAATGAGTAACGTAACAGATGAATGTGTTGATTTTTCACCACTATAGATTGTATTAAATATTCTACCTCATTTGACGTCCATGAAGTTACAATAGGCAAAGAAGTTTTGGCTGCCTGCTAATACTTTTATGTCACTTCCAAATAAAAGCTATAATAGTAGGATTCAATTAACTAAATCAACTCAAAGTAACATACACACAATACATTCAAAATTTTTTTCATCAAATAATTTATACACACAATACATTCTTTATATTTATACACACAATACATTCTTTGTATTTATACACTTTTCTAATTCATCTATAATTTTTCATAAAATCAACATCTAAACGAGTGTCACTAGACCTATGACAGTAATACAAGTTAGGATTTTGAGCACTTTAGTATATTTTTTGGTGCGAAATTTAGTATATTTTTGTTACAGATAAGATAAGAAAAGAAGGGACTGCCTCACGAGAAGCTAGTATGCAAGCCGGGGATCTAAATTGGTGGATGCAGGACTGCAAACTGTATTAATAGGAGGAGTTGAAGATAGTCCTTCAAGCAGCCCTCGGGCTATCCACCTGTAAGCAGCTTCTGTCAAGTGCAAACCATCCCAAGAAACATACAAAGACGGGTCATCACAACTAGTTGCTGGTTGGTAGCCACAAGGCACAGAGGAATTGTAGTTGTATGGGCCTCCAGCTCCACAGCAAGCCTTGAGAACTTCTCCTTTGAATCCTGTGCGACGACAATTTTCATCAGTTGATAAATTTAAAGCATGGATCAACTCAATGATAGAGCCAAGTTTAAACAAATAGAAGCTGAAGTCTTTGTTTTGGAAGACTTCCCAAGGCTTACAAAGTTAAATTTGTTGAAAGAACTGCAGTTTGATCCTCTCTATTTCTGTGCTTCCCGTTAGAATGGTTATATATAACTACCACAACCGTAAATAATCAAAATGACCGAAATCATAGGTCATAAAAAATTTAGTCCTGAGTTCAAATCTCGCTCCATACGAAATTTTCCTCCCATTATTAGTGTATTTATTTGTAGTGTTGCAAAGTTATAATTCCCCGTATGTGTGGGTTGGTTTATTGAGTATAATACCTATAATCAATAAAACCTATAATGTCAGCTACTATGGTTTCAAAAGAAATGTGACGCTTATTACCAACCTTAACCCAATGATTAGCAAGTTCATAATCGTTTTTTGCAAGTATATACATGTATGTGTGTGTGTGTGTGTAATGTGTAATGTGAATGAAGTTGAAAATTAGAGAAATACCATATTTGTTTGGAAAGCGATATAACCGCATCGCAGCGCTGTAGTAATCAGCATAGATAATGGTGGCGTGAGGGTTAAGTTCTCTAATGCGATTCATTTCTGATTGAAGAACTTGATTATGGTACTTTGCAAAATTGTTTAACCACTTAATGCAACCAGTATCCGTGTCGTAGTCTTGCTTCTTGGAACTTTGATAATAAGTCAGGTAGGATGCCGAGCATCCGATTGGAAAATTCCCTGGAACTACCAAAGTCACTGCTCCAAGCTCAATCAACTCCTGAAATCATTAAACAAGTGTTTATTATTGATCATGTTCGCAAGAAAAATATAAAGGAGTTTCTAATACAACATTATTCTCATTGAGATTCTAATGCAACAAATGCATGCTAATTACTCATGCACGCAAGGAAAAAGGTTATAGAGATTCCGATTTCGTATTCTTGTTTAAGATTAATTAGCCACATGCCCAGACCACTGTACTCAATGAGTTAAGTGCAGATCTTACTTGGATAGCTGAACTGATAGTTTGCACGACGAGAGGAACAAATGACTGAACCTCTTCTATGTTTCTTCCTTGAAGAAGTGCATAATTATAATCATTCCCACCAATCTCTCCCATTAGAACTAGCGAGCTTTGGAGAAAATCCTTGCAATCTGGTCATAAAAGCACATGATTGGACTGATACATGTTAAAATGAGAAGTTCTTCGAAAAAAATAAAAAGAGAGGTCAAAATACTTAAGAAGCAGAATTTGGGCTCGAACTTCTAATCATTATTTAAAAATGGCAATTTTAGAGCCATCAAATCCAATGTCAACATCTGCATGGATACTCTTTTTACTCATATTCTTCTTCAATTCAATTGTCCTTTCTACAACATGAACAATCCATGCTTTAAATGATGTGATTTAGAATTTGATGGTTGGAATTAAATTCGTGGGCACAAATTTCACAAATTTTTAATAAATGACAGAAGTTATCGCTGTTTTTACATGTCGTTATCTTAATGTCTACGTTATTAATTTAGTGTCTACGTTTTTGTGTTAGAGTCTACTTTGCATGGTGCAGTTGTCACTGATAAAAGCAGAAACCCTGAATCCTTTTGACAACATGAAGGTAGGCCTGAAACGTCTCTGAATGCACTAGCCTTTCATTGTTGTTTCTTCTAGTAAAATTCCATTTTTAAGGAGCAGAAGATTCGTATTAGTACCAAATAAGTATTAAAAAATCGGGATAAGAGATAATTACTTACTAAACCGATTACTTAATTAATGGAGTATCAATAGTGAATAACTTGTGCAGTGGAGATTTTTCAAAGTCGCTATCCTAACCTAATGCTTTGAGATTATGCCTTTTGCATTCATCTTATTAAATGGCATATAAAATTTTGATGCTCACAAGTATTATAAAAAATGAGTCAATAAAGTGGGAAATATTTCCCTTAATGTCACGGCTATGTAGCGCATTACGACGGCTCACCTGCTCTGTTTTGAAACTCGGACCGGACCGGCCGGTCGAACCGGGAACCGGCCAAGTATCCGGTCCGAGTCATGGTAAAAAACCGGAAATTTAAAGCCCGGTCAAAAATCGGATTTGACCAGGTTTGACCCGAAAAAAATCGGTTTTTCCGGTTCAATGGGCATTTTTTTTAAAAAAAAAACTCAATCTTTTCAATATTATGTTTTGGCCCCCTAAATTGTTAAAACTTATTAATATACCTCAAATATTTCATACTTTATAAATATTGTCCTAAAATTTGATGTTATTTTTCAATTAAATTCATAATTTTAATTCTAAACTTGTTAATATTTATTAAATAACATAAATTGCTACTTGATTGTTCTAATTTCTTTGTATTTTCTTGTTAAATATATTTGAAACATCAAATATATATGAATATACCTTTATTAATATTAACATATTATTAGATATTTTATATATAATATTTTAATTTTTAAATAATTTTTATTTATGACGTCATCCGGTTCGACCCCTATCGACCCCCGGTCGAACCCATTGACTCCTGACCCCTGACCTCGGCCGAGTCGATACCCGGTCCGGTTCTGAAAACATAGCTCACCTGTCCTCAAATATAAAAAAGATTTATTATTAATTGCTGACCTGTTCCGTAGTGGCGCGTTGGTCCACCCGAGTCCTTACTTTCACTTACCGCTGGCGGACAACCACCATAGGTTTGTTTATGACCACAAAATTTTGGGTGGATCTTTCGAATGTTTTATTTAGGGAAAATCGTTCAAAATACTATTCATATTTTACTAAATAAATTTTTTCATTCTTTATTTTTAAGATATTAATTTTAAATTTTTTAAAAATTTAAAATTAGCATAATTTAGTCCCAAACTTAAATTCTCGATCACTTTTTAGACTAAAATCACCATGTGACCTACATACAACCATTTTTTAATATACAAAAAGGCCAAATCCACTTTTTAGTAGAAAAAATGAATATAAATTAGATCAGATCTCTTTTTTTTTATGATAAAAATGAATATGGATTGGAATATTTCTTTAACTATAAATAGGATCTAATATTTTTGCCTCTAAAAAATGACCATATGCGGGTCACGTGATGGATTTAAGGTAAAACGTGGTCGAGATTTAGATTGAAACCAAATTTTATCAATTTGATTTTCTCAAAATTACCATTTTAAACGTGAATGGCGAGAAAACTCATTTGGTGAAATGTGATGGGCATTTAAAATGATTTTTCCTTTTGTTTACGAAGACAGTTCATTGCAATGTTAAAGAGCATACTAAATTATAAATGAACAAATTACCTAATTACTCACTAAACTTTTGGAATGATGTAGCTTTGATCACTCAACTTTTATGAGTATGAAATTACCCACTCAACTTCCAAACATATATTTTTGACCATTCCGTCTGTTTTCACCAATCTCTCTTTTTGGACCAAAGAATCTATTTCTCAATCTTGAATCACTATTTATGTCTTATTTAGAAGATAAACAGGAGATAAATTACGGGACATGAATTACCAAATGAGATGGTGGACGAATCACGTGGCAAATGTAAAAGAATCTAGTTAATGTGATGTCTTAGACCATTTAAGAATTTCTTTCCCACATTACCGCTGCAATAATAATGATGATAGCAGTAATAACAAAATGGAATACAAGATGCGAAAGCACGCATCTACTTGCCTGATTTCTTGCAAAAAGACTGCAACATATCTTTGAACCAACCCAACTCAGTTGCCAAAGACGCATTGGTCGCAGGATTATCAATTCCTCTTTCCCGGAAAAATGAGCCATCGAGTGCTGTAGCTCCTACTACTGCAAAATTCACGCCTTCGAGAAAATCTAAACTTCCACTTGTATCTTTTCTGGCAAGATACGGAGGTAATAAAGGAAGCCCAAGACTCTCAGCTACCAAGCAAAATTTTCAATCCATTAGAAACTAATAGATCATCAGACAAAGCAATGACTATCTATCTGATTAAACTGTTGCTTCATAATCATAACTGAAAAAACTGCTTAAAAAAAGTAGAAGTGCAAATGTGACCGTGAGAATCAAACTTTTTTTTTTTTTTCAGGTAAGAAGTGAACACTTATTAACACCATCAGATAAAGTAGTCCATGTAATGCCTGTTGAATTTTTGCATACCAATGAAATCGACGACGAGACGGCCATCGGAACAACGACCTGTAGGATGTTGAAAGTAGGTTTCTCCGTAAGGTGGCAGGGACAAGTGAGGAGTATCGGACGATGAGGAGGGGCTGTCTAGGTGGAATAAGTTGCCTGTATCAGCGAGGGAGTCACCAAAACTGATTATGGATTTGTAGCATATTCCGGCTGATGCACTTACTGTAATTGATGAGTTTAAGAAAGTAAGTATGATTATTGTGAATGCAGTTGTTAATGGTGCGAGAGAAGTTGAAGCCATATTTTGCTACTGTAAAGGTTAAAGAAGTTGGAAGATCTTGGAATTGGTACTTTCCTTCAAGCAAGGAAGACCTGCGATTTTAAAAGGTTTCTTGGACCCTCATCCAAATTTTATAAATAAATGGTTAGAGGACGTCACCGATCATATCTTCACATTATCCACCTAATATATACATTATCCACCTAATATATATATATATATTGTAATGTTAAGCATAATTTTAATTACATACAATTTTATATTATTAGATGGCGCGATAATTTTTGCAAATACCCAATCACAACTGTAGATGCTTTTAAAATTTTTTTCTTGTAAAACTGAATAAATTGAGGTACTTATAACAAATGTTTACTTATAACCATTAGAGGAGAGCTATCCTGTATTGTCATTACAATAATTATTAGGTAGTGGAATATTATAATTTGTCAGATAAACAAAACTTCTTTGAGTAGGTCAAGTTTATGGGTGCACTAGGATTCAATAAATTACTATGCTTAGTTGTCAAACAATATAATCAAATGTTGTTCAATCAAATTTTGTTCTTTAAGCATCAAATACGCACCATGTCATGCGAATTGCAAGAGGACGTCAAGTCACTACCAACCATGACATATGTACATTTTTTTTTTTGCTATCTAAGGGGTGTCCATTAGGCACTCGTTAAAATATATTTCAGATGTTATAATTTTAAAAATATAAGATTAATCAGAGAAAATAAATAAATACAAAGAAAAGTAAATAAGATTAAATAGAGAAAATATATAAATACAAGAGAGATTAATAATTGTAGTACATTATATGCGTGGTAGATCAGATGAATTTTAGGTATGTTAATGAATGCCCAATGGGTACCCATTAGATAAACCACTTTTTCGGGTTTTGTTGGGCACCAATTAACATATATAAAATTCACCTAACCTATCATGTATATATGCATACTAACAATTACTATTTTCTCCTGAATTTATATACTTTTTGTATTTAATTTTACCTATCCTCTATTGTATTTATTTAGTTTTTAAACTAATCTTACATTTCTAAAAATATGACACCTGAAATATATTTTGACGAGTGTTCAGTGAGTACCCGTTGGACAGACTTTTTTTTTTTTAATGTGCGGCAAGAGATATTATAGGCTCTGCTGATGAAGTGCTATTGGAAGTAAAAGATTATCCCTTCAACTTGTATAGATTGTATAGAAATAAAAAAAAAAAAAAACATTAACCCTTAAAAAAAAAGATTATCCCTTTAACTAGTATAGGTTGTATGGCAAGTTTTTGGTTACTGCTATGTAGCATACTGTGCTACTGAGGAGGGGGAGGACAAAGCCACAAATAGTGACCGGTGAAAGGCAATGATTCAACCTTGACCTTCCACCTCCACTAAAACTTAAAGATGTCTTGATCATTAACAGCCCGATGGGCTGTTGACACGTCAATTTATCCTTTCAATTTGTAGAATCTGTTCCAAACCGATTGGTGACAACTATAAGCATTGAAAATGCATTTACCGTTTGTACAGTGCTAAATTAAAAGTAATCCATCACAGTTTCGAATAGTGATGAAGCCAGGAATATATAAAAGGGGACGACTGATGACTGTTGATACAAATACTTTTTAAGTCTTAAAAAGAGTAAACATCGAATTTTTTCATAGAGAAAAAGTAAAAGAAGAGAGCCAATATATAGTCTTAAATCAAAATTTTAGGGGAGGCAAGAAAGGATTTCTTAGAAAAAAAAATTGAAATTTTCCATAAGAATTAAAATAAATTTTTATTATTCAGGGGAGCGGGGCCGTTGGCCCCTGTTGCCTCGACTCTTGAGATTTACTACAATCTGACAGCAATTCATGCATCCCTTAGAAAAAAGGCCATTGTCCCCCGGCAAAAGAAATATTTTTTTTTTTTTGAGGAATTCCCTGGCAATTGGTACATCAACAAAACTTTTTTGAGCAGCTAAAGTTTATAGGTGCAATTTCGTTATACGATCATGCGTTGTTGTCAAACGGTCAAATGTCTTTTATGCTCACCAGAAGGCCACGCATTGAATTGACTCTCCTTAGTAAAATCACTCTTAAGTGGGGTGTTCACACTTCGCAATTGAGATCACACACTTAGTAAAATCACACTTAAAATAACCGCCGTCCAATTGAGATCAAGAGTAGGATATTGGTAAAATGGAATTCTAGAAAATTGATTACATCTCAATCATAAAATTTGGTAAAACAGTTTGGGGATGAATGTTGAAATTCGATTCCGAATTCTCGATTATCGACTGAATTATCGAATTTCATATTATAATTAAATATTTTATATATTTTATTGCCTATTTATATATCATATTACATATTAACTTATTAGTCAACAGTGTTATAAGTTATAATTTATACTTATAAACAAATACGTGACCTTAAAAGCATATTAATTAACATATTAATAACTTTATGTATTATTAATTACATATTAAATATACTTCACTAATCTATATTAAAAAAATCAATCTAAAACTTTGGATATTTTACTGAAATACCGATCTAATTGCCAAATAAAATTTTGGACGGTAATTGGATGTTGACCCTATTGCAAAAAAATCAAAAAAAATTTTTTTTTTTTACTAAATTACCAATTATCAGTCGATGAACACTCCTACTCTTAAGTTGAAGGAAATTTGTTAGTTACTTAAATATCGTTAATAATTATCACTAATTGCTTAAAGCACTTGAACCGGGGGGGTACTAGGGCGGCTATCTAAGGAGTTTAGAGATTGTCTTTTGTACCAGTGGAAATTTTTTTAATTTTCAATTACACCCTTATCAAAATCAGAATTCGTCCTTTCTGAAACTTAAGAAAAGCTATCAAGTTTTCCCTGCTGCTCGTGTAAAATTCCTGCATCAGTCTTTTTACTACGCTTGACGCCAACATCCTTTTTAACGTAATATGCATAAATTTCTCTCAGATTCATTAGACCGTGTATTAAAGCCAGAGAAGTTCATGCGTATAATGAACACTATAAATCTTTTAGTGGAACTAGTGTTTTTGACGGAGGTTGGTACTTAGGTGTAATCTCGATTAGATTAATCTTGTTTCAAAATGAAGTCAGTTAACTTGTGGTATTAAGCTATTAATTAATTAGAAAATTACACAGTAAAAGCAATCCTGTGAAATAGAATCAAATCGAGAGCGGTGACAGAATGAGATGTTCTGTCGAAGTGTTATGTGGCCATAGAAAAAATACAATTTAGTCTTTAATTTATCGGGTGTGAACCAAATTGGCCCTCCATGTTTCTGCTAAAAGAAATATGGTCATTAAAAATTTTCCTTTTAGTCAAATTCATCTCTAATGTTTTGCCTAGACAAGTATTTTTTCCATGATCTAATCTAAAAAATTACAAAAATTCATAAAAATATAATAGTACATAAAAATTTGAAAAGATTATTAAAAATCTGTAGAGTGAAAATAAAAAATCAGTAACTATGAAAATTTATAAAAACGTAATACAAGTATAAAGTATTCAATTTTGAGCAAATGAGCATGTGCTCAACTTACTATCTTTTATACTTTAGATAGCTATAAACATAATGTTGAAAAGTTGGTTGTAAAGTTTATACATGGATCACTATCTCCTTTTTTTTTTACTATCCCATCCCTCCCCACACTCTTTCTACTCGCAAATGTCAGATTTAAGATTTGAATCTGAATCTGACAATGCAGAGAACCTTAAAAACCCTTCCCTTACCCGCCATTGAACCGACCCCCCCAATGGTTCACTATCTATTTATTAAACATATATCGCAAATACAGAAAATTTAAGAATAGAAGTTGCAAGTAATTTAGAGCCATCCCTAATAATTTTTTCCTTTAGAACTCAAGCCGAAGACCTGAAGCTCGTGGATGCAGGAGGACAGAATCTATTAATACGAAGGGCAGAATATGGTCCTTGAAGTAACCCTCGGGCTATGAATCTGTAAGCAGCTTCTGTTAAGTGCAAACCATCCCAAGCAACATATAAAGACGGGTCATCACAACTAGTTGCTGGTGCGTAGCCACATGGCGCAGAGGCATTATAGTTGTATGGGCCTCCAGCTCCACAGCAAGCCTTCAGAGCCCCAGCTTTGAATCCTGTCCAATAACATTTGATCAGTTAATTGCCTTGTTCTTGATTATTTTAGATTTTGCAAAATTAGATTATCGAAAGTGATTATAGAAAACAATTAGAATCAGCAAAAAGTTTTTTTTTTTTCTTAACTTTTTTGTTATTAACAAATACATAATCTAAACAGAAAAGCAAATGCGAACATCACAAAAACTGATTATCCAAAATCAGAATCTGTAATCAATTGAAAACAAGCCCTACATGTGAGCTAATTATTGATTATTATTGCAAAGGGATGATTTTTGAAAAAAAAAAAATGTTCAACAAAATTTAGAGCGGATTGTAAACTAAGGTCGAAACTAAAAAGTTACTAAAATCTTTCTTTAAATTTTGTTAAAAAAATTGCTGTTCGATCCTCTATAGTTTTGTCCATCCCGCTAGAATAAATTAATTGTGTGTATACGTTACTTCTCAATTGTAATTAATCAAACTCACAGGATATTAAAGCTGTCGCTGAGCTCAAATATCATTTCGAAAGAAATCTGGTGGGTTTTAGCTTCTTTTCCCATCATCATTATGTACAAAGAGAAATAGTGATAATAATAAAGTCAAGGAAGAATGCAAATGAACTTGAAAAATCACAGAAATACGTACCGTATTTTTGTGGGGAGCGGTATAAGGTCATTGCAGCGTTGTAGTAATCAGCATAGACAATCAGGGCATGAGGATTGAGTTCTCTAATGCGATTAATTTCTGTCAGCAGAAGTTTATTGTGGTACTTTGCAAACTCGTTTAACCACTTAATGCAACCGGTTTCCATGTCGTAATCATGCTTGTTGGAACTCTGAAAATAAGTTAGGTAAGATGACGAACATCCGATTGGTAGGTTCCCTGGAACCACCAAAGTGTCAGCTCCAAGCTCAATCAACTCCTGAATTATTGCAAAACAAGGTGTGTTGATTATTCATGTTCTCATAAAAAGCATTAAAGAAAAGAAATTCTAATTAATCTTCTTCGTTAAGATTAAGTCACATCGATGTACTAAAAGAAATTAGCGCAAATCTTACTTGGATGGCTGAACTGATAGTCTGCACAACTAGAGGAACAAATGATTCAACCTCTTTAATCTTTAGTCCTTGAAAAAGTGCATGATTATAATCATTCCCACCAATCTCTCCCATTACAACAAGTGAGCTCTCAAGTAATTCCTTGCAATCTGTTCATGAAGTAGTGGATGATTGGATTTAGGGATCGCCCGCGCCACCCCCGCCCCATTGCGACCCCTAAATAGATTAGGATCATAAATGTCAGAAACTTGTGAGAAGCATATTCCACGGTCGAACTCCTTATAATCATATGAAAAATTGAAATCTTGGAGCCATCAAATGGTAATGTCAACACTTGTAATGATATTCTACTTTATGAATATTCTCCTTGACTCAATTGTCCTTTCTCAAATCTGGACTGGCAGCTTCAATTGACAGCAAGAAGTTTTGCCATCATCTACTTTAGGACCATTGGAATGAATCTGATGACTTTGAGGCCCCATTCCGATCGAGGGTGCAGAAAATGAGCATGGGCTGGTTGAAATAAGTTTTGCATGTCAAAACTGAAAAAACTCCTCGTCTACTTCAAAAGTGTTACTAAGATTTGTGCCAAACACGAAGAAATTAACCGTACTTTTTTATCTTTTGGCTTGTTCCGTCAGAACTCACAAGTCAAGTTTAATTCAAATTAATTATTTTGACTAATTGTTTTTACGTAAATGATAAGAAGTCTTTGATATAATTGATGGTGAAGCTGGTAATAAAGCCTTAATTTTCTAATCACTCAAGCTGACTAATGACTAAATGAAAGAGAAAACCTAATTTCAATACCAAACGAAAAAGAAAATTCGACTCAAGTGCTAGCCTGCCGCCCATGACCATTTACTGATAGCGAGTGACCTCTTTGTAAAAAGGCCTTTCTGTCAATAAATTGAACTGTTACCAAAACCAAAAAAGAAAAATTTTCCGTGTAAATCAACTTAGTATTCGAAACATTTTTGCCCCTATCATGTCTCATTTAGCAACCATGAATATTCAATTTTCAGGGAGCAGGCGTTCCAAATTCATATAATATCTTATTCTTTAAAAGTCAAGTTGAGTTAAGCTTCATTATAGTGCAGTGCATGTATGAGGATGAAATAGGCATTACGGAAAAATCAAAGCAATGATCAAATGCTGACCCAATTACTTAGAACTTAGTCAAGTATCCATGTTATAAATAGTACTCCGTGATAACTTGTGTGGGTGGAAAATTTACAAAGTTGCTATCGTAACCTACTACTTTGACATTAAAGTCTTTTCCATTCATCTTATCAAATGGCATAAAAGTTTAAATAAATCTTATATATATTAACAGTGTATATATTATTACAGTTGACTATATGACTCATTTATAAATTTTAAAATTTAAATTTAAATTTAAATTATGTGTCATATATTTATACACTATCAGTATATAGAAGATTAATTTTAAAACTTTCCATGATCAGAAATATTTTAAGAGCATAAGTTTTGGCATTTCTAAACAGTGAATCGCTGATGTGGCAAATATTTCTTTTAAAGTATGGTGGACAGCTTGCATATTCTGGTCTGAGTCTTACATGTTGGACTGATTATGAGTCTTTACATTCACCTACCGCTAACGGACAACCACCATGGTTGCGTTGGTTTATGACAATAATTAGCTCCTTTGATTAAGAGCACAAGAAACTATAAATTGATTGAACAACAATATAAAAATTCAGCCAATTTGATTTCTTCATAGATAGAAGGGATAATTTCACAAACCTTTATTGATGTTTTAAATAATTGCAAAAAAAAATCCCCTCAAGTTATAAAAATTACATATATCTCCCTTACTTTTACTATTTATGTAACAATGTAGGTCCAATAAACTAGATTTTCTCTCAAAATCCTAAATTATCCTTTCCTACAAAACTAAAAAAGAAAAATATATTATACTCAATTACTTCTTTCCACACTGTGCATAAATCCACTATCCTAATCTCTAACAATCACTCAAGTATAAACTCCAATTCCAAATTCAAGTAGATTCCCACATTATATATATAGCATCAATACTTACCATGCAAAATAAAAAACACATACACATATGCCTACACCTACCTCTCCCCATTTTCAGCTAATTTTATATTCCAAAATTAAATTTCAACGCCCCAACACCTTTCCAATACAAACTAATCTAACCTAGAACCACCATTGTAATGCTCTCATATCTTTAAAAATATTAACATTTAAGAAATATAGAATAAATTCTACCTCTACAACAAAATCATAAGCAACAATTACTAATCAAATGAAAGAAATTCTTATGCAAGTTATTGACATTTTACAAAAAAATTTCTTGATAACAGAATTCCATACCTTTCATCCTTCTTCCTATTTCAATCATTAATTTCATTATTTTTTCTCTATCACCACGAGTCTGTTCATTTCATTCGAGTTTGACACATAATATGCTCCCTTTGTTGATATTACAATTTCAATTTGCTAATATCCATAAAACTAAAAACAACAAAAAGAGGGTATAACAATATAGCATCTAGGGAAGAGAGGAGCGAAAATAGACACGAGGTAGAAATAGGATTTTTTTGAGTTTTATAAATATATTACCTTAAATTGTGAATTGTCTACCAAGTGGAGAGTATTATAGGTACTTTACTATGTTAAAGAAGGTAAGTGTAGTTACTTAAATCTGAGAGGAGTCGAGTGAAATTGTCAAAAACCTCAAACGAGGTTTCTAAAATTATCCCTAGATAGAATGGTCAGAAACCAACAGCATCCTAGCAATTAGGATTCTAATCTAGGGTTATCCAAGTTCAATAATTTTAATTAACAAGAAGGTCCGGATTTAATGGCTAAATTTAAGGTTTCAGGAATTAGATGTTTTGGGTTCTAATTTATCTAATTCCTATTCTCTTTCTCCGCTTCTTAAATCCTACCTCTTTCCGATTGAAATTTTTTAAAAAAAGTTCAGCAACTTCATTTATCAGGGGAAATTGTTTAAAACATCATTCATATTTTGTTAGATGAATTTTTTCAACCTTCACTTTTAAAAGGGTTAATCACAATTAATTCCCTTAAAATACATCCTATTTCTCACTTTATCCTCTAACGTTTTATTTGTCTCACTTTATACCTTATTGGACAAAATTATCCCTTTATCATTCTAATTTTTTTTTAAATTTTTTCTCTCTTTTGTTATTTTTGTTTCTCTTTTATCCTTCCTCAATTTTCTTTGTCTTTTTCTTCTTTGTTTATTTCTTCCTTTTTCCTAGAAGAAACATCATCTAAGTGATTGAAGCTAAAAATAAGAAATCCCAAAGATTTATATTTTTCCTCAAATGATCATAAAATATTCAAACCCTTTCCCCAAAATACCATATTCAACCTTTCAGTTCTTTTTCTTTCCCCTTCCTGTCCCATTTCTCAGTTCATTCTCAAGAAATCATCATAAGATGAATTTGTAATCTGATTAACAATCATTAGTTGTAATTTGTAATACATGGCATCGTATATAGATTGAAATTAGCTTTTGATACTTTTGAAAGCTTCATCCAGAAATCCAATTACAAACTTTAGATAAAATGTTCTGTTGAGATGAAGTTTTCTGTTTAGAAGGATGGAAGAGAGAAGAAAGAATAAAGAGGAAAAGAAATAAAGGAGGGGAAAAATAGGAAAAGATAAAAGATAAATGAAAAGTCAAACTAATGAAAGGGTAATTTTGTCATGTCACTACTACAAAAATAGTCTTTAATGACACATCTATTATGACACTTTTAGAAAAATGTCATAATACAATCTTAATATGACATGCAATAGGAATGGTCATTAAAAAGAAAAAGAAAACACCATAACGATGTCGTAATGGCTGGAAACAGATTGAAAAAAAAAAACAGAAAATGCTGAAACTCTCCACTAAGACGCCTTTTTTTCAAAAAATTTGTAAGCCCTCCTCCAGAACCTACCTGATCTCAAGCTCTACTCTTTCATCCCCCAATTTTTTCTCTCCGGATAAAACCAATCATTCCAATTGAAACATGTGATCTGGAGCGGAACAGCGCAGCAGTGTCAAAACACCCAAAATTACCAATCGGATCGCTGCAATAGAGAGAGAGAGCCCCCAATTCCGGAAAGCTCTTTCGATCGAATTTCCGATCAATTTTCTAGTTTGTAACCTAAAAGCGATCTTAATCTGAAGAAAAATGTCATCAACTTTTAGCGGCGATGAAATTGCTCCTTTTTTTGGCTTCCTCGGCGCGGCTGCCGCCCTTGTCTTCTCCTGTACGATCCCTAACCCTAACATAGATAACTACGTTTACATTTTTTTTTTATCAAATTTCATGTCGATTTATTTTTTTCATTTTTCCTATTTATTATGGGAATTTAGGCATGGAAGCTGCTTATGGGACAACGAAGAGTGGGTAGGAGTGGAATCAATGGGGGTGATGCGGCCAGAGCTTGTGATGAAGTCGATCGTCCCGGTTGTTATGGCTGGTGTGCTGGGTATCTACGGTTTGATTATTGTTGTCGTCATCAGTACTGGAATTAATTCTAAGACCAAAGCTTATTACCTCTTTGATGGCTATGCACATCTTTCTTCTGGCTTGGCTTGCGGTCTCACTGGCCTTTCCGCGGGAATGGCCATCAGAATTGTCGGTGATGCTGGTATCAGGTAGTTTAACTTGTTTTTGTCCTGATTAAAGAGATGTATTGTCTATTTGTGTTGGTTCTTGCAGCTATTTTTTTGCTGATGTTTGTAAATTGTGCTTCTATTGGTTGGATATCTGTGTCTAACTAACTAACTTACATTTAGTTTAGGCCTTTTTTGTTTGAAACATATATCGGTTTCACTTTTTGGAGCTTGTTTCTGCTCATTTTGCTGGGATTTCAGGATAGAGTCCCTTGTAGAATAGTAGAGCTCATGAGAATACATGGTACTTCTAACAGATGTTATAAGGTACATGTTAGTATGGGATAAGCCTACTGCATCTGAGATTGTTTGACTCTAATTAGGGGCTTGTCTTCCTAGAAAACTATGTGAATGTGTTATGCATTTCTGGTCTCCATGTTTTATTGTAACTTTACTTCAGGGTTAATTCGCATTTCCATATTGTATTACTATTCGTGCTCCTTATCTTGTGGAATTTCTGGTTTTGTAATAAATCAGCCTGCTATTTATTGTTGCCTCTTGAATTTCACTAGAAACCTAAAGATCATGAAGTGAAGTATGGTAGTTGCCTTTTTGCATTTCAACCTGCATTAGATAGATGATTATTAATGAACTTCGGTAGCTGACAAACTAGTGGTTATGTTGACTTTCTAAACATAGTAGCTCTGTACCATTAGTAGACAAACATGTAGAGATCGTAAGCTGATGTGAAGAAACTTGATTTTGTTGCAAAGATGAAGGTAGTAAGTAAAATTATGAAACTATAATTACGAGAAACTGTCTCAAATGCCATTGTAAAGGGCATGTATTAAGTTAGAGGATCCAAGGGTCTTGGGTAGGCCTGACTTCCTCAATGCCCAGATTCTGCTACCCAATTGGCAAGCTCAATGTCAATGTCAGTGCCCAGATATGTTGCTTCTTATATTAAAGTACCTAATACTTTCCAGTTTCTTTGTATTTTAATATTTGTTTCATGAACCTACTTTTCAATGTAGTTGTGTTAAAAAATAAAAAAGAAGAACAAGAAGAAAGAAAGAAAGAGAGACTTGAATCTCTGATGCTTTACATAACTTAAAATATTCCTTATCATAAAATACTTATGGCAGGTAAACATGCAAAAAAGAAAAGTAAGTGTTGTGAGGTTACTTTGAAGGACTACTCTTTAGTGATTGTGTCCTTCTATTGCTTGTTCCAACTGATAAACTTCTTGCTCTACTTATTACAACCTGTCAGTCACCTTTGAGTTGTAATTAGTAAAATAGTTTCCCACTCTTAGCATAGTCTTTAAACTTAGAACAGAAAAGCTTTTAGTTTGATTTTTGTTCATTTATGATTTATGATGAATCTCCTGGGCTCAGCAGTTATCATGCTGTTATGCACCATTAGTGATTTTCTGTATCTAACGTTACTTATTTTATGTCCACTATCAAGTGTGCTTCAGAATTTTTATGTTACTACTGCAGAGCAAATGCACCACAGCCAAAGCTTTTTTGTTGGGATTATCCTTTCTTCCCGAGCAGGCCAATCCAGAGCTGATTGAGAATTTTTATTCCAGTTTAACTTATAAGCTGGAATATTTTTGCTTGTCCACGTGTGGGGATCGGAGTTATGCTAGTCACGGAGTGGATTCTTTTTCTCTTATATTTGTTTGTGTTTATTATTCATCATCTCATTTGCCTGTGTGAATTGTAATTTGTCTTGTTTGGTTTACGACACTTGTAGGTGAATATTGAAGAAAACTAAAGCAACATTGGGTCAAGTGGCAGTTTTTTGAAGACATCTTCCTTACTTTGTAGTTGAGTTGCTGTTAAAGGTGTCCTTCATATGTACACGACTAATTTAAAATCATCTAAATTAGTATGTAATTTGTAGACACTTTTGGTGTGGATTTTTTGGATGATGTACTTTTGCTCAAGTTTGGATGATTGCATTGCTTCTTTTATATTATTGTACTAGCTACGTTACAATCCTTCAAAATTTAGGATCTGAGATGCTTGTGCAGCAGGATGAAATGTGATTTCTGACGTTAGATAATATGCAACAGGAAGTTGAAACACTTTAATTTGGATGCTATACTAACAAGTAGAAAATGTCATAAAGGCCTGATCTAGTTACTCTTCAAAAGTGTCATAATATTGCTATCTACTTATATTAAAAAAGTGTTGTGATATGTTATTGTACTCAAGCATTTCTTGTCATTATAAAGTGTCATAATAGGCATAAATAATGACATTTAATAATGTCATAATAATGATAAATTGGGACACGTAAAACTATCATAAACCTATCGTGACGCGAGAATGGACGACGCTTTCAGTAGAGCGTCATTATAGCCTAAACGTCATGACATAGATTTATAATGACGCTTTTGAATGTCATAAAAGGACACTTTTGTAGTAGTGTGTAGATGGTTAAGTGACAAAATTTAAAGCTTAAGGGGTGAAGCGAGAAATGAGATATACCTTAAAAGGATTAATTGTAATTGACCCCTTTTAAAATGATAATTTTACGTGTTTTACAAAATTAAATAGGTAAAGTTTGATCCCAACCTAAATTTTCGATCATTTTTTACCTTGAATCAATCACGTGATCCACACATGTTCATCTTTTTTGGGACAAAAAGTTAAATCCCATTTATAATTAAATAAATGATTCTATTCATATTTATTTTTGCCATTAGAAAAGTAAGATCTGATCCGAACTATATTTTTTTTTCCTAAAAAAGTAAGATCTGATCCAATCTATATTTATTTTTACCATTAAAATGGTGGTATCAACATTTTTGACATAAAAAATAACTGTATGTTGATCACATGGTAATTTCAAACTAAAAAGTATTCAAAAAATTAGGTTGATACCAAATTTTGCTAATTTAGATTTGCAAGGGATGTTAAGTTAACATTTTAACAAGTGAAAGATGAAAAAATTAATTTGATAAAATGTAAGAGATGTTTTGAATGTTTTTCCCCAATTATTATAACTTGTAAGTGTATATGGATTGTACTAGGAATGCTCCAGAATAACTTGTAACCATCAGTAGAATAATACCAAGCATTCTACTATCCACTTATCTTCGAAACACCATTCGGTACAAACAAGTGGTGTACAAGTTCTCCAGAATTTTTGGATTTCTATGCTGTAAGATTTTTTCCATTACAATCTT
Organism: Coffea arabica; assembly: GCF_036785885.1. NCBI lineage: Eukaryota > Viridiplantae > Streptophyta > Magnoliopsida > Gentianales > Rubiaceae > Coffea > Coffea arabica. The sequence goes on along the minus strand of NC_092313.1, from coordinate 12,970,930 downwards.
TTTAGACGGATTGTTTTTTGTCTGTAATGAAACGGATGATAATATATACGTCTTGACTTTTTCAAAAACACAATTAGCAACAGAATAAACTGAATCTGCCTCGAGAAAGATCCTTTTTTTTTTTTTTTGGAGAATGAGTACTAGATAGAGTTGAACGTCATTTCTAGTTCAAAATAGTGAAAATTTCGTTCTACGGAAGTTAACTAATTAGCAGGGTAGAAACTCAATCAACTAAAAAAGTCTTGATTCGTGAATGTAAAAAAATACATAAAGAAATAAAATTGTAAAAAAATAAAATAAATATAAAAAAATACACATATAGTAGGAAAAAGAGAGCAACTAAAGTACATAAAGAATAAAACAGAAAGAGCAGGTGCAGTTTCAACCTTGGGTTAATTTTACTTTCCACCCTTTAACTATGTCTGAATTTTTATTTTAGTCCTTAAGTTTTTTTTTTAAGGATTTTAGTCCTTAAGTTTAAAAAAAAAGATACTTTTAATTCTAAAATATAAAATTTATTTCAGTTTAATCTGTAAAGTATAAAATGTGTCCCTCATTAGCCCCAAATATATAAAGTTTGCTCCACTTTAATCCCTAAAATATACAATTAGTATCATCTAAGTATAAAATCTATCTCACTTACGTTAATCATTTTACTTAAGTTGGAGAAATTTTATATTTTAAGAACCAAAGTGTCCCATTCAAAAGTTTATCAGATCAAAATAGAAATTCGAGAATAATTTAAGGACACAAAGTGGAATTAACCCTTCAACTTTCAGTGCGCATAAGCATGACCACTACTTACCAGATGACTCTTTGCAAAAAGAAGCCAACATCTCTTTGAACCACCCCAATTGAGTTCCCAAAGACACATTCGTGAAAGGATTATGAATTCCTCTTTCCCTGAAAACTGAATCGTCTATCGCTGTAGCTCCTATTACTGCAAAATTCGAGCATTTAATAAAATCTGACCTTCCCCTTATGTCTTTTCCGGCAAAATATGGCCGTATCAGTGGAAACCCGAGACTCTCAGCTACAGTAAGAAATTTTCAATACATTAATACCTATACAAAACAAAGAGATGGCTAACCAGCCAATAGAACAACAATTTAGCAGTCATATTTGATAATTTTTCTAAGAGAAGTAGGAATCGAACGCTTGCCTTGGCACGAAAAGAATAAATTAATGTGTGCATGCACATGCGTATGTATATATGTGTGTGTGTGCGGTGATTTAGTCTTTTGACCTACCAATGAAGTCGATGACAAGACGACCATCGGAGCAACGACCAGTAGGGTGGTGAAAGAAGGTTTCACCATAAGGTGGTAGGAAAAAGTGTGGAGGAGTATTGGAGGAGGAGGAGGAGAGGCGGTCCAGGCGGAGTAAGTTGCCAGTGTCAGCAAGGGAATCACCAAAACTGATGATGGATTTGTAGCATGTTCCAGCTGATGATGCTCTTGCTGTAATTGATGGATTTAGGCAGGTAAGTACGATTGTTGTGAACACAGATGTTAGTAATGGGACAGAAGATGAGGCCATAATCTAGTGCCAAATGGCAATAATGGTAAAGGTTTAAGAACTTAAAAAGAATCTGCAATAAAGTTTGCTAGATGCTGAATGCTTCTTATATTAAAAAGTGGTGTCCTTTTTATGCTGATTGATTGAACCACTCCACTCCACTAACTTGTTGCAACAGTGAGAGAACGTCACCACCAAGCAAGGGCTTGTTGGCCTCACGTCACCACCAAGCAAGAGATTGTTGACACGGGACTAATAAAGACTCTAGTATTCTTCGGAGTATGACAATAACTATACGATTTGACATCTAATTGTCTTTTTTTTTTTGGGTTAAATTTCACTTGAACCCATCAACTATAAACACACATCTATTTTTAGTCCTTAAACTTCAATGTTGGGTACTTTGTCTGCTAAAATATAAAATCAATCTCGCTCTAGTCCTTTAATTTCAATTTTGGACACTTTACTCCCAAAATTCATCCCACTTTAGTATTTAAATTTTGAGTACCATACTTGCCTACTAGATTTCATAGGATGTATTTGAAAATTTCGTAGGATGTATTTTATACTTTAGGGGATAACATATCCAAAGTTAAAGTTTAAGGATTAAAATAGGATGAATTTCATATTTTTAAGGCATAAAGTATCCCAAATGAAAGTCTAGGAATTAATGTGAGAGTGTTTCCATAGTTTAAGAACGTAATGTGAAATTTAGCCCTTTTCTCTTGGGGAAAAAGATCCTCCAACCTTTCTATACGCACAAGTCATGGATATGCCGTACGTGTGTTTACATAAACGTCTATTTTGTGTTTTTAGATGCATGCATGCGTCAATAATGAATAAATTCCAAAATTTCAAGCTTTAAAGTTTTGCTATAGAGAAAGAAAAGATTATCCCTATCAAAATTAAAAAGAGTTATGGAAAATTGAGTAGTTTCAATTTAACCTCTAAAAATTGTTACTATCTCAAATAAGCCCCCATAAATCATTTGCCACAATTTATGCCTTTGACTATTAAAATATGTTTAAAAAACGTATTTTAAAAAAAAAGACTTTTAAAGTACGTTGTAATCCAACCTCTCTTGATAACACTATAATCTAACATACGTATAAGGACTCTTCATGGTGTTTTTTTTTCCAATCATACGAAGACTTAAAATTGTGCGACGGAAAGATGAAGCCTACATGTGCAAAAAGAAAAGGAAGAAAGAAAATAAAAAGATTCTATTCTCTTGAAGAAATATTATCTAACTCCCCAATCCAATTGGTGATAACTAAAAGCTTTGAAAATGTTCAAGGGCTTAATTGAGATCATTGTTAACTTTGATGGGCTAAATTGATTTTTTTGATAGTTTTAGAAAAATTATTATTATTATTATTATTTTGTATAAGGACCAGGCATCATAGATATAGGTAACGTGGAAAATAGCGGATTGTAAGAGGGTGAGATTTATTAGATGGCACTAATTCGCTGACTTGCACTATTATATTTTGGATTATTACGATTAAATTTGTACAATATGGTATGCATATTTCAATTAGTGTTTTGGCATATTGAACAGGTAAAGAATGAGATAATAATAAGCTAGATATATTTACATATAATATCAAACTAGAAATGAGCATGTTCATTACAAGTATATTGGACACCAATTATGACCTTGGATTATTTATTTGTGCACAAAGACTGTAAAAATTTGGCTTGGCCTCAAGCCAAATTATGACCAATTATGAGTATGTGCATTGCAAGTGTACTGGACAGCAATTATGGCCTTGGATTATTTACGCTCTCTACTTATCCGTTTTCTCTTTACTCTCAACCTTTTCTCTACCATTTTTCCTCCATACGGTAAAAAATCTTGATCTCAAATCAAGGTCTCCCTTCCACTTCCTCTGTTTTTGTTTTTTAGTTTAATAAAATCTCTCCTACAATATTTTAATGAGAGTTTTGTCTCTCCTAGTATTTATTAGTAAAAATTTTCCGCTCTCTAAGACTATTCTAATGGGAGTTTTGTTTAGTTTTTTGTTATTTTTTCTTAGATTTAATTTTTTCATATCTATATGTTAAATCTAAAATTTCTTATGGTTTCTTGTCAGATCTCATCACTAGTTTTGAGTTTGAACCAATTGGATAGCAGATTTGAAGAAATAGACATGCACATATATTTATGAAACAACTCGTGCAGTTAATCAAATCTGATGGTTTGTAATTCACAATATAATCTTTAATGATTTTTCATATCAGATATATCTGTGACATGTTTTATGTATTTTTTGCTATTAGTTTAGATGGTTTTGTCCAGCAAATCATGCTGGATGATTTTCAGCTATTTTATTAATAATAATTACTTTTTTATCAAAAAAAGGCTGTAAGAATTTGTAGACCCTCTTGTCTGATATAATGACATTTTTTTTTAGAAAATTTTTAAGTTGAATCTTTAAATACCTAAGAAAAGAAATCTCACATGAGATTGATGCGAACAAAATAAATAAATGCTCCATTTATTTTTCCCTTTTTGGCACTTGTTATTTGCTATGCAAATTGAAGTTTAGAAAAAGTATTGGAGTGGCAATTTATTTAAGAAGAGCAATAGGATGACAGACACTGTGAATTTCACCCTCAAAGACGTCAATGAAGACGGTTTCTTCAATTTTACAAATTTAGTTTCTTAATTATGCTTAATTATTAAGCGAGCCCTAAAGCTTTTTTCTTCTCCATCTGATTCTTCCTCGTCCCTTTTTGGTGCCCATATCACAATATCCCTATTCTCTATTCTCCTTTCTCCTAATGTAATCCACCCTGCTGTGGAAACGAATCTTTAGTTATTATTATACGACAAAATTTCATAGTAAATAATCAATTGAATCAACTTACAAGAAACCAACCCAGCTCCGCCAACGACAAATTTAAAGAAATCTTTCACTCTTTCACGAAACCCAACCCAGCTCTGTCAACTTCGAATCCAATCAAAGATTCGTTTTCTTATCTCCAATTTAAATAAATCTTTCATGTAATTCCTTTTAAATACTTCAAACACTCCACTTCTTAGGTTAAGACTTTTATGGCTTACTCATGGAAATTTTGCCCTTCATAGTTTCCATGAAAATACTCATTCATAATCATAACACACGCATACATATATTTTCTAGTTTACATGTATATATACATTATTCACCGATGGACACAAGTTAACATTTTAGAGAGGTTAAAATAAAGTGATATAGATAATTATTGCATCATAAAACTATGACCATTGCTTGTGGAGTTGAGGGGTTCATTTTATTTTATTTTTTTTCCTCTCTCACCCGTCTCAACACCCTTCCCACCATTAACTTTCAAGTCCATGATTCAAACTCTAAACCTGATAGTGGGGTGAACTCTAAGAACCACTTGATCAACCCTAATAGTCGGTTCATTTTAGTTTTAATTATGCAATCTACTAAAAAGTTTTGGAAAATGGCCAATTTAATCCCTAAATTTTTTTTCGTCGATTTAGTCCCTATATATTATTTGTAGCAAATTTGATCTTTAAACTTATATTTCGGTTCTAATCAAGGAACTTAGCAGTGGCATCACAGCATAATTTCCATCAAGCTCCTAATCGAGCAACCCAAAAGGGGTATTTTAAGGATTTTAATGTTGGGGTTGTGACCAAAAAGAGTAAATCGATAAAAAAATTCATTTCTAAACCTAGAGTTCTTTCAAGAAAGAGATATCTACTCAATTTTCCCAAACACGCGTACAAAAAGCACTGCAATTAAATGAATCCGAGAAGGAATTGGGACAAAGCATGCTCAAGCTTAGCTAGCAATCAAGTTTCTAACACTGTCGTCTGCTCCAATGGATGTTCAATGTCCTTCCCAAGATGGATTTGATGAAAGATTTTGTTGGTAACTGTGTAGATATATCAGATAATATACTGGTTGTTGTTGAAAATAGTAAAAAGTTTGATTCTGCTTTCTAGGGTCTGAAGGTAAAGCTTATAGAAGTCACGGCAAAAGTATTGAAAGTAGTCGGATATGGAAACGTGATTCTTCTTGCACAATGCCGAGTATATTTGCTAAAGACATGGCTTCCTGTTAGGAAATTGGCTTAATTTCTTTTAGATAGAATTCTTATTTGTATGGAAGTAACTAGTTTCCTAATTGGTTTTAGTTACTTGAAGTAGTAGTCAAGTAAAGCCCTATTTAGCTAGATGCTATTTTCTACTCTATATGAGTTTAGGAAATAGTATTGATTTCCTATTGTTATTTGATTTTTTGGCAGTAATGTTCTCTATAAATAGGTGGGTTGGCATACTACACAAAGAAAAACACAAGGAGACACAAGGAGCATCATGTAACCTTATACATAGGGTGTGAGAGGGGCTTCTTGGGAGATGAGAGATGGTATACAAGGGTTGGGTTTGGGTTTAAGTTGTATTCTTGTATAGGGTTTTTTCCTCATAATAAAGAACGGATTTCTCTCCGTGGACGTAGGCTCAATGGTGGAGCCGAACCACGTTAAATATTGTGTGTCGTCTATCTTTCATACTTGTGGCTTGTTCCTCATTAAATTGTTGTGCACTTGATATCTCAATAGTTGTTTGTTCCGCGTTTGGATCCTAACAAGTGGTATCAGAGCCTGGTTGCGAGACTGGGCAATAGAGCAAAGTTCATGGTTGGATCCTAGTTAACTATTGAGATCAAGTGAATTTGTAGCTGTTACTAATTGAACAATTTAATGAGTGGTATCCTTGTTTCAATGGTTTTGGCAAAAAGCATTGATGATGAAGGATGAAAAGTCGAAAAGTATGGAGATGCTTGATGGTGAATCTAGGCAGGTGATTCAATGGTCAAGAAAAAGGTGGAGTCCAATGTTGATTTTGGACGTGAATCGGTAGAGACTTTCTCACACCTCCAACGGTTGATACTTCATTCCGGTGGATTTTAGATTTTGGTTGTGTTTTTTGGGTGGTGTGGCACGTGTCCCAAAAAAATAAGGAGATCTAATTTCTATGCGCCAGAAGACTCTGATAGTTACGAGTTTTTCGTTTTAGATGGAGTCTTGAAAACCATACATAGCGAGATAGTCCTGAGGATGGGAAGAAGTATGGTGATTTTACCACTTGATTGCCTCAATGGTTAGGGTTAGAGCTCATAGAAGGGGATCCCAAATTGCAAGTGGTGGTGAGAAGAAATCTTGCAAAGGGAGATGGTAAATTGGGGCACCGTCTCACGAGTCAACTGGAGGTTGGATTCGGGGTAACTACACATGTTTATTTGCCGATTGAATCAATTTGGTGTCAAGACTGTATTGATTCGGGTGTGTAGTTTGGTACTATATTATTTGGTAGTTGAAGGCAAATGGTTGCTAAAAGAAATTTTCGCCAAGGTGGAGATTTGTTAGGAAATTGGCTTAATTTCTTTTAGGTAGAAATCTTATTTGTGTGGAAGTAACTAGTTTTCTAATTGGTTTTAGTTACTTGAAGTAGTAGTCAAGTAAAGTCCTATTTAGCTAGATGCTATTTTCTACTCTATATGAGTTTAGGAAATAGTATTGGTTTCCTATTGTTATTTGGTTTTTTGGCAGTAATGTTATCTATAAATAGGTGGGTTGGCATACTACACAAAGAGAAACACAAGGAGACACAAGGGGCATCATGTAGCCTTATACATGGGGTGTGAGAGAGGGTTCTTGGGAGATGAGAGATGGTATACAAGGGTTGGGTTTGGGTTTAAGTTGTATTCTTTCTTGTATAGGGTTTTCCCCTCATAATAAAGAACGGATTTCTCTTCGTGGACGTAGGCTCAATGGTGGAGCCGAACCACGTTAAATATTGTATGTCGTCTATCTTTCATACTTGTGGCTTGTTCCTCATTAAATTGTTATACACTTGATATCTCAATAGTTATTTGTTCCGCGCTTGGATCCTAACACTTCCGTACATACGGTAGATAAAGCCCCTTTTAGATTCCATGGCCGACAAGGAGACCGAGTTCCCATTCAAGTTGGATGAACATCTGTGCCAGAGCATTGAGAGAGCCATGGTCCCATTGATTTTGGCATTGCCATCGAGTGATCAAGCCGACATCCTTGTGAACTGGATGAGCTCTGTGCAGTTAAGGTATCCTAATCTGAGCGAGGCTTTTTGAGGTCTGGCGTTATCGAACCAAGTCAGCAAAGAGAAGATTGGTGGAGGGCTTAAATAATGTTGGTAACACCGCTGTCAGCCTCTAACTCATCTAAGCGTATTTTGTGTTGCATGATTAAATTTTGACGGAGGTGGAAAAGAAGCCTCCACTTTATGTATTTTTTGATTGATGTATGGTTTCAGAGATGGTTTTTTTTTTGGCTTCATTCTTACTTTTTGGAAAAATTCCAGTGGTAAGTTTTGATATAACAAATTTGTTTTAGTGATAAGTTTTCTCAAAAAGACTTCTCTGTCAGTTAATTTGATATAATTTTTGTTATAGTCCCAGCATCGAAGTCTCTAAAATACCCCTTCTGGGCTGCTCGATTATGAGCCTGATGAAAATTATACGGTGACATCGCCATTGAGTTCCTTGATTGAAACCAAAATATAAGTTTAAGGATTAAATTGACTACAAAAAATATATAGGGACCAAATCTATGAAAAAAAAGTTTAGAAACTAAATTGGCCATTTTTCCAAAAGTTTTTGGTATCATTTCTTAACATTTAGTGTAGTAATCTTCAAGCCAAGTAAAAGTTCCGACAAACACAAATGCAATGACAATTAAAATTCGTTACAGAATCCGTCAAAATATAAAACCTCGTGTTATGCCATGGTGTGCAATTGACTAAAAAACACTTAAAATCCTCATTTATATAGCTAAATTCAGTCACATACTCAAACAAAGATTTACCAGTTGTGGTACGGAATCTCGTATCGCTGTTGTTATTTTGAATAGATAATGTACGTATTTCTTCTATTTTTATCACTTAAAAGTTTACTTGCAATATTAGAATAATATTATAATGCGCATAATGAGCATTAAAGAATCTTAAAATTATAATTTGTAGACTGAATCTTTTTATTTGTTTTGAAGTAACAATTCTTTTTGGAAGATGACCTTTAATTCTTGACCGAAAACTTTCATCTATCCTGTACGACGGGTACGACGGGTGGAAGGGTAAAAGACGCAACCGGATTGGACTTGGGTCATCGTACTCATTTCAACATGAAGGTACTCGACATATTGATGTCAAAGTCAAACGAGTACAGCAGTCCTGTGAGATAACATTGAAGAGGAAATTGGCATGGGCTCCAAAATTTAATCAGTGTAAGGCGGCCTCATTACTACTGATGGCGAGAGTAGAAAATTGCATTTTCAATCGCCTTATTTGCCAAATGTTTTTGTGGTACAAAGACAGCTAAGCTAAATTAGTGCAATGGTGATGGAGGATCATATGCAGTTGTCTAGCAATTAAGGGCAGAAGTTATTAGTAGCCTCCCGATTAAATTGATGCTCTCCAGAAAGGGGAAAAAGAAAAGAAGAAGAGAGAAATCTCATGACATTTTAGGGGCTGGTGAAAAAAATGCTTATTAAAATGTTAATTAGCAAGTGAAAAAAATTTATAGGCATGTTTGGATAACTAATTTCTTTTAAAATAATATTTCGCTTATATTATAAACACATTTTTGAACTCACGTTTTTATATTTTTAACCATATTTTTAATTTACATGCACTATATCACAAAAAAATGCTACTACAATTATTTCAAATAATACAACATTTATTTGGACATAATCCTCGTACTCAACTCTACCTGCTCATACCTCTGTGAGCCTACTAAAATACCCGGACCTTAAATAATCTTCAATTCCAGCAAAAATCAATGATTGGTCAAACCAGAACAGCATCCTTAAACTTACCAGCAAATTAATCCAGTTTCCGATTTAATAATTTCACTTGGCATTAAAATTTTATAGTCCTTGCACGCTGAAAAATGTATATATGATGGACACACCAACTCAACAAAAATAGATTCAAACAAAAAAAGTGCTATTTCACGGCTTGTATAGTGACATGTATACATAAATCTACTTGACTTGCAACCAAGCAAATGATCGATAGAACACTTGCCCTAAAAAATTAAGTGATGGAACCTAATCTTGAAGCAAAAGCCCTGAACTTGTGGATGCAAGAGCACAGATTGTATTCATCGGAGGAGTAGAAAATGGTCCTTGAAGTAGGCCCCCGGCTATCGATTGGTAGGCAGCTTCCGTCAAGTGCAAACCATCCCAGCAGACATACAAAGACGGGTCGTCACAGCTAGTTGCTGGTGGGTAGCCACATTCCACGGAGGAATTATAATTGTAGGGGCCTCCACCACCGCAGCAAGCCTTTAGAGCTCCTCTAAATCCTGTTATGTAACAACGTTTGAGATATCAATAATATATGTTCCAATTTTGGGATTATAAAAGCAAGAGAGCAAATTTATATTGTGAGCTTTATTTATGATAATTTTGGGGGGGAAAAAAAGGAAATGGTTTATCAGAATTAGCAGAACTGACATTTTATATTATTTTACGGTCCAGATTAGATTGAAAAGAAAACCAGAAAAAGAGTAAAAAAAAAAAACAAGAAGTAAACTTGCACCTTTGATTCTTTTTATTATTGTCAAACTCCATTGACTACATTTAGTTACCCTACATTATCACTAAAATTTGCAGTAATTAATCCAAATTGTAGGGCCAAGGCGGCTTAATTTTGTCTTCCTTCGTTCTTCATCATTATATAGCATTGGATAGGAAGGGGAAAAAAAAAAAAGAGTCCAACGCAAAAGTAAAATGTAAATCAAGTTGAAAAAAAAAAAAAAAGAGAAATACCATATTTGTTTGGGGAACGATATAATCTCATTGCAGCATTGTAGTAATCGGCATAGATAATGGTGGCATGAGGATGAAGTTTTCTGATGCGATTAAGTTCTTTCTGCAGCAATCTGTTATGGTACTTTGAAAAATCATTTAACCAGTTTATGCAACCAGTAGCCTTGTCATAGTCTTGCTGGTTGGAACCTTGAAAATAGGTCAGATAGACAGCTGAGCAGCCGATTGGAAAGTTCCCGGGAACAATCAATGTCACAGCTCCGAGCTTAATCACTTCCTGCATTATTACCATGGAATTGTTCATTTACAAACTTCTGCAACAAGAACATAGGAGCTACTACTCCCAAGTCCCAACAATGGATGGATGAATTTAAGAAAATTGTCACTGTAGTAATTTTTTTGTTTTTTGAATACATGTGATGTAATCTTCAAGAATTACATTCTAATTAGTTTATGTGATTCTGCCGGGTTTTAGCCAAAAAAAAGAAAAAGAAAAAGAAAGGGACTACCAGACTAGTTGTTAAACAATTTCAGGTTGTTATTTACCTCGATGGCTGAACTGATCTCGCTAACAACAGCAGGAACAAATGATTTGATCTGATCTATTTTTATTCCTTGAACAAGTGCATGGTTGTAATCATTTCCTCCAATCTCTCCCATAAGAACAAGCGAGGTTCGAAGAAATTCCCTGCAATCTGTTCATGATGTACACATTTGAATTAGAATCCTATATGTTATTGCTACTATCTTTTTCTTTCTTTCTTTTGGGATAATAATCATACAGGTTGAATTACCAAAGATGCATAATTCACATAAAGTTGGTTTTCTCATCATTTTCTGGATAATGCAATTTCAGATTAATCAAATCTAAGATCAACACGTCTACATATAATTGTCTACATGTTCAAAAACTTTCTTGGCTTGATTGTCCTTTCTCGATGTCATGAAGGAAAGCTTTGTCTAATTACGTGAAGACAGCATTTGAAAATTAACAAAAAAAAAATCAATTTCTTTAGGCCAATCAATGACTCATCACTATGTGATCCTATTGTGGCCTGCAGAAACTGACTACCGGTAGCTTTTGAAATTAATCATCTGATTAAATACTAAAGTGATCACTAATCAGGTCTTAATCTTCAAAAAGGCCAACATCCCGTGAGAAATCAGCTTGAATAGTTTTTTTTTTTTCTCGATATTGTGCCCCGCCTACAAAGCTGGTACAAGTGTCGATGCAATTTGGAGGTATTTAGGTATGCAATTTGTCATATAATAGGCTATCTACTAATTTTTCATATCCAAAACTTATGTCCCCCAATATACTGAGGATGAATGGACCAAGTTTTCTTTATTTAAGATTTTTTTTTTGATAAGTGAAAAGTATCTTCTGTTTATAATTCTTCCCACCTTACCATCTAATTCAACTCTCTTTTGAGTAAACCAAGGTTAGAACACAAAATACCAATACTCAAAATTTTTTGAACATCTATTTTCATTTCTCCCCTCTTTTCTTCTTCATTCCTTGCAAAAGAAAGATGGTTATCAATTGAAAAGTATAACCAATTCAGTGTATTGAATTCAAATTAGCAAAGATTTCGAAGAGACATGCATGTTAAGATAGAAGATTAAAGCAGCAATCCACCAATGGGATATAGAAACATGATGTGCCCTCTTTGCTCTTGAAAGACACAGGCATTTACATGCTTCATCGCGTCTATTATTCCTAAACCTTCACTAAATATTCCGGGTCCGTTTGGATTCCTTGTTTTTGGGCCTGTTTTTAAAAAAACTGTTTTTCACATTCCAAACGCTACAGTAAATGTGTATTTCAAAAACAACTCTAAAAACACCATATCCAAACAATATATCAAAAACAACTCCAAATACATATTTAATATGTTTATTTCAATTTGTATATCTCAATAATGTATAGGATATATATATATATATTATATTAATTTAAATATATTTATTTATACATATTATAAATATTTTATTTTATATAAAATATATTTTTATAAATTTATAATATATTTATATAAATATTATATATTATATAAATTATATATAATATAAATATGTAATTATACATTTATATAAATTATATATATTTAATATATACATAATATATATTATATATATTATACATTTCTATAAATGTACATTTATACATAATATATATATTTATGTATATTTATAATATACATTTATATTTATTATATTAATACATTTATACATAATATTAATATATATTTATAATATATTAATTTATACATTTATATATTTATTTATAAATATATAAATGTATTATATTATAAATATATAAATATATAAATGTATTATATATATATTTATATATAATACATTTATATATTTATTTATAAATATGTAAATATATTTATTTATAAATATGTAAATATATTTATTTATAAATATTTATAAATGTATTATAAATGCATAAATGTATATAAATACAAAAATATATAAATTATAATATACATTTATATAATATTCATTTATAATAATATACATTTATACATTTGTAAATATTTTTGTATTATGTATTATATATAATATAATACATTTATAAATATTTATAAATAAATGTATTTATAAATAAATACATTTATTTATAAATATTTATAAATGTATTATAAATGCATAAATGTATATAAATATAATAATTTATAATTTATAATTTATACATTTATATAATATTCATTTATAATTTATACGTTTATAATAATATACATTTATACATTTATAAATATATTTATATTATGTATTATATATAATATAATACATTTATATATTTTTTATATAAATATATAAATATATTTATTTATAAATATTTATAAATGTATAAATATATATTGTTATAATAATATATAAATTATAAATTATAAAAATAATCGAAAATATGTTTTAAAAATACATCTAAAAATAATCCATAAAACATCTACAGTAAAAATTTTCATATAGTTTTTGAAAAACAACCCCAAAAACAGCTAATCCAAACGGACCCCATTTTTAGGGATTGAAAACTCCAAAAATTAAATAAAATACTCTTTTGTTTGCTCGTTTTAATAACATAACTTAAATGATAAGGACGTTTACCAAATGAAAAGTTGGTGGATGATCTTATCCAAACGTTTGGGGCAGGCCAACTGTGGTTGATAACCAAAGTGCTTGGCCGATTTTGACATTTTTGGCAAAATAATTAGTTAAGAACTTTGTGTGTTGGACAATTGGCAAAGTCGCCATCATCACCTACCTCCTTTTGGCGTTGTCTTCCTAATCGTTTTACCATTGAAATGGACAAAATTTTCTTTAATCAGAAACGTTTCTATCTAATTACTGACTAACTTCAAAAGTCTGATAAAAAAAAAGAAGAAACGTTTTTATCTTTTACTTTTACTTTTTCCTTTCCCATAATCAGAAAAAGACAGGTAGACACCAACCGACGCCCGCAATAGAGCATCTGTTAAAAGTAGTTTGGGAAGAATGGATCAATAAAATAGCAAAATTCATGTTATGAACGTCTAGTGGATTGGCGGTACGTTCCATTTTGAGACGGTCCACAGCACTCTCGCCTACTATTACATGCCAACCCCATCATTTTCTTTGCAAACTAAGGCCTCCTCTGATGCATTTTTTTGGAAATCTATCTAAAACTTTGTTGTAGTGTATTATAGAAGTTTGTCAAAAATCTTTTTGATACCGCAAGTTTTTAAAATTAATTAATGTTTTAGGAGAATAATGAACAAATCAATAAATAAGTTATAAACATGATAAGAAATTATCCTAAAATTTGTTTGGATTGTCAATTTTTTCTCAAAAAAATTTTACGTTTTTTATGAACACATTTTTTGATCATTTTTTTAATTTGACACATATCAAATCGTTACATTATATTTTTTTATGAAAATTTCAAAAAATAGCAATCCAAACGCTTGTAAAATAGAAGAACCACAAATCAAAAGGGTTGTTGCTCTTTCCATTTTTTATTTAAATTGCCGACTACTTTTCGCTTTCCGGCGAGTTAGGTGTCTTTTTCGAGGGTTATCCACATTCAACAACTTCATTCCTCTGACTCACCTGGCCACACTTGGACCAAAACCATTAAACTCTTACCAACCACAGCTAACCAGAATCTCAACTTCTACAGTTGGCTTAACTTTGTAAAGATCATCCCTTAGAATTGACTCCTGTATACCAAGTAAATTCTTGATCTAATTAATGACAAAACCAAACAAGTTAAATTATTAAACTATCAAACACACAAGAGTTTTTTATCTAAAAATTCTGCCCACAAGTAATTTACCTAGCATGTGCATGGGTCCATCTGTGACATTTTATCATCAAACCTGTGTGCCAGTACCCATATATTGTCGGACCCCAAAAGGGTTGCAAAGGAAAATTTACATCATTATTAGATAATGCTTGTAAGAATTGAGCATTTCCCTTTTCAGTCGGGATTCCTACTCAATTGTTGTCTACATAATGAAACTTAATTTAACGTTATAATATTGAAATTAATTATTTACAAGTCCCATTACCGTGCTAGAATTGGGTAAGAAAAGTGTATCTTGGACTATATTTTCGTTTGGTGTTATTTGCCCGTGGTTAGAGTCATTAACAACTTATAGGTTTGAGGAATAGCTTTTTAGATACACCAAAATCTAGGCATGTATTACTATTTTTAATCATATAAAGAAAAACATTGAAGTGAAAAAATAAGACAACTGTAAAAAATTTGGAGGCAAATATGGTTAATCATATCAATGTAAAGCTGAGGTGTCACATCCAAGCTGGCATTGAACAATTGCAAGAACTCAGAAGAGATTATTGACCCCCACTCAAACTAGTACAGAAGATTTGACTTATGATCAGATGGACGAATTTTAAAAATGTGTAAATATAACCACGTAAGGTTATAAATCAGCTCTAAATTTTCCACCAATAAATTTAAAATTAAATTATACTATGAAGATCAAAGGAATAGACAAGAAGGGAATGGAGCAAGACAAATTCCAAATGAACATGCAAATTAAACGAGTAAAAGGACGAGTTTCATTTCAACTACCCAGTAAATAAAGAAGAAAGCACTTACCTGAAGAGTTGCTGCAGAAAGACGGCATCACATCTTTGAACCACTTTAACTGAGTTCCCAATGACACATTCGTCAGAGGATTACGTACTCCTCTTTCCCTGAAAAATGAACTGTCAAGTGCTGTAGCTCCTGCTACTGCAAAATTTACGCCTTGACGAAAATCCCTTCCCCTTGCATCTTCTCCGGCAAGATATGGTGGTATTAACGGAAGCCCAAAGCTCTCAGCTGCAATGCCAAAAGATATACATTTATAACAGATTAACATGAAGCCCTACATATGAATTTAAGGAATATTAAGGTTTGAGATGATCTCAGAATCGAATACTCGTTCTAAAACAAGAGAGAAAAATCTTCATATATCGCGACATGGAGCAACAAGAGTGCGTGATGCACTTATGTGTTACTGCTTACCAATGAAATCATTGACAAGACGTCCATTGGAGAAGCGACCAGTAGGTCGGTGAAAGAAGCTTTCGCCGTATGGTGGTAGGGAAAAGTGGGGAGGATGATTGGAGGGGCAGAGGCGGAGTAAGTTGCCAGTATCAGCGATGGAATCACCAAAGCTGATGATGGATTTGTAGCATATTCCAGCTGATGCTCTTGTTGAAGTACATAATTTCAATAAAGTAAGTATGAGTATTGCTAATGCAGGTGTTAGTAATTGGATAGAAGATGAAGCGGCCATATTTTACTAGTAACTATGGTGAAGGATCGAAGGTTAAAGAAGTTAAAGATTCTGCAATATGGTTTGCTTGTAATCAAGCCAAAGGCATAAAATGAGTTTTAGATGCTCCCTTGCTTTTCTTAATTGGCTTTAAGGAGAAGCCTTTTATGTGGATTTGTTGGACCATCCACCAAGTTTTAAAAAAGGATAATAGGAATGTTACATATTATTACCCTTATTAGTCACTAGTTTGCTTATATCTATTGTTATTTTACCCCTTTATCTTTACATTTTATATATTTTCACCCTTGAATTGTAGATGACTAGTTACTTTGAGAAACGTTTAAAATTCTAAACAATACAAATTAAGTATTAAGAGAGTTTTATTACGTATGCAACATCGAAAGTTCCACTACCAGAATCCTTTTACAAATTGTAATAGGATGTCAGGATATCACTATTCCCCACCAACCAAGACTTGGTTTGAGACACGGTTGAACTTATAGAACTTACCATAACGGGTAAAGTAATGGAGTATCCGACAGGAGAAGAATAGAATCGTTCCATTTTGATTATGAAAGAGTAAAACTTCTGATTGCTTCTTCAAAAGTTGTTAGGAAGAAGTTTCTATTAAGTTTCCACCATTCTTTTTCTAGTGTTATTTCTTAAAAGTTTATCTTTTACATATTTGTCATCAGAAACAAATTTTGAAAGATTAAAGTAACGCTATATAGGTTATCCGGCAAGAAAGAGAGAGAGAGTATAGGATTTTTGGGGAACAAATAGTGGATGGCTATAGTTGGAGAAAATGATTGTTGCTAGGTGGAGGACCATGCAAGATACGCACATCATGTGGTTATAGGATGGAAAAGAGGTTGAGATATGTGAAGTCCATACGTAAGTAGCATGCTTTAATTAATTCCCGGAAGGAAGTTGTCAAGCAGATGGTATTTTAGTTCTGAGACCATGCAGCCATTAAGAAAGGGAGTTGAGTGAGGACTTGAAATTGTTCCCTAATTCATTGATACTATAGTATGATTTGTTGAAAGTAGGATGTACTACTTCTTGGATAGTTGAAGTGTTTAGGTGAACTAATAATCACCTTATTGAGTAGAGCACATGTCGTTGTCAAACTAGAGAAAGTTAATGCAGTGATAATAATGGTCACAGAAATTATGTCAATTTTTTTTAAAAAAAAAATAAAGAAAAAATCTCTGATACTTCAATGGCGGCGATGAGGGTGGGAAGTGTTTTCTTGAATTAATAAAGAGCATGAAATCAATCTCTTAATCAATAGCTTTAAATTGAAACAAAGCTTGCTAGGGAGAAAAGCATTTTAGGGTTCACCAAACAAATGGGACATAGTCACCGTATGAGCAGAAGATGTGTAGAAAATGTGTAGAGAGGGTAAAACGAATTAAAAGATGATTTCCGACATTATATATGTGGTGTTAAATGCTAGAATTTAGGCCATTGGAGTAGGTAAAATTTAGGGTCAGACAAAAGACTCAGTAGCATAACAATGTGGTGCAATTCTGCTGGACCGTTCACCAATGTTGTAATTTAGATAAATACTAAACAAACACCAATGGTGCAAATACGATCATCACCAAAACGAAGAATTATATGACGACCCAAATTAGAGGAATTCAGCACATTCATTGTTGTCCCATTCATATTTATTACCCTTCCTTCATAAGAGACATTCATTGTTGTCCCATTCATATGTATTACCCTTCATAAGAGTGCTAGGCTTAACAAAAGTTAAATATGGATGTCAATTTAAATATAATTTTCATTATAAATTTTAAGCACAATTTAGTAGTTTCAAAAACATATTTAACATAGAAATAAATGAATTTTTAAGATAGACGTATTCATTAGTTTCAAACTCTATTATATATTACAACAATTCTTGTGCTAATGGAGTTTGATCTCTCTAATTCTGGGTCCTGACTTCGCCACTGATCCATTCCCTTTCAAGATAGAATTATATATTAGTAGTAAGCTAGGAAGTGGGGAAATTTGATGGGGATTAGATGGTATCTTATACGTCACTTATTTAAATTAGATTGCTTTTGAAGATAGCACTCTACCACCTGTCCGCAAGAAAAGTTCAGCAGGCAATGTGGCCAAGCTTGGAGCAATCAGACAATGACTGGGCTAAACAAACTTCCTCAAATGCATCAAATGGAGAGTGGCAGTTGACGGCTGGAAGAAGTTTAATTTGGGCAGTAATCAAAGTCCACGTTCGATTGTGCTTATGAAGCTACATGGATCACATCCTTAATAATTGGTCTATAAAGGATTTTTTCTTGTTTTAAGGATTGGTTTCAGAAATGAAGCAATATCCTAGTGGACGGTACCCCTCATCCAATACAAGAAAAGATCAAAACCAATCAAACCAAAATAATAAACCGGTAAAATCTCTACCATATGCAACCAGCAATCCTAGATTGCTCAACGTTCATCAATTTAAACTAACCATTTTATAGTTTCTGAAATTTTCAGCCAGGTTCGAAGGACTACATAATAAGCATTTCTACAAACAGGCAAAGTTGAAATAAAATTTCTCCGACGAAAGAAGAGTTCAGATTAAAGTCTTCCATTCTTTTCCCGTTGATCATAATATCCGTGGATCTTGGCATTCATTTTTGTGTCTTCAAATTTTGTTTGTGCTCGTACATGAGATTGAGGGAAATCATTTAAAACGTCCATCACATTTTGCTAAATAATTTTTTTTTATCATTCATTTTTAAAATGCTAACTTGGCATTCCTTACAAATTCAAATTAACAAAATTTTGGTCCCAACCAAAGTTTCTGATCACTTTTTAACTTAAAATTGTCACGTCGCTCACATGCAATCATTTTTTATGTACAAAAAAAATGATCGAAAACCTAAATTGGAACTAAATTTTATCGATTTGATTTAATTTATGAGGAGTGTAAAATTAATATTTTAAAGATGAAGCACAAAAATTTTCATTGATTGAAATGTGAGATGCGGCTTGAATGATTTTTCCTAAGAATGAAGATATAAGTGGCTGAAAGATGGCTATGCAAGAGTAAATTTGACTGGATTTGCCACTTTGGGCTGGACAATGAAGTCAAACGTTTCAAAATGGCACTTACAATTGGTTGTTGGGATGGATCACATAATCTAAGAAAAGCTGAAGAAAGCCTGCTGCGAAAAGCCACTCAAGCATACGAACATATCCGTAAGGCCTGTTTCAAATCGACAGAAGTCCATGAAATGGCAAGCATATTCCTGGGGAAATCCATGGCCAAGCCACCTTTTGATCAAGGTGTATCTTGCCACATTGGGCTGCAATTCTTGGATCAGGAGTTCATGATGGTTAAAACTATCTTTAACAATGGTGATGACATCATCATGGATCATTTCTTGGGTAAACTGCTATATTCTGTCATATGATTTTGCAGATTACTATAATACTCTCTTAACGTTTTAATGTATTGAAATAACTCTCATAGAAAATGAGAAGTAACTCCAGTTATGCAGATTGACTCAAATAAGCTCCAAAAAGATGTGTATTGAAATTATAATATCCATTTAAACTTTTTCTATTATTCGCATATATTCGAGTAATTTTTTCTATCGTTTTATGCGAAGTAATCAACACCACGTTATCTTTAGCATTTAAGAAAAATAGCATTTCAACCAATGATAATATGGAAGCCATTTTTTTTTTTTTTTATCAAATTTCCTCTTTATATGAAATTACAAGAAAGTCATGTAATGTTTTAAAAGATTTGGAGATCATGTCGTAAAAAATGAAACCACAGGTTACGTTATAAGTTACCCTTATTTATTCCTGGTGAGGAAAGAACACATTGCACATGTTTTCGAGTTATGTTCCAGTAGAAGGGATGAATGAACAATATGAGGCTACTTCATTTGGGCTTTGGAAGATCGTTCCCATATTACGCCTCGAAGTCCAGGATTTTCAATCTCTTAGATACCACTTTCGGGCCTCTTTTAAGGATCGTTGCTTATTTCCCTTTTGCAGTATTAGACAACAGACACCGCTTAGTACTTAGTGGGATTACTGCATGTAGTATTGTTGACTAATTATTCCAAATAAAGTTAGTTGTTCACTTTATTTGTCTTGCAATTTTCTTTAGCTGTCACTTATTTGTCTTGCAATTATATAGCTGTCAATTATTAGATGTCACTTATTTGTATCTTCCCCTTTGTTTGTCTTCCTCTTGTGAACCTCAAGCCTCTAGGACATGAGGTGGCTGTGCAGGTAGACGATGGGAGAAACTTAATCGTTCAGGGCTTGACAACCTTTCACTTTTGCTCGAGTTTTGAGTTTTAAAATGAAGTTTATTGACTTCGACCTCCAGTTTAACTTTGATAAAATTGAATCAATCTCAGCACGTTCAAGCCCAGACTCGACTCAATGAGCCCCTTGTTTCCAACAACGATGTGAACTAGATAGTTTCTTGTATAGGCCTTGCTTTATGAACTATAATTATAAAATTCGGTCTAGTCCGACAATCGAATCGATCAATCTGATTAATCGACCATTGGTTGGAATTGGATTGCTAATTAAATCGATTTATCAACAAAGTCGTTGATTCGTCACTGACTTCATAGTTATATCGGTGAATCCAAAAAAAACGTCGATTGAACCGTAAATTTAAAATTTTTATTATTTTTATAAGTTATAATGTATTTTTATATTATATAATATAATTGTTATTCAACCTATAATTGAACCATTTAACCCACAATTGAACCGATGATTTAGTGATCCGATCATCTCTCCAAATTGAACTTCGGACTGGGTTTAATAACACTATATGATACGGACAACTACTTTCGCTGGAGGACTCTACGAAAGTGGCGGGTCAACGTTGGCAAAAACAAATGTTCACAGCTTTCGCAAGCACTGTCGCTGGGTGGTTGGAAACAGCTAACTCTAGTACTCGTTCTTTTATTATCCTAGGTGCTGCATTTTTGCCGGTTGTTGGATACAACCATCTCTAGTACTCGTTCCTTATCCATTCTTCACGGGCGTACAACTATCTAGAAGCTCCGGGAGGTAACAGATTCAGATGTACGATCTAGGGTGAAAGAAACCCTTGTGGCGGACATTGTGGTTAGTGTCTAACAAACGTCCACGTTTATCAGCTTCAAGAAAAAGTGCAATTTGTCGGATTCCGAAAGTAGGAGTTTTGAGTCCCTGAGATACATATGGATTCTAAATAGATAATTGGCCTTAATTTCATTTGGGCTAAATTGTATCTTACACCGCTCAACTTTCATCACTTTTCACTTTATATCTTAAACTTTAATTTTGGATATTTAGCATCCTAAATTTTCAAGTTTATCCAACTTAAATCCAATTAATGACTACGTTCTCAAAATTAATGAGATAATATCGGTGAAAATTAACGAAAATGCACTGTTCTGTTTTGATCGCAATCTCTTAATTTTTTGACCACTTTTAGTACACTATGATTGATTTGTAAAGTTTCAATTACTAATATCGTTAGCAAAATTCATTTACTACTATCGTTAGCAAAATTCATGAAATAAAAAATTGTGCAAATTAATGATAATGTATTATTTTATTTTTATTATGAATTTATAATATCTTAGCACCTTTTGACTACTTTCGGTACATTGTCATTGATTTATTGTATTCTTTGTGCCGTTCAAAATGAAAATGTGATATCGAGGTGCAAAGCGGAGTTCGTCCATTTCATTTTGAGGCTAAGGAGCAAGGATGCATGATAAAACGTGAGTTTCATTTCAGTTTTGTCGAAAAAATATGGTTTTCATTTTCAAAAACTTGTATACAATTCACAAGGTGAGCGTTAATTGTAGACACCTTATAATAGACTCGACCTTTATCTTTCTTTTCAATGTAAACTTCGTTATGAGTGCAGGCAACAGAAATCCTATAGATAAATCCTTCCTTGTATGATCAAAGTAGAAAATTAAAATGAAATGGGTCTATAGCTCCTCGTCTCCAATTGAATACACAAAATGGAAAAGGACTATGGAAGCAATCTTTTGCTTTCAAGTGCTCAAATGGAAGAGATCTAAAATATATAAATTATACAAAACAGAATCTTTTGCTTTCAAGTGCTCAAATGAAAGTGTTTTGCTATGAAGTGGGAGGCCATCTCTTATTAGCCTTCAAGTCGTCATTTCAATTTCACCCTAAATACCGAAGAGCAATTCGACATATCAACTAGGAAAGGAAGGGGATCATACCCCACGTGTACGTGTACAATAACAAAGGGCCCTTGTTCATTACAAACAATTACGACAAAGACAAATTTCAATGTGACAAATAATAATGTTCAGACTCAATCAGTGTCCAATCACTTATCTAAAATTCCCAGCATGATCATTTCACACGTACAAGCATTTCGAACAAATCGTACAAATCATCAAGGGACGCAATTATGCAGCTTCCCTTTAAATCTGTACCTACCTTTCATATTTATATATAAATCTTCTCCATCAATAAATGCCTAAGCAATTTTTCTAAAAATTCTGGCCCTTGAGTTATTGTAAAGCTATTATCAGCACCACTGCATCAAACAGAGAGCATCCAGCTAGGCATCCGTGAAGTGTCTAGCACTGGCAGCCTCAGAAATGCAGGAAGTATCGAGGTGAGGAAGAGTGTATCGCCCTGGCCCTCTCAACAAAGCTGAAGTAATCCATCTGTTGGCAGCCTCTGTGAAATGAGGGCCATCCCAGTTGATATATACGGAAGGATCGGGGCAAACAGTTGTCGGTGGATCACCACACTGCACCTCTTTGTTGTAATTATAGGGGCCCCCATCTCCGCAACAAGCGGCAGTGGTTCTCCTAAACCCTGAAGAAACATATATATGGAATCCAAGGCCATAACTTTTAATCTGTTTCGTGGAATCCAAGGCAAAACCATTACTTTAATCTGTTTTGTGGAACCCAAGAGCGGTGGAGGTTCTTTTATCTACCCGAATATTCTAACCATATCGTATTAATCAAGAAAAAAAATAAAAAAAAATATATACAATGATTGAGACTTACCATATTCTTCTGGGTTGCGGTAGAGCTGAAGGATAGCATTGTAGTAATCAGCATAAATGATGGCAGCAGTTGGATGGCGTTTTCTAGCCATATTCAACTTTGTTTGAAGTAGCTCGTTGTGATACTCAGCAAACTCATTTAACCAATTTATGCATCCAGTTGAAAGATCATAATTCCCCGTATTCGGACTCCCAAAATATGTGAGACTCACCGCTAAGCACCCATCTGGTACAAGTCCTGGAACCATCACTGCTCCAACTCCAAGTTCAACCAATTCCTGTACAAATGGGGTAACCTAGTCAAAACTGTGCTAGTGAGAACAAATGTGAACTGCTTTAGACCATATATATATGATTCGCCAAACTTTCTACTATTTATCTCAATGATTTTTGCACAGATTCTTTCCACTCTGTTTTTTTTTTTTCAGCTTCAACTCTCCTAATAATTACTTCTACTTTTTCTCCCTTTGATTTGTCATAGTCTTACATTGACAGCTGAGACCGCGGCATCAGTAATTAGATGTGCAAGCAGCTTTCTCTCCGCCAGACTTGCTCCCTGAAATAAAGCATAGCGATAATCATTTCCTCCAAATGGTCCTAAAAGGACTAGTGAACTCTTCAGCTGCCCTCCACAATCTGCAAATGATTGAACATGAATTTACAGCGGATTGAGCATTAATTCTTCTATTTTTTTCAGTATGAACATAAACATTTTTTATTAGGGCATTCGAACATAATTTGATTCCAAAGACAATTTAAAAGTACATAGAAACGCATCGATGTAAGAAAATGATGACCACTAAGTTTTGAAATGTATATTTCAGCAAAGGGAAAATGACTCCAGAAGTCCTTCATATTTAATCAATTATCTATTTGATCCAACAACTTGTTAAAGTATCTGTTACTTCCCCCAACATATGTATATTCGATTCTAAATGTTTTATCCAAACCAAATCCAAGTATGGTAAGTGTCAGTTGGCCCGAGATTCGATTTCTTATAGAAGAAAACAATCAAATTTTTAAGCTGAGCCACACATTGGATACTTTTATAGGCAGTGATAGAGCTAGAACCCTGTGATGAGGTAGTGCAGCGGTTAATTTCAGCATAAATCATACTCTTAAATTTATATAAAAAAATATATTGTGTACTTTGATTTAAAAAGTCAAATCCCTTTTTCCCATTACAATGTCATTAATATTTAATTTGAAATAGGTCCAAAAATTTTGTTAAAGGTAATCAATAGAAAATCTTTTTTTTAGGGGGGGGGGTTAAATATTGAATAAGGGGGGAATATATAAAACTTCAAAGGCTAATCTTTATAGAGAAAGATTTTTTTTTTTAATTTAAGGGGGAAATACAACAAAAAGAGAATATTTTCTGAAATTCAGGAGGTGTAAAAATGGTGCAAACTTAAAAGAACCACTAGAGTCATTTGCCCTCAGACAAGTAAGGGAAAATTAAGTCAATGAAGCATCAATTGGTATGATTTGGCTTCATTTCGTCAAATAAATCTTGACAGACATGAAAGAGGCATGTTCGTTATTCAGATAATCAAAAGCAAACCCATCCATGGTTGAATTTTCTAAAACCGTGTCTGTCAATCAGGAGGCCAAATTCTTTTAGCTAGGAATTCGACGAATTCGAGTGCTTTACTGTAGAAACTAGAATTTTCTCCGCACCTTAGCACGGTTTCTTTTCTTGTTTATTGTGAATTTATATAAATATGAAAATTAACAACAATCCTATATGTTCATTCATATTCACTTTAAAAAATTAATGTATTCTAAATGTTCAATTATTTACTAATTTTTAAAAATTTGTTCACATACTTTCACTATAAAATGATAGTATATATCAAATAATGTATTCCATATCAAAAACTTGGTAGATATTCTTTTTTTATGAATATTCTTTTAGATAATTTAAATTTTTATAATGACCATAAATCTAGAACTATATATTCACATTTAATTAAGTAGAAAAGATCCAACAATTCAGTTTTTTTATCAATAAATATTTAGTTTCCAACAATACTGATAAATCTGTCGGTATAACAGTTAATTCTCTTTTTTGTACTAAGTTAATTCAAAATTAAGGGAAAAGATGATGAACAAGTTGAATACTAATCAATGATATGGTGATGAAATGAAGTAATTTATGAAATATGTAAGATTTTAATAACAGTGATTTGAAAAAAGTTTTACTATAATTTTATATAATAATTTCATAGAAAGCATTAAGATAAGATTAGTTATTTTAAATATCATTAAGATAAGATTAGTTATTTTAAAATTAAAAATAATTTTTAAATATATAATAATATTCAATATGTGTAAAATCCAAATAACTCATAATTCATTAATTATCTTCAATTAAGCAGAGTGAGAAACAATTCTAATTAAAATAATTATTTTCACACACACACATGCACATATACTTGTTCCAGGTGCCAGTCCGGCCCCACACGTAAATTGTTGGGTGTGAACTTGGAATGATGATAAATAGTCTTCTGAACCTTCCTCTAAAGTTGCTCGTATTTGTTGACTTCAAGAAATGCCACTTAATTAAAAGAGAATGCACAAATGCGGCATTACTCCAGTGACTAATACGTGATTAGGTTCTGCTTAGTTGTAAAATAATAGGATTGTACTACAATGCTGTCGTTTTCAAAAAGAAAAAAAAAAATTACCAAACCAAGAAGGGAGACCAACGTATCGTCGATTAAATAATTAATGGGCCATTTGCAAAGATTTCTGGAAGTTTGACTAGTTACTGGCACTACAAATTCGGTACTGACACTCTAATCCTCTAAGTCGGAAGACGCAAAAAAGACAAAAAAAAAAAAGGTGCCAATGTCACTTGACAGCTCAGATAAAATCAATTCGGTGCCTTTTCTTTCTTTTTTTTTCTTTTTTTTACTATCATAAGGACTAATTCCACTTTGCACCTCTAAATTTACACCACTTTTTACTTTGTGTCATAAACTTCAATTTAGATAATTTGCACCTTAAATGCTCAATTTTAGACACTTCTTATCCTAAATTCTCAAGTTTGTCCATTTAAATTCAATCAATAATAACATTAACAAAATTAACAGAATAGAGATCTAAATCAATAATAATGTACTGAATGTGGTCAAAAGAAGTCAAGAGGTCGCAACTAGAACAAAATGATGTATTATCATTAATTTGCATTGTCTTTTATTTTGTTAATTTTGTTAACAATATTAGTGATCAGGATCACATACAAATTAATGATAATGCACTAAAAATGATCAAAAGGAGTCAAGGAATTAATGATAATCGCATCTAAAACAAAACGCTATACTGTCATTAATTTGGATTGAGGTTTATTTGTTAAAATTTATTTGCTTACATCATCATTACAATTTCCAACACAACTTTTTATCTTTTCAATTACTTTTTTATCTCACATACATCACATCACAAAAAATATTACAGTAAAAATATCTCAAATAATTTACAATCCAAACAGAGCCGTAGTCCTCTTTAGATGCCAAATAAATTCATTTTTGGTATGTAGTGATCCATTTGATGTGCATCCGTGGTCTCACCAACCAAGATTCATTCATGCAGAGGATAATGTCGTGATAATCAATGCAAACGTCTGCACCCTTATCTGTATTAACGTCTTGTCAAGTCCGCATGCTGATTGGGAACACGCAAAGTTTACGTAGTGAAATTCTCAATTCAGGACATCCGCTAAAATTCTTAATTAAAAAAAAAAAAAATTTGTTACCACCTGCACCTCTTTATTTCATTCTTCTTTTATTTTTCTGATTTTAAGTCACTTGCATTTCCCACAAGGTTACTGATATTTTCGTTCCAATGTGGAGCAAAAATAACATACACATTACTACTGGAAATTTCGACTACAATAAATACGTGTAGTGGGAGGGCTACACATTCTTCAGGGCTAGTTCATTCATCTCCTCAGACCATATGATTAAGCTACATGAGTCCATTTACTCAACAACCTCAACAAGCAAAACCCCAAAAAAATAAAAAAAATAAAATTGTGCTTTATTTTCAGATAATTCAATAAGCCATAATCATGTGCATGAACACGCAAAACTGAGCATCAAATGGGTATCGAAAGCTACTGCACGGTATTGCGTATGTCAACTGTCAAGTAGAAAAAAGGCTTTTCTCATTTGTCAAAGACGGAAACTCTTAGAACCAAGGAAGATGACTATCCCAGCTCAACCTACCCCTATCAAAAGAATTTTGTGAGCGCATTTTACTGAAAAAGTTTACGTAATCCAACAAAAAAAAAAAATTTAAAAGAGAAAAAAAAAACAAAAATAGAGGTGGAGAAATCCTATTTGCTTTTTGTTGTTGTGGAGGGAGCTTGTAGGAAAACGAACTTACCTTTTTCGGGGCCACATATAGATGGCAACATGTGTTTGAACCAATCCAGCTGAACTCGCAGGGTATCATTAGTGACAGGATCAATTATTCCAATCTTATCATAAAAATCAGTGTCCAGAGCTCTTGCTCCTGCCACTGCAAAATTCACCCCAGCACGAACATCCATTGTCCTCTCTTTCGAAACTTCAGTATAAGGTGGTGGAATTGGAAGTCCAAATTGCTGAGCTGCAACATTCCAAAACAGCGTGTGAAAATGTACCATGGCCAGTAGTCATTCGACTAACCAAAATATATATATATATATATATATATATATATATATAGAACTTAAATATATAACAGTGCATGATTAACCTAAGAAATCAACGATGAGACGGCCATCGCAGCATCGGCCAGTTGGATGGTGGAAGTAAGTTTCTCCGTTGGGAAGGCGGCCCTGGTGTATAATTCTTGGGGCTGAGAGGGCAAGCAAGTTTCCATTATCCGTGAGGGAATCACCAAAGGCAAAAATGGATGTATAGCACCCTTCGGCTGATTGAGCAATGATTAATAAGATAGGAACAAAACACAGAAATGGATGATTGATCATTGTGAGAACAGAAAATAGTAGTAAATACAGAAACCTTTGGATTTAGCTTTCCACCCTTTTTTTTTTGGGAAGGAATTCGGGATCATTTGAGCAGTGCAATGTAGGTGTGTATATATATTGCGTGTTGGGTCATGCGTGAGGGCATATTGCTTATCCAATATTAGGTAAGAGGACTATGCCGCCCTTAAGCAGTCAAAAGAAAACCATGCATTGGTTCTTCTACCTTTTTAATACTTCACTTTTTCTCTTAAGTTTCAAGTGGACGGGGCTGCTTGTTGGGTTGTTGGAAGCACAATAATTCCAATTAGTGTCTTAAAACTCAGCTCGCATCGTTCTGTCGGATGGATTGAACCATTGTCCAGTCTACTTTCGGTGCAAGCATGCCTCAAAACTCCAAGTCTTGTTTTGCTTTACAAAGGAAAATTTTTTACATTAAGGGTCTGTTTGATTGGGTGTCAGATATTTTCCCTGGAAAATGTTTTCCAAAGAAAATTTTTTGAAGAAAATAAATGCTTTCCTATCGTTTTCCCGTGTTTGGTTGACTAGTTTGGCCTCCTAGAAATTTAAGTCCATTAGATCTCGAATATCCAACCCACAGCAGCATCTTGCATCCTAACATACGTTTTGCTTCGTCATGCCTACCATCCATTTTCTTTTTCCCCTTGTCACCATAGCTGCAATAAACTCCTCCCAGTACCACCATCACCACCACTTCCTCCTTGCCAGTCCCAGCACCATCCCTACCGCATCCCCACGGCAAAAGAAAATTATCATTAATGGGGAAGTCTTATGAAACAACAAGAAGTTTTTCAAAAATACCAATTGCTGGCAAATGGTATTACAGAAATTAAGATTCATCAGATTAGTTCATCAATATTCAGAATTTGCTTGTAAGATGTAAAAGTCGCCCTTGATTGACAAAGCAAGAATTTGGGTGTTTAGAGAGAGATTGCTATGGGAAAATACCGATGCAGCTAGGGTCACCAAGGAATTATATGGGTAAAGATTGTGTGACAGATTTGAGTTCTTAACTATGGCCTTTGAAGGGTAGTGAACACGTCATTATCCTTTATTTAAATTAAGTGGCGGAACGTGAGTAAAATAACTTCATTAGGGCGAGAAAGGAAGTTGTTTTACACCGTTCGTGTAAAATGTTTTCTGACAGAAAAGATTTTCCCATGCACTTATGCAACCAAGCATTGGAAATTCCAGAAAATATCTTTCGGAAAATATTTTCAGTCCAATCAGATAGACCCTAACACAATTCTCAATTACTTTTTTATATGTCACATACATCAAATCACTATTGAAAGAAACAAGAGATTTTGGAAGAAAAATCTGATTTGTAACTGTACAAGAGAGACCTATTTACAGGTAACTATTTATGAATCTAAACACTGCACATAATGTACCTAGCTCAACTATTGTACATATGAATCTAGACTTGTGGTAAAATGTACAATGAATCTAGACTATAATACAATGAATTTGGACTATAGTAATTATGGTAACAACTATAATAATTTTTGTTTTTTTACAAAAATTTCAAAAAATAGCAATTCAAATGAGACTAGTAAGCCACTTTTTTTTGGCAAGGACTTGGGATTTAAGCAATGCTATGTGCCATTTATATAGCTATAGCAACATTTTGTAAAATGATTGTACTTCCCTTGAGCAGTTAACGTCTGTGACACAAAAATTGACAGGGTGTCGAAACCTGTGCAATAATAAAACCTGCTCAAACTAAAAGTGATTTTTGTAGATAGCGGTGATCAGGGTCGAATCCACAGGGACTGGGAGTAATTATTTCTTTTCAAGTTCACAGTGACAAGGGGGTGTTTTTATATCAGGGGTGACAATTTAAGCAATTCAACTAAAAGTAAAATAATAAAAATAAAATAGCCAACTAGAAATTAAATAACAATTTATTAAAATCAAATGAGGGATAATTAAGAATCTAGCCAAGAAATAACTTCAGCAATGACGCACCTAATTGATCATTGAAGCAAAGGCAATTCCAATTATTTATCAATAAATAGGTTATAACTACCAAACAAGCGATGGCAGTCAACCCCTCCTTACTGTGTCGGTGATCAAGGTACGCCCGTTAATCACTATTCTAATTGAGGAATAATCCTAGGTACGCCCGTAGAATTTAATTCCCCAATTACCTTACGTATTAGAGGAGCCCTATTCTAACCAAATAACACACTACCAGGGTTATTTCAGATTAGCCCGCATATCCCCCTAACACAAACCCAATCATGCCAGTTATCACTATTTTGAGACAATTAAACAATTACGGATTTAACGTCCCAATTGATAATAGATCATCAAATTAACTAATTATCCGGATCCAAGACAATCAATTAATTAAATAACCATAAACACTGGAATCAGGAAATATGCAAATACCAATAATAAGAAAAGATAAAATTAAATCGATCTCACAATTTCAGGCGAGCCAAAGCCTCCGTTGTTCCTTGACTAGACAAAGGAATTTAGTTCATCCCTTGTCTACTCCTACCGAAAAGAAAAGAAAAACAACTGAAGATGAAAGGAAAAGTCAAAGGCTACAAAGAATACCCAATTGCTTTCCTTTGCCTCCACATCCGCTGGAAACAAAGGCACAATAAGACGAAAAGAGGAAAAGTCAAAAAGGAAGAAGAACACCCCAAGAAAGTCTCCATCGTCTGCTATCTATCCTTTTCTTCTTTTAATGCTTAATCTAATTCCTATCTAAGGCCTCTTTTGAGAAGCTCTGCGCGGCGGCACTCCTTCCGCAGAGGAAGAAGAAGACTCAGCCCTTCGTTTCTTTCCTCCTTTTATTCTATCTTCTGTAAATTACCAAAAAGGACTTGTGTCTCCTTGTTCCAAAAATACCCCTGAAGACCTTTCATTTGAATTCTTTCCCGATGACTGTCAAATTGGCTTTGATTGTGATATTTTTGTTCTACTCCCTGGAATAAATGCAAAATATGAAAAGTGAGTAGAATCTAACAATTAATCCACATCGGGTCAGGTAATAGGGAAAATTAATAATAAAATAAATGATAAAATTGCAACCTATCAACCATGCATGTCTGTTCTATGAATATAGTTTAGTGTTTTGATTGTTTACTTTTGCATCCTGAAGTTTAACGTGAGTGAAGAAGGAACATTTGTAATCCGATGTTTGTAAGAGTTGGTACGTCCCAAATTCTGAAGAACCAGCTGTAAACTTTTTCCACCCTCATTGCATAACAAAGCTTGACCAAACTCAGTCCACCCACCCAAAGTTGTGAAACAAAGCTCTTATCTTTCTTCATTCTTTTTGTTTTTGTTTTTGTTTTTTTGGTTTTTCCAAAGAAAGACTTCAACAATCAATTGTAAGTAATACAGGCATCTTACAACTGAAAAAAAAAATACACGCACACAATTGATGTGTTAATTTAATAAAGTGTACATTTGCTATTACTTTTATGATCTTTTGCATTTATTTTTGCACAACGTATGATCACTTGATCGTGTATAGCCCTTAGCGGGCAAAGTTATTTAAACTCACTACTAGTTTATGCAAATTCACTCAAGGTGCCTAAAAAAAAGGGAAAATTCACTTGTTGGGTTTGATTTTATTGGAATTAAACATTTGAATTTGTGTCTGAAGAAGCACGGAACTTCCCCGGACCGAGCTGAGCTGATGAGCTCGGCTTGCTGATGGAAAGAGCGCGTCCTAAGCCTGAAAGACAAATAAGAGAGTGAACTAACAGGGGCCCTGAGGTTGTCCCCGAGGGCACTCCGACGGTCAAGTTAGTTTTCCGGTGAGTGGGGTTCACGGGAAGTAGAACGGTCGGGAGTAATCGTCCAATAGTGAACGTACCTTGCGCAGTCACTGTGCGTTACCATTTATACCTGCTTAGGAGCCCGACCTCCGTACGTTTCGGGACTTGCCCAGAATAGCCTCAATCCCGCTCTGAGGGGAGAATAATCCCGACCTATGCGGGATTGTTCTCTGGAGCCCCTTAGAGCCCTAGCGGCGGAGTGCTCGCAGGACAGTTCACATGGGCCCAGGGTCTAAGCCCAACTCGGAGCTCCCTGGGCTGCCACGTGTACAGGCCCAGGACGGGGCCTCTGCACTAGCCCCCTAGATTAGGTAGGGCTTCCAAACAGACCTGATCTATTCCCTTGCCACGTGGGAGCCCATCGTCGCACTGCTCTGTCGCGGTCACCTCCGGTACAGTGCTGTCATTGGGAAATGGCGTCCGCGTCCTTTCAGTTGTCGCGTCCCCTCGGTCTCCGTACCGCTCTTAAATGCGTTCACATGGGGCGGTTCAAATTCAAGCAACCGTTTCCCCCCATTCTTCCCCCTATAAATAGGGACTCCCAAACTCTCTCAGACTCTATTTGCCATTTTTCCTTCCTTCGTGCATTTTCAATTCTCCAACAACAAGGCTTCCGACTTCCAGGACCCAGATTCCGTCGACTTCTCCATCCTTTTTTCACTTCGATCATCAGTAAGTTCTTTCCCCTCCTCTTTCACATTTCCTCTTCTCCTTTAACCACCTTCTGCATTTTATGTCGGATCATTCCGGCGTCACTTCCACCGCATCCCAGATTCCGGTCCGTCGTAGAGCCCCCAGAATCTTCATCTCCTCCTCGTCTTCATCTTCATCTTCTCCTCCTCCTCCTTCTTCTTCCTCTGCTTCCAATCCCAATTTCCTCATTCCTGACTTGTTAGAGCCCATCGATATCATGAGCTCACCATCCGCCCATTCTCCTTCTGCCCGACTCCTGGAGGAGGTGGCCGAGCTCGATGCCCTCATCGAGCAGCAAGCCACTTCTATCCCCTCTCCCAAGTCTCCACATGACTCCCCTGGCGGAGCTCAGGGAGGACAGGGACTCCTCCGAGGGGACCCATGCTTCCGAGCAGGGGGATGACTCTGAGTTTAACTACGGTCACCCCGATCGGGAGGAGATCACCCTCTCACCCGGGGCGGTGGCCGAGCTGGCCGCTTCTTTCTCCATCCCTCCGGCCTTCGAGCCGTGAGCCGCCGGACCCACCGATCGATCCTGCCGACCTCCCCCGGACTTTGTAGCCATTTACAAAGAGCAACTGGTCGTGGGGCTCTGACTCCCCATTCCTCCGGCCCTGGCCGAGATCCTGAGCTACTGGGGGCTCAGGATCATCCAGGTCCACCCTAACTCGATCAGGATCATCCTCGAATTCCTGATCTACTGTCAGATCTGCTCCATCCCCTACTCTCTCTCTCTCTTCCGTGCTTCCTACGCCCTCAAGGCTTCTCTCCCTGGGTGGTACTACTTCTCCCGCCGGTCCGCCAGCAATCGCGGCTGGAAGGGCACCCAGGATCTTCTCTACGGGGTCCCCTCTTTCCTAAAAAACTGGAAGGGGGACTTCTTTTTCGTTAAAACCGCCCACTTTCCTCCCAATGCGTGGAAGGTTGGGAGGGTCGGGGACAACCCCTGTCCAGAGGACCTGGACCCTGAGGCATTCGGCCAGCTGCTGGGCTCTGCGGTGAAGCTGTACGCAGCCAAGTTCTCCACCGAGCAGATTTTCGCGGCCGAGCTGTTGTCCGGGTCCCCTGGAAAAGTGGGGACGTTGTCCGGGTCCCCTGGAAAAGTGGCGTTCTCCCCCGCCGACCAAGAGACCTGTAATACTGCACATGTTCCTTTGTTATCTGTTGCTTCATCTTCCCTTCTGTTACTGACCTTTTTACTGACCTAGCGGTGTTTTGCTGCAGTGAGGAAGCTCTCAAGGCTACTGGGCGCGCCCACCGAGCAGGCCCACCCTACCACGCAGCCGGAGACGGCGAAGAAGGCCCCGGAGGCCTCTGCGACACCTGGGGGCAGCTCGGCCCCCCTGAAGGAGGCCTCCCAGTCTCAGTCCCCCTCCAAGCAGGTCGCCGGCAAAAAGAAGGCGGCGGGGCAGAAGAGGGGTCGAGAGGACGAGCCTGCTCAGCCCGGCAAGAAGCCGACGCAGGCCTCAGCACAGCGCCCTCTCCAACTGACGACGGGGGGCCCTGTCCACTTGGGGGTTGGCTCTGCGGAGGAGCACGCGCGGGAGAGCACTCCTCCGAGCTTGTGGCACTTCCGCCACGTGGCTCCCGTGAAGCCGGGACAAGCCCCCACCATGCACGACCCCCGTCGCTTCTGCCCGTCCTGGGAGCTCTCCCTCAATGACCGAGCCCAGTTTTCCGAGGTGCCTCGCGAGTGGGTGGCGAGATCAGTCCTTCCACGTGACAGAAAGTGGATGGAACTGGCCAGCCCGTCCGAGTTCCAGGACGTGTACGCCCCTTGGGTTTCTGTTCTTTTCCTTGACGAAGTGCTAATGTTTACTTTCCCCTCCCTAGGCCCATGCCGCCGGTGCCGTCCTGGTGACCCGCTTCTCCGAGCTGTCTCCCGATTTGGAGAAATTACAAAAGAAGAATCGGGAAGCCGAGCAGAAGCTTGCCCAGACCCTTAAGAAGGCAGGCTCCCTTAAGGCCAATCGGGGCTGGAGGAGGCCCAAGTCCAACTCGCCGCCACTCGGTCTGAGCTGGACCAGGAGAAGAAGGGCGTGGCGAAGTTGAGGGAGGACCACGCCATTGAGCTCTCCGGCACCGTCATCCGGGAGCGCAAGAAGGATGTTCGGGATTTCATCTTCTCCGAACGATTTGCCGAGGACGTGGCCCTCCTCAACCAGCCCATCTTCCAGATCGCCGCCACGCGGGCCTTGAACCAGGTGAAGAGCCTCAACCCACCTGGCTTCAATTTGGCTAACTTCAAAGACTACAACCCGCAGCCGAGGAGAAGCTGGACTGGCTCTTCGACGAGTACTGCAAAGGGCATGCCCTGAAGGACCTGGTGGGCAGGAGCGATGTGGGGACCGAGCTGGCGGAGCTTTCCCTGGAGGAGGAGGAGACTCCTGGCAGGGCTTCCGGGAAGGAGCCAGTGGCTTAGGGCAGCGGTCACTCCAGAAACCCTTTCCATCCTCTGATAAGGATGTGACCCTGCCCCGCAGTTCATGATCTCCACAGATCCTTTTTAACAGCCTTCTCCACACGCCCCCTCAACATGCTTAAGGTGTACCTTCAGCTCCCACCTCTCAACAAGTTTAAGGTGTACCTTCATCTCCCACCTCAAGCAGATCGCCAGCAAGAAGAAGGCATAGTTAGGTTTTCCTTTCCTTGTATAGCTCGGTAGGCTTTGTAATAGATAGGGTCTGAATGTATATATGAGATGAAGTTTAAATGAAACCATCTGACTTGTCTTTCAATTCCCTTGTTAGCGGTGAACTCTAGTAACCAAAAAGGAACACCGACCTTCCGGATCGAGCACCAAATAGATCCACCCAGGCGGCGTGCCGACCTCTTGGGTCGAGCATCTATCGTCCTTTAAACTAACGGCTAAGTTGTCAGGGACACCAAACCATCAAACCATCAGGCTGATTTGGCAGTTGAATTCCAAATAACCGGAGTGATGCGCCGACCTCCCGGATCGAACACAAAACATCTAGGCTACAAGCTACGCCGACCTCTAGGATCGAACGTCAAATCTGATCTACTGAAGCGGCGTACCGGCCTCTTGGGTCGAGCATCGAGCCCTAAGGTTTTTGAGTTGCGCCGACCTCCTGGGTCGAGCGACGGAATTTTAAAGGCAGTCATGCTGACCTCTTGGGCCGAGCGTCAGATTGTAAGGATTTATGCCCTGCCGACCTCTTGGATCGAGCATCAATTTTCAGACTTTGAGGGCTTTCCGTCGATTCGTTATTCCGATTTGTCCCCTTGCCACCGACCTCCCGGGTCGAGCGTCAAAATCCTGAAGATAATCATGCCGACCTCTTGGGTTGAGCCCCAACTTTAAAGGCAGTCAGTTCATTATCTCCGTCAATTCATTATCTCGGTCATATCACCCCCGAGCCCCCCACTAGGACACTTAGGATTATCTGAGTGTGCTAATGCAGAAGTGAGAAATTTAATAATAACGAGAAGGGACTTAAAACTTGGAAAGCCAACATTTATTCAATGATGAACTTGTACGAGAATTCCAAAAAATACAGTAAAATACCCTGGACTAGCTTATCCTATGAACAACCGCAAATTTGAGAAGTGCCAAGTGCGGGGTACCTCTGTTCCGTCTAATCTCGCAAGCCTACAGTACTCAACCCGGCTTGACTCTAAGATCTTATATGGCCCCTCCCAGTTCGGGTCAAGTTTGTTGGAGCTATGAGTTTGGCTGACTGAGTTCTTTCTTAGGACGAGATCTCCTGGCTGGTACTGCGTACTCCTCACCCTTGCGTTGTGGTAGCGGGTGAGTTGACTTTTATATTTAGCCATTCGTATCGCCGCTTCCTCACGCTTGGCCTCCAGCAGGTCCAAGTTGCACCTCAGCTCCTCCTCATTGGCTATCGCAACGAAGTTTTGTGTCCGAAGCGAGGGGAGGCCGATCTCCGCGGGCACCACCGCCTCCGTCCCATAGGTCAGGGAAAACGGAGTCTCTTGGGTGGCTGTCCTCGGCGTAGTGCGGTAAGCCCAGAGGACACTAGGGAGTTCATCTAGCCAGTTAGACTGGGCTAGTTCCAACCTAGTCTTGAGCCCCTGCAGAATGGTTCGGTTAACATTCTCCACCTGACCGTTGGCCTGGGGGTGCCCGACCGAGGTGAAGTGTTGGCTGATCTCGAGCTCAGCGCACCAGCTTTTGAAGGTATTTTCAGCAAACTGTCGCCCGTTATCGGATATCAAGACATGCAGAATCCCGAAGCGGCAGACTATGTTCTTCCAGAAAAATTTTTGAATCGCCCTTCCGGAGATCGAGGCCAGGGGTTCGGCCTCCATCCACTTTGTGAAGTAGTCGATGGCCACCACGAGGTGTTCGTACCTTCCAGGAGCTCGGAAGAATGGACCCAAGAGGTCAATCCCCCACTGGGCAAAGGGCCAAGAACTATGGATGGGGACCATCTCTTGAGTGGGTTGATGGCGCAGCGGGGCGTGCACCTGGCAAGCTCGGCATTTCTGAACAAGGGCTGAGGCATCCCGAAACACCGAGGGCCAGTAGTAGCCTAGGAGCAGGCATGTTTTGGCCAACACTCGGGACCCTACGTGTGCCGCACACAGGCCTTCATGCACTTCTCGGAGGACATAGTCGCCCTCATCGGGGGTTACGCACTTTAGCCAGGGAGACAAATACGACCTCCGGTACAGGATGTTCCCAGCGTAGGCGTATTTAGCAGCTCGGAGTTGGAGTCGGCGAGTCTCGGTTTTAACCTTGGGGAGGACACCCGAGCTGAGGAAGTCCACAAGAGAAGTTATCCAAGTGGCCGGGCTGTCTATGGCCAAGACCCGTACCGGGTCAATGCTTTTTTGTTTGACCACCTCCACCAAAACTTCCTTGCTCAGATGGGCGAAAGAGGAGGACGCCAGCTTTGATAGGGCGTCCGCCCCCGCTTGTTCTGTGACCTTGGCACCCGATCAATCTCTAAGATGTCGAACAGTTTTATCGCCTCCTGCACTTTGGCCAAATACTTCTTCATGACATCCTCCTTGGCCTCGTACTCCCCGCGGACTTGGTAAACTACAAGCTGAGAGTCACTCCGGACCCTGATCGCGGTTACACCCATCTGGTGGGCTATCCGTAATCCCGTCAATAGGGTCTCGTACTCAGCCTCGTTGTTGGATGCCGGGAAGTCAAATCTAAATGCGTAGGTCAGCTCCTCCCCGGTGGGCGAGGTAAGTAGCAGGCCGGTTCCGCTTCCTTCCTTACTTGAAGCCCCGTCAACAAATAGTACCCACGGCTCTTCCGGCCGCGCCGCCTCGGGCATAGAGCTCGGCTCAGACACGGGTAAACTGGTTCCCTCGGCGAGAAAGTCTGTCAGGGCCTGGGCTTTGATAGAGGTGCGAGGCTGGTAGCCGATGTCGTGCTCGGCCAGCTCGACGGCCCATTTGGTCATTCTGCCCGAGATTTCAGGTTTCGTGAGTATCTGCCGCAAGGGTTGGTCCGTCAGGACAGTAATGCTGTGGGCCTGGAAGTAAGGTCGGAGCTTCCGGGCGGCGTGCACCAAAACGAGAACCAACTTTTCCGCCGGTGTGTACCGCGTCTCCGGCCCTTCTAAGGCTCGGCTAACGTAGTATATCGGCATTTGAGCCCCCTTGTCCTCCCGCACCAAAACCGCGCTAACGGCCTCGTTGCAAGCAGACAGGTATAGGAACAGAGTCTCCCCTGCTCCGGGGCAGTCAAAGCAGGCAGCTCGGCCAAGTATGCTTTCAGGTCGGTGAAGGCTTTCTGGCACTCCTCTGTCCATTGAAAGTCCTTTGGCGCTTTCAGGATCCGGAAGAAGGGTAGCCCCTCATCGCGGAGCGTGAGAGGAATCTATTCAGGGCGGCCATCCTCCCCGCGAGCCGTTGGACCTCTTTGACGCTCTTCGGTGGGGCCATGTCCATGATGGCCTGGAGCTTGTCCGGATTGGCCCGGATCCCTTCCCGGGAGACCAGGAAGCCCAGGAACTTTCCCGACCTAACCCCGAAAGTACACTTTTTTGGGTTCAGCCGCATCCGGCTTTCTCGCAGAATGTTCAAGATTTCCCTCAGGTCGGGAACGAGCTGCTGATCAGTTCGGCTCTTGACGATCATATCGTCCACGTAGACCTCCATACTCCTGCCGATCTGATTCTGGAACAGCTTGTTGACCAGACGTTGGTAGGTAGCTCCGGCGTTCTTCAGTCCGAACGGCATGATCCGGTAGCAGTAAATTCTTTCCTCGGTGATGAAGGAAGTCTTTTCCCGATCCTCCTCGGCCATCTCTATCTGGTGGTATCCCTTGAAAGCATCCAGGAAATACAAAACGTCAAAACCAACAGTAGCATCTACTAACCTGTCAATCCTCGGCAAGGGGAAGCAGTCCTTCGGGCAGGCTTTATTTAGATCTGTAAAGTCCACGCACATCCTCCAGGACTGGTCCTCCTTCTTCACCAGGACAGGGATGGCTAGCCAGGTCGGGTAGTAGACCTCCTGGATGATTTTGGATTCCAGCAGCTTACCGACCTCCTTCCTGATCACTTCATTCCTCTCTGGAGCAAAGTTCCTCTTCTTCTGCTTCACTGGCTTGAAGCAGGGATCTATGTTGAGGTGGTGGACAGCTAGGTCAGTCGGAATCCCAGGCATGTCCTCTACTGTCCACGCGTAGACCTGGGCGTACTCCCTTAGTAGAGCCTTCAAGTCATTCTTCTCTTTGGGGGGTAGCGACGCACCGACGCGGAGGACCCGGTCAGGCCTGTCCTCTCTCAGCGGGAACTCCTCAATCTCGTCCTGGGTGCCCGATTGCTGGGCCTCCTCCCTTGGGATGTAAGGCTCCAAGCTGGTCGTTTGGGCGACCACCTGCTCATGTCCCCGGAGCTTGGCCAGGTAGCAAGCTTGGGCCACCTCTAGGTCTCCATGCACCTCAGCTATTCCTCCCGGGGTGGGAAATTTGACGCTGAGATGGAGAGACGACGGGATAGCTCGGAGGGCGTTCAGGGCGGGCCGTCCCAAGAACAAATTGTACGGGGATGGTTGCTTGACCACCACGAAATTGACAGAGATGGTCCAGCACTTGGGTGCCTGCCCTACGGTAACCATCAGGGTGATCATCCCCTCCGGAGTGATGGGCGGTCCGGTAAAGCCCACCAGGGGTGTCCGAACTGGGGTGAGCTGTCCGTCCTCCAAGCCGAGCTCCTTGAACACCCGGTAGAACAGGATGTCCACCGCGCTCCCCTGGTCGACGTACACCTTTTTCACCCGATAATTATTGGTCACGACGTCTATCACGATGGCCTCGTGGTTACCAGACGCCAGGGGAACCGCGTCTCTCGGTCCGAAGATGATATCCTCGTCCATGCGCAGACGTTTCAGGGAGTCATCCCCCTCGGGGGGAGGTCGCCGGTTCTTCCTGGCTGCATGGCTGTCCCCCCCGTAGGGCCCCCAGCGATGGTGTTTATCACCCCCGCCAGATTCTGGGTGTCCGGGTTGGGTTAGTCGGCCCGGGGCAAGTCACGGCGCTCAGGGCGGTCGCGGCGCTGGGCCTCCCCGCGGTCACCGCGGTAGGCGCGTCCTGGCCCCAGGCCCGGTCGACCTTGCTGCACGAATCGCCCCAAGAAGCAGCGTTGGATCAGATCCTCTATCTCCTTTTGCAGGGCCCAGCACCCCTCCGTATCATGCCCAACGTCACGGTGGAAGGAACAGTACCGGTCCTGGTTTCTCTTGTTCCGGGGTGTCCCCATCTTAGGTGGCCGCCCCCCTAGGCCCTCCGCCTCTATAACGGCCAGAACTTGGGCTCTGGGCCGAGTTAGGGGGGTGTAGCCTTTTGCTGGAAGCGGCGGCTGAGCGGGGGCTTTATCCTTTGAGAGCCGGTCGAAAACATTCTTTTTGGTCGAACCGTCCTTATGCTCGGACCTTATGCTCGGACCGTCCTTACAATCTCCCCCTTTTTGATGATGACAAACAAAATGAAGATTTCTTTGATCAAATAAGTTCAAATAAAACTCCCCCTTAGAAAATGCCAACATACAAAGAAACTTCAATAAGTCCTACTCCCCCTTTTGGCATCAATCAAAAAGCCAACTCCCCCTTTATTTTTCAAGTCAAGACCATAATAGGGTCCTTGGGAGTTATTACAACATGATCTAGCAATCCACATGGATTTCATACCTTTTCTCATATTTTTCTTTACATAGCAATCATTTTGCATATGTCCAAATTGGCAACAAAAGTGACACATGATAGAAGTATTTTGCACATAGGTGGATTTAATGCAACTAATTTTCTTACTTCTTATCATAGCAAACTTATTTGTACCTTGAAAAGATTTGCTTTCTTTTGTTTGAGAAAACGTTTGTTTTTCATTTTGGAGAAACTCGTTCAAGTCATTAATTCTTTTCTTTAACACATTTTGTTCCTCCAACATTTTTTCATAAAACTTTGTTTTCTCTTCCAACTTCCTTTTCAAATTATTTTTGCAATCAAAAACATTTTTTTGTTTTTTTAAATCATCATTTTCCATTCTCAAACATTTGTTTTCTTGAAAAAGTTTGGAGTTTTCTTCCAACAAATCATTTATTTTTGTTTTCAAATCTTTATTTTTAGCATAAGATTTCCTCAAACTTTTATGCATTTTAATCATAAGAATTTTCACATCATCATCTTCATTATCTTCATCACAAGAAGAGTGATAAGAACTTACCTCATCTTCTCCAACGGCCATTAGTGCCATTTGGGCCAACTCTTCTTTTTCTCTTTTTGAATTGCATTCATCCCATGTAATTTTGCAATCTCCTCTTGAACATCTCTTGTTGAAGATCTTCTTGAAACTTTTGATGTGAGGAGTTATATCATTGTCCACTTCCATGATTTCATTACCCATGAAGGATGGGTTATCCCCCACTTGAGATGCTTTAAAAGCTATGCCTCTCTTATACATTCTTGCATTTTCTTCCTCTTGCACTTTGAAATTCAGCTTTAATTCATAAGAGGTTAGGGTATCCACAAGAGATTCAATGGACATAGAATTTAAATCCTTTGCCTCTTCTATAGCATTTATTTTGTTTTCCCATTCTTTTGGCAAGGCATTCAAAATCTTTCTATTTTTCTCACCCAAAGAATATTCTTTTCCAAGCAATTTAAGATCTTGAATAATGTCACAAAATCTACTACACATCTTATCAACATTTTCAAGAGGATGCATTTTGAAAAATTCATATTGAGAAACAAGCAAAGATTTCTTTTGTTCTTTAATATCTTGGTTACCTTCATGAAATACACACAATTTATCCCAAATATCTTTAGCTGATTTACAACCTTTAATCCTACTAGATTCATTTACATCTAATGCATTGTACAATATACACATGGCCTTGGCATTCAAAGAAAGGTATCTCTTGTCTTTTTCATTCAATTCTTGTCTAGTCTTTAATCTACTCAAATTGGTGGTAGAGTCAACTATTCTAGCTTCATAAGGACCATCTTCTACCACATACCATAATTCAATATAAACAGATTGTAAGAAAATCATCATTCTTTGTTTCCACATGCTAAAATGAGAACCATTAAACATAGGTGGTCTATCAATAGATTGCCCTTCTAAAAAGGAAACTTTTATGGTTGCCATGATCTTTACTCCAAGCCGATTGAGCTTCGTCTCAAGGAGACCAAGCTCTGATACCAATTGTAAGTGTCCGGTGCAACCCAAAGAGTACAAACAATTTCACAATGATGCACAAAGATATATCAAATTTAAGCACAATAAAGAAAACTTAATTAAAGAGAAAAGATAAGAAATGCAAACCAAATATCAATCCAATAGCCTCTTCAATAGATGACGATGCTAACCAAGATGTACATGTGAAGGCTCACTCCTTCCTCACCCCAAACACACTTTGGTTGAGCTAAGGAGTTTTACAACTATTCTAGTTAACCCTCAACAACCTACACTTGAAAGATCACACACCCAATTAAGAACTATTTTATACAAATGAGGCAACCTTCACCAAGGTTTTACCACTTCAAGTGATAGGTTCACCTTCACCAAGGTTTTATTTCTCCTAGAGAGTAACCTTCACTTGAGCAACCTCACAACCCAACTTTCCCAACCCCTTATACAACCAACAAAGAATCTTTCTACTCAAAAATCTCACTTGTAAGCTTGTATTTTGTGTTGGCAAAAGTCCTTTTACTTCTTGTGCTTTGGGATGTTTATAGAAGGTGAGAAATGGCTCCAAAAGACTCTCCAACGGTCAAATATTAAATGCTGTCAAAACTAGCCGTTGGCCTGTCGGACGTCCGAACCACCTGTCGGGCGTCCGAACCCTGCGTCCAAACCACCTGTCGGAAGTCCGAACCCTGCGTCCGAACGTTGTCCAGAGAGTTATCAAATCTTCGTGGAATTTTTAGGACGTCCGATGAAATCGATGTGCGTCCGAGGCGTGCGTCCGATCCTTCCGGACGTCCGATGCTTCCTCACGAGCGTCCGACAGAGTTTCCTTCTTGATGTTCTTCATCCTTTCGGACGTCCGATAGCTTCCTTTTGGACGTCCCACATGAGTACCCTGTTTTTGCTTCTTCTTTTGTGCCACAAGAATCTGTTCTAACAAATTGCTCACATAAAAATATTAGCCCAAATCTACATTTTGGTTTGTTAATCATCAAAACCAAGGACTGATCAACCAAGGTCAACATCCTTTGAGAGCCGGTCGAAAACATTCTTTTTGGTCGAACCGTCCTTATGCTCGGACGGGTTCACCCGTCCTCTGCGATCTCCGAGCTCCATATCTGATTCTCTCTTCAGGCGACCAGCCTCTTCCGCATTAGCGGCCGCGTGCGCCCTGGTCAAGAGTTCTTCCAGGTTACCGGGGGGCTTCTCGGCGAACTTGTAGAAGAGCTCTTCCACCCTAAGCCCATTCATGAATGCGGCCATGACCACCTTCTCGTCTTTGTCCCTGATCTGCAAGCTCTCCGTGTTGAAGCGGGTCATGAAACTCCTCAGGGACTCGTCCGGTTTCTGCTTGATGGCCATCAGATGAGTCGCGTTTTTAGAGTAAGTCTTCGAGGAGACGAACTACGCGGCGAACTGTTTGGCCAGCTCGGCGAAACTCCGGATCGACCCCGGCGTTAGGCCCTGGAACCAGAGCCGGGCCTTCCCCTTCAGAAACATGGGAAAGGTCTTGCAGCAGAGTGCATCCGCGGCGGTTTGCAGACGCATGTGTGTCAGGAAGACCGAGAGGTGGTCTTCCGGGTCGGTCGAGTCGTCGTACAGTTCGATGTTCGGGATTTTGAATCTCCGCGGCAATGGGTAATCTTCTATTTCTCGGGTGAAGGGCGAGGCTGTATAGTTGTCCTCGTACAGCCGCGGCCGCAGGATCTGCTCAAACTCATCCCGGACAGGCGGCCACTGGGGAGGGTCTCGCAGCCGGCTCTTGATAGATCGGGAGAGGAGCGCTCAGGCTCGTTCCGCGCGAGCTTCCACGAGGAGGGATTCCTCGGTCGGCCCCCCGCGGTCCGATCGCGAGAATATCTCTCGCTGTCACCGACCACCGAGGCCCGCGGCCGAGGGGGAGTCCGTTTCCGTTTCCTCTTGGGGGGCTGGTCCCGGGACTCATCCTCCGAGGGAACGGGAGGCGATTCCCTCTCCTTTCCCTTCGCCTTGGAGGTTTGTGCAC
Source organism: Coffea arabica (assembly GCF_036785885.1). Taxonomy (NCBI): domain Eukaryota; kingdom Viridiplantae; phylum Streptophyta; class Magnoliopsida; order Gentianales; family Rubiaceae; genus Coffea; species Coffea arabica. Next base: position 12,926,609 of record NC_092313.1, on the reverse strand, counting down.
CCCCCGCTTCACCCCTCTCCTTTGCCTGTCGGATTATATCCTCCAGCATGGGAAGGTTCTCCGTCACGAACTGAAAGATCTGCTGTCTCAGTTCCCCTGAAAGGGCTGAACCCCCAGCGCCCCGAGCCGCCTCGGTCTCCGCTCGCCGGGACCCCTCGCCGGCTCCTGGATCGGTGTTCTCAACGGTTCGCTTAGAACGTGTTTTCGCCATCAACACAACTACTTGTACCTTTCTTCGATTCCCACAGACGGCGCCAACTGAAGAAGCACGGAACTTCCTCGGACCGAACTGAGCTGATGAGCTCGGCTTGCTGATGGAAAGAGCGCGTCCTAAGCCTGAAAGACAAACAAGAGAGTGAACTAATAGGGGCCCTGAGGTTGTCCCCGAGGGCACTCCGACGGTCAAGTTAGTTTTCCGGTGAGTGGGGTTCACGGGAAGTAGAACGGTCGGGAGTAATCGTCCAATAGTGAGCGTACCTTGCGCAGTCACTGTGCGTTACCATTGATACCTGCTTAGGAGCCCGACCTCCGTACGTTTCGGGACTTACCCAGAATAGCCTCAATCCCGTTCTGAGTAGAGAACAATCCCGACCTATGCGGGATTGTTCTCTGGAGCCCCTTAGAGCCCTAGCGGCGGAGTGCTCGCGGGACAATTCACATGGGCCCAGGGTCTAAACCCAGCTCGGAGCTCCCTGGGCTGCCACGTGTACAGGCCCAGGACGGGGCCTCTGCAGTGTCTTTACTTGAGGAATAGCAATACATTTCCTAGCTATGATCCATGTTAAACATTTGAATTTTAATCTATATTGTCGTGCGCAATAATGCGTGTCAAATTTTGTGAAAGTTGCCCGGAGACCATAATCCATGTTGGACACGTCGTCTCTTAACACCCATTTGCAACTAATTGATGTAACTCGACATTGATGAGATTTAGAAACTGAATTGTGGACTTGATTGAAGTTTCTGCAGTTGAAGTAGGTGAACGACGGCTAAAATCCTCCAAGTTTGTGCTGTTGGGTTTGAAAAAGCTAGTTTATAATGAACCTGGCTTCCATTTTAAAATCAATTGACATGAATATCTTGACTCAAAATCTTATTTAAATGGTGGGAGTTGCTTGAAAATCAATGTAGATTATTCCACCAGAAGGAGGAAGGCATTGGGAAACAACAAAATGCTTCTCCACAGACCTAATTTTGATGGGAAAGACCCCCACCAGAGGGAAACTTAGCACAAATTAAATTAATGGGAGGAGCTGAATACGACCCTTCAAATAGACCCTTGACGATTAATCTATTGGCTGCTTCTGTCAGATGCAAACCATCCCAGCAGACATACGCGGAAGGGTCAGGACAACCAGTTGTCGGCGGGTCTCCACAACCCACAGATGAATCAAAATTATATGGGCCACCAGCTCCGCAGCAGGCTGACAGAGTTCCTCCTGTGAATCCTGCAATAAACATTTTATTGAGGGTAAACATAAAAAATTTAACTCCCCCACCAACTCTTGACAAGCGACGGAATGTTTTTCTACGAAAATTCCAAAACCTCCAATCCAAACGGGAAAACTTTAGAGTGGAAAATTGAGTAGTGATAAAGTCGGATAATACAAATTGTACCAAGTAAAGAGATAGAGACGTACCGAATTCTTTTGGCGAGCGATAGAATCGAATTGCAGAATTGTAGTAATCAGCATAGATAATTGTTACATGAGGATGAAGCTCCCTAATGCGATTAAGTTCAATTTGGAGCAACTCATTATGGTGCTTTGCAAAGTCGTTTAACCAATTAATGCAGCCAGTAGCCTCGTCGTAGTCGTAATCCCTATTGGAGTTCTGGAAGTATGTTAGATAGGCGGCCGAGCATCCCAATGGTAGGTTGCCGGGAACTATGAAATTCGCCGCCCCAAGTTGAATCATGTCCTGCCGCCGGAAGCCCAAAAGAATTGATATATTCAGATAGCTGAAGTGACGAAGATATATAGCAACTGATGGCAGAGTTTGATGAGAAGAAATTGCAGTTGGAATATCTTACTGTTATGGCCGAACTGATGGCTCCAACAACTGCGGGAACGAATGTTTTGACCTCCTCGATGCTTCTTCCTTGAAGAAGAGCATGGTTGTAATCGTTGCCTCCAATTTCTCCCATCACAGTTAGCGAGCTCTGAAGATATTGCATGCATTCTGTTGATCATGATCAGCATAAGATTTCAATACTTTGATATGTACATGCAAGCGCTAGAAAATATTATGGGAAAACAATTTTGATGAATTTTTTGAAGTAACCTATCTAGCTTGCATGTTATCTAATACTAGGAAAATAGAAATGTGACATGCGCTGTTATTTTGAAAGTTACTCACTAATTTTTCTTTTTCAAGCCTATTGTTATACTACTCCTTATTCCAATATTTTAGATAATTTCACTTATACATTTTAGACACTTAATTACATGAAGATTCAAAATTTCAAATGATATAAACAACTAGAATTCTATCTAATATATCTTACAAAACATGATTTTATTCCTTGAAAATTTCAAAGCATTTAAGTTGCCCTTTAATTCAAAGCATCACATGTGTCTGGCTATGTCTTGCCTCGCCAATTTCACACGCCTAACGCTTGTACATAAACTTATTCTCTTGTCCACTTCGAATTAGTGGATAATCAAAACCTATGTTTTGAATAAAAAATGAGCATTGAATGATTTTTGTCAAGGATTATCGATATTAAAAAGTGATACATGAGTGTGTAATTTTAGTTCAAAAATTTGCTCAAAAATAAAAGATGAACCAAATTTTGAGAGGAAAATATGTTTAGTACTATTTTTTAGAAAAGGAGGTTAAATATAACAAACTTATCACATGCAAAAAACAAAAATTATCACACGCCAAAACTTCAAAGGTGCACCATGGCCCACTTGATAACCAGATTAAGAAATGTATTCAAGCAAACCTAAGAAGTGCCTAAGCATAAATGGGATATGATACTAAATTCTAGTACTTTTTTTCTTCAAATATGATAATTTCTATTCTAAATCTACTCCTATTTTACATTAAGGAGAAGAGAGACTTAGAGGGTACTGACACTAAAAGGAAGGGATGGACCCAAAGGGGTCAAAGGAAGACTTAGACGAAACTGAACGGTTGGTAAATGGTAAAATTTTTAGAAAATTTTGAACAAAAATACAAATTGTGGGATTTAATTCCTTAACATATTCTCTATAGAGTTTCGACCATTCATACTCTCTGTAATAGAGTAGTTAGCCATCATTTACTCAACCCAACTTAATGACGTCACCTAACATATTCCAAAATATTTGTTGTATTGAATAGATTGGATTGAGTACACGTGACATTGGTCCATTGTTCCCTACAAATTGAATATTGTGGGACGAGACTTGCATATTGTGGTCGAAACTCTATTATAAAGAGTATGAACGGATCGAAGACCTTAGGAGGATAATAGAGTCGTTGGGTGATGTTCTCTTAATGGAATGCGTTTTCGTTTTTCTGTGGGCCATCCATTGACCACGACGCTCCAAACCGAGCCACACATGGAAGTTTTTTTTTTCTTTTTCTGGCCAAACACATGGAATCTTCTTGAGCTTGGTCCACAACACTCCAAATAATTATTTCTATCCTGACAATGATGTCACTACCGACATGATGGTTTGAAAAAAATAAAAAATTTCAGAAACATGAAAAAAAAAAATGATGGTTTGGACGCCAAAATGTTGATTTATCGTAGAGGTTGTACAAAAGGGTAGAAAGCTTCTCAAAAAAAACAGATCCGGGGCAGTGTAAAGATAGTACGTGTATACGTTTTTTCACTAAAATAATGAGCAGGTTCCTTAAATTCCTTCTTTTTTCATGGTCCTACTAATTTTTCTGAAGGCAGGAAAGGGCAAAGTATTGCTTATGAGAAACAAAAGGCAAATTCTTAAATCCTGATGAGAGTAATTTTTTTTTTTTTGGCATGTTGAGGGTATTTTTCAGCATGTGTCAGATTAGTATCACAAGCCAAAAAATGAGTGTCTAAAAGTGTAAAACTGATATTCTTAAAAGGTAATATTGATATTTTTAAATGGTAAATCCTTACGTGACAAATAGTGATTGATTTTTTTTTTTTTTGTAATAGAACTCAGAAATAAATCGCAACGGATCTTCTGTCTCACACCCTGTGCTATTATCTATCCCATTTTCTATTATATTGCTATTTCTTCTACATAAATACCATGTTTTAGTTCTCTTTTTGTTTCGTTAAGATCCAATAACTATTAATTGAATAAAAAATAAATACAACAGTTTCAAAAAATTAATATATAATAAAAAATTAAAAAATACAACAAAAAATTCATAAAAAATCTTATTTTTTATGTATTTTAATTTTTTGATTTTGTTAAATTTTGTATATTACTTAGTTAATAGTTATTGGATCTTAACGAAATAAAAAGAGAACTCAAACATAGTGTTTATGTAGGAGAAATATCACAGAATATGGGACAGAAGATCCGTTGCGTAAATAAACCCTTAACTAGTGGCTTGTATGTATGTGTACACGCGCACGTGTGTGTGTGTGTGAGATTTACATGTATTTAACTAATTATATGCATGGTCTACGACACGGTTACACATATTTACTGCATCAACAATTTGAAGCAAAAGTTACTGACTAGCTTTTGTGCCACATAAAGATGGCAACAAGTCTTTGAACCAATCCAGCTGAACTCGCAAAGTGAAGTTGGTGACACTTTCAGAAATTCCCCTCTCGTCAAAAAATGAAGGGTCCAGAGCTTTAGCTCCTGCTACTGCAAAATTGACGCCAGCATAAAAATCCCTGCTGCTCTTTGCATTCCTAATACTAACATATGGCGGAGGAATTGGAAGTCCAAAATTCTGAGCTGCAAGGTTGCAGAAAAACCAGGTAAGAAACCATGAGATTTCAACAGAGCTTAGTGATGCATGATTTATAAGAAAAAAAAAAAAAAGAAGTACGATCAACCTATCATATCCACGATGAGACGACCATCACAACATCTGCCAGTAGGTTGGCCAAAGTAGGTTTCTCCATTGGGCGGGCGACCCTGGTGTATCGTCTTTGGGGATGAGAAGCCGAGTAGATTTCCATTATCCGAAAGTGAATCGCCAAAAGAAAATATGGATGTATAGCATTCGGAGGCAGACTGAGAAACAATCATCAATAAAAAAATGATGCACAAATATGATTTAGTCATGGCGGCAGCAAAAGAATGAAAGGAAGAAGTGAAATGCTAGAAGATGAGAACTACAATACTTTAATTTTGTTTTTCTGATTTATATAGAAACTAGTGGTTGAAATTCTCAGTTGATTTCCTTGGGTGCTTTTATTTCACACTGACCCGTTCAGTAACATAATTGCAGTGGAGCCAAACATATATTTTCCCGTGACAGCGAAAGTCTGCCTAGAGGCTAGTCACTCACGTTTCTAATTTTAGATTGTGATGAATGAAACGTGTGCAAAAGTCCAACTCGACTACTTAGACCGTCTACAATTATTGCGGTGCGAGGAAAACGTTGCTTGTCTGTAAGTTAATAGAGTACATTGTTCACACTCCCTCCCTTCCTTTTTTTTATAATTGAAGTTTAAAAAATTTGCTCTAGTATACTTTTATCTATTATTTTATTATTTCCATATAATATTAATTATTTTTTTATAATTTTACCCTTTTATCTCTCTTTTCTAATACAGGGTTCTTAATTACTATTCATAGTAATTATTGCATTACTTTTGGCCTAATAAAACAGCACCATTTAGTACTCTAGTGAGAGAAAATATGGGTGAATTGGGTACTCTAGTGTACAGAGTTAAGCAATGAAAAACTTTTCTTAATTAATGTGTAAAATCTTAAATGTCAGTTATAAAAAAGGGAGGAAGTATTAAAGATGACCACATGGCATTGCCCATCGTGCCAAGTGCCAACTGTAATTATAGATTTACGAGCTTTTGGTCACGGTGTGGCCTGCATGTAGGATGTGTACGGTACTATGATTGAATTTTGAATTTTATGTGTAATAATTTTTATGAGTTGGAGTTGTTGAGTTAAATTTATAATTTTTTGTTACATTATTGCATGATTAAAAGTGTTAATTGACTTGTTTAAAGACAAAGTGATAGTTTGTATTGTCCGCATATTAAATCAAGGTTCAAAATTGGAAATTTTCATATTATTATTTGGTAGTGTTTTAGTCAAATTAGAGTTTTAGTAATTCTATTGGAGTTAAATTATGGTAGTTTTATTGTTTAGGAATTAATATCTTATTAGGAAAATTCTTATGGTTGTAAGACTTGTGTATCAAGTCGTTTATAGAGAGACATATTATTGTGTTTAGTTGAGAATAGTGAAAAATTGAGTTCTTATGATGTGATTAATAAATTATTGTTTGTATTATTCCTCTTCTTCCATACATATTTTTATGTATATAAATTTCTTTCCCATATATATTGATTTTATGAAATATATATCTTATATATTTTTGGTGAATTTTTTGGTTTCTATGTGTATATTGATTGTGAATAATTTGTGGGTAAAACGTGGATTTGATTTGTGAGAAAAATAATAAATTTATCGTAGATACAGTTAAATGTCTAATCAAACATGTCTACAATTAGTTTGTGCTGATGATAGGAATTTGGAAAGGATATAAAGAAAAGCAGAGAAAAAAATAGAGCTTGTGATGATGTGCAATAAATGCTACTCCCTTCGTCCAACTTTGATAGTCCTGTTTTCCTTTTTCGTCTGTCCCAAATTGTAGTCCACTTTCCAATTGAAGAATGTAGTTGTATTTTAATTTTCCTAAAATACCCTTATTGAATGTAAGTTGTTGTTACTATAAACCTATCCCATTTAATGAGAGTTGATTCTTTTTTACCATCAATTCAAGTTCCCATAAAATTGTACTCTAATTAATGTGAGGGCATTTTAGGAAAATAGCTATCTAAATTGATTGTTCCAACAAAGTTAACTAATTTTTCTTAAACTGTGTGAAAAAAGAACTAGAACTATCAAAGTGGGACGGGGGAGTAATAATCTTCGTCTGCCATTAACACAAAATCCTAAATCTGCTTATCCAAATTATTGGACACATGGACAGAAGAAGGTAAACGATTAAAAGTGACCTAAATCACTGCACAAGGTACAACAGAAAGGTGCAATTGAAAACGTGAAAAGACCGAAAAACTTACTGAACCAACCAAATTTGCCAAAACAGAAAGAGGCCCAGCACAAAAGTTACCGTCATTCCTTCCAAAATAGCGTGGAAGAGTCCCCGCTTTTATATAGTTAAGGATAAGGGTTTACAGGCTTACGGCTTACTTGTGGGGCTGGAAGTGACAACTCAGATTCACGGATCCTAGCCCTAGGCAAAGGCTTGTACTGTATATATAGACCTCCCCTCCCTTCAATTTTCATTTTCCATTTTGTTTCTTGGGCAACATCCATGGATCCATCTCACCCAATCCGCAAACTAAGCCCCCACGTCCCAGGCCCCACAGTCACCCACCCGGCCCAACCACCAAAAAGTTTTCATTTTTCTTTTCCTTTTTCTCAAACTAATTAAATTTAGATCATGTTTGATAACTTAGTTCAGCATTTAAATTTAATGAATTCAAATCTTAATATATTCAGATCTTTTGATAATAAAAAATTGAACATCTAAATTAATTAAGTGGGATTAATTTTTTTAAATAAAATTTACTCTCAAAATTAAGTGATAAACTATTCACTTATTACTGTGATATGCACTCAAATGTATTAGATCTAATATTTAATAATTTAATAACTTAATGGATTTGAATTTCAAATTTTAAATTTTAGACTTCGGTTTCAAATTTCAATTTTATCAAACGCATCCTTAATTTGTGATTTTGGCAGAACATCTGGGTATTGCAGAATAACTTATGAGCTCACAACATTTAAACCCAAATCTTAGATTTTGAGAGGAAGAGGGAAAGATGACCCGAGAAGGAAAGCGAAAAGGAAGGCAGCAATTGGTTCACAACTCTAGGTGCTGGTGATGACAAAAAGGGAGGGGCAAAGAGCAAACATGGTGCAGAGGATACGGCAGAGGTAGGAGGTAAGGAAGTGTTGATAACGATGGTGGCGAGAAGCGGGCTGTGGTGGTGGATGGTAGGAAGTGCATCTACTGGAATTGATCGCGGATTGGAGTTGAAGAGAGCCTCACGGATGGAATGATTTGCAGGGTAAGTGAGTGCTGAGTCTGAGCTTTGGACTAAAGAGAAAAAATTCACTTTTATTGATGTGGCAGATCTTACACCTGTCGCTTTAGGAGTGGCCCTATAGATGGATTCCACCCATATTTTTGCCATAATGCCATTGTATTGTCTACACCAAGTCCGTTTTAGGTACAATAATTGCGCACCAAAATTCATGAATGAAAAGGGAAAAATCTTTAATGGATTATGATTTTTATTGGTTTCTTTCTGGTTGATATAACTTTCAGAAGTGTACCTCTAATTCTAATATGAAAAGGCACTGTGAAATAGGGCTGGAGTTGAACCAAGTAACTCGGCTCGAACTCGCGAGCTACTTGGTCAGCAGCTCGAGCTCGAGCTCGGTTGACCCAGTTCGAGCTCGAGTTCGAGCTCGAGTTCGAGCTATCGAATCGAGCTTGATCTTGGAAATATAATACTCGAGAGCTCGACGAGCTCTATCGAGTTTTTTATAATATATATTTTAATTTTTATTATTATAAAATATCAATAATATCCTTTATTTAAAATTATATATAAAATATTAATTTTTATTACTTGAGCTTGATTAGACTTCAAATAAGCTCAATTGAGCTTGATTTGAATTAATTATATTTAATTAAACTTGAGCTCGAGTTCCATAAATTGATGTCGAACTCGAGCTCGGACTTAGTTATTTTGCCTCGAGTGCACTACTCGAGCTCGACTCGACTCGACAGCACCCCTACTGTGAAAGCAATATGCGGATACTAGCCAGAAAAAGAAAAAGCTGCTTTGATTTTTGTTAATACGAGTTTAACGTAATAAGGACCGTGTGTTAGGTAATTACTTCATTTTGAATCCGAAAAGCTTCTTGTGCTGTCAGCGGTTTCTTGTGGGGATTCATTTTTTTTTTTTCTGGCATTTTCTTACAGAAGTAAGAAGTTAGTAAATAAACCTAATCCCCACAGTAACTTCAAAAGCCGGCAACTTTTGAAGTCCTGTGAGGGACTTATCTACCCAATACCAATGTGGGATAGAAAGCCTCTCGTGGGATTCGTTGCCATTCAATTATTTAGTACAGCTGATACTTTAGCTTTCACACGACAACTACCTGGCAAATAAAAAGGGATAATTTCAGAAACTTCCCTTAAGGTTTCTGATAGTTTTACTGGCCTCCTTTGAGGTTTTTAAAATATTAGCTATCTCCCCTAAAACTAATTAGGCAGTAACAAATCCATCCCATTTCAAAAACACAAACAATATAAAAGGCCTATCAGGAGAGAGAAAAAAACTTCATTCAATAGCTACCCTCATTAATGGGTTAATTTGTAATGACTAATGAATAGTACTTAGGCATGTAACAAGAATAAAAACTCAAGAGGTGTATTTGAAACTCTCATCAAAGGCTAGGTTGCTATTACATTTTGGAAACTAGCAACCAACGGCTCTTTCTGAACAGCGTCTGATGTCTCTTTGCAACCACACTCTTGCAGGAAACTCTATATAACAGCAAAATGAAGTAGCAACACATGAAAATGCATCTTGTTGGATGTATGATGAGTTTTACATATGTTGCCAGAATTATATTACCTTAGAAGAATGGCATACTTCGGCATCTTACCGTATGAAGCAACGTGTGTGCCTTCAATTTCATGTCTGAATCAAGACTTAGGTCATGTACATCAATCACAATAACTAAATAGCTCAAAAGAGGCACCTCAATTTGGCGCCCTTGCAAATGGTCATTATTTCAGTTAAACACGCTTAGTGATGATTTTAATTAATTCAGTTAACACAATCACGAAATATCACATAAGTTTTGGGGATAATTAAGTCATTTCACCATATAATTTGTAATAATCAGGACCCACCGGGGAGGTGATTGATATTTTGAAAACCTCATGTCAGTAAAACTGTCAGAAACCTCAGGAGAGTTTATTGAAATTATCCCAATAAAAAATTAAACTCTTATCTCATAAACCAATTTGCCACGAATTGGCAGTGAGTGGATAGGAATGGCAACAAGAATGGATGGCGGTGAATTGTTATTAACATAAATAAATATAATATAATCCATAATCTTATAATAATGAATTTAGAATATTTGTCAACTGAACCAACCATCTACACCAATTCTATTCATGTACCTACTTGTCTTGTTCTAAAGCTTCAATACTAGGACGACTGGACAGGACGACGGTAAAGTCACCTATTATCAGGCTTCACTCTTGCTCTTTGCATATCATCTTCCAAATAATTCATTATACCTAACAGAGTTTAGTATATCCAGTGCTCAACGCTTTCCAAGAAACAACATCATTCGCTGACATTTCATCAAAACGCCTAGTTAGCCCATCAAGAAGTCAATTCACATATCCTGAAAGCACACTCCGTCAGAAAAAAAAAAAAATAAAAAAAAAATAAAAAAAATTCCAATTTTGACCCAAAAAAAAAAAAAAGAAAGCATAAGATTCCAAGACTCCAAATTCTTCACAAGCATCTCATTGATCAAATTGTGAAACAAAGGTGTTAGAACATAAATTTGGAAACACCAAACTCGTAACTGATATTTGGCACAAGCATGTTATACACTGCATGGGCATTCTCAGGTGTTATTTGTATAGTCTCATTGAATTTCTAATTTTCTTAGCACTTTCTTTCAATGCTTTTCTTGTTTCATTTTTTTATTTTTTTTTCAGCTCCTTTTTAAAAAAAAAAAAAAAATTTTGTTCCTTGAATTTAGTCTTGATTTATTGGATAGAAGCTTCTATAAAAGGATCAAATTGTCACCTGGAGTGCACTTGCGAGGGGAGAGGGGCACCGCGTTGCCATCCCTATGAGGGGATAGACATTTTAAAATTATGTTGAAAAAGCTGAACAAAATTAATTGGCGGTGAGTGGAGAGATTATAATATCTTTATAAACTAATTTAATAGGTCTTAAGTTAACTAAATGATGTGAGATTATTTTGTTTAACATCAATTATGACATGGACAAACATTTAAAAACCATTCAACGGGAGAGCATTTGTTTTAAAAGCCATTCAGTGAAGAGAATTTGTCATTCTCCCTTTAAAATCAATAAATCATTGAATGAAGGGAAGTACGCTAGGAAACCATATGCGTCGATTCATTGGTCTTAAAACTTGATTTCCATGCACTTCCGTGTGTGAAATTCGGTAAAGATTCAGCTCTGCTATACATATTTACTTTTTGTTGGTCTATAGCTTCCTGCGTTACTAACCAAAAAAAAAAAAAAAAAAATCTTAAATTGGTCGCACCATCGTATTACGCCTCTAGGGTATCAATGTACTAAAATTAGTTCTTGCTTCTCAAAAACCGTGTGGAATTTCTTCAGAGCTTTACGAGTCTAACAACAGAAAATTGGAGGTAACGAGCCAACCATCACAGAAGAATGGACAAGTTCAGGATGGTGCTGTTTACCTATCAGGGTGGCTGTATAAATGATTAAAGTGATTGACTACCAACTTTTCCATTGGCTGCCAGCCAATCGCCATCAGTAATTATTGTGGTCCCGTAAAACGAAGAAATTGCAAATCGTCTTTCCTAAAGCAATCACTTTCGTAATCCCGAGGATACGGCCGACATTTTGGCATTCACTAGACAACTGCCTAACAACTAAAAAATAAAAAAGCGCTTTTCTCACATTTGAGAAGTAAATTTTTTAATCGTTCATTTTAGAATATTAATTTTACATTTCTTACAAATTTAAGTTAATAAAATTTGATCTCAACTTAAATTTTTAATTACTTTTTAGTGTAAAATAATTACATGACCTACATGTAATCATTTTTTTTTATATATAAAAAGATTAAATTCCAATTTTTTAGCGATAAAAATGAACATTGATCGGGTGTCAGATCCCACCTTTTAAGAAATATAAATGTGATTCGGATCAAATCCTAATTTTTTTAAGGACAAAAATAATATAAATTAGATTATTTATTTAACTACAAATGGGATTTAACTTTTGTTTTCAAAAAAATGAATATGCGTGGTTCACGTGATGGATACAGAGTTAAAAGTAGTTAAAAACCTATATTGAAACCAAATTTTATTGATTTAATTTTATAAGAAATGTAAAATAACTATTTAAAAAGTAAAAAATAAAAAATTTCATTTGACAGAACTCATAAACCAATTTGCCATGAGGTGGCGGTGAGTGGAGAGACATTTTAAATAGTGCCATTAAAAATCTCCTGGCAGAGGCTTAGAGCAAAGTAATTAAGCAACTTCTATGTAACTTGAGTGCAACTTGGTTTTGGGCCTTTTGGCTCATTTCATCGGACTCGAGGAGAGTTCGAGAACCATTAACAACAACTTCAAGCTCGACATTAAGGATCTTCAATCAAATACTTGCAGAACCTTTTTTTTTCTTTTATTTTTTTTGGGCAAAGCTACTTGCAAGTCTTACTGAGCAGATATATGTATAATCATGAAACATGAATGAAATAATACGTGCTATTTTATCGCGTAACGTTACCATCTATCCCTTTTCAAACTGGTAATTAAAACCCTACCTACCATTTGCAATCAAGTTTTCCATCCGTGACGGAGCGACTATTTGTCATCCAAACCAACCCACCAATCAAATTACGCACATGGCTACTTGGAGTAAAGTACAACTAAGTCGGATTAAAAAAAACAATACAACTAAGTCATTATCGAAAAGCTAGCAACCGAACCCCATATGCATCAACCACCACAGCCCAAAGGCGGGTGACCACCGCCAAAGTATAAAACGTGATGGGTGGGAATCAAGGGTTCAAATTTTACATTTTATCAATTATCATATTAAAAGTGGGTTTGTTACTCGTTTGGTTCGATGGTGGTTCTATCCCCTCCAAGTTATCCATGGGCCTCCTTAAGTCCGCCACTTCCCCCTAGTGTAGAATAAATTAGATAATACAACAATTATCGTTTCTGGAAAAGAAAAAAAAACCGATATGCATCATGCATATTTAGCTGGTCACATTCGGGCTTGAGGCTTCATGAAAATTCCTAAACAATGTAACAACTAAGGGAGTTTTATATGTGTATAAAAAAGTTATGCCTTCCGATTCTACTAGAATCCTGTTAATTAATGGCGATTTTATCTTCTTTTCCATGCCCTATAATAATCTCTGTGGGGAACGAGTGTTTCTGGTAGGTCATTAGAAGCTAGTCAGCATCCACATTAAGAAAGATACCTACATTTCAACTTTATCACTCAAACACACTTACTATAATCAATTATAGAATTCAGTACCGAGTTGGTTTGCCTAGCCACTTAGGGAAGATTTAGTTCTCGCGATCATGTATAGAGAGAGAGATGGTACTTGTGACGACCCCATCTTCCCCTAAGGCGAACCAGAGGGGTCGACGGACCGCCTGCCCAACTCTCGCCAGGACTACCAACCCAAAACAAGCAAAACGAACCGAACTTGCAAAGAGAAAAATCAATAAAACAAGCGTACAAACCTTCTTAAAAGGTTCTTATCACCACAAAGTCATCACGGAAGAAAGTATAGCTCGCGAGCACTTGAATTGGTCAAGAAAAGGAAACAGAAAAATTTGCCGCGGATGAACAGTAACCGACTGCGTCACTATCCGGCCGGATATCCGGCCGGATTCTCGGCCGGATAGGAGGCAGTGGCTGGACCCCGAAGGGGTCGAAATTCCCCTGTCAATCCGGCCGGCAATCCGGCCGGAAGTTGGCCGGATTGCGTCCAGTGGCCAAAATGCCAAATTTTTTTTTCCCCTGCATATCCGGCCTTGTATCCGGCCAGAAACTGGCCGGATTCTTGGCCGGATTCTGGGCGACAGTTTTGCTAAAATCTTTTCTTCCTTCGTTCGAAAATCGTTGATCGCCCCAAACACACCAAACACAGAATACAGTTAAGCCAAGACTTAATAAAGGCATATATACAAGAAAAGGAATCACTTATACAAGTCCAAAAGATACTTGAATTCAAATACATTCAAGTTGCAAGTTCTAGAGGAGCTTTACAAAACTAGCTATCTATCTAGCTCAACTCAATCAAAACTTGTTTCCAATCCTGCTCCTGTAAGGAAAACAAAACAACGGGGGTGAGCTTACGCTCGTGAGGTACCAAATGCACAATTTCATGATACAACTAGTAACACATACATAAACACCTTCATACAACCATACACATATAAAAGGATACATGTGACCCTCAAGGGCCGGTTTCCGTTTGCCATACTTGATCGCACATGTTGACACTCCGTCAACCATTTAAACAAACCAAGATCCGTAGACACCACTTCGCACCATTTCCTTCCACCATTCACCCCCTATTCGGGCCCGCCGCCTCATAGTTCCAAAAGGGTACTACTCGAGTATACCACAAGGTCGAGGAGTTAACACTCCACTCGCCTATCAAGAACCCAAAGGCTCATTAACGAATCGCCCAAGCCCTTGCCGGCCCGACTCGAATAACGGTCTAAGGGCATGAGCTCAATTTCACATTAATATTAAGGCATTGGCCCATCAAATGTCAAAGCATGTATATATACCACTTCACATCCAAACAATAATGGTAAAGGCAAGTAAGTGGTCAAGAGCGATCAAGTACACTCTCGACCCAAATCAAGACATTTATAATCACATAACAAGTATGTTCATCATATACTGGTACACTCACCAAATTTTCAAGCAAGTCACACGTTTGAATCAGGTGTAGGTCCCGGCCCACCGGTACGACCTAAAACAAGCAAATAACCATATTGAAGACTCAAATACAATTCAACGTACAAGTTTAACTTACTAATGCAAGTTGCTCAAAAGCCAATACAATGAAACATTAAGGTGTGGAATGTGAGTAAAAGCCCAAAACTTATCCATTTCTACTCAAATCCTTCTCAAGACAAAACCATCTATATTTCTAACCATTTGGACGGCATAACCCCTTAATTTCTTCACATTTCCAACCTAACCACAAACATTCAACTGATACCAATACACTTATATCTCACAATTTAGTCCATTCATCCCATTTAAGCCACAATACAATCAAATTACTAGCATATATACCATATATAGAAAAACCCCAATTATACCAAAACCTAAAAACCGAAAATCCTACAAATGCCGAAATTTTCTACAATTAAACACCATTAACACACCAAGGCTCTAAATCAAGCCATATAAATCCACCACACCCAACTCAACCATAAGTTATCATATAAAACAGAAAATTCCTCCATAAATAGAAAATTTCCACAACTCAATCATAACTCTTAAAATAGCCCATAAAATTGCATCTTTAACCTCTATCACCAATAAATTTCATCTTACAACCAAGAAATAAGCATTTCCTAACTTGCTTACCTTACAAATGTTGGATACAAGGTAGATGAGGCCTCTCTCTTCAAACAAAATCCACCAAACACCTCAAACACTCCTAGCAAGCAAGTTTTATGGAAGAATTTGTGAATTAACCGGTTGGATTTCAAGATTTGGCAAGAGATTGAAGCAAAAATTGAAGAACTTTCTTTCTTTCTTTCTTCCTTGTTGGTCGGCAAAGAGGAGGAGAAAAATAAAGAATTTTGGGTCAATTTTTGTTTTAGTAAAGGTGTAGGAAAAGTCAAAAATTCAAGGGCCAATGAAATTGCAACATGTGTTCTTCAAGCTTATCTCAACTTGTGTCTTGTAACACTTAATTAAAGACGCACATCTAATTAACTCCTAACACTAAGTACCAGGCTTCCGTAAATAAAATTTCCCAAAGTTACCTTTCCCGGTACCGATCATTTTAGCGGGTCCCACATGCACTGTACACCTCTAATAGCCCAAACTTGACCTAAACCCAGAATATGCTATAAAATTCACATTTTACCATAAAATTCCCCAGAAAACCTACATATAATAGAAAACCCTAAAATATACTCAAAAGTCCCAAAATAACTGCCCGGAAAATAAGAAAATTTTCGGGGTCTCACACTCTTTCCCCCTTAAGGAATTTCGTCCTCGAAATTTCTCACCTGAGTCAGTAAACAGCTCTGGATATTTGGTTTTCATCTCGTTTTCCATCTCCCAGGTTGCCTCCTCAACTCCGTGGTTCTTCCACAGAATTTTCACCAAGGGAATTTGTTTATTCCTCAGCTCCTTAACTTTCCTATCCAGTATTTGCACAGGTTTTTCTTCGTAAGTAAGGGCCTCGTCAATTTCAATCTCTTCCGGCTGAACCAGGTGAGTGGGATCGGGGTAATACTTTTTGAGCATGGACACATGAAATACATCGTGAATCCGTGACAGGCTCGGCGGTAACTCAAGTCGGTATGCTACTTTTCCAACCCGCTGGAGGATCGGAAAAGGTCCTACGAATCTGGGTTGGAGTTTCTTTCCTCTGCCGGCAGTGACACTCCGCAACGGGGTAATCTTCAAGAATACTTGGTCTCCTATTTCGAATTCTAAATCTTTCCTTCGATTATCGGCGTAGCTCTTCTGACGACTTTGGGCTGTCTGGAGTCTTTGACGAATTAACTTGACCTTTTCTTGAGCATCCTCCATCCAAGGGATAATGGTAGGGTCTAAGATCCTTTTCTCTCCAACTTCATCCCAATAAATTGGTGAACGACACTTTCGCCCATAAAGAGCTTCGTACGGTGCCATTTGGATTGATGAATGGTAACTGTTATTATAGGCGAACTCAACTAAAGTCATGTGTTGTCCCCAATTGCCCCCGAAATCTTGGATACACGTGCGTAACATATCTTCGAGGGTCTGAATCGTCCGCTCTGACTGTCCATCCGTCTGAGGATGGTAAGTAGTACTCAGATTCAGCTTCGTCCCTAAGGTCTCCTGAAACTTTTGCCAAAATCTAGACACGAAACGAGGGTCTCGGTCAGAAACGATACTCACGGGTACTCCATGTAATCGCACAATCTCCTCCAGATATACTTGGGCTAACTTATCCATGGAATACTTCATATTCACAGGTAGGAAATGAGCCGACTTGGTCAATCGATCAACGATCACCCATACGGCATCATGTCCTCTTTGAGTCCTAGGTAGTCCAGAAACGAAGTCCATAGTGATATGTTCCCATTTCCATTCAGGTATTTCCAAAGGTTGTAGCAATCCCGAAGGCTTCTGATGTTCAGCCTTAACTTGCTGACACACTAGGCAGGTTTGCACGTACTGAGCTATCTCTTTCTTCATCTTGTCCCACCAGTACAATTGCCGCAAGTCACGATACATCTTGTTACTTCCTGGATGGATCGTATACTTAGATCGATGAGCTTCCTCCAAAATTTCCCTTCTCAAATCTCTATCATCAGGTACTACGATTCGATTTCTAAATCTTAAAATCCCTTCAGAGCTCAAATTAAAATCGGAAATTTCCCCTTTCTTCACCTTTTCTATCCAATTTTGAACCGTCGGATCTTTAATTTGAGCTTCCTTGATCTTTTCCAAAAACACCGACGTCACTTGGATGTTCCCAAAGATTATCCGATTAGGCTCCAGCTTTGGATTCCATTCTCCTACAGCTCCCAATAATTCCCATTCTTTCACCATCAATCCAGAAATTTGAATTTTTCTACTTAAGGCATCGGCTACCACATTAGCCTTACCAGGATGGTAATTAATCGTATAATCGTAATCCTCCAAGAATTCCATCCAACGACGTTGTCTCATGTTCAACTCCTTCTGGGAAAAGAGGTATCTAAGGCTCTTGTGGTCCGAATAAACTTCAAAAGTTACTCCGTACAGATAGTGTCTCCACTTTTTCAGAGCGAAGACAACTGCGGCCAATTCTAGGTCATGAATGGGATAATTTTGCTCATGAGTTTTCAACTTCCGGGAAGCGTAAGCTATTACATTTTGATGTTGCATTAATACACACCCCAAACCTTCTTTGGAGGCGTCAGTGTAAACAGTAAAACCGTCCGGACCGTTAGGTAAAGCTAGAATAGGGGCCATAGTTAATCTCCTTTTCAGCTCTTGAAAACTGATCTCACACTTATCACTCCACAGGAATTGTCCACCCTTTTTGGTTAGATCGGTTAAGGGACTGGCAAGTTTCGAAAAATCTTGGATAAATCGCCGGTAATAACCTGCCAACCCTAGGAAACTCCGGATCTCAGTAGGGTTATTGGGTCTCTTCCACTCAGTTACCGCTTCTACCTTGGCCGGATCCACAGCAATCCCTTCCTTTGAAATCACGTGCCCCAGAAAAGCAACTCTTTCTAACCAGAACTCACATTTGCTAAATTCGGCATACAACCGGTGCTCCCTCAGGGTTTGTAGGACCTCTCTCAAATGTTTTTCATGTTCCTCACGGGTTTTTGAATAAACCAATATGTCATCGATAAAAACAACGACAAATCGGTCGAGATAAGGTTTGAAAATTCGATGCATGAGGTCCATGAAAGCAGCAGGGGCATTGGTCAGTCCAAAAGGCATCACGGCAAATTCGTAGTGCCCATACCGAGAATTAAAGGCGGTTTTAGGCACATCTTCTTTTCTAATCAATAGTTGGTAATACCCCTGTCGAAGATCTAATTTCGAGAAGATCACTGCACCTTGTAACTGATCAAATAACTCGTCAATGTGGGGAAGGGGGTACTTATTCTTAATGGTCACGTTGTTCAACCCTCGGTAGTCGATACATAGTCTCAAGGTCCCGTCCTTCTTCTTCACAAAAAGAACAGGTGCCCCCCAAGGTGATCCACTCTCGTGAATAAACCCTCGCTCCAGAAGGTCTTGCAGCTGTAATTTCAGCTCTTTGAGTTCCGCAGGTGCCATTCGGTAAGGAGTTTTGGAAATAGGGGAAACCCCTGGCAAAAGGTTGACCTCAAACTCAATCTCTCGTTCTGGAGGCAGATTCACTAACTCGTCAGGAAAGACATCGGGGTACTCACTCACTACTGGAACATCTTCTATTTTCAATCTGTCGACCGGCGTGTTTATAAGAAAAGCTAGGAACCCTTGCGCCCCTCTACTCAATAATTTCCTAGCGCGAATACCCGAGATCATAGCGGATGAGGCTAGACTACCCCTCACATCTAACCTCAAAGTTGCCTCCCCAGGAATACGAAATTCTACTATTTTCCTCTTACAATCCAGTTGGGCATCGTAGCGAGCCAACCAATCCATGCCCAATATCACATCGTATCCCTTTATGGCTAAACTTATCAAATTTCCCAGTAACTTCCTCTCACCTACCCAGATCTCACAATTCGTATACATCTTGCTAGAAATCAAACATTGGTCCCCCGTAGGAGTACTAACTTCCAGCTCAAAGGGAAGAATAACAGGGTTTATATCAAGTCCGCACATAAACTCGGGGTTAACGAAAGAATGGGTAGCTCCAGGATCTATCAAAATTCTAGCTAGGCGGTGGAAGACAGGAATCGTACCTTCCACTACCTCGGCGGAGTCAGGGACTGGCCGTTGTTCAATGGAGTACACCCGTGCAGGTACCTTTGGTTTGGTACTGTCTACCCGGGATTGGCTTGAGGTAGCCTTAGATGTCACCGGGGTAGTTCCTCTCGCGTCACGTGCCTGGACCGGACAGTTGGCGAACCGGTGCTCCGCACTTCCGCACCGCAAACATTTATTCTGCTTCCTCCAGCAGTCGTCCTCCGTGTGATTGGGTTTTCCACAGAAGTTACACGGACCACGCGCTACAGTGGCGGAACTCCCTTGGGTGGTGTTTCTCGGCGGCCCTCGACCTAGTTGGCTTCCTCGGAAAAAAGCCCCTCTAGCAGGACTCGAAAACCGTCCCCCTCCAGCTCCCCTTCCAAATTTAGGAGGGGGGGTACTCTTATCCCCTTGAGTTGAGCTACTCCCAGCAGCTCCCCGCTTTCGATTTTGGAAGTTTCTTACCTGGAGCCTCGCATTCTCGGATCGTAAGGCCTTCTCAACAGCATCACTAAAAGTAGTGATTTGGGCCACGGCCAAATCCTTTTGGATCTCTACATTAAGCCCTTGAAGAAAACGCCTCGCCCTTCTTTGTTCCGTCAAGATGAGCTCAGGGGCAAACTTAGACAAGCGCGTAAATTGGCTCTCATATTCGGCCACTGATTGTGCGCCTTGGCGTAGACGAATAAATTCGTCTTCTTTTTTCTCCTGAACCAACGGCGGAAAGTACTTGGCATAGAATTCCCTTACAAAATTCGTCCAAGTCCTTGGTGTCTGTTCTCGCTCCCATTTTGTCCGGATAAGGTTCCACCACGAGCGAGCAGCCCCTTCGAGTTGGAAAACCGCAAAGGTCACTTGTCTCTCTTCCGAGTAGCGTAGGGCGGCAAAAATGTCTATCATCTTCTCCAACCATTGTTCTGCCACATCCGAATCGGGCCCTCCGAGAAATTTAGGTGGAGAAAATTTTTGGAATCGTTCGAGAGCTCGATCTTCGCTCTCGACATGATTTCCAGGGTTTCCGGGGTTTCCAACTGGAGGATTAGGATTGGGGCCCTGTTGCTGTACTACCTGGGCTAATAGATCGGTCATCCGCTGGATAGCAGCGGCTACCTGAATATTGGGATCGACTTGGAGTTCAGGATTGGGTTCGGGCACTGTAGTTCCCGTACCCTGTTCAGGGGTGGGCTGTCTACCCCCACGTCCTCTACCTCGGCCACTACGCATGCCTTCCATCGTTCTAGCTTAACCAAATAACCAAGATAAACACATAAGTAGAAATATAACATGAAAAGGTACACATTCCTGTGCATAACAATAAACATGAACACTTAGCCAATAGGTACTTCATAAAACACTTAAACACATAACACATAGTCATAACATTTTCACCAAGATTAACCATATATATACCAAAACAGTCATTCAAGTACAAACGAGGAAAGCCTCTTGCGGAATGGCCATACAAAAGTCATATACACAAAACTAGTCCACTATGCAACATGACTAGCTAAGGTTCTTCCCGACCTACCATTCCGTCGTTCCTATATATACAAGAGTCAAAAACATCCAAAATGGCTTGAAAGCCAGGCCCTAGCCTACCGTGGGACTAGAGGACCCACTCGCTTGAGTGGATCCACCACCAACCCCGCCTCGTACACTAGAGCACTCGTCACTCTCGTCCTCTAATAGGTCATCACAAAGGTTCAGAATCGATCCGGCTCTCTCCTTCAGTTGCCTTGCCCTCTTAACCATTCGCTCACGTGCCTCTCCCAGTTGCGTACACAGGTCGTCCACCCTAGCTTGACCTTCTCCCAGGTCATATTCCAATTCCTTCATTCGTTCAGCTTGCCTCTTGTTGGCCTCTCTTAGTTGCTTCACTTCGGCCTCTAGCCTTGTACAATCCTTGGCCAACTCCTTCCTTTCTTTATCTACAGCCAATACGAGGGTAGTGGGGTAGGCAAACCTGTCACGACACTCACAACGCCGAAGGCGACTAGCAGGACTCCAACGTACCGCTGCCCCTCTCGACCGGATCTGGTACTTGATCATAGGAAGTACTCTCCGGCCCTGCTTCACAGTCGGCCTCCCACTAGATCCACTAGGCGCATCCATCCTACACAAAAGCGTAGTCAAACTCAAACACTCTCAGGAAAACAACCAAATACAAGCATGCCCAGGTTAATCTAAACCTAGGCTCTGATACCACTTGTGACGACCCCATCTTCCCCTAAGGCGAACCAGAGGGGTCGACGGACCGCCTGCCCAGCTCTCGCCAGGACTACCAACCCAAAACAAGCAAAACGAACCGAACTTGCAAAGAGAAAAATCAATAAAACAAGCGTACAAACCTTCTTAAAAGGTTCTTATCACCACAAAGTCATCACGGAAGAAAGTATAGCTCGCGAGCACTTGAATTGGTCAAGAAAAGGAAACAGAAAAATTTGCCGCGGATGAACAGTAACCGACTGCGTCACTATCCGGCCGGATTCTCGGCCGGATAGGAGGCAGTGGCTGGACCCCGAAGGGGTCGAAATTCCCCTGTCAATCCGGCCGGCAATCCGGCCGGAAGTTGGCCGGATTGCGTCCAGTGGCCAAAATGCCAAATTTTTTTTTTCCCCTGCATATCCGGCCTTGTATCCGGCCAGAAACTGGCCGGATTCTTGGCCGGATTCTGGGCGACAGTTTTGCTAAAATCTTTTCTTCCTTCGTTCGAAAATCGTTGATCGCCCCAAACACACCAAACACAGAATACAGTTAAGCCAAGACTTAATAAAGGCATATATACAAGAAAAGGAATCACTTATACAAGTCCAAAAGATACTTGAATTCAAATACATTCAAGTTGCAAGTTCTAGAGGAGCTTTACAAAACTAGCTATCTATCTAGCTCAACTCAATCAAAACTTGTTTCCAATCCTGCTCCTGTAAGGAAAACAAAACAACGGGGGTGAGCTTACGCTCGTGAGGTACCAAATGCACAATTTCATGATACAACTAGTAACACATACATAAACACCTTCATACAACCATACACATATAAAAGGATACATGTGACCCTCAAGGGCCGGTTTCCGTTTGCCATACTTGATCGCACATGTTGACACTCCGTCAACCATTTAAACAAACCAAGATCCGTAGACACCACTTCGCACCATTTCCTTCCACCATTCACCCCCTATTCGGGCCCGCCGCCTCATAGTTCCAAAAGGGTACTACTCGAGTATACCACAAGGTCGAGGAGTTAACACTCCACTCGCCTATCAAGAACCCAAAGGCTCATTAACGAATCGCCCAAGCCCTTGCCGGCCCGACTCGAATAACGGTCTAAGGGCATGAGCTCAATTTCACATTAATATTAAGGCATTGCCCCATCAAATGTCAAAGCATGTATATATACCACTTCACATCCAAACAATAATGGTAAAGGCAAGTAAGTGGTCAAGAGCGATCAAGTACACTCTCGACCCAAATCAAGACATTTATAATCACATAACAAGTATGTTCATCATATACTGGTACACTCACCAAATTTTCAAGCAAGTCACACGTTTGAATCAGGTGTAGGTCCCGGCCCACCGGTACGACCTAAAACAAGCAAATAACCATATTGAAGACTCAAATACAATTCAACGTACAAGTTTAACTTACTAATGCAAGTTGCTCAAAAGCCAATACAATGAAACATTAAGGTGTGGAATGTGAGTAAAAGCCCAAAACTTATCCATTTCTACTCAAATCCTTCTCAAGACAAAACCATCTATATTTCTAACCATTTGGACGGCATAACCCCTTAATTTCTTCACATTTCCAACCTAACCACAAACATTCAACTGATACCAATACACTTATATCTCACAATTTAGTCCATTCATCCCATTTAAGCCACAATACAATCAAATTACTAGCATATATACCATATATAGAAAAACCCCAATTATACCAAAACCTAAAAACCGAAAATCCTACAAATGCCGAAATTTTCTACAATTAAACACCATTAACACACCAAGGCTCTAAATCAAGCCATATAAATCCACCACACCCAACTCAACCATAAGTTATCATATAAAACAGAAAATTCCTCCATAAATAGAAAATTTCCACAACTCAACCATAACTCTTAAAATAGCCCATAAAATTGCATCTTTAACCTCTATCACCAATAAATTTCATCTTACAACCAAGAAATAAGCATTTCCTAACTTGCTTACCTTACAAATGTTGGATACAAGGTAGATGAGGCCTCTCTCTTCAAACAAAATCCACCAAACACCTCAAACACTCCTAGCAAGCAAGTTTTATGGAAGAATTTGTGAATTAACCGGTTGGATTTCAAGATTTGGCAAGAGATTGAAGCAAAAATTGAAGAACTTTCTTTCTTTCTTTCTTCCTTGTTGGTTGGCAAAGAGGAGGAGAAAAATAAAGAATTTTGGGTCAATTTTTGTTTTAGTAAAGGTGTAGGAAAAGTCAAAAATTCAAGGGCCAATGAAATTGCAACATGTGTTCTTCAAGCTTATCTCAACTTGTGTCTTGTAACACTTAATTAAAGACGCACATCTAATTAACTCCTAACACTAAGTACCAGGCTTCCGTAAATAAAATTTCCCAAAGTTACCTTTCCCGGTACCGATCATTTTAGCGGATCCCACATGCACTGTACACCTCTAATAGCCCAAACTTGACCTAAACCCAGAATATGCTATAAAATTCACATTTTACCATAAAATTCCCCAGAAAACCTACATATAATAGAAAACCCTAAAATATACTCAAAAGTCCCAAAATAACTGCCCGGAAAATAAGAAAATTTTCGGGGTCTCACACTCTTTCCCCCTTAAGGAATTTCGTCCTCGAAATTTCTCACCTGAGTCAGTAAACAGCTCTGGATATTTGGTTTTCATCTCGTTTTCCATCTCCCAGGTTGCCTCCTCAACTCCGTGGTTCTTCCACAGAATTTTCACCAAGGGAATTTGTTTATTCCTCAGCTCCTTAACTTTCCTATCCAGTATTTGCACAGGTTTTTCTTCGTAAGTAAGGGCCTCGTCAATTTCAATCTCTTCCGGCTGAACCAGGTGAGTGGGATCGGGGTAATACTTTTTGAGCATGGACACATGAAATACATCGTGAATCCGTGACAGGCTCGGCGGTAACTCAAGTCGGTATGCTACTTTTCCAACCCGCTGGAGGATCGGAAAAGGTCCTACGAATCTGGGTTGGAGTTTCTTTCCTCTGCCGGCAGTGACACTCCGCAACGGGGTAATCTTCAAGAATACTTGGTCTCCTATTTCGAATTCTAAATCTTTCCTTCGATTATCGGCGTAGCTCTTCTGACGACTTTGGGCTGTCTGGAGTCTTTGACGAATTAACTTGACCTTTTCTTGAGCATCCTCCATCCAAGGGATAATGGTAGGGTCTAAGATCCTTTTCTCTCCAACTTCATCCCAATAAATTGGTGAACGACACTTTCGCCCATAAAGAGCTTCGTACGGTGCCATTTGGATTGATGAATGGTAACTGTTATTATAGGCGAACTCAACTAAAGTCATGTGTTGTCCCCAATTGCCCCCGAAATCTTGGATACACGTGCGTAACATATCTTCGAGGGTCTGAATCGTCCGCTCTGACTGTCCATCCGTCTGAGGATGGTAAGTAGTACTCAGATTCAGCTTCGTCCCTAAGGTCTCCTGAAACTTTTGCCAAAATCTAGACACGAAACGAGGGTCTCGGTCAGAAACGATACTCACGGGTACTCCATGTAATCGCACAATCTCCTCCAGATATACTTGGGCTAACTTATCCATGGAATACTTCATATTCACAGGTAGGAAATGAGCCGACTTGGTCAATCGATCAACGATCACCCATACGGCATCATGTCCTCTTTGAGTCCTAGGTAGTCCAGAAACGAAGTCCATAGTGATATGTTCCCATTTCCATTCAGGTATTTCCAAAGGTTGTAGCAATCCCGAAGGCTTCTGATGTTCAGCCTTAACTTGCTGACACACTAGGCAGGTTTGCACGTACTGAGCTATCTCTTTCTTCATCTTGTCCCACCAGTACAATTGCCGCAAGTCACGATACATCTTGTTACTTCCTGGATGGATCGTATACTTAGATCGATGAGCTTCCTCCAAAATTTCCCTTCTCAAATCTCTATCATCAGGTACTACGATTCGATTTCTAAATCTTAAAATCCCTTCAGAGCTCAAATTAAAATCGGAAATTTCCCCTTTCTTCACCTTTTCTATCCAATTTTGAACCGTCGGATCTTTAATTTGAGCTTCCTTGATCTTTTCCAAAAACACCGACGTCACTTGGATGTTCCCAAAGATTATCCGATTAGGCTCCAGCTTTGGATTCCATTCTCCTACAGCTCCCAATAATTCCCATTCTTTCACCATCAATCCAGAAATTTGAATTTTTCTACTTAAGGCATCGGCTACCACATTAGCCTTACCAGGATGGTAATTAATCGTATAATCGTAATCCTCCAAGAATTCCATCCAACGACGTTGTCTCATGTTCAACTCCTTCTGGGAAAAGAGGTATCTAAGGCTCTTGTGGTCCGAATAAACTTCAAAAGTTACTCCGTACAGATAGTGTCTCCACTTTTTCAGAGCGAAGACAACTGCGGCCAATTCTAGGTCATGAATGGGATAATTTTGCTCATGAGTTTTCAACTTCCGGGAAGCGTAAGCTATTACATTTTGATGTTGCATTAATACACACCCCAAACCTTCTTTGGAGGCGTCAGTGTAAACAGTAAAACCGTCCGGACCGTTAGGTAAAGCTAGAATAGGGGCCATAGTTAATCTCCTTTTCAGCTCTTGAAAACTGATCTCACACTTATCACTCCACAGGAATTGTCCACCCTTTTTGGTTAGATCGGTTAAGGGACTGGCAAGTTTCGAAAAATCTTGGATAAATCGCCGGTAATAACCTGCCAACCCTAGGAAACTCCGGATCTCAGTAGGGTTATTGGGTCTCTTCCACTCAGTTACCGCTTCTACCTTGGCCGGATCCACAGCAATCCCTTCCTTTGAAATCACGTGCCCCAGAAAAGCAACTCTTTCTAACCAGAACTCACATTTGCTAAATTCGGCATACAACCGGTGCTCCCTCAGGGTTTGTAGGACCTCTCTCAAATGTTTTTCATGTTCCTCACGGGTTTTTGAATAAACCAATATGTCATCGATAAAAACAACGACAAATCGGTCGAGATAAGGTTTGAAAATTCGATGCATGAGGTCCATGAAAGCAGCAGGGGCATTGGTCAGTCCAAAAGGCATCACGGCAAATTCGTAGTGCCCATACCGAGAATTAAAGGCGGTTTTAGGCACATCTTCTTTTCTAATCAATAGTTGGTAATACCCCTGTCGAAGATCTAATTTCGAGAAGATCACTGCACCTTGTAACTGATCAAATAACTCGTCAATGTGGGGAAGGGGGTACTTATTCTTAATGGTCACGTTGTTCAACCCTCGGTAGTCGATACATAGTCTCAAGGTCCCGTCCTTCTTCTTCACAAAAAGAATAGGTGCCCCCCAAGGTGATCCACTCTCGTGAATAAACCCTCGCTCCAGAAGGTCTTGCAGCTGTAATTTCAGCTCTTTGAGTTCCGCAGGTGCCATTCGGTAAGGAGTTTTGGAAATAGGGGAAACCCCTGGCAAAAGGTTGACCTCAAACTCAATCTCTCGTTCTGGAGGCAGGTTCACTAACTCGTCAGGAAAGACATCGGGGTACTCACTCACTACTGGAACATCTTCTATTTTCAATCTGTCGACCGGCGTGTTTATAAGAAAAGCTAGGAACCCTTGCGCCCCTCTACTCAATAATTTCCTAGCGCGAATACCCGAGATCATAGCGGATGAGGCTAGACTACCCCTCACATCTAACCTCAAAGTTGCCTCCCCAGGAATACGAAATTCTACTATTTTCCTCTTACAATCCAGTTGGGCATCGTAGCGAGCCAACCAATCCATGCCCAATATCACATCGTATCCCTTTATGGCTAAACTTATCAAATTTCCCAGTAACTTCCTCTCACCTACCCAGATCTCACAATTCGTATACATCTTGCTAGAAATCAAACATTGGTCCCCCGTAGGAGTACTAACTTCCAGCTCAAAGGGAAGAATAACAGGGTTTATATCAAGTCCGCACATAAACTCGGGGTTAACGAAAGAATGGGTAGCTCCAGGATCTATCAAAATTCTAGCTAGGCGGTGGAAGACAGGAATCGTACCTTCCACTACCTCGGCGGAGTCAGGGACTGGCCGTTGTTCAATGGAGTACACCCGTGCAGGTACCTTTGGTTTGGTACTGTCTACCCGGGATTGGCTTGAGGTAGCCTTAGATGTCACCGGGGTAGTTCCTCTCGCGTCACGTGCCTGGACCGGACAGTTGGCGAACCGGTGCTCCGCACTTCCGCACCGCAAACATTTATTCTGCTTCCTCCAACAGTCGTCCTCCGTGTGATTGGGTTTTCCACAGAAGTTACACGGACCACGCGCTACAGTGGCGGAACTCCCTTGGGTGGTGTTTCTCGGCGGCCCTCGACCTAGTTGGCTTCCTCGGAAAAAAGCCCCTCTAGCAGGACTCGAAAACCGTCCCCCTCCAGCTCCCCTTCCAAATTTAGGAGGGGGGGTACTCTTATCCCCTTGAGTTGAGCTACTCCCAGCAGCTCCCCGCTTTCGATTTTGGAAGTTTCTTACCTGGAGCCTCGCATTCTCGGATCGTAAGGCCTTCTCAACAGCATCACTAAAAGTAGTGATTTGGGCCACGGCCAAATCCTTTTGGATCTCTACATTAAGCCCTTGAAGAAAACGCCTCGCCCTTCTTTGTTCCGTCAAGATGAGCTCAGGGGCAAACTTAGACAAGCGCGTAAATTGGCTCTCATATTCGGCCACTGATTGTGCGCCTTGGCGTAGACGAATAAATTCGTCTTCTTTTTTCTCCTGAACCAACGGCGGAAAGTACTTGGCATAGAATTCCCTTACAAAATTCGTCCAAGTCCTTGGTGTCTGTTCTCGCTCCCATTTTGTCCGGATAAGGTTCCACCACGAGCGAGCAGCCCCTTCGAGTTGGAAAACCGCAAAGGTCACTTGTCTCTCTTCCGAGTAGCGTAGGGCGGCAAAAATGTCTATCATCTTCTCCAACCATTGTTCTGCCACATCCGAATCGGGCCCTCCGAGAAATTTAGGTGGAGAAAATTTTTGGAATCGTTCGAGAGCTCGATCTTCGCTCTCGACATGATTTCCAGGGTTTCCGGGGTTTCCAACTGGAGGATTAGGATTGGGGCCCTGTTGCTGTACTACCTGGGCTAATAGATCGGTCATCCGCTGGATAGCAGCGGCTACCTGAATATTGGGATCGACTTGGAGTTCAGGATTGGGTTCGGGCACTGTAGTTCCCGTACCCTGTTCAGGGGTGGGCTGTCTACCCCCACGTCCTCTACCTCGGCCACTACGCATGCCTTCCATCGTTCTAGCTTAACCAAATAACCAAGATAAACACATAAGTAGAAATATAACATGAAAAGGTACACATTCCTGTGCATAACAATAAACATGAACACTTAGCCAATAGGTACTTCATAAAACACTTAAACACATAACACATAGTCATAACATTTTCACCAAGATTAACCATATATATACCAAAACAGTCATTCAAGTACAAACGAGGAAAGCCTCTTGCGGAATGGCCATACAAAAGTCATATACACAAAACTAGTCCACTATGCAACATGACTAGCTAAGGTTCTTCCCGACCTACCATTCCGTCGTTCCTATATATACAAGAGTCAAAAACATCCAAAATGGCTTGAAAGCCAGGCCCTAGCCTACCGTGGGACTAGAGGACCCACTCGCTTGAGTGGATCCACCACCAACCCCGCCTCGTACACTAGAGCACTCGTCACTCTCGTCCTCTAATAGGTCATCACAAAGGTTCAGAATCGATCCGGCTCTCTCCTTCAGTTGCCTTGCCCTCTTAACCATTCGCTCACGTGCCTCTCCCAGTTGCGTACACAGGTCGTCCACCCTAGCTTGACCTTCTCCCAGGTCATATTCCAATTCCTTCATTCGTTCAGCTTGCCTCTTGTTGGCCTCTCTTAGTTGCTTCACTTCGGCCTCTAGCCTTGTACAATCCTTGGCCAACTCCTTCCTTTCTTTATCTACAGCCAATACGAGGGTAGTGGGGTAGGCAAACCTGTCACGACACTCACAACGCCGAAGGCGACTAGCAGGACTCCAACGTACCGCTGCCCCTCTCGACCGGATCTGGTACTTGATCATAGGAAGTACTCTCCGGCCCTGCTTCACAGTCGGACTCCCACTAGATCCACTAGGCGCATCCATCCTACACAAAAGCGTAGTCAAACTCAAACACTCTCAGGAAAACAACCAAATACAAGCATGCCCAGGTTAATCTAAACCTAGGCTCTGATACCACTTGTGACGACCCCATCTTCCCCTAAGGCGAACCAGAGGGGTCGACGGACCGCCTGCCCAGCTCTCGCCAGGACTACCAACCCAAAACAAGCAAAACGAACCGAACTTGCAAAGAGAAAAATCAATAAAACAAGCGTACAAACCTTCTTAAAAGGTTCTTATCACCACAAAGTCATCACGGAAGAAAGTATAGCTCGCGAGCACTTGAATTGGTCAAGAAAAGGAAACAGAAAAATTTGCCGCGGATGAACAGTAACCGACTGCGTCACTATCCGGCCGGATTCTCGGCCGGATAGGAGGCAGTGGCTGGACCCCGAAGGGGTCGAAATTCCCCTGTCAATCCGGCCGGCAATCCGGCCGGAAGTTGGCCGGATTGCGTCCAGTGGCCAAAATGCCAAATTTTTTTTTTCCCCTGCATATCCGGCCTTGTATCCGGCCAGAAACTGGCCGGATTCTTGGCCGGATTCTGGGCGACAGTTTTGCTAAAATCTTTTCTTCCTTCGTTCGAAAATCGTTGATCGCCCCAAACACACCAAACACAGAATACAATTAAGCCAAGACTTAATAAAGGCATATATACAAGAAAAGGAATCACTTATACAAGTCCAAAAGATACTTGAATTCAAATACATTCAAGTTGCAAGTTCTAGAGGAGCTTTACAAAACTAGCTATCTATCTAGCTCAACTCAATCAAAACTTGTTTCCAATCCTGCTCCTGTAAGGAAAACAAAACAACGGGGGTGAGCTTACGCTCGTGAGGTACCAAATGCACAATTTCATGATACAACTAGTAACACATACATAAACACCTTCATACAACCATACACATATAAAAGGATACATGTGACCCTCAAGGGCCGGTTTCCGTTTGCCATACTTGATCGCACATGTTGACACTCCGTCAACCATTTAAACAAACCAAGATCCGTAGACACCACTTCGCACCATTTCCTTCCACCATTCACCCCCTATTCGGGCCCGCCGCCTCATAGTTCCAAAAGGGTACTACTCGAGTATACCACAAGGTCGAGGAGTTAACACTCCACTCGCCTATCAAGAACCCAAAGGCTCATTAACGAATCGCCCAAGCCCTTGCCGGCCCGACTCGAATAACGGTCTAAGGGCATGAGCTCAATTTCACATTAATATTAAGGCATTGCCCCATCAAATGTCAAAGCATGTATATATACCACTTCACATCCAAACAATAATGGTAAAGGCAAGTAAGTGGTCAAGAGCGATCAAGTACACTCTCGACCCAAATCAAGACATTTATAATCACATAACAAGTATGTTCATCATATACTGGTACACTCACCAAATTTTCAAGCAAGTCACACGTTTGAATCAGGTGTAGGTCCCGGCCCACCGGTACGATCTAAAACAAGCAAATAACCATATTGAAGACTCAAATACAATTCAACGTACAAGTTTAACTTACTAATGCAAGTTGCTCAAAAGCCAATACAATGAAACATTAAGGTGTGGAATGTGAGTAAAAGCCCAAAACTTATCCATTTCTACTCAAATCCTTCTCAAGACAAAACCATCTATATTTCTAACCATTTGGACGGCATAACCCCTTAATTTCTTCACATTTCCAACCTAACCACAAACATTCAACTGATACCAATACACTTATATCTCACAATTTAGTCCATTCATCCCATTTAAGCCACAATACAATCAAATTACTAGCATATATACCATATATAGAAAAACCCCAATTATACCAAAACCTAAAAACCGAAAATCCTACAAATGCCGAAATTTTCTACAATTAAACACCATTAACACACCAAGGCTCTAAATCAAGCCATATAAATCCACCACACCCAACTCAACCATAAGTTATCATATAAAACAGAAAATTCCTCCATAAATAGAAAATTTCCACAACTCAACCATAACTCTTAAAATAGCCCATAAAATTGCATCTTTAACCTCTATCACCAATAAATTTCATCTTACAACCAAGAAATAAGCATTTCCTAACTTGCTTACCTTACAAATGTTGGATACAAGGTAGATGAGGCCTCTCTCTTCAAACAAAATCCACCAAACACCTCAAACACTCCTAGCAAGCAAGTTTTATGGAAGAATTTGTGAATTAACCGGTTGGATTTCAAGATTTGGCAAGAGATTGAAGCAAAAATTGAAGAACTTTCTTTCTTTCTTTCTTCCTTGTTGGTCGGCAAAGAGGAGGAGAAAAATAAAGAATTTTGGGTCAATTTTTGTTTTAGTAAAGGTGTAGGAAAAGTCAAAAATTCAAGGGCCAATGAAATTGCAACATGTGTTCTTCAAGCTTATCTCAACTTGTGTCTTGTAACACTTAATTAAAGACTCACATCTAATTAACTCCTAACACTAAGTACTAGGCTTCCGTAAATAAAATTTCCCAAAGTTACCTTTCCCGGTACCGATCATTTTAGCGGGTCCCACATGCACTGTACACCTCTAATAGCCCAAACTTGACCTAAACCCAGAATATGCTATAAAATTCACATTTTACCATAAAATTCCCCAGAAAACCTACATATAATAGAAAACCCTAAAATATACTCAAAAGTCCCAAAATAACTGCCCGGAAAATAAGAAAATTTTCGGGGTCTCACAGTACTGATTTGAGGAAACTTGTACACTTCTTGTAGTAAACACTCAGATATCCATCGATATGCGGCCCGGTTAAGTGATTGGCATCCCAGTTAATAAGTGACAAGTATATATTTTGCCTAATATTTTGTATATATTTTGGATGGATTGTGATGGAATTAGGCTTAAAATGATGATGAAAATGCTTATTTTGATGATTAGGTGATAACTAGTTGATATAGTAAATAAAGTGTGAAAAATTGTGCGAAAGTGGACAGATTTATTTGTTAAATTTGTTGTCAATTTTTCTTGTTTTAATTGATTATTAG
Source organism: Coffea arabica (assembly GCF_036785885.1). NCBI lineage: Eukaryota > Viridiplantae > Streptophyta > Magnoliopsida > Gentianales > Rubiaceae > Coffea > Coffea arabica. The sequence continues at coordinate 12,893,616 of NC_092313.1, read as the reverse complement.
TCTAAATAATAGAGTAAGTAAGGCCTTAATACTTGTAAAGTTGTTCCCTGTGGGATCGACCTGATATTTGCCCTAAACTACTAATTTGACCTGTATACTTGCAGTCAAAATGGGTATATTTCGGAATTGAACTTGTACTCATATCTAAAACCTGTTAGATGCATGACTTATGATCTGAATTTAAATTTAAAATTCAAATTTTGCATATGTATTATGCATCAAACTGCAATAGTATATACATGGTGTGTTCGGATAGCCTTTATTTGCACAAAAATTATTTGCTTGTACCACAAGTACATTTTTCAATATACATTTTTTATTTTACATACATCAAATCACCAAAAATGTTATAATAATTATTCCAACTAATATCTCAAATTCCATTCAAACTCACTTATACTATCACTGTATATAAGATTAACTTCATAAATAAACATATTTAAAAATGACGAAAATTATCGATTGGGAAAATTTACTTGAGCCTTGAACTTGAATTCCAAAGAAGTTGGCGACAGTGGAAACTTGAAGTTTGAAAATTACCAGAGGGGCGGTGGCAGCCCCGTTGGGGAGCGGCGGCAGAAGTTAGGAATATAGGAATATGTATGCACATACTGTTTGGAATACTAGTTAGGAATATAGGAATATGACACACGTCGTGAAAGTTGTAGATCACTCTAAATCATTTTCAATTTCTTGTTTGTGATAACCATATCGTGCATCAATAATCTATTATCTGTAATGGCTCTACCTTTGAGGCATGCATTCTGCCTACTACTAATTAATTGAGGCAGCACCTTCTCCGTTCTCGAGTCTCCTGTGAGGCCTTCAAAAGTTGCCGGTTTTTGTGGGTTCTCACGGGTTCAGGTTAGTAAAAAAGCGTCCAAAAGTCTGCTGACTTTGACAAAAAAAAAACCTTCTCCTTTCTCACTTCTCGCTGCCAAAATTAATTTTAGAATAGAGCTTGTCTGATGACGTTGCAGAAGGATATTGGTCTGTGCTCATGCATAGTGGAAGGATTTTGGACTTCTGGAATCAAAGAGATAATGGTACTTCTCAAAGGAGGATGTAAAAACTCAGTATCAAAACAGTGCTCAATGCCTTTATTGACATGAGACTATACAATAGCCCAATTTGTGGTAAAAATTCTAGTGGAAATCCATCTGGGTCTTTGCTTCTTGGAGAACCAACGCAGAATGTTCACAAAAATGATGTTCTATCAAGTATAATCTTCATAAAAAAGTAGGCCCATGACGTTGGGTAGAGGTTGAGATTTATGCATATTATGGTCATCGGCCATCAGTCATCATATTAATTTCAACATGAACGTACTCGACATCATGGTGTCAAACATTTTCACAACCGAGAATACCACAGTACAAGGATCCTTTGATAAACGGTTGGAGCGGAAATTGGCATGGGCTTCCAAATTTGTTGAGTGTAAGGTTGCCTCATTATTACTGATCATTTAATTTTTATTTGTTTTGGGGGGGGGGGGGGGGATGGGGGGCTTGAAAATTGCATTTAATTATCAAATGTTTTTGAGGCACAACGATAACTAATTAAAGTCGTCCTAATGGTTGTAAAGGATCATATTCAGACGCAGTTGTCTTGCAAGCGAGGAAGTTATTAGTAGTCTCCCCGTTAAGGCTCGGAAAGAGGCAAAAGAAAACGAGAAATCTCCAGACATTTCAGGGGCTGGTGAAAAAAATGCAAAGCTTATTAAGACGTTGTTTCCTCTATCCTACCTTAATGATCTTGTTTTTCCTTTTCATTTATCTCAAATTATAGTCCACTTTCCCTAACTTTTAACTTCTCTAAAATACTCTTATTTAATATACTTTGTTATTAGTAAATATAACTACATGCAATTATTTTATCAATAATTGCTTTGATATATGTCTTGAATGGTGCAATATACTAGCATTATTATTTTTATAATTAATGTAAATATATAGTAATTAGTGATCCTCCTAATATTAATGTAAAGGTATTTTAGAAAAATATTAGATTAGATTTACTTTTTTAATAAAGTTAACTAATTTTTTAAAGTTGTGTGAGAAAAAAAAATTAAAACTATTAAAATGGAATAGAGGTTGTAATTGGCAAGTGGATTCAATCATTGTACATGGACAAAATTCTCGTGCACTAAGCACTCAACTCTACCATGTTAAACCTATGCAAGGCTACAAAAAAATACCCAGACCTCAAATCATTTTCAATTCCAGCACAAGTCAATGATTGGTCAAACCAGAATAGCATCTTTAAATTTACCAGCTAATTGATTAAACTCAATAATTTCACTTGGTATTAAAATTCGCACCTTGAAAAATGAATATATGATGGACAAAGCAATTCAACAAAAATTGATTGAAAAAACAGTACTATTATGACAGGTTGTCAGCCTGTGCAATAATAAAAACCTGTTCAGCTAAAGTTTATTTTTGAAAATAGTGGTAAGCAGGGTCGAATCCACAGGGACTGGGTGTAACTGTTTCTTTTCAAATTCACAGTGACAAGGGGGGTGTTTTTATCTCAAGGGTGACAATTTAAGCAATTCAACTAAAAGTAAAATAATAAAAATAAAATAGCCAACTAGAAATTAAATAACAATTTACTAAAATCAAAGGATCTAGCCAAGGAATAACTTCAGCAATGGTTCACCTAATTGATCATCGAAACAAAGGCAATTCCAATTATTTACTAATAAATAGGTTATAACAGCCAAACAAGCGATGACAGTCAACCCCTCCTTACTGTGTCAGTGATTAAGGTACGCCCGTTAATCATTACTCTAATTGTGAAATAATTTTAGGTACGCCCGTAAGATTTAATTTCCCAATTGTCTTACGTATTAGAGGAGCCCTATTCTAACCAAATAACACACTACCAGGGTTATTTTAGATTAGCCCGCGTATTCCCCTGATACAAATCCAATCATGCCAGTTATCACTATTTTAAGACAATTAAACAATTACGGATTTAACGTCCCAATTGACAATAGATTATCAAATTAACTAATTATCCGGATCCAAGACATTCAATTAATTAAACAATCATAAGCACTGTAACTAGGGAATATGCGAATACCAACAAATAAAAGAAAAAGATAAAATTAAATCGATCTCACAATTTTTAGGCGAACCAAAGCCTCCATTGTTCCTTGACTAGAGTGAAGAAACTAGTTCATATTTGATGCTAAAAAACCATACAAAATTGGAGAGAGAGAGCCGCGGCCATCGTCTGCGTTTGGGAAAACCCAATTCGGCCGAGCGAATGAAAGATTAATGAAAGTTACAAATAATGATGGAATCTTCCCAATTGCTCCTGTGACATCCGAGAAGAAAAGCTACCAAGAACCCAAGGAAAAGTCAAAGCTAAGGACTAAAGTAGTGCTCATCCTCTGCAATTCTTATTCTATCTAATTACTAACTAAGATCCCTGTGCGGCGGCTCCTACCAGCAAGAAGAACCCCTTCAGCCGTCCTTCCTTCGCAGAATTTACCAAAATGGGCGTAACATCTTCTTTTTCAAAAATGCCCCTGGGTTAAATTCTATCATCTGGATTCTTTTTCTGCCAAATTGGTACTTGTTATGATATTTTCGTTGTACACCCTGAAATAAATGCAAAATATCAAAAGTGAGTAGAATCTAGCAATTAATCCACATCAGGTCAGATAATAGGGGAAATTAATAATAAAATAAATGATAAAATTGCAACCTATCATATTACAAGAGCTTCTATAGTAACATATATACATAAATCTACTTCACTTGCAACTGAGCAAATGATAAAACACTTGCCAAAAAAAATCATAGAACTAATGATCTGACAATGAACGGTACAGAAGTTGAAAAAAAAAAGAGGAAGCCCTAAAAAATTAAGTGATGTTGGCTCAAAAATACGCAGCAGAAACATAAATATTCCACACCACTTGTTGAGTAAAATATGAAGCCTTTTGATTGGGAATGAAAAGGAAATATGGAGCCTTTAGGTATCATTTTGCCTCCCAAATTGAAGGCTTTGTGCTCTTGCAAACCACATATTTATAGATAGGCTTATCCAACCAATCAAAAACTAGAAACGCCAACCACAAACCACATCAACTAAATAAATAACAATTTAATTTGGTTTAAAATTTTGCTACCAAGTGATAGGGACATCTCACAAAATCTAAGCTAATCTTAAAGCAGAAGTCCTGAACTCGTGGATGCAAGAGGGCAGATTGTATTGATAGGAGGATTAGAATATGGTCCTTGAAGCATGCCCTGAGCTACCAATTGGTAGGCAGCTTCGGTCAAGTGCAAACCGTCCCAGTTAACATACAAAGACGGATCGTCACAAGGAGTTGTTGGTAGGTCGCCACAATGAATTGAGGAAATATAATTGTACGGGCCTCCAGCTCCGCAGCAAGCCCTTAGAGCTTCTCCTCTAAATCCTGCAACAACGATTGAGATATCAATATATGTTCCAGTTTTGGGGACCATAAAAGCAAAAGAGCAAAGTATTAGCTTTGTTTATGATAATTATATTAAAAATTAAAAGAAAAAGAAATGGCTTATCAGAATTAGTAGAACCAACATAGGGGTGAGCATATTCGGTTCTTACCGAATTCATAACCGATTTCAAATTCAATTCGGTAATTTGAAATCGGGAATTTGGTAATTTGGTACAAATTCGGTACGTACCAAATTCACCGAATTCTAATATGGTATGAAATAGGTAATGAGATTATGAATTAGGTAATAACCGATTTCGCATTCCAATTCGGTAATTGAAATCGGGTACCGCATTACCGCATTCGAATTACCAAATTGGCATATAAAATTATATAATATATAGATAAATGCTATTTAGTATTAGTATATACTACTAATACTTTATTATATTATATAGGTAAATGCTATTAATAATAATTAGTATATGGTATTATCAATTTATCATCATATCATGTACTTATAATAATAATAATATATAATAATGTACAATATATTATTTTAGTATTTGTTAATTGTTATATGACTATAATAATACAAATATATAGTAATACATAACAATATAAGATAACTATAATACTTATTATTTTATACATGAGTAACATGACTAGAATTAGATAATAATTAACACATATGTCATATATGCATATTGCATAATACTAAATATTAAACAATAAACATAATTAGTAATTAAATTTAGATATTGGTAATTTGATACATCATTCATGTTTGAATTATTGAATATTTGAATGCGTAATCTCTAACTTGCAAGTATTAGTGCACTCTACATATTTAACTTAAAAATTCATATTATCTATTCACTAATCTTAATTCTTAAGACTTTAAGTATAGATAAGACAGCTAAGTAGTTAGCACTTAGCAGTGTAAGTGAATGCATATGAATTGCAAATGAATGTACTAGTGTATTGACTTTCACAATAACATGTGTAAGTAAATAAGTTTTTATTTTGATTTGAAATAAATTATAAGTTTGTAACTAATATAAGTTATCACTAGTCATTGTAATTTGTAAGTTTGTAACTAATAGTACTTATTATTAATCAGTGTAAATTATAAATTCATTGTAACTACTAACTAATATTGCTTATTATTAGTCATTGTAAATTATAAATTCATAAATTATCACCAATCATTGTATAGTCTAAGGTTTATTCTAGTTTAAGTTAATCACTTTTTATGTGTTTCTTAAATCATAGACTAAGGATTGTAGGTATAAGTGATCAAATAAATGCCAATTAAACCACAAAATGATTAGAACATAAGTAATGTGTTCAATTATGAATAAATTTGGGGATCAAATTAGTAATAATTTATAAATCATTGAGGATTCTAAATTGAATGTGGAAGAAGAATTGGAGGATCTTGAAGCTTTAGAATCTGGTAACATATTTCTTATCTATTGTATATGCTGATTATTGTAAAATTTCATTTCTCTATTGTTTTAAAGTAACTACTATATTTCATTTTTATGTTTTGTTGCAGGCTTGACTAATGGAGGTGCTGAAACTTCAATCACTCTTTAAAGATAATAGAAGTCTGGAACTAAATTATGTTGCAGTCAGTTTTCAGATTTTGATTTCTGATTTCTGGTTTCTGCATTCAGTTCATTGTGACTTGTGAAATGTGAACTTGAAAAATGTCTGTTAGTGTTACTTTGAATAACTTGTCGTTGTATTGTCTATTGGCAGTTGGTACTTGGTACTCCAGATTTGTATTTGATGGATTTTGGCATTTGTAATGTGTGTGTAATAATTTGGATGTTGATTTCCTTTGAATTGGTGTTGTAGGCTTGAAGCCTGTAAGTTTGCAATTAGAATTAGTTTGCAATTAGCCTCATAGCCTGTAAATTGTACGGAAGCAGCGTTGCAAACTTAAGCTGATAACAGGTTTTTTATTTTTTATTTTTTTTAAATAGATGAATTCGGTTTAACCGAATTCATTACCGTTTTCAAATTTGAAATCGGTTTCGGATGAATTCGGTTATGCCCCAATTCGGAATTGAAAACGGTTTAAAATTTTACAGGTAGAATAACCGAATTCACCGAATTCAGTGCACCGAATTACCGAATATGCACCGAATGCTCACCCCTAAACCAACATTCTATTACCGTTTTTACCGTGATCGACCCGAATTGCTCAACCTAACGTGGCTCAGATATGTACTGTCCATTTTAAAATTTTTAATAATTATTTGTAAAAGTTTAGAATTTTACGGTACAGATTAGATTGAAAAGAAAACAAGAAAAAGGAAAAAAGGCTGTATCAAGGATAAAATATTTGACTAAAATTGCAGCTTTGACAAACTCCATTGACTACATTTAGTTACCATATGTTATCACTGAACTTTGTGGTAATTCATCCAAATTGTAGGGCCAAGGATTCTTTTGCCTTCATTCCCCATCTTCATATATTATGATTCGAGACTAGCATTGGATAGGAAGGAGAAAAAGAATCCAAGGCAAAAGTAAAATGGAAATCAAGTTGAAAAAATGGAGAAATACCATATGTGATTGGGGAACGATATAATCTCATTGCAGCATTGTAGTAATCGGCATAGATTATGGTGGCATGAGGATGAAGTGTTCTGATGCGATTAAGTTCTTTCTGCAGCAATCTGTTATGATATTTGGCTAAATCATTTAACCAGTTTATGCAACCAGTAGCCGTGTCGTAGTCATGCTGGTTGGAACTTTGAAAATCAGTCAGATAGGCAGCCAAGCATCCAATTGGTAAGTTCCCAGGAACCACCAATGTCACAGCTCCAAGCTTAATCATTTCCTGCATTATTACCATGAAATTGCTCATTCACTAAGCTTTTACAACAAAAATAAAAAAAATTAACGGATGAATTTTAAAATAACATCGCTGGAGTAATTTCTTTTTTTTGAAATACATGTAATGTAGTTGTCAAGAAGAAGGAGACTATTAGACCAGTGGTCAACGAATTTCAGGTTGTTTTTTACCTCGATAGCTGAAGCGATTTCGCGCACAACAGCGGGAACATATGATTTGACCTCATCTAGTTTTATTCCATTAAGAAGCGCATGGTTGTAATCATCGCCCCCAATCTCTCCCATAAGAACAAACGAGCTTTGAAGAAATTCGCTGCTGCAATCTGTTCATCATGTACATATTTGATTTAGAATCATACATGTTATTACTACTACCTTATACAGATGTCCTCTCACTAAGTAGAGGTGTTTCTCACTCTAAGTAGAAGTGCTCTTTCTTGGGATAAGAGCTCCTCATCTCTTTGGTGGGAAAGTCAGGAAACTCAAACTTTTTCAAACTACCAAACTCCCGTACTTTTATCAACATGAACTTCCAAGCCATATCCTTGCTCAATCCTGTCTGGAATTAAGGCTAACGAAAGCAGAATCACAACGACTTAATTAATGCATGAAGGGTAGTAGATCAAGCGTCACAAGCTCTAAACCTACGGTAAGTTAACGTCAGGTATAACGAGGTTCTGTGTTTTATCTTTCCTTTGTCTTTATTTAGAGGTAATTGCGACCAAAGCACCTTTCTACATCTTCTTTCTTCACTTTACTTCTCAGTCAGTAGTTCCGTATAGTGCATCTTGTGGTCTTCTTTGTCTTTTTGTTTAATATTTCTGTCTCTACCCTGTAATACCTTATGTCTCCTGAGTGTGGAGTGGAAATACCGCCCAGAAGTGTCTAATCCTATCCATGGAGGGAGACCTGTCGGAGCTTCTACAAAAATTTTCACTGGAGAGGAATGAGCTCTCAGGAGCCACGCTAGAGGTGGAAGACCTTCATAATAGAGTTAGAGCATGTGAAGGTAGTCTTATAGGAAGAGTTATAGGAGAGAAAGTTGCTAACTTTACAGGGATTAAAATTTCGTGGCTATGGCATGGGGATATCTAAGGAATATAACAGTGATGGAGCTAGGACCTAATGTGTTTCAGTTCAACATCCCTAGCTCTGATGACAAGGAAAGAATTGTTTATGGTGGACCTTGGGTGATAGATAACCAAGTGTTAGTTCTGAATAGGTGGGCAGAAGGAATAGAAGAAGACTATAGAGATTTTGTGATCGCACCCCTTTGGGTGCAACTCTGGAATTTGCCAGTACACTGGCTTTCTAAAGAGGTTGGAAAAAAGATTGGGGTAGTTTTTAAAGAAGTTAGAGAGGTGTTAGTCCCTCAGTCTGGAGGAAAAGAGGGCAGGCATTTGAAAATTTTAGTTCTGGTAGACTTGTCTAAACCTCTTCTTAGAGGTACCGTGGTTAAAATTGCAGGAGCTCTTAAGTGGATAGCATTTAAATACGAAAGGTGTCTTGACTTCTGCTATAGCTGTGGGATAGTAGGGCACAGTGAGAGGTCCTGCAAAGAGAAGAGAGTCTTAGGGGGATGTACTGCAGAAAACCAGTTTGGTCCCTGGAAATAATAGAAGTTCACCTCAGAAAAAATCAGCTAGACCTGAAGAGTCAAGCTAAAAAAGGTATTGGACCTTCCAGAAAGGAGAACTGGTTGAGCAGGAGAGAAATAGGACCCAACTGAATAAGAGTCTGTTGGAATCTCTTAAGTCCAATGGCAAGGGAGGAAACAACACTCAGGACTTGAGGAAGGGAATGGAGGATGCTAGGACAGGGAAGGATGCAAGAGCCTCAATAAGTGTTATAGAAAACAAGGAAGATAATCAAGGCTGTAAGGAGGGCCACATGAACCTTGAAAAAGGGAAACCTGACCTCCCTCTAGTGATCCAGGTTGAGGAAGAAATTCAGACCCTAACTATAGTAGAAGAGATGGAGGAGGATAGAGAGGTAGAGTTGCAAAACTAGAATCAAGGTCTTGGGGTCAATGAGGAAACTGCAGGGGTGCTAGTGATCCACTATGAATCCCAAAGAACTGAGAAGGTTTTGGAGGCTATAGATAAGCAAGCCAAGAGGACGTTTAGAAGATGAAAGTCCCCAACCAGAACCAGAAGACCATTGAGGGATTTAAATGGTAATGGAGATAGCCAGTTGAACGTTGGAAAAAGAAAGGTTCTGATCAGGGATGAAGAGATGGAGGAAGTTAATCATGAGATAGTTCAGTGGAAAAAAACCAAACCTATGGAAAAGTTATATTCTGCTGAGGTGAGGGGAGAGGAGGTGGGGTCCTTCCTTAAAGGGACCCCCAAAGGAAGATGAGAGTTCTGGTGTGGAACTGTCAAGGAGTGGGGAGCCCCTTGACAGTTCCCCATTTGAGGGAGGTGAACAACCTCTCCTCTCCAAGTTTGATTTTCTTAAGTGAGACTAAAACTAGGAAACCAGTTATAGATAGATTAGCTATAGGGTTAAGATTTGACAATAATGTGGTAGTTGAAACTATGAATAAAGCATGTGGCATGGCTTTGTTTTGGACTAAGGAAACGCAAATCTTGGAGGCATACACAACTGCCTTCACGATAGAAGCTAAAATAGAAGACACTGACTCTCAGGTTGTCTGGTGGTTTATTGGAGTATATGCTAGTTGTGACCATATGATCAGGAACGAACAATGGAGGGTGCTGAGTAATAGGAAAAGGCTGTGGGGATCTAGATACATGATAGCTGGGAACTTCAATGATATTCTGTCTAATGAAGAAAAGTGGGGAGGAGTAGTAAGGGAGGAGAGGAGCTTTAGGGACTTCCAAGACTTCATAGATCAGAATAGCTTAATTGATGTTGGTTTTGAATGACAACCTTGAACGTGGAGCAATCACTGGGATAATGAAGGAGAGGTCAGACAAAGACTGGACAGATGTCTATGTAGTGTTGAATGGTTCCAAGAATTTGAGAAGGCAAGATGTCAGCACATTGACACCTTTGTTTCTGATCACTATATGCTTTTGTTAGATACAGCCTCGGGGAAAGAAAGGAAAAAGAAGAGGTTTTATTTTGATAAGATATGGCTTCATAGGGAGGGGGTGCAACAGGTGATAGAGAAAGCTTGGAATAAGGAGGAGCAAGGATTAAGAATGTTCAAAATCACAAAGAAGATAAAAAACTGTAGAATTGAACTCTTGAAGTGGAAGGATACTTTCCAAGCTAACTCTAGGAGTAGAATCACTGATTTGAAGAAGGAACTAGAGAGAATTAAGGACTCAGGTTTTGAAAACAGGAAAGGTAAACTAACTGACAATAAGATCAGTTGAAGACTGCATATAAGGAGGAAGAAAACTTTTGGAATCAAAAAGCTAGAATCTGTTGGCTAAGGGAGGGTGATAAGAACACTAAGTATTTCCATACCTACGTCAAGGGAAGGAGAGTGAGCAATAGAATCAGAAATTTACAGAGAGAAAATGATTCTTGGACAGAAAATGAGGATGAGGTGGTGACAGAAATTTCAGATTTCTTTAAGGAGTTGTTTAAAAGTGGAGGGAGGAGTGATATGTCAGAAATTCTAGATGGTATTCAACACTCCATATCTCAGGAGATGAATGACAAGCTGACCAAAGCAGTGGAGGAGGACGAAATTCATGATGCATTATTTTCCATGAATCCTAAAAAAACTCCAGGACAAGATGGGATGTCTCCACTGTTTTTTCAGAGGTTCTGGAGCACCATTAAGAGTGACATTATCCCAGCAATCAAAGCATTTTTTAACTCAGGATTCATGCTTAAATCTGTAAACCATACTGTCATCTTTCTTATTCCCAAAATCTTGCACCCAACCAGTTTGAAAAACTATAGTCCTATCAGTCTTTGCAGTGTGCTATACAAAATCATCTCTAAAATTCTAGCAAATCATTTGAAGTATGTCCTGGACAAATACATAAGCAAAACTCAATCAGCTTTTATTCCTGATAGACAGATTTTAGACAATGTGATTGTAGCTCATGAGTACATGCACTACCTCAAAAACAAAAGACAAGAGAAAGATGGATACATGACAATTAAGTTAGATATGACAAAAGCTTATGATAGGGTAGAGTGGCAATTTTTGCAGGCTATAATGGAAAAAATGGGTTTCTGTTCTACATGGATCAATTGGATCACTAGTTGCTTGAAAACAGTAAACTACTCTTTCAACTGCAATGGAGAGATCAAAGGTTTTGTGTCACCAGGAAGGGGAATATGACAAGGAGATCCCTTGTCTCCTTATCTATTCTTAATATGCTCAGAAGGATTCTCCAATTTGTTGAGGAAAGCCGAAGAAAGAAAAAGGATCAAAGGACTGAAAATTAGCAGGCAAGGACCAATTCTGTAGTTTTTTTTAGTAGAAACATGAACTGTGAGCAAAGGAAAGAGGTATGCCAAACTCTAGGAGGGATGGCTGAAGCAAAGCAAGGAAAATACTTGGGACTTCCAATGGTGATTTCAAGAACTACGGATCAAATATTTGGCTTCGTAAAAGAAAACATAAAAAGAAGACTTCAGAATTGGAAAAACAAATTTCTGAGCTCAGCAGGGAAAGAGGTAATGTTGAAGGTAGTTGCAATAACCATGCCAATGTACGTTATGTCATGTTTTAAGCTACCAAGAAAATTTTGCAAAGACATTAGTGCTTTGATGGCCAATTTCTGGTGGGGAGAAACCAATGGTAGGAACAAAATGCACTGGATTGCTTGGGAAAGAATGACACTGCAGAGAAATGTAGGAGGACTAGGCTTCAAGGACCTTGAAGCCTTCAATAAAGCACTGTTAGGGAAGCAGGTATGGAGGCTCCTTACCAAGCCAAACCTTCTTTGTCAGCAAGGTGATGAAAACACCTTCTTGTCAACAAGCGAAATATTTCCCTAAGGAGTCCATCCTACAATGTAATCCCCCCAAGAATGCATCCTGGATTTGACAAGGATTAATGGGAGCAAGAAGTTTACTTGATGAAGGTCTAATCAGGAGAATTGGAAATGGTAGAAATACAAGAATTTGGGAACATAAATGGATACTAGAGACAATCACAGGTAAGCCAACTACCTGTAGATCTAGTAACAGTGAGCTGGAAATGGTGGATGAGCTTATATGTCATAACAGATGGAACAGGAACATTATTTTCAGAACTTTCAATAGAAATGATGCTGAGAGAATTCTAAATATCCCTTTAAGCCTATCAGGGAGGGAAGACAGCTACTATTGGCAACCACAGGCTGGAGGGATGTATACAGTCAATTCATGCTACAAATTTCTGATGAAGAAAAACAGAAGTGCAAGGAGGTGCAACTCTGAGGGAGCTGGCTCAAGTTATGCAGAAGGAAGTCAACAAGTGGCACAGATGTGGAACACACTCTGGAAGCTCAACATTAAACACAAAATCAAGTTCTTCATCTGGAAATGCATTAAAGGAGCTTTGCCAGTAAGGGAAGCAGTGAGTAGAAGAACAGGAGTGGGTGATCCTATGTGCACAACATGTGGAGAGGCATAGGAAACAATAGAACACCTATTGCTAAACCGTCCTTACACGGTGGACATATGGAAGGTAGCTCCTATTCAGTGGGATGGAGCTAAGGACCAGCAGGGAGACTTCAAACGATGGTGGCTTAGAATTTCAGAAGCAAGGAAAAGACCAGAAGGGAAGGAACATATTGGTCTGACTGCAAATATTTTGTGGCAGGTGTGAAAAGATAGAAATAAAAAGGAATTTGAGAGCTCAAATAGATCCACACCAATAAGAACATTAGAAAGAGCACATAAAGAATGGTTGGAGCAAATAGAAGTGGAGAAATCGAAGGATAGAAAGAGTACAGAAGAATCAGCCTTCATGCACGAACAACAAAGCCAGGGCAATGAAGCTGAAGGAACTATAGTTATGGATGTGACAACAACAACGAAGAAAGGACAGAACACTCTTGGCATTGGAGTCACAGTAAAAGAAAATGCAAGCACTAGAATTGCAGATTGGGTGCAGAAAGAGAGAAGCCTGGGGAACAAAGTCCTAGGTAATGCAATGGTATTAAAACTGGTTTTGTGCAAAGCTGTGCAACATCAATGGAGCAAAGTCAGGCTCAACTTATGTAACAAGGAGCTGTGGAAACAAATAACACAGCAACGACCCACGGATAGAAAAATGGCTACATTGCTGGAAAATATCTCTAAGCTGCAGAGACTGTTTTGCATGTGCTCCTTTGGATTGGATAGGGAAGAAAATATGATAGATAGCAGAAAACTTAATGCTAATGCCTTAGGCATTATTGTGGATGAGGAAAGAATTTTTCCTCAGTGTCTTTGAACACTTTTTGTAAAGTTCTCTCGAGCCGTTGCTCGCACATGTAGTTTCTTTATGATAATGAAATTCTCCTATCGTTTCGACAAAAAAAAAATTACTACTACCTTGCTTTTTCTTTTTTTTTTCTTAAGTTGAGATTTCAGGACTTACAGATTATGAGTTCTATTCCCCATTTTCCCTCCAACTTCTTAAATTCCATCCTTTCCCAACTAAAGGAAAAATTGAAGAAAAGAAAAAGATTGGACATTTCACGTTTAACAGTTGCTGATTTACAACTATACTTAGGGTCCGTTTGGGGTTGCGGTAATTTATTGAAAAGTATTTCCCTAATAGAGTATTTAACAAAAGTACTTATCAATTGTTTAAGTGCTTTTAAATATATTATTTAGTAACATAATTCAATAAATACTTATTGTATTGGATAATGTGTAATTTGAAAGTTTTTAAAAGTGTTTATCTTTTTATTTGGTTCATAATATAGGATAAGATGATTAAATTTAATATTTTATTTTTTAAATCACAAAAACTACTTTAAAATCATCAAATTTGAACTTATGTTTTAACACCAAAAGTTCTACTCCTTGTTTTATGGGATGATATTTACCAACACTTTAAAAGTACTTTTAGCACCTAAGAGTATTTTTTTACCAAAAGCATCGCAACCCGAAACGGGGCATTACTCCTATACTATGGGAAAAAGAAAATAGGTCCGAAGGGATCATTAGGAATCCAGATTGGACTAAACCATCTCAGGGGTCATTAAGAAGAATTCAAAAAGAACTAAACTGCCTCTACACCAAGGCACCATTGGATTTGAGAAGCTAGAGGTCCTTGGCATTTAATGCTAGCAAGGGTATTTGATCCCTCAACCAACACCCTAAGAGGGACTTAAAGGCTTTCTTGGTGACTATTGAAGCAATGGTCCGGTAGTTTACCTCACACCTGTTCGTTCGTTTGTTTATATTCTAATGGCACAGAAAGCACTACAAAATTTCCACTAATATATTCACACTCCATTTTGCCCGCTATACGGTATGTACGACTCATTAATTTACTTACCTGAAGAGTTGCTGCTGCATAGAGACGGCAATATATCTTTGAACCACCTTAACTGTGTTCCCAGTGACACATTCGTTGCAAGATCATGCAGTCCCATTTCCAGGAAAAATGAATTGTTAAGTGCTGTAGCTCCTGATACAGCGAAATTCACGCCTTGTCGAAAATCCGCACTGTCATCTCTCCAGAGGTATGGTGGTACTAACGGAAGCCCAAAACTCTCAGCTACACGGCCAGAACATTTGATCAATGAATTAACATGCAATCAAAATGATGAAACGTACATGAATTTAAGGTTGTTTTAGGGTCTGAGATGATGTGAGAATTGAAGACTTGTTCAGAAACACGAAAGCAAAATCTATCTGATAGAAAAAGAAAACGAGAGCAAAATCTGTATAAATAATACATCTTTATAACTTAAATTGTGTGATGCGCTTATCTCTCTCTCTGCGTACGTACCAAAGAAATCAATGATGAGACGGCCATTGGAGCAACGACCGGTAGGGTGGTTAAAGAAGGTTTCCCCATACGGTGGTCGATGACAGTGGGTAGTATTATCGGGTGGGAAGAGCTGGACTAAGTTGCCAGTATCAGTAAGGGAATCCCCAAAGCTGATGATGGATTTGTAGCATGATCCAGCTGATGCTCTTGGTGAAGTAGATAATTTCAATGAAGAAAGTATGAGTATTGCTAATGCAGGTGTTAGTAATTGGATAGAAGATGAAGCGGCCATGTTTTAATAGTAATAATGGTGAAGGAAGGATCTGAAAGTTAAAGAAGTTAAAATATTCTGCAATATGAAGCCAAAGGCTACGAGTCTTTTAGATAGCCCTTTGTGCGGATTTTCTTGCAGCAGCAGCCATTAACGAATCCTACATACTAGTGGAACTTTTGTACACGGAACATCAATAGACAAAGTCATCTTGAATAATTGTAACACAAAAATTTGGCCAAACGACCAAACTAGATGAGTCAAGCGTAGGCGATAGCTGTTAAAGATGGAACATCAATAGACAAAGTCATCTTGAATAATTGTAACACAAAAAAATTTGGCCAAACGACAAAACTAGGTGAGTAAAGGGTGGGTGACAGGGTTGAATGGGAAACCAAAACTGCGAACACATTCAAATCATGCCCCAAGCTATAATATTAAGGAAAAAAAACTGGCATATTTGAATCCTGACTTGTAAAATCTATACTGACTGTACCCAAATCTAGAGGTGTCAAAATGGTTACTCGAACGAGTTGGTCATAATTGAGTAAAGTGAATAATTGAGTCAACGACATGATAATGTTGTAAAAATAAATTAAGCCACACTATACATGTGTATTTTATTTTATATCTTGTGCTGGTGTTTGAAGTTAAGTTTTGATGATAACCACATTTGAAGTTCCTATATATTCTTCTTTCTTTCTTTTTTTCCCTCTGTCAAACCTTCTATAACACATCTAGATATGTTTCCATCACTAATTACCTCATTTAACAAAATTAACTCAATGTGAATTTGTTTGAAATCCTTTTGTGTGTGTGTGTGTGTGTTTACCTAATCTCCCAAATGAGCATCATGATATGCAGGATTCTTGATTTTTCTTCATAATTCTGAGAGAAGCATTTCTTGTGAACGTTTTTTTCAAGGGTTTGGGGGAGAACCTCTAATGGCCTGTTGTGGTGCGGGAGGCATCCCCCTACAATTATGGCTTCGATGCTGTGTGTGGCGACCCACCCTTGATAGCTTGTGCTCAACCATCTTTATATATCAGCATTAAATAGTAGAGAGACCCAATTTTAGTTAACAACTACACATGCAAGTTCATTTAAACTAAATTAATTATTTCCATAGCACAAATTAGACTATTCGTAAAGTAATGAAATTGTATTATCTGCCACTAATATTAAACTATCAAGTATTACAAACTTGATGTCTTAATTGGCATTAAATCATTCAGACAATTGAATAGTTGGCCAAATTATTCAACTAAATCCAAATAATAGTAACCAGTGAAATATAGAAAATAATTAAATACTCATGAACATATAAAATTAGGCACAGAAAAAATGAAATGATCTCATAATTGATCATGAAATCGTGCATTGATTACTCCTCAACTAATTATAAATTTAGCTTCACTCCACGAAGAAAACGCAGCTAAAAATCTCCATGAAATTCATCTTACAAGTCTTGTTTTGTAAAGCTTGTAAGCTAGAAAGAAACCCCAACTAAGTGTCATTTGAAAGTACGTATGAAAGGAAGCTTATCTACTGTTATTCCAAAAGTACGAAAAGAAAAATCAAACTGCTGGTCACATTTCTCTATCCTTTCAGTCAAGTCACAAAGGAGATTATAAAGGATACGTCCTCCACGTCTTTCCACCCCGAGTGATTGATTATATCTTATCTTCCTTTTTTTTTCTCCAACCGTAAATTGACTTTTCCTCTATTTCCTATCCTAATCAACTTCTAAAAACTTGACATTTCCTTTATTTCCTATCCTAATCAACTTCCAAAAACTTATTTGAAACTAACTTATTCTAAAATAGAATGCTAGCTGAACAAGTTCCCTACTCTAATAAAAACTCTGAACAAAATGTCCAAAAGATAG
Organism: Coffea arabica; assembly: GCF_036785885.1. Taxonomy (NCBI): domain Eukaryota; kingdom Viridiplantae; phylum Streptophyta; class Magnoliopsida; order Gentianales; family Rubiaceae; genus Coffea; species Coffea arabica. The sequence goes on along the minus strand of NC_092313.1, from coordinate 12,876,299 downwards.
TTCCAAATTTCAGAGATAATTTTTCGGTCCCATCTCCAATCTTTTTTTTTGAACGATCCCATCTCCAATTTTCAACTTCTCAATCTCGGGCATAGGCACGCTTTGAAACAAATAGTCTTTTGAAATTTTAAATTGTCTTAAAAATCACAATTAGTCAAACAAGCAATAGTTGTAAAAGAACCAAAATGTGGAACGGAAATAAAAAAAAATGAAGAGAATTTGTTGCCTAAGTCAATGTGAAAAAATAAAAAATAGTCAGCGAGGGAGAAACTTGTAGGAAAGGAAAGTGTGTGCTCAGTCTAAATAAATAAAGATTTTTTTAAACAAGTATCTAATGGGGACTTCTTAACCCACTTAAATTATATCTAAAATACCATGTTAATATACACAAACACATTTATTGCACTTTCTATATTTAGATATTCTTTTTCAAATTAATTACGCTTTCTAAAACATTGGCACCTGAAGCCCCTCTTAATTGGTGCCAATAGGCACTCATTAGCTAAACTGATAAATAAAAGGTCTAAATTAATGAGGAGAGGCAAAAAAAAAAAAAAATGCAGTTGAATACTTCCAAAGGTTGGCACTATTTAATATGCCTAACGTACCCTTTACCGTAGACACTCATAGTTGCCCTGTTGATATAAACATTTCTTGGGCTTAACTTAGAATTAAAAAAACTAACACCTAAAACCCCTTTTAATGAATATGGGAACCGTTGTATAACCTCATTGAAGTATTAGCTAGCCCAGTTAAAAAAGAAATAAAAAATAAGTTGCCTTTTCATTTTTCTGGTCTTGAATATAAGAAGAAAAAATTATACTATGTCTTACTTTTTATACAATACATTCTCATTCCTTTTTTTGTTTTATTTTTTAGTTTTTTTCTTTGTGTCTTTGCTACCCTACAAAATTTCTTATTGGGCCAATAAAATACAAACCATAAGGTTCAAGCTAATCCCTTAAGTTTAAAAAAATTTATTATAGTCTATTAAAGTAGTGAAAAACTTCAAATTGTTGGCACCAAAATTCGTGAATGAAGGGAAATATCTTTTAGGGATAATTACTATGTCTTCACATGGAGTAGAGGATTTTTATTGGTTTCGTTCTAAATTATGAAAAGGTCCAATTAAAGTAATAAACGAATACTAGCGATTCATTTTCCAAGCAATACAAAGGAAACAAATCCGAGCAGTGGGTCTCAATTTCCTTACTCGTAGTCCATATTCAAATTTGGGGTTTCACTTCTAAAGAAGTAGAATAGATGTCAAAAGCAGCACCTGCTACTTTGACACAAGTTTCTTATTTGCTTTTCCTGTTATTATTGTTTTGTAGAAAAAGGGAACAAAAGAATATGTGCTTCTTGCTTCATGACATTGATGAAGCTTAATTTATTTAACAATCAAATAAATAAGTTAAGTTTTAAGTGTTAGTGGAAAAAAAATGAAGCTGTCTAAATAAAGAAGCTAAGTTTTGATGATAACGACATTTGAAGTTCCTATATTCTTCTTTTTTTTTTGGAGCTAATGTTCTGGTTTGCTAATTCTGAGTGGCCTCTGTCAAAGCTTCTACAACACATCTAGATATGTTTCCATCGCTAATTACCTTATTTAACAAAATTAACTCAATGTGAATTTGTTTGAAATCCTTTTGTGTGTGTGTTTACCTAATCTCCCAGATGAGCATCATGATATGCAGGATTCTTAATTTTTTTTCATAATTCTGAAAGAAGCATTTCTTGTGAATGTTTTTTCCAAGGGTTTGGGGGAGAACCTCTAATGGCCTGTTGTGGTGAACCTCGTGCCCGTCTGGTCTCCCATGCGCAGATACCGACCCCTTTCATATGCGTACTAGAATACAAGCTTGTAATATGTGGATATGGATTAAAGATGAGCACATGCAAAGAGCCTTGCGTGGTCATCGTGCCAACTATAATTATAGATTTATTTACAGGCTTGCAGAGGTTACTTGTGGTGGCAACTAAGATGCACGGATCATTGTCTACAATAATTGTCGCACCAAAATTCATGAATGAATGGGAAAATCTTTAACCAACTACTCTTGGCGTAGTTCTCCATTAAGGACAGATCAAAGCTCTTCTTTAATTGGCTGCAAAGGTTTAAAGCTTTTTTTTAGTGTAAGTTAAGAGTTCAAATTCCTTTTTTGCATTTTAAAAAAATTCATTAAATAGAGACAAATATCCCTTATAAAAAAACTACCAACAAAATTGAGACAACCATTAGATTCTAGAAACTTTACACAATCTAGTTTATAGACTCAAAGAGAGAGAGAAAAAAAAAGTTTAGAGACTCAAATCCAAATAGAAGAGATTGTGGAGTATCTCCATATCTCAATTTCTATTAGAGCCGTGTTCTTGTTAGTAGCTTCCTTGTTAGGGGTCTTTAAGGAAGGTTGTACAAGGTCAAAAAATTAGTGAACAGTGTGCGGAAGAGAACTGAGGTGGTAGGCTAATGATATGAACCTGATTCTCTAAGGACCACTCGAGAAGAAATCGAATCGACCAGGCAGCAAAAAGATCTATCTTGACCAGGTTATGGAACAATAACTACCTTATAGACCTAAAGAGAACCCGTCTCTCAAAACCTAGTGGATTGGTTATTGGTTATGGAACAATAACTACCTTACTAGATCTAAAGAGAACACATCTCTAAAAACCTAGTGGATTGGTTATTGACTTGAAAGAACAAGATGATGTGATCATCTTGCCTTGAACACCACAAGTATCCAAGCTAAATACTTGATACTATTCAAGAAGAAACTCAAGTTCCATTAAGAAACTCCATAAAAGGAGACAACTCTCTTTTTATTAATTCATCTTCAATATCATATCCTGAATAGTTAAATAAAGTTGGCTATTTATAGCCTTACAAGACTCAAAACCCTAATCTAAATTGGAAACAATACAAGTTTCTTTATTTGACTTGACACAACTTCCTAAATAAATTTGGAAGCAATTAACTACTTTCCTAAAACTCTAATTCAATTAGAATAGGAAACTAACTGACTCAATTGGCTTAACTATGGTCAACATGACCTTAGCCTTTATTTCCCTTAATAACTCAAGACTAACTAACAAGTATTGCTGGAAACTTACTTAAACAAATAACAAGAAATAAGCATGACAAATTTTCAATGATTTTTGAACCCGATTGCACCAACAACCATCAATTGAATTTCCTTGAATTTGAAGGGAATCCAAATCTTCATGTTCTCATCATTCCCCTCCTCTTGAAAGAAAATTTGTCCTCAAATCGAGTGCTTGCTTACAAAGGAGTAACTCGGAGAATGTTTTGATAAATGCAATCCAAGAACCATGTCGCCAACTCAACTTGATTATGAACACGAACCATTGCACATGCTCCATTTGTCAAGAATATCTTCACCCAATTGTACTTGGCTAGAATTTAAAAGTCAACCAATATTTGGCAATCAATCAAGATATCAATCAAGATTTGGAAACCAATCAAGATTTGAAAATCAATCAAGATATCAATCAAGATTTGGAAACCATTCAAGGCAAGGCTGCCTCTTTTTTTTTCCTTCTTTCTTTCTTTTTTTTTTTGTTTTTCTAACTTGCCAATTCAAGAAAATAAGGTAGCCGCACTTCAAGATTCAAGAGGATGATTTTTAGGGTTTTCAAAGTATCAAGATTTTTTTTCAAGAACCTACTATGCAATCCAAGAAATTCAAGAAATTATCAAACCAACTACAAGAAACAAACACAAAGTAAAAAAAAAAAAAAAAATTTCGGATGAACAGTACTGCTACAGTCATGATCAGTGCCGATGAATAGTACCGCCGTGAACAGTTCCGAATATTTTTTTTTTTTTTTTGCTTTTGATGACTCAACACAAGATTATGACTTCACTTGGAAGAAATTTAATGGGAGTTAAACCTTTGAAAAACCTATTTTTAAGAACGTAATCACACCAAAAATTTTCAATCTCGATCAATCACAGGATAGGTTAGACTCAAGTGATAAAATCAAAAAAACAAGAATTAAATTTTTTTTTTGTTTCTTTTAAATCAAAAGGCAGCTAGGGTTTTGGTAGAAAAATAAATAGAAAAAAAAGGATATTAACCTGAATCAAGAGCCGAAACTCTGATACCAGATGATATGAACCCGATTCTCCAAGGACCACTCGAGAAGAAATCAAATCGATCAGGCAGCAGAAACATCTATCTTGACCAGGTTATGGAACGATAACTATCTTACTAGACCTAAAGAGAACCCGTCTCTCAAAACCTAGTGGATTGGTTATTGGTTATGGAACAATAACTATCTTGCTAGATCTAAAGAGAACCCGTCTCTAAAAACCTAGTGGATTGGTTATTGGCTTGAAAGAACAAGATGATGTGATCATCTTGCCTTGAACACCACAAGCATCCAAGCTAAATACTTGATACTGTTCAAGAAGAAACTCAAGTTCCATCAACGAACTCCATAAAAGGAGACAATTTTCTTTTTATTAATTCATCTTCAATATCATATCCTGAATAGTTAAATAAAGTTGGCTATTTATAGCCTTAGAAGACTCAAAACCCTAATCTAAATTGGAAACAATACAAGTTTCTTTATTTGACTTGACACAACTTCCTAAATAAATTTGGAAGCAATTAACTACTTTCCTAAAACTCTAATTCAATTAGAATAGGAAACTAACTGACTCAATTGGCTTAACTATGGTCAACATGACCTTAGCCTTTATTTCCCTTAATAACTCAAGACTAACTAACAAGTATTGTTGGAAACTTACTTAAATAAATAACAAGAAATAAGCATGACAGATCTTCAATGATTTTTGAATCCGATTGCACCAACAACTATCAATTGAATTTCCTTGAATTTGAAGGGAATCCAAATCTTCATGTTCTCATCATTCCCCTCCTCTTGAAAGACAATTTGTCCTCAAATCGAGTGCTTGTTTACAAAGGAGTAACTCGGAGAATGTCTTGATAAATGCAATCCAAGAACCATGTCGCCAACTCAACTTGATTATGAACACGAACCATTGCACATGCTCCATTTGTCAAGAATATTTTCACCCAATTGTACTTGGCTAGAATTTGGAAGTCAACCAATATTTGAAAATCAATCAAGATTTGGCAATCAATCAAGATTTGGAAACCAATCAAGATTTGAAAATCAATCAAGATATCAATCAAGATTTGGAAACCATTCAAGGCAAGGCTGCCTTTTTTTTTTCCTTCTTTCTTTCTTTTTTTGTTTTTCTAACTTGCCAATTCAAGAAAATAAGGTAGCCGCACTTCAAGATTCAAGAGGATGATTTTTAGGGTTTTCAAAGTATCAAGATTTTTTTTTCAAGAACCCACTATGCAATCCAAGAATTTCAAAAAATTATCAAACCAACTACAAGAAACAAACACAAGGTAAAAAAAAAAAAAATTCGGATGAATAGTACTGCTACAGTCATGATCAGTGCCGATGAATAGTACCGCCGTGAACAGTTCCGAATATTTTTTTTTGTTTTTGTTTTTGACGACTCAACATAAGGTTACGACTTCACTTGGAAGAAATTTAATGGGAGTTAAACCCTTGAAAAACCTATTTTTAAGAACGTAATCACACCAAAAAATTTCAATCTCGATCAATCACAGGATAGGTTAGACTCAAGTGATAAAATCAAAAAAATAAGAATTAAAAATTTTTTTTTTCTTTTAAATCAAAAGGCGGCTAGGGTTTTAGTCGAAAAATAAATAGAAAAAAAAAAGAAAAGAAAAGGATATTAACCTGAATCAAGAGCCGAAACTCTGATACCAGATGATATGAACACGATTCTCCAAGGACCACTTGAGAAGAAATCAAATCGATCAGGCAGCAGAAACATCTATCTTGACCAGGTTATGGAACAATAACTACCTTACTAGACCTAAAAAGAACCCGTCTCTCAAAACCTAGTGGATTGGTTATTGGTTATGGAACAATAACTACCTTGCTAGATCTAAAGAGAATCCGTCTCTAAAAACCTAGTGGATTGGTTATTGGTTTGAAAGAACAAGATAATGTGATCATCTTGTCTTGAACACCACAAGCATCCAAACTAAATACTTGATACTGTTCAAGAAGAAACTCAAGTTCCATCAAGGAACTCCATAAAAGGAGACAACTTTCTTTTTATTAATTCATCTTCAATATCATATCCTGAATAGTTAAATAAAGTTGGCTATTTATAGCCTTACAAGACTCAAAACCCTAATCTAAATTGGAAACAATACAAGTTTCTTTATTTGACTTGACACAACTTCCTAAATAAATTTGGAAGCAATTAACTACTTTCCTAAAACTCTAATTCAATTAGAATAGGAAACTAACTGACTCAATTGGCTTAACTATGGTCAACATGACCTTAGCCTTTATTTCCCTTAATAACTCAAGAATAACTAACAAGTATTGCTGGAAACCTACTTAAATAAATAACAAGAAATAAGCATGACAAATCTTCAATGATTTTTGAACCCGATTACACCATCAACCACCAATTGAATTTCCTTGAATTTGAAAGGAATCCAAATCTTTATGTTCTCATCAGCTAATTTCTTAGAATATATGTGTAAAAAAAAAACATCCGTCAAATGTAACTCTGACACAGGGTATTTCTCAATCTATACCTGCCGTGCTGACTCAGCACGGCAGCAGAATGAATTTTTCCCTTCCCCACTAGATGGTGTCAGCCGATCAGAACCTCTACAAAAATTTCAGTGCGGTCAGCGCGCAATTTTTTTTTAAAAAAATCAGCCTGTCCCCAGCCACGCTACTAGGCACGACAGGGGACAGGCGGTCAAAAAAAAACAAAAGGGTCAGGGGCCTTTGTCAGCCTTTGACAGCCTCTTGCCAAAGGCTGACAAAGGCCGACATGTTGTGCAATTTGAGCAGCTGCTGCCGTGCATAGTCAGCACGGCAGCGGCTGACATTGGAAAAAAAAAAAGTTTTGACGGAACTTGGTTTTTAAAGTTAGGGTTTAGGATTTTTGGGTTTGGATTTTTGCGTTAATGTTTTAGAGTTAGGGTTTTAGGTTTTAGGGTTTAGGTTTAGGGTTTTTGCTGTGCAATATAGTTGAATATAAGTTATGGATTGCGTGATTTTGTATCTTTCTTTCAAGGCATACGAAGTTCGTTTTGCAAGTTTATAGCAAAAAATGACTAATTTTAGTATTTCAAATTAACAACATTGTATTAGACGTATATTTCATTTGGACTTACATTCATTGTGTTAGAGTCATGTAGGTAATTTCTGTTTGGATCAGACGCCTCAGCCAACTGTCCAATTTTGTTATGGAACTCGATGGGTTAAAGAATATGGACCAAGCTTTTGTTTTTATCTGTCCTTTGTTTTTCTTTTAATATGTAGTTTTAGATATTTTATGTATTTTAGGCATTCTTTAATTTTCTGAAAATGTGATTGTGTTCTTATGTTCACTGATTTTCATCTAAGTCCATAAAATATAATTATAATTTATCCCCTAACTTTTGCATAATTATGCTAGGGCCTCAACATTTGCAAACGTTTTGTGGAAAAGAATTACATGCTGATCGACGAATTCTTGCAAGCGCACAGGGTCAATCGTAGTAATAATTTATTTGGAGTATTTCAGGGTCGAATCCACAGGGACAAGTTAATTTTCTACTTTAATTATTCTAACAAAATAACAAAATTTAAATTCAAAAAATTGTATTTTCTAAATAAGAAATAAAAGAATAATCAATGCAAATAAAGTAGTAGTGAGAAAATAATAGACGCGAGCTTAGGGTTTTAGATTTTAATCCATAATTTGAATCAATTATCTAGTTAATTTCTCAATAAACCATGAACACATCACACGACTATATTTTAGACCACCTCTCGATGCATCTAAAATATGTTTAATTAAATCCTACGTCTCTCTCAAGATCGCAAGTATTCAATTAAACCCTTTAAGAATTTTGGTGATTTAAGTGCGTTATACAAATCCTAACTTACTCTCATGATTAGAGTAAATATGTTTATTTATCTAGTGCACAGTTATATATCCCTTCTCAGTTCAATACAAATCCTAAAAGCATGTTTATGATAGCCAATCACAAACATGTAACTAAATTAAGATAAATAAACAATAGCAAAAGGCAAGAAACTAAATTAGAAGAATTAATCAATCCTTCATACGAACCCTAACCCTAGAGATAATTTAGTTCAACGTGATTTGGAAATTAAAACCACGAATTCAAAGAGTTGCTACAAAGATAAGCAAAAGAGTAAGAAAACTTCTCAACTGCTTGTTCCAATCTTCTCTCCTTGTGTGCTCCTCAATTCACCTTCGTTTGATCTTGATCTCTCAAGACGAAACTATGAAAAGATATAAAAACTAACCTATACTAATATTTTCACCCACCTAAGATATCTTTACAGTTTCTTAAAGTAGTATCTGAAACGGGGTAGGATTGGGCTTATTGAAGCTGAAAAACGTCAATTTCATGCATTTTTCAGATGAACATTGGCCCAAATATCGGCCTAAACACTGGCGCCGGAGTTCTTTTGGATGGCTTGACCAGAACAACTCCAGCATGAGCATCGGCGCAAAGTATTGAAGATCCACGAATGGATCGCTTCGGATCCGCATGTGAATCCACTTCAAGGCCAAAAATCTCCATCATCGAGGTCGACTTGACTGAAAATCTTCAACTTTATCACTCAAACACACTTACTATAATCAATTATATAATTCAGTAGCTGAGTTGGTTTGCCTAGCCAATTAGGAAAGATTTAGTTCTCGCGATCATGTATGGAAAGAGAGATGGTTCTGATATGAGGAAACTTGAATACTTCTTGTAGTAAGCACTTGGATATCCATCTCAATTAAGTGACTGGCATCCCCATTAATATGTGCCAAGTATGTATTTTGCCTAATATTTTGTATATATTTTGGATGGATTGTGATGGAATTAGGCTTAAAATGATGATGGCAATGCTTATCTTGATGATTAGGTGATAACTAATTGATGTGGTAAACAAAGTGTGAAAAATTGTGTGAAAGTGGGCAGATTTATTTATTAAATGGGTAAAATATCAAAAAAACTCCCTGTGATTTGACAAATGTTTAATTTAACTCATTTTAGTTTGGAAATCTACACTATAACTGTCTATGATTTTGACTAAATTAAAAATTGGATAGAAAACATCCAATCTAACGGTTTGCGTGAAATATCAATATTGCTCCTACTATACGTGAAATATTTTTCATTCAATTTTCAATTTAGTCGAAATCACATAGAGATATAGTGTAGTTTTTCAAATAAAAGAAAGTTAAATTGAACATTTGACGAACCATAGGGAGTTCATTTATATAGAGGCAATATTGACATTTTATGTATAACCATTAGATTGGATGCTTTCCGTCTAATTTTCAATTTAGTTGAAACTATAGGGAATTATAATATAGGTTTCCATACCAGAGAAAATTAAATTGAACATTTAACAAATAGCAAAGAGTTTTTTGGTATTTTTTGTGACAGAAAGGCAAAATATATGATGCTGGACACTTGATATAGGAAAAAATATACGACACTAAATAAAGGGAGTCAATCCCGGTAGTACACTAGATACTCATATGAAAGTTTAGAAGAAAAGGGTATTGAGCATTATATGGCACCGAATAGTGAAAATTACATCAGATACTGAATCGGATACTCGAACGGGAAATTTTCATAAATTGGGCAAGTTGCGCAACTTATGGTCTGCTATTCATCAAATTGATACTGCAACTCAATATCCTTTAGGGAGGTGATATTGGCACTTTCACATTAATTAATGGCACTGTTTTCAACTTTTCTAATGATATAAAAGACAAATTACACCAATATTTGTATTTTTAGGTAAATATAAAACTTTTATGAAGGGAAAAAAACAAATTAACGTCACACAAGCAGAAGCTACTGCTCTATACACGCCTACTAAAAAGAGAAAAACAAACCCAAATCTAAAACAACATACAAAGTACTCCAATATTTTACCTTAATCTTATATGGGAAGACATATCGTGGCTATAAATGAATGAGAGTTAAAAAGTATTTTCATCTCTTTACATGACTTAAAAAAAACCAATGAGAGTGCCAACCACAAATATGGAAGTGTTAAATATCAATTCCCTCCCCCAGATTCCCCTTCACTTTATAAAGATCCAAAGCTGAAGCCCATCTTAGGCTTTACCTAATGAGCACTTAGGCAGACGTAATATAAGTTTCGAAACATTGTAATGGTGCTGAAACAAATGAAACATTGTAATAAATAAGGGTTTTACGTGTGTTATTTGATATTTTTCTATTGTAGAGAAATGGTTCTTGAGATTGGTACGGTGTTCTACCTATCTTAACAAAAGAAAATTTCAGAGATGCAAACAATGAGGGAACCGAAAAGCATAAACTACTTGTTCTAACGAACAACACGCTTTTAGCATAAACACATAGCTTTGACGAGATGAAAAATACAAAAGGAAGTTCTTCTGAGAAAAGATGTATGCTCATACTGTTTGGAATACTAGTTCGGAATATAGGAATATGACAGTATGACACACGTTGTGAAAGTTGTAGATCACTCTTAATCATTTTCAATTTCTTTTTTGTGATAACCATGCAACAATATCATGCATCAATAATATATTATCTGTAATGGCTCTACCTTTGAGGCGTGCATTCTGCCTACTACTAATTAATTGAGGCAGCACCTTCTTCGTTCTCGCTGTCAAAATTAATTTTAGAATAGAGCTTGTCTGATGACGTTGCAGAAGGATATTGGTCTGTGATCATGCATAGTGGAAGGATTTTGGACTTCTGGAATCAAAGAGATAATGGTACTACTCAAAGGAGGGTGTAAAAACTCAGTATCAAAACAGTGCTTAAAGCCTTTATTGACATGAGACTATACGATAGCCCAATTTGTGGTAAAAATTCTACTGGAAATCCATCTGGGTCTTTGCTTCTTGGAGAACCAAAGCAGAATGTTCACAAAAATGTTGTTCTATCAAGTATAATCTTCATAAAAAAAAGTAGGGCCATCACGTTGGATAGAGGTTGAGATTTATGCATATTATGGACATCGGTCATCAATCATCATATTAATTTCAACATGAAGGCACTCGACATCATGGTGTCAAACATTTTCACAACCGAGCATACCACACTACAAGGATCCTTTGATAAACGCGCGGTTGGAGCGGAAATTGGCATGAACTTCCAAAATTATTGACTGTAACGTGGCCTCAGTATTACTGCTCATTTTTATTTTTTTTGGGAGGGGGGGGGGGGGGCGGGGATTTGAAAATTACATTTACTTACCAAATGTTTTTGAGGCACAAAGATAACTAATTAAATTCGTCTTAATGGTAGTCGAGGATCATATTCAGACGCAGTTGTCTAGCAATTGAGGAAGTTATTAGTAGTCTCCCCATTAAGGCTCTGGAAAAGGCAAAAGAAAACGAGAAATCTCCAGACATTTCAGGCTATGTTTTCAGAACCGGACCGGGTATCGACTCGGCCGAGATCAGGGGTCAGGGGTCAATGGGTTCGATCGGGAGTCGATAGGGGTCGAACCGGATGACATCATAAATAAAAATTATTTAAAAATTAAAATATTATATATAAAATATCTAATAATATATTAATATTAATAAAGGTATATTCATATACATTTGATGTTTCAAATATATTTAACAAGAAAATACAAAGAAATTAGAACAATCAAGTAGCAATTTATGTTATTTAATAAATATTGACAAGTTTAGAATTAAAATTATGAATTTAATTGAAAAATAACATCAAATTTTAGGACAATATTTATAAAGTATGAAATATTTGAGGTATATTAATAAGTTTTAACAATTTAGGGGGCCAAAACATAATATTGAAAAGATTGAGTTTTTTTTTTTAAAAATGCCCATTGAACCGGAAAAACCTGTTTTTCCCGGTCAAACCCGGTTTTTGATCGGCTTTGACCAGGCTTTAAATTTCCGGTTTTTTACCATGACTCGAACCGGACACTTGGCAGGTTCCCGATTCGACCGGCCGGTCCAGTCCGAGTTTCAAAACAGAGATTTCAGGGACTGGTGAAAAAATGCAATGCTCATTAAGATGTTATTTCCTCCATCCCACTTTGATGAAGATGTTTTTCTTTTTCATCTATCTCAAATTATAGTTTACCTTCCAATTCAAGAATATAGTTAACTTTTAACTTCTCTACAATATCCTTATTTAATATACTTCGTTATTAGTAAATATAACCTATCTTATTTAATACAGTCAACTTTTTTACCAATAATTGATTTGATATATGTCTTGAATGGTACAATATACCAACATTATTATTGTTATAATTAATGCAATGATATAGTAATTGGGGATACTCCTAATATTAATGTAAAGGTATTTTAGAAAACATTAAAATAGATTTGTTTTTCCAACAAAATTAACTAATTTTTTAAAGCTGTGTGAGAAAAAAAATTAAAACTATCAAACTGGGATGGAGAGAATAATTGGCAAGTGGATTCAATCATTATACATGGACAAAATTCTCGTGCACTAAGCACTCAACTCTACCGTGTTAAACCTATGTAAGGCTACTAGCTAAAACACCAGCTAATTGATTGGTCAAACCAGAATAGCATCTTTAAATTTACCAGCTAATTGATTAAACTTACTAATTTCACTTGGTATTAAAATTCGCACGTTGAAAAATGCATATATGACGGACAAAGCAATTCAACAAAAATTTATTGAAAAAAAGTGCTATTACAAGAGCTCGTATAGTAACATATATACATAATGTTGGATCCTTAATCCAACATTGGACTTATATGTGAATAATTATGGGTTGCAAACTGTCAAATAAGGTTAAATTCAATTAAAATGATCAAATATGGTTTGGATTTAATGTATCTAATAGGATGTGTGCCTTTAATGTGTAGAAACTTAAGGGCTCTTCGGAAAAAAAAGCATGATTTAGCATTGAGTGGGCTCCTATTTCTATGATGGGATGAAATAGGGCTCCAAAAGATAACAAGAATGTTACTTATAAATAGGGTTATGGTCCCCAGGTCACACGTATCTTTTTTGTCGTATTTTCTAGTACCACAATATACAGCTCTTTCCTGATATCCCATCGTCAGGAAAGATACCAGAGAGATACTAAAGGGCTCTCTCAAGGATCTGTAAATACGTGTTGACCTGAAAGGTCACCCCAAAATCTCTAGGGATTCAAGCACCAGTTTGTCAACATGAATCAAGGTACGCTTCCGCAATTTTGTGCTAATTATTTCTTAATAATCGCCATAAAGATCTTGGGGTTTCATAGGTGATAGTTTTCACCAAAGGTTAAATATAAATAACCGCCCTAACACATAAATCTACTTCACTTGCAACTGAGCAAATGATAAAACACTTGCCAACAAAAATAATAGAACTAATGATCTGACAATGAACAGTACATAAGTTGGAAAAAAAAAAAGAGGAAGCCCTAAAAAATTAAGTGATGTTGGCTCAAAAATATGCAGCAGAAGCACAAACAATTCCGCACCACTTGTTGAGTAAAATATGGAGCCTTTTGATTGGGAATGAAAAGGAAATATGGAGCCTTTAGGTATCATTTTGCCTCCCAAATTGAAGGCTCTTACAAACCACATATTTATGGATAGGCTTATCCAACCAATCAAAAACTAGAAACGCCAACCACAAACCACATAAACTAAATAAAATAACAATTTAATTTGGTTTAAAATTTTGCTACCAAGTGATAAAAAGGGACATCTCACAAAATCTAAGCTAATCTTAAAGCAGAAGTCCTCCTGAACTAGTGGATGCAAGAGGACAGATTGTATTGATAGGAGTAGTAGAATATGGTCCTTGAAGCATGCCCTGAGCTACCAGTTGGTAGGCAGCTTCGGTCAAGTGCAAACCGTCCCAGTTAACATACAAAGACGGATCGTCACAAGGAGTTGTTGGTAGGTCGCCACAATGAATTGAGGAAATATAATTGTACGGGCCTCCAGCTCCGCAGCAAGCCCTTAGAGCTTCTCCTCTAAATCCTGCAACAACGATTGAGATATCAATATATGTTCCAGTTTTGGGGACCATAAAAGCAAAAGAGCAAAGTATTAGCTTTGTTTATGATAATTATATTAAAAATTAAAAGAAAAAGAAATGGCTTATCAGAATTAGTAGAACCAACATTCTATTACCGTTTTTACCGTGATCGACCCGAATTGCTCAACCTAACGTGGCTCAGATATGTACTGTCCATTTTAAAATTTTTAATAATTATTTGTAAAAGTTTAGAATTTTACGGTACAGATTAGATTGAAAAGAAAACAAGAAAAAGGAAAAAAGGCTGTATCAAGGATAAAATATTTGACTAAAATTGCAGCTTTGACAAACTCCATTGACTACATTTAGTTACCATATATTATCACTGAACTTTGTGGTAATTCATCCAAATTGTAGGGCCAAGGATTCTTTTGCCTTCATTCCCCATCTTCATATATTATGTTTCGAGACTAGCATTGGATAGGAAGGAGAAAAAGAATCCAAGGCAAAAGTAAAATGTAAATCAAGTTGAAAAAATGGAGAAATACCATATGTGATTGGGGAACGATATAATCTCATTGCAGCATTGTAGTAATCGGCATAGATTATGGTGGCATGAGGATGAAGTGTTCTGATGCGATTAAGTTCTTTCTGCAGCAATCTGTTATGATATTTGGCTAAATCATTTAACCAGTTTATGCAACCAGTAGCCGTGTCGTAGTCATGCTGGTTGGAACTTTGAAAATCAGTCAGATAGGCAGCCAAGCATCCAATTGGTAAGTTCCCAGGAACCACCAATGTCACAGCTCCAAGCTTAATCATTTCCTGCATTATTACCATGAAATTGCTCATTCACTAAGCTTTTACAACAAAAATAAAAAAAATTAACGGATGAATTTTAAAATAACATCGCTGGAGTAATTTCTTTTTTTTGAAATACATGTAATGTAGTTGTCAAGAAGAAGGAGACTATTAGACCAGTGGTCAACGAATTTCAGGTTGTTTTTTACCTCGACAGCTGAAGCGATTTCGCGCACAACAGCGGGAACATATGATTTGACCTCATCTAGTTTTATTCCATTAAGAAGCGCATGGTTGTAATCATCGCCCCCAATCTCTCCCATAAGAACAAACGAGCTTTGAAGAAATTCGCTGCTGCAATCTGTTCATCATGTACATATTTGATTTAGAATCATACATGTTATTACTACTACCTTGCTTTTTCTTCTTTTTTTTTTTTCTTAAGTTGAGATTTCAGGACTTACAGATTATGAGTTCTATTCCCCATTCTCCCTCCGACTTCTTAAATTCCATCTTTTCCCAACTAAAAGGAAAAATTGAAGAAAAGAAAAAGATTGGACATTTCACATTTAACAGTTGCTGGTTTACAACTATACTTAGGGTCCGTTTGGGATTGCGGTAATTTATTGAAAAGTATTTCTCTAATAGAGTTTTTAACAAAAGTACTTATCAACTGTTTAAATGCTTTTAAATATATTATTTAGTAACATAATTCAATAAGTACTTATTGTATTAGATAATGTGTAATTTGAAAGTTTTTAAAAGTGTTTATTTTTTTATTTGGTTCATAATATAATATAGGATAAGATGATTAAATTTAATATTTTATTTGTTAAATCACAAAAGTAACTTTAAAAGCATCAAATTTGAACTTGTATTTTTAACACCAAAAGCTCTACTCCTTATTTTATGAGATGATATTTACCAACACTTTAAAAGTACTTTTAGCACCTAAAAATATTTTTTCACTATAAGCATCGCAACCCGAAATGGGGCGTTACTCCTATACTATGGGAAAAAGAAAATAGGTTCAAAGGGATCATTAAGAATCCAGATAGGACTAAACCATCTCAGGGTCATTAAGAAGAATTCAAAAAGAACTAAACTGCCTCTACACCAAGGCACCATTGGATTTGAGAAGCTAGAGGTCCTTGGCATTTAATGCTAGCAAGGGTAGTTGATCCCTCAACCAACACCCTAAGAGGGACTTAAAGGCTTTCTTGGTGACTATTGAGGCAATGGTCCGGTAGTTTACCTCACACCTGTTCGTTCGTTTGTTTATATTCTAATGGCACAGAAAACACTACAAAATTTCCACTAATATATTCACACTCCATTTTGCCCGCTCTACGGTATGTACGACTCATTAATTTACTTACCTGAAGAGTTGCTGCTGCATAGAGACGGCAATATATCTTTGAACCACCTTAACTGTGTTCCCAGTGACACATTCGTTGAAAGATCATGCAGTCCCATTTCCAAGAAAAATGAATTGTTAAGTGCTGTAGCTCCTGATACAGCGAAATTCACGCCTTGTCGAAAATCCGTACTTTCATCTCTCCAAAGGTATGCTGGTACTAACGGAAGCCCAAAACTCTCAGCTAAAAGGCCAGAACATTTGATCAATGAATTAACGTGCAATCAAAATGATGAAACGTACATGAATTTAAGGTTGCTTTAGGGTCTGAGATGATGAGAATTGAAGACTTGTTTAGAAACACTAAAGCAAAATCTATCTGATGGAAAAAAAAAAAACGAGAGCAAAATCTGTATAAATAGTACATCTTTATAACTTAAATGTGTGATGCGCTTATCTCTCTCTTTTTCTCTGCGTTCGTACCAATAAAATCAATGATGAGACGGCCATCGGAGCAACGACCGGTAGGGTGTTTAAAGAAGGTTTCCCCATTCGGTGGTCGATAACAGTGGGTAGGATTACCGGGTGGGAAGAGCTGGACTAAGTTGCCGGTATCAGTGAGGGAATCCCCAAAGCCGATGATGGATTTGTAGCATGATCCAGCTGATGCTCTTGCTGAAGTAGATAATTTCAAGAAAGAAAGAATGGGTATTGCTAATGCAGGTGTTAGTAATTGGATAGAAGATGAAGCGGCCATGTTTTACTAGTAATAATGGTGAAGGAAGGATCTGAAGGTTAAAGAAGTCAAAATATTCCGCAATATGAAGCCAAAGGCTACGAGTCTTTCAGATGGCCCTTTGTGCGGATTTTCTTGCAGCAGCAGCAGCCATTAATTAACGAGTCCCACATACTATACTAGTGGAACTTCTGTAGCGTTCTCTATAAAGCACTTGACAAGCACGTGACTGGTACATGTAATCACACCCTTAGATTACTCCATTTGAAGGCAACACCGGCGTCGATTTCAACATAACTGTAAAGGTGTTCTTCAGATTGACCCGTAATAAACGTGGTTCTGTCCTTTTGCAAACTGCATATTTATTAAAGAAATTGGGAGATGAAAGGGAAAAAAAGCTAGCATCATTAACTATTTAAGAAGCTTTTTCAGAGTAGCGTACACCTATGTTTTTAGACACAGATTGGGCATAGACCCAGCCGAGTTCAGCGGTCCGGATAATGTCATAAATATGTATACCGTCCCTGCACGGTTAAGGGCCAAGATTTGCCCTCAAAATTTTGTGCGGCTGAGATTACACCATGTATGATAGGGTATAATTTGTTAGTATTTTTATTATTAATTTTCCCTTCTATCCCTGACAAATATTGTGTTAATTGCTGATATTTACTCATATTTGGTATTTGGAATCAATTTCAGGAATGAAGCAGAAAACTACCAAAAAGGAGGGACTTTGTGAAAAATATGGAGACTTCTAAGGGCTTCAATCCTTGGGCCCTTGAATTGGTGGGGGACCACAAGCTAGTGAAAGGCATTTGGTCATTTGGGCTTCAAAGAAAGCAACGTAGAGAGACTTGAAACAAGAAGTACTTGGGAGGCTTTGTCCACATGTGTGGGGACCACCTAGATAACTTTTAGTCATCTTTCTTTTGTTGCTTTAAAAGGGGACAACGTACAGAAGCAAGAGATATCTAGGGCTTTAGTTTTAGTTTTTTTAGTTTAGTTCTAGTTTTCTTTCTTTGGACTGGCCTCTGACACACGCCAGGTATTCGACAATATTCCCCAACGGGGAGATTTTCTCATGAGGCGTGGTTAAGCTTTTCTAGTCAAGGGAACAACTGACGATTTGATTCGACAATTACTGTGAGATCGAATCTGTTTTAATTATTTTCTTCATTTATTGGTATTTATATGTTCCTTGATTTTAATTGCTATGGCCTTGTGTATGATTGATTAGTGCGCAATAATTAATTATTCATATAGGCTATTTTTGCTAAATAGGGGTAATTGAATCCGTAATTGTTCGTTATCTCTACCTCAGTAGCAACTGGCGTAATTGGGTTTATGTCAGGGGAGCATATGATCTAATTTAAACAAACCCTCGTAGCGTGTTTGTTGGTTAGGATTGGGCCTTTCTAATTATTAATGCAATCTAGAAATTAAATCCTACGGTCGTACCTAGGGTTATTTTTGGGTTAGAGAAATAGCTAACGGTCGTACCTTAGCTATCGAGAAATTAAGGAAGGGTTGGTTGTTTATCGCGTGCATGACAACTATAACTAATCTATTGCTAAATGTTGGAATTATTTCTGCATCAATGATCAGTGCATGAACCATTTCTGATGTGTACCCTTGGCTAGAGTTTCCCCAATCATTTCTTTTAATTAATTATTTTCTGCAGTTAATTTATTTAGTTAGCATTTAATCCAAAACCCCCCATACTTTGGACTTTAGAAGAAACAAATTATCCCCAGTCCCTGTGGATTCGACCCTACTCACCGCTATATACAAAATCTGTATTTTTCTCGACCCTACCCAGGCCAAGATTTGCCCTCAAAATTTTGTGCGGCTGAGATTACACCATGTAACTCGATTTTCGCGCCAAGTGTGGGACCCACCACTATCTGTTGTGAAAATACATCATGTGAAAAAAAAGTTACACGATGTACAAAGAAAGTTACGCGCAGTTGATAATGACCAAAATTGCCCTGGACGGTTGCACCTGCAACCGTCCGTGCCCCGAGTCCATATATATATATATATAGAGAGAGAGAGAAACACGCACACCCATACAATAACTTTTGTATTTAAAAAAATAAAATATTAAATTTAATCATTTTATCATGTATTATGAACTAACTAATTGAATAAATACATTTAAAAATTTTCAAATTTTACATTATCCAATATAATGAGTATTTATTGAATTTATGTATCCAAACAATATAGTTAAAATCACTTAAGCACTTAATAAGTATTTTTAATAAAAACTCTCTTACATGAATTACTTTTTACTAAACTACCGCAACCGCAAACGACCCTACATTTAGGAATGACTTCAACAACATACCCACATAGCATCCGGCCGTAGTGTGTTTGGATTGCAAGTTATTTGCCCAAATATATTTGCTGACATCACTATTACAATTTCCAATACACCTTTTTATCTTCTCAATTACCTTTTTATCTCACATACATCACATCACAAAAAGTGTTACAGTAAAAATATCTCAAATAACTTACAATCCAAACACACTGCTAGCTCTTACAATCTAAGATAAATTTTCTCAGGCAATGAACTTAACGAAGAGAATTTCAATAATCCAATACTAGATCATTATCTCTAAACACCGCAAACAAAGTTCTCAATTTCAACGCAAGAAATAATAAACGGAGGTTCTAGATTGAACGCTATTCAATAGAATTACACAAAATCCACAAATTATGACCAGTTTCCTGGGCAAAAATTAATCAAGAAAGTGCTGACTTTACGTGCTTTGTCCTTTGGTAAACTGCATCTTTACAGGAAACCTGTTTGAACCACTTTATTGAAGAAATTATGAGATGAAAGAGAAAATAGCATTAAGTCTAAAGAGCTTAAAAAGCATCTTTAAGAATTGCACACTCTAAATGTGTGTGACCAGATCAACCGTGTTTAAAAAGCTTAATAGTAATTGAGCAAAAGAGATCAAGTGGTTAAAGAATCTGGGCTTACATCCCAAAACAACGTGTTTGTTCATGGTTCAACAAAATTCTTTTGGTATTCATGTGTGAGTTGAATAATTTTTCGGAATATTAGTTAGATTCTTGGAAAGAACTGATGTTGGTTTCCATGACAACTTGGAGGTTTAATCTTCGAATATTTTAGGACTAAAGCTATTCTGATTTCAAAAAAAATCTATTCTTGTTATTGGTCGGAAGGATTATTATAGCCCAGTCTGTCAAAACAATCAAAAATTCAAATGGTGTTAAAGTATAAAAGTGAGGTCTAAAATTTTTTTTTTCTTACACTTTCGTCTAATTTGACCAATTCTCAACGTTACGAGCACGTTCCACTTGAGGAGCTTAATTAGAACCAAGACTTCAAATCTTGAAATGCAGCTGAATAAAAAAAAATCTTGAATATCTTTAACACGTTATTGATCAACCTGGACTCAATTTTGTCATGATCCAGGTTGCAAAACTACACGGGACACATGTGAATTTGTTAAGTAGTAATATGAAATTAGAATTCAGAAGTCCATAGGAAAAAATGAAGCAAATTTTTTTTTTTTTGGGGATAAGCATGACGTCTCACTTACACATTTGGGAACTTCATTTTGTATTTATTAAAAAAAATAAAACTAATATTTCAAAAAAAATAAAACTAATGCTTTTAACTTCTAAAGAAGATGATAGATGAAGGGTGATGTTATTTACACTTTTATTAGGTTATTTGCACTCTCATTATCTGTTTTTCATTTGGATAAAACTATATATAATTTCTATCCTAATTTCTTTTTCTACCCTAATTAGATGATTAAATCTGATAAAGTTAGCTCATGAACAAGAACAAGAAATTAGTGCAGGAAAAATATGATCTCGTTCAACTGAAAATAAAATAATAAAAATACAAATAATATAATAGAAGTGTAAATAACATTACCTAGAAGAAGAAAATAACACAAATGATCTACAACGAGGGTGAAACGAAGTACCAAATTGTTGTGGAAAACGATAAAGTTGCATAAGAGCATTGAAGTAATTGGCATAGACAATAAATGTGTCAAGATAACGTTATCGAATTTGACTCAACTCTGGCACCCTGCTTTTAAGTCCTTGATTGTGAGACTAACAAAAGTCGTTTAACCAATCAGACAGCGGGTAAATTATCCGGAGAGCCACTAAATTTTTTAAATCATCAAATTTTATCCATTAAATTATTAAAAATCTAGTTTTGGCCACTAAATTATTCAAAGTTTAGATTTTGAATCATTCCGTCAAATTTAATTATTAACTATGCCCTTTTCTTTTGTCTCGTAAAGTATGCGAGCACTTATATTTGTTATGTTTAACGATGAAATCTAACGGAATGGTTCGAAATCTAAATTTTAGATAGTTCAATGATCAAAATCAGATTTTTAATAGTTTAATGATCAAAACTTGACAATTTCAAAAATTTGATGACCATCCAAATAATTTACCCTAAAGCAGCCTGTTTCTGTATCACAATCATCTTTAGCAGAATCATTGAAATATGTCAAGGCAGCTGTCAAGCCAGGTCCTCATTGGATGGACTCCACCACCCAGAGGATGGCTTAAATTGAATTCTGACGGATCCTGCTCTCGCAACCCTGGTCTCAGTGGATGCGAGACCCTAATAAGAGACCATCTTGGTACTTGGATTAAAGGGTCGATTCGGAAGCTCGGCCACACCAACAATCTGATTGCAGAATGTTGGGCCATTAGAGATGGACTCAAAATCGCAAGATCATTGAATATCCAATGTTTGATTGTTGAATGTGACTGTGAAGTTGTCCTTAAAATGCTAAACACTACAATCCCTGAAGGTCATGACCTTGCTCCTATCTTAAATGATTGCAGGTACCTTCTTTCTAATTTCCAGCAAGTGCAAGTAAAACACATCTATAGAGAGGCGAATAGAGGAGCAGATGCACTAGCAAAGTTAGGTGAAAAGCTTTTGTGCCCCTTTTCACTTCTAGATTCCTGTCCTCTTAGCTTAGGATCTATTTTGTCTGATGATTTGAGGGGAGTCTGTTTCCCCAGATACATTGCTAAGTTGTAACATTTCCTTTTGAGCAAATTGCGCGAAATGTCACTAAACTATTTCAAAGTGCCGGTTCTGGTCACTAAACTTTTTTATTAGCGCGAAATGTCACTGAACTAGTAAATCTGTACCGTTTTGGTCACTCCGTGTATTTGTGCCGTCAGGAGAGACGGAAATCAACTTTTTGAGGGGCAAATTCGTCTGCACAGTCTTTTCCTTGAAACTCTCCACCATAAATCACTCTAAAGCTTCAGACAACTCGTAAGTTCAATTAGGAAGTGCAAACCCTTATCCTGTAATAGATTTCTTCTGCAAATATGGAGTAGGAGGGACAATATACGAAGTTGCAATTTGCTGGGAATGTGTTGAAGCTTCATTGGAGGAATACCTAAGAAAAGAACTCCGACTTGCAATTTGCTGGGAATGTGTTGAAGCTTCATGAGAGGAAAAGGCAAGGAAACAACTCCGACCTGCTCTTGTGGCAGTAAAACCAATTTGAAGACTTCATGGACTGATAGGAACCCGGCAAGGAGATATGTTGAATGTCCTAATGGCAAGGTAAGTGTGTGAAGATATAGGAAATTCGTTAAATTAGGTTAATGTTTAATTGTTTAGACGTTTATCGGCTAAAAAGAATTTGGATAATTTTTTTGTAGGTTGATGGCTGTGGTTATTGGAATTGGTATGATGAAGAAATGTGTGAGCGTTCGAAACAAGTCATACCCGGTCTTTTAAGAAGAATAAATAGGGTGGAAATCGAGAATGAAACTTTGCGGCAACAAATTCTCAAGTTGCAAAAGAAAGCTGAGAAAATGGAGGATAAAGTAAAAAATCTGAAGGAGAAGCTTGGAAGAAAGAAAGTGAAAAAAATGGTCATTGTTCTTTTTGTTATAGCCTGGACAATTGTTAATGCATCAATGTGGATTTGGGGGCCTAACAAGGGACAGAAGTTTGGAAGGCTGCAAATTGATGGCTACTAGAGTATTGTTGTACTTCAAATCCTAAACCAGTGTTGTCAAATGTTTTAATACACAGCTCGTTGTTGTTGAGGTTGTAGTGTTTTTATATACACCTCATTTTGGTTGGTGTTGTTTACACCATGGATGTTTGAAATTGTAATTTATGAATAAAAGACTGAAGTATTAGTTCCAACATATGGGTGGTGCAAAAGAAAAGTAGCTCACAAATGCAGAAAACATAAAGCCAAATACAACAAAAGAGATAATTATCACTATCATTCCAAGCAGCTGCTTTACAAAAGAGATAATTGTCACTGTCATTCCAAACAACTGCCAACAAAGTTAGCCATGTTTCACATATAAATAATCTGGAATTGTCCTAGACATAGAATACATCCAAACAAAAGCTATGCAAACAAGTCCTTTAATCTGATCTTCCACTTCTACTTCTACTGCTCCTTGATGTTCCAGCCCATCTACCAATCTTGAATGGAGGCTCTTTGCCCAAGTACTCATAGTTGGTGTTGATCCTTATCTTGTCAATTTCAGACAGCTTTCTCTTTGAATGGAGAGACTGTTTGTTGGCCGCTGTAGTAGACTGGTCGGTATCATTGACAGGCCTAACTCTCCTCACATGTACACAAGTACAATAAATATTAACAATAGCTATTTACCATAGTAAAATTAAAAATAAATTTAGAAATAAATTTTTGCACCTACAGGTGTCTTAGTCTTTCTAATCTGCTGCTTTTTCGTATTACTAGTGGCAGCTTGTGCATTACGTTCAGCATGTGAACCAGTGTCATTATGGGAAGTAGTTTGCTCTTCAGCTCCATGTGGCTGAGAATTGACACAACTTGAAGAATATCCTTGAACTTCCACATGAGCAAAATCAGGCTCCTGAGAATTAGCTCCATGTGTTGTGCTTGAGCCATTGTTGGTGCCTTTTGACTTTCTAGCATGTTTAGGAGCTGGAGCAGGTTGACTGCAGCCTTCACCTCCATTATTTTCTGGAACACTTTTGCAGGTAGCAGCATTGTGGCCTGCCTGACCACATCTTCTACAGTGCATGATCACATGCTTTTTTAATTTTTGCACATTATTCGTTCCCACATGAACACCACTTCTATTTTCAGAACTACCTTTTCTTCTTGCTTTCTTGGGCCTACCAGGTTGGACACATGCAAGTGGAGGATCTAATATGGGAATATCACTCTGAGGCCATAGAGACTTTCCACTAATTGGATATAGTACATTCTCATATATTTGAAAGAATAGATCTCTACTATAACACTGATCGGCATAGTCATTTGGGTTCCTACCAATTTTTAAAATGGCAGAAATTGCATGGCAGCAGGGGAGCCCACTAATTTGCCACAACCTGCATGTACAGGTTCTGTCTCTTAAGTACACAGCAAATTGTTCCCCCTTAGGTCCCCTAACCTGATATCCCCCCTTCCCATTTGATATTGGCTTCCACTTTCTAGAAAACTTTTCCCTCTCCTCAATCAAAGCCTTTATTGCTGGTCCCACAGGACCACTACATTTTCTCATCCAATATACCCTATTTGATATCCTTTCCATTATGAATTGTCTAATCCACTCAACCATCCCAATCACTGGCAACTCTCTAGCATTTAATATATGAGAATTAAATGTCTCTGATAAATTATTAACCAGCATGTCAGATTTCACGTGAAGTGGAAAAAAAGCCTTACACCAGTGATGAGGTGGTGCAGCTCTCTTGACCCACGCGTGAGCTTGCTGGTCATATGCTCTAAGCTCTTCCAAAGCTGCCTCATAGAACTCCATTGTTGATGCTGCTGCAATGCTCCAGAATTTTTCTTTAAGCACTTCACCAGGGTGCTTTTTCTTGAAATTTCTGTACATATGCTGTACACAATATCTATGGCCAGCTTCTGGTAATAACTCCAGCAGTGCACTATCAAGACCCTATAAAAGAGTTCTAAGTTTAGTCACTTGCAAAAATTATCCTATACAATACATGCTATAAGGATAAAGAACAGTACTCCTAACCTTCTGTTGGTCTGAAATAAAAGTGTATTCACTGCTAGTTGCTGGTATTTCTAGATCACCAATCAGTAAACTCAAAAACCAAAGCCATTGTTCCCGAGCCTCCTTCTCAACAACTGCCCAAGCTAATGGCCACCAGCCACTATTTGGATCTGCCCCAATAGCAATCAACAACTGCCCTGGATATGCCCCCTTAGTGTGACAGCCATCAAGAGCAATAAGGGGCCTACATCCCTCTCTAAATCCCTTTTTCATTGGTCCCAAACAGCAGTAAAATCTCATGAATCTGGGATTACTTTCAGGATCAGCTCTTGGTGAATACTTGATGTCTATGGTGGTGTCAGGGTGAGTTTTTTGTAGTTCTGCTGCGTACCTCCCAACATCAATATACTGCTGAGATGCTGACCCTTTGATAGCAGCCTTAGCCATTGCAAGTGCTTTGTAACCTTTGTTTCTTGTGATCTCGCAACTATATTGCTCATCTATACTCTGTAACAATTGCCTAACAGGCATGTTCATGTTGGATCTAACAGACTCTTCAAACTTGTCTGCTACCCAATTGGATGTCATGTTTTTGTTTCTCCAAGCATGGCTGCAATTGGTGTGGACATCGTAAATTATTTTAACTACAAAGTCTTCAGTACCCAAAGCAGGAACGTGGCTAGCATAAATGTACCACTTACACGGATCTGCACATTTAGCTCTCATTCTTGTTTTGTCACTTGTATACATATATACAGGTCTTCCACTTATAATTGCATAATTTCTGAGAGCATCTCTGAACTGTTTTTTGGTTCCAAATTTTTGCCCAACATGAAAATGGGGATCTGTTCCATCTCTGCTAGCATTGAAACTAGTGTATCTCACAGGAACATCTTCATCTTCTGAATCTGGATCACTATTTAATTCCCCTTCCACAATATCATCCAATAGTGGGTTGTGTTCCGCTCTATTTTCAAATGCTTCAGCTTCAGTTTCAGGACCAGCTTCTGTTTCAGCTTCAGTTGCTGCACCTTCTCTATTTTCACATGCTTCAGCTTCAGTTGCTGCCCCAGTTTCTGTTACAGGTTCAGTTGCTGCACCTTCATTTGTTGCACCTTCACCTACTGCACCTCCATTTGATGGACCTTGACCTGCTGCCCCTCCATTTGATGCACCTTCAGTTGCAGCACCATTATTTGATACACCTTCATTTGCTACACCTCCTTTTCTAACTCTTTTTGTAGCACCACAAAGGGCCTCCGACGTACGAGATTTTCTCCTATCTCTGTTTCTTCTATTTCTGGAACTGTCATTGTCCCTCCTATTCTGACTTGATGGAGTTGGGTCATTATCAACTTGGCTATGCATTTGTGGCTCGGACTCCTGTGTATTGTTGTTGGCCTGTTCACATCTCCTAGAAGAATTTTGGTATGCATCTTCATCTTCACCAGCATGGTCATGTGTCCACTCTAAAGCTGCAGCTGATCTACTAGCTTGGACTCCTTTTCGTTGTCTATGAGGTATTGCTGCCTGTTGTGTAAGAATTTCACCATCATCCAAGATCTCCTCTATTACCACTGAACTCTTTGTCTGTGATAACTGTTCCAATTCCTTTTTCTTCTGCAACTCATATATTTCCTCAACTGTTAAATGATGACAGTATACTTCCATCAACTTGTACTCATTAACCCAACCACAGAATTGCATAATGTCTTCATCCGTTTGAAGTTCCATCAGTCCATGGTTCAAATCCCCTCTAGGGTCAATGTAATAATATAACATAGTATCGTTGTGCCCACACTTTTCCACCATTTTATTTATTTCATGAATCGACATAAAATCAGCGTGGCAAAGATCGAAATAATCAATCTCTCCACCCACATAACTCTTGTATTTCTCTCCCTCAATTTTACCGCCGTGGTGGAGTTTAATCGAAAATGCAGGTCTATCAGGAACTGCAACAACAACGACAAAGGCAAACAACATGATTCTTGTTAATCACCATTTTTTATTGTCATACATGCTGTTCTTCTTATAAAAATACTTAACCCCCATTTGTTAATTAACCCGAATCAGACAACTGCATTTTGAAAAGTTTATTTTTTATGATTAAATTACAAGATAGAGGGTTCTTGTAGGACCCTTTGCAACCCACTTATACGACAAAAAGTGAAGTCAATCGTTCTTATGTCATTTTCTAAACAACCGGATCACTTCAGCAAACCCTAAACCCAATAAAAACTCTCACTAAATACTTCTTTATACTCAAAACACAAACAACACCATTAATCAAGCAAAATGTGTACGGATTGTAATATTTCTTACCGTATAATGTGTACGGATCAATGAATTCATCCCTTTGCCTTTTCACCCATTTCGCTGTCATCGATGACCGATTCTTCACTGCTAATCTTCGTCTTTTGCCAGTTCTTTGAATCTTGTCACTGATTACTGTGAGAAGAATGGATCAATTTTGATACTTTTCACTGTCATTGTCCACATTCCCAAAAATTTTACCAACATTCCAAAGCCCCACAGTTAAACCTTTCACTTACCAGATGAAACTCTTCCCACTAAGGTTGTGCAGACGAATTTGCCCCTCAAAAAGTTGATTTCCGTCTCTCCTGACGGCACAAATACACGGAGTGACCAAAACGGTACATATTTACTAGTTCAGTGACATTTCGCGCTAATAAAAAAGTTTAGTGACCAGAACCGGCACTTTGAAATAGTTTAGTGACATTTCGCGCAATTCGCTCTTTCCTTTTTTATTTTATGCAAGTCTTTCCTACCAAAAAAAAAAAAGCCGGTAAGCATCCATCGGACGGCATTCCTGGGACCATGATATTCTTAGCATCGTGACAATCAAGAATTAAATCCTATCCAACTATGGAATTTTGCAAGTTAAAATAATTTGAAAGAAAACTAGTACTACTTTGTGCCATGTAAAATCCAGTATTAAATTATGCCCACCAAAGAGGAAATCTTGTATTGAGATTTGAGGGCCATGTTTCTGTTTAAAATGGGACTAATTCCATTTTGTATATTTTGTATGTGTATCACCTTTTCACTTTCTCATTATAAAATGTATCGTTTTATTCTATCTATAATCTTTCGACTGTTTTTTACCACTTTTAGCATGTTGTCATTGATTTGCATGGTCGCAATCACTAGTATTATTAATAAAATTAACAAAGATAAAAGATAGCGTAAATTAACTACAATAAATGGTTTTGTTCTAGTTGTGATACCTTGGCTCATTTCTTACTAGTTTTAACATATTACCATTGATTTGTAGAGTTCTCTGTACTATTAATTTTGTTAATATTATCATTGATTGGATTTTAATGAAACAAATTTGAGAGTTTAAGTTGTAAAATTTTCAAAATTGTGAGTTTCAAGTGCAAAGTGTTCAAAGTTGAAGTTAGAATGCAAAGTCAAAAAATGATACAAGTTCGAAAGTGTAAAGTGGAATTAATTCAGCTAGAAACAAAGCAAGTTAATTGGAGCGTTGTCATGGTAGACACTTGTGAAACCAAACCCAGTGCAGATAAGAGTGCGAGTCACGTCCGAGTGGGTGGTGCTTCAAGGGTAGGTTTAAAGCTATGAATGTGTCTCGATAGGGTATGATTTGAAATATTATTTGAAGTTAATTATAAAAACTCCTCCTAAGTTATGTCTATTTGATTTCTATACATCTCCGCGTATGAAATTTGGTAAAGATTCAGTTCGGCTATTCATACTTAATTTTTGTTGGTTATTGCTTCCCACCTTGCTAACAAAAAAATCTTAACATAATCTCACCATCATATACACGTCTGAGGTATAAATGTACTAAAATTAGTCCTTGCCTCTCAAAAATCGTGTGGAATTTCTTTTGAGCTTTGCAGTTCTAACGACAGAAAATTGGAGGCAACAAGCCAACCATCACAGAAGAATGGAAGAGGCCAAAAAAAAATATTTGCTCCATTTCTGGGGAATATCAGGGTCGCTGTACAAGAGATGAGCGCGTTTGACCACCAACTTTTTCCATTGGCTGCCAATTGCCATCAGTTATTATTATTGTTGTCTCGCCGGTTAGTATTATTGTTGTCCCGCAAAACAAACCACGAAAAGGATTGCATTAGTCCCTTTCAAACTGGTACTTGAGGCTGTGTGGACTCATTGCAGCCAAGTTTCCACGGCTTCCATAATGGAGCAACTATTTATCACACCAACCTACCCACACAGACCTGACAAAAATTAAAAAAAGAAACACACATGGTCAAGTTCACCCAAGTCCAGCAACCACCAATCACCATCGTACTTTGTTTTGTTTTGCTCAAGATGCAGATATTATTCCCATCAAAATATCTCATATCAAAACTACCAACAAGCAGAGACTACCATTAGATTCTAAAAACTTTAACAATCAAGTTTACAGACTCAAACCAAATATAAGAGGTTGTGAGTTCGCCCAACCCCATTGATAGCTCTAGTTATCAGCTAAGAAAAAGGGTAAAAGAAAGGTAGCAATCAAGGAAGGAGGAGAGGCGCAACAGAGGGATGGAAGGTAGAGTTAGGAATTGGGGGGCGAGAGGAGGCCGACGAAGAAAAGTGGAGAAGAGGGCTGGAGTTTGTCGGTGACGTTTGGTTCTCTCATTATCTCGTCACTTATTATTTTTTTTCCATTTTTCTTTTATCTCCTTTATCTTTTGGCAAGTCAAAGGTTACTAAAGTCTTTTCAATCAATCAAAGAAGGTAAATATAATTATTAAAACATGACGAGAGGCACCTGCATATAATTAGAATAACTCTCAAGGAGGTACGTGAAATTATCTCAATTTTGAAATGAATAGTTGAAGTCGAATCGGGCCAACATGGCCCCATCACAAACTATCAATAGCACTAGCGGCCAGCGGGTCGTCCTGCAACCATCAACAGGGAAATGGCTACACAAGAGTGCAAAATTTAGAAAAGGATTGTAAAAAGCGACCTTTCATTCAAAAAGAAAAAAAGCGTAAAAACTTTATTTTAAGTGCTTTCCGGGGCACTATAAGTAAGGTGGTTTCAGTCACAAAAATAGGTAGACATGGCAACTTCCTCATCAGCTCTTCTGAAAACCCTCCCATTCTGTTTCGCCATTCTCGTAGTATTATTATTGACTCCCCTTCAAATTGCTTCGGCCTGTTACACATCCATCTATGCCTTTGGTGATTCTCTCTCAGATGCTGGAAATTACATCCACATTTATCAACAAATGTTTCCAGGGACCCATAAACTTCCCCGCTATGCCTCACCCCCTTATGGAGAGACCTACTTTCATCATCCCACTGGTCGAACTTCTGACGGTCGAACAATCATAGACTTCATGGGTTAGTGCTTCATATATACACAAGCAATTCACTCTTTAATTATCGCATTGCCCTCAAATTATATGTCTTTTCTATTCTAACTTTCCCAAAATAAAAGACAAAATTCTAAAGATTTCGTTGTCTGTAAAATTGTTACTACCTACTGTTACCTACGTTCCAATGGGACGTGATCAGACTAATATGCATATCCGCCACCACTTTGTGCTAGAAAGACCTGCATAAGAAATACTACTACATTGGGTTTGTTTGGATAGGAAGAATTTGTGTGATTTGGATTGCAAATTTGTTTTGTATGATTTGTAATATGTGAAGATGTTTTGTTTTGGATGTTTGTAATTTGAATTGTGGCAGTCCGGACGGAAGAATTCAGAGCGTAATTATGAAATTGTCAGGAATGAAACAGATTACGGTTCCTTAGTCAAATTTGTTGGTGTGCGGTCCCACTGCAGGAGAGAGACGGATTCTTTTTTTCTTTTGGCACTTCACCAGAGAGTGGTGTGTATGGGCCAATTATATGAAATTGACCGGGACCCACAGTTTGAATTCACTTTAGGAACGTGGGAGGACAATTCACGGCAATTGGCAGCTGATGAATTGGCACCTGATGAATTTTTGGCCAGCTACTTTGCAGTGGTCAAATTTAACAATTTGTGTTCTGGGGGGAACCCATCAAATTTAAGCAGGACGATATATACTACGAGTAACATGAAAAATCGACGAGAGTATTTGGGATTTGCACGTTCGGGCAAGTCTGTCCACCATCTATGGAGGAGAATGCTGGAATTCTCTATTATGCGCAGCCCATGCCACACCCTGCCAAATACTTTTTTTTGTTTGCAATCACCTGTAATTCGCGGGACGGCTTAAAAGCATGAGTGTGGCAATTGATGTGTTGTTTTATTTAATTTTTAACTATTAAACTGCAGCAAGAGAATTAGGAAAGGTGTCTGAGTCGAGGAAAATTAGCCCTAAGTTTTGCAGCAAGGCTTGTCTAGAGACCTACAAAATAAAACTCCTTACTTGCTGATACAAATAGCAAACGACATGCAACAAGAATATATGAGGCACATACAGGATATAGAATTACAAATATAGAATTACAACGACAGGCAACAACCATATTTGGCATCACAAGATATATAGTTGGGCATGACAAATTATTAAAGGTACACTTATTACTGTAGGAGCCTCTAGCTAATATCAAATCATGGGTTCACATGTTTCATGCATTTTGTCGCCTATTTCTATAGGCATTGAACATATGCGTAGCCAGTGTGTCTCTCATGGCAATCCATTGCTCAATAACTTCAGGCGGAGAATGCAATGGCTGTATCTCGGGATAAGGAGGAATTGTACCATGAATATCTAGATCTCCCTCCTCCGCGTCAGCAAAGTACATATCATTCGGTTGTTGATCCCTAATGAAGTTATGCACGGCACAACAAGCAATAACTACATTTATCTGTGTTGTCATCATGTAGTTCGGAACGGCCCCCCTTAAAATCGCAAATCTCCTTTTTAGGACACCGAAACTTCGCTCTATGACATTCCGTAGTGCAGAGTGCCGGTAATTAAACAGCTCTTTCGCAGTTGCAAATCTCCCCCTCCTGCGACCACTAACATCAGCTTGGCGTCCCCTATATGGTGGTAAGAAACCGGGCAAGTTTCGATATGCGGAGTCAACCAAATAATATTTTCCTAAGTCAATTATGAGATAGGAACGAATTAGCTTTGACCATTTCGAACTTTCGGATCTTTCGTACAATTTATTGAATATCGGTACGATTTGATAAACAATTTGAAGCGTCCATTTATGCCAGAATTTCATAAATTGAAAAAGGCCAAACAAATATACTTGCTAAGCCAAATTTAAGACAGCAATTTAAGAGATCCAATATATATATCATTCGGTCTGCTAAGGAATGGGATAAAAATATGCAATTGCTTTCCAAATTTACGTGAAGGGAGGGATTACTTGTATTACCTGTAGGAGGCATGGGGAAGTGATTTGGGCCGGTCAAAGCCCCATCTAAGACTCGGGCATCATGTGCACTTCCTTCCCAACCGGCATACACGTACACAAATCGCATATCATGGTCGCACACAGCCAAAACATTTTGTGATTGTACACCGTGTCGATTAGTGTATGCCACTTGCTGTCCTCTTGGGGCACAAACAGGTATATGTGTCCCATCAATAGCTCCGACGCAGTCCTGAAATTATAAATTATTAAAATGGACATATTCTCGTGATTCTGAAATGGATCTGCATTAAAATGTCATTAAAAAAAAACACTCCAGTGGCATACTCTTCGTCCATGTCACACCCAAAATTTCTGACAGAAGACTTATCTCTACTGCAACGTCATGACAAATCTACCCAATTGGTTTTTGACATCAATAATCTACCCAGTGGCATACTTTTTTGTTTTCTTTTCTGGCCAAAGTTCATCAAACGCATGGGAATAGGTGAAAGGGCTAAAGAAGAAAAAAGTTCAGGTTTAAAGAGGGACAAGTGAGAAAGCTATGCGGATGTACACCGGGAAAAAGAAGGGTATACAGTGTGAAAAGTTGCCATTTAGTTCTATTACGTGTGGAAAAAAAAGGCATTTAACACAAAAAAAAAGGCTATAGACACAATTCTTGGAGTACATTCATAGAGTAAAAAATAAGGCATATACTTGGATAGAGAAGTAAAGTCATCAAAAAGGATAATAGCTACGGTTGAGTGTAATTACGATAATAGGGCCAACTAGTAGCCCCCATTTGGTTTTAAAATGATGTGCTCATCCTCCTAGTGTTGTTAGACAAAAAACAAGCCAAAAATTTTTTCTTTTGCCGAAAACAAGAAAAGATATGGCATTTCCTTATTTTGTTAATTATTTGATGACCTAAAATATTAAGCACAGAATTACAAATCCAACCAATAACAAGTAGAAATTCTTAACAACAACATGTGGAGGTAACCCTTGACGTAAATTAAAATATTCATGTCTATTTATAAGCTATGAACATGAATAAATAAAATAGTTGGCATATTAGAATGTCAGCATACTTGAAAAAAAGAATTTTATATATACAGGACAAAGCATTTGGAACAAAGGATTTTTTGAATCAACGAGATAGGATTTTGAATGTCACCGTACTTCAAACCAAGGATAAAACCTCGTGTCATTAAGAATTTTCGGATGAATTTCATCCTGCCATCTTGGAGTAATTGCGAATTGCGCGAAGGTGCATAGGCCCCGAATGACTTCGTGAATATTTCGATGCACTGTCTCCGTCGAATGGTTAAATCGATCAGCAATCATACGCATTCTCATGTTGTGGCTCATCATGACCAATGTCATCGCAAGTGCCTCCTCTATTGTAACACTTTTCTGATGATTTTGGGGAACAAATCCGCATTCGGCCAAAAGCTGGCACAACCTCATGAAAGAATCAACGTTTAGCCTTGTTGCATCCATGATCCGGGTATGGTGGCCTGACAGCACTTCCTCAACCCAGTGTCGTCCTGACAGCGCAGACGTCCTGCATGGCACCTTCTGGAGTGGACCTCCGTATGGTTCTGCATTTGGTCCAAATAGCAGCGCAGCACCCGCAGCAAACAGAACATCCTCTTCGTCCGAAGACGAGCTGGTCCCCTGCTCATCTCCGCAGTCGCTCATTTGGAACCTTTCCCACCAAATATGTTGCCAGGAACAAGTAGTGTTTAGCCCAAATAGAGGATGCTATATGAGAGCTGTGTGAGGTCTGAGTTATCACATGCTCTCTTTCGTTTTTGTTATTCTTAAGTTCCTTTTAAAGGCATAGCATATTATCGGACTATGATAGATTTTTTTGCATGGGGTCCAATGGCCTGACATCACGTGAATAATTGTCTGCAATTATTTGGGCCGTGTCGATAGGTCATCTTTGGATGCCAAAACAAATGACCTGTGGGCAGCTTTTGCCAGGTACATATTGACGTGCGTTCTGGGAGTATCTACTTTCTTGCTCCTCCCTTTTGGAGTTTTGTGTAGATGGTGGCCTTGCATAATGGTAGAGCTTCTCTACATATGCTTGACTTATATGTTGAAGATCTTTTCATTTATATGAAAAATCAATTAAAAAAAATAACACATGACTTCATTTGCTTTTGGTCCAAATCAGTCGTGCTTCATTGTACGTCTATTTTCTCCTGCGTACCAAGTCCTGACATTTGAAGAGTTATTTTTTCCAACCAGGACAGGAACGAAATCTGGTGGCATCTATATTTGGCAGTACAAGAGTAGTATATGAAAATTGGCAAAGAATTGAGTAATTGAGTATATGTTTCACGTGAATAATTGAGTAACCATGATATGTAACCGCCAAAGAATGTAACCGGCAATTGAGTAATGAATATAATTCATTCCTGATGAATGCCAGAGGCATGATATGTTTTCTGCGTTTGGACTTCTCTACATATGCGAACCAAGTATATATATGTCAGACGGCAAGTCCGGCAAGCTCTCGTGGTTTACTCCTGTACATAGCAATCAACCCGCAACTATAGCTACTTATTGAATGTTTAATACAGGAGTAACGATAATATATATGTCCAAGCCAAAATGACAAATGAAACAGTTCCAATTCATTCCACCGGGAAAAAGACAACTCAACATCGACAAGCGTATGCAAACTAAATAATACATATTGGCAGTACATAGAAAATCAATTGCAGTAGCCAAATTGCTAAAGGTACCAAAAGTCCCAATACAAATCATTTTTCAATGTCCAGAAGAGTCAAATGAAATAGCGCAATTTCATTCCAGTCTATCAGTCGAAAGTAAGCTAAGCCGAAGGGACACAAGCAAGGCCAAGTGAAGTCTACTTTCCATCGGGTCCCTTAGGAGGGGCTTTCTGTAGAGTCTGCAACCAAAACTCCTGCATCTCGCGACTGAGACTCAGGAAAGTCTTCCGCCACTTGTCGTCTTGGAGTGCCAAAACTGCAGCGAGCTTCACCTCTTTGTCCAGTTCTTCGAACGATTCCACGACCTGGGCTGTCATTTCCGGTCCAAATTTCTCCTTTTCAGATTCTCGGCGACTCCTGATATGCAGCTTAGAATTCGCTAGGGTGGATAGTGAGTTGGCACACTCGACGAATGGATCAGACGAAGTTCTACTTGACTTGCTTCCCCGGGATGCACTCGGGCCCGAGCTCGTTATCCCCTGGCTGCTTGAACCTCGCTTCACTCCAGCAATTGGAGCATCTTCATCGAAACCAGTCCCCTGCCCGGCATTGTACATTTCATCTCCCAGGGGCGATGAGAAAACCTGCCCAGAACTTTGGCCAGCTCGGTTGCGTGGATTGTAAATTGAAGGCGGTACTGAAGATGCCTGAGCTTGACTCCCTGTGGCGGTTTCTGCTTCAAAGACCTCGTGCAGGATTGCGTATTTGTCGACACATTGGCCGGATCTAAAGTATCCATAATCCTTATTCTCCTGAATCAAAGACAAAACAAGGACTGAGAAACAAGAGTATACAAATCTGATGTAAATTCAAGAGTACATTTCAAGAGTAGTATATGTTCCCTTAATCAATATATAGATAGAATTTGAGTTCGACAAAAACCTTTTTTTAGAATCAACTGAATTGTAGACAAAATCGTGCTTCATCCAGCTTTAACTTATGATGTGCACGTATGCACCTACACTGTCAAGAAGTAAGAGTTGCCACTTTTAAGAATACTATTATAGATTAGGTGACGAATACTCAGAAAAAAATGCATGGTCACGACTTCTTTTGAGCAGAATTCGAAGATGATTCTGTCGTGGCTTTATTCTTTTATAGCCTATTATGGAATATGTAGTCTAACATGCATCGATACGCAAAAAAATATGTCATGAACAGGTAACCGAATAGTGAATGATGGCAAAAAGATAAGGCCAAAGTTTTTAGTTCTGCTTTGGAACTGAATCTTCGGGTCGAAATTAAAAAATACCAGGCACAAATTGTTCCATTGAGACGGTTCTCCCAAGAAGCACCTCCTATTCTCGTCCCAACCAATACCAGTTTCGGAAGTTTGTCGCAGACCCTTTAACTTGGCAAAGCAGCGCCAAATCTTCTTCAACCGTGCGAGTTTAGAATGGTACACTGTCCACGCATATTGCTTCCCCCAGGCGGCATTCAAGTGCGCAGCAAGCTTCATCCAATTGGCCTCTGATGCAACGTTTGGATTCCACTCCCCGCTCCTTTTCCACTCGACGAATGTCATACAGAAATGAATCTCCATATTTTCATCCCAATGGGCCTTTGCCGTGGTGTGGTCTCGTGGCATCTGAAACAAGGAAACCAAACGGATTGCTAAGCATTAATAACAATTCATTGTACGGCTAAAAAACCAATCTGGTTGAAGGAAGATCATGGCAATTCATTGTACGGCTAAAATCCTATTTATCAAAGCCACTGCAGCAAAGCAAGTGCAAAGCTTGGATCCACGAATTTCAATGCTATATTTGGAATCAGAAATACGATTTATATAGTGACACGATCTCTATATGATTGGCTCCCATTATAATTCATAGACGTGTTTTAAATATGGGACAAAATGATAAGAATATTAAGGCTTAAAAAAGCTGGTGTACAAGTACTCATACAAACTATATTATACGGTAACAATTATAGAGATCATGGTCGTATAAACCAAATAGCAAATACTTATCCATGGACTCGGGAATGGTTCGAGATAAAATCTGGTCTGCCTAAGAATATAAGAGCGCAGGTAATTAGCTTTTAATCATGCAAAATTTTTATTTGGGGATTGATGAATGGACTGATTTGAGAACAGAGGCCAGTTAACTTGGATAGAGTCCAAACTTACTCTGAAATAGTTGACGAGGGACTGGATGTAGTCGTTCGAGTCTGTGACGGAGTGGACGGATGAAGGTTCAGAAAGACGGGGTGGAGTAGTAGGGCCGGACAGTGATCTCCTCCGCTTGTTGGGCATTTACTGGTGCTCTACTTCGGCCAAAAGGTCATGGCACGCACGGACCTCGGACTAGATCATAAACCACCTGAGGAATATTTATTGCAGCAGGCAGATATGCTTTTGTTACATGTGGAGGTAATATCCGAGAATGCCAAATTATTATAAAGAAAGGATGGGGAACTACTACTGGGTTATAAAATATTTCCCTATGCATCCATTCGATATTTTGGATCAGTTGGGAAACCATTTTGTCGCTTTGTAAGCTGATGAATATGGCCGGCAATAGAAGGCAAAGTCTTCAAAACGTTAAAAGGATATAGTCCAAACTTTCTATAAAACTTATGCAAAGAGGTTCCTATTTATAAGCCTTTGATCTTTTAAGAAACAAATTATGCTACAAATTGCCAGATTACTACATGGATTTAGGGTTTCGACTCCATGTTTTTGATTTTTCTGATCATAGTCCCCTTATTTGCTCAATTACCTAATTAATTGCCGGATGGTAATCTATGACTAGAATTGGTTGGATACTTTTCTGTATACAGAATTGATCCCTTAGAATTATATTTAATGATGTAAGATAATAATATTCTAAACCAGGGCAAATTAATATATTCTTAATGCAGACATTAATTGAAAAGAGGAGCTCCTTTTATTCATTGAAAAGGTTGTACCAGAAGCTTCAACCAAAAAGTAACGAGCATGGCAGAATTGAATATGCTCACTGGTACTTCTAGGTGATCGGGGATTTAATTTTAAAATATGAAATTTTAACATGATTAGTAGATCCAATATATTCATCTGAATTATATAAAGGAAACCTATTTGACCACATATATGAAATCGGAAGAGCATAATTTTGTAGACTATTAGTACGGATACCAGCAATAGCACCAACATTTTCAGCATTTTGCAAATCTAGTGAATGGCCTGATATAAATTAAAGAAAAAAGGGCCGAATGATTAAGAAGAAAACTGAATTGGGATTGGTTTCCAAATTACACGTAATCTGTCAATATTAGGGAATGTAGATATATATGCGTAAACCAAAAAGGATTTTGAAGGGCGGGTGAATATATATTGGGCAAACGAGGGAGGGGCTTTGGGATAGAGACCTACAAAATACACACTTAAGAATCCCGGCCAAATCATGAAATTGAGTAGTTAAACCATATTACCAATCTCAGACAGGAAATGATAATATCAAAATTATACCTGCCAAATCTGATTTTAACTTTATACAAATCTGGCCTTCCGATTTTCCGCAAAAGATTTCTGGATTTCTGATTTCTGCGTTCGGTATTGACAACGCCGTCTGCTCCTATGGCTTGCCAAAACCCAGACGATCTCCTTCTTCGTTAAAACCCTTTAGAACAAACCAAGCGCTTAATCAACCCACTTTGACAGCCAACCGATTTCTGCAAATCTTCCTCTTCGGTACTTGGTCGCACAAGCAAGTTAGGCAATTTAAGATTTTGGGGTGAAATGCTTCTGCAGGAGGACAGAGCTGCATAGAGTTGTTTTGGGGCCGAAAAGAGTTAAACGAAGGTTTTGCAGTCGTTTTGTTAGAAAGACCAACGGACGGATCACGGGCCAGACAAAGCATCGGTGTCTGGCCCTTGATGGGATATTAAATTCGTTTATCTGACCATTTCACGTGAATGAAAGAATTTCTCTTCCTTTTATGGCTTTTGTGGGGTCAACCAACGCCGCTAACCAAAACTTGTAATCTGACGTGTCCAAACAAGAATTTCAAAAATTAACTTGCTGTAGTAAATTCCGCTAACCAAAATTACTATCCAAACGGATCCATTGTTTTTCCTTTGTTTTGTTCATAAACTGTATCCTTCGTTAAACTTCTGCCCCCAAACTTAAGATTATGGAACTCGGTAGCCATCATTGTCATACATTTCATTTTTGGTCCCAAGACATTATTAGAGATTCCAGCTGGTTACCGGTCCTCCTGACATTTCCAACAATAATGAGTAAGCGTGGAGTGCTTAGCATTTTTCTTGTGGAGTGTCAATATCGTCAGTCTTCATACACATAAGTTTTCGGTTCCAATACAAAATTCGTGTGGTAAAGAGCTATGTTTTCAGAACCGGACCGGATATCGACTCGGTCGAGGTCAGGGGTCAGGGGTCAATGGGTTCGGCCGGGGTTGATAGGGGTCGAACCGGATGACGTCATAAATAAAAATTATTTAAAAATTAAATTATTGTATATAAAATATCCAATAAAATATTGATATTAATAAAGATATATTTATATATATTTGATATTTCAAATATATTTAACAAGAAAATACAAAGAAATTAGAACAATCAAGTAATAATTTATATTATTTAATAAACATTAACAAGTTTAGAATTAAAATTATGGATTTAATTGAAAAATAACATCAAATTTTAGGACAATATTTATAAAGTATGAAATATTTGAGATATATTAATAAGTTTTCACAATTTAGGGGGTCAAAATATAATATTAAAAAAGTTTGAACTTTTTTTACAAAATCTCATGTT
Source organism: Coffea arabica (assembly GCF_036785885.1). Taxonomy (NCBI): domain Eukaryota; kingdom Viridiplantae; phylum Streptophyta; class Magnoliopsida; order Gentianales; family Rubiaceae; genus Coffea; species Coffea arabica. The sequence continues at coordinate 12,836,468 of NC_092313.1, read as the reverse complement.
GGACCGGTTTTTTCAGTTCTCAAATCCGGTCAAACCCGATTTTTGACCGGAGTTGACCGGATTTTAAATCTCCCGGTTCTGATGATCAACTCGGACCGGACACTTGGCCGATTCCTGGTTCAACCGGTCGGACCGGCCGGTCCGGTCCGAGTTTGAAAACACAGGTAAAGAGTCTAGATCATTGCCGGATATTTAACGCCGGCATTCTCTTTCGCAGCTGAGTATTATGGGCTTCCACTCATACCACCATATATTAGGGGCGTGAACCAAAGTAGCTCAAACTTTGGTGCCGGCATCAATTTTGCAGTTGTGGGAGCTCCAGCACTTGATGTTGGTTTTTATGAAGAAAGAGGAATCCATTTTACTACGTCTAATATCTCCATGAGAACTCAACTGAGCTGGTTCAAAGGAGTACTGCCCTCTCTTTGTAGATCATCAAGTAAGACTTCTTGGCGAGAAAATAGTTAGCGACATACTAAACTAACTAATACTAGTTATTATTAGTCCGAAACTGATTTGCTTACACTTTTCAAGCGAAAGTAGGTTTTCATGTTGTCGTTAAATTTCAAGAAGAGATACCGCCAAACTATAAATTACACTTTGTGTTAAATAAATGTATTAGGTTACACTTGTCCATTCATCTAAATTTAATAGGTTCATAGGGACAAGTATAATTTTGAAATATGGGATAACTTGGGAGATACATCCAAAGGTGAATAGACCCGATTTATGTAAATTTAGTGGTTCAAAATTTATTGCACTATTTTATCAATTTAAGTATTAAAGATATGATAAAATTTGGATCACTAGGTCTTTAAAATCGGCTCTACCCAAATTTTTGCCTCATCCAATGCCAGGTGCTTAAGTCATAAGCACCTATATCTTTGCAATCTTGTTCTACCACCTCAAAGGCTAAAAGGGGAAACCACAGACCCCATGTATCACGGGCCAATCATAAGAATACTTTTGCAATTGTATATGTTGAAATTGACTCTAGTGTTTACCTTAGAGGGGTTTAGATATTTGACAACATGCTGATGACATACTATGCCTTTTTTTTTTTCAAAGTTCTATTGAACAAGCTTTAATTCAATGCTCCTTCAATTGGAAGGTTTATTTGTCTGAAAAATTGAACTTAGCTAAGCTATTCGAGTATATCGGTATGCTATCACTCTTTGCAGGCTGTAGGGAACTTTTTAATAGCTCACTGATTGTTATGGGACCTTTCGGTGGCAACGACTATGGCCATTCCTTCCTTCAAGGAAGAAGTTTGGAGGAGACAAAAACTTTGGTTCCTCTGGTTATTAATGCCATTAGCATTTCTATTCAAGTAAGAATCTGATATTTTTTGTGTCTTAGGTTGGTTTTCTTGAAATGAATAAAAAAAAAAAGAGAGAGAGAAATTGTTTCTCACCAAAGTGCCAAGTAGCATTTTCACTTTCACAATTTTCCAATTCCATATATTGAAATGACTCAACTGAAACAAATTAAAATTTGACTAATCGAATATAAAGTTTTGGTGTAAAAAATGATGCTCGTAAAACTCTCTTTTTTTTTTCTCTCTTTTTGATGGAAACGAAGGGGCAGTTGTAGCTATCCAGAGAGAGAGAAAAAAAAAATGCATGGAAGGCAGGGGAGGTTAGGAGAGGGAGGGGGGAACTAAAGACATTGAGGTTGGACCCTCTTTCTAACGCCAGGGACAAAAGAAGAATCTCTCTGTACATGGCTCATCCTTATGTTATATATGCCAATGAATAGTACTAAAGCCTTTTGGGTACCACAAGATTTTTTTTGTTCAAGGGAGGCTCGCGACAAAGGAAAAGGAGGAAGGAGGAAGGATTTGAGAGTCAAGTCAAGAACTTTGCAGCTGCTAACTCATGTCCTTGAGTTAATAGCCTAACCAAAACGTTAATCCAAAGAATAGATATGATAATTGTAACCACTTAATTAGATATTGTATTGTTTCATATATTGACTCGAAATTTTAATGGGGCAATAAGTAGCAGTAGATATTTCAGATTCCCAAAAAGGAAGCACCTCAATACACAAATAAATTTTCCATTGGCCTAAAAGCAATTTTTTTTGAATAGGTTCCCCATTGGCTAATTTGAGCCCACTCCATCTCCCTTAGTATAGAGTAATAGAGTAAGAGTAGGTATGAAATAGAAACTATTGTGTCAACAAAAAAAAAATCAAAAAATAATTTCCTTTGAAGATTTACAAATGTTTTGGATTATGGTCTTGCATGCTTCCATTCTTAAGAATATCAGTGTAAGTCCGAAAATCTGTAGTTTGCATCTTCCTGATGTAGGAATTGATCAATCTTGGAGTGAAGAACATCATGGTTCCAGGATTGGTGCCAGATGGATGTATGCCAATTTCGTTAACAATGTTCAAGGGCTATAAGAAAGAAGATTATGATCCAATAACAGGTTGTCTCATTTGGTTAAACGATTTCTCCAAGTATCACAATGAACTACTTCAAGCAGAGTTAACTCGAATTCGGCAAAGGCATCGTAATGCAGTAGTAATGTATGCCAATTATTACGATGCTCTCATCCAGCTTTATCTCTCTCCAGAGCAACATGGTAATGCTCTCTCTCTCTCTCTCTCTCTCTGTTTTTTTCTTCTTTATTTATGTATATTAGTTGTATGATCTTCTATATCTCTGTTCGTTTCTTTTTACACAAACCATTGTCTAAATCACAACTATCAAAATCAAATCAAGCATTGTTTCGGCAACTTTGATTGGAGGGTATAGAACTAGTGTTAATAGGTGTAAGGTTATTACATCTGCTATAAAGCTGTCTATGTTTAATCATGAAAGGGAATTTATTCTATAGAACAAAAGGAAATAAAGAAGTTAAGCTTTGGTGATAACCACATTTGAAGTTCCTATATTGTTCTTTTTTTCCTTTCGTTTTTTGGAACTAACGTTCTGGTCTGCCAAGTCTGAGAGGCCTCGGTCGAACCATGTATAACACGTCTAGATATATGTTTCCATCACTAATTACCTTACTTAACAAAATTAACTCAATGTGAATTTGTTTGAAATCCTTGTGTGTGTGTGTGTGTACGTAATCTCCCAAATAAGCATCATCATGATATGCAGGACTCTCATAATTCTGAGAGAAGCATTTCTTGTGAACGTTCTTTTTAAGGGTTTGGGGGAGAACCTCTAATGGCCTGCTGTGGTGCGGGAGGCATCCCCTACAATTATGACTCCGATGCTGTGTGTGGCGACCCGCCCTCGACAGCTTGTGCTCAGCCATCTTTATCTATCAGCTGGGATGGGGCTCACTGTACTGAAGCTGCAAACAAATTTATCACCAAAAGTTTAGTAGAAGGGCCGTACACCGCTCCTCACATCAACTCTTCTTGCAGTTTAATTACCGAGGAATCCGGACATTCTTCAGCAGCCACTGCTACCACGAGATAAAACTACTTTTTTTTTTTTTTTTATATCCCACAAGCTCAACCAAAAGGCAATTGCTGAAGTTTGGCAATACTTATGAAATCTAAATCCTAGACACTTACACCCTCACAAGACGATGTGAGGACTCAGGGAGAGGGAACAGGGAGCTTCTACTAAGCATTAATTAACATCCACTCACTCTATTTTTAACCTCACCTCGGATCTATTTCTTAATTATGTGTATCAAGATAAAACTACTTAATAGTGTGTATCAAGAGGTTTTCTGAAACCTGGCAGGTCTTTTTTTCTATTCTTTTTTTTTTTTTGGTGACATTAATGGAGTAATTGTATTGACTAGCATGCAACCTAGAACTTGGGCTATTATTTCTTGGATTAAAATTGACAACTTTATTTCTGGTGCCAAAACTTCGAACCCTAATTTCAATTGTCGAAAGCCAACTCAAGCGGGTGACGTGGGGAGACAGAGCAAATCAGCAGGAGCATCGTTTGTCGGCCCATTTAAAACTGAGGGAAGAAAAATATGCCCCGTCCCCATCCCACCCAGGCTCCCACTTGCAGACACCGCCGCCACTAGAGTACGAGCACGTAGACTTGTAATTTGTGGATAAGCATTAAAGATGGGCACATGCAAAGATCCTTGCATGGTCATCGTGCCAATTATAGATTCATTTACAGGCTTACAGGTTACTTGTGGTGGCGGCCGGAAGTGACAACTAAGATGCATGGCTCGTATCGTATTGTCTACATCAAGTCGGGTTACTTATGGTACAGCAATTGTCGCACCAAAATTCATCAGTGAATGGGAAAAGTCTTTAACCAACTATGGAAAGAATTTTAAAGCTTTTCATAAGTTTATAGGTTAAAGGATTATATTTTTTATTTATATTTTAAAATTTCCATTAATTAGAGACGAATATCCCTTGTCAAAAAACTACCAACAAATAGAGACAACCATTAGATTCTAGAAACTTTACGCAACCAAGTATATAGACTCAAAGAAAAAAAAAGGTTTGGAGACTCAAATCCAAATAGAAGAGATTGTGGAGTATCCCTATATCTCAATTTCCATTTGAGCCGTGTTCTTGTTAGTAGCTTCCTTGTTAGGTGACATGTGGTTCTTTCATTATCTGGTTACTTTTGATTTTTTGTGGCTTTTATCTTTTTGAAAGTCTTGAAAAGTCAAAGGATACTAAAGTCTTTTCAACCAATCAAGGGAGGTAACTGTAATTATTGAAACACTAGGGGAGGTAGCTGTAACTAGGATAAACATCAGGGGAGGCATATAAAATTATCCCAATTTTGAAATAAATGGTTGAAATTGAATCGGGCCAACACGGCCCAATCTTGGAATACTTCACAACCAAATGCAAAAGACTTCTCCTCTCATGACAATTTCATATGATGTTTTTTTTAAAAAAAAAAAAACTTTTTATTTGGTACCCAAGAGCACATGATATGCACGTCAAAAAATGAAGAGTGTGGGAATAAAAATAGGTGATCATGAGATTTCTAAGTCAATTCTGGACCCTTCCCTTTTATCCCTTCTCGTTTGTAAGGTTAGAGAACCTTTGAATTATAAAATAAAAATAAAAAAAGTGGACTTACAATCAATACTTTAAAATTGTTGCTGTAAAGATGATAGCACACCACTTTGATGGAAGAAATTTAGCCCCAAAAATGTAACTGCCAATCCACTTTTTTCGTTGTGTACTTTCACAATATCAAGTAGAGCACAAGCTCGCCCCCACGTGAATGGGCTGGTGGTTGGCGCCTCCTCCTCGGGACCGTTAGGTCCTGGGGTCGAACCTCAGCAGCAACATCAGTTCGCCGTGCATTTAACGTGCTAGGTTTGGTTGGGGCGCTGGACCGGGCCGGAGTGGGGATTAGTCGGGCCGCCTTTACGGACTTGACCCGGACACCCCACTCCGTCGACAAAAAAAAAAAAAAAAAAAAAAAAAAAAAAAAAAAAAAAAAAAAAAAAAAGTAGAGCACAAGCTCTCAATTGAAAAGAAAAAAGTTGGAGTCCTCGTCACATCAAGGCGAACCCATAGCAAATCATTTCGTTCCGGTCTACAGCCTTCCACTAAAAGATTATATATGCTATCTCTCTATCTATCTATTTGTCTGTCTGTCTATCTATCTATGGTGAATCTTTAGTGTTTTGGAGTGAGTATAATGTTATCTTTTAGTTTTGTACTTCCTAATAAGCCCTCATTCTTTTATTGTGTAATTCATTGTATTTCATTTACGGTGATACACACACATACATATATATAACAACCTTCTATTAACTTTAAGTATATTTGTATTATGATGGCAATAAATATGAAAACTTCCTAACCAAAATTCTTTATCTACACGTTGGTTAAAAAAATATTAATACTATTGAGATGGATTACTAATAAAAAAATACAAAGAAAATAAAAGAAAATTAAAAACTACAAAATAACATAAAAGAAAAGAAAAATAAAATTACAAATAGGAATAAAAAAAAATAAAAAAGGATATGCCCACCATCTCTGGAAATTGAAATTATGAAGATAAATAGCCAGCTAGGAATAATTATGATGGAATATTTAAATCCCACCACCAACAAAAATAAACACCTTAAAAAATATAAAAAAATTCATATTCGAAGAATTCATATTGATTTAATTCTATTGGCTGCTCCAATGCTCGATGTCTAGATATATTGTTCTCTCTTTAACACCTTCTGTGCATAAAATATTACAATATTATGCTTTTTCTATAATGAAATTAAGATTATTCAAAAATTTTGGCTAAATTCTTCAGATTTTGAGTTATAAATTATCTAAAATAATTCAAAAAATATTTTTAAAATATTAGAGCAATGGTTTCAATGTAAATAATATTTTCAAAAAGCCACTTTTAAAGAAAAAATTGTGATATTAACAATCAACATTTCACAAAAAACCTTACAAAAAAGAAATATAAAATTTTGGGAGAACACAATCACGTGCAAAACACATAAAATATTACTATTTACTTTCAAATGTAGTAAAAACAAAACATGTTCTTGATGTGAGTGGTGATGGGGTGGATGTGGTGACGCTAATGTCAGTTCTGATCGGCTAAAACGCTAGTGTTGGACAACAAAGAGGGAACTAGAAAGAAATAAAATGAAGAAAGGAGCATTTATAAGGGAAACTGATATGCAAGACAAGCTAACCAAGTCCCAAATTAGAGTCATCAATTTTTGTAGAGTGACCTTTCCAAAGTCTTAGCCAACGCAGCTTAGCCAAGTCGATTAGGAAGGACATCTTAAAGTCCCTCTCGGACATCATGTTGAGGGTTTAAACCTAGGTGCTTAGTGTATATATGGGGAAACTCAGCTTTTCTCAAGCTTCATATGTCGGATGATGACTAAAAAAATTGTTGTCCTCAATATCTTAGTCCTTGTCAAATTGATGATTGTTCATGGAATATGTTTGAGAGGACACATTTAGTTTATAAAGGAAAAAAAAAAAAAAAAAAAAAGATCTCAAGCGACCGCGTTAAACAATTCAAATCTTCTAGTTTGCCTATTGAACTTTCTTATGTCAATTTACCATCGAAAATTTTTTATCTCTTTTAATTATACTAGTTAACAAATTCAAAGTGATACCCAATTTGTACAATTAGACACTGAAATGTGTTAAAATTACATTAATCGGTTTGAATTGGACAACCCCAACCTGTATTGATCTAAAATGGGCCATAAACCCATCAATTTACTTCATTAAGTAGATGCATCTAAAAAATAAACCAGAAAAAAAAAATCAAATCTAGCCAGAGCTAAGGTGTGTTCCATCATCTCCATCTACCGAGCTAATGCAGGAGGTGTTAATTTGAGGAAAGGTGTATCGTCCTTCTAAAATTGCCCTGGTCATCCATCTATTTGCAGCTTCGGTGAAATGATTCCCATCCCAGTTCACAAACACCGAAGGATATGGACAAGAAGTTGTCAATGGATCGCCACATTCAGCTGTAAAGTTATAATTGTAAGGGCCTCCACCTCCACAACAGGCTACGAAGTTTTTCCCATTGAAACCTGAATCAAGCTCCTTCACATTACTAAGCATTCAGGAAGAATATATGGCTAATAACATCTCCAAATTTTTGGTGATATCTGTAAAGTCAAATATCTCAAAAAGGGTCATGTACTCAATATTCAGGAACGTGTTTTAAAGACCCGAAAAAAAATCAATGAAATGAACAGAGAAGAATGAATTAAATACCATATTCTTGTGCCGAATGATAGAGTTGCACGGTGGAATTGTAATAATCTGCATAGATTATAGATGCATGAGGATGGTGATCTCGAATTCTATTCAACTCCTTTTGAAGCATATCATTGTGGTAGATCATAAGCTCATTCAACCATCCAATGCATCCTGCTATTGAAGGGTGATCTCTATTGAAACTCAAAGGTTGAGGTAAGCAACCAGCTGGGATCATTCCCGGGACCATTATTGTCGTCATTCCGAGCTCGATGAGCTCCTGCATAATGAAAATTCAACTGAGGAATAGAAGAGTAAAATGCAAATTGCTACCCTACTGATTTAGAGCACCCAACACGGGTATCAAGATTCAATTATGATAACTCCTCCCAATGAAATGTTATCCATTAGATGAAAGGTTGATATTGTCCCAACTTAACCTATGTCTGTTGGATGAAAGGATGATGCTGTTCCAACCTAGGACTTAATGTCTGAAAGAGAGATTTTTGAAGGTTATCTCACATCAGTTGTAGAAGGGATAGGATGCTTGGTTGTAAATGTAAAGGAAAGTCTCACCCAATGAACTAGCTTTTAGGGTGAGAAGACCCAATAGCACCCGACATAATCTGGCCAAAAAACACAGTTAACCTGCTTTTAGAAACTCTACTAATTACTTCTTGCATCAAGGTTTAATAGCCCATGCATTAAATGCAACGTATTCCTGTGAGAGATGGTTAGTGAATGTTATACAAGTTGAATAGAATACTATTATGATGGCTTATTCATTGGCCTTTTCAAATCGTTTTGGTGTGACATATAAAACATAGGTTTGGAGTTAACGTCTATATCAGCTCAGTTTCAAAAAAACATGAAGAGTTAAATGCATGTAATTGTGTTTAAACAGAGAAAATATTTGATAGGAGGTAATATTTTTCCATATGACTGAATAGTGATGTAATTTAAGCAGTTCTATGATGGATTCTCACAATGACAGCCGAGACCATGCCTTGAACAACTAGGGGTACCACCGATTGAATTTCTTCCCTGCTTATTCCTCCAAAGTATTGATGGTTATAATCATTTGCTCCAAATGGTCCAAAAATAACTAATTAATGAGCGTTGCATAAGGTCATTGCAGCCTGCAAATGGATTTTGATAACCTTAGTATTGGTCAAACTATGTAAGATAATTCAAACGTTTTGAGGAAAAGAATTACAATTGTGTGTGATAGAAATTTCTACTTGTACCACTTTTGTCATACAGTTGCTAAACTTTGATCGATTGAGCAAAATATCTCTTAAACAAGTAAATCCCACATGGGTCAGCAAAGATCAACTAAACTAATTAATAAAGATTTTGAAATTATCTACTAAACTAAATCTTCGTGATGGAATAACATGATACTCTTGAGCGTAAAAGGGAAAAAAAAATCAAATTCTAGAAAGGGTTAATCACATTTTATCCCCTTAAAGAATATCCTATTTCTCAGTTTACCCCCTAACCTTTAATTTTGCTCACTTAACCCCCTTTAGGACAAAATTACCCTTGCATTATTTTGAATTTTCATTTACCTTGTTTTCCTTTCTTTTATTTCATTTTCTCTTTCCCACAAAAATCTTCACCTTAATGATTGAAATTAAAAAAGAGAAATTGCAGAGATCTATCTTCTCCTTAAATGATTAAAAAAAATATTCAAATCACTTTCCTAAAATACATTTTTTTTAGCCTTTCAATTCTTTTAATTTTGGGTTTTCCTCTTTCCTTTCTAGTTTCTCATTTTATTCCCAAGAAAATATCTTAAAATGAAATTGTGACCTGATTAATAATCATCAATTGAAATTTGTGGCACGTGACATCATACAAAAAATCAAAATTAGTTTTTGATGACTTTTAAACCTTCACCCAGAAATATGCAATTACAAACTCAAAACAAAAATTTTCGTTGAAATGGAATTTCTATTGGGAAGGATGAAAGAGAGAAGAAAGAGAAAAAGAAATAAAAGAAAGGAAAACAATTTCATCTTATGATATTTTCTTGAGAATAAAATGAGAAACTAGAAAGGAAAGAGGAAAACCCAAAATTAAAAGAATTGAAAGGCTAAAAAAATTGTATTTTAGGAAAGTGATTTGAATATTTTTTTAATCATTTAAAGAGAAGATAGATCTCTGCAATTCCTCTTTTTGAATTTCAATCATTAAGGTGAAGATTTTTGTGGGAAAGAGGAAGAATTAAATAAAGAAGAAAAAGAAAAAGAAATAAAAACAAGGTAAATGAAAAGTCAAAATAATGCAAGGGCAATTTTGTCCTAAAGGGGGTTAAGTGAGCAAAATTAAAGGTTAGGGGGTAAACTGAGAAATGGGGTATTCTTTAAGGGGATAAAATGTGATTAACCCTTCTAGAAATTTGAAAGTACAAATTCTAATTTCTTGATATATTGGCTCCCTCAATTTCTGGAAGACCGATGTCTTGATATATTGACTGCGTTGGAGCTAGTGTAAGAAAATTGCCAACGACACAAGACAATGAGAGACTACTTAGGGACGAGAATCAATCAAGCCCCAAAGAATAAAGCAAAGAAAGAGAATCAAGCAATTAATTGCTCAAATCGAGAGCAAATTGTTATTCAATATTTAACCATAAAAGGAATATACGATGAAACAAAGAATAGGTGGGTATGAAACAGACTAGATGACAGAATCCATTGCCAGGAGCTTCTTTCTTGTACTCAGATTAGCAAAGAAACATGTTCCTGTTCCACCCTCCCCCCTCCCCCCCCCCTGCCCCCCCCCCCCAAAAAAAAAAAAGAAGAGAAACATGTTCCTATGTGCCTTAGAGATGTGGTAACTTAATTACATAGATATGCCTTAGGAAAATTTAGACATCTAGTATAGCCTTTGTTGTTCATATGTCACTATGTTTGGGGGTTTTATCCCTTGTACAAGTTTTGTTTTGCTTATTAATAAAATTGGAGTAAAAATAAAAAGAAAGAAAGGAAGGAAGAAAATTTAGATATTTTGAATCCCCGATCATCAGTATTGTTCCAAGTGGGACGAGAAATCTTATGTCTGAAACGCGATCTTATCAAATATACAAAACATGTATTAAATTTGTAGTGAGTTGTATGTCTCATTCGACAATCCCTAAAACTTTTGTTTTTATCACTTTTTCATTACAATCAATTAGGGAGCAAAAATGCGTTTCTTGCAAGATCTACATTTATTTTTTTTTAATGTCAAAGCAAAATCAAACTAAATTCCCTCTTTAAGGTAAGTGGATAATTGAGCTCAGTACACTGTACACATTGCATTTGACTTTTGCTTCTACCCAACTATGAACATTAATAGACATTAACCCCTCTATAGAATCGCATTAATTCAATATCTTTAAAGAATCGCATTAATTTACTGTCCTTTGATTCTCGTAGATGTCAAGACTTTTTGCTGAACTTGGTGAACGCAATTAATCAATACTAGTTTAGGAGCACTGAAATCAATTGTTAGCCATAATGGTGGAATTTTATGTTGATTTCATTCCAAAACTGGAGAAACATTTTTCCAATAAATATATTGATTAATCTTTCTTGCATTGTTTTTTTAATATATAATTTGTGCGGGTATACATGAATTTGAATATAGATTAAGTATCCTGCATCCAAATCCGTTGATGTCAAGAAATCTTTACACTAATAGTCAGGGAAAAACTTACTTGAAGATCTGCAAAGAATTGGCAGCAAATCTTTGAACCAATTCAGCTGATCCTTCATGGAGTAAGGTAGACTAGTCCTTTTTGTTCATAGAATGAAATATTTAGTACTGGAGACCCTACAACTGCAAAATTCACACCAGAGTCGAAATTTCTGTTGCTTTCATTGTTCTTACCACCAAAATATGTTGGTAGGAGTGGAAGTCCAAAATATTCAGCTACAAAACAGACCGATATGCAAACAAACCATTGCAAAGCAATAGATTAATGGTAACAAAAATATTAAAAAGCAAAACCAAAAAAAAAAAAAACATGGGCTTCAATTCTAGTGCACAACGTATATAGTATATGTGTTGAAACTATACATTAATTAGATGATACAGACCAAAGAAATCTATCATGAGACGACCATCACAGCATCTGCCAGTAGGGTAATGAAAGTAGGTCTCTCCATTGGGTGGAAAGAAAAAATGGGGAGGTTTATGATGTGGGACTAAATGTGGATATAGCTCCAGATAGTTTCCAGCATCAGTCAGTGAATCGCCAAAGGCAAAGATTGATGTATAGCATCCTATCGCATGCTGAGGTGAAGACAATAATGCGAGAAGTACAAACGAACAAAATGTTCTTAGGAAAGAACTTGGAGAGGATGAATCGTAGAGAAATATATTCACTGCATTTTTTCTTGATTTGACCATTTTTAATGGCCTTGTTAATACTGAAAGAAGTGTAGAGGGTTAATTTCACTTCAAACAATTTGATTTAGGACATGACTATATCCACTTCAAACATAGTTTTAATGTGTTACTATTGACAAAGATTGCCTTTCCAAATATGTGTTACTAGATATTTTGTATTTCTTTTCTAGTTTTGAAACAATGAAATATATCTCGCCAAGATTGTTGTAGACATCAAGATTTAGTCCTTTTCATTTCCTCCAACAAAATGTTTGGTTAATTTGTCACATAAATGCCAAACTCTGGATTATCAATGATGTTTAAATTTTGGTTCACACTTCAAGAATATTTAGAAACTAGTTTTAAACAAGTTTCGATGCACAGCTATCATTGGGGAATAGAGTATCCATTCATAGAACACTTTCAATGATTTAGGAGTGAGAACTTTCTTCCATTTTTGTATTATATGACCGAATATGATTTTGGATAATACACTAATTTCTCCTCCATTGCAGTCTTCTCTATGCAATATTGTGTTTGGAACTAAACAGTTGACTAAATAGCAAACATCAGATGCTCCTCCCTTTGGTCCCTCTTTCCGGTCCAGCTTACTGATAATAAAAGAGGAAAACAAAGTAATATTAAATTGCAATACCAGGACAAATATAAAAGTATCCTTTGTATTTGGCGGTATACAGAGACAAAAGTTTTAAAAGGTAAGAAACTAATTGGTGAATTTAAGGAAGGAAAATATGTTAGCATTAAGAAGGTCATGAAAAGAAAGATTTCGCGATTCAAGAGTAACTAAACAAATCCAAATCACCCAATCTTGAGTATAACGTACAAGAAACTACAAATTTTCGGAGAGGTAATCAGCTAATTTTTTATTCCCTGCTACATTTGTCTCTTGCCCTAGCTACAAGTACAATAAACAAAACTTTACAAAGAAGACCCATATGTTGCCAATGATGATGAAGCTGTGTTCAGCATTATAATAATCTGGACGGAAGATAAACTGCATGAAGATGAAACTTTCAATTTTCAATCAACTCTTCTTAAAGCATTTTTGCTTTGGTATTCACTAAGCTTGTCTAACCATATAATGAAGTCATTATAGGATGTATATTTACACTTAAAAACTGTGTTGACCATTGAATTGATGAAAATGACCGATCTGGAACCAACCATGGAACCATGATCCTCACCATGCTAAGTTCAGCCAGCACCTGTATCAATTCAATAAACAGTAGATGTGGTAAGCAACTTGATTGACTACAAGTAGGTATTGATTAAATGAATAGCCAATTTGAATATCACTCCGAGCAATAACTTTTTTGTTTCTCAGTGAAGGTACAAAAAGAGTTCTCCTATTATTTCATTTCCAAAGTGGAATTAAATATATCACTTTGTTGCTAAGAAGTTGCCACACCAAATATAAACCAGAATAAGACGGAATGATGATTCCTGTACATAAGAAGCGATAACTAAATCACCCATGCATATCATGACATTGGAAATTTTTGAATGACAACGAAGAATCTCATCCAAGAAGAAGAAAGCGCAGAAAAGGGGACCATGTTATTGTGTAAAAATTGCTAAACATAGCCTTCCCTTGGAATTAAATATTGTGCAGTGAACACAGACCTTGCTTTGACCAGATATGGATTCTTATTGCACCATTCTTGCTTTCCCCATCATCCCCTCTCAAGAAAAAGAAAAATCATGTCTTATTTGAATATCATTCTTGACAACAATCACAGAGCAGCAACGTCCATGAACCAAGTTCTTCATATTCTCCAACTGTTAGCCAAGGCATTGAATCAAAAGTAGGCAAGCCCATGTGCTAAGTTTTTTGTAGGTTCGTCCTTGATTGTTTTCCTGTTTATAATCAGTCCAACTAGCCTAGAAACAAAGAATGAGTAATTGTGAAAATTCATCACAGCCTGCAAACGGATCATTAATCACCTCATTAGTTAATCTCACAAATGTCATGGCAAAGATTTTCATGACACAAAAACCAGGATTGCTTCAAACCCAGCAGAACCTAACTCCGGTATTATCAAACTTGTGTCTCAAAAGGCACATGCTTAACCTTTTTAACTTGAAACCCATGCAAAAGATTGGACCAAATTTCTAAACCACTCTAGTTGATCAGTTGAAGAGTTACCAAATAATGTGTATTAAATTTCCCTATCTACACATACATGGGTTGCAACATCAAATACTGGATTCCAAAAGTAAAAAAAAATTTCTTCGTGCGTCCCTGCTACCAAAACATGTTGGTACAAGTGGAAGTTCAGAACGCTTTGATGGAAAAGCAATCCAGTAAAAATCAATTGCTTCACATGAAAACACGATATGCAAAGCACAAGACGTATGTTCCTTTTAGACAAGAAAGTACAAGAATATAGATATCTAACGTCAGTGGACCATCATAGCATCTACAACGACCAGTTCAGTGATGTAAGTAGGTTTTCACCACAGTGTGAAAATGATTTGCATCTGGGATTTAAGTTTGCATCAATGAAGGCAACCACTGATTTGTACCACCAAATGGCAGAGGTCAACATGAAAACATTGACATGATTCAAGCTAGGTTCAAACTTGTCCAGCATCATCACATATGTCTTCCCTATCCAGGAAAATTGCATGATTGAACAAATATTGAAGGAATTGGTTTCCTGTCACTTGTTCAATGCTGGGCAATAAGGCTATAGGTTTCAGGTTCTCTACAAATGAACTCAGAGTGCATAAGCTTTTCAATTTTTAGGTTGTGCTTTTTTCCTTGTATTTTCCTGTTATCATATGTCAGGACAAGCAAAGGGAGGACTAAGACATGTTTATGGTTGAAAACTATCAGTAAGTCTGTCCCTAAAGCAAGTTAAAAAGCAGCCATGGTCAGTTAGTTTTCAATTTAGAGATCTCAGAATCATGCATAATCTAGCAGATCAACGAAATGCATAAGCATGAAGTTTAAGACAACATTTGAAAAGCTTTTACCTTCATTTACATCTATTGTCCAGCATATAAAGCTTCTAGACTATCACTGCCAAACCAACTAAACCCAGTGCCTTTAGATATTCCTCTTGTCTTCATTAGCTCCCTAAGCTCAGTTACATTGCTCCACCTCCCAGCTTCTGCCAAGGTATTAGATAATGCAACATATGCCCCAGGTCGACTCTCAGCATTTAATTTGAAAAGTTCATTGGCAGCTAAATTTGCCATGTCCACATCTCCATGCAGCCTAGAACAACTCAGCAGAGCAGCCCAAACATCAGAATTAGGATTTTGAGGCATCTCCATAATAAATTCCAAGGCCTGATTAAGAGTTCCTGCACGGCCTAAGAGATCAACCATGCAGGCATAGTGCTCCATCCTTGGTTTCATCGAGTAGTCTCTCTCCATGCGGTAAAAGATCTCCCATCCTGTTGCAACTAGTCCGGCATGTGCACATGCAGTAAGAGCACTGAGAAATGTAACATAGTTAGGCTTGACCAAGGGATCTAACAGCATCCTATTGAACAGCTGAAGTGCTTCATTTGGAGCACCATTTTTCCCATAACCATCAATCATGGAAGTCCATGAAAACACATTCTTTTCAGGCATATGATCAAAAATTTTTCTTGCGTCCACAGTTCTTCCACATTTTGAATACATATCAAGAAGAGCGCTCCCCATTTTTATATCAGTAAACAATTCAGTCTTCATAAGTTGCCCCTGAACCTGCTGACCAACTTCAAATGCAGATATTACAGAACAAGCCCCAATAATGCTCGCAAAGGTTGATATTGTGGGCTTAAATCCTGTCCTTTGCATGGCAATGAAAACCTGAATTGCTTTCTTGGCAGTTTCAATCAATTTACTGTAACCCTCAATCATTGCATTGAAAACCACCACGTCTTTTTCCACTGTTTTGTTGAAGACGTGCTCAGCATCTTCGATAAGACCCTGGTTCATGTAACCAGTGATCATAGATGTAGAACAAACTACATTCTTCTCCAACATCAAATCAAACACTCTCCTTGCATAGTCCAATCTCCTACTCTTCACGTACGAGTCAACTAAAGCCGTGTAAAGCACATCATCACCATCAACACCAGATTTTATTATCTGCGCATGTACTTCTCTGCCCACAGTCTTGGATCGCGACAATACACTTTCAAAACTAGACCCCTTCAATATCATTGAAAATGTAAACCCGTCAGACTTTTCACCCGAAAACGTCAATTTTCTAAACAAATCAAAAGACTTCTCAACGAGCCCATGTTTTATATAACCTGATAGCATGTAGTTATAAGAACTAAGAGTTGGCTGAGGCAATTCATCAAACACTTTCTGCGCATATGACAAGCTAGATGATTTCAGGTGAAGTATGATGATCTTGATGGAGATGTTGCGATTGGGCTTGAACCCAGTTTTAATGATGTGGGAATGAATCTTTTGGCCATGAGAAGGGTGGTCTGAGTTGATGTAGTGTTGCAGGACAGAGGAGAGAGAAGTGGATGATGTTAAAGGGCTCAAAAGGTAGTTACAATCTTTTGGTGGGAAATTCGAGCTTGATAGGATCGGGGTTTTGAATTTCGCACATTTTGACATTATTCTGGCTGCTGCACAATTGCATTGAGCACGCTAATTCCATCAACAGTATGTACATTTAGCTCTTAAGCCCAAACAATTTATCCAGCATAATGCAACGAATGTGTCGGCCATGAGAATATGCAGCAGTAGGGGTGTTAAACTCAACTCCCAGGTTCTACGAACACATCTAACCTAGCAACTTGTCAGAGTCTTAAAACTGATGGGATAGGTAGATTCAACAGGTCAAGAAAAACTATGCAAAATTTGGATTCTAGTTCTTTTGTTTGTTTGCTAGAAGAAAAACAGAAAGGATTAGGAGAAGTTTTAAACGGGATGATACCTAAATAATCCCAAGTTTAAGGGGGAAAAAATATTTTAGATTCTTTCTAATAAATGGTTACAATATTTTCTCATTTTCATTGCGTCTCCTGCATTTATAATACTTTTTCTACGTAACTTTAATTTTATAATAATCAATTGATATATCTTTTAATCATTAATAATTACTAAAACTTGAAATAAAAGTATATTTGTTACTTTCTTTCACCGTTATGTATTTGAAATGCATATTTGTTATACACTAATTGCCTTGAACTCAAGATAATGCTCAGAGCCGTAAGCAGGAGAAAGGATAATGTTCTTCAATTAGGTAGCTAATGACTGTCTTTCCAACAAGAGATTTTCGTTGTTGTACTTGTACCATGTGCCATAACTAATCGTATGAAACTTTTCAAACTACTAATTTTTCACTATATTGGCTGATGATAGGAGGGAAGATCATGTATGGATGACTAAATATCAAATGCGGGGATTTCTCTTACCAATAATGGATGGAAATCTTCCCTAATTGGTGCATTTAATTGGCAAAGATATTATAGTCAAGAATCCTGCATGTCCATTCTTTTAGATAACGTTTAGTGAATTGATTCCTCGGGTTACCTTGCTTGTGCTGAATATTCCTCAATTCCTCATAGCTGACAATGATGGCCATATAAGCCTCCAATAATGACAACCAGCATTCCAACATCACATGGTTACCAAAAAGTCAAGAAAAGATAATAAATTTTGAAATTGTGGATTGGAAAAATACTATACTCATCTCAAGCAAGCAAGCAAGCAAGTTGGACTTGTTGCTGTGTCCTTCTCTGGCTCTATTTCAAGTTGGAACGCTTGAGTACAACAGTACTCCTTTCAATCCCTTGAGAATAAGGCAGTGGCAGAAGCACCTGCCGGAACTTGTTCTGCTGCAGATAATTTTGGAAGAGGCTATGGCTGTGGGGTTGGCAATTACAAGTGATGGAGGAAACTACAATGGCAGGATGACACCGTTCGTGGTCTTGTCTTGCATGATGGCTGCCATGGGAGGAGTCATATTTGGCTATGATATTGGAATTTCAGGTTTCTTCAGTAGCAATTTTGTTTCAATGTTTCATCGTCGAGAACAAAAAAATCTTTGATGAAATGATGCATGAACAAGTGTTGAGTGAAGTAGGCATACAGGTGTTGAGTTATATTCCAACTTTTATAGTTCCAACATAAGAATTTCCTATATTTTTCGTTAATTTCTGGTAAGTTTCGAGTCTTCTTAGAGATGCAAAGAGTAAAATTCTGTGAAGGAAGTTTTGTTGATAACTGATAAACTAATTTGATCCCCAAATTCTGTGAAGGAATAAATGTGTATTTGTTAATCATTGCTATGAACTTGTTGAGTGATCAGAAGTCCTAACTTGTTTTGGCAATTTTGAAGGCGGGGTGACCTCTATGGAGCCATTTCTAAAGAAATTCTTCCCAGATGTCTACACTAAAATGAAAGAGGACACCAAAACAAGCAACTATTGTAAATTCGACAGCCAACTCTTGACGTTATTCACCTCTTCACTCTATCTAGCTGGCCTCGTTGCTTCATTCTGTGCTTCATCACTCACTCGAGCTTTTGGGCGCAAGGCATCGATCCTTACTGGAGGAGCTGCTTTCCTTTCTGGAGCAGCTCTTGGTGGCGCTGCATACAATGTGTACATGATTATATTTGGAAGAATTTTGCTTGGAATAGGTGTTGGTTTTGCAAACCAGGTGGGATGCATCAGCTGTCAGTCCTTCCGCATAATAATAAAGGAAACAAATGAGCTTATGAATGGGTCTAGTTCAATTTATCAATCTTAATTTCTTTTCAGCTTACACGTATACGTTGTCCTCTACCAATCTTCAGGCTGTTCCACTATACCTGTCAGAAATGGCGCCAGCCAAATTCAGGGGAGCAATCAACAACAGCTTTCAACTAAGCATCGGCATTGGAGCCTTAATAGCCAATTTGATTAACTATGGCACTGAAAAGATAAAAGATGGACGGGGATGGCGAATCTCGCTTGCTCTGGCTGCGGTCCCAGCATTTATTCTGACTCTAGGTGCCCTTTTTCTTCCAGAAACTCCGAATAGTATACTTCAGCACAGCAACAATCATGAAAAGGCCAAGAGGATACTGCAAAGAGTCAGAGGCACCGAAGATGTCCAAGCAGAATTTGATGATCTTATAAAAGCTGGTGAGATTTCTAAAACCATTAAGCATCCTTTCAAAAACATCATTCAGAGGAGATACAGGCCTCAACTTGTCATGTCAGTAGCGATACCATTCTTCCAGCAAGTGACGGGGATTAATGTGATCGCTTTCTACGCTCCAATACTTTTTCGCACAATTGGCTTGAAAGAAAGTGCATCACTCTTGTCCGCTGCAGTGACTGGATCTGTAGGTATTTGCACCACCTTCATATCAATGTTGGTCGTTGACAAAGTTGGCCGAAGGTTTCTGCTGATAAACGGTGGCATTTGTATGTTTGTCATGCAAATTTTAGTGGGGGGAGTTATGGCGGCAAAGCTGGGGGATCATGGTGGATTGAGCAAAGGGCATGCCTTTCTAGTTTTGGTGTTGATCTGCTTATATGTTGCTGGATTTGGATTGTCATGGGGTCCGTTAGGATGGTTAATTCCCAGTGAAATTTTTCCTCTTGAGATACGATCAGCTGGACAAAGTATCAATGTTGCAGTCAACTTTTTGTTCACTTTCATTGTTGGACAAACTTTTCTATCAATGCTTTGCCATTTCAAGTATGGGCTTTTCTTCTTCTTTGGAGGCTGGGTTGCGCTCATGACCGCATTTGTTTACCTCTTATTGCCAGAAACCAAGAATGTGCCGATCGAGCAGATGGAAAGAGTTTGGAGGAAACACTGGTTTTGGAACAAAATAGTAGAAGTAGACAACGAAGTGATCAACAAGACTGAGGCCTAAAAGGATTCTCTCAGAACCCAAACTGTTATTCACTTGAATCAACATGTTATCAATGCACCACAATTTGATGTACTAAACGCAAATACTCATTTTGCTTCAGTTCGAAATACAATTTCAGAAACATCAAAAACTCCGCCGCTAATGTACAATAAAATTACAATATTGCATATACAGGCGCTTAAACATTCTTGTTAAGCACAACATAGCAATTGGAATTGCTAAAGTTCTTATTTCTACTTCTCCAGCATCTCCATGGACCAAAGGTAATGGCAATTCGGATGCCATTGTTAAGTCTTTTGCCATTACTACAAGTTTCATGCCGCTATTGAGGATTAGGAGGGCGGCTATTTGCATTAGAAACACGGGATCCCCATTCAAGCAATTCTTTGCTGGTGTCATCTTTGTGAACCAGAACCTCAATAAAGCATAAGGAGTCCTTATGTGTGCCTGTTGCCGTTGCAATTGCTTCTGTCAGCTCATCCTCAGTTCTCACCTGTTACCAAAGAGACCATCCGTGAGTACAAGGATATGGAATACCACTTCCACTAGTTTAGAGAGTAGATGTAAAATCATTCTAAGAATCACATTAATTTCATCAAGCTGTTGCTCACCATTAACTAGAAATTATACTAATGTTGAATGTTCAGTTAATGTTGATCATAATTTTAACTCAAAAAGTAAGGCAGTAGGTATTTGTCTGTTAAAGCTAACCTTGGCAGTCCAGCATTTGCCTTCACCATTGTGGATAGCATTCACAAGACCCGTGTAGTCCCAGTTTTTTATGACATTGTAGGGGCCATCATGAATCTCTACTTCAATTGTATACCCTCCATTGTTGATTAAAAATATTATGCTATTTTGCCCACATCGCAACATGGTTGAAACATCCTGAGCTGTCACCTGTGAAATGAATTAAAAAAAAAATTGACTCAGCATTCTGTTTTTCGCATTGGTCTAAAGCTTTTTGTATATTTGGAATTTGACAAGATGAGCACACTTTCAGATGGAAATGTCATTGCACTAAACCTAAGGCCTCAAGTGCCCAAGAAGCTGACTATGAAGACTAATTGTATAGTGCCATGCCTTAAGTTCATAAATTCAGTTTGTTATGTCATTTGAACTAAAATCAATCTTTCTCTGACCTGGAAGCTCCCATCTCCAATGCAAGCAATAACACGTTTGTTTCTAGCAGCCTGAGCATAACCTAGAGTTGCACCCACCGACCACCCAATGGATCCATATTGCATCTGGAATTCATACCTGAACAGACATAATCACATAAAAAAACTGTTTTAAAGACAGTAAACCTAAATCTAACCAAAAACTCCTCTAAGTTGTGAAAATGTCTTGAAACACAGTACTGTAGAGTAGATGCTGAATCCAACTTTGCAACAGAGTCAAACTTACCCACAATTCTCAGGCAGCCGAAGCTTTTGACAATTGAACCATGAATCTCCTGTCTCTGCAATTACCGCAGTTTCTTGACTCAACATTTCCTGTAAATGAGCTTGGTTAAGTCAATGCAAGAGGCATGCCAGTGTCCTCTTTTCCAACAAACATTAACAGTTTTATATATAGGTATTAACACTTGATAGTACAAGAGTTAATTACAAAAAGGGGCCACTGCCCTCATTTCCTTCTGTGCTGTCTATCAGCCATATTGGGAAATTTTGTTCCCATTCTACATCATGCACTAACTTTCCAGCAAACTGAGCTAGTGCATGCCAGTGTCCTGCTGATGCTAACATTGTTAAAATTCTTTGAGATGAATGCCTACATATTCTAGCATTTGACATTTAAGATTGGAGCTTCTTGCATAACCTAAAAAAGCAAAATTATTGTAGATGGATTTGCATGAGTATGATATCAACAAAATCTGTATCACAATCAACAGAAAATCTAATTTAGCATTCTTCTTAATCATCGTTCGGTAATTATTGATTCTTAATTGTGTGCTTCTCATGAGTTTGATTATGCAAGAATTGGATCTTCTTCAGAACTGCACAAATAATAGATGCACATGAAAAGAAGTAGAGAGTTGTGCATAGTATTTGTACCTGAATGTGCTTGAAGAGGATGTTTACTCTAAGAGGTTCATCCTTCCCGCGTGTGAGAGCAACTCCTGGAGGGACATATATCCTGCGAAAATTCTCCATGGCAGTGCTGTTTTTCTTCAGCTTTTTGGCCAGTGCAGACAAGAATTCCGTCATGAAAACCCAGCCAAATGAAGGCCCATTACATATAGTAACACGATTGGGTTGTACACTAATTAATTTCTCTTTTTTGATCAACAAAGAATACCCAACTGAACTGTAGTCATTGAAGATAGGGCCAACAAAGACATATGCATCAGCAGATTCTACTATCTCCCCACAGAAGCTACTGCTGACTGCTCCCCAGTATGTTCCAATAAAATGGGGATGGTGCTCTGGCACCAGCCCCTTGGCTGATGGCATAACAGCCACAGGGTAGCCAGAAGCATTAGCGAACTCCAAAAATGCCTGCTGTGCCTTTGCCACCCTTAGCTTTGGGCCTCCAACGATGACAGGTTTCACAGCTTTGTTCAGAAATTCAGCTGTTGCATCAACTGCTGCTTCCAATCCCAGCTGATTGCTAACCCTGCAAGGAGAGAGATTCATGCAGTAGATAAGTATTACAACTTCTTAAAATCAAAAAGAGTAGAAAGACTTGCAAAGAAATACCAACATACTTTTAAGCGATATTACAAAGATAGCAACTATATTTTGCATTCAAAGCTGTTTTAAGTTTTATAAACAGAAAAGTTTATAGTCAACGAAATTACAAAATGCAAAGTGCAGACAAAACAACAAAAAAAGACAGTTTCCATGCGTTCTTCCTTGAATATGATGAAGTCTAGTTGCCAAAAGTCGAAAATTAACTGTCACAGAAACAGACAGATGATATCCAAAAGACCTGAAAATCTCAAAGGACAAAGTGCCACCAATCTGAAGCATTAGCAGCTTATCTGATTTAGTTGTTTTTCCTACGCAAACACATATAACAAATTATCTACTTCGGATCAAGTGAAAATGTTCATTCTCCAAGACTAAGCAAATAAAAACGCTGTCAGAAAACTCAATGACATTAAACTCCATGAAATGAGGAACTACAGAAGAATAACATACTTTGGTGCAAGAAAGAATGGGACTGGCTCTCTTGCAAAGGTAGGATGAGAAAGTCCAGGCAAATTACAACTAATGCTAATGTAAGCTGGTTTACTTTCCTTCAAAGCAGTTGAAATTGCTGTGTCAATCAACTCATGAGCATCATCCAGGTTGTTCACCACTGCCTGTCACATTACAGTTTATCAATCTCAATTGGCAGTATAGCAATAAAAACACCAGTCCACATTAACATATTTCAGCTGATTGAACACTGCAATAACACCCAACCCAAGTGGAAAAATAGCAAATACTTTCAACATGTCAACTCGATAGCTCAAATTGGGTATACCATTGTTCCAACAAGATATGTACAACTCTCTACAAATCAATTGCATAAAGCCACCATACCATCAAATATTAGGGTACTTCAATCTTGTGTTAATAATTCTATTGGACTTGAATGGGTGATAATTGGGACCTCTATGAATTTTAAATGTATTTTGCTAGAACCCAATTTATATCAATAGTTGTTTTACTTTCAAGGTGAACGAAACCTTCATAGCCAAGTCACAAAATACATTACATTATATTACCAACTGCGCTCGCCCCTTGCCTCTTTCAATCACCTATCACATTTTAAGCATAATCTATCATAAGATTCTTCCTTAAATTCTTTCCCCGCCTGAATTACATCTCAGCATGGCAATAATCAAGGTTTTTAACATTTTGTTTTTCTTGAATTATCAATCTTTGTATCTCTTTTCAATTTAATAACAGTTTCAAGATCACAATGTCACAAATTACCGGCTTATCTGTAATATATCTTATTTTTCGAATAATGATATGCAAACAAAAATTAATAGTTCTACATTTTAAGTAAAAAGTGACTCATGAGGAAAATAAGAAAAAATGTAAAGACATCTTCACCTGAATACAAGTAACTGTCTGAAAGCACCGGAGCTCCTGAGAGAAATCGGGTAACCCAATAGTGTGATGCAAGATCCGGTTGGTCCCATAGTCATTGGAATTGGGCCCACCAACGATACATATGACTGGCAAATTCTCACTATAAGCCCCAGCGATTGCATTCAACACACTCAGCCCGCCCACAGTGAACGTCACCACACACGCTCCGACTCCCTTGGCGCGTGCGTAGCCGTCAGCTGCGTATCCAGCGTTCAGCTCATTACAGCAGCCGATCAGATTCAACTCCGGCTCGGCTATGAGATGATCCAACAGCGCTAGGTTGAAGTCCCCAGGAACTGAGAACACGTCCTTCACGCCAATCTGCACCAGCCGCTTAGCCAAGTGGCTCCCAAGACTTCCTCCCGCTGGAGCCTGAGCTGAGCAAGCCGTGATGCCACTTCCATGAATAGCTTGAATTTCCATTTCTGTCACCTTTCTGGACTTTTTTTTTTTTTTTGCAAGAAATTGTTATAAACTTTCGGGGTTTTTGGTTTAAAAGAGCTTTCTGGTTTTAGGTCGCATGATCATGGGATGATCATGTATTTATAGCTTGGCATCATAGCAGCGTCTTTTGTTTGTGGGCGGTGGGATGGGCGGGGGGGGGGGGGGGTGTTGAAATTTGAAACTGGAGACTGGAGACTGGGGAGTGCGTGACCGTGTGTTGTGTTTGTAAGTTTTGGTGCTTTTGAAAGACTATGGGCAATGGTAGGCAGGAAGTCAGCTGCACAAGAGGATTGGATTGTATTTGAATGCTGTCAAATAGTTGTAGTATCTAGTCCGTATTGACGCCTATGAATTAACCTAATATTACACATCTTTGTTATAGTAGTAGTGATTCTGGAGGCGACAAAAAGGCAGGTTCGTGATTTGATGAAATAATTGTTCATAATTTAGGAATAGGTGCATAGAGCTGGACTTTAGAGGAATGTGCACGTTAAAGTGGTTTGAAAACCTGAGGCAGCCATGGTTCATTGGATTTGGTTCACTTGATGGTTTTAAGAATTTCTGGCAAGAGGTTTTGGTATAGATGCTGTAATCAAGTGGGCTGCATAGATTCTTGGTATTGACTATTGACCAAAATCCCTATAATATGACAAAATCTCTATAATATTGACCAAATTCTCTATAATTGTCTGCCGAGGTTGAGTGGTCTTCCACGTACACCCCTTTTACGGTTGGAATGTCGTATATTTGGGGAGATAATTTTAGAAACCTCCCCTGCAGTTTTCCGTAATAGCACTTACCACAGCTATAATTTTGAAAATTGCTCTCACACCCCTTGTCAGTATGACAAGACAAGAGGTCTCCATCAGAAATAGCCAATGGGATTGCAGGATTTTTGTATTGTGGAATAGTCGGAGACAGATTCCTTTAAGCCTTCCTAGAAATAGCTATTGGCACGGTAGGATCTTGTGAAGGGCGGATCTGGCTCTCCTCCGATGGATTTCCTCTCCATTTTTTGCAGTACACGTCTGAATGAATGCGTGATACATGTTTTTATTTATTAATAAGATTTAAAATTAGTCAAATTTAAAATAATTATGTCTCTTTTCAGTAAAGGAAAACATATGTCATGCATCCAAATATATATTATGAAAAATAAAAAGAGAATTCACCGGGGAGAAGTCAAATTTATCAAGGGTCGCTATATTTTCTCTGTCTCGCACTTGCAGCCAAGATGGTTACACAAAAATAATTGCATTGGTGCACTCGTCTAAATAATTGTATGCAGCAGACAGCTTCAATAAACATCGTTAAGGTGAAAGGAATTAGGGTCTAGTCCCTTAATATTTTCCATCCTCGTATGATCGAATCGTAGTATATCATGAAATTAATAAACATGTGTTTCTTGTTAAATTTGCGATGTTTCTCTTGCGCTTTTACCATTTACTCGTATACATGATTTTTTTTTCCCAGAGCGTTTGAGGAAGATTTCAGAGTAATGTCTCTAGATAAAATTCAATTTCAATTCTCAAGTAATTATTGCAATTGCCAAGCCATATGTTTGTTTTAGGCTTTTAGCATGACTAGATTTTGGGTGTCCACGTCCTAATTTATGTATAAGAAACTTTCATGTTTTCATCCATGATGATACATGCTTTTCTTACGGGTTCTTACCATAATTGTAAATTGTAGATTTGAATCAATTTGATTTGCCAAGATTTTGTCAAATTTTGATCTGATTGGATTGTCTTGATCATCAACGAAACATTCTTTACCATCTCATTTCCTTCTTATATCATAGCCTATATCCGTTCCTTATATACCATTCTGAAGGCATCCAAATTCTTGGTTTCTTGTTAGTTTTGTAGCAGGGTCATGAGATTTAAGGCATACAATTCTGAGTTCAGAAATGATCATCTAAGTAATTTTCCCTCAACTCTCAACACTTGGATAACTGTTGGTAACTCTAGTTGGTTTTGGCATGATGGTTCATAGTTGCCCTTGTAAACTAATCTTGTCATTTCCTTGGGCCTCGTGGCTGGCTAGATTTCTGGACATTGGATTCCAAGGCCTGTAAAGTTTCTTCAGCGCACATGCTTTGCGAGTCACCAAACCTTTAATCCTTGTAGTTTTAAAACGCTGGAGCTCTATCCTATAGTAGAGATGGTAATTTATCCCAAGTCTTTGAAACATAGTTCAAAAAAATTGGCAACAATTTTTCTAGGCAATTTATACTAAAAACCTCACTCTTAAAAAAAAAAAATTAAGAAAGGCAGCTTTCTTTTCCCTCTCATCTTTTCTGTTTTTCATTTCAGAGAAGACAAACAATAAGATATTAGAGAATGTTTCAATGAAATCATCAAATATCAAAGACGCAAGGGAGAACCTTAAATACTGAACTAAATCGCCTAGTATCTATTCATCTTCGATGTGCCCAACAAATGGCTTACGATCACTTGCAAAAGACGACTTCCAATTTGATACAGGAGGTCGATGAATAACTTTGACTGCCTGATGTTTAAAGAATTATACAAGAATATGATATTGTTAAAAACGGCATTTTTTTTTAGCCCAACATTATTACAATTGGTCCTATATTGGAGGAAAGCGGAGGAAGATGGACCTATCTAATCTATTGATGGGCTCGAAAGGAGCTAAGACTTTGTTTGATCACTCAATTCAGCACTTAAATTTAATCGATTGAGATGTCATTATGTTTAGACGCGTCTGATAATAAGAAATTGAACATATGAATTAACTAAGTGGCACTTGCTCCCAAAAATAAATGAAAAACTATTCACTTATCACTTAATGTGATATACACTTAAATATATCAAATTTAATACTTAACAACTCAATAACTTAATATATTAAGACTTCAGATCTCAGTGTTGGTACATAACAATTCAATAATTTCAAATTTAGTACTTAATAATTTAATAATTTAATGGATTCATACTTTAGATTTCAATTTTATCAAACGCATCCTAAATAACATTCGACCATGTTTCAGAAAATTTTGGAGAGAAAATGCAGTTAAGAAGATTCAACCACCTGACCTATGCCCCAGGAGGGAGGCCAACTGAGCTTTAAAACGAGTTAGGTGGCTTTCCCTTCGGTCTATTTTTTTTAAAAATAGAATTTGAAATATAAATTTTACATATATATTATGTATGCAATCGTGCTAGCATATACACTAATAATCTATATAACATTAGCTCTTAAAAAAAAATTTTGACCATTAAAAATTACAACTTGATTCAGTCAATGGAAGCAATTGCCTCTAGGAAAAGCCTAGGGTTGCAAATTGATTTCCTCTCCAAGTTCATGGGGATCAAGCTTAATTTACACTAAGTTCTTCAAGCCAAAAGATTCAAGTTTATATCTAGTTGTTAGGCAATTCTTCTTCTTTATTTGTTCAGTTGTCTGCACAGCAAGAAACAGGGGTTACCTCAAGTTTTCTTTAGCAGCTTCCTACCCCTTATCCTCAAGAAATAAAACCACACTCCTCTCAGAAAACGAACACCGGCCATTGTCAATAATTATTAGTTGTAGATCGACAGGATGGTCCCCCGCGAATAGCGTGGACAAGTTTCATGTCCCATGTGATCACATCATGAATTCAAGATAAAATTTGTCGGGGTCACACGCGTCATGTCACAGCTCACCACATTGACTAAGAGATAAATTTTTATACACCACAAATTATAGTAAAAGAAAAAAATTGTACATTGATAATTGACAAAGAATCATAAAAAGAAAATGGGGTAAAACTAAAGGATGAGGTTCAAGAAATTCATGAGCATCTAACTGATGTCTGTGTCCAGTTGATCTGAGTTTAAAGAATTCAATCAAGAAGTCGAAAAATCAATAAAGTTATCGTACACTGAAACCAAGAAAGACAGAATCTTAGATGAGTTTCCACTTTCAAAACCTACTAAAAATCAGGGCCAGGTTGAGGAGATTCAAGCTTCTAACAAGGGATTTGCTTCGTGAACCACTTCATGATGGAGAATGGAGCTTTGATCAGCCCAAGCGCCAGCTCTATCACCACAGTTACACAGATGCAGCATGGACATATGCAACTTATGCATATTCTGCATCACAAAATTTCCAATAAGCAATTGGTACAAAGAAAGAAAAAATTTTAAATCCTACAATAATTCTTATGACAAAAACCCAAAGAATTGAGGGCAATGGCTATAATTAATAAAACTCAACTCTAATTCAAGCCCAGAAAACCAAAAAAAATTTAAGGAAGAATTTACCGTAACATTAAACATGCTACAACACAAATTTTTGTGATAACATATTATCAGAGAACTGAGGGCAATGGCTCAACTCTAATTCAAGCCCAGAAAACAAAATTTTGAAAAGAATTTACCTTAATCCTAGACATGCTACACAGTTTTTTCTAGGGTGAAGGATTAGATGTGTATCGAGAGTTAAAACATAGAAGGGGGTGATAGTGATGATCAGGGAGGAAAAGATGTACTGACCCGACAATCCAGATGACAACGCCGACGATTGAGAGGAGGCAAGAAATCAATGCGAAGGGAAGGCCCAGGAGAAAGCCGAGAGGGTGACATTCACCGCCTTCACCACAGCAGTCACACATGACTCTGCCTTCTTGATCAAATATATTACTTGTTGATGGAAATCGTGGTTAATCAGCCTTGACCCTTTATATCTTCTTGGTTTTCGCGGAGGAAAATATGATCAGATTTCTCTCCCGGAAATCCTCGGGGGAGCAGAAAACAAAGGCTTCCTTCTTTTTCTTCTTGTACGCAACGGCAAAACAGAGAATAAGAAAACAAAGGAAAACACATACACGTTATCCGGCGTCGATGACAATAATAAAATGAGTCACCCTGTTACGTAATTTGTTGTACAGTTCATATTATGATTGCTCCAAAACTTGTCCGTATTTGAAAATACTTCCTTTTTTATTTATTTTATTTTGCTCATTCCTTTTTTAAAAAAAAATCTAAATTGAACTTTAATTGATCTCTTTGATGGTGCGTTGTTTTTTGGAATAATATTGGAGAAATATTTTGAGCGATGGGCTGCTCGTAATTTCTGCACTCTAGTACTATAATAAATGCATTTAATGAGAAAAATTGGTGTTACATTTGCTCATATTGTGAAACTTAAATATCACAACCTCATAAATATCATACTTTGTACGCAATACTCAACTAGCAAGGATATCGGATAGGTGACTGTTAGATCTCTAGTTTGACTCTTCAAACCTAATCTAAGGAGGGTGACCCAACTGGGTCTAGGGGACTGATGAGAACTCAACCACCATCAGATTAAACGGGTGCACCACGTACCCGTATAGATTTTTTGAAAAAATCACATATTATGATAATTAATGGGAGATCAGGTTTGAACCTTTGACCTCTCATCCCACCAAGTCTTGGTGGTGGCTAACAGCCAAAAGGCCGTTGGTTTTATAAAGCTTGAAATCTCCTTTGAACAAAAAAAAAAAAATCATACTTTTAAGATGTATAGGCTATCTAATAAAGTTTCACTACACGTGCGTTTATCTCTCAATATTTGTGGGTTCAATTGTAAGTGTAATTACCATTTTTTCGGTTAATTTGTTGATTGTATTGCCTCCACAATGGTTTCTTGTAATCTTATAAGATTAAAAAAAACTATATTATAAATTTCAAACACAAAGTTAAGAGTGCACGTACTCAGTATTGTTTTTTTTATGATGAAACTTAGAAATTGTATTATTTCATTTGAAGCAGTATTGATTTACCATACTGGGAAATTGTGAACAGAAGCTGGTGAGAATGCCATTTGGTCTAATTCTTACGGCCGATACTTCCAAATATGTGTGGCACGAGTTAGTTCATGCTGTTGAACTAACAATTATTGCTTTTCCTTATTTAAAAATTAAAATACCCCTTATTTTTCATTTCCCTTTCCTTTTGTTTTTCTTCTCTTTCCTTTATTTAAAATACATCATATCCAATACCAAAAGCCTAAATACTTGTTTTGATACCTGCATAATGTAAGAATTCAATTACTTACTAATTCTATATTTTTGGAGTTGGTTTTTCTAATTCATCACAACAGTCAATAAAACAAAAAATACAAATTCAGGATTCCTGGGACTTTAGTCCGACCAATAAGAAGAATGACTGAAGGACAATTCAAGATCAAGTCTCATTTATCAGACAAAGTTCTCTACAAGTAATTCTATGTTTTTAAACTCGGAACGGACCGGTCGGTCCGACCGGTCAAATCGAGAATCGGCCAACTATTCAGTCCGAGTTATTCTTAAAAATCTAAAAAATAAAAACTTGGTCAAACCATGTCAAAAACCGGGTTTGACCGGAAACCGGTGGCTGTCAAAGTTCTTTTTTTTTTTTTTTTTAAAAGGTCAAAACATTTTTAATATTATGTTTTGACACCTAAGTTGTTAAAAATTATTAATATATCTCAAATATTTCATACTTCATAAATGTTGTTTTAAAGTTTGGTGTTATTTTTCAATTAAGTCCATAATTTTAATTCTAAACTTGTTAATGTTCGTTAAATAATATAAATTGCTACTTGATTGTTCTAATTTCTTTGTATTTTCTTGTTAAATATATTTGAAACATCAAATATCTATAAATATACCTTTATTAATATTAACATGCTCTTAGGTATTTTACATATAATATTTTAATTTTTAAATAATTTTTATTTATAACATCATCCGATTCAACATTTCAACCCCGATCGAACCTATTGACCCCTAAGCTCGAACGAGTTAATATCCGGTCCGAATCTGAAAATATAGTAGTAATTATACCAAACAATTGATGATCCAAAAGATTTAATTTGAATTTTGACAAATGGAAATAGCCCTGTTACATAACTTTCAATTAGTAACAAAATTTGCTGTGTTTTTATATATTATAATCTTATCATCTTCCTTTGTTGTTCTCGTACATACATTTATTGTGATAGTACTTACATTATATGGTGCAATTGATTAACTGTAATTGCAAAGCGGCCCTTGTTTATTCTACAGCAACCCAAATAAATTAGGAGAAGATATATGGACCAATACAAGTTGGCTCAATTAATAACAAGTATAATTTTGAAAAAAGCTTACTAGCCAACAAATATAACCATTCATGTCGCAGTACTTTGGCACCTTGAACGGCAGCTCAACATTGTCCGGAACATACATGCCGTGTTCAACAAAGCTACAATGGGCATTCGTTACTTTCAAATTTCAATGCATTGAAAATTGCCTACTGCAGTGCAGAATCTCGCGAAGTTATTAACCATCATGGAGTATATCTGCTTAAACTTATTGCCTGAGTTCATCGCGCGGCTGTATCTTTAGTACAGGCATCAACTTGACTGATAGTTTCTTAGAGGTGTAAAACTATGTGTTGATTCTTGAGCTTTGCTAGAAATGGGGATTTTTAGGTGGGTACTCATAATCAAATAGTGATATGCAAATTTTTCTTTTATCAATTGGCAACACCTATACGATGTTATGCTATGAGGGGAACTTAACTGGGTTATATAAAGGGTTAGAGGAAAGACAGATTCATTTAGATCAAAAGGGTGCTCTGGCACACTAATTAATCAAAGGTATGCTTCGGCACTAGACATGTCAACGGATCGAGTTCGGGTCAGAATTGAATGTTCCAGATCCGAACTTATTAATTTATACTTGTTCTGGATTCGATCCGTATACTCGATGGGTCTTACACTTGATCTCCCCGAATCCAAATCCGATCGAGTCCGAATACGGGTCTGGTATATCCTATCCAAAATTATATATTAATATTTGTATATGTTTTATAACTATTTATTCATTTAAATGGGTCTGAGTAGGATGCAAGTCGGAATTCAATATTCCAAACCATTGACAAGCCTATCCAGCACACTCTTTAACATTTTTAATTGTAGGATGCAAGATTTCAACTCACAACCCACATCCAATAATGGGTCCCCTTTGGTGGCGAACTTGCTAAAAACAAGTTGGTTTGGTTGGATGTTCAGTTTGGTCTTGTTAGACTGGTGCCGAAAGGTTGAAAGCTACTTGCTAATGGCCTACTTGTCGGTACTTCTCTCTAACACTTGGCTAATTTTACTAGTAATTCGGTGTTAAATGATGTAGTAGATGAACTACCCGCTTTTATCTTCCGGCTCTTTCTAAACTCAGATAGTCAGAATCATTGCTTTGCAGGCATCAAAACACTAGCTAATTACTGCCACTATCGAATTCAACTGTATGACAATTGCATGTCAGATCAACCATCCATCCAAGTGAAAATTGTGCATGGTCGTTTGTATACATGTGGCCTCCAAATTTTTGTAGGAGTATTAGTAATGTCTTAGAAGGCAAGTTTTACATTTATTAGACAAGCTTTTAAGGACAAGTGGAATAATGCAACATTTCATCAGTAGCAATTAGCAGTGTTTCCTAAGTCTTATCATCATGATGCGCATTGAAGCCTTGAGGAATACAAAAATAACAGGAGGCATTGTAGCCTTGATAATGTCATAAAGGACAACAAATGAATGTTATCCTTCTCTCTTTGATCTTGGCGTCAATGGCGTGTGACCATTTCCAGTTATAGTCTGAAAACGACCTCCGTTTTGTTTTTGCTACTAGCAGGAGCCGCGCTTAGAAGTTACGCGGAAAGTTAAACAAACACTGAACCACGTTTCTCTTATTTCGAGTAAATGGACAAATTAGGAGAGGAACGTGTAACACGATATTTAGCTTCATATGTGTGTGTGATTGTTAATGAAGCTGTCAAATTGTTTGAAACTTGGCAATTGGGATTGTTTTACTCCTCTACACGTAATAGACTTACGAAGACCATCATAATTGACTTCCTTGGACTCAACAAAAATTTAGGAGCACGGGATTTAGATGCATGTAAAGACTCGTTAAGAAGATATAGGACTCTAATTGAAAGAACTCACAATAAGTACGTAGTAGCAGAGTACTTAAGGGTGTTTTAGGCATATAATGATTTTATTATTGATATATTAGGTGCTACATATATATGTAATACATAATAGATAATGCTACTAGTGTCTTGCAACAAGAGATGTGAACTTCGGAGTAGTTTAGTTGAACATCAAGTTGTTCAGAGGGGAGGGATGGGTTGGTGGTTTGAAAGGAAGGGGTGTAAGCAAGAAATTTCGTATTCGAGTGTTTCCACTTATATTATAAATTTTTTTTTAAAAAAAAAGTCGTTTTGGGGCTAGCTCTTTCCATCATCGACTAAATTATATTAATGATGTAGGTTCAAGCAGACTTGGACTTACCAACGTTGCTTATGGTAAAAAATATAACAAATTTGTTTAAATGGCAATTTAACTTGTGAAAAATGTAAAAGGACGAGTTTAGTAATGAAAACGTTGTAGTTGACATTCAATTATTAAAGGGACTGAGGAGAAATAATTGAAGGGAGTCGAAGATGCAATCATCTTGTGCAATCCCTCATTGCCCAACATTTTTTTTGGTATTAAATTCACAAATAAATTATTAAAAAAAATATTAATTTGTTAGTTGTGGTCGTGCAAATCCTCGTTATCTCGTAAAGCCTAAAACTATATTCCAAGTTTGAGAGTTCACATTTCACATGACAATTAAGAAATAGAACTACATTTGACTATTACGTTTAATCATCCGCTAAATTTTACTTCAAATCCTTAATTATAGACGCAGTCCCACCTTAGTCCTTACATTTTAATTTTTGAACAATTTATTCCCTAAAGTATGAAATTCTTCCCATTTTAGTTTTGAACAATTTACCCGTAAAATATAAAATCTATCCATAGAATTATCAAAACTAACAGAATAGCAGGTAAGTATTGCTCAAAATTTAAAGTGGACTAAAGTAAAATAGATTTCATGGTTTAGACGGTAAAGTATCCAAAAATTGAATCTTAATTATTAAAGTGGAATATATTTCATACTTTATGGGGTAAAGAATTCAAAATTGAAATTTAAGAGAATGCATCTATAATTTACGACTGTAAAGTAGAATTTACACTTCAGTCATCCTTCAAACGTAGTACTAGTGCTTAAGAAGTTATGGTGAGACAATCTATGTGCAAGTTTCCATTAGTGTAATTCTTGGTACAAGTGGCACAATTTCATTGGAAGGTTTTTAATTAATGGCCACGCAAATGATGAAAGATAAGAGCAGTAGCCGGTATAGTGTAGTTTACTGTTTCCATATGTTTCCTCTACCTAAAGCCATCTTTGTCTACCTAACCTGCATGGTCACGGATGACTATGTGTCTCGATTGTCACACGCCATCCAATTTTTTGCCAAAAATTCATTAGATGTGATGTTTACTTTTTTTTAATCAAAATTTTTCTTATACATAAGAGAGAATGCCCAATTATTTGAGCCTTCTGGTCATTTGGTTCTTCTTAGTGCTTTTGTTTCGGTAAGCTCTTCTTCCTTTTTCTTATTTTGAAGCTAAAGAAGTAATTGACATATATTTTATGTTTAACTCTTTTATTTGCATGTTTGAGGAATCATTTGCTGGGATATTTTACCCTTTTTCAGTTTTTCCTTTTTGCGATTTTTATGTAAATCAGCCAAATTGTTTTCTTTTGTTACGTTCTTATGTTTGATTTCTACCAAATTGCTCTATAAATTGATTCTTTTATTTATTTATTTTTGTAGATGAGTTGATGTTTTTATGATTTTGATATGATTATGCCTACTGTTTTCTTTCTCTCCTTGTTTTTTTTTTAATCCTTCATTTATTAGTTGTTGTTTCAGTTTGAACCACCTACTTGCCTGTAGGTAAGAAATAGATCGGTGCAAGAATTGCAACCATTGCAACTCACCTTCTTTGCTCGATTTTTGTCAAGCATAAGTCTCTACCTCTCTTGTGAAATTCTTTCTATAATTTTTTTTCCAACTAGAAATTACTTTGCTTGAATGCATTTTGCTCTAGGCATCATAGGATGTCTTCAAATGGTAGGTCTAGCTCTCAATGGAAAAAAAAAAGTAGTTCTTATTAACGGACGAAAAAAGTAGCTCTGGTAAGCTCGCAATTTCTTCAGCCATCATAGAAATTGATGCAAATTTCTTTTTATTTTTTATAAATTGTGGATAGACGTTTTTGTATTTTCCTTATGAGTGCTACAAATTTTGGCCAAGAATATACTAGATATCTTTTTTCCCCCTCAATTGCAGGTTTTTTTACAAGTTATAATCGACAAGGATTCTGAAAGGAGTCGGATTTTTTTCTATTTCATAACATCATGAGTTGAACATTCAACTCAGTACATTTTTTAAATTTGATTTTTCATTTTTAACAATTATACAAAATTTTCAATTTGAAACAGATACAAAATTTGCTTCTGTATTCAATCCTTTGAGGTGAGGAATATGTGAGCCCAACCAATGGTAGTACTATTTTTCTGAATTATATTCTTTTTTATTTTTTAACATGGGCTGTTACCTTTTTTCCGCCTTTTTTTCTTGGAGATATTTTAGAAGAAGCACTTTATTTTATTTTCTAAGTTTCTCTGAACAACCATAACTTATTGTTGAATGTTTAACGAATATCTATCTCCAAATGTTAAATGGCACCTATCAAGAATGCAAAAAGTTAATCTAAAATTTTTATTCTAACTTCTAACAAATCGGAATAGTTTTGGCCATTTTCATCATTGGATTATACACATTGTTCTTTTTACTTTTAAACACTAACTACATTATCAACTCCAAAATTATAAAACTATTTATACGCTAAATGTAAAAATAGAAGGTCAGAAACAATTCATTGTATTTTCTCAAAAATATGATTGTAATTAAATGCTTTTGAGTAGGCACAGCAAATCTCAACTAGTTTCATAGAAGTTGTTCAAAAAAAAAAACCCTCTTTATGTGATTCTAATATCCTTTCAGCAAAAAAAAAAAAAAAAAAAAAAAAAAAAAAAAAAAAAGAAGTTGTTCAAAGACCAAGCACAACTTGCCAAATGGATGACCAATTCTTCCAACTTAGTTGACTCTAATTCTAACTTCAATGAGCCAAAAAAATAAAAATAAAAATAAAAAACAAAGGATCGCCTTTTTTTCGGCATTTTATCAAACACTTAATAGGCTCAATAATTTGTCATCTCAATTATGTTAACAACAATATAGAATAGAAACCATGAGTACGAAACCACATCTACATTAACACAAAATTAACTTAAACAAGATATAACAGTTGATTTTTTATAAAAATTACAACTTCATGAGACAATATATATGCAAGTCTATTCCATATAACTTGGTGAGAATCCCATACGTTTGCATATATATTCTATATTTTCTAAACAATAATAATATATAAAATCCAAGATAATAACAAAACCATCATCTTGTAGTTGAGGACTACAAGATCCTCAACTCTCACTACAGTTTTTATATCATATTTTCCTTCCGGAATCTAAAGCACTGTATCCTAATTTTGAATCCTATCTTTTTTTTTTTTTTGAATCCTTTCTCAGATATGATGGTGTAAAAAAAATGGTTAAAATGGTAGTATTTAGTTATTAGTAAATCATTAAATGCATATGATGTGGAGAGAGTTAAAGTGTTCAATTCTAATTGGAGCTGTTTTATTGGTCATTGATCAACTATTAGGCAACCACCAGCCCAAGGCTGGTGCCTACCACCAAAGCATTAAAACTCGGTGACCCTTGCCTCACACTAATTTGTCATAATTAAACGTGGCCTTGTTTAAAAAATCCAGACGGGTACGTAGTGCATCCGTTTGGTCCGGTGGTGGTTCAGTCCCTTCCGGATTATTCTTGGATCTCTTTAGGGTCCTCCCCCTCCCCTATAGTGTAAGAAGCTATCGTATCGAGAAAAAAAAAAAAAAAAAACAACTATTAGGCTTGCCCACTAGTTGGTCATTGACCAAGATAAAGCTTGCCGTTTGGGTTTCATGTACTTTCACATTTCTTGGGAAAGTGTTTATTTGATTGGTTCACCTAGAACATTGTGTAGGTATTATGCAATTCCTGATATTGAAACCTTCCCTCGAGTTTTTATGAATAGGAGATTAACAAGTTCGGGTTTTGTCTTGAACCAGAAAGGGATATGGAGTTATGGACTATGGAGGCTTCAAGCTACTCCTCGTTGCCTTCACTTCTTTCCTTGCTCATTCTTCTGCTGGTCACCATACAGGCTGGTTCAGTTCAAATTCATGATGGTTTTGTCCAATGCCTTGCATCACAAAACTCAAGCTCAATATCTGACATTATTTACACCCCAGAAAACTCATCATATCTGTCAATTTTGCAATCCTCGAATTTGCGATCCGCATCAATCTCATCCTCAGAGCCAGCTTACATTCTTACACCATATGTTGAATCCCAGATTCAGGCAGCAATTTATTGTGCCAAGAAACTGGGCATTCAAATTCGAGTCCGAAGTGGTGGACATGACTATGAAGGTCTTTCTTACATTTCAAGAATCCCATTTGTCATTGTGGATCTCAGAAACCTCAGCTCGATATCTGTTGACACAGAAAACTATGCTGCATGGGTTCAAGCTGGTGCAACTTTGGGCGAACTCTATCACAGGGTTGCTGAAAAAAGTAGGAGACTAGCTGTTGTCGGCGGTACTTGTCACACGGTAGGTGTGGGAGGGCACTTCAGTGGAGGAGGATACAGCATGATGTCGCGCAAATTCGGGATGGCTGTTGATCACATCATTGATGCCAAAATCATTGATGTTAATGGTCAAATTTTGGATAGAAACTCCATGGGAGAGGATCTCTTTTGGGCCATTAGAGGCGGTGGAGGAGCAAGTTTTGGGATTATTGTTGCATGGAAAATAAGCCTAGTTTCGGTTCCAGAAAATGTGACAATTTTTAACGTAACCAAGACAATGGATCAAAATGCAATTGAGCTAGTACACAAGTGGCAATACATTGCTGACAAGATTGATCCAAACCTATCAATCAGGCTTGAATTTAATGCTGTATCTTCTCCCCAAGATGGAAACAGAACGATCAGAGTATCGTTTCTTGCTTTATTTCTTGGCGGAGTTGATGATCTCCTTTATTTGATGCAGCAAAGCTTCCGCGAGATGGGCTTGGTAAAAGAAGATTGCAGCGAGATGAGCTGGATTGAGTCCACACTCTTCTTTGCATCATTACCCAGAGACGAATCCATTGATGTTCTTCTAAGCAGGACTCCAGTGTATAGGCTGTACTTCAAGGGGAAATCCGACTTTGTTAGGCATCCCATTTCAGTAAATGGTCTAAAAGGAATGCTCCAAAGAATTTTGGAAGAAGATAGTACTAATGCATATCGTTCGCTACAGTTCAGTCCTTATGGAGGAAGGCTGAGTGAAATCTTAGAATCTGCGACATCTTTCCCTCATAGAGGAGGGAATGTTTACATCATTCACTATTGGGCTGCCTGGAGTAGAGAATACAATAATGCAGAAAATACGAGAGAAATGAAGTGGATCAGAAGGATTTACAAATACATGGATCTCTAGTGCAATTAAGATATTTGTTTCATTCTAATTTCTCTTCAGACATTCTTTTGTTCGATCAATGTCTTAATGAAGGCTACAAAAGATTTATTATTTCAATCTCTGTTCTTCATCCAACCCTCCCCTTCCCCCCAAACCCCCTAAATTTTAGGGTTAGGAGGTTGGAAGCCTATATGGCGTGTAAATAGCTAAACATTCGTGAACATTTTCAATTTCAACTACAAAATTGAAACCTATACTTGGACATTTTTTTAAATTAATTTTTTAATGAGAGGATGCTAAAAGCCTATTACAACACGTAACTAACAAGAAAATGAGTGGCTCTTATGTAATTTGCAAACATGAATGGCCCCAGACTAAAAGGTGAAAGTAAAGCTTAGGGTGCAAAGTGTTCAAAATTAAAATTTAGGGTATAAAATGAAAAAGTGGGATAAGTTCGAAGATGCAAAGTTAAGTTAATCCTTTTTTAGAACCTTATTAAATGTGTTTCCTTTTTTTTTAGGTAATTTTGTTTCAAGTTTTTAAGGTTTTTCATTATCCCACAATACAACAGAAGAAATTCTTGACTATCAACTTTGAATGATACATCTGCTAAGTACACCATTCTATATAAACCTATTTTCATAGGTGGCTACCCATTTATATTGAATTCTCTCTTAAAACTTTTTACGCTCTACTTAACTCTTAGAAATGTAATCATATTTCATTCAAACCATTTATATGCAGAAAAATCAGAAGTCCAGATTGATTTAGCTACTCAATGTAAATTCGGAACCTTATTAAAGTGGTAGAAGTTCGAAGGTGCAAAGCGGAGTTAATTCTTTCCAGAACCTTGTGAAATGTGTTTCATTGTTTTGTAATTTATTTTTTAGGTAAAAGTGTTTCAAGATTTCAAGGCTTTCCATTATCTCACTATATATATAGCAATAGAAATTCTTGACTCTGAACTTTGAATGATATATCTGCTATGTATACCACACTATTCTACACAAACCTACTTTGATAGGTGGCCACCCATTGAGGTTTAATTCTCTTTTAAAACTTTTTATGCTCTACCAAACTCCTTGAAATGTAATCTTATTTCATTTAAACCATTAAGTCAAGTTTGATTTATCTCCCGAGTATAAGTTTGGAACATTGCTAAACCGGTACAAATTCAAAGGTGCAAAGTGGAGTTAGTCATTTTTTGGAGCCCTATTAATTGTATTTCATTTTTTTTTTGGTAAATGTGTTTCAAGTTTTCAAGGTTTCCATTATTACACTATATAGCAAAAGAAATTAGGAATGGCAATGGGGCGGGGGTTAGACGGGGAACTCCTCCCCTGCCCCGTCCCCGCCTTGCCCCGCTTCCCTACGGGCACACCCACAGGGTGAATAAAAATTTGTCATACAATTTTATTGTAGTCAAATTTGACCAAAGGATCAAATACTTAAATGCCAACACATCACCAAATCATTATCCATTGTAATTTCACAATTGTAAGTCATAAAAACAATCAAACAAAATTTATTTAAATGCAATCCAATATGATGAAACAAACACAACTAAAGTAGTCAAGTTTTCACTTTTGATACAAATACAATCACTAAATCATTGTTGTGTGATTTTTTGAGAAAAAAAAGTTATTGTGTTAAGTATAATTAGGAACTTAGTATAAATGTGTTAGTAAATTTGATATAACT
Source organism: Coffea arabica (assembly GCF_036785885.1). NCBI lineage: Eukaryota > Viridiplantae > Streptophyta > Magnoliopsida > Gentianales > Rubiaceae > Coffea > Coffea arabica. The sequence goes on along the minus strand of NC_092313.1, from coordinate 12,795,846 downwards.
AATTAACAATTTCTATTAGCAGACATGTATAATTGTTAGCATTTGATAATATCAATTATAGTACGAATACTAATATACATTATGTAATACTTATAACTAAGAATATCATTATTGTAAATTTGTAACTATTTAAATTAAATATCACATATATAATTATATACATATAAATTTAATTGTTTATAACGAGTGATGGGGCGGGGGATGGGGTGGGGGTATACTCCCTCGCCGGCTGCCCTGTTTTTTAATGGGGGGAAAAATTCTCCCTCCCCCCAGCCCCATTTGCCCGCGGGCACCCTCCTGGATTACCATCACCAAAAGGAATTCTTAACTATGAATTTTGAATGATATCTGCCGTGTATACTGACAGGCGTCAAACCTGTGCAATAATAAATACCTGCTTAAATAAAATACAAATTCTGTATATAGCGGTAAGCAGGGTCGAATCCACAGGGACTGGGGATAATTTAATTTCTTCTCAAGTTCCAGATATGGGGGGTTTTGAAAATGATAGTAACTAAATTACTTGGAATAAATTAAATAAAATAAAATAACTACAACTCAAATAACTAATTATCACAATAAAAATAATAATGGACGAACTCTAGCCAAGAGACAACTTCGGAGATGGTTCACTTAATTCGATCACAGATGCAAGGATTATTCCAGTTACTATCTGATAAATTAGTTATAGTTGTCATACACGTGATAAACAACCAACTCTTCCTCAATTTGTCGATAGCCAAGGTACGACCGTTGACTATTTCTCTAATCAGGAAATAACCCTAGGTACGACCATAGAAGTTCAATTCCCTAATTGCATGAATAATTAGAAGAGCCTAATTCTAACCAATCAACACGCTACGAGGGTCTCTTTAAGTTAGCCTGCCTATCTCCCTGACACAAACCCAATCATGCCAGTTGCCACCAGTTTAGAATAATTAAACAATTACGGATTTAACTACCCTAATTGGCTTCAGGTTATTGAATTAATCTAGAATCCGGGCCCTGGATAATCGAATAATAAAACAACCATATGAACATAAAGCAGAAGATAGACAAATACCAGTGAATAATGGGAATAAATAAAAACTAATTCGATCTCACAAATTTAGTAGAACCAAATCCTCCGTTGTTCTTGACTAGACAAACTTAGCCACGCCTCATGAGAAAATCTTCAAGTAATTCCACTGAGGTCCAGGCCATAAGAGAAACCAAGAAAGAATCAAACTAAACTATGCTAAAAACTAAGCTAAAACTATTGATTTATCAACCTCTCGTACGTTTCTCCCTTTTTAAAGCCAAAAGGAAGTCTAATGCTATCTCTAGTGGTCCCCACACCAAATTCAAAGTCTTGTACGTTTCTTTTCCTAAAGTCCAAATGACTCATGCTTCTTATCCGTGGTCCCCGCACATGTGAACAAAGCCTCCAAAGTACTTGTTGTTCCAAGTCTCTCTACGTTGCTTTCTTTGAAAAGCCCAAATGACTAAATGCCTTGCACTAGCTTGTGGTCCCCACCAATTCAAGGACCTAAAGGTTGAAGCCCTTAGAAGTCTGCATTTTTCCATACAAGTCCCTCCTTTTTGGTAATTTTCTGCTTCACTCCTGAAATTGATTCCAAATACCAAATATGAGTAAATATCAGCAATTAACACAATATTTGTCAGGGATAGAAGGGGAAATCAATAATAAATTTACTAACAAATTATACCCTATCAATTCCCCCCACACCTGAATCATGCTTGCCCTCAAGCATGGGGAAAGTATACAGACACCAAAATTTGATAATGGTCATTGCTCTATCTACCAAATTGCCAAGATATTCAAGAGAGAACCATATATCGGGCATTAGTAATTAAAATCCAAGAAGCATCCCCCCAGTTAGCTTCCCAACCACCAACTTTTCCAATTTAAAGCAAACTAATCTAAGAAAAAAGAATGGTTGCTCACATTTATCAGTAAATGGTCCAACTATTAACCAAAATCTCGACATTAAGATCACAAACCGGCAAGCTGACTTATTCACATACTAACACAATCTTTATTTTATTTTTTTCCTTTTTTTTTTTGAGTAACAAAAGACTTAGTCTTAGCCCTTAGAGCCTTTTGACGCGAACTCCAACATTTGATAGATGGAGGAGCCCGGTTACTCAGCTCCAATCGCTACGGGACCACGCACTCATAGCAATTACTACCTTTTGACGCGAGAATCGACACTTTAGGTGAAGATCCCCGGTTACTCAGTAGTGATAACTAGCGGAGTACAGTCACCTTTTATTTACAATCATATAGCACAATAACTAAAAATGACACAAAAGAACAGCAGCCAGCCTCAAATTTTCAAATATGGAGAACTAAAATTAATAATTGGACCAATTCACATGAAAAATGCCAACAATCATTCCCTATGCCTAGAAAAGTTAACTAAAAATTGGAAAAGTTAAGCAATTATTGCTATTCACCAAAGAGATGTTCATGAACTCAATCACATTAATTTAATACCCTTTTATTAATAAAAATTGGCAATAGCATAATTAGAGGCAACAATCCAGCATCAAAACTTGGTATTCATTTAAGGACTGACCACTAGAAAGAAAAAGAAAAGAAAATAAATGAAAGATAGGCAAAACTAACTAAAAATAAAGGAAAAGCCCCTAGAAATCGAAAACTGGAAATACTAGCACCCAAACTGACCCCCCCACACCTAATTCACACATTGCCCTCAATGTGATAAATAAACAATAATAGTAAGCAAAAGAGCAACGGTACTTCCCTGAAATCACGGGGACCATGGCGGGGCCACAGCAGTGAGTGAGGCGGGGAATGGTTGAGTTGGGTTGGAGTAGGCTAAGGTCAAGAGGTTCTGGACCTAGAAGAGAACCTTGATCTCACAGAGTCTTTGACTGGCAGTGGGTGACGGCTGGCGCTAGGGCAGAGGTGACGGCTGGCGTGTGGAGGCCTGGCCTGGTCTGTTGCTGGGATGACAGGCGCGCAGGTGCTCCTGCGCTGCTGGTCGCGCGCCCACTGCAGGAAACTGCTGGCGGACTGGAGGTCGCGCGCAAGGGGGAAAGCTGCTCGCTCGGCCTGCACGCGCGGGCTGCAGTCCGCGACTGCAGCTGCTGCTCGCTGCTCTGGTCGCGCGCGCGGAGTGCACGCTGGTGTTGCTTGAGAGCTGGCCTGGGCTGGGGTTCGCGCTGGAGCTCTTGCGCTGGAAGGCGGCGAACGGCACGGCTCGCGCGCGCTGGTGGCTCGCTGCGAGGGGGAAAGCTGCTCCGGCTGCGCGCGAGCTTGCTGTTGGACGACGGAGCGGTGGTGACAGTTCGGGCGCTGTGCGTCGTGTGGGGTTGGAGGCAGCAGCAAGCTGTGGCGGCGCTGGGCTGTGGAGCTTGGGCAGGCGGCTGAGCTGGATCTGCTGCAGTGGTGGGAGCGACCGTGCGGTGGAGCTCAGGGCTGGACGGCGGCGCTGGTGTTGCTCTGGTGCCATGGTGAGGGCGGCGCGCGGCGATGGCAGTTCGGCGACGAGCTACGGGGAGATTGGTGGAGCTCTTGGCGGCGGCGGGTGAAGAAGAAAAGAAAAGGGAAAAAAAAAAGGGAAAGCAGCGGGGAAGAAAGAAAGGAAAGAAGAAGAAAGAAAAGAAGAGAAGAAAAAGGAAAAGATTTTTTTTTTTTTTTTTTTTTAGTACCTCTGGCTTAGGCGTGGGCACGTCTAACTGCTATAGAGTCCGCAGATCCTGAACGAAAATTTCTTTCCCTCAGGCGTGACCACCAGGCGTGGGCACGTCTAACTGCTATAGAGTCCGCAGATTCTGAACGAAAATTTCTTTCCCTCAGGCGTGACCACCTGGCGTGGGCACGTCTAATTGCCACTTTCCTGCCACCAAGCAACAAATCACTAAATGCAACTGACACTTAACAAAAACTCCGAAAACATAAAAAAATTAAAACAAAAGCCTTGGGTTGCCTCCCAAGCAGCGCCTTTCTTTAATGTCTTTGGCTAGACATTGTCCTGTTTATTCATGGAGGATAAAATCGCGTAGCTCGCTTCAGTGCTTCATCTTCTATGTAATCCTGATAGCCCTCGTAAATAGAGTAATTCTTGAGCACACGAGCTACGGGCTTCCATGGACTAGTAAATGGCACCAAACAACCAAGTAATGACCTTAAATCTTCATTCACTCCTCCATCACAAGCACTTGCTGGTTTGAGATATTTTGCCATCGTGACTCTTAAATTGTTCATGTCATGAAACTCAAAATTTTCTGGTATAATAAAATCAATCTCACTAACAGGAATTAAAGAATAAGAGTCAGGAAAATATTCATTAAGGAATGGAGGAGATGTCACCGCATTTGGAGATTGTTCACTGGATTCATTCACTTGAACCATTTGATGTTGGGGTCTCAATTCTTGTGCTTCAACTTTCTTTTCATCTGCATCTTTAGATTCTTCTTCTTGAGACCCTTGCAGTACCATGTCATTTGTCAGAATAATTGCACTCTCATCTTCCTCATGGTCGATAATAGTCGGTGAGGGCAATTCTTCATAAACTGGAGAAATCAATTTGCTTATTTTAGATGCCCATTCACGCCTTCCTTCTTTCATCTCTTCACTCATCTTTTGTGTCTCCTGTTGAAGTTGATGTACCTCCTGTTGAATTTGATATGTGTTAGTAGCTAGTGATTCAACTATTTCTTCAAGAGACATACCTGACATGGATGACGGTTCTTGAAACTCTAGCTGTTGAAAATCTATTGGCCTTTGTTCATAATTAAAATTGGAATCATCCAACCATCCTTGATCATACCCGTGTGAAATAGGGTCATACCATGTTTGATATTGAGGTGAAAAATTTCCAAAAGTATTGAGTGGGACACTCAGATTATCCTGATATTCGGGGCACATACCGGTCGAATGATCCCTGGCATAACAAATTTCACAGGTTGCAGCAGCCATTCTTTCTCTAATAGAGTTTACTGCCTCTGAATATGCAAACTTAGCAAAAAAACTAGTCTCATCGCCTTCCCCGGAAATAAAATCCAGTCTATCACCAAAATACGGAGTGTTAGAAGCCATAAACTATAATAAAAAAAATAAGAGAAAAATAAATAAAAAAATAAGAAATAAAAAACAAGGTGAACTCGAAAAGAAACAAATTAATCTGGCACCAGTCCCCGGCAACGGCGCCAAAAATTGACAGGCGTCAAACCTGTGCAATAATAAATACCTGCTTAAATAAAATACAAATTCTGTATATAGCGGTAAGCAGGGTCGAATCCACAGGGACTGGGGATAATTTAATTTCTTCTCAAGTTCCAGATATGGGGGGTTTTGAAAATGATAGTAACTAAATTACTTGGAATAAATTAAATAAAATAAAATAACTACAACTCAAATAACTAATTATCACAATAAAAATAATAATGGACGAACTCTAGCCAAGAGACAACTTCGGAGATGGTTCACTTAATTCGATCACAGATGCAAGGATTATTCCAGTTACTATCTGATAAATTAGTTATAGTTGTCATACACGCGATAAACAACCAACTCTTCCTCAATTTGTCGATAGCCAAGGTACGACCGTTGACTATTTCTCTAATCAGGAAATAACCCTAGGTACGACCATAGAAGTTCAATTCCCTAATTGCATGAATAATTAGAAGAGCCTAATTCTAACCAATCAACACGCTACGAGGGTCTCTTTAAGTTAGCCTGCCTATCTCCCTGACACAAACCCAATCATGCCAGTTGCCACCAGTTTAGAATAATTAAACAATTACGGATTTAACTACCCTAATTGGCTTCAGGTTATTGAATTAATCTAGAATCCGGGCCCTGGATAATCGAATAATAAAACAACCATATGAACATAAAGCAGAAGATAGACAAATACCAGTGAATAATGGGAATAAATAAAAACTAATTCGATCTCACAAATTTAGTAGAACCAAATCCTCCGTTGTTCTTGACTAGACAAACTTAGCCACGCCTCATGAGAAAATCTTCAAGTAATTCCACTGAGGTCCAGGCCATAAGAGAAACCAAGAAAGAATCAAACTAAACTATGCTAAAAACTAAGCTAAAACTATTGATTTATCAACCTCTCGTACGTTTCTCCCTTTTTAAAGCCAAAAGGAAGTCTAATGCTATCTCTAGTTGTCCCCACACCAAATTCAAAGTCTTGTACGTTTCTTTTCCTAGAGTCCAAATGACTCATGCTTCTTATCCGTGGTCCCCGCACATGTGAACAAAGCCTCCAAAGTACTTGTTGTTCCAAGTCTCTCTACGTTGCTTTCTTTGAAAAGCCCAAATGACTAAATGCCTTGCACTAGCTTGTGGTCCCCACCAATTCAAGGACCTAAAGGTTGAAGCCCTTAGAAGTCTGCATTTTTCCATACAAGTCCCTCCTTTTTGGTAATTTTCTGCTTCACTCCTGAAATTGATTCCAAATACCAAATATGAGTAAATATCAGCAATTAACACAATATTTGTCAGGGATAGAAGGGGAAATCAATAATAAATTTACTAACAAATTATACCCTATCATATACCACACCATTCTACACTAACCTACTATGATAGTTGGCCACCCATTGAGGTTTAATTCTCTTTTAAAACTTTATAGGCTCTACCTAACTCTTTCAAATGCAATCCTATTTCATTTAAAACATTTATATGCTGAAAAATCAAAAGTCAACATTAATTTATCTACTGAGTATATGTTTGGAACCTTGTTAAAGTGGTACAGGTTTGAAAATGCAGAGTGGAGTTAATCCTTTTCCAGAATCTTATTGAATGTGTTTCATTTTTTTTTAGGGAAATGTGTTTCATGTTTTCAAGGTTCTCCATTATCCCACTATATATCAAAAGAAATTCTTGGCTCTGAACTTTAAATGATATATCTGCTGAGTACACCACACCATTACACAAACCTATTGTGATAGGTGGCGACCCATTGATGTTTAATTGTCTTTTAAAACTTTTTGTGCTATACCTAACTCTTTGTAATGTAATATTATTTCATTTAAACCATTTGTATGTGGAAAAATCAAAAGTCAAGATTGATTTAATTGTTCTACTATAACCATTTGCAACTGCTACCTCCTCCATCCTATAAATACGGTCATTGAACAAATTATCTTCACCATCTAACTATTTTGTTTCTTCCTTCTTTGTTTTTCAGCTAGCCTTTCAACATACAAAATGGCAAAAGGTTCAGCTTTAGCATCCATCCAAATTTCCCTTGTGCTATTACTAGCAATTTTTGTTAGTTCAGAAGCTAATCTTCTTGACCCTTACGGTTGCTGCCGTGGAAAGGAAACAAATATTACTGTGTACCTTCAAGTGTTTACGGGCGGACCAAATACCACCAGTGTTGCAGTTGCCGGCGCCCCTGGTATGCCGAGAACTCCCTACAATTTTGGAACCATTATTGTTAATGATTTTAACATAACACAAGGCATCAGCAACAATTCTCCAACTATTGGTCGGGCCCAAGGCATTGAGATAGCTTCATCCCGTGATGGTGGATCAAGCTCACGGGGCATATTTTCCTTCCTTTTCTCCAACTTCCAATACAACGGTAGCACATTGGAATTCCAGGGACCAGGATATAACTTACAAATTGGTAGTACGGCGAGAGAAGATCCAATAATTGGTGGCACCAAAATGTTTAGGTTTGCTCGGGGATATGCATTTTTTCAGACAGTTCTACATAGGCCGGCACGGAATAATACCGTTATAAGGGGCGATATTACCGTAATCTCATGCCCAGGAGGAGGGAAAGTTTGAATAATAAAGGAATAACTAATAATAAGGAAAGCCAATTACAGACCATATACGTATTTGGTGATATATGTTTCTTATGAACTACTTGTTCACTCGACTATCTTACTAAGAAATCCATCAAGGAGGATGGGAAAAAATAACTAATAAAAGAAAAATAATAAATAAGAAAACCAAGTATAGATTTTTATCGTTATTGTGGACTTATGTGTACTTGGTAATCAATGTATGACGTTTCTTCGTGCACTTCTTGTTTCGTCAATATGTCCATCTAAATAAAAACACTGTTGATGTTCTTCAATTACACTTGGCTTCGCATTACGTAAGCTTGTGAATTACACTATTGGTGTTCTTCAATTACGTATGCTCGTGAATGTGTTAAAATAAGATATGTGCGTTTACTAATAAAGATGTGTATTGAAACTTAGATAAAATCTTCACCTAATTGCGGAATTCGCTTGAACTGATAATTGTACACCAAGTCTAATTGTAAGGTAGTCTTTATTTTTCATAACTTTTGTTTTACATATGATGTACATCCAACTTGCTTTATGAAAAATAATCTTTTACTCAGTTTAACAAATGGTAATCCTTCTGCTATATAACTACCACAACTAATAAAAGGTGACAAAAGACCTTTCCATCTATTTTTTCTAACATGGTTAAGAACTTCTATTTTATTGAGCATTAAGCTTAAAGTGCAATTCACCATTTAGATGGTCAAGATGGATAATGGTTTGGCCACAAAATAGTTAGTCAATTCCTTATAAAACGGGAAAGTCAACTTTTGAGCTTTTCTTCAATTTTACTGCTGAATCGTATATAAACATATGTGGATTGGACGGAGCAAAAACATATTATCAGAAAAGTCAACTTTTGTGTTTTTTTTTTGTTATTTTCACCTCTAAATAAGGGAGACATACGCGGACTTGTAATCCGACTCCAAAAGATATGTGAACTGTTAGGAATTCGGCGAATTTTGGGGGTATTCGATTGTCTCTTCAGACAAATTTTACAACAACCAGCTACATAGAAATCAACAGAAATTACATTCTCGAGAACTATATTCAATTGCATTTCGTTAGGGCAATTAAGGTATTTGTTTCATTCTAATTTCTCTTCAGACATTCTCTTATTCGACCAACGCCTTAATGAAGGCTACAAAAGATTTATTATTTCAATCTCTGTTCTTCATCCAACCCTCCCCTTCCCCCCAAACCCCCTAAATTTTAGGGTTAGGAGGTTGAAAGCCTATATGGCGTGTAAATAGCCAAACATGCGTGAACATTTTCAATTTCAACTACAAAATTGAAACCTATGCTTGGACATTTTTTTAAATTAATTTTTTAATGAGAGGATGCTAAAAGCCTATTACTACACGTAACTAACAAGAAAATGAGTGGCTCTTATGCAATTTGCAAACATGAATGGCCCTAGACTAAAAGGTGAAAGTAAAGCTTAGGGTGCAAAGTGTTCAAAATTAAAATTTTATGTATAAAATGAAAAAGTGGGATAAGTTTGAAGATGCAAAGTTAAGTTAATCCTTTTCTAGAACCTTATTAAATGTGTTTCCTTATTTTTTTTTAAGGTAATTTTGTTTCAAGTTTTAAAGTTTTTCCATTATCCCACAATACAACAGAAGAAATTCTTGACTATCAACTTTGAATGATACATCTGCTAAGTACACCATTCTATACAAACCTATTTTCATAGGTGGCTACCCATTTATATTGAATTCTCTCTTAAAACTTTTGACGCTCTACCTAACTCTTACAAATGTAATCACATTTCATTCAAACCATTTATATGGAGAAAAATCAAAAATCAAGATTGATTTAGCTACTCAATGTAAATTCGGAACCTTATTAAAGTGGTAGAAGTTCGAAGGTGCAAAGCGGAGTTAATTCTTTCCAGAACCTTGTGAAATGTGTTTCATTGTTTTGTAATTTGTTTTTTAGGCAAAAGTGTTTCAAGATTTCAAGGCTTTCCATTATCTCACTATTTATATAGCAAAAGAAATTCTTGACTCTGAACTTTGAATGATATATCTGCTATGTATACCACACCATTCTACACAAAGCTACTTTGATAGGTGGCCATCCATTGAGGTTTAATTCTCTTTTAAAACTTTTTATGCTCTACCAAACTCCTTGAAAAGTAATCTTATTTCATTTGAACCATTAAGTCAAGTTTGATTTATCTCCTGTGTATAAGTTTGGAACATTGTTAAATCGGTACAAATTCGAATGTGCAAAGTGGAGTTAGTCATTTTTCGGAGCCCTATTAAATGTATTTCATTTTTTTTTGGTAAATCTGTTTCAAGTTTTCAAGGTTTCCATTATTACACTATATAGCAAAAGAAATTAGGAATGGCAATGGGGCGGGGGTTAGACGGGGGACTCCTCCCCTGCCCCGTCCCCGCCTTGCCCCGCTTCCCTACGGGCACACCCACAGGGTGAATAAAAATTTGTCATACAATTTTATTGTAGTCAAATTTGACCAAAGGATCAAATACTTAAATGTCAACACATCACCAAATCATTATCCATTGTAATTTCACAATTGTAAGTCATAAAAACAATTAAACAAAATTTATTTAAATGCAATCCAATATGATGAAACAAACACAACTAAAGTAGTCAAGTTTTCACTTTTGATACAAATACAATCACTAAATCATTGTTGTGTGATTTTTTGAGAAAAAAATGTTATTGTGTTAAGTATAATTAGGAACTTAGTATAAATGTGTTAGTAAATTTGATATAACTAATTAACAATTTCTATTAGCAGACATGTATAATTGTTAGCATTTGATAATATCAATTATAGTACGAATACTAATATACATTATGTAATACTTATAACTAATAATATCATTATTGTAAATTTGTAACTATTTAAATTAAATATCACATATATAATTATATACATATAAATTTAATTGTTTATAACGGGTGATGGGGCGGGGGATGGGGTGGGGGTATACTCCCTCGCCGTCTGCCCTGTTTTTTAATGGGGCAAAAAATTCTCCCTCCCCCCCAGCCCCGTTTGCCCGAGGGCACCCTCCTGGATTACCATCACCAAAAGGAATTCTTAACTATGAATTTTGAATGATATCTGCCGTGTATACCACACCATTCTACACTAACCTACTATGATAGTTGGCCACCCATTGAGGTTTAATTCTCTTTTAAAACTTTATAGGCTCTACCTAACTCTTTCAAATGCAATCCTATTTCATTTAAAACATTTATATGCAGAAAAATCAAAAGTCGGCATTAATTTATCTACTGAGTATATGTTTGGAACCTTGTTAAAGTGGTACAGGTTTGAAAATGCAGAGTGGAGTTAATCCTTTTCCAGAATCTTATTGAATGTGTTTCATTTTTTTTTAGGGAAATGTGTTTCATGTTTTCAAGGTTCTCCATTATCCCACTATATATCAAAAGAAATTCTTGGCTCTGAACTTTAAATGATATATCTGCTGAGTACACCACACCATTACACAAACCTATTGTGATAGGTGGCGACCCATTGATGTTTAATTGTCTTTTAAAACTTTTTGTGCTATACCTAACTCTTTGTAATGTAATATTATTTCATTTAAACCATTTGTATGTGGAAAAATCAAAAGTCAAGATTGATTTAATTGTTCTACTATAACCATTTGCAACTGCTACCTCCTCCATCCTATAAATACGGTCATTGAACAAATTATCTTCACCATCTAACTATTTTGTTTCTTCCTTCTTTGTTTTTCAGCTAGCCTTTCAACATACAAAATGGCAAAAGGTTCAGCTTTAGCATCCATCCAAATTACCCTTGTGCTATTACTAGCAATCTTTGTTTGTTTAGAAGCTGATCTTCTTGGACCTTACGGTTGCTGCCGTGGAAAGGAAACAAATATTACTGTGTACCTTCAAGTGTTTACGGGCGGACCAAATACCACCAGTGTTGCAGTTGCCGGCGCCCCTGGTATGCCGAGAACTCTCTCCAATTTTGGAACCATTATTGTTAATGATGCTAACATGACACAAGGCATCAGCAACAATTCTCCAACTATTGGCCGGGCCTAAGGCATTTATATAGCTTCATCCCGTGATGGATCAACCTCACAGGGCATATTTTCCCTCCTTTTCTCCAACTCACAATACAACGGTAGCACATTGGAATTCCAAGGACCAGGATATAACTTACAAGTTGGTGGTACGGCGAGAGAAGTTCCAATAGTTGGTGGCACCAAAACATTTAGGTTTGCTCGGGGATATGCATTTTTTCAGACAGTTCTACAAAGGCCGGCATGGAATAATACCGTTATAAGGGGCGATATTATCGTAACCCCATGCCCAGGAGGAGGGAAAGTTTGAATAATAAAGGAAAAGCTAATAATAAGGAAAGCCAATTACAGACCATATACGTACTTGGTGATATATGTTTCTTATGAACTACTTGTTCACTCGACTATCTTACTAAGAAATCCATCTATGAGGATGGGAAAAAATAACTAATAAAAGAAAAATAATAAATAAGAAAACCAAGTATAGATTTTTATCGTTATTGTGGACTTATGTGTACTTGGTAATCAATGTATGACGTTTCTTCGTGCACTTCTTGTTTCGTCAATATGTCCATCTAAATAAAAACACTATCGATGTTCCTCAATTACACTTGGCTTCGCATTACATAAGCTTGTGAATTACACTATTGCTGTTCTTCAATTACGTATGCTCGTGAATGTGTTAAAATAAGATATGTGCGTTTACTAATAAAGATGTGTATTGAAACTTAAATAAAATCTTCACCTAATTGTGGAATTCGCTTGAACTGATAATTGTACACCAAGTCTAATTGTAAGGTAGTCTTTATTTTTCATAACTTTTGTTTTACATATGATGTACATCCAACTTGCTTTATGAAAAATAATCTTTTACTCAGTTTAACAAATGGTAATCCTTCTGCTATATAACTACCACAACTAATAAAAGGTGACAAAAGACCTTTCCATCTATTTTTTCTTAACATGGTTAAGAACTTCTGTTTTATTGAGCATTAAGCTTAAAGTGCAATTCACCATTTAGATGGTCAAGATGGATAATGGTTTGGCCACAAAATAGTTAGTCAATTCCTTATAAAACGGGAAAGTCAACTTTCGAGCTTTTCTTCAATTTTACTGCTGAATCGTATATAAACATATGTGGATTGGACGGAGCAAAAACATATTATCAGGAAAGTCAACTTTTGAGTTTTTTTTTTTGTTATTTTTACCTCTAAATAGGGGAGACATACGTGGACTTGTAATTCGACTCCAAAAGATATGTGAACTGTTAGGAATTCGGCGAGTTTTGGGGGTATTCGATTTTCTCTTCAGACAAATTTTACAACAACCCGCTACATAGAAATCAACGGAAATTACATTCTCGAGAACTATATTCAAGTGCACTTCTAGGATCCCTATGTTTCAAAGTCCCCAAGAGCTGCCTATTTGAACTACAGGGATCTTGATTTGGGAGTCAACAATATTGATGGCATCACAAGCTATGAAAAAGCAAGCATTTGGGGAACTAAGTATTTCAAGCAAAATTTTGACAGATTGATGGAGGTAAAGACTATGGTGGATCCAGGAGATTTCTTTAAGAACGAGCAAAGCATTCCACCATTATCAGAAGGTACAAAGGAGATTAGCAATTACGCGTCATCCAATCCTTGCCAGTCCAAAGGAAAAAAGGAAATAAAAAGTTGGTAATTAATCGCAGAACATGAAGATTATACACTTGAATTTGCTGGATAATGAACAATTATGTATTAGAATTTAAATAAATGGGCTCCAGACCTCGAAATTGATTGAAGTTGCAACTTGTATCTCGTCACCAGTCCAATCATTGCTAGGAGCACGCTCCTGTAGATTTTATTAAATTCAAGCCCATACTAGCTCATCATGGAATTCAGGGCCATAATATGAAGCCAAGAATTTATTACTATTGAATATGAGATTCCTATAGATTCTATTAAATTCAAGTCCATACTGGCTGCTCCTGCTCTTCATTCAGATTTTGTCTGCTGCTTCTAGAAAGCTAGTAAATTCAGTACTCCTGCGGATTTCCATAATGTTTATTGTTTTCATGTGGAGGCATAGCACAAACTATCCAACCCAGGCAAACCTCTGTTGAATTACGCAGAGAAGGGAATTTAAAAATAATAATAATCTGGCTATAGGACACCCATATATGGATTCAGCGCACGCTCGTGAGAACGAAATTTAAGTGCATGTTTCCTCCTAAATTCATAACAAATTTGTTATGAATGGAATTTTCAGGAATCGAGGCACCGAATAGATTTATTTGATAAATTATGTGGGCGGCGTTTAGAGTTTAGTTTTTTCCGAATCATGTATTTTGGCATTTTGGGTTTATTGAGTTAGGAATCCCGTATGTTGAAATTTAATCAATTTAGTCCTTAGTTTTTGAGTATCAATTCAAATTTGCCATTAAAGTGTCTCGACCAACCAAATTGGTCCTTTCATACCACCCTTAAGTTTCATGTAAACACTTAATTTGGCCTACAAAACTTCGTGAAGTATGGAATATACAGTAAGATATCCACATAATGCACTCGAATAAGTATGTAATGATTGCAAATCAATACTACCACATAGCACCATGAAATATGGACCGTACAATGCTAAATTCGGGTTACAAAGCTTTGTGAAGTATGGAATCTAAATGCAATAAGATGTCAACGTAATGCACTTAAGTAACTATGTAATGATTCCAAATTACTACACCCACATTGCATCATAAAGGTATATAAAGCCTTGCTTCAAATGATATATGAGTTACAAGCCTATGTACACCAAAATCATATCACCTTAGCATCATGATGTGAACGTTAAATCAGTATATTGGTTGCTGCCTTACTGGTCATATCCATGATGTCTTGACTTTAAAATTTTGGAAGTTCTTTGGTATTTGTAAAATTTGATAAAAGAATATCGGGACAAGACTTGATTGTTAAACTTTGGATTAATGCCAAGGCCACAATTTGAATTCTAAAATGATTTTGAGCCTTTAAAAAATTTGTGTTGATAATTTGAGGACTAAAATGAATACATGGAAATAGTTCAAGAACCTTCAAAGTAATTTACTGTTAACTAGTTGAACTTGCATGGCTGGAAATTAAGAAGTAGAAAAGGGAAAGAAAGATTTTAACCAAAATCTTTAAATTTTGGAATCTTATATTTAACTAATATATCAAGGTCTCTTTGACTCATTGCAACTCTTTTATTCTCTTTCATACATATAAGGTGATCGCGACGACGGTTTGTTTATGCATCCTAGTACACACTTGAAAGTATGTTTGCAAAAAAGTAATGAGCACATTTACCATCAAAATTGAAATGACATTGGATACACAATTATGGATTGAATATTGATTTTTATATACAATGAGAGTAGCATGCAATTACAGTAAAACCTCTATAAATTAATAATATTGGGACCATATAAATTCTATTAATTTAAAGAGGTATTAATTAATTGATGAATTAATAAATTATTAATTTTTAGAGTGTTCTGACAATTCAAAGAAACACTCATATAATCAACTAAACTTTTCTTCTATTTTATAAAAATATGAATAATTCTATTAATAGAAGAAGGCTACAAATCTAAGGAATATAAACCAATCCATATCTACCTAATTTGCAAGTATAATTTAATTCTATTAATGTTTTCAATGTAAGTATGTAAGTAACTGATATTATTTTTATCATTTAGGAAAATTAAATGATAGATGCCCATTTCTACTTTATTAAATATATACAATAAATCATATTAGCAATATTATGTATATAAATGATAAGAAACTTTTCTTATAATAAACAAACACAAAGTCTTCTTATATTTCTTATTGTTAAACTATAACTTTTCATCTAAAAGGTATTCATAAAGGGATAATTTTAGAAACCTACCTTGAGGTTTTTAATAATTTTACTTAGTACCCTTAAAGTTTTAAAAATTACACATACCTCCATTGAATTTACCACTTGGGTAACAAAAACTATTCAATGGTCAAAATTTTGAATGAATAACCCAAATTGCCCTCATGAAATTGTGAAGTTCATTTTACCTTCTTATAAAATTCTATAAAAAAATATATAAAATATGCACAAAATCTCAAACCCACTTTCAACCCTCATCTCTACTATTTTAAAACTTTCATATTCCTATATCTCAAATTAGTACTATTATCATCATGACTACCGCTACCATCAATCCTTAAATTCTAAGATCTCAATATAAGTTACAAAAGAAAAAAAGTCAGTACTGTTAAACTTAAAAAATTTCACTAACTATGTTAATATAACATCTCATCCCTCAAATGTTGGAGTACCAATTCATGACCATATATTTAAATCTTCAACTTACATCTTCTTCTATTCATCTTTAGATCTTTCAAACCAAACTAAAATTAATTTGTAATAGATTAAAATTATGTTTAGAACATAATTAGTTATTCTATAAGTGACCTTGTTTTTGTTTTCATTAAATATTTAATTGTGTGGTGCATTCCTATGCACAAGATTATGAGCGTATTATTTAATTGCATGAAAAATATTAATATATTAAGGTTATTATGGTCATGTTATAGGGTCAAAGAAGGTAAGTGTAATATTGAAAATCTCAAAGGTACTAGATGAAATTGTTAGAAACCTCGAGGGAGGTTTTTGAAATTATCCCATTCATAAATCAATCATAACTGATCAAATGTGTGAAGTGTTATGTGAGCATAGTAGAGAGAACCCCACATGCACTCAAAAATAATTGCAACAATGGGTTTCTGATAGGAAAATATGATATTAATTTTAGTGAATTATTAATTTATAATATAAATGGGACCAAAGAGTTATGTAAGATTTTCAAAAAAAATTTTGTTATCTTATTATTTTATCAAATTATTAATTTAGTTCGCTAGCCCAAGTCGGAACCAAAAAATTATTATTCGATAGAGGTTATTAATTTATTGAGTATTAATTTATAGAGATTTTACTGTAATACAAATTTACATGTACATGTCATGTTGTGAACTAGCATAGCATAATAATTAAAATCACTGAGTCTCATTTTATAGTAGATAGACACTCAATTTGTTTGGATAGATTGTTATTTGTCAAAAATTATTTTATATTTCTAACAACCTTTTTATTTTTCAATTAAGTCTATACCACAAATATATTATATCACAAAAAATTACTACATTATTTAAAAGAATATTGTTCCAGATGAACTCCTTTATATCCAAATACACTCGTACTTCCCCATATCAAGCACTAGATATTAATTGGTTCTCCCTTTGAGAAGACCTGCCCAACTAAGATCTGGACATTTGTTGGGCATTTAAGAATGGTATCTAATGAAATGACAGTCACTTATTGAAGAATTTAGTATAAAGCATATTATGTAATCGATGGGGTTACAAATTCTCAAAAGGTTAATCTACTATAGCATAATATTCAAAATAAAAAAAAAATTTATATCCAAAAGAATAGGTATCAACTTGCTGCAATCTATCTAATCTAGGCGTTCTAAATTGTGCTTGTCATCCTTTCTTAGATTTAAAAGCATCAATAATAGAATCTGTATCAATACTTCTAGCAATATTTTTTTCTCTTGCAAAAAGTCATCTCCATTTTTGTTTCGCCACGAAGTCTTAATGAATTTGATTGCAAAGAATGTGCATTCCGTAGTTATAGTAGACACAGGAAGATTAAACGAAAGAATAGTTTACTGATTTTCTTTGCTTTGGTAAACCTTTGCAATTTCCACCTGAGCGACTAATACTGAAACCATAAGAATTTCATAAATCTAAGTACCTATTACATCAAAAAAATTCTAAAAATCTTGAAGGGGCACCTGTAATTTCGCGGGTTTTTGAGAAGGTATTGCATGTTACATACGCTCTGCAGTCTACATGACAGTGAAGAAAGATTTTTCCTACTCCCTTATGCCCTTTCAATTTTTTGTTACTACCAAATTAATTGCCGAGCTAGTTAATAGAAACCGTAACCAAATAAGAATGCACACAATTGAAGCATAATCATAACAATTATACTTTTGAATTAATAAAAACTTTTGGTATATGTCCACTTGTGTAAAAAAAAAAATGGAGATTTATTTCGAAAATCATGCATCAAGCATCTAAATCCTCTGCGACCCTCCTCGCACTCACCTCTTCGATGCTTCGGTTCAGATCACATACACTTTTCCTACCCATAATATGAGAAAAATTAATCCATACTTATTACTTATTAGGTTTATATATTAACGAATTTTTCGACACACATTCGTAAAAACTTCTGTAGACTTGATCGTGAAAAAGAATGACTGTATCGCTCATATAATAATATCGTGATTTTTCACATTATCATATGACCTCCTTAAGATATTAAAATATCTTCATAATTATGAAAAGTGAAAGATGAATGGAAAGTACTAACAATTATGTCAATTGAACCAAAAGCACTCTAGAAATATGTGTGATGTAATCATAATATTCAGTTAATCCCTCTATAATTTTCATAAATATTCAATAGACCTTGTGTGATTTTTACATTTTTGCACATAATCTTCTTATAATTTTCTTTAAAGTGGTCAAACTATTATTCGATTTAGTGCTTAAATAAGTGTATTACTGGTATTTTAATTAACGGTTTTATGGAGAATATTTTCAATCTACTTTATTTGGAATTAGAAGAGGGTTGTGTAAACATTTTAAAATAGTAAGAAAATCATGTGGTAATCTGTAAAGTTGGAATCAGGCTTACCTAAAGAAAAGAAAGAAAAGATAAGTTGGAACCAGGGTCAATCGATGCACCTTTACATTGGTTCGACCAACACGTGCATTCATGAACTGAAGGAAAGAATCAATTCATAGCTTCCATGCAGTAAATAGTGAAACACGGCCAACGCCGTTGTAACCTCCAACAAAACTCTTGGGATTCCATCCTTACTCATTATTATCATTGAAAATGACATAAAAATTCATAATTTAAAATTTTTAACAATTTCAATACCAAATTACCCCGAGGCACAGTAAATGATCATTTTACATTATTTTGTGGAGACCTTTCACTACAAATGGTTAAAGCTTAAAATATAAAAGATGAAAAACTATAGCATTGGTTAAATTTATAAAGCTCTACCTAAAGAAAAAAGAACAAATCCAAAACGATAGACAATTTCAAACCATAGCACTTTGTTCAAGAACAACTAAAACGATTAATACCCGCACGGTATTTATAGAATCATAACCATTGAAATTTTCTCCATTATTAATTATACAACAAGTTTAGACTGATGTAAGAGCAACGAAATGGAAAAAAATTGAAGTGACAAAATAGGAATAGTTACGGGTAATGCATAAAGAGCAATTTTTGTCTCCTAGAATATTTTAAAGGTTTTGTGTGATTTCATTAGCCACAAAAAAAAAAAAAAAGAATGGAGTGTTTGGAGGGTTTTTTTGAAGTTCCAATATCATTGGCCTGAAACATAAGACAGTAAAAGACAAGTTAATGAACAAGTTTTGAATAAATTTTTTGAAGAAAACTAAAAAACTTAGATATACTTTGCGATCTAAATATTCCATAACTGTTTTTACTTTCACACTAACTGTTATTTGAGATAATTAGAATTGTTCAATGCTAAGCCATTGCGCCACCTACTGATATTGTTGAAAGATAAGACGAAGACCTCCACCATACAATAGATCGAGCACAGTGATCGAAATGAGAAATAATTGGATTAGTATGTGCCAAAAAATCAACATTTGATACAAAGAGTTTAATAGCCAACCCAACAATAGAAGACGTCCTTTCAAAGTCAAATTAAAGTTAGTGATATATATATTCAATAAAGTTAGTGATGTAACATGAGATTTTTTCGATGTTATCAAAGAAAGTATAAATCAAGACTCTAATCTGGATCAGACGATACAAACTAAAAGTCAAATTGAATATATGTGACACCATTTGACTGATTAATTCAATTTTATTTATTAATGGTCATTTTTCATACCAGAAAAACTATAGGATGTTGAGCACATGTGACACCATCGGATGGTTTATCAATGTGAAGTGAGCTGGTAGCGTCTGGTGATGGAATTCAGGTTAATTCAATTTCAATTAATTGCCCGTAGTTTTATACCAAAAAAATAAAATAAATTAGGCACTTAAGACGAAGTAGCCTTTTTTTATCAAAAAAAGGAAAAAAAAATGCCTTGTTCATACTTCATAAATAGTTGGTCGAACTTTTCACGCTACTTGTACTCCCACACCAACCTATCTAGGGGGTCCAATTGGATCAAGGGAAACCAACGGGGATGAACTATCATCGAAACATATTCCTATATTAACCTATCAAAGAGAGGGCCCAACAAATAGGGTCCAGGAGAATCAACGAAACTGAACTACTATCGGAACCCTAAATTGAACTATTATCGGAACCCTACTTCTACATTAACCTATTTAAGGGAGGATCCAACTAGCGGAAATTAAAATACCATCCAACCAAATGGGTGTTTTATATACCTGTTTGAATTTGGAGAAATCATATATTAGTGGTAGATGATAGAAGATAAAGATTGAACCCCTGATCTCCCGCCCTACAACAAAGACACTTAAAAGTCTTTGTAGCTGCGAAGAGTCGAACCACGCTTGCCCGTGATTTAAACAGATGAGGGGTTCTGATTCTCCTGAAGGTTCATGATCAAGATTTGACAAAAAAAAAAAAAAAAGATCCAAATTATATCTTGTACATCGTTTTTCACACTATGTATGGGATCTACAAAATTTTATTCTATAGTTACATATTGTTAAAAATAAATTACACCGTATACATACAAAATCACTTCTTGTGTATTTTATACAAAACTGGCCGAATGATTTTCTTGACAACCGTTTGGGCCGTGTCCGATTTAAACACGCCAAAACTCTCTGCCTCTCTCCGCAGTACGCGTGTGCGTGTAAAATATACACTGTTTTGGTAGCAGTTAGCCCAACGAAGCAGCTTTCTGCCTTCTACGCTTTAATTCTCAAGCATCCCCTTCCTGTCACCTGTTACACCATTAATTCCCATTACTTCTCAAGCATTTACAACCTTCAATCTCAAAAAAACATGAGACCAAAGATATATCTTTTTGGTGACTCCATCACTGAATACTCTTTTGCTGAAGGTGGATGGGGTGCTGCTCTTACCAATCATTTTTCTCGCAGGGTTAGCTTCGTTTTTCTTGTACACATATGTAATATCCTTACATAATTGATTATCTTCACCAAAATCAATAACAAAATGAGGTGCTAATGCTAAACTGCTTATACTCTACCACTTGAATGTTGTATACGCACAACAGGTTGATGTGGTGTTGAGAGGGTTTAGTGGGTACAATACGAGGTGGGCTTTGAAGGTGATAGACAAGGCGTTTCCTCCGGCATCGGCGGCTGGCAGTGGCGGCGACGAAGCAGAGGCAGAGGCACCATTGGCTGTGACGGTGTTCTTTGGTGCAAATGATGCTTGTCTTCCTGATCAATATGGTGCCTACCAACACGTGCCTGTTGATGAGTATAAGCAGAATCTTCGCTCCATCTTTTCCTTTTTCAAGGTATTTCCCCAACACGACCGCCCTCACTCCCCCCCCCCCCCCCCCCCAACCCAAAAACAAATCGGGAGCCAGTACACGTGCACCTAGCTGGACCATATCTCTCTCCAAACTCATACACGCACACGCACACATGCAGATGAGAGAGAATCATATCATGATTCCTTGATACTGTGGGGATTTGTAGCTATTCTTCAAAAGTCAGTCTTGATTTTGTCTGATGATCTTTGCTGAAGATTAGTTGGGGGATGGTACTGTGGTTTGGACTTAAATTTGCTGTGCTATGATGCATCTGGCACATGTTCATTTTCCTTTTCTTGATGAAGAAAGCTGCGAAGGAAAAATAATACTCCATAGAAAGACTAGGGTAGGTACAATTACAGGTTGGTCCGGCTGTATACAATTGATGTGTTTGTTATAGCATTAGATATGCAATAAGAGAGTATTGTTGTTGTTCAACAAGAATTGGAATACACCAACAATATTCAACGTGCTTTGTTGGTATGTTGATAAACAAATTCCTATAGCAAATACACCAACTACACACAGTCATGATACCATTAGTCCAAAAGAATACCTATCTAGTTATCTTGTCTCTTGTGTTAGTATGTATTCTAAGCTGGAAAAATATGAATTTCGTATGAAAAAGATGACCATATTGTATTAATGTTCATTAAGGTATAATGAAAAATGTTTTATATCAATATCTAGAAGCAATTTGAAATTTTTTTAAGTACCAGTTCGTAAAGGACAGATAAAACTTCACAAAAATTGTTTGTAGAGTTTTTCTTTGTCAATTCTCGTCATGTTTTTATCCTCTCCGTAGGAACAGAGTTTCTTTTATATAGATCTTTCTAATCCCAGTAAAGGAGACTAGGTACCCTTCGATCTACTTACTTTCCAAATTTCAGTTTCATTTTTTGTCCATTTACTTCCACTGAAGAACTAAAACTTATTAGCATGAAAGTTTAACAGTTTATTCTTTCTAGGTAGCTGGATTGTTTTAATTATCTTTTACAATAGTTAAAAAAAAGCCTGCATTGACAACCTGACATGGCAATTTAAAATGCTCCAAATTAAGCAATTTGCATCCAACCACATAAAATGTTCTCATGAAATAATAATCAACCAAGAATAATCTTCGTTCTTAGATTAAGTAGATAAAAGCTTTGTTCCTGTGTTTTAGGCCAATTCTTTCTACGTACTCCGCTTGCAATCAGAAACTATGAGGCTGACACTATGTGGGAGGAAAATGAACTTTATGCACTGACTAACTTTTTGTGTTGGCTCCACCAACTTAGGAAATCAAACAATACTTAGTATCATGTCAAGTTGTCTTAAGAGATTTTTTTTTTCTTTGAACTGAATAATTTGAACCTTCGGAACCAAAAAGAATCTCAATCAACTCCAATTGAACCATAGCCCAGGTTTTGTTTTACTTTCCTAGTCTTTTGCATAGCATGTGTAGTTTCCAGAACGGACTCTTGATTACCATGCCTTAAAATATCTTCTTCTTCTTTCCAAATATCTTGGTTTCCATATTTTAAAATATCTTAATTACATATGTATCAGAAGTGGACCAGTTATCTTTATCTTAATATCTTGGTTTATATTATATTCCTGGTGTCCACCAATAACAATAAGTATTCAGGCTTTGAACGATTATGGAAAGTATCTGTATGGTTCTTTTGCATATAACAATATTCTCCTTCCTCATTGCAGGCTTTCAGTATATGCTTCTATTCTAAGTATATTCAGCAACTAGACTCATATTTGTTTAAACATAAAATATCAACTCTTTGAATGATGAGCTTTCATTGAAGTGGGGATATTACGTGAGTAGTTGTCAAGAAGTGAATCAGGAAGCGTGAAGCCACAACGTGCTGTTATTGGACTGGTGGGTCTAGGAAGATCTTTTAAAGAAAGAGCTGGTGCCAAAAAAGTATAAATGCATAAGGCCCAGGGGTCACTATTGGTGTTTGCCACTGGAATGATTTTACTACTAAATTGTATTTAAATAATGCAGTGCATGGAGTGCCCTGTCATTTTCGTTAGCCTTTACTTTACTCCGGCATTGAGAGGCAATGCCTTAGTCGCATTTTGCATCACAAACACTGATCACCTGCTCTCTCTCCAGTCAGGAGTATGTTAATTGCAATTGTTTGTTAGATCAATCATTCTATCTTTTTAATGTTGGTAGATGGATCTATCAATTATTCTGAATTGTGGGCCAATGCCTTTTAGTTTAGGCCCTTGATCTTGTCTTAGGAGTCCTAATAGAAGTCCTAAGTATGCGAGGTTTCACATACTATAGGTTTATTAGATGTCTTCAATGTTGGCCAATAATGCAAGATTTTTTTAATGGCATTGAGTAAGGTTACTTTTGTTTCCTTTGACCAGTCCATCCTCTTAATAATATCATTACCCTTGGTGCTTCTAGTTGATTTGCTAGACTTGACATGATAGCAAATCAAAGAACACAGTTGTATCTATCTTCTTCTACCATTGTCATGATGTGCACGAGAACTTTGGCGAATTAAGAATCAATGGGCATGATAGGCAGAAAAAATTTTCAAGCGACAATATTCTTTACCTTTTATTTTTGACCTTGGCAAGAATGGAGTGTCTCTAGAATCATGAATCCCGAAAGTTATCACTCCTTTTAGGCAAGTGTCCTCTACTTTTTGGAAGTCTTCAGTTGAGTCAAGTCTAACGTGAAAAGTAAAGCCCAGCTTCCAAATGGAGCAACTTCGGCTCGAGAACAGATAGTTGAATTGGTCTGTTGTCTCTTGTGTCGTTTCCAAGTGGATAATGCTTGTCTATTAAACACCAAGATGTAAAGGATCTTCAGAAAGCTAACGATACAGTTGAAGAGAAATTAAATGGTAGCCCAAGTAATTTGTGTAATCATCTCAAGCCAAATATAAGCGTGCTATTATTCGTTCTGCTATCTTGGTGATGAAGTTTGAACTTAAGTCAAGGTTGACTGAACTTTTCAAAAATAGGGTTATTGATCTTTAGTAAAGCTACTGAACACTTTTGCACTCTTTCTCCCTTGCATTAGCAATTTCTATACTGTCTTATTCCCAAATACGGAGGGAAACCTGTCTAATAGCTTGGAAATGTTGCAGGAGAACGTTACACCTCAAAAGTTTTTGGTTGCCGTCTCTATTTTATGTGATTTTTCAGATAAATTGTGTTCTTTCTTGTGTGATTTACAAAAACTCTCTATATGAAAAGCTATGCAAAAACTTTTGGAAGGCATTTTTCCAGGAAAATACGGAAAATATGGCTCTATGTTTTTGCATTAATATGTTTTTTTTCTTGTATCTTGAGGCTCTTATTAGTCACTTCCCTGAATATGTTGATTCAGAGACGATGGCCTAAGACTCATGTTGTGCTGATCACACCTCCACCCATTGATGAAGCTGCACGCCTATTGTGAGCATCTATCTTGAGCTCTATTGTGTTGTTTATTTGTGTACACGAATGTTCATTCATCTTTTTTGAATTTATTTTCTTATACTATATCCTTGAATGTTGTTTGACATAACAAATAGATAGAATTGGAAAAGCTCGAAATTCTTTAAGTTCGTTAAAAATGCAGGAACCCATATGGTGAGATCAAGCTGGGCTTGCCCGAGAGGACAAATGAAGCGGCTGGCAGTTATGCCATAGCTTGTCTTTCTGTTGCATCCGAATGTCAAACACCAGCTATAGATCTTTGGACCAAAATGCAGCAAATTCCTGGCTGGCAAACTGCTTTCCTATGGTATTCTTTCATTTCATTTCCAAGTGTCATGAACAATTTCATCTTGAGTCATGCTTCAGCATCCTTGAAGGTGTAAAAGAATTCTATATTTCCATCTTGCGGATAAATCATACTTGTGGATTTACTTTCCAAATACTAATGCAATCACAACAGCAGGAAAAGGCAGGTAAACTACTAGCTTTAATTTGCATTCGTCCCGTTCGATCGAAGATATCCCTGATTTTCCTCTTGATGGTAGTTTGGGATTTTTCTCTTGTAGATAGTCGTTCATCCAAATCCTCTATTCTGAAAAGCCAGGATGCTTCCCTGAAACTTTTGTTACATTTTCTTGTATGCTGATACAAACTTCTTTGCAATACTATGAAATTAGTGTTCTTTTTTATATTATCCAACCTCTGTATTAGACTAAATATGACAGGTGATTCGGCAGTAATTGTCACAATAACCGTTTTTTTTCCCCTTAAACTTTGATTTCAGTGATGGTTTACACCTTACTGAGCGGGGCAACAGGATTGTTTTTGAAGAAGTCGTTGCAAAGTTCGAGGAACAAGGCTTGAGGCTGGAAACTCTGCCAGCTGACTTTCCACTCTTTACAGACATTGATCCAAATGATCCCCTTCAAGCTTTTGAAACTTGAATTTAGCAGAACCTTCTGCCCCTGTGCGTTTTATTTCATCATGCTACTTATAGAGTATGAGGTCTAAAGCAACAAACATATACATATCTTCATAAATATTATACTCTTTATCATGATCATGAGGAAGTTCAACTAGCAAATTGTTCGTAACTATTTTGGTTCTTTTGATAATCTTAACAATTGCCTTCGAAAGTGGTCCTCAAATTCTTGGTTTTACACTAATTCGATCGATATATTTGGATCCATAATTTTCTTGCTCCAATAAATGGTTTTATCCGGGAGATGCCTAGATCTATTATAAAAGTCCATGTGAATTGGATTTACTATGGTTTCTTTCATTAATGCCTCATGAAGCCTAATGTGGCAGCTGCAGTTCTAAAAAAAAAAAAAAAAAATTAATACTCATCGATTGAAGTACTCGTAATTTTCTTTTTTTTTTTATCCCTCAATAAAGTAATTACAGCAGAACATATTGTGATATTAAAATATCATTAAAGTGCTTCGGTTAAAAAAAAATCTAATCGGTGCCTTTCGAGCACTCTCACAAGAGAAAATCTTAGAAGAGATGAAACTCTTATTCAATTACCGTAGGAGAGTATTTATTTCTACAAAAGAAACTAAAAAACTAGAGAGAGGAATCCCCCCCCCCCCCCCCCCCATAGGAGAGGGCGATCGAAGACCAAATCTTTTGTCTGGTCTCTTTCTCATGTGAGAGTTGAAGGAGATTTTGATTGAAGTAATTCTAGAGACAAGGAGAAGAAAATAGTTCTAGAGAGAGTGAAATTATTTTCGAGAGAGAAGTTATATTGGATTAGTAGATATATTCATTAGTACACATATATCATATCCCTTATACAAATTTATACGCTTAACAAATGTTACCTTTCTTTATATTTATCCATTCTTTGCTTTTTAATTTTAATTTTCCAAAAAATTAACACCTATACTTATACTAGTGAGTAGGCTGGTGATATTGCCAGAGCCATAATCTTTCTACCAGATTAAGTTTTATTCAAACACCAACATTACCTTTGACTAGTCAACTCCATATATTCTCAATGATTTTGTTGGATTCATTGTCCACTAATTACTTCTTTTTCTCTAATTAATTAACTAGTTTGCCTTCTCCTTTTTTTTTCTTTAATTTATTTATCAATTATTTTCGCAACTCACTGATTTGGTTTTGAGTTTTTTAACATAATATTTTCTTATATTGTAATTTTTTTTGCTTTAAAATGCTCTTTTTTATATTTTCAAAGTTATATTTAAAAATTATTTTTGCAATGACAACATAATTTAACTCAAACAACTAACAATCCATATGAAAATAATCTGAAAAAATGTAGACACACTTTTCCTTCAATATTTATGGGATGTAGAACATAATGCAATTTAAAATTACTTTAATCTAGTTATTAATAAATACGGACACATGTTGAAGTTAAGTTTCATATAATAATTGAACAACTCCAAATTTACTCCTATGCAAGCAACAAACCACAAGACTTGCTCATGATCTATAATTGAACCCAAATTCATAGTAATACAAAAGCTAAAAAAAAACTCTATATAGAATCTATAATTTGTTAGTATGGGATTGAATTGAAAAAAAAAAGGAAAATAAAACAAAAAATGTACAATAGTGCTATAATTGCAACAAAAATTACTCAAAAGATGAGAACCTGAATCTCACTATAATTGCAACAAAATTGCATCCCAAATTTAATCAAAATTTATGATCATTCCAAAAACCTGTAAGGCAAAGATTATTTGATAGAAAATATAATGGAATAAAACCAAAAAAGAAAAGAAAAAAAGAGAGAAAACTTATTGATAGTGATGGACAAATAGCAAGAGTGATGCGGAGAAAAATATGATACAAAAGGTCTTGAACCACACTTTGCAAAGGTTTCAAGAAAATGAAAAGAAATTATATAATAGGAAAGATGTAAAGAGATTTGAAGGTGGGAATGGGAGGGGAAATGAGAGAAAAAATCTTGTTGCTGCATTAATGTGAAAAAAGAAGCAAAAGAGAAATCAGTAGACAATGGGCTCCAACAAAATCAATGGAAATACATGAGGTTGATTGATTGAGAATAATATTAGTATTTGAATAAAAATTGTTCTAGCATGAAAATCATAGCTCCGACAGTGTCACCAGCCCCCTAATGAGTAGTGACACCCATTAATTACTCACCAACATCCATTCCGTAAAACTGTAAAAGACGACAGAGTAATTAAAACGTGGACGCCTTGTGCATTGCGGATGGAACCACAATTGACCACGATCACACTGGAACTGTCTCCGTCTCTCATCCTTGCGTGTGTGTTAAATATCAACGCTTTAGTAGCAGCCAGCCCAGCGCAACAGCTCTCTCTATATGAGCAGTGTTTAAAAAATCGGATCGGACAGGCCCGTTTGGCTCCGATCCGATTCATGCTTTGGATTGATTATACTAAAAAATTGGATTGAACTATTCAAATCATGCAAACCGTACGAACCGGATTGAACTGGCAACTTTTTTGTTTTTATCTATTAAATTGAAAATTTTTTTTAAAAGAACTAATCATTTTTTGAAAATGTTTTTCTTAACCCTAAAAACTAATCATTAAATGCGACATTCACTCACTTTCTTCTCATTTTTTGCCTCTTATCAAGTTTGTATTTGTATTTTCTCTTTTCTTGACTTCCTCCAAACTCAAAACTTTTTTTTTTAAGTTGCAATTTCTAAATATCAAAAAATTGAATTAGAATTCAAATTCACAATGTCTAATTCTCATAGATGTGAGTTTTGTATAATTTCAAAATATTGTGGCATTTTTTAGTTGAATTTAACAATATTTTTTTGGTAAATTCAATTAAGATTGAGATGAAAATTATTTGTTTCAACTTATAATTTAAAAAATTTATTTGTGAAAATCCATCTTCTTTGAAAGTATTATATTTTTCATCATATAAAATCTTAAATTAATCCAATGCATGTCTTATTTTGTACATATATATTTATATAAATTATTTTTTAAAAAATTTATTAAATCAGGGTTGAATCGGTCCGACCGATTGAATCTCGATCCGAACACCTCACCGGTTCAATTAATGGTCCGAGTTTTAAAACATTGTATATGAGCAAACGAAGAGTTAGTTTGTGTTTGTTACACCATTAATTCCCATTAGTTCAAATTTCTCCAGCATACTTCTCAGGCTGTTACAAAGATTCTGACAGAAATGAGACCAAAGATTTATCTTTTTGGTGACTCGATCACTGAATCCTCTTTTGCTGGAGGAGGATGGGGTGCTTCTCTTACCAACCATTTTTCTCGAAGGGTAAGTTTCTATTTAAACATATACAATGTACTTACAAATACAATTAACAAATTGAGGTGCTAGACTGCTAATGCTACTAGTACACTACTTGAATGATATACAGGTAGACATGGTTGTAAGAGGGTTTGGTGGGTACAATACAAGGTGGGCTTTGAAGGTGATAGACAAGGTGTTTCCTCCGGCACCGGCGGCTGACAGTGGCGTCGGGGAAGCAGAGGCACCCTTGGCTGTAACGGTGTTCTTTGGTGCAAATGATGCTTCCCTTCCTGATCGACATGCTGCCTTCCAACACGTACCTGTTGATGAGTATAAGCAGAATCTTTGCTCCATCGTTTCCTTTTTGAAGGTACTGCCTAGCTGGACTGTATCTCTTTCTCCCACACACACACACACACACACACACATGCAGATGAGGGATTGTATCATATCATGATTCTTGATAATATTGTATGGGGATTTGAAGCTATTCTTTTAAAGAGAATGTTACCGCTTCTCTCTCTCTCTCTCTCCAGTCTCCACATGGTGTT
This sequence comes from Coffea arabica, assembly GCF_036785885.1. Taxonomy (NCBI): domain Eukaryota; kingdom Viridiplantae; phylum Streptophyta; class Magnoliopsida; order Gentianales; family Rubiaceae; genus Coffea; species Coffea arabica. Next base: position 12,766,155 of record NC_092313.1, on the reverse strand, counting down.
ACTGTCCATTTTTAAGCTGGAAAAAGAGCAAGTTTTGTTTGAAAAGGATTACCCTGGTGACATAATGTTCATTGAGGTATAGTGCAAAAAAAAAAAAGTTATAAATTGGTTTGGAGGAGTTGAAAATGCTGAAGTGTATGTCAATATCTAGAAACAATATGTATTTGTCAGTATACATTCCCATAGAACTTGTCAAAAATCGTTTTTAGAGTTCTGCACAGTTTGGTTAGCATAAATTCGTGCCTCTTTGTGTATGAAGGAGAACTCAAACTCTGACACATTTTCTCTGTCAATTTTCATGACGCTTTTCTCTTCTCCATAGGAATAGAGTTTCCTTTCTGAAGAGCTTTCTAACGTTAGAAGAGGAGACTGGGAACCCTTCCGTTTTCTCACTTTTGAATTCATTTTTTGTCCATTTACTTCCATTGAAGAACTAAAACTTTTTAGAATGAAAGTACAACCGGATTGTTTTAATTATCTTTTATAATAGCAAAAGGAATTTAACAACTGAATAAGTATCGGTTGATCCTGCATTCACATCCTAATATGGGAGAAGCCAAAATGCTCTACACATTAAGCATTTTGCATCCAACCAGATAAGTCTTTCCCTAGCAGATAGTAACTACTAAAGGATGAACTTCATGACCACATTAAGTGCGTTAAAGCTTTGTTCCTCTGTTTTAGGTCAATAGTTACCACTCCATCTTGCAATCAGAAACTATGAGGCTTACGAGGTACGATCTTTTTTTGGGGGATGAGGGAGAGGGGAGAAGTAAACTATACATACATACATATATATATATATATATATATATATATATATATATATGCACTGAATTATCTTTGTTGTTGACTCCACCTACTTAGGAAATCACATGTACTTAGTATCATGTCAAGTTGTCTTAAGAGATTGTTTTTCTTTCAACTTAATAATTAGAACCTTCGGGTGAAAAAGAATCTTAATTGACTCCCACCAAACCATAGCTTAGATTTCGTTGTACACTTCTACTTTCCTAGTCTCTTGCCTTTTCTTTTGCATAGCATGTGTAATCTTCCAGAACTGACTCTTGATTACATACCATGCCTTAAAATATCTTATGACCTGTTATCTTTATCACATGAGCAAATGTTTATATATATATATTATATATGACTGATGTCCACCAATAACACTAAACATTCAAGCTCCGAACTATTATGGTAAGTGTCTGTGTGGTTTCTTTTGGATATGTCGACAATATCCTTTATGGCAGGCTTTCATTATATGCTTATTTTCTCAGTTTACTCAGCAACCAGACTGATATTTGCTAGAATATCATTCTGGTTGCTGAATAATGAGCTTGGATTGAAGTGGGGATATTATGTGAGTGGTTATCAAGAAGTGAATCAGGAAGCGTGAAGCCGCAAATTGGTCATATTGGACTGGTGGGTCTAGGAGCATCCTTAAAAGAAAGAGCATGTGCCAGAGAAAGCATGCATGCATCAGGCCCAGTTGTCACTATTGGCCTTTGCCACTCGACTGATTTTACTGTTTTAAAGTTAAATAATGCAGTGCATTGAGTGCCCTGTCATTTTCATTAGATTGAAGGGCCTCAGTTGCATCACATCACAAACACCGATCATCTGCTATCTCAAACTAGGAGCATGTCAATTGTAGTTGTTTGTTAGATCAATAATTCGTGTGTTTTATTGTTGGTATATGGGTCTACCAATTATTGCAAATTGTGGGCCATTTCTTTTTAGGTGAGGCCTTTGATCTTGTTGTATGAGTATTAATTAATGTCCTGAGAGTGTGAGGTTTTCACATCCAAGAGGTTTATTAGAGGTCTTTGTTGGACAATAATTAATGCAAGATTTTTTTAATGGCATCATTGTAAGGTTACTTTTGTTTCCTTTGACAAGTCCTTCCTCTTAATAATATCGTTAGTCGTCACTCATGGTGCTTCTAATGGATTTGCTAGAATTGACATGATAGCACATCAAAGAATAGAGCTGCATCTAGCTTCTTCTACTACTCTTGTCATGATGCGCATGGAAACTTTGACAAATTGAGAAACAAAACCGGCATTGATGGCATTATGAATTTTTTAGTGACAAGATTGTTTTTGGCCTTGGCATGAACCAAGTGTCTCTAGAATCATGAATTTAAAATAGACGAGTGACTGTACTGTACTTTCTGGAACTCTTCGGTTGAGTCTGACTTCAAATTGGAGCATCTTCGGCCTACAAACAGATTAGTTGAATTGGTCTGCTATCTCTTGTGTCCTTAAATCCAATGATAATTTTTGCCATGGTATACATCAAAACCTGGAAGGATCTTTAGAAAGCTAACAATATGGTTGGATCAAAATTAATTAGTAGCCTCTCAAACCAAAAATATGTGAGCTATGCTTTATTCAGCTCAGGTGCGTAATGAAATTTGAATTGAACATTAAGTCGAGGTTAAATGTGGTTTTCAAAAATAGTTAGGGTCATTGGGTCTTTAGTCAAGCTACTGAACTTGAGGCATCCTTTATTTCAATAAGCTTGACGTTGGTTGCATGAATCAAGAAAATTTTTGCAGTCTTTGTCCCTTGCATTAGCAACTTTCTATATCATCTTATTCCGAATTTGCAGGAAAGCCTATCTAATAGCCTAGCAAATGTTGCAGGGCAATGTTACAAGTCAAAGTTTTTTGGTGCTTGCTCATACTTTAGGCCATTTTTGCAGCTAAATTTTATTTTATTTTTTTGTTCTTATTGATTTACTATATTTGCTTTATGAAAAGCTTATGAAGAATATTCGGGAGGCACATTCCACTAAAATATTGAAAAGATTACTCTATACAAACACATACAGAGATACATATATATACACATATGTGTGTGTATATGTATGTATGTATGTACGTATGTATGTATGTATGCATCTCAAGGTTCTTAGTAGTTCCTTATCTGAATTTGTTGATTCAGAGACGATGGCCTCGGACTCATGTTCTGCTAATCACACCTCCGCCTATCCATGAAGCAGCACGACTCTTGTGAGGATCTATCTTGAGATTTATTGTGCTGTCTATTTGAATACACATATCTTCATTCGTCTTTTTCCAGTCCATTTTCTTGTAGTACTACTTCAGTTGTTGTTTGACATTTCAATTAGATAGCATTGGAAAAGTTGAAATTCTGTAATTTCGTAATGCAGGTATCCATATGGTGAGAACAAGCTGGGCTTGCCGGAGAGGACAAATGAAGCAGCTGGTAGTTATGCCAAAGCTTGTCTTTCTATTGCAGCCGAATTTGAAGCACCTGCTATAGATCTCTGGACCAAAATGCAGCAATTTCCTGGCTGGCAAACTGCTTTGCTCTGGTATTCTTTCATTATATTTCCAAGTTTATGAACTATTTCACCAGTAGTCATGCTCCAGCATCACTATATGTGTAAAAGAATTTTAGTTACCATCTGGTGGCAGAGTCATAGTTAGCTATCTAATTTCCAACTACTCATGCAACCATAATAGCATGTAAAGGCAGGTAGACTGCTGATTTTAGTTTGCATTCATCCTTTTTGATTGAAGATATCGGGGATTTTTCTCTCTTCTTGGTATTTGTTTCCTGCGTCGTTTAAATTCTGTATTCTGAATGTATCCAGACTATATCATTGTTGATAATTTGAATAACATGATGACTTAGTTGTTAGGCCGACCCTTTCAATGGTCTTTAATCTATGCTATCCTGATTTATGTCAGATTTTTGTATGCTGATATAGACCTCTTTTCAATATATGAAGTTATATGATCCAACACCTGTATTCATGATGGCTTTATGGTTTTAGACTAAATATGACTGGTAATTCGGTATTGATATTCGTGATGATTGCTGCAATTTTTATTTTAGGGATGGCTTACACCTTACTGAGCGGGGCAATAGGATTGTTTTTGAAGAAGTCGTTGAAAAGCTCAAGGGAGAAGGCCTGAGTCTGGAAACTCTACTGGCTGATCTTCCTCTCATAACCGACATTGATCCAAATGATCCTCTTAAAGCTTTTGAAATTTGAATTAAACAGAGCCTTCTGCTTCTATGCCTTTGTTTCCTCATGCCAGATCTAGAGTATGATGTCTAAGCAACAAATGTATAAATATTATAATAATCATGAGGATGTTCAAGTAGCAAACTGTTGGTACTTTTTTGGGGTTCTTAGGTAATCTTCAAAATTGCCTTTTGAAAGTGGTCCTCAAATTCTTGGTTTTATGCAGTTTGGATGCTCAACGTTTTTACTACAATAGGTGGTATACATGATCCAGGAAACGCGTATGACTATCATAAAACGCTACTCTAGAGACTAGAATACTGTTGTTTCTGCAAGAAAATGACTCAGCTTGATTAAAAAATCACTTGGGGTTTGAGAAATGTTCAAATTGCACCGACCAAGTCGATAGCAGACTGTAACTTTTTATATCAAACACTTTTTCTCGACCGTGTTTGCTGGATCCAAGAAATGTTTTGCTTTGTAAGCCTCAGGTTTCATTGATCTTTTGCTTTATTTTTTGAATCGAAATGGCGTTGGAATCCAAGAAACGGAACCTTTCTCGATTAATATATCATCAATCAGTCCAGTCAACTGTCCGTACGCGCACTGAAAACCCTGCTAGTGGTATGTGTATATTCATGTTTGTAGCACTATCAAAAAGAAGACTTGTGTCTTTCCGATGATTTGACATATATAGTCCATTACGTCCGAATGCATGGACAAATATGATACTAGTACCCTTTTTTTTTTTGGGCTAGTGATAAGCTCAAATTAGAAGTGCTATTCCGGATCATTGAGCAAGCTTTGATGCAGGGGATAGGATCTGAGGCAGTTTATTAGTTGATGGTTATTCCACTTTACACCTCTTAAAAAGTTTTTGGGTTTTTTGCATTCCGGATAACAACTGCTTTCAAGACTTTAAGCAGTCCAGATCATCTAGGTCTGCGCAGCTTCGCACTCGTGTAATTACCATGGAAACCAATTTGGACCCTTATCTCATCAATTTTTGACTAGTTGAGGGCATTTTAATCCGGATTAGTTGAAAATTGCGAACTTTTTGCAAAGGATATTAAAATGGGAATTTTTAATGCATGTCAAATATTAGGGGACTAAATTAGTATTTTTGGAAATGGATCAGATTAATTAGTAATAAAGACATGTAAAGGGGCTAACCCACATTATTGGACGTACACTTGAATGAATGTTGTTTATCTCTTTCTACTGCACGTCACAATTCTCAAGTTTCATTTTGGAGAGTTACTTACTGCACTTTAAAATTTTCAGAAATCCCTATTTGGCTTGATAATGAGCATTCATGTCAATGACTTTGACAACAAACTCACATTTTGGACCAAAACTCCATCTGGAATGTGCATGGGAATTTATCACTTCAACAGTTTGAGGTAATTGTACCACATAACTATGCAATCAAAATGACTCAAAAGGACTGTATTGAACCAAGCTTTCACTGAAATCTAAACGACTCAACGTCAAAGAAATGGATATCAAATTGAATTACATGCAATCAACGCAGGGACACTTATGCATACCGACATTTTTATCAACAAATAAATCAAGACATTGGACTTGCTTGTATCGGTTAGCAAGTTAGTTGACAGACAAATAAAAGCATCTTTTTTTTTAAATAGCATTTTAACAATGCTAGGAGGCTAGAGTATGATCATCATAAATTAGAAGCAAATGATGCAAAACAAAATTCATGGAAGAAAAACTGAAATTCATAATCACATTAAGGAAAATTTACATTTTCCTGCATTCACTAACGAAACATATAAATTTCTCCATTTTAAATCTACACTATTAATGCGTAGATGACTAGTATCACTAGTATTGAACTTATACATGGTGCAGATTTAAAATGGTGGCAGAAATTGACTACCTTGCTAGAGGTGGATTATAACATCAGGATAATCCTGGCATTGGAGAATTGTAATGGTGATGAGGATCTGGCCCTTCAGGAACTAGTCTGTCACCCGGAAGGTCAGTCAGTCCCCCCTTAGCGTTATCATCCTTATCATTATCATCTTTCATCTTTGATAATTCGAAGCTTAATTGACGCAAAAGCTCCCTGCTATTTATCTTTCTGTGCATATTTGCAACACCTCTGTAACCAATTGCACTTGAGATGTTGAAATGTGCAAAGAAAATTAACAATACTAAAAGAAGAATTCGTATGGTAGTTGAATATGCCATAATTCATGCACAGTCTAAAAGCTAATTAAAGAGGAAACCAATGCAGCTGGATTATGGTCTCTTGGTGATTGCGAAGTAACACATCAATTAACATCACTCTAGATTTATAACAAGTAAATGAAAGAGACCCAACAGATGTAAAATAAGATTAAAAAATTTAAACACATACGTAATTGTTGGCGTTTGCATCAATAGCAAATGTAGGTTTTATATACTTTCCCTTGTGGACTAGCATTCATATACTGCAATCTTCCATTATCATCTCAAACAAACTTTGTGTAAATTGCCTTTTGTCCCCACAAAAGCAACTCCTTAATGCCTTAACTTCCTTTCTGTCCTTTCTCGTCCTATAAAATTGGTTTTCTGAGTTGTCAACCTTGTCATCTGGCCCTTTTACTAGGCGTATCGCACATATGGAGATATGCATGCAAGTGACAGATATAAATTAGTCAATGATTTTGCAGACAAGGATAGCTCTAAAACATCAAGAAAAGGGGGGAAAAAATCTAGCAGGTATCAAATTGGAATTGGTTTAACAAAGCACGAATTGTCATCTAGGTACACAATTGCAGATACACACATTTATTTATAATAAGTATTTAGATTTGCCATTTCTTTAGCGCCGAGGGCCGGATTCCGTCCACTGTTCATATATTTGAATTTCGAATCAATGTACGGAAATTGCTGTAATATGCTTGGAGATGAGGAAATATACAGTCGAAGCGGGGAAAGAAATTGTTACTGATTGACATAAAGGTGAAATAGTGAATAAACGTGATATAAGACTTTTCTCGTGATAAATCAAATATTGGTTGGTTCTACCAATTATTGAGAGTTTCTCTTATTTTTCGTTAATATTTAATTCATGGTTGGAATTCGTTCATGTAACATTTCTCAAGTGTTCATGAAACTCCTGTTTCTACACTTCCGCTGCTTATTGGATAGACCTAATGTTACAGTACTATCAAGCTAATTAAAAGCATGCGCCGACTGCCAAAAACATAATTAGGTAGCAATTATCATTATTGATAAATTTACATTTCTACATTCGAATCGCCACATGCAAAAATGGGGTCGTTCCCACTGACTATTGAAGATTTGCATGGTGGTTGATAACATTACATATTTCTCTTCTTTCCAAAAGATGGTGCTCTTTCCGTTCCTAAATCGGCATATTGTCGTTTTGCTGCTTTTCTTCTCAATATGCTTATCCAACTATCACTTGGTTTTTTGTTGGTTAATTTATGAAATGAATCTTTTGCTTGCCTCACGAGTGCTAGGAGGGCAGTAATAGAATTGTGAATAAAAGAAATATTAGGATGGTAAGTGGGCATGGAGGCTAAATCATAAAATTTTCCTTCTTTACCAAAGATCATTAATTTTAATCATTAGTGAGTCAACTTAGTACTAAGAAATGACAAAAATACTAAGACCAGCAATGATTAATTTGTAATCGCATGTGGAAAGTAAAAATGTCTGGTTACTAATAAAACAAAATTTTGTCTTTTCTTACTAGTGTTACTTTTCAAAATATTGTCATTAATCTTCTTTATGAATGAACTTTGTCCGTTGTAATTGTCTTTTTCAACTAATGAAATGTAAGGGTCAAAATTATTTTCTGTCATTAGCTCTACTATATCTTTTACTTCTTTTTTTTTGTTTAAATTATTATTTTAGCAAATTCTATATTCAAATCAATGATAATTTTCAATTTTTTTTATCTTGTGGAAACAAATATTTTTCTGTGATATATAAACACATTGATATGCCAAAAAAAACGACATATTCGTTCTGTTTTGCCAAGAAATATCAGTAGCTCTTTATTTGTACTGTTCGTAGTCCTTTGGCCCATGGCGGTGAGAAGTGATGAAACAGACGAGAGGGAATACTTGCATTAAAATTACTAAGACAACTATTTCTTTAGTTTAAAAAAAATTAAAGCCGATATACCAAAATTTTCAAAATAAAGGAACTAAAAATGTTTACAACGACAATTTTTTTAATCGATTTCCCTTAGTATATCACCTATCAATCTTCATTACTTTTTTCCAAAATCGTGTACAAGATTATTTGCAAGTATTTATCGTCTTGGTCTTGGGACGCTTTCAAGTTTCAAGTTCAGGAGCCCGTCAACCATTTTTACCTAGCTTGCCTGAGGGAAGCATTTTCTCCTGTTTTGTGATATTTTTGTCCGATCTGAAAATGTCCTTCGGCCCACCATTTATTTACTCTATTTGTACTTGGATTCACCAAGTGTCAATCTCAAATCTAAGGATAAGAATTCAATTGTTAATCTATCTTATCAACTTTAAAATGGCAGCATGAGTTTTTAATAATGCGTTTGGCTAGCGGGTACCCTAAAACACTCTTGGTCTCAAGCAATGTTGTTAAACTCGGACTGAATAATGACTCCGCTAAATTATTGGGTCAGGGGTCAATTGGTCGGATCGGTCGGACCATTCTAAAAAATCCACTGATGTCCGCATGATGTTATAATTATTTTATATTTTTATAATTTTCAAAAATATTGAAATTAAGTTCTTGGTTATATTTGGCCAATCATGAAAAATGTTTCAAAAATATTAGACTTGCAATCAAATATACACCTAATAATTATATATAAAAATGTAAATTCATGGTTAAAATATGTTCATTCTCCAAAACTACTTGAAAAACTAAATTAAAATAAATTAATGTAAGTTGGAATCACTGATGCTACAATCATGAGATCATAGGGATGAAAACATCTTGATTTAGAGATCATTTAGGAAAGCGAATGATTTTGATATTCATACTAAATGGGTGACTTTTTTTATTCCTATTAATAAATAAAAGTGTTACAATTTAGGTAACTCAAATTATGTTTGGGAAAAACAAGAAAGAAAAGTTTGAAAATCGAGTCAACCAATCGAATCGGATCACTAGTTTAGCCGGTTTTGATGGTTTTAATTGGTTTTTGACAAAAGCAATTTTATACTACAAACCAGTTCGGAAAGAAAGTCGGTTCGACCGGTCCGATCAAAACGGTTTTATACCAGAAACCAATTCGGAAAAAAGGCCAGTTCACAGTCAAATCGGTCGAACCGGCCAATCTGACCCGGATCTAACAACACTGGTCTCAAGTGATAAAATTTTTTAGCAAAAATTTACATGGTGAGTCAAGTATAATTTAGGTGTATTAACGAATGCTTCGGAGTAAATTTTTAGAAAAATCCTTCAATATAAGAGAATGAATTTAGTCAAGATTTCAAATACTAGAAATTCAAATATTTAGCTGAAATATCCATTTTTCAAAGTAAATATCCAGTTATTAGTAAGTGTTCGTCATATTATTCCTACATGCTGGATTTGTAGACAAATTTTAGTGAATGATCAAATATGGTTGGATTAATAATTTGAAGAAATTTAGTGAATTTTTATATTGCTCATTCCATGTGGCAATTAGTAATATGAAGCAAGTCAACATTAGGATAGACAAACCCATTCCGTTAAACAACCACCTTTCTCGGTTTAATGTCGAGAAATTCCTTCAAGGCCTATACTTTGGCTGGTTAAACTTCGTACGAGAGTGTAATGTTACAATCTATTTTAAGAAAGTAAATATGTTGCAAATCCAAATGGTGGTACAAGGAAATTGGTTTTCTAAAAGTACAGTAGAACTAGATTTTGTCCCTAATACCTAAATTAATTAGTATATCTATTAACATGACATCTCGGGTTCGACTCACCATCCCTACCCATTTTCTCCTTCCCCTTTTACCCAAAAAAAAAAAAAAAACCCCCGATTCTTTACTTGTAGACCAACCGGTGATCAATTAATTTCAATTTATTAAAAAAATTGATTTCAATTTATTAGATAAGAAAATCTTATTCGTGTATAAAAAAAGTTCACAAATTATTCTTTTGAATGTAAAATAACACAGCTTCTTCAAAATATGAAACTTTCAGTATTTTCAGAAGATAAAAAAAGAATGGTATTACGACAGAAGAGAGAGCAAGTAGGTTCTGGAGTAACTGAATGCATGTCTACCTTAATATTTTGCACCTACTTCAATCTATTCTACAAGAACAAATGATAGGTTGAATATACAAGTAATATTTTATGACGAGTTTAATTGATATTAACATCAATTATGGTACACTTAAGAGGTTTGGTTCAACTCCTACGTCTTCCTCTTTATCTTTTCCACTTGTATAATATAAAGTCTGTCTAGCATAAAAAGTTAGAAGAAAAATAGAATTGTAATTTTGATCTCAAATATTAGGGGTATGAGCACTTCTAGTTCCTAAAATTTAGACAAAAGCAAATGTAGTTTCAAATGTTTCAATTTTTAAACACATTGAGTCTAATAGACTGATTTTTGCCAATTGCTAATAGAATCTGATCACGTACTAACAAGTGATTTTTTGAAATGACTTAAAAAAAAGTGAAAACATTATTTTTTGCTATAATTTGTAGTAAAAGAGGATTAATTACTCACACGATGATCATGTTAGTTAGTCTTTAGCTCATAATACAAAAACACGGTTGACGAAAAAAATAGGTTAAAGACTAATTAATTTCTTGATCAGCATATGGGTAATTAGTGATCTTTTATTAAAAATTATGGCTATCAATATTTTATTAATTTTTTAGAATATTTTCAAAAAATTAGTTACCGGCAAGTGACCTGATTCCAGTAGTAATTGGTAAAAACAGTCATTAGGATTAATTGTGTTTCGTATTTGAAACATTTGGGACTATATTTTCTTTCGTGCAAACTTTAAGTATTAAAAGTACTTATCCTCTAAACATTTGAGATCAAAACTACAATTCTCTCTAAAATAAAAGAAAATACATACGTTTAACTTGAAAAATGAGTAGACATTTCTCCACGGATCTGTCGTGGCCTGGCATTCGATTGTACAGTTACGAGGCTTGTGTCCTTCGTTTTGCTAATATATTCTCTGGTTTCTTTGTAAAGGGCGATTGTCTATTTTAGCCAGACTTAAAAGCTAAGCTGGGGGATGGTGGTTGATGATATTTGTATCTTATGTGGTCATGCATGCTACTGAAACTGAAAATCACCTATTTTTCAATGTCAATTCTCTTTTCAAGTTTGGAGGCAAATTCAGCATTTATGTCTAATACACGGGACAGCATTGGTTGTGTTCTATTATAGCAGCAGCTCATTCGTTGATCAAGTATGCACGTTATATTTTTCGACTACTATTTATCGCATTTGGAAAGCTAGGAACTACAGCACAAATATTGGCCGTGTAATTTTGTCATCCAAAGAATGATTCAAGATGTGAAAGGGGAAATGGTGGCTTGGCGTAGAGTTGAAGGAACCAAGAGAAATTGGAAAATCGGCCTCAGTTGGGATCTTGATGAATCATAGATAATAGCACACGGAGTTTTCTTTTTCTCCCTCATTGTGGCTTTATTATTATTTTTATTTATAAGTGAGCGATTTTAAATCCAGAATCTCTTAATTACAATTCTTTCATCTTACCGTTCAATTCAACTCCCTTTTAATAGCTTATGGAGTTGATTAGTTGTATGTTGGGAAAAAAAAATAGTGGCATAATATGTAGTTGGGCCAAGATTTAGAGGCCACATCTTAGGTGCAAAAGCATATCAATGATCGTAACTAGATAATATTACGTCTTCCATGAACTCTATATTCGGAGAACAAAACATTTTGATGGCTCATTCCAGCCTCCTATAACCAAGACGGAAGGAATCGGAAAGAAGTAACCATTTCAAGCAATCTCTAAAAAAATAAGTCTCATATTGTCTGTTGCAACAATTTCAAAAGCTTTCTTCATCAACAATTGATAGGTTACGGTTGATACTGCCAGAGGAGGATATAAAAAGATACTTAATACACATTAAAAAGGCTCAAAATATGACCCATGCACGATGAAAAAGCTCTTTAGAATGCATGTATACCCTTATTTATTTTATCCAAGACTCTTAAACCTTACAAACAGAAGATAGAAAGAGGAGGATTTGAGAATCAAATCTCAAATTCCATAATTACGTGATTGATAGTGGATACAAAGATTGATTGCACAATGAACAACATTACTGTTCATATACTCTTTCTTATATCCATATTTTCCCCTAATTCTAAAAACCACGTCCCGTTCAAATGGTTAATGTCAAGTGTAACAACCATAAAACCGATTAGAACGAGAAAAAGAAAAAGAAAAAAGTCTAGAATGATTGGCTAAGATGAAGAACAAAGTGACAGCACAATCGTTTTCTACTCAATTATGATTGTCAAAATGATGATGTGGATCAGGTCCTGCTGGAGCCACTCTGTCAGGCCAGTCATTGTTGTTTCCACTTATCTTCACAGCTGCAAATTGTGCCTCCAATGCTATTCTAGCAATACTAATTTGCTTCAAAGGCCGAGCATGTGCAGTTTCTGATGAAAGAACTAGTAGGATAAGGCAGAAAAGAAATTTCATGTTAGCCATTTGATTTAGTTAACAAGCAGCTGTAATAGCTCTTTGGAGATTTAAGTGGCTAGTTAACACAAGCAGCTTTGCAACTGATTGAAGATTAGGTAAATGATTCATAGAATCGGGGTTCCGTTATATATATTGCAATCCCATTTATGTCACAAATTTTTCCTCCTCAAATTTCTAAAAAAGAAACTGATTCAAAAAGCAGGTCCATCTGTCCTTACATGTAAAGTTCATATCTTATACTACTACTTTGAAAGCCCTCGAATTGTAGTTGACACAGAACGAATGAATTTCCAGTGATGCTCAATGACTGATGTGGCCTTGACGAAATTCCGGGTCATGGATGAGTCAAACTAAAGTAAATCCTTAGTCAGCAATTTGATTCATAGGTATATCCTACCCTCTCAGATAAGAAAAGGACAAGTTGGATTTGAGATGCCGCGGCACAAAAACTGCGGATTGGCGGCTGTTGGCTGGTGCAAAAGTGAAAGCTACAAGAATGATCCGTTCTTTTTTATCGCTGATGCAGCTGATGTGATATCATTGGTTAAGCATCCTTATGTTAATCACCGGCCAATTCAGCAGTCACCCCAGAACACGATTGCTTATTCTAACTTGGCCTTCTAGGTAGGAAATACTTTCCTTTTTCTTTAGACTTGTCGGGTCAGCTCAAGTGATGTCCTAGTGGACAAATTTGCTAGCACCTCAGACTAATGGATTTCTCTGAACCGAGGCTCTTGGTCCTCTGTTACACTATTGAATGTTGCTTGCATTCATGTTATACTACTATTATGTTTTAGAAGGTTAACCTAGTGTAACATGGTTGCAACCCTAAAAAGCACGACTACAATAGAGGAACAGGAACACCTAGAACCGATGCATCGAGTCCCAAGAACAGTAGCCACATTGAAATTGTAACTGGGGCCAAAGAAACTGCGAGTCCTTGAGTTGTTTCCAGTTGAGCCACTTGCTGATCATCTTACCAAAATCCCAGCTTTTTTTTTTTTTTTAATTAAAGGAGGATTCCTTTATTTTCTTTAGAAGCAAAAAGAAAAAGTTTATGCCTTTTTGAGCCACCCAGCTTTGGCTTGACTGGTGCAGATGGCTAACTGATAAGCGCAGCATCTGAGTAGGCCAAAGTGCATAGTACCATATTGATGTCGGCAATAAAGGTCTTGCTCAAGACGAAATTCTCTTTTCATTGGACGTTTCCTCTAGACTTCAATGAATGTTAATCGTTGTTGTGTGAATCTTGGCTTTTAGGTACAGAATGCGACGCCGAAAAACTTATCTAAAAGATCATGATGAATCCATAGCAATAGTATGGCGACAACAAATTAGGAGCGCGCTTGTCAGACGACCTAATTGTATGACGTAAATGAACCATTACTGTTGATCAACAGTTTTTTAAGTAATCCAGTCAACTAGAGTATTGCAGGATGGTTTAATGGTTAGGCTGTTGAAATTTAATGGTTTATTGCCTAGTCGAGCTCATCCACTAAAGATAAAAGAGTATTGCAGGATCAGGATGGACGGCACGGCTGATCCAATTGATTCTTGGTGTGGTTTATTGCCTAGTTGAATTGGATTTTTCATCAGCATTTAAGAAGCACAAATTGCGCATTGAGTATAAACCTACCTTTGATTTCATTTTTGAGAAAAAGACAGGAAGAGGAGGCTTATGGAGATGTTTTAAAATGATGAATAAGGACGGCAAAGATGAATGTTTAAATAGATACAGAACTTTTACCCTCAAACAAACAAAAGATGATATATGTTTCCATGAATATGAAACCATGAAAACTCCCTTTCCAGGATTCCCCGGTGTCAATATGAAAACAAAAAGATGATCTTTCCATTCTCTCAAAGCTATGGCCAAATTATTAGTTTTCAAGATTTTAAGATTAGAGATACTTGGGCAAAATTCAGGTAATTTTGTTGTTAGCTCCTTTTATTTCAGGAATAAAGGCGTGATTGTTCATTAGTGCTGATTGCGCCTTTTCTTGGAGATGTTTAAGACTTGTAGTTGCTCCGCCTGAAAGAAAAGCGTGATTATGATTGTTTACGATTGGTGTAGTGTAGGTCTAAACACCTTCATTAATGCCCATATCTGGAGGATTGGCCTATTGCAGTCAGCAGATTCAAAAGTAACGACACCTTTAACTGAGAATATCTTCTTTTGACGTTTTTTGCAAGTGGAGAATAAAAGACGTACATATGTCATTAGTTAATGTAATAGAACCTTTTAGAGAAGGCCGAACATAAGCGTGAATTTAATGCAGGAAGAAGATGAACGCTTTTTTTTTTTTTTTTTTAATTAACGATCCCTTCTATAAATGTATTAATCATGTGCACTAAAATTTTCAGAAGGCTACCTTCGATATAAAAACTTGATCATTAAAATTGTCAGTGCAGTTTGAAACAGCTTAAAAATGACCCATCCATGAAAGTTCAATGTATTTCGTCTAATGATTTCACAATCGAGAAGAAGCCCATGAATGCATAAATAATACCCACCAATAAACAGACAAGTATATTCATCTTGATTCTTGCAATTTGAAGCAAGACCAAAGGACAAACTTCGAGACTGAAAACAGTTGTTAAGATGTCAATTCTATGTAGAACAACTTCGTTCAAGAAGAATTTATTGAATAACTGCTATTATCACAGAAGTCTTCGAGAGGAATATCAAAACCTGTAAATTACACTATCTAAAGCCCTTTCTTAATCTCAAAATGCTCGATCCATTCACAGAAGTCTTCGAAAGGAATATCAAAACCTGTAAATTATCACAGGAGTTATTGACCTTACAAGCCAAACAAGAGCAAGAAACAACAGGAGAAATGGTGCCTGACGATGGATTTAAACGAACAGATTGTTCAGATGGAGGGTGAAAGATGTTGGTAATGTCCTCGAGTGGCTTCCTCCAGAGTAGTCTTCTTTTTTTTAAACTCTGAATTGAAGGATGTGAATTGACTTCAGGAACCTCTGTTTTTGGGATGTTTTCTTTGTTGATTAATTCACAGAGAGAAGGTAGAGCCATTTATGACACTGTCTGTGTTTCTCTGTGCGAGTATTCGAGGGTAGTTTGCAGAAAGGCAACAGCTAAGAGAGACAGAGTCATACAGAGACAGATTAGAGGTGGGGATAGGAAGGGGTATTTGTACTGAAACTGGATTTGTTTTGGAGGGGAGATGGGATTTGCATTTTAAATTTGAGAGTTGAATCGAATGTAAAAGTTGTTTGGACTTTGGAGATGGTCGTTGTTTTGATTTCGAATAGTTAAAAATTCAAACAAGCCCTCCAACTCCAAATCCAATGGTCCTCTCCCCTCGTCTAGGACTGGGAGGGAGAAAATGCCCGCCAGCTTTTTTGTCTTGCAGAATTAAAACACTCCCCAGGAGGGAGGAAGCTTTGAATTTTCCACAGCGGAGCTTTTTTTAATCCCCGCCCTTGCAGACTAGACTACCAAATACGAACAACTAATGTATACAGTATAATGTATGTACATAAACAAAAGCAAATAAATTCATAATTTCCGAAACTTCTATTTTGGCAGTAATTACCAAGGGCATGCGATATTTACCATTCTAGCCTGGGGCAGGTAGCAATGAACATCTAGTACTATGGTTACTATTAAAGTCAAAATTCATGATAACCATACTTTGGAAACGAATGCTAGTTCATGTGATTAAAACTACTTTTCCAAAGCAACATGCCTAGTACTCTGAGTTGATCATTACAATTTACTTTTAGTAGCTGGGAAAACCATGAGCAAAGATTCAATCCCTATTCTACAAAGCATATTGAAAGGAGAAAAAAAAAAATTTTTCCATCAGATTGGGAATTGCAAATTGCAGTGGCAAATTGGTATATAGGACTAAATATTTTCATGAAAAGATTAGCTGAAGATTTACAGTAATTGCACTCAGATGACCTAATTGGAAATAAACAACCCAGAAAAATTGAAAATGAGGGGGAAAAAAAATGTAATCAACTGCATAGCTGCACCAACTGCAACATAAGTAATCAAGTGAAGGGAATCATGCTGTTATCTAATCCATTTCAGTTGTAGGCATCACAAAATTTACATCACTCTCCTTGTGGGCATTATTCAACCAGATAATACTGCAAAAAGGATGTACAACCTTAACCATGGCAATATGCAGAGATCAGCGGCAAAACTCCATGCTTCACATTTTTGGCATTCAACATATTGAATTCATTCAATTTCCCAGAATTTGGGGAGCACAATGACAGACTTGTTTGCAAATTATGGACATGACATTGGACAGCAGTTATTGCTGACCCTGGGAAACCAACAAAATTAACAGGGCAGCTAAAAAACAAACTACTGAAGAATCCAATCTCTCGAGATAGTGAACTATGCAGATACATGTGCCTCTTAACTCCTGGTTGAGTATGACCAGCTCATTCGATGGGCATCCATGTGTCTGTGAGGCAGAAAGATAAGAGAGAAGATAATACCTAGAGATGACAATTCCTGCTTTAGCTGATTATGTTGGAGTGTGAACATCCCTTATTTTCAGCTGCATTGCAAATTTCTGAACCATTCTGATGTTTTCAACAGTTAAGGTATTTGTACAATTATATTTTTGAATTGCAAGTCAACACAAAGTCAGTAGCTAAAACAGCAGAGATGAAAGGATATTTTCTGTTCATAGATAGGATGGTTTAGCATAAGAAGGTTGTTGTTGGTCACAATTGCTCGGACTAAAATTTCCTTTGCCTCCTCATGTTTCTTTCTTAGCATGTTGCAGATCTGCATTAGAAACATTTCCAGTCACATCCAACTTCTAACAGTCCAGGTCTCAATGGAGAAAAGATAGGACCATTATAGGTGCATAAGAAATTTCATTCGTTTAGAAGACAGCTGACAGAAAACTATTTAAAGCTTGACAAGCTTATGATGATATCATCAGAAAGCAAAAGGGGCAGCAGAAACAGGAATAAACCTTCATTAACTACCCAGACAGTCACCCAACAATTTCATGACCAGAAATCAACTATAAGGTAACTAGAACCTATGATGGAAAAGAAGATTTCACCAGAAGCTTTAATTAAAAGATACTGTTGCATTATTCAGGAAAAAAAATTGTGTTTGCACCCTATATTTTAGCTAACTTGTCTCACAATAGGCTACAATCTTAATGAAAATTTCCAGGATCAAAGACCAATTAATATCATAAGCTAGGGGGGAAAGAATATCTTGTGATACTAGTATATTATAATGAAGAAGGAGTGAGTAATGTTACAAGTGAAAGAGCAAAACCTTAAGTTTACAAAGTTGCCGCAACTAAATCAGTTTAAAAGGCCGGAAGAAAATAAGTACCCAACAAGGTCAACCTTACATATGCATATTTCATCATAATAAAAGCAGCTTAAAGGAATTAAACTTGTACTTACATCTTCAAGCCCTTTAGCACAAGCATCCGCCTTTTCAATGTTGATGTCACTTTCTACAGAGAAGGTAGCATCTAGTCCACTCATGTCCCCAGGCACATCTACTCTGGAAGTTTGTGGATTTTTGTACACAGTCATGCTCTTCCCATCCGAAACATTCCCATTTCCACGTACCTGTTGAAATGTAAACCAAGTAACACTACGTGTTAAATCTATCATGTCTGCATGAGGCTGTATGTTTACAACACCACCTTATAAATGCAAATTTATTAGTTTAACATATCACCTCTCCATCAACAAGCTTTCCTATTTCTGCCGAATTTCTGCAGATTTCATTGAAAATCATGCATGGTGACAAGGATAAATCAGGAAAACAAACTCAAGTATATAGCCATTAATAAAGACAAACTCATTGCTAGGTGATGCTGAGAGACGCTTTGATGGATTTAAGATCACATCTGCACTAGAAGCCTGTAAATAAACAATGACATGAGCAATGATTGCCCAAGGTAAATTAGCTTGCTGCAAAGTAATTTATTGTAATGCCATAGCAGTTTTACTGATTTGAAGAAACCTCAACATCAAAAGGAAAAATATGGAAAGACAAACCTCAGCTATTTTTCGCTTAAGAGAGGGGATGGCTGGTGCTTGGTTCTTCATTTCAACAACTTTGGGAGTCTTGGATGGTGTGCTTCCAGCTAAAAATCTATTTTGCCGCATATCTCCTGAAACTGCAATTCCTTTCTGGGCTGCAGACTTCGATGAACCCAGGTTTGCTCCAGAAGTTCTATGTCAATACCACATTAATGAATACTAAGTACATTCATAAAGAACTTTGTAAAATATCACAGGAAAATACTACCTTAAAATTGTGAGGCCAGAACTAGTAGCCATCAGCTTTATAGCATTAGAAGAGGAGACTTTGTCTCCTTCAGTGGCTATGCCTTTCGTAGAATGACTAGCTTCCACATTCATGGGCAAACTTGCTGCTTTTGCAGGACTCTGAGATGTGGATTTAATTGTCAGGGTAGAAAGAGCAGGCATCTGCTTAATAGCTTTAGAAGAAGAGACTTTATCTCCTTCCGCAGCTGCGTCTTTCCTAATCTGACTAGTTTCCAAATTCACGGCCAAACTTGCTGGGTTTGCAGAATTTTGTGATTCTGGTTTCTTTGTCATTCCACTCGAAGGTTTAACACGTAAGCTGCAGGCATCAGGCCAATATACTTAAACAGTGGTATACAATATTTGCCATGATTGATTGCGGTTCCACGCATTATTTCAATTGATTTTGTGAAAGAAAGGCAGCATAATACACAAGCTATATCATAAATCGCACGTAAGAGTTAGAAGTGAATACTCACAGTTCAACAGCTGTGATTTTTCAGATGTGAAAACCAAGAAACTCAAGAAATTCTTAAGAATCTACAGAGGGCAGTATTTATCATCAAATAGACAGGCATCTATGTGACAGGAAAAGAATGTGCAAGGATGCTCAGATTTGAAGATTACAAAATTCTCATTTCTCTGAGAAAAAAATTTGAAAAGCCAACAGAATATATTTCTAACCATAGAAACAGATGCCTCACCTGAATGAATCTAGAGTTTTAACATTCTTTTCACCTCCTCTGGATGAAGGTATTCGTTTATTCACATCCTGGTCGAGTAGTCTTGAATTCCACCAAATGAATGTTTCAAATAAAGGCATAAAACTCAAGTCATTTGTGGGGGTCTAAGTAGAAAAGCATCACCTATTTGTGTTAAGACATTTAGAGTTCTCCTGACTTCCTATATGAGAATGTTCCTTCCTGGTCAGTACTTCAGAACTTGATGGGGAAACACCAGCCACCATGTTATCAATTTTAGACTCTATGGAGTTGCAATTCCTGCTAAAAATTATCAGATGAAAAGTGTAAATTTCAGAACCATTTTCAATCATAATGTTCAGAAAACATCGCTGACCTTTCATCCGGAGGACATGGTTCTCCGGTGCCAATTAATCTCCCATGCACTGACGAAAGCTTTGTCTGATGTGAAGCATTCTCAAACCGAGAATCAGCATTGTCTCGTTGCTTAAAATATTTTGACCTAATAACCGCCTCCCTTTCTTTCTCTGGCATCATATTATTATTTGTAGCTCTACTGCACCACATAAAGAAACCATTGGACCAGCTAAGATTAACATTGGCCAATAAAATTCTGTCCTTAATTGACAAAACAAGTGAATATCTACATAGGTTAGCACCACCAATGTTAAGAAAAGGTAATTGTACACTCAGTGATGCTCTGCCTTAATTAACAGAATCATTTACCACCAGATATTGTAGAATCTGTGGTTTCTTGTGTCACTTTTGCACACAGGACATGCAAAGGTTGCAAAATCCTAACCTCTCTAATGAACTTGTAGAACGCTCCAAGCTGTCCTTGTTCTTCACATTCATTTGACTATGAGTAATAGAGTCTTTTGAGGCATCAGTTGATAAAATTGGTTCGACATAAGTTCCACCCAGAGCAGGCTCAGCTCCCTCTTTATTGGCAATATGAGCATGATTATTAGTACAAACTTCGCTCTCCCCATTGTCTTTCTCAAAGCTAGCAATATGCTGCAGAAATGATTAATTAGAAACAAGACTTTAGAACCCGAATCTGCTATAAAATGCTGTAGACTTTGTTCCCCAACCTGATTACTTACGCTTGCATCCCTGGGACTAACTTCCTCTTGTGTTTTCAAGAGAGTATCTTGACCTGACTCACTTCTGAGTACTGTATCAACTGCTTTGTGCTGTATGGTTTGATCAGTAATTGGAGAAGCTGACTTGTCTAGTTGGCAGTTTGATGCTTTCTCACTGGTGGATGTTGTCTTCTTAAGTGTGGCCATTTCTTCAGGAGATGCAACTTCATCTATTGCAGCCTTGGAGTTTGGAAAACCATCATCATGGGTTCCAGACTCAGAAAGGAAATTCTCATTCAACGTATCAGGACTGGCACCACTACCAACTTCAGAGTCAAGGTTCGAAGTAATCAAATCCCCTGATGCCGGCAGATTGCTGAATTTTCTATCTGCATGTGCATCGAGATCTTCAGCCAGGCAGTCCCCAGATTTCTGAGAATCTCTTCTGTTCAAAGAATCTTCCTCATTTTCACCTTTATTGACTTTTGGATCATCTTTCTTTGAGCTTGGCTTGAAATTGAAACCATCCAATCTGAAAGCAAGCATTGAAAGTGATGACTGGACACATAATGTGCTGAACAGTTACCCAAATTAAGGATGAATGTAAAGATTTGCGGTGCAGCATGAATCATAAATAGAAAAATGCAGGAAAGTGAATAAATAAAAGAGACAAACCCTGGAAATGTATGCATACTTACTCGCCAAAATCAAACGTAAATTCAGAGCGATCTGCTTTTCCTTGAGTATTTCCACTTGCAGACTCCTCATTGGATCTTCCCTTGGATTTGCCATCCTTTTTAACCGGTGAAGAAATATCAATGTCTGGAATGTCTAAGTTGAAGGATGGGAGTTTTCCAAAATCGACATCAAGATTGAAATCCACATCCCTGGAGTATTAGCAATGTCAAATCAATTTATTGCAAAATGCAGCAGTAGTTCTATTTAGTGGGAGTCCGGAAACCCTTGCAGAAAACCATCAGGTCTTTCCAACAGCAAAACTGTACTCTATGGCCAATGTTCTAAACAAAAGTCACATAGAGAAATACAAGTATTTGTGCGATCTTACATTTTGCCAAAGTTGAATGCATTCTTCTTGCCTTTTGAAACAGGCCCAAAATCCAAATTCATAGAATCATCTTCAGTTATAGACGTTGACTTCCAGGAAGTCAGAAAGTCATCCTTCCCAAAGTCCAAATCTGACAAGAAGTAACAAAATTACTTTCTTATATGGAACAAATAAGATTAAACCACAGATTATTTTGGTCCAACAAGAGATACTAAACAAACAAGAAGAGGAATAATTTTCATCCTTAAGAAGCTAGCTACTGGTGGTCTGGTAATTAGTCCAGCCCAAAGTTTGCTATCAACTTATCTTTTAGTTATTTCAACTATCTCACTTAATTTTGATACTTTATATCTATTTTGCACAAATTATTCTATTGAAAATGGCTTTCTACAGCTTTCAAACCAAATGCTTTGAGAAGAAAGCTGCACTGCAAAAGTTTGGCAACCCATCAATGAAGTCTGGTCTTCATGGCCTCTATCTTTAACTAGAAAAACAATAATTCATGAAAAATAATAATAATAATAAAATAGAGATAAAAAATGAGCTGAAAACTCTTCAGAAACAGATTTTGAAGAGGATACCTAGCAATGACTTTTTCTGTTTTGAGTTGACAGATGAAGAATCTTCCTTCTGGGATTCCACCATATTTAAGAACAGATTTATCTTTCAATTCAATTCTGCAAGCATTAAAAAGAGTATGTATTGTGAATTCGTAAGAATTAGCCATCCTGCTGATACATGTTTACAGACAAAAAGTATAGAGGCAAATTCATAGTCCACCAAATGCTGATAAATAAAGAATATTTTATCATGACTATAAATGATTCATCCATTCTGCAGAAACAAACCTCCAGAGAAATGAGCTACAACACAAACTACTTGCATCTGTGAGTCAGAGAACTTAAAATTCTACCATCACAAGAAGCAACATTGTACATCATGAAAATCTTTCATAGCCTTTCCCAATCACTATTTGTGATATAAGTTATCACTATGATATCTGCAGGAATCCCAACTACAGACAATCAGCTGCAGGATTCTTTGTTGTAATCTTCTGTCAATGTTAAGGAAATGATAATTTCTCCAGTAGATATCTAATGAGGGATATCTAGACTCAAAACATCTGGCTAGAATAGTACTTCGAATCCAAAAGACACATCACACAGAGAATTTAGTAAAAACTTGCAAACATATTATCAAGTTTGGAAATGTTATTCTTCCCATTTCTAGCTCCCATAGGCTGTGAATCTCTTGCCAAAGCCAAGAGAAAGCACTTCTATGGCAATCATAATAATAGACATGGTATCAGAATTATTGTCCTGACTACATGCGATCTTCGTCGAATCAATCACGATGCCATAAGGCATAAGAAATACTCATTTTAAACCTCTACACACCATTCCTCCTTTATATTAGACAAAACAACACACGGGACATGGAGCTTAGGACGCCATTGTTGAAAGAAATACAGAAACTGTTTTTTGTTTTGTTTTAGTGCCTAGAAGTTTTGCCATGCCTCCCACTTTTCAATAGCTGGTCAACACTAAGGGAACTAAGGCTGAATAACTGCTTTCTTACTGCCAAAACAAGGTTAGAATTGAGTATTGCTACATTTAAGCCTAACTTCCACGATGCTGACGTCAAGAAAATGCTTTTTTAATCAAACCAAACTCTATAAAAAAGTTTCAAAAGTGATTACTAATACTTTAAAAACCTAATCAGATTGTTTAAGTATCATTAATCACAAAACAGGTATAAAGCGGCTCAGTTAAAAGTTCTTAAAATTAGGGGGAAAAAACAATAAAACAAACAGATACACAAAATTATTATCCGCAAAACAACTATATTTCCAATTATTCAAGTTAACACATCTCAGAAAACAAATAATAACAACCGGATAGTTGTATAACTGCATTTCCTATTAAATTGCTCGATGTACAAAAAACGTAGAATTTATAGATACGCAGCAATGTTAAATCAAACTGACGATAAAGTGATGAATTTGAGGAGCGAAAGCTCGAGCTCGTGTGATAAATGACGATAATTAAAGTCAAATTACGAGATTTTTAACATAATTCTACAAAATTACGACATAAACCTGGCTTTGAGATGAAACTAGAAAGAAACTTAATCCAGTGATTATCCTAACAGCAGATATTACAACAAAATCCACATACATTCATATGTGAGTGTGTTGTGCGTGTGCGCGTGAGAGAGGGAGACCTGAATTCAAAGAAGGTTGAGAGCTTCCGACGACGACGAGGAGGAGTCAGAGAGTGCTAGTGTGTGTGTGTGAGGCGGTTTGAATTATTTGAAGTGGTACGGCTTTTATACGCAGGAGGCTGGGGTATTTTCGGTATAAAGTGGCGGTATAACATCTTTTTTAGAGAATTGCCCGAATGGTCCTTACGTTTGCAATTTATAGGTTTTTGTCCCCCACATTTCAGATGATATATTCCACTCTCTAACGGAGTTGAACCTTGCAGTTTGGTCCTATATTTTATTTTACATCACTTTTTGCATGAATAGGTTATGCCAACACTACTTTTTTTTTATGCCAACACTACTTGAGATGAGATATGTTAAAATATCTTAAGGACAAAAGGGTAAATATGGAACTCTTTATCCAAACAAGAAACGCATCTTATGTGTGTTTTATTTTTTGAAAATTGGAATTGAATTTTCAAAAAAAATATAATGGACATATAACTCTATTTGAAATATTATGATTTCATCCTTAACCGTGATTGCCATTCAATTTATGAGCATGTGACGTGGTAATGATGTTTTGAGGCCAAAAGAGGTTTAGCTAAAAAATAGTATTGAGATCAATGTTATGTTTTTAACACATCATTTTGCATTAAACTGATAAATATTTCAAGTTACACACTGGTATGGACTAGTTGTGCAATTCCTCCCTCATAAGCTTCTAATTTTACATTAGCCCCCTAAACCAATCTCAATTATACGACAAAACCACCGCATTTATGATCGATTCTCAATTGGCCATCATACTTCCACTTGTATCAAAATGGCCTCTTGGATTCTTTTTCTCTTTTTTTTTTTTTTTTTGAGTCTTCCCAATTGTTTCCTATTATGTAGATCTAAATGACATATTAAAACCAAAATATTCGCCACTTCAAGAAAACATTGTATACTATAATATACTATATACGGTCTAAAATAAGGGCAAAGTTACCACTTGCACATTGAGGCAAAAAGCATACATTTAGGACCATTTATTTTGCTGCCATATGACAAAGTTAAGACTTCTATACCACCTTCCTTATTTCTAAAGAAAACAAATAATGCTGTGCTTTGTATAAGAGTCGAGTTAAGATATTAGCATCGCAATTGTAGGTTTTTAAAACGTTATCCTATTGTTTATGTTTGTAATTTAGATGGTAAATAACGGATGATGCCAGTGAATATACATTTTTTGTTTTTGAAGTAATTAGTGGACACGTGTTAATTCTTTATTGTAAATGAGGAAATATTTCCCATCAACTTTACCTTCCATTTATCTTTTTTTCTTTGGTCAATCGTAAAATCTACTTCTACTCTTACTCTAACCTATATTAGGGGAAGGTCTACTCAATAGTAGTACAAGACACTACACAATAGTATTGCTTAGCATATATGCTTGACATTGAATTTCTTCAAGAATACGGATAGGTAATTCGATACATATGAGTTGGAAGGTTCCACTTTTCTACATGGACAACAACAAGCATTTTCCTAATTTGTTGCCAATAGATCAAATGTCCACTGTGTTTTATCCTAACCGCTAGCTACATACAAGCTCGCAACATCTGATATGCAGCAGACATCAATCTTTGGTGTAGTTTATGGCCCTTTCAATATCTCCATAGCTAGTCGGATTGGTTCCGTAGCCTAATCTTTACCGGCAGGTCCCGTGATTGATCCTCGTGTGCTACTTCACTGTATATCCTTAGGACAAGATTCTATATAGCCTTAGGGAATTAGTCTGACCGAAAGATTGAAATACCACTAAGCGCAAAAAAAAAGGTATGGCCCTTTCAATAAAGTCAAGGCAATCCATCTATTGGCCGTTTCGGTAAAATGAGGGCCATCCGAGTTGATATACACTGAAGGATCTGGGCAAGCTGTAGTTTGTGGTTCACCACATTGTACTTACAATGTCGTAGTTGAAAGAGCCTCCTGCTCCGCAACATTATTATTGTGTAACAGTACTAGTTCTTCATTATACAGATAAGCTGTTCAATAAATAATATTCAGCAGAAGTCTTCTAACATTCAAATCAGTAAACCATATGGAGTTTATTAGTTTATGAAGTCTTGATTATACCACCTGCTAGCCATGAAATTATTGAAACTCGTAGTAGCATTACGTTCCCCGGGCTAGCCATAGATGAAATGCTTAGAATTTGCAACACTCTATATACAGGAGATAAGTGAGCACAGATTGTAAGGAAACTTTCGGCACTGAAAAAGTGACATTTGATGCCATAAATCACAACCTTGCTTTATCTGTCTTTGGAATTGGTGATCGAGTCTTTTGTTACTTTGTCAGGAGCAGGCTTTGGAGGGATCAACTTTCATTCATTAGGAACCTGGTGTGGCAATATTGAAGTGTCGACTGTACAAACGAACACATTTATTGAGCAGATTAATGTTGTGATTGGAGACAGAATTGAACAGCCAGAATTGTACATCATTTTCTTTTCAATGGTAACAGGCTATTAGACTGCTTCATCTTCAACTTCAGATTGAGGTAATCCTTCTGCTGATTTTCTTAGAATGCATGTAGCTGTTAAGTTGAAGAAAGCAAGACAACCTTTTTGGGCATTGGATAAGCTATTTTACAGTCACGATTGAGGTGGTAATCCTGCCCCATTTCCTTGCTAGAACAAAAGCTATTGATTTGCCCAATGACATAATACTAGCACGTAGTACCATAACAAGTTTCGTCGTCCTAATGCCATCCCCAGATAGCACTACAAACTCCCCATTATCGCCTGTGACATGCTTTAGCGTTGGAAAGCAGAAAAAACACCAGCTTGTACTGTAACATCTAGATCCTCTTTATCTCTTCACACATTCACGGACAATAATTAGTTTTCCCTGCAATGAAGGCCCAAACTGAACAACTATCCATCCCCGTATCAAGTTCAGGGACTGATCTAGGCCATCATAAAAAGCATAGCTCCTAATGGAGAACTGATGGAACTGGTCTGTCATTGTATTGAAGATTACTTTAAAAGGAAACCAGTAGATCTAAAAACTGGAATAATTATTGTAGCTGCCTTTGTCTTGCATCCTTCCCAGTATGCATCATTCATTTGCTGATGAGTCAGAGCAAGGTACCATGCTTGTGTATGAGACGTAGAGTTGAGTACTCCGGGACTTCAGGAACATTCTGTGCCTAGACGTCTACCACCCATACAAGTATGATTATCTTAAACAACAAAGCAATAGAAGACAATGTCGAGCTTTCTTCAGAAGCTATCCAGTGGGTTTGCACCACAAGTAGCCTGCTGCATGCTACAAACCATTTCAGAAGACTATATGTAGTGGGAGGCACCCTGGTCACCTTTTCCAACCCAAGAAACATTCAATCACAACATAAGGCCCCTTTGGAAAACTCTTGAGATCCTAGACCTGAAATCCTTTACTGTAACAACAAGAGTTTTATGAATGTATGGAGAATCTTAGGCCTCTTTACCCTTGATCACAAGTTGCAGTTAGACCTGTTGTTTTCTTCTGAATATTAAGCATGGATTACTGTCAAGAGTATAACTCATGATTATAGAAATTAGCATTGACAATAACTATGTAAGTTTGAATGGAGATGAATGTCTTTCAAGTTATGATACAGACGTCAAGCTTCATGGATTATATCTGTTGCATAGAATCAAAGACTATAGAACTTACAAGACGACAAAAGCTACCAATTGGTGATAGGTTGCAATTTTATCATTTATGTTATTATTAATTTTCCCTATTACCTGACCTGATGTAGATTAATTGTTAGATTCTACTCACTTTTAAAAATTTGCATTTATTACAGGGAGTAAAACGAAAATACCATAATAAGTGCCAATTTGACGGTCATCAGGAAGAAGTTTAAGTAGAGGCGTCCAGCGGCATTTTTGAAATATCAAAACGCGACCCTTTTTTATAATTTGCGGAAGATAGCATTGGAAAAAAAGAACGAAAGGCTGAAGTCTTCCTGACCGCTGGGGACGCCGCACGGTAGCTAGGCATTAGATAGAAGTAGGGAAATTAGAGTAGGAACTAGATATTAGATAGCAGAGAACA
Organism: Coffea arabica; assembly: GCF_036785885.1. Classification (NCBI taxonomy): domain Eukaryota; kingdom Viridiplantae; phylum Streptophyta; class Magnoliopsida; order Gentianales; family Rubiaceae; genus Coffea; species Coffea arabica. Next base: position 12,738,017 of record NC_092313.1, on the reverse strand, counting down.
AGTACTACGGAGGCTGAGCCTTTTCTGTTTTGTCCTTTAGTAGCTTTTTCTTTCTTCGTATGTCCAGACGAAGTGAAGACATTTAATCACTTCCTGTAGCTTTGCTCTTTCATCAGTATTCCAACGAATTGAATTTACCCAATTGATGGCCGCGACTGTTGCTTCAATTTTGTGTGAGTTTTTCGCATCCGGGATGAACTAAATCCCCTTTGTCTAGTCCAAGAATAACGGAGGTTTTAGTTCACCTAAAAATTGTGAGATCGATTTAATTTTATCTTTTTCTTTTATTTATTGATATTCGCATATTCTTTGATTACAGTGCTTATGGGTGTCCAATTAATCGATTGTCTTGGATCCGGATAATTAGTTAATTTGGTAATCTATTGTCAATTGGAGCGTTGAATCCGTAATTGTTTAATTGTCCTGAAATAGTGACAACTGGTATGATTAGTTTTGTGTCAGGGGGATACGCGAACTAATTTGAAATAACCCTGATAGTGCGTTATTTGGTTAGAATAGGGTCTCTCTAATACATAAAGCAATTGGGGAATTAAATCTTACAGGCGTACTTAGGATTATTTCTCAATTAGAGCAGTGATTAACGGGTATACCTTAATCACCGACACAGTAAGGAGGGATTAACTGTCATCGCTTGTTTGATGGTTATAACCTATTTATTAGTAAATAATTGGAATTACATTTGCCTCGATGATCAATTAGGTGAACCATTGCTGAGGTTATTTCTTGGCTAAACCTTTAATTATTGTTACTCTAATTTTAGTGAATTGTCATTTAATTTCTAGTTAGCTATTTATTTTTATTTGAATTTCTTTGATTGTCATCGTTTATACAAAAATACCCTCCGTGTTACTTTGGATTTCGAAAGAGACAAATATCCCCAATCCCCGAAAATACGACCCTACTTGCCCTGTTTACAAATTAATAATTATTTGTGAAAAAATCATCATATTCGGGTATATCAGATCAAGCAAACTCTTCGGGAACAGGGTGAATCAAGTAATCCATTGCACACCTAGAGTCCCTGCTCCAGTACTTGCAATCGGGTTCTGGTTATTTTAATTGGCAATTAGGTTTATTTTTATTATTGCACAGGTTTAGACAACCTGTCAATTTTTTACGCCGCTGCCGGTGACTGGTGCCAAATTAATTTGTTTCTTTTTGAGTTCATCTTGTTTTCAGTTTTTATTTATTTTTCTCTTTTTTTTTTATATAATTTATGATTGCTAACATTCCGTATTTTGATGATAGACTGGACTTTATTCTTGAATGGGGTTATGAGACTCGTGTTCTTCCTAATGATCAATTGGCTGTTACAAATTGTGAAACTTATTTTGCCTCAAGTTATTCAACCGACATATGCCCCGCATTTTAAGATAATCTAAGTGCTCCAATTGATACTTTTGGAGATTTTTCACCTCGATTTCAAACATGATATGACTCTTACTCAAATAGGTATGATCAAGGATGGTAAGATAATTTCAATTTTAATTGTGCGACCGAACCAATGGATTTTCAACAGTAAGAGTCTCAACAACAATCATCCATGTCAGGTATGTCTCTTAAAGAAATGATTGAATTACTAGCTATTAATACATATCGATTTCATCAGGAGACACAAACGAGCATTCGTAACCTGGCAGATCAAGTGCATCTATTGATATTCAGGGTGACGCAATTAGCTTCTCACATGTGTGAAGAATTGCCCTCACAGACCAACATCAACCTTGAAGAAGACGAGAGTGCAATTATCCGAACAAATGACATGGAACTGCAAGAGTTTCAAGAAACGGATCTAAAGATGCAGTTAAAAGGAAGTTGAAGTGCAAGAAATGAGACCCCAGTATCAACTCGTTCAAATGAATGAATCCAGTGAACAATCTCTAAATGCGGTGACATCTCATCCATTTCTTAATCAATATTCTCCTGACTCTTATTCTTCAATTTCTGTTAGTGAGATTGACTTTATTATACCTGAAAATTTTGAATTTCATGACAGGAATAAATTAAGAGTGGCGATGGCAAGATATCTTGGACCAATAAATGCACGTGAGGGAGGAGTGAATGGAGAATTCAAATTACCGTTGACTTGTTTGGCGCCATTTACTAGTCCATGGATGACCATAGCTCGTGTGCTCAAGGATTACTCTATTTACGAGGGTTATCAGGACTATATAGAGGATGAAGCATTGAAACGAGCACAAGATTTTATCCTCCCTGAACAAACATGACAATGTCTAGCCAAAAATGTTAAAGAAAGGCGCTCATTGGGAGGCAACTCAATTTCTTTTAGTTATTTATTCGATTTTGTTTGATAGTTTAAATATGTTTTCCTTGAGTTTGACTGATTTTTTGCTTCAATTTTTCGTTTTTGATTATTCGTAGGTATCTCTCTAACTTGACGCGCCCGCATCGAGTCGTATGGAGAGCTCTTCGTCAGAAGGGTTCTTTTCTTTTTGACACGCTCGCGTCGAGTCGGATAAAGAGCTCTTTGTCAGAAGAGTTCTTGCCTCACGGGAAAGCCGCCATCCCCTCCCTTCATCGCCATCGTGCGACGCCGACCAGCAATCACCGTCTCCATTCCTCTTTCTCTCTCTCTCTCCTCCCATCTCTCTCTCTCCGCCTCTTCCATCCCCAGGAGCTGCTGAATGGCACCAACTCCGGTCACAAGTTCAGACTCTGGAGGCTCGGGTGATCAACATTGACGCCAACGTGGTTAGCATGGCGCAGAATTTGGCAGCATTTATGCATCATGCGGGTCTTGCACCTCAATTTGGTTTTCACCCACCACTTTGACCCGACTTCATGGAAGTTTTGTTGCCCTTTCTCCTACTTTTGATATTTATTTGCTACATTGAGGGCAATGTATCGTTTAGATGTGAGGGGATCAGTTGTGGTGCTAGTTTTTCTTGTTTTTAGTTTTTTGATGTTTTTTCTTTATTTTTAGTTAGTTATTTGTTTATCTTTCGTTCATTCTCTTTCTTTCTTTTTAGTGCTTAGCTCTCATGTGAATACCAAGATTTGATATTGGGTTGTTGACTTTAATTCTACTATTGCCAAATTTTAATAATAAAAGTATATCTAGTTAATGTGGTTGAGTCCAACAACATCTCTTTGGTGAATATCGGTGATTGCTTGACTCTTTTGATTTTTTTGTTAACTTTTCTAGGCATAGGAAATGATTGTTGGCATTTTCATGTGAATTGGTCCAGTATTAACTTTAGTTCTCCATATTTGAAGAAATGAGGCTAGCGGCTGCTATTTTTATTTTCTTTTGCTGTGTTATTTTGAGTTATTGTATTATCTGACTGTGAAATAAAGTTGACTGTACTCCGCTAGTTGTTACTACTGAGTAACTGGGGGTTTTCACCAAAAGTGTCGATTCTCGCCTCAAAAAATAATAATTTCTATTAGTTCGTGGTCGTATAGCGATAGGAGTTGAGTAATCGAGCTCCTTCATCTGAAAAATATTGGAGTTCACGTCAAAAGACTCCAATGGCTAGAGACTAAGTCTTTTGTGCTATAAAAAAATAATAGAAAAGTGAAGGTTGTGTTAGTATGTGATAGAAGTCAGCTTGCCGATTTATGGATTTAATGTTGAGATTTTGGTTAATATTTGGACCATTTGCTGATAAATGTTGTTCGCCATTTCTTTTTCTTCGATTAGTTAGTTTAGATTTGAAGGAGTTTGTGGTTGAGAAGCTAACTGGGGTGACGTTTCTTGGATCTTGATCACTGATGCTTGATCTATGTTTTTCTCGGTGTCTTGGCAGTATAGTAGATAGAGCAATAGCCATTGTCAAGTATTGGTGTTTGTTTGCTGTTCTCATGCTTAAGGACAAGCATGGTTTAGATGTGAGATGAATTGATTGGTTACAATTTTATCATTTATTTTATTATTAATTTCTCCTATTACCTGATCTGATGTGGATTAATTGTTAGATTCTACTCACTTTTGAAAATTTGCATTTATTACAGGGAGTAGAACAAAAATATCATAACAAGTGCCAATTTGGCAATCATCAGGAAGAAGTTCAAGTAGCAGGCGTCCAGCAGTATTTTTGGAATATCAAGACGTGACTTTTTTGGTAATTTACGGAAGACAGTATTGGAAAAAAAGAACGAAAGGCTGAAGTCTTCCTGACCGTTGGGGACGCCGCACGGTAGCTAGGCATTAGATAGAAGTAGGGAAATTAGATTAGGAACTAGATATTAGATAGCAGAGAACAAGCACTACGGAGGCTGAGCCTTTGACTTTTCTGTTTTGTCCTTTAGTAGCTTTTTCTTTCTTCGTATGTCCAGACGAAGTGAAGACATTTAATCACTTCCTGTAACTTTGCTCTTTCATCAGTATTCCAACGAATTGAATTTACCCAATTGATGGCCGCGACTGTTGCTTCAATTTTGTGTGGGTTTTTCGTATCCGAGATGAACTAAATCCCCTTTGTCTAGTCCAGGAACAACAGAGGCTTTGGTTCGCCTAAAAATTGTGAGATCGATTTAATTTTATCTTTTTCTTTTATTTATTGGTATTCGCATATTCTTTGATTACAGTGCTTATGGGTGTCCAATTAATCGATTGTCTTGGATCCGGATAATTAGTTAATTTGATAATCTATTGTCAATTGGAGCGTTGAATCCGTAATTGTTTAATTGCCCTGAAATAGTGACAACTGGTATGATTAGATTTGTGTCAGGGGGATACGCGGGTTAATCTGAAATAACCCTGATAGTGCGTTATTTGGTTAGAATATGGTCTCTCTAATATGTAAGGCAATTAAGGAATTAAATCTTACGGGCGTACCTAGGATTATTTCTCAATTAGAGTAGTGATTAACGAGCGTACCTTAATCACCGACACAGTAAGGAGGGGTTGACTGTCATCGCTTGTTTGATGGTTATAACCTATTTATTAGTAAATAATTGGAATTGCATTTGCCTCGATGATCAATTAGGTGAACCATTGTTGAGGTTATTTTTTGGCTAGACCTTTAATTATTGTTACTCTAATTTTAGTGAATTGTCATTTAATTTCTAGTTAGCTATTTATTTTTATTTGAATTTCTTTGATTGTCATTGTTTATACAAAAACACCCCCGTATTACTTTGGATTTCGAAAGAGACAAATATCCCTAATCCCCGAGGATACGATCCTACTTGCCCTGTTTACAAATTAATAATTATTTGTGAACAAGCCATCCTATTCGGGTATATCGGATCAAGCAAACTTTTCGAAAATAGAGTGAATCAAGTAATTCATTGCACACCTAGAGTCCCTGCTCCAGTACTTGCAATCGGGTTCTGGTTACTTTAATTGGCAATTAGGTTTATTTTTATTATTGCACAGGTTTCGATAACCTGTCAATTGGATACACTAAAAATGTTTATTGACGAAAATTGATGCTTGCTTAATTTGATGAATGTAAGTTTATGGAATATAAGCTTATACGAGATCCATATTTTTACAAATCTTACTTGTAAACGAAGCCATGGGAATCGATTTAGGCCACTGCTGATTCAGCCAAAAACTATTGAGCAATGGCATGTTAGTAAGTGTATTCTGCTTGTTCTAATCTCAGGGGGTTCTGTAAGAAAGACTGCCACAATAGGAGAATGATAAAGAATGAGACTCAATTTAACAGACTAACATTATCACAAGCCACTTCTATTCCAGAAACTTGGCCTCCGCTCCTGAAAGGCTGGCAACCGTTGATATACAATTGATGCAGCTCTTATCAAAATGCCAGCAGTTAAAGCCCATATAACAAACTTCTTGTTCTCTGAGTTGTGATCAAAGAAATGGAGTGCATATTTTTCTCCCATCCATTCTAGCTCCACTTCTCTTCTGTTTTCGTCCTGAAAGCACGGTTATGCAAATAAGGTGTGGTAAGAGCAATTAGAACTGAGTTTAAGGTGAAAAAGCAGACAGACAAGAAAAAAGAACCTTGAGAAACATCTCTAGGGGTGCATCAAATATTTCTTCCACTTCTGCAGTATTTGCATCTGGTTTAAATGCGTATCTGTCCTGCATAATACCAATAACAGGAACGACTGATATCCCCCGCTGTAGGAACGAAAACAAAGAAAGAGAATCAGAGAGACTTGAAACAACATTCAATAGCCAAAACCTTGACAAGCTCTTTAAGGGACATTTCAGTATTTGAGAGATGGGCAACACTTAGAAACTACAATTACTTTTCTTTAAAAAAAATTTTTTTTGAAACAAACAACATTTACTTTAGTCATCTATATTTGCTATAGCCTCCAGAAACTTTCAGTTTGCTGTCAGATATGGTTTTAAAATACTTCATCAAAACCTTAAATTTCAGAAGATCCCAACACCCAATTGCAGGAAAGTTAAGCAAATCTTGCTTTAGATAACTTCTCGTATTTTCTTGGAATCAGATTATAAAGGAAATCAATAACCTAAGCCATAAATATCTCATAGCCACACCGAAAAACTTCAGGAATGGAATCTCTAACAAAAAGCTAAAGATTCATACTCAAAAATCAGCATAAAGCCATCTTCTTTTGCGCTAGCAACTTCAAGCATCAGCAACCACGCAAGGCAGCAGAAGAAAAATCAAAGGACTCTACCATACAAACTGATTATCACAGTTGATAAATCCCTACACATTTGATATTTCCCAGATTTATTGAGCTATACCAAAATAGAAACCAAAAGGGAAAAAAATCAAGTCAATTTCCTACAGTTGGGCAAATATACAGCTATTCTTTTCAGTTGGACTCTACCATACAAACTGATCTACTCTTTTACCTACACAAAAGGAGACTTGAAAATTGTTCACAAATCTTTCGATCATTACCTTAGTAGTGAAGGATTCAAGAACAGTAACAACATTTACAAGTGAAGGGTCCAATCCTATTTCCTCCTTAGCCTCCCTCAATGCTGTCTCAATGTCATTAGCATCGCCCTCCTCAACTTTTCCACCTGGCAATGCTACTTCCCCTGCAAACCCAAGGGAACAAACAAATGGACACCCAGGACGAATATGTAAATCATGTATAATACTTATGCTATATAGATCGCTTAAGGGCCTTTTTTTCACCTGAATGGGAGGACAGCGTTGAAGATCTTTTGGTGAGGATAACACGGACATCTCCATCAATCCCTTCAAACAGGCAGATCAGGACTGCAGCTCTATTATTGGATTTGACATTTTCATGTTGGCTGGCATTACTAATTTTATCATCTTCAATAGGATTTGTGATTTTGTTGTTGGTACTATAATTAGTTGGAGGTTTGTATAAACGGAGCTGTTCAGCTAAGTTGTTAAGTTTCTGGGATCCTTCAAACTTGTTGCGGTCCATGAGAAACGAGTATGATGTACTGTGAATTTGTATTCTTGAATCTCGATGTTGGTCTAATTTCCCGACCACTTTGGTGAGTTGGTAGGTAGCGGGGCAAATTGAAATTCAACGAAAAAGAAATTCAAAGGATCAGATTTCTGGTTCCTATCTAACAAAAATTCTTTTTCCTCTTTCACCCTTGTTATCGTTTAAAACGATTCTCATATTTCATTAAATAAATTTTTTCGCTCGTCAATTTTAAAATAGTAACTTTACATTATTTACAAAATTAAATATGTAAAATTTGATTCCAGCCTATATTTTTAACCAATTTTTTACTTTGAATACATCACATAATCCACACATAATAAATTTTTTGTTAGTAAATTTACCGTTAAAGACATGTTAGTAATTATGTTACAAAACACCAAATCAATTTTCTTCGAATTACACAATTCCAATAATGACTAATTACACAATTGTTATATGATACCCTCGTTTGGTTTTGATGTAAAAATTGTTATGTGAGACCCTAAATAACATAAATGACCAAAACTAGTTTAAGCACTACATTAGGTTGTATTCATATGCATCATATTCAAATCTTGAAACTTTAGTTAGTGCTGGTTTATTTTGATACATTGTGTGTGATCGAATGGTCAGAGCTAGTTTGACCAAAAAAAAGAATGGTCAGAGCTAAAAAAAAAAAAAAAAAAAACTAGTACTAATATTTTACAATTCAATTTTACATATATTAGAGGGCACGAAATACTTCTATGGCGAGCTGTTATGCACAGTTAAGAGGTCTGAGAGGCCAGCTAAGTGTCAAATGGAGAGAATGAAAATAATTTTTGTTCTAGCGTCTAAAGGGAAGAAAAGAAAAGAGGTTCTAAATAAAGGTTTAGCATCGAATGTACCATTGGCACATGTTTTCACAAAAAATTCAAGATCGAATATAGTGATATGCATATACATTGCAGACATTATCGATTTCAGAAAATACGAAATTCCTTAGTTTGTTGAATACTCAAGAAAAAATATCAAGCAAAAGATTGAAAACATGATGATTACCATATAGGATATCAAATCTTTCTTGGGTGTCAGAATCAGTTACTGTATTGATCTCTCCAAGGAAACCAAAGAGAGAAGAAGATACTGGAGAACAAGAAAATGATGAATCCCTGTTTTTGGCAAGACATCCTTGTTAAACTGTTGAGCTAAAAAGGGCAGGGGGCAACAATGGAGAACCTCGAATGATTCTTCAGCCTATGCAAGAAGTAACCAACACAATGTCGAAGGAGAGTATCCTGTTAGCTAACCAAATGAAATTGACATCACAAAAATTAAAAAACTACATGGGAAATTCCTTCAAGGTTACATTGCAAATGGTAAGAATACATTCATCTTTAGTTCGTACAAGCAAGAAAAAGATGAAACAAGAAACTTTTCTAGATTAGTTCCTGAAATAATAAAGTATCCAGTCGGTGATGCATCTATTACAACTCATAGTTTCAATTTAAGCAGTATACAACAGGTTTAAGAACTACAAGTTAATTTAAGCTACGATGCAAAGGTTAAAAAGTCTGGCTCTTGTACATTTCATTTCTAGTCTCTCCCTCAAATACATCACCTCCTCTGTAAAAAAATCATAAATCAGCATGGTCCAATTCGGTTTGTTCCACATATGATCAGGTGAATCACAGGAAGTAATTTTCAGCCCAATTTAACGCATTGTAGTATCTCTATCCACAACCCTAGGGACCTTGAATTTCGGATTTTGCTCCAAGAAAGTAGGCGGCCTTTGATATACCACTGATGCTGCCCTTATTAAAATGCCAGCAGTAAGACCCCATACCAGATAGTTCTTACCATCCATTTCATAGTCAAAAAAATGAATCAGATACTTGTCTCCCATCCATTCTCTTTCTTCCGATGTTCTATTTTCATCCTAAGGAAGATATTTAGGAATTAGTTTCATAGAAGCAAAGGAACAAATATACACATAGCATGTGAACATATAATCTTAAACAAACGCGTGCAGAACATATGTACACAAACACCTGAACATATGTATATCAGGTCATGCAGATGTGTTCATGCGTATGTCCATACACAAAACCAATTAAGAGATCCAAACCAATTATAAGCAATGCAGTAGAAGACCTTGAGAAACATTTCCAGTGGAGCATCAAAAACTGCTTCAACTTCAGCAGCATTGGGTGTGGGAGTGAATGCCCTTCTATCAGAGAGTATGCCAATAACAGGAATTACTCTAAGTAGGTGCTGCGCATAAGGAAGAGAATAGGTCAAGCATCTGTAACTTGAAGAAATACACCCAAAAATTTTGAGTAGTGTGATAGATTCTTAGGATTATGAGTTTTTTTTTCTTTTTTTCTTTTTTTGAAAGGAGGTGAATATCATCACATAACTTTTGATCTGATACAAGCGCAATGCAAATTAAAACTTTTTGAATGAATAAAATCACCAGAAAGTGATAATCAAGGTTACCACTCTTGAAATTATATTATCATTCTCTTTGTTCTTATCTTTTCTTGACAGCAGAATCAAAGTTTTCTGAGCAACCTTTAATTTGAGATCCAGTAAATATTCCCCCAAACAGGAAAGAGAGAAGAAATGAGTCAAAAACGAATAATACCAACATGGAGGAATAGTTTACAAGCTAGCAGGAGAATACAGCAACATTCACCGCATACTTAAAATTCTTTGTTTAGAATGTTAAAGTTCTATATATACCTGCAAATCATAAATTATGAGGTCAATTATTACATAGATGTCAACATGTTAGACATCATAGGTTATGCTATTGATCCTCATTCACAAGGTAAGCAGAAAATCAAGGGAATAGTGGCAGTTCATCCAATATATTCCCTGATGGTAAACTTCGGTGCTGGATAAATGGATGGCCAGACTTCCTTATAAGTTGTAATGAAGGATCTCTTTGTATTCTTTTTTTTTTCACTTCTTTGTTGTTTCGTATGATGTTGAATCCCAAAAAATGCCTTCATTCTTTTGTTTGCATGAATGTGAATTAATATGCCTCAGGTCATTCTCTTTCAATGTTTTTTTTCCTTCCCTTATAAATGGCAGTCTAGTGGTTTAGGATAAAGAAGGTGATTGAAGAGATGATTATCCAAAGACATCAGCATCATTCTGATTCAATCAAAAGTTTTGCTTCTCTTATCATATCTAGCTCTTTGGAAGGTACCGTTCAAGACATCAGAGCTCTAGTTCATTCTTATTCTGCCAAATTTTGGGCAAGAACTGAATGGGAATTAGAGAAACTGACCTGAAGCAGTGGTATAGCTAAAAAGTAATATTACTTGTAAGAGAAAATAAAATTGAGGAAAGAAAAAAGTTTAGGACACATCCCCAAATCATTAGTCTCCAAACTCTATTAACTCTGCTTCTTTAGGTATATGTATTTTGTAAAAATAAAGAAATTTCACACAAAAAAAGAGCAAATGCCTAGAGTAATGAATTATACAACAAGTTTTAAAAAGAGAGAAAATAGCAGGCAGGAGGACAAGGTAAGCAGAGACAATGACCAAGTAAGAGCTATGAGAAATGACCAAATAGAGAGCTCATGTGGCTAAACATCTTGATTTTTGCCACAAAATCAAAATCTTGAATTACATTCACCAAAGGGATCTACTGTTTCACCATTTTCCTCTAATTGCACTTCTACTCTTCCAATCACCTATCAACTTTTTGGACTTTTTTGGGAAGCGAACATAATGAAATCAGGATGGGCAGCCATAAAAAGTTTGAAAACAAAACAGAAAATCAGTTAACATCAAAAACTTTGACAGCATATAAGCTGATGAATTTGAGTTGAGGAGCCAAATGAAGCCTATCATGAAAAGCATCAGAAGAATCATTTTGGTAAATTACACCAAGCAAATTACCAGAAGATAGGGCATGAATTTCTGAAAAGTAGAATAACTAGCTTTGCCTTCACATAGGAAAAGATAACTTTCTTGCAATGTTGTTCTAGGTCTACAGATATCTAAGACCTTTCGAGAGACTCATAAGATTCAGAGAAACAATGGTTATGAGAGATCTTAAAACCACATGAAGTAACATATTTACTCCTGTTCCAAACCTTAACAAATGCATTTCCTAAGTTATAAACATTAAGTCAGAATCATTCATATGGTCCTAGAATAAGGAGATAATGAGTTCCAAATGTAACAAGCACACATAAATATCATTAAAAGTAAACAAGATATCTACACATTCTACTGACAGCCCATTTACGAAGCCACCCCACGAATTGACAGTTTTGAAGATTTGAGATTTTCTAAACTATATAACTATCCTAGATGTTCTCAATTTGAAAAGCTTTTAGACACATTAATGTTCCATAAACCAACTGCAAGTTTACACAATGGGTTCTGATCAAGCAGCACTAACAACTAAGATTAACAATACAGACCTTAGATAAGAATGGCTCAAGACATGTCACAACATTAACAAGTGAAGGATCCAATCCTATCTCCTCTTTTGCTTCCCTTGTTGCAGTTTCAGCATCGTTGGCATCTGCCTCCTCAGCTTTACCTCCAGGCAAGGCAACTTCGCCTGCATCAGAAAGGCTAAATATTCAAATCCAAATGCATATTGTAATGGGAAATGGACAAAAACATGTCCACTTAAGTAACCACCAAGTCAAATACTGATTTACAAGAGTTTTTCCTTGCAAGTCTCATTGGCGTGCAAAATAGTTAGTCTATCAAATATGTTTTTTGGCATTGCAACGTATGCGGCTTCACATTGCTACTCATATGTCAACATGAGAAAAAGAATAAGAAGTACAAAAATCTAATCAAGTCAAGCTAAATGAGCAAAACAGCAGCCATTAACAATCCAAACTAATGGTAACAACAGGAGTTGAATGTGAATGATAATATGAAGCTTTGAAGACGATTAGAAGAACCTTGAATGTGCCAAGATTTTAGTATAGAACTGATCTATGATTTGTTAATCTAAATTTAGTTTCTGTTTTTTGCTGTAGGCGTTTGAGTGATTCGTTACCAGCAAGAAAAATTGTTCTTATTCTGTGTTAAGGAGGATTCCTAAGAAATTTAGGGAACCAAACCAAATTTCATGTCATGTTAATTCCACCTGTTATGTTATCTTTCAAAGTGCTAAAGTTTACTGTAAGATTCAAAACGGAAAATGAGGCAGAAGATGGAGTGTTTGTGCGGCATAGCTCTATATATGGGGATGTACTTTATCTATGTATATGCAAGACTTAAGAGCCACATTACTTCCGAATACTGGTGTAACAGTAACTTCAACTAATCATTTTGAGATTTAGCAATGAATAAATTCCCTTTGAGAAAATATCTTTTTAATAACTCTAATTTCTTTTAAACAAAGCCATTATCAGGTTGCCACAACCAGTAACAATTACGCATGAAGAGACTAAGCTAAAAGCAAAATTTAATAGCTCAACCACTGTTAGTCATCCAAAATTTGTCCCACCATTAACATATACCCACTGAGACTTGGATAATAGCATAAGAATTTCATCATTTAACGTCACTTGTGGCGCAACAGCCTTATGCTACGAAAGATATTATCTTCTTTAGCATCCACATTCTATGCCAAAAAGAGTGTAAATCGAAATTGAACCTAATAAAAAATTTTGACAAATACTTAAAAGTGAAATGAATGGATAACAAGCTGAATCCCATCTTAATCAAAACCTCAGAATTGCGGAATACATGCGTTATGACTGTTAAAAGATGACAATTTTCAAAAGACACCAGCTTCATGGAAAGATCATAACCCATGATGCTAATTTTAAAATACAGAACAATTCCAATTAGTCCAAATACACGATCAAGAAACTAGTAAACCCTCTACCATATTCAATGAACTTATCAAGAAACTAGAAATCCTACTAACCAGAATGAGTAGAAAGCCTTGAAGACCTTTTAGTAAGGATCACACGAAACTCTCCAGCATCCCCTTCAAAAAGACAGATCAAAACAGCAGCTCGTTTGGGTCTAAATCTTTCAGGTTGATGAGCAACTGGAGTAGCTGATTCTGGAAAACCCACTTGGGAAACAACTTTTCCAGCACTTTCTTGAAGTTTTTGCTCCTCAATTTCATTCTTGGGGTTGTCATCATCATCTGGTGTTAAAGGTGGTTTGTACGTCCGGAGTTGTTGGGCCAAGGCCATTAGTATATGCGATCCACCGAAGCAATTGGACGGGTTTGAGGAAGAATCCATAACGAATTTGGAGAAAGAATTTGGCGTGAGTGATGATGAGAACATCAATTTTAGAGGAATTGATGATACTCTCCTGAGCAATGGTACCATGCGTAATAGGACACTATTCTTTCAGTTTTTACTTTTTACTACATGCGGAATAAAATGATGCAATTTTAAAATGCCAATTTCAAATCGTTGATAACAGTATAATAGGAATATTAGCATATTAAGGAATCTGTATTGTATAATCTTACAACATAAAATTTTAGAATTAGCTCTCCAGCTGAGTTGCTTTTATTGTTTGGATTAATCTTTCTTGAATTAATTTTTCGTGGGCACTATTTTTGCAGTTATTATATATATGTCATAAATTCAACAATAATAATATAAATATCATCATATGTGTCATAAATCTTATATATACTGACAGTGTATATACTATCACGATCAGATGCACGATATATTTGTAAAATTTGGATTTCAAATTTAAATTCAACTTATGTATCATGCATTTTATGATGAAAGTATATACACAATTGTCAATGTATAGAAGATTAATCCATAACATTTACTCTTATTTTTTCTTCATAAAGTATCCGGTTTTATGTCTTCTCTGTGCTGTAATTTCTTCAAATCTTTTTTTTTTGTAGAATAAAGAGTAGTGGTGCACACAGTCTCCTACCACCTTTTTTTTTCGAAGACGATAATTGTAGTATATCTAATTTATTCTACATTACGGGATGGGATAGACCTAAGGAGATCCAGGAGTAACCCAGAAGGGACTGAACCATCACCGAATCAAACGAATACATTGCACACCCGCCTGAATTTTTTAAAACAAATTCACATTTTAATATGACAATTGATGAGAGGTAAGGTTTGAACTCCCACCCTACCAAACCTTAAAGGCTTGATGGTAACCACCAGCCTCGGCCGGTGATTCAGTCTCCTTCCACCTTGAGATCACAAAATGTCTATGTGCCCCTAAACCAACCACACGTATGACAGTGCGTGAACATTCCCACTCTCTTATTTAGCGAAACTTTCACGGGAGAATTTGGTAACTTACTTTGCAGCCTATTTGTAAGAATCACACGTCTACACCTCATCCTCCATTTCTTCTTTTGAACAATACAGTAACCAAGGAAAACAGTAAACGCAAATATAAATGATAAAGAAAAAGGATTAATTACACTAAATCCCCATGAAAGTGGACATAAGTTTTACTTTGCCCCATTCAATCAAAACGACAGTAAGTATGCCCCACTCACAATTAGCAATCTTTTTAAATCTGGACCAAGAAGCGAATTGAAAGAGTTGCGGTTTAACTTGTTTAACCCCGATTCAATGTTTTAATCATTTTTTATTTATTTTAGTATTATAAATTATAAATAAAATTGAATATTTTGTTAAAAAAATAAAAATTTGGTGAACTCTAGTTGATCCTCCAGGTTTTTTATGATTTTTACTAGTCCAATCGGCTTTTTATTGAAATGGCTTTGACCGATTTAATTGATTTTTTGGATTAATCATTGAACCAAATAAGAACACAATCAATTTACGATTCTACAGGTCAAACCAATTGGTCTGGTTTTCAAAACACTAATGATGAGTCAATAATGCTCTCTAATAAATCCGTTAAATGGAACTTTGTGACATGACTATATATATGTATGCATGTGTGTATGTGTGTGTATATATATATATATGTATATACATGTGCGCACATACATACGTACTACGTGCCAAAACTAATTTTAATTATCCTATTTTTAGCTTTTGATGGAAGGAACCTGGCACTTATGTGCAATGGCAACTGGGGAAAAAGATAATCTAAATTACTACAAGTTCCTTGCATAAAAAGAAAGAAAAAAAGTCTCAATTTCTAAACAATATTAATTTGCACATTATGTCCTTCTAACAATCTTTTATTAACAAAAGATTGATTTTATGTGGAAAGATTGTTCCAAACAAAGCCAATAATTAACTTTTATTTTCTAAGATTAATTGAAAACAAATCAAGAGTAACAAACTAGAAAAGTTTAAAGGGAAAAACAATAAAAAAACATTATTTTGGCATTCTAACAATAAAATTGTGCATTCAATCTTTTGTAACTTGAAGTTGCGTCTGTCTCCATCAAAATTATGGGCAAAGTGCCTATTTTTTGAATTTGAGGGAGCGAAGTGAAAGTGCAATCTAAAGAATAGTCATCTTTCACTTCTTTTCTTATTTTCTTCACACTCTGCAATCCAAACAATAGTCATCTTGCCTGGCTCACAATAAGTGAAAGATGTTTTCTAATCTGTTAGATGGAAATTTTGTACAATGACTACATTAACCTTACAAATGTTTATATGCAAACAAACACCCTCTAGGTGACAGAACTAATGCTGCTGATTCTATTTTAGTATTTGTTGGGAGGAACTTGGCACTTTTGTGCCATGGGAATTGGGAAAAAGGATAAACAAAAATTACTTATAACATCTTTGCATAAAAGAAAAACAACCATATATTCTTTTGAACCAAAATTGAATTCGCAATCGTGACCTTCTATTAATTTTTTGAACCGTATGCAAGACTTATACTTAACTCTTTTATTTTCCAAGGTTAATTGAAATCAAATCTAGAGCAAAATACTAGAAGATTTTAAAGGAAAAAACAATTTAAACACTCTTTATGGCATTCTTAGGGTATAATTGTTAGTGCAACCCTTTTTAATTGAAAGTTGACTTTATCTCCATTAAAATTATGGGCAAAGTGCCTGTTCTTTGAATTCAAGGGGGCAAAGTGAAAGTGTTTTGCACTTTCAGGGGTTTTTGGTGTAGTTAGCCCCAAAGAAGAAGAAAAAAGGTGAATTGAAAAGGTGGGGCAAAAAGCAGGCCATGCAAGACCGTGTCTCTTTCCTTTTTGTTGGGTTCGTACTTTTGGCACAGTGGAGATGACCATTTACGTAGGCCCAATCCGTTAATTGTCAAGAGTAATCATACCAAGTGGGCTCCGCCCACATGCCAAAACATGACACTGCAAGGACCAATCAATCCTGGTTGGACTTCCCCATTGTGCCATGCAAGAATGATGGTCTTCTCGATTCTAGTTTCTGATCATTTCTTTCTTTTCGTTCGTCTCGATAAAAACCGATTTCTTCTAATAATTACTACAATATGTGTGTGGCCAAAACTGGAAAGTAAAAACTACAAAGAAAATTTTCTTGAGATGAGCCATGCTTGTCAAAAGTGAAGCAATATTAACACAAAGTTAGCTTTAAAATTAATAAATGATTAATCTGTTCCTCTAATTTTATAATTGCTTATGTAAACCACTGGATTGACCCCATATCTAGAGGAAAAGTTTTTCAAGTTCTCCTCGCTAATAGGTTCAAAATTGTATTCAGAATTCATCATCCAACTATTAGGTTTAAAGTTCAAATCGAATATACGCTAACAGGTATAAATCTATGCTATATTATCTTAATTTAAATTTAAACGTCAAATCAAATTTTACTTTGTAGCGATACTCTAGATGGTTCAGATATTTCTTCAAGGGTTGGGTCGGAAATTAAGGGATCAAAATAATTAAATCAAGTTATTAATCCATTTCCCATGTGGGATAGGGGCATTATAAGAGAATTATGCAACTAATCCTACATTGCAGAATCCTGCCACTTTACTGCGGCCATTACTTTGCCTACACTAAAGGCTGGAAAGGCTATAAAGGTAGAATTAAAACTTCCTAATTTTAAGTAAACTAATACCATAATCCATTCTATATGCAATCTAAGGCTCATATCGAATCAACATCTCGAGATGGGACGATATAAACATACATGAAAAGATATCAATAAAGTTGTCAACTTTTTCCTTCTTTTTTTTTTGGTTACAAGCTGACGAAATTGTGAAGAACACAAATATTTTTTCACATTACGTAGTAATTAATTTCATGTAGACGTCTAACAAAGAGAGTTTCCAAGTTTTGCTTTTAAATTGTCAATCCCCTTAAGTCTTAATAGTGTTATAATGGAGTAGCTCGTGAACTAGCTAAATGCGCTGCAAGCTTTGATGGTTATGTAAAATGGTAGTGCAAAGCCCACAAGTTCTTGGTTATCTTAAAATTTTTATGCTCCTTCTATCCTAAAAAGGAAAGCCAATAATTGCAAAAATTTCATACTCTTTTTTTTTTTTTTTTGTCTGCAACGATGGATATTTTATAACCTAAACTAGACTAAATTAAAGAAAATAGACCAGGAGAGATAGTCAACTAAGACCAGTCACATGTTCATACTTGGTTATCAACTTTTGACATTGAAACAGGAACTACTACTGTTTAAACGTCTGGTGGATATGACGAAGAACACAGTGAAAGTAATGTAAAAAAGATACCTCCCACCACAGGAGAAGAAAAGGTTCAGTATGCAAACAGTAATAGTAGCACCCATGTATCATGCACATGCACGCATGCAACTGACCTTGTTCCTTGAGCCTAGGAGGGACCCATCTATTGGCATCTAAAGGATGTATTCCATCTCCTACTTTCATCTCCTACCCTCAGTCGCCCTTTAGATGAGGCCATAAATAAGTAAAATAACTGCAGTGAGTAGTGCGGTAAATCTTCGTGTCACCAATTGGTTGGATGGGTGTTTCTTGTGGATGCCTCTTAGATTGCATTCGGCTCGCTCTTTTGGATTACTCCTGTGTTTGTTTTAATTGAGTGCGTGTGTGAGTTTCTTTCAGTTCTTGGAAAAAAGAGTAATGCTGTAAATGAACCACTGATCTTGGCGGGAGTTTAAATTTCATTTGTAGTAAAAAAAAATCAAAGTTTGTATCAAAATACTTCCTTGATCTAGTAAGATTTGTGTCCCAAACATAGTCTCTTTAGACTCCCCCTCTCCTGTAGTTTAGGATAGATAGGTTAGACAATAGTTATCATTTTCGAAAAAAAAAAAGAGTAATACTATAAATTGGTGGGATTCAACGAGTTCAAAACTCGACTCTCATAAAGGAAATAGAATTTTCAAGTTTCGAACTTTAGGTTTTAGACTTATATTAGGTTTGTATTTTGAGCTGAGCGAGCCGAGCTTGAGCCCACTTGGCCCGGTCTTGTTCCATTGATAGATCTAGCGGTGAGTGACACGCGTATTAGTCCAACTCAATTTGGTCCGTTCAGAATCCTTCATTTCGTTCCAAATGAATTTGAAGTCAATGGCTAGAATTGCCTTCTGTGTAAGTGTGACCTGCACCCTTTGAGTTAGAGCCCCCGGATTTTGCCATTTAATTAATTGCGGACGTACATTATGGAATGCCAACGCATTAATTCATATAGATATTCTTTCGTCTCGGCAATATTCTTGTTAAGTCTTATAAAACAATTCCTCCTAACTCCTAAGATGACTCTTTAGCAGTGGACATAAATCTTAAAAGATTTCATGTACCTTTCGTAATCTAATCAGAGTATATCATCAAAATATATCACTGTGGGAGTTGATATGAAGATTGTGTTATATTTTGTCCTTCAAATCCTTTAATCTATGCATCTACATCACTGAATTTTTGTGACCCTCTTGAGCAATGCATTATATATAGGTCATTTTCGTGTTCAATATGGATTTAGGTAATTTATGGACTATAGTTCTCAATGAGTGGAGGTGTGATGTGACAAGAATTTGTCTTGTTTCTTTGCATGCTGCAAAATATACACGTTGCTGAAAGGCCAAAATATGTCGCAGGAAAAGTTGAATTTGAACCATCAGAAATGAGATGAATTGGCACCCTGTATCTGTTTTAATACATAGACAGAAGCCCATGCAGAATGCAGTGCTTAATTTTGCAAACAGTACTAATCTGTCTCTCTTTAAGTGTATCTGTGAAAAAAGTACCAATTACTGTTTCCCGATTCCACCAGGGGCAGCATGCATGCACTTAATTAATGGTACTGCTTGTTTGTTGCTACTCCTTCAAACTCGCTACAGCAAAGCTCTAGCATATGTGTATATATATATGTATGTGTGTGTGTATATATACACATATACACACACACGTTACACACACACAACACACACAAAGGAAAGGCCACCACTCCACACACCTGATCCTGAATAGCAATTCCACTGCTGTAGTTCTTATGGTTACTTCTCCTGATCTGTGCTTTGCTTCTTCAAGTAAGCTTGACCCTACTTTAATCATTGCTTAACTTACTTAAAAATTTGGTTTGATTAGCACTATTTTCATCTTTTTGGAAATAATTAGCACATGTGAAATTGTTGCATTCTGAATAGACTTGATTGGATAGCAAAAGTTCTTTTGCTACATTTTTGCTTCCGGACTACTTTCTTGTGTTTTTTTTTTCATTTTCTTACGGAAGTTTAAAAATCTGTACAGGAAGGAAAAATCTTGATTGAATACTATTGATATACATATGTGGTTCACCTGAGGGCCCAAGGGTGACAGATTCTGATACTTGGACAAAGAACTCACAAGCCAAAAGCCCCTGCAGGCCAAAAGGGTTCAGAAGACTAGGACAGCAAAGTAAACAGAAAACTTCTTCCAAATCTGGATCCTCAAAAATATCAGCTTCATCCGTCCGAAGACGAAGACGATGATGAGAACAATAACAATGAAGATAAAGGATATCAGTACAGTCATTTCTACAATCAGCATTTTCATCAGCCAGATAAAAGCGTGGGAAAATCATCAATCCACCAAGAAAAATGGCCAGACCTGATTTCATCTGGCCAAACATTGGATCCAAATCACCGACACATCAAATCTGCAAAGTTTAAAGGGAGAATGCAAGACGTTTCCAATCAAGGGTCAACAAGATTGAAGCCTAAAAGAGCAAAAGGAAATAGTATAGAGATGCCTGGTGGGCGCATTTTTCGATCCACAGGAAGAAAGGACCGGCACAGCAAGGTCGGTACTGCTAGAGGTCCGAGGGACAGACGAGTTAGACTATCACCAAACACTGCTATCGAGTTCTATGACGTGCAAGACCGGCTTGGCTATGACCGTCCCAGTAAAGCCATTGATTGGCTAATGAAGGAGGCAAAAGCTGCTATTGATGCTCTTGAGCATGATTTTAGCTATGCTACCACAACCAATCTTGATGGTTGCAGCATTTTGATGCAACCAAGAAATCCTCTACCGGAAAAAGGCCTTGATGTTCAAGAAGAGAGCAGAATTAACTGCTCAGAATCTGCATGTAGAATTGACAGCCAAGAGTATATGAATAACGATGATACCTCCATCAACAATTTCAGTTTCTTTTCCATGGAAAATGGTGTCATTCCACCCACATCCTCACTTGGCTTCTATAGCTACCCACATGGTGGTGATCTTAGTACTTCAAGAAACAATAAAAGTCAAACACAAGGGCTTTCTCCGTCTTTCCACACTGTCCAAGATTTCTCTTTTCTTTTTTCTGGTGGTCAACAGGGTCTAATTCCACCACCCTCCTCCTCATCACATTGTCAAGGTGAAATCAATTCAGAAACGGCTAGATGTCAAAGAATTTTGGCTTGGAATTCTAATTCTAGCAATGCAAAAGGATCTCAGGAGACTCTAGTCAACTCTGAGCTGCCACTACATTTTCCATCACCTTTTGACCAGAATCAGTTGCTTTTTCACAGGGAACCCCTTCAGTCCAGCTTCTCTCCAATCCGTGGTCCAACATTGGATAGCCAATTTCCAAATTTATGTTTTTCAAGCGCTAGATTTTCCAGTGATGGTGGGTTATCAGAACTTTCTGCTGCAGCCAGAATTCCAGGCCCTGAGAAGCAAAAGCCAGTTTCTAGCAAGCCATCTTCACCTACAAATCTTCTGCATTATCAAGACTAATCATCTTCTAAGTTTCATCTTTTTTGTGCTTTGTGGGTGTATGTTTTATTATGTTACTATAATTTCTTTAATGTTATTGTAGTTGATTTGCTAATGTGCCTTTGTTAAATTTGGGTGTTGATAGCAATTGTTATGAAGAGCTGTAGCTATCAGCTGAAAGGTCAGTGGTTGGCATCTGTTGCTTTCACTTCAATAGTTTCAAGTTTGGTAATACACCAACATGCACTTTCAAAATTGTTGCCCATTTTCAGAAAGTACGCAAATTTGGCATTCACTATGCATGATTGTCTTGGCTACATCACTTTTCTTTCTTGGATACGAACATCTCCTAGCTGTCAGTTTTAATAGCATGGCAAGTGAATTAAAGAAGGCTCTCAGCTGATGATCTTCACTATTGCTCTAGCATTCAAAATTTCAACTGCCCCTCTTGAGAAGAGAAATGTTTAATGGGCGGTGCAAATGTTACCACTCCTATTCATCTAGTGGTATTGACCAGTGATATGGTAATATATTCTACTGTAACTTTGAGCGGAGCCAATTTCTGATCCCATTTGAAATTTTGGACTGCTTTCTTGAATGCCGTCAAGTAGCAGGAATTCCTTTTCTGAAGTATCTTAACAACAACAATAATAAGGATCCCATCACCTTTAACCTAAATGACATCGATGACATTCTAGTTGTAGCACACAGGGTGTTCACAGTTACCTGATTTTCATTGTGATCGCAAGCGAAGCAGTAATTGATAATTGGTGAATTCTGTCCAACCACTCCATATCACTGTATTTAATACAGCGCAAGAAAAACAAGTACTTCCATCTATTTCTCATTGATAATCCTCAACTATAGACGGTAGGAGCCTCTTTTAAGTTAAAGTCCTACCATAGAGCATCCCAAGTGAGAAAATTGATGCATGTTGACATGAGAAGGAATAAAGAATCAGACATTTATGAGAATGGCTTCTGGTTCTAGTTTACCAAACACAAATTAAAATAGACACATCAAATTTTTTTTTTTTAAAAATTTATTTTAGCAGAAGAGGAGTGAAATTTAAGAAACTACAAAGAGGAATAGGAATGTGATAAAACAGACACATTTGTGTTTTCAAGAAAGATTTACTTATTTGCTTAGTTCTACTCTAGACTTATGTTTGTAGTGTAAAAACCGGTCCATATAGATAATGATCTGATTTGGGGGCCGAAGTGCACGAGAAGAAGAAAAAGTTTAATCCAAATTATTGAACATTTGATTCTTCATGCCACTTCAGTCCATCATATTTGAAAAACAATTATTAAATTCATCTATTAATTAACTTTTAGACGGGTTAAATTCACGCCCGCTTATCTTACATTGATGCATTTGATGGATTATCAACGTGTACTACCTGCATTATAATTTATATAATATCTGGATTTAGAATGTCGAGGTGTAGATAATTTTTATCCATGTGACACCTTTGGAGATGAAAAGAAGTTTATTGCATAAAAACAATTAATTTCCTATTCGGTCTTCTCATATGGTTGGGCAGCACTGTGGCATATGGGGGCATTGAACACAAAAGATCCAAGCAGAGCATGTTCATAGGAACTAACTTTTTGGATGAGCTGGGAAATCTTCTTGAATTCTTTGAAGTTTCCTCCGACTAATTTAGTGCAAAAAGAATTGATTTTAGATAATGCCAATTGTTTGGAATTTAATTAGTTCTAGCCCTGCAGTCTGATGCAACTATTGGTAACCATGTGAGAGATGGAATGTGGGCAAGATTATGAGCAGCAAGCGGACTAAGGAGCAAGCAATTATTGACTCCATTTAAGCAAATGTCAGAAGCTGTGAATGGTACTTAGTAATAAACAATAGGGCAAACCTTTCAAATTCGCAAGAAAAGAGACTCTTGATAAAAGTTCTTGCAACATTAAATATTTTACTAGCCATGATTTTCCCTTTACAGATGCTGCAGGCGCCCATTTAAGTAAAGGAAAGGTCAATGTACGCACAAGTATTCATGTTTTGGCTTCTTGATACCTGCAGTGTTAGCTTGTTTCCTTAAAATGCTCCCAACATTCTTTATTCTGAATTCTTTCTTTTTACAAGTCACGTGCTTTCTAGTTTTCCTTTTACAGCTTGTGTATGCCAATTTTTTTCTTCTTCCTAATAACGAAAAGATGAAATGGCTGCTTCATTCTCAAGTCTTAACCATACATTTGATGGGAGACTTTCATTGCATTCCGTGCTGCTGAGGATGAAATTAGGTGACTGCAACCTACCACTATTGTTTGTGAACCCGAATATGTGGACATGGTCATATTATCATATCAATGAAATATTAGGAAAACTAGATAGTACATTAATTGAGACATTGAATAGAATTAACTCATTATTAAGTACTTGTAGAGCTAACTCTATGAGTGTGCGTGTGTGTGTGTTTGTGAGAGAGAGAGAGAGATAGAGAGAGAGAGAGAGAGAGAGAGAGAGAGAGAGAGAGGGAGAAATCTGTACATACAGTTGGCATGGCAGCTTGACAATGTTCTTAGAGTTATACGAATTGAGCAAAGACTAAAGGAGGACATAGGGATACAAAAACAGCGAGTTACCTTTTATTCTGAAAACTTTGCAGACTAATGCATGCTTCACTTAAGTTGCTTTTACAGCTAAAGAGAATCATTAAAAAGTTGTAGCTGCAGCTCATAAAAACCACCCTTTTTTCTCTTCTGTTTTGGTGGTGCTTTGGGAACAGAACTGAAGAAAAAGCAGAAACATATCGTTACATAATTAGCGCTCTTGAACTAGTGACATGTTACAGTTCTGCAACTAGCGATATGATACAGTTCTGAGATCCTATGTCCCTGTGCAGCAATTTAATTCTGAGATACGGGTGAGCCTGGAGTCGATATCTTTGACCACAGGCTGGAAGAAACTAGCGTTAGTGTATCAGGTTAAGGAGGTTTTCTGTAGCATCTTCACAAATGTAAGTCTATTGGCAATGAGCGTAGGAACGAGGCACTACTACTATTGACATTGTGAGTGCTAATGTAAGCTTCGACAGCACACAAAAAAGCTCAATATTACAAATAGAATCAGATAAAGAATGTACAAGTGTTTGATCACAGCACATACCTGCCTCCATTTCATTTTTCAAACAAGATGAAAAGAACTTCATCTATGTACAAGTAAAATTCATGATAATTTAGTTCTCCAAATATACACATGCTTGCATGAAAAAAAAAATTAGAAAGGCAAACAAGAAAGAATGATCACCAGGTCCATCTCAATCCTCTCACAACTCAAATGCACGCAACCACGAAACCAGCAGATGACCTAGCCTAGCCTCCTCATCGTTTCTTTACATCACTAAATGAATCGCTTTGCATATTTAAACTTCCATTCAATGCACACCATCATTTTTCCTAAGATGTACTGCCTGCTTCTTCAGCTTTGCTGGTCCCTTTTGGAGTAACTATCTTGTCAGCCGCTTCGAAAGACAACTTTCGGGCTTTTACAGCACCCTTCCCGTTAGGCGAAATCGTTTTAACTGTAACAGGCGTTTTTGTAGTTGGTGTGTTGATGTTTTTCCCTGTCTTGCTGGTTTTCTTACCATTTGATTTCTTTGGACTTGACTGAACTGCGACACGGCATTCCCATGGCCTAGCAGCTATCCAGCGATCCATCCAGCTCCAGCCCCAGTTGGTTTTGCCAAGCTCAGTGCTCCCCCATCCAAAATTTGGGTTAGTATTGGCCCTCCACTGCACATTATGAGCTACTCATCGTAAGTTTTGGCTTCGTTATTGCAACTAAAGTTGCAACACTTGATTTTGTAGCCGTGGCTTACCTGATGAGAGAAAGCGTATGCCATAGCTCGCTCCCGCTTGCCTGCAGCTTCTTCTCTCTGATGTATCCTTGCCAGGACTTCTTCCATTGTTTCAGAGCCACCATTCCACTCCACCTGTCATGCATTTACTTTGTTAGAGAGAGCAAGAGAGAGAGAATCTGAGACAGATCACATTCCAGCTTTTTTCAGAAAGGCATATTTATAGGATAGAATCACCTGAAGTTGATGTTAGTATGCCAAAAATGGCTATGAATACTTAAAACGCATAAGAGGCAATCAGTAGGATAATGTATAATCAATTGATTTACGTCAGCTTTGGTCCTGCATCACTTAAATATAGTTCCGGCACTTAGGAAACTCTCAATTTTTTGAACTTGCTGGAATTTTGTTGATACCAGAAAACTACAAGTTAAGAATCCTAAACTATAACACCACACATGCACTTTTTCCTTATTTCTACGTGATAAATCATAATTTTTCTGCAAGATTTGAGGCACTGCAAGATAAAATAGTGGGAAGAATGACAAAATCCAAAAGCATCAAAGAACCACCTCCTCATATGACTGAAGCAAAATAAAATAGATACCATAATCCTGATGAGATTAATTAATCTATTTTCTGATTATTAGTACTACTATTTATGATCTATTATATCCATTCAAGTCCCATCCCTTGTTCGTGAGATACAACTATTAATACTCGTAAGCCACCATATAGAGCTCTGCCTAAGACACTGAAAACTCTCTCAAGTCTTATCACACTAAGAAATCACTGAAAACAATAGACAATAGTTACTTAGGCCCCATTTGATAAAACCGAAGTCCAAATTCTGAATTCTGAAATCTAAAATTGAGGGCTGGAAGTATTAAGTTGCTGAATTGATAAAGTTATATCTGTTTGATGACTAACTGAATTTAAGCAGTGAATTGAAATATCACACAATATGATAATCTTATCTTTAAAAAAGAATTTTTATTTCTGTATTGGGAGAGAAGGGTGTATGTAAGAGAATATAATGAAATGATTAAGAGGTGGTGTTTAAGCGTGTGTATTTTTGTGTGAGAGTGTGTGTGTTAAGAGAAAGATAAAAAATATCTACTGTGTGTGGGAGCAGTGTGTTTGTGCGTGTTAGAGGGACAATATGTGTTGTGTCTGAAATGAATAACATGTGTGGTCAGTTCAACAAATTCAGTAAAAACATTTTCACTTAAAATTTTGAATACAAATTAAGCAATGCTTAATGTTTTAAGTGGTAAGGCTTTTTGTTATCAAACATGCTGAACTCAACAAGTTCTAAATAAATTAATTTTCAGCATTAAATAGAGTTATCAAATAGGCCCAGAGTGGTTATTCCTTACAGCGGAGGATATAGAAAAAGACAAAACGAAGGATAAACAATCTTACCTCTACGTCATGAAGCTTTGCCTCAAGCTTTAATTGATTCTCCAACTTCTTCTGCCTGAGGCGACCTTCAGTCACCATACAAATTCGGCGAGCTCTAATATGTGCCTGCATTTTGCTCCAGGAATGTAGGTAGCTTAACGTAGATGATGCTTGCTTTTTGACAGAGTGACCTTGTAACAAAGCCTGCAACCTTAGTACGCCTTTCGAATAACGGAACTTTTTCCTTGCCTATAACAAGAAAATATCCCTTGTTGAACACGGAGATTAAACATCTAAATGAGCTTGAATATTTTAGACAAATAGTAATGCCAACGAGAATATCTGCATAGAGAAGAGCCAATTTTGTCTTCTTAATGCATTATTCAAACCTAAGATAGCCTATATGCTTAACATGAATCCCTGGTGTCAGTCCTTTTAAATTCTATAAGGCATGATATGTAACATAGTTCAATACTTGCAATTTAAACTGAACTATTTGTTTGATATAAATTACTGTATTCTAAAGCTAGAATGAGCAGGAAGATCATTTCTTAGCAACAGTAAGGTTGATATCTCATAAACTGAAATTATAACCCACATTGGAGAGATGATAGAAGCTGAAATGACAGGGAACATCATTTTCTTAGTAACTGGGAGGGCTGAACTATTATAAGCTGAAACCAGGAGGAACAATATATTTTGTAATAAAGGTAACTGTCTCATGATGCTACTGGGTCAAAAGCCACATGCAGGCATGCACATTTCAGTTGCCTGCTTCATAATCTTGAGTAACACAAAATGAATGATGCTGAGATAACACTGCTAATAAACTTCCGCTTTTCTGTGCAGTTAGAAACATAACAGTCCATTCCATTTCAGAATTTTACGCTGCCACCTGACTAATGAGGATTCCATTTTTACTTCCTATTCCCCTCTTCCCCGTTGGTCAAAGGAAAAATTTCTTAGTTCTTGCAGTCACTGAACTAACAATGGTTACAGTCAGAGCAATGTTGAACCAGAAAATTTACTCTTGTATACCAACAAAAAAAAAATTTGTAACAATTGATTTTCATGGCTCATTAAGGACCGATTATTTCGTTAATGGGACCTAGAAGGTCAAGCTGAACACTGATTGTCACATGCATTAGTATAAGCTTACACTTGAGGTGTCAACTATCTGCTCTCAAAGTTACAAAATGAATCACAATTTAAATTACCTGAAGTAAAATTGCATGCTTAATAGCTTTTTCTGATGCAATGCTACTCGTTAAATGAGTTCCCTATTTTCCCTTCTTTCACTCTATTTTAAGAAAAAAGGTTCTTTCTCATTTACTTGTGTCATTATTGAGCTTTCAAACAAGGCAAGGAACACTATGCCACATGAGTTACCCCATTAGACAAATAACAAGCTACTTCTAACAAAGTGCACAACATTTAGCAACACTTTAAAACAGAACCAATAAGCACAAGTGATACCATGAATCCACGGAATGCTGTCTGAATCCTGATTGCTGCTACATCCTCAGTGGGTATACAAGGAACCCTTTCATTCTTAATGGAAATATCATTTGCTAATCTAGAAGTTTCTTTAATGGCTTGGTATTCCCCTTCTTGCTCTTTTGACTTTTTAGATGCCGGTTCCTGGTAGAGACAGTCAATAAAAATTACCAACAGGGGAAATTCCTCGTGCTATGCCAAGGCAAAAGAGTGAAATTTTAGACCAAAAATCATATACAAAATATGAGGCGATAGCCTAATGCTTGTATTATGCCTCTAATGATGTAGCGTCCTCCTCACCCTCTATCAAAAACTTCCAAATACACACCCAATACAAACTCAAAGAAAAGGGTAAAACCTAATATAAGCCAAAGTGAATCAATGGTGTAGATAAATAAAAGTTTTCCAAAGGATGCATGAAGTCAAGCTTCTGCAGAAACCAAATAATGATGCTAGAAGTGCTCAAAATCTCAGAACCATGAGCACCAAATGATGTCAATGAAGTTTCCTAATTTAAGTTTTTGGAACACAAACTCAAATACTACTGATTCATAATATTGATGCATTCAGAAGTGAAAAAGTAGTTGCCTGCTCAGTAAAGAGCCAACACATGAACTAGAGAAACTGTAGAGAAGTAAATTCCATTGCATGTATATCAGGGCTGAATTGCAGAATGCTGCTTCAATTTTATATCAAGGAAATATTAATTTCTAGGTGACAAGTAATAGATGAGAAGAAGATTATTAAAAGGATTCCAAGATGAGGCTCATACATGGTAACGATACTTTTATCAAATGCACCAAGTAAAAAAGCCAGCCTAGTCCCTAGGATAAGAGCTTGCATCTCATGATAGGGGATCTCTAGGAGCATCCAATCAATCTTCCATGATATACTAAGTGAGAATCTTTGCAATCATACATCATGTTATTCCAGATTTCTTCATTATGATAGCTATTAAAGGAAAAAGAAATGGCTATAAACATGTCTGGTGCTGATACAACTCTTGTCATAGTGGTGCCATACCTTCAGTTTTTTGGATCTTTTGTCTTTCACTTTCTTTTTACTGATTATATTCTTCAACCAATCTCCAGAACCCATTGCTGTAGCTTGCTATCTGTTGGCCTGTATTGTACAGCACAAGAAAATGAAAAGAGGACCTAGCTGATGCCAAGGAAAGATAACATTCACACTAACATGAGACTTATGCACTCTTCCACAGTTTATAAATCTTAATTCTAGAAGTTCTCCTTTTGACTTCTTTTGGCTAAAAGCACAAGTTTTAGTGGGATAAAACTTCGCAGAAGTTTAGGCTTCAATGATAAATGGAAGGGCCAAGTTAAAATCATTCAGGATACACAACATAGTCATAAAAGGAAAGCGATTGCGAAGCAAAAACTTATGTGAACAAACTCTCTACATAACACTGTAAGGACATCTTATTTCCTTACCGAATATTTCAAAATTTAACAAACAAGAACAACAACCATTAGGAATTGTCATCAGAAAATGAATCTTATAGTGATAAGTAAGAACGGAAGTTTTGAGTATTTATGAAGGTAAATTGGTTTTGTGTCGAATAGTCTAACTGATTGTGAAGAAAAGTTGCACTGGGACCTACATTTGTATAAGTTTCATTTTTGAGAACTCTCATGGTTATGCTGCTGAAGTAAATTTTCTCTAATTCAATTACAGGTAGCATGCACTCATGCAAGAAAGCTATATAACATTCACATCCACTTCCAAAAGATAATCTTCTTGTGTGTCATCAAAGGAAAGAAAGTAATTTGCGAGTAAGTTATGCAACCAAAACGAATATAAATGAAATTTTGGTGCTAATGGATTCTCTTTTTGAAATGGAATTCCTGTTACACATCAGCGGAAAAGAATGTGTCAATTTATTGAGTTTCCTGGCAGCATCTGCTCAACCATATTTCCTAATTTCATATTTGCATTAATGTAAAAAGCTTATAACCTCAAGTGACCATTACCCAAAAAAAGGGCATTACCTTAAAAATACAACAGTAGAAACAGAAAAGTTAGCAAAGACGTAAATTGCTCAAACAAGTTACCATGGGAAAGTTTTCTTGGGTTTGACAATTAAAATGATTTCTACTAATTCGTTAAAGAACACTGATTTGAAGAAAATGACTCCTAAAAGTAATGGATTTTTCTATATTCAACTGAAGAAGGAAATCAACTGTAAAAAAGGCTATCATTTACAACTCATAAACAGGTGCAGCTTTTACAAAAACTGAGCTATTTCTTCTTGAATAACATGTTTCTGGATATGTGGCAATGGGTAAAAAATGTCATGATTATTTCCAAGTCTGACATATCTCTGTATATTCAACTCTACGTTTCTCTGTGTGTCAAAGACTGAAGTTGGCACAGGTGAAAAAGATAAAAGGACTTCGGTTTCTCTATATTAAAAAGTATAATATTTCAATGACATCAACAAATACCAAGAGCCCTTGTTAATTGCAAGCTTCCGCAACAGTTCAGGATTCCAAAATCAAAAGTTCAAAGCCTGAAGAAATAAAAAAAAAAAAAAAAAACTTTTGTATAGTATCACCTAAGTCATGGAAGCATCTCAGTAGTTTGTTAATGAAGATTAAGTACCAGGGTATGGAAGAAGAAACAATCTTGATGACAGAAATAATCCAACATACCTGTTCTATGGAAAACAATAAAAATGCGACACTGGAGCTTCTAGATGCCTAGAAACTAAGTTCTGAGATGGTTTGTTCAAATCTAACCATTACAGAATCTATTATTGCATATAAACTTTCTATCATTGAAATATTTGCACAAATGTAAACCAATAAATAAACTCCTTTCTTCATTATGACCTGGCTAGGATGCAAAGTAGTTTGTAATGTCAGGTCTTAGGAAAAAAATTGCTCTGGACATCAAAGAAGCAGAATCACTTCAGAAATCCTTCCATACATTCATCGTGGGAGTTTAACATACAAAATCTAGCATAACATTTTCCATTAGTCATAAAGAAGAAGAGTCAACGTGATCGACTAGACACAAAGGATCATAATCCTGATTGAACTTCAGAGAATCAAATCTTAAGCCAAGTACATACGGAAAATTACAAGCCAATGACACAATTTGCTTAAACCCAAGTTAGACTCTTCTACAACTAACGAAAAGATCCATCTTTTACTCTTCAAACGCCAAATCCCAGATTCCAAAACACGATAAAACCAGCTAAAGATATGCAAAATCATAAATACAAAGCAGGGACTCGATAAACTGTATCAAACAGAATTTGGGCATTTTCAATAACATACCTCTGTGCCTTTTCTCTTCAGGCAAATGGGTATTTCTCAAATGTGAAGGAAACTAAGGAAAGTCAATCAAAGTGGACAATGATGAGATATTTCTCAGTAATGGCAGTTCAGGCAGAGTATACTATAGACTGGTATGAGTGAAAGAGAAGAAATACTGGACGAAAGAAAGAGAGAACATAAGGTTGGCATCTGGGGTAGTATTTTGTGTGGGTATTTGGAGCTAGCCCATCACCTACTTCCCGGCCCAACTTGTTTCTTGGTAAGATAGATGAAAAAAATAATAATAATAATTTTGTGGGTTATTTTAATTTTTTTCTCAATATAGAATACTCCTATATTTTTATATGCAAAAAATCAAAATTTGTACAGAAAATTTTTTTATGAAAACTAGCAACTTGATGAAAAAAAGTCAATGGTGGCAAATATTGGTTAGATTGGGGATGGTGTAAAAAAACTAAAAAGACGAAGTACTATTGATCAATAAGAAATATGAGAAGAAATTTGTTAAACAAAAACTTCTGAAGGGTTTTTGGACATGGCTATTTGGGAAAAAAATTTCTTATTATTCAGAAAATATAATTTCCATCTAACCTTTTTCCCAAAAGAATTTTCTCTCTCTCAACTTGGTACTAAATTATCTTCTCTTTCCTCAATCAAAAGGGCTTAACCACCATTCCAATACAAATCCAGGCCTGTATTTTGCTAATTAAAGTTTGACTACAGTGACACAAGTACCAACCATTTTAATTTGATTGTGATGGATAGACCTTTTCTTTGGCTTTTCTTAGACCCTACATCTGAAAAATAATTAGTTCTTCAAATTGTGTTATTATTATTAGATTATAATAGTGCCGACACTATTTTACATTGGAAGGCGTTAAATTAAACCACATTACAAAATCAACTTTTGGGTTACCGTAAAAGAGATTATTCCTTGATTGCAAGTCAACAATAATGAAAGGTTTTGGGATTTCCTCAAACCAAAAGATTGTATTGGAAAAATCAACCTGCTAATGTCTGGTTTAATTATATCATTTGCATGTAAGTACAAAAGATAAAGCAATTTGCAGGAGTTAATTGCACTTTGTTTCATTTGAGTCGTCTTGTTTATACAATTCAAGCAAATAGTTGGCACACCAATGATTTGATGCTTCTACTGCTTACCACAATGATTTGATGCTTCTAGTGCTTACCACAAATCAATATGGCAAATACTCTTTGAATTGACAATTTATTTAAAATGTCCTTTAATTTGCAAAGTTTGAATTGACAAAATTTGCTAAATTTGAAAGTTTTTGCAAAATTTATTTAAAATGTCCTTAAATTTGAGTTGACAAACCAATATGGTAAAGATGTCTTCTGGATATTTGCTATGAACGAGATTTAGAGAATCGAAAAGATAAATTTGCAAAATTAATGTCCTTAAGTTGTTTTAGAAAGTTTCTAATGATGCAACTATGGATATAAGAGCCACAGTGGTTTATGGAAAGGCAGACAAATAATTAAAGTTAGGTCCAATTCAAGAATGTTCGAACGTTTTTCCTTGACATTAGAAATATGGTATATCTGTATGGAATCTTCAATAATTCAGGTGGTTAAGTTTTTAGGCTGATGGTTTCAAACTTTCAGGGTGGTTGAGCATTTATAATTTGGTGGATAATAAAGTTTCAGATTGGACCAAACAAGGAAAACTAATGTGGCTCTTCCCTGATTGCTGTCTGCAAAACAATAATTATAGTGCCAAGGCTTTAAGCTTATCTAAAATAATTGCTGACTAATGATAGCTGAAATAATATTGTGACAGGCAATAGACTAATGGGACTGTCTAACGGGTCATTATAATATACTGAGTACTGTTAAGGGGATTTTAGGTGTTCTTATGTTGGAAAAGTAATTTTAATTAGGAAAAGCATATAGATGCAAGATAAGGTAATAATTGTTAGTGTGTGAATTTATATAGTAGATTAGATATGCGATTTAGGTGTAATAACGGACACCCGTTAAAAAAAACTCTAAATTGATCTGGGGTCAAACTTTGCTCATTCAGATTTGAGTGATCGAGGATTTTCCCTACGTGCGAGTAACAGTTCGTTTGGCTAACATGATTTGCAAAACAATAAATAAATCAAAAGTGGCAAATTTTGAACTGCTAGGTTTACAAGACCAGATCTACCAAGTTTTTGCCTTTCTAGATTACGGATCAATT
This sequence comes from Coffea arabica, assembly GCF_036785885.1. NCBI lineage: Eukaryota > Viridiplantae > Streptophyta > Magnoliopsida > Gentianales > Rubiaceae > Coffea > Coffea arabica. The sequence continues at coordinate 12,704,412 of NC_092313.1, read as the reverse complement.
ATTGGCTCCAAAAACATGTAATATTGGAAATTTGCAAGGTTCACCCATGTATGAGGTCAAAATCACGTACGATAGAATTTTATAATAGCAATTTTAGTTTAACCTTAAAAAAGAGCTTATAAAAAAAAGTCAACCACAATGAAAATATTTGAAGAGCATGAGGTGGTTCGGATCTTTCATGAAAAATTCTTAAAAGAAGTCTACATCACCACATGATATTTAAAAATAATCGATGTGTGCTAACAATGATGGTATGATGCAGCTTGCAATGGGGAAAGTAGGTTACAAAGCATTATTGCACTTTGCACTATTTGACTTGTTATTTAGGTTGAATTATTGGTTGGTTTGCACTTTAATTAGCTTAGTTCTTAGTAGGAGTTGGCAGCATGAACCAACACAACATAGGTGTCGGCATCTAGTTTGAATTGATTAATTGGTAAGCTATACAGTTTGAAATTTTTTTTCCTTTAGAATAATTTTTCATTTTAAGTTCCTTATTCTTTAGTTTCTTTTTTCTACTAAATCGGGATTGGGTTTTGTGGTTATGTGATGATTCTTTGAGAACATAGTTCTTATTATTGTCATTTTCTCTTAAGTGTTGAATATTTAAGTTTTATATATTTATGGTACTGCACAAGTTGGTAGACGACAGTTGAATTAGGAATGTTATGACATGGGTATAGGTAGTTTATGTATCTTTCTTTGTGCTTATAATGTGGTTTTAGATGCATGATCTTATTATGTTCACTATAAGAAAAAGGAACAAAAAATCTATGAATTAATTGTAAAGTTTATCAATACTGTGAAGATTGTACAGATAACAGTATAATAAGAGAAAATTAAATCAGAAGACAAATCAAAATAAATTACTGGAGATTAAAAAGAAATGCTAGTAATCTTTGTTCCAAAGAAAAAGAAGAGTTTCAGAAAAAGTGGTCCCGGCGGGGCTCGAACCCGCGACCTTCGGCTCATAAGACCAACGCTCTAACCAACTGAGCTACGGGACCTTGTTGACAGTTGAGGTGTCTTTTTCCTACAGATGATCTGATGAATTATATAAAAGATGAGAAAATGTCAATAAATGAAGCATAATTATTTTTTTACGGTCATATAAACACTCTTCGACTGAGGTGATAAATGATTAAAATGCACATAGTCCCTCACAGTTTTAATTGAATGCAATAAATATTTCCCACAAAAATGACTTTTCCTTTTCTTCGTGTTAATCCCTCTTTTGCTTCTAATGCTCATCTTGTAATTTCATTACCTACGCCTTACACAATCAAAATTGAGAATCCAAGGAGCTTTTGCAATTGCAGAAAATAATTATGAACTTGCAATCAAAGCTGGCTAGGTATTTAGATTCCATGCTCTATTCTCCAAGATACGTTCAAGATCTAATAAATGTGACTTTGTCATATGAAAATCAGCCATTAATTAGTAGTGCTTGCAAAATGCAGAATATTTTCAGATAGTAGTATTGGCTATAATTCCAGCGAAAAGAAACATCGGCCAAGTTTACATAATTGACAAGGCTCGCTAACAAGGAAATGAAATGAAATGAAATGATGTAAGGCAAAAAGAGACCAAAATTTTGCCATTTATGAGCCATCCGGAAAAGCTTACTCATTAGAGGGATTTATGAGCAACCTAAAGGGTGAAATAAGGTGAGAGGAATGAATTTAACTTGTGTATCATTTGAAAATTGACATGAATTTTGACAGGAGGAACAAATTTCTTGACGCAGACTAGTAACTACAAAGAGACCATGATAACAACTACAACTCATATATTCAGCAAGAAAAGAAAACAACCAAAGCTGTCCAAACAGATCCATACATATGTTCACGATACTATCAATATCAGTCCAAAGCATGAAAAACTAGCTCAGTTCCATGCATGATGCCACAACAATCCAACCCGAAAGGTTTCTCAAGGACAATAAGCGTTCAGTCATTGAAGCCGCAAGCTCCATAAAATTAGAATTAAAACAGGTCGAAACAGAACCAAAAAGTACATTACTGAATTAAAAACCAACACAGAAAGCGAGCTCAGCTTCCAGTCAGCACTTGAGGCTGGTTTAGTCTCTGTCCAATCGGACAGCATATCTCTTGCAGAGGGCACAGCAATTCTTTTCAGCCAGCCACCGCTTGATGCAGTCGAAGTGGTAGCCGTGGCCACAGTCCAGCTTCACAAGGTCCTGACCAGCTCCCAATTCATCCTAGATAACAAGAAAGAGATTACCAAATCTAATAAACTAAAGATGGTATTTAGGAATGCCTCTACGATTTGATGTAAGAGCACGTAAAGTTAAAGAAAATTCTTAGATACTTAAAAAGGCTTCCACGTGTGCCATCTAAATGGTAATTGACCGTTTAAGTTTGATACCCAAAAATATGGCAGTATTATTATCTCTAGTGAACTGAAAATTACTTACCAAACAAATACAGCAATTCTCTTGTTCTCCTTCATCATCTCTTCCACTTGACTGGTATTTGCGAGGGTTCAGGCTTTGCAAGATCTCTTCCTGACTCAACGGGGTGTCAACTCGCACCTCGTTTAGTAGATCTTCGATTTCCTATATCCCAATCCGTATATAACGAGTAAATGTTCGGGAGAACAAATAGGGAATAACAATGTGTTGCTTTTAAACTTTTGTTCAGTCCATCTACAAAATCTTACCTCATCGGACAACCAACCCAAAATCAAGTCCAGGTAATGCTCGTCATCATCACCTTGATCGATGTCTGTGGCCTGCAACATGTTACCATAATCAATATTAGCATTCTGTTTAGTGCCACACTATCATTTTCCAAAACTGATTTTGATTAAAATTTTGGCCAGAAAACGAAAGCAGGCTTTACGCCTGCCAGACATCTTTACACTACTTCAAGTAGGGCTGTAAATAAACTATGCCCTTAACAAACAATTCGGATTTGAGCTTGACCTTAAAAATTTTAACCGAGAAAGTCAATAAGAGAATTGGCCAGTTGGAACTTCAAGTCAATAAGAGAACTGGAAATTCACATGTTTTCAGGATAAAACTAACCTCGTCTTGATTTTCTGCATGTCCAGTAGGATGCACTTGTATATCGTCGGCCTTGTGTCAAAAATTCAAAAAAAAAAGAAGAGAAAAATACAAAACAAAGGTTATATAATACCTGAAACGAAATGGCTTCATATTGATTGGAAGCAAATACATATTTCCAATTTTTCTTTTTAGATGCCACAACTAATTGGAACTCAAAGTTCATGATTTTTATATAGATTCACAGTGGTGTTAATTGTTTTAGTGCATTGCTACTTAAAATAATCTACGTACTAGTTAACATATCCAAAACAACTATGGAACAGTTATAAATGTAGTTTTTCCATCACTAAAATAACATGTCAACTTAACTGTGAGTTGAACATCATGCCCTACTGCACTTTGATCTTCTTCATATGTAATAGCTTAAAAAGTGAACAATTGAACTAAGTGATAGTATATGAGCAGTATTAATCTCGGCGAAAGGATTTCTGTGTTATTCACTGAAATAACATGTCAACATCATTCACTACAGCACTTTGATTTTCATATGAAATAACTAAAAAAAAGTGAAATTTGAACTAAGTGATAGTAATGGCACTTCTAACTACTAACTCGGTGAAACATTTACTATATATGTTCTATTAATTTTTTCATCATTCATGGATAGGGATTTCTGTGAGTCAATTTTTTCATGTTTTATGAAGAGTGTAAGAACATGATAAATAAGTGTAGAAACTTATCATAGGCAATTATATAACCAATAGATCAAAGTGGGCGAAGACCAAACCATAAATAGAGAAACTAACCATATCATCAGGATGTCCAACTCTACTTGAGGAAGCTTCTAGTGGGGCATATGGCATGGGAATCCGAGCATTACTTTGAGCTATGAACTCTCTGCTATACAAATGACTTCAATTATGCTATATAAAGAGGCTATGATTGATACTGTGGTGTTATATATGAAACCTCCATACCTCTCGTTCACACTGCCAATATCCATCCCTATCCGGCCGCTATCATGCTCGATTGCTCCGCCTAAGTCATTGCCATGATCGGAACAAGGACACTTTGGACAGTGAATTACGTTTCCAAAAAGTGTAATGCATTCGCTCCTTCCTCCACTTGAGCCAATGTTGCTACTGTGACGGGGATGATTTGTATAACCAATGACATTTCCAAAAAGTGTAATGTAACCATTGCTTGTTGTCTCAGTGCTGTGTGTCATCCCAGCAACTTGATTGGAGAAGTTCAAACTCCACCTTGTTTCTGCTTGTATAGTATGTGTGATCTCTCCTTCAGAATTGACTGAAGTTCTAGCACTCCAGTAGGTGAAAGGGATAGCTAATAGGTTTCCTCTTACAGTTTCTGGACTCCTCCTAGGATGGACATTCCTGTAGTTGTATTCTGGATGACTCCCGACTTCAGAAGTATCTCCTCTCCAGGTAGACGGTCCTTGGCTCATAAATGGACTATCACGATATGTATTTGGTAATGAATTATCATGCAAAATGTTGCCATGATAACCTTCATTATCCACGAATGATCCATCAAGTGCCTTCATTTTTTGTCCACAATTAGCAGAGTCTTGTGGAATAGCGGAGGGACTTGTATCAAAATTCTCATCCGAAATGTCTGAATTGGAGATCAATGGAACTGATCAAAATGAAATGATTTAGTTACATGATATACAATGATAAAATAATTTGATAAGCAGCAAAATTCAGGAAAAAGGGATAGCCTTACCATATGGAACGTTCAAATCAAAGTCGGTATCATGATTATTATCCAAAATGTGCCTATTACTGGCAGGAGCATCAGAAGATAGTTGATGAGATTCCATGGCACTCGGAACAGTTGCATCTCTTGTATCTAGTTGAACTAGTGTAGAGCTAGACAAATTGCCAAGCGAGCTAGAAATGTTGCTAGTTGAAGAGTTGCTGTTGGTGCTTTGCCCTTCCATCGTTATTCTACTAATATCTGTAGAAGATCCAGAAGATCATTTGATGTTGTCAAATCCCACTTCGCAACACGGTAAATGCAATATATTCGAATGTTCTTTAAGTAAATTTTGGTAGTATGTTTTGCTTCCTTGCAACTTTTTGAAGAAAAATTTGTCACCAAAAGGGGAAGAAAAAAGCTAGAAAAACGAACAGAAATAGGGCATCACTTTAAGTAATATAAAATAGCTTTAACTTGTTCTTTTTGGGTGAAATAAGAAGGAAATTTTATGATAATAAGTAAAAGACAAGATTTAATTAGTGATATACAACAAATCTTGGTATTATTATAGATGAGTACTTTATGTATATGTCAAATAATGTCCTCTAACCAATTACTTTTAAAAAAAATTTATAATGTAAGTGAGAGGTATAGAATTCAAGATTTCTCACTTAAACCCCTTCTTCTTGAACCATTTAACCCATCTCTACCCCTAACATTTACTTCTTGACCCTAAGAACCGTGGATGGAAGATGCTTCGACACTAAACAGATAAATTCATTCCACATGAAAATAAAGAAATAAAAAATAATTGAGATGACCATATTTTAAGCCAATATATCACTTGAAAGGAAAACCATCTAATTGGACTAAAGTGAAAAATTGTTGTACATGCATGGGAAATTTTTTTAATACAAATGAGAAAATTAGGTTAAAAGGTAAGGTATGGTCTCCATTGACATATTTATATAGAGATTGTTGATATGAAACTTGGAGGTGCTATAATAAGGGTAGGAAAGTTTAATTAATGGGATGAATAAAAAAAAGGAAAAAATCAAACTAGATATGAAAGAATTTAAAAGTGTATAGAAACATAGATAATCACCTTTAAAAACAACAAAATTTCCTCACCTAAAATAGAAAAGGACAGAAAAACCAATGAAAATATATAACCTCTATTGGTGGAAAAAAAGTTTAATGGGTTTTTTTTTTGGAATGAGAAGAAAATGACTTATTGATGAGAGAAAAACAAGATTCACTAACGATTTTTTAACCAATTCTTGGTAATCAAATTGTGATAATTTAAATTTTATATATAATGTGTGCTGATCAATAGAGGTCATATTAGTTTGACTTGGAAGAACTAGGAAGTGAAGACGCTTCAACACATGAAAACAAAAAAAAGCAAAAAAAAAGAAAAAAGATAGGACCGTATATGTCAAATTTATCCCACCTATACAAGGTAAAAAATTGTATAAATTAATTAAAGTTGAAAAATAGCAGGATGAGTATGAAATTTATTCAAATCTTGTTAACAAAATCATACTTCAATCAAGTTATGCCACAGTATCGACAAATGCTATCAATAAGCTTGTCTAATGACACTCATGTTACCGATCGAGATAAAATTTAGAGGCAAGTGTATAAGACCATGAAAATTTGATCCACCAGACTTAAATATAAAAGGTGAAAGTCTAGCTAGATTAATTAAAAAAGATTAATCTATGTTGAAATATGAATGGCTATGTATCAATATCAATGATTCCAAGTGACCTTAATAGGAACAACAAAAGATGAAGAAGAGCTGAAACTTAAGATGCCAATAAAGTCTTTATTGTAGATTAAAAAATTAAGCAAAATCTATAAAGATAATACTAAAGTTAGATACTTTGTCTACATTCCTTTAGGAGGCTTTCGAAAAGATGGATAGTTAAAAAATTGAGTTTATTCATCTAACAAAGAGAAAAAGAAGATCAATTCTTTGATTCTTTTGTCAAATGAGATTGGGTTAAAAAGATATATTAATGAAAGTAAAAGAGACAAAATAGAAAAATAGAGCTGCAGAGATGAGCACAATAATAAAAACGAGCAAGCGATTTCAATTATGTGATAACCATGGATGATAGGTAGATTGATACCAAGAAATTCATCTATAAGAATGGAAGTCAAAGAAGCATAAGAAGTATAGGATACCATACCAAACAGGATAAAGAAGTAGAGCAAAATCTTAAAAACTCAAGATCTTAAGAATTTACCTTAACTCAAGAGATTGTGAAAGACCACTAGGAGCCTTGAATTGAAAAAAAAAGTTAAAAAAAATTGAAATTTGTTTGTGATGAAAATTAAAGGATAGAAGAGAAGTGGATTTCTACAAGGCTTATGAGAAAATTTAATGAGAATCCAATTGTCAAATTCATGCAATAACTACTTTCCATGTATGACATAATGTGAGTAGGATTTGGCTTTTGCTTAAACACCAAATATAAGATAACAGATGTCGTCTCCCTTCTCTTAGCATGAACTGGGTGAGAGTATGCAATGACAATTTTCTTTATTAATTTTCTCAGAAACTCTCTCTCTATGAGCAAGGTCCATCACTTTTTTTAAAAAAATTATTTGTTGTTTGTGTGCTTGTCTTGCCTCTCTTTCGAACTTGCAAGTTTACTTTCTTGTTATTTTTCAATTATCAATAGATACTTTTATTGGAATTTTAAAATTTTAACTTCTTTTATTTCTACCATCATTAGTAAGAGCTGCACAACTAAATTTTACTTGAAAAGAAAAAAAAAGAACTAAACATTCCTTGTGCTACTAAGAGTTATCAAAAATTAACGTATTTTTATGATAACTAAGGTTCAAAGACTAAAATAGGTGTGCATGATTGTAAATTGTTCTTAGTCTTATATTTTTCTTATTATAAACCTAGCAAGAATGAGGAAAAAATGTACTACATGTAGGACAACATTTTATTTTGACTGAGTGCAGAAATGTAGTTCTTACATCTTCTGAGTGTTAGATTAGTTTAGTATAGAGTAGTATAGTTCATCCACTCTTGTATATTGGTTAGATTAGGATGAAGATGGAGATGAAGAAGGAGGAGTTGAAACTCATGTGACAAGGGTTATCTCTTCTCTAACTCTTTATTTTTTGTATTGGATTCTTAAGTATGGTTAATATGCAAGTATTGGATTTTATGCTAATTATGTGTCTTTAAAGTTTATGCCTTGGGTTTGATTGAACTTCCTATGATTGTTAGTGTTTATTATTTGGTTATTTGAAGCTATTATTTGAACAAGTTATTTAGCACTTTATCTCTTTAAATCATGATTAATTTGGTGCTATTGATTGTGATTATCTAAGGTATTACATCTTCAATGAAAATTGAGATTTAACACTGGTTCAAGAAGTGCTAAACCTAGGGAGTACACTCACTAGAGTAGAGGTGCACTTATGTGGTTTTAGTGATTCATTTTATATAATTTCATTGAAGAAATGAACTTGTAGCTAATTTCATAACCATGAAAATAGGTATGGATTAGTTATGAATATAATTGATTCACTACAAAAGTAGGATTCATATACATAAGGAAATTACATCATAACTAGCCAAGATAGTAGCACTCACTGATCCAAAGGTAGCACTTGCATGAGTAGTTAGGAATACCATAACCTAAGGTGCTTTCATTTGTTGTTATCTTGCATAAGTTTAGCATAGTTTTGTCTCTTTTAATTGATTGATCGTCTAAATAATAGAGAAGGTTCAGTAGTGCCGGTAATTGTCCAATCTTTCTCGTAGGATCGACCCGATATATGCCCTAAACTACTAGTTGACCTGTATACTTGCAGTCAAAACGGATATAAATTGGATTTAAACTTGTACACACGAGGAAGTATCTATTGACCTCTAATAGAAAAGGCCAAACAGAAAACAGCGAATCCAAAATAAAGCTGTATACTTTCGTGAGATAGGTGACGCATGGGTTGTCGATCTGTTTGAATTTATGTCAAGTCGTCAAAATTGAGAGGTAGGTTTCCTGTAAATCTCATCCCATGACCTAACGGGAAAAGTGTCTCATAGACAGGTTATTTGATTTTTTTTTTTTGTTGTATTTGCCATTTGAGACCCGGATCCAGTGTTTACCAAAAAAAAAAAAAAAAAAGAACGAATTAAATTGTGTTCTACAAAATAAAGCATAATTTTGTGAAACGCAATTCTTGCTTTAGCTTTTGTGAAAATGTATAAATCTATGGTATGTTCTTTCATTAAAGATGCACAATCTAGTAAAAAACTGAAAAATAAACTATAAAAAGGATTAGTATATATGCATGAAATAGCATAATAGCTAAAGTAGTGGTTCTTCTTTCTCCAAAGCACTTTTTTGCATTAGTAGTAATTCATAAGTCAATTCTCGTTTATTGCACTAAATGTTCCTTACCTTGTTTTTTTGTACGCTTCATACTTTTATTGATAGGCTGATGAGTTTATACAGAGATTGGAAGCTCTCAGCAAGGGAAACTCCTAATTCCAAGCATAGCTCTAGATTTTGCTGAAGCCTAGGTATAGGTCTCCATCCTAGCACAATGCTTCGATGTTCCGTACCTATTACAACTTCTTTTTTCTAAAAAAAATCTTTCTTATCTTGTCCTTATTTCAAACTTCACCAATACTACCACATAGCATTAAAGCTCTTTACCTCACGGTTTCTAGCTTTTATTTATTACAACCTCACTTGCATCACCTCTCATTCTAAGACTATCATGCCTGCCTGATTGTAACAACACATCAAACTCATAAATCCATACCTCTTTTGTTCTCACTTTTAATATTGGTTTCTTTTAATTTTGTAATCTTGAATTAAATTTTGCGAGAAATAGAAAAGGAATGAGAATATCTGTGTGCGCTTGTATGGAGAGAGAGAGAGAGAGAGAGTTTGGAGCGGATGTAGAATTTCTTGTTACAAAGAAATTTTTAACCCAAATTTACCTATTTGGAATAGAATTGTGAAGTTTCAACATATTGCTTTAGCAAACGGTGGCCTACTCTAGAATTTCAAAATAAAAACAATAAAAATAGTTAACTACTGAAAAACTCAAATGGAATGTTTAGATGTGTGTGTATGTGTGCTGTATTTATAAGAATCTTTAAAAAAAATATTAATTAAATTATACTTGGTCATCTTCAAATTATGAAGAATACTTAAAAATCATATGTCTAAATCAAATAAGAGAATATAAACAATATGATAACTATTGTTTATTGTTATGCATAATTCCTCTAGAATACGATGTCAAAAGTGGCGACATGAGAGGAACAATAACAAATGGTAAACCATCAAAAGTGGAGAAAGAAAGAATGCCCTAATTGAAAAGTACAAGATAAGAAAAATGGGAGGAACGAATTTAACTTGTAAATCAAATGAAGTTAACGTGTTTAACAGGAGGAACGGATTTCTCTCTAATAAGAGACTGTGATTATCGAGCAAACACTATAACTTAAATATTCAGCAAGAAAAAACAATCAAAATGAAAGCTGTCTAAACATATCTCCACTGAAGTTCACAGTACTATCAATATGAATCCAAAGCATGGGAAACTAAAATAGTTCCACACATGCATGATACCAAAACAAGCCAACCCAAACAAGAATCTTGACGGTCATAAATGTGTTTTATCATAGAAATCACAAACTTCAGAAAACTAAAATCTAACAGGTCAAAAAAAAGATAGACTGTAATTGAATTGAGCCTCTATCTAATCTGATAGCATATTTCTTGCAGATGCACAATAATCTTTTTTTAGTCATCCACTGCTTGATGCACTCGAAGTGATATTCATGGTCGCAATCCAACTTTACAATGCCCTGGTCGACTTACAATTCATCTTAGGATAGAAAAAGGGATCATCAAATCTAATACATAAAAGATGGAATTATTTGGTACCATATAATTGCATTGTAGTATTATTATCTCCGGAGAACTCATAATTGCCTAGCAAACAAAGGCAGCACATTTCTTGTTCTTCATTATCATTTCTTCCACTTGAGCGGTATTTGCTAAGGTTTAGGCCTCATCGCTTAGTCGGGTGTTAAATCCCATGCCATATTTCAAAAGCAATTACTGATGGCTAACTGATAGGGAATAACAATGTATTACATCTAAACTCTTATGCAATCCATCTACAAAATCTTACCTCATTAGACATTCTTTCCAAATTCAAGCGATCTAGGGTGTGCTACCCATTATCATTAAAAAAATATTAGCATTTTATTGAGTCCCACATCATCATATTTAGCATATGAATTTATTTAATATAATGGCCAGAAAAGAAAAGTTAGAATTGTTTTTTAAGTTTTACTCCTAAAACATCTTTATATAACTTCAAAATAAGGGAATAGGATAGTCAAAAAACATAGAAATTCACAAAAAAGTAACGGACGTGAGTTGAGCAAAAATCTAACCTCGCCTTGGTTTTGAGCATGTAAAGTCGCATGTCCTAAGTCCTGCCTTGTGTCTAAAAATAAAAACAATTCAAAAGTTATATATTACCTTAAACAAAATTGACTAATATCACTTTCAAGTAATAAATATATTTATATAGCAATTAATCAATCCAAGTTGAAGAGGCCTTGGTCTAATAGTTAAGGATGAAACTCCAAGAATTTAAGGTTTTGGGTTCAAAATTCTCTATAGCAATTAGCCCATCCAAGTTTGAGGAGGTTTTAATCTAATAATTAAGATTGATATTTCAAGAATTAGAGACCCTGGATTTAAATCCTCCTTCTCGTTTCTTAATTCCCACCATTTCCTTGCTGAATTTTTTTTTTAAAAAAATTAACCTATCTAACTAATCTATGGAAATAGTTATAAATTTAGCAAATCCATTGCCAAAATTACATCACCAACTTAATTACAATGTGAAGATTATCCCTAGCACTTTGATCTCATACCAAAAAGTTAGAAGGGAAAATTGGCATGTACTAAGTTCAATGAAGGATTCTTTTCAAGTTATATATATAGCGTAAGAGCAAGAAAAACAAGTGAAGAAACTAACCATAGCAAGACTAGGAAAAAATTGATGGAATAGTAATGGTAGCAAACCAAAACTTGGATGTTCTCCTATCCTTGAAGAAACACTAATATTGGGGCATTTGCCACAAAAACTGTAGCATTACCAGTTCTTAATACTTGTGCTATGTATTCTCTCTTGTAGAATATGTTACGCATGAGATGCTGTATAAAAATGCTGTGATCAATCTCTACGGTGGTATAGATAACACCTTTATTTCCCTCATTGACTCTGCCCATATGCATCTGAATTGCTCCACCTAAGTCAATATTATGAATAACACGTCCTAAAATTGTAAAATATTTGTCAAAAACTTGGTTAGACTCCTATCCCGATACCCCAGTTATGATGATATTCAGGTCATTCTTTCTAGCTGCATATTATGTGTGAATTCTCCTTCTGTATTAACTATAGTCCTATCATTCCAACAGGTGAAAGAGGTAACAGAAAGATGATAATTTGATGGTAGTAAGCCTCTCATTGCGGTGTGGTCTTTCCCTTAAACAGATATTCCTGTAACTGTATTCTGCGTGACCTCGGCTTATAGATGGACTATTGGGATTTGTTCTCTATGATGAACTATCAAGTGCAGGAGTTACCTGGCATTCATGACAAGCTCCAGTATCACCATTAGAACCTTTATTACCCTGGAAAATCTATCAAGTGATTTCCTTTTCTGTCCATAATTAGTACAATGTGGAAAAGGTGCAGAATTTTTATCGCTAGTCTCAGTTAGAAATTTCAAACGCAAAATTAGTGGAATTGATCAAAATAAAATAATTTATTTACCCAACATACAATATGAGAATAAATTTGATAAACAACATCAAAATTCAAGGAGCAGTATATTCAATCTGATGCCATGATTTTGTTTAACATTCTTCAACGTGCTTATCATTGTCCATGGTCTATTACTCAGGAAGTCGATCAATTGTTGGCTGTATCACATAATTTTATAACTATATCCAATGGTTATCGTCAGGCAAATAAGATTACGGATGTGCTTTCAAATGTAGGCTGTTCAAAAGGCGCTTCAAAAATTTGTCTTCGTGAGTCTAATCTTCCACGTTTGGCAAGAGGTGAACTCCAAGTAGATAGATTAGGTTTGCCATCTCTTAGGAGTCGATAACTTGTACTAGAATTAGAAACTTATTGTAATATTTTTTAATTTTTCATGTAATTATGGAGATTAGATTCATGTCTCCCTTCTTCGTAATTTTTAATTATTATTAATAAAATTTGAGATGGCATCCCATCCCCGTGTATGAAGTTTGTGAAAAAAAAAAAATTTTTTTTTGCCATATGGGATGTTCAAATCAAAGTCGCTGTAGTTATTATCTTTCAGCATTTGCTTGAAGTCAGTATCAGTACTGGAAGATGATTGGTGAGGTTCCATGGCACTTAGATTAGAGGAATTGCCAAACGAGCTAGACATATTGGCATTTGAAGAATAATTGTTGCTTTGCCCTTCCATTGTTGCGTTATACTAATATTTGTAGAATATCCAAAAAGTCATTTAATGACCTCAACTCACACTTCATATAAGGGAACATCTAAGATATAAGGATATTTTATGAAGAGATTTTGGTAACATGCTTTGTTCCTTTGCAATTATTGAAGAAAACTTTGTGTGTAAAAGGTAAATAAAAAGTTAGAAAAAAGCAACATAGATGAGGAACCACTTTTGGTAAAATAAAATATTGTAATAGATTTTTTTTTTTTTTGCTTTTTTAAAATACTATTTGTTTTTGAAGGTAAGTCTATTTCTTGGGAGATCATTAGTCATAATATTTTCTGGATTTGAAGGATGCATTTGCTACTCATTTTCAGGATATTTATATTCAGACTCATATATGGTCTAGTTTCTATTTATCCATTGCTAATATGGCTAAGCCTATGAAGATTTCATTAGTTAAATAGTTTCCTCTAGCGTTGTCGGTCTTCAAGCTCAACACTGATGGATATTCAAAAGGTAATCCAGGACCAGGTGGGGGAGATGGAGCTTTATGTGATAATCAAGGGCATTTCTTTTAGCCTTTTCTTGTCATTTTAGCATTACAACAAGCTTAAAGGCTGAAATGAAGGCTTTGTTATTCGGAGTCAAGGCTTGTGTTTCTAAGGGTTTTTAGTGTCTTCATTTGGAGTCGGATTCATTAGTGTTAGTGAATATTCTTAAAGGTTTGAATAGATATCCATGGAGTTACAACATGAATTGGATGAACTTACGCAATTTCAGCAACACTTTTGTCAAATTTCCCATTGTTATCGAGAAGCTAATCAACCTGCTGTTTGGCTGTCTAATATTGGCGCACTCTCTACTGCTGATTCCATGAACATTGCCTTGGCTGGTTCATGGAGATTTGAAATTGGATAGATTAGGTTTTCCATCTTTTTGTAGAAGATAGTTTTGATTTAATTGTTAGAGAGAATAGTATTCCCTATTTAATTTTTTGTTTTCACTTAATTAAGGTCAAGTTAGATCTCGCTCAAATTTTTTGTAATTTTTATTTTTAACTTTTAATAAAAGTATGGGCTGGCATCTCTTTTCCGTGTACGTGAAATGCATCTCTCTCTGCCTCACCAAGATTGCATGAATTATCAACAAATTATGACAGAATGACAAGTGGCAATTCTAATAGGATGTCATGTCTAAGACACTCAAAACTTTTGTAAAATTCATTCAGGTACTAATTTGACCAATTTTTTTTCAAACTTATTAGTGACTGCATTTCATGCATCTAAACTTTATTGACAATCTTTCACTTATCATGTTCGTAGCATTTGATACTTGATATTTCTACTAAAGTTTTTAAAGGACAATTAAGATTAAAGCATGTATAGAAACATTAGGTAAAAAACATATTAAAAAAATGCATCTAAATGAGCTAAGTATCAGATTCCTACTAAATGAAATGGTTAACATATCTTGGGAACAAGTAATTAAATAGAGAATCAACCCTAAGTATATAACAAGACAATGAATCGTAAAATCAGTAATTGTCCTTATTTTCGAAGATCAAGTTCTCGTAGATAGGGCAATTGTATTATTATTATTATTATTATTATTATTATTATTATTTTTTGTCATCTATTTCTACTCTACTCCTATTTCTAACCTATTTTATCATAACTCGAATCCAAGAACTGACCCAAGTAATTTTTGGACCAAATTTCACTAGCTCAAAATGGTTAATCCAAATTATTTAGTAGCCCAAGGACCCAAGTTCTTATACCTTTTCTTATACCACCGATGTGGGATGTCTCATTCACCCCACCTTTAGGATTTTGTATCCTCATAAAGCTCATCAGCGAGGTTCGCTCTGATACTATATGGACCACTTTAGTGATAACATTTTCCCAGGTCATCACAAAGGTAACTTTCCGCCACACCAACAGGTTGCGTGCAACCGATATCGTGATGACTAATCCTATGTTGTCACTAATGATAGGTCTATGTGAGGTCATCTGTGACGACATCAAAAATCATCACTGAATGGGTCAACTATGACAAGTTTTTGCTTGTCACTGATAATATTGTTACAAAAGACCAAATTTCTTGTAGTGATTAGAAGACGTTGCGCTTCCGGAAATGATGAAATCAATACTGAATATCGCCCGATTTTTCGAGTAGCCTTGTACTCAATCCCCAAGCGTATAAGTGCCTCTAGCATGTTCCAAGAGTTCAAATCACTAGGTTTGAAAGCTTTCTTCAAATCTACCTTATACCCCACATTCGAAACATGAAGATAGATCTCCAAATCAGCTCTATGGACTCAAATTTTTCTCCCTCGCACTGTACTGGTAATCACTTTCGTGTCGTAGTGGAAAACCTTCTTGTCATCCACATTTGCATAAAATTCTCGGACAAGCTCCTCATAATAGAAGTTTGGGATGTTAAAGAAGTTTTTCCATCCCAATTTGGCAAAGGAGGCCTTGAGATGGTAGACCTCCTCAACATCCGGAGTGACATCTTTCTCCACCAATACCTTAGCTCCCCTCCTAGCATTGTACCAAGTTTTATTTTCGACGGAGGTAAAGCGCGACTTATTATAAGGGACTTGCTCCTCTTGTTCCCCTTGTGCCTCTTGTTCCTCTTGATGTTGAGTCTCCTCTTCGGATGATGGCTCGTCCTCAAGCACAAGACGTCTACTTGCTTTTCTTTTCATGCGCGGTGGTCTAAACGTCGAAGCTTCTCCTCTCCTATTGGGAGGTGGAGATTTCACCGCACCTTTCTTAGTGCGAGCCATTGTACATAATTAAAATTATTAAACGTTAACTTCATTTAATAGGTACATTGTTAAATAGAAGATAACAAACACTTAGTCGCATTTACCTCTATCTTTAAAGAGACAAACTCATTAACTTACTTACATGATAATTAGCAATTAATACCATAAGTAAGTGTCCAAAGTGGTTATCAACAACTCTTGCTCCTATAATTTCTCCAATTAAAACATTTAAGCATATAATATCCAATTAATTAGAAGAAGCATTTAAGCACACAAACAACTCACTCCCAACTTAGTGACCTAAATAAACATAATTAAATGCTAAATAGCACCTTAACCATGAGTTTTAGGTTTTAAATGGTCATTAATTCACTTTTCACCAAAAATTCTACAATAAACATGCAAAAAATCAAGAGATAGGCAAATTAGTCCTAAAATTAGCATGTAAATATCCTAGAGCAATCCCTTAATCTCATACAGTTTTCTTCAATCCAATTAACTCAAGAATTTAGCTAATAATTATCAAATCAAATTAATCCTCAAAATTAGCTAAAAATTGCTAAATTCACCAAATAATCACAAACCCATGATTTAAACATCACCAATAGTCATCAATAAACTCAATAAACATAATAAAAAGCATCAAACTTCACAAAATGAAAAAAATTCGAAATTGCCCAAAAATAGAAAAAAGTGAAAATTGGCAAAATTCAAATGACAACATTTGGTGAAGATTTGTTACCTCAAACTTGTTGATAGATGATTAATGATGCAAATGGTGAAGAAACCCCCAAAAATTTCACTTCAATTCGGCCTCAAATGAAGAGTTCAAAAATTTGAAACCCTTGTTCTTCTCAAGCTCAAATCCGAATTAAAACTTGTTTTTGAAGGAATTTAATCTATGAAATCAACTCTCAAAGGAAAGGGGAGTGTTTTGGTGTATTTAGTTTGGAGATTGGAAGATGAAAAGATGAATTTTAGGAGTAGTGTGTATTCAAGGTGTGAGTGTGTGTGAAGGTTGAAGAAGGAAGTAAGGAAGAAAATGAGGAATCCGTGCGCGGATTCCTCTTTGTTCGCAATACTGGCCAGATTCCGGACAGTTTTTGGCCGGATATTCGGCCGGATTCTAGCCAAGAATTTTTTTTTTAACACATATCCGGCCGAAAACTGGCCGGATTTTCGGCCGGATATGAGGCAGTAGCTTCAAAAATCGTTGTTTCCTTCCCCTGTTAATCCGTCCATGAATCCGGCCAAAAATTGGCCAGATTACTGGCCGGATTTACTGCAGAAATTTTTTATTTCTGCAGTTTTTCCTTCAATTTTTCATTTAAAAAATTTTTTTACTCACCCAATTTTCAACTTTCTTTATTTTTTTCAAGAAAAACTCACCTTAAACATGAAAAATGTGCTTTCTCAACCAATTGCACCTTGAAACATGAGATCATGCATCAATATAACTTTAGAATTAAGCACTTTAAATGCATGAATTGGATCAAGAAAACTCCCTTTTTACTTCCTTATAAGCTATTTTGCACTTGAAGCCATTTGCATAAACCATTGCCATTGCCACCTATAAAACACACAAAAACACTAATTAAACAATTTAAACTTACTAAAAACAAGAGATTGTTGGGTTGTCTCCCAACTAGCGCTTCTTTATAGTCATTAGCTTGATTATATCACCTCATTTTTCAAGGAGGCTAAGTTAACGAATAATCCACCATTTTTGGACGTGGTGGATCATTAAATGGTGACTTTAAAGCAAAAGTCACATGATCTAATGATGTGAGATATGGAAGTGACTTACCTATCTCAAGTGTTTCATAGATATTACCTTGAATATGCACCACTTGAGAATTCACCAAATGAAATGCCATGAGAGTATCTTGGGCAGGAATACCTTTAAAACCTGTACATTTTATACACTCCTCAAAATGGGTGAAAAATGAGTCATTGAAGCTCACCTCTTGAGGTTCAAAGTTAGTTTCAAAGACATTATCATGTGAAATGGATATTTGTTCATTAAAACACACTTGAGATTCATCATTTTCATCAAAATGCAACACATTTTCACATACAACATTCCCACCATTCATGCTAGGATCATTTTACAAATTATTAGAGGAAATAACTTTACACAATGCATTCAATTGCTCATGTATTCTACCAAAATGAGAAGCTAATTCATCTACTCTTTCCTCAATCCTATCAAAACGGTCGGAAGTTGCATTTGCTAGCTTTTCTATTGCTAAATCAAATTGATTAGAAAAATTTTCTACGGCTAGCTCCCAAGATGCATTAGAATCATTAGCTAATGGTTCACTTTCTAACTCCCAAGGTAGAGGTGCATTAGCTAACTTCTCTATTGCAAACTGCCAAAATGGTTTTGATTCATATTTGACACTTTCAGGTTGGTAATCAAAATAATATGGATAATCACTATATGTACATTGATTATCCCAACCATAAGCAGGAGAATTGCTCCAATTAGCATTATATTGATCAAAACAAGGATTGTAATGCTCTAATTCATCAAAATAATCCACATTTTGTGCTTGTCTACATGTATTAGTAGCATGATAACTTTCACACAAGTCACAAATCACATGATAAGAATTAATAGCATTAACATCCCTCCCTTGCTCAATTTCATGCATAATTGTGTCCATTTGAACTTGTAGTATCATAACATCAAATTTAGCCTTTAAGCACCTTAAACCATCTTCAAAAGACATACATTTAGTAAATTCTTGGTTACCTCTGTTGAAGGAGCTTTGCACTTGGTAACCATCCATTTCCAATCTTCCATTTCTCAAGCATTGTCCTCCAAATTGACCTATCCTTCTCATCACCTAAAATTGCTTTTAAACAACCTCAAAAGCAAAATTAGTAAGAAAAATAGGTAATGAAACACATACACACATAAAACACAAAAATAACAGAAAATAACATTTACACTATAACTAATGAAATGTCTAAACTAATAAAGTTGTTCTTCACACCGATATTGCCAAATCTTCCCCGGCAACGGCGCCAAAAATTTGACGGGATTTTAATATACGTATAAGTAAAAAAAAAAATGAATTACACCCGTTCACTGCAAGTATACAGGTCAACTAGTAGTTTAGGGTATATATCGGGTCGATCTCACAGGGAAGAGTGAACAATTACCGATATTACTAAGGTTTCTCTATTATTTAGACTATCAATGAATTATAACAAATTTAACCTACTGAAATTGATAAAATAACAAATAAAAGTTTCTTAGGTTGTAGTATCTCTAACTACTCATGCAAGTGCTATATTTGGATCATTGAATACTACATCTAGGCTAGTTATGGTGTAATTTTCTTATGCATTTGAATCCTACTTTCATAGTGAATCAATTATACTTATAACTAATCCATACCTATTCTAATGAATATGAAATTAACTACAAGTTCATTTCTTCAGTGAAATTACATGAAATGAATCACTAAAAATCACATAGGTGCACCTCTACTTTCGTGAGTGTACTCCCTATATTTAGCACTTCTTGAACTAGTGTTAAATCTGAATTTTCATTGCAGAAACAACACCTTAGATACTTACAATTAATGGTACCAGATTAATTATGATTTAAAGGGCCAAAGTACTAAATAACTTGCTCAAATAATAGCAATCAAATAACCAAATAATAAACACTAACAATGATAGAAAGTTCAACCAAACCCAAGGCATAAAATTTAGAGACACGTATTGAATACAAAATCCAGAACTTGCATATCAACTAAACTTAGAATCCAATACAAAAGATAAAGAGTTGGAAAAGAGATAACCCTTGTCACATGAGCTTCAACTCCTCCTTCTTCATCTCCATTTTCATCCTAATCTAGCTAATATACAAGAATGGAAGAGCTACACTATTCTAAATGATAAGAGTTTATTTTACGTATTTTTAAGTGCATTTTATTAGTTAATTTTGCGTTGATTATTTAGTTTTATAAATAAAATAAAGAGGTTTTTGGTAAAATTATATATTTTTGGTAAAAGTGGATAATATTGCATTTCTATTGATTTTAATGGTAAAAACTTCATTTTTATGCAGGAATGATGATTCAATCACCAAAGGATGTCAAATGAGGTAAAAAATAGAGATTTTGTGATGAATTCAAGTGGCAACAAGAAGAATGAAGTGAAAAACGTTCAAGTGAGGAAATGCAATACAAGTCAGTTTTGACACTCTTCAGTATTTTGACCATATCTGGAGCTACACTTATCGGATTGAGGTGATATTTATACCATTTTAAAGCTAAGAAAGAGACCTACAATTCGTATGAAGACATCGAAATCCATTTCTGCCATCTTCATGGGCAAAACGTTGGAATACAGAAGCTGCATTCTGTGGTCGGAAGTTAAAACAGAGGTTTGAACAGGTGACAGTATTTTGATCATATCTCAGGCTACAAATCTCCGATTTGGATGATTCTTGAAGCATTGGAAAGCTAACTCAAAGGGCTACAACTTTTGTGTTTTGTACAAAAGCTAGTTCGGCCTGCATCATAGAGAAAATTGCAGTTGAAATAAGGCTAGAGTGAAAACGCGAGTAGACAAAACGCGAGTTATGCCGCGTTTTGTGTAGGCGCGTTTTATAGCCGAAATTCTGCAATTTGACTCAGTCAATTCTCTTGTGTTCATACCACTTTCCAGCTATAAGATGCAAGGGAATTCGGTGCACATGCTTCTGCAATAAAAGAGAAGACCAAATGAGTGTGGACAAAAGGAAACATCATATCTTTGACTTCTTTTTACAAAATCTGAGTGGAGGAAATTATGAAGTGAGAGGAATGGAATTTCTACCACCTTTTATGCAGAAACACAGGGGAAAAGCCTGGCATGACCATACGTAGCTAGTTTTCCTGCTGGCAACAAATTTTCTCTCTAGTTAAGAGTTCTTAGAGAAGCATTTGGTTTTTCATTTGTAACCATCTTGTACAAGAACATAGCAGGAATTGGAGAGCTTTACCTTCAATTGGCTAAGCTTTCTTTTACCTTTCTTATACTTGTATTTCATGATGTTTTGCATTAATAAACTTGTGAGTTTGATTGTTAAATCATTCATGAGTAGCTAATTTTCTATATCTAGGGAGTAGATGAAACTTATGGCTAAATAATACTAATTGAATGTGATTTACACTTGTTATATCTTGTATTAACTTGTCTACTTGTGTAGCTGTTCTTACTTGTTATTGATTGATCACCAATAGCATGTTTATAGTGTTATTATTCAATGAGAATTGGTAATAACAATTGAAACACATGAGTAGAGCTTGAGTTGTATGTTCATGAAAATAGAGATACACTTAGGTGGATTATTGAGCATTTCATGAAATAAAACAGAGTAGTAGTAGTATTTCACCATGAAAATAGGGAAATCTATATTGCTCTAGGCCATTTCATCATGAAAATGAGACTTGGTAATTTTGGAAATGAATCTCTGGTTAAACAAGAATAATAGCAAGAAGTAAATCCATTAATTTGTGTTGTTTATTGCCATAAGTGGAATCTACATCCCTAGAATCTTCCTTAAGTGAATTTTCGCTATTTGCATTTAGCATTTGTTAAACTAGATTTGTATATCAGAGTTGTAGATTACAGCATTATATTTTCTCTGCTCAAATTAATTGTAAGTCTAAATAATAGAGAAAACAAGGGCTTAGTAATTGTTTAAATTGCTCCTCGTGGGATCGACCCGATACACATCTTGTACTACAATTGCGATCTGTATACTTGCAGTCCAACGGGTGTAAATTCGGAATTAAACTTGCATTGATAATAAAAATCCCGTCACTAAACTAAACTATCTTACTACTCAGAAAGTGCAAGAGCTACATCTCTGCACTCCAAGTTTCTCCCGTATGTCTCTCTATTCTCTCTTGCAAGATTTGGCTATTTCAAGATAAAGGAAGTCAAGAAAATGAGGCCTACTCTTCCTTTTTACAGCTGGTAATGTTTCTCACATGTCTAGCATTGCATGTGATTTGTTGGAGGTGAAATTGAGTTTTTCGCGTAAAGAGTAGCCTTCTCTAACCACAATCCGGCCATAAATCCGGCCAAGTTCCGGCCGGATTGCTACAGTGACATTTTGGTGCACTTTTGTTCAATTTCCAGTTCTGCTCCGATTTTGCATCAATTTCAACTGAACTTTTCTTGATGATAAAAGCTGATTTAGCTCTTGACCGAAACATGAAACTTGTAGCCCTTTGAGTTAGCTTTCGAATGCATCAAGAATCACCTCATTTGGATCTGTGTATGCTGATAAATGACCAAAATACGCTTGACTGCTCATTGCCCTGTTTCAGCTTCGACCAAATGAAATTGGCTACTGTACTTCGCCTTTTTGACTTGGAAAACCTTCAAACTGGATTCAGATGTCTTAACCAAAGTTGTATATCTATCTCTTATCTTCAAATTGGTTCAAGAATCATCTTAATCCAATTAATGTAGCTCAAGTTATAGCCGAAATACGAAAATATGTCAAAACTGTCAAAATACACAATATCCAAGTAAAAAGTGATAAAAATCTCATTTAATCACTTAAAAGCATTTTTCACTAATTATAGCCAAAATGATTCATTTTCTTCCAATAATATAACCAAAGTGACTAAAAATAATATAAAATGTCATACAATTATTACATAAATTAGTCACTTATCAGTACCCAAAAATATTAGGAGCGGGTTAGGATCGCAAAATGGCATATCCGATATATTAGGGTCGGGTCAGTCAAATCGTGTTAGAGGCGGGTACCCGATCCGTGTCCACTCCTAAAGCTATGCACAAAAGTCACATATGATAATGAAAACAAGTGTAGTAATTTTGATTTTTTGAATTAGTACGAATAAAAGTTAGATTGATAGCAAGAAATTATGTATGAAAATAAAAATCAAAGAACAAGAAAATTAAAAAAATATGGCATATCATACTGAAGAGGTGAAAGAACTAGAACAATTCTTAAAGATGAACAATCTATCTAAACTTAAAAGATTATCCAAGAATACTAAGAGCCTTGAAAGTGAAGAAGAGAAAAAAACTAAATTTATTTGTGATGAAATTCAATGGGTAGAAAGGGGGTAGATTTCTATAAATAAGACTAATGGGAAAATTTAATAAGAATTAAATATAAGATTCATACAAGCTTAGGAAACTATAAGATGCCATACAAAAAGAAAAAGTCTAGCTAGAATAGAAAAAACTTTAAGTACCTTGATACATAGATGGCCATATATCAATGATTAATGACTCTAATAGACTCTAATAGGAATTACTGAAGGAGAAGAAGAGAAACAAAAACTCAAATAACAAAAAAAAATTTAATTTGGATTGACGTATTAAAAATGATATACAAGGAAAATATTACGATTAGAAACTTGTCTTCTCTATCGTATTTCCCTTGAAAGGCTTTTAACAGGAGATATCCTAAAAAATTTTTTTATTATCTAACAAGGAGGATAAAAAGAATTAACTCTTTGATGTTGTTATATTTGCACATATGACATTGGGTTGAAAAGATATGTCAATGAAAGTTTTTTTTTTAAAATTGAGTGCACATATATGCACAAAAGTGTCGCGTGCTAATAAATAAGTTTAGTAATTATGAGTTTTTGAGTAGACACGGGTAAAATCTAGATTGACTACAAGGCATTCATAGATGAGAACGAAAACAAAAGAACAAGAAAGTAGAAAGTATTGTATATCATACCAAAGACGAACAAAGACTAGAACAAACTCTTAAGAACTCAAGAGCTGTACAATCTATCTAAACTCAAAAGATTATCAAAGTACGTTAGAAGCCCTGAAAGTGAAGAAGGGAAAAAAAATAAAGTTAAAATTGTTAGTGATAAAAACTAGTAGGTAGAAAGAGAATGAATTTCTACAAAGCCAATAGGGAAACTTAATGAGTTAAACGTGAGATTCATACCACAACTGCTTCTTCCAATATATGACAAAATGTGAGAAGAATTTAGCCTTTGCAAAAGATTAATCACCAAACATAGAGAAATAGACAATATCTCCATCTCTGTTGCATGAGTTGAATGTTTGTTATGACAACTTTTCTCATTAGTTTTGACATAATCTCTCTCTCTCTCTCTCTCTCTCTCTCTCTCTCTCTCTCTCTCTCTCTCTCTCTCTCTCTCTCTCGCTATATATGGGCTAACTAGGTCCATCACTTTTTTTTTATTCTTTGTTATTAGTGTTGTTGTCTTACTTCTCTTTTGAACTTGTAACATTTATTTATGCTACTTTTTAGTTTCCAAAAGATACTTTTACAAGAATGTTGAAGTATTTAGTTTTTTTTTTTTTTTTTTGCTTCAACCATCATCAATATGAGCTATAAGGCTACATTTACCAAAACAAATATCTTGAACTTTTTTGTGCTATAAAATATTATTTAGAATATTTGTATTTTTTGGTAGTTAAGGTTCAAAGAATGAAACAAATTTGTGTTATTGTAAGTTACACTTAGTCGAATATACATTTTTTGCTATACACCTAACCAAGGGAAAAGTGATTACATCTAGGACAACTTTTTAGTTGGATTGAGTTTTAACAATTTCTTAAGTAATATTAAATGAGTTAAATGCGTTCTCAAATTTAAATGATACTTAATAAGTACAAGTTTTGATATTAAAAGATTACATATGTAAATTAATTTAATATCACATTCTACAGAGTTTATATGTCAGGATAAAAAATTTGATTACAAAAATATGACTAGTATTCGGATTGGAGAAGTATAAAACTTTTTTTAATACATTTAGGCCTAATTAAGCAAAAAAAATTTCAGTTAGAGCAATTTATACCATAATCCTTTTTCTTCCATAAATGAATACTTATTTTTCCTATTTTTTTTGAAGATATCATTAAAAATTTGTCTCCCAGCAACATACATGTAAATGATTCAAACAAAAATTTCAACAATATTAGAATTTAATTCACACTACTCCATGCAAAGGAAAAAGCAATTATTACAATTATAATATCTTTAAGTATTGGGAGATGTCATCCAATGCCAACAATTTCAATTGAAGTTACATGCAAAATTCATAAATGTTAATTATAACAAAAAATTAAATTAAATGTAAGAAGCAAAGAAGCTTTGAGATAAGGGGAAAAAAGAAAATGGCAAACATCAGTTCAATACTTGTCTTAGTCTAATTTTTTCCCTAAAAGGGTTATAAAAAAAGTTTGTCATATATAGTAATTCATATATGAACAGTTTAAGAAACAACGGGCCTTTAAACTAAGGAAAAATAGCATAAGCTAAAAACTCATACTGATATCTATCTTTTATTAGTTTCATTTTTCCTTAAAATGATTTTTACAGAAGTGAATTGGTCAATGTAATCTTGTTTGTGAATATTAAAAAGAAAATGATATATCATTTCGGTGTATTTGATATTTATGGATATGATATATGGTTGGAATGAAATATAAATGTTTAATAAAAGTCAAAAAGAAAAAGAAAACTAGGAATAGAGCTATGCACAAATACTGCACATAGCACAAACATAAAAGTCATGATCTTGCTTCTCCAAAATAATTATAATTGAAATCTAGTTTGACTTCATTCACTATAACACTTTAATCTTCATATGAAATAGCTAAAAAAAGTAAAAATTTGAACTAAGTGATAGTAATGGCAGTACTAACGTCGTTGAAACATTTGCTATATATGTGTTATTTCATCATTAATGGATAGAAATTTCTCAAAATTATTTTTTCATGTTTTACAGAATGCGTAAGAGCATGATAAACAAGTGCAGAAACTTATCATATGCAATCATATAAGTGTACAAAGACCAGACCATAAAAAGAGAAACTAATCATAGGAAGGTGAATTGATTCTACGGTATCATCAGGATGTTCGACTCTACTTGAGGAAGCCACTAGTGGGGTAAATGGCATGAGAATCGGAGTATTACTAGCTCTCAATGTTTCAATTATGAACTTTCTGCTATAAAAATAACCCCAGCTATGCTGTATAAAGAGGCTATGATTAATATCTATTGTGTTATATATGAAACCTCCATGGCTCTCATTTACACTGTCAATATCCATCCCTATGTAGCTGCTATCATGCTCGATTGCTCCACCTAAGGCATTGCCATAATCAGGACAAGGACGATTTGGACAATGAAATACATTTCCAAAAAGAGTAATGCATTCGCTGCTGCCTGCTTGCTCCACTTGAGCCAATGTTGCTACTGTGATGGGGATGATTTGTATAACCAATGACATTTCCAAAAAGTGTAATGTAACCATTGTTTGTAGTCCCAGTACTTTTTGTCATCCCATCAACTTGGTTGGAGAAGTTCAGACTCCAATCCCAATTCACCAATTGTGATGATATCGAGGTCCTTGTTTCTGCCTGTATAGTATGTGTGATCTCTCCTTCAAAATTGATTGAAGTTCTAACACTCTAGTAGGTGAAAGAGGTAGCAGAAAAAAATTGATGATCATCTAATCCTGATAAGTTTCCTCTTACAGTTTCTGGACTCCTCCTAGGACGGACATTTCTATAGCTGTATTCTGGACCACCTAAAAACCTAATGGTCTCGACTCCAGAAGTATCTCCTCTCCAGGTAGACGGTCCTTGGCTCGTAGATGGATTGTCACGATATGTATTTGGTAATGAATCATCATGCAAAATGTCACCATGGTAGCCTTCATTATCCACGGATGATCCATCAAGTGCCTTCCTTTTTTGTCCACAATTAGCAGTCTTGTGGAAGAGGTGAGGGACTTGTATCAAAATTCTCATCCAGAATGTCCGAATTAGAGATCAATGGAACTGATCAAAATGGAATGATTTAGTTACATGATATACCAAGATAAAATAAATTTGATAAGCAACAAAATTCAGGAAAACGAGATAGCCTTACCATATATATGGAATGTTCAAATCAAAGTCGGTATCATGATTATTATCCAACATGTGCCTGAAACTGGCAGGAGCATCAGAAGATAGTTGATGAGATTCCATGACACTTGGAACAGTTGCGTCTCTTGTATCTAGTTGAATCAGTGTAGAGCTAAACAAATTGCCAAGCGAGCTAGAAATGTTGCTAGTTGAAGAGTTGCTATTGGTGCTTTGCTCTTCCATCGTTATTCTACTAATATCTGTAGAAGATCCATAAGATCATTTGATATTGTCAAATCCCACTTCGCAACACGGTAAATGCAATATTCGAATGTTCTTTAAGTAAATTTTAGTAGTATACTTTGCTTCCTTGCAATTTAGAAACTAAAAACTTTTACTGATATCAATTTTTTATTAATTTCATTTTTGCTTGGAATGATTTTTGCAAAAGTGAATTGGTGAATGTAATATTATTTGTGAATGTTAAAAAGAAGACAATATATCATTTCAATGTATTTCATATATCTGGATATGATATATGGTTTGAATGAAATGCAAATGAATCATAGAAGTTAAAAAGGAAAAGAAAACTAGCAATAGAGCTATGCACAAATATTGCACATAGGACACACATAAAAGTCTTGATCTTTCTTCTCCAAAATAAACATGCTTGAAATCTAGTTTGACGTTCAAAGTACTACCACTTAGAACATACATTAATTTAGAATGTTTGCTATATATGTATGATGCGAACTCGATTCTCCAAGGACCACTCCAGAAGAAATCGAATCGACCAGGCAGCGGAAGGATCTATCTTGACCAGGTTATGGATACAAGAGACGGATTCTAAACCAATCAAGGATAGCTCGAGATTGTTTAGAACGGTTGAATGGCGCCACAATTCAACGTGATCTTGAATTGATAAGCCAAAACTTGAACAAAGGAGACATGACTCATTTTGTATCAAGAAACGTTCCCAAAGGAACAAAAAAGAGAAAACTCTCAAGTTTTATTCATAATTGTCTTCCTACTGATAATATCATAAGTTTGGCTATTTATAGCCTTGCAAGACTCTGAAACCTAATCTAAGTTGGAAACAGTACAAGTCTCCTTATTTGACTTGGCTTTTAAACTTGACAAAATCTCCTAAACAAATTTGGAAGCAATTAACTACTTTCCTAAAACTTTAATTCAATTAGAATAGGAAACTAACTGACTCAATTGGCTTAACTATGGTCAACATGACCTTATCCTTTATTTCCCTTATTAAGAACTCAAAAATAACTCAAGACTAACTAACAAGTATGCTGGAAAATTACTTAAATAAATAACAAGAAATAAGCATGACAAAACTTCAATGATTCTTGAACTCGATTGTGCCATCAACCATCAAACGAATTTCCTTGAACTTGAAGGGAATCCAAATCTTCATGTTCTCATCAATGTATTATTAACTTTTTTTCATTCATGGATAGGGATTTCTATGAGTTAATTTTTTCATGTTTTTGGAGAGTGTAAGAACATAATAAACAAGTGTAGAAACTAATCGTATGCAATCATATAACCAATAGGTCGAAGTGTGCGAAGACCAGACCATAAGAAGAGAAATTAACCATAGGAAGATCAATTGATTCTACTATATCATCAAGAAGTCCGGCTCTACTTGATGAAGCTGCTAGTGGGGCAAATGGCATGGGAACCCGAGCATTATTAGCTCTCAATGTTTGAGCTATGAACTCTCTACTATAAAAGTTACCCTAGCTATGCTGTATAAAAGATGCTATGATTGATCTCTGTGGTGTTACACATGAAACCTCCATTGCTCTCATTTCCACTACCAATGTCCATCCCAATGCGGAAGCTATCATGCTTGATTGCTCTACCTGAGTCAATACTATGATTGGGACAAGAATGATTTGGACAACGAATTACATTTCCAAATAGGGTAATGTATTTGCTGCTTGCTCCACCTGAGCCAATGTTACGATTGTGATAGGGAAGATTTGGATGACCAATGACATTTTCAAAAAAGGAATATAACTATTGCTTGTTGTCCCAGTGTTTTGTGTCATCCCAGCAACTTGGTTAGAACTCAACCTCTAATCTCGGTTCACATGTGATGATATCAAGGCCCTTGTTTTTGCCTGTATAATATGCATGACCTCTTCTTTCATATTAATTAAAGTTCTAGCACTCCAGTAGGTAAAAGGGGCAGCAGAAAGAGGATGATCGTCTAACGGTGATAAGCTTTCTCTTATAGCTTCTAGTTTCTTCCCAAGGCAGACATTCCTGTAACTATGCTCTAGACGGCCTAAAAACCTATGCAGCCGCTATCATGCTCGACTACTCCACCTAAGTCATTGCCATGATCGGGATAAGGACGATTTGGACAATGAATTATGTTTCCAAAAAGGGTAATGCATTCGCCCCTTCGTTCACTTGAGCCAATGTTGCTACTGTGACGGGGATGATTTGCATAACTAATGCCATTTCCAAAAAGTGTAATGTAACCATTCCTTGTTGTCCCAGTCCTTTGTGTCATCTCAGCAACTTTGTTCGAGAAGTTCAGACTCCACCTTGTTTTTGCCTGTATAGTATGTGTGATCTCTCTTTCAGAATTGACAGAAGTTCTAGCACTTCAACAGGTGAAAGGGGTAGCAGAAAAAAAAAATGATAATCGTCTAATGTTGATAAGTTTCCTCTTATAGTTTCTAGACTCCTCCTAA
Source organism: Coffea arabica (assembly GCF_036785885.1). NCBI lineage: Eukaryota > Viridiplantae > Streptophyta > Magnoliopsida > Gentianales > Rubiaceae > Coffea > Coffea arabica. Next base: position 12,674,736 of record NC_092313.1, on the reverse strand, counting down.
GATGGACATTCTTGTAGCTATATTCTGGACGACCTAAAAACCTAATGGTCCCGACTCTAGAAGTATCTCCTCTCCAGGTAGAAGGTTCTCAACTCATAGGTGGACTGTCAAGATATGTACTTAGTAATGAATTATTATGCAAAATGTCACCATGATGACCTTCATTATCCACAGATGATCTATCAGGTGCCTTCCTTTTGGGTCCACAATTAGTATAATATTGTGGACTTCTATGGAAAATCCCATTTGAATGCCTGAATTGGAGTTTGGTGGAATTGATCAAAATAAAATGATTTAGTTACATGATACACAATGGTAAAATGAATTTGATAAGCAACAAAATTTAGGAAAACATGATAGCTTTTCTAGTTCAACTTAATTTATAATTCACACAAAAATTTCAACAATATAAGAATTTAATCTACATTACTCTATGCAAAGGAAAAAGCAATTATTACAATTATAATATCTCCAAGTATTAGGAGATATCATCTAATACCAACAATTCCAATTGAAGTTACACGTAAAATTCATAAATGTTAATTGTAAAAAAATTTGAATTAAATGTAAAAATCAAAGAAGCTTTGAGATAAGGGAAAAGAGAAAAGGTGCAAAGTGCAGTTCAATACTTGTCTTAGTCTAATTTATTTCCCTAAAAAAGGTTATAAAAAAAGTTGTCATATATAGCAGTTCATAACTAAATGAAGTGAACTAGATGAGAAACAATATGAACAATTTATGGAGAAATAGTCCTTCAAAATGAGGAAAAACAGCAGAAGCTATAAATTTTATTGATATCTATCTTTTATTAATTTCAGTTTTTGCAATAGTGAATTGGTGAATGTAATCTTGTATTTGAATGTTAAAAGAATGATATATCATTTCAGTGTATTTCATATGTATGGATATGGTATATGGTTGGAATGAAATGTAAATGTCTAATAGAAGTCTAAAAGGAAAAGAAAACTAGGAATAGAATTTTACACAAATATTGCACACAGCATAGACATAAACGTCATGATCTTGTTTATCCAAAATAAACATGCTTGAAATCTAGTTTGACATTCAAAGTACCACTACTCAGAATGTACAATATTTCGGATGGAAACAAAAAAGGCATAAGATAATATACCCATAAGAAGCAAAACTAGCTTGAACAAACTCTTCAAAGATCCAAGAGCTAAATCGACTTAATTACCACAGATTATCTAAAGAACTCTTCAGAACTTCAAGTCAAACAAGTTACAAAAAAAAGAAAGTTGAAGTTGTTTTTCGATAAAAACTAAGATGCAAAAGAAATGAATTCCAAAGTGAGATAAATATCATAACTACTTATTTCTTTGTATGGCATCAATATTAGTAGGATTAGATCCTGCAAAAAGATCAATCACTGAATGTAAGAGTGGTTGTTTCTTCTATTCTTTGTAGCAACTCTAACCCTCCTTGTGGATAATCCTCCCTTATATTTATATTTATGCACTCCTTAATTAACTTTACGAAAATATATTCGTACTCTACTTGTTATTTATCGCACTCACACTATCATATTTATCATATGATTTTCATTTATTAGACTATAAGATTAAACAAATAATAAGAGTGTAATTAACAAAAAGTGAAGTGTAATCAACAATTCTCCTGATTTTACTTTTTAAAAAATTTAACACCTAAACTATATTTTAATGACTGCCCATTAAGCACTTGCTAGATAGACCTTAAATATAAAGATTGACGAATGACTTGTGGGCATTTTTTTAGTGCACCTAAATTTCACATAATTGACCATATGAATTTACATACTCACTTTTATTGCACCCTATATTTAAATACTCTTGTATAAAATATATACTCTTATCGAGTGCCCAATCAAACCCTTAATCTAATCCAATACTAACTGCTACCAAGTATATGAACAATTCTTAGTAACTTCTTTTATAAAATGAACAATAAATGGAAGAAAAAGGCAAAGGAAATAAAATAACTATTAATAGCTTTAGCTATTTAGGATATCTTGCCACTTTTAATACACATTTTTCTTTTGACATCTTAATCTACATATCTATATTATGCAAATTTTTGTCTTTGCACTTGAAACCTTGTAAAGGTGGATCTATGTCAAATACTAACAAATGTTAAGTATTTTAAACAGTTTATTCAAGAAGAATCAAAGACGCTAATTTTAATCTTTGTGGATTCATGAACTAAGGGGGCAAACAAAAAGAGCTCAAATGGATGCTAGAATGTGTATTTATGTGTACTATACCCATAAGAATTGGAAGAAATATAGTTAAATTGTATTTTGCTATTGTGGAATTTTGAAGAATATCACTTCTTGGGCTATATGTCTAAATCAACTAAAGGAATTCAGCTAATATGATAACTATAGTTTATTGATATACATAATCATTCTAAAATACCGTGTCCAGTTTGTTCAATTTTTACTTGCCACTTGCAAGAACAAAAAAAAAAAAAATGCAAACCATTAAAAAAGCGGAAAAAACTTGTAATCAAAAGTAAAAGATTAAAAAAAAATTGCCTGTCTTTGCAATTCTTTTATGCCAAAATTACACTTTATGTGTGAAATGGAGCATGATACTTGGGATAATTCTTTGTTCATAAGCCTATCCCTCAAGCTGTTATTTCTATCAAATCCGGTAAAATTAACAAAATACATAAAGAAGAATAGAAATGGGAAAGATTAGAAGCAATGCATTGGTTAAGAAATTTAGAATAAATGACCAAATGAAAGTTAGGATAGAGTAGACAATGAATTTAAAATGTTTAAATTTGTCCACTTGGCAAAGTAATTATCAAAATAAAACATAGTTTCTGAAGAGTGTTATGTATAAAAATACCAAATTTGGAATTGGAATTCAAAAGGTAAAAAAGAAATTAAGTTGGTCCTTACAAAATGTATAAGAAAATAAACGAGAATCCAAAGGTACAACTTGTACCATTAGAAAATTAAAACTAATGCGTACAAAATACAATTTCAAATTGTGTTGAGTATCTAATCTAGTTCTATTTTGTAACTCTATCCAAGTTTGTGAAGATAAACTTCTCCCTATTGAGATTGCTATTAATCTATCAATATTTTTAACAAATTTTTTTAACTTGAACTTCAGGGACTATGGTCCGCTCCAATTTGAAGGTAGTAAGCTTTTTGTAGCCGAATATTCCTGTGGCAATTTCACTTTTTTTTTCCTTCCATTTTTGCACGTCTATTGCACCTTTAGATAAAGGCAGTTTTTTATGATTTAGTGGTAGAATAACTTTTGTAATGATGTACTAGATATTCCACCTCTCCTATCTTTCGCCACTCCAGCCAAGGATCAATTCTATACTTAGCAAGGTTTGGATTATTTATCTAGGTTGTATGCTTGATTGCCCATAAAGTTAGCTCAACAAATTGAAGAAGACTTTGATTGTATATGTTGGTTAATGTTGAGAGTTTACTGATGTTTCTTATTAATTAGAGATGAAGATTTCGGTCAATTGGTGTGTTGTGTTCTCTTTTTTTTTTTTTTCTTTTTTTGCTTGAATTCTAGCCAAGAAAGGTGTTAAAAGGTGTTTTTTTGTTATTGCACTCTCCCTTTGTGGGGGGGGGGGGGGGGAAGAAAATAAGTCACCAGTATTGCTAACCTCTCATTATTTTGTTCCTATCATATTTTTAAGTTGCATTGTGAAATGGCTGACGTACTGAGTGTGCTAAGCCCAATTAAAACCATTTGTCTCAGAATCAATTGCTATGGTATCATCAGGATGTCCGGCTCTACTTGAGGAAGCTTCTAGTGGGGCATATGTCATGGGAACCAGAGCATTACTTTGAGCTATGAACTCTCTACTATGCAAATGACCCCAGCTATGCTGTATAAAGAGGCTATGACTCATATTAGTAGTATTATATATGAAACCTCCATGGCTCTTGTTTACACTGCCAATATCCATCCTTATGCGGCCACTATCATGCTCGATTGCTCCACCTAAGTAATTGCCATGATCGGGACAAGGACAATTTGGACAGTGAATTACGTTTCCAAAAAGAGTAATGCATTCGCTCCCTCCTCCACTTGATCCAATATTGCTACTGTGACGGGGATGATTTGTATAACCAATGACATTTCCAAAAAGTGTAATGTAATCATTGCTTGTTGTCCCGGTACTTTGTGTCATCCCAGCAACTTGGTTGGAGAAGTTCAGGCTCCAATCCCAATTCACCAATTGCAATGATATCAAGGTCCTTGTTTCTGCCTGTATAGTATGCGTGACCTCTCCTTCAGAATTGACTGAAGTTCTAGCATTCCAGTAGGTGAAAGAGGTAGCAGAAAAAGAATAATGATCATCTAATGCTGATAAGTTTCCTCTTACAGTTTCTGGACTTCTCCAAGAACGGGCATTCTTGTAGCTGTGCTCTAGATGACTGAAAAGCCTAATGGTCCCGACTCCAGAAGTATCTCCTCTCCAGGTAGATGGTCCTTGGCTTATAGATGGACTGTCAGGATATGTATTTGGTAGTGAATTATCATGCAAAATGTTGCCTTGATAACCTTCATTATCCACGGATGATCCATCAAGTGCCTTCCTTTTCTATCCACAATTAGCAGAGTCTTGTGGAAGAGGTGAGGCACTTGTATCAAAATTCTCATCCGGAAAGTCTAAATTGGAGATCAATGGAACTGATCAAAATGAAATGATTTAGTTACATGATATACAATGATAAAATAAATTTGATAAGCAACAAAATTTAGGAAAACAAGATAGCCTTACTACTTCAACTTAATTTATAATTTAAACAAAATTTTCAAAAGTGAATTGGTGAATGTAATATTGTTTGTGAATGTTAAAAAGAAAACAATATATCATTTCAGTGTATTTCATATTTCAGGATGTGATATATGGTTGGAATGAAATGTAAATGTATCATAGAAGCTAAAAAGGAAAAGAAAACTAGGAATACAGCTATGCACAAATATTGCACAGAGGACACATATAAAAGCCTTGATCTTTCTTCTCCAAAATAAACATGCTTGAAATCTAGTTTGGCATTCAAAGTACTACCACTTAAAATATACAATATTTTAGAATGTTTGCTATATATGTGTCATTAATTTTTTTCATTCATGGATGGGATTTCTATGAGTTAATTTTTTTCATGTTTTTGGTGAGTGTATGAACATAATAAACAAGTGTCGAAACTAATCATATGCAATCATATAACCAATAGGTCGAAGTGTGCAAAGACCAGACCATAAGAAGAGAAACTAACCATAGGAAGATGAATTGATTCTACTGTATCATCAAGAAGTCTGGCTTTACTTGATGAAGCCGCTCGTAGGGCAAATGGCATGGGAATCGGAGCATTATTAGCTCTCAATGTTTGAGCTATGAACTCTCTACTGTAAAAGTTACCCTAGCTATGCTGTACAGAAGGTGCTATGATTGATCTCTATGGTGTTATACCCGAAACCTACATTGCTCTCATTTCCACTACCAATGTCCATCCCAATGTGGCAGCTATCATGCTTGATTGCTCTACCTGAGTCAATACCATGATTGGGACAAGAACGATTTGGACAACGAATTACATTTCCAAATAGGGTAATGTATTCGTTGCTTGTTCCAACTGAGCCAATGTTATGATTGTGATAGGGAAGATTTGGATGACCAATGACATTTTCAAAAAAGGAATGTAAATATTGCTTGTTGTCCTAGTGTTTTGTGTCATCCCAGCAAATTGGTTAGAGCTCAACCTCTAATATCGGTTCACATGTGATGATATCAAGGCCCTTGTTTTTGCCTGTCTAATAAGCATGACCTCTCCTTTCATATTAATTAAAGTTATAGCACTCCAGTAGGTAAAAGGGGTAGCAGAAAGAGGATAATCGTCTTATGGTGATAAGCTTCCTCTTATAGATTCTAGTTTCTTCCTAAGATGGACATTCCTGTAACTCTACTCTGGGCGACCTAAAAGCCTATAGTTCCCTGCTCCAGAGGTATCTTCTTTCTAGGTAGAAGGTCCTTGACTCATAGATGGACTGTCAGGATATGTACTTCGTAATGAATTATCATGCAAAATGTCACCATGATAACCTTCATTATCCATAGATGATCTATTAGGTGCCTTCATTTCAGTCCACAATTAGTACAATATTGTGGAAGAGGTGGGGGACTTCTATCGAAAATCCCATTTGAATGTTTGAATTGGAGTTCGGTGGAATTGATCAAAATGAAATGATTTAGTTACATGATATACAATGGTAAAATGAATTTGATAAGCAACAAAATTCAGGAAAATATGATAGCCTTTCTAGTTCAACTTAATTTATGATTCACACAAAAATTTCAACAATATAAGAATTTAATCTATATTACTCTATGCAAAGGAAAAAGCAATTATTACAATTATAATATCTCCAAGTATTAGGAGATATCATCCAATACCAACAATTCCAATTCAAGTTACATGTAAAATTCATAAAATTAATTGTAAAAAAATTTAAATTAAATGTAAGAATCAAAGAAGCTTTGAGATAAGGGAAAAGAGAAAAGGTGCAAATTGCAGTTCAATACTTGTCTTAGTCTAATTTATTTCCCTAAAAAAGGTTGTCATATATAGCAGTTCATAACTAAATGAAGTGAACTAGATGAGAAACATACTATATGAACAGTTTATGGAGCAATAGTCCTTCAAAATGAGGAAAAATAGCAGAAGCTATAAATTTTATTGATATCTATCTTTTATTAATTTCATTTTTTCCTTGGAATAATTTTTGCAATAGTGAATTGGTGAATGTAATCTTGTATTTGAATGTTAAAAGAATGATATATCATTTCAGTGTATTTCATATGTGTGGATATGATATATGGTTGGAATGAAATATAGATGTATAATAGAAGTTTAAAAGGAAAAGAAAACTAGGAATAGAGTTTTGCACAAATATTGCACATAGCATAGACATAAAAGTCATGATCTTGTTTATCCAAAATAAACATGCTTGAAATTTAGTTTGAGATTCAAAGTAGTGCTATTCAGAATGTACAATATTTCGGATAGAAACAAATAGGCATAAGATAATATACGTATAAGAAGCAAAACTAACTTGAACAAACTCTTCAAAGATCTAAGAGCTAAACAATCGACTTAATTACCACAAATTATCTGAAGAACTCTTGAGAACTTCAAGTCAAACAAGTTACAAGAAAAGAAAGTTGAAATTGTTTTTCTATACAAACTAAGTTGCAAAAGAAATGAATTCCAAAGTGAGAAAAATATCATAACTCCTTTCTTTGTATGGCATCAATACTAGTAGGATTAGATCTTGCAAAAAGATCAAATACTGAATGTAAGAGTGGTTGTTTCTTCCATTCTTTGCAGCAACTCTAACTCTCCTTGTGGATTATCTTCCCTTATATTTATATTTATGCACTCCCTAATTAACTTTACGAAAATATATTCGTACTCTACTTTTTATTTATCGCACTCACACTGTCATATTTATCATATGATTTTCATTTATTCGATTATATGATTAAACAAATAATAAGACTGCAATTAACAAAAAGTGAAGTGTAATCAACAATTCTCCTGATTTTATTTTTTAAAAAATTGAACACCTAAACTATATTTTAATGACTGCCCATTAAGCACTCGCTAGATAGACCCTAAATATAAAGATTGACGGATGACTTGTGGGCATTTTTTAGTGCACCTAAATTGCACATAATTGACCATATGAATTTAAATACTCACTTTTATTGCACCCTATATTTAAATACTCTTGTATAAAATATATACGCTTATCGAGTGCCCAATCAAACCATTAACCTAATCCAATACTAACTGCTACCAAGCATATGAACAATTCTTAGTAACTTCTTTTGTAAAATGAATAGTAAATGGAAGAAAAAGGCAAAGGAAATAAAATAACTATTAATAGCTCTAGCTATTTAGGATATCTTCCCACTTTAATACGTATTTTTCTTCTGACATCTTAATCTCCTTTTTTATATTATGAAAATTTCTATCTTTGCAATTGAATCCTTGTAAAGCTGGATCTATGTCAAATACTAATAAATGTTAAGTATTTTTCAAGAAGAATCAAAGACACTGATTTTGCTCAAATTGGATGCTAGAGTCTGTATTTATGTGTACTATACCCACAAGAATTGGAAGAAATATAATTAAATCGTATTTTGCTATTGTGGAATGACGGGTATTTAACATACGCACAAGTTAAAAAACCGAATTACACCCGTTCACTGCAAGTATACAGGTCAACTAGTAGTTTAGGGTATATATCGGGTCGATCCCACAGGGAAGAGTGAACAATTACCGGTATTACTAAAGCTTCTCTATTATTTAGACTATCAATGAATTATAACAAATTTAAACCTACTGAAATTATACAAGAAAATAACAAATGAAAGCTCCTTAGGTTGTGGTATCCCTAGCTACTCATGCAAGTGCTATAATTGGATCATTGAATACTACTATCTAGGCTAGTTATGGTGTAATTTCCTTAAACATGTGAAACCTACTTTCGTAGTGAATCAATTATACTCATAACTAATCCATACCTATTCTCATGGTTATGAAATTAGCTACAAGTTCATTTCTTCAGTGAAATTACATGAAATGAATCACTAAAACCACATAGATGCACCTCTACTTTCGTGAGTGTACTCCCTATGTTTAGCACTTCTTGAACTAGTGTTAAATCTCAATTTTCATTGCAGAAACAACACCTTAGATAATCATAATTAATGGTACCAGATTAATCATGATTTAAGGAGTCAAAGTGCTAAATAACTTGCTCAAATCATAGCAATCAAATAACCAAATAATAAACACTAACAATCATAGAAAGTTCAACCAAACCCAAGGTATAAACTTTAGAGACACATATTGAACACAATCCAGAACTTGTATATTAACCAAACTTGGAATCAAGTACAAAAGATAAAGAGTTTGGAAGGAATGTAACCCTTGTCACATGAGTTCATCTCCTTGCCTTCTTCATCCTCCATCTTCTTCTTCATCTAGCTAATAAACAACAATGGATAACACTCTACTCTATACTAACCTACTGCTACTACTCAGAAAATGCAAGAGCTACATCTCTGCACTCCAAGCTTCTCCCGTATGTCTCTCTCTCCCTCAATCTTGCAATGAATTTGGCTATTTAATGATGAAAATGGTCAAGGAATGAAGCTTTACACTTTCTCCTTACAGCTGGTAATGTCTCTCACATGTCTAGCATCACATGTGAGTTGGTGGAGGTGAAATTGAGTTTTACGCGTACAGAGCAGCCTTTTCTGACCACAATCCGGCCAGGAATCCGGCCAGGAATCCGGCCAAATTCAGGCCGGATTGCTACAGTACCTCGGATCCGTATGGATCCGAGCTCGGTTCCACTAACCCAGAAACAACCGAGGGTTCGGATGAATAGTGGATCCGAGTGTGGATCACTTGCTCTGTTTTTGGCCCAACTTCAACCAATCTTTTCTTGATGTTAGAGGCTGAACCAGCTCATGTCTAAAACACGAAAGTTGTAGCCTTTTGAGTTATCTTTTTAATGCATCAAGAATCACCTCATTTGGATCTGTGTAGACTGAGATATGACTGAAATACCCTTGCCTGCTCCATGCCTTGTTCCAGTTTCGACCAATAGCAATTGACTCTGTACTTCGGCCTTTTGACCTGGAAAACCTTCAAACTGGATTCAGATGTTTTCACCAAAGTTGTAGATCTATCTCTTATCTTCAAATGGGTTCAAGAATCATCCCAATCCGATCATTGTAACTCAAGTTATAGCCGAAATACGAAAATGTGTCAAAACTGTCAAAATACACAAAATCCAAGTAAAAAGTGATAAAAACCTCATTTAATTGAACAAAAGCATTTTATACCAATTATAGCCAAAATGAATCATTTTCTTCCAATAATATACCCAAAGTGACTAAAAATAATATAAAATATCATACAATTATTACATAAATTAGTCACTTATCATGGAATTTTGAAGAATATCACTTGTTAGGCTATATGTCTAAATCAACTAAAGGAATTCAGCCAATATGATAACTATAGTTTATTGATATACATAATCATTCTAAAATACCATGTCCAGTTTGTTCAATTTTTACTTGCCACTTGCAAGAACAAAAAAAAAAAAAGAAAAGAAAGGCAAACCATTAAAAAAGTGGCAAAAACTTTGTAATCAAAAGTAAAAGATTAAAAAAAATCGCCTGTCTAAAAATTACACTTTATGTGTGCAATGGAGTATGATACTTGGGAAACCACTCTCTACGTAGTGGCTTTCTCTCTAGTTTGAGATTCTCTCCCCAAGGTGGGAGCTTTTCAAAATTCCAAAACTTCAAACTTTCAAAAAAACAATTGCGCTCTAAAAATTCAGCAAACAACACCATCACCACTGTGAGATCCAAGAACACTGATCCTCAGGCTTTTACATCAGAATCATCGTGAGGAAAACTCTAGGCTCCGTCTGGAATACTTTTCTCCCAGAGACTAGTATACAGAGGGACTAGTTGGAGCTTCTCCAGAAAACCCAAGAAACAGAGGAGTTGTATAACCAGAAACAATACAGATGACCATCTCGTTGCGGCTAGTTGCAGGATATGCAGGTCCGAAAGCAGGGAAGAAATAAAGGCTACTAAATAGGCGGTAAACATTCTAGTTTACAGCTATGACCCATAACCTGGTGTTGTTCTCATGAGCTAGGATGTCCTTAAACCGTTAACCTTGATAGCTTCGGTGTTTCTTTCAGTCTTTGCTCTTTTCTTCTTTTATTCGCTTTTTATAAGCTTTTTCTTTGTCAGCTTGTGTTTTTTTTTTTTGTTTGTTAGTTGTTGGGAAGTGCCCTATATGAACTGAAGTTTACTTTGTGTTAATTTGTCTTGCTGTCCTAGTTTTATTAGTTTAGGTGTGTTTGGATCTGTGACTTTTGTCTGTGATTACGGAAGAATTCCCTAAGTATTCGAACGACAAGCAATGGAGGACGACCTGGCAGAAATAGTTCAAAGATTTGCGTTGTCATTGTCAGAAATGCAGGGGGCTGTATTAGATGCAAAGGATGCTGATTGTGGAATACTGGAATGCCAGAATAGTTTGATTGGACGAATTAAGGGGGAAAAAGTAGCAAATTTTACAGGAGTAAAGAAGTTTGTGACAGCGGCATGGGGGTATCCAAAGGAGCTGAGGATAACAGAACTGGGACCAAATTTGTTCCAGTTTCTTATCTCGAGAGTGGAAGAAAGGGAAAAAATCCTAAATGGAGGTCCGTGGATCATGGATAATCAGATCCTGGTTCTTAGACCATGGAGAGCAGGGATTGAAGAAGATGAAGAAGCTTTTAACTTAGCTCCATTATGGGTACAGGTATGGAATTTGCCGATACACTGGATTGCCAAGGAAGTGGGAAGGAAAATTGGGAGTATATTTGCAGAAGTAAAGGAGGTAATCATACCACAAGGGGGAGGAAAAGAAGGGAAACATTTGAAACTGTGGGTTACAGTGGACTTAAGCCAACCCCTGCCTAGAGGAACAGCTGTGAAACTAGAGGGGGGATATAAATGGTTACAGTTTAAATATGAAAGAAGCCCAGACTTTTGCTACCATTGTGGATTGATTGGTCATAGTGAGAGAAGTTGCAAGACACAAATTATACTAAGTAGAGGACAGAGTGAGAACCAATATGGCCCTTGGATGAGAGCAGGGGGAGGGAAACTGTCGCCCCAAAAGGAAACTACTCACTCTCACAGTAAGGGTAATGATAAACAACATTGGTTCTATAGGAATGGAGAACTCATCCCTAAGTTTCAAAGCCCCCCAGAACCACAGAAGGAACTTATAGGGGAGTATAGGGCAGTGGGTAACAGGGGACATGGAAAAGAAGGAGACAGGAATGTAGAACCTACCACATCACGGGTGCTTCCAGAGTGGAACAGTGGTAAAGAAGTTGGAGAAAAGCAGATGATGGGGAAAGGTCAATTGAGTTGGGAGCAGGAAGAGGATGAAGGGAGGATGACGGATTCTGTTGACAATCAAATGGAACAAAGGATGAACACTCCATTAATGCAGAAGCCAGTGAATGCAGTGATGCAGGAGATAACAAAAGAAGGATCTAACACTGACTTGCTAGTGGGGAACAAAAATAAAGATACAGAACACATGCAAGTAGATTCAGGCACAAAAGAGGCAGGTGAGGAACTGAAATCAAAAGGAACAGGGAGGAACAGACGAGGAATCAAAATGCAATACAGACAAAAACAACCTTTGAGGGATATCACAGCACAACAGAATGAACCTCAAGAACTGGGAAAAAGGAAATTTCAGTTAAGGGATGAAGAAATGGAAGAGTACTCAGAACAGGAACAGACAGGTAAGAAGTTAAGATGTGAAAATGCAAATGACCAGAGTGGATCACAAGGGGAAGGGATGGCGATCAGCCTTAACTGGTCCCCCAGTGGTCCATGAAGATAATGGTGTGGAATTGTCAAGGAGCAGGGAGCCCCTTGACAGTTCCCCAACTGAGGGAGTTTAAAAAGCTCCTCTCCCCTGACATGATCATGATGAGTGAAACTAAAAATAAGGAAACTATGATGCTTAAACTTAAAAAAAAAATGGGCATGGAGAACTGCTATATAGTGGATGCAGTCAATAAGGCTGGCGGAATGGCATTATTTTGGACTGATGCAGTTCATATAAAGGAACTTCAGCATACTGAATTCACCATTGAAGCTTTGATAGAAGATGATGAAACAAGAGTGAATTGGAGGATAATAGCAATCTACGCCAGCTGTGATAGACAGGTGAGGAAACAACAATGGACCATGTTAACTGAAAGGAAAAGACTATGGGGTGAGAAAGTGATGATTATAGGAGACTTCAATGATATAAGGTGTAAGGAGGAAAAATGGGGTGGAAGGAACAGGGAAGAATGGACTTTTAGAGATTTCAGAGAATTCATCAACAGGAACAATTTGGTGGATATAGGATTTGAAGGAGTCCCATGGACATGGAGGAATAGCTGGGATGAAGAAGTGGAAATAAAAGAAAGACTAGACAGAGGCTTATGCTCCCCTGAGTGGCTCGAGGTGTTCCACAATGCAAAATGCACACATGTTGAAAATTGGGCATCAGACCATAGTATTCTACTGCTAGACACATGCCCAGCAAATAAAAGGAGGAAAAAAAGATTCTTTTTTGATAAAAGATGGGTGCAATATGAAGATGGATACCAGGTAGTCAAAGAGGCCTGGAAAACTCAATGTGAAGGATCCAGAATGTTTAAGGTTACAAAGAAAATCACAAATTGCAGGATATGTCTTTTGAAATGGCACAAAAACAAGATTGGTAATACCAAAAAAAAGATAGATGAGATCAAATGCAAGTTAGAAGGAAAAAGGGGGCAGGAGAGGAAGCTGGCCAAAGAGGAAGTGAGGTCCTTGAAAAAACAATTGAAAGAGGCATACCAGGAAGAAGAAAAATTCTGGAGTCAAAAGGCAAGATTGCAATGGCTGAGGGAGGGGGACAAGAATTCTAAATACTTTCATGCAGTTGTTAATGGAAGAAGAAGAGCAAATAGAATGAACCAATTGCAGAAAGAGGATGGGAGCTGGACAGATTCGGAGGAAGCAGTGGGACAGGAAATAGCCAAATACTATAGACAGTTATTCACTGCATCAAAGACACCAACAAGAAAGAATAGCATTCAGGAGATACTTGAGGGGATTCCAACAAAAATCACAGATCAAATGAACAGAATCCTTGTCAGACCTGTGGACGAACATGAAATTAGGACAGCTGTGTTTTCAATGAATCCCAATAAAGCCCCGGGCAATGATGGAATGTCACCCCTTTTTTACCAGACTTATTGGGAAATCATTAAAAATGACATTGTTGAGGCAATTCAAGCTTTTTTTCATTCAGGTCACATGCTCAAATCCATAAACCATACTCTGGTGTCCCTGATTCCCAAAATTCCCATTCCTACTGGCTTAATGCATTATAGGCCTATTAGTTTGTGTTCTGTTTTATACAAAATCATCTCAAAAATCCTAGTCAATCGTCTTAAACCTGTGTTAGACATGTGCATAAGCAAAAACCAATCAGCTTTTGTGGCAGGTAGACAAATTCTTGATAATGTTATCCTAGCTCATGAGTTTCTTCACAATCTGAAAAATAAAAAGAAAGGGCATATGGGATGCATGGCTGTAAAATTGGATATGTCTAAAGCCTATGATAGGGTCGAATGGGATTACTTGAGAGCTATGATGAGAAAAATGGGCTTCTGTGAAATCTGGGTAAAGTGGATAATGAAATGCATTACTACTGTGTCTTACTCTTACAGTGTTAATGGAGAAGCAAGAGAGTTCGTAAAGCCAGAAAGAGGGCTAAGGCAAGGTGACCCTCTGTCACCTTACCTGTTCCTAATTTGCTCAGAAGGATTCTCAAGTCTGCTAAGGAAAGCAGAGGCAACTCAAAAAATGAAAGGCATGAAGATCAGCAAATATGGACCTGCACTAACTCATCTTTTTTTTGCAGATGATTCACTGATATTGAGCAAAGCAGGTCAACAGGAGGCCAATGAATTGAAGACAATTCTAGAAAAGTACGAGGCAGCTTCAGGCCAGCTTATCAACCTGGAGAAATCCTCAATTTTTTTCAGCAAAAATACTGATCAGAAAACAAAGGATTCAATAAAAATGGAGCTGGGAAAGATCCAGGCAGTGAGTCAAGGGAAATATCTTGGGCTGCCTATGATCATCACAAGGACCAAAGATCAAATATTTGGCTTCATAAAGGACAAGATCAGAAAGAAAATGGACCATTGGAAGACAAAATTGCTAAGCACTGCTGGGAAAGAAACCTTGATGAAAGCAGTGACAATGGCTACTCCTACGTATGCAATGTCCTGTTATAAACTCCCTAGGAAGCTTTGTAAGGAAATTAGCTCCATGATGGCAAGATGTTGGTGGGGACAAAAAGAAATGAAGGACAAGCAACATTGGATAGCATGGGACAAATTCACCAGAAGCAAGGCAGAGGGTGGGATGGGATTCAAGGATATTCAAATGTTCAATAAAGCTTTGCTAGCAAAACAGGTATGGAGAATAATGACACAACCAAATCTTTTGGTAAGTAAAGTATTGAAGGAGAAATACTTCCCAGGAGGGTCAGTGTTAGAAGGAAAAGTGCCAAGGAATGCATCCTGGATTTGGCAAAGTCTTATGAGTGCTAGAGAGGTGATCAAAGATGGCTGTCAAAAGAAAGTGGGAAACGGAAAAGGCACTAACATCTGGGATGACAAATGGATCAACAATGGTAGAGATGGAAGGATAAGGACACAGAAACCAGAGGGCAGTGAATTGAAAAAAGTCTCACAACTCATGGTCCAACACAGGTGGAACAGAAATCTGATTTACAAGGTTTTTCACAAGGAAGATGCAGAACACATTTTGAGCATTCCAATAAGCTGGTCTGACCAAGAAGATAGAATGATATGGAAGCACAACAACAATGGTCAATACACAGTGGCAAATGGATACAAAATCCTGCAACAAAAGGAAAGGGACAAAAAGGCAAAACGAAGCAGAGAGGAAGGATGCAGTTATCAACAATCAAACAAGGAACTGTGGGAAGCTCTATGGAAGATGCCTATCAAACACAAAATGAAAATATTTGTGTGGAAATGCATCAACAATGGACTTCCAGTCAAGGCTCAGATTTTCAACAGAACAAGAAAAGGAGATCCAGTATGCTGTGGGTGTGGAGAGAATATGGAGACTATCGAGCATGTACTATTGCAGTGTAAGAAAGCAAAAGAAATATGGAAATTTGCAATGGTACAATGGGATGGACTTCAAGACCAAACTGGATGCTTCAAACAGTGGTGGAATATGATGATGAATGCAAGAGCTAGGAACGAAGGGGATGAGCACATAGCCTTAACAGTTAATGTGCTATGGCAGATTTGGAAAGCTAGAAATGCAAGAGTTTTCAACTCACTGCAAAAGGAGCCTTTTAAAGTAAGTGAAAAGGCAACTACGGAATGGAAGGAGTACCTGGATGCAGTTCAACACAATCCGAGGAGGAGCACAGTAGAAACAAGAAGGCAACAGGAAAGTGGACAAGGGGAACAAGCAGACATTGAGGCGGTAACTCTGAAGATTGCAATTCAACATCAGAAGGGAAACAGTTCCTTTGGCATTGGCATCACAGCCTTGAATGCTGCAAACCAAGGAATAGCAGCCTGGTCACTAAGAGAGAGATCATCAGGGAACAAAGATCAAGACCTGGCAGAGGCAGTGAGATTATGCATGGTCAAGGCAGCAAGGAAAGAATGGAGGAAAATCAACATCAGGCTTGAAAACAAAAACATGATGGTACAGTTCCAAAAAAGGAAAGCATGTAATACAGCATTAGATGTCATCTTGGAGGACGTCAAGCAAATGTCATTATGGTTTCGAATGTGCTCTTTTGGAAGATTGCATGATGACAATGATAGCTTATGCTATAGTTTGAGCAAAATTGCTCTGTTGAATTTTTGTGATTTGGAGTGGAATTATGCCACTTTGTAGTGCTAAATGCACTCTTGTAAAGATAGGAGCCTTTGCTCCAAAAGTGTAAAGCTTTCTCAAGTTATAAAATTCTATCGTTTCGGAAAAAAAAAAAAAAAAGAGTATGATACTTGGGATAATTCTTTGTTCATAAGCCTATCCCTCAAGCTGTTATTTCTATCAAATCCGGTAAAATTAACAAAAGACATAAAGAAGAATAGAAATGGTAAAGATTAGAAGCAATGCATTGGTTAAGAAATTTAGAATGAATGACCAAATGAAAGGGAGGATAGACAATGAATTTAAAATGTTTAAATTTGTCCACTTGGCAAAGTAATTATCAAAATAAAACATAGTTTCTGAAGAGTGTTACGTATAAAAATACCGATTTTGGAATTGAAATTCAAAAGATAAACAAGAAATTAAGTTGATCCTTACAAAATGTACAAGAAAATAAACGAGAACCCAAAGGTACCATTAGAAAATTAAAGCTTATGCGCACGAAATACAATTTCAAATTGTGTTGAATATCTAATCTGATTCTATTTTGTAGCTCTATCCAAGTTTGTGAAGATAAACTTTTTCCTATTGAGATTGCTATTAAGCAATCAATATTTTTAACAAACTTTTTTAACTTGAACTACAGGGAGTTTTTTGTTATTGGAGTCTCCCTTTGGGGGAAAAAATGCGTTTCAGTTTTATTTGGTTGAATTGTGTCCTAGCAAGAAAATGGAGTACAGAAACTGAAACATGTATATGTATTAGCATTTGCAGAAGTACAGAAACTGCTAAAGAATGTGACAAAATGAACGACATTTTAGAGATCCAAATGGAAAGGATTCACCTGCCCAATCACGGAACTATGACAAAGGGTACATAATGCAATTAGATTTCTTAAAATGGTCTAATGTCAATGAGCTATGGGTTTTGGTTGCTGATGCTGATAGAAGTGGGGAGCTGCCTCCCTGAGCCAAGAAGGATCTATGGAGATGACATTCCGCATGTATTGGCGATCAGTTGAAACAAGTGAATTGTATATAACCCACTTCGGATTAACTCTGTAATTAATGATTCAAGAAAGAAAACAATGGAATTCAACTGTTAAACAGGTTAACACATTGAACTAATAAAAACGTATACTTGCTCCGAAAACAAAGGTCAAGAAAACTGAGCAACCCTACAAGAGAATATAAGCACTATTTGAGAGAAATCAGAAACATGTAAAAAGCTTGGAACTTTCCTTTCTGTATTTAGATCAGCTACAAGCCAGCACATTTTGCAACAAAGCTAGTTAATGACATAGAATGGGATATAACTTCCCAGTTTGGCTAACAGAAGCTACAGAAAATGATAGGAGGGCTGAGGCCCTTTTTTGAAATTAACTCTTGTACTTTCAAGGGTTAATATATATATATATATATACCAATATTGATGTTGGTTGAAAAAAAATAAAAAAGCTTATTATTAAAAAGCTTGTTTAGCTCAATATAAGCACGTTATGTGTCGATGCATTAAGGAAAATTTCTAGAAAAGAGAGCTTATTATTTGCCACAGAGGGAGAAATTTCCAATAATTTATTCTCAAGGGCATTCTTACCAACACTCTACAAGATAAGAAAATTTTCACATACATGTAACGAATAAGCTGGAAGATATGCCTTCTTTATTAGTAAAAGGCTGCAAAGCTTTTTACTCATTTTCGCATGCATTAAACACTAAGACGGGAAAACTTCCATGAGTACAATTGGTCGTTAGTTATATAGAATAAAAACTAGGTCATTCTCCAAATTGCAGGCCCTTCCAAAGTGCAAAAATTTACTGATTCCAGAATTCTCCTAGACAAAGTAAATCACATCAAAGAGTTTTACTGACCTGAATAATACAGATGAAGGGTGGATATACACTTCTTGAGAAGTTCTCACAGTCTTGTACGTCCCATTATAGCTGTATGGCTGTTACCGAGGTATTCAATAGAGAAAAATAGTTAGTTCCCAGGAGAAAAATTATGAAAAATGAGTGTTTTTCCCCCAATAAAAAAAAAAAGAGCATTATTCCATTGAAGTTTCGTACTTCTAAGCGACAGGCATTGGCAAAAAATCCAGCAGTGATTGCCTTTCTTACAACCTGTAAAATGACCCAAAGAAAACAATGAATATTCAATCAAACAATGAAGTCAATAGCACAAGTTTACTTATCTACAACAGAAAACAGAAGTAATGCCAACAGAAAACTGCCTGACAATTCAGTCTCTATTTCCTCCATTTACATGTCAACTTTTAAGAGATATTCAATCAATTCCTCTCAAAGCTTGATCAGCAACATTATAGATACTTGTAACATTGAGGAATTCTGTAGATGTAAGAATAAATACCTAAACCTCTAAATATTGCCACTCTATGTGTTTACCATCAAATTTATAATCAAGCCAAAGTACAAGCAGTATATGAAAGGAATAACTAAATAAAGACTTTGTATCATTATTAAATTGCTGCATCTATTTCATCCCTATTAGCTGAGCAGAGGATGAGTCAAAATTGAATAGGTAAGGCTTCCAACTGTCTTGAAAATTCACTGAATGCTGGGAAAGACAATAATGCAGAAAGCAGTTTATCCAAGCAGGTTATTAAATGACCAACTGAACCTCTATCCTTGGAATCGATCAATCAAGTATTGCAAATTGACTTGCCTGTATGTCACCCTCACAAGATTTTAAAACTATGCCTAGCCTCTGAGCAATTCTTCTGAGTTGCTCTCTAACTTCCAAAGCCCTTTTCTGCAAAAGGATTGCCAAATATGTTAAAATAGAAGACAATTATACTAAGAACTCAAAAGCAATTAACAACTTCCATTCAAGAAAAACATATAAACGCTAACCACACATGGATAAAGTCCAAACACCTGTAGATAAGTTAGATTGACAAGTTTACCATGGCATTGTAATTTATGAAGTTCTTGTGGCACCACTTTGATGATTTATTAGACTGAATAAATCCTTTGTAGACATTCAAGAAGGTCACATGATCTCCCTGCAAAATATGCGAAGGTTCATGCTCTGCATTCACTTTATATATTGGAAGATAAGAAAAGGAAAGTAAACACATTTCTTATAAAAAGAGAGAGAGAGAGTAAAAAAAAAAAATTTCTTAAAAAAAAAAACAGAGAGAGAGAGAGAGAGAGCAACACTTCATCCACATATCATTCACTTAGTAAGTCAATCCTCACTTGGTTTATCAGATAACAAGGGACCTAGATGAGACTTCAGAAATTTAGAAACAAAATGCTAATCCTTCTGCAGATATACATAATCAAAATGCTAGGCTCACCCAAGTCCAGGAGAAAGCTAATATGTAAACACCGAAACTCCAACTAAGTCGTGTTTAACAGCTAAAAGGTGAAAGGTGAGAGAAAAAAAAATTTCTAACTAAAGCAACAAGAAACAGAAACCCATACTTCTTTGACCTTTGGGAGCTGCATTTCTAAGCCACAGTATCAAGTCATTCATGCTCTGGTAATACTCACATGCACCTTATGAATACAATGAAAAATCTATCAATGACCTAATACATTATTAACTTCCATCAAACGTGTTGAAATAGTATTTTTCGGAATGGTAACATTTTGCTACAATGTAAAAATGTTAAAAAGAGCAGATCAAGAAGAACCTCAGCAGCAGCAAATCTCAACTTGACTTCATCCAGTTCTTTTTCAGTTCCCCTAGCAGAAATCCAGATTGACTGCCAAAATAAAAAAGATAAAGATAAAGTTTGAAGATAAAAGAAGATAAATTAACTAACAAAAAAGATTATACTTCATATCAATTGCTCAAAAATGTGGTAAAAATAAAAAAGAATAACTAAAAACAGCCGAGGCCGCCTTGGTCTAGTGTCTAAGGTTAAAGCCCTGGGTTCAAATCCCCCTTCCCCCTCCCCACTTCTTAAATAAAAAAAAGTGAAACAGTAAGTTTTACCTGCATGGACAGAAGTGCAGCAATTGTAATGACTTCCTCAGAACAACCATACTGGTTAGAAGCTAAGATCGTCTTTGAGATCATTGGGTCCTACCAGAAACATGAAATTCATAATCAAAGAGCAAATTCAGTCGTTCCTGTCTCAACTAGACTTATACAAACAACAGTCTTCTAAAGCTAATCAAAATATTGCAAGACCAAATTAAAAATTTTTAGTCCTAACAACGTAAAGGAAGAATTAAAAAAATGCTTGATTGCAATTGGGCCAGAATACTACGGTTGAGGACCTGGGGTCAGTCCTGATCTAAACATTGCCAATGCTAGCCAAAGACCAAGCTCAACTGGGGCTAACCATCAAACCTTAGTTCCACTCAGGCTATAAAATATTCAATGAGATTGCCAATAAGTTCATGATTCACCAGCCAAAAACAAACAATTAACATTGAAAAAAAAAAAGCTCAAAATCATGTAAACAAAATGGCTCCAAGTCTTTGGTCAACTGATGAAATACGTTGTGGCAACCTGGCAGCATAGCATTTCTTTCTTACCAAGTTTCCCAAAGTTTAAGCACTGAATCATGGATTTAGTCTTTTCTAGGCATAAGTCAACAGGGTCAACAGGGTGAGGCTTCCAAAAATGGGAGGAAAGGGGTGGGAAAGCGGCTCCTTTCAACCAGATTACTAGCACATACAAACTTCTTCAAAGCTTAATTTTGGAACTAGATTTAAGGCTATTCTGTTAAACTGTATCTCATAACCTCATCCATTCAAAATGTGGCCATGAATCAGTTTGCAGTACTAGTATAGCTGTGGTCCTAAAGTTGAGATGTCTTACTGACACCTCATAGAGTCTAAAGTAATCTGAACTTAGTAAATTGCACTTTCTTCCAAACTGAATCTAAGCTTCAGAACAATAATAGTGTCTCCAGCAACTATCGTGTTTACAAGGTACATCAGGCCAATCCAGTGAAATGCAGAATCTCCAAAACTTGAGATCAATATAGAATCTGTTTTCCATCCAGTTTGAAACTCTGTAAAAAAAAAAAAAAAGGGTAACACAACTACTTTGTTGGCCCCTGTCTGCTTAATATAGACTTAGCCATACAAGCAGTCACAAATTATGGCAGCCCAACCACCAATCCAGTAATCTCTCATATAAACTAAGACAACAATTGCAAGGAAATGATAGAACTAGAAATGAAGGAACAGATTGAAAGAAAATGCATACATATTGAAAACACAATCTAAGCAAGATGGAATAACAGAAAAGTAGTAGTACAACAACTGGTACACAACCATCCGGATGAGAAAAAGTCAAACATCAACTCCATCTTTTGCTGAACTTATCACTTGCCACCATTATGTTCAGTACGCAAATTAAACATGAAATGAAGAGAAGCACTTATCCCAATGTAGGAAAACATATAATGCTGGCATCATTAAGGTTACAAAAAAAAAATGCAGCAAGGCCACATTGACAAGTAAATGACAGTTCGTAATTTGAAGAAATAGTACTTTTTAAGCACCAAGCACAACATACTTCAAAAGCACCAAGAAGCACCATTCAATAATTGGATAATTCTTTATATGGTTGCAAAAGTAAAACAACAATCAAAAGAGATATTAATATATTAGTGACGCGTAATAGCCCATGCTAAGCCCCCCATGAAAGATAGCTTTCACAAGAAGAAAAAGAAAGGGAAAACAAGATCTGAATTGAAAATAGTCCTGAATGGAGAATTGTAATAAATATCAAGTAAGGATTTTAACATGGTTAGACAAGAAGAACTGGGAACCCAATTACAGGTCAATAAACTCCTGCTTTATCTTATTTTCTTTATTGTTTCCACATCGTCTGAGAATGTTTCATTTATCCAAAGAACACATAGCAAGCATTTTCAATAATGAAGCAAACCTGCAAATCTACATTAACTCGAATTTGGTAATTTAACAATATGTATGCATCCCAAAGATTAAAATGCTGATGACAGTAGCATACCAAAGGAATCTCTGCAACTTGAAATCCATCAGGCGAGGTTAATTTGGCATCACTGTCAAGGACACCAAGAGAATATAGTACTTCTAGTGCTCTAATCATGGCCTCGGATGATGGAGATGCCAGCCAATCAAAACCCAAAATATTATCTATCCCTAAAGCCTTTAACTGCAACATTATATTAGACAAATGAGTACTTGAACATTTCCTATGAGCTTCAACAAGCAAATCCAAACCAGTATTAGAAAAGCAATATCATACTAGAGGACACTTTATCAAGGAAAATGATGTCAGATAAAGCAAACAGAACCAAAGAGATAAGTTCCAAATAAATTTTACCTTGAGAGAGTGACAACCACTAATGCTTTTGGACAATTATTATTCATTAAAAAAAAGTGATTATGAGAAAACTATAAACAGAAGAAAAATATTTTATACCAAAGCTTTTGAGAAGCAAAAGATGTTACAAAAAAGCATTATCAAGAAGCTGAGGCAGAGATATAACAGAAACAGCTCAGAGTACCTTCTAGCTTAATACAATCTGGCATTGACTTATTTATTCAAAAAGACCATGTCATCATGTTACCTACCATCCCAATGCACCAATTAAAAATTATCACACAAGCAGGTAAAGCATGGTTTGGTATCTTCCACCATTTTGTACAGGGAAACTGAGCATCCAAACTATTCAAGTTTCAACTATCATCTTATATCTGGTATTCCCAGTCTTCCATTATCATGCATGTAGCTATAGCAGGGGAGGGAAAGCTAACCATTCTATCACAAGTGCCATAGACTTCTAGTGGGTGCTTTCTCAACAGAAACGCACTGAAGCTACAAAAGTTCTCACAAAGAGAACAATTACAACCTCTAAACGATCTTAACAAAAAAAGGGATGGAAAGAACTTTACGTCTAATCCAAAAAATGCCAGCAAAGTTGAGCATGTAGCTCAAAAATTCTCAAACCAGATATCTTTTAACAGTATAATCACATGCACTCTACCTGAAGCATACCTGAATCACTGAGGACACAAGATTTGATCTCTGGATCTCTGGAATGCCCTCAGCAGACATCTCTTTGAGGAAGTATTGTTCTGTGTAGAGCCTGCTCAAGGCAACGACAGTAGCAAACTTTTTTTTGTAAATATAGAAGTTTAAGCCACATTAGATGAGGTGAAAGTTGAATCCCTGGTCTTCCTGTGTATTTTTACTTGGTAGAAAAGTATTGCACACTTGGAGGTTATGCAAAAAAATTGCACAGGAAGACCAACCATGCAAATCTAAATATAACAACTTAAACCACTGAAAACATCCTCCCTATAACATTGAAAGTCAGCCGCAAGAAATTTCTTTTCTTTTTTTTTTTTTTTTATGTTGCTCCATTGAAGTCATATTCACCTTGAAAACAACCTATTCGGCTATTCCAATGCCTGAATAGCTATCTTGTAACAGATGCGAAACTATGATATCCAAAGGAAAATTTGGAAACATGTACTAAATCTTGGGGACTATTTGGAGTGACATGTTACTATATGCAAAAATGAATTTTGCGCAGATACAATGATCCTTCTTGATAATTTTAGCGAAGAGTTAACAGTAGATTTCTCCTAGATTGGTCTTTTGGGACACAATCTACCAAATTCCCCACCTAGAATCAATTGTTAAATTTCTAACAGTCTTCCAAGCAAGATGAGCAAGATAGATCTCCCCGCAATAGACCTAACAAAATGATCTTAAAGTAACCTGTACTGCTGCTCTTCATTCTTTCTCCTCATTAACTGAAAAAGAATACTAGAAGATCTTACATGCAGGTAGCTAAGAAAGCCAAAGTTTTTTTTTTCCTGAGTAAACAAAACCAGGAAGTTGTAAGAGTGAAACATTTTACCCAAGTGGTAGTCCTGATTAGTAGAATAACTTAGGAGGAAAAAAATTACAAGAAATTGCAACAAACATTTAAAAGAACTAGTGGAATAAAAGTGCAACATATAAAGTTTGCATTCCAGTCCAAACTATTTCACTTGTCAAACTGTAGGAGTGGAACACAATTGTGAAAGAAGTAGCTCTGTGGTGCACTGGAGTAGGAAGGCAAGGAACCCATCAGCCAAAATTTTGACACTGCAAACTCTAGATCTAGGTAGAGGGTTGAATATAAATGTGCAACATACAAAGAATTTAAATTCTAGACCTAACTATTTCACTTGTCAAACAATACGAGTGGAACACAAATATAAAAGTAGTAGCTATGCGCAACACGAGAGCAGGAGGAAAGCACCACATCAACCAAAGTTTTGACACCACCAGACTTTAGATCTTGAGAGAATGTTGAAGATACAGTAGTAAAACTGACAACCTAAATCCTGACCTGACTAACGTGTAATTAATTAATAATTTGACATCCAGTCATTTTAAACAGTCCTGAGACAAGAAAGTATTTCAGTAGTTGCTCTAGAATAGTTTGCACCTGTAGCACTTTCCTGGTCGAACTCTTCCAGCTCTACCAGCCCTTTGTCGAGCAGATGCCTTGGATATGGGTGCCACTATGAGACTCTCAATATCCGTAATCTGTAGTAAAATGACAATAAGATGTGACCCATCAATCACATATTTTAAGCTGCTCATGGGAATGCTGCAAGTGAGGAAATTTCCCAGTCCTAGTAAGAGCTTAACAAATATAAGCTTCAAAAAGGAAGAAAAAGTTCTAATAAGAAAATCAATTTCGATGCATTCAAAAGCAGCAAGAATCAAAAAAATAAACCTAACATTTCAAACTCAAGCTCATTATGCTTGTTAAAGACAGGCTATTAAAACATTGTAACATAGGATATACTCTGGCTTACAACATGAGTCTTCACGTAATAGAAGCAAATGCTCATGCTCAGGAATATGGACTTTTCCCAATCATGACAGATATAGGTAGACAAAAACCTTAAAAAGTAATCAAATAGCAAATCCAAATCAGACATGTAGAACTATAAAGAAAATTACAATTCCATTAACAACGTGCACCAGGGGGAGGGGGAAAAAAACGAAGTGCTAGCAGTGGTACTCCAAATGTTAAAAAGAGGAGAGCCAACAGCATACCGGGTTGTAGAACCGTTGCTTTGAGAATCCACTGTCAACAACATACACAATACCCTGAATAAAAAATAAAGTAAAAAACAAATTAAATTGATGGAAACTTGTTAGTTTAACTCGATGATATGATAGTCATAAACATTTTTTGCCGCCTAATCACCTCCAAAGTCAATGATGTCTCTGCAATGTTTGTTGATATCACCACCTTTCTCTTTCCTCTGGGAGTTGGAGAAAACACAAGATCCTAAAATTAAAGCAGCGTACACATTCATAGGTTGACTAAGAAGAAGGAAAAGATATCTAACAAATACCAAATTATTAGAACTGACCTGGTCCGCCCGTGGCAATCCTGAATAGAGAGGCAATATTATCAATCCTGCTAGTCAATTGAGCAAATAAACATGAGAACTAAGAACTGATGAAACTTGAAAAGTAACGAAAATTAGTTTTATGATTCTACAAAGCTTGATTTGTATTATCACCAATTCTTTCGGAACACATACTAGGTGAAGGGGCATGATAAATCACGTAGTGTGTGTTTGGATTACAAGATTTAAAAAAAAAAAATTTCAAATTTTGTTTTGCTTGCATCATACACTCAATTTCCAACCACCTTTTTATCTCACATACATCACATCACAAAAAGTACTACAGTAATAAATATTTCAAATAACCTCCTATCCAAACAAACCCATTATTTTTCTCCAGCTGACTGGAGGCATGTGCCAAGATTTTTGTTCGATCGATGAAATTCCTTTTCCAGAAAGAATAGGCAAAATAGAGTAAAACAATCTAGTTCACATGGTTTGCCTCAATTAACTTTCAGTTTCAACTTTGTAAAACCAAATTTATGCAGTTATAGTTTTGAACAACAAACTTAACAGAGTTTATGAATACTAAGTTCATCAAAATAAAGACTTTAAAGGTGCAATGAAAGATTTTCTCTATTAGCATGTTCTCACCTTTATAATCATAGCGGTCAATTAATGAGAAATCTAATATGAAAATAATCGCCACAATGAAATTACAACCTGAGGAAGGACAATAAGGAAAACCTATTCTCTAATAATCTACCAGATAATATATTACTTTGCACGTAGATAACCAAACTACCAGATCTAAAAAGCAACTTAAGTATCAACAACTTAAACTAAACGATATTCACAATTAATTTGTAAACAAATTAAAAGAATGCAATAGAATCTGAGACCATATATTTCATGCTTATCTTATATATGACACAGATGTCATGGCTTTGTAGCCTGTCTTGTCTCAGATTAAATAAAAGGCTTTAAGTCAGAAGTAAATTAGCATGAGCTGAAAAGCTACAAGCTTAAGCCTTTCCCCTAAAATGGATCCAGAAATCTCTAAATTACATTCCCTACGGAGGAACTCCATGTTAGAACTAGAATGAAAGTTGCATTGTTTAAATAGACTACTTTCTAGTATTGCAAGTCAGAAGTAAATTAGCATGAGACCAAAAGCTACAAGCTTAAGCTTTTCCCCTAAAGTGGATTCCAGAAATCTAAATTAGGTCCCCTAGTGAGGAACTCCATGGCAGAACTAGAATGAAAGTAGCATTGTTAAAAGACTACTTTCCAGCATTGCAAGTTTGGACCCCTCTTCGTAAACATATTAGCAGCTGAATGAATCTTTCACTCAGAATTTCAATTGATTCTCTATGTGTAACATTTGGAAAGGAAGCAATTCCTACCATGGAATGACAATTTTCATTTGATGGGTCTTTAAGGTTAATGAGTACAGAGATCTTTCAGAGTCAAAAAGATTGCGATTGTGTTTTCAGACTGCGTGGTCATTTTTCATGCAATTCCATCCCTGGGTGGAATTTCATCTTCTTGTTTTCTCAAATTCACATCAAGAGGGGAGTTGTTATGGTCCTAAGGATCTTTGTTGGCCCACATAAAATAAAGGTCTCAAGTTCATTGCTCAATGATCAAGCATGGTCCAGAAAACTTGATACTAGAAAGTTAGCTCAAAGATGGCATTTCATCTCATGTCTCAAGCGCAATGCTTCTTGAGGGGACCAATTTGACATTTGCTCCCAATAATAACATCCCTACCCTCTTTCAAGGAGAATCCAGTAACTACTTAACCCTTCAAACGCAGCTTAAAATTGTAGAAGAATTTAAAATGCTTCAAATGCAACTTAAAATTGTAGAAGAATTTATCTTCGCTATTTCCCAATTTGCAAAATCACAAATCACTACTTCCTGCAACAAATGCAACAGAAAGAAGAGGTAGAAACATAACATATTACAGGGAACACAAACCAGTGAAAAGACTTTCAAAAGATTATACTGATAATTCATTTTTTGCTTCTCTTTGTCTACCTTTTTCCCTCTTTTACCAATGAAACAATTACCTAGTAAGTCTACTTTCTACTAAATATTCCAATGACAGATTTCACCACTTCAACCAAAAACTTCAAAGTCAAAACTTTAGATGGCAACTTTAAAGTCACAGTTTTAGACAGCAACTTTAAACTCGCAATTTGAGAGGGTGACTTTTGGTTACTTGTCTTAGTCACCCTTTTTTCTTTAGTTTCTTTATACTAAAGTTACCCTTTTAAATGACCACTTTAAAGTCACCATCTTAGATGAGACTATGTAGTTGCCATCTGAGATGGGACTCTGAAATTGCTGTTTAAAGTAGAGAAATAAAATCTCTACTCTGGAAAATCCCAAAAATTTTGGACTACTTTCCGAGTTTCTAATAAAAATTGGATTGTTTAGGTAATTGATCCCAGCTTTTTAACCTTTATATAGCATGCAATAAAAACAATCCAACTTCCAACTGTTATTCTTTCCCAAATCAATAAAGTGATGAAAAAACAGATGCAAACTACCTTGATTTCGACCATTTCGAGATTCCTCTGAAAGCAACTGTACCGCAGCATCAATATCATCTTGACCCGTGAGGAACATGAGGATATCACCCATCGCCTCCTGGAGAACACAAATGTATAGGTGCATAAACAATTACTTCGTACATGATGATTAGTGGTAAATTGTGTTATGCACCAATGAAATGCCAAAGAGTGGTGGCTAACAATAAATTGTAAGAAAACATTAATGCTTCCAAGATTCAGGAGACAAATGCAAACAAAAGCCAAACCATGAACAGTAAGTATTGACAGTAAAGGGCACTATTTATATTAAGGAAAAAACACAAATGCAGAGGTTCTGGGACAGCTACCAAAGGATATAGGAGTAGGGAAAATGACGCAACTAATGTGCAAATACCTGCACTTTTATCAAATTTAAACATCTAAAAAATATCATACTCTCCCTTTGTAAGATTTAAGCTAAAGGATTGGAAAAAAGAGATGCCGCTTTTTCACCTCTATTCTTCATTCATTTCTCTACATGAAGAGATCAGACATCCTATCATCATCCATGGCAGCCATTAGGATGCGATCTATGAAGGATAGGAGAATGAAACCAAAAGACAGGAAAAGTAAACCAAAAGCACCCAAATACACCCAAATGGTAAGCCACACGGCTTACATTTATAATTCACCTCAAACTAATTTCCATGTATATTCAACTGAGAGGATCACAGAAACAAATCCAAGACGGTTCTTCCGATTGCAATCTTATTATAAGGAAAATTTGCCAAACCAACCACATACATCACAAATATCTAGTTGATAAATCGGCTGTGCCAACACATAATCAGCCACCCCAATATTGTCATTTTCTGTGAACTTCAATACCTGATCATGAATTGACAACACTGTCGAAACAGCCGCCTGAAGATAATCCGGAACAGGATCCTCAACATAGAAGATTTCCACATTAAATCCTCTTCCCTGTAAGTAATGAAAAATTAACAACATAAAACAGTCAATCAAGCTGTTTAGAGTACTTCCAATATCATGACCAACATTTATGATACTAAGAAACAAGAATCTTCATAGTATGAATTGATTTATAAAATTAGTATCTCTTACCTCAACTGACAGGATGGCAGGTTCTGCATTTGGTCCATGGTCCTCAGTCTGTAGCGCTTGACGCCTTTTACTGGATTTATCAGTACACATTCAAAATTGACATAGATTCTTAGAGAACAATCAACTAGTGCAATTCCAAACACCAACATCAACTATGATCAGTTAAACACAATGATATCAAAAGGAAATTTTTATGTAAGATCAGATGATGAACCACATAAGGAAAGTAGGTAAATATAGGAAGACCAAACAAGGTTGGAGTTATTTCAAAATTTACATAAGATTTAGCACACATGGAAATTCAGATTAGGAGGCAACAGGTTGAAATTATTCCACTTACTCATCATTTACAGACTAGGTAAGCAGAGGTTCATCAACTACAATCACATGACAGCATCTGGAAGCTTATTTCATTTGCAATCAACTTAACTAATCATTGTCACATAGAATCTAGACCTGAAAGGCACCACTAAACCAGATTCACCACCAACAAACAAACAACCAACTCAATAAGTATAACATAAAATTGAGGCAGGCTACCATGATTATAACTTTCTTACTCCATTATACCACCAACAAATGAGACAAAACAGTTAAGAAATGACCTTCAGTCTTATGTATAAACAGAGTTTCATCTGAAAAGACATTATTGTTAAAATATCCACAGAGCCAATTAAGCTTGTATACAACAGATGTTCATTCAGCAAATAAAGCCTCAATATCTTTGTCTATGAATACCACCACTAGCATATTCTATCAATCCTTCCTAACACTCTATTTGCAATTTCCTTTAGATCTGTCCTGCCATTAGGTAGAAGTTGAACTCTGTCCCAAGGGTATAACGTTACAGGAAGCTCCTCCTGCTTCTTTTAAGAAAGAGCTCCAATAATTTGCATCATGTCATATTAAAACTACAATGACTACACATAAATTTTGAGCTTTCAAATCTTATTCAAGTATTAAATGACAAGGCGCAAGTACGACATAAGCTATCTATCACAATAGAGAAAATACCAGAAAGAGAATGAACAGGCAGATGAACACTAATGGAAAATTAAAGCTTCTAAATAGACAATATTGGCATTAAACTACTCTTGTTTTACAATCTGGTTGCTTTAGAGGTATCTTCACTTTAAACAGAATATGCATGTGTGCACCTATCTAATGCTGACAGCAAAGCTACAAGACAAGAACCTGGGAGAGAAAAAAGAAGATATCTTTTTTGCTTCAATAGTTGCTGATGATATGATAAGACGCAGTTCTGGCCGGCGTCGTTGAATCTGCATTTTCGAAATATTAGCCTCACATTTGTACAAAACCATGAAGCATACTGAATTAATGATTCAGAATATATACCTTCTTTAAGAGACCTAATAAAATGTCAGTTGAAAGAGATCTTTCATGAGCTTCATCAACCATTATGACACTGTCTCATCAAAAGTCATGCACATATGTAAGCAACTAATTGCTACATACCTAGAAAAGACATTATACAGACATCAATTTTGACATTTACAAGACAAGAAACACAAGGCATCCTTATATTAGAGTGATTGGGTTCGATCAATTATTTTCTACATCCATGTGAGAGAACTAGAGGACATGCAGGCAGGTAACACTACATCGACTGGCTTAAATTGCAAATATATCAGAGAACTAAGATTCAGTAAAAACCAGTTCACGTGCAGACTACAAAACAAAGTGCAAAACAATGCTACCATAAAATTGCAAATTCAACAATGAGATCCTCAAGCAACACAATTTCACATGGAAGAATCTAAGAGAACATAATGTATATCTCAGTAGTTTATCAAAGTACCAAACCCATCTAGTTACTCGTCTCTCATGACAACTAGCATATATAGTTCTAAAAATCTCCTTATTTCTTATTTCCCAAACATAACATATGAAACAAAGTCAGTGTAAGATCTCATATCCTCTTTTTTTTTTCATGCCTTCTATGCACTATACACGACCACACTTGGTGAATGTGGAATAAGCAAGGGAACCTAGAAGCATGTCATTACTTCTAACCCATTGAATGAACCCCAGAAACCACTAGTTCATAAATACCAAAACATCACATAAAATGCATACATGGGAACCAAATGAGTTAATCAAAATAATCCACAAAGATAAATGCTGCAAACAGAGAGAGAATCTATGAGGAAGGGCGTTATCATCAAAGGGAGGCAGGAGAGATGATGAACTTTGATGAATGATTAGTACATTGATACCTATACTTGCTCAAGAGAGGATCATCCATCATTTCTCTCAGCAATACTCCATCTGTAAGAAACTTGATCCTTGTTAAGTCCTGTGCTGCCAGGGTGGTTAAACAAAGCAATTAAGTACAGAAGTGTGTGTTTGGAAGAAAATAATCATGAGAAAGGGAAAGGCACCAGTGATAAGGGTTATAGGGTATTATTGTTGATAATCTACAATAATACTAATCAACCAAATGTTGTCAAGGTATAACATAAGAATCTTACAGTATTTGTGACATCCTCAAACCGAATTGTATAACCAACTTCTTCACCAAGTTTGACACCCATCTCTTCAGCGACTCTTGATGCCACTGACTGCATATGTCATAACCTCAATCATGTGGTGCATGATTATAAGCTTCTAATATAAGACAAGTACAACGGAAGCATCCAATCTAAAAAGGGAAAAAATTAAAGCTGCAGCAGGCAATATCTGACTTCAAGTTGTCAGCATGAAGATAAGCCGGAAATCATAAATTCACAACAAAAAAAAAAATCCTTAATCATGGAAAACTAAGTGAAATTTTACGACAACTTAATAGAATTCAGAATTTTAGAGTTATCAAAATCTGCCATATCCTCACACTATATAACTTTACTTCTGCCAAGCAATTTTGCAACAAGGTGGTAACTAGATCGGAATTGTTAGCATCTTAATGTACACATGATTAAACTGAAAGCAACCTGAGAATCATTACAAGACAAGCAGTTTTCTTTCCTACACTGACACACCAAATTCTCTGGCAAGACTACCAAAACCACAATAGTCCTACATTAAACAATTTTGGGGGAAAAAGTTGCATCAAGTTATTTCCCGGAAATTACACTTTATTTCACCCCAAACAAAGGAGGAGAAGAAGAAGTTACAGATTTAGCAAACTCACATCCCACATACATCATGCGAAAGCACTTGGAGACATGTCCAACTCAAAAATGATCTTATATGTACTAATATAACTTTTCAAATGTAGGCTTCCCAAGATTCACACATGGAGAGAAACAATCCACTATAAACATATGTACAGATGTACATGGAGATGCAGAGAGAGAGAGAGAGAGAGAGAGAGTTTTAAAAATTTGACAATCAGGCAAAAGAACATATACTGGGATGTGCATGTGTAGGTGAATCACGACAAAAAATAAACCTGTACAGCAAGTCTTCTTGGTTGAGTACAAGCTATAATGCGCCCCCCTTCTGCCCAACCAGCTTCTTTCAAGAACTGCAGGCAATTAGAGCAACAACCATAGTCATGAAACTTAACATAGCCCAGAAAGGAATAGAGAAATCAATCTCGATGATTTAAACTCAGTTAGCCCATTCAAGAATTCACAATATACACTCTGCATTAAACAAAGCAAGCACGAGAATAGGAACATAAATACGTAAAAACAGAGAGAAGGGTTAGGCGAGCCTAAAAATTGTACCTGAGGAATCTGAGTGGTCTTACCACTACCAGTTTCCCCAACAATAATGGCGGTGGCATGAGTCTCCACTAAATAAAGAATAGCGGTTCTGTACTTGTACACTGGTAGCCTCTGCCTCTGTTTCTCTACACTCGCAAAGCCGTATCTGTAATATCAACATCTCTTAAGGTTACATCAATTCAAGACCCATACTCTCTTTCGGAAGCCCCCCGCAATAATTCAAGGAAAAATACACTCCCACTCCCAAACATCGACTTGTCAACAGCATATTACAACTCTCAAGAATCAAGAACCATTCTCAGAATTCCATGTCTTTGGCTTCAATACTATCGTAATGACCAACAGTTCAAACGTAAACTTCCCATTACCACTGTACGACTACAACTTCTATAATTCAAGAAACATATTATCACTTTAACAGGTCAACAAATAATATCACAGAAAATCCCATGTCTTTTATTTCAATAATCAATATGGCAATGATTCAGGTAAAGTTATTCAGGTACATTTCCATATTTACGGTTTCCACACATTCAAGAAACACATTTTCTTAGCAACCCTCATCTTTGGCTTACATCATTACAACATCTAATTTCAAGAAAACATACTTTCTTGGCATCACATACTACCCATATTAAATCAAGAAACTTCAGTGACCATATAAAATCAAGAAGCGTTAGTGGAGCAAGTAATTCAAGAAAATTTAAGAACCATGCTCACTTTGCTATATAAGTTATTTCTTGGCATCACATGCTGCCCATACTAAATCAAGAAACTTCAGTGAGCATATAAAATCAAGAAGCGTTAGTGGAGCAAGTAATTCAAGAAAATTTAAGAACCATGCTTACTTTGCTATATGAGTTATTTCAACTAATGATTACCACTATAAATTGAAACCAAAAAACATTTTTTTTAAAAAAAAGGTTAGCAAGGAAGTACCCAGAGGAGGAGGAAGATAGGGCGGATGTGGAATAGAAAAGAACACCGCCTTCTTCGTCGTCGATGAGGCGAGGCCTCTCCGTTCCCGGTTTCCAGAACTGTGACATATTTTCATTCAGGGGTTTTGGGTTTTAGCAGTGCAGGAACGAGGAAACTACGGGATGGAACTGATTTAATGTTAAAGAGATCCGGTCGGGGTTGTAAGTACCCGGTCCGGGCCGGTGTATTTTATTGGTGCTTCTCGGTGCGGTAAATATCGTGCATTGTATATCTTTTCTAGACTTTTGACCCAAAAAAATTATTTATATATATATATATATATATGTTACTCCACACTAGATAAACCAAATTAGTCTATGCGCGAATTTAATTTCATCATGTAAGAGGTCATTCGAGCTTAGGTTGACTAGTAACTAGTAGCTCGCCAACTCATGAAATTAAATTCAAATAGCATTTTATATTTGATGACATTCAAGTTCGATAAAAATTTGTTCAAACTTAGTTTGACAAATAAATAAATAAAATTTTAAATTATTTAAAATAATCAAATAAATTTGAACAGTTGAGTGTAGTGTTCGACCTGATTAGGATCGTTTGAAGTTTGAACCCCTACTCTTAAACAAGAAAAATTACGATAGCATAGTGGAAAATGCATCATAACTATCCAACAAAAGGATCAAATTGTAGTTTTGTAAAATGAAAAAGTTTTTTCTTCCTAAATTCAAATTGGAAGAATGCGATTGAGTGACAGCTGGGCAAAAAAATTGCTAGGTAATTTTTTTGTTGCTTTACCATATTGTAGATTGGTAATTCATCTAAAAGGGAAA
Organism: Coffea arabica; assembly: GCF_036785885.1. Lineage (NCBI taxonomy): Eukaryota > Viridiplantae > Streptophyta > Magnoliopsida > Gentianales > Rubiaceae > Coffea > Coffea arabica. The sequence continues at coordinate 12,639,688 of NC_092313.1, read as the reverse complement.
AAAAATTAGTAAAATGAATTTAAAGAAGGAAGGAGAGAAAGGAGAAAAGGAAAATAGCACAAATTTTCTCTAAATTCCCAAATTTGTTGGGAGTTTGGCGGAAAAAATTATATGTTTTTAAGTTTATTATATGTACTTTTAGTGTTTTGTTCTTTTGAATTTTATAACTATTACATCTTACTTTTCTATTTCTCTATGCCATCGGAAATAAAAATTATTTCCTAATTTTTCATTCACCCTTTTATCCCTCTTTCTACTTTCTATCTCAACTACAAACCCTTAACCAATGACATAAATTCTCATTTGTCTTCTTTTCTCATCAAAAATTTCCATTGAAATTTTGACAAATTTTGTTTCATATAATGTATTGCTCGTAACTCATCTCTTTACCTTTGGTTACTAAGAGGAGCAACGAGGCTTACATTAGCTTGAGTTTGGCTCATTAAATAAAAATAGCCAACCCAACCCAATCCATCCACTCCGCCTAGGGACATAATGTTTTACTTGAATGCAAATTGGACTAAATTTGGCCTAAATTTAAAATTTCATTCAAATACGAGTTGAGCCAAGTTAGGCTTAACCTAAAAAAGACCTAACCATTTAAATAAACTTAAATATATGTAACAAATAATTAATAAGTTTAATATTAGTAAAATTTTATAAAAAGAATTATGTATTTGTTAGTAATGGAGTTGTCTTAATCCACTAACTCTTTTATCCTTTTCAAAACACAGTTCAAAACACTCTTATTGTGCATCTAACCATTCAAATTTCGATGTCTTGATTCTTTGTCAAAAAAAAAAAAAATCCGATTCATCACATATTCTATGCTGTTATTTGGAGTCAACACTCATAAAATTAGATTACAGATTGGATTGACTCCTCACATTTAAGTAATCGCACTACATGGCACATTTATCGATAATGGCATTCCAGATTTGGCATTAAAACTCAAAATTCTATTTCTCTCCTGTCGTCCATTCGGTATCTGACACTTGACAAACCTTCCCCACTCCAAATCCCAATCAATACAGGAGGTCCTTGGCGATTCCATTTCCCAAAAATGGTTGAGTTCAGATGCCCGCAAAAATTTCACTTGTGCCATCATAACAAATAGGGTAGGCAGCTTGTACAACAAGAGAATATGTAACAAAGCAGCCTTTCAAGTTTCAGCTTCTGCTCCCGTCCAGCAGAGCAATTTTGCCTGCTTGCTACCTTCAATAGCGTCCTGTTCTTTCTTGTCCTCGACTCCCATTCAAACCTTTCTGACCACAGGTTTTGGCATGAATCGAACTGCTCCGTATTAAAGGCTCCTTAATCCCGCTGCACAAGAGCAGAAAACAAGAGGAAAAAAAAAAGCTCAAAAACTTTACCATTGCCCTGTTGCCCTGTTGGTTTTCGCTTTCCTTCCCCCACCTTTGCTCCTAAACCTTACAGCTTGCAGAAAGTTTCTCAAATGGCGAGGCTGAGAGCCAGGAAGCCACAGAGGGATGCCCCTATTCTTAAAGCCAAAAAACGCAAGAAACCCAAACGCCAAAGAGAAGTCCTTAAAACTAATAATAAGCCAGCTTCTTCTTTGCTCCGATCATCAGACGACCATGAGCAGAATCTTGAGTCCCATCAAAAGCCTTGTTTAGACATCACACTTCCATCACAAATTCTCAGTGATTTTGATCCGAAGAGTTTCTCAAAGACACAGCCCATACAATCCATGCCTTCATCTCCTAAAACTCTTTCTCATCTTGCCATTGTCCCGTTCAACAATCCCAGCTTGAAAGCTGGCACAGTTTCTTCACGGAAGAAGGGAAAGAGCCTAATGACGTGTCACTGGAACAAGAAAAAGATGGAAACTTTGACAAAGCATTTCAACCCCATCCCATTTTCACCCAAAAGAGTGCCGTCTTTAGATATTGCAAGCAACCAAAGTTTGCTCTCAACTTTAGGCCTGTGGGATTTTTTCCATCTTGATTTTGACCAGGAACTCCGAACAGACTTGATAAAAGAGCTCGTTGTGTTCTACAACTCGAAGAGGCATCCGTACTGTAAAAGCTATGTGAATGGTCTGTCAATAACCCTCAGCCGTGGAGCACTGGCGAAAGCTCTGCATTTGCCTCTTAAGAGCCGAAGTCGCCGAAGTCTTGTTGCAAAAGGAGGTGGTGAAGACGGGTTATTAATGCTTTCCGAGGAGGAGGGTCTGTTTCTTGAAGAGATCGTTTGGGGTTGGCTGGTTTTGCAGGATGATGGCTCTATGGTGATAGAGGAGGTTTTAAAGTTTACGAGGTGTGTTAGAGAGAGAATGCTTGAGGAGGTCGATTGGGCAGGGTTGATTTGGTTTATGGTGGAAAGAGAGTTGTCAAAAGGGCAGGATTTGGTTAACTGTTATTATGCCTCTCATATGCAAATTTTGTTGAAGCATCAGCTGCCTAAGTTGTTTGAGAGTGAGGATGTTGAGAACGTTATTGGAGAGGAAGCACATTTGCTAGATGTGCCTGTTGAGAATGTTTTGGGCGAGGAATCAAATTTGCTAGATTTGCAGATGGTTGACGTAGAGGACTCGAGAAATGTTGACAAACAGGTGATTTTCTTTGATGAAGAGTTCAGTAAAGAGAGTGTTGCTAGCGTTGTAAAAGATGCATGGATTACTGAAATTGGGCAGGAAGATGAAAATATTTTGGTGAAGTGTTACAAGAGGAGGACCCAATACTTGGAGAAGTGCAGGAAGGAGAGAAAATTATGCATGGTAGATGATGTGGGGAATACTATTGCTGCACGTGATTGTGAGGGGGAAGAAATAGAGAACCAGCAGAATGATGTTTATCTATTGGATGGAGAATTTGGAAATGAGCAGCAAATTAAAGGCGTAAATCATGATCAGCATGAATATGAACTGCAGAGCATGAATGAGGAAGACGAGAAAGTAGGTGAAAATGCAGATGAGTTAAAGGGTGATGAAATGGATCATCAGCAAGGCAATTTGAGTTGTATGCCTGCCAATGAGAGAAAGGACCTAGAATCCAGTAGTTATGTTGGCATGTTGAAAAATCTGGACAAAGCTAAAGTGTCAACTGAAATTGTATCCAGTGGAATGGATCATTTGAATTGGCGAGAAAGAGACAACCAGCAATTCAATGTAGCTGCAAAACAGGAAAATGGCGAAAGAAAGTCCAGTTTAGAAGTTTCTGAGGAGGGGGTGAAAGATGCTGTTAACATGCTAATGAATGAGGAAACCCATGAGGAGGGGCTTAAAACAGAACAGTTAACAGATTTGACTGTAAGTGGAGTGGATGTTACGGATATCCAAGGAATGGAAAATCAGCAAACGTGTTTGGTCTCAAATCAGGAAAACGGTGAAAAACGTTTTGGTATAGAAGGTTCTTTGGAGGAGGAGCAACACGTACGTGCTGAGAGTATTTTGGATGAACAACATGCCGCCCAAACAGAACCTGGAATTGAATTGACGGTAGTGCAAGGCGAGAAAGAAGTTGAGGAGATGGAAGGGTTGGCAGAAGAGCCATGCAAAGTCGAAACTGATGAATTGCTTGACAACGGAGAAAAAGTAATGCAAAAGGTACAGATTTTCTTTTTCTTTTCCTTTCGTTTCCTTTCTTAAATTAGAAGAACTTGCATGCTTAATCTACGTCTTATAGTAACTCAGGTTCTGTTTCTTTTCCTTTCGTTTCCTTTTTTAAGTATTTGTTTAATATGCTCGCGAAGTATCCTCCCATTACTTTGTTACTCATCTCATCCTATCAATATGTTTTGTTTGTGTAAATATTGGAAACTAAGAAGCATGATATGCTAAAACTTTTTTGGGTCTATGATGGTATACTATTTGTATTCTCCTGCATATATTTTTCTGCAAACAAAAGCATTTAATGTTCTTTTCTTATCGTAGCTCTATATGCAGGTTGATTTATGTGCCGCGAAGCATAATACTTCCCATGAGAATGCTTTGAAGGAGGGAGTGAATCAGGAGGGACATGCCACTCAAACAGAACCTGGAAATGAATGGATGGTGGTGCAAAGAGAAAGAGAAGCTGAGGGGATGGAAGGGTTGGCAAAAGAAGTATGTGAAGCTGAAATCGGTGAATTGCTTGACAAGACAGAAAATGCGATGCAAAATGTATTGGCTTAATTTTTTTTCTTTCCCTTTTTCATTCTTTTATGATTAAATGAATTAATTATATTTCCTTCACGTAAAAGACCTCGAGAACGAAATTGCATGCTTACAGCTTACTCTGTCTATAGAAACTTAACCAGAAATTTGTGTTTCTTTTTAGACATAGGTTCTATTGCAAAATGTAGGAACAAAATGAAATGGTCTCTTATTTCATCTTATTGTAGAGATTCATCAGAAAGCTTCCCAAATCGTGTAAAATATACTGGAGTATCAAGTCAAATTGCTCTTTCAAGTATGTATAAAACATGCTTTGGAATTTTCTTCCCATTTTATTGTTTTACTATGTTTTGTTTGTAAAAATATCAGAAACATCAGAGATGGTGAATTCCCTATGATGAGTTATGGAACATGGACCTAAAGGTTCGGAAAAAAATAATACATGAGAAAGTTTTTGAGAGTTCGAAGCATGATATGCCAAACTTTTTGAGGTTTATGATTAATACGAATATTTTCCTGCATAAAATATGTTATTTTTTATACCCCAGAAAAAGGTACATTTTTATTTCTTGCGATATGTGCAGGTTGATTTAAGTGCCGAGAAGCCTAATATTTTCCATGAGAATGCTTTGGAGGAGGGGGTGAATCAGGAGGAAACGCACTTGCGTGATTCCTTGAAGAGATCTGAAGAAGAAAATATTGAACCAGAATCGATGGATGTGAATGAATTTCTTCGAGCTGATGTGGTTAGTAAGCAGATCACATTGAATGCAAGAACATGTAAAGGTGGAAGTGATCATCATATAGAGACTACAGAGGAGGATATCATATGTTTGGAGCACGAGGAAAATGACAAAAGGGAACAGCAGTTATGCAAAAGTAATGCCTCTGAAGACTCTGTATTACAACAATGTGCTCCAACAAATGTTGAGGTATGCGAAATTCATAAAGGAAAGATTCAAGTTGTGGAAACCAATATTTCAAATGATCTTCCTATGGAAGTGTTGGCAAAAGAAATATGTGAAGCTGAAATTCATAAATTGCTTGACAACAGAGAAAACGTGATGCAAAACATACAGGTTCTTCTTCTTCTTTTTTTGTCAGTTTTGTTTCCTCATTCTTATACCATTAAAATAATGAGTAAATCTTATATACACTGACAGTGTATACACTGTCACTGTTTGATTCATGATGTGTGCAAGAGAGGAATATTTTGAGGATAAAATTGCATGCTCAATGTGAGTCTTATTTGCAACTTGGCTAGAGTTTTTTGTTTCCTTTTACATATAGGTTCCATTCCCAAAATGTATGGTAATAAACTAGTCTCGTAATTTATGTTGTAGTAGTTAGATTGCAGGCATTCGTTAGATTAATATGTGCCAGAGGATATTAATTCAAATAACTCTTTCAAGTATTTATCTTGTCAAAATATGCTTTGGGAATTTCTTCCTTGCATTTAGATTATAACTCATCCTTTTTGTATGTTGTGTTCTAATTCCATTGGAAACACCAGAATGCAGCTGAAGAAAAGTAGTTAAATAAACTTGTGATAAGTGACGGGGAAAGAGTTTATTTTTCTTCTTCTTGCACTATATGCAGGTTGATTTAAAAGCTGACAAGCATGTTATTTTGCAAGAGAATGTTTTGGGGGAGGAAGAGAATCAGGAGGGGATGAATTCCTCTAAGAGTTGTGGAGAAAATGTTGGAGTAGACGCAACAGTTTGGAATGAAATTCTTGGAGCTGATAATGATAATATACAGGTCACATTAAATGCAGAACCGTCCAAGGGTGGAAGTGAATATGTTACAGAAACTAAAAGGGGGGATGTTATGTATTTGGAGCATGAGGAAAATGATAAAAGGAAATTCCAGTTAAGTGAAAGTAACATCTCTGAAAGGCTTGTCTTACAGAATTGTACTCCAGGAGATGTTGAAGTTACTGAAGTACATAAAGAAAAGATTCAAGTTGTGGAAACCAATATTTCTCACGATCCCCCAAGGGAATGCACTTCAATTGAGGACCTTTATTCAGCTCAGGGTGTTCAATCAACTTGTGAAAACGAGATGCGTTTTAGTGCACCCAACAATAATTTCAATCACTCTTTCATAGAACTACCTACCCCGAACTTGGATGTGCAAATTGGAGAACTGATCCCATCTGTTCATACTGAAGCACAGCAAAGTAGGAATGTCCACCCAAGTGCAACTTCTCTAGAAAATTTTGAATCTCAGCCTGATATTGGTATGAATATGGGTGGTTCTTCCTTTGACAATTCGATAAGGAGCGAGATTTGCAGTCTGAATTATAGCCAGTATGAGCATGTGACTGAAAGTCAAAAGAGGGCTAGGAGTGATGATGCCGAAAATAATGAGCCACTGGACCTTGAGTTGTGTACTAGACAGATGGAAGTATGGATGTCAAGATTGAAAAATGCAGCTAAGAAACGAGCTCGGGCAGATGGTGAAATCAGCACAAGGCTGCTAAGGAAAATTGAGGAGCAGAATAAGATCATTGAAGAGCAGAACAAAATGATTCAACAGCATGAGAAATTGAAGAACGAGGAACAGCAAAAGAAACAGAAGGGTATTCGTAGATATGAGCGTGAACTACGTCTCATGCAGGGTGTTCTTTCTGACTACCGGAGGGCTCTGAAAGAGGTAGACAAGTCATATTCCAAGTATAGAGAGCGTTGCCAACTTCCTGAAGAGCCACTTTATATGGATGATCCATGTGGTGGTGGTAAAGTTATCCTGGCAGCAGAGTTTAACAAATTGTCACTCGAAAGCCAAAACAAGGCCACTCAAGTCAGCATTGAAGGCATGATGAAGAACTTCATGCATGAATGGGTTGATAAATTTGAAGAATATTTTATTGAGCTTGATCATCTCTGTCATAGGTTGGAAGACGTAGAAATTTCTGTGTCCTCGTTGAAAGGAAAGGTTTTGAACGCTCAGGATCCTGGAACCTGAAAATGCATTCTGGGCTTCTCAATGCACTGGAGGCTTTTGGTTTCGTTTTAACGTCCAGGTCTTTGACATATCACAGGTGACTTAGTTTCCTGGACATGTCTGATAAGTTGGTTGTTTGTGTTACAGATGGAAGTAGCTTCTTAGTAGTTTAAGCTCTTGTTGTCGAAACCTTAATCAGATTGATGATCCTAAAAGTTCGTGTTACGTGGATACTGGTTCTTAACTCTTTGTCCTGACAATGATAATTAAGTTGATTTTGGCCGTTCAACATGTGATCCTAGATTGAATATCTTACAAGAAATTCATGAATCTGCATTTGAGTGAGTGATGGAGCTAGTTACTTGCTTCTTGTGTGCATTTGTCTATTACAAGAAGTCTCATGGAGCAGGGCTTTCCGGCTTTGCAGATAAGCCGTTAATGTTGAGGCTGTAGTTTTAGCCACACATATTCTTTCTGATGGAAGGCTAAACCTGCAAAATCACGCTCCTTTTCCCTTGATTTATGCTGTATTCCGTTAGTGCACTTAGAAAGAGCTGCATTACTCGTAGCTTGACGATTTGAGGCAGGTATTAACACCTACAACATCTTTGGTAAAAGTAATTGTGTATTCTAATACTAATCTTGCTCTCTAAATTTTCTTGGCAAGAATTGAATTCCCAAGTTTTTTCTCTGTTCTTTACATGGTGCCAATCTTTTTTTTTTTCTTTCTTTCTCCCTAGAAATATTATTCAAACTTTCACTTGTTACGAATTCAAGATGCTACGAATTCAAACTTTCACTTGTTACGAATTTACAGTGTATTTTTTTGTATAAAAATTTTCAAAAACTCTAATCCAAACAGGCTCTAAAGTGCCAACTTGTAATTGGGATGCCAAAAATAAATTGTAATTTGAGGTGTCTTGAATTTTTATTTTTTATTTTTTGCACTACAACAATAACATTTATATAACCTAATCTATATTATTCAATCATAAGGTTTAGAAATTCAACTAGATCAAAAAGGTATTTTGACATCTGTTTTAAATTGTTTCACAAGTAGACGAGATTCGAACCTGCGACCTATAATTTAAAGAAAGATTTAATCTTTTTTGGTGACTCTTGAGCCAAAGGTGGATGGCCAAAATAACTCGATGGTGCCAGGGCACTTACATTTGAGAACATCTGAAGCCGCCATGTATCTGAAATATCGCACTGGGGTCAACAGGCCAAAATCTTCTTTGGTGGTCAAGATTCCGTGGTCCAGCCTTTTTAAGTGTCTTCGTGGAGCTTCATGGTGGCTGAAAAATCTAAACACTTTAGATATCAGCCTTTTAAGTGTCTTCGTGGAGCTTCAAGATTCCGTCGTCCAGCCTTTTGAAAGTTGTAGGTTTGTGTTTATACCCAGATCAGAAAATGAAATCAGTCATGCTCTAACTCAATTTGCTCTCAAGTTAGTGTATGATATTGAATGGTAATAAGACTTTCCAAGTTGGCTGATAGACATAGTGAAAAAGGAAATGAGGATAGTAGTCCTTTTTTTAATTAAATTTTGTATTATCAAATGGTTTTCATATATATATATATATATATATATATTTATATTTATATCTGTTAACGTATGTGAAAAAAAAAAACACTTTAGATATCTTTGGGTATTTTTCTCTTATTTTCGTTCGAGGCTTCGTTGGCTCCATATACTGTCTATCTTTAAAAAATATATATATTTATCACTTTATACGCGAAAATGAAATCTCCTTGAAAACAATAAGCCTGAATTGAACACCACCCACGTATTGATATGAGAAGAAGCAAAGGTTTGTGTGTTATTGTGCTATTGATTTTGATGGAAAATTCTAATCACATATAATTTCAACGTTCAACTTCACGCCTTCGGTCATTTTATAACCCATGTAAAAAAGTCCTTGACCGTTGACTCTTCCACCATCTTCCTGCAATTACATGTTCAGTGACATACATAAGGCTTGGTGTAATGATAATATTGGTGAAGCATGAATCTACTTTCAAACAAAAAGATTTTTTTTTCTGATCTAACAATAATATTGAAGATTCTAAAAGCCCTCCATTGGGCATGAATCTAACAATATTTGAAGTGTTCAAAGAAATCAAAGATACCATTCATCTCTTTGACCTTTGTTCCCTTTTCTGGAAATAAAATGTTTAGATTTTTCAGGCATTGTGGAGCTCCGGGAAGCAACCTAAGGGCTGGACCCCGGAATCTTCATCACCAAAGAGGATTTAGGAACTTTTCTTGTGTACCATTTAGAAATGGGATAATCCCCGAGGTTTCTCTTAATATAATATAGCAGTCTTGAGATTTTGAAAATTTCACTTACTTCCCTTAATAATTATAAAATGATGATATTAACCCTCTCTTAATACATTATTCATATATCAAATAAATGGAGTTCAAAAAATTAGAGAAAAAAATAAAAATCCCCTTCTTCTCTGTCCCCTTTTTGCAACATTCTCCCTTACTCATTTTTTTTTTCTGAATGACTATGTAATTTTTTATTTGTAAATTCCAGTAAAATGAATTTTATTTATTTTATTTATTTTTGTGATTTGTGATCGAGTGGGATATGATTTCTTTATTTATTTTGAATTGATTTTTATAATGATTTAGTACAACTTAAAAGCGTGAGCCATGGGTTGAGGAGAGGTTGGGAAAAAAAATAAGGTTCATAAAGGATCGGTTTTAAGCATATAGAGTTGAATTGGTGCTAGTGTATTTCTTACAAATATATTTTTTATTTTTCAATTTATATATTTATGGACAATAGCTTTGTGATGTGGTGGTACTATTGGAGACTTTGTTTTTAGTTGGTGTTATTTTTTTTAAGTAAATAAAGTGTCTTAGAAGTATTTTTATTTAGCAAAATGAGCAAAAGGGTAGTTTGGGATATTTGTAAATTTTGTTACACAAATAACAAAAGTAAGGGGGCTAAGTATTTTTTAAAATGTTAGAGGTGTTAAGTGATATTAAGAGAAATCTCACGGGAGGTTTTTGATATTATCCCTTTAGAAATTCATTTTCCTCGTACTTCCTTGAAGCTTCTTCGTTAACTCCATATGAGGGGATTTTTTTTTTTAACTAAAATTTATATCTTTATACACGAAAACGAAACCTGTGATTAGTGTAAATCTCCTGGAAAAGAATAGGTCTGAATTGGTCACCATATATTGATATGAGGATATGCTAATTTTTCTGAATTGGTCACCACATATTGATATGAGGATATGCTAATTTTTTGTCTTATTGTGCTATTGATTTTGATGAAAATTCTAATCAAATGTAAATTGAAGAAGTCATTTTAGCCCACTGCTGCTGGTCTTGGTTCAAATCTACTTGTTGCAAAAGAATATGACCATGGACTTTTCAAACCTGCATATTTAGTCAAAATACAATTTTATTCTGTTTCCAAGCTTTTGCTTATATTAGCTATCTTTCATCCTTTGTAGGTTGAACTACACATTTCATTTCCAACTGCTGTGCAAAGAAAGGATGAAAAAATGGCTTTCCAACTACTTACCAATAGTACAAATATTAAGTGCTCTAATGTCTTGTTCCTTGTAATGAAACTATGCTTCCTCATCATATGCTTTTTTCAGTCTGCTATAGGAGCTGCCACTCCTCTAGAAACCATCAATATTGGTGCAATCATAGATGTTGATTCCCGAGCTGGTAAAGAGCAAAAAACTGCCATGCTGGTAGCAGTTCAAAGTTTCAATAGTATATCAACAAATCACAAACTCACTATTCATTTTCGTAACACCAGCAACTATCCAATTCATGCAGTGTCTGCAGGTTAGTTCACCTCTTTTCCGCTTGTTTTCTTCCTTTAGTTGCTAATATTGGGAAAAAGTAAAGTTTGATATTCCTAAGTCCGATTTTTCTTCGATGTCAACTTTGGTTAGAAATGCTTCTGTCATGTCTAATTTGAGATATTTTGTGCCCTTGAAACTCTTTTGCAGCTGAAGAGCTGATTACACAAAAACAAGTGCAAGTTATAATTGGGATGCAGACATGGGAGCAAGCTGTTTTGGTTGCTGATGTTGGGAAAAAAGCTCAAGTGCCAGTTCTTTCATTAGCACCAGCTCCTAACAGACACCTGTTCATACAGCATAGATGGCCTTTCCTGGTACCAACGGTTTCCGATGGCTTCGAACAGATAAGTTGTATTGCTTCTATCATCCGTTCTTACCACTGGAGAAAGGTTGTAGCAGTCTATGAGGACAACACATATGGTGGTGATTCTGAAATGCTTGCAATACTATCTGAGGCCCTTCGACCTGTTGATGCAGAAATTGAGGCTCATTTGGTTCTTCCACCAATGTCTTCTGTGTCTGATCCAGAAGGAATAGTCAGAGAAGAGGTAGAAAAATTATTGATGACACAATCCAGGGTGTTTGTTGTTCTTCGATCTTCATTATCACTAGCCAATCATTTGTTTAGAGAAGCCAGGAAGCTAGGATTAATGGGTAGAGACTCAGTTTGGATAATTGCAGACACTCTTTCTAATCTCCTAGATTCTGTTGACACCAACTTCATCTCCTCTGCTCAAGGTGCTCTAGGAACCAAATTGTACTACTCAGAAGAGGCTACTCCTTTTCTGGATTTTAGACGTCAGTTTCAGAAAGTTTTTCGATTGGAATTCCCAAGTGAACATAATTTGGAGCCTGGAATTTATGCTCTACAAGCATATGATGGCATCACAGCTATTTCGAAAGTTGTGATGGAATTAGGCAGTAAAAGTAATACTGGTACTTCAATGCTACTGCCAACGATAATTCGATCAAACAATTTCACTGGCTTAACTGGTGATATATATTTTCATAATGAGTCACTATCAAGCCCACCAATGTTTAGGATTGTCAATGTTGTTGGCAAGAGTTACAAAGAACTTGGCTTTTGGTCATCAAGTTTTAACTTTGCAGATAGCCTTGAATTGGAAAATGGGAAGATAAATTTTAGTGCAGTTGATGGTGTTCAAACCATGCAAAATATGACTGCTAGAGTAAATTGGCCGGGGGAATTAGACAGAATCCCAAAAGGTTGGGCAATGCCCAGTAATGCAAATCCAATGAAGATTGGAGTTCCAGGACGAACAGTTTTCCAGAAATTTGTAAAGGTAGATTGGGTCGACAATGACAAGAATGGTGAGTGGAAGTATGACGGTTTCTGCATTGATCTTTTTGAAGAAATACTTAAACTTTTGGAGCAAGAATATGCCCTCCCTTATGAATTTTATCCCTACAACGGCAGCTATGACCAGCTTGTTGACCATGTCATCAATCGGGTATAAACTGTTCCTTGAAGTTCATCAAATTACTGGTCTACATGAAACCACCATTGAATGTGACTAATGATATTTTTAACCCTACTCTTCATTTTGTCAGTTTTTTTTTTTTTTTTGGCAATCTCTTTCTCAAAAACTGAGCCTTTTGTTTTTCTTTCATGTTTCTTTGAAGTCCTTTGATGCTGTTGTTGGCGATGTAACAATACTGGCCGATCGATCAAATGATGTGGATTTTACCCAGCCATATGCCGAGTCAGGCTTGTCCATGCTGGTCCCAGTGAAAAATGGAGCTCAGATGCCATGGATGTTTGTGAAACCTTTCACTCGGAACATGTGGATTGCAACATTTTCAATAATGTTCTACACAATGATCGTGGTATGGTACATAGAACACCAAACTAATGAACAGTTCAAAGGCCCTTGGAAAGACCAGTTCGTAACTGCAATCTGGTTCACATTCTCCACTCTTTTCTTCGCTCACAGTAAGCAAGCCTTCTTGTTATTACATGCGGATACAAAATTCCACAGCTCATCATGAAGTGCTTTCCTGAATTTGTATCTTTTTTGTCCAACAGAAGAAAACGTCAGAAGTAACTCTACTAAAGCGGTGGTTATGATGTGGCTATTTCTGGTGTTCGTAGTAACCTCAAGTTACCAAGCAGCTCTCACTTCAATCCTTACAGTCCCCAGACTTGAGCCTCGTACGACTGATGTAGAATGGGTAAGGAAAACAAATGCAGCAGTTGGATGTGACAGTGATTCCTTCGTAAGGGATTATTTGCAGAATGTACTTCAACTTCGAAACATCAAGACCTTTGACAGCGAAGACGCTTATCCTGCAGAATTTGAGAGCGGCAACATAACAGCAGCATTTCTTGAACTGCCTTATCAGAAGGTTTTCCTGGGAGAGTACTGCAATGAGTACACTGCTGTTGGACCTACTTACAGAAATGGAGGACTAGGCTTTGTAAGTAGTCCTTCACAATCCTGTCTTCTAGTCAGAACCGTTAATGGTTTAAAACACAGTCTAAAATCATTTCTCCATGCTCTTCTGCAGGTGTTTCAGAAAGGATCTCCAATAGCCCGTGATTTTTCCAAAGCCATTTTAACTCTGCAGGAGAATGGTAAGCTTAGGAGCCTCGTAGAAGAATGGTTAGAATCATCTACGAACTGTTCGAGTGTCGATGGGTCTGGTAACCCTGAGAGTCTGCGCTTTGAGAGCTTCTGGGTATTATACCTTATTTCTGGTTCCACTTCCACTTTTTGTTTTGTATTTTTTATTACGAAAAAATGTTGGAGACGCCAGGAGGCCTATCAGAATGGTGCTATTGTGGGTGGTAAAGGAATAAAAGGTATCGTGGATATGGTAGTAGAACTAGAACCGTACTTGCGTCGCAGATCAATGGGGAGAGCTGGGACATTCGCTCAAAGATGGAGTTCCGCACGGTGGGGTTTAGTAAGTCCCACAGACCCTTCAGAGCATTTTGAGGCTGCTCCATAAGGGGAGTTGAAACGCTTGCTGTGGTGTGCATGCATATTCGTTCAGGGGGTACAGGGAGATGTCGTAGGAGCTCTGACTTTCAATTTTCCTCAACCATATCAACAGCATTTTGATAATGCCTAACATGTAGAAATAGACATTACTCATGTGGATTGTTGACAGAATAGAGGGAACTTTTGTTTGTTTGTTTTTTTTTTTAAATTTCTTAGTGTTTGAGAAGAAAGAATGGGTTGAAGGCAAGCTCGCTGACTTCTTGATATAGGCTCCGTAGATGCATTACAGAAGCTAGAGAACATGTTCTTCATCCATGCCTTGTAATGTTGTAGGCTCCGCTTCTAGGGAGCTCTCTTTGAAGGAAAATAAACTGCTTCTCTAAAGCATTTTCAACCAAAACATTCTTTTTTTTTTTTCAATCCCAGAAACACGGCGCTTATTAAAAATAAGCCACAGTATAATTTACTCGAAACACCCCAAAAAACAACCATTGGAAAAAAAATTTCACGGAAGATTAGTCCAAATTAATCAAACATGATCCAGTCCTTCATCTTCCAAGTTCAGCTACAAGTGACATTTATGAACCAAACAGCCCTTTAAGACTCTATCGTAAATTAATGCAATGGCGCTTCGCTTGCATGCGTATTGCGTAAAGTGTCGAGGATTTCTTTTTGTCAACTAGAATGGAAGTTCAAAGTAATCCTTGTGACACAGTCGACCCTAATTGCCATTTAGATCTCCCAAAGTACAACTCCAACGTTTCCTCCTCCAGAATTGTTCTAGAAGCCGAATGTTTATACGTTTCACAGGATTATCATCCTCGCGTGCGCACAGACACACACAGAGGCAGTAAAGGAAAAAATTCGTAAGCAAACACTTTTTGTGATGGGAGTTTATTTGAGTGATTTATTTAAGATAATTACTGTAACACTTTTTGTAATATGATATATGTGAGATAAAAAAGTGATTAAAATTTGTGAAGCAAATCATTTTATCTCAAATCATCTCAATCCAAACACACTAACTAATTATTTTCTGTCAACTAGTGTATAACCATTAGAAAGTGCAAGAAATATGTCACAAGGAAAGAACTGTAGCTAGTAATAGCCCCGTCCCCTACCTCGTCCACCTCCACCTCGACCCCTGCCCCTGCCCCTGCCCCTGCCTCTGCCCCTGCCCCTGCCTCTTAATCCACTTCTACCCCCATATGCTGAACCTTCAAATGGCCTATTAGCATACTGGTTCTGAATTCCACCATCACCACGTCCCTTTTTCACGGCATTGTTGCTAGAGCCATTCGTTGTACCAGCAGGGCGTTTACCTCTGCAAACAGAAGGAAAACGAATACGAAGGTGAGAAACCAAGCACAGGTGATTTGATTACTCGAATTGACCGGAACACTAATTAAGTTCCACTTTCAATTGCTTAGGTAGGCTGCAGTTCAATTCATATTTACATTGTACTAAGCTTCAAAGGTCTTTCTTTCTATAAGTAATGCCTGTACCTTAGAAAGGAGAAACAGAAATCTTCAACTATTTACTATGTGAATGTCAAAGAATCTCTATTGTGCATTTGCTTCCACCTTCTTTGCCAATGTTCCACCCTTTTCTCAAGTACCCAGGATTCTCTCCCAAGTATAACACACTACTCATTACCAGGACTTCAAGAATGATCACCGCATAACTCACAGTCCACATTTATATGATCGGAAAACATCAAAAACTCTAAACCAAAAATGTAGTTGAGCTAGACAATCTTGACATGACAGCTTTGCAGTTCCAAACATACCCGGCTGCAGGAGTGTTTGATGGAGGAGAAAGTTTCTTAGTTTCTTTCCAAGATAAGTCAATTCTCTTGTCACCAATAAATGATGGTGATTTTGAATGCAGTGGCTGCATAATCAAGAAATTGTCAAGAGCATTAGTTAAAGTATTTCTATATCAGGAGTCTACAGGAATTTTATCCCCATTCACCTGTGTCATAGCCAATATGTTGTTACAAGTACGCAACCCAGTTGTGGTATTCTGCTTCTGTGTCTTCTGAAATTTGGTCAAAGGGAAAAAGAAAAATCAATTAGGACACACTAAGACATAAATAATCCAGAAAATAACTCTTAACTCTGGCTTGGTCAACTCACTATGCTGGCCTTTGCTTCCTCAGAAGTAGCAGCCGTCAATGCTTTGTTGTGCTCAGCCATTCCTTGAGTTAATTTCTTCATGGTAGCCCTAGCTAGCTCTTCCACACAATTTAAGCTGTAATGGAAACAAATGAACATCAACTTTCAAACCTCCTTCCCCTCTTTCCCTCTCTCTCATACCACATGCCCAAACCCACACAGACAAACACATATAAGCTCTGCAGAAGAGGAAAAGAATTACTGAATATTTTCAGCTTCAACTGTCAAAGGATGTCACAAAGCAACAGTTATCAAATATATGCACTAAAATAAATTGCATTTTAGAGTTTAGTATTAAATTAAATTGAAGAATAAATGGCTCTATACTCACAGTCCCTCTTCACTCGTAGACTACAAGACATTTCTAACTACAGAAAGAAGATTTCCTGATGCTCTCTGTCACATGATATTGATCTTTTCTGAGCAATTTTGTCCCAATTCTGTACAATTACTGAATGCAGTAGACTAGTAATTATCTTTCCTCTTCATTCTGAATTGCATGCCTCGTGTAGGAAGTCACAAAACTATACATGATAGGCAATTGCCCAGTTTATGCATTATATTCACAGGGAAGAGAGAGAGAGAGAGAGAGGAGAGAGAGGGAGGGAGGGAGGGAGGTAAGGATCAAAATATTGTACTGCTACAATCAACAAACTACCGTTCTATGAATTCTTTATGATACTCTGAGAAGTCCTCCCCAAGCCTATCAGAAGGTTGGCCAGTCACAATCTTGTAACCACACAAGCTGTTGGTGGCATTGGGTGCCTATTTAAAGGAAAAGAAGAAAAAAATGAGCAGTGTAAATGGAGAAAATGTAGTAGAAATTGAAGGAAAGAGAGACTTTGTGACCTTGTAAGCTAAATGGTGGAATGTATACAATAAGCACTCGACATAAGTGAAGTTCATCTCTTCTCCTGTTTTTCTTATAGGCATGTATTTCTGAAAAAAAGAAATAATATCCAATCAATCAAATAAGCAGTATTTTTATACATAGTTATAAGGGAATAGACTCATTCTTCATACTGTAAATTGAAGGCCTCTCATACTAGTATTAGAGGAGAATAAATCAAGACTCAGAATGAACAAGACTGTGGCCACAATGAATGTATAAAGATAAAAATCTTTATAATAGATGCATATAGCTAGACAGAGAGGGAGACATTTGGGGAGAGAAGAAAAAATGTTTTCTTTCCAACCATGCTTGGGTCTCATATATTATGTTCTAGGTGCTTTACAAGCTGTAACAAATTAGTCTTCCATAAGTCGTAAACTATATACTTGCCTTCAAAAGCTGAACAACAGAGGGAAGGATTTGTCTTGAATCCTGAGGTGTGGTGTAAGGTGAACTCTCAGCAAGATCCTTGAGCAGGTCAACTTTCCATTCTTCAGGAAGCTGCCAAGAAAGAACTTAAGAGAAGATTTCAAACAATAGAGTGGAATCTATACTTGGACGTGAAAAAAACAAATAGCCATTAGGTAAGTTTAAACAGATTGGTAAACAGCAGAAATGTTTGATGAATTTCTATATGGGAATGAATCCATGAAGTATATCCGTAGCGATAAGGTGATAAATTTGCCCATCAAAGTGCTCTTATTCCATCTTAGACAATCATGCAAAACAACAACATATATTTAGCTCATGACTTCCCCCAGTTACCAACCAGAACATGCCAAACAACTACAAATCTGTTTCATCAGCATGGTCACCACTCTTCATCGAAAGGTTGATGCATATGTATAGTCCTTAAAGAATGGCAATTATGTCATGACAAGTGAATAATAAGCAGACTGCCTCTACTTAAGTTATTCAGCGCTCAATGACAGCAAGAATTTCTGTATATCAGTTTATGACATGAGCTAACTGAATCCACTAAATATAGTTATCAGAATAATTCACTAGAGAAGATAAAGGCTACCAATACTGTATGCTGGAGGGGTCTGGGTAAAGTAATCAAGGCTCATGTAAGGATGGAAGCTGAGGCTCTTAACAAATGAATAGCCAATTTGATTGGAAACAAGTGCCTCGAATGCTCAGATTTCATGAGGCCAGACCAAATTCAAACCACTAAGTAGACCTATTATTTGAAGGGCATCTCAGAGAATGTCTTCAGTTCAAACTGCATTCACCTCTAACCATCTCAACTATGCGCAACTGCTCTACTCTAGCTACAGAGTTGGAAGTCAGACAAACATTGAAACCCCTTAAGACAGTTTTTTAAATACTTCGACTTCATTCTTTCTCACTTCAAGCAATACACTTCAATAATCCAACCAGCCAAAAAGAAAACCAGGCAACAAGAAAGTGCAATCTCATTCCGCAACAGCATATCCTAATGATTTCTCAAATAATAACTGCAAAGATGGGGATCAGCAGCAGATTATGCAAGGACAAACCACTATAGGCACATAAAAAAGTAGTGGGATTTCCTCTTAGAGCATTTAAATATCAGATGAACAGCCAGACATTGTTAATGAAACAGCTAAATCCTGCTACATTAGGAAATGCAAAATTACCTTGTCAAAAACAGGAAAAATGTGCTTGTTCAAGTAATTAAGAAACTTGCCATTGGATGCACCCCTCTGCATGGGAAACAGTATTTCAGCTCAACAGACCAGTCTATAATTGACTCAAGAGGGCCATCAAGGTAAACAATAGCACAAACCTCAAAAAATGGGATAGCCATAAACAAGCATGCTATTAACCTAGCAATGTGATCCCCATCTGAAACCTGCATTTTAGAAGCCATCATTTCAAGAATTGCTGTAGATAGATTATACTACAAAACCAAGCATAGTTGCATAAGATGGGAAGGGAACAAGAAAGAATTATTGCTTCTATGCATGGCCAAGAGTTTCACTTGAAAATGTCAGAACCTTGGTTACAAAACTAGCTTAATTATATGAGAAAAATAGTGAGATTCAGATGGCATCATGACAAAAATGTCCACAGGGAAAAGGAAAATTTAACGTAGGATGAAAAGAACATGTGAAATGTAAAACCCACCCAATAAACTACAGATAACATGACAACATTTCAGCAATGCAGTAATTTGGCAGAAGCCATCTTGTAAGAGTTAGCCTTTTCTTCTTGCATTTGGATATCGCATACAAGTAGCAAAATAGTAGACAGGACTCTGTTAAGTCACTAGATTGCTATGGTAGTATCTTTAAGTTCAACTACCAGACAAACATAGCGATGAAGATCCCCTGCACTTCGAAAGCATTGTATATGGTATCTTCTCTTCATCAATCTGACAAAAAGGTTAACCTTAACCATGCAGTTGAAAAAGGATCAAAGAAGTCTACAAGAAGATTATCTGCTTCCAGTGAATGACATCCATGTACATATGACAACAAAATCATGTCTCAAGTTTTGTAAATATGAATATGGTAAGTTGATGTGCTCTTCACACTCTTAAGGATCTTAATAATGGTCAGCCCAAAAAATTATTAATAACAAAAAAAATTATAATAACACTTGCCCATAAATGACATATATTTATTTGGAATGCTTGTTTTGAGGGAACTTTTCATTTATTTTCAGATGGGTTTTGAAGGGGGGAGAGGGGGGGGGGTTGCAGCAAGAGTCAACCATGTCATCAGGTAATGAGCAATTGCTTACATCGAACTGAGCATCAAGATCCGCTTGGCCTTCAATGATCTCAATGAGCTCTTGAACACGCTCAGGAGGAGCTTTTTCTCCAAATATGCTTAAACTTTTTAAGAAATCCATAAACATCTTAAATTCTGCTCCCGTCACATCTTGTAGACTCTGCAAAAAGAACTAATCAGTTTCTTACCCTTTATTTCCTTTTTTAAATCATCATATCAAACAATTCAGACTACCAGCTCTGCAATAAGCACCCTTATTCGTCCTCACCTAGCAAATTCCTTTGTTAATATTGAAAACATTACAATCATCAACACGAAGACATATCAGCAATTTCCATAGGTATAAAACAGAAAATTTGTCTAAACGAAGAATTGCAGTTAATAATCAATGCTGCATGTTTGGCAGGAATTTGCAAACTGAAAGTTCTATGGTTCAACAGAGGAGCAATTGGATTAATACACACAGAGAGACATACCTTTTTAATCAAATCAGTCATGTGTCTTTCCATTAGCTCTGGTGGCTTCAGCAACTCAGTTTTAAGAGGGAATACCTAAAATAAAGTATGTTGATTAAATATAAAACCAAAAAGAGCAGCAAAGTTCATTATACTGAGCCATGTAATTTTCACCCAACCTTGTCTCTGATAAAACTTAAGGTTCTCTCTCGAAGATTCTCATCAGTCATCTGCTCATCAACACTCTCAATGTGCTTAAATAAGGCTGTCAAAGAAGCTGCAAAAGAAAGTTCAGTTTACCGACTTGATAAATCTTAAGTGGTGGTTAACCATTGCAGCGATTCAACCAAATACAACTATTCACCCACCCCAAAAAGGCTAAGATTAGAAGGAAATATAGAAGATAGAAGACCACATATCAAATTATTAGATGGAAACAGAGTATTGCAATGGGATTCCTTTTTACCAATGGATTAAAGATTGTACATACGGCATGATCTCTATAATTCTAAGACAATACCTCTGGATGACCGAAGACCCAAACAAGGTGCTAGTATAATATGGAATCCCCACCCCCCCCCCCCCTCTCTCTCCCAAAAAAAAAAAAAAACTAAAACAGCATTTAAAATATATTCATAAAAAGATACATAAACAAGCAATGTTACAAAACCATCGAACATAGTGGTATCACTCTGATGTGAATTGGTCATAGCAATTACCCTTGCTTGAGTTTTTTTATCGTTGAATGTGAAATGATATGAGAAAAGCTCCCAAACTAATGGAACAATCACCGCATCTTGTAATGTGTAGCCTAAGACTCTAATAGCCATGAGCCATACTCCAAAGTTCTAGTAGGTATGAATTGAAGATTTCTAGTGAAACATATATATTAAGTCAAAGCCATATGTTATATGTATGTATCAGCTATCCAGTCATTCATATACATGTGCCTGCTGATCAAGGACACCAATCATTGATACACGTTTGCCTGCTGATCAAGCCAGTTTAAGTGGCAATGTTCACAGTGCAACAAGAACTTTTTATATTCACCCCACAAAAAACAAAAGAAAAATCGTAAATTACAATGAACAACCATGGACGACTGAACAAAAGTGGACCATAACCTACTGACATTCATCCTAAGTTGTAAGATTTAACACCAATCTGCGATAATATAATGTAAAGAATGCTAATACCAAGCTAAACCTAGTCAACATAGAATTACAGAGTCATGTATTTCAACCAACAAAAATTGGAGCTTACATGACTTGAGTTCGACCACTGCAATGAAAAGTGGAATCTACAGGCACAACAGTCAAAGAAGCATGACAAACAACTAAAGTCTGAGCATTGGAGTATGTTTTTCTCACATAATATATATATATATATGGTAGTCAGAAGTTGACCAAAGTGTACTTGTTTAAAGAAATAAACTCTATCAAGTGATCACTCGTGAGCTTGTACTTCACATGATTGTTCTCTACATATCACAAGAAAATAAGGATACAATCACTCATATACAGCAAAAGTAGGAATCCTGAAAACAAATAGAAAGTAAAGCATCAAGGTATAAGCACAATGTTACACCCTCCCAGTGACATCATTCTTACATCTACACTATGAAAACATAAATATGAGGCTCCAAATTCAAGAAGGTAGTTTCAGCGTATTTCACCAAACCAAATCCTGGAGGCAGTTCTATTCCTGATTAGTATTTTTTCGGACCGAATAAAACTAAAAAAGGATTTAAATGTGATTATCATTTTCAGTAACCATAGACCGATCAAGAGCTACTCCAATAGCTGATATCCTGAAACCTAATCTAACCTGTGGTCCATCTTTGGATACCAATTAGGCTTTGAAACATATCAAAGAAAGATGTAGCATTCTCAAATCAAATAGAATAGAAAGTTTGAGACCTATATCATTCTATTCTGTATTGACTGTCCAGTAAAAAGTAGAGACAGAAAAACAATCAGTATTGTGTTGCATCGTACAATAGTACCTTTAACATCCTGCCTCAATAAGGATAAAAGAGCCTTATGTACTGCATCGCGCTCAACATTCTCCTCTACAAGCATCAACCATGTTTTTAGATCAGATATGAACAACATTAAAGACAACTGGAAGTTCAAATAAAAAAACTAATTTACCAGCAGTGAGGAGCTGGGCAAGAATATCAACAATCTTAGAAAGATGTTCAGGTGTATCTTTGCAGAAAAGAGGAAGTCCACGAATTGCTTGCACGCAAACCTGCAAGATTTGATTGGAAATCAAAAGCACAATATTTAGGAACAAATACAAAAGAGTGTCATCACAGTTCATACAAGCACTATGAGATTACAGAAGAAAGTTTAGATTCACTTATGCAAATTTCATCATATGCAAGCAAATAAGAACCACTATAGAGGCCATCAAATCATATCAAAGAACAAACCCGACAATATTTTCAAAGCAAAAGGAAAATTACCTGTATGCGAACTTTCAAACTAAATGAGTGTGTGCTCATATAATCTCTGTGCGTGTATGAGAGAGAGCGAGAGAGAGAGAGAGAGTAAGTAGAAGTTGCCCAGACTTCTTAACCGTATCCATAACAGAAAGTCAAAATTACTTCACGTATCCGACACTTTTCAAACACATCAGATACCACAAGAATGTTTAATAGAATCTGATATTGAAAACTAACAAATTTATGGACAAGTGCTCATGGATAGTCAATTAAACCTTTCTCATGATTCATGTAACAAAATAAGGAAAGAAAACGGGTTGCAGCAAGGTTTGCAGCCCATTTACAAAAAAATTGAAAGAAATAAAAATCACCTGCTATTCTAGCAATACAATGGCAGATCACCCAAAAATTTAACTCCTAAGCATATGTTGAATAGGATAATGAACATTGAGCATTATAAAAGGTTTTCTCCACTCTCCAGAGTCACATTCTTGTTGTTGTGCCTTCTGAACTCCTTCAATACATTTTGTTGTTCCTCTCCTTCTCTATGCTACCAAAATTAATGCAAAAGGGCATTAATGCAAATCCTGCTATTCTACCTCATGCAGATGTTCCAACTCTAAAAGAAATCTTTGATCTAGCTCGAAGCTTCTCAGAACATCATATCAGTCGCCTACAATGTGGATCATGAGCCCTATTCTCTCAAAATGTTGCAATTGATTAATTGTCCCTTCATTCTCATTACCAGAGCCACTGACAAGTAGCCTTTTAGGAGAATTCATTCATGATCTGTTACGTGACTGAAAAAAGCAAGCCTAAAAGATAGCAGCATCAGACACCAATTTATGTTTCCACAGAAAAACAGTTCATTCTGTTATAGTATCTTCACTGATAACTTCCTACATGCAACCCAAGCCAATTTCTATCTTCAGCACTAACAAGTAATTGCAACTCAACAGACTCAGCATGTATCCTTGCAAAAAATGTATATCTTCCTGATACAGCAAATTACTTCTAGAAATAGGCTGCAGGATGCCAATTACCCAAAGATCTTAGCCATGCAGCATTTTGGTGGGTAAAATATGGAGAAGCGTGCTTATTCATTTTGGCATATGTTGTTTAAACTCCTCCCATCCATTCCTGAAGGTTTCCAATCTATTAACTGACAAATAATGTTGATTTCTTTAGATGTTGATCCTCCCCTCTCAAAACCCATTAATTGAAAACCAAATCCTCTTTCTCCACATGGCTTTCGCTTTATTCACAAACAACCTCCACTTCCCTAATTTCTCAAGTGAATGGTGGATGTGTACCATTAAAAAGCAAGGTACACCAACAAAATTTGGGTGTCAACAATCATATCAATATCAGACTGTTCACTTGCAGGTACACGCATGAGTGAAATGCTGCCAGCTAAAGGATCTGAAAACGGCATCCTCAGGAGGGAATCAAGGGTGTAATAAGCCTGAGGAATGAGAAGAATTTTTTTTGGATGTTCACCACATTTCATTCTGTTTCCATCTTACACATAGACCAGGTTCCCAACTATTTGGAACTTTTTATACGAGAACAAGAACAGACTCCTTTAAAGAAAGTACTGCAAAAGCTTCCATGATAATGCACACGACGGCACTGATAAAATCTATCTTCTGCCTCAACAAGATCATAAAAATCTCCATCTTCCAAACACACAAGCCAAAGCTCAACCACCACCTACCCCAGCCAGTTGCTGCTATATCATGCAGAAAAGAGACCACCTAAGTCAAATATGAAGAAGGCAATATAGTTTCCCTGATCTTTTTGCCAAATAGTCCTACACCATAAGGAATCCACAGATCAGGCATTTCAATACTGTTTCTCTTGCTGCTGCTTGAGTTCCATTACACTTGATGTTTAGTAGTATCAGGCTATTAAAAAAAAAAGTTTAAAACTAATGAATATCTGCTAAATTGAGCAAAGGCACCAAGTCTAAGCCTTCAACAAAAACAGAATCATGCAGCTGACCACATTTTAAAATTCTATTTTAAAAAATTAAATCTTTTCCACTTCCTCTGTTCCAAATTGTGATCTTTCCCACCATTTACTTATGAACTTGCAGAAAAAAACAGTTGAAAAATAGCTTCATTCAAATATATATCAACTTTAAGCATGTACTTGCTGAAAATAATTGTTGCAATTAACTAAGAAAATTCCTCCTTCATTCTGCTCGATTCTGCCTAAGAGTTAAACAAGAACAATATCTACAACTGAACACTATCAGATATACTTAAATTGTATAATATCATCATCAATAAGAAAATTTCGAAAAAAAAAAGATGAGATTAAGATTAAGAAAACGCTGACCCCGAGTTCTTCAGCTTCACATAAATCAAGATGGGCATCTACAGCACTGACCGAAAGACTTGGGAAAAACTTGAAGAACCTGGGGATCAGTTGAGCAGCTAATTGCCTAGCTTTAATGCTGGTACTGGTTGCCGCCTTTATTATATTCTCGTAATCCTCCACATGCTAACAAACACCACATTCATATCAATCACCAAAATTCGCAGTCAAAATCAATCTTGCAGCAAATTATTAAAACCCCAAAATTTAAAAATCGGAGAGAAGTTGGGGGCACCTGAGTCTTATCCTTGGCTTCATTGAGGCGTGCCCCGTACTCGTAGAGCTTATCTATGTCCTTGGCCTCGTCGGAATTCTCGGTCATCTTACTTCAGAGCTTCTAAATTACTGCTTAATTTAACTACGTGACTGTGTGAAAAGATGAAGGTTAAGGTTTAAGGAATTGGATAAATTTGTCGAATCAAAATACAGATTTTGTATCGATTTGAACAGAGGTTGATTTGGTTGGATAGAACAGTGTGGAAAGCGAAGATTGAGACGGTATAGTATTACCTTCCAGAAGACTCGAGCTTTATATAGTGGCGGTCCCGTGGACGAAAGAGGAAAGAAGAGAAAGAAGTGAATTTGCAAACAGTAAAAGCTTGAGGCAGGTTTGGTCTCGTAGACCGTAGAGACCAAATTTTGCCACATCTACGACTCTTAAATTTTACCTTTGCAAATTACCAAAAGGATTTTCTTTTTCTGAAAAATATTGCTACTAATTTCTTGGTTTTGACCTTTGAGGTTGCATTTCTTCGATTAGTCCTTGAATTCCACAGATTACTTTTCATTGTCTGGAACTATAAATGTACAAGATTGAAGCGTGAATAATTATTTCATAATTCATATGAGAATAGTAGTATTTTGGAATATTTAAATGTTAAAATCCAGGTTAATTCAACAAATATAGGATAGATGTAGCCTACAGGGAGATAGGTAGTTGAAATGATATATAATTATCTTTAAAAATAATTAGCTGTTTTTTAGGATATTTTTGAAAAATTTTGCTGTAGCAGAGTTTTTAGAGTATATTTTAGAATATTTTTAGAAAAAATATTTTGAGATATTTAAGAGTAGAAGAGTTTCTAGAATATATTTTGAGATATTTTTTAAAATTTTAAAAATTTTAAACTAATTTTTAAATTACCTTTTAGAGTACCTTTTAAAAATTTTATTGTATTTGAAAAACAGTTAAAAAACAGGGGATCCAAACAGAGCCAAGGTTAGATTAGGTAATACATTAAATGACACTCTCGCTTTAGATATAGTAAGATAAGCTTGCAGCTAGCATCTTTTATACATTTAGATAAAACGGGAATTCATCTATAAAGTCAATAAAGTTTGAAAAACTATGATTGATCCTGAAAGGGAATGAATGAAAAAAATAATCTGTCTAATTGAGGCCTGAAAAATTAGAAAAGAAAAACCCGATTCGAATTCTTGGAATGGAAGAAAATAAATCTATTATCTACCATCCATTAGGCAAGATCAAGTAAATCCTGGCAGAATAAAAGGGCGGATAGACTTATGAACAGTGTTCCGTGGTCACTCGTTGGCAGCTTCAGTGTGTGAGTATTTTCGTAATTCTCCAGCCATGTGCAGAGTGATTGAACGGTGGAGATTCAAGATTATATGGCAGCTATTTTTGTTTGGGTTGCCGTTTGACCATCTTGCCATTGGAATCCCTTTTGCCATTGGATTAGTAATTAATCATGATAAGAAAGACTACTGGCTTCGTCTTCTGAGGTTGTTCACAAGATCTGAGATTAGTGCGGTGCGGCAATGCACTTTTGTTTGGCTAGTTTAGCTGATCGAGATTTGGTCACTGTCTTCACCATTTTGCATAGGCATGGTCAATTGATTGGGTTTTATTCAGATCTGATCCAAACCCAAATATATTTGGGCAGAATTTGAGTTGAATTTCTCAAATTCAGATCCTACTAGTAAAAAAGTCATGGATTTGAATAAAATTTATTTTTTTATTATTCATACCCAATCCAATATATTTGGACAGAATTTGAGTTGAATTTTTCAAATTCAAATCCTACTAGTAAGAGAGTCATGTATTTGGATAAAATCTAATTTTCTATTATTCACACCCAAATCAAACCCTACCCAATATATATAGACACACACACACATATATATATATATATATATGTATATGTATATATTAGTAAATAGAATGTAGATGCAGATGAAACTTTGAAAATAAATAAAAGTACTTGATAATAGTTGTTTTTTGAATTCAGAATATTGCATTCAACTCCTTGGATGTTAGTTTTATTATTTAAAAATAAATATTAAGAACACAATAAAGCTAATAAGCTAATTCCTTAGGCTAACCATTGGTCATGTACTACTAAGGACACACACAATAAGCATATACCGAGTCTTTAGTCAACACACTAGTATATATATGCTAGCCCATGTGAATACTACTTTTGTTAAGGCGATCGACTGGGGGATAAAAAACCCTTGAACAACTAACTACCCACGACTCACTTTGAATGTTAAGGCTATATCCTCTATAGTGTAAGAAAATACAGTTTGCCTATGAATCTCCTCAGTATCAAGTAACCTAGCAACGTGCATAACTGCTACAATAACACACTCACCAAACTCACTCCAAGGACAACATCCGAGGTGCGAGGCACATACGAGCAGGTAGTTATTTTGCAAGGAGGTTACGACACGATGACACCTCTCTCCCATAAGTTGTCCTGTAATTTTCATTCCCGTATTTTTAGTGAACAAGTAGGACTCCCAAGATAAAAATCTCCAAGTCTAAGAAGGATTTCAGTTAACCAAAAAAAAAACACTTTGTAGCTGCAGTTAATAATGACATTATACAAAACTTGTGTTCACACTCTGTTGCTTGTCATCCGGCTGCAGGTCTCATGCTCTTTTGCTCAAGTTTCCATCTTCACTTCTCTTACAAAATTGGCATCTCCAATGCTTGCAAAACATCCTTGAACTCAAAATCACGTGTTTCTTTGTTGAAACGCTCAACTAACTTGTACCTGACATCATTCAAGTAAAATGATTGTGCAGTCTCCATGAGCCATTTGGCCTCTGAGTCACTGAGCTTGCTTGTAAACACAACATCACCCCTAATAAGCACCAATTCCTTGCTTTCTGCAAATTCAGTGTAATGAGAGACAGTGAAGTAGGGAGCAGCCTGAGTTCCTCTTGCTTTGTAATCTTCAAGACCAGTGAAAATCATGTGTGGCATTTGCACTGCATCAAATTGTTCAATAAATAAGCGATGACCCAAAAAAATGCATTTTCAAGACAATGAAGGCCACTGAAAGATAAGTGAATCCTGAAAACATAAGAATGTCGTCTTAGGGTAGCTAGGATATCATCATGTAATTAGTTTTTCTTTCAAGCTGGGCAGCAGAGGAGCAGATGGGATAAAAATTAATATCATTGGAAGAAATATTGAAGTAACTGACGAATGGTACATTGGCAACACATGACATGAAATTAAGAAATACAAAACTACCACGTTTACCTTAACCTATAAATACCTGATATGCTACCAATACCGCTTTTATGTATTAAGACTTCACTTCTACTTCTTAGCATATCAGCTAATCCATTTTTGTAACCGTCCATTCTCAGAGAAAACTTAATAACATGGTCTAATCTTGTCCGTCAGACAACAGAATACATAAAATGGAATCTCAGAGTGGACCTTTTCTTTTAAAAAAAAAAAAAAACTTCCTGCTTAATATAGGTGCTCTATTGCAAAATGAAAACAAACTCCAAAATTAATTTCAACAGATGAAATAGTCATATCAATACTAGCTGATTAAATGACTTGATATACAGGGATGATATAAAAATTATGGCCAGGACAAAACAGAAGGAAAATAGCCATGTAACAAGGCCTTGCAAACATATAATATTCTCGTAGTAATGATTACGAGTAGCTTGTTGGCTGCACCACACCAATTAGAAAGTTGAAATATGAATGCTTATCAAGCAAATACTGCACAACCTCTTGACTTGGGCTTCTAGGTAAGTTTTTTCTAGCTTGAGAATTACAGCTTAATCTAATGAAAACATCTATATTTCCTCCCAGTGAAAAGTACATCAATTTTGCATCATTTGTAAATGAGACAAACTTATTCACAACTCTTCAAAGATACCGCTAAAAGAGACACAAACATCCAAGAAGTCTCAGGGCTGAAAAGCTTTTCCTAAGCACCAACAAATATGCACATAAGTATTAAGACAGAGGCAACAGTCTGAAGGTCATTGTGAATTATCCAAAAAATTTAATAGGACACACAATCCTAATTTCAGGCAATCAAGCACGAGAATGACAATGATATATGAAAAACATACATGCAATAGATAGACTTCTTATATAATGTACTGTGCAAAGCAAACTTCAAAGCATTGTTGGCAAGAGGTATGTCGAAACAAAAGAAACTGAAGAACACAAGGCAAAAAATTAAAGACAAAGTGAAGGTGTCAGAGAGATAGCATCCATAAGCAGCCTGCTCTTTCAAGAAAACAGCTGTGAAGCAGCGGGTATGCTAACGCTGTGGGAACAAGTTGCTTAAAGATAACAAGCCATCCCCTGAACTTTCAAAATACAAGCAGATAGGTGACCATCTAGTATGTTATCTCAGTAAGTACAACTCCATTAGTATTTCTTTGTCTCACTTTTAAATGTTTTTCTTGCCTTTCATTCCGTCCAAGAATAATGTCCACTTTCCTTAAACAAATACTTTCTAAAGGAAGGAAGGTAGTACAACCAACATGTTCCATACAATGCTCTAAACATCAGTTAACTAATCCAGTGGACTGCACATATTCCTCATTTTCTCTTTAAACTCTTATATATCTTCAACAATTTCTTAAACCTCATGGCCAATCAAACTAAGACATTCACATTGGGGAGGATGGAGCAACAGGTGTGGTAACAAAACAATTATTCTACTCTACCAATATCAGGAAGCAGAAAAAAAAATTTTGAAATATGAATTAGTAGGAAAATTTGAACTGAATTATGTATCTTGATATTGGCATAGACTTGCTTTATCCTAAGCTAGTGTAGATTTTAGCTTGATTGAAAAAAAAAAACCAGTTTAGTTAATGAAATGTTTTATAGCCAAGGAAAATGCAAATTGTTTGCCAAGGCTAGCCACCGCCATATGACTTACATCAATATGTTTGGAGACGCTGCCAACCTTTCTTCTGATTGTGATTGCTTATGAAAAAGTTCTTAAACAAGGGGAGTCAGGAAGCAAGAAAGAAAGCTAATTTAAAACATTGATTTGTGAAAAGAACCAGAGCATTAAAGATAAGCTTTACAATGTATTACAACTAGAAATGCAAGATAAATAGCGCGTATAAAACTGTAATAGAATGAAGTTCAACACCCTTTGATTCCCCTACAACAGATTACCACCTAAAAGAACCTGAAGTAAGATGGTAATCACTATTGGCTGGAGTTAAAAACCCAAATCATGCATGAATCAGTCTTCCTATATAATCCCCTTCCATTAATCTTTGTTTTGCAAGCTTGAAATATTGCTATCCAGGTACATGCTTTTGATATACATTGATTATTTACTGAATTGCAGGATGAGAAAGGAGAAGTGGTTGATGGAGCATCAACCATCCCAATTCACAAAAACTTAATAACAATATTGAATGAACCAAAAGAATAGCCATGTAGTGAATAGAAATGTAGCTAGTTGAAAGACTCTAATGAATGTGACTGGCACATTAATAATCCACCATAGATGATGGAATTTCAAAAGAGTTGACGAAAAATAAACAGTGGTGCTTGAAAAGCAAGTATCAAGTGATCTGACCTTGAAAAAAAATCGTTGTGTAACCGCTTCCTTTCCACAGTGGAATCACGAAATATCGGCTAAAAAAAAACATAAGAAAGTTTTTTCGAGATTAAGGAACAAACATGTGTCAAAGGAAAGATCATGCACATGGATTACCAATTTTCAGCTCTCTGCTTCAATAGATGGTATAACTTTGCGTCCATTGATGCCCCAATGTGACCTCTTCCCAGGTGATACTGATATAAAACAGCAAGTAAAACAATAAATCTACTGACTATAACAAAAATGTGGATCATAAACAAAGAGTCATTAGTCAACTTGTGATGGCATCATTTGGACATATGATGAAACTTCTCACAGCTTTCTACATATGATAAACATAACCAGTTTTGGTAAATCAAAAAGTCTAAGTTTTTAGTTCAAGGAAGGTAAGAATCACAAGAACAGTTTAATGCATTACATCATCCCAAATGTCAGCAAGTTCTTCTGGAGTTTTGCTGTTAGATCGCTTAATATCAATAATCGATTCCAAAGGCTTAGGTTGCAGAGGACTGAACCCAGAAGCAAATTTCGACGTCCTATAGGACCCAAGCCCACTCCATTTCAAGAAATCACTAGGAATTGCAGGTTTTCTCAATTTCTCAATATGCTTTGGCAGAGATGCAGCACTGTATGATCGTTTCGCAACTAAACAGTGTGAAACATTGTCTTGAATAACACCCACTGCACACAATAACGTCCTCCTTGAGGCCCTACTGGCTAACCTTTGCATTATCCTTTGTCTGCAAAACATCCATAACATTTTAGTTCCTTTTCCCAGTTATGACAAAAGAGGGAAAGCAAATACATTGGTGAAAACAAAATGCAGCAGCAAAAATTAAATCTTTCAACAGCTCATTTAGCATGAAAGAGGAAGCCCACCACACTGCAATGAATTTCAGGGACATGGGTTAGTAAAATGAGATAAAACCAAACAAACCACGTAAAAAGCAACATGCCCTTGCATGTTCGGTCACCGTTGCCACCTCCATATACCATAATACCACAGAAATGAAAGCCAAACTGTTTTGTAACATATGGGTAAACGACAAAAAAAATGGGTGCATAGAAAGCAAAGAAATGGTTGGAGAATTTCATCAAACAGTTGACAGAAGTGGTATTGATTTAGCCCAAAACAGTACATGAGTAAATAAAATGCTACCTTGAGAGAAAAACCCATTAAACAACGATTCAAAACCATGGGCAGGAAATTGCAACATCGGAAAATTACCTGAAGATGAGCTACCAACGGAAGGAATTACAGTGAGAGCTCATGCAATTAGCTGCTGACGCAGGAGAAGTCTCCAACTACCATTCTAGCATTCTTTTTTGATTTTGAGAGAGGATCCAGCATGTTAAACCGGTACGACGTCGTAGACGTGGAAGATAAGTTTGACGTGAACTGAGTATAATTTCTTTTTCATTTTTTTTCTAAAACACTACTCATTTTAGCATGTGTATCTTGAAATTAGACTGAAGAAATTAAATGTAGGATACAAATTTGGATGCCTCTTGGAGTCCACTAGGTACCTACTTCTTGACTCTTGATATTATTGTTTGTTGTTTATTTTAATTTCTATTTTTAAGATTTTGGTTAATGTATTTGGTTAGGAAAACAGTAAACTGTCT
Organism: Coffea arabica; assembly: GCF_036785885.1. Lineage (NCBI taxonomy): Eukaryota > Viridiplantae > Streptophyta > Magnoliopsida > Gentianales > Rubiaceae > Coffea > Coffea arabica. The sequence continues at coordinate 12,607,251 of NC_092313.1, read as the reverse complement.
ACTTTGTTTGGAATGAATTTTTTAAGTGATATTCTTTATTATTTAAGTAGCTTTAGTGAATTAATATATTTAAAATTTGTTTGAAAACACACATTAATTAGACTAACGTATAAATTTTGGAGGACGAAAAAATGAGTTGCTAGTATGTAAGAGGTTTCAAGTTCGAAATCTCTTATTAACACTATAAAAAAAAATATTATCGTCAGATCATTTTGCGAGTCGTGTCAAAATTACAACTTGCGGAGTAAATATTTGTGGAGTAATAGGCTTAGCTTTTATGCATTAAGTATTCTCAGAGATGAGGAGAGAACTTTTGCTACTTCTTAAATATTATGATACACTTTGTATAGCTGATTGAGCCGTTGCTCAAATACTGCAATGGCTAGTTTATTAATAAAATTATCTATCGTTTCCAAAATAAATATTTGAACCGATTGCACCAATAAAGGAGATCAGTGTAAATCACTAAACGCATCCTTCATTTAGTACAAGCATTTTGAAGCGTCAGTCAGTTCATGTCTTCAGTCCTCTTTCTTCAGGTTTAGACAGATATGGATGTGCAAAAATAAAAGCTGGGGAATGCAAGAGTACAGGTACGGCATGGACATGGAGCAGAATCAGATGGTCCATCCACAGCTTTTACTGAGCTCACAAAAAAGTCGTCAATCCACTTAATGAGTACAATGATTCAATGAAGTTGGAAAAGGCAATTGCATGATGAATGAGAGAGTAGACTGTTGCAAGTCAGTCTCAATGAAAGCAACATAACAACGAACAAAGGCACCAAATCTTCAAGCTAAAACAATTGGCTGTATGAACAACAGGTTTCCAGTGATCCCCCTTATTGCACTTTGCACATCAGCACATGCGAAGTGGGGGCACCGGCCACATTCCATCTGTTATGAGTGTTAAAATACCAGCAGTTTGGTTCTTGTTTTACCCCGACCATGCATATAATTGGATGCCGGAGCACTTATTTCTAGTATATCTTACTTAATATGTGGAGAAATAGTATAGATTATGAGGCAAAGAACTGGAAGAGGAACGCACGTACCACACAAATGCTGCTGACCAAGAAGTCTGTCTAATTGATATGTATCCTTGTCTTTGAATGTTAATTAAGTTCCAATATCTCAATAGGGCTCTATCTTATCAGGCTATGAACTGAGTAACTCGCACTCCTTTCCACCAATAAACATCACCATCATGTATGCAATTTCTTCAGGACCATGTTCAGTTTTAATATTGACAAGTTTAGGGGGATAAAGAAAAACTCTAATGATCTGGGGTAGAAGAAGTTTAATATATAACTGGATTAAGTTTAATAATTCAGCAAGCCCGTGAAAGATGCTACATGTGAATCAGTTGTTTTAGACTGAGTACAAAAAGAAGAAACGGCCTAATCGTCATGCTTACAAATAAAGCTCAAGTAATCAGGCAGGCCACTTAAGTAGTGGCAAATAAATCTCTCGTGAATTTAACAGTAATTCACTCGAGGACTGTTAGATAGTTGAACTTTTTCATCATGGTATCCAACTTCCCTTTGAAGAAACGTTTGGACAAGATGGTTGGATGAAAATTCAACATAAGGAAGTTTCTGAAAAATGGTAAAAACGACTTTATGAACTTGTAAAATTGCACTTTTGTCATGGTACCATTACATTTTCCTTTGTCACCTCCATCAATGTGGAAAGTACATTCTCACTTTAAATCTGCTCCCTGTGTATCCGTGAAACAGAATTAATAATTTTGTGGGCATCACGGGTTTTGATTCTCCCTTCTTGAACATGGCTATGCATTAATTAGACACCAATAGACAGTCGTCCACTTCTCACTTTCATCACCATTCTCCTGTACAAGTAGTAGCCATTCTTGTTTGCTATTTTGTCCAAAAGCGGTGGTGCTCTCCCACAAAACTAACTTGAGAGTTGAGCCATTATGTCTTTCTCTTGTTATCCATTGTTCTCTGCTGCTCTCTTTTTTGAGTTTTTTCTGCTTTCTTTCCTGGCCTTATTACCCTCTTCAGACTGCTTGGTCAATGTCACCCGAGGCCGCATTCCACGCGAACTCTCAGTCAACTTCTATGCCAAATCCTGCCCTCAGGTTGACCAGATTGTGGCGTCCGTCACCTCTGAGCAGTTTAGAGAAGCCCCGGTATCCGCTCCGGCCACCGTCCGCCTCTTCTTCCATGACTGCTTTGTTGAAGTAATCTTGATTTTCTTGTCTATGACTTGTAGCATTTTGCAAACGAGTGCATGCATTTCTTCAGACCCGCAGGCTAGCTAGAAAATGTGGCCGGTGCATTTCTTTTCCGTACTAGAATTTTTTTTTTTTACAAACAATTATGGACCACATTATATACAGCATCAATTCCACAGCTTGCAACAATACGCCAACCTCCCCATGTACATTAATGATTGAGTAGTCTACTTAATTAATCTCAACTCATGGTAATATCTTTTCTGTGATAAATTATAAATTAGCATCAAGTAATTACTTTTTATCACTTCTCAAATTGTTGCATGGTAATAAAACTTAATTCATGGTTATGTCTTTTCTGTGTTATAAATTCAAATTAGCATTAGGTTATTAGCTTTTACGTTATTGAATTTGTCACTTCTCGAAATTTTGCATGTGCTAATAACATTGTAGGGGTGTGATGCATCAATATTGATATCGACTAGACAAGGAAGCAAAGATTTAGCTGAAAGGGATGCGTTGGATAACAAGGAACTTGCTGTGGAGGCATTTGAAAGCATAAACAAGGCCAAGGCACTGGTGGAGAGTAAATGTCCTGGAGTTGTATCCTGTGCAGACATTCTAGCAATTGCAGCCAGAGATTTTGTCCACCTTGTAAGTTACATGTTATCACCCAATACCCATGTGTAAAGGGTCAATATCATTTCCTTTTCAATCATGTTAGTGGCTTTTAATAATCATGTATATTATGGTCGTCGTGCTGTTCATGATCTTCTCCAAGTCACGCCAGCATATTCAATAAGAAGCGACTAGAGCTTTTCATTTTTGGTGTAGAAAGGAGAGAGAGGAAAAGCTGAACCCCTGTAAAGAAAGTATTAATTTGTCACATTTGACAGTCAAATAATCATCGAGTATTATGAAATTCTTGAATATGCTGATGCCCTCATTGTTTATGTTTCTGCAGTTTCTGCAGTATTTGTCGCCAATATCTGACTCACACGACAGATTTGTCATCCAACAAAAAGCAAGATAATCCTTGGCCTAATGACAAACTCTACCGATTTAGTCAGAGTTTTTTGAATGTTGTTTGATTCTTTTGTGAAAGATCTAATCAGATTAGGGACTTTGTCTTTCTTAAGCAAAATTAAGGAAAGAAAAAGGGTTGATTCTCTACAAGGCTACAAGTAGCTAGGAAGAATCCAAAAGCTGTGCTAACTTTTTGACGTTTTCATTGTTCTACAGCTGTGCAAATTTTGGCCTTTAGGCAAGTAAAACAAGAGTTCATTTTCCCAACCTCGCCATTTGTCCTGATTAAATTTGGACACTCCAAAAGCTAAATCTAAGAGTTTGCATCATTTCATGCGAATATAATCATCCCATCGTCATTTTCCATACAAGATTCTCTGAAGGCTAAATTTCAAGAATTATGTTGGATAAAAGTTGTTTAAATTGGCCTACTTCATAAACCTGCATACTCCGATTGTATATATAAAGTTGTGTCAATTGAAAAAAAAAATGTATATGTATCAGTTTGATCATGCATGTCATTCATAGCTGATTCTTCATGTATGTAGTAGCTAGCATGATTTCCTTAGCGGGTGCATGTGATCTTATAGACAGGAGGACCGTATTATCAAGTGAAGAAAGGAAGGTGGGATGGAAAATTTTCAATGGCCTCAAGGGTTCCTTCCAACATTCCTCACTCCAATTCAACTGTGAATGAGCTTCTAAGACTCTTCAGCTCAAAAGGGCTAACACTGGAAGACCTAGTTGTCCTCTCAGGTGCACATACAATTGGTTTTTCACATTGCAAGCACTTTGTGGACAGGCTATATAACTATAAGGGTACAAAGCAGCCAGACCCTGCCATTGATCCCAGACTCCTGAAGGCCTTAAAGATGTCATGCCCACAATTTGGAGGCAATACTGATATTGTAGCACCTTTTGATGTTACTACCCCATTCTCATTTGATAACGCTTATTATGGAAATATTGAATCTAAATTAGGCCTTCTAGCCTCTGATCAAGCCCTGTCTTTGGATCCAAGAACTAAGCCTTTGGTTCAAGCCCTAGCGAAAGACAAGCAGAAATTCTTCCTAGCATTTGCTGCAGCTATGGACAAAATGGGCTCAATTGGTGTGAAGAAGGGACCAAGACACGGGGAGAAAAGAAGAGACTGCAGTATGCATATGTGATTCTTGATTTTTTTTTTTTATTCTTTTTTCCCTCCTACATATTCTTTATATGTTTTTTTTTCCCAAAATTTTAAGGTATTCTTTTTCTTCTACCACTCTCTTCTATTTGTTTAGTGTCTTGCCATTCATTGCTCTGACGTCTTGCATCCATAGATTTTCGCTGTAAGCAGTGCCAGGAGGCTCATTTTTAGAAATTTTCTTTAAAGGAAACTAGTTTTAGAGGACTGACATCCAAAATGGTTTAGTTTGTGGCAAGCTAATTATCGTTACCAATTGCCATCCAAAGACCAAAATGTGGACACTTCTACCATCTTGATTCATGCTCCTATGACATCGCAAATACTTTCGTCTATAACCAACTCTAAATCACCTTCGTGAGATGCAGAGGCAGAGATTTTATTGGGGACACGTGTCATGCCAAACAGGTCTACTTTCTGAACAGATTGAGGAATAATTACAAACCTTTAGTTGTCTGGTAAAGCACTTATCATGAAGTCAGGAGATAGACCCTAGCTTCTCATTATTTATCTGATAAGACTGTATATATAGGGAGGGGGGCTTTGGTTGACAAGAAGGTAGGAAAAAAAATACGGTTCTGTACTTAATTTATTTCTTTAAAATTCTCAATTGAATCGAACGTCGAAATTGAGTTATTAGTTCTGTGTTCTGCTGTTAGTTTCGAGTTCTCGACATTTAGTTTCGATCTGGTTCGGACACGATCTTTTTGGTTCTTTCATGAGATTTTAACAAAAATTGGACATGTTTTATTAAGGGAATGCTTATAAGAAGATGGTTTAGTCAAGATTTTTCCATTAATTTAAGTAAGGGACCAAATCAGCTAAGTTCATAAAATGAGGGGACCAAATTGGGATAGACCTATAGAAAGGGGGCCAAAACAGAAACTGTCCCTCATTAAGTTGATGAAGGTAAAAGTTGGCATAGAAGGCTTAGTTATTAATTATTCACTTAACTCCAAGTAACAAAATATGGATAGAATAATGAAAGATAGTAGTGTCCCTTGATCAATTTTATTCCCTGGAACGGCATCTCTAATGGCTTTGGTTTGGGCCGCTTTTCCTAAAACCCCATTCCAAAACCGGAAAAATGAATTTAGTAAAAACCAAACAACCCCCTAATTTCTCCCACATATTAGCCACCTGCACTGTGGCGGCTAAATTGCGCCGCCACCGACCCTACTGCTTCTCCGCACCCAGGAAACGCCGGATTCTCGAAATCACAGCAATGAGAGCGGTGGTTCAGCGCGTTGCCTCCGCCAGCGTCGAGGTTAGCAACGTAATTTCGCACACGAGAACACAGAAGAATTTCCTTCCAGCTTTCTTATTTCTTTCTTAAGTTTTTTGCAACGTAAATTCAGCTGCAATGAGCAGGTTGAGGGGCGTATTGTTTCGGCAATCGGGCCGGGCCTGCTTGTTCTGGTTGGCCTTCATGAATCCGACGCGGACTCTGATGCTGAGTACATGTACATAACTGTTTTTTTATTTGTTTTTTTTTCTGAAGGATATGATTTTTATTGGTATCTATTTGCTTAATTGGTGTATTGTTTTATTTATTTACTTATTTATTGGTGCCGCAGATGTCGGAAAGTGTTGAACATGAGACTATTTCCAAATGAGAAAACTGGAAAGACATGGGATCAAAATGTAATTTTCTGATGAACTCCCTCAAACATAGTAATGTGTTTTGGTTCTGAAAGATTCATAGGGTTATGATTAACTTTTTTCCCCTCTTTGAGCAGGGTTATGATTATTTATTACATTATGTTATTAATTTAGGATTATATAATATCTTGACATTTTAAATTATGGTGTAATATTAAGGTATTTTTAGATGTTGTACAAAATTTAGCCTTTGCATCTTGCAAGCAATTTATGTAATTTTATATCATGATATCAGTAATTACTTTTATTGCCTGCATTATTTTGATTTTCCTCGCCAAAGTTGCACTTAAAGGTTCTAGGTGCGTATATAGTTTGATCGTATGAATTCAGTTCAAGTTAACTAGTGCCTTATAAGTTGAATTGTATTGAATTACTGTGTTTAAAAGTTTTACAAACTTCGATAGCAGAAGTAGAAATTGCCATGGTGGATTTATATTGCTAGGCTATTAATATTAATCTTATCCGCTGACAGCATCAAGCCATGTTTGATTGAAAGTAGAAAGGAAGTCAAAATGAGTTATTGAGTTTAAACTAATTGTACAACAAAAATTTCATGGGATGTTGGAATTGCCATAGACACAAGGAAGATAAAGTACCAATTTAGAGGATTTGAAAATGCTACATGATTTAAATGGTAAGGTAAAAATGATCTGTTATCTATTGCTTTCCTAATAATGTTCGTGGGATTTTTTTCATTTGCAGGTCATGCAAAAGAATTTGGAAGTTTTATTGGGTAGGTGCTTTACTTTCACCTTTCTTGTTGTCAATTGATGATACTTTATCTTTGTTCTTTGAAGATACTGTGGAAGAGCACTACGTCTTAATAAATTGTACTTGTATTGCTTCTGATGCTGGTTTGCTGGTACAGTGAGCCAGTTTACATTGTATGGGATTTTAAAGGGAAACAAACCTGATTTTCATGTGGCCATGCCTCCTGAGAAGGCAAGGCCGTTCTATGAATCTGTGGTTGAAAAATTTCGAAAAGCTTACACACCTGATGTTATAAAAGGTAAGCCCTATTTTGGCTGTCTACTTATTTCCTTTGCTTATCATTTCTTCTGATTTATGTTAGAGTTGGTAGTGGATATGCCTCTGGTTACATAAGGCAGAATTGATGATTAGTCCAATGATTGTTAACGTTAAGGCTGATAAACTTTCTTACCACCAGTAAGTCTTAATTTCAAGAAATAGTGCTAGGAAGCTCTACACCCCTAGTTTTAGATTTCGTACTAAAACTTTCCTTACAAAATTTACTTCTGAATTACTGCATAAGATATCATGATTGCATAATTTAGCTGATCTGTGCTGCATATCTAAAGATTGATTACTAGTCACACGGATAGAATGGAAAACTTTCTTCTAAAAATTAACAAATCATCTATTTAAACTATGGTTATTAGCCTCAATCTGCACCCAAGCCTGCTTGTTTCTAGGAAGCTTCCATGTTCTTTGGACCCTACTGTAATGGCATAGCTTTGATTTTGGATAAGCTGGAAGTGTTTGTTTGCCTTTTTGCAATCATTTAAGTGTTCTTATATGTATTATTTCAATTCTTCAAAATGAAAAGCCAATTGGGTAATAGAAGATTGACTAAAATCATAATGTATTTGTCGCAACTGCATATGAAAATCTGAATTAATGTTCATAAGAAAGTTTATTAGGACTTCATGGTTAACTGTTTCAGAATATGTCTTGCTGGTATTTTTTTTTCTTTTATTGGTATATTCTTTTTTACGTTCTCATGTTATGTATGGTTTTATAGTGGATTCAGTTCTCTAATAATGATTGCCACATATGAAGGAAATGCAAAACCGTGATGAAGAGACTAGTCTTTTAATTCACCTCCTATAGAAAATAATGCCTGTCACTGAAATTGTTCATGAATAGTGGTACCTCAGGAAGTGAGAAATATCATTATGGCAGTTGCAAGTGTAAAATGATAACCAACATTCTTCAACTCTGATAGTTGATGGTTGGAACTTCTTACCCTGTTTAATGAAGTTTGATCCACTTTGTTAGGACAACAATTTTTTTCTTGTTACAGCTGCTGTTTAATGGCGTTTCAACACTTACTCTTGAATGGTTTTCTTTAGTCTTCAAGGTTGTGTGCCTCAGACTTATAATTTTCAGTGCCGTTTTCCTATTCTAGTTACTAGAATAGTGGCCTGTTAAAACTTTTGAGGACATATGTTTGCTTATTTGTGCTTGAGACTAGTTGGACTCTGTATCTTCCAACTTGCTGATATGCTGTTAATACTTAATCCTGTTGCTATCTTTCCACTATCCTAAAGTGGAGAATAATTAACCTGCATTGTCTATCTTTGAGTTTGCTGTCCTCAAATATTTTTATTTCTTGACCTCTCAAAATTTTTCCTGCCCTCTGCAGATGGCATTTTCGGAGCCATGATGAAGGCAGGACTCCGTAACTCTGTATTTTGAGTTCTTACCTTTACATTTTTTAGTGTGAGAACACAATTCTGACATGTTTCTATGTCGGTGAAGGTCAATTTGGTTAACGATGGTCCAGTGACAATGCAACTTGATTCGGTACAAGCATCAAGGTTTGTGCATGCCATCAATGCTTTGGCATTACCAGCAAATCTTAATTTTGCTGTGAGTTTAAACCAACTTATTTGGTCGTTTCAGGAATACAAATGACACAGTGGAAGCATCATAACAAGGCTAGCCTTGTTGGGCAATGGCTTCAGGATGGGGATATGGTGGCTACTGTGGATTCATAGCATGGATGATTAGGGGATGGTCGAGGATAAGGCATGCGTTGACATGTTTTGTCTGAGCAGACGAAGACATGGAGATGCCGGACATTTGGTTTGTGAAAGTACATTATGCTCGTCAGTTGTCCTCCTTTTCTCTAGGAGGACTGCATTGTTTTACTTGTAACAAAGGATTCTGAGATGTTATGTTCCCTACAGTAAAATTGGTATGCCAATGGCTCTTAAGTTCTTATACTGGAGGAAATTCATTTTGTCGGCATGCTTGAAGTACATCAGTAAACTGAGGCCTTTGGAGATCAGTGCTTTTTCCGCCCATTCTTCATTAGTATATCCTATACACAAACCATGCTTCCATGCCATTGGCTCGAGGACACACAAGAGAGAATCAAGAAGCCTGAGGGGATTTTAAAATGGTGCAACTGCATGTTAAACTTCATTTTAACCTTGCAATTAGCTGAACTTGACTTCAAGCATAAGGCCTTCGATGGTTCAAGTAACATAATGGACAGTGAAACAATGTCATATACCCCATGTATGTGGTTGACAAGAAACTGAATGATATGGAAGAAGACTTCCTTCTTTGTCAATCATTGTAGCACTATAACTCGTTAACATGATGTGATGTTGAATTTTGACAATCATTTTAGTGCCATAACTTAATATGATGTAATTGTTTTGCAAATGCAGCTCAATAACTTCCTGTTGACATGATGTAATATTGTAAAAAAAGGGTTTTTGAGAAGGCATCACAGAGAAACTTTAATCATAATCACCAACTATTATGATTCAAACCATTTTTCAGCGAAACAAAAAGCTCATATAATTATGATTCAAACCACTTTTGACATTGACATATCCTTACAAAACATATTCCTATATCTGTAGTGTTGGCCAGCAAATTTGAGACTTTTGATGTACAAACAATAATTCATGAACGGGCTCCTGTTGACAGTACACTTGCGGCCGTGAATAGTGCTTCTCTACTGAAAGTCGAAAAGGTAAACTGCCTGCAGAAGATATGTCAATTGACAACAATAAAAACGCTTATCAAAATTTGTATTCACTTCTCTTTACATGATCTTACAGCATCCTTTTTTTTTTTATTTACAATTTTCCAATATTCTAAATAAGGTTAAACAACTATGATTGGAATGTCATCAGGTAACATAATCAACAATCTTCAGGATAGAAATGCACTTGTACGGCTCATGTAACTCAAAATTGTAGAAAACATGACTACTGCAATCTCTATTACTTATGCACCACGCTACGAATGAATGCCAAAACTCTAAACTATTATGCCTAATAATTGCGTGCAGTGACCAAACACTCTTTGTCCTCATTTTTAAACTCTGGAGCATTACAGAGTGCCTTGCACCTCAGCAGTTTGATAAACTAGTGAACTTATCCTTTGTTGCAATAATTTGGATTGAAAAGTTATCTAAATTCCAATAAAAAATAAACTACCAGAACAAGAGAAGGACGTCTTAAGTCACCTACCAAATATATACATATATATATATATATATATATATATATATATATAGACACGTACACTTTCCTGAGCTAAACTGTTTCAATTATCAGGGAAATTCAAAGACAGCGCAAATGTGAAAATCACATCAATTAAGAACATCTTACTTGTCTTCCTTTCTGAAACAAGCAAAAGCAGACACTACATTCTCACATATTTCCATAATAGAGCTGCCTCTGACATCCTGCTTGCTATCAGAGGCATCTTCAACTGAATGTTTCGAGGACAAGGACAAGAAAGCCTGAAAAGAAATGCCAAACATAGAGTAAGGCAAAACATAGTATTTTGATTATGAATTAATCTTTCCTACACTGACAGTGTATACACTGTCAACGTTGAATGAATGACAACTATGCAAAATTTGAATTTGATATTCAACTTTTGTACACATGTCATGAATTAAACGGTGATAGTGTATACACTGTCAGTATATATAAGATTTACTCTTTGATTATTGCATAATCACTCTTTGCCCTAATTGCAGCTTGCTTTCATTTCATATCATTGTCTTCATATATTTTCTACGCTTTCCTTATGTCCGGTTTTGTTTGGGCCCCAGGGAAGGGGGGATGCCAGGGGTAAAGTTAAAACTCTGTCAAACCTAAGCTTGATTTTAGGATTTCTATCAAACCTACTTCTATCCATTTCTAGAGCTACAACACCGCAATCCCCGTATATGCAATCTGGAAATTAAGCATGACATCTACAACAATTTTATTGTTCACCTGAAAGCCATGCGCTAAAAGCAATTGAGTGACGTCTGGCCTCATTTTCTTAATGATTCCTTTTGCGCTGTTTTCATTTGAAAAGCATTTCAATATCCCATCAAAAGTTGCATCAGCACTTGAGCCATTAGACCGCCTTGTTCGGATAGAAGACTGTTACATAAAATATTGCAATGCTAATAGTCAATAACCATTCCAACAATTCCAGGCAGGAAATAATCAAAGAATTGCGAATACAGAGAGACATGAAAGTTCAGAATTTGCAATCAACAAAAAGTAGAGAAATTAACAACATATCAGTGTCTGATTTGACTGGTTGAGAGGTAAATGAATTCTCTACTTGTCTAGTTTACAGCCTAAAAAGTTGCAAGTCAAAAAAGTTTGTCCAGGTAATTATATGGAAAAGCAGGCAGACCATTTAGAAAGAAGGTAGCAAGTAATTCCTCAAACAACCTTTCATTTCCCTGGAAATGCTAAAAATGATCGTACAAGCAAAATGTGTCTTCTAATGACTAGTGAACTTATGAGAAGAGAGAAGGCTCCACATGTCTGGATATTGTATACAATTCTTTACAAGATAAATGTTATGGAAGTATTTCATGAAGTTTTTAGGCTAAGACAAACAGAAAACCTTTAATCAGCAGATTTTTTAATGCAAATCAAACACAGTACACAACCAATACATTCATGGTAAAACGGCAGAATAACCCTTTCCATTTAAATAGAAGGAATATCCAAATTGAATGTGTCAAGGATCTAAAGGACAACTATGTCATGTAGGTTTGTCGAAGAATGCGAGGAACAGGACATTGGTATTTTGGAGATATAATTTGGACAAACAAGAGTTCACAATTTGATCATTACACAATTAGTAGATCATCCATCATGCAAAGCTTTTGAATTAAAGAAAAGAATTGGACTATCCAGTTTACCTTTGGAATATACTTCTGAAAGTACTGCACAATGGTTTTTAGCTTCCACTCAGGTTCATCAACGAGCTGTCATCATGAATGCACCAAATTAAACAAATTCAGCACCAGCTTGGTTCCCACCTGCCAGACTGACATAGAAAAAAACACCACCAAACAAGTTCTAGGGTATCATAATTAAAGAAGCGAGAGATGAAAGGGCTGGGAGAGGTTTTAAAACCCTTCACCAAAGTTTCAGTTCTTTGTTAGGATTCTGACTAATCACAGAAAAAAAAATAGAGTTTTACCAATTCATACTGAACATTGAGTTACTGCCAATTGTGTCTAATTTTCTCATTTGAAGGCTAATCTAACACAGCTTCTGAGATGGAGAAGTTAGAAATATGAAAATGCATTGAGAAGGGTTGACCCTCCCCTGATGTTCTGCTTTCATTTTCCCATCCCCTTCTTCTCAACTCCTGCCAAACAGGGAAATCTATTGCCTTCTGGCCCCCAGTTGCCCCACTCTGCAAAATCTTCCCCAAATGCACAGCAAAGACAAGCATGCTCAAACATAAAGGTAGCAAAGTTACTGAACTAAGATCTGCCGGACACTTCTTAAAAACCTAATCAACTACAATTTCCATTGTTGGTATGTGCATTCATTACTTCTTTGGTTTCAGTTATTCTCCAGCAATGCAGCATGCATGCATACGTGTGTGAGCATTGCATGTCTGAGAGAGAGAGAGAGAGAGAGAGAGAGAAGAGAGACTATGGCTGAGCACCAGAAAAAATGAGAAAAGGAGATCACTACTGTATGAAAGCTCATTTAAAATGATCTCTGCAGCTGGAATCCTGCACCACATCGAAAAGCCAGAACCTTTTAACTGAATGGTCAAAGTTAAGACATAGATGCACTGTGTTATCGATAAAGAAGAGGAAAATACCTTGCCCCATCTGCCCTGGTGATAAGGCCAGTCATATCTGCTATGTTCCTTGATGAATCTAGCTCCATAATCTGAATGGTCCAAAAATTTCACAATCACTAAAAGCACAAATTCAAGATGTCCATAAAATGGAGAGCTTCTCAACTAACCATCTGCAGAAGTTTCTTCAGGGTAAGACATGTATTCTTTTCTACTTCAGGTAAAGCTAACTCTAAAGGGCCATGACAATCCTTCTGTAGCTCTGCCAAAGAAGTTCTTTTCCCTCTCTGATCACGAGTGATTTTAGTCTTATCACAAGAAAGATCACCTATGAGAGACATGCAGTCCTTAATTAAATCCTTGTAAGATAGTTTCCTGGACCCCTGCAGTATGATGGAAGCAGAAATTACAGGGTGAATATTGTATAGTACATAATGAGAAAAACATGAACAGTTATGAGAACTGAAACCAAAGAATAGAAAAGCATACTAGAATCTTGTTAAGGATGCACTCCCTCAAAAGAATCCAGTTTAAACTTTCTGCAGCAAAGGTAATGATCCAATTAACAAAGTATAGACATTAATCACATGTCACAAATTCAACTGCAATTTTACCTTTAAATGCATGAATTCGAGGGAAAAGATCTCCTTCAAGAACATTGACAAGATATTGAAACAGTAACATGTTCTGCAGTGACTGCAAGAAAATGATACGACAGATGAGAATTTGCACATTGTGATTATATAGTTCTAGATGTCAAGAAAAACTCCAATCCTACTATTAAACATTGGCACTTCATGCAGCTTGGTAAGTGAAAACTAAACTTTCAAGCAACAAAAGCTCAATGATATTGCAAGATGACATGGGGCGGTAACTGACCTTTATTTCTATTTTGTTGCGCCTTTCCTCGGTAGCTCCTTTAGCAATATCTTGCATCAGAGAATGGAAGGCCTGAAACCAAAACAAAGAACTTTGTTAACATAGGAAGGTAAGAACTCATGCCAATCAAAGTATTATGGGCAACCATTGGCAATTAAAGAATAACGAAATGGAGGATATAAGCCAAGTGGAAGATATTCAAGCAGTTGGTTAGAATTCCATATGAGATGAATAATAGAATGCAGGCATGATAGCAATACAACTTACAAGGGGGTTGATTGATCCACCTGAGGTATCAGTAGCTTCATCCCTCTCAATACAACCAAAAGGAGACCAAGCCTGGCATGCAGCAGAGAGTGCTATTATGTGTTTTGAACAAACAAAAAAGCAGTCATTGACATAAAGAAGATAGCTCCAATCAGAAATACAACAGTTACCTCTTCAGCCACAATAAGTTCGTGATGAACTTTAGAGGGTGTGGATGACTCTGACTTTTCCATCTTAGGCAAGTATACCCACGGATATCGCTGTAATGAAGGATAAGCTTGATTAAACCTAAATTTTAGAGAAATGAGACTGTCATAAAAAGAATGACCAAATAGTACCTTATTCAACTCAAAAAGAAGTTGATAACTAGCAATTATCAGATCAAGTGAACTTTCATCCTTCAAAATTTGAAAAACTGCTGCAAACATTTTTCTGTATAATCAGAATTCCAAAATTAGTCAGTCAGCCAAAAACCTGGGATAAATGTGCTTTAGAAGTTTCAGCATAAACCAAAGAAGTTTTTTAGCAGTTTTCAGCCACAGAAAAAGACATGATATAACTGCTTTCAAAGCATGGTCACCTCAGTGGCACATAAGATGACAGAGTCTAAGTTCCCCAAATGCTACAAACAATCGAGTTCATAACTTTATGTACACATAGATTCATGAATACAAGTAAAGGTGATCGAGAAACAATCATGGCCACCTCTAAATTTGAGACCAAGAGATAGAACCGTCTAATTTCAATGGGGTGATCAGTCGCAGCTAAAAGTTCTCCATAATAACCATACTGATATTTTGGTACTTAGAAATCTCAAAGAACTCATACATTAGAAAAGTCAAGAAGACATCCTGAGGAGGTCCTTCCAATCTATGCAGCTCGTAAAGATCTAATAGAGCAACATTTTTCAACTCAAACAACCAACGTAACCTTAAAACTTGCATTGATCAGAATCATGTCCACTGCTCGAATCAGTAATAGAGAAACAGCAAATATACAATCCAACTCAGATGCTAAAGTAATATTCCACAAAAGAACTTCACTTTTTGATCAGCTGAAAATAATCACATATGTCTTAAACACCAAGATCTGATTAAAAACCTGAGGATGGTGAGGGTTTTTGTTCCTTATCTTACACTGAGCATTTGATTTTGACCTTTCCCAGTCCCCCTCCCCATTCTTTTCTATATTATGAGCAAAACTTCTAAAATATAAATATATATATATATATATATATATATATATATATATATATATATAGAAACATATTGTGCCAGTTAATCAATTGGCTCAATATAAAAGATTAAAAAAAAAAACTCAATCTTACACAGAAATCCCCACTAAAAATAATTCAGGAAAAAGAATACCCAAAAAATATGGTCATCAACAATCCATATCCAATTACGTATATAATTCCATCTCCTTTTTCTTTTCTTCGTGAACTTTTAATGACTTAATCAAACAGGAAAAATATAAATCATGTGCATTAAAAGACGAGAAATTTGTCAAAAGAAAACAATGTACTTAGTTGGGGGATTGTCGTTTTCAGGAACCAAAGAAGCCGACCGAACTGCGTCCAGAAAAGCAAGCCCTGAAAATGGATGGATAATACCAAAAAAATTAATACGAACAAAATTCACAAAATAAATACTCCATCCTTCATAAAAGAATTACTTCCACTCACGGTCGTCGAGGAGGTGGTGGAAAGAGGCGGAGGAAGAGGTGTCAAGGATTGCCAGAGTATTTTCTTCCAAACCCACACGCCCACCCCTCCTCCTGTCGAAATTATTCTCATTCTTCTGGTATTTATTCCGATTTCCTCTTCCTCCTTCCCTGTCTGCTCCAACTCCTCTTCCTCTTTTGCGCGTCTCCATCTTTATTCTGTATCAGTAGTATTCTTCTTCTTCTTCCAAACCCCTCTTTCCCTTGTCTTCTACAAAATTTGAAGCCCCAGCACAGTAATTTGAGAAAGTAGGGGCATTTGTTACTGTTTGTTTTTGGGTCTGTTCCCGCCAAAATTGAAGTTGCTTCAGGGGCGGAAAAATAAACAAAATAAACCACGCAAGGAAGGAAGGAAAGTAGGAAAAGAATTGTTTGAACGAGCCACCCTCCAGCCATAAATCGAGCAAAATGTGAAGGCAACAAAACAAAAGGGTTCCGTTGCCGGGACTTGAACCCGGGTCTCTCGGGTGAGAGCCGAGTATCCTAACCATCTAGACTACAACGGAATGTGGATCTCAGATGATTGGTTAAGCTAATAATCATTCTAAATAGTTTGTAATGCTCTAGGCTTAAGGAATGATCCAAGCAATTTTTAAACAAAATCACGGGTTTAAAATGGTTAATCCAAGTTATTTAATGGCCCATGCACTGGAACTTATATTCGTTTCATTTCGACAATTTTGGGGTCCTCATATTCAACCCCCACTTCAGGATTTTACACCCTTGCAAAGTTCAATCACATTCCGTCTGTGAAATTAAGGCCATAAAGGTATGAAGACAAGGGATTTTACACCCTTTGGAAATGAAGATGCAAAGGATTTTACACCCTTTGGAAATGAAGAAAGCAAGCTTTTTTTTTTTTCCTTCCTATGTCTGATCCGTAATTAAGGCCATAAAGGTATGCATCTTTTAATTTTATTTAAATTTTTATATGTGCTAAGCAAGTAATATGTCTTTTAAAACGCTGTTGCATTTCCGTCTGTGCTTAACTATGTAAAGCTTGGCAATCATATTATTATTTTTGACAAACATCGATAAAATAGAATCTTTATTTCTAGGAACTTCGTGTTTGTATCTTATTTTCCAGCACTTCTTCAGCTAATTAACAAACAACACAGTGACATCAAGATGGACTTTAAAACGTTAAGCTAATAGAAAGTGATATATTCTTGCTTTTCTTTCTTTGGTTTTAACTAATATTTGCTAGCTACTCCTTATCAACAATAATTCTTCTCTACAGCAAAAAAAAAAAAAAAAAAAAATTCTTTCTATATGTATAAAGTTCTCCTATCAAAAGTACTGAGGTCCAACACTAGAGGGTTGTAAGGTTGCAGAGGTGATGTCTATGATAAAAAGCATTAACTTGACATCTAGATTTCCCGATGAAGCAATTGTGCTTGAGGGAGATGCAGTGAATATTATTAAGATGTCAGAAGGAGGATCATTTTGACACGAGAAATATCTAAAATGATGCTAATTCACATCTACAACAAACGCAGATTAAGAACATAGCAGCTAATGAAATAGCTCATACATAGGTAAGGTCCTTTTTTTTTTTTTCTTGTATCAATATTCACAAAAGTACTTAAAGACTTTACACTATTGGGTAACTACCTACCTTTCTATATGCTTCCCCCAGTAATCCACTGGAGATAGACTTTACTTTTTCTAGTTACAAAAGAAAAGGAGCAAGACAGACCAGAAAGCCTAAAGTTAGGATATCTTCTAACACACACACACACACACACACATATATATACATACATATACATATATGCGAGTGCAAACGTCCTTGGTTCTGAGTTGATGCATGAAGCTCCTCTTGTCAGCTTTAATTTCAATGTCATTCCAATTCTGTTCTCTTAACTTTTTCTAAGGCTAACCTATCTACTCCTGCTGTATGTTTTTTCCCTGGGTTTTTCATGGGTAAATAAGGGTATATATGTTCCTCCCCTTAGTCTTGCATGGCTTAATGAGGCTGTCATACAAGAAACGTATCTGAGTTCATGGAATGGGATAAGAAGGTTCTTTCTTTCTTTCTGTTGGTTCTAGACCAAATTAATCATATAAGTAATAGTAATTTCTTTGGTAAAAATTTAACAAAGAAATTCACAAAATCTCATACCTCAATATTGCATTAATAAATGCAAATAATTTGTACCATCAAAGTTATTTTGGCATGGGTTGATGCGCGAACTAGATCTTAAAATTATTGGATGAACAGCTTCTGATCTTCAATCCAACCACCTTGGAATTGACAGCTACTAAGAAGTTCGGTAGGGCTGAGGCGCGTAGAACGCTCTCTTTAAGACGATACGCGCCCCTACGGTATTTTTTAAACCGATGCAGAAGGTCTAGCGCGCCGCCTCCAGGATACAACAGCACAACTCTATAGTTGTTGCTTCCCTTTGATCTGCACAACCAAGAGAAGCAGAAGCTTCCCAATATCTTACTTTGCCCAAAGAAAATAGAATGAGGGAGAAAGAAATGAGTGTGAGGAAAATAGTATTTAGAATGATCTTTTGTTAAGAGAAGTGCGTGTCACAAATTCTCCAAAGAATTTCACTATTTATAGGCTACAAAACCTTAAGAAAAAGGGGTTGAAAATGTGTAACGGTTTTTCCATATTAAATTGTAGTTAATTGGTAGAATTTGTAACCTAAAAAATTAATCACATTTGAATGGGTTATAAAGACTCAATTAATTCCTCATTTGAAACAAATAATTCATTTGTAACTCTAATTCAAATAATTGTATAATAACTCCATTCAAAATGCATTGTAACTCCCACAATTATAATTCCCATAACTCCCAAATAAATTATTATAACTCCTTGTAATGAAACTCCCACAATTATAATTCAAATAACTTCCAAATAAATTATTATAACTCCTTGTAATGATTTGGTCAAGGAAAAAATTAAGATTTTATTAAAATACACCAACACTTTCTTTCTTTTTTTATTTTTAAACTATAAAAGCAAAACATAGGTCCAATTTTATGAGCAAATGCTTAGATTTACTTGCAAAAGATTATTCTTCAAATTGATATAGCTCCAGCATCTTGCGTTGAACTCTTCTAACATTAGTATATAATTTTTTTTTATTCTTATTTTTGTGGTTAAGTGTTATAGATATCTTTCAATTATTAGTATGTAAGTAGACGGACAACATGCAGTACACTTATCCAAATGTTCTCAACACCAATCCAAGAAACAAAATCCAAATCATGGTAGTGTCCAATAGAACATCAATGACATGCCACTGAAATCACGTAAGCCACTGATTGGCGGCATGCCTAACTGATAATTTGTTAAGAAAATCATAGAAAGTGGATAAAAAATGGTCAACACCAGTATACATTTCTCTATTTTATATTCTTGTCTTGATCCTTCCATTACACTTTTTTATAGGGGTAAAATTCAAAACTTAAAAAATGACAAAAAATTTTAACACTAAACCCCCTCCTCATGCTTTATATATAGAAGGATACGAGGAAAAAAAAAAATAACCTTGTCTATAATTGTTATCTGACCCTCGATCCTGTGAAGTCTTGGCCAATAACGATAGCCTTCCTTAAAAGAGCTTGTTTTCAACTTTTTATATGGATGCTGATCTGTTTCTAGCCCACAACCAAAAAAAAAAAGGGAAAAAAATAACACGGTGCTTCTATCTTCTATTAGGGTCCCAAGTGTAATTATACTTTGAATGGTAACAATGTTGAAAGTCCCTGTCCTTGATTAGGAAGGTGCACACAGGTTGTCCAAAACTCCAGCAAATGAGTTGAGAAGCTGCATTAATTTGAGCCTTTATCTACGCCCTATTTTGTGTCCACTTTCTTTTTTTATGTGCCACATCAGCAGATATAATAAACGAAACTACGTAATTTTGCCTTGAACAAAAAAGTGGACACAAAATATTGGACAGAGGATCCATCTGCCCTGGCAGGCTGGTACTCATTGAAGGGCAATATGATTTTCCAGTTAGTTGAGCAACTCTGGGTCTACTTAATCAATGCAATTCGTTCAATGTCAAAGTAATGTAAAATCCTTGTGCAACACTGTTAAACCTTTATTTTCATGTTCCAACCTGGAATCCAACCCCACTCAACCAAATGGTCCCAATTGATATCAAAAACAAAGAGAGAAAATGATCAAAAGCTCCAGCTTAAACTCTCATGTTTTTGGTCATTGCCGTCAAGTCTTGAGGCATTTTAATTTGGTACCTACGTTCCAAATCCAATTTCATATGGCATTTCTCACTTGTGGAGTCCAACAATGGTTATATTATTGGTGCATTTCTCACTAAACGTCTTGAATTAAAAGTGGCCCATTTATGAAGGGTAAACAATTGAGTTGAATTGCTTAATAGTTTCTGCAACTAAAGTAGGCTGGAACACAAAGGATTTCACACGACTTTGTCGTAC
This sequence comes from Coffea arabica, assembly GCF_036785885.1. Lineage (NCBI taxonomy): Eukaryota > Viridiplantae > Streptophyta > Magnoliopsida > Gentianales > Rubiaceae > Coffea > Coffea arabica. The sequence goes on along the minus strand of NC_092313.1, from coordinate 12,587,057 downwards.
AAACTTTCAATGTGCCACCTAACAAAATTTAATGCATCGTAGGCCGTTAAAGAGAAATGTTTGTGTGTTTTCAGAATCAACAGAAAAAAAAAAACTCCCATTGCATTCTTGAACTCCAGTTTCTGCAAAGGCATCAAATTCAAACTGGTTCAGCTAGCTTGCTAGCTAACTATGGGTCTGATGAAAATGGCGATTCTGTTCTTGGCCATGGCAGCATTTGGCCTCACAGAAGCCGTTGACATCAGTCAGCTGAGACTACTGGCAGCTAAAAACAACATGACATGTGTGTTGGTTTTTGGAGATTCTAGTGTTGATCCAGGCAACAATAACCGTCTTGACACTACAAATAAAGGCAACTTCCCACCTTATGGGAAGGATTTCATCAATGGCCGCCCTTCTGGAAGGTTTACTAATGGCAGACTTACCACAGATTTCATAGGTATGTTAAACATCTTGCTCCCCAAAATCCCATAAAATTTGAGAAAAAATGGGATTAAATTACATACTACGAATACGATAATAGGGTGTCCCTTTTTTTAAGGGTTAATTATATTTACCTCCCTTAAAATTTAATCAACCTACAGGTTGAACCCCGAGGTTTGGCCAAATAACAGATTTCCCCGTATGAATAACTTCCGTCAAATATCCGAGACGAAATAGATGAGATGACCAAAATCTTACAAGTACTAAGCGATGTAGTCTTTCTAAATCGTCATGTGCCTTTTTCTTATTTTTCTTTTCTATTTTATTTTGATCTCCTTCTTTGCAAATTTTCTAAATACTTTAGCAGTGGCAGCAATGTTGCCTTTTGTCTCCGCCATTTGTAGGCCACCACCGTCTCATGATCTGAGCCCAAATTCTGTAAAATTTTTACTTCAGGCTTGTTTTTTCTTTTCACGGAGGTCATGATTAGGGACTCGACCAAAAACTACCAAATGGGTTCGACTGCTATTTGGTCAGACTCTAAGGTTTAATTAGTAATTTGCCAAACTTTAGGGAAGGTAAATATAATTAACCTCTTTTTTTAATGGTGTAGTGCATGCATTTTTGTTTTAGTATAATCTATTGTAAGTAATTACCACGTGTTTCATTTATTGCATGTCACCGTAAACTCAGCACACCTGAGAATATTATATTGGTTGGTAACCTGACAATATTACTTATATTATTAGTTGAAGTCCAAAGTCACTTTAAATGAACCTTCAATTCAGTGTTAAAAAAATAACATTCATTTTGTTCTTTGAAATTAATTTTTCCTATGGTCTGCAAATTTTCTCATATTAGCGGGCCATAGTGTAGCCAACAAAATTTCAAATTTAAAAAGAGATCATATATCATGCATTTAGACTCGCTAATAAATACTCGCTAATCTAAAACAATAATATTTACATTAATAGTGTATTAAAAATTTTCATCATTGTCCTTAGTGTCCTACAGATAACTTATAGACCGCAAATACATTTTGAAAGTAATTCAAAATTTTAGCTCCTTATGCTCCAAATTGAAAAATGAATATGATTCAAGCTAGATAAATGCCAGCTTTAATTTTTTGAGACAGAATTGACTAATAATGCAATATTTCCATGTGGTATCAATTGCCCGTTTTACACTTGCATATTACTCGTTTGCCTTATTTTGTTACTGATTTTTTTTTTTTTTTTGGAATTTTGCAGCGGAGGCACTAGGGTACAAGAAGATTATACGAGGTTTTCTCGACCCACATCTGAACAAGATAGATATGTTGCATGGCATTAGTTTTGCATCAGCAGCTTCGGGTTACGATGACCTCACAGCAAATCTCTCAGTAATTATATGAAAGACCCAATTTCTCTTCAATTTATTGGTTGATTTTTTTTTAAAAAAAAATATTGTAATTTGATTAATTTTCTCTTCTCTTTCCTTATAAATTGTGGAGGGCAGAGTGTTATATCCTTATCCAAACAAATGGAGTATCTCAAGCATTACATGATACACCTGAGGCGGCTGGTGGGAGCAACCAAAGCTGAAGAACTTATAAACAATGCTGTTTTTGTTTTAAGTATGGGAACCAATGATTTTCTCCAAAACTACTTTCTGGAACCTGTACGTTCAAAACAATTCAGTGTGGCACAATACGAAGATTTCTTGATCACTTCTATGTCTAGTGCCATCAAGGTGCGTCTCGGTAAATTATAATGTGGTCCCTTAACTTTTTGGGAAAATTATTTTGGTTCTTAAACCATTGAATTATCTTTTATAATGACCTCAACAGTATGTCTTTATTCTGAATTTCTTATAAACAATCGCACTTACTTTTGCAGGAAATGCACTCTATAGGAGCAAGAAGAGTAGTGGTAGTGGGAGTTCCCCCTCTTGGCTGCCTCCCACTAGTATTGACGTTTCGGGGTGAGACCAAATGCGACGAAGCATTGAACAAATTGGCCCTTTCATTCAGTACAAAGTTAAGGCAAGAGTTGACAAGCTTAAAAGGGTCCCTGGGGCTTAAAACTTCCTTTGTGGACATATACACCATCATAGGAACAGTAATTCAGAATCCAAAATCATATGGTTAGTAGTATTTACTATTTACGAGGCAATTAATTAGGAATAATACCATGGATTATATTATATATTATTGTCTAATCTCTTGTCCACAAATTAAATGACTAATGATGCAGACGGGATTTTTGTTTTGTGCAGGTTTTACAGAGGCATTAAAGGGCTGTTGTGGGACAGGAACCTTTGAATATGGCAGCACTTGCCGGGGTTTGGCTACGTGCTCTGACCGGACAAAGTATGTGTTTTGGGATGCAGTTCACTTCACAGAGAGCCTGTACGGGATTCTTGCTGATGAAGCTTTAAAAACAATCAGTGTTGATCTTCTTAATTGAGGAAAGAATTATTTTGCTTAGCAACCTTGTGAGTTTGCTGAAAGAAATTAAGCTCCAAAAAGAAAAAAGGAGGAGGAAAGGGCTGCTAATTATGCATGGAGTTGAGGATAAAAAGAAATGTTGCAAATTCTTGAGTGCAGCCGTCGCAGAGTCGTTTATTGTACTCGTGAAATGAATTGTTAGAAGAGATATTATTGAAATGTAAAAGTGGTTTCTTTATTGCGAATTTGACGAATAACCAAACTGAGATGAACTCTTTTTTCAGATGCGATTTTCTAATTCATATAATTAAGTCGACAGACATTTACTTAAGGTATAATTTGAATTAGCGCAGGAATAATGAAGGAAGCATTAATCACTGACAATGTAATCAATCGTAGGCCGACGGGCTTGAAAGACAAGGCCGTATGATTTCTCAGTTGGGTGGATTGAGTCCCAAAATACGTACTTGGAGGCATCCGGGCAAACGAACGACCTGGGGTTGCACATAAATGATGTTTCAAGCCACCCCGTGCCGCAACAGCCTCTGCTAACCTCATCAAAATCTACACACGATAAATTGGCATTTCAATCTGTGACTCACAAACCTAATAATTCAAGTTAAGCAAAATGCATATTGATTATTTTAAGAGTCAAAAATTTGTTAATGATAAATGTAAGATAATGCACACAAAAGAAGGAGTAATATGGTTCCGAAAGTCTTGTAAATTGTTAGACCAAGTGAAAAATGTACATTTAAACTTATCATATGAATGCACACATTTACATTTGTTACTCTGAACAATTAGATATTTTGTATAAATCAATTTTATCCAACAAAATATTAACATCATGCTAGTACTCGATGGACCCTAGTAGCCAAACTCTCTGATATTATATTATGGGTTTGTCTAACGGGTAACTATTTGGTAAATACTTGTTTAGATGTAACTAGTTTAGACGTTAGATTTTTTAAAAGATAAAATTAATTAAGGAATGCGTATTAATGTAACGGAGAATAATAATTGTTAGTGCATATCAATGAATGCCCATTGGATCCCTTTAGAAAAACACTAAAATTAAATGGGTTAATTATTAGTCTTGGAAAGTGATTAATTAAGTCATGACCAAAAAAAAAGGAAAAAAAAATGGTGGTTTATGAAATCCTTCAACATAGCTTATAAAAAATGGGGGGACTAACCATATTTACGGCCTTGGGATGTAATCTCTGCCAATGGCCCATAGACATCCAGATAGGCAATTCGAGAACCATTAGCTGCTAATCTGATTTGGGTGGCGTTCAGTTGGTTCTGGAGTTTCCGATTGTAATCCTGAGCGACGGACGAGATACTGTCGACGCAGCCGCGACTCGTTAGGGGATGATCGGCGTAGATGGTAATCACAACCGGCAAACAACCCATCGGTGGCAGCCCAACAACTCCGATTCGTCGAGCTCCAACATCCCACAAATCCTTCCAAATATTAAAAACCAAAAGAAGATTTAGTTTCCTTCATTAATTTCTCACACACACACACACACATATGTGAATGATTGGTATTAGTAAACCTTTTGTGAATGTAAACACTTATATATGTATTACATTCTTACATTTGAATACTTTTTTAAATTAACTATATATTTTTATAAAAAAAAAAAAAAAAACTCTTAATAAGTGTCCACTACAGCATATCTGTTAGTCAAGAGTTCTATTTTCTCTAATGCAGTTCAACACAAATGATCATTTGAACATTAAATTCCTCGCACCGATCTGACCCAATAGTCACCATGGTTGGTGGCCATCTTGACTTCCACATTAATCACGCAATCGCATCATTTCTGCTGGAAACTTCTTCTAATTAAGTGTATACCAGCTTAGCTTCGACCATTAATTATTCGTGTTTTGCTAATCTTCTGTGCTTTGGAAGGGATTAGGACTTAGGAAACAACAATTGCTCACTTTCACATAGAAAAGTTGGACCTTCAATTAATCTGAGCCACAAAAAATGTTAAATTTCATGCACAGACGGTCAACCCACGTCCAACTACTTTAGAGATGTAGTGTTCATAATGCCAAAATAAAAGATTCAAAGGTTGGCTATCCAAACACAATCAAAATTGTGTTTCCCCTCTTCCCCATACTACCATCTTTGAAGGGACCATCAAATTTTTTTTCCCAAAAGGGAAAAAAATTTTGGGAAAAAAAAAACAGAGAGAGAGAGAGCATCAAGTTATAGTTTTCCGTCCCTACCCATGCAAGTAAAGATCAATAAAAGCCTACTTTCTATTAAAATATACATACAGATGCATGTTTATGGACCATATGGTTGAAGCTCAAGATTGGACCAACATTTATTTCTATGTTTCAGCGCCATAATTCCCTTGAATTCAATGCCGTATCGAAAAAGAAAATCAAGAAGCCAACAACATATACGTACAAGACGATGCAAATATTAGCTGTCTAGATGAAAAGAAAAATTATACAAATTGCAATTTGGGCCGGGGTTGGGTGGGGAACCAACCTGCAAGAAATGCTGTACGTTTTGCAGACAAAAGTCTGTGTAACCTGAAATGGTATAGGCTTTCCTTCGAATCGGCATCGTGAAATAATTGACGACAAAGTCGTTTGTGCCAGCACTAACAAGGAACATGGCATTTCTTATTAGTTCTCCAGTCTTCTCCTGCCCGATTGCTGCGGCCACTTTTAATTGATACTCTTTGAAGTACTCCAGCTGCTTTGACAGGGAGATCACATTCTGCAGAAGATTGTTAAAAAAAATTTTTTTTTAAAAGAATTCAGCATATGGGTTTTATAACTCTGAATTATTTTCGTTCTAGCTAGTTAAGAGAGGGTGATGGAGACAGCAGACCCCTAGTCGTGGTGTGAGCGGGTCAAATCCGGATCCAGCAGATGCGAAACTGACTCCACTCACCAATTCCTCAATTTTGAGGTTTGGATCCAGATAAGGTGGCACTAAATCTTTGATACCAAGGTATTTGGCTGCACTTTATAACCATGACCAAATTTGTTACAATCATGTATGCAAAAATTAAATAAAATAAAAAATACATACAATCATGGTACTTAAACATTGTACATATGTATAGGTTTTTCTTTAACTTGTTTCTTAATTTCACTCAAAGAAAGAAATCAAATGTACTACTAGGTACTCACCAATATAATCATTAGCCAGCCTTCCATTAGTAAATCTTCCCGTTGGAATTTGGTTGGAGAAATCTCTTCCATAAGGTGGAAAGTCGCTCTTAAATGCGGTACTTATGTAGTTATTATTTCCAGGGTCCGCAGTAGAATCTCCAAAAACAAAAATGGCTCGAACTGAATTCTTCCCGGCATTGTTTAGTGTTTCTGCCTTTGCTTGGAAAATGAAAATAGTGCCAGAAAGAAACAACAGAAGAAGCAGAAGAGAGAAAATGCTAGTTTTCACCATAGAACTCATGATAACTCGAAAGCTCAAAGAACCGTATGCAAGAACAAATGATGAAAAGCCAGCCAGCCTTATATCTGTGGAGCTAATCAAAGTAAAGTAATCAATCATGCATAGGCCTCAAAAAAGGTTGGTTTTCTATTATGTTAACAAGTGTAGGCTACAATATATAAAGCTTACCTTTTTATTAATTTTTTTTTAACGTTTGGTTGAGGTAACTGGATTCCACAGTTCCTATTTGGTTTTGGTTTGATGCGATTGGAGGCTACACCAAATTGTTCGTGAATTGTTTCAATGAGTTCTCAACTACCCTTTTCCTTCTGAACCAACTTTGCCGGTTCCAACAAGAAAATATCTTGACTTTAACTTAATGAAGCAATCCATGGCAAAGCTGAGGCCAAGGATTTTTCAGATTGGAGATCAAGGACCATTACTCAAAGAAGTATGGAACACGAAAGGGTGGAAAGAACACAGAAGTCGAGGGGCAAGCAATGTAGACATGACCATGGCATCAAATATTTCTCCAGTTCGGGCAACTGAAGCTAAACTAAAATTCTTTTAGCACAAAATTTGGTGAAAAGTTAGACTATTACCTAACGGATATGTAAGTGCCTGAAAGACTTTTATCTCCGAGTTAGATTTGAACACTTTTTTTTTTATTTTTTCAAATTGAATTTGATACATAATTATGCAAACAAGTGGTTGGTCTACACCTCCATATAAGTTAATTAGATAAATCTTACGTTTTACGAAATATTTGCCAACTGATATTATATGATGACTAGCTAGGATAACTATTGTTCTTTGTTTCAGAATCATCTTTCTGTAGATTGTATAGGTGCAAGTATATTTCGGATGGATGAGAGTATCAATTCACGAGAGTTTCAATTATTTCGCGATACCAGTTCTAGTTTGATGGTCATTGTAAAATCTTGTTGACTATAAGGCCCGAATATTGTATAAAACCTCATACCTAACTTGATTATATATTATTGCTTGTTATTCTTTATTGCATATTTTCTTACCAAACTGGTGGTGAAGGGAAATTAGCGAAGTACGGAGTAATAAATAAAAGCTAGAGTAAACTAAGGATCTTCCGTAATATTGCATGCAGAAGATTAAGTTATTTCTTATCTCTTTTAATGCATCTGAAAAAAGATTTATTTAAATGCATGGAGTAGTCTGCAATTCCCATCATCCAGGTTAGTACGTACAATTTATTAAAGTAGCAGCAGAGACTTAAAGTTTTTCTTCCAACTGATTAAGTCCTTGATTGCACTCAATTGGTGTTAACTATTGTTCTTAGTACCCGTTAGACAAACCCTTTAAAAATAACTAAAAATATAATCCCGCAGAGTATAATCCGCTCGGGAAAAAAAGAGAAAAAAAAAAAAAAACCCAAAAAGGTGTTTACTTGGATGGAAGCCCGATTTCTAACTTCTAAACACTCACTTCATCTCTCCCTAAAAGGCCACAAGTCATCAATAGCCCATCCCCTAATTGACTAAAAAAGAATCACTACATCATAATGACGAAATTCGAAAATATGCACAAAGGAAAGGACCTAATGTTAGAAATCCTTCGCTAACATGGGCAAAGAGAAAAATCAAAAGTGATGTTTCTTCTTCAATTACATTCTTCCTTAGCTAAAACATGCGACTTGATTGACTCTTTATAAATGGAATTGAGTTTGCAATTCTTGGGGATTGATCAATAGGTTAATTAGCTGAATCCTCCGATCAATAGAACAAGGCCTACTAATGATGCTCTTACAGCATTGGTATATATAATTAAACATGGGAATCAAGCTCAATGAGCACATCAATCTTTCAAACTATATATGACGAATCCCATCCAAAAGCGCAAAAGCTGCAATTAGTTTGCTAGAAGAGTCTCTCGTTGCTCCTGAACGGGCTGCAAGATTAGGATTTCCTCAAGAAACACCGTCTGAGATGAGCTTAAGAAAACTTTGAAAGGGGAAGGCTCTAATTGAGAAGATCAACTCTCGGCTAGGCTGCAAAAAGCTGTGCAAAGAAACCATAAATCATCCTCACTTGATCAAATCATAGGAAATGACATCGAAAAAGTGTCAAGTATAAAAAACAGATTACCACAATCATATCCTCACTTCTGACTACCTAGTTAAAGCTTATTAATTGTATATATTCCACTATAAAAGATCTTTCCTAATTATTTTGAAGTACTAGCTAGCTTGAAAATTTGCAAGTTTCAAAAATACTCTTGCAAATATATGAAGGCAGGCCAAAAGCTTGAAGGTGGCAATTAATCAAACTAATTAATATACACATTAATTCTGTCAATATGTTTGCTAAGGGCATCCCAATCATTTAGTTCATCAATCGTTTAGGAAGAAAATAGGAAAGAAAAATTTTCCTACCAATCTTCACAAATACAAAAGCGAAAGAGAGAGTTAATCGAAGTACAAAAGATTCAACTTATTTCAATAATGCAGTAACTTCTATTATATATGCCCATTTTTTTTTTCGATGAACGAGATTCATTTACATGAAACACAACAAACTGATGTACACAATATTTAAATTAATTTTCTTTTTGGTGTTGTAAATGTGACCTCCTTACAAATTCTTGCGCACGCCATTACATTGACAACAACAAGATAATTGATTGGCGTTATCCCCTCATGAAGGAATCAGCGAGTGAACGTAGGGACTTGAACAAATGGTAATATGCTGCTTGAGTTGGATGTACTGCATCCCAGAAGATAAACTTTGACGGATCAGGGCAAACAGGGGACTCTTGATTGCATAAGAATGATCCTTCAATCAGTCCAGTCCCACAACAACCAGTATTAATATCTTCGAAACCTACAGACATTGGAGACCATTCTTAGTGTTACATCAAAATGTGGTGGTACCGTTAAGGAATGGCGAGATTGAGACGCTGAAAGAGACAAGAATTTTTTTATAAGGGATAACTTCAGGAACCTCTTCCAAGGTTTTTAACAATTTCACTTAACACCCCTAAGGTTTTAAAAATTGTATACACCTCCCATGGCCATTTAAAAATTTAAAATGGCAATACCAATTTTAGCATTCTAATAAAACTCCCTTGTTTGACATGCTTATATAAAGGATGAGAAAATCTGAAGAACTATCAATGTTGTTCTTAACCTCTATCTTGATCAAACATCAAACTAGTACCCTTCTGTCTCATTAAAATTGTCATACTTTTTATTTTATAATGTTCTAAAATATTTGTCATTTAAAGAAAGTCAAAACACCTTTTAATCTCTCCTTCCAATATATACCCTTCTTTTAATCATATGTATGTTGTCATTCAAATTTTTGAATTTGCGAGGTAAGATTAGAAAGAAAAATAAAATATCACAATCAAAGCACCGCTCTTAAAAAGTTAGATTTTCGAAATATGACAAATAAATTGAGACGGAAGGAGTAATATTTTTTTGATAATTTTCTTTGTCATTCAATTTTTTTGTAGCTTTTGTTTTTTTCTTTCCTTTTTTGATATCAAAATCAAGAATAAATCAACAATAGCCTAAAATAAATTGCCCAAAATCACTACCACACTATGGTAGCTCTACCACTGAACCAGTCCACAAACTTAAAAGAAAAATCAAATGACTCTTTGTTCTCTATCTTAAAAAGAATCTCTATTCCCAGTAAAACATTATGAAAAGTAACCTATTGTAGCGATAGATGGTTATCAAACAACAAATATTGGCATGAAATATTTGACATTTATTCTTTTTGTAATTGTGCCAAATTATTTTACAATTGTTTAAAAGAATAAATTAAACTTTTATAAGATAAGGGCATTTTAGGGTATGCTGCCTGCTTTTTCCTAGTTGCGCATATTTGCTCTTCAATACTACTCCATAGATTTCAAGTATGCAACCAAGTTCTTGGCTTTGAATCTTCTGTTATACATTTTGCTTTTACGCTCATGTTACGAGACATTTTAGAATGATATTTGTCCCACAACCATTGAATCTAAATATAATACTCTGTCTGTCTCATAAAGGTAGATCTATTTTTTTTTTTTACACAGAGTAAGAAATTTTATTAATGCAGTTACATAAATTATTTTTTCTTCATACTTTCCTCAAATACCCCTTTATTAAAATTGGATCATTTATTCAAAGTAAGAGTCACATGTTACTATATTGTTTTTGGAACTTAGAGTACTTTAATTTTTCAATGCAAGAGTCAATCGACTTAATGTTACATTTTTCACTAAAATGAAAAACAAAAATAAAATTACTAAACAATGAAAATTTTCAATTTGGAGCCATTAGAAGGCAACTAATATATTCAAAAATTTCTAATAAATATGAGTATGTTAGTAAAATACCAAACTAACTACTTTTTTAAAAAAGGAAATGGGCCTATAATTTGGGATAGATACAAAAGGAAAGTGAGCCTATATTTATGTAGGACCTAGGGAGTAAGAGATAAATGCCACATTTAAAAAACCACAACTCCAACAGCTAAAAGTGTGATAGAGGTCCCAAAGTCCAAAATCTTGCGCGTAGATGTCTTTGCCTTTTGAATTGTACAAAATCCTGGGGTTTGCTACCTAGATAAGCTAGCAATAGGTTCCTATGAACATAGGGAGTAAAAAAAAAAAAGGAAAACTAGAAACATACAGCATTAATCTGCAATTTTAGTTATGACCAAAATAACATGCCAAAAAATAAGAAGGAAAACCAATGCAAATGAGGAGTAAATGCACTGACCATATTTGCTAGGATTTTGGATCATGTCATTGATTGGATTGTAAATGTCACCATAAACTACATTGATATCGGAACGTCGGACAGAAGCCACCATTTCTTGAAGCCCCTCGTTGTAACTCCTTGCAGCAGAGGAATACTTTTCAATACAATTTCGATGAAATGCACTGATCGAATTAAGGGTTATTACAACGGGCAAGCACCCCATTGGTGGCAACCCCACTAAACCAATATTCCGTGCTCCCTCATCTATTAATCCCTGCAATTATGCCACCATTAAACATTGTATCAACTTGCTGCACATTGATGAATATTTTGTGTGTGTGTTTTGTGGTTAAGTTTCCATTAGTGATTAAAACTAATAGTTTTCTTCTATCATTGACGTTCTTATGGTAATTGAGAGAAGCTAGCTCAATGTACACAGAATTCTAAAAGATAAATTATTTTGTAAGAATAGATAAATAAATCGAACGTATAAATCCTATTTAGAAAACATGAATATTAGATCAAAAATTGAAAAGAAAATTCTTTACTAATATTGGAAATGTAATTGATCGTAGATTTTTTTTTTTTGGTAAGTGGGAGATTTTGAATATAGGACCTCTTACTTGCCGTCCTCCCGTCGTAACACCCAACCAATCCTCCCCCAGTTAACCATAGATCTTATTCTTTTTTCTATGACCATAAATTAATAATGTGGTTTAACTTTAGATGAAAGATTATCTGATTCCGTGTTAATTTTAATAATATAATATATGTGAGATAAAAAATATTAAAAATTAGTCTATTTGTTGAAAAATTCAATTTCACCCGAAACTTCAAAGATGGCTGGGACAAAAATAACCACACTCGAAAAAGAGGGGCTGAGAGGGACGAGGCTGCGGTGGCCATGGTGGAAAACTCACCACGAAGCTCCACGTTGTGTGTACGGAACCCAGTAGGACAGCCTGGACGAAACTAATGCAAAATAAATGTTTGTTGAAAGTGTCAGCATGCCCTTAAATATTTTTAGTAACCTGAAATCCAACCGTATTTTAACCAACCACTTATATTATAGAGTAGTTGACTACTAGAAAGAGATTTTAATATTTTTTTGGATATAGGTTAAAAAATCGAATTCCTTAACTTATATTCTAAAATTTTCACTAGTTTGACTAGTCTGGTGGCAATTCAGTTTCCTCCAAATTCTCTTCTCTTTATTCCTTTGGTTTCCCCCTTCTCCCTAATAGAGAGTAGGAGTAAGCGTTAACTAGAATCTATTGGGTCCAAAAAAAAAAAAAGAAGAAGAGAAATCCAACCAAATAACTCATTAAGGGATTATCTGTCTTAGAAAGTTTCTTTAACATTTTTCCTAAATCCTAATCAATGATTTTATCTTCAATTTACTTTAAAAAATAAATTCCGGTGCCATCTTCATTAATGGGTGTAAAGTTAGAATTCAGAGTATGACTTCCTCAGGCCTTACATATCTACCACTTGGGCTACAATATCTACATACTTTCATAGTTTTTTTTTCCCTTTTTAGGCCACAATTTATATATAGTCATAAGCTGCGAACCCACTAATTAAATACTCCTAGGAATTTTGCAGTTACAAGGTTTAGAATAATTGGCATGCATGCTTAATAATGAAAAGATTTAGAAGACTAACCTTGAGAAGTTGGTGGGCATTGTCTAACAAGAACTTCTGGTAAGCTGAGACCGTGTAGTTAATTTGCATAATCGGGTTATTGAAGTAATTGACCACGTAGTCATTTGTGCCACAGCTTATTAGAAAGGAGGCCTTGTTAATCAGCTCTTTTGCTTTCTTCTCTCCAATGGCTTTTTCAATTCTTGCTTTGTATTCTCTGAAATAATTTAGTTGCTGCTGCATTGGAATTACACCCTGCCACATCATAGAACAAACCAAACTAATTGAACTACTTTTTCAGGAAATATAATTGGAGTAACTTCTACATGACTGATTTAAGTTTTCTTTTTTCTTTCTTTAATAAATTCATGATCTATTAGTTACAGATGAAGTGTCTTACTGGATCTACGTACATTATTAATTCATTACACCAGAAAGGTAATAATTTCTGTAAAGCAACTGGTTTACATTATGGCATGTCCATAACGCATGTTCAAAAGGACTATTATTGGTGAAGCATCATCACCTGGTTCTTAGAATTTACACAGTTACTAGTTAAAACTTATTCCTGCAAATATACATGCTTAAAGTCACAAGGAATTGGCCTTTCATATCAAGAAAATTTCCAGCAAAACAACCAAACTACCAAAAAAAGAGTGCAAAAGCAGATCATCTTTACCAATAACCTAAAGATATCCTAATGCCCAAGAGTCCAAAAATACATACAAGTACGAATGTGTACGTATTCGTGTACATAATTGTGTGCAGGTGACCCCTTTGTAAAACTGCCACATTTAATTTAGCACGTTATAAAAGTACCAATACGATTTTAGATTGCAGTTCCTTTGACAATCTCTTACGTACGTTATTACTTGTTCTTGCTTCTGGGATTCTGCAACAATACATAACGTGTTAACTACAGCTTCTGAGACGTTGATTCTAATTAGTGATTAGTGTTGCTCGACTCTACATAGTTTAAGTGTCTCAGGAGGTGCACAGCCAAGAATTTTCTTGCAATTTTTTTTAATTACTGGAAGCGGCAAAGAAGGAAACTATGTCACCTTAAACTATTGCATTTTATCAAAGAGCACAAAGTAAATAATAGGGTAAGTAACATGTAACCTGGCCCATGTGGTTTCATCTATTACCACATAACCCTTCTAACGTTTCAAAATGTCCACTTCATCCCCTATGATTTTATATAAAGTGGAAACTTGACTAAAATTAACATATATAACATCGTTAACTGAAATATCAATAGTATCCTTACTTAAATGCTAAATCAATCGACGGCTTAATTACCTCGTATAAGAACATAGAGGAATTACGTGGATAAATGCAAAAATCACAGGGAGTAAAGTGAATATTTATACAAGTCATGACGGGGCTATATGAAGATTCAAATTTTATCACATGCACTTTTAGAGCACGTTTGATTTAAATCCATTATTTGTGAGTAATTCTATTTTAAATTGCCCCTCGTCAATTGGAACTCCAAATATAGGGATGAAGACTAGCAGGTTCTTTTTTCTTGTGTGTATGTGAGAGAGAGAGTATAGTTATAATGCAACAGTTCAACGTGGATAGCCTATTATAGAATTTCTGCATATATTGCTATTTTTTTTATGTAAAAACGTTTGAATGGATTCGATTACGGTCATCATCACGTACTTATTTGCTACATACCGAAGCAGGAAATATCACCAGTAGATCAATAATTATCAAGGTGGACAAATGGAGATGTGACGAAATATGACAAACGCTGTATTTATGGTCAGAACTCAATGGTTGCAGAATAATTAAAGAAATGAACTACTCTGCACGGTCATACCTGATACTACATCACTACTACTACGATTTTGGTCTTGTCTGAACTGCTGCTTCTTTTATACAAACATAAAACAGGTTTTGTGAAAACATTCTTTTAACACAATTTTTAATTATTTTTTTAAGCGTACATACATCACATCTTAAAAAAAGGTACTCCTTTTTATTAATTTTGTTCAAACATGAATCACAAAATCTGTTCAAGATTATTTTGTGGATTTATGAGTGAGCCACCTTTCTGCCATGCAAATCCGAAACCAATCCTAGCAGAACAAGAGTACCAATTACACAATTACTCCTTCATTATTGTAAAACTGTCATGGAACAGGAAGAAAGATCTCAGAGACACACACGCAAGAGAAGAATGAGAGCCAGACGTACACTTAGTTTAGCTGTAAGAGGGTCGAATCCGGACCCCGCAGAAGCAAAACTGACTCCGGTTATGAGCTCCTCCACGCTAAGTGTTGGGTCCAAATATGGTGGAATTGTTTCTTTTAACCCCACATATTCAGCTAAACAATCTCAAACAAAAGCCACAAGTAGTTAATAGACTCCATAATGTGGTGCAAAGGGAGCAAAAAGCAGGTAAAGGGAAGCCGGAAAACTTACCCAAATAGTCAGTAACAAGCCGTCCATCGCTGAATCGCCCAGTAGGAATGTGGTCAAAGAAGTCCTCCCCATAAGGTGGGAAGTTGCTCTTAAAAGCAGTTCCTATATAGTCATTATTTCCAGGGTCCACTGTGGAGTCACCAAAGACAAAAACAGATGAAATGGAATTCTTGGAGATCAGCTCCCGAAGCTTTCTTGATTTTGTTCCAGCTTCGATGGTATTTGCTGAAAAGAATACCAGAGAATAGCAAATGAGAAGAGGCAGCAAAAACCCATATGGAGAATTCATTTTCGAGCGCTTATTGCTACAGCAACAATCTGACACGAAAGGAGTTGGGGATGGTTATGCTATTTATGGTCACAACGAGATGTCCAACAAATAAAGGAGTTCGACATATTCGTACATTTATTTTTCTTTTTTTTTTTTTGGAGAAAAAAATACTTGTCATAATGGAGTTGGTTAGGAATATAGACATTCACAATTTTGTTGTGCAACAAAGATTTACGTGTGCATTTTGGAGTCTTCATTTTTCGTAAATATAATACTAGTAGTGTGTATCAAGAAAATCACTTTTTTTTCGCATCAAGAAAATGATTAATTGGTAAGATTTGGTGGAAAATCAATAGTTCATGTCCATTCACTTAAGAATGTGGGCATTGAACAATTTATTAAGTTCCTATATTAATGAAATCACTTGATTTTGTCTATGTGCACACCTTATTCGCAGCTCCAGCAATTTAGTGTAAGATTTTCATGCTTTTTTCAGTTATAAAAGTAAATTGTACGAACATCGCCCAAGACTGAACTAGCACATAAAGAAAAAACAACCTAATGTATTGAAAAAAGAAAATGTACTGTAGCGATATAATATATGTGAAGTTATAAAAAGGTAATTGAGAAATGAGTTCATGGAAAATATAAAAAAAATTTGGAAAAAATAGCAATCCAAACAATTACATAACCATTATAGGTAACTGACAAGAAAATTAAATTGTGCAATGTTCATCAACGTGCATACGTTTCAGGAATTCATGGGCACCAAAATGAAAAGCTGGCTGTGCAATTTTAATAAGTTGCCGCTAATGGCATTAGCTTTTTAGCTTGAAGCATTCTACCTTGTCTCCGCTTGTATTTGTGGGTGGAAAATAATCCTCTTGTTGTCTAACCCTTTTTTCTTTTCTTTTTGTCTTAAGTCATGAAATTCTTTCAAAATAATGTACATAACAGATAAAAAAAAAAAAAAAAATTGGGTTAATTACAACATGCACCCAGAAAAAGTACACGATTCTCACTTTGTGCCCCTTTTCTTGAATTATATCTCACTTGTAACAATTTTTATTGCTATTTATAACAAATTGATTCAATAATAGGCAATTAATATTCACTTTAATTATTTTAGTTGATTTTTATAAGAAAATTTCTCCATTTAATCAAAACATTAAAGCTCAATATAGCTGCATGTTTTTCCAAATTGAATAATTTTTTAAAAATATATTGACATTCTAGATGCAATTAATTAACTAATACCATACCTACTCAGCAAGTTTTTACCCGTGCAATTAATGTATGCATGGGTTAAAATCTAGTAAAATCTTGAACTTGAAGAAGAGCCTCCACCAATATTGAACATATGAAACCTTTTCTTTGTTACAATATACATACGTCCATCCAAGAAAAGCAACAGCTAAAAGTTGAACCCATGTGTTATAATATTTCGATTTACAATTTGACCTTTTGATGCTTGGCCAAAACAGATGAGCATCTAATCCACGTATAATTTTCCTAAAACCAAAAAAAAAAAAAAAACAAACACCTTGTTTATCCACCTACAATCTTAATTTATTCGATGTTCTGCTGGCTAGTAAATGATTTGGAGCATCCCTCTTTTTCATACCACCAACAATTGAGATCTCCAAATTAATTTCTCTACTCAAAGAATTGCACGTCTTTTAATGGTAGAATACGAATTTCTAAGAAGTTTTGCAACATGAATCCAAAACAAGGAAATCTCAAATGTTCTCGATTTGGAAATCCTCTGATTTTGGCTTCATGTACCAAAAGTTGCACTTGGAAGATTGGCAGAGGAAGGATGAATTTAATTGACTGAGTTGCGGTGAATTCATTTTAAAGATTCGATCTAAAAGTCAAAACCTTATATGTCAATCAAGACATAAACTATAAAATTGCAAAACAGTGGAAACTGGACCAGATTAATCTTTTACGCCTTCCTTCAACCAGATTAAATACATGGAAACTGGACAGCCGCAAAAGCATGAAACCGTTGTGCTTCTGAAAATTAAGCAACCGCAGCAAGGCCTTTGAATTCTTTTCAACTCATTCTCTCGAGATCCTGTTGATTAGTGGCGGAGCTTAGACCCTAGGGTAAGGAGGGTAGATTTTTAATATTACATGAAATGAAGTAATAATAGTATGGTTAAAATCAATGGATGTTTTTGTTTCTCTTTTTAAGGTTTAATATAGGTTATGAAGTTAAATTTAGATGTGAAAATTATTCTCTCCATTTGGATTTGAAAACTTTGAAAGAATTTATTCTTAAAATAACTTCCATAATTAATTTTAAAGAGACCCAAAATTCACGTAGATGGTAATAATTATGAATTTTTAATTGTTTAGGGGGTCAATATAAATAGAAAAAAGGATGCATTAAATTTTAATGGGGTCAAATAAGAAGTAATTTTTATAGTTTTTTAAAATTTCTAAACCTGAAAGTTGATTTTCTCAAATTTAAGTGGGGGCAATTATCCACACTTAGATACATGTGGCTCCGCCCATGCCTTTGATTATTATTATTTTTTAAATTTCCTTCTTATTTTCATCACTTAGTTTTACTACAATTAATACTTCTATTCCTTTTGGCATTTCTGCTTCTTCCTTCTCTATAATACTTTTTTTTTTCAAAAAAAAAAAACTTTGGGGATGGTGGAAATGCCAACAAAGATTGTGATACAGGTTACATAGGCTTTTCTAATATGGACTAATTCAATGGACTCATGGGAAATCAGCAAAGAATGAGGTAATTTTCAACGGGCTTCGAGTTTTCAGATCTAAATGTACTGGGCTCAAACCGAACAGCTCAGGCCTGAAAAGTAACATGATGTCTCATGTCATTCCTATTCACCTTTTTAAAAAAAAAAAAAATAATTACAGAATACAGATATAATAATAAAATTTAATCCTTCAAGTTCAATCTGCTACAACTGATTGTTTGCGTTGTAATAATTTTGTTCCATCAAAGCTTGAGTTGGATTTTTAGGAATCTAAGTTTTGGAATGACAAAAGTGCAACGCATGAATTTTTCGCATTTTATTTTCTTGCACAGAATCAAAGCATGCAATTCCAATGGATGTAGGAATGTTTGCTAGCTAAAGTATCTTTAATCTTCGTGATCACGGAAGCCTACAATTTAAAATCCATCCCTTAGTTCCTTGTCATTTCTTTTTGGTCTTGTTCTGGATGAAGTATCACCAAAGAAACGTCTTCCCTTTGCTTATGCAGAATAGTATTGAAGTCTTCAGAAAACGAAAATGAGAAGAAGTAAAAAGACTTTTTCAAGTTCACACAAACAAATTATATTAACCTTCACCAGCAAGCAATTTTGACTAATTGGTGACACAGGAATATTTTTTGATCATATCTTTACCAGGGCCTCCGATTGCCCCATCTCGCGAAGTTCAAAAGAAATTTCGGTCAGCCCAAGATTTTATTGTGGTCTCTTTTCTCTAGTTGGATACAGTTTAGGTATGTTACAGGAAGGTGCCGGGGAAAAGAATCGAAGCTGGTAATATTTTAAGCGGCGAGGAAGTTGATTGAAGCCATTCTTTTTTTTTTTTTTCGAGACGTTTGTATAACCTATTCTATTCTATATTTGAAACCATTCGAAATGTTATTTTTCAGATGATCAATCTCTTTCTCCCTTTTGACAAAAGAAAAAAAAATCTCTGTCTCCCTATCCTTGCTTTCTTTTTTTTTTTTTTCAAATAAAATAGGGGTCAATATTATTAATAAGTTAGTTAGATACCGTCCAATATGATTTGTCTAACAGAAAAAACTGCACTAATGACAAAAAATTTATAGAACATGTTACGGATATATCTAATTTGAAAATTTATTATATTTAACAAAATTACAAAATAAGAAAGATTATATTATAAATCACAAACCATCAAATCCGACAAATTGCGCATGAGCTGCTTCATAAGTATTTGTGCATGTTTATTCCCTCACATGAAAACTGAGGATTGGTCCACTGACTAGGAAAGGATTCTTGAAGTTTTTTCCACTGTTAGGTTCAAAATTCAAATATTGTGTTTGATAATTGGAGGTGGGAAGGGTGTGAGAAGAGATGGGAGAGTAGAAAAAAAAAACTCGAAAAAAGAGCCAAGTTTTAGTTTTTGGAGTTTGGGCCTTCCATTTTCCTCTAATAAAAAAATGGACCATCCAAATGAACCTGAAAAGTGTTACTAAAAATCTTTCCCATGAAGGTTGGTGGCGTGGAGTTAGTGTAATCCCAGAGAGCTTGTAAAGAGCACAATGATTCAAATCCATTTCCAAATACTACCATACAACCTTCCAAGTATAAGCATTTTTTTGAGATTTTTTTTTTAAAAATTTTCCCTTATATCACGATTACCGTTGAGTGCAGGGAAGATGTCCATGAAATCACACCAGAAGCATATTCCACTTAAAATGAATGACAAATTCAAACGAGTACTTTTCCAGCAATCAATTTAAAAGAACTCAAGCCGGCTACTTTTCTTGTTGTCTACACCCTGGTATCAGGTATCATCCTTGAAGTTAGCTAATTTGCAGCACAAGCATCTTACTGGATACCTATTCATGTACTCGGAGAAACCGTAGCTACTGGAGCCATCAAAATCAAAGACCAAGGCTATGTATATAAAGCTATGCAAATCGAGGAGAACATTCCCTGATCATTCTCTATTTCTCTATACCTTATCAAGTTAATAGAATATTCGCTTCAAGTGGAATGGCTCAAGACGAGAAATCCACGATTTTAGAGAATGTTTGGGCTAATTATATAGCCAAGAGTGAGTTAGAAAATGCACACCAAAATCCAGTTGAATCTTCCCAAACATGGCATGATTTGCCTGGACTAAATTCCAGAGACGGATCACTACTAGAAAGGCTTCCAAGTTTAGGCAGGTTTATATCCATGGGAGCCGAAGCATGGGAGCAACTTCTAGATGGAGCTAATCTTCCAAACAATACAGAGTCATCAAGGACTGTTCATTCACAAGAAACATGCAGTAGCAAGAAGATGGATTCGGGAGCTGATGAAATAAAGGTCAAGAAGGTTGTTACAAGACATTATCGCGGGGTGAGAAGGCGGCCATGGGGCAAATATGCAGCTGAAATAAGAGATTCATCAAGAAAAGGAGCTAGACTATGGCTTGGGACTTTTGGAACAGCAGAAGAAGCAGCTATGGCTTATGACAAGGCTGCACTGAAAATCAGAGGTCCCAAGGCATATCTTAACTTCCCACTTGAAACAGTTGCGGAAGCCATGGGAACGTGTAAGTCTATTCCACAAGATTACATGGATTCATCAGCAACTTCTTGTCAGACTAATGATACTACTACAAGTGCTTCAGTTACTTGTGGTGAAATCATGTCTAATTCTAGAAAAAGGGTCTTAAGAGAATGGGACAAAACTGAGGACTCTTTCATCAACAATGCTCAATCTGCAAAGATTTCAGCGGAATATTGGGAAGAAGCTCCTATGAGTGACATCAACTTATTACAGTTTCCAAATCTTGAAAGCGAATATTTAGAAAATTTGTTCTCCTTACCGTAACTGGTTAAGTAGCACTGGCAATACAAATGCAGTGTGAAGATTTCATGTTGTTACAACAATATGTACCTTATTTGTACATCACCGTAATTTCTACGCGCCAGAGTGTGGAAAAGCTGTGTACTTACTTATAGACTATCATATTGAATCATTTGAATCATCCTTAATCAAAAAGCAGCAGAGTTCATGGTAGAGATTTGAAGAATCTCGAGATTGATATGGGATATCATTCTCATCTCTTTCCTTGGGTGAATTGTGGTTTGTCCTCTTAAATTATGTTGGATCCAAGATTGTTTCTTTGGACAACCAATTGCATCCTTTGACAATTATATATTCTTCGATTCTTTCTTTTTTTTTCTTTTTGGGTCTACAGAGAGACTAGTCTAGCTTGGCTAACACCCATTACATCATGGCTTAGGAAAGATCTTAAGGATGATGGGGGTTCTTCAAGCTTCCTCCATCCCCGGCATAAGTCCAGGCTGATTTTCGCTAGATGGTCAGCGCAGCAATTCCTGTCTCCACGTGTGCTTCAGTTGACAATCCCCTTCTCTGTTCTTGGCACCTCTTATCCTTTGGATTAGATTAAAGTGAGGGCCATCTTGGGAGCATTTTTGCACCAGCTGCAGTCCCATCCGTGAATCTGATTCTAAGATCACTTTCCTCAATCCCAGCTCCCATGCTAGCTCAAGTCCAAAAGCCATAGCCCAGAGTTATGCTACACAACCCTTACATTCTTCAATTCAATCAAAGGGCAAATTACACTTTATCCCTTTGAACATGAAAATTTTCACGTAACCCTCGTGTCGTTTTAAAAACTATACACAACTCCTGCATAATTTGGATTAAGAGTCAAAGACCGAACTTGCCCTCTACTACTAAATTACCAAAAATATTTGATGTCAAAATCAAAATTATTTATTAATCATAGGAGATTATGTATAAATTTAAAAAAACTATAAGATAATTATATGAGAAAGTAATAAACCACCCGCCCAGGGGGGGGGGTTAAAGTGTAGTCTATAGTACATTATACACCTTGGCAACTTTAGCTATTTCAACTTCTAAAAGTGGGTAATGTTGACATTTTAGCTTATTTTGTTACAAAGTAGAATTTTTGTCATTTTGACATTTTAATTCAAATCATGAGAATGTTATGTATAATTTTTAAAATCATAAAACGATTGTATAAAACTGTTTTAAATCACAAGAGGGTAAAGTATAATTTACCCTGAATCAAATAACTGCAGATTGCACAACTTAAGTAGAATTTAAAACGAGATCACGTGGAGGGAGAGGGCTAGTGCGAGTTTACTAAAAATGCGAACTTTATTTGTCGTACTAAATATCTTATACACGTCAAACACAGGTTTCAGTTTTATATTTTTGATGGAGACTGTATAATGTAAACTAATAAATTCTACACATATTTGAGTCAATATTTTTTTGTTGGGTAATACATCAATTTTTACATAGGCAATTCACAAAATTACACGAGATCAGTACACAGACCGACGCTAAATTGTACCTATCCTGTTCTATAATGCCAGTCTCGCGAGATTCAGAGTTTTGTTACAATGTCAAACTTAAACAGTTATGAGTAATTTCTTATGGTCAAGTATGAATATCAAGCATTTAGCCCAAGAAGATACATCTTTTATACCCGAACTCTAGAAAATTGGGTTTATACTCCCACTCAGAAGACATCAGTAGCTTAGGCTCTATGCTTGTGGAATGTTGATTTGTTTTGTCTAGAAATGAAGTTAGTGATAGAGCTGACCCTATTAGCAATTATGAGCTAAGCATATTTTTGGATGAAGAGTGGCTTAACCCTTAGTGTCATAGTGCACTTGTATAGCTCTAAGCCTCTTACTGAACTTTTGCCCACTAAATATATAGTTGATACACAGTATTAATAAAATCACTTATTGTTTCAGAACAAAAAAAAAAAAAAAAATTACACCCGAAACTCTAGAAACTGATTCCAAGACAGTGCAAGCTGGAGTAGGGGGTTCGTCAGCGCTTCTGTCACTCAGTTCTAGAATTTCTCGGGGTTTTGGTCAGCCACGGTCTTGTGCCTCCATTTTCAGCGGTCTCACACGGATGCTTGTTATCGAATGCGGCAGTTGTTTTGTTGGTAAAGTTACGCTACGCGCGCCAGTAGACTTTGCACTCCCAAGTAGTAAATAGTGATGCGGTATTCCGGTGCTGGTGCAACCAGTGAGGACGGATTATTTTTCTTTACAAAAGAACGTGTGATGACTGTATTAATGAATGATTTGTAAAAATTTTTAAAAGTGATCCATAATTTTAGTAACATATCTTGATCCGTGGTGTTAATTGGAGTGGAATCCATTCAAATTTTTATTTATATAAAAAAATGTGATATTGTGGTTATAAATATTAAAGGGTTGAGCAATTCGTACCATGTGCATAATTCATGATGTGATTACTTGCTAGTTTTCCTATTACATTTTGTTAAGCAAAGGAAAGGTCAAATTTGAGAAGCGGAGGGGAAGAGAGATTTGAATTCAGGATTTTTAATTCTTATTACCTCAATTTTAATTATTAAATTAAGGTCTGCTTGATCTAATTTCCTCACTACATATTAATTATTACTAGATGACTTTCATTTGGTCCAAATTTTGGTTAAAATTTTATGAATTTCTATAACATTAGGGCCACCTTGGAAAAGAATGTACAAGATGAATCTTGATATGTAGGAATTGTGCCACGTGGATGCGTGCTCTGCCTACCTATGGAACCAGAAAAGTGTAAACGGGAGGGAAGTCTTGGATCCTAATTTTTCATACGGTTGATACAACGCTCAAAGCAATAGATCATTTAGTACGATCTAATCACTGTTAAGCTAAAGGCCAAAAGTCAAAAACTTTGTAGAGGCACAACTTTTCGATTGGTCGACTAGTGATGACAAAAAATATTTGGTAGAGCTTTTCTCCATGAAACTTTCGTAATATTAAGAAATTAGCCCCTGGACTTTTTAACCATTTTCTATGGTTCTCGAGAAACTTGATCGAGCAATTTAAACTCGTACAAAGTACAAGCACCGAGCCAGCTAATGCGGGTGATTCAATTCTTTTAGCTGAACATAATGAACATATTTGCTGGAGAGTTGCAGGACCAAAGTATTTACTAGGATAGAGATTAAATCTCAAGAAAATTTAAGGAAGAGAAAATGGCTAGAGAATTCTGACGCAGATTGAAAAAACACAGCTATAATACATCATAGTTTCCTAAGAAGTGGAATAAAATTCAATCTCCTGTCTTTAAACATTTTGGAACACCGAGAAATTTGCCGCTGTGTATTCTTCAGACTCTGCATTCGACAAATCCCCAGCTGCATTCTCTGATTCAAATGAAGCCAATCCCAGCCCCGTCCCAGACGAAACTTCAGTGGAGCTACTACTTGAATTTGATTCCTGTCGATCTAGGTTCAGCTTTGCATGATGATTATGATGAACTCTTTGCCTCAATATCGATGATTCAGATGCTGTTACTATTTCCGAAGGAAAGTTAAGCAGAGCTTTAGCACCGCGCATCCTGAATGCAGCTCTATCATAAGCTAAAGCAGCTTCTTCTGCAGTTTGAAAGGTTCCAAGCCAAACTCTAGTACCATTTCTCGTCGAATCGCGAATTTCTGCTGCGTATTTTCCCCATGGCCGACGCCTAACACCCCTGTAATGCTTCTTGCCTGTGGCATGAGATGGCTGATGAAGCATCTTATTCACAGAAGCTTGGTTTCTTGAAGAGGGGAAATTTGAGGGTGAAATGGCATTTGCTTCAGTCAGAACTTCATATAGTACCATCTCTTGTGAGTCATTCTCGTTAAGAGGTAATTCTGCCTGTGGATATGGAACCATGGCCTGCCCTGCCTTCCCTTGCTGCTGATCAACAATACAATGCTAATTTCTAGAGGAAATTGACCAGTGAAAGTTGCAAAATTGAAATTCTAAAACCTTGGGAAGGTTGAGCCATCTATTTATGTTGAGGATTACCAGAGTTTTTTACTGTGGGGTCATGGAATTTATTATTGAGGGATCGGAAGGTACTAGGAAATAGGGGGAAATGTGGTTTTGATTTTGATGGAATTTTGGTTTGACTGGATGGTGGAATATTAGAACATGAGAAGATTGGTCCTCCGATTCTTCTCCATTTCACAACTTTATCCACGACATTAATGGTGATTGTTCGTGAATATTATAAGATTTGGCTGCAATAGTTTAGAATATCCTATTCTCTTATCAATAATATCTAGACTTCCATCAATTTGAAGGACAATAGTCAAAAGATCGAAGAAATTTTGGTTCTTTTCATTAAATTTTAGGGTAAAACGTATTTCACTCCAATGTGATTTAGCAATTTTTAGTATAACCGTCTATAGTTTTAAAAGTTATATATAACATCTCATAGTTTGGACTAAAGTATCAAAGTGACGAAAATGATCCTTTATAATGGAACCCCTAAAAATGTCGAAATTATTCTTGTTTAAAAATTGAAATAGTTGAAGTCACCAAAATATATAAACATAATATGCACGATATTTTAATTCCGTATAATTTTATGTTTTACCATATGACACCCCTCTTATAGTTTAGTACTTTACCACATATCCCCCTTATGTTTCTAAAATATATACATAAACCCCCCTCCCCCGGTAGTTAACAAATAATTTTCAACTTTACACAAGTGTATTTTTGACATTTTAGTCGACTCCATTATAGAATGCAAATTCCGTCATTTTGATATTTTAATTCAAACTATGAAAGGTTATGTATACCTTTTGAAATCATAGGAAAGTTATATGAAAAAATGCCAAACCATAGCGAGATAAATTATGTTATACCCTAAATTTTACAACTCGAATAAGCATAAGGATTGGCTCCACCTTAAATTTATGGCTGGCTTTCACAGATGTGCTTCTTCTAAATAGGTTCTTCTTAATTACCATATGTTTTTTAGGGAAGGCATGATTAAAATAAAGAGAGATTACCGTATGATTTTTTTTTTTCAGGGTAGATTAGCGTATGATTAAAGGAATTCGATTATTGCTAGTTAGGTGTCACAGTGTGAACATAACAAAAAAGTATAAGCTAAAAGTCCTCTGCTGATAGACCAAGAGAGAGCCAGACTTAGCTCCCAATTGGCTCCATGCTTCTAGTATTCTACCATATCAACCGTGAAAACAAATGTGGGTAGGCGACAATTTGTCCATTTGGCCAGGGTATGGAAATTCAATCGTAGTTGGTAGAAGCCCGGATTGTAGATCTTCTTTATTCTAATTCCCCTGCTCGTTCGTCTATCAAAATCCAGTTGAATTGACCTCAGTTAAATTACCCATAATCCAATTCCAATATGGCAACTGTTTATACTTCTAGCTCGTAAATGTCAAAGCTTCAAATCCTTCTAAATTTTCATGCTTTAATAGAAACTCCACAAATTTTTGGTATGCGAAATATTCATATATTGAATTCAACGTTAACTCAATCGTTTGCCAGACCTAACTAGGGTTTCTATAATCATCAGATCGAATCGTACGGTGTAATTTTACATTACTAACGCAGCAGTAAGTGTAGGTATTAACACAACAATTATACACAAAAACACAAAAAAATTTAACGTTTCTTGAAAATTGTGTCCAACGGTCAATTTTATCATATTCAACATCAAACTAAATCCATCCCTATTGTTATCTGCATTACATAATCAAAACTGTGATGGCAGAAGCCGCAAATTCCGAAAGACTGGTGGGAAAAGAAGCAAACTGAAACTCGAGGAAAAGGACATGGGCTCTAGCTTCACCTAATATTTCTTTATGCTGCCATCATCGTGCTCATCATCAATGGACTTAGTTGTCAATTAGACCCTTCTTCAACGAAGGACCCGTGCGTGGAATATGCGTTCACATCGATGGTGACCTCAACTGGGACAGGATCAGGTAGATGAACAGATCAGATCTTCATATATTTCTTCCACTTCTGGGGCCCTAAGAATATATGAATCCAATTTCTATACGTATTACTCCTTGACTCTTCAAAAGGTGACATGACACATTTTTTATAGTGGTTCATGAATCCCAAAGGGAAATGACAACTGGGGAAGGCTAAAAAAAAATTAAGTAAATAAAGACAAATTTCCGTCTTTGAATGCTACAAGTTTTAAGGTTCAACCAACGAAAATGTGTCGATTCTTGAGTATTCATTCCCCAACAAGAAAAAGATATATTTCACGTGGTTTGAACAAATCTGTTTGGTTGGACCAAACACAGACAGCAAATCGTTTGGTTAAAGCTGCATCAAAAAGAACAAAAAAAAACTACGTTGGATGTGGAAAATCATATTGTCATACTAGTCAAAGGCAAAAGGAAGCAAACCATGAAAGTAATAAGTTCTTTCTTTGTTTCTTTCTTTCTTTCTTTTTAAAGTGGTGGAAAAAGATTTAGTGTAGAGGGGCACGAGAGATGTTGTTATAGTTGCACGTGGGAATGGGATATGATTAATTTTAAGTGCCTTGCGTCATCCATTTCAAAGTAATGTATTTTAGTTCGACTGTATTGGAGGAGGTTTGAATTGAATTTGACTATAAGATAGAAGGAATTATAAATACGGGTTTCTGAATTCGACTATATTAATTGGAGTACTAATGATATTCATATTTCATGCACTAAGATTTCACATAGGAATTGCACGGAAGAAATTGGAAGTTAACCTGTTTAAAAAGTTGTTTGCCATATTAATTTCGTTTCCAAAATAGTATTCCCATTTATCTAATTTCAAATCATAGTCCATTTCTAATAGTTTTTTTTGTGTCACCTAGACTTCTTATTGGTCATAGCTGAGGTGGAATCTATCTTTGTAGCCTAAATTCCACCTCGGTCTTTGTCTGTTGACTCATGCTATTGCTGTAAGAAAGGCACTAGTGCCACTTTAACTAATTAAAACTTGCTAGACTAATTAAATAGTTGCGTGTAAGTTAGTGATCTAAATTTCAAAGAATCTTCAATATAGTTGAACATTCAGAGATGAAACTTATATCTTGTGTGTATGACTTGACTATCACAGAACTTATCCATATAACATCAAGTAAAATAAGAAAATATTTCTTAATTGAATTGTTATATGAACTTGTTAAAGAAAAAAAAAAGTGAGTTTGGTTCCTCACAGACAAATATCATTTTTTGAATCTAACACAATAAAGAAAATGAAGAAAAAGTGGGAGTGAGGAGAAAATAAGAAGTTGGGATGGAAGACAAGAGTAAGCCAGAACATTAGAATAGAAATATGATTTCGAATAATGTTAATTTTCAAAACAAGATTATTTTAGCAAAAAAAAAAAAAAAAAGTCCAAGTTACACTCTATATTTTATTAGATTTTCTGCTAAGATGCCAATTAGCATCACAATTATTCTATTTATATATATGAAAAAATAATTTATATTTATATTAGTTTGTATAGTAATTGATAATAATGGGATTTGTATAGTAATTGAGAATAATGGAAGTGGCAGATCCAAACTTGAGGCTACCAACCTGGTCCGTGCCCATTATTCACAAAAGCCCGTCTTGGATAAGTAAGGCCCTCAATATTTTTGGAAGTCCAACAGAGGAAAGACACAGTAATGGGCTTCTGAGACATCATGAAATGGGCAAGTACAAAAGTTTGCGCCGATGAACCAAAGATGTAGAAAAGAAACATCGCAGTAATTGTGCTGGTTTTACCGAAAATGATTGTATAGGAAACACGAACAAAGTTTCAACAATGGATTTTTAAAGCAACATATTTCATGTAAAAAAATCTATATATTTCATGCGTCAAAGAAATTCGTTTCCGGGCTGAGAAAAGAAGAAATCTGACGTAATTATTCATTGTTGTTTCTTGGTGGGATCCTCCATCAGTTTCGGAGCGATATGACTCTACCGATTATCTGCAATAATGTGAAACAACCAACTCAGCAAGGATAGCATGGAAAAAGTATAATTTAAGTATGATCGTAGGCTTATCTTTTTCCACAAGCTGTAAGTTGTCTTACAAGCCGTGAACTTTGTAAAGCTTGGTACGTAGTAAAGCTTAAGAGCCTAGGTTGTTTTTTTACGGATTGTTTTTTGTTTGTGGAGTTTACAGTAATACATTTCAAAAAATCTAATTCATACAATTTTAAATACACATAATAAAATTAAAAATTTAAAAAAATAAAATAATTCCTATCACCACCACCACCAATCCCCTACCCCCTCTTCTCTTCTCCTTCTTCCTTTTCTTCCTCTTCTTTTTCCTTTTTTGTTCTCCGTCTCTTCTCTTCCATTCCCTTCCCCCCATTGGTCTCTCCTTCCCCTCCTTTGGGAGCTTCAATTGTGATCAGAGAGGTTGCAATCTAAGATCTAGTTGGGACTAGAGTGAGCTAAATTTATGAGTTCAATGAATTTTCTTATAAATTAAAAGACTTATTGACTATACTAAAAAAATCAAATACGACTGTTTAACTTAGTGTCAATCTTTCATCAAATTATAAACATTAATTTTATTCTAGCTATATGTGTATCATCAAAATTTTGTCCAACACAAGTTAGTTAGAGAATGGTGCGATAAAAAATCACATATTCTCAATGGTCAATGGACTTGGAAATGAAAAAGGAAATAATACCTAATTCATAAGTAGGATTACAGAGCTGGGATTTCACAAATACAACATAAATGTAAGTTATTATCCATTAATGCCTTAGATTTTAAGAAACCACGTGTGTGTCTATTTTTTAGGGGTGAAGGTACCTAAAATTTAGGTTTCGTTAGAAGGTTAATGAAATTGTTTAATTATATTAAAATACAACAAAAAAAAAAGGTCAGAAAATGTCTGTAACTCTCAAACTACTACTTTGCTATTGCTTTCCTGTATAAGTAGATTAGGATTCACCTGCATAGACAAAAGTTTAACAAGCTCAAGACATTTTGTTAATGGGAACAAGGTAGGTCTAGACTAGGGAAAGGGGTAGACAGTTAATTTGTTTTGTCCTATTATAGCTCATTCGTGTAAATTTTACAGAATTTAGTGTTATTTTTGCAAAGATTTGGTGTATTTCCATCCATATAGTGTACATAAACAAAATTTATGGTTACAATATAATTTTGTGAGAGTTTATAGCAAATCTTGTAATAATTATGCCGAGCAATTCATAACCAGAATACAACTCAACAGAACATGCCAGAGTACATTAAGTCTTTTATTGTACTTTTATCTCAAAACACCACGGAATTCTAAACACTTCTAGATCAACCTCTAAAAGACGCACCCTAGATAAACACAAAACAACATGCTTTTAACCCGTTTTCTTGATTATTGTAATTAACGTAATATTAGAAAAGTAATCTGTTAGAGAAGAAGAGTCACAAGATTAGTCTGTCAAAACACTAATGTCTAGTTATTCACTATGCAAAACTAAACCTTCAAGATTTATGGCTTAATTAAATTACTAACAAGCTCGAAGAAGGGATTCTTTTGTTGTAGATAGTAGCATTGGGCATGGTTTTGGTCTAGAGACAAATTTTTTTCTGCTCAGACTGAATAGCAAAATATAGTCGGCTAATAGTATTGCCTATGTATTTTGAGGGTTGTTATTGTTAGCTCAAAAAGTAGAGCAACCTTTCAATAGTGAACGCAAAATCGAGATGGAAAAAACAAACGGTGATCAAACAAATAGTGGAATAAATCCCATGATTAATTGTTTGTTATAAATCCCATGATTACGAATAGGTGATGAAAGACTAAAAGCTCAAAAATTAAAAGAATTTAAGATTACCTGGAGTGTTTCTCTGACCAGAATTGATGAATTGAAGCTGTTGAGGACTAGGGTATCCAAACAAAGGCATCACTTGATTGCTACTTCGCCTATCAATGGAAGGATGAGTAGTAGAATAGTGACTATACAATCCATTGGCCAAAGAATAACCTGCTCTACTGCTTTGACCCGCATGATGGCTTCCCATATTGGCTAGCACTGCTTGTGCATGATTTACATCGTAGTATGGTGCAGCAGCAGCAATAGGTAAAACTTCTCTTCCACGTTGATCTTGTAAAAATCTTGCCGCAGAAACTTGAGCAGCATTAGTTATTCCTGGTTCTAGTGATAAACTTCCACTTCCATGGTAATAATTCATCACGTTTCCAGCCCCAGGCTGGAGGGCTAGCACCCCAGCGTTATTACTACAGTTCTCTGTTGGAGACTGTTGCATTGATCTGAGACCTTCCTTCAGGGATCTATTCTCTTCTTGCAACTTCTGATTCTGTTCGAACAGTTTCTGGTTCTTCTCGATGATCAGTAGGTTCTGTTCTTCCAAACTTTTGTACATACCTAAAGGTCCATGCACCTTATCCTTCTTCCACCCCAATGCTTCCCATTCAAGAGACTCGACTGCTCTCTCCTGTTCATGCGGTTCTAAGACTTTGATGATCTTAGATACGTTTGATACGCCGAAAACTTTGTGAACTGCACTGAAGATATCAGCCTTCTCCGCTGGAAAGTGCTTTAACATGGGACATTCTTCTTTTTTGCACTTTTTCCTTTGATGCTTGCACGCAGAGCATGCAGGGCGATTACCGACTTCTACATTGTTGTCTTTGTCGTTGTTTTTATTATTGTCATCCTCGTTCGAGGTTGTATTGTTGTTGTTGCTGTTGTTATCATCATCATCCAGCATCCCTAACATCCATGTCGACCGGACCAAATAAGAAGTAAGAAATTAGGCGAAAATAAAAAAATAAAAAAAAAAAAGAAAAAGAAGAAGAAGAAGGGAAAATTCTTGAAACAAGCAAGAAAACCTTATGAAAGATTTCTCTATCCTACAACATAAGAAAAACAAAAAACGTTGGACGACTAACCTCTTTTTGATTAAAGTAATTTAGCGATGGAGTTGGGAAATCTGCTACTTTTTTGCCTTGAGGTGCATGCAGCAGAAGAAGAGAGATTTTCTTGGGATTTTGAAGAACGTTAAACTGAATTCGGGTGAAACTTAATCAACTAAAAAGACAAAGTTCTAATAGGAGTCCTTATTATTAGGGCTCCGTCCAAAGGTAATTCTGCACAGTAACTTTTTGAAGAGGGTTTGCCCAATCAAAAAACGAAATATTTTCAGGAGAGGAAAAGGAAATATGAGTCTAGCAAGATTAATCTTGCAAGGCATCCAAGACTGATATGGGCCATTTGGGTCGTTGTAGGGTAAGCCCAATTTTGGCCCAATATACCTACATTTATTTTATTTAGGCCTGTCCAAGGTCTATCATAATGGGCTTGGCACCATCAAAATGTCGGTTTCAACTAATCCTACTTTTATTTTTTGACCTTATCATTATGTTTTTTGGTGTAACAATTTCTTGTTGAAATAGTTCATATTTGTCTTTTATTGCATTAAATTGTAAGCCACTAACCAACAAATCAGAGTTGTCAGGACAGGGAATATAAATTTTGTCGTAATGTGCTTCGAATACCAACAGTTTAAGATAGAAAAAGCAGGACACACGAGGACGGAACTAGGAGATGGGGAGGGAGCCTTCGCCTTCGAAATTTTGAAAAGTTTTTTTTTATATATATTTTATACTATTTGTATCCCCAAAATTTTTAAAAAATTTTGTGCTGATTCGAGAGTTTATATGTATATGTATTTTGTCTCCTCAAATTAAAATTTCTGGTTCCGACACAGAAATGCGAGATTGTCCTTTTTTTTATCACCTTAATCAAAGTATGTTTTTAAATTTGGTTTAAATGTTTGAATGGGCTCTAATCTAATTTAGCCTTCTAACCACATGTGTTCAGATCTGGAAGGCAGCCTGAAAGTAATGGGTGACACCCTGAGACATCACTTTTAGGTCACTTCTTTTGGAATATTTTCTGCTTAGACAATCATACTAGGTTAGTAAATCAAGCAATCCTCTTTGCTTCTAATCCCTTCCCCAACACTTAACCAACCAACACCAGCACTACACCTACTTTGCTACATTTAGTCTGCCTCTGGCCTTCAACTCAAAGAAAAGAAAAAGTCTAGAAAGCAATCATTTTCTTGGTGGTATGCCTGAGTTTTTAAATGCCAACCTCTCCACTACAATTTTCTTTAAGATTTCATCAATACTTCCTTAATAGTTAAATAGTTTTCCTCGTAAAAGACAATCATTTACTATCATTGAAAGCACAGAGGAATCAGTTGCACATATATGTACCGGCTAGTTAGTCACTACAACAACTAGATTAGCGAATTCAGCTGATAAGAAGAGCACCAAGAATGACAACCGCAAGATTTATAAAGTGTGTAACAGTGGGAGATGGGGCTGTTGGAAAGACTTGCATGCTCATTTCCTATACGAGTAATACTTTTCCGACGGTACGATTTCCAGAATGATCATCTAGACCTAGCATTATTTGTGCTTTTCTTTTTATTTTTTTGACATTTTTGGTAAGCAGTAATATTAATCTCCATTTCTTCAACTGAATTATGCACTTCTTCTTCTTCTTTTTTCTTTTTCCTGTTGTGTTATGACAGGATTATGTTCCTACAGTTTTTGATAACTTCAGTGCCAATGTGGTGGTGGATGGTAGTACGGTGAACCTTGGCCTGTGGGATACTGCAGGTAAATTGTTCTTTCTCGTTAATGTGGTTTGCTGAGATTAATTGCATGGCAGTGTTGAAATAGATTGCACTATGCTTTTTTTTTTTTCTGTTTTTAAACAGAAACAGATGATTTTATAAACTCACAGTTGCAGCGCTTAATTATAGAATTACTTTGTACTTTTCTTGATTAAGGGCGAAGAAAACATATAGTACTGATCATAATTGAATGCTTATCTATCTATTGCTCTACACTTGAGAGATGATTATGGAAACAAGAAAAAGAAGCGACACTATATTCTTGAATCTATGCGTTGCAGGTCAAGAAGATTACAACAGGCTAAGGCCGTTAAGTTATAGAGGTGCCGATGTATTTCTGCTAGCTTTTTCCCTCATTAGCAAGGCCAGCTACGAGAATATATACAAAAAGGTTCTTAACTGTTCTTCTATTATAAGTTAAGCTTGCATTTGGATTAGGAAAGGAATTGATGCAAAAAAAATAAAATAAAATAAAATACTACCACAGCTTTGATATTACAAAATTTCAGTTGTTTCGAATCAGGTGTGTAAGTGTAAGGGTGGTGGAAGAGTAGTTGTGTGTTAATTAGAGTTTTATCCTCTCTAGGAGAGGCAAGAAATTAAGTCTATGATACTGACAATCCAACCAATACACCTGCAAGTGTATATAATCTTTTCGAATGAAAAAAAAAATATGTTAACAAAGTATAGTTACAATTAAACTCTCTTCGTTTGAATATACTCCTTCCTTTCTACCATTTTTTTCTTCACAACCCCAAAGTGAGCTACTCCATCCAGAGTGGCTGGGGATGCTTCCTTTCTCAAGTGAATTTTTTTTTTTTTTTTTTTTTTTTTTTATCAATCCTCATCTCCTACTCCTAGTTCTATTCTAACTCGTATTAAAAGAGATTCCAACCGAGGGAGAGGATCCACTAGCAATTTTATGGAGTTTGATTTCGAATTGACTTCTGATAACATAGAAAGTGAAATCTTGCACACTGGATTGGATATTGAAAATCTTGCTCTTTATATCTAACAGTGGATTCCAGAGTTAAGGCACTACTCGCCAACCATACCGATAGTGCTGGTGGGGACTAAACTCGGTAAGTTGTATAAAATAAAATATTAGTACGATTTTTTTTTTTTTCAATGCCACACCTATTTATACATGAAATTGATGTTTCATAAGGGAAAAAAAAATTTAAAGTCTATAATTTTTTTTCCCCTCCCCCTCTTATAGTATCTAGTTAATGGGCCTTATAGGCCCTCCATTGTACCAACAAAAAAAAAAAAAAAAAAAGATGTTTCATAAGGAAAAAAATTTAAGGGCCAAAGAAAACACACGTTTCTTTTTCATCCTTTCAAAGCTTGAATTAGTCTTTTTCATCCCCTTTTTGGCTGATGTGATCTTATTGGCCCCTAATTTTGAAGTGCAGACTTAAGAGAAGACAAGCAGTATTTGAGTGATCATCCAGGCGCCACACCTATTTCAACAACCCAAGTAAGCATCTGTGATTAGAATGCATTCTCATATTGATTTTTCCAATTTTTTTTTTGGCATAAAAACATCTTTCTTGACATAATTTTTATTTTTGCCAGGGTGAGGAATTAAAGAAATTGATTGGCGCTGTTGCTTATGTCGAGTGCAGTTCAAAAACTCAACAGGTAACTTGACATGATACCTTTACTGCCATATATACATTTCTTGATTGTATAATATAGCCTGAAATCCCCCTAGAAATAAAACTTATGATCAGGCTTTTCTTGCTCAGTTAGTACTTACGAAATTATTTCATACACTATTCTAAATGTTACTAGCAGTATATAATTATGGCAAGTATGCATGGAATAAAAGGGGTGCTCTACAATCTCAAGATTTTAGATATAACTATATTTTCCATTGAAAAACTCAATTACCTTTTCAAAAATTAGATTTTGTTCCCCACTGAAATAAATATTATGACAAGATTTTAACTTGCTCTTGATGGTTGTGGTGGCATTTTTGCAGAATGTGAAAGCTGTGTTCGATACTGCAATAAAGGCAGCCTTGCGCCCGCCTAAAGTGAAGAAAAAGCCGCAGAAGCGAATTAGGCCTTGCGCATTCCTCTAAATTTTGATCTGTTTCGCCAATTGAAGGCAGCTACTCATTAAAATTTCAAAATTTTTTTTTTGTAAGATATGGAAGGCCACTCCAGGTGCCTCCAGTTCTATTATTCAATATTCTTATCAGATATTGTAGTATTTGCTACAATGTTGAATGTATATGTACACCTTTTTCATCACATACAAGAAACTGTTAAAAGAGCTTCTCATAATACAATGGGTGCTAATTTCTGGAATTCAAACCATTCATTTTCATGTAGTCCTTAAATTGAAGCACAAAATTTGGAAATGTTAAGAAACATTTCGTTCTAGATAATGAGGAGAAACTAGAATTTATGATAGTTTGGATTGTAAGTTATTTGAGATATTTTTACTGTAGCACTTTTTGTGATGTGATGTATGTGAGATAAAAAGGAAATTGAGAAGATAAAAAGATGTATTAAAAATTGTAATGATGATGTAAGCAAATATATTTGGAAAAATAATCAGCTGTTCAAACATTATATTGGTAATAGAACGTAATATAGGCGTTGGACTCTAATCGCTCTCGTTGCAATATCATCAAACTCCTCCTTCTTTATTTAATTAAATCTGCAATGTAAAAGATAAGGGTGAAAAAACGTAAACATGGTTTGACTCTTAATTGCTATAGTTGCACTACACCATTTCCTCCCTTCCTCTGACCCCTTCTCACTCTAATTGACTCGTTTCAGCACTCTTTTCCACTTCTAACTCCTCCTTTAAAAGGCAAACTGAAGCCCCCGCGAAGATTATCGGTTCAATCTTCTTTTTTATTTTCAACTTCCTCTCAAGGTAGGTTTTTTTTTTTAAG
Organism: Coffea arabica; assembly: GCF_036785885.1. Lineage (NCBI taxonomy): Eukaryota > Viridiplantae > Streptophyta > Magnoliopsida > Gentianales > Rubiaceae > Coffea > Coffea arabica. The sequence continues at coordinate 12,550,574 of NC_092313.1, read as the reverse complement.
AGCTCTCAAGGCAGTATTACCTACTTTTTTTTGTTTTATCAACTGATGAGTAATGATTGACATCTTTTTTTTTTCAAAAAAAAAAATTAGTTGTTGGCATTTTTTATTTTATGAGAAACTCCAAAGGTGAGAAGAGACATTAAGAGTCAAATCACAAATATCACCGCTTCAAATCATTTATCTTGTCTGTCCTGTCTTTATTTAATTAATAATAAGTGTATTGCGCTGCTGGACTTATCACCAATAGAATCCTATGAGTTATTAATTGCTGTACTTATCCACAATAAAATTCTAAGAAGCATTAATCAATACACTTAGAAGTTAAATAAGGATGGGACAGACAATACAGAGACGAAATCTGGAACCGACGATTTCAAGCGAAATATCACAGTAACGAGACTAATATTCTTACCAACTAATCTGGGGACAGATATTGGCAGGTTGATTGCACAAGCTTTGGTATTCCGTAATGTTGAAAGTCCACCAAACCCAATAGCGTGGTGCTTCCGTTTGGGCCTGTGATAGAGACAAGGTACCAGTTGCTGATGTCCAGTGTTGGAAATGGAATCCGCATCACAGTAACACATTTGACGTTTAAGTCGTGCAACCCACCGCCATTCAAGATTCAAATTACCAAGAAATGCATTAAATATATTTCGTGCACTAAAACAAAAATTATTTATCAAAATAAGGGAGTTCGAAAAATTCTACTACTAATTGGTCAGAGCTTGGTATCGATTCCAATTTCCAACAGATTGGGATGGTCTTTTGGTCGAGCATATTAATTTCTTGGGTAAACCACTGTTTTACATCCTTGTGGTTTCACGTCCTACCATACAATCCCATTATTATTTAATAACATTCACATAATATCTCCATAGTTTTATGTAAATTGAAAAATGGACATAGAGCACCTCTAGTTTTGGCAATTGATTCAAATGCGCTCCAGAATATGGAATATGGTAAAATATGGAATATAGATTTAACCCTCTTTTGGTTTCACATTTGACCGTATGATTACCCTGTAATTTTATGTAAAGTGATTAGGTTCTTGTAAAGTTTAATATTTAAGCAAAGACATGATTGGAAATTTAACCAATGCCATGGAGGTGCTTCTATTCATTTTCAATTTTATACAAACTATAGGGGTTAAATTGATGTTGTTAAACAATTGGAAAATTATGTGGCAAATTGCGAAATCAGAGGGGGATGAATGGTAATTTACCATAATGTATATGATTATATTGAGATGAAACATTTGTAGCACTGTAGAGTACACAATTTTCTTTCTAAAACGTTGAGGTCTAAAGTTAACGTATCAATGGCATTTGTTGTGTTCTGTTCCAAATTAAATATATATAACCATGTTTTAGCATGGCTAAAAGTTTAATATAATTATATATATATATATATATATATATATATATATATATATATATATTACAAAAACTCTAGAAAATACTAGCAATCAAAACTAGCTCTAAGTTTGGAGGGATACACTGCACTAGCTAATCGTGTAACAAAATGGAAAAGACTAAAACTAGCTAGTCCTGTATCGGAGAAGGAAAAGACTACACCAGCTATATTACTTCATAACAGATCTAATAGAAAAATCTTTAATTCTTCTGCATGGATAATCCAATGCCAACAACTTGAGTCTTGATTTATGTACAAGTGTTGAGGTCGGATTAGAAATCACTCCAGCATGGAGATGTTGTAATTTAAGCTTTGGCTCCAAAGTTTGATTAGTTTATACTTTCAGTTTACAGAGTAATATGGATTGAATAAAGATCATTACATCAAGCGATTTTTCTACTGGAATTTTTTACCACTACCATTTTATATTTTGGCACCACCTTGGAATATATATATATTTTTTAAATTAGAATTAACAAAAACAAAGTAAAAAAGTTGACTTCCTTTAATTCGGTCTATGGAAGAGGAAGAACTAACAAGGTAGCTTGCCTTGTGTTTCCAAATGTTTCATTAATCATGAACAGGATAATCCTCAGGATAAGTGCTCTGTAATTTTTGACTTCTTGTTCTTTGTTATTAGCACTTAAAAGCAGCTATGCTTCATTTCTCATTGGCTTTTTTCTAACGGTGCGCATTGATAAAACAGTTGACATGTTGTTGGCAGTGAATTACAATAGTATTAGTTTGTGCCTAAAAGTTTGTTAATCATCCCTTTTTAGACACATTTATTAATTAAGCATTTGCAAAGTTTTTTGAAACTGAATGAGGTGAATTCTTTAGGTGAAAAGCTTATAGTCAAGGAGAGTTAATGAACAAGAAGACAATTAGTATTTCACGAGGGTTAATTAATCTTTTATACATTAATTACAATGCATATATTATTGAGTTTGAATGAGTACTTCACGTATAAAATTTTAATTTTAAATTCAAATTGAGATTAGTTATTATAAGATCGATAATGTACGCACTCTAAGTATATAAAAGATTAATCCATTTCTTAATGGTGAATTGTTTAGTTCACAAATAGTGATTGAATGGATTTCGTCCTTATTAACATATGTTTTTATTTTTTGATATCGTGTATCCACACATTAGAAAGACTCCAATAAACCAAAAGTACTTATCCTAGGGACCCATAATCATGTCTTTGTTGAGAATCAGAATAATATGTCTGACCACCTAATGACTTATGTCTAATTCAATTCCTTAAACAGGATTAAGCTACTGAGTTCTTTATTATGTTGGGGGGCAATACCGCCGGGATTCATCGGGACACGTTAAATGCACAAAGATTCTTAATCACTTGGAATAGTACTATATGCTAAGAAACTCATTACCGATAATTAACGGCCAAAACCATTTTTTATTGACATGTTTGACATTCCCAGCTTTGTCAAGCAATCTTAGAGAATTCTTCAAATATTGACATTCCCATCATTCGGTTGTCATTTTCTGAATGAATGAATAAATATCTAATTAGAAGTGAATTATTTCTTTTCTTCAGTTTGTCAAAGAGAAACTATTTATAGTTGCTTAGGTGGTTTCTTTAACTCCTACCCAATTTCCCAGGATTAATATATTTTTTCCAGATGATAAAAGAGCAGATTATTGTTAAAAAATAAATAAAAAAATTTGCTGCTGGGTTTTGTCTTCAGTGCAGTTGAGTCACCGATCCCTCATTCTCTCCTGTCGCTCTTGGAAATTCTAGGGCAAAAAGAAAAAAGAAAAAACTTTTATCATTCTTTATTCTTTCTTTCTTTTTTTCAGGGTTTTTTTTATAAAAAAAAAAAAAAAAAAAATGAGTTCGTGGTCTTCATTATTTCAACAAAATTGCAGTTAGGCACTGAAGATGCATGTGCAATATTTTATTTGTGCATTGAAGCAAACACATGTAGTGTATTTACTGCATGCACGTTTGCATTTAGTGAATGCGGTTAGCGCATTTCTCGCTAAGACACACATACCCACCCATCTGATCTCCAATTGTATTAGAAAAAAGGAACATTCATTGTGATCATGTGCATGGTCAAATACTACTACTACTGCTACTTAGTAGTTAGTAGTGGTAACATAATTATAGATAGTTCCCCAACACTATCCTATTGGACATCTTCAATTATAGATACTTCTTCATTTTGTTCTATATTATTTTATTTATTCTTTTTTTTTTTGACCTTTTCACCCCTCCCGACATCCTTCCTACCCCCAACTGCTATATCCAAAATTCAAACCCTGAATTTGGGAGCAACATTTCATTAACTAGATGGAATGTAGAGAACTTCACATTTACTTTAGGTAATAATTTTTTCTTATGAGGGTTGAATAGATCTCCTCAATTTCTTCTTGATAAAAACTTGCCAAAAAATAGACTTGAAAGAACTAATTCCACTTTTGCACCCCCCAAACTCGTATCACTTTCTTACATTGTACCCTAAACTTTAATTTTGGACACCTTACACCCTAAACTCTCAAATTTATCCACATTTACATCAAATGAATGATAACTTTTAGCAAAATTAAAGGTATAGAAGACCTAACAAATCAATGATAATATGTCGAATATGGTCAAAAGGTGCCAAAATATCATAGCAAAAATAAAACAATACATTATCATTGCTTTACACAATCTTTTATCTCGTTTATTTTGCTAACAATATTAGTGATTGAGAGCATATAAATTAATGATAATGTGTTGAAAATGGTTTAAAAAAAACTAAGGGATTATAGTTAGAACAAAACAGTACATTATCATTAATTTTCACCATTTTTTCTCTCATTAATTTTGTGAATGTAATTATTAATTGAATTTAAATGGGGCAAACATGAGAGTATAGAGTTCAAAGTGTCTAAAATTAAGAGTTTATGGTGCAGAGTGTCTAAAATTGAAGTTTAGAATGTAAAGTGAAAAGTGATAGTATAAGTTTCAGTCTTAAAGTGCGAAGTGCCTTGGTTAGTCTGACCTGAAATCAGACCAATTGTTTATTGTTTGATCCTTTTGTTCTTCGATCCGATTGCCGGTTTGTTGTTGATAGCACTTACAATTTACTGCTAAACATAGAAAGACTCGCGCCAAGCAAGCTTACCGCTTCCAGAGAGGGACTTAAGTCCCTCCTCGGGACCCTCACCAACAGCGAAAAAAATCTAAGGGTTGTGCCATAGCATTCCCTTGATTTAGTTGGGTCTGTATACCCACTATCCCCTACAACAGCCTCTTTAGACTCCCCCTCCCCCTAGATTAGGATAGAGTAGGTTATACAAATGTATCGTTGCTGAAAAAAAAAAAAGAAAAAAAAGCAAGCTTACCGCTTCCGCCGCTCGCAAATTGATTGCGAAATTACCACTACTCCTACAAGCTGCTTTTGTTCTTGAGTTATTAAAAGTAATGGAGAGAAAATCAAAACTTCAATTAGCAGCCTCAAAGTTGTATAACTACGTACATACTTTTAATACACACGTTCATATTTACTGAGAGCCAAGACCACAATTTCAAAGAGAGTGACAGCCACTTCTGTAAGTGCAGATGAATAACGAATGAAATTGATAAAGTTCAAGTTATTTCATGATCTCCCTATTTCTCTTGGTAATCCTTAAATTTTCAATAGAGCAGAGGTAAATATTTTATTGCTCTTTGGGGAAATGTAAAGAATGAAAGAAATTTGAGAAAAGCTAGAGTGTGCAATGTAAAAGGTAAAGAGAGCTATAGACAATTTAGGGGGTGAACATGCGAGAAAAACTAATAAAATTGAAACAATTTAGATGATAAAATTTTGTTCGAATGGTTCTTTTATTATGTGCCTTAAACGCACATAATAAGCGGCGGATTCGGTACTTATCTTTTTCAATCATAAAAGGGCTTAATTTATGCTGCTAATGTCTTACAATTTAGAGGGTGAATGATAATTTTAGAGTTATCATAGTGGGCATACTCTTTTTTATTGGGGGGGTGGGGGGGTGGGGTGGTGTCTGATGAACAAAAAAAAATAATACATGTCTCAAATTAATTTGACAAAACGTCGAACTCTCGAACAGAACTAACAAAAAATTTTCCTCAATTAAGTTAAAGAGAAAGGGCTAATGAGGATTATATAAACTCTCTGCATCTCAACAAAGTACGTACCAAGACAAAGTTATTAGTACTAACTTTAATTAGCACTTTTTTGCACCAACTTTTAAGTCACTTCCAAAATTAAATGTCATGTATAAATAGTAACCAGTTAGTACATAGATGTGACATATTTGGTCCAGACAAATCGGTGGATACAGAAAAAGAAAGGATAATGTGAAGAGGAAAAAGGTGACATAAATACTTGGGTATGGCTGAAGAATTGAAGGGTCAATAAATTCACCACGTACGGCTACTACGGTTTGCAGCAGAAGATCGCTTTCACCGGCCATTCCCCACTACGATGATCGGATGATGAACGAAGAAAACGTGCACACGTTTGGCAGAAGAAGAAGACTGAAAGACTAGTGAGAGAGGAGTGAATGACGTCTTCAAACACAAAATCTAGTAATCTGCTGCTACAAAGAAAAAAGTACTAACCACTACCATATCAAGTATTGGCCGTGAGCCTCCTCAGTTCTGAGAGACTTCTGATGAGATAGTGCGTTTTTTGCACCTTCTCTGTGTAACTTCACTGTCTATATCTGAATTAGATGAGACACAAAGTGCAAATACTAACCCCAAAGAAGCCACTTTTCATCTCAATAATTTTCTCATGCTTCAGTAATTACAAATGTGTTGTAGCAGAAGACTCTGTGGCCAAGGAAACCAGGGAAAGTGAAAACCCACTTTTCTTTTCCCACTAGCTATCTGAAAGTACATTTTAGTTACTGAATATACCAAATTTTTTTAATTGAGAACTGAAAATTCAACATTTTTATTTACCACTTCTTGAAATTAATAACTGAAAAAAGGGGCAAGAACTGTTATCACGCCAAAAGATCGAGGATGGTATGGTGAAAAAGTTGACATGCGTCCACTAAAAAAACTTGACTGACTAGGATTTGTTGTTTTTTAACAAACATACTCCATAACTTCTTATGCATGTATGAGAAAAAAAAATTTCTTACATCATAAATACAAGTTTTGGATATATATTTTTTTTTCAAGAATATTTTTATTTTCATATGTATTACATCACAAAAACTGTTATAATAATATTATTTTCTTAAATAACCATTTAATCAAACAGATGAATTGTTGGGCATATTTGCATGAGCATATAAACTGACAGATGAGAATGTACGCGTTTGGACATAAAGTGTACAAAGGTATGATGAATCTTTTCCTCCTTGACATGGTGTTGCATTGTCTTATCGAAATTCAAGTTACTCGTCATGGCCAACATGAAAATGTCAAATCAAACCTTGAAAACCCTCAAAATCAAACATGATTTGGGCTGATATAAATATTGCGATAATGATTAATGAGTTGAAACTTACCCCCCAACCTGTTTAATCTAAATTAAACTGGGAGTCCCCCTGTTTGTGTGCATGCAATTGACATATGAGGAAGCTATTAACAACAGTGGCAGAGACAGAAGGTAAAACCACACACACACACAAATATAAAAAAAAAGAAAATGTTTTGCAATGAGAAGTGAGAAGAGTCGGGCAAATGGGGGGATTGAGGAAATAGCAGGTGCGTAGGAGTGTTTCGCGAATCGAGCCGATCGCGATCGGCAAAAGGGGGATTGAGGAAATAGCAGGTGCGTAGGGGTGTTTCGCGAATCGAGCCGATCGCGATCGGCAAAAGGGGGATTGAGGAAATAGCAGGTGCGTAGGGGTGTTTCGCGAATCGAGCCGCTCGCGAGCCGATGGCGAGCGGCTCGAATATGAGCTCGACTCGAGTTCGAGCTAATTAAGTCGGTCTCGAGCTCGAGCTCGAACTCAAAAACATTAAACTCGTTAGCTCGCGAGTTCAATTATATATTTTTTTTTATTTTTTATTTTTTATTTTAATAGTAAAATTACATATATATTCCTAATATTTTATTATTTGTTAAAAAAATTATTGTTTTATTCATTTTTAAAAATAAATAATTATTTTTTATTTTTTAAAAATAAAATAATTATAATTATTTTTTTATTTTTTAAGCTCGAGCTCGACTCGAATTTGAGTCGAGCTCGAGCTCGAGCTTGATATTTTGAACTCGTCGAGCTCGAGCTCGAGTTCGAGCTTCACAAAATTAACTCGAGCTCGGCTCGATTAGCCAAAACTCGACTCGAACTCGGCTCGTTTGCACCCCCGCATGAGAGTTGCGAGTTTGAGCTTTGCATGTCGGAATCGCACCGACACCACGTAGACCAAACCATTACTCGCTCTCCTTATTAACTCTCGCCCTCTGTCTCTCACTCTTCTCTTTGCATGGGAAGTTGAGTACGATCTACACACACACATAAACACAAGATATAGGGAGAGGGAGAGAGAGAGAGATAAATGTTTCATTGGACTTCGATTTCGGTTAGGTCTCAAAACCAAAACAACATTAAAGTAAACAAACGTCCTTCCAACTTTTTTTTTTCTTTGTTTCTGACTAAATTTGTCATCAAGAAGAAGAGTCCACTACTTTAATTTCCTTCAGTCAAAGCCATAGTTATGAAATTAATTTCAAGCCAAGACCTGAATAATCCGCGTTTAGATGGCTGGTTTTCAGGTCTGGTTATTTGGGATATCGATGCTGCTTCAATTGGAGTGAAAATGATTTAAAGATGTAAGCAAAAGAAACAAAAAGGGTCCAAACTCCATACTCGATCCATATGTTTGGACTTGATTAGTTTTACTTTGAAAAACGAATTTTGCATTTGTTACTATAGTTTACTTGGTACAAGATCAATAATTTGTAGGAGTAGCTTGCAATAAGTGCAATTACAATGTAGCCTATACCAGTTTCTAGTTTTTCCTTGCCAATCAGAAATATTTTAAATGCTACATTTCCACATGCTAATCAAGTTAATTATCTTTATAACTTAGGATGACTGAGGGGCTATATGTGCAACCATAGAAGTGTCATAGTGACGTATATGTGATAGGTTCTAACAAATTAATGCACGGAATAGAAAAACATTTGTCAAAGTTGCATGATTTTAATTAGTATTTATTCGACAATATTTTTTACTCCCGATCAACTAACTTGGTGTTTGGATTGGAATTTTCTATTAAAAAAATTATATTTTTTGTGAGTATATTTTTCAATCATTTTTTTATTTTATATACATCAGATAGTTACTATACATTTTTTTTACAAAAAAAAAAATCCAAAAAAATATCAATCCAAAGAGGACCGTTTGACCAAAAAAAAAGGAGGACCGGTTGCTTGTCGATGAGCTTTATTAGCGTAAATGAATGCAGCCATCTTGCACAAAAATAACTCATAGAGCATAATCAACTATTTTGAGCAATTAAACCACCTTGCTTGTCAATCAGTCATAAATCATACTCCCTCCGTCCCGTTTTGTTAGTCTTGGTTTTTTTTTTTCACACAGATTAAGAAAGTGTAATTAATTTGGTTGGAAACATAAATTTAGATTAATAATTTCCTAAAATACCCTTATGCTAAGATAGACTTTTCATTTATCTATGTATTGGAAAAGCTCAATGTATTCAATGTAGTGGGTTAGTATTTAATAACAATGTATTAATAACAAGATATTTAATAAGGGTATTTTAGACAATTTGAAAGATTACTACATTTCTTAATGGGAAAGTGGACTACAATTTGGGACAGACGAAAAAGGAAAACAAGACTAATAAAACGGGACGGAGGGAGTAATAGACGCAACGGATCTTTATTTAGGAGAAATAGCAATATAATAAAAAGTGGAACAGAGAGTGGCACAGAGTGGTGGGACAGAAGATCCGCTGCGGTAATAATGTCACTTGTCCCTCACTCCCTTCTGTACTTTTTTTTTCTTTTTTCTTTTTTTTATCCCTCCTTGCGTACCTTTCAAATGGTCCTTTATTTACTATTCTGTCATTACCTGTCCAAATTTACAGTGCGAAAGAGCTCACTTTCGAAAAAACAAAGACCCTTGTCTTGCATGCTAAGGGAAAATATTGTAAGTGCACATGTAACAGCAAAATTACAATATGTGGCACAAAATGTAAATGGCCACTGTTGGTGTTAGAACCATTTCCTGACACCATGTTACCCGTTGTCAAGCAGACCACTATGCAAGTACGGATTGTGTAGCAACCACTGAGCCATTGGCCACAAAAAGGAATCAAGTCTTTGTTTGGATTGTAAATGAAAGTTTGAATCTTATTTGCGTTGAAAAAATTTTAAATGAGGTGTCAGAGCATTCTTTTGATTTAATCGGATTCATAAGTTTGTTAGCGCCTTATACAATCTCTTTAAATTTTCTTTTTTTTTTTATAAAATATTATAGATTAGATTATACAAATATCATCGTTACAGGAAAAAAAAAGTACGAACTGTGTAGCTGCTGCACCAACCAAGTTGATGGTGATAACATAACCAATTCTTGTGACTTGTGAGTTCTGAGTGAGCCAATGACAAACCATCATATGTCAAAGTGTCAATGTGGTGAGACCATGGACCAATTTCAGTACCACTTCCCTTATTTCACCACCCCACATCATAGAATTCATCATTTTCTGATATTGGTGGTCAACTAAAGGAGACTAGTGAGGCCAAAGTCTGGTCCAGTGTCCAAAAAAATAATTTTATCAAATAGAACACAAAACTAATTTGAAACAGAACGCAGAACGAAAATCTGCAAAGATCTTGAAACATCAATTCGAATTTCACCCAATTGTTCAGCTATAACCATATAGCAGCCTGACAAGATGATTGCAAGCTAACTAGTTTTGCTCATTATATGAGGGCCTATTTTGCTAGTAAATTATGCCTTTAGTTAGTTGCATCCTTGTACAACTTCAAATTAAGAGTAATAAAATGTTTCCTGATGACGACAAAAGAAAGGAAATCAGAAACTTCAGGGCTACCAAAAGAATATAAGAGAAGTATAGTGTCACTAACTAATTAAAAGTCCTCACTAATAATTTACTAACAAAAGATAAAAATCCTCATTAGCGAGTCCTTAATTTCTCTTTCTGGTTACTTGCTAATTTTTTTTTAATGAACCTTCGAGTCAATCCAAAACTCTTCTTACTGTGCCCAAAAACACTACAAACTGGCAATTAATCTTTTCACCATTGCTTGAAAGTTGAGACAATCAAATTTTTCAACACAAACCTTTCTTGACTTTCAGAAACCCCAAGGCCAGTGCCGCTCCACATCGCACACCCCTTATTTATTCCTGCAACAGCCTGTTCCATTACAATAGAATATTAATCCCACACACACACACACACTAGAGTACTCATCTCTAAACCCTCTCAACCCTCTCCATTAATACCCTCCCTAAGAAAAGAAACAAAAAATAAAGAAAAAGAATCAATCCCTCCATAGAAAACTGGAAAATCTTGCAGATTCATCATAAAAATGCAACACTTATATTACAAACAGACAAAGTGATCAGAAGCAGAACCCCACAACAGCAGTACACCACACCCCATCTCCAATATTTTGCATTTAGATCTCCTCTCTGTCTGTCTACTCCGTCTCTGATGAAGAAGATTCCAATATAAGCCCAAGCATGTGCTTCTTCAATGTTCTCTTTGCTTCTCTTCCGGGGGCATTGGCCTTGTACTTTTGAGTAGTGAACAAGTATTTCGGTTTTAATGCAAAAATTCCACTAGTAAGGACTCCTCAGAACTCAGAAGTATGGGTCTTTTGTACTACACTCCATCCTCTTGATCACTTTATATTTAATTCGCTTTCTATTCTTGTTAATCATTTCCACAGGCGATTCCTGTTGTGGGTTTTGTCTTTTTTATATTTCTTTCTACTACATGATAGCATATTTTATTAGGGACATGGTTGGGAGGAAGGACTGTTTTTATTAATTGACAATCCATCCATGATGAAACTGAAAGGGAGGAGTAGGTGAGGATGGCTATAAGAAGAGACGTTATGTTTGCCTAGCCGTTTCATTCTTCTCTTCAGACACAAAGCCAACAAAAAGGAAGACTTGTCCTTTTTTCTCTTCTTCTGTTTGAATTCCTAGATAGTATACCAGTATAAGGTTTGTCCATTCAAGTGTGAGGAGGAATCCCACATAACAATTGACAGTTGTTCCCAGCTATCATCATGGCTTCATCAAATAGACACTGGCCTAGCATGTTTAAGTCCAAGCCTTGCAACTCTCAGCACCAATGGCAGCACGAGATCAATTCTTCTCTCATCTCTAACGGTTGCCAAAGAGCCCCCTCCTGTGCATCATCAGGTAGTAATTCCATTCAATCATTGAGCCACTTCCATTCACTGGTTTCCAATTTTTCTGACTTGAGATGTCTAAAACTGATTGTTATGTAGCTTTTTAACTTACAGTTGTTCTTTTCTGACTTGTCTGTTTCTAATTCTTGAGCTTAACATGAGAAAACGGCTAACAATTTATCCTGATTTATTTTCGACTATGATAGGGTCTGAAGAGAGGAGTCCTGAGCCAAAACCGAGATGGAATCCAAGGCCGGAGCAAATACGGATACTGGAAGCTATCTTCAACTCGGGAATGGTGAACCCTCCAAGGGATGAGATAAGGAAAATCAGAGCTCAATTGCAAGAATATGGACAAGTTGGAGATGCCAATGTCTTTTATTGGTTTCAGAACAGAAAATCAAGAAGCAAGCACAAGCAGCGCCATTTCCAAAGCACCACCAAGTCACAACCTCCACAAATCCCTCACATTACATCTACTCCTCCCGCAACCAAAACTACTTCTCTCTCATCATCTTCATCCTCTTCTGAAAGGTCTTCTCAAAATTCAGCAGACAAAACTCTCTCACTCGGTCCCAAGAACCTTTTGGATACATCAAGTTCTGCAACTGCTTCAGTTAACCAGCACTTTTTCCAATCCCACAGTGCTGAATTCTTGCCTGTACCCTTCTTTTTCCCAGTGCAACAGCCACCCTCTGCTGCAGAGTCAACACCTCCTGCTGCTTTTAGTCAAGGGTTTTGTTTCTCTGATGCACCGAGTCTTTCTCATCTGGCTGATAATACGATCCAAAACTCTTCTAGTCTCTTGCTCAGTGATTTGCTGCTGATGAACCATGTGCCCACCAAAAAGGTTCAGGATGAGAAGATTAAGCTGCAGCAACAGTTAAACTACACTGCTTTAACTACACCTCCAATTACTACTAGTCAAAGTATTTTTTCTCCCACAAGTGTAGCTGCCGTGTCAAGCATTGATCACGTTCATGGTATTTAAGTCTTGATCATCTTTTTTTTTTCTTTCAAATTTTCTCCTTTAATTGAGCATTATTTCCCTCACCTAAATCAAGCAGTATTTTCTTAGCTTAACCATTAATGGCATAGGCTACCACCTAGAAATTAATGAACCATCTGGTCTACTCACTTGTTTTCACAGATTTTCGTATGTCCCATATAATTCATAACTAGTTCTAGTTTTTTATTTTGAACATGGGAATCATATCATTGATCTGTACAAATTTAGAAGATGAATTCTGGAACAAGAATGAGAATAAATGTTTGTCCCTTATCATGCTAATGCAGAAGCAGTATGCACAAGTGGGGCATTTTCATGGAAGTGATTGATGGATACTGTTCGATCTACTTTTTCCTATTTATCATTCATTTGTTATATGCAGCATGTGGACATACTCGTCATGGTAAGAAAAACAGACAAGGATAGATTTGTCTCTTGCCCGACTTTTATGATCTTTGTCTCTAAGAACGTCTGCATGGATTGTTGACTACTGCATTGGCTCTTCATATCCCTGCGTGAATGATGAGCATGAAAAATACTAAATTATAAGTGTTTCTTCATTTTGCCTTTTTCTTTTTTGGTATTTTTTTTGGGGGGGGGGGGGGTGGTAAAAAGAGAGGTGCTGATTATTCAATGGGTGACGGTGCAGGTGTTGGTGAAACGGGCTCAGCTGATCCTACAAAATCAACCGTTTTTATCAACGATGTGGCGTTTGAGGTGACGAGTGCATTCTTTAACGTGAGAGAAGCATTTGGAGATGATGCAGTGCTGGTACACTCCTCTGGTCAACCTGTTTTGACCAATGAATGGGGTGTCACTCTCCAGCCTCTTCAGCATGGTGCATTCTACTACTTGATTCGCACGTCAACTTCCTCATCTCATGACACCACTATTGATTTGGTACTTAATTTACGAGTAGTATGCTTTCATTTTAGAAGCTTGCGTAATTTTTATTGATTTGATTTGAATGCTTTAATCCTACAACTCTCATCTGTTAGTACAATATTTTTGTACTCATGTTGCTATAATGTTCTTGTTCCCTATGATAACTTACCCTTTCGGGATTTTTTTTTTATTTTGGTGGGAATATTGCATTGCAGATTTATCCGACTCGTGGATGTTGAAGAGAGGGGATCAGCCATTCGTCACTTGCCTTGTTTTTGTTGCATCTCTATATCTCGCTCTCTGACTCTTCCGTAGCTAGCTAGGGCTCTCTAGTCTTTAGCTTTGAGTTTGTTGGACTTTTGTGTCATGGAAAGTTTCATTATGTGTTATAACGATCTCTAGACTGATTTACATAAGTATTTTGTTAGCTTGTTTAAAAAAAAAATTTCTTGTTCTTCTGACTCGTTATTGCCATTTGTGCAAACTAGATAGATAGATGCAATTAGCAAGCGTGTGCAATTCTTGTGGTTTTTGTAGTCTTCCAACGTCTGTGATATCATCATCTTCATAAATTATGCCAGTAAATTATGCCAGAATTCGTGTTGCTTTTTGCATAAGCAAAGCAAGGTGCTTCTAAGTTCTAACTTGCAAGCTAGAACAAAATCTCGCCTGTGCTTGAAATTAAGGAAATGTTGCCACATTTTGATAAACAAAGGACGCTATGGTCCATTGCCAAAAGTGTGTACTATTAAATGCTTGTACTTCTTTGTGGTTCTTAACTATCAAAGTGCTATTGATTGTTGAGGGATTTCAGAATTTTCTCATTCCATGTGGGTAAAATCTTGTAGATGAGCTTAAACCCCAAAAAAAAAAAAACTATAGATGAAAGGGTGCTATTTGTTTCCGAACATCAAAATTGAAAGAATTTTCGACTGGAGGTCTCAGAGGCTATTCCTTCCTGGTCTAAAATCATGTTCAAATTCTTGGCATATGGATTCCGCGTAAGATAAAAATTTGTTCACATGTTTTAGGTCTTTCCAAGGAACTGTCAAAACTTGATGATCAACTTCATGCTAATTATACGTGAATTGGTACAAGAGTTTGAGAAGAATCAATCCCTTTGTTCTTGGATCGGTAATTTTTGTTCATAAACAAACCCTTTTCTTTTCCTCACTGGGAGAGCATTTGCACGCAACCTACAACTATTTTGGACCTTCAAACTTCGGTAATCTAATTACCTTATATTTCAAAAAATTTTCAATACTCCCCGGAAAATTTTTTAGGGATACTATCGATTAGGGTTCAAGGTCTAAGCAAGCAAGCGGGCGTTAATTGAACGATCAACGAGATGGGATTCCCTCCAATCCCCGTTACGAACGTAAGCTTGATTGGCTATTTGCACTGAGCAATCTGCAGTGTGTTGTCAATCAAAACAAGAATTACCGCTTGGAATTATCTTCAAAGGCAGAATAAGTCCTCCACACTGCATCCTTACTGGTTGCCGTAGCCAATTGCTTGTAGAAATGTGAGTGCAGAATAAGTTCCATATCTGACGTTAGCTGCTCTGCAAAATTTGAAGTCCTCCCATGTTCATCTAAGTAGGGCATTAGGCATTCGTGTACCTCTACTTCCTACTCCCAAAACAGTAAAAACCACCTTACCATGAGATGAAGTTTTGTGACCCAACTTTGTGGGGACTAGTGGCAACCAACCTCCTTGTCTTGACTGAATGTATCACTGTCTCGGATTGTACTATTTTGGGAAGGTGATCTTCCTTTTTGCACGAATAAGGAGGTGATCTGACCCCAAAAGGAAAGAAGTGAATGTTTTTAGTTCTCACGAAAATCACTTATCTTTTTGTGAATTTTTTCTTCACGTTTTTGACATATTCTTCACATTTTCTTCAAACAAATCACTTGTTCATATCATCAATGCTCTACACCCACATCTACAAGCTAGCTGTTAATATGTTGTGTGTACACAAATGTGCATCGGTCGGTTTAATTAATTTGTATTTGGCGAGAGGCAAAATAAGGATTGATGCCTACATACTGCTGCTAAAGTTGCTCTTTTTGCAGACCTTTGGTGAGACAATCCTGTTTTAGAACCAGAAATTCATGTTGGTAGATTTAACCTTTTGGGAAAACATGATTGAACGATATAAAAAATTTCACCCAAAATTTGCAATGTGGGCATTAGAAATTTCAAAGAAAAAAAAAGTAAAGTTCAAAACATCTTGACAAGAGAGGGACAAATCTATTTAGGGATAATTTCACAAACCTCCCCTAAGGTTTATAACAATTTTAGGCAGTACCCTCCAAGTTTAAAAAATTACACATACCTCCCCTCATTGTCTAAAATGACAAAAATAACCTTCATCCAATGTTGAATTTAAAGTCTCCATGAAGAGAACTAATGTATTGTAAATTAAATTTAGTAAATCCTTTGAAAAAAGTAAAAAATGAAAAAAGAAGAATAAGAGTGATAAACTTCTATCTTGTCATAGACACCCACAAAAATTAAACCCAATCTTACTCCATATATTAGTGATTTTAGAGTCAATAAAAACATTAGTTTCCTCCACACGTAGATTCTTATTGAATTAGTTTTGTTGGTCAAGTAAGTATCAATATTTTTTTAGTAGATAATCTACTTTATAAAAATATGTGAGTAATGTTTTGAGTTTAACGTTATTAAGGAATTTTGTTTTTCCGGAAGATAATCATATATCTAAGGGCGTTTTAGGATTTTCAATGGAGATTTTTTGCTTACATCAGCAAAGTGAGCTTCAAAGTATTTTCTAGGGAAGGTTTATGTAATTATTTAAACGTAAGCGTCACTATATGCAATTATCATAAACCTCAGGGGAGGTTTGTGAAATTATACCATGCCATCTATTAAATATTAACCAGACAAATCCGATAAATGAAAGTGTTGGAATTCAAAATTTCTCCCTTACCCTCCCTCTTTCAAACTACCTAATCCATTCCTCTCTAGAACAAGATGAATATAAATCAAGCACAAGTTGTAACCTTAACGTATAACAAAGAGGATTTTAGCATTAATCAGCCTTTTGATAGTTGACACACCATAAGAGCACAGTATTGCGAACAGTGCAACAATTCCAATGATGATCAAGCAAACATTCTTACATTCAGTGATCCATCAAACAAAGATGAAACAATGGCCTTTTGATTTAAATTTTTTATGTATGTAGGTGTGGAAGCTTTTGTTGTTGACGGGTCAATTGGGACTGAGTGGTGCAGACTATTTTACGTGCTTGACAATGAGAACAGTTGAGTTGCTATATAAGACATACATAGAGTTCTTCTGATTGATTGAGGTTGAGTGATTTGGATATATCACTCTGCAAAAATTCCTTCCTTCCACTCTAACGTCAAAGTCACTACCTGATAACTGTTATGCATGAACCGTCACATTTGACATTCGTATGCTTTACTAACCAAGGACTTTGAGGGATTCGGGGAACCGTGGTCATCCCCTGACATTTGATGGCCAAGTATTTGATAAACAACACAAGTTTTTTTTTTTTTTCAAATGAAAATTGATATTGGCACCCATAAAATTGTTAGGGATACTTTCATAAACCTTCTTTGAGATTTCTAACAATTGCATTGACCTCCCTCAAGCTTTAAAAGTTTGGAAACCTCCTCTAAAACAGGTTAGCTTATAATAAGTTAAGCCCAATTCAAAAAACTAAACAATAAAAAAAATTAGATTTAGGATAGCGAAAAAGTAATTCGAAAAATGCCCCTCATATGTTACATTAGTTAGTTAATCTAGTATGAAAGCATAAATTGTTAGTTAAACAATGTCAAAATTTAGGAGCTGTGAGTACAAATGCTGGCAAATGCAAAGCATCAACATGAGGCTTCTACAACTATTTGCAATGGCTTTTTAGAACAGCTACTTTCGAGAGTTCTTATATAGGGGTAGCAACAAACGATTGGAGGACAAATTTTAGAGAATTTAGATTCAAGAATTGGCGTCAAATTACTAAAATTCAAGTAAGAAAACTAATTTCAACAACGAATTGGAATAACAATTTTAAGCCTTAGAGGTGAATCTTTGAATTCACTAGCATTATTCAACATCAAGAACAATGTTGTAGTTGTAAGTGCAAGTTAGAAATTTTTTAGTTTTAAATTGTGATCATTTAGAAATTGGCGCCCTTTTTCTTATGGCAAATTAAAATATTTGTTTCTTTTTTGTACTATTTCTGTTTATTCAATTAGTTACTAATATAATTGCTTCAGTCCACGTAATTGTCAAATGGTCATGCTTGGATTGCTTGTTTCCGTCGGAAAATATTATCGTTTTTCGTGATCACGTTTCCCTATCACCTTTTTCCCTCACATATATCAAATCGCTACAGTAATTTTTCGACAAAAAATGCAATCCAAACACAACCAAATTTGTAAGCTGTGAAGCTACTACAATCATTTCACTGGGTTTGATGTAAGCATAAAGCATTGTACCCAATTTTATGACAGAGGAGGTCTTTGAAATTCTCGAAATCTCGAGAGAGGTCAGGCAACTTTCAAAAATCTCAGGGGAGATTTTTGAAATTATCCCAATTTGTTAACTGCATTTGCTTTGATTTTTTAAGGAGTGACTAACATATACACTTTTTGTGTAAATCTTATACACACTAACAGTATATATACTATCACGATTGAATGTATGATATATATCAAAGTTTAAATTTCAAATTTAAATTTAAATTAGTTAATATTTTTCTTTTGTAAGCTTTTTTGAACATTTCATTGATAAAATAGAAATGGACACAACGGAATGGCATACCAATTTGTTCAAGTAGATCAAATGAAAGGAAAAAACAAGTAACTAGTAATCTATGTAAAACCAACTTAACACATATATTATTATTTTGTTTGGGTTTGTTATTTTTCCCACAAACTGTTTTTGTTTGTATGATCACTAGTAACTAACTTTAAAATAAGTCCAAAAACATACAATCTCAAATATACTAAAAAATAAAATAAAATAAACCCTAAATTTCTTTTTTCTTCCACTTACCACCACTACCCACTACCGGCCACCACCACTAACAGCCATCCTCTCCTCCATTTTCCTCTTCTCTTTTCCTTCTCTCCCTCCCTCCCTCCCTCCCTTTTTTCCCTTCTCCTTCTTTTCCCTCATCCTCTCTTTTCCTTTTCCTTATCCTCCTTCTTTCCCTTGTTCACCAGTCCCTCTTTCCTCTCTCCCTCATCCTGCCCAACCCACCACCCTCTCCCCTTCCTCGTGACCAGAGGTCACTAGAAAATAGGGAGGAGGAGAGGGGGCCAAGTTAGGGTCAGGGAGAAAGGGTGGCCGAGGAATAAAGATGAGGAAGAAGAGAGGAGAGGAAGAGTCAAAGAAGGGAAATAGGGAGGGAGAGAGACAAAGAAAAAAAAAGAGGAGAGGGAAGTTGTCGGCGGTGGTGGCCGGTGATGGGTGGTGGTGGATAATAGAAAAATTTTTAACAAATTTATAAAAATATACAAAAATTTTAAATTCTAAATGCACCCCAAAATATAACTTAAAAAACACAGAATCCAAATAAACCATCTACAGTAAAAAAATTTCCACATAAATTGTTACTGTAAAATTTTTTGAAAAACACCCCTAAAAACACCTATTCCATATAGAGTCTATTTTATTTCAAAAACAGATCACAAGGTGGTTGTTATTGCAATCAAAAGTAGGTATTTATGTAATTCACTTAATTCAAAATTTAATGTTAATTATCATTGACATATAAGAGGGTGGTAATAGCAGTTCCAATTCTGAGATCCTGCAGCTGGTTAGATTGTGCTTTGAGAATTTACACTCTTATCACGTATTTTACTTGTGAATTTTGTTGACCGATGTTTTACAAAATGAAAGTGCATACATGATAACTAAAAGGGAAATTTGTCAAATTGGTCATTAACATTTACCAAAAACACTTTTTTAGTCCCTAGCATATAAAATCAGCCAAAATTGTCCTTCATATTTAAATTGTGATCTAATTTGGTCATAATGCTCGTTTTTGTTCCTTTCTCCAGCTAAAAATAGCACGCCTCTCTCACGTGGTCATATTTTCAAGGGCAAAATTGGAAAACACAAATCCCAGATCCACCGGAGACGATCCCTGACCTCACGATCTTTATCTTGCTTCGACTCTCTAAGGACAGGTTCACCATAACGATGACTGAGTTTATCTGAACAGAAGCATATTTGGAGGTGATCAGAAGAGGTGCCGCGTGTCGCTGGTGGAGGCGCGAGGAGAGAGAAGAGGGAGCGAAGTAAGGTGAGGTGAGGTACGCGACGCGCGCCAGTGGCGTCGAGCAGCGGCGGCGGCTGCTTCTCGTGGATGCGGGCTGCGGCGTCAGGGCAGGCGGAGTATGAAAGAGAGCCGCGCAGTGGCCGCGCTTTGAGCAGCGGGCGGCGTGCGCTGGGGTCGGGGGTGAGCCGGTGGAAGGATGCGGTCGACTAGAGAAAGAGATGAGGGCAGTGCGCAAGGCAGCGGAGCAGAGATCGCGCGATAGTGGAGAGAGGCGGCGGACAAGCGAGGTTGGAGGGGCGGAGGATTCGGTGGCGGTGATAAGGGCTCTCGGTCGCGATGGAGAAGAAGAAACAGGGGAAAAGAAGAAAGAAGAAGAAAGCTTTTGTTTTCCAATTTTGCCCTTGAAAATATGACCACGTGAGAGGGGTGTGCTATTTTTAGCTGGAGAAAGAAACAAAAACGAGCATTATGACCAAATTGGATCACAATTTAAATATGAAGGACAATTTTGGCTGATTTTATATGTTAGGGACTAAAAAAGTGTTTTTGGTAAATGTTAGGGACCAATTTGACAAATTTCCCTAACTAAAACTTTGTTGACAAGCGTTTGTGGAAAATATGGTACCGGTGATTGTTGCGGCTCAGTATTTGTCAACAATAAACAGTGATGGAGATATGGGCCGGAAAGGAACTAGATTTGAGATGAGACAAGTGATTGATTTCCTGACATGAATAGAAAAGAGAAACCGTAGCTGGAAATGGAATCGTAAGACGAGGAACTCATTAGTTGGTCCCAAATTATTCGGCTGACTTGTAGTTTTGCTCTCGTCTTTAAACCAGTTTAAGTCCAATCCTCCATGTTTCAGTTGTATTAGATTGGATTCTAGTCTTTTTTAAGTAATTTCAATTGACTCTCTCGTTTTCCAATTCGAGTACATCTGGTCACAAACATTTATATTTTGTATTTGCTCCCTCACAACTTCAATATGTTGTTTTCCTCCCAAACTAAATAATATTCTCCACTTTCAGTCTACAGAAACTTTTGTCTTAAAATTTGTACTCATTCTTTTCTGTGAACCGTTGATGGTAATACGAGTGAATCCATATACTACCCACTACTATCTCCTCAAATTTTGATAAACTTCAAGGTGACATGGCGCCTCCAAATTATTCCCACCCACTCGGGAAACTGTTAGGACATTTACAATTTTTTGAATGATACATGATTTCTAAAAGAAGGAAGAAATTTAATTTTAGGTGCAAGATGATAATGCCATTAGATATCTAAACAAAATATAACTTGAGAAACACAATGGGTCAGAAGTGTCTAAATTGAAATATGGGGGACTGAATCACAATTTGTTCAAAATGTGAAGAAAAATTTGAAACATTATGAACGAAATCTAGATCAATATATTAGTTCAAAAACACTAGGACTAGATCCATAGCTTTCCGAGTTAAGTACTTTGTAAGTTTGGTTGTGGATGTCCAAGGTTACATCTTAATGAAATGTTTTTAATAATTCGCGCAGATTTTGCCCTTGTAAACTGCCTCTATTCATCTCATACAAATATGAAAAAATGTCATTAGTACATTTCAAAAATTAAAGCTGGAGCAGTTTGGGACCCGAATTTGACAGTTTTGAGGCAAACCTTTTACTCCTTTTTTTTTTTTTTTTTGTCGACACAGGGGTGTCCGGATCAATTTTTACGGGGTCCGACTAATCCCCTGCGATCCGGGAGAGGAGGCCCCACTCCATACCAAACACGTTAACAGCGGGACTCGAACCCTGGACAAGTCAAGAAGATCGCCGTACCCTTAAAGGTCGCAAACCTTTTACTTCATGACTGAACAGACACAAACAGAAAACCTGATTAGGAGAAGTATGCCTTTTTAGCGTGCAAGATTTATAGTGCACTTTCTAGAGTCCAGATATTTTTTTTTGCCCTAAGTCCAGATTTATTTATAAAATGTAGATTGGGTGGAGAAATTTAACAGGCTGAGGTGATGGGAGGTTAATTAGTGCTTGGAAAGTGTAGATACAATCAAATTCGTTCTTTCAAAAAAAAAAAAAAAAAACTTACAATTGTGGGTCAAAGTATCAAACTAGCTAAGAAATAAGTTGTGACCGAATTTTTTTTCATTCAAAAAATAACTTCATTCTAATATCTGCACTAATCGCGCACGAACTTGATTTTGAATAAATTCACAACTATTAAGAGGTAAGTACAAATCCTCTTAGACATCCTAATCCCTAGATAAAGAGGTAACTAAAATCAAAAGTTAAAACAACCATCATACCATAAATTACAAAAAAAAAAAAAAAATCGGTAAGTGTCATCTTTCTTTCCTCACCTCTCTTCTCTATCCCTCCTAAATATGCGGAGGGAAATTCTTTTGTACCATTGCCATTTTGCCATCAATCGAATCATCAAATCGGCCAACAATATTTTGCCTTGTTTGTTTTTCCAGCTCTCTTTGCTCTCCCTCTCTAACTAACTTCGAGATCAATCATTAAAAAAAAAAGAAAAAAAAAAAACATAGCAAGAAATGGGGGCATATAGGGCTGATGAAGATTATGATTACCTATTCAAGGTGGTGCTAATAGGGGACTCAGGTGTCGGAAAATCGAACCTCTTGTCTCGTTTCACCCGCAATGAATTTAGTCAAGAATCCAAGTCCACCATTGGCGTTGAGTTTGCCACCCGCAGCATTCAGGTTGATGACAAAATCGTTAAGGCTCAGATTTGGGACACTGCCGGCCAAGAAAGGTACGCAAGTCCCCGCCCTGAATTTACCTCCTCCGTCTTAGTATATTATTTCTCTTTCCTTTGTGCCCATCACGTACAAATATTGCATATGAATTTCGTGTAGAATTAACGTGGACGTATGTATATGTGTAAATTAATTTCAAAGCTTCTCTTTGCTGATTATGCATGAAATTATGCATTTATGCTGGCTAAATATAAGAAACCAAACAGAAAAGATAAAGGAGAGTTGAGGAAATTGATAGAAATTTCTTCTTAGGATTTGGTTGATGTTGAATGTGCCTATGGCCATACAAAGTGGCATTTTGAAATTGTGCTTGCTCAACCCTTTTCCTCTCATTAAGATATGTGCAACCAGAATTATCGTCTCTAGATTTTGATTGATTACCGTTCAATAGTAGTATTATGCAATGTTCTTTGCTCTTGCATAAAGTGAGAACGGATTTATAGGCTCCTTTTTTTTTTTATCGAAGCTTTGTGGATTTTCAGATTGTAATTTATAGGCTCCTGAAGTACACAATATATGATCAACGGACGGACGATTGTAATAACAACAGTCAACTGCATAATTGATACTAAAACACAACAGTTTGCTTACTGTTTTCCATAATGTGATGAAAATAATGGGGACTAATTTCATCTGTAATCTCTACACTGAAGTACAAGGTTCAAACACTGTCTGAAATGCATGTAACATCGTATGTTTCTCTGCTCAAGGTATCGTGCCATCACAAGTGCATACTATCGAGGAGCTGTTGGTGCTCTAATTGTCTATGATGTTACCCGTCATGTGACATTCGAAAATGTGGAGAGATGGCTTAAGGAGCTTCGGGATCATACAGACGTGAACATTGTGATCATGCTCGTTGGAAACAAGGCAGACCTGCGTCACCTGCGAGCTGTTCCTACTGGAGATGCGACAGCTTTTGCAGAGAGGGAGAAGACCTTCTTCATGGAAACTTCAGCTCTTGAGGCCCTTAATGTTGAAAATGCCTTCACGGAAGTGCTGACACAAATCTACCATGTTGTTAGCAGAAAGGCTCTTGACATTGGAGATGATCCTGCAGCTTTGCCTAGAGGACAAACTATAAACATTGGAACCAAAGATGATGTATCAGCTGTCAAGAAAGCTGGTTGTTGTTCTGGTTAAAGAGTGAAGAAAATGCTCTCATGTTGTGGAGAATTTTACTGCAGAACTACTGCTATATCCATACGCGAATAGGAGGTTTGTACCATCCCAAAAAATGCTGCAACCATCACCGCTAGTTTTAGTTTTTTTTTTTTTTTTCAGCTATGCAATACCATGTTAGCCAGGAGAGAGCTAGTTTCTTTTTACTTGACAGAAAAGGAGAGGGCAATGAGAAGATGTAAGAATCGAGATTCTGACACAGATTCATAGTTGTTCTAGTTATTTTATTCCTTGTTCCAGCAAGCTACGCGCATCTAATTTTACAGCTGCGTAAGCAGTAAATTAAATTCTTCTGATGTCAATGAATGACTTGAGACAGAATTGCCATCCCCTAATTAAGAGCAAACTTGGGTATAATGGAGTCCTACTTCTATTTGTGCATTGAGGACAAAAGAGGAGGGAAGGGAAAAGATTGCACTGTTATATATCCACTGAATGCCCAATTGGATTTTGAAACTTTACACAGATTTCATCAGTAGAAAGATGCCCTTTTCAAATTCTATCCAGATTACATTCTTGCGAGAAACTGAGAGTTGTAGCAGGTACGGTAACTCAAAATACATTATACAAATTCCACAGACGTCAACAAAGACGTTACTAGTCCATTCAAGAACACCCAGATGTTCGAAAACAGAGTACGTTGTTGGTACATGTAACTTCAAGGTCGCATGCCTCATCTTCCTTTTTGTTGCTTTCTCCACATATTTTTTCTTGTAGTTACTTGCTCTATTACTCAAGAAGCAACCTAGTGAAGCTGGGAAACATAAAATCCCCATTTTACATCCACTTTCAAGACGTTACTACGAATTATCTGAGAAAAACAAAGTGATGAAGCTGTTAACTTTTGGCATCAACTACATATAAAATGACGTCAAATAAAAGCAAGTATAGGTCTTATCTATAGTTCAAAATTAAGTACTGTAAGAGGAATAGAGGAACTTCTCTCAATAAACCAGACAAGCTCTCCGCCACCTATTATACCTATTGCATTGGTCATTTTCTCATTTAGGATCTCAAAGAAATTATACCGAGCGATCACATACACAGTAAGGTAATATTTCCAGATATTATAAGGGAAAAACAACAAAGAAGAGGTAAAGCAGTATATACTTGTCAAACAAGACAGTTAGCTGTACAACGAAGCCATCCGACAGTTTACAGTTCTCCCACTCGTAACCTGTGGCTATAAATGCAGCCATTTACTAGTTTCACAGCCCAAACTAGTTAATGCTAATATTCATATCAAACATTGAAACATTTCCAATACGAAATCCAAAGGCTGTATGGCGTACATTTTCCAATGTAGTTAATATCAAGAACTTATTTTATGAATGGCTGTAGAGCTGGGAGGAAGAGAGAGGGACTAAAACTGGCACGGCACTGATACAAAGGCAAATACTTGTGTCATACAAGTATAGTGGATGAATTTACAGATGAGCATGTGTTATGTGCTTCTCACTTACAGGGCACCTGCTGCCTACAGTTATGCCCTTGCTTAATACCAACTCTAGATTAGTCAGTAGTCATGAAAAGCTGAGAGAGAGAGAGAGAGAGAGAGATTTACTTTAGTGTGCCAGAAAGTAACATATTGAGGCTATTGCTCCAGAGCTGAGAGACGTTTATTTGGAATTTGAGAGTTAATCAGTATCTGAAACAAATATGAGGAAGCACTGTAAATATGTTTCTATTTCCCATGCTTACTTTTCACCCACAGATTTTCTTGAAGCAGAAGTAGAATTTTTTCTGTCTTTCACTTTTTCCATTAAGAAAAAAGCAATTTTCAACATGCCATTTCAAATCTGCTTGTTTCTTCACCATCTAGTTTACCAGGACTGCTCCACTATGCTATACAAGCTTGGTTACCTAGCACGAACTGATTACTCATGTTCTGTACAGCAACTGAAAGGAAAGACAATGGACAAACCACCAAATGATTTAGAAAAATGGTGATACAGATCAAATTTTGAAAGAATCCCCTTGCGTTGTTTCTTCAATAACGCAATACAGATTGCATATGATGTCAGATAGGAATAAGCAAAATTTCACAATTTTTAAAAATTGAACTTCCAGCACCTCCTACGTAGGACCACTGAACTCACCCTTTTGCACAAGTCGAAAATGAGGTGGTATGACCAAAACTGGTGAAATAACATGGATGCATTAAATTACGCTTTTAGCATGATCTTTTCCATTTCTATTCTGGAAATGTTTTAAGCATTGCAGACTAAAAACTACACAGTTTACACCAAACATGTACCACCACTAACAAGATTTCTTGAGCCATAGAATAATTGAAATCAAGGACTTCACAAAAATTATCAGTCACAAAACCATCATATTTGCACAACGAGGATGCTATCATGAGAGTAGAACTTCATTCTCACTAATCCATCCCACTTACTCATACACGCAATAGAACATGCCAAATCTATACTCTCCATAATCCTATAGCCCATCTCAACTTTTACACACTTTATCATCCATTGTCGATTAGCAATTTAAACCTCCTACTCTGAGATATTAAGGATTGTACTATTGTGTGAATCTGCAAGTACATAGCAAACTCGGCCAGACTTCTTCTTGTTCTTAAGAATGTTCTAGTTTCCACTAAAATGAAGACCAATAGAGAGACCATGACATACCAAAATAGGTTTTAAAAAGTCCAAATTTACATAATTAACCATCACATTTGTTATTTCAGTGAGCTCAAGAACAACTAACAAATAGTTTCCAAACTGAAACTACTAAAAATGATTTAACTACATCAGCTGACTATAGGCTTACCTCAATTAGTATAACTCTAGACGTACCTACATTAGCACTGCTATCAATGGGCATAGGCACTCAAAAGGAGAAGCGCAAAGTCCTAATACTGGACCAAATCTTGAATTCATTGACCTCCTAACCTAGTTTCACCTCCATAACAGTGCCGCTTTCAGACAAACAGAGACAGAGAAGGAATCATAACGTGAAAATTTGCAAAAAATTCTGCAACTATCCCAGAAATTGATAACCATCAATCAGCCTTATAACCTCAATTACTATGCCAAAGAGTTCAAGAATCTACAGTAAGCTTAACACAAATTCACCTTTTGATCAGCCTTGTCACAAGAACAAATCGTGCAACATAACATGAAAATATAAAAATTCTGTGACAAAAACCCAGAATTCAGAAACAAATAAACTGCTTAATCACCTCAATTAACAGCAATCAAGTTCAAGAACTCGCAAATAAACATGAATTAAATTTACCATTGGATTACCTCACTTTATCATAAAAAAGGGTACAAATTGAGCAAGATAACACGAAAAAAAATACAATTGCTGCAATGAACCCATAATAACCAAACAGGTAAAAATACTTCAATCTCCAATTAGAAAAAAAAAAAGTCAAGAACTTAAGACTAACCTTGAACCAAAATCACCATTCAATTAACCTTGCTTAGCCTGCTCAGGGCTATTCTTATCATCTTTCTTTTCCACATTTTCGCTCTTGAAAGAGGGCAAAGGATTAGAACCCTTAATTATCCAACCAAGAGCAAAGAAAGACAGACCCGCAAGTATAGCGGTGCCCCAAGCTTGAGAATACCATCTACTGTACTGCCTAGTAGCATACCTCCACTGCTCCCTGAGAGTGGCCGGGTCCGGGTTAGTCGTCTCAGGTGGATTCGGGTACTTTGGCCCGGAAGAGAACCCGCTATCAGAGGATCCAATTGGGAATTTCTCTGAAGAAGCATGAGGAAGGTTTTTGTTGGGTTTTCCGTCTCGCGTCTCGTGGTGGTCCGTCATGGTTGAAGCTTTGAAGGGATAAAGCTGAAAACAATGGGGAATTTTGAGAAAATCTATGTCTGTCGAATGCAGTGGTATTTACTTGTGCTTTGCTTGCTGTTGACTGCAGGAATGGAGGCGTGGCAATACTATGTTAAAATATAACGACAACTTTGCTGCCACAAGATGTAGAGAAAATATGAGTTTGCCATTTGCTAACATCTTTTAGTTTCAGAAATCTGGATAGGGTATAATTCGGAATAAATTTTGAAGTAAGTTTTGTTACGTGATGATGATATATATGAGATTAAAAATAATAATAATTAAGAAGATAAAATGAGTGATTTAAAGACGTATTTACGAGACAAGTATATTAAATAAATTTTGATTGATGACATATCTAAATACATCCAATATGTTACTTTACAATTTTAGTTCCATCAAAATTTTTGCTATAGATAGTTGGTTCTTTTCTGTTCGTTTTTTCTTTCGTGTCTTTTCAAGTAAACAATGAACAAAAAATATTAGAACTTCTTCTTGTTGCATCAACGTTTGAATTAGTCAATTATACACAAACCTGATGTCTATTAATTAATGAAAATTGTACTTATCATCCATACTTTCAAAACAATTTACTGAATGAAATATCTGAAGTTAGAAATGGACAAAAATCCACTGAGGCGAATTGGAAGAAATGGTCATTAGGAATAATAACCATAATGCCAGATGAGTTTTATTGATTGAGATTTCCTTAATATTACCATACGGCCATGGTTTTTTTTTTTTTAAAAAAAAAAATTTAATGCAAGTGAGAGGTTTCGAATTTCATACTTCCCCTACCATATGCTATTGTTGTCACCCATTTTAACATTAATTTTATTATTGCTCTGGCAAATTTCTCTAGCTCGATTAAACTGATCGAAGAGTTGTTCTTCAGGAGCAGTAAAATAAAAGGGAGAACGACCAGTATTCATTGGTAAGTTCCTCTAGCGTGATTAAACATTGAGCCATCACTTTGATGAAACGAAGAGCTGTTCGTTGGCTACTCCAGTGTACATACTTAAGTTGGCTCATATAAATTGAGAACTACGGCGCATTCTCTTCTTCTTTGAAAAAGATTGTACTTTCAAATCCTTTTTATTTACAAAATTTTTTGGGCTAATCTCCTGGACATTATTTTAAACATCCTCTAGATTTCAACATAATTACGTAAAAGAAACAAGAATTCGCGATGCCAAAATCTCATGGATTCAAATGTTAGTAGAAAAATTCTACTCTATGTGATTTATATGATATATATATATATATATATATATATATATATATATATATAAAGTAAAAGATAGTCCATCTCCTAACTTTTAGAACTTCCTATGTTACAGGGCCAGTACCAAAGCTCCATCATCAGCCTGTCTCATGTGATCTTGCTTATTGAAGTCTCAGTCTTGTAACTTTTAAACAATTATAAATATAGATCAATTTCCGTTCTCAAGCTTCACAATTAGACACTTGATGGATATCACGCTGAACTTCGAAGGACCATCATAATTTATCATCTGATGACTGAAGAATCAGAAACTAAAAGAGAGTACAGATCATGCTAGCTTTTTTAACCCAATTTCCAAATTTTCATTTCTACATTAATAACTCGTTAAAATTCAGAACCAATACCAGAAAACCCAATGAGATTGAATCAAGTTGCAGCAGCCGCTTTCAGCCTGCAGAATTTCACAACTGCTGCGGAGGATTCTGAACCAGACCTATCTATGCCCCACCATACTACAGCTTGGAAGGTCTTGAAAGCATCAGCAACAGAATCTTTGGCTTGGAAAGTTATGTAATAGTTGCAACCAGGACCAGCAAGTTGTCTGTTTGCCTTCTCAACCTTTTCCAACTTGTACTTTGTGCCCTGGAAGGAATTAAATTAAGGTTCCTAGATTCGCTTGACCCAGAGGCAGATGCAGAAGTATTGAACGAAATGGACAAAAAAAAAAAAAAATTGAAGAGATACATACTTCCTTCTGGTTGAAATCAAGAAGCGCAGCATTCGAGAAATCAATTAGTTCTTCGAGTTCTGATGGATACTTCTCAATATCAATGGGATGATATCGAGCCATCAAGCACATACCCGGATAATGGTAAATATCGAAACCCTGTGACCAAAAGCACCATCATCCAAATAAAATTAATCCGATTATCACAAATGCAAAGGAATGGAACACATATATGATATACCTACCTCGCTCTCCCTAATCTCTTTGAGATACTTGATCCATACATCTTCATCGACCTCTTCAACCCCTTCAGGGCAGTACTCAGGCTTCAATCTCTCAAACTGCTCATCAGAAATCGTGAACTCTTCCATGGAATCATCGGAACCATCATCTTCTTCTGATACATGCACCTCCTCCTCATCATCATCCTCGTCCTCGTCCAAATCCTCGGTCCCATCACTCTCTTCGTCAAGCTTCTGCTTCTTTTTTAGACGCCACTGGGAACAATTTTCCGCATCTTCTTCTGCATCACCATCAATTTGATTTTTGGAAAGCTGCTCATCATCAGCCATGGTGATCACTCCCGCTCCTTTGCCCTTGACCTAAATATCCACAATTGAATTCTTTCGCCCTTTCAACTCTAGTCCGCCACGCAGGAAGATGTCCCAACATGTTACTTTAGGGTAAAAAAAATAAATAAAAAAAAAAATCCACTGCGTTGAACAAAGCTGGTCAACTTCTTGTCGTGATATTATTTAGAAATTGCTTTTTTTTTTGTCATTTATTTAATTTGAAATAACAGTTTTGCTGATAATTCTTAGAATATTTTGCGAAATTTTCTTGTACAAATGAATTAAACAAATTCGTTGAGTGAAAATTCATTTTTTAAACAATTTACCAATATATCAATTACTTTGCATATACCAAACTAAGTTACTTTATGTAGTTAAAAAAATGAATATATAATTTAAATAAATAGATAAAAATTGTTAAAAAAAAAGAGAGAGAATTCACTGTTAATTAAGGAAGGACCATGAGGTTTTAATGGAATTTTATTATGAAATTTCTTATGATTGTAAGACTTGTTTACAAGTCACCTGGGTTATAAATAGAGATTTTTATTATTGTATCAGTTGAGAAAAGGAAAATTTGATAACGTTCATAGTTTAATATGTGATTAATATATTGTTCTTGATATTTATTTCTCTTTCTCTTAGTCTCAAGCATAATTATATGTGTGTAAATTGTCTCTTCATATCAGTTGGTTTTATCAAATATATGTCTTGTAGTTTTTTGTTAGAATTTTTTGGTTCTATAATTATTCCCCTCCCCCAACCCAACCACCAAAACAGTTGTTTACCATTCATCTGGCCTTAGGTGAGAGCTGCCTAGGGGTGCTTATAAAGAGCTGTAGTTGATTTTGCAATTAAAAAGTTAACCTATTTGACTTTTGCATTCGGCTATCTATATCTATATGTATTGCAGAATGGGCTTTTAGAAGAGAGCCTCTCAATGGCTTCCAAATTTCTCATTCTTTTTTTCTAGATTTTTGTATTTATTTTAATACATAAAAAGTAGTGGGTTATAACTAACCCTATCACCAGTCAAATTTAAAATTTAAAACTATTCCATTATCTACTTCATAAACCGCTTATAGTTTGTTATTTATACTTTAAATCCTTTTTACTCCTTAATTAAAGACAAATGCTCATTCGTATGCTATTTTAATATAATTTTACATTTTTATAATTAAGAGATATATATCACTAAACTAATCCTATAACCACCCCAATAAATGAGCTTTGCAAATTACAATCACATTTCAAAAAAATCACAAATATGCAACTAAATGTAAAGTTGAGGGGGTAAAGTGTAACTAAATGTAAAGTTAACGGGCTTACTATATTTAACCCTAAAAACAATCGCAAGAACGGAAGAATTATTTTTTTTTCCCTTTAGGATGGTCGGACATCCATGTGTAGTGACCAAAAAATTTTCCCTTCTTAATGAACGTAAGATGGCCAATTTATTTATTTTTTTAAAAATGAATAGGGTTGTTTTAGATCCCAAAAAAAAAAAAAGAAACAAACCCAAGTTCCTCCATTGTTATGATTTTTTTCACCATTATTCTAAAAAATTTGCTAAATTAAGTTCTTTAGGGTACAAAATGAGATGTGTGACCAGTCCCTTTTTTTTATTTGCGTGAAAAATTTAAATTTTTTAAAAAGTATACAAAAATTATGGGAAATAATATTAGGAGTTTAAAGTAAATTTACCACACTTCTGGTGTGGTTTTCGCCTGTCCAATACCATAAAAGAATAGAATAAGCCATTATCAATTATTACACGCTAAGTAGAATTCGGAAGCATCAACATGATCAACAAACAGCAGAACCAATTAGAACTAGATTTTGACCCCAAAAAAAATTAGGACTAGATGCCATTTGCACGTTGCCGTAACTTGCAATGGCAATTAGGACTATTTCTTGATATATATTTATTTTTTATAATGCTATTCATAAATTATGTAAAAAAAACACTAATTTTGAATTTTGTACGTACTTAATTCTCAGAAAAATGGTGATAGATTGTTCAACCAACAAATCAATTTATGCAAAGATTGTGCATTTTCATTTGTAGTACGCACTACACAAAATTCAACAGAATTAATTAAATCACCAATTTTGGCTTTCGTACTAAAAGTTGATTGGTGTGAAGAGTGTTCGCACCTTCATGCAAGATTATCAAATCGAATGCATAATATTTGTAAGTATTTCATTTTAACAACATTCAATTACATTCATTTTTATTCATATATCATTCATTTTCTAATATAAATTTCTATTATTTATTCAAGATCTATCTTTCGAAAAAAGGCAGTTCTTGAATGATATACACATTCTATCATATTTCAAACTATTGTTAGACAGATATTACATTTTAATTGTGTTGGTACAATTTTTTAACCTTTTTTTATTCACCATTTTCTTTTTATTTTTTTAAATAATGTCAGCACCGTGCGTAGCACGGATATTCATACTAGTTCTTAGAGTATTCAGGAGTTAAAAAACCAGAAAAGCCCAGCATACAAAGCAGCCGTATCTTTTGACTGCACAGAACCTAGAAAATTTCAAATGGAAAACTCAAAACATAATGTCCTTCCAAGTTCCACCATAAATAGCAAATAATAATAAACCAAAAATAGGAAATGGAATCTTTCACTTTTTAAATAGTGTTACTAGACCATTGAAATTTTGTTGTAATATGCCCCAGATACCTATAAATTTCTACCATAAGAATACCACATCCGAAAAAAAAATATCGAAAAAAAACTTTACTTTTATATCTTAGAAAGACTACCATATCCTGTTTCTTTTTTTTTTTTCAACACAAGGAATATCCCAATTTTGTCAGACTAATCTCCCTATACCTGTGCACCCCGCCCCCCAAGAATACACAAGCGGTAGAGAGGTGACTCGAACACACGATCTCGAAATCTAATTAGATTACCCCAAAATCATCTGAGCCAACCCCAAGGGACTTTTAATTACGCAGGGAATATCCCAACTTTGCCAGGCTAATCTCTCTGCGCCTGTGCATCCCGCCCCGCAAGGATACACAAGTGGTAGAGAGGTGACTCAAATACACGATCTCGAGATCGAACTAGACTACTCCGAAACCATCCGAGCCAACCCCAAAGCGCATATCCTGTTTCTTTACTTATCATAAGAAATTGTGAACTGGGCACAAATGCATGGGCTTGATTCACCAGTTGATTTACCCTCCCACGTCTCAATTCCACTACTATTGCAAAAGAGAATATATTCGTTAATCAAATACAACAAAGTTTTCTAGTTTATAAAAAATATTTTTTTACATTTTCGTTGCTAATTTGCCTGGCGACGCTTCTCATTCTCAACGCAACACCATTGTTTTCCTTCGCATTTGTTTTAATCACCACCTTAGTTTTACCTTTTCAACCACTAAATTTGCCCCCTTTCGATGTTGTTCCAAAACCTCTTTTGTTCCTCATTCGACCCATCCCCATCTCTTTTCTCATCTTTATCTTTTGAAACACTCATACCCATAGTTGATCTCAAACCTTTCTCTAGACAAGTCCAAGTGAGATCCTAAACACAAGCTTTTTTCTTATCTGCCCAATGTCATCCTGCCCCCAGTGGGTGCTCCATGAACTTTTAAATTCAAACATATCTATTTCATCCTATATATGCAAATCTGTTAACAAAACAACGTCATCCTGCCGCCAGTGGTGCCCCATGAATTTTTAAATTCAAACATTTCTATTCCATCCTCTGCATGCAAATCTGTCAACAAGACTGCATGTGTACCCCGCCTCTCATCTTTATCTTTTGAAACACCCACACCCATAGTTGATTTCAAACCTTTCTCTTATCTTCATTGTTGAATGGGTAATCCTGATCCAGACAAATTCCTATAGCTGCTGCATATAGAAATACTCGGTTGACAGTAAATGTAGTATCTTTTTCAGCATCAGCTACCTCCCTGTTTAGGTACCAACTTTTTGCACAATTAACAACTTGTTGTTTAGATAGTGGCAAATGATCTTCGTCTGCATGCAATGCCTTGTATTGCGAGGATATTGCCTCTGAAGCCACGTAAGCCCAACATATGTCTTGACACAGCGTAAAAAAGAATTATGCAAATTAATATCCTCTCCAAGTACACGAAAATAAGAAAAATAAAAAATCACGAATTTACGTATATTACCACGAGGACCTTGATCAGCTACGAGTAGTACAACCCCTGGCACCTTCAGCCATGAATGGCCAGCCTGTTAATAAGGAAGTAAAATGAATGACTTAAAAAAAAATCCATTACAGGGGCAGGCAGGCAGTCAAGAGTAAAAATGGAGGAAAATGAAAAAAAAAAGGGTGTCATTTAGCTATGTATCACGTATAATTTCTAATTTGAGTCAAAACCTGTGTATGACTTCATTTTTTTTTTTTTTAAAAAAAAAGATGGTCTGGTTACAAGGAACCAACAAAAGAGGTAGATATTATAGTGCTTTAACGTAATAAACATCAACCTTTCTGTTATGCAATAACCATATATATAACTTGGTCTATTTTAGAAATGTCCAGGAAAGGAAAGAAAAATTAGAGGACAAAGTATTAATTTTTTGCTTAAAATTCAAGTTTTAGAGAAAAGATACAATTTTAACCGACATTATGAGCATGGAAAATAGGGAAAAATGTGATTTTTTGCAAGTGAAACAAAGCGAAAATTTGCTTCCTTTACCCTTGACGTCAAGAAGACTAAAGCAAAGGCACTCGGATACCTGAGTGTGGGTGAGGAAGATGAAGTTGTCTAAGAGAAAGGGACGGAGAGGGTTTTAAACTAGCCTAGAGACAGAATGTTCGGGGTTAAAATGCACTTTTCATCTCTAATATTTAAGGTGTTAACCAATTTCATCCCTAAAGTTTCATTCAAAACACATTTCATCCTTGTAATTTTATAATTTTGATTAATTTCATGTTTAAAGTTTTACGCAAATACATTTCATCCTCATAGTTTCCTAAATTTGGTTAATTGAGCACAATTGGTAGATTATCAAACAATTTGAATGGGATAGCGTCACTTGCCCATGGCTTGCCTATTAGTTAAAAAAATATTGGATCAACAAAAAGCTCAAAAATATTTTCTTAATTCATTTTCTCATTTTAGTACAAAAAAGACTAAGAAATTTTTAGCCACAATTATTCTCTTCTTAATCACAATCGAACAAGAAGATCCAAAGAAAATGAAGTCAGTGGAAAAGAAACAACCCTACTATAGCCAATTGAAGAAAAATGTCAAACGAACCCATTCCAACTAATTGGAGAAAAATATTAATGCAAATGAATGATTTGGATTGTTATTTATTTGTAAAATTTTGTTTTGTTGCATCATGTACATGTTTTTCAATCATCTATTTATTTTTTCTCAAATACATCATATCACAATTTAAAGGAAAAAAAAGAGATAGTCTCCTATCCAAAAACGCTTGTTATTATTTCTATAATTTAATCAATAATTGAATTAAGTATTAATAATACAATTAATAATGGGACATGTGATGATATTATGTATAAATTGGTTAACAATCATTTAGGGACGAAATGTGTTCTACAATCATTTAGGGAATTATAAAATTATGAGGATGAAATGTGTTCTACATAAACTTTAGGAACAAAATGGGTCAAAATTACAAAATTATGAGAATGAAATGTGTTTTGCATGAAACTTTAGGGACGAAATTGATTAATGCTTAAAATATTGGGGATGAAAAGTTCATTTTTTCCAATGTTCAGAGATGCTTGTTTTTCCCTCCGGTACTAGAAGGATGTTTATTATTATTATTATTATTATTTCTATGAGGCTGCTACAAATGGACGGACATGTGATTTAGATGTGTTAGGATGATTAACTACTCCAGGTTCACGGTACACCATGGTTAAGATATTTGTTCCTTATTTCTCAATACAAGTTTTAGTGCCGGGCAGGGGGGTTTTCAAAGCCTCCAACAGCTGTCTGTCATGCTATATTGAGCTCTTGTAAGCTGTCTCAGTAGAATAGAATAAGCCATTACCAATTATTACACGCTAAGTAGATTTCGGAAGCATACAACATGATCAACAAACAGCAGAACCAATTAGAACTAGATTTTGACCCTAAAAAAAAAAATTAGGACTAGATGCCATATGCACGTTGCCGTAACTTGCAATGGCAATTAGGATTATTTCTTGATATATATTTATATTTATAATGCTATTTATAAATTATGTAAAAAAATACACTAATTTTGAATTTTGTACGTACTTAATTCTCAGAAAAATGGTGATAGATTGTTCGACCAACAAATCAATTTATGCAAAGATTGTGCATTTTCATTTGTAGTACGCACTACACAAAATTCAACAGAATTAATTAAATCACCAATTTTGGCTTTCGTACTAAAAGTTGATTGGTGTGAAGAGTGTTCGCACCTTCATGCAAGATTATCAAAGCGAATGCATAATATTTGTAAGTATTTCATTTTAACAACATTCAATTACATTCATTTTTATTCATATATCATTCATTTTCTAATATAAATTTCTATTATTTATTCAAGATCTATCTTTCGAAAAAAGGCAGTTCTTGAATGATATACACATTCTATCATATTTCAAACTATTGTTAGACAGATATTACATTTTAATTGTGTTGGTACAATTTTTTAACCTTTTTTTATTCACCATTTTCTTTTTATTTTTTTAAATAATGTCAGCACCGTGCGTAGCACGGATATTCATACTAGTTCTTAGAGTATTCAGGAGTTAAAAAACCAGAAAAGCCCAGCATACAAAGCAGCCGTATCTTTTGACTGCACAGAACCTAGAAAATTTCAAATGGAAAACTCAAAACATAATGTCCTTCCAAGTTCCACCATAAATAGCAAATAATAATAAACCAAAAATAAGAAATGGAATCTTTCACTTTTTAAATAGTGTTACTAGACCATTGAAATTTTGTTGTAATATGCCCCAGATACCTATAAATTTCTACCATAAGAATACCACATCCGAAAAAAAAATATCGAAAAAAAACTTTACTTTTATATCTTAGAAAGACTACCATATCCTGTTTCTTTTTTTTTTTCAACACAAGGAATATCCCAATTTTGTCAGACTAATCTCCCTATACCTGTGCACCCCGCCCCCCAAGAATACACAAGCGGTAGAGAGGTGACTCGAACACACGATCTCGAAATCTAATTAGGTTACCCCAAAATCATCCGAGCCAACCCCAAGGGACTTTTAATTACGCAAGGAATATCCCAACTTTGCCAGGCTAATCTCTCTGCGCCTGTGCATCCCGCCCCGCAAGGATACACAAGTGGTAGAGAGGTGACTCAAATACACGATCTCGAGATCGAACTAGACTACTCCGAAACCATCCGAGCCAACCCCAAAGCGCATATCCTGTTTCTTTACTTATCATAAGAAATTGTGAACTGGGCACAAATGCATGGGCTTGATTCACCAGTTGATTTACCCTCCCACGTCTCAATTCCACTACTATTGCAAAAGAGAATATATTCGTTAATCAAATACAACAAAGTTTTCTAGTTTATAAAAAATATTTTTTTACATTTTCGTTGCTAATTTGCCTGGCGACGCTTCTCATTCTCAACGCAACACCATTGTTTTCCTTCGCATTTGTTTTAATCACCACCTTAGTTTTACCTTTTCAACCACTAAATTTGCCCCCTTTCGATGTTGTCCCAAAACCTCTTTTGTTCCTCATTCGACCCATCCCCATCTCTTTTCTCATCTTTATCTTTTGAAACACTCATACCCATAGTTGATCTCAAACCTTTCTCTAGACAAGTCCAAGTGAGATCCTAAACACAAGCTTTTTTCTTATCTGCCCAATGTCATCCTGCCCCCAGTGGGTGCTCCATGAACTTTTAAATTCAAACATATCTATTTCATCCTATATATGCAAATCTGTTAACAAAACAACGTCATCCTGCCGCCAGTGGTGCCCCATGAATTTTTAAATTCAAACATTTCTATTCCATCCTCTGCATGCAAATCTGTCAAAAAGACTGCATGTGTACCCCGTCTCTCATCTTTATCTTTTGAAACACCCACACCCATAGTTGATTTCAAACCTTTCTCTTATCTTCATTGTTGAATGGGTAATCCTGATCCAGACAAATTCCTATAGCTGCTGCATATAGAAATACTCGGTTGACAGTAAATGTAGTATCTTTTTCAGCATCAGCTACCTCCCTGTTTAGGTACCAACTTTTTGCACAATTAACAACTTGTTGTTTGGATAGTGGCAAATGATCTTCGTCTGCATGCAATGCCTTGTATTGCGAGGATATTGCCTCTGAAGCCACGTAAGCCCAACATATGTCTTGACACAGCGTAAAAACGAATTATGCAAATTAATATCCTCTCCAAGTACACGAAAATAAGAAAAATAAAAAATCACGAATTTACGTATATTACCACGAGGACCTTGATCAGCTACGAGTAGTACAACCCCTGGCACCTTCAGCCATGAATGGCCAGCCTGTTAATAAGGAAGTAAAATGAATGACTTAAAAAAAAATCCATTACAGGGGCAGGCAGGCAGTCAAGAGTAAAAATGGAGGAAAATGAAAAAAAAAGGGTGTCATTTAGCTATGTATCACGTATAATTTCTAATTTGAGTCAAAACCTGTGTATGACTTCATTTTTTTTAAAAAAAAAAAAAAAAAAAAAGATGGTCTGGTTACAAGGAACCAACAAAAGAGGTAGATATTATAGTGCTTTAACGTAATAAACATCAACCTTTCTGTTATGCAATAACCATATATATAACTTGGTCTATTTTAGAAATGTCCAGGAAAGGAAAGAAAAATTAGAGGACAAAGTATTAATTTTTTGCTTAAAATTCAAGTTTTAGAGAAAAGATACAATTTTAACCGACATTATGAGCATGAAAAATAGGGGAAAATGTGATTTTTTGCAAGTGAAACAAAGCAAAAATTTGCTTCATTTACCCTTGACGTCAAGAAGACTAAAGCAAAGGCACTCGGATACCTGAGTGTGGGTGAGGAAGATGAAGTTGTCTAAGAGAAAGAGACGGAGAGGGTTTTAAACTAGCCTAGAGACAGAATGTTCGGGGTTAAAATGCACTTTTCATCTCTAATGTTTAAGGTATTAACCAATTTCATCCCTAAAGTTTCATTCAAAACACATTTCATCCTTGTAATTTTATAATTTTGATTAATTTCATGTTTAAAGTTTTACGCAAATACATTTCATCCTCATAGTTTCCTAAATTTGGTTAATTGAGCACAATTGGTAGATTATCAAACAATTTGAATGGGATAGCGTCACTTGCCCATGGCTTGCCTATTAGTTAAAAAAATATTGGATCAATAAAAAGCTCAAAAATATTTTCTTAATTCATTTTCTCATTTTAGTACAAAAAAGACTAAGAAATTTTTAGCCACCATTATTCTCTTCTTAATCACAATCGAACAAGAAGATCCAAAGAAAATGAAGTCAATGGAAAAGAAACAACCCTACTATAGCCAATTGAAGAAAAATGTCAAACGAACCCATTCCAACTAATTGGAGAAAAATATTAATGCAAATGAATGATTTGGATTGTTATTTATTTGTAAAATTTTGTTTTGTTGCATCATATACATGTTTTTCAATCATCTATTTATTGTTTCTCAAATACATCATATCACAATTTGAAGGAAAAAAAGAGATAGTCTCCTATCCAAAAACACTTGTTGTTATTTCTATAATTTAATCAATAATTGAATTAAGTATTAATAATACAATTAATAATGGGACATGTGATGATATTATGTATAAATTGATTAACAATCATTTAATTGTCCTTTATTGGTAGGAATTATAAAACTATGAGGATGAAATGTGTTCTACATAAACTTTAGGGACAAAATGGGTCAAAATTACAAAATTATGAGAATGAAATGTGTTTTGCATTAACACTTTAGTGACGAAATTGGTTAATGCTTAAAATATTGTGGATGAAAAGTGCATTTTATCTAATGTTCAGAGATGCTTGTTTTTCCCTCCGGTACTAGAAGGATGTTTATTATTATTATTGTTATTATTATTATTATTTCTATGAGGCTGCTACAAATGGACGGACATGTGATTTAGATGTGATAATCGGTAATACCCTTTTTTCTAAATCACATGTCAATGGATAAAATCACATCTGTGAAGGCTCCTCAATGGACGGACTGTGAAGGCTCCTAAAATTTCTTCAGTCTTCTCATCAGATCTCACTTTCAGTTTTGAGCTTGAACCAGTTGGATAGCAGATCTGAGGGAATATTTCAGATTTGGATCTATCTCGACAGATCTCATCATTCTTATTGGATCTTACAACTGTTGATTAGCAGATCTGACGATTACAGCATGCACAAAGAGAGCTGCAGCGACTTATTCTATGATGAAATGTTTTTTCAAATTTATGGTACTATTTAGATCTGTCCTTAATTTCTCAAATCTTATGTATTTGTTAAATTACAGATCTATAATTTTAGTGCATGTTTATCTGCCATCAGGGCAGCAATGTATATCAATTGTGCTGGACGATTTCCAGTAATCCTTTAATGAAACATGCTTTATTATCAAAAAAAAAAAATTCTGCATTTTTGGAAAGCACGTCATTTGATGATTAATTATGGAGTGCGTGCATAGTATTCTGATTTTATCTATGTTAGGATGATTTTAAGAAAAAAGTGTATTACCGATTGTCACGGACAATTGAGATGAAGGTACCCTTCATAAAATGGAGGCCACATATTTGCATTAAAAAGCATTTATGGCTCCTAAGTTGCTGAACTACTTATCCTTTAGTTCTCTGTTTCTTAAACCATCTGCTATTGATAATATAACTATGACTATGAATTTCTAGTTCTTACATATATCATATCACTGTCTACAAACTACATTGCCATGTTGCAAAAGTGCAAATATTAGTGGATGAAAAGTTAGAATTGCATATGAAATTTATTGGAACGTGTTATTTTGCTTGACTTCAGATTTCGGATATTTTCAATTTGAGTAGCTGCTTTTGGATTAAGTTTTCTATAGTTAAATGTCTATAACATTATCTAACATGGAACCTGAACCTTTTTTACTTTGAGAGCAACTTTGGAATGAATGTATGGGTTTTCCAAATTATTGTGGCGGGAGAAAGTTTAATTTACAAGGACACTTTTGAAAATCTTTATATGCTTAAGGGGAGAAAACCATGGATTTTAAGTATTACATATCATTCATCCAATATATAATAAGTATGAAGTGTGCATCCAAATAACATACCTAAGCACTTAATAAGTACTTTTATTATAAACTCTATTAGATTAAGTATTTTTTTTAATAAGCCACTAAGCACTTTAAAAAAATTTCTATTAAATTAAATTCTGTTTAATAAGCCACTATAATTCCAAACAGGTACTAAGGGTGGCAAGCATTCCTGCACTGTCCACTGGAAAAAGTGTGATTTAAGGAGAGTATGCTGTACATTTGATTTCTCAATTCGTTTCTGTCATAATCGCTAAGTTGGTCTTGCTTTTAGTTTGAGCAATATTTTTTGTTCCTAGGACTCTTATCCCTAATCATCGCGGTCCACTCTAAAGCTCGATGAATACTGCGAATACAATTTGCTAATCCGTTTTCAAATATTGAGTCAATTCCCAAGAAGTGAATCAATTTAGAATAAGTAATTCTCAAATAGGGATGGCAATGGACAGTATAATATCCGATACCCCCACAAGTACATGACCCAATGGTTAATCCGATTAGATGACCGATGGATAATCCATTAGAATTTGATAATGATGAGAGATAACGATGAATAATCCAATAGGATTTGATAAGAGAATCCTAAAAATTTGAAACCTGAAACTCAACACACACACACACGACTCTACCAAAATTTAAAATTTAACATAATATATTGATTTAGCATTATGTATGTATACAATTTTAGTTTGATGTTAATTACCTTTTTTGAATTATTCAAATTAGGGGGCACCCAATAAATAATCCGAAGTCGAGAGTGAGAGAATTTGGTAATGGAAATTAAAATTTGTAGGGTTATCCGATAGAGTTTGATAAAAAAAAATAAATATATGAATTAGGATTTGGTAAGAGAGATTTTTGAGGGTACTTGACCCGCTACCATTGATAGGGTGTTAATTGTTGGTTATTTTATTATTAATCTCCCTTTTTATCCTTACCAAATATTGCTTAATTGTTAATATTTACTCATATTTGGTATCTGGACTTAATTTCAGGAATGAAGCAGAAAACTACCAAAAAGTAGGGACTTGCTCCATAAGTGGGAGACTTCAAGAAGGCTCCATCGACCTGGCCCACAAGGAGAGGAAGAGGGCCCACAAGGAGAGGAAGAGACAGACTGCATTTGCTTGCTGATTAGGAAATTAGAGCTCTACTGGCAATAGGAAACAAGCAATTCGGCAGGGCTCCAATTCTTTTGCTCCTTGACTTCTAATCCGTGGGGACCACTAGATAACTTGAGTCATTGTTGGCTTTAAAAAGGAGGCAAAACGTACAGAGAAGGGGGATCATTCAATAGTTTTAGCTTAGCTCTTAGCATAGTTTAGTTTTATTCTTTCGCATGGTTGTTCTCCATTAATGGAGGACTAACCTCTCAATTCTAGTCAAGGGGACAACTGAAGATTTGGTTCAACAATTACTGTGAGATCTAATTTATTTTAATTGTTTCCTTAATTTATTGATATTTATATGTTTCCTGCTTTTAATTGCTATAGCTCATGTGAGTGATTGAATAGATGCGCAATATTTAATTATTCATATAGGCTATTTTGCTAAATAGGGGTGATTGAATCCGTAATTGTTCGTTATCTCTATCTCAGTAGCAACTGGCGTAATTGGGTTTATATCAGGGGAATATACGATCTAACTTAAACAAACCCTCGTAGCGTGTTTGTTAGTTAGAATTGGGCCTTTCTAATTCTTAATACAATCTAGAAATTAAATCCTACGGTCGTACCTAGGGTTATTTTTGGGTTAGAGAAATAGCTAATGGTCGTACCTTAGCTATCGAGAAATTAA
Organism: Coffea arabica; assembly: GCF_036785885.1. Classification (NCBI taxonomy): domain Eukaryota; kingdom Viridiplantae; phylum Streptophyta; class Magnoliopsida; order Gentianales; family Rubiaceae; genus Coffea; species Coffea arabica. The sequence continues at coordinate 12,507,232 of NC_092313.1, read as the reverse complement.
GGAAGGGTTGGTTGTTTATCGCGTGCATGACAACTATAACTAATCTATTACTAAATGTTGGAATTATTTCTGCATCAATGATCAGTTGCATGAACCATTTCTGAAGTGTATCCTTGGCTAGAGTTTCTCTTAGTTATTTTCTTTTAATTAATTATTTTCTGCAGTTAATTTATTTAGTTAGCATTTAATCCAAAACCCCCCATACTTTGGACTCTAGAAGAAACGAATTATCCCCAGTCCCTGTGAATTCGACCCTACTCACCGCTATATACAAAATCTGTATTTTTCTCGAGCAGGTATTTATTATTGCACAGGTTCGGCACCTGTCAATTTTTGGCGCCGTTGCCGGGGACTGGTGTCAGATTAATTTGTTTTTTTTTTTAGTTCACCTTGTTTTCATTTTCAATTTATTTTTCTTTTTATGGCTGCTAACATTCCATATTGTGATGATAGGCTGGACTTTGTTCCTGAATGGGGTTATGAGACTCACGTGTTTCCTAATGATCAATGGGATAGTGCAAATTGTGGAACTTATTTTGACTCAGGTTATTCAACTGACACATGCCCCGCATTTCAAGATAATCTAAGTGCTCCAATTGATACTTTTGGAGATTTTCCACCCCAATATCAAATGCAGTATGACCCTTATACAAACGGGTATGATCAAGGATGGTGGGATAATTTCAATTTTGATTATGCGACCGGGCCAATGGATTTTCAACAGCAAGAGTCTCAACAACCATCGTCCTTGTCAGGTATGTCTTTTCAGGAATTGGGTGAATTATTTATTAATACATACCGATTCCAACAGGAGACACAAATAAGGAATGAGATGATGAAGGATCCAATGAGTTATCTGGCAGATCAACTATGTCTATTGATATCCAGAATGAATCGATTGGCTTCTCAAATGGAAGAATTGTCCTCGGAAATCATTGTTGATTTTGAAGAAAATGAGAGTGCAATTTGCTTGACTAGTGATGAGGAGATGCAAGAGTGTCAAAATGAAAAATCTACAGATGCAGTTGAAAAAGAAGCCGAAAAGGAAGAAATGGAATCCCAACCGCAACCCATTCAAGTGAATGAATCCAATGAACAATCTCCAAATGCGGTGACATCTTCTCCACTCCTTAATCAATATTTTCCTGACTCCTATTCTTCAATTCCTGTTACTGAAATTGATTTTATTATACCAGAAAATTTGAAATTTCATGACAGGAATAAATTAAGAGTGGCAATGGAAAAATATCTTGAACCGAAGAATGCATGTGATGGAGGAGTGAATGGAGAATGCAAATTATCGTTGACTTGTTTAGCACCATTTACTAGTCCATGGAAGCCCGCAATTCGTGTGCTCAAGGATTACTCCATCTATGAGGGTTACCAGGATCACATTGAAGATGAACCATTGAAGCGAGCCACAAGATTTTATCCTCCATGAACAATCATAGCATGTCTAGCCAAAGACATTAAAGAAAGGCGCTTTTTGGGAGGCAACCCAAATATTGATTTTATTATTTTTCGTTGTTCATTTCTTTCGTTTTTCGTTTCTCGATTGAGTAGTAATCGGTCTTCATGTTTTTCTCCACAGTGGCAGGAAGTGCAATCTTGGCGTGCCCACGCGGTGTTTGTGTCTCTTGAGGTCAGAGGACGAAGGCTAATCTTGGCGTGCCCACGCGGTGTTTGACGACCCAAACCATGGGTTAAAATAGGAGAAAAAAAAAATTCTTCGGTTCAAGATATTTTTCCATTGCCACTCTTAATTTATTCCTGTCATGAAATTTCAAATTTTCTGGTATAATAAAATCAATTTCAGTAACAGGAATTGAAGAATAGGAGTCAGGAAAATATTGATTAAGGAGTGGAGAAGATGTCACCGCATTTGGAGATTGTTCATTGGATTCATTCACTTGAATGGGTTGCGGTTGGGATTCCATTTCTTCCTTTTCGGCTTCTTTTTCAACTGCATCTGTAGATTTTTCATTTTGACACTCTTGCATCTCCTCATCACTAGTCAAGCAAATTGCACTCTCATTTTCTTCAAAATCAACAATGATTTCCGAGGACAATTCTTCCATTTGAGAAGCCAATCGATTCATTCTGGATATCAATAGACATAGTTGATCTGCCAGATAACTCATTGGATCCTTCATCATCTCATTCCTTATTTGTGTCTCCTGTTGGAATCGGTATGTATTAATAAATAATTCACCCAATTCCTGAAAAGACATACCTGACAAGGACGATGGTTGTTGAGACTCTTGCTGTTGAAAATCCATTGGCCCGGTCGCATAATCAAAATTGAAATTATCCCACCATCCTTGATCATACCCGTTTGTATAAGGGTCATACTGCATTTGATATTGGGGTGGAAAATCTCCAAAAGTATCAATTGGAGCACTTAGATTATCTTGAAATGCGGGGCATGTGTCAGTTGAATAACCTGAGTCAAAATAAGTTCCACAATTTGCACTATCCCATTGATCATTAGGAAACACGTGAGTCTCATAACCCCATTCAGGAACAAAGTCCAGCCTATCATCACAATATGGAATGTTAGCAGCCATAAAAAAAAAAGAAAAATAAATTGAAAATGAAAACAAGGTGAACTAAAAAAAAAAAACAAATTAATCTGACACCAGTCCCCGACAACGGCGCCAAAAATTGACAGGTGCCGAACCTGTGCAATAATAGTAATAATAATAAATATAGAACCTAACTACCACTAAGAGCAGTCAATAATTAATCCTAGGTACTGGAGCAGGGACTCTAGGTGTGCAATGGGTTACTTGATTCACCCTGTTCCCGAAGAGTTTGCTTAATCCGATATACCAGAATTAATTAATTGACAAAATTACTGAATAGTAGACAGTGGCAAGTAGAGTCGTCTCCTCAGGGACTGGAGATATCTGTCTCTTTCAAAGTCCAATTGATAAAGGGGGATTTCACCGGAATGTAACTAAAAACAATTAAACAATTTAATTAAAAATGAATAAATCACTAGCACAAATACAGCAGGAATTAAATCAAGAATGAATAAATTCTAGCCAAGGATGCAACTACTCAGGCACAGTCCATTTATCCGATCATTGATGCAGGAGAGGTTCACTTAATTTATTAATAGGCTAGTTATAGTCTGACGACCAATTTTTTCTTAAATTATTGATAACCAAGGTACGACCATTGATCACCCCTAACCAGAAAATACTCCTAGGTACGACCGTAGGAATTAATTTCCCAATTGCATTAATATTAGAAAAACCTAGCCCTAACCAACAACACGCTACGAGGGTTATTTAAATTAGATTGCACGTTCCCCTAATGGGTAAACACACCAGTTGCCACTAATATTAATCAATCAAACAATTACGGATTTAATTGACTAAATTGGCACGAGATTAATAAATCACATTGAACATCGGGCCCTTGACATCCAATTAATAAAATAATCCCATGAAAATACAAGCAGGCAACGTGCAAATATTAATAAATAAAGGAACACGTGAAAACTAATTAGATCTCACAGATTTTCGGGACTGCGCCGTCGAGTTGACCCTTGACTAGATGGAAGATTTAGCCACGCCGCATAATTAAATCACCACACGAATTAATGAATTGCGAAGGCATTGTTTTTTCTATTAAGAAGCAAGGAATAAAAGGTGTTTTTCCCGTTGGGGAATTTTGTCGAACACCTGGCGTGTGTCAGAGGCCAGTCAAAAGAAGGAAAAACTAAAGCTACACTAAAAGACTAAAACTAGAGATCAAAATAAAAGCCAGCCGTCTTCTGTACGTTGTTGCCCCCTTTTACAAGTCAAAAGAAAGTGACACTAATGTGCGGTCCCCACCAATTGGCACAAGTCTCCCAATTTCTTCTTAGTCCCTTTTTGCTCTCCACGTTGCTTTCCTTTTCTTCAGCACAAAAGGACCAAAGCCCTTTTTCTTTCCTCCGTGGTCCCTACCGAAGTCAAAGGCCCAAGCCTTGAAGTTCTCTCTCTGTAATCTTCTTGGTCAACAACAGTAAAGGAATGGGAGTCCAATTCTTTTCAGCATTGTGGCCCTGGCCTGCGACTTGCTTGAAGTCCCAATTTGTCTCCAAAAAGACCCTCATGTTTGGTAATTTTCCGCTTCATTCCTGAAATTGGGTCCAGATACCAAATATGAGTAAATATCAGCAATTAACACAATATTTGTCCGGGATAGAAGGGGAAATTACTAATAAAATTAATAACAAAATATACCCTATCAACCATCCCTTTTCTCAAATTTTCAATGAGTGAAAAACCACATTTAATAAATACAAATATGTTTTTCTCAAAAGACCATGTACTGCGTTTTTCGACTTGTCTAGGCCATTATTACTAAATCAACGTATTCAAAAAATACATCGATTAGTTCAGAAACTTGGGAATTTCCTCCAAAAACATCGGAACAATAGACGCGCCATCTGCTGTCAAGAAAGCAGGCGGTTCTGCTTGATGCTCTAGTTAAGTCTCGAAGAAAATCCCGGAGATTTTATTACTGTAATTCGGTTAAACTGCTAGAAAGCCTTGTACATGCTTCAAAAAGCATTAGCAGAAACCAGCACTACTACCATCACAGCACCGCCTGGAGAGGGCTAATCCCTTCTCACCTGACATAGAAAAAGAGAGGGGAATGAGAGATGTAAGAAATCATAGTCTAACACATAGCGTCTAGTTCTAATTACTGATTCCTTGTTCCAGCACGCAATGTGCACCGCATTTTACAACTTCAAGTGAAATCTTACTTGTATTTGCTGGTAATTTGTGATGATTTCAGGGCTAAAAGCTTAATTAAGAGCAAACTTTGGCGGTTATGAAAAGAAAAAGTTGTCCCCGTATGCAGTTTGTGAGTTCGAAAGGTGGAGAGGGGGATGTTTGAAAGAGAAGGGGAAAATTACAGTACAAAAATAATCTCGTAAATCTACACAGATATCACGACGTAATTGGTGTCGTTGGAACTCTCTATGATAAGCAAAGGAAGAAGGATGGAATAGAAATGAAATATAAAACCAATTGCGAAGACATCCACGTGAAATTGTCAGCTAAAATGAGCTTTGGTGTCGAGGCAACAACAACACTAACAGAGGACATAACGAACAAATGATAGTGTTGTTCTATAACTTACAAGTGCTCTTTTTCTTTCTCATCAACAAATGGTAGAGTTAATTAATCACACTATAGGAAACTTGCTCAAGAAATCACAATGGATTGTCAAAAACCACTGGTTTTGGTGGTTGAAAGGAACTACGATTTTCCGAAATTGGCAATAGCCCATTTATTTTGGCTTATGAATACGATTTGTGACGTAAGGGGCAAAAAAAAAAAAATTGGTGAGATTTGCTCGCTAACTGCTGCTAACTTTTTCTGTCGCCGCCTGGTTTGGTGCTTTGCTAGTGGCTGTTGACCAGACGAATGTATGATTGGGCACTACTCAAAATATTTAAGGGGAAAAAAAGAGGCATCTTTCTGTAAAATTTCTTATAGCATAGCCGTAATGTAGTATGTAAAATGCTAGAACACTGGTGGATAATTTCGCTACAGATTTTAATTTGACAGGGAAAACATGACCATCTCATTTTTTTTTCACTTCCTGCAGCGTATATGATTTTTTTCCTTTGTTTTCCTGCAAAATCTATTCAAACAAAATGGGAAAAAAAGAGAGAGAAGAAATGGCAGCCACAAACTACATACATAAAAGCAAAAAATACCTTCCTTTCAATTTCCTACATTTTTCCTTGCAACCAAAAACTACCTTACGACTTTGTGAAACGGAGAGCGATTTTTCCCCTTGTAAGTGTGCCAATTTTTATGCTTTTTTGCTAAATAATTTAATAATCGACTAACTATGGAAAGCAACTTGTCTTCCACAGATTTCTGCGAGTGCAGAAAACAATCAAATCCATTTAGACCGTCTTGTACCGTCAAAAGTAAAACTATTAACATTTCACTAGTCACTAATGCCTCAAATATCCAATAGTCAGCATAATGTGTGTAGTGCCATATGACTGCCAACTGTTACACAAATTAAAACCACATAGCATGAAATTCAAGGACTTCAGCAGCACATACTGTCATCCCTCATCCACGATGGAATGTAGCACCAAATAGATTGTTTCCCTAATTTCTTCATCAATCTCTGGAACAACATAATCTTGGACCAAAAAAACAGCTGAGTCTGTGCGTTTATAATGAATTAATAATGTATTATGATCAGTCAACAGACTCCTAGACAATATAAAAAGTTGTTCAAAACAAGTTTTTAGTGGTAATCTACCTTTCACCACGGGATGGGTTAGATCTCTTATCTTGACTATTGAACTAGTAATCCTGATCCAAACAAATTCCTAAATCTCCCTCATATAGAAATACTCGATTGATAGTATATTTAGTATTTTTTTTCATTATCTTCTACTACCAACTTTTTGCACAGTTAACAACTTGTTGGATGGATGGTGGCAAATATTCTTCATTTGTGATGATATTGCCTCTGGAGCTACATATGCCCAGCATATGTCTTGGCACAATGTAAAACAGAAAAATGCACATTAATATCCTCTCCAAATATAAAATAATAATAATAATAATAATAAATAACATAATCATTAATATTATGAATATTACCCAATCACTATAGACAGTACAACTCATGGAACCTTTAGCCATGAAGTGATAGCCTGTTAAGAAGAAAGTAAAAATGGATGACAAAAAACCCATTAATGGATAGGTAGACTGTCAAGAAGAAGTTTTTTTCAACACTCACTTCTTTATCTTAAGTCAAGTTTAGTTTACTTTTTTTATTCGTCTTAATCAGCTGGATCGATTTTTTTTCCAAGTTCAGGGGGAAGAAGAGGATTGATTTTTTTTTCTTTCCAGATTCAAGAGAAATGAGAGGTTTGAAGATGCTCAACCAATAGGAGAAGCAACTCTAAATCACGATATTACTGGGATATACAAACATAGGAATGCCTAAGAGTCTACCTACAAAAAGCAATTGTAAATCATTACATTACTAAGGGATATACAAATATGAAAATCCCTAAAATCAAGAAAGTGGGTTATCCTTTAATTTGTTTCTGTCGCTTAAGTAGGATGTTGGATTATCCTTTAATTTGTTTCTATTCATATGTAGTATGGTTCAATTCTAAAATCATGAAAGCGGGTTATCCTTGGCTTATTTCTAAAATCAAGGAAGTGTGTTATCCTTTAATTTATTTCTGTTGCTTAAGTTATATGTCCCTTAGTACAAAATTTTTTGAACAGAATATTCCTAGAGTGTTTCAATTTCATACTTTATTCCCATAGTAACGTTTTCTACCATCCATCCAAAAAGACTCAAACGAAAATGAGAAAAAGTATAAGCCCTTTCATTAGCCATTAATACAGCCTAAAATGAATCCATCGTCCCTTTCTTGATTAGAATACTCTACCTCTATTTGTCACTCTTTTACAATTTCTCTCATCCGAAAAGTTTTGGATACTTAAACCTAAACCTAAGTATGCCTCCAAACATGAGCCCAAAATCTAAAATTTGATTATTCATCTCCATTCCAATTGTGGTGATTTTCTCTTTCTTATGTCCTCCTTATTTTAAATAAAAAAGAGAAACTCACTACAAATCCAATGAAATTGGAATTAACATTATGCTTGTAAAAAAGTCTCCTTCACTTGTTTATTCTATTGACTCTTTCTATGGTTTTAGTTTCAATTTTTTTTTTGTACAACATTAGGTGGGAATTCATTATGCACATGCCTATATGGGAGGAATAGCAAGTAAGATTAAGGATGGGAGACTTGTGCTTTTATTTTAGACCTCATATGTTGCTAATGATGTTGACAAGAAGTTGCCGATTTTAAAGAATTTGACTGAAAAAACATAGAGGAGGTTGCTATTTGTTAGGAGATATGGTCAAAAGATTAGATTAATAATAAAATTTGGAGTTGAATAATGGTAGGAATGTTTTGTGACAAACAAAAGACTCTGTTTGTGCAAAGCAAAAAGATCCTCATTGCTAGGATATGATCCAATAACCTTTTTTTTAACCTTCTTTTTCCTCTCTTTTTCTTTGTTAGCTATGCATCTTTTTATTCTTCATTTTGTAGACAAACTTCAACAATAATGTGTTTAAGAATTTCCTTATATGATCAAATATATAGTGTAACTTTCTTACTAAAACTAGGGGTGGCAACAAGTTCAATCGAACTTGAGTACTAGCATGTTCAAGCTCGAGCTGGAACTATATTATCTGAGCTTGAACTTGATGAATCTCCGATTTTAAAGTTTGAACTCGACTCGTATAAAATATAAGGACTCGAGAAGCAAATTGAGGTCAAGTTTGTGCTCGAGTTTGAGTGATAAAATATGTAATTTATTCTAAAAAAAATGTTTTTAGGTAATTTAATAAGGATTAATCTTTTGAAATAATAGATTTTTTAGATTTTAATATATATATATATATATTTACTTATTTAAGTATATAATGTAAAATATTTTCTGATTTTTACTAGTCAAAATGTTTAACTTATAAAGATTTTTTTTTTAAAAAAATTCAATAATCTAAGAGAGGAAAAGCTAATTTTATAAAATTTTGGGGGGCCCTCTAATTCTGTCCATGATCACAAACCGATTGCCTTTACCTAATAAAAAAGAAATGAGATTTTCCACTTTGCATACTACTTCTTACGTCCCGTGAGGATGTGACAGCTTTTCTTTTGTGTTTGTTTGAAATTATAGAATTGTTTTCTTTTTGAAAGGGTAAATTAGTATATGGATGTATTAGTCATCCATTCTACTAGAAGTATTAAATACAATACTAAAACAAGTATTAATAGAAGGGGGGGCATATAAGAAAACTACTAACCAAAAAGGATTCCAATAATTATCCTCTTAATTTGTGTAAAAGTGAAAATAAGCTTATTTTTATGAGATGGAGTGCAAAATATATAACTAGAAAACCAGCGGTGAAAAAGAGCTTATTTTTATGAGACGGATGATGGAGTACAAAATATGCAACTCGAAAATCAATGTGTCAGTATAACTATTTTTAAACTATTTAATAATTTTCGAACACATTGCAATTCATTTTAGATAGTTTGTATATGTTTGTAATAAAAATGTTACATTCGACTCCGATTTATGTAAGCCCGTAAATGTCCAATTCATCAATGTCATGTGGCGTTCTCCTTTCCTTGAGATTTTAACGTGACATTCTGGGCCACTTTTGGAGCCTACACGGCAGGTTCTGAATCATCTAATAGTGGGCTCCAAACCTTGGAAGGTATCAGCAGCATCAGCAGCAGCAGAATCGTAGGCTTCTAAGCTTATGTGACAGTTGACACCAAATACCAAATTTGTGAGTTCGCATTCTCAACCTTCTCGAACTTGTATTTTGTTTCCTGGAAGAAATTAAGGTCCCTCGATTCACCTCAGCCGATGATAGAGAAAGGGGGCAAATACAGAACTACCAATGATTTGTAGGTTGAAAAAAAAAAAAAGGAATTTGTCTGGTTGAATTCAGTAATTGCAGCAATAGAGAAATCGATAATTGAACACACACTTCCTTTTGGCCTACACCTTTTGCAGAGAACAAGAACAAATGACAGATGCAGATCAGATGAGGGCTCCACCTAAATTTCTAGGAAATCACCTAAATTCGCAACCCTCAGATAGTTTAATAGGGCATTTCAATTCAAAAGAATTATTACTTTCTGTTTTATCAATTAATAAGAATATTACTAAGGTTTTAGCCTAGTAGCTAAAATTTAAAATCCAATAATTAGAGACCTTTAGCTCAAATCCCCCTTCCCCATCCCCTGAAACAAGGACTCAAAAATAGAGAATATTACTAACAACAATAATAGTAATAACAATAATAATCCTACAGCAGATGAGGAGAGGAGCTTGGAAAATCCTGTACTCTACTTTTCCCACAGAAGATGCAGGAGATGTGGAAAAAGTCTATGGAAACCCTTTTTAAGCATGTGATTATCACTTCAAGGTATGTTTCATATCCCATAACATAAGTTTATGCTTATCATACATATTCGTTTCTCTCCCTGTTGGTACTGATTTGATCAGTTCTTCTTTCTTTTCTTATTTTCTCTCATTTACATGTAAACTTCAAATTACCGACAGGGGTTCTCATTATTGTATATGGATGTGTATGAGGTATATATTTCATGAAAAGAATATATATATTTCATGTCGTTATTCGCCTATTTCTTCAACGTAATTGAGGAAAAATGTCTTCAACATACCATACCATTGGATGTTGATGCATCCGCAATCTTGAGGGCCATTTTTCTCTGGCTGATTAGCTAAGCGTTTTGATGGATGGGTTGGGGGAGGTGGCTGCACGCAAAGCTGTTCGACTTGCAAAAAATTACGGGCTGTATCTTGGAAGGAGATTATGCTTCCATTATTCAAGCCTTGAGAAAAGAAGAAGAAGATTATTCAGTGATAGGACCTTTAGTTAATGAAGTTTAATTAGCAGCCTTGTTAGAATTGCATTTTAAAAGTGTTGTGCATGAATTCGCCCATTTTGCCAAATATATATAGCAACCAATTTGTACTTCTGTGGAATTTCCATCAGGATTTTGTCTAGCATCATTTCATGCTAGACCATATCCAACAATTTCAACGGTAAAATTTGATTTCGAATCTTCTGTTATACAAATAGGTGTAACATCCAAATTACCCTGCTCCTTAAGTGGTATTCATCTTGTAATATTTGGTGCATAATACCACTGGGTTAGTTAGTGTACACTAATATTTCAGTGTAAAGTTATACCAAGTATTAACGTACACCAAATTACCAGTGAAACAGCACGCAAATATTGAAAGATGTATAGCATAATATGGGCGTTGTGTAACAGAGAATCTGGAGCCATAAAGCTTGTTTCTTGTTTTATGTAAAAAAAAAAAAAAAAAAACGCCAAGGGAAGTAGTTATATATACCTAACAATATCATTCATCTAATTAAAACATAACTAATTAATTAGTAACTATTGTTATGAAAAATTTTTCTGACCAATACGTATCTGATATCAAAGTGTCAAACCACCAAACTTTCACCCATATCTTCACCAGATCGACTTGAAGTTTGTACAAGTTGGGTAAGTTTGAGTTTGGGGTAATATGATCACAACGTTCTTGGCTCTAAAACTGGTTAGAATTTGTTCCAAATTTCGCAACCTTCAGATTGTTTAATAGTACATTTACATTTAAAAGGCATAGCCGCCTTCTGTTTTCTCCTTAATTATAATTATATTAACAACAATGATAATCATAGTACGTACGTAGTAATAAGTAATATTAGTAATAACAATAATGCAGATTATTATATAACAGATAACAAGAGGAAAATATTGTAGTACTTGTAACTCTCCCACAAAGGATGCGTGAAACGTGGAAAAACTCTATCAGAAACTTTTCAAGCATGGTAGTTAGATGTTCCTTCCAAGTTCCAAACCAGCCCCATCTTCATCCAGTATAAAGATGTATTAATTTCTCTGGTCATTTTCTCTCTATCTCTCTATCCCTGCAGTTCAATGTTCGGATCTCCACCAAGTTGACAATATATATATATATATATATATATATATATATGGGGTTATAAATTCAGGTATTTTCTCATATCCCATAACATAAATTTATCCTGATCATATTCATTTCTATACTTGTTGGTATTTTGAGCTTTTCTCATTATTGTACATGCGCATGCGCACATATATATACACATACATGTACATGTGTGTATGCGCGCACGCACGTGCCAATATAAGCACAAATGAATGTGAATTGGATCAAAAACACAAACGGTTGGAGGACATATACTATCAGATTGACGCTTTTCCATCGATTCTCATTTTATCCAGGACCACTCAACTCTTTCCCCTCCACTCTTGATCTCCAGATCTGCATGCAAATGAACAAAAGTAGAATTCCAAAATTCCAGACCTACCGAGCAATTGGAGACATTTTATTTAAGGATTTTCCAGATTAAACTGTCTTTGCTCTCACATATTAGATGACCTAACAAAAATTGCCGCTATAGTGGATAGACTATTAATTATTGCTCGTGTGATGTTATACACATTCTTTTTTATTTTTTTTAACGTCAAAATTTAGAAGTACTCCTATAAGATTTTGAATGCAAGAGATAGTTTCTCCATTGAAAACTGGGATGAGTTAATATATTCCTCAGTTGGTTAAAATCCATTGTTGTGCTTATAAAAAAAAAGGCCATGGAAGAAGTCAGAATAATTTTTTCAATAAAAAGGGGTGCCATCCTTATCATAACCAGATTCATTGGTATGGTAGACCACAAAGAAGAAAAACGAAAACTGTGGGAAAAAACGGACAGAAACAAAAAGGTTAAGAGGATGAGCAGATGTGGCAATGTTTCGGCACATTTAATGGCTCTTTCTTGCGATGGTTGCGTTTTATGATTGGATAATTTTACCTTGGACGTATTCTCTGCTTCGGCAGATGATGTGAGTCAATGAAAATTTTATTTTCATTTTAAAAAAGGAAAAAGGAAGTAGAAAAATCCATAATGTTGCATATACACTTGTAGGTAGTGGAAAATCGGCAGGACCATTTTAACGATATATTTCTGTATTACCATGTACTATATTATTTCTCATGGCTGAGTTACCATGCTAAAGAAAAAAGAATGTAAATCTCAAATTGTTATTAGAATATTTTTGCAAGGTAACTGAGGTAAAAATACCTTAAGCATACCCCCAAAATCAAGAAAAAATAAGCAGGCATATATACTAAGATAGCAAACTAGAAACTAGCATCTCCATCTCCTCTGAGACTGAATAGAAATTGATATCTCATGCAGGTAAGCACTTGGAGATACACATAGTAACATGAAAAATGTTGGATAGGTTCAGCATCAATAGTCGAGAGAGTGAATAGTGAAAAGTGTGTACATGACCTCATTTGAATTCCATCCATCAAGTGTCCTTCCCAACTCTCTTCTGCTCTTTCCACAAGACAATACACAGGGACATAGAAATGATGGATGACAAACACAATTCTATGAGCATTGTTATGTACCCATGGTTTGCCATGGGCCATCTCACTGCATTTCTTCATATGTCTAACAAGCTTGCCGACGGAGGCCACAAAATCTTCTTCTTGCTGCCCAGAAAAACACAAGCCCAGTTGAAACAGTTCAATCTCTATCCAGACCTCATCGACTTCATACCCTTATGTGTTCCTCAAGTTGAAGGCCTTCCTCCTGGTGCAGAAACCACTGCTGACATTCCTTTTCATTTGCAACCTAATCTGCGCCTAGCAATGGATAGCACACAGCCCCAGATTGAATCTATTCTCCAAGAGATCAAACCCCAGGTTGTTTTCTTTGATTTTACACATTGGTTGCCAAAACTGGCTAGGCGTTTAGGCATTAAATCCATCTTCTTTATCACCATGAGCTCTGCGACGTCGGGCTACACCTTTCGGGGAGAACAGACGACAGATGCTGATCTGATGAAAGCTCCGCCTGGTTTTCCTTCTTCCTGCATTAAGCTCCTTAGTCATGAAGCACGTGGATTGAATTTTGCTGGAAAGGTTAAGGAGATTGGTAGTGGTTTGTCGTTCCTGGAGCGCCTGTTAATAAGTGCTGAGGATTGTGATGCCATAGGCTTCAAGACTTGTAGAGAAATGGAAGGCCCTTATTGTGAGTTTATTGAAAGAAAGTTCAAGAAGCCGGTCATGCTTGCTGGACCTGTACTGCCAGAGCAGGCAACCACAACTCTGGAAGAAAAATGGGAAAAGTGGCTGAGTGGATTCAAAGCTAAAAGTGTGATTTTCTGTGCATTTGGCAGTGAATGCAGACTACAAAAGTATCAGTTTCAAGAACTACTTAAGGGACTTGAGCTAACAGGTCTTCCCTTTTTGGCTGCCCTTAAACCACCTATAGGATCTGAGACCATTGAAATGGCTTTACCAGAGGGTTTCAATGAGAGAATTCAAGGAAGAGGTGTCGTTTATGGAGGTTGGGTGCAACAACAATTGATTTTGGCGCACTCTTCTGTGGGGTGTTTTGTTACTCATTGTGGTTCAGGATCATTATCAGAGGGTTTGGTGAATGAGTGCCAGATGGTGCTGCTGCCACAATTTGGAGATCAATTCATCAATGCAAGACTTATGGGTGGAGATCTTAGAGTTGGAGTTGAAGTGGAGAAAGGCGATGAAGATGGATTGTTTACAAAAGAAGGTGTTTGCAAAGCTATAAGACTGGTGATGGATGATGGCAGTGAGATTGGAAAGGAGGTGAGAGCTAACCATGCTAAATGGAGGGATTTCTTGTTAAGAGAAGGCACCGAAAGTTCTTATATTGATGAGTTTATTAACAAGATAAAAGGGCTGTTGAACTAATGGTGGATTAATTACATATTAAAATTCCATTGTGATTCCATTTCATTCCTCATGTCTGGCTTTTGAATTTAAATAACTCGGACTCCTTTTTCTGAACTTTGTTGAATTCTCCAGTAAAAGATAATGTAGCAGGATCAACATTTTTTGCCGCACTCATTTTCTATCGAGATGATCAAATATATCCTGTAATTACAAATTTGCGTACAATTCTCATCGTTATCTTGGAGTTTACTTTGTGATGTGATGTTTTCTTCCCTGTTTATAACGCTAAGTAGGAAATTAATATAACCTGATGGTTTGGCATCTATAAGTGTAAGTATTAATCAAGTGCAAATTTCAATTATCTCCAGCTTTTGCGGATGGTATTTCTTAGCATCTTTTTACACAATTTGACATTCAAGAATTATGCTCTTTTTGACATGTGATTAATTATCCCATACATTCTATGATCCTTTTTGTCTTTGTTGTTTCACAATTCAAATTGTCCCAAGTAATAACCTTAATTACTTGTTAGAGTTATCAAGTAGTTTTGAATTTTTACCTGCTGTTGACCACTGAAACAGATGGAACTAAATCAAACTCTACTCGATGATCTTTACTAATGACTCAATTAAAGATGGCCAAGTTTAGTCTTTAATTTGTTCTGGTAACCACATCCGAAAACTGAAAAATGAAATCTTAGAATGATTTTCTTTGTTAACTCTTTTTCTTTGCTTAGAATTGACAAAGGCCTTGCTTTCATTATCTCAATTTATTCCTGGCCGTATAATATTTTACTAAGATATATGCAATTTCCCCAAACTTGAATGTTGTCTAAGAAAACAAAAGGGGAATAGTAGACCCTCAAATTTTGCTCCTCATAGTGGCTATCTAGTATCTAAGCACCGTCCATATACTTTGATTGAATTCTGAAACAGAGAATCATGGATTAATCCAATCGTCAATAAGCCCCCAATATTAGTCTCTTTCATTTTCATTTATATCTTTTATAGGTTCCTAAGCTAAATCAAATATGTCCTTGTAATACCTGGAGAGCAAAATTCAAGACTAAATCAGAACTCAGACAAAATTACATTACACTGGGAAAAAAAAAATTTCTCAATCTGTAATAATGGTTAGAGTATCAATTGGGTTTTACGAGTTGGGCTTTAGTAGGACCAAATTATTATTAACATATGTATAAAAGGGCGAATGCCATGGCTCAAAAGGGCTGCTTATTTTGCTGACGTGGCCAATGGTTATTGGTTGCAGTGTGTTCGTCCATCTGTGTTTTTTTTTTTTCCGAAACGTTAGAAATTTTATATCACAATCAAACTATACACTGTTGGAGCAAGGGCTCCTATTTTAACATTAGTGCATTTAGCACTCTGGGGTGGAGTAATTCCACTCCATGTCACAAAAGTTTAGAAGAGCAATTTTGCTCAAACTATAGCATAGGCTATCAATGTCCTCATTTAACCTATCAAAGAAGCACATTCGAAACCATGAAGTCATCTGCTGTATGTCCTCTATTATCGTGGCTGACTCCAAGCTTCTATTATCGTGTTCGTCCATCTGTGTGTGTGTGTGGTTTTTTGACTTTTCCAAACAAACAAATGCAGATATGATTGATGGGAGAACTTACCTGCTCCCAACTTTTCATTTCAGTGATGGTAGCGGTTCCTTTTCTCCACTCCTTCATTAACCATCCGACTCCCTCTCTCTAATCCTTACTTTCTCTTTCGTCTCGTCTTCTTCCTCATCCTCACGAAGAAAGTTGCACTTTTTCTCTCTTCAATTTTCTTTCTGATAGACGACAACAAAATAAAAAAAAAAGTTGGAAACCTCTCAGTTACCAGCACCAGAAATGGCTTCCGCCGCCGCTCTCCCAGTAGTTACTGTTATCCCTCTTGAGAATGAAATGGAGGCCGACGCCAACTCCCTCCCTCTGCCTGACGTCATGAAAGCCCCAATCCGCCCCGACAAGATTTGATCTTTGGGGAGGTTGGGTAAATGGGTTGTTTTCCTTGTTTTGATTCGAGAGTGGAGGAAAAGCTGAATCCTCAGAATGACAGCGATGGTCCTAAAGAAGTCCACCCAGCTATCCCCTCTAACTTCTCCAGATTATCTTATGGTAACACTGACTCTGGTTATTTATATGTGTTCCTACTATGTGCACTCTTCTTTGATCTGATCTGGATGCTATTGTGCTTTCTGTAATTTCTCCATTTCAGCTAATTATCTTACTTTGATTGACTTGTTTCCGACAGATTTATATGTATTACCGTTTGTATATATATATATATATATATATATCCCAAGCTGTGGTTTAAAAAGATGCTTTCTCTTTTTCCATTCTAAAGTCAGATCTTAATTGGATTTATAGTTGTTCGATTTGATTGATAAGGGGGAAGACATAATCTTGATTGTTGAAATGATTGATTTGGGTGTCTTCTTCAGTTGGGTTGCCATAGAAGCTCAATCTTGAAAACCTAGCTTTCACTCACGAGTTGTAAACGTTCTTTTTGGGATAATTTGTTCATGCCAACTTTTATTAGGTCCTCGTGACAAGTGCCTATTGCCTCGCATAATACCAGATTTCGGATATTTTGCTTTCATAAGTTCTTATAATGGTTTGTCATGATGGTGCAGGAGCTGATAGACTCAAAACAAGAAGCAACGTTGGGTCGAGAAAAGAATCATCAGGGCTAAAGGATATGCCTGATGTGCAGATTGCTGCACAAACATTCACTTTCCGTGAGCTTGCTGCTGCAACAAACAATTTCAGGCAAGAGTCTTTCTTAGGTGAAGGAGGATTTGGACGAGTATATAAAGGGCAGCTTCCGTCGGGTCTCTTCCTTTTCCCAGAAAAGAAATATTTAAGGTTACAATTTGTTTTGCTCCTGATTCAAACCAACTCCTGATTTCACCACAAAATAGTAGTATATATTTTTATTTTTGTGTTGTCTGCCATAGATCGAAGCAGGGTTTGGGGTTTGAATGGGTTACCCTTATTCCATTACTGGCAACTTATTATTCTATCAGTTAACCCACCTCATCGTCTTTTCTGAAAATTCTTACTGGTACTAAGTAGTTCTTTATGATAAAAGCTGATGGTTCGATTACCTTTCATTTTTCCTTTTATTTTTCCTACTTTTTTTTTTTACATTATTTGGGGAATGGATTTCCCCGAGTTATTGTGCTCGTGCTGCTCTCCGTGTAAATTCTTCGTCTCAGTTCTTTCAACTCTATGCTGACTTAGGGCCTATGCTTACTATTCCTGAAAGCAAAATCTGAGGCTGAACCACAGCCTTATTCCTTTTCATCAACATTTTTTTTAATATTTGGAAATATTTAGTTCAGTTGTATCATGGAGGTTTTATTATTCAGTACTGAATATTGGGATTTAGAAATCTGATGTCTTAATTTATTACTGCAGTAATATTTGATTTTTCGTCTGGAACACAGGGCTTCTGATTATCCTAGAGAATATGATGGAGCTTGCCTTCAGATGAGACTATCATATAGTCCTTGTGCCCACATTTTTCTCTTTCTCGTCCAGTGGACAGATTGTCACCTTGCTGGAATTCTTGGTTTCCTCAGGATCCTTATTTATAAGGTCATTTCCTATCTTCTTGATCTCGTTCCTGCTGCTACACTCTTGCTCTTGTTTCTTTCGTTCCTCTGGTAATGATAGTCGGTAAGATGATTTTGCAATTGCAGGCATACGAAGATGGTAAGACATCCATGTCCGTTCATGAAGGGAAAGCTACTATAAAGGAGTTTTATAGTGCCTTTCTGCAACATTCCTAGAGTCGAGGTGGCCCACGTGGACCGTTTGAATTTGTTGAAGCTTGCCCTAGGAGGTCACGTTGGGAGGTTTATTGTTTGGGCTAAATCAGCATTTGAGAAATTGGATGAGATTTACGGGTTATTTGATAAGCCTTCCTTGGAGAAGAAGGGGTCTGTTTTGCCCAGGGCTAAGATGGTGAATGGTGATTTGGCCAGAATTATCAACTCTGATGAGGTGCTGGTGATTTGGCCAGAATTATCAACTTTGACGAGGTGCAATCTGTGGTGAGGCCAATCAAGAAGGTGGTGAAGAGGGCACCAATGAAGAAGAGCCCGCTGAAGAATTTGAATTGTCTGCTCAAGCTCAATCCTTATGCCAAGACTGCTAGGAGGATGGCTCTCTTGGATGAGACACGACATGTTGAGGCTAAGAGGGAGAAACTGGCCAAGAATAGGAGTCCAATGACGAAGGAGGAGATGTCTGCTGTAAAAGCTGCTGGAAAGTCGTGGTACAAAACAATGATCTCTAATAGCGATTATGCTGAGTTCGAGAACTTCTCAAAGTGGTTGGGTGTGTCGCAGTGATTGGTTTCACTTTAAAAGTCAGTCTGTTTTGTTTCAAGTCGGCTACTTGGTAATTTAAGACGTACAAGAGCGTAGGTTGGAGTGAATTAAGAGGATTAAATCAGTTTTTCTGTTTGTATACCAGTTGCGTGGAGTTAATTTCTCAGGGTACCGAGAAACCTTTTTGCATTAAAGGAGATCACCTAAACTCAAGGAGTTAATAGCTTCTTGTTCTGAGATATTCAGCCATCAACTCTATTTTCTGGTGCTTGATTATAAATGTGACATGATTTTTAACATTCAAAAAAAATCAAAAAAGTTGGCTGGAATTTTTTTGCTTCAAATACTTTTATTGCTTCATTTTTCCCAAAGTATCTTTATTAGTCTTTTAGTTCTTTTTTTTCCCTCCCGATGGACAAACAAAATCAAAAGACTGGGTGGAATCTTTTTGGTTTCAGAAACTCTTCTTACTTCTTTTTTTCCAAAGCATCTTTATTAGCCTTTTGGTTTTTTTCCTTCTATTATTTACCAGATTAGTTGTCTAATTTTTCCCTTTTATGATGTTGTGATGTTGCAGGTGCATAATCTCGAAATTTCCTCCACCATCGTCATGCGGTTTTGTAAGTTTTGTTTTTCCCTTTTGAAGGTAGATTCTATAAGGTTATTTTCTTAAAAAAAAAAAAGTGTATTCTTTAACATTATTTCCCATGCCTCTCGAACCCTCTCAGTTTAAGGAAGAAAAATAGAAAAAGTAGATCAATGTTCCTAAAATAAAGCAGTTGCTCTTCATCTTGCTTTACCTTTATGGATTTTTGTCTGAATGTTTATCATGTGGGGTTTATTTTGTGGGTAGTTTGGTTGACCACTTCTATATATTTCTTGTTCAGTTTTGGAGTATGTGGAAGGCAAATGAGTCTTTAAAGTTGCTGGCCCGCCTGGTGGTTTTGGAGAAAGTACCTCACGGAAGTATTTCTAAGAAGGATTTTTCAAGTTGTTTTGTATTTCAAAAGTTCTCCCCTGCAATTAAATTTTTTACCAAACAATTTATTTGGATTAACCTGGATGTCAAATACTCAAAATCCTCTGTGGAATCTAATTCCATGAAACTAAACTGATTTTTGTGGGAGTTTTCGTACATTTGATCTCCTCTGCTGATTGTATCAGTGATGTTGGAGTCTTTGATTGGATTTCAAGAAATTGTAGGTTTATGGTGTACTTGTATACTAGATCATTTGGTATATAATCTTGTTTTCAAGTTAAATTGGTCCTAATGACGGGCCAATGTGATTTTCATGCTTAAAAGTCTTGTGTCATTGATGGCTCGATAATTTTTGGGAGTTTAGTAAGCTGTTGTAAGTAGCCTTTTTTTAGTGATAACGGTATTATTCACTATGGCATTTTAAGAATTGTACCTGACCACATGGATATTTTCTCCTCCTGGTGGTTTGGTGATTTTTCTTTTTTAAGTACCTGGAGGCTTTTTTTGATTGAACTATTTGATGATTTGACTTGTTGCTTATGGTATACGTTGGTTTGTTTTGACAGCCGTGTGTGTGGAAAATCCCATGGTATTATCAGAAAAGTATGGTCTGATGTGCTGCAGGCAATGCTTCTACAGTAATGCTAAGAAGATTGGATTCATTAAGGTAATGGATTTGAAGTTTTAAGAAAGGAATGATTGTATTGTTACCTTCTTCTAAAAAAAAAAACTAATAGAGCTACTATGATGTGGATGTTGTTTTCATTGTCATGTCAATATTCATATTCATGTTACGATCTGATTGTGCATTTAAATTTTCTTGTGCCTGCGGTTATAGATACGAGTATATGCCAATTTAACAATTTTGTAGTTGGTTGTTGGCATGCTGTGATACTGAGTTATGGGTCTTGTTTCTCCATTTTTGTTTCCGTCTTGAATAAATTACTAAATCATTCTGAATTTTCTTTCATTTGTCGTTGCAATATCATTGAAAGAATAGGTCGTTGCTTCCTTGCTAGCGGATTTTGTCGAGCAAGCTGCCATTAGAGATAAATGGATCCCAAGTTGTTATTTGCTTTGTATTTTGAACAATTTTGGCTGTTCTAATTTGCCATTGAACTTGAATTGATATGTGAATCAACAAATTCTACCACATGCTGTTCTTGAATATAGGGTATCGCATATTTTCTTGAGGTTATCCTTGGCGTGACTATTTTGTGAATGCAATTATGGTCAATATATAAGAAATTGATGAATTGCAGGCAATGTTTTTAATTAGTCGGTTAATTCTCTTGAACTGATTATTCTGGATCGCATATGTTTTTTGTGTCGATGCCATGATAAATCGGTTAAATTGGTTCTCGTTCATTGTGAGCAAATCTAGATTTGTATTGGAACAGATTGCCTTTCTTTATTTTATTTAAATCAGTTGAGGGGATCTTTGCAAGACATTTCTTATCATTTTACTATTGCAACAATTACTGGAAAATGCAGTGCCAAGGTACATTTATGCAAAAAAGCAATCGATATGGTAACTAAAAAGATTCATTTGTTTAAAATATATTTCATCATCTTCAAAATGTCTCTCTTTTTGCTTCGGTTCTTCCATTTCTTTTTCCTTCATTGGGTTTCCAACACTTGAAAAACTAATGAATTTCTTCTCTAGGAATTCTGTGCCAAGTTGGTCATTAGCACAGAAAATTGTCTATTGTTAAAACCTTTTGAATATTTGTTTTATGAGCCTTAAGTGGATATTAAACCAAGTATTTTCAGCAATCTTTTTTTGACTAATTGTTTCTGATTCATTGGATCTTATAAATGGTTTTCCTGTTTCTAGGTGGTTCAAGGTTTGCCCAAGACAAGGATTTTCAAATATTAGATTCTAAGCACCTACTTGAAATAGTGAGTAAGTTATTTTTTTAATTAAACACCTTAAATGTTCAGGAAAATGCCAATTTTCATCCTTAAACTTAGGGTTTTGGGTAGATTTCACACTCAAACTTTCTGACATAACATATTTAGTATCCGAACTATCAACTTTCAACCAATTTCATTCTCAAACGGGAAATTAATCAATTTGAATGGAAATTGGAGTTGGGAAAGTGAAAATAGCTATTCTATTTTTGTTGATTTTAAGTCGTGCAGGATTTTTTACTCAATAGGTTCATGCTCATCAGGTGCTCAATTTCCATTCAAATTAATTAGTTTCCCATTTGAGGATTAATTGGTCAAAATTTGATAGTTTAGATTCTAAATGTGTTATACCAGAAACTTCGAGGATGAAATGTATTCATAACTCAAAATTTAGAGATGAAAAGTGGAATTTTCCCTTAAATGTTCTATTCATTCACCAAAAAAAGAATTAACTTGCTGCATAACTGTAGTTTTGCCTCTTTAATCATAGCCTGCGATGTTTAGTAGCTTAGAAAATTCAGTTTTAGTTGATTTAAATCTATATTTACAAAACAGGGTGTTCTCCTAGATTCGTAACATCTCAGTAAGATAAAGTCTGGAAAACTGAACCTTACAACAAATTTATTTTACTTTGTAAAAATGAACGTAATTGAAGAAAGCTTACACAGGAAATTTTGCAAAAAACATGAAGATGGTGCTCCAATTGATAGGTTCAAAGAGGTGCTACAGACCTTCAATTTGTCTTGAAATTTTTATACAGGAAAGAACTTAAAGAAAGGGCATATTACTTTTGAAGAAGATTTGGTAAAACTCACTGATTTGTTTTAATAGGATGGATAATCTGTAGTAAATATGACACATCCAGATGTTCCAATATGAGGTGCCTCTACTTTGAGATAAATCACACATACTTCTTCCTAGAGTTTGCAAATACAGTCATTGCTTCGACACATTCAATTTTTTTTTTTCCTTTTTTTGTTCTTTTGGTGTTAGTTTTCTAAGTAGATTATTGGTTGTTGTTACAGGAAGGAATATAAAGACTTGAAGTTGACATCTCTAACAAGTAGATAAAGCTGGTAATATTTATTTGTGTTCTACCATTTACCATATTGTCATTTTCTATAAACAGTCTCTCACCTAATTTAGCCTATCTTGATTGCATTATTGATAAAGATGTGCTGAGAAATGAGCTTCAGTTATAGATCCAAATGGTGTTTTTTTCCTATTCCTCATGAGATTTGCTTCGGTTGTATGCTTTCTTCTCTCAAGTTAATTTGATAAGTTATTCTGTTTAGTGATTTATTACATGGACGCTTGTCTTGAAAGATTTGTATTGATCATCATTTAAGCTGCGAGGAATGAATGAAAAAAAAACATACCTAGCAGAAAACCCTTCATCTTTTTTCGAGTTCTTTGGCACATTGTGATTTCTTTCACTGGCTGGTCCTTATTGAATCATCAAAACAAATCTAATCTTTTTATGTTGGCAAACCTCAATCATCTCCTCTTTTGAATACCTCTGATTACTCCTTTTCAGAACTCAAGCAGACCATAACTAGGGAAAAATATGAGGTTATGATTGTATAGAGACTCGTCCAAAGGATGGCTTTTGAAAACTTATCAGTAGTAGGGTTTCAAAAGGCATTCTTGGAGTTGCTGGAGTTACAAGGAATTAATATGGATTTTGGACCATCGGATCAGTAAAATATTAGGAATAACTTCCAATCTTCTAGCTTAACTTTTGGGATTGAGAGGAGGACTAAGGATAACTATAGATCATTATTGCGACAAACCGGTATTGGAAGTTGATGCTAATAATATTTTTAATCTTTTAAACCATTATGATACTGCTATTTACAATGTGCTATGGTTACATCTGATTGTAAGTATCTTCTCGTATTTTGGCAGCAAGTCTTGTTCAAAGCATATAAGCAGTGAAGCAAGTCGGATGGTAGGTTGTTTAGCTAATGTATAGGATGCTAACAACATGATATCTTTTATTATGATGTTATGTCCCACCATTTTTCATTGCAGCAAGATGATTGTTTAGGGATTTTATTCTCGTTTTGTATCTCGATATGATTGCATATTATTTTAAAGTTCCTTTTATGCAAAAAAAATCCAAAACTACTAAAAGCTAAATTTGTAGCTTATTTTCACTATTTAATAAAACTGCAAAAATATTGATGCACTTTTACATAACTTTTCATATTTAATATCTAACTTTGAAAAATTGGGCATTTATGGGCACAATTGAAAATTACACCGCACATCGTGCGGTGTTATCCTCCTAGTTTTGTTTAAAACACTCAAATGTTGGGCACAAATTTGCCCCTCAACGTTCACAAGCCCGAGGTCTGTTGTCGGCTCGCGCCTCACGTTACTGATCAGATGTTCAGGCGGCCCGGGCTCATTTATGCTCTCTAATTTTCATTTTTACTTTTTTTGGTTAATTTATTGAAATAAAAATGTTCCTAATATAAAAAGCTATTGCAACCTCTCAAAGAGAGAAAAAAAAAAAAGAATTTTCATTATGTAAACTAAATAGAACATTTGTATTATTTTAAAAGAAAATAGAGTTTTTTTTTTTTTGTTTACCAGCAAACTCCGTCGACAAGGTGAGGATCCCAAACTCTTGTTTTATTAATAAAAATGGAAAATAATTACAAAGAGTTTAAGAAAATACCAAACAAAGAGTTCAAGAACTTCCTAACATAGGAGTACTACTCCTTTACAAAAAATGTACGTATTGATGAAAACCCTTTACAATCTAATAACATTGATGTCCAAATAATTCAAGGAAGCTGGTGATATGACGTGCAATAAAGCTCAGAGGAAAATTGCAAGTTTGCCAATTTATTCGCCACAGAATTGGCCTCTCTAAAATTATGTGAAATCGAAGATGAAAAGGAATTTAACAAAACTTTTATCCTTTGCAATGTATTGTACAATGGCCACTTCGACATCATTCTTGAATTCATCAAACGGACCAAAAGAGAGTTTAATTTCTTCAATTTTGTGTAATAAAAATAATAAGTACAAGATTCAAGCATGGATATAATGTTCTAAATTGCACATTCAACTCTTAAATTGGATCTTTTTTTCATCTCTTTGTTATTGAAGGGTTATGACTGTATTTTGATATACTAGTCCAATTGAAATTGTGTGGGCAGTTACAATAATTTGCTTATCTCAAATATAGAACATCAGAGCTAACTTGAACAAACTTCATAGTGTTCTCATCTCTATTATTGAATCATACTTAGATAAATATATATATATATATATATGTATATATGTATATCCTAACACAATGTACACAAATACATCCCCTATCCATAAATTCTTATACTTTACTAGGATCTCGTTGAAAATATATGATTCACAAGGCACAAGTTCAACCCTATCTAAAATTAAGTTTAAAATTGCAATCCAAGTTTGGTATGACCTTTTCTAATGTTAATTTGTTTAATGGTTATAACTCCATGAAAAAAATAGTAAGAGGTCCAATTGAGTTTAGTCAATTAGCATCAATCGAGATTGATTTATCATCAATCAAACTAAAATCGAATAAACTCTATCATTGACTACTTTCTCAAACACATATCAATCTATTGATTTATCATCAATCAAACTAAAGCAGAATAAAAATTATTATTGAATAACTTCTCAAGCACATATCAATTTTCAATTAAGAAGCATAAAATACAATACTAGCATTGTGCTAATCAATGTAGATTCAAGCTTGGCTCTTTCAAACACAATTTTAACAATGCAAATTATTTGACGTCTAGAAAGAATATAGAGAGGAGTAAAGGGATATTATATGCAAATATGGCAATAGTTGGAGGTGAAAGTTGAAAGTAACCCGTGATAAAAAGTGAATCCGCTTTTGTTCAATTATCCGGGGCGTTTTACATTCCAATATTCCCCTTCCACTACAATCCATGAATATCTCCCTCAGCGCTTCCCACGACTAGCGAGGGTTCTTTGCCGATAAAAAGCTTAGTCCCATTTAGCAGAAAGAACCCAGAACCACCCCCGCCCCAAAAAAAGAATCTTCTTGCTCTTGTTCTTTTGCCACTTCTTCAGGAGGAGGGGATTAACTGATTACTTCGTTTCCGTGGGTCCATTTTTGCGTCTGAAATTCTCAGTTATTTTCACAGACTCGAAGCAGACAAAAGATGGGAAGGGGAAAGTTTAAGGGAAAGCCCACCGGTCGCCGCCAATTCTCTACTCCTGAAGAGATGAGTATGTCACTGCTTATTTGGTTTGGATTGAATTAAGTCGGAAATTTCCAGTTTCTGATTGTGGATCTGATTTTTTATTAGATAGATTGATTGAAGGTTTACTTAAATTGGGTCTGTTGTTTGGTTTAGTTTGCAAGCTGTTGGGATCTCTCAGCTGACTTTTGGCTGATCTTTATGATGGGTTTGGTTAATTATTAGATACATATGTATACATACTATATTGTTTGAATAAAAAATTGATGTCTAAGTTTGGATTTCTTTTGAGAAATTGAGTTCGGAATTTTGTTGTCTTATTAAGATTGGGCCTGCTGTAAAGTGTAATTGACTAATTCTGAAACCAACTTTCTGTTGGGTCGGATGGATTGAGAACAAAATTGTCTAGTATTCACGCGGACTAGATTCACGATAAGCTTATACTATCACTTATTTTGAATAAATAAAATAAAGAACACTGTATCATCCAACGTTTGTGTTCCCGTCCATTGTTTGAGATATTACAGTACAGCACAGCTGTGTAGAGTACAGTTGCGTATTAGATTAATAATTGCCTTAATAAGAGAATTTGGTAGCATGGTAGATAGTGTGGTTATCTGTATTAATTATCAGAAATTTGTACTGTGTCTTGTAAGAAATGGCTATGTGCTTGGTTATCTATGAGTTTGGAAGTATATTACTGAAGATGTTGAGAAGGAAGTAGAGAAGTCTAATTAGGAACTATGTACAGAGTTAATAACTCGTGATTTAGTCTTAACAATAGTTTTTGACAATGTCTAATTCTGATCATGTGATTTAGTCTAATATTGGCATTTGTACATGGTGCAGCAGTCAAGTTTGTTGTGCAACTCATATATAGTGTACTGACCTGTCTTTGACTTGTACATGTGAATTTGGGTATTACACGGCCAGGCTTGATTTTGGTATAGCAGTTGTTGAGTTTAAGGTTCTTATAAAGAAGCTTTCATTTACTGAAGAGTGTCAGATTAGTTCATTTGGAGGACCTATTTCTTCTTCATTTTATTTCATGTTTGGGTCCTTTTTGCATGATAAGGGGGCTTTCTTTTTAGCTTTATTTTGTCATTATACATTTTTTTTTTTGGAGTGGAAGGGGTTATTTAGGAATCTGAACCATGCTTGAATCTCTTGATATTTCAGTGTGAGTGGCTTATTAAATTGTAGTCTCTAAAGAAGCTACCGAATTAATAAGTTTCATTATGGAAACTGAAAATTATGCTGTCCATTGTAGTTTCTCACATGTGTTTGAAAATTTCATACATGTGGATTAAGGGTTTGTGTTGAAGTAATGTACAGTTGCTTAACATAGCTTTGTTTCCTCTGACAATGTAACAGTTGCTGGAACATCTGCTCCTCGTCCTCGCACATTCAGACAGGTAGATATATTTGCTTTGAACTCCGGTATATAACAACTCACTGATGGTATTCTACAAATCTCTTTTCTACAGGCTATTCATCTTTGGTTGGGCATGCTTACCCTTTCCTTAAATTCTCCATGATCCGTTTTACGTAATTAATATATTTATTGACTGGTGCGCTGCAAAACATTGAGAACTAAATATCTGAACATTAATCAATGGGATTATTTGGGGTCATGGCTTCAAGTCTACATAACTTAATGGAAAATGAGTTTTGGATGTTCTATATTGTACTTGTTAAACCTATAGAAGTGACTAACTAGGGATGCAGTTGATAAGACAGCATCAGAATGCTTAAGATGTGCACAAAAACTTTTGAGTTACTTGATAAGTGTTAAAAAGATAATTTTGCTATCTGATGTTCAAACACAAATCATTAGTGATGTTTGATAAATTAACTGTATATAGGGAGTCTCGAACTTTACCATTTTGCTGGGCCAAGTAATTGACTTGTGTGTGAAGAGGCATGGGGATGTGAAGGAAGGGTATCGAGGGAACCTTGTCCTCGTACAAATTTATCTCTCCATGTGTGCATATCATTTGATGCATCATGTTATGTCACAGTGGATATTACAAATTCTTATAAAATGTGAAATACTATTTGAAAAGAAGTATAATTTATTTAAGTAAATGCCCCCTTATATTCATTTCGAAAATAATAGGGGTCAGTAAGATTATGCTTTCTATTGACTGCGGAGGATTGTAATGATACCTTACTTGTAACAAAGAAGGAAAATTCAATTTTGCTGCAGAATTGAACTTTGAAGTGCTGAAAAAAGCAATTCACATTATTATACCAAACATTATTCAGCACATAACCACATCGAGAGCTCAGTTGGCAAGCAATTAGGTTACTGTATTGAAAGTGTAATGTTCAGAAAGCTGATACCCCTGGCTTGTATTCCCCAGAGATAATTAGGCAGGGAAGGCTCAAGTTGTGATATATGGAATGGGGATGCAGAGGAAGAGAGTGTGTGGATAGGGACGAGTTTGAAGAGTGACCCTTATGATGGGTTGGAGGAAAAGTTCTAGTGGTATATAAGTTAAATGCGTCTTTAAGGTTCAAGTGAATCACTTGCTAGGGATTAATTTTTGTTGGCTTTCATTTTGAGATACATCAGTCTAGGATTTCTATCATAGTTATCAAATTGTTTTAGATTATTAAGTCCCATTGTCCTCGCCCTGTCCATCCAATGTGCAAAAGAAGTGGAATAAAATGCCAATGGTAGTTGATTTACTCTTGGTGGATTATGTCAGATTTGGCATAGTTTTGTAAGCTTCTAGGTAAGAGGTGATGTCAATGTATTATGTGTTGGATGGGACAGGATAGTTGAACGGTTTCAAGCTGTTACTTATCTGTTTCCATTTCGTGAATATTAAATATCCATTTGTGCTTTCTTAAATGCTTGGGATCTAAAGGTTTTCTGAGACTGTATGTTGATTGGAACACCCCCCCCCCCCCCCCAAAAAAAAAAAACACAACAAAAAAGAAAAAGAAAAAGGTATTCTGGTGCTGCTCTTTCTGACAAACACATTTTGTTAAATCTGTGATGCCTTCAGGAAGAAGCTGAAGTGGAAGAAGATGTGAGATCAGAGGAAGAGTCTGAAGAGGAATCTGAGGATGAGGTGGAACTAAGTAAATTGTGGCTTTGTATTGCATGAATAGTATCTCTTTTTAAATTACTGTATTGCATAGTTTAGTGCGATTTATAGTTCTTTGCAGAAAAGGCAGGTGCTTTAACTTACAATTCTTTTTTTTTCTTTTTTTTGGTATTTTCTTTTGTCAGGAGAAGCGTAAAGGCACCCAGGGTGTTATTCAGATTGAGAATCCCAATTTGGCTAAGCCAAAAAATGTGAAAGCTAGAGACATTGATGTAAGAGAGCCTCAAATGATGTGTACACTCTTTTGATTATATCATGGTATCTAGGTTGAACCGTTCCTTGTGTTTTGCAGATGGAGAAAACAACTGAACTTTCACGTCGTGAAAGGTTTGTAATGGTTACTCGTCTATTCTTCTAGTAGTCTACATTGATTATATCAAGCATTTCCTATTTTTATTGTTTGTTTTTGCAGTAGGTGGTTCATGTTTGAATTTTTTTCTGCAATTCTAACAAACTTTTCTTGTTTGCAGAGAGGAGATAGAAAGACAGAAAGCCCATGAAAGGTATATGAAGCTTCAAGAACAGGGGAAAACAGAACAAGCGAGGAAAGATTTAGGTATGCTATTTGCAGTTTGCAACTGAGTTTTGTTAGAAGGTGTTATCTTTGAATTTTTCCATTTAAATTAGAAAATTTAGCATGTCACATAACTCTTAAAAGATCTTGGAGCATGGTTTTTGTACAACTCAATCTGATTCATCTTAAATTGAATGCGCTCATCTACAACTTGCATGATGCTGGAGCAGTATATGTTATTATAGTTGATGGGTTTTTGAAGCATAAGAGTGGGATCTCTTTTATTGATATGTTTCTGTTGCTAACTTAATAACCTTGTTTGGCACTGTAAAAATCCGAGGTCCATTGGTTTTGTAAATGCCATATAGTTTCCTGCACAAACTTGAGCCTTGGCCTTGTTTACTTGTAGATTTGAAATCTGGAAAAAATCTAGCATCTTCTCCATTCTTTCCCAGTGTTTTCTTTCCTTTTTTATTTGTGTTTGGCATACTAATATGTGATTGCCTTTGTGGATTAGGACTTCTAAGCGTGACACTGACTTATTATCTTTGTTTCATTCTTTGCGGATGAGATGATGATTGATTGGCTGATATACTCGGCCTTGAATGCTGCTTAGTTTTGAAAGATGATGTACTTCCACAAAACTTATGTCGACTAAACATTGTTGAACTTGCAGAACGCTTAGCCCTTATAAGGCAACAAAGAGCAGAGGCTGCTAAAAAACGTGAAGAGGAGAAAGCTGGTAGTTTTCATTTTTTTAACTGTTCAACATGCTATTTTATTTATCCCGAGTCTACAACTTGAGGCTAAGTCTCGTTGATTACTCTTGCAGCCAAAGAGCAGAAGAAGGTGGAAGCTCGCAAATGAGGTTGATAGATTCCAAGATGTGAAATTAGTATTTTGATGGTTTAAAAGCAGTTAGTAGTTTCTACAGTTAAAGATTGTTATACAGCCATGTTGGCCAATTGTTAAGACTGATGTTTCTCATAAGTTTGACAATTCGTGGTTGTTGAAACAAGATCAATACCTTTCAGTATTTTTGCCTTATGTTCTGTAACACAAGTTGCACAATGGCGTATATTTGGCCTTAACGGTTCTATGAAGTGTATGCCTGTCTTTGTTGAATTACGGAAATTCTGAAACAAAATGGGATCTAGGTAACCTATTTGAATAGCTTGTGACACAGAGTTTGCTCTGTTAACAGCTTGGCTGTTGTTTTGGCTCCCTTGAAGTACCGGGCTGATACGGGCATGCAGTATTCCTGCAGGCTGCAGTTGAGTGATAACTTTGGGGTAGGAGTCATTCAGAAGCGTCTTTAATTTAGTTACAAAAAAAAATCATAAACTATTTTCGAGATGTATTATATATTCCACTTCCACAATCCCCAGTATTCATTTTCGCCTTGTGCCAGTATTTTTTGCCTTGCACAAGCTTGTGTTCATGGTCAATGCAAGAGCTAATATTGTTTGTTTCTTTGTTGAATGATACTCGAACATTGAGTTGATCCTTCATATGCTGCTGTGTCCGGTGTTAAACCTTTAATTTGCTTGAATGGTGGCCACGCAATTTATTTGCATTTGGATGTACACAAATTGTGAGTGAGACCAATACCATGCGTCTTAATTGTGATAATGTAGGTGTATCTTGGCTTTTATTCAGCATAATTAGTAACACAACTAGATGCTCTACTGACCACTGGGGGTTTGGTCCATTGCTCAGGAGAAGGCTCTTAAAGTTCTCTCCTCAAATTTAGGGTTCGAATTCTAGATCCGAAAAATGGCAGTCGGGAATGGGAAAGGTGTGAGGATGAGGTTAGAGGTCTCCTTAAATTTAGGACTCGTATTCTAGGTTAAAAAATGATAGTTGAGAATGAGAAGGGTGTGAGGGTGGGATGGGAGATTAAAAGAAAAAAAGGTAGACATGATACCACATCCTTTTACAAGATTACACGTTTACGACCATAAAAAATTGGCTTTGTTGATCCACGGGATTGTGGAGATTGTTAGCAAATTCATGGTAGGTGAGTAAAGCAAAACGTGTTTGTTTTCTTTTTCTTTTTCTTTTTAATAAAGATGACGTAATACAAAAATATGAAAGTTAAAAAGGACAATACATAGCAGATGGTTCCCAAATCCTAATTCCTACAATCATTGTCCATGAGATGAATAATTGTAGTATTACTTAACTGGTGCATGTATCTATCGAGAAGAGAAATATCAAAGGCTTCATTTATATTGTCGACTAGTTTTCAGTTAGACCTATCGTGTTTCAGTTTTTGACCTATATGCTTCTGGACTACTAATCTAGATTTAATACATTTGGTCTTTTATATTCATGAAATTTATCCGTTTGGATTGTATTTTTTGGAGAACTTTTGGGTATAAATTACTGTAGTATTTTTTTTAGGATATAATGTATGTGAGGTGAAAAGATAATTGAAAATTATGTACAAACAATATTCACGAAAAAATGTAAAAAATTTTCTCCAAATAAATCACAATTCAAACGAGGCTATAGGCATATTGAATTCTAGCCCGTGTTCTGATCTTGTAATTTTAATGCACTGGTACTTTGTGTCCGCGAAATGTAAACTTCTTAAAAAAAGAAAAGGGAAGGTAAACTTCTAATTTGTGATAATTTGTAAAATACATATGCTTCTAACAAGTAGGATAAATCACCAAAAATACATCAATTCGCTTTATAGCCGAAATAGAGTAAATTATATTTTGATTTTTTTAAAAAAATTAATTCTTTCTTCATTTGCTTTATTCATGGATTATCCATACTTTTTTTAATTCATTCAATATCAGTCAGAAATATGTGATTATACCATGGAGAACTCATTTAATTTTATTATATGTAATAAATATTATGTGTTAATTGAGAAAAGGTTTAGCCAACGAGTTGTTTAGTCAAATTTTTTACCTAACATTTTCTTCTAAAACATTTTCAGCGTACAAGGACAAAAGGTTGAAGCGCTAGTTCATGGTATAGATATAGAATTTTTCAACAAATTTTTTGACACCTATAACTGGTGCTACATTTCCAATGCAAAAGTTCAATCCATTTTGACCACAAAGTTCCACCAAAAAAAAATGAACATTGATGGATCATCAACACCACATCTGCTATCCAACAAATTGATAGGCGACTCATTTCAGGTGTCTCTATCTCCCACCTTAACAGAAATTACAAAATAAGTACAATCCAAATTTTGTTTTAAAAACTAACAAGCAAGTATGCCTCTTAAATAACACTATCAAAAAATTCATATATTCAAACCTTCTTGCAATTGCCATTCACATTCAACCACAATCTATAACAGCAGATCCATGAATTAGACAAGTTATCATTATTGATCAACAGTTGGACTAATACCTATCTAATTAATAAAAACGCACTATAGATATATTCTCACCAAGAATGTTATACAGCTTTCAACCAATGACACTAATTCTTTGGCGTGAATATGGTTTGTTTGGATTGGCCTTTATTTTCCCAAATATATTTGCTTACATCATCTTTACAATTTCCAATACGCCTTTTTACCTTCCCAATTACCTTTTCATTGCACATACATCACATCACAAAAAGTGCTACAGTAAAAATATCTCAACTAACTTACAATCCAAACAAACAACAATGAGAACCAATCAACCAACCAATAGTTGACATTGCTCCTGCCCCTTTGTAAGCATCATCCCACAATAAGTAATACAAAAATTACAAATCTTCAAGAGGAGCTATTACACTAAAAAATAGCTTCTAATAGTATATTCAAAACTTTTGTAACTCTCAACCTATCTACAAGATAATAGAGACAATACAAGGAAAGACACAACTACAACAAACTACTAGCATCTACAAGAAAAAGTTAAATCCAATAGATTACTACTTTAGTTTCATGCAAATACAAGAAGCACTGTGAAGGAAACTTATGAATTCCATTTTTACCTAATCTTCTATTTTTATACTTTAATATACAATTACACTTAGGGTGCGTTTGTTTCTATAGATTTAGAATTGAATTAGAATCAAAATTCTGTAGAATTGGAATTCTATGAATTGGAATTCCAAGTCATTCCAATTCTTTCGTTTCGAAAATGCATAGAATTGATACGGAATTTATTTGGAATTCCAAATTCTTTGTTTGCATGAGAGAAGAATTCATTAGGAAATAGAATTGTTTTCAAGAAAATTTGCTTACATAAAATTTTTCTTTTTTTCTTTTTTCTATATAATAATTTCTTTTTTTCTTACATTTAGCTAATTTTTACTAAAGATTTAAAAGAAAAAACCATTTTGTGCCTTTAATAATTTATTTTTTCTCACTCTCATATAAATTTCTTTAGAGAGCATTTCCTTTAGCATGTTTTGATCCATTATCCCTTTTTGTGAAGAAATATTTCCCCATCTCAGCCGTGGTATTTTCAACTGTGTTTTGATATATTATAATAAAACAAAATTCTTTCTTATTTCTAATACTTATGCAAAATTCAAAAAAGATTTCATCAATCATAATAGCTATGCACAACTAACACTCAAACTCCTTCATTAAGTACCAATGGCATGATAAAACTATGAGAGAGGAAAAGTTTGAAGCAATTTTTCACTCATGTGACAATAACTACAAAATCAAGAAGCAATATTTCATGCAAAAAAAAAGATAAGAAAACAATCAGTTACAAATAAATCCTACATATATAACAAAAACACTTGATCAAATGCTTGAACTGTATAAACCAAAAAGCTAAAAACTATCAGTTACAAATAAATCCTAACTCAAGAGGCCAACTATATAAACCAATTTCTGTTTCTCCCTTTTCCACCCCTGCTCCAACCACCTCGTCCTGTTTCTGTCTCTGTTTTATGTTCTTCAGTAAATAAATAGAAACTTAAAAACAAAAAAAAATCCAGTCAAAAACGCATATCTCCAAATACCCCTTTGTCTGTTCATATCAATTCTTCACTTAGGTAGCTGTGCATTGAGCTGTAAGGAGAGTTGATAGCCACAAATTGTATATGTTCAGGCATAACTCTGCAGATCAGAGGTCAAGAGAAAGTACTTCAATGAAGCAGCAGATATAACATTTCAACGCCCAGTTTTGGGACGTTTCATTCCACTAGTATTGAGAGGTGACATGTTGCCACTTGGTCCTGGACTCTCTTCTCTAAAATTTGAGTTCAGCATGGCTAGTTCATGAAGCTGCTACCTCTTTATATGGTCCTGAGACTCATCCTGCAAGAAAAGAAAATAAGGAATATCAGTTGAAACCAGGTTAACTTGATTTCCATCAAGGGTTCACACCAGAACTTGTGATGACATTTACTGAGGCTATACACAAATTTTAGCTAGATTTGACTATGAAGTTCAGCGACTGAACTTCATGGTCAAATTCATTTTCTCATTCTATGGTTAATTGGACTTCAATGTCAAAAAAGAGGGGTGAAAAAAGAAGAGTAACATCAATTATCTCAAGTAGTTAACTTATGCAATTTTGAAGAAAATTATGTAGCATACCACAGGCTTTTGATTTAAATAATTGAACTCAAACCCACTCCAGTCACAGCACCACAAATTAGTAAGAGGAAGCAGAAACAAAAGCAGACCTTCAATCATTAAGAAATGCACAAGTTAACCAGAAAGGTCAAAATATCAATTATCAAGATAACTAACAGCAATCTGCAGAGATAAGCAAAACATAAGCCCATGGTCAAAAAATTTCAGAAAGTTTTCACCTCAAGCGAATTTCCTCCTTTACAGAATCTTTGGCATCATCTGTAGTAGTAACTACAAAAAGCAGCTTGGATCTCACAGTATTCAGAACGAGGACACGCTCAGCAGCCACCTGCAAACTTAAGCAATTGTACTAAAATCACCAAAAAGAATAATCATCCAAGAGCAAATCCAAGTTAAGGAAGTAATGAAACAGCGGTCATCAGTTAATAGAATTCGTCTTCCACAATCAACTACACATCATAATTCCACAACCAACTTTGCAGAAACTAAGTAAATTGCGGAACACTGAGATAAAGAACTCATCCATAAACATATGATTCTAACATCAGAAACTATTCATTACCTTGAATTGGAGAAAAGGTTTATCATGAGTTCATTGATCAAATTAAAGAGAAATCAAGAAACAGAGATACAAGGAACCAAAATCAATTAACCCTATTA
Organism: Coffea arabica; assembly: GCF_036785885.1. NCBI lineage: Eukaryota > Viridiplantae > Streptophyta > Magnoliopsida > Gentianales > Rubiaceae > Coffea > Coffea arabica. The sequence continues at coordinate 12,471,555 of NC_092313.1, read as the reverse complement.
ACCAAGTAACAAGAATCAGTCAAATTAAAATAATACAAAAAATGAACTAATGGAGAAAAAGAAGAAATTCTTACCAGAGCTGCAAGGATATGATCAATCCTCTCTTTAATCCCGAAATTAGGAATCCAGTATCTACACAAAGTAAAACACGAAATATAGACACGATGATAGTAAAAATAACAAGAGGGGAAAAATGAAAAAAGAAGAAGAAGAAAAGGAAACTGAAACCAACTTTATCCACGCATGACAATAAACTCTCCGTCATTGAACAAATCTGGTGGCCAATTTGCCAGTATCGTAGTCAAGTTCGACCACAATTCCGTCACAAAATTCAAGCTCAAGCGGAGAAAAGCGGATGCATTCGCTTTCACCTCCCCGGAATATACGAATCTCCAAAGAAGAGAGCACTTGGAGGGGTGGCAGGAATGGTGAAGAGTAGAGGGATGGTCGGAGGAGCGAAGGGCAATGGGGGTGATGGTCGTGTGAGAGGCGCAAAATGTTAAAACTGAGATGGAAGCGGCGGTGGAGAGCAAGAGCCATTGAGCCGAGCAAGCGGTGAATTAGACAGAAAGAGGGAAGCGAATAAACTTGACCCGATTTTTATTTTTTATCCACATTAGACCCGCGTGTAGACCCATTTTTTAGGGTTTAGACGTGGAATTGGAATCAGAATTCTTTTGGTCTGATAAAGAATTCAACTCATGGAATTGAAACCTCTTGGAATTAGAATTCAATGCCAATACCATGGAAAATGCAGCATCCAAACACAAGAATTAGAATTGGGGTTCCAATTATAATTCTAAACCCCAATTCTATGGTTACCAAACGCACCCTTAGTCTTTTAATGGCTCTCTTTTTCTTATTACAAATTATACTTCTATACTATAACGCCAAACAATGGGTTGTGGTGTATTCTATAGATATAGATATATTGTTGTCAAATTCCATGACTATTGGGGTGAAATTGCAGCGATTGTCGCCGAAATAATGAACAGCGACAATCAGTTTGGGTGAAAATCAACTAGTGGCGTAAACTTTTTGTCAATTTACAACAGCTTAGTCTATGGATATTATTGTCATCTTATGTTATCAGATAGAAGATTAACCAAAAGGAGAGTGTTAATATCATATCACTTCTCTAAAAAGAATTGGAGAAGGCAAAATGGCAGTCTTGGCATATATAGTTACCACTTACAAGGTGACTACATATAATTCACCTGTATGCAATATCGAGTTTTATTATGCTTTTGTACCGTGTATTTTGAGAGCACAGAGGCCAGGCTAGACATTGGCCAGTTTTTTTAAGGGTTAATTACGATTAAATCCTACCTCATTTTTCACTTTACCCCTTAACCTTTAATTTTGCTCACTTAACCCTCTTATAGGACAAAATTACCCTTCCATTATTTTGACTTTTCATTTACCTTTTTTCCTGTCTTTTATTTCTTTTTCTCTTTCTTCTCTCTTTCATCCTTCCCAGTAGAAAACTCCATCTCAATGGAAATTTTTATTTTGAGTTTGTATTTGCATTTCTGGGGTGAAGGTTTAAAAAGCATTAAAAACTAATTTTGATTTTTTGTATGATGTCACGTGTCACAAATTTCAATTGATAATTATTAATCAGGTCACAATTTCATCTTATGATATTTTCTTGATAATAAAATGAGAAACTAGAAAGGAAAGAGGAAAAATCAAAATTAAAAGAATTGAAAGGCTAAAAATTGTATTTTAGGAAAGTGATTTGAATATTTTTTTAATCATTTAAGGAGAAGATAGATCTCTGCAATTTCTCTTTTTTAATTCAAATCATTAAGATGAAAATTTTTGTCGAAAAGAGGAAGAATTAAAGAAAGAAGAAAGAGGCAAAGAAAATAAAAGAGCAAAAAAGGGGAAAGAAAAAAAATAAAAGAGAAAAATAAGAGTTTAGAATAATAGAGGGATAATTTTGTCCAATGGGGTAGAAAGTGAGACAAAAAAATGATTAGGAGATAAAGTGAGAAATGTGATATACTTTAGAAGATTAATTGTGATTAATTTAGATTAAAGTAATAATAGAGTGATATACCCTTTACCTTTGGAGTAGGCATGTCAAGTTATCAATGGATGGAGATTACCCAAATATACCATTAGGTCCATGATGGATCTGGATCCAACTTTTTAAGTCTAGATTCTGTAGAAGAAATATGGGTCGAGATGCGTACAATGCGAAGCAAATTTACAGTGTCTTACAGTGTTTTATTACTTTAAAATACTTGACACTAAAGTAGTTTGAAAGTGCTAGTATTTTCAGTTTCGCGTAAATGGCTTTCAATCATTAACTTCCATTCGCAGAATTCTGATTACATAACAACAACTGGATACAAATGCTTGCATCGACAAGAAAAGGTGAAAAAAGTGGAGTTTCAGTTACATGCAAACTGAACTGGACAAGGACGGATCCAGCTGCATCCCAAGAATTTTAAAAATCTCATTTGCTCCCTTATAAATTTTAAAAATTTTGTTTGTATTGTGAATTTAAACTTACAAAATTATTCTGATATCAATTACTTGCTGTACTCCCCCTATAGCTTGAGAATTTGGTATTCATTAGATATATGTTTTACATTTTACTTTTGCCCCACAAAAATTTCAAAAATGTTATTAGCAAATAGGAGTATAAATGAACACAATCAAACCAAATACTCTAGTATTGAAGCTTGTCAATCTATTTTAACAAGTTTAAAATTGTTTTTAGGTTTGGCTTATTTATTCATCAAGCCGAATTCATATGAGTTTTTAAAGAGGCGAATTCATATTTCTTCGTATGAATTTTATGTTAATCAAGCCAAGTTTGAACCAATTTGAAAGTTTACCAAATACAAAATGTAATTCATGTTTGATTTAATTGGTTAGAGAATCAATATAAATAAGCTATTATCAAATTATATTTAATCATATTTCATAAAATGAATTTTTCATCCTTCATATTTCACAAAATAAATTTTTTCGTCCCTCATATTTTACAAAATTAAAATTTTCATTCTTCATTGATTATGCGTACGACTAATCTTTTCTTATTTTTGAAAACTAATGTATATGTCTATTTGATTTCATCTAAACAGTACAAATAGCATGTGATATAGTTGTATTTGATTTCATTTAACAAATATATTATATGCTATTCGTACTGTTCAGGTGAAATCAAATAGTTATATATATGGGTTAAAAAAAAGAAACTATTCATACACATGATCAATGAAGGATGAAAAAATTCATTTTATAAAATGTAAAAAATGAAAAAATTTATTTTTTAAAATATGAGGGACAAAAATATTGATTTTGTAAAATGTGAGGGATAAAAAAAATAAATTATGTAAAATTTGATATGACAAATTTGCCCCTAAAAACTGATCACATGCAAGGTATGTGGTGGATTTTGACGAAAAATCAGTCAAAAATTTAGATAAGAACCAAACTTGATCAATGTAAATTTATAAGGGATGTGAAATTATATTTTTAAAAGTGAAGGACGAAAAAAATTATTTTGTTGGTATTTGGGCCATGGGGATCCGGGGCCAGCCCAGCCAGGAGGTCGGTTTTGTTACATTCCCATAAATAAAACGTCGCAGCGCCGAAGTTTTAGCCTGTCATTAGACGAGTTAGGGCTTCGTCCTATTACCAGAAATACAGAGTAAACGAAATTAGGGCGTCGTTGGTTCATCCATGGCAGAGATTGAGGTACCTTGGGATGATGCTGGAAGAGGAGGGATTGCGGTGGTTGGAGATTTGAAAGAGTCATCGTCGCCGGTCCATAAGAAGCAGAGATCGGACGAAAAAGATGAACTGGAGTTTTATGACGAAGACATTCGGCAAATAAATTTACAAGCTGATCAATTGGTTTATACCGAAAAAGACCATGCCTTGGATAGCATCATTTCAATTCTGAACGACTACTACCCTGATGGCTGCAATGACGAGAATGATGTATGGTTTAAGTACTGGCGACAGCTCGTAGATAGCGAGGTACCGGGGTTTGTCTTTGTCCCTTTGTTCCTTTCGTCCTCCCCATGCTATGCCTGCCTTCACTGGCAATTCTATCTTTGTTGCCCGTATTGTTTATTTAAATTTGTTGTATTCTGAAATTCCTGTCGCTTTGCTTTTGTATGTGTTGCCCAGGGCTTTGATATTGACCCTATCCCGTACCATGATACTACGAAGCTGCCTATCCCGTACCATGATACTAGGAACCTGGCCTTCGTTCCATTACTGGAGTTGGAAAATTATCCAGGCATTCATGAGCGTATTATTAAACAGGCAAACCTTGCAATTGAGCATCACAACCAAAAGAAAGTATGCCTTCTTTTTCTTGCTATATTGCATTCCTCCTTCTTTTGATACCCCCCATAAATCAGCCGTAGTTAATGTCTTTTGATTAACTTCTTGGAAAGAAATTATTTATTTATTCTGCAGGACACAGACTATGAGTTTGCGAAGGTTGAGAAGGCAAACGCACGATTTTGGGGTCCAACTGGTACCAATTTTTATATTACCTTCCTGGCCAAGGATTCTTATGCTGCTTGTGGTTTGACTACCTTTCAAGCTCTGGTATGGGAAGGTGCAGAACCTGATGAATACTATGTCAAGTTCTGCAGGCCTAAAGTAGTTGCAAATTGACTTATCTCTTGTAAGTAGTTGCAAATAGGTAAGTACTTTTGCTAACCTGTTCCAATGCGTTAGCTATGAAGGCAATCAAGTCAATTTTGTGCATTGCTCAAACATTTTAATTCTTGCATGCTAATTCCGTTTAGCAAATTTGTTCATGATGCAATGGAAATATGAGGTTGGAAAGCTACGTACTTCATAGCTCCTTATTGTACTCAAATGACTCCAAAAGTGTCGAATCCTTGAAATCTTGCATATTTTAAGAAACTAAATTCTTATGACAAGCATCCGTTAAGTAAACAAATTACTCAATTTTCCCTGCCAAATATATGCCTTGTTCCTTTCTCCCACCCCATTATCATTATCCCCTGAGGGGGGTGTTGGTTGGTTCAGATAGGAGAAAAGAAGGCAACTTTCTTTTCGGGCTGCTTTGCATGGGCATTTATCTACCGCAAGCATCTGGTAACGCCATGAGTACCACATTTCGGGAAACCCGTAGCAGAACAACACAACACTAGATCCGGCCCCTATCTCAGCAACATGAATTTGCAACCCTCTTACCATTATATATTTGTGTCCTATCCCATCCTTATCTATTTTGTCAACTTTTAACACTCCTTTGGGATATGATATACTAAAGATGAGATCTCTTTTGAGTTTGCCGAATCCTTGGGCACCAAAAGCTAAACCGCTTGTATTTTTGAATTCAAAAACCTCTGTTCCATCTTCTTCTTTGTCAAAACCAGTTAGGAGCACGGCATGTTCCCCAATGTATCTGTCGATTGAAGATTTTCCTTTATATACTCCCTGCAAAAAATTCACAAATTTTAGTTTTACCACTCACCCAATGTCCACTAATATTAGTTGCTTCTTATCTAATGCCAACCTGGCCAATTTCTCCAGATTCCTTGAAGTTGGGGTAATATAAAGACATTAGACCAACAACTGGAAACCCTTTTATTATGTCATCAACTTCTCGTTTTTGCTTTTGCACTTGGTCAGCCTTGAGTTCATGGTCAGGGAGTAGGGTTCGACTATCGTAGCTAGTGACAAAAATTCTCGTTGCCTACAAATTTTGAAATAATTTAATTGTTAACATATTATTCTAAACCAAATTGCAGATATAAAGGTATGCATTTCATCTTACCTGAAGGGGCGGCCGACAACTAATACAGTCATGAATATACGGATATTCACTACTCAGGGTAAGACCTCTTGCTTTAGCATAGTCAAAGAGTCTAATTGTGTGGTATGCTTCAAATCTCTGTTGTTTGATGTCTTCATCTCTGGCCCCATCCCTCCTTTTTACACAGTTGAGAATTTCTTGCATGGATAAGGGGATTTGTGACTCTTCCCTGTGACAAGTCTGATATTGGGATGCGATTGCTTCTGAACCAACAACTGCCCAACAGACATCTGTACAAAATTTTAATAATTGTGATTTCAGTTGAAATTGAAAAACTATAATTTTCTTTTAAAACTCAAAAGACTTACTCGTTCTTACTTTCCGGACAGGGAGCAGGACATGAGGTTCAGATCGCCATGAAAAAGATTCCTATAAGTAAAGAAATAAAAGTTTGTAAACAACTTATACTAAGCATCAACCTATAGTTTAAGTATTGTATAATTTTTTATGGCAAATCCAAGTGCCATCACAAAGATGCAAAAACGAATTAAAAAAATAAAAAAAAATCTAAGGCATAACAAGTAACGACACTGTTGTGGTACAGAACCAGAATTGTTGCAGGAAATGGAAATAAGTAGACTTCAGAAATGAATTTAGCAGGTTTGCAGACACAATGAATTCAAACGAAAACCTTCATTGCATTCATTAATGGGGGTTAATTCCGGAACTGAATCAGACTTGGCGGGAAAAGTGTAGAAGGGGAAAACAGAATGGGGGTTAACTCCGGAACTGATGAGGGGTTCTGGAGTGTTTCTTGATAATGTTCGGATACAATGGGGGTTAACTGGCGGGAACTGATGGGGGGATGCAAGCCCTGTTCGTCCAAAGTTCTGAGACATCACCCTACGGGCTTTTCAGTGGCAGGGGCCAAAATGTGTATATATATATCTATCTGCTATATGTAATTTGGAACGGAGGTAAGGGAGGTTAATGCAAACTAAATACTTAATGGCCGTCCTTGAGATCCTGATAGGTGTATTAATCAGTAGTAACTAAGGTTTTTTGTTCGACTTTCAATAATTCTTTTTCTCTTTTTAAATTAAAAAATGAATTAAATTACTCAATATTCAAAATGCACTTGGCTTGTTAAAGATTCCTTCAAACTTAATTTGCTAACTAATCAAGCTAGACAATTTTGTTTGTAGTTTTAAATTTTCTACACCTAAAAATTGATTTTCTCAAATTTAAGTGAATTACTCCCTCAAAGTGCATTCATCATTCGTCAAAACAGGCAAAAGTGAGGGAGTAAGGGTGCTAAAGATTTTACATCCTTCTTCTACAGGCATGGATAGAGCATATTTTGACAGGTGATCAGCAGTCTGTTTGAATTCTCATTTACAATGACATAGCTTTAGATGGGGGGGGGGGTTCCTTTTTAGCAGCTGCAAGCAGTCTTGCAGGAGTGCTTTTTGCAGGAGTGCTTTCTTTTGGTTTTCCTTCGATCTCCCTGCTTCTTGAAGCTCCAGTAGGCTGTCCACAACAATTTTTGAGTCGGAAAGAATTAAAATTTCAGTAAAATTGCATGTTGTGTGTGAAGTAAAACAATTTTACATTCTATGCGTACTTGGTTGCACAATAGTACATGTGTTCATGGACCCAAAAAAGAAAAAGAAATTAAAAGAACCCCAAATGATTAGAAAAATTAAAGCCCAAGATAGTTTGTGCTCCTACTAGTTAATTGGCGGAAAGATCAAGTTAATTATTTTGGAAACTCTCTATGGCATATCATGCATCTCACTTACACAAGGGAAGAAAAACAGGATATCAAAAACTATGAAAGAAATAAAAAGATAAGAAACTTATGAGAAAATTGCTATTGCTCATACGTTTCAACGATTAAGATTTGTTGTATATTTGAAAATTGCGAACGTACATTAATAAAATTAAGTGCCTGCCCGCACTAGTCCCAACTACATACACACGCACATCAAAATATACGAATACAAGGAGAAAACATAATCAGTAATTCACTTAAATTTGAGAAAATCAATTTTTAGGTGTAGAAAATTTAAAACTACAAACAAAATTGTCTAGCTTGATTAGTTAGCAAATTAAGTTTGAAGGAATCTTTAACAAGCCAAGTGCATTTTGAATATTGAGTAATTTAATTCATTTTTTAATTTAAAAAGAGAAAAAGAATTATTGAAAGTCGAACAAAAAACCTTAGTTACTACTGATTAATACACCTATCAGGATCTCAAGGACAGCCATTAAGCATTTAGTTTGCATTAACCTCCCTTACCTCCGTTCCAAATTACATATAGCAGATAGATATATATATACACATTTTGGCCCCTGCCACTGAAAAGCCCGTAGGGTGATGTCTCAGAACTTTGGACGAACAGGGCTTGCATCCCCCCATCAGTTCCCGCCAGTTAACCCCCATTGTATCCGAACATTATCAAGAAACACTCCAGAACCCCTCATCAGTTCCGGAGTTAACCCCCATTCTGTTTTCCCCTTCTATACTTTTTCCGCCAAGTCTGATTCAGTTCCGGAGTTAACCCCCCATTAATGAATGCAATGAAGGTTTTCGTTTGAATTCATTGTGTCTACAAACCTGCTAAATTCATTTCTGAAGTCTACTTATTTTCATTTCCTGCAACAATTCTGGTTCTGTACCACAACAGTGTCGTTACTTGTTATGCCTTAGATTTTTTTTTATTTTTTTAATTCGTTTTTGCATCTTTGTGATGGCACTTGGATTTGCCATAAAAAAATTATACAATACTTAAACTATAGGTTGATGCTTAGTATAAGTTGTTTACAAACTTTTATTTCTTTACTTATAGGAATCTTTTTCATGGCGATCTGAACCTCATGTCCTGCTCCCTGTCCGGAAAGTAAGAACGAGTAAATCTTTTGAGCTTTAAACGAAAATTATAGTTTTTCAATTTCAACTGAAATCACAATTATTAAAATTTTGTACAGATGTCTGTTGGGCAGTTGTTGGTTCAGAAGCAATCGCATCCCAATATCAGACTTGTCACAGGGAAGAGTCACAAATCCCCTTATCCATGCAAGAAATTCTCAACTGTGTAAAAAGGAGGGATGGGGCCAGAGATGAAGACATCAAACAACAGAGATTTGAAGCATACCACACAATTAGACTCTTTGACTATGCTAAAGCAAGAGGTCTTACCCTGAGTAGTGAATATCCGTATATTCATGACTGTATTAGTTGTCGGCCGCCCCTTCAGGTAAGATGAAATGCATACCTTTATATCTGCAATTTGGTTTAGAATAATATGTTAACAATTAAATTATTTCAAAATTTGTAGGCAACGAGAATTTTTGTCACTAGCTACGATAGTCGAACCCTACTCCCTGACCATGAACTCAAGGCTGACCAAGTACAAAAGCAAAAACGAGAAGTTGATGACATAATAAAAGGGTTTCCAGTTGTTGGTCTAATGTCTTTATATTACCCCAGCTTCAAGGAATCTGGAGAAATTGGCCAGGTTGGCATTAGATAAGAAGCAACTAATATTAGTGGACATTGGGTGAGTGGTAAAACTAAAATTTGTGAATTTTTTGCAGGGAGTATATAAAGGAAAATCTTCAATCGACAGATACATTGGGGAACATGCCGTGCTCCTAACTGGTTTTGACAAAGAAGAAGATGGAACAGAGGTTTTTGAATTCAAAAATACAAGCGGTTTAGCTTTTGGTGCCCAAGGATTCGGCAAACTCAAAAGAGATCTCATCTTTAGCATATCATATCCCAAAGGAGTGTTAAAAGTTGACAAAATAGATAAGGATGGGATAGGACACAAATATATAATGGCAAGAGGGTTGCAAATTCATGTTGCTGAGATAGGGGCCGGATCTAGTGTTGTGTTGTTCTGCTACGGGTTTCCCGAAATGTGGTACTCATGGCGTCACGTTATTATATCCCAAATATGCTATTTTTGTTGAAGGCATATCCCAAATATGTTAACTATTTAAATTCTATGTACATAAATACTAGTATTCTTTAACGGGTAATAAAATAGTATTCTTTAATGTGTACATTATGAAATATGGATTTGGACTAACCTCAATCAAGAATGAATTTCAAAATAAATACATAAAAAAGGCGTGGTATTTGGGCCATTGGTAGAGCTTTTAACAAGCCTAATCGAGCCGAATATTTGGTGTTCAGATCTGTTCATATATTATACAAATTGGGCCCGAATTCGACTCGAATATTAACAAATTATAAATATTGTTTAAATTTGATTCGTTTATTTGTATAAATATTCAAACTCAAGCTCAACCTCGATTCGTTAAACTATTTGAGCTCGAATTCGAGTTCGAATTTGATTTTAAATTTATTTAATTATATTTTAATAAATAATACATTATTTAGAATAAGTTTAATGGTATTTATTGATTTTTAAAAAATAATTAATGCTAATTTATGAATAATTACTTTTTTAGTTAAATATATATTTAATAATATTTTTATTTTTATTTTTGTTTTTATAAGTATATATATATATACACTTATAAGTATAAGTATATATATATAATATACTATAATATATTTTAATAATACTGTGAAGATAAAATTCAACTGACCGGCACCATCAATCAAGTTTTCCAGTACGCTACGCTATTGACAACGGTGTCTGCTTGGCTCGGGATTACCCGTTTGACGAGAATAGAGAATGCAGACCTCCAAAAGTGGCTAATTCAGCTACATTTAAAAGATCAATTTATTTGTGTCAAAAATTTGATTCCAAAGTGTAATAGTGCAGTTTGTGGAAATATAATTGCACAGCGGCCCCGTTTGGTAAGTGAGTTTTTTGGGTGTTTGTTTAAAACTTTACTGTAACTTATTGTAGAAGTTTTTAAAAAAAATTTTGAAGTGTGTAAATTTTTGAATATTTTGAAATGTATGTTTAAAAACTTTGAAAAGTTTTGTGAGGTTACAAACAAGGCCAAAAAAAACTTGGTAAAAACTCAAGTCAAAAACTTGTACCAGACAAACTTGGTAAAAAACTCAAGTGCCAAACAAGGGTTTCATAATGCAGAATGCAATTTTCTTCGGCCATTTATGCCTTGTTCAAACCGGTCTTTGATGGCACAATCAAAGGGGGGAATTTGGCTTATATATATATATATCAAGTGTTTGAAAAGATTGAGGTGAGCGAGGTGATATTTATTTCTGCCCACGAGCCAAAACAAGTACTAGCTTTTGCTGTTTTTGTTTTCCATAAATCTATTTTGTTTGATGACCAATTTTGTTAATAAATATATGCTCAGGGCTTTGACATTTGGGATTTTCCCGGTGTCTGCATGATGACTTCAATTGTTCCAATGACAAATTTTGAGAACTTCCCAGAAGAACATGAAGACGTTAATTATTCAGGCAACAGCCGCAATCAATCAATGCAACGATAACCAAGTAGTACTATGCAACTATCATCTTTTTTTCCCTAATTAAGATAAATTCCCTTTGCAGTGATATCTCTTATTCTATAATTGTTAAGCTTAACAATGCAGGGGACAGATTACAAGTTTGTGAAGGTTGAGAAAGCAAATTCACAAGGTTGGGACGTTGGTACTATTAACTTTTACATAACTTTTCAAGCTGCTGATGGTACGAATATCAACACCTTTCAAGCTCTGCTATGGGTTGGTCCTGCATGGAAATATCCTATACCGGTTGTGAAATTTTGCAGGCTTAGAGCTGGTGGCCTAAGTTTTAAATCGTCAGCAGCTTTTTTAAACCCCTCGTGTCACAAGGAACAGGTTGCACGGCATTTTTGGGTTCTAAACTACAAGGGATGCCTGGATATTGGTCTTTCTATTGTAAAATTTTCCAGAAGAAGTACGCACAATCATCAGCTACGCGTCTTTTTTTTATTTTCCTTTCTTTTTTTTTTTCCTAAGGTCAGTTAAAACCATGTACAACTTTATATGTGCGGATGGTTGAAGAAAATCTGAAATTTCGATATCTGGGTTGAGAAAGATTATTCATATTTTGCGTGGTTGTGTCCTTGAGAGTTTTGACAAAACAAAGTAGTTTTAGCGCTTGGCAGTCTTTGATTGTTTTATTGCTTGGAGCCGTTATTTCTGATTTTGTACGTGGTGTTAAATACAGTTCTCACCTGATTTCTCTGGATATACTGTTCCAGATAGGTTAAGTAGTTCCTGCAGGAGGAGTCAATAGGCTGAGATATTGAATGGTTCAAAGAGTGTTACAAGCCTGTAGGAGAAGCTAATGAACAGAAATGCTAGACCAACTGTTCAATGGTAATTAGTGTAGGGAAAAGGATATTTTCCTTGATTCTCTTTTATACTTTGGATGGCCTGTTGTAGGAGATCACTCACTAGGAATCGGCTTAGGGAATGGGGCTGTTTAACAGGGACAGTTGAATGTGTGCTGTGCAGTGAAAGTCGAGGAAATCGTCGATCATCTCTATTTCAATTGCTCTATAGCTGCTGCAGTTTGCAAAAAGCTCAGAAAATTGTGTTCTATTTATGGGGGTTAGACATCCTTGGAATCTGGAGATAACGTGGCTAAGTCAACACTAAAAATCCAATTCTTGGAGTGAATAAAGTTTATATTGCAGACCGGTGTTGGCTGTGACTATCTATCACCGATCGAAGCAAGAAACGGGATTCTCTTCCAACATTTTTCTGCATCTGCACATTCGAATATGATTGCTATTGTGGTTGATATCAGAATCATAGGAGCCACTTGGAAAACTGGGATTTCTAGCTAGAATGGGGGTATTCTTTTTACATGTTTTAGGAATCATTGATTGTTTTGTTTTGTATATAATAAATATAGGAAACTAGATACTTAGCTATAGTTACTTGGATTTAATTGCTGTTCAAATTTGGTTGGAATGCTAGCAATAAAAAGGGGTAAGAATGAACAATAATCAGGGAAACAAACTGACGTTTGTTCACCCCTCAGTTAAACGATTCTTTCCGGAAATGTGTGTGTGAATTAGGAGACAGACCATATAACACGCCAGTGCACGGGAATTGGAATTTGCAAGAGGTTAGTGTTTTGGCAATTTAGAATCTCTATCACGAGTGCTCCAAGAATAATGCTGGTAAATCGTCTTCTAATTGCAAATACAAAATACTGGGCGCTTAAAATCGGAATCCCCACACCTTGTTTATCCATTTCTAACTTGGACGCCACCAAGTCATCAACAGCGGGCACCCTCCTCAGACAAGACCTGGATTAGAACTCAAGAAGTACGACTTTCATGGATGTTTACCAATTTTGACTACTATTAATTCTAGAAAATCCATCAAATAAAGCTTTTTACCTAGCAGTCTCATTTGGGATTGCATCCATGCTTTTACTCAGGTTGGTAGTAAAACTAGCTATCCGACAGAAAAGCATCAAGGACCAAGCAAAGCGAACTGAAAGGCAAGGACAGCAGTCAAGATCTGGGTCTCATAGAGTTGATAAGAGGCCAGAGGAGCTAAGAGCCCAAGCCGTGCTTATATACGAGGTAAAATGACAATGCTACATTTTTCAAGTTATGGCGACCATGAAGTCAACAGCATACTGGAAAACTTGATTAATGGTGCCGGTCCGTTGAATTTTATCTTCACAGTCACAACCTTCCTTTTTCCTACTTCCTAGGCAATTAATTATCTCTTGTTTTGATAATTTCTCCTGATCTTCTTCTATGTGGTTGATTTTATAGTTGGCAGACATCGTCTGGAGAGCTGTTTCTATGTAGCGTCTTCCACAAAGATACAAGATTTGAAGCGAAAATAAGGAAACTCAGTTTATAAAATTTCAAAAACAATCATTAAATTTCAGTATCTCAACATATTAAAGAAACTAGAAGAATTCTCTTGATTTTGGAGTAAGTTTCTAAACTAATACTACCTCACAATCATTAAATATCTTAATATGCCAAGAAATTAAAGAAACCAAAAGAAATTCCCTTAATTTTGGAGCTGGTTTCTAAGTAATACTATCTATCTATACTATATACTATTTACCAGTTGATAGATGTTCTAGAAGATTTTCAATAACATGATATGTGTCATTTCCCAAGATTTTTGGAAATTTTTTTGTCATTATTCTTTTATAATTTCGATTAATGTTATCTAATGCTTGTGTCATTTCCTAAGATTTTTGGATTATTTATTCTTTAACAAGTTCGATCAATGTTATTTAATGCTTATCTATAGTTTAGTTCAAATGTTTAAATCCCACAGGAAAAAATTTGGTTAAACTAACTTATCAAAAATCCTATTATTTGTTACTAAGTAAAACTCACTTAACGTTTCCTATGGATAGTAACAACCATAGTTAAACTAACTTATGAATAAGCCTCCCTAATCTACTTATTTATCATCTAGATATTCTATAAGTTTTCTAATACTAACAGTTGGGTACGTGTTTTATAATTTTTTGAATGCTTCAAAAATTTTAACAATTATATATCAAAATTTTAATTTATATTTAGAAGCTTTATAATGAACTCAAGTTTATGTTACAATATGCACAATATTTAACAATTATATGTTTCATTATGATTTGTATTCACATATTCAAAATAACTGAAAAAAACCTCAATATTCTTTTTCATGTATTTTTTTTATATTCATCTTTTACAGGGTTGTTGGGTATTCGAATGCCTTTTAGAGATAAGATAGAGCGATTTTACCACTAAGTTTAGACAAGCCTCCATGTAGATTACTAGACCCGGCAATTATACCTAAAACCCAACAACCCACCCAACCCACCCCCTAATTTGAGAGGTTGGGTTGGGTAAGCTGGGTATTGGGTCAATTTTGGGTTGGGTAATAAAAGTCCACATATATTTTGGGCGGTTTGGGTATTTATGTTGAGCACACATTACCCAACTTTTGCTAATTGAATCAAGTGAATAATCAACACAATCTTAAAAGGGTGAATAGTTACTCAAAAGCATCAACTATAGACTTTTTTTATTATTTTTTGTTATAAACATCTTTTGTGATTATAACATAATTTGCCAAGCAAGTTAAAATTTTTTTACTTGGCATATTTTTAATTCCTTGGTTACATACTTAATAGGGTATTACCCTAGATATGGACAAGGCCAGATGTGTTAGAATAGTTGCCAGATTCATTGTGACAAAAAAATTAATTTGCATTTATGAGTTAGATATTTAGCTACAATGTGACTATTTTTCATTTATATTATCGTCATCAAAATGTTCAATATGAAGAATTTGAACATTATTAAATTTGAAATTAATTTTGAGACATTAATGTTAACTTATAACTACTCATGTCCTCGGTACTTAATAACTACCACATAACTCATACATGTTAAAAGATTTTTGTTTTTGTAAACCGCATTCTCAATATGTAAAAACTACATAAATCCAAAATTACCATACTTTCTTTGTGAAAATATTAGCATAAAATCTTTTTTTAGGCGGTTTGAGTATTTGTGTTGGACACCCACTTAAAATTTTTTTTTTGTATGTGAAAATATATTTGAGAGAGTTTATATATCAAAATCTATTAATTAATATATTGGGTTATATTTGGGTCATGGGTTTGAGATGACCCAATATGACCCAACCCAAAATTAACCCAATCTAAAGTTGGGCAGGTTGGGTGTAACCCGTTTAAATGAAAACCCAATATTAACCCGCCCAACCCGCCCAATTGCCAGGTATATAGATTACTATCAATGGGTGTTTTTTTTTAGTATTTTGTAAGTTTAAGAAAAACTTTCACATTTTTTTTTTCAAAGCTTATACGCATTTCAAAGAAACCATAACATCATAAGATGAAGGTATAATCATTAATATTTCAAATATGAATTTTGAAATGTTAATTATCTTTCATAATTTAGTTGTATCATAATCACTTAAGAGTATCATATACTGAAAATTTAAAATATGATGTTTCTTTTTCTTCTAGCAAATTTGTAAAGTTATATTTTTGTGCTATAATGATGGGTAGCGTTAACTTTGGTAGAAAAAGGTGAAGGATGATAATCTTTCTGTATCTCTTAATGGGTTTATTGAAATTAAGCAGAATTTGCAATGGATACTATCAAATTATGGGGCGAACAAGAACATTTTCTATTATGAAACTGTTAAATATTTATATAAGCATGTTATAAAAGCAGTCCAGTGAATAACAAAGAGGTTTTCAGATTTATAGTTCTTGCATTCAACTCTCCTTTTCCCTCTTTGGTTTTTAAACTTCTACTCCTCCCTAATCCCTGCTTTAAAAAATTTTAAAAATATTTATAATCACAATAGTAGAAGGATTTGAAGTTATGTTTTTTTTTTTTAACAAAACGATAAGATTTTTCCAGTCACTAAAAAGAATTTACATGTGCGAGCAAAGGCTCGAAAAGCTTTACAACTAGTGCTCAATTACACTGAAGAAAATACCATTCCTCATCCAAAAGAATGCCAAAGGCATAAGAACTTAATCTTTTACAATTTGTCATATTTTCTACACTAACCAGCTCAAAAGAGCACATGCGAAACATCTTCTGCAATTCAGTAATGTCATCAATCAGAGTTGCTAAACGGCTTTCTGAGGAGCTCTGATGCCTTAACTGTCTCAGTAATTCCTTGTTGTGGGATAGTATTTTGATCATGTCCCAATGTTGCTCCATAGCTTTACTTAAGACCAGTTTAACTGCTACCGCATCATCAAGGATCTTAGTTCCTAGTGTTCTCTCTTTCAGCGCCCATTCTGCAATCCTTGTATGCTGATATGTCCTAGCTATAGCTCCAACTCCAAGTGAACGCTGTCTTTGTTGACTTGTTGTGTTCACTTCCAGTATTATGATCCCCTCATCTTCGTGCTCCTGATGATGTACTGTTTGGTTGAAAGTTGTTTCTCCTGTGCTCATTCTGTTCTTAGTTTTTCCTAGCTCCTCTTGTTCCAACCAGTCCTTCTGAACCTTGTTCATTGTCTTCACTAGTGGACATCTGCTTTGATTTTCGAAGTCCTTCTTGTTTCTTTCTTTCCACACTTGCCACAAAATGTTTACAGTCAGTCCAATATGCTGTGCCCTTTCTGGTCTTGTCTTTACCTCTGATATTTTGCTTCACCATCGTTTGAAATCTCCTTGTTGATCTCTAGCTCCATCCCATTATATAGGGGCCACCTTCCATATATCCAAGGTATTTGGGCAGTTTAGGAATAAATGTTCCACTATTTCCTGGCTCTCCCCATAAGCTCTACATACTAGATCTCTCATTCCTGTCCTTCTGAATATTGCTTCTCTGACTGGCAATGCCCCTTTGATGCACTTCCATATAAACAGCTTAATCTTATGTTTTATATTGAGCTTCCAAAGAGTATTTCACATCTGCTTTAGCTGTTGACATCCTTCCATTATGCTTGGACCAGCTTCTCCTGATTTTGCCTTCTCAGTACTGTCACTTTCTTCCATCAGAAGTTTGTACCCAGAACTTACAGGATAACAACCTCCTGCATTGTGTTGCCAAAAATAGCTATCCTCCCTGCCTGTTAAGCTGATAGGGATACTCAAAATCCTCCCTGCATCACTTTGGTTAAAAGTTTTAAAAATGGTGTTTCTGTCCCATCTTTTATGAATGATAAGCTCGTGCACCATCTTCAGTGAACTGTTAAGGGGTCTTGGGGTAGAAGGCTTACCAGAAGATGATCCTGGAATCCATTTATGCTCCCAGATGTTTGTACTTCTCCCATTGCCAATCCTCCTGATCACACCTTTTTCAACTAAGTTTCTGACTCCTAATAGACCTTGCCAAATCCAAGAGGCATTGTTTTGAGGCTTGCACTTGAATATGGAATCCTTAGGGAAGTACTTAGCTCTCAATACTTTACTAATAAGTATCTGCTTCCCCAACAAGGCCTTATTAAATGCTTCTATATCCTTGAATCCCAAACCACCTTCAGATCTTTTCAGTGCCATTTTTTTCCATGACAGCCAATGCATCTTGTTTTTTCCATCTGTCTTTCCCCACCAGTAGTTAGCCATAGATACAGTAGTTAGCCATTTGAAGTTATGTATATTGTCAAATTGTTATAATAAAATAATCTGACTTAATATTTCAAATATTCATCTTTTTCTTAACCTCTTATTTTTTGAATTAAAAAATAATTAAAACAAATTTACATTAGATACCTTTTATAGGGAGTTTTAAAAAATTACAATAAGTTTGATTTTTATTGTGATTTCAACAAATTTGATCAAGTGAGTCCATGTGTTTAAATCTAAGAATGAAGGAAGTAAGCATATTTTCAAATATATATATATATATACAAGGAGCCTAAAAAAAGTCATAGCTACAGTTATTGAAAACAATGTTAAAACTTAAATATTAGAGAAAAATATGCCTATATCTTTCAAGCATAATCACAAATTTTGATAAGAATTAATATTTATACAGTTGTACAAAAATTTCATGCGCTCTAAATTTTTGGCATTTTCATTGTAAGGATTAGATAATTTTTTTAACTGTTATATCTTTATTTTAAATTTTTATAATTTTCATGCATAGCACGGGTTATAAAGCTAGTCTCATGAACTATTTGCCAGTTTGATAATTTTCTAATATTATTACCCAAGATGAAAATTGTCTCTTCCAGCAAACCAAAAACATACAACACCCCATCACATTCACTTGCAGCTATCAACCGAAAAGCTTTTTCCTTTTTTTTTTCACATCCACATGTCAAATAATAGTAAGTCACACTCTAAGTCTCGTGTGACTAATAAGAGTGAAAAAAAATTTCCCAACTAGCAGAAAGTAATAGATAATATCAACAATATTTGAATTGCTTATTTCAGGCATAACCACTTTAAGCTAAGCTATTAGTGCCTGAAAGAACATCTTAAAGTGGTTATGCTTGAAAGCTATTAGTTAGATGTTGGACATAACTACTAATAGCTTACCCAACATCTAAATTAGCTAAGCTATTATTGGGCATTAGATGATGAATAAATTTTTAAGAGGACTTTGATTGTGATTTTAAAATGTATACATTTTTCATCCACACACAATCGACTTTCTCCAGTGGTGCCCGGATATCCTTCTTTGTGCGTCCCTGCAGAGCACAGTTGGCCTTCTTGCATTGCTTCTATCTACTATGAGCAGAAAAATGAACTTTCCACTGTAGACGTAACCCGAGGTAAAATAACAGCACATATTCTACAAGTACAACAGAAATATGGGAAAAATATATTCATCAATATAATCTCTAAATTTTTTCCATTAACAGAAAATAGTACCTGGCTGTCAACGATCCACCGCAAATACTTAAACCATTTGTCTCCCGAGTCGTTGCAAAAGCCACTAGAGTAGTATTCCACGAGCAATGAAGCCATGTCCTCCAAGGTGTCATCTTCTTCGCACATAATCGAATGAAGTGCCAAGGTATTCAATAGCTCGTCTTCCTCCTATCCGGATTCAAAGGAGTGTTGGACGCTGAGATGCCTTTAGAGATACTTTCCTACAAAATTTTCTTCTCCAACTTTCTACTTATTCTGAGGCAGTGACAACGATTCCTTCTTATGTCCTGCTGCTGCTACATCATGGCCGGAATTATTGGAACTACCTCATTCTCTGCCATGGACAATATAAACCCTAATTTTCCTAATCACTAGCAATTCGCCTTCCGACTCCATTTATGGAGCAATTTACCCTCCACCTTTACGTATTGCAAATACCCTAAGCCCCCCTTCAAACTAGCTTTAAAATTTGTTAAGTACAAGCATGAACATGTTCTGATCCAGAAACCAAAAGCATTCTTATGTGTTCACAATCTCTAAATATATTCTAAAAAATCTTTCAGGTTTTTCTTGTGGCCAAAGGCTTTGTGATGCAAATAGCTAGCCTGTTCGCTATTCGTCACTAAGAAATGGTCAATTGAATTATAACCATTGGACCACCATTTATCCCTAGAACTCAGTTTTTGCCGTTTCAAAATCTATCTCCGAAGTGCTATCTTTCAAGATGGAAGGTTAGTTGCCTTTTTACAGTTATGTTCAAAATGTTAGGTAAAAGCTTTCTTTAGTAACTACTAAAACCTTTTCCAATAATATTAGGTGATTTTTTGTAACAAAAAAGTTTTTGTCCGTATAATTTTCATTCGAATATAATTTAGTTTTGGTTTTTAAGTACAACAGTGTAATCATTTTCAGGATCCTCAAAAAGCTATAGATGAATTCAACTGCTTTGATCCAAAAGCAATTGAAAGGAAAATTTACATCCTCTTTTCCCATGATGAGATTCCAGAAACTTGAGATGGTAAGAACAGCCTAGATTTGATTGATGATTCTCTTTGTCCCTCGTGGATTACGGAGTATGATCTAATATTTTATGGAACTTGGTATGAGAGAACTGAATTCAGCACTGCCTTAAAAGTGCCTTTTAGGTACGCAAACAATACAATATTGTGATACTACCACTCAAAACAAAAGAGCTAAACTGACCAGAATATAAAAGAGCTAAAAGAGCTACTCTATTTTTACTGATGTCTTGACCTTAGTTTGGTTAACCTACTTTTTTTCAAGTCACTTGATGAAAATGTCAAAATAGTAAATCAACAAATCAGAGTACTGGCTCTGATGATAATTACTGGAAAGGATCATTTCCTAAAGTTTCCTGGTATACATGATTACATACAGAATGAAAGAGTGAACAAATTTGTTCCGGATTTGGAGATGAAATATTTGCCCGAGGGAACACACTTTGTTTAGGAGCAATTTCCTGATGATGTGAATGACGCAATCTTGACCTTCATGAGCAAACATAGTCCGTTGTGATCTATAACGAACTATTTTGGAACTATGTTTTGCTTTGGAATGTTAAGATGTATGAAATGCGTCTTTGGGATATCATTTCAGTTTGTTTTATGTACTTTCGTGATCACAAAAATCCCCTAATGTGGTAGGAACGGTGTTGGAATCAACTGGCTAAAAACGAATTTTGTACATTAGCATTAGTATCTTAATTCGTACACTTGATTTTTCCCTAATTGTTCAATTCCCTTTGTACTTTTTTGCCCCTTCTTAACTTCTGTCGATGTAACAATTAACTAGAGTAATGACCGATATTCATGTTGGCTGTCCAATTTGGGTTGCAAGATTTTCAAAAAAAAAAATTTCAAATTTTGTTTTGCTTACATCATAAACACAATTTTCAACCACTTTTTTATCTCATATACATCACATCACAAAAAATGCTACAGTAATTATTTCAAATAAATATTTCAAAAACCTTCCCATCCAAACAAACTTATCAAGGTTGCTACTTGCATAGATTGTGTTAGCAATGTTAGAATCTTCTTTTTTTTTTCTTGATTCCAGATTCATTTTTAATATGTGAAAGTTGAGCGGCATTGACTGATGACATGTTACCTTTTTTGCTAACATTTTTGTTGACATGTTACCTTTTTGCTTACATTTTTGTTCAGCTTGACTGGATTTCGAGGCGTTTACAGCAATAAGATTGGCGAAATTCTGTAAATATTGCGGAAAATAGAAAAAACTGGAGAAGTGATGTTGAATGAGGAGTTGTGATGATTGAAGGGTCGCGCGAAATTGAAATTTACTGCTACCAAAAAAACAGCATTTTTTTTCTTTTTTTTTTTGCGATGGACAAGGGAAATTTTTTTTATTTTGGTAACATGCTTCGCCGCATGTAGGGTTGCAAACAAACCGAGCCGCTCGCGAGCGACTCGAGTCAAGCTCGACTCGAGCTCGAGCTGGCTCGAGTCGAAATCGAGCTCGAACTCGAACTCAAAATATTAAGCTCGTGCTTGCGAGCTCGAGTATATATATATTTTTTATTTTAAGTATTTTTTTTTATTTTAATAGTAAAATTACATATATATCCTTAATATTTTATTATTTATTAAGAAAAAATATTATTTTATTTATTTTTTAAAAAATAAAATAATTATTTTTTTTTCGACCTCGAGCTCGAGCTTTAAATTGTCAGCTCGTCGAGCTTGAGCTCGAGCTCGAGTTCGAGTTCAATAAAATTAAGTCAAGGCTCAACTCGATTAAACCAAAACTCGACTCGGCTCAACTCGTTTGCAGCCCTAGCCACAGCAGCAAAGCCTTAATAGCCGCATGCACTGCATGTGGCAAAGACAAAAAAAAATTAATTTTTTTAACGAAGCCCTAATATCTAATAACTAAACCCTAATTTATAAAGCCAAACTCTAATTCATAAACCCTAAATCCTAAACCCTAAACTCTAATTTATAAAGCCTAAATCACAATTCTTAAACCTTGAACCCTAATTTATAAGTCCTAAATCCTAATTTATCATCACTAAACCAAAAAATGGTCTTAGAATGTATATTGCTTTTAAGCAAAAATTACTTTAAAAATACGCTATTTTGTTCTCGCAATTAGTCGGTGATGAAATACCGGTGAATGGGTAAAAGCGAGGTTTAGATCACAAATTCAAATACAAATATTGATTTAAATTTATCAACATTGCATCGTAGGTATGATAGTTTTTTGCTTTTACGAATAATTTATGGTTCCATAAATAATGTAACATTAACCGTAAATGTCTAATGTAGCAAAGTAACTACCGGTTGTGAAATTTTGCAGGCTTAGAGCTGGTGGCCTAAGTTTTAAATCGTCAGCAGCATTTTTAAACCCCTCGTGTCACAAGGAAGTTCATGAAAAACAGTTGCACGGCATTTTTGGGTTGTAAACTACAAGGGATGCCTGGATAATGGTCTTTCTATTGTAAAATTTTCCAGAAGAAGTACGCACAATCATCAGCTACGCGTCTTTTTTTTATTTTCCTTTTTTTTTTCCTAAGGTCAGTTAAAACCATGTACAACTTTATATGCGCGGATGGTTGAAGAAAATCTGAAATTTCGATATCTGGGTTGAGAAAGATTATTCATATTTTGCGTGGTTGTGTCCTTGAGAGTTTTGACAAAACAAAGTACTTTTAGTGCTTGGCAGTCTTTGATTGTTTTATTGCTTGGAGCCGTTATTTCTGATTTTGTACGTGGTGTTACATACAGTTCTCACCTGATTTCTCTGGATATACTGTTCCAGATAGGTTAAGTAGTTCCTGCAGGAGGAGTCAATAGGCTGAGATATTGAATGGTTCAAAGAGTGATACAAGCCTGTAGGAGAAGCTAATAAACAGAAATGCTGGACCAACTGTTCAATGGTAATTAGTGTAGGGAAAAGGATATTTTCCTTGATTCTCTTTTATACTTTGGATGGCCTGTTGTAGGAGATTACTCACGAGGAATCGGCTTAGGGAATGGGGCTGTTTAACAGGGACAGTTGAATGTGTGCTGTGCAGTGAAAGTCGAGGAAATCGTCGATCATCTCTATTTCAATTGCTCTATAGCTGCTGCAGTTTGCAAAAAGCTCAGAAAATTGTGTTCTATTTATGGGGGTTAGACATCCTTGGAATCTGGAGATAACGTGGCTAAGTCAACACTAAAAATCCAATTCTTGGAGTGAATAAAGTTTATATTGCAGACCGGTGTTGGCTGTGACTATCTATCACCGATCGAAGCAAGAAACGGGATTCTCTTCCAACATTTTTCTGCATCTGCACATTCGAATATGATTGCTATTGTGGTTGATATCAGAATCATAGGAGCCACTTGGAAAACTGGGATTTCTAGCTAGAATGGGGGTATTCCTTTTACATGTTTTGGGAATCATTGATTGTTTTGTTTTGTATATAATAAATACAGGAAACTAGATACTTAGCTATAGTTACTTGGATTTAATTGCAGTTCAAATTTGGTCGGAACGCTAGCAATAAAAAGGGGTAAGAATGAACAATAATCAGGGAAACAAACTGATGTTTGTTCACCCTTCAGTTAAACGATTCTTTCGGGAAATGCGTTTGTGAATTAGTAGACAGACCATTTAACACGCCAGTGCACGGGAATTGTAATTTGTAAGAGGTTAGTGTTTTGGCAATCTAGAATCTCCATCATGAGCGCTCCAGGAATAATGCTGGTAAATCGTCTTCTCTGGGCGCTTAAAATCGGAATCCCCACACCTTGTTTATCCATTTCTAACTTGGACGCCACCAAGTCATCAACAACGGGCACCCTCCTCAGACAAGACCTGGATTAGAACTCAAGAAGTACGACTTTCATGGATGTTTACCAATTTTGACTACTACTAATTCTAGAAAATCCATCAAATAAAGCTTTTTACCTAGCAGCCTCATTTGGGATTGCATCCATGCTTTTACTCAGGTTGGTAGTAAAACTAGCTATCCAACAGAAAAGCATCAAGGACCAAGCAAAGCGAACTGAAAGGCAACGACAGCAGTCAAGATCTGGGTCTCATAGAGTTGATAAGAGGCCAGAGGAGCTAAGAGCCCAAGCCATGCTTATATACGAGGTAAAATGACAATGCTACATATTTCAAGTTATGGCTACCATGAACCCTCGCCCGCTAACAGCAAGTCCTGAAACCCAAAAGTCAGACAATGCTAGACAACTGTGAGCATTCATCGCATCTAGTACTAATAACGCTAAAGATGCAGCAAGAGTTCATGATGATCGAGCAATAAAATTAGCAAGGGCAGCCAGTTTTGGTACTCGCCCGCCATGTTTCTGCAGTTAAAGGTGCTCCAAAACGGTAACCGTCAGATGGCGGCTGCACTTCAGATGACAATGTACTATTGACAATAATTCTACAGGAGACACGAGAGGTTTGGTTGACACATCAGACTGAATACTGAAGGACGTGAAGCAAATGCAAGCTCAGAACTCCAGCAATTGCCTGGACCTGCAGTGAGCAGCACAATGGATGCACACTGATACAGTTTCCCCTTATTCCAACTGCTTCACTTTTACCCACTACGTGACATAGTAACCATTCAAATTGTCAACAAGATATTCATATGAAGCACCTGTGCTGTACTCAAACCCTTCACCTGTAGGAGGCATTCTATTCGGGGTAGAATAAATGCTTCCAGCAGCATCCTTTGAAGCGGCCTTAGCACCACCTTTGATGGCACGCTGCTTGTCAGATGGAAACTCAGCAGTAAGCTTCTTCATTTGCTTCTGCAGATCAGTGACAGAATCAGTAGCTATCTTCCCTTTTGGGCTCTTTTTCCCATCAACAAGCTTCAGTTCCAGCCTATACAATGCACAGACATCATACTTGTTAATCTCATATTCATACAGGTGCCACTCATAGTTTTTCATTGGCTGCGGATCCATATAGTATGATCTCTTCAACCCTCCGTATTCGTTCATCACTTGCTTCCTAGACTCATGCCAGCCACGTCCAGTGTAATCTGGCAATGACCTTTGCTTTCTATTTCCACTTTCAAATGCTCTTCGAGGCTTATCAAAGAAAAGCCATTCCCTGATCATTTCTCCTTCCAGAACAACAAGATCAAAAAGCTCTGCAGAAATTTAAGGAAACTGATTTGTCAAAAGAGTTCATCACTATAATAAATCATGTGAATAGAAGATCTGACCCACCATGGAAATCAAAACATAGGCTTAAAAGGGCTTCAACAGACTTACCAGGTGCATTCCAAGGGGATTTTGTGGTAGCAGCCCCCTCACATTCTGGAATTCCAACATCTTTTCCTTGAGCTTTTGCACTAAGAGCCGCAAAAAGTAAATTATCCTTCAAGCCAATGCCTCCAGGTCGTAAAACTGGAGCCATGCCAGGATAGCCTTCAGCTGGTGCAATTGTGGCATGATAGCCACTGCAGTAGTCCTGTGATGTTTGACACCACTCTGACCTTTGGGCTGGCCTCGGACAATCCCAAAGTGCACATTTCGGCCCTAAAAAAGCAGCAGGTGGAGGACAAAAATTTTGTACAAAACCCGCAATCTGGGGCAAAGCATCCTCCCCACAAAGGCCCGTACCATCAAATCCTTGGAAATACTGGTTCTCAAAGTCCTGATGCAAATCAAATGTGTGATACTCTAACTGTGTTGGAAGCCCCAGATTGTTGACCCCCATACTATTAGCTCCTGCAGGAGAGTTTTTGCACTGATCAAGCAATTGGAAGCTTTGTTCCTGAGACGCCTGAGCAGCAACGAAACCCTGCAGCAATTTAACACAATTGCAAGTTTTACTTGTGTACCCAAGTAACAAGGAAAGAGATAGCTAGGTATTTGCTACTCCCATAATATGGAGAAAGACAACCTACAACTCCAGAAATTGCAAACAGAATAGCATACAAGAAACCAAAAGAATGGGCAAAAAGAAAATTAAACAACAAATGCCAGATAATAAAAAAAATAAAAGATACATTAAGCACATTTATTAACAAATGTGATCAAGATGTCATTCCAGAGACTGTAAGACGAGAAATCTTGTTGACTTGTACAAAAACAGTAATGTGACTAAAATACCACCCTATATTGTGTACCTTACAAAGAATTAAACATATCATGTGCATCGACTTTGAAAGCCAACCTATATTGTGCACCTTAAAGATGTAACACTTTCACAGAAACTGCCGGAAGAAAAGGTTTAGATGATCGATGATTGTTTTCATCAAGTAAAAGCAACATGTAGTGAAAAAGAAAAGACGCAAGAACGTCAAGTACAAAAAACAATAAGAAAAGAAAGCTCACAAGAGCCAATCATATAAGGTATAGATGCAAGTACATCAAGTACAAGCAACCTTATAAGGAAGGAGTATAGATGCAAGGACGTCAAGTTAAAAAGACAGAATAAGAAAGAATGCAAGCTCACAAGGGCCAACGATATTCTCTTCCAAGTTACAAGTGGTAGGTCTTATAATTACCACAAGTAAGTCATACAGAAAATAAAAAATCAGCCTAATTTTGATAAACAAATTCCAACAAGCTTCAAACTTGCTTTGACCAATAAGAAAAAACAGATATGTCAAAGGTTTTCACAGAAAGACAAACACAACAATTTTCCACGTAAGACACAACTGGTAAACAATCACATAACATTGTGCACATCTCAAAGCAAATTTTGAATCTTACAAACACAGCAAGAATCTTGAGTCAGCGGATGTTAACGACTTAGCTACCAATAAAAAATCAGAATGGAGGTACGAATCTGGAGAGTTAGCCAGGGAGTGTTAACAACATAAGCTACTAATCAATTGCATCACCAAAAGATTATGTCCATATGTTCACAAAAACACAGCCTCAACAATTACAGAAAACTATCTGTGATATATTGCATACCTAACTTGTAAGATCAATTAAGAAGATCATCAAAAACTCTTCATGTCTGACCGAAAATGAAAAGTAACTAAGAGGAACATCTCTCAGAGAATCCCTTCTTCAAGATATAAGGAGGCCTTCTAAGAAAGGTTGAACTGCAGGTTAGGATGAAAAAAACGTTTTACTTATATTGTCCAGAAAAAATTAACTTTATAAAGGCAAATTTTTTTTTAAAAAAGAAGTATATAACACACGGCACTTGACTTTTACCATAGACACCTTTAGAGTGAAATGTCAAGAAGAAGTGTTCATACAAGCATATTCCATGTCATGCCAAAACTTACACAACCCATGAATCAGTGGCGACGCTGATTTTGTGCCACAACCATGACACATCTGTTGTAAAAGAGAAACAAGCCTTAACAAAGTTTGCACTTTGCTTCTTGGTTATAATACTAAAAACACAATCTGCCTGTTCAAGACAAGTAATGACATGTTGACTTGAATCAAAACCCAAAACTTGGTTTAACAGACAAATATGACACATTACACAAATCAATCTCCATTCGTAGAAAAAGAAAATATGATTACAATTGTCAGAAATTTTGGTCAAAGAAATCAAACAAATGCATAATGAAGATGAGTAGCATAATAATTACCTCTTGAAAGACAGCACCACTATCAGCCTTTTGTGCATCTGGCTCAGACTTGGGTGCAGCTAAAGCACTGGTGGCATCATCTTCCTCCTCACAAAGTTGTAACAGCCTATAAATGTCTGACGAGAATGAACCAAGACTTCCACCCTGCAGATATTATATCGACATCAGAGGGACACTCAAAACTTCCTATCAAAATAAAACGATGCATTGCTACACATGCACCTGTACATTCAGCTGCATCTTACGAATTGCAAAAAGAAGCACATAACACTGAATCACCATAGTGCATGTTTTTTCACAACTATCAGCACATGCTCACCACCACATTCCTACATAGCAATCTACTTAGAAAACTCATCATCAAAGTCTTCTTAGACATACTCACATCTGAGATATAAATAGTACATAAGTCAACATATCTAGATCCACTTTAACACATACAATTACAAGTTTTATGCTCCAGAATACAGCCCACAGCAATAAGAACAGAAACTAGAATGCACATCTATATTGCAGTCTTACGTCTGAACTCTACTACTGTTGTGCAAAGTTCATAAAATAACACAACAACTGACATTCAAAGGCAGTGTCAAATCAGCTTCTGTGTAACATCTATTGCACACAATCAGCGGAGGCTTTACCTGCAAAGAAGAAGCAGGGGAGGGTTCAATGAGCTCAGCTTTCCACTCACGGAGCATCTGATGGACCTGCTCTTCAAGAACTGCAACATCAATGCTACGGCTCTCCTTTCTTGCAGACTGCAGATCCGAAAACATCCCTTGAAGATCATCGACACGGTTTTTTGCCCTGTCCTTGAAGAGCTGATGCGATGCAGACTTGCATGCACCACTCTTCGAACCCTTGCCCATTCCAAGTAATCAGTATATAGCACTTGGTTTCTCAACTACCACCTTCAAAACCACCCAAAAGAACTTGTCAGAACAACTATAAAGATACAACCGAGCTGCAATGCGCTCCTAAAACCCTTAAAACACCACCACTGGACTCAGAATTCATCAAGGAAAAATAAAACTTGCAAGCTTTTACAGATTACACAAAACTAAAATAGTATAGTAATCATGGTAAAATTAAACAAAAACTTTTTCAATATTCTCCCAAATTACCCACAAAGCTGAAAACCAACAAAAACCCGCAATCTTTACAGTTGAAATTCACAGTCCAAATAAAGAAACCCATGATTGAGACTAATATACCCCAAAAAAAAATGCAACATATCACACACCTACCAAAACCCACAACAACGAAACCCACAAAGGGGAAGAGGTTTATGAACTGCAATTCGCACAAAAATAAACCTAAATTAACTTCCAATCGCGGTCGTCAGATGAAAAATCAGGAGGAGTTGCTACAAAAATAGATAAGAAAAAAAAGAGGGGATCAAGACAAGGAAAAAAGAGTGAAAGTCCTGAGAATAAGAATTATTACCAAGAAGAGATAAACCAAAAAAGCACGAAAAGAAAAGAGAAAGAGGGATGGAGAATGGGGTGCTTTTTTAAACCTGCTTTGAAGAGAAGATCGCTGTGAAAGTATTCAGATAATACAGAATTGGGGGTTCCTTTTGCGCGACTTCGAAATAAATATGTGCGGAAGTCTATGTATGTGGGTTTTCTTTATATGCTTCTCAATTATGGTATAGACTTAACCGGTCACTTTGCAGGGCCCACCCACCGGCAAAAGGCAGCAGCAGCTGGGTCGCGGCAAAGGCATGTGGTAGTCGAGGGAAATTACCGAATATTAATATTTTTTTTTGGGCATTTTACTTTCTGTTGACTTGTAGTTGTGACTCACGACTTGTGAGCATAATTTGAGGGAAAAATTTTAGGATTAAACCTTTATCAACTTAGGCGTATAAGGAATCTATACGAAACTGAATTTCAAATTTAAAATTAAGTTACATGTCATATATCATGTATCTAGGCTCACTCGTGTATACATTAACAGTTATTAAAATATTTTTCAAAATTTTATGCATTATCAATGCAAGAAAAGTTTTAAATTAGCTTTTTTTTGGGTAAAATTTAAATTAGATCGTTAAGATACTTATTGAGTAAGTATTTGTTAAATGATGACATGAGCCTAGGGATGGCAGCGGGGCGGCCCCACCCCCGCCCCATCCCCCGTCCCCGCCTCGCCCCGCTTTCCCCGCGAGTGTCCCCACGGGACTAATAAAAATTTGTTATATAATTTTATTATGATTAAATTTTAGCAAATAATCTAAAATATCAACACATCATCAAATTATTATTCATTGTAATTTTACAATTGAAACTTATAAAAACAATCAAACAAAAATTATTTGAATACAATCCAATATGATGAAATAAATATAACTAAAGTAGTCAAGTTTTCACTTTTGGCACAAATACAATCACTAATTCATTATTGTGCTTGTGCTTTTTTTTAAGAAAAAAATGCTATTGTATTAAGTGTAATTAGGGATTTAGTATAAATATATTAGTAAATTTAGTATAATCAATTAATAATTTGTATTAGTACACATATATAATTATTAGTATAATTAATAATATCAATTATATTATATATACTAATAGACATTATATAATACATATAACTAATAATATCATTATCATAAGTTTGTAACTAATTAAATTATATATTATATATAAAATTATATACACATATATATTTTATATATTTATTTTTTTAAAGCAGGTGGCGGGGCGGGGGTACACTCCCCCGCCTCCGCCCCAACCCCCTCTCCACTAGCCCCTCCCCATTGCCATCCCTACATGAGCCATAAATGCGCGAATATCTAAAATCCCTTTTGCAATAAGTTTTTTTTTTATACATTAGACTATCTAACGTGTTTTATCTTACAAGAAAATGTTAATATTTATGCAATAAATTTTTTAGTCAAGAAAAAGGTTTGCTTTCCGATGTTAATATTTTAAATGTGCCCTGCAAAGGTTATACAACAGAATAAATTATTAGTCTCATTCTAAAGAGTTAGTAGTGTTTAATTTTGCTCCTTGTTTTAGTTGGCAAGGTGTTGTTTCGTTCATTCAATCCCAAATTTTGGCAATACATTATTAAAATTCTTATAGAATCAAGCCAAGTATACCAAACGAAAGGCAATTTCAATTAACAATAAATATTTCTTTTTTTTTATTATTGGTCATCTAAATTTCATTCCTTGTATTAAAAGCAATGGGGAGTTACATGTTTTAGAGCTTTTTTTTTTTTTTTTTTTGTAATGGCAAGGTTTTATGTCATGGAGATACTTAAAGCTCGCATAGTTTTCACATGCAAAGTTAATAACTTTGAATAAATTGGTACTTTCTTACAAAACTTTCAAATATTTCTTGCAACACGTTCCCTTTTTAACATAAGTAGTTTTTTGCCACCTAATAGCAGAATTCTATGCTTTGAGAAAATTAAATTACAGTCCTTTTTCAACATGGTAATTATTAGTTAGTCACTGACGTATTTTATTTAGCAAAAGGAAGAAAATCAACTTCAACATTCCTCTCATCAATTCTTATTCGGAATTTTCCTATTTAACAGAGATGCTACAAAGATAATGACTAAACATCTTACTTCTTGTACTATTTTTTTTTTTTTTTTTAAAAAAAAGAACATCAATCCTCCACTAACACCATATTCAAGTCACTATCTAAAACTATTCGGTGATAATGTAAAATTGCCAGCACCAAATTACAAGTTATATATATATATATATATATATATAAACGCACGCACGCAT
This sequence comes from Coffea arabica, assembly GCF_036785885.1. Lineage (NCBI taxonomy): Eukaryota > Viridiplantae > Streptophyta > Magnoliopsida > Gentianales > Rubiaceae > Coffea > Coffea arabica. The sequence goes on along the minus strand of NC_092313.1, from coordinate 12,440,212 downwards.
ACACACAAGACATATGGTCGAATTACAATAAATAAGACTAAACTCTCAAGTATGAGATTTGAATCCAAAACTTTTTTAACTCTTGAGGTTATTCCCCTACCGAACATTAACATTTTGGCAAACAAATGCTCCTTTAAACAAAGGCAGCCGCATTAAACTAAAATGATTCTCTTGGAAAATTCTCTGTAAGCCCAACCACTGCCAAAGATGTGGTCCGGATGGACGCGATGCGTTTCAGATCCTAACCAGGCCTGGATGTTGAGGAAGATGGTGGGTCCGCCCTTTGAAAAGCCTTTTTATTAGATGTGAAAAGAGAAGACGACCCGGGCAAGAAAGGCATAAAGGTGCAGAACCCACTACCATCTTCTAAGATTCCTGATTGCTAGTCCTTGATGCCATGAGCAATTAGATATGCATTGTGTTATGTCTTTTGAAGATAAGAAGCATCTGTGGTTTCTGGACTCGTTTCTCCTGCCGCTAAATGTGAGGCTTTTCATAAAATAAAATGCAACAAGAAAATTCTGTTCCCACCATTTTATTTAGCATCACTATGACGGCGAGTAAAGAAAAAGAGCATCAAGTAAAAAAGTAGTCAATTTTCAGCAGCTACGTAATATGGAGATGCGTATTTAGGATCTACTATGAAGAATTGATAATCAAAAGCAGACAAAACGGAGACCAAGAAAAGTATTTGGAGCCAAGTTCAGAAATTTTATAATTAGGGTCTCTCTTCTCCTTTCCTGACTGCCTGACAATATCTCTTTATCACTGCTGCAGATCCTTATCAGCTGCAATGATGAATTCCTTTCCCTTCTTGTTTAATACTCAATACAGATCAGTCCTCTGTTTCAGCGAGTGTATTTACAAATGAAACAAGTAATCAGCAAAACTGTATGCTCGGGAGCCAATGAAGGTCAAAAGTCTAAATTGAGCAGGCCCAATTATCCTTATGAATCAGAAATAAATGCATTATTCAATATCAGATTAACATGAAGAAATCAATTTGTTGCCGCCGACTTGCTTTCCTCTCCATGAGCATGTCTAAAGCCAAAAACACCAGAAAGTCCACGTTTCTGGGCTAGCTGGTCAAGCTCCTGCAACTTACTCTTTAGAAGCTCTACCTCTCTTGCCAACTCATCGTCTCGTTGCCTCAGTTCCTGAAAACCATGACAGACCCAAAAGCTGAGTACATTTTGAGAAGCTTGAACAATGGCTTTGAGTTTTGTTTATGGTAACTACTCAAAGCACAGGCCACACGGTGTAAGACAAAGATAGCATTTAATAGCCCTTAATCTTCATAATTAATGTTGGCAAAAGGAAGCATGCTTTTTTTCCTCTAAAGCATCCAGATTTAACTAAAACCATATAGATACAACTAGAATTATATTCTCCGCAATGAAGAGGATTTAAGCCGCTGAAATTCTGAAAAATGACATGCCTACTTAACTATCAAGCCCAGAACATTAGTTTATGCATATATAGCTACCACGTTATTGCCATACATTAAGTGAATGTCAAGCTGGCAGTAACAATCACAATCCTGCAGCATATATGTATACTCGCCTAATTGAATAAACCAATTATTTTAGCAATCCAGAAGATGCTTTGAAGCCAAAACAGGATAAAGGTGTTCGTAAAAAGAATAGAAAATAAGGAAAGTAGAACTCTAACTGAGGAGCTCCTAAGAATGAAAAATATGCCCGTGCTTTTGGTCGAGATGAATATGTAACTCAAAGGGCTTGCAACTTTGTGCTCAGATAGCATAGCAAAATAGGTCACCTATAGATAAGGGATGAGACACAACGGAAGCTATCATCTAACATCCCAAGTCATGGAACCAAATATTTTAGCGCTACACAAACTAATTTGGCTGGGAAATGCACTTTACATAATCCCCAGAACTTCATGCATCAGCAATTGTGGATGCAGGCATACTAACAATACAAGGGAAAGATGTTCTGAGCAATGCATTAACATGTTATTCAAGTTCTGGAAAAATAAACTACCGAAAGAAAGTACTTAGATGCTACTCATCACAAAACTTGAATGCCAAAAAAGGGATGGGGGGAAGCAAAGAATTCTTTAACATTATATACCTCCATTTCCTGCCTACGAAGCTCCTCCTTCTTAGCTTCTGACCGAGCACTTCTTTGCACCTCAAATATCAGAGCAGCTACAGCAACCTAATCATGATTAGGCATATAAGGGGTAAAATGCTCATCAAAGTAGGGTTATTATTTTCTTTCTAAAACTTATATAACATTTTCCAACAAATCTATCCTTCCATGCATCAGGATATGCAAGAAAAGAAGATTCTTTTCACTCGTAATAACCCTACCCAGGACAAAATCTCAGACCATTGACAGCTGTTGTATCATGTCTACTTGAAAGAGCAAACTAGAGCATGACAAAGGTGGTCAATCAATAAATCAAGAAAATGGAGGGATAATACCAATCCTCGCACTTTGCCACAACAAAAAGAGGTGGTCAGTCCGTTATCTCATAAGGAGGCAAGATACTGCAAATCTGAAATCTATTATCTCATTCTCTCCCTACCACTAATGAAATGAAAAAAAACTCGCAGAAGAACAAAGGGTGGTCCAGGGCCTTTGCAGATATTTTCCTGGCTATCCAATGAATATGCAATAAGTTGCAAATGATGAGAACCTAGGACTTCACGTAACTTCTGAGCTGAGGAGCAAAAATACAAAATGAGATTTTGATATCAATTGGCATGAATTGTGATTCATGCTAAGTGGGAAGAATGCAAAACATGGAAAGAAATATTGGCTTTATATTCTAGCAAGATAAGAAATCAGGAAATTTTTCAATATTGATTTAGTTAATACTGAATACATTTAAAGAACAGTAAAGTTTTGAAGAAGGCATGTTTCCTGGGCCTCATACTGCCTCCTAAGTGACAAGAACACTTTGGTGCAACATTAACATGAAGGGTAAGAATAGTGTGGCAAAATTAAAGATAGGATCAAACTCTTCTACTCCTTAACAAGTAGGGAAAAAAATCTTTCCTTCACTAATATGAGCAATCTTATACAAGCTATTCCAGCAGCAAAATAATATTCAAGTTAGATACAAAACCTACCGAGAAGACAAAAACTTCCCCCAGAAGGTCTACAGCCGCTTGAACAGCTTTCTCCTCATTCAAAGGTCGAATTTCAACATCAGTTGCATGACCATATATGCGTCTTTGCATTTGTGTTGTTATCCTATGGTTTCCCTGCATTCAAAAATTAATGTGAGTAGAAAAAGAAAACAAAGTTCTACAATTGCTGAAGCAGAGGCGAAGAACGAGAAAGCTGAGAATCTGAAATTAATGAAGAATGCACCAGAACCAAACATAAAGACAACTTTTTCTTTTGGGGGGTGGGGGGTTGGGAAGAAGAATTGATCAGCATGTGCATTTGAAAGCCTTACCTGAATTTATCGAGACCTACACAAAAGCCAAAGATATTATCACACAATTCTAGAAGAACATACCGGCTTACACATCTGAAAACCTTGCCTAATTCAGTCAAGAACTATACAAGCAAAACAGTGATGAAAAAGAATCAAAGATGACTGATTCAAGGTGCCCAAGAAAAAGAACGAGGAAAGAAATTTAGTTGTTGTCAAATAACTATCAAAATTCTGCAGCAAAGACTGCAAATTTCTTAGCACAAGGTTAAGTGAAAGCATAAATTGCAAGAAAATCTTTCAAATGCTACGGCTGTCATTTAAGCAAGATGTAACTTGTGAGCAAACATCTCAAGTTGTACTCATTTCTCACCCGGAAATTTTTCTCAACCCGGAAATTGAATTGCTTGATCCATGATTGCATAATAGTCTACGCTATCTTGATTTCCCTATTACAAATTTACAATAAATCATCAATGTAAGTCTTCAAGCTTGTTATTGGCAGTATTTTACATTTCTGCATTTCCGATTTGTCACTAGCAAAGTTCAAAAAATGAATATAAGCCCTCCTGCAATTCTAAAACTTAAATTAATCTAGACCAGAAAAGAAACAACAAAGGCGAAGATTTTTGTGCTATCTTTCTGTCCCAATCTGCATCTTCCTCAATTTCCTATGATCGAATATATGCAATAGATAACATTTCAAAAATTTTAAAATCCACCTAGTATTCCAATCTCTCCTTTAAATCGCACGTATCAATAATATCCATATTTGGGTTCATAAACACCGGGTTCTTGAACAAACGCATAAAAACCCGAATAACTTCTCAAAAAATGGTAAAGTAATGAAGTTACCTGGGCGATGCCGACGATGAAATTACGGAACTTGGGATGCCTTCCGGCCTGAACCTTGAGTCTACTAGCTATAGGTTTGCTCAGAGTTTTTACAGCAAGCGTCCCTAGCTTCAACAAGGGCAATACCATTACTGGTAATTTGTATCACAACCCAATTCCAGATACAACCTCTTGGATTCTTGGACACAGTGAAAATTTTATAAGCAGAAAATTTAAATATAGTACCCTATTGATTCGTGACCAAAATGGGCGTTGATCAAGTAAGATATAGAGCTCAATTTCTTGGTGAAGAAGACAAACGCGAGCAGCAAATCGAAGGTCAGTGGAAGCAAGAAAGAAGGAGAACTTTCAACTGAATATTCAATTAATGGCTTTTCAGTTTTTTTTTTTTTTTTTGCATTTCTTTTTTCGCTATGTGTGCGTATGTTCCGATTCGTTGGGGGATTGGCTGACTTCTCGCTGATTCATGGGCCGGGTCGAGCCCAATGTTGGATTACTAAAAATGGGGCCTAATGAAGCTTTTTTTTTGGCAATGGGGGCGGGGGTTCATGTTGGGATTAAGTCACAAATTAAAGTCCCTCAAGGAGTTTATGGGGACACAAACAAGCCCGATGCGTAGGTCCTTTTGTTTTTTTAATTTTACATTTTTGATAGAATTTAAAGTTAGTTTGATTTCTATTATCTAGGGAGCTTGAGATGGTTTTCCTGATTTTAAATCTTTATCTTTACTACTTCGAGTTTGATGGATTTTTGCTTGATGGAATTAGAGTAAAATGATCTACCTCTCTTTGACTTGATTAATCGAGATGCCATTCTAAATGACCTGCAATTAATTTAGTTCGAATTGATATAGAATAGTTTGATTTGTATTTTAATGCTACGGTGAATGCCAATGCGAATTCAATTTGGAACTAGTTGATATTCATTGCATAATTTGTGTTAAAAGCACACTGTTTGTGTTCGTAATTTCATAACTCCATCAATTTTTTTTTTTCATTAGACAAGATGTGGGAATTGAGAAGGGGGGAAAGGGCAAGGAGATTTGAACCATATCACCAAAAGTAGTTATGATGCTATTCAAGGGTATTTGGTAGTGAGGTGGTTTTAGGGGTGGAGCACAAATACGTGTTGATTGGATAACTCATGAGATTCGATCTGATTTGCTTTGAATAAGGTGTCCAATCCCCCATTATAAGAGCAAATCAGAAGAAGGTCATATACCCGCTTATATGTGGGACAGGTTAAGGGCACTGGATTAAAAATCTGCGGGTATTCGATCTGTCCGGCATATTTTTTTATTTTTTATTTTTATTTATATATGCAAAATATTATTTTTAAAGCAAATGAAGTGTTTTTTTTTTCAGCAAATTATGCTCCAAATATGAGCACCTATAATTTGTTTACAGGATTCATTTTATAGAGATCATGATCTTATTTTTTAAGAATAATTTAATTGATGTAGAATATATATATATATATATATATAATGGGCAATGCTTATAACAATTTTTATTAGTTTTGGATTCTTTTTTTCTCTTTCTTGTATTTTCTTGCAAGTTTGTTCTTGATATGAGATTTTTTGAGTAAAATCTATATTGAATCTTAGATGAATATGTAAAATATAAAACTAAATTAGTATAAATTATTTTAAAAAAAAATTAAATGATGAGAGAGGTACGGCGGGTACCTGCTAATCCGGCTCTCTCCTAGTCGGCGCCCAATGATCAAGTACCTATTGATATATGGAACGGATAAGGATCATAAAATGGTTGACCGGTAAAATATGGGTCAAGTTAGCCAAATGTGGGTTCCCCGTACTCCCTACTTATATATATATTTTTGGTAAATAGAAATAATATTTCGTCAAAAAGTGGCTCATATTTTATAATTACACTAGTATTAATACATTTGATGTGTGTGCAAAGCTAACAAGAGAAAATTGACTCAAAGAAAAAACAAAAATTGGAGTCATTAAGTTGTCATCTAATAGTAGCATATGATTGAGGTTATCTCAGCGAAATACACTGAATTCTTACACCAAATTTACAGGTTTAGTATAAGATATGGCTGGTGGTGTCGTCCGAGAATAATTTTTCAGTTGGAGCAATATCTCTCAAGCTGCCAAAACTACCTCTGCAAAGGTCAACGAATATCTAACCATTTATAATGAATCAAAACTCACTCTTCCATCGTCCATCGTCCATCTCAATCTCTCTCTCTGTTTCTTCCATATCCGGGAATGCTTCCTTCCTCCAGCATCGCGCCATTTCTTTCTTGTTGTCTTCTTCGGTCTTCAACCCGCCATTAGTAAACCATTTTACTAACTCCTGGATCTGGTTTCGTCATGCTCTACTTCTTTTGTCCCTCAAATCCCCTCTCTAAATCAAACATTAAGGCAAAACCACACCATGCCTCACGTAAGCCGCACATCGTTGTCCACAATCCCCATTTTTATTCGTCTTTCTCCATCGAGTTTGATATCGGCAATGCGTATATCGTCACACTAGGGGGTGTTTGGTGCCCACAATTAGAAAGAATTTTTTATTAGACAAATAATAGTACATTCTGCAAAAAAATAGTCATCAAATATGACAAAACTAATAATAGTAGTATATTCTATTACCGCATACACTTGTACACTTTATTTTATCAATACTTTTACAATTTTACCATTCTCAAAAGTTTAAATTTTTCCCAAGTTATTGAGTCCAAGATTAAGCTTATAAACCCCAGATTCTTGATTACTTTTCATGCAATCAACTTTTTGGTGTATCATATACTTATGCATAATTCTTCATTTTTTTATTGAAAAATTGTAAAATTTATGCAAAGATGATGGCGTATCTTTTGTACTGAATTCAAAGGGCAATGATATATATATATCATCATTTATTCAGATGTCGTTCATGTAAGATTAATAAGATGATTACGGCTAAATGATATAACGTAGGCAAAGAAGATTTAAATTGGCATGAATATAAAATTTTTGAATATACGTAATTTGCTTAGTTCATATATTTTTTTTTAAAATCAAACTTGTAAGTGTTCCTTAAATCGTAAATTATTCGTAGTTATAACATTATGTATTATGACTAATTGTATTTTATAGACTAAGAAATAGCCAAAATAATCATTTAACTGGATTTGTTTGGATTGAGATGATTTCAAATAAAATAATTTGCTTCACAAATTCCAATCACCATTTTATCTTCCCAATCACCTCTTTATCTCACATACATCACATCACAAAAAGTCTCACGGTAATTATCTCAAATAAATCATCCAAATAAACTCCTATCCAAAAATAAAATTGATAAAATCATATTTGTTGGAGAAAAATGTGTTCTTGTCTTTGGTTAATGCTTTTCATCTAGAATAGTTTGCCACGTTCTATGCGATGATTCTTGATGTGGGAATGGATAAACGCCTTTTTTCAAGCTGGGGGGATTTATCATTTATGTGTGTCATCACTCCATTTGCAGCGAGTCAAAATGCATTTTGGCTATGTATCCAAGCCCATGCAACCCCCCGCCTAGTCAAGCCTTGGCAAGTTTACGGCTGCAGATCCAAAGAATGGTCAAATCAACCGCTTTGTGGTACTGGGCAACGGTAAAATTAGTAAATTACTTGCTTGTTAATCTCATCTAATATCTGTGATTGACCACAAATTTCGGTAGTCGCCAAAATTTGACGGGAGTAACAAGTGTTGTGTGGAAATTAGTTAAACAAACAGAGCGAACGTCCTCATATATAGGCCCCTAGCTTTGAAGAATCACAAATTTTAGTCCAATTTCTTGTTCATTTTGTTAAATTAGAATTTCCTAATTTCCTAATTTCAATTTGGTATTGTGCCCCCCAACCCCCATGGGCCTTGCAAAAGATTCATTCTGATGTAAATTTATGAAGGCAGGTGTTTTGCCACAACCCTTTGGGCATTTTCCCGAATAAGTTTTTGCTTCAGCTAGATCGATCAAGACGAGCCAACAATTATTGATTCCATCTTGTTCCTGATTCATCCTCACTTGATCATATTGTTAAGGTTTGATAGATATGGCTGGGATCGTTTACCTGAGGACCAATAAGTTTGAAGTTAAGCTGGAGGGCATTACCTTCAAAGCAAAAGACTTTGAAACAGTGTGCTCCATGGATTTTCTTTTCCCTGATGGAAAGACCTGGGCCCGTCCGCCCGTGGTCGGCATCGATGTAATGCGCCACCCTCGCGATCCCAACAATATTCTCATGCTCCTGTGCTTTGGTGTAGGCTGCGTTATCCTCAAGTTTATTTCAGGGGATGTATTACCAGAATCAATCTACAGATTTCTCACAGACGAGAGAATTCGCTTCGTCGGGTTCGGAATCCCTGAGAAGAAAGATCTTTTCCCCCTTGAAGAATTGGGGTTGACAAAGCATAAGGTTGACATCGGTTACCTGGCTGCCAAGATTCTTGATGACCCGAAATATAAAAAGTATGAATTGGCGGAGCTGGCACGCAGAGTTCTTAGGGTCAAGACCATGATTGGCCTTACACAGTCGTCGTCTTTCGAGAGGCATGAACAAATCAAATGCGCAATTTGCCAGCTTTTCATAACCAGTGCCATTGCTATGGCATTGCTGGGTAAAAGTGAGAAGAAAAAGCCAGTTGATGCTTCAAAGAAAAGCTCATCGTTTCTGAAGAATCTGAATCAACTGCCTTTGTTTACGGAAGGGTGGTTCAAACTTCCAAAATACAAGAAAGTAGTACGCGATAAGAATAAAGTCGAGGAAAATAAAGTCCGTGACAAAGTTCCCCTTCCGACCGCTACCCTTGTGGATGATGGTTTCTCTGGATATGAGATTTTTGGTGATGCCGAAGGTGATTATTGTGCTTTTGGCGATGATCCATTTCATGGCAAATCCGTTCATATTCCTTACGGCGATGATGACGACGACGACGATAATGATGCTAATGGGCATCCTTTTCATGCCAAGGGAAGCCAAGGTTTTTTCGGTGATGCTTTCAGCTGTCTGAAACATAAAGATGGTAGTCCAGGTGATAATCACAGCAAAGAGGCGTTCGGTACAGAAAGAAAACCCTTGAAGGGAATCTTGAAGTCTTCATCGAGTGCAAGATTTGAAGTTTCTAATCATGGTTCTTCTAGACCTGATTCTGGACCTGATTCCTCCGAATCAAGTTCCCAGGAAGTTTTCATCGTCAAAAGGACACTGAAAAGAGCCAATTCAAAGGGGTACAACGTTCAGTTCAAATAACAGAGGTTGTCGCTTCTAACATCTAATCATGACCGCATTTTTTCTGGTTTTTTCTACATACGCATTCAAAAAGAGTCTGGTTTCGCCAACCTAGTTCAGGTCTTCTAGATAGCGTCTAAACTAGGAGTCATGTTTGTTTTGCTTCTTTTGTGAAGTAGGTTGGAGTTGTACATACAGTTATTTTGTAAAATGTGCAGAAAGATGTCCTCTTGTTGATTTGTTACTCTCTAGAATTAAGAATCTCTTAGGAATCAATCCTTGTAATGGTATTGAGGTCTGTAAGACTTTCTGGTCCTCAGTAATTAATTGTAGCATCACAGTCTTTTGATTTTTACTCTGCTATTGACCTTTTCCAAATGGAAGCTAATAATGAGAGATGGTTTCTATATACGTAACCATATCTATTATCTACAAGAATCACAGAAATTGTTCATGGAAACAAACAGCTTTCGTTGATTCCTGAATTTCAGATAAAATGGGGCGCTGCTGAAGTATTAAAATCACTTCAATGCTGCGTTTTTTAGCGAAATTCACCAATCCAAAATATTGAGCAAGACAGACAAATCAGCATGCAGGTCGGACCATACATTATTGTTAAAGTTCTAGAATGCTATTGCTTCAAGAAACTTGACTACTTTCTCTTGAGGTAAATTCAGTGCTTAGGGTCTGTGAATATGAAAAAAAGAAAAAAAAAATGTTCTTGCCTGCTTTTATATGACCTTAGTACTAGTCTTTTGAATTGGATTGTGTAAGTTTTTAATATTTTAGAAGCAGCAGAAGAAGGTGCAGAAAACTTCAAGCAGAAGCATTCATGGAATGCAATAAATAAGCAATAGGAACTTAATTCGGGCTTTTCTCTGGCATCAGTCGACAAATAAGTACAGTAACCGTAAAGAGATAAAAAAAATGGGGTCTAACTGGAAAATGCCTTGCAACATTTTCAGAGGCTCCTAATGACTAGTTTTAAACCCCCGAAAAAGGCTCCTAACGAAGAGGTTTCCCTTACGTTACTGGTTGACGATGACCGGTTCAAGTTGAAGGAAGACGGGTATCCTTCCAAGTAATAAAAAAGGCATATTAGAAGTATGCATAATTTTGACCAAAAAAAAAAAAAAGAAGAAGTATGCATAATCAGAAGTATTTTGAAGGAAAATTTCCCTGCAGCTTAGCTTTGCTATTGATGGACAATCTAAGAAATTCCTTCATTCTGTAATTGGACTTCTTATCCACCATTAGCAAAATAATAATGATGATTAGAAAAGCTTGCTAAAACTAATAAAAATTCATAAAATGACTTAAAGAGGAACAACAGATTATTCAGAATATATATATATATATTAAATATCACATTTTTTTGTCTCAATTACATTTATTCCTTCAAAACAATTGATTTTCTAAAAATTTTAAGGAAAAATCTAAAAGCTCGACAAAAATGTAGTCATTAGTACAGGTTTAGCTCTTGCACACACACCATATACACTTTCAAGGCAAAGAAGGAGAAGATTTATCAGTAATCAGGATGGTGTATTGACATTTAGATGGGTAATTAACTGTTATATTTTTTTTAAAGAGAGAGAGAAGAAGAAGAAGAAGAATAAAAGAAAGAAAAAGAAAAAAAGAAAGGAACTAGCTGCAGATATCGTGGGTCAAAGTCAGTCCCTTACTAAAAGCTCTACTTGGTGAGCAAGAATATGATAAGGCCAACTGGGGAACTGTATTTTGCAAGTTGTCTTTGCAACTCTGTTACGCAAAGTCAAAGACTTCCTTAAACAAATCACAAATTCCATCAATTCCTTCTAAGTGAGATTTCAGACATAAAACTGAATTCACTAAACGTTCAAAGCCACGAGATCTTCCAATCTGGTGCCGGACATTGGCTCACAGGGAAAGCCAAAAACAAATAAATGATTTTCCGGAAGGAGTATCTTGATTTGGTGTTGGTGCCATGTGGGCTGTTCATCATGTTTGCCTACCATCTCTTCCTGCTGTACAGATGCCTCAAGCGTCCACACACTACAGTGATTGGCTTTGAGAACAATGACAAGAAGGCTTGGGTTGAAAAAGTTATGCAGGTAATTCCTTCGTTTGTAATTTCCTTGCACTGATGCCCAGCTAAGTCAATCTTTTACTACTTTGCTAATAGCGAGAAAAGATTTTTGCAGGTTGAAAACAAGGATGTTAAAACAGCATTAGATGTGCTCTCAGCCAATGTGTCTGCAGCTACATTCCTTGCATCAGTCTCCCTAACTCTTAGCTCTCTAATTGGAGCCTGGATTGCGAACAATTCAAACATATTCCAAAGTGAACTAATCTATGGAGACACAAGGCAAGCCACAATGTCAATCAAGTTCATTAGTCTTCTAATCTGTTTCTTGTTGGCTTTTGCATGCTTTGTCCAATCATCAAGGTGTTTCATCCATGCAAATTACCTCATTAGTACACCAGATACCGACATTCCTATAAAATATGTTGAATCAGCAGTCATAAGAGGAGGTGATTTTTGGTCATTGGGGCTCAGAGCGCTTTACTTCGCAACTACCCTGCTGCTCTGGTTCTTTGGTCCAATACCAATGTTTGCTACTTCTGTAAGCATGGTTTGTCTCCTGCATCACCTTGATACAAACAAAACGCCATTGCATCAGTATAGTTCTGCAGCAAAGAGACCGTTCAAAAGAGTTGAGCAAACAACGATCAGAACTCCAATGGCCGTTGACAGATGAAGTCCAAGAGCTTAACCCACCCACCCCCCCCCCCCCTCAGGGGAAGGCCCCCGATTTGAGATTGTAGAGTTGTCCTTATAATGATGTCTAGATTGCTTATGTTATAGCTATTTTTCTTTACCAATGCTATGCTGTAATCAAACTTTTCAGAGAGTTCATGACTTTAGCCTTGCTATATAGCTCCAGGGGCAATACTTGGTTGGTGCATTGCTGATGTTTTGCCTAGGATGGCAACTACCATGGAACATAGACGCGCAACAAAATGAAAACTAACGATATTTGCAAGAAAATAAAATGTAAAGAGGACGAGACACAGAATGTAACAATAGACCATGATGTATTCAGCTGCTAAATTGAAGTCCCTGAAGCCTTTATTTCATGTTGAATGGGAAATAAATGTTGCAATATACCGAGGCATATAAATCATGTCTAAAGATCAAGTTTGTCAAGTTTTTACTTATCATCATTCGAACAGCACAAAGTAGAAGCAATTCAGAATCTACAATACATCCATAAAATCATGAAGTTCAAGAAAGCAGGGAAAAATCAAACAAAAATTGCTTCCTCGATGGATGAGATGAGCATTTAGAATTATAATCTCCGTCGGAGACAAAATGAGAGGTTACGGGAACAATTAGCAATACACTTCCAGTACCAATCTGCTTGTTCATTTGTTTGAATATAAAAAATGCAATTTTCCTGTCTGAAAGGTCACGCTTTTGGTACTTATAAAGAAAGCGAGCAATTGACAACCCGCGTAATGATCGAAAGGCGTAACTATGCAACGGCTAAAATCACGCGACCCAAACGAAGGCGTTAGAAAGAGGCCTTAGCAAAGCGAAATTTGATGAAGTTAGGGCCCGGCATTTTAATTAGTCGACCTTTCAGCGTTGTGTGTAATGCGGCATTGACTGGCCTTTGGGCCCAATAATGACCCAACGAGTTTTGTGCTCGTTGGATGATAACTCTGAAGTCTAAACTAAGTGCTTGATATCCCCTACCTATGATTTAATATAATTATATAAATAGAATATAAAATAAATAATTTGATATCCTCCTGCGATAAAATAATATAATCTTTGTTGTCAATTTGTTGTGATTAAATGATGATTTTGTTATATTAATTTACTTTTCTTTTTATTTTTGACATGTGACATGTTATTTATATGTATATATAAATAAAAACAACGATAATGGAGTTGGATTTTAGGTAATATCAAATGTAGATAAATGAAGTCACAAGATCAAAATAATTTTTAAACTTTGTTTCATGCTGAATATTTGGCTAAAAATTGTAAAAAAAATTGATGAGCAAATTCATTATTAGTATTGTTCACATATAAAAATTAAAATTAGATTAAAAAAAAAATGATAGCTGAACAGGAGCACCCCCGGAAGTAGCGAGGCAGGACAAGGGTCGGGGTAACATATTATCCCAAGCATATATCACCCATCGGGTTGGGTCTGGGGTAATGTTGGCGGTCTGGTAGAAGAAGCTGTGGAAAAATATACTTCCAACTGTGGCTTTATCAGTTTTCATTAGAGTGTAGGAAATTAAGAATACACAATGACGTTTGATAGAACATAAAACCACTTGATACTTTCATGAATTTAATAAAAAATTCTGAATAATATCGAAAGAACAGACTTTGAGGATATTCTACATAAATTAGGGTTGGATCTAAAAATTATAACATTTTGAAAATTTTTAAGTTAATTTAAGTGCAATATATGAATAAAGAAATTTTATCCAGAGAGGCTCTATTTGGATTCAAGAGTTTTTTAAAAATTAGTTTTCAAATATTATTAAAATTTTTAAAAAGTACTTTAAAAGGTACTCTAAAAAGTAGTCTAAATTTTTTTTAATGTTTAAAAAATATCCCAGAATATATTATAAAAACTCTTCTACTTTTAAATATCTTAAAATATTTTCTAAAAACATCCCAAAATATACTATAAAAACTCTGTTACAGTAAAATTTTTCAAAAATACCCCCAAAAAATAGCTACTCCAAACGAACTTTTTTTTTGCAATATTACAAAGTCATTGTTCTCGAAATTCTTGTAAAGAATGCAATATAGGTGCTGGTAGGCTTGTTTGTGACCTCTTTTAAGCGATGCCCATATCTTATCTATGCAAAACAAAATAGCCATTATTCAATCCTAAGGCTCTAAAAAGACTCAAAAAATGTTAAAATAAAGTAACACAAAACTATTCAAACAGGAGGAAAAATATATTTAGTAAAAAAAATGGAAAAAAAATCGTGTAAAATGTCTCATATATTTTGCCAAATAAATTTTTTTGTCATTCATTTTAAAGTGATAATTTTACATTTTTTATAAAATTTGATCAGTAAAATTTGATCCCAACCAAGATTTTTGACAATTTTTTTATCATGAATATGTCACATGACCTTCACATGGTTATTTTCTTAAGGATAGAAAAGTAAGACCCCATCTGTAGTTAAATAAGTGACTCCATCCATATTTATTTTTACCTCTAAAAAGTATGATTTGACAAAAATTATATTTATTTTTTCTCCTAAGAAAATGAGATCTAATTCAATCTATATTTATTTTTACTACTAAAAAATGTGGGATTCTATTTTTTTGTACATAAAAAGGACTACACATAGGTTACATGGTGATTTCAGATTAAAAGATGATCGAAAATCTAGGTTTTTTTTTTTCCCGAACAAAGACATAAACACATACACCCAGTTAGATTAACGCTCAGAAAGTTAACACCAAAGAACGGCCCAAAGGACAATCTAAGGGAGACCCACAAAGTAACCGTGTTCAGCCAATTGGTAATAAAAAATCTAGGTTGTGATCAAATATTATTAATTTGAATTTATGAGGAACAATAAAGTTAACATTTTAAAAATAAAGGAGATAAAATTTTATTCGGCAAAATACAAGGCACATTTAAAACGATTTTTCTAGGGAAAAAAATTGTCCTATCAAACCTAAACCAACGTAAATGCAGTCAAGTACACAGATTCCTCACCGCGATCTCATTGGCTCAGCGTTGAGAAAGTACTTAGGTAGCAGTCAAGCAGACCTATTCAGCTAGCAGCAAAAGCCCAGAACCAGCCGTCCATCCTCTCTCCACCAAATGAACAAAATCACCTCACTCCCCCACACACACACACACGCAATCTAATTTTAGTAGCAATCAATGGGTCAGATTGATTTCTGCTGGCAGATTCAGAGTAGAGTAGCCCAGAGTAGGGTACAGGCTGACTCTGAAAAAAGACTACTTTGAGATGCCCTTGTGGGGTTTGCCATCCCACATCGGTTCTGGGGGGGGTTTGGGTTTGGTTTATAAGTCCCTGGAAGGACCTCAAGAGTTGCCGGCTTTTGAGGTTTCTTCTGGGATTAGGTTTATAAAAGCCGAATTTCTAGACTTCAGTTTAGAAAAGGTCAAGAGATCTGTGGTTCGTATTTCTCTTTAAGACTTAGAGATCAATTGCTGCATCCCATTAGGTAACACAATGGTTAAAGCTGTGGGCTTGGGGAAAAAATGTAGAAAATCAGCACATTTATCAACGTTGCCTGTTTGAGCACTTTCTCATGGTAGATTCAGTACCAATTCTCATGCACTCGTACTTCGTAAACGGTTATAAGAAGATAAGAATTAGGTATCCACTCTCAAAAAATTGAAAAAAAAAGGAGAGACTATACATAAAATAAAGAAGAAACATATATCCTCAACTAAAGCATACCTTCACTCTGAAATCTATTAGCCACCAGTTTCTATCCAAACCCCCACCCCCCCCCCCCCCCCCAAACAGACACAAAAACAAAAGACTTTCTTCTTATTTTGTCTTCATTTCTTCATTCTTTTCTTAATCCCAAGTCTTTTTTTTTCTTTTTGGCCAAACGACATAATTGTATTATATCATTAACTTGATAATACAAGTGTTAGTTACAAAAAGAAACAACTGTTTAATAATCTTTCTGTGCAAGCATTTTATCTTCCAATGTTCAGCATTTTTTGATGGGTAAAATAAGCTACTAATACCAGCAGAAACTCACGTCGTTGTTCATTCTTATGAGTAAGCATGTCAAAGTAATTGCAGCATGTAATTTTCCATCCTTTAATAGGAACAGATCATTTGGGGGACAACGAAAAGGAAAAACAAACTGTTTTGGTGAACAAATGTGTTTGGGACATTTATGTGAGTGTCCGTGAATGCAAGGAAGCTTTCAGGTATAATTCAAAGCGACATCTCAATGGATTGTACGCCCACATGCAATTTATTGGGATGATGGTACTATTAGCAATTCTTCGTATAGTCTAAATTGTGGTCCTAAAAGCAAAAAAAAAGAAGCAATATATTAGAATTCTACGGATATCATGTAAGTATGTAACCACTTCTTTTTTTTTCACAAAATAATATTCAATCTGAATACACGTATCTTCCAATCTATGAAAATAAAATTATTAATGCTATCATCTGTAAAGTTTCAATTTAAGTTAACATTCGTTATCATTTATTCATATCCGTTAATATAAACATATTATTGTTAATGGTACAAGAAAATTTTGTTTAAATTATTATTAATATATAAGTGATATGAAGATGAAATATAAGAAATAAAAATTTCGAATTCAAAATTTTTTATTTCGGATTGAATTGTGTAACTGTTTGGAAGGCAAAATATTATTAATTATTGAAATACTCAACAGTTATATATATAGAAACATAAAAGCAAGGGCCATGAGGCAAATGGGCACAATGGTCATATTGAGAGATAAGTCTGTGGTCCTGCGAGGCAGTGATTATGAAAGCAGAGCAAAGCTGATGAAAAAAAGTTTTGGCTCTTTCAACTTTTTGCAGAGACCCTCGACTTTTTCGCGGGCCTTTGCAGACTCCTTCAGGATTCTGACCTCTGTTTAGCCTGTGGCTCCCCCCCTCCACGGGGTCTCTCCCTCACAGCCTTTCATCGTACTTTAGTCACGTCAAGTCCACGCTCCCCCATATGTCCTTGTTTTTTTCCTCTTTTTCTTTCTTTCTTTTTTTTTTTTCTTTTCCCCTTTTCTTTTACCCCAAACAAATGGACAAAGTACAGGATTGAGGGAGTCATCCTTTTGCCAGTTTGCCTTGCCTTCAAATCAGCCACTAGCCCACAGCCCACATGTGATGTGTTTTTCAATCTCTAATGTGCCCTCACAGCTCATCATATTTGGCATGACTAAAGCCATTTTTCTTCTTTCTTTTTTTTTTTTTTTTCTTTCCCCCTTTTTTATTTTTTGAAGATACGTTATCGAGTTCTTAGAGAAAGAAAGACAAAAAAGAGTTCTTTGAGAAGGCGAACAGCTAATAAGACGCAAACCAATGATAGAATGATTCATGTTTTTATGCAGTTTGTCCATTACAAATGGACTTGGTTTGATAAATTTCTTTTAGCTAACAAATGTGTGTCAAATAAAAATAGAATTAATTTCATAGGCACTGACAGTACTATATAGTATATACATTATCGTGTTTGATGTATGATACATATGTAAAATTTAAATCGATTGTTAGACATCCAACAATAATTTTATATATATACAGTAAATATATAAAATATTAATTCATAAAAATAATGAAAAGTAACATAAGATTTTTTTATTTACTTTTGATACTAAAAGACTCTTAAAGCGCATTTGGATGCACAAATTATTTTAATATTATTTTGATTATATCGTAAACACATTTTTAATTATCTTTTTTATATTTTAAATTACTCTCTGTTTTATCATGCATGTATCATATCACCTAAAAAAAAAGTGTTGCCATAATTCTACATTTTAATCTAACCCTTTAGCTTGAATCAACCTAATTACAACCATTTAATATGTACTAAAACAACAACTACCATAATTTAAAAAAAAAAAAGTTACAAAGTTACTGCGACTACAAAGAGGGTAAAACAAGAAGGGGAGGCATGATAGAAGGGGTAAATTGCAAAAGGGTCGAAAATTTTGGAGGTCTTATCCACCACGATAGATGTAGACTATAGGTGAAGAAGTGAGTGCAGTGTGAAGAAGAGATAGTTGGCAGGTGCGTGAATGGGATGGGATTTGATTGTGGGGTCCTATACGACTTGCCAAAAGGAACTAGACCGGTCTTTGTCTCATCAGAGTGTGTCGGCTACCCACATCGCTCCATTCCCTGGAAGGAGCGAGCGAGTGGCCGACTGGGTGCTTCTGTGTCGGACCTCATCCAATTCGTAATCACTACTTATCACATTTAAATCTCCTTAAAAATTTAATTGATCAAAGTAAATTTACTAGTATTAAATAGATAAATTAATTAAATTATCACTTGAATGGAGCAACACGAGTCAATTTGACAACAAAGCATGGCTTGGTTAGTAAGATGACGAGTTTAAGTCATCATGAAAGTAAGTGAAAAATTAGTATTAATTATTTTTTAAAAAGTGATTTAATAAAAACCCACTATTAATCCACTTAATTAAAAAAAACCTATTTGAAAACTAGATTCAATCTCCTTTCCTCCTTCAACAAATAAGAAGGCCATAATTATCCATGTCTTTTAATGGGAAATTATTGTGTAAGTATTTCAGGACGAAACCATAATGACAGTCCAAATTGTATTAGATCACAATTATGATTGTGGAGAATCCAAAGTTTTTAGGAAGAGATTTCGGTGGTGTTTGGAATGTAATTTTTTAAGAAAAAATGTTTACATTAACATTTTTTCGCAAACGTATTTTTCAATAACTTTTTTACTTCATATACATATATATATATATATATCAAATTATTATAATATTTTTTTTACAAAGAAATAGCAATCCAAACTGGATCGAAACTCTTTACTATTTTATGGCCTTTCAGCAAGGTTGTGTTAAAACTTTTCGGAATTATAGCCAATCTTTTTGGTCGTTAACTCCTACTTTTGGAGTAAAAAGGCAACGCCTACAAAGGGTGACTTTAGTTAGTACTCGAAAAAAAGCAGGGAAACAACATAATTGATGTCTAATATGCTTGGTAATTTTGGATAATGATGGTCTTTTAACTTTCATTACGTAGCTTTATTGAAAGTTAATGTGCCTTTAATGTTAATAATATGAAAAGTAGCTATTGGTAACTTAACTTCAAAGACAAAATATATGTTAACTATCATCGTAATAGATGAAATTCTCTACCAGCAAAAGAAATGAGAGAAATAAGAGGCGAACTTCACCAATTTGACATTATTGATCATTACTGTTGTTTCAACGGCTAAATGGTGGAGTAACTTTGCTAAATTCGGCACTATGAAAGTGGGAAAAAATCATACTTGGACTATATAATATATGGAATATATATATATATATATAAGTTGGCTAGAAAATTAATTGTAGGAACTTGTGCTGCTACTTTTTCTTTTTCCGACCAAAGTTAAGTTAGAACACACGACCTAAACCGAATCCCAAATTCCACCTCAAAAGCCGGTAACCAATGAGGGGACCTTGGGGACTTAAGTAGTGAATCCTCACATGACTCACAACCGATGTGGGATAGGGATTTTGGGGAGTTGGGAACACTCAGTCTAAGCTAGCTTTTGCCACTCCTTGTTTTCCTTTTTCTTTTTCCGACCAAAGTTAAGTTAGAACACACAACCTAAACCGAATGGAGCACTTAACAAGAAAATGGAGCACTTAACTTTAGACTTTTTCGTGTTTTTAATTAATTAAGGAATACAACTATTATATTAATATCTTTCTCTATGAATGATTGGTTTGCTGGAAAGTACATAAACAATGTGCGAAATACTCTTCTTATCTTTGCAGGGACCCATTATCATTATTACCTTTTCTTTTCTTGGCAATTCAACAAAGGTAAAGTACACTTTTGCGAAATTAAGAATAACTTTAAGATACGTCGTCATCCGTGTTTGCACTATTATATTTAGGGTAAATAATTAGGATAAGCAATGATTCGAAATTCCGAGTGTCAAAAATCAATTAACATCGACCATTTGCCCAAGAAACGAGTGCAATAACTAATATGCTTTAGTCAAAGGCATCATTATAAGGTTGTTTACGATAAGGTTTTGGGCTAAATTATGATTTGCAGAACAATATGATGTTACTAGCGTCAGCCAAAAGCTAATTCAAGTAATTACTTTGTGAGCTAGTGTGCACGTGAACCTGCACCTGGATTGGTGTTCATCATTAATAATGATTCCTACGAAAGAGATATTCTACTTATATACCTTATTATTAACTTGGGACCATTTCTTTTCTATATATTTTTTTGGGAGAATGCAGCAATTATCCGAGACTGAATGCCATAGCATTCGCCCCTGGGCATAGATCGGCTGGCTTCGGGACAACCCCAGTTGGGGCCTGGGTCGTGTGGTCGAATCTTGCTCACTACCGTTTCGAGGCTCTTGGGGGGCGGGGTCTCGGGGGGCGGGGTCTCGGGGTGCAGTGGGGATTAGTCGGGGTGAATCCCGGATACTCCACTGTATTGACAAAAAAAAAAAAAAAAAGAATGCCATAGCATTCTATGGAGATATTTTGACACCATGTAGGACTTGATATGCTATGCTAGTGTTGGAACATGTAAACTTAACGATCATTGCAACACGAGATGCTCAATCTGAAAATGTAATGGGATAAATTTTAGAAACCTTCTCTTCTCTGATAATGTCATTTGATATTCTCGAACTTAAACAAGTCTCGCTTACCTTTTGTACTTTTGTTTGTAAGACGTGTAATTTATTTCTTAATATAATATTAACAATTTATTTTTAGAGAGAGAATATAATCTCATTTTAAATTTGCCCTTATATTGTCGTACTTTTTAGTACAAAAAGTACTCAGTAGCCATCAGGAAGGGTTTAAGTCGAAAAAAAACTAAGAGTTGTATCAGAACGCTCTCTTGGTCTAGTTGGATCTGTATACCCACTAACTCCCTACCACAGCCTCCTTAGGCTCCCCCTCTCCCCTAGATTAGGATAGAATAGGTTATACAAATGTATCGTTGCTGACAAAAAAAAAAGTACAAAAATTGTGATTATATTAATGATAATTTAAAAGAAAACAAGAAGCATGAAGGTTTTATATTTGAAAGTTTGGTTGAGATTTTAGTAAGTTAAAAAAATATGATTTGGATAGCAATTATTTCAAATATACTTTCCTATCCAAGCATACCTATCATTTTCTTTATTGTAAACTATTTTGAGTTAGCGGAGAAGGTATTGATTTAATGGGTAAAGTTGAGATCCCAAGATTCAAAGGCTTTCAATTCAAATCCCTCTTCCTTATTATTCGCGCTTCTTAAACTTCATCATTCCTCTATCAGATAAAATATATTAAAAAAAAACTACTTTTAGTTATTTTTCTTGCTTTTTTGTCCAAATCGATGGCTTGAAATTATTCCATAAATAATTTGACTCTCTTGATAAAGTATTTGGGATTATGTTTTACAGTAGTGATTAGTTCTTGTAATGCTTTTTACGATGGGATACATGGAAAACGTGTTTAATTCCAAAAAAATTTTCCCAAATGTTCATCCAAACAAACTTTATATATACATGCAAAACCGGATTTGTAGGTTTCAAAATGCATGAGATTTGAGTCTCCCAAAATAAGAAAGACCAAGACAACAGCCTAGGGACCGGACATGGCTTACTGCTGCCGGGGAAGCGAGACAAACACAAGAAAGTAATTCTAAAGAAGCTTTAATTGCAATACGAGGATGTTCACTATGTTTCTGGAGTTTCAAACTTTAGCATTTCGTGGGAACTGGGAAGTCTAGCCTTCTTGATTCATTGGTCATTCATTGATACTTTTGGGTTGAACTAAGAAATATTCAGAGAAATACAAAGAACCCAAATAGGGTAATGGCGAAGGAAGCTCCAGTTCCAATTGCTTATGCAGATCAAGAAAAGAGGAATAATGCTCACTGGTTTCCTGTTTAGGAAACTCGCCAACATATTACTCGACTCCAAAAACAAGAAGACTACAAACTTTGGCAAAAGATTCTATTGGATTGTCTGATTTACTGCGGATCCCTGATTTACCCTGAAGATAAAAAGTAAAAACACAAACAGACGATCATGTGAAGTTTTCGCAAGTAGCCAAAGAAGGAGAAGAGATTTACTTGGGACGTTCTGTTCCCAAGAAAGGACCCGTCTGTCTCGGTTTGGAACGAAGGTGCTGCGTTTTGCTTGAAGAGGTGAGGGTAGTGTTGAACTTTCGAGCAATCAAAACACAAAAAAAAAAAAAAGGGGTAATTTCAGAAACCTCCCCTGAGGTTTCTGACAGTCTCAAGGACCTCCCCTGAAGTTTCGAAAATCCCTTATACCTCCCCTAAAACTAAGTAGATAGTTTCAGGTCCAACCCAATTGAGGTGGACAATGAATATAAAATGTGTTTCAGGAGAGAGAAAATAATCAAATTCCACCTCTGCCCTCAAGATTGTCATTAGTGAGGATGTTTATGTTGAAAATTTCAATGGAATCTAGTTCCTTTGAAATTGCGGGGGGTGTATGTGAAACTGATGGAAAAACGTAAGGCTGTATTACAAGAAATTGTCTTCTAGTTCATGCCAACGGCTCTCAAAGTAGTTCTTTGTAACGGTAATAAGAAACAGTAGTGTTGCTTTGGAGCTCTATATAATTGCCTACTGAAGTTGCAAGAGAAACCAGTGAATGTTGTTGGGTTGTGACTGAGGTTTGCAGAGTAGTGTTGCTTTGGAGCTCTATATAATTGCCTACTGAAGTTGCAAGAGAAACCAGTGAATGTTGTTGGGTTGTGACTGAGGTTTCTGCAAAAGTGCTCATACAAGTAGCAAAGCTGAACTACGTACAAACAGATACACATGGCTTCTTCAAGCCTGGCAGATTCATCATGGAATTCACCAACTTCATTTTCAATAAGAAATAGATATTGCTATTGTCATCGGAAAGCAAGTATTAAGATTTCTGAGAGCAGGAGGAATCCGAACAAGCTCTATTTCTGTTGCTCAAATTGCAAATTCTTTCAGTGGTTCGAAGGACCTGAAGAATGTGAAGTGAGCAGCCAAAGAACAGATCAACGTTCAAGCATGCAAAAGGAGGATCATATACAGTTTGCCAAAGTAGAGCAGTCGAACTCCAGAGAAATTTCTAATGTGGTGATGGTTTTTAAAAAAATTCTACAAAGGGGGCGTTTAGGGTGTCATGTTCTGTAAAAGGGATGTTCGCATTTGTCAAATGCGAGTTCATTGAGATCGCATTTGCTAAATGCGAATTATCCCCCATTTTCCAGCCACTAAGATCCAAAAAAAAAAAGAAAAAGAAAACATGACCTCGCATTTAAGAAATGCGAGGTCATGTATCTCGCATTTCTTCAATGCGAGGTCATGTACCTTGCATTTAACAAATGCAAGGTCATGTACCTCAGTTTCCCATCATTGTTTCGTATGATGCTTCCATATTTTGGCATGATTTTTCCTTTTGCTTCAGCTGTAATGCCATGTACTCAATATAAATGATTTAACTGCAAATTATAATACAATTTGCAATGAAAGCGTCTACAAATTTTAGCAGTTAAGGCTCTAAATTCATTAGAACTGGAAAAAATTTTTATTTTAATTCAATAAATTTATTTTATTTTATTTTAATTTCGGCATTCAATGGATTTAAATTTATTTTATCCGATAAATAAATTTCTATTTAAGGCACCTTGGGTATTCTGTGAATATAATGGACGAAAGGCATAAAGAGCTGGTCTTTTATTCAACAACGGATTTATTTTTATTTTATCCGATAAATAAATTTCTATTTAAGGCACCTTGGGTACTATGTTGTTGTAATGGAGAAAAGCCATAAAGAGCTGGTTTTTTATTCAACAACGAGTTAATTTTTATTATATCTAATAACTAAATTTTTGTTTAAGAAAAATGGGTACTCTGTTCTTATAATGAATGAAAGCTTTGAAAAGTGGGGCTCTTTTATTCAACAACGGGTTTATTTTATGTTATCCGACAAATAAATTAGTATTTAAGGAAAATGGGTACTCTGTAAGTATAATGGACGAAAGCCATAAAAAGCTGGTCTTTTATTCAACAATGGGTTTAAATTTATTTTATCCGATAAATAAATTTCTAGAAAATTTTCTAGGCAATTTTCTAGGAATTCGTATTTATCGGATGCAAGATACAGTCCAACCAAAAAGCTTGCTAGTTTGATGCAATTTTTGGCGCCTTTTCTCTTAGCCCAAATTAGCAATTCATTTTATTATCAAATTCCAGTTAAGTTACTTAATCCTTTCTATTACTCATTTCACTAATTAATTCATGTTATTATCAGAATATATTACTTCAACAGCAGGGATATTTGTGTCAATTCAACGTTTTTCAAGTCATTTTGGGACCCAACAATCTGACAGGGGAGGTATAAGGGATTTTCGAAACTTCAGGGGAGGTCCTTGAGACTGTCAGAAACCTCAGGGGAGGTTTCTGAAATTATCCCAAAAAAAAAAGGAGGTAAACGACTTTTTATTTTTTTAGGATAAAGGAGGTAAATGACTTAACCAACAGATTATGGACTGACGTACTGGTCTTTGACTGATGTGTAAAATAGGTCTGATGATTTGATGAGTTGGTTGGGTGGGTCCATGTCAAAATAGAACCAAGCAAGGCAACAAAGGCCAAATTGTCATATTACTTCTATACCGAACTAGTGCGTTTGAATAGTAAATTATTACAACTTATTTATAATTTATTTATACGCACTGATTTACTTGCATCATCAGTACATTTTTTAATCATCTTTTTATCTCACATACATTATATCAAAAAAGTGTTATAATACTTTTTTCATAAAATTATTTCAAATAATTTACAATCTAAGCACACTATTTTCCGTGAACACTTTAAGGAGGGTTTTTACCATGCTCATGAGGAGCGTGTGATGAAGAGTTGTTTCAAAAATCTGATAAATATATGCTAAGGTTAACTAATATGAAACAAGCCCACGGAAACGTTGGATTAGATTGGATAGTAAGATAGAAAGTATTGTATGTAAAAGGGTCTTGATTATTCAAGTTCATTATTTAGTTGTTAATCAATAAAAATTCTTCAAATAAGATTATAAATTTTACTAATCTCACATTAGATACAATCCAAATATTCTCGATATTCATACTTGATAAATGAATTGTTCAAACCGAATCATTGTGATGAACATATCCATGAGTTTGTGTTTATTGCAGGGTTTCATTCCTTGGCTAAAAATTCAAAACAAAATTACGTATTTATGCATGTTGAACTATGAAATCATAATGCTAAACTAACGATTGACTTGCTTAACACTAAAATTGTAGTGTTGGATCGTTGCAAAATGAAAATAAGGGAAACCAACCATGAAAGTACAAGTACTTATGAGGGAAATGTGGCAATAACATAACCAAAC
Source organism: Coffea arabica (assembly GCF_036785885.1). NCBI lineage: Eukaryota > Viridiplantae > Streptophyta > Magnoliopsida > Gentianales > Rubiaceae > Coffea > Coffea arabica. Next base: position 12,414,568 of record NC_092313.1, on the reverse strand, counting down.
TTAGTTCAAAAGAAATCCATTAACTTCTTTTTTTAATTTTTTTTTCCATATTTATGGTGTGAATTAGATTATTAAAAATGATTCAAAAGTGACTTAAGCAAACGCCACTTATTGGAGCGTGGAGGAGAAAGCAACTCTGAATATGTTAAAACTTAAAAGTATGGGCTTGGCGACCATATTTCCGGCTCTCTGCAACAAGGTGTACCAAGCTATTAGCGAGATTGCTACTAGACCTCTTTTGCTTGGTTTCCCAGATTGACTTGGCCTTTATCAAAGATTGGCCTCTTTATAAAAGGCATTATTGTACCCAGCCATTACTATAAAAGAAAAAGAAAAAGAAATTTTCACTATTGAGAATTTTGTCCCTACCTTGGATGAATTGACAAGTCTACCCTTATCTTGAAGCTACAATTCACCAATAGGGTAATCATAATGATGAGTTCTTGGTCCCAAAAAAAACAGAATGATGATAATTACTATGTGCGGAAGTTAATACCCTCCTGTTTCGTCCTCGGGGGCCACAGCCATATCCTGTCTCCCCCTACATAAAAAGTTCATCTGTGGTCTCCTTTGTTTTTTATTTGCCCAACAGACACTTTGTCCATCTCGGTTCTCTAGTAAAGTAATAGTACTCCGAATTCATTAGGATTGATCCGAGGGAATCTAAGGTTAATTTTTTTTTTATTTGTCAAGGCTCTTTATTTTAGTTTCAATTAGCATGTTGCGTCTAGTTTATTTTTGTTTAAACTACTTGCTGTAAACTTTTCTTTTTCCTCTAATAGTTTTTGTGTTCGTCATTTTAAACATGTAGCATAATATCTGCTCTTTCAAGTTGTTGAATAAATTTTCTGAAATTAATGGCTAGTAAATGCTAATCAAAAGACAAAGCAAACAAAAGGGATTTAGAGATTTTGGATTCAATTTCCATCCCCTTCACACACACACACACACACACTTCTTAAGTTTTCATCCGCCCCATGCTAAAAAATATGGGATAATTTCAGAAACCTCTCTTGAGATTTTTTATAATTTCATGTGGTTTCCTTATGGTTTCAAAAGTTACACCTACTTTCCTTACCCATTTAAAATGACTTACTAACTTTAACATTTTAATAAAAGGCTCTTGTTGTCATGTTTATACAAAGGATGGATTTTATAATTTTCCCTTTTTCATTCTTATTCATCTCTCTTATATTTCATTAGAAGTATAGAAGAACTATCAATATTGTTGCTAATATCTATTCAGATCAAATGTTAAACTACTAATTTTTGATGACTTTTAATATCATGTAATTTTTTTGTAACTCTTTTTTTTTTGTATCAAAATCAAGAATAAATCAACAATAATTAAAAATAAATGGCTCAAAATCACTACCAAACTATGTGGTTCTATCACTAAACAAGTCCATAAACTTTTATTAAAAAAATAGTCCATAAATTTAAAAAACACAATATAACACTTTTTTCTCTATCTTAAAAATAATCTATATCCCCAATAAAATACTATAAAAATAGCTTATCATAGCAAAAGATTTATTGTTATAGTTGATTATTAAATAACAAATATTGGTATGAAAAAACTTGAGAGTCCTTTTTTCAAAATAATTATGTCAAATTACTTTACAATTGTTTAGAAAAATGAATCAAACTTTATAAAATAAGGGCATTTTAGAATATTCATTAATTTTTTGACCTTATTTTAAGGTTTAGTTACCAAAGTATCAAACTAAGGAAGGTAAGTGTAATTTTTAAAATTTCAAGAAAACTAAGTGAAATAGTCAGAAACCTCCTTCTGAAATTATCCCAAAAAATTTTGTTTGGATTGCGGTTTATTTGCCAAAATATATTTGCTTACATCATCATTACAATTTCCAACACACCTTTTTATCTTCCCAATTACCTTTTTATCTCACATACATCACATAACAAAAAGTGCTACAGTAAAAATATCTCTAATAATTCACAATCCAAACAAACCCGTCGACAACTTCAGTGCATGAGTGTGGCTGAAGCAAATATCTTAACATCATTTGGTAAAAGTTGAGCAAGTGAGACGCAATCCTTAGATATCAAAAGTACCTTTGTTCAAGTTATTCTCTCAGCGAAAGGTAGCATCAGCCGAAATCTTGAACCACATATTTGCTAAAATACTTACTGGATCAGAATTGGCATTTTTTCCTTTGGTAGATATGCATTGACAATGTAGTCCTAAAAGGGGAGGTGGATGGGATTTTGTTAATTCTTGTGGAAGTTTAAATATATGTAGTTGTAAATATGAAATGATATCCCAATTTACAGCATTCATGAGTTTTGCATTCCTTCCACCAATTTCCCAATAATTGTCGTGCTAAGTACTAGTCTTATGACATGCCTCCCCTATACCTCTTAACCCTAGCCAGCCAAAAGTGAAAAAATGAAAAGGGAAGAAAAGGATTTAATATTATGGTAACTCAACAAGGCCAAGTACTCTTGCGCTCTCTTGAAGTTGGAATTATTAGCTTTTAATATTTGTTAGAAACGAGTCATTATTTGTCAACTGTCTAGGAAGAAATTTTAGGTACAAAGGCCGTATCGAGAACAAATTAGTAGAATTAATTCCATGGTTACAATCTGGGGATGTTAGCGTTACCACATTTTAGCTTCTTTTATGGTAGATATAAAGTCTTTCGATGACTTATTTTTAACTAAGATTACATATGAGTTGAACCACTCGCGAGTAGTTCGAGTCGATCTCGAAATGATCAAATCGAGCTCGAACTTAATCACTAATTTAAAGATACTCAACTCGTTAGATCGCGAATTGACTCGATTTTATATATTTTTTATTTTTATTTACATATGTATATCCATAATATTTTATTATTTATTAAGACGAATTACTATTTTATTTATTTTTTTAAAAATAAAATTATTATTTTTTATTTTTTAATTTTGAGTTCGAGTTTTATTGTAAGAGTTTGTCGAGTTCGAACTCGAGTGTGGTAAAATTAAGTTGATTCGATTAGATCAAAGTTCTACTTGATTTGGTTGATTTGCAGTCCTAACCCTATAAAGAAAATAATTGGTAACCTGATTAATTTTTTGATCGCTTGATTTTCATATTTAACATAAATGTATAGGCACTTAAACCCACATTTTCCAGGCTAAAAGGCCATAAGCATAAATGCATGAGAAGATAATGACAGAAATGATAAGAGGGACCCCAGCATAAGAAAATCTTATACTAGTAGTAAGGGGCGGGGGGACGGTGGTGAAACGAGTTGACGTATTACCTCTGGAGTCGGCAAAGCCTCGCAGTTAATCCCATTATTAAATATCTATCTTGAGATCAATACTGTCATCCTATTTGTTGTTTGTGACACGACGTTGTAAGAAAACATGATGATAAAGAAGTCTTTGGATTGTATTTTTCTAAAGAAAAGTTTTGATGGTGCGGATGTACACTTTTTTCAATCTTTATTTTATTTTATTTTTTTCTACAAAACTCTTTAAAATAGCAAATCAAATGAACATTTTATACCTAATTTTAATCTAGTTAATCAAAATAAACTAATAAGGTTATATACTTGTAAATTTTTTTAGAATGCATTTAATTAAGCAAAAGTGATTCCTTTTCTTTAAAAAAAAAAAAAGAAGAGTATAATCATGTTAATGTTGTTTGTAACTGCAAATATAACAAAAATACAGCAAGCAAATATCTGATGCCTCTGCAAAGTTTATTTTAAATATATCAAAAAAAAGTCACGAAATATTTTTAAAATTGTACCGATCTATCACCAAAATTTTTAAGGTAGAAAGATCATTATTTAAAAAAAAAAAAAAAAGAGATATAGGAATCATTACAAATTTGGCAACTAATTTTATTGAAAAGAGCACAAATTTTAGAATTAGCTGCTAAACTCATCGGAAGCTTTCAAAAATTTGTTTGGATAGCTGATAAGTATTTCTCAAAAAAATTAAAATTATTGAGAGATTGGAAAAACTGGGTATTAGAAGGGTGAGAAGAAATGAAAAGAAAGAAAAGGGTGAGGAGAGAAAATTGTAGAAGGAGAAGGGGGACAGAATAGACATCCGCCCGAAAATACAGGGCGATAGTACGCACTTCCCCTCAATCTCGCTCTCACAAAATCCTCCATCCTTTTCTAATTTTTCTTTTATTCCCTTTTCCTGCCCCCCATCTCTCTCTCTCTCTCTCACACACACACACACTCTCTCTCTCTCTCTCCTGCTTTCCTCTCTCTCTTAGTAGCGGCAGTTGCTGCTCTTCTGCACCTGCTGCGTCCTGCCACTTGCACCACCACCACCACCACCACCTCAGCTACTGTTAAATAATCAGATCATGAGGAATTTCCACTAAATAATGTTTCCCAAAAAATTCGTATATATTTGTGTCCATTACTCCTCACTCACAAGTCCCATACCTTGCGACATGCTGATGCCGGCGGAGTATAATTTCGACAAGTAGAAAAAGGACGGAAAAACTCAACTAAAGCCATTTTGTTTTTTTTCTTCTAGAGAGAGAAAGTAGAAAAATCTTGCTGGGTCTCTTTCTCTCAAGTCCCATCTCATCTCTGGGTCATGTTATTTTTTTTTAAAACAATGCGTTAAGTGCGCGGGCTGATAACTCTGTACTTCTGTTGATTACCTCTCGCTAGCTGGCAACTAGCAACTAACAAAGGTGAGCAGGAGCTTCTTCACTCTCTCTCTCACACTTGGATTTTCTCTCTTCGTAGCTAGCTGTCTTTGGATGCATATTCATGTAGAGCTGGATGAGTTGGTTTAAATTGCGGTCATGTTTTGAACCTTTTTGTTTTTTGGTTAGGGTTGTGGGTTGTTGGAGACGATGTGTGGATTAATTGACTTGAACACGGTGAACAACGACGACGACGGCAGCGGAAGTGAAATGACGCCTTCTGCTTCGGAGTCGGTGTGTATGGAGCTATGGCACGCTTGTGCCGGGCCGTTGATTTCGCTGCCGAAAAAAGGGAGCCGAGTGGTGTACTTGCCCCAGGGCCACCTGGAGCAGCTCGCTGATCAGCTCTCTCTATCCAATATTGATCTTCCTCCTCACATTTTCTGCCGCGTCGTCGATGTCAAGCTCCATGTAATTTAGTCTCTCTTTTATTTTATTTTATTTTTACAAATGCATGTACAGTAATTTTTTGTCGAATATATTGAAATGTGTGCTCTCTTCTTCTTTTTTTTTTTTTTAGTAGTATTGTCTTTATTTAAAGGTGAAAATCTATTTATGGTCTTCCAGTTGTAAGTTGCTGCATTTATGCATTTTCTTTTTGAAAATTCTTGTATGCTTGTGATAATGTTGTGAAAAATGTTTGTTGGGATAGGCGGAGGCAACTACTGATGAGGTGTATGCACAAGTTTCTCTGCTTCCAGATTACCAGGTTTGGTTCGCTGCAAAACTTCTGTTTTTAAGTGGTTATGGTACAGCTTAATTGGGCTCTGTTTGAGTTACCCTTTTGGTTTTGAAAACCAAGTTAAGTATCATGCAAGTATTTGTTTTTCAATGAATTCTATAAGGGGAAGGCAATGGTTCCAATTAGAGCCAAATGAAGTATCCTCGTCTATTTCATACAACTTGTTTTTCGTTTAAGAGTAAACCACTCTCCCCCTGCTATCCTCAAGCGGAAAGCGTTTTTGTATTGAACTTGTTGCTCTGCTTCAAGGTAAAATTTCATCATGAGATGTGGTCTCATGGTTCTATATGAAGTCAGAAACAGTATTTGCTTTTCCTTCCTAATGTAGCTGGTATTCTTCATTTTTGACAGTTGGGGGGAATAATTTTGTCTATCTTGCTACCTTTTCTGCAGATGGAGCATAAATGGAAGGAAGGGGAAGTTGAAGTAGAAACTGAAGAAGATGTTGAAGGCGCTGGAAAGTCTCTGACGCCCCACATGTTCTGCAAGACCCTTACTGCTTCAGATACTAGCACTCATGGGGGTTTCTCTGTCCCTCGTCGAGCTGCTGAAGATTGTTTCCCTCCTCTGGTAACCACGATGACTTTTGCTTACCAAACTAAGCTGCAAATTTTAACGGTTTTACTGAAACATATCTAAACATGCGCGCTCATATCTTGATTGACTTTTGAGTTTTCCCTTTATATTTGTTTCAATTTTAGGATTATGAGCAACAGAGGCCTTCTCAGGAGCTTGTAGCTAAGGATCTGCATGGAATGGAGTGGAAATTTCGGCACATATACCGGGGTATGTAGAAATGATCATTTATTGGAACTGGATCCAAATACATTTTAAAGAATGCATGCTAGATGGCTTGCTTAATTTTGTGGTCTGAAATTCTGTTTGAACAGGGCAGCCCCGAAGGCATTTACTGACAACCGGTTGGAGTGCATTTGTCAATAAGAAGAAGCTTGTTTCTGGAGATGCTGTTCTTTTTCTGAGGTGCCAAATGCTAAGAATTTTTTTGGCTTTTGTCGTTTATCCTTCTTTGTACTAGATACTATCTCTTGTCAGAAAAATGAAAACTGCTTGCTTTTTATCTTTTTCTGTCAGGGGTGGTGATGGAGAACTTAGGCTTGGTATCCGAAGAGCTGCTCAGCTAAAAAGTTGTTCTACATTTCCAACTGCAAGCCAACAGTTCAATGCCAGCAGCATCACTTCTGTGGTCAATGCTGTAACCACGAGAAGGGTCTTCAATGTCTGTTACAATCCAAGGTATGTTACACAAGCAGTTCCACTGGCCTGCTCTCTGATCGAAGTGATGGACATGAATCATAGATGGTTTGAGTTGATTTCCTAGCAAAAGTTTCTTCAATTTAGTTGCTTCCACCATTTTAATATATACTCGTCTCATTCCATCAGCTACATGTTTGACATTTTCATTTCCTAGTCTTTCTGTGCAAGCTAAAAACTTGTCCCAAAATGTTGATAATTGCATTTGTCAGATTAGCTTGAAAATCTTACTTCATTTGTTTTCATCCTTAATTGAAAAACACATATAGTAATGTGGAATAAGATTTTCGTGAGGGCATTGCCTTACTCTACTACTGTCATTTCACGAATGTATTTATTTAAGTTTTGGAAACGTTTATGGTATGCGTGCCCTTTAAAGTAGTAGAATAAAGTTAAATTTGGCGATTTTCTTGAACAATATAGTTCCTTGTACTAGTTGGAGGTTTTCATGAAATTTTGTGGTTGGATGATAAAAATCCATAGGAACATTTACTCTTGTGTCAAGTAAAAACACTCGTAACTGTTGGTCTGAAATTTCTTTTAGTGTAGCATGTAGCTGAATAGTGTTCTCCAGTTTGTTTATCCCAGAATGTCTTCTCTTTTGCACCTGCATATTGTAGGGCTGGCTCATCAGAGTTTATTGTACCTTACCAAAGATTCTCAAAGAGTGTTGCACACTCTATTTCAGCGGGAATGAGATTTAAAATGCGTTTTGAAACAGAAGATGCAGCTGAGAGAAGGTTGGTTTGAAACTACATTGCACAATTCAAAGGCTTAGACTATCTCAACTAATTATTACTGCTATGGCAGGTGCACTGGACTTATTGTTGGGATAAGTGATGCTGATCCTGTTAGGTGGTCTGGTTCAAGATGGAGGTGTCTATTGGTATGATCTTATTTGATTGCTAAATGTTCTATTATTATCTAGCTTGAGAGTTTCTGATTCAAATGATGCTTTAGAGGCCTGCACCTTGTCTCTCCATGCTGTAGACTGTTGCAAGATATGCATTTTAAATTTGTCAACCGTAGGATCCACATGAATTAAACATTGGATTCTCCTTTTATGGTTTACTTCTGTAAATTGTTACCTAGGTAATATGGCTTGTGCATGTCCAGATTATGCATTTTACCACTTTTAAGGAGTTCAATTGACAAAATGTCTATGTTTTATCTGAATTGGTAGTCTTTCTATACAGGTTAGAAACTTAAAATGTTTTTAACTTTTTTCCTATACATTAAGGATTTTGGGAAATTTTAGTTTTGCAACTGTAGCACACAGTTTCTTTTTGATGACTAGGTTTTCCATCCCTTTGGTTGGGGTACCTAATCTCTTGCTAACAGCTAGAAATCATATGCAAGGTTGTTGCTGCTTCAAATTGCAAAGAAGGCACTGTAGCATCTTTATGAAAGTTATTTCATCAGCTGCTGTCTAGAAATTGCCTAATAACTTATTCTTAAATATATTGTTGAAGATGGGACGAAGCAAGAAAATGAACAGATGTCAAGCATACGGAGGATTTTGCATTATTGAGTTTGAGAAAAGTAAAAACTAGAGTGGCCTGAGATTAAGTGAAGTGAATAGGGTACCAAACATGATGTTTGCACATTTCAGAGAGGTGAAATACGTGGCTTCTGATATACTAGGATTAAGCTTTTCCTTTTCTTTGGTTGGTTATACAAGAGGTATCAGTGGGTGGCAAACCATTCAATACTTGTGAGAGTTTACATGTCTATACAATATTGTATGTGTTCAAAAGATTGGCAATATTTACTGTGGTTAGTATCCTTTAAAAGAAACAGAAAACAGAAAATTTTCGATGTGTTTAAAACTTCTGGATTATGAACTGTAGTTGGATAGTTTATTTTTGATGTGGCACTTGTATGAAGCTTCATAAACCTGCTTATGCGCAAGTGAGTTGTTTTTTAAATGCAAAATGTATACTTCTGTAATTTGGTAATTCTGATACTTGCGATCCTTCTGGGTAATCATCACCTTGAATGTATGCAGATTCAACACAATCTCATGTACTGATTCATATGCTTGTCTTGTTTGTCATCCTGGAAAACTATATAGTGCTCTTCTTTTATGCCTGAGGTAGAGGTTATTTCCAAGTTTTGCTGTTGTTTGAGATTGCGACTCTATTTGCTAGAGGGAATCCTTTATTCATGTTCTGTTATTGGTCAATAATCTATTTTTCTTCTGTCTGTAAAGAGATTTAATGCGTGTACATGTGCTTGTAAAGAGATTTAATGCGTGTACATGTGCTCGTCTTCATGTCAGTGGGTCAACTTTTCTTGTGTGAGGGATAGATTTTTGACATCCTGATATTGATTCATCCGTATTCTTTGCTGGTTTCTACAGGTTAGGTGGGATGATATGGAGGTGTCTCGGCATAATCGAGTGTCCCCTTGGGAGATTGAGCCATCTGGTATAGTTTCTGGTCACAGCAGCTTAGTGACCCTGGGAACAAAAAGGACGAGGACCGGTTTGCTAACGACCAAATCTGAACATTCAGTTGCCAGAGGTCTCTGCCATCCCTTGTACTGTTTTGTTGTTTATAAGTACTTAACTAAGGAGGATCTAATGAATCCATGCCATGTGCAGATGCAACAGGAATATCAGAATATGGAGATATAAGGTTGCAGAAGGTCTTGCAAGGTCAAGAAATTGTAGGTTTGAATAATCCATATGATGGTTTTGATGCCTCGAGTCAGCATCCATCAGAAATGAAATCTTTTCCCAATACTAAAGATTCCAGGATTTCTGTAGTGCCAAATCAGCTTAAATCCCTGCAAGGAGACTCTTTTGCTTCACACGAAGTGAGCTTTGTTGAACCTTTTCAGTTCAATCAGGTCTTGCAAGGTCAAGAAACTATTCTGAACCAATCATATGGAAGAGGGCCTGCTGTTGATATTGTGCTAGAAAGTAGTGGGTCTTCTATACTTAATGGTGTGCAGGTCCCAGGCCAGGGGAACAGATGGTCTGCTATTCGGGGTTATCCTACTCATGTTCAACCTCCCAATCCATCAGGGCAGCTGTCATCACCATCTTCTGTTATGATGTTTCATCAAGCAAGCTATCCAGTTTCTAAAGTGCGTGATGCACCATGTGGTGGTAACTTGGAGAAGTTAGAGGCTTGCAACCGGGGTTTATTTGATACTTCTGAAAGGTATATTAGGCGGATCAGCGCGTGTTCTCCTGAGAGTAGCTCTAGGAGGGAAGATGTATATGGATCCAGTTCTGGTTTCTTGAAAGACCATAGGAATTTGGGGTATGCAGACACTGCTTTTCCAAATGAATCATCACATAGAAGAGGCCAGACTGCAGTTTCCATGTGCAAAAATAGTTGCAGGCTTTTTGGTTTTCCTTTGGCTGAGGGGAAAAATGGCACAAATGAAGAGAACCAAATTCAAGTCAAAATGCCCTATGATCATGACGCAGCTTTTGTACCCGAGAATGATGTGCAATTGCACCCAAAGCCTTCACTTGTCACTAAGGTAACTGGAAACAGTTGCACTAAAGTAAGTGACCTCTATAATGTAAGAGATATGCTTCTCGATATAGCTTTGTAGTGCAAATCTGTTTTTACATCTGAGTTACAAGTAAATGAGCAGTTGATGAAATGACCTATAACTAGTTGAACTTTTTATATTAGTTGTTGTTGCTTTTGACCACTATGGTGAAAATGGAAGGCATGCCATGAAGTAAAGATGGATAGGTGTTTTGCTAAAATCCCAAAGCAAGCGTGATTTAGGATTTGTACGAAGATACGTTTCAGCAAACGTCAGAGGTACAGATTTTAGTCTCTCTTGTCGTGGTATTGGGAATGGTAGTTAAGAAAATTGGTCAGCTCTATTTCTGAGCAGCAGCCAGCTTGTTTCCTGATCTCTATTTCCTTAGACCGAATGACTGAATGTAAGTGAGGCATCTGAGGCTTCAGTTATATGATGCAGTGCATGAAAGGCATAGCTGCTCCGATGGCTTGTTTAAAACTCTTAAATTTCTTAGAAAGATTCTGCATGGTTCTGTTTATGATTTAAATGTCCATTTTGATGACAATCAATGTGAAAAGAAGAAATTATGTAGTAGTTTTATTTCTGGGGCAAGTTCTTCCCCATGGATATGTACTTTTGAAGCAGTTGTGCCAACGGCTCAACTAGATTTGCCATCTGTCCCTAAGCTCCTTGGATTTTGTTGTATGAACATGATTTGTGAGTTGAGGGGCTTGATTTCTTCTATTGTTTTCTTTATTCAGTTCATAGGAAAAAGTTCTTCCTCAGAATGTATGACTTGCGCTTGAATTGATTCTATAACATGGTTATATCCTCGCTGATATCCTGTATGAACTGTGGAGTGTGGGAAGTAATATTTAAATTTTCATCCTGTTAGTTTCCTTTGGAGCTTATCTCCCAGTTCTTGAATCTTCTTTGACAAATTAGCATTAGCGGAACTTGTCGCGATAACAGTGTCCAATGCTAAGTATATTTCCGGCATCCATTATTTTCTGGTGGAGTTTCTTTGTTCATCTAGAATGTATTTTCTCTAGTTTGGGCTCTGTATTTCGCCGAATCAAGCCAATGCATTGTAGCAGTCTTATTCTGTGAGCCTTCAACCATGCTGCGGATCATCCAGATCCTACTGTGTCCCTATAACCAGTTAGCAACAGTGTCTTGTGGAATACAAATGTAAAATTTATATCCTTTACAAGAATACAAATGAAAAGTTCCAAGTGCTCTAATCAGATGAGTACCCATATCTTGAACCGTACGGACCAGATTAGAAAATATTACAGTATAAGTTTAATTTATGGGCCCAAACAAAGAAATGCGAGGCCCAAAACAAAAGGAGAAAAAATTTTCTACATTTTGCGTCTACATTAGGTTTAACTAAAAATGAGCTTAGATATTTTTCCATGACCATGGACTTAGGGTATGTTTGATAAAATTGAAATCTGAATCCTGAATCCATTAAGATATTGAATTGTTAATTATTAAATCTAATAGATTTGAGTGTATATCACATCCAGTGATAAATGAATAGCTTATCACTTAATTTTGAAAGCAAGTTTGCCTAGAAAATTCAGTGCCACTAAATTAATTCAGATGTTTAATTTTTGATTATCGAACGCATCTGAACATGCTAGAATCTGAATTCATTAAGTTTAAATGTTGAATTGGGTTATCAAATAGGGCCTTAGTAGTGCTATAGATGTAAGTGCACTAGACAATTTGCAACTCATACATTGCCCAATCTGAACCATGAATTATAAATTTGGTGCTTTTTTAAAATTTTTTAATTTAAAATTTGAAATCTTTAGATTGAACTGGAAAAGAAGCAACTGAATCTGGATTGCAAACTGCCTCAAGACCTCAGTTTGGTTGAACATGCAGTCGGACTTGAGTCACGTGGGGCTTACGGCAAGGACGATTGTCACAAGCAATTGCCCCAAACTTTTTATAGCGTGAATTTTGCCAACAATACAAAAATTCAACATATACTTTTCTTTGGTGAACGGTACAAGATTTTAATACTACCATTACAAGATTGTACTAATTGTGTTTCAGTGAATTACAATTTGTTATCAAAGCTTTACACGTGTTATGAATGGATCCTACGCAGTATTAAGTCATTGATAACCATCGCTGCTTCAAAACTGAATTTCACTTGAAGCCCTCGAGGGAGTAAGGGTACGAACGGTTGTCAATAGCAACTATTGGAAGAGGTTTATAGTCTAAATTTTATCACTATGACAAAATTTCAAAATGTAGAAATCAGATGACACCATATAATTTTGATGTAACTAATATATATATATATATACCTGAACGTTATTTGAATATAATATCCTTGTTATGAAAGTCAACAAGCAGTCTGCAATGAGTAACAACTTCTAGTTCTGCCTCTTTCCCTCCCTCGAGAGGCAAGACCGACAAAACTCCGGCTATGTTCCCGAGGACTTTTTACTTGGGTGTTGTAGTTTGTTTGGATTGGGTTTTATTTCCCCAAATTTATTTATTTACATCATCATTACAATTTCCAATACACCTTTTTGTCTTTTCAATTATTTTTTTATCTCACACACATCACATTATAAAAAGTGCTACAGTAAAAATATCTCTAATAATTCACAATCCAAACAGACCTGTACGTTAACTAGTCGGCCTCATAAATTTCATTTCCCGCAAAAATTGTCCTTTGTAATTGAATTGAAAATAGGTGTAACAAAAATTTAAATATGATAGTATAACAAATTATAAATTCACCTAGAACCAGAAAAAATTATAAAATTTACCAATTTACTTCGAAATGTAGCAAGTACAACTTGTGATGCCCGAATTGAACAAGACTAACGGGGGATAAAGCCGCCGGTGCACCATAAACCATCTACCAGGATTACCTCACGCGTTGATCGCAATCCTTTTCACACCATAGTGGGACCTTGATGCTACAGGCACCACCGATCATGCCCGCACCAATTAAAGCCTGGTTCACCCATCCGCACCACCGTGTAGACCGCGGTTGGCTTTTTTATTTTTTATTTTTAGCCATGCGGCCCTTATGGTTCGACCGGTTTGAGGTAAGCCAAACAAAAAAACGACATTCTTAATTGTCGTTTGCATCACTGTTTACACTTGATCCACGTCACCGCTTTCGTTACGCCGGGGGAATAGTAGTCAACCATGGCCCCAAAAGCGATTTCATATTTTGACCAAGCACTCAAATAAAATCAAAGAAAATAGCAGTGACCGAATATCGACCAATTAGTCTAAAAGTGTTAACCAATCAGCAGACATTTTCTATTTCCTGGGGTGTTATTATATTATTATTGTTGCAATTTTTTCCTAGCATTTTCCAGTCTCAAATGCTCAAGAATTGGAAACAAAAATTTCTGTTTCCCCACATTACCGGATACACTTTTCTTCATCCCTTCAATTTCTTGGGCTGTCTTCTCTTCTTCTGAAGGGTTGGTACTAACCTAAGTAATTGTCTACCAAAGCATAGCCGGACTACACCCAGAGATGGCTGAAGGAAGTGGACATGAGGAGACAACTCTTGAGCATACATCAACATGGGCAGTGGCAGTTGTTTGTTTCATCTTGATTGCTGTTTCCATACTTATTGAACATGGTCTTCATCTTCTAGCTAAGGTAAGTCATGCATTTCTTAATCTCCTTTCACTTCAAACATTTTTAGCTGATCAACAGTACAGACGCCTGCAGTTGCTTGATATTTGATGTTCTGGATTCCTACAGTACTTACAGAGGAAGAGGAAAAAGTATGTTCTTCATGTTCTGAGCAAAATCAAATCAGGTAAGGACACTTAAAAAAATCAGTCACACTTGTATGCCCAGTATTCTTCTCGAGTATCATGGGATTATACTACACATACCAGGGTTTATTCTGTACTTTTGAGTAGATAGTTGCAATAACATAATATTTTTTTCCTTGCCAATGCTCTGCATGGATATGATGTTATGTGCAGATTTACTGCTCTTGGGATTCATCTCTTTGATGCTGACAGTGGGAGAAAGGCCGCTTGCAAAAATCTGTATTCCAAAGGGCGTTGTTGAGACCTTCCTACCTTGTCAAAGCTTGACTAGTGAAGACGATGAAGAATCAAAATGTCAAGAACAGGTATCTACCTAACAGGTTTTTAACTGAATGTTTCAACAAATTTTGTTGAAAATGAATATGTTCATCATATTAAAAAAAAAAAAAAAATCTCTCCAAGATTTCACCTATCCTGTGCTGGAAATCATTACTATGATGCTTATGAAAATTGCGTACGACATTGAACTTCTGGGATCAAAGTCTCATATTTTGGGTTAGAATCTTACCCTTATGAGGCAGCAGTTATCTTCGTTTTCTTTTCCACATTAATTAATCAAGTATCTTGATTGGTGACTATGAATCGATAAAAATGGAGTCCTGTTTCTTGAGAGATCAAGAGCTGAATCTTTACTAGGTGGTTTTTGAAATTGTGATGACAGGGAAAAATGTCGTTCATGTCAAGAGAAGGTGCACAGCAACTCCAGATGTTAATTTTTGTGCTGGCTTTTGTCCACGTTTTATCTTCATTTCTAACCTTCAGTCTTGGAATGGCAAAGGTAAGAATTCACACTGTTTTTACAAATATTCCTGTGGGGTGGCTTGACTAAGGATTGTTTAGATCTTGTTAAACCATACAAATCCAAATTAGCTTTCAAATGCGTAAGTTGGACTTTTTTATGTATCTTTCATGAAGAGGAAACTTGAAGACCTGTATCTGATCAATATCATTGGCTTTTGTGGTCAATCTGACAATTTCCAGATGAGAAGATGGGAATCTTGGGAGGCAGAAACAAGAACCATGGAATATCAGTTTTCAAATGGTAGACTTTTCATTTGTTTTTGTTGGTCTTCTGAGATGCTAAAAATATTATTCTTCCTTCTATTACCTGAAAATCATCAGTTAACTGCTCCAAAACTGGGAAAAGCAGAGTTGGAAATTTCAATTACATGGCAACACGGGATGTAATTGTCTTGACTCTTGGAACAGCTCAGGAAATATCTTATATCACGCAGGAAGTCTAATAGCAAACAATTTCAGGAAGTATGCAAATAAGTTTTGGCTAAGTTTCTTGAACTGTTCTGATCAGACTAAGTTAATACGGAACTACAAGTTTACTTAGACAACGTAATCTGCTCAGTGTTGAACATGACTTTTCTTCAGCTCATTGTTGAACTTCAATGATCTTCACTTAGATCCAAGAAGATTCCAGCTTATTCATCAAACAACATTTGGAAGGCGGCATCTCAGATTTTGGAGTGAATACCGAATTCTTCGTTTACCAGTTAGTGCTTTACTCGAAATCTTTTTGGCATTTTATCCAATGCATTCCTTTTGGATCTGATGTTCTGTTGGCAACTTCTTTTGCAGGTTGTTTTCTTTCGACAATTCTTTAACTCCGTTTCCAAAGTTGACTATATAACTCTGCGGCGTGGATTTGTCGCGGTACTTCTTCCTCTGTGTCTTCAGAATATCGAACAGCTTTATTGCCAGTTAGCTTCAGAGTTTCTAATACCCTGCTTTGATATGCTTCTTTCAGGCTCATTGTAAAGAAAAAAGTAGCTTTGACTTCCAGAAATACCTGAGGAGAGCTTTGGAGAAAGATTTTGGAGTGGTTATTGGGATGAGGTAATATAAACTTTAAAAAAAAATGTCATTGCATCATCCTTACTTATGTTTAGAATGACGCTTAGGCCATATAAATAACTCCTAAAATTGACATCTTTTGCAGCCTCTGTATCTGGATTTTCTCAGTACTTTTCATATTCTTCAATGCATACGGTAAAATCTAGACCTACTCCACTATCCATAATACTGTATATTCTTGGCGAGATGAAATTATATGCCACAATTAACATATACTAATTGCCTTCTTCGTGCAGTTTTTCACAGCTATATTTGGCTGCCCTTCATTCCATTGTTGGTAAGCAAAGTCAATATGAATAGTTTCCTGTTCCAAAGTTTGCAATGGATTCATTGTTGAATACTGATATCCTGCATTTCAGTTTCTGCTGGCTGTTGGGACAAAGCTACAAGCTATTATAACGAGAATGTGCTTGGACACCAATGACAAATCCCATGTGATTCGAGGAAGCCTTCTCGTTAGGCCCAGTGACCATTTCTTCTGGTTTGATCGACCAGAATTGCTTCTCCACCTAATGCACTTTATTTTATTCCAGGTAACCTTTTCCTCTTACTATGCTATGCAGAATCCTGCATGATTTCGTTGTAATGAGCGTAGATTACTTCGTGAAAAGGACTATAAAAAGCAAAAAATATGAGTACAAAGTTCTTGAACGAAAATGACTTGGTAAAAGTAAAAACCTGATACTCCGTCCATCGACAGCCTTCTATTTCATCAACCATACTTTAGTACTAACTTCTTGGACCAATTCTTTTGCTTCACAACTTAATTCGAGCTGTCCTTATCATTGCAGAACTCATTTCAGCTGGCATTTTTTTCATGGACTTGGGTAAGCTTTTGTGAAGAAATGATTTATGCATTCCTTTCCTAACCTAGAGGAGATGTGCTAAAACTTGAGCCCTCTATGAACAGTACAAGTTTGGACTGAGATCTTGCTTCCACCGACAAACTGAAGACATTGTAATAAGACTCACCATGGGAGTGCTTGTTCAATTCCTCTGTGGCTACGTAACACTTCCTCTTTATGCTCTAGTAACTCAGGCAAGTAGAATTAGTCAAACGTTACTATGTTATCAATGCAACTATTGTACCATGAAACATTGAAATCAACACTATCTGACTAGTCTGAAGATAAATGGCTAAGGCGATGAAATTAATTCTGAGCAGATGGGCACATCAACGCTAAGAAATGCATTTCCGGAGGCAGTGGTCAGAGGCCTGAAAAGATGGCGAGCAAAAGCCAGGAAAAAGATAGCCAGGAGGAGCCATTACGCCCCTTCTTTAGACGCTTCGTTAGATGCTTCACTTACTTCACTATCTTTCAGCACTCTCGACGCATCCCTGTCTGTAGAACTAGGATACGCTGCCGATGAGTCCATTATATCAACTGAGATAGAAGATGAAGACACTAGTGATTCTGGAAAGCAAATGGAGAAGGTGGGATCTTTTGAGGGCTTGGATATGGGAAGAATGCAACAGTTTTGAGTAACTTTTTGAAGGGAAGGGCTTGGAAGATTTGATGCTGCAGGCCAAAATCATGAGATTGATCCCGGGAATGCAATCATTGTAAGTTTTTGAAGGAAAGGGTGTGGAAGATTGATAGAGAGTACCAACAACATTTATGGGAAATGATAAACTATACTAGATGGGAGATTGTTGTCAAGAAATCCCAGCTTGCGGCGTAACATTTAAAGGCTGCTGCTCCAATTGTCCTTGTTGAGTACCAGATCATGCTTTTGGAGGTTATTTGAAATCGGCCTTTTTTTTCTTCTTATATAAACATCTAGCAATGTTGAGTAAATTTTGGACATAAGGCTGGTAGAACATAAGGCTGCTAGTCGATTGAAGCACTGCTTCCTCAATTTATTTTGCGATTCAATTTATTTCATATCAGGAGATGAGCAGCTGCATAAGCACACAATCACTTGGGATCCCCCAAATTTGTGTATGAGGCAGCAATTGGATGGGCTCATTCTTGTCTTGGATGCATATGGGAGTTTGCTTTCATTTTTGAGATAGCGAGAATTTCATAACGTTTCACTTATAAAATGTTAGTTCTAAATTAAACTCAAAAATCAACAAGTATTATCGTACAAAACTTTTTTTTTTCTTTTCACTTGGATGCTGAGGTTATTATGCAGATTCCATGAAAAACAGTCAAATAAGCTAGAAAATTTTAATGCAACCATATTTCTTGAAATTAGTATCTGTTGAACACTAATATGGCCAAATCTTAGATCATAACTTATTTGAACAAATTTTGATTAATATTAGTTTTTAGAGCTAAGATAGCACAATGCCTCCTTTTAAAAAAAAAAGAAAAAAAAGATAGCACAATGATTTCATATCTGACTATTTCTTTTCACGTGGAATAAAGCCATTCTATTGGGTACTCAACATTGGGTGTCACTCTCACAAGTCGTCTTCAACCACTATTGAAAATTGAAACACATAATTAAGTTAGGGAAATGTTATTTCCGTTTCCATTTTTGTTAATCGCCCTTTTACTATCATTATAATTAATATTAAAAATTAGAGTGCAAATAATATTTTCCTTGAAACTATCGTGAATTTTTTGTCATTGTGGGAGAACAAGACCACTGAGCCATATCCAAGGAGCACAGAATCAATTGTCTCCATTATCGTTTTATCGACTACGCTCGCCTGTTGGGCTGTTTTCGTTGTACTAGTCGTCGGAACGTAATCTTATTGCCATGAGTAAGTGAGCGAGCTTATTGGGCCACCCATTCCCTTTCTCAGCTCTTGCGTCCGTTTTTGAATGGGAAATAAAATCCTCTAAATGGTGGTGGCCACTTGGAATGAGAAATAAAATCCTGTTTCTGAGCCCTTTTTTTTTTTTTTTTTTGCAATACATAAATTTCAATCAAAAAAATATTATTTGCATTCCCATATTTATTAATCACACTCACACGATCATTCTAATCATGTAATTTTTATTTATTAAATTATATAATAAAATAAATGATAAAAGTGTGATAATAAAACAAAAAAACTGCAAATAACATTTCATAATAAAATTACAGTACAAACTCAATTAATATGTTCTTTTACCGCAGTGGAAAGAAGCTGCATTGGCTAATAGCTGTCCTTCTACATTTTTGTTTATCCTGAGGAGATAATAAATATACTGTAGCTGTCAGCCGGTCTTTCACTTTGGGGGAAAAAAAGAAACTGCCGATCATGCAGCTACGTGTTGAATGGAGGTCAAATGCAAGGACCATAAATGATAGAGAATCACGTGAAAGTGAAGAGGTTTGGGGGGGCAAATTTTTCTGCAGAGGTAAAAAGACTTAAAGCTGCTGTCCTTCAATTGTATGCTGGACGAATGATTCATTTGTTGTTACTGTACCTTATAGCTATAGGATTAGCCTACTACTTGGGCTCCAAGAATAGCTTCCTCCTTTAAAAGCATACCCCATAGGAACAAAAAATTTTGAAGTATCAGAAAAAGGTCTCGACTTGCTATAGTTCACTCTCTGATTTTAAAAGAAAAAAGAAGAAGAAAAGGAAAATGGAGAATTTGGGGTTTGCTAATCTAACACTAGGAGCGGCTGCAGCTGTAGAAGAACATCAAGGAAAACCAAATGATGACCCATTCGAGCGATTATCAGATGAGTTGATAGTTTCCCACATTCTTGACAAAGTTTCTGAAGCCAAATACCTCTGCAGATGTTCCCTGGTCTCCAAAAGATTCTCTTCTCTAGTCTTCATGTCCAAATCTGTTTCTTTGAAAATCCCGGTTGAGATGCCAGTGGTCCAGCCCGATCCCACTCCCCGACTCGCTGCTTTCCCCGGAAAACTAGTCCATGCTGTCACCTATCCCATCGGGTTCCTTCAGCTGAAGGCCTACAAATGCATCAGGGGGGGGGTCTTCGCCACCCCACTGTGCCTGTGATGACGACCTCGTGCTGGACTATCTCCCGAAATTTCTTGGTAAGTTCACTGAGTTGAAATCCCTTGCCGTGGAATTCGATTATTCGGCTTCCGGGGTCGAGGGCAACCTCAACTTCGCTAAGCAGCCAGTCATAAAGTGGACGTTTGACCCGGAGGCTTGGTGCTTTGTCCTAGTGATTGCACCTAGAAGCATTGACGAAGTGGGTGAAAACATCTATGCTAGGGAATCTGATTTGTATCAGATTGTGTCTGATGTCCATGTTGGTATATTTGTTTGCTCTTGTATAATTATGGGAGGGCTGGTCCGTCTTTTATCTGAATCCCTTGCTCAAGTTGTAATCACGGATTCGAAGAAGCAAGGCAAGATTGATTTTGGAGAAACTGATATCGTCGAGATTACTAGTAAAGTAAGGCCATTCATGACTGCAGAGGAGGACAGCAAGCTGCTGCTTAAAATATGGGAGGAATCTACGTTCGAGCAACTTCAGGAGATGCACGCAATAAGCGCAGCATTTGCATCATTACCAGCTCCTGATATGAAGGTGACTAGTTTTTTCTTGGGCAAGGGCAAAGCCAAAGGCAAGGGCAAGGGTAATAAAGGTAAAGGAAAAAGTAAAGCCCGCGGTAATGAAGGTGATTGCGATGATGATTACCAGGAGGTTAAAAAAGCCTTCCAAGGTCCACAGGCTTTCTGTCTCAATGCTGTTATGGAGATACTGAAGGAGATTAGAGGAAGTTTTTGAGCAAAAAAAATAGCAGCAGTAGGATGTTGGATGTTGTGAGCTGTGAAGTGAAAAGTTGTTAATTAGTAGCAGTTATTTTGATTTCGGGCCTTTTTTTGTTCTGGGGTTTTTAGTTGTTGCTACTCTCTCCTTCCCTCTCTCTTTGTATTTTCTGTTCTTTTTATTGATCAAATCTGGGGTTGTTAAATTGTTATTAGTCTTTTGTCTAATCAAGGGAAGGTAGTTTTGGGAGAAAAGAAGGTATGGTTCTTGAGATTTGTAGTCGTAGTAGCACTTAATCTAAGGGATCTGAAAGATACTGATGTGGTGTTAAACAGTACTGTAATTTCCGGAATGAAATGGGAAGGGGAGTTTCTATTCTACTGAAGAGAATTAATTAGTATTGCGGTATTTTTTTATTTTATTTTATTTTTTGGGTATGAAGCTCCACCGGTGATTAGTTACCTTAAACTTAATTAGTTACCTTACCTCATTGAAAGGGCAACTAGACAATACACGAAGTTGACTAGCACGAACATGAGACCAACTTGGCTCTAGTTATATTGCACATTGGTCAAGGAGGTATTAGTCCAGTGGCTGGCTAATGTTGAAATTTCGAAGGGCGTTAGTCTAGTGGTTAATATTATTGAAATTCAAAAAATTAGATATTCAGAATTCTAATTTCATTACCTACTTCCTGCTCTTTAAAAGTTAAATCTTACCTCTCCTCTACTACGAATAAAAGTTTTAGAATTTTTTTTTTTTTATAAAAAGAACGTTATGCTCTTCCATGTGTTTAACATGAAATAGTTACGTAGTATGTATTATTGAAAGTCCTCTATTATTGGGTATTGCCCAATTTAGTCCTTCTAAATTTCTGCACAAACTAATTTAGTCCCTCATATTTTCAATCTCAACGCTTTTGACCCTCTAAGTGGATTTAGTCCTTTACACCTTTAAGTATTATTCATGATATAATAATTGAAATCAATTCAATAGAATTTCACCAAATTAATTAAAAGTTGGAAAATGGTTTAATCAATGGTAAGGAAAATGCCACTTTTGAATTAGGGGTGGGTGGGTACAACTTATGAGGTCGATGCCCACCAAGTATGAAAATTAAATATGAAAGCATCCAAGACTAGTGAAATCTCCAACACAATTTAAATAAAAAGTTGTTATTCATCTTCAATGTTCTTTAATCAAATACTTCTAAACCAAGCATGCAATAAATAACAATCCAAACGAGATAATATATCTCGCAATAAATGGAAAGGGTAGTCTAATTTTGGTTATGACATGTAGGTTGTAGCTCAATCGTGCTTATCGAAAGAATCTAGGAGTAATCAACAGCTTTTGGGCTGTTAGTCACCACCAACGACTTTAAATCTTAGTGGGATAGGAGATCAGGATTTAAACCTTACATCCCATTAACGTGTCATTATATGCGATTTTTTCTAAATTTATACATGTGCGTGGTACATTCATCTAGTCCAATAGTGGTTTAATCCTCATTGATCTCTCTAGGTCCCAATGGGGCTCTCCTCCCCCTCCTAGTGTAGGCTAGAATGGAGTAGAAGTAGGATTAAGTTAGACTAACTGTTGCCATTTGATTTAAAAAAAAAAAAAAAAGAATCCAGGATTGACGTAGCATACAAGTTATGTAAATACACCAACATGTGGATGAAAAAATATTTCGTTGTTAGCGTCAGAGAATCACCTCTTCCACAGATTTACTTGTTTGTAATAATTTATTTTCTACCACAAAAAATGTTTGTTGTTGTCACATTGCCACTATATATTTTGGTTGACATAAATGTGAAAATAGCACGCCTTTTATACAGGTTTCAACATAAATTTAGGTGAGTTACCTTCTCTCTACTGAAAAAGCAACAAAATAGATGAAGTCAACTAACACAGACGCACAAATTAGTTAAATTTAAACTTGAGACCAACATGGCTCTATTTTTGTTCGCACATGAACATCAGGCTCTTCCATAAACTTGGTGGAATCAAAGGTCTTTGGCTTGCAAATTTTCAATGAAAAATTCTTACATTTTCGGTGAACATATTTTCTAATATATTTTTTTTAAATTTCACATGTACATCAAATCAGTATAATACTTTTTTCTATAAAAATTTCAAAAAAATAACAATCCAAACGGGATTGGTTTTGGACAAGCGGATCTTGTGGAGATTGCTAGTCAAGTAAGGCCATTTATGACACCAGAGGAAGAAAGCAAGTTTTTGGTGAAAATATGGGAGGAATCTACCCTTGAGGAACTTCAGATGAACGGAGCAATGTGCGATGCTATGGCACTATTACCATCTCCTGATATGAAGGTGACTACTTTTTTCTTGCGCAAGGCCAAAGCCAAAGGCAAGGGAAAAGGTGAAGTCCACAAGGAAGGCGATTGTGATGATGATTATCTGGAGGTTAAGAAGCTTTTAAAGGTCCACAGGCTGCCTGTCTCAATGCTGTTATGGAGATGCTGAAGGAGATCAGAGGAACCTTTTGAGGAAACATTTATGCTAGGAGTAGTAGGATGTTGACTTGGTAGTGAAAAGTTCTTACTAGTAGTTTTCTGGCTTTTTTGATAGTCCTTCTGTCTTTTGGCCAATCAAGGGAAGGTTGTTTTTGGAGAAGAGAAGGAATGCTTGTTGGAGTCCTGGATTAAGCGGTCTGGAGGAAATTGATGTCAATAGCATGTGTTTGGTGTTAATCGTTATGGTTTCCAGAATGAAATTAGGGGTGGATAATGATCATGATGATCAACTTATGCCCAAGTGAATCTACCGGATGCTTTAGTAGGGGAATTTATACCGAAGCTGCTACAAGTTGGAGGATTAGTCCCTTAAATTTATCATTTATTGTAGTTGCTATTGTAGCTTTGATTTTGAGACTTTTTTGGCTGCTGAATGGCTGGCTAACATATTTATGTCAATCTATTAATCTAAGAATGTTTGCTTCACTTTATGATCATCTATGCTTTCTGTTTAGCCATCCTCTTAAAATGACTGCTTGTTATGGGGAATGGTCCGTGCCAGATTCTACGGATAATATGAGACCATAAATTAATTTGGCAAAATTTGATTGAACAAACAAAGAAGACTTCTTGTTCGACATTTTGTTTTCATGTGGGAGAATGCAAGTAACAATCTGCCATTTGGGGCCTATTTTTTCATGTGAGCTCCATTCTTTAACTACTAATGAAATGCATGTTCCTAGTGCGGCACATCAGTTTCTGTGAAAGAATGGAGGGACTCGCTCAATCAAACAGTAGGAGCTGAAGAACAAGAAAAACCCGCTTCAACTGAAGATCCCTTCAAGCGATTACCGGACGAGTTGATAGTTTCCCAAAATTTTGACAGAATCTGTGAGGCCGAGTATCAATCTTCAGATGTTCATTGGTCTCCTAGCATTTCTCTTCCCTTGTTTTCAAAGCCTACACAGTTTCTTTCCGAATCCCCCGTGATCGGAAGACAACCCAAAACCACCCTGCTCTTTCTTCGCCCGGGCAAGTCCTCCGTTTTATTACCACTCCTCTGAGGATGGTTAATGGGTGGTGGTTTAGCTCCTTTCTAGACCGACTGATGCCAAGAAATTTTTGATGGGGAACCTCACCAGCAAGTTTTCCAGGAAACTATGATGAAGGCACAAGACTCTTCGTTTCGTCTCAGCGAGGATTGGGTACAAATTCTATCTACTAACAGTTTTGAGTTTCAATTTCCAAGGGCTGTCACTGATTTTGTTGAAACCAAAAGCATTTTGCCCAATAGATATTGGAACCACGAGTTTCCAGGCCATTTAGCGTTGTTTTCTTCTGCAAATTCGTGCTTCATCGTCCATTTAACGAAGTTCACCAATTACCGTTTCTTTGCTGCCTCTTTTGCCATCTTCTTCGCATGCGTTTCATTGCAAGCAAGGAAAATATGGAAATTAGAGTTTTCATGGTCCCGGGAATGGTCCATCCGAGATACAATGAAACACTGTAACTATTAGTAATTACTTTCTTCCTCTATTTGCTTAAGCCTATAAAAAAAAAAAACTTGGTGAGACAGCCGCCTGCTGTTAATAACCTCGAGAGAAAATAAGATGGTGATGGACAAATCAGCACCACTAATTTCTAACTGGGAAGCTGGCAACTATCTCCTGGATGGATATCTAATTTGCCCTTCTCTATTTTTGAATCAACACCTTTGTACGGTTCTGCACCAGAATTCTGTGACCACCAAGACTAATCTCTCCGAGGACAACCACATTATTCATGTCTGCTATATATTCCACTTCATCTGCTAAATATTTCTTTTTCCCATTAATGTTCTTTTTCAGAACTTCTATAATTTATTTACCCCCCTTAAAAAATTGATACATAAATAAATAAACAAATAAAGAAAACAACTTGTATAATTCAAGGAGCAAAAGAAAGCAAAACTATTCATAGAAGTTTGGCTTCGTTCCTATTTGTGATCCGTTTTCGAGACACACTCGTAAGCCCATTATTTAATTTAAGACTCGCTGCTAAAGTGAAATGATTGGCATGAAATTTGTTGGATGCCAATTTATTATAGTTTGATGGCTAGAGAATTTATTAATTTGGGTTGAAATTTGGGATCTGTAGTTTGCGAGGGGTTGAGAATCAGGAAAATTACTTGATTTGGGATTATATTAGTGGTTGTTGGATGTTTCGAGGGTGTTGTTGTTGGGCGTGGCCGCCAACTAGGATACAATTAGAGTTGTTAAGTCAATCGAGTAGCTCGAAAGCTCGACTCGTTAGAGCTCGACTCGTTAAGGCTCGAGCTCGGCTCGTTAATTTTGGTTAACGAGTCGAGCTCGAGCTCGAAACATGCTCGTTTAGTTAACGAGCCGAGTAAGCTCGGCTCGTTTGATACTCGAATAGCTCGTTAGAGCTCGTTAATGAAGGGCATATTTGTCATTTTAGAAATCAAAATTATAAAAATTAAAAATTATAAGTTTTTATTAAGGTTAATTTGCACGAGCTCGAGCTCGAGCTCGTGAAGCTCGACTCGTTTGTGATAAACGAGTCAAGCTCGAGCTCGAGCTCGAGCCACATGTACATTTAACGAGCCGAGTTCGAACACATTTTAAAGCTCGTTTTCCTAACGAGCTCGAGTAGAGCTCGGCTCGAATTAAACTCGAGTCGAGCTCGGCAGCCAAATACTCGGCTCGACTCGGCTCGATTAACAGCTCTAGATACAATGGAATTATTGTTGCAGTGAGCCGGTGTTGAAGCATGGAATGGTTGGTGGTTTTTTTTTTTTTTTTTGTCTTTTGCATATATTACATTAAGAAAAAGAATATTTAACCACCAAATTTTTAGCATTAGCCGGCTGGGAAGACATCTATGAGATTTAATCCCACAGCGTCCACCATCTTACTACAACTCTTTCTAGTATTTAGATAGAATATGGCCAATCTGGTCACATTTTGAAGTTGAGGTAAAAAAAAAAAAAAAAAAGTGTCGGAGATGCAATACAGTATTGTTAGACTCGAATCGGACTAGTCGAACCAACTTTCTTCTCGAATTGGTTAGCAATACGAAATCGCTTTTGTAAAAAACCAATCAAAACCGGAAAAAATCAATTAAACTATTGATTTGGCTCAATTGCTCGGTTCTCAATTTTTTTTAAATTATTTTTTTAAATATAATCTGAGTTACCTAAATTGTAAGACTTTCATTTACTAATAAGAATAAGAAAATGCCACTAACCTCTCTCTCTTTCACACACACACACATATATATAAAGTTTTCCTATTTGTATATTAAGTCTCTCTTATTTTCTTGGCTTTTAACTTTCAATCTCAGAGTTTCTCTATTTTCTTTAGAACCCCAACTTAAGGGACTTGGGTTTTATATTACTATTTAGGGGTTGACTCAAGTTACTTATGAATGAAACTATAAGTTCAAAATGGTTAATTCAAATTACTTGATAACATATAGGTCCAAACATAATTGGGGATGTTATCTCATTCGACATAGGTCAAATTTCTACTGCATCGCACTGATGTGAGATATCACCATCACTTCTACTTTGTGTTTTTGAACTCTAAAGGACCTTCACTTCTACTTAGAAGTGTGTAAAATCAAAAAATTTTGATTTATCCATCGAATTCGGAATTTTGAATTCGGTAATTCGCAAATGGAAATCGGAATATCCGATTTCGAATTAGACGAAATCGGGTCGAATTTGGTAATGAGATTTTTCAAATCGAAAATTCCGATTTCGAATTCACAATTCAAAATAAGAATTCCGAATTACCAAATTCAAGAATATAAAAATTATTATTATAATATAAATATTATATTACACATATATATTATTTATATAAATGTTGTTTATATATACCAAAATTCCGTGCTTATTCCAACTAAAAGTGGTGATCTTTGATGCTTATTCACACGTTCAAAAGCTGGTGGCCAAGCGCTCAATTTGTCAACTTCAATTTGTGGTAGTTCGAGTAACCCTCATGAAGTGGAATTCAATTGTTCGTTGCCTCATATGTTGAAAAATGAGAATTTGTGTGTCACGCAAGATTCCAAAGTTGTCCTCCACGAGTTGTTTAGTACTTCATCCATACAACAAGTTGCTCCCGTTTTGCCCATGCGAGATGATCCAAATCAATGTCAACTAGTGATGGATTTTACACCTTTGCACAATCAAAGTCTCAATGTGCAAATCCATGACCAAAGGTTGACAAGAGAGTTTTGGAGCGCAACCTGGAATTTTCACAAGTTATATACAAGTTGGTTTCTATCTTGGCGAATATCTTTGTTCGAAAGCAACCTGAGGCTGACCAAACGACATATGGCTTGGCTCATGATCCTTCATCTATTCCCAACGTCACTATCCTCTAAGCGCACCGTCGATTTGTGGATAAATTGCTTTTAAGAGGAAAGGAATGATGCAAACATGAAGAACCTGCTCCCTTCCAAATTTATAAAGATTATTCAAAACTGAATTGGTGGTGTTATTTTACTACAACTTGTTATCATTCATAAAGAGTAGAAGCAAGTTAGTTTAGTTAGTTGTTTTAGTAAATAATGTTGTTTAGTGGTAGTGTCAAATGAAGGGTTTAATTGTCAATTTAATTGCTGTTTTAGTGGTTTAATTATAAAGTTAATATTCGGCCAGATTAGTTTTCAAAGATACCGAATCTTAGTTGGATTTTTAGTCCAAATCACATCAGGGTTTGAGTCATTGTAAGGCTAAAAATAGCCTAGTCTTTCCAATGTTTATTATTATTGAGAATTTTTCAGAAATATGTGAGTTATCACTTTTCTCTTGCTCCAAGAGAACTTTTCTTGAATACTTGAGAGTTTTATTAAATTATTAAATTTGAATTTATCAATCAAGTACACACCTTAGTTGCGGCGTTCTTCTACTAATAACATTGGTTCACTAAATCATTTGATTATGGGTTGAGATTTAATTCAAGATTCATAATCTTAAGGTTTAGACGGGTCAAGTGTTATTCCGCACCCCAACTTGATTTCTTCATCTTGGTCCAGAGTTTGGTGGGATACGAGTTCATACTTTCGTGGTGGACTGTATCAGCTTCAAAAATTCTGATACTAAAATTTCGATTTCAAAATTTCAAATTATTAATTTCGATTCACACACCTACTTCTAGTTATGGAATTACTTGCATTCAATACTCCATCTCATGAATGTGTGATGTCCCAATCACTTCTACTTTGCGTCCTCGAAATCTAAAGTACACCTGTGTATGGATTAGACCAAGTAACTTGTACATATCATTTTCACTCTATTCCACCGATGCGGGATATCACATCTAGTCTCCACCACATGAAGGTGGTCTTCTTTCAAAAGATACATTACAAAATCGAAAGCTAATTAAATATCATAAGCCCAACAGTTTTCCAGAAAGGCTGAAACTTCAGATGATCAAGTGCACGAAGTGTAAGGGATGGCCTTTAAATCAGCTTCTTTTTGCAGTAATGAACTAATTTTTTATAATCTGATTCTTGCTACTTGTTGCGCTACTCCTGTCTGCGTTACTTGGATTTGCCCTTGGATATAAGAAAATAAGATAAAACTTGGAAAGAGTTGCCTGCCTGGTAATGTCGATCGATCCCCAGAAAAAATTAGCCACGTAGCTTCATCCAAAGCTTCAAATTGAAACAAATATCATATGACGGATGCCTGCATGATGCAGATCGAGCAAAAGCTTCCAAAGTGAAGCAATTGGCCCCATATAAACTACTCTCTTCGCGTCAAATTTTTTGTGGTTGTTCGATATTTCACTTCTTTAAGAATTTGCATATCTATGGTACAGTTCATTAAATACTCCAACTCCATCTTCTGAGTCCAAAATTTTGACTGGCAGATGGCACATATGTCTGCAACAAGACGAAAGAGTATGAAAGGATTAATACTTTATCTTCGAGCTTTTGAAGATAACACACAGTGTTGTAGGACACGCAAACATGAGGCTGATTGATCCGTTGTTAACGGATTAATGAACAACGGATCAATTACCATATAGTCAAAACCGTGGAAAACGCTGGCTCAGTCAATGTCAAGAATAAACGGTCATTTTGGACCCTCGATTTTTATATTATAATTAATTTAATTCTTTATGTACATTAAACCTTTAATGAAAATTTGAAAATCATAACAAAATTGATCATATGTATGGTATGTGTGCCACTAAAATGGATCATTTTGATCCTTTATTGTCACCCTCTCTCTCTCTCTATATATATATAGAGAGAGAAATAGAGAGGCGTAGCGTAACCAATCGTCCCAACTGAGCAGCAACAACAGACTAATACTACTAAATGACAAATAAACAAATAAGAAATGACTAATACTTAAAGACTAAGAAACATTATTAATTTATTGAAACAACCAGCCACATCAATATCGTAACTAATTTGATTTGCAATTCCATGTACTTTAAATTAAATAAACAAAGACAATCATTTTTTTTTTACCTTCCCATCCTTCCACACACCTTTTACACTCTTAATTAGCAAGTATAAAATTCGAATTTTGAACTTGATGGTAAAAAAGAACCTAAGAGTTCTCCTCTAATCACCGGACCAACTCAGTATTTAAATCAATTATACTTAAATGTCAATAGTTTATTTCATGGCAGAAAAGAGCAAGTCTCCACAATTCATGTACCTTCACAATATAATCAATCTGGACCATACTATACGGAAAGCCTTTATTTGAACCTTTTTGTTCCTTAAATTTATTTCATGCTTATATTTTCTTAAATGAAGGAGGTAGGACTTAATGTTCCCGTGGTCATATATTCATTTGAATATTATTCAATACAATATTTTCTTTAAAAAATATGTACCATTTCATGGGTGAAATTTGAAAATGAGGAAAAATGATTTCTCACCCATTTACTCCATATGAAACAATGGAGTACGTACTTCCCCGGCTGCTCACTTTTCTACCGGGAATGTACACTTTTCTATGTTACCCCACTTAAAAATTCAATACAAACTAAACTTAGTAAACTAACCACATTTTTTTTTATTTCATATTCTTTTTGTTGGCATATTCAATCAAGGCTCACAATTAGAAAGTTTCATCTTATTATTTAGTAGTAGTGTTTTAGTCAAATTAGAATTTTAGTAATTCTATTGGAGTTAAGTTATGTAGTTTTATTGTTTAGGAATTAGTATCTTATTAGGAAATTTCTTATGGTCGTAAGACTTAATTATCAAGTCATCTAATCTATAAATAGGGAGTCATATTATTGTGTTTAATTGAGAAGAGTGAGTCATATTATTGTATTTAATTGAGAAGAGTGAAGGATTAAGAGTCTTGTTCTTATGATGTGATTAATAGATTATTGTTGGTATTATTCCTCTTGTCCCACACATATTCTTATGTGTATGAATTGCCTCCCCATATAAATTGATTTTATAAAATATATCTCCTACATATTTTTGCTGAATTTTTTTGGTTCTACACTTTTGAAAATCGAAACTTAATAAAAATGTTACATACATTCTAAAATTGGATTTAACAAATCACTCTTAGTCATTAATTTTTCCAAGGCTATATCGTGATAATTTTAAAAGTTACAAATCACC
Organism: Coffea arabica; assembly: GCF_036785885.1. Taxonomy (NCBI): domain Eukaryota; kingdom Viridiplantae; phylum Streptophyta; class Magnoliopsida; order Gentianales; family Rubiaceae; genus Coffea; species Coffea arabica. Next base: position 12,383,926 of record NC_092313.1, on the reverse strand, counting down.
CTTAACCACTAATTTTTTTCAAATATATTATTATCTTATTTCGTTATACCTGAGTTTTAGTCGGTGTCTCCACTATTTAAATTCTCAAACGATACATGCAGGCAGTTTTAATATATGGTTTGTGTAATGGGTGTTCTAATCATAGGACACTCGTTAAAATATATTTTAAGTATTATATTTTTAAAAATATAAGGTTAATTAAAAATAAATAAATAAATACAAAAAAAGACGGATAACATTAAATAAAAAAATAATTATTAATATATATATATATACACACACGATAGATGAGGTGAATATTCATACCCTTTAAGATGCTAGTTGATGTGCGCCGCCAGACATATTTTATTTCTGCAACGCGGTTAGTTTGTTAGTTTTGCTGGAACTCATGATTAAAGTGTATTTACACTGCAAAAGATACTGCACTGACAAAAGTAGTATTAACATCAGGAAAGGCAGAACCGGTCTAACAATAGAGCACCATCGCACTGCATGATTAATATATGCATATTTTTGAATTATCCTGTCCAGCACCAGCCTAGGATGACCAAATGTTTCTGTGCAATTCCACAGATGGCCACACACGGAAGGTGCCAATTGTCTAGATACAATGATCATGCACAGCCATGCAATTGTCCAGCACCGGCTTAGGATGATGACCAAATGTTTCTGTGCAATTCCACAATTGGCCACACACGGAAGGTGCCAATAGGGGGCCAAATTCACTATTCTCAAATAGGTGAACCAAGGGCAGGATCGGCATATAAGGGCACCACCGTCAAAAGCCAACCCAACAACAAATGCCAGCTATAAATTCCTCAAAGCAGCACGCAATAACCACGCCACCCATGTTCCAAAATTACAAAACTACCCACACATTTAAGGTGCCAATGAGGGGCCAAAATCACTGTTCCTACGACCATTCGCTCTTTTATACTATTAGGATTAGGATTAGGATTAGGATTAGGATTAGGATGTATGTAACCGGTCATCGCTGATCCCACCATGATCCTAGTATTTAACGCAGTAAATCTCAGAGCTTTTTAAATAAATATATTTGAGAACGATCTAATTTTCCCGGATTTGACAAATACCTCTTCCCTTCTTCTCTTCTGTGGGCGTGACCGGGATTGGTGTGTGGCTTAATACTACACTAATTTTAACGATTTTGGCCATTTTCAACAACGCGTAACTTTGATTGCACACGGTGTAATTTTATTTACACAACGTATAATTTTAATATAAAATTTTATAAGTTTCACATGCGATATAAAAATTAATATATAGCTTGTGATTTGAATCGCACAATTTATTAAGGCCAAATCATGGCCGTTAACAGACCGCTCCTGCCCCGTTTCCACTACACGATACACCTCGGGCACGAGGACCCACAAGAAACAGAGAAAGCGAAGGCCACTGTCATCGTTTAGCTTCTGGCCCATTCCAAAAATCAGTTGTTAAATACTGCTAGAACAGTTCTCTGCTTCAGTAATCTGAGCGTTGAGACTCAACTTCTGTGAGAAATGGAGGATTCACTCCACCAGACTATACTCCTACCTGAAGCACCGGTACATTCGATTCTGAAAGAAGAGGAATCGTCAAAAAATCCCTTCAAACGCTTGCCAGACGACTTGATAGTTTCCCACATTCTGGACAAAATCTATGAGGCCAAGTCCCTCTGCTTGATTTCATTAGTTTCCAGGCGTTTTTCTTCTCTAGTTTACCAAACCCACGTTCTTTCCCTCAGAATTGCTCTTTATTGGGGCAGGGCCCCTGGGCAAGTCCTCGATTTCGAAACCTGTGCCAAATTTTTGGCTAAGTTCAGCTCCATAAAATCCCTCTATGTTGAACTGGACTATTCTCGGAATCTCACCGGTGACGTGGACCCACCAGTTGTTAAGTGGAAGATTGACACCGAATCTGCTAGCTTCATGATCCTTACAGCTAGAAGCCTTCAATTGGGTACTACTGATGACGATAATGATCAGGGCAATGCTTTTAATCCTGATCATTTTAGGTTACTTAGACGGTTTTTTAATTGTTGTATGATCATGGCCTGTTGGTGGTTCAAGTTCGTGGAAAAGCTGGTTCATTTGCTGCCAGAATCCCTTCAAAAAGTTGTGGTCGCTGATTCAAAGAGGGAAGGAAAGGTTCATTTTGCACGAAGGGATATTATTCGAATGAGGAATGGAAATAGTAATTTTGGGGTTGGAGAGACAAACGTCAAAGCCTGGCACGCACCATTCCTGATCCTTCCATTGTCAGGCTATGTGATGAAGACTGTTACTCTTTTTATTATCAAAGGCACCGATAGGAGCGATAGTGACGATCTTTTGATTGCCAAAGAAGCCTTTGATGAGGAAGATGATCACCGAGTTTATGTGGAAGCTATAGAGGAAACGATGAAGAGGGATTTGATTTCACAAGATGTTTTGCCGGCACGTGACTTTTCATTTTTTCTCAACTTGGACTGAGTGACATGAGCAGAAAGGTTGCAACTCAGTTGATCGTTTGAATAAGCATCAGATTCCATCTTCTAGAGCTAGTGCTCAGTATCTGACCATGTAAGCATATTTGCTCTGGCTCAGGTTTAGTCATTAGTTATGCTTGTATTTTTAGGGAAGGACAGACAAGAATGAAAATCAAGTGTGAAACAGAGAATTACATTGCGGTTGTTTACTTGTTTTACAATATGTCCCCTTTTGTTCAAACTTTGTAATTCCTTAATTTAATCCATGCAAAGGCGTTCAGTCTGAATTAGCATAGGGTATCATCTTCCTTCCCGTTTGGATTGCTATTTTTAGGGGTCATCGTAGAAAAATATATTATAGCAATATAATGTATGTAAAGTAAAAATGTGACTGAAAAATGCATTTCTGAAAAGCATAAAAAATTTTTCTGCCAAAAAATCACAATCCAAAGTAGTACCACTACTCTAGAGTCTATTATTTATATGCAGTGATGGTTCATTTTCTCCAAGATGAAGCATTCAATCTATTATGTAGTGTCCTTCACATTTCTGAGATGTGTGGAAGCCTTGGGCATTTGGAGGGGGGGGGGGGGGGGGATGTTGAGCCCACGGCCTATTTCTTCTCCACTTTATAGTTTAAACTCTTATCAGAACTCCAAAAGGTTCTCTTCCTCTACCCACAAAAGAGTAAAATAATTATGCCAAGGGATTTGATGGCTGTGATTTCGCCACGTTTTCACGTTAGTTTATAAATTTCTTCAGTTGCAGTTTGGATCATACAACAATAATCGTGTCGAAATACACGCGAGCCCGCCTCAATCTTGAAACACATTATTAAGAGTGACAAAATCTAAACCCTGTAAAATCCCGCTTGCATTTTACGCCCCCCAAAATGGTGGAGTTAGTCATACACTTTATAATGGGGGATTTCTTGAAGCCTGTCACTCTCAATATCATCCATCGAGTTATTTCAAGAAATAATTTTTGTGTTGTTCTTGAACATGTTCCATTTTTGTTTGCTATAATATTGCTTAGGCCTTGTGAAAAAGTTTATTTTTTTTTCCTTTTCCAGTGAAAAACAAACACTAGGCAGAGCCCATATCAAGTTGGCTACCCAGAAAGACGAAACATTAGAGCATACCAAATTTTCAAGCAAAGTTAGACTTGACAGTGTTGACACTAAGCTAGACCAAAAAACACAAAGCAAACAGATATTTGCAAAGTACTCCTCCGGACTTGTGAAACAGAATGGAAGCTCTGGCTGATGAAATATTGCCAGTAGAAGAACAAAAATCTCCATTTTGTATAATAGAAGCAGGACAAGAAAAAAGAAAAAAGAAAAAAGAAAAAGATCCCTTCGAAAGATTACCAGATGAATTTTTAACAAAATCGGGGAGGCCAAGTCCCTGTACAGATGTTCGTTGGTCTCCGAACATTTTTCTTCTCCATCCCTCGTCGGATTCTGTTCCCGCAAAGAACTAGAACAGATGAGTACCCTTTTTCTCCATCTCTGTCTTCCTTCTTTCCCCAGAAAAGTGAAACTCCTTCAACCCCTTTCAGCTCCCCTGAAATTCATACTTGAGTGCTTCAGCTCACTCGTGCAGTAGAGGAAATTCAAGTCCTTAAGATCCCTTGTTGTGGAATTCGATCATGACGATCTCAGTTTTGATGAACGAGTGCCCACCAGCAAGGTGGAATTATAACTCTAAATCCAACTGCTTTACTTTACTAACCATTGGTGACATTAGTTAGATTCATGATTTAACCACTGAACAAGAGGATGATGGTCATGTTGACGATGACCAAATTGACTGGCTTTGGACTTGCTTCAGCTGTCATTTGAAGATGGCTGCATTCTGGTTCTCGTTCGTCCAAGTGGAGGTTCTTTGCTTCCCAAAATCCCTTCAAGATGTAGTTGTCACTGATTCAGAGCAGCATGGTAGGCTTGTTATCGATGGAACTGAAATTGATGAGACGAGGAATCGAATTGGAGGTAAAGTTTTCTAGAATGGATTGAGGAGGATCAGACTAAGGCATGCTGGTGTACTTCAAAAACTGCCATCATCTGGCTCAGTTACGAAGATGGTTTACTCTGTTTATGTGAAATGGCCATAAGAGTGCTAGCTATGATGATGATCGTGATGATTTCTAGAATGGATTGCGAGCTTAGACAGCTTTGAAAGAAAAAATTGGACCCTAAATCAAATAAAATGAAAAAAACAAAATGACAGAAGAAGAAGAAGAAGAAATTGGATCATAAACTACTCTCTCGTGTCTCAGAACTTCCCTTAAGTTAATAGATCGATAATTTTCTGTAACTTGGGAGAAGAAAAAAAAAAGATAATTTTCAATTTGCTCGCACATCTTTGGTGGTTTGAAAAACTCTGAATTCTAGAGACGGGGTTGCGATTGCACAGCAATCAGTAAACCCTTAGCGTCTGTTTGTTTGGAAGGAAAATATTTTCCAGAAAATGTTTTCCTGATTTTCTATTGTTTGGTTGGGTTATTGTTTTGGGAAAAATTTTTCCTGCCAAAAATATTTTACATTAGATGGTGTAAAATGACTTCCCATATAAATGAATTGAAGTTATTTTCCATGTCCGCATCATTAGTCGTGAGACTATCCATTCAAACTCTCCCACCAGCCTTAAGTTTCAGAACAAAACCCACCACTTGTACAATAGTCCACTAAGGGTCTGTTTGGTTGGATGTAAAATGTTTTCCTTGGGAAAATATTTTCCGTGGAAGTAATTTTCCATGAAAATCATTTCCCTTTCATCATTTTCAGGTGTTTGGTTAGCTTATTGAAAATATTTTCTTACTTCATTTTTCTGGTGTTTGTTTAACTTTTGAAATATTTTCACTTTTATCTCTATCTTTACTTTCTACACATTATAACTACATACTTCTTCCCATGCAAAATAAGAAAATTTATCTCATTGTTTAACTTTAAAAAATCTTGGAGAAATGTATATATGAATAAAAAATATCTCCTTAAACAATAAACAAATTGCTGGCCATTTAGTGTCAAAAATCAATCATATGCAATGCTTATTGTGACATATATCTTGCACTCTCACTGCTGAAAGTTTCTCTAGAAAAGAATATTCCTATTACACATAATTAATTACTAGCATAGGATGAGCAGGATGAGGTTTTTTTTTTTTATTTTGAATATACTAGGGGGAGGGTTGGGTAGTACGGGGGAGGGAGTGTAAGGAAGAGGTTTTGGGTTCGAATCCTCCTGTTTATACAAAAAAAAAAAAAAAAGAACATACTACAAGATGTTTTCAGTAAGTTTGGAACATACTACAGGCGGGATGCATGCATTTCGGAAAACAACTTCAGTAAGTTTGGAAGGGAAGTTGTTTTCCATAAGATGAGTGAAAATATTTTACATAGGAAAATGTTTTCAGTAACTTTTGTGCAACCAAACACGGGAAATTAGGAAAATATTTTCCTAGAAAACATTTTCACTCGAAACAAACGGACCCTAAAGATTTGTAGTCTTCATCTCCTCCCAAACACAGGAAAAAACATGGAGAAGGATATTATTTTCCTTGATAAAATTTTCCATGGAAGACATTTTCCGTTGAAAATATTTTACATTGAATCAAACGGACCCTTAGTCCATTTTGACAGTTATTTTCAAGTCTCGCTTGTACAATTTAAATCTTATTTGTGCATCTCTTAAGATTCACTTATACATTTTGAATCTTTTTTTTTTATGCATTTTGAGTTTTACACATTTCATTTGCACACTATACCAAACAAGTACAACCTCTAAAGTCAGACAGCTAAGAAGATGATCAGTTACATTGACACAAGTAACCATGGGGTTTGTTTTGATTGTGAATTATTAGAGATATTTTTACTATAGCACTTTTTTGTGATGTGATGTATGTGAGATAAAAAGGTAATTGGGAAGATAAAAAGGTGTGTTAGAAATTGTAATGATGATGTAAGCAAATATATTTTGACAAATAAACAGCAATCCAAACAAACCCATATGTTAATGGGATAACAACAACCTAAAAAAAAGTGAAAACTCCGTACGAGAAAACTAAGAGCAAATTATTCGGATAATCATTGAACTTTTTGAATAGTCAAGATTTAGCCATTCAATTATTAATAGTATATTTTTATCCATTAAACTATTAAAATTTAAAAGTATAAATTTGGGCAATTTTATTTGATTTCACCGTTAACTCTACTAGATTCAAGGATTTGCACGATTCATGAGACGTACTATTAATAGTTAGGTATAGCAGATGTAACAACAAAATAGATTGAATGACCCAAAATTTATACTTTTGATAATTTAGCAGGTACAAATATATTGTTAATAATTGAACAGCCAAAACTCGACTATTTGAAAAGTTTAATGGCTGCTCGAATAATTTCCTTCTTACAAAAACTCGAGAAAACTACTTAACTGTAAACTAATGGATAGTGAAGTCAAAAATCAAAGTCAAGCTTCCTTGTTACAGTAGTACTCGTTTATACGTCATGCAACATTATGTACATATCTTAATGGTCAATTTTAATCTCCGTATTCCCCTTTCACAAGTCTTCGTTTTCCTTTTTGAATGAAGAAAATGGTTTCAACTTTCACATGTATGTGTTTGTAGCTTAGAAATGGCTCATTATTTTGGTGCGCCTGATAGGACTGCCTTCAAATGACAACGCATAATATGCTTGGACGATCTTTCTCTTTTTTTCGGCTGCGCTTTCTTTGGGAAGATGCTACTCCGAACTTTGTCGGTGGATAAACATTATTAATTAAACTTAATCAGGCTTCCGATGTGCACGTTACTATAGAATATATACTCCGAAGTCACGCCGTTACTGCAATTTGATCAAGGCTTTCATGTACCTGCCGATGAGCCAAAATTCATGAGACAAAATTTACAGAAAGTGATTAGTCCTATTGTAAACAAAATTAATTCGAGAAGTACGTACTAGTAAATACAAGCAATAGGATGGAGGCCCTTGTTTTATCTACTAATCTACAGTACCATTACTTGCTAAATTAGAGCCTATAACTCATTTAATATAGCTTCTTCAACAAACATTCTTGAAGTCTTCATGAGTTCAGGACTCAATCTAAACATAAGAACACAAAACTCCATTTCATTCAGCTTCCCGTCGCCATCCAAATCCCCTTCTTCTAACATAGATAGCAATTCGTCATCCTTCATGTCTTGCAAGCCTAACAAGGCTGAATTTTTCTTCAAGCTCTCCAATGTGATCAGCCCTTTTTCTTCATCCATCAGCAACCTAAACCCATTGCCTAGCTCATCCAAGAATCCTTCTGCCCCAAGTTTCTCCACCATTGTAGGGAAGAAATCTTCAAACTCGACAAGGTACCCTTTTAATGCCATTATTTTCGGTACCAAATATTGATGCACGAAGGAGAGGCTAAGAGCCTAAGACAAGAAGTTGATGTGAAGGAAAGGATGGTGATAGAGGGCTTTAAATAACAAGAGATGGCCAGAAGATCGATAAAAGAGCGAAATTTCTTGGTGGAAGGAGTGGTAGGGGCGAAGGAGATGCCAACTAATGTACGTACAGATGAGGGTGTCTTACGTTGGATTCGGGGCGCTTTTGCAGTTAAATTTCTTGGCCGTTACATGGCGGCGTCAGGTGGTAGGCCTTCCTCGAAGTTGCATGGGAAGCTGCCCGAAAACTCTTTCTAAATTACGTTGGCTTGGGCTCGAGCTGGTCAGCAGTCACGGCAAGCAATTTCCTTTTGGGGCAGAAAAATAATTTGGTGGCAGTTTCCAAAGACATAATTCTATTTAACAGAAATTTCTTGTAGAAGCAAATTACTGACCAATTCGTCATCTAAAACTGAATCTTGATGAGCAGTTTAAATTAGGTTGAATAAAGTGCAAGTCATTCTTCCACATTTACAAGACTGTTTGCGAATTTTTGCAGTAAATCATAATCACGTCCGAGTAATACGATGACTTGGGCTTAGAATTAATTTAACCTGTTTTCGCGGTGTTGATGGCATGGGATAAAACATTCGGGGCTGGTCAAACCCTTGAACATCAACCCTTTTTTTTTTTTTAATTGAGGCTGATGGTCTATAATCCATTCTTCCGACAAAGTATAATTAAGGACATAATAGATAATACAACTATGCTAAACAAAAGATGCAACTATCAACTTCTCTTGCACACAACTTTTGAATAACAGAAGTATGACTTTCACCAGATGCTCAAAACATGTAACAGCTGTACTCTCAAATGTCAAGTGTAAACAATGAAGCTTTAGTTGTGTCTCATATTTTCTTTGAAAATACCAATTTTTTTGAATACATTAACAAATTAAATTGTACATCCACTCCACCGAAATTTTCTAAGCACCTGAGTGAGTTTACAATTTTTAGCTCAACCATGTTGTAGTATTCTAATACGCTTCTTCGTGATTTTCTTCACTTTATCTGATCTGGCCGGATATGTTAATTGTCTATAACTTAGGGGTATACTTGTGCATAGAAAAGAGAACAAAAGAAGAGAACATTTCGATTTGAGTGTAAAAAAGATGAGAAAATTTCGCCAAAATAAAATAGAAAAGAAGATTTCATGTTTCCGGAGAAATTATGTGGGAGAGAAAAGAATTAGTCATCTTTTTTACGCAGAAAAATTTCTATATTTTTTGTAAATGCATTTCCTAATCACTTTTATACCTTATATATATATATATATATATATATATATATATATATCAATCTTTACAATATATTTTATTACAAAAATTCTTAAAAATAGCAGTTCAAACGGGCTTCCACGAGCATTTTTCAAAGCTAAATCATTGTTACTTTTAAATCTCAAAGATTTTCTCCAACAGACGAACCGTTGCCCAACATTCTTTGCTAATAATTGGTACTAGTACCAATTTGTGCGTCTATTTTAACACTTTCCTTCAATTAATTGCAAATAAATCTACCGGATACATGTTTTACAGTTGATGTAAATTAAAAAAAGGTACCGATAGACTAGGGTAAAAGCAACTACACCCAAGTAAAATACCAATCCTCCCTCTCTTGACACAAAACAACAATACTTGGGCAACAAGCAAAAATTCACAAATATTAGGCCCTCAAATTATCATTAGAAAATAGAAATTAGTCTTCATTCCGCTTTTTGGACTAACTCATCTCTCATTGGTTTCTGTGAAGAATGGAGGACTCGCTCAATCAAACAGTAGGAGCTGATACAAAGAAGGAAGGGACGAACGATTGATCTTGTGAGGATTAGGAGTGGAATCAAAGGTAGTGGTACAAACTTTGGGAATGGAAAGGCAAACATCAGAGTCTGGTATGTACCCTTTCTGAAGCTGCCGATCTCGGGGGGTGCGATGAAGAATGTTACCATTTTTATTAGCAAAGACACCAAGATTGATTATGACGATCACTTGATAGCGCAAGGAACTTTTGATGGGGAAGCTCACCAGCAAGTTTATGCGGAAGCCGTCATGGAAATGCTGAAGAAAAAAAAATTAAGCTTGCTTCCACGCATGATATTGGGCTCTAATCCGTTCATCCTAACCAAAGGCGCAAGATTTTGCATTGGCTGCTTATTTGGTTAGGTGGAAAAAAACCCTAATCAACAGGAGCTAAAATGTTATTTGCCCTAATTTAAATTGGCTTGACTTTGTGGATTTTTTTTGGGGGGGGGGGGGGGGGGGTTGCAATGGGATCGCTTGTGGTACGCAAAATGCGCAATAATAAGGAAAATTTAATTAAATTTTTAGTTACACTAAGAAAATTGCAGTACATTTGCCCTTTCGAATCTTACAATTGGTGCTCAAAGTAGAAATTCCTCAATAGGCTTTAGCTGGGAGCCCAGTCCTCATAGAGCCCAAAGCAAAGCTTGTTTCAGATAGTAGAATTCGTTTTTCCCGCCATTCATTTCAATGTGGATTGTGGACGTAAATACATTATTTGAAAACGAACTAGTTTTCCCGGACTGACTAATTCCTCTTCCCTTCTTCTCTTCTGCGTGACGGTCAGTCCGTGGCTTATACTACACGATACACCTTGGGCACGAGAACCAACCAATATTAATGCCCCAAAAAAAAAAAAATCCAAAAATCATCAGTGTAGTTAAATGCTGCAAGATCAGTTCTCTGCTTCAGCAATCTGAGAGTTCAGACTCAAATTTCTGTGAGAAATGGAGGATTCACTCCACCAGACTGTGCTAGCAGCTGAAGAACCGGCACAGTCGATTCTGAAACGAGAAGAATCGTCAAAGAATCCCTTCAAACTCTTGCCAGACGACTTGATAGTTTCCCACATTCTGGACAAAATCTCTGAGGCCAAGTCCCTCTGCTTGATTTCATTAGTTTCCAGGCGTTTTTATTCTCTAGTTTACCAAACCCAGGTTATTTCCCTCAGAGTTGCTCTTTATTGGGCCAGGGCCCCCGGGCAAGTCCTCGATTTCGAAACCTCTGCCAATTTTTTGGCTAAATTCAGCTCCATAAAATCCCTCTATGTCGAACTGGACTATTCTCGGAATCTCACCGTCGACGTGGACCCACCAGTAGTTAAGTGGAAGATTGACTCCGAATCTGCAAGCTTCATCGTCCTTACAGCTAGAAGCCTTCGATTAACTACTACTGATGACGATAATGATCAGGGCAATGCGGTTAATCCTGATCTAATAAGTTTGCTTAGGCGGTTTTTTAATTGTTGTATGAACATGGCCTGTTGGCGCTTCAACTTCGTGAAAATGCTGGTTCGTTTGCTGCCAGAATCCCTTCAAAAAGTTGTGGTCGCTGATTCAAAGAGGGAAGGAAAGGTTCGTTTTGCACGAAGGGATATTATTCGGATGAGGAATGGAAATAGTAATTTTGGGGATGGAGAGACAAGCATCAGAGTGTGGCACGCACCATTTCTGAAGCTTCCATCGTCGGGCGGTGTGATGAAGATTGTAACTCTTTTTATTAGCAAAGGCAACGAGAGGAGCGATTATGATGATCTTTTGATTGCCAAAGAAGCTTTTGATGGGGAAGATGATCACCAAGTTTATGTGGAAGCTGCAGTGGAAATGATGAAGAGGGATTTGATTTCACATGAAGTTTTGCCGGCACAGGACTTTTCATTTCGTCTCAGCTTGCACTGAGAGGGGAGTCTCGAACTTTTTTGGAGCTTCTATTTCGTGGACTGTTTAGTCATTTTGTGCAGCAAATATATGTGGTGAACTTAGTGGAGCAGAAAATAAGGCCTTGTTTGAATTGCAACTTTTTGTAGAAATTTTTACATTTTTCTGTTAACAAATTTTTCAATCACTCTTTTGTTTTATATATATTAAATTGTTACGGTATATTTTTCTACATTTTTCGTCTTCTTGACCTAGTAGGTGCTATATGCTTAATCAAAAAGTTGAAAAAGTTTTATTAACAGGGTAGGGTACAAAAAGAAATTAGCTTTTATGCTGTTTTGAGATTTTAATAACAGAAATCAATAGACCATTGATTCAAGTCTTTCAACAAATGACGTCTATATAAACTCCAATTTCATCTCATGATAATTGATAAGCATTGTATAAATGTAATAATTTTTTTAAAGTTTTCTCTTTATGGTATAATTAAAGTATTTAAAGTTTCAGACGGTAAGAAGAAATATTGAATCACTCGCAGGGATGACAATTGGGGCTGATACCCACGAGAGTGGATAGGGTAGGGGAGGGGCGGGTGGAGCAAAACTGGAGTAACTTTTTCCTTTGCTAAAAAACGGTGCTGGGGAATATACAACCCCCATCCTTACCCTGTGACCCGCCTAATAATATATAAATTATAATTATATACATAACATATTTAATATTATTAGTCATGTTAATACATTTATACTAAATTACTAACGACATTTTTATTAATTATAAGCATTTTTCCCTAGCATCCGCGGGTGAAGTCAGACAGGGCGAGGGGAGCGGATGACGGGAGATTAGGGAGAGGAGATGTTTGGGCAATGGGGCGGAGGGCTTGGGGGGTGGGGAGGGAAAGGGTCCTCCGCTCCATGTTGTCTTGTTGTCATTCCTAATCACCCTCTTTTTTCCTTATCGCTTTTTAAAACCCCATGAACTTTTGCTAATCCTTGCCAACATAAAACATCAAAAAAGACTGTTCATTCAATTGCATTTTCCAAGTACTTTTTGAGATGTGACATTTCGTGAGTTACAAGAGTGAATTAGAACGTACATACAAAATGTTGCAAATATATTTCTAAAAAAAATTCCGATCCATAGTCATGATAGATGAGATTGAAATAAACATGCTCGCCTTTTCTAAAACTGTATGTCCTTGATAAGAGAAGCTAGCTATACAGTGAAGCTGCAACGGAAATGCTCAACAAGGAGTTCTGAGGAAATGTTTCGAGCAGATGAATTTTGATTCCATCTCATTACGAGTATTAAGAGTTCATCTTGTTTTTCCTCTTTTAATTTGTAGCAAAACACACGAGGAGTATTCTGAACCCATTCAAGTAGATGAAACAGATTTTACAATTGCTAGCTCACCACACTACTGTATTCGGATCATCCAAGTTTTGCTTCTTCGTAATCTTTCTTCTCCCCAAGTTTGTAGATTTGTCACCTATGATTTAGACGTGGACTTTAACGAAGAGAGGAGAAAACAAGTCAACTTTCTTTTCGGGTTGTTTTGCATGGGCATTTAGCTGCAAAGCACAATCAAATGATTGTCACTTATTTCGAGTCTTTTTGTGAAAGTACCAAGCGGTTATCTTATGATAGTAGTGTAACTTGATAAAATAGCATGTTAGCTTTCCCACCTCATCATTTCTGAATTATCCAAATTTGTAGCTCGGGGACTAACTGACACCTGAGAAGAGACAAAAACCAACAACGTCCTCAAAACATGACAGAGCAGCGCTGTAGCACTAGCTCTAACCTCTCCACTCCATGATCCTAGCGGGGGTTGTACCATGTTCTTGGGTACCAAATCACGATTAGCCCCGCTATACTCCATAATCTGAAAACAAAGATTGTCTCAGCTAGTCTCTTCCACTTCCTGCCCATGGCAAAGAAAATCAGAAAGCAGTTGCCCGTGAGGATTGAGAGAGTTGCACGAAATGGAGACTCCTGAAGACGAAATTGCACCAGAAATTTCAGAAGAAGAAGGCTACTTCAATAGGTTGCCAGATGACCTGATAATATGCCATATATTTGGCAAGATCTTAGATGCCAAATGCCTTTTCAGTTGCTTTTTGCTCTCCAAGCGCTTGGGTTTCCTGGTTTTGCAATCCAAGACCATTTCTTGCACCATCCTTGGCTGGTTTCCTTCTCATGATCAGGAGACTGTCATTTCTTCCACAGCCCAGTTCACTTCATGTCGATGCCCCAAAAACTCCTTTCTGCACTCAAGAAACCATTCCAATTTCTCCGTGGGCTGTTCCCCAACTCCCCTCCCTCCTTGTATGATAAAACCTCCGCTATTCCACTCTTGAGATTTATCAGGGCATTCAAATCCCTTAAACGTCTCTATGTGGAAGTTTCTTTCTCCAGTAACATGAAGGCTCGTTCAAGCTTGATTGATGGAAATTTTCCCACAGGAACCATACACAAGTGGAAGGCAGAGTTCAAGAGTCAAAGCTCAGATAGCTTTATAATGTTTCTTGCAAAGAGTCTTGCTCCTGTGGCTGATGGTGATGGTGAGCATGATGATCATAATCATGGAGAAGAACTGACGGCCCGACGAGGGGCATACGAACACCTGTGCATCTTCAAGGATGCTGTACAAGACGCTCTTCTCAGGTTGACTCCGTTTACAGAAGCCGCTCCTTTTCTGGCGGATCAGCTTCAAAGCATTGTAGTTACTGATTCAAGGAAACAAGGGAAGGTTGTTTTGGGGTTGGAAAGGCTTGCTGAGTTGCGGAGTAGAAGTACGGTTATTACCCGAAATGATGGGAAGCTCAAGGTGTGGAGTGCCGCTGTGGTTACTTAGGCTGCCTTTTTCAGGCTATGCGATGAAGGGGGTGACTGTTTTAGCACTGAAAGCTGGAGCTACTGATAATGATGAAGATTTTGAATCTGTCGCAAAAGATGCTTTTGAAGGGGATGAGATTTTTGGTGAAGCTGTTTCTGATATGCTGAAGAAACCTGCCAGACTACCGATTTGATAATGATTGGATCAATCTGAAGTTGATACTAGTTGTTAGATTCTGAGACTGATCTGGAATTGTTCATATACAGCCTATCAGCTGCCTACATTTGCTTGATTTCTGTTTTTCTTTCATCTACCTTCATGGCATGGCATGTAAACTTTGTCAATTTTCTCTAAATTAAGATGGCCATGTTGCTGTTTCCAATGAGAAAAACTTGTGCTCCTTGCTCCTCTATATTTTCAGAAAAAAAGCAGATCTTTTACAAAACTCAGCTACAAGTCAAACATCATCATACTCTTGCCCCCCCTGCATCAGTGGAAGTGGAGTTCAAAAATGGTAATGATAAATACAGGAATTGGACTCCAAACAACTGAGCATTTATCAATTGGTTAACAAATTTAATAGCCAAGTATACATACTGTATACGAACGTAAAAACATGGTTAATAATGTACTTATCGTTCCCATATTCCATAAGATGCATAATTACACTGCACTCAGAAAATGTGTGACAGAAAGTCAGAATTTGCCATTTAGTTTCTATTTCATGTGGTATACAAATTTCAAAGAGTCTGCATGGAGATGAATTGGAATCAAGACTCTGCATTAGGTCCTACAACTACTCAACTAATTTCAAACCAAAAAGGATTAAAAAAATTGGAAAAACTTGCCCAAATAAATTGTATTGTATGTCTCTAATAGGTAAATATTTTGGTAGTATTTCTGTCAATTTAGAACACGTGCCTGGAAATTCTTTTCTTGCCGAGAAATACAAATTTCGTTCTCATGATGATGCCAATAGACAAATCACAGCGACTACCTTTGCATCCTTTGCTAGTTGCACAATAAGAATATGCCACTTATCCTATTTGCATCACACCTAATTGCATGGTTCCCTTGTAGCTGGTACTGACACCTGTAAATTGCATCTTCCAAGGGGTAAATGCCTTATTCTTGGGTCGCAAGGAGGAGTGGTCCTATATAAAGAGATTTTTTTACCCTCATCCCACCTCAAGAAAATTCAGAATTCAGTTCCCTATTCAGAAAATTGAGAGAGTTACAGGAAATGGCGACTTATGAAAATGAAATCGTTGTGATTACAAAAGAAATTCCTCAAGGAGAAGAAGAACAAAATCACTTCAATCGGTTACCAGATGAACTGATAGTATCCCATATACTTGGCAAGATCCCAGAAGCCAAAACCCTCTTCAGCTGCTATTTGCTCTCAAAACGCTTTGCCTGCCTGGTTCTTCAATCCCAGACCATTTCTTGCACTATTTTTGGCATCCCTGGCGGGGTTCCTTCTCATGCACCCACTTCCACCGCCACATTTCAGTCTCTATCCATGCCCAGGAAACTCCTCCATTCCCTCAAGAGAGTAAATCCCTTTCGTTTCCTAAGTCGGCTCTCCCAAAAGTCTCGTCCCTCCTCCTCTTCTTCTGATAAAAGCATAACCTTGCTTCTGCAATTGGTCAGGTTCATAATGAAATTCAGGTCCCTCGAATTTCTCTATGTGGAAGTTGAATTCTCGGGGTCGCATAAGATGTTGAAAACTCCTTCAAGCTTAATAACTGAAGGTGGTCTAGACAGTCCCAAATTTCCAACCGGGCCCATATTCAAGTGGAAAGCGGAAAGCAAGCCTCAGAATTCTGGAGGCTTCATATTGTTTCATGCAAGGAGCGCTGCCTCTTTAGGCCCTGCTGTCTGTCATAATGAAGAGGAGGAAAATGATCAAAAAGTAGTAGTGTTGGCCCGGCGAGAAATGGAGAAAGAGATGTGCATTTTGGAGGAGGTCTCAGAAGATGCTCGGTCGATGTTGACAATGTTCGGAACATTTGCTCCTGTCTTACCTGCTCGGATTCAAAGCATCGTAATTACAGATCCAATGAAACAAGGGAAGGCTGTTTTGGGGAAGGCAAAGCTTGCTGAGTTGAGGAGTGGAACAAATATGGCTGGCAATAAAAGTGATCCGAAACTAAAGTGTGGCATGCGAAAGTGGTCAGGCTTCCATTAACAGGGTGTGTGATGAAGGGGGTCTCCATTTTTGCGATAACATGGGGTGCATTGAATGATGATGAAGACGTTGAATCGATAGCAAAAAATGCTTTTGAAGGGGAAGAGGAAGTTTTTGGTGAAGCTGCCACCGAAATGCTCAAGAAACCAGCCTGTTTAGACGAATATATTGCAACTTGCATGATATAATGACTAATCAGTGTTTTAGTTGTTAATCCCTTTATCGTATGGTTCTCTGTTTGATTTCAGACTCATCATCTATAATCCATCATATATCATTGGCGTATTAATTAGATCATGATGATTGGTTAACGTTAGTTTCTCTCTGACTAATAAATTGACCATTTCTTTGGTCTCATGGGAAAGTAGTAGCATGAGTATATGATCTTTGAGGCTGGAGGAACAATTTTCCATTTATATCCCTCACTTTCTTTGTTTTTCTTTTTCATTTTTTCCCCTAATTTTCCCCCTGAAAGTTTAACAGAGTTGTCATTATAAATTTACCGTTAATGAGTCAAATAAATATGGTCCAAACGAAATATTTTAGTGGAAACCCCAGTGGAGTGTGGACATGCCCACAGCCAGTTAAAAACACTGGTCTGGACTATCAATGAGAAAAATCTGTACTTAAAGATTGATGATATTTCAAGTAAAGCCCACTTAATTCATCCAGCAAGCCACGGGGTAGCTGGCTCAATTGCAGCAATCCAACTTGTTGCATGTTTGTACAAAAAGTAAATTTTTTTTACTGATATTCCCTCTAGCATGGTCCTATGATCCACTTAATGGTAGAAAGATTTGGAGGGACAAGGTGCTTTTTGATGTATATAACGCTACTACTAAAATTTGTAACAATAGATTTTTGCTTTGTTTGTCAAAGAAGGATTTTTTTTCTTTTGGGGGAATCCATGCTTTATATGGGAAATAGAAAAGGAAAAAGAAGGTGGTGGTCTAAAACCGACCGCGCCCGCCTCCTCTTCACACAAAAAAAAACCCATGTTTAGCCAAAAAATGATTGTAGACTGTACTAGTCTGGTAATTGTGGGAGTATAAATTTTCATATTCATACTATAAATATTTTTTGTTCAAGATAAAATAAAGTACCATTTAGAGAAATAAAGAAGGTCGTGCAACACTCTAAATCAAAGTGGTAAAAAAAAAAAAAAATTTCCCCTATGAGAATAGGTCGATATTTTCTAGCCGCAAGTAAAATTTGCTTCGTCCCAGCAATAGCTGTTTTCCTACGTCTCGTACTGTACATGTGCTCAAGCAACAAGAAAGCACAAATAATTTCTTTAACAAATATATGACACTGTTATACTTATCCCCCTGCCCCCATCCCTCGCTCAAAATGGGTTAAAACAAAGTTCATAATGCAATATCATAGTAGCTAGTAGGCAAGTAGCTTTAACAAATACCAAAATTCTCTGGGCCTCGAGATTCAGGTTCTGTCAAGAAAAATGGAGTCCATACTTAATCAGACAGTAGCAGCACAAATTCCGGAAGATAATCAAGAAAATCCCTTCAAACGCCTGCCGGAGGAGTTGATGGCCACCCATATTCTTGACAAAATCTCTGTCTGAGGCCAAGTCCCTCTTCTTCAAATCGCGAATTGTATTATTAACTTTCTTTTAAGTCATATTTGTATACTCTTGTGAGCAATGCCTTTTAAAATAAAATGAAGTTTGTTTGTTTATAATATACACTTATGTGATAAACTATTAATAACAATAAGGTGTGTTTCAGAATATTCAAAAGGTCCAAGAATGATTTTCTGTGGCATAAGCAAACTGATCATCGTCTTGACCTTGAATACTTTAGATTGTTTGTTATTGAAGAGTTGAAATCAAATGATGCCGTGACCTTTCAGTGCTTTATTTCATCCAAAAGGTGTTTACCCAAGTGACATAAAGATTCTGGCATGCACAATTGCTTAAGCTCAGTAACAAATAACAATGAAGGTTACTCTTTTTGTCCGCATGGGGGACAGATAATTAAGAAAGAAAGGGAGCTCGACCCAAACAAATTTAAGTTAAACGGGGAAACAATTTCATGTAATATCAACAAAGAACGACCTACATCTAATGGCACCTACTTTTGTCTGTTTGAAGTCAATTTGATATGGTTACACAGGTTACAGTTCACAGTAACAAGCCAAAAACTATTTTCCGAGCACATAATTACACACTGAGCTAAAGACAGTAACTGTCAAGCAAGAACGCAAATTAACAGAATTCAATACGAAGAAGCATCTACTGCCACATCCAAAGAGACCAACAAATCCTGGTCTGAAAGCACCTCCTAATAATTTCTCTACCTGTACTAAGCTAGCCTCCAAATCTATGATTTTTGAAGAACACACTTCTCATACAGAGCTAAGATGTCTTTTTTGTTTGGATTCTTCAACTGTAGCAGCTCGTCTCCAAAATTATGTTTAGTCAACTCCTGTTTCAGTCTTTGTATAGTAAACTTGGTATAGTCTTCAGTGTTGGTCTGCTGGCTATGGGTATCTTCATCACCCCTATATACTGAACCACCATCTTCGGGAGTGCTGAATTTCAGAGGGCTACTAGTACTCTTAGACCTCTTGTTTCCTCTACTTGCTTTATCATTAGCGCCCACATCGTGAATGGACTCAACCCCTAGTTCATAGTCTTCCACTCTCACTCGTTTTCCATGTGATGCAGTCTTCAACTTACCATCCCATGCTGTTTCATTTAGTCGCATTGCAGTCAACTGTTGCTGAAGCATGTCAAGCTTCCCTTGTGTGGCTTGCAGCTGAACAGAGAGCGCCTGAGCCCTATTGTTTGCTTCCGCACGTGCCGCACGTTCGGTATCCAACAACTTCTCCAGTACTTGAACTGTGCTAGTCCTCTCTTCATTATTCGATTCCAACAGTGACTCTATTTCTTTCTCCCTTTCTCCCACTCGCGCCTCCAGCATTTCAACTTTGGCCAGTGCATCCATCCCTGAAGCACGATATTTCTCCACTTCATTGGTGAGATCCAGTTTCTGCCTTTCTAAGCTTTCCAGGTGCCTCTCTGCTCTCTCTATCTGAGCCAATCTCTCCATTGCAGTTCTTTGGGTCTCACTCTTCTCTTTTTGAGCAGCAACTGCTTCAGCTCTAGCCTGGTCAGCCAACTCTGTTGCTCTTTTAGCCTCTCTTTCAGCAGATTTACATCTTTCCTGGACCTCCTCAAATCTGCTGAATTCAGATCGGTACTTCTGCTCCAAATGAATTTTTTGCTGCTCCAGAAGCCTTGCTTCTCTTTCAAATGACTGTGCAGTAGCATTGGAATTTTCTAGCCTTTCATTTAACTCCTTCAGTTCTCGTTTCAAGCCCGATATTTCAAGTTCATAGTTCTTCATCTTTGATTCAGCAGCCTGCCAAAAGCAAAGAGCACATTCAGCATACCCAAGCATAGACATACTCACTTTACTGCAAGCACAAAGCATGTATGGTGGTTGACTCACCTTTAGGTCTACATTGATAGTAGCCAAACGCTGATCAGCATGCTCAAGTCTAGATGCCTTTTCCTTTACTTCCTCTTCCTGCAGTGACAATAGCAAACAAAAATCAAGCACAACTACTATCAATGGACAGTGCAAAAGCACCACAAGACATCTACACATGCACGTGCAAGCACATATGGAAACCCGAGATCTGCACCTTCTCAGCCAAGGTACTGGCAAATTCAGCCCTAAGAGCATCTTCTCTATGTTGGGTTTGCTTATTGGTCCGTTCTTGCACAGTGGCAGCCTTCTCAAGGGCATTTTTAGCTTCTTTCACAGCAATGTCATATTTCCGCTTCCACTCCTCTGCCTCTTCTCGGGCAGACTGAGCTTGTTCATGAGCAGCAGCCAGCCTAGCTTCAGCAGCATGACTTTTGGATTTAAGAATTTGAATTTCAGAATTTACTTGGTCTTCTTCAGCCTTTTGCTTATACAAGAGCTGCTCATACTTCCTCTTCCATTCTGTTGACTCCTGCTTCACTGACTCCAATGTTCTTGATATGCTGGAACATCTCTCTTCCAAAGAACTGCATTTGCCCTGCAAATTGGTTATGCGATTCATGTAATCATCAGCAAGCTTCTTCTTGTCGTTGATGGCATCTTCATAACGCTTCAAATATTCAGACTTTTGCTGCTCAGCAGTTTCAAATTGTTTGTTCAGCAAATTCATCCTATCTTCAATTGAACGGCACTTCAATGAAAGAGAACTCTTCTCTGATCCAATTCGATCTATTTGTTTCTTAATGAGGTCATTAATTGGACCCTCCAAACTGGGGAAAATCAATTCAGTCACATGTAAGATCAGATAAAAAACCTTCTCATCATCTTACAGAAAGTCAATACAAACCTCTGTTGCAAGAAAATAGTCAGCTTTTTCCATTTTTCTGGACCATGACAACTGGATTCATATTTGGATAGAAGGCCATCAAGAACCTGCAAAACAACAAAAAAATAAGTCCACCACAATACTATGGAGCATTGTTAGTCATTCTTCACCCTGATATATTCAGATTACTAATGTCCACGAGTAACAGGCCATGGAACTTGAAAGAGTCAAGTCAAGATGGATTTTCCGCAGAGCAAGATAAGTTTAAGACTCAAACCCTAACCTTAAGGACATTATCTACTTTTGCATCTGCAGCATGGCAAGCACTTCTAAGTTCCCTATCCATATTCTGTATGGCATTTGAACACTGCAGATAAGCTTCCCTGAAAGCATCCTTCTTAATATCCTGCATTAACACCATATCCAAGTTAACCACCATAGGGTGACAGCAGTAGAAAATGTAAAGAATTAATTCATCGAGTGGCAAAGGTAAAAAGGGGGAATAATATCAGATTAAATCCAAAAGCCCTGTCCAACTTTACTTAACCTACATTTTGCCTCCCCATTCTTTTAGTCAGATCAATCTACTCCATCAACGTTCTAAATTTTCCAGACAGTATTCTGGCAAATCCCCAATTTTCAAGACATTCTTGCACTTAATAGAAAGCAATTTCCGCAAAATGCATGCTATAAAGCTCTATAGGTATATGCCATAAATATGTATCATCATCTCCGACCTTCCCTCTCTCTGCTCTTTCCCCTCCCCTTTTGGTGCAATCGAGGGATGAAACCCTGCCCTTCCCATTCTCTAACATACATTACACATAACAAACAACAGAGAGACTCTGCAACAAAGTCTCAAGCAGAAGAGAGATGAACAAACTCATGCAGTCACAAAAATATGGTTGTAGACAAATACATCATCTTACAGACGAATCAGCTCATAGCTTACACTGCAGACAAGATGAATTTATGCAAAAAGCACACAATTATTCAAGTGTAAACATGCAACAACTTTAAGAAGCTCTGGCCCAGAAAAAAAATGAAGGTAAAGGAAAGTGCTATTGATAGAGGATTTAATAAGCAGGTTCAGGAATTGGGAGGGAGAGAAGAGACGACTTGACAGTGATACAAGGTGTTTTAGGTTAGAGTGTTCACTAAAGTCCTAGTCAAGGTAACATAATACTTTCAAAGGATTTGCTGGCATGTTATACTAAACTGGGAAAAAAAGATATAGCAAAACACATTGATTCAATTGTATATCAAGGGACTATTGAAATTAACCAGAAGCTAAAAACAAAGATGTTAGGGAATCATTATGAATAAACGGTAAAAACAATGCACGGACTAAAAGAAAGATGTTACGGAATCACAATAAAAAAAGGGCAAAAACAATGCACGGACAATAGTTTGTTAAGTGTAACATTTGCTATCTATCCTCATCTCAGGCTGAGCTCCTCCTATGCCTCAACCTGCCCATAGCAATATTCTATTAACTTGACATGCCACTTATAAAACTCTATTCTATTAACATGTCACTTTTAAATCTCAAATCATACAAGCAAACCGGACTAAAGAAGGAAAGGCAACTCCTTGTTTCCATTCCTCTTATGTTTGGAAAAAGTATTACGCAAATCCAGCTGTATATGAACATGGTTAAAATTACCTCAAATGCTTTTTTAATGAAGGTCTGAAAACGCTTCTCATACTTCTGCCTAGTCGAACCACCCCCTACAGCAGTAGCATTAAACGCAGTCACAGCTTTTTGAACAGCATCTTCATGTGCTTCTCTAAGCGCAGCCTACAACCACACTGCAATAAGAACCTACCAACAGCCAATCCAAGGAGTTTAGAAGCAAAACTTACTTCCTCAGGAGGCTTCGAACGGTCAAATGAAGACATATAAACTTCAGTAGCCACATCAAATGCTCTTTGACACTCAGTTTCTTCAACGCTCTGCCCAAATGAAATCAAAAAAGCAAATCAGTAATGGGAAACACAAATAGGTAAAGTACAACAAGATTTAAAGCTATGAATATGATTGATGAGCACGCTCAGTTGCAACTTTCAAAAATAACATCAATCATGAAAATGTTGTTTTAACAACAGCAACAGTAAGGAAGAGATTAAGAAAGTATGTTAGTTCACTTCAGTAAAACTTGTAAACTTTCTAATATATCTTTTCAATTGAATTACTTTTTCCCTTCCTACTTTCACAAACAAAAACAGATATTTCCATTTGACATCCCTTTGTATTTGTTATTTCTCAAACACATCTTTGAAATGGATGTGTCTCTTCAAAAGCAGAAAGAATGTGATTTTACTTGTTTTGAGGACTCGTTTTCACATATGAACACACTCAAAGCCTCAAGCACTCAAATCACATAACCAGCAAAACCTTTAGAAGAAAAGACCAATAGTCTCTGCCTAGAGAAACACACACCCCAAGTGCCTACTGCAACTCCATTCGATATATCTGTGAGTACTACCTAACAATCTTGCACCCACGCCTCTGGAGGTCATTCCCTAGCTTTTATCCTCTAAAGCAAGCGAACACACAAACCATCAGCCTAATTTTTCTCCCACCACTCTTATCCTCCAACACCATCTCCGAAAGCCTTCTTTGCTTTGACTCCACTCCTTTATATCACCAACAACCCTATACTTCCAAGGAACCACTCACCTTTTTTTAATTCATATTCAGTTGCAAATACCTTAATTGCCTCAATGCAATTACCGAATCCAACAAACTCTAATAGTCAAAATAAACAGACAAACAAAGATATCTAAATCCCTATGTTCTGAAGTACTTCTCTTATGCACATGAAACCAAAAATGGAAGGCATAACGAAAGCTGTTATATCTTTTCCTTCAACATTTAATTACATTACAGATTAGCACAAGGAAGAAACATTTCATGTTTGAGGTGGAAAAGTGGTCTTCACCGGGATGTCCACAGGGTTGTGGCCTTGTGCATTATTATGGTTTGGGTGGGCAGGAGGAACAGGATAGATTACAAATGTAAAATTGATAAAAAGGTAACTGAAACAATAGCAAGATTATTTGGTTTCGACTATGTTATTCTTATTTATGTTCTTCAAAAGATAATAACTATCAAATGTATTTATCTTTGTAATGTTATCAAGACTAAACACAGAAATCATTTTTCTGAATAATAAACAACTTTGCAACCAAAAGGCCCCTTACTTTTATCATTTTAATGTTCACTGACAATTACCACAATACTTGGTATAACTCTCATAAAAGAGCTCTCTTTTGGCAACTTCACTTGCAGCTAAAGCTTGATGCAGTCACACACTGGCAAACTTTTCAGAATGAAATGCTAATAAATTTAGTCTTCCTAAAAGCTTAAGCTACTATTTTAAATATTTTGGTCAAGAACATAAACTTGCCCCTTAGTGCTATCAAACTTCAGAGAATGAACATATACATCCCTTAATATTATCAGAGAACAAATATATCCCTTAGTACTATCAGAGAATGAACAAATTTTAGCCCCTTCTATGACAGCTTCCTTAAAGTAAGAACTCAAAATTTAACTATCAATCCTCCAAGGAAAAAAAAGGAGTTGTAGTGAGATTTCAATTCAAGAGAATAAGTGGTTACTTATTGAACTGAAACAAATTCTTGGTACAAGAAATATGCAACCCCGCTAAAAACACAGGCTGAGAAAAAGAACATCATGACAACTTTCTACTCCTAACAACCACAAATAGGAAACTTCTCAGGTCAATATCTTACTTGGGCATAAGTATCTTCAAATGATATCTATGGACAAATATTCAAGTCCTTATGGGTCGTATTTATACCTTTTGAGTTAAAGATTCAACAGAGTTGGAGGTTTGAATTTACCAGACGAGTATAAAACCACATAATCCACCACTAACCTGCCATGAGGATGTTATTGTTGGCACTGCTCCTTTATTAAGAGCATCTAGGAAGGACTGAGTGATGCGAGCAAGAATGGGCCCTGTCATTACCGTCGCTCCTACTTGCTTAGGCCTTGTCCTCTCAAACACAAATCTAGTCAAAGCATCAAGACCAGTTCTAAATTCTGGTCGTAATTTGTCCAGCTGCAAAATCAAAGAGGAAATACTAAATCGTTTGCACATTTGTAGCATTTACATATCCTAATGATAGTCCTATAGTATTCACAAAACAGAGTGATACTGACAGCAATTTGGTCTAGTCGTTGGAGATCATTTTCGTTGCTCAAAGGCCTAACAAGAGTAAAGCATTCTCTGTCTGGAAAAAGAGCTCGAATGGACTCGCGAATCTGGAAATATAGTCTAACTCATCAGCAGAATTAACTAGATAAAATTGGCAAATGTTAAAATAGTAGAACTACCATAAAAGAACTAAGATTCATACAATGAGTGCCAGTCTGCATAAAAGTACTTGATGATGGTAATAGCATTGTAATAAGAATCCACAATATTTAACATATAATCCTAATACTCAAGCTCAGGCTGTGACAAAATTCAGCCCAAGAAACCAGTTACAACTACTGAAGCAAAATGGACATCTGTGGGTACGATGCTGTGTATTATAAGAATGTTGAAGCAGATGTACAACCTCATTTTTGGCAGTTATATCTCTAGCGCCGCCTTGGACTGGTCTGAGAGCAAGCTCTAAGTAGTCACGAGGTGTTATTTTCCTATTATCCTCCACCAAGTCCAAATAAAAATCCTGCAGTAATAAACTGAAATAAGCACATCCTTGTATGCCTAAGGCAAGCTACTGGTAACAAGACTCATGAGAGAAAATTAATCGTGCACTATAAAGCCTATTCATCAAATAATAACATGGAATCTCAATTCTAAATTACCCTGAGAAGCCACATAAAAATTGGAGAAAACTGCCCAAGCTCGGAAGCTGTACTCCCTGTTCCACTGGCTCTGACACGAATATGCTTAGTCATTTCAGTAACAAGAGAGAGGCGATCTAGTGCAGCTTCATCAATGCCACCCATCTGAACCAACACAGTGATATTCCAAAACAGGAAAACTTTTGAGCTAGAAAACCTTTAGCATATATATATTTTTATATTTATATATTTATATATATAACACAAGAAAATTGCAAACATACTACCTAAAATATCAAAACAAACTACTTAAACTAGATAAACAACTACGCATCTCAAAGAATCGACAGTTCCAGGGAAAAAAATTCCAGAAACCTGGTTGTATATGAACAAGCTTGATAGGAGGACAGCCAAGGAGAATATTTGTGTACTATATGTTCCCTGACAATGATGGAAAGAGAGAAAAAAAAGGTCAAGTTTAAAATAGTTTAATCCTGAATTTGAAACAGATAATGTAAAAATACTGGCTGAATTGCATAACATTTAGAAGGGGTATGACATAATAGAACAGAACTAACCGTTTGATCATAGGCATCAATTCCTTCAGTGTCCAAGAGTAAAAGATTGTACTCTGTTCCATCAAGAGCAGTTCTCTTCAAAGGTGCGCTCCACAGCCAAATGCCTTTGGTACATGGCCGATGAGTTGCTGCAACTTGAAACCCACTACTCCTCCCAAGAAGCTATAGCACATTAACACCAAACAGCTTCTCAGAAAATAAAAAAGTAGGCAATTATGTGGCAGACAAAACAAAATATAGATTATCAATAACGTTACATCAGACAGCCAAAAAACTCAAACAGATAGATGAAGTGTTACTCTTATCGAATCATTTAGAATGAACTAGGACGCTATAGCAGCACCAGTAAAAGGCTTTCCTAGAAATCTTGGATATAAATAATTTGAAGCACCAGTATAGAGCACTTTTCAGTCTGTTGAACACTATCAAGAACAGTTTCACTTTTTCGAGAAAATTATATAAAATTTGACATAGAGTGAAGAATGGAGATGAGACCCAATTTCACCAGAAATATTTCCAATCTATGTGACGAATCAGAATATGAAAACCACTTCTTGCTCAAAAAGTAGTAAAGGACTTGGTAAAATGATATCACATATGATGCCTTTTCTAATACCAAGTACCAACGCAGAGACCATCTACAAGAAACATGGTTTTGTCCTAACAGTAGACTATAAACTTTCTGGGGAACAACTAATTTGAGTGGGAAAGGAAACTCAGAGATATGAAGCCACCATCTAAAGGTTTACTTGTCTGGCAAAAATCAAACCAACTTATTGCCAAATAAAGCAGCAACTGGGACTTCGTCTTTTAACCAAAAACCAACACTAAATTGAAGAGCGTCCACTCATCTCTATTTTACCTATTTTCTGGTACCCTGGACTCTTTATAGTTTTGACTTAGGTCAAAGGATATACTGGTGCCAACAAAGTGTGATTCCTTTACTTAAAAAAGGTTCCTCATTGGTATGAGATCTTCACCGTCTTCTCCCAAAAAAGACAACCATCAGCAGGCCACTTTCACCATCTCGGTGTTTGAGTCAATTGCTGTACCTATGGCCCAAAACCTCCCATAATTCCATATCCACCCGTTACATAAAATGTAATTCAAAATTACTTATCCTTTTAAAAGAGGCAAAGCAAATAATGTATTCCTTTTGCCAACCACCAAAGAAATCAAATCCAGTAATTGACAAATTAGTGTTTCACATACCTCACTTTCAGGCTGAATCATTAAAACCGTGTCTTGTGTAATCCTAAGCCTATATTTTTAGCTCAACAACAAATAATATAATAGCACAAGCCAATGAGGACAACTGTGTCTTGGAATTAACAGATAGGCAGAAGAAGATAAAACACCAAGTTGCCAACTTTCTTTTCCACAGTACCATCTGAAGTGAAATGCAGTAACGTTCAGTCATCCCAGATACCTAACTGAATTACACCAAATTCAATAAAATAAAAGCGTTTAAAACTATTTAAGCGACCGTTGTCACTTATATCTGTACCCACTGAGATTGTTTGAGCAGAGTTAATTAGTCTCTTTCGTCTTTAAACCTTGAACGGTCTAGTCCGGCTTAATAACTCCATTCCCTTACATTGTGCCCAATATCAACGTTCCGTACAACTAACAACAAATTAACCGCAATTAATTCGCAAGTCCATTACCCAATTACTGGAAAAAACAGTCAAATCTAAACCTAGGTTTACCATTAACGAAGAAATTCAAGTAAGTCACAAAACCCTATGCTGGAAATTCAAAATTTACCTGATTTAGTATGAAACTCTTGCCTTGACGGGCACGACCACAGACGGAGACAACGCCGACGGGCTCTTTGACGAGCTGAAGCACGGCGACAGCCTCTGGATCCATTTGGAACTTGCCTTTTTCGTCATAGTATATGAAGCGGATCGGCCTAGCAGGTCCTACTGTCATATTGGAAGTCACGGGAAAGCGAAAAGAAGGAGACGGCTCCGGAGACGGAGACGGAGACGCTTGCTGCTGCGGCGAATCGCCGCTCGAACCCCGACTGAAAAATTTCCTCATTTGCGTTCACCTTTTTGGGAACTTTTTTGTAGAGAGAGAGAGTAAAGTTTGAGGAAGGAGATGCTTATGGAAAGGCAGAGAGTTTTAAAAGAGCGGAGGGAAAACGGACGGAAGCTTATGATGACTGGGAAGATTTGGGGTCTCACAGAAGGCTCATAAAGATGTTTGATATGAAGTTACCATTTCGTACAGATTGGAAATGATTTCGATTGGGGTCGTTGAAAGGGCTTTTTGGGAATTAAAGCATGTTATATTACATAGGCACGGTATCAATGTCAAAGTATGAGCCTGTGACTAGCTTAGATAGGAAGCAACTTGAAGACATTTTTGGCCGCATGAAAATTGGAAGCCAGAGACTGCCAGACCTGGAAGCCATGGTGAAAGAGTGTATTTGTACACTAGATTAAACGAAATAATTTTTTGAAAAAAATATTGTAACGTTTTATCTTTTTTATGTGATATCCGAAAGATAAAAAGATGATTTAGACACTATTATATTGATGATACTTATTAATCATTTTTTGCTAATAATCCACTAACCAAACGAATATCAAAGGCTAATGACTCTAATTTTCTTGAATTCAGTTGTGATTTTTACTTCAAATTTCTCATCCTTTTCTTTCTACTATGGAAATTATCAATTGGGATCAACCAAAATTTGCACTTATCCCTGAGGTTTTTATGCTAGACAATTGAAAATGAATTCGAAATTGTGTGAAGCAAGTTAAATTTGCAAGATTGTCACTTCCTACAGTGACGAGACATTAATTTATTTGTTAGGGCTGGAGTATCAAGATTTATAAGTTTTGTATTCAAGTTTTATTATATATAAATTTGTTCTCTCACTATTTACAAGTTTATTTGTAGCATTGTTGAGTTGTAATTCTCAACTTTTATATATTTGGACTATAATTTTTGAGGACATATATATAATGATGTACTAGATATGACAAAAAGATGATTAAAAGATGTGTCCATAACATATTTCAAAACCTTTCTCGAAAAAAGCCACAGATATGATCCGTTTGAATTCCTTAATTTTTGAAAAACAAGTTTTTCATGTGTAATAATACAGTAATATACAAACGAAAACAACTCCAAAACACCACCATCACCCCTCCCCCCGCCCCTTCCCTCTTTCTCCATACAATATTTCATAATCAATTCCAAATATACAAAAAAAAAAAATACACCACCACCACCCCCCCGCCCTTCCCCCTTTCTCCTCCCCCTTCTTCTTTCTCCTCCTCTCTCTACCTCTCCCTTTTCTTCTCTTTTTCTTCCTCCTCTCCCCTCCTCCTTTCTCCCCACGTCTCTCCCGCTGCCTCCCTCCCCCTCTCTGGTCGCAATTTCCCTTCCCTTCTCTGGTCGCGGGTGGTGACCATTTTCTGATTGTGACCCCTGACCAGAGGAGGGGTAGGATAGTGGTGGGTGGTTGTAAGATTTTATAAAAATTTAAAAATATTTCATTAAAAATATTCGAAAATATATTTTCAAAAACACTACAATTAAAAGCATGTATAGTAAAAAATTTTCACCTATATTATCATAATAAAATATTTCAAAAACATTCAAAAAACAACTAATCCAAACGCATCCATTTACTCACTATACACTAGAGGCTAGAGAAGCCGACTCATTCGGAGCTAACTCCGTTTGGATTAGCTGTTTTTGGGGGTGTTTTTGAAAAACTTTGCTGTAGCAGAGTTTTTAGAGTATATTTTGAAATATTTTTTATTGGCACTTTATTATGAGATATTTGGTAAAATTTTAAAAAAATTTAAACTAATTTTTAGATTATCTTTTAGAGTACTTCGTTGTAACTTTTATTGTATTTGAAAAACTAATTTTTGAAAAACACTCCAAAAACAGGAGATCCAAACAAAGCCGGTAGTACTAGTTTTGGGCCTAGAATGTGAAGGTATAGTAGTACACGCAATACATATATATCTATTTTGAAATTGTTGGTACAAGTGATCCCGGCCCAAAATTAAAAGTAGACCAAAAACTTGTTGTCTAGTTAGGTGTCTCGTTCAGGCATTTTGCGCAAGATATCTTGATCCATTTTCTGAAACGCCACTGCTAAACAATTAATTAGAGAGCAAGGGTTGAATTTGTTTCAAGTTTTATGTAATTAAGTTACTTAGAGATATACACTTGGTCTAGTTTGATCTGTTTTGATTACAGATTAGATAGGTGCCTCCCATCATTGTTCAATTAGTATGTGATGGCGTCAAGCCCTTCTTTTCACCAAAATAAAATAAATTAAAGAAAGAAACAATCACCTTTTTATATTGATTCTATTTGTGATCACCATCCTCTCTTTGACTTTATAAGGAAAAAAAATAAATGAAAGTATCTGTCATTTCTTGGGCTAGTCTGTCTAAAATCCAAAAGAAATTCAAGTGAAATAGTGCAGGATGCTTGGTTTGTAAACTTCTTCAGAGTTCTTGACTTGTTTCAATACAAAACCATATGTATATCTCTTTTATTTTCGCGGGGAAAGTGAAATGATTATGGTAGTAACAGCAGTAGCTTTTGTTTTTACCTTGCCAGGGCGGTATAAATTCACTGCAGGAGCAAGTTACATAATCTTTATGGTTTCACGCAAGGATATAAGTTCCAAGCAGTTGATTACAAAATTGCCTGCATTGTGGGAAGGCGGCTATATTTCGCTAGTGATTCTTGAGACTACCTGTAACCAAAAGCGTCAAGTTTTTCATCCAATTGGGGAGAAGTACTGTCGAAAAGGAAGTTGAAACTCGAAAATTTTAAATGGGATTCACATTGTTTAGGAGAAGTTATCAATAAAGTGACAAACAAGAATCAAAGTTTCCAAATATAGCATAAATCATACACTTAACATGTGACAGCGTCTGCAAAGTGTCATCAACAGAAGGAACAGCTCGGCTGCAAACTTTGATAATTTCCTGGAACCAAAGAATAGAACAAATAGGTCATGTTAAACAGTTTTGGACGAGCTGTTGCTTTAATTTGGATTCAAGAACTAAATATTTTGATGTCTCATACACTGAAAGACCGATTAATTTAAGCTAACTTTCACAATAATTGATAATTGTGATCCCATAATTCATGTCATATTTTGGAGAAGACAAATATTAGGCATCATCTGATTTGCTTTTGTTAACACGTATATAACTTGCTCATCTTAATAGTAATTAATATATCTGCCAAGCAAATTTTCAGATCTACATTTGACATGTTCTCAACCCAGAACAAGTAAAACATGACCTCTTCATCAGAGCAGACAAGATGGATAATCATTGATTAATCATAATATTGATTTTTGGATTTCTGAAATTCTGTTTATGAAGAAATACATATATCATCATATACAATTTATATACAAGACATGCATATACATGTATGTGCATACCACTCTTGATCGACCCAGCCATTGCTCGGGACAACAAGAGATTCGTTTTTTCAATATAAAGATAAAAAAGTAAAAAAAAAAAAAGAAAATCAATGATGACATATATATGTATATATATCCACCTGTCACCTGCCCAAAAAGTACTAGATGGGCTATGGTGGAAAGCAGGATCCAGCCATGCGCTCATGGATGTTGAAAACAACCCTTTTGCGGATTTGTAGCACTATTCAAGAATGAAATGTACATTAACAAATCTGGATCTCCGAAAATGACATAGGATTTGGCAGCGAAATCTGGGCTATGGATTATTAGGAATCACAAATATGCCTGAGTTTTCCAAATAAGTTGATGATGGAGTTAAAGAAGAACGTAATCGCTTATTTGGCAGTTTTGATCCCTGTTCATCTAAATTCCCGAGAGAGAGCACTCTTTTGATGCTTTCTAATGCATCTTTCATTGAATGGTTCATGTTAATATTAACTTGGGATGGTTCGAAATTTTCTTGGGAGCTCGATTGATCCGATGAAGTTCCTCCTTGAATATCAAGATGCCCATATGGAATTAGTCTATCAGAGTTTTGTTGTGGATGCCAATGGTTATTTCCAAAATAGCTGATATTCTGAGCGATTTCTCCTTCTCCATAGGCGTCGAAGCCACAAGGGAATGTCCGCTTGGACCTGCTTTTGGCGTTTCCTTCCCTTGGCTCAATGCTATTATTGCTCTTCTGCCGAACACGGCATAATACCCAGTCATCCAGCTGCATCAATCAAAAGGTAATATGAACGTCAAACATGAATCTCAAAAACTGATAACTCTTGGAGGTAAATCACCTGACAAAAATTATCAGACCAAATCTTTTGTTACCATCATGCCAATCATCAGACTTTTTCCACCTGTCGGTGGGAATCAGGCGTTCCATTCTCCATCTTGACTTTACTGGACTTAATCTATACTAGTATATTACTATCCAAGTATATATTCATTATTAAAGGAGAAGTAAACTATTCTAAATAGTTTAATTTTGTTTTATGTTTTGAGGCTAGATTATAGAATACAAAGTAATTAAAATAGTTAAAACATTTTCTAATCGATCTAAATAAAAATGTTGTTTGATTATGCATCACAAACCAGAATACCTCCCACATGTGACGCAGGTGCTCTAATACTAGTAGGCAGAAGTTGAGGAGAGAAACGCGAGGAAAGACATTGGTTTGGATTTTGGTGAATCTAATAATTATCATTACTTCGTGCATTCCTAAAGGGTTAACCAAACTAGACAAAGAATCAGTGTTTTGAAACAGCTGTCTGTCAGGTCCATATTCACTTTCAAACCTTTGAATGATTAATCAACCAAATGATCTAATTATGTGTAGAAGAATGCTGAACTTGTCCGAGTTGTTTTCTTTCCACGGGATGATTACTTGACTCCATTTCACAAATGTCTAATACCTTACGGTGCTTTTTTCATTTTCCAGTTCAAACTTCTACAAATCACGATTTGAATTCGTTTTTGATTTCTCAGAAAATCCACGAGGAAATAGGAGTAGTAATCCAATGAACTTACTCTCATTGATCCTTTCTGCACTAAAGAATGATGGCTATCATTGAGAAGCCTATATTCATGCATCATCCAGTTAGTCTTCGTGCCATTTGGAGCACGACCTTTGTAGAATACCAGAGCTTTCTTCACCCCAATGCACTGTGACGCATAAGAAAGGATAGGTTTATCAGTTCCTGTGGCTTTCCAGTAGCCGGATGCAGCTGATCGATTCGGACGAGCCCCGTTGGGGTATTTCCTATCTCGGGGGCTGAAGAAAAACCATTCACTTTCACCAAACAAGGCTTTGTCTGCGTTTCAAAGAAATAGTGTATGGTATCAATAAGCCATGCATGACATGATAATGATCTTTTACCAACTCTTAAGCAGATATGAATTTAGGAATACAAAGAAATGGAAGGTTAGGATTCAGGAAGTACCGGGAAGGTCCCAAGGATTGAACTTGTAAAGATCAATTTCAGCTATGATGGAAACTAAGGGATTTGTGGCAGAAGAGACTTTGCTCTTGAGGTAATAATTGATGAGCTCCTCATCAGTGGGGTGAAATCTGAAACCTGGCGGGAGAACGTTGATGCCTTCCATTGATATATGAGATTGATCAGGAAGATAGTGCGATGAACCTCATTCCACATAGGATGGAAGAGAATATATATATATAGAGAGGGTGAAATCTATAGTGTGAAATCGTAAAATCGTATCCTGGCGAGATCACCAATTATCCTGTTGTAATGGTCGTCATTTAATTGTTGGCTGTATTCGCTCTTGACAGAGTAAGCACGCTTTCTTGCTTGGTATACCTGTTGCTTTCATCAAATTGGAAGTTCACCCCAAAACAGGCAATTAGTTACGTAGGAAGTTTCTTAGCCTTTTGACATCAAGTTGCTTTCGTTTAACATAGAACATTCTCCACTGTTAAAGCCAAAAAAAGGGTGGAGAAACATAAAAATGCTGAGAATCAATTCGGGCAAAATGTAAAAACCCTCTTTTCTTTTGATTTATCAACTTTTTTTAGGGCAACTGATTGACTGTTAAGATATTGCTATTCCGGTTTAAGCTCTTGATCCATTGCGTTTCATCCTAAAGAATTCAGTTTCATTAGCACACGCTTGTGATTAGGATTTCACTTAAGACATCATGTTTTCTCGACCTTTTAGAGCTCTTGTAGTCCTTAGTACTCCTTAGGTGCTAAGATTCAAGGTGAACAAAATATATATCTCAATATTGACCGTTTGAAACTCAATTTTTTTTACCTCCTCCTACTCCTCTGTTTCCTTCCTACCCTAAACTTGCCGGTCAGGATTTAAATCCTGATCTATCAAAATCTATCAGGCAGGAGTTCAACTCCCTGACTACTAATCCCATAACTAGTGGTTCATTTGAAACTCAGCTTGAGCATAATTAACTCATGCAACAAATAAACGAGAATAAATGCATGCGTATAATCTCAAACAAACTCGATGAAATTAGATTGTTCTCGGTACAAAAAAAAAAAAGAGTAAAAACTTCTAGCTAGAAACAATTGACTAATGATCAGAGTTGATGACGTTGACCATGACATATAGTGCATGGTTGCATTACAATTTCATTAGGTCAATTTCTATCCAGGGACATTTGTTTTTCTAGGACACAGCAATCCATAAATAAAACATTTAATCATCTCATGTCTAGTACCATAGTAATGTATTTAACAGGATAAGATTGCCATTTATTATTTGAGACGGGAATATTCAGATGCATAATCTAGCTGCATCAAAGTTTCCTTTACAATCGTATGCAAGAAAAAGACAATAGCTAGATTCCCAGTTGCGTTATCTAAAAAGATTTGATTTTGATTTTTGAGCAATTATATTCAAGAAATCTGCCGAATAATTCCTCGTGCCTATCGGTGTCAGCAGATTATCATATGCGCATAATGATTTTGGTTCGAAATTTCTTCGATGACTTCTGAAGTCTTCCTCCATTGTTTTACTGTCAAAACTCCTTATGACCTTGCACTTTTGATAAAAGTTGGTAAACTTGGCAGACTTCTTCACTCTTATTGAAGCAAGGATGTGGCCGTAGAAATTCTAAACATGTTTTGCAAGGGAATTAAAGGAAAAAAAAAGGTAGGAGGGCAGAGGCCATAGCTAGCTTCTTATATGGACTGCTTTTTGGGTGCCAATATGGTAAAGAATCAGATTTTATTTTTTTTTGTGGGGGGGAGGGGGGGGGGGAGAGGACAAAAACATATTAGACAACAAGGAGAGAAAAGCATGAAAACAAATGACCTTAAAAAGGGCCCAATCTTGAAGCCTATAAATAATTCCTTCAACTATTTAAGAAAAAATAAAAACAGTAGAAGAATAAAAAAAATTGCTATAGAAATTGTAACTGGTGTAGGCTGGATCCAATTTTGATAAGTCGAGGAGTTTTGTGTTTGTGTTGTCTGACTGATGCAAATGTATGTATTTGTCTTGTTAACTCATCGTCCGCCTGCATGCTACAATAATTCATATACGTATGGGGAAAACTAGGATGGTAGCAAAATAGAAAAGAACACGAACTGATTTTCTGAGTCTCTGTCTCTCTCTCATGAACACAAACACACGCACGTCATTCCATTTCTTTAGTCACACCTGCAAAGCTGGGCACCTACATTTTTGCTCGTGAAACCTAGTAAGAAAACTTGCCATTCCAATACATGATAGGTAATATGACCACTTAGCCTATGTAGTTTAGCAATTTCTTGTGTTCTCAATAAATGCCCATCTTCTGGTCCAATGCTTTTTAGTTAGCTGAGGTGACACTAGGCAGCTTTGATCTCTCAACCTTGACCCTTTTTTAAAAAAAAAAAAAAATTCCAATGAAGCACAAAATACACTAGACATATGTGAAAATGGTGTGGGAAAGATGCAAAAAAGTTGTGCTATTTAGCAAGTATAGGCATTCTTATATTTTGGCAAGTATAGGCATTCTTATGTTTTGGCAAAGATAATTAAGCCACTTTGCTCACACCTCACTGCCAAAGAATGATTTTCCTGGCTTAAGGACAAGCAATACTGGAAACACGATATGAATTTCAATATGATGCTCCAATAATAAATATGAGTACGTGTAACTCTACCAAAAAGAAGAAAAGAAAAATAACACGCACAGAAAATGAACCATGATCCTATTGGATGATGATGATGATGATGATGATGATGATGATAATAATAATAATAATAAATCCATAACAATATTTAATCAGGATTTAGCCATATTGGATGATAACTTTTTCGAATGGTAGATTTATCTACCATACGCTTTCATCTTTGAAACTCGTTTCAAATATGATTGAAAAAAAAGTTCATGTCTCCACCATCCATTTATACAATCAACTGTCCTTGATCAGCAATTAGGAACTTAATCATGTTGCTTACCTAAGCTAATGGTTCTACCCATGTGTTAGGGAGACGTGTATTTGTCCATAAAAATCTGTATTACCAGAGAAAGAAGATGGTCTTGGAGAAGAAAATGGAGTTCTTTAGGGTCCTCTTGTCACCTTTGAGGTCAACAGATTAATAAAGGGAAAAAGGACAAAAGTCTATATTTAATCTGATCCATATCTCATCAGGAATTCTTCTAGTTGACTTAAGATTTGTTAAGAAACCAATGCTAATTTTCTTTGTTTAATATATACTTTTAAAATATTTTTTTTAGCGTGGGAGTGATGGAACATGAGAAGCGGGAAGGATGAAAGAGAAATTAAAACCCAAAAACTCTAAATTCTAAGATTTTAACTTTAACCACTAGATCAAAATTACCTTGATATTGTTAATTTTAGTTGTTGCCTTCTTTATCAAAAGCTTTCCGGTGAATTAAAATTTTGAGTTTTTCAATGGGAAATAATCAAACAACAGTAACACTATTTGGACCGCCAAGTATAATAAAGTATTAACCAAAAAGGGCACAAAGTTATAGTTGAAGAAAATGGCCAGAAAACGTAAAATTTGGAAACGAAAATGATATGATTAATTTCAATTACCGTAAACATAGACTAAATCAGTATACCATTCTAGAATGAATCAATTTAACGTCTATACATAGAATCTATAGTACCAGTTTTTCCATTCATGGCTACCCAACTAACTATGTAAATTTCCGAGTAAAACACCTATGTCTCGAGTCTCTTGACAAATTTTCTCCAGAGTTCAAGTACAAATTTAATCTCTATGGCTTCATATTGTTAACGTTACTCTTGCTTCCAAAATATTTTGCTTGCGGCTTCAACAGGGCGACTTGAACAAACACTACATAAATTCCACCATTCAGGCAACAGAGAAAGAAACTTCTTAGTTGTTTCCAAGAATGGAAACGAGAGACAGCTGGTGAATATCTCGATTCGAAACAGAACTTTAATTTTTTTTAAAGAAAAAATTTCCCTTGAGTGGGGTGAACAATAGGGCTTGACAAAAACATGCATGAGTAATTCTAACCCTACATTGCAACCCATTAATAATCTAAGTGTCATATTATTATTATAATCATGTTTTGGAGGAAGACATGTTCCTTCTGGGACATCCGATAAAATTGGAACGATACAGAGAAGTTTTGAGAGAGAGAGAGAGTACCCATACAATGACTGGCATACATATTATCATATGTTATCTGCCCTGAGTAAATTTCCAGGCAGATCTGCAAGATAATGACATTAAGTCTGTTTTGACCTGTTAAATTACATGTATAAGGATTTTGGTAAATTGCTATGAAAGCTCTCAAATTATCAACATGTGCAATGTAATTGTCAAACTTTGTGAGGACAAATCAGTGAGGTCTAGCCAATTCTTAGTTTTGGAACCCATTATGCTCTATAAATTTATTAACAGCCATATAAGTATTTTTAACTTTTTCATCTGAGCTAAAAGATCATAGAAGATAGATATCATACCACATTTAAATCCTCTTTAAATAATCAAGACGGCACTTTCTAAGTTTTTTTTATTGTAAATTTATTAGCCTGTTGGTGATTGATTTGGGGTAGCAAAACCTGTCTTTGCAAATATTTGATTCAACTTGTCTTTCTCTGATTACAATTTAAAATTGTTATTTACTTACTTTAGTGATAAAGGAAGCTTTTTTAATCCATATACTGTTGTTGTACCTTAATTAAAAAGTTTATGAGGTAAATCCATTCGTTATTTATTGTGGGTCGATTTTCTAATTATTGTTCAAATTTTAAGACCATTGAAAGGATTTAATTGACTCAACACTAAATTATAGAGGATTCAATCAATAGGCTTAAAGTTAATCTTATACCCCTTTGAAAAGATTAAGGGTTTAATGGGATAATTAACCAATGGTTACGGAACTTTTTGAGTCTGTTCGGACAAACTGAAACAAAATTGATATAGCAATATCCATTTCAGCATGTTCTTAAAGTACTATCTAAACAGAAAAAGAAACCTTGAATGCTTTTGTAACTGTCGAAACAAACATTGATCCATAAACTGATTGGTTAAATTTCAGATAGCTTATTGCCAGAGTTAATTTCCTTAGCTTTGGTGGCTACGAAGGCAGGCTAATGAAATTCCAGCATTTGATCTGGGAAAAGATACTCTGAATCAACTCCTTTGTTCTTCAGGGTAGAAAAGTGGAGAGAGAACCGAAAAAAGCGATTTGCTGTACTAATAGGGTATTAATTGTTAGTAATTTTATTGTTAATTTCTCTCATTATTCTTGCCAAATATTGTTTAATTGTTAACATATACTTATATTTGGTATTTGGACCCATTTACAGAAAGTAGACCTGAAAAGTGCTAAAAAAAGGAAACCATCTTGAGGAAAAGACTCCAAGCGCGAGAGACTTCAAATAATCCACGAACCTGGCCCACGTGGTACTGGAACTGGATTGCACTTCCTTTTTGCGGATTAGGAGTATTGACGTCTTTGCCTATCAAGAGGAAACTAAAGAAAGGACCGAAGAGAACTTCACTTTATGTACACTCCTTTCTTAATTGCGGGGGGCCACTAAAGGGCATTAGTCATTTTTGGCTTTTAAGTGACAATCGCACAGAGGATAGTTTTTAGGATAGTTTTAGTTTTCTTTCTTTTCTTGTTAGGCGCACGCCTACTGTTCGATAATATTTTCCAACGGGAAAAACATCTTTTATTTCTCGTTTCTTAGTGAAAAACTTGATGCCTTTGCAATCAATTAATTTGCGTGGAGATTTAATTATGTGACGTGGCTAAGCCCTTCATCTAGTCAAGGATCAACTCGACGGCGCAGTCCTAAATATCTGTGAGATCTAATTAGTTTTCACGCGTTTCTTAATTTGTTAATATTTGCACGTTGCCTATTTGAATTTCCATGGGATTATTTTGTTAATTGGATGTTAAGGGCCCGATGTTCAATGTGACTTATTAATCTCCTGCCAAATTAGTCAATTAAATCCGTAATTGTTTGATTGATTAATATTAGTGGCAACTGGCGTGTTTACACACTAGGAGAATGTGCAATCTAATTTAAATAACCCTCGTAGCGTGTTATTGATTGGGGCTAGGTTTTTCTAGATCTTAATGCAATTGGGAAATTAATTCCTACGGTCGTACCTAGGAGTGTTTTCTGATTAGGGATAATCAATGGTCGTACCTTGGTTATCAATAAATTAAGGAAACATTGGTTGTTAGAGTTCGTCGGCGACTATAACTAGCCTATTAATAAATTAAGTAAACTTCCCTTGCATCAATGATCGGGTAAGTGGACTGTGTCTGAGTAGTTGTATCCTTGGTTAGAATTTATCTATTCTTGATTTAATTACTGTTTATATTCGTGCTAGTTAATTATTTATTTTTAGTGAATTGCTTAATTATTTTTAGTTTTAGTCCGATAAAATCCCCCTTTACCAATTGGAA
Source organism: Coffea arabica (assembly GCF_036785885.1). NCBI lineage: Eukaryota > Viridiplantae > Streptophyta > Magnoliopsida > Gentianales > Rubiaceae > Coffea > Coffea arabica. The sequence continues at coordinate 12,343,695 of NC_092313.1, read as the reverse complement.
TCTCAAAGAGACAAATATCCCCAGTCCCTGAGGAGACGACCCTACTTGCCACAGTCTACTATTTAGTAAATTTTGTCAACTAATTAATTCTGGTATATCGGATTAAGCAAACTCTTCGGAAACAGGGTGAATCAAGTAACCCATTGCACACCTAGAGTCCCTGCTCCAGTACCTAGGATTAATTATTGACTGCTTTTAATGGTATTTAGGTTTTTATTATTATTATTCCACAGGCTCGACACCTGTCATGTGCAACAAAATCTGTTTCCCTTTCACTAAGAGAAAGTATAAACTCATGGTAAAAACTAGTGTTATTAATCGAGTCGAGTCAAGTTCAAACACTTGATAATTGAACTCGACTCAAACATTTATCAAGCTAGTTCGAACTCGCTCGATTAGTAGTTCGAGTTTCAAAAGTCATTCGAGATCGACTAGTGAAACTTGAATTCAAGTTTGAACTCGAGTTTGAAAATCGAGCCGAGCTTAACGAGCTCGAGTAATGGTGGTGAGGTGGTGGATGGATTGGTGATTTGGTGTGTAGGAAAGTGCGGCTGCGGGTTGTGGAAAAGGGAAGAGGAGAGAAAAATTAGAGCAGCAACAACAGGAATCCTCGTTTGAAAATTGAAACTTAGGGTATAATTATTAGACATGCAATGAAATGACCCTTATATTTTGAACCTGTCGAGTAGTTGGTGAGTCGTTCGATTCAAAAATGAGTACATATAGCACTCAAACTCGACTTATTTATTAAGAAAAACGAGCCTAGTCGAGCCCTTAAGACTTGACTGGAGAGCTGCCCAGTTCGATTAATAGCTCTTGTAAAAATTGCTCTAAAAAAAACTTTTATTCCTAATTAAAGGCAACTTTTTTCATTTTTAAAGATGAGAAACATTGTTGGAACAAAATTCAAAAACTAAAGGCAAATTTTTTATTTTTAAATTAAACTTATTCTTCATTAATATTTTGCTCGGTAAAGCATCTTAGTAATCACTTACATAAAGCATTTATTCACTTGTCGCAAAAAGTTTTCCTTACATCAAACTGAAGGCGCTGCTGATTATATATAAGTTGTACTGAGGCACCACCACAACAGTCGAATTTCTTTCCCTTACTACATTGCGTTCCTTTAATATTTTAAAAGTTCATTCTTTGTCGGCATTTCCTTGTTAAATTACATAGAATTGTCTTCTTCCTAAAAACCGAAGTTTATAACAAATAATTTTTTGCAAAAACATTGGATCTATTTTTTTTTATCAAACATCTATGTCACTCCTTAAAGAATAAAAAAAGATTCGACCTTTTTTAACTTAAACAATGTGGTCATCACAATAATTAAAGCCTAAGGCAATATATACTATAACTCATATTCACAATAAATTTTTACTTTACTAAAAAGCATTTTCTCGCCCCCACGTGAATAGGCTGGTGGTTGGCGCCTCTTCCTCGGGTCCTCGTGTCCCGGGGTTGAACCTCCGCAGCAACATCAGATTCTCCGTGCATCTAACGTGCTAGGTCTGGTTGGGGCGCTGGGCCGGGCCGAAGTGGGATTAGTCGGGCCGCCTTTAAGGACTTGACCCGGACACCCACTCCGTCAGAAAAAAAAAAAGAAAAAAAAAAAGCATTTTCTCATTGTACTCTCTGTAATGGGTCCTGACTTCACCACTGCATGATACTATTGTCATTAAAATTGCCCTTTCAATACTCTCCTATGGAGCTTTTACATGTATTCGACAAAATGATAATGATAATCATCAAGACAACCATACCATGCTATTGTCGAGAATAGTGCTTAAATAAACCCACTTGTGTGTGTCTGTCTATTTATCGTAAACAATTGTCATATTATGTATTTATAAATTAACTTCAGATTAAACTGTAGTTAGATACTTAGATGTGTCAAAATAGGTGACTTGGACAGGTTTGGACGGATTAAAATGGGTAATGGGAATAAATGAGTCAACCCATTTATATTCATTTAAAAAGATGGGTATAAATGAGTAAGTCAAAAAATGAGTTGGGTAACCCAATTACCCATTTACAACCCATTTATTCTAACTTTTTACAAACTCATCTAAATTCATTTTGTAAACTAAATTATCAATTTATGCCACCATTTGCAGTTTGCACTCATCATTAATTTTAAATATTTACTTATAATGTCCAATAAGTCTAACTACCATCTTTTCCCATTTGTACGCTATGTCACAAAATTGCATACAATTTAATAATTGAACAATAAGAATATAAAAATTTGGACTAAATAATATGAAAGTTAACATAAAAATTTAATCCAAAAACTTTTAACCCTTACCATTTTTTTTTTGCATAAATTTAAAATTTCATATTAGAAAGGTAGGAAAAGAGGATAAAGCTTGTCATAAATTGGTAATACTGAAAAATGAACAAGTTAACAAACTACGAGAAAATAAAATGATAAGATAAAACTAACAAATAATAATAATAATAATAATAATAATAATAATAATAATAAAAGTAGTTAATATCATGACAAAATGAAGAATCTTAGAAAAAAAATTAAGTAGGACATCATGACAAAATGACTATAGTCCTTTTTATAAAGAGAATAATTGGGTTAATTGAGTTTGGTGGGTTATCCAATTACACCCATTTATTAAATGGATATTATTGGATAACTCATTTATACCTATATGTAAAAATTTAAAATATCCATACCCAACTATTCATGAACGAGTATGGGTAAATTTAATTAAATGGATTTATTTGACACTTATAGTTGTAGTACATAAGTCGATCAGAAAACTTAGAAACCCTTTGCACGGAGAAGCATGGGAAAACAGCTAACTGCAGCATGCTAAACCCCAAATAAGTTGAACATGAGTCTTCATAAATATATAGTTTGTAGATTTTGTTTGACCCTAGTTTTCAACTGCACCAGTTCTTTAGTAAAAGTGTCTCCTCAATTTGATCAAAATTCCACTAAGAAATATAGAGTATCGTTCGCTCGTCTAGAAGCTAGAAATCAACTTAACTCTATCCCCTTTAATTTCGAGGAAGCCGAATCAGAATTCTACCGTGATTTCAAAGATTCTACTGATTCACTCACGGGATAAAAATTTTACCAGAGTTGTTGCAAGATCTCAAGTAAATCATCTTATACTCTTGAATTTTAAACTCCATAACTGTAATGGGAAAAATAAATTATTCTAAACGATGTAATACCAAAAAAAAAAAAAGGAAAACAATACTTTTTAGTTCCAGCTATGTCCTGTAGATACATAATTAACTGGACTATTGGAATCTAATCTACTAGCTTTGGGATCCTTGTAACGTCCATGACGAAGATGTTAGGTCAAGAAAATGAATATGTCCACATTTTGAAGTTCATGCACTTTCCACAAAAAGCTAACAAGGAAGTATTACTACTTATTCCAACATTCAAAGCATTACAATCTTAGAACCGTGCCCTAACGTCGCGTTTCATGAACCGCCAATTTGAACCCCACAAGTACTGATGCCTGAAAGCTACATCCTATATGTGCAATAAAGACATGGCAGGTGGGGAAAATGTATCCTATCCTAACAACAAGTTTCTCTTTTAGCGGTGAATGATGAGAATAGAGTGATTTCAGTCAAGTAGTACACACTTGGGCGGCGGAGATTTTGATACAGGTTCAGTGTGCCTAAATGTTACTAAGCGATCATTTGTGAATTATTTAACTGTTCGATGAAATATTTGATATAATACGTTTTCAGTTGTTACGATGTCATTATTGTTGGAATAGGTTACGAAAATTAAAGATGGCGATCGAATTTAAGGGGAATATGTAATATAGCATGATCTTGCAAATAATTGAGCCAGCAGATAGAGATCATTTCTGGTGGACAGAAAATCAAAATAATTGATGAAAATAGACATTAATTTTATTCTATTGTCTTGCTTTTCTTGCATTGATTCTTTACCAGATAGAGCTTGATCTTATCAAATAAGGCACCCTCTGGCGTAACCCAAAAGAAAAGGAAAAGAAATGTAGTAGTGTAACTTAATTGGTTCATGCCTGATGGATTAATAAGTCTCTGCAAGTTGTATTGTTTATAAAGTGTATCCGTGGTAGTTTGTGTTCCTATATATAACAACAAAATATCTTTCTGGAGATCTCTCTTCTATTTGACAGTAATTTGTGCGTTTTATTTTGCGTTTGATCACAAGAAATGTCAGTTTTCAAGGGCAGGGCAGTATAATCAAAGTTTTGCTGGATGGTATCTACCAAAAATAAAAGAAAGATGACGAGTTTAGATTAATAAAAAGGGTCATATATCCCGGTTAAAAACGTCATGAGCTCAACCCTGGAGTTCTATTTTTCCTCTACGTACATGAATAATGAATTCACAGATGAAAGCTGATGAATTGAAGAGGGTTTAAATATGAATCGTGTTGCTCAACATTTGACTCGAGCTTATCAACTAAAAGGTTGTTCAAATTTTGTTTGTTAATAATCTAAGTCAAAAAAAAAAAAAAAAATCTAAAGTCAAGTTTCAGTGTATTCTTAAACTTGTCAACCTTGAATTTGAACTAATTTAGCTTAACTATTATTAAAAGCTTATTCAAGTTCATCATGAAACCGATATGCAATTCTGAAACCCCTCAAAAAATCAACTTTGAACTATTATGTTTCACAATTGAGGCGGCTCTCCTCAGTCGAAGTGCATCCAGCTATAGCCAGTTTCACTCGAAGTCAATTTATCTTAAAAAAAAGAAGGAGAAGACTCTATAACTTAGAGAGAGAGTGGTCACAAATGTTGGAAAGCGAACCAAAATAGAATTGTTCAAATCATGAGCTGTATGCTTTGTTAAGCATTGACTTGGCGTTTCCCCCACCATATCCATTGACAAATTACAGATACAGACAAGGCATGCATCGACAATTTTGCAACTGATATGTTGATTTTTTTTTTGATAACTGATATTTTGATTTTTTTTTCTAGTACGGAGATCAACAGATCAATACGCTTTCAATTCTTACGTTGGCCTTTGAAATATTACCACACGCAACACCAAATCATGGTGCTTTTACGTGTTGTTTTATTTCTCCAATATAGCTTTCTTGAACATGCATTTATCTTCTTCTTTTTTTTCCCTTTTCTTGGTTTGGAAAAACAAGTTCACCAATTACTGAAGTCTAATCCTAAATAGTAGGACTAGACTTTCAATTAGTAGTAGGACACAGCCCACGTGATGACCAGCCAAATGCATGCATGATTACGATGTGCTGCCCAACTTAACATCTTGATCTCCAATTTATTGGCCTTTCACATACAATGGTCAGAGTTATTTGCCATTTTTGAACGTTTCTCTTGGCAAGAACTGCAATGGATTACCCCCACATTCAGTCAAGCGTTCGAAAAAACGAACTCAAATTTCAGAAGAAAAGGCTGACTCAAGATCAGGTTAGTCTCCTAGAAAAAAGCTTTAATTTCAATAACAAACTGGATCCAGATCGCAGGTCCCAACTAGCCCACCAGCTGGGTCTACCACCTCGCAAGGTTGCAATTTGGTACCAAAACAAGCGTGCCCGGTGGAAGAATGAAAACCTTGAGGTTGATCACAAGGCTTTGCAGCTAAGATTGGAAAATCTGTTAGCAGATAATGAGAGGCTTCAAAGTGAAGTTGAGAGGCTTAAGCAGGAGTTGCATAAGGCTCAAGAAATGCTGTTATCGGTGAACAATACACCTTATTCTTCTCTTTCCTCCCAGATCTCTAGCAGTTGTGATGAAGTTGGAAGCTCGAGTTTGGTTCATGGTTCCAGGAATCACTTGGACAAGGACTTCTTTGCTTGTTTAATTGGCGGTGAAGGTCAGTTTGGGAACACAAATGATCAAGAATTTTTCCGTTCATCTATTTCTTGAACCTTGATTGTGAACTACCTAGTAGGTTTAGCTTTGAGTCTCTCAAAATTTGAGAGGCTTTAGATAATCAATTTCTTTAGTTGGATTTTTTTTTTTTTTTGAGATAAGTGGGAGATCTTGGGGTTCAAGACCACCTGTTGACAGTCTCTCCTATCTTACCACTCCACTCAACTCAACTCTCTCTGTTAATATTTCTTTAGTTGGGGTTGCCTTCAATTTGTTTGGAAAATCGTGTGAATATATATATGCTTGTGAAAGTTGGTTCCCGGTCTCTCTTCGCACAAAATTGCACCTTGCATTCACTTTAAAAAGAGATTTTGGTGGAAAGCTAGATATTAGTCGCATGAACAATGGCATTTTGCAACGCAGTGTTGAGATGTCAGGTCTTTATTCATATGAATCACAACCTGCGCTTTGAGATTTTGGACCCATAAACTCGTTCTTCTTTTGCTAAATCTAGTTGTTACCTACTAAAGTTCAATCAAACAATATGAGACTTGGTGAGATCAAAAGTAATTTCTAAATCAGAATTGAGACACCTACGAAGGAAAGATGAGTTTTTGAGCTGAATTAACTTTGCTGCAATCTTACTGTCCTTCTATTTTCTTTTCTTTTCTTTTACAACAAATCTTATTCGTTGTCTTCAAATTTGTATTTAAAACAAAAAAAAAAAAGAAAAAAGAGAAGAGGTTGCTGAAGCCCAATTAGCCTTAGATTCCGGTACTGGACGCTAAGGAATCTGCTGATAGTTTTCCCGACAAAGAGCCAATGACCACCCTGGGCCTGGTTGAGGAGAGATCGGATGTTAGACTAAGTACTCGGACACCAAATTCAGCTTCCGACCATTCCGTACAGCCCAAAATACTACTTCCATTCCATATTGAGTTGATTAACTCCAACCAATCTTTTTAACACAGTCTTGCTAATAAGATTAATGATTGAATTGTTAATTGTTAAACCTGATGTAAGAACGTTTTGGGACAAAGATCAAGAGGGTTGGACAAGCAACAAAATTTGTCCAGGATTCAAGGGGTTAGCAATGTCTTAGCTTATATATCGAGAACATAAACTTAAAAGGAAAATGGCCTTCAAGATTAGCATTTTAGAGTTAGTGTTAATGGCTCGGTATCTTCAGATGTGAGCAGCAACTAAAATGAAAAAAAAAAAAAAAAATCTGCTTCACCCTTTTCACAATAACCTAATTAAAACTTGTTCGGAGTATTTTCATAAGTCACGCTCAAACCCAATGAGGACAATGAAACGTTACTTTTACAAAACCCCATTCAGAAATCGCATTGCTGTAATGCAAAGATGCTCCAATGTTGACTGAATTTGTATTTTCTTGTAGGTTCCTTAGATTCAATCCTCGGAGTGTTTCGGCTAATTTTAATTTAACTTGTGTGTAACTTTACTGTTTGACAAAAAAAAAAAAAAGAAAGAAAAGAGTTGACAAAGTTTGTGGTTTGTCTATACTTCCAATACCACACCGAAAAAAGTACAAAGGTGGGTGGTCAAAGCCCGTCTGGCCTTTAAAGCGTTGTTTTACGTGGCTTGTTGTTCTAACTTGTAAATGGGCCTGAAAAGTCGCTACCTAATCCACAAGTTTTAGGCTTGGATCGTAAGTGGATGGGAAGGAAAAAAATGTGCTGCATGGGCGGAGCTAATGGCAGTTTAACACTGTCGGAAGATTTCGGATTTGACTAAAATCGTACTGCTATTTTGTTGTTTATAATCAACACAAGTTGTTTAAAATCATTTTTTCTTTTAAAAAAAATCGTAGAACAATCCTTTCTTCACAAAATATCGTATATTTGAACGTTCCTATTGATGATGTGAGAATCGTATTGATAGGCGATCTATGATTTCGAGTACATGTTCTGATCGATGGTGATAACCAAAACTGAACCTATGTTAGGTTTTTTTTTTTTATTAAAAAAAAAGTACTATTGTTTTATTCATATAATTTAACCACTCAAAAAAAAAAAAAAACCACTCAAACTAGTATAACTTATGGAGCTGCCCCGAAACTCGTGAAATCTTTACCTAAAAATTTCTCAATCATCCAATTTGTTCCCATAGTCATCTATCTTTTGTCCATAGTCCACAAATATATTATTGAGATATTACCACCCATTTGTTGGAGGGTGCTATGACCATTAGTGATTGTCACAAATAATGTTTGGAACACTACAATAGTAATGAATCTATGGTAATGAAAGATCAAAAAAAATTTAATAGCCATTCCAGAGTAAATTGGTACTTTTGCCTGAGTACCCACCAAGCCACAAAAAATAAAAGAAAAAAAATATTCTTAATCTTCACGGTACAATACTCTCTCTCTTTCGACACTTGTCTCAGCCACATCCTCACCACCCAGCACCCCTTGTTTCTACTTCCTTGCCTGCACTTTCCCTTCACCGATTGGCTCTCCTAAAACATGGTCAACCATGGAACCCAAGCTATAGATGGTTCGAGTCTTCTTTTTCTTCATCTGATTTCGCTGGTGATGGTTGAGGGTTTCTTAATTTTTTTTTGTTGATTTCTGTGGTTGTGGTGGGATATTGGGTATTCATGGTGATTTTTTTTTTTGAGTAGCAATTGGTGGTGATGGACCGATGGTGATGGGTTTTCCGATTTGTACTAACTTGAAAAAAATAATTTGTTGAATTTCAATTAAAATTTTGCTTTTACTAAAATTGGTGGAGATCATTCGAAGCATTTGAGATAAATTTGTGAAGTTTTGGGGACCAGTACGTTTCCCGATGCCATAGTCTCAAATTGAATGAGATATGCATTCCAGTTTCCACAAGATGAATTCCGAGAAATCAGGTCTTTGTTGGCATTGATGGTGAAGAACTAGAGATCCAAAGACTAGCAATTCTCATATCACATGTACTGCAAAAGACAAAATATGAAAAGTCTACAAGAATAATGAATATTGGTGGCCATTGTTGTTTTTTTTGGAAAGTGGTGGCCATTGTTCAATGACGATGCCGCATGGAATGGATCAATAGCATAAACTTTTACTACAAAGAAATGTAGAAAAAATGGATCCCCTTTTGGCTCTAGTCCTCTAGATAATGATTGATGTTTAGAGATTTGACAAGTGCACTCCAATCCAATGTAAAGTGTAAACTAACTCGATTTTAAAACTACGATCCTACAATAAGAATAGCAATCGATCCTTAACCAAACTTTTGTACCACATGTATTGCCAAACACAGATTCTGGTGGTGGCTAGAGATATAAAACTTAGCACTGAATCACATCTCTCTAATTATGAAATTACGCCAGCCAGCTTAGATTTTGCCTATGTGGGACGACTATTATTTGCCATGTATCTTGCCTGGGCAAGTATTATAGTAGTTTAAATCATCGAGTAAATGCATCCTTAAAAAAAAAGTACTAACAATCAACTAGTCCTTCCTTGCGGGGAGTAATGAATTGTGTCAATCTTTTTTTTTTGAATGAAATAGAAATCAATATTATTAATAAATTAGTTGAAAATCACCTTCTACTCGACTAAGAAAGTTGCACTAAATTATTAATGACCACCGTGTCAATTTAGTAGTACTAATTAATAGTATACTTCTTTTATTTAGGAAGAGGGAAGCATGAAGACCCCAGTTATGCAGAAAAAACCACTGAGCTAAGCTATCACCAAAGTTGGTGGGGTGGGAGTTCAGGAGATCAAACCCTGCTTCCGGCCATTGGCACGAAAATATGGCAAACCACTTCAAGTGGCTTCCAGACGAGTGCACGGGACCGGTAGGTGGTTCAATCGCCTCTGATTTCTCTCCGATCTCTTCAGGTCCTTCTCTCTCCATATCATAGAATAATTGTAGGTCTATCGTATCGATAAAAAAAAATGCAAAAAACTTTATTGACAGATGCGGACAACTATTGAATCCCACTGGCTGATTGTACCGAAGCGCACATTGAATTTTCGATGACAAGAAATATAATCACACTTACATAAGCTGCATCGTCATGGTCATCATCATCATCATCTTCCTCATCATGACCAACCCTCTCACGTAATGACAGTTACTGCTGACTTCATAATGCTGTTTGTCCGTCACGGGGCTCATATCAGACAAAGTATATAATGATTTTCTCACCGAGAATGATTCATAATTGTACTAATCAATTATCTATTATTCATGATGAAACAAGGCATATGTAGATTCGGTATAGCATTCCAAAGGGGGAAAAAAAAAGGAAAAGAAAAAAGGAGGGAATGCTGGGTTATTTTTGAAGTCAACTGGGGTTATATTTGGTCCACGGTCTTAGTGGATCATCAAATATTCAGGAAGAAATGATTACACTATTAATCGTGGAAGGCCATCGATCGTTTTTCAAGAAGAATTAGCCAAAAAAATAGAACTACAGTTGGTTTAATTTAAGGTGTAGTATTGTTAACCTTGCATCTGGTCAACCCCATCTGGGAGTACATAGTTTTTTTTTTTTTTGGACAAAAAGGCAGTCATTGTATTAGCACTTGATACACAAGATAATCTTTTTTACATTAGTTCTTTTTCTAGTGGATGGAAAAGTGACTGAAATCCAGGTTCCTGATAAAGGAAATCGAGTGATCACTTGAACAGTTTGTTATTGGCTCTTTCTCTATTGCTGGATTCTGATATTATTAGAAGCATGAATTTGGTAATGTTCTTTTCAAAATCAAAATTGCCATGAGATTTGATGGTGCTACTTCTATTGGGACATAAAGAAAGATGTTGTGCACTGCTTCGTAACTGGTGAGCAATGGAATAGATTGGGACATTAATACGATGACGAGGAGTAACATCTCTTTCTTTGTCCAACAATCTCAAGAACTTCGTCGATTCGATAGCACCAATTCAGGCTTCAAAATATCCATACACTGATGAAAAGGAATAGCATTGGGAGTGGATAAGGTTAACTAAATTTGTGTGCGTGGATGCCTGTCAATCTTTACTCTTTCTCTTCACTGCACACGGCTACTACCTCACACAAGATTTTTTTTGACGTGTTTCATCTCTATTAGAATTGCAGAAGACGATATTATAGACTGTGCATAGCAAGTGAGCTTGTTTGATGTGATGCATGTGATAGTAGGTTATTAGATAATAGATTATTTGGGGTAAATTTTTTTAAAAAAATATTGTAATATTTTTTGACGTGATGCATATAAAATAAAAAATAATAATTTAAAAACGTGTTGATAATGTAAACAAATAATTCACTGTTCAAACAATATGAATTTACGTCATATTCACATACAAAATCAAGAAAAGGAAATCCTAGGGATAAAATTTTGGCTACATATGCAGCTTCCTTCCCGTAATTGTACTGGCTTTTGTAACAAATCGATGGTACGTAATCTTACTATACGCCTGCCTAGATACTTATTCTATTCCCCCGAGTCGGCCTAGATAAAGAATCAATTTTTCGGGTGTTTTTTTTTTTTTCCTTTGTCCTTCTTCTTTTTACTTTAAAAGAAGACTTCAAGTCTTAATTACAAGGGAAAGATGAGAAAGTTTGAGATAAAAACCAATGATCTCGTGATCATTAAACTAACTATTATTCGTGCCGATTAAGTTTGGCTTTGGATGCAAGTCTTCTAGGCTTTAGATAGCACATGATGGTCGGTTATGTTCTAGTTCTTCAAGTTTTTACTAGCTTAATTTTTTAATCTTGTGATTTATTCTTGGACAGTATAAGGAAGGACTAAGGAGGCGATCGATCACGTAAAACCAAAGTAACCGCTGGCTAATTCTAGTCATCGGCCGCAATCCAGATCTTTCAATTAGTCAGAAAAAGTTAAAATCTGAAAATGATATAATCATCCTTATTATCACACTAAGGTTTTGATGATGATGAGTCATATATATTTTCACCGATGATATCGAGCGAGTGTGTTTGGATTGTAAATTATTATACTTTATTTACGTACACTGATTTGCTTGTATCATCAACACATTTTTCAATCACCTTTTTATCTCACATACATCATATCAAAAATATCTCAAAATAATTTACAATCCAAGTTTGGATAGCATAAATATCTCAAATAATATTTCACTTACATCATAAACACATTTTTCAACCCACCTTTTTATATTTTCAATTACTTTTTTATCTCACATACATTCCATCATAAAAAGTGCTACAATAATTATTTCAAATAATACTCTATCCAAACAAACCATTAATCTCCGCGTGTGTATATATATATATATATATATATATATATGCTAGAGATATATACTCGTACACCTCTTATGCAACTACCTCAGTCAAAATTGTCAAAACAAATAAAGGCCACTACTCCATACCATGTCATTGCAATATAATAATAATAACAATAAAAAGAAGAAGACTTCATGACTTGCTTGGCTAAATTCTATGAATTGTGAAGATAAACTTGTAAAGTATGAAACATATACGATCGGAAAGAGTTTAAGAGATCAAAATTACATGATCTACGGGTCCTAAAACCTTATCCTCTACACAAAGAAGAAAAACAAGGAGATCAATGACGAAATGTCTCCTGCCCTGCTGCATATCTCTCAATATTGAAAACTTACGGAGAAGAAACAAACCTAAGCATATTAACCACCTAGGATTGTTGCAATTTAAAATATACATACATACATATATATATATATGTATATATATTGAAAGACTTTTGGCAAAGACAAAGTCAACCGTCAAAGCCACAGAGCTCGAGCTTCTCTCAACATAGGCACCAATTCACCGGTGATATGTGTAGCCACCACTCTTTCTAACCCACCAAACAACTTTCCGCCCACAAAAACAGCCGGAAATTGCACCTTCCCATTGCCATCCCCTTCCAAAACGCCTGCGATTTTCGATAGCTCATCGATTATCGCCCCTTCATCTTCCTCGTCAACGAAAAAAATGGTGGGATTAACGCCAAGGCCCAGCAACAGTTGCTTGACAACATGGCACATGCAACACCCCCGTCTCCCAAACGCAATCACTGCATTTTCTGATACCAGTCTCGTAACCTGACTGGTACTACTTGTCATGCCATCATTTTCCGCACTTTTGCTACTGTCACTTAGCTGTGACTCGAGGCTGGTGTAGCCGCCGGCGGAGGTTGCGGTGGTCGGAGGCCAGGTTGTATATGGTGTTGCTGGCTGCATGGTGGTTCAATTTCTACTTTCTACCCTTTTTTGGGATTTTTGAGAGAAAAAGTGATCATAGCTAGGTGGTGTGGTGGAGGGGGGGGATTTTGATAGTGGGTAGGGGCCGATGGGGAGACTATATATATCATAGGTGGGGCGGAGAGAAGCTTAGTAGACCATAACGTCAATGGAAATTACGTAACGTTAGACGTCATAGGTACTGTTGGGACCATGATATGACGTCACTGATTTGCTAAGGCAACCTCCAAGTGGCTACATACTTTTAATTGCGGCCTTCCATTGTTTTGTCTCTTTTTGATGTTGACAAAATAAGTAAGGAAAATATGCTCTCTTTTTTTTTTTTTTTTTGGATAATTCGAGGTATTTTTAAAACTTCAACAATAATGCTAAGTGAAGTTGTTAAAAATTTTATGGAAGGTTTCTGAAATTATTCTATTATTTAATGTAACCGCCCCAAAAAGAGAGCAAGAAAAAGAGCAGAATCTTCGTACTAAATAATTGATGAGAATACGATAGAGACAACGCGCTTTTTGGAAAAGCGTGATTATCAAAGTGTAGAATTCTCACTGGGACACCGACCACGGAATCACGGGATTATCTTATCGCTAGAAATTAACAATAGGAAAGGATCTATTCGTATCCTGAACATTAGGAAAAAATAAAATAACTCAACTAATGTGAAATTGTTATCCGGATTCTGACCATTAGACTGAAGCCCATTTGCTCACGCTTTGGGATCCTTCCATCCATTTTGCTGTTAAGTGGTGTTTAAGTGAGCGTGCCCATTTTTCACTAACCCACTCTTAATCTTAATTAGGCTTGGTTTTTCGATTAAAGAGAATGTGTAAATAATCATTCTGCTGATATTACTACTCAAAAACTAAGTACCACTAAGATATCGACTATGGAGTTTATAGTAAGGGTTTATGCACCTACCATACGAAGAGTTGAAATTGAAAAATTTGTAATATAATTATACAATTGCTTTCCATGTTGAAGAATTCAAATGGAGAGAATTTCTAGAATTCTTCGACAAAATAGTAGAAAGAAGGATTGAAATATTCTTATGCTGTACATCATGTACAGTAAGTTAAGGTGATTGAATAACCTATCAAAAGCTGCAACATCCAAAGTTTGAAGTTAAATTTAACCTTGTGGATCCAACTTATAATATGCTTTGTTTGGCTCCAACATCGATTGTAGATAGGAAAAGAGAATAGGGATGATTCTTATGATGGAAAACAAATATATATATATATATATATATTTATTGTAGTCTTTGATACAATATGGCAAAAGTATATATTATTTGCAGTAATTTATCTAAAATAGAAGTTGACCTTTCGGAGGGCTGTATCATATCAATCCTTTCCTTCTCTAGGTTCTAAGTAGTAAAAACACCAAGACATAAAGAAAGTTTAGAGGCTATTAATAAAAGCAGGGGCTGGCATCCCCACCCGGTATGCTGGTTTTGCTAAAAAAAAAAGGTTTAGAATATTATTGTGATAGGTTAGTGCAAATAATATTATCCCATTTCTTGATTTTGTCAAATTACTTATGATGTGCTAGCGAGTTGAAGAAGTCTTGAAGAAGGCCCAAATTATCCTATCGAAAAGAATGTATAAAGTAAAGGATTTGAGGGTTAGCAACCAAAAAAAAAATTTATCAATTTATTGGATCGATGCTGATGTCGGGACTCTAAAAATTGGGCTCGTATGAATTAAATATTTTTTTAAAAAAAAAAGTTACACTGTAGTATGTATTTCAAAAACTTGTTATTGTATCTAATCGGACTATTAACGACAGTTTCGTTGAGGAGAGGAATTCCGACACATCAGCATTTGTCTTTGCACTGTCGAAATATTTGTTGGACACGTCGACACGAGGACTGGACTGAATGGATAACGTCCATGCATGAGCATTATTGAATTTGCTATATTGACAATTTCAGAAAGAAAAAATAATTGCTATATTATAATACTAGTCGAACTTGTGGCGCCCCGTTACTCTATCTTTTGCTCTCATGTTTGGAGATAATTTCAGTTTTCCTGAGTTTTTCTTTTATTTTTTCTTTTTAAAAAAAAAATAAGAAGGAAAGCATCACAAAGACAAAATTATTGCAATTAGAACAAATATAAACAGTCAAATTTTAGATTTTGCTCTCATCTTTGAAAATATCGTCAAGTTTATGTTAAGTATTCAAGACTTTTGCTCTCATGTTTGGAAATATTGTCAAAAGTATTCAAGATTTTTTTTTGGACAGCAGAGTGATAAGTTAAGACAGAGTAAAGTATTATATTCAAAAAGGAGAAAATAGATTCAGAATAGAGTGTTATGGTCATGCAAGGGATTTTTGGACTATATTAATGACTAATGAAGGATTTTACCCTTTTTCTCATTTCCATTTGAATTTGATTGGATGGATAACAAAAAAGGTTGTTACGGGAATAAAGTATGAAATTGAATTATTTTAGGAATATTTTTTGTGAAGGGAGTTATTTAGGCAAATAACCTCCATATTACTTTACATGAGGAAAAGATCAATTTGCCAGAGAACATGGAATCTAATAATGGTAGGAGAGATTTCTTCTTTTCTAAACTAGCTAATTAATGCAAACGTAGATGGTTTAATCAATAAAAAAGGATAAGATTATAGACCCATTAATTGCACATACAATACAATTCAAACAAGACAATAAAGTTTTGCTTGTCTAATTGATAGCATCGGATTTGTTAAAGACTAACTACCAAACTTGTTAATTAATTAATGCGTAAAATTTCGCCACTTGGGCCGGTGACCGTTGTCCTCTTTTACCAATTTGGACGGACAAGGGGCAGGAAGGTGCAATCGTTCCCAGCGATTTTGGTCATTTTTAACAGTGCGTAATTTTGATTATATATGACATAATTTTATTTGCACAACGTATAACTTTAATATAAAATTTTACGAGCCTTACGCGTGAAAATTGATGTACAACTAGTGATTTGAATCGCATATTTTTTTTGGCCAAAATCCTGCCCCTCGTCCAATTTGGACAGACCCAAAAAAGACTGGGCAAAAAGTGTAGTAATAGTAGTGTTCACCGGGGTGGAAGTGATAACTGATAAGACGTTTCTTCCACGAGCACAAACGTTTCTTAGTGAAAAATCGTACAGACATGAGGCGGCTGCGATTTCAACCGTAGGTGGAATCACGCGCTGGGAGTGGCTGAAGTAGCCAACGATCATTGGCTCATTTTTTTTTTTTTGTCGCAACGATAGGTGTCTTATAATCTAATCTAACCTAGTCTAAGGGGAAGGGGAGGGGGTTCGATGTGAGTACAAACTCCATCGATGAAGGTCAATTAAGACCTACCACAAATTGTGGCAAATTTTGTGGGAGGCAGGGATTGAACCCCTGACCTCCAGCATCACCTTTAATGGTGATGATCACTGGACCGCCAGTGGCCAACGATCATTGGCTCATTGCATTGGTTTAGATGATAAATTGCGTTGCAGGATTAATGGAAATTTCCATGACCCGTTCTGTTCCTTTTCTTGCAATAGGTAACTGTTGACCTAAGTCAACGCCTGATCAAAGCACTCACTTAAACCTCTGGAAGATTTGAATTCCAGAGTTCATGACTGGATTTAACAAGAAAGAGTACATTTTCCATTTTTTTTTTCTTTTAGACAACCATAGAAAAATACAGTTTTAGTTTGATATAATTTTCGATTTCAGGTTGCAAGGAATACGGCCAGAGGTAACTTAATTAGGTGCATGATAACAAAACCCGTGTTTGGATAGGAGATTATTTTTTAAAAAAAAATATTTGAAATAATATCGTAATACTTTTTATAATATGGCGTTTACACGAGATGCAAAAGTGATAGAAAAGTGCATTTATGAAGGCAAGTTGAATAAATATTTTACAAAGTAAACTAACCAAACCGATATTTTTTTTTGTCGAAACGATAGATGTCCTATAACCTAATCTAGTCTAGTCTAAGGGGAAGGGAAGGGGGTTCGATGTGAATACAGACTCCATCGATGAAGGTTAATTAAGACCGCCACAAATTGTGACAAATTTGTGGGAGGCAGGGATTGAACCCCTGACCTCCAGCATCATCTTTAATGGTGATGACCACTGGACCAAATGGCCAGTGGCTAACCAAACCGATATACCGAAAGCTTTTCTACGAAAATCCATGTTTATTATGTGTGATTTTCTTGACTGCTGACTCCAATGAAAAGAGAGCCCTTCTTGGAGAAGTACAAAGGAGGGAGGATCCAAAGATTAGAATAAGAGGCAAAATTGGCGTCGAGAAAAACATTTTGAAAGGCAGGACAGGTGCACCTTTCACCATGTCACTAGCATGGTCACTATTTTAAGTTTGAATTCTCCCTTCTTCGGCACTTTTATGTCCACACAAATCCAGTCTTTGTGGAATGTTGAAGGGCACATCTTGTACCTACATAGCACTATCTCGAGGAATATTATTGAATCTATCCTATCGCCTTTGTGCTTGAATTTGTTTTGCATGCTCTTCTTCAAATAATTAGCAAATCTCATTTAAGAAAATAAAAAAAAACATGGAAGAGAGACGATCCGCTCCTCTTTTGTTGCCAATTAATTCTTCCAACCCCTCAAATTGACGAGTGACAATCCCAATTAAGGGCATAAAACGACGAGGAAGAGGTAGATAGCAGCAGTGATCACATGTTTTTTTTTTTTTTTTTTGTTTCAAAGCTAGCAGTGATCACATTTTCAACTGCTAATTTTACTATAAAAAATGAATCAAAGGCATTCGGCTGGTCAAAAGTCTAGACGGACAAGTAAAGTAGACAGCAGCATCGTGAGAAAAGATGAAGTAGCCAAAAGGGACTTGGAAGCTTTCACACCTCATTGGAAACGTCAGAGGTTGAATGGTGGCTTAAAAAACGACATAAATACACACTAAAGAGACCCACAGGAATGTCCCAACTCTCAAGTTTGTACATCTTGTGACTTGTAAAAGGTTTTTAAACTTTTTTTTTTTTTTTGGGGCCTCCACGAACCGTCTTCTTGAATGAATCTATCGACCTAACGTATGGAAATAGAGATAAAATTTGGTCAAAAGAGTGCCCACACAAGCACATAGATGGCACTTTTAACCCCCCCCCCCCCTCTTTTTTAAATTAAAAAAAAATTTCTGGACAATATTACCTGTTGAGTTTAGATTTTAGACCAAGAAGAATCGGGGCTGCTGAACCAGTGTGAATTGATTTGAAGCTATGGATTAGTTGGTCAGCCAGTCACTAATTGTAAAGTCTTGATTTTAAGTTCCACTGATGCGTGAGGTACAATTTCACCCAACTGCTCTGAGTATTTATCTCCTAGTCTTCATATATCTCCTAATCTTCATATGAGTGCATATGGGTTATTCTTATATATATAACAAAAACAATACTCATATGAACAGCAAAAGCTAGTCGTGTGAAGTCATGAAGTACGCCATCAAGCAGTGAAATCATAGAAAGCATATGTAAAATGTGATGAGCAAGAGTGCTAACAACCAAACACATTGAGCATTTAATCCAAGGCCACAAAGGATCAAGAAGAGAGAGTTGCTCCTAGTCCCAAGTGTTTGGGTTCATATTTGTTCTCCGAAGGACAACCTTGAATTTGGGACATGAGATATGAAAAAATCACGCCAAACACACTTCTAATTATCTTTCAAACTTTTGACTTCCATCTTTTGTGCCTTTCCGATTCCATTATTCAACTCCACAGCCCACATAACAAGGAAAAGCATGACAATGCAGAACCTATGTTTTCAGAACCGGACCGGATATCGACTTGGCCGAGATCAGGGGTCAGGGATCAATGGGTTTGACCGGGGGTCGATAGGGGTCGAACCGGATGACGTCATAAATAAAAATTATTTAAAAATTAAATTATTGAAAAAATCACGCCAAACACACTTCTTTTAAACTTTTGACTTCCATCTTTTGTGCCTTTCCGATTCCATTATTCAACTCCACAGCCCACATAACAAGGAAAAGCATGACAATGCCAGAACCGGCTTCAAGATACAAAGTCCAACCATGCCATGGGACGGTGAGGAAATAGAAAAAGCCCCCCAATCTACTCTAGATTCAGATAGCAAATATGTACGATTTACCCAAACGTGGTTTTGTACTCTCCTGTCTAGACATCCCAGAATTTGGATAGTTGCAAGTCCCTCAATGATCCACTATTAGCTGCCACAGGTATCACTCCAAGAAGTTGCAAAAAATGGTTACACAAAGAAAGAAACAGAAAAACATCTATACTTGTTTACCCTATAACGTTCAAGTGCAATACCATTTTAACTTGACATACTAGACAAAGCCAAATGTTGGAACCTACCGTGAAAACAGAAACATCGTGGCTACTGCTTTTTAACCTTGCAGACAATAGAAAGCAAGAAAGACAATAGCTCCGTTTAAATTAACTGTTTTTTGGGATGTTTTTGAAAAATTTCATTATAGCATTATATTTGAAAAACTTGTTTTTGAAAAAATGATCAATCCAAACAGAGCCATTAATCTATTTACGGCAAAGTCCATGCTATAATTATGATGTCCTGGAGCCTGCTGTCTTTGGACTCTGATTTCTTGTGAAACATACATACAATGAAAATAGAGGATAAATTAACAAGGTAAATGACTTCAGTCTGCTTAAAGCAGTATATAGTTGTTAACCTAAACGTCTTAATAAAATCACAGCCAGCCTTGTGAACACCAAAAGGCTTAAAGATTTTGATGGCCATACTAAGCCAGCCGTTCACAAAGTCCAAGAATGTGATGAGTAAGAGCGTAAATATTCCAGCAAATGTTGACTAACAAGACAAAGAATGCTTAAAGTAGTTAAATGACCACATCACATGCCTTGCAAAGGAGGTACTACAAATTAAGTTTTAGAAACATCTGTAATGTTTAATGCTGAACGGGGGCTTGAACACTCACTATGGCTATTGATATCATTCACCACCTACCTAAAAATCCCCCGACTTAAGAAAAGCTGAGATCCTTCTTAATTCATTTCCTCAGACTAGAGATGGACAAGTTCATTCCCTGAAGGTTGAGCAACAGGTCATCTCAATTCAAGTACACGCGATTAGCAGCAGTTTGATATTGTTTGAGCAACATCCTTTGAAGCCTCAATTCTTCTAAGTGTGATAAATGAAGGGTTTTCAGCAGTAGCTTTACCAATTAGCTCTGCACTCGCGGCTTCACCCTGTGGTTACATGTTTTGAGTACAATAAGAGAGATGAGAGAGCCACGGGATGAAAAACAGACACAAAAAAACTTTGCACATACAATAATGTGTAATTAACTGAAGAAATTATTTTACCTGTGCTCTGATTATTGCACTTTTCTTCTCCTGTTCAGCTTTTTCCACAACAAATTTAGCCCTCTCAGCTTCTTGTGCAGCTATTTGCTTTGCCTCGATTGCAGCAGTAAATTCCCTTCCAAAAGTCAGACTAGTTATAGACACATCATCAAGTGCAATGTTAAAGGAAGCTGCTCTTTTAATCAAAAGGCTTCGAATCTCCTGACTGACAGTCTGCAGGAACAGTAATCAATAAGTGTAAACCTCCTGTACTCTTAGAAAAGAGAAAACAGGATCCAATGAATGTATCATTGAGCGCAACTAAAAACTAAGCACCTGACAGATATCTGTTGGAAAGATCAATGTATTGATCTGACTGTCATACTTAGAAAGGCTCGTGTTTATGTCACTTTCATGTTTATGTGACCGATGAAATGCACTTCCAGATAATAACAAGTTCTTGTATATCAAAAGTTTCTCTTTATTCTCCTTTCAGTTATAGACCTCTGCTGGAGCAATTATGTGGTCCTCACCTCTCTTTGAGTTATGAGCTGGCTTGCATTGTACCGAGTAACAACGGCCTTCAGAGTTTCATGAACTATAGAAGGCAGGACCTGTTCATTGAAGTTTTCACCAAGGCTTCGATAGATGGTTGGTAGTTGATCTGCCACAGGGCGCGTAAGAATGCGAAGAGCTATGTTAACCTGTAAGAAAATGGCAAATAGGAAACAAGTCGAAGATCCAAGCATGAAACAAATAGAAAATAAGACTCCTAAACTGCTCAGAATTTGGAACAGCCAAAATGTGGTGCATGAGAAGAGAAGGCTAGATTCCCAGTGGTGAAACCGTTTCTTGCGATGTATGTTCTCAAGCTGGAAACAAATATAGGAGAGCTCGGATATTCTAATTTTCTTTTAGCTTAAAATGGTGCATGAGGAGCATTCATTAAGTTAATTAGGTCAATAAAGTCCACCTTCAACAGTTTATATAGGCAAAACAGTATATTAATTGTAAACTTAATAAGCGCAAGAATACTTACCGTTTGGAGATCATGGCTGCCCGAAGTACCCTCAACAATATAGGGACGTGCACGAACATCATAAATTGTGGGTCTTTCAAACCAGGGAATCAGAAAATGAGTTCCTTCAGGGTACACCTACATGATGATGGAGATGTCATTTTTTCCAACTGACTCTTTCCCTTCCCCTGCCTTCCTCTCGACATCCAAAAGTAAACATCAAAAGGAAAATTGAAGAAGGATGACATAAAGAGATGAGAAAATACAGAAGTTGGGTCCATCATTATGATTGTTTTGCAGTCCTTGGTTGAAAGAATGAAACAGCAAATATCAGCATATTTTAGGAGGCATTTCTGTTAAAAACAAGATGTTCAATATAAAAGTGATCTATTCTAGTTAAATATGTTGGAGATAATCATACAACTGCTTTTTAAGTACCTGATGTAGACTATCTGAAACACTGTAGAGGATTAAACCATTTCACTAACATTTCAAAGCAATAAATATGCATAGGGTTGTTCAACATTAGCGTTGGCAATGATGAGAAAGGGATGAGTCTTCAGTGATTTTTTTTTATAGTCTAACTAAGTAAACAATTTACACCCTAAGGTAACCTGACAACTATAAAATGAATTGCAGGCTATGTAACATCAAGGATGCAGGAAAATCATCATTAAACTCAATTCAGAATGATGCAAAACAGATGCACATATGAATAACATTTTGACGTGTTGAGCAGAGTTTCTTTCAAGTGGATAAAATTTCTCTGCTATTTCAACATGAGATAGGAAACATATTGCAGGAAAATAGACAACTGAACATGTAACAATTTTACATTCAAGAACAATTAACCAATTAGAAAAACCTTTTCAGAAAGATTAAGAAGAAACTTAAGATATAAAATGCATTGCAGATCAGAGAACGACAAATAAAAGAAGGTCTAGTTGCAAAAGGAAACTGGGAATTTATAATTTAACATTAACATAGAAGGAACAAAGCTATTTGACATAATAACTATTGGTTTAAGTGTACGTACCTTCTCTTTCACACCAACAATACGATTGAATACAGCAGCTCTCTGACCTCCTTCCACATTGTAAAGGCTCTTTGACAAAGTATATATAGTAGCACCTCCAAGAACTCCAACTTTTATCAGAGCAGAGACCCATCCTGGCAACTTTGGCACATCAAACTTAAGCTTGTCCATATTAAAATTCTACAAAAGCAAGACATTGAGATCAGCATGTAATCATGTGCCAATATTAAGATTGACATGCTAAGACAAAAAATCACACTTATGACAATCAAGTACCATATGTTTACAGGTGCCCAGATTAAACTTACAGAACACAATAAGCTACAGTTCCAGAAGAACATAAAAAAAAAATTAAACAATTCTCAAAATTGGCAGTTCTTACACTTAAAGCCAAGACCCTATGTCCGCAACACAAATCACCAACAGCAGACCCTATCTCACACTTAAATAGAGATACGCAGTTTTTTTTTTTTCTTTTCTGGTTTAAGGATGGGATAACTAAAAATGTTAATGGTGTTCATGCTGTATATTTATAGTATGCACTAAAATCAACATGATTCGGTGGGTTTTTTTTTTTATTTTAAAAATTCATATAATGCGCATGGATGAGGATCTCTGATTTAATCAATAGTGATAAAAGAAAACCACAGAGGCCAAAGAACACAATTAATAGTAGTATGAGTTTCCACCGAACGGAACCTGATATCAGCAAACTCCATATTAACATCAAAGTATTCCCCAGTAACTCGACTTCTCTAGGATTAACATTATTATTATTGCCATCACCAGTATTGCTAGAAGCTCAAGCAAGACTTCTAGCAGTAAGCATTATGAAGATTTGGAGCCAATCTTCCACTTGACTACTAGCTCACTACTCTGGGAGGTTCCAAAATCCCCAGAATAATCGAATTCAATGTAAAGGGTTTTTAGGCAGGTGAATTTGGCAGTGAGATGAAGGACGAAAGGACTGCCGCTGAGGCCTCTGCAGGAGGGAGCAAAACAGCCCATGAATCAACCTGAGAGGAGCGGAAACAAACTGGAGGAGTTTTCCGGGGAAAGAAAGAAACTGGGCTGTGGGATCATCAATTAGCTGATGCTGAGAAGGATTGTGACGAGGGATTTTGAAGGAAACGACGTGAGTTCGGTAAACAAGAGAAAAAAAAAAAATGCTCTACAAATTATCAAATGAACCCCGAGATTGGAACAATAATTGATTGACTGTAGAGGGGAAACATGACTCTACAAAGTAGGATTTGACTAAAGCTTTCCATAAAACATTTGCATATGCTCATGTCCGACAGCACATTGATTTGTATGCGTGATCCTAACGTAGATTGCAAGTTTCTATATACTAAGATTAAAACAGGTAAATCAAATGAAAGTTGAACTTTAGAAATCTATTTTGTTATTTTTTGGTATTTCCACAAAAAAAAAAAAAAATTGGTGGTATGATTTTTATTTTTTTTTGGTGGGTGCAAAAAAAGTGAAAGGTTAGATAAGCAATGTCGTTAACTCATTTATATATGAATTATGATTACTAGGACACTATCAAATTGGAGTTGAAGGGCAGCAAATTCTTCCACAAAGCTTATTTGAAGTTTCACCTGCAGTGAAATGTGATTTGGTCCATTTACTCCCTGAAGTTTCAGGGCGTTTAGC
The DNA here is from genome assembly GCF_036785885.1 of Coffea arabica. NCBI lineage: Eukaryota > Viridiplantae > Streptophyta > Magnoliopsida > Gentianales > Rubiaceae > Coffea > Coffea arabica. The sequence continues at coordinate 12,319,602 of NC_092313.1, read as the reverse complement.
TTTTAGTTTACCTTTGACTAAAAATGTAGAGTATAATTAATTCTCTAATTTAGAGCTTTGGCGTTCGGTCAATCTGCAAATAATCAAACGAGCATCTCCGCTGCATCATCATCATCATTTTGGTCAAGTTATCACTAAATAATTGAGAATCTCGAGTTTGGCTATTAACTTTTTTTCTTTGGAAAAAATATTATTCATACTTCACTTTTTGTTAATCGCACCTCTCACTAGTAATTTTATTATATGATTTTTATGATAAAACAAATGTGGCAATGTAATTAACAAAAAATGACATGTCTCCTCTCTTTAACCTGATTTCATTGTGTGAAGGAACATAGACTTAGGTTTCACCCAACTGAATTGTATTAATGGTGAGACTGGGCATAGTTTGGATTAGGCTTTCAGGCCCAAATATATTATTGTGAGCTTGGAGACCGAAAGGAAATATATTTTGGATTTGGACTTGTCAAAGCCTGATGCTCAAAGTGGTTTTTCATTTTTCATTTTTTTTAAAAAATATATTTCTAACAATTGGTGTGCGCCTAAATTTGGGAAATTAGGGCAAGTGGTAGGGGTCGTGGGTAATCAATCGCCATGGCCGATGATGAACAATTACGCAGAAATCACATAATTGGTGATGGAGGGGAAGATGAGGGAAAATCTACGCAGTCGCCACCGGAGAAGAAGCAGGAGCTTGATGAAGAGAGCGGTGGCGCTGAGGAGGAGATGGAAGATAGCGACGGTGCTAAAGATGGGGAGGACGACATGAGCGATGGCACTGGCGAGGATGACGTGCTTACATCGGAATATGATTCCGACGATTCTGGTTATTTTATTATTGATAATCAGCGACTTCCGAATAGGTTGAAGAGTGATTATTTGCCTGATGGGGCTGAAGGCTCTGAAGAGGTCGATGTAGATAAATGGTCCAAGTACTATCAAGAGATAAGGGAGAGCGAGGTACGTAAGCCCCCCCTTTTTTTTTTTTTTTTTTTTAAATTTTTGTGATAATCTGCTACATAATTTTATCTGAGTGAAGCTGGATTTGCCCGCTCTCGTTTAGGGTTTTGATATCAACCACTATCCGGGTTGTTGTATTATGGCTCCATATCATCCTTTTAATGCTGCTCGCCAAAACCTGTTCGATTACTCTGTGGCTGCCATTAATGATTTCAACCAAAAGGAGGTACGTGCTCTCTTCCGCCCTTAGTTCTGCATCTGCGGTTTAAGGGAAGTGAATTCAGGAGTGTTAAATTTCTTCCAGGGCACAAAGTACAAGTTGGAAAAGGTTGAGAAGGCAAACGCAAGACTTTGGGGTTGTGGAGCCAACCATTACATAACTTTCCAAGCCAGAGAATCTGTTGCTGATGCTTTGAAAACCTTCCAAGCTTTGGTATGGTGGGGCATAGATGGGTCTGGTTCAGAACCCTTCGCAGCAGTTGTGAAATTCTGCAGGCTCAAAGCAACTGCTGCGACCTGACCTGTATATGCTCTCCTGAGTATGTCAAGCTACTCGGATTTTCTGGTTTTGGTTTTGAATTTTAACAGGTTATGAATTTGAAATGAGAATTAGGAAATTGGGTTGAAGATGGCATGCTCTGTACTCTAGACCCTTTTTCCTCCTAATCAAAAGCTTTCTACCCTCTGTTTTTACTTATTTTTCTGAAAGCTAACAGTACCCCCAAAATGGAGGCGATTTTTTTTTTTTTTTTGTAATTTATTGAGGATTTTCTCTGTTTAGTTTATACTTGAATTCTTCTAGGATACCCTCCATTTACGAGAATTATTTTTGTGAATGTCTCGCAGTGACAGGTGCCGAGCCTGTGCAATAATAAATACCTACTCGAGAAAAATGAATTTTCTGTGTATAGTAGTGAGTAGGGTCGAATCCACAGGGACTGGAAAAAATTCGATTCTTTTCAAGTTCGGGACACGGGGGATTTTTATCAGAAATAAACTAAAAATAATTAAACAATTTAACTAAAAATAATTAATTAATTAATACAATTGTAAATAGCAATTAAATAAATGATAAATAAATTCTAGCCAAGGATACAACTACGCAAACACAGTCCATTCATCCGATCATTAATGCAAAGAAGGTTCACTTAATTTTATTAACAGGTTAGTTATAGTCGCCGATAAACTCTAACGACCAGCTTTTCCTTAATTTATTGATAACCAAGGTACGACCGTTGATTACCCCTAACCAGGAAATACTCCTAGGTACGACCGTAGGAATTAATTTCCTAATTGCATTAAAAACTAGAAAAGCCTAACCCAAATTAATAACACGCTACGAGGGTTATTTAAATCAGATTGCATGTCCCCCTAGTATGTGAAAATACTAGTTGTCACTAATATTAACCAACTAAACAATTACGGATTTAATTGATTAATTTGACAGGAGATTAATAAGTCAAATTGCACATCGGGCGCTTGATATCCAATTAACAAAATAATCCCATGGAAATTAAAATAGAAAACATGCAAATATTAACAAATTAAGGAACACGTAAAATTAATTAGATCTCACAGATATTTGGGACTGCGTCTTCGTGTTGATCCTTGACTAGAGGAGAAGATTAGCCACGCCTCATAAGAAAATTCCCACGCAATTTAATTGAATTCGAAGACATAAATAACTCTTGCTAGTAACTGAAAATGAAAATTTGATTCTCTGTAATCGAATGAAATAGAACTAGTTTCATGAAAGAAACTAGTCTAAAGGAAGAGACGGAAGAAAAATACAAAACAAACCAACTGAAGAGATCTTCACACCACACAAAACATGAAAGAACAAAATCCTATTTTATGACTAAAACTACCTATCTTCCTCTCCGTAGAGAGAAACTAATCTAATGTCTTATATAGCACTCGTCTAGTGCCTTTCCCTTATTTTATTTTAGCACTAGTTTCCTAAGAGAACTAGTGACGTAGGAAGCTAAGTAGAAAAGCTCAATCATCAAAGCCAACACCTTGACTAATGAGTATATCTCCCACAATAAGAACAAACTTTCTACGTGGTCCCCGCTTTGATTTCTTATTGCTAGTGGATTTCATCATATCAATTCAATTCTTCATCAGCAATTCCGTAGGAAGCTAAGTGGAAAAACTCAATCATCAAAGCCAACACCTTGACTAATGAGTATATCTCCCACAATAAGAACAAACTTTCTACGTGGTCCCCGCTTTGATTTCTTATTGCTAGTGGATTTCATCATATCAATTCAATTCTTCATCAGCAATTCCGTTGATTTGCACAATTTGGGCTGATGGTGGAAAGCTTTTAGAAGCTTTCACGTGTGGAGAAATCTTCTCAAGAAGGTCCCCTTTTAGCACTTTTCTGCTTCACTTTCTGAAATTATATCCAAATACCAAATATAAATATATATTGACAATTAAAACAATATTTGGCAAGGATAAAGAGGAAAATTAACGATAAAATTATTAACAATTAATACCCTATCAATTCCCCCCACACTTAAATCATGCTTGTCCTCAAGTATGGGAACACTAAACTCAACAATGGCTAACTCTCATTTCATTTACTGCCAAGCTACGCTTATCCCAAAATCAAGTTTTAGTGGCTAAGTGTCAAGACATATTTCTCCCGGTTAGCTCCTGAAATCATAGACTCTTCCAATTCATAGCTAACTCGTCTAAGAAATCAAAATATTAAACTAGCAAAAGTTAGCAATTGGGTCAACTGAAAATCAAAATCTCAACATTGAAGAACAAGGATCGGCAGGCCAACATGATCATAAGCTTACTTATTATTTTCTTCTCTCTTTTTTTTTTTTTTTTTTTAAGATAATAATTAAATTTTTTTTTCAATAAATGCTCAGTCCCAAGCTATTCAAGTCTTTTGACGTGAACTCTGACATTTTTAGATGAAAGAGACCAATTACTCAACTTTTCACAGTTTCAGAATTACCTACTCATAGATATCGCCACTTTTTGACGCGAAAGTCGACACTTGTGGTGAAGACTCCCGGTTACTGGGTGACGGCACTAGCGGAGTAGAGTCATTTATTAATCACAATTAAAGCACCAGAAAACCAAATATTTAAAGATCATGGCCCACGTCATCTCCTAATATGGAGAACTAAGATCAACAATTGCCCAATCCACACAACAATTGCTAGTAAAATATTTATATTGCCTAAACAATTTAACCACAATTTGCACCAAGTCATTAAACTCATGATATTCACCAAGGTAATATGCTTTTACTTGCCATCTAAACAAAATTCATAGGATAAATCACAACCAGCAATAGAAGAGTGAGTTGCCACATTTATTCATCAAGACAACAATAAGAAAAGCAACAATTTAAAGAAACTCCAATCAAATCCAAATCTCCCCCCACACTTAAAGTATACATTGCCCTCAATGTAACAAATATATAGAAAAAGTAAGAAGAAGGGCAACGAAACTCCCCTGAAATCGTCAAGACATCAAATTCTCTGATCAGCCCTTGGGGTTGAAGGAGGTGGAGCGGAGGTCGAAGGGCCGGGGTGTTCTAGACTTAGAAGAAGATTTGGGTTTCACCATTTCTCCAAATGTCACTCAAATCAACAACAGACAACAATTCTAACAAATAATGGAAACAGAAAATTTAAAGCAATAACAAATGAAAACCAACCCAGTGAATAAAATGCACACTTCAATCACCCACAAGTTATAGAAATACTCCAACACTTATAGTAAATGCAATCAATAAGCACTTGTGGTTCCAAACTTAGCCAAATGCAAAAACAATGCACCTCAAAATCACCCCAATCAACGTAATAATTGAAATGAAAAAGACAAAAGACTCTCACACAAGGCAACTACTTCAATAAGCAAATTTAAGTGTTAAAGGCACCTCCCAATTAAACAAATAATCTCAGCAATTTACCCACAATTAGACACAAGTTATAATAAATTAGACACTATTGGACCCAAAATCATAACAAGTGTCTCCAATTGGACAGTCAATCACTTAAGATTAAGAAATTGGAGGCAAACTATCACAACCAATACCACTGGTGGACTCACAGGGAAAAATTAAATCAAACGGCCAACCAAAGCACTGATAAATCCAACAACACCAAGCAAAGCAGAAATAAAATTAAAAAAAAATTCAAAATGGTAACCAATTTGCCAAGAACCTAAATTGCAGTTGAAGCCCCAAACAACTCACTAAGTGAAAAATCCAGCACCTCCTGTCGAAAATTGACAAGTGGCGTGAGGTGATCTGGAATTGAAGTCGCGCGTGAGGGAAGCGACGGTGCACCGGCGAGGTGGAGAGGAGCGACTGGAGTTGGTGGTAAGCTGAGGTCGAGCTTGCGATAGTGAGCTGGGCAGGAGGTATTGGCGCGGCCAAGGAAAGTTCGCGCGCGGTGGTGGTGTTTGCCGCTGAACTCTGCGACCTTAGATGAGTTGCGGACAGCTGCTGTGGCTGTTGGTGGAGACTGAAGGAAAAGCTGCACGCTGGGTAGCGCACGGAGAAAGAGCTGACGCAGTGGAGAGGGAGATCGAGATGGAGAGAGAGAGCTGAGCTGGAGAGTGGAGCTAGTTGCGTTGCAAGTAGTGACAGCGGCAGTTGGTGGTGTTTGGCGAGAGAGAGTGAGAGAGCAAATGGAGGTGGTGGCGGCTGGCATTGCTTGGGCTGCAGGAGGTCGACGCGAGCTGGTGGAGATGAGGCACTGGTGGCTGCATGCAGAGGTGGACGCTGGGTTGTGGTGGGCTTCAGACGGAAGTCGGCGGCAGCTATGGACAGGGAGGAGGAGCTGCGCACAGCTCTGGGTTGCGCGCGGCTGGCGGAGCTTACAATGAAGAAGAAGAAGCGAGCAGCGGGGAAGAAGAAGAAAGAAAGAAAGGAAAGAAAGAAAAGAAAAAGAAGGAAAGAAAAAGAAGAAAGGAGAAAAAAAAATATATAGTTTTTGGTCTTACATTTTTTTTTTTTTTTAAAAAAAAAATTTCAGAAATTGAATTGCTGAAAAACTAACCGAATGTTAAGAAAGGAAGTAATTGTTTTTTGATTTTTTTGATTTTTTTTTATTGCAAAAATTTGAAATTTTTTTTTTTTTTTAGTTCGTCAAACATGGCGTGGGCACGCCAAGATTAGAAAACATTCTCTGACTTGAGAATCAGTTTTTGAACATTAACGCGTGCCCTCTCCGCGCGGGCACTCCAAGATTCCACTTCGTAATGTTGAGATTTTACCAACATGGCGTGGGCATGCCATGTTTTAGAAACATCCTCTGACCTTGAAATTGGACCTTGTGAGATTAATGCGTGCCCTCTTCGCACGGGCACGCCATTTTCACCTGTCAAAATAAAAAATTGGGTTGCCTCCCAAAAGCGCCTTTCTTTAACGTCTTTGGCTAGACGGAGTCTAGAATTTGCTTAAACTAAGCAAATCGGGTCTTCCAGTTGTATCATCTCCACCCGTTCAATTGGAAATCCTTCATAATACTGCTTGAGACGGTGACCATTCACCACAAATTTCTTCTCCGTTTTCAAACTTTGGATCTCTACTGCACCATAATGAAAGACATTAGTCACAACAAAAGGGTCAATCCAACGAGAACGTAATTTACCTGGAAATAGTTTCAATTTGGAGTGATATAGTAAAACTTTTTGCCCGCAGACGAATGTCTTCCTAGAGATCTGTTGGTCATGAAAGATCCGATTCTTCTCCTTATAGATCACTGCATTCTCGTATGCTTCATTTCGGATTTCTTCCAACTCTTGTAATTGTAACTTTCTTTGAATTCCGCCTTCCTCGATATCCATATTACATTGTTTGACAGACAAAATGCTCTATGCTCAAACTCTACCGGGAGATGACATGGCTTTCCAAATACCAATCGGTAAGGGGACATGCCAATAGGTGTCTTGTATGCCGTCCTATATGCCCATAGTGCATCCTCTAGTCTCACACTCCAATCATTCCTATCGGGTCGGACCATCTTTTCTAGAATTGATTTGATCTCTCGGTTCGATGCTTCCGCCTGACCATTTGTCTGAGGATGGTAGGATGTAGAGACTTTGTGCAAGACACCATATCTCCTAAAAATTGCAGCGATCATTTTGTTGCAGAAATGAGTACCCCGATCACTTACAATTGCTCGCGGCATTCCAAAGCGAACAAAAATATTAGACTTAACGAATTCTGCAACCACTTTGGATTCATTAGTGCGGGTGGCCTTTGCTTCTACCCACTTCGAAACATAATCTACAGCAAGCAATATATACAAAAAACCAAAGGACGAAGGAAAAGGACCCATAAAATCAATGCCCCAAACGTCAAAAATTTCAACAAAAATCATTGGGGTTTGAGTCATTTGATCCCTACGAGAGATATTACCCACTCTTTGACACTTATCACATGACTTACAAAATGAGTAGGCATCCTTGAATAGAGTTGGCCAATAGAATCCACTCTCTAGCACCTTACGAGCCGTTCTCTTCGGTTCAAAATGACCACCACATGCAAAAGAGTGACAATAGGTTATAATAGATTGAAATTCAACTTCACTTACACATCTACGGATGATTTGATCGGCACCCCGCTTCCAGAGGTAAGGATCATCCCAAATGTAGAACTTTGCATCGCTCCTCAACTTGTCTCTCTTTGCCTTAGGCCATCCTGTAGGAAATTTGTCAGTGACTAGAAAATTAACAATATCTGCATACCAAGGCAAAGATGAATTAATAGAAAATAAATGCTCATCGGGGAATGCTTCTCTCAATGGGATGTCATCTTCGGTGACTTGTACTCGACTCAAGTGATCTGCTACCAGATTCTCCGCCCCTTTCTTATCTCGGATCTCCAGGTTGAACTCTTGTAGCAACAATATCCACCGTATTAATCACGGTTTTGCCTCTTTCTTGGTTAACAGATACCGCAAAGCTGCATGATCAGAAAAAATAATAACTTTAGCACCAAGTAAATAAGACCGAAATTTCTCTAAGGCAAAAACAACTGCTAAAAACTCCTTTTCGGTGGTTGAATAGTTCAATTGAGCTCCGTTCAAGGCTCGAGATGCGTAGTAGATAGCATGGGCTGCCTTTCCCACTCTTTGACCCAATACCGCACCAACTGCATAGTCACTGGCGTCGCACATGATCTCAAATGGGAGGTTCCAGTCAGGGGGTTGGATAATAGGTGAGGAGGTCAATAACTCCTTTAACTTATCAAATGCCCCCTTACATGTTTCATCGAATTCGAAGGATACATCTTTTTGTAAAAGTTGGAATAAGGGTGCTCCAATTTTCGAGAAATCCTTGATGAACCTTCTATAGAAACCTGCGTGACCCAAGAAGGAATGAACTTCCCGCACACTCGCGGGGTAAGGTAAAGTAGATATAACATCTATTTTTGCCTTATCAACCTCAATACCTGTAGATGATACAACATGACCCAAAACTATCCCGTGTTCAACCATAAAATGACATTTTTCCCAATTAAGCACGAGATTAGTTTCTATACACCTTACTAAGATCAATTTCAGGTTATCTAGACAGTTTTCAAAACTTTCACCATATACACTGAAATCGTCCATGAAAACCTCAATAATCTTCTCAACATATTCTGAAAAGATACTTACCATGCATCTTTGGAAGGTAGCAGGTGCATTGCACAATCCAAATGGCATCCTTCGGTATGCAAATGTCCCAAATGGGCAGGTGAAAGTAGTATTCTCTTGGTCTTCGGGTGCGATGGCAATTTGAAAATAACCTGAAAATCCATCCAAGAAACAATAGTAAGCTCGACATGCTAATCGCTCCACCATCTGATTAATGAAAGGGAGGGGAAAATGGTCATTTTTCGTGACGGCATTTAGCTTTCGGTAATCGATACACTGTCGCCATCCGGTGGGCTTTCGAATTGGTACGAGCTCACCCTCTTGGTTTGATTCCACTGTCACCCCTGCCTTCTTCGGGACCACCTGTACTGGACTTACCCACGGGCTATCTGATATTGCAAATATAATTCCAACGTCCAGCAGTTTTAAAATCTCTTTCTTTACGACCTCCATCATGAGAGGATTTAATCTCCGTTAAGCTTGCCGTACGGGTTTAGCATTCTCCTCGAGTCGAATTCGGTGCATACACACCGCAGGGCTAATTCCCTTGATGTCGGCGATGGTCCATCCTATCGCCTGCTTATGTTCCCTAAGAACTCGAAGTAGTTTCTCTTCTTGAACCTTTGATAAACCCGCGGAGATGATCACTGGAAGTGTCTCCCCTTCACCTAAGTATACATACTTTAGGTGTTTCGGCAGTGGTTTTAGTTCCAAGACAGGTGCCTGCACCACAGATGGAAGTAACCTTTGGTGAGGTTCGGGTATGAAAATCGGTGCAAGATCATACCTTGTCTTCGTGGTTGGTAATGTTTGCAACGATCCAATCACGCATTTAAGCTCTTCACTCAACTCTACCCTAGAGGTCGTTTCGGACTCAAAGTGCCTGGTCAGGACGACCTCTAGTTCATCCCTGCCTTAAATTTTAAAAATCTCCTGTATAGCATGGTCAATAACATTTACCGAGAAAACAGAGCCAATATTTGAATCGGATGGATATTTCATGGTCTCAAAGATGTTAAAGTGAACAATCTCACCATCAAATTTCATAGACAAAGTACCCTTATTAACATCAATTTTGGTTCGGGCTGTGCTCAAAAAGGGTCTACCTAACAACAAAGGTGACGGATCACGGGAGTGTTCATCCTCCATGTCGAGCACATAAAAATCAGCTGGAAAAACCAATTCGTTAATTTTTACCAAAACATCTTCAATCAACCCGTCAGGGTATGCATTGGTCCTGTCAGCTAATTGGATTATTATCCCAGTCTCTTTCAAAGGGCCTAAGTTTAAGGAAGCATAAATGGACTTTGGCATGACATTAATTGAGGCTCCCAGGTCTAACATGGCCTTTCCAATCAAAGTATTACCTATCCTACAAGGAATAGTAAACATACCTGGATCTCCGCATTTTGGTGGAAGTTTCCTTTGTAGAATTGCTGAAACATTCTCCCCAACTATAACTCGTTCATCCCCCTTCAACCGCTTGCGGTTGGCACACAGGTCCCTCAAAAATTTTGCGTACCTGGGTACTTGTTTAATCGCATCCAGCAGGGGTATGTTGATCTCCACCTTGCGAAAGATCTCCAATACCTCTTTTTCCTTGTCTTGCTTCTTTGGTTTCTCTAACCTGCTAGGAAAGGGAGGTGGATTAGTTTTAGTTGTAGGAATTGGGTTCGAGGGTACCTTTGCATTTTTGTTGTCTGTGCCCTCCTCTTCCAATTCTTTCTCAATCCGTTCCTCGTCCTTGTCTTTAGGAATCACCGGTTCGGGTCCTTGAAATTCCTTGCCACTCCTTAAGGTCATTGCGCTTACATTCTTTGGATTTGCCTCAGGTTGAGATGGCAACTTTCCTTGAACTTGGGACTCCAACCGGTTGATTGTTATAGCCATTTGATTCATTTGATTTTGCAATGATTGCACCTGTCCCAGTTGATTCCTCATACTTTGCAAGTCTGAATCCGTCTTTTGTTGATTAGCAAGTAATTGCTTCATCATCTCTTCCATGGACGAACTTGAGTTTGAAAGTGGTGGTGGTGGTGGTGGGCGATGATGGTACTGCTGTAGGTGTCCTTGCTGTCTATTTGGCACAAAGTTAGACTGCCTATTTCCTCCATAACTAAGGTTGGGGTGATCCCTCCAACCAGGATTGTAGGTACTTGAGTATGGGTCGTACGGCTTTCTTGGCGCGGGCGCGTGGCCAGCCATGTTCACCTGTTCAGCAGTTTCTTCTTGAACCAATGGACACATTTCCGTAGGATGACCCACGGCAGTGCATACCCCGCACACTTTGGCTTGCGATGTATTCCCCACAGCTAGTTGTCGCACAAAAGATGTCAATTCGGAGAGTTGCTATTGAATAGAGGATGTTTCTACCTCATTCACCCTACGCGTCGGGATGTCCTCTCTTGAACCAAACTGCTGTGAGTTCTCAGCCATCCCTTCAATCAACTCCCAGGCTCCTCGAGGAGTTTTGTTCACCAACGCTCCTCCACTTGCAGCATCGATTATACTTCTGTCCCTGAAAACTAATCCCTCATAGAAATATTGGATGAGCAGTTGCTCACTTATCTGATGTTGAGGGCATTTGGTGCACAGTTTCTTAAATCTCTCCCAGTACTAATAGAGAGACTCGCTTGGGTGTTGTTTGATGCCACATATCTCCTTCCTTAGGCTTGCAGCTCGAGATGCCGGAAAGTACTTGTCCAAGAATTTTTTCTTCAATTGGTCCCACGTGGTGATACTACCAGGCGGTAGGTAGTAGAGCCAGTCTTTCGCGGAGTCCTTCAAAGAAAAGGGGAAGGCCCTCATCTTTATTTGCTCTTCAGTAATTCCCGGAGGCTTCATACTGTTGCAAACGACGTCAAACTCTTGCAAGTGCTTGTAGGGCTCCTCACCTGGTAGACCATGAAAAGATGGGCAAGAGATGAATTAGACCAGATTTTAGTTCAAAGGGAGTGTCATCATTTAAATGTGGAAAAGTAATGCACAAGGGCTGCTGATTTAAATCAGGAGCAGCCAACTCCCTTAGTGTTCGTGCATTTGCCATAGTGACTTCCTCTTGGTCTGAATCACTTGAATTGTCACCAGACAAATTTGTCGGCTCAACCTCTGGATCAAGTTCCTGAGGTGCAATATCGTATTGCTCCTCCCTGAGCCGCCTGGTTTCTTTCCTCGTTCTACGCGCGGTCTTCTCTACTTCAGGGTCGAAAATTAATTCGCCTGTACGAGAAGAGCGAGGCATAAACTAGAAAAATACCAGAAAAAAAATGAACTTAAAAAGAAACAAATGATTAACGCCAGTCCCCGGCAACGGCACCAAAAATTGACAGGTGCCGAGCCTGTGCAATAATAAATACCTACTCGAGAAAAATGAATTTTCTGTGTATAGTAGTGAGTAGGGTCGAATCCACAGGGACTGGAAAAAATTCGATTCTTTTCAAGTTCGGGACACGGGGGATTTTTATCAGAAATAAACTAAAAATAATTAAACAATTTAACTAAAAATAATTAATTAATTAATACAATTGTAAATAGCAATTAAATAAATGATAAATAAATTCTAGCCAAGGATACAACTACGCAAACACAGTCCATTCATCCGATCATTAATGCAAAGAAGGTTCACTTAATTTTATTAACAGGTTAGTTATAGTCGCCGATAAACTCTAACGACCAGCTTTTCCTTAATTTATTGATAACCAAGGTACGACCGTTGATTACCCCTAACCAGGAAATACTCCTAGGTACGACCGTAGGAATTAATTTCCTAATTGCATTAAAAACTAGAAAAGCCTAACCCAAATTAATAACACGCTACGAGGGTTATTTAAATCAGATTGCATGTCCCCCTAGTATGTGAAAATACTAGTTGTCACTAATATTAACCAACTAAACAATTACGGATTTAATTGATTAATTTGACAGGAGATTAATAAGTCAAATTGCACATCGGGCCCTTGATATCCAATTAACAAAATAATCCCATGGAAATTAAAATAGAAAACATGCAAATATTAACAAATTAAGGAACACGTAAAATTAATTAGATCTCACAGATATTTGGGACTGCGTCTTCGTGTTGATCCTTGACTAGAGGAGAAGATTAGCCACGCCTCATAAGAAAATTCCCACGCAATTTAATTGAATTCGAAGACATAAATAACTCTTGCTAGTAACTGAAAATGAAAATTTGATTCTCCGTAATCGAATGAAATAGAACTAGTTTCATGAAAGAAACTAGTCTAAAGGAAGAGACGGAAGAAAAATACAAAACAAACCAACTGAAGAGATCTTCACACCACACAAAACATGAAAGAACAAAATCCTATTTTATGACTAAAACTACCTATCTTCCTCTCCGTAGAGAGAAACTAATCTAATGTCTTATATAGCACTCGTCTAGTGCCTTTCCCTTATTTTATTTTAGCACTAGTTTCCTAAGAGAACTAGTGACGTAGGAAGCTAAGTGGAAAAGCTCAATCATCAAAGCCAACACCTTGACTAATGAGTATATCTCCCACAATAAGAACAAACTTTCTACGTGGTCCCCGCTTTGATTTCTTATTGCTAGTGGATTTCATCATATCAATTCAATTCTTCATCAGCAATTCCGTAGGAAGCTAAGTGGAAAAGCTCAATCATCAAAGCCAACACCTTGACTAATGAGTATATCTCCCACAATAAGAACAAACTTTCTACGTGGTCCCCGCTTTGATTTCTTATTGCTAGTGGATTTCATCATATCAATTCAATTCTTCATCAGCAATTCCGTTGATTTGCACAATTTGGGCTGATGGTGGAAAGCTTTTAGAAGCTTTCACGTGTGGAGAAATCTTCTCAAGAAGGTCCCCTTTTAGCACTTTTCTGCTTCACTTTCTGAAATTATATCCAAATACCAAATATAAATATATATTGACAATTAAAACAATATTTGACAAGGATAAAGAGGAAAATTAACGATAAAATTATTAACAATTAATACCCTATCACGCAGTTATAGCCGTAGAACCATAATATGATTGCAATTTTTACCTCGACCGCCATTACCTGATTATCAGAATTTATTCGTGTGATCTAATTGATGTAAAGATATTTTAAAAATATGTCCTCTTGTTCATTGCTAGACAATTATTTTAAAAATATATTTTGATTTGACTAAAGCTTTTCCTGGGAACTTAAAATCCAAAAGATTTGGTAAATGAAATGCAACTTAAACTCCCTTATACGTTATTTTTTGTATACGTGATATAAACCTGAAATGCGAGTTTCTGCTAAAATTTAAATCGGTAAATGAATGCAACTTAAACTTTAGAGATAAATTTTGTTTTGAGCATGCAAAATGAATGCAGCTCAAATAGTGATATAATCTTTCAATTCGTTGATTTGAGTTAATTGATAGGAAACTACAAGCCCTTGAAAAGAAACAGAGCAGAGCCATGACAGCATAGAGAAACGGTCAATTTGGGTACGATAAGCAAAGTTCTCATCCATATATATTTCTTCTGCAAACATATGTAACCCAACCAATAAGCTCTTTGAACCTAACCATTCAAGACGAATCTCAATCTCAAAATCGACCCACTGATTCTATAAGTTCTTTTTCTTTTGGGCTACCACCTATCAAACTACTTGATTATAAAAAGGATCAATCCCAGCACGATCAAATTAGCACAGTCACATGTTCCTCAACAGATGCTGGTTTCTTGAGCATTTTGTCAATAGCTTCGCCAAAAACTTCCCCTTCCCCTTCAAAAGCATCTTTTGCAATCGATTCAACATCTTCATCAGCGTTATCAACAGCTCCAAATTTCATGGCAAAAACAGTTACTCCCTTCATCACATAGCCTGCCAAGGGAAGCCTAACCACTCTCCTATTCCAGACCTTTATCCTCACATCGTTGTCCCTGATAAGCATGTCTCGCCTCCTCAACTCAACAAGCTTTCCCTCACCCAAAACAACCTTCCCCTGTTTCCTTGAATCTGTAATTACAATTCTTTGAAGCTGATCAGGTAATAAATTACCCATTAATTCAAACACCATCAGCCTCAATTGAGCATCTTGCGCGACATCGCGGATGATGCATCTCTGTTTAAAAATTTGTCTTTGACTCTGTACTTCTTCTTCATCATCATCCTCTTCATCACTAGTAGCCAAAGAAGCGAGGCTCTTCGCAAGAAATATTGTCATGTTCCCAGAGTTTTGGGGCTTGAACTCTACCTTCCACTTGAGTACGGGTCCTATGGAAGATTTGGGAATGGGACCTGGAATTGAGCTTGAAGAAGTCTTCATCTTACCCGAGAAACAAACTTCCGCGTAAAGAAACTTAAGAAATCTGAATGCCATTATAAATCTCAGCAAGGGGACAAGGTAAGATAAATGAAAATCACGGGAATTTTGAAACCGAACTGGTTTCTTGAGAGCACGGAGGAGCTTTTTCATTTGGGGGAAGGGCAGAGACTGAGTTCGGGTGGTGGAAACGTCTATGTAAGATGGAAGCCAATGAAGGATCGTGCAATAAATGGTGTGGGATTGCAAAACCAGGAAGGCTAGGCGTTTGCAGAGTAAAAAACAGCTGAAAAGGGATTTGGCATCTGGGATCTTGCCAAGTATATGGGATACTATCAAGTCATCTGGTAATCGATCGAAATAGTCTTCTCCTCCTGAAATTTCTCGTGCGACTGCAATCATTTCGTTCCCAGAACTCTCCATTTTCTGCAGCTCTCTCAGCTCTCAAAACTCAAAGGGGATTTTCTTTCTGCATTGCTCTGAAGAACAGGCATGGAACTGTAAAAAGAGAGTAGCAACAAAATTCCAGTCCAATATAAGGTGGAACTTTGTGCTTGCTGCCCAAGATTATGGTACAGCCACACTTGGGACAAAAGGGAGTGACGAGGTGGTGAGGCGGTGGCGTACTCAGTAGTTGCCATCGGCAGTGGTGTCAGTTGTGACTAGTTAGTGTTGAGTCTTGAGAGTGTCTGACTAGGAATTTGGCTAATCTTTCCTTTTTGTATTTTTGGGGTTTTCGGGGTAAATTAGGAGTTAGCTAATTCAGAACTGCACTTAAACCGCAAAGGAATACTCGGCAGGCCTTCTCACTCTAATTTGTTACTTTTGTAATGACATTAAAGAAGAAAGGACAGCAACAGAAACCTCATTGTCCAAGATTCGAAGGGTAGTCAAGTTTAACAAGTTAAAAAAAAAGGGTAATTTCATCAAAGATTAATTACTATTGCCTGATAATAATAGAATGTATTTTTCAATTAAATAACTTAACCATCATTTCGCCAAAAATTACTCCAAAGTACTCTTCTCACAAACCACAAACCACATTTTTTTTTTCGATCCACATATTTATAGGTCTTGTTTGGAAAGCAATTTTTAAAAAAAAAATTGCTATGTTTTTCATGAACACATTTTTCAATCACATTTTATTTCACATATATCATATCGATACAGTAATTTTTCTACAAAAAATCCAAAAAAAATGCAATCCAAAGCGCTTGAAGGGATCTCCACTTACATGCTCTCCTGCAGCTGCGGCTTCTAAACCTAATGCATAATCAATCCCCAAATCCTCCATTTTTTTTAATCTTTATTGCAGAATCTCAAGAATTTAACAATTACTTACAAACTAGAGGAGAAATTGATATAGATCTGACCTAGAGCTAATGACGCCTCAGTGGACTCGTAAACCAGCACAAATGAATCACCAAATGACAGAAACAGACATCTATTGAAGGTATATTTTTTTTCCGACAACGATAATATTTGTATAATCTAATCTATCCTAATCTACAAGAAGGGGGGTTTAAAGAGACCGTATAAGGATTAAAGGATTAGCAAGTATATAAACCAAAGAGGTGCTCTGTCACCTCTTTTAAATTTTTTTCATTATAAAAAGGGTTTGAATCCCCGAACTATAGTTCAAAGAGGGATTTAGTCCCTTTTTGGTGGTCACTGAGCTTTGGCTCAATGGTTTATGGTGAAGATGTTGATAGGGGACCAAGTTATTATTCACATCTCAAACTCCCTCTTTTCTGTTGTTAAGATTAAGACTAGTTGAATGGGGGCCTCACGCAACTCCCAGGTTTTATGTTACTTGTTTCTTTAGTATTTAGCTCAATGAGAGCATTAATCATTAATTTATTTAATGAAAGAATTGATTGCTAAAGTTAAGAGTATAATTGAAGTATTTTTAATATGTATAATGATATACATTCTAAACTACTGGATAGGTTTTTAAGACAAAGTTTTCCCTCATTAGTTGACATCAGAATCTCAAACACACACCCAATATAAAGAACATCAGTACCCCAACACTATATCCATAAGCTCAGGAGTAAAGGACATAAAACCAATATACCAAATTGCATAATATGGTTACTTTCGCTCTGAACACAATTTTGAACTTGTTAAGAATCAAGGCCAGTTCTTAAGATGAGAAAATATATGATTTGAATTTCAAATATAAATTCATGTTATGTGGTAGTATGATTTAAATTTACTAGTGTAAAAAATAATTATACAAATGATGGTGCATAAGAAATTTACTCTTGAGTCAATTGAGACTGAGGTTTTCGATTTTGTTCCTAAAAAACAATTTTTTTAAATATATTTTGTACTTTTGATTTATCCTCCTTGCATCGAGTAAATGTTGCTCAAATCTTAAGACTTTGTTGGTTTAATTACTCTAAACCATCTAAATGTTGGGGGTTGCCTTCCTCAGTACAATCAATAGGCACTTGACTAAAAGAAAAAGAAACGTAATTAACCTATTTTACATCCCTAATGAATGGGTACAGCATTTAGGGAGTCCTTGCTTGATTACCCCGAAATTCGTGTCCTTAACGGTGATAGAGTTCTTGTATAGTGTGCCCTTTTTAAAGCATCAAAACGAGAACCGAGCTCACTAAAAATGTTGTTCATTTCACAATTCTCTCCCAATCTCCATTGCAATTCCCAGTAGTAAAAAATTAATTTCCACGAAATGTTACATCCCTTTTCATGCAGAAGGCCCCCCCAACTATATTCACAAAAACGATTCAACTTTCATTATAGTTGTGTGTTATATGATTCCTTTTCTTAAACCCCAATAGCCGACTGCTCGTTTAGGGTTTTTCTCAGGAAATCTCAACTACGTACGTATTACTGCAATGGTGGCCACATTTTGTTACAGCAGCAGGTAAAAGCTGTTGTACTATGTACTGTACCCAATCAAGAATCGAGCAACAGCTGTCTTCTTAATTCACACCTTGCTCAATGTGCACAGAAAAGTAACCGCCTCAGCCTTAGCACGGCATTTTGGGGTTGGCTGAGTCCCAAGAAAGAGCTGCAATTTGGAGCTATCAGAAAAGCAAAGGCTCCTTCTTTCTGTCTGGCCACAAAAATGGAGGGTTTGGTGGCTAGTCTAACCATAGTTGCAGGAGGAGGAAAAGCCAAAAAGGAGCAAGAAGACCCCCACTTCAAACTCTTACCAGATGGTTTGATAGTATCCCATATCTTTAACAAAATCTCTGAGGCTAAATCTCTCTGCAGATGTTCTTTGGTCTCTAAACGTTTCTCTTCCCTTGTTTACCAAACCAAAAATGTTTCTGTCGAGATCCCACTTCGGATTCCCCGCCAGGAACTCGATAAGAAAACCACTCCTGCTTGTTTTCCAGGAAAACCAGTCCACTGTTTCATAGCTCCCCTGGGGATGTTTCCCTTCCTCCAGAAGTCCCAGCGATTGACTTTCCACTTCGAGCACTTGGATTTCGAGTTTCTGTCTCATCTCACCACCAAATTTCTTGCTAAATTCTCCCGCATGGAATCCCTCCATGTGGAAATCTTGTATCCGCCGGAAGATTCCGAGGCCACAGGCGGTATCCGTTTCATCAAGGAACCTGTGATGAAGTGGAAGCTCGACTTCGAATCAGATACTTTTATATATCTCTATGCTTCCAGAAGTTGTCTTGATGATGCTAACAACATTTATGCTAGGGAAATTGGGTTGCTTACCGTTGAATATCATTGTCATCTGGCTATGGGTTTTTACACTTTCTCGATAATGGAAACCCTCCTGCCTTTCTTACCGGGATCCCTTCTCCGGGTGACCATCACAGATTCCAAGAACCGGAGCAAGCAAGATCTGGGAAAAACTGATCTCGCTGATCAGATGAGGCGGATTTGTGATAATCCAAGAAATACCGAGTATTTGCAGAGGGTGACGAGTGCTAAATCTAGAGTTAAGTTTCCATTTTCAGGCCCAATCGGGCAATCTTTTACTCTTTTCCTGGCCAATGAGTCCGAGGATTACTTGAAAGTAAAATCTGCTTTTGAAGATAAAGATGAGGTTTTTGTTGAAACTGTACTGGAAATGGTGAAGGAGATTAGAGCTAGTCTCTGAGGAAATTTCGCTTAGCAAACGAATATCTATCTCGTCATGATGATCTTGAAAAAGTCTAAAATTCGTTTGGTTTTTGAGGTTTGATTTTCAATGGGGTAGTCAGTCTGCAGTCATTACTGTTTTTAATGCATTTTCGCGTTACTTTTTTTTTTTTTTTTTGGGGGTGAAAGGTCAGCTACTACGTATTAGTTTAATTTTGAGACTCATGAATCGTTCATGTAATATTATTATCAGTAGTCTGCTGGTGAATCATGTTATTATTAATTGCTAGCAGTTTCGTTCTGTCTCTTGTTATTTTGGGGCTAAGGAAAAGCGATTCATCCGTTACTAAAGCGGAGGAAATTAGGAGTAGGGAAAATAGATTCAAATCAACAAACAAGTTCATATGTATTGAGACAGCGTGATATCATAGAAGGAGCTGATTATACCCACACCCACCCCTACTTAGGGAGTTTGGGGCTACCCTTATTACATTATTGTCTTTTATCGCTTGAAAATAATCATGTTTCCGAGTAAGTTTAAACCCCTAACATCAACATCCTCGTTGCCAAAGTTTATGTACAAGTGCTTTCTTCTGTCAAGACATCAGCTTTTAACCACGTGAAAGTTGTGTTTGCCCCATTTGCTAGGAGCAGTATTATTATTATTTTTGCCAACAGTCTTATCTTCACTGATCAGAATGCTGTCAATGAGACAGAATTTAGTCTTCTGTTTATTCTATTTTGATTTTCACCAGGAAAGAAGTAAAGGAATTACCTCTTACATGAACATGCATTGCCATTGATTCAAACTATAGCCAGAACATTATTATTCTGCTGTCTGATGATGTTATTACGTATCATTTACTTTGTTGGCATGTTCTCCGTATTTACTGACAGTACTTCACACATGTTTATCTCTTAAGATGAACATGAGATAGAGATTCTCTCAAGTTCCTGTTTACTTGGCTGATGGGGAGCGCATATGATATAATTCCACACGTGTATAATTTGGTAAAAGACTTGGATACAATTCCAATAAAAAGTAGTAGTACTAATTCTTTTCCTATTACTAGTAGTATTTTCCAATTTTCTCAGTTTTTCTAACTTCAGAGTTGGCCTCAAATAGCTACGGTAAATTTAGGAAATTTGTTGGATTCGGTGAGGTGGACGAAAATCATGAATTGGCATAAATAAAAAGGCGATTTCATTTTCTTAATGCTCTAACACCGTTAACAGGCAATGTTAACAACGTTAACATTATTTCATTTTCTTAAGCTAAACAACCCATGACGGATTAGAAGTCCAATCCTACCAAGGATTTTCACTTTCTCGACCATAACTAAGGAGATACTACTATCGTCAGAAGTCTACTGCTGGCAAAAATTTTTTTTTTTTTCAGAAATCAACGTCCCTGAGCATTTCTATTACATCTTCGATAAGAACCTCTTCTTCACCTTCAAAAGCTTGTTTTACTCTCTGGAAATTACAAGCAGAATTTCCTACTTGATCAGCATTTCTTTTGCGCTTGAGAAGAGTAATCATGATCATATATGAGCTGCCGCTTGACAGCACTGGCAGTTTCAGCGAAGGTGCAAACCAGAATCCAATGCTTTCCTCATCTCCTTGATCCTTAGGATTTGTAGTTCTTGTATTCGTTGGAATATTAGTCCTCCTCATCAGAACAAGTTCACTTTCTCCAAGATCAAGCCTACCTCGCTTCTCTGAATCTGTGAATATAACATGCTGAAGGGATTCTGGTAAAAAGGGAAGAAGGGATTCCATCAGTGAAAACGTTAAGCAAGCAATATCCAGATGACAGCCAAATTGAACCTTCATAAGGGACCCAATTTCAGCAGCGGCAGGATCGGCTGGGCCAGGGCTCGTTGGGGGGGCCAGGATTAGTATATATTTAGCTGATTTTCTGTCAATCTTCCACTTGACCACTGGCTGCTGCTCATTCCGTGAACCGCAACAATGAAACTCCACTTGGAGAGATTTGATGGAGTTGAATTTCCAGAGACATTTGGTTGACGGATGAGACAAGAATTGATTTTCAGAGGCTGTAGGAGTAGGAGAGGACGGCGGACGAGATCCGTGGCCATGAACGAAGAACTCGAAGGGAATGGTGACAATGTGGACGCCTTTTTTTCCAGCTAAAGAAAAACGACGGGTGAAGTCCCTGAATTGATCGAGTCCACCATCATCTGAGACCTGGAGAGGTATTTTCAAGAAAACCTTTCGGGTTAGGTAAACTAGAGAATAGAAATGCTTGGAGACAAGTGAACACCAGCACAGGGACTTGGCCTCTGAAATTTTGTCAAATATGTGGGATATCAACAGATCATCTGGTAAGCGTTTGAAGGGATCTTGACCATCTTCTTCTGCGGCTGCTGCTGGTGATGGCATTATTGTTTGATGATCAAGTTAATCCTTCGTTTCTTGGTGGAATATCACTCTTATCAGGTCAAATTTCAAGGGCTACAGGAGGATTTGATCATTTGATCTAGTAGTACATTAGTTCAGCGTTAGCTTCTTATAGCAACTGCAAAGCAATCTTTACACCTCTGATATCTATGCTTGTCCAAATTTGTGCTTCACTTTCAATTTTTTTTCAGTCTTTTCAGGTTTGACAATGACTTCATACTATCTTGTTGCCCAAGTATCTGTGACATTAATGATGGTCACAAAGCTACGTACAAGCGAATCAGGCAGAGACTGACAGTGCTAGTGTGCGTCCTTCTATGCGCACTAATTCAACATGTAGTATATATGACCAAAATAAAGTCCCAAAAGATGAAAAAAAAGCATCCTTCCCTGTAAAGCCAACAAGAGTGCTAGACAAGCAATGAAAGAGCTGAAGCTTACAGCTGGAAACAGAAAAAGTTTTCTAGTAATATGTTTTAGTAAACATACATAGGAGGATTTCCTGACTTGTCATTAGTCAGGACTCAGGAGAGTGACATTCTCCTAATTGCACCCGTTCTAATTTGTATCATAAACTCTAGCAGTTGGGGCTGATTAATAAGACAATAATGGAGATTAGGAGGTCCTATTCAGTTGTTCTGAGTTAAGATTTGCTTTCAAATCCTTGGATAATTCAATTCACAACTGTAGTTCAAGAATGACTAAAATTGTACTTATATGTGAATTCTAATGAATGATTAAAACAAAAATAAATTACAAAAATGACGGAGAAGAAGATAAGAATCCAAGCCGGGTTCCCCACCTTAATGTTTGTGATTTTTTAAAACAGGAGAAAAGAGAGAGAACGAAGTAATTGAGCATCTCTCCAACCTGGGAATCTTTTAAGTCTTAATACTAGTATACTACGTACTCCTCAATTATCCCATCGATAATTATTATGCTTTCCTTTTCTTTCATATGAAATTTCCAACCCACGAAAAGTCTTCTCTTCTAGTATATTGTTGTAAAAATTTTCAATTCTTTTCATTCAAAAAAGCAAAAAAGTTTTCTCTTATTTCTTTTTCCTTCCTAAAAACAAACATAGCCTTAATTGCAATGCAAATAATACCGACAAGTTCATCATAGCTAGATTAGCCAAATTGGAAGAAAATTACGAAGATGCATGTAGATTATCACAAACTAGTGGGTTGAAAATTGTAAAATGGTTCCCAAAAAAAAATTCTAATATCAGAAAGGCCCTCTTGTTCCTCTAGTATTTTGAAGATTTCTGGAATCTTTGAGCTCTAGAGAGTGAAGTGTCAAAGTGTGATCCTCCCCTTTAGCAATACCATACCCAAAAAAAGAAAGAAAGAGAGGGCAGTTATTTTTTACTTGGTTCTTTTCTCCCCGGGGGGAAAATGTTATTCTCTATTTTTTTTGTGATTCTTTATTTTTTTGAGGGTAAATTATTTTTCCTATGATTTGGCACTATACCACATAATTCCTATAATTTAAAAACTTATGTTTTACCCCCTCATAATTTGGAGTAAAGTATTACTGTTAGTTTTGCATTAAAACTAATGATCAATGTTAAAAAAAAGTCAAATAAAAACTAATAAGTAACCTTTTCACTACTTCTTCTTTTTCCTTTTTCTTTCTCTTTTTCTTTTTCCTTTGGAAAAATAAGAGATGATATTAAAAAAATTATATTTTGCCCTACTAAATCGTAATAAATCTTAATTTGTCCCAAATACAAACAAAAAAAAAAGAAGAAAGAAAATTAAAAAAAAAATAGAAAATTAAAAAGTACTACATTGAAAGTAAGAAATAGCCAAAAAAAAGTGACACTGTGGTTTAGTATTTTCTCAATTCTGATAGAGAAGTTAATGAGATGGAAGACTGGAAGTGAACTTATGGATTCTTAATTGATAGTGCACTGGGGGCTGCAAAAGATGTTATTCAAACGAATTACTAATACTTTTCATACTTGAAAGAAAAGAAGGGACAAAAAGGGAAATAAGTGCTGGGACATTTAAAGGCGTGCAAGCACAACCCTCCTAAATTTTGCGCCTTACACTGTTAGTGGAATATTTGAAGGCCTAGCTACTAGCAAATCGCGATCAGGCAACTTGGAAGCAGTAGTCTGCAGGCGTTATCCAGCTTACAGCAATATTCCAGAAAAAAATATTTGGCTTTAGATGCTGCTGAAAGCTTCAAAATCTACAGACGTCATGCATGAAAACTTTCTGATCAGTTGGGATCCTCTATGTCACTACTCGGTGCCAACTCCAGTGCCAATCCCACTTATCACGTGATGGTAGAAGAAATTTCATTAAACAACACATGACAAATTAAATAAATAAGACATTTGGCATAAATATAGAAGTGACACTGAATTGTCACCGGAAAAGTGGCACTGAGAATCCTGTGTGCTTTCTGATGCGTCTCCCCCTGAGACTTCAACTCTCAATCATAGGCGACATTGTGGGACACTAATTCAGTTAATGTGATGGAGCTTAAAACATGAAGATTATTGTTTCAATCATTCCAAGAACTTATGTACAAGAACTGCCGAGTACATGTTAATTGCAAAAATCGAGCAAGTGAAAATAAAAAAAGGCAATCGCTACCTGAAACCTATTACGCTTTTCCTACCTGTGAATGGTTCAAATTTAGTTTCTTCTTTCTTGCAAGCATGTTCTTCTTTTTCGTCTTTCTTCGGGGATCGCTTATTAACCACGCTAGATCGTCCGAACACCATGCTTCCCGGGTCTTGACACCCACAGGTTTTTGACGAAGTCTTGCAGCTGATTTCATCCGTCTCCATCTTTTCTACTACCGCGTCAGACACCGCTGGCACCGCCCCATCTAACCGTCTTGCTAAGCCTGAGAAGGCTACAAACTTTTGCTTGTCTTTGCCTTCCTTGCTGTTTCCAATTTTATTTGCTACATGTGAGCCTTTCTTCTCTGGCTCTATATAATCCAAAGGAGCATCAAAATCCACCTCGCAGTCTGTATCAATAATGCTTATTGCCGAGTTTGGTTTGGTTTCCACTACATCAATGCTAAACTTCTTCAGGTTGTGTGAGATTGTAATGGTATCTCCGGTGGTCAAACAAGCAAACTTCTTCAGGCTTTTTCTCCAAAACAGCTTTAGGATCGGATATATTAACGAAATCTGTGGTGTGTGGCTGCAACTTCACATAAGTTCCTTTAGGAAGGGAGACGTTTTTGAGGAGGATGAGGTCTCCTTCGAGGATTTTCAAGTTGTCCATCATCCATTGAGGGAGGAAGACGAAACCCTCTTCGGCAGTGAACTCCAAGACTCCACAATGAGAAGCGCGGCCACAATCGTCACAAGTATTTTGGATTGAAAACATCATTGGATAATCGATCCTGAGAGCAGAAAGGCAATCTAAAGCAATGTTTTAAAAATCGGACCGTTAATTGAACCGGTGAAGTGAAAGGGTCGAGGTTCAACCGGTCGGACCGGTTCAACCTCGGTTCAATAAATTTTTTAAAAATAATTTATATAAATATATATACGTACAAAATAAGACATGTAATGGACTAATTTAATACTTCATATGATGAAAAGTTTACTATTTTTTAATAACTTGGATTTTTAAAAATAAAATTTTTAAATTATAAGTTAAAACAAATAAATTTCATCTCAATTTCAATTATATCTAAATCCAACCCAAAAATATCACAATATTTTGAAATTATACAAAATTCACGTCTATGAGAATTTAGATATTGTGAACTTAAATTTTAATTTACGTTTTGAGATTTAGAGATTGCAATTTAAAAAAGGAAGTTTGGAGTTCAAAGGAAGTCAAGAAAATTGAAAATAGAAATGTAAACTTGATAAGAAACAAAAAATGAGATAAAAGTGAGTGGTTGTGGCATTAAATAATTTGGGTTAAAAAAATAATTTTTTTTAACTTTTTTCAATTTAATGGACAAAAATAAAATTAAAAATGGAAGAAAACATCAATAAATTAAAAATAAAAAGGTTTGATTAAAAAGGGAGTGACAAAAGAAAAGAGGATAGAGAGAGAGAGAGAGTTGAAAATTAAAAAGAAAGGGTCATGAGAGGATGAGATTTTGTAAGAAAAATGAAAAAAAGAAATATGAGTGTTTGCTTTATATAAATAAGTTATCAAAAAAAACTAATAAGATGTGATGGTGCAACGGTTAATACATTGGTCTTCTATTACAAAGGTCTTGAATTCGAATCTTGATAGCTATATTTTGCAAAAAAAAAAAAAAAAAAAGAGGAAGGTTGAAAACCGGTTCAATCCGATTCAATGGCGGTTTTAACAGTTCGACCGATTCTTGACCGGTTTTTTGGCAAAGTCAACTATGGCATTGAACCGGACCGGTGCCATGGCCGGTCCGCGGTTCAACCGGTCGAACCGGCCGGTCCGGTCCAGTTTTCAAAACATTGATCTAAAGCTGAAGCTGGCATAAGAATTTTGTTTCCCTTGTTGAGTTTTGCTTTTCGAATTGTAGAAAAAGAATGGCAGAAGTAATGGTGCACGAATTGTTGATTCTCTCCCCAATACTCCATTGGAGTTGTTAAGAACTCCATTATCAAACGCGTAATAAAGTAACGTAAGAAAGCATAATACATGCTTATAACCTATATCTGTATATATAGAGTGCGACATCGTTGAATCCTATTCACTTTTGGGGATTAAGATTCTCAAATTAAAAAGTATTAATCTTCTATACATTGACAATATATATACTTTTAACATTAGATGCATGACACATAATTCGAATTTGAATTTGAAACTCAAATATTGTATATGTGTCGTATATCCAACTGTTATAATGTAAATAGGATAAAATAGGCATAATAGGATAAAAATATAACCAAGTTCAAAAGTTTCCAATGCAAGTTAACTAGTACGAAAAAGGAAAAATACAACCCTAATTAACTAGTAGTCCCCCTCTTCCTAACCCTTGGCCCCATTCCACAAAAATAAATTTTAAAAAAAAGAAAAAAAACTCTGCCCATTACAACATCACATTAATCTAGGGACACATCTATAAGCAGAAAACAAAAAATCGGAGCAAAGTAATTACAAGAATAACTTCATTCAAAAAAGAAGACTAACAATATTACTGTAAAACTAACATGTTAATGATAGAATTTGCTAGCAGCATTCCAAGCCCATCAAAAATCATGAAGGTATTTGTCCAGAAAAACTTTTACTTGACAAATAAACAGATAAAAACACCTGTAGAAGAAGATAGCAAAAGCCCCTTGAAGTATCAGGGTAAAACATTTAAAAAAAAACTGCATACGAAAATTGGAAAAAAAATTTATTTCCAACAAAAATATAAAAGAGTGAAAAAAATCCATTTATTTTAATTACCAAGTATGGAAGATTAAAAGCAAAAAGTTTAGCATGGAAGAAGGTGTTTTTATACTTGAGTTTGTATATTTGCATTTTTTTTCCTTCTGCCAGCTTCTATAAGGGCCTCACCCTCCTAATCTTCCAATAATGTTGATGGTATCTGCCCTAAATATACCCCTAAAAGCCCCTTAACAGAAGAAGAAGCAAGCTTGCCTCCTTTGCCACTTCTCTTATTTTCCTAATTTTCTTTTCCATTAGATCCATCCCCATCTTTGTCATCTTTTTTCCTTATGTTTGGAAAGGCCCAATTCATAAGATATTACTCTCAATGAGACCAAAATATAAAACGAGCTTCTGTCCTGATTTTTCCAATCCCATTTTGTCCAAAACCAATACCCCATGAATTCTTGAATTGAAATATCTCAACCCCATTGCGGATATGGATAGTAGGTGTATCATTATGCTGCAAGGAATGCTGCATAAATGGGATCAGAGAGAGAGAGTATGAACTGGCTTTCCAAAGACAAGGAAAAAGATAACAAAAATGGGGATGGATCTAATGGAAAAGGAAATTAGGAAAAGAAGAGAAGTGGCAAAGCGGCAAGCCTGCTTCTTCCACCAAAGGGGTTTTTTAATTGGAGATATAATCCGGGCAGACCCCATGAACATTATTGACTTGGTTGCATCACTGGTTATGATGCAGGTGGATATGAGAAAGATTCCTCACAGGAAACCAGCTTTGGCACTTTTTTTTTTTTTTTTGTGGTAAAAGAGATAGCTATGTATTTACCTCTGTGGCTCCATGCTATGCTCCCGTGTTCTTTAGTGACATTGTTTGGGATTCGGGTCCGAGCAATTATTAACATGAATTGCTATTGTAGTACTACAATGTAGTAGTACACCTTTTAGAGGTTGTACATCATCCAAAGAAAATTTTGTAAAAATTTATGCCTTGAATTGTAACAGTTTTTTTACAAAAAAAAAAATTTATTTTTTTTCGAATATATATTTTCAATCACTCTTCTATTTACATGTATTGAATACAATACATTTTCTTTTTACAAAAATTTTTAAAAATAGCAATTCAAACATATTGGGGTATCAGGCCAATTATTTGAAAAAGAAAAGACCAACAATTTAATAGAAAATAATATCTAATACGAATGATGAACAACACACAAGAATTAACGTGGTTCGGTTTAATCACCAAGCCTACGTCCACGGAGAGAAAAACTTATTCTTATTATGAGAGGAAAAACACCACAAGATTACAACTTGATTCCCAAGCCCCAACTCTTGTATAACCCTCTCACCCACTAAGAATTCTCTCACTCCTTTCTTGTGTGTCTTTGTAGTATGCCAACCCACCTATTTATAGAGAACATTACTGTCAAAAAAAATCAAATAACAATTGGAAACCAATACTATTTCCTAAACTCATATAGAGTAGAAAATAGTATCTAACTAAATAGGAATTTACTTGACTACTACTTCAAGTAACTAAATCCAATTAGGAAATTAGTTACTTCCACACAAAACAGGAATTTTACCTAAAAGAAATTAAGCCAATTTCCTAACAAATCTCTACCTTGGCGAAAATTTCTTTTAGCAAACACAGCAAACCATCCAAAAAAAACTCCATTTGTCTTTTCCCACCAAGTACCTTGGTGCCTAGCTATACACCTGAATCAATACGGTCTTGTTTTCAATTGATTCAATCGGCAAATGAACGTGTGTAGCTAACCGAGTCCAACATCTAGTTGACTCGCGAGAGGGGCCTCAATTCACCCTCTCCCATAGTAGAATTTTTCCTCTCACCACCATTTGTAATTTGAGAGCATTCTTGGATCCCCTTCCGCTCCCAATCTATTGAGGTATTCAAATGGTACAAATTACCATACTTCTTCCCCATCAACAAGACCGTCTCGCCATGTGTGATTTTCAAGACTCCACCTGCAGCGGAAAAATGGTAACCCTCGGAGTCTAATTGGCTCAAAGAAATTAGATTCCTTTGTAGTTTTGGGACATAAGCCACACCACCCAAAGAACAAATCTCTCCATTCAACATTTTGATTTTCACCACTCCAACATCTTTGACTTGACAAGTAGATCCATCACCCAAGAATATAAAACCTGTCTTCTTTCTTTGGAGAGTATCAAAATAATTTGACCTGGAGCAAACATGTGAAACACATCCAGAATCTAAAATCCAACCATCACGAGAAGAAGTATTATTACCTTTGGAGATTGTGAGAATATCTCCACCCGATGCATATCCAACAACATTATCATAGTCATTCTCATCATTTTTCTTTTGATGAGGGCAATATCTTTTGATATGGCCAAACTCATGACAACCAAAGCACTGGATTCCACCCTTTCTCTTGGCCTTTGAACCACCTGCCTTAGATTCACCGCCAAATTATTTTCCTCTTTTATTCTCACCTCGAGCAATTAACGCAGCTTCTTGTGTCACCTCTTGGTTTGCCTTCCTTTATTTTTCATGATCCAACAAAGAAGACTGCACATTCTCGAACTCTAAAGTGTCCTTCCCATACAACAGGGTAGTCACGACACTTTCGTAAGAATCAGAGACAGAGGTAAGAAGTAAAAGGGCCTTATCTTCTTCCTCAATATCTACGCCAACCTTTTGGAGTTGATCCAAAATTCCGTTGAACGTATTCATGTGATCCATGAGGCTGCCACCCTCCACCATCTTTAGTGCATAAAGTTGCCGCTTTAGATGCAACTTATTGGATAAGCTTTTAGCCAGATAAAGCTTTTCCAATTTTTTCCAGAGGTCTGCTGCAGAATCTTCCTCATTTATCACATTATTTATGATGTTGTCCGCCACATAGAGCCGAATCGTGCTCGCACACCTTGCGTCCAACTCCTCAAACTCATCATCATTCATGCTCTCTGGCTTCTTGTTCTTTTCATTCAACGCTTTTGCCAAACCTTGTTGAACTAGAACATCCTTCACTCTTCTTTGCCAAAGAGTGAAACTTGTAATTCCATTAAACGGTTGAATTGGAAACTGTATAGTTCCAAACCCCATGGTATACCACCACCCACTCAATTAAATTGTTCAATTAGTAACAACCACCAATCCACTTGATCTCAATAATTAACTAGGATCCAACCATGAACTTTAATTTGCTCTATTGTCCAGTCTCGCAACCAGGCTCTGATACCACTTGTTGGGGTATCAGGCCAATTATTTGAAAAAGAAAAGACCAACAATTTAATAGAAAATAATATCTAACACGAATGATGAACAACACACAAGAATTAACGTGGTTCGGCTTAATCACCAAGCCTACGTCCACGGAGAGAAAAACTTATTCTTATTATAAGAGGAAAAACACCACAAGATTATAACTTGATTCCCAAGCCCCAACTCTTGTATAACCCTTTCACTCACTAAGAATTCTCTCACTCCTTTCTTGTGTGTCTTTGTAGTATGCCAACCCACCTATTTATAGGGAACATTATTGCCAAAAAAACCAAATAACAATTGGAAACCAATACTATTTCCTAAACTCATATAGAGTAGAAAATAGTATCTAACTAAATAGGAATTTACTTGACTACTACTTCAAGTAACTAAATCCAATTAGGAAACTAGTTACTTCCACACAAAACAGGAATTTTACCTAAAAGAAATTAAGCTAATTTTCTAACAAAACAAGCTATTACGTTGCGTAGAAATCAAATGCTTTTCATGGTCAACTTTATGTGTTGGAATGGGAGGTCGTCGATGGCAGAAAAGAATCACCTGTTCTCCCGGCTGCTTCATGTTGTTTTGCAGAAAGCAGAGATCGTAAGAAAGTAAGCAGCTTAGTATAGCTAAGCTCAGTGGTTCCCACCAAAGCTGTTGGGGTGGAAGGTACCTTGACTTCCACCATTGGCCACAAAAATGTGACAAGTCATTTTAAGTGGCTTCCAGACGAGTATGTTGTACACTTGTTTAGGCCGGTAGGTAGTTCAGTTCCCTCCTATTTTTTCTTGACTTCTTCAGGTCCCCCTCTCCATAGCATAGAATGCACTCGTTTAGGCCGATAGTTAGTTCAGTCCCCTCCAATTTTCCCTTGATCTCTTTAGGTCCCTCTCTTCATAACATAGAATACATGTAGGTCTATCGTTTCGGCAAAAAAAAATAAAAATAAGCAGCTAAGTCTGGCTGTATAGGTAGGAGAAAGCAACCAGCTGGTCTCCCCTTGCGGATATGGTGTTAGCTGGTGGTGGTACTATTCAATGTCCAATGCACGGTGAAATTAACGGGGGATGCCGGATTGTCAGATTAGTGTCTAATTGATGGTTTTACTTCATTGTGGCTAATGCAGAAATGGACCTATTTGCATTGTTATTTTTAAGAGTTTTTGTAAAAAAAAGTGTACTGTAATGATTTGATGTATGTGAGGTAAAAAAGTGATTGAAAAATGTGTTCATAAAAGACGTAAAATTTTTTTCGCAACAAATCAAAATCCAAATTGGTTATTGTCTCTGCTTTTAAGCCGTGCATTCACCCTCTTCTTTCTTTGGATACAAGTTTTAGCTACTGTCGTGTTTGGGAAATTAAACAATGAAAGAACAAGAAGATTTAATAGAAAATGAGTCTATCTTCAGAGGTTGATTTATTTTCTTTGGATTGCAATTTTTTGAAGTTTTTGTAAAAAAATGTACTGTTGCGATTTGATATATGTGAGGTAAAAAAGTGATTAAAAAATGTGTTTACAGAAAATATAAATTTTTTTTTGAGAAAAATAACTTTCTAAACAAATGTAAGAGAGGAAATAAGTGTGAGTACATGCATATAAATTGTAAATTACATAATGGGTGGTTAATTAGGATATAAAAAGGAAAAGTACAAGTAATACAAAGCTTGTACAAAAATTTCTTTTTTCCTAAAAAATATCTGTAGTTGCATGAGGGGTTTACACAAATAAAATAAAATAATTTTCTATAGCTCATCTATGGAAGCATGGAAGGATATTGAATCGCCCTATTTCTTCTTTTCTTTTTTTTTTAATTCTTTAAAATCATTAAATGTTAAGTTTTACTTGGATTAAGGATTATTCAGAAAACTATTCTAGATAATAGTACTATAGCACTTTTTTTGATATAATATATGTAAAATAATAAAAACAATTTATGTAACAATTATGCAGTGAGAAAACATGTTTATCATGCAAGTTTTTTTTTTTAATTTCAATTGTTTTTCTCTCTTGAAATCGAAAGCTCGTGCTCTCGTCTTGTTTTTCTAGCTTTTGTTTTGTCTTATTATTCCCTTTTGAAATTCTCAGGGATACAATAAGTTTAATTCTAAAGTGAATTCTCTGTGGCCGATATTCCAGGGCACCTTTCCTTTAATATTAGTAGTGTTTAGATAACCAACGCCAAGTAAAATCCTCTGTCGCGAATGAACGACCAAGAATTGCAGAGGAGATGGGACCTACATTTTTCTTCCAGCGGTCAAAGGCAACTCTTGTCTGACCTTTCCAACGCAATGATAGATAACGCGTCCTTCAAAGTTCAAACAACTTCGACCCTTCCCATGTTTTGACTTTTGATCAACTGAACCCTACGTTAAGTTCCTCAAAATAATTGCCAACACTCAATACTCATTCATCCACAGCTCCGAAAAATGGGGCAACATGGCAGATGGTAAAATAACATCGAAAGACATAGGACAGGAAAGTGACAAGCTAGGGGCAGCGGAGAAAAATGATGGAACGGTTGTAAACGACGTGCCCAATCCCAATGTCCGTAACCTGAGTGCAAGAAATATTCAAATCAGAGTTCGAGCAACGGTTTACCAGCTAAAAGATATGAGCGCATGCTTACTAGCCAAAGGGTATAAACACATGCATCAAACATGGTCTAACCACTGATTACAAACTTGCCATTTTTTTTCCCTTGCCCTCATCCTTCCACTCTGACCTGTCATGTATATTATTCGAATTCTGAATCTTGCTGAGAAAAGAGTTCTAAGAACCCTTTCCTAATCATTGGGCCAATCCTGCCACATTTTTAGATTAGTTAATGGGAAACAAAATTGTGAATTAGCATAGGAAAGAAAATGGTAATGGGCTGCCACTTGACCCATACTCAAGAACAAAAATTGCTTGAGATCAAACGTATCCCAGAATTCCGCTGCTAATGTTCTTCATGGTCAGAAACTGTCTTGCAGCTTCACCATAAACCTTTTCTTCTCCACCCCCTTGAAAAGCTGCGCTGGCTGCCAACAGATCATCACATTCGCCATCATCCCACATTTCTCTGTACCGTATAACACAAACCCCCTTCATCACAGATCCAGACAACGGCAATTTAACAAGTGATTTATGCCAGTATTTAACAGCTCCCCTTTCGGCGACTAAATCTCTAATCTTACATCTTTTGATCATCTTTACGTCAATCACCTCACTCCCATCAAAACTAACAAGCCCACCTTGCTTCTTTGAGTCTTTGACCTCAACATTTCGTAGGGATTCTGGTAACAAGTGAGTCAACGTTTTCATCAGTGCCAACCTCAAGAATGCATCGTTGAGATGATTGAAGACGCACCCCCTAATGACGTCTAATTCCTCATCTCCGATTCTATCGTCAACTTCTTCAACAACAACATCGTCATTGTTAAGACTCTCTGCAAACAGCATGATAAAGCTAGCAGATCCCAAGTCGATCTTCCACTTAACGAGCGGCTCATTACAAGTACTGGAGCAGACGTCGGAGCTCCTCCCACCGCCTCCAGGACAGTGGAATTCAATGCGGAGGGATTCCACGGAAGTGAATTTCACAAGAAATTCGGTAGCAAGGTTCAGCACATAATCTGCAGGAATGACAGGGTCTGTTGGATCGGTCCACTGCTGGTCGGGAATCTGAAGTGGGATTTTGACGGAAACAGTCTTGGATTGGAAAACAAGACCTGAAAAACGCTTAGAGACCATTGAACAACAGAAAAGGAACTGGGCTTCTGGGATTTTATCAAAAATGTGGAACAGAATTAGCCCATCTGGTAAGCGATTGAAGGGACGTTCAGCATCCTCTTCACCTACTTGATTAACGCCAAAATCCTCCATTTTCAGTTCGCAGATTCTGCGTTGCTTTTTCTGATTGCTTGAAACTTTCAGTCGCTAAATTCCTAGTTCCAGGTGATATTTATGGACACGTAGGACAGCTAGGATAGAACAAAGGGGAGGGGGGAAGATGAATTTAATCACAGCTGTTGCTTTGGTAGCACCAAAGAACAGCAAATGTACAATTGCTTTTTACGGCAGCAAGAAAATGCTGCCGCCATTATCCTATCCAGCATACCAGCATTATCCATAAAATAGTTGTTTCATTCAATAAATCTGATTTAAGGAGATCATTTGTGAAAAAGGAAATTGTTTATCAGAATTCAGTAATTAGTTGCCTTAACGAACAATTGGATCCTGTGACATGCATATTAGTTTCAGTCCTACCTGTTTGAATATTTTCATTCCAAATACGGGTTGCGTATGCAATCCGAGTCAATTAAGTTGCACAAAATCATTATCAGAAAAATTAATAGTATACCGTAAGCAAAGATGCTCTATGCCTAGATAGTTAAAAATGGAATGTGGAAGTTATTCTCATATTGTTTTGGATATGGCTAAACATATATAACTCATCAAGCTTGTAATGTGACTGCTTCTTTTTTCTTTTTCTTTTTTTCCTTTTAGACTATATTCCTTATTCCATAAACCTTTTTATGCACTTGTATCAATGATCATTAATTTCTTTATCTTCTTATTAAAATTCTCCAACAGCATTCCTTATTTAAAAGCTTCTCTTCTTTTATAGAATCGATTAATTATCATATCTTTGTATTTTTTTCACTTGCTAATTCTTTTTTTTTTTTTTGGAGAAATTTACTAGCCAAGTCTCTTATCTTTCGCCCCCAGTTTTTTGGAGATTTTTTTCCCTTTGAAAAGCAATAAAGAATGATTCTAGAGTTCTTCCCGAGTTCACAGATACTTGATAAGCAAGAGTAGCCTCATTTAGCCATTTTACGCACTTGTGTTAATGATCTTTTTATTTCTTTATCTTCTAATTTTTTTTTTTTGAGATACTCACTCGCCAATTCTCTTACTCGTATTTTCTCTTCTATTCTGAATTTTACCCTAAAATTTATCATGTTGCACGTTTTCACCTTTTTTTAACATTTCTGATGCAGCTTCACCAAAAAAATTTGCCTTCTCCTTTGAAAGCTTATTTTGCAATTCCTCTTTGAAAACCCGAAAAAAAAAGGAGAAGAAGCACTGAAAGTAGTGATGATTTTTTTTTTTTTTTAATTATCACTTAAAAGGAGGAGGTACGGACTTTCTAGTTGAGCATGGCAGTGGAATTTAATCACAATATCAGCTGAACATACAAAAATTGCTCAAGGACCAAATTAAGTAACCAAAGAAAAAGCAAATAGGCATATGGTACCACTCTACGAGGAAACCAATTACCAATCCAGAATCGAGGATATTTTTGCATCAAACACCCAAAGAAGCAAATTCCTTCTATGCATCTCCATGAAGAAAATTCTCTTTTTCTTTTCTAAAATCCGAGACTATAAACAGACTACATGGATGGATTAGAAAAGGACGAAGAAGCTGCACAATAAAATAGTAAATTAATGAACTAGAAGCTCTAAAATAATGACAATAAAACTCCGATTATATACCAGAATAGGCCGTACAATCAAAAGAAGAAATCACTAGCAAAGCATAATGAACATGCTATAACTGTAGAATCTGCAGCAAGACTCTCCCCAACCCCACAAAAACAATTTCACCGTGTTTTGGCTATCCAACATGGGAATCAAAGGCAGACCACCCACAAAAATCCTTTGTCAATGTTGTTCTTAGTCAACAACTCCTTTGCAGCTTCACCAAAAACCACCGATGTTCTTCACCTAAAACAGCTGCTTTTGCTGCCATGAAGTCATCATCCTCATCATCAACCCAATTTTCCTTGTAGCTGATCACAGCAACCCTTTTCATCTCCGTCCAGAGAATGGCAGCTTAAGGAGACGTTTTTCATGCCAGTACTTGGCTGCTCCGTTGCCACCCAAAAAATTTCTAACGTTAAACCTTTTTCAGCATCTGGACATCAACCACCTCATTTCCTCCATTATCTGTCATCCCACCTTGCTTCTTGGAGTTTGTCACCACAACATTTTCAAGGGATCCCAATAGAAGACGGACTAGCATTTTTATCAGTGAGAACATGTAATTACTACTTGAATGAGAAAAATTGTAGAAAGTAGAACAAAAACTGCACAACAGAAGAATTTTTTGTATTTCATTTTAAGTATACAATCTTGCTCTCACTGAGCCTAGGTCCTGACTCTACCACCGAGTAAAGGAAACGACAGCCAGCTTGGTAATCCTTGTGACAAGACTATCAAGAATATGGGCCGGTTTGAGTTATAATTACTTCACTTAAACAACTCCTTGAAAACCTGACCATTTAACTACTACAAATAGGTGGAAGACTCGACTTGGAAAGAAATAATTTCTTGTCTAGTGAAATTATTTACCAGTTACCGTATCAGCATGTATAAACACTAGCCAACTGGCTTGCTTCGAACTCATCACTTTATAATTAACCAAGAGAATAGTTTCCCCAAGTGTTGAAGGTAGCGCTGTCTAAGACGTTTTGTCAGAGTAAATGTTCGCTAATCCAAGAATGAAACTGGTTGAGGCGACGCCACCAAATTATGTATTTTTTTTTTGTTGCTGAATTTCTCTTGCTTTTCTGCTTTTGTTTGAAATTTATTCCCTCTTCAAATTTTGTTTTTGGCTTTAACTAAGCGGAATTTTCTTCTTGCTGCAAAGCAACATGGAAGGTACAAGCGGATCAGGCTGCAACTTTGGAGCCCGTTTGCTTTGAGCATGTGTCTTTAAAAGGTAGTTAAGAAACGTGTTATTTTTTAAATAATGCTACATTTCTTCAAATAAATCACAATTTTGTTTTATATTTGACTATATTATTTATTTATGTAAAAGTTTAATAAAAATGAAATTAAATGTTCTATTAATATCCATATATTCATTCTATATCTTTCTAAGGATAATAATTAGTATCTAAGACTACTCCATTAGGTATTTATATATATATATATATATATATATATATATATTAAAATTACTATTTTATATTTATAAATATTAAATTAATACCCACCGAGTGACCCCATTGACATGGTCCCTCCACCGGATTTAATAGCTATGGTTTGGACAAAGCGTAGTTAGGTGATTCAGGTCTATCATATCTAAATTTCTACTTGTTTAGTCATTCAATTTTGTTTTAATATGTGGCTTTCAGTTGAAAAAATATTTAAGGATGGCCACTTTATGGGAGCATTTTTTGCTGCTGCCTTTGTTTTTACTCATTTGTTGCTTCATCTATGAATTTGTTTTGGTGCTAGCTTGGTGTTAAGATATTGTCTTGTGTAGACTTGCGAGTTGTAGGTTGCTGATGAAGTCGTAAATTACTCTTTGTTTTGGGAGGTTTATTGCCACTGACGTCCTTGAATTTGTTTTGGTGTTGACTTGGTACTAAGATATTGTCTTGTATAAGACTTGCAAATTGTAGGCTGTTGCAGTAATAAATTACTCTTGTTTTGGGCTCTTATTTTGATGCTAGCTATTTCGTTGTTAAATGTTAATGTAATCATCAGTGACTATTGATCAGACAGGCTCAATTTATAACTTCTACTTTGTCCAACTATTATTTTTTTTCCTAATTTCCATTTTTGCATAATAGGACGTGGAACTTTCTTATGATTAATTGCAAATGTTCCAACTTGTTTCAATTGAGAAATTGGGCTTGCATCAATCTATTTTACATGAAGAGTTATATTCTGCAATTTTGGAAGTGGACAAGAATCTTGAACTCGAGTCCTCGATCATATACTTGTAAAAAAATTGAGTATAATCGAGTCGATCTTGAATTTTCGAATAATTTTTCAAATTTGAGTTCAAACTCCATTTCTGCTACTTATTAGAACTCGAACAATACTACTCTATTGTCGAGTTGAGTTCGAATATAACGATATTTGAGTTCAACTCGACTTAATTACATCCTAACTCCTAGGGACCAGGAACAGAAGATAAGAGTGGGCAAAAGTCCTAAACTTGACAATGATTCGAACTCGACTCGATTTAATTACATCTTGATTTCTAGGGACCAGAAACCGAAGACAAGGATGGGCAAACAGACTTGACAATGATTGAAGAGTAGGTGGCGCAATGTGCCTCGGCCACATGAAAGCCACAGGCAATGAAGCTATGGTGTCAATTGTAGCTGAAACTGAGAGTGGTGAGGGGAATGAGCAACGGCGGGCGGCGAGGAACAGTTGCTGCATCAAAATCTTGCCTTGACTATTTTGGAAAAAAAAAAAAAAAGACTATTTTGAGAGAATATATAGGCGATGTTAACCCATCAACGACCGACTATTGCCCATTAACAAGACAAAACACGACGTGGCTACTTAGATACCACAAGGCCTATGTGTGGGGACTGGGGACATGGACGGGTCCGTGCAAGTTCTGACTAGGGATGGCGGGCACCCGCCCCGCGGGGTACAAATGGGGCGGGGTATGGGGCCGGGCGGGGCGGGGGCAAAATATTTACCCCGCCTCGCCCACGCACAAAAAAAAAAAAAATATATATATATATATATATATATATATACATATAAATATTAAATACACAAAAGTACAAAACCCCTAAATCTAATTATCCCCCATTCGGCCATTCCCATTTCCCCCTTAGTTCCTCCATTTCCTCCTTTGCAGAATCGCAGCCAGCCAGCCACCGCCGTCGCCTCCCATAGTCCCATTCCCCTCAATTCTAATCAGTAATCAGTCTCAATCACTCGAAATCTCTAAATTCATTTTTCCCCTCCTTTCAAACTTCAACTGGTACTAAATGAAATCCATGCTCTCTCTCTCTCTCTTTTATTTTTCCCCTCTCCTGCTAATTTGCTTGCATTTACGTTCTTAGATGACTGAAATTTTGGTTGCGTTGGAAATTTTATGGTCCACTTCAATCTCGTAGTTGAAAGAGGATGAAACTTTTTGTGTGTGCTTGTAATCTGTTTGTGAAAATGCGTGAATGAAATGGAGGTATCAGTTAAGGCTTTATTCAGATTAAAAATCTATATCTTGTTTCACATATATCGTAAAACATGAAAGATACGGTATTACTGTACCTCCATTTTCCTTTTTAGGAATTATGGCCTATGAATGTGTTAGCAGACGTTTTGGAGCATCTTGATAAGAGTAGTGTTTTCTGTATGCAGGGGTTTTCTTAAGCTGATTGATGGACTAAAGTCTTAAAACTTTTGGGCTATTAGAGAGTTTTCTATGATTGCTTTATTGGTAATCTCAGAGGTAAGTTCTTGATGTGTTTGCAAAATGAGAATCTGTATTGTCAACCCAAAACTGCAATGCTCTGTGCCTCTTCAGTTTGCTCGTCCTTTGTTGGTTCAGTTAATTCCCCTCATTATTTCATAGGTGATATTTTCTTTTTTTGATTTTTCACATCTTAGTTCTTCATTTCCGGCTAAGCTGAAGATTATGAATTGTAGAAGGTTATCCATTTCTCGCGGGGGACCGCGGGAACTGCGGGAACCGCGGGGGAAACGGGACGGGGGACGGGGGGAGTTATTTGACAACGGGACGGGGATGGGGGAAGGATCCCCCGCCCCACCCGGACCCGCCCCATTGCCATCCCTAGTTCTGACTATAAACAAAGACGGAAATTTCCCCGCAAGTGCCACTGAGCAGGAAATAAGGCTGTGGGTCAGGCAGTTTTGCGTACACCACAATTTAACATGGCTTCATCCTCGTCAGCTCTTCTGTACACCACGATTCTCACAATCTTGGATGCCCCACTTGGGACAGCCTCTGCCAATTGGAAACTGCCACCGGCTGTTTCAGTTTCACATCAATGTATGCGTTTGGTGACTTGCTTGCTGCCTTGCTAACATCTGCTTCCGAGGGGTGTCCTGTTGTGCTTCTAAATTTGCGTTTTTGGTTTTTCCCAGCACAAAATAGAATGCGCCCCTTCACCTCCAACAAAATATAACGTGATAATAAAAGCAGTGCACGGGAAAGGCAAATTATTATTATTATTATCCTTATTATTTTTTTTTATACTAAAAAGGTTTAAGAGAAGAGGAGGTTGACTCCAAGCTGAGGTGAGCAATGTCGCGGGCACACGCAAGATAAATACTACATAACAGCACGGATTTACCACCAACAAGCCTCATCTTGTCATCTGATTCTGAGCCCCATAGTATACAAAATCATCTATGCATAAAATCATAGGAAGAACAGATGTCTACTGTCAACAAAGATTACTGAATCATATATCTGATGCGCAGGATTTAATGCCTCTTTTCAGGGTCATCGCTGATGAAAAGCAACCGCCAG
The DNA here is from genome assembly GCF_036785885.1 of Coffea arabica. Lineage (NCBI taxonomy): Eukaryota > Viridiplantae > Streptophyta > Magnoliopsida > Gentianales > Rubiaceae > Coffea > Coffea arabica. The sequence continues at coordinate 12,279,416 of NC_092313.1, read as the reverse complement.
AATCATGCTTTGTGAGCTCGTAAGATAAGTAGGTGAGATAGTGATATGTGGCAAAGTGAGCATTAAAGAGAAATATTTTACTTTGCCATATATGAAAAGCTATACATAAATTTTGAAATAAACTAAACAGGAATAGCACAGAACAAATACAAGACCAAGGTTGCAAGTCTTGCCACCACAATTTACAATTTGAAATGGCTTCATCGTCTTCAGCTCTTCCGACAACCATCTCGTTTTCAGTCACCTTTCTCATATTATTGTCCTCACTGGAAACTGCCTCCGGCTGTTTCACGTCAATCTTTGCCTTCGGCGATTCACTGGCTGACACTGGAAATTATGCGACCATTTACCCGCCTATATTTCATTTGAGCAACGGAACACTCTACTGCGGCTTACCTCCTTATGGAGAGACCTATTTTCATCACCCAACAGGTCGATGCTCCGATGGTCGGCTAATAATCGATTTCATAGGTAGCTCTGCGCTTCACCCACTCATAAACTATCCATTGCTGGATATAACCAAGTTTGAAAATGTTCTTTTTTCAGGCATATCTGTTGCCGTCCGGCACTGGGGTAGAAACGTCCCAGGGTTGTGGGACTTTTTTATTTATTTATTTATTTTTAAGGGTTGTGGGGCTTGGTACTAGAAGAACTAGCATAAGTGGGAGTGATCTTTTACTTATCCATGCGTCGTCTTTTGCAGCTGAATACTATGGACTTCCACCGGTTCCACCGTATCTTATGGGCGCGAAACATCGAAGCAACTCAAGGTTTGAAGCCGGTCTGAACTTTGCAGTTGCAGGAGCTACAGCACTTGACGTCCCATTTTATGGAGAAAAAGGAATTTCTTCTACTTTGGCTAATATCTCTATGAGTACCCAACTCAGGTGGTTCAAAGGGCTACTGCGATCTCTTTGCTATTCCTCAAGTAAGTATTTCTTGTCCAGACGGAAAAATGGTTTCAAAGCCTAGCTACTCGTGTTGGACGAGAATTCTTATCTTTTTTTTATTATCCTCAAAGAACAGAAAAAAAAAAAAAAAAAGGCTTAAAGATGTTTAGGGATTGAGAACGACGCATATTTTAAGTTGATATGGCATGATTTTCCAATGTTTACCATCTAAATATGCAATTCGTTTGAAAAAGCCAGAGCTTGAGATCAGGTGTTTCTTTATTTTGTTATTTTTTTAAAAAAAAAAATATTTAGGACTACTATGCCAAATCAATAAGCTCATGGGTTGAAGAGTCAAAAAATAAATAAATAAATAAAGGAAACATGTGCAACATGTGTCGGATATTTTCTGCTCAAATTTATGTCTGCATATGGCATGTAATACGGTCGGTGTCCACCATTAATACCTATCCTTTCCTATAGTGGTTGTATGACATGACACATTAGACATCAACAGCCACATACTGTATTATTTTTTTTTCTATTCCAAGATATGCATTAATCTTTACAAAAAAAAAAAAAAGAAAAAAAGAGAGATATGCAATAATCCAAAGAATCAGTTTAGAGGGAAATATGACCCCGCAAGTTGAACTAGGTTCAACGTGCTAGGGGAGATTGACCAATTTCGTGTTATAAACATGACTAGTATGTTCCTTTAATTCCCCTGAATTTCGGGTCGGGTATTCTCCACAAAAAATTTCCTTGACCCAATGATCGAGAGAGAGATCTCTTAGAATTCTTTTAATTGTTAGGTTCACAGTTCAAATTTTAGATTTGATGATTGAAAGTCCAAAAAGTATATATAGGGAGAGGTGAGAGGTTAAAAAAATAAATAAATAAAAGGGATTAAATTGCTAATTTTCCCGACCAAATAGCACAAAAAACCTAGAGATTTTTTTCTAAATAACTTAACATTATTGACACTTCCTTTAGGGAAAAAAAAAAAAAAAAAAAGGCACACGGCTGATATAACATCTCTCACTGAAAAATCATGAGTTGTTCTTTTGTTTTTCTTTTCCCGGACGTGCTTACAAGCCAAAATACTCAAAGCTGCTGTAGTAGTCCTTGATGTTTATAAAGAAACCTCATTTTACCCTCCCTTTTCATCCCAAATTTTGGGCAAAACTTCCCCTACGGAGTCAAATAAATGATATTTTGGTCCCCAAACATTTTAAAATTCCATTCTCCATCTTGCACCCCCAAGTTATGCCGAAAAGAAGAAGGGTCTATAGTAAGGGCATCCCATGTACAAAATACGAGTTTAAACCTAACTTTCAAATTAACAAATGTGTATTTGGAAGAAGACCTCATGGTCTTCAATTTCTTATAAACACAAACTCTGCTGTCAACGTGACCCCGGTGGTTCTGTCCAATAACCAATGATGAAGTCGTGGTTAAAAAGAAAACAAAATTGGAGAGTATATATAAACTTACAAATGCATAAATCATAGTCTCACTAATATATTTAGCGATAGATTTAAGACCCCATTAGTAGAGACGTATATGTCATACATTGAATAAATTTGTTTTGTTTGCTCAAATTTATTATGAACATCATAATTCATATTCTCCATACTTTTGGTGACAGCTGCTTTTAATTTGAAATGGTCGAACACATCTTAAGGTAGCAACGACTGACGAGAGTAGTTTCCAAAATTTAGGGGTGGAGTAGATAGAGGTGAGGAGGTTGGCAAAAATGGTACGAATATAAAAACTTTCAAAATTTCTAAGTCAAACAAATAATTATCGAACTTCTATGGGGACAATTGCCACCCTCGACCTTATTTGGTGTGTGTATCTTGGATTGTTCATTTCCAATATGTATGTCTATGCATCGTCACAAATGCAATAGATATAAACACTACTAATAAAATAACTGTAGGTATTAACGTGTAAAAAATGAAACATTATTGATTTAAAGCTATGTCCCACCAGCACTCCTGTCAATCCAAATTAAAATTCAAGACATCAGAATCATGAGCTGCACCATGAAAATTGCATAAAATCCCAATCTAACTCAAAACAGGGTATTGAAGTATTTTAGTGGAAATGCATAGTAGTGTGTATCAAAATTTTTTTGAGCTAACTCAGATGGTGTGCTGTCCAAAGGTTTATTTGAGAGGTTCTCGAGTTACTGATTATTAATGGCTTTGAAAATTAACGTTAATAGCTCATGGGGGATTCATTCGCAGGCTGTAGCGAAGTTTTCAAAAGCTCACTCTTTCTTATGGGATTCGGTGGCAACGATTATGGCAAAGCATTTCTGCAAGGAAAAAGCTTGGAGGAGACAAAATCCTTGGTTCCTTTGGTTATTAGTGCCACTAGGTCTGCCATTAACGTAAGAATTTTTCCCTATTTGTTTTTATTGCTCAAAGTTCTACTCTTCTTTTTTCTTTCTTAAGGGAACAACTAAAAGAAAAAAAAAAACTATTTAGTCAGGTTTGTCACCTTCAACACCTCACGGCGCTATGCAGCATTCTGACTTGCACATTTCTTTTTCTAACAACATTTCAGCTCCAGAATCTTTTCAGTGTTGTTTGCTGGGGAAAAAAAAACTTTTAGGCATTCTTTTCTGGTCTTATGCTACATTGCATCGCTGCCACTCTTTAACTCGGGATTCTGTCTTTCACGAACGTTACATGGTTAAAGGGCTAATATGTGCATGATATTGATTTATATTCCTGACGTAGGATTTTATTAATTTTTTTTTTTTTGGGGAGCTCCTGATGTAGGAATTGATAGACCTGGGAGTGGTAAACATAATGGTGAATGGTCTATTGCCTGATGGATGCTCGCCAGCGATGTTAACATATTTCAAGAGTTCAAACAAAGAAGATTATGATACAGCAACAGGCTGCCTGAGTTGGTTGAACGATTTTTCCAATTATCACAATGAACTACTTCAAGAAGAGCTGAATCGAGTTCGAGCAAATCACCCAGATGCATTTATATTGTATGCCGATTATTTCAATCCTCTGATGCAGCTTTTTCGTTCTCCGGAACAAAACGGTAATTCTCCTTTTTAAGTGCATTCGCATTAATAGACAGCGTTAAGGTAGACCAATAATTACTTGAGCTTTTCTGATAAAATTGTGTCAAAACTTCTTTCATTTGCCCCAAAGGTTCCTTATATCATATCTATCTACTTGGTGTTAACGTGGCAAAGTTTAGTTGACACTAGTGTAGAAGGTCTTTCACACAAGGATGCACCCATACTTATTAATGTTGGAAATTTCTACACTAATAATATGTATATATATATATATATAGAAGGATTAATCCAGAGTGTTTTGGGTCGTTTACACTGAAAATGTCTTTAAAGACATTCAGTTTAAACCGTAAGTACCTTCTCAACTCCATTATTGCTGGTTTAATGCAACTGATGTTGCAAATTGCTTGTTAAACAAAGGCGGATCAATTTGGTCAAAATCGGGACCACGCGCTCTTTTGGCACCCAAATTGATACCTCAAGGAAATGTATCTCAATGATTTTGGAAACAACATTTTCACCGTCCAAAGGAGAAACCAATTAAAGAAATCACCAGCCAAAATGAAATTCCTAGATACTCTGTTTGATCTCTTTCAGATGTAGATATATAGCACTGTTTCAATTCCAAACTTGAGAATCCAATTAAAGTACGAAACAACGACATCTGGGCATGTGATTTTTCCTTGTATTATTCGTATAATTATCATCTTCATCATCATTCTGATTACGGTAAGTTGATATCGTGATAGTTGTATGTAGGAGACTCAAATCACTGACCGCCCCTTTTTCAGGTTTCGGAGGAAGATCGCTTATGGCCTGTTGCGGAGATGGAGGTCCCCCTTACAATTATAATTTTACAGCGCAATGTGGAGAACCAGCGTCTACTGCTTGTGCTCGGCCTTCTCTATATATCAGTTGGGATGGCATTCACCTTACAGAAGCCGCATATAGATTTATGGCCAAAGGTTTACTTGAGGGGCCTTGTACTACTCCTACAATCAATACTTTGTGCACGTCCATGAAGAAGGATTTCGGATTTGCGTCAGCTATGACTAGCCAATTATGAGCTACTACTGCATTTGATTTCATCTTTTACCTTCTACAATTTGGAATTACAGATTGCTTCAAAGATTTTGCGGAATTAATCTGCTTTGTGATGTATGGGATTCAACTCTTGTAGCTAAGTGAAACTTAAGTTCCTAAACTTGATCGACGCAGAGAATATAGTTCAATTTCGTCGGAGTCATGCAGATTAACGAACAAGAAGTCGAGCATTCCTTCTGTATTGTATTTAATGTTAACCAGCTCTATCCCTATTTGTACCAAACACCCAAAAAAAAAAAAAAAAAAAACCACTGTCCCTTAAAAAATTTAAAATAAAAACTTGGATGTATGAAAATTTGATTTCTTACATCTATAGATGGGTCTATACTTCTATAGATACATCTATAGATGTATGAAACTTAGATGGGTTGAGTGATACGGAAACACTAATTTCTAAATAGGGATAATTTCACAAACCTCTCTTGAGATTTTTAACAATTATAGAGAGCTCCCCTTAGGTTTTAAAAATTAATATACATCCCTTACTTTTAATGTTTAGTAACAATATAGGTTCAATAAGATAGATTTTCTTACAAAAATCCTAAATTGCCCTTTTGTACAAAACTAAGAAAAAAAATATAGTATACTCAATCATTTTTTTCATACTTTACATAAATCAACAAGTCTAATCCCTAACAATCTTTCAAACATAAGTTTTAAAACCAAATAACTAATTAAAAAATTTCAAATTGCTTATACAACATCAATGTTTGTCACGCAAAAAAAGAAAAAAGAAAAAGATACACACACAAACCCCATTGACAACCAGTTGCACCCCAAAATTAAATGTCAATGCTCAAATACCTTTTCAATACAAGCTAGCCTGACCTAGAACTGCCATTATAACCCTCCTATAGCATTAAAAATATTAATACCTCAAAAGTAGAGAATAAATTCTTTTTCCATAATAAAGTCATAATAAAAAATTTCTAATCCAATGAAAGAAATTCTTATGTAATTATTGACATTTTATAAAAGATTTTCTTGCGAACATGCAAAATATGACAAATTCTACATCTTTAGTTCTTCTAATTTCATCTATTTCATTATTTATGTTTGTATCACTGCAAGTCTCTTTATTTCCTTCTAATTTGACACATAATCTACTATTTCTATTGATTTTGTAATTTCAATTTGCTAATATCCACAAAATTGAAAATAATAAAAAGATGTTATATTAATTAGAAAAGAGAGGAGTAAAAATAAATAAGAGACAAAAAATTGGATTTTTTTGGATTTTGTAAATTTATTGCCGTAAATTTAAAATTGTCTACCAAGTGGAGGGCATTATAGGTATTTTACTATGTCAAGGGAGATAAGTGTAATTTTTTAAATCTAAAGGGAGTCGAGTGAAATTGTCAGAAACCTCAAGGGAGGTTTTTGAAATTATCCCTTCTAAATAATAAAATCACTATAATTTGACTCAATTAGAATTATTAATGGAGGGAAGGGATGAGTTGAGTGATACGAGAAAAGGGAATGTAAGTCAAAATTCTCGAATTCGAAATCTCCGACTTACACTTTTTTAAAAAAGTAAAAAAAAAAATTGGAAGTTTTAAAACCTTAACTTGATTGAAAAACTGCTAAACAATAATATTCAAATTTCTATTTTTGAGTCTTGATTTAATATGCCAACAATGTTTTTTTACGTAAAACAATTAATACAGGAAATCGAACCGGAAACACTAAAGACTTTGCTCTCAATTTATTTAGGAGATGAAATCAATGAAATGCAGCAGATGGTTGGCCTCGCAGATTATGTCAAAATTTTATGATATGATAGTCGAGTTTTCTGGTCATTCTGCTCCGATTACAATTGTCTGATTTGTAATAAACATTCTTCGTTTTTTCCAGCGAATAGTTTCCTGCATTTGTTGGAGGAGCTATAATGGGTAGCTAAATTGCCAAGGATAATCTTGCGAAATCCGTTTAGTCTTCTTGTTGCCCAATAGCCGTTTAGTGGGTTTGTAATTGGGCTATCTTGGTATGTATGTTTTGTGTTTTAGCCTGTCCCATGCATTGGTCAATCAATTGGGATCTACCACAAACTTGGCCTAGATAGCCCACCGTAAGGAGGGAAAAGCCTCGACCAAAATAAGTGGGCTGATTTTGGGTTCTGAAATCAAACCCGCAATCAAAATGGACCTAGTTTTCTTTTTAAATTTTTACTAGGACGTGTGTAGGTCTGTTGAGAAATTTATATCTTTCCAAAAAAAAAAAGAAAAGATTCAATTATGAATTTAAAAAAATTTGAAAAACTAATGTTATTGAGATTCACATAACTTTTTTTTTTTTCCGGAGACGATAAACCTAATCTATCCTATACTAATGGGAAGGAGGCGGACTTAAAGAGGTCCAGAGATAATTCGGAGGAGACTGAACCACCACCGGATCAGACGGGTGCACAGCACACCCGCCTGAATTTTTTTGGAAACAAGCCACTTCCATCCCACCCCACCAACTAGGTGGTGGCCACTGAGCCAATGGCCCAGTGATTTTTTGAGGTTCACATAACTACCTCACATAGATTGTTTAAAACTATATAGACCCCTATACTACCTCACATCAATATTCATGTATCTTTCCAAACCAACGTTGGCATGTTTATAAGAAATTTTACATTACCCCAATCCAACATATCGTATCACGACGATTGGTTCGAATTTCGTTTTCTATATCCCTAAAATTACAACATTCTTGGCTTATACAGGTACTACATGTAAAAGTGTCAAACAAGACAAGCCCTTATTCTAACAAAAGATGTGTAACATAATGTAACATGAAGACGTGTAACAAAAGACCCCCAAGCCCTTATTCTAAGCTCAAACTTTTGTGCGTTTAGTCATTGGAACAACCTATAAATTATGAACTTGAGAGGAGTGAAAACCAATTTGATGATTTTTTTTTTTTTGGATATAAAAAAAAGGTGGCTGATTATGACATCAATAAATTCCTGATATGGAGTATATTAACGAGGAATTTGAAGGAAATTATATGAGTTGCCATTTTTCACCAAAATTTTTTTACATTTTTCCTGAACATATTTTTCAATAATCTTTTTACCTCACTTATATCAAATTGCTATAATACATTTTCTACAAAAACTCGAAAAAATTGCAATCCAAACAAGAGAAGAAAAACGCTTGGAGATCAATGAAATCAAGCAGAGTGACTTGGCCTAGGAGATTTTGTAAAAAATATGGGACGAATCATTGTTTATTTCGGTTCCTTCTTTTAATCCTATGTAGGGGTGTCAACGGGTCGAATCCGTATTCTATCAATTTTTCTGGGTTTAGATTAAAATATAATTTCGATACCTGGATCCGAACTCGGACCTATACCCGTTTATTCTAACAAAAAAAGGTAGGATACGGAATATAGGATTTCGACCTGTATTCGAACAATATATTAATAATTTTAAAGTATAAATATTTCTAAATACATTCTTGTACCAAATTAACAATTTAATAATGACTTTGTAGATTGATTTGTGGTTAGTTTTAGATTGACTATTGCGAGTTATTTGTGATTTAGCTTTGTAATTTGATTTGTTTAAATTTGGAGATTGAATTTGTGATTAATTTTGGATTTAATTTTAGAATGTTTAAGTTTGGACATTTTCTTTCCTAATAGACTTGAATCTGACTCGGGACGCGTCGGATCCAATTTCGGAACTCTAAAATCAAGACCCGTAAGGTATACCAGTTGGGTCCGAGTCTACTAAATAAAAAGGGTCTAGGTCCGCAATTTTCAATTCTAATCCGAATCCAACCCGTTGACACCCCTAATTCTGTGGCAGCTGGAATATTTTTCTTTTTCTTCTCCTAGTTCTGTTCGACTAAGTAAATCATTTAGTTTTCTTCCTGTCCAAGTCTTGCAGGGAAGAATTGACCTGCTGTTGTTATCGTCATCAGTGAACTTTAATAGGAAAATTTGTCCCTTCTTGTTACCCAAGTAAATTCCTCTCTTTATATATTTTTCTTCGTTTGGTATTATATACGTTCAAAACATAAGAACACCCTGTGATTGACGAGTAAAACTGTGACTAACCTTCCATGGCTTCAACTTTGTAACCTGTTACATTTGAAAAGGGCAACATATAAAGACGCGTGAAAATTTTGCTCTTTCTGTTATCGAAAACAATAATAATGTCTACAGCATCCTCCAATCGCCTCCAGTTTCTTAAGTTCTACTACCATGTTTTGAAGTCCATTTATGGGGAAAATATCCTGGACTCGTTTGCATGATAACTTTGTAAAAATCTACCATTAAAGGGCATAGTTTGTTCCTTTGCCGCTCAGTAAATTTGCCAAAATATGTTATAGAACCAAATTGTTACAACATGCACTTATGGCTGCAAAATGAACTTCGAAAGTACGTTCAGAACAGAAGCGATAGGCTCCCCCTAATTAGTAATTACAACCATATATGTTTCTTGTTTTTGCAATGATGTAGGCAATTTGCAATATTTCAGTTGTACAGCAAAAAGGATCGCTTTTGGGTGTTTGCTTCTCAAGTTCTATAATGGTTATGTCAGCTAAAATGACATGGTTTTACTTCTGCTGATTCGCTTCAAATTAAGCACCAAGGTGATTGCTATTTTGCCTCACCTCCAAAATCCTTTTGTATCTTCTTCAATCTCAAATTATCCTCAAATTTTTTTTTTAAATTTTTTTTTTTTTTTTTTGCATTTCAGGTTGTCATGAAAATGAAAACTATAAGTTTGATAATTTCTTCGCCCCACCGATGACCATATATTTTATTAGCACTTATTTGTCCTGGAATTTTGAATTTCCATAAATGTATATACATGTAAATTTGGATAACTATCAAAATAAGATACACCCGCGTAATCTTCTATATTCTAACAAAAAGCGATAAATCAGCAAAGCAGCATCGCTTGTAGCATACTCAAGAAACACCTCACTACTTAAACATTTTTAGACAGAAAAAAACAGCTCACATAAGGTCTTTGTGAGAAACGAGTTTTGACTAAATTAAGAACATATCTCTCAAAGATTTGTACAACATATAAGGACTCCAACCAACCATTTAAAACATATATTAATTCTTCCTAAGAACCAAAACTGCAAAATTCAAGGATTCTTTACCTATAGTATAAGGCTAGTGACATCAAAGAATAACTAGACAACTCTTCGAGAAAAAGATAGAACAACATAACTTTATTTGCCTTCCCTCATTTGTAAAGCTCGATAACTTATGCTTCACAACTATAAAACAAGCAACAACCACCAGCAAAAGTGTCATTGTCGCTGTATTAACTTAGTAGCATGAGAACGTATATATTTTCCCTACTTCAACATCCTTATTTGCCTTTGCTTACACTGGAAGGCAGATGGATAAAGGATGAGCCATCACCATGGACGACAAGATTTGGAATTAGCTGAGATGAACTATGACTATCTCCACTTTGGCTTCCCAAGTTATACGAAATATTATTGTAGGGATGTGGATAATAATCAATGAAGTTATTACTCGTGCTCTTGATCAAATGGCTGTGGCTTACAGAAGATGTTGATCTTTTGTCGAGTTCTGAGATGCTTGACGAGCCACCGCATTGTCTTGGCTGTGTTTGGTAGAAAACCTTCGAAACCACCAACTCGCCATCTTTTTCCTCCTCATTAGTGCCTAAATGGTACTGATGCATTACCCAGTTAGTCTTCTCAGGCTTCCTTTGCCTGCCATAATTTGTGTAGAGGACTAGTATTTTCTTGTACCCTTTCAAGGCTCCACTTATGAAAACTGGCCTAGTCTTGCCTGTTTTATGCCATCTTGTTTCACCACCACCATCAGCTTCAGTGTCTGTGTGAACCTTTCTTCTTTTTCTTGTTCCAGTGGTATATGCCTTTGAAGGCCTATGAAAGAAGTGACGGATTTGACCATCCTTGTTTACTCCTGCATGATCACGCAATTAACAAGAATATTAAGTCATTCACTTGACATATTTGTCACTTGTTCACTCATTCCACAGTTGACAAGGCCTGCTTTATCTGAGGATGAAGTAGTGTATGAGTTGAATCAAAGTACAACTATTAGCCACTAAGATAGTCTAACAATTAATAACTATACTGACCAAATAACAGTTAGATTAGAGTTAACTTTTGGGCTCTAGCTATTAAGCTTAAATTACAATGTAATGAGTTTCTTGAGGAAGCCTGCATACCTGTGCAATAAATCAACAGTGTACATGCTAATATAGGACAACATCAATGATCATGGAATCGAAAGTTCCCCTATAAGCAAAACAGTTTGTGATTTACATTTCATTGCAATTATGGTGTGAACATGCTTTCTTGCTTCATTTGAGACCAAAGACCAAAAGACCATTTTGTTTCATGGGGGAATAAATAAATAATTAGGAGATGATTCAAGGATATCGACAAGTCAACTCATTCATCTTAATACTGTTTTACGGTAGGTAAATTAATCCTCTTCGGCAAAATCTCTTATCACCATACCTAGACCTAGACCCCACACACACACACACATATATATAATCACATCATTTGTGAGTCAAAAATTTGTGAAGATGATCTAAGGAACGTGAAATGGTTGCATGCTAGCCTACCATCGTATATCAATCTCCTTGTGCAATTACTATGCGATAATGCCAAAAATATGGGGATATCATACCACATTTTCTTAGAAAAACGTTTCAATTCATTCAAGTCCATGGATGGTCAAGTTTTACAACCATACAACGCGGCATCTTGTTACATAATTCTGCCAAAAACACTTGCTTGACTAACATATAAGGCTACAAAATTTGTTCCAAGTTCAAACACTAAAGCATGAGTAAAACACAATCCAAAATTTATTTAGATTTTAGGAAGTGGTATGTGTTGGAAACATTAAAATTGTAAGAGCTTCTATCACTCTTTTTACTTCGGTTTCATTACAAAAAAAAAAAAAACAAACAAACAAATTTCATAAGAAAAAAAATCTACTTCCACTGTTCTTTTAGGCAAGAAATAATCAACGTAAGGCAAACTATTGGAGCCGCACTAACGTTGGGTTTCCAATACCAAGAATCTTTTAGTGGAGCAAACAAAAATCACAAACTACCAATATAAAAACTCCATGACATTGTAACTAATTAGGCTAAAGCAACTGGAAGGAATACTTCCTACTTTCAGAAAACAATTGTCACAGCACAGAAAACCATAGGCACAAGTCGCATCATACGATATTTTAGAAAAACCCCCCAGCAAAATTGCCCCAGGAAATCCAAAGGATTCAAGAAACCTCAGAATAGCTTGTAACAATAAATAAATAAAAAAAAAGGCAATAAAAGTCACTTTACATTTCAGCTTGTGACAATTATCCACGCAATCACCGCCGACTAATTCTAACAAGATTAAGATGACACACGAAAATCTCATGAAATTTTATCAGCTTAAGGAAGCTAAAGCACATATATTCTGGTACGCTGTTTGTCCGAATCTGAGCAAAGACAATTTTGTGTAAAATAGGACAAATGAACAATTATTCGCCACTCACCTGGTAGCTTCTCGGGATGCGTGTAGCAAATCCCATTTTCCCCTTCAATTGTGGGAATAAATTCGTCAATTAACGGATGGATTTTCCGGCTGTCCAATAGTACCCTTGCCTCCAAATGTTCAAGAATTTCTTGGTCGGATGGATCAAATTTCACCCCAGCTGGCAATCCTGGCAAATCTTGTAGTAATCCAGTCTAATCCAAATTTTCCCACAATTAAAAACAAAAAGAGAACTTCTATGACTAAATAAAATTTTGGGTAAATGAAGAACTATACAAATATAAGAACTAAAATGGTACCTGATCTTGAACTTCTAGGGGGTGGCCGCATGAAGGGCAAGCTATAGTCTTAACTTCATTTAGCTTTGAGTTGAGAACAGTAGTGCTTTTTTCATGAGATATCTGAGCTGGGACAATTTGGAGGGGTAGATTTTCTTGATTGGATTCATTACTGCACCATGTCATCTCTTTTCTTTTGCCCTTATGCCCATCCCAAATTGGGTTTCCTTCTCCCGAATCTTCCTCCACCTCTCCAACCTACGCAAAAATTCGAAAACCCATAATCAAGAATCAGAAAAAAGGAAAATAGGGGGGAAAAAACTCTAATAAAAGAAGAAAGAAAGCAAAGTTGTCACTTTTTTTTTTTTAATATCACGTTAGTTAACCAAATTTTTTCTCTTCTTCTTGAAGTTGGGAAGGAATTGAGAATTCTCCACTTTTTGTCTACTCTTTTCGAGCTGTTACTTGAGTCCCCAGAGTTAGAGCCTAGAGGGAGTTAGGGAGAGAGAAAGAAGAGGGGGTTGGAGTATTGTTGCTTATATTCTGTAAAAGGACAAAGAAACTGATAGAAAATAAAATATGTGATTGCTTGGCGGACAAGTTTAGTTTTGTTAATGTGTATATACACCTGTACCAGAATATATGCAGTTCCGCGTTCCTTTTTACTCTATCACTTATTTGTGTTTTAACTGTGTTCAAGAAAGTTATTTAAAAAAAAAATGACAGAAATTTTTCATTGTTAAAGTGGGGAAAGAAAAGAAAGAAAGAAGGGAAAGGAGTGTTAAGTGGAGTGGATATGGGGCAAGACTGATTCTTTGAGGACAGTTCACCTCTTTATTAATTTCTAGGAATAGATCAAAGCTTGAGGGGGTTTTAGCTGCAGTGTCAAGCTAGAGTGTGCTTAAAGCTATGTGTGTGTATATGTATATATGTCTGGAATGGGTTATTGGTCAGTGTAGTATATATACTCACCAACAAATGTGATGGTAACAAACTCGGGATTACATTCCTCATCTCTATGTATTTTTCTACCATTTCCCATTACTTTGCGTAGACTTCTCATCCCAATTAGGCGAGGACTCCATCCTTTCTTTTGTTTCTTTTTGTTACTATTCTTTAGTATGCTTATGATAAATTTCGGTATCAAGCATTTTTCATACTACTATGTTATAAAGTTTTAACGTTATGTGGTATCACGATGGTGACTTGAATATTTAGGCGGCCACAAGGTCTAAAGAAGAAATGGAACAATTGACCAAGTCCACCCGAGAATGTTTTAAACTTTTTATTTATACATACTGAACTGCTTGCATCATCAACACATTTTTCAATCTCCTTTTTATCTCACATACATCACATCAAAAAAGTGTTACAGTACATTTTTAAAAAAATTATCTCAAATAATCTCCTATCCAAACACACAATATTAACCACTTTTACAGCTTACTTTAATTAATTTTTAGAGAGCATAGATTAGCTCCTATGGTGCAACAAATTTTGTGTGTTATGTCTCTTACTTATGTGAATCAATATATACCCCTTGACCGCATATTTTGATCTTTGATTAAACTCAATCTTTTCTTACATAGGACAGGAGTGATGATTCTGATAAAACTTGTAGCAATCTGCTGTCCTAGTTGGTCTTCAGTCTTGACTGCACCAAATCAATACGCAGGGACAACTGTATAGGATTCTACGACTAAGGTCTTGTTTGGATTGCATTTTTTTTGGATTTTTTATAGAAAAAATACTGTAACGATTGATATATGTGAGGTAAAAAGGTGATTGAAAAATGTGTTCACGGAAAATATAGCAAATTTTTTTTGGAAAAGGTGATTTTTTATGACTTCAAATATTCTGTTCTTTTTTGTCGTCAACATTCCATTTGTGCATATTCATGCAATGTACGTACGATGGCAAATTACTGAGGATGCCTTGTGACAAGAATTTTTTGAATTTTTAGTAAATAAGTCGATGGTGGTCCAAACCCTAAAATCAATTAGATAAATGGCTACTAATATTTTTAAAAAGTGGATGTAATTGGGTTAATAAATAGGACCAGCTTAGCTGAATGAGACATATGAAGTCAAAACACTTTTCAGTTCTTTGACAAACAAAAAATGTAATGTGAATTCCAAAATGCCAAATACCTCAATTTACCATTTTCACCAAGTGTCCTCATTTGAATTGTAGCTATTCATAGAAAAAATTTTAGGTTGTGTTTGGATTGCATTTTCCATGATTTTTCATGGAAAAATTACTGTAGCGATTTGATGTATGTGAGGGAAAAATGTAATAGGGAAATGTGATCACGGAAAACGACGTAATTTTCCGACGAAAAATCGCAATCCGAACAAGGCCTTACATTTTTCACAAACATATTTCTCAATCATATTTTTATCTCACATACATCAGATCGTTACGGTATATTTTTATACCAAAACTAAAAAAAAAAAAAAAGAGCAATTTAAACAGGAACATTGTAAATTGTGTATACTGCCTAGCTCATAGACGTAGCTATAGCTCATTTAGCAAAAGTTGCTATACTACATGAGTAAACACTTGGCCAAATAGGTGACGATTGCACAGAAGTCATGCCAATGAATTAATCTTAATGATAGCCGACATATATATGGTGGATATGATTGGGCAGTCAATTCACAAATGTTTGGAGAGCTTCTCATAGAAGCCACGCAACAGAAAGCTTAACGAGGAAGTTTTATTAGGGTTTACTTTAACGTGTGGATGAGGGTTTTATCGTCCGGTCCATATATAATTTGGAAAAGCAAAGCGTGACGACTTATATATTATTCTTTCCTCTCAGAGCTTTCACATGCATAAAACCGTTTTAGACTTGCCTTCAGGTCTTCCTTATATTAAATGCTTTTCTCTGATTCAAAATAGAAAGCTTGTTGACGTTGTAGACTTGCTAAACCTTCTGGTCTTGCTCTGCCTCTACTTTCTACGGCAGTTTCTTGAGCTTTTCTAGTGCAGGCATTTCTGAAGTGACCTACTGCTGCTGCATGGCTAGAAGATGGAATTACCAGTTTTTGTTTGACAAATTGACATTTATTGTTTGAAGCCAAAAGAAAAAAAAAAAAAAAGTGTAGCTGTTTGGAATTTGGATTGCATTTCTTGAGAGTTTTCTTTTTTTTTTAATAAAATTTTTGTATGAAAATAAAAACTGGAACACTTTTTTGTCATATGGTGTATGTGAAGCAAAAAATGTGTTAAGAAAACAAACCCTACGAAAAAAGGGCAATCCAAACAAGGAGATTAAAAAAATAATATAATTATTATTATAAGAAGAAAGCGCCCTAGGAGTAGTACTTATATTATTGTTCCTAATAGTTCAAAATTTTGGGTTAATGAGTGGCAACCCCCTTATATTTATTAACTCTGTTTGGATTGTAAGTTATTTTGGATTATTTGGGATATTTTTACTGTAACACTTTTTGTGATGTGATGTATGTGAGATAAAAAGATATTGGGAAGATAAAAAGGTGTATTGGAAATTGTAAAGATGATGTAAGCAAATAAAATTGGGGAAATATGAAGCAATCCAAACAAACATAGCTCAAGTTAACAAAATATTTCAGTGCAACATTCACATAATCGTTTCCTATATAAAGAATATATAACATACCTAGCCTTAGTTACTTATCAAATGCATTTGCCGTGTAAATTAGAATTATTTAGCTCAAGTTCAAGTAATTCAATAGTCCCTAGCTTATATATTCAATTAATTGATAACATCACCGGGACAAAAAAACAGTCAAGTATTTTCATCAAAAGGAGAGGGAATAAGCTAAAGAAACTGGAACAAAAAGGAGGTGATCAAGGGGAGGAAGTGGTGACATGATAAAATGGAGGAGATAATAACAAAGGGAAGCCCTGTATGAGGGGGTCAATTTTGTCCAAAAAGTATTAATATTTGAAATCTATATGAAGCTCTAGTGCTAATATGAAATAACAAACGAGGTAAAATCAAATCTTTTTTTTTAAGTTTAAGTGAGACAGTAGTGTCTCTTCCTGTACCATCCCATCCATCTCTCTCTCTGAAAAATAAGAAATATATGATACTATTAGGGGATAAGTGTAACTTATCCAGATTGTTATTGATATGAGAGTTTCGTTTTTGATTCTATGATGTGATTAACATATATTAAAATATAGATGGTGGCCTTGTAGACATTCTTCTTGGATCAGATCCTTCCTCCTTGTGATGAACATCAAGGTATAGTCTTTTGTCGATAATCACCTTTATTTTTTGAAGAAGAAGTCAAATCCTTAACTTACGCTATACGATTCCTTATTTGTGCAGGGCTCAAATATGAAGGCCCTTATTTGTGCGGTGCTCAAATATGAAGGTCTGTATCTCAACAAAAACAAAACGACGAAGATCCGGTTTTCTTAATTGACACAAATATATGACTCAAACAATAGATTATTTGACCAAATATATTTGCTGACATCACCATTACAATTTCCAATACAACTTTTTATCTTCCCAATTACTTTTTTATCTCACATACATCACATCACAAAAAGTACTACAGTAATTATTCCAAATAATATTTCAAATAATACCCTATCCAGACTCGTACAAATCTTTGGCATAATTTCTGCACTATACAGTCAACAGGGTTGCTTCAGTGCTCCCTTTTAAGAATAATATTTTCCGTAGTTGTGAACTATGGGTCCATCCGTATACTAAGGCTTTGTTTGGATTGTATTTTTCTGAATTTTTTATAGAAAAATTATTGTAGCGATTTGATATATATGAAGTAAAAAGGTGATTGAAAAATATGTCCAAACAAGGCCTAAATTCCGAGCTTGTTAGACAAATGAGCTTTTGTTCAAATTTGGCTTCTACCAGTTTTTTAACAATTTTTGCTACAGTAATCTCAAAAAAAAATTTAAAATTTTTAATTAACACATTTCAAAATACACAAAAAAATTTCCCTTCCTCCTTTCTTCTCCTACCTTAACCCACCACCACCTACGCTGCTAGCCAAGACCGGCCAGCGCTAGCATTTTTTTTTTTTCTTTCTCTTCTCCTCCTCCCCTCCCTCCTCTCTCCCCCTCTCCCCCGCCACCTCTCTCCCCCTTTCCCTCCCCCTCCCTCTCTGCTCGATCTGGTCATGTGACTAGATCGCGAGACTAGATCCTAGCCAGGGGGAGGGGGAGGGTGGCGGGGGAAAGGGAGAAGAGAGGGAGAAGAGAGGGAGAGAAAAAGCCAAAAAAAAAATTCGAGGTTTGCTGATGGGTTCTTTTGGCATCGAAGGGAGAGGTGGTGAGGGAGGGGAAGGGAGAAGAAGAAGTGAGTAAAGAAAAGAAAGAAAGAAAATGAAGAACAAAGAGAAAGAGAAAAAAGAAAGATAGAAAAAGAAAAAGAGAAAAATTTCCATCTTAAAAATTTTTCCTACAAGTTATAGTAAAATTTTAGACAAATATTCAAAAAACTCATTTACCAAACGGGGCTGTAATGACCCGGTGGAGGGTTGAAGAAAGAGGAAAGAGAAAGAAGAAGAAATTGGGAGAGGAGAGAGAGAATTTTATTGAGAGGGTGAGAATTAGTTACATCAACAATCTTGTAATGGTTTCTAATTGGGATATTACAGGGGCCTCCTGTTTCCCTTAGCAAGATCAGGTTTAGGTTGAGTTGCGAATTGTTTTGTTGGAAACTCCATAGCACATTAGAACTTGTTTGGACTGTAATTTTTTTTAGAGTTTTTGTAGTAAAATACATTCTAGCACTTTATTAAGATGTGATGAGGGAAAAAAAAATAGTTAGAAAATATGTTAACGAATATTTTCATAGAAATCTAAAAAAGTTATGTGTCAAAATACAATTCAAACAAGGCCAAATAGCATGTTTAAGTTATAATCAACTCAAACTTGAATGCAATTATCAACTTAATAATAAGAAATTATGCCATGACCAACTACATTGGTTTTCGACCTACGAGAAACATTCAAGACTATGATCTAGCGACGAATACGATTGTAATCTGAGTTATATCCAGATAGGCGTAACAATGCACTGCTCTGAAGTAGAGCTGTAGAGGTACGTAGGACTTTAGTTCTCTTTAATCCTTCTTCCACCTTAAGTAGTTAGATTTCCTTTAAAAGCAAATCAAGCAAAGGTTAATTCTATTGCCTCTCCAATAAAACTATATATAAATGCTAATCCAAATGTAAGCTATATGTTGCTAGAATTGTTCGTCAAGATATCGCTCTTTGTCAATAAAAAGAAAGCCACAATTCTAGATAGCAGCTAAAACTCTACAATAGACAACACCCCTAAATAATTTGACCATTGTTTTGGATTGATCATTATTTGCTTGCATGAAGATAATTTCCACATTATCTTCTGACCAAACACACTTGCTAGCAGTGAAAGAGGCTTCAGCAATTTGTTTCCTTCCTGTGTAGTGTATGCCATGCGTAATTTGTACTACAAAATAATGTGAGATGTGGGCTTGCAACATGTTCGAGTTTCTAAGTAGGGTTGTTTGGGTTGGAAGTGGGACGAAAGCTCGATATTTGAGGCTCAAACTCGGGTGATGGATCTATATGTTAGCAAAGATTGACAGATGTATATTGGAGTGAGGCCCAACTATCTTCTTGAGGCTGTTGAACATTCTCCTTCCTCCCAAGTCTTAAACATTCATTTTTTATTTACTTTCGGTTCTAGAGCTAGCCCATTCTTAATACACACATGACACAAATTTGGAAAGTAAATCATTACAAGTTTTTCGAGTGTCTAATTCCAATTCTGATGTCCATCGGTGCATTTTTCTCCTATTATTTTGTCCAAGTCCTCAAATTGCAAGATGCACCTTCATGTTTTCTCAATGTATATTTGGAAAAAAAAAAAAATAGTTGCTTAATTATACATTAGAGAGACACATCAAATAGGATAATAAGAACTGGAGTACTCTCTTAATTCTCTCTTCCTCTTATTTAGAAAAACTTTCTAACCAAAACTTCCCTCTCTCCCATAGGCGAGACGTCAGATTTTTCTGATATTTCCTTATGAGAGGAACCATCTGGTTTGTTTTCATTTGTGTTCTTCTAAGATTTCTTATCGAGAATTTCTTCTCTCCTTGAGTTGCCTAGTAATTTCCTAAACTTTTCTACTGAGAGTTTTAGGTCGTTTCTTTTATTTATTTTTTATTAGATTTGAGTTTTCCAGATTTTTTTTATTATCAGATTTGGAATTTTTGGAGTCTATTTGGCAAATCTAGATTTTTATTAAAAAAAAAAATTAAGCAATAGATCGGACGATTGAAAACAAGTGCCGATGTTCATGAGGCTACAATTATTTTATCTCCATTTTAAAAATATTTTTTTGAAACTTTACAATGTAAATTTTGCCGTCATTTACACTTTTTGATTTTACTCAGTTGAGGGCTACAATTGCCTAATTGGACACGTAGATTACACATAAAATATCAAATCAAAAAAGTTGAGCCCAAAAAAAGAAAAAAATAAACCGTTTCTCACATTGAGAACAACTTAGGGAAGCTTTTGGCCCAGCAAAGTACTTTATGAATCGCAAAGTATATCCAAACATCAAACGACCGTTAATTTGGAATCACGGGCAATGCAGCGGCGTGTTGCCAACTTGGAGACAGATTACTCAACAAAACATTTTTCTATTTCTACAGTAACTCATTGATAATCAAGACAGGGATCTGCCTTAGACCGAATGATCAAAAAGTTTACAAGTACAAGATCAAAAGTATCTGTAGTACGGTATGGAATGTCTTAACACCTATTCTCATATGTAGCTAGCTTCCTTATCATCTTCATCATCATTCTAGGTGCATCCAATTTGATACATAAATTAATTGGTAAAAGCATGAATTTGCGTCCTCACTACAAATTTGTACACAACAAAAGAGCATTCATTCAATGGGAGACGCAAGTGTCCCTCTCGCACCCAAGATATCTTCCGTTGCCTGCGCATAAAAAGGTCAATCCATGTCACCATCCTTTCCTACAAGACAAGACAAACCACCGCCCCAACCTCCTCTTGGAATTCACTCATTCCCGTCCAAGAGGATTCCACCGTTTCACACTAACAAAAGATAGATCAACATCAGAGGCCGCTAGAATTTCCAGTTTCTTGAATTGGCCTCGTAAATTCTAGCTCATCAATTTGTACAGAAGAACTAATATTGCTGCATTGCAATCAGATGCTCATCTCCACTTCTAAGTTGTTCAAAATGGGCACAATCTGACTGAGAGCAGGCCTACTTGGTCTGGAATTCCCAACACAGGCTGAAGCAACTTTTGCCAATCTAATAAGGGGTTTAATATCAGAAGGTATTACAAGTCGAGGGTCTAACAGTTCATCAAACTTCATTTCTTTAATCAGTGGCAAAGCCCACTTAGCAATCAATCCCTCTTCATTTCTCCTACCGCTCAACAACTCTAACAGAACCACCCCAAACCCATACACATCACTTTCCTTGGAAGCACCACCTCCTTTTTCCACCCAATACTCATGATCAACATATCCCTCTAGACCCTGCCGCTCCCTAGGTGCCAAAAATTGCAGCCCATAATCGCATAATCTTGCGCAAAACTTCACATCAATCAGAATATTTGATGGCTTGATACAACCATGAACAATTGGCGGTGCCATGCCTTGATGCAGGTACTCGATCCCTCTAGCCGCCCCGGCTGCTATCCTCAACCTCCTGCTCCAATCCAAAAGTGCAGCCCCGTCAGGATTATGATGCAAATAGAACTCCAAACTAAGCATGCCCTCGAATTCCATGACGATGATTCGTTCACCTGGTGCCTCAGAATATCCTATGATGGGAACAACGTGAGGATGATCAGCTAAGGATAAACACTTGATTGCCGATGAAAATCCAAAGCCTGCATTAGTCAAAACAAGCCGCGGATGGATCCTCTTGACAGCTACTAATTCTCCTCGTGGCATCACGGCTGCATAAACCGTCCCTAATCTGCCTTTTCCGATAATTCTTCTGTTGTTGAAACCATCAGTGGCAGAATCGATATCCATCAACGAACATGAACATGCACAGAGCTTGCAACTGGCAGCGGGCTGCAGAGTTTCCTCTGCTTTGATTGGCTTCTTCTTGCAAAAGAAGAGGAGAAAAGTAGCAAGAACGCTAATAAAAATGGCAAGAAAAACCAAAACAACATCGTAAACAAGAGTAATCTCATTATGAGTCATGATGATGCTCTGGTTCTTGATATTATCAGGTGGTTTTAAGGAATTTTCTGCAACTTTTTGGGGCAGTTAACACTGCAGACAAGTTTCGGGAGGCCAGAGGGATGAAGTTCGTTTGTATAGGAGATTGAAAGTGAACGAGAGAAAAGTTGTATAAAAAGGACGGAATCTTATTTGACTAGAAGTGTTGGCTTTGGAAAATCAGTGGCTCAGGGGTGGGGAATTGGTAAGAAAGTAGGAAATCTAGTAGCACTTGTAGCTGTTATGTTGGTTCTGAGGTTGGCTGCTCTGCTCCGCATGATTTTGTAACTTAAATGTTTTGGCGTTGATACCGATATTCATTTGTCATTAAATAACACCAAAAATCACTAGAAACAAATGATTGCAGTAGAACGAACCATAAATTGCGCCTAACAGCAATTTGGTTACGTTGAGTGTTAGACACAACTTGGTTATAATATTTCATTAATTTGTTTCAATAATAAATTATCTACGACGAATTTATGGGATATCGGTCGAATTTAGGTATTTAAGCAAATTTAGATCGAGTATAAATTGGATAAAAACAAATAATCTTGTAAACTTTTTCCACTCGGCCTTGTTTGGATTGCATTTTCTTGGATTTTTTTTGTAGAAAAATTACTGTAGCGATTTGATGTATGCAAGGAAAAAATGTAATAGGGAAATGTGATCACGAAAAATGACGCAATTTTTCGGCGGAAAATGGCTGTCCAAACAAAGCCCCCAGGGGCTTTCCTTGCATGAAATTGTAAAAAGGAGATCAAAGGCACACGAACATGATAATCATCTGTGTTTGGATTGTAAATTAGTACACCTTATTTACGCCTTATTTACACACAATAACTTACTTGTATCATTGACACATTTTTTCAATCACGTTATTATCTTACATATTATATCAAAAAAATGCTTCAATATTTTTTTACAGTATTTTTTTTACAAAATTATCTCAAATAATTTACTATCCAAACGCACTCAGCTCAACTTCAATATATAGACCAAACACACTCACTTGAAAAGCACATTTTTCAGAAGTTGTGTGCTGGAGTCTCCTGATATGTAAAATTGTGAACTGTCCTTTGAAAACTGGTGAATTGTATTTCCAATTTCTGACTCAACGTGCTGGTCAGCCACTCGTCCAAATTTTCTGGATATGTCCAAATTAATTATCTTCTGAACTAACACCATTAACAAAATTGACTGAGCATTATGTCCAAAAATTTTTTTTTTTTGTGTGTGTGTGTGGCTCAATCTGTTATGATTGGAGTTGCTCTTCCCAATATGGTTAGAAAATAATGTAGAAGGGGAAAAAAGTATGGCCCCAAAAAAAAGTTATGTAGAAGGTGAAAAAAAATTAAAAGCCCTTTTAAGTCTTTCCAATGTCTCATCTTCTGCCCTTTTTTGGTTTTGTAAATATCTGAAAAAGTCTTTTTTAAACTTTTTGCTTTTCTGTTTATCATCTTACCAGACATTGTGGACCATTTGGAAAAAAATTCAACCTGAGAAGTGTTGAGAGAAAATTATGAGCTTTTATATATCATAATTAAAATTTAACGTTCTCAAAATGAATTTATAGGCATAATTTTTCTTTCGAAAAAAAAAAAAGGCATGATTTTAGACTCACGTCCGAGCCCAAGAATTAGTCCAACAAACAAATTCAGCAAAAGAATGGTCCAGTCAGTCAGCAGTCCACAAAGAATTTATAAAGCCCGAAATATAAATCACAAGGTTGGAATCCTCGGCCTCGATTGGACCTTTACTGCTCCACAGCAAAAGTGGGCTTTTTAATCTAGCACATCAGGCCTTTGGGCTTTAAGTACGACTGAGGTCCGTTCAAAAAGAAAAAAAAAAAAAAAAGGCATGAATGAGGTGAACCAAGAAAAACAAATTTAAGTAATAATCCCCACCCCTACGATCTATTGTTATTCATTTATTTAGTGTACGTTCAAATTTAAAGTAGTATTATGATAAATACGCTTCTAAAATTTGAGAGCTAAATCTGCATCCCTCCATCATAATTCACACCTTTGATGTACTAACAATTTGTATGATTAGTACTGATGAACTGTATTAATATTGAAGCATATACAACGCATGTGTTTCATTTGATGTGCTTTATTTTTATTCTGGGGGTACTTTTAAGACTTGTTACATCATCTCTGCTGCCCCAATGACTTTTCGTCTGCATTATCGTGACGAATCAATAGATGATACCTCCTGATTTCTCAAGTAAGCATTATTATATCAAGAATTATATTCAAACAAAAATATTTTGCTCACTAAAATTAAGTCCGTTTATACTGTTATTTTCTGAAATTTTTATTAAAAAAATATACCGTATTAATTCAATATAGGTAAAGTAAAAAGATGATTGAAAAATGTATTCACAAAAAACGGTAAAAAAAAATAATAGGCAACGGGGCGGGGCGGGGGACGGGGTGGGGGTCGGGGGGAATTAATAGGCAATGGGGCGAGGTGTGGGGGAGGGGTTAATAAAATTGTCCTCGCGGGGTTAATAAAATTTTATTATAGTTAAATTTTAATAAATAATCAAGTACTAAAATATCAACACATCATCAAGTTATTATTCATTGTAATTTTACAATTGAAACTCATAAAAACAATCAAACAAAAGTTATTTGAATACAATCCAACATGATGAAATAAATACAACTAAAATAGTCAAGTTTTCACTTTTGGTACAAATACAATCACTAATTCATTATTGTGTTTGTGTTTTTTTTTGAAAAAAAAGTGTTATTCTATTTAATGTAATTAGAAATTTAGTATATATGTATTAGTAAATTTAGTATAACTAATTAATAAATTCTATTAGTAGACATGTCTAATTATTCATATAATTGATAATATCAATTATATTACATACACTAATATACATTATATAATACATCTAACTAATAATATCATTATCATAAGTTTATAACTAATTAAATTACATATTATATATATTTATTTATATATATATACTTTTTTTTTGCTGGTGACGGGGCGGGGGATGGGGCGGGGGAGTATAATATTCCCCCCCCCCACCCCCCGCCCCAAGAGCCTCCCGCGGGGCAGTTGTCCGCGGGCACCCGCCCCCATTGCCATCCCTAGCCACGTAGAGTGATAAGTTGTGGGAGGCAAGGGTTGAACCCCTGATCTCCAGCATCCCCAAAGAAGGGGATGACCACTAGACAATGGCCAGTGGCTCAATTGACTTGTATTCAACTAAAGACTTTTAGGGGACTTGGGTGCTAGCTGGAGCTCTGTATTCATTTCTTCCAATGTTGCTGAGTAACCATCATGTAAATGGATACCACCTACATCTGTTTCTTGGAGTAAATATGATGCCTGAAGAGTCAACTGAAAAAAAAAAATTACGCCCAGACATGCATTTATATTGAAGCCTAATGTAGATGACAAAGTAATGAAGTTGCAGAATTCCTATTACTTCAGGGCAACCAACTGAACTGACCCAGTTGGGTGTAATATAAAGCACAATTGAATGTACAATTAAATGTGCCCCCACGTGAATGGGCTGATGGTTGGCGCCTCTTCCTCGGGACCGTTTGGTCCTGGGGTCGAACCTTCGCAGCAACATCAGTTCGCCGTGCATTTAACGTGCTAGGTCTGGTTGGGGCGCTGGACCGGGCCGGAGTGGGGATTAGTCGGGCCGCCTTTACGGACTTGACCCGGACACCCCACTCCGTCGAAAAAAAAAAAAAAAGAATGTACAATTAAATGTAGGTATATCTTCATCTACTATATAGTATTCTGTAGGCTTCTGGCAGTCAGTCCTTGTACAGCCAGCAGTCTTAAGTACTCTTCTTCAGGCTGTGGAGGGGGGACGAGTTTCAGAGATTTTTGGGCCGCCATCAAGAGGCGAGTTTGACCTTTGAATACTGAAGGCGTGTCCCCTATTTGCCACCAACCTTCTCCCATGAAGATAACAAGAGGAAGCATGCGATATTTTCTTTTTTCAAAGGAATTGAACTTTTGTTACTTCAAAAGAATGCTCCAATGAAAATTTTTCATCACAACCATCATGTTATGAGGCTCAAAGAATCGGTGTGATAAGTTCGTGAAATATTCTCCTTTCATATTTGGATTAATCCGAATATAATATGTGGCAAAATTGCAGGATTAAATGTTCTAGCTTTTAATCCGAATATAAAGTTACAATTGATGAGGCATCTTTTCTCAAGAGAGTGCAGTTCTGGGATATTCTATTCCAAGAGTGCCTGACAATCTTTTTTTCTCATTTCCGTGACTTTCCCCAAGAAACAAAACATGAGGAGCATAATGAATCCAATTGACATGAGGAGCATACTTTTTCCTAAAAAAGACCATTGAAGAACCATACACCTCTTTGGACATTTTTGTATCATGGATGATGGTTCTTGCTAACAATTCTGTTGTGATTCCAGATTTGCTAGAAACTCAAGACCCTACAATCAAACGCTGCCATCATGGAGCCAACCACGCACGTATGGATTCATTAATTGATTGATAGACCTAAGGTCCAAAATCCTTCCGCAAATTTTAAACGGACCAAAGGGGCCGGCCAGTAAAATGACAATAAATTTGCAGAAGAATCGTTAAGGGCTAAGAGACCACAATTCTTGGTTACTTCTTTTAGATTTTTGTGGCAGAATAGGGGTCTCTAGCAAGTCAGTCACCATTAAAGGCTTCTTTTTAGTAACATTCGGCGACCAACTAAAAATTCTTCATTAATGCAAAGAATTTTCATTACAAGGAAGGGGAAGTCGCTATCAAAAAATAGCAGTGATTTAGGTAAGCAAACTTAAACAAGATAAAATTGAATGTTGATCACTTTTCAAACTTGGAAGCAAAAACTTTGGCGGGGTGTTAATTTACATTGAGCAAAAAACAACAATTCCCATAAATCCTCCCCGTTTCACCTCCAGCCCTCATCTCCATTCCTTGGGAGTCAGGAGACTCAGGACCCTCGTCCCTCTTGGAAACAAACACCATGAGCAACCCTGTAAAAACTCGTATCATATATTTAGCTGATGAAGAGGAGGAAGGTTCTTCTTCTGATTTCAGTTTCTGAGTCTCTTGTAACAAATGTATAAACCACCTCAAGCTACACTTCCCTGATCCGAGGCATCTTCATAGTAATAAGGCGTCAATTTGCCATCTTTTGTCCTACCATTTTTGAGTTGGTTTCCACCTCCTACTTCTTGCAACATTTTTACCACTCGTCTCATCGAAGGACGATTTATAGGAAGGGGACTGGTGCAGAGGAGACCTACATTGAGGACTTTACATATCTCTTCCTTGAACCAAGAATCCAGTTTTGTGTCAATTACATGATCAATGCCCTTTTGGTCCAAAGTGGTGCACACCCACTTAACCAAATCCTTCTCACCATACTCGGGATCAACTGGGAGCCTCCCTGTGATCAACTCTAGTATAACCACACCAAAGCTGTATATATCACTCTTCTCATTCACCCTCAGGGTATATGCATATTCTGCAGCGAAAAATGAAATTAACAGCTCATCAGTAATCCAAAGGAAGGAAAGAAGACATTAGTAAACCACTCACAGTTTCTAATATACAACTCCTGAAAATGAGTTAGGGGCCAACAGTCCGCATCCCTTTATTTCTCATTGGTACTACTAACTATCTTACATCAAAGCCCATGGAGTTCTTGAATTTGGAAATCCACTACAGAAATGTCTGATAGAACGTATTCAACAGTTAGACCTGGACAAGAAACCCTTTCACCGGACTCAAGGCATCTTTAAGAAGAGAAAATAATGCAAGCCAAAGATTACGATAAAACAAGCCCAAGTGATTACTAGCATGATTTCCATCTACTAATAATAGACTCTAAATGGTTCATATTGGCATCATGGATAACCAATATTTGACATACTGAATGACAGTCTATTATATGAGTTCCTCATCTAAGCATTTCACTCAGATTCTGAAAACAACAAGGTAGATACAAATGGCTCCATCGTTCTAGTTTTGAGTTCTACATGTCTAGCTATTGAAATTGGACTTCTCTAAAGATCAAGATGAATTTGATACCAAACGTCTAATGAATTTGTGGTTAATGTCCCATGGGGCTTAGCAATCAAAGCTCAACCAGATCAAAATAAGTCAAAAACAGAGAGAGATTGGGAGGACGAACCTGGTGCGATATAGCCGCAAGATCCTGCAATGACAGACATCGACTTGGTGCCCTTCCCATTTGTATCGACAACCTTGGCCACACCAAAATCTGCAACACGAGCTCCGAAGTCTCCATCCAACAATATATTGTTGGACTTCACGTCCCTATGGACAATAGGAGGAACACAATCGTGATGCAAATAAGCAAGCCCCTCAGCAGCATCCATGGCAATCTTATACCTAATTGGCCAATCCAACAAGCCACTTTTATTACTGTGAAGCAAATCTCCCAAACTACCATTAGGCATGTACTCATAAACCAAGAGTTTACAGTCCCTCGTAGTACAACAGCACCACAACTTAACAATGTTCTTATGCCTAATCTTTCCTAAAGTCTCCACCTCTGCTGCAAATCCATCATCTTGAACATTACATTTCTCGACATCACTACTCTCATCAGCAATTTTGGTGCTAGCCCAGAGCTTTTTCACAGCAACAGCCTCACCACTGCTGAGCCCAACCTTGTACACTTTACCAGAAGATCCACTTCCAATAACATTATCCTCATCGAGAGCATCCAATATCTCATACTCACTGAACCCAAGTTTGTGAAATGACATCAAGGTCCATTTGGACTTATCAATAGCCAGTTTCACCTTCCTGAAATTCCTGTACTTCCAATAGAACCAAAGCACACCCATAATTAATACCACCCCAGCGAGGACAAAAATGGACTTCAATAACCAAGCATAACCATTATTCCTATCACTTCTTCCATCACATAGACCATCTATGTCTCCACACAAACCAGGATTGCCCAAGAAACTATTTCTATACATGACTTTAGCATAAAGTGGAGGAATATCCCCAGAAAGTCGATTATTCGAGAGATTAAGCTGATTGAGCTTCAAATTCTGCAACTCATTCGGAATCTTTCCTGTTAACCTGTTTCCTGATAAGTCAAGATAGTTCAACACAGACAAGCTCCCAATTTGTGGAGGAATATTCCCAGATAAATCGTTATTAGCTAAATTCAACTCATTCAATTTTTTCCAAGAATGAATCCCTTTTGGCAGCTCACCAGACAGTGCATTATCATGAAGATCAAGCCTTCCTAATTGCCCAAGATTCACTATACTCCCGGGCAAAGACCCCGAGAATACGTTGTCATTGCCAGAAAACTCCAACAAAGTCTCCAGAAATCCAATTTCCTCAGGTATGTCTCCAGAAAATTTGTTACTTGATAAAATTAAGGACGATAAATTGGACGCGCTGGCAATAGTTTTCGCAATCCCGCCTGAAAATGAGTTGCTTTTGAGGTCAAGTAGAGACACATGGGGAAGGCCCCAGAGCCCATCCGGCACGGCACCGGAAAAATTATTGTTAGCCAATCTGACACGGTTCAAGCTCTGGCATTGGCCTAAACTAGCCGGAATTTCACCAGAAAATGAGTTGTCTATCATCAAAAGCTCCAGAAGAACCCCCTTTTCACACAAATTGGCGGGAATTTCACCGGAAAAATTGTTACTTGAAACATCAAGCCATAATAAAGGCGAGTTTTTACCTAAATCTTTAGGCAAAGCTCCAGTGAGGTTGTTCTGAAATATCCTCAATTCGTACAAATTTGTCGAATTTGCTATGCTTTCTGGCAATTCACCTTCGAAGGAGTTCTCATACAGATTGAGGGACTCGAGGGGCAACTCGCACAACTCTGTTGGAATCGTCCCAGTCAACCCGTTCATTGAAGCGTCTACTCGCCTTAAGGCGGTCATCTTTGACCAGCCATTGGGGGGCAACTCTCCCGTTAACGAGTTGTTGTAGAGCTCGATTTGAACCACGCTGGTCAACTCGGTGAGTGAACTCGGAATCGGCCCGTCTAGCGCGTTCAGCGCCAGGTCCAAATCGGTGAGTCGACTCAGTCGACCGAGCGAGTCAGGGATTTCGCCAATCAAGTTACACTGAGTGAGCCAAAGGGTCTCTAGATTCGTCAAGTTGCCGAGCTCCGGCGGGATACGGCCGGGGAAAAATGGATTGTAAGACAAGTTGAGCTGCTTCAGAGTTGAAATGTTCCCCAAGAACGCTGGAACTGCCCCTTCAATCAAGTTCTCAACTAACCCCAGCACCTCCAGCTGCCGGAAAGTTCCGAAGCTCCCCGGAATCTCGCCGGAGAAGTTATTCCCAGTCAAATCAAGGTACTTGAGGTTAGGAAGCTCGGCAACGGAGCTCGGGAGTTTCCCAGTTAAAAGATTCTGAGCCAAGTCGAGGTGAACAATTGTTCGGCACAAGGGAAGGTCGGCTTCGGGCAGGGTAGAGTTGACGGAATTATTGTAGAAAGAAATGGAGGTGAGGTTTCGCAATCGACAGAGTAAAGAGGCCGGGAAAGGGCCAGCAAGATTGGCGTTGGAGAAGTCGAGTGAAGTAACAGAGTGAGTCAGGGAGTCGCAGGTAACACCGCGCCACTTGCATGGAGTGATGTCGCGGTCATTCCAATCAGAGAAGAAATTATCCGGGTCGTCAAAAACGAGCTTGAGTTGTTGGAGGATGAGGCCCTCTTGATTAAGGGAAAAAGTGCAAGGAGCCAAAAGAATCAGGAGCAGAGCTAGGCGGAGAAGCATTTTGCTTCTCTGTACTTTGCACTCTTATAGTTTTGGTAAAGAACAGCGGAAGAAAGAGGGAAGGGGAAGGTGGTGGGCGGCGGCAAATGGTGGTGATTTGACTGCTGCTTTATTCAGTTTATTGGGAGGGAGGGAGGGAGGGAGGGAAGAAAGGAAGAGGAGTGAAGGCAGGAGGAGGAGAAACCAGAAAGTAGATTCAGTTTTGTTGAGTCGAGTGGGAGTGAGTAAAAAGGGGATGATTAAGACATATTTCATGTGGGATGGAGACTGCGAAGTTTGTTTGTTTATATATATAGAGAAAGAAAGAAAGAAACGAAGGAAGAAGAAAGCATAAAGATAACAAAGACGTAGCAGAGGCAGGCAAAGAGAGGGAGGAAAGAGAGAGAGAGAGAGACTCCCACACATACAATGAGTATGAAGACAGGCCACTGACAGAGTGTGCTCTGTTTGTTAGTATTGCCTATCATTCATTCTTCTGTATTTTCATACTATTTCATTTTCATGCAATAATCATGGGTGTATTTCTTCTCCTAATCTTGAATTACGAATGTCTAAAATATTATTATTTAAAATAATTACTGTAATATTTTTTATTTAGTATAATATATATGAAATAAAAAAGATAATTAAAAATATAAAAAGTGAGTTGAAAATATTTTTATGTTATAAGCAAAATTTTTATATGTTTATGATGCAAGCGAAATATTATGTGAAATAATTCAACTAATATTTCTACTAAAAGAAAATGGAAAATTTTTTCAGCAAAAAGCTGCAAATATCTCTCCAAATTACTATTAGGGAGTGGCAAATTTACAAAAAGAAAAAATCTATAGTACATAATGAATATGTTTCTTATCTTCATAGCACTAAGGTAGATATGTTTTCAATTTAATTTCATTTTCTTAAAAAACATATCTTCAGATGGAAGTATTTCCCAATAACATAGTTTATGAAAATTCCAAAATCCATTTTTTATCTCGCATGCATGCTTGTCCAAAAGAGAAAACCATCGCGCAACAGGGTTGGAATCCCACTTAACTAGTGCACTATGGATAAGGATAATTGTTAGACAAATTCTAATTCTAATTCCAACCGTAGTCTTAATAATTTAGAAAAGAAAACATTTTGTAGTAGCAAAATTACGAAATGGTTTTGTCATTTTTTTCCCCTTTTTCTTTAAAGGTACGTGTTTCTTTGTTGGATTCAATGAACTTTCCCATAGCTAACAAAAAAAAAAAAGGATGAACGTGAAAATAACACAACAATTATTTTTTTGGAGTTCCTTCGAGGAGAAAAAGAAAAGAAGAATAATAAAGAAAAACAAGTATATTAGCAGTACTATTTTCTTTTTGATTTAGGACTACTTTTATTTTATGGGTTGTTTACAAGTTTTGCTATTTTCAAAAGCCATACTAACTTCAGTACATAATAAATTTTGAAATGAAGTTTTAAAATCCCAATACATTTGTGTTTGGATTACATTTTCCGTCATTTTTCATGGAAAAATTACTGTAGCGATTTAATATATGTGAGGGAAAAATGTGATAGGAAAATGTGATCACGGAAAACGGCAATATTTTCCGACGGAAACAAACAATCCAAACAAGGTGTCCATATTTTTTGGTTCGTTGGAGACATTAATTTCAATAAATATGAGTCTGATGGAATACTGAATGCAGCACCGCATTGCCTAGTCAACTGGATAAGACAATTTTTATTTAGTCTTAAAATTCTGAAACCCTAAATATCTTTTGAATCCTAAAGTCCGGCAAAATGAAACGAGACAGAATAAAAGTTCTTTTTGAAAATTTTTTTAAAAAAAAATCCATTCGTGTTATATTAATTTGTCTAGGACAGAAGCAGCGTAGTTGTATCATTTTCTCACTTGTCTTCATTCTTTCAACAAAGCATCTTCTCCTTAGCGTTTTGCTGCCATCCCAAGCTCAAACTTATTCACGAATTGACATCTTACACTTGGGCTATAAAATCAATCGTTCGGAGACAAACTGACAAAGACACAGCTCAGTTCCTTCAAACTTTTACACTAAAATCAATCGCTGATCGCTTGAAGACAAGTCGAATTTTTGAATGGGTATTATTTACTGAAAAATTATTTTCTTATATTACAAACATATTTTTCAACGCACTTTTTTATTTTTCTATCATATTTTTGCGTCATATGCATCGTATCGCAAAAAAATGTTAAAATAATTATTTCAAATAATCTTCTGTTTTTTGTTTGGATTTTTTTTTTTTTTTTTTTTGTGGGATGCGGATGGACCGACCAATTAAGGTCTTGTTTGGAAAGCAATTTTTCAAATTGCTACGTTTCCGTGAACACATTTTTCAATCACTTTTTTATCTCATATATAACAAATCGCTACAGCAGCTTTTCTCAAAAAAATGCAATCCAAACATGGCCTAAGCTTCTTACGAATTGATTAGGGATTATATGCGATGTTAAATTTAAGGGGAGGAAGAATGATTAAGATGTCGGACAAAAGGATGCCGGGAGTCCAACAGTTGCAATTACGAGGTTGAAGATTTCGAGCAAGCCATTCAAGAGAGATCTGTGTCTTCTGCCTGTAATGAAATGGTTTTATTTTTGTGGGAATTTGGTGGGCTGACCGCTTATTGGTCTCGCTAATTAACTAATCATGAGTTAATTGCAGTATAAATTTTAAAATTATCCCCCCATCCTTGGCTTAAATCATGTGTACTTTTACAAAGAAAGCGACGTAAAGCCTATAGGATAAATCATTTATGTATATTAGTCCTTTGTATTGTAGTATACAACTTTCAAAATTTGCTAAGTATAGATATATTTTTCCTTTGCACTTTTACACATACTGCTGTATTGCCCAGTCCTCCCTGGGAGTATACGATTCAAGAACCCTTTTTCTTCCCCCTTCTTTTGTGTAAAGAATGGCCAAGGAGAGCTTAAAAGAGCAAAAGTTCGGATAACTCCAGTTGTTGCAAAAAGTTTTTTTACAATAGTGCTGTATAGTTTGAGCGGGATATAAAAGTAATTGAAAAAATTAAAAAATATGTTTGTCAAATAATAAAAAATTTTAAATAACGATCGTATATTGAATTTTAGCTACTATATCACCTATTCTAAATGTTTGAATCATAATCAATGATATTTTCTTTGGATTGCATTTTTCTGGATTTTTTTATAAAAAAAAATTATTCTAGCGATTTGATATATATGAGATAAAAAGGTGATTAAAAAATGTGTTCATGAAAAACGTAATAATTTTTTTAAAAAAATTGGCAATCCAAATATCCTACTCTCTCCCCTTCTTAGATCTTTATCCTTCATTGTTAGAAAAAAAAATTTTAAAAATTCTAAATGTTAGAACTTAGAAGTAGGAAGAGAATTGGGCGCCGACAATATAGTGGTGGCTTTGGCAGCAGCAACTTGAAGTAGGATAAAATTTTTTCTGGGAAGAAGAAGAAGAAGAAAGAAGAAAAGAAGGAGCGGATAAAATTTGTTATTTGGTGTTGAAATGAGGATAGCGACCAATGGATGTCATTTTCCGACTTGGCAGGTCACGTGTGCATCACATCTGTTCTTGGAAGTTGGAACTTCAGCAGAATCTAAAATAATTTAGTTCTAGATATTTTTCTATGCATAACTTGCAAATTGAATTTCGGAATTTTTAGCACTCTACAGTTCAACATTTTGGCATTCATTCCTTTGTTCAATTTTCCTGTGGATCTGGAACTTTTGAAATTTTCAGTTTTCCAATCTTTTCAAATCAAGAAAAAGGAAAAAGTAGCTTTTGATGTAATATATGTGGGATAAAAAAAAAGTTGATTAATACATTGAAATAATAAAAATGAAAAGAAGATTTTTCATTAATTGTCTCGACACTTTTTTTTTTTTTGGTCAAAAGTACCAAATTACATACAGATTCTCTTAATTTCATTATTTCCAAAATTGTGACTATAAAATTTTAAGAGGATGTGGGACATATTAGCTATTGAAAGTATAGGTACATAATGTTATTGAATAAAAATTACATCATGTTGAGCAAGTGTGTTTGGATAGAAAATTATTTACACAAATTTATCTTTTTATACTATAAACATATTTTTCAATCACATTTTTATTTTATATATATAATATATCAAAAACAATGTTGTAGTAATTTTTTTTAAAAATTATTTCAAATAATCTCCTATCCAGAGTGTTAACGAAGAGAGGTAACAAAAGACGTAAGAAAAGTTTAAAAATCAAAATAAGCCTAAGTAAACAGAATATCAGAAAAAATGATCATGGAAAAAGATTAAAAATGCTCTGTCGACAAGGCTGGATCCACAGCGGCGACAAGGATTATGGAAGTGGTGAGCCTTTGACCCCAGCAGGCAACATCATCCATACACGTGGCAACAAAAAAGTAAGATTTCTTGGTGACCCCCTTTTGGCGGTTTGTGTGATAGTACCTTTACGTACAAACACCAGGCTGCCGATTAGCCATCTGATCAAATGATTCAAATCTAGAGACCAAGATTCAAATCCCGCAGCCAGAGGGAGTCTGAGACAGAGGAGGATTAGAGTAAATAAATTTTGTATTATTCTGACTTCTGAGCATTAGAAAGGACAAGAGGGACAGATAACAGTAAAAAGCGTTCTGCAGTTTTACCGAAGAAGTCAAAGTGAGCAGTGAAATTTAAAATGGTTCGCATTGTTCCAAAATTCCCCTTTCCTCTACACATCCTCGAAGATTACAATTCCCGGGGATTCAGAATTCCAGGGTAATTTTTTAACCAAATTTAGGAAATTTATCTATGCAGACATATGCTTAATTTCTACCAAAAAGAAAAGGACATATGCTGAATTTCAGTTTTGTCTGCAATGTTCATACTTTGGGAGCAGTAAAATTGCACCGTTCAGAATTCCCAAGTCCCCAAATTACATAGTGGTGTTAAACCTTGGTTAAAGCGTGTTGCATAAAATCTTTTCAAAAGGTTCTTTGTGTCTATTGGTCTTCGTGTTCAATTTTTTAACTCTTTCTTTGTTTATGAGGATAAATATAGAATGATAAATATGATTAAAACTCAAAAACTTTCTTTTTAGTCAGCAAATTTTGCATGTTGCTTATAAATGACACGTAAAATGTGGATACAAATTCTAAAAGAATATCATGACAATGAAGTGCAGTCTAATTGATTATATACATTTCATCTATAAACAACAGATCATGGATTCAAATCATCAAGAGAGTAAGTGAAATTTATTATTAATACTTTTTAAAAAAATTAGTTAAACACAGTTCATTACCAGAAAAATTATATTCGACATTGTTAGAGTCTCCGCTCCGCTGGATTCCTCTGCGCACTTAACGTGTTCAGGTCGGGTTGGGGCGCCAGGTCCGGGCCGCAGGAGATTAGTCGGGCCCCATAAGAATTGACCCGAACACCCCTGTGTCGAAAAAAAAAATATATATATATATATATATCTGTCTAATTGGTGTTTTGAGTAAAGAAAACATGCATTAATTAATCCACCGCCTTATCATATTGTTGTCGGAATTTTCATGGGATAGACAAAATCATGCAATAATTCTACGGTCAACCTGTTCTTTCTTTTACTAGGACTATCATTTTCGCGCCAAATTTTAGTTGTCTTTAATTAACGATGGTTTCCTGTAGCATTTAGTGCCTGATGGGACAAGCGATATTGGCAGTGGGTGGCATATTTAGAGCCATGTTTTGGTAATTAATTCTTGTCTTCGATACATAATAATTTCTTACAAACAGAACCGGGACCGAAGGTTTCTCGCTTTCCATAGCCACGTGTATGTGCAAGCAAATTATTCCGTAAAAGCTATACAGAAGACTGAGGAATATGAACACAATGTTTTACCAAACTGATTTGACTGTCAAATTTTGCAAGTTTGTACTTTAAAATTCATGGATTGCATTACAATAATTTACTTACCCACGAAGACTATCAATTGATTTATGCGTTTGAATTGTTATTTTTTGAAATTTTTATAGAAAAATATATAGCAACAATTTGATGTATGTGAGATTAAAAAGATAATTAAAAAATATATTTACGAAAAACGTAAAAAAAATTTGGTGAAAAATGACAATCCAAATAAGGTAGGCCATTGCTGAAGGAAATTCTTGCACTACTCTGAGTACAGAATTTTCTGATATGCTTCTTGAAAATTCATGCTTTGCTTGGATTGCTATTTTCCGTAGAAAAATTTCGTCATTTTCCGTGAACACATTTCCCCATTACCTTTTTTTCTCACATACATCAAATCGCTACAGTAATTTTTCCATGAAAAATGACGGAAAATGCAATCCAAACGGGACCTCAGTTTTTGAGTCATGTCTAACAAAATTTGTTGAGGACCCCTTTTATAAAATATATCTCTTTTTTTTTATAATAAATTCCCTTAAAATTTATAGCGTCCCTTCTTGCATGATTGATGATTTTCTTTAATGGAGTTAAGTAGGCAGGAAGAGCCACTGGCCATTTGGTCCAGTGGTCATTACCCTCTTTGGTGGTGCTGGAGGTCAGGGGTTCAACCCCTGCCTCGTTAAAAAATTTGCTATAATATGTGGCTGGTTTTAGTTGACCATCTCCCCTTGACCCTTTCCCTTAAATTAGGCTAATTTAGATTATAGGACATCTGCAGATAAAAGAAAAAAAAAAAAAAAAAAGTAGGCAGGAAGACAGCAGATCTAGTGAAGCCTGCTACGGACAGGCCATGTACTAAAGATTTCAAACTTGGCGGCTGCACACCATCTCTTTATGGATTTGTTCTTTTGCAGTCGCGTAAAAATTCAATTTCAGTCCATTATAGACCTTGGTCTTACAGAAAACCAAAAAAGAAAAAAAAATTCTTTAAAAAGAAAGGCATCCATGAGGTTATTTAAATAACTTTTCGTTGTTGAGAACCGGGAACTTTTTTTTTTTTTTTATGAGAACCTGAAACTGGTTTGCGCTATTAAGAAAAGTACAGCAAATTATATCACAACTAGATAACAAAATTGCATTTTTCAGAAATTCAATCAGGAAAAGGCACTTCCCCAATTAAGTGATTAACTGCAAATATTTAATTTAAACTTGCTTATGTCATTATTTTCTTTTTCTATCATAGATGAACGGAACCATAATTAATGAGAATAATTCTTTTTCCTGTTTCAGAAAATAGCCCCAATGGCCTCTTCCTTGCAAGTTCCAATAGCCTTCCTGCAAAAGTGGGTTTGAATTATTTGAAGATATTATTTGCAATAATACCGTAGCATTTATGTATGTGAGACGGATTTTTTTTTTTCCGTTTTACATTTCCTATTTTATGTGCTCAAGTGGTCCAGAATCCGTACTCCACTCTACCCAAGTGGTCGATTTCTCTCAAAAATAATCAATCATGAACCGGGTTTGAGACAAACCGATCAACCAGTTCGTCCATGTGGGCTGGTCGCTTTACGAAACGAAATAATTGAGATAATTTATTTACATTCTTGCGTCACATTTATGATTTATCTTGTAAAATCCCAATATAGCCTGCGCAACGCGTTTGTTTCACGTGGTCCATGATTCCATCTTTGAATTTTTCTGGACTACTTGATTATTTCTAGCATGCCTCCGTCGTAGACAAGCTACGTAAGAGTAACTTTAACTAATTTAATTTAAAGAATTTGTAAAGATTACAATTTCAAAGAATTTCTGGACTACTT
The DNA here is from genome assembly GCF_036785885.1 of Coffea arabica. Taxonomy (NCBI): domain Eukaryota; kingdom Viridiplantae; phylum Streptophyta; class Magnoliopsida; order Gentianales; family Rubiaceae; genus Coffea; species Coffea arabica. Next base: position 12,240,865 of record NC_092313.1, on the reverse strand, counting down.
GGAATGTATTTTTTTGAAGAAAAATTACCGTGGCACTGTTTAGTATGTGATGTAAATTATAACGTAATTGAGAAATGATGGGATAAATTACTTTTTGCCTCCTATTATGCTGAAATGAACTATTGTGCATCAAGAAAAAATCACTCGATCTATTTGGTACCCATGATCGAATATTCGATATTTCATTTTACATCTCATCAAATGAATGTCATCTTCTTCTAAAAAATATTAACTACTCTTAGCATGATACTGAGAAATCTCATTGCTATTACGTGCTCAAACAAGCATGCATGAAGCATAGACTTATAAATAAACCAAAACCAGAGGAAAAAAAAACCTCATGTAAAATTTTTTGGTTCTGACTAGTCATGTTTTGGTCACCTGAAATTGGAATTTCGTGAGGGCAAAAGAAAAGGGTTTTTTTTTTTTTTCATTTAATCAAAAAATAAAATAGAAAAGAAAAATCCTTGGTTGCGCACGCACGTTAGCTTATGATCATGCTCATGCACGCATGCACCTGCATGCCATCCATGGCATGAAGAACCTTTGAGAGAAAATTGTCGTGATGATATCAAATATTGACTTGCAGTAAAATATGGGCACTCGAGTTTGTCTCTAGCAATTATAAAGATCGAGCATGGTTGTCGATGCCACTTGTCTTGCTTGTGCCGGAGAAAAAATGTACAAAAAAGTCAGTGCGTGAATTAACCCTGTTGCAGAATATAGGGCTAAAGTAAAATGATCGTTATGATTGAGAAAAATATTCATCATTATTGTTACAGTGGTGAATTTAGTTATTGGTAGATTGTTACTTTCTTGATCCGTCATAGATTATTGAAGAAGATTAAAGTGGTGCCATGTTCGTGGTAACTAACAACCTTCAATTTACCACGGCCATAATGGCTTTTACTGCAAGAAATCATGGGCACTAAAATCATAACACTGGGTTAATTAAGTGGGAGGTTGGTGGTGCGAGGGTGCGCTAGCTATACGGAGAGGAGAGGATGGCCGCAGGGGAAAATTCTTGCATGGAGTGGAAGATGGCTCGTGAGTCGTAAGTTAGATATAACATGGTGCTGTATAAGAGAATTAAGTCTGTATATGTGATCATTGGAAGTGCTATATATACACATACAGTAGTAGTAAGTTCAGACCAAGGACAGCGTTTTCTGAGGTCGTCATGGTGCAGGCCTCTAGATTTGTTATCCCTATCCATTCCCATTAGACATGCATGGATTCCCAATAGTGTTAGAAATTGGATTTGATAGTGACAAGTTGACCCACAAAATATGAAGGACAAAATAGATCTATGAGAAGCTAAGCAATTAAGAGGGTTGGGGGCGGGAACCTGTATACATAGAAGATTTGGGAAGGACGAGTTCAATTCTAGGAAAATATCTTTGTGCATGGCAAAATTCAAATTTTCTTCAAAAATTATGTAAAAGTAAATTTCAAGAATTTGAAGGAGGAGGGGAGTGCCTCCACTCGCTCACTCTAAGGTTAGATTAATGTTTTCAATACTCCTAGCGTAAAATTATTATATACATATACATATATATATATATATATATATATATATATATTCGAGTCTAAATTAATGAAAAATGTATTTCAGATGTGAATCAATTTGTCATAAATCTAAAACTACTAGTACAACAATACAATGTATTTCATTTCATGCACGATACAACTTTGGAATATGCACTATATATGTCACCTTGTAAGATCTTGAATAATTGAAACTCTAAAATTGTACTAACCCTTTTTGGTAATATAATGTGCAATGTGATTGGTGGTTTCTACTTATGAAAGTAGTGTTAAATTTAATGGTTCAAACTCCGGTCACCCTCGACATGGCATTGGGCGACATAACGAATAAGGATTTAAGGTTCCAAAATGTCTCCAATAATACGCAAGAGGGATGCTAATTTCTTTTTTTTTTTTCCTTTCCTTTTTTGTCCCTTTCAAGAGGCCTATTGATCATGTTATTACCTAAGATGGTGCTGTTAATTTTTTTTTTTTTTTTTGTGTATAGGATTAATTCTTTGCTGTTAGAATTGTTTATGTACATTCCAGGATAATCTATGAACGTGACAAGATCTTCTTATTATCTAAAAACTCAAGCCCAAAATGCGATAACATCTTATTCTCCATATGTCTAGGCAATTATGACCTCCATTATTTGGAGACCGCCTATCCCTTTGTGAAGGACACAAAAGTGAAAGTGAAGCTTGGCCACCGTGTATGGCCATATGAAAAGGCAAGTTGGCTTCAAACTAACCTCCTAAAAAAGAAAAGAACAAAATTTTTTTTAAAAAAAAAAGAAAAAGAAAAAGTTGGCTTGGAACATGTTCGAGGCTGGGCGTCCCTCGGTTCCATCACAGGAGAAATATTCTATATGAAATGGGAATTCTTTAGAACCCAAGGAAGCTGAATATTATTCAGCAATTATGCTCAGTGGATCATATCTTTAAAGGCATTAGCACTAGAATGAGAACCGTTACACAGCCTCTAACTACCGTTTGTGCTACAGATAAGCATTATTAAAGAATGCAAACCGTGATAGATTATGGGATAGGAATTATGTCCTTGTAGGCTTATGCCTTCATACTCACTCTGGCTATTAGAGGGAAAATTTTGTAAAAATATATATATGATAACAATTTGACATTATTTGTAAGGTAAAAAAGTAATTAAAAAAATTTGATAGGAGAATATTACGAAATTTTCTACAAAACTCACACTCCAAACAATAAGTGATCGCAAGATAGGGAGTCCTATCTAGTCGTTCAATGTTCCTGTTCATAACCTTGCTAAGTATGCTGTTAATCTTTCAGATTCTTGTATATGGAGAAACTCTCCTCCATCTTTTATTTGTTCTGCACTTGTTGTTGCAGATTCGATCTCATGATTAATAAAATTATTCTATTTTATTATCAAAAAAAAAGATAGGGAGTCCTATTTCTAATCTAAGCCCGATCAATAAATTTGCAATTCTATAATCAATATGAATCAACTTTACTCATCATTTTTTTATACTATTTCCTTGTGCTATGTAAAATAGCAATAACTTCATATTACAAAAATCTAATCGTTGAAAAAGCAACTAAAAGGTTTGAATGCTATAATATATAGAAAACTATGATAAATTAATACTATACTAGATTTGCATAAGTTTGTTTTTGAACCAGGTCTAGACTCAACCTAGCTCGGGAATAACTGAACTAATTTTTAAAATTTTGTTTCCTTTCAATTGCCAAAGCGGGGTCATTGCTCTGTTGAGGTCAAGAATATACTTCTATTCTCTCTCAAGTAAAACATGGGCGGCATAGGGAAAGAAAAAATGAAGAAGATCAGAAGGACGGGAAAGTAGAACAAGATAAATGGAGGTTTTTATAGTAGCTTTGATGCTAATAGCCTAGTAGTGGCCCAAATAAAAGGACTAAAGCAATCACCATACTAATTCAATGATGATCTACTCTTTTTCACATTTCTTTATACGCCTGAGATACTTTTATATGGCTGCTGTGACCCCTTTTCAATCTTGGAAGATTAGGAGCTACCAGGTGGAACTCACCCATAGAGATCTCTTTGGGACCCCATTATCAAGCCTTTTACAAACTTTGAGGCAAAAGTATACCCTAGTTCATTATAATAGAAGAAAGATGGACACTAAGAAAATATAATAGAAAGCTAATGTGTTCACCAACCAATTGAGTTTGTTCTTCACTATCTCAATTAAAAGGGGTCATCTCTTATGATTTCATTCAACCCCACCGCTCTTGAAGGCCAATTGCCATGCCACCATCTTCTTCCTTTTTTTTTTTTTTTGAAGGATGCCACCATCTTCTTGATTCAAAATTGAGCCCCTTTTGTGCGGAAAAGCAACGCTGCAAGCTCTTGTGGGAAATGTTCTTTTTTGCAACCTCCGTCAACTTTCTCTTCTTTTGTGGGAAATTCCCTCTTTTCCCTCAACTTTGTTACTTATTAATTAATTCGTGGTGGTCTCGACTTGGAAATAGATTCCCTCATGGCTTCTCCTCTGGTCATTTCATGGATGTACTTAAGCACATGATTAACAGCCTGTTTCGAAAGGAGGAGTTAAAAGAAGCTAGTGAAGGGTACCTTTCAAGTCACTTTTTTCTTTTGGCAAATTTCAAGTGCATGGTTTTACCAAAATTTCGATCAGAAAAAGGATATGAACTTTACTAACGCTTCCGGGAGTAATTGTATTTAATTTGTTATAGTACAATTAGAAAAGGGAAGTTTCAGTTACAGTCGTTGCAATACAGTTGTTCTATCATGTTTAGCAACCAATGATTACAACATAAAGAAAAATTAGCAAATTGATGATCCTTGACGCCAAGACCTCTTTTTTTTTTTTTTTTTTTATAATGCATACTCTTAAGAATATCTAACGAGCAAACAGAAATATGCATTTGACGCACAAACATTAGGTATTGTGGAATAGATGACCAAGTATGCTATAGGCATTCTTAACTCATTTAATGGATCCTTTTAAACACTTTGCTGACTCGCTAATCTTTTGTTAATTTGGGTAGCTTACCAAATAACCTATTTGTTCAAATGTTGAACGACCATATTTGGTGTTAATCTATAGAAGACCTATATATTCAACTGTCATTCGCATGGAATAAGGGAGAGGGATATGGGAAGATGGATGAGTTTTGGGGCCCTAGCTCACCTAATGGCTATCAACCCACCCCAAGAAAGATAAGTTATTGAAAGTGGAGTACCTAATGGGCTACTTAACAACGAGGAAGGCTACATTAGGTTGGAAAATCAAACTTGGTCGCTCATCACAATAATGGTGTTAATTATTCTATCATGATAGTGAAATAATTAATCTCTATAAAGCTGAAATTCTTATAGCTAGGATGATGCATTTATCGAGTAACCATGCATTATTCAATTCTTGTTTCTTTCGGCTTGGCTAGACACACATGAATCCAAAGTAATCTTTAAAGTTCACTATTACGGATTTTGTCAACCACCGAGTAATGGGCTTGCAAATGAGAATATATCAATTCATGGTTCTTAATTGGCTTTATCTCAAAGGATTCAAACACTTTAGAAACCACGCAGAATATATATAATGCCTGGAATGAGAGAGAGAGAGTTGAATGCCCTCGAGGCCAAGCGACAAAAGAAAATGAAAGTGCAACAAAAAACCTATATGCGTGGACAGTGATTGATGGCTAGGGCTTGACCCGTATGTGTAGTTTTTGTTGCTTCTGTTTTGGAACCTTATCTCTTCTGGCACATTTTTTTTGTCATTGTGTGTCAAGATCATGGAATCAAGGAAATACTAACTGAGAATATCCAGAAAAAATAAATTAACAAAGAGTTAGAGAATTGATCAAATTGGGAAAAAAAATGTAAATTGCAATACCTTAGTTTTCGAAACAAGGTAAACAGACAGAGAAGAAGAGGGGAAAACCATCAATTCAACTGGCTAATCTGCATGAAATTTGAGTTATCAATTCTTCTTGTTCAGATGTGCATTGCATTGGCTACTTTCTTGTCAGCGTTATGTTGCATCTTGCAACAGAAAAATGCACGACGCTCCAGCTTTAAATCTTAGTCTGGGGACTCTAGTCTAGGCCGCTGGGATGGGGGTCGCCTGTATATATTCCCATCCACAGTAACCACAACCAACCAAATAGTTGTAACAAGAGCCAAAAATACTGAGCCCCCCAGTCCAGGTGAACTGCTACCGTACCCCTATATAGAACTGCATTTCTGAAGATTTCAAACAATAATATTTTGGCACGTATTTCCTCAGTCCACTAACTTTAGTCAATTTAAAGATTTATGACTAGTTGATTTTTCAACTGATTGATTTCATGCATTTGATGACCGGCCGGGACCAGAAGGATAGCTTTGATTAATCAGACTCTTAATTTTACCAGATTAACGATTTTAGACTCTTTCAGCGGCCATTGCAAGAACATGATCATTAGCCTCGTCAGCAACCAAACTTTTTGGTTTTTTCACTAGAACTGAAATTAATATGCGAACCAACTTTCATTTTCCAGTGGAAGGAAATGGGGAGCCAACTGGAACCAGGAATCAGACTGCCACTCATTACGAACTCAGGCATGGAGACAACATATACCTGGCCACTGTTTTAGAGTTAGCACCCTTTGCTCATCTTAGCATATTTGTTTGTGCAATTGTGTTAATTTTCAGTGGGAGTGAAGAATAATAGGGGGGTATGTCCATGTTTTTGTCGTAACCATTATTTGCTGGTGGGACAATAAATCATCACATCTCTTCCCTTTTGGTAGGGCAGTTTGAGATAATGGAATCATAGGTCATGAGAGACAATGTGTTACTAAGGATTCACAATTATTGTGGTGGTTCTTAACTGTTTCTGAATGTTCTAATTTTTAGGAAGTAAATGATTCGTTCTTTTGATTTTTCACACTGTTGATCCAACATTTTTCACCTACTAAAGTAGGCATAATGCTGTTTAAAAAGAAAAACTAACAATCCAACATAGGCATAGACTAATCCTTCGCTTAACATGCACGAAAAATGCATTAACAGGGAAATGTTAAGATAAAGCTACAGAAAAAAGAAAGTTAATCCTGATTTAATTAACAAAAAAAAAAAAAAAAGTAAAGAAGAACAGGTTTATGAAATTTATCGGCAACCAAATTGTCTGAGATTGATAAGGAGGCACATTCCAAAAGGCGCGAGTGCAAATAATAAACACCCCCCCAGGTGCTTATTTAAATTTCATTTTCATTGTCATGTGAAATTTATACAAATAAACGAATCATAATAATTTTCCAAATCACCACACCTCCAGTGTCAAATTATACTTGTGTTTCTGTTTTAACATTTTTTCCAAAAAATTATTTTCTTGTATCATAAACACATTTTTCAATACACAATTTTATCTTCTCAATCTTTTTTTTATCTCATATACATTATATCACATTACAAAAAAGTGTTACAGTAATTATTTCAAATAATACTTTCTATCCAAACAAAACTGCCTACAATAACAAATTGTTAATCATGTATAGATGCCACCATACTCATACCTACATTATCTGTCTTTTTTTTTTTTCTAGAATCCAGCCAAAGAAAAAAAATAAAAATGGTGGTGGTCCAATAGCAACATTTCTGATCACTAGTCTGAATCAGTTAGCATAACTGGCAACTAAAATAAACGGTGCATATCTTGTTCAGCTCCACCTCCAGCTAACCTGCTCCTGAATAAGCTTGCCAAACTAGTGAACAATCAATCACCTAACCTTGGCCCAGGTACCATTTCTATTTTCTACACTAGGCCGGTGGTTTCTTAGAAGACACCATAAATTTCTTTTTTTTCTACTAAAAAAATTTTGGAAGACAATAATATTCCAATCAAATGGTATCACTTACTCCATCAAAACATCATTAGGTATCAATACAACAATCTTCAATTACTTTTTTTCTTAATAATTGCTTCAAGATGAAAGCGTTACCACGTCTGTTTAAAAATCTATGGGAGAATGGAGTTGTAAATCATCAGAAAGATGCTCAACAACATTTTTACGTCAAATTAACTGCATGAATTTCACTCTTAATTTCTTGCCTTAGAAGGTAAAGAAAATAGAGAGAAGACAAAAAGTGTCAAACATGGACATGCAAATAAATGATCAGTACTAGTCCTAGAGCACACAGAGATAAAAGTTAATAAAGTTCTTGGCAGTTTCTTGGATGATCGAATGGTAATTGTCTCTTAATCCCTGAACAAGGAGGAAACGACAATGTTTTGTACGGCTTTTATTCCCTAAACCAAAGGAAAAACGTACAATATGATGGGACAAACCGAAATATGACTTTCATGGGTGTAAGTTTACACAAAGGATGTACCACTGAAATTCCTATATAGGTACTTCGCAAATGAAAAAAAAAAAAAGAAAAAAGAAAAGAATTTTTTTTGTAGAAAAAAAAAAAGAAACAGTATATTATTCTTAATATTTTGTCATGGGATGTACTGCTAGAATGAAAACCAGTGTGCTGACAGATTGGCAAAACTGGGTGCTCAACAAGACGTGAATTTTGTATGCTATGAAAGTATTCCTTATGCTTTGAGAAGTCTAGTAGACGCAGATCTTAAGGGAATTTGTTTCCCTCATTTTATACACCTATAACTTAAGTTTGTTTTAATATATAGTCCCTTTTATTACCAAAAAAAAAAAAAAGAATGAAATTTCACTTATTACCAACTCAATCTCTAGGATGATGTCCAATCAGAGTCAGCTTCCATTCCAGAGGCCAAAAAGCCTGGTCTGCAAGAAAATCGTTTTAGACATAAGCCCAAAAGAGAACGTCAGCAACAGTTTATTTATGCATAAGAATTACTCTTTCAACTTTGAAATGCATTATATTATGTTCAGAAAAAAAACACCAATTGGTTAAACGAAAGGTTTTTAACGAAGAACAAGCAAAACTGGATCATACTACGAATTGCCCTTTACATATTTTTTGGGGTTTCTTTTGCTAAAACCCCAAAAAAAGCTATAAGGTATGCTTGTGGGGGAATATATTAGTTAAATTTGTTGCAACCATTTCTCAACTTTCTGACTTGGCTAAATATAGAACTGCCACCTGCCTCGTTTTTTATTTTCTTCCATAATGCTTTTTATATACGAACAGTTTCAACCAATACTCTACGTCTCTACACCTCATTTGCTGCTAAAAAGAAAAAGCTTTTAATATATCCAGTTGAATTAATTAAAAAAAAACTGCAAAGTATAACAATATCAATCAATTTTCTGCTTCCGAATGAAAGAATAAAGAGATCTCTACGAACACGTATGCTTCTAGATGTGACAATGAGCTATTCTTTTTTTTTTAATAGGGCCAGAAAACACCGATTTAAATGAGTACTCAGATGCTATTTAATTTTATTTTTACTGACTACAATATTTCTATTGCTTTGAGAGCATAAGCAATAATAATATTTTCTCTCACTATATACTAATTCGTGTCTGTGTCTTCGACTGACCAAATATATATATATATATTTTTATTTTGGTAGTGATTCCTGAGAAGCCTATCAATTTTAAGTTTCAATAATATGGGGTCAAATGGTCCTACAATTACACTTTAAAAAATACCTTATCCATTGATGTAACTTACAAGTTTTCTCGATCCATCCTTAGGTTTGTTATCTTGTTGCAAGTAAAAAATGATTCAATCTTTTTCAGTTTTGGTTGATCCAAATTTAAAATAGTGGACATATAAATTGCGTCACCATCAAAATACGACATACGACCATAGGCAATGTATAGTTCCCACCAATCAAACTATGCTGCTCCAACAGAATCTCAAGTCTAAGGAAAAGATTAATGATTGCTTTTTCCAACTTTTTTTTTTTTTAAAGCTGCTTATTCCAACTTGGCTTGTACTAGACCATCAAACACTAGGTTGAGGTAGTATGCAGTTTTCCTCTTATGCTCAAGTAAATCAAGAGCCAATCTAAGTCTTTTTTTTGTTTTAACCCTTCCCTCCCTGCACCTTTCCCACCTCCAACTGTCAGGATCAAGATTCAAACCTGATGACAGAGAGAACTTTAAGAGCTCTTCCCTAATTACTAAACTAACTTTTTTTTTACTCCCATCCCCTCTTGCAACTTTCTCACCCCTAATTATTAAACTAACATTTTTTTTCTTCCATTCCCTCCTGCACCTTTCTCACTCCCAATTGTCAGGATCAAAATTCGAACTTGATGGTAGAGAGAATTTTAAGAGCTCTTCCCCAATCACTAGGCTAATCTAGTAGCTGCCAATCTAAGATAAATATAGAGGGTTTAGGGAGAGAGGACTTGATACAAAACCGCGAGGTTTTAGAAGGTTTGCACTGCATTTTCCAAGTGATGGGCCTTTAGCCCTTATATTTGAAGCCTGCTCCTTGAAAGTCTTGAATAAAGTAGAAAGGTCCAATTTTTTGTTTTATATTCCAGAATTAAAGTGACTCTGGATCGGGCCTCTTTGTGGGTGTTAAATTAACAGGCTCACTTTTTGGTGACCAAAATTGATTCTTAATCTTCTTGTTGGTGATCTTTCCTCATCACATCTCTAAAAGTTTTATTCATTTCAATTGCGGTTTGATTACACTTAATTACTTATCTTGTAAGACTGATTATAAAATGAAATGACAACAAATTTAGAACAACAAGAAACTGAAGATAAGAATATTAAATTAAAATAAGAAACTGAAGAATATTAAATTTAGAAAAGATTATATAAATGCTATCAAAATAATGTAAATTTAAGCGCGAATGTTGCTAAATGGTTTAAATAAAAGATTGATATTGAAATGGAAATTGGAAAAACATCTCAACTCGTCAATCATCTTCTTGGCCGCCCCCAGACACACGACTGTCTTTTGATGTTCCTATTTGATTTTCCTTGAGAAATTTAAGCATCTGATATTTCTATTTATACAACGCAACTTTCTGATCACATGGTGAAAAAAATACTCGAAAAGATGAACAAGTTTAATAAGGTAACATTATAATTTTTGCACAAAATGCATCGTATGATTGACAACAATTGCAACTTTCTACTAGAGAATGCACATACTATGTTGGGATTAGTTAATTATCAATGAGATACTCAAAAAGCAATAAATGGATTTTTAACTTGATGATAGTTGTGTTCCTTTGTAATTGACAGTGGATTTTTAAAGGCCTCCTCTCTGACATTTTCCTAAAGAAAAAAGGGGAAGACTTTGAGATCTTTCTGTTGCAAAAAAACTGCCTAAGATACCGAAGTTGAGAATTCAAACCAGAAACGCAAAAAAGAAAGAAAGCATGACAAGTTTAAAACTGGAGGTCCGCCACTCTAGTACTTTGCCCTATCTACCCAGTTTTGAGTTCCAAAAGTTAGTGAATAAAGTTGAACTTGCCACGGGCAGTTGTCAGATCAGAAAACCCGTTTCGAGAAAATTGCTATAAATTGGGGTGTTAAGAAGCATAAAAGATCATGAATTCGTTCTGACCAGGCCGTGAATATTTGAAGGATGACGTTTATAATGTGCTGGCTGAGTCGTGAACATGCAAGAGCCAGCCCAACAGAGTAACGTAAAAGGTATTACCATTTCCTTGCACAATTACAGGAAAAGAAGTGTGGATAAAGGCTACATATAAATCACGACAGCATTCCTTTTAACTAAAGAAGGCTTTCAAGTTGGAATCAAGCAACAAAATCCTCAACCGTACCCGACGCACTTTCTAAACGTTGCTTCTTGTGCAAATAAGAGAAAGTCTAGCAGGCCTGATACAATTTATAGAGAGAGAAAGAGAGAGAGAGGGGGGGGGGGGGGGGGGGGAGGGCGAAGAAGCTTGCTATTTGTCATATGAATACAGGAACAAAACTTTTACATCACATTCGGACTAATTTCTGAAGACCAGACCAAAATTCTAAAATATCAATTCCTTGGCCGCTATGGAAGCTTATGCTTGTAACTGAAGCCACTTTTATATACCGTATATTCGTTACTCTAATTCCAAACTTGAAAGCAGAACTCTAATTCCAGAATTTTGGTGAAGCTGTTAATGTTACTTGTTCTTGCAAGGCATCTTTCGCTACATTTACTCCCTTTTCTTCCACTCAATTGCATCTTTCTATCACTTATAAATGCATCAACCTAAACCAAAACCTGCTGTGGATGCCAGACTAGCATCAACGGAGGAGTAAGTAAAGATTCTAAATAATGGTTGAGATTAAGGTGGAAAATGAGTCATCTAGGGATCTCGCTGAAGAAAGGGCTCCCCTCCTGGTTCCAGAAGTAGAAAAGACCCTTGTACAGAAAGCTATAAGTCAAACATTTCAAAGTACAGCCCATCTGGCAAATCTTTTACCAACTGGATCCGTTCTTGCTTTTCAGCTCCTATCACCCATCTTCACAAACCAAGGAGAATGTGATGCAGTGAGCCGATCCTTGACTGCTGTCCTCATAGCTCTCTGTGGGCTGTCATGTTTTCTTTTCAGCTTTACAGATAGCTTCAAGGACCAAAAGGGAAACTTATGCTACGGGTTTGCCACGCTTCACGGCTTGTGGGTTATTGATGGTTCAGCAACTATACCACCAGAACTTGCAGCTACCTACAGGCTCAAATTCATAGATTTCATGCATGCCTTTATGTCGATATTGGTTTTTGCAGCTGTTGCATTATTTAATCAAAATGTTGTCAACTGCTTCTATCCAATGCCATCAGATGAAGCCAAAGAACTCCTCACAGCCATGCCAGTTGGAATTGGAGTTATTTGCAGTATGTTATTTGTTGCATTTCCCACCAAGCGCCATGGAATTGGCTTCCCCCTCACTGCAAATTAATAGATAGTTTGTTTCGAGTGGTGGAAATATAAATTATTTGTGTTGAAGGTCTAGAAGTTTGCTTTCTTAATGTATATGTTTCTTCCTTCTGTTTCCCATCGTAAAGCAGAGCAATCCACTTCAAAGATCATCCAAATAGCAAGAAGATGTTAGCTGTACATATCCCTGAAGACTAGATGTGCAAACACAATCTTGTGATTACACTAAAAGAAGCTCGATGTAAATAAAAACGCAATATAGAAGTAACTCAACACCACAGAAGACACAATGCTAAGAAAGAGAAACCAACTCAACTGCTAGGAAGACCATCATTTATTTATTAGACATATACGCCAGGATTACTTATTCCATTCTTTTAATAGTTTTTGAGCCTACAGCAGACAGTATTCCTAGCTGGTGTCCTAAGCATCAATCTTAATTCCATTTTGTCCCGTCATAATAACTAAATTAGTCACAAGAAACTCAGGACTGCTGCAACATATAGACATCTGTAATTCAAATTATAAATTTCCTACGCCCAAGTAAATGTTCATTAAGTAGCTACAATACATGTTTCACTTCTGATACAACTATTATGCAAAAACTTGCTTAACAAAAAGAACACCTTTCTTCCTTAATTATTATACAAAGGGTGCCATGGTTACTTGATCATGATTAAGCATGACCAAAGAAACAGGGCATCTGCCTTGTAGTTAACTTGTAATCAACTGTAGAAAACTAATATTTGCACCTAGCAATATTACCTTGTCTCCCTGAGTAATGCCAGTAAAAAGATGAAGCACATTTGATAATGGGAATGCTATGTCATGGCATTGCAGGGAACCACTCATAGCCCAGTTCGAAGGATGTAGCTTTCTCAAATTCCAAAGTATCAAATTCCAAGCATGCACATTTTCTTCTTCTCACTAATAACAAATGCAAATGAAAAACGTGAGCACATAAAACAGGGAAAGCCACTAAAATGAAGGCGACTTACAACCCAGGGATGCATTCTCTTTTTCTTTCTTCCCCATTTTGCTTGTTATTCTGAGCACCAGAGTCAATTTACAAATGTAAAAGTTTTTGCCAATTGAAAGTCTGTCCTCTTTAAGTTTCACCCAGTTTCATTCATATCCTCAACTCAGCAGATAAGACACATGATTTGTGGTTCAGAATTCCATATTCAAGTTTAATAATGGACACTAGAAGAACAAAAGGAGGAAAAGGCAAATCAATGAGATATTCAGGGCTACCAAGTATGAGTTCAACCATGTTCTACAAGCCTATGAAGCATGGAGGGTTAAGATATAACTGATGTGTGCAATTTCACCAAATATTTGCTTTCAGAGGTAGTGTAGTGCCAAGAACATCATTCCTTTATTTTGAAGCAGATTTAAATGTTGGAAGAAGGACATATATAGTCATTACCTGGCATGAAAAGAACTAGATATCACATGCCTGCCGCTATAAGTTTCCCAGTATCTGTGTCTGTACCAACTTAGCAGCTTCATGAACCTTTTTTTTGTCCCAAAACCCAGTTAATATAGCACTCCAAGTTGCTTCCTCAGGTATGCATCCATCAACCACCATCTCATCAAGAACTCGAGAAGCTTTCTTTAGGTCCTTTTTCGTGCAAAAAGAATCAACAAGAGACCCAAAGGTTTTTGCCTCAACCGAAATTCCTCTAGAGCGCATGCTTAGATACATGTGAAAAGCTCGATTTAAATCAATCTTGCAAAGGCCCAGGACAACTGTGTTATGAATTTTGGTATGAAGGCTCCAAGTTACTCTATTAGGAGAGATTCCACCAAGAACCATTTCATCAAGAAAGTTTGCTGCGTCCAGGAACTTGCTGATATCACAAAAACCATTAATAATTTTCCAATACAAACCCGCATCAGGTTTCAACCCCTGAAGTTTCATCCGATCAAAAATCTCCAAAGCTTCACCAAGTTTACCTTCCTTACAGAGACCATGTATTAAGGTACTGTAAATTACCATGTTAGGTGCCTGGCGTTTGCTAATCATCATCTCAAGGAGCTTCATGGCATCTGAAGACTGTCCAGATTTACAATGACCATCCATGAGAGCACCGTAAGTGAACAAATTAGGCTCAATTCCTTTACTCTCCATCTCCACAAGCAATGACATGGCTTCATCCATCTTCTTTGACTGGCATAGGCCTCGAATTAAACAACTATAAGTGACAACATTCGGTGAACAGCCACTTGCATTCATCTCATCAAAAAGTTCTTTTGCTTCACTGATCTTCCCCAGCTGACAAAACCCATTGATCAGAGTACCATATGTGTATGAATCTGGAGTGAATCCACGCTTGGGCATCTCAAGGAAAATGTTAAGTGCAGAGTCAATTGTTCCAATGTTCTTGCAAAGGGCTTTAATCAGGATATTTAGTGAAGCAACAGTAGGAGGAATACTCATTTTCCTCATATACTTATAAAATCTTAAAGCTGTCTTTAACTGGTTCTCATCAACAAGAATGGAGAACACTGTAAAATAAGACTTTTCAGTTGGCTCACAATCATACTCCTTCATCGTTTCAAAAACCCTGATAACCTCAAGAGGCTTGTGCACCCGACCATAAGCTCGAAATAGGCTGAGGAAGAGATCTTCACTAATCTTGCACTTTTCATTCTTCATTCTACCAAGCATTTCTTCTGCTGACTTGAAGTGGTTAGCAGAGAGTAATCTAGAAATCATGATGCCAAAAGTACTATTGTCATGCTTAAATCCATGACTGTACTCAGCTGTTGCTGCATCAAATATCATTATTGCTTTCTGTAAATCCTTTTCTGCTCGAATCAGCTGCTCAACAAAGGATGCTGTTATTTGCTTCGGCCATTTCATCATTAACTTGGTACCCATAACTGCAATCTATACTTTTGGACACTTGCCTTATTTCTCTAACATATCTCTTTTCTGATAAGCCTGATGTCCGCCATTTTGGCAGAGACTGCCTTGCAATAAGATGATTTTGTCAATAGAAAGAAAATTACGCTCATTCATGACTCAACACCTGATGGTCCTAACAAAAAAATATTATTTGTTAACCAATGTAGTCAATGGACTTGACTAAAGAGCTTCCTATTTCAAATTGACATCATCACCAATGATTCTGTATGAGCTGAATATAATTAAGTTATCGAATTATTTATGTAATGAATGGAATAAATAAAAGGGCTTCTTTAACAATTCCATAAAACGAATACTAACTCAAATATCTTAAACCAGCTCACTCAAAATCTGTACAGCACTTCTCTAATTCCAATTCACTTTCATCCACTTGAAAATTTTATATTCACTTTCATCTAATCACAAGTAATTCGAACATATACTTACTACCGTATTTTTCAAAGGGAAAAGAAGAAGGTGCATCTTTTAGATTTCATCAAGAGAAAGACATAGCCTGTATATTCTTCTCCTCAGGTGCATTACTTTATCAGCAATAACTTAGTCACTTACAATCCAATTTTTTAAAAGCCCACATGGAAATTCACCCCTATACAAAACTTGAAAATCCATAGAAGAAGCCATTTGAAAGATACTAGAGGAGATCAAAAGTTAATTGTAGAAATACTACCACTAGTTATAGATTTTCTACGGACAGCTATCTCGGGCATTTTGTCGAACAAATGGAAGGCAGATCATTGTTGCGTAACGCGCGCACAATTATTCCATTGTCAGCTATGTTTATAAAAAAAAAAAATTGCAAGTTGGAAGCAGACCTGCTTTTAAACGAACGGCTGGCGGTAACGGATTCTTTAGGGGGTAGAAAGCCGACGGTTTTACTATTTCAGAAGAATGTTGGATTTACTATTCAGAGAACAAGGCAAAGGTTGAGGACGGCGTCGTCGAGCCTGTGAACTGAATTTATTTATCCAGGAGGCCGGTCAATTTTCGCTTACGGGGTTTCGTCACATCTCTATTTTAAAAAAAAAAAACTCAATTCTACCTTAATTATTTCAAAAGTTTCTAGTTTTTTTTTTTTTATATTGTCAAGCGTTTTGGACTCGACCCTTTTTTTAATTTTTGTAATATTTGAATCCCCAACCTACAATTCAAGAGGTATTTTAAGTCCTTTTTGGTGGTTGATTTGCTTAAGACAAGTTGATTAAGCATTTTTTGCGCTTAATGCCTAAGATATTTTTTAATCCGGGCAATTTTGTGACAATGTTGAATGTTGGGCAATTCTTGGGACATTCTTGGGCATTTCATTTTCGCGGTAGCGCGTAGCAAGAGAATTTTGTTATGGATCGTCTCTTGCAACAAAAAATAATTCGTGGGAGGACCAAGAAGCTGATAACCCCAAATAATAATAATTATTATTATTATTATTATTTGAGGCAATCCATGAGGTCTCAGCTCATGGTTCGTGAGGCAAATTTGAGGATATGAATATTTAGCTGGTTGAAGAAAACCAAGAAAGAAAACTACCAACTGTAGGTATGCCAATTAATGTTTAGTTACACTACTAATTTAACTTTAAAATGGTAATTCTTTTCATGGAGTTGCATCCTAATATGAGGTTTCCTTCAATTTTTATCTTTTTGGTTTTTTGAAGTAATTTACATGTGAACTCAAAATTTCTGAACAAAGTACTCAGAATTAGACAAGAGGAACAGTAAAATCAATTTGATTTTGCAAATTTTTGGTCAATTCCATAATTTTCTCGAACATAGTTGAAAACAAGAAAAAGTTCATGTGGAAAAGCTATAGGTTTTCTGTTACATTTAAATACAGATATGCATCATTAAACTATAACACTTTTAATTAAGTTTCGACGATTAGTAACCCAAACAACAAAAGCTGAATCTTCTCCAGATTCAATCACTCCAATGGGGAACTTAATAGTCAGTTAGCCAAAAATAAGAACAAGCGAGGGTTCTTCTCCTTTCTCTTTCATGCCCTCTCCTTCTTTTTCTCCCGAATTGGCTAATCTTTCTTAAGTTTCTTATTTTGTTCTTCTTCTAAAATACTTTCAGTTAATTTAAATCACTTTTACTCGTAGCCATATGGAAAGATGCGTCTCGCAAATTTTCATGGGCTTGAAATTTTTTTTATGACATTGCTTCTGCAGGGGTGCACCATGGGAGAAGGTTCTAAGGTCGTTAGATTCAGTAGCTCCATCCATCATCCAATGGCTGAAGACTTTCCCCTTTTTCCAGCTTAATTGTAATTTATCAATTAACTTTTCCCCATATTTTCAATTTGTATTTACCTTCCGACTAGCCTGAGGAAACAAAAGTTGGCTCGAATACACATATACACACACATATATCTTTGCTGCAGTATGGGAGCATGCTCTTATCTGCAATATTAGCAGATAATAATATGTTACTCTCCCCAGGATGCACTTTATGTGATAACAATTATTAAAACCTTAGTCCACCTCAAAAAAAAAGAAAAGAAAAGTAAAATCTTTCAGATGCATATGTACTTCATCCTATCTCTATACACTTCTCTACTTCAACTCATGAACATCGGAATGCACCGCATATACAGCTCGATCAGATATTGACAGGTTAAGACAATAAGCATGTGGTCTATAATATAGGAAATCACGTCAAGAAAAATCTAAGAGAGACTCAGAAAGTCTTATCCAGTAAATGCTGAACGAGAGAAATCTGACACGATACCAGTAAATGCTGAACGAGAGAAATCTGACACGATACCAAATTCATGGACCAGATCGATGTAGATGCAAGCCTGTATTCGGAGGAAATACATGACATAAAAAAAAGAAAAGGACTTTTCCTAACCATTTAGGTCTAAACAAGAAAATAGATATAGTTCTTTGCCCTAAAAAAAAAACAGAGACTCTTGTAAAATCAGTCTTGTTGTCCTCACGTATCAAACTCTTGTGAAATAAGTATTTCAAATTTATAATCACTGGAGTTGGACCAACGATCAAATGGGATTTTTAGAGTCCTTCTCACTGTCAGATTCACATTTCGAATTTGTGTCTAACAATTAGATTGAGAATGGCGTGCAGAAAATTTTTTTAAAAAAAATCAGGTCTGTAGTCCGAATAGTGAATTTTCATGAGCTAGTTCGTGAAGTAGCCATTTCCTTTTGTTAACAAAGTCTAGTCTGAACAATTTCATCATCCCAGCTAATGGTGACTGGTGAGCGTTGTGGGGCATCACAATTCCAATTCCAAGGGGAAAATTTGAGGAGGTGTTGATAACTGATAAGGGTGCTGAAAATGGGAGCTAAAAAAGGATTGGACAGGACGAGGCCTTCCATCCAAACCTCTCGCTCTTGGTTGAGGATAAGATAAGGTCCCTCCACAATCCAAAACCAGCTCCTCAACCCGATCTCCGACTCTCTTTTTTTTTTTCGAACGTGGTAGAATTTATTTTAGACCCATTCCTACTCTATACTAGGGGAGGAGGAACCTGAAAAAGTTCAAGAAAAATTTGGAAAAAATTAAACCACCACTGATCCAAACAGATGCATCCGAAAAGAACTTGGGAGGGGACTAGACCTGTCAATCAGCCCATATGAGTCGGGCTTTCGTAAGTTCATACTTAACTTATTTAATTTATAACACTTTCGGATTTCAAGCCGTGAGGTTCGGGTTAATAAATGTAATAATTATACTCAACACACAAAATATTCGGATTTTAAACCTTATTCGGGTTTTGCCCAAATTCACTTCTTGCTTCTCAATTTTCTTAATGTAATTACTATAACTATTGAGTTGTAAGACTAATTTAACATTTACAAGACTACAAAACAAAACTAAACATGAACAAGTAATAGATTTTAAAAAGTACGTAAATCAAGTATTTTTCAATAATATTTATATCTAATTCTTTTAAAATACATGAAAAACAGTAATAAAACATGCAATCATAAGTCAATAAATCTTCAAATATTAGAAGTTCTTCGTAACTTTATGACTTGAATCCAAATATGTTTGATAATTTATATTTCTAGACAAAAAAGAAATCAACCAATATTATACTAATACAAAAATTTACTTAACCAATAAAAAAAGTTAAAGTTTTAGTTATGCATTACCAGTATTGACTATTAAGAAAGCTAGTAGAAGAGTTTTCAGATGTATTTGTATTTTATAATTTGTATATATTTAGTATTTAGTAATAATATATTTGGATATATAATTATATATAATATCAAAATATAAACATTATATATATCGTTATATATATAGGTAATTTAAATGTCGAACCTATATCGGGTTTGAACCTAATGCGGTTCAAGTTCGACTCATATTTAATTCAGACCTATTTTTTAGATTCACACTCAAACTAACTCACTAAAAGGTCGAGTTCATCAAGCTTTTTCTCGAGCCGAATTCAGGCTGATTTGACCTTATTAACAATCCTAAAGGGGATTGAACTATCACCGACCCAAATGAGTGCCTATGCACACGCTGACCAAATCTCCAAAAAAATTCAGGTCAAGAGATCAGCCAAGAGATTTGATTATTTGATCTATACTCAAACTCAAGTAGAGTTTTAAAACATTTTCGATGGCCACCAGAGTAGTTGGTTCTTAACCCAATCTCCTACTCGTACATTTCAATTTGCAAATTCTTGAAATGAAAGTCCAAGCTTTTACTCTTCCTATTTCGTCATTTTCTCGTATAAACCAATCATGCACACTTTAGGCCATGCCTTCAATTATTCGTCTGTCTTGTGGACGGCCATTTGATACCCTCGATCTCTTACAGATGGGATAATTTCACAAACCTCCCCTATAGTTTATAATGATTACAGAGAGTACCCTCTAGATATAAAATATTAAATAAACCTCCCTTAAAAAATAGGTTGGGTTAACTTTGCCGATGTAAGCAAAATATCCTCATTGATAATCCTATACAGGCCTTAGGCAATTTTTCCCCTTATAAATAAAATTCCTGTGTAATTTTGAACTTGATATATTGCTACATACTTTAAGAAAATTATCTATGAAATTCATATCTCTTCCTTTAGATGAAAAAGCATTCACATGGTTGAATCAAAAAATATATTGTGTACCAATTGAGTATGTAACCCCAATTTTGTAGGAATTTACAATTCTTTTCCAATTTAATGCAACATTATGTAATATTGGATTTAGATGATTTGAGTGGTAAGAACAAGAAAGGATCTATTGCTCTTGCTTTCCTTTATTTCTCTCTCTCTCTCTCTCTTAATGATTTGTTAACTTTAATTTTAAAATTGCATCACTTCATTTGAGTAATTTGAGTAAGCAATTAAGTTACTTTTGTCATTTTACATCATGAAGGGAGGTAGGTGTAATTTTTTAAATGTGGAGGTACTATCCGCAATTGTCATATATCTCAAGGGAGATTTGTGAAATTATCCCTTTACAGATTTATCGCTCGGTATCTTTTAATTATTTTTTATTTTTAACTTTGTATGAAAGATATATTCCTAAATCATCGACCAAGCCACTTGCATTATGACTAAATTTAGAAAGCTAAATCACCAAATATGTTTCTTGAGTTTTAAGTGGGATTGTTTGAAAAATACAATGATTGTTACCAAATTCTGCATATTTTTTATTGTAACAGGCTCCTTGTTATGGGATTTCATTAATCTTGTATAAGAAAGATACTCAAGGAGCTCTAAGCTACACAAGAGATTGCATAATTATGACAATAAAATCGGTCTAGTTTGAATTGCTATATTTTGAATTTTTTATAGAAAAATGTACTGTAACAATTTAATACATGTGAGATAGAAAAATAATTAAAAAATGTGATCATGAAAAATAGAACATGTATAAGACAAAGTGTATTTATTTAGCTTGCTAAAGCATCATCAGACTATAATGACATTCACTTTTCACAATCATCTCCTAAATTTGTAGTCTAAAATTGTCCTTCCAATAATTCGTTAAACCAAACACATTTGTCTCTGTAATAGATAGTAATATGGGAGAAAATAACAACTTTATTTTCAGGTAAAAAAATCAAAATCTTGAAGTAAAGAGTAATAAAAGAAGGGTTTAACTTGTCACTTGTACCAAATAGCTACTCATTTAGAGAAGTCTCAAGCTTTTAGTCTTATGAAATTTTTTTGAATAAATAGGGAAAGTGCTTAAATACTAATCTAGACTAGGGGTGTTTCACGAATCGAGCCGTTCGCGATAGAATCGCGAGTGGCTCGAATACGAGCTCGACTCGAACTCGTCAATATCGAGCTCGAGCTAATTAAGTCGATCTCGAGGTCGAGCTCAAAAACATTAAACTCGTTGGCTCGCGAGCTCAATTATACATATATATTTTTTATTTTTTATTTTAATAGTAAAATTACATATATATCCATAATATTTTATTATTTGTTAAAAAATTATTATTTTATTCATTTTTAAAAATAAATATTTATTTTTTATTTTTTAAAAATAAAATAATAATAATTATTTTTTTATTTTTTAAGCTCGAGCTCGAGTTTGATATTTTGAGCTCGACGAGTTCGAGCTTCACAAAATTAACTCGAGCTCGGCTTGATTAGCCAAAAGTCGACTCGAGTTCGGCTCATTTGCACCCCTATTCTAGACAATGAATTTGAATCTATGCATTTATATAATAACTTTTACGCGAATTAAATACAATAACAAGTGTTCAATTGACAGTCATTGAAAAAACTCTAAAGGCATACAAATAGTACTAGTACAGCACAACTCTAAAAATTATAGGGTAATCCTTTAAATAAAGAAAAGTACTCGTCGTAAAGAATCAATTGATTTTAAAAAACAACTGCAGCTGGCTACTTTATTAATTTATAGAAAAAAAAAGTTCTTTAAACAGCAATAAAAATAAGACAGCTGTTATTTGTAGTAAAAAGGCAAATGGATATTCTATTTTAATTTTGAAGCCCAAGAGAAAATCCAAATTATGAGGACCGCTCATTCGTCACCTGACAGCAACCACTTAAATATCGCTCATCTTCCATCTTCTCCCCGCGCGAAATAACACCCCCTCGGCGCATGTTAGACCCCACCCCTCCTTACACACTTCAACTCACAAAAAACTCTCATTAATCATCTTCCATCACTCGACAACAAGGATACATTCTCTTTCTTTCTTTCTCACTGTAAACGTTATGGAGTCTCGCGTACTCTCCGGCTCCACCACAATTCACGGCCTTCCACGGCTGCGGAGGCTCACCACCACCACTACCTCCCCCGTCGCCGCCTGCTTCCCCACTACTCGACCCACCACCGGAGCCGTTGCAGATGGCGGGAACTTAGTTTGGGGAAGACAACTCCGCCCAGGTATTCTGTTCGAAGCTTCGCCGGCGACGGCACTATCTCCGGTGACAAAACGGGAGACTCTCCTCCGTCCTTGTCGCACTGCTGCTTCTTCTCCGGCCGAGGGCAGCGATTCCGGCGGGTGAGGTCCGTTTTCCTAATAATATTTCCCCAAACCCGTTAACCCGACCCGAATTGCATCCAGTTGCTTCTATTCTGACCCGATTTTACCGCCTGCAGGGAAGCTAAGGTGGGATTCTTGCAGAAATACCCGGCTCTTGTCACCGGTTTTTTCTTCTTCATGTGGTACGCTACTCTAACGTGCGCCGGGAGTGCCCGCGCATGTTTAACTAACTGCTCGTGATTTTTTTAACAGTCAACTGCTCCTGGTGAAATGGCTTAATTGTTCTCGACTTTTGTAGGTATCTCCTCAACGTGATATTCAATATTCTCAACAAGAAGATCTACAATTACTTCCCTTATCCTTAGTACGTAGTATTTTGTAGCTTGAATTATTTTAATCTCCATTCTTTAATTATTCTTGTACTTTGTTAGTCAATAGTTACTTTCTGCATAATTTAATTGATCTAGCAGTTCTTTATTTCTTTCTTTTCTTCTTCTTTTTTTTTTTAAAAAAAATTAATTTGGGCATTAACATTTTTTAATTAACCAGTTTCGTCTCGGTTATACATTTGTTTGTTGGGGTGGTGTACTGCTTGGTGAGCTGGGGCGTGGGACTTCCTAAGAGAGCTGTAAGTGATCCACCCGTTTAAAGTTTTTGATTTATGACCAGAAAAAAATTAATTGTTGCTAGTAACTTGATTTAATTTTTTTGATATTGTCGTACTATAAATGGCATTGAAAAATTTAGTCTATCATCTCTTTCTGTTAGTTACTCTTTTTTTTTTTTTAATTTAAATATCCGGGGTCGCTCACAAATTCATACTGGTCCTCATTTTCAAGAAAGTTCTCTCTTTTTTACTTACTTTATGTAAATATTCATAGAAAGAACGTAATATGGTTCGTAATTTTTGTGACAGTAGCAATAATATTTGTATATTTCATTGAATTTGTGATTATAACCTTAATTACTGTGATTTCTTGGTATTTCTAGTTGTTTTCGTATTTTTTTTATGGGAAACAAGTCCTCATTACCCATGTCTTTTGTTTTAAATTTTATCTTTGGGTTTACGTTGATAAGTGTAAACTAAAATAGAGTTTCGTTAATGTATCAAAATTTGTCCTTTAACCAATTAACTCTTATTGGCATAATTCGCTAGACTACGGATTGAATTGATATATTGGTGTCTCTAACTAGTAACTACTTGTTTAAGAACTATGCCACAGAAGATGCTATTTTCTCTTGATAGCCTATCAGGAACAAAAATAATTGAATGCATTCACAATTTGCATTCCATCTTGCACTGTTTGATCATATGTTCATTAATCTGCTTCCATCTTGCACTGTTTGATCATGTTTATGGATGGTTGTATTATCACAATCTGCATTCAAATTTTTTATTATGGAACACTTGCTGCCACTGATTGAAGATAAATTTAATGTAAATTTTGCTTCCAAATTTTCTCATAATTAAGTATTGCACTGTGCTTGCAGCCTATTGACTCGAACCTCCTGAAGCTCCTCATTCCTGTTGCTATTTGTCATGGAATAGGCCACATAATGAGCAATGTTTCATTTGCAGCAGTTGCTGTCTCCTTTACCCATACCATTAAAGGTGATATTTAATATTAAACACATATTATATTACATGGGATTTTCAGTTGTTTCTTGAATGAATTTCTTTGTTTTGATCTCTTTTTGTCGGTTTTGTTTTATTTTGTCTTAGCACTTGAGCCTTTCTTCAATGCTGCTGCTTCTCAGTTTGTACTTGGGCAACAGATACCCTTAACGCTGTGGCTGTCATTGGCTCCAGTTGTCCTTGGTAAGCTCTGCTCTTGACTTGAATGGTCATTCTGTGCTTTGGAAGCCAGATGTTTAGTGTGAGTTGTTCAGGTCATTGAACCTGTTTAATGGTCAACTATCACTTCTTTCCCAACCAAGTCAATGTTACAGATTACACTAAAGCATGTGGATTCAGTAGAGAGTACTAAAGTCTCTGAAATGGGTTAGGAATGGATCATATTGTCCTTAGAATTTTTCATTTGTTCCGTCTCTTGACTTGGAATATTCAAAGATATGAGGTTAGAGCTATGCAACTTTTTCTTATCACTTGAAATCTAAGTTATGGTTTGGCGCAGGTGTGTCAATGGCATCACTGACTGAGCTGTCTTTCAACTGGACTGGGTTCATCAGTGCTATGATTTCTAACATTTCCTTCACCTACAGGAGCATATATTCGAAGAAAGCTATGGTTGTGTTTCTTGATATGCCTCTAATTTAGACGGCAACTTGCTCGTAAAGCAGGAAGCCAATTAGTGTTCTTATCTTGGGGTTGTTTGATAAGAACTGCTTCATTTTTTGCAGACTGATATGGACAGTACTAATTTGTATGCCTACATTTCCATCATTGCGCTTATTTTCTGCATACCACCAGCCATAATCGTGAGTTCATCTATAACTAGAGAACAATGGAAGCATTTGTTTCATCATATATACCCCTTTTCTTGCTCCCTTTCACCCTGTTATATTGTTAACAGCTTGAGGGGCCTACGCTGGTTAAGACTGGGTTTAGTGATGCAATTGCCAAAGTGGGACTGACAAAGTTCATCTCAGATCTCTTTTGGGTGGGAATGTTTTACCACCTATACAATCAGGTATAAATTTTGATTTTGGGCTGTCCAAGCTAGCAAGTAGCAAACCATTGATTTTCTGCTTTGTATTACGATTATCCTTTCTCTGATGAGGAATAACTGTTTGGTTTTCTTTTTCACTTCCAGATAGCAACAAACACCCTTGAGAGAGTGGCACCGCTCACTCATGCAGTTGGAAATGTGTTGAAACGTGTCTTTGTGATTGGTTTCACAATCTTGGTCTTTGGTAATTTATAAGCACAAACTTGGCCTTACTTGATCCTCTTAAGTAAATGTCATGGCCAAAACTTAACTTTGATGGGTAAATGCAGGTAACAAGATTTCCACACAAACTGGTATTGGAACTGTAATTGCAATTGCTGGAGTTGCGATTTACTCCTACATTAAGGCCCAGATGGAAGAAGAGAAACGAGTGAGTCCAACATTACCATTCAAACATAGGCATCAGTAGGATGAACATACGTGCATACATGCTAGAAAGTGCGGATTGATTTCCTACTGGCACAACTTTTGATATATCTTTTAGTTTCACAACTTTGGTCGTTCATGATTCTAAGGTTAATACGAGAGACAATGATTGAGTCAGAAAATAATTTTTTTTTGTTGTTACAGAATATGAACAAAATAAGGTTACTGGAAGCACATAATTGTTTATCTATGCTTATTCGTTGTTTTCAATGTTCAGAAAGGAAAAGCAGCTTGAGGGCAGCGGGCATAAAGGGAGTGGCGGAGCAAAGAATGTGGAGATGGGAGAAAAGATGGTGTAGAATAATTTTCTTTCACCTAAACTGCTAAAATTGAAATCATCAATCGTTCGTAGTTAGTTTTCCAATCAATTATCTTTTATCTAGAGTTCAGACAATTGCTGATTTGATATCACCTGGGAATAATGTGTTTTGTCTCTTGTTACCAACTCTATGATGACAAGCTCGGAAAGGAAGCCAGAATTTGGATGTTAATAGAGTTCTATTTTGTACAAGGCCTTCTTTTCTACGAAAGAACTTTGGGCATTTGAAGAGTATTCCTTTCATGCGTATTGTTTTAACTCATAGACTTTGCATCCTAAAAAAAAGTGTTATATTATATTTTTTCACAAAAATTCCCAGAAAAATGTACGAGCTTTTAATTTGCTCTATGGCGATTGTTTCTATGGACTTAATTGGATGCTTCCGTGACTATGAATCAGAATGCCCATGTAATTGCCCATGTAATTGCTACTTACCATTATATAGGTATGAATTTGGAAATTGAAATGGGTGGGCCAGATTTTTTGTTAATGGCATTCCATTTTTATTTGTAATAATTCTAACAAATGAATATGAAGCATACCCTAATCATGCAGTACATGAAGAAATAACACATGATACAGTACATGTTCTGGTAAAATGTTTTAGAGAATTGCATAAATTATTTGCTTGAGTAAATTATTATTATAGTTCTTTTCTGCCTCTGAATGAGTGTTGTTCCTAAATCCTAATTGCTTTATTAATAATCTTCCACATCTTCATCCTTCGACTGCCCGTAGAAAAAGGAACTCACCAGGAAATTCAGTATTGAATTTGTTGATGAAAAAGTCACATTGACGTCGATTGACATTTGTTATGCCTATAAAAATAACCTCAATGGTCCCAAAAATTTATGAATATCACCTCAAATTACTTTTGTATAGACATCTTCTAAAGGTCAGACTCCTCGTAACAGATGAAGAAAATTTTTACAAAGACTTTTGTGGGACAAGCATTTCAAGTACCTGGGAGACATTATAGAGTGTGTTCGGAAAAGAGATTATTTGGGATTATATTTTGATAGAAAATACTGTATCATTTTTTCCTCGTGGACATATTTTTCAATTGCTTTTTATCTCACATATATTAAATCGCTATAGTAATTTTTTTACAAAAAAATAAAGAAAAATGCACACCAAATACAGCATTAAACAAGAGGGTCAATTGAAGCCCAATGTCGGGTCAATCGAACCAGCCCGATCAGGACTGAGTCAAGGGCAGCCCAAAAGGGAGTGGAGCCCACTTAAACAAAAACCACACACCCTTCAATCAGATCATCGTTTCCACTAAAAACAGATTCGAAGCCAAGAAACGAAAGATCACGCAAGTCAAAATAAGAAACTCAAAAGTACCAAAAAACCCAGAAAAAAAATAAACATATTTAAAGCTCCTCAACTTTTCCCATTTTCTCATCACACCCAACAAAAATTCCCCAAAAAAAAAAAAAAACCAAAAATTAACTAAAAGCAAAAAAAATAAAAATAAAAAAATCCAAAACCAAAACACCCGCTCGCAAACCCCCCACATGAATCAAATCAAATCAATCAAAATTGATTTTAAAGCAAAAAAAAAAAAAAGAAAAAAGAAAAAGAAAAACACCGCAGCGCCCTTCTTATTTGCCGCTCGCATTGTTCGAGACGCAAACTACCAAAAATACTAGTAACAAATTAAGAAAACCCCCCAAACCCCAAAATCAATCCCAAGTTAAAACTTTCCCACGCATCAATAAAAAGAAAAGGGAAAAAAAACACCACCGAGTTGAGTTGGAAATTAAAAACCCCCAAAATAACGCAATGGAATTTGTTCTAGACAAAGTTAGAACCAACAACTATGCCTACAACGTTAACGATACCTTCTTCAACTATTACTATTCCTCTTCTCTTTTTAGTATTGATTGTGATTTTACTTTTTTATTATTAGAAGCAGTAGAAGGAGTAGTAGTAGAAGGAGGAGTAGTAATATTCTTTCTTTCTTCAATCTCATTCTTCGCTCATAATTATCTTCGTTTGTTGTTTCTCTCTCTTTATTCTCCGCAATCCCACCCGTCCCTGTTTCTATCTCTATCCTTATATTATTCCTGCCGTTTTGATTATTTTTCAATTTTGCAATTTTTATTTTTATTCTTGTTGTTGTTATCCTTGTCATATTTATGCATCCCAATCTCATGGGTTCGGTTGATTTCCGCCCTGATTTCTTCTTCCTGCTTCCTTCGCTCTCTTGTTAGATTCAGAGAGCAAGAAAGGTATAGATTTTTGTTTAGAAAGATAAAGAATTGGGATTAGGATTAGCCCTAGTTTTTTTTTATTTTTTTGGAGGAGACGGCCGATTGATTTCTAGGGTTTTGTTTCTTTTTGGTTGAGCGGCAATGGATGCGGGTTCCGATGGAGAGGGTAATAGTAATAGGAATTTGAATCAGAGTCCATCCGAGGGGCAGAAGAAGCCTAAACGTCAGATGAAGACCCCTTTTCAATTGGAAGTCCTCGAGAAAACCTATGAAAGTATGTTTCTTTTGTTTGTTTGTTTCCAGAAATTTTGCAATTTTCCTTTTGTTTGAATGTGTTTTTTTCTTTGATTTTGATTCTTCAAATTTTTTTTTTTTTGATTTGTTGTTAATGTTGTTAAATTTCTTGATATCTATGTAGTAGTAATTATGGTTATACGTAGGAACAGATGCCAGCGTTGGTGTTTATATGTCTCTAGGTGTATAAAGGTTGCTTTTTCTTCATCGAGTGTCTGTGAATTTGTGGATTTAGTTTTCAGATTTTCTAATTTTTTGTGAAGTGAACGGTAATTCTGGTTTCTAAGCGTGTTAGTTGTACTTTGCTCTGAAATTGAGTGTTTAGGTGTGTGAACTTCGGGGTGGATTTTGAAATTGCTTTGCGTTGGGAGGTGTATAATTATGAAGTGTTAGTGGATAGATGCTGTACTCTGTAATTGTGGATTGGTGTTGTTTGCTGCTTATATTTGTTGGCCTCTGCAGATGAGACTTACCCATCAGAGGCGACGAGAGCAGTGCTAATGGAAAAGCTGGGTTTAACAGACAGGCAGTTGCAAATGTGGTTTTGTCACAGGAGATTGAAAGACAAGAAGGAGGCAGCAGGAATGGCAGCAATGAAACCACGATCTGCCACTGGTTCAGTTGGGAAAAGGGGTTTGATGGACTCACCTCGGGATGAAATGATGATGGCTGAGCCCGGTAGTGAGAATTTGTCAAGTTCGGGGTCAGGATCCAGCGAATTTGATAATGGGGATGAAATGCCAATGGTGCCAATAAGATATTTTGAATCACCTAGGACTGTATTGGAGCGCAGGGTAATTGCTTGTGTAGAGGCACAATTGGGAGAACCATTACGGGAAGATGGCCCAATTCTTGGCGTGGAGTTTGATGAATTGCCTCCTGGTGCCTTTGGGGCACCCATTGGTATGAATCTTTATGCATTTTTGGTGTGACTTGCTGATATGTAGTATTTTGCAAGGACACGGAGCCTTATATGCATGTGGTTTCGATTGGAACAATTAGGCCTGACATTTTTCAGTGGGTATGATTATGCTGCAGTTGTCAAGTCTGTCAATACTTTGGGGATTTGTTTCCTGAATTGGCTGGCCTCCATGTTTATTCTGCATTTTTGCATATGTTTATGGTTGGTTATATGTATATGTATATATATATATATATCTGAAAATGGGAATAAGATGATGCACACATATCCACAAGGTATTAAAGAAAAGCCAAAAATTTCTCCTTTGAGGTGGCATCCAAGGATCTATTGTTATAAAAGTTATGGATATACTGCTAAATGAAAACAATGTAACACATTGCATTGCAAGATGCTGGCCCATATATTTGTGAGTGTCTCTGTGGCATAAATTTGTGCAAAGCTTCTCTGCATATTTGTCTCCATCTGGCCATTATATGTATGATCTGGGGATAAAAAAGAATATGCTTTATTATTTAAAACTGCTCAGCAAGGGTTGCATAACTTGGAAGATAGGTTCTTTGCTTCTTGAGTTTCAGTTTGTAACATGTTATACTAACTTGTGATGTCACATGTGGATCAGTGACAGCTGAGCATCGGGAGCGGTACAGGCATTCTTATGATAACAAGCCATATGGTTCATATGACACGAAGCAAATCAAAGTTTGTTCTCTCTTTCATTTTATTCGAAACTTTTATTTTGCAAATTCCATATTGCATTTGCAATTAAACCTGAATTTCATGTGGTTCTCCACTCTTCTGCACAAAAATTTCGAACTTGTGGTAGATCTTGATTGACTCAAATGTTTCCTCTTTTGTGATTGCTTCTCAACACATTATTTTCAGAAATTTTCTCTCAGTTTGGTTTGTGTGGCTATTTTTTTTTTACATTGCTAATTCTATTACCAATAACAATGATTTTGCTCTTTATCTATGAGAAAATATGTCAGAATAATTACATACTTGAAAAATCTGGATTTTGTGAGTTATTGACTGAGCAGCGATAATATCTTGCTTAAACAACTCATTGCACATGAAGATCTAGTTTCATACCTCTGTGAGTGTTAGCCACAGATTTGTGGATTTGAGTACATTTAGAAGTTGTAGAATCAACAGCACTCAAGTTTTACATTATCTATAATGACTAACCATTGAGTCATGTTATCTTGAGATGAGCTTTCCAGATGTGTACTTTTGGGGGTTCTAAGAGTTGCAAAATTGGCGTAATAGTTTATGATTTCCAACCTGAAATAGATTTTGATGGGTAGTTTTGTTATCATTATTAGATGCTCTTTTTTTTTGTTG
The DNA here is from genome assembly GCF_036785885.1 of Coffea arabica. Taxonomy (NCBI): domain Eukaryota; kingdom Viridiplantae; phylum Streptophyta; class Magnoliopsida; order Gentianales; family Rubiaceae; genus Coffea; species Coffea arabica. Next base: position 12,209,931 of record NC_092313.1, on the reverse strand, counting down.
GGATTTTTTTGGGGGGGGGAGGGGTGTGTGTTGGGAGGGAAGCACTTCTTTTTTGCAGATTTTATTTCTGTTGAACAAAGCAAATTTACTACTAGTGTCTGGTTAATTTTGGAATTGGCTGTGTTGCAGGCTGTACCCAGTAGTCACCAAGAATCTGCTGAGCCTAAGATTAGATCTGATGCTTATGGACAAGTTGCCCCTCCTTACCTCTATGATTCACCAGTTGCTGGTCCAGCTGGCAAAACCTTGCCATTAATGCAAGGAAATGGACATTTGTCTAGGGATTATGGTCTGGAAGGTCAGGCATCAAGTGCTAGCATCTTGTCTCAGCAAGGCAGGCAGGGACATTTGCCTTCGCCTCCGACGCATGATGCCTTCATTTCAAATAATGAAGATGTTATGCAGATGGAGCGGAAGCGCAAGGTACTGTAAAGTTTATGTATTTTATAGTCTTTAGAACTTTTGTTTGACGAAGGCTTTAGACACTTTTAATGCATGATAACCCCTTGCAGAGTGATGAAGCCAGAATTGAACGGGAAGTTCAATCCCAGGAAAAAAGGATTAGGAAAGAGCTAGAGAAGCAAGATCTTTTAAGGAGAAAGGTTTCAAATTTAAATTTTTTTAAATAATATTTTCAACTATTTTCCACTAGAATCCAATGGAAGTTAGGTATAAATAATGGAGTAATTCATTTAAAATTGACTTATTGCTTTCTTCTTAAAGAGAGAGGAACAAATGAAGAAGGAAATGGAAAAACAAGACCGTGAAAGAAAGAAAGAAGAACTGAGGATGATGAGAGAGCAGCAAAGGAAGGAGGAAAGATGTCAGCGTGAAGAGAAACGTGAGATGGAACGAAGAGAGAAGTTTATGCAGAAGGAACTTTTGCGGGTAAGTTTTATTATGCTTTCCAGCTTAGCTTTTTATGACATTAGGCATAGAAAAACCAACATCTGCTCTTTATTATGTTCTTTAGGCTGAGAGGAAGAAGCAGAAAGAAGAGCTTCGGAGAGAGAAGGAAGCAGCAAGACAAAAAGCTGCAATGGAGAGGGCAGCAGCCCGTAGAATTGCTAAAGAGTCTCTGGAGCTAATTGAGGATGAGCGGTTAGAATTAATGGAGTTGGCTGCTAGTAGCAAAGGATTACCCTCGATAGTATCTCTTGATTATGACACGTTGCAAGGCCTTGAGTCATTCCGAGGTGTGCCTCCTAGGAACAAGTCCCATGGGATCTTTGTTTTATCTTGCAGCTCTCTGCTGAATTTTTTAGTAGAAATCTTACAATAGGTCCTTGGCTTAACTGGATGAATGTAGTCATAGTTTTGCTAATTCTATGACTTGTTTCTGTTTCTTTGTTAAAATTTTCTTCACTTATCATTTCTGGGTTGTTAATTTGAAAATTTTACCTGCTGAGATAAATGTTTTTATGTTTCAGAATCTTTATGTAAATTTCCTCCTGAGTCTGTGAAATTGAAGAAGCCTTTTGCTGTTCGACCTTGGATTGATTCAGAGGACAATGTGGGGAAACTACTCATGGTATGTGTTGGTGACTGGTTTTCCTTTACTTTCTATGATGATTGGGATTTTATCCTAAATTCATATTTTTTATATTTTAGCTTGATGTTTTGTTCTTAGACCTTTCAGTAATTATGTACTTTCTGATCCTTATTTGATGTTTTTGCGTGTCTTTTTAGTGTTGGGATTTGTTGGTTTGTTTGTTATTTACTTGATCATTATTTTACTTAAATATCAAGCATAATTGGATGATGTCACTCTTGTTGCTGCTGCTGCTGAAATTGTATGTCTATTGTCCTTGGATTCTCCTAGTATTACTGCCTATCTGTGTATTTGGCTCAAGCTGGTATTGTATCAATGACATTATGCATGCTGTAGATTTTTGAGCTTTGAAAGCTTTATAGATTAAGTTTGTTAGCTTGGATATTTTATCTGGGTTGTGTGAGACTTTTCTCTAGGCCATTTGTTATTTGCATTTTTTACAATATATTTTGGTTTTTCTTTTTAATGTATTTGGGAAGAATTCAGATATGTAAAGGTTGAACCAGATCTCGTCTTTGGTTCACTGTAGCACACTTTATTTTGAGTTTTAATGTTTTGTTTTCCTTTGCAGGTTTGGAGATTCTGCATTACTTTTGCTGATGTTCTAGGACTTTGGCCCTTTACCCTTGATGAATTTATCCAGGCTTTACATGATTATGTGAGTTTTGAATCCTTTGGTTTTCTGTAGGCAATCCTGGTTAAGCGATAATTTCTTAAATTCTCTCAGGTTTTACTTTTCAAGTGTTTTTTTTTGGGTCATTAACCATCTCACTGGGAGGGAAAGTCTGTTCATAAATTCGTGTTGCTTTTACGCTTCCAGGATTCAAGGCTGCTGGGTGAGATACACATTGCTCTTTTGAGAATGATCATAAAAGATATCGAAGATGTTGTAAGAACACCGTCTGGTGGGCCTGGAACAAATCAGTATAGTGCTGTTAATCCTGAAGGCGGACATCCCCACATAGTTGAAGGGGTAATTACTGCTGCAGAGACTTAAACTTTGCATTTTCTTGAGCTCAATTTTGAATATTTAGTTGTAATGATGAGGCTCATTTTGATTATCTCCACAAAGCAGGCATATGTTTGGGGTTTTGACATACGTACTTGGCAGAAGCACTTGAATCCACTTACGTGGCCTGAAATTTTGCGGCAATTTGCACTTTCAGCTGGATTTGGTCCACAACTCAAGAAAAAGAGTACAGAACGTGGGGGCTTGAATGACAGTGAGGTATGTCTTCACAACTTACCTGTTATCGTTATTATACAGTTTTTGCATGCATGTAAAGATAATGTTCAAGCTCCAAAGATGATTGTTTTGAATCCATTGATCCCTTTTTGGGGATTGGAGTTTTTGTTCAAGACAGTGAATTTGTACAGAGTAAATCCCCATTATTATGTCTGTAACTCATGTAAATTCCGTTCCTTGTGGCTGTAAATCACTGAGAAGGTTTAGTTGACTGTATTATTTGCATATAGGTGTTTGCTTCCTTCCTATCCCCATGTATGACCATCAGAGAGTAGCCATAACTGAAATAACACTAATTTCAGGCTTCCCCTGCCACCCCACCCCAAGGACAAGAGAAGAAAAAGAAGGGTCATATTAAATGCTACAAATAATTTCTTTTTTGGCTTTTTAATGAATTCTGGGATTGTATTATAGATTTTTCTGTGATTCTTTCTCCGAACAGACCAAAGGTTGTGAGGACATAGTTTCTACTCTTCGAAATGGATCAGCAGCTGAAAATGCTGTTGCAATTATGCAAGAAAAAGGGTTTTCCCTTCAGCGCAAATCTAGGCATCGGTTAACTCCTGGAACGGTGAAATTTGCTGCTTACCATGTGCTTGCCCTTGAGGGAAGCAAGGGATTGAATGTTTTAGAGCTTGCAGACAAGATTCAGGTAAACGTTAGTTAAAGCTGTTAAAGTGTTGCCATGGGGCTATGGAAGTTTTCCTATTCTGTTTGCCCTTGTCTTCTGGTGCTGATTATTATTATTTTTGTTGATGTGTGCGAAGAAATCTGGACTTCGTGATCTAACAACAAGCAAGACACCGGAGGCATCTATTTCCGTTGCCCTGTCAAGGGACCCAATACTTTTTGAAAGAATTGCTCCTTCAACCTATAATGTGCGACCTGCTTATAGGAAGGACCCTGCTGATGCTGAGGCTATAATTTCAGCAGCAAGGGAGAAGATACAGAGATTTGTGAATGGTGTTTTAACCGGGCAAAACGCTGAGGATGAAGAAAGAGATGATGATTCTGATTGTGATGTGGCTGAGGGTCCAGAAGTTGATGATTTGGGTACTCCATCCGAGGCAAACAAAATTGGTGAGGGTTGCAATGAAGCTGGAACTTGCTCTGGGAATGGAAAGGATATCCTTTCGGATGACATCGCTGTAGAAAATGAATTTGGTTCTGATGGTAATAGAGATTTGTTATTTTACTTGTTGATGCTTTGTAATATTCCTGTATTCTCTGTTGGTTAACATGGATTCTCCACTAAGTATATTGATGATCTACTGGTTTTTGATAAAGCTGCAGGAGTAAGTAATTCTGACCAGGCAGCTGAGATTGATGAAAGTAGGTCTGGGGAGCCATGGGTTCAAGGACTTACTGAAGGAGAATACTCTGAATTATCTGTGGAGGAGCGCCTCAATGCTGTTGTTATCTTGGTTGGCATTGCAAACGAAGGGAATTCTATCCGTGTAATCCTTGAGGTCATATATCTGACCATTTTGTAATATCCTTAGCAGCTTCATAGAAAGAAATGAGGTTAATGTTGGCTGATGATAATCTTGCAGGATCGACTGGATGCAGCCAATGCGATCAAGAAGCAGATGTGGACTGAAGCACAGTTGGATAAGAGGCGCATGAAAGAAGAGATTATAACTAAGTTTAGTGAATCTAATTATGGTGCTACTGCCATGGAGGGCAGCCAAAGCCCATTAGGTTTAGTCGATAATAGAAATGGTGAAGCATCACTAGATCTCATGGAGAAGGATGAGCCTGCTGGTGGGGTGGACAATGCTCATAATCACGTTGACACTCTTGCCATAGAAAAGAGTTCTTTCACCAATGACGCTTCTTTTGCCCAGATTAGTAACTCAATCCAGCAAAACAATTTCACAGCAGAGAGGTCACGCATGCAGATGAAAGCTTTTATTGGACATATAGCAGAAGAGATGTATGTTTACAGGTCCCTACCTCTTGGCTCAGATAGAAGGCGTAACCGTTATTGGCTATTTGTTGCGTCTCCTTCAAGCCATGATCCTGGTTCTGGTAGGATTTTTGTGGAATCTCCTGATGGCTTTTGGAGGCTATTGGATTCTGAAGAGGTAGGATTAATGTTATTGTCTTCTTCCCCACCGCTTCTTCTTCCTGAGTGGGGAAATGTGTTTCCAACTTGTTTGTTTATTCAGCATTAGGATTCTTATCTCTTGGTTGTTATGTTGCTTTTGGTCGGGGTGGGTTGCTAATTCTATTTTCTGTCTTTTGCACATACTAGATTGTAAGGGGCTTTTACCTTCTGACTTGAAGTTTCCATTTTCCTGTCTATTGCTTTTCATACTTCTCTCCCACACGTTACTCTTTGTTTCTTTTTCTTTAGATTCTTGGGGGGTGCTGGGTGGGTGGGTTTGCAATGCAATTTAGCATTTGCCAAACAGGGAAATATGATGTATTTTTTTCATGAATTCTGTTATTCTCAATTTTGTGGGATTATCTCTGGTGGTGATAGTAAGTCAAAATATCCGAATGCCTTTCTGTTAATTATCACAAAGGAGAGTGGCATCTGTTGTGTGTAAAGCAGTATTTGAGATTTTGAGAATGCATTTTGGTACATTACATTGCATGTTCACAGACATAAATGATGACATTTAATTGAATAGGGACAAGTTTTAAGGGAAAGATCGTATAAAGAAGAAATGCTTTGTGTCAATTTGTTTGTGTTATACCTACCCAAAAAGGGGAAAAAAATTTGTTTGTGTTATTGTAAGACTGGTTTCTTAGAAGGCAAGAGGTTAATAATATTTTGTTATGTTAATCACGTTTTAAGCACCAATGCAATTGGCCACCTTAGGCAAAGCATTTTCCGTTGATTGACTTTTACATTTGTCTGATATACGCAGGCGTTTGATGCACTATCCACATCGTTGGATATGCGTGGCATTAGGGAATCTCATCTGCATATAATGTTGCAGAAGATTGAGGTTCCTTTCCGTGAACGTGTCCGGAAGAATTTGTCATTTAATTGTATTGAAGGGAAAGAAGGAATGAAAACTGGAGACGAACTTGCTGAAGTAAGTTCTAGTCCAGGTTGTAATTCTGGTCTTGACAGTCCAAGTAGTACAGTGTGTGGTATGAACTCCGATTCATTGGAACCGTCATCCTCATTCAAAATTGAGTTAGGGAGAAATGAAACAGAGAGAGAGAATGCACTGAAAAGGTATGAAGATTTTCAAATTTGGATGTGGAGGGAATGCTTCAATTCCTCTGTTTTGCGTTCCTTGACTTATGGAAAGAATAGGTGCACACCGCTATTAGGAACATGCCACCTCTGTTTTGATTCTTACATGAATGTAGAGTGCCATGGCCATTCCTGCCATACAACCAGTAAGGTTGGTAATAAAGAAGGCTTAGTCGAACAGACAATTCATGAAGAAAAAGTGAAAGTTGAGCCATTGAATTTCGGTGATTCAAATTCTTCTCATCCTCTCAGAATCCGGTTGATCAAGGTGTTGTTAAATTCCCTTGAGGTGAGAATGATTAGTGTGTCTTAACATGTACAAATTTGCTCTTGTTAGTCTCTGCATTGTTGATTGACTCTTTTACAGGTCTTTCTTATTGCATTAAAAATTTGATGTTCTTTATGTTAGGCTTCTGTTCCACACAATGCCCTTCAATCTTCTTGGACAGGAGACTTGAGGAAGATCTGGGCCGCAAAGCTTCTAAATGCATCACGCACTGATGATCTCTTACAGGTTGTTGAAAACTTTCCGCTGAGAACTTCATCTAAACTACTTGAGGACTTAGTCAAACAAGGCTGACTAATTGCTAACTGTTGAATCTGCTTTATTCTTTCTACTAAAATTCCTGGAAGCAAATGATGAAAGATCAAGTTCAGATTTTTTAACTTTATAGATGGATCCATAAATGTGATACTGGAATTTGTCTGTCCAGAAAAAAGTAGTTATTTTTTGAAAATTGATTTCATCTTTGGTCCTGATATTCTACTGAACCAGGAATCATTCAATGTACAGTTCTGGATGCTATTAATTCGGTGAATGTCTTGTTGCAGTTTCATCGTATAGTACTCTGTTTAACCAATAGCAAGTTGCAGTGCCAGTATGGCATGTAATGTTTAGTTTTGAAGCTTGGTATTTTAAATTCCCTGTGGGATAAAATATGGTTTCTGAAAGGGTACATCTGTGCAGATTCTGACACAATTTGAGGGTGCCATAAAACGTGATTATTTATCATCAAGTTTTGAGACAACAGAGGAGTTGTTGTGTTATTGTGCCTCATCAAAAGTTTCTGGCTATGATTTTGCTCATCGTGGATCAGTTTCTCAACTTCCTTGGATACCGCAAACCACTTCTGCTGTGGCTCTCAGGTTATTGGAGCTTGACACTTCAATTTTACACGGTCAACATGAGAAGCCCAAGCTTCCTGATGAAAAGAAAGTGGAGAATTTGATAGTTGAGTTATCTTCCCTTTTATCTTTTCTGCGTCCGTCCACATTTTACCTTTTGAGCTTTGGACTACCTCATGTTTTGAACTATTCATGTCAGTATTTTGTCAGAGTTAGTTCTCGGTTTGCTGGAAGTTGTTGTATACTCACTTTTTGTAGTGTTTTGTCGACGCACAGAAGGTTCCCTCAAAATATTCAAATACAGGGGATACTCAAAAAGTTCCAACAACGGATTCGAAGCGGGATAAACAGCAGCTGAAAGAAGAAACTTGGGACTATACAGGCAATGCATCTGGCAGCTCTGATCATAAGCAAGTCATTCGTGGGCGGGGAAGTGGTCGTCCTCGTGGAAGGTGGCCGAAAGGATTTGCTGGATCTGTATCGGAATCCGGAAGACGAAGTTTAAAACATGGTGGGACATTGACCGAGGTTCTAATGCGGCAGGGAGAGAGATCATATGGACACAAACATGGACGAGGTCGCAGAACTGTTAGGAAGAGGAGGACTGAGAAAAAATTCTCTGAGGAGACGTTGCCAGGTCGTTTAGGTGATAGGGGCAGCATTAGAATTGTGTCAGGATTACCAAGACACACAGCTGGTGCAGAGAGAGTTGTAAATAAAAACGTCGGAGAGACGGAAGACAACAGTAACAGCACGGATGACGGTGTTGATTCGGATGACAATGCAGCTGAAACTAGATATGATTTCGGAAAATGGGACGCTGGTTTTACTGTTGCTCCTCACAGAAACAGTGAAGTGATGGAAATGAGTGACGAGGAGGGGGATGATAGTGAGGATGATAATGGCGGTGATGAAGATGGTGAAGGAGATATAGGCATAAATGATTATGATTCTGATAGACAGGGCGACGATAATGTTGATGATGAAGGCTCCGACTCCTTGGTGTCTGGAGATTACAGTGATTGAGGTTAACAAATTTTGGTGACCTAATTAGGGAGGTGGCCAGTCTGACGGACGGTTGTAGATCAGAAAGGTCCTCCTCGGTCACATTCTTTTAAATTCTTTTGTATTCTTTGATGAGGGCAGATTTAGGTTTTTTTTGTTCTTTCTATTGTGTATAACCGTAAAGCAATAGTAAATCTAACCGAGAGTGTCGGTCTGGTTACAAGAACGTACATCAATACTAAAGTTTAATTAGTACCCGAGTGTTTGGCAGCCCATTAGCTTTTCTTTCTTTCTTTCTTTCTTTCTGGCCGCATTTGCCAAATCCCACTGTGTTGGTAATAATGAGATAGGCGGAAGCAGTTGAAATTTTTTTGTTCTTTTTAAAAAAAAAAAAAAAAAATCTATTTTACCTTTGCTGCAAATGTAGACAATTGGAGCAGCGCCTTCAATTTGACATAATCTTTGAATGAGAAAATGTTCTCTTCTTTTCATTTTTATCCTCGTATGAATAGAGGTTTCATTTTTATCCTCATGTACATAGAGGCGTAAAAATTGGGTGATTGGATATCCACTAATTAAATGAGTTTAATTAGATATCCATTTAAAATTCATTTATTAGTGGATGAATTTGAAATCAACATAACTATTAACCATGTTATCGAAGAATGCTGGTTTCTCCTCTCATTGACAATCCTCAAAAGAAATATATGCTACTAAAAATCTGCTACTTCGCAAAGGACGTTTCAAACAAGTCAGAACAATGAAAAAATTTAGTTAGGCGTGCGTGGTTTATCCTGTCAGGATGTGAATAGATTGCTCTCTGTTCAGTTGCATCAGTCTGAGCAAGTTTCGATAATCCTTGCTTTCCTAATTACCATTTTCTTTGTCCTGCTTTGTAGGTGGTAGTACCTAGGAATGCAGAAATGCTGCTGCATTTGATGTCTTTGACGTCCAAATCATCGTCAGATCACCTTTTGCACATCTTTCATCAAATACACAGTTTGGAAGAAAGACACGAGGCGAAACAAATCAACTGAAAGCTAGCAATCAGGTGGCACCATACACGCACATTTAGTAGTTCCCCCTTCCAACCAGCAGAATTTGAAAGCCCCAGAGCAAGAAAACTAGCCAATGATTGACTCTCATTTTACACTTTTAACCTGTCGACTGTCATCACCTCATGTACACATTCTTTGTGCATAACATCAAGGCATCATCTATGACCCTAAAATTGTCTTCCCCTTTCAATACAAGGTTTGTTGCAGTACTAGGTAGCTCACGACCCTTTCAAACTACCGCTAAGAAAGATACCAAAAACCCGATAGATATATTACACTATCTTCTGCCTCATACATTGCATTTTGCCTTTTAACTCGAGTGGAGCGTGCAAGCAATGCAATCATACAAAGGTACAAAGAGAGAAGGGCAGGGGTAGGAAGAATGGACAAAAGGAAGATGTGGAGCGCAACCTCAAGGAGAAAGCAACTTCTTGATTCCCGACTTTTGCTCAGCCGTCAACCCGGTTGGGAACTTGATGTTGAACTTGATCCTGAGATTACCCCCTCTTTGAGGGCTCTTGGCGAATAGGCATCCCTTCTCTTGGGACGACTTCTTCATAATCAGGATGAATGGGAGCGTTGATAGGTACAGTTAATTTCCTCCCATCCAACGTCGTAAGATGGACTGTGTACCCCGTTAATGCTTCAGCAAGTGATATCTTCTGTGTGACAACAAGATCATTGCCATCTCTTTTGAACACACTGTGTGGTTTTTCATCAATTATGAATACCAGATCTGAAGGAATAACATTTGGTTGTTCATTCCCCTTCTCTGGAAATGTAATCTTAGTTCCTTTCTTCCATCCAGGCCTGATGTCAATGGTCAGAATCTCCTGTACTGGTAACGTCTTCCTGTAGAAGAATAACATCAGCTGTTAAGACGCACAATAGCACCAACCAGAGAGGAATCACAATTATAAACTACGAAAACATCAATTCTAGCTGAACATCTGTAGCATAGGTATTCAAGATAGAGAGTTTTTTCCATGCAATGCTCTTTTAGGGATGCACAACTTCAGGCATAAGCCATAGGATAAGCCTAAGTTACTATGACATAAACCCCGACCATCAACAGAAGCAACTGAGTTGTTGATCACGAAAGATATGCTGGCAACATAAAATATGACTTTTAGCAACATTATGATGAATGCCTAGATTAACACTTACCCACTTGCATCAGCTATTTCTCTTGAAATCTTCATCTTCTTGGTAGTTCCCTTGTAAAGCTCTTCGAGACTGCAAGGCAAATTTTGCTCGATTGGCGGTGCTTTCCTAGGAACCGAATTCATGGTTCTACCCTCTCCAAATGAACTAAATATATCATCTCCAAACATTGAACTAGGAAACCTTGTACCACCACCATTCATGCCAACAGCACCTCCCATCCCACCAAATGGAGTCGAAAAACCGAAAAATTCATCAAAAATATCATTTGCATTTCTGGGATTGAATCTGAACACATTTGGTCCATCTCCAGTCTGGAAGAACGTCGCCCCGCCAGGCCCACCAGCACCAGGTGGCGGCACTTGCCCTTTTAGGCCTTCTTCCCCATACTGATCATAGATGGCCCTCTTTTCAGGATCGCTTAATACCTAAACCCAAAGAATCAACTAGATCAATATCTTATTCAATCACACAGAATCACAGATGGATCCTTGTCTTTGAAATGAAAAGCAGACATATCGACGTCAGCCAAGAGTAGATTTTTATGTGGTCTAGAATCATTGTTGTGAATGATTTTCAACAAACAGAGAGCCAAATCCTGAACCTATGGTACATGATCAAATTTCAATGCCATGAGCACTCTGAAGAAGGTGGCATTATTAATTAGTCAACAAAAGCAATCCTGAAGACAGAAATGTTGGCACTTTTCTCCGAAATGAGAACATTCATATCAAGAAACATTAAAACCCAAATGAAATAGACAGAATTCAGTAACAAAAGTATAGCTAAGAGAATGAAATTATTAGACAATTCAAAGACACCACCAATGTCGTGCGGATGCCCTTTAGTAAGCTAAAGAAAGAAATTAAATTTGAAGAGGAATTAAACAGAGGAGTGTGTTGCATGTTGTCGGTAAACTACCTCATAGGCTTCTGAAATCTGTTTGAATTTGGCCTCAGCTTCCTTCTTGTTGTTGGGGTTCTTGTCAGGATGCCATTTCATCGCCAGCTTTCTATAAGCTTTCTTTAAATCTTCATCCTTCGCACTTTTATCCACCTGCAAGATTTTGTAATAGTCCACGCCCATTTCACTTCCCTTGTTCTGTGTACAAGTGTTTGTGAAGAATGAGAAGAAAAGGTTGGCGTATGAATAATTAACTTTTGCTTTCAGACAGTAGGTGTATTTTGCATTGCAAGTATATCAGTAGGAGTTGACGGGGGAATTAAAAGGTAAGGAGGAGGGTAGAAGAAAGAGAGAGACGAGTCTGGAAATACACGTAAGAAAGCCCAGAATGTTATCGAAGTTTCCAGACGTGGAGTCTCTCTTTTCAGCCGGAGTAGTGCGGCTCTGACAATTAGAAAAATTTACGTCAGTTGGAGCAACTGCATAAAAGGTTACTTTCCAACCAATGGGGAGATATAACGTCCTTCCTCCGTTCCACTTTGATAGTCATGTTTCTTTTTTCACACAGTTTAAGAAAAAGTAGTTAACTTTGTTGCAAAAGTAAATTTAGATTGCTATTTTTCTAAAATACCCTCACATTAAATATGGTACAACTTTATGAAAACTTGAATTGATGGTAAAAAAAGAATCAACTCTCATCAAATGGGGTAGGTTTATAGTAACAACTACTTACATTGAATAATGGTATTTTAGGAAAATTAAAATACAACTACATTCTTCAATTGGAAAGTGGACTACAATTTGGGACAGATGAAAAAGGAATACAGGACTATCAAAATGGGACTGATGGAGTATATAATAGATAATATATATAAAATGCTTAAAATAAAGGGACATACATTATTTTATTTTTTTTTGAGGAAACACATTAAATTCAAGTTGAGCATGAGTTTAAAAGACAAATAAGAGGTCAAAGTATTTGCCCTCTCATTCATAATTCATTAACTCCCTTCTTTATTTAGTTTAGAATAATTTACACATTTACCCATGTACCATGATATCAATTTTTTGAGATCACACATTTAATCGTGAAACAATGAAGATATTTTTTGGATTAATATTGTGGAACTTTGACTCAAACTGAGAATAAAAGGTCGTGTGATTATCATCTAATTTAGAAAATGAGCTGATTTAGGAACCATCATTTTATCTGTAATGTGCATAGTTTTTCTTACTCATCACTTAGGCTCCATCTTGTGTGTTTTGATAGTAAATTATTTGAGATAATTTTGTGAAAAACTACTGTAACACTTTTTTGATATGATATATGTGAGATAAAAAAGTGATTGAAAAATGTGTTGATGATGTGAACAAGTCAGTGTGTGTAAATAAGGTAGAAATAATGTATAATGCAAACACAATATTACGCCATTTTATTCCCTTTTGGTCAATATTTTTAGATGCTAAAATTAGACTCCACATTGTATTTCTATAACTGAGAAATTGGAATATGAAGTAACTACCATAGAAGACTTGTCATGGCATAAAATTATAAGAATAAGAATTTTTCCTTGTCGATAAAGAAACAAGATTAAAAAAATTAAGATCTTGGAAGTTGCTAATACACCGTATTTTGAAGGATAAATTTTGTCTTTAAACTTTTAACATTCAAACAGAGGGCAGCTTGGAGTGAAATCACGGTGTATTTTGATGGAAATCACTTGAAAAAAAAATATGAAAATCACTTACTATAGGACCTAAAGATCCAAAGTTTTTCTTGAGTGAGGCAAAGTCCAACTGCGGGTCATGTTCAGGGAGCTTAGGGTAATTAATCTTTTCCTTTCATTGATTTATAAACTCCTTTCTAGCGATAGTCAAAAGCCTTTTCGGTGAGTAGTTACGCTTGCTCCACGTGAGATGAGATTTGTAGTTTCTCGTGAAACCTCTTGCTTTTTCATGATTTTTTAACTAAAAGAAGTTTCTTCTTGGGAAAACCAAAAAGATCTCACTCACTTCCGCTCCTTCCTTCCTTCCTTCCTTCCTTCCTTCTTGCCAGTTCCCAAAACAGTCTCACAAAAGAAAACGGAAGAAGCGGAGGATGCAGCTTCTACTAGTTCCTCAGTCCTATTCTCTACTCAACCGTAGACCAAATGTAGGCTTTATTTAGACAATTTGTCAATCACAAATTGAACAAATCCTCCATTTTCATTAAAACCTCAACAACGGTAATGTCAGCAGCAATTTCAGTCTCTTTTCTCACCACGCCATCACTCCAGCAAAGACCCTTTTCCCTTCTTCCACCCTGCAATCTACGCAGCCCATTTTCAGTTCGGTTCCGCACCTCCAATGGTCGCCACTTGATCCCACCTCGAGCCTCCAATGACAATAATGAACCCCAGCAACTCACTGAAACCACGCCTTCAGCTGTACCCTCAAACTCCTCGACCATGATCACTGTGCAAAACGAGGATAGTTTGGATTCAACCCTTTTCTTGATCAGAGCCCGGAACAGGATTGGACTTCTCCAGGTCATTACTCGGGCCTTCAAAATCCTTGGCCTCACAATTGAAAGAGCCACTGTTGAATTGGAAGGAGAGTACTTTGTTAAGAGTTTTTTTGTGACTGATTCTGATGGGAAGAAGGTTGAAGATACTGAGAGCTTGGAGAGGATTAAGGAGGCATTAGTGGACGCTATTGACGGTGATGGCAGCGTGAGTGGGAGTGGTGGAGTGGGGTTGGTGAGTGGAAGAGGGGTGGTGGTGAGGAAAGCTGGGCTGGGGATGGAATCTGGGGAGAGGAAAGCCAAGGTGGAGAAAATGTTTGGGTTCATGGATGCGTTTCTAAAGAATGATTCATTTAGTTTACAGAAAGATATTCTTGATCATGTTGAGTATACTGTGGCCAGGTCAAGGTTTATTTTTGATGATTTTGAGGCTTATCAGGTAGCGCTCCTCCCTCCCCTTCCTGTGGTTCTATTAGAGGTTTCATTGGTTGGTGGTCGATGCCACAAATATAATGCACAGTGCCCTGATAGATGGAGAATTGGGATGCACAATGAAGGCGTCTTAAGTGTCTTCTTTCCGTAATATATGAATTTGTTGCACGTCTAGTAGAAGTTCATGCTCAAATGAATGATCTTTGTGTAATTTCACAAATTTTTGAATCCTAAAAGCTTGAAGCATAACCTGTTGGTGCTGGAAAGATTGTTTATCATTATGAACGCTAATACTCTTAGGTACTGGTTGGAATGTTGGATTCTATTCTTTGGCCTTACTGGTGGTCCTGTGCATTGAAGTTCAGATCCTTGTTGAATTACCATCTCATAAAATCAGTTAAATGGTTGGAAAGGAGATGATTTACCTATCTAAGCACACACCTCTACAGTTAGTAGCGACATGAATTCTATTTTTTCATTAACATATGCCATGCGAGTCTACTGAACAAAAAAAAAAAAAAATTCCAGGTTCTGCATATAAATTTGTATATTTGCTTAGGGTTATATGCAGCCTTCTTGTCAGGAGCGGAGTTTAGACTCAATACTCCTCTTATATCAATGAAGAAGACCAAGACAATATCATTCTAGTTTGACTTGATGTAATGTACCATCACCAAGTTTGCACATTTAAAGAGCAATTAAAGCTGTTTGATTCTTGAGTTCTCATATTACATTTCATGACCATTCATTTTGTACTGGTATGCGCAGGGATTGTCTTACAGTGTAAGAGATCGACTAATTGAACGGTGGCATGACACTCACCGATATTTTAAGAAAAAGGATCCCAAGCGCCTTTACTTTCTTTCACTTGAGTTTCTTATGGGTACATTCTGTTTTTAAGTTGTGCCCTGCGATGGTTGATTTCTTCATGTGCTTTAGTAATTAGCTAGTGCTATATGTGCCACATCTTCTCTTGAGCCTATCATACATGCCACAAGTTTCGTACTTTTTTAAAACTGGGAGATGGAATAACAGACTTTTCTTCACTAGTTGCTGCATTGATTGTAGAATGTATCTTTCAGTAAAAGTATTAGTAAAGCCTAAAGGCCATGCAATAGGAAAGCAAATGACACACACAAACACACTCTCTCTCTCTCACACACACATACACCTACACCGACATCCGCACGCTCACAAGCACACCCACACCCACACCCACATACCCACTCACCTTGACACTGGCATGCTTACGTAGCTGTAAGATTTTTGTTCTTTTGACTGACAATTGCTTCTTTGATTATCAGGTCGATCATTGTCAAATAGTGTCATAAACCTCGGTATCCGTGACCAATATGCTGATGCTTTGAACCAGCTTGGTTTTGAGTTTGAAGTTGTGGCAGAGCAGGTTTGCTTGTTTCATTGTCTGTTCATCATTTTAGTCCATTATCTAAGTACAAAATGTACTAGATGTCTTACTTTGTAAAAATGAAAGGAAGATAAAGATGGTTGCTCAAAAAATTTTAGGCATTTTTGGTTGAGAAGATTGTTTTGGCAATTGTTTATGATGAAAAGAATGTACTCAAATTGCATTTTAACCCTTGATTCCTGCATTTGGAGTAAATTGTTTCTGTGTGGTCCTTGTCTCTACTTTCTCTTGTGCTTATTCTTAACTTTCATTTGAGGCTTTTCTTGTTTCCTTCTCCCCAAAGGAAGGAGATGCAGCTCTTGGCAATGGTGGCCTAGCTCGCCTTTGTGCTTGCCAAATGGATTCTTTAGCAACTCTAGATTATCCAGCATGGGGGTATGATTTTCATGATTATGTCATCTTTAAAATTAATTATCATTTTTTTCAATGTCAACCTCCGAATCCCTTTCGAGTACCTTTAATTTTAGAACTGCTTTTTAACTCAAGGCAAATTGGTTAGCTTCTCGATGGAAATCATAACCTTAGAAACAGCCTCTCTGCTTGTTAGGGAAAAGCTGGAGATACCCTAATCCATTCCAGATCTCTAGGTGATCAGGACCTTGTTCAGGATTTGCCTTTTGAGAGGCACTGTGAGACTGTCAAACAGAGCAGAGCCTTCATGGCAGCCTGTTTTCTGGTTAGGAGGTTGTCAGAGCCCACAATCTATTTTTATATCTTCTAATTTCTCTTGAGAAGTAAAACTATATATGCGGGAACGTCCAGTATAGTAATAAAGCTCATTATATAGCAGAAACGGTTTTAGTAGTGATTAAATTGATCTGGAACTATCTCCACTAGTTGTTGGAAGGGTAATGTGGATTGCAATGAGGAAGGATAAAAAATGTTCAAGATAATTTAATAGACAATGATGCAAATATAGATAATATATATATTTTTGTTAAGCAAAAGATAAGCCTGCAGTGGCACCCTTCTTCCAGAATTTTTCATTGATATCCTTTTTTCTGACTAGGTACATAACCACATATTTGCATACATGAAACTTAACAAATTTTATATATTTCTTTTCGTTGTAATCTCCAGTTATGGGCTGCGCTATCAGTATGGTTTGTTTCGACAGATCATATTGGATGGGTTCCAGCTTGAAGAACCTGATTATTGGTTGAACTTTGGGAACCCCTGGGAAATAGAGAGGGTTCATGTATCATATCCTGTGAAGGTTTGAAATTACTAACATTGCCAGATCTTTTAAGTTGGTTTCTTGGTTGCTGGTCATATTATCTATCCTTGTCTAAAATGTCTGCATCTGTTCTTTTGCTGGCGATACTCTTCAATAACAAGTTCTATGGAACAGTTGAAGAGGAAGGTATTCAGGGACAGACAATTAAAGTTTGGATACCTGGAGAAACAGTAAGCTGATGATTCCATTATTACATTCAAGATTACAGTACGCCTTTGATGTACATATTAGTTTTGGTTGGGTCTTTTCTCATTAGAAAGCTCTAGTGTTGCATAATGCTGAATAGAAGTAATTTTTTAAAGTTGTTTTTTATGTGTCGCTTAATTTTTACTATCTCACTAGGTTGAGGCTGTTGCTTATGACAATCCCATACCTGGTTATGGAACGCGGAATGCTATAAACCTCCGATTATGGGCTGCTAAACCAAGTGATCAATATGACATGGTAGTGTATTTTGTTCCCTTGTAAGATGTTACAACTATGTAACCTTTTACATCTCAGGATCCCTGAAAACAGATTTTTATGTTTGAACACTATCAGAATTTTAGATTCTCATAATTCAATGGGTTAGTGTGTTTCCTAACCTTCACCTTGTTTTCTGCTCTGAACTTTGTATTTTCAGGAGTCTTATAACACTGGTGACTATATTAATGCAATTATGGACAGACAAAAGGCTGAAACAATAAGCAATGTACTCTATCCAGATGACCGTTCCTATCAGGTACATCCTATGTTTTACTGTATTTGGGAATCAATTCATTGTATTGGTGCTAAAAATTATTGTGACTATCATTCAACGTAAATCTAAACTGCTTTTAAGGACAGGATAGATTGAATGACTGCTTTGCTTTGTTAGTGTGATGACTTGTACTTATGATACCTTACTACTAATTTCCTGATAGTCATCGTTACCTGATCTATGAGAACATAATTTTAGCTGGCAAGCCACATTGTCCTCAAAAGCATATACATGGCTATTAGCTGTGAACAAACTTTGATTTGGGTTGGAGCTTCTATCATGGGTTGACATTATGCAATTGAAATTTTAAATGCTTTATATTAATTGTTGCTTATCTATTGATAGGTGGGACCTTGGATGAAGTCATCATTTCTCTAGTGCAAGTTTGTGTAGATGCCTCTTTTAATGCATGAAAGGTTCTCACTACTTGTTTGCTTGGCTTGGCTTATACCTTCACTTGTAATCATGCTACTGTGCAGTCGCATATTTTTGGTGGTGCACCTGCTTATCTTATGCCATCACCTAGCTTTTTCTCTTTTTCTTGTATGTGGCTGGTATCTTTTATCATCATCAGGGTCTTTGAAACTATATTTGGTTATCATCTACAAATTGTTGGAAACATAATCCTATGTGTCTTTAAGCTCAAATATAATCTCTCTCTCTCTCTCTCTCTCTCTTTTAAGCTCAAACATAATCCTCTTTATCATAATTGTCATACTTCAGGGGAAGGAACTACGATTGAAGCAACATTATTTCTTTGTCTCAGCATCACTACAAGATATCATTCGGAGGTTTAGAGATGATCACAATAACTTTGATGAGTTTCCTGAAAAGGTTGTACTTACCTGGTGGTGTTTAAATAAAAAACATAAATAAATGAACAGTTTTCCCCAACACCATGCTCCCTCACCACCCCCCCCCCCCCCCCCCAAAAAAAAAAAGAGAAAAAGAAAATAACGTGAGTGCTTATAAGATAGGCTCTGGATCATCAATTAAACTGCCAAAGGCTGATCACATTTAGCACTTTCAGCCAATGATATATACACACAAAACATACTCGTGCACATGCTCATAGATTAGAAGGGAAAAAAGAAAAGGCTTTGATAAAATGTAGTATCTGTAATCTCTTCTGTGATTAGGATCTTTTCTTTTCTCTAATATACTTAGCCTATTCTCTGGAATTTTCGCTCAGGTTGCTCTTCAGATAAATGATACCCATCCATCGCTTGCAATAGCTGAGGTCATGAGAGTGCTTGTAGATGAAGAGCACTTGGATTGGAGTAGAGCATGGGATATCACAAGTAGAGTTTTCTCCTTTACTACCCATACCGTACATGCTGAAGCACTGGAGAAAATTCCTGTTGATCTTCTAGGAAATCTTCTTCCAAGGCATTTACAAGTAAGTTGTCTTTCACAGAACTCACATACTATGCACCTTCAGCTACTTGTGCTCTGGGCATAATTAAATTTTAACGTTACATGCAAAGGTGAAACCTTTAAATTGCATCAATGACTTTATTTTATTGTGTTTTTTCCCTTCCAAATTCTTGAATCATGTCCTTGATGACAAGATTTGTTGATCAACCATAAGCTTGTTTTCTTTTGTTCTTTTGGGAAATTTTCAACAGTGGGGTGAAAGTGTGAAAGGAGCAATAAGGATAATATGTCAAATGTCATTCAAACTCAAGCACATTATACTTTGTGACTTATTGACTCCAAATTTCACCAGATATTATTTATCTTTTTGGTGCAGATCATATATGAAATAAACTACAAGTTCATGGAAGAGTTGAAAAGTATGATTGGCCAAGATTATGATCGCCTTTCTCGGATGTCTATCGTTGAAGAAGGTGCAGTGAAGGTACTAAAGAAAATCTCCAATTCTATTGGATGTTTGCAATAATTGCCTGTTGCTTTCTTGGTTCCAAAGTGAAATTCCTCTTTGTTTTTCCTTTTCTTTTGGTTAAGCTATTATCAAAAAAGTTCCGTATACTAATCTGTCTGGTTATTTAAAGTTTCTACATGACCATCTTGCTTCCCGTTTCTTCTTGTGGACTTCCAAAACACTTAAAAGACTTAAAGTTGGATTGCTTCAAATAAAGTTCAATTGACTGAGTAAATCAAACGTGCAAACTGAGGTGGAGGAAATTATACGTTATAAACACAAAAATGAAATACCCCTTGTGCAAGTTGCTTGATAATTGCTGATTTTATGAATTTTTAGCCTAGTTATACAGAATCCTTTTACTAGGACCTTGCATTCACTGCATCCAGCAGATTGTTTGCTCATCTTTTGCGAAGCACTTCTTGTAGGCTTGTTATTAATGTTTATCTACACTTCCCTTTTGACTCCCTCCACTCTTTGTGTTTGCTCTTCTACATTTGGTCTGATGCTTGTTTTCAGGTTATGTATTTTGGACCATATGTGGATTAGTCTTTAGCCGAATAATTTGGAGAAGAGAAAAGCATGAATTTTTAGTCTTTATCTTGAAGGCTTTCTCTTTGGTTTGCCAGTATTTGCTTGATTTTACCTGACAAATTATGGTGCAGGAACTTATTCATGATAATCTTCTTTGAGTTGACAGAGCATTCGAATGGCAAACTTATCAATTGTTTGTTGTCAAATTGTGAATGGCGTCTCCAAAGTACATCTTGATTTACTTAAAGAGAGGGTATTCAAGGTAATTTCGAACAAATTAATTTGTCAAGTAGCATATCTTTCATTTTGTACCTCCTCAGATGCATAGGAGTTAGTGCTTGATGAGATTCTCAAGTTCTCTTAAGACAGCTGCTGCTTCAGCAGTATTTAAATTACCAGATGTTGTTAAGCTGAAATTTGAGTTAGGCCTCTTTTTGCCCATATTTTATCCACCATCCTCATTATATTGGCGAAACAAAGCTTTTAGAATGAAGTGCTTGGTGGACAAGAACACACTAGCAGTAAGATTTTTATGATCACACAAAGTATATCTTTTTTCCATACAAAATAAATCATAAGAAGTTGAAATATTATTATTGTATCAGTCAACCTAAAGCTCATGACTGGAAAACAAATTCAATCCACCTTAATAGGCATAATGAAATTACAGGACAGAAGATTGAAGTGTGATTGATTTCATGATTCTGTTTCCCATCTTTCTGGAGAAATGGAAAGGATTGACAATGAATGATTGCCAGAATGGAAATTGGATATTCCCCATGGGAGCATTCAGTAAAATGATGAGGGTCCTGTAGAAGAAACTTGCATATACTGTTTCTGTGCTCCTCAAATTTATCAAAAAAATCGTCCAACGCAGAGAGTACACTGTCATATTTAACTTCCACAGTTTTCTATTTTACCTTTGTACATTTCGTAGAACGATGTGCAAGCCATTTTATCTTGATCTTTAGTTTGGTATTTATTTTTACAAGCTGAGTGAGAGGCTTAATAAGTAGTAGTCAGTCTCTCTCTTTATAGTTAAATAGTTTGCAAGGCCAAAACCACCGAGCACATTTGAGCCACATGGCAAGTCTACGAAATATTGTTCTGTCTCAAAATCCTGGTCGCATTCACTAAAAAATTTTACTGGTAGACATGTCTTAGTGCTTCAATCCAGTACATTTTCATCATTAATCCTGATTGTCTAAGACTTTGGTCTTAATTATTGGAGCAAGATTTGTATCAATTTGATTTGCACGACAAGATAGAAGTTTCTTTTTTGTTTGTTATACACCTACTGTTCTGTTTCTTTTAATGTCAAGGATTGCTTTAGAAGCCATATGTAGGAAACAGAAAACTAATATTTGTTATAACGTCTTGCAGGATTTTTACGAGTTATGGCCTCAGAAGTTCCAGTACAAGACAAATGGAGTTACCCAGGTAAACAAAATAAAATTGTTTTCCCCTATTGTATACCTCTCTTGAAGTTGTGGTTTCTCACCAAGAACTCAGACAAGATGATTTGTATTACTTTCTCAATCTGTGATTTCTTAGTCATTTTGGAAAGGAATTGGTTGTGTAGTATTGTCAAAACACATTGATATTTGCATTGTTTTAAAACTTCTAATATGTGATTATACAAGGCATAGTAGTTTGTCCTGGTAGTAAATGTTCTAACTTCTGTACATTGTTTATCAGCGCCGATGGGTAGTGGTGAGCAATCCAAATTTGTCTTCACTTATCTCAAAATGGCTTGGAACAGAATCCTGGATACGCAATGTTGATCTCTTAGCTGGTTTGCGACAACATGTTTCAGATCCTGATCTACAGCGTGAATGGAAGATGGTAAAACATTGAACTTATTTGCATTTTGTAGTGATCTAGAAAGAACTATTTATGGTGCTGCTATTGCATTTTGAGTATAATGCTGGAAATAATTTTAGTTCATTGACTTGCGTAGGTGAAGAAGGTTAATAAAGCGAGGCTCGCAGAATATATTGAAACACTTAGTGGAATAAAGGTTTACTGATATCTACATTTGTTCAAAGTGTTAAGTCTCTTTGTTTGCTGACTGCCAACTTTACGCTCTTGCATTTTTCGAAAGCTTGAATTTCATGCAAAGGTTTTTTGCTGTTTTACTTTGCAGGTCAGTTTAGATGCAATGTTTGATGTTCAGATAAAACGAATTCATGAGTACAAAAGGCAACTGTTAAATATATTGGGGATCATCCATCGATACGACTGCATAAAGGTATCTAAAGCTTTTAACCATATATAGATACATTGGGCACCATGTCTTGATATGACTGCTGTTAGTTGAAAATCTTGTAGCCAATGAGCCATTTGAATCAAATGGCTCGAGAGAAGGTTGTAACCATAAATAGCAGTGGTTTTAACTCTGTTCTACTTGTTAGGATATTTTGCATTAATTATGTTATGTGAAGCAACAGAACTAGATAGTTTACTTCAGGGGTAAGCAGACTTCAGTCCTGACTATTAAACAGTTATTTTGTCCTAATTAGTTCTAGAGTTCTCTGATGTTTAAGATCATGGAAAGGATTCTGCTCCTCTTGCACAAAGTGCCTTATGTCCTTTTGAGTAGCGGAACCTGATTAGACTTGGATGTGTCATAGATGGATTGTATTAATCTTATACTACAAAATGCGACTACTAGTTATTTCTGTATTTCATGTTCAACCAGCAGAAAGATGCCCATAAGATTTTATGCAGCTCTTTGTCATCTTGAAACTGGTTTTTACTTTACCTTTAATCTAATGTATTCGGCTTCTTTCCCCAAAAGTTCTTTTATTAGAAGGGAGTTGAAAGCTCCTAAGTTTGAACATGGTTTAGGTGATGGTTCCCCTGTGTCCCTTTCTTGTAGGTGTAGTATAGGTGATTAACATCATTACTTTGTCGATGTTTTACATCATTACGAAGGTTAATCTTTATCTTCAAAGAATAATAAAGGATGACTAGAGAATGTTTCAGTTTTGAAAGTAGATGCATAGTTTTATTCCTTAGTCTAATGAACTTCTAGATCCTGAGGGATGATATACTAGTCTGGGTAATATTTTCTTTTTCTTTTTTCTTTCTCCCAATTTCTGATAGAATATGGAGACAAGTGACAGAAGGAAGGTTGTACCTCGTGTCTGCATAATAGGAGGGAAAGCTGCTCCTGGCTACGATATTGCAAAGAAGATTATCAAACTTTGTCATGTGGTAGCAGAGAAAATTAACAATGATGCTGACATTGGGGATCTCCTGAAATTGGTAGAGCAAAAAACTCATTTCTTTGCCCGTGCTCTTATTCTTAGTCTGTAAGATAAAAACTATTAAGAATGAGTGAAAATGATGCATAAAAACCTACTATAGTTTTTACTGGGTTGGTGGTGGGAGGGCTGGGACCATGTAACTAGCCTACTGTGATTTCTTTTCACTAATTGCGGAACATATAAAGACATTATTCTTTATTATTATTTTTTTAAAATTCTCTTCAGTCTACATGAACTAGGTAGAGTTATTGGCTCATTCATTGGTACAACAGGTTTTTATACCCGATTATAATGTCTCTGTGGCTGAACTGGTTATTCCAGGAAGTGACCTCTCGCAGCACTTAAGGTATGTCTTTTCTCCTGTCTATGTTGATCATTCGTTGCCTTTAATCTTTTTCGTTAATTTATTGTGGTTGACTGCTACTGATATATCATGTTTTCTATTCAAATCAAACTTTTGCATGGGAAGCTGCATACCTAAATTAATCCTTTTCTGGCCATTATATTCAGTTTCTTCTTGTTACAAGCATTCAAGGTATGTAAATGACTTAGAAAAAGTGTGATCTATCCTTTCTATGACTGTGGATATGGGCTTTGAGCAACTAGTAGTATATCCAATTCCTTTAGGATTATCATGGCATCAAAGCATTAATTGCCCATAAGGTCATTCAGAACAATGTAAAACCCTAGAAATTTAACCAGAGCCATAAAGTTTCAAACCTAAACCGTCATACTAGTTCTTGACAAATTTTTAGAGCTTGTTGATGTCAACTGATGATCAAGACCCCGGGATGACTTTATGTGGCTGTCCATACTGGGATTTTAGGTGTGCTTGGATAAAGATTATATGTAATGTTTGTACTGTTAGCTTGATGAACAAAGTCCTGAACTGCAGCTTGCCAACTAAATGCGGTGTATTTAGGATGATTCACTATGGTTTTTTGGATGTTATGCTACTTTCTGTGTCTATAATTTGTTCTATATTTTTGAAGTACGGCTGGACATGAGGCATCTGGAACTGGGAGCATGAAATTTTTGATGAATGGTTGTTTGCTGCTAGCTACTGCTGATGGGGCAATAGTTGAAATAATGGAGGAAGTAGGAGCAGATAACATGGTAATTACCATTAAAATGATTGATCTGCTTTAAAAAAATTTTCTTTTGATAGTTTTGCATGGTGAAAGGCAATTTTCATTTGAAGTTTGCTCAAGAGTGAATGCCTTAGCAAAAATGCATGCGTACTGAAGATTCTGACAGCTTTTGACATGTGGTGAAAACACCATAAAGAAAATGCTAGGATGGAAAGCAGTTGTTTTTGATGTGCTAGTGAAAAGTTATAAAATGAGAAAAGAAAATTCCATGTGAATTGAGTTACTTTTTTTGCTCATTTTATGCTTAGGTTTTATGAAGGTTTAAAACCTTGTCCAACTGTAGCATCCAAAAGCTTCTTAATGCATTCAGAATGATTTCTTCCATTAGGATGTAAGTTATGATGCTCTGAAGAGCAGGCTTTATAAAAGAACAAAGGTCTAGATACCTTCATTTTTTTCCTTTGTTTTGCAATTTGTTGTTCTTTTAGAAGTGCAAGAAAATGGTAATTTGTTTGTCCTTGGATTGTTTGTGTTTGTATGTGCGCATGTGTGTATGCCTTTTCTTTTAATTTGATATGACGCGTATACATTGTTGCAATGCACTTGCATGGTGGTTTGTCAACTGAATTTAGTCAGCATGTTGAGCATTTAAACCAGTATTTTGTGACATGGCACCTATTTATATCGATTGTAACAATAGTAACAGTTCTGTTGCCACTGTATGGCCATAGCAAGTAATGGATCTCTATTAAGCTGATGAGCTGTTGTGCTGAAAGCTACTAAAATACAATCTGAGAATGTGCTAGCAGGAAGAATGCAACTTTGACTTGATATCCAAAGATGTGTTGTTAATGCATAAGCATATGGAGTTTGACCTTATTCTTATTGGGTTTGCAGTTCTTTGGATATGTGTTTATGCAAATTTACTTTTACTGGTGTGCTCTAGCTTTAAGGCATCCTCACCATTGAATTATTGTTTGTCTTGCCATTTACTCGTGCTTATATGATGAATTCACTCCTCAAAATTTGGCAGTTCTTATTTGGTGCAAAAGTGAATGAAGTTCCAGCATTGCATGAGAAGGGAGCTTCACTCAAAGCACCCCTTCAGTTTTTGAGAGTTGTAAGGTAAAGAGTCATTAAGCAATCTCACTGTTCTCATCAATGATTGCTCTGTTGTTGTAGTTCTGTGTTTTGCTTTCCTTCCTGCTGAGTTCTGACATATGTATGGTTAGAACCTTTGGCTCCCACTAGAGGGGAAAACCATAAATTCCTATAGCGCATCTGAAAAATTATGCATATTTGTAAACTTCCATGTAAGAGGTTGGCTGCAAATCCTAATATTCACCCTCTTTGTGAATTATTTCTTCTGTGCCTTGCCGTCCCAATATGTGCTTGTGCAATGACTATTCAAACTCATCATTAAACTTCTTTTTACTGAATCAGTGTGTCCATGATTTGCAGAATGGTCCGAGATGGTTATTTTGGCTTCAAAGACTATTTCAAGTCATTATGCGACACTTTGGAGGATGGGAAAGATTTTTATCTCCTGGGATATGATTTTGCTAGTTATTTAGAGGCTCAGGTAGTGTTCTGGCCTTGGGCAATTGTTTTGCTTCCTTAAAATTGTGGTAGGACTAAATCAACATGATATTGTTGCAGGCTGCTGCTGATAGAACATTTGTTGATCCAGAGAAGTGGATTCATATGAGCATCCTGAGTACGGCTGGCTCTGGAAAGTTCAGCAGTGACAAAACAATAGAAGAATACGCAAAGCATACCTGGGGAATTGAACCTTGTAAATGCCCTTTTTGATGCAAAACATTGAGAGTTCCAATAGCAGCAATAATGTATCTAGAGAGCCGTCCTGAATTGATAGGCAGAAGCAGCCTGTTTGCATGGGCAAAGTACTACCTTGTCTTTCCTGTCATGATCTATGCTCTCTAAAGTACAATCAGTGGCAAGGGTGTGTGATCACATTACCACAATGCTTCTTCTCTGTTGCTTTAGACACTGGAAATTTATTCATTCCCTGGTAGAAGCTGCAGAAATGGTTGCATCAGCATCAGAAAGGCAATAAAGTGCGTCCTCTCTTACATCAAGATAAATTCATCGCTGAAGTTAGAAGCTGCAATAAATGGTTTCGTCCATGATGTGGAATGCAACTTGTATCTCTCATTTTGTCTCAATAGATTTTATGATACTATACATGGAACCCCAATAGATGATAATGTCAAAAGACGTCCCCCTGATTGAGCAAGGTCTCGGTTAGCCTGGGTAACAGATTGGGGTAAGGCCTGCAGCTCCTTAACTTTGGCAGGTACTCCCTCCTTCCCATTTGAAAGTGTCATACTTTCTATTTTAAGATATCCCAAAATATTTGTCACTTATTAAAAATAGTAAAGACTTTTCATTCAATTTCACTCTTTTACCCTTTTGGTCCCCACAATAATCAAGTTAAGTGTGCCCTTTGAGCTCACTTGTTCAGTATTCATGTGTTTGAAAAGTTCATATGAATACGCGCGTGGAGTGAAAAACCATAAGGAACTTGGTTGAGACCTCAGCACGCACAAGATATATGCAAACAAAACAAAAGTTCTGGTTCTACCCTCCAGTAGTTGTTTAGGCTTTTAATTTGAATTGGGATCAATACCTGAACTTATTGCATTTACACGAAGAGCTTTGGCGAGGGACAAAACGGTAAGCAACTCACCTATGCTGGAACTATTCATAAAAAGCACAGTTTACTGGAACTATTCATAAAAAGCACAGTTTTCTAAGTGCGACGAAATTTTTGGGACGAAGGGAGTACTAGATAGTAGCAAACACCAACTCAATGCAGTTTCGCAATAGCCTTGTCAAGGACCTCCAGGTTACTAATAGGCAGATAGATATCTATAGATTTGAGTGGGTTTGCTACTTTATTGTTTCTGCATAATTTATAGGCAGAATTTATTGTTTCTACTTTATAGCTACTAATTTTCTTCCCATTCTTATTGACCTTGGACCTGAAAATGTACAATTTCAATGGGGAAAGGAAGTTTATAAATTTCTAACAACGTCTAACTCTGCCAGGGTTTCAAATGAAAAAGAAAGGGGGAATAAAAGCAGATATAAATGAAGAAATGAGAATTTTCCTCTAAAACTGTTAAAGAAAAGAAACAGTAGCTTTCAGATTTACCAAAACAAGGGGCCCAAAAAAGAAAATGAAGAAGAAGGAGAAGGGGGAATTAGCGTGAATTTTGTGCATTTGAAGATCAACAAGATGTCCAATATTTAAAGAGAAATGCCAAAAATGGAATTATGCTCCCAGATATATTTTAATACGCTTCGGCTTAGCTTCATAAATTTTGTTCTTTTCTTTCATATTTTATCTCTAAATAACCCGACTCGTTGTAATGTAACGGTTGAAAGTAGTAGTTAGTTTAGTTAGGGAGCGGTCATCTGACAAGTGACGATCAAATCTTTCCTCGTACGACTCAAACTTCTAAAGAGCAAAAGCTGAAAGCGGTAGTAGGATTGGAATGTCGATTCTCTTAGCTTTGTTTGTGGCTACGTTCACGCCTCTTGTCTCATTCCTCGAATCAACGACGGCTTTGACTTCTCAAGTCAGCACTCGGACTGCTTTGTCCGGAGACTCGCCGACGACATGCGACTGTCTATTCTGCGAAGTCAAGGAAGCCCAGTTTAAGCTCGCTCAATTAGGTCACTTCTTTAAACTCTATTCATCACCAGACGGTATTCCGAAGAATTTGAATTTAGTCATTTTAGATTTTATGTATTTGCTAAATGAACCAATCTTAGGATGTGTTAATAAGATTTTAATCCTGTGAATTTCTCTCCTTTCTTCCGAAATATGTGGCTCGAACAATTTTAACCATTGTTTCTGTCAGGAGGAACATGATAAATAAGATTATTATGTGGGTGGGATAGATTTTTGCATTTTGTCTCTAGTACTAGTACTCTTATTGACTGACAGCGACGCAGTCATTGGACAAAGAGAATCTTGACAATGTGGTAGTATCAATGCAGAGTCTGCACTTGTGAAAAGCTCCCAGGATTTGAATGCTAAAGGTCTACATGCCAGAGAATGTGAGAAGAAAATTGAGGACTTGAACCTTGAGATAGATCTTCTAAAGACTGCTTTAAAAAGCTTTGAGGTTGGTCCTCTATTACAAGCTTGACAAGTTGCTGCACTCGGTGTTTTTTGAACGGACAAGTGTGCTTTTGCTAGTAATCAACAAATTAGTTGGTCTCAGACAAAAATCATTTAGTTCTTTATATGGAACAACACTTCCCCCCCCCCCCCCCCCCCCAACCAATGTATTAGCAGAAATTTGTGTTTGAGGGAGAGACCTGTCATAGGGAATGATGAGGTAGTTGACAGCAACTATGGTCTTTTTTTTCTGCCTGCACATTTTCCGTTGTTTTTTACAGGTTAATTTTCTTGTTCTGAGCACAGTTCTTGTTAGCTGTTCATCCATTTGGTAGTACGATGTTGATATGGTTAATATGCATCTAGTCATTGTACGTTGTTAAACTGCACATGATTGTCAAGACTGAGATAATGATTTGTGGCAGAAGAAAATAGAAACTGTTCTTAGCCTTTTAAATGAAACGTTGAATAAAATGGGAAAAGTACTTGCTGAAAGATGATGATAAATACATGATTAGATATCTGATTTGATTGCAGGATGTTTCCTCACATGCAAAGGAAAAGCTTTCTGCTCTTGAAGGAGAGGTATGGAATTTTAAATCCACTTATGTTTTCCAAATAAGTAATTTGTTCAATTGTTGAACATATATAAAGAGTAGAATTGGTGATTTTGCAGCTTCAACTTCTTTGGTCTGTCTCAAGGAGAAACAATTTTGAGATCCACACGCTTGAGCATAGAGTACATGATGCTGAAAAGAGATTAAATGCAGTTACATCAAAAGCGGAAAAGGTCAGTGGTATGTAATGTCATTGATGATCTAGTTACTTACTGAAGATTTACTGTGGGAACTACTCTAGGAATTACCTAAATAATGCCTATTTTCTTCGAAACTTGTGAGTTTGTTATGTTTATTGTCTAGAAGACAGAAAACATCTGGCGTCAAAAATATTACTTCGAGTTCCATCTGAAAATAATGTATTTATAGTCAGCATACATACTCTGTATCTTTCCTTCTCAAACTGTTCTTTTTTGGCACCATAAAATTCATTTTGTTGTAAGTTTGTAACAACACGAAGGGCCTCCTCTCTAGTTGTGGTGGCTCGTTATTAGGTGTAGAAGTTTAGGATCTATAAGGTAAGAGAAAGAAAGTAGTAGTAGAGAAGTTGCTCGA
Source organism: Coffea arabica (assembly GCF_036785885.1). Classification (NCBI taxonomy): domain Eukaryota; kingdom Viridiplantae; phylum Streptophyta; class Magnoliopsida; order Gentianales; family Rubiaceae; genus Coffea; species Coffea arabica. The sequence continues at coordinate 12,180,217 of NC_092313.1, read as the reverse complement.
TATGAATATCAAGTAAAGCCTGATTGTGGCAGAGAACTTTTATTCATAGATCTGATGCTCATTACTGATAGCTATCTCTCTGGTCTGTTAGGGGAAAAAGATATGTCTTATTAACTAAATTAAACTTTAAAACTTTTGTCTTTAATTTTCCCTGTGGAAATGTAACAACATCCTTCAAAGAGATAAGATGGAATTGACTACAGCAGTAAAATGAAAAAGTTGTGCATGGTTTGTCTTTGGTTGCTGGTATTTTCATGTCTTTCTTGAGAGGAAGAATGATGAGTAATCATTTGTTTTGGTTGTATTCATACTGGAAAAAAATTTCGTCTTCTTATTGAGATATCTGTGGAGTATGCAGCTGGTCCTTTTCTGTTTGGTAAAGTTTTGTTTCTTGCATGTTTTAGTGGAGTGTGGCATTATCAGCTATGACTTATATGGTGGTATCATCTAAAGGATATGCCAGTTCTTAGAGGATTGTTTGTTGAAATATTAGATTGAAAAGGGAACAACATCTAACTATGAGAAAAATGTAGTTCCGAACTTGGATTATCCCATGTTTTGTATTTGATGATAATGTTTATGTTGCTCAGCATCAGTTTCATTTAATCAGAAGTGTAAATAACTAACTCTCAACTTTTTCTTTGTGCGTACAGATGGCTGATATTGTATCTGAACAGTGGATTCAAATTCAGCAACTTGAACAAGCTGTTCAAATGATACAGGTGTCTCTCACTGCAGTTCAAGTTTTGTACCCATGTTGACAAATTACTCAACTCATAGTTGACTTGTTTCAAACTTTTATATTCAGGTGAGGGCATTGAAGGTTAGAAGGCAGCTGAGGACCGCAAGATGTCCATTTGTGAAGGTTGCGATTCTATATTTTACTCCTTGCTCTGATTTATTACTAGTGAATAATGTACTATCAAACCAGCAAATGTTGGCAAGATCTCTTATTCATGATTTTCTTGCATACTTTGAACAATACAAGAACCTAATGACCTTTACTGTTGTAGTTTGTGAGAAGTTTATTCTTGCATACTTTGAACAATACAAGAACCTAATGACCTTTACTGTTGTAGTTTGTGAGAAGTTTATTTGCTGAACGCCTTGAAATGCTAAAGGGGATTCTAGACCCATATATAGCCACAGGAAGGTCCGTTTTGGAGAGGTCTCCACATCATCTGCAGAGAACCTTTTCAACAGTAGAATATTGCCATCACTGGGTATGCTCTGCCTCCTTCTTCCCTCTAGATTTTTTGAGGTAAAACTTTAAGTAATTTTCAAATTAATGAAGAATTATAATTTTTATGAGATAATTTGTCACTTTGCATTTTCTAAGAAACTAGTTCTTCCTCTATTTTTCCGTCTCCTGTTTCATATACTGATTGCTGATCCCCCCCCCCCCCCCCCTATCTGGTTCTTTTGTTTTCTTTTCCCTTTCTTTTTAGATCTGATTTTGGATGGTGGTTACCAATGAAGTATCAATCAACCATAAAGAAAATTCTTTTCCTGCGAACTTGCAAGTCAGGCCAATAATGTTGGATCTTTGCTTTTGTTTTGCCTCTTAGTATTGGGGTACTGATAGTAATGGATGGTTTGGCACCTTGAGACACAGTTTTTGCTCTCTTGATATCACTCATCGTAAATTATTTTTCTTTTGATCCTGTTTTGGACAAAGCCTGCTTTCTTGCTCAAGTATACATGGTGAACTTGCTGTGACTTGGACTTGGAGTACTATCAAAATGAATTGTGTTAAAAACCATTACAATCGACATTTCCTCACAAGATTTCGTTTGTTCTCTTTGATTGATCTAAGTGGCTTGAAATCAACTGAATTGGCTGGTTCTCAAGCTGATTTTCTGCTTGTACTCTTTTCACGTCCACTTCCTATACACGAACAGTGGCATATTTTGGACAGACTAATGGCTTAATTTCTTGCAGTAGACTGACTGGGAGGGATTTTTGGATGATCTTAACACGTGTATTATTTAGTTACAAGGTTGTATCAAGCAGTCAATGTTGAGGAATGAGTTTACTGCAGTTCTTGCTAACGACGAAGTGGTGTTTTTTCTGGTAGTTCATTTTACTTCTATGTTTTCAAGCTTGATGATGCGTTGTAGACATGTAATTTGTTAATCTACTCATCTGAAACAATGCAGGCTTCAGCATTGGTCACCTTTCCAATATTAAGCATCTGCATGTTATTTTCATCACGTTTTATATAAGTTGGGATGAATCTCTTCTATTGAACAAGTTGGCATGCTCTTCAGTCTTGAAGGAAGCTGGCACGCTCTTCATCAATATCTTTACTCAAGAAAGTTTAATACTCCTGATACAGTTGCAGACAGAAAGGGTTGTGATAGCTACTGCATCAACATAAGAGTTGGAACGATTATAACTTCCCTTTCTATGCTTCAGCTAAATGGTTGGAACAATCCTATGTTTCCTCACTGTAATGCCACCCTCTTTTCAGGGGTGCATCAAGTCAATTCCACTAATGTTTAACAAAGTGACTTCTTAGATTTGGTATGTCTGCGAAGTTTTTCATTGGTTAGGCATCAGAGTCAAAGATCCACTTGGAAGAAATGTGGAAGTGTCAAATGTTATTTTGGTTTTTGTGGCCATTGTCTTGTTTCTGCTAGCATTTACTTTAATGTTGCGTGGAGATTAAAGATTGTTGCTTTTGTAAAATCAAGGAACGAGGAAATGTGGGCATGAATAGGGATTTTCTGGGCCAAGGATTGGGGATATGACGAGAACATACACATATAATGAAGGTAAGAGCTGACAAAAAGCCACCGTGTCTATTTTGTTTTTAATTATCACCATTTTTTGCCGTGAGGTTTAGAGTTCAAATTCTGTCACAGTTAAAAATGGGAACGATGTAAGGAGGGGTGAGGGGTGAGAGGATTAAAAAAAAATTTTATAAAAAAAAAATAGAAAATATGTTTGGTCTAATCCTAGTTATCAATCATATCAAGTAACATCTCTTCTGTTCGCCTTTTTATCCTTCGGACAAATGGATTCGCACGATTAACTCTATCCTTGTGACGTTTTGCACTTGAACCAGAAAGGAAGATCCAAAAAATTGGGGGAGGAAATTATGGATACTCTGATTTTCCAGACCCTTGTTGTATGTAATTTCACTGAATCCATCTCGCTCAATCTTTCTTATTTTTCTTTTTTCTGTTTTTCCCCTCCTTCCAATCCTTTAATTTGCTGTCTTCTTCTTATAGGCCTATCAGTAACAGATGATAGAAACGATCCAGCAAACAAACGCAGAGGGGAAAATGGCGAGAGGACCCCAATGATGCCAAGAAAATGGAAGACACGACATGGGAGCAAAGAATCCATGCTTTGACCCATATCATAACCAACCCTACAACCACACCACCCCTCCATTCTCAATTCTTCATAGCCGCCCAAGTTCCCTGCTACATCCACTGGGACTACCCGCCAATTCTCTGCACCAAACCCTCTTCCACTTTCCCATCTCTGCATCTCAAATGGGCTATCTCTCTTTTCCTCAACAAGGTCTCCAGATTGGGTCTTCCCCGGACTTCTTGGAGGTCCAAATGCCCGTTTCAGCTGCCCCCACCGATCATCCTTGCTAAAGGAGTGGAGGAAGCTCAGTGGGGTGATGCTGAGAAGAGAGAATATGTGAGGAAAAGATTGAGAAGGAAACGACTTGGGAGCAATGTTCATCCCTTGATTCCAATTCTTGTACCAAATCTATTGTTGTTTGCCCTTCTGTTCTGGGATCCTGTACCAGAGTACACTTTGTAGGTAAATTTCTGTTTTATCATCATCATCATTTGTGGATATTGTGAGACCACCAACGTACCTTTGGGTGTTATCGTGTATTTTGACTTTTATTGTCGCTAATCTATATTGAGCAGGACTTGAAATTGGGAATTGTTATTAAGCAGTAATATCTAGCTTTGCTTGTGCTGTCACTTGCAGTTGTTAGATTAATCCCTAGATAGTATTATGGAACGAAGAAATTGCAATTGCTTGATCAATTTTTTGCCAATCATCTACTTTAGTTGAATGGAAGTATTTCCTTTGGAAAATTCAGCAGGAAAATTTGTTAAACTCTGTTGAGCGTCTGCCGTTCTTCATTTTCCTTTGAAAGCTGTTTGGATATGTGCTTAGTTTCCAGAAGCTTGGGAAAGTGGGAGGAAGAGATAACTTGGGCATCCAACTCATTTAGGCATCAGTTTAAAAGGGTAACCTTTGCAATTACAGTCTATAAACTGTGGAGTGCTAGGAATGCTGTGAGGTTTTTCAAGCTAAATATACAACTGCTACTGGGATTATGAATTCCATCATTGATATGGTGTAGAATGTGGTCAGAACTAGGGACAAAAATTCCAGGATGCAAGGAGAATTGTGGATTGGCACTACGACAGGACCCTCACTGGATCAGTTCTGCTAGATTTTTGGATAGTCTGTGAACAGTCAGTTGTTCCCTTGTGTGTAGTTGTCATTGCTTAATGCTTATCATCAATAAAAATCTTTTTTTTTTTTTTTGCTTGAAAAAAAACGCAGTACAAGATCATAAAAAGAAATTCTCTCTATTTTTTTCCTCGAACAGCGGAAGAATCACCAAATTCTCTTGTGATTTCTCCTTCACATTCTTTGGGTTTCTTGAGAATAATACCTGCCTATTATCTAAATAAGCGGAACTAGTCAAGGTTGTGGCTAAAAGAAGGGTCCATGTTTGGATTGCATTTTCTGAATTTTTTATAGAAAAATTAATGTAATAATTTGATATATGTGAAGTAAAAAGATGTTGAGCATCAATTTTTCTTTGTTTTCAAAACAAGACCACTAGTGTGATCTTCTGTCGTTTTGGACGGATACTTTTTAATTTCTGTCGTTTGGGAGAAACCGTGAAAACAAAAGGGTTGGACAGATTTCGTTTTCCTTCTAAAGCCAAAATGTTTTCCACCCATTTATGGCCGAATTTGGATGGAAAGTTGAGAGAAAATTTTGTATAATTTTTTGAAAATACCAACTTTATCCTTGAATGACTTATGAACTAAAATTTTAATAACATCTATATCCAAAATCATCTCATTTCTTTCATAAACTCCCAAATAATATTAAAGTACCTTCACTTTTTTTTCTCATCTTTTATTTTCTCTGGTAACTTAAGATTTCTCTTCTTTTCTTTTCTGTCCTCAACTCCCAAAAGACCCATTCAAGTTTCACAAACTTGTTATATAACTAAACTACTATTAGATTTTGAAATCGACAAAAAGCAAGTTTAATTTCCAAATAACCTTAATAAATACTACTATGATTAAAGTATATAGACACAATTAGTTGGATGAATTTTCTAAAGTAACTTGAACATAAGTGTAAAGTGAAACACGAGAATTGGTTCCTTGATGATATCAGACCTTTTTTGTTTTTTGGTGAAACACAAGTTTAATTTTGAATTCATAATCTCCTACTCATAATTTTTCTTTCTTTACCATCCAACCCAACCCTTCCCCTCTATCTTGCCGGTTACAAAGTCTAAAAGAAAGAAGTTTAACCTTTAAATATATGGTGGTTGAAGTGAGTCTAAAAGAAGGAATTTAACCTTTAAATATTTGGTGGTTGAAGTGAATTTTCTGTTTCCTCAAGAAAGTGCAAAAGAAAACGTGGCCAAACCAGTAATAGTGCTTAATTTTCTTTTCTTCCACTGAAAGATTTCTGGTACTGAAAACTACTCATTGACAGAGTCAAACGTCGTCTGACTCGTGGCCTTCCAGCATCTTGAGCCTTCTACTTGACGCGCCCCAAAAGTTTCTCCGTCTTTGGAACAAGGCCCCAAAAGTTTCTCAACTTGGTTAAACCGTTCCAACCACCCCTTCGTTTCTCACCACAACACATCTTGAGGAAATTGCCACATCTTTACCTATCAAGACAAGATAGTCGGGCTGTAGCGTAGGTATCAGCTGTATTCGTATTCTTGCAGAATTTGATGAACCATTGCTCAAGCAACTATAATCTTCTTGGTTGCAGGTGCGAAAATATAAAGAAAATCCCATAATTTAGAACGATGAGAGCCAATGAGAAAACAGAAACCACCTATACCATTTTTGAGGCTACATGTTAATTTAGCCCCTCGAACAACATCTATTGTCTCCCTTAATCAATTATAAATGTCTGTGAACTAGTTGATTGAAGCGATTAACTACAAAACATACGCCTAACACCCAAAAAAATATGTAGTAGACTGTAGTATAAACATGATTCAAACACGTTTTGCCTAATTTGTATATATAGTAGTAGTCTAGACTGAAAGCTTATTGACCGAAAGTATGCAATTCTAATTACTAGTTCGTGGAAATTAAACTATGATAAGTAAATGAGACAAATGCACAATTTGAGAGGTAAAAAGCACGTCTTACATTAAAACTCTCTTGATTTGCAGTACATGCTAGATATATGATAATGACAAGTTGCCCAAGAATTAAGAACTAAAAATGACAAGATGCATATGAAAAAATGTTGAGATTGCCTTCATGTGAGTTCTGTAATGGAAATCAAGATGCCATTGTCATGTAGGTTAAGAACACACAATTGGTCTAGGATCAAATCAACAATAGAATAAGTTTTTTTCTTAAAATTCGCAATGATAATGAGTACTTCTACTTTGGAGCGTTAGAATTTAGAGAACTACACTTAAAAATTTCTAGAATGCTGTTATACGTGTCAATAGAGACATTGCCAGATCTTTAGTAATTTTTATACAGTTAGTAGCTCATTCAGTCATAAGTATTCTACAATCTACATCCTTAAAAAAATCTGCTTCCGCGGTTTCCTTCTACAAACCGGCTCATTGTATTGCACTGCCACTATCACCTAAACGGTGACCCTCTTTGTCCATTACCTTGATTTTCCTAACAACTCGCTCCTAATCTTTCTCTTAATATCACTCTCTATATATAACACTAGTCTCCATCTCACTACTCATTCACTACCAATTCTTCATTGTTAAAAAAAGGGAGACCAACTCAATCTTTTTCCTTCTACTTCCCTCAAGTCCTATCCTTCACTGATCATCATCAACAATATACTTAGATCACGGTTCATAATATGGAAACCGTGTTGCTTTTTACCATAGCCATTGGTACGTCAACTTATCTCCTATGGTTCTATCTTCTAGCTCGAAAGCTTACCGGTCCAAAAGTTTGGCCATTTTTTGGCAGCCTTCCATTTTTATTCTTGAACCGTAGACGATTTCACGACTGGATAGCTGGAAACCTCCGGTCCACCGGCGCAGCTGCCACGTACCAAACAAGCACCATTTGTATACCATTTCTGGCACGTAGACAAGGGTTCTATACGGTCACATGCCACCCTAAAAACATCGAACACATTCTCCGAACCCGGTTCGATAACTATCCCAAAGGCCCCACATGGCAAACCGCCTTCCATGATCTTCTCGGGCAAGGTATATTCAACAGCGATGGTGAAACATGGCTTATACAGAGAAAAACTGCTGCCCTCGAGTTTACAACCAGGACTCTTCGTCAAGCCATGAATAGGTGGGTGAACCGGACCATCAGAACCCGGTTGTGGGTTATTCTGGAGAAGGCTTCCAAAGAACACATTGCAGTGGACTTGCAGGACTTGCTACTACGCTTGACATTCGATAACATTTGTGGCCTTACCTTCGGTAAAGATCCCGAAACCCTCTCCCCTGAATTACCCGAAAATCCTTTCGCCATAGCCTTCGATTCAGCGACTGAAGCAACACTGCAAAGATTGCTCTACCCCGGTTTTTTATGGAGGTTGAAGAAAATCTTCGGTTTTGGAGCTGAAATGAGACTAAAGAAAAGCCTTGAGGTCGTGGAAACCTACATGACTGATGCTTTAGACGCACGTAAAGAAACTCCGTCCGATGATCTCTTATCCCGCTTCATGAAAAAGAGGGATGTCGACGGAAATCTCTTCCCAAGCTCAGTCCTCAAACGCATTGCGCTCAACTTTGTTCTTGCAGGCCGCGACACTTCCTCTGTAGCTCTCAGCTGGTTCTTCTGGCTTGTCATGAACAACCCTCGAGTTGAGCAAAAGATCGTCAACGAATTATCCACCGTTTTACAAGATTCTCGAGGCGATGACATAGAAAAGTGGATTGAAGAGCCATTGGTGTTTGATGAAGCCGACAGGTTAGTCTATCTTAAAGCTGCATTAGCTGAAACCCTCCGTTTATACCCCTCAGTGCCTGAAGACTTCAAATATGTAGTCTCCGACGATGTCTTGCCGGACGGGACCCATGTTCCGGCTGGTTCAACGGTGACTTATTCGATATACTCGATGGGAAGGATGAAGACTGTGTGGGGAGAGGACTGCATGGAGTTTAAACCGGAGAGGTGGCTCTCCACCGCTGGAGACCGGTTCGAGCAGCCTAAGGATGTTTACAAATTTGTCGCGTTCAATGGTGGACCGAGAACTTGTTTAGGCAAGGACTTGGCTTACCTCCAAATGAAGTCTGTGGCTTCAGCAGTGCTTCTTCGTTACCGGCTATCACTGGTCCCCGGTCACCGGGTTGAACAAAAGATGTCTTTGACCTTGTTCATGAAGCATGGTCTGAAAGTGTATTTGAGTCCACGTCTGCTTGCAGCTCCAGCTCCAGCATCAATGGTTGCCATGTCAGCATAAAAGGTGACAAAGTAAAATTGGGAGTTTTGAATGAGGGCAGAACTGGAATTTCACAGTAAGGGTTGGATTGGGTCTGGGTTCCAGGTTCAAAATGAATATTGGTGATTTAATTTGCATTTACATTTTGTTATAAATATTCTGGAAAAGTTTGTTTGATGTTTATATACATATTTGAGAGTGGTTACTCAAATATAGTGAAAGCAAAGGATGTTTTCGTCAGTTAAGAGCTGGTTCTTGTCCAGGGAGAAAAATTTGTAATTTCCATGTCCATAGATATGAATTTTCATCTGCTACTCCATTAAATTAATAAAAGGGAAAGTTTTATTTATGGTGCTGATTGATTTATCTCTCACAACACATGACAATGAAATTCTTCAAGTCTTTACATCTCTAATCTGGAAGTGGCCTCTTGGTCACTTTACTATAGACTCGTAGCAAACAACCCATTAAACTAGTACTTAATTTCAAGTCAACAATAGGTAAACAAACGAAAAACTGATATCTTTTTCATTGCATTTTTTTTGGGTTCTGTACGAGCACGAAATCCCGGGATTGAGGTTCCCAAGGAGGGAAAAAAAGTTCCCGAGACGGAGGTTCTTATGAAACAACGAAGCAGAGCTGGGGTTGGTCCCCGGTTCAACTCCGATACCTAAAGTTAGCAAAGGTAGGAGTTAGGTTTTGTGATCAGCTACCTTGAGGGATCCGCGAGGGAGGTGTTTATAGTATGATGATTGGTAGGTTATTAGATTTCTGACCGCTTTAATGAGGTAGGGTGCGACTACAGGTCGACTATAGGTTTGAGTATCTAGCTAGTTAGAGGGTGATGTCAATTACTTCATATCAACCACGTGCTGCGCTCATGAGGCCATTCGAACTGTAAGGATGCGATCTTGCTTGAGTAGTAGTCCTCGGAAGGGGTCTCGGGCGCCTCAAGTTCCAAATGGACGCCATAGGAATGTCTCTAAACTGTGCATGCAAATAAATATAATTATTCATGGATGACTAATATAACAAAAAAGATAAATTGTATTTGGATATTTGCAGCAGTTATACTCATGTATACTCAAGAGGTAGTTTTTGGACAGCCGATCCGCGCTGACCTGTTACGTCCTCTTTCGGAACGGGGTGACTTTATAATGTACTTTTCCTACACTAGACGGGGCTTTTTTTCCCAAGTCACCTCCGATGACTAAATTAGTCTATTGAAAAGGAGTAATGGGAAATAGAAACAGTAGAATTCTTACTATCTTTTTTTCTCCCCCCTTTTCGAATGAGGGGAGTAGTATTTATAGGAGACAAATTGGAGAAAGGAATAGTGGGTTTCAACTTCCTAAGACCTGACAGGGACTGAGCGTGTCTAGTTTAATTTGACAGGACGGAGCAGTAGACAGGTCCCGTCAGATGTCTTGTCCGCCATGCAGGTGTCAGGTTCTCTGATAATACCTCAGATGTCGTGTCAAGCATAGCACTAATCCGAGGTACTAGTGGATGCGGGGGTCACCTCGGTTATCCGCACGCGAGGTGACCGAAACTGGTAGCGACTCGTCCCGAATAATAAAGGATTGGCTTGGTATGACCGTGCCGGGATGGTCATCCTCATGTACAAAATTCAGAGGAGCTTATTAGACACAAGATTATGGTTTGCCTAAACCGGGGGTCCAACAAATCGCGGGGACTTCATTCAGACTATAAGTAAGGCCAAAGACTACATAATTATCACTGAAAGCCAATTGGTTCTAATTAGTATGTTTGTAAGACAATCTTTTACTTGTATATGGAGTTAAGTTTTTAGTAGGTGAGTGTCAAGTATCAACAGGTACATCTCTGTGTCTTGCAAGTTGTCCCAACATTTCAGAAGTCATACCAGGTGTATCTGTGTATCAAGATTCAATATAATACGGTCTATCTAAAGTCATTACTTACTCGGGACAACAAGGACATTCAATCTTTTGTTACATAATTACGTGTTACACTCTTGTTACATTGTAAATCTGGCAACATTTGATGTATCAATTCATTAACTTACATTATTGACAAAAAATTCATTAATTTACATCAAATATTAGTTTAAACCAATCCAATACACTGATGTAACAAGTAGTGTAAGATTTACATCAATTTAAGGAGTGTAATACTCACTTGCGTAACAGAGGATTTGCTGTTGACAAGAAAGCAGCCTATAAATGTAAGCATCAGCTTAAAAGGATTTGTAGAATTTGTTTGAAATTGTTCCTGATTACACTGTAGCACACCTTAGATTTGCCGTGAGTAGATTGCTTGTGCAATAAGAACTGCCAGGCCCGGTGGCATCTGAGCCATGCGTGTGGTTCGTTAGTACTAGATGTTTTTGGACCTTTAAGTGTGGCTTCAAAAATTATTTTGTGTGCAAATCAGGCTCTATAGTTGCAACATTAGTCAGGTGACTTTGGGCGCTCATCTCCGTCCTCCTCGGCTCTTCAGTGCGGAGGTGGTTCACTTCTTCATGATGCTCAAGGCCGAGGTGATTACCTCGGCTCCTTATCTTTACTTCGTAACTCATCTCCACCTTTTCGAGGTGATCCTTCCTCGGCTATACCTCCAAATCTGATCACTCAACGTTTAACACCTACAGGCATAATTGATTAATGGCAGGCAGGTTGACATGATCGCTATCGTCGTCTTGCCTAAACTTACTTCTGACACTGCCGCCCTAGGCTAACGCCCTACAGGTGACAGGAAGTAGGTTTCATCCTTCCTCCTGTAAGTCTCTCTATTATAAATACTCTCCTCCCTTTTTATGAAAAGGGGGGGGGGGAGATAGACTCCTTTAGTTTGGTTCTTGTTCATAACTCCAGTCCAATTAGTCTTGCTTTTACTTGTAATTTCTTACACAACTGACTTTAGTATCGAAACTAGATCGGAGGACAAGACCTCGGCTGTGTCTCTATTTTGATAGGTGTACTTGTGCTGTCGACTTGATTCGTCTATCCAAAAATCACCTCGTCAGTGACCAAGAAGATTTTAATGAATTTTTAAATCCTTTAATTCCTCCTTTTCCTGCAATATAATGCCCCTTAAACTAAGATTAAAAAATATACATATACTATGCCCAAAATGGCAAAACATAAAGAACTGGTAAAAAAAAAAATCTCTTTTTGAGAAGCCATTGTGTGATCAGGATTGTGCCCAGTAACAACTGAGAAGATAAGTTATAGATGTAACGGAATGTCTTTCTTGTTGTGAATTTCTTTTACTCTTGAATTGTACTCTTTCTCATGAAATACAGTTTCTATTTTTTATGTTATGTTGAAACCAACTCGTAAATGATGAAATTGTTCATAGGATAAATGCAAAGAACTTATGATTAGGAGGACCAAAGTCGTACTACAATTGTTTCCATTGGGTTGGGGTTCTGCTATACTTGTAGCAGAAATTCTGATGCATTCTCTCTTGGTAAACCAGGCCCGCACAGGACAGGGGATTGGAATTCTCGAGCATGTGGGCTGGGCCAGTAATCTAGTTGCACAACTTAGGGCTCCGCGAGATGGGTTATTCCCTGCAAAATTTAGAAGTTGAACTTAATGGCGTAATGCCGAAGTTTTACAAGACAATGATTGCAGGATCTTGATAAATAATTTCAAGAGGTTAATATCAAGCATATTTATAGACAAGACAACCATTTTGCTGATTCTTTTGCAAAGATGGGCGGCGAAACAAATGGATTCTTCTGTTTTTGGGATTTTTTTTTTGTTTGAATCTTTTGTTTTTGTTAACTTGTAAACCTTATGAAGTGGCTAGACTTTGAATATTATTGTAGGTGACTAGAATTACAAACGAATCAACTCGCTCGAGAATGCTCGTGAGTTGATTCAATCAAAACTCGACTTGAACTCGATTAACATTGAGTTTGAGTTGACCATGTCAAGTTCGAACGTAAAGAAACTTAACTCATTAATTTGCAAGTCAACTTGATTATATATATATATATATATATATGTAAAATTACATATATATATTCATAATATTTTATTATTTATTGATGAAAAATTACTATTTTATTCATTTTTTTAAAATAAAAATAATTAATTTTTAGTTTTTAAGTTCGAGTAGACTCGAACTTGACTAGACTCAAATTTGAGGTCAGACTTGAATTCAAGTTTTACATTGAAAGTTCAACTCAAGCTCAAACTTGGTAAATTTGAGTTTATACTCAAATTAAACCAAAATTCGATTCGATTCGATTCAACTCGTTTGTAGCCCTAGAGGACCATGGCATTAGTAAACTTATTTTAGTTAGGTTTAGTAATATTTTGCCCCACTAAAAATAGGGGGTAATAACACTTTGCCCCCTTAATAAAAACAATAGGCACTTTATTCACTTGAAAAAGATCATGTATGGTATTTGTGTCAAGTATTATATTTCAAAAAAATAGAAAAACAGACTACTTAAATGTATTAATAATTCTACTCTTATCTTGTAATTTTATCTTTAGTCAAATTGATCCTACAGAAGCATAAGTTAGGGCACCATTGTGTAATAGATTAGTCCATGTTATATATAATTCAAAAATTTGGTCGATGATCGAGAATCCAGTAATCAAATTTTAATATCCGATATTTGTTATCCGAATTTTAATATCTGATATCTAGACTGGATAGACCAGTTTCTCAAGTTTTTTTGGAAGTATGAACACCCCAAAATGTGTGTTGTTTCTGAAAAAAAACTTTTGGTGATACATATGACTTGGATTCCTCAATAAATATCCTTTATAAATTACACTTATTTATCAATAGTATAACGGTATATAATTAATCAACAGTATTAGGATAGAATTATTAAAATATTTAAGCAGTCCATTTTTCTACATCTTTAAACAAAATACTTGCCATAAATACCAAATAAAATATTATCAAGTGGGTAAAACGCCTATTGTTTTCATTAAGGGGGACAAAGTTTTAATAGCTCCCAATTTGAAGGGGGCAAAATGTTATTAACCCTTGTTAGGAAGAATGAATCCTATCTTTAGCACCAAAAAAGGTAGGAAAACGTCTCTATGAAGCTTATGAAACTTGAATGGCCATTGCACCTAATCTTTGTAAGTGATTTATAGTTAATCCTTGTAAGAAATGCGGACTTCCATCAAGTAGTGTTGTTTCTCAATTAGATACAAGTGTGCTTTACCATTTAAAATTATTTTTCTGCTTTTTAAAGATAGTTTAACTGCTAATATGCCGTATGAGTTTTTCTATTCTTTTAATGAGTTATAATAAAAGATAAGCACATGCACACTTGATTACAAGCAGAAGTTGGTGTTTTTATAATAGCCTTGCAGTTATTACAAATTGTCCACTAATAATCGAGGAAGTTTTGGTCCGGTACATGAGTTGAGATTTTAAAAATTAGAGAAGTTTTAGATTCATATCTCCCCTTCCTTTTTGATTTCTTAAATTTCACTCTTTCCCTACTTTAAAAAAAAAATTAAAAGTACCCACTAATGCAAGTAATTTTGAAGATCGGTAAAAATAGCAAATGAAGGATGGATTGCCGCCCATTCCCATATTCCCAATTTCCCACTCTACACATAGTCAAAAAGGACAAAAGAGATTGGAGCCTTTGGTCTTTTTCTTTTGTTTCTTTTCCCATCATTTCTACTTTTGTTTGGTGACTTAGTTTAAGCCCATCTTTTTCCATTTTTAACCTCATAAATCTCTGGGATTAGCATTTTTTGAAAGGGTCGGAAACTTCCCTTCCGCTAATCGCGCAGCAAATTGAACTCAATCCAAGGAACCAAAGAAGGACAAAACAAAAGGCAATTGATTGGTCAAACACCATGGTTGACGGTATTCTTCCCTGATGAGTCATATGTTTTGGGCAAATCAACGCCGCTGATGAGCCATTTTGATTTTAGTAGATTCATTTGTATTGTCAACGTTGTCAGATGGTAGCAACTCCAGTTAATTTGTCTGTAAACGTATGTATAATTTCCTCTCCAACCGGGTCTATGCCCATTGCCCGGTTAAAAACCGCAAGTAAATCACCAATCTGATTTTATCATATGTTATTATGAAGTAGAAAAATCGTCTTGGTTTAAGATTACTTTAATTTCTTCCTTTCATCTTAGTCTATTGTCTAACTAGTTAATACACTACCTAGACTTTTGCGAGCTTGTTCTCGACGTTCTCGTTTGTACTTTTGTATTATTCTGATTATAAATTTTTTTAATGATTAAAAATTAAACCTATAATCACCTGAAGAGTAGTTTTTGTTGATTTTCATTACTCTCTTTAATCAATTTCTATAATCAAATTTTATAAAATCTAGACCGAATGAAAACAAGGCCTATGTATGTTGCTTTATTTTAGGTATTTATGTACAAGAAAAGAAAGTGCAAATAAATGATTTCAACATATCCCAATTCAAAAGTTCGTTGTTTGAGTAAATTTTTTATACATTGGCTGTCAGTGCATATATATACATATATTTTTTACATTAGTGAATTTAGATTATTCCACCTAATATAAATTCAAATTTGAAATTTATGACATGCAATCGTAGTTGCTAGCGCAGAAATATCACCACACTGTCAGTGCATAAAAAGTTGATCCTTTTTATCTTTAAGGGCTTAAGATAAATAAATAAATGCTGTCTTTCAATTAAATTGGCAAAGGCCAAAGCTAAAACTGGACAAATTTGAAAAGTTGGGCATGGCCAATACGGGGGACGGTGCAGGTCCCTCCAACTAACAAAACGGTGAGTAGAGATCGATGCTTTCTGCCTACACAGTAAGGTTATTTTGTTGAAATTTCTTTCCAAGAGACAATAATGAATGCATTGCTTTTTCTTTTGGACACCCTGTGCGATTGAGAAGAAAGAGAAAGATAGAAAAACAAAAGCGAGAAAGAGCGGTGGAATTGGAAATTGCCATATTACAATTGAAGGACTGAAAGATTAGCTGTGGGTTGTGGGACACAGCTGAAAAAGATAGGCATGGAAGAAAGAAAAAGAGCGAGAATATATGATGGTCCAGCAATACATGTATGAATTATGAAGTGAGCAAGAACTAGAAAAAGGAAACGAAAAGGAACGTGTGTCCATTACTACGTTAGACAAAATTAGAGGCACATGCCACAACTAGTGCCGAATGCCATTATATACGATGCCCCACTCGCTGCACAATCCCCGCATAATTACCCGTTTGGTATGCCCGTATCAAATCTCTGTTCTCATTCGCTTTTTCTTTAATTCTTTGATTTTGTCCTCCTTTTATTTTTATGCCAAAATTTGGTTTTCCGGTCATTGAGGAGTTTCCTTTAGTATTTTCCTTTAGTCTCCCTAGAGCCTAGGTTCGAATAAAAAGGCCGTTAGGAAAACTAGCATTTAATCACGGGTTTGCCAAAATATATTGCGCAAAAAAAAAAATTAACGTAGCAAATTGGAGTATCATATATTCATTCTACTTTGGATACAAATTTTGGAGGTGGATAAATTGCCTTCACATAGATCAATGTGGTTTGGATTTTGGCCACAATATTTTCTTTCTTTCTTTCTTGTAGCAATGTATATATATATATATCTTTTATAGCTAGCACCAATATTTTCTTTCTTTCTTTCTTTCTTGTAGCAATGTATATATATATATATATATATATCTTTTATAGTAGCTAGCACCAATTTCATTAACAATAAAAATATCAAGAGACAGAAAACAGTGGAAAATTAGTAAACAAGAGTAGTTGAAAGCATCCCTATAGAAAGAGAAAGCACTCTTTAGCAGAAGTGACATAGTATATATAATGAAAAGGACCACAATCTTGTAATCACCTGTTCTGCTGTCCCAATTTCACCTAATGTCTAGAAAAAAAATTAGCGAATCAAAGTAAACATAGTTAATCTCGATTCCATCTCTCACACTCTCTTTCACACACTAGGTTTAGCCTCAAGCAGAAACCCTCCCTATATAAGAAGTGAACCATTACGAAGTTACACAAGACTAACTCACTACACACCACCTTCTCTTCCTCCATCTCTCCATCCCTAGCTCCCCATCATGGCCAAAAATCTTTTCATCCTCTTCCTCCTCACCCTCTTATCCTCTTTGCAGATTCACGCCAGAGATCCACAACTTTTCAACAAAATCCCCAGCAACAATGGTGCAAAAGAGACCCAAGTGGCAGTACCAACAAGTGAGGAGACATTGAACAACAAACAAGAACAAGAGCCAAACTTCATCCCTGAAAACGAAAATGGTGGCTATGGTCTTTATGGCCACGAGTCAGGCCAACTCCCTCCGTCCACCACCACAACCACCAACCCCAGTGGTGAACCCTACAAAGCCACCACTAACCTTCCATACAACAATGAACCAAGAGATTCCTACCCCAAGTACTTGCCCAAGAACTACAACACCGAGTCCTATGTGACTGAACCGGAAGGTTACAGACCACAAAACAACCAACCAAGAGAATCCTACCCCAAGTACTTGCCCAAGAACTACAACGCCGAGTCCTATGTGACTGAACCGGAAGGTTACAGACCACAAAACAAAGAACCAAGAGAATCCTACCCCAAGAACTACAACACCGAGTCCTATGTGACTGAACCGGAAGGTTACAGACCACAAAACAACAACTACAACAGCAACAACTTCTACAATGGTGAAAATACCTACTACAACAACGAGAAACAAGGTTTGGGTGAAAGCACTTACTACAACAATGAGCAACAAGGTTTGGGTGAGACTAAATTGTTGGGCAATAGCTACACCAATCCAAGCAACAACAGAAACAACTACTACAACAACCAAAACAACAAGAACAACTATGGTGCTAGCAACAGTTACTACAATGGAGAGCAACAAGGTTTGAGTGATACAAGATCCAACAGCAACAACTACTACAGTTACAATGGCGGAAATGCTAACGGTGGAGCGCAGAAGAAAGGGATGAGTGATACGAGGTTTTTGGAAAATGGCAAGTACTTTTATGATATTAGCATGGAACAGATTTTGAACCGTGGCCTATATGGAGCAAACAACAGAGGATACTATTGGAATGATAATCAGAATTCTTATAACAATTATCAGGACCAGGAGCAGTTCCAGAACTTCCAGGACGAGGATGACATGCCTTGAGATATCCCAGCCTTGTGTCAGCAAAGATGAGAATGATTTTGATTACATTACATGTGGTGTTTTGAGAGTTAAATTATGCCTAATTAGCATAAAAATGTTTAAATTGTTATAGATTTATTTATGGGGTTTTCGTTTGTTTTTTTTTTTTTTACTATAGTTAATTTCATGCTTTGAAAAAACTACAGTGTGGGAGTATGATTCTGTAACTGGCCATGATATTGGGCAATTCAATAAATTGTACATTAATTACCTTGAAGTGAACCTTGGATCAAAGAAATTCCGTTGGCTTTGGCAAACTTAGATACCAAACTAATTGGAATATTCAGATCGCAAGTTTAAGGCTTTATATATAGTCCACATTTATTCGAATGTCAGACACACAACTCTTTTGAACTATATATATGAAAAAAAAAGTGAAAAGAAACAAGAATATAATAGTGGGCATCATGTACAAGTGTAGTTAATGATGATCCACAATGCTTTATCTAAAGGCAGTCTAACTTCACCAACCAAAAAGTGAAGAAATTTATTGCATGGCAAAGCGCGCCATTTTGCTTCGGTGGTAGCATTGCATTTAAGAATTCATCTTATGATGAAAGGAATAGATGGTACTGTTCACGTCCTTTTGCGGTTGAGTACTGCTAAAATTCTCTTCTCAATGGGGCCTAATATCCAACTATCATCACACTGTATTGAGAGAGACAATTATCGAATATATATATATATATATACACGTATATATGCGGTGTCAAAATTGTACGAATTTAAATTCAATTTTACCTATTCAAGCTTTTACCCTAAAAAAACAAAAGTTGAAATAGTGGTAATAATCATATTTTTTCCAATTCAAATCTCTGTATTTCACCATCACTCACAGAAGCATATGGTAAGATTTTGCTTCCACATGCATGGCGGCCTGTTTGGTTGGGATTACAAAACCTATTGGCTATTTCCTTTAACCGATAGTATCAATTATGGAACAAATTAATGCTAAATTATGGCCTATAGAGCTTTAGCAACGCTTATCATCGAGGATTTGAGTTAAATCAAGCCGCAAAGGTCGTTTAGGACTGCAATCTATCCAATAGACTTGTGTAAATTCAATTATGGAATGGATAGACGAAGAATAATGGCCGCTCCCACTAGTTTACGTGGGTTATAAGCATCTCAATTCCCAATTTTCCGGCAATAAAGTGATTTGTGAGGCATGATAATCCATACCACGCAACCCGCAATTGGGAGGCCTCAAGGTCCGGGCTCTAAATTGAAGTTTGTCCCAACTTTGTCAATGTAGTTCAATAAAAGAAACACTTGTCGCTTTCCTTCGAATTCAAAATCATGAAACTCATTAGGATATTAAATAAAAGAATTAACTATTTATGCACTGATAATATAATAAATTTTTTATACTAATAATTATAGATGTTTTATATCACATGCGCATCATTTAAATTATAAATTTATATTTATATTATATGGCAATGATTAAAACCTGCAAGTGTAACAAAATTATACACAGACAGTATGTAAAAAACTTACTCTAAATAAAATATGTGTACTATTTCAAGAATCTAGTTTGTGCTTAAAAAGCAAGTGCTCAAATCCAAACTACAACAATTTGAAATATAACTTACAATCTCGATATAACTCAATTTTAGCTCATTTATTATCTTGCTTCATCTCTCTCTCTCTATCTGTCACTACAAATATATATATATTGTGGAAGTTAAACTCGCTTTTGGCTCAATTTACCTTCAAATGTACGCTCAAATTGAGCAACACATATTTAGCAAGTCAAGCATTCTATTCAGACCAAATGAAGAACCTAGCATCCCTCGTCGACTTGTTTGTGCTTCTAGAATTGTTCTAAATTTTAAACAGGAGGGCACTAGAATTGTTTCTGGGAACTAAGAGACAAGAGATTATCAATTCGTTAGTGTCAATGTCAAATGTAGCATAAGATTTGGGCAAATATTTATCATGGAGGACCCATGCACTGAAATGTCGACAGAAATTAGTTGGTGAACCACTGGGAATGGACTTGTGGACTAGCTCTGGTTTGTTCAAACTGAATCGCAAAATTAGTATACAATACAGAATCCAGAAGATTGGAAAGCCGAAAATCAACCAACATCCCATATGAAATTTTTTTCATTTTCTTCCGTGAATGACGGCACTCAACAAAATGGTTTTTTGCTTAGTCACCCCGGAGCACTGAATGTGGGATGTGCTCAAGAAAGACTTGGGGGCTCACTACGGAGTCTCCTGTCCCTAAAGCTCGCTCGTCACGGCTGTCTCATCTGCCATCGTACCATTGTTTAATAATGTGGGGTTCAGTTGTGTATGTGGATCCTGCAGCTCTTACACTTAGTGTATGCTAAGTTGAAATCATACAAATTTAGGAAGGGTCTGCAGACCCTTTTAAGTATTATGCATTTCAGTTTAATCCCCATTCAAAACTTTCGACAAAAAATAAGTTTCTCAAATAATCAGTTCATCACGTGGCGTGTTGAATTGATTATTTGAGAAACACTATTCTTTAACTTTATTTTTTGTCGAAAGTTTTGAATGGGGATTAATGTTGAATTGATTAAAGAAACGCGTTTCTTGAGAAGGTTAAATAAACGAGCTTGGTGGTGAGGAGGGTATTTCCAGCTCGGATAGCGCTGGGATCCCGTCCTGTGGTACTTCGGTTCCGACCGCCTCGGCCTATCACCATTGGAAATTGACTTCGGCCCAGTTACCGCCTCGGCCAAGGCTTTCCCTCATAAAGCCGAAGTGAAGTATAATGACCTGACAACCGGAGTTGTGGAACATGACCTCTGACACCTCTGATAAAGCTGCTCTGACATGCGCCGCCTGACACATGACTGTTCCGGCGCACCTTTCCGCAGGGCCCATCAAATCACCTTGATGCGCTGACCCTGCCAGATCTCTAGGGACCTGGGCAAGCAGTCCCTCTTTCCTGTCCATCCTCTATAAATACTCAAGGCTTCTACTGAGAAAGGGGATGACCAATTTCCTGGTAAAAATCATACACTGATTCTCTCTATTAAACTATTTTCCCAATCCCGAACTAACTTAAACTTCGGAATTCTACCGGGGGATTTAGCCCCTTTCGTAACCTAAGCAGGTGATCCAGACCGCTGTGGCCTCTTCAACTGGAGCATTGCCAGTTCACGGTTCACTCTAGCCGGTCCGAATT
Organism: Coffea arabica; assembly: GCF_036785885.1. NCBI lineage: Eukaryota > Viridiplantae > Streptophyta > Magnoliopsida > Gentianales > Rubiaceae > Coffea > Coffea arabica. The sequence continues at coordinate 12,159,238 of NC_092313.1, read as the reverse complement.
CACCATTTCAATTGGCGCCGTCTGTGGGAAACGCGAAGACATCAGAGAATGAAGCCTACGCGTTCTAGGAGCAGGAAAGCTCTCACTATTGGGGCTGAGCAGATTAATGCGGCTCACCAAGCAGATATTTCTGAAGGGCAGGAGTCCCCAAGGACCCAGCCCACAAACGAAGAAGCCATAACCCGTATGGCCGAATTTGTGACCGAGAACCCTAACATTTTCGAGCAGTTAGGGAGGTATCTTAAGAGACAAGGCAAGCAAAAGGCCGAGTCCTCTAAAAGGAAGTCGGATGGATCCCCTGAAGGTTCGTCCGAAGAAGAGTCCGACGGGAGACGCTTGAGCCGAAGTGCTTCGAAGAAAGCATTCTCCAAGGCCACTTCTAAGGTAGCCTCCCTGACCAGGTCTTTGTCAAGAGGGCTCTTGGGTCGACGACCTGAGGAACCTCGACCCATGGAGAGAGTTGGGGTGGACTACCAGAGGGCTCCACCCTTCACGGATGACATCAACGAGGAGAGGTTTCCTCCCAATTTCAAGCTCCCCTCGATACCATCTTACGACGGCCGAGGTGATCCTGAAAACCACATTCATGCTTTCATCTCGGCCTTCCGCCTATATTGCATCCCTGACCCCGTCATATGCCGAGCTTTCCCAGTGTTCCTCCAGGGGACAGCCCGAAAATGGTTCTGGGGTTTAGAACCTAGGAGCATTTCAACCCTGGGAGAATTAGTGGAGAAATTTCTTCACCGGTTCGTCTCCTCCCGACCTACGACCAGGACCTCGGCTTATCTGTTGAATATGCAACAGAACCCGGGAGAATCACTTCGGTCGTACGTCCAGAGGTTCCACGAAGAAAGCGTGCAGATACCTAACCCTAATGAGCAGGTCACCATTGCTGCTTTCACCCATGGGCTCGTTGCCGGGGTATTCAATACGGGGATCCACAAGAAGTATCCCCGCTCACTCCACGAATTGTGGTTGAAGGTCGAGAAGGGCATCTAGGCCGAGGACCTCAACCGCATGAAGAAGGAGGTCCAAGCTGCTCGTCCGAAGGTAGACCCCAGAAAGGGGAAAGATTTTGGCCGAAGTGAAGTGGGGTCAGGGAGTGCCTTCCAAGGGGAAACCACCCATCTCTGAGTCCGAGTTAACCCCCCTGAACACCACCCGATCCCGGGTGTTGTCTGTAATGGAGCAGAACAACCTCGGGAAGGCCCCTCCCAAGATGTTTGGCAGCAGGGATAAGAGGAACTCGAACCTCTACTGTCTGTATCACCGGGGTATCGGGCACGAAATCGAGGACTGCAACGACCTCAAAAGGGAGATCGAGAACTTCATCAGACAGGGACACCTGAAGCAGTTCATCAGCCGAGGTAGAGGTCAACTTCGAAATGAGTCTCGACGTGACAACCGGGGTGATCAACCCCGAGACGCAAGGCGGACGTCGAGAAGCAGTTGTAGGCCCCCCGGAGGATCCTAGGGAGACGAAAAGGCCTCCCCGAGATGGATCTCCAGGTCACGGATTAGGGTATGGATCCAACATAGTCGGGGTCATCAATACAATCGCCGGAGGTCCAACGGGAGGGGACAGTCAGAACTCCCGGAAGAGGACCGACAGGCAAGCCAACCCGGATCAGGCCGAGTCAAGCTCTCGCCTATCCGAGGTGATCTCCTACGGACCCGGTGATCCTGTCCCAGCAGCCTCCAGTAGTCACGAGGCTTTGGTGATTGAAGTGCTCACCAACAATTATATCGTGAAGAAAGTCTACATTGACCCGGGAAATTCGGTGGACGTCATATACCTCCGCACGTTTGATAACCTCAAACTGGCCTGGGAAAGCATCACCCCGGTAAGAACCCCCTTGGTAGGGTTCGGGGGGCACGTTGTGCATCCCGAAGGGATGGTGACTTTGACAGTGACCGTGGGGCATCACCCCAGGTGTCGAACCATCCCAGTCAATTTCGTGGTGGTTAAAGCTGACTCCCCGTACAACCTACTCCTGGGCCGACCTACGCTCAACGCTTTGCGAGCGGTATACTCCACATACCACTTGAGCTTCAAGTTTCCCACCCCCACAGGGGTCGCCGAGGTAAGCAGCGACGTCTGCGCTGCCCGGGAGTGCTACCTCGCCACTTTGCAAGCGGCCTCTCCAATGACCTCTGATAGAAGGTCCGAGAAGAGGTCAGACATCCTGTCGATAGATTGCCTCGATCCTCAGCAAGCTGAGAAGTTCCCGAGGCTGGAGACGGGGGACGAGGTGGAAGAAGTCTCCTTGAGTCCCACAAAGCCAGATCAGATCGTCCGCATCGGTATCCGTCTGTCTGGCCCAATTAAGAAAGGGATGGTGGATCTCCTCAGAGAATACCGTGACGTTTTCGCCTGGGCCGCAGATGAGGTCCGTGGAGTCCCGCATCACCTCATGATACATGAACTGAATGTCGATCCCCAAGCCCGCCCGGTCAAACAGAAAAGAAGGCACCTCGGCCCTGAGCGCAGCCGAGCTGTGGGAGAAGAAGTGGACAAGCTCCTACCCGCTAAGATAATCCGGGAGGTCCAGTATCCGACCTGGTTATCCAATCCGGTCATGGTCAAGAAGGACCCGGGGGCTTGGAGGATGTGCGTCGACTTCACCGACCTCAATAAGGCCTGCCCCAAAGACTGCTACCCATTGCCCAAGGTCGACACCTTGGTGGACTCGGCAATGGGTTATGAGATCCTCTGTTTCCTTGATGCCTTCAAGGGGTATCACCAGATCGGAATGAGTCCAGAGGACCAGGAGAAGACGGCTTTTTACACTGACCGAGGCACATACTGCTACACCACCATGCCCTTCGGGCTGAAGAATGCCAGGGCCACATATCAACGGCTGGTCAACCAGGCTTTCAAGTCCCAGATCGGGCGAAATGTCGAAACCTATGTGGATGACGTCCTCCTTAAGAGTCAGACGACCTCCACTTTCCTTTCCGACCTGAGGGAAGTCCTTGAGGTCTTTCGGGAAACCCGGATAATGCTAAACCCTAAAAAATGTATCTTTGGGGTCACTTCGGGAAAATTTCTGGGCTACCTCGTCTCCCGACGAGGTATAGAGGCAAATCCTGATAAAGTGAGAGCGATCCAGGAGATGTCTCTACCACGGTGTATCCGTGACGTGCAGAGGCTTACGGGGCGGTTGGCAGCCCTGAACCGGTTCATGTCGCAGTCAGCCTCCAAGGCATTACCTTTCTTCAAGGTTCTCAAGAAGGCCGACAGCTTTTCCTGGACTGAGGAATGTCAACAAGCCTTTGAGCAATTAAAAGGATACCTTCATCACCTCCCAACACTCACCTCGCCTCGACCAGGGGACAAGCTGTTCTTGTACCTGTCTGCCGCGGCTGAGGCAGTAAGCGCAGTGCTGATAAGGGAGGAAGGGGTACAGATGCTCCGGGGTCCGGAAACCAGGTATACCCAGGCGGAAAAGCTCGTGCTGGCTTTGATCCACGCAGCTCGCAGGCTCAAGCCCTAATTTTTAGCTCACCACATCTGTCTGAGGACCGACCAGCCCCTCAGACAAGTCTTATCCCGCCCTGAGGCTTCCGAGCGCCTCACTAAATGGGCCATCGAGTTGGGGGAGTACGACTTGTCTTACGAACCTCGTACAGCAATCAAGGCTCAGGCTCTAGCGGACTTCCTGGCCGAGCTCACTTTTGATGAGGTGAATGAGACCACCTCGGCTAACACCCAGGCTACCGCCAAGCCTCAGCGGTGGATTTTGCACGTGGATGGCTCATCTAACAGCGAGGGTAGTGGGGCAGGTCTGCTCCTCGAAGACCCCCAGGGAGAGATCTGTTCTTACGCCTTAAGGTTTGACTTCGCCGCTTCTAATAACGAAGCCGAATACGAGGCAGTCATTGCCGGGTTCCAGCTGGCTCGCAAACTCGGCGCCGGGCACATCTTGGTTTACAGTGACTCTCAACTCGTCGTGTGCCAGATACTGGGTGAATATGAGGCCAGAGAGGAGGTTATGCATCGCTACCTCTCCAAGGTCCACCAGTTGATCGCCCACTTCGAGTCTTTTGAAATCCAAAGGATACCGCGGTCGCAGAATAGGCGAGCTGATGCCCTCTCCCGGCTCGCTTCCACCTCGTTCACTGACTTGAACAAGTCGGTCCTTGTGGAAGTTTTAGCCGAGTCGGGATACTTGGAAGAAATGGTGTGCCCAGTTTACCCCGGGGACACCTGGATAGGCCCCTTGGTCCGATTTCTTAGTCGGGGGAAACTCCCTGATAACCGAGCTGAGTCGAGAAAGTTTCAGCGTAAAGCAGCTCGGTATGCCCTTCGACAAGATCTCTTATACAAAAGATCCTACCTCGACCCGTGGCTACGGTGTATCACACCAGAGGAGGGTGAGCGGATTCTCCAGGACATACATGAGGGACTCTGCGGAGTTCACGTCGGCCACCGAATGCTCGTCAAAAAGGTTTTGTTGCTCGGGTATTTCTGACCCACCATGAGGGTAGATGCCCAGATCATGGTTCTTAGTTGTCTTTCTTGCCAGCACCACGCCCCTGAGCACCACCGGCCGACCAACCCCATGATTCCTATCACCTCGCCATGGCCGTTTGAACAATGGGGGACTGATATAATCGGCCCATTCCCCAGAGCCCCTGGTAATTATGCCTATGTGGTAGTGGCGGTGGATTATTTCACCAAATGGGTAGAAGTCGAGCCCCTGAAGAGCATCACTGGGGCAGCCGTTCAAAAATTTTTCTGGAAGAACGTGGTTTGCCGCTTCGGCCTGCCTCGGGTGGTCATCTCGGATAACGGCAAGCAGTTCGCTGATAATCCCTTCAAGGCGTGGTGTGAAAACCTTGGAAAAAATAACATTTCACCTTGGTTGGACACCCCCAGGCCAATGGGCAGGCCGAAAATTTCAACCACACTCTCCTCCATGACCTCAAAACTAGGTTACATCGAGCCGGATCGTCCTGGATGGAGGAGCTTCCAAGTGTGTTGTGGTCTTACAGGACCACCCCGAGGTCGGCAACCCAAGAGACCCCGTTCTCTTTAACCTATGGGTCCGAAGCGGTCGTCCCGACCGAGTTCATCACGCCGAGCCCAAGAATTGCCGCGTATGCTGCCGAAGTTAATGAAGAAGAGTGGCGGGTTGACCTCGACCTCGACCTCGCCGAAGAGAAGCGTGACATGGCGGCAGCCAAAATCGCTATTTACAAAAATATCCTAGCTGGTTATTACAATGCCCGAGTAAAACACCTACGGTTCAGTCCGGGAGACCTAGTGCTCCGGAAGAATTCTGTCAGCCGAGCTGAATTTCAGGGAAAACTCAGTCCCAAGTGGGAGGGACCCTACCGTGTTGTCGAGTCCAGCCAAAATGGATATTGTAAATTAACTTATCGAGATGGTTCTCGGGTGCCCCGAACTTGGCACGCTGAGAACCTCAGATTGTATCACCCCTAAAGGGTATGTACTCTACTATTTATTCAACTCATCTGTTATTTTTTCCTTATAATTATTTCATGCTATCCTAAGTAAAAAAATAAGGGGACAGAACGAGTGTATATTAGCTGAGATTGAATAAAAGAGAAGTGAAAATTGAAAGTCATTGTATTAATGATAAAAACAAGTTACATAGTACCGAGGTCGGGTATGAACCCGTCACCTCGGCGACTTGATAAGCCTACCACCTACGCACCCCCTGCCCCGGCTTCCTGGTTGTCCCCGGTTGCCTCAGCCTCGCCGCCTCCGCCATCAGTGCCGTCGTCATCTCCGCCATCAGTGCCGTCGTCTTCGCCATGGAGTTCGGCCCCGTCCAGATCAAATTCAGACAGCCATTTGTTGAACTCTTCCTTCACCTCGGCCAGGTCTCTTCCAGTCCGGATGCCTTAGGCCATGCGGTCGAACAGTTCCTTGGTATCCTTGTTAAAATTATCCTTGTCGTGAAGGGACTCCAACTGTTCCGAAGTGAGGAAGGGAGCCGCATCATGAACTGCTGAGGTGTATCCGAACATGAAGCTCGGCAAGGTGAGCTCGCCAAGATCCTTGAGAAAATCCTCCGATTTCCGGAAGGCCTCCAGCGCTGAGGTCCCCGCTTCTTCAATGGCCGCCTTAATTGACTCTTCCTCCTAAGCCCTCCTATCTTTTTCTTCTGCAAGGGCAGTCATCAAGGAGTTCTTGGTAGCCTCGACCTGTTCTCGCGCTGCCTCGGCCTTATCACGTTCTTGCTCGGTCGCCTTCAGTTTCTCCTCCAGCTCGGTAACCTTCTTCTCCAGCTCAGACGAAGGCTGATAGTTTTCGACCAGTCTAGTATAGCGTTGAGTCAGTTCGGCGAAGAAAGCCGTGGTGGAAGCCCAGGAGACGGAGGCACTTTGCATCAGTTCGCCTGGAGTGAGCTTCCTGGCGTAAGTGTTATCCCTGGGCAGAACTGAATGGACCAGAAGCTCCTAAGCGACCAAGGGATCCTTGCAGCGGTCGTTCACGTTGAGCTCCCACTCCGGACACCATTGAGCGCCGGAGTGCCTTTTATCCTCCCCGGCCTCTTGTGAGGGCACGTTGTGAAGATTGAAAAGGGAGGACCCCGTCACTGGAACTACGGGAAACGCCGTTGTCCATCTGCCCCGGGGTGGAGAAGCTATGGTTACCCCTCTGATGGGCACCCCAACTGGAATGGCCGAAGTGCGGCCCACCCCGGCTGGAATTGTTGAAGTGCGGGAGCCCTCCCCGGTGATTATCACGGGAGACCTCCGACTCGTCGTGGCCGTAGTGGTTTGAGCCGGGGTCTTCTTCTTCTTCGGTCGAGTGGACGGTTCGGCCGGGTCCTTGCGCTTGGATGGCCTCTTGTTTACCCCGGAAGCCCCCGCGGTGATCAGATCGGAAACCTTCGTCACTGCGAAATATAGAGGGAGAGTTAGTTAGAATCAAGGAAAAATAAACGAAGTAAGGAGTAAGGAAGTACAATGTTTTTCAAGCCTATTAGAATAGAATGGCGGACGATCCGGGCTGATGAGAGCTCGGCTGATACCGCCGTCAACAAGAACTGCCTCGGGAAAATGCCAGCAATTGATCCAGAGGCCCGACTCCGTCAGTTTTCTGAAGTTGCTCTCCTCCAATTTACCCGGAGAGGTCTCTTTGACCGGGGTAGGGGGCCTCCACCAGAACCCTCTGGGGATGTCATCAGTCGGGACAAAAATGAAGTTCCTCTTCCACTCCTTGATGGAAGAGGGTGCATCTACCACTAACTTCGGGACCTTGTTCCCGAAGTAGTACCATCCCTTTTCGGTCCCACTATTCTTGAGTGAGTAGCAGCGACGAAGAGGTTGACTGTGGGAGTTATCTCCTGATGTCGGCACAACATTTGGAAGCCGACCAGGACCCGGATCGTATTAGGGGTGAGCTGAGTGATTCTCACTCCCCAATATCTCAGACAGTCCCGGAGAAACCTCGTGGTCGGCATTCTTAGCCTAGCCTCCAACTGGTCGAGGTATATGGCCACTCTATCTCGGGGAGGGAGCTCGGCTGACTGGTCCGGCTGAGGGGGATAGATGCTATAGTCTCTCCTCCAGGGATACTGACGGACCACCTCGGCAATTACGGCTCGATTCATTACGCTGCCGAACAGAGGGACCATGCCGTAGTCAATCGCCGCCAAGTTCGGAGGGGTGGCAGGTTCTTGCACTCCCACATCCCTAGGAACTTCGTCGCCGAGGTCATCGTTGTAGAGGACCACCGCTTCGACCTCGGTTTCCTCGCTTTGTTCCTGGGGTGTCCCGACCTGATGAGACGCTTCGGCCCCCCCTTCCCCGGCCTCAGAAACAGTTCTCTCTTCGGAAGGTTCAGGCCTCTCTGCTTCGGTGAAGTCGGGCCTCACCGTCTCTTTGTGAGTACGGGCTGTCCTAGCCATTACTGAAAAGAGGAAGATAGACTTACTTGAAGATGTTGTTTATGAAGTTGCCGAGGTGAAAAGACAAAGAAACGAAGCTCTGGGGTGATTTTGGATTTCTGGTAAAGAGTGAAATGGTAAAAGGGGACCCCTATTTATAGGCCAACAGGGGGAAGGTGAAAAGACGGAACCTTTGGGATTCTCGAGGGCACAACCTCTCTCCTCATTAATGAGAACACTGTTCATCTGACCGTTGATTTCACGTCCATCCATGGATTCATCATTAAAGCTGACAGCCGTCCTTTCACTCCTCATCCAGTCCCATCCGTGCGGTCATGATGTGTCCCGACGTTCCGTGTCCTACACACTTGTCAGCCTCGGGAAGTAGCCACCTCGGAATGCCACGACCTCGCCCTTCCCGAGGCTTGGGGGGCTTAGTGAGGAGGGTATTTCCAACTCGGATAGCGCTGGGATCCCGTCTTGTGGTACTTCGGTTCCGACCGCCTCGGCCTATCACCATCGAAAATTGACTTCGGCCCAATTACCGCCTCGGCCAAGGCTTTCCCTCATAAAGCCGAAGTGAAGTATAATGACCTGACAACCGGAGTTGTGGAACATGACCTCTGACACCTCTGATAAAGCTGCTCTGACATGCGCCGCCTGACACATGACTGTTCCGGCGCACCTTTCCGCAGGGCCCATCAAATCACCTTGATGCGCTGACCCTGCCAGATCTCTAGGGACCTGGGCAAGCAGTCCCTCTTTCCTGTCCATCCTCTATAAATACTCAAGGCTTCTACTGAGAAAGGGGATGACCAATTTCTTGGTAAAAATCATACACTGATTCTCTCTATTAAACTATTTTCCCAATCCCGAACTAACTTAAGTTTCGGAGTTCTACCGGGGGATTCAGCCCCTTTCGTAACCTAAGCAGGTGATCCAGACCGCTGTGGCCTCTTCAACTGGAGCATTGCCAGTTCACGGTTCACTCTAGCCGGTCCGAATTCACCACTTCATTAACAATTTGTTTTGTGTTATAATATATCCAATTACTTTCTTGATCCTACGGATTTGCTCAACTACAAAGGAATTGGATCATTGTTGCTACAAGGCAATGCCTTTGGAACGGTGTCTGGCAGATAAGAGGGTACATTAGTTTAAAGGCAAATACAAAAACACCTCGATAGATAGCAGTTGACCAAAAAGACAAAAACAATAGTAACATTTGTCATGTTCTATAACAAAAGGATAGGACTTACACCAATTCACAACATCTTGGCCTTTTTCGAATTAATCATGAATGCGAAGGAACCATGTGATCTCATGGATTAGATAGGCTGTTATAGACAATCTTTTCAAGTCTCAACCGATACAGCTACCCCTTGGACTAAAAACTGTCGCATGTTTTAATGTTTGATCATTGATGATGATAAGTGAAGAGAAACGGCAGGCAATCTAACTCTCTTAAAATCTTTAACCACCATCTTGGAAATCTAACATAACTGTGGGACATCTCACAAGAAATATGACCCAAAAGTAAATACTCCCTTGGAACAACTCAATTAATATGTGCACGTACGGAATTTAATATACTCCTATAAGAGACAGAGACGTCATGGGATCTGAAAAAGCTTATATACAATTAGTTAGCTGCATGGTGTTAGCACAAGAAGATGGATGCCACAAGTTTGACTTCTAATCAATCAACAAGAAGTAGTAGAACCCTGCAATAGCACGGCAGCAGGCAGGGGTACTGATGATGGTGGGGATGCATTGGTGAAACTTTTATAATCGTGTTAAAAGTGGCATGTGGTGTGGGTGGCATGTACAATAGTTCCCATAATGATCGCTACCATCATCTTAGTTGTACCACACAAACAAAAGACTGCAATTTAGTTCATGCGCAGGGTTTATTCTCTCAACGTGACAACTTGACAATTTGGCTTAGAAATCTTGTGTCCTTCCTGACAAGTTCACTGAAATTGTAGTGAAAGCACATGAGGGAAATTGCATATATAAGCCTCCTAGGTCTGTAATGAGAGTTACGTTTGACGTTACTTAGTCTTGATCATCTGCTTCACTTGCCCTGACCTCTAGGTTATGTTGGAAATAAGCATCAAGTAATTTCACTTCTGTCCTTGTCCTCAATTTGTCTTTGCCTATGCTCATGTGCTTTTTATGTATAGAACAACTAATTAAGTTACGGTGTAGAGGAATGGATTATGCTTTGTGTAACCTAAAGTCCTTTGTCTTAGCAATTGTAACAAATCTTTAGGCACGCTAGGACTATGGTTGAAAAAGTTTCAAGTCTTTTGTCAATCAAATTGGTTTAATTGATAAGGACGGACATATGCCTAAATCATATGTTCAAATTTTGTTGTCGATGTTATGATTGTATTGATAAACGATTTATAATAATCCCTGCAAACGATTTATATAATTTCGGAGCACGCCCTACTCTGTAATGATAATTGAAACCTAACCTCCCAAACTTTTAATTACCAAAAAGAAAAAATTGCTTACACGCAAAGTGAATAAGAAGAGGCTTTCCTGCCATGCCAGTGATGCCACTGCCAAGAAATCATGCATGGTTACTGAAAATTTAAATCCAACTTATTGGACAATTTTGGCAAAAAACTAAGGAAGACTACTTAACTAGCTAGAATTCCAAAGTTTTATCTTCTTTTTCGTTCGTGTTTAATAATGGGATCATAACATTTAGGTTGAGATCGCAGTCCGAGTGTCCTACCACAATAAACTTGGTGGGAATTAAAGACTATCAGAGACTTGTTATCGAACAACACAGGACCTACCCGTAGGGACTAGGGATTGTAGATTACACAAACCTACCCTTCCACTCATCTCCACTGCTTATATCAGCGTACGTATGAATGCAACATGCCATCCACTACGTGCTACAATTCAATGTTGGGTGATCAAATAGGGTCCTCCTGAACTTCCACCTCTGCTAACAATAATGTAAGCACTTACTGTTGAGCTACTATGTTAATGTTCTCAAAGCAAAAATTCTCCCGAGTCCTACTAGAACGTAGAGTTACGGTTTCTCCAATTTGCCACGATTATATCCAATATTAAATTGTATAGTTACTAGTAAAAAATAGTAAAAGAGATATCCCTCAGTGACAATGATGTTTTTTTTGGTAAGCAGGTGACAATGAAGCTATTAGTTCCGCTCTCAAGTTTTTTTTTTTTTTTTTCACTTCCTTTTTTCATAAGAGTTGGGGTCTCCCTTTGATCTTAAAAATGGATTAATTCCTTGACGACGACCGGGAGAGAGAGAGAGAAGAAATATCGCACTAGAATGCGCAGGTAACATTGGCCCATTGTTAACTGAGATAGATATTTTAGCCCAAAGGCTTAGGCATTGCAGTACCATTGTGTGAAGTCAACAGATTAGATCAGTCTGGCGTTATGGTCCAAAAGCCTCAAATACATAGACCCAAGTAGAAATGCACTTCTTATGGGGCAAAATGGAATTGCGCAAGATTAATACTTCAGCCCAAATTAAATGGTAATGAAGGAATAATACGAAATTAAATTTCGAATTCACTCCTCTTTTTTTTTGTTGGTCTAACTATACAAAGTTATTTGGATCTTGCCTAGGTAAGACAAAATTTATCTACCAAAAGGGAGTGGTCCTAATCCAACGGGAGCTTGATCACAATTAATGAAGTGATAGATGGATTTCACTCCTAAATTTTGCCAAAAAAAAAAATTAGCACATTTGTTTCCCTCTCTATAGGTGTGCTAGAATAGTGCCTGCATATTTTGGGATAATGACCCACAATCTTCCACCAAGGCATTAGTTTATGGTGGAGTCTCATATTTCCAACCCATGAAGTCTATTGCAATCTTTGAGTCCGATTCAACAATGCCTTATCTTTCGCGACTTGAAGTCCTGCCCTCAATAGTCCAAAGCTCAGCAACAAGACTTGTTGTGGTGCCAATTCTCCCATATTACCCACTAATCCATGATCCTTGCTCGTCTTTAAGTGCGCTTCCAAAGCCTGCATCCCTTGGGTTTCCTTTAGCAGCTCAATCTATGTTGAATTTAAGATAACCTGACAAAGGAAAGGTCCAATGTATTAGTCTTCTTGTTTTAGTAATAGACTAAGTCGTCCTTAGTAAATTGTGGGCAACAATACTTGATTTAGTTTGATCTTGACCGACACTATTAGATGATTGAATAAGACCACTTTGATCACAATCAAATGAATGAATGCGGTTGCGTATCCACGATGCTTTTCCAGTAGGTGAAAGTTCCCTTTCTTGAAACTAGACTCAGTCTATTATTAAAACAACAAAGGTTGAACCCCAAGAGTTAAAGGTCCTAACTTCATAACTGTGATCTTGTATGATACTAATGTTTGTCATGCTAGTTGTAAATATATATTGTTAGCGACTTTGTAATAGTAGAAATGAAAAAGAGTTCACTTGATGTAGCTCCATAAAGCTTCCTTTCCTTTACTATTTTTTTTCATTTCTATGAGATACCGAGTGATATTATAAGCTCAAGAAAGGATAGGTTGAATAGTATGTGCGCGTGCGAGCGCGGGGGAGGAGGAGGAGAATTTAAATGAAATGTCTCGAGTTGGAAACCTCCTGCTTACATTTAAAAAAAAAAAAAGTGATACAATAAGTCCTGCAATCTTTTTTTCTTTACTAAGCAGTCTAAGCATTGTTTTTTGATTATCAGATTTGCAATTGTTGTTGGCAAAAGAACCTCAGAGATGTAGTAGTGTTGCTGCACTTGTTCTTAGAGTCATCCATGCATATATTGTTTATTCTGTAGACCGCTTCCAGCTTATGCAATGTTTAAACACTGTTTGGATTGCTATTTTTGACAGAAAACTTTATGCTTTTTTTTGTAAATATTCCTTTTTATACATTTTCCAATCATTTTTTACTCAAATATGTCGCATTCTAAAAAAACCACTATAGTAATTCTTTCCTAAAAGTTCTTAAAAAATTGAAATCCAAACACCTCTTAGAGTTCATGAGTTTCGGTTTAACCCCTTCCTCTAGATTATTAAAACGTGATGTATTAATTAGTAATTTATGTTAACATTTCCGTTTGAAGTTGATTTTCAAGCGTACTAAGCCACTTACAAATATGAGTTGCATTTTACAATAGTTATCTGGTTTAGCTACAGAGCAAATGAACAGAAGTGAAGCTTAATGACAAATTTCGTGACAATCCAAATTGGTGGTTAGGCTTGAATCAGTATCAAGCAACATAATTCCTTTATCAATTCACCTGATCCTGTATGGAAGAGGAAACAAATTTTTAATCCTATTCGAGTTGGGTCGGATTCTTTATGGAGAGAAACTTTATCACCGTTATTCTTTCCATTTCCATGGATTTCGAATTCGAAACCTCATGAATAAGAGATATAAGCCCTTTCCACTTGCATCAACATCGATTCAGCATGACCATTTTCTTTCCTTAGCCGAAATCAGCTTCGTGGAGGCCACCGTTACACATAGGGATGGCAACGAAGATAGGTGCCCACGGGCGCCCGTCTCGCTGGTGGAGTAATGGGGCGGGGATGGGAGGAATTTTTCTCCCCCAGTTTTAAATGAGGCGGGAGGCGGGGGGCGATACTCCCGCCTCGTCCCCCGCTTCAATGTATTAATATAAATAAATGTAATATATTATGAGTAAATTTTATATACACCGATAATATATACACTGTCATGATTGGATACACGACACATATGCAAAATTTGGATTTCAAATTCAAATTCGGATTATATGTCATGTATCCAATGGTGAAAGTATATATACTGTCAGTGTATAGAAAATTAATCCATATATTATATAATCTAATAATAATAAATTTAGAATATTTGGCAACTAAACATAAGCTTTATCCCATTTCTATCCAAAATTCTAGTTGATATTTGGCACAAACATGTTACGCGTTCTATGAGTATTCCCAGATATTATCTATAAAATTCAATTGAGTTTTTTAATTTTTTTGGTGTTTTATTTCAACAATTTTCTTGTTTCATTTTTCTTTTATCACTTTTTTTAGCTCCATAATTTATTTTATTTTTTGAGTTTAATTTTGATCTATTGAATAAAGATTTTTAGAAAAAAAAAATCAAATTATCACCTGCGGACACTCGCAAGGGAAGCAAAGCAGGGCAGGGCAAGGTGGGCGTGGGGGGAACAAAGGCAGGGGACGGGACAAGGCCCGGGGGGAGTTTTTCGGCAACGCTAGGGGGGTGGGGTGGGGGAGGGAATCCCCCGCCTCATACCTGCCCATTGCCATCCCTAATCATACAAGCTAGTAATGGCAGGTTAGGCCAAGCATGAACCCTGCACACTTGATTTGGAGTCGATTGAATTTCCGCTAGCCGCAGCTTGAAATTGATGCTACCACTTAATGCATTTTAGTCTCGGAACTTTCGGACCAATGGTCCAAAGCCAAAATGTGTGTTTGGATTGAAATGTTTTGAAATAAAATAATTTATTTCACAAATTTCAATCACATTTTTATTTCACATACATCACATCATAAAAAATACTACAGTAATTATCTCAAATAAATCATCCAAATAAATTCCTATCCAAACAAAGCTCGTGGAGGTTTTACATTAACGAGGAGCCAATTGCAAATTGGCATGTTAGTCGAAGGTTGCACAAACTTGCCTTGTTTTTATTGTCTTGTTTTTAAGCTTTGAAATATCAAATTAGTTATTTAGAATGTTTTCAAACCTTGCGAAGTATACTTGGATTGATAATTCTCAAAGACGCAATCGGTCTCCATGTGATAACAATTTAGGAGATTGTTGTTAGATTTTTATTTCCTATCTTAAAAAAAAAAAGGGTTAGCGTGCTCATTCAAATCGAGACATTGCACCACTTAATCACCATCACAAATTATACAATATATTGAGGAATGAGGAGGCCATTGTCACAAATAGCAAATTGGCACCTTTGTTGGAGCTTAAATGGATTTGCCTTCATTATTTGTTGTCTTGTTTTTACGTTCTGAAACATGACGAATACACTCAAGTAATTGGTCTGATAATTCTCAAAGACGCAGCGATCTCCGTATGATATCAGTTGGATTAATTTCTTTTACCATCTGTTCTTCTTTCTGGGAAAGCCAATCTAAGGTAACTCTAAAATTATCTAACCAAGAAATCACTTGCAAACATTTTCTTTTTCTGATAATGCTACGACAAACCCTAAATGGTTGGACCAATATTATGGTATTACAACACGTAAGAGTATATCAAGCCCACAAATAATAAGATAAACACTAACATGTATAGTAGACAAAACTCGATTTCCAGGATCTCTCTAACTGCTATTGTTTCAAGTTTAATTGTATTATTATTATATTATTAAACCAAAGCCTTATAATCTCATCGACTACAAACTAATTCTTTGAGGACATAAAGTTTGATGAACATGCAAGGAAGACAAGTATTTGATTGTTGCACTTTAACTCACAAGTACATGTTTGTGTTTATATTTGTGATAATACTAGCCTTATAATGAACTCAATGAAACGTGTTCTGAGAAAATAAGTAAACAGATATGCTGAAAATTATAGGCCTCTAAAGTAATCTTTCAAAACAAATTTTGAAAAGATGAAATTTAAGAAGTAGGAGGAGACATGGGGATTAAAATCCAGGACTCTAAAAGTATATATGATTTCCTTGTGGTGCAAAAGTCATACTTTTTCAAACTAGAGATACTGCACCAGTTATTTTTTTTCTTTTTTTTTTTTGGAGAATTGGCAAGTTTTATATAACAAAATAAGAATTTACACTCTCATCGTCACCTTTCCCCTCTTATCTTCCTTTACAATTCTAAGAAGATGAGGGGAAAAATTTGATTCAAAATAACTTTATCTACCCTATTAAAATAACTGGACATAAAGTAGCAGTTTGATTACATTGATGATATACAAAATAATATATATAATTAGCTCCTTGAAGCATGAGATTAAATCTTTTACATCAGAATATGCAACTAGAGCCCTCCAAAAACGGTCAATTTTGCTGTCTAAGATATCTGCAGCAAATTTTGAATCAATTAATGCGGACCTCAATCAGTGCACCAGTTAATTTCCGTCACAAGTTGAGTAAGAGTGCCGTTTCAGTTGGGTTTGTCGAATTGGCAATAAATATATGGGGTGTGTGTGTGTGTGTTTTTTTTTTTTTTTTGGTGAAAAAGAAACTAGGGAGTTGATTTTAGAAAACGTTGTAGGTGGGAGTCCGCCAACAACCAGAACAAGAGCCCAATGCGTGGTTGTGCCATTTCCGCTGCTGCAACTGTCAAATGATCGTATTTATTGCTTGTGCGTGGGGAAGGAGGTGAAAAGTGCAACTCATAAATGCGTCACACTTCAAAGTTTTTATATTAGATTTTTTTAATTATTTCACTTTATTTTAGATTTTGATTTTAAAAATTGTTTTACCTTTTTCCCTTAAATCATATTTTTCGAATAAGTATAGTTTATTTTACCGAGAGTAAACTTTTTGTTGATTCTTTTTAATTAGCTTTTTCACGAAATCCACAGAGAATTGCCCCCGTACTTGCTATGTGCGCGTCGACAATTTCCTCGACGAACTCTTTATTAATGATGACCAACAATGTATAAATTGAATGTCCACATCTGCATAAATTTGCACTGAGAAAATTTTGAACTTGAAAACGTATTGATAATGGCGATGACTTTGAATGAACAGGAGAGAAGGGGAACAAAGGAGAATAAACAACTTATAAAACGTACTTGATTATACTTTTTTTTAATATCAATTCAGAGTTCAAAATGTGATCTAATTCTATCATGAATAGAGTTTTATTATTATTTCTTCTTGTAAATTATTATGCACACATTGGCAAAGTAGAATGTATGCACTTGCTCATAAATCAACATTATTTTTTTTCCATAGAGGGAGAGAAGAGGTGGGGTGAGGAATAAGACCTGTTTGGGGTTATGGTATGTTTAGAAAAAAAAAAAGCGCTTATAGGCACTAAAAGTACTTGTAAAGTGTTTGATAAGTAATTTTTCATAATTTAAGGAGTCCAATTTTTAATAATTTAAAAACATTTTTGTTAGAAACAGTTGTGTTAAAAGTGTTTCTTTATAAATGACCGCAACTCAAAATGGACTCTAAATAGAGTCTCAAGAGGTTGCAAAATGCTACCGTTTATTTGAAGTCATTCACCCCAAGACTCCCACCAAAATCATGTTCTTCATGCTAAGTTCTCCATTGGGCCATCTTTTTTCCTTTTTCTTTTTGGTGTGGGAAGTATGTATGTTGGTTAGATCATAGATTAATTGGATGCATCATTGATGAACTCCAAATCGCCGTCACTTTTTTCTTTTTTTTTTTTTAAGAAAAAGAAAAAAAAAATGTATAAATGAACTTGCTGAATATCATCCAACAGCAATTGTCGGATACCGTCCGTCACTAATCAAGTGCATGACAAACGGTATCAAATAGAAGCACTGATTATCATTATCTTTTCTTATTGCTATCCTAATCAAAGGAAGGAGATTAGAAAGCTAGTACAATGGTGGAAGGAAGCTCTTCCCCGAAATCCGAACCTCCGTTGCTTTGGTGCGCTACGGAGCAGGCAAGCTATTCAACTGCAATACTGCAATTACGCAGTCGCTCTCCCAATTTTGGACAGAATGTTATCTGGCAGTTGTCCTCCAATTTTGCATGGATTGTAGCTGGACAGTTGTCCAGAAGAGTTAACTGTCGGTGTACTTTTTTGGATATTAATATGATTGCCATAGTTTTGTTTTGTTGTACATACAAAAATAATCAAATCCGAGACCATTAATCACTAAGGGTGCGGTTAATAAATTAAAATTTGAAAACTAAAGTCTGAAATTTGAATCCATTAAATTATTAAATTGTTAAGTATTAAATCTAATACATTTGAGTGCATATCACATTTAGTGATAAGTGAATAGTTTATCATTTAATTTTGGAAGCAAGTTTAGCTTAGAAAATTCAGTACCACTTAATTAATTCAGGTATTCAATTTTTTGTTATCAAACGATTTGAATATGTTAAGATCTGAATCTATTAAATTTAAGTATTGAATTGGGTTATCAAACCAGACTTAAGTTTGCTTTGACAACAACATAAAGAGTTTAGTGCAAGTTAGGCGTCCGAAAAATAAGATTATCCGACATGTCTTGCCCCTTAATAAATCCAATTTATTTTGGCAATGGACCCAGTAAATTTGTAGCACCTATCTCTTCATTGACCTTAGTACTACTTAGTATTACCCATGCCTTAGTTGAATTGGTACCAACGAACAATTTTCTCATTAAAGGTTGTGTCTAGAATTCAGCTGCTAATGTAAAGATTATGTTTGTATTCAGTTACAAATGTGAGGATTATATTAATGGATATTATGAAAGTACCCTGTAAGTAATTTAGGAAAATGCTACAATTCTTTTTGGTAGGAATGACAATGTGAATGCCTTGGGGTGGGGTGGGGTGGGGCAGGGGAATTTTTCCCCTTGTTAAAAAATGGGATAGGGGACGGGGGAGTATACCCCTATCCCATCCTTCGCCCTGCTACCCATTAAAAAAAATTAAATATATATAAAAAATTATATATAATATATTAAATTTAATTAGTTACAAACTTATAATAATATTATTATTAATTATAAGTATTATATAATGTATATTAGTATAGATAATATAATTAATATTATCAATTATATTAATAATTGTACATGTCTACTAATAGAAATTATTAATTAGTTATGCTAAATTTACTAATATATTTATACTAAATTCCTAATTATACCTAACACATTAACACTTTTTTTCTTAAAAAAACACACAATAATGATTTGATGATTGTATTTGTCTCAAAAGTGAAAACTTTACTACTTTAGTTGTATTTGTTTCATCATGTTGGATTGTATTCAAATAACTTTTATTTGATTGTTTTTATGGGTTTCAATTATAAAATTATAGTGGATAATGATTTGGTGATATATTAATATTCAAGTACTTAATTTTTGGCTAAAATTTAACTACAATGCAATTATAAAAAAAAAAAAAATTTTTGCTTCTCCCTCATAGGTGCCCCGCGAGAGAAGCATGACGAGGTGGGGACGAAAGGGGGGAGGGGGAACTAGTGGACAGCAAGATAGGGTAGGAGCCGGGGGAAATAGTAGGCTGCGTGGCGGGAGGTGGGGAAAGGATCCCCATCCCACAAGGGCAAATTTAAAGTGGGGCACTGGGGGCATAGGCCCCCCACTGCCCCTCTTAAATTCCTATAATACATCTACAATTTTGACATAATTTTAAAGGTGCTTCCAGAATTCTTTTTAGAAAAAATGTGAAAGAATGGGTCATAAAATTTAGAGCGAATTGCGCGAAATGTCACTAAACTATTTCAAAGTACCAGTTCTGGTCATTAAACTTTTTTATTAGCGCGAAATATCACTGAACTAGTAAATCTGTACCGTTTTGGTCACTCCGTGTATTTGTGCCGTCAGGAGAGACGGAAATCAACTTTTTGAGGGGCAAATTCGTCTGCACAGCCTTAGTGGGAAGAGTTTCATCCAGTAAGTGAAAGGTTTAACTGTGGGGCTTTGGAATGTTGGTAAAATTTTTGGGAATGTGGACAATGACAGTGAAAAGTATCAAAATTGATCCATTCTTCTCACAGTAATCAGTGACAAGACTCAAAGAACCGGCAAAAGACGAAGATTAGCTGTGAAGAATCGGTCATCGATGGCAGGGAAATGGGTGAAAAGGCAAAGGGATGAATTCATTGATCCGTACACATTATACGGTAAGAAATATTACAATTGGTAAGAAATATACGGTAAGAAATATACAGTATCTTAAGGGATTTTGTTAATTTTCAAAAGTCACCCCATTTCGCGGATATGGTGCCAATAGCACTGCCCATTTGGATTGTCCACCCCACATTTGTTTGTACAAACAAAATAAAAGACAAAAAACAAAAAAAAAGATAGGAGGAGAATTTGTTCAGAATTTCTGTATTTATAAAGTTAGGCCTAATATCTGCAACAACGGCCAAAGCTACACCACTCCACCGTCACCGCCACAACCGCCAATTCCACCTCAACCGTCAGAGCCCAGCACACTTTTTGTCAGAAGGCGTCCTGAATATTCCGCCAAAATTGGCCGCCAAATTCTGAAATTAACTCCATCCAATTTAAAAAAGAAAGAAAAAAAAAGCTTTTACACCAAAAAAAAAAAGGAAAAAGGGAAAAAAGAAATGTAAAATTGAAAACCCAAAAAAAAAAGAAGAAGAAGAAGAAGAAGAAGATGCAGAACATATGGTGCTTAACAAACAAGAGAGAGATTGTTGAGGCTTGAGAGCTGGAAACAGCTGGAAAACCTACTCCATCAAGAACCGCTTCACAATCTTCGCGCTTGGTTCCACCACCATTTTTTCCCAAATATCCGACGCCCTCTTGCCGGAATCTGACGTCATCCCCATAGCTGCCCGAAATGCCTCCGTGGCGTCTATTTTCTGTAGGTCCCACCCGGAGTTGTTTCCTTGCCTTTTCCTCTCCTGAAGCTTCAACACATTCCCAGCAAATTGCAACTTCGTATATTGTCCCTCCTACTCCATATTTGCAGAAGAAATCTATTACATGATAAGGGTTTGCACTTCCTAATTGAACTTACGAGTTGTCTGACATTTGAGAGTGATTTGGTAGAGAGTTTCAAGGAAAAGACTGTGCAGACGAATTTGCCCCTCAAAAAGTTGATTTCCGTCTCTCCTGACGGCACAAATACACGGAGTGACTAAAACGGTACAGATTTACTAGTTCAGTGACATTTCGCGCTAATAAAAAAATTTAGTGACCAGAACCGGCACTTTGAAATAGTTTAGTGACATTTTGTGCAATTCGCTCTAAAATTTATATCATTCACTTTCCTATTCTAGTTCCCATTTTCCCACCAATAGGGCCAAAGTACCAATTATATCAGTTATTCCTTTTGGTCCTCACTCCCCAAGTTCCCTTTACTCCTGTGGTCCTCCATTTCCCTTCACAACCGGCTCCTCTTCTTCCACACCCAAGCCAACTACTTTTTCTTTTTATCACTTCATCCAATTATCATTTACTTCCTTTGTCCCCACTCCCCAATTTCCCTTTTCTCATCTGGCTCTCGATTGTCCCCACTCCCCAACATACATACGAGAGCCATTTTTTTTTTCCACAACCAAAGATTGTTACTCTTTCTTTTGATCACTTCATCCTGTTTAGAGATTGCACCAGAATCAATTGATCTTCTAGGACTTGGGTCCGCCACATTTTGCAGCTCTTTTCACCAACTTTAGGAGACCATCAAAATCAGATTCTAAGCAATTACTTCTTATTATTATTATTTTAAATTTGTTTGCAAATATATTTCTAGAGCATGAGACTATTACTATTTTAAAGAAATTTGAAAATTGATTAGTTAATGTAATAACTAATAAATGGGTTATTTGATAAATATTTTAACTTGTGAAATGGTGATTTTATGCATGAGACTTTTTTTTTTTGCTTAAAAAATTAGAAAAAGAGTAGATAAAAAATTTTAGTGTTATTTTTGCCCCCACTAAGATTTTTTTCTGGCTCCGCCCCTGCCATCCCACCCTCACCCTGTTGACATTTCTATTTTTTTGGATATGATACCCATGATTCTAATCCATTTATATTTTACTATATCATTTCGTGATTTTAACTCTTGAAATAATCCAAGAACGATGATTTCATATCAAATAGTGAATTTTGCTCTAAAGGGGCTGTAGAATTCCTTAGTGACTTATAGTTCATACTTCATAGCATGCCTTGACTTTGATGGTGGCCGAAGTCGAATCACCCAAATTCTTCTTACCCGAGAAAAAAAAAAGTACTACTGTCTTATATACCCCAAAAAGAAAAAAACCGTATACCGAAAAGATACAAAGAGGTGACCGACCATGCATGGTGTCAATGAATCAGCAACCCACATAATTATTTCTTATATCACTTCATCCTCGTAGTTTTATTCCACCAAATTGAAGTGCAGCTCTTCAATCACCATAATTATCTGACAGTTGAATCGGTCCCTCAATCTTAATTGCTTCAAATTACAAATAATTCGTAAGTAGACTCGACACCTTACATTGGCAAACCGAAAGCAACTTCAATTCAAACCCTTCAACCGCTTGGAACAATGGCGGTAGATTAAAGCAGCCAAAAGGGCCCTCCATGGATACACGTAATTATCAGCTCGGAAAGCAAACGAGAAACGAGAGGTGCAACTGTACAAGGAAGAGTGCTATGGTACAAAGACTGAAACTCTGAGGTGGGACCATGAGGCCTAATCAATTTTGGTGGTACTACCTAATAAATTGTTTCAAGGAAGAATGTGAGGGGTGTGAAGATAGAAAGCTTCTTTCAACGTATT
Organism: Coffea arabica; assembly: GCF_036785885.1. Classification (NCBI taxonomy): domain Eukaryota; kingdom Viridiplantae; phylum Streptophyta; class Magnoliopsida; order Gentianales; family Rubiaceae; genus Coffea; species Coffea arabica. The sequence goes on along the minus strand of NC_092313.1, from coordinate 12,136,919 downwards.
TGCTGGTCTTTACCTAATAAGCTTTCCTCTTTGCTTTTGCCTTTTAGGGGATGATTCTGTGATCATCATCATTGCTCATCTTTCTCCCAGCACAGAGGCTTCTTTCTGGTCTGCAACATGGTTGTCGAGGTACTTACAATTTACAAACCAGTCTTTATCATGGTTTAGTTTGCTGATAGCATCATGGATTTAATTGATATTGTTAATTGGCTGTCGCTAGATATATTTCGTTCTTTGAATTTGAATCTGTGAACCTTTTTTGTGTTGTTAAAGCTTTTTTTCCCCCCTATGTTGCTGCTTTATTTGCACTCGCTGAAAATTAAGAAGTATTAAATAGTCTTTGCTTCTGAAATCATCTGGTAATTGTGGTTCATCTTCAACTGTTCAAAGGATTAGGTGGAGAATAAGTTCGATACTTGAGAAAAATCTGAGTAATCTGGCTCAGAATTTCGAATTATAGATGAATTTTGAGAATTTTGGCTTGGAGGAAACTATGCTGTAACATCATATATACCTGCTTCGTTTAAATCTTGGTACTTAGGACAAAAGAAAGTTGGATGGAATTCAAAACCATGCATTTGCATTGGTCCATCTTACCATTACTACTACTAATTAACCATTGGTTAAAGACTTGGGCGATTTGCTAGGCAAAAATACCTAGTGCCATCGCTTGAATCTTGTTGAAAATTCCGTTTTCTCACTGCTTCATTAGTACGAGACATGCTTACCTTCAATTAAAGTTGCAGGACTGACTGATTCAATTTGCAACCATCCTGTTTTGTGGATGATTGAACGTGTATTGGATCGATCAGAAACAGTTGAAAATGTGGTGTTTGTGTAGACTTATATGTAGTAATAAGCTTGTAACACCGATTATTCACCTGATAAACGGATGTACAAAGGAATCCACGACCTTCTCATCGTCGTGACTGTTGATTTTAGCCTCTATACAAGTTAATCTTGGTTACTAATTCGATTGAACCTCCTAGTATGTGACTGTGTAAGCTAATAAATAGTCCTATTCAGGTAATGGAGACAAGAAACGGATGGCCACTTGGGCTAGGTAACATTAATCTGAGACTTAGAGCTACACTCAACTTTGAGGCAGCAGCACCAGCAAACGAATTGTCCTCAGAAATGCCCTCTCCCAGTCCCAGTTTCACCTCATTTTCATCCTCCAATCTTGATACTGAGGTACACTTAAAATTGCTTCCAGCTCTTTCCCAACTGTTTTTTCATTGTGTGAGTATCCCCTTCTCATTTTGTAGTTTCTTGGCTGGTATTGTTTCTTTTCTCAATATGCACTAGTCCACAGCATCATTCTTCCAAGATCAGAGTGTGCCGCTGGGACGGCTTATAGGAATAAGACCTGCGAGCCGAGGAAGTTTGCAGTTCCCGAGTACAAATGACTTCAGACAGCATAGGAGTTTATCTAGTGGAAGATCAAATGCGGAGGTCTCCAGAAATCCTGGGGTAGAAACATCTCAGGGGCTCTGTGTCCCGTTATTACACAATGTCATAGAGAAGATGAGCCGAAGTAAAAGCACCTCAAGGCATTAATTTGAGACCAAACATCTATTTTTGGTCCATATTTGAGATCCAAATGATCGTCACACACCTTTGATTGCTTCCCTATTGGATGACTCATTTGTAATTGTTCTTCTGTAAATTTTTCCAAATCAGCTGCTTGCTGCTTTGTCCTGGGGACTAGTTCAAGTTTCTTGTATCAAGTTAGGTAACAGAATACATGACCAGTTCAAGTTTCTTCAAGTCAACTTAGGTAAGAGAAATAAAGGATTACGCATCATTATTTAGCCAAGTTCAGCTATGGCCACCATTTTGAATATTGTAAAACACTAGCAATTCTAGTTGGACTTTCCTCTGCTAGAAACAGTCAAGTCAGGAGGAAAGATGGGCACAACGATACTTCAAAAGACTGTACCTTAGGAATTTTTTTTTTTTTTTTAAAAAAGCTTATAAATTCTCAAGTAGATAATTGTTGCATAATTGAAATTTTAGTTACACCAAAGCACACACACACAAAAAATCTAATAATAAAGGACACTAAAGATCCTTCGGATGTTTGACATAAGTATTGGTTTCAGGGCTTAAAATTCCAGTTTATGGAAGGCAGTATCTAATCTTTGAATTGCTCTGACTAAGAGTGGGCAAAACATAGCACCGTCTTTTTGCGAAAGGGTGGATTGGACCAAATTTCATAATTAAAGGCTGATTGAGTAAACAAGATTTAAGGGTGACTTTGATAAAATTGAAATTTGAGAATTGAAGTTTGAAATCTGAAATCTGGATCCATTAAATTATTGAATTATTAAATATTAAATCTAATACATTTGAGTGCATATCACATTCAATAATAAGTGAATAGCTTATCACTTAATTTTGGGAATAAATTTTGCCTAAAAAATTCAGTGTCATTTAATTAATTCAGATGTTCAGTTTTTCATTATCAAAAGATCTCAATATGTTAAGATCTAAATCTATTAAATTTAAGTGTTGAACTGAGTTATCAAACATGATCTAAGTATGGCTTGATTGAGGCAATTGTAATGTTGGAAGTTATTTTGGCAAAATTAGCACGAGAGGTGCTCAGCAGATGCATTGTTGGATTTTAAGGACCAAATTGAAATTCTTTTTAGAGGGCATAATAGGCACATTAAATTAAAAGAGCATGACTGGAATTAACACTAATAATTATCTTCTTAAACAGCTAATTAGCAAGAGGATATAGATATGGTAGAGATTTATCACAAATTTGTCCATATATCTAAACATAAATGTGAAAATAATAGTACCAAAGATTATAGTAATAACCTTGAAAATTTGCCTAAAAGTTCCCTAATTTTTTAAACTTTTTGTGCCATATTCAGAACATTTTCCAAGTAAAAGGATGAGAGTTTCTAATATTGTGGGTTGCTTTGAAGGATGGATCTTCAAGTATAAATATCTGATTCAATCCTTTAAAAGTCAATTTCTTTTGAATGCAATGGATATCATAGCAAAAAATCAGAAGAATGAAACTTTTCTTAGACCAATAAAATCCTTGGCTTTGGAAAGTCATCCCAAAAGGTCCCATGTACTTTTAATAAGACTAATAATTTTATTTCATTTATTGTAAGATGGTGTTATCAGTATTAGAAGTATTCCATTCCATTTTACTCGCAACGGATCTACTGTCCCACACTCTGTCCCACTTTTTATTATATTGCTATTTTTCCTATATAAACATCATGTTTTAGTTCTTTTTTGTTTCCTTAAGATCTAATAACTATTAATTCAGTAAAAAATAAATACAACAGCTTCAAAAAAGTAATATATAATAGAAAATTAAAAAATACGGTAGAAAATTTATAAAAAATCTCATTTTTTATGCATTTTGATTTTTTGAGTTTGATAAATTTTGTGTATTACTGAATTAATAGTTATTGGATCTTAAGGAAACAAAAAAGAACTAAAACATGATATTTATGTAGGAGAAATAGCAATATAATAAAAAGTGGCACAGAGTGTGAGACAGAAGATCCGTTGCGCCATTTTACCTCTGTAATCTTCAAAAGTATTTCATTTATGAGTAAAACGTGTTAATTAAGGAAATCCCATTATCTTCAAGTACATAATCATTTTGAAAAGAATTTGTATACAATTTATGGAAACTTCGATATTACAAGATGGAATTCATGTTACAGTTTATTTTGTACTACTTCGATTGTATCTTTCTCATTTTATTACCCTTTTTTTTTTTGAAAGACACAGCAAAGCATTATTACAATTTATTACCAAGATTTTTTTTTTGAAAGGTGAAAATGATTAATAATAATAATAACAATAAATTCTGTCTGAATCTCAAATTAAATACATTCTAACATGACCATTCCAAAAATTAGTTGATACTTGATATTTGAAAGTTGAAACTACAAAATAGGGAAAGGACCCACGTAAAAAGGCTTTTTGGTCATGGGAAAAATTGCCCAAGATTATTGGTTAATGATTTCCATAGAATATTTCAATAGAACATTGGAAAAAGAAGAGGCGTAAAAAGAAAGAGGGAAAAGGTTTAATTATTATTATTTTTTTTTTTGTCGCTTAAACCCTTCACAAAGCCAGGACCCTCATTCGAAAGTTAATTCTCCCGTACCATCATTCGACCTCTTTGTTCAGCCACCATGGCCGCCAGCGCTGCTAGAACTGTGTTCCGTTCTGCCACCACATCCGCCCGGACTGCGGCGGCGAAAGTTTTTACCGGGGCCAAGCCAAAGCCCAGTCGCTCAACCTTCCGCATCCCCGCTCAAAAACCCCTCTCGACTCGCATATTCAGGTAGTCAGGTAGATATAATCACTTTTTTTTTTTCCAGATGCAATAGGATATAATCTTTAAAATGAAATGGGAAATATGGAAATATGATTTTGTGGGGTGGTGTTTATAGGTCCCCAGTTGAAATGAGCTGTATAAGCGTGGGATCGATGTTTCCTTATCACAGTGCAACCGCTTCGGCATTGCTAACTTCTATGCTCTCCGAGGTTTCTCCTTGGACTTATAATTGGTCCCAAGATTCTTGATAGGTATTTTTCCACTTGAAGTTAACATATATTCATTTTACTCTTTTAACCTTAGAAAAACGTGTCAGAGTGTTTTTGGTGGTGAATGGAAAATGATATTCATATTCAAATTCCCAATCTGTTTTTGCAGTATTAAACCAGCTGCTGCATTATCTGAGCATAGGAATTTTAGGGTGTCAATGACCACTTGCTTTTTGATGAAAATTGGTGCCTTTTTCAGAAAATTTGGGATTTGTGCCCTCAGTTTGTTTGAAAAATAGGCTGTTTAGCTTGTCTCTTTTCAAGGTTCTGTTTCTCCTTTCCTGTTGGCTACGTCCTGGATGTAAGTAATTCTTTTCTTCTTCCATTGTTGGTCCCTTTGGGAATCATCTGGACTCACTAACGACAGAGATATGGCTAGACCGAGGTAACTGATTGTTAAGAAAGTCCATGGTTTCTAGAATTTACATCATCTCGTTGATTTCTTTTGGAAGTTGAATGTGTTGAAGGAGATAATCTTCAGGATGAAGATGTCGAATACAATATTTTATATCTTCAGCTTCTGTCCGGATCCTCCCACTCTTCTGCGTTTTCTCTATCCCTCCCTCCCGAAATAAAAGTGTGTGCTCATTTTACCTTGAATGGCAGAAGGAGGTGAATTGATTGAAATTCATTTCTGTTATATTTAACTCTAAAGTACATTGCCAGTGTTTTCTAGTATCATTTTTCAGGAAAACTTATTCAATATGAGCAAGGCTTCTTAAGTTTGATTATCAACCGAAAAGCATTTGAAAGTTTTTGGAATGGCAAGGCAATAATACCATAAGGCCACTTCAAATGTGTTTTCTGCTGGTGTATGAAACGGTAGTGTAATACGCATAATTCACAAGTTAAATGAGAAATGAATCGTCAACCTTCGGCTGGAGAACTGCTGATTTTAAACTCTGGAAAAGTAATACTTCTCTCCTAATTGATTTAAGCTCATTTTAGCTAATGATCGATATTTTATATCAGGTTATTGAGGCACCAAATAGGCAGCCACTTGGACTCAGAAACTTCACCATGGGACTTTGAGCTGTGGAGAACTCTCGGGTAATACCTGCAGCAACGGCAGAATTATTGTCTACACAAGCGCCCACACCTAGTTTCTCATCATTTTTATCTTCCAGGCTTTACGCTGATGTACTTGTTAACCAAATTCCACATTTGTAGTAGTGAATATTTTCTTTCCAGTTTCTGATCTTACGTTCGCATGCTTCTGTAATCAAAACATCAACATTACATATTCATACTACCTTAGCCAGCTCTAGTGTTGAAGAGTTTGCATTTTACCGCAATGAAGTTGCTTGGAGCTGAGCTCTCTCGCAATTTGGTTTTGTCTTAGTACTTGAAATTTCTTGGTAGCTTTTGTTTGGTTTCCAATAGAACTGTTTGACAGCATCATTGTTCTAATATCAGAATGTCCTAGGGTGACTTGTTGGAAGAAGACTTGGGAACGGAGAAGCTCGGAGTTTCCAAGAGCAGTCTACCTCAGACAGCACAGGAAATTATTTACCCGAAGATTGATTTGATTAACAGAGATCTCTGTTTCCAATGGTTGCAAATGCCATAGAGAAGATGATAATAATTAAAAGACCCTCAAGATAATACTATGATTGGCCTAGCATCTTTATTGGTAATCCATTCTAAGACAAGGGTTGATTGATGTTCCTGATGGATAATTCTGTACATCTTTGCTGAGAATTTTACCTAGACGAGTCCCGTTCACTTCATTGTTGAGTCATGTTAGGTATCGGAATTGGAGGATTAGCTATCACAAATCTTTCATTTGGTGCTTTCTCACTAAAGATTTTCAGTTAGTAGCAAAAATATATTCTTTCCTAGCAAAAAATGAAGATTGATGAGGATCTAAACATCTTTGAAATGCTCAAGCACACAACTGCTCAGTTCCTGAATGTATTAGACGCCTGCTCATTTTCGAAATCTTTCTAGCAACCATGAATAAACTTGATGCGCCTACAAATTTGCCCTTCAAACTTGTTTCTTTGTTTTAGTGCTACTGCTCTTACAAGCCTATCGAAGGGGCCAAGGTGGCATGACATTTAGAATGATAAAACTGCAATAATTTCAGGGGCTGAAAGTAGAAAGCTAGTGTTTAAGGTGGCTAATTAGCAATTATCACGACCTCTTATATTGGGGGACCAAACTGCAAACCTGTATGTTGAGACGGTTTAATTGATAAATAAACATATTTTGAAGGGCTTAACCGGAATTAAACATCCTTTCGATCTTCTACGAATAGTGATGAGATTTACAGAAGATAAAAGAAAAGAAAAGTATATTCCCCTGTTGTCAGTCCCACAAAACCCTGGACTTGTTCGAAAGACGGCCACTTCTCTAATAGTCTAAACCCTACTAATTCAGGTTTGTTTGGTTAATCCGCCACCATGGCCACCGTCGCCGCTCGGACTATGCTTCGTTCCGCCACTACATCTGCCCGTACTGCGGCGGCAAAAGTAGTTACTGGTGCCAAGCCCAAGCCCGCTTTTTCCCCCTTTAGCATTCCCACTCAAAAACCCCTCTCCGCTCGCATCTTCAGGTGAATTTAATTTGAGTTCACTTATTCACTCGGTATAATACTAGTATCTAACGAAATGGGAAATATGTTTTTGTGTGGTTGAATTTATAGATCGCCGGTTGAGATGAGCTGCGTTAGCTTGGAATCGATGCTTCCATATCACACTGCAACCGCCTCAGCATTGCTGACTTCGATGCTCTCCGTTTCTCCTCGGAGTTACGATTGGGCTCTTGATGGTAATTTGTGAAATTAAGTGTATGTCAATTGATAATTCATATTTGATTTGTTTGTACAAGATTATGGATCTTTTTCTTCTGTTGAATTACTATATGGGATTATTGTTATGTCTTTGGCAAATGTGGAAAGGATAATGTATGTTTTTCCATACAAATGGAATCTACGAGAACTACAATCTCTGCCACGTGAGTCACATAGGAAACTTTTAGTACGATTGAATAAGTACCATGTAGCGTTACAGATTTTTGAATAACTATTGTAAAGAAGTAGAGGACTTATTTTGCGTGCAGTTATCCTTTTCAGATTGTTTGTTGACAGTTTGGTGATTCTGAGCTTTTATATATGAACCTTTAATCGATGGGATGTTCAGGTTTTCTCATTTTGATGCGTTGTTGCTCATTGCATGTAAAACACATTCTGGATTTTTCTCTTTTGGTTTACTTTTGTCTCGTCTCTGCCTTTTTGTAGTTATCTGGACTTCATAAGATAGAGATGTGGCAGCGTTGAGGTTGCAGATTGTTAAGAATGTCCCAAGTTGCTCGGGTTTAGACTGTTTAAGTTGCTTTTGTTTTCTGAATTCTGTGAAATTGATGTATGTGTTCATAGGTAGTTAAGGATTATGATCCTTTGATAAAGATTCTTTCTTCAAGTAGACAAATATGTACTCTGAAAAATTTTCAGACTTCGTGTTTCAAGCCCAATATATAAACTATTAGGTTCATCTTCAAGAATGAAGGAATTGAATATCGAATACCTGCATCTTAAATTTCTGTCCAGATCCTCCCTTTTCTCAATTCTTTGTCTGCTTTGTTCCCCACCTCTGTTATAAAAAGAGTGCATTCTTTTCATCTTGTAGGGAAGGAGAGGACTAGCTGAAGATTGAAAAGGAGGTGAAACAATTTAAATTTTTTCCTGACATGTTCAATTCTAAAGTACTCCGCCACTGTTTCCCACAGCAGTTGCAAAATTTCCTTTCTTAAATTCAACATGGGAAAGCTTTCTAAAGATTACTTTGTCCTCGGAAATTCTGCATTTGAAGTTTTTGGATCAGGAAGGTGATGACTTTTTAGTCATTTCCAGAATGTGTTCTCTGAATATATATATATATATATATATATATATATATATATATATATGTAATGGTAATTTCAACAAGGATGATTGACTAGAAGAATGGCCGACAAAGGGATCAGTGGCCTTTAAGGAGAATAACTGGTTTTAGACTCCACAATTTCACGATGTTCACTGAATTGATTCAACCTCATAAGCTGATGATCACTAGTTCTTTCAGGTGATTGGGGCACCAAATAGATGGCTACTCGCACTTTGAAACACCAACCTGAGACTTAAACCTCTGGCAGTGTCTCAGCGTGATAGGGACAACTCTACGAAAATGCCTTCTCGTGGTTTCTCATCATCATCATTTTTCAACCCGATTTTCTCAAATGGTATCTTGCCAGCAGCACATACGGATGAGCGGTCAAATTTTTTGTCTAGTCATTTTGTTTAGCAGCAACCGTATGTTTGTTTAACAATTAGAAGTAGTATGCTTCGAACAAATTACAGCATTACCCAGTAATTCTATCAGTTGTTCTTATGTCTCCATATTTGAAAGTTGTTGAAGGTTTGCCATCTGGCTCAATATACAATAGTCCATAAAGATCGAATCCACTTTTGGCATAGAAAGGTCTCTGTGTCACTTTGTTAACTGATTGTCCTAATGGTGTAGTACCGTGGTACTTGTTCTATAAAAACTTTTCAAAATCAGCAACTTGCTTCTTGTCATGATGACTAGTTGAAGCTTCTTGAGGTCTACTTCCATAAGGTACTGAAAAGATTGCATGATTAGCGATCAATAATCTTTCAACAGGTACTCTTTTGAAGGGTTTAAAAAAAAAAAGCGAGGCATATCTAGTTGACGTCCTTGGGTAGCAAGACCTATCGTTACTGTCAAGTGGCAAAGAAAGGTTTGAATTCGAGGAAAGCTTTGACATGCCAAGCCAGCTCATTTCAGCAAAACTTGCTTAAAGGTGATACCTGATCAAATTTTTCTTGTTTAATTTTGGCCATCACCAAATGAACCTTTGAAAGAATGGAATATATATGTTTGCTAGCACTAATATCAATATGCTGCACAGCTTTGCAAGCTGTAAATGCTAGGTAAATGGCGTTGCCTTGAGAATTTGATTTCAACTGAACTTTCGTTTTCTGATACTATCGGCAAGTTGTCTAGCAGTCAGACCAATCGACCCGGTAGATTATTGTTACTACTTTTCACCAGTTGATTGTAAGAAGAGGCAGTGGTGCCTCTCGTTCCTGTTTCCAGATGCTAGGCAAAATATAGTTAGATGGGATTAAAATTTAGCAGGCTGCACAAGTAGCACTAGCTGAGAACGAGACTTTCCTCTTATTATGAGTTTACATTCATGTTCACTACAATAACAATACGCTAACAAAGCCGAAACCTGAGAGATTTTAGCCTACCACTTGGTATGACAGCCAGGGAGAAAGCGCGAATCATTAAGAAGATACAAACTCTCTTATATCATGCAGAGGCTCAAATCCTTCTTCGTTTGTACCATGAAAAGTTGGTTCACAATTCTAGTCGGTTGAAGCATTGTCGGAGTTCCAAGTCTGCTTTGGTTCTTTATTCTGGCTGATTAGTAGATTAGACTGTGTTATGTAGCTTTTGCCTGTGCACTATTTCTTGAAGAGTGTTGAAGAGGGAAATCGTCGGAACGTTGATAAGGGTCTCCAAAAGTTGTCAATTGTGAGTTTTATCGTTGACATTTGAAGGCCCAAATCCTTTTTGATTTTTTACCACCATGATAATATCTCGGAAAATTGATTCATAACTCTTTTATGTTATGCTAATTAAAATAAATTTGAACATTTTAACAAATTGTACCAGACACAATTATTATACATGTTGGTTTGATAAGTTGGCGAAATAAATTTAAATGAACTCCAACCAAGTCAAGTTTGATGTGAATATCGATCGAGTGGCTTGCTACCCTTCCAACCCTATTCCTTAGTCAGCATGTATAATTGCTTCTTCATCTTCATTTGGCCAGTAACACGCAACTACATATATTTTTCTTCATCAGAATGCAATTATGCACGTTTTGTTTCTATCTTCTTGGCCTTGTATTTCTAATTACGCTTGATGCAAATTGCAAGAGCATGTAAATTTCTCTTTATATACAACGCAAGAAGGTATTCAGGATTATTTATTAGTGGCATGAGCCTTGATTTACATAAGCCAAGTTTTGAACTGATTTTGGAAAACCTGATTTTACCTTTTGATTTTTGAAAAGTTTTTTTTATCTTGTAATCACATTTTAGAATTAATTATCTTGCGCAAAATTTAAAGCAAACATCCTTGATTCCAATTAGAGCTGCAAACGAGCCGAGCCAAGTCGAGTCGAGCTTTGAGCTAATTGAGCCGAGTCTCGATTGAATTTTACCAAGCTCGACGAGCCGGCAATTTTCAAGCTCGAGCTCGAAAAAAATAAAAAATAATTATTTTATTTTTTAAAAAATAAATAAAATAATATTTTTTTTCATAAATAAATATAAAATATTAAGGATATATACGTAATTTTACTATGAAAAAAAAAATAAAAAAAAATAATATATGTAATTTTATTATTAAATAAAAAAATAAAAAAAATATATATATATACTCAAGCTCGCGATATACGTAATTTTATTATTAAATAAAAATATATATATATATATATATATATATACTCAAACTCGCGAGCCGGCTCGCGAGCTAACGAGCTTAATATTCTGAGCTTGAGTTCGAGCTCGAGCTCGACTCGAGCTGCTCGCGAGCGGCTCGATTCGTTTGCAGCCCTAATTCCAATCCAGCGTATGTTCCAAACCAACAATTAATTAAATAACTATTAAGAATGAAATAATCTTTTAGTTTCATTTTGGTTAAAGTCCCTTGACTTACTTGATTTTTGAAAAACTATTTTGTTCTATTCTCAACTAATTTTAAAAACTGATTTTACATATTTTTTCGGCCAAAGAAATGCTGAAAATCAGGTTCGGGTCGTAAGGTACTTTTTCATATAGACAAAATTATCCTTCAAATTTTAACATAATTACTAAATTATCTAAAAATTAGATAACTTTTTTTGATGTTCCCATTTTCTTTCTATTCTTATCTCACTTCCAAATTCATCTATGTCCCTTGTTTTACTCATCTACCGTTTAATCTTCATGGGAAAATTAATTAATTACATCAAAAATTATTTGATTAGTACAAAAATTCAGTTATGTAGCATATAAGGGTAAATGGTTATGTTTGTTGTCAAAATCAGCTTTTTAATTTTTTCTTTTGAGAATACCTATGCATCTATTAAAATAGCTTTTTTAACAGTAAACGAGAGTACTTAAGTTATTCTGAAAAATCTGATTTTCAAGAATAATTCTACAAAATTAGAATAAGCTGACAACAGCACATAGTCAAATTTTATGGGGGAAGTAATTAGGAAAATATAATAATTTAGCAGCCGGTAATTGGGCTCAAAGTTGTAGAGCCATAGTCCATAGATTGAGATGGTAAATGCGTTGGTTACTGGCTTGCCCAGTTCCCCTTTTCTTTTTTTTTTCTTTTTTTTTTTTTTTAAATCTAAGGGTGAGAAGGCTTTTCTGGCTTAAACCCCCAAAATCCAGATCCCAAAACCCTGGGTGCAGTGCGAAAGAGGGCCATCTCTCTCCCATTTCTCTTCGGCGTCCTCACTCCTCTTCGTTCAGCCGCCCATCCATGGCCGCCATCGCCAGTAGGACTATGCTTCGCTCCGCCACCACTTCTGCCCGGACTGTGGCGGCAAAAGTGGTTACTGGGGCCAAGCCGAAGCCCTCTTCCTCCCCCTTCCGCATCCCTGCTCAAAAACCCCTCTCCGCTCGCTTCTTCAGGTATTAAAACTTTAATCGCAATTAATTTTCTAATTTCTGCATTATGTTTACTCAGCATTCAGTAATTCTCGAACGAGAAGATGGGGATATGTTCTTGTGTGGTGATTGTACGTGGGGCTATTTATCTTACTATTGAGGTTTTGGTTTTAATAGAGTTAAAAAAAATATAGAAGTCGACTCTTTAAAGTCTATTTGTATGAAGCCGGCTCCTCAGAAGGCGAATTCTAAGTAGTTTGAGAAGTGGATTTTGAAGAGGAAGTCGATTTCCATTTTCCACAGGTTTGCTGCCTGCCTTCACTTGATCTTATTCCCATGATACATTACATGAAAAATGAAAAAAAAAAAACAGATTCCAGATTACGAGAAAGAGGGCTGTAAAACTGTTATTCTTATCAGAAGAAAGCCAAGGAAACAACAGATCACAGAGTAAAAAATTAATCTTCTCGGAACATGATGGTTACAAACTCAAGCACACTGCTCATTGGACTTATTTATAACCTCCCACAACGATGAATAATTCTTCAAAATTTAGGCAAAATTTAACTTATGAGGCAGTCAACACTTGCAAAATTTCCCTTGAAGGATAGCAGAGCAGTTATAATAGCCGGAGAAAGAGGAAACAAAATTTAGTGAAAAAAGGCGCATAGGGCAAAAGCGATACTGATTAAGAAAGGAGAGAATGAGAAAGGAAGGAAGAGGCAGAAGATTGCATCAGTTGAAGAAGGCAGAGGGTGAAGATTGGGCTTGTTGAAGGAACAGGTGCCAAGATAAATTTAGTTGAAGGGAAGAAGAAATAAATTTTTTGTCTTGGATAACATAAGTAAACTTCCATGGTTTTGGAAATCTATAAAAACCAGCAAGGTTTTCTACTTTTCAATAAAGAAGCACCGTTTGGGTAAATAATCCCATGTACTTGTATTCCTAGGTCACCAGTTGAAATGAGCAGTGTTAGCGTGGAATCGATGCTTCCTTATCACACTGCAACAGCTTCTGCATTGCTAACTTCAATGCTTTCCGTTTCGCCGCGGAGCTACGGTTGGACTCTTGAAGGTGATATTCTAATTGAGTTAATTTAATCGTAATTATTTGTGTTTTCATTTGCTCTTGGATTGGAAATAACCTAGTGGTGTTAAAGCTCTTCGCACTCTTTTGTGTTAGGATGACGGTTCACTTCTAATGATCTGAATTCCATCCAAACCTTTTCCTTGCAAAGAATAAGAAAAAAAAAATGCTTGTTATATTTCTTATCATCTCTATAATAATCTAGTGAAGTTTTTCAAAGTTATCTGCAATCTGGAGATTGGTTGTCAAAGTTGTGATCCCATTTTCTTTGAGTAAATGGTCTTTATACCTTTCCAAATTTTAAAGTGGTTGTTTTCTTTTCCGTATTTTATTGCATATATTCTGGATCTATTCTTTTGATTTTCTTTGATTTGGTCTTTATGTAGTTACCTGGACTTCGTGAGATAGAGATATGGCTGCAAGGTAGCAGGTTGTTAAGAAATTTCACTGTTGGAGGATTTAAATTGTCTCAATTCTTTGATTTTGGAACTCTGTCCATCTGTTTCTTTTGAAAGAGGGACATGATCCCAATTTAGATTCTTTCTTTAAGTATAAAAAGACATACTTGAGAATGTTAAATATTATTGTCAAGTACATTTGGGTTCTAATGTGGATAACCCTTGGGATGAAGTTAGGTAAATCGCGTATTAATTTCACAATTTGCTGGTGGGGCCTTTTTCTTCATTCTATTTTAGTATTCTGTGGTCCCTCCCCTCTCGAAATAAAAGAGTGCATATTCTTTTTCATCTTGTAGGGCAGGAGAGGACTAGATGAAGATTTTAAAGGAGGTGCAGTGATTTGGATTTCTTTCTGTTACATTGAACTGTGACGTATTTTCTCATTGTTTTCTGCAACTTGTGAGAGAGCTTCATTTCTAAAATTTAATAGGACTTCTTTCTTCCCTTCCAAAAGTTTATCTTTAGTACGCATTATGGAAGACTATTTCCTACAACTTATGGATCAGGATCCAAGAACACCATAGGGTCATATTTAAGTATGAAAGCATGTAGGTATATGTCCCTTGAGTATGTTAACTGTTGTACCATTATGTGGATTTGGTTTAGGGGTTGTAAAAGTCGAAAGAAATATTGGATCTGATGCTCTTCATTAGTCATTTCTTTTTTTTCCTTCTATTACAATGCCAACAGATTTGCTCTAATGTTGCTTTTTCATGTTAATGGTTAGTAAAATATCATATTTGAGCAATGCAATAACAGAATCAAATCATCTGAGGGACCAAATCTGGTTTTGTGTATAATTTTTACCTTTTCCATTGCAGTTATTTGATCATATAAGGATCATGCTAATACATGGTATTCACTCAGATTGCAACGATGATGTATGATGATTGGATGTCCAAGCGAAGTTTTTATCCATGTGCTGTAGGAGAGAGCACTGGATTAGCTCCAGAGGAGAAATAATATTATTCTAGATGTTGTTTTCTTTTGAGTGCTAGCCTTACTTTGTGTAAAACTACAAATGTGACATTAGTCAAGTTTGTTTTCTGGGAGCCATGTTTTATTACATTTTCAGCAATGAATTTAGAGAGGTTCTGTATAGACTAGATTAAGAAGATTATTTGATATATACTTTAGGAAATGTGAAATTTGTCTCCTTGCTTGATTTGGATCGCTAATACTGGTTTTAACTGTTGGAAAGATATCATTAGTGTGATATCAACCTATAATGGTGCAAAGAGTTGCAGAAGTGTACAGGTCAACATGTCATTATCTGGATTCATGACTGGGAATGTTACCAATCACTTTAGCATAGTCATGAAACTAGTTGTTCTATTCCTGTTGCAACTTAAATGATTAAGATTTTTTGGTTGCAGAGTTTCCATATTTGTGACTTATTGTGACTTGGTTTTTTTCTTTTTAGGGCTGTGATTACTGATCATTGGTTGACATTCGGCATGAAGATTTTCTTATGATCTTTCTGTCTTATCCATGTCAAAATTAGTATAGTATCTTTACAAGACTCAGTTAATGAGCAACTTCGATACATGTTTCATGTTTTCGTTGCATCTTCTAGCTTTTCATTCTTGTGGAGGGACCTATTCATTTACATGACCGTGTATAAGATCCATTTTTTCTTCTGTTGTAGATGGATGACTGTTTCAGTGATTTGGATTGCGGTGCATTATCGTCATAATTCCATGGATGTCAATGGAAAGTGTAACCATCTGTAGGGAAATTATTTTGCTTGTTCAATTCAAAGGTCAACCTAGTTTATGATAGTCTTAAAGTAGCCTCCTAAACAAGGAGGAACCATTTGTCTTTTCCAGGGCAGCTTGTTATGCCTCCTTTATTCTGAAAATGCTAGGGTTATTTCTTTTCCTGTTTATTCTTGATGTAGAGTCAAGTTCCTTTTGTGGGGATTGGGGCTTTTCAAGGTACTCGTGTGGGGCAATTTTAGAGCTGTCTTTCCATGATCAGATATTCCAGAAACATTGTGCTCATTGCTTATTGATGTTTAGAGTAAAGGTATGGCACCATCTTTGACATAGAATATTTGATGCTTAACTACAGAAACCCGCAGGTTGTGCTTTGTCGCGCATAGGCGTCCATCCTTTCCCCGCTGAAAAACGTTCCGATTGTAACTAGGATTTGATAACCTTTATGGTCGAGTTTTTCCTCGTAAGGAGTCTTGCCTACCTTCGCATAATCACCTTTGACAAGATGATCATTCGTATTTAAGAATCAATTAATTGCCTTCTATCATCGTGTGTATTATCGGAAATACTCTCCAGCAATTTCAATCAAAAGTAGCTTAAGGTGGTGATACAAGAGTAAATAGTCAAAATCATCATTAAACTATTTAAAATGATATGAGTTGGTCATTGAATGTTTTTTGGGCAAAGAGATCACTCAATTTCCTAAAACGAATCTGTAGGATCAATTTAACCAATTTAGCCAATAAATCAATCGGAAAAAAAGCAAACTTGACCTATTATTGTGGGTTTCCAACATTAAAAATGTCAATATCTAATTGACAATTTTTTTAAAAGAAAAATCAAACTTTAGGAGTTAATCCAAATTTTAGCAAAACTTCATAGGAGGATAATGTAAATAACATAAAAAACCATCAACACATCATCTTTTTCCTCTTTCACCCGCTGCTACTATCGCATAACCCTCTGGTACACCCTCTCTAGTCAAAGCAACCAGATCTGGTCGCGAGGGAAGCAAGGAAAAGAAGGGAATGGGAAGGGAGGAGAGGGGGTGCAAGGGGAAGGAGGAGAGGGGGGGCGGAAGGGAGAAAAGAGGAAGAGGAAGTGGTGATGATTGGGAAGGAGGAGAGAAGGGAGGAAGAGGGGAGTGATGGTGGCATGAGAGGTGGTAGAGGAGGGAGAGGGGAGAAGGTGGTGGAGGTGACAAGTTGGCAGAGGGTCTTGCTACGTCAAGAATGGAGATGAGACCGAGGTGGCATTCTTTGAACATTTTTTTGCCCCTAAAAACTTGCAATTCAGGTTAATTTAGCAGAAAGTGGTCTAAATGATTCGTTTTAGGAAATTGAGTAAACCTTTTTAGCCAAAAAAAGGAGTTGAGTAACCAACTCATGCCATTTTGACTAATTTAATGACTATTTTGGCCATTCTGCGGTGATGCAAAGGTCATGATACACTGAAATGCCCACTATAAAACTCTTAAAAGTCAACATGTTTCAGATCCAATGCTCGAATGAGCATCAGTAACTCCAAAAGTCTCGAATGAGCATACAAACAAGACTCCAAGGAGGCCGCCAAGACTCAAATGAGCATCAGTAACTCCAAAGTCTGAGGTAAGTCGATGGATGCAAAGAAAAAACTAAAAGCAACTTATCTATTGGTGCAGAAACCCTTCCTTCAGATGAGGTGTTAGAATCTAGCGCCGAAATAAGCTAACATGATACAAACACAAAAGCAAATGAAAAACAAAAATAGCAAATTTCACTCCACCAAAACAGTAAAAGAAAAAGGATAACTAAAAATTTGAAACAGCACAACTTGGAGAGAAGTACAAAAACTGAATTAAACACAACTTGGCAAACTCTCTGCAGTCCACATTCTTGCCAGGCAGAGTCAGTTAATATTCTTTTTAACATACAAACTACAACATATAATATTAGATTAGTCCTATCACATGTTAATAATAAGAAAATACTCTACTGATTGAGTGAGCTTGTATACCAATATACCCATAGACAAACAAATCATTACCCAAAATAGACTTGGTGACAGAAAATCATGAAACAAATTCAAGATTCTTCGGCTACATTCACCAACTCATACTCTACCAAGGACAAATTGTTGTCTTCTTTAACTGCAAATTTTGCAGGTTCTGTCACCTCAATGCGGCCCCATTTATCAACAGCTAGCCTCATCGAACCCTTGAACATGTCAATTTTTGCATTGCGAAGGATGACAGTATTGCCTGGCTTCATCAATTCAACTGCAATGAATAAAACAGTCAGGAAGCTCACTCTTCTTCTAGCTAGAAGTTAACAATTTATAAAATGCCTAGAACTCTTTTAGCACAAGAACACAACCTTCAAAGTAAGTCATATATTCTAATAAGCTGACAAAGCAACATGTTCACTTAGCCGCTGCAAGTATGTAGTCCCCTAAATGGCAATGAAAGTAAATAACCCCACTAGAATAAACAAGGGGATGAAATTCTAGAAATCAAGCACTTCAAATTGAAAACACAAATGCAAGAAGCATTACAAATTAATACCATTTCCACAAACACTGCAGCCATTATGCTGGGGACGTAAGATGACAACAAAGTGAAAATCATAAATTTTTCGGTCCATTTAGTCAAGTATAATGTGAAAGACATCTAGTTCAGTCACAAATAGCCCCCTAACATAACCTCACCAAATTGGCCTAAAAAACGCTGACAACCAGGGAGGAACATAAGGTTAAAGACTATCAGCTGTATTGCACCATCAGAAGTTCTACAGCTAGCGCACCTAACCCTTCAAGCAGGAGCTTAAAATGACAAACAAATAACAACTCGACAAGTCAAAATAAATTCAAGAGAAATTCAGCCCTTCTCATCTAAGTTTGAGTTTTTGGTGACATTATTATTATTTCTTTTTAGGTCTGAAAATCAAAGGATGCATATCTTCTCATTAAACGAAAAGACATTTCAGCGTGAAAAAATCATCAGAAAACAGTGTTTAAACATTCAGATATCTTGCACAACATACACAGCTCATATTGTAATTTCCCACATTTGAAACATTGTCTACGCACAAAGTAAAAATTTTGAATGAATATATCATCAAATATTACTAAATTTACACCGAGTGAACCAAGGTGCACACCTATTCGGTCTCCTTTCCGCCGAGTACTAATTATTTCCTTGACTCCATACCGTACAACAAGAACTAATCCACCTTAAATTCAGACCGGCAAGTAATTCACCAAACCCAAGAACTAACCAAGCACCTCACCACCTCCCCCCCCCCCAAAAAAAAAGAGAGAGAGAGATACCGGGGAAAAAGCAAAAGAATAAATAAATAGATAAATCATCTAAAACCTTTTAAAAAAATTTAGATTGGACCTTGCTCGTTACGGGCAGTGAAGAGAATAGTTCCCGTTTCATCACCAACAAGACACTCAGCGATGCGACTGGGCTGCTGTTGTTGGAACGATGGACCACGAAACGACGATGGGTTTCGGGGCTTTTTATTCAGAACAGTGTTGGATTCCAAGACCTTAACAGTTAAAGTGTGCCCAGCTGTCCCAGGTTTCAAATGATCCACCTTTACAAACACTGGTTTTCTTAATCCCGGCTTCGCAACAGCATTAGCTCCTCCTGCTCCGCCGCCGCCACCGCCACCGCGCCTGGAATGTTGATAGGTTGCTGGGCCTCTGCTTGCCATTGACTTGAGATGAGATGTTGGTTGTCGAAAGAGGGATATAGAAAGGGGTTTTGGCGTAGGGGCTTCTGTTAGAACGAGGAGGAAAAAGCCCTAACCCTAATTTTGAGGCAATTGAAGGGACAGAGGATTTGATTCCCAATTTGGGCGATCAAGCGACGGTTAAAAGCAAAACGGAAACTGAAACCAAATTGTACGACGTCGTAAAAGTCACTTCTAGTTCCTAGTTATTCTTCCTGCTTATGACTTTGCGTAATTTTGAGTTCTTGAAATTTATCAGTTTTTTATTTTTTTTCTTTTTGTTAGGTTGGGCCCCAACTCTTGGACCTCCCGCATCTTTTCACTGGGTTTCAAGGACCAATCGCTTGGACGAGAATTGGCGAACCCATTTGAATTTAAAAGTTTTTTGAGTTTTTGTAGACAAATATACTGTGTAATAATATAAAGATTAATCTTCTATACGCTAACAGTGTATACACTTTTATCATTAAATATATGACACATAATATATGTATCGTGTATCCAATTGTAATAATATATATATCATTAGTGTATATAAGATTTACTCATAATATAATATATCTAAGATAATTAAAAAAATATGTGTAACAAATTTTTTTGCAAAAACTTACCATCCAAATGTCGATTGTTACTTCTGAGATATGATTAAAATTTCCTTAGTGTATCTTTTAAGAGGGCAAAAACTATTTTTCATTTTTTGTGGTCGTTAACATATATTCTACTCTTTTTACCATGACCTCCCTATCTTATTATACCAACTTTTTTCTTTGACAAAAAAAAAAAATCCCTATGTTGTCTTGGATCAATTATTGCACTTATTCCATCTCAAATATGATTTATCTCTATTAACATGATATTTTAAGTGTTTATAAAAGCCAAATAAGGTCCTTTGTTTAATGAGTCAACTACCCAAGACAAAAGTAAATTATGTTTTATATCTTTTAGTTTTGCGAGTCAAAAAATATCTTTTAGTTTTGTAGTATCAATTCAATAATGATTTTAACGCAACATGTAATTTCACTTGACTGAGATTATTTGATTACTATGACAAACTAAAATATGTTGAACATTTGTTGCAATGTGTTATTTTAAAGTCTCTAATAGCAATTTGTTATTATAAAAGTCTCAGTACTAGAGTAAAAAATTCCCCAAGAGACTTTAAAATATTTCGATTGTAAATTTATGTAAAATCATAGTGTAAATTTGATTAAAAGCATATTCTATTAGAAAAAAGAGTTCAAAATCATGTCTATTTAATATAGTAGTTAAACACAATAAAAATATATGTCTTACGTATTTTAAAGAATGCATCTTGGAGAATTTTAAAAAATTGTTACTAAAACAGCTTATTTAAAATATTATATATGAGACAAAATTATAATTAAAGAACATCTAAAAAGAATCTTACTTTTATTACGTTTCTTTTGAAACATAGCAAAAGATTTAAAATTTCATAAACTTCATCTATGACATAATTAAGAACATATATGACATATTATGAACGGATTAGACTTCTCTCCATTGCATTCGAGAAAATTTCTCTCCATTATATCATAATAAAATTAATTTAAAATTTTTTTTGAAAATCAACATAATTCATAATATTTTTTTCATCACTTTTACTAACTATACATAAATTTTGTACAAAATTGACTAAGTTTTACTCTTTGATTAATCATTATAAATTTTGTTACAATTTTGACTCTTTTTTCACCATTTAAATACTTTGTGTAAATTTAACGTTAAAGTATTCTCAAAAGAATGTTAATTTTTAATATGTTAATCTAGATATTAAAAGAAAAATAATGACACAGTCAGATAACTTTATAGAGTTACTATAAAATTTTATATATAAATAAATGAAAGGAACAATGAAAAGAAATTATTATAACGCATTATAAACAAGTATTCACACACAAAGTCGAGAAATCTTTAGGTTAGTGATTGCAATTGAAATCTCAAAAATTAGGGGCTCGAGATCCCCTTTTTTAAATATTCTACTCTTTTCCTACTAAAAAGGATAAAATAAAAAAATAAAGTATTGACACACCAAACATATATTGATTATTTCTGGTCCACAAACAAATCTTATAGTACATCCAACGCTTTAGAGAGTTTGTATTTTAGTATGCAAGCTAATAAGTAAAACAAAAAAAAATCTCAAACCACTAATAATTATCCACAAAAAAAATCTAATCCAAAACTCCGACAATTTCTGATTTAGTCACTTTGCTGTCATATCCACCCACTCCTTTCACTTTGCTTTTTTTAACAAATACCGCTCAGAGATGAGATGAATGTGCGCCACCAAGACTACCTCAAAGTTCAAACCTGGGAAAACAAAAATAAAACACTACAATCCCACCCCAGATTGGTTTTTAAGCTCAGCATATTGAAACAAACTAAAAAAAAGAAAACGCATAATAAACAAGATCATTGTCACCTTAATACATACAGACAGAGAAGAATGGAAAAGTTGGAAATTATTTCGTAGAAGACTTTTTTTTTTTTTTTTAAAGAATAGTACCTTGCTTAAATATTAGTCATATTTTAGCTGGACCCTTTTCTTCTTTCTTCATTTTTATTCCTTTGCTCTTCATGGACTCTGATTTCTGGACCTCTCGCCTCGCGGCTGCTAAGCGCCAATTCAATTTGCAGCATCACCATCATCACAGCCATAGCAGCCAACATCAGAGCTCTCAATTGGGTCGGTATTTATATTTCATTTCTGAATAAATATTTGTTGTGTTTTCTTTGAGTGATCTGAAACATGTTTTGGCTTTATTTTGTGGGGATGGTCGCGTTGAATTTTTCAGATCGGTTAAATATTGATGATTTCGAGGTGGAAGAGGAGGTTCGACCCGATTTTCCATGCCCGTATTGTTACGAAGACTTTGATATTGCATCCCTTTGCTCACATCTTGAAGATGAGCATTCTTGCGAGTCCAAAGTTACCGTGAGTTTTCTTTTTTTTTTCTTCTTTTTTAATATTTGCTACTTTTTGTTTCTGGGAAATGTGCTGATCACTCTCTTTTGTGTTGTCAAATTCTGATCTTTGTTGTACTTTTGTTCAAATTTGGTAATCTTGGCGCTGTAAATGAAAAAAAAAGTGATTTTAGGATTTGAAAAGGGATTGGTGCATGCAAATTTGAGCTTAGAGTTATATTCTGCTAATTTCTGTCTTTTTTGCCATTTTAGTGAAGGAAATGTTGGCTAAATGGGTGAAAAAGTAAATCTTGACTCTATTTAGTAGGTTGGGACGTCACCATCTTGGGTATTTATTTGGTTTGTATAGGCTCTAATACTTTTGTCTGCACATTATATAAGGAAGCAGAGTTAGGTTCAGATATATTGCCAAAGGATATGTTTTGACCCTTTTTCCCCCTTTCTTGGGTGTGCTCCTTTTTGCTTTGGGGTTCGGATGAGGGTCGAAAGCATTGGTTTGGCGGGGGTTAGGGTGCAAGAGATTGAGGCATTGAAGGGAGTATAAATTAATTTTGTGTGAATTAATGAAACCACCTTTCTGTGGGTTTGAAGACTGAATCTGAACCTCCTCTGACTTCCTGAGTCCTGACCAATTGCACCAAACCTTTTGGGCATTTCTCATATTCTTGTTTCCTCAAACTTGTATATTTCATTGTTGTGCATGAGAGGCATGAGTTTTGGGTAATTCTATTCAGGCTATATCTACAGTATAACCTGGTTTAAATGTGAAGGGAAGGAGAAGAGTTAAATCACCAGCACAGTGGAAACCTAAGGCTGGGAAGGATTCTCAAAACTTTTTCTTGGGGGTGGGGGGACATTTGACTCTCCTAGGCTAGAATTTTGGAGATAGTCTAGGGCAGAATTTTCCTTAGTTTTGCTGGTCAGTAAGAAGCTAACTGTGGTTATGACTATTGGTTGTTTTCCATATCATTATGATAACTTTGCTAGATGGACGCAATATCTGGTAAATGGTATGCATGTTAACCCTTTCTTTTGGAAATATTTTAATTTTGTTGTCAACTCTTTTCTTTCTTGCAGTTGGCTATTATAGTTGCAATGAGCTTGCCACTAATCAGTTATAGGGGTGTTGAAAAAAATCCAAAACTAGAGGTGTTCTATAGGGTCATATATTTACTTGTTGCAAGTTAAAACAGCTTCAACAGCTGTTGTCACTAGTCTGGGTCAAGGTTTTTCAAATGCTAGATAAAGTATGTAGTTTGCTAAATCCTTCACTAATTGGAAAGACATAATTCATTGTAGGAGTGCTTTTATGTTTAATGACTCACCTGAATGCATGGTAGTGTTGAGTAAATTTCCTATTTCCCCTTGTGCTTTACTGAAATGTTAATGGTTTCCAGGGATTTATACTTCAATTGTGGTCTAAGCGCTTGGGTTACACAATTAGGTTGGTAAAAAAAGCACTTCCGGGATACAATTTATCGAACTCCGCCATTAGTCTGTTTGTTAGTAAAAGAGGGTGGTTGCCAGTGTGAGAGACAGCAAGAGAGTTTCCGTCTTCCATGCATGTATTCTTCTGGATGCTTTTTGTATCACTTACTATTTTTTATTTAGTATTAACTTTAAAATGAAGACTGTCATAATGAATTCACATTTTTCTTGCAGGTTTGTCCAGTTTGCTCTATTAAAGTTGCAAGAAACATGCTGAGTCATATCACGTTGCAACATGGACATTTATTCAAGATATCCTTTAAAGTGGAACTTTTATATTCATATTCTATTGGCTTCATAGTAAACCTTCACATTACATAGTTAAAGCTGCATTATAATGAACAATTTGCTCGTCCTTCGATCATTTCATTATTTCTTTAACTTAAGATTACTTGCAGCGACGTCGTAGATTACGTAGAGTTGCAGTTCCCAGTAGTCAGGCACTCTCTCTGCTGGGGAGGGATCTTAGGGAGGCCCATTTACAGGTTCTTTTAGGTGGCAGTGGGTACCGATCTAACAATGCAACCTCATCTGGTGCAATGGCTGATCCACTACTTTCTTCTCTTGTTCTGAATTTTCCTGCATCTGAAGCGGATGAAATTTCAAAAACTTTGGTGTCCAGTATTGAGGACACATCAACGAAGTCCATGTCATTACAGCATACATGGAAATCGAGGTAGCTTAATCAGTATGTTCAAGTAGTTTATGTCTATATTATACACTAATTTGGAGATTACTGTAAGTCACATAGTTTCCACGACTAGAATACATGCATGCCACAGTATGTTTTAGAAGTGAATGGAAGAACCAGCTAGGAGCATAAGCATAATGGTATTCCATTTATAGGAAATGAGATGCTATGAGAAGAACACAAAGCTTAATTCCTTACCTTTAGTAGTTGCTCTATTTTCTTGTTGAAATTGGCCAATGATGGGCTGGATAGAGCTTGGATGAAGATTAATTATCTAGGTTGTTTGTTGATTTTGTAGTTCCTGCATTAATAGCTTGCAATTTTTAAGGCAATATATCTCTCACTGCAGAAAGGAGTAAATAAATCCAAAATCTATAAGAGTACGTTGATGTAACTTAAATATTATAGCTGTAATTCTACTTGTTATGATTGATAAGTCTTCATGTGCTGTAGAACTGGCGCCCCTTGCCACAATGATTCATCATGAGGAATGGAAATGGAACAAATATTTTAGTTGCACCCATTAACTTGGCTTGGTGATGGTTTATAGCTTAAGAGAGTTACCAAAGAACCGCTTTTTAATTCAGTTGACTTGATATTCTAGACATATTTTGCTTGACTTTGGCCAATGGTCCTCCACAACTTTTGTTTACTTCCAGATTTATAGGAGGACTACTGAGCGTTTGAGATGCCATTTTCTATTCGCTGACAGGTCAATGAACTGTAAGAGCACTAGGCACCCAAAGCTAACTTGCCATTCATTTGGAGCATGCTTTGTCTGGTCGATCTGTTAGCGTGAATGAATGAATCCTGTATGGATCAAAAACTGGTGTCATGCATACACAGCTTGAATCTAGGACCACCCATTACTTAGTGCAATTTTTGTTTGAAGAGTCAAAACTTCAGGAGGTTAGGGGCTTCAACCCATACAACTGCATGACATTTTCTACTATGGTAAAAAATAAGACAAGATAGTATTGTTAAGCTTCAGTATTCAATCTTCAAGGAGTCTTTATGTTGTTCACCGGCTCAGGAAATGATCTTTGAGTTCCTGTATCTGTAACTGCAGACGGCTGTTTTTCATGATTAATTTTCTAAGGAAGCGAAAAATGCTTAAACCTTTAAGGAAGTCCTCATTATTTTCCTGAGTTTAATCTTTTGGAAGAAAATTAAACAGCTCTGAGATGTTTTGTGATATACAAGGAACAGAGCAACATGAGTTCTATCATTTCAATTCCAAGACTCATTTAGTAAAAGCAGAAGGGCTGGATAAGATCTTGGTCTTGTTTTATTACATAATAACAAAGGCAGTTTATAATGCTGACTTTTGGGTTTCATTTTGACTTGATGAAGACGTGGATTAATGAAAGAATTATCCCAGATAAAGCTTCATTTGCAGTAGTAAATCGTAATAGATAATGTGAACTGAGGAACTTTCTTTATTTGTCTATAATGCCTTACCGTGATGCATAACAGAGCATACCAAGTTTCTTTTTTGTATTCCTGCAACTGTTGTCTCTTGTCATACAATCTTTCTACATGTCTATCCACCACTTTTCTTTATCACCTATGTAACCATCTTTGCAGTTTCGAGTCATCCTTAAGTCACGAAGAGCGAGAAAAAAGAATGAGACAAGCTACTGGGCGAGCTGTTTTCGTTCAAGATCTGCTTGCCTGTACCCTGTTAGCCGAGTAACTGAAGCAGTCTGTCTCTGTAATTTGCAAAATAATGTTGAAATTAAGCTGAATTTTACAAGGATAATTGGGTCTGGACCTAATGATTCCTAATTCTTAACAACCCAATCCATGTTCTCATTTGAATCTTTCCCTTATCTGGTGAAGTATGAATGTCTTCTTTTAAGCTTCTCTTTGCAGGAGCACCTGTTACATTGAGATGCAAAGATTATCTCATGAGTACCCATTCTGGTTTTTATCTTCTTTTTCATTAGACTGTTAAATTTGCTTCTCACTTATCTGTTTAAAGTATGCATTTAGAGTATGGGTGGAGGCATGAGGATTCAGTTACACTCAGACATAAAAAGGACAAAAGCAACAGGACTCGGGTGGATGCATTACCTTAAATGTGTACTCTTGCAAACTTACAAGGTATAAATGCTATTATGTAGTTTCCAAGAAAGATCATGTTACCTGTGTTGTACTTATCGTAGAAATTCTCTTGTCCGCTTCTCTTTCTTCTACTACTGCTCCATTTGTTTCTGGACAAAGCGGAAACAAATATACAAGGTAGAAACAAAGAGAATTTAAAGCTTATGCTACAAAAGAATGGTTTCCTTATCAGTTTGCCTTGTTCTACATCCATTCCTCTCTCTCTCTCTGGGCCAAAATTGTGGTGTCTTGTGTCTACATGTTTTAGGTGTTAAAAATAGAAGGGTGTACCTTTGATCATCACTCTGTTTCCATTTAAATTTGCTTCAAATTTCCTCGTCAATTAGGCAATTACTGGTAGACCGATAACGGACTGGATTTGAGGACCTGAGTTGTTAATTATATTGGATCGCATTACAGGATTTTTGCCAGCTGATTCGACCCGCAAACGAAACCAGGCATTAAACTTTGCTTCATTGAGAATGAGTGTGTTTGGATTGGAGATCATTTGAAAATATTATTTGAAATAATACTGTAGTACTTTTTGTGATGTGATGTATGTTAAATAAAAATATGGTTAAGAATATAAAAAAAGTTTGAAAAACGTGTTTATGATGCAAGTAACAAATTTTTGTGACAAATAAATTCATATCCAACTTATGATTCTGTTTCCATCCTACTTTGCTGTTGTACTGAACGTTATCAGTTACTGGTAAAAATAGCAGCAAAAATGTGCTTCCCCACCGATATGGGATGTGCTTGACTTCATGGCTCACTGTGCTAACTACGTGGGATTAAAAGACAGAATTTTGCCTATCCTCAGCCTATAAAACGTCAGGTATCACTCTTTGTATTTTGCAATGTAGCATGCTTAGTAAGACACTAAATGTTCCCTTGCAACAGAAATTGTGCATTACCAGAAAGGAGCCAGAATTTTTATGCTTCTTGTATCACCAATTTAATAAAGAAAAAATTTTTAGTAAACATTCCCAAACAAGAAAAAGTTGGCACAGAACTGAACAAAATGAAAAAAATGGTAAAAGCAATAGAGAAAAATTACCAATAGTAGATAAAGTGCACTGTGACAGTAGAATATTCCTAAAGTTCAGGGTATTGCATTGCAGATCTTCACGGAACTTACTAGTTTTAGTGCTCTTGCGAGGAGCTGCATCTTGGTGCTCAGGCCATTGACCTTCATGCGAGCCAACAGGTGGGCACTATTCATCATGTAGCCCTTTTTTTCCCTTCGATAACAAGATAAGGTTTTTGAAGCTTCTTCAAAGCATTATCCATTAGCACCATACTTTCTTCAGAATTCTGGGACGATAGCTTCACATTCTTCTCCCTCTCGATCTTCCGCATACGCTTGTCTTGCTTAGTTTTACTAGGCCTCTTCCCTTGAAACTTATAACAAAGTTGGCGAAAAGCTTCTTTTTCATTCATGACATTTCCAAGCTCATCTCTTCTCTCAATGATTATCTCCCTTTGTCCCCGATCATCATAAATCCCGCCAAGCTTGCTTGTTTTCGAGCCCGTTTTCGGATTACTCAATTCTTTAGTTTCCTTGAGATATCCTTGATCTAACAACAGCTTCAGGGCTCCAGATAATCCCTTCCCAACAGAAACTTCACGCATTATTCCATCAGGGATTGCCTCCTCTCCCTTTTTGTGGGGATTTTCTTCATTCTTGCTCTCTTTTTCCTGCATGAAAACACAATAATTTTGTGATTTTGGTTTTTTCACATGCTCTAAGGTCTCCATGATGATTTGTTTGATAATTAAGTTTCAGGGAGAACCTGCACTAAAATTAGAACAAAGAACGGAAAACAATCGATGCTATGAAAACGAACCTTTAATTGAGAATCTCTTTGGAGACGCTTAAAATCTGCTAAGATGTTTGATTAGGGATATCGATTTTCTTATAGACTCGACAAACTTTTCCTAGCCCTAGGATTTCAAGAAATCCAAGACAAATACTTCCAGTAATAGGAAAGAAGAGATTCTCTGAGACGAATCAGCAACAAGGCAGCTTGAGGAATTTGTTAGTTTTTAATTTTTAGGAAATAACTTAGGGACGTGGGCTCCAAGTTTCTAAAACGGTAATCAGCAACCAGGCAGTGTGAGGAATTTGTCAGTTTTTACTTTTTACTTTTTAGGAAATTTCTTAGGTACGTGGGCTCCAAGTTTCCAGTGTCATCGGACTTTAATCTATAACATGTGAAACAGGGAAAGATTAATAGCTGAAAAAAATGACAAATTATATGGTTTAACAATTATTTTATTGCTTCGTTATGAGACAATTAAGATTTTTTTGAAAAAAAAATTGTTCAAAACATCCCTTACAGATCATCAAATGAACTTTTTCATCCTTCATATTCTAAAATGTTAAATTCACATCTTTTATAAATTTAAGTTAATAAAATTTAGTTCCAGCTAAATTTTTTGATAATTTTTTAGCTTAAAATCGCCATTAGACTCACGTGTAGACAATTTTTTATGTGCAAAAGGGTCATATTCCATTTTTTTAGTGAAAAAATGAATATGTATTAGGTCCTATCCCACTCTTTTAGAAAAAATGAATATGGTTTGGAACATATTCTACTTTTTTAGGGGTAAAAATAAATATGAATCGGATCATTTATTTAACTACAAATGAAATATAACTTTTTTATCCCTAAAAAATAACTATGCATGAATCATGTAATGGATTCGAGGTAAAAAGTAGTCGGAAACTTGGATTGAGACCAAAATTTACTGACTTGATTTTAAAGGATATTTTGAACTATATTTCCTTTTTTTTTTTGCCCTTTAGGGTACACAACTTTAATGCGATTCTCGTATTTAAGCCTGGTAGAATTGCGCCACTTTATTTCGACCAAGAAAGAGTTGACCGGTATCTTCTTATAATCTTTTCTCTTCATTCTTCTCGTATTAACGCGAACAAGCTTACTTGTAATTAATTATCTCGTTCAACTTAAAGAATAGAAAACAATTAGAGCACTGAACAAACAAATAGACTACCCATAGACTAACTAGAAAAACTATTAAAAGATTTGATAAAAATATTTAAAATTTTAAAACCGAAGGTGGAAAGGTTTTATCGTTGGTGGAATTTCCCTTGAGATGCCAACAGAATCCGTACTCAAGTAGAAGAGAAAAAAAAAAGATTAATCTTTTATGCACTGTCAGTGTATACATTTTCACTAATAAATACATGACACATAATTCGAATTTGAATTTGAAACTCAAATTTTACATATGTGTCGTATATCTAACTTTAATAGTGTATACATTATCAGTGTATATAAGATTTACTCTAAAAATAGAGAATTAACAGGAGATGTTATATAGATCAATAGAGCTTTGTATAACGCTAACAGACTGTAATTAGTAGTTCAGCACTGTTAATTACTCTGAAGATGGTTAGCAGAGCCAAGTTAATTTGATTGAATTGGTCTAATTCGGAAAAAGGAACAAAGAAATGAATCAACTAAATTCTGGTAGGACGTAATCAATTGGCATGCGGTCTTTTTCCGGTAGAAGAGTGCAAGCTATGTTTCGTTGGTGGCTAGCTTGGCTACAACAAAGCAGCTAAAATTAGATCCACGGTATAGGGCTGCTGCATCTTTTATGAACGTTGACTCTTGTGCAAGCCTCACGCTAGTTCTCCTTGCTCAGCTTTTATATGTTGTCAAACAACCTTTACTTCCATCTTCTGAACAATGTCATCTGCAATAATGTTCAAGAAGAAGCTTTACTCCATCAATCTGCTATTGATCTTTGGATCAGTCTCTTGTTTTTGTTTCATATTCTTTTATGTGAAACAACCAAACTGGGCTGCAAATTCCATTCCTTCTTCAATCACAGGGAAAACACACCTGCAGTCAAACTCTAGTGATTCTCCTACTACCACTAAACTCCTTCTGTTTGGACTGGTTGGTTCCGAGAAAGCGATGCATCACAGGAAGGATTATATTGAATCATGGTGGCGACCAAATGAATTCCGAGGATATCTCTATCTTGATAAAACTCCACAAGGAAACCTTTTGCCCTGGTCATCAGCTTCTCCTCCATATAGGGTCTCCGACGACCTAACTAAATTCATAAAAGAGACACACGCATATGCACCGATCATGGTTCGCATGGTGCATGCAATTATGGAAATAGTTAGAGATGAGCGCAAAGGGTTCCGATGGTTGATTATGGGGGATGATGATTCAATCTTTTTTGTGGATAATATGGTTGATGTTCTTGCAAAATATGATCATACCAAGTACTACTACCTTGGTGGCCCATCCGAGTGTATTATTACAAACTATGGGTTCTCGTTCAACATGGGATTCGGTGGAGCAGGGCTAATATTCAGTTATCCTTTGGCAAAAGCCTTAGCAAATGATATGGAAGGTTGCCTTCGGCACTATGCGCATTTACACTCGGCTGACCACATTACCATGGTTTGTATAGCTGACATTGGAGTAAATCTATCTCCCCAAAAAGGTCTTCATCAGGTAATTTGATTTCTTAAAGCTAGACTACTGCATACGAAATTTACCCTGAAGGAAGATGTTGATTAACTCTTGCCCTTGGTTGAGCATAGAAGTGCTGATGAAAATTTATTTGTGATGCAATGAGACTTTAGTCGTCCAACCTAGAAAATAAGATTGCTAATTCAGTGATTATATGTGCTTGAATCCAACCTAGAAAATATGTGCTTGAATTCAGTGAGGTTCTAACTTTCTATGAATTTAGTCTTTTTACTTTTGAACACTAACACATCATGGAGATCATCTCTGGCTGATTATAAACTAAGATGCTCTCAAGTGACTAAAAGCCCAATAAAGCAATAAAAATAAAACTAAAATAAGCACATTTGCAAACTTAATCAAGTAAAATAGACAACAATTTAGGCAATATGTTAAAGGACCATAAGCCCTTCCTTCCACGTTTACTCTTTTGAACATGCTTATTGATCATCAAGATTTCTTGCATCTAGTGGCGGAGTTAGGATAAAATTTCAATAGAGGCGCAAATTAAAAAAATCTTCGAATTTGGTAAATGAAATGGACAAATTTTTATAACCAATTACTGAAAAAAAAATCTTAGATGTTTTTCAACAATCCTTTGATCTCATGTATTATATCACAAGAGTTTTGTAGAGAAGTGTACGAAAATTATATCCAATTAACATTTTGTCTACACATATGTGTATTCAATATATGACACAAGAGGGTTTAATTAAGTAACCCACTGAATGATATCTATAAACTCCTTAAAGCATTAGACTTGTACTTGCAGTCATCATTAAATTAATGAACTGAGTCCTTCTTTGTTATGTTTGGTTTAGCTAAGGACTGCCGTAAAAAATTATTACTTATAAAAGCATATGTAAATTAACTTTTCACAAATCATTAGGTGTAAACTTAAAATTTTTCTAACTTCCCATACTCATAATAAAAAAATTCATTTGGCTAGTGGGAACACAATTGCAAATTAATTAACTAAAAAAATTTTCAAGAAAACTAACACCTAAAAGTGTACTCCACCTTTCTTTTTTTGGGCACAATATGCAGCTCCGACCTGGCCTCACTGGCAGTTTGAACCTCCGCCAGTGCTTGCATCCGTGACACAGTGGTCGCATAAAATTGCATGGATTATTTCTTACTCTCTCGATGATCATCTATACGGGCACTTGCCATTTGCAGGTTGATTTGCGAGGAAATATTGCTGGTTTCCTGTCCTCTCATCCCAAAAATCTGCTGATGTCCCTTCACCACTTCGATGTTGTAAACCCAATATTTCCCAGCATGAATAGGTTCGAATCCAGTCGTCACTTGATGAAAGCCGCCAATGCTGACCAGTCACGTCTGCTGCAGCAAACAATTTGCTATCTCAGGCGACATAGGTGGTCCATTTCCATCTCATGGGGCTACTCTGTCCATATTTATGAGAAAATAATACCTCGAAGTTGGCTGCAAAATCCCATTGAAACCTTCAGAAGATGGGGAGGCAGTAAAATGGATCCGCCACGATATTTCTTGTTTAACACGAGGGCGCCGTCCAAGGAATCTTGTGAAGCTCCACATATTTTCTTCTTTGATTCTGTAAAGAAGATCTCCAAGAACTCTACCCTCACCAGCTATATTAGATCGTCACCGAGAAAATTGCCTCCATGTGTGCTCTCCGCAGATATTGTGTCACACGTTGATGTTTATTCACCAGCAACAAAGCGCATTGAGGTATATAACTGCTATTTATATTCTTATTTTCTTCTTGTTCTCAAGTGTAATTTGTGATTCCGAGTCACTAAAAAAGTAATTCTAACTAGTGAACTAAATTACGCAAAACCCCCGCGTAGTTTAGGAATAGTACATCCCTATACTTTAAAAACATATATTTAATTTCAGCCCCTTATTGTTTTAAACTTGCTAATTAGTGCATTAAACTTGCTAATCTGATATTTTATTGGAATGCCACGCTATCATAGTAGTATTTTATAGGCTTACAAACAATAAATAACCGGTAGAACTAGAAAATCGATCCAAGCCAACTAAATGCTGCTAAGTCTTAAGACTGGCTAACTCAAATCCATATAGGTCAATTTTCTACCAATAATATTTGTTCTCCATAACCTTGTACCGCTTGCAAGAGTCTGATGTAACTGAAGCTGTATTTTCTAACCCAAAAAAGAAAAAGACGTACAGTATTTTTTGGTAACTGAAAGTTGTATCTGTTCCTGTCCGTCAGATTGATAGATGTGAATGCTGTGACGTTACTTACGCGGATCGGACAAAGAGAGCGACGGTCAGATTCAGAGAATGCAGGCCGGAAGAGATCATCAGATAAGACTCAAGCCGTAGTCTATTATTTACTTTTTAGTTTCAAGTATAGATGATAGACTTTTTCTAATAATTGAGTAGTTTCAGCAGTAAATTCATATACTTCGTATGACTTTGTAGGTAGAAAAATGCTAACTAATCCTATCAAAGAACATTTCGGACCTCAATCAAGGGATGCTTATCTTTGGGTTTTGTTGAACAGTTTTCCGTGGAAACTGCAGTCCAAGAAATAATGGCATACATACTATAACAGTAAAGAAAGGTCATTGCTTAGTTAACTTTCACGATCCAAAGAAAGGTAAATATCTTTTCCGTGGCAATTAAATTATGAACTGAAAAAATGGAATAAAGAATTTTGTAAGAAAACTCCACAAACTTTGTGTGATGCATAATTTTCTTGGTATGCTAATGCCCTTGTTAGGTAAAATATATCATATAAGTTGGTGATGGACAATTCTCAAAACAAAACATGAAGAGAGCCTTACGACTGGAAGAATAGGGAAGGAGCAAGACTAATATATTAACTCAATTTCATTCAACGTCTACCCAAATTGAAACCAGCGGCCACGATACACATATATATATAAGAGTTAGACAACCTCAATTCCTAATATGAATCTAAGTTACCAGTCATGACTAACTATGACAACAAGCTTGGTCTAAATTTTCCCAACATTAGTGAAAATGGATCACAGTTTCGTAGAAAAAAATTTATTTGTTACAATTTTCACATCACTAACTTCCTATGTTATTTGAGGGATTCTTTTCTGTTTTTAATTTCTTTGATGCATTATTTTTTTATTATTTTAGACAGAAAAATTGTGTTGTTGAAAAAGAGCATAGAAGGTATAGGTAGTAATGAAGGTAAAGGAAACTAGAAAGAATGAAGGTATAGCTAGGGTTGAAAGATAGAAAGAATGCACTAGCTGTTACTTCAAGTATATATCTTTCTACTCATTGTCGACCATGATGGCTTGGGATTTGAGCGCCATTTCTCATGGCTTCATATTTTGTTCATATACGCGGAAAATATTGAGAAACGAAAAGCGTGAAACTATTTTATTGTGAAGTTGTATCGTAAGATTGAGCTGATCATTGTTATACATATGCTTATGCTGACTGTTAGATGATAATTCGTGTTGGTATATTAAACTAAGTTTAGAATCCTCAAGAGTATTTGACAGTTTTCACTATAATTGAGTAATTCATTTGGTTGTGCAGGTACTTTTTATCAGTAAATGACATCAATATCTACCACAATCTAAATATATTGATTTTAGTCTCCTGACTATATCTATAATTAAAATCGTGTTTAACTATTAAAAATTTACTATTACGCTCATTCCGATGGTTGTCAAAGTTATCTTGAACTGTTTTCATTAAATTAACAAGCATTTCCACGAGTGGTTGGCTGGTAAGGTCTTAGAATTGTTCCTATGGGGATAGACATGGGAGGTTGCCTTGAAAATTAGCACTCCACACACTACAGCACCATGAATTCATCAATGATGGATGGATGAACCCCAGATCAGAAAACTTGTAAAATACATAGTTAGATAGGAACTGCTCAGATTTGATTGATAAGGGCCTTATTTTAAGTATGCCAGTAATGTATTCTGATCATATGATGCACTCTTTAAACCCATACTGGATATTGTTTCTTTTAATTTTAAGTCGAATTGAAAGCATAGCAAAGTACTTCTAAATTTGTTAAACTGAGGTTAATTTCCAAAGATTGTTTCATCTCTCCAGATGTTCTCCAAGTTGCATATATTATATAGTCCAAAACAAGCCCGCGTAAGATAAACAGGAAGAACAAGAATATACGATGACACACATTCATTCTTGTTATTAATTAGTCAAGGATGAGACTATCTAGTACGTTGTTTACTGAAAAAATGACTAGATTGCTTATTTCCTGCAAATGCAAGCTTCATTGGCATGGTGTGTAAATTGAATGAAGTCATGAACTTAAATTGAGTATTATAACAATGGTCTAACCTTCGGGGTGTGGTATCATTTACCTAGGAAATAACTTCTTAACATGGATAAGTAAGATAACGTCCACGCTATTTACACTTCGGCTGCATTTGGTTTGGAATTCAATTGGAATTAGGATTCCACAGAATTATAATTTCATAGCATTAGAATTTTTTTTTTTTTTTTGCGCTTGGGAAATGTATAGAATTGTTACAAAATTCATTTGAAAATCCAAATTATTTATTTTGATGGTCAAAAATTACATAAAATTTAAATTCACATAGACTTAGAATTGTAAATTATAACACAAATTCTATACAAGAATGGTTTGGTTTTTTAGATTAGCTACGTGGCTCCAAAGTTCTAGTGTCTTAATTAGTCGCTAATTTTTTGTTATAAATCAAGAATTTTGAGTTTTACGAATCTACAAGTATAACATTTTATGTGAAAGGCAAGGGGTTGAGTTGAGTGGTAAGGGGAAAGGAGAATTGTAAGTAGGAGGTTTTGAGTTTAAAAACTTCCACTTATAAGAAAAATGAAAAAATAAAGTTTGACATTTTATGTAGAGAAAATAAGAAATAAATAAATAAATATAACTAGAAGTGTCTTTTGTAAGTTTATTATAAAGAGGTAAAAAAAAGCTCAACATTTTTTTTGGTAAGTGGGAAGCCTTAATCAGAATCCCCTACTTACAATCCCTCTCCTGTACCATCCAACCCATCCCCCCACCCAATTTAAAAACCTCAGCCTAACTCTATTAGTTCAAATAGTACAGTTGGCTTATCATTAATTCCTAATGATAAATAATAAAAATGTGTACAATATTACTAGTACAATTATATTGTAATTTTGTATTGATAACCAAAATTAACACATGATCCTAGAGTAACAATGAACAAGACATTCCAAAATGCAAGAAAGAAACAAAGAAAAATCTATGTACATGCATAGTGGTGGAGCCACATACAACCAATTTAATTTTGAAAAATTATTTGTTAAGCTTAAAAAATTAGGAAACTTTTAATGCTGCTTCTTATTTACTCCCATTAAAATTTATTTCTCTTTTCTATCTATATTGACCTCCCAAATAATTAAAATTTATAATTGTCACAAGAACTTTGGATCTACTTAAAATTATTTATGGATTATTTCAAGAATAAATTCTTTCAAAGTTTCTAAATGCAATAGAGAGACTAAATTTTATTTCTAAATTTAAGCACAATATGAATTTTAAAGCGTATTAAACTTATGAAAAACTATATTTAACATAAACATCCATTAGTTTTAACTATACTATTACTTCATTTCATGTGTTGTCTAAAAATTGACCTCCTTCACCCTATGGTCTTAACTTTGCCAGCATATGTGCATGCTTGTCGTAACTTTTCCTATATAATGGAAGACTTTATTGCTAAAGAGACAACAGAATAATTGCCCAAAATACAAGATATAGCCACAAATATAGTAGCAAAACTACAACTGTAATTTTATGCTATAGTTATGTGTTGGGAACTATCTATTTGGCTTTGCAAACTTTTGAGCCTTAAAGAGCTTCCATTTGTTTAGAAACTTATTGATTCTAGCCTTTTTATGCATCGATTTACAAGTGGTAATGTTCCGATGCTTTTTCTAAGTTTTAGCCATCTTACATGTTTACGTTATGTTGGGCACTTTTTTAATGTTGCCTTCTAAAATCCAATTATGATGAAACTTTGAATTATTTAACAAGTATTCATCTGCTTCAATATGACAGGCACCTGAATATGTTAACTAGTTGAATTGAACTCTTAATTACATCAAAATTAAATATAGTTGATATAAAGAGGATGAAAAATGTTTGGTAGATGTGCAATGCTTTCACTCGTTTCTCATGGTTTGAATGACTCTAAACATATTTGTTGAGGATGCTAGTTTCTCTTATCATTTTCATTTTAAGACAGAGGACAATTCAACAATATGTACAATGCCGCTTTCTTTTTTTCGAAACTGTCACACTCCAAAACTAGTTTTTTTTGTAGCTTGCCATACTCCAAGACTAGTTTTTTGTAGCTCCTCTTTTCCTCAATAGGTTGATCCCTAGATTCCTCTCCGTTCAACTCAACTTCAAGCATGTTCTCCATACCAAAAAAAACCTTTCCAAATTCCTCGACAACTGGAATACCATTAGAATTTCTGAACATCCGTCATAGCATGTATTGTTTGGACCTTCAACAAAGTCATCATTAACATTCTCTTTAGCATACTTCTAGCTAAAAGTGGCATCTACATTGCACTTTAAGGTTTTTTTTTTCAAAATCGCTCATCAAACAAATCAGAATTAACAAAATCAAAAAGAAAAAGAAAAAAAGAGTTAAATTACATTAGCATCACACGCCTTTTCCCATTTAATAATTTTGGGCATATTTCTCTTATCTGATAAACATTTATGGTATGGTAATCAGAAACATCAGCCTGTGATGTGATAACTTGGATATTTTCCTTCATCAAAATATTTGTCATTCCTATCCTCAATCGCTAATTGTTTGACGAGGAGTACCCTTCTAAAACTTCCTATATTTTCTTTCAATAAAATGGTTGTGATTCCTACCTCTTAATTGCTTATTGCTTAACCAAGACCTCCTTTCTGAAACTTCTTAAGTTAGGGAATTCTGAAGTATTTTCTGTTACTACTATTTGAATTAATGATTCTCTCTCCATGAATGCCTCTAAAATGCATCTATTTTAGAAGTATACATTCTAAATAGTTAATTACAAAAAAAGGTACAACTCCACCTACCAATTGTCTATATTGGTATAGTATGCATGCGTAATTCAGTGTTTCCAATATTGTTGTGACCATAACTGCAGTGTTCTAAAGTTGGTACCTCAATCGAAACATACAAAACAACAAGACAAAAGAAAAAAGTACTACCATGAAAATGGAATTTAAACAAGTAGGGCTAGGAACAGAGGGAATACTTGATTTGTTTGTGGCACTAGAGAACATTTTGAACCAATGATTTGGAGCTTTACCATGAATTTGAAATATTAGTTACACATAATTGTTAGCTGCAAGAGTAACTTTGCTTTGTTGGACCTCACATTTCTAACTAAGTGATAGGGTTGTTAAGACAATTTTCATTGTTTGCTCCAAATCATTTGATCTATGTGTATAACACTATATATATAGTTGGGACACTATATAGATTAGTTTGGTCAAGAATGATCAGAATGAAAAGGCTACCGGTGAGGATGATGTGACGGTGGTCAATCCTGTAGCTTAATAAGTGTAGGAAGTTGGTTTGGAAGTTGGGGGGATCAGTCAACACAATGTGCCGTCCACTTATACAAATTTGGTAGGCTGGCAGTATAGTAACAACCAAACTAAAGTGCATATTTTTCCTGCGGATGAAAAGAGGAAGAAGAGGAGAAAAGAAAAAAACCAAAGTTGTTCTAAAATGTTGTACTGCTTCTCATGGTCAGTTTTTATTTCAAATAGAAATATCACTAGATTGTTTCTACAGCAAACTTCAGGTTTATCTAAATCTTCTACGACTAGGATAACTATTAATAAACTTGGGGAAAAGATGGCATCAATCTACAGATCA
This sequence comes from Coffea arabica, assembly GCF_036785885.1. Taxonomy (NCBI): domain Eukaryota; kingdom Viridiplantae; phylum Streptophyta; class Magnoliopsida; order Gentianales; family Rubiaceae; genus Coffea; species Coffea arabica. Next base: position 12,098,030 of record NC_092313.1, on the reverse strand, counting down.
ACAAATTTGGTGGAAAATTGCGTCAATAGTTTAAAATTATATGAAATATTAATTTATTTGTCTAATGTTTTATTACTAACTACACTTCCAAGCACTCCACAAAGAAAGATGAGAAAAGCTAAACCACTAGTCCCATGTTAGCCTGATAACTACGCATCATGTCACGGATCTATCGTTTTCTGGCAATTAAATCCATGCGGTACAAATTAAGGGTTTTGGAGGAAAGGGACGATGTAAATTGAAGCAAATCAATTAGGTCAAAGTGTTTTTATTGTGTTTTATTCGATCAAATGCTCTTGCACTGACTACATTGCAGTTGCTATTTGCTCTTGCGTTACAGGTGATGCTATCCTCCGTCAATCATAATTACTGAAATTAGCGGAAGGGCAAATAATTTATACTTTTATACTTTTGATAGTTTGAAGGTTAATAGTTTCCTCATAATTGAAGGTTTAAAACTTTGCGTAACTAAAGCTTCAAAGGTTGCTGGGACTTTTTCCCCTTTTATGCAACATGCATATAACCATCGCGCTTCATTCATGATTCATGACTAGTGATGATTCAAAGAAAAGCAGCTCAATCCAATTATATTCTAGGAAACGTAGTTCAAGTTAATCGATTTGATGTATCCTTGCACGTAGCGATCATATAAACCCCCTATGACAGTTCTATAATGAATCAGTTAGAGTATTATATGATACTAGGGGGTTTGTCCGCGCACAACGCGGGTGTTTTGACTTATGGGTTGGTCTTGTTGTATTAACTTGTAGATGTTGGTGGCTATAAACGTAGTTGTATCAGTTGTAATGCATCACAAAATATGATTGTGTGAAAGGAATTGTAGGAAATTATAATTTTTAGCCATGAAAGCAGAAGAATGAGCTTGCTATAATAAGCTCATTATCATGAGCTTTTTACAATGAGAAAAATTGCAATAAGTGTAGTTACAGCAAAAGAACCAGCAAATTTCCCCATCATGGGTTGAAATGGAGATCCAACAATTTTCTCAACTGCTTTACGTCTCTTATAATCTTGCGGTTGTTTTTCACGAATTTTTTCTTTTTGTTTAATGGATAACGAACCATATCTCTGCTTTGATCTTTCATTGCGAATTTGTTTTTTAGCAATAAATTTATCATTACATCCAACCATCCTAAATATCAGTGCAAATAAGGTCAATTTTGCATATGCCATCACAACGGTGGCAAATATAGGGATGCCTAAAAGTTTACATCATTTTTAACCAACGACAACTCAATTCCAATAAATAAGAGCAACTGCAAAACAATGATGGTGAATTAAATACTGAAAGCAACACCTTTGTCAAGTAGGCTAAACAAAGCATTTAAATTAACAAAGCACAATAATCAGAGATATCTACACAAATAGTCACACCATTGGGTAAAGAATCCTATAAATAAAGTTAACAATATACAATTGGCATGCACCATCTGTGTGGAGTGAAGATTCAGAGCTTACCTTCACCAGAAATCCCTATATGCAAACCACCTTTCCTCATTGCTATAGGTGGCAAACCAATCCACTTAACTAAATTTACCCATACCCGTCCATGAATAGATGGGTATGGATATTTTAAATTTTTGTATATGGGTATAAATGGGTTACCCAATAATACCCATTTATTTAAATGGGTATTATTGGGTAACCCATCAAACCCAATTAACCTATTTAGAATTCTCTTCCCCCAAATCTCTTCTCTTCCCCCACCCATTTTTTTTTTCAAAATTTTCATTTTGTCATGATGTTAACTACTTTTGTTTCATTATTATTATTATTTGTTGGTTTTATCTTATTATTTTATTTTATCTTAGTTTGTTAACTTGCTCATTTTTCAGCATTACCAATTTATGATAAATTTTAGGCTCTTTTCTTATTTTTCTAAAATGAAATTTTAAATTTATATATGAAAATAATGTTAAGGATTCAAAATTTTTGGTTTAAGTTTTATATTAACTTTTATAGTACTTAGTTTAAATTTTTATATTCTTATTATTCAATTATTAAATAATATGTAATTTTGCTTCATAAAGTATAAATGGAAAAAAATTGGTAATTAGGCTTATTGAGCATTACAAGTAAATATTTAAAACTAATGATGGATACAAAGAGCGGTATAAATTGATAACTTAGTTTGCAAAAATGAATTTAAATGAGTTTACAAAAAATTAAAATAAATGGGTTATAAATGGGTAATTGGGTTACCCAATTCATTTTTTGACTTACCCATTTATACCCATCTAATTAGATGGGTATAAATGGGTTGACTCACTTATACCCATTACCCATTTTACCCAATTCAAACCCGCCCAAGTCACCCATTTTGACACCTCTACTCACTGCTCAGCCAACTACAAATTGACAATTCACAAATCTAATCTACTTCCTACACATAAAAAATGGTGAAATTGCAGCATGAAATGACTACACCTTTCTAAACAAAAGAGCAAACAGATCACAAATATGTGAGCCAAGATTCTTTAATATGTATAGAATTTCCATTGCTGGGCGGTATCTCAAAAGTACAGCAATAAATGCTTCACTTGCTCCAGTGACATATTCATCGGTTATGATAGCTCAAAAATGTTGTATTGACCGCAAATAATGATTCACTTGTTGCGGTTACACAATTCAGCGGTTACACAAGTGATTTTTCAAGTACCCTCCATTAAAGCTCTCTCCATCAAAGCTTTATCTTTATCACTCAAATTTAAGCCATTAAGTTCATTATTTAAAAGCTATGTGCCCACTTTATAAGCAACCAACATTGGCAAAAGTATTATCATGTTGTATGTTAGGCTTCACCATTTCTCCCTACTTGTCTCTAACCAAAATACCCTTACAGAGAATATTGCTCATTTCCTAACCGTCTGTCACAAAACTAAGCCAAAAGGGCAATATAGAGAACACACTATTATTACAACACCAACCAGCTTGTACTCTTTGCACAAAATCTGCCATGTCATTTTTTCACTCCCTAAAATACTCCTCCACAAAACAGATGAAAAATTCCCAAGAGTCAGAAGCAAACTACTTTTTATATATGTATAGGATACTGAAGGGGCTCGATATCTTCTAGGGTAAAATACATAAAACCCCCTGTGGTTTACCTATTGTACATAAAACTTCCTCATTATTTAAAAACTCATACATAACCTCCCTATACTTTGGACTTCTTTGGATAAAGGACAGAAATCATCCAAATTGACGGAAACATGTAAATTTTCTATATTAACCCTATTTCCAAACTAAATCAAAGGTTAACTTAGGGCTCAATTAAAGTTTTAAAAACTTTCTTCCTTCATTTGAAACAAAGGTAGAACTAAGGGGTTCATCTGAAATTTTATAAGAAGTATCATCTTCTTCAAGGAAATGTCAGACCGTTCTGGGCTTTTATTTCTTCCTTTTTTTCAGAACATTTTTCTGTTTTCCCTTTCCCCTTTGATTTTCCTTTCTTTTTCTTGCCCCATCAATCCAGCCAACACCACCTTTTCATTGCTGCCATCATCTCGCTATCACCATCTTGTCATCTTCATTTTCAACAGCATCTCTATCACCGCCGATCTAGACTCATGACTTTTTCATGTGTTTTTCTGTAAAATTAACAACCCAAATCTAAGCAGCAACTTTTTTTGGAGACTTGGATTGCTTAGTCTCTTTCTCCTCTGAATCATTAGTTTCTTAGGCAACAAAATCGGCTCTTTCGTCTGTATCTTCAACACCAATTGTTCGAAGGTCTCGGCCCCATTGCAGTTGATTAGGAGGCTCTGTCTCTCAGTATTCCAAGCAAGCCAAGAGGGTCTTCACTCTCCATTTACATGAAGGCAGTGGACCTCGATTTCTCCTCCTTGCCCGCCAGTTGATTTTTCTTTTTTTGCTTCCCTTTTCCTTTCCTTCCATCAGTCCTTCAACTGACACCACCGACAAATGGCCATCGTCAGATCTACTTTTGCTATTCATGTTTCTATTGAATTTGGGATTAATTTGAAGTTGATAGCAGAGCCACTATGTGATTGATATGTTGAAGGCTTTTGGTGTTAGGTTGGGATCATTGATTGAGAATTTTTTGTTAATATTTTGAGACTATTAGATTGAGAATTTTTGTTGTTATTTTGCACTCTATCTAATTGGAAATTTTTTGGTGTTATTTTGGAATCGTTGAGCGTTGAAATTAGTGATGATTGGTGGTAGAGTTGCTGGTGATTGGTGGCGATGATAGAGCTACTGGTGATCGGTGGTGGTACTGATGATGATTGGTATTCACCGGTGTCGTTGACCATTTTAGTGTTATTGACCAGTTTGGTAGTGAGCAGGGAAGAAATGGAGAAGGAAAATAAACCAAAAAAAAGAAAGGCAATAAAAAAGGAAATGACAAAAAATTGCAAAATACTGAATTGTCCTTGACAATGTCACTTGAAACTCACTTAATACACGCGTGTATCACAAACCCCGTTAGTTTGGATGCTTTCCATCCAAGTTCCAAAGAAGTCCAAAGTATAGGGAGGTATGTGTGGGTTTTTAAATAATGAGGAAGTTTTATGTACAATAGGTAAACCACAGGAGGGTTTTATATATTTTACCCTATCTTCTATCAAGATTTTCAGAACCACAGTTATACACATATACATGAGTTTCGTCTAACAGATAATTCACAAGAACACATTATTACACTTACTAGGGATGCGCGGGTGTTTAGTACTTGTGATTAGAGAAGATTTTTCATTGGATAAATAATAGTACATTCTGAAAAGAAATAGTCATCAAATATGACAAAACTAATAATATTACATTCTAATTGCAGCACACACTTGTGTACTTTATTTTATCAATACTTTTACAATTTTTATCATTCCCAAAAGACCCCTACAGATGTCAAATCGTCCAAGAGCAGATATAAGTTATTTCAAACAAAAGAATATCCTCCAACTGTTAGTTATAACAATGTGTTAATTGCACAACATGTTAATATGTCTTTGTGTTAAATTGCATAACAAAAGTCACATTTCAATTAAATGTGTTTATAATACTATTTCAATAATTATACTAACACATAAGCTTATATGAGTTGTACTCTATGCAAAAACGATTGCAAAATAATTTCATATTACAGAAATATACAGATGTCTCCATAAATCAAAATTTTAAATGTACCAAAATGAGTTCATTTCAGTATATACCTAAACACGTGCCACCCTCAATTGCACCAAAAGTTTTAAAAAAGTTACACAACATTCCACGTTCCCAAAACACCCCTATCCATGCTGTTGAAATTCAAACTCCCTTTGACCACAACTCATTCTTATATAATATAAGAATATTGCATTAATAATAGGGTTATTTTTTATTATAATGATGAGGTACACGTTATCGAATTTAAATACATGTCATATATACAAAATTTCAATTTAGAAGATTAATTCTTTAATAATATGTGGACAGTTGCAGAGGAACAACAAAACTAGCTCCACAATTCCGTGAAAGGAGAAATGGGTTGATGGCGACGGGTAAGTCCAGTAGTTTCCCATTTATTGCTAATCGAGAATAAAAAGGCAAAAAAATGATCAAAGAATACCCAAAAGCATTTCTTCTCTATCCAAAGGGGTTGTGATGAAGGCGATAGGAATAGTGTCAATCTTATTCATATCACCGTCATATGCACGCAGGATATATAGCTAAGATAGGAACGTCGACGTCATAGACCCATCAATTATTGTCCAGACAATTTTTATTCTTCTGGTATATATATTATATTAATCTATTACCCTCCTATATTGCACCGACTGGACTAAATTGTTGTACTCTAGTCTCTTCAAAATACTTTTAACACATAAATATATGGATTAATCACATTTTATCCCCTTAAAAAATATCTCATTTCTCAGTTTACCCCCTAACCTTTAATTTTGCTCACTTAACCCCCTTTAGGACAAAATTGCCCTTGCATTATTTTGACTTTTCATTTACCTTGTTTTCTTTTCTTTTATTTTTTTTTCTCTTTCTTTTTTATTTAATTCTTCATCTTTCCCATAAAAATTTTCACCTTAACGATTGAAATTAAAAAGAGAAATTGCAGAGATCTATCTTCTCCTTAAATGATTAAAAAAAATATTCAAATCACTTTCCTAAACTACAATTTTTTTAGCCTTTCAATTCTTTTAATTTTGGGTTTTCCCCTTTCCTTTCTAGTTTCTCATTTTATTCTCAAGAAAATATCATAAAATGAAATTGTTTTCCTTTCTTTTCTTTTTTTTCTCTTTCTTCTCTCTTTCATGCTTCCCAATAGAAATTCCATTTCAACAAAAAAATTTTGTTTTGAGTTTGTAATTGCATATTTCTAGGTGAAGGTTTAAAAGACATCAAAAACTAATTTTGATTTTTTTGTATGATGCCACGTGTCACAAATTTCAATTGATGATTATTAATCAGGTCACAATTTCATCTTAAGATATTTTCTTGGGAATAAAATGGAAAACTAGAAAGGAAAGAGGAAAACCCAAAATTAAAAGAATTGAAAGGCTAAAAAATTATATTTTAGAAAAGTGATTTGAATATTTTTTTTTAATCATTTAAGGAGAAGATAGATCTCTGCAATTCCTTTTTTTTAATTTCAATCATTAAGGTGAAGATTTTTGTGGGAAACAGGAAGAATTAAATAAAGAAGAAAAAGAAAAAGAAATAAAAGAAAGGAAAACAAGGTAAATGAAAAGTCAAAATAATACAAGGGCAATTTTGTCCTAAAGGGGGTTAAGTGAGCAAAATTAAAGGTTAGGGGGTAAACTGAAAAATGGGGTATTCTTTAAGGGGATAAAATGTGATTAACCCTAAATATATATATATATTTATATATCTTCCTCTTATTGCAGTTTCCTCTTCTTTAATTACTATACGAGATAAGTTGGGCTGATTCAAGAATCTAAAAAGTTGCTGGCTTTCACCTTTTGAGTTTTTGGCAACAAGGATTTGGAAAACTGATCTTTTCCAAATTAAGTGAGGAAGCCACTAATTAAGATCAGGGAGAAGAAGGGAAGGAATGATGATGGAGTTTTTTCTGCTGGGTTGCACGGCAGTGGTGGTGTTGCTTCATGGAGTTAACTTCTTCTTCCACGCTCTCTCTTCTCACCTTGCCTTTCGTTCCCTCAGGTATCAATATACCCTTCAATCTACTAATTTATTGCTTCATCAAATCTAGTGAACTTTTTTTTTTTTTTGCTCCCTTGTTGTGAATTTTCTCTTGTATTTTCATCAATAATCTTTCCCACCCTCTCCCCCAGGTCGATCATCCTCAAGAAAGCCGTGAGAAATTAAATCTTTTCTATTCTGGTTTTAATTGAATAATTAGTCGTCAAAGTTGGTTCGTACTTTTTCGAAGCCAATAATGAAGATAGGAGCACAAGATATATACGTCATTGCAGAAAGACAAAGTAGAGGAGATCAGTATCGAATTATCTTTTTATCTGATTGACATTATACTTTTCATTAGATCTCTACAGCAAAAAAAAAAAAAAGTGAAGAAAAGAAAGAAAAAGTTGTGCATTGATTATTTTAGCAGAAAATTCAGAGGATAAGCTTGTGAAAAAATGTCAATTGATCTCCCACTCCGCCAATGACTCAGATGCTATTGGTGGCGAATTGTTGTTACTTGTTTGTTCTTGACACGGTATCACATCGTAGACCCACCAAAACTTGAAAATACTCTCACCCAAAAAAAAAAAACCCCTTGTAAATGAAGGAAGTATTTCTCTGAGCTGATGTTATGGAGCTATAGAGTGTATACTAGGATATAGTTTTCCTTCTTTTCTTTTTCATATTTATACTTTTCTTTCTTCTGATTTAAGTCATTTAACATCTTATTGATTTACAATCTTCTGTCTCGTGCTACAGTTTCTTGGGAGTGGTTAGCTGGTAAGAAAACTTGTAAAATACACACATTGGAGGCAGGAGGATGCTTCGGAATAGAGCACTCCACAGCACCATGAATTCATCAATGATGGAGGGATCATGAACCCCTGACCAGAAAACTTGTCAAATACACGAGTTTGATAGATAAGTGCCTTACTTTTAAGTAGGCCAGTAATGTATTCTGATCATATAGTTCAGTCTTTAGACTCATCCTGGATGTTGTTTCTTTTGCTTTTTTACTCAGATTGAAACCATAGCAAAAGTACTTCTAACTCTGTTAAGCGGAGGTTAATTTGTAAAGATTGTTTAATCTCTCGGGATGTTGTCCAAGTTGCAGATATGGTCCAAAAAAGCCCGCGTATGATGGATGAATTGGGAGGAACAAGACTCTATTTCCTGACACATTCTTGTTATCAAAATAAGGAATCAGACCATCCCTTCTACTTGCTGTATTTCTTGGAATGTCAGCTTTCAGTGAATTAAATGAAGTTATCTTGCTTATCCAAAAAAAAAAAAATTTTTTTTTTTGAGGGATCATGCTAGATTTGATTATTTTCCGCAAATGCAAGCTTCATTTCAAAGGCTTCAAGCCCTCAAGCGAACACCCCTCCCTTCATCAATTACAATACTTGCATGGTGTGTTAATTGAATGAAATATGAATGAAGTCATGAACTTGGATTCAGTATTATCATGGGGGTTTTAACATTTGGAATTTGGTATATTAACTTGTTAACATGGATAGTAAGATGTCGTCCCCTGTATTTTCTGGACTGCCTTGCGCGTCATCTCATTCTGTGACAACTTTGATATCAAATCACTCTACAGTTCATGACTGACAGATTCGGCCTCTCAAATGGGAGTTTCTCCCAGAGGATTGTGGTTGTGATTATTTAGGAATGCAACATTAATCTCTACGGCATGAACATTGATCAGGCCCCAAGTGGTTGGCTAATTCAAGGCCAGACTTAGCCCAATCAGCTTACGTCCAGTTCTGCCAGCTCCTCTGACTTAAATTTTCTTGAACGGACCCCAAAAACTAATAATAATAAAGGAACTGTTTTGTTTGGTTATTAAAGTTGCAAACCAGCCGATCCTCTGGTGGCCCATGAGAAATGCTCTAATCAATTGAAATCTCTGCACTGGAGGCTGGAATCTGTCAGACAACATATTAGACTCTGGATTGGAGGCTTGAATCAATTGATAGTCTGTTAAGTGGGTGAGATAACATAACATGTTAGACTACTGCTAAATGGATTCTGGGATCATCAATTTGTTCTGTAAATTATAGGCCTGCATAAAATTCCCAATTCTCAACACACCAACTCTCCATCGTTGACTTGGGCTCATTAACTATTACCTAGAAAACATCAGAGATTCCAAGTACATAATGCCTTCCAATATGAGTTGGCAACTTGTTTGAACTTCCAATTATCGAGTAAAATACTCTTAGCACAATGGCGCATGATTAGGCAAGGGTGGGACATAAGGTAGTATTATAAAGCAGCAATCCTTGAAGTTTTACATGCATTGTACAACTATAATTTCTCCTAAAGAAGAACTAGCTTCCTGAAAAAAAAAATCTTTTTTTTTTCTTTTCCTCGAGAGAGATGGCGCAACAACCTTCTAGCATCACGAAAAAGCTGGAAACCAAAGTTGCCATCGTAACAGGAGGTGCTAGCGGCATCGGCGAGGCAACTGCTCGACTTTTTGCCAACCATGGTGCCAAAGTTGTGATCGCTGACATCCAAGACGAAAAGGGCCGAACCGTGGCTGAATCGATTGGTTCAAAAAACTGCAGCTATGTCCGTTGTGATGTAGCTGATGAAGAGCAAGTCAAGAGAATGATAGATTCAACCATCCAAACTTACGGCCAACTAGATATCATGTTCAGCAATGCTGGAGTATTTAGCAAGTCAAATCAATTGGTGATCGATCTTGACTTCTCAGAACTTGATCAACTCTTTGCTATCAACGTACGAGGCATGACGGCATGTGTAAAACATGCTGCAAAAGCGATGGTGGAAAGGGGAGTAAAGGGCAGCATAGTTTGCACGGCGAGTATAGCAGCCACTACAGCTGGAGAAGTTTCGACAGATTATTACATGTCGAAACATGCAGTTCTGGGGCTGATGAGATGTGCTAGTAAGCAGCTGGGGCCACATGGAATTAGAGTCAACGCTGTTTCACCATTTGTTGTTGCTACACCATTAGCGTGCAACTATTTTCATATGGATGTTGAGGAATTAGAGAAGATTCATCAGCCTCAGACTTCCTTGAAAGAAGCTATACTGAAAGTTAATCATGTTGCTGATGCTGCTTTATTCCTTGCCTCTGATGATTCTACATTTATCACAGGGCATAATCTTGTGGTTGATGGTGGATGCACAGTTTAATGATCAGCAACAATAGGATCTTTAATTTTTCACTAAATTTGTTTGCAATGACTAGCTGAAGTATGGGATTGTTGGATCTACAGCAGGAGTTGATCATTTCAAACTAGAATGGATCCATACTTGGAACTGCTATATATGTCTCACTGGCTGTCTCATTGATGTTGTTGTTCTATCAAACAGCTATAAGTCTGTTTCGATTGTCTTGACCACTAAACCAAGACTTGAGCGGTTGCAAAAGTAATTTTTTAATTTCGGCAAAAAATCAGCGGTTGTTTATAGCACCTTATAGTGAACTGAATTGACACTGGAAAAGTGGCACTGAGGTTCCCGTGTGCCTTACAGACAAAATGACTCCCCTTGTAGCGGATGCAAAAAAAATGACCATCCTTTTGATTTTATTTTCATAGGCGTACTAATACAAAAAAACCACTAGATAATAGTAGGTTTGGATCTTGTACTTCAAACAAAAAAATAAATAAATATTGTATTATTCAAGTTTTACCTATTCGAAACCAATGCTTAACCCCATATACAATTGCAAGGAAAATTTTTCAAGAAACATACCCAGCCTGTTAGCCAAAGTACATGTATGTTCACCAAGATAGTGCTCCCAAACAAGCACGTGCAAAGCAGGAAAAAGCAAAATACTAGAAGTGATAAAATTAATTTAGTGATGCCAAAAAGATACTCAAAGTGATAGTAAAATTTAGTGAAAGCATCAGGTTCAATTGATTGACAATGAAATCACCAAGATATACTCATTGACGGCATTTTGTGTATGATTATCCACTTTTCGGACCGGGTCCTTTGTCCAAGTTTCCTATCCAACTTCTTTGTCTAGTCAAATATGTCACCATTTCTTATATTAGATAAAGATGAATGAAGCAGGTAGGGATGGGCAAAAATACCCACTGATCCGAAAATCCTTCATATCCAATTCGATTTGAGAAAACCTTGCATATCCAATCCGATTTGATCCGAAACATAGAGTACTTGATCCGCATTATTTGACCGAATCAAAAGAATGTCAAATACCTGCCTATAAGCGAGACGGGTTAGAGTTATATAATTAATAACATGCACGTACCTGACATGCCCCACATATATTTATTTTTTATTTTTTATTTTATACACATACTACAAAATAATATTTTTAGCGCTAATAAAGTAATTTCATTGACCAAATTGTGCTACAAATATAGGAAACTATAGTTTATTTACAAGATTTATTTATAGAGGCAATGATATTATGGTTTTTAAGAAAGAATCTAATTGACGTGGAATATATATTTAAAAAAAGGTACTACTTATTTCAAATTTTCATTGATTTTGAATTCTTTTAATTTTTCTTTTTTTTTTTTGGCATGTTCATTGCATGTTTGTTTTTTGGGAGGAGACTAAAAAATCTTTATTAAATCTTAGATGAATATATAAGATACAAAATTAAATTAGTACAAATTATTTTTTAAAAAAATTAAATAATAAGCAAGGCGGGACAAGTACCCATTGATTCAACCCCATACCGAATACCCGCAAATATGCGGGGTAGGTAAGAGTCAGAAAATGACTGATCCGCAAAGTGTTGATCGGGTCAGTCAAATAATACACGGAACGGGTACCCGATAAGCAAGGCGGGGCGGGTACCCAGTGATCCAACCCCATACCGGATACCAGGAAAATATATGGAATGGGTAAGAGTTAGAAAATGACTAATCCGCAAAATATGAGTCGGGTCAATCAAATAATGTATAGGACAGGTACCTGACCTATACCCAGCCCAAAAAGTATGTTTGTTTTTTGAGAGTAGACTTTTTTTTTTGAGAAAAAAAAAATCTTTGTAAGTTTTAGATGAATATGTAAGATACAAAATTAAATTAGTACAAATTATTTTTTAAAAAAAATAAATAATAAGCAAGGGGAACAAGTACCCATTGATCCAACCCCATACCAGATACCCGCAAATATGTGGGGTGGGTAAGAGTCAGAAAATGATTGATCTGCAAAGTGTGGATCGAGTTAATCAAATAATGCATGGGATGGATACCCGTTAAGCAAGGCGGGGCGAGTACCCATTAATCCAATCCCGTACCGGATACCTGCAAATATGCGGATGGGTAAAAGTTAAAAAATGACTCATTTGCAAAATGTTAGTCGGATCAATCAAATAATGCACGGGACAGGTACCCGACCCATGCCCATCCCTGAAAGTATGAACCAGCAGAAACAAGCACAACCAGAAAATTTGGAAAGGGATTTGAGGTATGAAAACTAAGCAAAAACTGAAACACTTTTTATGGAAATGCCTCACAGGCACTTTGCCCTAATAAGCTAATTTACAAAAAGATACAGAAGGGCCTTCCCTGGTGCACACACACTGAGGCTAAAACTCTGGAGCATGTGATGTTCTGTAACTGGCCATCGAAATATGGAAATTCGCTCCAATCCAGTGGGATGGGCTTGATGGGAAAAAGGTGGAATTCTGGGGATAGTGGGAAGGGATGATGGCAAGTAGAAACAGGGAAGAGGGAGATGAGCATATAGGTTTGACTGTGAATATCCTATGAACAATCTGGAAGGAAAGAAACAGTTTCCAATTCAATGGTCACAGGGCAACTTTGTTGAAGCAGTATAGAGAGCTTGGGAGGATTGGAATGAATACAACATGGTCTTAAAAGCAAGCCAAAACAGAGTTTCAACTGCAAAGAATGTTAGCAGGGACCCAAGAATCAAAAAGCAATGACTAGATGACAATCAACATCAAAGTAGCTGGGAAAGGAATGAAGGAAAGCAATAGGAGAGTAGGTAGGGATCACAGCAACTGATTGGGAAGTGAAGCTTCGGGCTGTTTGGGCAATCCCTAAAACCAAAGAAGGATCTATAAACTGGAACCAGCCAAAGCAACTAAATTTGCAATAATCAAAGCTATGGATCAGAGCTAGTGCAAAATTAAGATATCGAGTGATGTAAAAGGCTCAATGGACTGCTGAACGCAAGGAACTCCAGTGATAGCCTACTAAAACAGTGCTAGAAGACATCCTGGCGCTATAACAGTACTTCAAGTAGGATCAATCGATGTAGGCAAGAAAGAAGGTCTTAAATTAGCTTTAGAGTAATTTAAATTTGCTACTAAATTGCGTCTTGATGTTTGTTGGATACACAGTTATCCTTATGATCTAGAGGCTTTGTCCCTAGATGCTCCTATTTGGACACGTATCCAGTCTTTACTTGTAATATTTTTCAGTGAAATGAAATTCTTCTACCGTTTTAAAAAAAAGGAAAAAGGCTGAGGTAAAAGAGAGGTTAGTATGGCAGTCAGTGCCAAAAGATTGCAGTTGGCTGCTAAGGAAAAGATGTTGTGGATAGCTAAATTGTTTTGCTTGCACCCTAGAAGGATAGCTTCTGCTTAGCTGAATGTTCAAGCAAAGGGAAAATAGCCAGCTGATCAAGAATCGTGAAAGAGGACCATTGAGGCAGAAACTAAGATTGATGGAAACGCAGAAGAATCAAATGTGAAATTGCAAAAGGGAGTGAAGAGGCGGATTACAAAGAAGATGAGACGGATGATGAAGACGACGAGACGGATGAGGAAGATTACGAAGAGGATATTGATGAGGGCGACTACGAATACAACCACGGCGAGGAACCAAACAAGATAGCCATCACGGCGGAGGCTGGCAAGCTTCCATTTTTGAAGCAGGCTAAAACTTTATCTGTAATCATAAAAGAGCTCTACTGCATTTTTTTATTCTTATACCCCCCCCCCCCCCCCCCCCTTTTCCCTTTCTTCTAACCCTCTCATTTGGCTTACATTTAACCTTTTCTCCCCCCAGTTTTCATTTTTACTGCTGGTGTCGCCTTTGTATGGTTGCAAAGGAGAGGACTTTCTAGTGTGAAAATGCAAGAGGTAAAAATCTAGCATATTCTTTTATGAGTCTTCTCATGTTTGATCAATTCGTCGATTTCTATATTATATTTACTTTAAAAATTTCGAAACTCTTCCGAAATCTAGAACTTCTTCTTAGCTCATAAGTGCTATTTCTAATTTATTTAGTTAATGATGTAAAAGCATTCATATATACACCTTAATTGAACATATATGGGTTAGAGATTCATTAAGCTAAATAAAGAATGAAAACCAGAGCAGAAAACCAAAGACAGGTAAAAGAGAGAACCCAAAAGGTTTGGAAGAGGTTATGTAGTAAACTGTTATGGACCAGAAACCAGAGAGGCCAGAACTAATGCAGAAATCAGAAAGAACAAGCTCGAATGAATAAAACCAGTTAATGATGAATCAATGAATTAGTGAACGAATGAACTTCAACTTTCATTAATTGAATCTGGAAAACAAATTACAAGAACAGAAATAATGGATTTAGCTAAGAAGGGGAAAGATTGAAGGAAAATTTGGGAGGGAAAAATGAGGATTGCTCCTCAAGTAGATTCTGATGAATCTGGACAAAATGAATTCAAAATTGCTACCTTACTTGAGCAGAGAAGTCTGCTTATAAAGCTAATGAATCCTAACAGATTACTAACTGAGCCAATAAAAACAATACACGTGTTGAATTATATCTGCAAGTTGTATTTGCAAGTTGCCGCTCCTGAGGTTCTGTTAGAACAGCTAAAACCCATGAAAAGCGTGATCGTTTGGCCACGCTTTTGATAACCCTTCTGTCCAATGTTCACGCCTTCAGTACCTTAGCATCCACGCCTTCATGTTCCGGCTTCCTTGTTACTGCTTACTCACGCCTTTTGTATTTACTTTGCCTAGAGATCGCGCCTTCCTACTTCTGACATTCACGCTTTCATGGTTTCTGCTTCCTAAGTCATGTTTTGTCCTTAGTTAGTTTGTTCACTTCATTACATAAACAAGGAGAGAACTTAATAATAAGAAAAGAAAGTGAAAAAGATCTCTTTTTCCTAAGAATGTTTTACTTCTGTTCCCTGGCCCGGGGACAATGAAATGAAGAGTTGGAGAAATTTACGGATACATTTGGGACTTCTTTGTGTTCTTTTTGTGATTAATAACATGATGCAAGCAAGAAAACTTTTGTTAGGCTTGGTACTGTTTTACGAAAATGGTGCCATAGCGTTTTGAAAACTATTTAGTTATAAAACTCGGGTTTTCGTTGGGGAATACTTCCAACCATTTTTCTAGTACAGGGATTATTGCTAACATCTCTCTCTCTCTCTCTCTCTCAATTCCAAATCTGCCAAAAAAGCCTTACATTTGCTTTACTGATGATGAGTTTCTAAGGAGAAAGATTTATGCTCCCTTCTATCGCTGTTATGGGGAAGATTTCAACAGGCAGATATGTCTATCAGAACGATGCAGGAGAATTTTATGACGTGTGCCTGAGTTGGGATACTCAAATTGAGTGTGCCCTTATGAATGATGACAAGGATGAATTTGTCCATTATATAGATGAGTTTCATGAAAGTGCAAAGATGTGCCAGTTGGATTCTGGAACAGATTTTTGTACTTGATTCTGTCAATTGTTTTATTGCTGTGCAAAATGGAGAAAATGGAAGCAAATTTAGTTTCAATACCCATGAGGAGTTTCGTGGCTGTAGCAGACTTCCTCTTTTGCATTTGGCAGCTTATTTTGCATGCATCAAAATAACAAAATGGTTTCAGATGTATTTTCTGGGAGCAATTTGCTTGAATAATGTTGTTTGTTTGACGTAGTTCATCTTCAGTGAATGCGGGAAAAGACAAGGTCAACAGTTTGAAGGTTTTTGGATGCGAGGAGAGCAGGAATTTCAAGGGCTACACTGTGGAAATTTCTAAAATTCAGGTAATAAAATATCAAGTTATCTGTGGCAGAGGCAAAAAAATTTCTCAATTTTTTAATCTATCACCTACAGGATTAATTAATCTATTTCTACAGGATTAATATTTAATCTCAATTTTTGTGGTTCTTTGAAATCATTTAATTTATGTGCACTGAAAGTTACACTAATATGTCTGAATCTGGATATGTTTATATACCTGAGATGCAAAGAACCAATTTGGCTATTTCTTTTTGCATGGTTGAGGTGGAATTAGCAGTTAGCTTGAGATATAAAAGTAAGCATCACGAGTTTTTGCCAAATATTCTGAAAGTGAGTTGTTAGTTTATGATGTTGGAAATTACAAATTTCTCTTGTTTCTCTATTGGCACATTGATGTAGTTATTATAAATGCTTTCACTGTCCAAGTTGAAAGTAGTCTCATGCATTAGCAGTGTTCATAGAAATTCAACTTGGTTATTGTACTATTATTGGTGCTCAATTTTAAGAAATTAAAATTGTGCATTGAAAGCTATATTATTGTGTCTGATTTTGGATGTGGTTTAAAGACTCGAATGCAAAAGGGCCATTCTGGCTTGCTTTTCATGCATGGTGAAAGTGGGAATTACTTATCAATTTCTAGACTACAAACATCTCATTTTACATAACTTTTTCTTCAACAGTTACCTCATTTATTGTGCAAACAAGAAGCTCCGGTTGGTATTCCTGTTGGGAACGGTGCTCATCATATCATATCATACACTTGCTTCTATGGGAGGAAGCAAGGAACTTGGTTTTGCCGCACAACCAAAGACAGCATCTAACATGGCGGTGCCCAATGCCCGCTTCACCAGGCGCTGCTCTTTCTTTTTGACAACTAGGAAAAGGGCATCTTCATATTGGAGCTTCTCCTTGGCACTTCAAGTCATTCTAGGATTTGGAATTTAGTGAGGATAATGTTCATTCTGTGTAAGGTTGTGGGTTTTAACTTAGATGTATATCCTCACTGTTTGAGGATGATGTTGAATTTGGTTCGCTTATCTGTGTCCATAATTGTTATGCAGCCAGGAGCAAAGATGTTATGGAACCTGACAAATTATCTCTATCCATGATTGTTTTGCAACTCACCTGAATACGTAAACCCCGCTGCTGTACAGTTCCGCGTCTTCTGGGCCTTTTTTATTAGGGGGAGGGAGTGTTGGATAGGGTTGCAAATGAGCAAATCACTTGTGAGTCAACTAAATCAAAACTCGATCTGAATTTGAGGTTGAATTCAAACTCGAGTTTTACATTCAGAGTTCATTGAATTTGAGCTCAAATTTAATAAAATTGAGTCGAGACTATTCAATTAGATAAAAGTTTGACTCGGACTCGACTTGTTTGCTATAACATCTATCATCTACCCCTTTTTTGGCTTCTATCATATCATTTTCTTCTATCTCAACGCATCCCTTTAGTTCCTCTTGCTTTCCATCTATAAATATCTATAGGGGTAGGCAAAAATATCTATAAATCCGAAAATTAGTCATACTCAATCCGATTCAATTCAAAAAATAGAATACCCAATTTGTATTATTTGACCGAGTCAAAAGAGGGTCGAATATTCGCTTAAATGCAGGGCAGGTTATGACTACATAATTAAAAAACCGTCCGACCCACCCAGCATATATATTTTTTTAGTTTTTATTTAATACACGTACTACAAAATAATATTTTTAGAGCTAAATAAGTAATTTCATTGAACAAATTACACCACAAACTATAGTTTATTTACAAGATTCATTTGTAGACACAATGATTTTATGTTTTTTAGAAAAGAGTTTAATTAATGTGGAATATTTTTTTTTTTTTAAAAAAGGTACTCCTTAGTTCAAATTTTCATTGATTTTGAATCCTTTTAATTTTTTTCTTTTTCTTATATTCTTTTCACATGTTTGTTTCTTGTGAGAAACTTTTTTTGAGAAAAAATTCTTTATTAAATCTTTGATGAATATGTAAAAAATTAAATTAAATTAGTATAAATCATTTTTTAAAAAAATTAAATGAAAAACAAGGTGCAGCGAGTAATCGTTGACCCGACCCTATCTTAGCTGGTATTCGATAACCGGATGCCCACTAATGTGCGGGATGAGTAAGGATTAGAAAATGGCTGACTGATAAGGTGTGTACGGGGGTCAGCCAAATGGTGCTATGAGAATCACCTCTTTCAGTAGTCAATCCTCCATAAACCGAAAAATCAATGCATGTCAGGTGATTGTGCATTTCTTTAAGACAAGTGTATACGGTATACAATGAAATTGGCTCTGTTCACCTTGGATGACACCCGAAAACACCAAATTTGATTAGGAAAAGCACGATTAGTTAAGGATATTAACATCCATCATTAAAGCCAATTAAAGCACAGAAAGTCATCATTGGTCCCAATTAATGCAAATCGTTCTCATTCTTTATTGGTTATTTTTGGAATCATTCTTTATTGGTTATTTTTTGTAAACAACGAATCCCACTTGAGATCTCAACCGGAATCTTTCAAGTCCATCGTATCCAAAGTCTCTTGGAAGTAGGAGCATCTTGCTGGACAAAGACTTTATATAGGCTACCATCACGAGGGCAGCTCATCAAAAGATTTGCCTTCCTTGACATAATTCGAAAACTCATCAAAAGATTTGCCGTCATCTGTGCTGGCGACCACACGATTTCCATATAATTTTGCTGCCAAAAAACTGAGTCCTCCTTGTCCTTGGCAGTTGGCACAACCATCAACTTCTATCCACGAATTTGAAAAGCAAAAGCAAAATGACAGTCTGAAGGAGGTTAATATTAATGCAGGAACTCATATTTTATTCTCACAAGGACTGCATGGGATCCAGAGCATTTAAACTGACAAACTCAGAGTTGCGTGCAAGAAACTTAAGATGTATTATTAACAACATAATCTTATGGATATGATATGCTCACTAAAAACAGCTAAGATAACCACAACATCAAACACCAAAACACCCTTATAACATACGCTTAGGGATAACAATTCAATATACGGCAGCAGCCAGTTCAGTTAAAAATGATCAGCAAACCTTCACAAATCGCGAAGCTGCAGAATAAAGTCGCCATTGTAACCGGCGGCGCAAGCGGCCTAGGGGAGGAAACTGCCCGTCGTTTCGCCGAGCACGGTGCAAGAGCAGTGGTGATTGCGGACATTCAAGAGGAACAAGGCCAGCAAGTAGCCGAGTCAATCGGCCTGCATTGCTGCACGTTCATCAAGTGCGACGTGTCGGACGAGGAGCAAGTCAAGTCCCTCGTGGATTCAACCGTCGAGAGGCACGGACAACTGGATATCATGTTCAGCAATGCTGGGATCGTCAGCAAATGCATGCAGGACATCTTGACTTTCGATCTGAGTGCTTATGAAAAGCTCTTCTCCGTCAACGTCCGCGGCATGGCGGCGTGCGTGAAGCACGCGGGCCGTGTCATGGTGGAGGGCGGCGTTAAGGGAAGCATAATTTGCACGGCTAGTGTTATGGCAAATTATGGCACCGGGGCGGCTATAGATTACGTGATGTCCAAGCATGCCGTTCAGGGGTTGATTAGGTGTGCTAGTAAAGGGTTAGGTGAGCATGGGATACGGGTGAACTGTGTGGCGCCGGGGCCGGTGGCTACTCCGATGATTTGCGGCCGGCTTCAGATGAGTGCGGAGGACACGGAGAGGTGTTTTGAGGCTGAGTTCGCTATCAAGAAATCAGGATTTCTGAAGGCCAAACATGTAGCAGATGCGGTGTTGTTTTTGGCAAGTGATGACTCTGTCTTTGTTACGGGGCATAGTTTGGCGGTGGATGCTGGCTATATACCTACCAATTGATCGACCGGACACAAAAAGTCTTCAATTCTCACGAGAGTAGTGCACGATCGAATGATATTATTGATAGGCCATCTCAATGGAAATGGATGTGATGTGCTGCTTTCACTCTTTTTTTTTCGTTCCGAAGCTCTTTTGCAATAGTTTGTACATGTCCATCCCCCGGGCACATGCTACCAATTAAATCTACTTTCCCATTTTCAAACGCTCTTGTTATGGTGTGTATTAGGGGGTTAATGTTACACCTGCTTGCTTTTGTAATTCTAATTCATTTGGATCGAGGGATTTGGTTGAATTTGGATTTCGAAAAATAAACATTCACTCAAGATCATTAGATAGAAGTTCCTTCCTTCTTTCACACCCTTCATAGCATTTCCTCCGGCACACCTCCTGGCCTTGCGGCCTTCCACTGCAACCTTGACTTGACGTTGGGGGGAATGGGAATCTTGCACCTCTTCACAAGATCTTAAGCAATCAGGAGGTTTAGCAGATTTCTTCCTGGAGTCCTGCAAAGCTTGTACTGGGATCATTTTGTTATTATAATATTATTATTAGTAGTAAATCCATGGTTCAGACTTCAAAGTTGATTAACGTTGGAATCCTAGGCTTGAATAGCCTGCTTTGCTTTAATTTGAAGATTTTCCCAACGTTACTTGAGGAGTCCGAAGCAAATCACCATCAGCTCATAAATTTGAGACGCAATTGAAATAATCAAATTTTTGTAAACCAGCCTGCTGTGCGTTTGTTTTTTTTGGCTAGAAAAGATCATTCCATTCAAACAAATCTGCACTAATGACAGAAAATATGTCAAATAAACATGATACAGATACATATAGATCTGAAATCAATAGATATAACAGATCTAAGAAAATAATACAAATAAAGATAACATTTATGCTCCTATATATCTTCCATCCGGATGAATCATGTAACCCAATATATCAGTGCATGTCTGTCGACAACCAAATCTGATTAAAACTTGTTCAAATGCAAAGAAAAATTTAGATCTGATAATAATGGAGAAATTGCAGATCTAACAAACTATATTATAAATCTACAAAATCTCAAATTTCGTAAAGATAAAAAACCTAAAAAAATCTTACAAGGAAAAATCTAAAAGAGAATAAAATTTCCAATGGAAGAATCTAGAAGAAAGAAACTCTAATTAGGAGATCTTAGAAGAGAAGAATCTCTCATTAGAAAATCTTAGAAGAGAAATTATTCAAATAACAAAAACTAAATACTATAAAGAATACTTTCTCCTGTGGAAAAAAACCAGATTTGATCTCTCTCCCATTAAAAAAATGAAGAAGATCTTGATTGGAAGAGTTTTAGAGAGAAGGGAGAGAAAAGACAATCAATCGCCTTTTTGCATATTAGTGCCAAGATTACTACTTTCCAACCCCTACCTTTTATCCAAAACTATATGCAGGGTCAATTTGCATCATCACCATGAGCTGTTGATATAAGTGTAGCCAACCTGTTTTACAAGTCAAATGTCAGCAAATTCTGTATTAACAGAGAAAAGGGAAAACAGAAAACAACTCATTTTAGACACTGCATCTATAGTAGCGCAACGCTGAGCAAGAATCAAAGCTACAAAAAACTGAATAAATAAACATGTACCACCAACTCATTGAGAAATTAATGAAAAAAGATTGATCTGGGAAAACATTTTTCAGAACTGTTTTCCATGAAATTAGGCTTGGATTAAAGGCAAAAAAAGGGGAGAAAAAAAAAACCTTTCATGGATTGACTTCCATTTCATTAAAGAGTGATGGATGCTTGAATCTTGATTGGTCGGAGAGCCATTAGTTGATGGAATCGAGTTGAGCAATTTTTCCTTGGAGGCATTTGAATTCGAGAGATCAACAATTTGTTTGGACAGTGAACTTATCCCAAATAATATTTCGCTTGCATCATAAACACATTTTTTATCCCACCTTTTTATATTCTCAACCACCTTTTTATCTCACATACATCACATCACAAAAAAATACTACAATAATTATTTAAAATAATATTTCAAATAATACCCTATCCAAACAAAAGCTTTTTCTCTCAAGAAACCAACAAATTAGGATTTAGTTGTCCAAAGGCCAAGGCAAATGAAGCAATATTAAGTAAAGTAATCCGATATCCGACCAGATGGAACATGAGTTCCATGACCAAGATTTGGCGCCAAAGTTCCCTGCTAAAGTTACTTCACCAACGGCTTTACCCACCTCTTGAATTCCTCAAGCCGATCCCAGAATATATTTTCACCTACAAATTTCACTCAGCTAGCCAAGCAGAGAATGTCTCACTTTCAGACTTCGACGAGAGCACCATCTTTGATCCCGCCTCTGTTTCCTATTCAAAGCTATTGTCAGAACTCTGCAAATCCAAGTCTCTTGAGCCTGGTCTCCGAATCCAGGCTTACTTACACAAAATTGGTTTAAACGAAGACCGAGCAAATAGGAACCATTTGATAAATTTGTACTCCAAGTGTGGCCGTTTTGCGTATGCCCGGAAACTAATTGACGAAAGTCCTGAACCGGACTCGGTTTCCTGGTCTTCTTTGATATCAGGTTATGCCCAAAATGGCCTTGGTAAAGAAGCCCTTTTGGCTTTTCGCTGGATGTATCATTTGGGTATTAAGAGCAATGAATTTGCTTTGCCTAGCGTACTTAAAGCATGTTCAATAAGTAAGGATTTTGTGCTAGGGAAACAGGTTCATGGCATTGTGGTGGTTTCGGGGTTTGAGTCTCACGTTTATGTTGCAAATACTCTGGCTGTTATGTATTCAAAATGTGGTGAATTCGTGGATTCTAGGAGGTTATTTGATGAAATTCCGGAAAGGAACGTCGTGTCTTGGAATGCATTGTTTTCGTCCTACACGCAAATCAATCGGTTTGGAGAAGCAGTGGGTTTGTTTCGAGAAATGATTGCGAGTGGCACTATGCCTGATGAGTTCAGTTTGTCAACTATACTAAATGCTTGCACTGGATTAGGAGATATTGGTCAAGGGGAAAAAATTCATGGGTTCTTGATTAAACTAAATTTTGATTATGATCCATTCTCTTTGAATGCACTTGTTGACATGTATGCAAAGCTGGGAAGTCTAGAAGATGCAAGTGCCGTTTTCCAGGAAATCAACCACCCAGATATAGTTACCTGGAATTCCATCATTGCTGGGTATGCTCTTCATGAATATCATGACCAGGCCTTGCAGCTTTTTGAGCAGATGACGAGCTCAGGAATAAGGCCAAATGTATTCACCTTGTCAAGTGCTCTCAAAGCTTGTACTGGACTCAGGCTCCAAGAATTTGGCAGACAATTGCATTCTCTGCTGTTAAAAATGAATTCAATGGATTCATTTGTGAGTGTTGGACTTATTGATATGTACTCAAAGTGTGGTTTAGCTGAGCATGCAAGGATAGTTTATGACTCGATGCCAGAGAAGGATTTGATTGCAGTGAATGCCATGATCTCTGGGTATACACAGTATGGGTCACACATTGAGGGCCTAATCCTCTTTGTTGAGACATCTAGGAAAGGAATGGGATTTAACCAGTCAACTTTAGTAGCGATCTTGAGCTGTACTGCCAGCATGCAAGCAATCAGTGCCTGTAAGCAATTCCATGCTCTTTCTGTGAAGTCAGGGCTTCAATCAGATGCATTTGTCACAAATAGTTTGATTGATTCCTATGGGAAATGTAGCCGGACAGATGATGCCGCTAGAGTTTTTGAAGAATACTCTACCATAGACTTACCCTCATTTACATCTATCATAACAGCTTATGCTCAGTGTGGACAAGGCGAAGAAGCCCTGAAGCTCTACCAGAAGTTGCAAGGTGCAAATGCCAAGCCAGATTCATTTGTCTGCGCTTCTCTCCTGAATGCCTGTGCAAATCTATCAGCATATGAGCAGGGAAAACAAATCCATGTTCATGTCTTGAAATATGGATTTGTGTCAGATATATTTGCAGGGAATTCTCTTGTTAACATGTATGCCAAATGTGGGAGTTTAAAGGATGCTGATCGTGCATTCTCTGAAGTTTCTCAGAGAGGTATAGTATCATGGTCTGCCATGATTGGAGGACTTGCTCAACATGGGCATGGCAAGAAAGCTCTGTTATTATTTCATGAGATGCTTAGAGATGGTGTACCTCCTAATAATGTGACGCTAGTTAGTGTCCTTTGTGCATGTAATCACGCCGGTCTAGTAACAGAAGCTAAAAGGTACTTTGCAATGATGGAAGAGTCATTTGGGATTCAGCCAACACAAGAGCATTATGCCTGCATGATTGATATCCATGGAAGAGCAGGAAAATTGAAGGACGCAATGGATCTTGTAAATAAGATGCCTTTTGCAGCTAATGCCAGGATCTGGGGAGCACTTCTTAGTGCTGCAAGAATCCATAAGAATGTAGAGGTGGGCCAAAATGCTGCTGAGATGCTTTTGAGTCTTGAACCAGAAAAATCCGGTACACACGTTCTTCTTGCAAACCTTTATGCATCAGTGGGATCATGGGAAAATGTAGCAAAAGTGAGAAGAATAATGAAAGAAAACAATGTGAAAAAAGAGCCAGGGATAAGTTGGATAGAAGTGAAAGACAAGATTTACACTTTTATTGTTGGAGATCAAAGCCACTCAAGAAGTAAAGAAATATATGCTAAACTTCAGGAGCTGGGTGACCTTATGGCTAGAGCTGGGTATGTTCCCATGATAGAGACTGACCTCCATGACGTTGAACAGGAAGTAAAGGAGCTTCTTCTTTCCCACCACAGTGAGAAGCTTGCAGTAGCTTTTGCACTGATTGCAACTCCACCAGGAGCTCCCATTAGAGTGAAAAAGAATATTAGGATTTGTTTAGACTGTCATACAGCATTCAAGTTCATTTGTAAAATAGTTTCACGGGAGATTATAGTTAGAGATAACAATCGGTTCCACCATTTCAGTGATGGATCTTGTTCTTGCGGGGATTACTGGTAGTATAGATTAAGGAGCAGCATCGGTGATTGATTTCTTTTTTGTCCCAGAAAAATAAGTCAACTCCAAAAAGACAATTCTTTTTTGAGATATATTCAGAGGGAAGGTGAAAGCCTTTTCAATTTTTGCATCCATTTAACTATTTTCTTGTAGAAGGTCAGAGCACTCGCTAGAAAAGAAAATTTTGTTAGGCGATGTAGTTGCACACGAAGACATTTAGGGGCAAGAGAAGCCCCCTACCTACTGTTCTCTTTGTCCACTTAATTTGTGTTGTGGCTGGGGTCTGGATTTATTATTATTTTCAGTGCAGCTGAAGATCACATTCTCTTTTCCTGCTGTCAATTATGTGAAGTGCTACTTCCCATCTGCATTAGATGCTTTCAAGTTTCTCCTATCATTTCGTAGTGACCTCGATTAAGCAACGGTTGATGCAGTTCTTCCGAACCAGGTTGATCATTGCCGTATTTCACTTTGAGGTTTTCAAGCTTAGACTGATTAATGAAAACGCATGACCTCATAGAAATTTCTGATGAAAGAAGGATAAATGAGACTTGGCATTATTGACAGGTTAATAGCATTGTGATATCCAGGCACTTCTTCTATGTCATCTCCATAATAGAGAGAGATGTCCTTGCATTATTAGCATTCATCATCATTGACGTTGTTCCCAACATGTAATGATCTACTTGCCAGTAACCGCTATGGCAGTAAAGAAGTAATTTGGTTGGATCTAAACTCAGGAAAAGCACGACCGTAACTAGATCCTGCACACCTTACAATAAAATCTCATCTCTCAATCAAAACTAGGCGACTTCTAGTGGTTTCAGTATGTAGCATGAAGGCTAAAGAAGACGGTCATGCCGAAAAAATTACAATGTACAACAAATACAATGGATCGCTGCCCCCAGGCGTTTGGAAAAATTTATATACAAAACCGGGATTTTTTTTGACCAGGTTAATTCCCAAAGGAAGGCAACCAAGGAACGCAATGAAAATTTTAAGACTAATCTGGCGCATGCCTCTCCTATGCTCTCATATTAACAGAGAGTCCTCTGACAATATGGTCAGAAGAGAATACTTCACTTTGATTCTTATCCTTCCCCCCTCTACACAAAGCTTTGCTCCGGTAACCACCCAGTACCCAGGTGAATCCTCTGGACCCCTTGTCATTTCTTTTGTATCAACAAAATTTGTCATCTTTGGAGCTCTTGCAGGTAAGGGTGGCCCTCCAGGATAAACTGCAGAGTTCAAATCCACCTTCGCTGGTTTATCAGGTTGACCCAACCCTGCGCTGAATGTTGTGCTCATCAACATTGAAATTAATCCTGATTTTCGAGACAAGGTAGATGGTCCATCCCACTCTGACCTCCGTATCCTTGAAGATGCCACCATTGAGAACCCAAATCTCAGGAAAAGGACCTTCTTCATTCCAACATTTTTTACCTCAAACCATGATTTTGTCACAATAGAAGCAGAGTCATCAATCCGTGCACCACGATACTCTACTGGAGCAGTGCAAACATGTGAGAATATGCTCCACTTGACTGGTTCAAAGTAACCTCGCTCAACTGGCTCATCTACTGGCTCATAACTATGATCATCTGCCAGCTGATAGGTATTTGGAAGAGTTGACAGATGCTGCAGATGAATGGCCAGGTGATCGCTTCTTTTACCTTCCAAGTACAAGCGAATACCAGTCACTGGGCGGTTCCCTGAATCAACCTACAAATTTATAAGTTAGAAACCCCAAAGGAGCAGAACCAACTCTACTCTTGACGTGAGCACCAAAACCCCCCACAGATACAGCAAGGTTAATATGCTTAGACACTAGGAATGGTTTCCTGGGGCCCTCAAAAATAGACCAGTTCAACAAAACATGCTGTTAATAACTAAGGAAAATATTATCAAAACATCGGTTACTCAGTTCTTGTATGACCAAATCAAATCACTGGAAACTCAATTTTTTCACTCTGAAGAGTAATTCAATCATTTTATCTGATTAATTTTAAATCCCCCTCATGCGAAGGAGGAAGAATGAAGTACTTCCACAGATACACCAAGGTTTATGACTTAATCATATCAAGGTATGAAATTAAAAATTGTTCCCATCAGTGCAATCAAGTCAATTGCAGCCTTAATTGATGCAGGGTAATGGTATTCAAAATTAACCCCAGTTCATTTCCAACGCAATGCTTGTAAGAAAATTACAAGGAGAATCGACACAGAGATGTCACCCATAAATACACTGTAGTAAGAAATATTTCTACTAAATGCATTTACAAGGAATTGTATAGATGATTCAGTAATGTAAAACTGATAAGGAATATAGTTGTGTTGGACAGTATTATTTAATTTAGCATTAACCAATAAAGCATCAGATATAACCAGCAGTAGTCAAATTAAAATCAAAAGAGCAGTGAATGCCTCCAAACATTTACCATAAAATGAGGTCCAAACAAGTGGTTACAGTATTAGAACTTCCTAAAGACATACTTTGCTATTTATCTCTTCTCTAGTATCACTTCAGTTAAGTCTCCTTTGGTCTTTGATGGAGAATAAGCATTCTATTATTAAATAGGTGTCCATTCTAAAGTTTCTCAACCAAGTATGAAAGTGCAACTTATATTTTGCAAAAATGAAATACTATTCCTGAGGAAGGGTAAATATCATTTGCGACATTAAAATTTGTCAAAATAGAGAAGCATAATAGAAACTGAGAATTTACTTTTACAGTGTTTACGTAAAGCTTAGGACCCATAAACGTGAACTGAAGTGCTGGAGATGCTTGCTTCCTCCGCCTAGGAGCAAGGGGAAGATCACTGTACGCTGGAGCCCATTGACGAGGTAATTGAAATTCTAAAAATTGTTGGAGTTCCTCTATAGGAGGTTTGTCTGCAAAGGAGAATGATGTTAGAGAACCAGTTGCTTTCGTCTCAATTATGGACCGACTAGAACCAAAATTTAGTAAGGTATAAATAAGTCTATCTCACTTATGATGAACATGCTAAGATGAACAGAAGAATGAGAGGCCTATCGAATTTTGAAATAGTTGAATCCCAATCCAATGTATGTATCACATAGTATTTTTGATCCCTATGTATCACAAAGTATCAGAATACGTATCCATCAAGCTTGACCACATTTGAAAAATAAACATGAACAAAATCAGGACATCTTAGCCACAATCTGCTAAAATATGGGAAAGTTTTCATCATGAAGCTAGAAGTTGTTCTCTGAGACTTCTTTTACAAAAAGTGCAAAGAGTTAGGATGTTTGCCTATTTGTTTCACCTAAAAAGCTAGAGACATGTTTGTTAAGTTCAAATTCAAATTTAACAAGCCTGTCTTCCAAATCCCCTAGTTCCCTTCCTCTCTTTCCCACACCACAGCCCTCCCTCTTCAGATCTTCCAGTCACTTTCCTTTTTCTTTTTTCTTTTTTTTTTAACCTATGTGAATTGAACCTATAAAAGGAAACAGATATGGCACCAAAAGAGGTACAGCCATAAACTCCAGATATGGTAAAGTATTTTAAAAAGCTACCTATGAGAAAATCAGAAGTTAGCAAATGTACGATGACTAAAAAGGTCATTAACTGCAACTCAAGTTTCCACGTGATCTAAAGAAAAAGTTAACAAAAGCTTCCTTCTTCAACTTGTAATCATAAATACAAATATTAACTTCTCTTGATGAATTTTCCTTGTTAGCAAATAAATTCTACTGGAATTTTCTCACTGAAATCACATATTATCTTTCGTATCACTTATACAGTTGCCTAGCTGTGACTCACATTTTATCCATTCTTCATGCATCAAGATGAAGAAATCAAGCAGGAAACTATCAACACGGTCACAATGAGCAAAATGAGATATTAAATATAAGATACTTACATCGTAGATAAAGATTCATTGCATGACTAAAAAATCCGCTACCCTTGACACCACTCAAAAGCGAAACAATAGGCACAAAGGACATTGATATGACATTCGGAGAATGTGATACAGTTGACAGCCATTCTGCATGACTTTGGCCTTTGTTGACGCCTCCCCGCCGTATATGAATACTTAACAAATCCTACATTAAAGTAGAAAGCATCATCAATAAAATCCAACTTGGTATTTTTGAAGAAAAATTTTGAACTATGAAGTTAAAAACTACTAAAAAAAAGGATAGGAGGTTACTGCATTCTTTGTGTGAGAAACTATTGCTGGTCTTAACGGATTTGCAAATAGTGAATATGGGTCCCAGAGAACGGACTTCTCATCCTGCCAGCAGATAAGAAATTGAGTCATTGTTTAGTAGTACTATTTTAAGTTACACAAGGAAAAAGGAAGGCTGAAAGAAAAAATCTAACTGCACAGTCAGATAATTACTTTCTTTACACTTAAATCATGATGATTTTCCTTCGAGAGTCAGTTTGAATAAACTTTTAGTGATTTTGCGAATTTAATTGTATATCACTACTGTTTCTCCTGCTCAATTGTCAATTTACCACATTAGCAAATGTCTGTAGTTGCCATAATGTGCATGTTGCATTTTGGAGAAGCTCTGACATGAACACCAGACTATATTGCTTTAGTTCCAATGACAGACAATCTTTTTTCTTTGTTTTTTTAACCATCTAAACAACTTAATGCTAGACATTCATTATTCTCATCAAGCGGTAAATGACTCTTGCAAAACCCTGAATAAACAGAAGCCTTGCATGAAGGATTCACCATTTTTCAGCTGTCACCATTCATTCTACAAGATCAAAATGCAATTTCAGTTCTTCTCCTACTTTTGCTTCTCACACAAAATGCTGTATTCAACCACTAGTATAAATTTCTGAGTACGTTTCTTTTTTGTGTTTGCTTCCAACTCTAGCTTAACCACACACTAAAGTATAAAAAGAAACAAAGCTGAAGGGTAAAAATATATCCAGGGCTAGCAGTGTGCTATTGGCACCAATTAAATTCTGCATACCTTTGGCATAACCAAAGAACCTTCGGGATTTGATATCAGGCTTCCATCTGTTTCCGAAAATCTTTCCTCAGATAATTTCTTTAACAATTTCTGCACATCATTTGGCTGAAGATTTGAACTTTGAAGCTGCTTAATATGCACTACATCTTTACCTCCCATCTTCACCCCAAGAATAACATGGGTTCCATA
Organism: Coffea arabica; assembly: GCF_036785885.1. Lineage (NCBI taxonomy): Eukaryota > Viridiplantae > Streptophyta > Magnoliopsida > Gentianales > Rubiaceae > Coffea > Coffea arabica. Next base: position 12,067,968 of record NC_092313.1, on the reverse strand, counting down.
TTTATCAATGAATCTGAATTCATGTCATTAAGATTTCCAGTTAATAATCTTCAACATCTATGATATTCCAGCAGATGATTGACGGGCATACTCTCCTTTTTTGTGTGGTGAGGAAACCAATAGATGAAAATATAGTACAGAGAAATAAAAGATATCCTTTTTTAACTGGGAATATAATCCTTTCATCGTTGTTTTCTCCTCTCCTGGAGGTTAGCATGAGGTGAGTTTCTACCATTTTTGCATCTCCAACATCTTAGAAAATTTTCTGAAATAATTTCTGCTATTAATAGCAATTAATGCTCAGTATATAACTTTTTTATTAGATAAACCATAGCACTTTGCAGATAGCAGGCCAAGAGAGATGTCTACTAGATTACTGACTCAATAAAGTCCAGCAATACTGAAATACTCCATGCTCTCTATTTGTGTCACATACTTCAGTCCTACATAATCTGGATGAGCCAATAGCTTGAAATAAGTATTTTATGTTCATCATTAGCAAGTGCGTCTAATATTTAGATCATGAATAGTATGGAATGAAAATGCATCTACATTAGAGGGCCATAGCAGCATCTGTATTCAACTAAATTGGTTCCTAGTGGCACAACTGAGAAATTGCCCTAGATTAACGATCATCAGATGAAGAATCTTACTCAGCTAAAGCAGCAGGATCCCAAAATGGTGGAACTTCCCGTTTCACTTGCTCTGACAGAGTTACATGGGACTTTGATAACTCAATATTGTACAGGGAGATGAACCAACCATCAAAAGCAAGACCTTTAGTAGCAGTTGCATCCTTTTGCCAGCAGCCCTTGAAGTCAAACATTCCATTGAATAGACCACAGGGTATTTTACCAGATAAAGATAATTCCTGATTGATTTGCTCCGACATCTGAACACAAGATATTTTTAAACAGAAAATTTGCATAAACATCACGGGCTTATTAATCAATATGGAAAGTTCATTGGTTCATTAGAACTTTTTGAGTGCTGCTTATGAAACAAGTTCATTCTGGACTACTGTTCAGAATCTTAACCTTACAAACAAATTCTGGATGACACCTATCTAATCTTTAACAACAATTCGCATCAAAAGCGAAGATAAACATCAGAAGAAAAGTTTAGCTCATCTTTTCTTCATATGGAATCTAACGCTAGTTCATCTAGAATTTTACTTCATTCGCTTCGCTCTTGATGACAATTGATGATCAAGACTGCATAGACTAGTGTCAAGGATCATATATTCGTATTACTACTAGCTTATGCAACATATAAACTACTTTGCAATTCAATATTTAGAAGCTTAAATATACTCCTTCAGCCAAACACCTCTACTGACTGTACTCTAAATTTTGTGCCTTCATGATTCGATAGCTGCATTGCAAATTTCTAAACGTCACAAGCGGACAGCTTTCCTTTTTTTCCTGTTGGTGATTTAGATAATGGTGTCTCTTAGTCCAGCATTCTAATTATTCCAATAATGCACCAGTGAAGGGCCACCTAGATTTTTCCAATTCCCGCAAGTCAAGCTTCAAAATTTTTGTATATGGTTTCAAGTCCACATGCATTTATATTCTCCAAAAATGGAAAACCTTTCCACTCATTCTAACACCTAAACTTAGAAGAAATTATGAGGGGGGGAAAAAAAGGAAAGAAGCATTTTTTTTTTGTCAAAACAAAAAAATAACCACGATCACGTAGACAAAAAATATATATTTTTAAAGATCAATTTTTTCCCACTTCTTTCTTCCCAAGCAATAAAACCAAAGAAGGGAAACAGGAGAAAAACTACTGGCCAATTTTTAAAAAAATAAAATAAAATTTATCACCTGACTAAAAGAGAGAAAATCGGAGCGAAACCTGGTGCGTTCACCTTTATCACACTTGATGGAGGTGGACACACCAGGGACCACGACTCCACCGGGCACCACCAGTTCCTTCGTGGAGCTGTCGTCCAGCTCGATCAGCCGGGAACCGTTGGGACCCTCTTTACAAGCCGATAACCGGATGTCAGCGGTGAGGTCATACCCCATGCCGATCGCCCCCACCGCCTTCTCCGCCGCCGACTGTGGGTCCATTCCGACGGTGGTTGTGCTTCTAGTAATATTTCCACTCGAGCTGAGGAAAGCCATTCAAATTGTTGGAAAGCTTCAGAGATCAAATTGTCCGTCTTGTGCGTGAATTTCAACGGTGTTGAAAATTGAGTATCCTGTGTGAGCAGTTTATTGAGCAGTTTATGGGGTGGGGGAGTATTCTTGGTTGAAGACTTTTGGACTTGGAGGTAGAAGAAGAAACGAAGGCTATGGTTGGGTTGAAGAGGCTTTTACTTTTTACGTGGTATTTTCACAAACTTGCTTTGAGCAAATTACCCCATTATGAAAGGCTACCATATCCATAGGCTCTCGTGATCGTCGTGCACAAGCATCCGACCAAGAAGAATAAGACAGCTTTCTTTTATGTTCAAAAGCGATGTAGATGCATAGGTCAATTACCATCAAATGATAAAAAGTCACCGCGAGTAATTGTAGAAAATTCACGTAGCTTCTAAATATTTGATAGTTAGGCTATGAATGATGTATATACTTAAATTACTCCATTTGATGTAATATGAGCATAGTAGATTATTTCACATAATTTTTTTTAAATATTGTAATATTTTTTATATGAGATTTTAAAAAATAAACGTGATTGACTATGTAATCAATTGAATTTTTGTAAATGATCCACTATATAAACAACTCTTATAATTTAACCGTAATAACTTTATTCATATGGGTATATAAGAGATTTAAATGTTATTAGAAAATGTGTTTAAAAAATTTTTAAAAACAACATTTTCGAGGAAGATGCTAATTTTACCGCGACAGTGTTGTTTGAGTTGTAATCAGAGAAAATAGCCTCAATTTCTTGTATTTTTACCGTACACTATATTATTATACGAGAATTGAAAAAAAAAAAGTCATAAGTTGTAGGCTAGTTTAAATTTGGATCCTCATATTTATTTTTAACGTCTTTTGTTCTTATTCCAATTCAATCGAGCGTGTTAATGAATCTTGACAAACTCAAATCTTGCATTAAATTCATTCCGTAAGTTTTACATAAAGCATCATCAATTAATCCACAATTGCATGTGTCAGTACTGTTGACTTTGACCCAATGATTTTTGTCTAGTAGGTGCTACTGTACCCACTTATTGCCAAGTACCGCAACTGACTAACTAACTACTTCTAGTTTTTTTTGATCAATGTGAATGGAGTAAGTTCACCAATGGCGGCGGCCGGCTGACTTTATCGTCAATGCCACGTGGTGAAACAGTGAAGCCCTAACAAAAGATTTTTCTCTACAAGAAGATACGTTTCAAAGTCAAAACATTGAGCTGTGATTTACCAATGGCCCCAAGTGGTGTAAGAAAGCCACGACCAAAAGAAAAGGGCAAAATGGAGAATAGCATCATCGACCTGGACGAAGGAATGCTGGCATGGATTATCGACTGGGTCGAATTCTTGGCGATTTCTGCAACATTTCCATCTTATTTCCCCTCTTGATTGGAAATAAGATGGCCTACAACTTAGTAACTACATGGAACTGAGTCGGAATTTTCCATAACCAACACGAAATTATGACGAAATTGAGATCCATTTATTATACGTCGATCTCTTATTTTCTGAACTTTTAATATTTATTCTGAGGTGCTTCTGACTCGTGATACATTTGTTTGGTGTTTCATTATTTTGAGTCTCCATTCTCCGTTAAAATTAGAACAATATGGGAATTAGATTTTGCCTAAGTTAGTTATGAAGAATGATTTATAAAGAACAATCAAAATTAGTAAAGGTTATTTTTTGGTAGATTATGTATTTCAGGTTTATATTACTAAAAATATATAATCTACGTGCAAAAACAAATGAGAACATCAAAAAAATTAATTATCGAAAATTAAAACCTGTAATCAATTAAAATAATCAGCCGAAATGAAGCTCGAGCCATCCCATTTCAAGCCAAACGTCACCGAACCTACGTACCAATGGACGTACCCAGCAGCAAAATTGATTATGGATAGTTGAATTCGGTGCATGATTTTTTTTTTCTTTTTTTGGGGTGCATTTGGCATTTATTCGCCTTGCTCTTGACAAACTTTTTACTTCGTCTTTTGCTTGCTTGGATCAATATTTAGAGGGTAAAAAACGTAATTTCTTTGGACACTTAAACTGAAGAAGTGTGCTAAAAATTATGGATCTCCATTCGTATAAATATGCCACAAATCAGGGGATGGTTAAATAGTTCGCTATGGCCATGTTGTTGATAGCTTTCGAGATTTTATACCAATTCATTATGGACAAGTGATTCTAAAAACTCTCTATTTGAGAAATTGAATATATAGTTTTGTTTTCAAGGTATACCAAAGCCAAACTTATAATTTTCGGAAAAACCTCAATGATAACTCTTGAACTTAAAAATTTCAGCTTCATATATTATAAGCTAAAAGTAGAAGTCAAAAGCAGGGGAAAACTCCTAAAGCAGCCGCAGGAACAGCCAAAAAGTTGATTACAAGTTAATGAGCCTTGCCCTACCTATCTTTTGGATTCGTGCAAGAATGGGAGTTTTCCACCCAAGCAGTTAGGTAACCTTAGATGGAAATAAAACACGGAAAGACAACAAATAGGGGAAAAATTCAGCGGCATTAATTGGTTTGGGCCTAATCAAACCTTAGAATAGACAAGCAATGGTCCATTTCAGACTTTCCAACCATGACCAGTTTTATTTTTATTCCTTTTTTTTTTTTGGGGATACAGTATTGAGTAATCTACTCCGACTGATTGACAAGGGAAAGAGTGGATCCAAAGGATCAAGAAGAACCTAAACTGGACTATTTGATTGGAATTAGGAAATTTAAAGTTCTTTATAGATTTTATGTTTTCATTCTTTTTATTTTAATTGGCTATTATGAATCTTTGTGGGTCAATATGAGTCGGTGTATTTGACATAAGCGAAATTTTAATATTAAAAATACCACTTTGACCACCCTTTTCCCCAATAGGAGGTGGGGGGAATGGTGCTGGAGGGAAGCAGTAGAAGGGAGAAGAGAAGGGGAAAAAAGAGGGTGGTTGGGAATTGGGATAAAGGAGGCAACGGAATGGGAAGGTGGCAGAGAAGAGAGAGGACCGAGGAGTGGCGGGAGACAGACAGAGAGAGGGAAATGAGGGGAATAAAATTTTGGATAGCAAATTTTTTCAAAAAAAATTTTTCACTTGTATTATAAACACATTTCTCAATTCACCTTTTTATATTTTCAATCACTTTTTTATCTCATATACATCACGTTACAACAGTAATAATTATTTGGAATAATACTACTCTATCCAAACAAAGCCAAAAGTATCTCCAAAAAAATTCAAAATTCTAAAGAAATCTCCAAAACTACTATACGAACAAATTTTTTTTGTAAATACAAATTTTTTAAAAACATCCCTAAAAGCACCTAACCTATACTGACTATGATATATGCATGCTACTACACCGTTCAGTTATTGGGCTCATTTAAACCAACGTTGGATACTCAAGACCCCATTACTCCATTGACAATAGCGAGGGGTTGGCCAGAGCTCGACCCAGACTGTCCAAGAAAGTTACAGCTGGGACTCCTATAAAATGAGCTGTCCAAGTTTTGGGGCTTAAAATTGGCCCAAATAACAAAAGAGATGCACTATGTTTAGACTAAACTCAGAACAGGGAAGCCCATTTCATAGGCTTACTTTTCTAGCACAGTAACAGTTTCAGCAAGACCGGCATTGGTTATTGTGTACGATGAGAATTGGGAAGGCAAGAGTTCACCGGTGGCCCGATCTAATCAACTCTTCCGGTAAGTTTTTTATTTCGTTTTTTTGGGGCGGGTTTTTTTGGGGGGGGGGGGTGGTTCGAATTTCATTTCCTGAAAATTTTAGCAGTGGAAGATCGAATAGTAGGCTTTAAGTAGTTTCGCGTATGTTGTTAAATACTCTCTCCGTCCCACTTTGATAGTCCTATTTTTCTTTTTCGTCTGTCCTAAATTGTAGTTCACTTTCTAATTGAAGAATGTAGTTGTATTTTAATTTTTCTAAAATACCCTTATTCAATGCAAGTTGTTGTTATTATAAACCAATCCCATTTAATTAGACTTGATTCTTTTTTCACCATCAATTCAAGTTCCATAAAGTTGCACTCTAATTAATGTGAGGGTATTTTAGGAAAATAGCTACCTAAATTGATTGTTCCAACAAAGTTAATTACTTTTTCTTAAACTATGTGGAAAAAAAATCAGAACTATCAAAGTGGGACGAAGGAAATATGTTGTTAAATACTAGTGATACTTTAAAACCCTGATGATGCTTTAATGTTCTTCGGTCCCAAAAGCCAATAACGTACTATCAAGAAAAAAATCATTTCGTAGTTAGGAAAAAGATATAAAATACAACCACAGTTTAGCGAATTAAGTGATAAAAATTAAGAGAAAGATGCCCGACTTTATAGTTACTCTCTATTTTTCCTCTCTTTCAGAGTGTAAAGTTAATTCTCGAATTTATACTACTCGTTTTGGAATCGGAATCTGATGTTGATGTTTTGTTCAGTATAGCACTGATCTTTTAGTTACATGCAAGGTGTTTGCTTCACATCGCGAAAGGTTTAAAGCCCTATGGTTAATAGTCAGTCCCACGGTTATAAAGTCATTATGATATAGTAATGGTTTTGTGACTGATTTACATTAGACGTAACTCACAGAGGATATTCTACAGGTTGAGGACGTACGTAGTTTATAATGTTGGAAAAGCTTTATTTGAGTTTGGTGTATTACCAACCAACAGAACTTCACCAAGGTTTAGCGTGCCTCCTTAATCTTTGAAAGCGCAAGCAGCCTGACTAAACAGAACTCCTTCGAAGTTGTAGACATCTGATTTTTCATCTGACTGTTTTTCTCTTTAATTAGCTCCACCATTCTATTCTTTATTCTTTAACAGTAGTTTGTGCGATCGATGACATTTTCTGAAAAGTGACTAAAAAGTGAATGGTTACCACTAATTCGCCTGTGGTACGTGTCTTCTGCAATATCAGCATGAAACAGCATTAAGTGACATAGAGGACCATAGTGATTTGATGCCTAGGGAGATTTGTTTTGTTTCTCAGGGAGGGAACCCACAAGCCACAAATATTTACGTGCCTCATCGTTTGGGTTTGTATATTTATCGGACGACATGCGAATCACACAGTATGATTCTAGTGTGCACCTGAAAGGCGGCCAGAATTCACTTTCACATTTCCTTCTCACTTGCCATAACTTTGTCACTTTTTCAATCTTCTGTATGTCTATATCACTTTTTCTCTTGTTTTGGTAATATTGGTATTATATATCTTAAATTATACCCAAAAAATAATAAAAAAAAGAAGCACCGACGAGTGATGATAAATCTTTTTCACACTCTGAAAGTGACCAAAATGTTTTACTTTTTAATTTTTGTCTACAGACTTATGTTATGAATACGTAAATCCTATCTTCCTATACATAATGGTCACCCACCAGCCAAAAGGGGGGAAAAAAGATGACAACCCATAAAAAGAAAGATAACGAAGGTAAAAAAATAATAGGCAAAAACAAAAAAGAAAAAAAGCTGTTCTCTTCATTAGTTTCTTGCAGCTCATGAAGATAAGTAGCTATCACAATTCTTTTCAGTTGTTGGTTGAGTTAGAAGATTGACTTTTGCTGTATTGTTTTACATGTTGACAAACATGTGAATCATCATCAAATTCCTTGCTCACGTATCTGACTTCGACCTTTTTTAAAAAAAAAAAAAAAAAAAATTAGGTTTAGGCATAGCTTAATATCATGCTACATTCATTTGCAAGAATTTAAGGAAGTAGTACCTAACAAAAAAGTAAGGGCATATGATTTTGTGAATGAAGTTTGTAGATACAAACCAAGCTTCAATTTGTTTATTGAACCTCATTCATTCACTCTCTCTCCCTCTCGCATTTTCTCCTAACAAATTCGTCTTTCTGTTGGAGCTTTGCCGTGGAAGGAAATTATCTTACACTGGATCCTAGCAGTAATTTAGACGTGACTCGTTTCTTCGTGGTGGCCAAGCATTGGGCCGATACAATCTGTGTCCTTTTCTTTTCTTTTCTTTTTTTTTTTTTGGGGTTTTTTGCAAGAAAAAGTTTAAAGGAAAGATCCCATTTCAAGATCAAATCATACCCGACTTATAATACTACCCCCGTGCACCCAAACTAGAGCTGGCAATTTGTCCCAAGTCCCAATGGGCTACCCATGTCCAAAGGAACTTTGGGCGGGATGGGTATTATAATTTGGTATTGGGTTTAAGTTGGGACACATCCCAACTATACCCATTAATGAATGGGAAAGGGTGGGAAATACTTGGTTACCCATTGGGCTCAAATAACAAGGGCTCTGTTTGGTTTAGCTATTTTTGGGGGATATTTTTGAAATATTTTATTATAGCAGTGTATATGAAAAATTTTTACTATAAAATTTTTTTGAAATATTTGATATACTAATATGGATGGGATGTTTTTTGAGTTATTGTATGTTACTGTAACATTGTATTTGAAAAACTTATTTTTTGAAAAAATAGCCAATCCAAACGGAGTCTTAGATTCAAAAATTATCTTTAACAATTTTTATAGTCATACTAGAGAATATAATCTAGTAGTTTTCCTAGTCATTATCCACAAGAATTTTAAACATTTCAGTCAATTTAGACCTGTCATCTTTGGACAATGATGAGAATAAATATTCAATATCTTAAGTACCTTGGCCATCTTGATATATGTTGGAATATGACTGTATATCTATTTTTTCCTTTATTTGTTAATCCAATTTTTGATGGGAATCCTGAGTATAAAGCACTTGCATGTTTATTTAATAAAATTAAAAAAAATTTAATAAATCAAAAATATTAAAATTATATAAAAAATAAAAATGAATTAAAGGAAAAAAAATATGTAGAAAATAGATTTGGGTATTGGGCGGGATCAATCTAAACCATCCCAAAGTGATCCCGCCCAACTTAGTCCCAAAACACATATGGGTAAGATTGGGCCCATACCCATATGACTCGGTTCCATCACAAACCCAAGCAAATCCCGCCCATTTTGCCACCTCTAACCCAAACCAACAGTGAGACTTGAACTCGACTACTCAGAGCTGTCCCGTCACATCCTAATCTAAATAGTCTATATTATAAATTTTAATTTGTAATTTTCATATCACAAACCTTTTTTCACACGAAAATTGAAAGACTTTTATTTGTGAAATAGAACGATAAAAAATATATATACACGATAACTCTTTCCTCATTTTATATGTATTTTAACACAAGAACCAAGTGCTCGCCAATTCTATCACAACACGTGTTAGCAAGAACACATTTCCAATTGCCCACCAATAAAATGCAAAAGAGAGGCTCCTAGGGGTTTTGGATGGATCCCAAAAAAGATGGGGCAAGTAAATATCGATCCAGTACAAGAGGCGGGTGTTAATCGCATGGTCCGCCGTTACTGCCAACGGCCGCCACTCCTCTCGTGTGAATGCATTATTGAATTTCTATTGTCCTTTCAACTCATGCAATCAGCTGCCGCTGCGAAATTGTGGGTAACGTATCTCCAAAGTCAATCATTCTATATGGGACGCAATTATTTAGCGGGTCCCACATTTCGACATAGAATATGTTGGTGGGAAATCTTGAAATATTCAGCGGCTGCAGCCCAAGATGACGATGATGATGATGATCATCATCAGCAGCAAGTTGTTACCAGGATCATGTGTCTTGCTTCGCGTTTGCGCGGTGGTTAGCTGTTAAGTACAATACGGTATCAACAAATGTCTTAATTTTAAGTCAAATGTCCAAGCAAGATTGACCTAGTCCCTTTCAAGATATTTGTTCAAGATATTCCAAGGCATTTGTCTCAGCTTGTGACTTTCTGAATCCGAGGATGGGAAAATTTTGGAATAATTTTGGGCATCTGTCTGAGCCTATGACTTCTGATTAGATTATTTGAGATAATTTTTTTTAAAAAAAATATTATAGGACTGTTTAAAGGTGATGTGTATAAGATAATAAAAAATGATCGAAAAATATGTTAATCTTACAAATAAATAAATTCGATTGTTTTCACCATCGTTCTTTACTAGATACCATGAATTTTTAATGGAGAAGAAAAAAGGGAGACGAAGCACCATGGTTTTCATCCCCATTTCTTGCCAACTTCTTAAAAAAAATTTTACAACCACCAACAAAATTTGAGTTGGGTTATCTTCAGAAGTTCAGTGGGAAAGCATACACACAAAAGTGAACTAGGGGATCATTGTGCTTCATGACTCCTTGAGATACTTTTGCCTGATTGATATGTGGTTTCTTTAATGATCTGATTGAATTTTCAAGCACATCTATGAGCCACTAATCGAGCGTGTCCCACGAATGGTTGCTATTGAGTATTGATTACAACTTTTGTTTCTTTAAGCCTCCATAATTAACCAGATTGGAGGATGAAGTTTCATCTCATGACACAAAACTGACATCTTTCATGTATGAAAGTTCCCGGCATCGTTCTCGTTGTGCCAGCATTATGTAAAGCAAAGTCATAAAAACAAGTCATTTTTGACTAATCTCCTAAAGTAGGGTATACCACCGACCACATTTGGTTGGCTATTGGTTTACGCTTTTTGTTGCGGTCGGGGATATTTCTGGGCCAAATTTTGATATCATCCGAGTTTCATTTTCATATAAATCCATTACGCTTCTGCTTTTTTTTTTTTTTTTTTTTTTTTGCGAAAACGCTGAAAAATTTGTAAATTCTGCATGGAAGGGGAAAAAAAATGCTAGTATGTATCTATTTCAGAATTCTTTGTAAAATTGGGACTTGAAGCTTAGAAGGAAATTTGGAGGGGAAAAAAATGCTAAAATTTGTAGAAATCTAGAAGCGAAGGAAAATGTTCGATAGCAGTATCATGGTGGTGGTCAAAATCCGTGAACGAGGCATCGTCCTTACATAATTCAAGTGTGAAAATAACTTCAAATTCTTGATGTACTGCTTCGGTCGAATGAATTGACAGAGGAAGAAATGAGAATCCGCGGAGAGACAAGATTTGACTCATGAAACATGAGAAGTGTTTGTTCACAGGCACTGCATGTTTTTTATTCTTTTAGTTGCATATGAAAATGGAAATCTCGCTCTGGTCCATTCATGCACAATTACTTTGAAGTCAATTTTCTCTACCGTTCAATTTGATTTCAAATTGAAGAAATGAGAAACCATTTACTAGTACTTGGAATTTCAACGATACCAAAATAATGCCCTCATAACTCATAAATCATCTCCCTTCACTTTTGGACGGTTTTACAACCAATTTGAGGGTTTTTTCTTTCTTTCTTTGTGAAGGGTTTGTCTAACCCCATGCAGCACAATCCTATATATCCAGATAATTTCTTATGTGACAAAGTAGTATTTAGTGATTAATTTCATTTCCTTTCTTTAATCCTTTTGACATTGAAAAAGAGTAATTAATATTTCCTATACACAAACATTTTGGCAACTCAATTTTTTTCGTAGCTTTTCTTTTCTAAAGTAATTATTTCCCTCCCAGCTTAAACCCACGAATTATTAATGGTAGAGTAACTTTCTCATGATGAACAAATATATCACATGTTTAGTGGTAACCGAAAATTAATCAAATTACTCTCCCATTTTCTCCAATTTTGATAAAATTTGGAGTCTCTTTTGAAACTTTGAGTTTTTCTAACGAGTGCCCAATGGACACCCTTTGAACGCATCTAAATTTTATCCAGTTTACTATGTATAAATACAATTTAACAATTATTTTCCTTCCTCCTTATATTTATACACCTTTTAGTCTGACACCTGAAGTAATGGATGTCGTTAGATAGACCCTGAAATATTAAAAAAAAAAACTAGTAGATCAACATTATATAATTAATAGAACTTGTAAATATAGTGCAATAAATGTTTTACCAAAAAATAAAATAAATATAACAGAGCAGTAAATGTCACCCCGTTCACAGCATAGATTTACTGCACTTGATTGTAGGGCGGCAATTACCAGTCAAGTAAGTAGGAGTGATAATGAAAGAGAGCGTGGAGTCACGACAGGGAAGAGAGAGCGTGGGGGGCATATAGCTGTCGGACGAAATAGATGCTGGGTTGTCATGAAATCCTGCTGGTATGTGACAGACCCTTGGGCGGGCATGCCGGCTTCGGTTAGTAGTAAGTATCTGCTTTTGTCCAACACGCGTGTACATTGAAAGAAGTGCGTACGTGGATACGGATCATTGGTCAACCGCCTCCACCGAACTAGCGCTTCACTCGGACCACCCAAAAAGCGTGCTCCACCGCTGGGAAGCATTTATAGACGCCGCTATTACCCACCTAGTACTCGTGCTACGTATGCCTGCATTATAGTTTGTGCCTGTTGACGCCGTCAATCTGAACCCATACCCCAGAATTACTCCTACACTTTTTCTTTCTTTCTCCCTCGATTTTGTCATCCAATTTCCTCGACTTTGGTAGTACTACTAGTACTTTGGTAAGAGTTTCAGTTCTTATTCAAAATTAATGTCCGAATGGAATTCAAAGGAGCTGAAAGTAACTTTTGACATTTTACAAATATATGATTATTATTTTTTCCGTCTTATTTTGATAATTTTTTTTTTCAATTCATTTAAAATTACAATTTACTTTCTAATTAAAAAATATAATTAATTTTTAATTTTCCTAAAATACACCAACTAGTAAAATGTAAATTCGTATCTATAGAAAAGGGTTCATGCCCTCATCATGAACATAAATGGCATAAAAAAGGATCACTTACTTTGCAGACGAAATGGCAGAAGATTCTCCATGAAATGATGGTAAGCAATTATATTGAATAATCAAGTATGACATCTGAATTTATTTGTACTTTGTGGTTTGAACTTGGAAATACTTCGTAGTTTACATAACTCTTTGTGGTTTGAACCAAAAAAAGGGACGACTTTTGATAATTTATTATGTCATTTTGCAATAAATATCCTTTATAATAATTCTACAACATTTGGACAAATTTCATCCTTTTTTTATCACTAAAGTTTTGACCAAACTAATTACAACCGATTTCGTTATTTTGCCTTAAAAAATGTAAAGATTGAGCATTCAACATTCTAAACGTACAGTTCGTTGATTGCGTCGTAAACTTGATTCTGTCGGAAGCGATTTATGTGAGTTCGTTAAAACTCTCATATACATTTAAAAAAAAAGTTTAGAAATTGTATTGTACTATGTATAACAATATGGCGACCGAGTGATTCCAAAATAGGGTTCGGATAAAATTTAAATTTTCTTATTTATTGAAACCTAATTTTGACGGATCAAAGTTTCCAAATTTGGTAAGATGTTAGAATTAACGAAAGCTACATGTTTAAATAAAACAACTCTAAAACCCTAGGGGAAAAAAACTAACGCAATAAATTTCGGTCAATAGGTATTAATATTAACACATTTTTGAAACGCTGATAAAATAGCCTTGGCAATGCAAAAAAAAAAAAAAAAAAAAACAGTGAATAGGTGTCAATATTAACACAACTTATAATGCTCCAACAAAAAAAAAATAGCAAATGGATGTGTGTGTATATATATCTATCCAAATAACCCCTTTAATAGCTTTATGTATGCAAATTACCATATAAATTTTTTATAAAAAAAAGAAAGTAAGAAGAAGGGTACATTCATGTCAAAATGTGCCCTAGTGCCATAGAATGGCGGAGTATCTCCAAACAATCACACAAATGAGCGCCCAAAACTAAATAAAGAAGCAAGCAACATAAAAAGAAAAAAAATCTATCCAAGCGCAATAAATGCCCCTATCCCAAAAATTACACGAGGACAGAAAGGGAGCATGCATATCTATATCCTCAAACATTACGCACAGGCACACGTACATTATACTGCACACGTATGTATGTATATATCCATTATACTTTTTCCTTCTTCTACTACTCCCAGTAGTCTAGTACCACCACAACAGTACAACTATGCCGCCAACGGAACCCACGTGCCACGTAATCCCTCTGACCCCACCACCCTCTCTGGGCGGCTCCTTCTCTTTCTTTCTTTCTCTCTCCGCAGTCAAATCTTTCCTTGACTGTACCCCCAGCCCCCAACCCCCCTCATGCCTCGGCCCCTCCCTCCGGCCTCTCCCCCATTATATAATCTCCTTCCTTTTCTCCGCACCACCATCGCCCTCTCCCCCCCCCACCCCCACCACTCTACCCTAGTTTTTTGCCTTCAACGAATAACAATTGATAATCATTCCTCAGCATCCATCCAACAAAAACGACCCAACCAACATATTTACATTCATATTCCCATATCTATATATATCATTAGAGGTGGCGTTGTGATATGGCGCCGAGAGACAAGGCGGCGTCGGCCAACCCAGGTATTGCAAAGGAGATGCATTTTCGGGGCGTGAGGAAGAGGCCGTGGGGGAGGTACGCGGCCGAGATCAGAGACCCTGGAAAAAAGAGCCGCGTTTGGCTCGGAACCTTCGATACAGCGGAGGAAGCCGCCCGTGCTTACGACGCCGCCGCCAGGGAATTTCGAGGCGCCAAGGCGAAGACAAATTTTCCTCTTCCCGAGGAACATAACGGGAATCTCAGCCAAAATATGTTGAGACTCACCACCGTGAACCTCAACCTTAAGGATCAGAACAATTTTGTGAAAACTAACAATAATACTAATACTAACGTTAATACTAACAATGGAAGCCCAAGCAGCCAGAGCATCACCGTGGAGTCCTCCAGCCGTGAGGCCTTCTCGCCGGTGGTTGCGGTGGCGGACTCCTCTTCTTCGCCGTTGGATCTCAGCCTGGGCGGTTCGATGAACGTCAAGTTTGCTTTTCCTAACCAGAACCAACAACAGTTTCGGCTCTCTCCCTTCGCCGGACGTTTCGCCGGAGTCATGCAACCGCCGGCGGTGAATGCTTCTCGGGCGTTCTTCTTCGACGCTCTCGCGCGCCATGCAATGGTGAAGCCTGACCACAGTGTCCTCAATCCCCACCGGGTAACGGTAGCCGTGGATTTTCTCGGCGTTGGAGCAGCCGCCGCCGCCGCAGCGGGAGCCATTGGCGTCCAGAGCGAGTCCGACTCGTCCTCGGTCGTAGTCGACCTGAACCGGGCCGATGTTAAGCCGCTAGAGACCAACTATGAGCTCAACCTCGATCTCGATCTCAACATGCCCCCGCCGTCGGAGAATGCTTGACTCAAATTGTCGGATCGGCGACGATCGGGATTCTTTTCCGATTCTGTTAATTTTAATTCTCATTAAATCCTTCCTCCGTATATCTCTTTTTTTTTTTTGGGAGAAAACCTTTGTAGAAAAGAGACCAAAAAAATGTTGTAGGTGAAAATAGTGGACGGTGAGAGCGAAAACTTTCCGGTGATCAATATTTTGTCAGTTGGAAATCACCGTTGGATGTGAATAGAAAAAACTAATCCTTTACTTTTTTGCAACAGAAACAGAAACGAATAGAATTTCGTGCTGTTGTTTAAAAGATCTCATAAACTCGTCTAATTTCCTCATGCAAGAAAGGATGACGTAGTTAATTCTTTCATTTTTTCCTGGCTAATTTTCTTTTATCCAGTTAGATGTATTGCATTGTTTAATCGAATTTAAACTTGTTTCATTTTAATCGAATTTGAACTGTTATTCTTCTGGAATTACTTTGCTCATAATGATTCGCCGGAGAACGTGACCGGAGACTGAGAAGGCCGGTGGAGGTGGGGGTGGCGGCAGAGGCAGTGTTACGTGTGGTCCACTTTGTACGGACACTGCCAGACAATCGGGGTACTCGATTGTGGCGGTGAGGGAAATGGCGCCACGTGTTGGGCTGCCTCCATTTTGGAATGCTATTGTAGATTTTGCTGTGCTTTCTCAAAGCGTAGGGCATAAGAAGAGGAAGTGATTTGATTATAGTGGTATATGTTCTCCAGATGGCGAGGAGGAATTAAAGGTGGCTTTACAAAATTTTATCCAACCAAAAAAAGAAAATATCTTTTTTTAATTTTATTAATAAAGTTTTTCTTGGGGGGGAAGCTATTCGCTTTTCTGGCGGTTGATTAAAGCTTTTACCAAATGACCTGAGATTTAAGAGGAGGCCAATAATGAGTTTGAAACGGAGTCATCTTACAAGAGCTTTTTCTTTTATCATCAGTTACTTTGAATTTCTTGAATTTGAATGGTCTTTGCAGCGATTTTGAAATTATTGCAATGTTGTCATCCATGATTAAGACATGCACCCCCCACTCAGGAAATGAATATTGGTACTAACCAGTACTACTATTATTACCCTCCCATCATTTCATTTAGTGATAGTATAGAGGGAAACCGGCAATAACCCATGATTTGATTTTCAACAACATCATTTACCAAAAAAAAAAAATGCTTTGACAAGTAAATTGCAAAAAAACCCTTGTTTGGATTGCAATTGCTATTTTTTTTTAAGAATGTTTACGTTTGATTTTTCAATCACATTTTTTATCTAATATACATTATAATGATCATTATAGTACATTTTTTTCTTCTTTTACAAAAACTTTAAGAAATCATCAATCCAGACATTTTAAAACAAAAATATTTGGATTGTATTTGTTGAAATGTAATGCCTTTCTTTTTCTTTCTTTTTTTTTTGAAATATTACAGATGAAAAACAGCTCCCCAACTGAACTGAAAATGCCTAGCACACACTTTTGACCAAGCGAGGAATGGGCAAATTTCCAGGAAAATGCACAAAAGAAAAAGAAAAGAAATGTTGCATCATCAGCATATAGTGGTGTAACCACATCTTATCACAAACATATTTTGCCCCAACACAATAACCGACCAAAACATTAAAAAAAAAAAAAAAGGGACTCCTAGACGCACTATTGATTCTGAGCGGCAGTATTTAACATTAATAATTCTTGATAGCAGTAGCAGTCATACTGATCTTTTAATTCCAAACGGTCATAAACTAAATCCAATCCATGATAGTAGTATAATATAGTACTAGTAAGTAATTAAAAGAGTATTTGCTTTCTTTTGACTGCTTTGATCCTGGCGGATTTGGTTAACCGACTCTGGTACTGCCTAGTAAGTACTCCCATTCAAACGGTCTGTCCCAGGTTTGACCCGCCGGGTGTGGAAACTGGATAATCCAAACCCAACTGCTGAGAGATGGAGAGTGGAGTACACGCGCCAGACATAGCGATGAGGAGGGGAGGGAGGGGTTCCAAACTTTCTACGTCAAGACCGAAGGGGGAGAGCGGGTAAGAGACAAAGTGGGTAATGGGCTGGGATGGGAGTGGGGGGGGGGGGGGTGGGGGCTGCCTGTCAGCTGTGTGAGTGTGTGCGTGTTGAGTGTTGACTGAGTAAAGGCCTTGAGATTCGAGCAGCGGTTTGCACGTGTTATACGGCAGTCCGATCTCCGTATTTATTTATTATTTAGTACTAATTGAGTTCTAGTAGCAGTAGTACTGCTACTTTTTTTTTTTATCTTTTTAAAATTTTTTCCGGGAAAGCAGCTTATTAGACAGCAATGGGCCCACGTGGACGCGGGAGGTCCGAAGTGAAAGCGCGGCTGCCGCTTTAGGTGGGCCCCCGTCTTTTGTCGTCCAAATCCCTGGAGAAGATTTCCTTCCCACCAAATTTTTTTTTATTTTTTATTTTCCTATTAGTACTATACACCTTAATGGCGGCCATTTTATATTTGTGTTTTATTTGTACTATTATGGGCCCCCTTTATTCAGGTGGTAGGCCCCCTTTGTACTAGTAACTAGTATTTTTTAGATTGCAAATTAGACTAGAATTTACTACTAAAATTTTTTTCTGCTATATCATCATAAAAACATGCTACGATTGTCTTTTTATTTTTTAAAATGATTTTTATCTCTTATATATCTATCGTACCACAAAAGTGATAAAATATAATATTATTATTCTAAAAAATCATATAAAGTACTCTTTACTCCGATAATAACTAGTATTACTGAGTGTGTTTGGATTGTAAGTTATTTGAAATATTTTTACTGTAACACTTTGTGTGATGTGATGTATGTGAGATAAAAAAGTAATTGGGAAGATAAAAAGGTGTATTGGAAATTGTAATGGTGATGTCAGCAAATATATTTGGCCAAATAATTGGCTGTCCAAACACACTCACTGTTGTTTGAACACATTTTTGGGTCAAATATTTTTTGTGTTTCAACCTTAGCCATACTAAACCAAATCCTGCTCGGCATAAATTACCATATCTTGGATGCTTTGGTCGACGGTGCAAACTGAAGTACGTACACGTAGGAAAAGGATACGCGAGCGAGCAAGCGAGGTTCGTCAACTTGAACCATCAAACACAATAGAAGAAGTTCCAAGACTTTGATCAGCTGTGTTTCTTTGTCGGAATGATCAACGCCAATCGGAATGACTTCACCACCGCTCATTAGCACTTGAACTTTATACAACGGTTTCTTTTCTCTTTTTTTAAATCTGAAATCGGAATTGTTAGAAACTGATTTGCCGACTGCATTCTCCAACTAAATTCCTTTGCCCAATCTCTGTTACACGGATGAATCTTGCACAAACCACAATTGAAGAATGTGAAGGAAAAGAAAGAACCCAGTAAAACCTTCTTACGATTTTGATGACAAATTTGGGACAGCACAAATCGAAACTTGTCCACGGAGGACTGCTACATTTGTTGGATCCCTCCGTCCACGTCAATATAAGTTGATTCAATTGATAAAAACAGATCACTTTCTTATAAAGAATTATTTGTTCGAATCTCACTGTTGCTGTGAAGGTTATGTTCGAATGTCACATTATCAATGAGTGTGTTTGGATTGTAAGTTATTTGCCTAAATATATTTGCTTACATCACCGTTACAATTTCCAATACACCTTTTTATCTTCCCAATTACCTTTTTATCTCACATACATCACATCACAAAAAGTGATACAGTGTTGATTAACAATTTGTAATAACTCTGTATGCGATCTACGATGTCTTTATCTGTAAGAACTCTATAAACGACTTATAATGTTAAAAGGCATGTCCTGTTACGTCGTAACAACGATGAAAGTCAAATCAACAAAAACTTTGAATTTTAAATGGAAAAGACTCCTCCATCCATGGGCATGGATTCACCGAACATGGAGTAGTCGTGTTCGTGTATGGCATAAATGGATGCAGGCATGCATGACAAATGGTTGTCTGACGTGACATCTCATACAAATACGTCCCCTCTTTTTTACTTTGCCTAGTAATTCATACGAATAGTTAGAGGACCATTTTAGTTAATTGTACGTTAGGTATTTTATGACACAAATTTTTATCCCTGGACTTTCAACATTAAACGCTTAAGTACCGAAATTCCTCGATTTCTTCTGGAATAATTCCGCCTTCAAAACAAGACTTAAATGGGTATTACGAGGGAAGAAGAAATTGATAGTTTTGAAGTTTATGTGATGCAAAAAAGTCTAGTATGCAATATATATATATATATGTTAGTATTAAATTTGAATTAATTTTATATATACTACATGTGTGATATATGTAAATTTTAAATTTTAAAATTCAAATTAATTACTATCATGTATCAAGTAACAATGTATACTTTATTAATCCATTGAATTTGATGAATTTTTTGTATTTTGTTAATCGTGATAGAGCTACTATCTTCATTCAACTTCTTTTATCGTCTTTTTAGACTAAAGAAATATTCGGCAAATAACTATAAAAGTTGAATCGAAACCAAAATCACCCAAACTTTTGAACGGTATTATTTCTAAATCACTGCAGAAATTATCGAATGGAATGAAAGTCTAATTTCAACTCCTATTATTATTTTTCACTCATATTTTGATTTCTAAATCACTAACTCAATAGAAGAAGAGTTTTGTTAGCCCATTTTATGTAGGAGTGAAAAAAAAAAATACGGGTAAAGAAAGAATTAGTTAGAGAGGGGTGGGGGCGGTAGAGGAGCGTGGGGCGTGGTGACGTGTCGGATTAAGACAGACAGTTACGCCGGCCAGTCGGCTGCGAATGGGCAAGCGGTTGGTTGAGAATTTGGGTGGGCCCCACCCCCCAGCGGAGGAAGAAAGTGATGGCGTCCTTCTCCTTCTGCTGGGAGCCTTCCTTACGCGCCACGTTGGGCCACAATATTCAAACAGATAAAATTGGATAGAGAGAGACCAGTGGAGCAAAGCCGACAAAAGCAATGCCGCTTTACCAAATTGATTAAAATAAATGGAAAATTGAATGAAGAAAAGTAGTGGTACCCGATAGAAACAGCCGCTGGAAAAAGGGTGAGAGAGAAGGTGGAGTGCGTGACGTGAGCGTGTGTGTGTGTTAGGCGCGGGGGGCGGCTGCTTCTCCAACCCGCAATTCGAAGAAGCGAAAGTGAGCGCAATTTGCTGCTGCCTCCTCAGTTGACGGCAGTTTCAAATTCCCCACCCGTATTTCCACTCCGTTGTCCGGTCCCTTCCTCGGCCTTCTTTTGTTTGGAATAAAAAAGAATAATGGAAAATCTTTTTCAGGAGCCAAAAAGTTGCCCTCGGACTTAATCAAATAATTTTGCTTTGAGCATTCATAGCGAGGAGGAAAGGAAAAATATTTTGCTTTTTTGTGCTATTGCGTGCAGTTTGTACGGTGAAGTTGACCCTTTGTCCATGCAAGCATTTTGATCCGTACTGTGCATGGGTTTATATTTCAATTCAAATTAATAATATATGTTTATATATTGCATTATATGATAGAGTATATGAAAAAAATTTCAAAAAAATGTATACTTAACATGTTGAAAAAAATTACTCATTTCGTGAGCACAAAATGGGCTTAAATTGAAGCCAAAACTTGTTTGCCTATTGTTTGTCAATATACGATAAGAATTTGAATAAAATAATTTAATTTATAATAATTTACATGATAGAGCAGTTGTAAACCTTTTTATCAATAATCGATGAAAGATGTTATGTTATATCCATGTATCAAAATTATAATATAGAAAACATAAATTATAACTAATTCATTTTTCTTGATTTTAGAAAAAAAATTTCTCCCATCTTGTACCCCTAAAATTGTTGAGTGTTTATAGAATAGTGTTTTTCATATAATTTAATATAGATTAAAAAAAAACAATTTTTGGAAGATATGTTGGTAGAGTTTTCAGAATTATTAAAAATTATTACTCTTTTTGTCAATTCTTACACGTCAATTGGCTATCTGTTACCTCTTATAACTTTCACATATCCTACCATGGTGCCATCCCTCATATTGTTTTTTACCATCTCTGTCGTATTCCCATAATTCTCTTCTTTCTTTCCTCCTCACTTCGCATAACCTTGTTGTTCACTTTCATTTTTCAATTTTTCTTGCCACTTTTTAATTCCTCACTATTCTCTTCCCCCTATCTTTAGCTTCCTATTCTCGCTACTTAATTTCGTATCCCTATCCCCCCATCATTCTCCCAAACCCTTGGATAGTCCCCAACTTCTATTCTCCACGGTCAACTTTCTCCATTTCCCTTTCTTTTGCTTCTCCCTTTTTATTCTACTCGCCCAATTATGTTATCAAAAATCTATAGTTTTCTCTTATATACTTATAAGAATTATATACATACATGTGTATATAACATGCTTTGTGTGCGTTAGAATTTTTTTTTTGTATTAATTATGATCGGCATTTCTAACATTTATTGATTTGAGAGCCTTAATTTTTCTATTTTTTTATTCAATTTTAACTTAACATATTGTCAATGTTACGTTATTATAAAGTGAATTTGGTGAGTAAAATATAAAAATGAAAATTCAATACAAAGTATAAAAACACCAACTTTAGTTATTTTTCATATAAATTTTGAATTGAATAATTTCAAGTTTTCAAAAGAGAAGTTGAATTCATATTCAACCCCCTCCCCTAAAAATTGAAGAGTTAAAATTTGAAGTAAAAGAAAAAAATATCCATAACTTATTTACTTTTTTACTTTTAGTAAGTTTGGTGATGCTTCCTTTTTATTTAGCCTCACATTAATATAATTCAAACTAAATGTCTGTGTAAGTGGAGCCACTTCTTAATTTTTGAATTCAAAAGACATAAAAGGATATATAACAATTTTAAAAAATCAAAATTCTATATAAAAAAGGAATAAAGAGTTGGAAGTATTTTGACTTAATCATATTAAAAACCCCTTATCAAATTTATATAGATATTGTAAAGCTTTTAATAACATTAATAAAATATGTTGTCTTAAAAAAACTTAGTGTGTGAATGTGATAGGATTTATGATTATTTACGAAATTCTTTTGTTAATTGTGATATTTATATGACATAAAAAATACACTATCTCTCTATACTTTTTAGTTCCTCAAGTTTAAATACAACATTTTGATTCCCTCATATTTTAAATCGCTATGATCTGAAAATACATTTTTTATGCACTGAAAAATGCATAGACACATTGGATGACAAAGATATGCTCGATCTTCATAATTTCTTCCCCTCGGTGTATCATATTAGATTAAAAAAAAAAGATATAAATGATTCGATGTTGTGATGTTGGATTATACGCAACTTTGAGAGGGAATTAGACATAGAACAATGACCTTATCGAATTCATGGCTAAATGATTGAATCTTCTGTTGTTTTCACGTGGATCGAGTGTGTTTGGATTGCACATTATTTATACTTTATTTACATATACTGATTTGTTTGCATTATCAACATATTTTTCAATCACTTTTTTATCTCACATATATCACATCAAAAATATTTTGTTCAAAAAATTATCCAAAATAATCTCCTATCCAAACAATGACCTTAGATATTAGTACTTTGTACTGTATTTTACTTGCTTCAGCAGAAATCATCGGACCGCCCAGCAATTTGAGCTGCTTCTTGTTACTTTGCCTCATTTTGATCTATGCTGATAACCCTATATATATATATATATATTTATTTATTTATTTAAAAAGATAACCCTGTATTCTTGTTTGGTAGAAATTTTACTATAGGATTCCTTGAGACTGTTGTAGAGTATCCAATCAGTGGACATTTATAATATCTTGTGGCAGCAGCATGGAAAGTCAAGTATGAGAAGCTTTGGCTGGGTTGTCTGCTATAATGCATAATTTTCTTAGATTCAAATTATCCTCGATTTTATTAGAAAAATGAGATGTGAAAATTCTGCGTCACTTGTTCTCATTTTCACCTTAATCTCTAGCGAAATCCACCCACCAAATAAGGCCTTATTGCTCCAAATTATGGGTAGAGGGAAATACATTATTAAGGGGACGTTTGATAAAATTAAAAATTTAAGTTTGAAATTTGAAATTTGAAATTAAAATTTAATAAATGAAGTCTTAATTTGTCGAATCCATAAAGTTCGATCTACTGGGGACAACTGGTTGAATGTAAGCGTTGAATTAAAACAATTTTTTTTTATATGGTTGAATAGTAAATTTATGTTCTATTTTATATTATATTAAATATTACTATTTGATACTAGTAAATAACATTTTTTTTGTCACGATAATATTTCTATAACCTAATCTATCTTATTCAGGGGAGGAGGAACCTAAAAAAGCAACGTGAGGAGCTAGCAAGTATGCAAATCTGACTAAATTAAAGGGGTGTTTTGACACCTCATTTTTTTCAAAACAAATAAAGTTCGAACTCCCGACTTATAATCAAAAAAGAGATTTAATCACTTTTTGATGGCCACTAAGCCAAACAATAGTGGTTATACTAGTAAACTACATACTAATACGAAAAGTGTGCTTTTATGTGTGTGAATGAGAGAGAGTATGTGTTAATACTGTGGAAATGTATGTGTTCGAGAGAAGATATATATATATATATATATATATATATATATATATATATATATATAGTGTTTGATGAAGAAAGTATGGGTGTGTTTACGTAGGAGATTATTTGAAATAATTACTGCAGTATTTTTTGTGATATGATGTATATAAGGTAAAAATACAATTGAAAAAATAAAAATGTGTGTTAAAATATGTGTTTGTGATGTAAATAAATAATTTTTTGACAAAAAATACAATCCAAACACGTATTTTGAAGAAAATATGTGTAAGATGAAGAGTTTGTATGTGTATGATGATACGTGGAGTATGTGTCTAAGTCTAAGAGGGAGAAATAATGTCTTTATGGGGGAAAAGAGAGTATGTTTATATGTATGAAAGTATGTAAGGATGTAAGAGAGAAAAAGTGTGTTTGTGTGTGTGTAAAAGAGAGAACGTGTGTGTGATGTATGTATCAGTGAAGTGTTTGCATGTATGTAAGAAAGAGAGTACATATATGTTGGTGTCACTATATGGTGTGTAAGCGCAATGGATCTTCTGTCCCACACTCTGTGTCACTCTCTGTCCCACTTTTTATTATATTGCTATTTCTCCTACATAAACATCATATTTTAGTTCTTTTTTGTTTCCTTAAGATCTAATAACTATTAATTCAGTAAAAAATAAATACAACAGCTTCAAAAAAGTAATATATAATAGAAAATTTAAAAAATACAGTAGAAAATGTATAAAAAAATATCATTTTTTATGCATTTTGATTTTTTGAGTTTGATAAATTTTGTGTATTACTGAATTAATAGTTATTGGATTTTAAGGAAACAAAAAAGAACTAAAACATGATGTTTATGTAGGAGAAATAGCAATATAATAAAAAATGGGACAGAGAGTGGCACAGAGTGTGAGACAGAAGATCCGTTGCGGTAAGCGAGAGTACATGTGCGTGTGAGATAGATTGAAAATTCATTAGGGTAAAGGACTAGTCAGGAATTGGATAAAGTTGATACTAAAGCGTTCGGTTTCATCAATTGAACCGCAAAGCGGTCATGGTTTCAATCCAGTTCTATATTTAACCCAAAAAAGTCAAATGAACTGATCAATCTTGATCAATAATTGGTTCAACCAGTCAAAATATGTACAAAATAAATAAATAAAATTGGCCTTTGAACTAGTTTTTCACTAAATATTTCTTAAACAATTATAAAATCATTGAACTGAAATTGAACCGGTTGAATTGGTTAAACCTTAAACTAGAAGCTCATCTAGTTCACGCGTCGGTTCGGGTTTCAAAACATTGAGGTTATGGATGTAGATTTTTCAATTCATCTTTTTATATTCTCAATCACTTTTTTAAATCACATACATCACATCACAAAAGGTACTATAATAATTATTTTAAATAATATCTCAAATAATCTCCTATCCAAATACATCCAAAATTTACATGTGAAAAGTTCAAACTTCTTGAGTTTGACTCGAGTTCGATTTGATAAAAGGTCGTTCAAACTCAACTCGAGAAATAAATAAGTCAAACATGAACAAAATTTTAAACTGTTCAAAATAATCAAACAAATTTAAATATTAGAGTGTTTGACTTGTTTAGACTCATTTACACATCTACTCTAATCTATCTTTCAAATGAAAGTTGTTTAACATAAAATGTAATTACATATTTGCTTTAAAGAATGAGCACATGCAAAGCAAGTATTTTATTTTTTTTCTTGCCAAAGTAATCTGGTGAACCTTAAGTTTTGTTGTAACCGCCAATCATCGTTATAGCCTTATAGGTAATTCATAGATAAATATCTACATGCATATTTTTATTTCATTTATTTTCCTACATATCTGTTGATAAAATTTAAATTAATATCATGACAATTGATTTCAACAAATCTAGTAAAAAAAAAAAACTACATGTATACGCATATACTAATTACTCATACATCACCTGACTTAGGACCCGTTTGGAATTGCGATAATTTATTGAAAAGTACTTTTCTAGCAAAACTTTTAATAAAAGTACTTATCAATTACTTAAGTACTTTTAAATTTATTGTTTAGAGACATAATTCAATAAGCGCTCATTGTATTGGATAATATGTAATTTGAAAAACTTTTTAAAAGTGTTCATCTCTTTATTTGGTTCATAATATAGGATAAGATGATTAAATTTGATATTTTATTTTTTAAATCACCAAAACTATTCTAAAAGTACCAAATATGATCTTCTACTAAAAGTACTTTTAACATCAAAAGTTCTATTCTAATTTTGTGGGATGATATTTAACAAATACGTTAAAAGTATTTTTTATTTAAACCATTGCAATCTCAAACGGGGCCTTAGAGTCTGATGCAATCATAGAAAAAACCGCATTTTCTTTTGACGACCCAAATCAGCTCATCTGAGCTGGGGCCGATATGGCCCATCAACTTGAAACATGTAAACATTTCAAATGGACGAGCCAGATCAATATCGGCTCGGATAGACTGATCGGAGCCATCAAAAGTTCTCTGCAATCGCAGAATCCAATTCTATATCACATGTGCCTTAAAATCACTAGGAGTGTTTAGATAGCACAAATATCTCAAATAATATTTCGTTTGCATCGTAAACACAACCTAATATATTATATTTTTAATTACCTTTTTATCTTACATACATCACATCACAAAAAGTGTTACAATATCATTATTTCAAATAATACTCTATCCAAACAAACCCACTAATTTCCCGGCCAGCACTGAAAATATTCCGGAACTTGAACCTTTAAGAGGAACAACTTCTAAACTCTTGGGCTCCGCTCAAACTCCAAGCTGCCAAACTAGGCGGCAGTGTGGCCCAAATATAGTGAGTAATTAAAACATTTAAATCCTCTCAAATCCATCTAAGGTTCCGTTTGGGAGTTCCGATGGCTCATCAAAATGTACTTAATTAGTAAAACTTTTTATCAAAATACTCATTAAGTGCTTATTTACATTTTTTATGTCTTTTATTTTATTTTTATTTGAGTGTAAGAGAGAGGTCTCGAGTTCGGACCACTTACTTACACTCCCTCCCATAAGTGGTTAATTACATTGTTTTGTTGCTTACTTATACAAGTACTTATTCTATTTGATAATGCACAGTTTTGAATTTCTAAAACATATTTATCTTTTCATTTAGTTCAAAATTTATAATAAAATTATTAAAGTTAATTTTGTAATTTTTTGGAACATAGAAGTTGCTCTAAAAGCACCCATTTTGAAATTAGGCGAAAATTGCTTTGTTGGCTAAAAACTTTGCTCATAACTTCAAAGAATGATGCTTACCAAACAAGAAAAAAATGTTTTTCCCCTTAAAAAAAATTGGAAACATTTAAAATGTCCTATATATCTAAATCTCTTTGCCTTCACAAAAATTTCGAACTTCTAAATTTCTCCAAATTTTACAAGTATGTGCATGAATTTTCTCCTCTTAAATCGGCACCCTTTTAGCTGTAATCCAATTACTACCACAATAACCAAAATACCATTCAACACTACTAACATTTGGAGAAGTGCTCATTCCCAAAAGCAAAAGGTCGATTTGGACAGATTTTAGGCGCACGCAATTATTGGACTTCTCAAAGAAAATAGACACGCATAAGAAGAAGAAGAAGAAATTAATGGAAAAAACAAAAGAACACGGAAAGGTGGATAGTGATGCAAGGGCAACGACTGAGGAGATGTGTTGGACCGTTCATGATGGGAATATGTTCTGCGGCTGCTGCCAACATCAATGACCATTTACTCTTATCAAAATTCCAATAACCAATAATGTTTCGTTTCCATCCATCATGGTTCATGATAACGCCTAGGTTGAGATTTTTATTTTATCCTTGCATGCACAGTTTTTTTAATCCAGTGGGCTGCTAATTGACCGGCCTAACTTACTTAGATTTTAATAATGTCATGCATTTGAAATAAAAAATAATTATAAATATATTTAAAAAAAAAAGAATTCAGAATCAATGAACCTAATGCGTTTGAGATGTTTAACTTTGGTGGTTAATTGGGAAAGAGAAAAAGAAGTTTTCATAACAACTCGTGATAATTGAAAACTTTGGGAGACTGCATATGTTTGCATCACAAATATGATTTTTAAAATTGTTCTAATTACTCTGTTGTGTCGCACGTATCACACCATAAAAATTATCGTCGTAATTATTTTATAAAAAAAAAATTTCAAATAATCTGCATCCAAACAAGTATAGTTTTTTATTAGAATCCAAAATCATTTAACTGCCTATAAGAAGGTGGAGTTTCACCACACCTTTTGATAGGCTCATATGTGAAAAAAAAAAAAGAAAAGAAAAGAAACTTTTTGTTAGTGCGTTTATGGGTGATAACTGATAAGTAATGTGGTGATGCATATTATTGGCTGGATGCGCGCCGATGCATGGCAAACAACACACAAGCAAAAAGGCTTGGGACATAGAAAAGGACAGGTTGAAATGTTGTCAACGTAGGTAAAAAGTCGAAGCGGTTAACGGCGCCGTTAAGCGGGATATAATGATTAAGACGAGTTGGGGGGAAGCTGCACCCCAATTGGAGGACCGTCAACGCAACAACGAGAAGGGACGTGGCCGCGGCCGCCGTAAACGACAAGAATGACGGAGCCTACACGACACGACACGTACAGCGAAACAAAACCACCACCACCACCCCCTCTCCAACGTAAGACTAAGACGGCCGTGACGCTTATGCTGCCGACAGATTCTTCCTCGTCGAGATACGTTTTTGTGAAGCAATTTTTTTTTTTTTTTTGAACCGTTCAACTTTAATCTTTACTAATGCCACGTTACCCGTTCATTTATTATCTTTAGTCTTTCACTTTTGCACAAATCACTTCTCTACTAAGCTTGACGGAAAAATTATACGGAGGCAGCCATGACTGTCATCATTTTCTTGATTAGGAAAATAGGACCAAGAATAAAGAAATGTGAGGGGCGTTTGCCCCTTTTGCCATGTGATCTTTCGGCTTTATCCCCAATGTTGGTGAGGTACGAGTTACATGTGAATTTTTTTTTTGTACAATAATATTATCGAAAATGAGTCGAGGAATTAAGAATGTGTATTGTTCATTTGTGAAGGACGAAAAATCATCATTTCATTTGCAAGGGATATAAAAGGTACCAAAATTATATGTGAACGACTACTTATATCATTTTTCTAATTTTAAATCTGCGTTTTCTTTTAATATTTAACATCAAAATCAAGTAAGGAAGCTCCATCTGGTATCTAAAAAAGTTAAAATGGTTTTTTTTTCTATTTACCTAGAAAAGTTTTGGTTGTTCTAGCTTCTTGATTATTTATTCAAAAAAGTTTTACACAGCATATTGTGAACAGATGAAGTAAATTATGTTGGGCTTAAGCCGATCAGCCCTTCTAAGGATTATACATTTTTTGAAACTCTTAAGGATTATACTTAACTAATGAAGCTAGCTAGGAGTATTTAATTACTCTGTTCACTAGATGCAAATTTATTACCCCACAATGACCATGACATGTCCCAATGGAAGACACAAAGAAGAAAATTTTTTTTATCACTGAATTACTAAGAAGATCACCATCCCATTGTCCAGAATTTCATTTTTTTTTTTTTTTAAATGTTCACAGGGTTATGCTTTAAGGACCCACGGCAATGTTTAAGAACTTTCTTGAGAAAGATAAAAAAAAATATAATAATAATAATAAAACAAAGAAAGAATTGAGGAGTGGGTCTTTGTCTCCACTATCCACAGATTGAGGCTGCCACAGTCATACAATATCCATCCTGTTCTTTAGAAAATGGTCCCTCCTTTCTCTTTCATTCACCTTTCCGCCTTTTCGTACTCTAATGCCATAATTCTCCCAGTTGCAACTTCCGTGAAATTATAAAGAAATTGGGTCCTGAATAAAATAATACAACACCACTGAAGATAGATTAAGCAGTAGAAGGAAAAGAGTTGAAAGTTTGAAAGAAATGACGGCCGGCTGAAAGAGAGCAGTGGTTAGCTATCAAGTAGCTGTTGGTGATAGATGCGTCATCTGGCGCGGGGGGCTGCAATATCTGAGAGAATCTGTGGACTTTCTTGCTTTCTGGCTGCTGCAGCTCTTTGTCTTTGTGCCTACTGCTGCTGACACTTTATTAGGTATAGACAGAGAAGAGAGAGAGAGAGAGAAGGAGAAGGAGAGAACATATATTATTATTGGATTACTGTGTGTTGTGCGTGTGTTTTTGATGTGGGACTGGGATGGGAAGGAGAGGAAAAAGGAGGACAAATAAGATGTGGGGACTTGCGTATTTCGCACAACTGTTCTTTCTTTCTCCTCCCATCTTTTCTCTTCTTTTGTCAAATAAGTATCGTCCGTCGTCTGCCCCTTATCCCTCACATGTCAGTTTTATGCTCTTCTGACAATTTTATATTACACCCCTTCGAACTCCCTTTGGGTTTCCATACGTTTTTTAGGTTAAAGACGTGGTCCACTTTTGTTTTCTTGATTGCTCAATTCGGATTGGATCCTTTACTTACTACAGTAGATTGGTATTTAGATAGAGTGGGTGGGTGGGAACTGTTCCCTGATGGAGGTTTAACTGTACTAATCAACTGAATAAAATAGGATTATGTTTCCTTTCTTTGGATACTGGAAATAGACAACATACTCCATAAATTTCCGATGGAATCTTCATTAATAAAAGTTGTTGCTTTCGAAGTAGCAACCATTAAAAATAAATCCAACGTTGCATGTCTTATAGGATTGTTGCACTACATAAACTTTGCATATATTATTATTACTTTTTTTTTTTCCTTTAATAATCTCTCACCACTTTGACAGCAACTAGAATTCGTTCGTGCGTGCTCCTGTTTGTTTTTTTTTTTTTTTGGTTGCCTGCCACGGTATCCAGGGCTTTGTCCTGACTAATCCGTTGGTCGACCCGGGTCGCACACCTGGCTGTGGTGGGTGAGTCTCCCAACAAGGATAGCTGCATACGCCAGGTTTCGAACCCGAGACCTGCTTAAGCGAAACCAAGCTGCTTACCACTTGGCCCAACCCCAGTTGGTTGCTCCTGTTTGTTTGAGGACCTCTTGACACGTAAAAGGCAAAACTAAAAGACAAGTATTCAGTTTGATTATTGTGTTTTGTGCGTCCATCCATTGCACCTATTTAGACCACCTGTTTGGACAGTCATTTTCAGTAGAAAAATTGAGAGTCTCTTTCCGTAATCACATTTTTTTTTTAATTTTTTTCCTCACATACATCAAATCACTACAGTAATTTTTCTACAAAAAAATCTAAGAAAATACAATCCAAACAAATTTTTGTCATAAAAATACATCATAGTATTGTATTGAATATACATAAAATATTTTATTCATATATATTACTTCTATTTGAATATAATAATATAATATAATTATACACTAGATTATGTAAAAAATATATAGCAATCGAATCGAAATACGCACAAGACTTCAACCGTCCTGGCCCCTCTCCCAAACTAAAATACTAGTTGGTAAAGATGCATATTTGTTTTCAATGGAAGGTAATTTAGAATAAGAGCACGCTTTCACTTCTTAATTAGACATGACAATATTCACGACTCAAAAAAAAAAAATTTTTGAATGGTATCTCTACCATTAAGTGGAATATCAAATATCCATGTCCAAGTGATTATCACTTATTTTTTGGAAACTATATATATATATATATATATGTGGGGAAAACCGATTGGATCCAAGAAAATATGTAATGTCGAATTATTGTAGCAAGTCATGAGTCGTGAGCAATAGCAAAGTCAATTAAAATGACGGAGGAGGAAACTGGTGTAACGCGGATAAATGAAGAAGCTATATATATTATTCTGTCCCTTTTCTTTTGTTTCTGTTATGTGGCAGCACTGCGGAATCTTTGAAGAAAGTGTTGGCATGTTGAATAATGACTTGGTCCCTTTTCTATAATTTCGATGCAAACTTCTATTTGGGCACCACCAATTCCATGACTAATTCAACCCATAATCATTTCCCTATCTTATAGTCTGTTAAAAGTATGTATCAAAACTCAAAAGAGAAGACGTTTGACTCCTATCATGTAATGGCCGTCTACACCCTGTGTGCAGTATTGTAGTAGTAGTAGTTTATTTGGCTATACATAATAAACAAGGATTTAATTTTTGGGTCAGGAATTGCAGTCCTTTACTTGCAAAGAGGATAGACACCATATATAATTATATACAAGTTGTGTTGCATTCAACCATAAAAAACTGTAATACATCACAATAAGTTTGAGTCTTTTATTTAATCATTCTGACAATGCCATGCACTAAGCAAGATCTTTTGGTTATGATGATATTCATTGAGCTGGCCTATATTTGCTAATGATGCACTCTTTAAGTCTTCACCTCCTCTAAAGAAGTAGTATATAGTAGTTTAAAAGCTAAACATGTTTAAACATAGATTTCAGTCTGCTCAAGGTTAACTAACATTTGGTATCCCTTTTTTCAAATAATATTTCTCTTGCATCATAAATACATTTTTTAATTTATCTTTTTATATTTTTAATCGTCTTTTTATCTCATATACATTTTATCTCATATACATCATATCGCAAAAAGTGCTACAGTAATTATTTCAAATAACACTCGATCCAAACAGACACAAGCCCGATTGTCATTCTCCAATAGTCTGACAAATATTTTATACGACTTAGAATAACTTATCAAACGCCAAATTGCATCTAACTATTTTCTAAAAGCTAATTCTCATTTTTTTTTTGGTTCAATTAGTTCACATCTGACGGGTACCTGGGCACGGTCATTACTAAGTACTAACCAAACACACCAAAATCGGTGGACTAACAAGAGAAATCAGAGCTCAGCAGCTTATTTTGTTCGCCAACAAATTGTACTTGTGGGCGGGCACGCTCTTGCCTCTTGGGAGTTGAGTCCGTCCATATTTCGTTGAACAGTGCACTTGTGAAACATTGCTGGACTGTTGATTATGTCCTTGTTCACCAAATTCGTGAGTACAATTGGGAGGACAAGATTCGTGGAGACGATTAGAGAGAGAGCGACTGAAAGCCGGCAAAATCCCACTTTCAAACTCCCTTAACAATCCAATTGTAGGCTAATTAATGGCCTTTCCATCTTTAATCATTGTAGAAAACAAATGCATGTAAATCTATAGTAGTGTTAGCGTGTTTACGTTCTTCACCATCTAATATTTAGATAGTGGGGGTTCGACAGCGTCATGCTACACAAATAAAAGTTAGAAAAGCAATTTCCCTGACCAAGAAAGTATTTTACATTTTTAAATAAGAATATTTACGTTTTTCGTGATCATAATTTTTCAAATATTTTTTAATTTCAAGTACATCAAATCATTACAGTATAATTTTTTAGATATATAAAATTCAAAAAAATGGTAATTCAAACGAAAATTCGATGCTTCTTAGGTTTAGGCTTTAGCTCAATAGCTGTCCGCCGGTGTTAAAGATTCTTTTATTAGCCATGCCGCCATTGAGGCTTGAGCTCGAAACATTTCTTAAGGAAAAATTGTGAAGTGAGAGAGGTAGCCCTACGTTGGAAACTGGGGAATCATGGCATACGTGGGCTAAATCCATAATAATCTGTGACGGCTATTATCCCATAACTCTATCCAATTACAACAAAATTTCGGTGGACAATCTCCCGGTCCCCTAAATTTTAAAATATTTCTTATTTTCAGGAGTGTACCCTAGTGGCATTCATTAGTTTATAATATAATAAATAAATGAATAAAATATAAAACACATGTACTGCAGAATAGAGTCACGCGCTGGTAATTAAGAAGTTTCACTCGAGCCTGAACAGCACACATTGACATGGAAAAAGGTTGAAAAGGTTACAATCCCTCATTTCATTTTAACCTCCCAACCCAACTCTGCCCTCGCCCGATCAAACTGTAAATTCATTCCCCAGAAAATGAACATTTGAAACCAGAGATTATTTGTGAAATGAACCATTTCTGAGTAAAGTCTTGCAAGGTGAAATGAACCATTTCTGAGAAGTCTTGCAAAATCCATAAACAGTCCCTCCATCCAAGTTGAGAATAATGATGAATAATTTTTGTACGTTGACTGGAAAGGCCAGAACAAGATAAGCAGCAAGTCGTACGAGCTTGAAAAGAAATTGGAAAAGTGAATCTACCACTACTACAGTACTACTACTCATCTGTCCAAAGAAATCTACCACCATCAATATGGAGGAGTCCTTCCTATTTTCTTGCAAAATTTGAGCTGAAAAAGTAAATAGGACCAAGGGAAACCTTGTACCATATTTGCTGAAAAAGGGAAAGGGCAGCACTTGCATTATATGCTCTCTCACACGTTTGGCTCTCGTTTTTTGCAGTTGCAGTAATTTCCTCTTTTTACAGTTCGTGCTCCAAATATTCTCTACATCCCATTATTCATCGTCCTTTCCGCTAACTAGCTTTTCTCGCGCGTGGTCCATATACTAAACTTGCAACCAGAAGAGAAAAAAAAAAAACAATTATAAGACAATTAACTTATTATCAACTAGTAGTAGAGAAGAAAGAATGGTGTTCTTTAGCTCACGGTGAGACAACTTGCATGATCTCTGCATGCAGGTGTTTATATATACATATACATATCCGCCCCCGGCCGAGAGGAGGTTGGTGGCGCCGGGAGCCGAAGTATCCAAAAATAAACAAAACAAGATAGAAGAGAAACAAGAAATCCACACGAAAACATTCTAATGCAAGAGTGGAGAAAGATCTCATCGGGTCAATACTCAGTAATAGAGGATGATTAGGAAATAAATATTTACAGCCATAAAGATAACAACATCTCTCAAGTTAACCCTTTTTTTTTCCCGGCTCTCATCTCGAAAATAAGAACTCTATCCCGAAATGTTCAAAGCAGTAGTATTACAGGAGCTAAAACGAAGTCGTGGAGAAAATGCCACACCTCCATCCACATTCTTCACATCCACAAAGGCGGGGGCTCGTTCAAATCTATGGGCAACCCACGTCTCACAATCCCAAAAAAATTCCCGGGCCCTTCGATTTCCCTAGCCGGAAGCTCGCCGGAGGCCGCCACGTGTTGCTCATTGGCTACCTGAGAGTCAACAGCGGACCTGAAACCGACATCGTTAAGCACTCCAGTCTGCAGAAACTCCCCGATCATGAGCCTACCAGAAGGCGAAACCCACCGGTTATCAGAGGGCAAGTTCAAGTCCAACGAAAGCCCAGTTGCGGCGGAAGGCGGCGCCGGAAAGTTGGTTTTGGCTTTAGCACCTCTGAGGGACCTAGCAGCACCATCGTAAGCTAAAGCAGCTTCTTCCGGGGTGTCAAAGGTGCCCAGCCAAACCCGGGTTTTCTTCCATGGATCGCGTATTTCAGCAGCGTAGCGACCCCAAGGACGCTTTCGTACGCCTCTGTAGTGGCCTTCACGAGGAGAAGCCATGGGGATTTTTTTTTTTTTTTGGGGGGCCTTCTGAGAGGGAAGATTGGGTGGGGCGCTCTCTAGCTAGCTGGAGCTGAGAGCAATGGGATTGTGTGTTGAAGTGGAGGAAAGGGGTGGGGGGAGGGGCCGTTATGAAGTAAGGAGGAGGAGAGCTGCTGGGAAGTTGTAAAAAGTGGAGGGACCCACGGAGTCACCCGTAATCGTCGGCTGGACGGCACGACCTCTCCTTAAATAAACTGCTGAGAGAGGGATTGTGTAATTTTAAGGACAGGGCCGTCTTCCCATGTCTCCACCGTCCGATTTGATGCATCATACAGCATTATGTCACTTGTCCAGAGACAGTACTAGTAAGTAAATGAAAAATACTTGGACAAATTTTTTTGTCTTTTAAACTAGAATGCGACTTCTAGGTACGTTAGCATAGTACTGTATGCTAGTAGTATTGAGTGCTTTTGAATTATCTTCTATTTCATTTTATTTACACCTTATTTAAACATGTTAATTTACTTGCATCATCAACACATTTTCTAATCATTTTTTTATCTTACATACATCACATCAAAAAAGTGCTACAGTACTTTTTCACAAAATTATCTCAAATAATTTACAATCTAACGAGTCAATACAATTATAAGATATAAGACAATCCAATGAGTAATTTATAAGATAAGTCACACAATTATAAGTGAGTCAATAAATTGGATTTTTTAGATAAGAATTAATATTATATATATTAACATTGTATACACTATCATTATTAGACACATAACAACTAATCTCATGAGTGCTTTTGGATATTCATTATTTGGTCAAAATTATTTGTTTGCATCACCAACACAATTTTTAATACATATTTTTATCTTTTCAATTATCTTTTTGTCTTACGTACATACATCACTCTGCATTGGTGAATTGAATAAGTCCGGAGTTTGAAGGTTCTCAAGTTATTTCAAAGGCAAAAGGAAACAAATGAAAGAAGGAAGAAAGAAATGGATACGAGGCATAGCATTTCCAAGTAACTGTTTAGAGCATACTTTGGGAGGAGAGGGGGGGGGGGGGGGGGGGGGGAGAGTGGGAGGGGTGATAAGAGAGTACCAATGAAGTGTACAAAGTGAAAACACATGTCACCTTAAAAGGGTCTACATATCTAAGGATAGACATTTATGACATATTAAGGTGTGTTATTAGCATTATAGGAAGTATACTTCTAGGAAGAAACATGCAAGATCGTAGCATATTATTAGCATTTACGGCTACATCAACTTTTTCAGACACCGGGGGGTCAACCCATTAATAATAGACACCAGAGTCTCTTTTGCTATGCATATTATGTTCAATGAATCAATGTATAAGCTTTAATTTGTCTTTCCTCTCCATCAAAATGTGTGACAAATTCTAAAGCTTCGAGTGTTAAACAGTTGTTACGTGCTGCGCCCGCCTACTCCTTGCGTTGTGATGAGATTGTAAAAGTCCTCCCCACAGCTTCGCATTTGCTAAACTCTGTGTATCAAACTGTCATGCCTTAAACCGTTGTTGATATGCATATTAAATCAGAACACATCACAACCTAACTTTGAACTTAAAAAGTTCTTGTCTTCTACCATTTTCTCTTCTGCAAAACCCTAGTGAAACTTGTATCTCCAAGGCTATGATTTCATGTCTCAGCAGTATTCTATCTGTCTGCTGCCATCTCATCAAATGAATTTACTCCCACAAATTTGTTCCCGGTTTTATGCAATAAAAAAGCGGTTACAAAAAAATCATTTCCATATCAAAGGAAGAAAGGAAAACGCTTGAGTTAAACTTGATCCGTCTATTTGGATACAAAAAATATTTTACTTATTATTTATTTGGATTATAAACATGTTTTTATACTTTTAATTATTATTTCATCTCACATATATTACAACGCAAAAAATGCTACTATAATTATTTTAAATGACATTATTTTAAATAAAATTATTTTATCTCATTGCAAAAAAAATGCTACTATAATCATTCTAAACAATATATTACATCGCAAACAATGCTACAATAATTATTCTAAATGATCGTGTGTTTGGACAGTAATTATTTATAAAAAAATTATTTGATTTCATCACAAACACATTTTTAATACACTTTTTTATCTTTCCAATCTTCTTTTAATCTAACATATATTAACGTGCCATTATTTTAACCTAACATATATTAACGTGCCATATATTCTTTTAATCTAACACATTTTTAACCATTGGTTGTGTTTGGATTGCATTTTTCATGGATTTTTTGTTGAAAAATTACTGTAGCGATTTGATATATGTGAGGTAAAAAGGTGATAGGGAAATGTGTTCACGAAAAACAAGGCCATTTTTCGGTGGAAAATGGCTATCCAAACAAGCCAGAGTGGGAGTATGAATAGACTAGACTAACTGTTATGATCTGACTAAAAAAAAGTGCTACACTAATTATTTCAAATAATTTTTTGTCATGCACACCAATGTTTAAAAGATTGACACAAGAAAGGCGCCGCTATTGCGACCTTATGGACCAATTTCTTAAATAATAATAAATATTCTTAATAAATTTCATCAGTTCGACCTTATGGTATTAAGCATATGGTTATTGCATATTTTAGACACTATATTCATGTGTCAATCTCTAGAAGACGTTTGAACGGATGCTGGACAGTGCATGCACCTTGTATCTAAATGACTTTCATCTTTTCAAACCTCAAACAGGGCTTTTGAACATTTTGAGCCTGGAAAGTCTACATGGCCAATTGCCAAGCAATAAAACAATGTGAAAATTTCGGCTGAAAGTTTAAATAGACATATATATATAAAGGGATCCAAAACCAAGACTTGCCAACAGCAACAAGAATAAGTATTTTAGTGTAGAGACTAGAGAGAAGAGGCCAATCCAATCCCTATTCCCTGGTCGCAAAATGGTAAGAACATCCAACAGAAGTTCTAGACTAGGGTCTGAGGGGATCCGTGGTTGTCCTAAAGTGGACTTTAGTACCCACAAATCATCATTTATTCAGTTGACCAGTCAATTGCAGAGGCGGTGTAATTTTTTCACAAATCGGTGCAGTCTCTTGATATGATCCAACGGTGGACGGTGGGGTGGGAATGGGATACCAACAAGGCAGCGGTACACGTGACAGATTGAAGATAGGAAATAAAAAGGACAAAGTGGTGGGGGCCGCCGCTGAAGGAGAGAAACAGAGGGTGGGGGCCTCGGAGGAGGCAAGCAGGAGCCGCCGCCTGATAAGACGTGTCGAAGTGTGGGGGTGTGGGCTTTTGTCTTGTGACTCTACCAACAATGCCTTGCGTCAGCCCTACCCTGTTGTACGGCGCTGCTCAGCGGCGCCTCCCATCCACCTTTTTTTTTTTATATAATTCTTTTCCTCGTCCAATTGTTTATCCACTCATGCAATAAATTATGCCGCCTACAGACATAGTAAGTAAAATAAAACAAGCACTGCTACTATTTTTTTCAACAGATACTCATTAATACTACATCTAAAATACATGTAACTTATTATGTAAATACACACTATCATAATTAATTGTACCTCCACATTTAATACTTTTCTATTAGGCACTCATCAGTCAAACAAATAAAATAAAGAGTGTGTTTGGATAGTAGATTATTTAAAATAATTTTAAAAAAATATTGTAGCACTTTTTGTATTTAATATACGTGTCAGAAAAAATGTGATTAAAAAATATGTTCATAATGCAAAAAAATAAATTTTAACAAATAATTCACTATCCAAGAACTTATAAATAAAGATTAATCTTTCATATACTATCAATGTATATGCTGATGGGTTTACACGCATACAACAATATTTAAATAAAATTTTTTTGTATGGCATATATCTAAACCCAAAAGTATATATAGCAACAGCACGTAAGTGATTTATACAAAAAAATAAGCGTTGGATCCAAAAATGAAATTATAACATTATTATCTATTCGTCGAAATGAGGATAATTTAGTATCTTATTTGGGTTGTTATGAACATTTTCTTGACATATTTCTCATGCACTATTTTACTTTATATACATAACATTCCAAAAAAAAAACGGCTGCTTATTACAAAAAAAAATTCCAAAAGATACAATTTAAACAAAAAAAAATGGGAAAGACAATTAAATCGGTCACCTTTTACCTTATTTTCTTAGCACATAGATGAAAAGAATCTAGAAATAAATACTCCTGCATCCATTCTTACCACAATAAATTGTGTAGTTTTTATATAGTGGGCTGCCGCTGCTGCTCTGATTGCTGCTTACATCATATCATGAACAATTTTTCATGTGGCTCTGTTTGTATTGTAAATTATTTGAGATATTTTTACTGTAGCATTTTTAATGATGTGATGTTTGTGAGATAAAAAGGTAATTGAGAAGATAAAAAGGTATGTTGAAAATTGTAATGATGATGTAAGCAAATAAATTTTGACAAATAATCCTCTATCCAAACAAATCCTGCTTTTGTTTTGCACTTTTGTCCGCTCCATAATCCACGATATCTTATTGGGAATTTGTAGTCTCCTGTGAGGCCCTCAAAAGTTGCCGGCTTTTGTGGGTTCTCACGGGGTTTAGGTTTGTCAAAATATCAAAAAGTCCTTTGGATTTGGAAAAAATACATCAGCCTTATCTCGGGGGGGTTGGGGTCTCGTTAGGTTTTAGCAGCAGGCTCCCTTGTGGAGGTTGATATCCCACATCGGGGTTTGGGGGGTTTGGGGTAGAGTAGATAAGTCTCCTGTGAGACCCTCAAAAGTTGCCGGCTTTTGTGGGTTATCACGGGGTTTAAGTTTGTCAAAATATCAAAAAGTCCTTTGGGCTTGGAAAAAAGTATTGGGAATTTGTAAATGTTTTTTATTAAGCATTTGTCATCATTTTAGAGTATTTCTTTTGAATAGGTTAATGATGAAGATAAACAAAAGTAGACACTGCTAATGAACTGCAATGACTATTAGTAACTTATTGATCACATAGATCAGATTAGAGTAGTAATTATTAAAAGTCTTTGCATTTTGGCTGCAAACATATTTTGGTCACGCGCGTACATCTCGAAACGTTGCGTCTTCCTAAGCCAATGGATTCTCTCCGCTTTCTCTGTGGATTGTGACCAATTAGGCGATAATGTTTTCAACCCAGCATTTGGATGATGACACTATAAAAGTTTGTTTATATGCTTTTGACTATTCAAAAAGTTTGTATCTAAAAGTTACGTAAATAGTTTTGGGATAATTTCAAACCTCTCCTGAGGATTTTGACACTTTTACTAATCACCCCTAAAAAAATTTGCTTGCAAAAAATGTAATGAAAGGATTAGTTTGAATTAAGATATTATGCTTTTATTACAAATGGATATTTGATAAAAAAAAAGATTAGGGTACTAAATAAATGGGATTAATTAATTAAACCAATATAATGAGTGTTTCATCTCAAATTAGTGACCATAATTATAATAAAAAAAATGGCGTCAATTACAACCATAAGATGGTGCCATTTTGTGATAAGGATAGACAACATTGTATTATCTGCATAGAAGGATTTTATGAGCAAGAGAAGTAGAAGTATTTTTCTACTGACTTATTTTATTAAATCTTTGCCTAAACAAAACTAATTCGTGTATTTGTTGCTAATTTGTTGACCAAGACTTGTATATTTTCTACACCAATACTTTATTTTCACCTTGCTAGCTATAATAAAAAGAATTTTCACCTCAAGTCAGATGCTTCTACTGATAATATGATAGTTTTATAAAGTTAGTTGTATTCTTTATATGTTGTTGTAAAAAGATAAAAAAAATATGGCTGTTGCAACTTGCACTAACTATTGCAAAGGTCACCGCATGTTACTTCGGGTTGTTGCCAATGCATCTGTTCAAAATTTACTTATACCTCTTGATTTTTATTAATTATTTCATTCTTTGCTAATACAACTTGAGGAGACAATTAAAAAAGGACATATATAGAACAAAATTATCATCTCACTCCTCAAAATACTATTTTCACTTGAATTGATTATGTTACCAAAACCTTAAGTTTAAAAGATGTTAGTATAATTTTCAAAACCTCATAGAGATCAGTGAAAGTGTTAGAAACTTCAAGGGAGGTTTCTGAAATTATCATAATAGTTTTTGTTGTAAACATTTTGATTTGTTGATCTTTTTTTGTATATTGGAGTATTAATTCCGCTTCATACATTTGATTTTTTAAAAGTATTCTGAGAATAAAAATAAAAAGGGTTAGACTTTTATTGTGTGTGATGTATTAAATTACCGAATAAAGTAAGCTAAACTGCATACACATATAGCTGAAAAATCAAACTGAGATGATCATGCCACTTGTCATCTGTTTGTTTTATTACCCTGTAGGCAAGGATAGATTTGAAAGTCGATTCCTACATATATGAACGACAAGACCATAGTAAAATTTTCTTGTTATTGTGTTCCTTTGCTGTTCAATAGTGCATATTATTAATAATAATTGAGTCACAAGCCTGCATAAGTTAGACCGATAGAATCTAAACAAATGCAAAAGCCAAGAGATAATTTTATCAAAGGGATAATTTCAGAAACCTCCCTTGATGTTTCTGACAATTTCACTCGGCTTTTCTCATGTTTAAAAAATTACACTTACATCTCTTGACATAATAAAATAATATAATGCCCTCTACTTAGTAGACAGTTTTAAATTTAAGGTAATAAATTTACAAAACCTTAAAAAAATATATTTTTCTACCTCTTGTCTATTTTCTAGTTAATATAACCTCTTTTTATTATCTTCAATTTTGTGGATGTTAACAAATTGAAATTACAAAATCTGCAAAAGGAGTAAATTATGTGTCCAACTAGAAGGAAATGAAAAGACTCGCAGCGATAGAGAAATAAATAATGAAATTGGAAGAAGAACTAAAAATGTAGAATTTGTTATATTTTGTTTGTTGTTAAGAAATTTTTTTATAAAATGTCAATAATTACTTAATGATTTCTTTCATTGGATTAGAAAATTTTTATTATGATTTTATTGTAGAAGTAGAATTTATTCTTACTTTTGAAATATTAATATTTTTAAGGCCATAGGAAAGTTGTAATGTTGGTTTTAGGTCAAATTAACTTATATTGAAAAGGTATTTGAGCATTTATATTTAATTTGGGGTAATAAAATTTGATTGTCAATGGGGTTTTGTATGTTTTTTTCTATCGTGATAAGTATTGATACTGTATATACAATTTATGATATTTTGGATGACTATTTGATTTTAGAACTTATGCTTGGATGGTTGTTAGGGATTTAGCTAGTTGATTTATGCAAAATATGGAAAAAAAAGATTGAGTATGCTACGTTTTTCTTTCTTAGTTTTGTACAAAAGGGCAATTTAGAATTGTTAAAAGAAAATGTAATTTCTTGGACTTATATTGTTACTAAACAGAAAAAGTAGGGGAGTTATATATAATTTTTAAAATCTAAGAGGAGCTCTTTATAATTGTGAGAAATCTCAAGGGAGCTTCGTGAAATTATCCCTTTATCAAATCAATTTTCATGATTGATCTTTGTCCAATCGAAGTCAATTCTGCACTGGGGCCTTTAGGTACAAAAGAAAATGTTGGCTCCTTCGTTGGAAATCCTAACCAAGAAAAAAGTTTTTTTTTTTTTTTCTATAAACCTAAATCACAACTCTTAACAAATGTGTTTATAATGTAAGCTAAATAATATTTGAATTTTGTTTCCAAATTATGGTATTCAAACAGACCAATAGTTTTTTGTTTTTTTTTAGATCAAACTGACGTTCAAATTACAGAATGAAGAAAATAATTACTCAATTTCTTAACATCTAATCTTTATTAGCTTTTATCTAATCAAACTGTTCCCCACCACTTACTGCAACAAAACAATTATTCAAGAATGGCTTGATGTTTAAAATAAGGCGTATGGGTGCACATTCTTGAATCTTGCTACTCAGGCATTATGTTGAAAGCATCAACATTGTAGAATATTCACTAGTAGCTAATTCATCAATTTATCTATATTTTATATTTATATAAAATTTTTAATAAATTACAATTTTTTACTCACATCAAATCACTAACACAGATCACGATGTATTTCAAAACTATAAATTACTTATAAGTTACTACATACTCCCTCCGTCCCACTTTGATAGCCCTGATTTTTTTTTTACATAGTTTGAGAAAAAGTAGTCAACTTTGTTGGAACAATTAATTTAGGTAACTATTTTTCTAAAATACCCTCACATTAATTAGAGTACAACTTTATGGGAACTTGAATTGACGGTAAAAAAAGAATCAACTCTCATTAAATGGGATAAGTTTATAGTAACAACAACTTACATTGAATAAGAGTATTTTAGGAAAATTAAAATACAACTACATTCTTCAATTAAAAAGTGGACTACAATTTGGGACAGATGAAAAAGGAAAATAAGACTATCAAAATGGGACGGAGGAGTACAAATTATTCACCAACATAATTTTCACCCATCCTTCACATATTTATGTAGCACTGAACCATGGAAACCTCTTATAATACTCGGAGCAGAAGCAGAAGTGGAGGAGGAGTAGCAGTGGATGACACTGGGCAGGTGTGGTGTCACATTACTAGTGGAGGACAGTAGTAGTATTTGTGCCCTGCTGTGGGGTGGGTGAGGGGTGGGTAGTACAGAGAGAGACACCCTGGCCCTAGTCACTCAGCACAGTGGAGGACCCCTACCCTGCCCCTGGCCTGGCAGCTGAATTTAGAAGAGAGGGGGAGAATGGTGCGGTGCGGTGCTATCTGCTCTGCAGGCAGAAGACTACAGATTAGAGTGCAGTAGTAATTGGTGTCAGAGGCCCACGTGGCGTACTGGGTACATTACGTGGTGTCTGAGTTGAAGGAGACAGCCGATTTTGTGTTTAGTTTTGCTGCCGTTGGGTGGTGGCTTGGGTACGTGGGCTGGCTCGGGGTAGGGTGAAATCTGTAAATTGACGCGGCTTGCGTGGTCAAGTGGGCGGTGGTGGCAGGGGCGCGGGGAGGGGATATGGGGTCCTATACTTTGTGTCCTTTTTCTGTGTCTTGAGTGTTCTGAGTGAAAATTTTGTAGGGTAGAGTGTAGTAGGGTAGGGCAGTAATGGAAGTTGGTAAAAACCAGACGTAAGCACTGAATATGGCAATAGACCCGCTTGTTGCGAATGACACGTGTGTGATGCTTTGGTTGGAAACTGGTTTTTGACTTTTTCTGATTGATTGACACTTCTGCCCTTCTGTATGTCTCTTCTGTACCAACACTCGATGTGTCTCTTTCATTGGGTTTGCGTCATCAATCCTTTTCTTTTTCTTTTTTTTTAAAAAATTTTTTGTTCTATGAATCATTTCTGTCTAATTCATCGTACAGGAAGTTCCCATGTTGCTCTCTCTCTTTACCCCAATTCTTACGGAACCCTTTAGTCAGATCTCTTTCAGCAGTGACAAGCTAATAATTTGTGAATTGCGTAAATAATTTGTTTTACTGACAAAATATTTCATGAGAAAGCACCA
The DNA here is from genome assembly GCF_036785885.1 of Coffea arabica. Lineage (NCBI taxonomy): Eukaryota > Viridiplantae > Streptophyta > Magnoliopsida > Gentianales > Rubiaceae > Coffea > Coffea arabica. The sequence goes on along the minus strand of NC_092313.1, from coordinate 12,023,073 downwards.
AAGAATTTTTAAAGAATATAGACGTCATTTCTGTTGCAGGCTGAGCGGATGGAGTTACATTACATATTCGGTCTTCCTTTGCATCACTCCTTGTTATTTTTTAAGAGTAACTGACAGTAGCTGTTAAGAACGAACCACCAAGTCCTTTAAGGCTTGGTGGAGTGGAAGGTTAAGAGTTCAAATCTTATCTCTTATCAATTGTTACGATATGTGGTTTCCTTAAAAAAATTTATACGGATGCATAGTACATCCGTTTGGTCCAGTGATGGTTCAATTCCCATCGATCCCCTGTAAACCCAGTTGAGCCTCCCTCTTATATTAGGATAGAGTAGAATAATATAGAAAATTCATACGAGTGCATCGTCTGATCCAATGATGGTTCAATTCCCATCAATCCCTCATAGGTCCAATTAGGCCTCCCTATTAGATTATGATAAAATAGAATAATATAATAAAGTGACGATGACAACAACAAAAAAAAAATAGCTATTAAGGGTGCAAAATGAGAACAGTTAAATCTTTAAAGGTGCCACGTAGAATTAATCTTGGTTACTCTGCCTGTCAAAAGCTAGAAGAGTTTTTTATCCAAAATAAGTAAACTTAAACCCCCCCCCCCTCCCCCAAACAACAAATGCCCCAAGAAGGAAATTAGAAAAAATAAAACAAGGGTTTGTCTATATATGAGCACCTGTTAGTATGTAAATCACGTGTTAGATTTTGAAACGATAAGATTAATTACGAAAATTATATGAATACAAAAGAAGGTATTAGTTATCAGTGTGTGTACATATATGATAGGATGGTGGAATCATAAAATAATAAGAAATTTGTGAAGAGGAAAGAACAATTAGGACTTTTTTTTTGGGGAAATAAGTAGGACGGACTTGAACCTACCTCACTAATCTTAATGTAGCCTATGCTCTATCAATTGAAATGTGAAAGAAAAAGGTCCTATGCAGCCCAAACTTGTATTTAAAATTCCGGAAAAGCAAGAGCCCTGGCACTTACTTAAGCAAACGAAATCAGTCTGGCTACGTTTGACCCAAAAAAAAAAAAAAGTCCCAATGCTAGGCGTTGCTCTTCAATTCACAGACAAACCAATGGGCACGGAGTCCAAATACTTCTGCATTTTTTGTGATCAGCATTGGGCTGGACTTCCATCCAAAGATATTCTGGGGAATCTAATCTAAGGTGATCTACGACTGCCTCTCTGCGTGTTAGTGGATCAAAACCCGGCCCACGCTTTTAGCTACTTAATGTTGAAGGTTTCAAGTTTGAAGATTTTAATATTCTGAGTAAATCTTATATGCAAAATATATACACAAGGGAAGTGATATTTATATTTCCAAATTAGTCTCTTGCACTCTTGGAAAAAAAATGATTAAAAAAGAAAAAAGATGCATGAGAGCCCTACACCACGCTATTAGCATCCAAGTAAAAAGTCAAAAATAGTGGTAGGTCACTCCCGAAAACAACAGCATCTTAAACATTAATATGAAGGGCAAAATTGATAAGTTGACGAGGAGGATGGAGAGTCAATTTGGAACTGCAAGGAGGTCACGAGGCTTTTCCAATCATACATCCTTGGACGCTCAAGTGCATTAAGTTTTATACACGGGCTTTTCTAAATGCTACGTATTTCTGATACTGCTGCCAAAAAAAGAAGATAATGACACAGATTTACAGCAATCTTCCCATCTGGGACATTCATATCCAAAACAGCACCTGGTTAAAGATTAACTTAATAGTTCTGAGGGTATTGCTATTTTGTGGTATAAAAAATAGAACTTTCATGCCAAAATCATGCAAATTGACACCAGAAACGAATGGTAATGTACACCTCATCCAGCCAATAAAAGGGATGTCAAGTATGGCTGCTAATAGCTAGCTGATCATGCAAGCAAGCTTGGCCCATTTTCAGCAGCTGTGCGAGCATGTTCATGACCATGATGTCTAGTCAATTGCACATCACGGTTGAACTGAGTTCTTGCCTTTGCATAAGGAGCATCTCTTGCTGAAAGATGAAAGATCAAGATTTACAAAGAGCAACTTATTAGAATTGATACTCGCGTGTTTATCTAAAACAGCATCAAGCAATACACCTTCTACTGCCCTTTCTCCCCTTTTGCAAATTTACATAGTATGTGCAAGAACATGCATGCGTCCATATGCTCTTTCTGAACAAGTGTGTTTGTGTGTGTGTGTGTGTGTGAGAGAGAGAGAGAGAGAGAGAGAGTGTGTTTGTGTTTGTGTTTGTGATGCATGCAACCTTGTTTGTGGCCCAATATATCTGGTTTTCCATTATGGCAATAGATAATTAAACCAAGAAAGGAAAACCAAAGCACATTTTATGAGCATGGGAGGATCATCAATTTCAGAGGGTACTAACTTCCCAAAGTTGCAAATTATTGCGAGAATATGAACTTGAGATGAATGTCCTTACCTGCAATTCTTTGAGCTCGGAGAATATTTTGGCGCCTTTTCCACCAACAAGTCAAGCAGGTTGCAATCAGCAGGAATGATACACATACCCCCAATCCAATGCCAACTCTTGCACCGGCTGAGAGATGAGGCCCACACGTTCGCAAGCCAGGAATACCACAGAGACCAGCATTGTCCGTGAAACTAGAAAAAATCCAGAGTGAGTTTCTGAACAAAAATTTGCACATCAATTCTAGTAATTCTGTTATTTGATACAGTGCTGATGTTTACTGTAGCTGACACATAAGAATCCAAATCCTTCAGACTTGACTAGTAATGAATACTTGTTTTTCAAGACAAACAACTTTTAATCATATAACATGACAAAAAACATAGACGGGAAATCATGCAAGTTATTTGAACATGAGTAGTTATTAAAGGTCATAAAACCTTTTATCATGAGGGCAATTTAGGCAAACACAAAAATGTTTACCAAGGAGCTGCTAATATTTTATTAAAGTAGTAATTAAACCAAAGAGGGACAAGGTCAATGCACAGTAAATAGTCATATTCCAAAGGCTAAAGCGCTGGAGGAGCTAGAGGTTAATGTTTTCCATTTTTTTTGGGGGGGGGGGTGGTTGGGGGTGTTGGATGGGTGGAGAATAGTAAAGATGTGCATTTAAGAAGGTACTCTTATATGTTGAAAAAAAATTTTTTGGGGGGGGTGAGGGTGGAGAACTCTAGTGTTTACATGGAAATTTTTGAAGTTTTCAAGGGGATGTTGAAGGATTTATTAAATTTTGGGGAGGCAAAATCAAACTTTGATACGATACAAATGAATACTTCGATTATTTTAAAGGATAACGAAAGAATTCTAGAAATCTTGGGGCCGCTCACCGCCTGCCATTAGATCCACCAGTGGGCTAAAGTAAGTTAACATTCCACACTGGGAAAGTAGCTGCACTGACATCCTGGGACAAGTATTTACCAGACACTTCAACCTATAGTCAAATGTTTTGAAGACCATGAGACTACAGCCCAGTCATCAGGAATTCATGGTATTGTACACATCTGGCTTATACACATTAAACCAGTTCGCAAGCTAGACAAGGTTCAAAACCAGCAAAAGTTATGGTCTTAAGACTAAGTGCAGCAGCTAAATAGTACCCTGAGAGGCTTCTATCAGTGAAGCATCCCATCCCAATGGGCCGGATTTTGACTGAAACAGAATATCTAGGTCATGCTAAGTCTGCTATATTACCAAGCATGGAAGGATTTAACCACCCACAACTAGGCCATCCTAGGCCTTGCTGAATATGACTACCCAAAATCAAGCAGATGCATAATGACTACTATAGCCTAAAAACAGAGTCAATAGTGAACATACTTAAAGCTAGCTCTGTGCAACAATCTTCCTCCTAATGCAGCTGGGACTCTTCCTGAGAGAGAGTTACCATTGAGATTCCTAAACAAACAAATCCAACAATAGAAGCCAACTCCCAAATATCAATACGGTATTGTGATTGTTCACTAAAACCCACAAAGCAACAAATTTGGATAACCTTACAGTATTCGTAATGAAGTCAACTGGCCAAGGCTTTCAGGGATTGACCCATTAAAGAAGTTGTAAGAAAGATCCCTGTAAACCAAAATGGTCTTCAGCAATCAGAAAGAAAGATCAAAATCAACATAAGCATCAACTCGTACAAATACTAAAGATGCAGAAAGTGAACCCAAAAAAAAAAGAAAATAAGGATGATGCAATCAGACCATCCATAATTGGTCCAGTTATCTGCGGCAATTAGATTGGACTGTTTAACATGATAGGAACAGTATTATCTTCACTTTATGACAAAAGAATGACAGTGTGAAATCATAAATGTGGTGTCACTCAAGGTTCACTAATTCTAGATATATATGTGCATGCACACTACAAACAATCACACAAATGATGACCTTTATGATTCATAATGAGTAGCTTTTGCAAAACTGAATTAGAGGACAATTAGGCAATAACACCTCTAACAACCCTCCCCCAACCAAAAGTAATAGCAATGAAAATGTCAACATTTGCGTAATACTAAATTCCTATGTAGTATGTATTGAGATAAGAAGCATAGACGGTGACAGATAGAATAAATGCTTGCTTGGAAGTTCCATATGCATCTTATTTGTAAGTCTTTTACTTTGGGACATCAGAGATTAAAAACATGCAAGGCATAAATTTGCAGGATAAAGCTAGTGAAAGGTCTACTGGTTTAAACTTATTACACCATAGTAGATTGCTAGAGATATCTCACCAAACACAACAATTATAGGAACCTAATGAACCATAGCTAAGTAAGAAGAAGTACTACACACACAACCCACATTTAAGTGATATTCTGTAATTATCTTAGTTCGATAATTGGTACTAGTCATTGTGAGATGAACTGCAACAGCACATATCCATGAAGAAGCAACAATAGTTGTTAAAAATTGAGAAATTATTCTTTTAACTTGGTTTTTTGCTCATTTTTGCATCAAGAACAAAATATCAGGTCAGTGCATATGAGCTCACCAACGACTCAATTTCTAAGTAGAAGGTGGAGAGGGAAGGTGCATCCAGCATAAATGTTAAAAAGATAAAGTATATCGAAGAATTTTTGGCCCCGAACAGTAAGCACAAAACTAAATCACCGTCTTAATTTTGAGAAGGATGGGGAAAGGGAATCCCAAATGTAAAGGATGTGGTGAAGGAGTGGATACAACTAAACACATGTTGCCCTTTTGGTATTTTGCAAGAGCGTGGAACTGGCAAGGAAGGAATTTCAAATACAGACACATGCCTTAAAGGAGGAATGAAGGAATTTCTGGAAATGGTGGAGAAATTTCAGCTAGCAGAGTGAATGGAAGAGATCGTACTGAATTAAATGCAAATTTCTTATGGAAAGCAAGAGATGAACATAACTTTAATGAAGGTAATATAGATGGTAATTCCATAATAACAAAAGTAGCAAAAGAGCGGGGAGAATTTAAATAAGTGAGGAAGCAGGATAAACACGAGGAACAGTAGGCTGCTGTAGCTGAGGAGGAAAGATCAATTTCACCATGTCCCAAAATAATCAAAATCAACACTGATGCAGCACTGCACAATAAGAAAATCCAAGCTGGAGTGGGAGCAGTAGCTAGAAACTGGCAAGGGACTGCTAGGAACCTGGGCTATCCATTTAAATCATTCCACAGATGCAGCTGTTTAAGAGGCAGCTGCAACTGACTGGCAATGCTAAAAGCCAAAAAAGAAGGGCTGGTGAAGAATTACCATCCAATCTGATTGTACATCAGTCTTCAACAGAATTAGGGAGGATTACACTAATGAGAGTCTTTTGTCTACTTTGTTAGAAGACATTAACATGCAAAACTACCCTTTTGAGAAAGGTTGGGAACCGAGTCATGGTTTGGGAAAATTTACAACCTTTTGAAAGAAGTAAAGTCAGAGAATGGCTTCCCTCTTTGGCTAAATTAGAAGGCATATATAATTACCGGATACATTATTCATTACACATTCACCACTGGCATTTTGCCAATAAAAAAAGGATGTAAGTTAATAAATGCAGAAGATTTACTCACAGTACTTCTAGGCTAGAAATTGTTCCAAGAGAGGAAGGAATTACTCCGCCAATGCTGTTTCCACTAAAATTTCTGCAATTACACCAATTTTGGAGATAATATGATAGACAAAATGATTTTAAAATCAAGAAAACAGAATTTAGTACAAGAACAATTGACATGATGACAAAATAAAGCTCGTGCTTAGCACTTCCCCTTCTAAGATTATGGTTCATTACTCAATAAACATGATACTAACCAATCTTAGCATCAAAATCAACTACTGATCATGCAATGAGATGGTGTAAGAGATGTTATGATTTTGATGCCAATGAGGACTAAATGGAGTTGTAACCGTGCTTCTTAAATAAAACTATAGCTTACATGCTCTGCAGATTGTGCAATTTTGATATGTCAGCGGGCAAAAAGCCCCTCAACCCTTGGTTGTCAAGACCACTGTCATTGCAAAGCAGATAGATTTTAGGAAATAAACATGAGACGTCAACATCAAATAGTAATTCACGGGAAAATCATTTGTGCTGTATCATATACAGCAATATTTTGACTTTTCCAAAGTTAGAATTCAGCATACAAACTAAATCTTAGAAGTACTGCTACATACCTAAATTTCTTATATACTTTCGCAAGAATCTACGGAAAGATTAATCTCACTTCTTGTGCCTGATACTTTGCTTCAAGCAGACTAAAAATCAGTACAATTTTGGAAAATTGCCACCTTTTGTAAATTTTGTCGTCAAGATGTCTCATGAAAAAAGGGGAAACAGTGTATCATGGTCAACAGCATAACTAAAAACCCAAAAGACAAAATTTGTACGATAGAACAAGTAGAATAATAATAATAAAACCAGTGAGATGTACTTTGGGCAAAGGAAAATTAAAATAATATGCAGATGTGGCCATAAATTTTGTTATAATTTGTTAAGTACTTGTATAAAAATAAACTTGTCTAATAACATAAAGTCAATGATCAAGTAAATTTCCACTCTCTGTGCCCTAATCGGTGTAACACTTCTAAGCAGCTGAGCTGTATACTGCTAAAAAGACTGCCCATAATGCCATAAATACAACTGGAAGAAGCCCCACAAAGAGATCACTAGATCCCATTCTAAACAATGTTAAAAATGTGACTTATTCTATTATCTTCTCAACCAACTTAGAGGTTTACGTACAGACCAGTGTCTAAAGGTCTTCCAATTTTGCAGTTTTGCTCCATTAGCTCAAGAAATAATTTCACTAAAACTTAGACACTCAATTTAGTGGTGGTAATACATATTTGGGTACCAGTAAAATTTATATCATGAATAAAGGGTATAAAACTTCAATTACGTACAGCCCATCAATAACCCATTTATTTGAAACTTTGTCAAATTGGCAATCAGCTCCACTCCACGGATGCTGCTGGGGAACACAAGGGTCTCCATTCCATCCAAAACGAAGAGGAAGCCCAAGAGCAGTCTTCAATGACTGCAATGCTCGAACTATCACAAAGGAAAACAAAAGATTTCCCAAAAGCTTAAAATGGCATGCCTTAGTATAAGGGAAATAAAATCAAACATAGGCGACAACAGTGGTAAACAGCACCATGCAATGACAACATAAGAATGCGGCGACGACTCATCACTAGACCAGTAAACCTACACCCTCAAAAGATTTTCCAACATGAAGACACATAGACCATCATTTGTAACATTATCTCCACATGCACTAATAAGCATCCCAACATACCATGCTCATAGTAAATGAAGGGAGACTAGAGGGAAGAAACATATCTAATTAATGTAAAAGCTTTTAACAAAACCATTTAATCCAGAAAAAAAAAACAAATAAAATGTTGGGATGATAGCTATGTGACAACCATTTCAAGGAATGAGAACAAATTCTATAAGCACTATGGTAAATTCCATGTCCCGAGTTATGAAGGATCATGAACAAATTCCAGTTTTTCACTCCTTCCAGGAGATTATGGTGGTGTTACATCTCTCTTGTTACATACAAAAGTAAAAATTATTGAACAAGCCATCCCAAAGCCAGCACGGTAATAAGAAAAAAGGAGAAACTACAGAATAGTTTCATTTTGCTGCATAGCTTGACCATTACATTGTAGGTAGCCTATGATAGTGTTTCTAGTTGTAAGGGAACAAGGAGATTAGTGTACATGAGTCAAGTGAGCTTTTTTCCAAAACAAAAAGGAGGAACTGCAGCATAGTTTCATTTTGCTGCATAGCTAGCGTCATAGACCATTACATTGTAGGTAACCTATGGTAGTGTTTCTAGTTGAAAGAGAACAAGGAGGTTAGTGTGCATGAGTCAAGTGAGCTTTACCCCAAAACAAAACATTAGCTAAGAAGACATGGGAGAAAGTGAGAAAATTTTGCTCTGTACCTTCATCAGGTAATGTTTTGGATTCTGCTGCTACAATCTCAAATATCTCAATAGCATTGATTATGGCATGATTACCCTTTGTAGGGTGCAAACTGATTGTCAAACCTCGACCACTAACAGGAACAGTTGTATTCAGCACTAGAGCTGTATTAATAGCACCAGTCATTTTGACAATGTCAACATCTCGAAACACAGCATCACCATTTATCAAAATGTCAAATACCCTTTTCCCTGCAGCAGTTACTGAAGGATCAATTTCTGCAAAATGCAACCAAACTGAGTAGTTTCTGTTCGGGTCAATATCCATTGTGTAGACTAAATCAGGTTGATTATCTGTACTAATAAGAGCAGTCTGGTAGAGAGCTTCAGGATAGAAGTTAGGTGATGATGAGGGTACTTTGATGCTGTTTGTTGTAGATATGGTGTGATCATTACTCTGACCAAAAGTTAGGCGGGAATCCCAAAATCGATCCCCACCCCAACTGTCGGCACTGTAGTCAGCACCAAACTTTTGATGCTCGGAACCACAACTATATCTTTTAACAGTCCTAAGAATTGTCCCTTGACCATGTCCAGGGCCAAAATAGTATGCACTATCATCAACTTGAAGAATTTCGATTGCCATTACTGCTGGATCTCCGTGACCAGTGCTATGGAAGCAAAGTGATGCAGTCCCATCCTCAAGGAACACAAGGGCTTCGACAAATGCCTGCTCATCATCATGATTGCTCCACCCAGATGGCAAAGAATAAGCTAGTGTTCCTTCTATGGAAACATCAAACAAGGGTTCATTGTTAAAATTTGGCTCTGCAACTAATCCAAAGAAGATCCTAACAGTGTAGTGGCCATGAGGTACTCTATTGATATTGTAACAATTTTCAGGTCCCTCAGATAAAGGAAAATAGCGAAGAGTATCAAGACTTGGAGTTATAAAACTTGGGCGGGTTCCATTAGCTGGTATTCCTCCCGTGTATGCAAAATCCTTATACCATAGAGTATTAGTTGGGGAAGTCCGGACATCTGTACGAGCTCCACAACTTATTCTCATCACATATGGTGCTGCAATAAACAAAGGAAATCATGAATCAAATCTTCTTCCATGTCCTTGGCCTGTATACACTTTGGGTCTCAAATTAATGTATAAGTAATTTCATGCATTTGTCATAGTAAAAGTTGTTAACTAGATAAGAACTGGAAGAAGACTAGCTCAGATAGCAAGCATACAGCTATAACAGTTTAACTATTTGCCTCATTGTATGATGGCAAGGTACATCTTTCTGTTTATGTTGTGTTTTTTAGGCTTAACATCCATTGTCACTAATACTCTAGCAATAACTCTTCGTTGATCTTCCAAATAAGTAAACACGGTTTAAGAAACCAGTAATATTGTTGACACTGCATTTGAAGTGACAAAGAACTGTGCTTTTTATTCTTCTACCTTACCTTCACTTTGCGGGAGAGAAATAAAAAAATTTAGAGAATTAAGCATGAAAGAACTTCAGAACTCTTACAAAGCTAGTAATTTGACTTCCAAAAGCCCAATTTAGTGGATGAAGATAGAAACTTTACTGGCAAAATACCTCATTTTGCTCATTTCTTTTTTCTCCTCGTTCCCCCCAACCCCTTCTTTCACCTTCTCTTCCCTAACCAATTTGTGTACCCCAGCAAAGACTAACAATACAAAAAACAGTTCCTTTCATAGACTGATTTCCTTCCCTTTTGGGGAAAAAAAAAAACAAAGTGTGGTGAATATTAGGAAAGAATCACAACTTTAAGTAATACTTTCCTTAACCACCAACTAAACACTCACCAAATTTTGGAGCTAGTATACAATTTCCTTAACATATCAACCATCCACTCTATTAAAAAAGAATCAAAATTAGCCCCACAGTTACATCCAACACCCCGAGTAATTATCCTACTAAATGAATCAAGAACCTATGTTTCCAAATTATCCAGGTCAAAAAAAATTCGATTTGACCTTTCAGACAACTACCAGCCAACTCACAGAGAGCACTGAATTAGTAAAGAGCACTTTCATCATTACCCCAACAAAGTGCATAATCCCTGGGATTCAAATTTATAAATCAAAGACCCTTTGAGTAATGCAGACTAAATGCAATTCTGGGCTCTATCCACAAGTACATAACAAATCAGTTCAACTATAGATTATGCAATAAATGTGAAAAAAGATAGTAATACTAGTTGCTTGCTACTATATAATGAGAAAAAGAGTAAAGTAAGTAAGGAAAAGAAAGACTAACCAGGACGAGGGAATGAAGGTTTGAGAGATGAGAAGAAGCAGAAGGAGATAAAGAAGAGTACGAAGAACCCTCTTGGTCTCAGCATATTGCAGACTTCTGTTGCTCTGCTCTTTTGTTTGGTTTTGTTTATCCAACCTTGTCTATGTACTATGTGGTGCCCATATCACATTCTTCTCCCATTGAACCACAAAGCTTATTCTTAATCTAGTAGTATTTTTTTTCTCCGAGGTGTTTACTTTCTACTAGGAGCAGGGGACAGGGAAGTACGAGACAATGCACTGCGTGTTTGTGCGTGAGAAGAAAGGAGAGCGTTTAAGGGACGTGCGTGATGTACAGGTAGAGACAGTTGAAGATTAATTATTTTTATTCAGAAGCTGCCAAGTTTTGATTGGACTGCCAAGAGAGGCAAGCCGGGTTCCCTTGGTGGAATTGGTTTACTATGGAAAATGATTCCGCGGAGCTCCAACTATTAAGGAGGTGATTGAAGGAGGTAATTGAAGTAATTATGTCAAGCACTAAGGTAATGGTTGCCTCAAACAATAAAATAAAATCAATTTATTTATGAAGGAATGATTGGATTGGGTGATAAGATGAAAACAAGGTAAGTAAGAAGTTTTGGATTCAAATTCCCTCACTTGTCAAGCTAACAAAAAAAAATCAATTTATAGATATAAAGAAAAAATTTATAGCGTTTTGCCAAAAAAAAAAAGAAGAAAGATTTTATAGTGACTTAGCATCCTGTGTTGCATGTAAAATGTTGCCAATACTCAATGTTATAATTGGATACTATTAGGTAGATAACACAAGCTCTTTAATTGTCTCTCAAATTGTTTTTTTCCCTATATCTCTATAGTAATATGTATTTGGAAATGGGAGCTCTTGATATTGTTATATCATATTTTTCTAACATGACCTTGCAATTTAGAGGATTACCACTTGATAATTTATTCCATCTTAGCTCGTCTAATCTATTTTATATGCAATGTACACCATTAATATAATTCTAGTATTTTACCAAAAGTTAATATTATTGGGCTTCATTTTGTAAATACCACTTAATTTTCTCCATGCAACTTTTTTGTGGAAAACAAATTATGAAGGAGATGGAGTGCCACTAATAATGCCCTTCACTAGAAAAAAAAAAAGAAATACAGGTTTGTCTGTACATTTTCATGTCTTTTAACAAAAAAAAAAATTATAAGGGAAAGGGCGTGTTATTAACAATTTTCTTTACCAATATATTCTAGCACTTCCATAGAATTAGAGGGTTGTCTCTTGATGATTTACATCACTTTAGCGTATCTAATTTTTCTTTTTCAATCTAATTTATTTTATGCTATGTACGTTATTAATATAATTTTAGTATTTTACCAAACGTTAAAATTATAAAATGAATAAGAAAAAAAAAAAAAAAAGCGGCACCCTCATCGGGCAATTGGGTATGCAAAAAAGATCAGAATCTATCACATCATAAAAAGGTTGCATGCACCGAGTTGGGATTTAAAAATCCGCGTGCCGGGGCCCCGACGCCTGCCTTTGTCCTCCCGTGACCATTAATTCGTCGCATAACTCTCCGAGTGGACTTCTGAGTCATTTTCCCATTTAAATAAGGGATAATTTCAGAAATCTCCCCCGAAATTTCTTATAATATAACTTAGCTCCCTTAAAGTTTTTAAAATCTCACTTACCTCCCTTAAATTAACTTTTCTTGTAACATTTTAACCCCTTTGGAAGAAATACAAGAAAAATAAAACTTTTGTTCTAATACTACCCTTATGTTATCCTACTTATGAAATTTATAACAACAATAAAAATAAATTAAGGTTAAATTTTTATAACTTGTAAATATCTTGAAAAATTCGCACGTATGAATAGATTATTTGAGTTTTCAATACAATTTAAACTACACTATGAATTAAAGCACATTTTCCTAAAAAATATCTTGACTTCCTTAATTGTAACTTAATTGTGCACGAAATCATTTAAGATATTAATTACTCGCCAAAATCCTTGCAAGTGGTTGACTTTAATTAGTTTTAATTTATTCATGTCTTTTGCTATTCTACCATGATCCCAATGTAAATAAATATGAACCATTATTAGCTAACAATTTTTTTTTAAATTTACATTTTTTTGTTTTAAAATTTTATTTTGTTTTGACTTTTTAGTTAAATAGTTATTAAGAGCAAGGGCAATGTTGTCAATTTGTGACATTTGATAGAAATATTTAATCTTGTCAAGTTAATAAGAGAGGTAAGCAAGATTTTGAAAACTTTAGAGGAGCTGGGTGATATGATGCTATCCCTTTGAATAATCAAACCTTCTATTGCAAACAAAGTTCCAATTGCATGAATTAATGCGCCATCAACGGTGCTGCCGTTATCCGCAATGTCAACATGAAGTTGGTTTATTTCCTTTCTTTTTCTTTTTTCTTGCCCGGATTAAAATTATAATTGGCAAAAATTATGCTTGTTATCTTTCTAATTTTTTTGATAAAGTTTGACTTCTTCTTCTTTTCTTTTTTTTTAAAATTTTATTATAAGGCACTGGGTTCCTTTCCACACGTAATTATCTGATGATAATTACATATTGCAAAACTTTATTTGCTTATATTATCAATAAATTTTTCAACCATTTTTTTTATCTCACATGTATCACATCAAAAAAGTGCTACATTATTATTTTTTAATTATTTCAAATAATTTATTGTCTAAACACACTCATTGTCTCTTTATTGCACCATAAGTTTCTAAAAAATTTCATATATACCAGTGATCTTTCGCTTTGTATGGGTTCTTATATAGTGAAGAAGAAAAGAATTTGATGGTTAAATATTTACTTTGAAAAATTGTGGAAGGTTGTCGGCTAGGCCTGTCAATTGAGCCATTTGAGATGGGTTTTAATAAGTCCAGATTCGATTCATATAGTTAGTACCATTTTAAATTATGAGTTTCGAGTTAATAAATATGAAATTCATATTCAATTCACAAAATATTCGAACTATGAGCCTAATTCAAGATTAGCCCAAACTCACTTATTGCTCATTAATTTCCTTAATATAACTGCTATAACTATTAAATTTTAAAGCTAATTTAATATCCACAAGACCACAATATTAAAACTATACACAAACAAGTAACAATTCATTAAAAAGTATATAAACCAAGAAATTTTCAGCAATAACATGTCCAATTAGTTCAATGTACATGAAAAATAGTAATAAAACGTGATCAACAACCAATACATTTTAAAAAATCCTTAATTCGCTTGTATTAAGATTTGTTCTTTTGAATCTTTTGACATAATTTTGCATATTTAATATTTCTTGTATATTATTATATTTTGACACAACTCATAAATATAAAATTTTAATATTATACACACACATACATATATGCAGGTTTAAGGGCCAAACTTATATCAGGTTTGAATCTAATAAAACCAAAACTCGACTCTCATTTAATTTGAATCTAATATTTAAGTTCAAACTCAACCCAACTCAATGAAAGATTAGTCTCATTGAACCTTTTTTGGGTTGAATGGGTTGAGTTCGGACTGATCCAACTCCATTAACAGTCATATTAGTGGTTTAGGTAATCTCTTGCATGAAATATTGGCACCGAGTTTATACTTTCCCATAAAGTATATCAGCACTGTAAGAAATACCACGAATAGGTACACACCTAGCAGCTCTAGTTTTATTCTTTTTTTTTTTTAAATGATTCCACTGTTGGATACCATTTTCAGGATTTAATTCAAAGTAAATCTTGTGCACAGTAACTCAAATCTCTTGGTTGAATATACTCTCTGTCTTTGAGGGTCTCTCTTTAATAGCTGTGCAAAATAGCTTTGAGGGTCTTTGAGGTTTCAGTTAATAGCTGTGCAAAATGGTAGGCTGCCATGGTGAGGAGGAAAAAGAAGAAAAAAAAAAGGGAGATAAAAGTAAGAAACTACAGAAGAATTACTTTTATGCACTTACGTTGATAGACATATTCGCATTATTTGATAGAATAAATATATACGAACTACACCGATGGTCTTGCCATTGAACTTGTGATACAATAAATGTTAAAGGGTAAAAAAAAAAAAATTTGTTTACAGGGAGCCTTGTTTGATTAAGCCTACATTCTATTGAAAAGCTGCACTTGTAAGTTGTAGAACCCTTGTAAGGCTATTTTACGTTCTCACATAAACTTGCATGCTTCTCCACACAGCATCTCTTGACCTTTTCTAAACTGAAGTTTAGAAATTCGGCTTTTATAAACCTAATCCCAGAAGAAACCTCAAAAGCCGGCAACTCTTGAGGTCCTCCCAGGGACTTATAAACCAAACCCAAACCCCCCCTAGAACCGATGTGGGATGGCAAACCCCACAAGGGCAAGCCAGTAAGGCCGCTGCTGCTAAGAAGTAAAGACCCCTCACGACACTCAGTAAACTACCCCTGCATGAATTTGCCTCTTGACATTTTCTAAACTGAAGTTTAGAAATTCTCCACAACAGCATAAAAGGACACTTTTTGAAGAAAAATTGCTTTCTGAACAAGTAAACTACGCAAAGTGAATGTTCAACTCATCTTGCATATTAAAGAGCAACGTGAAATGGCCATAAACATACGTAATGCTTCTCATGGTATTCACGTAACCTCGATGGCGAAACAGGAATTCGATCAAAGATATGTGCATCAGTATATGCTGATGTACCAAATGAATATATTAGAAAATATTTTCAATGAATATACTTAATTTACATAACAGAGTAGTTTTTTCACGATGGATCTGCCAAGTATATCGTGCTTTGTTTTGGTAGATTCAACATATTTTGAAGTTATCTCTATTTTATAAAGCATTAATTCAATGTATATTGGCAATGCATATTATATATCAGTGAATGCACGGCACTTGATCCAATTCGAATTTAAATTCTAAATTTTGCATATATTCATCTAAATTCATTAATTGATAAACTGTGAATTTAGGAAAATTTGTTCTTTTTCACGAGGGAATATCGTATGCGATCGTTCTATAGTTCCTTTTGAAAATCATTCCCTCAATTTGAATATCTAATAATGATAATTATGTACTTTCTAATGCTTGAAATTATTGCAATCTAAGAGTTAAAAATACCTTTTTTTCATAATAAACTCGTGAATTTAATTCAAAGATACGATATCAAAAAATAACCATCAAAATATCCCGTATGGCGTGAACTTGCATCAATTGTTTTTTGTTCTCTCTTTTCTTTTTGGTTTAATAGAAGGCAAAGGCCCATTAAGCGCAAACTAAAAGTATCATTGTCAGACCAATTACATTGACGCCCAACAGACCACAACTTAATGCGGTTGGATCCGTTGTTCATTATGTGTTTAGATTTTTTATTTTTTATTTTTGGGTAAACGAGTGAATTTGAGTGCAATGTTTCTTACTTATTACCTTTTGAAACTAATCATCATAATTGATAAAAAAAAAAGAAAAGCGAACTAAGCACTAAACCAGTAACAAGTAATACACTAGGATCTAATAATGAACCAAAGCTTCTACTAAAAAATGAATAAAAGAATAAACATTTTTCTCTAATCGATGCCCAGAAGGCAATAACCCTTTTAATTTTTTTTTAAAAAGAGCTCGATTTGTTAGTATCTTGAAAAAAAAAATAAAGTTAAATTAAAAACTATTTGAACGTGGAGGTAACAGATGTTAGTATGGTACATTTAAATGGTAAATAAATTAGAATTGCTTAACCATTTAGAAAAAAAATCATAAATAAAACACACAACCAAAAAATCAAAAAGAGTCAAGCAAATTGTTATTAACACTTTCCTCATTCCGAATTCTAAACTTTTTTATTATTTCAGTTACAGATTGATCACAAGGGGTGTTATCAATAAAATGAAAAAAAAAAACGAACTAAAGAATCTTTCTGCCAAATTTAAGAGGTGAGAAAATCAAGAGTAATTAATGAATTGCCAATAAAAGCAATTCGCAAATATGGAGTTGCACGACTCCATTGCATGCGAGACATTCGTCCGCCAAACCTATAACTTATAAAGCTGTCGAAGCCTCGCTCGTCATCCGGTCCACCCAGCCGTCTGACCCCCGCTCGGTTCTTGCAACATGATGCCATTTTTCCTACTCAAGCTCCAACTTCCAATTTCGCCTCCTCTCCCGCAAAAGTTTTCCTCCGATGACTCTACGTAGCCTCTTTAATCGACTAGGTTGTCTTTTATATTTGCGATTTCTTATCCTGACCCCAAATTTTTAGTTCTCTCGTCTCGTCCACCGTTGAGAATGGCGGCGGCGGCGACGGCCAAGGATCCGTCCTCCGCGGAAACAAACTCCGAGGCTCTTTCCGACGAAGACATAGAGTACGAAGAAATTGAGGAGGAGATTGAGGTGGAAGAGGAAATTGAAGTTGAAGAAGAGGAAGAAGTGGAAGAAGAGGTCGAGGAAGAAGTCGAGGAGGAAGTAGTAGGAGGAGGAGGAGATGTCAAAGGAGAAGTAGATGATGATATTGATAAAGAATTTGGCGAAGAGTTAACTCCAAGTAATCAAGTAAACGATCAAAATGGTCAGTCTTTTCTCCTCTGTCCTTTCAACGTATGATCCTAATTTACTGGGTTAATAGTAAATTTATTTGCTTAGTGATTGGTGATTCTGTGATAATAGGATTTTGTTGAATTTTGGGTGGGTTGTTCTTGTATTTATCTTTTTATTCATCTAAATTTTACTCATGTAGTTGTATGACGTTGTATTATATTGTCAGTGGCCATCATTCTGTTTCCTTATGATTTTCATTTTTGAATTACATTCGACATCGTCTTATCGTCTTTGCTGGTCAGGATTTGATTCATTAGTTGATTCATGACGAGCATTGGCTTGAAGCGTATATATTCTGTTAGTTGTTATTAGAAGGTTACGGATGTTTGCCGACTGACTGTATGTGAATGTATTCACTTTCCATTGACTAATTTTTTGTCAGAATGCAAGAATTGGTTATTTGCTCATTCTATTGACTAATTTTTCATCAAAATGCAAGAATTGGGGCACTCAGTTGTCAGAAATGATATCTAACATTAGTTTAATCTGACTGTGGTTTATCATAAGGGACTATTTTTAATCATATAAAATTTGCAAGGCAATTGACTTAATAAATTATTAATTAGGTGTTCAATCCTGTAATGAAATTTGGGGAGAAAATGCACATTGAAACAGTTAAGGAGAACATAAATTGCTCAAACTGGATGAGATGCAACTAGTTCATTTCTATGTTTGCGCGGCACATATTGGTCTGTTCACATTCCCTGTTACGTGTTTCCCTTCATAAGTATGGATTTTGAGTGACTATCTTTTTCCATCATGTCTTGCCCCGCTGTTGTTATATTGTAGGATTAATGACCCTTTTAAGCATCCCTTGGCACAGTTGCTCTTTACACATGCTTGGATGTTTGGTTGCTGTCCCAATTCCCTTAATTGCATGTGAAATTTGTCCAGCCCTGAGCCAAAGCCTAGAACTAGCCTTGTGCTGGACTTATCTGTCGTTTGCAATGGGATTTACAAATTTCAAGTGGATGTCTTGAATCAGAGTTGAGCTAATTCAAAGTGCTATAGATTCTAGGGCCTTGGGGAACTTATACTTCAAGACAAAATGAGACACGCATATGTGGATTTTAAGGTTGTTTAGTGATCGGTTATCCTCTTTTAGTGGTGAAGGTTTGATTTCAACTATGAAGGATTAAGCTGGAAACTCATTTGTCAGTTGCATTTATCTATATGCAAGCATGATATAGAAGATTAGAACAGGGCGTACTTTATGTATAAATTGCAGGGTTTGGCTTTTTTCCTAAAAGCAGAAGAGATTAGTCTTGGACATAGAAGTAAAGCTTGTCAGAGTTAGAAATGGTATTTGCTTTAGCGTTTTAGTTTTGCAGATATTTGGAAGATGAGTGAGAGTACTTCATAGAATGCTTCTGTGAACCTTCTTCAGTTAGTTCATATTAGATGGCATCTCAGAACTCAATGTTTACTCATTTGGGGTACAATGTACGTCCTTCATTTTTCCAGAAGAGAGGTTGATGGAGTAAAATAGTTTG
Organism: Coffea arabica; assembly: GCF_036785885.1. Classification (NCBI taxonomy): domain Eukaryota; kingdom Viridiplantae; phylum Streptophyta; class Magnoliopsida; order Gentianales; family Rubiaceae; genus Coffea; species Coffea arabica. The sequence goes on along the minus strand of NC_092313.1, from coordinate 12,004,311 downwards.
GATGATTGATGCTACAAGTCTGGAGTGGTGACTTTTATATTTTCTCTTATTTATGTCTGGTGCAATTGTAGATATAGTTAAGAGTGGTCAAACGAAAGATCATTTGGAGCAAACATTTTCCTGTAGTGTTGACTGAGATTATATAAACTTAATGCATTGAGAACCTATAATTACGTTATTGTTTTAAGAGCAGAATTTGACCATTTCATGCTTCCAAGTCAAGCAAAAGCATTGTGGATTGTTATACTCATGAAATTGTGCAAAGTACTTTCAAAGAATACAGTGATACAGAAACATGATCTTTGGTTGGACCCCTTTTTGATCTGGGGGAACACACTGTTGGTTATGTGCTGCAGAAATAATTCCCAAGATGCTCACGGTAGCTCAGATCTTTTAGATGAAGGGGTGTGAAGAGGTGTGAGGCAGTTATGATCAGGTGTCCACAGCACATTGACAAGATAAAGATACTGCATCAAAAGAGGGGGTGTTCAATGTGTGTTACCTTTAGATGTGTGGGTACTTGGCTGATAAAGCTTGACATAAGACAAGCGATAAGTTCGGTGTAAGAGTGAGTGAAGTTGTAGCTATTTTCAATGAAGGATCAAAGATGGATCATAATGCAGGCAAATAGGTTTGACTTTCATTTAGCTATGCATGTCTGCCACAATTTGGGTTAAATTTTCTAAAATAGGATAGGACCAACAGAATCATATTCTAAATGGGAAAATGTGGGCTTGACTTGGGATTCCTATGAGAGCATTTACTTGTTATTGTTTCACTTTACTTTGGGTTAAAGTAAATTGTGGAAAATAGATTAAACTTTCATTTAGTTACACATGCCCGTGATAATTTGGGTTAAATGGAGTCGATTAATAGGGTATGGGCCAAAAATGAGATAGGACCAACACAGTCATATTTGAAATGGGAAATCTGGGCTTAGCTTGAGATTCCCATGAGAGCATTTATTTTATATATTTTTTGTTATTTTTTCACTTAACTATTTATTTTATTTTGTCTCTTTTCCTTCTCATCCGACTGAAGGTTTGTTGCTTGCATCAACCTCTTTTCTTATCGAAGTCGTCTTAAGCTTTGTCATAATGACAAGCATAATCCCACAAAAATGTAAGTGGCAGCTAGAAGCGTCCACTGAAAATGTTAAAATCATACAAAAAGCGAGTGGAGCTAGAAGTGGCAGCTCCATCATCCAATCGCACTATCAATACAAATTCAAAAGAATCGAACAAAACCTCCTTCTCATCCTCAAGAACAGGGGTGTAAGTGAAAGGAGCTTCTAGTGAGTACCTCAGCTTGACTCCATTTTATCAAAACACAAGGTAGAGCATAAGCTGCTCAAGTAGCAAATGAAGTTGAGCTCAAACTCCACAATTGAAGGCACGAGGGCTAGTGAGCCTAATCGAGCTTGTATTATAATTATTTTTTCTTTTTACAAAATTACTTCCGAGCCTTTTTAGAAGAAACCTTGAGTCTCTTATTTCTTTTGTAGCCGCTGCCCAACTCTAGTGATTAATCTCTTTTGTCATCAGTCATCCCTCTTTCCCGCTCTTCTTCACTAACAATTTTCATCACTCCCTCTCTGCCATCTCTCTCTGTCAAGTCCTTCCTCAGCTTTCAATAATCAAACGCATAACCATCATGTCAATAATTAAATATGAGTTACTTTGCGGATTATTGAAAAGAAGAAAGCGAATCTTTTAATGTGAGACAGAGATGGTGGAAATTTGTGCCAAAGTTATGCCATGGTATCCTTTCCAATGAGATGTAGTAGATTTGTATGAGGGGTTTGAATATATTGCTAATTCGCTATAAAGGATAAGGATTAAAAATAAAGAAAAAGAAAAAAAGTAAGATAAGCAAAAATGGAGTATTAATGAAACACGGTGATACCATGTTTCAGAGAAATTAGATGCATGGATATATGGGTGGTGGCAATATGGCACTTAGCCCACACTGCTAGCGCCCATATTAGTCCCATGACAAATATGAGACTATTTGGCTGTAATCCATATTTTTCAATTCCACATAAATTTCCATGTGAATCATCCATCTGGCCCATTTGCCATTGTGTGCATGTACATAATAATTAATTTCCCAGCACAAGTCCCGTCCTTCTTGCCCATCTATATAAATACGCACACATTTAGTAATCTGCTTTAGGTAGATGGCCAAGATGCGAGCGACTCGCGCGAAGAATTAAATTTACACACATAAGCTAATTGATGGGATTAGCATAGAGGATATCCTCAGACAAACATGTACACTTGTATAATTTATTCCTCAGAAATGGGCAGATGGATGGGACTTGCGCGGGAAGTTAAGACTGGAAAGTAAGAGCTAATTCCCAAGGAGTCACATATTTGTTGTAGGACTAATAAGGGGAGGTGTATATGTTGAGTCATGACTCCTTAATGTAACTTCTTTCTAGCTTATCCATGAAAGAGGGAGTAGAGGTTCTTCAATTGTCTGTATTTTATGTTATCAATGGAGTTTTTCCAGATTTGTAATCTCTTATAGTGCTGTAGTGACCCTTCTCATTCTGGATAGTAGTTCCTTACAACTAATGAGGTGAAAAGCAATGTATAGAAAGTTAAATGGTCAGTTTAGGTTGGATGGTTTTAACTGCTCTATACTCTAATATAATGAAATGTCTAGTGAAATTGGAAGAAATCTAGGCATCATTCCCAAGAGATAGCTGCATCACGAACTCCTATTCTCTGAAGAAATATTCTTCACCTGTCTCAAAGATGTCAGTAGGATGATAGAAGTACATAAGTAGTTTCCCAAACTTTCTTGATAAACCTTATGTACTTCTGGACTCCAATTTGGGAACACTCCATAGACTAAAGTGCGCAATATTGCATGCTTTATGGAGATTATAGAATTATCTCTAGCATGAGATAAAGTACGAGTAAAAGTTTTTTGTAATATTATAAGATACTGCTAGATATTCGCCAACTCAAGTTTTTGCATCATAGCAATTTGAAAGTAGATATTCTTTGGGTCCCTTTTTTGGATCTCTTCAGGCTGCCTTGGGCCTTAATTGCTACCTCACAGACAGTTTTTTATGCCAGAAAAACTGCATGAATATGATATAGCTGTAGTTTGTGTCGGTTTAGATGACTAAGTTGTAATTCCTATAAGATGAATTGTATCCTTTTGGGGCCTGCTTGGATGATCTTTTGTATCCATCTGGATGTATATCATCCTTTTCTCTTTGTTGAAATTTCTATAGAACATAAGCTGTTTGGACGTAAAGTGAGCTAAAGCCACTAGAAATAAACTCATTGAAAAGAAATCAGGAGTACGAAGGTTCTATCATTTGAGGAGTAGATGCCTGGATCTCCTTTTAGAATTGGGCGCGTGGATAATGTACTTATTTCAGACTTGAAAATTCTGAGAAAGATTGGAGTCAGGTTTCGTGATTTTTCACTGTAGATGGGCACTCTGATCTTTCTGGCAGAAATTTGACCTCTGAATTCTATTTGAACGAGAAGAAGCATTTTCTGCTTAGTTGCTCTGTTTATGTTTCATGCTCATGTTGAGTCAGCAGATTCATCCCCTTGTAATGTTCTCTAGGAGCTCTACTTTTCTATAATGGAATTAGTTTGTCTGAGCAGATGGCTGGTGTGCTTCATTTGTTGATGTTCTGTTTCTTCATTTTAGATACTGGCCAAGTTATTGAGCCTGATTGCAATGAGGATCACTTCATACCAGGTTTTGCCACTCCAGGAATATCAGTGGCAAATCTACTGCCAGATACTCATGTTGATCAAGGCTGTGCTGGTGATTACAGGATTTCTGGGTCGAGTGTGACAACTCATAATGAGGAACCTCATGTTGATGGTGAGGATTTTTAGCATCATAATGAATTTTAGGGAGTTCCTACAAGTTTTATGATGCTTCCTTATCATATATTGCTTCTAGAGTTCTACCATAAGAACTGCTGGTTCAAAAATCATTGTGGGCCCTTGCAGGAAAATTATTTTTTATGGACCATAATAATGGAGCTTCACTATGTGACAAGTGGGGGAGGAGTGGTGATTCTACTAGGCTGCCCGTTCACGAATTGGATGCTGCAATCTCACATATTGATACTGAAAGTAAGAAGGATAATGAGGATCCCTATTTCGAGAAAGGAACTTATGACATCTCTGGGAAAGATTCAAAAGGAGAGGCTCCAAGGTCAAATAATGCTAGTGTAAACTTGTGCTGGGTTTTAACTTTATAGTTGAGTCTTGTCTTTGTTCTATCCTGGCTTGGAGCCAGCACTGATTCCTCCTAGAATTTTCAGGATTAGGCCAAGAAGTTCATCTCCTGAATCCGTGTTGAATGATGGAAATAAACGACAAGCAGTTGTTTGTGATTTTTTTGCTAAGGGCTGGTGCATCAAAGGGCATTCTTGTAGATTTCTACACATAAAAGGAGGAGCGGCTATTACTAGTCACGATAAAGAAGGAACTGTGGATGCTGCAGCAAAGAAAAGTGAACTACCAGACAAGAAAGGTAATTTATATGTTGTTGTGGTGTGTGAGGATGCTTATATTATCACGTTATTTTCCTTAGGATTCCTTAGTCTTTGTTGATAAACAACTAAAAGATTAAGGCTGCATGATTTTCTTCATATGGCAGCTTCTTCAGTTCAGCTCACCCCACATGGTGGAGAAAGCCCAAACAAGAGGAGTGAGACTAAGGAGTTGCCTTTACTTAAAGATGATCGATTGGTGCTCTCTTCCCAAGATTTTGGGCGACCCTCTTCCCAAGATTTTGGGCGACAAATGAACAGAGAGGAATATCTTGGCTATGGTTCATCCATGGCCAAAGGCAACTCTCTTCATGGAACTTTCTCGAGAAGTTATGCTAGAACCTTAGAAACTTATGGGAGCACAATAGGTACCCCTCACAGTACAAGTTTGGAAGAAATGACTTGTACAAGAAGCAACTTTTTGGCAACTGACCACAGTTTCTCTTCCCTTCATAGGTCTCCTTTGTCTTTCGCTTACCCCTCTTGGAATACAGATTCACTGAGCACTCAAAAGCAGTTAGGGAGTGGTCAAGGGGATTATGCTCCTAGATCTGCTTCTGTCCAACGAAGCTCTTCACCTTTTTCTGGTTCTGAATCAGAAAATGTCTCTCAAACTAATGCTGTTAATGATAAGCAATGCTCGGCCAGGTCTAAGACCAAGACACTTTATGATTGGGAACCATCTGTTCCTTTTCGACCCTCATTTTTTATGACTAGGCACTTATTGTCTTCAGCAAGCCTATATGATCCCATACGTGATAGCATTGAGCAAGCCAGCTCAGTTGTTGGATACTCAAAAATTTCACAATCTGGTAAGGAAGCTTCAGTACTTGGAGCACACGTGCAGGCAGATGCTGATTCATTTCCAACAGGAACTCTTGGTACAGAATGTAGTTCCAACAAATATTCAGTTCTTTTTTCTGCCAAAAACTTTTCTAGTAAAGATTCTACAGCAGAAGCAAAAGAATCTGTTGGTACTCAATCGCAAAATAAAAAATCTTTTCTGAAGGAAGAGAGGTTTTTGGACAATGAATGTGTCAGAGATGTCATGGAAGCAGACCAAATGCCTATTGATTGTGGTTCAAAGTCAGTAAGCAGTGGGCGACATAGGACGGAAAGTAAAGAAGAGATGTCTAGACAAATGATTGAAGCTGATGCTGATCTTAAAGTAGAGGAATCAAGAGCGTTGAAAAATTTTCATGCATCACTTGTGGAAGTTGTGAAAGAACTTTTGAAGCCAAGTTGGCATAAGGGTGTTCTGAGCAAGGATGCTCACAAAATCATAGTTAAAAAAGCAGTAGAGAAGGTCCTTAGCACGTTACAACCTCACCAGGTCCCAAGTACTTCAGAGTCAGTGAAGCAATATCTTTCTTTATCTCAAACAAAACTTGCCAAGCTTGTCGAGGTGAGTGTGGGAGTGATGATGTATTTGGTTAGAAATATGTCACTGAAAAATATATTCACTTTTATAGTTATTAATACTTAGATGTGTTAACTGCAGGGATATGTTGATAAGTATCGAAAATCTTCACTTGGCTGACTAGCTGCTCTCACTTTTACTTTATGGATGTTGGTGAACCCTTTGTTTGGAGGCTTTCTTTTTGTCAAAATTTTAACAGCTGGATAAGGGCTGTAAAATGGAGGTCATAATCAGACATGTTTTCATGGACAAACTTGTTCTCCTTGTACATTCAAGTAGTTGTCGTTGGTACATCTTTTCTTAGTTATTGTTTTTTAATCCAACAGCTTGGACCGAATTGTGAACCTGAAATTCTTGATAATAAGGTTTCTCATTATCTGGATGCTTGATGCAAGTTGTTTTATGTCTTTGTAGATTGTAGTTATATGGCAACTACTACTTTTTTATTTGCTGCACACCAGAAAGTATGAAAAAATAAGTAAACAGTATCTATTACACCTTCGGTAGACGTGACCAAAGTTGCTAAGATTGTCTCCTAGCACTGACTCAGTTATTGTATGCTTTTGCTACTTTTTCATTTACGCAACTTAATTCTGCAGTATGAAGGCTTTACTAAGTGAACCTTTGGTAAACGAATTTACATTTACTAAACGGATAATGTCAGTGGAGAGGTTTCTTACAGTTCCACTGACCTTCCTTGAACTTTCAAAAATATCAGGTACCTTACCTGTGAGCCATATGGGCTCCTATGTCAACATCAATACTGATAAATTGACTCTTATATCCTCATTGGTCATGGTTGTCCCCTATTGTTTACAACGTCGAAGTTAAACTGAAGATAATTTTGGCATCATTCTTAACATAAATGCCATCACAAATTTGGTGCAAGTGTAGGCTCTTGAAACTGTTATGTACCTAGGCATAGATGAGCTCTGTCCTATATTTCCTTGCAGATCTGTGAGTTGTCAATCTAGAGCACTTGAGAGTTTGCTTTTTTCCTGCAAAGGAGGTGCATCGGCTGGTGGGAGATCACTTTACTGAATGAACCTATATTTGGTAAGAGTGCTTCCCCCTTTTTTTGGCTACTGAATGTACCTCTCTTTGGGATTCAATAAGTTTTATTCTATTTTATTTAAGTGGATTATGTCAGATTTTACTTGTTTCAGTTTTTCCTCTTCTATTGTTCTTTCAATAAATTTACTTGATTTATGAGGCTCCTCAACATTAAATAACTGGGCATTTAGATATTTGTTTGTTGGGCTTATCCTGTGTACATATATACAGACAGGAAATCGCAGAAGTAAGCTTATCATTTTGCCTGGGACGTTCAGTATCGAGAATTTGATTTTTGACAAATCTTTGATGGTTTATCTGTTAACCATTTTCAGTTTCTATTGCCATTTTTTCGGATAGCAATTTGAAAATGCTTAAATTCTTAAACACAGTCATGGAATGAGAAATGATATGGTAATGAACTTCTGTGCAATATCATCTGACGATATGACATTTTCTATTGCTAATGTAGATGATATGGAAATCATTACTCATATTCTGTTAATTGTTTAGAGCACGTCTTATTACATGTGCTACACTACCTTAAATTTGCATTTTCTCAATTGTGCATCAACTTGGATTGCTTGGAATGGCTTTGTGAAATATTTTGTATGTTTGGTGCCTTTCAAAGTATGTTTGTTGAAATTTAGCTCCCTAAAGGTGGAAGACTGGTGACTTTCAGCAAGCTTGCCATCAAACATGTGTTGGTAAATGAATTGCGTATGGTGTACTGGTGAGTTGCTTAGTATCCATGACTTCATGCGTGTTAGTGTTAACTGATGGGTGAAACTTGCTGTAATTTCAAGAAGAGCAAGGGATGCTATATATGTGCTTATGCTTCGACTGATTCGCCTGAGTAATATAGGATCAGCTGTTCTGTGGCTTTTGGTCTTGTCCTCAATAGTTGTAGCATTTATTCCGTCAAAGTAGTTAGCAATCTTGTATAGGAACACAAGCATTTTGAAGCTAGTAGATTTTGATATTATGTAGTACAAATTTGATTCTACGCCTACTCAGTATGTTGTGCTTTGAATAGCTCTCTCACAATGCTTGGTTCATCACCTGTGCCTGGTCCATAGGTTTGTGATCATTGGTGCTGAAGTTACTTATTCAATGAGTTATGACACACTTTATGGGCTGCAATTAGCACTACGCCATTGTATATACTTTGAATCGAATGGTAAATATATATGCTCCATACTAAACAAAAAAATCCCTATGGTCTATGTTAAATATGTATGCTATCCAGTTATACTATGCAAGTGTTGATATTCTGTTGTTCTTTGACTCTAGACCTCATCTCGTGGTTTGATCTATGGGTCATGACCATTTGCTTGCCCATGCCCGCTTGTAATATATGCTGGTTGAGCTCCAATTACATGCGCACAGAACTGGGAATGCAATGGGGAGGGCACCCATCCACGTGGGGTGCAACCTCAGGGTTGGAGGGACGAGGGCAGGGATGGATGGAAATTATTCCTCTGGTTCCTGCATGTTTATTGTGAAACATATAGCGTGTATGGTATATTATATGCTTTTTGTTGTTTGCCACAGTCAAAAGTGCATATTATTTATGAAAATTCAAGTTTGGCATTAGTTGACAAGAGTTTTTTTACTCACTTACATTTAATATTGATTTATTGTGAATCCATTTAGGTCAAGGGGAGTCGTATGTGTTGTTCTATGAATTCTTCAGTGTGTTTTGGTTATTGCTAATTCTTGCTAGGCTAACTAAGGTTCATTAGTTTGAGATTTGGGGCCAAGTGTTTTGATTGTCTTCATGTTAATCAAGGTGGGAAAAATCGCAAGTGTGGTTATTGTGTCAAGTTTTAGTTGTTTAATCATATTGACAGTTATTTATTTTTGAACTTTAAAATAGTTATCCTAATTCCCTTCAAAATAGAATTTAAGTGTTTTTGTGACTAGATGGCTCTTAAACTGTTTATTTATGAGGAATTTAGTTTTGTTGGGTATTACCATCTTTTCATCTCTACCTTTGCTTTTCTTGGCTTCTGCTTTTTCTTTAGTCCCTAATTGTAGTTTATGTGCATCCTTTATATGGTACTATTCACAGTGCCAAAACAGTCTCAAACTGCTAACAAAAGGAGAGTTTCTGATTGAACATATCCTGGATCACGAGCTTTAAGATGATAATGGTACGAGTGATATGGTTGCTGAAAGAAACAAGGGCATATTCCTATGCGGCTAATGCAATAGCCACATCCATTTTTACCATTAATTGCTATGCTTTGGCAGAGTAGTCCAAATTTTTCTGCATCTGGTCACTCTCTACTGAATTAGGTTACTACTTAAGATACTATACTCGAAAGCAGTAATCTGAAAGCTTCAGTTAGTATTTTCTGTGAAATCAAGGCAATGGATATGTAAAACAATTTACCTTCCTTCATGCGTTGGTTTAATTTTGTAGAAAGAGGTTGGCACTTAATTAATTGAAAAGAAAAATATCTCTCAGGTAAAAGCTTAAGATTTTGCAAGGTGCAAATGCACAAAAGTTGTTTTTTTTTTTTTTTTTCAAGAAAGTCCTATCAACTCTTCAGCAAACCAAACATGTGCAGAAACAACAACTGTTCTAAGTACTGGATAGAACAAGGAGAAAGCAGCAGACAAAATTTAGGTGCTTATATTGTTGAATGGTGAGGTCATTTGGCAACTTATAGACAATATGATAGTGCAAAGTGCTACATATTTCATGGATACTACAACGTCAGCAGGTTTGTTCCTTTTACCTGCCTTGTGTTGTTTCTCCTGTCGCTGAGACCTGATGCATGAAATTTAAATTACTTGAAAATTGGACTCAGAAGCGAGCTTATAATCAATAGAAACATAATTAATGTCTAGTAGTATCTATTTACCTGTTCAGCATTCACATTTTGTTATTTCTCACAATTATATGATGCATTTTTACTTATTCGTTCTGCAATTTTATTTTGATGTTTGAGCAAATGAGATCTGATTGAACATTAATGCGTATGCCATGCTGATTGTTTACAATGTACATGCTTGGTTATAAGAAGAGGTGTGCTGAATTGCTTCTCAAGAAATGAGGAATCTTAGTTCTTCCAAGTATTTTGCTCTTTGGGAAATTGAGTTCCTGTTTTAAGCTTGAAATGAGATACAGCGGTCACAGATAAAATTTGATAACATAGAGCAATTCAAGATTGAAATGAACCATGGAAAGATGCAATGTCGACATATTGGAATGAAATTTTGCTGGAAATGTATGTTGCCTATTCATTGGAATGCTTGTTGTTTAATGAAGTTTGTCGGTTTCAATCGCACGGCAATCTCTGCATGCAAATGAATTAAAAATTTTCTGACTAAACCCGGAGTTGGTCCACTTCTTTTCTGCTGCAATTTTAACTCTAGTATTTGATTTTCCAGTGCATCTGTCTCGACTTGATTCTTTTGCATCCGATCTCCCATTGTTGATCTGATCTTGCCACATGACTGTCTTGGAGCAGGTTAGTTTGCCTGTTTGAGATTGATCGGGAGGGAGTGCAATCACTTGTTTAAGGAGCTGGCCACTTGAAATATCGGCAGAGTAACTTTTTCTAGGAGTAGCTTGCCCAAATTCAAATTCAGTCGAAGCTGTGTCAGCATGAGCTAGTTGGTGGACGGGCTCCTCTTGAGGCATTAAATTCTGGTTCTGAATGCATACCATGCCTGCAAACGAGAGTGAGTTATCCGAGGTAACATCGGCAGCAACATCCAAAGACATTTTATTGAGTAGAATTAGCTCTCTCTTCTCAAGGCTTTGTGACAGATTGCATTGCAACTCTCTCGCCTTTTTATAGGGAGCTTATGTATTTCTTGTTGGATGCTTGCCTTTGTCCTTTTGCAGATATTTTTTTTGGCTGTCAGGCTTATACCCAAAAATGGCTTGATCTGGGTTTCTTCATCATTTTAATGGACTTAAGGTTGATCAGTATTTTATTCTGTTGAAGTGGATTGCAAGTATGATGCTTCTGTACCCCAGCAAATATGAGCTGTGAATTTGTGGGATGAGCAATATTAATGGACTTGGTGAAGAAAGTTGGTTAAAATGAGGTAATAGATCAAAATCAATTGGGCTTTCATGCTAGTCTAGGAACAAAAATCTAGGAACAAAATTGTATTTTCCTTCGTGGCCTCATGAAAATGTACTGTTTAACTGATACAGGCAATTCTGTGAGCGTGATGCCAATAAGGCAACTGATTAAAATTCCTTAAAGCTCCTTGAGTTCCGATATGCTGCTTCTGAAAAACAGAACTGGAGATGTTGGTGAAATTGGAATTGTCACATTACCAAGGCACCATGCCAAAATGCGTTGTAAATTATGCCAGAGTTTTTGAGTGATCGCATTGATAGTGTCCAAGATGTGTATATACGTAGTGGAGTGACTTAAGCAAATGGACAATTTAGAATTGTGAATTTTATTTTATTTAATTTTTCTCTGCTCGCTTGTGGAACTTGATCTTAAAGTCAATCACCTTCTGAAAATTTGGTCACGAGGGTTATCATTCTTTTAGTTAGAAACAGAAGATAAACTGCAGGGCAAAGTACGACCTCGTAACAGTTTTCGATTAAAACAAAAAGAAAAGTCGATAATACCAACGTTGATGCACATTTGTTGGCCTTTCTCACAATACTGAGTAGGTAACTTCAAGGTTATAATTTCTGTGATTTTTTCTCATATGTCATATGGGTTATATTTTTCTTGAAGAACGGTTTTTTTTTTTTTTTTATCCGGCTCATATTTTGGGTTGTTATGTTAAGAAAATCATATTTGAAAAAGTTGATGCTGTTGTTTGCACGCATCAGGACACAATCCTTTGGATGGGAATGAATCACAGCGTCTTATGGCTTCTTCCTTAGTTGAATCACCTGGATATTTTTTCTTTTTTCTTTTTGGTATTAAGGAGGATGTGCATAAACAGATTGAAGACTTCCAGAAGACGAATTGGACTACTTTTCCTGGTTTGTGAATTTTTTGAAGATCATCTGATTATTCTCCCTCCTAGAGGCTGCACTTTGTTTTTTTTTTTTCGGGAAACCGAAAGAAAACACACACACGCACATAGTTAGATTACACTCGGAGTTAACGGATAAACCGGTCCGAAAGTAGTCTAAGGGGGACCCACAAAGAACCACGTTCAGCCAATTGGTGACAGAACGAGACCCCTGGGAACCTTAAACTCAGAGTAACTACCCTACGATCTTTCAATGTGGGATGGTGTCCCAACACCTCTCTCGCACACTCTCGCACACAGTTAGAGGCTGCACTTTGTTGCTTGACGAAATTTAGATTATTTAATTTAATGTGACTTGAAAAGAGTAAGGGAGGTCATTTCTAGGTGACAGATGTTGGTAAATTGGGTGCGATAGTCCATCCATTTGGTTCTTGGCTAAGTCGTAGTTAAGCCCAGCCTTCCATTTCCAGAGAGCTTGAAAATGATCAGGCAAAAAACAACTCAGTGCCAAGGAAGAAGACTTCACCGCCTCCAAATGGACCTCAGAATCGTTTGTCAAACTGAAAAACTTAATAAAGAACTCAGAACTTAATAAATACTTCTTTTTTTTTTTGGACACGATAGAATCTGTTTTAAATTTACTTCTATTCTATACTAGAGGAGGAGGGACCTAAAGGGGTCTAAAGGGAACTCGAAAGGGACTAAACCATCGTTGCCTCAAAAAGGTGGCTACACACCCACTAGTAAACTTTTTCAGGAAAGTTTTAATTTTTTAAAATGCAAATTAAGAAATTTAATAATCTCTTAACCTGCATTCAAGTTAGATTTAAAACTTTCAATAGGTAATTGATTAAAACTTGACAAAGAATTCGCCTTCCACAGATGGATGCTACAATTGCGTCGTACCAATAGCCAATTTAATAGCAGTTGAAGTAGACATTTGACCCACTCCTTCCCTGTCCTTTTAGAATTTCCATAGCAGAGGATTCCCGTTCTTTCTTACAGCTAGTTTCTTCCTTTCATTAGGCCGGTCCAGGAAAGGCCCACAAATCTGAATACTGGGGCTTATTTGGAGACTCCAACTTAAATATACCTACACCTGACTTATGGGCTTTCCAAGCATCCTGCAATTGAACAGCGGGTTGCTGAGACTTGAAAGGCCAACGAGCCCCCCTCAGTCATCGGCCTGTTTAGTCAAGGCATATGGGAAATATTATTTGCATTTCATTTTTTATTAATTACACTTTCAACATTTATTTAATCACATAGTCTAATAAATGAAAATTATATGATAAAAATGATAGTGAGAATATGATTAATAAAAAAAAGAGTGCTATATTTAAATAGAGGCCTATATAGGAATATAATCTAAAACAAGTGAAAATAACACAATTTCTTTTCACGGAAAAGATATAAAAATAAAATAACACCCCTTATAACTATTAGCTCTCTTTGACAAGGTTAGTGTTTTTCTGTTTAATTTACTCAAAACACTCTGTATTTGATACTGATTTTTCCATGATTTTCAACAATTATGAACTCTAAAATAAATACAAATAATTAAATTAGTTAAAAGGAACTAAATTAGTCAGAATCAGGATCTAATACATTTGTAGCAAAGGTCTTGAGTAGGCTGAAGGAATAGCAGTTAATAAAATGACCTGCCACGGTCACTCCAGAGACAACCGTTCCTGAAGGTTCACAGCCACGATGTGGCCTCAGAAATTTGTGCGGCTCAGATTACAGCATGTAACTCGATTTTCACGCCATGTATGAGGTCCACAAAAATTTGTTCTAAAGTTATTCCATGTGTAAAGAAAATTACGTGACGTGCACAAAATATTACGTACTGTTGAAAAATGCACAAACCGCCACAAACTGTTGCACCTGCAATTGTTTGTGCCCTTGTCCCCTCACTCCAGACCCTTCCAAAATAACCTTTGATCATGACAAAGATAAATTCAGCACATTTTAGTGATAAACAAATCAATGCATTGATTGTCAACGTCAGTGGAACAATGCACTCCATATTCATGGCATTGGGTCCCTAGACAAGGCATGGGCCAAAAGGTGATAGAAGTGGCCCGTGATGTTGATTTATTTTATCCCATGGTATGGTTAGTTGAGAACAACAATAATAGCCTATCATGTAAGCAAAGAAGGTGATGGGATGCTCAATAAAAAAATAATAATGATCAATCCCATGATCTTATGAATTAATTTTTTGTATACTATCTACATTATCATCATTAAATATATATAATTATTTTAAATATGAGTTTGAAATTCAAAATTTACATATGTATTATGCATCCAACTATAATAATTATATACAATTAATGTATATAAGATTAATTCTACTCTTACTTTAATTAAAGTCAAAACAAAATTTCTATTGTCGGCAACCGCAATTATCTAACATTGTCTGATAGGGGTGGGGTAGTCTGAAAAAGCTTGTATTGGAGTTGGGGATGAATCACCAGAGTAGTCACTAATCTTTTTTTTTTTTTTTTGTTAACGACAACTATCTAACCTATTCCTATGGGGAGAGACTAGCCTAAAGATAATTGTATCAGGGTTAGGGGTCTGATTTTTTTAAGAACAAGAAGTATTATACTTCTTGTGTAATATATTAGACGGAGGCTGAACCTCCAATCTAGTAAATTGTACGAAGTTTTAAGGGGCTCTCATTGGTCATTGAACCAAGTTCGAATGTTTCAGTAGTCACTGTAATTAGTAAATTGTACATATCTTACAGTTAGCAGAAAGGTTATTACTACAGCAATCCACGGGCTTTTGTAGGCAAAAAAGGTTGTTATTCTTTTTTTTGAAGGATCCGATGCCAATTTCGAATAACTAAATACAACTTGACCACAAAAGCCCGTGGATTGCCCTTTCAAAAAAGAGTTGGAACCCACTATCATATTAAAATTGGACTTCAATTCGAAAGGTATCCTAATCAAATTGGATATAATTGGCACTGTATCCTCCTTTCAAATCGTAAAACATTTCCTTTAGGCCAAATTAGCAGCCAAGTAGTAATTCTTCTGATTTTCTCTAACCATAACCATGGGTGTGATGATGGCAAAGTAACTAGTTCCATCGTGTCATGTGGATAGCGGATCCCAATCACTCTTCTCTTATCAAAACTAGAGGTACTTGAGCTGTGCTTTGCACAGCTTGGCCCCTAGAAATTTAGTCAAACACGTAACATCAAATTATTTTGGCACATGATAAATCAATAGAAATATAGGAGAAAATTGGGCCTCAAAACAATTAAAATTAACAAATGTTATTTGAACTCTCATTTTTTTAATCATATTTTCACTATTATTTTTATTATATAATTTTTATTTATTGTAGGAATATAATTAATAAATATATGGAGTATAAATAAAATTTCCCTCAAAATTTGTTGTGAAGAGAAATTTCATCTATGAAGTTAATACCCCTATTTATTGTGATTTGAATAAAGATTTTTGAACTATTATTATGATAATACCCAAAAAAGAGAGAAAATCAATACACTACAAGTGCATTGATGTATTAATTAGCAGCATAGTCTTAGTTGTAACTAAATCAAAAGTAATCATAATGCTTCCAGTATTTTAATAATGAGAAAAAGTTTAGAAAGCCACTAAGACATGTCACAATTTTCAACATCAATATAACTTACTCTAAAGTTTCACATTTTTCTTTCTTTATTTATTTAAATCTCGTTTAAAGGTGACAACATTATCCTGCAGCTCCAGAATATAAATAGCAAGGTTAGATAAAAAAAAATATGAATTGCTACGTTTCCAGATCTACATATACAAATTAGAATTGAACCATTTTTTTTATTGCAAAAACATTTTCCTAATCAAAATTGAATTTTCTAACAATTTTTAATTGTGACTTCTACCACCAACTACAATTTTTTATATGCCAACCCAATTGATACTACAGAACCTGAATAATTAAAAAACAAACAAAAATTAACGTTAGTTTAAATATATACAAAATCTTATAGAACACATAGGTAGATGAATGCCTAACTAGATTTATCTTGGTGAAAGCATCACATGATATATCTTTTCTCTTTAAAAAATACACAAAATTGTAGATAATTACAAAATGTAACCAAAAAACAAAGAAAAAAAAATATGAAGTAAGAAATCAAATCGTGGGAGGAGAAAAGAAAAGAAAGAATTATTGTTCTATTCTTCATAGAAAATGATCATTGGTATAAAATGAATTTAAAGATCTTTTTACATATTTTAATATTTCACCTTTTATCCATGAAAAGTACCAAATAATAGCATCATCCTATAAATTTAACAAACAAATGCCAGTTGACTATAACATTATGATCGAAGAATAGAACAAATATGAGAGATTAGACATGAAGAAAAAAAAGGAAGAAAAGAAAATGTAAAATGGGATAAAAAAATTAATAAAAACTTCTCTTTGTTAAGTAGCTAATCATCTCGACGAAAAAAAAAGAACATGACAACAATTTTAGTTAGATTAGTTTAAAAAAATAAAAAATAACAGCACTTGCTGCAAGAAGAAGAAGAAGCAACACAGTTGATTTTCTGAAGGAGAAAAAATATTTTAATTATTTTGGCCGAATTGAATCAAAAAAGGGAAGGAAAAGTTTAGCTAAAATGACCAAGAATTCACTTGTCAAAAATATGTGCAATGTGTCAAAAAGATGGGGTGCTATAATAACTTGGCTTTTTTTTTATATATAATAGGTAGATCATTTGTCAAAAAAAAAAGAGAGAAAACAAAACTAAAAAGACTTCCTATTCTGCAGAAACCAAAGAATAGGACAACATTGAATGAGGAAGGTGACATTTGTACTGGCAACCCTCCACCTACGCTACCGCTAACTAAACCCCATCTATTATGATCTCAAGACTGATAATATCACAGCGGTCCCACATTTCCTCCTAGTCTTCAATCTTCATCCTTATCCGCATTGATTTAATCCACTATTTTTCTTCCACTTAGCAGCCCCTCCGTGTCATGCTACAAACTAAACAGGGCTGTTGTGTAGTGTACAACTGTACATAGGAAAAAAGTCTTGCGAGTCAGCATCTAAATTATTGAAAAAGAAGAAATAAAAAATAAGATATATATTTTTTCTTTTGTTAAAACTAATTTCTGGAGACAAGGAGATATTTTGGCTCTCCCTTCTATTTATTCCGAGCAGTTGAGGCGTTTCATCAAGAAAAAGCAGAAGAGGAGAAAAGAAAAGAAAAGAAAGAAAAATCAGTAAGCAGCTGAGTGGCTAAAGCTTGCAGCAAGATGGTTCTGATAGACAAGCTGTGGGATGATGTTATAGCCGGACCTCAACCTGAACGTGGCCTGGGAAAGCTAAGGAAGCTCCCCACCCAGCCCTTGAACGTCAAAACCGGTACCCCTTCCCCTTCATCATCCAATTCTAAAGCTTCAACTTCTACTTTTATAGTGTGTGTGTGTGTTGTATATTTGTGGATGTCAGTTTCTTTTGTTAGAATATGAATTAATAAAGGCCTGCCTGCATGGGTGAGCTGCTATAGAGTACATCTTGCAAGTGTTACAGTCACTTGCAGGAATCAGCATGATGATCTGAATCTCTGCCATGAGATTCTGTTTTTTTTTTTTTTATAAACAAATAAATTTTTTTTGACGATGATCACTTTGTGTACTAGTTCTATTATGTGTGACAAATACTGGGCATGTGGTGTTATTGATTTAGATGGGGGGGCAGGTGAAGCTAGCAGCAGCAAGTATCAGAGGTCCATGTCTATGCCACCCAGTCCTGCAACCCCGGCAACTCCGGGAACACCAACCACTCCGTCGCCGACGGCAGCCCGCAAAGAGAATGTGTGGAGGAGTGTTTTTCACCCGGGGAGTAACATTGCTACCAAGGGGCTTGGATCAGATCTGTTTGACAAGCCTCAGCCTAACTCTCCCACTGTCTATGACTGGTACTTGTTTCCCAAGTCGCATGTAAATTTATCCAGATTAAGATAAATTTAACTCGAAATTGAAAAAAAAAAAAATGGGGGTAAATTAGTGAACAAGTTGCATGTCCTAAGCAGAGAGATCGGTAATTTTTTTTTTCTTCCCATTTGATTCTTTTTTTTTTTTTTTGGGAAGATCTTCCCATTTGATCCTTGGATCCTGGCTTTTTGGCCCTCATGAAAACTTGGAAGTACCTATGATAAAATCTGCAGTACAAGTTGTCAGATCTAGAGTAGCCATATCGTTTTTTTAGTTAATGAACTATGACAACTGAACAGACTTAATACATGCCTCAGACCGAACCTCTCCCACCGTCTCAACTTATAGGGAGTAGTAGTGTTTTCATTTAACATTTCTTATGGAGAAATTTACCCAAAAAAATGACAAAAAACATGGCAAGGGGAAGAAAAAATGGGAAAGTAGTTTCAAAGTTGCATGTCCTAAGTAGAGATCTGCACAGTATTTTTCATTTGATTCTTGAATCTTGGCATTCTGTCCTAATAATCTTTCTTGATGCATGATAAAAGCCTTTAGGACCAGTTGTCAGATCTAGTGTCAGCAGTAGTACTCTTTTTATTTTGGATGCCCAAGTGGAACTATAAAAACTAATCAATCGTGTCCATTGAGCATACAAGCAGCAACTTATTGGGGTTCTAAAATTTTTGATTTCTTGATACTATGGAGAATAAAAAGTACTTGCTAGTGGTATTCAAGATAACCATATACTAGTAACTTATACATAAACCTTTCTCTCTGTTTTTTTTTTTTTTGTCAAATTTAATTACAGGCTCTACAGTGGGGAGACTAGGAGCAAACATCGCTGAAGCGAGTGATAGCCGATGGCTCCTACTACTACTGCCTATGTAAATAGCGCGTTGGAGTTATTCTCAACCTAGTAGCTCTCATATGATGTTGCAGCTCTGCAAGAAGGCACCTCAATTAATGGGTTTTTTTTTTTGTAATTATGGATCCATGGTGTCTTTTTAACTAGTTTTCCAAAGCTGACTGCAATGTGTTTGTTTTTCATCTCATCTCAAGTGCTTTTTAATGTTTGATGAAGAATCGGTAGTGTGTGTTGTGTGTGCGCCGTGGATGGTGGACACAAGCAACCTCCTGTTACTGCTTGCTTGCTTGCTCTTATCTATGCTACTGCTATTATTAAATAAGAGAAGTTGGATTTGAATTTTGTTACAGGTATCATATTACTATGTTCTTGTACTAATTGACTACTTCGTGCTTATCTGACTCGTCCCGTGGCATTAAGAATTGATTGAGACGCCGTACATCAATTATTGAGGTCCAGTTACAAATAAAAAAAAATTGATGTTGATGTTGATTATTTTAGTCTGATTAGTAGACAAAAATAATTGAGGGAAGGATGACGGAGTGGTTAGAGAGCAGCTTCAAAGGACTAATTATATGCTTACAACTCGCAGTAGGATTGCCATGTACAAACTAGCCTGGTCTGTATCGTTACAAATTGGAAAGAAAAGGTTACTCAAAGGGAAATATATAGAAAGTCTACGATTGTGATTTATTCCTTAAACGGGGAGTTTAACACCACCCCTTGGATGTAGATATTATTGATTAAGGATCAAATCAAGTGCGGGGCATTCCGAACATAGAAATTTTGTTTTGCTTAGGAGCTCTTGATATAAGGGTTAAAGTCGAGACTCTAAAGTGCTGAAATTTTTTTTTCAATTATTGGATCAAATCTTATCCAACCTTAAAGCAACCCCTTTTCGATTAATTGTAGTATGTAATCTCTGGCAAAGAACCTAGATTGTGTTATGTGAAGGGAAATGAACCTTGATATGTCCATTATTTCAGACGTAATCGTGGGCTTCCAAATATTTGTGGACTTCCAGTGAGCGATAAAATACCCGATATAACAATTGTACGCAAATGCGTGTGGGCTTAATTTGTCCATCAATCAATCGTCGGCGTGAGGCTTCCAAATATTGATGGGCTAAGGGGTTTGTGAAAGCTAAGGGGTTTGGGTTTCACACGTTTGACCCTCTTACGCAATACATCAGTTCATAAATTGATTTTCTTCCGAACCATCCATCTTTTCATCTGAGGAAGTTGCTGCATTTTCCGAAGGGAGTCTTGGATGGGAAGCCTCTCTTTGTTTTTCTTACTTTAAATCTTTTCTGAAATACACGTCCAACATAATGCTATAACGCTAGATAGAGGAAAACCAAGAGTGAGAACTGTGAAGTGTAGGGCGTCAATCTTAAAAGCTCTTGCTTTCCCTTTCATAACTCACAGTTTTTTGTATGAGTGTTTCGATAAATGGACTCTGCGAAGACACTTCAAAAGCCGGCAACTTTTAAAAGCTCTTGCTTTCATTGCCTACTTTTTTGTAGGAAAACAAAAAAGAGGAACGGAAATAAAAGTTCTTTAAGCCTACCCACTCAAACAGCACAATCCCTATTTCAGACCAACCAACCCATTCTTAATCACTTATCCATCATCACCGGGTTTGTTATGTATGCCATTTATGAAGCCTAATCTTTCTTGTGATGTTATAGAAATTTTGTCACCTCTTCCAGGATAAATCTTGCCTGTCACTTGTCACGACGAGACATTGCCGGCTGATGCAAAACTGGTAATTGCCAATAACAATCTATCTATTGATATACTAAGTAGCACAAGCAGGTTTTCCATGCCAATATTAACTGCCAATAACAGGGTAACAAAAGAATATAAAAGGAAGAAAAATATGTCCTGGAAAACATAGATGAACAACATCAGCGGAACAAATCCTTCCATTCAGACTGCATCAAACATGCAACAGGTTATGGGCTTCATGAAGCAATAACTTGGAACGAGTACTTGTTTTCGGATATCAACGAATTAATTAAGCGAGAGTTTCATATACGTACCTAAAAAAACAACAGCTGAGACAAATATTTAAATAGGGTCAGATGGGGACTATGTCAAAAAGAATAACAAGCATCTCCAATAACTCAGACAAGTACAAAATCATAAACAAGATTATGTATAATTGTCGTTGAAACTTTATCTACGCATTCTTCGGCTACTGAGAACAATCCACTCAAAAGGGCCATACATACAAGAGCTTCCCAGTTTCTGAACTAAATTAGAGTTCCCTTAAGCACTATATCTGTATACATCTTTCCTAAACCCTTCTACTTCCGCCTATATGCCAAAACCTGCAAGCAGCAAGAACATAAGCAGAATACCACTGATCAACACACAGGGCATGAGAATTCTAGTTTAGTATTTAGTAAATTTACAGTTCATGTTCTGCATGTTAAAGTCATCTCAAACAGAAGGCTCACCAAATTGCACTGACTGGAACTGTAAATAGTTCGAATGTCACCCAGGGTCTGATGCTCTTCCAACCTTTCCGTATTTTCAGACTGATCAAGAAAAGCAGATGCACTAGGGGCTTCATTGTTGTGTTTTGAGGGAAACCCCTTTTTAAGTTCTCTTTTCCACCAAATTTCAATTTCCTCAGCTTGCATAGAAGTTTGGAGAGCAACATACTGTACAGTATAGACATAAGAACTAGTTACAGACTAGGAACATAAGCTCCTCAATGTGGATTGCTATATATGAGAAATGACAACTTAGGATGTGCGAGCATCTTACTTGGCACAAGTGTCTCACTGACAAAGTAGGCTTACAACTAAGGTAAGGCCTCTGCAAATTGGGTATTTCTTCTTTATCCATGGCAACAAGCTCAAGACTGACATCCAACTGAAACAATCAAAAGAGAAACCATCCTCATGCTAGAACATTGTGATGTGACGAGCTAAAAAAGCAAGTTATGCTATTTTTGTTGCAGAAGTTATCACTAATCTAGTCCAACATCCAGACAAGCAGGATGTCCATGGCATGTACCAATAAAAAGAGAAGTAAACACTAATTGGAACAAAATCAACGTACACCTGAGGAAAGCACATAATGTATAGTCTACCTCCTCATTCTTTACATCTGAACAACGTAAAGAGTCCATCAGCTTTGAAAGTCGGCTGTTTCTAGCAAACTTGCCATTGCCACCACTAAAACCACCATGTCGGGTATGACTGCGCATGCCACCTTTTCCCCATGCAAGAATTTCTGTGCCGCCAATCAGTCCAGCAGAAGCACCAAGCAGCTCTCTGTTTACTTCTGAATCATTCTCATCGTACCCTGCATCAGAATTGGCTGCCGCAGAAGACTGTGAAAAACGAGCACCTCCCCATCTTTTTTGTCTTTTTGGTTTCACTTCTGGACTGCGCTCATCAGCAGAAGATGAATCTTTTCCACCATAAATTCCATTAGCATCATCATCTTCGTCAGATCCCTGATGTTCAGAAGTTCGAAGATTTCTCCTTCCCCTCACATTTCGGTAACTGCCATGAGATCTCCTTGCTGCAGCCCTAGCTGATCTTTTTCTTCCCAGTGCTTCTGTCTGTCGGCGAAAAGTCTGGGCAATTGAAGCTTGTATCTGACCAAATAACCAAAAAGATGAGTAAATGACCAATTCTAGGAAACCAATGGTCCAAAGCAGACATGCAATTGGGCTGTAAACAAATCAAAGACAAAGCCATACATTGGAATGGTCATTTTATATTTGTTAGAAAGCTAATGTCTTGTTTACATGGGCATATACAAAAGTGTGCTAAAGAATAAACAAAATTGACGCATAGGAAATGAGATCC
Source organism: Coffea arabica (assembly GCF_036785885.1). Lineage (NCBI taxonomy): Eukaryota > Viridiplantae > Streptophyta > Magnoliopsida > Gentianales > Rubiaceae > Coffea > Coffea arabica. The sequence goes on along the minus strand of NC_092313.1, from coordinate 11,981,654 downwards.
AGACAAAAGGCAGAAACTGGGATTCCCACATTTGTCATTCACAATTAAGGCAAAGCTATTCCTGCAGTGAAGGTCAACTGTTGGCTGTGCTAGTTACTGCATAGGAATTCAATTCTCCTCGAACTATTTATAGCATACCGAGGTAATAAGGAAGAGAAAGTGAAGGAAATCTAGACTGAACTCAAGTTCTGAGGTGAAACAGAACTAACTCACTTGCTTATTACGAGCTTTCTCCTCTTCATGGAAAGCCATTTCCTGCTACAATACCAGATAAAGAGAGTGCTCATGTTCAGCAAAAAATTAGACTAATTGGTCCCTTAAACGAAATGGAATAATATATTAAACTATACCTCCTCCTCATATTTATCTATATCTGGATATAGAGCAGCAATGAGAGCATCATATTTTGGATCATCCCTCAAAGAACGTCGACTAGCACAATGCGTGCGACAAGCTGGGCACTCGTTGTTCCTGCATTAAAGGTCAAAAAATAAGTATGGATACAGGAGGGCAACCACAGTTTAAACATGAGCATGATACAGTACCCAAGTCGCATTGACTTGTCAATGCATTCTCTGCAAAAGCGATGAAGGCATTCCATAACTGTTCTTGTCTTCCGAATGATGCCTATCCATGATATATGGGAAAGAAAATTATTAAGAAACATTTAGTTGAAAGTAAAGTTGGAAGACTAATAGATCAGAAAGTACAGAGATCTCAATTTCTTGTTTGCCTTCACAACCAAATGGTGGAAAGCCATGTGAGCCATCTCACAGTTATAGCACAACCAAGTCCCAAACCAGTAAAAAAGTGCCTCCATTTTCTTGTTCTTTTTCTACTTCCTAGCTAATGCTTGCTTTAACTACAGTGCTTAAGGAACAAAAGGATAACTGATCAAGGAAATATTTCCTTTTACAGGGTGTTTGCAATATAATGTTTTTGGATATCTTTCCAACCCATATCTGACACAACTTGTAGCGCTAATACAAAAGCAATATTTATTTCTAATAATTTTTCAACATCCAAACTTCTGCAGAATATTTAAATCAAGGAATGTGAACGAGTATCATGATAAACAAAAATAAATGGAAAAGTATAGCATATAATACATTGTCATAGTAGCAGAGGATATATCTAGCAAAAGGTACCTGCTGAATACTCATAGAAACAATCAGAAGACATTGAAGATTTCTGTTTATAATAGTCATAATACCAATACACCAAAGAGCTCTTAATTTGGTAATTGTTACATATTGTATTCATTCAACTAAATGGCTAGCTAAGAATAATTATTTAGACATCTATATATTTGATACCTGACCCTATAATGAACTAACAATGCCGGCATTTTGAAATTTCACTAGCCCAAGAAAAGGTTTTCATTTCAAGAAGCTGCGGCATACTGGCAAAAGTTACTGACTTGACACAAGAATAAGTTCCTGATGACAAATTCATTCTGCATCATTGTTCAGACAAAATATCCACTATATAAACTTTTGACCTTCAAGGACAAGCAGCTTCAAGGATTTAAAACTCAGGGAATCAAATCTCACATGAGAGTAAAGCCAGAAAAATCACAGACAAGTTCCTCTCCTCCCCAGCAAAAATATTTCCAAACTTTTCTTGCAAAACTGAATAGAGAACAATTCTATTGATATTTTATCCGTCTCATATTCATGATCAGGTATTGAATCACATACTTTAACTTGCAGTTAAGAGAAAATTAATCTAAACTTTTTAAAGCATGTCACATACCCAAGCATATCGGACACTGGACTTCCTTCCGTATCTCTGACAATTTCACGATGATAAATCTGCAGAAGTGGTAAAGCATAAGTGCAGAGAGGTAATTTTCAGAATTCCTTAAAAGCAAATCAGTGGAAGTTTGTAAACAACTATGCAGCCAGCACCTTTCCAAGCACATAACCCTGAAATTACATGACAACAGATAAAGTAAGAGATAGGGCTGTTGGACGGAAGTAATCATACTTATGCGAACTTAATCTTCATTCTCTCAACCTCATAATTCACAGAGAAAATTTCATAATTGGCGAAAATGAGGTAGCTTGGTGTAAAACCATGCTGTTACTGTCCATCGAGGTTTTCAATTTGTCCAGTAGCTCACAAAATTAGACAGGAAACTTTTCTAATGCACTAAAAGACAAACAACGGCTGGCCAAGATATTATGGTACGTGTCTTTCAAATGCCTTTTCATTCTAACTAAGATCCTACAGCAAAAGAGGACCAAAAGTAATCGATGACTGAAACATGATGATAATGATGCATGGCTCCTTGAACAAAGGCCAGGTACAGTGTCTACTGTACTGGAAACTTCAATTGTGTAACACCCTCATTTCAGTGGCCTAATGCAAATTTGAAGACTGAAGGCCCCTCATCTTCCAAATCACCCTCTCAGTATTTCAACTCTTCTCTCACTCGCTTCCCAAAGTACCCTTTCATCCTCACATCTCTCAGAGAACTGCATGCGCTAAATCCTCTCACATGGATATAGAGCCTTCAGGAAATCACCTAGCACATCATGGTAAAAATATCACACGTGGCTTACTAGACTGTCCAATTATCCAGCTACATATCCTGCGTAGTAACACCAAAAGGCAGGGAAGGAAGGGGAAGGCGGGGAGGGAGAAGAACAACTTCCAACAGCCGAACTAACTCCCCCACAGATCAAATCAAGTTTAAGCATAATTTTTAATAAGTAACTCCCAATCAGCAAATTCATGCACAGAACTTTAAAGGAAAAATAGGAAACCTATTCCATCTCAGCAAGCTCAATTAGCAATCGCGACCACCAAGTTTTCAACGTTAACTAGCTTCAACGAAATTTGAAATATACCCATTTGAACTTCCACAAATGCTGAATAGAACGTGAACTACAGAGCTGGAAGACCGGGAAAAGTTAACAGAAATGATAGCTACAACCACTAAAACCAGAGAAATCGTGCGGATCTCAAACTAAGCGCCTCCAGCTACACATTCAAGCCTTGATCAGCTCTAAACATAAAAAATCACAGTCATAAGACAATCAATCACAATGCCGAACACATAACCAGACATGCACATGCACACATACAAGTATCTACAAAAGCAGAGAGGAACAGTGAAAAAAGTTTACTCGTCCTTTTCCCCGTCACTCGACGATGCACTTCCATCGGAATCTGCTAGTGAAGGAAAAAGAAATCGAGTCAAAAAAAAGTTGAGATGAAAGAGTAGCAAAAGCAACCGACCAAAATTTCTCCGCTAGAAAATAACGTCTCGAATTAGGTAAACGTATACGAATCTGTAGGCCGTAGACGTGTAGGTAACGTACCGTCAGCGTCATCGGCTTGTTCTCCGTTGTCGTTCTGGTTACGTTGGAGCGAATCATCGTCTTTATCCTCAGGCGGCTGCTGCTGCAGTGCAGGAGGTGGAGACGCAGGAGGAGGCAGAGTCGGAGGTGGAGGCGGAGGAGGAGTCTCCTGTGAACGCTTTTGTGCTGGCATTGTCTAGTCAAAGGCGTGGGTGGAGGTGTTCGCCGCCGCGGGAAGTGGCGGACCTGGCGGGGAAGGAAGGAGAGAGAAAGGCAAGAAAGACTAGAGAGAGAAGCGATTCGGTGTGGCTTTCGTTTACTCTGTTGTGTTTATACATATACACTACTACTACTACTATTTACGCTGCGCGAGTTGTATAAATTAATTAATAATGAATTGTTTACCTGAAACTGAAAAAAAATAAAAGAAGAGAAATTTTGGAGACAACTTTTCTTTTCTTAGCATTCAAAAAGGTACTACTGTGCATGCACAAGGAACAAGTCTTCGAATTTCATGGCAAATTGCTAATATGACCCTTTAACTTGTTGAGAATTTTATATATCAAACAATAATTTTGATCCACTGCGCCTCGTGCTTTGAATTTGCTTTATAGCATGTAACAATCAATTGCTCGAATGGATCCAACCACCTCGAATATAGATATGCATTTAGTCATGGAAAATGAAGAATTAGTTAAATGAGGAAACATTATTAGTTTTAATTTTTAAGGGGGAAATTTTTTTTGTGGGTTTTGTATTATCCAAGAATGGAATTTTGTGGCAAATTCCAGTAGCAAATTGGTGAGAATAAAGTAGTTAGCTAATTTGGAAAGGCAAATGTTATATTTGCACTTCCATTTTGGTTAATCACACTTCCACTGTCACTTTAATCATATGATTTTCATTTATTATACTATATGATAAAATAAATTGTAGTAGCGCAAAAAATAAGAAATGGAGCGCAACTAATGTTTCCCTTTAAAAAAATTCTTGATTGTTTGATGCTCGTTGGTGATTCTTCAACCACTCTATACTAACACTTTTCCATTTAACTTGCTGGTTTTGGTAGGGGGGTTACTCTAACTTATGCTCTTAATTAGGGGCTGCATATCCACGGGATGATATCTGCTCGAGGACAGACTTGACGTCCACTTTCGTACTAGCAAATTCCATTGCACATTAATTATATAGTTCTATACAAAAATGTGCTTCCAAGAGTTACTTATTAAAAAATTGCAAAAAAGAGCAAAAATAATTCATCATTCAAATCATAATAAAAAGCATTCAGCAATCAATAGCTACATGTCTTAGAGATGCCATTAGGGTCACCTCAGTGATCAGAAGAGAGCTCATGAAGTCTTTTTTGTTATCAAGTTCGAAGTTCGAATGTTGTAATTGGATTCGAATCTTATGTCTGACAGTTAGGAATGGAAAGGATGTGGGAAGGGGTGAGAATAGAAAAAAACCTAAAAAACATTGCACTTTGTTTGCCGACCGACCGACTGTCCGTTTTTCTTTCTTTTTTTCCTTCCAACTATTCTGCTTTATTGCTAGATATTGTTAGGGAATACAAATAAATCTCGTGGTCGGTATGTCAAACAGGTTAAATGATACCACTGAAACGAAATCAAGGAAATAGCTAGTAGAAGTAAAAGGACATACATTGAATATCAAAGTAGAAAATGTGTGATTACAAACAGAGGTGTCAAAATAGATGATTCGAACGGATTTGGGTAATGCCCATTTATACCCATTTAATAAATGGATATGGGCATATCTAATTACCCGTTTATGAGTCATTTAAAATTTTATTTATTTTTTTGCATGTTATTTGACGAGAAATATTGGTATTTTATTATTATTAGATTAGTAAGATATTCAAATTTATTTGTTTAACACTTATTAAAGTTGAGTTTACATGCATAATTATTTTTAAATGGATATAAATGGGTTAATTGAGTCAACCAACTACTCACCAATTAAATTGGTTTTTTTGGGTACCTAATTAGACTCATTTAAAATTAATGAGAGGGTTTGAACGGATCAACATAATTGGATTGTGATCGACACCTCTAATTACAAATACTTAAAATTGTTCAATTATGAAAAAACTGGCCAATTGCCGAATATCTATTCTGTTTTGGTACTTGACATATTACTTCCAATTAAGTTTGACTCGAATTTTCTTTTCATTTCGTGAAAGTCATCTTTACCTTTCGAATTTCGCATATGAGGATGGTAAAATTAATTGTGGTTGGAGATATATCAGAAGAGGGGATAAAAGTTAAAAAAAAAAACAACAATGGAGAGATAAGAGAGGTAATTCGAGTAGCTTCATAGTAAATGAAAGATTTTAGTGTTAAATTGGGAGAAATGCTACTACTGTGCTAATATCCTTAACTCTAATATTGTATGGTAACATTGCATTTGGACCTTTCACAAATATAAGATGCAACATATACATTAACACAATAATCACGGTGCTTTAGCCAGTGGCCACTAGGTGGGATTTACAGCCTTTCTTGGGTGCTAGATCACTGTACTAATGCGCTAGTTGGATTGGAGGTGATTTCTTCCCCTCTTGGTTCTCTTGAGATCTCATCGGATCCTTCTCCTTTCCTCGGAGTGTAAGTCTAGGTTAGCTAGTTACAATTGTGATAAAGAATATATATATATATATACATATATATTAGGGTAAATTTTTATGCATTTATTATATATATACTAGCAGATTTAGATGAATGTCAAGTCACGTATATAAAATTAGCTATTCAAATTCAAATTAAGATATCGCATTATACATCTCGACCTATTAGTATATACACTAATAGTGTAAAAAAATTTATTTTATATAATACCAGAACAAATATAATGCTTAAATAACAATGCAGGCACACAACAACATGAAAATATATAATAAATTTAGGCTAACAGTAGAGTTTTTTTTTTCCATAAATACATTTAATTTAAAATCGAATGAAAATAAAGCATAAAGCATAAAAAGCAGTGATGATTGAATAGATAAAGAAGTATTGATCCATTTGTCTGGGTCTAGCACTGTATGAGCTTGACATCCGACCCACAGAGAAATTTTTGTGCTTGAATCTCGAAAGGTCGATAAATATGGACCAAGTTGTGAGCTTTTTCGGGAGCTCGATTCAGCTGGATTGATTGAAGGTTAAGAAAGCCCAAAAACAAGTCTTCCGGTTTGGTTCTCTTTCTATTTCCGGTAGCCGTTAATTAACTGTCTATCCCGCCTCGTAAGTAGCAAACCTTAATCCAAGAACTATTACCCCACAAGTCCACATTCCTTGCAGTTGATGCTGATTCAGAAATCAGGAGTCAAGACCAGCCCCAGATAAGATACCAGACAAGTATGCTTCAAAGAACCAATGAACAAGGATGAACCATTATTATCTTTTACTACTGTTTGGAAGTTGATTTACAAATTGCTTGTTCTTTTCTCTCAGTTTATACTCGGTGTAAAAATTGTATGCTCCATAGCTTCATCATCATCATCGTCAGATTCTTTGGAACTGAGCTGTCACGTAAGCTCTGAAACATGGGCTTCCCTGAAATTGTCGATTTTGCCCGCAATTTCGCCGTCATGGTCAGAATTCAAGGCCCCGTGAGTCCCTCTTTGCAGAAACTCATACGTCAAACTACTTTATATTCCATATTTTTCTTTGCGTTGAGAATAATTTCGTATTTATGTGTTGGCTACTATTTTTTTGGTGTTATGGTTATTTAAAGAATCACACCACAGTACTGGTAGTTGGCTATTCGATTTTGTTGAAGCTATGCTAATTTTATAGTGTTAGATTAACTGGGTTTAAGTTTTCATTCTGAGACACTTGATTTCAGGACCCAAAGGGCCTAAAAATGCGGAAACATGCTTTCCACCACTATAAGTAAGTGTTACATGGGGTACTTTGATTATACAATGTTGTTATGTATGTACTGTGCAGAAACTATATTTGATATCATAAAAGACTGATCTTTTCTATGTTTTTGGCCCATTTTTGCATAATTTTTTTGCTGTAGTTCTGGCAACACAACATTGTCGGCGTCAGGGATGCTTTTACCTGGATTTTCTTATTATCCCTCAAGAACCAAGGAAATCGGTAATGAGAACTGGGATGCAGAGTCTGTACGGAATTCTGTGTTGGTTTTGACTGTTGCATCAGTCATTGAGCCTTTTGTCAGTAAGCAACACAAGACAGACATCTATAAGGTTGGTGGAGCTTCTTAAACACGTTAATGCATTGAATCAAAGAATTGCAGCTGATATATGTATAAATATATATATATATATATTGTTTTTGTACTGAAGTTGCTTCCAATGTCAAGCAGGATAAACCCCAGTTGCTATTTGGTGTTCAAATTGAAATATTGGTTGAGGTACAAGTCTATCAAAGGATTTTAATCTGTTGAGCTTTTTGCTGTCACGAGATTTCTTTGCTTATGTTCATAGGTAATGTGCTGATGTACAGGGGAAAAGGGAAATAGATGTTGAAATCACAAAGGGGAAGACTTCTCAATGGATTCCAGCGGAACTTCTAACGATGGTAAGCTTTTTGTAAAGTGTTTGTGGAGTACAAGCTATAGAACTTTTGAACAAATTGTTTTGCCATTCTTCTACATGTCATCTTGTCTTTTATGTATCAAGATCACTGTAGCATTGCAAGTTGCTTTTCAGACTCTTTGCAACGCCTAGTCAATGGCATTTGGCCGAAGATGATAATCTCTCAATAGGATACTGTGTTTTAGCTGGTTGTGGGTCTTTAGATGAACTAATATGCTTGGTTATTATCAAACTTTATTCTCTTCCAATGATGCATTGTATTCTTGATTTGGGTTTATCTAGAAAGGCTCTTGACACTCCTCATGTGATGTTAAGGTTAACATTCCTGTATCATCCAGTGCTGTACAATCTCTCATTGAAACTGCTTCTGGTTCTTTGGAGCATGGTTGGGAAATTGGTTGGTCATTGGCTTCCTATGCCAGCGTTCCCCAATCTGTTATGGGTGATGCTCAGTCAGAGGTAAATTGCTCTTCATGGTTGACATATTTGGTTCCCTCCTCCTTTTATACAGAACATCAAATTATCAGTTAATGTTGAATTCAGAATATAATCTGAGGTAAACTTTATGCAGATTTATACATAGGAGGTTATTTCTAGTCATGGCAAATGGTTAACACACTAACACACATACTGTTTCCTTTTGTAATGGTTGATGATGAATCTGAAGTACCACATTCCTTGTAGTAAATCTCTATGCTGTTATGCTCTCTTATCTGATGTTGCATCACATTTTGTCTAATCAAACTAAGATAATTTCCTATCGTGGAAGATTATATGCCAAAATTAGCAGCTTCAACTTCCTAAACAAAATCTTTAAGTGTCACAGCAACAAATCCTATTCCTTGGAAACAGCTGTTTCCCCTTGCATATCTTGACCAAGGAGTTCATTGCATGAATCAGACTTCTAGCCTAAAAGCAAACTTTTAGCAACATGTCAATTCCTTTCAACAGGGGTTTCCACTTAAGCCTTTTTCACGTGAATATGTCATTGATATGAATCAAATGCCTCATGGCAACTTGTGGGATCTCTTTAGAACTTCCACTGAATTTAACCTTTCCTTCTGCTACTCAGTGAAAGTGCAAGCTAATCACTGGTTTTAGCTGATTTTTACTTATCTTGGAGCAGAGTTACTCAATCCTCCTAAATTATCTATATGGAATTCTATTATGTATGAACTATGATAAAGCAAAATTTTGGCAAATCAGTCGCTTCTTCAATGATTTGTACGTCTCCTTGAAGGAATGAATGAGTGATGATAGCATGTGATTGTTACCTTTCTGTAATCATGTTTTTGAATAAGCCTCCCAAACTGTCAATGGAAGCCTAAATTTAATTTTTTTAAAATTTTATTCATCTACTTCATTGTAGTTTTGAGAGGTGCTAATATGGATCAATTTCCATTAACTAGCATCATGATATATTTTTTGACCTTTCAAGCGTCCAAGGCTCCTGTTCAGAGTTCTCTGAACTTATTCAGCATTTGGACCTTGTCTTGATTCAGAAGTATATTAGTTGATAGAAGATAGAAAGTCCATTTGAGACACAGACTATTGATTACAGAAAAAGAAAGCAAAATACAAGGACTGTTGGATATGCAGGTCACTGGCTTGTTATATGCACCTTCTTGGAAAGTTGTCTATACTATTTAATTGCTTATTTTCTGCTTCCCAAGTAAAGTGTGACCAGGTGCATTGGTGCTGGACTACTAGTGTCTTAAATGTAGCTAGTTCAGTAATATTGTACCCTGTGAGACCCATTGATTCATCTGGCAACTTAAGACTGAATCTTGTGTTAAATTTTTTCCTACTTTGTGAAAATTTTCACTTCCAATTGAAACAAGGTATTTTGTAGAGTACATAATTCCAGAGTAACTGTTCTATATCAGATAAAATATGCCCATGATACATGTCAGTAGACAATAGTCCAAGTTGATGTTATATGTAATATGATAGCCTAGTAATCATTTGCAATTTAGTAAATGCTTAGTAAAAATTTGAACTGTTATTTACCCAAAAAAAAAAAATTGAACTGTTTAAATTTAATCTTATATTGATGATAAATGATTTGCTGCAACTAGTGTGGTTTGAATTGCTCAAACATTTTACATACGTACTTCAATTTGTAATGGTCCATAAAAGGTGTTCTTCTGAGACATCACAAAGTTTGACATGAGAGGTTATGTACTGTGTAACAGGAACTCTCAATTGATGATTTCAGGTTGAGCAATCTCCTTTCCAGATGCAAGGGCAAATGAGGGGGTCAGAATCAAGCAATCCAAGTATTTTGGCTGCAATGACTACAAGGATGGCACTTCTTCGTGTTTCCAAAAAGTTTTGTAAGGTCATAATGGATTTTCCTCTTTTTCTGTGTATTTCTCATGTAATAGAAAGATTGAATTTTCCTGTTTTTTGCTTTTGTTATCAGATTCTCAGTTATCACGGCAAGATTTAGTTTATTTCCAAGGTAGTAGAGACCACTGTTACGATGAGCTGAATGGAAAAATGTACTTAAGATGGATACATTCATTAAGATGGATACATTCATTAACTATAACTAAACTATGGAAAACACGATTGACAAGTACAAGAATAAATTTTAATCCCCTTTAATTGCATATGCCATTAAAAAAGGTTGTGAGGTTTAATAGCAGTAAGTATAATTGTTTTTAACTGCTTTTAGGTTCTGCCAGAGTTGAACACATCTCCTCGAAGTCAGAAAGGAGATATTCTTCTGGCAATGGGTTCTCCTTTTGGCATCCTGTCTCCTGTGCATTTCTTCAACAGGTATGGTTATCTTGATTTCTGGATATCTCACACTTTTTATTGTCTAGCAAGTTGTTTTTTGTCTGCAATGTGACTTAAGTATCATGTGATCACTGCATTTTATTTCTTCTACCAGAAAAAAAAAGGTTTCTTAAGTTCTTCCCTTGGTGCTTAATCCACTGTTATGGCTCTGATTTCACAAATAATGTGATATATACTGTAATTTCTGTACTTTGTGTTTGTTGCAATTATCTTTGTCAATGTTCATGTTGAGTCTTTTGACTATTGAACCAGTATATCAGTGGGATCTATTGCAAACAGCCATCCACCTTCTTCCTCTGACAGATCACTGTTAATGGCTGATATTCGCTGTCTTCCTGGTGCGAGAAAATATCAAAAGCTTGTCTGGTTCTTCTGATTAGTATATTCTGTTGTGATCTTCAATTGTATGTATTTAGGCATGGAGGGCAGCGCGGTTTTCGGAGAACATGGCCAAGTTATTGGTATTTTGACTAGACCCTTACGGCAAAGGACTAGTGGTGCAGAAATTCAGGTAACTTGGACTGCTTCCTTATGTTTATCCTTTTTCATAGTATTATCATATGCGAATTGATGTTGGGTGAAACTGTTCTTGATTTATTAGCTGATATTGTTGAACTTGGTCATGGTCATGGTTTCTACATGTCTAGCCCTTGTGAACTTTGTACTCATGCAAGTACCTGATTTTGTACTCTTTGTTGTGCTAGAGATTTCCCACTTAGATGGGTGGTGTATTTTACATATTTAAATGACTGTCATGGTATTAGAAAATACAGCATTTTTATTTTGTTCCTCAACAATCAACATATTGGATTTTAATTGAGGGCGCCTTTCATCTATAATTATTTTTCCTGTACATCATCGTGTAAAGATTCTCAAGTAATTTAAATTAGTCTTTGTTTGCTCATAACTCGAGTGGATATTGAAACCACTTGGGGTGTAGGTGTTTTGTTAAACTTGGAAACGAATTAAGATTCAACTGTTTTTTAGTGAGCTTGCATGTTTTAGAGTTCTTAATGTCAATTGTTATACAAAGTCAATAACTTTGGATGACAGCTGGTGATTCCTTGGGAAGCCATTGCATCTGCTTGCAGTGACTTGCTGCAGGAGGAGCCTCAACTTACGTGGAAAGAGATCTCTTATAACCATGGAAACTTGAATGATGTAGGAAAGATGTCAACTGAAGGCTTTGCCATAGATAGATCACTGAAGCACAGTCATGAGTCTCTCCTTTCTGGTTCCATTTCACCATCTCCTGTTGAGAGGGCAATTTCTTCTGTTTGCCTTATAACCATTGATGATGGAGCTTGGGCTTCTGGTGTTTTGCTCAACAAACAAGGTCTGGTTCTCACAAATGCTCATCTGTTGGAACCATGGAGGTTTGGGAAAGCAGCTTCAAGTCGTGAGATTAATACAGAAAAATCTAAGTTAGTGTCCTTCCCCTGTGAGGAATCTTTGTTTGGAGACGTGAAATTCAATAACCATTGGCGGAATAAGGATTTTCTATCTGGAGGGATGAAAAATGAAGATTCTTCTCGGGGTGATGAACAGGGCAGATCTATATTCAAAGTCACGAAAAGCATAAGCAGAAAAAGCATACGTATTCGCTTGGATCACAGGGATCCTTGGTTATGGGTTGATGCTAGGGTAGTTTACGTTTCTAAAGGACCCCTCGATGTTGCACTGCTTCAGCTTGAGTTTGTTCCCAATCAACTTCACCCGATTAGTGTGGAATTTAAATGCCCCTTACCTGGATCAAAAGCATATGTTATTGGCCATGGACTATTTGGACCTCGATGTGGTAAGTTTCTATTTAGTTTCATGGTTTTTACATTCTCCTTTCCTTTCTTGTTCATCAGACATAATTATTCTTGTTCTAAACAACCTTTATAACGGACCATCAAATGCTTGTTGGGTGGTTTATGCTTGAGGTTGAAACTATTGGTCAGTGCCGTGCCATTTCCTTTTTATCTTCTCTTGGTAGAGATGTCTCATGAAATATATAAGTTTTCTCGGATTTTATAGAAGGAACCCTCTTGACAATTTAAGATTTAAAATTGCAGTTGAAGTCATACATTTTCTAGTTCATGGATGCCTACATTTAAGGAACTATTCCTCTAGTATGCATGACAGAGTTGGGGCTCCGAAATTTTTTCTGGATAGTGTTTGTTGAGTGCTTAAGGCCCCTCAGAAAGGCTTTAGTTTAAGGATGGAATTTTCTTTTAGTCTTGACAATTATTTTAATTTTATGTTTTTTCTATTAGTATATCCTGGTTATGTATGGCAAATAATCAGTACATTGGCAGCATAATTGTGGGAGACTGGTAGACTTCTTTACAGGGCGACCATTGGTTTCTGTGAATACTTTGACATTCTTTTGTTCGACAATGTGGTTGTCTGGTCTCATATTGAGTGAACATTGCTAAAAGTTGACTGTATGGTTAGATCCAAAACCAGGCAACAATTATTTTGCTATTTTTGTCTGAATTTTCTTCAGAATTCCTTCCATCTGCTTGCCTTGGTGTCATATCAAAAGTTGTTGAGGCAAAGAATGAGTTGCATCATCAATCCAGTCTAGATACAAATATGGATGGTCAATTTCCAGCAATGCTCCAGACCACAGCAGCTGTACACCCTGGGGGCAGTGGGGGTGCTATTGTGGATTCTGATGGTCATATGATTGGCCTTGTTACCAGGTGATTAACTTCTGATAATAAGCAATGTTTTAGTCATGAGCACGATATGGTTCTGCTGCTTGGTCATTTCCAAAATTTCGAAAATGCTTTCACTTGCAACTGTAAGACTTGTAGCTTCAACTTTGATGGCAACAACTTCATGAATTTATAATTTCCAAGGCTAGTTTTCTGGATTTTCCCCTCCTGATGCCATTGCCACTTCTTTGCGGGGACCTAGCTGCGCTGGCCTTCCTCTAGTGAAAGCATGGTTGATGCCTGAGCTATCATATAGGGTGTAAGTTGAAGCTTTGAGATTGTTAGGTTTGTATGTAGCAATACCAATTGCAATTTGGGTTCACTGGCAGCAGCAGATATTTACTACCAACAAGATTGGAGATTGGAGTTCTGCTAATGATCTGGTTGACATGATCAAAATTTGAAACTTCAATGTGCAATACTTATTTGCATGAGAGTAGCTCTTGAATGTAACTAGCTCCTTCTAGTAAATAACTTTTATGAGCCGTTATATACTTCTGTGTTTCAGACCAACAAATTGTTCACCATGATATCGCAAAAGGTGATATATCTTCGCTCATCTGACTCTCACTGTTTTGTCAAATGTACCATTCATGGTGTACTCTGCCAGACTGCTCTAGTTACTTCTTACTGGAAGGGTCAATATTCTAAGCTGATTTCCGAGTCCTTGAATAGTAAAACTTGTCTTTGTGTGGCACTTAGTTAACCGAATGGAGTGTGCATTGAACTGCTAGTGTGTTATGCCAGCATGAGTTGGTGTGGAAACCCTACCTGGGAACACAATTATCATTTTCGGTTCTAATATGTAAATTCAACAGTGCAGATGGAATTTCATGTCTAATTTGATTCATTTTTTGCTCAGTAATGCCAGACATGGTGGAGGAGCTGTAATTCCACATTTGAACTTCAGCATTCCTTGTGCGCCTCTAGAGCCTGTCTTCAAGTTTTCCCAAGGTAATTAGCATTTGAGATACTAGATTCTCATTGATTGCAGTCTTTCTGGTCGATAAATTTTTAGGAGGACAGAGATTTCTTTGTACCGTACAAAAGGGAAACTTACCAAGTATGCGGAGAAGCATATCACTTATGAGCTGCTTATTTTGGAGAAGTTTGATGATTTTGCTTGTCTGTACCTCTATAACAGACATGCAGGACTTGTCACTCCTTGACGATCTTGATAGACCAAATGAGCATCTTTCCGCCATATGGGCATTGATGCCACCATTATCACCTAAACCAGATCCGTCTTTGCCTGGTCTTCCAAAACTTCAAATAGGAGACAATGAGAAGGATGTGAAGGGTTCTCGATTTGCTAAATTCATTGCTGATAGACACAACTTGTTGAAAGATCAAAGTGGAAAGGTTGAACACCTCTCAAACAAATTTATACCTAGTAAGTTGTGACAGCGCAGTCATAAATTGTTGGATCACCGATATGTGAATGACACTTCAAAGCGCCAGAAGAAAGAGTGTGGCCAAACTTGTTTGTTGTAATCTATTAAAGACCACGGAGAAGAGCATCTGCAACAGCTGAAATTCTTTGCCTGTGCACTTCTTTGGTGATAAGAAGAGATGATGCTCCAGAAAAAATAAGGAGCAGGAAATTTTGTTTTCTGTCATGATTGTACAAAAAATTCGTCATTCAATACAAAACTGGTCTTTCATTTGAGTGATTTGAGTGGACTACATGGAAAGCAACAGGGGATAGAGAGGCAATGTACCTAAGCGTTAATAGTTCAATTGAGAATTACTATGCTATTGCCGCTTTCGAATTACAATTAAGAAAAGGAAGGGACAAAACTGAAATGAAAAATGGCAAATCGTAAACTAGTCTCCCACATTTTTTGAGAAATCTCTTGCCCTTTATAGTTTTTTTAACATAAAACAGTCAGTATCTAGATCTCCTGTATGGTGAATTTGATCTCAGATAGCGATTCTTGTTATTTTTCAACGCAAGGTGGTAGCCCTAATTATGTACACGTGATTCTTGGGTGTGAAAATTAATTAGATAAGTGAATTACATTTTTCCTACAAATACAATAGAGTATAAAAGCCTAAACAATTGCCAAAGTAAAAAATTAGTCAAAAAGTTGAGTTCATTATGCTTATTACTACAAACTCGAAAAATAATTGAAGAAACTTCTCAATTTTTCCCCTTAAACTTACATTGTATACCATAAGTGTATGACATATTTTAGATAAAAGGCCACCATTTTTTTTGGGGTCAAATTTTTAAACTTGAAAAGATAGAGAATTTCCCAAGAGAAAAGACTGATGAAAAAAAATGAAAAGAAAAGCAAATATTCCAAGAATCGTACTTTACCGAGCCGTGGAGCTTGGTGCGGTGGATTCCGGAAGAAGCACTATATAAGTGAATGAACCAGCATGCGTTGGTCCGCCGCCGCAGCAGCAGAAGCCAACTACCAACGGAGGAGCCTCTCGGCTATCATTATCGGTGGCCATCCTCCTCCATCACCAGCCACCGCAGCTATAGTTTGACCCAAAACAGTAACAAATACTAGTACTATTAACGTTCTATTTCTAAGTTCTAACCACTCTTGGTCTAAAGATTGATGCTGCTATGGCCACTGAAAAGCACCACCTCATGATTTTGTTTCTTGTTGCCGACAAACACATTCCCCTCATACAAGTTTGAAACAAGGAAAAAAAGAAAAGATTTCCCTGGCAACAAGAATTCTTCAAAGAAACCACTAGAAGATGGGGGAGAGTTCAGGGTATAAAGAATATGTGGCAGGTATGTGGGCAGGCGTTGCAACTGTCATTGTTGGTCATCCTTTTGACACTGTCAAGGTATGCGTTTAACCCTTTTTCTTTTTCTTTGTGCCATTAATACTTTCCTAGTTATTGGGAACTTTGATGTTTACTAGCTACTTTATGTAAAAATTTCTGAATGTAGAATGACTATATTTGACTTGGGCTTTTACTTTTGTGAGTTTAAGTTTATCCATCTTTCAGCTTTCTCGTTTGCATTGTACTGAAATGGGCTATCAAATTTTACTGATATGAAATGTAATATATACTACATGGAAACAACTGGCTTGCCCCATCTGCGCTCGCAGATTGGGAGTTCGATTCTTGGTAGGTTAGAATAGAGTAGGTTAGTCTGGTTGCCTTTGCTGCTGTTTTAAAAGAAATGCATAGACATAGCAAAGGGAGAAAAAGATGCGGACTGGAGGGTAATTTTCAGTCTGGGGTGTGATGCTTCTAAACTTGGAAGCAGGCTTTGAGTATCTAAGAAGCCTTAGCACAGGTTGAAATGAAGTGGAATAAAATGATTATGCAATTGGAAGAAATGCCAACTCTAGACATCACAACATAATAATACCAGATACTATTCATTTTATTCTTGATTTCTTTGGCTACGTATTTCACCAATTTTGTGCTGCGGATCTGTGCTCAAATGATAGAAGATTTTAGACAATGAACCGAAAAAAAAAGTATGTGCATAAATACCCAAGTCATACCATGAAAAGTTCTCTACTCCAAACTTTGTTTTTCTGTTGCCTTTTGTGGGACCAGGATCACTGCTTTGCTAGTGTTATATAATTGGCTGTAGATGACGTAAGTAAATAAAACATAGCCTGGTTAAGAACTCATCCACAGCCTCAACTTGTGTACTCACAGTCAGAAAGAAGTAGACTTGACGTGTTCATTTCTACTATGCATCTCTTCACACTGTTTGTTTTGCGCATCCTTTGTTCATCACTTACTTCTTAGTTTCCCTCAGAAGACCAGCCAGTAGTTTCACCCTCATCTATTGATGACAGTTAGAGCTGGTAGAACGTGTTGACATTTAAAATACCTGCTTTTCAATTTGAAATTCACTCATCTGATTCAGTATTCTTCTCTATAGCTGTAATGTACATCGATATGATGCCAAAATGTGGGACTTAATTTGTGTTTTGTTTTCTTGTCTTAGATATCTAGAAGCTTCACCGTCAACCATCTTGATTTCTGAGATCCTCCTTTTATTGGACTTGGGTTGTCCTTGGACATATGGGTTGGAATGAATGAATTGATGTTAGATTTATTTGTTTCTGGAAGTGGAACATTTTCGTTTATTATTTTAGACAAGAATGGTGTTTCAGTAATCAGTGTTAATTATCAACTGCAGAAGTGGGTTGATGAGTCAGGTGAATTATATTTGGTGCTCTTGTTTCTCAATGACTGTCCATTGCTCATCAGGTCAAGCTCCAAAAGCACAATACAGCAGCTAACGGGATAAAGTACAAGAATGGCCTGCATTGTACTGCTAGAATACTGAAGACTGAAGGAGTATGCCTCTTTACTGCTTGGATTCCAACCATAGCCCTTGTGTCTCTTGTGCTTGCATGTTCTTCTAGAATACTAAGGCTTAAGTGTGATGCCTCTTTACTTCTTTATTACCTAACCTTACCTTTGTGTTTCCTGTGAGCGTAAAGAATTAAGTAGCATCTACTTGTGTTTTCCTACTTAATTACATCCCCACTTATAGAGGGCCAGTCTTAGTCTGGTCATGATCTGACAAGGTGGTAAAGGTGAACCAGGTGATCTAAATTTGATATTTTTGATCTGCCACCATGTCTGTCCTCATGAAGCAGCCAAATGTATTGCTCTTGACTTTATGAGTAATATTTGTCCTGTAATCTAAGAAAAGCTAAATTTTGACTTCTTTGTCGGCATTTGGCTTTTGGATGTGGCACAGACACATGAACATAATCCCATTGTTCATGTCTACTTTAGGGGAATTTCCATTGAAGTTTAATGCATGAGATTTAAATGGATAGTCCCAAGAACTAATTGGTAATAACATTAAGAAGTTTATTAATTTTTTAACTAAGAGGTACCATGATGTCTAAGTAAATGAAATAAGATTTTTAACTTTGTTTTCCTAATTTAATTTCTCATGTTTTTCTTGAAAGTGATGCATTGTCTACTGCATCTGATAAGCCATCGTTGTCCCCAACCTTGTCCATCGGTTCTTCTGCTTATATACATGTTATCTGTCTACTTTTAGGCTATGAAGGTATTGGCAGAGGACCAATGACAGACTGCATCTTGTTTGCCTGTATGAATTGTTTTTGTGTTATTTCCAGATGATCAGCCAGAGGCTGGATTTCTCGTCATTAGGAATGTGTTTCTTTTTGTTCAACAGCATGAGTAAACAATGGTATATAATCTCAACAATTTTGAATGACAAAATTCAACTTGCTTACTCAAACAATTTCTTATGTCTTTGTCCTTTTGGCCTCAAATGCTGTTCACATAGCCAAATTGTTGTCAGATGCTCTCTCTCTCTCTCTCTCTCTCTGTGCTTGTGGACCTTGAGTTATTTCAAATTTTGTATCCTACTATAAAACAAGTTAAAGAAATTATTACTCCTGAATTGGCTAGGAATAACTATCCTTGAATTTTGTCTGCTTGCGATCAAAGGTGAAACTGCATCCTTCACGTATTAACTTTACTTCTTGCACTTGTTGTAAAAAATGATAAAATGGGTTTGATCAAAATCTTTTTTGCCATCTTTTGTAACCTTTACTATAGGTTTTGTTATACCACATCTCTGTTACTGTTTTACGATGATCAACCATTTAAGTAACAATTCCTGTTCTTGTCTGTCATTTATTCTTATCTTAGTTGAAACACATCCTGGTGTGCAATATACTCATTTCAATGTATTATCATATCGACCTTTTCCTTCTCCCCCATGCCAACACAAAATACGACCAATTTCATTCAGGTAAAATTCTGATCGAATTTCTTCATTCAATATAAATTGAGAAAATGACTCCTCGCAATTTATGAGCCGCAATTGGATCTCTGGTAAATTGGATGACTGAAATGGCAGAAAGAAATAAGATTTTTGGTGTTTTAAAAGGTTTGAAGTTCATTAGTTGATGAAGATGGATCAAACTAACATGAACAAGAAGTCTCATAAAGCACAATGTACTTTGACCTTATTTCAGTGTACTACGTAAGGTCCCTTTATTCTTTTTGGAGGTGAGGTCCGAAGGATGCATCTTAGTTCCATGCTTGTTGCCTCCAATTCTTCTTCTTCTTTTCTCTTCTTGGTATTTTCCTGCAGATTACTGATTTATTTTAATTTGATAGGTTCAAGGTCTCTATCGAGGTGCAACGTCTTCTTTTCTGGGAATGGCTTTTGAAAGTTCACTTGCTTTTGGCATTTACTCTCAAACAAAACAGCTCCTGCAGGTCTGTTTGACTATAATGGATGAAATTCTTGTTTTTGCCCCTTTTGAGCATCAATCTTCAAGATTGTTTGAGAAAGATGCTATGAGCTCCTGTCACATCATCTGCTTATTGTAAGTTTCCTTCTGACCTCATTGTTTGTATTGGAAAGGGCGGATTTCATAGTGATAAGCCGCAGCCTCAGGCGATTATTCCTGCTGGAGCTTTTGCTGGATCTATTATTAGTTCTATACTCTGTCCAACGGAGCTTGTGAAGGCAAGTGAATCAGATAGTTAATTATGACTAGCTGCATTAACCCGGTGCAATAATTTTGCTGACATTGAGATTCTCCAGTGTAGGATGCAAGTTCAAGGCACAGATTCCTTGATCTCATATTCCAGTAGATACAATAGTCCTCTTGACTGTGCCATTAAAACAGTAAAAGCTGAGGGGGTGAGAAATTGCTTGCTCAGTTTTTAGTTAAGGTATCTAATATACTTGCAAGCTGACATGTTGAATCTCCAGCCTACAGGCATTTTTCGGGGAGGATACACAACCTTGCTTAGAGAATCGTTGGGTAATGCATCTTTCTTTACCACTTATGAATATGTTCGCTACTACATGCACTTGCAACTGAAAGATGCTTCCCCTCATCAGACCCACTTGATTGATGTGGGAATCGGGATAATGAGTGGTGGTCTTGGTGGTATAGCAGTAAGTATCTAAATCACTTTGCTACTTTGTGTATTCCTTGGGACAGATGAATATATTTGACATGATTAAATATAATTTCTTTTGCTTCTTTCCCATGTTGTATATGGACACTCTATATTCAACCTGTTCCTAAATCCGTTTCTCCTCACTTAATTCTTTGCAGTGCTGGTGTGTTGTCCTTCCTTTTGATGTTGCAAAAACCATTATACAGACTACCCCTGATAAAATCTCTACAAGAAATCCATTTCAGGTCTTAACCTCGGTATGTTTTGCTGTTCTCTAGAACTTTTAGAATGTGATTCAATAATGTGGGAAATTTGCATTTGATTGTCTAAATATACGATAGCTGACTTTTGTAACTTCAGTTGCACTGCCTTGGCACTGCCTTGTGGTGGCATGGTTAATTTTGCTTGGCTAATAAAAGAGTAAGGGCATTTTTTACATATGTTTGCTACTTCATTGTAGATTTACAGGAGATCCGGGCTTAGAGGATGCTACGCGGGACTGGGTCCTACTGTGGTAAGGGCATTTCCTGCTAATGCTGCTGCAATTGTCACATGGGAGCTAGCTGTGAAAATGTTGGGGATCATGCATGACTAGACCTGGGTATTGGTTTCCTGTACTCAACACTTTGCAGGCAATCACTGCAGGAGTTCAACTGGGCCTCATTCCAATAATAATATTAGATCCGAAAGCTCTATGCCAATCTTCTGAGATGACCAGCATTACACTTGTCATGTACAAACTGCACAGCCGATAAATACTTCTGGTATAAGTTTCTCAATTGTTTTCCTTCAAGCACTTTAATTCTCTGTCATGGAGGGATGGAAGAATGTTGTGCTGATTGGTCTGGAACAGAGAATTTCTCAAGCTTGTTGGTCTGAGTTTGGTGAGCTTAGGAATAGACAATCTAATGCTGCATGATCATCATTATCATGTCCCTCACAGAATTCAGTTGTACTAATGGTTTATCTTTGACCTTGACCTGAAATGCTTGATTGACTTCATTGATTTCCTACTGCTAGTTATTCAAAGAGTATTATGATGTTGTTACATCAGTAAACTCAGTTGTCAATTGTGTACATGCTTTGACACTGGATCATACATGATCATTTTTTTTCATGTTATACTACTTGCAAAGAAATTATACCTTGTAATTTTACATCTTCTGGATGATTTTTTTTTTGGTTGTACTCATTCTATAAAAAGCTTAAATTGTAAAGGAACTTGAATTCTGACACTGTTTGTTCATATGCCTCTGTTACTGCACTAAAATTTGGAAATAACAAAGTCAATACTGGCTGAGGAGTAATTGAACTTTCAATTGTTTGTTTCTGATATCGGAGTGTTGCAACTTTTCATTGCGATATTATGGGGGATTATTCTGAAATTTGAATCAAATGTGCTTCAACCACCTGGTGAAGCAGGTTATGAGAGGATACGAGATTCCATCAAATTGGAGGTCCATTTTGTTGGCTGTCACTTGTTTTCCAATCGATTTTCTAAGGTCATTGGTTTGGCAATCTTATGCGGCAGTATATTGAGCTGCAGTTTTTTCGCCAATTGATCGCATCAATTTTGATCTCAAAAGTTTTACTAAATTGCCAGGTTATGTACCTCCAAAATGAAAGGATTCCTACATTATGCAGGCCTTCTGGTGTCATTGGACGAAACATAGGATAGATTTTTGGAGTGCCTGCAGGGGTTGCCTTTGCTTTGGTGTGTTTCTTTGAAGAAAGCCGGCAAGGGAACCTATCCAGGATGTGCAAGTTGGACCAGATTTCTGATAGATTACATAATATCCAGGATCTGCAAGTTGGACCAGATTTCTGATAGATTACATACGCTACTGTCCTCGTTGCTTGGATCTTTTGGTATCTTACATGTATTAACCGCAACTGGTTTCTTTCTTTCTGGTGGAGCTGTTGAGGTCGATCTTTCATCAACAGTTACTCCATGAGAATAGTTGCAGACGAACATGGTATCCGAGGAGAAACCAGAGTACACTTTTGGATTTATGCACACAAATCTTATTGTCAACGTTACTAATCTAACAGTCCAGGGATTGACAGAAGAGAGAGAGCATACAAATGATGAGGGTAATGATCTTTAATTTGTCAAAACGGTTGTATCTTCTACAGTCTTCGGTTGAGTGACCGTTCACTGTGCTTTACCCTTCTCCACGGGAGTCGTAAGAGCTTTTGCGGCGACGTTCATTGTGGCCTGCCAGGCGTCTGCGACAACTCCTCTTAGCTTCGTCAAACTCTGATAAATCATGAAACCTGTAGAACAACACAGAGACATATGTAAAAGGTTTAGCATAAGCGGGAGGATACCTTCCTTCATGAATCAGATGATTTCTAGGTTTCTGCATGAGATAGAAAGTGAAACGCACTCAGCTTTATGAATCAATTGATACAAATTGAGAAGTAAAATGCAGACTTTCTGCGCGTAACTAGTGTTCCCCTCTGAGTAAGGACTGAAAGGCACTGAAGAAAGATTGATCAAGATACTCGAAGATACCATGCTAGCGCATTCTGTTGTCCCTTTGAATGCAACTTTCGGTAATTCCAGAGCATGTATCATGCATCATTTTGTGCATTGTACTCGGAGGGTTATATTTTAGTTAAAGCTCGATTTGTGCGCGTCATCCTTGCATAGGGGCCATGCTAATCTTCTCTGTATCATTCCAATTTTATCCGGTGTCCCCTAAGGGACAATGCAAGTGTCAGCTTGTTAGAGTTCAAACTAAGTGAAATGATTTTGTTGTTTGAATCAATCCGGAGCCTGCAATCGTGGGTTCGCTTTAAATTTTCTTATGGCACACAGCATGATACCACACTAAACAGAGGCTCATACAAATGCTTGAACTCTCTAGACACGGAGGGCGACAAATCAATATTATGCAGGCTTTTATGACACCAGTTTTCTGATTTTAGCATTTAATGTTTTTTCTTTTGTTTCATAGCTAAGCTATGGTTGTCATATTCTAGCTCATTTTAATTACAAAGAATACTGGTGTCACTGAAATGAGCAAGAATCCGGGTGTAAGTAAACCAAGTCTTTTTCTGGCTCAACTACAATCTGCAAAACTCTGGCTCATTTCGGAGCATGTCAAATCCAAGTGTAGTTATGCAGATCGATTGTTCTTTGTTTCTCAAATGAAACAGTGCTTCATAATCATCGAGGCTTTCTAACTCTTTGCCACTGAATGAACAGTTTCAATGGTTCCCGGGTTAATGTTGAGTAATAATGACACAGCAGAATCTCTAAAGAAGTATGCAAAAATCAGACAGACAGATTAATCCGAGTGGGAATTCCTCACCAAGGAGCAAAGTGCTTAAAGATGGACAGAAAGTAAACTAGCATTTCTGTGAGGAAATGAAGATATCCCAACCTGCTGCATTGCTGACAGAAGCGTTGCCTGACTCCGGCAACGAGGACAATTGGGGCCTTGGAGTGATGCTCACAGACCTTGTGGCGACGATGATATGGCTTGGAATCCTTCATATCAGCAGAGCAGTCATCAACTTGACAAGAAGGTTGGATTGACCCTGATATGCCGGTGGCCTTTTCGCCGGAGAGGGTCAATGCTCTTCTCTTCTTACTCTCCTCCCCAACATCTTCATCATCATCTCCATCCTCCTCCGCCGCCACCTGTTTCATGCTCCTCTTCCCTTCTGCTTTGCTTGCTTCCATTCCTTTGAGAAAGGTAAGCTAGGGAAAATGGTCTAGCGACAAAGCAGAAGAGAAGAGGGTGAAGAAAGTGAAAAGAGAAAGAGTGGGAGACGAGAGCAAGAGCATGTGAGGACCACAATCTCCATGTCTATTTCCCCTGGCTGAGGGTAGGATCCTGAGACAAGGATAATTTGTTGGGTAGTTGTATATACATCAAGAGATGTAAAATACAGACAGGCTACCAGGTACTATAAGTACTTAACTTTCCCCTTAAAACTTGCAACTTATAATGTGACTACTAAAGTTTATAGTAAAATTTATTTTGGTAACATGACAATCAGCATCTCAGAAAAAAAAAGTTCAGCAGATCTATTTATGATTCTCTAGTTGGCATTAATTTTTAAGACCCTTTTAGGAGTACAATTTACCGCATGTAAACAAATTTAGCATAATGACATGTAGCTGTTTTCTCAGGAGGGGTGCTGCTTTCTGCCCTTTGTCAAGCAGTCATTGCATCTGGCAAATCTCTCACCAACCATTTGACATGGTTGTGAGGTGATGGTAAGTATGATTTGCCTTCATTTTCAATTATTCTGATCAATCATAAGGTGTAGACACCCTAATTATATATATTGGCTCTGTTAAATCGAGGAACAATGCCTCAGCAAAATGCTACCACCTTACCTAGTAGGTTCATTTGTTATTCTTCCCTAAAGCTGAAGTAACTCGGAGGAAAGTGAAGTTCTAGACAAACCATAAATATGTAGAAAAGGACACTTACTAACTACTTGCATCCCTTGGCGATTGCACCCACAGAGTAGCGCTGAACTTGAATAGCTTTTCGCCTTCTTCGTGCAAGTAGTTTTCAGCAATTATATCTAGAATAAATTAAAAAAGAAGGGTTTTGTACATTATTTGTGGTAAATTGAGTTTCTGATGGAGAATCAAAAAGGTTTGATTATCTGCAAGTTGTCATGAACAATGAACACGGGCTAATAGTGCTTTGCCACGCTTAGAAGCTCCTGTCCTCGTTGATGTGTCCTTGCACAACTTGGTTTCTGTCTTTCGGTCCGAATTTTTTCTACCCTTAGATTTAGAGCAGCCAATTGATTTGCTGCAAAGTGCCCGCCGAACTTTGCGAGTGGTACGGCTACATCAATTATCACGTAGGGTGGATATTAAATCAAATCAGCTCCTTGGTCCACTTATGTACTATGGGAGCTCTTTGATTAATGAACTCACAAGTTAGTCATCTTTTATTTGTTGGAAGTTAGTAATTCGGGTAGCTACCATTGAAACACGACATTACATTTTAGGGAAGAGATTAGAATTTTTGATTGCAAAAGGGGGTTGAAGAAGCCCATTTTTGTTGGAGCCGTTTGGTTGCAAACAACAGGTAACATGTAGGAGCGTAACGAACGTAATCAAGTTGAGCACCTTAGTATTTAAATTTATTTGATTATTAATTTTAATGAATTTAAAATTTTATTTAAATTTGACTTGTTTATTTATCGAATTGAACTTGAACGAACATTTTATCGAATTTCAAAGATATCGAACATAAAATACTATTCAAATTTGATCTGATAAGTCAGCGAATCAAGTTCAAATGAACTCATATCAAGTTGAACTCGATTCAAGTATCTAGTAATTTGGTTAATCTTTCAACCCTAATATGATAATTTGGCCTAAGCAACGTAGCCTTCTACATATGCGATGCAAATTTTATTAAATGCCTGAAATAAATATTAGTTCCTTTAGAAGCTGCATTACTTGCTATGGTTTTTTGCTTCATGGTGCCTTAAGTTGGGAGTTACAAAACTTTAGTTTCTCCGTTTACACAAGTTTGACTCAATTGACAAAGATGAACCATTTCTTTATAAAAATGTTGTGTGTTTGAATTTTGTTATTGATATGAGAGTTGTGTTGATGGATAATTTATAAAAATCCTTGTAAATAACCCATGATCCTATGAATAAGTTTTGATTTGTGGTGGTGATAGGAATCGAACCCACCTAAACTTTCATTTTACAAAAAAAAAAAAAACTTATCTTAGGTAGAAGAATGATTGCATTGAATTAGTCAATTGCACACCTCTATGGCATTACACCCGTACACTGACCTAATTCAATTTTCATACCATGTTTACAGATGCCTTCCCTAATAGGACCACGGGCCAAATTTTGGCTCATAAAAGGATTTACAGTGATTAAAAAACTAATGATTAAACAACACGTATTATTAAATAGTTTGAGGGCCACTTTTGCCATTTGCTCATTTTTGGACAGGATTACCACCAGCAAATTGTTCTTACCCGAATTCATCCCTAATGTGCTGATGTTGGGTAGATTTTTGGATGTGATTTTTACCCTTTTGATAGAGTTTCAATGGATGTTCTGTGATAGTTTACAAAGAAATGGAATCAGCATAGTGTAGCCTATGACCCAAATTGCTAGTTCAAATTCAAAGGTGTTACAAGTCCGTGATCACTTTTCAAAAAGCCCTTATTTTGGTGTCACAATTTTATATGGGGCTCTAGAGCCGGGTATGATTTTCCAGCAGATGGGATGAGCTTGAACTTGAGCCATTAGCCGAGTAACCCTGATTTCTCTAATTACTGGTGTCCCTCGTTCGAGTTTGAAGCTTCCTTTGAACCGGAAAAGGAAAAAAAGAGAAAAAGAAATTGTCACCAAAATAATGAGTAGATTGCTTAAGCAATTGGATTTGGATCTTGGAGGACCACAGATTAAGATCAGGATTCGAGCCGATAGGTTGGCCCCATGGTTTGCTTTCATGTGGTTTAATTATGAACTTTGTACCATTTTTTTCTTTTTCTTTTTTTTTTTTTAAAAAAGAGAATCAATGAATTAAAATGATTTTCCACTTATTTCTTAGATGACTCGAACTTATAATCTCTATCGATTATAGGTGAAACATTTTACTAATTAGGCGCTGTCATGAATTTTGTACCATCATTTCTCACAAGGTGGAGTACTACTAAGATAATTTGAAGTTGACAGGATTTGATTAACATTAACTGGAGTAACTAACGGACGGCATCTCATTACTTCGACTTTCCAGTACACAAATCATCTATCAAGATGAGAAAATGGAATTGCAAATTAATAATTTATTTTGATTTTACAAACGAAGATGAAAGTTAAACTTGAAAGAAGAATTATTTACGTAGTAAGAGTTTTTTCTTTTCTTTTTTTTTTTTTGAGGAAAGAAGAATTTTGAAACCCATAACAAAGGATGATTTTTTTTTTTTTTTTTAATTTGAGGGATAGTGAATAGTGACATACACGTATCATTACATTTAAAATGTGGAGAAAAGAGTGATTTTCAGAGTCTGAATCTTGTAGTTGAATATGAATAAAAAATTAAACTAGTTTGGTAATAAACTCTGAATTTAAGTGGCTCAAGCATATAATCAGGTTAACACTGAACTAGCTCGTGATACAAAAATGGCTAATCTTTCTGAATCTGTATGAAACACTACTCCGAATTTTGTCAACCAAATTGTGCCGGACGATTTCCAACAATCTCATCAATAAAACCCTCAGTTTTTCTTATATAAAAAAAAAGATTAACACTGATCTACATTACCAAAAAGAAGAAAAAAAAAAAGGACAAACCTAGCTTGTATATATAAGTATTATTGATTTTCTTGGTTTTGATGATTCTTGTGGCACTTAAGTTTGATCGGTTAACCACCGGTGAGGGTCTATGGCATAACTTGCACTGAACCATGAGTTGATCCTCCCATGTAGTTTTGGTTTGGTGTTTGGTAGTACAGAGTGAGAGAGACTGGAGGTGATACCATTAGAATGAATGTTAATTGGTAGAGTTAATATTCTGAGTGGATTAACGAGCAAATGGCCAAACGCTACGAAGATGGCGGTGAGGATTTCGTGTAATTCTCTGGACGTTGTTATGTCCCATTTTACAGTCACGACGCATTCTTGACAGCTTACAAGAAAGTGACCCTTCTAATTAATCACTAATTGCGGAAGCAATTATATCATTAGTTACATTACTGCTTATAAAATTCATTAGTTAATAGTGTTTATCGTTCTAAGAATATCTTTTGAAACATTCTACGAAAACAAAAGGCTTAGTCCCAAAATGTCTCACTGTAACGTTATTTCAATAGCTAATTGTTCCGTAATCACGAAGCATACAAGTTGCCCCAAAAAATTGAGTTTTATTTCCATCAAGCTATATTTTGAAAAAAAAAAAAAAAAAAAGAGAAGAAGCTACAAGCTATTTTTGGCATGTAGCTTAATCATTAAAAATTCTTTGTAAAATTTAAAAAAAATTATTTTGGAGTCAAAAGGTTAAATTTGGGATACAGATTTTGGTATACAAATTTGGTCTTTTGACATCAAAAGATTAAAGAATAAGTATACAAGGACATGGCTATGTTTTCATGCTTTAGAGGGGACAAATCGCACATTTCATGACCACGGGAGGTAATTTGTTACTACTACCTGGTATAAGTAACATTACGGGGGAACATTTTGAGATTAAGCCCAAATGAAATTGCTAATCTGATTCAAACAGTCAAACAAACATTCCTGGTATGGGCATCGGACCCATCGAACAAACAATGCCTCGAAAATTCCGAGGGAAACAGTCCATTGCTTTCCAACCATATGTCATGAGAATATGGTTAAGATTCTATGTACGAAGAACAAGAAGAAGAAACAAAGGCCAAACCCGTGATTATTGACCAAAGCAGCTGCGAAGTGGATATCCCCCAGACACAATCAACTGTTCATATTCTTCGTCTTCCGTTGACCCCCCAATTAATTTCACATCTCCTCTTTAACAAGAAGTTCATTATAGACCAGTTTGCTGTTCGCAGCAACGAGATCAGCTCTGCCTCAACTCGACCGATTATTATAAATTGAGAATACTTTAATCAAATTATATATAAAAAAAATCACAATAATTATTTGTCATATTCATTTTATTAATTAAAACCTGAAATTCATGACGTACATTTGTTTATATATGGATGGTGTTTAACTGCTTTTGGACTTCCAACATTTTAATATGTTTTGACGAGTGATTACCTTCGTTTAAAATACTACTATTTATTTATTTATGTGTTCCTGTAACTTCTAAAGAAATCTGGGATGTGTAAAAACTTTCCCATCTTCTTCTTTTCCTAAGTTACCTACCGAGGATAAATTCTTGCTGATTATTCCCGCAGTTGTTGGGATGATGGACCCCCACGAATCTCTGTGTTGTAATAATTTACCTTAAACCGGGGTCTGCATATACTGACACGAAACTATCTGGTATTATGATCAATTTAACTTACGTTTGAAAATACTCCATTTCTGGAGTCATTTCTGAAGCCTAGCCTGGGCATATATAATTTTGCCCCGTAGGTCTGTTGCCGATACTCTATCAGCTCTGTGGTTTTTGACCATAACAGAGAAGAAAGTGGAGCACTTATTATAATAACAAATGCATTTCATAAAAAAAAAAAAAGGAGAGAAATGTGATGCCACCAATATCATATATTTTTGTTACCGAGGACTTGATCCTTGTGTTGGGAGTACTCGAGTTCGAATTTAAAACTCGCTGTAAATCGCTTTTAATTACTTACAGAGCTGATGGCATGCTCTGATTAATCTTAGAATGAATCTTAGAATGAGGTGAATTTCCTCTCCTTTAAACTTTATGGACAAAAAAAAAAAAAAAAGAAGAAAGAACTATCGATTGATGAAACAAGTTAGTAACAAGAATTGTAAAAAGAAGTCAACTACAATTACCCTACTCAGCCACCAAAAAAAGAAAAAAGAGGAAAAAGAAAGTTTGAATAATTCAGATGATACTAAAAAAATCAAAGTAAGTGGAGGGAGATCTTTGTCTGAAGATTGTTCTGGGGTGGGGAATGTGGGGGAGTGTTTGATGAGTACAGTTGCACTGATTTGATGCTTTGGTCCCCCCAATCTCATCCTCAGTCTCTATCTCTTTTGCTGATACACAAGTAGTGGTCGAGTCTTCCCCTCCTTCTCCTCCATCACTTTGATTCTACACCAAACTACCCCATTAACGTGTGCATTGGGTTTCTTGCTTTCATGCTTGCCAATTTGGAATCTCTTGTCCAGACCAGAGTCAGTGGTGGGTTGGCAATTGAGTGATTGAGCTATCTGTGCTTTAGATTGGACCCACTTCCACCTCTGAAATTATGGCCATTTCTTGCTTCTTGCTACCACGTATCCACATCCAACTTAATCAACTCAAAAAAATTTTTCTTTTTTGTTTTTGTAAGGAAATCGATTTTTATTTTTTTATTTTTTAAAAAATAATTTGGTTCCTTCCGAAACAGACTACCATAAAAACTAGAGTAAATCTTTCTTACACTGACGGTGTATACACTGAGTGTGTTTAGATTGTAAGTTATTTGTCCAAATATATTTGCTTACAATCCAAACACACTCACTATTATCGTTAGATTCATGACATGTGTGCAAAAGTTAAATTTCAAATTCAAATTTTGTATAGTTGTCATTCATCCAACGCTAATAAGGTATATATTGTTAGTGTAGAAAAAATTAATCATAAAAACTATGGTCTATTAAAAGATCTTCAAATTGGTAATTTTTTTACTCTTTTTGGAATGTAGAAGCGGCATAGTTCATGTTGTCGTTTCAAGGAAAAAGTACTCCTAAATTTGGTTGTTAGCTAATCGAATCCCAGTTTCTTCATCGTTACTTAGACTAAAATCACGTTGTCATAATCAATAAAAAGCTGATTTAATTTGTTCTTATCTCATGAATTTCTATACCGTTCCTTTTTTTTCCTTTTCATTTTTCCTAACTGATTTGACATACCCCCCCCCCTCTCTTTCTGAAATTGTGACTTCTTTTTTCCATTTTTATAGGTGCTTATAAATCATGATGTCTTCATTAGTCCTTTCATTTCATGGCCCTTGCGGAGTACATATGCATGCTTCACATAATTACTAATACGAGCACAGCCACAGCATTTCTGATCAAAAGAGTTAAAACATAATTATTAATGCATGCATGAGTATTATTTTTTTTGGATTCTTTTCTTAACTTACCCATGGTCTAATACTATCAAAGCACAGCACATCATTGAGCAAGCTTTGAAACGAACCTGGGGACTATGATCTGAAGTCAAAAGTTGGATCTTCATTCTTGTCTCCCGTAGGTAAAGAATGATTTTTTTTTGGGGGGGGGGGGGGGGGAGGGTGGTGGGGGAAGGGGGGAGGTTAATTAAGGCCTTATTCTTGTTTGCTTTAGATTTTAGAGAAAGTGATTATAGTGAATAATCAAAATTAATAAGAGTTACTCTTTAGTTGATTGTGAATTTTAACTTTTTTTTATTATTAAAAAATTGATAATCATTATATAAAAGCAACCAAGAGCATCACAAAAGCTTATCATCCAAAATCAGAATCTGCAGTCACTTAAAATAATCAACTAAGAACAAGCCCTAAATAGCACGACTTGCTTAATCTCTTTTGGGATGATAATTTGTTGATTGACGTACGCTCTTCATAATCCGGAAAACAATGAATTAGGGGGACTACGGATGCAAACTGCCATAGTTTCTTTCTCAACCAAGCGTTCAGAATTCTGGAGGCAACATATTAATTCTGAGTTGCTCTATAGTGTATGTTTATTAGAGTTAATTTCCAGCTTACAATCAGGTCCTCAAATAAACAGAATATGATTTTCACACAAAATTTACTTAAAATTGTCAACCCTTTAATTATGTGTCGTCAATTTTAAAAAAAAAATTAAGAAACAAAGAAAACAATAAATAGAAAACTCGGCGCCGTCTAAGGGGCAAATTGAAATTCAAATGAAGAAAAGCATCAAATTTGACCGCATTATTCTCCCAATCCATCGTTGTTCATACAGCGAAGTTGATATTCATATAGTATCTTCAACATTGAAACCCTAATAAAATGTGAATGTAATTTATTCAAAATTTTAGTTGTAATCATGAGATTCTGACTTTGTTGTTCATGCTGTGGAGTTGGTATTCAAATATCGTAAAAAATGAAACCCAAAAAAAATTTAAATGTAATTGTAATCATGAGCATGCATCAAGTTCGAACCGGAAGACCAAGGGAACCTCTCTGTTGTGTGTCTGTGTTTTAAACTTGACAAGTCCAAATAGCGTTTCTTTAAAACTGTTAAGAATTCTCTGCTTTTTTCTCTTTTTTTTTAAAAAAAAAAAAAAAAAAATTCAACCTCAAAATTTTGGATTTCTCAGCATGCATGTTAACCTTCAGAAATCAGAAGAGAACTTAAAAAAAAAATAATAATTCTTTTGAGCCTTCTTCAGATGAGAAATTGAATTCTAGCAATAAATATGAGTAGTACTCAAGCACCACCTAGGACATCAAGTAAATTGACTACTACCATCATAGTCATTAGTTAAAAGACATGATTAATTTACTGTTATTAACGCAATCCAGTAGTATTATTTTACTGACCTAACATCTTAACTTTAACGATCGAGGAAAGATACTACTGCAGTAGAAGTATAATGATGAGTGTTAGGAGAATGAGAAAATCCCTTGGGAGACTACAAAATCCATTTGTTCCCCAAACATTACTTTGCTTTTTCCTTCTTTTTACCTCAGCAGCCACATGGGGCTGATACATGTTCAAAGTTTCTGTTTCCACTTTCGCTCATTTTTCCTCAATAACATATGAATATTTCTTTTCAAGAAAATCCATGCAAGTACTAATCTATGTGTATTTGAACCGACTGACACCTGTATTAACGGTTTTGTTTTTCCTCCAAAACTAAGGGAGAGACTAGCTACGAGAGTATAGTAAGAGAGAAGAAGAAAGCAAAAACGTACTGAACAAAAAGAGGGCTCCTTGCGAATAAAGCGTGGTCTAAACCATATGTTTTGAGACCAATAGATGTAGACATCCACATGCAGACATGCTCCCCTCTTGTCCTTTTCTCTTGGTATTTTCGTTCTGCATTCAGATTTGGAATATGTGTTTGTTTATTATATAATGCAACTTGACAACTTCCTGCAAAGTTTCCATCAATTGGCCTCGAAAATTCTTGTCAGATCAGATGATATGATTCCATTCCATATTGTATGCACCATGTAAAGATGTGAAAGTTTCATAGCACATACATCTCAACCATATGATGCACGAAAAGAACAAAAAAATATATGGTGCTATTAGAATTTTTGGTTCTCTTGGTGTGGTGAATTATGGTTATAACTTAATGCATAATATTTTTTTTTTTATCTTCGTATATCATATTGTAGAAATTTTTACCGTACGTATTCTGAAAAATAAAACAAACAATCCTCAATTCAGACACAAGCGCGCTAGCTATTCTTATTTAAAAAAATAATAAGCTGAGAAGTTCACTCGAGTCCATATTATTGTGCTGCCAACGTCAATTAATCAGCAAGTTTAAATATAATGGCCGGTAATCATGCTATATTTTCATTGAACGACAGCCCATCATAATTCACAGATTATATCGGATCATGATACGGAAATAAAGTGGGATTTTATATAGGGGTGCACTACAGGATAATTACTGGATATATGGGTGTGTAGGGCATATAAAATATGTGTACACTCGCTTTAGTCTGGAATAGTCATGCTGGTCGTTGTTGAGTCGTAGTAAAAAAATAGACAAAGTGGAAGTGGGATTTGCTGTGCCAAACGCCTCGAGTAATGAGCTCTAGGGATTCCCTCTATCTCTCTCTATATACCTATCCATCTGTATCTAACTAAGGAATGAAGTAATTATTTTACGTACTAGCAGCGATCTGACCTGTTGGGGGATGCCGGTTTCATGAAAATTGTTATTTTTCTTGAACCTCTCAAGATTCATCTGTAATATGCTCCTTTATCCCTCTGTCCTGTTCCTCTACTAGGAATGTCTCTCAATTGTATATTCTTTCATTTTCACTTTTTCTCTTTGCTAAAAATCTATTCAAGATTCAATTAGACCAAACCCTTCACGTGAAATTATAGTTAAACAACAACGTTTTAACGTTAATTTCTTGCTAATACTCTCTCTCTCCATCCATATTTCAACCCCCCCGTCAACACACGACTACTATACTTTCACGTCGCCACCTGCATTTTGTCTTCATACTCCTTGTTTCAACACGATTCCCTTGCTCCTCAGTGAGTAGAGATGCTAGGAAACTGTGAGAAGATGGTAGTCATCTCTTCATCAACCAGTAATGAATGGCCACTGCAGCCACAGGTTGCTTCTTATTCATTTCTCTTTCTCTCCTCTCCCTTTCAATTATTAGACAAAGCATGACCCCATTTTGTTTCGTAGCTTTTGGAAGGGAATACTATGTTTGTGTTGTTAATTTCAACCCCAAAGACTGAAGCCATCCCTTTTGAATCTTCTTTTCTTTCCTGATCTCTTTGTTTGTTTGTTTGTTTGTTTGTTTTTTTTAATCTTAACTTCATCTTGATTTTCTCTGGTCCAGAATCAGATGATAGATGAGAAAGGGTTGATGGATCAGTCAACAGCAGCCAAGATGATGGAGAAGCCTAGCCAAGACCAGCAGCAACAGCAACAACCACCCCTCAAATGTCCTAGATGCGATTCATCAAACACAAAATTTTGCTACTACAACAATTACAGTTTGTCTCAGCCAAGGCATTTTTGTAAGGCTTGTAAGCGTTATTGGACTAGGGGTGGAACTCTCAGAAATGTTCCAGTTGGTGGTGGATGTCGGAAGAATAAGAGGGTTAAAAGACCAGCATCTACTAATGAGGCTACTTCAACTTCAGCTCAAACTGCAACTTCAAACCCTAGTCATGTTGTTCCACCAGGCCAGATAGATCTATCTTGTTCATCAGCAGGAAATCATATTAATCCTTTGTTTTATAGCTTGCTTACTAACAACCATCATCCTTCGGAGCTCAATTTTCCATATCCGGCCAGGTTCAACACTAGTAACGGTTATGATCTTCTTCAGCCTCAAATGAATGGTCTTGGATTAGGGTTTTCATCAGGACCTCTTGCTAGTGATGTTAATGGGAGTGATTATAGAAATGGGATCAATTCAATTTCTTCAAATAAGCAGATTCAAGATGTTGGTGTTATCCCTTCAAATTCACTTCTTTCAAGTTATAGTAATTCTATCTTTGGATCAACTTCTACTTCTACTACTTCAACTATGGCTTCCCTCATAGCTTCTACACTTCAGCAACAAAAAATGATCTTTGGTGGGGGATTTGAAGGGTTTGAAGACATGCAAATGCATCCCCCGCGGAGTGGTGAAAATTCTGTAGTGGTGAAAGATGTGAAAATGGAGGAAGGCCAGCATAGGCTGGATTGGAGTGTTGCTAGTAATCAGAATCACATTGATCAGATTAACTCTTCTGATCCTTCGCTTTTGTGGAATGCAACTGGAGTCGGTGCCTGGCTTGATCCATCAAATGTGGGGTCTTCAGTTCCTTCTTTGATCTAGCGTATGGCCTTGCTCCATTCCTGTCCTTGACGGATCTCCCTCTTGTTCATTATTTCTAGTAAATCAGTCTTTCAGGTAGTTAGCCTTTAGTTTTTCTCTTTCTAGTAAATCTCATTGGTCAAAAATGGTGGTTTTATTACCAAAAGGAGCATAAAGAAGAAAAAAAAGTAGAAAAAGCAAAGTTCTTGAATATTGAAGAACTGATGGGAGGAGATTGGATCGGAGTGATCATGTCAGCTGCAAATGAACTTCAGCCTGCATGTTTTAACTTCAAGGGTTGATCATCGGAATCCCATTTGCGCTGAGAGGAACCTCGGATCCTTTTTGTCTCATCTGCCCAAGTTCAAGCAGTGCCCTCCTTCCCAAAAGCCACAGATTTGAAGGGATGCCTTGAACATCTAACTTGGGGTTGCAATTTCTAGTCCAAATGTGAGTTGTTTTAATGTTCATTATGTATATATGTGCATTGAACTTCCATTTCTTTAATTATGTACTAGCATCTTGTATTAGGTTTTGGGGTTTGGGGTTACTGAGATACATATGATAGAGTCCTAATGGGATAACTTCTCATGGGGAACCACTTTTTTTTTTTTTTCCTTTTTTATTAGTTGTTCCACTTTATGTTGTTTAATGTAGTTCATATAAGGGCAAGGGTCGGTACAATGGTATACAAGAGAGGGAGATTAACTTCTTGGCTCAATTTGGGGTGCTTGAGGTTATTGATTTGTTCAGTTGCCCATCCATGATCACATCTTGTCAATTTTGTTAGTCTTGGTGCCAATGTGCCATCACAATTGAAGTACTTTGGGCTAAATGCTTGGATCTGAAGGCTTATACTTTATACATATACAGGTGGGTGGATGTGTCTTAGTAAAAGTGTTCGGAGTTGCACTATGTATTTCTATTTGGCTTTTATCTCCTCCTCTATCCATCCACTCCACTGCTGCATTCTCACATCTCATCTCAGACGCACAATCTGACACAAAGGCACGCACAGGTGCACACACACACACACACACGCAGTGGGTGGGAGGGTCAGCAACGTAATTTGGACCTGAGTGGTCCTCCGTCTCCATGCTGTGGTTTGGCATTAGTTGGATTCGGGCCACTTGATTTTACCGGTTTTAACCTCATATGCATAAAGCTTTGTAACTTCGAGAAAGTAAACAGATATAAACGTGTTTACATGGCAAAGTTTCGCAAAGACTCCTGTGAATAACGTAGATAAGAGACCAAGAAAATTACGTGTTACCGTGAAGTAAAATGAGGATTGCTTACTTTTGACCACACACACACATATATATATAAATTTTGTTGAAGAAGAATTCTTGACTCTGAAATTTTCGTTCTCACTCAATTTACTTTACACCAATACATGAATTTCCAGTGCAGCCATGTATCAGTAAAAGCTTGCACCTGCTACTTTGGCGTATGGCTAAGTAGATGTGCTGGTTTGCTATGTCTTTCATCGGAAATTCTTTCACTTTTCAATTGAGACTGCAATATTAGAATGACCTTTTTCTCTCAAATATATAGTTATATAAGTAGTCAATTACTCTGATCCTTTTTTTTTTCTAACCCTACAAATGTTGTGACTAGCTAGTGGTTTAATTCTTATATTATGAGCATATATGCAGCTATTCTGATCATCTTCTAGTTTTCGATCGAACATAGTACTGTTTCACCCTTTTTCTGCATGGGATTATCTGGTCTACAAGGAGAGTTAGGTTGGAAAACTTGCTTCCTGGATTCTCAAGTCAAAACGATTATTATGCCCTCGTGAATATAGTAGAACTTAACTAGGCGAAATAATTCTTGTTGAATTTCAGACAAAAATTACAATATATAAATATCTTATGTATAGGAACGGAAGTTGCACGTTGAAAATCTTCTTCTTCAAAGTGATTTCTAGTGTTTGTGCAGTTTTGTATCTCTTTTTTTTTTTCTTGTGTGTGATAAGAAAAAATGACTTGGTAATGTCCAGAGCAACGTCAAAGATATCTAATCATAAACCAAATTGCAAGGAAAATTAGAATAATTTAAACATCTATAGTATTTACATTACACAAGATTTAGAAGTTTTTACTAATACCATGTAATGGAATAATTTTAACTCTTATAAATTTTTAAGTATTTTGTAGAAAAGGGCATGTGTAGTTGTTGTGAAGCTGCATGGTCATTCTAGACCTAGAAATTGTCTGCATAGAAAACCATAGATATCGTACGGAATTAGATGCGATGAGTGGACGAGGTTATGACGTGCAGTGGAATCAAAGGACGGCCTGGCGTGCTTGCCATTTATAAATAGTTTAAGAAATTTTAGGAACTTCTACCATACTCCATCCGCTCCATGAAAATATGTGACGCTTTTCATTTAGAAATATTTTAAAATATATTTCATCTTTCAAAATCAAAATTACTTTAGATCTCTTTTTTCAACCATTATTTTCATCTTTATTTCTATTTTACACTAAATTTAAATTTTTAAGGATAATTTTAAAAATAAATTTACTAACATCACTATCAATTCACTAATTTTAAAAGTTTAGAATTCCGAAATACGACAACCAATTTAGAACGGAGGGAGTAGTAGAATTGGAGTAGCGGCCTTTTTTTTCCGCCAC
This sequence comes from Coffea arabica, assembly GCF_036785885.1. Classification (NCBI taxonomy): domain Eukaryota; kingdom Viridiplantae; phylum Streptophyta; class Magnoliopsida; order Gentianales; family Rubiaceae; genus Coffea; species Coffea arabica. The sequence goes on along the minus strand of NC_092313.1, from coordinate 11,943,557 downwards.
AAAGTACATAGAATAAGCAAATACTTTCCGCCACCAATAAATAAGTACTATGCATGCACATAAGTGGTGATCATCCTTGACTTAACAACCCGGTTCCACCGTTTCAGGGTTGTGTCCGGATCATAATTACTGACACCATTAAGTTTTCTATTATACCCTATTGCCATAGAGCATAATGTGGAAATGATAACGCTATTAATTTGGTGGAAAAAAGAGGTCGTTTGAATCACCATATAATTACTAGCTCTACTTTTTTCTTTTGACATTTTTTGAATACAAACTCGATCGATGTTTTAATTCTTTTGTTGCTAAAGCTTTAAATTTATGTTTTTCTTAACCCATTGAGTACTCGTTAACACACATATAGTACACCTAACTTACTATATTACTACACACAGTTAATGCAACCTTTTGTATTTAGATACTTTATCTAATTAACTACATTTTTCAAAAAAAATTAACACCGGAAGCCCCTCCCTCTTAACGAGTGTTCAATGTGCACCAATTAGTCCAATCATTAAATTTATCCAAGACTGAGGGTGTGTTTGGATCCTTGTTTTTTGAGCTGTTTTTGAAAAACTGTTTTTCACATCCCAAATGCTACAGTAAATGTGTATTTCTAAAACAACTCCAAAAACACCATATCCAAACATTATATCAAAAACAACTACATATGTATATTTCAATTATGTATATTATATATATATATTATATTAATATAAATTGAAATATACAAATTGAAAATTATATATATTATATATTATATGAATATTTATATACATTAATATTATACATAATATAATATACATAATATGTAATATTGTATGCATAAATGTGTAAATATTTATACATAATATATTATGTACATTATATTATAATATATACATTATTAATGTATAATATTATTATGTACATTATTGTGTATAATAATGTCTAATAATGTTAGGTATAATATATAATATACATAATAATGTAATAATGTAATAATGTATATTATGTATAATATATTAAATTATATATATACAATATTATGTATATTATACAAATTGAAAATTTTATATTATATATTTATTTATTATATGAATATTTATATAATGAAATATACAATAAATATTACAAATTGAAATATTATATAAACACCATATTTATAATATTATAATATTTATAATTAATATTAATGTATATTATATATATTAAATATTTATATATTTATTTTCACATATTATAAATAATTTATTTTACTTAAAAATATTTTTACATATTTATAATAAATTTATATGAATATTATATATTATATAAATGATATATAATATAATATATATTTTACATTTATATAAATGTACATTTATACATAATATATATATTAATGTATATTTATAATATACATTTATATTATGTATTATACATAATATAATACATTTATATTAATATACATAATATTAATTTTACATTTATACATAATATTAATACATTTGTACATTTATATTAATTATATTAATACATTTATACATAATATTAATATATATTAATAAAATTATAATTTATACATTTATAATAATATACACTTTTACATTTATAATATGTATTATATGTAATAGAATACATTTATATATTTGTATATAAATACATAAATATATTTATTTATAAATATTTATAAATGTATATTTATATAAAAATATATAATTTATACATTTATACATTTATACATTTATGTAATATTCATTTATAATTTATAAATTTACAATAATATACACTTATACATTTATAAATATATTTATATTATGTATTATATATAATATAATAAATTTATAATATATTTTTATATAAATATATTTATTTATAAATATTTATTAATGTATTATAAATCCATAAATGTATATTTATATAAAAATATAAAATATAAAATTTATAATTTATAATTTATACATTTATATAATATTCATTTATAATTTATACATTTATAATAATATACACTTATACATTTATAAATATATTTATATTATGTGTTATATATAATATAATAAATTTATAATAAATTTATATATTTTTTAGCGAATATATAAATATATTTATTATAAATATTCATAAATGTATTATAAATGCATAAATGTATGTAAAAATAAAATTATAAAAATACCCAAAAATATGTTTTAAAAATACCTCTAAAAATAATCCAAAAAACATCTACAGTAAAAGTTTTTCATATAGTTTTTGAAAAACAACCTAAAAAACAACTAATCCAAACGGACTTGTATTTCAAAAACGAAATGCTACAGTGCTGTTTTTGAAAAATAACCTCAAAAACAGCTAATCCAAACGGAGCCTGAGGTTTCTGATAGGGTGTTAATGACTTAAAATTGGACTGTAAATGTATCTAGTCGAGTCATACTTGAAATTTTGTTTGACTTGATTTGTCGTATATTACATATTTGAAAAAAACAACATATTTTGACGTATCAACACTACAAGAAAATTGTTCATCAGTGACAACACAAAGTCATCACAGAACATACAAATATCGTCACAAATACCTTTTATTGACGACTTTTTGATCGTCACAAAGTCGTCACTAAATCCCCGTCAGTAAAAGTAAACAGTGACGACCTAAAATGTCGTCACTAAATAGTTCTCATTAGTGACGACTTTAAGTAGAGTATTTTTGACAAAAGATCAAGTCGTCAATAAAACACTTCCGGATTGTCGTCACTAATGACAACTATTTAGTGACAACCTGAAATGTCGTCACTAAATAGTTGTCATTAGTGACGACAATCCGGAAGTGTTTTATTGACGACTTGATCTTTTGTCAAAAATGCTCTACTTAAGGTCGTCACTAAAAAGCACCGAAAACCATTGTATATAACTATTTTACTGACAACAATTGTCGTCACAAATGTAACTTAGATTTAGTGACAGTCTCTGTTGTGACAAGGAGTTTTTATTTTCTATTTTGTGACAACTTTTTTTTGTCATTAGATAATTTCTCAATAGCTTAATAGTCATAATTTGGCTTGTAATCATTGCTAAATCATTGATTTTAAACAAACCATACAAATAAACATGAACGATTGATAACCAAAAGTATTTGCATTAGATTACATGGTAATAATATAGCATTCTCAAATGCCAAATTCAAGTGTACATTACCCAACTAATGCCTACAAAAATAACATTTGTCCAAAATATCACTTGTACATAAGGTACATTTACAAAAGCAATCACAGTTTAAGAAATTGAAGAACATCTAAATGAACCACTCCATGAGCAAAAGGCAATTTTGTCTTCAACATTCTTCAACCAGCAACCAGTTGTTTCTTGAAAGCTAAGGGCCAATTCTGTTGCATGCTCAGGATCCCTCCAAGAAATGATTGTATCTAAAAATATAAGAGATTAAAAGCTGGGGTAGACAACAATGAAGAAATTTGAGAAAAACATGACAATGGCTACTTCAACAAGAAGATACCTTCTTGTTTGCGGTAGATGTCATCTGAGCTTATCCGGTGCACAAGTAATGTTTCATCATCTTCTTCACTAATAACAAATAAACCTAACTCTTCCGATCTCTGTTCCACAATTAAACAACCATGATTGCAGAATAGTAGAGCTTCTAAACATGAACCATCCGGGAAATATAACACTTAATAAAGGAACTAGTCAGACCTGTAAATAATCAACAGTAACATGCCTGGTTCCTTGGTCATCCCATTTACCATCATCATTCAGCCGATAAACCTTAACACGCTGAAATGAAAATTTTCAACAAAGACAAGATGAAGTGGGAAAATATTTTTGGCTTCCAAAAATAATAGTACTTGATCATCTAAGTCGACTATTGATAGAAGGTATGCAAAAATGAAGAAACCTATGACTAAAAAACTTCCATGAAGCTATCAAACAAATTTAACAACAAAATGTTCCCAGGACACTGCTCTCACAACAGGCAAGAAGGCAATAATAGAGAATAATAGATGATGTTAAATGACGGGATTCAATAGCTCAATATCTGCTGTAATGGCGATGTTTGATTTCCAGCGAACGGAACTTAAAAAAAAAAAGGTAAACAAAGGTTAACTGGGGAACAGCTTTTACAAGAGTATGAGCAAGCACATGTCTGTATGTTGCAGTGTTCCAAGGCCATCCAAAGATAGTTAAAAAAAAAAGTATAAAGCACAGCAATGGACATTCCAAAGCTAAGTATCATAGAATAATTCATACATCTAATCCTGGAAATAGTTCGGATAGCAACAGCGCCAGGAAATATATTTGATTGCGAAATGCATTTTTTGGGTGGCATGCCTTTGGCAAATCTTGATACAGAGTCAGTTGGGCTACTGCTCATTTTTTTTAAAAATAGAGAGTATTTCAAAAGAAATACTTCAGCTTGGAAAGAACAGTAATTACTATAAAGCTTTTCTTTCTTTTTCCACAGCATACAATATCTTCAGATGTGACCTTCATAAAAAAATAATTATCCCTTTTGTTAGAAAATGCAATATCATCAGTTTTGATCTTCCTCCCTTGTATAGTGGCTACTCATAATTGCAAGCCAGTAACTTCACAACTTCAAAGAAACAAGTCATTCTTTAAGAGTCCAGATAATGGACAAACAGTCTTGCCTAGTTGGAATGAGTAAGAACAACTCTTTTACATCAAAAATCTGTTTAGCGAAAATAAAAAAATCAGAGGCCCTATATATAACTATTCAACAGATGAAACTCTAGTCCTCGTCCTCGCGCTTACAAACGACAATAAAAAGAATTACCAACCACCATAAAAACCACCATGTTGGCATGTATACAGCAAAAGCCTCACCTTTACGTAAACATGACAAAGGTTGAGGCCCCAGGAACCCAATCCCCCCGTCCCCCTCCCCGTTTCTTAAATCCCACCTCCCCCACTGGGAGAGTCCGCCGCCGGGGTAGGGGGAGGGTGGGGGACACAAAAAAAAGAGAGTAAACATGGAAAAGAATAAAACAAGGATGATCAAATCACAACTTTGAAACATATTGATGGGATTCAAAATGTACTTCAAAACTTCTAAACCAGAACTCACCTACAATAATCAGTCTACCTGGACCGTCTCTAATACTAATCTTTTAATAGCTTTAGTGTTTTATCATTAAATACAACTTATTTTTATTAACTAGAAATGCACGCTAATCTTCATATTGAAATCAATATCTTATTTGTTTAGCCAAGAGCTGGTTTGGTGAACTGTCTAACAGCAGAGCCTTTACAGTAAAAGAAGACAAATAAATTAAAACAGAATATGAGAAACTAACAGAATACATCTGACAAACTATAAATGATTCCACAGCCTATCAGTTCCTTATGGGAGCAAAATGGGTAAAGAATGAGCTATTTGCCTCACAATGTGAAAGTGAAGACCATCTAAATAGGTGAAACCAATCAAAGTTCACAAACGCCCCCTTTGCATTATATTCATTTCTTTCAAGTCACTACATAGGCAAAAAGAAGATTGCTATCCATGCATGGTCTGTCGCTTGTACTTGGAAATAATATACTATTGCAGATGAACAATCAGATTTTTACCTCTCTATTGATAAACTAACAGCATTATATACATGATATCTAGATATTTCCCAAAGAATAAGTTCAGATAACAATGATGCATAACATCAGCCCCAAAAAATGTTATTACACAACCATCAGCCCCATAACCATAACCATAAACTGCACAACCATAACAAAAAATAGTCCACAATGATGGATAACATCAACCCCAAAAAATGTTATTACCAGCTATTACCAAAAAACAGTCCACAATGACCACAAGTTACCAAAAACAAATCACAGGTTTGCTATTACCACAATGAGCTTCTAGCTGTAACTCCTCCATTTTGCTCTACAATCATAGGTTTGCTATTATTGATATATGCATAAGAGACATGAAGCATTGGTATTCAGTTGAAAGTGATATTCTTAGAGGGGTTCAAATGCAACCAAATAGGGACTTAACTGAATGAATTATGGATGTTTTAGGGTCGAATTACGAAGTTCAGGAACTCTGGGGCTAAATTACAAAAAAGAAAATGGAATGACCGGAATTGCAAATTTAAGCAAACGATCGTCTTCCCCAAGCAGATTAGGCATCAATCTTCTATTTAGACCTTCACTCGGGCATTTTAACAAACAGTACATGGGCATAGAAGGATCCAACAATTTTTACTCAATTGGGACTGTAATTAGCCCCCCAAAATTTGTCAAAACACAAGAGATTTCAGTCCAAACAACATACAATAGCATACAATCTAAAATCGTTAGCAATCAACATGAAGTTGGCACTGAACAAACGCACGGCAAACATGCTTTGAGATTTTTCAATGTTCATACTAAAAATGGAAAACTAAAATTCAAAGAAGGCAGACGGCTTACAGCGTTTGCTTGGCGAAGTCTGTAGGCGATGGTGATGGTCGAAGGAAGGTGCGAATGATCAGGCGGCTATAGCTGCCATGGTAGCCGCGCTAGAGCTGGGCACAGGTGGTGGGTGGCAACATGAAATCGAGGAGCGACAGTGAGAGAGAAAGGCCGTGCGGGAAGGGGAGATGCGTCAGGCAGCTAGGCGGCGCACGAAATGGAGGTGCCGTGGCGGAACTTGGAGGCGGCGGAAATTGGATGAGAGCAGAGTGACGGCAGCTATGGAGATTGCGCGCTGTGATGGCCGATGAGCGGCTGTTGCTCTGTATTTTCTTTGTGTCCCCTCTAGGCCAAGACCTTTCTCTGTTTCTGGTTTCACTTCCTCAATCACCAGCCCCCAAATGAAACTTTAGTCTTTTCCTTCGTTCCCCTGCCCACGTCCCCCTTTTCTTCCTCGACATAAATAGAGGGGGCAAAAGATTGGAAAAAAAAAGGAGAGAAGAAAATGTAGTAGCATGGCTAACAATTTGACAGACGTTTAAGACTCGAATAGACAGCTTCTCAAACCTGACCGATGCACCAATCAAGCGGACTCCTCTTCGAAATAACGGACATCCAACTCAACGACCAATCACGCTTGCAGAAATGAACTTGAAACAAATCAGCCACAGGTTAGATGAATCGAGTCGAGCGGGGGGAGTTCCGAGTACAACATAGCTATGATAGCATCTAATAATCAAGAGCTGCTAAAAGATTTTGGGCAGAAATTTGCAAAAAATATTGTAGAATATTAGGGATTTGGAAAAATTGGGGAAAATGTATAGGAGAGAGAAAAATGAACCTTTCCAATGAAAACCTTGGCCTTTAATGCTGGACAGCCATGGTGATGCTAGTGAGAAGCCAGAGAACGGATTTGTTGTGTGGGTGAAGGTATCAGGTGCCGTGCGGAAGCTCTGTTTTGTGCTCAGTGCAGAAGCTTGTTTGTTTCAGCTCGGTGAAAGTTTGTGTTGCTCAAGTGTTCCGTTGCTTTAACTCAGACCAAGTGTTCCGTTGCTTTTGTTTTCAGAATGTGTTCCGCTGCTTTGGTCTTTGCTTTGCTTTGGATATTGTTTTTGTTGCGCGGCACTTTCACTATGATTTGATCAAAATTTTGATTTCACTCATTTTCCCTCCATTTGATACCAAAAATCATGTTTTTTTCTGGATTTGTAATATGGTTTGAACCATAGATTTTAATGCTATAGTATTATTCTTTATTTTTTAGCAAAAACTAAAAATTTTCATCAACATAGGTGGCAAAATTTGTTAATTTCATATAATTGAAAATGTACTTTTATAATTTGCTAATATTTTATACTAATTTCTTATAATTGCAGCACTAAAGAACATCATGTAATTGAAAATAATTAAACTCAAATTATATGGTTATAACATAGTTTCAATAAAAATAATCATTTTCCCAACATTAAAGACCAATCATCATGCTTTTTTTTTATTTTTAATTTGGTTTGAAGCATAGATTTTATTGCTATAGTATTATTCTTTATTTTTTAGTACAAAAACACAAATTTTCATCAATATAGGTGGCAGAATTTGTTAATTACATATAAGTGAAAATATACTTTTATAATTTGCAAATATTTTAGCCCTACAATTTTTTATAATTGCAGCACTAAAGTACATCATTAATTGAAAATAACGAAAGTCAAATTCTATGGTTATAACAGACTTTCATTAAAAATAATCAAATGCTATTAATAAGACATTATTGTTAAGTCAAAATCAAAGAAAATTTAGTGATGACATAATGTTATCACTAATTTATTCAAGATTATAATGACAAGAAAAGTCGTCACTAATTAAATTGCTAGTTTTTAATATTGTCAATTGCTAGTTTTTAATACTTTTGTGAAAATATTGATAATGGTTGAGAAAATTTTGTTACATTACTGCAAGTGATAAATGTACTTTTGTTCTTTTTCAAACATTTATTTTAATGTTTAATTTTGTTTAAAACTATTGTACTAGTATAGATTTGCAAGACAAAACTTAAGTTCTCAATAGTTAAAAAATTCATTACAGAGAAAACACAAAGTAGTAGTTGCAAAATGTGTATAAATTACAGATATTTTAATATGTATAAATTACAGTTTATTTTAATGTTTAATTGTGTTTGAAACTATTTTACTAGTATAGATTTGCAAGACATAGATTTATGGGTAATTTCTTTTTTTTTTTTGCTTTCACATATTTAATTTATGTTAAATACAAAACCTACCAGTTTCCCTTTCATAAAAATATTAGTGCAACACTTTTTGAATTTTACTTACAAACATTTATGTATTTAACATAAATTAAATGATTCAGAGTGAAATGCCCATAAAGAGCAGAATATTTGTTCATGTAATGGAGGAAACCCACAAAGAGTTGGTACTTTATGGGCCATTTCTTTTTTTAAAAAAATTTAATTTATGTTGAAAAGATAACCTGCCAGTTTTCGTTTTGTAAGAAATCAGTGTTACACTTTTTGAATTTTACTTACAAACATTTATAAATTTATCATAAATTATATGTTTGAGAGTAAAATGCCCATAAAAAGTTGGTATTTTGAATAGATAATGCTCATTTGCCCATAAACTACACTCCCTGAAGGCTATTTTGTTAATTACTTTGTAGTACTTTGTTATTCCTTTGCTAATACTACTTGGCATGTAGTACAAAGGATAAATTTGGCATAAATTTCTTATTCCATTGATAAAAAGACCTGCCTGCCTTATAACTATTGTAATGAAAGATATATCTTTAGAGTTTATAACAAATTATTACTTAAGTTTGAGAAAATTATAAAATATTTATGCATAGTTTATCAAGATACCATTCGCAATTTCCTAATAAAAAAATAGGGGCTAAATTGTAAAAGCTAGGGTGCCATAATAGAAATAATAAAATTGGTGTATTACATATGGGGGTTAAATTACAAAAGTTAGAGTGCCATAGTAGAATTAATGAAATTGGTGAATTACATATGGGGAGAAATCGGTGCACTACATATGGGGCTAAATTGTAAAAGTTAAGGTATCATAATGGAATTAATGGAATTTTTTACAACATTTGGGGCTAAATCGCAAAAGTTAGGGTGGCACAATAGAATTAATGAAAGTGACTTAGAAATAAGTACTTTAAACAGTGACGATTAATTCTTGTCACTAAATCCAAATCGGTAGAGTGACATTGACGATATTAGAAGTTGTCACTATATAGATTATTTTAGTGACAACTTTTTCAAGGTCGTCACTGAAGATTTAGTTGCTTTGAGCAATTATGACAACTTTCCTTGTCGTCACTACAAAATGTTGTCACTAATGACCATATTTCTTGCAGTGTAGTTTGTGACGAAAATAACGGGTCGTCACTAAACATTTAGTTGTTTTGATGCAATTGTGACAACTTTAGGTGTCGCGATTAAAGAAGCTCCTTTTGTGACGAATTATTGTCATCACTACAAAATGTTGTCACTAATAACTTTTTTTTTTAGTGATCAGTGACGACAACAAAAAGTCGTCCGTAAATAGGCCAAGCAATAGTGATGATGTTCTTAATGTCGTCACTATTGTGTGTTCTAAACACTCCCGCGCTCTTGCTAAATCTTGGCGGGAATTTACTAGTGACGACTTAGAAAAGTCGTCACAAATGAGTTGGCTCCCATTAGAGGTTTGTGACGAATTAGAAAGTCGTCAATAAAGGATCCACGTTTGTGACAACTTTTTTTCGTCACAGAGAAAAGTTGTCACTGATGATCAATTTTCTTGTAGTGCAAGTTTCTTATAATTTCCTGTTGAAAAAAGAAAAATAAAGATAGGTGGTCGACTTTGTGCTACAGTGCAGATTGCACTTGTATTGCAAACTTCAGCTTGAGTAACTTCACTTGGTATATCAATAAAGATTCACTATTTGCCTTAAATAAAGTATTCAAGTGATCATCTACCACCCATTAGTCTTAACTCTAAAGAGTTTTATGCCCTAGACAATGCTAAGCATGTTACTTTTCTAAATCAGAAAAAAGGCAGATTTGTCCAAATTACTCTCCACATTTAAGCTTTTGAGAGACTTTATTGCTAGTGTCACCACGTCTGAGATATATGCATAACTACGATTAAATACTTGTAGGAATGCATATGAAACCGGTTTTTGAGAATCTGCATCCAATATTTTACTTCATTAGGTAGTCTTCTTCTTCTTTTGGGTTTCTAGCTGAAAAACATAATAATGTAACATCCCTTTACCTGTAGCTGTAAAAATGTGATGCACTATTATTTTGGGCTCTCATTCACTTACACCAGCAGAAAGAAGGTTCGTTCCGATGAAATTTTTGATCATTCCCAAAAAAAAAAAAAAACAAGAATGTTGGCAATAATTTTTTGAAAGCAAGATTGAAAAGATTTATTATGAGCATTTAGAAGAATCACAATATTAGAGTGATTGTTTTTCTTTTTTTTTGGAAAAGATACAAGAGTGATTGTAGGTAATAGGAGCTTTAATTTGCCATGCATGAATGTGTAATAAGGATTATGTTTTGATTCACTAGTCAAGCAAATAAATTCTCCGTTTGTCTTGGAATAGCCTAGTTAGGTCTCGAGATCGTGTGTTCGAGTCACTTCTTTACCGCTTGTGTATCTTTGGGGGGTAAGGTGCACAAGTACAAAGAGATTAGTCTAACAAAGTTAAGATACTCCTGTATTGAAAAAAAAATCAAGCAAATAAATTCACAGCTGCATAAAATGATAAAAACAACCACATAATACAAGCCCCTATAGGTTGACTAAGGCTGTAGTGGTCAAATCTTGGCATCCACGTTCAACCCATTTTATTGGCGGGCCAAAAGTTTCCAGCCCTACCCATTTAATTATTCCACATTGCCCAATTATCTACTTCGAGGCCCTAGACCGTGACCATAAACCAGCGAGGTTGTAAGACCAAAACGTTAATTTCTGAAAAATGCGAAACCAAAAAAAACTATGCACGGTTAAAAAGTTAAAGTAATTTTTCATGTGCGGTTAGTGTGTATGTTTGAGCGACTCTAAATATATGTCACGTAATTTAATTTTAAACTTTAAATTTACTTTCTACATATGTGACATACATCTACACTTGTTAGTGTAAAAAATTCATTATATTGATAGTGGATAAAAATTTAATGCTAAAAAATATTTTTCTTGCGAAGGGTTCTTTTTTAAAAAAAAAAAAATAAATTCCTTGTGATTGCTAACGTATGAATATTTTCAATACTTAAACCAATTTTCCTGTATCTTTGCTTCTTGTTTCCCAAGTTTCCAATCAAACGAAGTGCGAAGACCCTTCAGTAAAAACAGTTTCTCTTCCCTTGTGCCAAAAGAGCTAGTAACCAAGGTAAAAGCAAATATATTTGTAAATTTGTAATTAAATTCTACTCTCACAAAATATCTTTAATTTCCTTACCGAGATAAACTTTAAGGTTCTCATCTGTGTTCACAAAAAAAATAAAATAAAATAAAATTTCTTGCACCAGCTTTCCCTGCTATTTGTTCACATGGCATTATGCTATAATTACAGAATTCAATGACCATATCAATTTAATTTGAAGAGCAAACAGATACTATATATTTCTAAGCTTTGGAGATAAATTACGTTAACACAAAAATGTCAAAATGTTCCCATTTGAAGAATTTCTTGGTTGTGATTTTTTTTTTCTTTTTAAAAAGCATCCTGATTGTAGTTATAACACCTTTATAGTAAGAAGTATACAAGTTGATAGAGGTAAGGCAAGGTCACGTGCAAGTTGGGTGTAACTGTTATTAATTATTATAGCAGGGTAAGGATGAAATTGAAAAATATTCATTGACCGTGTAAGATGCAGATTTAGGGCGACAAAATTGATGAGGGAAATCAAATGTAAGGTTACATGAGAAAAGATCTAAAGCTAACGCCATAGTTTAGCTCTATCTTAAATTATGGGAGAGAAATCAGAATTTTTGATCTTTCTCCATTAAAAGAGTCCTTTCCCTAGTTTTTTTTTTCCAATTGTGTGAATAAAGTCTATTCTAGAGTTTCATAGTGAGAGTTTTAGGTAATTTTTTCATTTTTCTTTTATTAGATCTGAATTTTTTTAAATTTTGATTATTAGATCTAGAATTTTTTAGATCTATTAGGCAAATCTCACTATAATATCTGAACTTGAATCAGTTAATCAGTAGATCTAGCGATTGAAAACATGCACAAATGTGTTCATGGGGCTACAATTATTTTATCTCATTTTTTAAAATATAACTTTGTAGTGTAATTTTTATCTGTTCTTCAAATTTGTAGTATTCTCTATTCATTTTTCAGATTTATTATTTGATATCTATGTATGTTTGATGATGTAATTTTTGCCATTAGTACAGATTTTAATGAAATTATGATGTTTTATCCAAAAAAAAAGGTCTATCTTAAATTAATTCGATTAACCTGAATTAAAAAAGTAATTCGATTTAGGGATGTTGTTTGCTCTAGGCTCACGGAAATACATGATAGGCCTACTAATCCACGAATTTCTATTGGGGATAACATGCTGAATTACGTTAGTCTATTTGAAAGGACCTTAAGCTTCATTATTCGTATTATATATGTACTACCTAATCATTTCGGATTGTATTACTACATCTTGAGTATTTGCAGCCGACCTCCCCGTTTTAAGCATCGCTTGCCACATTCTGCGCTTTTTCAGATCAAGATTGAAAGGAAATGGTATTACTACATTGCAGAAAGAAATCTAGTAGTGGTCTAAGAACCTTAGGAGAGAGTTTGAGCTTCTAAAGATGAAATAATCAAGCAAAAAAAAAAAAATGAAAGAGTAATCTGAAAGGCTCTTAAATGTTATCGAAAAGATTATGAAGCAGTATTCTATTTCTTTAATCACACTTTTATAGTTATATGTGTGTGTAATATTTACATGAAAAAAGCTGGACTTTGTTTTTAAAGCTATATACGCATACAAACGATACCAAAATTTAGAGTATAGAACACCAGCGTTGTTTATAGCCAAATAAAATCCAGGGCATGCAATACTTTCAAGAGATCTAGCATCGATAAAATCAACCAAAAGAGCCCAAGAAAAACAAGAACATTATCAATTCATGTATATTGGAAAAATGCATCTTAAGCTAGCACTATATAATATAAGAAGCTAAAATGATAACTGATGGTGGAGGTCCCATATTTTGTTTGAGGAGGGACAAGCATTGCATTATTGCTCGATGAAAACTTTTGCAGCAAAATCTTGGATCTTGAATTTGCTCGACGAACGGCTGAAACAAAGTAAAAATTATTATATGGGGTAAAGAAGTATGAGCGAAAAGGCTTTTGGGCTCATGCTATATATGTGTCATATATGTGCACATATGTATGTGTCATATATTATATACTAGTTGTGGTCCCCGTGCGATGCGCGGGTGTCGAGGGAATTTTTTTTTTCTATATTACTGTGTTGAGGAGCTGAGTGAGAAGTATATTTTGCAAAAGGCCGCTGGATTGCATTTGTTATATAGACAATTTTCCAGATGTTTTTAAAAGGACAGGTTTATCTGGATTATTGTCTATATTTAGTTTATAGGATCATTCACACATATTACACATATTTACAGCAAAAGCTTCTAAGAGCTTTTTAGAGTTTCAAAAGTATTAAAGGTTTTTAAGCTTATTTTGTATAGGTGTCGGTGCGTTGTTTTTTGATGGGGCTCTCTGTGAGTTTGAGTGCAGTGAGGAGGTTGCTATCTACATTTGCTAAAGATTCAGGTGTATGTGCAACTTCGGTTGTCTCTGGTTATGGTGGAGAGTCGATGAGCATTTTTGTTGTATTTTTTTCTCCAGTAATTGCGCTGGAGCTACTTTCTGAAGTGTTGGTGAATTTGGAAGTTTGTGTACTATGATGGCTGAGTATTTTGTGTTGGTTATTGGAGCATAGTTCGAAGCAGTCTTCTTGATAAAGCAGACTATTATGTTGTTGCTGACACTGTCTTCTATTGCTTGATAATTGAGTGCGTTCTACAACGTAAAGAGAATCACATGTTTTTATCAGTGTAAGGTATATGTAGGTGTTTGTGTAATAATAGCAGGTTAGAATGTATTTAGTTTGTATATGCTCACCTGTTGCTCTTGTTGTTGAATTTCTTGTACTGTAAAAGGAAGCAATTGAGTCTTTGTTTGGCCAAGCGAATCTGCTTTTCTTGAGGAGAAAGTGCAGGGTATTGTTCTCTTAGTTTTTTATTACGTTGGTTCTTTCTTTCAGTTATTGAATCAGAAGAATCAACAACAAACTTGGACAAGCTCATTTTATTAGACAACAACAATCAGATAGCCAATAAACAAAAGTGCAACATTTAGCAATTCAAAACCAATAAGATATTCAATAAACAGCAGAACAACGAAAAGAAACATGCGCACAAAAACTATATAACGACACTCCTAACAAACAATAAAAGAGCGGCGATATTAATAAGAAAGCACAGAACCAAACCTGAAATTGGTGAGGAGACTCGCACGGATAAGAAGCAGTTAATGAAGTTGCAGAGATAAGAAGCAGGAACGATAAACTTTGCAGGGATAAGAAGTACTAAACGAAATCGCAGGAATAAAAAGTAGCAAATGAAGCTAGAAGCCGACAAAAGAAAGAAAATGCATATTGTTTAAGAGCTGCAAAGAAGAAAATGGAAGATGATGAAAAAAATGCAAGATGGAGAACAAAGAAACCACAAACAACGTTTATATTGTTTCAGCAGAACCTCGAAGAACTATAGCTTGAGCGGCAACGCACAAACACAAAGTGACGGCAGAAATGGGATTAAAGATATCAGATGTACAATTATACCCGTGATTGTGATGCATTGGTTGCAAAGAAAACAAGCATCTCGAAGGACAATACAGTCATTATATACTGTGATTGCTGTAGGCTGGTCAAATAAGGATTTCACTGGGTTATCTTCTTTCGCACAAACAAAAACCAGACGTCACAAAACTAAAGCTCCACCTGGAATGCACAAAAACAATGTGGCGGCACAAATGGAATTTTAAGGTATCAAATGTACAATTGTACCCATGACTATGATCCTTTGGTTGCACAAAAAGCAAGCATGTGGAAGAGCAATAAGGTCATTATATTTTTGATTGCTGTAGTCCGGTAAAACAAGAATATTAATGGCTTATGACAGGAAACTACTGCCTATCTGTATGAATTTTCTGGAGCAAAGGAAAAAATGATGGTTCCCTCTGCATAATAAGATACATCTCCCTAGGATATTAATGGATTATGACATGAAACTACCGTCTATCTATATGAGATGATGAATTTTCTAGAACAAAGGAACAAATGGTGCTTCCCTCTGCATAATAACATACATATCTCTACATTTTAAATTTTTTCTCACCAATAAAGCAGATGAAAATGCAAGCCGAAAAGTGCGCCAAAGAGTAAACTCCAACTGCTTCTTATAAATGTGTATAGAAATTTTGTATAGATACTAAGTTGATATGCATAACAAATATACCATATCTTTTCTTTTCCCAAAACCTATGTAGACTGTAGTTAACTTCCACTTCCACTCGACCGACGACCGATATGTAGAATCAAACTGAGCTGCATTTGTGTACTTGTGTGTCATCATTTAATAAGTTTAGTATTTTTGCAATTGCAATTGCAGGATGAAATTTGATTGCAACTTTGTAGTTTTTCTTTTTTCTTTCTTCCTGCTATTGAGTATTCAATTACAAAAAAAAAGAAAGAAAGAAAGAAAAGTCATAGTTGCACTCTCAGTTTTATTAATCAGATTATCATTTTAATTATATATATTTTATTTATTAGATTATATGATAAAATAAATAATGAAAGTGCAAATAATATTTATCAAAAAAGAAAGAGTATTCAATTCTTAATCTTAGTCTTTAGTCGTTCTGGACCACCTTGCTTCAGCTGCATATACATGTGCTACTTCATGGTATATGAATTAGCATGCATGAGTTTGAGAAATGAATAATAAAATAATTGAGTTTGCCGTCCAAAGCCTTAGTGCTGTGTGTGCTGGCCTCATTTCTTCTTTCATTGTCTCTACTGTCAAACATTTCGTCTTCAGAGATTAATATATTTATCTACTTGAAGATGAATTTATTTCCTATAATATTTCCTTTCTTCGAACACCTTAATTCTAAAATTTTTTATATAGGTCATGATCTTTTAAATTATGACTACAAAAGTCGAGTCGTATTGTAATGTGCACAAAGCTCAGAAATCATGGATATAAGCCATCGTCTACGAAAACTGATGAATACCAAGATAAGTAAAGACGACTCAAATGAAGTTTTAATCTTAGCATACAAGACAAACCTAAACTAGAAGCCCGAAGAATGTCCTAGTATTGTAATCAAAGTCATGTAACAAGTGGTTATGATTAGTTGTATTACAAGCTATTGAAGAATCATATTCTTGATGAACCATATATTTAGAAGAGGACAAGTAGCATCTACGTGGAATTTGATTATCATTGCTCCAACAGTCGCAATGCCATTAAATTATCTTGTCCATGATGACCTCCCTCCCTCAAACCCATAGTCCACGCAATTCTAAAGAAAATATTACCCACCAAGGCAAAACCAGCAGTCGAGGGGGTCATTGCTTATGCATGCACCAATTTCACAAGCCAATGAGAATTATACATATATGTATTTATGGCTCCAAACCCTTTTCCCCTACGCAACCACAATGCCCGGCACCTTCGCCAGGAAAGAAAAGGACGTGCAGATTCTGTGTCTCTCCAAATTCTAGCCTAGAAGGCTTCAGATCGACCCATGAAGGGAGACAAATAACTAAAGTTTGAAAGCAAAAGGGTACAAGTTGTGGGGCAGGGCAGCATTAGTGCTTTCATGCATCAAAACCTAGCTTTATGGTTAAATTAAAGAAGACAATACTGCAAGATCCAACCTTCTCTGCCATAGGCAATTGCACATGGAGGATAAAAAGGACAATCCAGCAGAAAAGAACAAACATAACATGAACGATCATGTTTATTCTACCATCCCGTATTTTATCCTAGTAGGTATATCAACCATGACGTGAAGGAATACTTTTGCACAGAAATGTATTTCTCATTTTGAACTAAATATATATGAAACAACGTTTCATAGCCAATTAGAATCTCTGTGTTGCACAATAACCATAGTCATGGCAACTACTTCAAGTCACTTGGAGGGCTTGTTCACCTTACAAGTCTATTATGATCTAGTTAATTTAGTGCAGCTTTTTCATTTTAGAAGGCCAGAATTACGATGTGAACCTTAAGTGTGGACGAGTTATAGCTTACTCTTGAAGTAAAATTGGGAATTCAACCGAGAGGACAATCAAATTTTAATTCCCAACTGTTACAGCAAAAAAAAAAAAAAAAACACGAATTAAGGAGAAACAATAGGACTTTATATCGATCGTTAAAATCTTTCATAACACAGCATAATTCAAAGTAACAAGTTTGGCCAGAAAAGTGTCAACTGCTGTGCTGTGATTGGCCACTGAAAATGTACTCAAAAAACAGGAAAAGTTCTTGAACTCTCCGGTCTCCACAGCACAAATTTGACCAAGACCGATTCATGACCAAAATGATAATATCGTGTGGGGTATCAAGCCCACAAACACATATGAGAAGTCTAATGAAATACTTAATTATGTAGGAAGAGTGCATATGAACATGTGTGTGATGGTATATATTCAGAGCTATGATGTAGGGAAGGGTCCCGAATTCTATCATGTTTATGTACTTGTGGTGTTAAAGCCAGACAATGGATTGTTCCCCTGTGCATTTGTCACCAATCCCTCAAAAGAAACAACAAAGATAAAGTGCAACTCCGAATAATTAAAGCAGCTTTTACCCACACAAGTTCACTCATAATGCTTGTCCGGGAGCCTGCAAATGAACCGGTATTTTCTATTCTACTCAAGCCAGATTCTCAAGGACCTCTGCCTGAATGTATGTGACCGGCGCTTTTCCAGGAAGCACTATATACACAAGTACAACAAAGATCGAAAAACTCAGTAATAAAAAAAAAATGCTACCATGTGCCATGCCATTGTTTCCGTGTCATTTCTAGTGTACACCTAAGATATTAGCATTTGCCGAGCTAAGAGGAGTGTAATTAGTTATATCTTTTGCTTTCCTTCACATCTTTAAGAGAATTTCTTGTTATTTCAATGGATGATTTTCTAGATTTTCCCAATTAATGGTGTACATATTGGGTTGAAGTTGCTGTTACTGGTTGTTACAGATGACCTTCTATAACTTTTTAAAAGTTCTAGTTTTACACGATTTTATGAGATGGATTATGACCTTCTATAACTTTTTAGTTTTAGATAATAAACTTTCAACCTTTTGATTATGAGATGGATTACCTCAGCCCTAAATGCAGACGCTATTAATTATCAGCTAATTGAAAACTTATTCTTTCTGCTTCTTCTGTTAATGCTGTCGAAGATAGCTACATCAAGCAGCATGAATTGTCAAAAGAAAAATATATTGGACAAAAAAACCATAATTCATAGACGAATGTCAGTGAAGATATATTACGTGATGATGGTAGACCTGGTAAATGATAATCTTACGCTTGAATTACCAGATACCACTAAGATCGCACGTGCATGTGGCATATTTTAGAACTTGCTAATCAGATTGAATCAGTAGTATCTCAATGGAACTTCTTATCACTTCATGCAACAAATTTTGCGTAGAAGCCAAAACTTGTAGACCTAATGGTAAATTTTCCAAAATTTTCAACTAATGTTCTTACAACGGTTATATGTTATTTTACCACTATATTGTACCAATTTAGTTCCTTTTTTTAACTTATCTTTGCTGCTCCAACATTAGTTTATTGTTATATCTGATATTGCTATCGCAATGGTAAAGTTATGTGTCACAATTTCTTTGACACTTTTATCTCAAACTAGTCACCAAACTTATGCGTTCCTGAAAAGACATTGTGCTAGATTCATTCTTCCGATATGTTTAATTAAGCACGGTATTTTTTAAACCTTTACGCAAATCAATTTTACCTTTTGATCCATACAAAACAAGCCTGCTATACGAGTCGTTTCTTTTTACAAGATTTGGTCCTAGCAGAAAAGGGTTTGATCGATTCTTACTTCCTCCATCCATCTTTGAGCATTTTTAAGGTAATAAAAATGCGCATTTACCAATATTTCCATTAATGTCGGCCCATTTCCTGATGATGCACCCTAATTTGTTGTCTTGCTGATATGGTAGAGCTAATTCAACTCCCTTTTACATCACCAACTTACGAATTTCAGCTTGTAGGACCGTTGCAATATGACTAAGTAATATCAGCTTTCACTCAAACCTACTGCCCCGCAATGCACAAAAGTATTTGCCAAAGGATAGTTCAAGGGACTATAAAGGTATATGGTAGGTGGACACAGATGACATATACAAGTAATTGTCTATGTAGTACATATTATAGACTCGTTTAGTTTAAAATTAATCAAAACCTACTCCACTTCCACCACAAGAAATTAAGTATGTTGATGATTCCTAATGTTTCTTTATCTTTATTGGACTCACATTTTTCCTACCCTCTTTTATTTGCTTCAGTCCTTTTTAAAATAGTAGGTCAACTTTTTAAAATATCTTCTTAATACTCTTAAAAAAGATAGAAGAAGACCACTTCATTCACGTACTTTCGAACTAGTATTATAAATCAATGAAGAGGATGGGTATTTCACTTCCGACTCCATTACAGGCTTAACCACCTATCTAGGTACATGACATCTCAAAGTCACTAATGACTTAGCAATAACTGTTGTTCCACTAAATTGCACTACATATGAAAAAGAAAATGGTCATACCTATAGGTTGTATAAATTTTTTCCTTTAACTTTGAAGAGATTATACATAATCGCAGGAGCTTGGTAAAAGCTTTGCCTTTTCTCCAAATAAAGACATGAATTGGAACATGTCTTCATAATAAGTGGACAACGTACGATTCATTTTAAATTGGAATTCTTGAGAAGATTGAGTTGTAAAGTTTTTTTTTTTTTTAAAGATTGAGTTGTAAAGTTGATGGCGGTTCACTAAAGAATTTAGAAAATAGTTTTCTTTGATTCCATGCATAGAGATTTAAGTTTCAAACAAAACATGATGATCGAATAATATGAGAGTTATGAGTATTCCCTCTCATCTGTCTTAGTTAGAATGAGCCTCTCAAAGTTGTCGATTCTGCTTTCTTACATTGTCTTTCTTCAAAACTTTTTTAAAGAATGTTCAGAAAAGGTTGACATAAAACAATAGAATAACCAATATTTTCTTCGCTTTTTGATTAGCTAGAATATATATTTCATAACTCAGATCTAAACCTAGTGTGAGATGATCTCATATATAGCTACAAAAACTTCTAGCAGGCATATCAATATCATTCATATGACACCAGCTATTCCGTGCGCATATTCCCGGAATGAAAATCTTCAATGGCAGTGCTGAAAGATATGCTCGAAAAACCCCTTCTCCAAAACCACATAATCAATGGTTTAGCAACTTAATCCCATCAACTTATAATAATTACGTTAAGCTTAGGGCACAGAAGCCTCACTCTCTCTAAGTTATTTATTGCACGTACATATAATTATGATTAGGACGAATTACTTCAACCCTACGTGAATTTGATCTCTATTGCAAAACCCATAAAGCCAAAATTGTGCATTGAATCTATCAACGTATTGTTGGTTCGGGTGTGCTCTGTGCCAACTATTCTAAAGTCACCAAATCCACAACCTATCTTCTCAAAACTGTGTACGGACGTGCACGCCAACCACTATGAATTTGAGTAACCAGAAGTCCAGAACCATTGATGTTTTCAAATGAATGTGGGCGTGTGCGGTTTTCGTGTTGCGGATATATATAGAAATATTCTAGGGATCAGAATATTTACGTGTCCCTCGAATGGTGATTCGAGAAAACGCCTTGCATGGCATCATGGTCTTTCATCATGTAGCTCACGTAAAAGTTGAAAAAAGGGCACCACCTGGTGTAAGTCCCTGTTGTTATTGACAGCTAAATTGTTCTGCGCTGTAGAAATACAAAGTAAGCTCTAGATAGAGGGTTGTGCACTGATAAAGTACCCTTTTGTGAGTTCTAAATTCCCCTTCATTGATCCTAATGGGATGAAAGAACCTAAAAAAAAAAGTTAACTTGTCACACATCATTCAGCATTCACGCATTTTAATTCTACCTTTTTTAAAAAAAATTTGACTTCTTGTAAGTACTAACTATGATTTGAGAGAAAAATAAAGGTAGACCAATCTCGATCATGCAAAGCTTTTGTGATGATGTTATTTGTTCTTGGCCATAGATTATTTGTTAGAGATAATTTTTACCAATGATTGTTGAGTATGTATTTTGACCTATAATTTGGTGGGACTTAGAGTGTAAGTTGGGGATTAGAAATGCATTTTCAAAATAAATCAATAAGCAAATTTCAATTCTAACATTTCTACGGTGAACAAAGTAGTGATTCTTTTGAAAGGTGTGGTCCAATGTGGACATACCCATGATTATTCATTTTCTCAAAATAAAAAAAAAACACTCTTTTATACAATACAATCAATTATATTTACAAAAAGTAATGTTGAAGCGTGGCAACATTTTGTCACATTTAGGGTTTATGCCTTGTATCATTCGCTATTTGCGGTGAGAGAACCATTTCAATTCCAAATTAGTACGTGCAACCCATGGAAGGTATTTTTTGCTTTAGGTAGAGGAACTCCATTTCATGGTAATGCAGGATGGAGCATTGGATGATTGGAATGTTTATTCTGATTAGAAAGGCACATGCAAAAATAAGATCCATCTTGTCTATCACCTTTTGCAAAGGAGACATGTGAGCTCAGCCATCCACCCACAAACATTATTCTCTTCACCATCGTGCTTTTCTCTAACTTTAATCTGCAAAGTACCCTAATTAACTACTAGTTAAGTTCAATAAAGCGAGGACCTTTTTCTTTTCTTACTGGTATTGAAAAGCATCAAAGGAACAAAACAAAAGCGTTAACACGCAAATTAAATTTAACTTTTGATCAAAAACTCAAAAAGTTTAAAGCACAAACCTAAACCGAATGCCAAACATTTTCTATAAGAAGGTAAACATTAAACATCATCTAGCCATAATCTGCTGGCTATAGGCTGCTATTATTCCATTTACATAGATTCCTAAACCTTTAAATCCCGATTTTCTTTCCACTCTTATGTATATCAGATCTATAAGGCAACACAGTGATTCAACGAAGTTTCTAATCAAAAGCACATGATCTTCTGCAACTGATTTCTCAGCAATCAGAAAATTATTCACCATCATCATAGTCTGGAATATTAGGCCAGTCATTCGGGTTGAAAGAAGAATCAGTCGGGCCACAAGAGGTGCTTGCTCCATTGGTGTTGGTCCAGATGTTGGAGTTGGAGGTACTAGCATTGCTGGAATTCCCGGCAGTGGTCCAAGAATTCAGATTTCCTGCAGTCAAAGCCATGTTTCCATCAGGTGTGAACAAAGGTTGCTTGTCCTTGTATTGATTACCTATTCCAATGGATTGACTGGGCTGATCGCGAATTTGCAGCGGTTGAGATGGAGCCTGCTGGGGTTTCATGGATGAGAAATCAAATCCATGAAAGATTGGGGTATTAGCACCCGCTCCAGTAGTAGCATCAATCCCACCGCCAATATGGAGTGGTCGACTCATTCCTTGACCTTGGCCGCTCAAGGGTGGCATTTGCATGCCATCAAATCCAGCAAACAGCCCATTTGGATAAATTGAACTTGGTATTAGTGGATGAACCCAAGAAATGGTTCTCGAGGACTGCTGGGTGCTCGGGGGTAAGTTAACAATCCCTGAAACCAAGGCAGCCATGTTGGCTATGTTTGGGAAAATACCCTCTGGCTGCTGCTGTGGTGGTGGTTGTTGTGGTCTTGTCGGTGGGAAAGGTCGAGATCTTGAGCTCTCTCCACCACATGAAATAGGCGAAACTCTGCCCCGTTTGGCCTTTCGAGAGCTACCGCCGACTGGAACGTTCCTTAGGGTTCCACCATGAGTCCAGTATCTCCTGCAATTCTTGCAGAAATACCTAGGCTGAGACAGATTGTAGTTGTTGTAGTAGCAAAACTTGGTATTGAGCGACTCACACCTAGGACATTTCCTGGGTGGTGGTGGCTGATGTGGAGCAGGATTTTCCACCTCTTTGGATTGCCTTTGTTGCTGTCCTTCTTGCTCCATTCTTGATTGAGATGTTGGAATTTATACCTCTAACTTGTTTTTTTCCTAACAAACTTGTTTGCTGTGAAACTTTTCGGTGCGAATATAGCAAAGTGCAGGCGAGTATTTATGATGGAAATCCTCTTGCCCTCAAAAGATTCCGGTGTAGCAGCCTTGACGGCATGCACAACGAAATAATAAATGTTTCGACTGGAAACTTAATGTGATATACCTCAAATATGGAGTCTGAACAAATGTGCTGGTGAGATTACGAGAATTCAGCTTGGTGGAAATAAATACTGGTGTGAAACTGAGGATGTTTATCCAACTCGGGGTTTAAAATCATAACTCCGGCTGCCTCATAATGAAGCTGAATTGAATACTTTCCATAGCAGAAGAAAAACCAAAACAAGAATTAAAAGCCCCTCAATCTGCCGCATAATCTTTAGTCAAATCCACCAACAATCCACATAGATTCACTTCCCTAATAAGAGGTCAACCCGTGAAATAAACTGGACTGGAGAGAGAGGAGGGTTGAAGGTCACCTGCTATATTCTTGTTTCTTCCGTATCCATAAGGTCAAGGTCTTCTTTAAGAGCCTCCCCCCCCAAGCCTAGAGAAAAATAGAGACAATAAAAACTGTACTTTTGTACGGTGTCCGTCCCTTTAGATAACGCTGAACTTAAGGTCAAGTTTTATCAAGGGAAGGTATCATAAACCTGAAGAATTAAATTAGACAAAATAAAATGGGATTCTTTTGTCGAATTAAGTCCAAAAATTCCCCAAAATCCTACTTATCACTCATTTCCTAGAACACCACATCACCTGTTAACATGAAACGTAGTAGAGGATGAACATCGAAAGATAGATTAAGCAAGAAACGAAAAACAAAGATTAAGCAAGAAAGAGACGTATAGCTAGTTAAGGTCAAAAGAGAGATGATATATATGATGAAGTAACAGAAGGGATTGGTGTTTTACAGGGTGCAGAGGCGGCTGAAGAGCGGCCCGCCAGTAGGTTGGGTGGTGGCGGGGCGGTAGAATAGGGGTGGTGGGCTTTGTCAGATCACTTGCTATACTAAGATTCTTCTCTCATGAACTCTTCCTTTCATGCTTTTCTATCTGTCTCATTCATAAAATATATTTCTTCCTGCAAGAAAATGAAACTGTCTCTATCTCACTCATTCCACTTTGATATCTCCCTCTTCTTTGTCATTAATTTTCATTTCTTTCTCTTACGAGTTGGGGAGTTGAGAATTTTCTTACTCGTATTTCAATTTTTTAATGTCTGTTCTGACGTCAGACGAGGACCTTGACTTAGGAGTCCTCCATTTTCTCATTCTCGGAAGCTTTCCTGTTACCATTTTACCAACGGTCTATTCCGAAAATAAAACTTGACTTGAGTTGGTCACCAAATTTTACAAATTAGTTATTCTAGGGCATTCCTTACAAAAGGGGGGAAAAGGTATTCG
Source organism: Coffea arabica (assembly GCF_036785885.1). NCBI lineage: Eukaryota > Viridiplantae > Streptophyta > Magnoliopsida > Gentianales > Rubiaceae > Coffea > Coffea arabica. The sequence continues at coordinate 11,918,409 of NC_092313.1, read as the reverse complement.
AATGTTTTTCAAAAAAGTTTTAATTTTCTTGAGGGTAATTGATTTTTGCACTTCATGGCTCCACTTTAACATTTTATAACGTAAAGAAAGTGTCAAAAAATTTAGTTTAAAATGCAAATATCATTTGTTTTCCAAGGGAGAAATCAGCAAGCTTTGTATTCCTATAGGAACTTATGTAATTAGACAGAGTTGCATGCATGATTTCAGAGTTGGCGGGGACATGTGTAAAGAATGTTCTACCTAAAAAAAAAATTTCTAGAATATTTGAATTTTGGCTAGCCATTGACTATTAATATATTATTCACAAAAGTTAAAAGAATGCATGCTTTGATCAATTATTCCAATTTTAAAACGTTCATTACGTTTTTAGTCCAGAAATTTTATTATTATTTCTTTTGGTCAGATGGAGGCTATAAGCAAAAACTATAAAGAAATAACACGAGGATAAGTCAATCCTATACAGTAAAGTCCAAATTTCATCAGGAGGATTTGTAATAATTTGAGGGCCAATTTGGGATTGCAATAGCTTATTAAAAAAATACTTTTTTAATAGGGTTTTTAATAAAAATATTTATTTAGTGTTTAAGTGCTTTTAAATATGCTATTTGGAGACATAGTTCAATAAGTATTTACTATATTGGATAACGTGTGATTTAAAAATTTTAAATATATTTATCTCTTTATTTAGTTTATAATATAGAATAAAATGATTAAATTTAATGTTTTATTTTTTAAATAAAAAAAGCTACTCTAAAAGCACCAAATTTGAATTTTTCCTAAAAGTGCTTTTCACACTAAAAGTTCTGTTCCTAATTTTATAGGATGATGTTCATCAAACGCTTTAAAAGTGCTTTTAACACCTAAAAATATATTTTTTTTTTACCAAAAGTACCTCGATTCCAAATGGGGCTTGAGTCCAAAAATTTTATTTTAGTTTAGCATGGAAAGTTTTTGTTAATAAGAAAGATTTACTATTTTGAACTTTTGCTTGGTCAAGATGGAGCAAATGAAATGTGGAGGCCCATATGAGTTGCTCAAGGGTAGGAAGCCTTTTGGAGGCCCCATAAGGAACGATACAAATATCCTTTGAAGCCCACAGCTTCGGAAAGACGGAATCATTGACGTGATGAGGCCTATGTTAATGGTACAAAGCCCTGAAAATTTTTTTCAGCCCACTTAAAGATGGCTTTTGGAGGAAATTTTATTTTTCTTTGGGGCCTAAATAAACGAACTTTGGTCCAGATAGACCGCATGCATTGTGTTAATAATTCCAACCTTTTTTTTTGAATGAATAATTCCAACCTTTGCTGAAAATCTTGAATTACTATTTTCCTTTCTTTTGAGGAAAATATTTATTTTATTCTTAACTTAAATTCAACTTACAATTTAGATGTATTTTTTTTCTCAAGTAGCTTAAAAAGTGATTTGTACAGGTAACATACTTTGCAAAGTGAATTTTCAATTAACTCTCACTAAGAGCATCCTAGAGAGAAAAAAATTATTACAAAAAACAAATAAGAAAAAATAGGGAGGCTATTGATCTATTGTGGATTTGACAACCAAAATTAGACCTATTGGGTTTGTTTGGATTGAGGCTTATTTGCAAAATATTATTTGTTTGCATCGTAAATATATTTTTCAATCAACCTTTTATTTTTCTAATTAACTTTTTTTCTCATATATATGTATCATTTCATAAAAAGTGGTATAATAATTATTTCAAATAATCTCCTTTCTAAACACACTCGCATTACTTCAATAATTCAATCCCAATCATCTTGAGCCTGAAAGTTCCGTGCCATTAACGCCTCTATTTAACAAAATTTGACTAGTGCTCCAAATTCAAATATAAAAAAATTAAAGCGAATGGAAAGTTTTGAGAGTTGGATTTAGTGGTAAGACGGGAATGATTATAAGTAATTTTTTTTCGAAACTTTAAGAGATTTGTATTGATTATAAAAACGCTTGACATTAGCGAGCAAAAACTCGATCAAAACTATACAAGAGTGTTTAATGACACATAGGATTTATCACTTCCTCCTAAAGCATAATTACTAACTCTATGGCTAATCATATATTTTATCTTTTCTAACTAAATAAAAGAAGTACATTTGAAACAACACCTTTAAACTTCGGATGTCTTCCGCCACTATAGCCAACCTGCTGTCCTGTGTGCTCTTTGATATGATATTAGTCCCAAAAGTTCCTTGTTCTAGATTTTGAATGCTAATTTTCCTCCATTGCTGCTCTGCTGCCTTGCACATGGCCAGTTTGACAGCAACTGCATCATCTACACTCTTACATCCAGAAGTCCTTTCTTTTAATGCCCAGCACGCTATTATTGAATTAGAATTTTCCGTTGGTGCAATCCTTGCATCCCTCCCCATGAAAGGGATAGATTATGAGCATGAGATGGTAATTCAAGACCTGCCATTTATCGAAAATTTTTTTTTTTCTTTCTACAATAAAGCAAACCTTTTCCTGAATGTCTACTCTCTTACATGGATGATGGAACTATGGTTTTATACACGCCGAGCACCCCACTTGGGCTATTATGTAATTTTGTTGCCCTCTCTAATTCACGAATCCCTCTTTTGTTCTTCTGACTTCTCAGCTATGGCCTCACAATTGGTCAGAAAACCTGTAACCGAGCCGGCCATGGAAACCGCGAAGGATACCCCACCTAAATATCTCAACCTTAAACGTCAGTTGCAAAGCCAGAGTTCTATTTTAAGAGGGGCAGAGCACAGATAAAGGGACTATTTTTTGGAATCTCACTTTTTTGTTTTTGGTGTTTTAATTTCTGAAGTTTTTTTCATGGTAAAAATGATAAAAATACCTAGCTGTTAATCACAATTAGTTTTTGTTCTCTTGCATTGACCTTGCAAGAGAGTATATATCACATCATGAGTTAGTTACCAAAAGGAGCAATTGCCTTCATATCTTTCCTTGCTATATCCATTATCCATTAGCCACATGAAAGCTCATTATCCCATTCATATCTTTCCTTGCTATATCCATTAGCCACATGAAAGCTCATTATTCCATTCTATGTCATGTACTAATTTAATTGCACGTTAAACTCATGCATTCCTTGCTATATCCATTGAAAGCTCATTATCCCATTCTATGTCATGTACTAGTTTGATTGCATGTTAAACTCATGCATGGCTACATATATTTCCTACTCTATACACAAAAGAAAAGTTACACTGTTCAAATTCTCCCGTTTGATTGCACGTTAAACTCATGCATGGCTACATATATTTCCTACTCTATACACAAAAGAAAAGTTACACTGTTCAAATTCTCCCTTCATCTCCTCAGTATCCTCGAGGACTGTTGCAAAACTAGTATCCTCGAGGACTGTTGCAAAACTAATGTCTTGAACATTGCTTGCATTGATTTGGTTCCATCACAAATTTGCAGTCTGATTGGACTTCTATCTTAGTCCATCCTGCAATTTTGGCCATCATTAACGTAACTCTTATTGCCAGAGCTTCTTCCTCCGTAGCTTTTTCATTCCTGCGTTCCATTACACCTCTTACTTTCAGTAGTTTTCCAGTCCAAGTTCCTAGCTATGATTCCCTTTCCTGTTCTTACCAATTGATTTGATATTGAGAGTAGAACATTAACTTCCACAAAAAATAGCAAGTTTACTTATTTTTAGCAATGTTTTGAAATTAAAATATTAACTTAGCAAGTAATACCCAATAGTGTTTTTAAAGATGACATTGCGAAAAAAAAAGTTTTCATTCTTAAAAAATTTGTATGTAATTAACGCATTGCGCATTTGAATGGTAACATGTAACAACAATTGTTAACCCCCCAAAAAGGAAAAAAGAAAAGAAAAGGACACCACAAAATGGAGGATGATTCCATAAGGGTCAAAAAACTAATACAACTGGACTAAATTATTAATTCATCCTCAAAAAAAAAAAAACACGAAGTAAATATGCAACTTCTAATTAAATCCTAGTGTTTCTTATCGTGATGATCATGCTGCCCTGCTTTCCTCCTCAGCTCCACAACATCTTCATCCATTGTCACACCGTCAGGGTGCTCTCCCTTAGGTGCCTCAGTGACAGGGATATCCCTGTGCTTTCTAGCAGGCTTCCTAACATGATCTTCCATGAAATCTTCAACACGGTCCTTATCATCATCATCATCCTTGCCAACCACAGTTTCTTTAATCTTCTGAGTAGTCTCCTTTGCAGCTCCCCAAGCATCCTTCATAGTCTGCTTAGCCTTCTCCCCAACAGTCTCGGCCGTTTCCACCACCTTATACGCCCCTTCCTTCGTCTTCTCGGCCACCGTTTCGGCCGTCCCCTTAGTCTTCTCCTTCATTTCATAAGCCGTGTCTTCAGTCTTCTCCTTCATTTCATCAGCTCTATCCTTGGCCTTCTCTTTAGTTTCTTGCGCTGTATCCGCTGCCCAGTCTTTCCCTTCTTTGGCCTTCTCAGCTGCCCTTTCAGCCACGCTTTCAGTCCTGTGCTTTGCTTTCTCAGCAGCCTCCTTGGCCTTCTCCTCCATTTCTTGGGTTCGCTCTTTGGTTTTGCCCATGCTTTCCTTCACACTTTCTCTTGCTCTCTTAGTCATTTCAGCGGCATCTTCATCAGACTTATCAGCATAAAGATCCCTACCGTGATCTCTTCTTCTATCATCGTGTTCTGCATATTGACCCTTCACAGCAAGCATATACATAATCAGTCAGCACAACACTACAAGTTTGTCCAAAGGCGTGAAACATTAAAAAAAAATAAAACAAAGAGGTGATTAAGTTCATTTTTGGGAAAAGTCACTACCGCAAGATCAAGACTTCTAATAAAACATGTAAACATGCAAAAGAATTGCTAGTGACTCAAACCCAGAAATTAAAATGGCAATATGAAGCAGAATCAGAAAGAAAGTTAAAAGAATATATTATATATGCTAGTGGTACTAGTAGTAAAAAGGGTAGCGTTGTTACTGTTGTTACCTCGGAATGTTTTGTTGCAGAAGTGAAACAGACCCTGGACACTTTGCCGTAAAGAAGAGGATAATTGGACCGGGGAAAAGCCTTGGAAAGGTTGAAGGCGGCGTTTTTAGCTATAGGAATGGCTGCCATTGTTGATCAAAAAGACTGACCTCCAATTTTGGAAAGAATCTGTATTTCTTCGACAGTTTCTATTAGTATTAATCTTTTGCAGGTTTCAACTTTCAACCGAATTTGGAAAATCTTCACAGCCTCCCACAGTTATCGTGGTGGGCCGGGATTTGAGGAGTCACAGGAAGGAAAGAGGGTGGCATTTTCTCATGCTGACACGTGTAGCTGAAAGTGCCACGTATTGCAAAAGTGTGTTGTGGCTGTTGATACCCGATTGCTCAATCCTCTTCGGACTCCTTTCTTCATTTTTTAATTCTGGGTGGGTCTTCTCTCGCGCAACCCAATAGGGCCACTGGTCACCTGCGTAGTACTTATCTTTGTCTAGTTTAGTGGAGTAGTAAAACTTCTCAATGCAGAACACGAAAAAGAAAATCGATGTATATATAATTATTACGGATAATTGCGCACTCACCTCTCCTATAATTTACAAAAATAGCAGTGACCTCCTCTAGGAACTAATTGGGGTCTATTGCTGTCAAAAGATTGTGTGAATTTACCTAGCTACCCCAATTATTTGTGGTTATTCGATGAACGAGTTTTACAAAAGAATGAATGTTGGTTATTAATAAATTGAGGGAGTAAATAAGCTAATTAATTACTAATTAAACAAATAGAGTAACTAATTAAACTACCTTATGAAAAGATTGATAATGGAAAAGTATGTTGACTGCTACATTTAGAGCTCCTACCCTTGCCACTACGATTGGCCTTTTCCTTTGCATTGCTGAGGAAGAAGGCAGTTGTTGTTGAGATTTTAGCATTTGAGCTTTTAATGTTCTTCTTAGGGACCATTATACCACTAGAAGTATTTGCATTTTGCACAAAAAAAAAATATATAACTTGTTGGAATTCTTTTCGATCTTAGAAATCTTCAGTGTTGCCTTTCAATTGCAGGTGCAATATTTGTTCCTTATTGTGAAAGATGTTGGGGAGTTCTATGATTCTCCCCCATGGCTAGAAGAAGCCATGCTTTTTGCTACAACACTTCGCCTCTATACTACCAAACTAAAGTCAAGGAAATCAGCTGTGTTACCGGTAAAACCAACTGTAGTAATGGATTGCTAAACCAGATCTCATTTAGCCGTTGCTTTTACCTGATGTTTAACCTGTTGCAGGTGCATTAGAAAATGGTATGCACTTATACCCCTTGAAGTTTATTAATCCTTAATAGGTTTTGTCCTTTCTTTGCTAATACTACTAGGCAAGCAAGATGAAGGACAAATCAGGCACAAATTTCTGATCTCAATTCTTAAAACAATTTTTTTAATGGGACTCTTTCTAGTTTGGACCGAATCTGTAATAGATTCCTTAAGCTCAAGGGTGGTCAATGGAATTTCTTAAATTAGAGGGGAGGTGAGTGCTACTATTAGAAACCTCAAGAGAGGTTTCTGCAATTTTCCCTAATTATTATCTATGTATATACGTATAGCTATTATATTCAATCAATAGATCAATTATACCTAGAGCTGTTAAACGAACCGAGCTGTTCGGTAGCTCGGTTCGTTTCGGCTCGTTCGTATTCGTGAAAGGCTCGTTCGAAATTTTAAACGAACCGAGTTCGAACGAATTTTTTTGTTCGATTAATAATCGAGCGAACACGAGCATGTTCGCGAGTTTTAACGAACGTTCGCGAACATAGACATAATTATCATTTAACAAATTTTAGGGTTAATTTTATGGCTGGACTTTTATATTTGGAGGGCAAATTTCTTTGTTTTATTTGTTATTTTTATGTTAATGTTAGTTATATAGTTAATGAATAATAAAATTTAGTCACTTAGTGCTTTAATTATTTTTTAGAATGATTAATAATTTGCATGGCATATTTAAGGCATAAAATAATTTGGATTCGAGCATTTCGAACATGTTCGCGAACGGCTCGTTTATGTTAAACGAGTCGAACTCGAACTCGAACACGAATTTTACTTAACGAACCGAACACGAACACAGATTTGGAGTTCGAAAATTAACGAACGAACACGAACGTTGTTCGAACTGCTTAACGAACAGAGCTCAAACATGAGATACTCGGTTCGATTCGGTTCGTTTACAGCTCTAATTATACCCCATCTCACATTTGAACAACTAGTGGAAAAAAAAATTCATGGTCTGCAGGGTGATGTGATCCTTGGATATATATATATATATATATATTTCGTTTTTAGATGCTCGCTATTGAAAAATTAAAAGAAATGAATATATCAAAGAGCTCGGTGAACCTGGTGGAGAATTCGGGAGCTAAAGGTGAAGGCTGCCTTTTTTGAGGTTTCGGGACTTATAGATGAAAAGCATGGGCCTTTAATTTGTGCAATATAAGTTGGTTTAATTTGATAACAACATGCTATTTTTTATAAAAGTGTATTTGAATCTTGCTACATCTATATTGATGAACAATCTATTTATAGAGATTTATGATTTCGAAGACACGTTTTAACTCGTGATAATAATTGAAACTAAACTTACCTAAACTTTTATCCAACAGTTTTTTGTCTAAAAAATTGTAGTAATGTTTCTATGGACGTGGGAAAGCAGAGGACCGTGCCACGTGATGCCACGTGCCCTTAGTAGATGACACGTGTTGCCCCGATGCCACGTTTCCATTTCGGTTTATTCGGCTGATGTTATTGAAAATGGGCCGAGACCTTATTTGAGGCCCAAGATCCCAGTTGAGCACATTTGCAATGATCAAAATTTGTTTGTTTATTCAGGAGAACAAACCTTAGAGGTTGTCCCAAGATTCAGCTCAAACTCAATTCATTAGAGCACGGAAGGATCAGTCAATTAATCACTACTAGTGTTAAGCCGTGTTTGTGCAACTTAGAAATGAATTATTCTTTATGTGATTATTATATATGGAACTTTCATTAGTACCGAGAACTGTGATCTTTTACTAATATTTTTTCCTATAATATTATAATTAATTTGATAATTACAATGTGTATGGGTACCTATATTGGTAATTTGTGCTTAAGTAATTAGGGCAAAATTAATTCTTGTAAGGGTAAAAATTGAAGTTAAAAAGTGACAAAAAAAATATTTGAACCAAGCCACTTTGTATTAGTATCTATATTCTAAAAAAACAAGGGAAACATACAATAGTTATTTGTATAATTTTGTGGAAAATAGTTCTTTGTATAGGCAACTCTATCCGCCATTACATTACTTTTTGGCCGGTTGCTTATTTTGCCAGATTTTTAGCCCTCCATTCCTTCAGTTGGTCTGGACATCATCAGGTACAATACAAACGCCTACTCTATAGTGTAATATTTTTCTCCTTTTAATGAAGCTGACCTTTCCCCAGCTCAGGAGGAGAAAAAAAAAAAAAAACGAAAAAAAAAGCGCATCCAAATCCGATTCATCTTCAAAAGTCTGGAAAAAAAAAAAAATCCGATTCACCGTTTCATCTTCCCTCACAACTGGGAAAAGAGAAGTGAGATAAGACTCACCCCCTTTGCTTACACTTCACTATTCCACTGATAACTTCCATCTCCAGCCACCACCGCCTCCACCACATGGCTGCCTCTCCAAGCTCCTTATCCACCTTCTCCTCCCTTTCCATTCATCACCCACCACGCCTTTCCCATCTCCCCTCTTCTCACCCCTCCCTCTCCCCTTTAAAAAACCCCAAATATTCCCTATTTCTCCTTCCCAAAGTCACAAAAATCAGCCCCGTCAAGGCTACTTCTGGTGGTGCGGAAACAATTTATTTTGACAATGTAGACCCGGAAGAAGTCTCCACATTCGACCCACCAGAGCGCCCGGAAGACTTTGTTCCACCTCCTTCTTTTGACGAAGGGCCAATTGAGACAGAAGATGAAATAGCCCGAGGGTATGAAGAAATCTATGGGCCAGCATACAGTGGTGAAACTTTTCTTGGAAATGACATCTATGTGATGGATCCTAAGGTGAAAAAGACAAGTGGGTTTGGGTCACAAGGCCAGAGGGAAAAGGTTAAAGATGGCTTTGACGAGAGAGTGGTGCAAGTGAGCAGAGTGACCAAAGTTGTTAAAGGCGGCAAGCAATTGCATTTCAGGGCTGTGGTTGTTGTGGGTGATAAAAAGGGACATGTTGGTGTTGGAGTTGGGAAAGCTAAGGAAGTTGCTGTTGCTGTTCAGAAATCTGCTGTTAATGCTAGAAGGAATGTCATCACAGTGCCCATGACCAAGTATCTGACATTTCCTCACAGGTAAAATCATCCGGGCTAGCTCTGTTTTAGTTGAAAGTTCTGTTCTTGGAATTGGAATTTTGTGTAATGAATTGGCATTTTAGGATTGGTCTTCTGTTTTTGAATAAAAGTTATTGGATTGTGACGTAGCATTTGTTATTATGGTGCATATGAAGCTTTTCTTGGGTGTCAACCTTACGAACTTTCATTGGACTAATTATATACTGCTTTTGAAAGGAAAGAAAGAAATCTTATGTGGGATTCTAGCAGTTGTTTGAGCTATGAAGATAGGCATTTGCCAGGAATTTGCTGTGTTCTTCCTAGACTACTGCGGATCAGTCATTTTAGGGCAGATAAAAGTTTTTAGCTGACTTGAAGTGGCAGTCTAACATAACTAGAAATGTTAATAAACAGCTCCCTAGTATTAGGTACATTAGTTGCCTATGAAGTGAACTTTATGCGTAGACGAACTTGTTACGCGCTTCTTTCCATTGCAATTACGAGAGCTTTTTATGGTTAATCTTTTGAAATTTTCTCTTTTGCAAAATGACAGTGGTTTGAACCATTGTAACTGCTAAGTTTACGCCAAATCTGGTTCCAAAAGCGAACTTCAAAGTCAAAGCTCGGATTATTTGATCATATAACTAGTTTTTTTCAAAACTAGTTCCCTGTTTATTCACGTTTCTTGCAGACTATGATCCAACAGCAAGCTCTTTTTACCTGGCTTTGAGTTCCATAGGAGGATAAAGAACAGCTGGAAGCTAGACAGCACTTGCCATCTACCTAGCTACAATTTTAATTTTTGAGTTGCCTAGCTACATGTTTTGTTCAGCCAGCAATGTTCTGCTGTTTTTTAAGGTAGTAGCACCTTTCAGATCCTTTCATACGTACAACTTGACTTTCAGCTTATGCCCAGTCAATCCTATGGGCTTATAAGTTCAAGGCTTGGGCTTGCTTGTTAAAGCATGGAAAGATATCCAAAAAGCAAAGCAGCAGCTATGCTACAAGCATGTAGCTAGTGGATACTGCAGTCCATGAATAAAAATCAGTCTTTCTAGCAGCTATGGTATCTATGCGTTTACAGATCAAGTAATCAGCTTCTCTACAGTTTTCTCCTCTACTTCAAAGCCTAAACCACGAGCTGCTGTATAGAATATCCACCTTTTTGAAGACGGTTTCTAACTTTGTGCTGTAGAGGCAGAATATGACAGTGAACAAAGAACTAAATGTCCTTGTCATGTAAACTGCCTAAAATAAGTTCTTTGATATTTAATTGCTTGCATGTTGTCATCTTGCCATGGATCATTGCTTGCATGTGGTCATATGGTGTTGTCCTAAGAAGTTTTGATGGATGATGTTTGTTCCATTTTTTGAGGTTTAGACCTGTTTTGACGATCATGGCATCCTATCATCTTTCTTGAGCAGATAGTACTGTTAAGTTTCAGCAGAAGAATGGAGTAAACTTGGTATGTGGTTTTTAGGGTAGATGATCAGCTATGAGCAACAAGGCTTTTCTTTCTGGAATTTTGTTGAAAATTTATGCTCAAAATATTGTAGCCCTGCTCAAAGGGAACTTCATGCATGAGCATGGTAGCTCTGAGAAAGTGTTGTAAACTCACTTGTTGCCTTGTCAAAAACTTCCAATGGCAATATGGATAGCAAAGTTGACAATATTGACTGGGATCCTCAGATATTTTAGTTCACTTGGTACCTCGTGCTTTCTGTCTATCCAGACAGGGTACATATGCATCAACACAGAATTCACCTTGCCTGCTTGAGAGTTGTCTTTGTTCACTTTAAGAGGGTATCATTTCTGACTAAATTTCTGGTTATTGTTGATATGTGGTTAATTTATCTTCTGATATCCATGTAATTTGGCAGATCTGATGCGGATTATGGTGCGGCAAAAGTCATGCTTAGACCTGCATCCCCGGGTACTGGAGTGATTGCTGGTGGAGCTGTGAGGATTGTTCTAGAATTGGCTGGAGTTGAGAATGCTCTGGGCAAGCAGCTTGGAAGTAACAATCCCCTCAATAATGCAAGAGCAACAGTCGTGGCTGTGCTGAAGATGAGGCAATTTAGTGAAGTTGCACAAGAGCGTGGTATTCCAATGGAAGAGCTTTGGAAGTGAAGGACTTGACCAAATCTTTGTTGTCAAACTTCTCTCTGTAGATCCAACTACTCAGCAATGTAGTCCCACATACAGTTTTTCTCAAATATTATATATGTTGTTATCAAATCTGTTGTTAGTACACTTCTTGATTCAGAAACTTGTGGGAAAAGAGAACAAAAGAAAAAACAGAAAATCATCCCTCGTATTTGAGGAGATTTTCCTTCATCCTCTTTTTGTGTCATAATCTAACTTTTTAGTGCATTGTTAACAAATATATATTTGGCGTAATGGAGGACATGATGACTTGGTATCACATAATCAATGGTGAACAGTTGATACCTTATCTTTTGACTATTGCATTAATTTCTTTCTGTTTTCCCTGTTCACCTAGGAGATGTGAGGAAGTTGTCCTTCCTGGGCTCTGACCAAGAACATAGCCAGCTTTGGAGAAAAAGTTCTTGAAGCCTGGGATAGGAAAGCAGCAATTTTTTTTTTTTGATAATGGAAAGCAGAAAACTTCTTAAACGACGAAAAAAAAGTATTACTACTAATTTTCTATTTGCAGCCTAAAGTATCAATATTAGTGCTTAGTATACATTTTACTATCAAGGAAATGCACGTTGCTCAAACGAGCAGCAAATTAATAGATTTGTGTTGCTATTTTGTAGTGGAGAGACTGTAGCACCCTCAATTTGTCTTGTTCACTGAAGCTCTCTTATTCATGGTTAGTAAAATCTTTTCTTTAAATCAATTTGAGCAATGTACTAGACATTTGTAATACTACGAGATATAAAATTGCTTTAATTGATAGCTAAGAGTGCAAATTGCAAGTTAGTGATAGTTTAGGGAACAAATTCTAATTAACGCAATGAGTGATAGTTTAAGCTCTTTATTTAATCTCTTCATATGCCTTTTTCTTTTCTTAAAACTTTCGAATTTTTTTTTATCGTAATTCTTTATTAGGGTTTTAACTTTTATTTCAAGAGATCTTTTCAATTTTTTATATATTTTGCCTTAGTCGATGACATTTATCCTCTTACTTTAAAGAATATTTGCTCAAATAACGAAATAGTAAACCATATCCATTATACTAAACGCGTCATCACGCCATTTTTCATTCGTGCAACGACACCAAAACGCCATCGCACAATGCCGCATGAGATGTACTGATCCGAATGATGCAAAATTAATACCATCCAATTCAGTCCAACATCCTTTTTTTTTTTTTTTTTTTGAAAAAAATATGAATACAAATTCCATCTTTAGTAGATGTCTAAAATCACAATATGTCTAAAAGTAGGTATAAATATGAAAATTCTTAAAATCAAGAAAATAGGTTATCATTTAATTTATATCTGTCATATAAAGTAGAATTGAGGGATATTATGAGATCAAAATTTAAATACACGTTTTAAAGACAGAACAAAAATTGTTGTGTTTTTGTTGCATATGAATGTTTTAGTTTGTATGTTGATGTGATGCATGAGACCGGCCATGCAGGTGAAATTAATCCAAATTCTCTGTCACATAAAAAACACAAGCTAGACTTCGGAATGAAAGATGAATGCATGCATCCTCACGTACCAAAATCAAAATGTGCAAACAGAAGAAGAGAGGAGTGAGATTGCATACTTTGATCTAAGCAAGCCTTTCTTTCACCTTGAAGCCATGACCATCAAGATGGAGAGGGAGAAGCCATTTTACTTGTAGCAGGTGTGGGTTGGTTCACATTTGTCTAGTTCGATCTAGGGTTTTGTTGCAGACACTAGGCGCATCCCTGGTTATTTTCTACTCCTCCTCTAGATTTTTACTGATGGAGTTTGTTATAAAACAATAATGTTAAATTCTGTCCTCCTGATCACCGATCACTTCGAACCGACTCCATCCATATCATGGCCGTCTCTACAACCCTTCTCTCTGCCTTCTCCTTCCTCTCCCTTCACACCCAACACACGTCTCCCTCCCTCCTATCCCTTTAAACCTCGACACCCTTCTTCCAACGTTCGAAGCTTAACAAACAGGGACCAATGATCAAAGGCGAGAAACATTCCTCGGGATATCGAAACAACCTTTTACGACAACGAAGAAGAAGACCCGGAAATGCTCATTACTTTCAACCCTCCAGAACGCCCAGAAGGCTTCGTCCCACCAAGAACCCTTTGAATCAGAGGAAGAAATTGCCCAAGCCTACGAAGAATTGTACGGTCCAGCCTATAGCGGGGAGAGTTTTCTTGGCAATGACGTAAGAGTCATGGGCGACTCTTAAGCTTCAAAAGAAGAACGGGCTCGGGAGAACTTTTTAGGAGAAAAGGCCCGTCAAAGATGAGTTTGAGGAGAGAGTTGTGCAGCTGAAGAGGATGGATAAAGTGGTTAAAGGCGGAAAAATGTTGCGATTCAGGGCTGTTGTGGTGGTGGGGGATAAAAAGGGAAGACTGGGAGTTGGAGTTGCCAAAGCTAGAGAAATTGTGGATGCCATCAAAAAGTCTGCTATGGATGCTAGAAAGAATATCATCACTGTGCCAATGCCTCACGGGTCAAAAATATTCTTTAGTGTTGGATTTGTTTCTTTTAATGTTAAACAATGTTGGATTCTTTGTTAAATAACATGTTGCTGCTGTGGAAATATTTAAGTATTGCATCTTTAGTACTGAAACAGGTAGGATGTAGTAGTAAAACTTAAAAGAGATACATTAGGCTTGTAAAACCTCATCTTGCCCGCTTCAGAACCATCTAGTAATGCAAGCTACGTAGTATGCTTATCAAGTATCCATTGGATTTCACTGCCAAATGAATACTATTAAATTAATTAATGTTTAAATTCAATTAAATGGCAGATCTGAGGCAAATTATGGGGCAGCAAAAGTGATGATTAGGCCTGTTTCATCAGGCACTGGGATCATTGCAGGAGGAGCTGTTCTAGATATGGCAGGAGTTCAGAATGCCTCTGGGAAGGAGCTTGGGAGTAGAAGTCCCCTCAATAATGCCAGAGCAACAATTATAGCAGTGCAGAAAATGAGGCATTTCAGTGAAGTTGCAGAAGAGCGCGGTATCCCAATGGAAGAGCTCTGGAAGTGAGAATACAGGGATTTCAGTCTAAAATCTAAATACACTTTCCAAGTTGTCGCCAAATCTATAGGTAACAGGTGCACCTTTTTATTTTCTACTCTTGACAAAGCCCCATGGAAATTGTATGGTTTGTGTTTATCAAAAAAAGGGGATTTGTTTCTGTTGGATATAAATACAAATTTTATTATTTGATTATTTTTCATTCAATCAATACATCTTTTCAAATGTGATCTTTCACTCATTACAGGGTAATTTTCTGCTACTACAACAGGGTGCCAAGTGCCCATTAACTGGTATGGGGAGTTGGGGCAGCCGTAAGGAACTAAGGGTACTGCAAATACTAATCCGTCCTTCGTATCCAACAAGACAGATCAACAAGACAGCTCATGGAGTTGCATGAACAAATGCCTGACAGAATCGGAGTTGCTCCGACTGATCCAACGCACTCTTGTTTTGCCATCTTCATAGGTGAAGTAGTAATAATTTCAATTGTTAGCAGTTACTAGCAGAGTGGTTATAATTCATACTGAAGATATCTATAGACTCATCTGATACTTAAAAGACACCTTAAGGTTTATCATCCATCATCAAATGTAGCAGGTCTCTTCGGGAGTTAGCAGCTATTTTCGTTTCTTATTAGAGGTCAGAAACATTAGAACACCTAAATCTAGTTATGGCCAAGAAACTCCGCTAAGTAGCACCAGTTTTTCATTAGCAAAGCACTCTCGCAAACCAACACAGAGTAAATGGAAGTTCAAACAACAAATGGTTTAAAGCATAATGACCAAAGCTATGTACTCTCTTAATGAAAACATAAAGAAGCCAGGAAAATTGCAAACTGCAGAAGAAGAAGGCTGAGATGGCAAAGCACAAAGACTGGATTCAAGTAACATTTACATACAGCTGAGAAATTGGTTGATTACTTACACTTTATATATGTGCATACTACATCCTTAGAATGGAAGTTCTATCTCCAAAAACATGGCAAATCCCAGCCTTATTGTCGCCTAAACTGATCTTCTCCCTGGTGCTATATCTCTTCAGATTTTGTTCCTGATGATCTTACCAGCACCAATGGATCTATTTACACCCAGATCCTAGTAAACAAAGCTGTCTCCTTTAGGTATTATCCACAGTAAACACATTTATGATCACATACTAGAAAAGATAAAGAAACAAAGAAACTAAAGGTCATTTCCACAACTTCAGCCAATTGTCATGACTTGCTGAGGCAATGGTTTCTGTATGCGGTGAATCTGCTAATGCTGCAATTATGTCATCATGTGCATCATACGACTGTGTTTTATTGGTATCAGTTGGACTCCAGAGTTCCAGTCTCTGCAAGAATTCTCAGAGTGATTATGATCAGAAAATCTAGGGAAAATAACACCACAAAACTTAGAACAATGAACAGAAAAACAGTAATATCTTGTGGCTAATGGAATAGGTCTTTGGGCTTTTTCAAACAATTGATTGAATAACACTATAATTGAGAATGGAGATGGTTCGACATCAAGAGAAATCTTAGAAGAGTCTTGACCATTATATTGAAATCAGTAACGTTATTTCTTAGGCAAAAACATTAGGCAAAGGAAAAGGACCTTGTTAGTAACAGCAGTAAGCTCTCATTTTATCTGTATTCATGCCTACAAACTTGTAGAACAGCAATTTTACACTTCATTTCCTGTTCACTAAGTTCCTGTAAAATTTGGGACTTAAATTTTAGTTCCTCTCATGCAGAGGTTCTGGGAGAGGTTGGCTAGTTACAGAGCTTTTAGATACCTTAGATGCCAAACACATAAATTAAGCATATCATTCCTACAACCTATTAGAGTTTCTAAATTATTAGTTTAATGGCATATGAGATGGAAAACCAGAAGCGACTTCCTTCCTTGAGGTTGCTCAAAGCAGATCACATGAAAAACTTTGTTCACGTACCAAGTCGTATCTAAATAAATACCCCAGTCAAGCAGCTTCTGGAAAAATATAAAGAAAAACTGACCAAGGACTTCCAATTGAAAGCATCATTAGTGAATGGAAAATCATAAAAAATGCTGTTACTTTTGAAGTTATATACATAAGCAGGTTGGTTTTTGTGTGAGGATTTAGTAGGGGGTTTAATAGATATAATTTGACGAAAAAATGGACATGGTTTTCCAAGGCAAAAGAGAGCAAGTCAAGTATGGCTAAATATCTTTATCATTGTTCCAACTGTCAAAGAAAGTGACATTGCACTGCTTGCTTACCTGGAGGCATTGAGATGAAATCAAAAGGAGTGAAGAAAAACATCCTCCAGGAGAATACACATACTAGAGGAAACCCCCATTCAAAATGACATCAAATCTTGCCAAGAAAAAATTCTACTATTTAATAAGACAAGATTTCAGTTTGCACCTGGTTAGTTCCAATCACCATTAATTGAGCATACCCAGGATGAAAGGTGCACGACTCATATTTATTACCAGTGCAGTGCAGGTGATAAATGCACCTTCCACCTAAGTTGATTGTCCATATTCTTGCACTGTCTTCACTGACAGAGGCTATATATGTCCCACCATTATCCCAACATAATGAGCGTACATCTTTATCATGTCCCTAGATATAAGAGGAACAAAATCAATTTTGGAGTAACTCAATGCATTTGGAGAAGTATGAGAAGATGAGTCACTGTATTAATCTATTACCTTAAACTGGTAAGTGATTTTATTTGTTTCAACATCGATCAAATTGATGATGTTTCCTGAAGCAGATGCTAAAAGGTCCCCACGTTGTGGCTGGAACCTAACTTGTCTACTACCTCCCTGGATTCAGATCAGTAAGAATTCAAAAATCATCTCAATAAGATCAAGGTCGATGTTGCTATGAATAACACCAAAATGATCAGGTTTGAGAAATAGAGTAATCGATGTTTTGTTCTTTGATTAAGTAGTATCTATTTTAGTGTAGTCTAATTACTGTAACTCTTCATAATAGTTGGGAAAATCTGCTTCCAGATCCAACAAAAGTTCACACATCTGGTAGATCACAAATGTGGTCAATATCAAGAAGAATAATCATAAGGAATATTTTAGCCAATCTTTATTCATGTCCACTTGTTTGGCCAGCTTCACACAAAAAAGCTACTATACAGAACAAAAGTCAAAAGAGGGGGGGGGTCACCACCAAGGCTTTGTTTAAAAACTAGATGGACTAATAAGCATAAAACGACAGAATGCAGATGCATAACTAGTAAAATAACATTCAATGATCTAAATCAGCAAAAAAAGATTATTAGACTCACCTGAGAAGTATGAACACATGTTTGTCTAGTGACATTCCATATCCGCATTTCGTTGCTACTATCACAAGAACAGAGAACATCCCCCATCCTTGGATGGAAATCCAGTGACATCACATGTTTAGAATGACCATCAAGCTTAGATGGAGGATTTGTTGGCTAGAAATTTTGCAGACATGGAATAAAGTAAGCAGTTGTTTGCTGAACAACAAGAACTCCAATAAAGCACAACTGTTAGAGGGGGAAAATGCATATTGCCATGGTTCAGTCCTACTTTGACCATGTACGTCATAAGGTTCAACTCGAACTGTAAATAGTATGTAATTGCATAAAATTACAAAATACTGATGCAAAAGTTAATGTTTGATATAAAGAAGCTTTTTGATGTAAAAGTGATGTTTGATGTAGGTTTTTTTTTTGGCTATATCTATCATGTTCCTGGCCCACCATAGATGGCTGCAAATATCATTTTGTGAATATGCATAACGTAAAAATATTCATTAGTAATGCATTTTGTGGACTCAATAGCAAAAGAAAGAGTAAAGATTGCAGTTGACAAAGAATGGCATGAAGAGAGAATTAAGAAAGCATGAAGAGAGGAAAAAGAACTATAACAAAGTCTTTCCATTCAGACACAAGACATCTAAGGATTATACTACTATCTGACAATGTACAGCAAACATGTGCATATCCACCTTTGATGCGTCCCAAATTTGAAGAGATTTATCAAAAGATGAGGTCGCAAAAACTGTTGAATTTGGTCTGAATCGAATATCTGTGATGAGGTCAGAATGCCCTTCCATAACATCAACTGACAAAGTTTCCATGTTCCATATGAGGATCTGGTTCAAATCCACCCAGAAGATCAAGACAGAAGAAGATGTGAGAACTTTATTGGAATTTAAACTTGAAGGAAACTAAGAAACAACCTTCTTCTCATATCCTGCACCAGCCAACAACCTTCCCGTTGATGTGAAGTGACAGGACAGGAGCTTGTTGTTTGGAGATTGAAGGCTGCCAAATTCTCCAAAGGAGAAGCCTAAAAAATAGTAGTGTTATGATTGCTTAAACATAGTCATACAATTCAAGTTGTTCACTGAAATTGTTCAGTGGCTTCTTCTTGACACACATTTTGCAATACTCCAGCTATTCGGATTTTGAATTTATGGAAGGAAACAAGACGGAGAATAAATTTCAATAGCAGTCAGTTTTGTGCAACAAAATGTTATTTGAAGTTCTTAGTTGTCAAACCTTTGCCTTAAGAGATTGTATGCATCTTTAAAATTGGTAAATGTTAAGTCATTTTGCATACAGGAGATGGATCAGGAAACAAACCTATATGTGTTAACTACCATTTCTGACAGTTTGCTAAGGACATGATTTATCTAACCTTTCCATGCACTCTTGTCCAGTGCAGGTGAAGTTTGCTGAAAGGTACTGAGTGCAGTACTCAGGTCATTACAATTGTCGTTCTCATCTGGAATGTGGAGCTGGATGTCCTCATCCATAGTGTTCTGCCCTTCTGCATTACTTCCATCCTGCAGCACATTGAAAAAATTCAGTTTGAAAGTCATAGGCAAATCCCTGGAGCCTAAGTGACAGTTTGTTTTACTTGAGAGCCAATAAAGGGTATCAAAGGGCAAACCATAAGAGAAGAAAAGTCTTAAACGTCAGACCAAGAGCATAACAAAATAATGAGACATTCCAGTAAAAGCAAAACACAATTGAAGTAAATAAAGAAAATCGTGGGAGAATTCATATGTTTCTCTACCAATTCCCAAAACCAAAAAGAAGATAAAGAAAAATGTACATTTGCATTTCATGGGAATAAATGAAATATACCAAGTTGCTTGGAACAGGCAGAACACTTGATGAATTCTTCCTGCTTTTGACACTCTGATGCAATAGAAGTATGTAGTATTAGAAAGACAAACAAAAACAAAATTTGAAAATATGTTACTTAACATTCTATGATGTTTTGTGCCAGAAGGAGAAAAAAGAAAGACCCGAGAAATTTAAAAGACTTAAACATGTTCTACTACTCCAGAGCCAACCTCTTTCGACTTGTGCCGTTTTAGTTCAGGAGTTTGCTGTTTCTCAGGGATTAATGTTTCCTTGGCCATTTGTAACCCAGGAACCCGTTGTTGTACTACCGTTCCACTGCCAATTTGAGCATTACCTGGCAGCTATTGATCACAGAAAAGCCCATAACTACATAATTTCATGTAGAAGATCAAATTTAGAAAGCGAATCACTTTGGTATATTGGCTTAACCATGGGTAAAAGAAGCCCATCAAGCTCTCTTATCAGATGAAATAGGTATTAAGGTAGTTTTATAAATGCATATTGCATCCAAATTTCATAATAATAGGTTTAAGAATGAAAATTAATCTCTTACTGATATGCCATGCTCAGTTCATCAAAAACAATAATATTAGCTAAAAACAAAATTTTCCTACAATCCATCATTACTAGATGTCCATTTATTCTCTCCAAAGATTTAAGACAATAAAATTTGTAGTGGCATCACATATTGCTCAAGAGTTAAGGTTTTTCAAGTTTAAGTTCTTTTGTCCCAGGAATCTAAAACTTGAGGAGGGTGAATCTGAGGATGGTCCCTATAAGAAGGTATGCTTGGCAACTGTCAGAGAAGTACCACCCACATTAATGCTGCTAAATATTACCATCATCATCCTACAGCCATGGCAAAAGAAACTGCTTTAATCTTGATCAAAGACATACAGCAAGACATAGAATCTCCATAATGCACCTCTATATCAAGCAATATGATTTGATATCCAGCCAAAACCCGAGTTCACTTATCATAATGGCTCAATTCAACTGATCAACTCCAGCACCTTTTCTATCAGATATAACAAATGAAAATTCTGGTCACCTGTTCATAAATACAACTCAAAACTTGTTGTTGGCAATTCTGAAAGAAGTAGAATTGACTAAACTGAACAAGACAAAGTGCATAAATTATGGCTGACTTCTGGTAAGGCATTCTATATCATTAAGGATAAATTTAGTAAAATTTCCAATTAACAATTCCAACATTCTACTTCTGAGAAAATAATGTCCTTTGTCAACAATTCCCATGGAGAAAAAACACTCCCCAAGACTTTAATCAAAATAACAATCAGCCAAGAGGATTGGGAAAGAAAGTGCAAATAAAGTACTCGTTTTCAAGTCAAATACAGGAGAAGGATCTAGATTTTGCACTTCTAGAGTTCACTGAAGGTCAGCAGAAGTATATAGGGCTCTCAGCCTCATATGTTTCAACTAGCTGTGAAACATCTCCATAAAACTGAATGCGAAAAGAAATCCATAATTTGCCCTGAAATTTCTGCTGAAAATGATCTTCAAAAGATTCTTTTTTAAGGGTAATAAAAAAATATCAATTCCAGAATCTGAAAATCACGGATGCCAAAGACACCAATGACTAAATAAAACACCTCATACTTTTAAGCTATTGTATAAACCTAAGAGTTCGCTTGCTTCATCTTACTTGTAAAACCTTCCCCAAGTCAAAATCAATTATCATGCGACTAGGCAGATTGCAAAAACTTCCTGAAACAGGTAATGTCAGTCTTCCGGAGTTCTGCACTTCTGGTTTAGCTAAATGATATTGTTGATAGTGGGCTCCAAATGCTGGAGTTTGTTGCTGTTGGTTTGGCAGTGGTACAGTTGATAAGTATGGTTGCCTCCTGCCAGGAGAAAATGAGCCAACACCCTGGTAAAAGATCAAAAATTGTAATTAACCAGTGAATGCAACAGCTAAATTAAACTGTGCAACTTAAACTAAAGCCATTTAAGGGTAAAAACCTATCATGTCACTTACTCTCAAAAGATGATCGTGAACAGGAATCTGTTGGACTGATTTGCCCTTCCCTGGAGGTCCAAGATTAGAGTTAGTACAATCAAGCATTGACCACAATAGGAACTCAAATATAGATAAACATTTTTACCCACAGGAAATGGGATATATCATAATGGTAACCACATTTCTCGGTGATGTAGAGAACATTGTGTACTATATTGAAGTGAAATGCACATGATGCATGAAAAGGAGATCTGTTTCTTGTATCAAGCAGGACTTCTTGTATGGATGAAATTAAACTTTCATGTTGTACAAAAAGACAAAGGGCAAAAAACCTCAGCGGCCATTAAACTATTGATCAGATCATGTTTTGACCATCAAACTATTTTTCGTCAATAATTGACCACCAAACAACTTAATCAGTAAACATGTGACCATTTGATCGATAATTGCTATTACTATGTGAAATTAACACCACACGTGGCAAAGCACAGGGGCAATTTTGTCCACCAACTACGCAGGAGCTGCCACAAACGCCTTAATTAAGCCCAATCTCCATATTATTGCAATTTCACCTTAGGATTGGAAGAAAGAAAAGAGAAAAGGAAAAACATAACATGGAGACGCCATCTGAAGGCAGCAGCAAGGACTCCATGATTGCCGTCAAACAGGTCTGACAGCAGCTAGAATCCTGTGTGGAGGCCTTACACAATGCTCAGCTACACCTCATCGCCTCTCTCCAAAACTTAGTCCTTGACCTCGTCTCCTCTCGCAACCTCTCTCTCAAAGCTATCTCTTCCTTCAACTCCCGCCCCTTTTCTCCCCTTCCCAACCCGAACAACCTCAACCTTCCAAATTGTCCCCTTGCATTCCAACTCTCTCTCAGGTCCCTAACTCCGACGCCGACAAGTTTCTCATTGACGACGCCGTTGGGCCCTTTTCCCTTGTCAGGTCCATGGTCGCTATTTGCTTGCTCGAGAGGGTGCCCTTTACCACAATTGATTCCTCCACAGTTTTGAGAAAGCTCGAGAATGATCAGTTCACCATGCCCGCCGAGCAGGCTACGCTCAGGGACCTCGGAGGCGAGTCTGGGGCCATTTTGGTAGTGGAGATGGCCTTGCGCTCTACGGTCGAGGAGAATGGGGGAGTTGTGACCTGGAGGAGTTTGTGGTCAGTGGCAACTCCACAGTTTTGAGGAGTTTGTAGTTGCGGGGGAAACACATAGTTGCTGGACAAAATTGCCCCTTACTTTGCCACGTGTAGTGCTAATTTCATATATTAATAGCAATTATCGATCAAATGGTCGCGTGTTTACTGATTAAGTTGTTTGGTGGTCAATTATTGACAAAAAATAATTTGATGGCCAAAACATGATCTGACCAATAGTTTAATGGCCGCTGAGGTTTTTTGCCCAAAGACAAAAGATAAGCCACTACTGGGGAACTATGATATGAAAACCAACACAAAAGTATGTTCACCCTTCATTTTATATGCAAATCTTCCTATGATATGTAAATACAATTTAAAGCTAATAGTTGCCCACAGCCACTAATTTGTTTTTTGTTTTTGTGGAAATTCATACAATGTAATAATAATCATTATAATTCTCTAGATCTTTCCAAATTTTGTGAAGTTCTACCACAATGCTTCCTATAAATCATATTTTTTGTGTTTATCACTAAATCGGAAAGATCATCATGTACATTGATTAACTTCTGCAATTGAAAGGTATCCAACAAACAATCAACAAAAGCCATAGCACTCAAACACTAATCTACCCCATCTAGTAAGGCTGAAAAATTCAAAATCTTGGAATAAAATGTGATCCACACCACATGATTTATATTTTTGGCATCCCCTACTGAAAATATGATTGTTAATTCTATCCATCTAAAACTGTTGAAGATATTATCTCCCATGATTATGAGAGATATTATCTCCCATGATTATGGGATTTTATTGCTTATGATCAATCAAGTTTGAATAGATTAACTAAAATAAAAGATAGGATATGAGTTGATTACGTAATCCCTAAAATCATGGTTCTATTACCTTAAGTTGTGGCAGAACTGTGATAGGGTTGTCCTATAAATACCTACCTTGTAGGCATATTCGGTGTGTGGGAAAATAAAGAAAAGCAGAGTTTTGTTTATTTCCTTTTCCTTTTTAAAGTTTACATGGTACCAGAGCTCCGGCTCTGTACCAATTCCTGCCATGAACTACCGAGCAGCCATGACTGGATCTAAAGAGTCTACTGCTCACACAAGAGAAGACCATTAGCGTGAGTTTATACTAGTTAGTGATAGAAATAGAAAAGTTCTAATTAATTTAGTCAAAAGGATCTAGCACTTACCCTCTCAGTCATATCTTCTCTCAAGGGGCAAAACATGCTATTTCATTTGGTAGAAAGGTACCATGGAAATTACAAGTATGAGTTCGTCCATTACTCTCAATGCAAAGGAAAAAGCATGTTTTGCCCTTTTGGCGGAGGTACCATGGGAAGTAGCTTTCTATGTGAAAAGAACATGAACTGTGCTGGATCCAAGAATAGTAAATGAAGTCATTCGAAGACTGAACAAGTAAAAGTGGGGAGTCCACTTTTGCTACAAATTTAATGCAAGAACACCAATATAAGTCATTCGAGGAGTCGCGTAGTGGATTTCTTGTGAGCCTACCTTTCACATGTTAGACACAATGCAAAAAACTAGTCACCCTTTCAAAAGTAGCAATTTTGCAAGCTAACACCAAATAAAAATGCCCTTTACTTTTAAGGAAGCAAGAAGTACTCATGTTTGCCTTTTGGAGGACCATGTTATGTCCCTTGATCCCTCCAAGATTTGTCAGCGTTCAAGCAATAGGGATAACCATATCAATTTTTGGGTCTTTGACAGAAAAAATCATGTCAAGAACCTATAAACCATTAAGCTACGAGAAAGAAGTGAAAAAGTAATTTTGACTATAGAAGCATGTCTGTCTGTTGGAGACAATTGGATGATTGAGATCAAGATTTCAACCTAGTAGCCCTGGACACTTTATGATTAGTCCATTCATCCTACATACAGCACCGTGTTTGCAATTGATTGCAAATTGGTTGACAAGTTAACTTAGCATGACATATGAGTGAAGGCAAGTATGATTGTTAGTTTAGTATATAAATGGGTGAGGACGAGGTAAAGTTGTTATGGTTAAGGATAAAATGGCATGAGTCATGCTAGTTGGTCTGCTACGTCCAAGGCATGACAAACAATCTTGTAAGAGCAAGTCCATTTTGTGAGTTCTAGTCTAATTGAATGGATAGAAGAAAGAAGATTTGAATTCTTAAGAGAAAGCATTGTAAACTAGTAGATTTGAGGTAAGTGGTTTTAAGTTTCTTTGAGAGATGACAATACAACATAGATAGCATTTGGAGTTTCTATATTTAGGCATTTTTCTTTGTCCTCCAATCTTGTAAAGGAGAGCTATTATTGGATTTCGGGTTTCCCTAGTAGAAATTTTACATGATCTTTGTCTATTCTTTTGATGGTACTTCATTTTTCTTTATACTAAAATGTAGGCACATGCATTGATGGTAGGATATTTGACTAATGGATCTCCTATTGCCTTAGTAGACAGTTTTCAAGATATTTGTTGCTAAACTCATGATAATACTTCCTTTTTCTTTGTGCAAAGACGTAGGAACACATATTAATGGAAGGAATCATCTAATAATCAAACTTAATGATCTACAAAACTAAGCTTGAAAAGAATTTCAGTATGCCTTAATTTTGCCATTCCCTTTGAAGGCTCAAAAAAGGTCGATTGTCGGAAGATGGCCTAGAAATATTTTCAGAGTTTTGAAGAAGATATTCCCATTCATGTTAGACATGACTTAACTTTTTCCAGAATCTAGCAGCTCAGCTTTTTAGGAAAGCCGAATAGCATCAGATGCTTTATATGTTCGGTTGCTCCTTAAAAGGTTGGAATATTCACTGACATGACAACCATGTAATACAATGAATACAATACTAGAAAAGATAGGCCAAAGTATGATTAAGTTTTTTAGGATCAGGCTCCAAAAAAGGAACAAAATTTTCATAAGATCGGACTATGCTGAACCCTTAAAGGATCTTCAAAAGGGATTTGGCATTTTTGCTTATCTGCATACCTAATGCATCAAAGATATGCCTGTCCAAAGATATTGAACCTAAGGTTGGAGCAGGTACAACCTTATGGGTATTTGAGAGCAGGTAATGCAGTTCTAAGGAAACAAGAGGGTAAACATGCTGAATTTTCTCAGGGCTTGCAAGAGAGATTTCTTCATATCAATAACTATAGGTTATGATTTCAAAGTTTGGATACTTCTTAAAGGTTTCCGATGCTCAAGAACAGTGTCAAGAAATAAGAGGTATAGGAATACTATACTGTCCATTCTTCCTATATCCGCTTCACAATATCTGGCGCACGAGATTATCATCATAAACATTGATGTACCATAAACTACTTGCTTCCACTGAAGCTTAATAACATTTTCCAAGAAGCACCAGATGTTTACCGTCTTCCTACGAGCATTGGGTTGAAAAAGAGGAGAGAGTTTGACAAGTTTCCCGTCCGAAACAAAGTCACATTGCAACTTCTCGCATGCATATAGGCTGACTTCTGATGAAATGCATTCCACAAGATTATAACAGCAAACATCCATAGAAATGTTGAAAGCAAATTGTCTCATAACTTTGTAAGATATCATAACAGACAACTAATGCTTAATAGTTAGTATAATGTCTTCTATCCCAATTGCAAACAATCTATAGTAGCATGCAAAATAGTTACAAGCATTCTCTAGCTTAACTCAAAGTTATAGTATAACCTTCTCCATGCCATCAATTAGATCAGACAGAGGTCACTAAGTTCAACAGCTAGAGCTAAAGCTGGCATTGGAGTTGGTTGCAGATCCTAATGGAACAGCAGCGAAGGAGTATCTATCACATTCTGCTACTGTTTTTGACCCAGAAAGCAAACCACTTGATTAATCAGACTATAATTTTTAGCTAATTGCCCTGACTTACCAATATCCATGAAAAGTGCATTTAAGACATACAGAATCCTGTCCCCATTATTCCTTCTCTACATAAAAATAGATCTCTTATCCGCCAGACTTTGACCAAGTTACTTTTGGTTACACAACTATATTACAGAACAAGACTGATAGGCGCTCTCTTGCCTCGGTGGAACTTATATTAATTTTTGACATGGTCACCACTGGCTCAAAACCAGGCTAAGCTAATTCCAAATTCTTATCCACAATACCTTAAGATCCTTTGGTACCATATCAAATCATTCCACGTAATTTTGTTTAATAGATGGGTGCAGTAGGAATGTGACAAGATATGATGCCCTAGGAATATTCCAAAATGTGGTGATGAGATCTCCACGAAACTTCTATCATGGTATGCTCTGGTCAGTGAAAGAAGTCTTAGAAGCAATACACAGAGAACAAAAATAGACAAGTAGATGGCTTGAATCTTAAACAAAATGAAATATTTTCAAAACGTATGAAGCAGATTAGAAGGAAAATGCATTAAAAATGTTAATATCATTTGCACCTAGTTTGACACAGAGAATTAATTTCACCCATTTAAAGTAAAGGTAGACCATTGGATGAATTTGAACAGTGTGACAAATGGAATTTTAACTGGTCATTTATGAATAAATAAGCCAAACAATGAACTAAATATAGAAAGAAGATGCATGTTGTTGCTTCCAAATAATGTGGTTAAGGCTTCTTGACTTAAAATGTGATACAATTTTTAAAAGGAATTCTGAAAATTGATAAAGGACAAAAGAGAGGAAAGAAGATGTATTTGCCATATTGCATATCTGACTCGTTATCTCATAGTGTAAGCATACTAAACATACTAGTTATGAAAATATCTGAAGAATGGTGGCTTCAGTCTACAGTTATTGATATAATATTTGCAATTCAATTAAACCATCATGATCTTATGTTTGAAACAAGTCATCACGCAAGAATACTTCAAAGTTAGTGCTGCTCCAGCTTTAAAGCAGTTATTTTGTATGCATAAATTTTTCAATATTAGAATGTACGGTGATTCATTGTCATAATCTAACATGTATAAGATGCAGAAAACTAATTGCAATATAAGTGAAATTAATTTCGAAAAGATCTGAAAGCAGGAAGAAAACTCACCAGCGTCAAAAACTTCTCTTTCTTGCACTGCAGCCTGAGGTGCTCCTTGAGGTACTGGGACAGCATCTTTGGATGTTTCAAGATTTAAACCATGTCCATCATCCTGCGAAAGGGTAAGCCTTTGTTATCTTGAATTTAGTTTTAGGAAAGCAGATGCTCTTATTATCAACATAAACATAAGCATACTCTGGCAAACTGTGGTTGAATATTCTCAAACATCTTTTGCCTCTGAATCTCCTCTGGAATTTGGTGCTGTCGGCTGAAAGACATCAATATTGGTTGGAGAAAATATAAAAACACATTTAAGATATAAAAGTAAATCTTAATCATTTGGGATTTTATGAATCCACAGGGCTAAAAAATGCACATCCCATCACTATTCAGGAGCTCAAGTTACAACCAATTATGAGCAACTACTTCAGACATGCAATTTGCGTGCATTGAACAGCTAGGGGCCTAGTAGTTGCCCATAAAGATATGAAAGTTGACTCTTTGGCCAAGTGATAAATGCCCAGTAAACACAAAAAGGTTTAGCGCTAACAATTATCACTATTTCCAATGTCTATTCTTGAATAAAAATAAGCAAAAGTTTTCATATACTTCAATCAGCTGAAAACTGAGAGATGGGGAGAGTCAAGGTATACTATCAATAAATGATAAGACAGGACTATCTAATCCAACAGATGGGAATTTATTTGAAGACAAGTTAATTTTATCATACTGCTTTCGTTGAATGTACCTGAAGTTGCTCGAAGATGGAAGCATTTGAGTCATATTTTCAACTTCAAGAAGCTGGAAATTAGCAGTTAAATCTGTAAAAGAACACTTCAGATACTCTTGGTCGTACATTTTTGAGAATAAAGTTGGCATTTCTCCACGGTGCATACCAAATCCTCGACCGACAGCAAAATTTGAAGAGAAATCTAGCTTTGACATTGGTATCGCACTCACGACCTGTTGATTGATTTCTGGCCTTGGCAGTATAGGACGGGTTGTTTGCATTACATTCATGGCCTGCTGAATCATTTCTGGCCTTGGCAGTATGGGAAAGGATGTTTGTATTGTGTCCATGGCCTGCTGAATTGTTTCTGCCCTTGGCAGTATAGGAAAGGTTGTTTGCATTGCATTCATGGCCTGATGGATCATTTCCAGCCTTGGCAGCATAGGAAAGGGTGTTTGCATTGCATTCACGGGCTGCTGGATCATTTCCGGCCTTGACAGAAGAGGGAAGGTTGTTTGCATTGAATTCAGGGCCTGCTGAATCAATTGCGGCCTTGGCAATGAAGCAAAGGGGTTTTGCTGCTTGTTCCTAGCTGTTTGTTGACTCACTGGTGGCCTCAGCATAATAGGCCTTGGCATGATAGGAGGGATATTTTGTAGCACATTCCCGGTTGGTGGCACTATATCCTGAGATTTACATGGAATGCATGCGATAATGAACTTTGCAACCAATAATACAGCTAAAATGACCATTAAAGATTCAGTAGACAATACCTCTGGAGAAGGTTCCGCTGCACCAACTTCATTGGCCTGTGAAAGCCTAGAACAGTATATGTCCCAAAATAAAGACCACCATTCTTTCAAAAACCCCTCAGGACAATCAATAGCTGAGACATTTCCCCAAGGAAAAAAATTTGGATTAGCATTAACTACTTGCTTTACAAATGACATATTAATATAAATAGCCATTTAACTCAAGATGGATAACATATGTATTGAAAAATCAAGTAAAGGGATAGATTTCATCAACTACTTATAAGATGCATGATTACCTTATGTCACTACATCAATTATTATGACAAAGAAAATAGTTGATATTAAGACAACCAAAATATATCATCAGATTGATCATGCAACACATGAATTATCAAGATTGTCCAATTAAGCTAATATTGCATACCCACACAAAGAGGAAAAATTAAAAAATAATAATAAAACAAGGAAAATTTTTTAAAAATGGCAAGTATGGTAAGGAATCATTTGATAAGACATAAATGCATCTATTAGAACTAAGAGATTGGAATGTATAGTATGCTGAACACATACCAACTGCATGTTCACCAAGGTTATCCTCCTGGACAAATATCTCAGCAGCCTCATGCATGTTCTTTTTGATCATGTAGTCATGAACATACTTATCAAGACTGCCCAAAAAAAAAGTGGAAACAAAATATTAAAAAAAAAAAAAACATGAGGTATGTCAGAACAATTCCAGCTGTAATCAATAAAACAAGAGAATAGGGAAAGTGAGATGAACCAATTATTCTGAAAAAAACAAGAAAAGAGGGAAAGTTACACTTTCTGAGGATTCCAATCCGCCATGATCAAGATGATAAATAACTACCCCTTCACTGCAAGAAAAAGAAAAGGAAAAAAAACGTGGGTTTTCCAGAGTTGATAATCTTGGACTCTTCATAAGAAAAATATTTAAGAAAAGAAAAGAGAAGCTACAACTTGAAAAGAAACTGCTTAAAACCGCTTTGAGTTCTTGCCAGATACAAAATGTGTGTGTGTGTGTGTGTGTGGGTGAGCGGTGAGGGAAAATAGTGGGTTGCGGTGGAGCAGTAATGTACCAGTGTACCGAGAAGGGAGTTATGGACAGAGAGCCATGCAAAAGTTGAACTGAAAGAGAAAAAAAGAAGAAAGAAACAAAATATGGTTTGAGTAAGAGAGAGAAGAGACCAAGAAGAAGAAGAAAAAAGAGTAGTGGAGTTTTGGATTTTCATAGCAATATTTGTCGGTGAGAGTCGAAGAGGAAAAAAGAATTTGGCTTGATTTTACTATCTGGCAAGAAATTGGCTTGTTTTTGTCCCTCGTGTTTTTGGGCTTTTGTTTCATCCCCCACTTCTTCCGCGAAAGCAGACAAAGGAAATACTGGGACGGTGGAAGGACGACGATGGATTTTGTTGGAAGGACGAGGATGGATTTTGTTGTGGGTCCTATTTATGGTACGGCCAGGCTATAGTAGTTATTGTGTACTGTGGTGCATTGTATTCTTGCCTGTGCCAACCAAACTAATTTATGCCACGTATCTCGCTCACAGGGGTATTTTTGACCTTTTGAAGAACGTTTGGAAATTTGACTTGCGTTCTAAACCTATGATATATTAAAAATAAGCCCGCCTCTTTTTGTTTCTTTTTTTTTTCCCCCAGTCATTTTGCTTTTCTTTTTAAATGAAATTTTGGCTTCTAATATTATCCTGGGGTGGTGGACGAAAGAAAGGGAAAAAGGGAAGGACAAAGACAAAAATTATTTGTTGATGGACAAATGTAAAGAGTTAGATATAAAATTGAGGCCATTTCGAAACGAAATAGGGCAGTTTAGTGAAACTGCATTTGTCCTCGATGCATTAACCAAAGGAAAAACAGACACCAAGGAATCAACTCACAGCATCAGCAGCGCCAAAAAAAAAAAAAAATCCATAAAGAAAAGGTAAGAGTTCGAATTCTATTTTCCAGCTTTTTACACCATGAAACAAGATTGCAAGTATGTTCCCAGGCAGAACAACAAACTTGGTAAGTAAGCTGGATTAGACATAGAAGAACTGTTATCAGGTCGAATCGATCTTGAGTAATTTGAACTCGTCAAATTCTTCAAAGTTGAGCTCGAGTTTATTTTACGTTACTCAAGTTCGAACTCAAATTTGACCAAATCAAGCTTAATCGAGTTCAATCGATCTCAATCAAGCTTGAATTCTATTTTGCAGTTTTCACACTATGAAACAATTGTGTTCCAAGGCAGAACCAGATACGTGGCAAGTGAGCTGGACTAGACTTCTATCTAGGCTCCGATGAAGTTTTCATAATTACGAAAAGATTTCTACTCTAATTTCTAAATTTCACTGATCCACGTGTTAGTTCTTTTGAGTTACTTTTTCATATCCTTAGTGATAAGACACTTCTACATAACTTTAGGCATACGTACATATTTTCATATGTACAGTCTCAATCACAATCAAGTAGACTACATAGCCAATTCCTACAACTAGGAAAAGCTTAACTTTAGGCACTAATTATATTCCTTTGAAATAGACTATTTATCTAAATCCTATGACAAAATGCTTAACTTTACCAAATATCTGAATTAAAAGCTAACCAAAAAATATGCACTTTCGAGATCTTAATCATCATTATCGGTCCAATTTTTTTTTTCATTTTACACAATCTTTTTTGTTTGAACTAAACTTTAAGTTTGCTACTTAAACTCGAAAGTTGCAATGGCTTGATTTTTTACGTCTTGCATCATCTCATTTAAGTTGGACAAAGCTCACAGGATCAGAGATGGAAAACTTGGTCTTTAATTTTCTTTTAAAAAATTAAAAAAAAAATTCTGTCCCTTTAGATCTTTTTCTTTTTTCTTTTTGTTAAAAAAATGTCCATTCCATTTAGATCAGAGTTATGGATTCTGAGAGCCTGTTCAAAGAAAAATTGCCAATTAAATGAGTCTTCAGACCAATTTGGCTGTAGTAAGGAATAAGAAGTCATTTTACAAAATGTTATTATAGATGAGCATTATAAATTTGGTTTGGAAATTTTAGCCAGCACTTGTTAACGGATAGCCACTCCAGAAAGCGCTGTGGGGGGAAGGGGGAGCGAAGGGTTGGGCAGCTCAGAAGATGGAGTGCAAACGAGAGGTCCAGAAAGTGCTGTAATATTGGCAATTACATTGTGATGGGTATATTTGTTTTTTAGTAGAATTGTGGATTAAAAGGCAAAATGAAAATTCATAGGAAATTAATATGGTTCGTATTGGGATTGGAGCCTTGGACAATTGGGACTTTGATTGGCATGAATTATCAAACGGTTGAAACCTCAATGTTTTGAGGTCGCAGCAGGCTGGGTGAAAGGGGCAGAGAACAGTAAAGAATTTGACCAGGAGAGTAATTTAATATTAATAGCTAGGCAAGGCACTTACCGGATGGCAAGGAAGTTACAAAGTGAAAACCATCTCTGCTAAAGATCACATTACTTTGAGCGGCAAGGCAAAGTTATTCCATCCTTCGTGCACCTTTAAGGGTTAAAAACTACCTATCCAAAAAAATACAGGAACAAATATTGGTATACAATACTATGATCATTATGCTTAGTCCAATCAACTAAGCAAAATTATTTAAACAATGAAATGTAACTCTCTTTTCTGGAATTCTGAAAAAGAACCTTTTCTTTCACAAGGCATTAGAGCGTTTAGAAGACACGTACATACAACATAAAGATAAAGATGCATCACTCACTCGACAAAAAAGCTAGGCATCTGCATCTTTTCAAGGACAGAATAGAATCCAAGAGCAAATAAAAAGAGAAAACAGGGTTGTAACACCCTATACATTTTGGTATTATGAACATTGCCATCATCCAGAAAAGATAAGGCATGAAGTTCTTGTTGCAATTTCCCTGCTGCTCATGTTTCTGCTTCATAAAGTCCAGAAAGAGTAAATCAAAGGAGAAGGAGCAGAAGGAAGACTGACACTTCTCCATCGTAAATGAAGATCAGCACAGAAGCAATGATTGACCAAGGATGCTTGGTCTTTCCCCTTCCTCCTCCTACCTCCTTGCAGATGCCAGTTAGCCATTTAGGGGTTTCTCTTTTCAGAAATCATACATGTATCACTTGTAAATATTTTTTATTTGGATGTCAATTACTCTTATCATTTTTAACATCCCCAAAACTTTTGGGTGCCAAACCTATTTCTTGCATTTGATGCTCCACTGAAACCAGACCAGTCTGTGCAAGAAAGCTGCAGAATGAATAGGTATATGAATACAGACAAGAAAACTTTCAAGTAAAAAAAAAACATTTGGAGCATAGATCCAATTCTACTTGACTAATTTAGTATTAACATAAATCAACTGGAAATCCAGAACAGCCAAAGGATAAAAGTCACCAGAAAAAAGATTATTATCACCGTTTGCCAAACTTGAAAAACATAGTCAATAAGAAAAAAGTCCACATAGGATTTGTCAAAGAGGAGCACAGATAAATAAAAGGGGTTATTACATTAAACCTGGCCCAAGGTTTAGCACTATTTTCATCTTAGCTCTTAATATTTAGTTTCTGTTACATCACAACCTTGATTGTTCATCAAAATAAAACCCCGACTAAAAAGCAATCAATGGTTAATCCTTTTTGCACTTCGGTCATATTCCTTTATTTCTCCTTCAGGCCCATCATTTCTCACATGCAGTGCACGAGTAAAAGCCATTCAAAAGACACCGCAAACATTTGCAATATAACATATTCTGTTGGTGTTGCTTGCAAAAATTCCTTACTTTAGATCCCTGGCCAATGTTTATGTCTGAAAGCCATCATTCTTATAAAGCAACTGTTTCTGCCCTGTCCTTTTCACGCCAAAATGCTCCTCACTCACTACCCTTTACATGTGAGCTGTCAAAACCAAAACAGCCCTTTCATATAGAATCATAGATTACCCTAAGATGAATTCAATTTTCTTCGCCATGATTCCATTGCACATTCATACACATACATTTTATATGAGATGGAAAAGATTACCACAATTTTTAAGCTCAAAGACCTTAGTTATAGAAGCTTAGAACTTGAGTTCAATCTGTCTTACATGATTTATTCTAAAAGCAACAATCTTCAGGAAGGCCAAATGCACTTGCAAGTAGGACAGCAGACTTTATCTATGGTTTCCTAAAGTAATATAACATGTGCTCCCAAGAGGAACTTAGCTTGTGTCTTCTTTATATTCTGGGCAAAGAATGGTTTAGTACCAAAACGAATTTAAGTTGTATCTTCTCCAGATTGAGGCAAGAAAATGTTTAGTAGGATATGACTACTTACAATAATCCATGAATTAAATCAATCTAGGGTCAAGCAACGAACCAAAAAATTTTATCAGTTTAACTTTCCCAAAGCCTATGAAATTTGAAAATCACTTGGAATGTTCACATGATCGTGCATCACCTCTACTTTATGGACTAAATAAAAATATGTTTACATGCACCACATCTCTTACAGGAATACCATTTATGCTTGCTCTTGTGAGAGCTTTCCAGCAAGACACTTTGTGAGAGGGGAGGGCAGAAAAATCATGGCATTGCCTCGCCACCACAATTATACAAAGCTATCACAACCTTAGAGTTGCACCAAACTTTACGATGCTTATAGGGAGGGGTAGTGTTCCATATCCATAAGTCTTTGCCAACCTTCAATGGTAGTGGTCTCATGACTAAGGTTTACCTTTCACGTCAATACTTTCACAAGCCGCAGCTACAACTCACTAAGTTTCACTTTGAACAATAGAAACACAACCACTCAGCCAAAAAGTATTTACAAAAAGATAAAAAAGAGAGAAAAACCTAGAATAGGTGTCCTAAGCTTTATATATACAAGCAAGGTATGCAGTTGGTGGCAAAATTTGCATAAGAGCATGTATCATCAAGTATAGGCTAACATGAGAGATTTAGAATTTCTTTGCTTCATATTGAGTTTACATTCAACATTTTTTTTCCAAGTATCTCAACCAGAAATTATTAATTCACTACTCATTCAATCTCCAGCTGAACGAGAGGAATAAGCAACTCTGCGACAAATTTGTACCACTTCATGATGAGTTCACATTGGATAGGTAATCATAGAAAGTCCACCAAATTCGTATCATATGCTATTCTTACTCCCAACTGTCGACTATGTACAAATTCATGCCTTATAATTAGATATATATATAATTTAAATGCATAAATAACCAGACAAACAACCAAATAAAAGGAAAAAAGAATAAGTGAAAGAAAATAAAGGGTTTTAAGTAGAAGGATCAATTAAGCTACCTGCTTAAAAGAAAGAAAAGGGTTCCAGTCAGAAAAACAAAAACAGCAACATGGAGGGTCAATGTAGAGTCACTAGAGGAGAATGCTAAGCCTAGCATAGCAACCAGACTTACACCCAGCATAAAAAATGCAATCTTTAGTGTATTCCAAGTGGGACCCTGAAATCAGAAAACCAATTAGACAAATGGGAACTGAATTTTAGGATTTGGGAAATTATAAGGAGACGATGAACTGGGAACGTTGTACTGACATTGACCCCAGGAGCTAAAGCTCCCATCAATACTGCTTGTGCTGATGATAGATCTTCTCGATGGGAAGCTTTCGTTTCCATATTTTGAGGGGAGATGTTGGGTGTCTAAAGCCTAAACTGCTGGGGGATGGCCGGATGGGGATGTATGAAAGATTGAAGAGTTTTGTTTCTGTGTTACCGCGTTTTTGAGGCGGAAGAAATTGGGGACAAAGTAACAATCATTAGGATCGAGCTCTGGAGTTTTGCTGTTTTGAATATTGTCAAATTAACTCCTCTATCGTTTCGGAAGAAAAAAAAAAGAATATTGTCAAATTAACCACATGGTCTCTAAATTATTTTGTTAAATTTCTGTTTAATGCTTAAACTTTTATGGTTAAATTACATGGTCCCTAAATAGTTTATTTAGAGGCTGGTCCTTCAGGTCAAAAAATTGATCTATCCAGTTGAAAAAAATGTAAATGTGAAATAAAAGATTAAAAGAAAAAAAAACCATTTTTTAATTTTAAAAAAAAAAAAACTTTACCAATATCCCACCGGCCCACCTGTTAACTCCAAATTCTAGGGGATTCTTAAATGGATAACGCAAGATATCTTTTTAGATTTTTTTTTTGTTTGGGAGTTTTTGGAACTAGTATTTTGACCCGTGCTATGCACGGGATTATATTTCAAATCAAAATAATATTATATATATTTATATATTGTGGTATAGAATAATATATATATATATACTAAAAATTTTAAAGAAGTGTATGCTTAATATTTTGAAAACAAAATTAATCTATAATGATTTACATGATAAAAGAATTGTTAACGCATTTAAGGAGAGGGTTAGGTTGGGTGGTAAGGTAAGAAGAGTTTTCTAAAAAAAAAGTCAATTTATCAATATCCGACAAAACATATTATGTTATATCCATATATCAAAACTTATAATATAAAAAAATAAATTATAACCAAATTTATTTTTAGAAAAAAAAAAAATCTTTCTTCTATCTTGTGCCCCTAAAATTGTTGACTGCATTTAGATTAGCATTTTTCATAAATTTTAACGTATATTTTAAAAAAAATTTCGGTAATATGTGTTTTTAGAGTTCTCAAAATTATTAAAAATCACTATCATTTCCCTCTTCTCTTATCCGTCAGCTAGTCATCAAATGTCTCCTACGACTTTCATATCTTCTATCATGGTACCACTCTTTCTATTATTTTTTTTTTTTTTTGTCATCTCTGTCATATCCCTGCAATCCCCATTCTTCTTCTCTCCTTCTCCACCCATACTTCTAACCCATATTTCTTCTTCAACCTTTTCTGCCACTTTTCAACTCCTCACCATTTTCTTCCCTCCCTCCCCCCCTATACCTAACCTCTAAATTCATATCCCTGCTACCCAATATATTTAACTTTACCTATTATAATGAAAATATAAAATTGAAAATTGATTACAATGGTTGCAATTATTAGCATCTAAAAATGGAAATGAAAAACTGATAATATCTATAATATCCTCAAGTACTACAATCAATATATATATATATATATTTAACATAGCAAATACATATTTACACATGAAGACAGCAATAAGAATACATAAAATAATTAATAATACCAAAAGTTATCCATAGTGTTTGGGCTTTGTACTCTTATTCAAGTCTAATGTCAAATTTGGGCCAGATGTATACAAATTAAGTAGTATTTTAGGGTTGAATGTTCTATATCTCTCTCTTAAACTATAATGTTACTTTTAAAAAAAAAATTGGTAGAATTGATGTTGTTATTATCATTATTTTTTTATCAAAAATGAATATTTCAAAAAAAAAGTTCCACATTAAAAGGCTAGTAGTACTTTGTTTTTTATTTAGTGATTTCATAATTTGGATTTCATGAATGGTACTATTCTTGATTTTTTAAATCCACGACATTATTTCCTTTTTGTTTTCTATTTAATTTTGCCCTTTTACTTAGGATTACTATGTTAAAAGATAAAATATTATCATTTACTTTTTTACTTTTACTAAGTTTGGCAATGTTTTCTTTTTATTTACCCTCTCATTAATAAATTTCAAACCAAACTCCAATATAAGTGGAGCCACTGCTTACTTAAGAAAATGTTATTTGAACTTCATTTTTTATTATTTGCAATTCCACTATTTATTTTATCATATAGTCTAATTAATGAAAATTATATGATCAAAATGATTATTGAAGTGTGAATAACAAAAACTGGAGTGTAAATAATCTTACTTATTTAAATTAATAAGAAAGTATGAAAGGATGTTATATTTGTTATCTCTTCTTATGGTCTCATAGAAGTTTTAATTATTGTAGAATCATAAATAACACAAGGCAATCGGAAAAGTGATGGGTTGAAGTTCAAATAGGATAACATTCACATTAACCAACAATTTGAAATGAAATGATTTTAAAAAGTAACAAACAATTTCAAATGTGAAAAGTAGATGTGGAAGTTGAGAGGAATATATTTTATAAATTAAATTAAATGTGAAATGCTAGAAAAATGGAATTGATAGTGGGAAGATGCGTGGAGGCTTGTTGTTAAAAATCCCTTCTCAAATTTATATAGATATAGATTGTCACTTAATTCGTTCAGAGAGCATTGATTTGTTGTACATAACATAACATATACTATAATAATATTTGATAACGAAGGACAATTTTGTTAAGATACTTTTCTAACAAAAAGACTTGCAAGTTTGAATCATCAAAATATAGATTGGAAACTTTTAATATTAATAAATAATCTGTTGAAGAAAAAAATATTAAGATGCCATTAGTGCCAAAAAAAAAAGAATTGGTGCGGCTAGGGATTTAAAATTTTAAAATTTGTAGGTCTAAATTGGTTGTGAAAATATTCTAGAGACCATTTAGTACTTTCCTTTCTATATTTCTTTGGAAAAATCGTTCAAAACGTCCCTTACATTTTGTAAAATAATTTTTTTCATCCATCACTTTTAAAAATATAATTTTACATCCCTTACAAATTTACATTGATAAAATTTAGTCCCTACCTAGTTTTTTAACTAGTTTTTTGTCGGAATCCACCACGTCCCTTGCACGTGATCATGTTTTAGGGGTAAAATTATCGAATCAAATTTCACATCATTCAATTTTTTCATCTCTCATTGATCATGTGTACGAATAGTTTCTTTTTTGTTTAAATCCATGTATATATCTATTTGATTTCATCTAAATAATACAAATAGCATGTAATATATATGTATTTAATTTCATCTACAACTGCAATTAGCTTATTCAGGTAAAATTAAAATTAAAATATATTATATGCTATTTGTACTATTCACGTGGAATCAAATAGACATATATATGAGTCTTCAAAAATAAGAAAAGACTATCGTACACATGATCAATGAGAGATAAAATTTTTCATTTTGCAAAATGTGAGAGACGAAAAAATTCATTTTGTGAAATGTGAGGGACGAAAAAAAATTCATTTTATGAAATATGAGGGACTATGGATCAGATTATGTGAAATATGTTTGACAATTTTATCCCAAAAAAAAGATCATGTGCAAGGCACGTGGTAGATTCCAGTCAAAAACTAATAAAAAACCTAGATAAAAATGTTCTGAACGATTTTCCCTATTTCTTTCTAAAGCGTAATATGTCCTGTCCAGATTACTTCTTGGATTAAAGACATTTAGGGAGAATATTGCAACTATAATCCCCCAATATGAGACTAGTTCTCATTTACTCCTCACATAGGATATACCGATATAGTTTCTAAATATTCGCCCCCTCAAGTTTTGTGGCAGTTTTTTTTTTTGTACTGTAAGATTGTGAGTAGAAGTGCATAAATCCAAAATCTCTCAATTACACTCCCTCGCCGAACCACCAAGCCAATCCTTCCCCAAGTTTTGTGGCAGTTATATATAATGGGAGAGCATTGAATTTGGTGTAAACATTTTACATTTTTTGTCACTTTTTTTATTTTCAACTTTATTTTTACAATAACTTAATTATATTACCAACCAATATAACCATAATTAACTTTCACCCATAACCACCCACAAGTATTTTAACCATCAAGTTCATTAAAATTTTATTCCAAAAGCTTTTAAAATTGTAACCAACATTTGAACTTTTAAAAGATCAAAGTTTATTTTTTAAAAATTATGCACACACGTCTAACGTGTCCTTATCACTACTGATCATTATTAGTGCTTTTTGCATACTTGATGTGTAATAAAAGAATGCATAATATTTATAATCAATAAATTTTATATGAATTTTTCATTGCTAAAGCAAACTTTAATCTCTTAAGTTTCTTTCACATAATAATTGCTATATTGATAGTTATAATATTTAGGGTTAATCATGGTGAAAAGCAAATAATTAAAGCAAAATATGTTTCCAAAATAACTAACCATAAACATGTCTTTAGACAACTAAAATAAAAGTTGTTCCTATAAGAATAAAAATAAAAGTTCAAAAAGTGACAAATAATGTTTACATTAAACCTCCCTCCTTTCCCTCTATATATTGTACAGATATCTTCCGTCTTGCAATGGTGATTGGTCATCGAGGGAGTGGTTTTGACTCTTGAATCATGTTTTTAGTGCCCATTGACCCATTGAAATTGCTTATGCCTTGGAGCTTGTGGAGAAGAATAAATACAAGGAGAAAGAAAAAGAGAACTTTGGTATAGTAATGATTATTTGAGTTATTATTTGGAATAATTACTATAACAATTTTTATAATGCAATGTATGCAGTATAAAAAGAGTGTTAAGAGGATAAAAAGTTGATTTGAAATTGTAATTGTGACATAAGCAAAATAATATTTGAAGACATAATGACTATCCAAACAAAGAACTTTTTGCACTGAATTCTACTCTAATTCCAGATATTACAATTGTAGATGCAGGGCTTATATCTCAATTCAAATCAAAGTGTAAAGTCATGTCAAAAGATAAAACTATTTGGAAGCCCAATCTCAAAATCTTCCAATTCCATTTCAAGCGTCATTCCTGTGGAACCACATGATTGATATTGCATTGTATTTTGATATTGTATCCTGCTCATGACAGATAGCTTTAAAAATGGAGAATGCGTTGGCTTTTTCGCAACGCTTCAAAGATGAAACAGACGCTGCTAGGAAATTTTCATACTTCACTCTCCAGTAAATTGTACACAAATAGTCATAAACCTGTGTGAGTTAAGATCAATCTTTTTGGCAATTGAAACTTTCTCTGAAGCAATCAGTAATTAACAAGCAAAGCACAGCATGAAGCAAAGACAGATGTACAGTCATGAAGTGCTTAAGATATCAGGGTTTCAGTTTCCCATAAATGCAGAACCTCTGAACTGAGGAGAATGCAGTTGCCATTCTTTCTCTTTGAGGTAATGAAGAAGTGGCTGTTGCTCAGGTCTTGGATCGGTAACAGCACCACAAACAAAAGGAGATGCCCTTTGGTAAGAAAGGAGGCTATCTTTTTGTGGGTCACCTGCACTGTAAACAAAAGAAGAACCTGGATGCAACTGGGGGCTCTCCATATAGAAGGTTGGAGTAGAAGCCAAAGGATTTCCCCATTGACTGAAAAGATCAAACCTTGAGAGGTCATTTGTCTGGAAACTTGATAGAGGTCCTGGTCCATTCATGTGAACTGGCCAGAAAAGAGTACTGGTTTGATCAAGCTTGTGATTGTTTCTGTAGTGATAAAGCCATTCCGAAGAACTCATTCCCAGTAGTGGAGGGTATCCATGGACTAATCCTGGAAGAACAGGGCTAAAATCCAATGGTCCATGAGGTGCAGAACCATTCGAGTAGCCACTTACAGGTGGAGCACCAAGAATGCCGTCTGTCTCCCTACTACCAAGTGCACTCTTATACTCAGGAAAACTTGGCAAGTTACCCCTAGACCAAGTAGCATCATCCGGCAATAAAGGAGCTGAAGGCACCGGAGCGACATATGTAGGAGGAGAAAGAGTTTGGACGGCTGCAGAGACATGAGCGGAACCAGCAACAGAATCCCTAGTTCTGTCATGTAATAGACCAGTCAAGGATTCAAAAGCTGTTTCCTGAATCGGCATCAACTCATGTTTAGTGAAGTTCTTGATCCCTTTCTCTGGCTCATAATCTAATTTATCCCTATCAAATACCCAGGCACTAAGAGAGGGAGGTCCAGCAGGGTAAGTTGCTGACTCCTTCAATGGTTTGTTGTACTTCACATTTGTGGCATCAGGAGAAAAACTTGCTCGATCACTTCGTGGCTGGTTTTTCCCAATGAACATTGATGTTGCTCGGCGCAAGCATTCATCAGCAGATAAAGCAGGCTCCTTCAATCCTTCTCTATACATATGGTCATTTTCAGTGATATATTTATAGAGCGGTGCTGAGTTATGTCGTGTAATAGGGTTGAAGAGAATGACTTCTTCCTCTTCAGTGGAAACAGGTACACTCTTTTGACAACGTTGAGGTTGAGTTTCCCCAAGAGAATCTTGTTCATGTACTTCTACATTTCTACTAATCTGTTCATCCACCTCCTTGACTTTAACATTTAAATTAGATACCCCTACTGTTTTTCCTTGGCCTAAAAGTTCCATTGACCCAAAGGTAAAGAATTTCAATCCTTTTTTGTCACAAAAAATCCACTGTTTATTATTAGCAGATCTGTTCACAATCCTCATTCCTGCATGAAAGATCCGATGCGAACGTTTTGAATCCAAAGTCTCCATCCATTCCCAGTGAGTACTCGTAAAATCCAGAGAGGCATGTGCATTGGCCATTGGCTCAAAACCCCTCAATTCATGATCTTCCCAAAGAGCAGATTTATCGCAAGCAGTTTCACCCTCTCCTATATTAAATCGGTTGAGAAGATCAGCAAGAGCACTAAAAAAGTAGGACATGGCACTCATAACTTTGTCATCGGCAGCATATTTTTCTACTTCATCAAGTGTTCCAACCAGCCATTCAACAAAGACCAGCACAGCAGGCAAAAGCGGACACTTCTCCAGTTGATTGCACTTTAGACATCTCTCAAGAAGGCGAGCAATACAAATATATGTAGCAATTAGAGCCAATTGGGTCAGCCCAGATTTCTGCTGCTTGTCATTTTCATTCAGCTTCTCATTCTGAGGGCTTTCTGTAAGGTTATGTAAGATGAAGATGAATATTGAAACAAGTTGAAGTGCACGATAAGGGCCTTTTCTGGATGAATCCATCAGCTTATATGACTCCAAAGCAGCTTTCAGTTGCTCATCATCTAAAAGTACCAAAGATTCCAAATGTTCGACAGTGGAAGAAAGAGTGCTTTCGAATTCCTCCAAACTGCATGACAAGGAAAACATCATGGTTAACTTCAGAATCAATTAGACATTCACATAACATAGCAGCCTTCCAGAAGAAAGAAGCCAGACAGAAACATGCAAACTTATATCCATGAATTGCCAGAGAAGAGGACAGGGAAAAAGAAAATAACTTGGTCTCAATGTACAAGAGTATCACCTAGACATGCAATTTTAATTTATGCATCTTTACCAATCTTCCTGGTTCTTAGTATCATATTTCCAAGAATAAGTTGAATACATTGGTACGTGATTTATTGAGGCTGTACAGAAAATTGTGATCGAACCAAATAAAAATGAAACATTAAAAACACCACAACCACCATCCACAAGAATTAGATAGCACCATAGAGTCTTTTAATGATTTGTATCAAAAGGCCCCAAGTATTCGAGTACCTAGAGTGCAACTGGAGCACTCTAGTGTAAAACCATTAATAAAGTTTGCATTTCCAAAAGAAAAAATGCAGAAAGTAAGTAAAAC
Organism: Coffea arabica; assembly: GCF_036785885.1. Lineage (NCBI taxonomy): Eukaryota > Viridiplantae > Streptophyta > Magnoliopsida > Gentianales > Rubiaceae > Coffea > Coffea arabica. The sequence continues at coordinate 11,874,798 of NC_092313.1, read as the reverse complement.
ATCTTCTGCAACAATAGTACAGCTTTCAAGCTGTATTGACATTATAAGCATAGGAACACTCCCAAATCACAGTGTCTTCACATAAAGCAAACAAAATAAGCCCCAAAAGAATTTTAGATATTTCTCAATTTTCTTTTAGTTCCCTCTGCTCTGTGGGGAAGGAGGGTAACTTACAAGGTAGAAGCATGTGAAAGGACTTTCAAAATAGATAAGGGCTTAAAACCAGGACAAATTTTCTCTATATTGTGCATATACTTATTGCGCTTCACATCCATCTTGAAGTTCAGGACCTGTAACAACCTAGATGTGCACTAACTCGTTAACTTTTAGAACCCAAAATCATGACCCAAAATGCTTAATTAAGATGTAAAAAGCACATAACACAAGCTCTTATAAGCCAGTCACATCTTCTTTCTGGCATATATAAGCATTACATGTCATTGTAAAATAACAAAATTGCATGCCAGTGTCATAATTCTCAAAATGCTCAAGGATCCATAAGCCAGAAGATAAGAGAATTGTCACCATACAACCAAGGGGCTTTAACAAAATTGGTAAATGATTGATGTGTGTCATCATCTATTGAACTACCTATTAACTCTATTAATCAAGCTGCGTTCAACACAAGCAAGTACTATAATGATGTTGCAGGAATGGTCCAGTAACCAGTATAATTCGCAATTAAAAGCTGAGATGTAGAAAAATCTTCATCAGCCTCTAGTTCTAAGTTCACTTTATCGTAGCCTCTTCTCATAAATTAATGGAGGACATAAATCGCCAACTAAATAACCTCTCATGGTCTCACTCTCAACTAAATCTGATGCACCAAATGCTTTTCTTACTACTCCACAGGCCATAGTGGAGTTTTGGTGTTTAAATCAGTCAACTACAATATCAGTTCCTCTTCAATCAGCAAAAATTCACTATTTCTCTGACATCCACCCTGTAGTTCGCAAAAAGGGAATTGAGGAGATGATAACGAATTTCCCTGTTGTTCCCAAACAGGGAACTGAGAGAATTAAGGTGATGATCTCGACCAGTTTGTAGGATGATATTCCAAATAAATTCAAGAAAGATATACCATGCCTTAGGGTACACCTACTAAACTTGCCGAGTTTGCTACGGAGTGACCCAGTTAAAACACGTTCTTGCAAGCTTGACTAACTAATGGTCCGCCACACAGAAGTAATAGCAAATAACAACATGATTTTTTATCTTCACAAGCACCATAACTAATAACAGAAATGAAAATAGTCACAAAATCAGCAGGGACTAATCCTGTTTGTTGTCTTCTGATGGGTTAGCCAGAATATAAGTCAGATCAAGAGAATATTGTGTTGCTCTAATTACCTGGATCTCCCAAGGAAAAAACTTATCAATCTCACAAAGAGGGGCCAGAGTTCAGTTTTTGCAGTAGAAAAGATGATGTTAGTTTCCAAGTTACTCTTATTTGAAGATCCAGTGAGAGACTGTGGTGCGGCCTGCAAGGAGACTTTTTCAAATGGCTTTAACAAATCGATGTGTGTCTCACTGGAAAGCGAAGACAGATGGGATGACCCGTTCTGCAAAATCAGAAGAAACAATAGATTCCTAACTACTTAACTTCAAAAATCAAATTTAAAAATAAAGCAAAGAATTCTAAAAACTACAAGTAAAATTACTGAGTTTACCTCCCTCCTTCCTCTTTTGTTACATAGTTTTGGTAAAAAGGCAAGGATGAAAAAAAATAAATAAAAAAGAAGAACTCTTACCTCTTCAAAGAGTAGCATAAGGTTATTCCATGCATCAGGGAAAGGTTCTTTAACAGCTAAACTTCTCGTGCAGTGGTACAATGCCAGGAAAGCATCGCCAACATATGTTGCTAACAGTGCCAGCTGCAAAGAAACACAAATTTTAAGATCGAGGAAATATACAGTAGAATAAGTTTAGCAAATGAATTTGAATGTAGAAACTTCTTAAAAATCAGGATTAAACAATTGCTCCAACTGTTGCCAAAGAATCAATCTAGAAATGAAACAAGGTCTGCAGGATGGTTTCAAAAGTGACTTTTGTTCGCCAATTCAGGCTTGTCCCCAACACTAGTAGAGAATTTGGAACTGAAAATAGTGTAAGAGCAAAAATGACAAATACAAAGCTTTTCTAACATTCCAGAGCTAAGCAAAGCCTGTGTTCATCATTAAGTAATATGAAGAAACCTACTTGATTATGGGGATTCCCGCTAGCTGGCCATATCCTGCTTGCTTCTAAGTAGTAAGTAAACGCAACCGACCATTTAGAAGCATCCTGTTTCTTACAAAGCTCGCCATATCTAGCAAGATCCCCAAGACATATTAGAAAGCGGTGGCATGCAAACTGACACTTGCTCAATTTCATTTGTTCAGTAGAAAATGAACTGTCTCCTTTGTTATACAGGAACACCTCCCCTGGCAGACCACAAACTTCTCTGAAAGCCTTGGTCAAATTGCTATAGAAGTCAGTCGCTTCAGACAGGAATGTCTTGAATCCATCCACATATCTATTGATGTTGCCCTGTGAGTCAATGTCAACTGGGGAAGTTTCCCCTTTTGTACTCTCTCCACTCATCCAATGTTGCCTCATGCTTTTGCGAAACTCAACAATGTGCTTATAGTGAAGCTTCCACAAAAAGTATTCAACTTCTTGAAGGTCCACAACATCATAGTCATTCAAAATGATGCTCTGATAAGCAGTTCTCACCTTGCGGTACAACTCTTGAACATCTTTGTGTAACAGACCTTTAGAATGGATCAATGCCAATAACTGTTTCTCTATATTAAGAACCTAAAGAACACCAAGTATCAGGAACTTCACTTACCCGATTGCTGAAAAAACTGAACTTACAACATATTAATGAGAAACTATTCCTAATTAAACAGCTTTTAAAGTCACCTCAAGAAAATTATCCTGCTTTTGCCACTGATCCTTATGCATAGCAGTTGCCTCATGCTCCATGAGTTGTATTGCTGAACCTGATTCAATTTTGGCGAATATCCTTATTCATGTGACGCGTTACCTGCAACACATATGTTAATTTTGTTTCATTGAACTTTAATGTTGCATGTTAGAATTCCAAAAGGCACGCCAATATACTAATCTTCTAGCAATGGGAAAATGGGACGTCTAATATCAAAGTCAATGCCATGAGAAAAACATGTCCAAGGAATTGCAATTTACATTATCTGCCCTATTGACACATCTCATGAGTAAACTTCATTTCTCTTGCTTTATCACTCTTAACATCTTATCCGCCATGAAAACATTAATGATTATCGGATACTCAATTTTTCTCCCAAAATTAAACACAAGCAAGCAGTTCCCTGGACGGGGTGCTAACAAAACACCTAGTACAGAGTAACCGCTAGGACTTGAAACACGCAAAACCCATGGACTCAGTTACACAAACTAGTCACTTATAGAAACAAAATTCAATAGCGTCTTTTGCATAGGCCTATTTTTCTTACTTATCTAGTAATACTGCAGGCTGCTGCTAGTACAAACAGAAATGGACATAAACAATCAACTCAGCCTATGGACTTTTCTTCACCAGGCCAATGAACAGTAGCAGAAACGGACCTGAAAAGTCATCCCTAAAGTCAATAAACAATTATTAAGTTCGAGAACCTGAGACACGTCAATTACCATTTCACCGGTGACCAGTCCAAGAAAACAAACGCTAATATTAAATTGCAATAGCAAAACATTTTTTAAGCATATATTTCCCGGACGACAAAAGATCATGATCATAATCCAACAACCAAAATACCACTATCCAAGCCCGTAATTTTAAATCAGCCAACACCCCATAAAAACTTTCCACGTTAAATTAAATACAACGCCATCAAGCATAACAAATTAGCAGTATATAGCTGCAGAGCATAATGAAAGAGAAGCTAAAACAACCCCCCCCCCCCCCTTCCCCCAAAAAAAATTAAAAAATAAAAACCCAGTTTTTTTCATTTATTTATGGAATAAAGAAAAAGAGAGCAGTAGAAGGGGAAGGAGAGAAAAGGAGAGCGTGAGAGTCGAATAGGAACCTCATGATGCCCAACTGATTTTTACCAACCAATTGAGCTATATTTGCAAAGAAGGGTACTAAAAGATTCCTTTCCGATCCTCTAGAAGCTCCAATCAGCAAAAAAGTACAAAGTTTAAGGCAGGAGAAGCAATTAAAAGACCACCACGCAGTGGTAATAAAAGTTGCTGGGGGAAATTAACTACCTGAGTAGCACGTACTGTACACGACAAACAAATTTCTGCACGAATTTTATGAAATCCACTGCAGAAAAGAGTGAAGATTGAGCTTAATTCTGAAGCAGAAGCCAAGAACAAAGATACAGTGTTGAGAGTAAAAGGAATGGAAGAAAGCGCGGGGAGAGGAAGAGAGAGTAGAAACTAGAAAGGAAGAAGAATGCTTGGCCTTAGCCACCCGTGTGATCGTTTTAGTTGTGAAACAGACAAAGTAAAAGGTCGCCGACCTTATTGAAATTCAGTTGAATGACTATTTCGTCCTTTCCTTTTACTTGTATTTTCTTGTACGTTAAAGGAAACGCAAATGGTGGAATGTATAAAGAGTTGGCCCCAATAATTCAATTTAATATTTAAATTTAATGAATTCATATTTTAACATGTTAAAATATATTTAATAATAAAAAATTAAATATCTGAATTAGTTAAGTGTCACTGAATTTTTTAGACAAAATTTGATATAAAAAATAAGTGATAAATTATTCACTTATTATTTAATACGATATACACTAAAATATATTAGATTTAATATATAAAAATTTATTAATTTAATGAATTCATATTTTAGATTTTTCAATTTTATCAAACGCTCTCTTAGATTGATTGATGATGATTATTATCATTCCCCATCTCTAGTCTTTGTCCGACTTACCCCAAATAAAAGCTATTTTATATTTTGAAGACTTGACAATTCTAGGAGGATCCCTTGTGATCAAAGCTAACCCCACTAACGTGAATTCTTTGTTTGCTAAATAGTGTGTTAATTATATGGCTTTTGCATTTTTCAACCTAGGACACTCCAGCAATATACTAGCTACTATGATGAGCCCGCTCTTGGACTGGAATGACCGGCGGGTGGTGTTTCCGGAATTCAGGGCTTTTGCAGTTGTCACTGACAATTGCAGAATAAGGACTATGATTTAAATCAATTAACATTTGATCGATGCGATTTTATTATTGTATGAAATAGAAGAGCTAGGTTAGTGTTACATTATGCTAATATGATTTGGATCATTAGTGTACAGATCGATCTCACTCCCAATGTTTTTTTGTGGTTAAAAATAGTCATGACATCGTTATTGGCCAGTTTGGTAGTACAGTAGAATAATCATTTTGCTGATTTGCTCCAATTCACTCAGCCGCAAACATAGCCAAAACGAAGTCCTTGGAAAGCAACCAGCAAGGCACCAGTAGAGGCTTACAAGTATACACTGCATAACGAACTAGCCCAGAATGATGCTCGGCAAAAACACAGACAAAATGTAAAACCGCACCCAAAATGATTGATTACTGTATTGACTATTACATGCGTGAATGAGCATGCCTTTTTTCCCCCTTGTGGTTATGGCGTCCAGATGCAGTATGAGAAGTTCATATTGTGGTAGACTTTTTTTTCCTTTCCAAATCATTTACTACTATCGACTTCAACTTGATGCTAATCGAGTTTGAGTAGAAAAAACCAAATTTCATGTATTAGTCGAACCTTCGTCGAGTAGTGTGTTTATAATATAATTTTTAATTATGAAATTTATTTTAAAAAATCAAGTTTCAATTGAACTCGTTTAAACTCGATTTGGTCGAGTTCGAGACCAAGTTCGACTAAGGTAAAATAAGGTTGAACTCGAGTTCGAACTCAATTTTAAAGAATTTGACGAGTTTGAACTCAAGCATTTTTATTCGAATAATACACTACTCAAACTCGAGTCGACTCCATAATAGGATAATAAGAAATGCAAATTGCGGTAGTCTCTTTTTATTTTTTTTGGGGTCAAAACGGTAATGTGCGTATTGTTGTTCTCGGACCCATTATTTTGTGTGGGAAAAAAAGGCTGAATTTCCTGGAGTCCAACATTTTGGAGTTATACCAAAATGCATTAACTATTCAACTTAGACTTTTATAATCATCCAGATACACTTTATGTGTGGTCCCTTTAATTTTAAATCGCCTCGGCTTAGAGTTTAATATGGTAACACACCCCACAAAGAGTTTAATAATTGTTGTCGTATCCGGATGTTTCCTTAATTTGCTGATAATAATATTATCGTGATTACGTTTCCTTGAGTTATTATTCATTTATAGTACGGAATCTTTTGACTATGATAATTTCTAAATGAGTAATTGTCCTATCCCATTTATTGGATAACGTGTTCTTGTGTTGTGTTTTGGTAAACCTGTGTTCACTATTGCTTAAAAGTTTAACCTCTAATGTAAATGTTGCTTGTGTTACTGGAGCGAGCTTTAGAAACCATAGACATTGCTAAGGTGGGATAATGCTACTAAAGAGGCGTTTGATTCGTATAATCATATTAGAATTGGGATTAGTATCAAAATCATAAACCTCATCATGAGTGTGAACTTTTATCATTCATGTAAATTGTTTTTTACAATATGCATCCATAGGCATAGATGTTAGTAACTTGAATGTTGATTCCATTCATGACATTCATGTCCATTTATCAACAGGGTTAAGATTCTTTTCATCTGTCTCTTCATTTAAATATATTTAAATTCCTATAATTTTATAAAATCATTCGATTGTGTCAATACTTTTCTTTTAATCTCTAGATCAACACACTAAAAAAATGACATTCATTTTACACGAAACATTTAAACTGTGAAAAATGAGTTAAAATTATAGCAAAATATCTGGTGCGTAATCAAATGAGCTTAGCCCCGAAGTTTATCAAACGCCTTTGACTCGGTTAATTATTGACGAGGACCTACAAGCGGCAGAGAGTTAACCCAATCGAACTCAAAAGGATAATGCATCCACCTGGGCCACGGGGGATTTGTAGTTGGTGTTAGGTCGATAATTTGGACCAACTCACAACTGACAATAAATGTAGCGGTCTGTAAACTAGTCCACAGATAAATATCCAGGTCGTGGCATCCCCATCATGTAGAGGTGGACTACTGCCCTCTTGAGAATATTGATCAGGTTTCTCCTATCCTGCCGTCATGTAGATGTAGACAACTACTCTACTCGCTTGAGAAGATTGATCAGGTTTCTTCCATCCTGCCAATGGGATTATCAATTAAAAATCATAATCTTACCATTGGAGGAAGGTACTCGGACACGGAGGGTTTTCAGTGATAATCGTCTTCGAAATGATATAGTAATACTTTTTAAATACCTTGTCACTTTACGTGAATTATTTGTAAAATTTCATAACATATATATAATTATTATACATGGAGCTGATCACATGAATAGTAACAGAATATTATACTCTTATTATAAACATGTACAAGCAGGTAAGATGTAATTATAACTTATTTAAAAAGTATTACACTACTATTTTGAACGATTGTCGCTGACAACCGTATGTGCTCAGTGTCTGGTCCGAGGGAGCACTCTTGAATCCGCTAAACTCTTTATAGCACTGCTAGAAGAAGCCACATGGTAAAGGACCATAGGGGGAATTAATTTCTTATGGATTCCGTTTAATTTCTGAGTGGGAGATGTTGTGGAAGCACATATCACATATAAATACTCTTAACCATTTCTGGTGGCAAGTTTTTAATTGTTTGATTGAGACCATTATTGATTATGCCCGCCTAATTAATGTTGAATAATTATGGTACAAGTCAACATTTACTAGCATTGGTTTAAAGGTACAGTTACAGGACAACAAACAAAGGTTAGAGAGGAAAAAGGGTGAGAGAAAGGGAAAAGGAAGAAAAAGTGCACCCTAGACAAAGAAAGGACGAGAGAGTGAGAAAAAACAGAGAAAGAGTACTTTATCTTGCAAAGACTTGAGAAAAGAACAACTTGATAATGAAGTCGGATAACATAAATTGTGTTGCGCTGCGCATATTTAGAAGATTTATCAAGCAGACTGAAGTAGTATTGAGGAGTCATTTGGAGATAGTATATAAGAAGTTCTGGATTTAAAGATTGATTTTTAGTAATCATATTGCTCTTTTATAGTAATCATACTGCACTAAATCCTCTTTTACACCTCTGTGTGCAAAATAATCTGTGGAAGTTTCAGAAAATTTTGGGCAACTAATAAGACAAACCAAAACTGCATTAAATCGATTTTTTTTTTTTTTTACTGAATTAGAAAGTCAATAGATCCTTTTTCCTAGCATGCCAAGAAGCAACAATCAAGGTCTATTAATCCCATAAAAAATGGTTTTGATCACAATTTCATGACAAAGAAAGGCAATTACAGTTCACACTTGAATCATCCTTGTGACCTTCTTGTCTTCGTGTTTCATCCTATAACGTGCAAAAGTAAAAAAGCAGATTATAATAAACCTTCTTGTCTTCATATATATATATATATATCCCTTTTCTAACTTCCAACCATGAAATTGTGTGTATATATATTTTATTCATATTATATATGTGAACTTATACATCGGGTATGAGCATTAAATTTTTTGAACCTCGCATCAAAAAATATCTCTTCGATACCGAATCCTAATGAAGAGTGAATCAATCATATAATCAGAGATTAACTGTCTGGTTGGATATTCACGAATATCGAGTTTTATTACCCGTTGCCATCCCTACATTTGATAAATGCGAATTGCGAACCTTGGTCAAGGTGAAGCAGCTCGCTGATTGTCATTACCTTGTATGGGCTATTGTGAGTTTTGGATAATCATTCACAAAACAGAACAGGACCTAACCATCTCTGTCTAACCTATCCTACCCAAGTACTTGTTGGACTCCGTGAGAACTCAAATAGTGTCCAACAAGGACCGCAGACCAACCAAAAAAAAAAAAAAAAAAAGTCAGAATCCTAATATGAGAAATAAAAAGAAAACATATACAGGTGGGCGACCAAATGGTACTACTTTTTGGCCCCAAAAAAAAAAGCCAATATCCTACTGGTTGCGAATGGCAGTGAATGCAAATTCAGCTTCTTTTTTTTTCCCCCTTCGACAGCACAGATAGAACGGCAACAACCACCACCAGCACCACCTCCGTTAACTAGAGAAGAAATAGGAGCAAAAACAGGCCAATTTTCCAAAACGCTAACCCTTAAGAGACACATCATGCATGCATGCATGCATGCGCTAACCTCATCCAAGCTTACATTATCCAGTTTCCACCTTCCATATAATTTTCTCTCATGCTTCTCTATCCACAATAACACTCAAAACAGATAACGCAAACCTGATCAACACAAAATCTTCACATTCCATCAATTCATCCTTCCCAAATTTTCAAAAGAAAAAAACCACATGGGAATGGGATATCTGCATTGCCTTCTAATCCTCTTGCTGGCCAGGGTTTTCCTGATAGCGGAATCGTCATTTGCTGATTACAAAGAAGCCCTGTTCGACATTGATTCCGTCATCCCTTCTCATGGCATAGCTACATGCAATGGTCGAGTCGGCGATTGCATCGATGAAGCTGAAGAAATGATGCTTGATTCTGAGGCTAGCCGGCGGGTACTGGCTCAAACTCGTTACATTAGTTATGATGCCCTGCGTAGAGGTAATATCCCATGCAACCGACGGGGTTCGTCTTACTATAACTGTGGTTCGCATCAAAAGATCAATCCTTACTCTAGAGGGTGCACCAGAATTACAAATTGTGTAAGGAACACTCGGTGATAATAACGACCTCCAACAAAAATTCAAAGCCAGATTCGATTGATCTCTGTTTAAGTAACTGATTTCATGGAGGCATTTTATTGTACAAGTTCATTTATACGTTGCCGTTGGCCTGTGGCAATATCATCAGTTCTAAGGTGAAAGATACATCACCTGCTGTGCATGGGAATGCAGGAAAAAGAAATAAGTAGTTTTTCAGTTTTTCTGCTTTATTGCCTGACTAAACATTCACCATAAGCGAAAGTGATTTTAGCCCTTTGGAAAATATGCTGTGTCAACTGTTTAGGACTTTAATTAGGTCATGAAAAGCTAGAAGATCTTGTCAGCTAAACATATTTGAGCTATACATGTTGCTTCTTTACGGGGATCATTATATTACTTCCTTTTGTTACCAAGAAGAAATTTCAGAGAGAGGTTTGTTCGGATGAATCGGATCTCAACTATATGTGATGTCAATTTTTATGTCAAATTGGGCTTTAAAGATCTGGAGCTGCAAAATATGACTTTAATCTGGTCCATAAGAACCCGGCCGGCCGATTTCAGTGCCATATCCATCAGGAACTCTAGGCACAAAATCTTTTGTTCGACTCTCAAATTTTTTCATTCTTTTCTTCTTTTTTTTTTTCTTGAGGTATGGATTTGCGACTAAAAGTAATTAGAGAACAATCGATGACAAATTCTCTTAATTATTGGATAGTTTAGAGAAAAAAAAAAATGGTACATGTATTTGTTTTGTAAAATTTTCATCACAAGCTAAACATGAAAACGACATCCTTGAAAAACAAAAAGCAAAATAGGCATAGCACTTTCAAAGTTTCATAAAGAAAAGAATTTATTCTCAATCCACAGCTCCTAATAAAGGATTAACGATTCTAGAGTATTAAGGGATGACGTACCTCTTTAACTTATAGGCTGTAAAGTTTTTGACCAATTCTTTTAGTCACATCTAAATGCTTTCCACTTGGAAGGTAAATATAAATAGCATAAAAAAAAATTGATAAGGTCCCATTGGGGGTTGTCCTGACATATCAAAAAGTACTCAAATTTGATCAAAACACTTATTGAGTATTCAATCATATTATTGTTTGTTTGGATGCATACTTGCAGGAATACTTTTTCTACTTAATAATGTGTAATTTTAAAATTTTAAAATATATTTATCTCTTTATTTAGTTCAAAATTTATAATCCAATTGTTAAAGTTGATTTTTTATTTTTTGAAATACAAAAGCTACTCTAAAAATATTAATTTTGAATTTATACCAAAAATGCTTTATTGACCAAAAAAAAAAAACTTTACTCCTAAATTCGAGGGACGATGCTCACCAAATACGTTAAAAGTGCTTCTTAATCAAAATGAAAGCACTCAACTCCGAATGGACCCAAGCTCTTGACTACTACTCACAAGTTTGGCTTGCGTCCCTTCGTTATTTAGCATTTGACCGCTTACATTTCACTTAGTGATGCTAATGTCGGATTCATTGCCTGAACCTGTGGGGCAATAATTACGATCGAAGATATATAATACATACAAGCTTTAGTTGTTTTCAAGATGATTGTTTTTCCAATAATCTGATTGTCATTGAAATCAAGCCTGAAAGTTGCTCCACCTGCCCCTTTCACATCTTCATGTGGAAGGGGATACGCAAGTCACAACCACAAGGTAGTAGCTAGCGGAAATTCCAAGCATGGTAATAAAATTACAGTAAAAAATAAGAAAAGAAAAGAAATAATTTCCTTTTGTTTTGTCCAACAACGGGCAAAGCGAAATATATAAAGTTTGCCATTTTCCTCTTCTAGAGGAGGAGCAACAAGAAAGATACAAATTTGCATAAATGAGAACCATGCAATAAGAAATTACAAACCTGCATAAATGTGAATCTATTGCCCCTCAATACTCCTAGGGTCTGTTCGGTTGGTTGCAAAAACGTTTTCCCAGTTTCTGGATATTTAGCCGGTATAAAGAGATGAAGATAATTCATAGAGCACTGTTTTATTTTCTTTTTTTATATATAAAAATATAGCTAATTAATAGATTAACGTTTTCTAGCGGCTATCGATATGTAACCAAACGCCAGAAAAATAATAAGGAAAGAAGGAAAGTGTTTGATTTATCAGAAAATACTTTTCATGTAAAACATTTTCTTTAAGGAATTATTTCCACCCTCAACCAAACGGACCTGGCCTCATCCATTTAGTCAAATTAGACAACTGATGGAGTAATAAGCAGTTAAACCTCATGCATTGACTTGATCAACCTGTCGAATGAATCCATCAAAAGATACAAATTGCTTGGTACGGATCACCAAGTTTATGTAGAAACTTCAAATGAATTAAATTTAATTAGTGACTGATGAAAGGATGCCTAGCGTCCACTGCAAAAGCCGCAACTAATATAATAAGTTCACAAAAAAATGACTAATATACTAATTTCCACTCTTTTTTTTATGCAATTGTATCAAGTTGCTTATAAATTACTGTCAGATAATAGAACTAGAAAACTTTAGAATACTTACTTATTGATAGATGTCTTTTTCCATTGAAAATCTAGTATAGATACACAAGCACAGGCATATGTGTGAAAGTGTCAATATAATTATTCAGTTAATTAATAAAATCATAATTCTACTTCGAGTTGTCAGTTATATCGTGTATAATGTATACCATAATCCACAGTTTACCCTTTCCTTAAAGTACAGGAAAATAACCAAAAGAATTAGGTAAAATAGCACAAATAGTAGTATCTCTCGTTTTCAGATTGTACCCTTCAAAACTCTCCCATGGACGTGAAACATGAAGTATTTTGGGTCCCTTATACTCTAAATATTTCACAGTTTAGTCCTAAAATCGTTTTTTGTTTGGTCTATTTTCTATTTGAGAATGAAATTGGTTAAAAATTAATAATTCAAATACTAAATGTGTTATGCCCAAAAGTTTAAAAATTGAAATGTGTTCATAGCTCAAAATTTGAGGATGAAAACTGGCATTTTCCCTACAAATTACTACGTGATCATGTGTATGTTGGGAAGGGGATAGTTAACCCGTCTACATGTTTCACTCCACGCGAGAACCTAAAGGAGGAAAGAAGTACAAATCAGTTTTCCCCTCAAACGAAAAACTTGTGAATTCTGACTAACTTCATTTTCATTTTCTTTTTTCCAATTGTCATCATCTATATCTATTCATACTTCTACTTTAACCTATTTTAAAGATGATCCAATACGATCACAAGGAACCAACGGGAATTGAACTAGCATCGAACCATATAGGTATATCACGCACCGATATGAATCTAAAAAAAATCACATTAAGTGGCAACTTTATTTTCATTTACTCTATAATTCATTGGGTTTTTTTTGTGGATTAATTTTATATATACTGTCAATGTATACACTATCACGGTTGGATGGATGACACGTGAGCAAATTTTAAAATCCCATCTAGGGGTGTCAACTAGTCGAGTTCAGGCTGAAATCGAAAATTTCGAATCGAACCCGTTTTTATGTGGTAGACCCAAATCCGACCCGTATACCCGCCGAATCTTGACCTTAGAATTTTGGAACCCGATCCGACGGGTTCGGGTCTAAAAGGTCCAAATTTAAATATTTCAAAATTAAATCCAAGATCAATCACAAATCCAATTTCCAAATTTAAATAAATCAAATTACAAAACTAAACACAAATAACTCGCAATAGTCAATCCAAAACTAACCACAAATCAATCTATTACTAAATTGTTAATTTGGTAAAAAAAATGTATTTAGAAATATTTATATTTTATAATTATTAATATATTATTCGGATTTGGGTCGATTACGGGTCGAAATGCTATATTCCGTATCCAACCTCTTTTTTGTTTGAATAAATGGGTTTGAATTCGAGTTCGGACATCGAAATTATTTTTTAATCCAAACCCAAAATATTTATCGGATCTAAGTCTGAATCCAAACCCGTTGACGCACCTAAACCCATCAGACCCAACTTCTGGATCAGATGTGGCAGTCTCGTTGCTCTCGTACGAACAGGTGACTCTATTGGTGAATACGGAATTAAAACTAGAACCGCATAAACACAAACGTATTTAAAATGAGAGAAGGAAAAGGAAGACAAGTCAAAGTTGGCATGACCGAATGATGATGTAACAACTTCCACCGTCCACGTCATGTTGTCCCGTGCGCATGCCCTCGAAATAGTTTGCTACAGCGGTCTCTAAGGCTCCAGAAATGAGAAATACCATCTTATTGAGGGAAAAATATTTTTTTTTTGAGGGGAAAATATGTTTTGGTCTCTAAATGTTTAGCCCCCGTACGGTTTTAATCCTCAAAGTTTTGACAAAAGTGAATATAATTCTCAATGTATAGCACATGTACATTTTAGTCTCCAAAGGTAGATTTAGGACATTTGAAAAATTTTCTCAATTATTGATAGAATTTTAGCATGTCTAGTCATGTGTCTAACTTTAAATAGCAAATTTAAGAACTAATAACTCACTTATTAACTAATTAACTAGTAAAAAGAAGGAATTTTTTTAAACTAAAAAATTAAAACAAGTCAGAGCACCGGATTTATTGATTCAGAATTCATTTTCACCCTCTATCCTCATTGCCCCTAAGCAAACAACTGTAATACTTAAATTTATTCTTGTAGATTAACAAATTTCTTTTCTTTTTATGTTTCCTAGTTAATCAGTCATTAACATGATAGCATGTGCATTCATTACTCTTATTGTTCAATGTTACTCGCCATTTTAATTCTTTTTTTTTTTTTTGAGAAATATTAATTCAACTAGCACGCGGCAGCACCCGATTGATTTTGTCAGTATTTGAAAAAATCCTTTAATTATCCTAAATCTACTTCAAATTAGTAATATTAGGGACCACATTTGCTGTTGCCAAAACTTTGCGGAGTAAAATTGTACGTACATATGCTGTATATTGAGAATCGAATTTGTTTTTGCCAAAACTTTTACACACAGAGTAGTAAACATTGGGAACTTAAAACTGCATTTTCCCCCTTTATTGATGGAAGGCTTAAAACAAGCATTTTAGCCCTTCAAAAAAAAAATTCCAAACATGTTTTTTCAAAATAAATTACAACATTTTTCAAACAAAAAATACAATCAAATTTTACTAGAAACATGAATGAAGGCAACTCTAGGAGCGTTCTGCAAATATACCGCTCAACTTTTATTATAATGCGTTGCGGAAAACTTCACCAGTGTCATATTTTTGGCACTTGTGAATAGTACCAAAAGTTGAATAAGTGTCCAAAAGTGCAAAATCAATATATCATTCTCTAAAGGTAAAATATATTTATATTTACTAATGGTAAGCGCTCGCGCTCCGGCTGTTGATTGTTTTTTAGGTATTGCCGAGGGCGGCATTATTATAGGACTGTTTTGTAAACTTACCAAACCAATGATTCTCCAACAAGTCTCCATCAATGGTAAAAGTAAAACGCTTCGTACATTAGCAAGACACAAATATTAGCACGTGTATACGGACAAAAACATTCAATCATTAATTGTTTTTCTGGAATTTTATTAGTTTCAGTTCATAGAATGTCCCGTCTGTCAAATAAGTTTTATTAGTTTCATAGTTCATGCGAACAAGCCATGTGAAACCAAATCCTGAATTCCTAATTCATCCATCAGCTAATGATTTGTTTCTTTTAGCTAGACTAGAGAACACAAAGAGTAAGTATAAAGCTGGTTGGTAAAAACCTTTCGTCCTAAACATCAAGTTTAACTAAAGAAGGGAAAAAAACAAGAGGAGCAAGAACAATCTGTCCAACCGTTTTACTATCATTTTGTTGAAGAAAGGAAGAAAAAAAAAAAAGGACAAAAAGTCCATCTTACTGTTACCATAGGATTTTAGTAGTCAACAATTGACGGCAAAAAAATAATAATATCACCATTAAGGAAGTGGTGCTGATGATTGGCATTGGCAACAAAATGGTGCAAAAGCAAAGAAGCCGAAAGTTTCAAAGCCTTGCAATTAATGACTTCACCAAACCACCACAAATCCATGCTATCAGAGTCCACCACGACAACCCAACACCAACAACAGTGAAGCCAATCAGCCAAAAAATATACACGCCAGACAAACAAACAAAAACACAAACAAGCCGACGCCCCACCATGCCGTGTGTATCATCTATGTTAGTACTACTTATTATGTTTTCTGGCATTCCTTTCTTTCCCCCACCCATGGCCATGACCCATCTTCTTCAAAAATCTAGAGCTGCATGCTACTACTACTACTAGTAGTAATAGAAACTAAGTCCCTCTCAGCCTTGGGGCTAGTTGGCTATTCTTTTCAATTCCTTTCATCATCACAAAGTCCCACTCCCCTCTCCCACCTCCCTTCACTTTCTCATGTCTCCATTCATTACCTTTCCTTTCCTCTCCTGCTTCTTTCTTTCCAAGTCAAAAAAGAGAATTGATTGTGTTAGACTCAGGTAAAGGGGAAAACTAAACTCTGCCTGATTTTCTTGCAGCATTTTTCAAAGTTGCATTAAAGGTACTGCTGTATTACTCCCCCCAGTCCCAGACGCAGGAAAATTCAGAAATGGGCTGGCCTACCCAAGTCAATTTTCTTATCTCCCTCCCCTATCAAACACTACCATACCATTATTGTCTTCACCTCCTCGGTTCTCACCTTCCCGTTTTCTGACTGGTGGATCCCACCAACTACAACAAGGGTCTGTGGTTCAGACCGTTTTCTTTTGGTCAATCAAGACCGGCAAATCTATTCTTTAGTGATCACAACAATTAGTTTCTGTTTAAATGCCGGTAATGTACATGTCTGGCCCATTTAATTCTTCGATAACTCCATGCTTGAATGCCGGAACCCTTCATCATTTTTTCCAATCAGATCCCATTAGCCTATTATTAACCAATGTAACAAAATCTTAAGTTATCATACGATGTTAGTACAATACATTAGACCCTATTCTTAGCTACGAGCCTACGAAACACCATACAAATATTCTAAAATAAATTCGTCATTTATTCTTCCCCGAGAGTTATTACTGCGTCTAATCGTGCTCTTGAAATTGACATACAGCTCCAATCGCACCCCACTACTCGAATACTCGAGAACTCAGGCAAAAGTTATAATCTTGAACCCTTTTCAGATGCCAACTAAAAGCTTCTTTTTGTTACTCCCTAGTTTTTATAACTTTTTTGGTCTTTTTTCTTTGTTGTGGGGATTTTTTGTTTTGTGTTTGTTGCTTTTGTTGTGGGGGGGAAGGGGGAAGAGGAGGAGGAGGAGGAACTGTGGAGGGCTGTTTCCAATAGTACTAGAACAAAAGAGGATGCTGTGACAGAAATAAACAACTACAGTGGCATGAGCTACATAACATAATAGTTTATACTACTGTTCATGCCGCTATATATGAAAAAAAAAGAAAAAGAAAAAGAAAAAGTAAGTAGCAATCATGATTAGAGAAAATAATTGGATGCTTATAAAATAAGCACGTAGAAGACTAGTATGCTGCGTGCCTGCCCCATCTTGGCATCTTCCTTCAATTGCAAAACACAACAACAAAAGAGTCAAGATTCCTTGCCTATGCTTCTACTCCTCCATTGACAGCTAGGACCATTTGCTAATCCCACTTGATAATTACTTCCAACCTCCCCCCGCCTCCATTCCCTTCCCCCAAAGGCCAAAACCCACTTTCCCCTTTTTCCTCTCTTTTATTTGCTCCATACCATGTGCGCTCTGCTTTCTTGACTAGTTAAAAAGTTTTCGTTAATACCCCACAATTAACATTCATAATTATATTAGGTTCAGTGATTTATTCATTCTAATTAACACGGTCAAACTCTTGCTTACCACATCTTTCTTTCTTTTATTTATTTATTTTTTAATTTATTTTTGGTATCCAAGGGCACCCCCCGGTCCCCCCCCCCCCCCCAAAAAAAAGATATGCTATTAATAATGGGCGCGAGAAAATTCTTAACACCAGACTTTTGCCTGAAGCGTAACTTTAACACCTGAGCTCACCAATGCTCACAATTAAGCAGCAGTCAATAATGTTCAAAAGCAGTAAGAAAAGCAGAAGGAAACCTTTAGCATTATTTTATCATGCCAACGTAACAGAGATGGGGAAAAAACCTTCAGCCTTTTTCAGAAAATTGTAAACCGACGAGAAAATAGCCAATGCAAGAAATTTGAGATGGAATTATAAAATTATACAACCCCCATCCATTCTTCCCAATTTGCCAATTACAGATATTACTTGATATGACAACAACATTGCCTTCCAATTGCTTCTTTTTTTCCTTTTTTTTTTGCGAGGGCCTCGTCAATTCCAAATCATATCATATCTATGTGGTTTTACATATGAAATCGTTACACATCAAAAAGTAGAACGGGAAAAAAGAAAGAAAAAGAAAAAAAATAATTTAAGAATCAGACCTTGAAGAACCTGAGACTCTAGGTGAAGTCACCGGAAATAGGGGTAATAGTCGGGGCTCCGAATCCCTAGGAGTATTTGAGGGTGATGGGTGGAAATAAAATCCCTTTTGAGCGATAGCTTTGTCCTCAGCCTCGACGTCCAAATTACTATTAGTACTCGACCCACTATGAGGAGATCTGTTGAACGGGTCGGGTATCAGCGGTGTAACCGGGCTGAGCACTAGAGAAGTAATATCAAGCAGACTCGGCGACAAGATCTCCGGTGTGACGGGTCGGGGCGAATTGGAGGAAAATTCGGGCCTACTCACCAATCCTGGTGCCAAAGGGCTGAGCTTGAAGTTCATCAGACTTTTCCTCCGTTCATACAGCCGGGAGGCTGACTTCTCCTTCTTGGGCCCGGTCTTGATGGGCGGGATGGCGTGGTTCTTCACGGGGGCTGATCCGGGTTCGGGTCGGGAAGATCCGGATGCCAATTTGGCCGTCTCGGAAGATCCGGTGAGCATTTGGACGACTTGTTTGAAGGAGGAGGTATCAGCTTGGACGAAGGTAGTCGGGTACGGGTTGTTCGGTTCGGATCTGGTGATGGGCACGGGAGCCTGAGGTGGTGGGGTGGGTGGCGGAGGGAGTTGGCCGTGGTGGTGATGGTGGTGAAGTCCATTGCTGCTGGTGCTGCTGCTGGAACTATTGGTGCTATAGCTCTTCGGGGACGGAAGCAAACATGGGTTCTGGTTTTCTTGAAGCCTTGTTGAGTTCTCCATTGTTGAATTGCTGCGTGTGTGTGTGTGTGTGTGAGAGAGAGAGAGACAGAGAGAGTGAAGGTTGAAAACTTGAAAGAATGAAAGAAGGAAAGAAAGAAAAGAAAGAAGAAAGAGTTGAAAAATGAAGCTTGATAAATACAGAGAGAGAGAGAGAGAGAGAGATGAGTGAATGGAGAAGAGAGAGGGGTACTTTGAAATGGGGGAGCTTTGGCATTTTTGCAGCACTTTGTTACTTTCTTCGGTTTGGTAAGAAAGTTTTTGTTGGGAAGACTCAGAGTATTCTACGATGCAATCCCATCTTTCTCTATGGCGCGTGGTACCACGTGCCAATGGCACATCGACGCGTAAGGCGACTCAGACGGGGTTGGGAGGTCAAGGGAGGTGGGAGAGAGTGGTGGTGGAAGACGGATTAGAGTCCCACTGTTACCCAGCGTGTTGGTGATGCTTGGAATTTCAGACCAGATTTTGGGGGTAGGGGGAGTGGGGTCCAGGGAGAGAGAGAGAGAGAAGAATTTGTCAAACAAGTTTCAATACGTGCCATTGACCCGAAAGGGGTCCCTTTTGGCTTTTGGATAGCTGACTAATCTATCTAGTAGCAAGTATCATTGGCTTTTCCTGACTGTTTCTAGCCTTTGGAGAGGACTAAAGTAAAGAGATATTTTAATAGTACTGCCACAGAGTACTGTCACCAATAGTAGTCTTAGTACATGATTAAAAAATACTAATAAATAGTCTCTACCAAGATAGGCATGCAATTTTTATTTATGTACTCTACTTAAAATAGTTTTAGAATAATTAATGTCCCAAGCTAAAGACGGAATTGCATATGGTTTTTTTTAGTCAATATTAGGTGATATCACACACACATTTATTGACATATTACTCATCGAAGATAGATAGTCACAAAATATCTAAGAATGGAGTACACGGCACACGTGTCCAAAGAATTGTTTTTTCATAATTTATTTATGGACCCCATTCAGCTGAAAAGGCATGCAAAATTCTTGTACCCTTATCAATAATTTTAAAAAAAAAAAAAACTTAGGATTAGTCATTTCTGGTGAGTTGAGTAAAGTCACGGTTTTCCTTTATTAGTTCAATGATCTCCCGGCCCTAATCTTTAGTCCCTTTGGAATTATTATAATTTTTTTTTTCCTTTTGGTTTTTAGTTTCCAGTTTTTTTTTTTTTTTTGAGAATTTTTAGTTTCTAGTTTTCAAGACCTGAAACGGAGTAGTTGCTTTTCATCTTTGCAAGTTGACAATTTGCTCAGAAATCAGAACTCGTCTTTGGTGTTCTGGAAAATTGATTCATTCAGGTTGGGAACTATTCTGAAACTGGAAGCCGCAACTTGTTTTTCTTTTGTACCGTAGCAAGTAAGTAGCCGCCTCTACGACATTTAATTGTGTGAACTTTTCAAGTGGCATTTAAAGTTTTCAGCTGCGAGGGTGACCTCCATTTGACTAATTGACTATAGGTGCATGGTTCAAAATAAAAGAACCAAAGAATAAAATGCCTCAAATGAACATTTGCTTCCCAACCAACTTGTCTCAGGCAAGTTGGACATTAAAAATTTCTTTCTAGGCAGTAGGTTGAGGGTTTGAATATCCCATTCTACAGTTAAAAAAAAAATCTTAGAGGAGGGCTCGAATCCGACACTCCTCTTTTAGCCTAAATAAGACAAAAAAAAAAAAAAGAATAATAGGGATATTGCCTATTGAAGAAGAAAAAAAAAAAGAACATTTGCTTCTCAAATATTTTCATTATTTTGTCAAAGTTCTTTAATGAGTTACAAAAATCTTTGTGATGTAGGGCCTTGTCAAATACTATGAAGATGAAGGATTCTCTTTGACCGGATGTGCTCTTGCAGCAAGCGAATGCAATGTACCCAAAAGAATCAATTAATCCTTCATAGTGCATGCATTTGGTTTACCTGCCCAAGTTTCTTGTGGCATCATTCAGCATAGAGTAAGCTCTATACATCATCCTTCAAAAAAAAAAAAAAAGCTCTATACATCATTAAACAAGGTATTTGAAGTACATATATATATATGATGCCCGGCTACAGCAAAGAGTTTAAAAGCTATAAATTGTTGAGTTTAGTGGTTTTTTTTCCTTACCTTTTTGGTGGAGCATTGCGGTTGATTTTCTTGCATATATTTCCTGTTGTAATAACTTACAATTTTAAGGCTCAGTATGGTTAAAATGGGCACTGAAATTGCTGCGTACAAAATTCATTCTCCAAATTTTTTACCGCATATGAATCACATGGGCCTTCTATTTTGGCACACAGAACGCATCTAAAATATCATCCGCTTGCACGGGAATCTAAGGTTGTCTCATCCGGCTGCTCCGTTGATTAAATATTTTTTAACTTTTCGTTTTGATTTTGGTATCTAGTCTTTCCTTGCTACTGAAATTTTCAAAAAGATTAGTAAATTATTGTCCTCGTCAGTTTCTTTTTTTATTACTACGTCAATCTCGACAAAATTTAATACTTCATAATATAGAAAAACAAGAACAACAGTGAAGTAATTATGCAAAAACTAGAGCAGATCTTCCCTAGATCGAAGTAATTCAAATTTTGTCACGCCAACTCATCAATTCAAATATTAAATGTACCATGAATATGTGACAAAATTTGAGTAACGAGGACTAATATACAATGTGTACTCAAGTTTTTGCCAATTAATTATGCTATTCCGCATAAAGCCCTTGCTCTTCATAAATAATAAAGCTACGACAAAGGCCTTGTTGTTTGAAAAGAGAAGAAAAAGTGTAATCGATATGTGTTGTTTCGGAGTCCTTAAAGAAAAATATTCAGCAATTTAGTCCTATTATGAATGTGTCCTTCTTGTTAACCTTTTGAATTATATTTATAAGTGTGACAATTCGTGAAAATTTATTGATGGCTTCAATTTTCTTTCACTTCATTGCCGGGTTTAAGAATATTCTCATTTTCAGTTTTCTTTCTCTTAACTACTACCAAATAGGTGGTTTTGTATTCATTCTCCAAAATTTCCCTTTTTTTTTCTCTAAAATTTCAAATATGTTGAAACATATATGGTGCAATTCGATAAAAAAACAGCTGGTCAAAACGAAGCAAATACTTCCACACTATATTATATACGTAAGACCATCGAGGATATTTGAATCAAGATAATTTGGTCAAGATTTTCACCTTTAATGTGGAGTTTCATCAAGCAACTTCATCAAGAAATGCGATTAATCGACTATAAATTGTTGTTCACAAAGAGAAGTTGCCGGGACGAGGACTCGGACTCGGGATATCGAGACAACTTGTGGTCTCCCGATGATAATGGATACATTCTTCAAACTTCATTGCTAGTGTAAACCGTGCAACATCGAATTTGTTTAATTGGAAAACAGTCTTCTTGTTTTATTCTCTTTCCCTTCACAAGTTGATAAAACTTGTCTTGTGGAGTATCATAGTTTGATTAGCTTCTAACAATTTAGAAATTGTGTGTTTAATAAAATGTCACTTAAAAACCTAACTTAACAATTGTTACAAGATATTATATACGATTCTGGTGACATTACAGATAATGTTAACTTTGAAAGTTACGTATATAAACTCTTTCAATTGTTACTTTGTATCACTTGGAATTTTAAAAATTCACAAAAGTGCTCACAAGGTGATGGATAAATAGTGATATATTTTAAAAATTAGTGATTAGAAGTAGTTTATTAAGGAGGGATAACTTAGTTAATACAGTAAAGGAAGTATGAGTGAGAGGAATCTTCCACTTACGCTTAAAAAAAAAAGATTTGAAGTAATTTATAACTTTCAAAATTACAATGTTTCTAACATTTATACTTCCCTATTACTTTCAGGCCATAAAAGTTACAGCCATTGAGCACCGCAGCATGTTGGAACCTTTGGGCCTGCACATGACACTGCCCCACAATTGTCCCTACTAATAGTCCTTGCAAGTTGTTTCCGGCAAAACAGAACCTTAATCAACAAATCAAGTATGCATTTCAACTGGGCTCGGACTTGAGGAATATACATCAGGAGTTTATGGACTTCAGACAATCGAGGCCCATAAGAGAGGTTAAAAATCTAGTATCTTACCATTGTTGGTAGGCCGATTCTCCGTTCCATTACATACTTTAGAACGAGTTTTTGGAGATGTAATGTCACGTTAGAATTGAAAGATGAATTAAATTATTTAATATCTGAATCGAATTCGATTTGATAAGAGTTTGTTTGTCAACCAGTCAAGAGTAGTTTAAACAGTATTTCATGTTCGATAACTTTTAAACTTGATAAAAAAATTCGTTCAAATTCGATTCGGCAAATAAATAAATCAAAATTGATCAAAATTTTAAACTCGTTAAAATAATCAAACAAATTTGAGCATTAGGGTGTTCAGTTTTATTAGATTCATTTACACTCCTATGCCACATTTTTTTTTTGTTTTGAGGAAATGTCACATGAGATGTCGATACTCGGTTGGATGGAAATAAGAGCTATAACAATGTATATTCAAATATTGTTAACTGGTGGTTGATTCGTGATTACAAATGATTAATGTTGTCCATTTTATTAGTATCTCCTTAAATGCTGAATCCAACCTAAGTTCAAAATTCTATTCTTTGATCTAGAATTAGTCATCTCCTACTCAAGTGCTAAGTATATATAGGAGGTTTGATCTATTACCATATTTTTTTCTCAAGAGAGCAAAGTGATATCAAAATTGTTTTTGTTTATCTATTTTATCGACAATACATGTGATGCGACTGCCGAAGCAAGATCCGAATTGTACCGCACGAGCTGGGCGAACTGGGTAGGAACGGGATAAAGAAAGAGAGAGACGTGTGCGAACTGACCTGCGAAGAGAGGTGAAAGGCAGGGCTGGTTCCTCCGCGACACTCCGACGGTCAAGTCAATGAGAGCTTTTTTATCAGAGTAACAATATAGAGTACAGTAGACAGCGTACCTTGTTTTACCCCCACTACAAGAAATTTGGTTATTAGTGACAACATTTCTCAGCGACGAAAAACAATTGTCACAGAATGGGATCCTTTAACCACAATACAGAAAGTTATCACAATTGAGTTAAGGAAGCCAACACACCAGTGACGACCTTGCATTGTCGTCACAGTTCGATTCCCGCCAAGAGCCATGGAGAGAACGGGAAAATGCAACAATGACAACTTTCTAAAAGTTGTCAGTATTAATAGCACTTTCTTTGACAACTTTGCAATTGTTGTCACTGATAACATTGTATAGCCGTTAGTTACAACCTAGTATTGTCACTGTTTGATTTAAAATATTTATTTTTTTTGCAACTATTACTCCTAATTTTTTGTAATCATTATGTGTTCTCTAATGGTTTTTAACTGTTATATACTTATGAGCATAGTTATTAAACCCAACCCGGGAAGGAACCCGGCGAAGGAGGTGGGTCAACGGGTTACTGGTTGAACCGGTGGGTGAGTGGTTGAACCGGTGGGTCACTACATAAATTTAAATATTATATTTCATAATTATTTATATAAGATATATGATATAAATTGTAATAAATAATGCCATAACAAAAGCTCATTTAATTTAATTTGTTATAAAATAATTAATTCATATAAGAATCAATCAAATATACAGTTATTTATTAATATACCAAACTTCAAGTGTAAAATTTTATCTATATTTAGTGTAATTATCTAGCTTATTTATGAATTTTAAGTGTAAAAAATTATTAAAAATAATATTTGTCTTTAAATGAATTATGTAATATGTTATTTTTGGAATTCATTTTATAACTTATAGAGTTTGGAGGGTAATAAATTTTTATTAAAAGATTCCAAATAAATTTGTTTTAGAGAAAAAAAGATAGAATTGAAAAAACATTTATATATCATAATAAAGCTACTATATCAACATATTTGGAAGTAGTTTAGTGGTAAGCAGGCGGTAGTGTTGGGGTAGAGGTTTGAAGTTCGAGTTCCAACAATAGCAATATAATTTTTCCATAAAATCCGGTTAGTGACAAAACCGGCCAAAACCGGCCGGGTTTCTGGTTTAACCCGGTTCGACCGCCGGGTCGTTGACTAAGTCAAAGGTCTCTTTGCACAAACGATCTGATTCCAAACCCGGCCCGGTCCAGTGACCGGTCCACCGGTTTGACCGGTTCGACCGCCGGGCCAGGCCGGGTTTAATAACTATGCTTATGAGTCTCCTTATTAGTTTAATTTTCTTGTATATGTAATAATTTCATTAGAATAAAAATAATTTAAAAATAAAAAATTCATTAGTGTAAATAAACTTATGACTACTTAACTTAGAATGATTATTAGTTAATTTGATATGAATATAAATAAGAGTTTTCAAATTGAACTAGCTATTGAAGTGGATAAATCCTAAACTCCATACTTAATTAACTAATACACTTTATGTATTAGTTTAATTGTGCATTTTTTTCATATTTGAAGATAATGGATTAATAGTGAAGTTTTGTATTGGATATTAATTGAATGTGCGCTATTTAAAATGTGCTTTGTTAATTGAATATGCTCTATTTAAAATTTCTACCAATTACAATTTTGAGACAGTATGGTTAACAAGAAATGGTTAATACATTAGTAAATTATTTTCAAAAAATTTAATATGTTAGTAAATTCAAATAAAAGTTAAAGTTACAAAATTGATTGAATTAACTAGTATCGAAATTTTGTGACGGCAAAATAGTAAAAAAGTTGGCGGGGATTCTTTTGTTGAAAATTGGGAGAAACAAACACCCTTTAACTCATAGTACTCTCCAGAGAGAAACAAGCCACCGTTCCTTTTCCCAAACTCCCCACTCTGACTTTTCATTTTTCTATCTCGCATCCCTCAAAGAAGAGAAAACACTCTCCATTTTCCATAAACTCTCGGCCAAATATGGATTCCCCAAGCTGAAATCGATTCATTCTCCTCTAACTCTAAGGTAAGTCCTCTCATATCTCTCCTTGTTTTTCTTATTTTTTCCCCAATTACGTTGCCCTAATTTTTTTTCTTTTAGATTATTTGAGTTGTGGGTTCAATAATCTCATAGAAAGATTTAAGTTGTGGGTGCAATAATCTCCTTCTCCGTTGCATTAGTTCTTCCATGTATTAGAGCTTCCATCCTCAATTCTCCGGATTACCGAAAAGCCCATAGATAATAAGAACTTAAAAAAAATACAGGAATGGGATTAATTAGGACTGTTTTTCATTCATGGTAGGTATGGTTTTTGGGGTATATTTAGCCCAAAACTACAACGTCCCCAATGTTCTAAAGCTCCGGAATACTAGTTTGGTAATTATCAACCACATTGAAGAAAATTGCCGTAAGCCCAAGAATCGACACAGTGGTGAGTAGTTGGCCAGCATTTCTGGCGTTATGTTTAGTCCACCAGGTGTTTGATTTGAGTTTGTTTTTTGTTTAGGGGATACCTTTTGGGAGGATTTTTTTGATATAGAGAGAAATGTGTTTTGCAGGTCTGGGGTTTATAAAATTTAGTGGAAGGATTACGAATTTAGTTATAGATGTTGGAAGAGGGAAATAAGAGAATTTTAAAGAATAAGACACTTCAAATTTTGCAAGTAGAAATGTCCCCAAAGATGGTCAAATGTTTTGTTCAAGTATTCTGCAATCTGTCCAGTATCTTGTATGGTCTATTTTGTCTCATTTAATCCTCTTACTGTCTTACTGTTGTTTTTTTAGCTTGTTAAAAAGTCATCTTTGGAGCATAGATTACTTTTGATTAGCTAAAATGATCTTTGGAAGATAGTCATCCCTAGTTGTTAAAAATCATTTACCACTAATTAGCTGAAACACAGATTATGCTTGACTATGCTTGATTGTAACGACTATGCTTGACTTTCCTTTAACTTTTGAGCAATAATGTTCTATTTAAATTCATAGTTTCAGGCCTTATTAGATCCATCTACATATGTACAATTTGATGTGAATTAGACTCCAAAACCTTAAATTGTTTGTACTATGATTTGTTTTTTTTTTTTTGCTATGCTTGAAGCTGCTGACATGGGTTCGGTGTCTCAGTAGGAGGTTGTCATTTAGCTGCTTATACTGATTATGTCTTTGTATACATGGCTAGAATATATGGGTTCATACTGCATCAGCTAGTCAAAAATTGCTGCAACATCATCAAGGGATGGATTGGCATCTTCTACATCTGTTGAGATGCAAACATGTGAGCCTCCCACTGCAGCAGGTTGTATCTAACCAGTCCGTTGGTGGAAATAATACACCTAATGAGAGCAAGGATCTTTATGACAATGGAAATGGTTTGTAAGATCTACTTGTAACTGCATTACAACTTAATATATCTCATGTCATGTTTCATTATTTATATTAATAATCTTCTAAATATGTTTTGGTTAGACAATGTGAACTTAAGTAGGAAGAGAGGTCATACTCATAACATTGCATTGTTTAAGGAAAAAATGGCTGGAAAGAAAGTAAAAGTTAACGTCTCAGAATTGAGTGGAAGAATAATTGGAGAAGGTGCTCAAAAGTTTATCTCAGAGGCAAGTTGTGTGATTCAAAAATATGGGAAATGAAAAGCACCAAAATGGTCTAAGCTTGAAGAAGCTGACAGAGAAACAATGCTGAAACTCACTAATGTAAGTTAACTTCATAGGAGAGACACAATTTTCCACTTGACTTATCAAGTTGTATCATTTTTACTGATTTTGGTATGATCGAACTTCATATTTTAGAATAGTTTCACTCATGATGAATGTCAAGATATTAAGTCAACATTGCTTAAGCAACTAAATTCACAATACCGAAGTCGGCATTATACATTTGATAAGATCTTCAAACAATCTGGGACAATGGAGGAAGCACTAGCAAATCATCTTGCATATGTGGTAGAAAATGATTGGAGTTTCCTTTGTAACTACTTTTGCAGTCCTAAATTTAAGGCAAATGGCCTGATTGTTTTTCAATTACTGTTTCTTAGTACCATACATGCTATATTTTGTTGAATTTGATTAATCCTTTCACTTCTTTAATGTAGGTGATGAGTGAGAGGAATAAGATTAATAGAATTGTTGTACCTTAATTTTATTGATCAGAGATAACATATTGTACTTTTGCTTCTTCTTGATGCTTAGTGTGAAAGCTTGTAAGCCGTAATAATCCCAAATCTTGGTACATGAATGAAACAATTTATTATTTTTCTATTGATCCTTGCTATGGAATTTTCAATTATTGTGTTGTTTTTGGGGTAATTTTATACTCCTTTCTATCTATGCTATACTTGTTTCAAATGGTTGGGTCTTGTCAACAAAGTTTCTATAAAAGTGACAATTTTTAGTTTGTTCTTGGAGACATTTGCATATAAACAAGCTACAAGCGGTCTCTAAGCTAACTAGTAGAAAAGAAATTTCATAATATGATATTTCATGACATCTAATGCATACTTTTCTTGAAAATTGCTTACTTTTATGCTATTAAAGCTACTAGCATGAGATATTTGCTATTAGAACTTTTGAAAATTGAAAGTAGGTTGATTAGTGAATGTACTGGTTCACCTCATAGTCTGAAGCTTCGATTTATAGTGGAGCATCTTTTTCATTATTTTACACAGTTTCACTAAAATATTAGATGCATCAAATTTTTGTTATTAAAATCATTAAAACATTACCAATGGGTGCAAAGAATCTCTATATATGTTGGAGTTTTATTTGTCATCGAAACTTGGTCTAGTGGTAAACAATATCGTTTTCAATACCTGAAAAGTTGAAGTTGCTAAGCATGATCTATTGAATGAACCATACAAATGGAGCCTACGAAGCCATAGAAGGATCACTGTTTGGTTCTTAATATGGTAGCATAAGCATATTAATTGTTTCTTAAGTTCTTAATAATTTAGTAGAAGTAAAAGAAGTGTTTCTTGAACTCTAATGTTCTAAGTGCTTTATCTCTTACTTTGCTCTTATTTAGTCACTGTCTAGATTATACTTCAAAGGAATGATTTACCTTATTTTCTTGCAAATTCTTTGGTTCTCTTTCTTGTCTCAAGTTTTTCTTATGACCAACTAATAATTGCAGGACTTCACTGCAAATATGTTGCTCATTTTAGCTTTTTGGAAGATCAGCAGCAGGAGTTGCTAATTGACTCAAGAACTATAAAGAAAATCTTATACTTAGGAAATGTTTTGACAGCACATATTTTTTTTGGGACTTGGATTTGTTTTTGTAAAGCTACCTTGACTTATATGTGAAATTTAGGCCGAATACCACTTATCAAACTATTTGTAGGGTGTTGTTGAACTTCATTATGATATTCGAATGTTTGATATGATATTTTGGCATTTTGTAATGTATTGGATGGCTTCATCTGCTAATTATCAAGCATTGTCATTTTTTTTTCATTTTTAGATATAATTATATCAGGAAAATCTTCAAATTTCATGGTGATAAAGTGTTGTCACTGAATCAGAATTCTCCATTGATAACAACCTATTGTCATAGAATTAAAAAGTGTTTAGTGACAACAAAAGTTGTCAATAATGAGTCTATACCAATGACAACTATGGATTAGTTTTAGTGATGACATTACTTTGTACATCATTGACAAGATACTGTGTCATCACTAAAATTACAACAATTATTGACGACACCAGTTGTTACAAAATAGTTTGATTCACTGACGACTTTTAGGGTCGTCACTATGTACTTTTACCGACGGGCCTTTAGCGACGACTGTGTGACGACTAGAAAGTTGTCAATAAAAGTTATCAGTGACGACTTTTAATTTTTTTGTGACAAAAATGGCTTATCACTAATGACCAATTTTCTTATAATGCCCATTGTGTTGTATTTATAGAGTTTTGGGTAGTAGTTTCCTTATAGGACTATGAGTCCTGGTAGAGAGAGAGTCTTTCTAGGGATCCGTCTGTCGGCTCCGACAAGTTCGGGTGCCACGGCCCATCAAGCCCATCTAGCTGGGAGACGGCGGCCTTGCGCGAACTGTCCTTATATTTGCCCGAGCTGACCTGCTAGGTCTTCATGCTCGAACTGACACGTGGTTGGATCCCACTACAACATGCATGCAAGAACCTCACAAATCATATACCAGTACGTAACAGTTGGAATGGTTACACATGCACGGTTGTCATTGTACAAGCTGACATGAATGAACGCATTCTATTTTTAAGACTGCAATTTACAACAACCACCATTGTGTTTTGGATCTTGTACTACCTCTCTTTTGTGGATTCCGCAGATCCAAAAGGTTATCTAAAAACCGCCAGTAAACTTGAGGATCCATAGGACCGTCAATGGCTAGGGATAGCTGGTCGAGTAATCTTCCCATTTTTCCTTTCGGTCCTGATTTTCTTTGAACCCTTTGGAGTTATATAAGCCTACAATCGTGAATGTAATTGAAATTGCTATGGTTAATGAAAAAAAAAAAACTTCGTTTGGAGGGCTATATTGGCCTTCGGCATGCCTGTCTACGCTTCATTCTCAAGTTGCAGAATTTATTCCTTTCCATGAAGCACTAGACTTGAGAATAAGGTGTTTCGACCGAGAATCTGTGACCTAAGTTTACGTCTAGCGGTCTAGGGTGGAAAATCACAACTTGAAGGCAAATCTGAGCAGAAGAATTTAAGGGCTTCGTATTTTTAACGCCTTGAGAATATTGAGTTACGCCGGGGAGAATATTAAACTTTATAAAAAGGTCCTTTGTCCTTTGAAGTTAGATTTATTGAAAAAGCAGTTAGATTATTCGTTTTTTTTTTTCTGATAGAAAGTTAGATTTATTGGTCGATCGCTCAGATGTAATCTCTTTTTCTTAATTGTGACTGTTATCGAAGTTACATTTGGTAAATAAGGATGTCAATGCCCTTACAAAGCTTCTAGCAAATTAACGAGCTATGGCCTACATATGGACGGACATACATCTCTTTTTTCCTTTTCTTTTTTTTTTTCTAAATCAAAATCCCTGTAACATTTCCATTTTATGACGGTTACCTCTGATAATTGATTATTCTCTTTTCGTATTGGGTTGGAACAATCACCAGTTTCTAGCCCAAAAAAAAAAAACCCCAATATTGTTTCATAAAAAATATTTTACAAACTCGTGTACATTTTGCAGAGAGTGTTCTCAAGCAATATCAGAGAGCGTTCATAAAAAACCAATAAGCACCGTAGCATGCTATCAAGAATCTGGGTAGCAAATACGGATTGCCCCTCCACCAGCCAGCACTAGTAGGGTACCAACGCGTTCTCATCCAAAATTATTCCCCACACTTTTTCACATTGATCATAACGCTAATGGCCTTCTTGAAATTGTTAATGGTTGCCTGCAAGCAGAAGAGAAAGCAGGAATCTTTGGATCCCCTGAATGGCAAAATCGGCTGGCATTCACCGTTCAGAACCTACCTTGAAAAACCCGATGTGCCTTTGCTTTGATGGCACGCTGACAGGGAGAGTACATAGCCAAAAAGCAAACAAACATCCAACAAATTTTATGGAGATGATTGGCATCCAAGGAAAGGACACTGGACTAGTGAACCTTCCTGAACTTAACTGTCGTTAATGGGTAATACAGCAGTCTGCAGAGGATTAATATGATTTTTACTTTGTAGCGTGGCAATATCCAGCTGTTCATGCTTCAAAAGGTTCAGCTGCAGAAAAAGTTGGATCTATGTCCCCCACAATTGGTGCAGTTGTACGCTAATTGACTACTCAGCTTTAGGTTTGTAATAATTTAAGAATGCCCCAGTTGACTCACAAAGGTTAATTTACTAAGAAAAAGAATAGTAGAGTATCAAATCAGCAATGCTCTTTCATTCACAAATAAAAGTACTCCTCCATCGGTTCCATAATTTGATTCGTTTGTCGAGAAACCAGCTCTTTGACAGAACATGTAATCATTGTATTTGGAGGAGTTAGATTTGGGTGACTTTACAATATGTTATTCTCAAATTCATAATTTAAGAGCATGAGGAATGCATTGGGAGGGTGGAAAACGTCGACAAGGTGAAAAGACTAATAAAACAAGATGTTAATTTTTAGAGAGTGACTCCTTTTTGAAACATTCATTCCGAAAAAAATAAAAGGGAGAATTGCACAAATAGTCCCTCATATATTGCAAATGTGAAAATTTAGTCCCTCAGATCGAAAATGATCAATTTTAGTCCTTATCAAATAAAAAAGGATCAATTTGAGCCCCTTTTCACTTTTTCGACTGATTTTTACCCGGAATATCTCACGCGCACACCACGTGGCCAACTTTTCAAGGGTAAAAATGCCAAACCACTTATCTGTTGACCAAAACCAAAATGTAAAGGACCAAAACCACTTTTCTAGTTCTGATTGAACTAGTTGAAATCAGAAGGAATTTCCACAACAGGAGTAGAAAACTATCACTTTATTACAACTCCAGATAGAGATCATCATATTGCATTAAGAACATACAAGGATTTCCCCATCAGAACACGATATACTATGCTGCACCAAGTTTGGAATATTCAAGAATGTATAATAGTGCTATATCATTTACTAGTCACTGCTTCTTCACTAGCAGAGGCCAAACATTGTCTCCAGTAGCCTTATTGTGCTTCACATGGCTTCCATCGCATAAAGGGAAAGTCCCAGACCGCCAACACCTGCTCCAACAAGTCAACCAATCCGTCACCGCTCAAAAGAATGTTTACTTTTACTGTGTCATCAAAAACCCCTGGCTATGGCCTGAATTCGCACTTAACATAATTAAATGTTAGGCATTCACGCTAAAATTGACTTCTATCGGTGTTTTAGGCTTAATGCCTAGAGGGTAGTGTCTGAATACAAAGGCCTGTTGAGTTCATATTTTACTTTGAGCAAAGAATGAATCTACAAGGCTTCCAGACAGATTAATTCCCAAAACAAGGGAAAAAGAAAACATGTTTCCCTTCCATGATCCAACAAGGTAATCAGAAAAGTTGGAAGTGATCAAGTACGCAAGAGATGGTAAATGAAAAACCTGCAGTAAGCAGTGAAAGGCTTGTTCAGTTCGGCGATAACAACAGAGTCCACCACTTTGTCTTCGGTCTTCCTGATACCTGGGTTTATGGCTTCAGCCCTCACCACCACCGTTCTCCTCAGCTTCTCTGAAGCAGAAAATGGAGGCCTGCCGTATGAGAATCCAGCAGGAGCTACGCTTGCACTAGCCATGGACGCCATAGCTACGCAGAGCTTTTCTTCTTCTTCCTTATCTCAATTTTAGTCCTTACCAAAATGCCAAACCACTTATCTGGGGTCCTTGGATGGTTGCCTTTGCTTGTTTCCTAAAGAATTTCCTCTTACTTCTTCTCTTGCTTCTTTTAGCGCGCGGATTTGGGTAATGAAGGACTACGGAATAGAGGATTCTTGGACTCAGTCAAGTCTTCGAGCATCAAGAATTTTGGGAAGTATTCGCTCTTTACATTTTGGTTTTGGTCAACATATAAGTGGTTTGGCATTTTTACCCTTGAAAAGTTGGCCACGTGGTGTGCACGTGAGATATTCCGGGCAAAAATCAGTCGGAAAAGTGAAAAGGGACTCAAATTGATCCTTTTTTATTTGATAAGGACTAAAATTGATCATTTTCGATCTGAGGGACTAAATTTTCACATTTGCAATATGTGAGGGATTATTTGTGCAGTTCTCCCAAAATAAAAATATGACATTAATAATACGACGGACAGAGTACTATTTTAATACGATAGCATTACATTCTAAAATATTTCAATACAACTTGAGAATACAGTAGTAATTCTGAACATATCAAACAATAAGCCCAACTGAAGGAGGGAAGACTATCAAACATTTTTCAATTTCCACACTGCAAACTGGCACTTTTAACAGTGGGCATAACTTATTAAAGAGCAGGACCCAAATTTAACCAAAAAACAAAAAAAAAGGAGAGCTGTAACACACTTCATAGGCTTTGACATGGCTGAAATACTGAAGACTTGACAATTCAGAGATCAATGCTGGAGGAATCTCAACGAGGGCATGGGGTCGGCTTTGCCGGTTCAAAGGCAAAAGGTCCAACATTGTACAGAGCATATTTTGGTCCCAAAGGATTGGGCTTGTGAGCTGGATTTGGAATTAAGCTTGCTCCCTCCGATCCATAATTGAGATTTGTCGGAGCGCTGCACTTCAGGGAGGGCGATTTCACTAGATACACCTTACAAGTATGGGAAGCGAGGCTGGTCACCATCTCTGGCACGATGAAGAAGTAACCATTCTTGTCTGTCTTGCCTTCTGCCACCACAGGCTTAAACCGGGTATTCTGACATCTAACTCTCACCACAGCACCTGCAATTCCACAGTAACAATACATCATGAAGTCCCAGAGTATTATATAATGCAGTTGAAGTTTGACAAAAAAATGAAGCCCCAGAGTAATTCACCAAAAAAAAAAAAAAAACGTAAAAAAGACTCGGTCAAACAAATTATTAGCCATTCCTTCTTTCCTAACCATGCGCGAACATTCTTTGATTTTTGTCGTTTAGCTCACTTTAGTGTCATGAAGGTTTATGATTTTTAACAACAGGCCCACGTGACAAGCTCTATTTCCTTGTTCCAATTGTAGCATTTCGATTCTTCAAGGTTTCTTGGTTTCCTGTTTTCGGCTTCTTTTGTTTGAGCAACACGAATCAGTTCTTGTGCATGACATTGTAGCTCAGGATTGTTTTGGAATAAAAGGGCAAAATGAAAGGGTGGAGAAGATACTAGTATCTTTTGGAACAATACTTTGTGGTACTCACGAAATGCTGTCCTGTACAAGTTCCTAAGCTAAAAAGCATGAGAAATAAACTGAAAAGAAGAACGGAAAATTGTAAAAAGGGGATGTTTAAAGTAGCGTTATGGACGTACCCTGGAGAGGCATAGCTTCCTTGGGATTAAAACCAGCATAACTGCAGGTCTTGCAATAAACAACTCCTTGTACCGCCACAAGCTTCCTTACCGGAGGGTAGACTGGAGGCTTCACAGGTGGGTGCACTGGAGGCTTAACCGGTGGATGAACTGGAGGCTTCACGGGAGGGTATACTGGTGGATGAACCGGAGGCTTCACGGGAGGGTGCACTGGAGGCTTAACCGGTGGATGAACTGGGGGCTTCACGGGAGGGTATACTGGTGGATGAACCGGAGGCTTCACGGGAGGGTGCACTGGAGGCTTAACCGGTGGATGAACTGGGGGCTTCACGGGAGGGTATACTGGTGGATGAACCGGAGGCTTCACGGGAGGGTGCACTGGAGGCTTAACCGGTGGGTGTACTGGAGGCTTCACGGGAGGGTGCACTGGAGGCTTAACCGGTGGATGAACTGGAGGCTTCACGGGTGGGTATACTGGTGGATGAACCGGAGGCTTCACGGGAGGGTGTACTGGAGGCTTAACCGGTGGGTGTACTGGAGGCTTCACCGGTGGATGAACTGGAGGCTTCACGGGAGGGTACACTGGTGGATGAACCGGAGGCTTCACGGGAGGGTGCACTGGAGGCTTAACCGGTGGGTGAACTGGAGGCTTCACGGGAGGGTACACTGGTGGATGAACTGGAGGCTTCACGGGAGGGTGCACTGGAGGCTTAACCGGTGGATGAACCGGAGGCTTCACTGGAGGATAGGTTGGGGGGTGGTGGTGGTGGTGGTGGTGGTGGTGACCCTTGTGGTGTTCAGGGGCTTCAGCTGGTGGATGTGCTGGCCATTTGGAATGTTCATGCTCGTCAGCAAAAACTGATGAGCTTATGAGCAGAAGCATTGAGAGCTGCATGAGAACAGGGATTTTGGCTGAGAAAGAAGCCATGATGGCCAATGCCGGGCAGTGGAAGGGGAAAATGAGGGATTTCGTGTGTGGTTTGTGACTTAGTTCGTGGGTTTTAGTAAGCTTTGGGGAGTGTATTTATAGGGCTTTGAAGTCGACATATTAGGGTGGGAGTTTGTTCTAATCCTCATATAGGGCCTACTTAATACTGCGGGAGGCTTATAATATTACTGTTGAGAATTTCTGAGAAAAACGGGCTAGGAAGGATTCAGACTCAAAAATTACATCTGCCTCGCTTGATGTCAATGCCATCTGATAGTTTATCCAATTGAACCCTTAAGTTACACCGTACACATATCTAGTCCAGATTCCAGAAGAAGACGACTTATTTGGTTCCAAGTCTCACTCCATAAATCTAACCATTTAAGGTCAAAATTATAAATTCGCTACTAATCTTATGTTCTACTCTTTTCTATAGCGAATAAGGGCATTGTAAAGTCGTCATACACACCTCTGGATACAACTTGACAGCTGGTGGCTCGGAAAAAAAAATAAAACATACACACGCCTGCTTACACTGAAAAAAAATACATACATATATGGATGTTGGATCATATAATAAGGTGACTTGTATTCATTTATTTTGCATGGACTAATAATCGTTATATATGTCATGATAAATTGATAATTCCAACAAGCAGTTTGACACTAAGGGTGTGTTTGATAAAATTAAAATCTAAAATTTGAAATCTGAAACATAAATATGTTGAGTTACTAAATTGTTAAATATTAAAATCCTAACATTTTAGCATATTCAAATAATAAGTGAACAACTTATCACTTATTTTATAGAGTAAGTTTTGCTTAAGCAATTCAGAGTCATTTAATTAATTACAAATATTCTATGTTTAGTTATCAAATACATTTGAACATATCAAGGTACGAACCTATTAAATTTAAGTGCTGAATCGAGTTATCAAATGAGGCCTATAAGTTATAGCATAAAAACTAAAATTAGTTTTTTAAGGATTCATTGTATTGAGAAGCCAACTTAATTTTTCGATTAGATGATACAGTATTCTATGATCTCACCGACATTGAGGCAAAAATTTAAAAAAAAAAGTTGTTTACTCAATTTTCCTGATTCATGACATCAATATCATAATTAAAAACCTCCATTAGCAGGAGAACCACATTTTCTCAAGAGCTATAGCATTTGTGTGGCTATGCACTCAATATTCCAAAAAATTACTGACCTCCTTTTTCTGTCTAAATATTACACAAATGTATTTATGACGATATAAACAAACATTTCAATTCTAGAAAGACCATTTTAATAAGACAGGAAAACTGAGGGAGGCTCACTCATATTTTATAACGTTGTTTGTACTTTGTAACTTCACCAAAAATTTCAGAAAATAGCACTGTAATTTACTACAGGAAAGAAGAAGAAAATAAAAGACAGAAAAGACTTTGAGGTAAGGCTGCTGCAATAATCCCATTAAACTTGCCTCAAATAGTGTTTGTTCTTGATAGTGAATCACCGAACAGTACATGTGGCTTGTTACTTTCACATGCAGGGGTGGGGTTGATGAATTTTGTTCACTGCACAGCTTGCAAGGTCGCAATCTGCAAGTTTCAACTTACTTTTTTTTTTCTTTTTCATGTACCCTCTTCAGGAAATTAGAATCCAATGACTTTAATTAATATGGTTTGGCAACTTAGATTCGAAAACACATCATTCTCTTCCTGTGTTTTCAATGCCACAAAACCAGAAGAATGAAAGTGAATAATGCTACCATTTATGTGAAAACTCTGCAACTGTGAAC
Source organism: Coffea arabica (assembly GCF_036785885.1). Classification (NCBI taxonomy): domain Eukaryota; kingdom Viridiplantae; phylum Streptophyta; class Magnoliopsida; order Gentianales; family Rubiaceae; genus Coffea; species Coffea arabica. Next base: position 11,837,198 of record NC_092313.1, on the reverse strand, counting down.
TGGCTATCCTCTTCGTCATGTGGCTTGTTTAATCAGCTTTAAGGGCTATTTAGGTGTCTAGCATCTAAGAAATATTAGAGTGGTGAATTATTTGAAAGAAATTGAATAGGTTCATTCAATGACAAATTAATTTAAGCACTCAATGTTTGGTCTAACCCTGAATGCATCATCTTTTAACGCGGGAACTTCCGCAAGAAATGGTGAATGCAAGCACGGAGCTGAGGCGCGCGCGCGGGGGGAGGGGGGTGGCAAATTACCCTTAAAATCCTATACAAAACATTTTAATACCCGATGAATCCCTCTCACATTTGTTTATAGAAAGGGCATATTTGTAAAATAATTTGTTTAAGTATCTTTTCCTTTCCTTTGCATTCAACTCCCAAACAAAAGAAAATTATTCACTTTTTTTTCTTTTTTAAAACTCTCAAACAACTTAGATAGAAACTTTGATCCTTTCTTTTCTTTTCTAACTTATCATTTCTCTTCTTTTCTTTTCATTTCCATCCTCCCAAACTAGCTATTAGTAGATCTGCCATTAAGAGGGAAAAAAAATTAAATGTGTCCATAAAAGAGATGAAGAAAAAAACAAAACATGTATGTATAAAAGAAATGAAAAGTGTACATGTATCCTTGTACGTACAGAACTTCGTATATATACAAATATAGGCCCTAAGATAACACGTACTTTAACTAATTTTCCAACTAATGATGAGGTCCACTTGGTCCAAAATGTACTCAATTGTACTCCACTTCTTTTTCTTTTTTGTTTCCTTTTCCCCTCCTCATATTTTGTGATATAATTGCAACTTATCTATTGCAAGCTCTGAGATGATCATTAGAACAAATTTCTCTGTGATCAAAGATCTGTAATCATTAGAACAAACGGATATTAATTCATCACAAAATCTGTTGTGGCTCCTTCGTGCTTAATTTAAAGCTTTGATACCTCGTACTCTTACTACAAAACCCGCGAACAACTCAGCAATTTCAAGCAATGTTACTGATCAACCATTTGTTTGATTTGGATTTAAGATTGGTTGTAGCTTTTCTTTATTTTCTATATTCCGAGAAATGCGCCCATAAATATTCGTCGAAGTAATGGGATCAAAATAAAAAATGGTATTAAGATCTCGGGATTAGAGTTAATCAGCTGTCGGTGTCAAATAATGCACCGGGTAAATCAACTAGCTACTTTTATCATGAGAAGACCCGAAAAAAATCTCAAACGCGTAATATTACTAATTAACTTTAGATCCAATCTAATTTCTCGTGCTTGCAGCTCTCTTCAACTCTCTGACCTTTCTTTTGGGTTGAAATCATTGACTGCGCTTATTGCACAAACATCACCATCTTTATGAATTCTTAATCGCATCATTACGGGTATTTTGTCTTTTTTTTTTTCCTATTGATGCAATAATTTATATTCTATTTTTACTTCTACTCTAAATTAAGGTGAAGAGGTGGATCCATCAATGAAAAATCAAAGGGGATTGAAACGCTATTGGACAATGTTCCATGCACCCTGTGACGAAGTTTTTTCAGAAAAGCTTGAACAAGAATACAAGTAGGGAGATTCGGCCAAGAAGGAACTTGAGTCCTGTGGTGGCCAACTGAGTCGGTTTCATTAATGTGGGTAGTGTGTGCTAAGTGGTCATTAATGAGGATTTCACGGAGCAATATGTGACAAATTCTCGTCTTTCTGATGAGCAACTCACGACAGGGTCAAACTTGAAGTGCCGGGGCATCTAATTTATCTTGTTACTTCAGTAGAGGTATAAAAGCTCATAAATTTCTACTCACATGTTCATTGAAATGATCATCATACTATATTGTTACGCATGACCTTTTAAAGAAAGAAATTTGACCTATAAATGCATCCAATGAACTTCCAGGGAATGCATGCATGTGCTTCGCTGGTTATCAGAGTAGTAACCTATCTGTGCAATGTTGGTTCAAATTTTGCTGGAGAAATTTCATTGAATCGGAAGACCCTATCTTTCATACGGTCACTTTTTGTTTTTGTTTTTGTTTTTTTTTTTATGCAATAGATTCTACACTACAATTACTCCTACTCTACATTAGAGGGAGGAGGATCTGAACAGATCAAGGGAAACTCGATTAACTACTCCTACTCTACACTAGCGGGAGAGAAGGACCTAAACAGGTTAAAAGGGAATCCGATGAATCATCACCGGTCCAGATGTGTTCCCTTGAACTAATCCTACTCTACAATAAGGGGGAGGGGGGGAAGGGACCTAAATAGGTCAAGGAGAACCCGATGATGGTTCACCAGTTCAGACGAATGCCTATGCACTCGTTGGCAAAATATTTTTAGGAAATTTTGAATAATAAAATGCAGGTAAAGAAATTTGATTCTTTGATCTACACCCAAATAGAGTTTGAAAACTTTGTTAGTGATCAACTACTCTAAAGTAGTTGGTTACGGTCACTTTTTGTTTGGATCGTACTTTTTTGCGAAAACATGTTTGGAATTTTGTAAGAATATTTTTTAACACATTTTCAAATCACGTTTTTATCTCACGTTCATCACATTTTCAAAAAAAAAGTGTTATGGTATAATTTCCAATAAAAACTCTCAAAAAATAATAATCCAAACAGGATATTACTCTTCTTAAAAACGCGTATTATGACACATTGAGGGAAAGCCGAAAGCGTCAATTTAGCCAGAACGTTGTTGTTTATGCTCCTGAAAAACAGCATCTTTTTTTTCTTGTGGCCTGTGGGAGGTGATGGTGAAAACTGTTCAGCTAAAATGTTCGCTGATAGAAAAGAAGCTCAAAACGTTCGAGATGTACAGTACTAGGACCAAAAGATTTACCACAAATGAATGTATGGTAATCGAACAAACACGTCCTTCAATTGTTGGGTAAAAAAGACAAAAACAAAAACAAAAACTAGAGCGGATACAGCGGCGAGAGTTAAGTTGGTATATGAATTATGACATGATTCGAGAAAACTCGAGAGAACAAAGTCAAAGCAAATAATTAATTTATCATAAGAAGATAGAGTTAAGCAAAGTCAATCGAAAATCGTACGTAAGGATGAGGGTCTTTCTCGGGTAGGGGCTTGTGGTGATGTTAAACAGTGATTTTATTATAGTGGGATGCATAATTGTGATAGCTTTTAGGTTAATTGTGATGTATAATATTTATAGGATTAATCTTTTTTAACTGTCAATCTAAGGATTTTTTTTTTTTCTATACTAAGATGCACGTAAGATGCGTAAGAAAAACTTAAAGTTTGATACATAACATGCATGCAACTATGCTTATTGTAAAAATAAAATTAATCCATATATATAAGCCAAAATTATACATTCTAGGTTGATTAACATGTGAATTGAAGCGTGGGTTGAGGCTCAAATTTGGGTCCATTACACCGTCGGTGGGGAGAAATTTTTTTTTTTTTGGGAGTTTAATGGAAATATCCTTTTAACACATTTTTAGCTTTTTTTTTTTTTTACTTCACATACATAATATCTTTAAAAACAAAGTTCTATAACCTTATTATTTCTCTACAAAATTTTCAGAAAAAAATGCAATTCAAACGAGCTGTACGTTAATACACCATTAATATTTCACGTACTGTGTGGTGTGGAAAGAAAACTTTTGATCGTAGGCTAGGGAACCGAGTTTGTTCTTGTTTGAATTGATCACAAATGGGAAACAAATCTTACAAAAACTAACAAACAAGATTGAAATGAGGGACCGATGTCAAATCATTAATTTTTTTTGTTTTCTTGGACAGTAACTTGGTCCCCAAATGAGAGAGAAAAAGCAGACTATTCAACACTCATAAGTGAATTCTTGAAATTAATCAAGTAGAATTGTCCAACATCCAAACAACCAAAAAAATTTTGTTTTTTCCCCAATTGGAGGGAGACCAAAGTCGAAATCAAGATTACTTCTTGACTGCGAGTTGCATCTAAATACATTATTAATCGCAGACTAAGACTGAGATTTTGCCTTCGTGCCAAAAATACATTATTAATTTGCATTCCTAATAAGCCTTATTCTGCAGGTAAGCCCAAGAAGGCCTTTTGTTTTTGGGCTGACACTATCTCCAGTTCCAGCAATACTTCCCACAAAGCCTTGTTTTGGAGATTCGGCTCTGTCTTAAATTGAAGGTTCCAAGTATTGTGGGCTAGAAATTCATGTGTTACGGCCCACCATCACAAGTTAAAATCCCGACTAATGAAACTTGAAGGAAAAATAATTGGTAATTTTTTATGCGCTATCACTCTCGGTAAATATAAAAGCGGGGTATAAATATATATCACATAATTCAATTTTAGATTTGAAATGATTTGCAATAAATACATCTACATCTGTTAGTATTAAAATTTCACTACATTGACATTGGATAAAAAAAAAAACCTAATCCTGAATTATTTTAATAATCAACTTTTATTTTCTAATTTGTTTCAAATATTTAATTGGTCCTTGAATCATAAAAAGTATCAATATCGATCCTTCAATCTTTCTCACATTGTTAAAGCTGATTGGTCTAAGTGCAAAATTTGACTATTCTAATGGTGAAAACATATTGAATATTTTTTTGGGCAATTGAATATTCAAATTTTGATACCTTTTATTGTTAAAAAATCAATTTAAGGCTTGAAATAAACGAGGGGTGAAAGGTTAGTTTAAGAAGTTACCCAAACTAACAAGAAGAGTTTTCTTGTAACATATCGAATTAGAATCTACAAATGGTGGAAAAGATGCATCACGATATTGGCATCATCCACTTCGTTCTAACCTCTCAATACAGAAGATGCACAGTTAAACCAATTTAAAGTTTTGTGTAATTTAAAGGTAAATAAATCAAATTAATGTTTTCAAACTCTCTCGTGCAATATTTTTTACTTTTTTTTTTTGGATTTGGATAGAAAGGGCAAATTTTAAATAAAATGAATATGTAGATTGGGTTTCCTTCAGTTATTTGGTCATGGAATTCTTGGATGCAGCTAAGCGTTTTGCCAAAAAAAAATGGAATGATTTATCATCTACACCATTTTCCTTTTTTTTTTTTTAATACCCTTTTCCCTTCTTAATCGGTAATTATTGGACAATGTCAATGACTATTGAATTTCCATCTCCATTTTTTTTTTGTTTGAGAGAAAATTGCACTTCCATTGCTGCCAAAATTGCAAATTACAGAAGAGAGACGTCGTCGCCTCATATAATACTCTCGAATCTTCACCAGCATAGCTACTAAGAAGAAGGGCTAAATAATTCTAAAGCGGAAGAAGTACAGATTTATTACTTTTTCTGCATTTTAGTGTAAAGTAGTGTAAAGTTCAAGATTGAATGTTAGCAAACAAAGAAAATTTCCTTTTTTTTGTTGGGGGGGGGGGGGGGGGCAAGGAAAAAAGAATGTTGATTGTGGAAAAAATGTTAATTCACCGCCTAAATTATATTACTAGTACAGATACTAGAGGAAAAGAAATAGTACGTAGTTCTATCTCTGCATTGCATTTTGCAGTTTGGAAGTTGAAAAAGAGAGGCAGGTGAGGGAAATAACTCTCATGTATGACTGGTACATTGCTCATCATGCACTGGCTGAATCTACACATTTGGCTACTAGTACAATCTATGCCCGTATTTATGAGATAACTATTCTGTTTGAGATCTTTGGTTAATTTCTTTTGGTGGATTTTTGCATCTTTCATTTCACTAAGGAGTCAGGTTTGAACAGTGAAATAAAATCTTCCTCATTCAGCCCATTAGAGCAATGAGGAGCCAAGCTTGAACAAAGCCTATGTAGCATTATTGACTTTAAGCTACATTTTTTTTTTGTCTCGTTCTTTTCCCTTTGTCGTCTTCTTTCTCTTGCACTCAAAAAGAGAACTCCTCGCCTCAGTCACTGATAACCAAAGGAAATTTGAGAACAAATTTATAAATAAAAAAAAAAAAAAAAAAAACAGCAGATAGCAGGGCAAAGTTTACACTTCAAATCCAAGAAAATCCCCCAAAGAAAGTTAGAACAGAGTACAGAAAACATCAAGACCAAGGAACAGAGCAAATTGACTTCTAATCAATTAAGCCCAAACCAGGTCCACACAAACTCTTGGCAGATCATCTTGCATTTGCTCTGCCTCGTAATCACTTGACCTTGTACTGGAAGAAATCTTGACATCCCTTTTGGCGGTGGATGCTGCAGCACTTGGGTTCCTGGGATTAGCCGTGGCAGCAGAAGCAGTAGTAGTTTTAGAAGAAAAAGCGGGCAATGAAATTAGGTGGTCTGGATTTTCATGTCTAATTAGTTCGGATAGAAGAAGAACAAGAGAAGCCATTGATTGATTTGAGAAAAGCTGCTGGATAGCTTGAGGGTTTTCCTCCACAGAGTAATGAGAGATTGCTGCGAAATACTGAAGCCAAAAAACTTTCTTGATGCTTGACAGAAAGGTTGCTAGAAAGTTATTACAACAGAAAAGCTTTTATAGGCAAGCAAAAGTGGTTGTTCAGCACAAGAGAAAAGAAAGCGTAAAATATCAGAGGAGAGTGGCTAGCCTAGCCCACTGAATTATTTTCTCCCCTGTTGCTAGTTTGATTTTTTTTTTCTTTTTTTAAAATCTGATTTCTATGTTGAGTATTAATGTGATGGAGAAAAACATGGGGCAATATTAAAAGCAGTTGGCTGGTTGATTGATCGCTGGTTTTTTTTTGTTGGTATCTAATGTAATGCCACATGGAATGTGTCCGCCTCCTTGTTTCGGCCTTGGGGCCATCGACAGTACCAATTCAGGACTCAGGTGGCAAAATAGTCCCATTTTCCCACCGCGGCCGCCCCTTCGATTATCAAGCAAGACAAACCCATCAAGCCCTGCCATGTGATCTAGTATTTGGCGACTAAGCCCGATCATTAGGCAAACCAGGCTTCCTTTTGCAATCCTGTTGAATTTCTAAGCACCTTCTGCATTTACTTTAGCATACTGATAGTACAGAGTACTTTGGCAGTCAGGTAATAATACGCTGATACAAAGTATTATCATATATTCGTACTTTTGAATTGTTCAGAAATATATATATATTATCTTATCAAAATTAAAGTTATTTTTGATATATTTTTTTAAATATTATTCTCACCTTTATTTATATTTCGTATTAAATTCAAATCTAAAGTTTAAACTTCAAAGGCAATTTAGAAAATAAATCCACTAACATCACCGTCAAGCCACTAATTTTAAAAAGTTGAAATCCAAAAATGCGATAAATAATTCGGGCAGCAAAGAATACTCTACAAACTACTAAAGAAAAGCAATTGTTTTGTGTCTCGAGGGACTTTATCTCGCATTTTATTTTACATTGAATTATTAGAGTTTTGGAATTGAAACAATTTTTTTTTCTAGAACAAACAGAAAATGAGGAAAAGATATCCGAGTGACAAATACGTGGACAAGTTAAGGTGTATCGTTTAGTACACGAAAATGGTAAAAAACCTGCAACAGGCCACTAACCACGGACTAATGGCAAACCGGAAAAGAAAAGGAATAGAAGGTTCGGTCAACCGTATAATACACGTAATCGGCGAAATAAATCGGCAGTTATCCATAACTAATTTATTAGCTATTAGCGCTCGTTAATCCTTCAATTACTGCAGCGGGAAAAAGTATTTGACCATATCCAAGGGAAGGAGAATTTTGCGAAACCGTCAAAAATTAGTGAACGCTGCTGCAATTACTTTTGCCATTAAATTTCAAGCTGAATTAAATTCATGCCTCCATTTTGAATTAGTTCAATAAAACCAGAAATCAAAGGCCAAAGGATTTTGACCAGAAAAATGTTCCCACCGCAGTAGACATGTAGTGTAATTTGTTGGTTCCTTTTGCTAGCTGGTATTTGTTGGTTCCTTGAACCTGCGTATACTCTTCCTTTGGATGTTACTCCTTCCGTCGGTCGGACTGTCGGAGGTATTAAAAGTGTCATATTTTCTATTTTAGTAATACATTCCAAAATGCTTATTGAACTCAAAATTACTTTTGAGAGTATCAATTTTTAATGTACCTTTATTTATATTTCATACTAAATTTGAATTTTCAAGAATAATTTTGAAAATAAATTTACTAACATCACCGTCAATCATATATTTTTAAAAAAGTTGAAACCCTGAAATGCGACGAATAATTTGTAACGGTAACGGGGGAAGTAATAAACCTAGAAAAAGTGCAGACGCAATTGAGCAAGTCTTGATCAAACCGAACATAAAAAATGCCGCCAAAAATGGATAAAAAAGACCACAGTCTCGGCGCTGGTTTCAAGTCTGAACCTTTTTCCCGCTCCAAGCGATGCCACTGTTTTAGTAATTTGGATCTTTTTGTTGTCAATTACTAATACATCTTACTTCATCAGTAATTAGTAGTAGTAACTTATTAGATTCATTCAAGTCGTCCAGCTGTAATAAACACTACTCCAATCAATTATCAATTTCTAAAATCATTATCCTGAAATCACATATTAATCTAGCACAGACCCATGTACTTTATCACTTCCAAGGTTCATTTATTTCTTATGTTGCATTCTGATTCATACATCGGAGATTTACCCGATGGAAATGAATAGTTCTGATTCAGTTCCGAAATGGAACAAGACGTTAAAGAGAACATCGAAAATATGGGCTTATTGGTTAATTTACTTTTCTAGATACTAGGATTTTGTTCCGGAGAAACCTTGATGCCATTCAAAGTTTTCCTTTTTTTTTTTTTTTTTTTGGCCGCTAGTTTCATCGGATTATATGTAATGGTCCTGGTAATTAGTTTTGGCCGCTAGTTCCAGAGTTGACCGTGATGAATAGCAAAGAGAAGGCTTTGACCGGCTATTTGTAATTTACTTTTTTATAGAGGGGAAATTTATGTCCAATTCTAAAATTTCGCTCTTCTTCGGGAATCAAGGCAATGGGTTAGGTGATTCAGGCGGAGCGAGCGTAAGTAGAAGGTATGGCACAAGAATAGAAGTTGTATGGCACAAGAAATTGCTCCAAATTCCTACCCAATCTTAGCATGCAGTGAACGTTGTACCGTTTACAAGTTTTCTCACCCCTCTAAAAAGTCCGGTAGGTGTAGCTGTTTTGCTGTTGGATACATTTTTATTAAAAAAAAAAAAATGTTGGCCCTCATTTATTAATTTTTTTTTTTGGAGTACACTAGGGATTAGCTGTTGGTTTGGGGCTCCCCGCAATTAAACAGAACAAGCAAATTATTGTCATATTTGCATCGCCGTGCTTCAGATTCTTACTTGGAATATATACTCGAGGCAAATACAACTCTCTAACAGGGGACTACATACTTCAGCAAATTTAACCCTCTAGCAACGGGCATTATGAAAGCATGAGATATATTCTGATACATCCATTGTCAAAAACACCATCCTGTAGCTACGCTGAAATTCTATTTTCCCAAAGAGGACACACCAAACCCCTTTTTTTTTTTTTTTTTTTTGAGACTAAATTGTTCTCTATCTATCTATCTATCATCATAAAGCAACAGGCACTGTTCGATCTTTGATCATCATAAAGCAACAGGGTCACGCTCTGATTGACAAGAGAAACAACAGATGAGTGAAACAGTTTCCATACTATTACTAATCACATAATTAACTTCTCTAGATTTGTATCAGAAGAGATAGATGGACAGAAAAATCCGTTGAAACTGCTGACTCATTGTGTCGTAGTATCCTTAAAGCAACCTAGCAAAATTTTCACAGCCACAAGATGGCCACAAACAACTCAAACGATACAGTTGACTTTTTTTAAAAAAAAAAAAAAAGAAAGGGGATCAACCACCTTTGAACATGTAAAGCAAGTACAGCTGAGGCTATAATAATCCCGGAATTAGCTTCTAGAACCATTATCAACAACTTTTAGACACGTAAAGCAAGTACAGCTGAGGCTAGATTAATCCTGGAATTAGCTTCTAGAACCATTATCTTAGCTTCTAACCTGCAAAAGGGACAACAAAGGAAGAAATACATCATCCAACTCAGCCATGAAAACATGCAACACAAGTAGATAAATCAACAAGAACTACCCTGAACTATTAACAAGATGGTACAAAATTCAAGGAGGAAACTAAAGAAGATCATAGTATGTTCATATGAAAGGTGGATGAAATTTTGTCCTTCAAAAGCATGGTCATTCACAGCAGTAAGATCTGCAAGCACAACATTCAAAATCTTTTGCAAATACAACATAAATAGCGGTATCATACCTCCATATAAGACCGATCTACTACTCCATATGATTGTGCATAAACTTATTTAACTAGTTAAAACAAGCTGACAAAGCCACAAGGCCCACGACATAATCTACCAGGGCAATCCACAGAAAGAGAGAGAGAGAGAGAGGGTGGTTGTATTGCCGTTCACCAAGACATGGAACCAAATGTCACAAGAAATTTTGCTAGCACGTTAGGAAATCAAAACTTCATGTAGAGTTGCAAGCTTTAGTGACAAGAAAGGAACTTCATCAGAAAACAAGATTAAAAGAACCAACAAGAATACTATAACTGGAGCATTTAGGATCAACTCCAATTACCTGCTTAATAGTTTCACCAAATACGAGACTATGTCCAAGTTGCGATGATCAGATGGTTTATATCTTTTTGACATGTAAATCAGGGTCCATGCAAAAGCTAATGAACTAGGCCGTACAAACACCAAACAGCTGCCTATGCTACACACACACACACACAAACATTTAACCTAGATCATCCATGCCCACATAGATTTTTTCTAATACAATTGAAGAACAATCATACATGTTCACATACATCATACTTAGAAGATTGTATAAGCAGCCAAAAGAACATTTGTTAATCTCAGATGAAACATCAAGCAGAACAAGATAAAGCACATTCAAGGTCCAGGTAAGAGGCTAGTTTCTGAAGACTCAGAGCCTAATATGACTTTATTGCATAGAACAGAAAATGAAAGGTAATCCTATCTCTTCCTTATCTCTTTCTTGCTGGAAACAACAAGAACAAATATATAAAAGAGGTCAACTCAGCTATTTAAGGACTTCAGCTAGTGACCACCAAATCCAAGATTACCACCCATTTCACAGGATAATAACACCTCCACAAATCATTTGCAAACCAACCGATAATCTTTGTTATACAATTAAGTAAATCAATGCCACAGAAAGGCCACACTTAATTTGACCAAGAATAAAAATATATCATCTCTGAAAGGATTCAATTCCACAGCCAAAGAATACATTCTCATATCATATCCAATTCAATTCTAAGAGAAACCTTCCCAGTATTATAGAAAACCATAACATACTTACAGGGTAATGGTATATCAGCCACTGGAAAAGGACTTGATGCATAGTTTTGTAAGAAAAAAAACTAACAAGATGAAATAGAACAGCATCAAAGGGTAAATCAACTTCTTGAATCAATATGCTCTCACTAGGAAGAAGCAATAAACATAACCAAATGCAACTATTCATGTCTACTAGTAAAAGTACCATTCAAGCTGCTACCGGTTCAGCACTGACATCCTTGTCCTCCACATCATTAGCCGTAGCATTCGCCTCCCCACCTTCAGCATCCTCTGCAGGAGGCTGAACCTGCTCCTCCTCTGGCAACGGCTCCTCCACATAGTCATTCTCAAATGCATCAGGTGGGACCTCATAAATCCTCACTTGTGGCTTGGATGGGTCCTTAACAAGCACATACTTCCCTTCATTCAACTTCATACACAAGTCCACGATACTCTTCACGATGCCCCACATATTAGAGGTATTCAAATTAATCTGAGAGGCAAACTCCCTCGGTTTATATCCAACAACAGCCAATATCACATGGTTAAAATGATCCCTTGGATGAACCCTAGAAACATACCCCAATTTCATCATATCGGCACTACCCAAAAGCGCCTGAGCAGTCCATTTAGCCAACTTATTGGCATTGTTCTTCAATTCAGTGGCCAAAACAGCACCCCTCTGAGTCTCCAACTTCTGCCTCCAATCAACACCCGAGTACTTAGGATCAAATTCATTCAACGCATTTAGAGTCAAAAACGACCTCTGATTATTCAATTCCACCACACTCTGAACCTCGCACCGTGCAACTAAGTACATATCATCATCCAACTTCCACCTCCTATACCTGTAAGCCACAGAGGCCACTTCCTCTCCTTCGTTTGCAAATGGGTTCGGCTCCTCAAAAGTAACCTTATTCCCGTCCCTAATCAAAACCTGCTGCGAAAAGTTCTGGTTTATATAAGCAGCCTCGACACTTAATGAATAAGCAGAGTTTATATCATCCTTCACATCAGGTAAAGGCTCCTGAGAAGTCTCGTGCACAGATAACAAATCCAACTGCGATCCATCACGCTTATCAAAAAATAACTTATTCCCAACGCGTTGAATCACAATATCCCATGAATAAACTGACCTGGGAGCGCACATTAAACTTGACAATATCGTATCTGTTGCAAAAACTGTAGCTTTATCCTCGTTGGCCAGGCGGCGGATTACAGGGTCATCAGTGGTTGTCACCTTGAAGAAATTGCGATTCTTGAAGCGCTCCAGACGGCGTTCGTTTCTGGGGGTAATTCGATCGTAGGACCGGTCATAAAATTCGAGCCCACCGCATATAAGGAGGTCTTCCGGCTCGGGTACGGAGAAGGAGAGCTTAGAGAAAGTGGAGAAGGGGATTTGATCGAGCATATTCCACTCCGGCTGGATATCGACGGATGATTTGAAGACGGCAGACTCGCGGCGAGGTCCGGCGTTGGTGGAAGAGCGATTGAGGTTGTAAAGACGGTCTCTACGAGCTCGTTCCTTCTCGGCTTCGCGTTTTCGGGCTTCGACCTCTTCGTCACGCCGCTGGGGTAGCTGAGAGCGGTGGTGGTGGGGGTTGAAACGCCACCTGGGGTTGAATTTGGGGCGGTTCTGATGGTGGCCGTGGTGGGATTTCGAGGCGGCATTGTCAACTAAACGGAAAGAGGAGTCCTCGTCGGCGGCTAAGGTTGCAAAAGAGTCGTCGCCGGTGAAATCAAAGGCAGAGTCGGAAACGTTTTTGTTGGATGGATTAGATCCAGGACGATTCGGGTTGGAAATAGCTCGGGTCCAGTCGGCGATTCGACCGAGCTTGTCAGACCGGGAAAACGGGGCGAAGGGGACATTGGATGGGTGGTTTGGGACGGAAATGGAATTGGCGGTGGAGGAATCGGGCGGACCCCAACCGTCAGGATTGAACGGAACCGCTCCGACTTCAAAACCCACCATGACTTTGATCCAAATCGGAGCTTACTGAGAAGTTTTCTATTTCACCGAGAAAGAGCAGGTGGAAGAAGAAGAAGAGAGAAGGAGAACTATAAGAAAAACCCTAGCTCAGTCTCTGGTAAAGGTTTATTGTTGAAGATGGGCCCAAAAAGGGTAGGACGGGCCCAAGAGAAATTCAAGAAAATGAAATTTCCATTACTTGGGCTGGGATATACGGAAATCCAATGTTTTACGGTCCAATGTAATTGTTGGCGTAATGGATAATTGAAATTTGGTCAGTGTGACCATGGCGATATTGTTCAAGAGAAGGGCAGGGAATAGAATGATAGAAATCACCGCGGAAGTCACTACTTTCTATCTCATGAAACTCTGCCAAACTCTGTTGCAAGCTAGTCGAATTGAGTTGAATTTTGATTTAATTAAGCTGATCTTGTGACAGCCCTACCTCCCCCTAAGACAAACCAAAGGGTTCGGCGGACCGCCTGCCCAACTCTCGCCAAAACTACGGAGTCGAATCTCACAAACCCTATATAGCGCACAAACGAATCCCCAAGAGAACAATCAATCGAAAAATACTAAGTTGAGACACATGAGTTCTACACCGTAGGGTACCAGGGTACTTCGATTAAACGCCTCAACGGAAACAAAAATGAAGACGAAAATGCAAATGGAAAGTGGACAAATCACAATCCGACCAAGATACGGTCGGATTTGGTGAACAGTTCCCACCAGAATTTTCTTTCCTTGGTCAAATGCCGCGCCCATCCGATCGTCCAATGGTTACAAGTAGCATCTCAACAAACGCAGATGTACCATATCAAATGAATACACTTAATGTACATGATAAAACACTTATATACATACATTGAAAACTTTACAATTAAAAGCGTAATACTTAATTAAAAGACAATTAGGGTTTTGATTACATAAGAGCTAACAAAAGAACGTTTACACTAGCTCAACCCTTTTCTCAAAATCACGGTTCAAAGTGTGGTTCCCTGTAAGGAAAATAAAGATAACGGGAAGGGGGTGAGTTTACGCTCAATGAGGTACCAAAATAATAGCAATTAAGAACCATGGAACTTCATATTCAATTAGTCACATATGCAACTCAAATAAAAAAATGAACAAACACCATAGATAGAAAGGATACGGGTGGCTCTCATGAGCCCAAAATTTCCTGTTGCCGTAATTGATACAAACCCGTTAACTCTCCGTCAACGTATGAAGAACAACCATATCCGTGACCCACACTTTACACCAAATTCCGTCCATCAAACTTACCCCTTACCAGGTCCGAACACCTCAACAGAAACAGAAGTGGTAATACTCGAGTATACCGGAATCAAGAGTCTCAATACCCAAAAATTCCTAAAAACAGACTACCACGGTTCGTTATCTAATCGACCTGACCCTTGCCGGCTTGACTCGAGTAACTTAGCCACAGGATTTGAGCTCAGAGGTCACAGAAAGGTCGTTGGATACAAGCCTCCAAACGACGTCAGAACAGATACAGATATAGATAACAGATTCAAATTCACACAGTAAATAGGCATACAGACAGACAAGAGAACGAGTGTGATAAGGTACACTCTCGTCTCAAACAGAATAAACAGATAGTACAGTTATTCAAATCACAGATTGCAAGTACAGAAACCAAGTTAAGCAACAATGAAGGGAGTGGTACACTCACCAGTTCAAGTAAAACAAATTCAAACGTTTCCCCCCGAAATACTTTCTAAATCACCAGCACGTCCTAAAATGATCAAAGTAAACAATTATGGTTCCTATGGGAACGACATTCACAAATGAAACTCAACTATGAGTCGTAAGTCTAACCAAACTAACTACGAATGCAAGGGTGCAAAAGCGTGATTTTGGAACGAAAAGGTAACGAAAGGACCTAGAGCTTGAACGACCCAAAAACCCTTCATTTCTACCAAAAAGGCAACTCAAACTTAAAGGGACTAAACGGCCTAGAAAATTGGACAGCATCTCCCCTAAATGCTTACTTTTCCATCCTACAATTAACACCAACTCATCTCAAATCAACCACAATTCTACATACAAATCATAAACATACCTTTCGGCATAACAATCACAACTGAAACTACACTTATCGGATTGAAACGAATTTTATGACGTTTCGAAACTAATACATATACCTACATTTCTTATGAAGACCTCCAAAACCAAATCATGCATTTTCATGATAAAAAATGAAAATCTCCACGAAAACAGAAATCTGTCCGCGAAACCAGGTTCATGGGCAATCAAGGGTATTTCGGTCATTTCACATGCTACAGTGCTCGAATCGAGTTGAAATTTTGCAGGCAACTAGTTAACACCATTTGCTACAACTTTCATGTTTTAATCTAAACCTGATTCGGCCTTTAACATGCACAAATAAAGCCGGTCAGAACAAGGCAGATTGGAACCCTAAAACTGAAATTTCCGCATAAAACTGAAATTTTTCGCAACCAATTACAACTAACATATAAAAGCTTCATTTTACACCATATCAAGCCATCATTCATGGCCAACCACTAATGATCATATAAAATCAGAAAAATCACCAATAAAATCTGAAATTTAACTAACTCTACCTCAAACCACAAAATCTTCCATTAAACAACCTATTTAACCACCATAAATCACTAATTTACCATTATTAGGAACAAAGAGTGAGTTCCAAGCAAAATACCTTAATTCCTCAAGAAAGGTAGTAGTTTAAGGGTTTCTCCTCCAAAACAACTCCACCAAGACCTTCAAACTCTCTTAGCAAGTCACTTTGGTGGACACATTCAAGAGTTAATCGGTTGGATTTCAAGATTGAAGCAAGAAATGGAAGAAGTAGTTGAAGCTTTCTTTTCTTTTCTCTCAAGGAGAGGTTCGGTCAAGAGGTTGGAAATGAAGATGGTTTCTTGGTCAAAATTGAAGTTTTTAGTAAAGGTAAGAAAGTTAGGCAAGTCCAACTTCGAATAAGAAAAGGACACGTGGCACCTTTTATGCTTTAAAGTTATCTTCTTGTCTCCCCATGGTTAATCCATCTAGGTAATCTCTAATTATCTCCTAACACCTAGTAATTTAATCCCTTTGTGCAAAACTTAACCTAATTGGCTAAATTTCTCTCACTTAACGCACTAGCGGGTCCCACATCCAATATACGCTCCAAACTTAACATGAACTAACTTATATCAGGAAAATGATTTAAAAACTCTATTCACTTATAAAATCTCTAGAAAAAGCAATATCATAGGGTATAGTGAAGAAAATGCATGAGAGAAAATAAAATAAAATAAAATAAGAAAAATTTACGGGTCCTCACATATCTGAATCCAATTTTAAGGAGTTCTCAATGTCAAAGTGGATCTCGAACCCTATTTTGAACTTAATCAAAGCTCAATAAAAATAACATAATTTTTTTTCTGAAATTAATAATATAAGAATTTTACTTTATTGGATAACACATAAAAGTAGAGGACATGCATCTAATTTTACTACTAATAAAAAAATTATTGCAAATGTATAGGATCGAACTATTGGCAAGAGGAATTGTCTTACAGTATTATCATTCTTGTAAAGAAGTTCTGAATTCATAGGCACTTGAAAAATGAATTTTGTACTCCCTCCATCCCACTTTGATAGTCCTAATTTTTTTTTCACACAGATTAAGAAAAAGTAGTTAATTTTGTTGGAACAATCAATTTAGGTAACTATTTTCCTACAATATCCTCACATTAATTAGAGTACAACTTTATGGGAACTTGAAATTGATGGTAAAAAAAGAATCAACTCTCGTTAAATAGGGTAGATTTATAGTAACAATAACTTACATTGAATAAGGGTATTTTAGAAAAATTAAAATACAACTACATTTTTTAATTGAAAAGTGGACTATAATTTGGGACAGACGAAAAAGAAAAACAGGACTATCAAATTGGGACGGAGGGAGTAATATTCTTAACAAAAGTGTATAACGTCTACCGTTCATGGACGTTGGTCCAAATCGACACTCAAAATTCAGGACGCCACATGCCTTAAATTTTTGTTTCGGGGGCTCACTCTTCAGAAGCGTACACTAAAGTTGTTAATTACTCTTCTGAAGTTGCCTAGTTTACCGAAGGATTGGCCGTGTCTATTGTTTGTGCCCTCTTATTATATCTGTTTATCAAGGTCATATTAATACAATAAGTGAGAGTACCTAAACTCCTTGGAAAGTTCTTTACCTTTTCTCGATAGTTCCCTTATTGTCTGTCTATCAAGGTCATATTGATAACATATGTGAGAGTACCAAAGATTTCTCGGAAAGTCCTTTGCTATAGGTCATATTGATAAAATAAGCGAGCGTACCTAAATTTCCTGGAAAGTTCTCTACTTTTTCTCGGGCCTGTTTGAAAGGTGAGTTTTTTTTGTGTTTATATAAAACTTTACTGTAGATCATTGTAGAAATAGTAGAAAAATTTGTAAGATGAAAAAACTTTTTTTAGAAGTTGTAGAAAAATTTTTTGTAAGATGAAATTTTTTTTCCTTTTCATTTTCTTTCTTTCATTTTCTTTTTCATTTTTTTCTTTCTTTCTTTTTTCTTTTCCTTCCTTCCTTCCCGCTTCTTCTCCCTTCCCCTTCCATCTCCCGAGACTTCCATGGCCGCAACTCACAGCAAAGTTTTTTTTTTTTTTTTTTTGCTTTTTTTCTCTTCCCCTCTCCCTCCCCCGCCACTCCTCTTCTCCCTCACCCTCTCCTCCCCACTCCCCTTCTCCTCCCCTCCCCCGCCATCCTCCCCTTCCCCTAGCTGCGATCTGGCCGAAGCTTCTAGACAAAGTCGATCTCCGCAGGCGTGGTAGTAGCAGAGGCCATAATTGTAGGGACAGCGAAGGGCGATCTGGAGGCCGAGTTCAAAAAATTCTACAACTCCCTGTCGGCGCGATTTTTAAAGGAATTCGCCCGGTTCTTAATCATTTGGAGGTCGGCACCTGCGGAGGAGCGGACCTCGCTCCATCCTTTGGAGATGAACGAGAAAGCTTTCTCCGCTGTAACGATTGAGCGGGACGGCGATGATGATGAAAACGACGTCGTCCGGGCCTCCGGGGAGGCTTTCATATTAAGCATCATCTGAAATTTTGGGAATTTAATGCACAATTTGATTTTTTTTTCCGCCTGGGGGTTTGCAGAGAATTGCAGGATTGAGGTGCTTATGACTTGTGAGAGAAAGCAGAGTTAAAGGAGCAAAGGATCGGCTAAGATTTTGGAAAAAAGTTTTTTGTGTATTTTTGAAGTGTGTAGGTTAAAAACTTTGACAAGTTTTTTGGGGTTCCTGTAGCAAAAGTTGTTAAAAAATTAGTATTATACAAACTTGGTAAAAACTTGAGGTTCCAAACAGGCCCCTCAATAGTTCTTATACTTTTTATAGGATATATAATCAGTCGTTTTGTGGGCTTGTGAAGTCCATCATGTTTGTCAATATAAAATTGCGTTAGCCTTTCGGCTTCTATTGTTTACAAGCTGGGCTTTTATTTGTGACAATGTATTGCCTAAGGATAGCTTCTATCTGTTGCTATTTATACGTAATTGCTAGCTAAATGTAATAAATTTTAAACATTTACTCATTTCAGCAGCACGTCAATCTCATTAATATTCAAGAATGGATGTTGAATTGAGAAATTTATCTTAGAATTGAAAGAAAAATTCTATACTAAGTGATATATGATATAAGCCACAAAAACAAATTATTGGATAACCCATCTCCTTAATTTTAGGAATTTTCATATTTGTGTTTATCGCTTACTAACGTTATAATTTAGAGTCAACTCTTTATAGATGGACTCAAATTGAAATTCAAAGACCAATTAGGATGAAGACTTGTTATCTTGGCAACTCAAACATATTGTTGGTTCAATGTGGTTAATTTTGAGCACAAACTATGGCTGAATGTTAATTTCTCATATGTATTTGTTTTAATTTTTTCAGCAAAATAGGGGTAGGGGATTTAAAATGCAAAGAGAGAGAGAGAGAGTTTAGATCCAGAATCTCTAAAATTTGAAGTTTCAACCTTAATAGCTAGTTAGATCAAAGCCTCTTCGACTTCTAATATGTAGATTGAGGGCTTTGTCTCTTGCCACTTAAATCAACTTTTGGCTTTTTGAATAGATGGTTTGTCTTCGCAAAAAAAGAAAAAAGCCGAAATTTAGAATGTCTCTGCTGTCACATTTAGAATTATCTTGATACTTTAAAGGACATAATATAGTATTGGTGTTTAGCTAATTATCTAGTAGTTGGACGTCCGTCTCTAGTAAGAGGTTAAGAATTTGACTCTTGGCAAATCCCACCCCCAAGCATCAAAAGAAAAAAAAAAAGGGGGCGCATGAAGATATAATACATTGTCGAGTTGCAAGACTTATTTCCAATTTGACTAGTACAAATTGGCACTTTGTCCAACCAAAGAGAGCACCATGGAGCCACAATTTGCTCTTCCGCCTTGTAAATTAGAACAGCAAAAGCTCCAAGTACACTTCTAATGAAAAGCACTTGGCATTCAGAAAAAGGCCTATATATTTTCGGTGGTTGACAGTTCAAACATGTCTTCAATGCAATTCTACCATTGCTTTCAGTCCTATCTTGAAAATGACCATAAATATACAAACAAGACAAAACAGTAAGGACAACTAGTGAATAGAAAGGTTTCTTAAGTGAATGTTAAAATTGATTGTGAAAGTGGTAGGATTTCATCGATTGGTAATTAGTAAGCATATATCACTACCATCATAACTTAACATTACTTGACAAATTTAAGTATCACTGATTTCTAACCAGAAAAACATTCCCTATAAACTCCTGATCCATATGCATGCAAGAAGGTTAAGAACGAGAGATAACTTATGGATTGTCTTTTTTTTCTTTTTTCTTTTTTTTTGGGGGGGGGGGGGGGGACCATATACATACCTCAACCTAAACCACTATTTCATCTACCACCAGACTATTTGTATATAAAAATTCTGCAATGAGAACAAGGGTTAGGTTAATCTAATCATTTAGTCCATGTCACAAGTTGCAGAATCTTTGTGCTCAATGAGAGGATCAAAAAGAGCTCTTGTGATCCAATGCCATTCTCTAGTTTAACTTGTGAGAGGGAAAAAGCCTGCAACTACCCCGAAGGCTGTTTTTATATTTCATTTTTTCACGTTTCTAGATTTCAACACGATCCCTTATTTCCTGAGAAGTTGACGTTGACCAGTTACAAATAATATCCTAGGGAATCTTTGTACGTACATAGAGCTATCACCCATCCATCTAGAACATAAAACATCGTTCTTAACAAATCTTGAACAAATGGCATATGACTTGGTGATTCTTAGGAATAGGATCAAACATCTTGAACGGAATCATCTCATGGCTGATAAACACTACTGGTACTAGTAATTATAGTTATTTGCATCTAGTTAACAACAACAACTTCAGAAAATAAAGTACTGGTTTTCTTTGCATTGTGGCCAGACCTCGTGGAATTAAGATGCAGTCGCTGAACCTGTGAACCTTAATCAAAGTATCAAATGGCATGTCCATGTTTTGAAGCACTAGAAATACATACTTACACCTTGGTGGTTGGTTATTGACCAAATATGATCTAAATCTTGCATATGCAACTAACCTAAGCCTGTGTTGGAGAATACCAACAACTAAGTAGCAACGCTGGTATCTCACTTGCAAAACAACCCGTGTTTGCTAGGAAAATGTGGGCGACAATAAAATGTGGGTGATAATGTAAGTACCTAACTTTCATTTTCAATCTTAATGATGCACGATTATATCTAAATGGTATACGGAGGGCCAAATCCTAGTGTGGAAGAAGAGAAAAAAGTTCAAGACTACAAGAAGCATATAATCAGTCAATAAATTGAAGCGGATTCAAGAGATTCACATCTTACACCTCAGACGTGACACAAAAACGGTAGGGAAAATGAATTGATCTCCATTTGGAATGATAACAAGTCAAGACTCAAACTAATGAAAAACAAGAAAAAACATGTCAGATCAGTTAACTAATTGTCACCATAAACATACTTCTTTAGCTTCTCGGATATCCTTGCTGCTGCAGAACAAGGTGCTGATTCTCCTATCTAAAGACACAAAAGAGAAGAAAAGTTCAGATTTCTCTTAGATATGGCAGAAAAAAGCATGAAAAGACAGCAGGCTAGTGGTTACCTTGGAATGTACAGTGTGGAAAATGGTTTCATCCAGCACAGAAAAACTGGCATTGACAACCTCAGCTCCTTCTTCGTGGAGCAAACGGATGGTCTCAGTGAACATGAATTGGCAATCCGACTTAGTTATCAGAACCACTTCCAGAGCCGAACCCCTTTCTTGAATGTCAATATGGGGCAGTCTCAAACCTGCAGACGCTGTATCTGTATCACTGCTTAATCTTGTTCCATTAGTAAAATCTCTTCTCTCCTTCAACTTCTCCAACTTGATCTGCATCTTCTTTATGTAATTTGTGGCTTCCTCAAGTTGATCTGGCAGAGATGATGCTTCCTGGAAACATGAAAAGAAGGAAAAAAAAAAACTTACCATAATTTCGAGATATATGAACATACACCAAAACATTTGCTCCCAAATTTTTTACTTCTTTGCCACACTTCCCTTATAAAAACATAGAAAAAAGGCAAAGAAGAAGAAGTGAGGTGTATGCATGTTATATATGAAGACGTGTTCTGGGCTAGGAAGGAACCCTGGATTGAGGAGGAATAAGAGAGGTGAGCTTGGAATAAAGGGTCTTCATCCGATTTCTTCTGTTTCTCTCAATGGTTTTTCTGTCAGCTTTAGATGAACTAGGGTTTGGCTCCATGTGGATATGTTATTTTATTCTACTCCTGCAGTGGGAACTAGGAACTTGAGCAAAGAAGATTTCACCTAAGAAAAAATGGCCATGCTGGGGATAAAGTTTTGCTTCTTGGTAAGTATGCCTAACACATATGGTTTGAACTATGCAGCGAAAGGATACCTGAAAAGAGAAAGGGCCGAATGCTGAACTGTACAGTGCACAAGGTTATCATTAGTCGGAGCAAAGAAAGGTCCAGATAAGGGAAATTGGTGGGGTCTGGATGAGTATTGTGGTGCCCCACATGTACAATTTTTGACCATCTGTGTTTGGTAGAATTTTGGAAAGCAAAACCTGTTTGGATATCGGCTTTTGATTTACACACACAACGAACCTGATGGCTGTCTCTGATCCGTGATTCACATTTGCAAGAGTTAGTTCAAGATAGTAGTATTAATTAGCACATGCTTTGAATTAGGCAGGAGATCATGAGAGGGAGGAAGTTCATCATTCTTTGTCCGGAAGCATTTACGTCAATCCTTGAATTTTGAAAGGTATAAGAACCGATATCCACACTCTTTAACCAGTAACCACCCTCAACGTAGTCGGCCACAAGAATTTCTGCGACGCCCTTCGGTCAAAAGCAAAAAAAGATTTAGAGGGTGTGAGTACAATTCTGTGGTCTAGATAAGCCTTTCCATCTAATCTTCTTTGTTTATAACCCAATTGGATGATTCTTCCTCCCTTATTGCAGTAGTATAGTATAAGGTCCCGTTTGGATTGCATTTTCCGTCATTTTTCATGGAAAAATTACTGTAGCGATTTGATGTATGTGAGGAAAAAAGGTAATAGGGAAATGTGTTCACGGAAAATGACGAAATTTTTCTACGGAAAACAGCAATCCAAGCAAGGTAAGTGTTCCTTTTCGTAGTAAAAGAAAATATCAGGAAAAAATTGGTGAAAACGTCCATTATATTTCTTTAAATGACTTTTTTCATACCCGACTTTTAAAATATTAATTTTAAGTTTCTTACAAAATCGGGACTTATGCATGGTTATTGTTTTAGGGAAAAAAAAGTTAGATTTTATTTGTAATTATACAGGTGATTAGATCCATATTAGTTTTTACTCCTAAAAAAAGTAAGAACTGATCCGAACTATATTCATTTTTGCCGTTATAAAAGTGAAATATGACCTTTGTGTATATAAAAAATGGTTGTATGTGGGTCACACTATGATTTCAAACTAAAAATTGATTAAAAACTTAGATTAAGACTCAATTTTGCTCAATTAAATTTGTCAAGGACGTAAAGTTATTATTTAAAAAATGAAGAGCAAAAAAATTCATTTGACGAAATGTCAGTGATGTTTTAAATGATTTTTCAAAATATTATTCACATATGCCACTGTCGTACCAAAACTAGAATAAAAAAATGCGGGAAGACAAAATCATTTGTATTTCTAATATACTAATTATGTACGGAGTTCTTCTAGAAGATAATATGAATTAATTTTATGATTTCCTATTTGAGAAAAAGAAATAGTATGTCACTTCCACGAACAGGCCTCCTATGTGCTCTCCAATAATTCGGGGGAGAAATTGTTTAGAATGAGAATGTGGGTCATTCATATTTCATATAGAATCCCGCAGTAAACGTTTTCAGATTGTCTGCGTTCTAATTGTTTGGAAAGCAGCCCTGATCAGTGTCCGGCATCACTTTGCCCTTAAAAAAATGATAATCATAAAAAAAAGTTAAAAACTCAAGAGATTAGAACTAAATTTTGTCGACTTAATTTTATAATCGACGTAGAGCTATTTAAAAAATACTAGCAAAAGAAATTTATTCAATAAAATGTAAGTAATATTTTAAATAATTCATATATATAGAAGATTAGATGGTTTCTTTTCTTGCATCTTGACCAACAACGTGAGGGACAAAACTCAAAAGTGGTACCACCCTAGGCCTTCCAGCTGGTCCATCCTAGGGTCTCGTAGAGGTAAAGATCAGCAATAGCCATATTATAATCATAATAAATATGTTGGATACTTGATGTTGAAAACAGGCAGGCAATAGCTGCTCATTCTTCATTAGTTCTTTTAACCCTTCACCAAATTCTGAACCCAATTAGCGTCCACGTATAGACGGATACCACCACATAATTGGAAATTAGTTGTAGCTACTAGCTAGGCTATCAAGGACCCTTTTTTTTTTTTGGTACAAAACAGTTTAGATGGATTCGGCTCGGCTCGAATTATCAGTACATGTCAAAATATGCCATCATGATCATATAGATCACTTATAGAAATTTTTTACAGATTATATACAAACACGATTCTCACATCAACAATGAGATTCAAATGCATATGATTTTTTTTTAAGAAATAGTTGTTCAACTAGTTAACTTGTGTTGGCCAAATTATCAAGGACTAATATGTGGCTGATGTAATTTGACCAGCAAAATACAACTTTCACGTGTCCTAGAAATCTGTGAGCTTGGACTTAGCATCATGGACACAATATATCACATCCCGGATTGTTGCAGATTCATAGGTTTACGAGATCAAAGAGGAAAAAATGAAGAACGTGGTAATTTTTCTCGTTATCCGCATGGACCAAAGATATAAAAGATCCCATCTGCCCAGTGTTTTCCACTCACGTGTTCGTTTCGCAAGTCGCACTCGAATGATGCGAGGCCGAAATTACTTTACGGGCTGCGAGTTAAAACGAGATTAAGGTTGTTTATGAAATTACCAACAGACTCCCCAAGAATTTACGTGGTAGCAAACAATTGATCCAGCACTCCCACTCGTCCGAGGGAGGGTTGGATTGGAGAAATTAACGAATTAAAAGTAGGAGATTTTGAATTCAAAATTTTTTATTTATATAAAAGAAAGGTTCCCAACACTTAGTACTACGGCTATATTTTTGGGCATGTAGCCATTCATTTTCTATTTGATACTTTATGCAATGTCAAAAGAATATGTTTTCGACGCCTGAGAATTTGTCAAAAGTTATAAGACAACAAACACACAGTTGAGGCCAGGTAAAAATGAGATTCCAAGTTCACATTTGATTGAGTTAAGAGTTCATAGCGTATTTGATCTTAAGAAGTACATTGGCAATGGACCACCCCGTGTGTTTACACGTATTCGTCCCATCTAAACTCAGTCAATTGTCAACACAAAAGAAAGCGGATAAGTGACCCCCCACCACACAATATGGAAGGAAGGAAAAAGAGGACAAGGAAAGAAAAACTTGTCGATTTGTAAGTAGTCTAATCTAATGGCAATGAACCACTAGGCATTGTCCAATCTTTTGATCGTTTTGGAGGGCCACGGCTTGGGACTAGTCGACCGAAATTCTTCCAAAAAAAAAGATAAATAAAAACTCACAAACCTACCAAATAAAATAAAATAAAATAAAAACGTTGAGTTCATACTCCAACGAACTTGTCTTGTGCTCATAATTGTTTTTGTCCCTTTCCCAATGCAATTCCGTCGCTCATTTGGTTCTGTCAAAAAAAAAAAAAAAAATGCAAGATAGAAAGAATTGTGCACAGCACGTGATGAATATTAGTACATCTGGCAAGGCCCGCTTGAATACGAATTGCCACCCTGTAATAAGGGATTTGTATTCGCCAAACTACAAATTACCTCTTTATAATTTTAAAAAAAAAAGTCCAAGATAGAAAAAGACAATAATGATTTTTATTTACTTTCTCTACTTTTCCTTCTTTTATTTATTATGTTTGGATTTCTTTTTCCTCCTCCTTTATTCCTAGTACTGCGTACAGATTTCGACAATAACGTGCTAAAGAATTTTCTTTTACAATTAACAATTATAATGGTTTACACACTCCATTACATGCATTCCCTTTTTCTAATTTAATTTTTTTAGACTAGAAACTCCTTATTCTCTGGACTCAAAAAAATTTTATTTTATTTTTTCAATTTAAAATGCTAGAATTTATGAATGTTTTGGTCCCTTTGCCTAGTATAATAAAACAAAAACCATAGTGCCTAAACAAAGAAGTGGAGTATAGGATAAAGTATTTCCTTTGTTATGTTGTTGACATATGAATCATGTGACCAGCCTCGAGCATTTTTGACAATGCTGTTGACCAGTCTTAAGCTGGCCATTGGAGGGCCATATCAGTTTGGACACCTGGAAACCATTTAGAGGGAGAGGATCAAATAGAGAGACGTCCTCGCCAGAAATCTGCGCATATTGGATCGCAAGGAGACATATCCAATTTTAAGCTTTTTGCGGTTCTCATTCTGTCATTCAGATATTGAATTATTGGATGCACAAAGCCAAACTTTTTGTTTCCTAGATTTGGCATGTTTTTGCAAGAAAAGGAAACCTGTGGGGGATGGGACTTGCGAGGAGAAGGAAACAGAGAGTTTCCTTTTCTTGACATTTTCGAATTCATTGTAACCAGAGAACTCAAGTTCGAAAAATGTTCTCGTGTAGCTTGAAATCATCTTAACTTGCTTCATTCTGGAATAAAAAGAAACATCAAACTTTTGCGTTTGGTGAATAACGGGTATGATACACGCCTACCTAATATCCCATTATCTTTTGCAAATTGAAGAGCAAGGTCGAAGGCAAGAAGAAACATTTAAAAGTCGGGCAGTTATTCATGCTCAACTCGACAAAAACTAGCTTGCTTACTTCAACATTTGTTAGTTGGATCTCGAGTTTGAACAATCTCAATTTCAAGCCGAATTTGAGTCTACAAATGCTAGGCTTGGTTTCAAGCTTTATCAAGGTCATGCTGCTGTCCCACTTTCTTCCTTTTGTTTGTGGTTTTTTTTTTTTTTTTGGGGTTGCATTTAGGTGTTCCAATTGGTATGCCGCATATATATATATAGTGTGTTTTTATCTATATATCGTAGGCATAATTTTAAAGGGGGAAATATCTAAATCCGTCATCAGTTGAAACAAGCCGATTACTCCACCCAAATGATTTTGAGCACAACTTATTATGCTTAGCATAACAAATATAAACTTGTATATTTATGTTAGACATTTAAATTTACTTAAATCTCCACCATAAAATTGTCCCCCGTAGATAAAATTATGATTGGTGAGATCCTCTCGTGCGAATAGTCTTCGACCGATGGAGAGTTAGGTTGAATGGAAGGATAAGAGAGATTATAAATGACGAGAAGTCTTGAACCCAATTGCCGAGAAAAGGGGGAATAGCCTTTGACTTCCAAGCTTCTTTTTTTTTTTTCTGAATATTTGTCTTGCATTCCTTCAAAAAAAAAAATATTTGTCTTGCACCCTTAAAATGACGGAGCCATTGCCTTGCACAAGTTTCATCAGCTATTCTTGTTCTTCTTTGTGCAAGAGGCAACTGTTACCTTATTATCACACAAGAAAGAAGCTTTGGCATTGGAAAGCTCCTATTTTTCCTCTTCTTCCTGTTTTTGGGCTTTCATTTTTCCTGCAATTTCTTAGTGAAAATCAAGATTCCATGTTCTGGAATTTGGATGTGAATCTATGATAACATATGATATTAAACTCATACTCAATGTATCGATGCGCAAATTTTTTAGTCGACTAATATCATACTTGATTTATTCAATTGACCCCTCGATTGCGTGTATTTCGATAGGTGATTATTTGAATAAATTATTTAGAATAATACTATGATAGCAATTTTTTTAATATAATACATGTGAGATAAAAAAAAATATTGTTGAAGATATTAAAAAATAGATCAAAAAAACATGTTTGTGGTACAATTAAAATAATATATGGAAAAAAAATGTGTATTCAAATAATAATGGTCGATTCCTGGTTCCTTTTTTGTGTAATAATGGCTGTCATCTGGGACGAGCCTAATTCCACGTGTCAAAAGGAATGAAGTCAGGAATGGGAAAAGTTTGGGGACCATTTCGACACTTAGATTAGCAGAGGATTTCTGACAAGGGAAAAAGAAAAAAATTATCTGAGGGAAAGTGAAAGATGTAAAATTAGCATAGCCCCCTGACAACAAATTTGGGGCTAGGCCTGGGGCAGCCATTATTGAATAATTGAGGCAATGAAAACCTTGTTGGGTTGCCATCCCATATCGGTTCTGGGGGGTTGGGTTGGGTAGATATAAGTCTCCTGGGAGGCCTCCAAAAGTTACCGGCTTTTGGAGGTTCTTCTGGGGTTTAGGTTTGTAAAAGCCGTAACTCTAACTTCGGTTAGAAAAGGTCAAGAGGCAAATTCCTACAAGGGTAGCATACTGGGTTTGGTGGGGGTCTTCATTTCTTAGCAGCGGCCGGCCTACTGGATTGCCCTTGTGGGGTTGTCATCCCATATCGGTTCTAGGGGATTGGGTTGGATAAATATAAGTCTCCTGGGAGGCCTCCAAAAGTTGCCGGCTTTTGGAGGTTCTTCTGGGGTTTAGGTTTGTAAAAGCTGTAACTCTAACTTCGGTTAGAAAAGGTAAAGAGGCAATGAAAACCTTGTGAAAATGGTTTTTTTTTTTTTCCGCATGTCCTGAATCAGGAGATGGCACTTCGCAGCGTGCCATCGGTCATTGTATACATGTATCATCATCTACGAAGGTTACAGACGGTAAGTCGGTAATTTCTCCATAAATAACTGTTATACTTTTATAACAAAATTGTTAAAAATTAATTGTTCACAATAAATTTTTTTTTTTTTAAAAAACGTGTACCAATTCTATCAGAATTATACTGACCTTGGCTCAACCGAACATTTTCAGTATGAGTATTTGCTTTGCTGCCCAATTCTTAACCTTTTAAAGGTGGCAACCATTACCATTTCACTTGCCCTGATCCATAACACGTCCAAGATGGTTAGAGCTCCTTTTTTTAAAAAAAATAATAACGAGTTTAGATGGATTCGGTTCTCTCCACGTCACGAATCAAGGCAAAAAACTTTTTTCTTTGTCAAAAGGAAACGTAAAGAATTTGAACTGCCAAAATTGACAAAAATTTGGATAGACTTGATCTTGTAAATTTAATGACCCAAATTTTATTATTTAAATTGGTGAGATAGTATGACAAATTTTGAGTAACTAATTCTACATAGATCGAATTTACCCAAATATTTGCTAGATCGAGTCTCCAAAATTTTGCTAGTTTTTGAAATGTCGGATGTGATTTAAATAGTTAGGTGTACATAAATCCTCATGTGGTGTATATTGGCAACCATTTAACATCCGACATTTGTATTCCATGCACATTCTTTTGGAATAGCATCTTCTTTTGGATATTGGCCCTAGCCTCCAATTCTCATATTATCCTTGACGGGTTGGGCTGGTGATTTTGCTAGAAAGATTATAATAATTGGTGCTGCCATAAAAGGATTTAATTAGATAAGAAAATTTAAGTTCAAAGGCTAAATTAGACTAAGGGCCGCACTTGATAAGTGCTTTTATCCAAACAATATACTTTGAAATAGTTTATTGAAAAGTATTATACCTAATCGAGCTTTTAATAAAATCACTTATTAAATGCTCAAGCGCTTTTAAATATATTATTTGGATATACAATTCTATAAATACTTATTCTTATTGTCTTGGATAACGTGTAATTCAAAAAAATTTAAATTTATTTATTTTTAGTTCATAATATAGGATAAAAATGATTAAACTTAATATTTTATTTTTAAAAAAACACAAAAAGCTATTCTAAAGGTATCAAATTTGATCTTATAACCTCAAAAGTTTCACTCATAATTTTATGGAATGATATTCATCAAATGCCTAAAAAGTACTTTTAGCAATCAAGCATATTTTTTTACCAAAAACACCGAACCTCAAATGGACACTAAAGCAATGTTGAAGGACGAAATGGGCATGAGTGAGAAAAAGCTAAAGGAATAAATTCCCATCAATATAAGTACCGGGTAAATATTCTTACCAGTTGAGGTGGATCTTAGCAAGATTACACCTGCCCTCTATTGAAGCCTATTCAGGTCTTGAGCTTTTTCGTGGGTCGCCCTGGTTAGGCCCAGCCATGGGGCAATGGCAATTAAATCGTCATTGCCAACCTAGCATCTATCTATCTATCTTCGGCTGGGCATGTAGACCTAGCATGACAAATGGGCTAATGTTCGTCCATCTATTCCTGGTTACTTGACGCTTTTGGCAGTTTGGGACGTTGAGGAGTATGGGCTAACGAATCGAATGTAGTTTCACTATATTGTTATTTTCATATTTGTGGGCTGTGCTTTTCTTTCTTTTTTTTTTTTTTGGATTTTTGAAAGAAAAGAGAAGAAAGCCCCCATATGTGTATTATCAATAATTATGCCGTTTTTCTTTCCCAAATTTTTTTTTTTTTTAATGTTTCGGTTATACACTATAAATTTTGATCTAGCTTAAGCCTCCCTAGTTGGAAATGGAAATCCTTAATTGAGCTATTTAATTGTTGCTAGTTATTACAAGGTTAATGCATTTAAATTTTTTCTTACTACCTATTTAAGTTAGTTAGTGGTTAATCAATACTACAGCCCTAAAATTGAAGAACAGATTTTTGACCCCTCCTAATTAATGAGTTGTAGAACAAGCCTTTCTGCAAAATTGGTATTACTAAATTTGCAATATTACAACTGAAACAAGAAACCTGACAACTATAACAGCTTAGGCGCGCTCAAGTCGGAGTTTAGTTCGGTTCCAGAAGGATTCCATCCCATACAAATGATGTTTTGAATCTTGACCCCATATTTTTTCTAACTGTTTCACCCCTTCCTATATTTTTTTCATACTTCCAACTGTCAGGAGTAGGATTCGAATCTTAAATCTGACGTCAAAGAAGACTGTTTGTATAAAATCAATTCACATGCATCTTTTACAAATTTATTGCTAATTGTGTGATATTATATTCGACCAGCTTGTATGTGCTGATGGTTACAGCAGCAAAGAGCTGGAGATTAATTTTTTCTTTCAAATTTTAATACCTTACAAGTAGGTTTTCAAATCAATTAAGTCTCTCAAGAGCCCATAGGCAAACCAGAAATGGCCTTTTTGCAACGAGATATAATTTTTTTTTTTTTTTGGTTGAGTGGTTTGATATATTGATTCTCAAACTCATTCTGTTAGTTTAATATGTCAAATAAAAAGAAATCCACCCACAGAACTACAAGGGGGTGGAATGGG
The DNA here is from genome assembly GCF_036785885.1 of Coffea arabica. NCBI lineage: Eukaryota > Viridiplantae > Streptophyta > Magnoliopsida > Gentianales > Rubiaceae > Coffea > Coffea arabica. Next base: position 11,806,006 of record NC_092313.1, on the reverse strand, counting down.
TTAGGCGGTTCGCAGAGAGGAAGTATAAGTGAAAGGTGTCGGTTTAAACCTTCCTATTTACGCAAAAGAAAAAGCAGATAAAAAAAACTGAAAAACAAAAGTCAAAAAAGAAAAGGAAAAAACAATTTTAAATAACTTTTCAGATGTATTATGTGAGAGTACTTTGTTATTTAAAAAAATTTCTTATTTTGATCGCGGGGCACTAAAATACAGAATTTAGACCAATAGAGGTTACGAAACGTTTGGTGTGTTTCTTGTGGTGATCGTTACATCCCGCGATTTTGACAGATATCTTCACATTAAGTGAAGATTTTTTGTGCACAGATACTTTTTCCGAGTCCCAAGATTTTTCTCGTGGGGGGCCTGAACCAGTGAACCTTACCAAGTGGCTGTAGCATCGACGGTTTGTGAAGATAGATGATAAATTTCGCACTTAACACAATCGTAGACAACCTTCTCAAGGGTTAAGAAATTAAAGTATGGTAGCTTTTTCCTTTTTGACGAAACTGCCTAAGTTTGATGAATTCTTGAGAGTGACCGACCGAATAACAAACAAAGAGATACAGTGACCCGGTCCCTAAACTATTTCCACTGTCGTCTTTTGACCCTTCAAAAACAAATTGTCAGAGATATGCCCTAATTTCTTAATAGTAAATTGTCTAGGGAGTCATTAAACTATTTCTATTATCAAGTTTTGGTCTCTAATTTAAATTTTATCTCAGTGCATCCCTTGAACGATTAGAAAGTGTATACTTTCAGGTTTTCTGCCCATTTTAATCATAAGTGACAGTCAGAACCACAGGAAATTTGTGTCCATCCATTTAATATAACCATCGAAACTAGAATAAAAAAAGGTTAGGAAGAAAAATACATTTTGCTTTACCATCATTAGATTTCGTCTTTTGTAATACTGAATAATAAAGTGTATTTTTCGTCTTAACCCTTCTAATTCTGGTCCCAATGGTTACTATATTAAGTTATTAGACAAAATTATTCTTTGGTTCCGATTACACACTTATCACTAAATGGCGTAGAAAGGTTGAAAGTATACTCTTTTAATTGTTTGGGGACTATTCTAGATAAAATTTAGATTAGGGGCAAAAACTTGACGATGAAAATAGTTTACCCCCCCTTGTTCTGTTGACATTGACAGTTAAATTTGACAGAAGTCCTTAAATGGGACAACTTTTTAGTTGAGGAATTTGTTTGCAATATTATATTATGAAGAGGCCAAAAGAGTGCAAATGGAATAGTTGAGGGGTCGAAACGAATAGTATCCTTTAATACAATTGGCGTTCGAGTAAACATGTTGACGTGGGAACTATAGAAATCAAAATTTTAGAAAAAAAATTCTCTACACTCGCAAATTTAATACACATAGTCGTTACACATAGTCGCAAATTTAATACAAATGTATACCACCCCCTCCCCTCCAACAATCACGGGTAGCATGCAAGGTCTCGTTACGTTAAGTAGAAGGAATTTCATGATACAATCCAGTCCAACCGGTTTCCATCACGGACTTCCTATACACGTTCGGCTAAACTATTTGTTTTAAAGTTTTCCACGAGCATCCGATGACAGGAATCAAGATTATGTGCCCTGCCTGCACAACGTTTGCAAGTCGAAGTCAAGAAAAGTGCACTTCTCAGCTGTCGTAAGATGGATTTATTTGCAAACTAGTGATTTTGCAAGAAAACAAAAGGAAACAAGAAAAAGGCATCTGTTTCCATTTCTCTGTTTTGGGAGTCAAAAGTTTAGGGAAGAAGAAGGTGAAAGGAAAACAAAAATTTGGTGCTCCTTCCACTCTCTTTAACAAATTCTCTCTCCAAACGAGAGAAGTGGCCAGGAATGAGAGAGCTAAAAATATCTTTACAAATTACAGAAAAAAACTCCCAACTTGAATTCCAGTGCCTATTAATATCCATTGTGGTCCTAAATGCACCAGGTTCACATTCTTAGGAGGCAACGGATGAGGTGATATTTGCTTCCATTTCCTGTTGTCCGTGATGCAAAAACTAGTGTGTTGCAAGACCCCTACAGTTCAAGCCAAAAATTTAATACGAGTCACAAAGAAAAGCCAAAGCCAGTAGTGCAACTTGGATGCAATCATGCAATTGAATAAATGTAAAAGAGGATTGCAATGCAACGAGGTCTTCTTTCTGGTCCTGCGAGGTGCATGTAACCATCACCTTTAGCACCATGTCATAGGCTCCACCTGCATTTCCAAAGCACTAGAAATTGACCATCCATGCATATGAATCCAAAGCTCTAGCCGGTGCAATTGCTCCCAAAAGAACGTTAACTCGTGTAACAAAACTCAAGACCATCAACCAGAGAAGGAAAACATGCTACGAGCACAGTCCGCGAGACTGCAACAGGCTAAGACATAGAAATTGAGGAATAAAAAGGATGGGTAGAGGGAAAAGGACAACAGGGCCTAAAAGTTTGAGTGGCGCTAGCAATCATGTAACCAAAGGCAGAACAATCGCTACCAAACTTTTCATTCACAACAAAGTGGACACAAAAATCCATTAACGAGTAGTTTCTTTCCGCAAGCATAATTAATCATGCATCATTTTACCATGTTGACACAGAATGCAAAGTCAAAGGAGGATATATCTACATATCCATAAGATGCTTGTGATCGGTGCAACAAATGACAGTTGCAGACCGCTGCTAAGGAACAAAATTCAGCAAGATCTCTTTCTTAAGCAACGAAATAAGATGAAAGCAATATTTATCATGCTTCAATAACATTCAAGTCACTCTCCTTCAAATGCACCAGGTGTTGTATGCTGTGGTAATCCAGTGAAAGTGTAACAGCTGGAAGAAGGAATTAGGTTGATCTTCACAGGCATCAAGTAAAATGTCTGTTTATGCTCGCCTACCCAGACGCCTACTTCGACATGAAAGTACTTCTTTCACAACTCAAAACTTTAAGATGATCAGAAAAATTCATATTTTGTCAGTCTAATTTCCAGAATAATCAAATAACTGTAAAAGGAAGAAGATGTAGATACATTTAACGCCAACTTCACTTAGGGACTGCCAGAACCCCCCAAACAAAAAAATGGAGCTGAGAAACCAAAATAACCACCTTTAGATAAGTAAACAAATAACAGAAAAAGTGAATAAAGACAGGCCTGAGGGAGGTTGGACTTTGGAGTTCCCTATACAGAAAATCCAAAATTTTTCACATTCCTTCGTAATCATGAAATACAACTATTGTGCTCAGAATTTGATAACCATGGCCTTTGTATCCATAATGTGATAGTACAAACGATAATTCATTTGAATGACTGCCTACAGTCTAACATTCACATTGGGCTCAGAGATAAAGGGATGAAAACCGCAAAGAGAATTGAGAAAAAAACCTTATAATTACAATGGGATCTAAGTGAAGCTACAAATCATCCAAAATTCATTGAAATCTAGGTTTAGGCATTGATGATGTATCTGAATGTGGACCAAGCTTTTGGATCCAATGGAGAAGCCCCTTCTTATGATCCTGACAGATTGGATTGTTAACCAGATTCAGGGTTCCATCAGAAGCAAGAGAACTCTCAAACTGCTCTAATACCTTCACAATCTGCCAGAATTCAGGCCTCTTGTCTGGCTGCAAAGACCAACATTGCTCTATTAAAGCTCTCATTGCTGGAGGACAACGCTCTGGGACAGGAGGCCGTAGATTCTAGAAAATCCCAGAGAGAGCTCATTAATACAATTACATGAAATAAAAGACATACAAGATTTCCACATGTTAAAATCTTCTAAGGATCTAGAGAGCAAAGAAGCAGAGGAACATTTCTATGTCAAACCAACAAAGTACTGCAGCATTCAAATTTCAGTTTTTGTTTCACACCAGAACCCGATATAGAAAACAAAGGGTGAATGTTGTTTTTACAACATCAAAATACCATAGAGAAAAGTCATCTCCAAAATTCTGGTGACATAGGAAGACCAATAACAGGACTTCATTATTCACTTGAAGGCAATTAGGCTATGCCAGCATGATATTTGCATTCAATAGCATGACCTTTAATATGTCAAGAGAACAAGCTATTCTGCATAAGATTGTGCTATTTATATAGAGCAAAACGAAGATACCAATGTAACCAAGTAATGTTGGCAATACTACTTGTTATAGCGATGGTGATAATAACACAACTTCAAGCATGTCAAATTCAGAGAGCAAGATCTGAGCTTCGACACACTGGACTTTCCATTCACTTGTCAGATTTAACATGCTTATTGGTTGGGATCTCTCAAACCTATTTTCTTTCATCATCTGAATTAGATTGACAAGCTTCATTCTTTTTATTCACAAAGCAAAATTCAAACCAGATGGGAGAAAACTATCCGCATCTGTAACAACTTCTTCCATAACATTCATCTACTTTAAAATCAACTCAAAATAAAAGATAAGGGCACGTTCAGGAGCACGGAGATTAAAAATGGGAAAAGAAAAGCATATATAAATACGCATATAAGCTATCATGAAAATTTAAAATCTGTACAACAATAGATCATATAAGTCAAGAAATAAAGTAACCTAGCAGCATACCTTGTTTACTACAGCAAAAGCAGCTTGAATTGGAGTCATATCTTCATAGGGAATAGTCCCAGCAACCATTTCCCATAAAATGAGTCCAAAGCCATACACATCAACTTTCCTGCCGTAGGACTTGCGCTTGATCATTTCAGGCGCCATCCACCGGTATGTACCTGGATCATCAGCAAGAAGATCACAGTATGCCTCTTCACAAGCTATTCCAAAATCAGCAACTTTTAGGTGGAAATCTTCATTTATAAGAATATTCTCTGGTTTGAGATCCCTATGTATAACACCTTGTGAGTGAATATACTCCATTCCACGAGCAATATCCAAAGCCACAGTGATTAGCTTTGTTAAGGGAAGAAATTTCTCCTCCATAGGCTTCTGCTCAAGTTTGTGAAGGTATGATCTCAAAGAACCCTCAGCTAAGTATTCTGTGATAACACAAAATACAGGTGGCATTCTGCAGGCTGCTACAAACTGCAGCACAAGGAAATTTTGAACCAAATGAAAACCAAAAACATACCTTGATGTCAAAACAATAAGATCAGTTCTCACGAAACATGCTTATCAATATATACCAACTTTTTAATTAATATTTCATCACGTTGAATCAACTATAAGAACTTATCACTCAAATAATCAGTCACGACTGACGAAAAAATCAAACTGGCAAACGAGAATTCCACACTACCTTTATAACATTTGGGTGGTGGAGACGGGACAACAGAGTAACCTCTCTGTTGAATTGCTTCTCCAACCGAGCAGCTAAGTCTCCATTTTCGTCATCATCAGGAAGTCGAATAATTTTCACAGCAACAGGTTCATCCTTGTAAATGCCATGGTAAAGCTGGCTATGTGCACCATGAGCAAATCTTAGGCCAAGAAACAGCTTAGAAAGATCAACCATATGCTCATCAGCTGCTTCCACTGAGGTCACCCTTCCTCCACCGTGATCAAAATACTTAGTCCAGGCTGAATCCTTCTTGCCCTTGGATTTCTCGTGAAATTTCATAGCTGAGAAGTGCCTCAGACGACTATTATTCAATGGAGACTTAGAACCATTTGGCTTCTGCTCATGGGAATCTTTATGAGAATCTTTATGATGAAACAGCTTTCCAACAAGTCCTTTCTCAGATTTTCTTGAATTTGGAGTTGAGTGTCTCCTCTTAACAGACCTTGCCTGCTTTGCCTCCTTAAACGTATCCAAAAGCTTGGTTTGTGGGGATGGGGAAACAGCCCTCTGCTTGTTTGTCGTGGGATTTCTTTGTAACGGACTAACAATAGGGTCTTGTTTAGGATTAACATAAGCAGCAGAAGGTGTAACAGCAAGCCTAGATTTTGCAACTGGGATTCTCCCCCTCTGATTAATAGTCAACGGAATAGAGGCCAGTCTTGATGAATCTAATCTATGACAAACTGTGTTAGAAAACTTTGTCCTCCTAATCCAAGAATTAGCCTCTTCCTCCATTTTAGCTAACAATCACTAAAACACCTGATATCCAAACGCCAATCCAGTCTTCTTCTCTTCCCCCTTCTTCAGCTGAGAAGAAGGAAGCTTCAAATCAAGATTTTCTTGCCAAAAAGTTCCTCTAGATTTACAGAGTCCCATAAAAGTACCAATTCCCTCACTCCCATCAAAATAAAATCAGTGAACAAATAAATTGTATACTGTAAAGTAAAAGAAGCCCAGCAAAATTCTGAATCAATTTGCTGAAAGATCTAAAATTCTAATCTCCAGCCCATCATTCTACATCAGAACCATCAATAGGAAAACCTGACCTGATCAACCCCAATTGCATTCGAGTCAAAATCTCCACCAAAACCGACCCTCCCTTTCTCTTTCTCTTCAAAGTCAAACTCTCCACCTTCCTTCAAAGCCTGGAAAAGCCAAAAGAGGCACAATCAACCCCAAAAACCAAATAAATTAATAAAATATTACACAAAAAAACAAAAAAAAAAATTAATTGATGAAAAATAAAAGGGAATACCCAATTAGCTTGAAAGCAAAGAAACACCCATCATTATATCCACCACCAAACGCCAAGAAACCAATCATTACTTCAGGATAATCACGAATCATATTAGATAATTTAAAAACGAAAACCTGTTATTCTTGAAAGATTTTCAAAAAAAAAAAGAAAAAAGAAACAGAACCCAAACAAAAAACAAATAATCTTTCCTCAAAATCTATCTCTCTTTCTCTCGCCATAAAATAATGATTATCATTTTATTTAGAGAGAAAGAGAGAGCAATATTTAAATCCCATATGGAGTTTGTGTCCAACTATGACACAAATATTGAAAATTTAGGGAGCTTTTGAAAACGTTAATCAGTACTGCGGAAAGAGTCAATAAAATGATACAAAGGGTTCAATGGCTTTGCTTATACGTACAAATATACGAAATGTACCATTTTACAGCATGCGGGTGCGCGTAAGCAAGCCTTGTGGGCCCCACTTTAATGATGCTGATTGGCCCTACGCTTGTGGGGATGGAGTGTGGTGGGCGGTGATAGGAGGGGGAAAACCAAGCGTAGGGCCTACTTTTTGCGAAAGTCAATAAAAGACGAGACAGACAAAATTAAAAGGGAATATTAGGAAAAGATTGAGGGCAGCAATAGAATGCGAGGTCACTGTCACTATCGGAGGATTGAGGCACGCAAATAACTACTCAGATTTTGTTTTTCATTTTGTATATAATTTAATGCATTAATCTTCTATGTATTGGATTTGGGGGTGTGAGCAAGCCAAACCACTCGCGAGTTGGTCAAAAGCTTGTTTCGCGAGTTGGTCAAAAGTTTGGTTTAAATTTAATTTAATAGAACTCGAGTTCGAACTTCTTGTACTTCTTGTTCGATGTAACGAGTTAAGTTTGAGCGTCAGTAGTAACTACTCGAATATTGGAGAAGTTTAATTGAGTATTTATATTATTTATATATTATATATTTGAATTTATGGAATGGTTATTATGGATTCATATTTTAATAAATTTACATGAAATAATGTTCAATAAAAAGAAGTGATAGATGGCAAAATGATAATCTGATAAATCTAAAATATAAAAAATTAAAAACAAGAAAAAAAAACTCGAATTCGAGCTAGAGTAGCTCGAGGTTGATAAGGCTTATAGTTTACTTGAGCTCAAACAAGTCAAGTTCAAGCTCAATTTCCATTACGTCGAGTCCAGTTTGAACTCGAATTTATATACTCGTTCGAATTCGAGCATTAATAATAATCGAGTTCGAGTTCGAGCATGGTGCTACTCGAACTCAATATTACCTCTACATTGGATGCATGACATATAATTTGAATTTGAAATTGAAATCCAAATTTTACATACAACCGTAATATCGTGATAATGTATATATTATTAGTGTATATCAGTATATATAAATTAATTTTAATTTAATTTGTTTAACTTTTGGTTGTTTGACTTGTTAATATATCTAAATTACATTTAGTTTATCATATGATTACACATTATCACAATTATTACGCCCCAATATTTTGAAACTTTTCTAGAAAAATTAATACCTGAACCCTCTCATGTTAGATTAATATATTAAGCTATTCATGAAATCTATCGTAAAGATGAACGATAAAGACTAATTTCTCTGAGTGGTTTTGGGTAATTTATTTCCTTGTATAACATTTTGTGGCTAGATGACACTTATCTATGTAAATTTATTTTTAAAATGTCTTTTTAAAATATCCAACACATGAGACTATGAGAGAATCCAAAAGTATCCTAGTTCATGCAGTTTTAAACAAATTAAGATCTTTTAAATTTGCATAGTTTTATTTGCTCAAATATTTGCTCAAATATTTGGTTGTTTGGCAAATTTTCTAAAACGAGAATAGGAAAAAAATTCAACATTTTATAAGAAAAGCATAAGCTCTGGAAATTTTTGTGAATGGGATGCGATTACTATTCTAGAATCAAATAGCTATTAATTTAGTATTAAATAATTAAATCACCTCCATAACAATGCTTAGGCACTTTAATGATTTGGAGAATGCGCCTTAATGAATATAAGTGTACATCCGTACATGCATCTACGCAAACCATAATATACGTCCCAAGCTCATGCAGTCTCTTCCAAATTAACTTTGATCTAATGACCATATTGCTTGGTTTAAGTTTGGTTGGAATGTACGGTTCGCACGGATACGTGTGTTGATTAGCGTTGAATTTGGAGTTGGTTGGGGACCCTCAATGACTTAGGTGGGCCTTTGGGTTTACCCTCAACAACTTGTTTTGTTTTTATGTCTGTGTTTTTTATTTGGCAGGAATTGGTTGTTTCTGTTTGTCTGGTTTTTTTTTTTCCCCTAATTTTCCTGTCCGGTTGAATTTTCAACTTTTAGCAAGTTTCTTTCTTCTGCGTCAATGTTTTTGTGCTGTTTCGTGGAAGATTACCATTTCTTCAATTAATTTGTGGTGTAGAATTTGGTTTCTAATTAACAGCTCAGACAGCATTACCTTACCCATATATCCAATTGATTTTTTTATTTTATATACATCACATTATAGAAAAATAGCACAGTAATTATTTCAAATAATCTTCTATCCAAACACATTTAATGTTTTTCTATGATTAACAACATGATAATGCCAGTGGATTTAGGAAAATTTATGGGTCAAGACAAATATTTTGTCTGTAGTAAAAGACTCATTAATGATGAAACACGCGATATAGAATTTTTGGAAGAAATTATTAAGAATAATGTAGGACAAGAAATGGAAATCTGATTTTGACATTTCTTTTCTATATGACACACACGGTTGGATGTCCGGTTCATATAACTTCAACAGTCGGATCAAAATGCCTATGGAGACGAAGCTTGTGTCGCCACTGGAGAATCACTAATGATTCTTTTTTTTTTCAAACATCATACTCATTTTATTAAAATCTGTACTAATAACAAAAGTTATATCATCAAACATATGCTCAATCAAAGAAAAAAAATTAAAATTATTTAAAAAAAAAGAATTAAAAAATGGATACCGCAAATTTGAAGATCAAATAAAAATTACATTGTATAGTTTCAAAAAATATTTTGAAAAAAGATAAAATAATTATAATCCAAGAATATTTGTACATGCTTCCAATCTCCAAATCTACTGATTAATTGCTTGAAGTCCAAAAATATTACGATGAGATCTATCAAATAGATCTAAGAAATTCTATATTTGACAATTAAAATTTGAAGAAACCTAGATCTAGTAAAAGAAAATTGAAAAAACTACTTACAACTCTCAATAAGAATGCTTATGAGAGAAGAAAACTCTCATTAGACAACCTTAAAAGAGAAGAAATTTTCATTAGAAAAATCTTAAAAAAAACTTAATTATACAAATGAAAAGAAACTAAAGATATGCTCCTTTCGTGTGGGAAAGATCAACTAAATCCGATCTCTCTCCCGTAGAAAAGTTGAAGAAATTTTTGATTAGAGAGTTTTTCTAGGGAGAAGGAAGAGAGAACTCGTTTTGAAAGAGAGGATATTTAAGAATGCATTGAAAATTTTACAAGAATCACGTTCTTTTCCTTTAAAACTATGAAGATGCTATAAAAAAAAAAAATCAATCTTCATCAAAATTATCATTATCATCTTCATCACCATAGAACATTTCTTCCTCATTTTGATCCTGCTCTTCATCTACTTCTATGGTAATATCATCTTCCATATAATCCTCGTTCAGCTCCTGCTTATTAACATTGTTCATTCTGCTTCATTATCCTTCTTGTTTGCATATTTTCCAGAGGCATTGTGGTCATTGCGGGGAGGTTCCATACGAGGCTTTTTGGTGCTTGGAGGCGACTGCACAGACATAAACTCTTGTACAAGTCACTAAGAGAACTAAATACAAACTTAAAAATATAAGATCAAGCAAAGAAACACTTGCCATAATTGGACCGAAGGCTGGCAAAAGAAACACATTTTGAACGAAATCAGTAATGAAGTAAACTACATTCTCCTTACCAAAGCTGATATATCAAACCTTCCAAACCAAATAGAACAGGAGAAGAACTGAATCTAATACCTAATCAGAAAAAAGATTATCCAGCCCTGCGACTGCAGTTGGTTCGTTTTGAGATTGTTCGACGTAGCTCAACTAGACTCGGCATAGGTTGAATTCAAAGTGAACCCGTTTCCTAAAACTTGACTCAATACTGATCTACAAGATTGAACTCAAGAAATGTTATTATGTTTTTGAATTATAATTATTGTCGGAGTAGCGCAATCTTTCATGGACTAAAAATACCACAGTTGCTAGAGGATGTAATTAAAGCGCATTAAAGAACACACATTCAGGAACGGAGAAAGCATGAAAGCGAGATTTATAACTAGTCTTCAAAATCTGGGAAGCGAAAATGGACTATCCACTCTACAGAGCCCAAACCTTTTCTAACAGAAAAAGCTTAATCAGGTGAAAAAAAGTACAGAGCTTAACACAATGGATCTTTCATTATTTCAAACAAAGGAGCACCGATTAGATGTCAAAAACCACATTACATTTAAGTTATCCTACATCTGCTAAGCTGTCCAACTTCAATCCAAACAGCCTTATCTCCATTCTTTCCCCATGTTCTGCACTAAACTTTAAGATGATCCTATCAGAAACTTGACATTTTGCTACTAAGCAACAATGTTTGGTGAAGAAAACCAACTTTGAATTTCTAAAAGAGGAGAAAATAGAATATCAGACTTCTTTCTTCCCCACAAATGATTTTCTTCTGATTCAGGTAACTTTGTGCTCTCATTATACATTATACACAAATATTATGCATATAGGTAAGTTAAAGCCTCTTAAATGTTCAGGAAAATAACCATTTCTTTTATCTTAGACTAGTTGTTATGGATCAAAAACTTCGTTAAGCATTATCGCTTTCATGTTAATCAAAAACAGATGGCCACCACTTATAGTTCTGGCATGTGAAATCAATTTTGTTGAATGAAGTATCATTTCCTGCCACAATGTAACTTGCATCTTGTCCAAATATAGCAGAAGTGAAAAGCTAGTCTTGATGGCTAAAATTAACTGAAATGATAAGGACTATCAATCAACAGGATATATTCCAGAAGAAAGCTAGTAAAAGGAATTAAGTCATAAAGATTGACATACACTCTCATCAAATAGTTTCTCCAGAACGTCATAATTAATTTTCGAACTTAACCCCTGCAAAACATAGAAAACCGAAAAACTTGAAGAAGTGTGATAAAGAAAAAAATATGAGTAGAACTTAATCCTATTTCACAGTTTTTGGATAAGAAAAGAACAAGAAGAGTCTGCTGCTATATAATCTTTTTCATAAACTAATCCCATTAGGTCTCTTGTGTGGCATACCTTTTTCATCAGCATCTGACGGGTTGCTTCAGCAGCAGTTGGAGCTGGGCCAGCATTTTTAGATTCAGCTCTCTTCAGTTTTTGTTGCTGGGAGTCCATAAGGTGCAGCAGTAGTAAGTTCACCAATCAAGAACCACCACAAATATTATAATGCAAATACCTTAATTAATCACTTTCAATTGTCATTCATTTGAAAATATTTGCTAAACATTTTAAGGTAATTGAGAAATTGACAAATAGCCAGTTACAGTGCAACATATGTCAGAGTCAAGGATATCCTAGTACCAAAATAAGATCGAGTTTGTTTCTTCTCCAAGAGAAGAACACATTTGTTGATGAAAGGTAACATAAACTCAAGTCCACTTGAAAATGGATATCTCCATATATGATATGTATGCTTCTTAAACAAACTCTACTTTGATAGGATCTATAGCACATTTTCCACCACTTCATAGCTTGTAATCCATTGCTGTCAAAACCTGGAACTATATCCTCCCTCTCATGGTTCCCCCCCGGGGGGGGGGGGGGGGTTTGGTGCAGTTAGAGAGAGAAAAAAAAATCAAGACAGAAGCTTCACAGACATTCTATCTCCAGAGAAGTTCCAATTGATTGGGATAAATATGTCCAGGATAATGTTTCGAAAATACCAACTATGTACATAGCAACTTACATCTCTTGATTTTGCCACAGCAGCAGCAGCTGCAGCTGCAAGTTTCCGTGCTGCAAGGACATCATCTGTAACTTCACCACAATCTCGTAAAGCAGCAGCCGCTTCCTTAGCTGCTTGTTCCTGAAAACATTTAGCAGTTAACACTCTTTTCTCATCAATAATTTCACAGCTTGTTCTCTAACTGCTTCAGCAAATCATGGACAAAAGTTACCAACGTCAGAAAATCTCATTCACCTTAACGTATTCCTTATTCATTTGTTCCCAGATAATCTTCTTATAGTGGCTTTCTTCCTTACTATTAAGGTAGGAATTGACCTGCAATACAAAATCATGAGTGTGTGAAACAAAAACTTTGATTATTACATTATCAGTAATTTGTCCCCCTCAATAAATGAGCGAATTCAGCCATCTGAGTCATACCTAAATTTACACAAAAAATATGCCCATGGAAGAACAACAGAGAGCATCATTAAAGAAATAATAATGAAACAAAAAGAGTGCGCAAGAAATGAATGAGGTATATTTGAACTATGCAACGGTGCCAAGGTCAGGCCAATACTGTATCACGCTTGAACTAGAATAAACTATTCCCTTAAGGAAAACCATAGGCATAGCCATTGGGTTATGCGCACACCTTTCTGACTGATTTACTCACCTCTACATCATCAATATCAGAAAGGTTATCTGTCTCATCTGTGACAGGTGGAATATCATCATCTTTGCTAAATGTGTCATCACAACCTTTGTTCAGATTCTGAGGGGCAGCTGCCGGAATAAGGACAAAAGTCAGAGGTAAGAACAACATAGGCCCGCCAGGTGGGAGAGAATTTCAAACCAATACCATCAGACACTTACAAGCACTTGCTGACACTGGCACCGCTTCTTTCTCATGGTTACAACTATCTTGATTTGCCTGATCAGTGCTTCCTTCCTACACAAATAACTTCTATTAGGTCAGAGTACCAAAATTTAAAAAAAATTTCAAATTAAGTACTCATGCATATGGAAAAAGCATATGCATATTAAACTTTTTCTTCCATAGAAATATTCTCAAGTGCTTGGTTATGTCAACAACAAAGTTTCATCAGCTGAATTTTGGCATTAACTGAAGCTGCAAACCCTCCAATTAGCTAAATAATCCTTAAAAAATAAATCAACTGTATAAGTTGAAATCTTATCTTCTCATGTGCAGGTTAAATTGCTGTGTCAGAGGCCTTTGCTTGTTTTATACAATGTTAAATTACAATCTCATACTAAAATTTGAGCTTGTACAATACAAATGACAACCTTATCTAAAAGCTCTAAGATTATACAGAGGCAAGTCATTGTTTACTTATGCATTTATTAATTGATGACAACCTCAACTGAAAAATTAGTCAAGAAATGAGAAGCTCCAAAAAACTTCCACAGTTGATATTGACTCTTTAAGTGATTTCATGACCTTTAATGTGCCAAGGGAGAAAATTTATTCATTATCAGGGAAACACTTAACAAGATAGCTCAAAGTTGTTACTTAAGCTATTAAATTTATCATATAGTATCATTCAGATGGTGTCTCTAATCGTTTACTACATAGTCACATTTTATTATAGCACTTATCATATCACCACCAATGGTCACAAGAATTTTTGATTCCCAACCTTCTCAGCAGATGCTCGGGCTAATCTATCCCTTTCAGCAACCTGGAACGCTGGAGGTTCACATCCTTCATCAAGTCCTCCAGAGAGTTCAATGAACTGGAACATATGAGAAGAGCATTAATCACACTTCAAAATAAAAGTTACAGGAAAGGAAGAAAAAAGGCATAGAACTCACATCTTTATAGCAGCTGCTGCAAAGCCCATGAGCAAAATGAGGTTCTTTTCCTTTGTGTTGGCAAAGCACTTCCTTTTTGCCAGACTCCTGCAGGTATACATCTGGTGATGTGGATGAATGATTCTCCTTTTCAAACTCTTCAGCATTCTGATTGAATTCCTCAATCTGCAAAGAGATTGTGTTGAGGAAGTATGAACCTCAAGACATATTAAGAAAACCGATCACAAATGGAAATTCTAGAGACAAGAGGCAAAGAAAAGGAGAGTGAAATAAATTTTCCTCTTTTACATAATCCTCCATCAGTAAAGACAAATTCCATTTTTATATCATGAAAATTTTTGCAAGTCAATCCAATAATTTCTTAACATCAATCTTAACTAACTTCAAGCAACAGCCAAACATGACAAAATCCAAAAGTAATAAACCCAAAAAAGATTAAACCTATGCTCAACATGGGCTATGACTAACTCTGTTTTAGGTCCTTTTAATGCCACCTGCTCTCCACCATCTCCCATGCATATTTCAGACCTCACAAATATCTCTTTCAGAAACCTCCAATATAAACGACAAACAACATCCACTATTCCAAAACTAAAAAGGAAAGACAACCAAAACATCACTCCACAAATTTCCATAGTTAGCCTATCTTAGACAGTCCTCTATATTAGCCTTAAGAGAAACAAGCCACTCTGCTTTATATAGTGAACAATCTCTACAACTCCAGGAGTCTCATGGTACCAAGATTTTAAAAGTGGCTTTTAATTGCACAAAGGTTATAGAAACAAGGATTGAGGACAAAATCCATTATCTTTGCTTCAGACCTTCGTAACCACAAGCGACAGCATGCAACCGCCTTATGGCTAATGCCTTTTATTGACAGTGTCTTTCCTTTTATGTTGATAAGAGATGATAAGCAAGGTAGTTGAAGAAGTAGGAAAAAAGAAAAAGGGAAGAAAAAATAAGAGATGCCCTAGAATCTTACTCTTGCAGTTGCTGCCACTTCCCTGTCAATGAGAAAAGCACCTTAACCCTTTTATTATTCCTTTCGCCCTTTTGAAATAACAACTGTTCCGAACATCACTATTCTCGTAGCACATAACAAATATGTCCTTTTGACTTGATTTTTTCCAAAAACATCCTTAACAGCCCATATTTTATTCATATCTTTGTCATCATCCAAATAGAAGTACAGTTTCCAACATCAAGGTCATTAAAAAAGATCGATTGATAAAGAAACACTCCAAATAAGTTGCACAGGGAAGCAAGTGAAGAATAAGATAGTCTGGATTGGTCTTAAAACTGTTATTATAAATCATGATTGTGATAAAGCAAGAACCATTTAAAAATATACCTCAATTTACATACACGATTCCCATGACTGCAGGGGTTAGCAAGATGACCTAAAATACAAATTATGCTATTAGCGTCTGCATCTCCTTTATAGCTCCCTTGCACCAAGTTTTGCAACACAAAGAACCATCATTTCAAGGGCCGAAACCATTTTGCAGATGCTTGACTAAAACTCATTGCTAAATTAAAATCAAAGACCATAAAACCATCCTTCCTAATCAGAACAAACCTAGAAGAGATCCCAAATGATTAACTATATATTTTATCCCAGATACTCAAATGACGACACTAAACCATTGTAGCCTGTGACTGTAAACCTTCAGAAAGACAATAGGCAATGCTTACATTTCTTTAATGAAACCACTTGTAAGTGCTAATCTAATAGCATAAGAGGTTTGGACCAAAGTGAGATCCTGGAACTTCATGCTGGCTCATGTAGTATTTCCAAATTATACCAGTATAACTTTAACAAGGCAATAATGTATTCTTGGATAATAGCAACTTCTAATTTCCACCTGAATAAGTAAAGGGCTAACTGTTGACATGAGAAGGGAAAAAAAATGAAAAAAAAAAAGGAACAAAAAGAGCCTGTCACAGAAGATCAGTAAATACATTATCCCTGATGCCTTTGCTTAAGACACTTTCTGGATGTGGCAGTAGTACAGAATGATCCATCTCAATGCCACTATGTAAATGAACTGCTATGTCACAAGAAACCTACTGTTGTTACATAAGCTACAAGGTTCGATGCTAGCAGATCATGCTTGGAAGAGCAGGAACTTACTGTTAAGCTTCCAGATTTTGTATTCTCAAACTCAACCAACCTTTTGGTCAGTGTTGCTTCACATATATGAACAATTTTCACCTAAAAACAGTGGAAGGGTAAATAAGTTAGAAATTCATGCAAATGCATGTGAATCTCAATCACTTTTTTAGTTACTTTTTTTACGCCTTTTTTAAGCATGAATTCAGTCAGCTTTACCTTAAAAATCAGTTAGATTTGAACATTAATAGAAGAATCTGGAGCAAGAATCTCTATTTTCAGCACTAAATAACTTCCCTTCAAATTGCATCATTTTAGATAAAAAAGAAGGTCATGAGGATAGAGTACAGAATATATCTACGAGGCATGATAGACAAAATCCAACCATAGCAGGCAAAAATGAGAGCGTTGCCGGGGGTGGGGGGTGAAATATGAGCGAACCTACTGACAGAGTCTACACCAAGGAACTGTATAAGCTTCTTTACAACTTATTACCATGTTCCAGAAACATCACTATTTAACACATGATCAGCAATAAACTTGAAACAATTGTGCAACAATGCTAACACACTGACAAATTAACTTCTTCAGTTTGTAGTTTGCAGGACATCCATTTCCAGAATTCTTATCAAATGAAAAAATTTAAAACAATAGGGATGGAGGAATAGCATATTACTTCACAACAATTTCTTCAATTATCATTTGTGATATTGTCACTCAAGTGAGCTCCAGTAAGAATATAAGAGTGTTTGGTTAAATCTGGTAAAGAAATATTTAGAAATGGCAACACAATGTCACTTACAATTTCTGACTTTGAGTAACTACACCCATGTGAAAGTGCAGAGATGTACAATGCAGCACCGCATATCCCACTTGGTTTTCTGCCTGTCTGTAAAGGATGTAAACCAAATTAATAATTCATCAACACCTCATACAATAGCCAACGCACAACAAAGAAGAATATGTTAACTGCATGAAAGAATGATAGCAAACCTGCATCCAGTCTCGCTTCATGCTGGCAACTATTTGCAGTGCTGTCTTCCAAACCTTATTTTTATAGTCGCCTTTCATTAAAGCTAATGCAGATATAAATATTAATAGCATGCAATGACAAAAGGAAGGTGATACTAACTATTTTAAACCATCTCAACAATGTATGTTGTAGGACTTGAATGATCGAGAATATAAGACGTGACTATGAGGAGGGATCACGCAATGTTTGTAATGGGAGCAACAAAGCACCTGCACCAACCATTGAACTTGCAAAGAAACAAATATTTCTCCAATTTAACCAAAAAGTAAATTGGATTGGAACTTCTACTGTAGTAATAACTCATGTTTGAGGAGAGTCTTCCCACCAATGACCTCAAAAATATATTCATGCAAACAAAAATGACAATAATAAGAGTAACTAGCATCCTTGATGATTGTACTTAAAGTTGGTCAGACCATGAGCAATGAGGTGAAACCATATAAGAACCTTGATAAAATCCCTTGTAGATCTAACAAACATCTCCTCTCTCTTTATATTAACTATATTTGATTCTCATAGAAGAAAGGTTCAATTCCGCTAGTTTAACATATTCAGGTCCTATAAATGGATAAGCCATTGAGTTCTGTCAAGAATGCCACGTGATTTAAAGATAGAGTAAATTCTTGTATGGAAGGAAAAGAATGATGAATCAGAAAGAGGAAAAAAATGCAGGATCTTGTTTTTCGAAAGCATTGAAGTTGGAGAGAAATTAATGAATAAAGACACCAGAAACAAGGCCCACAATAAGTACGTTGCAACCAACATTACCTTATAACTAATCTAGTCTATGTACGATCTACTTTTTGCCTGTCTATGTACAATCCATTTTTTGTAGATGAATAATTGCTAAATAACTCAACTTCCACCAAAATTACGATTAAGAACAGCATTGAAATTTCTCCAACATAACATGAACGCATAATATGGTTAAAACTTCAAAAAGACACTGGAACCTTACCACTTGTAAATCGATGCATAAAAAGGCTAGGATCAATAGGTTTCTGAACAAATGGATGCTCTTCAAGGTTCAAAACTTTGCAAAGCTGTAGATAGACAGCTCCCAACACATAACTATAACATAAATTACCGTTGTTAGTCACAAACGTAAAAGTCTTCAGGCAACTAAAGACACTAAAGATGTATGTATGAAGCAGTAAATTTCATCAAAAAAAATTGGAAGGGGAATCTAAACCAAGAAAACAAGTAAATATGACATCATAATGGGAATTCTCTTACACCTTTACACTCAACCAAATGGAAAAATCAATAAGTAAATATGGCTTGTCATTGGCCCTACAATAAACAAAAAGATAACGAGGTATTAGCTGTCAGACAAAGAAATACTGGAAATACACAGCAACATACACTTGGTCATATACAAGGGCATCAAAATACATGAAGTTAATATTTGTCTTTAGACTATGAGCCCAAAACTGAATCTATTATATTTTCAAGCAATGATCTAGGGGTATTGAAGTACTTCAATAGCCTCCCTCATATCATTTTTATTTCATCATCAAAATGATACAGAAAAAGAAGAATGTATGTAATGTTGACAAATTCTTCACCTATATAATACTAAAACTGAGTAATAACTCAAGGAAAGAAGAATTTCAAATTTTCGGGGAAAAGTTAGATTGCATTTTAAAGACCAATCCCATGACAACTATGAACAGTTTAGCCTATCCTTAAAAGACAATTCATTGACAATTCTTCTAAAAGTTGAGCTACTTTATGGTTCTTGCAAAATACCCATTTGAGCTAATATGTTATAAATTGATCTATCACTTCTTAGCATTAAATCTCGTCTGATGACATATAGAAGATCATTCAAACCAATTTCAATAGCAGAGCAGGTGACAAGCGTGTTAACATGCTTTAGCAATTTGTTTGCCAAATTGTCCAAAGGCAAAAGAGATTGGACTAATAGCATCAACCAACAAAAAGGGCACAACTCCCTCATAAGAAAACGTTGTTCACCATACTTTATATATCTCAACTGCGAGTGACTATGTACATCATTACAATTAATTTTCAAAGACAAGTTAAAACAGGAGGATATATTGGAACAGCATGAAAACAGATTAGGAAAAAGAAAGTGAAAATGCTTCTACAAATGAGATCTTGGACATATACCTGTAAAACCCCAATTTAATTGGAGGAAATATCTTAGATGCAAATAACTACTACAGCATTAAACAATTGAAAATATTGGTTGTGGATCTAATAACCAGTAAAAGGGACAGTTTAGATGAATTAAGACAATGAATTTTAGCTATTATGTTAGCAATAATAACTTCATTAACTGCAAAAATTAATTACCAATTCCACTGGAGAGAAACAAATTATAATTCAGGCACAAATTGCACGAGTTGTTACTTTCACAGCCCACTAGGATTATCCCTAGCAACAACATGAATCAAACCTTCTGCCATTTGAATATTTATACCGTATATCAAGTAAGAGCATCCCTTAATTTGTGGTGTCCCTCCCTCTTTAATTTCTTTATTTAAAATATAAGCCCTACTTGTAAGGCTGACTCTGTGACTCCATAAATATTGTGACTAAGAATAACTAACCATGTACTTAAAGATAGACATTGGAGGATTCATTTTTTCCCGTAATTAATAAATTTTCTTGAAGTAGTTTCAAACCAAATCTATTTATCTTCCAATTTTATAAGTTGTACACACGTTTGGTTGACGTGCTGACTAGTGATCATAGTTACTATGACATCTAAACAAGTATCACATCACTGTAAAGTGACTGCAACATAGCTTAAAGTTGCTTTTGCTTGTCCTGATTTACGTTAGAATAGCCAAGTAGTTTTCATAGATAGATATCAAAGGTTATAGGAAACCATATGTCCACCCTCCAGTCTCAGACATAGAAAGCTTTTACATGTATTTAGTTGCTTGTATATACATAACAATGGCAAAGAGGAAAAAGCATGAGTTTATGAATGGCTATGTTGGCAGCAAGTTGTCACAAAAGAGCTGAGTGGTTATTGTTAGCGACAAAGATGAGGGAAAATTTAACTTGGTGTTAACTTGGAACTAATTTATGAAGGGAATCTTAACTAATGAAATACTCTACAGATCTTCTAGTAAACCTCTTAGTTGAAATCAGATTACTTGTTATCAAATTTCCATTATTTCTTTCATTGGAACCCAAATAATCTGTCAAACCTTATCAGAATGAGTAAAAACCTAAATAGCAAATGTGGGAGAACCTAAAGTTGCAACCACTCCTGCAATAAGAATGAAACCTTATTTACTGCTAAGACAACTAACCAGAAACAGCAGATTAGATTTCTGCAAAAGATACTACATCATATAATGAAGTCAGTGGATCTCAAGGTAAGCCTTGTAAAAATACACAACTCAATCTTTGCCTGTTAATACCTGTATCAAGAATATCAATATTTACCAAAACCGAGCTAGACACAATTGCTTTAGCAAGTTGATGCTTTAATACTGTTACAAGAATACTGATTATTCTCATCCTATTTCTAATTTTGTCTCTTATTCTCGTCTCTCTCTGTCATATTCTTCTTTTGTTGCTTCCCTTGATTCGGTATCCATTCCTAAGTCTATTACCCATGCTCTGATACCATGTCAACAGGTATCTTGGGAGAAAAACATCTTGTCCCCGTATTATGAGTGACCAACTAGTATTTATAGAAGTACAAACCTAACCAACTATTTACAAGAATACCCTTACTAATATTATCTACAAGAATACTGATATTCTCCTAACAAATACCACAGCATATATGCCAATTATCTTCATCAGGTCAATGGCATAATATCACTCAAACTAACTTTTCAAAGGTATTTTTAAGAAATATCTGACTAATTGTTGCTGAAAGAAAAAGAGAGCAGCTGACCTGCAAGCAATGTAGAGGCAAGCTGCTGCAACATGAGCAGTTCTACGTCCTTTGGTGAAACTACGCTCAACTGCAATCTGCAAGATCTCAGGCGTACCAATAACTGATGGAAATTGAAATATCACCAAAAAGAAAAAGGAAGAATACGAAAACCAACCCGATAAAATGAAGCTGCTTGTGCACCTAAAGACTCGTCAGGGATATCCAGTTTTATCATCAAATCATTAATTTGCCTACTTCCTGCAAAGAGTAATGATACCAGATAAGTGAAGACTGCTGAAATAACACAAAATAATCCTTTACTGCATTAAAAGAGCATGCAGATCATTCATACAACCAAAGAGAATACATAGCTTTGTCCAACAAAAGAAATTTGATGACATAATACATACAACCCAGACTGAAGAAAACAAAAACGCAAAAAGCATCAAGATATGGTGGCAAAGACAAACTCAAGATATGTTCCATAATATTTAAGAAACAGCAGTTAGGACACAGAGGCACAGACCATTCTCTAATGTTCTTTTAAATGATTCTGAACAATCGCTTTGAATGCTCCTCACAAAACTGCCAGCCAAACGGCTCTGCACCAAACCCAAAGAAACTATATCAGCAGCATTGACATAAAATGCAATTAACAACCACAACGTCTCACAAAAACATCAAAAGAAGTTATGATGAAATAAAAATTGTTAAGTCGTTTTCTTCGGGATTTGCCTTTCAATTTGATTATTTAGGCAACCTTTAGAAAATACAATGTTCTCTCAGTTTAATGGTCACACACAAGTGTGACATGGAACAGAAGCAAACCTCTCCTCCTGGTCCCTTGACGAATGTGGGCTCATCTGTGAAGACATCTTGATAGTGTATTCTTCCGCATTCAGAACAACATCTGCAAGAAATGCACCAAATGATAACATTCACGAATTGCAAAGCTTGAGATAACTACAAGTTGCTGGAATTACAATTTCAGAAGCCAAATTGGCCTAAATAACTGACGGAAGCAGTAGATATACTTACATGTATCCACTAGCATGATCACGGTCTACACGACAGTCCCTGACGCAGTTCGGGCACCATACCATTTTCTTGAGGAGATGAAACGGTCACTAATCAACTGAGGCACCTGAATATTCATATATCCAAAACGCATCAGAGCAATTAAGTTTCAAGTACAATAAAATTCAAGAGCTTTAGAAACCAAACAAGTATCAATCAAAATTAACCAAAATTCCCCAGGTAATTCTGAATTTGAATTATGCTCCCTCCACTTTATCCTTCCCAACTCCCAAAATAACCGTCCCTAAACACAAAAGCCTCCGCCCAAAAGACGGCTGGAGAAGAAAAAGAACAACCAATAAAGGAACGCTTTAAGTCCTAGTCCAACTACATAATTCAAAGGCACTGTTTAAAGAACTAATCTGCTTGAACCCATTTGAAATTCCCAGTTCTTGAACTTAAAAATTGATGGGAAAACAACCAATTTGAAGAAACCTAAGTAAAAACATCAATGCATGGTAATGATATTTAGGGGTGAAACCAAAGTAAACTAAGAAATCTTTTACTGTATTCAGCAGAACACTTATTTTCAACCTCAACTCTTTGAATTGTTTTGATCATCTTTAATTTGAAGAAGCCTAAGTAAAAACATCAACGCATGATAATGATTTTCAGGGGTGAAACCAAAGTAAACTAAGAAATCTTTTACTGTATTCAGCAGAACACTTTTTTTCAACCTCGACCCTTTGAATTGTTTTGATCATCCTTATTTATTCATTGTTTTGTACCTTCTTGAAGAAATGTTTTATTAAAGACTCCAGAAGTGAATCTTTAGTACAAAATGCAAGGTTCGAATCTTAAGCATGATCTTACGCGGTTGGCTTTCACTGTTCATGGCGGAGATGGACACTGTGCAGGAGAGCCCGGTGGAGCTGACGTAGCCTAAGGAATGCGGATTTCGCCTGGCACCCGAATATCGGAAAGCAGAGACTGTCGTTAGATTCGAGGCCTCGACCTTAAATACTCCTACCGAAGTGTCTTACCACACAGCCGCCCGCCCCTTGGTTGAGTCATCAACATTGGCAAATCCATTATAGATAGTACTGATAAGCAAGCGCAGCTAATAAAATAAATCATTTACATAAACATTTTTAACGAATATTCAATTGAAAATTTGATAATAGGCATCAAAAACTAAAATTTTGACAACAAAATTTCGGTGTGAGGATGGAAAATTGTTCAGTTGTTAACTAAATCGTTATTGTTACTTAACATCATGTAAAGTTTTTTTTTAAATAACTTGCTTAAAAAAAATAATCAAAAGGGAGATATGGACAAATAGTGATCTTAAAAATTCATATATATAATGCTGCTGAAAATCCCCTTGAACAAAAATAATGTTTTACTAGACTTAATACGGAGGGAGAAGAAGATGTTTCTTCTTAATTTTTTTTTCATTCACATGCTCTGATCATAATAAATGGTTGTGATGATAGGAAAAAGGACAACGAGAACGGCATGAGGTGCTGATAAAAGACACATTATATTAGCTCAAATGCATAAAAAAAAAAAAGATATGAGCAGCTTTTTCATTTTTAGGGAATCAATTGAAAAAGCATATAAAAATTAACTTAAAATGACTTGCAATAGATTTATCAGCTCGACTAGTTTTTTTTATTTTGTTTCTTAAATTCTGATGACCATACAGAAGACCTTATAATAAACAAAATGAGGTTTTAATAAGTTGTTTTTGAACAACGAAACATGAGCTAATTGATAAGACACTTCACATGTAATTAAAAAGTAATGAATTCAAGTAATCAAGAGGGCAAATGGAGAATTACAATTAATCCTTTGTATATACCAGTGTCTGTGTGGGACACACTCAATGTGCGTGCACTTTGTAAAACATATGATACACTAAGAAACATAAACACATGTACAATATGTAAACATAAAAGGGGAAAAATGCGCAAAGAGATGAAATGTGAATGAGTTATAAATAAATTCTTTGGTAGGAGAGGAAAAAGATAACTAAATATCTTACTAATTTATAGCTAGGGAAAATTTATAAAAGAAAGTACAGATTATTCAAGTAAATTGTATTCAATACTAATCGAGATCACAATAAAAAAAATGAGAAGAATACAACGAACCTAAAAGAAATTAGAAGAATGCTTAGGAGAATCCAACTAATCTTCAAATGTTTAAAAGGCTACGATCACTCCTATCTTTTGGATACAAAAATCGTGATTTTTTACCGATGGTGAAGAAAGAAGTGCAGCAGTAGGTATACTGTAGTCTTCATGTCTTTCAAATACCATGAGATAAACATGGACAAATCGAATCAAAGTAACTGTATTGATATAGGAAGAGGAAATTGCAGTGTTAAGTTTTTTTAATTGTAATTATATTGTCATCATTTTGCCCTTAACAATAAGGCTAAGATGATAATTCAAAAGGATGACATATTTTTTGAACATCAACCCTTGCTCACATTTTATATATATAGTGAGAAAGGCACAGACTGTGTATATATATGCACATTAAAAATAATAGGAGTATATCTTTTATTCTTTCGAAAAGAGAGAAAGTTATTCGTTGTTTTGGAAGTTTTATTTGTAGTTGTAAAAGTGGAAAAGAGTGTCAAATTTTGTATATGTAGCATGTATATAGACTATCTAGTGTATACACTAGTGTATAAAAATTTTACTCTTTTTTAAGTATTAATCTTTTCTATACTGATAGGATTGGATGAATGTCACATTATCTGAATTTGAAATTGAACATTAAATTTTGTGCATGTGGTATGCATTTAGACTCGCTAGTGTATACACTGTCAGTGTATAAAAGATTTACTATTTTTTAAAACAAAACCCATGCCTAGACACTATAATTTTAAAACGTATATATAAGCCGTAATGTTTTATAATCAACCATGTTTAGCTTGACGACAAGCACAATATCGAGCACCCATGTAGAAAGGGATTTTTCAAGCTTAAGTTGGAGAATACTGAAATTACCTTAATGTCAAAAGTATTAAAAATTAGATTAGATTGAACTGAATTAATTAGGTAAGTCGGCTCATCAACGGCTACCATTTCAAGCCAGTTATCCTCCTCCTCCCCAAAATATGATGCATTCTTATTATAGATTTGAGTTTAGATTCTGAATGGGGTTTTCTTTTCGAATTTAGTTGAGGTTTTGCATGGCTATGAATATTCCTCCTTTCAGAATTCAAAGTCTTATGGTCGGAGAGAAAAGAAATTCAAGAATAATTAAATTTCATTCCCCAGAGTGAAGTCGGTGCTGTTTGTTTGGATAGTGAAATTATCCAAAATAATATTTCGCTTGCATTATAAACACATTTCTCAACCCACATTTTTATATTTCCAACTATCTTTTTATCTCACATACATCATATCAGGAAAAGTGCTACAGCAATTATTCCAGATAATATTTTAAATAATACTCTATCCAAATAGCTGAACCTCTTCATTATACGGTTTTTAGTTAAATCCTCTCTTTTTCTTTTCGGATGTCACATAATCTAAATTACAACATGTGGATTGGAATCTTTGTAGTGTTAAAAAACTTTTGGCTTTAGCCATAATAACATAATAGTATAATTAAGCATACCGGTAATATATAGTCCCGTTGTTTGCGTCTTGATTTGTTGTTAATTAAGCTTTAATCTGTTTATATTACTTCCACCATATTGGCTTGTTGTAATCTTGTAAAAAGCGTATTTATATGTATCACCCTAATATCACTTCCATCAATCAATATAATAAATTAAAAAACTACCAAGCTGGATTAACCTCCTCAAATGCGAGATTCTTTTGCAAACAAACTTTGCAAGCATTTGTTTGATAAATTTTTGACATTTTAACATAAAATGTCCAAAATTTATCAAGATTGCGCACTTAAAGGATCAAATGCATTTCCGTTAAAACTTTGGATATCAATTTGGTCCTTACCCAACAAACACTTTTTGCCTATAAATGTTGTATCTCCTTCTTGCACAGTTTTGTCGAATCTTGATCGATGGCTAACCGAAGGTTACTTTCTATCTTAACCTCTTTACTCAACTGAAGTAAGCAATTAATTTCACGCCACTGGAATACTTAATTATTTCGCATTATGAAGTTTTTGTTGAAAACATTTCCAGGTTAGACTGTTAGAGAGAAAGATGGCAATAATCACCGGGGCAGCCAGTGGCATAGGTGAAGCAACAGCAAGAATATTCGTGGAGCATGGAGACTTTGTGGTGGTTGCCGACATTCAAGATGATCCCGGCCATCAGGTCGTGGAATCCATCAGTTCATGACAAAGCCACGTACAAGCATTGCAATGTGAAGAACGAAAAAGAAGTAGAGGAAACCGTAGCATATGCTATCCAGAAATATGGCAGTCTTGACATCATGTTTAGCATTGCCGGGGGCCTTGGTCTTAAAGGCAGTATTCTAGCCATAGATGCTAAAGATTTCAACGAAACCATGGCAGTAAATGTTCGTTGTTCTGCCCTTGCTATTAAGCATGCGGCTAAGGCCATGGTGGCTGGAAAAATTCGCGGCTCGATTATGTGAACTGCGAGTATTGAAGCTACACTATCTACAGGAGGTCCAGCTGCATATATGGCTTCTAAGCATCTGTAATAGGTCTTGTTAAAGCTGCTGCAGTTGAGCTAGGAGAGTATGGAATAAGAGTTAATTGCATCTCTCCTGCGTGTATTGCCATGCCAATGGTGTCTAGTTCTTCGAGATTGGCTCCAGAACAGATTCATAGATTTCTAAGTTACCGAGTTAACCTCAAGGGAGAATCCCTGAACGGCAAACATGTTGCTGAGGCTGCTCTATTTCTTGCCTCAGATGAATCTGCCTACATAAGTGCACATGATTTAGCTGTTGATGGTGGGATTAGTGCTAGATCAATCTATTTGAAGTAGTTTAACCATGTTGGTTGTGTCTTGTGTCAAAAAAGGTGTGATCAGATCACCACAGGACATGCATTTGATCTCTAAGAGTCTCGGAAGTTCAATAAAGATATTGTGCATCGGAATTTTTATTAATTTTTTTAGTATGGAAAGGGTGGGATTTAATAAACGAACAAGTAGCTTGGTTAGAGTCTAAAACCCGTTAGATGCTTATTAGAGCTGGTCGAGAATGCTGGTTTAAGGATAATGAGCCACGCTTGAACTTAGTGATACTCTGCTCGCGTGCTTGTCCAGAAACTCCACTTACACCCTCTTTCCCGGACCATACACATGTAAGTATGTGCATATACACTATTAAATTTTAAATGTTTATGCAAAATTATCAAGACACCTATAAATAAATACCCTTTGCAGTGGTCAGAAGCCAGAAAAGCCTCATAACTTGCCAGTGGAGGGTAAAAACTCATATCTGTAGTTATCATGAGCAAGTCACCTATGCCCGTATCATAGTCAGAAATGCACTGTTTGAGAGCCTCCAGAAATTCTCCCTCTGTTGCATGACTATTCAACAAAGATGTCATGTATTCTTTGGTAATGTTTGCATATGTCACTGCTATATCAATCGAAATACGTATGAGAACAACATAAGTTTTTGCCGAGGCACTCCTGGGATTTGACGCCAGAACTCTCATGCAAAATTCTCGTCCTTCTTTATGACTTCTTTTGCTGCAAAATTCCTTAGCAAATTGGTTTGGTTCACTTGGTGCTGGAGCCGGTGTTGTTGCTACAGAATGATCTTGTTCTGCATAGGCTGTTGGTGATTTGGAAATGAGGAATGTCACAAACAAAGCAACACCATGTTTTCGAGTTATATGACGTTAGAAGGGATTTGCACGTTCCACCACAAATTTATAGTCTTCTTCATGCTGTAGCATTGCATGTGTTTCAACTGTGATAACCATTATCACGGGTTCTAGCTGGAACTCATTTTAACTGTTTCCTCCCAAGAATAGTATAGCCATGATCAGGGAGAAGAACTCCTGAGTTCAAAGCTATCATACTTTGTTCAACAACTTCTGGATTTTCCCATTTGGTGACCTTAAAGGCATGGATTAGACGTAGTAGTTGACATTTAATAACAGGTGTATACTTAGCTAAATTTTACGGCTTCCATTAGGCGTGTACTTGTAAGTTTTGCAGTTTAATTTGAATATAGAATTGGTATCTTCTCACTTCCATATTTGGCTATAAGTAGAACTTGGAAATTCTTCACGCAGCAGCGAAACTTTAATTCCTTCCTAGATGGTCAAGACTCAAGAGGTTAAAACTCGTACACCTCTGTCCTAGCTCAAATGAATGGATACAACAATTGAAGGAGGTGCTGATTTAGTTATGTTTTACTGAGGTGCTTCAAAAGTAGGTAGGAATTGGAATTGGAAGATCGACGTTCCACCAAAAATAACAACACCTAAAAGGACACGGACGTTATGCTTCTCAATTCCTTTATTCTGTTGCTTCTCGGTGACTGCCACAATTATAGTACATCTTCAGTTTGAAAATTGAACAATTGGGACGAATAGCGCTGGGATTCGGACAGAAGAAGCAAGTTTATTCAAAGGGAGGCATGAAGCAATTTTTGGACAAGGATCCCAGCAGCAGGGTAATGTCGTCCCCACAATACAGCCATGAGTTGAAAGTCATATCATACCCCTAATTATATACAATATTGTATAGTTTGGCAAGGAAAAACATGCTGACAAACAAAAGATAGTCTTTAATTAAAGCATTAATTGGCATTGATAAGAGTGCCGATGCTTTAGCATTCTTGGCATTGACAGAAATCAGTAACAAATGCTTGATCCGTACTAATTATGCTTTTAAGTTTTAACCAACTTAATTTATTTTCAAAAGGAAAAAAAAAACCCAACTTAATTGGGCTACAGCCACGTGAGGTGTTCAAACAAACTCCTCCATGTATTAGTTGGACTGTTGAGAGGCACCACATGTCCACAGCAATATTTGGGCACCCACGTGTTGTTATTGCACAAGAAAATTAATATGAGGCGTGGCTGAATATAATCCTATGGTAAGTGGAAAGGATTAATCTTTGGTACAATAATACCGTATAACTAGCACTGGACATGAATTTGATTAATTATTAGGAAACTTGCAGGTTCACCTAAAGA
Source organism: Coffea arabica (assembly GCF_036785885.1). Taxonomy (NCBI): domain Eukaryota; kingdom Viridiplantae; phylum Streptophyta; class Magnoliopsida; order Gentianales; family Rubiaceae; genus Coffea; species Coffea arabica. Next base: position 11,776,458 of record NC_092313.1, on the reverse strand, counting down.
TATTGTACATCTGAATTTTGAAGTATAAATGCCAACAATAATAGATTTAGAATATTTTCTTAGAATTCTTTAAAATTTCCAATTTTAAAAAAATAATTACTTGGACTTCATCGATAGAGAATTATATATATCAAGGACAACTTTTTTATACAGTGTTAGTGTATAATTTTATTTTTTTTTTTACACTTGCAAGTTTAGATCATGCTACACAGTATGAATTCAAATTTGAATTTTAAATCATGCACATGTGGATATGTCGAAATTTGGTTTGTAAAAAAATCGCTACACTACCAGTGTATAAAAAAGTTAATCCTTATACTAATAGTCCTATGGAATAACAGACATTTACCTCTATGTTGTTTTAGTTTATAAAGTTTCGAGAACTAAATTTATTAAAACCTATTGAGCATGTTTTCACTTAGTTGAGCCAAAAATCCTTCGTCCTTCACAAATTCACTAATCAAGTTATTAGATGTAATTCTGAATTGAAAGTCCTATGATTGCTTCATTTATTTCACTAACATGGACTAATTACGTATGTTATTTTAGCACTTTTAATTTAGATCCGGGCTTTTTATCAGTTTTATTAAGGAATCAAAACTGTGTGCTCGCTAGTATGAGTCTTTTATAATGGAGCGAAAAGATCATCTTTTATGAGTCTCTTATAATTTAATCACTAGCTAGTATCAATTGCTCCATTCTTCTGTTTGTTTGAATTGCTAATAATTGAGAAGAACCCAAATGGAATAACAAATGTTTTTCTCCCGGGGTCGAAAGATGCATGTTTCTATATTTGGATTCCGAGTTTCAGATTCAAACAAAACGTTGACACAAACCTAATTAGGATTCATAATATCCATCGATTCTTCAAGTTCATTGAGAAACCATACCCTGATGTAAAGCAGATCTCCAATACTTACCGTCCGAACTTTTTTTTTTCTTAGAATTTTTGCCAGCAATTTAACTTCCAAAAGAGAGATACACAACAAATTGTTTGTATCAATTGAGTCTTTTTCCCGTTTTCACGTAGCAACGACAAACTTTTATTTATTAGGTCGAGACTCCAAGATCTAGAGATCTCAAATTTCAATTCTTTTTTCTCTTTTCCGACTCTTAAATTCCACGTCTTCCTGCTAAAAAGGAAAAAAACTAACTATTATTTATTTATACTTGTAGCAATAGTCCACACAAAGTGCAACTTAACGAATATTAAACGCAAGGTCCATACAAAGGCGAACACATGCTCTCGCAAATTTGTGTTTGGCCGCAAGTGAGTGATCTTCAACATTACTAGATATCAAAATTTGCTCACAATTTTCTAACTGCTCAGAAGCCCGAAGTGCATCATCACTTGCCATTACAGGACCATCCTTCACTTCTCCAGTTATATTCAGCAAATAATCTTGGCCTTGACTGGTGTCGTTTCTTCCGCTCCTGAAGAAACATCTTTATCTGCATAAGCTGTCAGTGATTTGGAAATGAAGAATATTGCCATAATAAAAGTCAAACATAGTACTAGATTGTTTTTAGACACCATTCTTCAAGTTATTTGAGGTTCCGAGGGATTTGCACTTTCCAACTCGAATTTATAGTCTTTTCTCATCCAGTAACAGTGCAGGTTTTTGAACTGTGATAAACATTTTCATGGGCTCTAGCTGGAATTCCATGTTAACACTCTTTCCTGCCAAGAATAGAATAGACGTGATCTGGGATGTAGTAATAGTAATAGCTAAAATTTGATACCAGGTTCATACTTTTGCTAAATTTACAGCTTTAATTAGACCTATAGCTTGGCTTGTAAGACTTAAGTTTAAATTGAGTCGGTAACTTCCCACTATACGCAGTCGAAGGAGATTGCATCTTTACGCAGCTATTTCCATCCCTTCCCCCTTCTTAAATCCCACCCCTCTTCAGCTAATAATGGTTACCGGCTAATCCGGTTAATATTTATCCAACCAAGATGTTTCTCATTTTATTTTCCTTCTCTCCTGCTACTCCCCAAAATCCAACTTCCCAACACCCTTCCCTGCAATCCCATACTCCTCTGCCTCCTCCGTATGCCTATCACCACCTCCCTTAATTTTTTTTTTCTCTTTTTTTTTTTTTTTTTAATTCTCTTGCCTCTCTCTACTGATACCCCAGTTCCTACCTGCCATCCTACGTTCTTCTTATACATTTCCTATTTTTAATTGATTAATGGTGGCACTCTACCATTCCCTGATACATTTAACAAGAATTTGTGGATTGATATTGATTTGGTAATAGAAAGTGGATGGCTGCCATGGTGGATGCAGGAGTAGAGAGAAGTTGTGGGTGGTGTTAGACACCAAAGACAGATGACGAGAAGAAGCTGTGCAAGTAGGGATATTTTCTCTGTAATGTAAAACACTATCAGATTAGTAGTATTCTTTAAATTATCAAGACTTTATGAACCACCATTTGTAGCGTCTGTAACTATTACTCATATCACAAACCCCAGGAGAAGACTAATGAGTGTGGTAGGCTAGGCGCAATGGATTGGCATCGGTCAACAAATCTTTAGGTCGGTATATGTTGTTTTCTTGACAAATTGCTGGGTAGAAGGATTTAATTAAGTTTTGGAGCAAACCTTTTAACTTCTCTTCTCCTCCTTAGACAAGGTGGAGGAGCTGGACACAAGGCAGTCCAGCAACAATCATTTCTCTTTCATAATTCTAGGGTCTCTTTACTTAAAAGGAGTTAGTTTGGAATTTTCGTCATTGGAGTTTTCCTATGTAGAAATAAGAGTTTCGATTTTGATGTCAAATTTAGAGTTCTTTCTTGAACTTGAATTTGGGATTTTATGCGTTTTTTTTTCAGGGAAAAAAAAGGTATTAGCAAAAATAAAAATAACCAATTGTATCAATGGCACTAGGATAATTTTGTAGAAGTGAATAATTTTTTTTAGGTAGTCCAGCAAACAATTGTGCGAGAAAATGCCCATGAATTCTTAATTATTTCTAATTAGGGAAAAATCAAAACCACAGTGCAAAACTCAGCAAGTGTAGTTTCCACCAGCAACGACATACACGACTACTTCAAATCTAAACAAATAGCATCTCATTTTTATATGGTTTCTATAATTTGGTTCCAGATGGTTTTAGAAATCACAAGCCTGGACATGTAGGATTGTAAGATCCTATTTGCTTTTATGCAAATACACGAAATATATGTTAAGAAATGTTAAAAAAAAAAGGTGTAAATTGAACAACAAAAAAAATTTCTACTCAAAGTTATGGTTTTCAACATTACATTCTAGTACCATATAATTTTAGGTGCCACACATTTAATTTTATCTGTGGACTAAACATAAAAAAGAAAGCAACAATGATTTGTTTAAATTGATCAAATATGACATTTAAATCCTACATTACCAAACATTCTCTTATGTCACAAATTATGGACATAAAATACGAAGATTCTAATGGTTTAATTAACATTTATCTAAATCTAGCAATCCTATCAGCATTGTAATTGGGTCAGAAAATCGTAAGCTTGTAATAATAGGATCGAGACCCTCACAACTATTGTACAAAACTTAAATATGTTTCATATATTTAAGAACTAAAGTACAAAAAAAAAAAAAAAAAAAAAAAGCTGCTGGTTGCCATTAATTATTTTGTTTTGCTGGAAACCTGAGCAGAAGCAGTCAAACGTTGATTTGATTCCCAAACAAAACCTTATTCCGTCTTCATAGATATCTTGAACTGCATTCGTTTGGCTCACCTTTTGGAGTTCATATAGCATTCAATTTCTATACGTTACGTTTTCTTCTTGATAATTGTGCCAAAAAGATCACTAAACAAAAACTCTTTTTGCCCAATACGCTAGAAGGAGTTAATGTTCAGAGGACGCCATAATAGATAACCATTTTGATGGAATTCTGAATGAATGGTAGGTTGCTTATTCCTTTTGGTAGCTATTACATTGACAGATAAGATGATTTTTTCTGGTAATATCGTATGCAATTGGTTTAGGTGCATGCAAGAGGATTATCGCATCAGAATATCCATTACCTCTTTGACAGCATTATTGCACTTAAAGATTATCACTTGTTAACACAAGCTGAGTGCGTCTGCCTTGAATGCTCTATCATAAAAACGAGCATCTAATATGGTAGAAGTTTATTACTAACTCACTCTTTTCCGCAAGCAACTTGAGTGAATGCTTATCGCCAACCACTACCAGATGCAATTTGGTCACGAAATTTGCAGAAATTACCAAATGAAAAATATCCGTGAATAGAAAATTAATTTCAGGGCCAAAGTTCACGTTGTTTTTTTTTTGTGACTACAAAAGTTAGAATTTCTACTGAAATGATAGTGAGAGTCATATATACCAACTGGTCCTACCAACTTCTGTCATTTTATGCTGAATCAACGGTTTGTACAAGTTTCTAGCTGCCAACACATGGCTAAATTTGCTGCCCTAAATAGATCACCAAGTGTACAAGTTTCTATGAATTGTATGTCCAGAAATTAGCCAGAACTTCATTTCGTTAACCGTTGCAACTAGTGTTGTTAGACCCAGACTAAATCGACCGATTCGACCGGTCCAACCATAAATCGGGCTTCTTTTCGAACTAGTTTATAGTATAAAATCGCTTTAATAAAAAATCAATCAAATCCATCAAAAATTGGTTAAACAAGTGACCCGATTTGACTGGTTAACCTGATTTTCAAACTTTTCTTTCTTCTTTTTCCCAAATATAAGTTGAGTTACCTAAATTGTAACACTTTCATTTATTAAATAAAAAAATCATCTATTTAGTACAAATATCAAAATTACTCGCTTTCCTAAATGATCTCTAAATCAAGATGTTTTCATTCCTATGATCTCATTAATTTAGCATCAGTGATTCCAACTTGCATTAATTTGTTTTAATTTAGTTTTTCAAGTAGGTTTGGAGAATGGATATATTTTAACCATGAATTTACATTTTTATATATAAAGGTGTATATTTGATTGCAAGTATAATATTTTTGGAACATTTTTCATGATTGGCCAAATATAACCAAGAACTTAATTTTAATATTTCAGAAACTTATAAAAATATAATATAATTATAACATCATGCTGACGTCAGCAAGTTTTTGAGAACGGTTCGATTGATCCGACCCACCCAATAGTTTAACGGAGTCGCTATCTGATCCGAATTTAACAACATTGGTTGCAACTACAATTTGGCATCCCATTATTTTTTCCCCCTTATCAATTCGGTCTGTCCTAATCATGCATGACATATTTTAATTGCTGATAGGTATATTCCGAATTTCGTACTCTTATCTCATAGGCAAGACGCCGCGTATTTGTGACGTTCGCACATCATAGTCGACAAAGCTTTTATCCATGCAACATCATATATGACATTTGAATCGTCTAAAGAATCACAAGATCAAACATATAGAAATCCTTTATAAAAAAAAAAAAAAGAAGCAAAGTATAGCCTTCTTTTCATTTTTAAGACCATACATAAAAATATACTTTAAGATATGTTAAAGAAAATTGTAATGTCAACAAAAAGTTACTTCAATTTAAATATATGGTTTTCAACATTATACACATGATAGCAAATAAATTTAGGTGCCTTACACATATTGCCAGTAAATTCTTGGAAAGGTGATGTCCCTAACTAATTAAATTGTCTTTAATAATATGTCATGGTTCAAAGATGATAGAGCCTCAATTATTGTCTTTTCAATTGGTTTAGGTAAATGCTAGAGGATTATCCCATCATATTATCCAGACCTTTTGTTCATTTTTTTTTTTTTGAAGTGACTGGTCCCATCAATTTTGTTTTTTGATGCTGAATGATGTATTTGCGCCCACCCATGTGGTAGGTATAGAATAGTTTTGCCACATTTCATCATCAACTGTGTCGAAGTGTAAACTGGAAACCAAGCTGCAGCCAACACATGGCTAACAAAAGCGTACAAGTTTCTGTGGAGGGAAATCAAAGAAAATGGCCCCTCTCCAATAATTTCTGTTGAGCTTGCGTTAATAGCAAATGAATTATAGCAGTACAATTGTTATAGCAATATGTCCAGTTTATTTCTCATGTTATGAAAGTCAAATCATGTGAACTTTAATGAGAATTAAAATTGTAAGCCACTAAATCGAGAACGAGAAGATCCAAATCAGAAGTGACGAAAGATATAAGAACTAGTAAAATAAGAGGAAGGTTGAAAATGAAATTGATAAGATACGTGGAAGACGAGAGCTGCAATCTGTCAGCCGTTAACTTCTGCATTTGTCGCTCGCAGGTTAACCTGCAGAATGTGTCGGTCCGTGTAACATGGAGCTGGCATTTGAAGTCCAATGCCAACTAATTTCCGATGCCCTAACGAGATTGCAACGTTATCCATGGATATTCATTCCATGTATGTCAACGACTGGTCTCTTTTTCTTTCGTGAAAATGAATGAAACAGGGGAAAGCCAATTAGTCTTGTTAAATTTATGTTTGAAGTCTGATGGAATTGATCATACTCACAACTGGTAAATCCATCCAAGAGTTCACGTTCTTCATTTTTTTTTTTTTTTTTTTTTTGGGGTGCAAGATCTACCTATTCTACTTAAGAGTATTTATTTTTAAATTAATAATTCTTATATATATATTGACGTTGACGGGACAATGTCGTCCTCTTTTTTTCTTTTTTTTTTTATTACCCCGTTTGTTTGTTGAAAAAAAAAAAGAATATTCACATGTAAAATAAAGAAGATGCCATCCTCATTTTTTAAATTTTTTTGTTTTGGCCTTTTCGCTCCGTTCTTAGTTCTTACTCCCAATCATCGCATATTTTAATTACCGGAATTACCCTACCTATATTCTAAATTTCGAACTTATCCATGGTCAGTTTCGTCCATAGGGCGACAACCAAAACCATGGGCAAGACGCCGCGTATGGCAACATCATTGTTATTTGACGTTAGGTAGCGCATCCCAGTTGGTCCCACCTCATTGGATAAACCTAAAGAATTGACGATCAGGATTCTACCACGTTGGATAGAGATCCAATTTCCACATTATTGTTGGTCCCACCAGTTCAAGATTAGGATAGGATGACCAAATAATGGCAACATAAAAATTGGAAATATGCGGTTTGCCCCTTCTATTCTTGCTGACTATCTCATTGTACCACAAGACCATTACTTACATTGAATTGCAATTTCTTTAGAAATATATATATCAAGTAATAAAAGTAGCTTGTTCTTCAACTATGGCTACTTTGCAAAAGCACTCGTGGTTTTTAAAGCAAAATATTTTTTTTTTCCTTAAAGTTTATTCTTAGATGTGTATTGTTCACCACATTCTACTCATATTAGAGCTCAAAAATTATTCTCTATACAAATGCTTACTTTAGCTCATAGCTCAACTAGAAAGATTTGGTTCCCAAATATTTGAGCTCTCAGTTGAAGTATCAACATTTGTTGTTGTTCACATTCTTGAATTGACTTCATAAATTAAAAGTCAGATTGACATATTACGCAGTTTAAAATAAACAATCAAGAATAATAAAGTGAGATTGCAATATTTGCATTAAAAGTATAAGTATTGAAGGGATCAATTTAATGTAATCAAATTATTTTAGGTAGTTTAGGTGTATAAATTTGAGATATAGGTATAAAATTCAGGGGAGGATCTACATTTTTTTTCCCTAGAGAGCCTTAAACTACAATTTCCCGAATATTCGAGTATATCCACAAGCTTCAAGAGTTGAGTTGATCAAATAATTGACCAACTCCTGACGTGGATCCTGGCTGTCTGGTCCGCCGAACTTGACTTTACTTGATGGAGCTTAACCAATAATACGGCGCCACCTAGATGCAGTTCAGGGCAAACATGTTCGTAGGGTTTGATCGTGCCACAGCGGATAACGGGGTCCCACATACCGTCTGGCTTTTGTATATATACCCATTTCCAAAGATTTGGAAAGGCAACCCAAAATAATAGAAAAATTGTGACAGCACAATCGAACGGCTGCAGCAATGGCTAGAATTTCCATGAATCACCGGATTTTGACGTGGGATAATCGGGAAATTGAGTATTCCGGTGACCCCGCGATCCATATACCGGATACAGTTTTCAGATTTCTTGATGAAGAAAGTGAAGGGTCGTTGGTTGGCAGCTTTAGCGACAATGGTGAAAATGAAATCCAGGACGACGATAATAACGAAGAGAAAGACGTTCCAGCGAATGATCGAGATAAAAGTTTTTGGGAATCACAAAATCAGCTGTTGCAAGTAAGATTCCCTTCTCTGTCTGTTTTTCTTTGAGAATTACAGGTATTATTCTTCTTTTGATTCATCAACGGCCCTCAAGTCCACAATACTGCCATGCATGGTCCTGAATTCCATTGTTGATTCTCGAAATTCAGCACATTTTCATAGAATTTTAAGTATACTTAAAGAAGAATGAGAAATAGTACTTCAAAAGTTAAACAAGCTTGTGAATGATGGCGGCAATATCAATTATCAAATGAAGACCGTGGAAACGGAAAATTCATGTTCAAGCCTTACAATATTGCATGAATTTACTTCCCATTTTCATTTAACAAGTCCTCTTTTGATATTCTGATGTTCTGAAATGTTGTCTCGAATATCCTTTGATCTCTCAGTAGGAACTATAATTGGTATTAACATTTGTGAAGTGTTTTTGGTTCAGGGTACATTATGCAGAACAAGTTCTATAGAATCAAAAATCAGAACTATCACAAAAGAAGCAGTAAAAGAAGTACAACAGTCGGGGAATCTGATCTGTAATTGCGGAAGAGCAACTAATGCTGACGGTTGCAAAAATTGTCTGATGAAAGAGGTCTGCAGACGCCTTCAAAGTGCAGGTTTCAATAGTGCAATTTGCAAGTCCAAGTGGAGGAGCTCACCAGATATTCCATCAGGTAATTCAAAATTCCAATATCTGCTTTAGTAATTACTAATTTATTGTCAGATTAGTTGTTTATATTTTGTATAATTTTATATTAGGGACCACTCCTATCAAGATCTACAACAACTCTTCAGCTGTTAAACTATTAATAAAATTTTGTCCATAAATGAGCTCCATCTATATCTATAGCCTGTGATGCAGAGATATTTAGCTCCAATCTGAAACGTCCATGCACCTGTAGATGGTTCACTTTTTCTCGAGGGTCATGTTCTGTTAGCCGGTTAAAAGCTCCGTGGACTTCTTCTTTCTCCATGACTTTTTTGTCCTACCCTGTCTAAATGTGCAACAATAAGTGACAAATTTCATTATTTGGTTATGAACAAAATATCGATCGCCTTCTTCTTTATATAAAACAACAACAACAAATGAAAAGACAACTCAGTGGTCCAGTTAATTACTCTCCTCCTAAGTGAAGAAGATGATGCTTAGGAACTCGAAGAAATAAAGAATATTTCTGCTTGTTATTCAATTCCAACCGAATCTTAATAGGCTTCTCAATTGCAGCACTTACGCTGTTTTGCAGGTGAACATACCTTTCTGGATGTAATAGACAACTCAAATTCCAAAAAAGGAGCGAGGGTGATCATAGAATTGAGTTTTCGAGCCGAATTTGAGATGGCAAGAGCAAGTGAAGAATATAACCAGCTTATCAAGAGGCTTCCCGACGTATTTGTAGGTAAAATTGAAAGATTGTTGTCTTTAATCAAGATTTTGTGCTCGGCAGCTAAAAGGTGCATGAAGGACAAGAAAATGCACTTGGGGCCATGGAGAAAACACAAATACATGCAAGCTAAATGGCTGAAAACTTGTGAACGTACAACATCTTCTGCACCCTTATCAACAGTATGCTCTAGCCGACCAGCTCGGCCGAGGGCTTCCATGCTTACAGTAGATTTGTTGGAGAGCATGCCCGGTTTACATCTTACAGCAGTTGAAGTCATATAGATCATCTGTTCCACTTCTACTTGGCCTTCAATTTTCGTGTGCGTGTACAAAATAGCGAGATGCCTTCGGGCCTTCCGAGAAAATCTTATTGTGCTTTTTGATCGTTTGCTCTACCGAGTGTATCTATATTTTGGTCTGATAATATTTTTGGTTTAGAAAGGAATTGCAGTCACAAATATTATACCATTCTTGAAAGACAAAGCCCATTAATGGTACGCTGCGAATTGTAAACAAGATGTCTCATCTGATTTCGAAATTAAATGCACTTAAATTAGTACTTTTGAAGAGTTACTAATGAATTTGATTTTAATATCCCTTCCTACCCAGTTTAACCAATTTAAGGTGAGATACAACTATCAAAAGGAGATTTGGCCTCTAAATAAATTCATCTTACTGTGTAGAGGAAGAGAAAATGTTGACATAAGATTAGACAGAGAGTACTCACTTGATTTCATCCATTAATAATAAAGGTAAGGATCATAAAAAAAAAAAATAAAGAAACTGCAGGTGCGGCCCTTCAAATGAAACAACAAAAGAAATCCGTCAATCCGAAAAAGAATAGTTGTTTCTTCTGTGAAATTGAAGGGTATAAAAAGAAATATTGTACTAACTATCACGCTTAGTGTGCTAAGAAAGATATGTTTCTTAATTTGGTTTATTCTGAAATTAATTTAACTTCGGTATCGAGACACATATGGTGATTAGATTTTGGTGCAACAACTCACATCAGTGTATCTATGTAAGGTTGTCTGAATTGTCGAAAATCTAATGGTAATGAAAAATATCTATTTAGGTGATGGTAAAACAGTTCAAATTGAGATAACAGAAGTTTTTAAATTATTGTTAAAAATCAAAGTTTATTTGAATCTTAATCAAACATTTATTATACCGTCTTTTCGACGAAATTTGATTTTTTTTTCTATTTTAAACAAATTTGGTTATTTTTGTGCATTTAAAAATAAAAAATTTTAATTGTTTCATGATTCAAAATTAGTTGGTTCTGATTATTTAATACACTACGATAATCTATATTTAATTGATACAATTATCTCATTTAATGAATCCTTGCATTTATGTACTAGAAGAGTAAAGAGAAAATTAATCAATGAAAATTCGACTGCATTATAGCATAAGAGATTAGATCATATTTCCAAATGGAGAATAGAAAGACTCGTGTCAAATGAAATTCTCGACTGTTTGAATTTTACAAATTTTGATGATTTTATTAGCTGTATAAAGAAAAAACAAACTAATAAAAAGAGATTTGAAACCAATAGATTATTAGACGTCTTAAATCTTATACATAACATCTGTTTGAAATGGTCAACAATATTTTATAACGTTCATAGAGAATTTTTCAAGATATGACTACATATCTCTCATTTCTGAAAAATCACAGTTGTTGGACGTGTTCAAAATTTTTAAAATTGAAGTTGAGAATCAACTCAACAAAAAAGTTAAAAACGTTAGATCTGACCATGGTTATGAATATTATGACAAATATGGCGGTTCAAGTGAACAATGTCCAAGATCATTTGCTAAATATCTAGAGAAATGTGATATCGTCTCACAGTACATTATGCCGAATTCACCCACTATGAATGATGCAGTTGAAACACGAAATAGAACACTTAAAGATGCGGTAAGGAGTGTGATATGTTATTCTACCTTACCAGAATTATTTTGAGGAGAAGCACTTTGGACTGCAACATATATTCTTAACAAAGTTTCAACTAAAGTAATTATAAAAATTTCTTATAAGTTTTAGACAGGAAAAAAACACAATTTGAAGCATTTACATATTTGAAAATATCCAATTGAAGCAAAACCTTATAGGTCAAATGAAAATAAATTGGACTTAAAAACCGTTAATTGTTATTTTATTGAATATTCTGAGAGATTCGGGGGTTACAAATTTTATGATCTCACCACTAAATTGATTTTCAAAACGCAAAATGTTCGAATCTTTAAAGATGTCAAATTTGGGAGAGAAGATACAGTAAGAGACCTTATTTTTAAGAGAAATATGTTAATATTCCCACAAGTTTCATTGATCTTGTTCAAAATCTTATTCCTGATCTTGATTGTGATATAACAAATCAAGATAATATCGAAAAATAAACTGTTATAGAATAACAAATTCTATCTCTTCAAGAATCAGTGCCATTAAAAAAATTTACTAGAGAAAAGAGAAGTCCAGTATCAGATGATTGCATTATTTTTCTTCAAAAATATGAAGATAACACTGAATTGATGAAAAATTATTCAATCAACTTTTGTCAAATTATGAAAAATTTAAATTTTTAGAAGTGGATTGATGCCATGAATGAAGAGATTAAATTTATAAAAGACAATGATATTTAGGATCTTGTCTCATTGTCAGAAGGAGTGAAATTCATTGATTGTAAATAAATATTTAAAATCAAGAGAGATTCGAAAAGTAATGTGAAAAGTTACAAATCTCATTTTGTTGATAAGAATTTTACACTATAAAGAAATTTTATCTCTTCCCTTTTCGAAAGATTTTTTTAAAATTATCATGGCATTAGTAAAGCATTTTAATCTTGAATTACATCAAATAGATGTAAAAATAGCGATTTTCAATGGTAACATTGATGAGATGATCTATATGGTGCAGTTAAAAAATTTTGTATCGGGAGATTCAAAAAATATGGAGTATGTTTGGATTGAGATTTGAGATAAAATAATTTGCTTTACAAATTTTAATCATATTTTTTATCTTTTTAATCACTTTTTTATTTCACGTACATCACATCATAAAATGTGTTACAGTAATTATCTCAAATAAATCATCCAAATAAACTCCTATTCAAACGAACCCATAATTTACAAATTTTAAAAATTCATCTATGGATTCAAACAAGTATATCAACAATAATATTTTAAATTTCATCAAATAATGATTTCATTTGATTTTGAAATAAATTTAGTTGATAATTGTATATACTATAAGTTTTATGAGAGCAAATATATTTTTCTGATATTATATGTTGATGACATTTTGCTTGTCAACAACGATATAGGTCTATTACATGAAATCAAGATATTTCTAATTAAGAATTTTGAGATGAAAGATTTTGATAATGCATGTTTTGTGTTAAGCATACATATACATCGAGATCGCTCTCGAAATGTTTTGAAACTATCACAAAAGAGTTATATCAAAAAGATTTTTAAAAAATATAGTATACAAAATTATAAATCAGGTGACACTCTTGTGATTAAAGGAGACAAGTTTAATCTCAACCAACGTATAAAGAATGCTTTTGAAGAAAAAAATGTAAAAGATTCCTTATGCATCAGCAGTATGGAGTCGAATGTATGTTCAGATATGTACGCATCCGAATATTACGTATATTATTGAAATTTTGGATAGATATTTAAATAATTTTGAATTAGATCATTAAAAGCCAATCAAACGAGTCTTGCGAGATTTACAAAAAATAAAAAATTACATGCTCACATATTGGAGGTCAGATAAGTTCAAGGTCGTTGAGTATACTGATTTCGATTATGTTGGATGGTAAGATAGTATGAAATCAACATCAACCTATATTTACTTGCTAACAGGAGGTGTCATATCTTGAAAAAGTGTTAAACAGTCTCTTATAACCTATTCTATTATGGTTATAGAATTTATAACTTGTTATGAGGCAATCAATCATAGAATTTGGTTGTAAAAGTTTGTCACAAAATTACGTATAGTGAATAGTATCGAAATACCACGAAAATTATTTTATGACAATAATTCAGCAATTCTATATTCCAATAACAATAGAGACTCGACAAAATCTAATCATATAGATATTAAGTTCTTGACTGTTAAAAAAAGAGTATAGAGTGGACAGTTATCGATAGAGTATATCTGGACAAACCCTATAGTTGCGAATTTGTTTATTAAGAGATTGTCACCTAAAATATATCATGAGCATACTGCTCGTATAGATGTCATGTTATTAAATGATATTTAGTTTTAGTGAGAGTTTATTATTTTAAATACTCTTACGATATTGTATTTTTTAATTATTAATATTTATGGATATTTTTATACATAAATAAAGTTTAAATTTATTTATACTCTGATTTTGATATGATTTGATTTTATGAAAGTTTGAGATGAACCAGTTGAAAATAAACATGTTATGATCACATTACATGAAATTTTAGTAGTACACATTCATATCATAATTCATGTAATTCAATTGTATCAATATATGTGACTATTGATCGGTCGAATTACAAAATTAGAACAAAAACCGCTTTGATCTAATATTGGTGTAATTAATAGATCGAATTGAATGTAGATACATTTTGGTTATAATAGTAAAGTTGATCTCATGCTGTTAATTTTAAATATATAATTACAAGGTTACACATATAGTCCAAGTAAAAAAATTGTTTGATTCTTAATCCAACGTTGGATATAGATGTGAATAATTATATGTTACAAACTGTCAAATAAAATTAAATCCAATTAAAATGATTAATTATAATTTGAAAATTAATATATTTAATAGAATATGGTCTTTTAATGTGTAGAAATTTAAAAATAATTTCTATTTCTATAATGGTTTGAAATAGGAATCCAAAAGATAACAGGAAAGTTATTTATAGATAGAATTATGGTCCTCAAATCACACGTTTTCCTATTGCCGTATTTTCTAATATCACATAATAGTTCTTCCTTGATATCAGATACTAGAGAGAAACAAAAGGTATCTCTTAAAAGATTAACGAATACGTGTTGATCTAGAAAATCACCCTAAAATTCAAGTATGCTTCCCTAAAATCACCCTAAAATCTCTAAAAATTCAAATGCCTGTTCGTCAACATAAATTCAGGTATGCTTCCATAATTCTGCTACTAATTTATTTTTTAATAATTACCATAAAGATTTTGAATTTAATAGGTGATAATTTTCACCAAAAGCTAATATAAAAAACCACTTAACATCATGGTTTGTTAGCTGATTAAAAGCTCCATAGACTTCTTCTCTCTTCATAACTTTTTTGTCCTACCTTGTCTAAATGTGCAACAATAAGTGACAAATTTCATTATTTGGTTATGAACAAAGGGCCTGTTTGGAACGTAGGTTTTTTAGCAAGTTTGTTTGCTACTAGTTTTTTAACAACTTTTACTATAGGAACCCCAAAAAATCTTGTAAAAAATTTTTGAACTTTGTCTCAACCAATTTATGAAACTGCGTCATTTTGGCCAAAAAAACTCAAAAACTTTGCCCGTCCTCGCGTCCTCGTCAACTCAAAAACTTGTCCCGTTCTTCCTCAGCTCAACGCACAGAACATAAATTATTGTTTACTTCCATTGGGGCTATAGATAAATTACTGTATAGCCCCAATGCAAGTAATTTATCTATGGATTCTCTTATTGCATACATAGCAATAGGAGTATTAACACAGGTGAATCACGTCCAAATAATAGCAAAGAACAACTAGGACAGCCAATCCCGACTCAGGACACACAAAATAGTTAACTCTTATATTATATATGGGATCCAAAAAAGAGACTGGTTATAGAATACCTTGAAGTAATTGGTGATACAAAACTGCAAGTCGTTCTCTCCACACTCGGACCAAACAGTGGTAACAGGATCAGGAAGTAAGAGTTTTGCTACTATTAGCGAAAGTGAAAATTAGCCAGGCCATTTCTTAACAATCCGACATGCAAGTTGAAAAAAAAAACCCCAAAACAAACCTCTAGAAATGGATCTAATGCGCGGCGGCATAAACCTGTGGACATTGTCTAATGAAAGAGGTCTGCAGACGTCTTCAAAGTGCAGGTTTCAATAGTGCAATTTGCAAGTCTAAGTGGAGGAGCTCACCAGATATTCCATCAGGTAATTCAAAATTCCTATATCTGCTTTAGTAATTACTACTTTATTGTCAGATTAGTTGTTTATATTTTGTATAATTTTATATTAGGGACCACTCCTATCAAGATCTACAACAACTCTTCAGCTGTTAAACTATTAATAAATTTTTGTCCATAAATGAGCTCCATCTATATCTATAGCCTGTGATGCAGAGATATTTAGCTCCAATCTGAAACGTGTTTGCAACAGTAGCCATGCACCTGTAGATGGTTCACTTTTTCTTGAGGGTCATGTTCTGTTAGCTGGTTAAAAGCTCCGTGGACTTCTTCTTTCTCCATAACTTTTTTGTCCTACCCTGTCTAAATGTGCAACAATAAGTGACAAATTTCATTATTTGGTTATGAACAAAATATCGATCGCCTTCTTCTTTATATAAAACAACAACAACAAATGAAAAGACAACTCAGTGGTCCAGTTAATTACTCTCCTCCTAAGTGAAGACGATGATGCTTAGGAACTCGAAGAAATAAAGAATATTTCTGCTTGTTATTCAATTCCAACCGAATCTTAATAGGCTTCTCAATTGCAGCACTTACGTTGTTTTGCAGGTGAACATACCTTTCTGGATGTAATAGACAACTCAAATTCCAAAAAAGGAGCGAGGGTGATCATAGAATTGAGTTTTCGAGCCGAATTTGAGATGGCAAGAGCAAGTGAAGAATATAACCAGCTTATCAAGAGGCTTCCCGACGTATTTGTAGGTAAAATTGAAAGATTGTTATCTTTAATCAAGATTTTGTGCTCGGCAGCTAAAAGGTTCATGAAGGACAAGAAAATGCACTTGGGGCCATGGAGAAAACACAAATACATGCAAGCTAAATGGCTGAAAACTTGTGAACGTACAACATCTTCTGCACCCTTATCAACAGCATGCTCTAGCCGACCAGCTCGGCCGAGGGCTTCCATGCTTACAGTAGATTTGTTGGAGAGCATGCCCGGTTTACATCTTACAGCAGTTGAAGTCATATACATCATCTGTTCCACTTCTACTTGGCCTTCAATTTTCGTGTGTGTGTACAAAATAGCGAGATGCCTTCGGGCCTTCGAGAAAATCAATCTTATTGCGCCTTTTGATCGTTTGCTCTACTGAGTATATCTAAATTTTGGTCTGGTATCACATCACAATATTTTTGGTTTAGAAAGGAATTGCAGTCACAAATATTATACCATTCTTGAAACACAAAAGCCCATTAATGGTAGGCCACGAATTGTAAACCAGATGTGGGTGGTACAGTCAAAATATTCACCAGGCCCGTAGAAGTTTTACCTGAATGAAGTTTCCAAACTGGAAATCCGTTGTGACTGAGTTGTTAGAATCCTGTGCAATATACATTTCCTTTGGGGTTTGTTTGACAAGCTCCTGGGTTTAAGTTTAATATTTTGAACAAATAAAATTGAATAAAAGAATTACATATATGCGAATTACATATGTATTTTTAGTACATTGCTTAGAAAAAATCTTTCTTTTTTCAGAAACAAAGAACCAGAGGGTTATTGTTGCAAAAAATGCATATGTCTAGCCTATCACATTACATGCTTAAATAAATAAAAACAAGAATTAATTGCGTCTGAGTTGCCTCACACTGACGGAAATAGATGTTAGAGTTTGTTGGGAGGGCGATTTATGAGATATATACCTAAGGGCTCTTATGTATTTGCAAAAAATTTGGGAGGCGAAGTATAATATTCACCAAGTTATAAGTAGAGACTTTTAGTATTTTAGGGGGACAAAAAGGGACTTCTAAACTCTTGGGATCTAAAACCTAATTTCTATATAAGTATGTGAAACATTTATACAACATTTTAGGGGAATCATGGGGTGGGAGAGGGGAGAAGCGAGCCTTTCCTCACATATTCTCTTGGAGAATTAGAGCAAATTACCCAATTAGCTAACCACTGAACTTTTTGAATAGTTAAAATTTGTCCACTCAACTATTAATAATATATTTTTACCCACTGAACTATCAAAAGTGTAAATTTTGGGTCATTTCGTCTAATTATACCGTTAACTTTACCCACTGAACTATGATTTATTAGACATACTATTGGTAGTTAGATCTAGTAGAATTAATGGTAGAATCGAATGGAACCGTCCAAAATTGTACGTTTGGATTAGCTGTTTTTGGGGTTGTTTTTCAAAAACAATACTGTAGCATATATATATTTTTAATAGTTCAGTAAATAAAAACATACTATTAACAGCTGTGTGGTCAAAACTCCACTATTCAAAAAATTTAATGGCTACCCAGATAATTTGCTTTGGAGAATTCTGCCAAATGATAATGATCCGTTTGGTAAGATATACGCATAATTTTCCAAAAAATGTGTTACCATAATAAGAAAGAATTATCCGTCCATGTGTACGCTAGTAATTGAGGCACACATAAGTAAGTGCAACTAAACAAGGGATTAAATCCCTGTTTGGATTGTAGGTCAAGGGTTTAAAACTCATTTGCAGTAAAAAAAATTCAAGTAAGTGCCAATGCACCCTTTTGGTTTAGTCAGACCCGTATACCTGCTAGCCCCTTATACAGCCTCTTTAGATTCCCCCTCCCTCTAGAATAGGATAAATTAGATTATACAAATGTTATAGTTGCGGAAAAACATAAAAAAAGTAAGTGCAATTAATAAAAGCAAATTTATTCGTAAAATTTTTTTTTCTTGAATGTTTAAGTGTTAAAAGGAAAAAATTAGTATTGCCTGAGGTGATTGAAGAAAAAGGAAAATATGAAGAAAGGAAAGAAAAAACAATCCTGGCCGATATTTTGTTTCACACTTTTTACATCTCTACTATAGAGTCGGACCGAAGTATCAACACTTTGGTTTGAGAAACACAAAAAATTGGGAAGATGAGAAGTTACCGTAGTTTTTTTTTTTTTTTTTTTAATGTAGTTATATATGGAGCTATTTCACCCTCCATGCTAAGGGTAAAATCAACAAAACAATCAACCAGTGATAAGCTGAACTCGATTTGATCATTACTACGAAATTAGCAGCATTTTAGAGTAATTAGAAACAATACATCTTTACCAACCCTCTCTAAAGTCTAAATAGGTTGGCATAATACTGGGTTATTATCACTTTACCCCCTTAAAGTATATCATTACTATCAGTTTACCCCCTAACATTATCTTTTAGTCACTTTATCCTCATAAGTAATTCAACTAAACATGTTAAGAAATTTGGACAAAAATACTCTTTTATTTTATAGTATTACTACATTGTTATTATCACTTTATTCGTTTAGATTATTGGGATACAATCACTTTAGCTCCTAACATTATTTTCTAGGCATTTTACCTCATTGTTAATCTAACTAGTATGGTCAAAAATTTTTTAAATATATTTACCCTTTTTTATATATAATTAAAAATAAAAAAGTTAGAATGGTTATTCTTCCTTTTTTTTCACTTTAAGAGATTGAAAAATATAAAAATAAAAGGGTTTTCTCAAATTTCTTTTTTTTTATATTTATTAATACTAGGAAAAGAAAAAGAGATAGGAAAGAAGGAGACCAAAAATTAGATTTTGCAAAAAAGGAAAATAAAGAAAAGTCTAACATTATCGTATTACTTTAAGGTTGTTGAGATTAGGATTGGAATTTGATGGTAAACAAAAAAGTGAAATAATTTAAAATAATAAAAGTATTTAATTATTTCTTATTTGTAATTTTTTTAAAAAAATTAAGCTCTCTCTCTCCCCCTCCCCCTCTCCATCTTTCTATTTTTTTCAACATCAATAAGATTGCCAAGAAAAAAAAATTAATATTTTGACTTTTTTTTCTTGATACTAAAAAGGAGAAGAGTCACTCTAAATTTTTTATTATTTTTATCATGCAAAGAGGGGGGTATTTTCTTCTAAAATTTTTTAACTTCCTAAGTTAGTTTAATGATAGAATAAATTGTCTAAAAAATAACTCTATGGGTAAATTGATAATAAAACTATATTTTATGGGGGTAAAGTGATAATAATTTTAAGGGTTAAACATGTCTTTTTATTTTAATTAACAAACTTCGTCAAGTTTGACCGTTAGTTTTGGGGGTAAAATGACTAAAAGATAACGTTAAGGAGGAAATTGATAGTAATACAAAACGTTACGAGGGTAAAGTGATAATAACCCTAATACTGGTGTATAATATGTTTCTATACATTGTGATATCCATGATTCGAGGCGGCTGATTCTGAAATACTGCTCTTTTTCCCTTGCATCCGGCGGCAGGGAACGCTGATCACCTGGCCCCCTCT
The DNA here is from genome assembly GCF_036785885.1 of Coffea arabica. NCBI lineage: Eukaryota > Viridiplantae > Streptophyta > Magnoliopsida > Gentianales > Rubiaceae > Coffea > Coffea arabica. The sequence goes on along the minus strand of NC_092313.1, from coordinate 11,756,398 downwards.
AGTGTCTCTGGGTTCCAGCCTGGTATGCTGCAAACTCCACCTTTTTGGCTCCCTAATTTTGTCACTTGATCTTGTCCGAGAGGAAAATGGCATTCATATAAATCTTTACTACATCATTTTGTTCGTAGGACAATCTTTAAAGAGGAAACATCCTTCTTTGCATCTAGAGAGAGCTCAAGCTATCATTTACATTGCAACTAGACTTAAAGAACACTGTAAAGCCTAACAAATGTGTCATAACAAAAGGAAACCTCTGAACAAGGAAAAAAAAAAAATCTTTTGCGAAAGCAGAATAAATGAAGGTATAAAGAAAGAGTACAGATTGAAAACCACAAGCCTTTCTATCCTAGTCTACAATATGATTCTGCTGATTTGCCCACTTCATTTTCCTCAACCACGGCATGTCCATTCTCAAGTGAGCCAGGCCTGGAATTGGGGATACATTCAGTCTCAGAAAGATTGTATCGTCCGAGAAAATTTTGTTCATCATTTAAATTGATGTGTGCGCGTATTCACCTACCCTCTGCCATAGATTTGGACCAAGAAAGAGACATCGAAGAGGACAAATCCACTCTGATCTCGTCAAATGTGGGGTGTGAACCAATACTGATTGAGCAATTAGGCCAAATATCCCTTGATTTCATCCTCTGAAGAAGGTGTACGTCCATATCTTCACCGTCAGATTCATCTGCATCAGTCTTTCCTTCAAAGAATTTCACGACCTGTCTCATTGTTGGTCTGACACTAGGGTCAGGGTGCGCACATAACAAGCCTAAATGCAGCATTTTTTCGACTTCCTCTTCATCGCATTTCCCTTCCAACCTTAATCTCTCATCCATGGCATTAAGCAACTCGCCTCGTCTCATTAGCTCCCATGCCCAATCTACAAGAGGTGGCTTTCCTTCTTCTATTGGTTGTCTGCCACAGATGACTTCCAAGATCAAGACTCCGAATCCAAACACATCTGTTTGTGTCGATGCCCTGCCATTCTTGACCAACTCCGGTGCCATGTACCCTACCGTCCCAACAACCATAGTTGTGGCAGCCACTTGGCCATGATCATGCAGTCTAGCCAAGCCAAAATCACCTAATCTTGCATTCATGTCTTTGTCAAGTAAAACATTGCTGGCCTTAATATCCCTGTGCAGCACCTTAGCTTCCCAGCCCTCATGCAAGTACGAGAGTGCTGAAGCCACATCCTTTACAATCCTAAGTCTGTCTTCACAATTCAACATTTTACTCTCATCACACCCAAAAATTCTCTTGTCTAGGCTCCCATTTTCCATATAATCATAAACCAATATGAAGCTACCTTTCTCCTTCTTACACCAGCCTCTCAATCCCACTAAATTTCTATGCTTTAGCCTTCCTAAGCTCGAAATCTCTGATATAAATTCTCTCATCCCTTCGCTATTTTGGTGAGAAATTCGCTTAACTGCTACGGCCGCCCCTCCTGGCATTATGCCTCTGTAGACTTTCCCGTTACCTCCAACTCCAATAACGTTTTCATCAGAAAAATTCTTTGTAGCAGCTTCAATTTCTTGATAAGTAATCCTATGAGGCCAATACTCTAATTCCCAATCTTCCATTTCTTCTCTTTCCCTCTTTCTTCTCAGACTATTTTTGATCAAAAAGACAGAAATTAAAGATCCAACAAGCAGTAAAATAAAAAGGCCAACAATCATACCTGCAATGAACACTTTTTCTTTATAAATTGGATCTTTGGGAAGCTCAAATGACGGCAAACCGCTTGAGATCAATGCATCACTCAGCGAAAAATTCGTATTACTAAAACTCCAAGCTAAAATCTTGTGACTTTCAACCAGCTGCCCTGTCGCTGAAGTGAATCCAACATACATTTCATCTTGAAAAACTTGTGAAAGGTTAAGCGTTGCATTCAACAAAGGCTGCTTGGGCCTTTTGATCCCAGTTGGTGCCATGGTCACCTTAACTCTAGAATCCGCATAATCAATCCAAACTTGATAAGTCTTGCCATCATTCATCTTCAGAGGCTTGAAGGGCTGGCCATCATCAGGCCAGTAGCCAACATCATTAGCAACTTCCGATACAAGTGAATTGACATCTAATCCCACATGATTATCACTTATATCCTTGAATTCTTCATTCTTGAACACATCAAGTTCAACTCCAAAAAGATGGTTACCAGGAAGACCATTATTTGTCAAGTTTAACAGGCCTAAATTCTGAGCTGCGTCGGTGCCTTCAATACCTGTTTTTGGTACAAACAAGAAAACTATGCCATGACCAGGCTGGTACTTCTTGTTGGGAGCCATAGCAAAAATGAAAGATGTCGAAAATGGAAGCACATATGATGAAGTCGCTTGCTTTGTGACAATCTTTGCAGGGTACAGAGCACGACCAATTGAGAAAACTGTTTCATTTGTTAGTGTGAGGATATGAGATTCGATGGTTGCGTTGCCATAAAGGGATATACTGGAGGAATTGAAGCTGTTGTAGACAAAATCTATTGCTAACACTGATTGGATGGATAGAATTGCGAATAGAAGATAAGGAAGAAGAATTTGTGGTCGATTCTTCATCGTTCTTCTTCATCGGAGACAAGATGAAAGAGAAGTGTTTTTCATGGAGGAAATTATCATTTGAGGAAGCAACCTTTCTCTAGAACAGGAAAAGACAGACCATCATGGCACCATCTGAGTTTCTTCGAGAGGTTGAATACAGTTTTCAAGTCCTATTTTGACTGGATGCTTCCAAGATTAAACACCTCGGACTCTGAGATTTTCTTTTTTTTATATATATATATTTAACCATTGTTCAACTTAATATACTACTCCTTAGTATTTGTCCTTCTGTCATGAAATATTATTATAGTCTAAATTGCCTGCTAACTTGCTAAGTGCTTACTAGATAAATTGCTGTCGGAGAATCTATCATTGTTGGATTTCTTTTCTTTTTTTTTTTTCTGGTAAGATGTCATCGTTGGATATTTCTTCGTAGTTGACATGGTAATTCATCATCAACACTTTTTTCTTTTTCTTTTTTTTTTTTGGGTTTGGCAATACACCATTAACTCTTGATTTCATCAGGGAAAATAACTGCTCAAGTTAATATAAAAGGCAAGTTTGGTAGAGCCTTTTGTCCCTAAAAGTGATCGATAAACTAATGTGTCATGCGGAGACGTGGTGTTGAAATGATTACGATTGCTTAATGAAAATTGTATGTATCCCTATTTGGACTCTTTCCCTTTGTGGCTTTAATTTACAAAAAAAAAAAAAAAATACACAAACAGCCGTTACAGGTATCCCTGTTTGAACTCTTTCCCTTTGTGGCTTAATTTACAAATACACAAACATTCTCTACCGTTACAAATTATTTATAAAGCTTTGTAAACATCGTAGTAATATCTTTTGAAAAAAAAAATCATAGTAATATCTGTTAATATATGCAAATGCTTCCATGTAGCCAGCTTAATTTAACGAATTTTCGCATAACTAGCTCGTCAAAAGAGTCATCACCAGAAAAAGACCACCAAATTGTGTAAAGCTCACGTCACTAGGAGCTTTCTCATTTACGTGTGTATGTGGGTGTGTCTATATCCTTATACTATATAAGATTGAATTTTGGTCAAAAATAGGTTGAATTTCTACCGCATAGGTGGGGGTTTTCTGGGAATGTGAAATGTTGTGTATTAGTTTAAAAGTCTTAGGTACAAGTTAAGGAAGCAAGTATTTGGGTATGTTTACTGAAATGACCCCATTTTAATACATTTAAAGTTGTTATTGATGAGCCATCTGGGTATTGATGGAATGTGTAATTAATGTGCAACCGTTTTTGTATTTTGTATAACTCATATATGCTTGTGTGTTGGTGTAAATACCAAAATATCCCTTAACTACCAATAATTCCCCTTTTCAGCCGCAGATAACTGTTTGAGATGTTGCTTTGTCTGAAACGTTTGAATAACAATCGGATTTAGGAAATGAGCTAACGATTTCTCTATCAATGGTAGGAACCCATTTCTCTATCATTTATAATCTGCATTTATGAGTCACAAACGTTGGTCAGTTTATCCCCTTTTAACTTCAGGAGTTAAGTTTTCCCTTTTTGCCTTTGTCTACAATGATTTGCCTCATCGTTTTCTCTTCCATCCGAGCTCAACTCTGAAATTACCTATTATTTCGTCATTAATTACATCCAATTCAATTGTCCAACTGTTGGTATGTTAATGCCTAAACGGTTGATTATCAGTTTCTCCCTGTTTGCATTTTAGGATTAGGATAATTCTACCTGGCCTCATACTAATCAGTTCAAAATGCTCTTCAGTCCTAGCTACTACTGGTGGTTCAGCGTGAGGTTAGATTTCACCCCCCCAATTTTTCAGTTCCTCCCTTAATTTTGTTGGTGTGTTATTAGTACCTACAATTAGCAACTCTTATCGCGTTGCCTAACCTCAATTGATTTGGGTTGGTTATAATCTTATAGGTTTGGAGCAACAACAACTAAGAGCACTCGGTGGGGATTCTGGAATAAGGTTAGCTTTCTGTGTTACTCTGCCTTTCTGCATTATCAACGACCTTCAATTTGACACAGCTTTATTGTAACGCTGTGTGAATTGATTGATTATATCGTTTATTTTTTCATACTAAGTTTTATTTCTTCTCACAATGTACTATTGTTTGTTCAACAAAAAAACCTCCTTCCCCACAGGCGCCAAACACCCGCGCGATGCACGGGCACTCCCCCCTAGTATATAGTAGAAGTATTTGTTTTTCTTGCTTTATATGTAAAAAAAATTAGTATCATGTGGGGGGGGGGGACTTGGAACGTTTGCTTCGAGGGCCAAATTTGCAATTGAATAAATGCGAAGGAGCAGTATTTTATGTGTTAACTACATTGCAAGAGTCAAAGGGTAAACTCTAGTAGTACCTTGTTAAGAAAACCTCAAATTACGCAAGTGTCGAAAACTTGGGAGAAGTCTGCAATTGAAAGAAGCTTTATCCCACTTACATTCATCATTCATCCTGTGCTTCTTGCACTTCTTCTCCATGTGCCGAAATTAAATCTCCTCCGGATCGAGGCGTCGTGGGCAAGCAACAAAGGTTTCTTTCTATTCATGGCCGCTTTTTGTCTAATCAACACATTCAACAACGGAGCCGTAGCCCAACTTGCAAGAGTAAATCTCTTTAAAGTGAATATGAAACTACAGGGATGGTTCAGACCATGTGGACAGACACAGAGACAGGTGTAAAATGTTCACAATGCTATGGTGGATTACTGACTCCAATGTCCTACGAAGAGTTGAACAGTGGAGGGATAAAGCAGCAAATTAAGCTCTGAGGAAATGGAAAGGCGGCTAAATGCTCTGACGAAATATCTAGGATGGCTGCAAATGTGGAATATTGCAGCTCGTGTGCAGAACCGTTCCTAGAATATTGCGGCAGGTAACTTTTGCTCTTTGACTAAGGCTGTGCTCGTGCATGTCCAAGGTAACGAACGAGTCATGAGAACACCAAACTAAGGCAGCATGAAAAACAATTGAGAAATTTCAAAACTACAAAGATTTGACGCGTTATAAAGTGGAAAAATAGAAAAACTACACAATCACTTGAACCGTACACCACTTTAAACTAGAATGTTTTTTTCTTGTTTTAGAGTGATTAAGCTCGATATAACAACTTCATGGGTTTTAATGCACGAAACAAATCTCTACTTTAGCAAATTTCACCGAGTCATCTGGTTTAACTCATAGTTTTGCCTTGCTTGAAATGTTTATGGTCTTGTTTGGATAATAGTTTTTTTTTTTAAAAAAAATTATATTTTCTATGATCATATATTTTAATTATCTTTTTATGTCGCATATATCAAATTATTATAGTATTTTCTTTAATAAAAACTCTAGAAACTAACAATCCAAACTAGAACTAAGGAATTAGAAAAGGTAGACGAAATTATATTTGGATTGCATTTTTCTAGATTTTTTGTAGAAAAATTATTATAGCGATTTGATATATGTGAGTTAAAAATGTAATTGAAAAATGTGTTCACGGAAAACGTATCAATTTTTTTTTGGAAAATTGCTATCTAAACAAGGAAATATGTGGTTGACAATTGTTTGTGGTTGACAAATCGGGACCAGTAATCCTATAAGATAAATTTGACAATTGTTTGTAAAGTTTAACAATGAAATGCTTATAATACCGGCCCGCGCCGGGGGTGGGAGGGGAGGGGTTCTAGAATTATTAATATTTTCCATAGTAATGCTTTTCTATTGGGTCGCTAATGTTCTAATTAATATCGGATTATCTAATGATGGATACTGATTTAGAGGGTTTTAAGTGTCGGATTTTTTTGAAAATGTAGGATTTGGTGAGGAATCTTCGTAATAATGTAACACATCATGTGTGTCAATTGGATGCCATTTTTTCTAAAAAAAATTCTTGCATAATTAAGCCGGATCTTTTTTCAGCATGAGATTGGTTGGGTTGGGTGGTACAGGAGGAAGATAGTGTAAGTGAGAGATCTCAGGTTTGAGTCCTCCTGCTTATCCTAACAAAAAAAAAAAACATGAGAATGGTCAACATCTCTGAAGTTTTCTTTTCTTTTCTTTTTTTTCCGTGAACACATTATCTATGTAGTTTTCAACGGACAAATAAAAGTAATTACTATCAACGCATATTTTGTTATTTGGACCCCACCTAAGTGGACATTTGGGTCGACGGAAGGCTCACTGGACAAGGAAAGAAATGGGCCCAAGTCTCTCGACGATTCTAGGGTTATCCCCATCTGGATGTTGTCCAGGGGTCTAGACCGTCCGAGAATTGAGTGTATTTTGTTTAATAAGGTATTGTAAGACAGATTGTATCACAATCAACTAGACAGCCAATTATGTAATCCTTTGTACTACCATCTTCCGATAATTTGACTTGTTATCTTCGTGGGGATAACTTTATGAAAAGGACAATTTTGGTCTTATGTTTTATGAAAACCAAATTTCATCCTTTATCTTCAAAAAATAAGAGTAATGTGGGAAATTTGACCAAATTTTTAAACTGGCCTCATACAGAAGGCTTTTCATTGTGTGTGTGTACACCTGAAACATTATATATATATATTGAGTACAACTTTTTACAAGGCAATGCCTTTAATTCAAACTTGAAGAAACTTATTACAAGCTTCAAGTTTTCAACTTAGAGTGAGAGCAGTTTTTATTCGCATTGTATTCATGTTTAGCTAAAAGCAATCTAACGCAATTCCTACGTTTCACAAACGTCATTTCTGCTATCCAACCAAATTGGTTTCTGACTGGTTCCATTCTAGTGATGACAAGACAATTTGATATTATGAATTATGATGACAGCTCCTCTTGTAAGGTCAGCTTCGGACTAGAATGATTTAGAACATATAACATGATTAGAGGTAAATCCACCTTTAAACAAAGGCTTTCCATGCGTTTCATTTTCTTTGATGGAGAAAAGATAAAAGACCTGGATCCAAACGTCTGGCAGTTAACTTGGATCCATTAAGATAAAAGACCTGGTCTGGCTTGTTGGCTTATGACTGGGCAAAGAAACCATCGCTAATCTAATCCACCAATCTTGCAAAAGTAAAAAACACACTTGGAATCCAATTTAAATCAATGAAGTTTTTGTCTGGTAAAGACGTCCCGACATCATCAATCATCAATTATTGGGCCTATGTCACAAAGAACATCTCATCTTTATCACGTAGTAACTGGACGGTAGATGATGTTCAATATTTTCAAAATTTATAGCTAGCGATTCTAATATGTACATACATGTATTGTATTATGAATCAAATGATTCTGAGATGTACATACATTGCGATAAATGTATATTCATTCATGAATATATTCATGTATGTGGAAATCATTGAATGTAAAGATAGATTCATATCTTTAATCATAGAATTATGTGATGTATGAATTAAAGTACATAAATTTGTATGCAATACATTAAATCTATTCATACAAGTATTTATTAAATTCATTTATTTTTTAAAATAATCTCTCATATATATAGAGGTCAAGTAGAGAGTGTTTTACTGCAGAAAATCACTTTTTTACTATTTTGAATTCTCTCAAAAAGCACTCCTTAGTTTAAGAGGGTTTGTCTTACTTTGTGCAAGAATTTAAGACAAACAAATTTCATTTTATTTTAAAGAATATTTGTCCAAAGTTATTGCACGTTATATCGGACAAATACAGTTTAAAAAAAAGTAATATACAATTACGATTTGAAATCAATTCTTATTATTTTGTCCGTTAGTTCATTGTAATACCCTCAACAGATGATGCATCACCTCACCTTCGAGGATGAAGTGGGCAATCATCAGATTTTTTTCCCGGCTAGAAAACAGCTTCCCTGACAGCAACAGTTTTCACCATTTCAACGCTCGCAAGCCCAAGCCCTGCTGGGAACTGCCTTGCCAGACCGGCAAGGAAGACTTCATTACGCGACGAAACAGAGCCATCAAAGTTGATCTTATAATGATGCGAATTATAGCAGTGTGCAAAATCGAAAAATTTCGATTTACCGACCGAATTCGAATTCGGTAATTCGGAATGGAAATCGGAATATCTGATTTCGAATTGGTCGAATTCGGGTCAAATTCAGTAATGAGATTTTTCAAATCGAAAATTCTGATTTCGAATTCACAAATTGAAATCGGAATTCGAAATTCCTATTTCGATTTCAAATCTGTTTTTCATATATATATATATAATATATAATATAATTTTTATATTATAATAATAATTTTTATATTCATGAATTCGGTGAAATCGAAATTCCTATTTCGCTTTTAATTTCGTTTTCACACATATATATAATATTTTTTTATATATATGTAATATAATATTTATATAATAATAATCATCATTTTTATATTCATGAATTCGGTGAAATCGGAATTTACCGAATTCCGAATTGAATTCGGAACGAATTGGTGAATTCGAAATCGAAATCGGTCGAAAATTCTGATACCAAAATTTCGAAAAATTCCGATTTCAAAATTCCGAATTACCGATTTCGATTTCGATTTCGATTCACACCCCTAATGCGAAATGAAGGAGCTCATGGCTTGTTTGGATTGTATTTTTCTGGATTTTTTGTAGAAAAATGACTGTAACGATTTGATATATGTGAGGTAAAAAAGTGATTGGAAAATGTGTTCACGAAAAACGTAACAAATTTTCTTTGAAAAATGGCAATCCAAACACTACTATTAACCCAAATTTATTGCCTACACTGTAGATGGTAGTATTATTGATTGTCCTTGCGAATATTAGGATGATAATCAACAATATTTTTCTCATGTTATGTTTACAAATTCCAAATGGTAATTTCTGGCTACTATTAGTTATCTTTGGCTTCTCTTGAATTACATGATTCTCATCATTTTGGCTTTGCTCTTGTGGTATCTCTCCATAACCAGTTAAATTCAAGTAATTAAATTAAATGATAAAAGACAAACTAACAATTCCTTTAGTTGAAAAGAGTATAAAATTTACGCAAGAGTTGATATTTTGTTATTGTTAAAGAGTTGAGACTCTTGATTAATGTACTTAATTGACTGAGAAATAGATATTTTTCTCAAGGAAAAATTTATTTGATAGGTTATTATCACTTTACGAGTTAATCTTATATACATTGATAGTATATATATTATTACCATTGGATGCACGGCACATGTAAAATTTAAATTTTAAATTGAAAATCTTACTAGTTATCATGTATTCAATGATGATAATGTATACATTATCTATCACCTTATACACGTATACTTAGGAAATATCTTAGTGGGGGCAAAATTTTTTTTTGGTATCACCTTATAATTCTCCAGGCACCTGCCTATCCCCTATGTTTTCAAACTCGAACCGGATATTGACTAGGTCGAGCTCAGGGGTCAGGAGTCAATGGGTTCAATCGAAGTTGAACCGGATGACGTCATAAATAAAAATTATTTAAAAATTAAAAATATTGTATGTAAAATATCTAAAAGCATATTAATATTAATAAAGGTATATTCATATAGATTTGATATTTCAAATATATTTAACAAGAAAATACAAAGAAATTAGAACGATTAAGTAGCAATTTATATTATTTAATGAACATTAACAAGTTTAGAATTAAAATTATAGACTTGATTGAAAAATAACATCATATTTTAGGACAATATTTATAAAGTATGAAATATTTGAGATATATTAATAATTTTTAACAACCTACAGGTTAAAACATAATATTGAAAATGTTTGACCTTTTCAAAAAAAAAAAGAGACTTTGACTCCAACCAGTTCTTCCAACCAAATTTGACTGAGTTTTTACCCACCCGATCTTTTAGAATAATTCGAACAGGACATTTGGCCGATTTTCGATTCAACCAGCCAGTCCGGTCCGAGTTTAAAAATATAGCCTGTCCCTACTGTCTGCACCCTGGTTACAGAAGGCCGCGTCTTTTTGTCATCGCGAACATAACTTGCGAGATATTAGTCAACCAGACTCGTTACTGCAGAAGTTTAGACAAGTTTGACCGTGTATATTTTTGCCGCAGCGTGTACACTTTTGTGAATCAAAATGCAACCATTATTGTTGAACTGATTCTCTGGATCGGGCTTGAAATTGGATGCAACCCATTTGGTTACTTTAATTTTTTATCTCTCCACAAATCTTGTCAAGTGAACGATATCTCAAATCATAGTAAATAGAATCGTTTATATATGTCGTCAAGAATAAAAAACTTTATACATGGTTCCTTATTTAAAAAAAAATAAAGAAAAAAGGACCAGAATACAGCAAAATGAAATGATATTCGAAGGTTAGATGTTACCTTAAACTCGGTATAGAAAAACCTAACAAACATTCATTCACACACTAATTGTAGCAGACATTCATTCACACTACCAAGATTCAGTTTACACTTTATTCTTACTTTATTCATAACCTTTGTTAGGTAGGAAAAGGTCAAAAGTTTACGGTTAAAAGGTCAATATCTTGACTTTGTTCAAGCGTTAAATAAATGATTTCCAGAATATACAGGAAAGAAATTGGTTGGTAAACAGGATCCGTACACCAACCTTTCTCAGAGATTCAAGAATTCTGTGAGGGAAAAGAAGAAAAATATGTTTTCCTTGGCCACTTTTTCCTTGTTTATCCATGTAAAGAAGGAAAGTGCAACCATGTACAAGATAATGATGCAGACACATTATTATTTTTGAAAAATAGTTCTATGGAATTCTATAAAAAAAAAAAAAAAAAGAACAAGGAAGATATGGATGAGTAATGGAGAAAGTGTCATTTGGTTAAAAGTTTGAGAAAAAGAACTTGCCTACCTAATGAAATAAATTGTGAAGATATATAGATTGACAAATTGTTGCAACTTATCACATCCAATTTAAATGGATCGTTTACTTTCTCTAATATGGTTTTCCAATATGTCATTGGGCAAAGGATAATATATCATCCACACATGTAAACACCACCAATTCTGATGTCCAAGTTGTCACTCTATCGTCAGAAACCTGACTTCTTTGCAATACGGCAATAGATTTCTGAATAGATCAATACACGTTAAAAGGTCTCCCCAACGTAGAAGTTAAAGAAGTGCAGGGAAAATGTGGTGCTTTTAATGACATGCACCAAACAAATAATATATACATATATATTGGGAAACATATAAAAAGAATTGAAGCGTGAAGACCTTTTTAATTTTAATTTTATTTTTGCGCAAAAGCGTGAAGACATTTGGGCAATAATTTTCATTATCCCTTTTCCTTATTGTGGGCTTCACGCTTGAAAATTTGTCATCATGACTTCGCTACCATCACAATTGACTTAGACTACCACAATTTTAAGCACTAAAGGTTAATTAAATGATCAAAAGAAAAAATGTATTTGGGTATCTGTGACTTTAATAACACAAGAAAACTACATGTATTAATCAGAGTCATAATGCAATTTAATTAGTTGGAAGAAAAAAAAATGGTTTTTTCGGGTAACTGTCACTTTAATAACGCAGAAAACTATACGTAATAATAAAAGTCATAATGCAATTTAATTGGATTTTAAAGTCTTCGTGGGTTCCGTTTTTCAACTAATTTCTAATTGCAAATTAAGCGAGCTACAAAGTAGTGCTTATTCCTTAGTATCCTCTAATCACCCCAATAAACAAACGTACGTAGGTGAATTGACCTCGAAAGAGACTGAAAGAGTCATTTCACCAAAACGAATGACCGCTCTTGTTACTACATTACATCCAATAGGACCACCACCGTAGTAAGTCGTTCACATCAATCATTTTCCAAATGCTATTTGCAAATACAATCTACCGTAGATTTAATTGTTTTGTTGTTTATGTAGTATTGGAATATATACAGATTGTGCCGGTGCCTTAGTTCTCTTCTAACTCCTTTATGATCGTTTAATGAAATTTTGACTGTGACTTGGGCAAAAAAAACAAAAGGGAAATGGATAGATTTTCTGACAATATGAACTCTTGCAGCGGAAAGAACTCATAAGCGTGACGCCTCACCTATAATATATATAAATCATCGTCAAATAAGTAAATGAAGAGCCACAATTGACCCTCTTTTAAAAAAAAATTAAGGAGGAAAAAAAAAGAAAGCATGTGGGTATATATTAGATCCTCTGGGTTTGTTTGGATAGAGTGTTATTTGAAATAATTATTATGACACTTTTTGTGATGTGACGTATGTGAGATAAAAAGATGGTTGGAAATATAAAAATGTAAATTGAAAAATATATTTATGATACACGTGAAATATTATTATTTCAAAAAATTTGGTATCCAAATAATTTTTCCTGTGGATACAATTGTTGAAATACAAGTCAACAACAATAATTGAAGTATTACCAATTCAAAAGTATGCAATTCGTGGTCCATTAAGTGTTTACTAAATGGAAAGAATTTTAATGCTAAGATAGTAAGATGTCCAGAATGACAAAAAACTTGCCTATCTTCATAGAATAGCTATCTTGGAAAAGATGGAATTAAGTTGATGCGATAGGAAGATAGAAGAGTTTTTCCCTATTAGAAGCATCATCATTAGATTAGAGTCGACCGCTGGAGTGATGGGAGCTGAACAAGTAAGGAGGATTTGTTTTCCTCGCTTAAGATTTAAGTTTTGAGAATGGGCCAAAAAGAGGCAGCCAACCTATTAATTAAAGTATAAATCAGGCTTCGGTCCTTCAATGGAGTTTAGGGAGCCAAAATCAGGATCACCTTCTTCTTTTAACTTTAGAAAGAATTGCTAATTGCACAGTTCAATACTACACGAATAACAATGCATTCAAATGTGAAGTAATCAATTCATTGGGCTAAATTGTCATTTTACGAACTTAAATATACTGGACGTGTAAAATTAGCTTTTATGAAGAGCTTAGCACCTTAGCAGAAGAGGCTGCTCGCAGGTCAACCTTAAATATACTGCCTGAGATCTTTCTAAGTAAGTCCCACTTGGAAAAAAAACCCTATGCATTCAAAGTAAAAAAATATATATATAAAAAAGAACCTCCTATGTATTTGATTTGGAGATGAATTATCGAATTTATTGTTGGGGGGCACTTGGCAGTCACTAATACGGCAAATTGCCGCATCTTCTATCGGTAAATTTGCTCTCATAATTGCACATGGATGTTGTCAATTCTCCAACATTCATTACTGTTTAATTAATTAACTTCAGCTATAGGTGTCAAATTTTAGGAATGAGTAAGTGCTGCCATTATCCTTCCTACGTAAAACTGTGAGGGGAATGCATGATTTCTTTGATATAATGGATGTTTACCAAAAAATATTATGCGATTTTGTGTCTGAAAAATCATTTATTTGTCCAACTGGTTCTTGTACCATTATTACTAGAATACGATCATGTGCCATTGAGGTGACATGATGGATTTGGTAATTCCACCACTATGTCTTACAATCGTACGCAGAAGGTATCATCAACCTTGAAGGGGATAATCATCAGCAAAGTTGTGCAAAGTCTCATTTGATATACTTATTAAATTCTCTTTTCTACTTTCAAAAGTTCGTCCGGGGCAAAATTGACCGCAACCGAGTTTGACAAACCCCAAAGTACAGCTTTTCTCTACTCAAAAGCTAAAAAACAAAACAAAACACGTCTTTCATTTCTGTTGAAAGAAGCCCAAAATGGATGTCCTTCTTAACACATTTTTCTCAATATAAAATAATGTGCTTTTCTTTCTTATTCTATGGATGGTGTGGCCTTCTTTTTAATGAACCGCTAGTGAAACTCCCCCTATTTATTTGCTGCTTTCTTAGTTGATATTTTTGTCACGTGGCAAACAACAACTAGTGAATTTGGCTGCCATCCTATTGTCCTTTCTGGTCTCTGCGGTCTGCTTAGCCCAATGATTGATTTGAGGCCGTTGTTTCAATGTGCTTTCTAGGCTACGTTACTCTTACTTTTCTTTGGAGATTATTACAGTAATTGGTTAACTACGTAGAAATTTCATGAGTTTGTTTCTTTTTCATCTTATAATTGACTTTATTTATCTAACGCTCTCTTTTGTGCTAAAGAAGATAAATAATTGTTACTTTATATATTCAGATAGAGTGTGATTAAAGCATATTAACGAGTGTCTATTGAGCACTCGTTAAAATAATCTATTATTTTTATGGAGCAAATGAAAATATCTTTAGAATAATACCTTATGTTTGGTTGGATTAGTTATGTGTATTTTCTACAAGATACGAGTCACCGAACAAAAAAATAGGAAAAAATTTTGTGATTAGGACTAAATTACCATAGTGCAACTAATGCACTAAATTCTTGATGATGATGAAGTGCAGATAACATATTGAATAGCTTAATTGATTGGTAGACCAAAAATGACCTTTTAATTGGAAATTTTGAATAATTTTATTATCACAACAGGGAAACTATATGCAAGTTAATAAACTAAATTAAAATTTTCATGCGCTTCGCTCCGTAAGACCTGTTTTACTAAGTCATTTTCTTTGTTAAGTACTCATTAAGGCATGCAGTGAAACGTGAATTGTCCCAAGGCATAAAGAGTAGGAAAAGTGAATAAATTGTATGTGGACAAAATTCCATTCACTCATTGATGCATGCTCGGTAAAAATAATTCAGTTCAAAGAATTGCATGCCAAATGCCAAGCATGGTGAATGCATTTTACCGTATTCAGTTTTTTAGGTACCTAAAGAATGAAAGCAAAACGGGTAGAAAAATAAATTTGGGGGTACATGGCAGAACTAGTTAATGCAAGTAAGATGTGTTTCTTTAATGTTTTAGTGTTTTTAGGGGTATTTTCTTTTTCTATCAGCGAAGAGAGTAGACGGATTAAAATCTAAAACCTCTATGTTTGGAGTATTTAATTTTAGCCGTTAGACTTTTTAGGTGTGTTAAGTAGCGAAGATCATAATTGATTTCAATGGCCATAGTGTTCATTTTTTTTAAAAATTTCTTTTGTTTTTGAAGGTAGCTTTTTTTTTTTGATGATTTAATATTATAGTATGCTCTTTTTTCTTCAAGAAAAGAAATTTATTATTATTTCAATTAAATTGAAATATTTATTTACCCAAATAAGCTCAAATAAGTTTTTGCTGTCATTGAATTTGAGTATAAAATGAACTTGAAGTTGGTGGACACTGAACTTGGTCAAGGTTTCTATATCAATTAATGTGTTCGCCAAACCATCGCGAAACTATCTAGTGGAGTTTAAGATTTTAACTTCTAACCTTTATTTCAATAAAAATTCCAATTAAAGAAAATGTCGAATCACACCAAAATTTCCTAGTTTGATTAATGAGGTAATTAATGTACTAAGAAGTGGGTGCCAAGTATGCTACTAATACTTATAATTAGTACTAATAATAGCATCCTCTACTTATTATTCCACGCAGGGGGGAAGAACCTGCCGTCTAAAATAAGCCGCAATTGGCGCATTTTAGTACTCTCAAATCTCAATAATGTCTTCTGCTGTTTATTAATAACAAAATTTTGACAGACTTACTAAATTTACATTATTACCATTTTCTCCGACATTGGTTCATTCACACAGTAATTACGATGTTAGTACGATAACACTTTCTTAAATTAAGTAATTAACCAAAACAAATTCTTAAACTGAACTCTGATCTGAAATCAAAGTATGGGCTGGCATCCCACGAAAACCCCTAAGAAACAAGAAATAAATCCAAATCTCATTTTCATTTTCAGCAGAGGGCCATCCTTATTAATTTCTCTGTGAATATCGAAATTTATTAGTCCTACATCCAATCCCCACTTGGGATTATATTACATTAGAAAAAATGAAGTCCCTTTTGGATTTGTAGCCTTCATTGTTTCTTCTTTCTTCTGTCTTTGCTTCTAACATCATTATCTTTATTGCTTCAAAAAAATAGATCATTATCTTTATTCTTATTTTACTTACATCTGTGCTTGTTTATTTTGCTCGCAAACTGTTAACTTTCATCTGGGTTTACTCTAAAAACCCAATCTTCATTGGATTTCCAACCCTTTACGACACAGTGTTTTTCTCTACTGGGATTGGCGGCATTGGATTGAACAATACTGCATATGATTTTTTTTTATTGTTTTAACTTCATTCTTGCCTCAATTGGTGAGCTGGGATTAAATTATTTTAGGTGAATTTAGTTGATTTGCTGCCAGATTGGTGTTATTGGATTGGTTTCATTTGATTTATGCAGTGGATATTTTGGTGTACTTTGTCATAATAATTTGGGCGCATATCAGAGATTTTGTACTGTGCGAGGATTAAAAAATATTTGCTTTTTTGGTTGATTGCACGGGTGAAATTAGCAAGAAAAGAGAAGTACAATAGAGTTGGTTGTGGATGAGGGGGAAGGAAGGGGGAGATGAGAGGTGAAGAGAAGGGATTGAGAAGACAGCAATGACTACAGGGTCATTGGGTCTTCGATCCTCAGGAAGTTATGGATCATTGCAACAACAGCAATTTCAGTTTCAGAACGGTTCAGTGCCAAATCAAACTACGCCACCTGTCAATTCGCGAAAGCCATCCAAGATGCTCAAAGAGAAGGAAAGATTGTTTCCCTGGATTTTTAAATTTGCCCCAAGAAAAAAGGTTGGAATGCTGCTCTTGTGTGCTGTTTCGGCCGCCGTATTTATGTGGGTGTTGTATGTTGGCAAAGGTAAATGTCTATTTTAGCAATCTTTAATATGCTTTTTCCTTGTTTGGTGCACTTAATTTTGGTTTTAGCTTGCCTAAAGTACAGTTTGAATGCCATTAATGTGAAGACCGTTAAATGCAAGTTCAGCTTAATATTACTGACTAATATAGTTGGTGAGTATACGTTTTTGTTGTGGTTTGGCAGTTAATAATGTTTGATGTTGAGAATGCTTTCTGAGAACTGTTTATCGTGATGAATCCAGCTCGATCATAAATAGTGTTTGATGACAATCTGAACGCAGGCTTAAAATTGTTAATTATGATGAATCCGTCTTTGGAGAATCCGTGATGTAGGGATTGATGTCAGAGAATTTATGCTGTGTTCTAATATTTTTGCTTTTCATCTTTCATTTGACAATCTGATCATATTCGTATTAATTCCAGGTGAAGATTCGCCAGAAAGCACTATGAAGAACATTCAATTTAATAATACTTTGGATTATAGTGGATTTTCTCCACTATCTGTGGAAAATGAGACAGTTAAAGTCAAGATACCTTCTAAGGCAATCATAGGCCAAGGAACTGCAACTTCAGGTCAGCTGCTATCTCTGCCACCGCCCTCGCCTCCTCCGTCTCCTCCAGTATATTTTGCTGGATATACCCTTCCTCCTGGGAATCCATGTGAAGGTTTCACGTTGCCTCCCCCACCAGCAGATCCAAAAAGAACTGGACCGCGTCGTATGCCTTCTAACTTCCTGTTCTGTTTTGATTTCTCTACGACTTGTTTGTATGAGAATATGCTTTCAAAACTGTGACTAATAAGAAGATTCAGAAACTTATTATTCTTTCCTCCTGTATTAACATGGTCATTTTATGAATTTAGGAATAATTTTCCTGCATGCTGTTTATTTTGTTCTTTCAGCCTGTCCAGTGTGCTACCTTCCCATGGAACAAGTTCTCGGCTTAAAACCAACAGCACCATCCTTCTCTCCTGTTCTAAAGAATTTAACTTACATTCATGAAGAAAACCTAACTAAAACTGAATTTGGAGGTTCGGAATTTGGTGGGTATCCTTCACTAGCACAGAGAAATGATTCTTATGATATAAGGGAGTCAATGAGCGTGCACTGCGGGTATGATTTCTTTACTGATGCAGTTCAGTGAATTTTAACATAATACAAGTCTTTCTTCTCTTCTTGGTTAAATAATTTGGTAATCCATGTTTGGATCCATTTTAATAAGAGCGTGTCAATATACCCATTACAGGTTTGTAAGAGGAGTCAAGCCTGGACTGGGTACAGGTTTTGACATCGATGAATCTGACCTTCTTGATATGGAAACTTGTCAAGGGGTGGTCGTTGCCTCTGCAATATTTGGTATGATATTCTCATGCAACTTGTATGTTATTCCTGCATGAAAGCTTTAGGTTTATAAACATGACAATGCATTGTTACTCAGGAGCCTTTGATTTGATACGTCAACCAAAGAACATTAGTGACTATTCCAAGGAAAACGTCTGCTTCTATATGTTTGTGGATGAAGAAACAGAAGCCTTTTTAAGAAATTCTAGTGCTGTGGATGTTAACAAGAAAAATGGGTTGTGGCGAATTGTTGTTGTTCGCAACTTGCCTTACACTGATCCAAGACGCAATGGAAAGGTAAGACAGTTTCAGATTTAATGTAAATTTTTTACATATTTGCTGCAGAGTTTGCAAATGAGAAGCAGATAAAACTGCATGGGAGATGTGGCAGTGAGTTTTTTTCGGGAATTGTCAAAAATTATTGTACTAATTTTGTCAGTATTGATAAGGCACTTTTGTGAACATGCAATGCATGACTATACATGACCGTGGAACTTCTCCTATGGTAATTTTGACATGATAAATGGCATCTATCTACAATCAAGTAATGACTTCTTATGGACAGATAAATATATGTCTGACGTACACTTGTAATGACCAAAATGAAATTTTACTTTGACATAGTGGAAAGTAAAAACTTAGCCTCGATTCATTTGTTTTGAGATTTGAAACCCCTGGTTTTTAAGATATCAATAGTCACACTTCTTGAAAGACAAAGTAAATAATTTTACCTAATCTAAGGATATGTAATATCTAAGTGAAGTATATACAATTTTATTAAGTCTAGCCTCTGTGGAGCATGTCTCTTATCTATGAAGTTCTGCAGTGGAACTTTTCTTTTAGACTGTCATACGTGTCTTTAAATCTATATGCATGTATAATTCTTGTGTTTTATGAATATTTTTTCCAAAAACATGTGAAAAGTGTGTCCTTGTTTGCTTTTTATTGTGGCCTGGTATAAAGAATTTACAGAAATTGCTGGTACCAATAGATGATTCTTGTGGAAGTTTTACTTCTTCCCAAACTTGTAGCACATAATTTGCTGCTTAGGGATTAAGTCTCAGTACCAACTGCTGGTTAATGTGCGCATCTTGGGTGCTTTTCTTCTGATTTAATTCTCTAAATGTGTCTATTTTGTGTGTTCTAAACCCCCTCTAGGTGTAAACTCAAACAAACACTCACCAAAGTTGCATGAAGTTTAAAGAAGAATTTTACTCTGGTTAAAAAATGAACAGTTGATGGTTAAATACCCTCCACATAAGCCTGATATAATTTTTGAACTGTTTGCTTCATTTGTATGTCCATGAGCTGTCTTTCTTTACATATTCTAGAATTTCATGCTGCAACACCCAGTTTTCATTTATCTATCTTAGCTATTTATTAGTTTCTTCTATACTGGCTTTCTCCAATCGAGGTTTACTAGATAGCTTTCCCACTGTTGTTATCCACATTTCATTTCATCTATTATGTCAGTTATTTATTGTTTCCTTAAGTAAGTATCTTTTAAACTTGTCCAAACTTCTGCAATTGAACTCCGAAAATCTCATACTTTTCAGATTATTGACAGGGGATTTTGAATGAAGCTTGTATATTTCCTAAATCTTTAAAATGTCAAGAGCCTAGTTGATTGGGTTGAACTTTGGACGTTTCCCAATCTTTTCTTTGTTTGCAGTTCTTTAATTTGCTGTATCTGTGGCACTTCTTCCTTCTCAGAACCAGAAAAATGACTCTGACAAATATTAGTTGTGGTCATATCGCTGTCCTGTATCTTGTAGACAATTTCACAGAGATCCTATTTTGGTATTGCTTTATTGTTTGAAAATCATTCCATTACTTCTGGTTTGAAGAGTGCTGTATCTATATAAGCAGGCAAGATGTAATTCTATTTCGCCGTTTCATCAAAAAAGGCAAGATGTAATTCTTAAGTGGGATTTTGGCAGGTTCCAAAACTTCTACTTCATAGGCTTTTCCCAAGTGCCCGCTATTCCTTATGGATTGATGGAAAGCTTGAGCTGGTGGTAGATCCATATCAAGTACTTGAGAGGTACTTCTGAGGCATTACCTCCTGTACTTGAACTATTTTCCAATGTCAGTTCTAAACTTTCATTGGAAGGTGATATTGGTACTTATTATGAAAAAATTGATGTTTCTCCGTCTTATATTTTGACCCTTTAAATAGATAACTATGTACCAGACCTTTGTTTCATGAGATATCCACCATTTTAAGTTTTATGAAACTTGTGCAGTTGCCTGCCCTTTCTTCTGTCCTTGCTTCCTCTGGGTCCACCAATTCCTTACCTCACAACCTTCCTTTGTCACCCATGCTATCCAAAATTCCAAAGCACCATCAGTTTGATACCAAGTCATAGTTAGCTACGCCTGCAGAAGCTACAACTCCGAATGATTTAAAAATATCTGGCACTTATTCTTGTGGCCAAATGGATAACCAGCCTTTTTTTTTTTCTAGATTCATGGCTACCAACTGCAAATTAAGTCCTTTGGACATGATTTATTTGTTATATTGTGGTTGGGACAGGCGGGGTTTTGGTATTTTGTTTGTTTTCTCCCCCTGCCTTTAGTCCAAATCTTAGGTTTTATTCGTTTCTTCTCCTTTTGGGAAGGGGATGGGGGTGGATGGGAACTAAAATTATGCCATTGCCACTCATTGCAAGTTTTTGGTTGATCATGTTTCAGGAAACATTTCCAAATTTATCCAATAAGCTTGTCTTGAAAAGAAATCGTGTTGAGTATTAGGACACTGCAACATGTCGACATTTTTAAATCTTTAATAGATTTCACACACTCTTCTGAAAGCTGGAGATAGCAAAATTTACTTTGATCCTGCAGTACTAAATGGGATGCCTTCCGATGGAAAATGATAATGAAATTCAAATATCTGAGTCACTATTGAATGGGAATGGTTATGCAGGCATGCTAGCTGGATACATTATACTTGGCACACAACAATTGTCAAAAACCTGCCAAAAGAAAAAAATGAATACACGAGTCTAGTGTCATGAATGGAGGCTCCATATTAAACTGGATAGGTGGTAATGATAGTAACAAAAACGATTTTGTTGATAAGGGTTGTTGTTGTATGAAAAATTATCTATTTCATGATTCGAAACTCTTTATCATGATAAATTAACAAAAAATGTTGGTTACGCATTATCAAGACATGGAGATGTTATTGCATAAGTGGTCCAAAGCAGTCATGGAACAGAATCTTCTAGTTCCAGTTTCATTTATGAGCAATTCTGGTTGTTCTAAGGGACAACATATCTATCCTGTTTAGTTGGAATCTTTTTATTTGATCAGTTGCAAGAAATCATATGTTAGTGGTACATATCCTTATGATCAATCTGGCACAAATATTGTGGATGGAGCTAATCATATATGAATTCAGTCTTAGAATTCGAACAATTCTTATAATTGTCTTATTCAACACCTGGCTGATCAATCTTAGACTTTTTCCCTCTTGCCCAACATTCTTCAAATTGTCTCCTTTTTGCTTGATGTTTCTGACATGTTTTTTGGGTCATCTCGTCTGCATACTTCAACTGCGTGACTTTCTAAACCTTGCTGCTGGATATTTTGCATCACCATTATTTTGCCCTGAAACTTGTTCTGCTGAATGTTTTGCATAGTATTAGTATATTTTTTCGAATATTTTCGCATTCTCTTGGTGAACAGAAATACTCTCTTACCAGAGTCATGCTCCAGACAAAAAAGAGATGAAAGATAAAGAATTTTTTTTTTCATGTGTACCCTGTCTATCTAATTGACAGCTGCTTACACAAAGTCATGACAACCCTCTGTTTCATTTCAGGTTTTTGTGGAGGAAAAATGCTACTTTTGCAATATCAAGGCATTACAGGCGATTTGATGTGTTTGTGGAAGCAGAAGCTAATAAGGCTGCTGGAAAGTATGACAATGCCTCCATTGACTTCCAGATTGATTTTTATAAAAAGGAGGGTTTGACCCCATATTCTTCGGCTAAACTCCCTATCACTAGTGGTAGGACTATGACCCAATCTTCTTGTCTGTTCCATTCTACTTTCAACATCCGTTGGTCAAATTTTCTTTTAGGGTGTTTTCTTGCTTAAGTTGGTGGTCATTTTTACTTTTGTCTATCTTAGTGCAATCTGACTATCACTGATTGCAGATGTTCCTGAAGGATGCGTTATCATAAGGGAGCACATTCCAATCTCCGACCTCTTTACTTGTCTTTGGTTTAATGAAGTGGACCGTTTTACATCGAGAGACCAGATTAGCTTCTCGACTGTAAGGGACAAGATCAACTCAAAGACTAACTGGACAATAAACATGTTCTTGGATTGTGAGAGACGCAACTATGTGGTTCAGGTAATCTTATTAATGGAAAAGGATAAAAAAGGAGAGAGGAAAGAATATAACCTCTGATTATTTTCTTATAGATAATTTGTTAATTTCAGCTTACAAATATTTCTCCCAAAATTACTTTTAGAACTGTCTGCATTTTCCTTCCTGTGCTGCTTGTTGCTCGTAGTTTCAATCTTTTACTCCCTGATATAACCTGCATAGAACACCCAAAATTTCACATCCTGTTTTCTGATAGAATAATGAGACAGTGTTATTAGAGATAATTCTTGAAATTTTTTTATGGTGCACAGTGCTAGTTAGTACTGGCAATAATCAGCTATTAAACTACTGTTTTGTGAAAAAATGTCTGGTAATGTTTCAATAGCAATTCTCATTCTCATTTTTAGCGAATGGAACGATTTTTCTTTTAACCAATGCGTCAAATACTAAATTGTTTTTGATGATTCTTCTCTGTCTCTCTCTCTGAATGTTTGAATGGCAATTCTTTCCACCATTGTTTCTTTTGTTGTTCTCTCTCCACTAGCCTTATCTATCGCTGCCCTTGATTCACTTCATCAACTGCCATACGAACAATATCTTTATGTAATTTGTCCTTCAATCTACTAACTTTGATGTGACTATCCCTCTTGCTATACATTTTCTGCTCTACAGATAGCATTGCCTTTTTTTTTTTTCCCCCAGCAGCCCATTTAAATACTTAGCAATTTATTATAACATGCAGGGTTACCACAGAGATGTGCTTGAGAGCCGGGGCATCCACCCCCCTATTGCGGTTGTGCATCCTCCACCACCTATGATTGACGAAGAACCTAAGAAAACAGTACCTGAGTTTTTGTCAGAAAATATTAACTCTTATCTAAAGAAGATCACCACGAAGCGAGGGAGGGACAGAAAATCCAAGCGTCACAGGAAAGTAGCTGTTGGCAGCAAGGATATCGCCTCTACTTAAATTTTTGGTTAGGCAAAATTCATTCTTTCCATCCCCCATTTCCTCAATCACGGTTGCGGGGCTGGGGCTGGGAAATGTAAGATGAGTGTCATGGTAGTGTTTCTACACAGCAATCTCCCTTTCCTCACAAGTTTTGGTTTTGAGATGTCAGACATTTCCATTATTTAATTGTATATATTTTACGTTGTCAAGGATTATGCGGTGGAAATGAATCTTTCTCATACCATTGCCATTTTTTATCAGAAGATTCTTCACATAGCAACTAATGGTGCCTTCAGAGAATGGTTAATGTTTTAAACTGATGAAAAATCGTGCAATCAAAGACTTGATCCCGCATCCCTGTTGAGTCTTGGGCTAGATGTACCAACATGAATTTTAATCGGTTGCTTGTCATGACCAGGAAACCTCTTTCCTGCAGCAAAACTGACAAACGCTGCCGGTGAGACATGGTTTATCTTTTCTAGTCATCTTATTTAGGGGAATATTCAGTATTTCTTCCGTCCCATTGAAAAATGGATGTCATATTTTCCATTTTGAAATGTTTCTTAACGTTTGTCATCTTACTGAAATTAAGATTACTTTTTATCACTTTTCTTTCAGTGTTGTTCCTACTTTTAGTTGTATGTCATGTTATTAATCAAATTTAAATTTAAAATTTTTAAGGGCAAAATATTTGAAAACAAAAGCATCCACACTGCAATCAATCAATTGACCTTAAAATGTCGAAAAGCGACGGCAAATATGAGACGGAGGGAGTAGTAAAATTAGCTATACTGGAAAAAAAATAAGATTGAAATCCATAAAGAAATGGTAACGGTTGGTGTGTCAGGGCTGAGCTAAGCTAATCCTGAATTTGCAGACAGCAATCCCAATAAGGTACAGATCAAGATCATGATTAGTTCTAGTTAACGAAATAAGGTCAAATTAATGATTCAGTACCGGGTAAACTGTTTTTTTTTTAAAAATTTGTGATTAAGGAAAAGAAGATTTCGAAAAGAATAGTCAGAAATTATATCAAGTTTAATTTCTTTGGCCCCTTTTCTTTCTCTACCCAGCTCCTCCCTCCACATTTGAGATCCCTGAGCCCCCCACTAAACTAAATGGCGCCCTCCATCCTTCTTCTTCCTCTCTCTCCTTGCTATCTTAGACCATTGAACACTCATTTCGAACCTATAGATGTTGAATAATCATCACAAATTTTGCACTGCCCTGCCCCAAAATTTTTGATGACGAATTCAGTTGACCAAAGGCCAAAATTGGATTCCCTGGAAACTTGTCTTCAAGGAACCATCCTCCTTCAATCCATCTTAATTACCTACAAGAAACCAAGCAAGAAGACCACCAACATTGTCGCAGACTTAATTTGATCAGGTTTTTCCTTCAACGTTTCCCCCCCCCCCCCCCCCCCCCTTTTTTTGTTGTGTTTCCCAGTACATTATTTTTTTTTTGGTAACAATTAACATGCTCATATTCTGCTGCATGGAGGAGCTACACTTGTACAATTCAAAGATAACCTATCAAATTGACATTCGAGCTGAGGTATATGAACTCCTTCATTGCGGGCCGGTCACCCCGCCTGTTGACCAAGTGACAATCAATCTTTTCCTATTATGAAGTTCTTATAATTCATTACGAAATTGCAGTTATCGGTTACATCGGATCCTACCTAATTCCAGAGATAGAACAAGATCAGTAGGATCCTTCTTTAGCAGAGGGTAATTTCAAGTTCATGCATTTATTTAATCAAATATGTGAACTAAAGATCATGATCGTATTTATGTTGTTTTGGCATATGATAATCCGATTGCTGGAAAAGATATAGTAGTATTTTATAAGCGACAACTTTTGAGTGTGATATATTAAGCTAGAAAAATGAAAAATCTTTGATCTTGATCACTAATCCTCATACCAAGTGCAGTGCTAATGCATGTCTCACTATTTTTTCAAGTAGAACTCTAGTGGATCGGTGGCGAAAATGGAAAGAAACATTTGGCTGTGTATCTGGCCTTGTTTTCATTAACGCTGGCACAATACAATTTAATCCTGATCTCAAATTCACATGTTGCGTCACAATTGGTATAGCAACCAATATGTTTGAGGCTGTAGAACATAAAGTGGTAGCAAACAACAATGGCTCTTCAAATTGTTACACCCAATGAAACCAGATAGTAGTTTCAGCTTAATTGACTGACTAAACAGAGTTTGAGTTAATTACAATCTCCGTCTCTGACTCTCTTCCAATACATTGAACCTGGGAAAACAGCAATATTTTGAAAGGAGAAAATCCACAAGTTTTTAAACCAAATTCACACTGTTATGCTATTTGGCACTCCTCTAGAAGTAGCACCATTTCCTGAACTAGGAATCAGCAGTTCATATGGGGGTATTCCAACAGCACATCTATTTCTCAAATTGGAATCGGAATTTCTTTCCTCAATCTCTCGTTCTATCATTTTGATGTCCACAAAGAATCTGTAAAACGCCTCCAAGATTTCTGGTCCTCCTGACCAGCTCAATAAGTCGTCCCTCTGCCCAATATATTCTTCATCACTCGAATGGGCAGAGATCACACTTAGCACAGATGCAAATTTAGCACTGTTGTCCAAACTGGGCAAAGATGATAGGAAATACTCTTTTGGATTTTCAAGAAAACTTGCATACTCGGGATCATTCTCTTGTGGCAATAGCTTTCGCATCAAATTGGGATGGCTCGGGTCAAATCTACCATATTGTCCAAAATTTAATGCAGCATGTTCTCCAGATGCAATCCATATTAAAGTCGTAAGAATTTTAATGAGATCATCAGGAGTTTCAAGATTAGGCCACCAAGTAGCAAAGCGATGATCTGCATGGCCTACATTAATTACCTCCCTGTACCAAGCTTGTAGCTCCTTGTCATCTTGTATCAGAACTGCATTTGGATAGTAATGATTCACATAAGTCTTCACCAATTTGTCAATTGCTGACCAGTAGAGGAGGCCATCATTTGCATATGGGTAGTCCTCGATAAGAAGTCTCAACCCGTGTTCGTCCTTAGGGTCAGGTACTGCTATTCCTCTATAAGAACAACAATTGACAATTAGTGATGTATGAAGTTTCACTTACATGGAGTTAGTTAACATTTAGAAAATCAAACTCAAAACTAGCTAACCTCCTGATGAGATCGGCTGGAAGGCCTTCCTGATCGAAACGCCAGAAATCTCTGTAGGCAGAACAAGCAAGCTGCATGCAATATTGTCCTGGCGCATAGAAGGATTCAATGGTACCACCTGCATTGATGAGAGTTTCACGGGCAGTTGTATTGACCCTCAATGTATATCGCAAATGAGGTTTGAGGAGCTTGAATATGGGGTGCATTATGCTTAACTGACGGTGAGCAGCTATTATGACTGGTTCCATGCAGGCATGCACCCGCAACCTGTATAAGGTTGACTATCTAAATTAAAATGCTGCTCATCAACGAACTATCTAAATATTCCCAAGGCAAGGAATATTTGAGGTCAATTTTCACCCTTTTTTTAAATATCTATCAAATATGAAAAACTTTTGCTCCTAAGACTCGATTGTTTACCAGTGATTTACAAGTTGATGAACTCCACTATCATTGGTGCAAACATGAGCCTTGGCGAGTTGCCATAGCCAGTTACTTGTGTCATCAATAGGAGGGGTGAGAACTTGCTTAGATGAAACTGTTAGCTCCCCTTTTGGAAGGCTCAGCTCGATCGCAACGGGTTTCAGAGTACCTGCGCTTGTTAAGAAGAACAATGTCCGTGTCGCATAGGATTTGCGATCATCAAGAGCATTTATCTGATTGAGAATGGGAAGATAGAGATCATGGTAATCCAATATGAATAGCTTCTTTTTGTCCATTGCCTGAAAGTACTAGTCAAAGTTAGTCGATCAAAAAAAAAATTTTGCAGACACCAAGAAGCACAGTATTTTTCCAAGTACACATAACAACAGTAAAAACGAAAGACTATTCTTGAGTATTGATAATTCATTTGGCCCTCGAAAAATTTATTTCCTGTACAGATAGCACCTTAGGAATTCCCAGTAGAACCTAGGGTTGGGAAACAAGATCCAACACCCATATAGCTCGTACCTGTTGCACTGACATTCCATCTAGATGGCTGATGATGTGTTCTTCTTTGAGAGCTGATTCCAGGGGGCCGTAGATAGACGGATCGAGTTTGCTCCTTGGTGGGAAGTTCTGAACAAGAAAAACAATCCTGTCTGATCAGCAAATTTTTGTTTTTCCAGACACCATATATATCGGATTGCATTAACAGAACTTAACGAGTAACTTGTAAATAAAGACTACTTCTGGACTTAAAAACCCATGTTTACAAAGACTCACCGTCAACCTTTCTATGTTTAAGGGATTTATTCCTGCAAGAACTCGTAGAGCAAATTCGTCGTCCCCCAGATCCGAGAATCCCATTGCCCCTTCAGGAATGTTGCACATATATACGTGGTTATTCGTCTCGAAAGGGACTAAATGGCTGGCAGAATTTGAGTTCAGATAATATGTTTTGGATTTTTAAGCTGAAGCATAAAAAGTACACTAGGATGAAGAAAAAAAACATTTAAAGGAAGATTGATATGAAAAGGTAAACGATCAAACAAGTAAAATTTTGACACAAGAAAATGAAATTTCTAATTAAAGCGTGGTTTATTATAACATGATTTCATGATCAAAAAAACGAAGGCAAGTGAATGAGCAAAATTAAACATCACTTACCAGGTGGAGAATTGTTTTGGTAATGGGGTAATTTGATTTTGAGATTGGTAACGTCGGAGTAGAGGTTGGGAACTAAAGAAAACATCAGGTAACCAAATACTGCCTTAAGCTTTCCTGTAGATACATATCTGCTCTTTGATTCCTCAAATTCTTCATCTCTGGGCACATATACCGGTTTCGAACAGCCTGCTGGGATTTCCGCATTGGCGTCTGCAGTCAGCAGCTATAGTTAATAGATGACATAAACTCAGCCTCAATTACTTCAACCCCATGTTACCAATGAGCTTACCAATCTTATTCTTAGTCAAAATGAAATAGTTTTATAATTCTTTATAATTTTTGATTGATACTATTAATTACTTTCTTAAATTTCTGCGTCTTAAATTAGAATTTCCAGTTTTCTACCTATCAAACATGGTTCATTTGTCATAAATGAAAGATGGAGTATTTATAAATTTCGATTCTTTTTTTTTTTTTTTTGAAAGGTTTTAGAATAAGATCCATAATTTTAACAAGCTTGGATTGATCAACTACATTTTTTTTCTTTGTTTAATAAATTTAAATGTCGCTCGTCTCCTTTTGGCTCCATTGTCTAATACTAGCTTTTGTGGACCGAAGTACTCTAACTGGAAGATCGTAAATATAAACATTAACAATTAGGTTCTAGGAACAAAGAAAATTGGTCATTGCTCTTCGATGGGGACTTCCCAGTTGATTTTTGTCTACTTGTGTACAGTTGGCATAATTTACTGTGGGATATTCATTTGTAGCTTGTAGATAGTCTTACCTGACTGCTATACTCTCTTTGTTATCACTTACTGCCAATTTTAAGAGAGAGTTTTGATTTGCTTAAAGAAAAATTAGGTCCCCATATTCTTGTCACTTTCTTTCTTCTTAACTCTTAAAATCAATTGTCATTTATAACGAGTCTTCCATGACGTTCACTTGGGGCCATGGTTTTGAAACCCGACCTATGCATTGACTCCGAAAATTTATTGAGTCAAGAGTCGTTGATTCAATCATTAGGCCAATCGTAATTCACATGGAACATATTACATCTAGTTCATTTAGTTGGAGATAAGAAGGGTGTGAGAAGGACGGAAGGTAGGAAAAATAAATCACGTGTGACATTATAAACGTATTATAATTATTAAATACATGAATTGTGAAAAAAATTTAAACTAGGGATAATTTCACAAACCTCCCCTGAAGTATCTGACAGTTGCAAAGAGCTCCTCTCAAGTTTTAGAAATACACTTAGTTCCCTTGCTTTTACTATTTAGGTAACAAGATAGACCCATCAGGTTAGATTTTCCTCAAATACCCTAAATTACCCTTGTTCTATAAAAAACAAAATAAAACTATTTTTCTCAACACTTTCTTCCAAATTTGCAACAACATTACCACCAAGCAAACACTTTAAACTCCAATGCTAAATCTAATTATTTCTAAACATGCGACAAACCTACTAAGCAAATAGTTTGAACAGTTCAAGAATTTCAACAACTCGAAAAATCCCAACATCTGTCTTGTAATATCATCCCAGCCTAAATGTTTTTCAAAAATCAATTCTCTCTTGACAACCAACAACCAAACTCACGCTCTAAACTTCAATTCAATACCTAGTACTGTCATAAAACAAATAATAATCTAAACTATCACCATCAATAGAACAATACTCCAACCTCCACAAAAATATATATTAACATCGTAAAGAAAATCAAATGCATTTGTTAACATCCTACACAAGTTTTCAGGATAATAATCAACCTAACAATTTCCCACTAATCCCTCCTCTTCCATGCTTTGTAGTTATCAATTGCATTATTTATTTCTTTATCATCACTACAAGCATATTCATTTCTCTTTAGTTGACAATGAAATTTGCTCCTGCAAGTAAAATAGTGCCATATTCATCACGTAAATAGAAATGGTTATGGTATGGTAGGTCATCATTAAAATAAATAAAGATGTGAATATAGTAAAAAAGTAAGAGAAAAGGAAAGGCAAAGAGACAATAAGAGAAAAAAAGAAAGAATCAATACTTACAAGAGAGAGAAATGGAGAAAGAAGGAATGGTTGTTGGTGGAGAATAAAAGAGGTAGGGTTTCTTTTTCTTTTTCTTGGTTTTATTTAACCCTTGCATCATATTGTGAACTATCTATTAAATGAAGGACATTATAGTCATATTCTCACACCAAGGAAGGTTAATGTAATTTCTTGAACCTGAACGAAGCCGAGTGAAATTGTCAAAAATCACAGGGAATGTTTGTGAAATTATCCCTTTAAACTAATAACACATACTAGGATAAAATTTTTTGTTTTAAACAGTTGTACTAAGAACAAGCAATTGATCAACCTAAACCTCTAATATTGTTATTATTATCATCAATGTTCCTAATTTTTTTAAATATCATTTTACTTGCATTATAAACACGTTATTCAATCACTTTTTCATTCACTAACTTTTATTTCACGCATAATATATCACCAAAAAAGCTCTCCAAATAATCTATTGTTATTATGTTTGGCTCACCAGCAATGGTCGGAGGACGGCCAGTCCGGCAGCGTCTAGGATGAGGATTTTGTTGCCCTCCTAGGGCAGGTCTTGCATGTTCGATCCCTTTATCTGGATCTCCAAGATCATTGTACACATCGTAGTCGTATATCCTATCAGACGCCAATCTAGTCCCCGTCCCATCACCTCTCAGTTCCTGAAGTTCCCTCTCCCGTAGTTTCTTCAACCCCGCTGGCGTCTGGAACGGCAGATACGCCTGTTTCAACCAGATATCATATATTATCACCCTCAAGTCAAAATGCAAAACTGATGTTCAATTAGATATATATCTCTGGTAACCCATCCCAACCCACCAGGTTCATCCCAGGCAAAGAATCTGATTTTCAGAGACTTGGAATAGGACTACTGATGGGAGTTAAGCTTAAGCAGTCACCTTGTTAGAGAAGAACACCCTGGGCCTGGAATTCACCTTCTGTGGTTGAATCCAAGACTTGCAGTCGAAATTGACAAACCCTTCAACGGAGATGCTCACCAAGAAGAATTCTTTCTCGTACTTGTTGTAAACCATAATGGCCCCCGGCACGCCGAAGTTGTGGTCAACTGTAAATTGAACTCTGAAAGTTTGAGGGTCCGAAGAACCACTGCTTGGGCCATTTGAGTATGACATGTTTAATACAGCTTCTCTGCTGAGCTTTGGCTCCCTTGTATCTTCCGTAGAACAGTTCAAAATTTTTTCAGATCCAAGATATTTTGGGGGGGGGGGGGGGGTTGGAAAACAAAATATATTACTATAAAATGTACCGTTACATTGGTCCAAATGCGAAAAAGATTGAGAGTTTATTTGGTCTTTTAACTATCAAACTTAGAATACTCGAATCTGAACTGGAAAAACGTGCAATAGAAGTTCCATGCAGCTTAATTTTTTGATTTGATACAATTGCAATTCTGATTGAAAAAATTCAATATTTAAGGAACAACAAGTGATTAAAAAAGGAGAACAAAGTTCATGATGATCCGGGGCTTACGAGGATCGAGCTCAGAGCTAACAAGCTGTAGCACAACACCGCGGCCATTAGTCGCGGAGGAAGCATTCATCAATTGGAAAATCACGTCCTTTAGATCCGTTGGATTAGCACATTTCACAGTCACAATAGCTGACAGGCTAATCGTCCTTGATGGTTCGTCTTTCTCAGTTTTCGCCAACTTTTCTTCAACAGAACAAGTTTCTGCATGCCCAAGGATAGCCTTGCTGGAGTACTCCAGGGGTTTCCTAGTGTAATTGGGTAGTATTGAATTGAAAGTAAAGAGTTTTTTCCTTCGCTGAAACGGTTTGACATTCAGCAAAAATCTAGTAGACGAGGCCAGAAGTATATTACAGGCGGCCATGTTTCCAGGTGCCTGTGTCCGTTGAGGCCACAAGAAGAAGTACTGCTAGATGTTATATATATAATTTAGTCTGTGGAGATTGATGAGTTGAAGATGATATGCATTTTGGGATTATGGATGGTCCAATTAGTGTTGTCTACTACTACTTATACTATTTTTTAGTTCAGGATCAACAATAATTACCAATGGATTATGATTAATCAATACTCAATGACAACATAGGGAACCTTCTGTAAATCTACATGTTACACTAATTTATTTGCCGTTGACTGATGCAAATCGATCTTGTTTTTGCAAGTGAGTTGCTACTTACTGATTAATATAGGGTTAGTTACATCTATCTCCCCTACGGTTTGGCAAATTACAATTGACCCTCTTGAATATCTAAACGTTTAACAAATACCCCTTCATGTTAATGGCTGTTAGGTATGTTGCTTGCATCAACAGAAAAATAGGTCCGAAAGCCTCAAATTGCCCTTTTGAAGTTTGAGTTAATTGCATTTACCTTCTTTCTCGATTTGTTCAAATTACAAAATGGATCCTATTTGTTTTAACTTATAGTCGAATGCGTCTAGTATGCAAACAATAAAAAAAAAACAACTTCTACATTAGTCAATTGATGTAATGTCAACAACATTTTTAATGAAATTTCTAAAAAAAAAAAAGAACAAGAATTCAACTTAAGATTATTGCAAAAGGAAAATTTGACTCATAATACCATATTTTACTAATTACATATAATATAGCTAATTTTGCCTTATTTCTTAATTCTTTGAATGGACATATCTGTTTGGTTAGCATAATTTACAAAAAATATTTCCAAATATTAGTCAACTTGCATCATAAACATAATTTTCAACCACTTTTTTATTTCACATATGTTATATCACAAAAAAAATGTTATGGTATCATTTCAAATAATATCCTAAGTCCTATCTATATATACAGTCCTTTCAATAATTCAAATAAACCTAAATGAAGATAAATGTATGTTAAATACCCGGCATTTTTGTCATTTCATGGCCTCCTCAGTTGGGTTTTTTGAGATTGAAGTTGGACGCTTCACATAAATGTAATTTGATCGAATTAGATGGTTCATTTTGTGATTTAGTCAAATCTCAAGGAAGATAATTGTAATTAACCCTTCAAATAAGACTTCTACACTCTAACACACACACATATATATATACCATGTCACATGTAGTACTAGTCATTGGCTAGATTCCATTTTCAAGAGTCCTGTCAAGTGGAGATTAATTAAGTAGCATGGCAAATGAACAAGATTAGGTGAGGAAAGTAAGAGCTCACGTGCAGCCAACTAAAAGGTTGGTATACCAATCATACTATCAGCTCATTGTACATCCGTTGGAAGGGAGATTTTACTAGTTCTGCCGGGATGGGCTAAAAACTTATTAGTATTCTTTTTTAAGAAAGGGTTTAATGCTTGTAAGCATATTTCTTAGGTGCAATGGAAAGGGGAAGGGTGAGGATTTGGTCACTTGATTAATATTCTTACCAATTAAATTGGGTTTTGAGAACTAAATATATAAAATAAAGAGTATTTTTTTATATACTATCGGTGTATAATTTTTTTTTTATACTGACAGGTTTAGATTACATATCACGTAACATGAATTCAAATTTGAAATTAAAATCATGCACATATGACATATATCTATAGCTGTTAATGTAAAAAAAAATTATTACAGTGCTAGTATATAAAAAATCAATCCTAAAATAAAACCTATCAAATAGTGTCATAAATATATATACTTTATTTATCTATTTATTTGTATAATATGTGAAATACTTTGCTCTTCTCAAAATTACAAGTATTTTTTTTTCCAATCATAGCTTTTCAAATGAGCCTTATACCGTTCAGAATATTCGTCAGGCCCATTTTAGTATTTAGGATGGCAATGAACACTGCCCCAACTCTGCCTCTTAATCCACTTATGTTGCATCACATATACAATAAACATGTTTGTTAATTGTTAGTAATATGTTTATATGTCTCCGGGTAAGCTAAATATTATTGATTACTTCTCCCCTCTACAAATTGAAGGAGTTTGTGGCAGATTGAAGTTGTATCATTTCTTTGTTCTAACAAAATTTGTCGGCTAATTGGTGACTGGAAGCATTCTGATAAGCAAATATGCTCTTGCCTCCATGTACAACATTTTATAGTATGAGTAAAAATTATTATTAGGACTTCAAAAATTTTGCCGATGCATTTGAGTGTTGCTGCTTTCTTCAGTCAATATGCAGCTTGTCTCTCTTGTTCAAATTAAGTAAAATCAAGGAACGAACATTAGTGTTTATTGAATCAAAAAGTATTGAATAAAAAATGTACTCATCCAACCAATAATAGAATATAGAGTGCATTTGATAAAATTGAAATCTGAAATTTGAATCCATTAAATTATTAAATTATAAATATTGTATTCTAATATTTGAATGCATTCTATGTTAATTTTTTTTTCCGGAAACGACAATTATTGTATAACCTATCTATCCTAGACTATAAGGGAGGGAGAGGCTAAAGAGGTTTTGTGTTAGGGGTTAGTAGGTACACAGACCTTATTAGACCAAGGGAGTGCTTTGGCACAACCCTTGGATTTTTTTTGCTGCAGGTGTAATTTAAACTCCCACCTTGGTGGTCTCTTTATTAAATAATAAGTGAATAATTTATCATTTATTTTTTTGAAGTAAGTTTTGTCTATATACTTCAAGTCTATTAATTAATTAAGATATTCTTTTTTCATTGTCAAATACTTATAAATATTTTAAGATTTAAATTTATTAGTTTTAAGTATTGGACTAAGGTTCCGTTTGATAAAACTGAATCTGAATTCTGAAGTCTGAATTCTGAAATCTGAATACTGAAACAATTAATTTACTGAATTTTAAGCACTGAAAAAAATATATGAATGTCTGAATTTTAATGCTAAACCTATTTATGCTGTTTGATAAATATTTATAGCTGAATGCTTAATAAGTTTAATTTGACAATTTTGCCCTTATATCCTTTCATTCAAAAAAGAAATAGAATCTATGATTTAATTAGTTTAAAATTGTTAGGTATGAAAATGACAATATTTATTTTTAAATCAAATTAATATAAAAGATGAAATATATTATATGAGGAGTATGGAGAAGATGTGAAAGTCATTAAAAAGGGAGAAAAGAGAAACTAAAAATCGTTAGATAGAGAATATTATGTTGTTTAATTAGATAAGAATTTTGAACATAATTAACAAACAAGGGTAGATTTGGTAGATAAGATAAGGTAGTTGAAGTAATTCTATTGATTCTTATCAGAATTAAGCATTCAGTTAGGATTCCTGTGCTGAAAAAAATACACACAGGTTCAGCACTGCTTAACAAGTTCAGCAAATAGATTTTCATTTATCAAACACTCAAAACATCCGAATGTTTGAAAAAATTCAGATTCAGCACTTTTTTATGTTATCAAACAGACCCTAAGTTATCAAAAAAATCAGAATCTCTGACTTTCAATATTGAGTTAAGGCCGTTGGAGCATCCCCACACGTTGTTAGGATCACTTCTAGAAAAGTTGGATCGAGGTGACTGCCGAAGATTGATGGTACAAGCATAGCAGGCCCGTCGATACGGGTGAATACTGGACCAGCAATTGGTACGTCTTCCTAATGGCTGCATTTCTTTTTTTCTTTTTTTACAAATAGGCTATCATGTCCTCTTGTACGCAACCATACAAGTCCTCTATAAATGAAAAATACGGCCTTGAGAAGTTAGACCTCAAACAACACGAAAAATCGGTGCCCCCCAATGATATCGGAAAACAGGCTTTCCCTGCAAAGTTCATAAGTAGCCCAATTTACATGAATATCTTCTTTCCTTTCATCTTTATCTTTTTTTTTTTAACACCTTTCCAGGGCTTTCCCAGGAATTCTACATAGAAAATTTTCTAATAAACATTTTGTTCGTAACTAATAATAATAATAATCATAATAGTAATAATAAACTTCCTGGCCTGCATATGGTCATTTGTTATATCTGGGTTTTCTTTTTTTTTTTTGGGTTCTGATTTATTTGGTTTCTTCCCTTTATTCCTTTTTTTAAACCAAGTTATCTGTAAAATTCTCAAAATCCTTAATCTGATTATCTTTTAGCTCCTATCCTTTATCACCAGAGTACATCTTGAATATAGGATGCAAAAGCATATTGTTGTACGCTTATATATGTTGGCCAGTAATATTTGTAAATCATGTAACAGTTCATTGGCCATTAATTTTTGTTTCCTTTTCTTTATAGATGCATTGTGGAATTTGTCTTTTTTGTGCTCAGCCATAAAACCCTGATTTTCCAAAATAGTGAAGTGTCCTCTCCGGGATTAAGTTAACAAAGTGGTCTCAAGTTAATCTTGTTCGACAATTGGGAGTCGTTTTCTATAAACAAAAGATGGAGAACATCAACTTGTGGAGAAGTACTCTTCTTCCACATCGCAATTGGTTCTTATCCATTATTTATACTATAGAACAGTTACAGCTAATGTGTTCTATCCTGGGTTGAGTGCTTGTATTTGCCGAGAGGATTGGATTGGGTTTGATGACAACGAGAGGAGGAGCGCAAGTAAAAGATCTTGTATTTGTCAAAAAGTATAATGCCAAAAAATACCATCATAAGTGTCATCTACCATCAAGGGTCTGTTTGGTTGGAAGTAAAATGCTTTTCTTGGGAAAATATTTTCCGTGGAATTAATTTTCCATGAAAATCATTTCCCTTTCATCATTTTCAGGTGTTTGGTTAGCTTATTGAAAATATTTTCTCATTTCATTTTTCTGGTGTTTGTTTAACTTTTGAAATATTTTCACTTTTATCTCTATCTTTACTTTCTACACATTATAACTACATACTTCTTCCCATGCAAAATAAGAAAATTTATCTCATTGTTTAACTTTAAAAAATCTTGGAGAAATGTATATATGAATAAAAAATATCTCCTTAACCAATAAACAAATTGTTGGCCATTTAGTGTCAAATATCAATCACATGCAATGCTTATTGTGACATATATCTTGCACTCTCACTGCTGAAAGTTTCTCTAGAAAAGAATGCCCCTATTATACATAATTAATTACTAGCATAGGATGAGCATGATGAGATTTTTTTTTATTTTGAATATACTAGGGGGGGTTGGGTTGGGTGGTACGGGGGAGGGAGTGTAAGGAAGAGGTCTTGGATTCGAGTCCTCCTGTTTACACTAAAAAAAAAAAAAATACTACAAGATGTTTTCAGTAAGTTTGGAACATACTACAGGCGGGATGCATGCATTTTGGAAAACAACTTCAGTAAGTTTGGAAGGAAAGTTATTTTCCATAAGATGAGTGAAAATATTTTACATAGGAAAATGTTTTCAGTAACTTTTGTGCAACCAAACACGGAAAATTAGGAAAATATTTTCCTGGAAAACATTTTCACCCGAAACAAACGGACCCCAAGTCGTGTATGTTTTTTCACTTCATTCATGAAAATTAATGTAACTAATCCTTTTTATCCCTAAGCAAGTAAAATTACAATAACATATCATCACTAGCATTTCTAGGGTACTTTCTTTTTAGAAATTAGAGGGCGTGGATTATAATCTTCCCATCTCTTCTGTGCTTTCCAAACTCCACTCTTCTTTTATTAGAAAAAATTTTTTGAAAAAAAAAAAATGTACCTTCTTTCTTCCATCCTTCTTGCAAAGCTCTAGCACGTGCTTTTTGACATCTTACTGTTGGTGAAGATAAGGATCAATTTACATGGCGCATGAACAAAGGCACATATCTCAACTAGTAGTTTGTCAAGAACAGTGAAAGCATTTACATCCACTCTGTTCCTTATCTTCTCGAGTTAGGAAAATGTTTTGTTTGAAAAAGCATAAACGTCTGAAGCATGTAGGTCCATAAATCTTTCGGTCCACTGCTTCAAATTAGGCAATAACACTGGTCTGTTTTAGAAGGTCTTAAAAGTATAAGAGGCTAAGGATATACCACTGAATCTTCTCGGTCTCCTTTTTATTTTTGGACTCATTGACTCAATTCCTTTAATAAGTGAGGGGTTAATTTCAAGAATTGAAATCACTTAGAGCCCCTCAAGTTTTGGAAAACTCACCTATCTCTCCTGAAATGACGTATTGCACGACATTGTAAGCCCATATGAGTAAAGTAATATTAAAAAATGCATTGAAAGGGAGAGATAACATTATTATTATCTGTTGACATCTACCCTTATGTAACCTGATTCATGAATTTTATAGCAGGAATAAAAGGATAAATAAGGATGAAATATTAAATTAAGTATTTGAGTAGGCGTAAGTGCAATTAAGTAATAACAAATCAGCCAGAAGACCGTTATTTCAATGATGACTTCTGCAGCTCCTTCAGTAACATAAAAAATAGGAAAAAAAATGGCCAAAAATTTTGTAGCAAAAAGGCAAAGTAAGAGCACATATGAAGAAATTGGTAACACAATATGGCAAGTTTAAGTGTTGGAAGGATCTTATAATTCACCAACATGATTCAGATTATGTCGATATTGTGGATGCAATTGCAATGCGACAATTATAATTTTCGAGACTAACAGGAATCCAAATAAGCTCTAATACTTGCTAGTACCAAATGCAAATTCTTTCAACGTTACGAAGGCAATAAAGATGATAAACGAGAACGTAAAGGGACAGATACATGTAAGGAAAATTTGCCAAATAGGTCCTTAATATTTACACAATTTTTTTTTTAATCTCTAATATTTAAAATCAATCGAAATAGTCCCTAATAAATAAATTATGATCCATTTTGGTCATAATACTCGTATTTACTCATTTCTCCGACTAAAAATAGCAAGCCTTTCTCAAGTGAATATATTTTCAAGGGCAAAATCGAAAAGACGCTTGATTTCCCTTCTTAAGCAAAAGTACACCTGACCATCGCCTCTTTTCACCTTTCCCCCTCAAATTACAGCCACAAGAAAATATACCCATCTCAAAAATCATCAAAATTTGTCGAAACTACTACAGAGACGGCAGCCAAAGTGTCTAATCAACTCGTGCCTATCCCAATTCAGCTGGAGCCAGCACCTAAGAATCAGATCCCCGAAGTTGACGATCAAGGTTTGAAACAAGTGATTAAGGGCCCATTTGACACATCCATCAGAAGTCCCAAGATACTAACAGGGAAAGCTGATCAAGATCTGGTCTCGCAAGTTTTCTTCAAGAAAATGAAGGAAACTGAATTATTTGCCGACATGAAATTGGACTCGCCCATGTCCAACAGCAGCAGCAGCAGCAGCAGCAGACACGCCGCTAAGGGGATAAAGCCTCAAAATGACGCAGGTGCTTTTCAATTTGAGGAGAAAGCAGAGGCCTATAAAGCTGCTGGTGAGGCTCTGGAAACATCCAAGATTTCCTCACCAAGACAGAAAATTGATCCAGAAGGAAAAATGATCAAGAAAAATAGCAACAACATGGATGACGCTGACAATCAAAAAGAGGTTAAGTGGGAAGAGGATCATGGTGGGTTGAATATACTGAAGTGGAGCTTAACCGGAATAGGTGCTATTTGTTATTTTGGTGTTGCCATAGTTTGCATCCTTGTATTCGGAGGTGTCCGAAAGAATGAGCAGCAACAACAACAACAACAGAAGCTTCAATTCCACATTTACACGGATGACAAGTGTGTTTTCCAGTTTTACCCTTGAAAATATGCTCACGAGAGAGAGGCGTGCTATTTTCAGTTAGAGAAATGAGTAAATAAGAGCATTAGAACCAAAATGGATCATAATTTATATGTTAAGGACTATTTTTGTTGATTTTAAATGTTAGGGACTAAAAAAATTTTTTATATAAATATTAGGGACCAACTTGAAAAATTTTCCTACATGTAAAATAGAATGTGGGAGCAACCAAATTTGACAATCACTATGCTTTGCAATGGGACTTAAATTTTTTTCTTCTCCGAACTTTTTCCTTCTTAAGAAGTATTAAGACTTTGAAGGTAACATCGTCATTTCAATGCCTCTAATCAGGATATCTAGTCACATTGTAGACACCAAATTTTTGGTGTTTTATTATTTATTTATTTATTTACTATTCGTTTTATTTGTTCTATTTTTATTTGTCATATTTAGTTTTATTTACATTTAGTTTTAGTTATTTTAACCATCTTAGCTAGAAGTTCTCAAAGGGAAAAGAAAAGTGTTCCAAAAAATGTGTTTTATGTCTTTTAAAATCAATCTTTTAGCATCTTACTTATTTTTGTTAAGTTATTTTGAAAAAAAAAGGAAAAGAAGGAAAACAATGAAAAATGGAAAATGGAAAAGGAAAAAAAATGAAAAATGGAAGATTGAAAGTGGCATTTTGTTATTTCTAGTTTTATTTTTGTTTATTCAATCCAATGTTAATTAAGTTATTTTTGTTTTTATTATTATTAGTATTATTGTTATCAATTTTGTTTGATTAAATCGGTTAGTTGTTAAGTTAAAAAATATATATATATATATATATATATATATAGTAGCGGCATGCAAGCTGCGTCAAAACGCAGCTTGCAGGGAAGGATTTGCAAGGAAGGACTGGGGAGCCTGGGCTGCAAATAGGTAAGAAAGGACTGTAGGTTAGAGGAGGGGGGCTTCATATAAATAGAAAAGGAGGGAGCAGCCGCCAAGGAGAAAAGGATCGACGGCTGCAAAATCTGGAGGAAGAACGAAAGAAAACAAAAAACCAGGGAGCTTCATCGGGGGAGAGAAGAATTTGAACAAAAGAAAAACTGCAGGGAAAAAAGAACAGCCGCACAGAGAGCTAAGAGTGAGCAAGAAGGGTGACGGGAAGAGAGGTAAGGATTGACGGCTGCTAGAAGGGAAAACAAAAACACAGAAGGCTACGGGGGTTTCTAGAGAGCAAGAGAGTAGGCGGCGGCTGCATAAGGGATAGAGAGAAACTAGAAAAGTGACGGGAAATCTGCAAAAGAAAGGGAGGTTTCGGCAGTAGAGAAATCAGAAGCAAGAGCCTTCCGAACTTGAATCTCGCCCCTCGCCATCGTTGTCAACCTCCTCCTTCGCCGCAACAGCTGCATCGACTGCTAAGAAGAAGCTATCAACTGGCGCAACCACCAAAGCTGCTGTCTCTCGCTCCAAGTCAGTTACTGCAGCGGTTAAACAGACGCCGAAGCTAAAGCTGAAGACGATGTCCTCAACACCACAGCTTCTGCCCTCACCAAACCTGATGAGGACCACGACCATGACAGCGACATCCAGGAAGAGAACTGGAAAAAGTTGAGGAAAACCAAGAAGGGAGCTGCGGCTGAAATCTGGAACTTGGAGAAGGAATTTCGGGCAGTGCGAGAAGCAAAAGAGGAAGGCTGAAAGAAAAGTGCAGAATTTTCGCAGAAAAGGCAGATCTCAGCCATTTGCAGCTTCAAACCTTTCGTTCGAACGCATGTCTTCAGATTGCTCGCGTTGCTTTGGCCCCGTAAACATACGGAGGTAACCCTTGCTTCCCGTTTTGTTATTTTTATATGCATTTCATGAAGATTCCGATTTGTTAGACATGAATCTTGAGTTTTTGCTAATGGGTTTTCTTCATGCTCATTTCTAGATGTTTTTTTTGACTATGGCCCTTTCTGTGTTTAAGTTTGGCTTTGGGATTGTGGAAATAAAGTCCATGAGAAGTTAATTGACGGATTTACATGTTTCATTAGAGTTCATGACTGTTCTTTTGTTTGTCTTGGTGCGCAATCTGGTTGGAGAATTCTGGGCAATGCATGATTCACGACTGAGCTTCGTTTGCTGCATTTTCTTTGTTGTTTCGGTTGGGATGGTCAGGCAATAAATTCATGTTCAAAGATGTTTGTGAGTTTAGTAAATAAATGGACAGATCAATGCAATGGTCCCAGCACGTAACCTACACTAGTTGGAGCTGCAAAATTCGAAGCAAGTAAAAAAGTAAAAAGCCGCTGCATTTTTTTCCTTGCTGTTTTCTTTTCCATGGCTGTTCAAGTGAATCTTTACACTTAAATTGCATGTTAATCTGATGTTAAAGGGAAGAAATGGAATGATTTGGGTTTGGGTTTGTGTGTTTGGGTCTAGAAATATTTGAGTTACGATTGAATGCTTGCTGGAAAAATAAATGATCAGGTTGTCGAATCGTTTTTGCATGCATTTTCCAGAAATCTTGTATGATGTCTTCCCAAGTTTTCTGGTCATTTGAATTGCGGTCACTAGGTAGTTTGTTGCTGGGTTTAGAATCGTGATGCTGGGCTAAAAACATTTGATCAAGGTTGTGCATTTGAATCAGAAATCTGGTTCACATGAATAGAGAGCTGCGGCTGGAGATTGCAGCGCTTCACTCCTTTCTTTGGCTGATATTTCTTGTGTTTCCAGTAGTCATCAATCCGGATTTTCTGTTTTAGTCTTGTGATGAAGGCGTGATATTTGTATGGTTTGAATGATTGGAAGTGATACCCTGTAGAATTTGATATTTGTTAATGATATTTGGGTTGGTGAATGCCGCACATTGTAATGATATGAAACCAGAAAAGGATAAAGTTCCAGCAGCTTCATGGTCCTATCCTAAGTTTCTTTTTGAAAGTTAGATGTCAAGTTCCAGTGGATTCATTCTTTAGAT
This sequence comes from Coffea arabica, assembly GCF_036785885.1. Lineage (NCBI taxonomy): Eukaryota > Viridiplantae > Streptophyta > Magnoliopsida > Gentianales > Rubiaceae > Coffea > Coffea arabica. The sequence continues at coordinate 11,713,279 of NC_092313.1, read as the reverse complement.
TGGAGCTTTTTGATGTTTACTTGAAAAGGATGTGCTCAAAATTTCTTTAAAAGGCTGAAATCCGCAAAAGAAATGGAGGCCGCAGCTTGCTTCGTTGCTCAGGAGCTTTATCAGCTTGTCCAAATGTATTGCAGAAGTTGTATTCATTCGTGGATTGCATGAGCTGCATGAAATAACTTTCTGAAAATCACACTTTGACCCCCCAAGTCCCCTTTGTTTCACTATGACCCAACCAATTGAATAATTTCCTCAATTTGGTCCTTGACAATTTTAATTCTACAACTTCATTGCTCGTTTGTTTTAATTAATTATTATGCTTTGATTCAATTGCATTCAATTCATGACTTTAGGGACTTTATGGCTAAGTGAGCTTTGTTTTGCCCATTTCTTTTAATTTTTCTTAAATAAAGTGGTGCCTTGACCTTTTTATTATTTTGGAGGGTAATTGAATAATCCCACCTCATTGGGGCGTCAATTCGAGGGAGGTACACTCTATCCCTCATTTGCACTACATTTGACCTTACGTGCCCCTACGTGTTATGTGAATATGCATGTCTACTTCGCTTTCCTTACCTCCTTGCATGTATTTACTTGCTTTTTACTTTTATTTAAGTTTTATGGGGTATGTGTACACCTCTTGGCTTGTAATAGATAGGGCTCGAAGAGCATCTGGTCCATTTCCCTTTCCCCTTTATGCTTTTATGGGGTATGTGTACACCTCTTGGCTTGTAATAGATAGGGCTCGGAGAGCATCTGGTCCATTTCCCCTTTCCCTTTATGCTTTCATGGGGTATGTGTACACCTCTTGGCTTGTAATAGATAGGGCTCGGAGAGCATCTGGTCCACTTCCCCTTCCCCCCTGGTTGCTTGCTTTTATTGTTACATGTTAAATTGCTTTAGTAGGCTCTTGCATCTAGTCGAGCATGCTAAGTGCTACTTGCTATGTGTTTACGAGCGTTTTGGCATGACTACTTGCTTTCATAACCATGAATGAATGGAATGGATGAATGTACGTCACCACACTAGTCCAACGCTAGTTGTGGCTCATTATTTTCATTAGGAATTCATAGAAAGGGCTAGTCCAACGCTAGACCCAATAGGATTTTTCCTTTGTTTTTCATTAATGCATTATTTGTTTGTTCACTACATATCACGCATTTTCCTTAGTTTTATCATTTGGCATGATCCTCGACCCCCTTTTCCCCTCACTTTAGGTTTTGCATCCCATACTAGCTATAGGGTTCATTTTGCTTGAGTGTCCCCTTCCGATAAGGGAAACGAGCGAGTGTGGCTACTCGATAGCCTTAGCACGCTAGTTTCGCCTTCTAATCAAAGGGAAAATCAAGTCACGATTTAGGTCTCCCCGTACCCAATATGCATGAATTCCCTAGGCTCATGCATTCTCAATCCACTCTATCATTACACTTTCACTTTTGTCTCATTTGCACACATGCACCTTTTTATCACTTTCACTTGCACACGAACACTTTTTTTGTCTCCACTTGCACACGAACATTTTTTTTGTCTCCGCTTGCACACGAGCATTTTATCTTCACTCGCACACGAGTACTTTCATCTACATTTGCACACCTTCACTCTTATCTTATTACTTTTATCATTTTTTCACTTCACATAAACTCACACTTTCACATGGCATGCATTCCACTCATTTTTCACGTCATTTAGGTTTAGGTGTGACCTCTCCAAAAGGATCATTATTGGGCTTCACAATTAATGTGATTGGCACCACTCAACCTTTGAAGAGAAATTTCCCCCAATCCCCCTAGGTCTAGGGTTTTGCATTCATATAGACATATCCAATATGCGATACATACCATGGGTAGAAAAATTAGGAAAAATTGGTTTAAGTCACGCAACTAGCCTTGGCTAGGTCGAAGGGGTGCCTTGGATTTTTATCCTTGCCTTCCCCTTTGTCAAACGTGACCCCCGAACCTTTTTCTTTGGCTTACGTGGACTAGGAGTCGTTTTAAAAAGGGTTTTACTACTTTGTCTTTAAAAAACACTTTTTTGGGTGACTTGGTAAACCCCAAATCTATACCAAGTGGCGACTCCGTTTTTCATATTTAAAAACCCTTTTTAAAATTTCATTTGGCCAAATCGTCGCTTTCCAAAGTCCCATGGCCTTTTTACTTTTCATTTTGCACACGCTCACACCACACTTCACACATCACACACACAACTCCAATTCATTCGAAAAGTGGGGCGCGACAGTTGGCGACTCCACTGGGGACTTCCTAAGTGGGTCCAAGCATTTGACTTGGCCATTCTTTTCCCTTTTCTACCCTTTTTATGCATTGCATTTGGATATTAGGGTTGCATTTTCTATTTTAGGACTTTTTCGCCTCGCGCGTGTATCAAACTATTCCCTCACTCACGTATGTATGATTGGTTGATTGGATGTATGTATCTCGCGCTTGCATTGCATTTGGGGGGGTGTGTGTCACCTTTAGAGCCTCGCGTGGTTCTCACCCCTTTCCCTCAAAATAGGGAGCACTTCATACGTGCACGTTTATTTATTGTTATCCCATTTTATTTTATTTTTCGTGGGCGTTTCCCACACCGCCTTGTAGGATTAGGATCGATTGCCTTGGGTAGGCGGCTGGTGTGCTCTGCGCCCATAGCGCTACCTAAGGGATCACTCGAGCCACCGATCAAAGGCCCTGGGAGTGATGACCCTTCGCCTTTAGGTCTGAAGGCTTGGGAGCCGAAGCTTTATCGAGTCTAGGCATTAATGAACCAAACCTCATGCATCCATGTTAGCATTTGCCTAGGGTAGAGTCAGCCTCACCCTTTTTAAGCACAATTAGGCACGAGGGAAGGGGTTCCGCCCCTTTTTATTGGCTTTTATCCTATTTCTTTTCTTAATTGCTCCCAATGTGTTATGTGTACTATCAACTGCACTAACCATTTCATTGTTTCCTTGGTTTGCATTCATATGCCCTAGCAATAAGAGGCCCTTTTGGCACTCTTTTAGTGACCTATCCACTAGATAACTCACATGTTTAAATTTCAGTCATTATACTTAATAAATACATTTCATTTTAGACCTTTTTTCCCCCGATGCATTATTTATGTCCCTTAGGTCATATTTGTCACATATTTACATCGCTTTAATAAATGACATCATGCATAAACCCTAGAAAGGGAATGCCATTTAGGGGATCCCGTGTCAGGAATAAGCCACCTTGTGTCTCGGATACTTAATCCAGTGAGACTTGCACGTTTACATTTTGTACCATCCAGAGGGGGTAGTGCACAAGGTAAGGTAGGATCCGATCATTTTCATAGAGTGATCTTTGGAATATGAGCATCTAATAATCACTTTTTGGCCAATTTATCAAACTTGGTAAAATTCCCTTGCGTAAAAGGACATTAATTCGAAGAAATTCACAAATGATTCCTCCTATTGAGATGATAAATAAATTGAGGCCAAAATTTGATTTTTAGAAGGCTCATAGACTGATTTTCTGAAACCACCAATGGCCGGCCGATTCGATCAATCCATTTTGTCAATTCATGATCGATTTTAAATAAACCATTCCTTTGACCAATTTACCCTTTTTAGGGTCATCCGGTCGATTTTTGAATAAATCATCAATTCATTTGACCAATTTACCCTTTTTAGGGTCATTCGGTCGATTTTGAATAAATCATCAAATCTTTTGACCAATTTACCCTTTTTAGGGTCATTCGGTCGCTTTTGAATAAATTGTCAATTCAATTGACCAAATTACCCTTTTTAGGGTCTTTTGCCCAATTTACCCATTTTTAGGGCAACCGAGCCGATTTTGAATAAATCAAGTTTCGTTCAATCTGTTTGATCAATTTACCCTTTTTAGGGAGATCTGATTAATTTTGGATAAATTTCATTCAATTCATTTGACCTGTTTCCCTTTTTAGGGTAATTTGGTCGATTTTAAATAAATTGTCAACTTCATTCAATCCATTTGCCCTATTGGGGTTTCATTGTCAAATTCCAAATTGGGAAATCTAGTCAATTTTGAAGAAAACCGTCTGTTGCAATCACTTGATCAATTGGGGTTTTGACCCGTAATTCACTGAGAAATTTTATCAACGAATTCCAATCTCTTTGAATAGGAAGTTCGTCAAGGTCAAACCCATGCGTTTTGCAAATCAAAGGTAATCAATCCCTTCGGACGAGGTCCTCATTTTGACAAACGTCTCTTCTTATTCCAATGGGCCAAAATTTTCAAATTATTTTTCACTCCATGAGTTGATCGGATCCATCAGGTATTGTATAGTGCCTATTCTAGCGGATTGCATTTTCATGCTAGGCCTACCCTTGGCATAAAAAGGGTCCCCCATAGGACATGCATACCGATTTTTTATTCTTACTTACTGACTCTGGGTATTTTTCTTTTTATTTTTTCCCCCTCCCCTGCATTCATAAAAATGTTTCAATAAGGTGAAAATATTTCCCTATATTGGATAACAATTTTTGATCCGATAAAGTTCAGAAAGTATTATTTGATTCTTGGGCAGGTCCTATAATGAAAACATAAATGATCTATCTGGAAGCTCTACGCTAAAGCCTCTGAGAGATGTTGTAATTGTTTTCCAAAGGAAAATTTTGTATATTTGATTTGTTAATACATTTTGTTCCAAAAAGAAAAGGAGACAAAAAGTGTATATATGGAGCTCTTTACAAGTTTCTCTCTTCTCATTTGTATCGTAAATTGAATGAGAAATTTTGTTTCAAACTTTTTCAGCAATAAAATTTTTGGACAATCATTGTTTTGTGTATATTTATGTACATTTCATTCTTTATTCTTATTCATTGGAGATTTCATGATGAATTTTAAGAAATAAGACTAAATTGGGATTTTTTTCAACCTCCGGCCTGAAAATTCATAATAAGAGTGTTCAGAATTAAAAGAGGTCACTCAAAAGGCCCTATGAGATTCCTTTTTTCCTTCATTTAACCTCAAAATAAAATCAGTCACATTGATTGATAAATTGCAAATTGGGACATTCTTTGCTTGGAAAAATCCCCATTGGTTTAACCGGATTCAATTCACATCTAAGTGAAAGCAAAAATGTGCATTATTCTTGTTTGTTTTGAAAATTTGGAATGATACTTCGAGCATTTTTTTCTCTACCTATACAGATTTTATCATTTGCTCTCCCGTTTGAGCCTTTAAAAGAAAATTTTCGTTCCAAATAAACACCTTGATGATCACTACCCTTCATGGGAGAATTTTCAAAATATCAAAAAGAAGAATGGGTTGTCAATGAGCATTTCGTTACTCTGGTTGTCATAAAGTGTAAGAATGATACTTTGGCTATCGCTTCTACAATCCAAACACTATTTATCCCTTGCATCCTCATTTGAGCCAAATAGGTGGTTCCTTTCAAATGCATTTGTGAATCGTACCCCACATTGGGGAGGGAGATTGGGGAATTTTTCAAAAAAAAAAAAGAGAAAAGCAAAAATTAAAAGAAAAGTGGGAACTGCAATTAGGGAAATTTGATTCTACTTGGGTTCCAATTTTGAAAAAAAAGAAAAGAAAGAGATTTGTCCGCGTGGATCGCCTACGTTTCACAAATATGGATGATCAAGGGTCTCCCTCAGTTAATTCGGATACATGTCAGAAGTTTCGCATTAACGAAAGTTTCCTTTCAGAGTTATTGTAAGGAACGGAATAAAAGTCAGGCCCTCTTCTTTTCCAATCAAGCATTCTATCTCTAGTTATCCCTTTTGAGCCTTCAGAATAAAATACTTCGTTTGGCGAACCCTGAGAATCGCAAACCCCACACTGGGGCAAGTTGGGTTGGAAAAGGAAAATTTCAAGAGGTGGAAAAAATGAAAAGCCACAAAATCAAAAGACAAAGGAAGAAAAGAGAACCTCAGTTCAAAAATAAACTGGGGCACAATTTTGTGAAAGTTCAAAAATGGCCAAAAGCTGAAAAATCAGAAAAAAAAGAAAGAAAATGAAAGAGAAAAAGCCTCAATTGAGCAAAAACTGGGGCAAATTCTGATTTAACCCTAAAGTAGGGTTGGCACAACGATGCGATCTCAGATTCTTCAAACCAGTTTCAAAATCCGTTTTCAAACCTTAACTTTTCTAAGCACCCCACCTGACCCCATTATAAATCCGAAAGTCCTGACTTCTGTTCTTTGCAATGGCCCTGTCAAGCAAATTTCTGATGCCGGAAGTTTTAGCTGTATTTCTGAATTGATTGGGTGTGAGGTTGACGCTGCTCTTCATGTGAAATCCCGCGAGGGTCTTTTTGGAAAAGAGGCAAAAAGCAAAGCAAGAAAAGTAAGTGCAAGAAAATGCAGAAAATTCGACGCTGAAGTCTCCGGTGAGTGATGAGAAAAATGCAAACAAAGTCTGAGATCTTTTGATTTCAAAATAGGGGCAATTTTGGAAAAATGCGATCTATGGTGCAATATCCTTGAAAGTCTTAAACTATCGTTTTCAAGCCAAATTACAAGCTAATAAAGTCCATCGTTGACTTATTCTTTCATGACAATCCAAAATGAGGATCATGCTCATAAGAAATTCATCAAATCATTTGTGATCATAAGGGCATAACCCGTTTCCACATGTTTAGCTATCACTTCTGTCCATACGTTACAAGCCTAGAAAGCTTGTAGGTTGACTAAGTTTTCTTGAAAATAAGGGTAACAAACTCTTTGCTTTCACTAAGATGTGACATTGAATGGATTACATACAACCGGGGCACAAAAATGAGACAGATTCTTATCTCCCATTTCCTTAGCCATTTCAAAAATAAAGTCACTTGATTGGTCCTGAAAAGATGAGTCAACCAGAAGTGGTGACCCGTTACCCTAAGCACCAATGCTAAAAGTAAGGAAGAAATCTTCTTAAATTTGGTGTTATTTCGAGGAATTCATCATGAAATTTCTGCATGAGTTCAAACTTGACGATTAAAGTTTCTTCACATTGTTGTATATGCGCACTCTTTTCTAAATTTTAGAAAGTGCGGTTTTTCTTTGTTCAAGTAAATGGGAAATCATCTAAACCAATTTTTGCAATCAAATGGGCCCAAACTGGGGCAAAATTTTTATTTGCAAAATTTCGCAAAATAAGCCCACACAGGGGCAAATATTTTTGTAGTCCAATTGAGGATTTCGTCCAAGAATCAAAATAATGCATTTTTCAAATCAGTCACGCTCATTTGAGTGCACGTAAGCCCTGTGCAGGTATTCACAGTTGAAGTCGACGAAAAGCATCTGGCGATGTGGAAGGCCGATGCCGAAGAAAGAGAAGAAAGAAGGGAAAAGGGCCCTACACTGGGGCAAATTATTTTTGGGAAAAAGATTCTCTCGAAAAATCAGAAAAATTCAAAAAATTAAAAAAACAAGTTCAAATTTTTGTTTCTTGGAAAATCAAATTTAATTTCTTGTATTTTGACGAATCAAATTCAAGTTCTTGACCAATTGGATGGTAGGACTGGGTCTTATCCCGCTGACCATTCACTTTATTACGTTGGGCCTGGATTTAGTGCCGCCAACATCACTTTATCACGTTGGGCCTGGATTTCGTGCCGCCAACATTCCAAAAATCACGTTGGGCCTGGACTTTATGCCGCCAACGTTCCAAATATTACGTTGGGCCTGAGTTTCGTGCCGCCAACATCACATCACCAAGTTGGGCCTGGATTTTGTGCCGCCAACATTTCAAACATCAAGTTGGGCCTGGATTTCGTGCCGCCAACATTCCAAAAATCACGTTGGGCCTGGACTTTATGCCGGCAACGTTCCAAATATTACGTTGGGCCTGAGTTTCGTGCCGCCAACCTCACTTTATCACGTTGGGCTTGGTTTCCGTGCCACCAACTTCACAAGATTACGTTGGGCCTGAGTTTCGTGCCGCCAACCTCACTTTATCACGTTGGGCTTGGTTTCCGTGCCACCAACTTCACAAGATTACGTTGGGCCTGGATTTAGTGCCGCCAACCTCACTTTATCACGTTGGGCTTGGTTTCCGTGCCACCAACCTCACAAGATCCCGTTGGGCCTGGATTTCGTGCCGCCAACCTCACTTTATCACGTTGGGCTTGGTTTCCGTGCCACCAACCTCACAAGATCCCGTTGGGCCTGGATTTAGTGCCGCCAACCTCACTTTATCACGTTGGGCCTGGATTTTGTGCCGCCAACTTCACAAAAGTCATGCTGGGATTGGTTTTAATTCAACCACCGTTAGCATCGAGTCTATCTCACTAACGTGCGTGTTTTCATCCTACCGCTGTTAGCATCGAGCCTATCTCACTAATGTGCGTGTTTTCATCCCACCAACACTCCATCTCACTTCAATTCATCTATTTTTACATTTCTGTCCGGGTCTATCCCGTGGGTCTATCCCAATTTTACATTTCTGTCCGGGTCTATCCCGTGGGTCTATCCCAAATTTAAATTTCTGTTCGGGTCTATCCCATTTTTACATTCATGTTCGGGTCAGTCCCGTTTTTAGAATTCTTGTTTGTTGAAATCTTTTGCAGCCGAATAACACAGGTAAGTATTTGGTGTCTACTTCTTTGTCTCAAGTTTTTTCAAAACTCAGACAAAGAGGGGCAAACTGTAGACACCAAATTTTTGGTGTTTTATTATTTATTTATTTATTTACTATTCGTTTTATTTGTTCTATTTTTATTTGTCATATTTAGTTTTATTTACATTTAGTTTTAGTTATTTTAACCATCTTAGCTAGAAGTTCTCAAAGGGAAAAGAAAAGTGTTCCAAAAAATGTGTTTTATGTCTTTTAAAATCAATCTTTTAGCATCTTACTTATTTTTGTTAAGTTATTTTGAAAAAAAAAGGAAAAGAAGGAAAACAATGAAAAATGGAAAATGGAAAAGGAAAAAAAATGAAAAATGGAAGATTGAAAGTGGCATTTTGTTATTTCTAGTTTTATTTTTGTTTATTCAATCCAATGTTAATTAAGTTATTTTTGTTTTTATTATTATTAGTATTATTGTTATCAATTTTGTTTGATTAAATCGGTTAGTTGTTAAGTTAAAAAAAATATATATATATATATATATATATATAGTAGCGGCATGCAAGCTGCGTCAAAACGCAGCTTGCAGGGAAGGATTTGCAAGGAAGGACTGGGGAGCCTGGGCTGCAAATAGGTAAGAAAGGACTGTAGGTTAGAGGAGGGGGGCTTCATATAAATAGAAAAGGAGGGAGCAGCCGCCAAGGAGAAAAGGATCGACGGCTGCAAAATCTGGAGGAAGAACGAAAGAAAACAAAAAACCAGGGAGCTTCATCGGGGGAGAGAAGAATTTGAACAAAAGAAAAACTGCAGGGAAAAAAGAACAGCCGCACCGAGAGCTAAGAGTGAGCAAGAAGGGTGACGGGAAGAGAGGTAAGGATTGACGGCTGCTAGAAGGGAAAACAAAAACACAGAAGGCTACGGGGGTTTCTAGAGAGCAAGAGAGTAGGCGGCGGCTGCATAAGGGATAGAGAGAAACTAGAAAAGTGACGGGAAATCTGCAAAAGAAAGGGAGGTTTCGGCAGTAGAGAAATCAGAAGCAAGAGCCTTCCGAACTTGAATCTCGCCCCTCGCCATCGTTGTCAACCTCCTCCTTCGCCGCAACAGCTGCATCGACTGCTAAGAAGAAGCTATCAACTGGCGCAACCACCAAAGCTGTTGTCTCTCGCTCCAAGTCAGTTACTGCAGCGGTTAAACAGACGCCGAAGCTAAAGCTGAAGACGATGTCCTCAACACCACAGCTCCTGCCCTCACCAAACCTGATGAGGACCACGACCATGACAGCGACATCCAGGAAGAGAACTGGAAAAAGTTGAGGAAAACCAAGAAGGGAGCTGCGGCTGAAATCTGGAACTTGGAGAAGGAATTTCGGGCAGTGCGAGAAGCAAAAGAGGAAGGCTGAAAGAAAAGTGCAGAATTTTCGCAGAAAAGGCAGATCTCAGCCATTTGCAGCTTCAAACCTTTCGTTCGAACGCATGTCTTCAGATTGCTCGCGTTGCTTTGGCCCCGTAAACATACGGAGGTAACCCTTGCTTCCCGTTTTGTTATTTTTATATGCATTTCATGAAGATTCCGATTTGTTAGACATGAATCTTGAGTTTTTGCTAATGGGTTTTCTTCATGCTCATTTCTAGATGTTTTTTTTGACTATGGCCCTTTCTGTGTTTAAGTTTGGCTTTGGGATTGTGGAAATAAAGTCCATGAGAAGTTAATTGACGGATTTACATGTTTCATTAGAGTTCATGACTGTTCTTTTGTTTGTCTTGGTGCGCAATCTGGTTGGAGAATTCTGGGCAATGCATGATTCACGACTGAGCTTCGTTTGCTGCATTTTCTTTGTTGTTTCGGTTGGGATGGTCAGGCAATAAATTCATGTTCAAAGATGTTTGTGAGTTTAGTAAATAAATGGACAGATCAATGCAATGGTCCCAGCACGTAACCTACACTAGTTGGAGCTGCAAAATTCGAAGCAAGTAAAAAAGTAAAAAGCCGCTGCATTTTTTTCCTTGCTGTTTTCTTTTCCATGGCTGTTCAAGTGAATCTTTACACTTAAATTGCATGTTAATCTGATGTTAAAGGGAAGAAATGGAATGATTTGGGTTTGGGTTTGTGTGTTTGGGTCTAGAAATATTTGAGTTACGATTGAATGCTTGCTGGAAAAATAAATGATCAGGTTGTCGAATCGTTTTTGCATGCATTTTCCAGAAATCTTGTATGATGTCTTCCCAAGTTTTCTGGTCATTTGAATTGCGGTCACTAGGTAGTTTGTTGCTGGGTTTAGAATCGTGATGCTGGGCTAAAAACATTTGATCAAGGTTGTGCATTTGAATCAGAAATCTGGTTCACATGAATAGAGAGCTGCGGCTGGAGATTGCAGCGCTTCACTCCTTTCTTTGGCTGATATTTCTTGTGTTTCCAGTAGTCATCAATCCGGATTTTCTGTTTTAGTCTTGTGATGAAGGCGTGATATTTGTATGGTTTGAATGATTGGAAGTGATACCCTGTAGAATTTGATATTTGTTAATGATATTTGGGTTGGTGAATGCCGCACATTGTAATGATATGAAACCAGAAAAGGATAAAGTTCCAGCAGCTTCATGGTCCTATCCTAAGTTTCTTTTTGAAAGTTAGATGTCAAGTTCCAGTGGATTCATTCTTTAGATTGGAGCTTTTTGATGTTTACTTGAAAAGCATGTGCTCAAAATTTCTTTAAAAGGCTGAAATCCGCAAAAGAAATGGAGGCCGCAGCTTGCTTCGTTGCTCAGGAGCTTTATCAGCTTGTCCAAATGTATTGCAGAAGTTGTATTCATTCGTGGATTGCATGAGCTGCATGAAATAACTTTCTGAAAATCACACTTTGACCCCCCAAGTCCCTTTTGTTTCACTATGACCCAACCAATTGAATAATTTCCTCAATTTGGTCCTTGACAATTTTAATTCTACAACTTCATTGCTCGTTTGTTTTAATTAATTATTATGCTTTGATTCAATTGCATTCAATTCATGACTTTAGGGACTTTATGGCTAAGTGAGCTTTGTTTTGCCCATTTCTTTTAATTTTTCTTAAATAAAGTGGTGCCTTGACCTTTTTATTATTTTGGAGGGTAATTGAATAATCCCACCTCATTGGGGCGTCAATTCGAGGGAGGTACACTCTATCCCTCATTTGCACTACATTTGACCTTACGTGCCCCTACGTGTTATGTGAATATGCATGTCTACTTCGCTTTCCTTACCTCCTTGCATGTATTTACTTGCTTTTTACTTTTATTTAAGTTTTATGGGGTATGTGTACACCTCTTGGCTTGTAATAGATAGGGCTCGAAGAGCATCTGGTCCATTTCCCTTTCCCCTTTATGCTTTTATGGGGTATGTGTACACCTCTTGGCTTGTAATAGATAGGGCTCGGAGAGCATCTGGTCCATTTCCCCTTTCCCTTTATGCTTTCATGGGGTATGTGTACACCTCTTGGCTTGTAATAGATAGGGCTCGGAGAGCATCTGGTCCACTTCCCCTTCCCCCCTGGTTGCTTGCTTTTGTTGTTACATGTTAAATTGCTTTAGTAGGCTCTTGCATCTAGTCGAGCATGCTAAGTGCTACTTGCTATGTGTTTACGAGCGTTTTGGCATGACTACTTGCTTTCATAACCATGAATGAATGGAATGGATGAATGTACGTCACCACACTAGTCCAACGCTAGTTGTGGCTCATTATTTTCATTAGGAATTCATAGAAAGGGCTAGTCCAACGCTAGACCCAATAGGATTTTTCCTTTGTTTTTCATTAATGCATTATTTGTTTGTTCACTACATATCACGCATTTTCCTTAGTTTTATCATTTGGCATGATCCTCGACCCCCTTTTCCCCTCACTTTAGGTTTTGCATCCCATACTAGCTATAGGGTTCATTTTGCTTGAGTGTCCCCTTCCGATAAGGGAAACGAGCGAGTGTGGCTACTCGATAGCCTTAGCACGCTAGTTTCGCCTTCTAATCAAAGGGAAAATCAAGTCACGATTTAGGTCTCCCCGTACCCAATATGCATGAATTCCCTAGGCTCATGCATTCTCAATCCACTCTATCATTACACTTTCACTTTTGTCTCATTTGCACACATGCACCTTTTTATCACTTTCACTTGCACACGAACACTTTTTTTGTCTCCACTTGCACACGAACATTTTTTTTGTCTCCGCTTGCACACGAGCATTTTATCTTCACTCGCACACGAGTACTTTCATCTACATTTGCACACCTTCACTCTTATCTTATTACTTTTATCATTTTTTCACTTCACATAAACTCACACTTTCACATGGCATGCATTCCACTCATTTTTCACGTCATTTAGGTTTAGGTGTGACCTCTCCAAAAGGATCATTATTGGGCTTCACAATTAATGTGATTGGCACCACTCAACCTTTGAAGAGAAATTTCCCCCAATCCCCCTAGGTCTAGGGTTTTGCATTCATATAGACATATCCAATATGCGATACATACCATGGGTAGAAAAATTAGGAAAAATTGGTTTAAGTCACGCAACTAGCCTTGGCTAGGTCGAAGGGGTGCCTTGGATTTTTATCCTTGCCTTCCCCTTTGTCAAACGTGACCCCCGAACCTTTTTCTTTGGCTTACGTGGACTAGGAGTCGTTTTAAAAAGGGTTTTACTACTTTGTCTTTAAAAAACACTTTTTTGGGTGACTTGGTACACCCCAAATCTATACCAAGTGGCGACTCCGTTTTTCATATTTAAAAACCCTTTTTAAAATTTCATTTGGCCAAATCGTCGCTTTCCAAAGTCCCATGGCCTTTTTACTTTTCATTTTGCACACGCTCACACCACACTTCACACATCACACACACAACTCCAATTCATTCGAAAAGTGGGGCGCGACACACATTATACTGGTAGCGGAGATAAAGTGAAATTTTTGAAACTTAAGAAATCCTAAATAATGTTATGACAAACCTCAAGAGTTTTTAAAATTAAGCCGAAAGTAAAACATATTGAACGCACTTAGATTTTTATCATGCTTATAGTGAATTTACCCGATCTTATCCCACTAAAACAAAGCCAACTGATTTACCAGTCCCCATCTTCCACCAAAATTACCTTACAAGAATAAAAAAAACAAGATTGGTTTCTCTGTGCTTGCTAGTTGAAGTAACTGATCAGGGGATAAGTTTATGGTCGAAATAAGTCTGTCAGATAAACTTTTCCTTGTGCTCGAACATTAGATGGCACTAACTGGGAGTGACTCGTTCTTAATTGAAGCACTTCGATCTTTCTCCAACCAGATTTGGATGTTACCCCAAAATGACTAAGATGTTCTTTACTTTTTTCGGGAGAGAAATATGACGTCAAATTTTTGTAATGTTGTTGGTACATATAGATGTAACAACAACTAACTCAATTTACTAGTTTTGGACAAATTCCATGCAATGTTTTGAGGGGACGTCGGCTCCTTCACTTTCTGGTTTTGAGGCATCCTTGCCCCTTGGGACGTTGATTCACATCAATCCTGAAATTCTTTTCATTTTGTTTTCATTGTTGGAATCTACCCTCTTGCATATTCTCCTCTATAGTGGATCATTTCATGGGGTGCGTAATTTCCTTGTACCTACAGAATATTATACAAATACCAACGAATTAGAGGAAAAGGAAAACAAAAAAGTGGTTTCAAACTCTATTATCGAATAGCTAGGTGGGAAGAACAATGTCGGACCTTGTGGAATTATTGAGTGGGACTAAGTGACTTAGTGGACCTCACTTCTTTTGCCATCTGTCTTCCTAACAATGCATTAACGCTCGAGTGCTCCAATATATTACTGTTTATGATTAGATTTAGTCTAGTTAATGGAATTCATTGTCACAACATAATAGTTGCTCCACTTACAGCGTCTCACATTTGCCCAAAGAGATCTCCATTATGACTAACCTAATTAAAATCCGGTTTGGATACCTACTTTTCAGAGTTTTTATAGGAAAATATGCCGTAACGAATTGATGCATATATAAAGTAAAAAGATAATTAAAAAATGTGTTCACGAAAAATGTAAAAAAAGAAGTTTAATAAAGGATGATTTATGTACAACCCTTAATGATTTTCACATTAATTAAATCTCTATACGAAAAGTTCGAACTTATCGGTGATTGATTAAGATTTAATCATCACAGATAAAAATATGTAGTGCGTTAAAAAGCAATAATGTAATTAGAGCTCCAATCTAAAACTGCGTCTTTTGGTCAAATGGGGAGGGAGCTAGGCGTGGGGATGACCGACTAAATTACATGCCATTTAAAGTTCTTTCTCACACAATTAAGGTGGCCTTCAACATATCAATTTTTGGTTGTCAGATGCAGACTCTATTTAAAAATCAAGTTTTAAAAAATATAATTAGTAGTACGTGAGAGAGCGGAATATTACATGCAAAAATAAGAATATGCTGTGATGGGATACTTTAGATAGCCATGCATGTTTGAGAAGAAAATTTACCTTTTTGGTAACTTGAGGTCTATGCTGATTAGAAAACTCTGGCGTTGGGACTGTTGATAGGGTTGTAAGATTTTTTTGTCATTGAACTTTTCTCCTCAAAGAAATTTTATTAAAATCTTGCATGCAGGTGCAAAAATCCAGAGTATAGCTTTAGATATCTTCTCGAACATCACAGGATTAATCAAATCAATTACTGAGAAGAATTAAGTAACCTCCCTGCAGCATCAAAATCATCCATTATGTCTTGGTGGGGTAGTACACGTACTTTTTTTAACTAGAAAAATTTTTACAGTTCTTTCTTTCTTCGGTCTACTATTTTGCTTCTTTTCTTCGTCTTTTATAATAATTGCAACGCAACACATTGTTTTGCTCTTCAGTTCTTCCATAATCTATAGGAACCATCCATGAGTAGCTAAAATCATAAAACACCAAAATTCCCATTCCCCAGAAAAAAATAGAAAACAAGAAAGAAGCCTGATTGCAAGTACGTTGCACCTATGATTTTGGAGATAACAAGCAAACATGTAAAGGGCATGCAATTGAAAAAAAAAAAAAAAAAAAACCCCAATTTCGTCTTACGAAAATGGCATCAATTGTTATACGATGTGATTAACAAGTTGACTTGCTGTAATTGTTCTATCTAGCAGCCCCAAGGCTAGGCCATATGCAAGGTAGACTTTCAAATCATCATTCCTTCAACCTCAATATCTCATGCGGCATTGTTTAGTGGAACAAAAGCATTACAACTTTGAGCGCACAAAAGGAAAGTTAAAGAAAGTCTAGGGAAAAGACAGATGCATATATGTGAAATATAGGAAAATTCACTTCAACTCAGTCTGTTCTGTGAAGATAGTGGAAGACTTCAATCATCCAATAGCAAAAGAATAATTGCGCCACCTTCAACTTGTGAAAACAATTGGTGTAAAATATTCGACCTTCATTATTATCTCTGGTGCTTGGACTACATTGTATCCTTCTTTTTCCTTGTCTTTACGAGTACAAGTTACTTGCCAATTTAGCCACATCAACATGCAATACTTCTGTAATTACATGTAACGACTTCATAAGTCTTATTGATTAATTAATTGCTTTGTAATGAATGTTGACATCATCCTTTTACAAGGTTAGTTGGTTAAAGTATATCAATCCTTACATCACTTGAACATAAACAAAGTTATGTTAGAGGTCTATTTACTTTGTTGTAGGAATTCCTTTCAATCAAGAAGGTGTAGATTTAGATATATTATCCAAATGGTTAACTCCATCTATAAAACTTTTGCACCAAATGTTGAACAATTTGATGGATTGGTATGAACTACGAGGAATCCCCCATGTTTCCTTAGGGAACTTTTTAGCGTACGAGTGGCCTAAGACTTTCTGGTACACTAGCATACTCAGGCAGCCAGCTAGCGTAGCTACCAAGCTAGGCAGTGTCTTGGTAATTCAAGATACCAATGTCCAGAGTGGGGAAAATGGGATAATGACTGTCTAAACTTTGTACCAAGAGTTCTGTCCACTCAGGCAATTAAATGGAAATGAATATGCCTGTTAACTTGATTAAGTGGAATTACATTTGGACATTTCTACTGAGGAACTAGATTTTGGTTCCTCCTTCGTTTGTCTTTTATGGCCCCTTGTGATCACTTGGGGTCACAGCCTTGAATGTAGAAAGACTACTGGTCCATTTGGAATAAGTGTTTTTGAAATGTATTTTGAGGAGGGAGGAAAGAGGGGAAGGGAGAGGAAAGGAGAGAATGAAGCAGGAGGAGGGGGAGGGGGTGGCAGCGTTGAGGAGAAAGGAAGATCGGGGATGACGGTGGCGGGTGTAAGAAGAAAGAGATAATAGTTTTTTTTTTTAGTGCATTTGAAATGTGTTATTGTACACTCCAAAAACAAAAATAACTTTGTGGAAAACTCCACAATCCAAGCAGAGCGATATAATCAAAGACAAATACATTGCAAAAGTAAAATTGCTGACCTTTATAATCCACCATAAAAGCTGAGTTAAAAGGGTGCAATAGTTAGTCTCGAGTGGAAAGTGATCATTGTTAGGAATATGTCATTTTCACGAGAAAAACTTTTGCTCCTGTTCGTGTCTTTCCAACTAAGAAAATGATCAGTGCTGTTAACTAAAAACCTGCTTTTTATGTTGCATCTACGAAAAGAGCAAAGTCATTATGGACTTTGAGTTTGAGTTACATACTTATATCACAGTTAATCAGAGACAGCATGGTTATTGGTTTGGCAAGTCAAGGTGTCTCGGAAATCCTGGCTTGGCTAGTACTGATCAAGAACAGATTTGATTGCTGAATTTCTTTTGGATCTCCACCAAGATTTGGTGAAAGCAACTCTCACTCTTGTGCATGTGTTCGTGAGCCAACTTGTTTGCCTTAATTAACAAATTAAACTCGGCAAGTAGCACATATGAATGATGCCATAGATTGCTGCCTTTATTCCATTCACAGTTCTTGAAAGCAACTCTCATGGTTCTGCATGTGTGTTTGTGACCATACACTTTTTTGGGTCTTCCACATACTTAAATTAGTTGTACTTCTTTAATTCAGTATGTACTAAGGTGGGATGATGTAGTTTCATGGATGCGAATATCCAAAGTGGATATTCAAAAGAGACGACACTGCAACTATGAATCATGGGAGTGGATTATGAAATTAATCCTGTTGCTTGCAAGGTTAAGTACGTAATGGCATTCTACGGAGCCCAAAAGAGAAGTTAAATTAGAAAATTTATCATATGCAAGGATATGCCTCATTTGTTTAGAAATTATTATAGGATATAGAAATGCCCAATTCTTTCTTCTTCTTTTTTCATTTTTGTAATCCTCCAAAATAATTTCTTTGAAAAAAAAAAAGACAGGAGCAGTATCTGAAGATTATCAGCCCTACTAAATTACTCTTTTGAGACTTGATAGTCCGACTCCACAAGATAAAGAGTTGCGACCTGGTGCTGAAATTAATAGGTCATGTTGGGAGTTACGTTCCAAAACAGAAAAGTTGCATGTCAATTAAGACTCCAAATAATTATCATTTTTTTACTCCTTAGTGCTCTTGCTTTTGCCCTTTTCCTTGATATGAAAATCAATGATTCAACTGATAATTATCTGCGAGTGTTTTGAATGAACTATACAACTAACGCGTGAAGCCATTACTAGGCGTCGACCTCCGGCATTGACTCATGATTGCAGCAATTGACAAGCTAGGGCCGAAAGAGCTCCAAAATGTTCCATTTTTCACATTCGCAGTCGGTGGACGGATGGATTGCAGGAGCACTGTGGGAGTTGCTTGGTAGCTTCTGACTAACTAACAGGATTGATTGGCGGTAGATAGTCTAGTTGACGCTATTTGTCCACTGGTACACTATTCAATTCTCAAGCTTTGTTTATTGTTATGGAATTCAAGCCATTTCTGCCCTAAAAGAGATTTTACGGTACCCGTTTGGGTTGTTAGTTTCTGGAGTTTTTATAGAAAAAAAAATATAGTATAACGATTTGATATATATAAGATTAAAAAGTGATTGAAAAATATATTCACAAGAAATTAGGTGCAAATTTGAGAGTGCATGCTCATGTAGGCATCAAACTTAACTTTTTTTTATTTCTCAAAATATGTGGACTTGACAATGGTATGACTATTTTTGCCAAAAATGACCCAACAATAGTAAACGACCAAAAATGTAATTTGGGTAAAGTAGTTCAATTCACACATGCTAGAGATCAAATTGTTTTCTTTTAATGTGAGACAATTGTGATTACTTTGGCAAATTTCTCCTTTATCCTTCCCATTTCTTGACTCGTGAGGAAAGCCTAAAATGTCAAGTAACGTTAAAAAATAATAATAATAAGGGGTTGAAGTTACAACATCAACTATGCTAATTAGTAAGTGATTTACAAGAATGACAATCACTGCATGCCACTTAATGCGGAAATAGAGTCTCAAAAGTTGAGTATCAGTTGATGTAATTCTTATAAATTCTAGTGTAAACTTGCTTTAAAAAATTCAATTTAAACTCATACAACCTGGATATAAATTTAAATTTATCAATTCATACAATTAAATTAGTATAAAAGTTACTATTATAAGTAAAACCGTACGAATTTACATCAAATATGTAATAAGAATTATATGAATCAATTTAACAAATTGATCATTACTCCGCTTGTGAGGCCTCCTATCCTATTTAATTTTCTTCTCATCCTAAACTTTTTTTTTTAATATCAAAATGACAAATGCTATGATACTCTAATAGAATAGAGTATCATAGCATGCGCACGAGGAATTCGTATAGATGCCAAGGTTTATCCATTTGAGTTTGGAAACGGAATAGTACTGACAGTTAGTTAACCTTGTACAGTTGGACAGCCAAAAAGGCAATATGCGCACGAGGAGGGGGCGATGTAGACCCAAGAGAGACTGTGGTATATTCCTCTTAGAACAGTGTCAAAATCCCCGCACGCTTAACTAGTTCAACATAATGCCTAGTGCTGGTTGTAACCAACAACTGCCCCCCACGAGCAAACCACCGAAAACTGACGATCTTTTTATTCTTTCCCTATCTCACAGCCCCCCAAAAAACAGAAAGTCTAGCAGCACCCACAGAGTTGGAGAACCAGAGAAAAGATGAATTGAAGATTCACAGAGTGTCTTGCATGTCATGTTTGCAGACTTGGAGAATGGCCTAATGGGTAGTGGGATTTGGGGAGGGCCTTATTCGCCTCTCTGAATTCCCATAACCTTTATTTTTGTATGGTTGATCATTCACTCTGTAGTCTGCTGCAACCAAGCAAGTCTGGATAAGTGCAAGAGGGTTCAAGAAAGTCAAGGGAGCAGATACAGAAAGTGAAAGAAAATTCAAGAATTCAAGTTCTGGGTTGGTTAATTTATGATTGGAGTGTTTTTTTTTCTGGATGTGCTGTGGGGTTGATTGAGCCTTCCGGTGGAAATAATCTTGATGAGCTGCAAAATGGTAACTTTCGTGTTATTTTGCAGTTCATGCTTCATCTTATTTTTGAATATTGAGTCACTTTTTGTCTATGTCAACCAAATTATGGTTCGGAAGTCTTGCGTGGAAGCTTTGCCATGAAG
Organism: Coffea arabica; assembly: GCF_036785885.1. Classification (NCBI taxonomy): domain Eukaryota; kingdom Viridiplantae; phylum Streptophyta; class Magnoliopsida; order Gentianales; family Rubiaceae; genus Coffea; species Coffea arabica. Next base: position 11,693,178 of record NC_092313.1, on the reverse strand, counting down.
TTTCAGTTCGTTTTTGTTACAACTTGTTGTTTTCTTCAGAGTTTTAATGATTGTCTTGATTATTTGTCTTTTAACTGTATTGAATAAAGTAATTTATAGTATAGGGTCATCACTTAAATTTGTTGCTTTACCTCTATTTTTCTATGAGCTCGTAGTGGATATTTCTAGGCTAGAAATGTTCTTATGAAGTTGAATTTGTTAGAGATTTCTTGAAGGTATGCATTTATTTTGGATTTTATGCATGTATGCTAGCTGGCTCAGCATTTTACATATTTGGCGTCAAAGTTCAATTTCAACTCTGTGGTGGATTCCTTGATTATTGAGGTGGAAAAAAGAGTAAACTTTCTATGATCATTTTAGTTTTTCTTTTCCCCCCTCCTTTGTTTTGGTGTTTAAGAGGGTGCAAACCAAGAACCAGGACGGGAAAGGGGAATCTAAAGGATGAGATATTGACAATGGGTTCTTGAATCTATTTACTTCATATTCATGTACTTTGTGGGAGAGTTCTATCCGGTTGATTGAATGATCTGCCAAGAGTGAGACATAAAGAAAGATAAGAAGAAACAAATTTATTTATGCGGCAAAGCAAAAACAATGTGAACCCAAAAAAAAAAAAAGACACAAGATGTGCTCTTCTTTTCTTGAACACACAGTCTAAGAGGTTTTTATTTCGTATTATGGATGATGCATGTCAAAACTCGAAAAAATATTAGTAGAAAATCCATTGTACTTTTCTTTTCTTGAAGCAAAATGAAGTAGAAGATCTAGGAAGTTCTCTTGCCATACCGTGGCTTTGATGGGGTTCTAAGATTTCCTTTACTCTTTAAAGTTCCATTTATGAGTGCAATATGATTGATATCGGATACAAGAAAGAGAGATCCCAATTCAAAGTGTTATAATCTGATTTCAGCTTCAATACAATTTTCACTACTGCATGCAATTCACAAGAAAATGTCACAATGATAGAGGTTTACAATTAGATAGTGTTAATTTCTTGTTTCATTTCACTTTCTCCAATTTGGAGAGGATCAGATCTGTGGAATTGCATTATTATTTCCTCAATGACAAAAAGCAGAGAAGATTGTCACTACATGATTATGTTCTGTAATTGTTTCTTCAATTGAGAAAAAAAATGAACACATGAGATGATTTCTATGCCTGGAGACTCTGTGTGTGTGTTTTTTTGTATGTGTGTGTGTGTGTGGCACTGACTCTAAAAGGTGGCATGTTTGCAGGTTCTCTGGACATTATAAAGGCAAAAGAAGCATTACTGGTATCTGAAGAGCAAGAGTAGTCATTCTGGTAGACCAGAGTTTAAAATGTTCTTTTCTTGATTGCACGTTGTGCATGTCAGATCGATTTCACCATGGCTGATTGGTAACTCTGTGCACCAGATTCTGTCATTTTGTGGTTAAATCAACATTTTTCCTGAAGGCAAATCATTAACCTCTGGCAGCGGGTGGATTTCACAGACATTTTGGTTTTTCTCAGGGGCAAATCTCCTTTGGCAATATAAATCTGGTTGTGGAAGACAAGATAGTTCCTTTTAGGCAGCAATATATATATCTCTCTAGATTTGAAGTATTGACAGCAATATATATATCTCTAGATTTGAAATATTAGCTCTTTCGGGCAAATCTCCTTTGGCAAATTTTTAAGTTCCTCTATTGTGCTGAGATTTCTCTACAATACGAGAGAAGGGTTCCTTACGTGTTTGAAAACAATTAACTTACAAGCTATGTCCAGGTGTCATTGGGACTTTAGCACCAAGCTGTTAGGAACAAGGGCTTTGTAATGGAATCTGCATCTCGGTTGTTTAAATAATTTCTTCTGGTAGCTTCTACTAGTGGGAAAATTCGTCCATTCATTGGGCAAATCTCCTTTGGCATTTAGGAGTCTACATTAGACTTCTTTCGCTCTTCTGGGGCAAATCTCCTTTGGCAATTCATCTCCAATATCTTGGAGAAATATTGTGATCTGTGATACATGATCAATTGATTGAGAAGACACATTGTATCATCTCTTGCTTCTCTACTTTCTTTTTGAGGAAGACATTTCATCTGACTTGCAGTACATCCATAGAAGGATTCCGCTCAATCTGGCAGAGATATACATTGTAAAGCGGGAGGTGAGGATAATTATGAATACCTGGTAGTGCCTCTTTTAACGATTTTAAGTATCATGTTCTTGTATTCTGTTCAACTAGTATCACTTGCAAAAATCAAGTAGTAGACTAAGCTTACTTCATTTTGTCTTCTTAAGTGCCATATGCTTTCTCCTTCAACATTTAAATCTTGTTGAAGAATAGGGCAATTTGTCAACTCCCCAAATATCTTACCATCTTCCCTTAGTCAAGACCAGGTCTTTAGCACTAATACATGTCACATGACCAATGTTCAGGTAGAAGCTTCGATCTCTCAACCTGAGCCTTTCTGTTGAAGTTTTCTTTAACTTGTTAACTTGTGATCAACATCACTGAGGCCAAAAAAAACAAGGGGATCAAGGATCTACATCTATAATTCTGAATAGAAACAGGTAATAAGTTGCATTCTGACCTCATATTCAAATTCCAAATTCCATTTCTTTTTTTACGCAATATTTGGCTTACCAAATTTTAGTAATTCTTGCAGGAATCTGCTTCATGGATTTGCGCCTCACAGACTTTGACAGTTTCAGTGAAAGCAGTAGCAGTGAGGATCAGGATGATGTTGAATTTCTTTATGGTGGACATGCATCTTCTATTCTTTCAAGTCTTGAGGAATCCATTGGCAAAATTGATGATTTCCTCTCATTTGAAAGAGGATTCATGCATGGGGATATTGTCTGTTCTGCAAAAGATCCATCTGGGCAGATGGGAAAAGTGGTAGATGTGGATCTCACTGTGGACTTGGAGAATGTTCATGGAAGCAAAATTCGAGATGTCAATTGCAAAATTTTGAAAAAAATTCGATCTGTATCAGTAGGCGACTATGTGGTGTACGGTGCCTGGCTGGGAAAAGTGCAAAACATAGTTGATTGCGTAACTGTTCTTTTTGATGATGGAACAAAGTCTGAATTCTCTACAATGGGTCCAGAGAAGCTTGTACCTATTTCTCCAGACTTACTTGAAGATTCCCTTTATCCTTTCTATCCAGGACAGAGAGTACAGGTGGAATCTTTACCTGTCTCGAAACCAACCAGGTGGCTATGTGGTATGAAAAAGGATAATAGAAATCGAGGCACTGTCTGTTCACTGGATGCTGGACTTGTGTATGTAAATTGGCTTGGTTGTGAAGTGGTAGGACAAAAGATATCTACTCCCTCATCTTTGCAAGATTTAAAAAACTTGACCTTGTTGCCATGTTTCACTCAAGCAAACTGGCAGCTAGGTGATTGGTGTATACCAGTAATTGACTGCAAGGCTCTGAATGAAAATAGTTTTTTAAGTCCACCAGCTAAAGGACTTATTGATGGAAAAGAAAAATCAGAAGGTATATCTCAAAGAGGCAACTTGGTTCATCACTTCCAGGGAATTGCAGTTATCACAAAGACAAAGACAAAAGTCAATGTGCTATGGCAGGATGGTAGCCTTTCAGTTGGACTAGATTCAAACTCTCTGCTTCCTGTGAGTGTAGTTGATGCGCATGATTTCTGGCCTGAGCAATTCGTGCTAGAAAAGGGAATCTGCGATGATTTGCCTGTTCCCAGTGTCCAAAGATGGGGCATTGTGAAATGTGTAGATGCTAAAGAAAGAACTGTGAAGGTGGAGTGGAGAACTGTTTCCATAGATCAAGCAACCAGCGTTAAGCTAGAGCAGATGGAGGAAATTGTTAGTGCATATGAATTGGTTGAACACCCAGACTACTCATATGCTGTTGGTGCTGTAGTTATTAGGTTGCAGAAGTATCATTTTGTTTATCAATCTTCTGGAAAAGTTTCTGGAAACCACTTGATATCAAAATGGGGTGCAGTTACAGGCACTGAGACATATCATACATATACTGATACATGTGAATGCCTGAATGGAAATTCCTGCCATGATTTCTCGTGCTGCTTTGGCATTGTAGTTGGCTTCAAAGGTGGGGATGTTCAAGTGAAATGGGCTAATGGTGCTACAACTATGGTACTTGCTTCCCCAACTAGAGTGTGTTAAGTGTGTCCGGGTGTATTGTGAATTCTTATGCATAATGTAATGCATCACTACAGATGGAAACATATCATATTCATATGTCCCAATGAAAGTTAATGGTGGTTTGGTCGTACGTTTTGCAAATGTGTATTTATGCCATAATGTGTCTGTAATAGTATTTACAGCCTATTGAGAAGTCATTTTTTACCTGCAAATCTAAAAAGTTAACTAGTGTGATGTTGTGAAATATGAAGTGTGTCTCTTCGTTGAATTTGTATTTGATGGCCTTCTTGAATCTTGGAATGTCACTATAGGTTGCACCATATGAGATCTATCAAGTTGACAAATTTGAAGGTTTATCTGCCACAGTTGCACCTTACAATGGACACACTGAGCCATCAAATGAGGAGATGATTGTGCTTGGCGACCAATCTTTGGAATATATGGAGAAGGTGATCCTCTCTCTCTCTCTCTCTCTCAACTCCTTTCCCCTCTTTTCCATGATTGAAAAACTAAGATGTGGTTGGCAATGTTAAGCTTAATCATTGACTTTTAAGAACTTAAAATACTTGAAAACAGAATATGAGAATAAATGGAGTTAAATTTGATCGGAAGCCTGAAGCTAAAAAATTTTGTCATCAATGCCAGACCGGTGGCCAAATGTTAATAAAGCCTTCAAAATATTCCTCTGGTTTCTTTTGTGAAGGAAATATTAACTTGTGTGCAGGTGTTTGCCATGATATTCTAAATAACGAGCATTTGTTTCAATGTTTGTGGGAAATATGAACTGAAATAATTATATGCCTATGTCAGGACCAATCAGGTTTCAAGGCTGACAGAGAAGAGATTGAAAATAAGTTAATCAGCTCTAGTTCCTCTTCTTTCCCTCAAGCAGCCATTGGACTTTTCACTACAATCACCTCAACCCTCTTTGGCTCCCTGGGTAGTTCACTATTTGGAGCATACAGATGGTTATCAAAAGACGAGGAAAAGGCTGTTATCTCTAGTGAGGAGGAACTTGAACTTTGTGACATACATCCGGTTAGTACACCAGTGGATATAGGTGAAATAGAGACAACTAAGGAAACAAATTCAGTGCAGCACACCAAAGAGGTTGAAGAAGAAAAGGATTGTGTGCTTCCATGTAACAATAAGCATCCTGAATTCTTCAGGCGATTTGATATGGTTAATGATTGCTCTGACCACCATTTTGTTGATGGTGCTGGAAAGGGCCGGCAATCTTCCCAGGTTTGACATATGAAAGATTTAGATCGTCTTCAAGAGCGTGCTCAGTTTTCTTCCTTTTCTTTCTTTCTTTCTCTTTTTTTTTTTTTTTGTTTCTTGATTTGATAAGGTTTTTGTTTCTTTGTAGATGAATCGAGCTTGGCTGAAAAGAGTCCAGAAAGAATGGAGCATTTTAGAAAAAAATCTTCCAGGTGAGAAACTTTAACTTTCTCTCAGGCTCAGCATTAGCATTTCTCATTGTATTCAATCACTTCTAAGAAATGTTGACTGAACATGTACCACAATCCTCTTGCACATTCCCCCATCCGCCAGTAGTTGCAATATTATATTTCCTATTGTTTTTGTTAAGGGGGAAATAATTTGGTCGTATAGATAGGAGTTCTAAGTATTGAATAGATTTGAGAATAGATAACAGCACTGCCAAAGCACACTAGTGACTTCTATAGAGGGAAAGAGATAAATTCTTGTATCTAATTTAGTAGTTCTACTTATGTGACCTCTTTTCTCCTTTTGGCATATAATGATAAGTTGAAAAAAATTTGTGGGACCTTTTATATGTTGAATAAGATTTTTTAGTGCAGTATGCTTCTATTGTAATATAACCTGATTTTACTTTATGGCATAGAACAATTTGTTTAAATGTGAATTTGGGAATCTTTGATATATACATTTGGGAATTGGTTGTATATTAGTACCATGGAGTGTGGCAGCTATAGTTTATTACCATTTTAACTTGGAAATACTTTCTGTACAGAAACGGTCTTTGTTCGTACATATGAGGAAAGAATGGATCTTCTACGAGCTGTTCTTGTAGGGGCTCCTGGAACACCATATCACGATGGATTATTTTTCTTTGACATTTTTCTTCCCCTGGAGTATCCTTATCAACCACCTGTAAGTACTACTTTTTGCTGCTTACTATGATTATACTTGGAATCATTCAATTGGATAGCAAAATCTCTTTTCCACTGAAATGGCTATTTTTCTTGATAAACTCTAATTAGATTTTATGTGATGTCACTGAACAATTTAGAACTTTGGGGCAATGAACTTAGTACTTAATTGAATTGCAATACCTTTGCCATTGTAAATGCAATAATAATAATCACATATAGGGCATTGACGGTGTATTTTGAACTGATGCTGATGAAATTTCGGCACATGAAAATTTCAGATGGTGTACTACAATTCTGGTGGACTTCGTGTCAATCCTAATTTATACGAGTCAGGCAAAATTTGCCTTAGTCTCCTCAATACATGGACAGGGTCTGGAAGTGAAGTTTGGAATCCTGAAAATTCTACAATTCTTCAAGTTCTCCTGTCCCTCCAAGCTCTTGTCCTTAATGAAAAGCCTTATTTCAATGAGGCTGGATATGATTCGCAGATTGGAAAATCTGAGGGTGAGAAGAACTCAGTGAGCTACAACGAAAATGCATTCCTTGTTAACTGCAAGTCCATGTTATACCTACTACGCAAGCCACCCAAGGTAAGCTTATCTGTTTGGCCCTATCATTACGGGGACTACAGTAATAGCTAGTCCTTTTAATTAGAGCAACCTGATGACATGATTCCCGTTCTGCTAAAACGAGTTTTAACTCCTCCTAGTTAAACTTAATTGTAAAGTCTAGACAGTGATTCCCTTCTAATGGAATTATTGTAGCTTGGAATATATACAAGGTCGAACAGTATTTGTCTTGGGAGATATTCATGATTGAGCTACTCTTTAAAGATGTCTCTGATAAAAATAACTCCTTTACCAAAGTGAATGTACTAGTTTAGATTGACTAAGACGTCTACTCTATGAGACAATGCTAAGAAACCTTTTTTATCAACTGAAAGAAAACAAAGATTGCTCAAGTCTTGATGTGTCTTGTTCAATTTGGTGCAGCATTTTGAGGCACTGGTTGAGGAGCACTTTAGTCAACATTGCAAACATATTCTATTGGCTTGTAAGGCATATATGAATGGAGCTCCGGTAGGTTCAGCTTATGGAAATGAGAAAATTGCACAAGGAATAAGAATTGAAAGCTCTATGGGGTTCAAGATCATGCTTACCAAGCTCTTCCCTAGACTTGTTGAAGCATTCTCCAGTAAGGGTATGGACTGCAGCGACGTATTAAATGAGGATAGTAGTCATTGACCATTATAAAGAAATTTGTGGCTTGTCTATGTTATTAAATTTACCTTATTCTGCAGTTGTATTGTCTTATGAGTGTGTAAGTACAGTTCCTGGCACCCAAACCAGTTTACTCTGGTGCTTATGTTGTTTGTGAATGTATGTGAGGACAAAGGCATGAGAAAACTCCGCATGTTCTGCTATGTATCTGTAATTCTGTATATAGGCTTGAAATAAATTTCAGTCGACCAAAAAAATGCTCTGTTGCTGCAGATCTGCTCCTAAACTGTAAGCTTGCAGTTGCTGGAGAAAAATGCAGTAACAGCTAGTTGACTGGAGGGTTTGTTGAGTATTAGTTATCTGTGTATATCTTATTTCTTTTTCTGCAATGTTGATCTCAGTCAAGGGGAATATTTGAGCAACTAGATTGGATTTCAGTTCTTGTATCTCTTGCTGCCTCAGTTAATGAGAGAGAGGTTGAAGGGTGTCAGGATCAGCACTATACTGCTAGTTGCTGCTGCTGTGACTTGTAAAGCAACTATACTGATAGAGTGATAGTGCTCATGTCATATCCAACCAAAGGTGGTGCAAATTTCCCAGATTCCGGGTGATTGGATTCTAGTAATGTAATCATTCCCTCCTTGTCAGCGGAAGGACATCATGTATATATATATATAGTCTATGATGATATATATCAGCAATGTATGATTGAAGTGAAAAAAAAAAAAAAGCAATCTTCAAGCTAGCCAAATGAAAAGGGCCATGTCCGCGAATTCGTGATGGAGAAAGCCTTGAGACAAGATGTGACAGGAATAAATAGTAATGTAGGACGTGTCGATAATCACCATTGTCCTTGACATTTCTTTTACTAAGTAATACACAAAGTGGCATATGGATTTTGATAAAGGGTTAAAGGCAATAAACCCTTTAAGGATTCCCCTGATTTGTAGCTTCAACGTCAATTTTGGCGTAATCAACCCTCTTGACTAACACTAAGACTATCAAATCCATGTACCTCCTTTTTTTTTTTTTTGGAGTGTAAACAAAATTTACTTGCATATCTTATTGAGATTTTGTCGAGGAAAGTTGTACATGATGATGAAAGTACGGAAAATTTTGCCAAAATGGTCCCTCACGTTATCAACAACAATTATTTTAGTCCTTCACAATCAAAATTAGCCAAAATAGTCCTTAAAATATTAAAATTTTGCCTATTTAGTCCCAGAGTTTATCTTCGATATCAATTTTTAGTTGAAAAAGTACATGTCTCTCTCAATGCCAACAATTTTCGAGGGCAAAATGGGATCACAATTCGTTTCTCTCTAGGAAAAGAAAAAATACATGACAATTGCATGATCATCTTCCTAATAGAAATCCTAATTCTTATCCACTAAAACTACATAATCAAAAGCTGTCTACAATGAGGCAGATGTTATATAAGTGAAAATAGTGCAGAAAGTGCAATTGACCTTACTCTTTCTTGTTCGATTATGGCTTTGGCGAATAAAAATTAGAGTTCTCTGTTCGTTCGGAAGGCAGTCATGTGATCATCATATGCTTTAAATTTGGAGAAAAACTAATTGTATTCACATTTTGCCCTTAAAATTGTGGGCATGTTAGCAAAGTGTACACGTTTTTATCAAAAAACCAATTGAAAATGAGCTCTAAGACCAACGGGGTGTATTTCTTTATATATATATATATATATATATATATATATATATGAGAGACTATTTTGTTCGATTTTAAATGTGGAGGGCTAAAAAAGTTTTTCTCGAAAATATGAGAGACCATTTTGGCAAATTTTCCACAAAAGTGTTGAAGCATTTTACAAGGATATTGATTTCATTTTCCTCTACTGGAAATGCAATGATTTATATTATAAGTTAAAACGTCAATTGGACTAAATAGACAAATGAAACAAGAAATGGCCTGCAACAGAGATACAATAAACAGGAGAAAGTGATTCTCTGTGTCCCTCCCATATGGTTTGCTAAATTCAACTCCAGACAGTTTTTGCTTTTCTCAAGTCCTGTGACATATAGATGAATTTCTTTTTTTGGGTCCTAATGAATGCGCAATATACCAATTTTAGAAATAACAAAGAGACATCCGTGAAACTTTATGACTTATTTCACATACTATGTTCTCATAGACAAAGCTATTAAACTGTGGGAAATTCCTACACTCCTTTTAGGGGGACCATTTCCTAAATTTAAAGCCTAATTTTTTGATTGCCACATGATTTAGTAACAATCACGCGGTTTATTTTAAATGATTGAAATTATTACATCTAAAATTCTGTTTGGATTGTAAATTTTAGGAAATATTTTTTTTTATGCATTTCCTCGTCACGCATTCTACCCCATATACATCACATCAATATAACATTTTTTTCCATACAAATTCTAAAAAATTACAATTCAAACAAACTCTTATTTTATTATGCAATGATAAATTTTAATTTGACGGTATAATGCTCGAAACACCCTATAATATTATCAAGTTATCACGAAGTATATATGTAGCATAATATTTTCAAATTTATATAGTGTTTAGTATATGATGTACGAGTTTATTCACAGAAATCTATATAGCCACAGGAAAATTTCCTATGTGGTGAACGGTGATTAGATTAAGTTAATCTATTTGTTATAATTACTAAACCACAAATTGAAGTTCCCTTTTTAAATCTTTTGGAGCAAGAATCATGCATGATCATGATAGGTGGGTCAATTGCTTGCAAGCTGTCTAGTCTCGGCATTATCACCACATTTATTCTTAGGCTTAATCGTGTGTTAAATATATGCAAGCACCTTATCTCACTCTCCACGCACCCCCCAGCAATGGAGAGTAGTGGACCTCTACTTTTCTTGTTCCCAAAATGCCTAATCAATCCCTTTCTCCTCCCCCTCCTCTTCCTTCTCTTCTTGTCCATCCCCTCAATCACCTCTGCAAACCCTCAAATTATCTACTCCGAGTACTGCAACGACGTCGTCCGGGAGTCCTCCCCATCCTCCACCCAGCCTCTCACGGAAGACCCCATAAAGCTCACGATTTCTAACGCCCGCTTCACATTCTCTTCAGGAAAACATGACGAACCGCACCCGTCAATGTACAACTTCCCCAAGAAGCTGCGTTTCACCACGAGAAGTGCTCAGAGGACCCAGAACGACGGGGTTTTCAAAGTGGACGGAGGCGTGGATTTGCGGGGTTTTCGGCTTCAGGGGCATATCAGCAATCACAACCGCCGTGGCCTCAGAATCGTTGTTTACCGGCCACACAGAACGCCGGTGGATCCTTTTTACGTCGACGATGAAGTTCACGACTTTTACCTGAGTGGGTTTTGGAATTCCACCTCTGGGAAGCTCTGTATGGTGGGGTCAGGTGAGGAGAGGAGGTATCGCTCTCTTTTTGCAGTTTTTAAGGTTAACTATCCCAATGCGTCCAGTATTTTCAATAGCTATGTCAATGGTACATTGGAACTTTTGACTGTGGATAGTAAACTTGTCGGATCTTTGAATGTTTTAGGTCTGAATTCGAGGGGTTATGTGTATAAATTGATTAACAAAGAAATTGAGAAAAATGTGTTCAAGCGATTTGATGATTTGTCGAATGGGTCGCTGGGATTAAGGGGGACAGATCAAGTTTGTCAGTTGATTGGGAGAGCTAGGTTTTTGGATTTGGACTATAAAAGTAATTGTGAAAGTGTGAACTGTAATGTTGTCCATGGGGGAAAAGGGGATAATGCATTGCCGAGCAGTATGACTTTTGATAAGATAGAGTGTCTGGAGAATGGTTATGTGAGGTACTTGTTGCAATTTGGAACTGCTCAGATGAAGTTATCTTCCGAACCTAATGAGACTTTAGTTGCTGAGGGGAAGTGGGATGGTGCGAAGAAGAGGCTTGACATGGTTGCTTGTCGAACTGTGGATGGTCAAGGCACTGTTGGGGATTGTTCGATTCGATTGAGTTTGAGATTCCCAATGGTGTTATCAGTAAGGCAAAGAAATTCTCTGGTTGGGGAGATATGGAGTAGTAGAAGCCCGAATGAATCGGGTTATTTTGGTAGAGTTGAATTTGGGAGTAGGATGCGAAGAGTTATGAGACCTGTTGGGGTGAGGTATGAATATACCAAGATTGAGAATGCAAAGACATCTTGTGCTGGGAAGACGAAACATGATGGAGGCAAAGGTGGGAAATTTCCCAATGCACTGTCACGTGATATGGGTTTTGTCATGTCTGTGAGAAACCAAAAAGGAGAAAGTGTTTCTGGGTACACTTCTCCCCTGTTCGTGGGCGATAAACATTTTAGCCGAGATGGAGCATTTGGAGAGGGTGAGTCTACAGGCCAGGTGAGCTACAGCCAAGGTAACTTGGTTAACATCAGCTATGAATTAGTATTTCGCCCTCTACATGGTTTAAATATTAGTCGTGAACTTCCTTCATTCAGTTCACTGCGAATATCTGCTGAGGGAATATATGATTCAAATCTTGGGCACCTTTGCATGGTCGGCTGTTTGTATGTTCCATTACCTTATGTGAAATTTGGGAGAAATTCTTCTCTGGACTGTGAAATCCTCGTTGACATACAGTATCATGAGCTGAATGCAAAAGTTGGAAAAGTTGTCAATGGAACCATACAAAGCAAGAGAATGAAGTCTGACCCTCTTTATTTTGAGCCACTTGAGATTGTTTCACGCTCCCTGTATAAAAGTCAAGCCAAAGAATCTTTATGGACAATGGACCTGGAGATGACCATGGTTCTGGTTTCCAATACATTGGCATGCATCTTTGTAGGATTGCAGCTAGTTTATGTGCAAAAGCATCCAAAAATGCTCCCGTTGATTTCTGTTTTGATGTTGACAGTGGTGACCCTGGCTCACATGATTCCACTGCTCTTGAATTTTGAAGCTCTTTTCTTGTCAAACCGCAATAGGCAGAATGTATATCTTGGTAGTGATGGTTGGCTGGAGGTAAATGAGGTATTAGTAAGAGTCATTACAATGGTGGCTTTCTTGTTGGAGTTTCGTCTTCTTCAGCTGACTTGGTCTGCAAAAGCCAAAGATGAAAGCCGGAAAACCCTCTGCATCTCAGAGAAGAAGGCTTTCTTCTTGTGCCTGCCCCTGTACTTGGGTGGTGGTTTAATTGCTTGGTTTGCTCATCCGTCATCAACGTCTCATGGAAAGGCTTTATCATTCTTGCCAGACTACAAACCTCACCCTCAAAGGCAGTCTTTTTGGGGAGACCTGAAGTCTTTTGCCGGTTTGATACGGGATGGTTTTCTGTTCCCTCAGGTTCTCTTCAATTTGTTTTGTGACACCAGAGAGAGGGCTCTTGCTCCTTCCTTTTATGTTGGGACCACTTTGGTGCGCTTGTTACCTCATGTCTATGATCTTTACAGGGCTCACAGGTCTGTATTATTTTCGCTTAACAAGATATATGCGAATCCGAGACTGGATTACTACTCCACTGCCTGGGATATCATAATCTGTGGTGTTGGTCTCTTGTTAGCATTCCTCATTTTCTTGCAGCAGACATTTGGTGGGCGCTTCCTTCTTCCTAAGAGATTTAGACAAAATTTAGTGTACGAGAGAGTGCCTGTAGTTAACACTGATACAGAATAATTCATGCTTGAGACGACGACTTTGTTTCAATTGCTTATAGCTAAAAAATTTTCATTCAGCCAGTCATGCATGCTTTTGAACTTCTTTTTCCTGTGTTTCGATAATCTCCCGGCAAGGTGTTTGTTTTGCTCAAAAGAAACAACTGCCAAAGACTCGTTTGCTTGAAATGCGCTGGTTGTTCTGTCATTTGTTCTGCCAAAATTCAAGTTTTTCTGGGTACGCAATCTTGGTCCACGCACTGTTTTGCAGACGCAAGTTCCAGTAGCTTCAATTGCATCATATTTTTAATGAAAATGAACATGATCCCCAACTATGAGGCCGTTATAGAGTGGTCTAACCTGCTTCAAAATAATACTCACTTACCTCTACCATTAAAGAAGAATGATGCTACTATCATCTTTTCCAACTGAAGGAAATGCTTTCTTCAATTTCAATGTATAAATGGTGATACTCTCTAATCTGTTACAACTCGAACAGCTGGTCCATAAAAGGCAATAAGAGGAGCACAATTTAAGAGGAGCTTTTCCAAAAAGCAGATCGAAATTGTCTAAAAATTTTGCACAAAACTGTAGTCTGGAACAGCACCAAGCTACTTTAATTTACATGTGAAAATATGTACAGCATCAGATCAGAGATGTTTACATGAACAAGGAAAACCAAGTCTATTTCTTCAAATTGCTTAATTACAAAACTATAAGCGTGTAACTAATCATCCCACTAACAGTTAATTATATACTGCTTCCTGGTTATTGCCCAACCACTGAGCATCAAAATCAAAATATAACAGGACTGTCCATCATCGGAATTACATGCTGCCAGTGCATTAGTCCAAGAGATACTCCAGAGAAATTTCTCCTTTAGGCCTGGAAAGAAGAAAATCATGTCTAAGTAATAGAAAGACAAGCAGTCTTTTAATCCGGCAAATAGCCAAACAATGGCAAACCATGAAATGAAAATGCGACTACTCGGAATCAGTCATTTAGTTGTATCAACCATGTGAAAAAAACAAAGAAAATTAAAAAGAAAAAAAAACTGCGCTTGTAAATCATAGGGCCAGTAAAGAAGGAGAAACAAAAACAATAATCACAGCCCTCTTCATTAAAAGAACAAATTGAGAATTCACTATAGCAATATCATGATGATTACTGAGACTACTATTTTTTTTTTCTTTGTTTTTTTTTTGTTTGAATTAAATTACATGAAACGCTCGCTGACCAGCAGCTTACAACCCATATTTGAACCAGTTTCATTTATTTGGTGCCATCCCTGACCTCTTTATAGATAAAACCATGACCAGTTCACTCATGTCCTTGGCATTCGCCATAGGGCCAATTACATTCCATGTCGCTACTCCACTTATGGCTCATACTAGATCCCGTATGCTTTCAGCTTCTAAAAGAGGAAAATTTTAACCTTCTTGTTGGATAGAACTAAAGTCAGATAACGGCTGGCAATTAGATTAACAGATTTCAACCCTGTGGTTGATTTGCCTGTGAGGATAGAATCAATGAACAAGCATAAATTCTTAATTATCAGGCAATCATACCTACTACAAGCGATCTACTCTGGTATCCAGCTAACAGCCAAATCTTGTTGGGGTACAAAGACCAAAAACAACTTTTAGAACCTTCGTTTAGAAATAGAAGGAAATATTATACAGTCTAGTTTTACAATTGACAAGTCATATGTGAGGATTTCTAACCTTAGATGGAAATTACAGAAGGCAGATTTCTAGAATTAAGTGGGCCATGGCTCTTCAAGGCCCATATGTAAAGTTGATCCTGGTTGGTGCCAACAGCCTGTCAGGACCGAATATCAGGTAAATTAGCTTCATTATTTGACAAAATATACAGTTTATAAATTTTTTTCATGAATATAATCTTATCAACATCCACAGCCTTGTTAAGGCAAAACTTCATGCTGTGAGAAAACCACAATCTAAATTTTGTTTCAATCATGGCAACATAGAAATCTATGTCGATTCCAAGAAATGACCAACAGTAATAAAGACATCAATCAATAATTCAGGTTTCATATCTAGGCCCAAAATTGTACTTCAGCTTTACAAGTCTGGCTACAGAAGAAAAACTCCTTCGAAGATTGAGAACTCGTATCAATTTAAGATCCAAAAGGAAGGCAACCTGAACTTTCCTGCTTAGACAGGACAAAGGAGTCAGATATTACCCAGGTCAATGCAATTCTTATACTTTCCAGAATCAAGTGCAAAGAAAAAGGAAGACACTAAAGCCAAGTAAAGAAAAGTAAAATAATAACTCAGGGTTTGAGATTCAATCTAGTATTCTCATTGATCCAAGGCAATTGTTAATTGATCAGAAGTGGTCCACCAAGCTTTTGAATATCTGGAAAAGACCAGAAGGATCTGACACAATCTCATTACTATGCTTTTTTTTTTTTTGGTGTAAGTGGGAGGTCTTGAACCCAGGACCTCCAACTTCAAGACCTCCAACTTACAATCCCTCCTACCTTACCACCCAACCCAACCCTTCCCTCCAATCTCGTTCCTATGTAGTCACAAGTTGCAGCTAATATTCCTAATTCACAAATGAAGAATTAGTCAAAAATCACTGCAATGAAAAAGTAGATTAAGCACAAGCACACAATTAGATTAAGCAGAAGCAAACAATTGGGTACAAGGAACTGCACAACACAGGTCCTTGTATATCCACATGGGAGGAGTATTTGAGAAATTTGAAATAGAAAACTACCTGTTATTACATGTCCTAGTTGGACTTTTTGCCAGTCAGGATCTGAGATATCTGGAGTCCCCTGCTGAAAGCTTCATTGAACAGCATCCTTGTCTGCATCGACTCTAGTCCAGGCATCCATGACACAATTGCCAGAGGAACCATAACAATTAACCCAAATATCATATCATACAGACGAGCCAAGGAGACTAGAGTCTCCCAAACTACTGTGGATTGCAGAAAAGGCCTGAGAACTTGAGCAATTTGTATTATGCCCCATCCCGTGGGTATAAATGCCAAGAGACTCGAGATAAGATCAAGAAATGTAAAGCCAGTGAACTTGAGCAACAGAAAGATCACAAGTACAATAAGCACAATAACAACCAACTGAACCAGTCGATAGTAGATATGCTTCTTTGCAGCATACTTTTCCTGAGCATATCCTATGACAATATAGATTGCAACTGCCACAACCATGTAGATCCAAGACAGCAAATACACAGCAATACTTTTGTTCTTACCAGTAATGTTCAAGTGGTAAACAATTCCGTACTGGAAAAAGAAGAAACGAAGATCTAAAATAATCTCCAGTAATTTTCCCCAAAGACCAGTTGTCCTCAAGTGCTCCTGCTCCTCGTACCACCATGTTTCCCAGCTGAGATCTGCTTTTATGAAAACTCCTCTATTATACCATAGCCATTTCATGAAATCATCGAAGTCGTAGACAGTTTTCAACCAATCAAAACCAGAAGGATTGAAGATAAAGGGTGACATCATCCACGATACAACAAGGAACCAACTTGAGATGGTCATTGCAATGTAAACAAAGGTATTTGAAGCCAAAGGACTATGTGAGGCGTACACTATGAGAATCACTCCAAGCTCAATTGCTTTCACAAAATGGCTGCGAGCATATAATCTATAGTTCTCTGCAAAGCTTTTATGTTGCACAACAAAACCACGTCCAGTAGCCCTGTACTTGGCACCTCCATGAAGAATGGTCCGACCAAAATAATGTGCACGTGTTCCAAGTGAGAATGTGTAAAACAGTGAAGCAAGCTGCAGTTGCATTGTTACAAAATCCCAAATAGCAGGAAGGAACCCATGTTCTAGAGAATTTTCCACAATCATTGGGAGGGCAGTGAAAATACCAATTTGGATGATGAACTGTTGATTCAAGATTGCACCAAGCGCTTTATTGTCACTCGCTTCCTTGGCACTGTTTTCAACACCACTGAGAGCAAGATAAAGGCGTCCCCAAAGAAAAGTGTAGACCATGAGGACCACCATCATGGTGTTGAAGAAGTATCCGACAGTACTATAAAAGAACGAAAGCATACGAAAGAAATCTAGCCGATGACCCAACCTGTATACATCTCTACTCAAGACCTGCTCACCATTGCCGCTAGCAACCTTTGCCTCAAACATGGATATCTGATTTAATCCAACATCCCTTCCCTTACCCACCTGTATGTACTCATGGTGGGTCACATTGCCACCTCGCAACGTGCAATTGAATCCCGCATATATGTCCTCACTAATATTGATCACTTTAGAAGCTTTGCTTATGCCACCTCGAGTCAAAAACCAGAATCTGTCAAAGACATCAGGATGACCGTAGTGCATCCGAACCTTCAAAGGATTTGCCAGAACTCGTTGCCCCAGAGTTACAAAACTCATTTCTTGAGCAGACATGAACCAAGCAAGAGATGACACAGAACCAGTAAAAATATTTTCACGAATTCCGAGAATTGTGGGCCTCCTGATACCATGATAGGATTTAAACTCCTCCAGTAAATTCCGCATCTTCAATGCCTCCTCAAAATAATTATCTTGGTTCATATCTATGGTCTGAATTGCATCACCGCGAGTAAAAATGATGGCGTGGTTCTGGTTCTCTGGTTTACCTTCACCCAGCTTCAATGGACCAGGCAACTTGATACGGTAAATTTCAACCTCGCTCTTTAGTTGTTGATCATACTTCACCAAGACAGAGTAATATTCCACTTCTTCCCTTCCCAGGTAAACCTCATCAACATAAGCTACTCGAAGGGCCTCATTATTTTTCATCAAGTTGAAAATATCTTCAGCACGAGGATCACCCTTTCCCTTATGATGCCCATACATCTGGCAGGCAACAACATAAGTGAATTTCATCATAGCACTGCCAAACTCGTGACCTTTGAAAAGAAGGCTCACACTGCTACTTGCTCGGCCAAGAGTTTGAGAAGTTGATGCCGTGTAAGAATCTAGTCCATCCAAACCGCTGTTCTGCTGCAGTGAAGCAAGATAAGCATTTCCGTCCGATCCCTGCCTTATATCCAACTCAGACGCAGTATCAAGGAAGGCAAGCATTTTCAGTGCCCTATAGTAGTACATCATCCCTCTCACTGTACGAGACAATGTCTGGCCTCTGTGTGATGCCCACAGTCGGAGATCCCTCACCTTTGTGGTCCAAATCTCATCATCATTTTGCATACCTTCCCTGCGCATCCTCTCCAGAAAATTTGTCCACTCATCTTCATAAATCTTCTGCAAATAAAATAAGGTTGAGATGCCATCTTCATTGGGACTTCTAAGCATTTCTTTACCATACAACACATCTTCATCATAGTAAGGAGTCAAGACACTGAAGGCCATCATCTTCTCAACTTGCGGAGCTCGTGGCATGTTCATAAATAACGAATTACTAAAGAAAGCAATGCGTCTTCTCGACTCAAGATTTCTTGGGACATTGTGCATTGAATCTTTAGATGTAAGTATTGTCTGCAAACGCCTTAGCTGCCTATAGAAGAAAATGTCTCCAGCTTCAGGAAATTCCAGAGCATTTTCAAAAAGTTGTCCATCCGCAGATGATGCAGGATTTAGAGGTGCTAAACCTTCCTGTTTCAACAGTGCAACAGATTTCTTCATCCGTGGAAATTCTCGAACAGAAAGCTCATACAAGTACTGCATTACATTCACTATCTTTGTCATGTTCTTCTGAGGCATGAGCAAAAGATGGATGAGAGATATCAACTGTTCATGAATCTTGGGGAAAACAGATGTCTTGTATGTCTCTGCGAACTTTTCAAAATGAATGCTTTCATCAATCCCAGTGAACAGATTAGTGACTATTGAATGCTCTTCTGTGCCATCTTTAATAATAACGTTACAAAGCAAATATTTGATGCTATCATACACCTCAATTACAGCACAGCGTCTGTACTCATTCTTGCAAATCCTATACCATACCCATCTATCTGGCGCATCCTCCAGTTCTGTTGCATGAATGAGAGCAAGCAAGAGCTCATTGCAGAGAAGAGCACAGGGCCATCGAATAACCTTAATGTCCCAACAATTAGGAGGCAGTTCCATTAGCTCCACTTCCTGGTCACTGACCAGGTCTTCCTCTCTCAAAGTTATTATCATTTCATTCCACAGCAATGCAAACCTAGTTGCTTCCACCTGGCTCGATTCCATCTTCTTATATGGCTGGCCAAGGCCATACCGCAGCTTCAGTCTATGCAGTGCATCCCGCAGTTTGTGTACCAGTGTTGCTTTCGAGCCTGTGGTGTGATCCTCAGGCATTAGATTAAATTGCAATGCGCTTGCAAAGAACTGGAATCGAAGCCTCAGCTGTTGAATGTTTCGGATCTCACCTATATGAGAAAACAATCCAATAACTCCCCCGACAATAGAGGAGAATATTGAATACCAAACTAACAAATCCATTAAATATATCAAAATAACAGGAACCCACAACATAATTACAGCCACTCTATTGGTGCTACCAAAAAATTGATGCCACCTGTATGTTCCATGCATCTTCAGAAGAGCCTTTGTTGGAGCAACCAGGGGCTTGATCTGAAGGAAGTAACTGAACAAGAATTTTGAAAGCAGGACAAGAATCCAAAATATCGTGTACTTTATGTTACTAACAAGTCCTTCCCTGAGCCCCCGACCGACAAATATTGGGGTATAAAACCACCATCTTAACCAGCGAAAGATAGTCCAATCCACTTCCTCGAGTAAATTTCGAATCCATGGAAGAATGAAAAGAACCAGAGCCAACAACTCAGGAATGACGTAGACTAAAACAACCTTCAGAAATGTCAATATTCTCTGGTTTGCTTCATATGACCACCTGCCATCAGAATTTTTTTGGCTCCAAATCCTCCCATAAAACACCCCAAACACAACGGTCCACGTGAGAGCATCTAACCCTTTTAACACCATTCTCACGCCAATCCATATCGTGTCCCTTGAGACTAAACTGTACTGTGTCCCAGCATCAAGAATTGCTTGAACAAATCTCAAGGCTGCCCAAGTAATGAATATTGTAAGCAGCTGCACCTGCAGATCCCTACTCTCCAAGGCTTGCCATGGATACTTGCTTCGCTCCCAGGCAACAAGCATAGCAGCCTGAAAGAACAAAATTAGCATCACCCACAACCTATCAAAACTCCTAAAAACATTCCAGAAAGTTCTTTGCTCCACAAATCCTGTCTTCCCTACTCTCTCGCCACCGCTAACCAAAAGAAAATTACTCGACAAATCAATAGGCCATTTCAGTCTCTTAAAGCACTTTCTACTCCAAAAGTACTCGTTAATATCATCATAATTCCTCCAAGCAGAATGTGGGGCAGCCCCATTTCTGCTCCTCGCAACTTCACCCTTAATTGCAGTGTAAATAGGTGTAACAATATAATCCAAGAAACCATACTGACGACAAGTCGAGGGAACATACGGCTGTCCAGTATTTTCATCAATATGCCCATCAAGAATGTGATTTAACTCCCCAGCCATGTTATGATAAATGTAACACAAACATTCCGGCGTAAAGCGGAGGTTCGCCGCCTCACCCCAAATCAACAAGTAGAGGCTTACATACAAGAGTTCCCGGCGGAGAAGGGCAGAGTTCTGGCGTTTTGGAAGCCGAACCTGAGACCTTTTACGCAAATAAGAGCACCATGAGGTGTAATTCTTGAGCAACTTCTGACTAAAGCGGCGGAGTACACCAAAATCAAGGCGATCGACGCTTGCTGGCGGAGGTTGGAGGCGCATTTGGGAGTTTGCCAAGTGAAGCACCAAGTGCTCTCTTTGGTTCTTCACGTTGTCCCCTTGGAACCCGAAGAAGAACCCCAGCCAGTCCATGATATCCATGGAATCATTCCACGGAATAAAGGACGGCACCTTGAGGTCCTCAGTGGCGCGCAGGGCGGCTGCGGCGGCCCGTACCTCTGGGAACCGGAGAGAAGGATGGTCAGTCAAGAGATTATGAATGGGAATTATGTTATATGGCTCCTGCTGCTGTAAGGGAGGTCGAGGCGGCGCGTCAAGTGTCCCGCGGCCGCGCGTAGCTTGAGGACGCTGCCTTAAATTCATAGCATCAGCTTCTTCAGGATATTCAAGCAAATGGATTCTTCAGAAATTGTTGCTTTAGCCACTGGAGTTGTTGTTGAGCTTCAAAAGACCGAAGTAACAGTCAGAAATAAAGTGATAAAGAATCGCTCGCATTTATTAGTATATAGTGATTGAGGAGTAAAAGAAAGAACAAACAAAAAGGACAATGGAAGAAAAAGTAGTAGTAACCTTTTTGCCTTTTCTTGACTGACTGAAGATGAGCTTATCAGTAGGGGTGGCCGTGGAGGTTGAGTTGAGTAACTATGTATCATGGGAATGTCTAATTCGCTGGTGGGATGTTGGCCACGCGCTATAGGATTGCGAGTGGGAAGTACGTGGCTACTGGGATACTGAAAAGCGGGCTTTCCGAAGTGTAAGTTACAGTAGAGACTGGATAAACCGATCAGTAATGAATGCCAATTCAAATAATGGGAGAGATATTGGGAATGATCTTCAAAGGAGGGAATTTGAAACATTAATAACATTTTTACACGTGCCCTTCAGTTACTGTGGATTGGAAAGCTATCATCTATTTATTGCAGAATAAAACAAATTTTAGCGAAAATCTCAAATCATGGGGGATATATATTACGCTGGGATTGATCTTCAGAGATAAATATGTGATTCTTAGAGTAATTAATCAATAGATAATTTCGGTGGGGTAAGATTAGGCTACGGATGATTTCATGTGTTTTTACTTTTCACTCCTCTTCTTTCACCCAAGTTGCATTGCGTCTCGTTTTAAATAATAGTAGCGAATCAATTTACAAGCACTTTTCTCGTTAAGCAGTAGTATTTTAACATTTTTCATCAAATAAATGAATATACGATTAATATCTTTTTCTTAAGTTTATTAACATATTTTACAGATATGTAAATGAGTCGAGTTTAATCGATTAGTTCGTGAGTTTATCCAGTCAAAATTTGAGTCAAACTCGAACCTAATATATGAAAGTCAAAAACTTGTCGAATTCATTCGAATTTCACATATATGTTTTTTATTTATTAGTATAAAATGTCTATTTTGTCATTTATTTAAAATTATATAAAATATTTTTATATTTCTAAAATTTGATTAAGTTTGATTAAATTTAATTGAGTTTGAGTTAAACTCGATTGAATTTGATTTGCATGAACTCAGGCTTCAGCTCAAGTAAAGCAAAACAAAATCCAAATCAAGTTTGATTTTGAGCTCAACGGGTTCGAGTCTAAATTTTTTAAATCTAATCAAAACTTAAAAGAGTGCACTAGTCAAACTCGATTCAACTTGATTGCACTTCTAATATTTTATTCCAAAAAAAGTTAATAATGTTTGAATTTATACTGACGAGGATAATTTGAATGTGCTAACGTTAGAGTAGCACATTAGAGGCGTGGAAAAGCTAGGATGACGTTATGAGTTAAAGGTAAAGGAACATCGCAATAATTTATCACTAATTTTTTAAGTTATTGCAAAGCAATTGGATTGGTTTGTTTGAAATTCTTTTTATTACTCGCAAAATATGCTTATTTATCATTTTTTATTTTGTATACATTACATCAAAAAAGAGTCACAATAAATAATATTCATTGTATTTGGATAGGAGATTATTTGAAATAATTACTGTAACTCTAATAATCCTTTTACCTTTAAAAAAATAATGCGCTTAAAATTACACCATCTTAGATATTGAAGTCACGTGTTTATCACATTCAGTAACAAAAGTTTTATTTGAAATATTATTTTAAATAATTATTATAATATTTTTTAGATATGATATATTTGAGACAAAATTACTTAAAAATATAAAAAAATAAATTAAAAACATGCTTATAATACAGTCAAATACAGTAAGTAATTTTTTCGAATAATCTCTTGTCCAAACAAACCAAAGTTCAATCAAGAGGGAAAAAAACCAAATACAGTAACAAAGCACGTGACTTTTACATGCTTGCGCACTGCAGCTTTCCGTCTTGGGAGTCGTGTCTGCATTGATTGCTGAGTCAAGCATGGTTGCGAGTGCAAGACAAACGCAAGCCCAAGAAGAATCAAGAGCCGGTGAAGATAGAGACACGTGCACCAAATTACTACATCTGGATACTTTTAATTGGAAAAAGAAACAAAAACAAAAAGATCATAAGCGGGAGCACGAGTCTATCAAAAGAAAAAGCTTTTAGTCGATATGGGTAAATCAAAATAAAGTCGTCGGACACATGTACCCTAACAACTAGTGCCTAATTATTTCTTCAAATTAAAATTTAGCCAACGGCTACTTTTCTCAGTCAAAGGTTAACATTAATAATAGTTAAAAGTAACTTTTGTTTTTTTTTTTTAAAAAAAAGTCTTTGATTGTATGATAAAGATTTTGTAAAAACAGCACATAATAACTTTTTCACCTCACAAAATGCGTGTATTCAATTAAAAAGTACTCCACTATTATTACAGAAGAATTTTCATTAAAATACCATATAATCGTCTTGTATGAAAGTACTTGTGACTATCTTCAGACGGGCTGACGCAAAAAAATTTCTTTTTAATTCTAGATCACATCCACTGGTAAGAGGATTTACAAAATTATTTTAAAAAGGAATTAAGTGCACGCAATATGAATGATCCGTGACGCTCTGAGAATCTTTGCAAGTTGTTTGATTCGTTTTTTTAGTGTGGAATCGACCGCACGCTGCCAAACTGGACCCTTCACATGACTGGAGAATATACTGCCATTTTTGCTCCCTTGGCGACTGGTGATTGTATAAAAAAATTCAATACCAAAATTAATACCGTCGTGTTAAGCGAAATTCTCGTTTAAATTGTTATTTTTAAAAAAATTTTGTAAAAAAAAAATATTATAATAATTTGATATACTTGAAAAAATGATTGAAAATAGATTTACAAAAAATATAAGAATTGTTCGACAAAAAATCACAGTCCGAGTAGGCATTGCTCTTCCAGCATGATCTTTGGATCTCATGCTTAGTTGTGCTAGATGTAAGATATGATCCCTTGGTACGTTATGTATAAATAAATGAGATAGGAAGAGTCAAATAATTTACAATTACTAGGCTTTTTTCTTGTAAAACTTCAAATAATTTGAATCTTTGGATCTCATAATTGTCTTATTACTTGCTTGATTACATTTTTTCTTATTCTGCATGTTAATCAATTATGTGTCCTTTATCGTCTAAGTTTTTTCTCAAAAGAATAATGATTCGGTTGAAATTTTCTTCTTAATATAGTAATAGTACAATACGTTTTGTTTCATACGAACTTTTTTTTTCTAATTTTTTAATAAAATTATAAATAATAAATAATTTTATAATTTACTTTTCTCAAGGTCCATGAATTAACACCCGTTGATGAAAGAATTACGCAGTCAAGAACCCCAAACAACTACACTTTTCTTCACCAGTGAGAATTCAACTCTACCTAACCATCCCAGTTTGTTCTGTACCAACTGCTTTCTATCTAGCTAAAAACAAGATGTAACCACACTAATACTTAATTGAAGATTGTTAATCCAGTTCTTAAAAGGTAGATGAAAGATTATTCGGAAAAAAACTTTCTAAATTTTTTATGACGTGACACAAATGATATTAAAGTGATAATGATTGAAAAATAAAATGATAATGAAAAAATATTTATGATGTAAGAAAAAAAACAACTTTTTTCCCAGTAGCTGGCTATCAAAAACAGTAAATGTACAGTGGCTAATTTATCTTTTTCATCACGAATGATCGATGAAACAGATAAACCAGAAAACAAAGAAAAGCAGAAACAGATAAACCAAAAATTCCACATTACACGTCGCGCCAAGACGTCCATCGGCTGAGTGAACTGGCGAACTGCTTTTCTTTCCACTGACACATCGCATTACAATTTACAGAGGCCACGGAACTCCTGAACCACACTCGGGACGCCCTGCGTCCTCGCACGCGCTTCACTCGCATTTGCCCACATAATCCCAGATGGCGCCGCCAAATGTTAATTAATACTCCCGTGGTTGGTGTATACTATACTGTATTATACTACTACTGTTAAAGATCACTGTGGGAAGGCTGCTCTTAGGCACCAAGCTACTGGTCAAGGCAAAATTTGACACTCCAGCAACCATATACGAATAATTCCCTTTGACAACTGTTGTGCCAAAATACTACTAATATTACAAATTTTATTATCTGTGTTGGTAAATTTGTTGTAAGAGCAAACTGGCAAAATTTGGACAAGTTTTATAAGTAACTCTCATGTCAATCTATGCTGAAACATGCTAATTCTTGACAGTTGATCCAGCAGTACATCACCAGAAATCCTTGCAAGAACAGGAGCCATCTTTAAAATGATGAAAGCGAAGCTTGTCTCGAACACAAATTTCTCTTTTGGATACTAATGAAATGTACTTGATAGCCATGTGGCAATCCTCGCAGATTCGCAAGTTTTTCACAATTCGAATACGAGCCCCTGCCTTGTTTTCAAGAGTCCGAAAGCTACAGCAAACTTCTCGCTGTGGTATCTAAGGGCACATTCCTTCTCTTCTTCCTCTAACTCGTGCATAATAGCTTCAGAAACTGGTACATAACATGCTGCCTTGATCTGCTGAACCAATTCGTCCAAGAATTGAAGTATCGCCATGCTCTCAGGGTGAGGCATGCCACCAGTGCTAAAAAGATGTGCCTTCTGATCAATCTCTATGATGCTGTAACCAACTGGTTTCTTCAACTCTTTACTTATCATGGCATTTCTAACCATTTCAACACGTTCCATCTGTCCAGCCAACGCATACATATTTGAAAGCAAAACGTAGTGTCCTGCATTGTCAGGTTCCGCAGCAAAAAGATTATCAGCAACTTCTACACCAAGATCATAATTTTTGTGCAATTTGCAAGCCCCAAGCATAGCAGTCCAAACTGCCGGTGCTGGCTGGAAAGGAAACAGATCCTTGATATAGTGATATGCTTCACTGAGCAAACCCATCCTCCCAAACATATCAACCATGCAAACATGATGCTCTGTGCCCGGCATCATACCATAATTCTTCATGATAGCAAATGCCTCACGGCCCTCCTGGACTAGCCCAGCGTGAGCACATGCAGACAATACAGCAACAAAAGTAATTTCATTTGGATAGATTCCCTGATTTATCATCAGTCGAAATAAATCAATAGCTTCTTTACCGAAACCATGCATTCCATAACCTGAGATCATGGCAGTCCAAGCCATGACATTGGGCTCATCCATTAGATCAAAAACTCCCCGAGCTTTCCTCACATTCCCACACTTGGCATACATATTAATCAGCGCAGTACCAAGAACCACATCTAAACTAATCGGACTGCTCTTCACATAATCATGAACCCAACTTCCCAATTCAAGTGCCCCCGTGTCCGCGCAAGCTGATAACACACTTACAAGAGTAGCAGAATCAAACTGAACACCTAACTCTCTCATTTTAGCAAACAGCATGATTGCTTCATCTGCAAATCCATTCTGTTCATAACCTGAAATCATAGAATTCCACGAGACAATACTCTTCTGGGGCATTTCATCGAACATCTTCCTCGCAAATTTTAATTCCCTAATTTTAGAGTAAAAACTCACTAATGCAGCTTGAACAAATTGATCCAAACTGAACCCATTAGTCAAAACATGGCAATGAACAACTCTACCAGTTCTCGGGTCCTGTAATTGAGCGCAAGCCTTAATCACAGAAGTATATGTGTAGTTAGTAGGGGAGATGTTACGCGCAAGCATGTGGCGATAGAAGAGGATGGTTTGGAGTGGGAAGTGGGATTTTGAGGCGGCGGTGATGAGGGAAGAGAGGAGAAAACCGTCAACAGTTGGAGCACAGAGGAAGAGCTTCTGGGCGTACAGGATGGCGCCAGAACTGATGGCTGAGGTGGCAAGCTTAGTGAGCAGCGGGAGATGGTGGTTCCGGCCGGTGGTGATGATGTGGGCATGGACTTGTTTGAGGAGTTTGAGATGCGAGCCGGCT
This sequence comes from Coffea arabica, assembly GCF_036785885.1. Lineage (NCBI taxonomy): Eukaryota > Viridiplantae > Streptophyta > Magnoliopsida > Gentianales > Rubiaceae > Coffea > Coffea arabica. The sequence continues at coordinate 11,666,026 of NC_092313.1, read as the reverse complement.
CTAAGAAGGATTTGGTACGGTGAAGTCTGTGCAAGTGTTCTGTTTCCATTGAAGACAAAAGTGTCTGGTTGCTGAGAAAGCTTTTCATTCATCAAGCGAAGATGGACAGGTTACTAACATGAAAGTCTCTCTTCATGCATTCTCCCACCAAGACTTTCAATTGAATTCCGGAAGGCTGATGCAGCAGATATTCTTTTAATGTATACTGGTACCATTTTAGGCTCTCTCATTAACTTGAATATGTTCTTTTTGCTTCTTCAAGAACACATCAAATCCGGCTCAGAGTCTCCAAATTCCTAATCGTGTAGCTTTGATTTTATCCTCCAAATGTGTTGTAGCAGGGATAAACAGTAGAATAGGCGATTGATACGGTAATTCATGAATACATAATTAGCTACATCTAGCTCGATGCTGAAAATATGAATTAACTTGGTGCTGTTGGATTAATTTCTGGATGGTATTCGGTGTTACTTTAGCAATTTATTCTTCTTTGTCTATATTTTTATGTATATTTACATTATAGATTTTCATTTTTTATTTGTTAAAAGTGTATATTGTGTGTGCTTATCCTAAATATTGTAAGAACACAGCATTATAAGAAGTAAAGCGGCCACATACAACTACACCAAGCCATAATTTATGCAATCTGTTGTAGTTTAATATTCTAAGTACTAGGTGAAATCAAAAGAGAACTTCTCACGTAAAGCAAGAAAGCATGTGAATTGGAAATCTCGTATCTTGTTGCTTCTGAATTGCATTAGACTAAAAGAAAGTACAATGAGAAAAGGTTATATGGTCACTAAGCTCTAGTATTATATTCGACATCAAAAATCTGTCTACAGGAACTGCCTCTTTCCAATCTCTCAGCTTCTTTCTTACTCTTTGCCTGCTTCCCAGACTCTTGGACGACAAACTTGGCTTGTTTCTGATCAACGTTCACGGATAACTTGGCTTTTTTCTGATCAACAACTTTGCTAGTAGATTATGGTCTTGTTTCTGTTCAATTACTTCATTCATTTCACTTTTTTCTGATACCTGTAGATGTGATCAGTGTACATATGAGCTGTCATATTTAATGATTGAAGCATTGCCTCCCCTTGTTTGTTGAAGTTGAACACAGATAGCCCACCGTTATTTATGTCGACCGCACGGAACCTGAAAGAATGCAAAGCAGTTAACCCGGAACTGCTGAATGAGTCAAGTTACTCAAAACTGTTGAAAGGTAAAAATGCTATTAAAAGGGCAGGCAGTATCTTGCAAAATACGATAGACATGACATAAGAAGACATTTCACGCAAGATTGTGAGACATTATCCCCATCCTGCAAGGACTTTGGCTTGTAGAAATTCTATTGAGGAAGAATGATTGATACTACTAGTCACTTATACAAGGTGCAACAGACTATTCAAGTTACTCTTGTCAAGTAATGAATACCTCTCTGGGCCTAGTCCAAGAGCAATGCAGATCAGTGCTCTCAACATTGATTTGTGCGTTACAACCAAAAAATTCTCTCCCTGTTTCACAAACCACACAGCCAAGAAAATTTCAGAAAGATAATCAATGCAGATCTCAGTGCAATAACTAGAAATGCACAGCAACTACAAGAATCTTACAGGCGTAAGTAAGATTTCTTTCCAAGCATCACTTGCTGTGTCCCAAAGTTTCCGAACTGGATAGACACCATTCACAATAAAATTTGATGGATCTTCTCTCCATGTTGAATACTCCTTTGGATACATCCGCAAAGCATCCACTGCCTCCAGATACTAAATGTGATTTAGGAAAATGAAAAATATTGCAGAGGAATATATAGTGAAGCATTACATCAAAGTTATAAATGACTCGTATCTTATCTATGGACAAACTCAATTAATTCACAAATAGGAAAGGAATGAACGCGTCCAAAACAAAAGAAGACTGACCATTTTTCATCCCTTCGAGGAAAAATAGATGGGCCTCCTTCAGCGAATCAAGAAAAACCAAAGGCTGCTCCCTACCTTGCCATATAATTTCAGCTGTGGACTGCATTACAGAGTGGCAATTAAGGGATAGGATCATCCGCTGAAGCACACACAAAATACAAACTAAATCTTATTTTTTGGACCTTGGCACGTGATATTGGACTGGAGAAACATTGATCGAAGTGCGTATCAACTAATGCTTTCTTGCACCTCTCTGCTTGAGCCACTCCAGTTTCAGTTAAAGTGGAGAGATTTGAGCTTCCCTAAAGCAACACAATGGCAATAGCTGATCAGAAATAGTGAATAGGCAATTATGCTGGAACAACAGTAAAGCAAATGATTTTTGTCGTTAGGCCCGCAAATTGAATTTTACTAATACAACAAAGTATACCACATTCACATGAGATCAGGGATCTATAGCTACTGAGTTTTAAAGGATATACATGCACTGTATTCATGGTTGTTCTGTAAACTCCATCTACCATATATTTTTGCCAATCTTTTTCCCTCTATCATAATGTTTGTTTCTTGTGATTATTGTTTTGACATGTTTTGCTAAATTTAGAATTACAGTTGCAGCCTTGCAGCTAGATAGACTATCATAAGACAATCTGAATTCTGCAACCTAGGTGCTACACCAAATAATCTCTGAATTTACAGGTTTAAAACTACCAAGAATTCTTAATTAAGACAGAACAAAACTTACTTTAATATAAATCAAATCAGTACAACTGATCCAGTAGTCTAGCAGATAGAGCAAAATGAGCTTAAGCAGAAGTAGAGAAGCCACGGAAGCATGAGATAAAGTTAAAAGAAAAGTGGAATTTCAAATCAAGGCCAACAAACCTGAACTCTACCTTCTTCATTCCAAGTGCTGAGACCATGGCGAACAAGGGTAACCTTCTTGGGAGTAAATAATAATTTCTGAGTAAGGGATGTTGTTGCCTTTTCGAAGTCATATGCTCCACCAGTCAATGAAGCATCATTCCCAAATTTCTCTGTTAATCAAAGATCAGATTAAGACGAATTTTATGGTCATGCAAACTGGAAGGTCCGGAAAGGAGAAAAAGAACAGGAGGAACAAACACAGGGGCATCAGAAGCCTCAGTTGACGAATGCAGAAAAACAGCAGTGAATTCAGAATCTTGAATCTAAGGCACCGCAAATTTGAAGAGAGAACAAGAAAAGTTGAATGAGTTGGGATTACCAGTAGTAACATGCAGGTCTGGGCTCGAAGAAGAGCACTGAATCCGAACACTTGAACATGACTTGGGACGACGAAACTCGGTGGACACCTTGAAATCATCAAAAATTGAAGTGCAAGCAAAATGACTGGTGGTTATGAGTGCTCCTGTTCTACAACTCATCTTTCCTTACTGATCTTTCTCCAGGTGGAAGTGCTAGAATATTTAGTTAATTCTGTTAATGCCCTCTTAGGTAACACATCCCAGAAAGAAGAAGTGAAGGGACACTGGATAGATATTATGGCTGGCATGGTCCGTTTAACCATTTTAATAGTTGGCTGTATTGAATTTTTTGTGGTGGGAGTTTCATTTGGACTCTCTTTATTTTTGGTAAGGTCACTTGCGCTGCGTAACTGCAGAAAGCTGATTTTAGCGGGGTACCTTTACCCCCTGACAATTGTCACCGCTGCCTCGATTCTTTGGGATTTGACATGGACAAATTGGATATGCGGTGGGCAAGTGGTAGATTCTGCCCTTCCTTTCGGTCGGACTCACTAAGATAGAAAATTGACTGCCTTTTGTTTTGTTAGAAGCGAAATCGAGCCAGGACTCAATATCAGAAAATGGATGATTTGAAGCTCAAATTCCTTTTCCTTTATCAAAACATCTTGTAATGTTTTTATAGGCTTCGTTAATTAAATTAAAAAAAAAGAAGCTCAAATTTTCACTCTAGCAAGATCTTCGTTAATTATCATCATTCTTCACTTTTAGCATGAATTCTGCGGCCGAGAAAGTACATTAGTCTAAGATGTTTGCAGTTTAGATTGGAACAGTAATAAAAACAAAAGATATGGATTGTTTTTTTCTCTCAAAAAAAAAATTAAGTTTTTCGTGAATCTATTTTTAGTCACTCTTTTAATTTATCAAATCGTTACGATACATTTTTTTATAAAAAAATTCAAAAAATAGCAATTCAAACGGGAGAGATTTTTTACCTTTTACTCTCCAAAACTCGATGGGGTGTGCTCTAGGTGCAACCCAAGTTAGTATTGTGGATAATTTTTTTGTACACTGTCAGTATCAATATAAAGTTTTTTTGCACAAGCATATAATATGAATTCAAAATTAAAATTCAAATCATATACATATAACATATATCCAAGATTGTTATTGTAAGAAAATTACTATATTGTCAATGCATAAAAAAGTTAATTCTAATATTATTGCCCTTGCTGTTAAAAATGAAAATAATAATAATAATACAGGCCTGATACTGGGTTTTGTTAGAGGAGCTTTGCTGAGCCTGAATTCGGTCCATACGAAAGCACCCAATTCGGCCCAAGATCGGCCCCGTTAAAATTTGCTGTCCTGGATCTAGAAAAGTCATGATCCGGGCACCTCGCCTGTTACTTACACGGTTGCACTGTTACTCTATTTTCAAGTATTCTTTAGAAATTAATCTTTTAGTGAATGTACGATAACTAATTTAAATTTGAATTTAAAATATAAATTATATATATATGTCATATATTCAACCGTGATAGTCTATATATTGTCATTCTCTATATAATAAGTATTTGAAGTTCATGTACACTCAATCATGTACAACAAGAGATGTTTACATATTTTTACAAAAAGCATAAATTCTCTGGACATTCCCAAAAACAAAAAAAAAAAAAAAAAAAACTTTTGACAGAACTATCGAGCACAAGTAAGGTTTTGTTGTTATGGTTCGATTCAACGAGCAACTTATGAAACATCGAGTCCTTGGATAATCAAAGTAAGTCTTCTAAGATGTTTGAAATAAAACATGGTCAAATTGAGATTGAGAACGTTTAGCAGTAAGAGCTTCAGTTGATCTGCTAGTTGTCTATTTGAATGATCACATCTTCATACACACGGCAGACGTAAATATGCAAATGATAGGCTTTTAGCAACGTTAGTCTTATGTTGAGATTAGTGCAACGTATGAAACGGATTTTCTGTTTCATTTCTTGTGCTACCGTTTGTCTCACATTTTATTATATTGTAATTTCATTTTCAAGGACATCGTATTTTAGTTCTTTTTAATTTTTTTAAAAATTCAATAACTATTAACTTAGTAAAAAATAAATACAATAATTTTAAAAAGTAACATGTCATAGAAAATTAAAAAATATAGCAGAAAATTCATTAAAAAAATCTCATTTTTTATGCATTTTGATTTTTTAAATTTGTTAAATTTTGTGTATTACTCAGTTAATAGTTATTGAATTTTAAGAAAACAAAAGAAGAACTAAAATAATTATTGGATTTTAAGGAAACAAAAAAAAAAAACTAAACCAAATCGCACAAGTAAGTTGAACAAATTCAAATTGCACATTAGCATCATCCATTCATTTCCTACGGGAAGAGAGAGTTACAAACTGACAATGAAGACAGACTTTTCATCCCTTGAAACCAAAAAATGTCCAATAATACGAGGATCTCAATTCCTTTCTACATGACACAATACGTTATTGCGTGCTAATTCAAGCAGCCATTTATCTAGTCGTATTCATTGATGGATAATGACATCTACTGTATAGAAGTTTGAAGGGCAAATGTTGAAGCAAAAGGAGAGAAAAAAAAGAAAAGAAAAGAAGAAGACAAAATCTCCATAAGAGCTAGAGGACATAAACCTTTAAGGTTTGGGAAGATTGAGGACAATGTGAAGAGAGTAAAGAAGAATAACTAAATACGCTAAAGAAGCCACAAAGTTAGCAATAAGAGCTCCTGCAACGTGGTTACAAAACTTTGGAACTTGATTACAGATAGGTAACCAGCCAGCGTGCGAGTTCCCATGCTTTCCCACTTGACCGATGGCTATATTAGCTGAAACGCTTGAATCCAACAACAGCGTAACAATCTATATAAATGCAAGAAAGATCAGAAGGCAATATTTTACCATAACGGCCAGTAATCGATCATGAGAGAAGAGAAGAGAAGAGAAGAGAAAGAAGATAATCACGTACCAAATCTGAGACTAACAAGAATCGGAACAGTGAAACCTTAGACGGACAGAACAGTACTATGAGGGTATAGCCACCTGCCACTGCATTTATGATCACAAAGTATCTGTTCCAGAAGATAACAGCATGTTACAAAGCCATAACAATTTGGGGTTTTCGGATAGCTAACTTTTTTGTAAAATTTTTTTTGTTGCATCATAAACACAATTATCAATTAGTACTTTATTTTACGTGCATCAGATCACAATAATTACTGCCATATTCTTCTCAAAAAAACTTTTTTCAAATAATCTTGTATCCAAACATATTTTGATTTCATAAATATACTTTCGATGGGCTAGCTCAGTTGTCACTGGTAGAGCATTTAATGTATACCAGGCTGACAAGGAGGGGATATGAAAACATTTCTCCCTCTCTCCATTAGTCCTCAGTTGCATGTACAGAAAGAATTAAACACAAAAATAAAAGAAGGAAAAAGAGTCCCTTACTTGAAAGTTGGTGAATTGGTATAGTTTGCTTCAAAGGTCACGTTCAAGACTTGAGCAGAGTCACGTGCTGAAACCATCACAACTGCTGCAGTGACCGAAGCTCCCAAGGCCAGGAGCCTGAGCAGAAAGATGGGGACTCTCTTAGCCAAAGTCATCAAGACAGGCCTGGCTTCAGAGAGGAAAATCAGTCAGTTGGGAGATGGTGTTCTGGAAAGGATTGTAGTTTGGATCGATCGACTGAGGCAAGGAAACAATTTTTGCAATTTTCTAGTTCAAATGAAGGAGATTGAAGTTTAAAATATGATGTCAAGGACAAGTATATATAATTTACTGAAAAAGACGGGTGGATAGCAAGAGGTGTACCGCCGGAGTTAGGAAAGGCAGATACGAGGGTGGTAGACTTGTCTTCTAGGGTCGCGTTCTTGGTAACCTAATGGGTGTATAGACTACCATTTGCACCACAATTTGATTAAATCATCAGACGACTCAACAAGGGTCATTTTCTAAGAGTACTAGATCGGACTCCATACATCAGAAATTTTTCAATATTGATCATTTTGTATAATCTAGACAAGAACATATAATATAGTAGACTTTAATTAGGAGTATTGTTCATTCTTTTAATTGTTATCAGTGTTAAGGTACATCAAAAATTTTGATAAGCTTTTATCATTTTAACTTAATTAAAACACAATTACCAAAAGAAACATCTTTTGATAGTCATTATTATTACCAAATGATTTACCAATCTCTCTCGACTTGAAGAAGGGCAAAATGAATTTACTTAAAGTGCCAATGTAGTTTTCCCACGTTGTTGCATGGAAGACTTGTGCCTCTTACGTCATATGGACGGGTCAATTTACTTTAAAGAATGATCTTTGACCTTTTTTTAGTTTAATAGATTGAGAAATGAATATTTGACTATTTGTGCCATTGTAATGGACAGCTCAACGACCCACCAGCAGATTATTTCCGGGACTAATCAGTGGTAATAACGTGCACATATCCGTGAAAGTCTAATATACGTTTCACAAATTAATTAATAATGCTGGAGGGTCATTACTCATCACCCTTTGGGAGGTAAAATATTAAATTTCCAATGCCAGTAATTAAGGGTAGAGTAAAATGTTGTTCTGGCTGTTTTTATTCTTGCCTCAGTAAAGAACAAATCTCCTCAGCAAATTCTGAATAAAGATTAGCCACAGCAGTTTAGATATATAGGATCAACTGCTGAGTACTAGAAATTGTATCGAGTTATATATTAATCTTATTTCTTCAGGATTACTAATCTCGTTTGAAAAAAAATGTTGACATTTTGCTCAATCGAATAGCTCCTGTCCTTCATAGCCAGTATATATACGGACATCTGCATGCATGCATGGTGTTCCTTTGGCAAACAAAGATGCATGCAAGAAATACAAAGATACATAAAGTCACAATTTTCTTACTAAGAAGTATATAACACACTTCGTAAAGTCGGAATATAGCCAGTATTTTGATCGATCATTGATTTGTTACACTTAAGTCTGTCCGCGATGAAAGGCAATGGTAGAGACTGGCTCACTTTGGTTGAAAGTTGACGAGGTTAAAAACTATCCAAAATACAATAAATACAACTCAATATGATGGATTTCTTAGAATTCAGCATGCAACTCAATACTATGATGGAAAAAATCAGTGCCTGATAAACTCGTTTTGACAACTGACACTTATCGATAATTCAAATATAATACACCTCTCAGAAATTACGATTCAAGCGTGTGCTGTTACAAAAAATGTAATAACAGTTTCAAAGTGATTACAGACACTGCAGGGGGTTATACACCAAAATAAAAAGTACTCCTGTAGCTTTTTCCATCTATATTCAATAGGCCACTTAAACATTTTTTTTTTTTGGGTTAAAAACAGAAACCCTGGTTGTAAGCAGTAGTCTTAGACTCTTAGCCATATTTGATAACCTAGGGTCTGTTTGGTTGGAAGTAAAATGTTTTCCTTGGGAAAATATTTTCCGTGGAAGTAATTTTCCATGAAAATCATTTTCCTTTCATCATTTTCAGGTGTTTGGTTAGTTTATTGAAAATATTTTCTTACTTCATTTTTCTGGTATTTGTTTAACTTTTGAAATATTTTCACTTTTATCTCTATCTTTACTTTCTACACATTATAACTACATACTTCTTCCCATGCAAAATAAGAAAATTTATCTCATTGTTTAACTTTAAAAAATCTTGGAGAAATGTATATATGAATAAAAAATATCTCCTTAAGCAATAAACAAATTGCTGGCCATTTAGTGTCAAATATCAATCACATGCAATGCTTATTGTGACATATATCTTGCATTCTCACTGCTGAAAGTTTCTCTAGAAAAGAATGTCCCTATTATACATAATTGATTACTAACATAGGATAAGCAGGATGAGGTTTTTTTTTTTTTATTTTGAATATACTAGGGGGAGGGTTGGGTTGGGTTGGGTGGTACGGGGGAGGGAATGTAAGGAAGAGGTCTTGGATTCGAGTCCTCCTGTTTACACTCAAAAAAAAAAAAAACATACTACAAGATGTTTTCAGTAAGTTTGGAACATACTACAGGCGGGATGCACGCATTTCGGAAAACAACTTCAGTAAGTTTGGAAGGAAAGTTGTTTTCCATAAGATGAGTGAAAATATTTTACATAGGAAAATGTTTTCAGTAACTTTTGTGCAACCAAACATGAAAAATTAGGAAAATATTTTCCTGGAAAATATTTTCACCCGAAACAAACGGACCCCTAATTCAGCACTTAAACTTAATAGGTTTAGATCTTAATATGTTCAGACGTGTTTGATAACAAAAAATAGAATATCTGAATTAATTAAATGACAGTGAATTTTCTAAACAAAACTTGCTCTCAAAATAAGTGATAAGTCATTAACTTATTATTTAACATTATATATACTTAAATGTATCAGATTTAGTACTTGACAATTCAATAATTTAACGAATTCAGACTTCAGCTTTTAAATTTCAGAATTCAGTTTTATTAAACGCATCATTAATTCAAAATTTTCACTATTTTTAGCTCATTCATGAATTTAAATTCTTATTTAGTTCTTGGTCTGACATACAAATTTCTTTTGCTTCTACAACCACACAAAAGAAAAAAAAAAAAGGAAGGAAATACCTTAGTGCAAGTGTGCAACTATCCAAGTATAATAATATTTATCTCTTTTGCCTTTGTTCGCAAAATATACTCATCCCAAACGGGGAAGGAATAGATTGGATGATATGGAAAAGCTGAGAGGTTTCAAGTTTGAATCCTCGCACTTACACTAAAAAAAATAAAAAAAAAAATCGTCATAAATGATTATACGTTGGACTTCAACTTGGTGATCCTGTGTTCATACCAGAAGCACAAGAAGTTTGAGTTCCGGACACTTGGCCCTCTGGACCAGTTTGACGCTTTTACTTATCCATCTGCAATGACGGGCTCGGATGTTTGTTTTGGGCTTTGACACGTAGATAAGAAACTCTATCCATACAAAATAGACCTGCGCCCAATTACTCTCAGAGGCCTAAAATGTGAATGTGTGACGTCAAATTCACCATGCTTTTTGGTTATTATTTTCCAAGTACTTTTTAGTGATCTAGTTGAAACATGAACAGTAGCATGACTGGACATCTTGGGGCCCCAATTCAAAACTTTTTTTTAAATCACAATTCAGATATTTCTTTATTCGGTATATAGTATATAAGAGTTTGAATGAATTCGATTCCGATCATTATTATAATTCAGATATTTCACATAAATAGTTATATCCAAATTTAGGTTTGCCAAGCTTTGCCATGAAGTGATTTTTCTAATTTTAGTAATCTATCGGACAAGACCCGGATACTTAATAAAATTTTTCGATGTTGTAAAATCTCCCATGTTTGTAGAATTAGAAATTTGTTAGCTCATGTTTTAGCAAAATTTTCTCAACTGTTTGGTGGGATGATTTCCCTCCTTCGTTTATTAAATCTGTAATCTATGATTTGAATGAATGAAAACTTTGTTGTACCCTCAAAAAAAAAAAAGTTTGCTTCTTAGCTTTTAAAAAAAGTGCATTCTCAAAATTTTGATAGCTACAATTTTACAGGCTTGATAAATCAATTTTGTTTGAGTGTATTCAATATTCCAAGTACAGAGCAACTTCAGGGCTTATAGCTTTTCAACCCTCAAACTTTTGAAAATGTTTCAAATAAGGACATTTTGTGGTTAAGCTTGACAAATCTAATATAGGAAGTTAGGAACTTTGGTGGCAAGAAATGTGGACGCTAAACGAATACTTTTCGAAAATGAACAAAAAAAATAAGGCCACCTATATTTTTATACAAGAAAAGCCCAATTTTAAATTTTCAAAACTTCACAATTCTATGTCTTTCTGCAATATATTAACTAAAATCTAAAAAACAATTTTCATCATGTAAAATCCACTTTATCTACAAGAAAATAGTGCACATTCTTCAATTTTGCATTACTTTGTATAATGTTATGAGGGAACTAATAAATAAAAGGGTGAAAAGCATAACCATTGTTCAGTTTGTCTATATGTTAATTATGTTCTATGTAATACATTTTTAACAATTTTCCAAAAATATAGGAATATAGAAGAATTCCATGTAGTTTCACTTTCTCAATAAATATATATATACATGCATATATAAAGGGATCAATTTAATATATAAGTACGAAGAAAAATCTTTATCTCAAATCCACAAAAAAAAAGGAAAAGAAAAATTGGGTTCGAATCACTCGTTGAAGTTAAAAAAAAAGGTTAAATCCCCCAAATATTTTCCTCGCCGACTTGCCTGATTTGCCCCGGTTTCCAGTTCTTTCCCTCCCGATATAAGCCACCTTCTCCCCATTTTTCAACTCATTTTCCTCCTCCTCTCCTCCTCGTTGGACTCTCTTCGGACCTTTCTCTCTCTACCCAAAAACCAACCCGGATCGGGCGTCCACTGTCGCTAAAAGTTTTACTGATTTTGAATTGAAGAGAACTACCAAGTCAAATAATATGGATATGGAAGACGAGTACGAGGATAATCAGTACAACGACGAGGAGGAGGAGATTACCCAAGAGGATGCTTGGGCAGTGATCAGTGCTTACTTCGAGGAGAAGGGATTAGTGAGACAGCAGCTGGACTCCTTCGATGAATTTATTCAGAACACAATGCAAGAAATCGTCGATGAATCCGCGGATATTGAGATCCGACCTGAGTCCCAGCACAATCCGGGTCACCAGTCCGATTTCGCTGAGGTCGAGAACTTGCTCGAATATGACTAACTTTTAAATTTGATAAAGATGACTTGACAATTGGGTAATAATGCAGTTCTGACTCTGTTTTTCAGAAGTAATTTTGAAAAAAATTGGCGGTGATTCCTCAGTTGAGTTTTGCTTAGGGTTTTTTTTTGGCGGCTTGAAGGATGTCTTTTGAGTAATGGATTGGAGTATCAAATTTGAGGTTTACGGCATGTGTTTAGTGAATTCAAGGGTTTGAATGAAGTAAAAGTAAAGGATAAGGAGTCTTTGATGTGCAATCTGCACTGGGCGTGGCTGCAGAGGAAGATTTTCTAGGGTTTTGTTAGGGAGCGTTTGAATTAGTGCTCGGTTGCTGTCGGAATTGTCAAGTTTTGGATTGTATATGAAGCTGACATTTTGTATGAGTAATAATAACTCATCAATCAGAGCGGTTGGATCCTAGTACTAGACGAATTCTGTGGAATTGAAATGGTTAAGTGAGTTAAATTGAATGGAAACAAGAAAACATGAGCTAGTAACAACTTTGCACTTAGAGTAGCTTCTGTGGTTTAAGGGAAATGAAAGGGATCTTCAACTCTTATTAGCGTTTTATGGGAATGTTTTATAAACTTTAAAGGAGCTAAAAATTACAGGGTGATTTAATTTTCTAAGTTCGGGTATAGAATATTTTCCTTTTATAGTGCTTTCCATTTTTTTCTGCAATTATGGGGTTGGGTAAAGTAGAGGATATCAAACAATTTTTCTCTTGATTTCTTGTTCTCCAGTTGATAACTATGTTGCTGATTGAAGGACTGAGCTGAGAGTTACTTGGACGTAAATGGTCATAACTTTGTTCATCATGCTTTTGCAGACTGTGTATAAGATCAGTTTTGGCCAGATATATCTGAGCAAGCCCATGATGACGGAGTCAGATGGAGAAACTGCAACATTGTTTCCAAAGGCTGCAAGGCTTAGGAATCTGACATATTCGGCCCCCTTGTATGTGGACGTGATGAAGAGAGTCATTAAGAAAGGGCATGATGGTGAGGAAGTTACTGAGACTCAGGATTTTGGGAAAGTCTTCATTGGGAAGGTGCAGTTTTTCACTTTGCCTTTCCAACAGCTTCCCCCAATCCCCAAAACTCTTCTTTTGGTGCCTGGGGAGGGGTGAGAATAATGATATGATCTCTGGGAAATCAATCATCTGCTTTTTAATGTATACTTGTCTTATTTGTTTGAACAGGTCCCTATAATGCTCCGGTCGAGTTACTGTACATTGTTCCAGAACTCAGAAAAGGATCTTACTGAGCTTGGAGAGTGCCCATATGATCAAGGAGGGTACTTCATCATCAACGGAAGTGAAAAGGTTCTGATTGCTCAGGAGAAAATGAGCACTAATCACGTCTATGTGTTCAAAAAGAGGCAACCCAACAAGTATGCATACGTGGCAGAAGTCCGGTCCATGGCCGAGACACAGAATAGACCTCCCAGCACAATGTTTGTGCGAATGCTTTCTCGGTCTAGTGCCAAAGGGGTATATGCAGAACCAAAGTTTATCATTTATTTGCTGGACTTTTTCTCTGCAGAAGTGGCAGTGAGTTGCTAATTAGTTGGGGTAATTGCAGGGTGCTTCAGGCCAGTATATACGTGCTACCCTTCCATACATCCGAACAGAAATTCCTATCATTATTGTTTTTCGAGCATTGGGGTTTGTTGCTGACAAAGATATACTGGAACATATTTGCTATGATTTCTCTGATACCCAAATGATGGAGTTGCTTCGTCCATCCTTGGAAGAAGCATTTGTTATACAAAATCAACAGGTAGGCTCCTTGTAGGGCTTCAAGCTCTGTAGATTTTGCCTGCCTTCTCTAAGTTTTCTGGTTTTTCTCTTTTAGTATGTTTAGTGCATGTATGATACTTCGAGTTCCACTGATCATAATAGCTCTTCAAGTATTCCTTCTATCACAATTGTTTCTTCCCCCTTTGTTTGAAAAAATTCCAATCGGACGTGTCTCACATGTGACTGGGTTTGAGTTGGCAACAGTTTCTTCCAAGACTTTGATATATTTAATGAATTTCTGTTTAGCAATTTAAACCAATTTGGTACCCTGCATTAATTTTCTTTTTTCTCTTGGTTCATGTTTGTGTGCCATTTGCATGTTTTCTTATTAGGCTTAAGAATTTGGAAAATTACGAGTCCGCACTTTTTCCTGTTTCAGTCTGGTAAATTATGTTATTTGCTGCAGGTTGCCCTGGATTATATTGGAAAAAGAGGAGCTACTGTTGGCGTCACAAGGGAAAAGAGGATTAAGTATGTGCTCGAGAATTGTTTGTCATTGATTCAAGTAATGCCTAGCTTCTCCACTTGAATTGCATGTGAGAATGTTTTTTCATCTACTTACAGGTATGCTAAAGAGATTCTTCAGAAAGAAATGCTTCCACATGTTGGGGTTGGAGAATACTGTGAAACAAAGAAAGCATACTATTTTGGGTATGCCTTGCATTGAATTTGTTACATAACTGTATTTGGAGGTGATACCTTTATTATGATAAACAAATTTTTGCACCTAACAGCTACATCATCCATCGGCTTTTGCTGTGTGCACTTGGCCGAAGGGCAGAAGACGACAGAGACCACTATGGAAACAAAAGACTGGATCTTGCTGGTCCATTGCTTGGTGGCCTGTTTAGAATGGTTTGTAATTGATCATGATGTTCTTTAATTCAATTGACTTTTGAAAGTGGCTGTTACTAAGTTCAGATGTCTATGCATGGGTGCAGCTGTTCAGAAAATTAACCAGGGATGTCAGAGCTTATGTTCAGAAGGTACTTAATGCAGACTCTTCTCTTAAGTTATGCTGATGCTTATTTTCATTGGCTCTTGTTTAATATGTTATTCATTGTTTACAGTGTGTTGACAACGGAAAAGACGTTAACCTGCAATTTGCAATCAAAGCAAAAACTATAACCAGTGGCCTTAAATACTCACTTGCCACCGGTAACTGGGGGCAAGCAAATGCAGCGGGTACAAGGGCTGGTGTTTCACAGGTTTATTTTTAGATTTCTACATGTCATTCATTAATCTAGGGATGCAGTGGGTATTAACTTGAATGAAATGGAAAACTGCAGGTGTTAAATCGTTTGACTTATGCCTCAACTTTATCACACTTGCGGAGGCTAAATTCTCCAATAGGGCGTGAAGGTGAATGTCTCTCCCCCCCCCCCCCTTTGCCTCTTTCTCTTCTTCCAATGGTTCTCCTTTGGGTGTACGTTACATCTAGTCGTGCAGTAAAGATAGAGATGTGTGGATTTGCATGACCTCTCTATCCTCCTCTCTCACTGAGTCATGAATGCACAAGATTGATGACAGTAGGGACTAAGTTAAAATACAAAAGGAAAGATTGGTGATAGGCATGCAGTTAAAGTTTAGTATTTTCTTTGATTGTCTTTGATCGAGATTGTTCTTGATTTTAGGGAAACTGGCCAAACCAAGGCAATTGCACAACTCGCAGTGGGGAATGATGTGCCCGGCAGAAACGCCTGAAGGACAGGTGAGTACACTGCTGATGAAAAAATTTTTTGACATGTTGCAGTTCATTTGCTTCTTTTTTCCCCATTTTGCCAAATGTTGATTGTTTGATAAACCACATATTTGATCTCCCTTGCTGTCTTATCAGGCGTGTGGACTTGTGAAGAATCTAGCTTTGATGGTGTACATAACTGTTGGTTCAGCAGCATATCCCATTCTGGAGTTTTTGGAGGAATGGGGAACTGAGAATTTTGAGGTGAGAAATTTCTACATCTTTGGAAGATTGAATTTTCTATATGACCACTGATCTCAAGGCATGCCCTTTGGGTTGTAGGAAATATCACCTGCAGTCATTCCACAAGCTACAAAAATCTTTGTCAATGGTTGTTGGGTTGGTATCCACCGTGACCCTGATATGTTGGTCAGGACCCTGAGGCGTCTGAGAAGACGGGTGAGGATGGATTTTCTGTGTCTTTTTTAACTGTCCTTTGTTTAGGCATGATTGCTGAGACATGTTTTGTAGTTTTTGTAGCGCTTATCTATGTGCAGCCTCGTGATTTACTATCTTATTGAATGGTCTTATACCATTGGTTCAGGTCCTCGATGTTCATATTTTTTTAGATGTCTGCATCACAGTGTAGAATGAAAAGTGCCAAATCGTCAATTGAGGAAGTTTAATTTGAGAAAAGCCATCTTTCACAATGGCGTTGAAATTGATAAAAAAAAAAAACCGTTACAAGGTGCTAGTGAAGTTAATTAGCATTGGCTTCAGAATATTTGTTCACTTCTTTATGGATTAGTTAACATGTTTTTGTATAAACATAGCAAATTTCTCTTTTAAGTAGTTACTGGATCGTGTTTTTCCCATCCATGTATAGACTACAGCAACATAATTTCCAGCATTCATAATTTGAATAAGCATTATTCAAATTGTGATGTTTGTCTCCCACAGTGTTAATTATTTTACTTCTTTTGGATGAACAGGTTGACGTTAACACTGAGGTTGGTGTAGTACGTGATATTCGTTTAAAGGAACTGCGCATCTATACTGATTATGGCCGCTGCAGTCGTCCATTATTTATTGTGGAAAAGCAAAGGCTTCTGATTAAGAAGAAGGACATTCAAGCCTTGCAAGCAAGGGTACATTCATTTAATCCTGAATTCTTCCTCTATTCGTTGCTTATGCTTCTGATGTTTCTGCTCATATCATGATCTGTTTATTCTTTTATAGGAGTCCCCAGAAGAAGGTGGCTGGCATGACCTTGTGGCCAAGGGATTCATAGAATACATCGACACTGAAGAAGAAGAAACCACTATGATTTCAATGACCATTAATGTTAGTAACTTGAGGCTCTCTGTCCCTCGCTCCCTTTCTCTCTTCCTCTCTCTCTCATTTGTTGTCTTAAGTTAAGATAATTCGAGATGTTGAAATGTCAATGCTAATTGTTCAAGGATCTTGTAACGGCGAGGCTGAATCCTGAGGAGGCCTATTCTGATACGTATACACATTGTGAGATTCACCCATCACTCATTTTGGGTGTTTGTGCTTCAATTATACCATTCCCTGACCACAATCAGGTGAGCCTACTCTTATATACTAATAGTAGGTTAATGAAGGTATTATTGCTATTTATTTGAGTTGTCTAACCTTTTTTTTTTGGCTATCAGTCTCCTCGTAACACGTATCAGTCTGCCATGGGTAAGCAAGCGATGGGAATATATGTCACAAACTACCAATTTCGCATGGTAGAATTTTGATCTTTATTCACCATGTTTTCTGTTACATCAATTGATGTATACTTTATGGTTACTCACTCCTTTTTTTGCATCAGGACACTTTGGCCTATGTGCTATATTATCCTCAGAAACCACTTGTTACTACTCGAGCCATGGAGCACTTGCACTTTAGGCAACTACCTGCTGGCATCAATGCAATTGTTGCCATTGCTTGCTACTCTGGATACAACCAAGAAGATTCTGTCATTATGAATCAGTCGTCTGTTGATCGTGGATTCTTTCGATCTCTGTTTTTCCGATCGTACAGAGATGAGGAGAAGAAGATGGGGACTTTAGTCAAAGAGGACTTCGGGCGCCCAGATAGGTCTAACACGATGGGCATGCGACATGGTTCTTATGATAAATTGGATGATGATGGTCTCGCCCCACCAGGAACGAGAGTTTCAGGTGAGGATGTGATCATTGGGAAGACCACTCCTATTCATCAGGATGATGCTCAGGTTCCATCAGCATTAGCTACTCGATACACCAAGCGTGATCATAGCACAAGTTTGCGCCACAGTGAGACTGGTATGGTGGATCAGGTCCTACTCACAACAAATGCTGATGGTTTGAGGTTTGTTAAAGTGAGGGTGAGATCTGTTCGCATTCCGCAAATTGGAGACAAGTTTAGCAGTAGGCATGGTCAGAAGGGAACTGTAGGCATGACCTACACTCAAGAAGATATGCCATTCACTATTGAAGGAATAACCCCTGACATTATTGTAAATCCCCATGCTATTCCTTCTCGAATGACAATTGGTCAGCTGATTGAGTGTATCATGGGTAAGGTTGCTGCGCACATGGGAAAAGAGGGAGATGCTACGCCTTTTACTGATGTCACTGTAGATAACATCAGTAAAGCCCTGCACAAATGTGGATACCAGATGCGTGGTTTTGAAAGAATGTATAATGGTCACACTGGGAGACCTTTAACGGCCACTATTTTCCTTGGGCCTACTTATTACCAAAGGCTGAAGCACATGGTTGATGATAAAATCCATTCTCGTGGGAGAGGCCCAGTTCAGATCCTCACCAGGCAACCAGCGGAAGGGCGATCACGTGATGGTGGTCTCCGATTTGGAGAGATGGAGAGAGATTGCATGATCGCCCATGGTGCCGCTCACTTTCTCAAGGAAAGATTGTTTGACCAAAGTGATGCATACAGGGTCCATGTTTGTGAGCGTTGTGGGTTGATTGCGATTGCAAACTTGAAGAAGAATTCTTTTGAGTGCAGAAGCTGCAAGAACAAAACTGACATAGTCCAGGTAATAACTACCACCAGTTTGATGCCATTCTTTGTTAAATTCCATCAATAATCCGTAGCCCCCATACTTTTCTTATGAAGCCCCCTTACCATAGACCCAATCACACACGAACAATAGATTGTTGTGCGTATGCTTTAATGGGTGCCTGAGCCTGAGATGTTTGTGTTTGATTTTGGTTGATTCTCAGGTTCACATTCCATATGCCTGCAAACTGCTGTTCCAAGAGCTCATGTCAATGGCCATAGCACCGAGAATGCTGACAAGGGATATCAGACAAATCAAAGAGCAGCTGAAGAGAGGGATTTGATGCTCGTTGCCAGTGCTATGGTTGTATTGGGAGAGTAAAAGGTTATAGAAGATGGTGATCGTAATAGAACATGTTATCTTTCTGTTAGTAACTTCCTAAGCAAAATCAAATTTTGGCTTTCACGCGTGAACGTCGTCTTTTAATAATTGGTCATTTGGTGTTACTTTGGATGAAATCTTGGCTAGGCAACTAGTTTTCTTTGGTGTTAGCATCTTCTGAGAAGTCGGATGTAATGTAATAACCTACTGTTGTTGTATCACGTTGTAAGTTGTATCCCCTGTCATTCCTGGGTTAATTGGAAGATGCTTTCTCGGAGCAGGAGAGATGATGAGTAGGGCGTTGTAGATCTCTGTTTGATAAAATCTGAACTGAACCTTGATGTTACAAGGTTGAATTACATTACTTCCCAAAAATTCTTTTTCCTGTGTTGGCATCTCATTATTGCCAGAACATTTACTGGCGTATGCTCAAACGTATTCTGAATGGTCCAAGATCCTTCGCGACCATGTTACAATTTTTTTTTTCATCTAGGAATATTAGATTTAAATATTTAATGTATGTGATCCATTATAATCACGTATTAAAACTAGATAATAGTACGATATATTATCTTGTATGAAAAATTTTCGTTGCTTTATCTAGGATTTCTAGAACCACTATCCTCGTCGGCCATGAATTGTTATTTTATACTTATTCATAGGAAATACGATTTACAACCTTTATATTATGACTGGACTCGAGCATTTTTTAAAAGATCCTTTGATACAAGGCTCTTCGATAAATATTAGTAACAACTGGGGTTAATTGGCAAAATACATTAACTATAGGGACAAAAATCAAAATACTGTACTTTGACTGATATAACACAACTAATGGTAAACGTTTTCAGCATTTAACTTTTAATTTTCAAGTCAGTGGACATTTTGGCGACGAGCAGATCGGTAGAAATGCCACTAAATTATGCGCTGGTACTTGTTCAAGTCACTAAATTTATTTGTTAATAAAAAATGTTAATGAACTAACGACAGTGCATGTTTTGTAGCATTCTATGTAATTTCACCGTAAACTCAAACTAAATCTCTTTATCTGCACTTGCGGACTTGATTTTAGAGGGTCAAAATTGTCGGTTAATCTTTTTGGCTAATTTTTATCTTTATAAACGACCAAGTCACAATAACTTGTCCCAACTTTCTTGAACCCATCATTTTCTTGAGATTTGGTGGTTAGATTTGAGGTGAGTTTAACAACTATTTTGGAATCTCTACTTTGTTGGAAAGGTTAAAACTCCACGATGTCAAGCCGCAAGGAAGCAACTCCGATTTGTCAATACAGAAGAAAAACTATTTTAAAGACTTCATGGACTGATAGAAACCCAATAAAAAAATACCTTGAACGTGCTCGTGATAAGGTGAGGTTTTTTTTTTTTTTTTTTGGAGATTAAAGTTGAGAAATTAAAGGGTGTGTTATACAATTTGATGGGACAAAAAATTTTGGTTAGATTGATGGATATGGCTATTAGGAGTGTTATGATAATGAAATGTGTGCTCATTCGAAACAAGTAATACCTGGTATTCTGAGAAAAGCTACATGGCAAATACAAATAGACATAATTGGAGAAGGTAAAATCAACATATATATATATATATATATATATATATATATATATATATATAAACAATTGATGGATCCCTTAAGTTGAGCCTTCACCTCTGGTGTTTGTTGAACTTCCAGCCCATCTATTAACCATAAAAGGAGATTCTTTATCTAAGTATTCGTAGTTAGTATTGATCATAATTTTATTTATATCACTCAACTTTCTCTTGCCAGGTTCTGTCTTTTTATGAGCTCCAGAATTCATATGTCCAGCAGTGCCACTGGTGTCTTGGTTAGCAATTGTAGGCCTAATTCTTCTCATCTGTGGGCAATAAATATAGACAGTATGAACACATTGTAAATTAAACAATTCAATTAAGAAAAATGTCAAAACAGTAGGACCAAAATTGTGGACTAACTAGTGCATTAGTCTTTCTAATATTCTGTTTTGACTTGGTTGTTCTAACAATAGTATCTAGTCTTTGTTCGTTTTAAGCATTATAAGTTTTCACATATCCAACACTATCAGCTTGTGAAGATATAACAGGAGTAGTGTTATTGTTGATTGCCCCTCTTTTCTTGCTAATGTTTCAGACTCTACAAATGCTTCATGTTGAGGGGTATCTGCACCAAAAGCACCTTTATGTAAAACCAGATTCAGGACTTGTAATTCCTAGAATTACTTCTATCAGATTATGTGGCAGGCCTGTAGCAGATTTTGTAACAACACATTTCATACCAGTAGAGTGAGATGGACCAGCAATACCAGAATCTGAAACATATTTGCAGGTAGCACTATTGTGACTTGCTTGCCCACATTTTTTGCAGTGCATGATTATATATTTCTTCAATTTTTGCACATTTTCCTTTCCAATATGAACATTTCTTACTTTAGTTCCTTCTTGATCTTTTTGACCGATCAGGTTGAACACATGGTGTGGGAGAATTCAAGGTACGAATATTGCTCTCAAATCACAGGAACTTGCCATTTATTGGATAAAATACATTATCATAGATTGCTAAAAAGACATCTCTACTATAACAATCGTGTGTATATTCATAGGGGTTCCACCAATTTTAATAATGGTCGAAATTGCATGACAACATGGAAGGTCACTAATTTGCCACAAGTTACAAGTACATATTTTCTCTCTTAAGTATACAACTAACTGTTTCCCCCTTAATCCACTGATTTGATACCCTCCTTTACCATTTGAAATTAGACCCCATCTCTTAGATAGTTTCTCGGGTTAAAAACAAAAAAGCCCCCTGTGCTAAACCTAATACACAACTAAGCCCCCTATGGTTTCAAAATATGCAACGCGACACCCCGTGCTTTGAACTAAGTTGTAACACTGACGGAAATCGGTAAAATTAACGGGACTGATGTACTGGAAGCTAAAAACAAATTCTTTATACTTAATTTTTAGCAAATATTCCTATTGTACCCCTTAGCCCCCAATAAAACTCCCTCCCAGCGATGCTTGTGTATAGAATCGATTTCTACTTGATGGAGAGAAATTGAACTAGCCTTTGGGAGAAATCAAATTACCACACAGGAGGTTTGAAAGGTAAAGCCATCCTCTATATACGAAGTCAACCTGCGAGGAACTTCTACACAATCTTGGCTAACAAATTGCAGCCCATAAGGTAAAAGCATTTGATTTTGGGTTTTGGCTAACAAATTGTTGTTATTAGGGTTTAAAGTAAGAATGTTGGTAACTAAATTGGGATTTATCTACTGATGAAGGGAAATGACTGGCTAAAAAATTTGCTCATGTCTTCCTCAAGCTCTCGAGGGGATAGTGGAGCTAGGAATCTACGGTACCAATATAAGCTGTGCGACTGTCGAAGAAAGGCAAAGGTGAAGATTGTTGAGTCCGAAAAGCCATCCAAAGGGATGCTGTACTTTGTTTGTGAAAGGGATGAATGCAGATTTTTCTCATGGTGTAATCCCATCTATAGAGATGAAACCGGCAGAGGAAACTTTTTTGAGAGGCCAATGGTTGAAGAACAGAGGCCAATGGTTGAAGAACATTTGTCGGGCTTGAACTCGAATTCTGAAGTGAAGAACTTGAATGATGAAGTGAAGAACTTGAAAGTACTAGTTAGCTATTGTCTAATGGTATCTATTTTTTCACTTTTGCTTCTGTTGATGAAAATGTCTGTAAAATAAGACAATGAAAAAGCTTATGAATGGAAATGAAAAAAACCAGGTAGTTTGTTTTGTTCATGGAAATGTGCACTTTATTCTTCTGTTCTTCTGAAAGATGTCCTACCTAAAACAATGAAACAAACATCTAACTATTATATACACTTGTAAGCATATTTGTGCATTAAAAACAGTTTTGAGCAATAAGCACACACAATAACGTCTTCTGCATTCCAATTTTGAGTAATAAGTACACCAAAGTACATTAAAATTTCCAGTCCATAAACTATTCCAGAAATATATCCCACCCAACATTCCAGAAATATATCCCACTATACATTCCAGAAACGATAACAATTTCAAATAGAGTAGACAAAATACATCCCACCAAACAAAAACTGCCCAGACAAACAGTACATGAAATATTCCAGCCCATAAAAACTGCCCAGAAATAGCTTCTTCTGCAATTGAGATATACCATTGCAGCCCATAATCATAATGCTCCATTAAAACAGTCAATAAGTACATTAAAGTGTCCAACATCAGCAAAGAATCCTCCAAATTGCTGAAGCCAACAGCATCCAATCAAAATACATCAAAGTTTCCAGTTTGCAATAATTGATAACAATTCCAAACAGAGTAGACAAAATACATCAGAAACATACATTCCAGCTGTTTGCCACCAACTCTAACAGCAACCACTAATTCCTTAAAACTACACAAAAAGGCAATCAACAAACATACAGTCCACTTCAAAATTCAACTCTAACATCTTCTTGCTTTCTTGGATCTTAGGTTGTATAGGACATCAGCAACAGTAGGACGAAGGGGTCCTTTTGCTAGTGAAGTTGTTCCACTCACAGGCTGCAATTGAAGTAGAAAATATGAATGTTTGAAGGAAAAATGCTTCATTAAATCACTTTTGCGTTACATGAAATTCAACCTGAGAACATGATTGTCTAGCAGGCGCATTTTTTGCTACACTCGCAATTGTTGGCTGCGTATACTGCTTCCCGGGCCTGCAGTTTTTTTTTTGAACAGGTGCAGCTTGTTCTTGATTTGGGACTGGTTGCGGGGGTACTATTGGTGAAGGAGCTGATGAATGAAGTTCTGAACTTGATTCAGCTACATTGGTGTCAGGAGCCTATAAAAAACAAGTTCATTTTAATGTTCAATTAAAATGATTTGGGACAGCAATTAGTCTTAGCCTATGAAATCTGTAAGCTGTGTTACCTTGTAGAATTTAGAGTTGGGATGAATGGCATTCTTGCAGGTCCTTGAATTGTGTCTTGGCTGAAAACATCTCTTGCAAGTTACCACAAGACCCTTTCTGGTTGAGACCTGACCCTTTTTAGGCTCGTCGGCTGCCCTTTGCCGCATCTTTTTGGGTCTGCCAGGCATTCTTCGAACTGCAGGAGGTTTTGGTGGTTGTTCTTCACATCTCACCCAGTACTTATTACTTGGGACAGGTGTGATAGTGTGCTCATATGTTTTCAAGTAATTTTCTCTACTGTAGCAGGCATGCACATAATCAAGCAAAGGCAATCTACGTGCTCCTATTGCAGCACATGCATGAGCACAAGGATAACCTGTAAGCTGGAAATAGCCACATGTGCAAGTCTTTTCCTTCAGATCCACCACAACAGATTTTCTGGGCCCACAATCAATTTCATATTTGTTCTTGCCATCCCATGTAGGAATACACAGCTTACTGAATTTCAGATTCCTATCAATCTTCTCTGCAATGTTAGGACATATTTTTCCTTGAAATTTCTGCATACCAGTCCTCTTCACTTGAATCCTTTGCATGAGCCTTCTTCGAATCCACTCAAGCATCCCTATGACAGGTAGCTCTCTAGCTTCTAAGATATAGTTATTAAATGACTCACAAAGATTGTTCACAAGAATATCACATTTGCTACTTTGTCTAAAATGTGACCTGCTCCATAAAACACTTGGCACTTTTTGCAGCCATTCAGCTGCATCCTTTGAATTTTTTTCAAGGGAATTCATTGCTAATTTCCAGTCCACTTCATTCCCAGCACTTGCTGCTGCCCAGAACAAGTCCTTCAACTCTTTTCCTTTGAACTTCTGTTTGAAATTTTGGTACATATGTCTCAAGCAAAACCTGTGTTCAGAATTTGGAAATAACTCATTCACTGCATGGACCAGTCCTTTTTGTCGATCTGAGATGAATGTCCAGGGTATGTCTTCCACACCAAGTCCCAGATCAGCCATTAGTAGTTCCAGAAACCACTTCCATGAGTCATACCTCTCTACCTCTACCACTGCTACAGCTATTGGAACCATATTGTCATTGCCATCTCTACCAATTGCTGACAACAACTGACCACCAAATGCAGATTTCAAAAAACACCCATCAAGACCAATTATTGGTCGACAGCCATCGAGGAACCCCTGTTTGCAAGCATAAAGACAGTAATACAGTCTTTGAAATGTCCCTTGTGAACCTTCTTCTGCTGTATCAAGCTTAATCTTGACAGTGCTACCAGGATTTGTCTCTCTAATTGTAGCTGCATAACTCCAAAGGTGGTGATATTGCTCCATATCCGTGCCAAGCATCTCATCTTTTGCACATCTCTTTGCTCTGCGTATCTTGGCAACAGACACGTTAATCATTAGATCTCTTCTAATATCATTCTGAAATCCTATTGCAGCACACTGCGGGTCACCTCTTATCTTGTCTTGGTACTTCACGCTCAAATACTTGGCTGTTGCATGCTTGTTGTTGTAATCTCTAGCACAAACATGCTGGCCCTTCAATGATTTAATTTGAAAAGTAGTTTCACCTTGGACTGGTGTTGCACGAATTCTCCAAGAACAGCCCTTTGCACACTTCGCAATAATTTTTTTCGAGTAATTTTTTACCCAATCAACCTCATATCCCTCTCTTACCAACCATTCGATCAACACATATCTAAAAACTCTGAAATTGGAAAACTTTTGCCCAACCTTCAACTCAAAATGTGGCTTGAGAAACTCCACTTCAGGGTTAAAGTCATGACATTCTTCATGGCCTTCATCATTAGATCCGCACTTGTCCAGCAACTCTTCATCAGAAATTACTGGTTCTTGCCAATCCTCTTCGGGTGTATGTGGTGCTCCTTCTTCTGTTGAACTTTCCTCAGCCTTTTTACTGTTCCCTGCTTCAACTTGTGATGGGATCTGAGATGGGTGTTGGTCAGCAGCTTGAGATGCAGCTTGAGATGAATTCTGAAATGAGATATGAGGTGGAATTTTTCCAATGCTATCTGGCCCTGCAGACTGCTTCTTATTTTTACTAGACTTTTTTTCCTTACTAGTTTCACTTTTGGCACGGCTCTTGATAGCCACCTTCTCAGGGAAAGAGAACACGTGATAAGGCTTAAAATGAGTGGAATGTAGTATGGACCCACCTTCTGGTTTACTACTTCTGTCCACATCTTTTTTACTTGCGAAAATGTCCTCATCCTCTTTTTTTTCCAACCCCTCCTTCAACCATTCAGGCTCATCATCATCATCATCATCATCATCAGTGTTAAATGGCTTATTTGGATTGCAATTACTAACCCCATCATTTTTTTTTGTACCCCACCATCTCTGCTGTCTATTTTGGTGTTATGTACCCCATCTGCATTTTTAATTGTTGTTGATGCATCCATTGTCGAATTTGGCTCCAACACATTGTCCCCACCATGTTCTAGTGGCTTTTCAAAAGGATCATCCCCACTACAGGCATATATTATCCTTGTTGCCAAACCCCAATGTGCTTTATTCATTAATTTAACATCATCATGGTCCCTAATTGGATGTAGACCACCATCTAAGTCTACTCCTGGAGCACAAAACCAGAAAGTCACTCTAGTTGCATCCTCATCCACTTTTTTAAACATTCTGCAAAGGCTAACTATGCAGATGTGGTCCTCAAATCTATTTTTAAAGATAGCCATACGGGTTCCTGTGTAGTGGAGGGCAGGATATTCTCTAAATTTTCCATCAAAATACATATGTATATCTACTGTCTCCTCTGACTTATCTTCTTCTGTTGAATGTTTCAAGAAATATAATAAATATGCTTTAGTCTCCCAACTACTATGTCTCCATCATTGATATACAGAAAACCAAATAAACATAAAAGCACAAACGGAAAACCAATTTTAATAGCATTCTGGACCACAAAACCAGAGAAGACAGTAACAATTATAGAAATTTTACTTACAATTCTTTGTTAAATATCTTGTTGTAATAGCAAGTGACTGAGTTGTACTCAAACACACAAACACACACAAACAGAAACAGATCCTACTCAACACCCCTAATCAGCAAAAATTTCCCATCACAAATGGAAATTTCAGAAATTATTTGCGTCACCTAGTCAACACCCAAATATCAACAAAAATCTCAACTTTAAATCCAAACTTGCAGTCCCAAATCAGCAAAAATCTCCCATCAGAAATGGACATTTCAGAAATTATTTGCATGACTCCTAGTTCCAACACCCAAAATTTTTAAAAAAAATCTCGGCTTCAAAACTAAAGTCGTAGTCCCAAAACAGCAAAAATCTTCATTTTAAATCCAAAGTACCAGTTTCAAAACTCACAAAATCAGGAATTTTCTAAGGTAAACACCCAAATACGGGTGTAAATAACATCATCAGCCCTCAAAATCTGAGATGGGTAACCCTAAATTGTAAACTAATTATAACATGCATGAACTGATTTTAATTAATTATAACATGAACGAAGTATAGCATACATACCCATTTGCCTTCGATTTTCTGGAATAAATCTTCGTCTCCTTCGATTTTCTTACTTGATTCCGTCTCCTTCGTCTCCTTCGATTTACTTCCTCTCTCTCTCTCTCTCTCTCTTCGTAGGGTTTGAAGGGAAGAAATGAGTCCGCTCAATTGCCTTTTGGGTATTATACAAGGGCATTTTGGTCCTTTCATCAGTTCCCGTTAATTTTACCGATTTCCGTCAGTGTTACAACTTAGTTCAAAGCATGAGGTGTCGCGTTGCATATTTTGAAACCATAGGGGGCTTAGTTGTGTATTAGGTTTAGCACAGGGGACTTTTTTGTTTTTAACCCTAGTTTCTCTCTTTTTCAATCAAAATCTTTATTGTTGGACCAACGGAACCACTACATTTCCTCATCCAAGAAGTCCTACTTTCTATTCCCTCTATAAGGAATCCTCTAATCCCCTCACACAATTCAATGATTGGCAAATCTCTATAATTCAATACATGTGAATTAAAGATCTCGGATAAATTATTGACAAGCATGTCAGATTTTATGTGGTATAGAAAAAAAAGTCTTACACCAATATTAGGGTGCTGCTGCCTTTTTAATCAATGCATAAGCCTGTTGGTCAAATTCTCTCAACTCTTCCAATGTTGCAAGCATAAAACTCAACTGTTGTAACTGATGCAATGTTTCAAAATTTCTATTTCAGGAGCTCCCTAAGGTATTTCACCTTAAAATTTTTATACATGTGTTGTACGCAAAATCTATGTCCAGCATATGGCAACAGTTCAAGTAGATCACTATTAAAACTCTATCAATATCAAGATAGTAAAACAACACATATTAGGGATCCAAGATAGCTGTGTGTTAGTCACTTACATGAAAATTAGTGAAGTGAATGTATAGAAACTCACTTTCTATTAGTTTGAAATGAATGTATATTCACTGATTCCATGAAGTATGTTCAAATCTTCAATCAACAAACTTAAAAATCAATGTCATTGCTCCTTTACCTTTTTTTCAATAATAGCCCAAGTTATTGGTCACCATCCATTATTGAGATCAGCCCCAATAGCAATCAATAGTTAGTCAGGTTATGGTGCCTTAATATGGCACCCATCCAGAACAATAAGAAACCTACATCCTTTTTTGAAACCTTTTTTTAGTGCTCTCAAACAACAGTACAACCTCATGAACTTAGGGTTGCTTTGGGAATCAGGTCTCAGGGAGAACTTGACGTTGATGGTGGTGTTAAAATATGTTTTCTGTAATTTTACTGCATATTTTTCAATTAAAGCCAATGTTTTCAGAACCGGACCGGACCGGTCGGTCCGACCGCGAACCGGCCATGGCACCGGTCCGGTCTAGTATCAAACTCGGAAGCTAGTGAAAAATCGCTGGAAATCGTGTGAACCGTTGAACCGCTGAAAATTCGTGTGAACCGTGAATCGGCGATTCTCAGATTTTGAAACAATAACCTCAAATTCAAAACAATAACAAGAATGGAGGCTGTTGGGATTTGAACTCTAGTCTCCATGACCATAATAAGGTATGCTTACCACTAAACCACAATTGAAGGACAAGCTTTTGTTGTGTAGAATTTTACTTAACTTAACCAAAAAACTAAAATCAGATTAAATAAAAAAAATCCTAAAAGACCTAGCAAAGTGCAGACGACACATCGTTTCAGTTTCCTCGGCTTCACTTCCTCCATTCCTCGGCTTCTCCAGACTTCAATTCTCCTCTTGATTTTTTTTAAAATTTTTTCTTCATAATTCTTCTACATCCTAATATCCACGACAAGATCATCACGCTATTATCTTTAGACGAGACTCCAGAGCTTTTCCATCTTGGTGAGTTTAATTTTTGCCTTTTCTTGATTTTTGTTTTGTATATTATTTCGTATTTTCTTATTTTTTTTCCCCCAATTTTCATCCGTTTCCTTATCCCTAATTCACGTTTCATTTTTGTTTGATTAGTTAAGGATGAAACTATTAATCATGAATTATTTTGCTGTCATGTTTAGAGAAATTATTTTTTGGATGAAGTATCAAATTAATAAAATTAAACATGCTTGGTTTTTTATTTTTGTATTTTTCTGAAATTAATCTTTGGAATGCCCTTTTTTGTTCCATTGATGTTGTTTGTGTATGTGATAACCGATAGTGAAAGTGTTGTAAATTGGACTAGAACTTTTATACAGGAAGCAATGTCAAATGTTCAAAGTTCATACGGTGACTCAGTCTTGGATTCTATGTTCCTTTGACTTTCCTATCACAATCTTGCTTCATTTATTTATTGTTTGTTCAAATTACCTAGACAATAACACACGCACACATATATTCTTTAAATCTATCCGAGCTACAAAAAATACAAAATAAATTGCTTTTTATTTGTTAAAAGCAACTAGGATCATAAGAAATTATATCTCTTTCATTCAAAATTTAGGAGATTTATTTGGTGCTATATTGTACAAAGCTTGGCAGCTTTAGCTTATTACTGTTGATTATTAATACTCTAAAAGTAAGAAGTGTTAGATTATTTACATTAGTAGTAAAAAAGGGACAGAACTGAGGAACTATTTATTCACTTCCTGACCCAAAATTTTCTTTTGAGATATTGCCATTAGCACAAGAAAATTAGTTGAATCATGAATGGTCACAGAAATTGATTGGGTACTTAATGATTGACAATATAACATGTTAATTAGTGATGTTTAGTAGCAATTGATTCTTTTTGTGTTTGGTTGTATCTTTATTTTTCAAAATTTTTTGGGTTTTTTTTTTGCTTCACCAATTAGATTTATATTTTTTGTAATAAACTTTTTAATTTTTTCAGGTTAAATTGATGAAATTGTGAAGGGGATGATGTTGCCTTATCATGCCAATGATGGAAGTTTGTTATTCAAATTGTTTGCCTTGAATATGAGTTGAACTTTTTTATGGACTTTTTTAGAATTGTGAAAGAATGTTAACATTTATTTTATTTATTTTTGTGTTTTTGTTTGTGATAATTGATGAACATTTGGACTATATCTATTTATGTTTGTAATGAATTTATGAAAACTTGGAGTGAATTATGATATTTTAGTTATATTTATCATTCCAGGTTTCATGTATAACTTTTAAAAAATTTATTATTATCTCAACTTAAATTTAGATTTAACTTTTAAGTTATATTGGTGAATGTATTTTAGGGATTTAAGTTATTAATAACCATGTTAGATTGTACATTAGCCGTCAAGTTCCAGTGTAGACTATAGAGTGAAGACTTGTGAAGTACAAAAAAAAAAAAAAAAAAAAAAAAAACTATTGAACCGTTGAACCGGCCAGTCGGACCGTGAACCGGCCCCCTCTCCGGTTCGCTGGCCAGTCCAAGTTTAAAAACATTGATTAAAGCATATTGCTTAGCTGCTGAACTTCTAATGTTTGCTCTAACTATGGCTAATGCTTTGTATCCTTTGTTTTTGGTTCACAATTGAACTGTTAATCAACATTTTGCAACAGCTGTCCAACTAGCATTTTCATGTTTATACGGACTGACTCTTCAAATCTTTCTGCCACCCACTCTGAAGTCATATTCTTATTCCTCTAAGCACGGCTACAATTATTGTGTACATCAAGCATTCTCTTAAATACAAAATCAAATATGCCCAACGTTGGAACCTGTGAAGCATACATGTATCACTTGCAATTAGGATGCCTACATTTAGATCTCAATCTTGTCTTGTCACTGGTATACATATAGATTGGTCTACCAGATATGATTGCATAGTTTTTTATGGCAATTATAAACTTTTTTTTGGTACCAAATTTCTGGCCAACATGAAACTGTGGAGTTCAACTATCTCTGGCAATATTGAGACTGGTATACCTCACTGGAGCATCATCATCTTCGCTTGTATCAGGATCACTATGAAACTTCACATCCAAGGTATCATCTACAAGTGGATTGTGTTTGGGTCCACCTACTTCATCTTTATTTTCTGAACTAGTGGCTTGGGACTGTTGCGTTTTATCTTTCTTGTGAAATTTCTAGTTTCTTGCCTCTTCCTCCCTTGCATTTTGCCCTTGGTTGATGGCTCATGTCTGAAGGTAGAGTTTTCATGATGATTTTTTTCAGTTGGTTCATCATGATAAAAGGACTTTGTGTGAAGGTGGCTACCCTGATTGGCCCTTTTTTGGGCCCCAACAAAAGAATCTTGAATCTCCATGTGCTGCTTATACTCTTGTTGATACATTTGTTCATCTTAGCATTATTCATTGTAATTAGCAAAATCTCTTCTATGATTAAAACTCGAATCATACTCAGTTCTATTATGCGTTCCATCTTGAATAGTTTTTTCAACAATATCATTTCCTGCCTCATTTGTCTTGTTCATTTCTACAACTGGTTCTACAGTTGTAGTATTATTTTCGAACTCTCAAATTGGACAGTCTTGCTTTTACTCCAAAGCAGCAACAGCCTTTTTCCTAGCACAAGGTCTCGCAAGTTTTTTTGGAACTACTTCAACAACATTTTCAATCTCCTCTATAATAACCGTAGACTTTTGCAATAGTTCCTCCATCTGCTCTTTCTTCTGCCTACCAAGCTCATATATTTCTTCTAATGTCAAATGATCGTAGTAAACCTCCATCAACTTGTATTCATACACCCAATCATAGAATTTTAGCATATTTTCGTCCTTTTGAAATTCTTTTAGTCTGTGGTTCAAGTCATTTCTAGAATCAACGTAATAATACAACATAATTCCCGTGTCTGCATTTTAGAACCATTTTATTTATCACTTGTAACGACATAACATATGCATGACGCATGTCAAAGTAGTCTACCTTTCTCCTATCATAACTCTTGTACTTGTTTCCCTTAATTTTATCCTTATGGTGAAGTTTAATTGAAAATGCACCTCTTCCATTTTCTACACCAACACAAAACACAATAAAAAATTAATCTTAATTAGTATTTTTATTGTTCATATAATTAAAAATGAACACAAAATCAGCAACAATCTAACACACGGAACACAATTAACAGTAAATTTCAATAAATTAAAAAAAATATGTTCTTGTAAGACCCTTTGCAACCTATTGTGATGACAACAAAATGAATCCTATAAAGAAATGTCCTTTTCAACCCCACCAGTGCTCTCATGTCGCTTTCTTCTCAACCAGTACGAAACATAAAACCCTTTTACTCACTAAATACAATACCCACATAGTTCAATAACACCATTAATACATTATTAACCAAATCAAGAGGAACGTATAGGTTTTAGCGATTTCTTACCATATAATTCATACGGATCCAAGTATTCATTTCTATTTCGCTTTACCACTTCATCATGATTAATTAAACACCGCCTTATGTGATTGATGAACTTGTCTACCAGATTTTCTTTTTCAATCTTTGAATTATCTATTCTAATCTTGTCGATTTTCAAGTTTTGAAAGAACCCTAAATTTTGTCTTTTCAATTGAACGGCCAACCACTTTACCTTAAAGTTTTTAGACAATTTTGCCCTTCAAACCCTAGATTACACGGAATGCTACAAAACATGCTTTTTTCGTTAGTTCAATGATATTTTTAGCTAACGAATAAATTTAGTGACATGAACAAGTACTAGAGTGTAGTTTAGTGACACTTTTGGCAATTTGCTCTTTGGGCGACAGCCACCCGGAAGAAAAAAGTATGGCATCAGAGGAAGACTACTAAAAAGAGAGAATGGGGACTGAAGAGAAAGACCTCGTCAAAGGAGGAGGAGGAGGAGGAGGAGAAGATGATGATGATGACGACGGCCCACCGCCTGGATTTCATTGCATTGCTACCCGAATAGAAGAAAATTTAGTTAAGGAAGAAAAAGATGCAGAAATTAATGAAAATGAAGATGATGAAGATGTCGATGGTCCACCACCTGGATGGTCTTCAATTCCTCCTGCAACCTTTCAGCCAGTTCACCCTTCTGGTCAGTATGCTTGTTATATGTTAAAGGGTATTATATCCCAAGGAAGAACAGTTTTCCCAACAATGTCAAAGATTGAAACTTTTTACACTTTGATCTTCAGTTATGGAAATTCATGAATTTTCTTGTACCCTTCTTTTTCCTTGTTTTTTCATTAGTAATATGTTTATGTATATCTTGTTGGGGGTGGATTAGGGGTTTAATTAGTGTATGAGTTCATTAATCAGGACAACATGTACTTGTTCACTTGCACTTCATGATTGTACAGTCTCAGACAACCACTGTGCCTTGAGAGAGTATAAATTCGGTGCACTGTGTGGTATAGTCTGTACAAAGCGTAGGAAAATGTCTAATAACTGATCAGGTGTTCAAATAAAGGAGTGGTGTGGGAAAAAAAATAACTTTGTCACTTGGTTTCATCAAGGCTTTAGTGTAGGGCTTTGAAGGTGTAAGTACATAAGTCAATGCGTTTGAGCATGGGGCTCTGAAGTCATGTCCCTTCCTAAGTATTGGGTTGTCAAAAGCATGACTTGAGATTGAGGGGACGTCTTAAACTGCTTAAGTTGCTTGGTTCTTTGATAGCTAAACCTTTTAGATAGATGTGGATCTTTTACATATTTTTCCTGTGTCAGTCATGGAACAGGTCATTTCCTTCCCCTGATTATAACAAGAGTTTGTAACACCCTGTTTCTTGCCTATTAAATTGTCTATTAGGTTGGTGTTTTTAGCATTTCAACGTTGCACTTGAATGAATGATTATGATATTGACACTAGTGAAAGATACAGAGCCTATTTGTGTCTGATTAAAAATGAATTGCAAAAGTATAGTTTTTTGTTATTGAATTCTGTATTACAAAATAGTGCTAGAAAGAAAGTAGAGGTTGAGACTTAAAGGATGTTGTCAACAGGAGGTCAAAATTTATCTATCAGGAACATATTAGGCGAAAGGGAGATTATACCAATACGCCCCTGCTCTGTGTATAGTTAGTTGGCCCTTACCTTTTAGTTGAAATTTCCTTGTGATCTTCAGAATGTATCTTTTTACTTGAGTTTCTCATATTGTTACTAGGATGGTGGGATATACAGAGGATCTCAGTTTCCTTCGAAGATTCTGAACCAATTTAAGAATTCATTTTTGCATACATTAGTATGAAGCTTAATCCAGTATTCATGTAGCTAAACTTTTTTCAAGTTCCTGAACTGAAGTGGTTTTGATGTCACGTGCATATATCTATACCCTGATCATGAAATTGAAATGTTTTTTGAGTGGTTGCACTCTATGGGGAAAGATTTCTAGAAGATGGTACTATTCCTCATGCGTGGGTTGAGGGAAGATGACAACTGATTAGACTGGGAGTTTTCTAGGACTGGACTTTGGTCAAGAATGCCTGCAGACAGTTTCATCAGATTGGATTACATTTATATGGTAGCTGATAGCTGTTTAATTATATTTGACTCAGCAATAGCCATCTAAAATTCTGTATCATGACAAGTTGTGGTAGTGGTGCTGCCTTCCTGGATAACAGTTGTCATGTATGTTTTTGTCCTTCTTGTAGTCCTCTGAGTTATTCATCTACTTAATAGAATATGTTCTGTTGTTCCCTTTGAAAATTTTCAGTGCATTAACTTATTCATAATTTTCAGACGTAGAAATGTCGGACAAGCAAAAAGAGGATGAAAATGAAGAAGGGCCTCCACCTGGGTGGCACTCAGTTCCACTGGCCTCACAGTCATCAGAAGCTGTTCCTGCTGGTAAGTTTTTTCTCCAACCATCTTTCTTGGTTCTTTACTTTTCTCTTTATTTTCTTTCTCTTCATTTTGGTGTTTATGATCTTAAATTCTTGTATCCTTCTGTTCAATAATGTGCAAACACATTCATGGAGAACTTGATTCATTCTCCTCATTTGCCCATATTTAATTGCTTGATTTGCTTCAAGGATAGCACAACCCTGCAGTATCAGGATAATTCTTATTCATTAAGAAAACATTTCAATCTTGTTTACGAAGTCCTGCCCTCCCTTGTTACTTATTTTCTGGACTCCATGACTTTGTTTATTGGTCGTGGCTGTGCTCATACAATCAAGAAACATACATCTCCTTTGCTGGATACTTAGCAAGCAAAAGTTTGGTTATCAAGATAGGGTATTTAGTCATCCAGAAACAGTTTTATGTGCTTTTACTAAATATTTAGTAGAATTTTGGCTAGCTTTGAATTATGTCATTTGCTAATTTTGGATCTCTAGTTCATTATGCATTATGATGTCCATCATATGATGTGTATTATTTGTGGGTAGACTGCTAGATTCTGCTTATATCTTGTTGGGTGGAAATTTTTGCCTGCAGCATATAAAGGCTTGCAAGAAAAATAAGAAACACTTTTAGAAAGCTCATAGAATATTTGATTGGAAGCACAAAAATGAAGGTCATACTAATTTAATTTGCTTAAAGTAACTAAAGGGTATGATAGGCTATTTCCTTGCTGGACTTTTACCTATCTTGTCGATAACTCAAGCCCACAATTTGGCATTAGGTTCAAAAAGGAGTGACCTGTGTGTATTCAACATATGGGGTTTGTTCAAAAGAAGGAGAACTGGTGCCTTTTGCCACAGCCAAATTAAAAAAGAAAAAAAGAAAAGGAGAACTTGTGCTGGATAATCCAAATGCATAGTTATATTTGATGATAATATCCTTGTACAGATGATCATGTTGTTTTGTAATTTGTGGATTGAGGGAAAGAAATATTAAAACTGCTATCTTGATTTACTGCACAAGAATATTTTAGAACTTTTAAGCAAAAATTCCATTCATCATTTTATACATATTTGAGCACATCGTTGCACCTCAAAGTTCTAGCATAAAAGATTGTTGCTTGATCCCTTGTCATTTTAATGGATGTCTTTTGTTCATTTTTATTTATTTCTAGATGCCCATCATTCTGTTTTATGTGTTATGGAATTTTGAACAGCCTATTCTGTTTATTTTAATTATCGTTTATTGGAAACCACAATGTATATCTTGTCTTAGGGCAAACAAACAAAGATTGATATCAACCTCCTGCAAGGTTTAATGCTTTTAGATTTTTGGTCTATTTTTCTATGATTATATGTAATCATAACTGGCCTGTCATTGTCAGATACACAAATGGGAAATCATGAAGACAGAACCAAATGCATTGATGAAGGGTCCCAACCAGGGCAGAAATCTGTACCTCCACTGAAGTTGCTTCCACCTACACCACCTCGACCACCACCTGCAGTATCATCTCCTTCGGGTGAGTCTTTTCTTACACATAAGTGTGTAAAGCATACATTTTTAACATAACTAAAATATTGAACTTCCATGGACGTGCAATTAACTCACTTCCATTTTTAATTTAATCTTCAAGCACCATTAATCGTACAGTTCATACTGCAATGGACCTGTGCCTATATGTCTTAGAATACTTTTTTCTGTTATCATCTGGGAGTGGTGGAAATTCTCATTGGTTGCTGTCACCATTGTTGTAGAGTGGTATTGTCTCTGACCACTGTTGTTCTGATTTTTCCTTCCTGGAACTTCCCGAAGTTCAAGTCCATGTAGAAAAGTCAAAGTATCACACCATGTTATCTTTTCCCTATATTTTCTTGTCTTCTTCTATAGTCGCTCAAATTTCCTTTTTCCTTTTTTTTAATCAAATACTCTGTCCAATTTTTTAGTGGTTTGAATCTTTTTTTTTATGATAATGGTTTGAATCAAGTGTGGTTAGTGGTTTGAATCTTGCACACATAACAGAGTGTTTTCACGAGCATGTCATGTGTAAAAAGGGGAAACAAAATATTTTTGCATGTCATGTGTAAAAAGGGGAAACGAAATATTTTTGCAATGTACCGTAATAAATGTGCCAACTCATGTTTATGGAGGTACAAAGTCTAGTTTGTACCTTGAGCTGCTCTTACAGATGACTTCAACTTGAAAAGCTATAAACCCAAAGAAATCAGGTATCTTTGCCTTTAATATTATACTCCAATAGTTTGATGTAGTTTTGATGTATAAATATTTTCTGAATTAGTGTGTTGCTGCTCCAAGATATATATTTTACTCCTTAAAAGGCCAACTTCCAAGTTTTATGTAGCCCCTTACGTGGTGAGTAGGATGACGAATTTTAGCATAGAATACTTCTGAGGAAATAAGATGCTTGTGAAAGAAAATGACAAAGGCCCAAACAAGAAACCGATTTATTCTTGATATCTTGATTTTTATTGTAAGAAGGAGAATTTGGAGCACTATTCAAGGAAATTTTGTAATTGTGAGATCTATTTAGCCCCTTAGATAGATGGGAATTAGGATCCTTGGGTTGTTCATCAGCACCATAACCCCTTGAGGTGCTCTAGGTACTTTTTACACACGTGAATTTTGTTTGGCCATACTACATTTTGGCATTACATCTCGAATTGCCATATGATCTTGAAATGTGGCAGCATAGCTGTATCTTTTTTCCATTTGACTACAAGGATGAGTGTTACTGTAACTTCTGTATCTTTCTCAAATGCTTGTCCGCCTCCGTGTTATTTTAAGGTGGAGGAACCACATAATATCTGCTCTAGAATGTGTATCTTCTTCTGAATGTGGATGATGGCATTATGTATCTCTTAATCTAAAATGTTAATGCCTTTGCATTGTTGCTTAAAATGATTTCATGGTTCTGAAATCTTTACTGGAAAACTTTCCTGCTTTGAGAGATGTGGGTTGGTCTATGTTAGTGGTTTCACCTCAAGGTTGTGTGACTTGAATGCAGAAAAGGGTCAGATGGTTTGTGGTTCCTGCCGGCTGTTGCTTGCGTATCCTCCAGGAGTCAAATATGTCCAGTGCTCTTGTTGCCAGACTGTCAACCTTGTTCTAGAAGGTCTTGATTGGTTCTTTCACTCATTAATGAATTCATGTTTTTGTGGTTTTTTTGTTTCTTCACTAGATCACAAAATTTAATGGATTTCGGATTTTGTCTGAAACATGTGTTTTAAAATCTGTTGGTCATATTTCAAATCTTTGTTTTGCTAGTATTCAAACCTGGATAAGATATTATAATTTCTATCCTTTCCTCCTTTAACCTGCCATCAGCTATACGAATTATTGGAGTTTGGGACACATCTCGATATTTTGTATTTGGTTTAATTAGTTAGATGATCTTATGCCTTTGATACACCTTATTCTACCCTGGGAGCATGAAGCTTGTATATTAGTTTAATATTTTATGCATAAAGGGTAATTTATACTCATACTAGTCACTTTGTTTGGCCAAGTTTGCCGTCCACTTATATGCTCTCCCATGGAAGATTCCTTCGCCTGTCCAGTACTGCATCTATTTGGATACACTACTGATTTGTGAGTTGACTTCCAAATAGCCCTGGGAGAGCCCCTAGGGTACGTATTAGGGAGTTATAAAGAGATTTTGCATGCGACTTTCGAAGACTGTTCAAAAAGGCAGAATGATACCTGAAAGCTACTCCAGTTATGTGCAACCGTTGTACTGATCAAAATTCCAGATGAAGTGTTCATGTAACTCTACTAGAGCCCCTAGGGTACATATGAGGCAGTTATAAAGAGATCGTGCACTCTACTTTCTGAGGCTGTTCAAAGAGGCAGAATGATACCGGAAAGCTACTCCAATTATGTTCAATCATTATACAGCTAAAAATTCCAGATGAAGAGGTCATATGCTTCTAAAACTGGCTGGTTTGAAGGCGAATTGAAGAAAATCCAATGCTTTTGTTATAGACTTTACAGCTCGTTAACAGCAAAGTTCTTTTCTGTCTGTGACATGCATTCTAACAGTGATTATATGCGTCCAAATTTTGAATTTTCAGTATGGACGGTCTTGGGATAGATTTGATGAAGAACCAAGACTCAGTGCTAATGAAGTTAATCTTGACATGGTTTATATAATGCCTCTACAGGCTTCATTAACAAAATAAACTACTAAGGTTTCGCTTGATTTTAGGACTCCATTTATCTAGGATTTCTTCATATGACTATCATTTGCTGTTGCCTTTTTTTGGATGCTTATAGACAAGTAATTGTTAAAAAAGTTGAAAGTGTTTTTTTCTTTCTATTTTTTGAACAAGTTTTGAAAAGTCAAAAGCTGTTTCTGATGGTGATTGTAACTGCCTTTCTGCTTCTAGTGTTAAGGATATGCTACAAATAGCTCTTCAAACCATATTTTTGTGATACAGGTCCCATAAATAGGTTTTGCCTCTTAGTGTGGCTATTCCATATTGATCATGACTTCTAGATGTATGCAGACCTGTCAAAAAACCAAAGGCTGGCATGAACCTGTATTCTATTGTTCGCGTAGTGGCTTTTGCTATCCTAATGTTAAGTATCTTACTCTTGCATTTACTTGCTCGTCTCAAGATAATTTTATCCCATCCTCCCAGCCACCCAATATATGCTGCAACAAGTTTGCACTTGTTACTTTAAAGGCGTTGAAATACTAAATGTGTATAAGGTCATCAACATTCAATTTTACACATTATGATTTGGATTTGAATGATGTTTTATATGAGTACTTTCTTTGATATGGCTTTGAGTTACGCTGTTTCTTTTGCAGATCATCAGGTTGGACAAGTCAAGTGCGGGGGTTGTGCAGTGTTGCTCATGTACCCATATGGAGCACCATCTGTCAGATGTTGCTCTTGCCGCTCTGTGACAGAAATTGGTGTACGGATCTCTTTCTTTGATCATTCTAGCTCCTAAAACTGCTAGATAACTTTCTGACCACTTATGTCATCATCTATTGGTTCAGTTTCAGAACCTCAACATTGACAATCAAGTAATCAAAAAGTAATCTTTGATTCGTATTTCATTTTTTGACCTTTGGGCGGTAATCTGGAAAGAGCGAAAAACCTTGGTGTTTAACCTCTGCAAAAGAAGGGGGAAAATAAAAGGTGGGCCACCTGAATCCTCAGCCTGCAGGAGAAAGAAGAACTTTTATGTGGGACGGAAAAGGATGATTAGTTAACATGCATGAGTTGATCTATGTTAATAAATGATAAAGCTGTGTCTTTTTGGAATTTACTCTAAAAATGAGCAGAAATTCCTGATGGAATATGAAGTTTGTCTAGCCATCTTAGAGGAGTCAAGAGCTTGCCATCTCTCATCTAGTAAAACTTTCAGCCGTGTCTTAAACTTGTGAACTACTGAAGATCTGCGTATCAGCTTGCAGTTTTTCCTTAAAAATATTCTAGTAAACTGTTATCATTTCAAATCTGGGAAGAAACTACGTTGAGTGGCATGAACAGTTTGCAGACTACTACTTTCATTGATGTTGGTAATTTCATTAATCTTCCGAGGATAAATTCTAAGATGCTCCTATTACATCTTTTGCTTGGATTTGCAAAATGTGCAGGCTCACAACAGGCGACCCCCTCTATCTGTGCAACAGGCTCGCCGACCACTTTCTGTCAACCGTGTTCATTAGATAGCTACTCTTAGTTATGCTCTAGACTTCTAGTTCTTTTTCCCATTTAGTTAGCTGGAAAAGCCCTATGTATCCTGGACGTTGGTGCTGTGACTCAGCATATTTTGTTCCATAAATGAAGGCCTCACCTTGTTTATTTTGAATGTTGAGCCTTTCATTGATTGCAAATTGTTACTACTGTATTATTAGCTTTTTTCCTGTATCTGGAATCTGGATGCCTTCTTCTGAAGGCTACGGTAGTTTGAACTCCCGCCCACCAGTGTTGACAGAGTCCAATGGCTATTGTGCCACTGGTTTATAGTTGGATGACTTGAGAAAAGCATGTTCCCCATGTTGCATGTTCAAGCCTCTAGACTTGGATGAGTTCAGAAAAGCTTTACTCTGCATGTTGCCGAGTTAAAGCCTGTCCAAATTTTGAAATAAGTATTTTTCGACCATTGAATGCAGGCGTTTTATAGAGGTAAGGACGAAAGGATTGCGTTTTAGCGGTAAAATAGATCCTAGGTTCGGTTCCAATAGGTATCTCATTTTGAAAAAAATTGTCCCCTTGCTCCTCTTCCCCACCCCAACCAGGCCCCCCGGGACCTTCCTTTTTATTCAAGAAAACTTGAAACTATCTGTGAAATACTGTATTTAAGAGCAAATGGATTAGAATTTAAAACTAATAAACTAAACTTATGAGTAAATTCCCAAAGAGTGAATTTTTATAAGAAATTTTAGAGGATGGTTGTTTTCAAGCCTCTTCGTTAAAGGTGAGAAACGTATTCATTGAATGCGATATTTATTCAAAAGATGCATTCACAAAAAGTGTTTATTTTTTAGCTAGGCATTCACTGAATATGTTCTTTCAAAAGTCTTACTATTTGAGAAAACCTTTCCAAAAACCACCACTCGTGTGTGGACAACGAATAAGTTTAAAATTGGCTTTCGTTACGATTAACTCAAATAACACAACAGCCTTCAGGAGTACTTACTGGTCCTGTAAATAATCGAAAGAGTTGCTCATACGCCAAGAGTTTGTAGGTATGTGGTCCGGTGGACTCCCACTCAAAAGGAATAAGCCGTAAGCGAATGACTGACTCCTGCATTGGGCATGCACATACACCAGCAGACATCATAATTGGCCTTCGGGAGCAATTGACCATAAGTAGAAGTGGCTGCCGAAAGATTTGGACCTGAAGTTTTCAAACATTCGACTACACTGGTGTGACGGCTAACGGCATTGAACTCACAACTATGGCAACACTGGGAGCTGGACGAATATCTGGTAACATCCCAATATACTATACAAAATGCATAGAGGAAAAGGATAGGGTATTACGTGTGTTTAGGAGGAAGAGAGCTACATATAAGATTTAACCCAAAAAACAGAAAGAACTGCTATTTTTGTCATTTCGGGGTCAGTAAAAGTGGCAAACAACTGTTCCGACAAAATTTCAATCATCTGGTGGGAAGTCTTCATCAGAAGCATTATCCAGAAAAGAACCTAGAGTCTTTCTCAGAATGCTAAAAGTTTTGTCATCCTGCAACGCAAAAAGAGAGAAAGGTCATTGTCAACAAGATCACATAAACACGTACAGGCACAAAAAGAGAGGGAGGAATTATATGTTCACCTGTTTCTTCTTCTTCAGCGACTCCTCCAAGTCAGTAATTCTACTTGCACAGGCTTTCTCAAGTTCAGCTATCATACTCTTCTCTTTCTTCCCTGAAAATTTGGAAGTATGCAAGTCAAGCTGTTTCTAAATACAGAACAGGGAATAACTTGAGATCCGGTTGCTCACTTAATTGTTCATATCGCATGAATAATTTTTCCTTTTCTTCCTCGTACTTGGAAATTGCGTCTGCAGAACAATAAATAACAGTCACTACAGACTTTTGTAGGGCAGTCGTTAACAGCCAAGGTCCTTTACCTACCAGGTAAATGAGTGGAACGAAAATATTATAAAATTAACATGATTTAATGGTTGAAGGTCCGAGTCAGGACAAACTTCACTTTAAAGCTATGTATAAATCACAGCAAAACAGCACCGTGTATGAAAATATTGTTATGTCCCTACCAATTCCACTCATAATTGGGCATAACTAGGTAGTTAGGAAAATAGCAGCATCTTTCAGGAAGAATTGATCCCATATCTAACTGTTCTTGATAGGAGAAAAGGGGGAGCTCAAATTCAGTCAGTGATTTTTTTTAAAAAGTGTTTCTTAGAAATAATTGAGGAGAATTTTTCATGAGAAACACAGGTACGGAAATGGAACAGTGCTTCTGTGTGAGGTACAACTGACCATGGAATTGGACATTTTATGCAAAATTCACATGCTCAAAGTGCTTACCCTTCAAACCCTGTATATGTACAGTTTTCTCCTTGCAGAAATTCTCGTACACTGCTTGAAACTTGGTAGATTCATTCTTCAACAAATTTTCACACTGCAAAGTCATAAGCGTACCCATTCATAGCAAAGCATTAAACTCAAGTAAAATTCAGCCAATTTGATTTCGCCATTCCAGTGCAAACCTCTTTTGAGCTCTTTGATAGTGCTTTAGCAAAAGCTTGCCTGAAAATTCAGCAGAAAAGAGAACAATGAGAGATGGTTTTCCATTCACTTGGAGATGAAATATGCTACTCCAGCAAACTTCTACACAGCAAAAACTTAACATCTTAAGATTTTTGAGGTGGGCTATGAATATAATGGATGATCACTTTTCACCTGTCCTTCTCAAGCTTTGTTCTCAACTCATCAAGATTTGACTTGATCTCTGATGCCACACTGTGAACAAAAAGCCAGTTAACAGTTGGCAGGGGAATCAAAAATATATACGAATACAGGCAATAAACTAGTGCACCCAGTCATTAGTTGAACCCCATTGGGAACTTGGACAACCCAAGCATGAATCTCTTACGCACATCAGCAATTTCGAGCTCACGGAAAATAGATAATTTATCAGCTCTAGACTCATTTTTACTATACCATCAAATATACTAAAACCAGAATCTACAACTAATGTCAGATTCTCTGAGATAGTGCACGCATCCAACATGATGACTGTATCACCAATTTAGAGTATTTTGGGGCAAAATCTCTCCCAGCAATTCTAAGAAACCTCAAATAAGAATCACATGAAATATCAAGAGCTGAAAGGTAGAATATTCTGGAATCCGTATTGTTTAATCTGGTATACGCAAAATAAAAAACAATAACACAGATGTTTCAACTCAATCCAGAGCAGCGGAATTAGTGGTCTACAAAATCACCAACAAGTTGAAGGAAAATTTCAGAGCTACACATTATAGTAAGCTAGAAATATCAAAAACCACATGCTTCAATCTCGCTATGGTACATTTTCAAACTCGCATTGTTTCACATCCATTCTAACGAAAACCGGCTGAATACATCTTCACAGCAACATAAACGGCATCCGAGCAAAGATTTGAGACATGAAGTAAAACAGAAAGCTCCATAACAATTTACTCAGTTCTTAAATCAGCATATACACATTCTCACTCACACACACAGAGACGACAAGCATAACCAGGAATGGACTTT
The DNA here is from genome assembly GCF_036785885.1 of Coffea arabica. Classification (NCBI taxonomy): domain Eukaryota; kingdom Viridiplantae; phylum Streptophyta; class Magnoliopsida; order Gentianales; family Rubiaceae; genus Coffea; species Coffea arabica. The sequence goes on along the minus strand of NC_092313.1, from coordinate 11,621,815 downwards.
CATGCTTACCACTATACAACTTCAATTACGGATACAAAATAGGTAAAAGTATCATAAATACCAAAATTATGCATAGAAAACTAGGCAAACACAAATTCTGGTTTCGTGAATCCAGATATAAGGAAAAGGTTAAAAGCCGTAGAAAATTAACCTGGAAATAGTTTCTTCGTTCTTCTTCTGGCCGTCCTGTTGAGCTTTCTGCCTAATTTGCTGCAGAGCCGTCATAATTCCTTTAATATCACTGCAATTTCGACATTTTATTCTTAATTAAATCTACATATTCGAGCAAAAATAATCGAAAAAACAGGAATAGAACTTCGACGTACTTGGAGAGATCGGCGTCGAAATCATCTTCTATGACGACTCGCTTCAGCTTCTCCGATTTCGAAACATCTGATTCACTGCCTCGCTTCTTCGAGCTTGATTTTCCCGCCGTTGCTGCCGACATTTTCAAATGTTTTGGAGAAAGTTCTTCGTTTTTATTCTCCTAAATTGAGCGATTTCTGTGCTCTGGATATTTGTGAATTTTGAGAGAGATTTTTGAATTTGAGATGAGACTACACTGGTCTAGTTATTTGTAATTCTTTAATATATTCAGTGGCGCGAAGAAACTCCAAGGTACTGGCTGGTAATTGGGCTGGGCATTCACTCTCTAAATGGGCTATGACATATCCAAGGAAAATTCAGGTTCGTCCTGGCGTATTCGTTTTAATTAGCCCAATAACTATAATGGGCCCATTTAATAACCACATGGGCCCAAAAACTCATTGGAAACGAGAAACACCGGCAAGGAATGGAAAGTGGCATACAGTATTCTATTTAGGGCTTTTGTTTTTTGTTGATTATTTTAACTAATTATAGATTCTGATTTTGGATTATCAGTTCCTGTTATGTTTTCGATTACTTTTGTATTCTGATTATAGATTTGTTTATGACCAAAAACGTAAATTTTATAATATCCCAAAAGTAGCTTTTGCTATTTTTGATTATTTTCCATAATCAATTTTTATAATCAAACTTTATAAAATTTAAAAGCAACTGAAAACAAGGTCTTGGAACCTTTAGAAGTGGTGAAGGCATTGCTTGTGGACAATCTTATGGGAGCTTCTTTTGTTTTTTTTGGAAATTAAAAATATTTTGGGAGCTTCTTGTTACATAGGTTGCCTCCTTCTGATTGCAAATTAAAAAAAAAGGGCTTAACCATACTCATTTTTTATCAATTATCTTTGGTTAATAAAAAGTTTTTGGAGTCTTTTTCATATGTGGTTTTTAAATTATCCTTTTTTGTTTCCTGCATTACATCATAAAAGGTGGAATAAGAAACTACTAATGTAGTTTTGGGAGGCGGGCAAAAGTGCTGTAAGAAATTAAGAATAAGAAAGGCTGCGGAAGTATAAGCCATTGAAATAGACCCAAATTTCGTTTTCAACTGTTGAAGGGGAATAGGGATCTTACAACGATTTACGGGTGTGTTTGGATAGATAAATTTTTTTAAATAATAATTTACTTACATTACAAACATATTTTTAAACATATTTTTTTATATTATTAATTATTTTTTTATTTCACATACATTACATCACAAAAAATATTATAACAATTATTTTAAATAATACTTCTATCATCGGTACTCATGGATTTTCTGCAGACACGACCCCTTGGAATTTGGATACACCAACCATCATTCATTATGGTGGCTTGATTGACACCAGAAGATTAGTCTTCTAGAAGACCAGGAAAATTTGAACTTTGACCACTTTGTCTCTCGGTCTTTATTTGCACAAGCGAAGCCGTCGCAGTCGTCTGGATGGTCGGTTCAATATATTCATGACGTTTGGATAGTCTTTTCAACCGATTAAATCTTACGGTTTCTATAAACATACTATTTAAGGATTAATTTTTCTTACATAGAAAATACATATACTGTTAGCGTTGGATAAATGACAATTATATAAAATTTAAATTTGAAATTCAACTTTGACAGATATATCATGAATCAAGTGGTGATAGTGTATACACTATCAGTGTGTATAAGATTTACTCATTTTTTTTAATTACATTTTTAACTTACATATATCAAATTATTACAATACAATTTTCCACAAAAATTTCTAAGAATAACAAAGGATCAATGTTAACTTTCAGCTTTTGGAGGCATGCTAACAAAGGATGCTGTAATAGGAGAAGAAAATCTCACTTGGATCTTTGAAACTTTCCCCATTTCGGTCAATTCCATTTATTACAAAATTCATTAATGGTAGGTTTTTCTTTGTCTATTCACAACTACCCATGCCAAGGTATAAGGAGCCAGAAAGATCAATTGATCCTTTTTCATAGATATATAGCATATTTTTTGTACGATAACTCCATCTTTAACGTTCTTGGCCCGCAACCGTTGCCCTTTGAAAATGGAGATGCATGGGATTCTAAAATCTAATGAAATTCATGCTACACGCACAGGGCCAGCTCTCACTTAAATCCCGTTACCTGATTTTATATTCTGATTTTGAATAATTAAATTTTTTTATTATATGTATTTTTACTTTTTTATGTTTGGTTTGTTTGTCTTTTGCTTTCGTATCTATATTTTAGATTTTTTTTTTCAATAGTCAATAAAGTTAAAAGTTAAGATCTCAAATCAAACAAGACTAATTTTGTTTTTTTTTTTTCCCTTTATAATCAATCACCTTTCATAATCCGCTTTTACCAAAGTGGCGGACAAAATATTTTACTAATCATACAATTATTCATACAATAGCATCAATTTTGTTGGATGTGTTTGTCTGTTGTTGTGAACCGGAGCTTATTTTTATAATTCTATCTGTTTGTTTGGTGGCATATCAAGTAAATAAATTAAGTAGCAGATTTAGAATTACTCTCTAATACAAATTAGTTTAGAGAGGGCAGGAGCTGAGAAAAGTTGAATGTTCATGATTTCAACTGCCGGTCAACTGGTTTGCTTTTTTTTTTTTTTTTTCTTTATTGACTAATATTGGTAGAAGTACAAAAGTAATTTGCATCAACATGTTTACCAACAAGTCAATTTGTTTTAGGGAATTCCTAGAAGGTGGCCGGGTGAGAAAATTGGGGAGTTATTTTCTTCAAATGGTCTTCTGCTTGGAAATTCCTGTGATGCTTATGACATCCAACTTTGGAAACTTAAGTCACCCAGTCAAATTGATATATAATAGTTACCACACATAAAATTCACCTAAAATATCATATATATATATATATATATATATATATATATGGACATATTAATAATAATAATTTTTTCTTGCACTATATACTTTTTTTATTTAATTTTGCTTACCCTCTCGTATATTTAGTTAACTTTCCTAATTAATATTATTATAACACCTAAAATATATTTTAACCAGAACCATTATTAAAGATTGGAGTACTTTTAATCCATTAGTTGTGCCAGCGTTATCAAGATATTTATTGATTGGCTTGCTTGCATAAAAAATACGCTGTACGTATGTGGTTCGTTTGTTGAATAGGTCAGAGACTACTAGTCGAAAAAGAAAACGTCCATCTAGAAGCAAACCACATATTTTCTTATGCCATGAAACCAAGGTGGAAGTGGAACTTGCTTGGTAGTCCTACCAAGCAAGTATCCATCAAAGTTTGCATATTTCCTTGACGTATTTGGATTGGATTCCAAAAAGTTTTTTTTGAAATCCTCGCTGTTCTTCTTTTAAAATTGCCATATACGGGTTTTTTGGTTATTTAATTTTTACTATGATCCCATAGTTTGCTGATTGTCGCAGTTAAATGTTGTGCTCCACAAATGGACTTCAATTGTGAGGGACTTAGCATCAAATAGGGTGATAGAACTAGGAACAAACTTGTCAGCACAAGTTGATTCAACTGGTAAGAATACGTCATTTCTCTACAAAATTATATTGATGTGAGAATTATGTTAATAAACGATCTGTAACAACTACAGTTTCAGAGGGACCGTAAAGATAACCGGAGCCAGATTCATCCAAACTTTTATTAAAAAAAGAAAGAAACGCACTTGGTATGGCAGTACAAGTCAAATTGGGTGATAGAACCGTAAAGGCGGGACGTTTGCTGCGAAGCATGCGATGCTTAGAAAAGGAATCGCCACCCACTACAAATGTCACCAAGGGCGGCGGGGCGAGCTGTTAAGGATTATATCATGTGTTAGCGGGCTGCAAGAATGAATCGATTTTGTCCGCAGTAGCATACTGGTTCAGGTTTGCAGCTCTATTATTTGGCCTGCTATAATCTGTTTTTGTAATTTTTGTGATCATAATCTATTAGTATTTTTTAAAATATATTTGTGGGGTTTGTGTGACTTGCTTTCCAGACTTTCGTTTTTAGCTTAGTTCAAGTTTTTTTTTCTTAAAAAAAAAACGTTCAATAGGTTTGAGAACAACTTTTGCTTCTTCAAGTTTGTTAAAAACCGAGATATAATATCGAAGTGTACTCTTGAGAAAATGAGAAACAAGCTCTTAAATCTTAATGAGGTTTTTCGGTCATTCCCCCTTTACTTGTTTGGTCCGGAAGTGGAAAGATTTTCAACCATTAAAGGGTTTATTAATTTGAAACTCAAGCTACAAGTAGAGAATGATAGATGGCAAAATTTAATACTACTTTGATTCATTCTCATATAAATTCTCACAATACACCAAACAATGGATTTAGGTTATAACCAAATCCAATCCTACCCCTCATATCCATTTACTAGACACTCCTCAATCTCGATGATGTTAGTTTTTACAAGAAAAGCATAATACATGTACATATATTATGTGTGTGTGCCTACATATTTACTGCTCTTTGGAATTCGCAAATTCCATATTTAGGTGTTGATGAGAAAACGCTAGCGTCTTAATCATTAACGAGCCATCGGGCTCCTGACAGTTAAAGAAAAGTACTACTACTATTGTACTCAATTATTCGACATCATGTGTCATATGTTTTTTTTTTTTTTCTTATTTGTCACCATCTACATTTACAGGATGACGGAAAATCAAAGGGACTAAATCATCATCACTCACATAAATTTTAAATAAAATCATATTAAGTGACAATTTTTTGATAGAAGACATGGTTAAATCCTTGACCCCCACCTCATACTGAAGGTGGTGGCCAACCCCCACTAAAGGAGTTGGTTATCATGTGTCCTATGTTCTATAGGTTCTTTTATGAACCCTTTATGTGAAAGTAAATATGCGAATTTAAGGCATGAAGAGGTTGTGTGTTATATGAGTACACGACAACTGTCCTTGTGTACCTTCCTTCCGGGAGCCTTGGATGTGACATTGTGATCTCCAAAAGGGTGTTTAAATTCCAATTACAATAAGCTTAATTTTTTTTTATAATTAATGATTGAGTGGGTAAGAGTTTTAACTCTTTTTTCAAATTCACACTTTTTTATAATTAATGATTGAGTGATTCTATTAAGGTGCCCATATATTGCTGCGACAAATACAATTGGCAGCTAAGATTTTATCTACTACAAGATAAAGACAATAATAACAATTTCCAACCATGCATTAATATGTTAAACATTAATGTCAAATGGCTGTAATGTATCATTACTTGAAATATCTCACCTTTCATTTTCAAAATACGTTCTTTGTTAGATCTAAAATTTATTGTGCCACTGCTCAACTTGATATTCAATTTGAAGTAGTTAACTAGTAATTGAAGACATGCTGATATGTCAATTGGACTGAATATGAGTTTTATCCAAATTTGGAATATATTTTGAAACTTTCAAGTGTAATCTTTGTTAATTTTTCAGTATGTTGTAATCATTGTTAGCTTTTCAAATTTGTTGTGTGGTTGTATTTTATTGTCATTAGTGCTCTGAAATTATGATGTTTGTAAAAAAAAAAAAAAAAGGTAAAGAAATAAAAAGGAAAAATGGTTCAAAATATGTCTCACATTTTCATTAAATGAATTTTTTCGTCATTCACTTTTAAAATAGTAATTTTATATCCTTTAGAAAATTAAGTTGGTAAAATTTGATCCCAATTTAGGTTTTTGACACCCTGAATTCATCACATGACCAATACATCATTTTTTTTTTAGAGCAAAAAGTTAGATTTCATTTTTAATTAAACAAAATGATCCGATCTGTATTTATCTTTACTCCTAGAAAATAGACTCTAATCCAAATTACATTTTTTTCCTAAAAAAAGTTGGATATGATCCAATTTATAATATTTGTTTTTGTCACTAAACAAGTGAAATTTGACTTTTGCTGTACATAAAAAATGATTGTATGTGAGTTAAACAATGATTTCAGGCTAAAAAATGATCGAAAATTTAGATTTAGATTAAATTTTACTAACTTAAATTTGTAAGGGATTTAAAGTTAATATTTTAAAAGTAAAGGATGAAAAAGTTTATTTAGCAAAATTTAAGGAATATTTTCAACAAATTTCTACAAAAGGTGATTGATCAACGATCATTAAATGTTATATTCATAGTAGTATGGGACCGAACTTCAGTGGATGAGTGGTGAGGCTGAGGCATGACAATTTATTGCCGTGAACGATGTGAGAGAGAAAGTTTTTTTTTTTTTTTTTTGTCAAAATGTGAGAGAGAAAGTTGATGGATATCTTTTGTCAATCTTCTAGAAGAGCCACTGCAGAGACCTGTAAAAGGCCATCTAGAAGCAGCAGAATTCAGCAGGCAGGTCCTCTGGTCCCGTCAAACTTCCATCATAATTCATACCATCATAATTCATACCACTACACTGATCAATTCAATTGCTTTTAAGGACCCCCCACCCCCCCCCCCCCCCCCCCGCGCGCGCACTCGGACAAGGGACAGGACGGTCGCAGGTGCAATCATTTTTGGCGATTTTGATCATTTTTTACAATATATAATTTTAGTTGTATATGATGTAATTTTATTTGTATAATGTATAATTTTAATACAAAATTTTATGAATATCATACACGTTATAAAAATCGATATACAATTAGTGATTTGAACCACACATTTTTTTGACCAAAATCTAGCCGTGAACCGTTCATATGACCGCTCCTGCCCCATTTCCCCCGACCCGTTGTACTATGACAAACGTAGTAATTTTGACCGTCAATGTCACCATTTAATTGACGGCGATCTCTCCTTCGCACCCGCGTTTTCTTTTCGTATGGTATATTATTTCTTCTAAGCGGATTTACCAATTTTGGCTCAAAATCATTTCCTTTCGAACTTCAACTTTGTAGAATTTTAATTTGGAGAACTACTTACTAGAAAGGAAAATATACTCCGCAAACGAAAGTAACGTTAACTCGGAGCATAAAGTAAAAGTTTAAGATAGAAAATTGAGAGAAAAAAAAAGGTATATGAAGCGTGTAACTTGGAAGGCAAAATCATAATGCTAAGCTTTGGGCCTTGTTTGAAAAGCCAGTTTTCACAAAAAAATTTTTATATTTTTCATGAACACATTTATTAATCAAATTTTTATCTCACATATATTAAATCACTATAATACATTTTTTATAAAAACTACAGAAAATTGCAATCCAAACAAGACCTTAATTTATATTATGTTGATAAATCACACACACATATGAATTAATCTTATATATATTTATAATGTATGCACCGTTATGGTTGGATGCATGATACATATATAAAATTTGAGTTTTAAATTCAAATTTAAATTATGTGTCATGCATCCAGTGATGAAACTGTATACACTGTTAATATATAGAAAATTAATTATATATATATATATGAAATGAAATGATGTTTTCAATTACATATATGGTAACTTGTTGAATTGGATGTATTCATGTTCTACCAAATGGATTATTTATCTTTTCGTCACGTGAGCCTCTTTAATGTTTGATTTTTTTATTTATAATTATCTATCTTTTTGCGATAATATTAAATTTTCTTTTTTTACTTCCTTATTTATAATAACTTTCAACCAATTTATTAATTTTTGCTTTATATATATTCATTTATATTATGCCTTACTAAATCTTTTTCTCAATCAACTTATCGTTTTCGTTTTTAAAAATCTTTCAACAAATTATATGCAGTCCCGTTCAAATAATGGGCTAAAAACTAGTAAATAAATAAAATATAATCAAATTATTAACTGGATAAGTTTTTTCCATGTTTGAAACCATGTGAGCATAATGTCTTTCGATCTCTTTTGGTGGTTTTCTTTTTTCAATTTCTCTTTTGTACATTATTTTGGTACAGCTTGCAAATAGAGTTATACACTTATACTGCTTGATCCACGCACATATTTAGCTATATAATTAAATTTTTGTGGTTCCAAGGAAAAATTAGTAAATAATCTAAATATACTTTTGGAAAAATATATACACCATATAGGTAAATAAAAAAACACGACCACCTTTGAGATTTTAACCGAGTAAGCATAAAAAGTCACATTTTAGCCATTTAATATTATCTTAGAAAGTAACAAAAAGAAAATAGAAGCTTCGTCCTGGATTTGGCCACCGGTGACAAGGACAATAAAACATAGAGTGTAGCGCACGTGTATTTCCTTTTTCTCACCCGTAAGAAAATGCCACGTCATCCCATCAAACAAACGGCACCACAAAAAAAAAAAAATAAAGAAAATAAAAAATACAACTCCACTAATTTCCCTTGTTGAGAATTTCTTCGCCTGTGTATATATATTTTAGCCCCCTATTAACTCCCAATTCTCCCCAAAGAGTAAGGCCATCAGCTCTTCAAGTGCCAACTACCACCACCGTCCTCCGTTCCCCACCTTAACTTCATCAAGGCTACACTCATTCTCATTTTTTTCTGAAAAAATCCTACTGGGTTACTCCTGAGATTCTCTGAACAACTCCAGATTTATCAGATCTTCTCTCAAGAAGAGCCATTGAAGCACTAGAAAGCTGAACAGCTCCTTCTTGGAACAAGAATCCATCAAATTTTTTTTCTTTTTAGGTGTGTATCCTTGATCATCTTTATTGTGTATCCTTGGCTAGTATTTTTTCTTTTGTTAGTCTGGGGAACTTTTGTATTGGCCTTATGTGGTAGCTCTGCAAGTTCTACGTTAACATGTTGGAGCAAGAGACTAATTTTGCATAGTTGTTAAAGATCATGTTAATGTAAAATTTAATTTTCTGTAAGTTAATGCGGAATATTCACTTAGATCCATTTCTTTAAGGATTGGTTTTTGCTTGTGAATTGTGATGCTGAGCTTTTTAGTTGGTTATTAGTATGAGAATTGAAACAAATTATTGGGATAGATGCTGGTGATTTTGCGTGGATGAACGGTATTAAAGTAGTATTTGAATTGATTTCTGCGGAGATCTTCAAGATTTGATTTTTCTCTTAAATTTTACAAGATATGCTACTGTATAGTGTATAGGACCACTTGGAAATTATATGTCTGAAACTTCTATGTGCTTTGCCTGCCAATTTTGTCGCCTGTCTAAACAGAAGCCAACAAGCCCTTTTACTTTTCTAGTTTCCCTGTAACTTTTCAATTTCTTCAATTTGGTTGATCACTAGGGTGTTGAGATGGAAATCTTTCTGCTAATTGGAGATTCATTTATGAAAAAAAAAATTAACTAAAGAGCTGCTAGTATTCAGAAATTTGAAGGAGTCTTCTGTGAAGGATCACATGTATTATCTTTTGGAGGCGTGCCTCCATCCTTTGTTTGTTTACCTACTAATTTCCTTTTGTTTGTTTACTAAATTCGTGCTGATGGGCCCTTTATTTTTGTTGATTCATGCATCATGTTTTTGGATATTGTTTAAACACCCAACCACCAAACACGACTAAAAATACTGAGTTGTACCCAAGAAAGATGCATTTACTCATCTCTTCCTAACTTATTTGGCCGTCTAGCATCTTTTGGCCATGTCTTGACTTGTTGGTCTCCATATGCAATCTTGATGCTCTTTTGACCTTTACTTGTGTTTTCGGTTTCGAAAGCCGATCTCTCGAGGCACTAAAATAAAACATTGTTGTTTTCTGATTGTCTCTTTTCAGACAAAACAATCCTAGGCTGATAGAAGATTGTCAAATCATGGCTATGGAATTTGAGCAACAACTGGCACAAGATTTGAAATCCATCCCCGCTTCAAAAATAGCAGACTCCGAGAAGGCATCTGCCTGCTTTGATTGTAGCATCTGCTTAGAATCAGCGAACGATCCAGTTGTTACCTTCTGTGGGCACCTCTACTGTTGGCCCTGCATTTATAAGTGGCTAGAGTTGCAGATGTCTTCTCTTACTCAAGATGAGTGCACATACTGCCCAATTTGCAAGGCCGAAATTTCCCAAGAATCCCTTGTGCCCCTTTATGGCCGTGGCCGAAGCCTCTCTGAACCTGTGTCTGACGACAAAGTGACCTCTTCAAGTAAGGTCATGGCAATACCTCCTAGACCAAACGCATCTGCTAGACAAGCTCAGGCGACTTCCGCCAATCTTCGCCAACAGCTGCCATCTAACAGTCCTTACCTGAATCTACAAACTGATCCGACAGCCCCGAGTGAGAGTGAGGATTCCAGTTCACCTGCATTAACGGTCCCACTGGCGGTTTGTCATCCTATGAATGGAAACTATGGAGAGATGATATATGCTAGGGCATTTGGTAACTGGGAGAGCTTTTATACATTTCCCAATTCATACCATACAGAAGGAAGTGCCAGCCCCAGGGTGAGAAGGCAGGAGATACAAGCTCACAAATCCTTAAACAGAATATCAGTTTTTCTCTTCTGTTGGATTCTATTGTGCCTTTTTGTATTCTAGTCTTGTGCTTTAGCATCGATGACGAAAATGTTTAGCTTAGGTATCCCTCCTCCCCTGACCTCTTTGTACAAATGGATCTCAGAGGCATGTCAATAACCTTCGATTGTTACGACATGGTATGTAATATATGATGATCTGTGGTAATACCCACAATTTTTGCCAAGTCTTGGATGGTTTTCGTTTCTGCTCGAACTTTGATCCTGCCATAGAAGAACTTGAGACTACAACTTGTTTCTGTGCTTAGTTTTGCAATTTGATTCCATCAGATAATATGCGGATAGATTGGCCAGTCAAGCTTAATTCTCTCTTATGAAACGAACATAAAACCATTTTTTTTTGAATTTCAATCTCTAAATACGTTTCTCAATACTCGTGTAAGATCTTGATTCCAAAAATTAAGACCTTGCACAAGGTCTTGGTTAATTAGGAGGCCTTCTAGGAGCTTATAGTTTTTGGCTCTTAAGTTTAATTTTCCCTAGCTCCGTTTGCCTTCTCTCTTACGATTGTTTATTTCTCAGGAGAATGAAGGGGTGGGTTGATTAAAATGGCGAAACTCTTGATCTCCAACCAAGATAGTCGAGCGAAATCGCGGTCAAAGATCAAAAAGATTCTAGTGGAGGCTTTAGCACGGGTTTGATTAAATGTTATAAATGATGCGAACATAGGCTTAGTTCTGATGTTAGATTAAACTCTTACTTATCATATAATTAACATACCGTGTAAAACCATGTGAAAATGACAAGTCGAAGGTAAGTAGCGGCCCAAGGACTTCTTTGTGCAAAAAATGTCGGCAGATCATAGGTCGTTCAACACTCTTTATCTAGGTGTTGGTGTGTTGTGCACCTTATGTGATGGAATTATTTTGATACTCATCAATCATCATCATGCGTTGAAGATTTTTTTTTTTTTTTTGGGAATGAATCATGCTTATAGATTTCTCATGTTCCTTATAACTTGTCCATGTGTTTTTTTTTTTTTTTTCAATGTACTTTGCTGTATTTCAGAATAATATGGCTCTGTTGGGTTCTCCATTTTTTGAATAACAATCGCCGCTCAATTTTTTCTATTATTTTCTTATTTCACATATATCATATCACAAAAAATGCTACCCACCAAAGCTTAATGATTAATTTTAAAAATTTGAATGGGGTATTAGAACATCAGCAAAGCTCATTGTAATGTACTTTTACCATTTTAGCTACAATAAAACAATGATAATACCATCTTGATTTTACAGTATGATTTGACCATGCGTTGTCGTATGCATGTAAAGTCAAGTGCCAGCGTCTAAAATCGTGGGGGACCTATGTGAATGAATATTTATTTTATTTTATTTTTTGGAGGTGTGGGGACCTTAATTTTTTTATCCCAGATGGTAATATGTTCAAATAAAAGCTAGTATGAAATGAATGACATTTTATTTTGTGGAATTACTTAATTACCGTTTCATTATAATCAACAAAGAAAGAAAATGAAACAAAAAAGATACTACTATTGTAATGATCATTTAAACTCGTTTTAATCTTATTTGTTACTACATTTTTTTTATGTTACAACTGCGTTATAGTTTGCCTATTGATCCGTTTTGGTTAGAAATTTTATTTCGGTCAAGACAAAATACTTACCAAGCATAATAATTAATTTTTGACTAATGAAAACGTTCTAATTGGACAAATAAGAGCTCCACAATCTTATTTGCAACATTTTCATATGCCAAAGAATCTTACTTTGTTTGTTTTTTTTTAACCTTTTCTAAATAGGGGAGGATAAAACTAGTTGAATCATGATTATTAATGTTTTCATATATAATGTTAGAATAATATATAAACAAAAATAACTCTAAAAACATCCTCTCTCTTCTTCTACCCTCCTTTTCCTCCTCTTCTCCTTCCCTCCTTTTCCTTCCCCTTCCCTTTCCGGCCACAATCGCCGCCCCTCCTACCTCCACCTCCCCAAGCTGTCCACAACTAGACAAGAAGCGGAAAGGAGGGGAGGGGCAGGAAAAGGGAAAGAAAGGGGAAGGAAAGAGGAGAGAGGGAGGACAAAGGAGAAGAGGAGAAAAAGGGAGAAGAAAAAGGGAGGAGGAGTTGGGAAGAGGTGACAGCGACAGTGAGTGATAGTATTAATTTTTAAAAAATACACTAAAATATATTTTAACTTTACAAATATCTCAAAATCTATTTCAAAAATAGCACAAAAAATATTTACAATAAAATTTTTTTATATACATTATTATAATAAAATATTTTAAAAATAATTTTAAACACAACTAATCCAAACGGAGTGAATATTCAATAAACTTCCACTGTAAACTTATCCTTTTGCATAGATGTATGGCCCATTCTAAAAAAGTTTCATCCAATGTACCAAACCCCGAATTTAGTTCCATAATCCAACTACCCAATCGGTTTTTAGTATTATCTTTAGAAGTCCGGTCTCTGATAGCAAGGATCGATTGAACTGAACAATAATAATTATAGCTCTCGTACTGAAATGGAAGACACAAGAAGTCAAAATGTTGTGCATTGGAAGCTCTAATTATCTTCAAAGATTGCGCAAAACGAGCCCAAATGGCAAATTGTCATCTTCAAACTTTTCTTCTCATTTTACATGATATCCTATCACAGCAGATGATCAGCGTTGCAAATCTTTCAGTGTCTGACAAATGGATTGTCAGCATTTGATACAATTGCATCCATTTTCGGATAAGAATAATGGATTTGCCAGAATGATGTAAGCTACGCATCAAGCTGATTCAGCTGGAAAAAGGACATCTTGAATTATCAAGTTGATACCCTTCTCAGGTTATCTCTTGGTTGGAAGCTTTTTCAGGTTGAATATTCTTCATATTACATAATTGAGACATAATTTCATGGGCCATGAGAGTAGAACCAGAGTACAATAAACTACTTATCCCAATCAAGAAGCTGTAGCTTGGCCCTTGATATGTAGGGACAAAAATGAAATTACTAGTGGTTGATTGTACCACGTTCATTGATGAAGGCAGATGCAAGAATCAGATCGGGCATTGTAGGGCATGCAAGGAGGATTCACCTCTTAAACATTTGACAAGGACTCCCATGTGAAATCTGATATACAGGTGTTGGCAGGTAGTGAGAGAATCCCTCCACGCCTAGGGGTACAAGAGTTGTTCAGCACTTGATTAAAATTCAATTCATCACGCAAGTACAATATATCTAGCTTCAATTCCATACCTAACTTGGAATGTTCTGATATCTAGAGTACGGAAAATATAAGTGTCATATCAAACAGCAATATATATGATCTCCAAGAGGCTAGTTAGGGGTCAAATAACTGCTTAAACACCTTAAAGTGAAGTCTATGTTGCTACTAAACCACTTCGCCGTGACAACAAGGCTGTTAACATAATATGAAGAGTTGAATAACTGCATATTTACCTGGTGAGTGATGACTAACCGCAGTAAGTGACACTACAAGGAATTGAATCAAATGTACTAGGCAGCCTCGAAAACATTACCTGAAATTGAGCTATCATGAGCGGTTGAAAACCCAATCAGCAAGGTGTATGTATCATTATATATATGCTCTTCATAATGTAATGCCGTTCAAGAAATTGAAAACTTGATGCTGCAATTTCTTCGATATCAGCCATGCAATCAAGATTGAGATTCACCAGACTTGATAAAATCCATGGAGCTATCCTGAACAGCCAGTGAATATAAGCTCTCTTTCTTTATAAGCTTTATGAACTCCTCTGACTTTTCCACATCCCCCCTCTCCATATGTTCCAGACAGGTGTTCAATGTTTCTGTATTAGGCTTGTGATCAGGAGGGCATTTCAAGATTGCCTTCTTCAATGCTTCCACAGCTTTTGAAATTTGATTATCCTTTATGTATCCAAGTGCCATATAAAACCATGTTGTTGAAAAAGGTTCACCCCCTTCTGATAACCCCTTGTCTATAAGGGCCTCAGCCTTCTCCAATTCCCCATTTCTGCAATAAGCATGTATCAAAACATTTGGAACCCGAAAATCATAGGATAATCCCCTTGATTCCCATTCTTTAAAGATGTCCTCAATGCCTCCAATGTCGCCAAAGCTCAGTAGTGAGCTCATCATGGTCATGTAACCCTTGTTATTGATCTTCTGTTTTTGCTTGTACATTTCCCATATTCGGAGCACATCATCTCTCCTCTGCATTCCAGCATACAATTTGAGCAGGAAATCATACGGAAATTTTCCTTTCCTTGTGGTTACTGCTAATTCCTCCATTTTGTTCAAAATTGGCAAAGCTTTATCCAACTGACCAACTTTTAAGTACCCCTGGGCTACAACAGCATAGGCACTAAAGTCTGGAACAATCAGCGGATCAATTTCCATCATCTTAGCAATTTTATCTACACCTTCAGCATCAGAAGCAGCCGCATAAGCACTTAACCGGATGGTGAGGGTGAATGGGTCAAATTTAATTCCCCTTCCTTCCATTTCATTCATTAGATCATCTAGCTTCTTACAGTTTCCCAAGCCATAATGGAGATTCATCATGAGATTGTAGGGTAGTGGTGAATTAGCATACCCCATTTCCCTCATTTTCTGCATTAAGGCCTCTGCTTTTTCCGCTGATTTTTCATGGACATAACAGTTAAGGAGGGCTATGTGAGCATTAAAGCCTTTTAGCTTACTAGAGACATTATTGAAACAGTTCTCAGCTTCCTTCAAGCCATGTACTCTGTGAATCAAATTAATTTGAATGGAAACATCCAGCTCTCTCAAAGGCATGTATCTTTTTTCGGTCATCCACCGTGATACCTAAACATAAATTTGATACAGAATGGAATCATAAGATGAAGGCAACATGACTATAAAATTTTTTTTGTACTTTCTACATTTAGGAATATCATACATAAGAACATTAGGAGTCCATTTTCATTCAGCTTCATTCCTTAAAGCAGATGCCCTGCTGCAGAAGAAGGTTAAATTTGGCTAACATTCACAACATACAGAGAATGTTATATTCACCTCACCCCTACTGAGTTAACAACTGAACTTCAAGCAAGCAAATCAACCGTTCCCATCAACATTTCGAGAATTCAATTCCTAGTCACAGCAACACCTCTCATGATACTGCTCTAGTCAGAAGGAAAGGAAGAATCAAAAAGCAAGTTATTTTATCCTTCCCCCTTCCGATCAACCTGACAGGCATATGAATCCACCTATAATTCAATTGTACCGAGTACGGACCAAAGGAGAGAAAGCAGCCATTCTGTCACAGCTACAACTTTGCCACTGTGCTGCTTTATCATGCTACCATAGGCGGTTTCTTTACCAGTACGAACTATTCCAGAGCTTCATGTGATTGAATATGCTAAAGAAATTTTCCAGTTTTCTATCTAAAGTTTGTTAAGGAAAGACAGGAGCCCATTTAAGAAAGAAATAATAGAAAACTGGCTGGCCAGGTGCCAAGATCAAGCTTCACAAATAGCTAAAATTCAGTAATTTCAATTTTCAGATATATCTGCGACAATGACTACACCTGCAGAAGCATGATGATGTTCACACAAAAGGAGTTACATAAAGTGCGGAAGGTTCATACACGGACTGGGCTTCAAGCTAGTAATTGTGTAGGTTCCATAATTAGTTGCTCCATATTCTAGATTTAAGTATTTGGAAATCCAATTGGATGCATGGTATGTTTCACAAAATTGAAACAGAATGCTTCTTAAGTTTTCTTCAATTAAGTTGGTTGCTTTACTGGGAGCGGTGTCCATATGATTCACGGTTCTTATTCTCAGACAGTGCATGATAAGGTGCAAACAATACTTCGCCCATGAATCTAATGTACGCCAAATTTGGGCTCTTGACCTCCTACTCTTCGCAACCATCAAGTCCAATGAAAGGTCCAAAGTTAATCCAAACTGTTTCATTCGGTCTGTGACAATGATGTTTGATTTGATGTGCAAATGGATTAGGAAAAGAAAAATAAGCTGGGGAAGGAGAAAAAAAATGAGAAATAGTAACGTCGATCTCCTGGCAGTCGACCCTAACTAAAAGTTGATTATTGAGAAATCTAACTTCTATATTTCTGGAAACCAAGTATGATTATCCACTTATTTTAAAAAAATTTTACCCATTTACTCATAATAGGAAAAATATCCACAAGCATATAGTCCAACGGAAACAGGAAAACAATACAGAAATTGCGTTTCAGTACAAGAAAATGGCAAGGAAGCAAGAGAAAAAGAATGCAAAACCTCGAGGGCATGTTTGTATCTTTTGTATGCTTTCAATTCCTTTATGATGCTCTCTAGATATTCTTTGTGGACAGGTCTTCCTTCGGCAGCCCACTGATCAAGCACAGGCACCACTGAGATTTTTGGATCACCCAGAGGTGAAATTCTTTTGTAAAGATTGTTTGAAGGGTCAGATCGGTCGAGGGATTTTGGTGATCTTGTGCAAAAGAAATGCCTAAACATTTTCTGCGAAGCAGATTTTGAGAGCTGACTAAGGGGATTGGGGAAAAGAATGTTCATTTTTTGAATTGGAGGGACAGAGTGACAGAAGGCCAGAGCAAATTAGTTTGGGTTTTAAGAAGCACGAGGCCGAGAAGGGTTTATGAAATTTGGACCTTCAGTTTAGAAGCCAGCCATTACCGTGGCCCCCCAAGAAGAACTCCCTGCTAAGTACAGAGCCTCCTCTCTTTTTTTTCTTTTTTTTTTAAATTTATTTATTTTTGGTAGGATGGGTGTTATAATTCACAAACGGGATTAATTGTAATTTACCCACTAAAGTCATATCCTGATTTTTCACTTTACCTCCTAACTTTCATTTTGTGTCACTTAACCCCTAAAAGATAAAAATACCCCTTTGCTATATGATTGTTTTCTTTTTTTTTTTTTATTTGTCTCTCATCTCTTTTTTATGTTAAAATAGTTTTCTTTTTTTTTTCAAATTTTTATTTATAAGAAAATAATATATTTCTCTAACAAAAAATTTTAGGATGTTTGTTCCCTAATTTACAAAACTGAAAAAACTGCATAATTTTTACAAATCAATTTCATCTATTTTCAAATTTAAGAAATCAAGCAAAAAATATATTCTATTTTATTATAATTACACTATTCACAGTCAATTACCCATTTTTACAATTACACCTTCACATGTTAGTATTGGGCCTTTTTTTGTTGATTTTCCTATAATAAGTTTTTGCTTATTAGGATCTTTTTTATTTGCCATTTTTTAAAAATTAATCAATTATTAATGTATTCGCTAATATGCACGCTCATCTCATACGAAGCTTTATTACCATCAATTAGAGTGGTCAATATCAAATTGCATGTTAAGGTTCAATAATTAAGGAAAGCAAAAGTTTTGAAAATAAAAACTTAGCATATACTTTTTTTTTTTTTTGTCGAAACGATATGTGATTTTATAGATGAACAGAACCTTTACAGTTTCAAGTAAAGACTTGAGCGAACTTTACAACCAGTGCATACTAACACTGAGGAATCAAAAATTCCTGATCTACAACAAAGTCTAGCGCTTGCACGCTTATCCAATGAGTTATATGGTTAAGATTCCTATTAATTAAACAAAAGGAGCACATACGAAACAAGGCCTTAAGACTATAGATATCCTCCATCAAGGTGAGCATTCGCATTTCCTGAGATTTCCTTTGCTGGAGGAGAGTAAACGTTACCTTATTCTGGATTTGCACTTCAATCTTCTCCATCTTCTGGACAGCAGCTTTACTCATCAATAGTTTGATAGCTATGAGCTCATCCAGGACCTGGTGTCCAGAACTTCGTTCTTGTAACATCCACCCTCGGATCATTCTTTGATTGCCCATTGTTATAGTGGCACCTATCCCAAATCGAGGAGTGTGTTTGCTCTTTTGTGTTGCAAATCTTAGTGTCATGAGGCCATTGATAGAACAGTTATTTGACACATTTTGCAGTGTTATTTCGGCCTAATTTTGGCTATTTACTGTGCTAAGTACTGAGGTCTAATTCATATTTCACATTGGTATGAATTATAGGTGATCGACATTAAAAATGATCTCGCGGGGAAAATTTCCAGAAGACTTGTCGTCCCAGGGCGTGGCCACGCCTTGGGAGGTGGACGAAACCGAAAGACGGACCGTGGTCCACGTGAACCCGAAGCGGGGGATCAAAACTCCAAAGGGGATAGCTTTTTGAATTGCTCCAGACGTCTCTGGCCTTGATTTTTCTCTTGTGCGGCGGCTATAAAGAAGGGAGGAAGCAGGATTCACACATCATCAAGACCTTAGCTTTAATTCTCCTTTTCTACTTTTTGTCAGACGCTTTCCGTCGTTTCTTTTTGGTTTTTTCTTCGGCAGCAAATTAGATAGCTAGATTGACATTGAATCAAAAACAACAGCTTTAGTTTTCTCTTTCCCAGGCGCTAGACGTCGCTTTCCTCTTCTGACTTTCAACTTTTTCGCTGGACAATTCATTCGTAGCTTTGGCTTTGTAATTGGGACTCCGAAGCAGGGACGAAGGCAGGGCCTTTTCGGTTGTTATTGCAGTTAATTTCCCTTTCCCAATTCCTTGGCAAATAATTGAATGAATTCAATTAAATCACGCGGGATTGAAACGATGAGAAGCGGCTAATTTCCCCCTCTACCCAAAAGGTTGACGCAAGGGCGCGGTCCATAATATCTGTGAGATCTAATCAAGCTTTCATTATTTCCTCCAATTTTGTTGCTATTCGTGCGTTTCCTGAATTAATTGTTCATGGGTATTTGATTAATTGAATATCAACGGCCGGGTATTTGATTTAATTTAATAGCCTACTGCCACGTTAATTAAATAGAATCCGTAATTGTTCATTTAATTGACACCCCGTGGCAACCACCATAATTGGTTTTATGATGGGGAAACGCAGGATCTAGCTTAAATAAACTCTCTTAGCGCGTTTATTGGTTAGGGTTGGGTTCTTCTAGCTTTAATGCAATTGGGTAATTAAATTCCTACGGTCGTACCTAGGGTTGTTATCGGGTTAGGGAAGCAGTCAATGGTCGTACCTTGACTGTCGAAAAAGTAAGGAAGAACTGGTTGTCAGAGCTTATTGATAACTATAACCAACCTAGTGATAAATAGATGAAATATCTTTGCATCGATGATCATTTAATTGGACCGTGCCTGCGCAGTTGATCCTTTGGGTAGAACTTTTGTTAATTGCTATTTTCAGTGAATTGTGCTTTGTGAGTTAGTTTTGAATTTTGTTTGTTTTATTTTATTTTATTTTTATTTGCCTCCCATTGAAAATCCCCCAATTTCGTTCTACTAATTTGGAAAGAAATAATTTCCTACCTGCTCCCTGTGGAATCGACCCTACTTGCCATTGTACGCAAAATTAGTATTTTTATAGACAAATCCGGTATATCGGATCAAGCAAACTCTTCGGGAACAGGGTGAATCAAGTAACCCATTGCACACCTAGGGTCCCTGCTCCAGTACTTGGATTTGTTCTATAATTATTTAATTGAGGTGGTAATTAGGACTTTTTAGTAATTATTATTGCACAGGTTCGGCACCTGTCAATTTTTGGCGCCGTTGCCGGGGAGCTGGCGTTTGGATTATTTGTTTCTTTTCAAATTCAGTTTTTATTTTTATTTTTATTTTATTCTATTCTTCTTGGTACTTTTGCTGGTTTATGCCCCGTTCTTCTCGCACATGTGAATTAGTATACGATCCTGAGGTTGAGAAGGCAGCGCGTAGGCGGAGGCAAGAGACCTGGAGGCAAAAAGAAGGACACTTATTTGCTGCAAACGAGTCAGCGGAAGACGAAGTAAGCATGGCCAACAACCAAACATTGAGGGAGCTGGCTGCCCCGGAGCTGACTCACCAGCCCTTATGCATCACATTCCCCGCTTTGGCTGAGAATACCGCTTTCGAACTGAAGTCGGGGTTGATTCAACTCTTACCCTCTTTCCATGGTCTCTCTGGCGAAGAACCCCACAAGCACGTAAAGGAGTTCGAGGTGGTCTGCTCTAGTATGAAACCTCCTGGGGTCACTGAAGAGCAAATTAGATTGAGAGCCTTCCCATTCTCTCTCAAAGATGCAGCTAAAGATTGGCTGTACTACCTACCAGCAGGTAGTATTACCACATGGGCGCAGCTGAAAAAGAAATTCTTGGAAAAATTCTTCCCTGCATCCTGGGCTACGAGTTTGAGGAAGGAGATCTGCGGCATTAAACAATACCCCGGTGAGTCCTTGTACGAATACTGGGAAAGGTTTAACAAATTGTGCACTAGATGCCCGCAGCATCAAATTAGTGAGCAACTGTTAATCCAATACTTCTACGAAGGGCTCCAATCAACCGATAGGAGTATCATCGACGCTGCAAGTGGGGGAGCACTGGCAAACAAGACACCAAGGGAAGCGTGGGAGCTCATCGAAGCCATGGCAGAAAACTCCCAGCAATTTGGCTTCCGTGAGAGCAACCCTCCCCGTAGAGTCAACGAGGTAGAGATTTCATCCTTACAGCAACAAATGTCAGAACTGACGTCAGTTGTTAGGCAATTAGCCATGAGAGACGCGCCGCGAGCGAAGGTGTGTGGAATATGCACTAGCATGGACCATTGCACAGACTCGTGCCCCATTTTGCAAGAGGACGGGGCGGAACAGGTAAACATGGCCGGAGGCGTGCCCGCGCCCCGCAGACAGTACGACCCATACTCCAATACGTACAATCCGGGCTGGAGGGACCATCCAAATCTCAGTTATGGGAATAGGCAACAAAATGCATTTCCAAATCGTCCACCAGGATTCCACCAGCCATGGCAACCAAAATCGCAACCCTCGTCCTCCAACTCAGGAAGTTCTCTGGAGGACCTAGTCAAAAACCTAGCCACGACTACTACCAACCTGGCTACGACAACCGCCCAGCTCCAGCAAGAAACTAGAACCTTAGCCATGAGCACCACTCAGTTCCAGCAGGACACAAAAGCAGGCATGAAGGATATGGAGGCTCGAATAAGCCAAATGGCAACTGCCATCAATCGCTTGGAGTCCCACTCTTATGGAAAGTTACCCTCACAACCTGAAGTAAATCCCAGGAATGTAAGTGCCATGACACTGAGGAGTGGCAAGGAATTGGAAGGGCCTAAAGTGGAAAGTTCAAAAAGCAAAAGTGAAGAGGAGATAGAGAAGGAAATTGAAGAGGAAGGGCGTATTCGCAAGGATCCCAAGGTAATCATCACTCTTCCGCCCACTATTAAATCTAACTTACCTCCTTTTCCTTGCAGGCTAGAGAAGACAAAAAAAGTAGAGAAGGAAAAAGAGCTTCTAGATGTGTTCCGAAAAGTGGAGATTAACATCCCTTTACTGGATGCAATCAAGCAGTTACCGAAATATGCTAAATTTCTCAAGGATCTATGCACCCATAAGAGGAAATTGAGAGGGGACGAAAGAGTAGCGGTGGGAGAAAATGTGTCAGCAATGCTCCAAAGGAAGCTTCCACCCAAGTGTGGAGATCCAGGTATGTTCACGATCCCCTGTAAGATAGGGAATACACCGATTAGGAAAGCAATGTTAGATTTAGGGGCGTCAATCAATGTGATGCCCAAGACTATTTTTGCTTCTCTAAATCTTGGACCACTTAAAGAAACAGCCATCATAATCCAACTAGCTGATCGTACAAATGCATATCCAGAGGGGCTAGTTGAGGATGTCTTGGTACAGGTAAATGAATTGGTTTTTCCTGCAGATTTTTATATCTTGGACATGGGAGATGAGAAATCATTAAGCCCATCACCTATCTTGTTAGGTAGACCATTTCTTAGCACTGCCAGGACTAAGATAGATGTGAATGAGGGTACTTTGTCAATGGAATTTGATGGTGAAACTGTGAATTTCAATATTTTTGAGGCGATGAAGTACCCAGAAGAATCTAACTCGGTCTTTGCTTTGAGTGTTATTGAGCCTTTCGTGCAGGAAATTTTCGAATTAGATGGCGAAGACGCTTTGGAAGTGGCTCTAGCCAAGCACTTGGAGTTGGGAGTAACTCATGATGTGGACCTAAGGGGAGATTTGCTCCATGCAGTGGAAGCCTTACACTCACTTCCACCCGTATCCCCAAGGTATGAGCTTACTTCTCTTTTTGTGCCAGAGGCTCAAACGAAACTGCTTCCTTCAGTTGTGCAGGCACCAGATTTAGAATTAAAGCCTCTGCCGAAGCATCTTAAGTACGCATTCCTAGGAGACCGGGAGACACTGCCGGTAATCATCTCTGCGCACCTGTCTCCAAGTCAAGAAGACAAACTAGTGCGAGTCCTGAGGGAGCATAAGGAGGCAATTGGGTGGAGTATAGCAGATATCAAGGGAATAAGTCCATCCTTATGTATGCACCGAATTCGGCTCGAGGAAGATGCGAAGCCGGTAAGACAGGCTCAAAGAAGATTGAACCCCCTGATGATGGAAGTTGTGAAAAAGGAGATACTCAAGCTTCTAGAGGTGGGGATCATTTTTGCTATCTCGGATAGCCCATGGGTGAGTCCTGTCCAGGTAGTCCCGAAAAAGGCGGGAGTGACCGTGGAGGAGAACCAGGAGGGTGATATGGTCCCGGTCAGGAAAGCAACTGGCTGGCGCCAGTGCATCGACTACAGGAAGCTAAATGCCGTGACTAAAAAGGACCATTTCCCCCTCCCCTTTATTGATCAGATGGTAGAACGATTGGCAGGTCGTGTTTATTATTGTTTCTTGGATGGTTTTTCAGGTTACTTTCAGATCGCAATCGCACCAGAAGACCAGGAGAAGACTACCTTCACATGCCCATTTGGCACGTTTGCCTACCGCCGGATGCCTTTCGGACTCTGCAATGCTCCAGCGACCTTTCAAAGGTGCATGGTAAGTATTTTCTCCGAGTATGTAGAGAAAATAATTGAGGTATTCATGGATGATTTCAGTGTGTACGGGGACAGTTTTGATGAATGCTTGGAAAATCTGGCTTTAATTCTGAAAAGATGTATAGAGACGAATTTGGTACTTAATTGGGAAAAATGTCACTTTATGGTAGATCATGGCATTGTCTTAGGGCACGTCGTGTCAGCTAAGGGCATAGAGGTAGATAAAGAAAAAATTGACCTTATTTCTGCTCTACCTTACCCCGTATGTGTCCGGGAAGTGCGTTCGTTTTTGGGCCATGCAGGTTTTTACAGGAGATTTATCAAAGACTTTTCGAAGATCGGAGCACCCCTGTTCAAACTGCTGCAGAAAGACGTGCCGTTTGATTTCACAAGTGAATGTAAGATGGCGTTTGATAAATTGAAGGAGTCACTGACATCGCCGCCTGTCATTCAGCCCCAGATTGGAGCCTTCCGTTTGAAATTATGTGCGACGCAAGTGACTATGCCGTGGGGGCCGTGTTGGGACAAAGAATTGGAAGAGCGCCACACGCGATCTACTACGCATCGAGAGCCTTAAGTGGAGCCCAACTTAATTACTCCACGACGGAGAAGGAATTACTAGCTGTTGTTTTTGCACTAGAGAAATTTAGGTCATATTTATTGGGTGCCAAAGTAATTGTTTTCTCTGACCATGCAGCCTTGAGGTACCTGTTGGCGAAAAATGATGCCAAACCGCGGCTCATTAGATGGATCCTGCTCCTGCAGGAGTTCGACTTAGAGATTAAGGATAAGAGTGGAGCTGAGAATTTGGTGGCTGATCATTTGAGCCGGTTGCTCACAAATCACGAAGATCTACCGTTGAGAGAGTCGTTCCCTGAGGAGCAACTTTTGGCCATTGATTCGTCGATACCTTGGTACGCGGACATTGTCAATTTTTTGGTCACGAGTCAATTACCTGCAGGTTGGCCAAAAGCTAAAAGGGATAAGCTAAAGAGTGATGCCAAACATTACCTTTGGGATGACCCGTACCTGTGGAGGCAATGTTCAGACCAAGTTATAAGAAGGTGTGTAAGTGCAGGTGAGTTTCACTCTATTTTGACTTTTTGTCATTCGTTTGCATGTGGAGGGCATTTTGGTCCAAAGAGGACAGCTCGTAAAGTGTTAGAAAGTGGTTTTTATTGGCCTACTCTGTTTAAAGATGCATATCTGTTTTGCAAATCTTGCGATAAGTGTCAAAGGGTGGGGAATATCTCTCGAAGAGATCAAATGAGTCAAACCCCCATATTATTTGTTGAGATTTTTGATGTCTGGGGTATAGATTTCATGGGTCCATTCCCCTCGTCTTTTGGTTTCTTGTACATTATACTTGCTGTTGACTATGTTTCCAAATGGGTGGAGGCAAAAGCCACCCGGGCTAATGATTCTAGAGTGGTTGCAGATTTTGTAAGATCTAACATTTTTGTCCGTTTTGGAATGCCGAGAGCCATAGTGAGTGACAGGGGCACCCACTTTTGCAATAAAACGATCACCGCCTTGTTTCGTAAGTATGGTGTGCTCCACAAAGTGTCCACTCCCTACCATCCCCAAACGAATGGTCAAGCCGAAGTATCGAATAGGGAGGTTAAGTCGATCCTGGAGAAGATGGTGAGGCCTGATCGAAAGGATTGGAGTGTGAAATTGGAAGATGCTCTCTGGGCCTACCGCACTGCGTATAAGACACCGATTGGGATGTCCCCATACAGGTTAGTTTTTGGTAAGCCTTGCCACCTCCCGGTGGAATATGAACACAAAGCATTTTGGGCACTTAAGCGGTGTAACATGGATCTCATGGAGGCTGGAGGACACAGAAAGCTCCAATTACAGGAGTTGGAAGAGCTAAGGAATGAAACCTATGAGAATGCAGCAATTTATAAGGAGAAAAACAAAGTCTTTCATGACCAACAAGTCTCGAGGAAGTCATTTGTCATTGGGCAAAAAGTCCTACTTTATCACTCGAGGCTTAAGCTTTTTCCTGGTAAGTTGCGTTCCCGTTGGATTGGTCCATTTGTTGTTACTAATATTTCTCATTATGGCGCAGTGGAAATCCAAAGTCTCAAGACGGAGAAAAAGTTCATGGTCAACGGTCATCGTTTAAAGCCTTATTATGAAGGGTTTAATAGCGAGCAAGTGGAGGTTCTATCCCTTGATGATCCAAGTGGTGAAGTCTAGACAGTTGGAAGCCATGTCTAGCCAAAGACGTTAAAGAAAGGCGCTGCTTGGGAGGCAACCCAAGAATTTCAATATTAGTTGTGATCATTTTTCCTTACTTTATGATTTTTCAGTTTTATTTTAATGTTTTGATGGTTTTTGTGGTGTTGGACAGAAGAGTAGGGGTTCCAAGGCGTGCCCACGCCTTGCAAAAAAAAAAAAAAAAAAAAAAAAAAAAATCTCGTTTGGCCATCATTTGGATGTTGTGGGCAGAAGAGTATGCTCTCCAAGGCGTGCCCACGCCTTCCAACCCCTCAGACAGCGAAAAAAAAAAAAAGGGGATTTGACTAGGCCTCTGTTCTTTTCCATTTTTTTCCTTCTTCTTTGACTGGTTTTGGCCTCTTTCCTCCAAATTTCTTTCGGCCGCACTGCAACAATTTCTCCTTCCTGTTTAGCGCCTGCACAGTCCGCCGCCTGCACAGCCCGCCGCCGCCAGATCCGTCACTCCAGCGCGCGCGAGCGTTTCCCCTGCCAGGTCCAACTGCGCGCCCCTGCTCCCTTTAGCCCCGCGCGCCTCAGTCCAGCAGATCCACACCAGCAGCGCGCACCAAGCGCGCGCGACGCCGGCAGCAGCCCGTGCGCGCCAGTCCTTGCGAAGCCCAGCAGCAGTACGCGCGACAGCTTCGCTGCCCGCGCCTCTCTCCCGCGCGCGGCAGACCCCCTGCGCGCTCTTCCCCAGTCGTGCAGCGCCTCAGCATCCGCGATAGCCCAGCGCCAGATCTGCCAGCCTCCACCGCGCGCCTGCCCACCTGCGCAGCCTTTACCAGCGCCCATCTCCCACAGCAAGCTGACCGCGCGCGCGCCAGGCCCCTGCGCCGCCCGACTAGCAACCGAGCCCAGCCCACTGCGCGCCCGCCAGTCGCACCCCAGCGCCCGCGACCTGCTCTGCCGACCGCCCAGCCTCAGCTATCCTTCTCCGCCAATTTCTTCTTCAGCGTGGACAAAGAGAAAAAGTGGTACCCCTACTTTTCTTGTTGAGCTGGTGACTTCGATTGGGAATTTTAATTGCTGAATTTTGCCTCCTTTTGGGTTGCGATAATTGTTGGTATTGTCGGGGGGACCAGTTATTTGATCATCTGAAGGGAGAGACCTTATATCTGCTTCCCTGTGATTTTATACTTGCGAAATTTGTGGGCTCTAGTGAATTTAATATTTGGAACACGAGGTTGGTAGCTCACTGATTGTTGCCTTTTAGTAACTGATTTCTTGATTTGAGGGGAGTTGATTTGGTTTTGTTCATTGTTGTCGGCCAATTTACGGCAGTGGGGGCATTTGGTTGGTATTTGTTGACCGGTTGCTGTTGGTGGGGACATTGTGTTCCCTCTTTGCTATTGGACTGTTGATTTGTTGCATATTATTTGTTACCTGTGGTCCCGTGTCTTCTTTTGGGTAATTGATTGGCTGTCTCCGGGCTGCTTTACATTCATCTCTGGGCATCCGAATGCCTCCAAAGAAGGCGACAACTGCTGGGCCGTCTGGGTCCCAACCTCGCAAGAGGCGAGCCCCGGTTCAACCCACCATTCGGTCTCGTCTGGGCCTGAATAAGAGCACTATGTCTCCTGGAGGAGGGGGGGAAACGGTCACTAATCTTACACAGGCACAAGTGGAGCGGTTTAACAACTTGGCAAACCGTCCTTTTACTCCT
Organism: Coffea arabica; assembly: GCF_036785885.1. NCBI lineage: Eukaryota > Viridiplantae > Streptophyta > Magnoliopsida > Gentianales > Rubiaceae > Coffea > Coffea arabica. The sequence continues at coordinate 11,594,319 of NC_092313.1, read as the reverse complement.
TGTAGGTGCTTTCATGCCCCGACCTTGGACCATTTGCGAGTTGCACGGGAGGTTGAACAGCTATTCTCAGCCATAGGTTGGCAACAATATCTACTCATTAACTATCCTACATTTGAGGAACTGTGTTGTGAATTCTTCTCCACATTCGAGTTCAACAGAAATGAATTTATCACTTTGGATGAGCCGGAGGTCATTAATTTCAGATTGGGAGGTACTCAGTTTGGTATGTCAATTAATGAGTTTAACATGACTTTGGGGTTTGCTAGTGAGGACACCATTGCCTCTGGGGCATATATAAACAGTGCGTGTGACTTCACCCGACCGTTCTCAGTTGACTACATTGACATTTGGAGGGAGTGGTCCACGGATCGTCAAGTCTACAATCCGAGTCAGTCGAAGGCTTCCCATCTGAAGGATCCGGTCTTGAAGGTTGTCCACAGGTTCTTAGCTCACAATTTCTCGGGGCGCAAGGATACCTCCGGCACGCTTACCAAAGTGGAATTCTATTTTCTTTGGTGCATGCGCAACAAGGTTCGAGTTAACTTTGGATGTTGGGTGGCCACCCAGATGGAAACGGTCATGCAAAAGCGTAATAAGCCAGTGATACTGGGATCACTCATTACTCACTTGGCCATTCGAGTGGGAGTGCTTGATCTAGACAAGGAGCACAACTACACTCTAGCTCGAGAAAATGAACCCCTGGATTTGCGTAGCTTGGAGAGAATGGGGGTTATTTTCAAAGTGGGCGATGTTTATCAGTTTACGCCCCCTGGTGAGGGCGGGCCGCGGCCCCGGGTGCCTACCACTGCACCCTCCACTGACTCGCCACCCCATCCGGACCAGGCGGGTCCGTCCTCCTCTCATCCTCCTCCTGCTGGGGATCCCCGCTACCCGGACCTCCAAATGGGTCTTCATGACCTCAACACCCAACTGGCAAGGATAGATGGCCGGCTTATGGCGCTCCAGGTTTTCGCCCGCATTCAGGCAGAGAATCAAGCAGCTTACTATGCTCACATTGGCTTCCAGCCGCCGCATCCGCCGCCTCCTTAGGCTCCGGCCGCACCTTTTCGGTAGTCAGGGAAGTTTTCGCTCTCTCTGCCCTTGCAATTATTTTCCTATGTTACATTGAGGACAATGTAGGTTTTAGGTGTGGGGGGAGTGGTTTCCATTACTTTCTTTTTCATTAGTTCTTTCTTTTTGCTTTGTCACTTAAAAAAAAAAAAAGAGAAGAAATGGAAAAAATGAAAAAACATTGTAGTTAGTCGCTCTTTTGGTTATTTTTATGCTTGTTAGTGTTGGGGCATATTGTTGTGATAAATGACATAATCAAAGTGAGTGGGTATGTGGTCGTATATGCTAGCCGTGCATTTTGTTTCCCTTGGCAATGTCATCGAATGTTGAGTATACTGGAATTCACCCGTTTTTGTAACTCTTGGGGAGCTTTTGAGCCTTACTTTAGCATATTATTCTTGTTCGCTCTATTTTGTTTGATTGAGTGGGTATCGCACATGGTATGAACATTCTAGAACTTGCTATTTTGTACATGTCAAGACCACATTTTGATGAACTGGGTGCATTTGAAATGATAAGGGCATTTAGGATTCAACCCTCTCCAGCTATCTAAAAAAAAAAAAAAAAAGAATCAAGCCCTCATTTTATATCCCAATAGTGAACCAACTTGAGCTTCTGTCCTTCGTTTCTGGTTGATATCCGTGTTTGTTAACCCAAGACCCCTTTAAACTTTCTCGTTGATCCCTGTGTTGTCAAGGGATGTCTGAAATCCATCATTTGTGCAAAACAACGATTTTGGGGTTGAAAGTGCTGATAGATTAGGAGCTATATGATGCCATCTTTGTGTAAAGGAGGGGAAATTGAAAAAAAAAAAAAAAAAAAAGAACAAGGGCACTGACCAGAGGACTTTGGCTTACAAGGCGTGCCCACGCCTTACAGGACTGCCTCTTGAAAAAAAAAAAAAAAAAAAAAAAAATTTCATGAAGAGACCTTGTGACCAGAGGACTATGGGCTACAAGGCGTGCCCACGCCTTGCGAGCCGACAAAAAAAAAAAAAAAAAAAAATCTTGGGGCACTTGTACAGGGTGTACAGCAAATGGAAACTGCCTTGTTAGTGAAACTCCTCCAGTAGAGCACTGTGGTTATTGGTGAGTTTTGGACGTTCTCTTGACACTTTACCCCCTATCCATACCTACTTAACCCGCCTTTCACCTGAGCCCCATTACAACCCTATTAAAGTCCCTTTGATTTATGTGTTTAGTTCACTTTTAAGTGGTGGAGATGTGATAAAACGTGCAAGCCTATGGTAATGGCATTCCGTGATGTTGAATTGAGCGATCCTAGTATTCGTATATACTCTTTGAATTACAACATGTCCGGTGTGTTCTACCCTTGGTGATATTGTCAGGGACCCTAGATGCTTGTGTTAGTATAGACTACTGCATGACCTCTGCTCTCTTGGTTGTACTTCTGAGCTTTGAAATGCTTGAGGGCAAGCATTGTCTAGGTGTGGGGGGATTTGATAGAACAGTTATTTGACACATTTTGCAGTGTTATTTCGGCCTAATTTTGGCTATTTACTGTGCTAAGTACTGAGGTCTAACTCATATTTCACATTGGTATGAATTATAGGTGATCGACATTAAAAATGATCTCGCGGGGAAAATTTCCAGAAGACTTGTCGTCCCAGGGCGTGGCCACGCCTTGGGAGGTGGACGAAACCGAAAGACGGACCGTGGTCCACGTGAACCCGAAGCGGGGGATCAAAACTCCAAAGGGGATAGCTTTTTGAATTGCTCCAGACGTCTCTGGCCTTGATTTTTCTCTTGTGCGGCGGCTATAAAGAAGGGAGGAAGCAGGATTCACACATCATCAAGACCTTAGCTTTAATTCTCCTTTTCTACTTTTTGTCAGACGCTTTCCGTCGTTTCTTTTTGGTTTTTTCTTCGGCAGCAAATTAGATAGCTAGATTGACATTGAATCAAAAACAACAGCTTTAGTTTTCTCTTTCCCAGGCGCTAGACGTCGCTTTCCTCTTCTGACTTTCAACTTTTTCGCTGGACAATTCATTCGTAGCTTTGGCTTTGTAATTGGGACTCCGAAGCAGGGACGAAGGCAGGGCCTTTTCGGTTGTTATTGCAGTTAATTTCCCTTTCCCAATTCCTTGGCAAATAATTGAATGAATTCAATTAAATCACGCGGGATTGAAACGATGAGAAGCGGCTAATTTCCCCCTCTACCCAAAAGGTTGACGCAAGGGCGCGGTCCATAATATCTGTGAGATCTAATCAAGCTTTCATTATTTCCTCCAATTTTGTTGCTATTCGTGCGTTTCCTGAATTAATTGTTCATGGGTATTTGATTAATTGAATATCAACGGCCGGGTATTTGATTTAATTTAATAGCCTACTGCCACGTTAATTAAATAGAATCCGTAATTGTTCATTTAATTGACACCCCGTGGCAACCACCATAATTGGTTTTATGATGGGGAAACGCAGGATCTAGCTTAAATAAACTCTCTTAGCGCGTTTATTGGTTAGGGTTGGGTTCTTCTAGATTTAATGCAATTGGGTAATTAAATTCCTACGGTCGTACCTAGGGTTGTTATCGGGTTAGGGAAGCAGTCAATGGTCGTACCTTGACTGTCGAAAAGGTAAGGAAGAACTGGTTGTCAGAGCTTATTGATAACTATAACCAACCTAGTGATAAATAGATGAAATATCTTTGCATCGATGATCATTTAATTGGACCGTGCCTGCGCAGTTGATCCTTTGGGTAGAACTTTTGTTAATTGCTATTTTCAGTGAATTGTGCTTTGTGAGTTAGTTTTGAATTTTGTTTGTTTTATTTTATTTTATTTTTATTTGCCTCCCATTGAAAATCCCCCAATTTCGTTCTACTAATTTGGAAAGAAATAATTTCCTACCTGCTCCCTGTGGAATCGACCCTACTTGCCATTGTACGCAAAATTAGTATTTTTATAGACAAATCCGGTATATCGGATCAAGCAAACTCTTCGGGAACAGGGTGAATCAAGTAACCCATTGCACACCTAGGGTCCCTGCTCCAGTACTTGGATTTGTTCTATAATTATTTAATTGAGGTGGTAATTAGGACTTTTTAGTAATTATTATTGCACAGGTTCGGCACCTGTCAATCGATATGTTGCTGTTGCTGAGGGGATTCCGTCTGGGCTCTTGTTTCTCCTGTGCTCATGCTTGAGGTTTTTGTCAAAACTTCCTCGTATTCCAACCATTCCTCTTGAGCTGTCTGCATTGTTTTCAAAGGAGGGTGCTGCTTGGCGTCGAATTCGTTCGCATTTCTGCTTTTCCAAATTTGCCAAAGGATATTTGCTGTTAGGGAGATATGTTTGCTACCTTCTCTTCGCATTCTGCCTTCCATCACCGTAGTCCACCACTGACTGAAGCAACCCTGCTGGTTTTGAATTCCTTCCCACTGGACAGGTGACATTTTCCATACTAATTTGACATGGCTGCAGTTAAGCAACGCATGCTCGATGGTCTCACCTTCCTCACCACAGAATCGACAAGTTGGGTCACCTTGTTTCGTTCTATCATAAATGAGTTGCCTAACAGGTAACGCCTGGTTCAAACATTTCCACAAAAAAATCTTAACCTTGTGCTTAATGTTTAGCTTCCAAAGATATTTCCAACCTTTTTGTCTAGCCGAAATCCAGCTTGTACCTACCCTCTCCCTGGCTTCTTGTGCATGTTCCCTCTGGACATCAACTTGTAAGTTGTAAGCTGATCTCACCAAATAATTCCCATTGGAGGTGTGACACCAGTAGTTGCTGTCCTCTCTATTGCTCTGGCTTATTGGAATGCTTAGTATACATTCTGCATCCTTGGAATTGAAATTTCTGAAGATCAGATTATGGTTCCATCTGTTGTGAATTATCAGCTCCTCTACCTTAGCTAGCTTGCAATCCTGTGGTTTCAGTGTGGTGATCTTGCCTTGATGTTTCTCTGGCAGCCAGCTATCCTCCCATATGTGAGTACTCTTTCCATTACCTATTCTTCGTCTGGACCCTTGCTCAATCAGGTGCCTTGCTCCCATCAGTCCTTTCCAAATCCAAGATGCAGTCCCAGCTACTTTGCACTTGAGTAGTGACTCTCGTGGATGGTATTTGTCCTTGAGCACTCTGCTAACAAGTAGATTTGGTTGTGTTAACAACCTCCATACTTGCTTACCCAATAGAGCTGCATTGAAAGTCGCTAGATCTTTAAAACCCAAGCCCCCATCCTTCTTATCCAGTGACAGTTTACTCCATGATCTCCAATGCAACTTGTTGTGTCCATTTGCCTCTCCCCACCAATAGTTTGCCATCACCGCATTGATTTCTTTGCATATCTTTTTTGGCAACTTGAAGACAGACATCGTATATGTTGGCATAGCCATTGTCACTGATTTGAGCATCACCTCTTTACCCGCAGCACTTAGCAGCTTATTTTTCCATTTCTTCATTCTTTGCTGGATGTTGTCTTTAATGAAGCCGAATAGTTGCTGTTTTGAGCTGGTAATCACCATTGGGAGGCCCAAATATTTACCTTGAGTGGCCACTTGAATATTCCCAAGTGCTTGACAGATTTCCATCTTTGATTCCCTCTCCAGATTCGGGCTGAACATGACTGAGGATTTGTCAAAATTAATGAGCTGTCCAGTACCCCTTTCATACACTTGGAGTAGTCTTCTGAGTTCAGTTGCATTCTGGTAGTCAGCTTTACAAAATATTAGCGAATCATCTGCAAAAAACAAGTGGGTTAGTCTAGGCCCTTGCCTACTAATTCGCATGCCTGCTATTCTTTGTGCAGTTGCTGCCTTGTTGAGGAGATTGGAAAATCCTTCAGAGCAAAGTAAGAATAGATAGGGTGAGAGTGGGTCTCCCTGTCTAATTCCTCTCTGCGGTATTACATACTCCTTCACCTCTCCATTGATCATGAATGAATATGAGACTGATGAAATGCATTCCATGATCCAGCTCCTCCATTTGTCATTAAAACCCATCTTCTGCATAATAGCTTCCAGGAATCTCCATTCCACCCTGTCATAAGCTTTGGACATATCTAATTTCACAGCCATAAAACCATCTTTCCCAAGCCTTTTGTTTTTGAGATAATGAATAAACTCATGGGAAATGATAATGTTATCTAGAATTTGCCTACCAGGGATAAAAGCTGATTGATTTTTGCTTATACAGGACTGAAGAGTTGGTTTCAATCTACAAGCTAAAATCTTAGCTATAATTTTATACACAGTAGAGCACAAACTTATAGGTCTATAATGCGTGAGGGAAGTAGGAATCTTGACTTTGGGAATGAGGGAGATAATGGTATGATTTACCGACTTAGTCAGATGACCAGTGTGAAAAAAAGTTAGAATAGCACCAACTATATCCTTTTTTATTATATGCCAAAACTTTTGGAAAAAAAGGGGTGGCATTCCATCTATACCTGGTGCCTTATCCGGATACATAGAAAATAATGCAGATCTGATTTCCTCCTCTCCCACAGGTTTAGTTAGATTTTCATTCATACTATCTGAGATCGTGTGTGGTATACCATCCAGAATCTCCTCCATGTCCCTTGTTCCTGATGTTGAGAAGAGGTGTTTATAGTAATCCGCAACTTCAGCCCCCAACTCCTTCTCACCATTAGTCCAGGTGCCATTCTGTCTTTGAATTTCTAGCATGCGATTCCTTTTTCGTCTCCCCTCCACAGTAGCATGGAAGAAGCTGGTATTCTTATCGCCTGTCCTCAGCCATTGCACTCTAGCTTTTTGACTCCAGTACATCTCTTCACTTCTGTATGCCTCTTTCAACCTCTTTTTTAGACCATTCCTTACGTCCCTCTTGCCCTCAAAATTTCTAATTTTTAGCTCCTGCAATTGGCCCTTGAGTGCTTCAATATTCTCTCTAGCATTACCTTGAATCTTGTTTTTCCATTGCAAAAGTGTCACCCTACACCTTTTCACTTTGCTTATAACTCTAAACATCCGAGTGCCTTCATCATCCTGGTCCCATGCCTGTTTGATAATGTCATTGATTTCTTCTCTTTGGAGCCACCTTTTATCAAAATAAAATCGTTTTTTCTTCCTGATTGGACATGGCTTGGTGTCAAAAATCAGCATGCTATGGTCAGATGCTATTGTATCCTGATGTTTGCAGGTGACCTGCTCAAAAGATTGTAGCCAAGGGAAGCTACATAAGCCTCTATCCAGTCTTTGTTTTACTTCCCCAGGACCCTCCCAATTATTACACCAAGTCCATGGTTGTCCCTGAAATCCCACATCCATCAACTGGTTGTCGTTGATAAAATCCCTGAATGCCTTGAAGCTACCCTCCTCCCTCCAGTTGCCACCCCATTTCTCTTCATTTGACACAATGTCATTGAAATCACCTGCTATTAACCATTTGTCTCCCCACAATCTTTTCCTCACCTGTAACACCTTCCATTGCTGTTTCCTAACCTGATCCTCACTGCTGGCATAGACACCTACAAACCACCATTGACACTTGCTTTCCATATCCTCAATCTGAGCTTCAATAGTAAAGGCTGTTGTGATCACTTGTTTTATCCGAACGTCCTCTTTCCATAGCAATGCCATCCCTCCTGCCTTGTTCATGGCATCCACAAAAATAGCTTCCTCAAAATGCAAAATGTTTTTTACTTTTTCCAGGTATTTACTTCTGTTTTTTGTTTCACATAAGAAAATAATTTCTGGAGAGGAGAGGTTATTCGCCTCTCTCAATTGGGGAATTGTCAAGGGACTCCCCACACCTTGACAATTCCACACCAATACTCTCATTTATCCATTGGGGTCCATAAAAGGTTGGACCCCTCTTCCTTTGCCCCTGACCTTAAGGAGTTGTGCTCCAAGTCTACCTTAGTCCTCTTCCCATTTTGCATGATTTCCTCATCGATGTCCATGTCAAGTTCCCCCTGAATCCCTTTCCTTTTCCCATTTTTCCTGTTCGTGCCTGTATTACAATTCAGCTCCTTCAAAGAATTCCTGTGTTTCTTAGGAGACTTTAGCACTCTCAGTATTCTTCGCGCCTGCTTAATCAGTGCCTCTTTAACCTCCGGTCCCTCTATTGTCTCCATGTTTACAGATTCCTGTTCTGGTATTATTTCCTTGTTGCTGTCCAACCCTCCCACTTGGGTTACCAATGTAACCTGTTCCTCTTCCACCATCAGGCAGTCACCTCTTTCGTTTGTAGTGTCTTTACCTTGTTCTTGAACAAGTCTGTCAACTACCTTAAGAACTTTCGAACCATGATCCATATCCCTCACTTCCCTATTTTCATGCAAGTTCCCTACTATCTGATCATTCTTCCTTACTAGCTCAGCACACACGTGTGATCTTGGTAACATACTCTCACTAGTGCTACCTTCGAGTGCTGCCTGGCCAGGTCCTGCTTTTCTTAGTTCTCCAACCTCAGGCTCGGTGGCTGTGGTTTTACCTTTTCCTTTCTCTGCTTGTGTTTCCACAGTTTGCTCCTTCTCCAGGGATATTTTTGTCTCTTAGGGATTTAAGTGATAAAAAATAAATGTTAAGAGGAAAAGTGGGAATCACGGAATACCTTAAGGGGATAAATTGTTATTATCATAAATAAAAACAATCAACCGTGGATAGATAAAGTGGAGAAAACAGTAGATGGATAAAAAGGAGAAACTAGCAAGTTTTTGTTTCTTTTTAAAAACATTTTTTCCCTACATCGTGCAGTCTGGAATGCTTGATTAGTTATCCTTTGAACGGATCAATCTTGCAGCCCTAGTATTTTCTCAAAATTTTTTGTGATTTTCTTTGCATTGTTTAGCAAGTGAGTAATTATGATCATTTTTGGTGTAAAATAGTGGACTTCAATTTCGACATACACGAGTTATAAATGTGGCTTAGACAAGACATTTTTCTTTTCTTTCCCTCAAAGATGGCTTAAAATTAGAGATTCATTTGAGTTTTTATGCTAACGTTTTTACCCAATCTTGAAAAAATTTTAACTTTGATCCTAAAATATTATCAACTGATATTACTTAGGGTGCAAGTGAATGCAAACTACTATCGAGTAGCTTGGCACCCAATTCATAAAAAAACTTGCTTTGTTTGTGGAAATCGGGTGCAAACAAGCCAAACTCGAGTCGAGCTTTGGCTAATCGAGCCGAACTCAAAATATCAAGCTCGAGCTTAAAAAAATAAAAAAATAATAATTATTATTTTATTTTTAAAAAATAAAAAATAAATATTTATTTTTTAAAATGAATAAAACAATAATTTTTTTAACAAATAATAAAATATTAGGGATATATATGTAATTTTATTATTAAAATAAAAAATAAAAAATAAAAAAAATATATAATTGAGCTCGCAAGCCAACGAATTTAATGTTTTTGAGCTCGAGCTGAAATCAAGATCGACTTAATTAGTTCGAGCTCGAGTCGAGCTCGTATTCGAGCCACTCGCGATCGGCTCGCGAGCGGCTCGATTCGCGAAACACCCCTAATTAAGCTCGACCTTGAATTCAACCAACTTGAATAGTAAATTAAACTCAATCTCGAGTTATAAAATTATAAACTTATTGAGCTTTTACTTATACAGTTTATATTTTTTAACATAAAATTACTTATAAATCCTTCTTACAAACGAAACTGTCTTATTTTGTCCATCGACTCGATTCAAAATCCTGAATAAATGTTTGTTACCCATGGCATCTTAACCTGGCTTTCTATTTGCTCTACCAAAATGTTATATTTTCATTGAGTTTGATGAATATAAGAGGGAGAATAAGTTTCTGGGCCAAGTTAATTGAAGTACAAGGCCTCGAAACCATGAAAGGCCTGAACTCCTCCAACATTGCTTTCCAGACCATTTCAACCTCTCTCAGCAAACTCAAGTGATGCCCAACTCCTCCAACATTGCTGGGACGAGGCTTGTAAGTTAATCATCCATTGAACTCGGACGGACGGACGGACGGACGTTATTATCCAACTGATTTATCTTGTTCTCATCTCATTTCATCCTTCTTCTGCAAACTTTCTTATGCCTGATGAATATGAATCTCTACTTCATTTAGTTCTTAGACTTGCACAAATATGTGCATCATGTTCCTATTCCAGCGGTGGTAAAAACATCTTTAGTATTCTTAAACCCTACTTTCCTTGATCCCAATCAAAAAAGACAAGAAAAAAAGATTCTTACCACAAAAATGATAAAAATGAAAGTGCAAACTCTGTTCTTCTTTGAACTCTTTTTCATTAGGCAAGCTATTAGGCGTGGTCATGAAATCCATGAGATGATCACCCTGAGTTCTTTTCTCAATCATGCTCACAGGTCTTTTTTTTTTTTTTTTTATCAATTAACCAAACCACCAAACAGTAAACCTTAACATGTAGAACCATGGATTTATGACAACTGTACATGATATCTGTCCCAAGCAACCGGCTGATTGATATAAGTCTGAAGGTGCATCAAAACAAAATACTTGACTTCCATATATATATATCCGAAATATTTCTTGTCCAAACAGTTATTTCATCCTTAATTTGTGTAAACTGAGGAAGGACTTAATAACAAGGCCTTAGTTTGGGTCTGCCATACAACCAAATGACCCAAATTTCGTGCATGTTCGAGAACCATTTTGATTTCTAGCTTCTTTTACCAAGTCTCTTGGGTTTCACTGAAAAAAAAAATATATATATATCTTTGTTGACTAAGATGAGTCTGATGTCCCTTTCTGAGCTCTGATTAATTTCAAAGTCGCAGGCACAGTTAACGTTGTAAATCTTGGGACATGGTACTTAATTAAGTTTTGGTGATATTTTGGAGAAAAACACTGATATATTTTGATTTGTAAAAGAAGATCTGAATGAAGTTAATTATAGTGGTTAAGGTTGAATTCTAAGATTTAGAAGTTCTGGGTTCAAATTTTCCTTCTCCTTTCTTGCTTCTTAAATCCTACCTTTCCTCTATTAAATTTTGGATGATTCTATATTTTATCATTCATTGAACACAAAGTAAAAGCGCATCATTACATTTTTTTTTTGGTGTGTGAGAGCTATTTGATGGAATTGTTTGTCCCAGTCTTTCTGGGGCTAATAAATACACCCCTTCTTCTAGTCAAAACTCTCAAGAACAACAATAAAAAGATGTCAGATTTTCAAGTCAACATTCATAATCCAGTTTGAGTCAAGTCTTTTTAATCAGGTTCCAAACTTCTTTATTCACATTTTAGTGATTTACAACTGCAGGGGCTAATAATACAAAGTATAATAATGTTCCAACTACAGACTTTGGCAACATAGCCAACTTCACGCTTGATCACGAACAAAACTAACCTACCTGTGCCGCAGGGTGGATGGAGACAATTATAATCATATTTCATAGTTTAATTTGAAACAAGATATATAGGCAGCTACCAATTAACCTATTGTCAAAGAAAAGAATTCGTGATTCATATGTGTATATATCTGTTTATATGCACCAAATAAATTTTACATAACACATAATTCCGTCGTGCAAAGCTAAAGATTCGGATGGTGATTCTATTGGATAAATTTTTAAGACTATTATGCGAGTTCCTGATGTGAGAAGTTTTTCTCTTTCTAAGCTAACGCAAGCAAGGACACGAATACGCAGTTGAATTCAATTTCAAGGGCATGTCATGCATGGAAAAGTCTCCGAGTGAAACCATTTTTTAATCTGTATATGCCTCCAGGCTTGTCTTCTCCAGACCAAGTTCCATATATAGCTTGAATCTATTACAACATTCAGGATTGAATAAGCATAATATATTGCATGAATTAGGAGTTTCACGATCGAAGACGTTTTTTTTGAGAAGAAAGCTATAGTTTTTTTTTTTTTTTTTTTTTTTGGGGGGGAGGGGGTTCAACACTTCAATTGAATGGGCATAAAGCCATAAACCACGAAAAATAGTCTCCAAAGGGGACCCAGAGCGCATAGTCAAATCAGGTTTGCTACCAACTTACTTTTATATCCTCATGGCACCTGATTTCTTTTGCGTATGTTTTTTGTATTTTGGTTTTTTGTTCAGGGGTGGATGTTTTTGCCTGTTAGTTTTTGGTGTCCGGTTCCACATTTCAATGGAAGCTGCATGTGCTTGATTTCCTTGACTCGTACTTGATTTAGAATTTTTCTACACTTGACAAAAAATATGTTTTACCATAGAGCAAGGAAAACATAAAATCATGAAATCTTTCTGTTCGTTGCAGCAATTGTTGCAAGAAATTAGAAACTCTTCTTCCAAAGGCAAAGGTTAGACGAATGATGTGGGCTGATGAATGTAACAACATTGTTAAATTTACACGTTTTCTTTCCTTTGGTACGACTAGGTTTAGATGCATGTCAATTCTAGAGTTATATTATTATTAGTAAATTCAAGAGAATAAACCTATTTGCAAAATATATTAGATCAGACGCCGGATCCAAATTAAACAAAATGACCAACCACCTATATTTGTCCACTTCATATTTTTAAATTTGATTCAAATATGATTTTATTACCTGAATAATAACCAGGACAACGACCAAAATGAATTCTTGTTAGCAGTCATAGTTGAATATAATTCACATTAATTAATATGTGAAGCGTAACATTAAAAAAATCATTGACTTGTAAAATGATATTCATTTTTGTACGCTAGAGTACCAATTTTTACAAATTAGTAGAATTACCACGAAGGCAGTATTTTGTACTCCGTATGTTGGGGAAAGTACACCGCTATTGGATCGCAACGGATTTTCTGTCCCATATCCTGTGCCACTTTTTATTATATTGCTATTTCTCCTACATAAATATTATGTTTTAGTTCTTTTTTTTTCCTTAAGATTCAATAACTATTAATTGAATAAAAAATAAATACGACAGGTTCAAAAAAGCAATACATAATAGAAAATTAAAAAATACAGCAGAAAATTCATAAAAAAATCCCATTTTTTTATGCATTTTGATTTTTTGAGTTTGTTAAATATTGTGTGCTACTCAATTAATAGTTATTGAATCTTAAGAAAAAAAAGAAGAACTAAAACATGATATTTATGTACAAGAAATAGTAATATAATAAAAAGTGGGACAGAGAGTGGCACAAGATGTGGGACAGAAGATCGTTGCGCTATTGCATCCATTTTCTGTTTTTTGGAGCTGAAAAGTGAAAAACGCATATGACATCAGTCGCCGCCACAGTCTTCTAAATTGAAGTCAGCTTTCGCGGCCCTTCCTCAAATTTCCGTGAGTTCTTCGAATTCTTTCGCGGCACATATATGTTACTTTCAACGCATCATCGCTAAGGAAGATGGAAGCTTTTTTGTCACGGTCGTGCAGTTTGTGTTGGGGCCGTGCAGTGTGATCTTTTGCCTTTGAGGAAGAAAGATTTTGTGTGGACAAAAGAAAAAACACCACTTTATTCTGACTTCTATATAGTACCGTCTTTATTGAAGTAATGAATTTCCCTTTTGTGTTCTTCTCGTTTCCAAAAAGGAGGAGGAGGAGGAGGAGGAGGAGGAGGAGGAGGAGGAGGGAGCATAACTTTGTGTTTATGATAAATTTGCAGTTTTTTGGGATGTGATCAATACTAATTTTCAATTGAATAACTGCATTTAGATTTTAACTGTGCATGTGATTATCAACATTTTGGATCCCAAAATTAAAATTTTGCGAATACATCAAGTTAATAATAATTGGGTTAATTCCAATTAACCCCCTCAAAGCATGCTTCTTCTTCAAATTGCCCGTCTCAATGTTTAATTGAACCCATCCACTTCCTATGCTATTATAATTGTCCTAATTATGTACGATTGGTTGAACAGGTCAATCTCAGGCTAAAATTTTATGTGCAACTGAAATGGTTTCGTGAACCGACCAAATTACCCTCTTCATACTATATAAAATTTCCCAAGAATGCTTTGAACAAAAATTTTAAACTAATAAATTGAGTCAAGATGAACTCTATAATTACACACATTGTAATTAAGAACTTTAGAATAAGACATAAAAGACAATCTACTTAACAATTACATTTTTCAATACATTTTTAAGTTGTAGCAAAGATTCAAAATATAGTAGCGATAAACTAATATATATATATATATATATATATCAAAATATGCTTCAATTATGATAATAAACCAAAAGTTGCACAAAATTAAAGAATAACTAGATTGTTTTAAAAATTCTTCATCAAGACGAGTAAGTAATTAAAAAATTTGGTAGTTAAGAACTTGGGGGTAATTTAGTCATTCTACGAAGCCATGTGCTTTTGCACATGACCGATTCGACCAAATATTAGGCTTTTTGATCCAATTGTATTCGATTGAGAAAATTATAACAGCAAGCCATACTAGCACAGGGGGCGAATTGGTTCAATCAAATGTTCAGAGGGGCAACATGAGAAGAAGGCAGTTTTTGAGGCGATTTAATAAATTGATGATACCTAGGAACTCTAGTTGATTCTTTTTTTGTCTCACCATGCATTTAATCTAATACTAGTACTAACTACAGAAATCAGTCACTTAAAGCTAGCTGTACTTCAAGATGAGTATTCGAGTTAGTTATGTTGAGAGTAATTAAGTAAACTATTTGTCATGTGAATCCGACTCTTTATAGGAAATTGACTGTAAATTACACTCTATCTTCTTCTTCTACTTCGGCGACCGCACTAATTGTGCCACCGATTAATCTTTCCGGACGAGAAAGACATCCTTTTGGATTGGTTGGTCTATGAATCACTAAATGGCATTTCATTGACATATTCAAATTACACGTCTCCCAAACTTATAATAGACACCACGAAAATTCTACAATCCTTTCAAACGAAGTAACCAATAATATCCAAAGCAAAAGATGGAAAAATATCCACTTTCGGACTATGTCTCTTTGGGTCCCCCTTGCGAAAAGCGTAGAAATATGCACTCAGTCGACAAAGAAAGCGACAAGAACAGTGCGACGAAAGAAAGATATATAGTACTGCCCGTATTAGTAGCATCTTCCACAGATGACAGAACTAGTAGTTTCCAAGAAGCGGGTCCATAATTATTAAGCAGAAGAGAATATGCATTCAAACAGTAGAACTGCTTGAGTTCTCTAGACAATTCAAGAATGGCTAGAGAGCGAAGGAGACCAATCGTGGGGCAGTCGTCATCTTCTTCATCGAGGATTAAGAGCCCGGCTCCATTTCTATCCAAGACCTATGACCTTTTGGAGGAGGAAGAAGAGAGGGGTCGCAGGGAAGCAATTGAAAGAGGAAGCTGGGGCCAAAGGGTAGTGTCATGGACCGCTGATGGAACCGGTTTTGTTGTTTGGTCTCCTGCTGAGTTTTCTGAGCTCATGTTGCCTAGATATTTCAAGCATAATAATTTCTCTAGCTTCATTCGACAGCTCAATACCTATGTGAGTCTCCCTCTTCCTTGACTCCATATATAATTGTGTGTGTGTGTGTGTGTGTTGTCTTCTCTCTGATTAATTTGCATATTAATGGCCCTTTTTGATAATCCTCCTTCTCAAGTTTGACATATTTTGCAGTTTGCATGTATCATGTGGGTGTTTGTGTGGCTTCTCTTTGTGGCTCAGTTCAGCACATATTCTATATTCCATAGCCAGAATGCATGAAGATAAAGTGAAAATGCCTTAGTCAAGAGTTAGAATGAATATTCAGGCTTGATGTGAAGGACACTTTACAGGAGAGTGGTTAATTAAATCTTGAATTCATGAACGTCTAATTTGATCTATTATCGTGTAATTAACAGGGATGAGAAAAGTAAAGTTACTGTTGGTTGTTTTACATGCATCATCCTCAGGCCATTCTATAGTAGAGAAAAGTAATTTGATTTAATCTTGATTTGATGCGTCAAGAATATTAGTAGGATATGTTGCCTCTAAACACTTTTGGAAGATGAGAGGCTAACTTGGAATAATTATTGTTTTGGGAACAAATGCATACGAAACCTTAATGTGTGAAAGATGTCGGCTGATTTGACTGTGTGCAAGCATAGGGATAAACACGAACAAAACTTTGGAAAACACAATCCAATAAGTTGTCAAGCTATTCATTTCACACAAAACTTTGCAAAGTTGAGTGGCTTTCTCTTTTGAGAAGAGTTTTTAAAAAAAGTCCAAATAAGCTGTCAAGCTTTTCATTCAACACAAAATGATGAAATGTTCTTTAAAATAGAAGATTGTTCGGAATAAATTCTTTAGAATAATAGTGTAATTTTTTTGTAAGGTAATACATGCAAAATACAAATGTGATTAAGAAGATAGAAAAAAAAAATTGATTGGAAAACATGTTCATTATGCAACAAAAAAACATTTTTTTCCCATATGATTACTTCTCCAGACAAACCCTTCTCGCATGGACCAATTCCTAACAAACTCAATAATCTTCTTTAAGCTTTCCATTGATTGACCTTGCTCTGATGGGCTGGTATTTGTTTTTTTTTTCTTTTTCTAACAAATTATTGTTTTGAAATATGAAATGAAAAGGTTGGCTGCGTTGTCGTAATATTAACCATTTCTTGGCAGTATAACCACAGCAGTCAAAATAATCACAGTGCTGGTTTGGAATCTTAGGAGAATAAGAATAAATGTTTTGACTTAATTCGCCGTAGAATAACAACGCACTTGTTTAGAATACACATAAGTCTAAATGTGAATGCTCAGTTTCTTTATAGAAGGCCAACGTAGACTCGGAAGGTTTCCACATTCCTGATTCCACAATAAATTTAGTAGTTGGAAAAAGAAGGTATCTAATCGTTTATCCTCTTCCTCCTACAGGAAAAGATTATTTAATGCATCTTGTTGTTAGTTCTGCTTTGAAGAATGAAGATTCCGTTTGAAAAACAAATTGAGAATTCTTTTGACTATTTGTCGTTTAATTAGTACTAGTAATCTACTGCACTACTTAGCGCCGAAACTTCCTATACTTAATTCATATGTGTATAGTCATAATATATACTCCTCCTCTTGGTTCCAATTCCAACTATTATCGTAGGTCGAGGTGCCAAAGCAGCCAAACACGAAGAAGATCAGATGATAAATGCTTTTGAGTTTGGTCAACATGAATGGTTTTTGAAATCAGTACTATGGTGTTTACGTTTAGCGAACAGCATATGATTTTCCGCAATGAAATGACAATCCCACCAACTTTCAAGAAGTACGATATTGTTGTTTATGCTTTATAGTAAATCTTTCAACGTTAAGGCCATTTTGCAATTCTCACCATATGGCATTGATTCTTTGTTTTTTTTTTTTTGGGTTGTTTTTTGACCTAATATTCCAAAATCATAATAATGGTTCGTTAACGCTGTAGCTCTTCCATATTCCATAATCATAAGGACTGTGTACCCTATTCTTTAATGGTTAGTATTTTTTAAGACTGAACAAACTTTTAAGGGCCAAAGTGAAAATTAGTGAAAGTTGAAGATAGAGTAGTGTATTTTTTGAATTCAACTACACCACGTACTCTTTTTTTTTTTTTTTTTTTTTGGTACAAATCCCAGAAGAGAACTAACAAGAATGTCAATTCTGGTTTCTTCATAGGGATTCAAGAAAACAGCATCTAAGAGATGGGAATTCCAGCACGAGAAATTCCAGAAGGGGTGCCGGCATCTGCTGTCGGAGATACACCGGAAGAAGTGCGAGCCCAGCGCCTTTCCTCAGTATCTGAAAGCATCAGAAGAGAGTAACAACAGCCCTTCATCCACGGTTGAGGAAAATAATACTACTCGTCTGCTACTCATGCAGGAAAACAAGAATCTGAAGAAAGAAAGAATGGAGCTCCAAATGCAGATAGCCCACTTCAAAACACTGGAGCTGAAGTTGATGGAGTGCCTTTCTTTTTACTGGGACGATCACCACAATAAAGTCAGGAGGTTATGCTAGCTGCTTCGGACCATGGTTGGTTGTTGGAGGTTGGGGATTTGGGATGCAATAATGGACTATTTATTTATGTTTGCTGTCCCTTTGGTTCATTGAACTTTAGAACCATTGTGGTTAGTCTTTTTCCTGGTTTGAGTCGAATTCAAAAAGGCAATCTGCATGAAATCTTATGCAAAGATTGTCTGTAGGAATAGTTTATGATGGTAATAGCAAGCAACTTGTATATTTGACTTCAAGCTTAAATATTGATGAAAGCACATATACTCAGCCCGCTTTCCGCACTGCTTTTTTTTTATCTATTGGCCCGTTTGGTTCTGGTTAATTATTCTTTGTATTTAATCAGAATGGATTACGTCGCTTTTTAATTTTAAGTTGCTTTACTTTTGGATATAGACACCTCAATTATTCGAAAAACAATTGTTTAGCATTAAATGCTGACATTTTGAGTCATAAGTAGAAATCAAAAATTTTTTAATGCCACTGAGAAAAATCAGACCAAGAAACATGGGATTCAAAAACTTCTCACCAATAACATATATTTGATCTAGGTTCATGATTGGCTCATATGGTTTTGTAATAGCATTTTTCTGATTTACAGGCTTGCCTACCTCGTAAATGGGGCACGTTCACCAGTTATTTAACACACAAATCAAATCATGGTGCAGCATGAGTAAAACAAGCCATAAGTGAAAATGGGATAGTCAAGAATTATTTTGTCACCCCTCAGTTAGTGGTAAGTTCAGTTTTGGCAACCTCATGAATCACGATTTCATCTATTGGGGGGCAAAAAAAAAAACAAGAAGAAAATAGTACTACTAGACCTGTGGGTGAATTGGTTAAGGTGCATGATATTAGGTTCCATGCAACAAAAAGCACGACTCCTTTCTTGATTCTTCAAGCACATGAGCAGCTTCGTTCTTGTTCTTCTCTAGCAGCAAGGCCACGTACTCATGAAATGATTGAATTGCGGGCGAAAAGAAAAGAAACAAGGCAAGGACTTCAATATATGCTCTCTCTCCGTCCCACTTTAATAATTCTGTTTTTCTTTTTTATCTGTGTCAAATTGTAATCAATTTTTCAATTGAAGAATGTCGTTATCTTTTAATTTCTCTAAAATACCCTTATTCAATGTAGGTTGTTATTAGTATAAACTACCTTATTTAATATAGATTGTTAACCTACCCCATTTAATACATTTAGATTTTTCAAAACATATTGATATATGAAAAGCCAACTCTGTTATTCTTTCAAGCCAAAATGTGAAATAATGTAAAATGAGGATTGATTCTTTCTTGATCATCAATTCAAGTTCTCATAAACCATCAATTCAAGTTCTCATAAATAATTAATATAAAGTTGTACTCTATTTAATGTAAGGATATTTTAGAAAAATAGCAATCTAAATTTATTATTCCAACAAAATTAACTACTTTTTCTTAAATTGTGTAGAAAAAAAAAACTAGGACTATCAAAATGGGACAGATGAAGTATAAATTAACAATGTTAATTAAGCAATATACACATATTCCTACAGAATCTTTTCCAAGTTGGCTGAATAGATTAGCCAAAAATGATGAAGGAGCAATGTAAATGTTTTTGTCATTAATGGAAGTTTTGTTATCGTCTGAAAAAAGAATTAAGCAATATTCCTTTATAAATGTCGTTATAGCTGCAACGGGACGGGAGTCACGGGACGATGAGTCCATGACCATAACATTAAAGAATAAATCCCAAAACCAATGACCCGTTTGCGGTAGAAATGGAACAGAATGATTTCGTTTCTTTTTTGGAAAGTTGGACTTGTGTTTAAATGTAAACACGGTCAAAATGCAGAAAAATTGGCTATTGGAGAATGCGACTAATGAAGGTCAAGACCTCGTGCTTAGAAGAGGTTCTACATAACTAATGGTGAAGGTGATTTTCAATACTTGCCCTTTGGTATAAATTATAAGTGTAGAATATTAAGTTAATTTGTATGATCAACATGATTACTTTTACTAGCATTTTTTTTTTTGTGTGTGGATAGAATGCACCATACCCATGTGGTTTAACGATTACTTTTTAAACCTACTCAGTAACGTCTTGTAATTTGGGTAAATGTGCAAAGTGAATAAAAACATATAAATAGACACCACCCTTTGTTAGAATTAGTTCACTGTCCCGCGGCAAGTTATTAAATTTCACAAGTACATTCTTCCCTTTTCGCAATCAATCTCACCAAATTATGTAAGGAATTGATTGGTATTTTTGATGTCGACGAAGAAAGTAAGGAAATTGTAATATTTTTAAATCTACCCCCAAATTCTTGCTTTTTTTTTTGGGTCTTAAAACACTTTGCGGGTATTTTGGCTAGAAAAAAAAATGACAAAATACTATTAATTTTCAAAAAATCCACACATTAGGTTTGTGACCCTCAAAGCATCTATAAAGTTACATTTTCCTCCGTCCTGCTTTTTTACATAAAGTACAAGTGAGTATTAAGTAAATTTCAAAAATCACGAAAGAAATTATGTGTTTAATTGCTCAACCACGAGAAAAAGTAATAAAATTTGCCAACAATTTCATACACACAGTTAAAATGATGTTTATGATTTTTATGAAGGAAAAATAGTAATATACTATAAAAAAAAATGAAATAGAAAGTAGCATAGGAGGTGGGACGGAAGATCCATTATGGTTAAAGTGCATGCTTAGACCATCTAAAAATTTATTATGGGAGCATCAACAAAGAAACCATCTATTGTATATGTAATACCAATTCCATGAGCAACTTAAAAGACTCAAACTAATAACAACCTTAAGACAATTTGATGAATGTGGACTATTATGGTATGTTGATTTTTTAAAACTTTTTTTCATCTAGGATGGGAGTGTTTTTCAAAAACTAGTTTTTCAAATACAATAAATATTTTTAAAAAGTGCTCTAAAAGGTAATCTAAAAATTAGTTTAAATTTTTTTAAAATTTTAAAAAATATTTCAAAATATATTCTAAAAACTCTTCTACTCTTAAATATTTCAAAATATTTTTTGAAAATATCCCAAAATATAATCTAAAAACTCTGCTACAGCACAATTTTTTAAAAACACCTCAAAAACAGCCAATCCAAACAGCCAATCCAAATAGATACGAATCACACGCGATAATTTCAAAAACATGTTTGTATAGTCAATTGAGATAACTTTAGGATGACAAGTCACCCGAACAATAGCAAATTGGAGATCTGATGCAGGGACTTAACTGAAATCTTTCTGACTTTAGTGGGCAAGTTTGATATTGACCAGTTACAATATAACCCGTTCCACTCTTCATATTCCTCATCAAAGCCCCTGCCACCTTAATTCAGAACTTCAAACAAAGGAACAAATGCTGAAAATGCAATCACTGAGCCGTCGACTATCCCTGTTTCAAACCCTAATTTCAGTCAATTCCCGCGTAAAAAACACTCAGAAATTCTACTGCACCAATCAAATAGTAATTAACAGTAGTAGGGGTGGCAACCAGAGCAACAGGGAGGGGGAGGAGATCAGGAAGAAGGAGAAGAAAGAGACGCTCTACTCCAGAATCAGCCCGTTGGGAAATCCTAAAACCAAAATTGGACCAGTTCTGGACCAATGGGTCGAAAGCGGCCAGAAAGTTCGATTCGCGGAGCTTCGTCGCATCATTCACGACCTCCGCAAACGCAGTCGATTCTCTCACGCCCTCCAGGTACTTCCATAATGCTAACTACTCTGTCTTCTTGTTCTTCTTGTTCTTTCTTTCATTTTTCTGGTTGATTGTTGCAAAAATTGTTTCTTTATTGAATTGGTTTTTTTTTTTTTTCAAAATTTGTCCTAAATTCTGAAAGTTGCTGTCAATTGTCAAATGCTATCCCCTTTACTTCACTACTTCCTTAAACTGAACTCCTTATGCTAAACTTTCATGTATATTAGTTGGAAGTAAGAGGGGTAGTATTCGGCGTATGCAACCTAATAGTTTCCCTGAACTTTGGACCAAGCCTTGTAGTGCTTGTGAGTGCCTTCAACTATTAGTTCATCATGCGCGCATATATCAAGGCTTTTAACCGAAAAAAAAATGAATTTAAGCTTTTTCTTGTCAATAAATAGAAACAAATGTTAGGCGGATTGGGGTGGTCATGTGTATCTACTCTCTCCTATGTAGTGGAGAAGTTTCTTTTTCTTGGCAGGGCTTTGACATGACATTTTATGAAGACATAATGGGAATTCGCATGGAAATGGTGATTGTTAGAATATGTTTTCGAACAACCTCTCTCGGAATATGAAAGCCTTACAAGAGCTGTGGGCTGCATGTTTCTCTGAAGTCTTGTGCGATATGTGGAGTTGTTTTCACTTTTTCCTCACTGACGTTTTCTTTCTTTCTTTCTTTTCTTTTTACACTAAAAGTGCAAATTATTGTTCATTTCTTCTACGGGTAACTTTAAATGAAACACAGATTGGCACGAACCGCCTGGAATTCAAAGAGATCCTGGGTTTTCCAGACCTAAATTCTGTAATAAAACGAGCTTTTAGGGTTCCTGCTGTAGTGGTACCTAGTTACCTCGGGTTGCCTTGGGACAATACCACCAAACCATTCCAGAGAAATATTGGCCCAATCCTTGGTTTTCTTTTTCGCTGTAATTAACTGAAGTTCTACATTTTATATTTTGAGTGTTGTTCAGAGGCTGTCACTCGTATTGTAGCACAAGTCTAAACTTCAAAACTTTTCTTTGTCATCTCTAAAGTTGCTGATTAACAGAATTACATGTTTGTTTGGATGGCTGCTTGAAAGTTACAGAATTAAGTTGTGACTCATGCAAAGAAAAGTCAAACTGAGAAACTGCTTTCTGATTTTAATTAATAGGTCTGTGAATGGATGAAAAAGAGTGGCATGTTCACGTATTCACCGACCGAGCATGCTGTGCAGCTTGATCTGATTGGTAGAGTACATGGATATCTTTCTGCAGAAAATTATTTTACTGACTTGAGTGAAGAAGATAAAACAGAAAAGACATATGGTGCTCTCCTGCATTCCTATGCACGCCAGCGCCAATCTGATAAGTCATTGTCTCTTCTGCAGATGATGAAAGAGAAAGGTCTTAGCTTATCATCTGTTGCATACAATGATATCATGCTCCTTTATACCAAGGTTGCTCAACATGAAAAAGTCCCTGATGTGCTAATTCAGATGCAAGACAATGGGGTTTCTCCTGATAATTTGAGTTATAGACTCTGCATTAACTCTTTCGGTGTGAGGTCGGACATGGATGGCATTAAGAATGTTTTGCGCGAAATGGAATACCAAC
Organism: Coffea arabica; assembly: GCF_036785885.1. Classification (NCBI taxonomy): domain Eukaryota; kingdom Viridiplantae; phylum Streptophyta; class Magnoliopsida; order Gentianales; family Rubiaceae; genus Coffea; species Coffea arabica. The sequence continues at coordinate 11,571,101 of NC_092313.1, read as the reverse complement.
CCAACATCAGCATGGACTGGAACACATATGCAGTTGTTGCAAATTTCTATATCAAGGAAGGCCTAAAAGATGAGGCAAATAGTTATCTTCAAAGAGCTGAGAAGATACTGGACAATAATGACACTGAAGGTTATAACCATCTTATCTCACTGCATGCTAATCTGGGAAACAAGGCTCAGGTCTTTAGATTATGGGCGCTAGAGAAAAACACCTTTAAAAAGCGTATCAACAAGGATTACCTAAATATGCTGAAGAGTCTGGTGAGGATTGATGAGTTTGAATCAGCACTGGAATGCCTAAAGGAGTGGGAGTCATCTGGCAACTGCTATGATTTTCGAGTGCCAAACACAATAATTTTGGGATACATAGAGAAGGGGCTTTGTGAGAAGGCTGAGGCTATGCTTAAAGGTTTGATGGGTGAAGGGAAAGCACATATGCCAGAGAGTTGGGGAAGATTATCAGCGGGCTACCTGCACAAGGATGAGATGGAGAAGGCTGTGGAATGCATGAAAGTTGCTTTGTCTTTTTGTGGAGAGAGGAAAGGATGGAAGCCTGATCCAAGTGTCCTTACAAAACTAAACAACTTTTTAGGAGATAAGGGAAGCATGGAAGATACTGAAGCATTAATAAGAGCATGATCAATGTCGTACGTGAAAGTTGAATACTTGTTATGCTTGAATCTGATAATATGCGTTCAAGTGGTGGTGAAGAGGTGCACTGGCAGCTGATTCTTTTGAAAAGAATGGAAGCCGATTCAGAAAAAGATAATGGTGTACTAGGAGGTTATCAACCCAGATGAAGAGGTTAAAGGTTATGCAGGTTGGGTTGGATTAATGTTGCTAGCAAGTTTTACCACATCTTACTACTATCGTGTCAGTTAAGGGAAAGCAAACCTTATTTGGAGACTAGTTGAATTTTGCTTGGCTCTTGTTAGGATTCATTGCGCAAGGTAGTTTCAATAAACGATTCCATTGATGACTGGCTTTGTGAAGTTCATCGCTAAGCACTATGATCAAGGCATGCCCTCAACCGGGGAGGGGTCTGCTTAGAGTGTAACATATATTGATGGTGGTACTCGTGGTTTATTTATAGAATTTTCTGCAATGAACATGGCTCCGGAGCACATCTTCTGATGTTGGCTAAGGATCAAACTAGATATTCTTGTATCTTCGTTACGTTCATGGGAAAGCAAAATGGCAAGCTTATTGCACCATCTGTTTCTGATTTTTACTATTCATGAATCATGCTTTTTAATGAAATTCAGGAGCCAATACTCAACCAAAAAAAATTTAAAATAAAAAAGTCAGGGGCCAAGGCGGAAAATATCTGGTGATGGAAACTGGAACTGCAAATTTAGGGTTGTTTTCTTGCAAAATTCAAGTCTAGTCACCACACTATTCAAGTCTGGTGTGTAGATTCTTTAAATAAGAGCACAAGACAATGATGATCCAAAAATATTCTCCAATAATTATAGGAATGTGCAACCAGAGCATGAAGAAGGTTCCCTAAAAAGGGGAGAAATATAAGACAAGGGTTCTGAAACCATTTTCCAGCGGACAACATTTTTAAAGACTTCTAGATCAATAAGCCATCAGTAGTAGGGAGTAGCACCGCTTCAGCCTACATTTCCTAAACCTATTCAGATAAGGTAGATTTCAACTCGCCATTGCTTTTTAGCTCCAGTATAATATCACAACCTCCTATCAGTTCACCCTTGTAATAGAGCTGTGGAAAGGTTGGCCAGTTTGACAAGGTCTTCAATCCCTGCCTGACCTCCTCATCAGTTAAAATATCAAATGATCCAAACTCCACTTCCTCCTCCTTCAAGGCGTTTACTACCTTGGAGCTGAAACCACAACGTGAAGCATCTGGAGTACCCTTCATAAAAAGCATCACAGGAGAAGAAGTTATCAGCTGCTTAAGGCGCACTTCCAGGGTGATCCCATTAGGAATACCTTTCTCTGCAAGAACCTTACTGAGCTCTCCACTCTTTTGCATGTCCAACACAATATCAGATCCACCAATCAGTTCACCCTTTATGTACAGCTGAGGATAGCTGGACCAGTTTGAGTAAACTTTTAGGCCTTGACGGACTTCATCATCAGTAAGGATGTCAAAGCTCTTAAAATCTATTTTCTCTTGTCTCAGAATATCAACAACTTTCCGGCTAAAACCACAACGCGGTGTATCTGGTTCCCCCTTCATAAAAAGCATAACTGGACTAGAATTAATTAAGCTATCCAAACGAGAGTTCAGGTCTGCACTCAAACCAGAGGCCTCAGAGATGCCACCCTTTCCCATTCCAGGTTCTGTTGCTTCTGCTTTAGAGGAATCAGATGCTTCAATTCCATGATCCAACAAAACTTCTTTAAGTTCACCACTCTCATGCATAGCAGTTACAATGTCACAGCCACCGAGAAGCTCACCCTTACAGTAGAGTTGAGGATATGTTGGCCAGTTGGAGAACTTTTTCAATCCCTCACGAACCTCGTCATCCGTCAGAATATCAAAGCTTCCAAATTTGATCTTTTCTTTCATCAAGATGTCGACTACTGTCCGGCTAAAACCACATCTAGGTTCCTCAGGGCTTCCTTTCATAAAGAGCATTACTGGATGAGAATTCACAAGCTGTTCTAATCGCAATTTAAGCCCATTTCCAGTGCCAGGTGAATGGCTTTCCACTTTAGAATTGTCTTTAGCAAAATCCTTGACTGTTTCAAGGATTGCTGGCCCTGCAGCCATACCTAAACTAGCAGGAGCTGCAGGTTCGTCAGCAGTGACAGATCCAGCAACTTTAGCAACCTTGTTAGCTAAAGCTGAGGGGTCAGCACCTTCCAGGGTATCCACACTCTTACCATCCTAAAAGCACCAAAAAGGAACAAACTTACACATGAAAGGCTCGAAAATAAGACACATAACATTCCCAGATACATTCTTAAATTAAGTTAAAAACTCCAGAAGGAGCAAAACACAACAGACTGCAGAAAAAAGCTGAACGCTCTTGAGAAGTAGAATTACAACTTGAAATTACCTTGAAGAAGACAAAGTAAGGCACAGCAGCAACTGAATATGCCTCAGAAATCTCTGGTTGTTCTTCAGCTTCAACCTGTAGTGACACAGAGGAAGTGATGAACAATGAATTAACAGAGAGTAGTGCACTTCTCAAGAAAGGTCAACACTATACAAAATCAAAGTGTACAGCAGATAGCAAATCCCAAAATACAGTCCTTTCCTCAAGTCTAATATTCACCCAGACAAAGAGCCTTCAGACCACAAAACCCAAGAAGTTAAAAAGCAAGAACAGAGAAAGGGTTAACCTTCAAATCATCAGTATTTTCCTAATCTTAGAGGTGTAAACCTCAGGCAGTTTGTAAAAAAGTTAAATAGCTCAAAATTACACAATGTAGAATGGAGTGCATAAATAACACCTTGAGGATCATAGTTTGTGGTTTCAATTTCACTCAAACCATTTCCTGCTCCTATCACTCGTGATAACAGGTAACTAGTTTTATTCCAAACCCGGTACGGATTCTTGTTTCTACAATGTTTACAATTAAATTATGAGGAGCAAGGCAGGGAACCAACTACATAATCATGTAGCCAATATACGCAGATAATTAAACTCCTATCTCAATTCTACCTGCTTCCTAGGACACCGGATTACATGATTCTGTTACCCTATTTCTTATTCCAGCTTTCTATATCCCTACTGTCTATGTATTCTCTTACCGGCTCATGCATCGTACATTGGTGCCAAGTGCCAAGACTACCTCCCGACAAACAAAAATGATGGATAATGATTCAACTTATTTCCAGTTAAGTCCTTGTCATCCTCATAAGAAAATTGGTACACAATTATAGTTCAAAAATTCTGGAAAGATAAATGCTCAGAAAGGATTCCTAGCTCACCATGGGAGCATATTTTATACACAAAAGGCACAAAAAGATGAGAAAGCAACATGAGTTACTAAAGCTTATGATAGTTTGGCAGAAGAACGGGAAGGAATGCGGAAGAGGATTGGAATCCCTTATAAAGGCAGAGTTCCTTCAATCTTCAGCTACCTAAATGAAGAGAAACTTTTTCCAATTACAATGTTTGCTCTATACAAGCATCAAAAATTAAGACCTTACACTTTCTACCTAATCATCATTTGACTTTTTCCATTTTTTTGGGGTATTTCATTAAAGGAAAAAAGTTAATTTCCTTTTTGATAAGGATGTTATTATTCAACCAGGTCAGCCCTTTCAAAATCATCAAAAGACAAAACAAAATCAAGCTACCAGTTGGGATCAGCTCTACCCTTCTGATATCTTGATTTCCTTCCACCAACTACCATAAAAGGTAATAAAACCCTGACTGAAGATTATTAGACTTATTACGTGCAAGTTGGAATCATCACTAGATTTCTAATGTGGCATTTTCTGACCCATTAAAAAGAGTCGTTAACCAGTTCTGCTTCCAGACTAACACTTTGACAGAAATAGATAATGATTGCTGCTTGTCCAATACACATTTCCTTTGCCCACAAAGAATCACTGCCTCAGCCCAACAAGATATCTCATTTACCTTGTACGCCCAACTTCTAATTTGAATCCTATATACATTAAGCTATTAAAAATATTCCTTTTATCAATCACATCTACACCATTATCAAATTTTTTTCTTCTGACATATTCCTCTGGCATCAAGGACCCATTTTTCTCAAAATTTACATACTCCCATTAGGCTTCACGAGTTTAATTAATTATAACTTATGAACAATAATAAGTGCATAATGATAATAAAACCCTCAACCTCTATTCCTCCCAAATTTAAGAACCAAGAAAGCAGCATAACAGCCAAAAAAAAAAAGGTTAAAAAAAATGTCCAAGATGAAAGAAAATTCATCGACTAAATCAACTAAAACACAGTTGCAATAGGGATGCAATTAAGAATGGATAAGGATATCAAAAAATATCATTATAACGAGAGAGAGAGAAAAGGGGAAAAGGGTTTACTCTGAAGAAGCGGGCATGAGGGAAATCAGTGGAAAGATGAGAAAAGACTTGGTCCATCTGCTTAGAAGCTTCACACCATGATGCCCAGAAGTGTAAAATCACCGTTGTCTTCTCTGCCAATGTCTTCTCCAGCTCGGCTTTCGATTTCAATTCCTTCACCGACCCTCCTCCCATTTTCTTTTCACTTTCCCTCCTCTCTGGCTTCTCTCTTGTTGTCTCTCCCAATCTCGCCGAAGCAAAATTCTCAAAGCAGGCAGGAGTCAGCGAGTCTGCGCAGGGTCCCGTCCTATGGCTATATACGGCCTGCGGTTTTCGCTATTTTCTGGGTTTTTCCTTTTTTCTTTTCCTTCCAATTTTTTTTGGTATAAACCTTCTTTTTTCTTTCTTGGCCTTGCTTTTTAAAGTCTTTTTCACTCTTTTATTAGAGCATTGTGTGCTTTTTCCTTTTTGTTTGTTTGTTTGTGATTTCCTTTGCTGGTGCAAATTTTGAACTTTGAACAAAGTACAAATATTTCGAGAATGAAATTTTCCAAACGTATTTTAGCTTGTAAGAAAAGAAATTCAATGTTTAAATTATTATGAACAAAATAATGTTCAAACTATAAACTATAACTACTTTTCATTCATATTCTATAATTTATTTTAATGACTTCTAACTTGTTTAAAGGCGCATGAAAGTTTTTTTTTTTTTTTTTTGTTGTCATAACGGCACATCTAATCTAGTCTAACTTATTCCTACTCCTACACTGGAGGAACCTTACTCTAAGGGGTGGCCCAACTGAGTCAAGGAAATCTGACGGAGACTGAAGGTACACCACCACGCACTCATATGGATTTAAAACAATTTTTATATAAAAACACATTGACGGAGAACAAGATTTAAACTCTTGATTTCTCACCTCATAATTAATGCGGGAGGCAAGGTGCATGAAAGTTTGTGAAAAATAATTTTCATTTATCATCATGTGCATGAAGTAATCACATTCTAAACTATCCTCTCGTAATATTTGAGGACCATGAAAGACAATTTCATTAAAGTTGTGGAACCATGAATTCATATTCTTGAGCATTTTTTTTTGGTGGGGGTTTGGTTGGGGTCCTTGGGGAGAGTATTTAAGAGCTACATAACTGAGGGAAAAAATCCCGTATTAAAAAAAGTTTAAAATTATGGAAAAAAATGAAATTTTTAAAGGGGTGGCTAAATTTGAACATTGAACTAAGTAACCCCTATTCTAACTGTGCTCCTTTGAGTTCTATGGATTAAAATGTAAGGACTAGGAAACATACATTATTCACTAAATTGTATAACTCTCCTATGTTGGTAGTCCCATATTATGAAAATACTAAACATACAAATTTTTAGAATCAAGCAATTTACAAAATCCCGGATCAAATAGATGAAACTCATTAGTTTTTTTTTTTTTTTGGGGTTGAACTTGGGATAGTGAAACCGCTGGTGAAATTAATGATAAATAGCTCTCACCTGAAGCATGCTCGTGAATCAGAGAGGATTGATTGGCTCCTCGTGAAAATTGAAAAAAGGCAAATATGGTAGATAAGGACCATCGGGTCCAACGAATATCTTGTTCATTGGCAATTAGCATGGTGCGAAATTTGTGGTGGATGAGAAAGTCTTCCAAAAGAAAATAAAAGCAAGCAAGAAAGTAACAGAATCGACTTCAATCTTTTAGAATGAAAACAAAGCATAGATGATAGATGAGACCCTCTTCTGCTTTTGCCATACTTTCCAGCTAGTAATATGTCCAGTGGCTGAAAGTCTATTTTTTTCTGATTGAAATGAACTTTAAGGGTTTATTTATTTACTGTTTCTTGAAACCAGAGTAATGAATAGTGCTAGAACATGTATGGGATCTGGATTAATTTTCCAATCCACAAAAGAAAAAGCTGTCACGTACGTAGAAGCAATAGTGGATTGAGGATTCACTTTTTATCTCTTGCAATCACAGACCTGCAGCGACTGACTTGTATTTTTGTGGCCAATCAGGGATCAAATCCAAACTGAAGACATTAGACATGGCATCGCCGTGGATCCCATTGTATATGGTTGCAAGCGAGATGGTAAAGGCCAGGCAAGAAGTGATATATGGATTAGATTCCCAATCAGGGACTTGGGGCCTGTGGGGGCATTTTTAGATTCTTCGGCTTTGCTTAATAATCATACTATAGTGATTTGAGAATTGATCCTATATGACTATACTTGTTTGAGTTAAAAAAAAAAAAAAAAAGAAACAAGTTGTGTGTGAGTCTGATAAAATTGAAGTATGAAATATGAAATCTGAAATCTGAATTAAATTATTAAATTGTTAAATATTAAATATAATACATTTAAATACACATCACATTCAGTGATAAGTGTATAACTTATCATTTACTTTTGAAAACTAGTTTTGTCCAGAAAATTCAGTGCTACTTAATTAATTCAAATGTTTAATATTTTATTATCAAATAATTTGAATATGAAATTTAAATGTGTGAACTGGATTATCATATATGACTTGACTAGTTTCAACTTTAAACTGAGTTATCATGACTTTGAATTCCTTTTCTGATTGAGCCAAGATGGAGAACCATATACTGTACACAGTCTAATTGACGAGATAATTTGGACGTACTTCACAAGGAGAATGATGATAGTTGTACACGTACATCAATTCTCTTCAAAGACTTTGTTGAGGAACTCCAAAGCAAGATATCCATCCATAAGCACTTATGGCGTTGCAGATAAACATGAACAACAGAATTGAACCAACTCGAAATGCATGACATGTTGCTTTCTGTTTTATGCAACTTATTTTGTACCACTTTCTCAGGAAAATGACCATGAGAAAACAATGCCATGCACTCAAGAAACTGTTCAAGCCTCCTGCTATAAATATGTGCATGTAATGTAACATACAGACCAAAATGTATAATATAAAAAAAGTGTTAATCAAATCAGTAAATATAGCTTAACGTCCTCTAAATTCTGAAAATGGCAGCATCAACTTGGGCTTACGTAGCCTTTACGGTTATGCTGAGCTTATCAGTGTCCTCTGCTCACAGAGCCAATTTGCTCACTGGTGATCATGAACCCAAGGTGCGTGTACTAGGCGGCTGGGGTGAGCCATACTATGGCGGAGGTAGCAATGGTGGGTGCCAATACGGTGCTTGGGACGGCTGTGGTTATGGACAAGGCAGCGGTAGTGGTAGTGGCGGAGGAGGTGGGGGTGGTGGTGGAGGTAGTTACGGTGGACCTGGTTATGGTGGCTCTGGCAATGGTGGTGGAAGCGGTGGGGGTGGTGGAGGTTCTGGAGGCATGCCTGGTTATGGTGGCCCGGGAAATGGTGGTGGTGGCGGAGGCGGAGGCGGAGGCGGCTCGGGTCCTGGAGGCATGCCCGGTTACGGTGGCCCTGGCAATGGTGGAAATGGAGGTGGTGGAGGTGGCGGCGGTGGCTCAGGATGGACGCCTGGTTACGGTGGCCCTGGGTATGGGAATGGAAATGGAGGCGGTGGTGGATACGGTGGAGGACCTTATCAGTGTGTGCCACATCCAAGTTGCCACAATTGTCACCCTTTTACTCTATACACCAATCATCATCTTCTTCCTCCCGGTACTGGTGCTACTGGGCCAAACAACAACAAAGCAGCAGACGAACCTTCTGCTGCCTTGGCTCCTGAATCCGATTAGGCTAGCCACAAATGGCAACACCTTAATATCCGCCACATAAAACTTAAAAGAGGGTCTACCTGTCTAGATGATTTGTTATCTCCATAAAAAATGAGAGTGATATTTATACTTCAAAATTAATGTTCAATCAATTATCTACTGATCAAGTATGAGCAAAAGTTGCTAGCTTCAATTCTGCTAATGCGGAGGCGGAGGTAAATAAGCACAAACATTTGTGATGAGCTTCGATTCTGCATCTATTGCACCTTAGATTTATCTCTAACAAACAAATACTCCGCATTTGCCGATTCAAAACATGAACAACTCGACAATTCATCTCTTCGCAGTCAAGACATAAAATACAAGAAGGTTGCAACATTAATATCATCAAAATAGAACTGCAAATCCTAATACAAACAGCAATAATTCATCGTCTTATGATGGGAATGACACAAACGTGTTTCCATGTATTATACCAATTGTCCGCGTATTTACATAGACATTATTGTTTTAAGAGAAGGAGATGGAGAATGACATTTGAACTTCAGGACCTCTAATTCTTGAAATCTTAATTTCAACCAATGGAGAAATGAGATTTAAACTTTAGGACCTCTAACTCTTGAAATCTTAACTTTAATCATCGGACTAGGCTTCTTTGGCAGAATGAGACAAATTACCCAAGCATATATTTTATTTTTGAAAAAATATTTATTATGTTTTATGCAATTCAAAATCTTAAAAAAGAAGAGACCTTAGAGAGTTAATCACCAACGCAGCAAGATGTTTACTTCGTCATTAATTCTTTCCCGCTTAGTTTGGATAACCAACTTATCTCAAATAATATTTTGCTTGCATCATAAACACATTTTCCAACCCACCTTTTTATATTCCCAATCACCTTTTTATCTCACATACATCACATCACAAAAAGTGTTACAGTAATTATTCCAAATAATATTTCAAATAATACCCTATCCAAACAAACCCTATAATATTATTAATTCTAATTGTAAAATATACACAATAATATGACACTGTAGAAACAAATGTTTAGATTTTGAGAAAATCAAAGAAGTATACAAATTTAACTTTTATTTCTTACATCATAACTTGATGGGATGCCCTTTCTAATATTTCAAACTGAATGATCGTTTTGAATACATCAACTTTGGCCTCGACATAGCCAGTTAGGCTCTGCATTGGAAGAGAAATAAATTTGATTGGTCATTGGAGTTGTCAACATCCTTATTGCAGGGAACATAGCCTAAAACATCAAGCTCTGAAGAAGAAATTGTTCTCTTTGTTTTTCCAAACAAAATCCATAAAAGAACACCCAAGTGCAAAACACCAAATTTTGGTTCCTCCATGGAACAACCGACATAATTTTCAATGTGATGAACAAGCAGGGAAAGTTTCCTGACATTTCACATAACCAATGACTCTTAGTACATTATCGTACTGCTCAAATGATCACAAATGCATTAAAAAAAAAAAAAAAGGTTATAGCCAGGCTAAGTAAAAGAACTTAAACATTCAAATGCACATGCATCGGTATAAGCTAATGCAACCACTTTAAAGGAGGGGCAAAAAAATTTCATTTCATAAATGGGATGGAAGAACATTCACTTTATATAAGCAACTGTGCAACCGTAATTCATAGGACTTTCCTGCTCAAACTTGGCAACACGTGGATGGTTTTTCAGTATCTGTAATGCTCGCTCCTTCACCACCCCAGTGCCCATCCCATGTATGACAAAAAGAACAGAACCTGGTCCTCTTGAATTGAGGGCCATCTCAAGGTAGTGAGCAGCTTCCTCAGATCGCATACCTCGTAAGTCCACTGTATTCTTGGATGTTTGAAACACAGGTCCATAGGAAACCTCCTCACTATTGCTCATTTTGGAGAAGCTCCTAAGGCTCTTGAGGTTTCTCAAAACTCCCTACAATGTCAACAGGTACACCCACTGCCATCAGATTTAGTAGTGTATGCTCCAACACATTGTTGATCATTTCAATCTCAAAATTAATGCAGGATAGAGAATCGCAACATTCAACTAATAAGTACAATGCAGATCAATCAATCACACCTGAAGGAATATGATGTAACTGAAGTTATATCCACAATGAAAATCTCAAACCAAAAGACAATTCTTTAAATGTCTAATCACTTTTAGTACCCGATAGTTGGATTTTGCACCAATTCAGTCCCTCAGGTTCCATAAGAAGCACATTTAATCTCTCAGCTTTCCAATATAGAACGATTAGTTAACATAAAGTAGCTAATCATAATTAGGTGAAGCATGCAAGGATGTTTAACTGTTGGCTTTGGAGGTAAACAAACATTACAGGGCAATATCTGTTCCAGCCGATGGTTAAAAGCATCAGCTGGTCTATTTAAATATAGATGCCTTTCCACAAAGCAGTAGCAGGTATTGTTTGTTGATTTGCTTCAAAAATGGAGAGCATTGTGCTATGAAAAATACAAAAAAACATTTAGGCAATTGTGTCGAAAATGCCTATTTTCTTCTGTTTAACTGATGCAGAGAGCTGATGTCCACATGCAGTCCTAGTTTCCTCTCGTAAGTAATATCCAATTTCAGATCAACTGTCCATGATATGTCCAAATTGAGAAATTAATGAAGACGTGTGTTCCCAAAAGCTGACTGACCCAAAAAAAAAACGATAATCCTCTAATAAAGTAGCATTATTAAAAAAATGCTGAAAATTTTGTAACATCATGCCTAAGGACAATATATTAAGAACTTTGGAAAATCGCCAATAATTAACAAATTTGATGTTACTCCTCATACCTGATTAGAAGCTGTTCCACCACTAATATCAGCATTTGCAAGAGCTCCTACACTGTTTTTATTCACACGTACTCTGACTTTTCCATGTTGGACGAGGACCATGTCATCATCTCCAGGTGCTTCAATTACAGTAGCCAACTTTTTCCCAAGTCCCTTGACATACACTTGCTCACCAGGCTGTGGTACATACAACCTACCGTCCGAATTCCCAATAGAAAGACCATCAGTAGGCTGATGAGTTTCAACAATGGATGCAATTGCAGACTCTGCTTTCTTCAGCAGCAGATTGTACTTATCTGCATCAGCATTTTTAAGTTGGTTCTCAAATTCATGCACTATATCTTCAATTTCTTTCTTCACTGCCTTCAATTCCTGTTGGATCTGTTGGGTTTCCTTTGTCTTAAGAGTTGCCTCGCGCCCTTCAAGGTCATCTGCTGCATTTCTTATCTTCAATTTAGGAAGGAAAAATGGAGTAAACAGAAACTTATGAAGCAAAAGAGGGTGCAAACTGTGACGTAACAAAGAAGAGTATTCACTGCTTTCCACCTATCTAAAAATTGAAGTGAAACAAAAGGGGAAAATACTCCTGTACATTATATGATGTACTCACCTATATGTTATAGCACGTAGTGCATCAATAAAACACATGCACATAAATGGACGCATGTATAGGTTGAGAAATTGAAATAAAGAATGATAGATATCATGGGCAACAGAAGTTGCCAAGAGAAGAGAAAAGCCATTCCTTGCCCACCAATACAAGTAAACATGTTATGCTAGTGTTATATGCAGGCGCTTTAGCTTTTTGCGCAACTTATGTGACGATAAACATGAATGAAGGAAGCAGGCTATATATGGTAATCAAGGACTGCAATAAAATAGGAGAAAAACATTTTCATTGCATATTGTCTCATAACAAGTATCTCTTTTCTCAAAGACTAAATATTTACAATCGTGCAACTTACATACCTCATAATAAATGCTCATAACATCCAAGTGAAGAGATGCAGCTTTATTTGCTTGAATTTCTAATCTGTTTCTTTCTTCCATTAGTGACTGGTACAGCAAACCTTTCTGCATCTGCACCTTCTCTGGGGTCAACTTGTTTATCCATGCTTGGGCACGGTTAATTATCTTCTCATCAAAGCCAATTCTTTCAGCAACGCTTATGGCATTGGATTCTCCTGCGCTTCCCCAAAGCATCCGATAGGTAGGCTGTAATGTCTCCAGGGAAAACTCCATTGCAGCATTTTCGAACCTACTATCTTTACCTTTGAGTTGAGTCAAGTCAGCATAATGGGTAGTGACAACAGCTAACTTGACCCGATCAACAATATATTTTAAAATGCTGGCAGAGAGAGCTACACCTTCCGAAGGATCAGTCCCACTTCCAATTTCATCAATAAGGACCAGAGACTTTCTGGATGCAGTTTCCAAAATTTTACAAAGCCTTGAAATGTGCCCACTAAAAGTTGAGAGACTTTGTTCAAGCGACTTCAACCAAATATGAAAAATGCGAAGCCATTAAACAGAGACAAGGAATAAAATCGAGAAGAGATATAAAACTATAAAGGGCCAGAAAGAATCTACTACCTGATGATCTCCAATATCTGCCAGAATCAAATCAAACCACGGCAGCTGCGGATTGTCCTGAGCAGGCAAATACATGCCAGCTTTTGACATAACGGAAGCTAGTCCTAGAGTTTTCATGGATGCAGTTTTGCCACCCATATTAGGTCCTGAAATTATGACGACTTTTATATTATACCCAATCTTGATATCAACAGGAACAGGAGAAACTGTTTTGGAATTGAAGAAGTCATTCCTTTGATACAATTTAGCTGAGTTTCTGGATTCAGATGGAACAAGATCAGACAATTTTGTCAAAAAGGGTGCTAGCAGCAAAGGATGTTGTATGCCTTGAATGTCTACTAATAAAGAACTCAGTCCAGATTTCCCAAAACTTTCTGAACTTAAAACTGGACAAACCCCATTGATCCATTTCGCATGAGCAGCTCTAGCGAATGCAAGATCTAAATCCAATATTCTGTCCAGTAAATACTTTATCTCTGAATTTGATTGCACAATCTCAGATGTTAGTAGGCTTAAGATCACACGTTCCTCGAGCTTCTCCTCATCTAATAGCCTCACTTCTTCATTGTTCAAGTTAATGGCCTCCTTAGGCTCTATGAAATATGTTGCTCCTGAGCTGCTAACATTTAGAACAACGCCATCTGGGAGCAGCGACCTATGGGAAGCTCTAACTGCCACACACATCCTTGATCGACGTTTGGTAACCAATGGTTTGCCAATTCCACCAGCCTGAAACATCTGGGTTGCTGTTTGCTTCAGCATGGATTCCAGATTGTCCATATTCCTCCTCCTTTCTGACCTAATAAGCTCCAACTCCTCACTAGCTCTGTCAAGCACTACTGAAAACTTACAATTGATACAGAAATCTATTTTTTCCACCAACTGCACCAGGAAATTGACACTTTGAAGGACATCAAGAAGAGGAGAGCACCTGTTTGAATACAAGGAGAGAGAGAATCCTATGAGTCCGTCCCATAGCTGTTAAAATTAATATGCAGCAGCTTCTACATCACTTATGTTAAAGAACAATGAATTGCTATAACTATCACTTCCACTCCCACTTTTACAACTCCTCCAGAAACCTATTTTAGAGCCCTACCCAAGCCATGATGACAATCCATCCATAGGATGTACATGCATTCCCTCGACGATGTCAAACTGCCATACGAAAAGCAATACCTATTTAGACATGCAACAAAAACATGCCCACATATAAGCATACTAAGATCATAGCAAGATGAGTTTACAGCTTTCAACCATTGTTGTTACTAGATTTGAAGATAAACCCGCACTCCTCCAGAATCAGTCGTGCCAAGGATGCAATCAAGTCAAGTAAAGTCAGACTTATTGACCTCAAGCTCACAAAACCTTCAACTCGACTTAAACTGGAACTACGAATTTTCAAGCTTGCCAAACCAAGCTTGAGCTCAAATCGTTGAGTTAATGAAAGAGCTCTAGGCCGGCTTGAATACAACAAAATGCTCAAATATTTTGACCACAGGTTTTTCTGGGCCTGCCTAACGCAGATGTCCCTCAAATAGGGGATTGGTTGATTGGAAAGCTCAGGCAGGAGTAGGACATTCCATACAAATCTTTCTGATCCGCTAGCTTTTTGGCTCCTCTCAAATCGCATTTTTTAATCGACAGGTAGGGGTTGATGGTCAAAACTCAAGCCTTCGAGCTTCCATAAAAAAACTTCTCGTCCTTGTGTCAGGTTTATACTATGTAACTCAAATATAAAACACGAAGCTCGATTAAGCTCAAATTCAATGAGCTCGCGACTCGGGTACTGCGCTCGACCAAGCTCGACTCAATTAATCTACTCGGAGTAGCACAAGCTGGACTATAACTCAGTCAAATTAATGCAGTTAAAACTTTACTTCATCTTCAAAAAGTTACCTCTCAGAGGAATTACTGTCCACTGAAAACTCTTCCACCTGTTCGACCAAATGTCTAGCTGACGCAAGAGTCCGTTTAAACAAACACAGCTCTTGAATCGTCAGCAAGTTTCCGGCCACTGCAGAATCAACCAAGACGGAAACGTCCTCTATCCCGGAAAAGTCCAACGGCCGAGGAATGGCCAGGGCCGCGGATGTTTGGGCCAGGAGAGTCCTGCTCTCTTCTGGGCTTCGCCCCAGTGGAATCCTGGCCGACTGGGCGGCAGCAAGGCCCATTGACGTGGAGGTGAATGCGGCAAGCTGGGCGCAGACGGCGGGCCATTCTAGAATCCGAAGAGCCTCGGACTGGAGTGATTGGGCGAGTTGCAGACGCTGAGTCGAGTCAGCGGAGACGGAAATGCGGAGGCGTCTGACGGACTTGGGGTAGTTGCAGGGGAAGAGTGTAAGGTAGGGTGGAGGCTTATTGAGAGCGATAAAGTTGCTGCAGAATTTCATTATTGAAACTATAATTTGAATTTTGATGGGATTTCATGGAAAGCAACACATCTTATCTATAGCTGAATTGGAGGGAAGGTTTTGGCTCCAATTAGCTAAGGTGGGCTGCATGGGAACATGGCGTAATATCCATCACCAGAATTTTTTGATCATCTGGCAAAATAAGATGACTAGTATTCTTAGCTTCCAAGTAAAGTCCCATACAATAATTTTATAACGTAATGAAAAAAAAAAAAAGACATCCTAGTAAGGTTCGATTTATCCCATGACAACTTTGCTAAAGTATGTTTCTAATGAAATACTAATAATCCTTAATTTTGAAGATATCGTTATTGCCTATTGGCTCCTAAACCATTCTCATTCTGCTGGGGAACATTCATTATTAGTAGTGTGACATTGGCAACAGAAATAATAATGAATGGATGAAACCGGTTACTTCTCTCAAATCTAAATTGATGCAAGCTAGATACAGTTGACCAACTCAAAACCGCAATGCAAAATTGCAGAAATTTTGTTTGGAAATCAGAATGCCATTCATTTCAATGTCAACTCCTCCTAGACAGACTATGGAATTAGTGTTCAACAGCTGCATTGACAGCTTAGCATACAGCTATAGACAAATCCAGGCATCAATGGAGTATGAACATGATGCTAAATCCCAAATTTACATGCTTCAGGATGACCCCTTCCGCCAGAGCTCCTCCTCCAGTCAATTCACAAGTGCAATGAAGAATCCTCAGTTGAGCAACCCGTGCGGCAATATGCGTACCACGCAATAATACTCCGACTACCTAAAGAAATTCAAGAATCAGCGATCAGCGTATTTGACAAAAAGAAACAACACAGGTTCAAAGCAGCAAAAGGTAAGTGTAAGAACTGAAAAAGACAGGTAGAAGAACCATGAAATTACCAAAGGTACGATTTCCTTATAGTGTTGCAAGGATTGGGGAACCACACGCAAGAGCATGCTTTCCTTCATTGTAAACAAGGTTTCCCCTCACAAAGGTAGCCAAAACTTTTCCTGAGAGTCTAGATCCAATGTACGCCGAGATAGTCTGCAGAAGGAATGGAAGAATTGAGAGGTCATTTTTTTCATTGGAAGAAGCATGTTCGTCACTCACCATGGAAGTTTATGAGCCAATACAACATCCATCTGATTTACAATGTATAACTCACAAGTAACCAAAGCCCTGGGGATTTTTACCAAAGATATCGCCTTCTTACTGGAACTTGAAAAAAAAAAAAACACAGTTAATTTAAAACCACTTATGTACAGAAGTCAACTTCAGTCAACTTCCATTCTCCAAAAGATTTTCTCCTTCTTCCCTTCCCAATACAAAGCATATTTGTTGGTTGGGTTTTCCTATTGGAAACAGTTCCCTATAAAAAATTAAGGAAGTTTGGTGATTTTGAGGGTCCAACCTTCGACCCCCTCGTCCCTGTGAGTCTTCCCAGCTGTTCAACATGACTAAGAAAACCAAGAAGGTGAGTATTCTTGGGAAATTTAATACCTGTTGTGGTGCCAGTGTGAGAAAGCTGATTAAAAAGATGAAATCAGTCAGCACAGCTAGCACCAGTTCTGTGAAAACTGGGTGGTAAAAATGAAGGCTGTTGGAATTTGGGGATGCAATAACACTGGCAAAGTCAAAGCAGGCGGTGCTTACATGTCAAACACTGCTAAAGCCGTGATGGTCAGGAGCATCATCAGTAGATTGAAGAAGCAGACCTTAGATGAATTTTGGTGAAAAGGAGAATAAATACTAAGTTTTGGTCTGAGATAGCTGAAGTCGACTTCTTAATGTATTTCTATACTTTTGGAAAACTATTAAAACTAACACTTTCTTTAATATTTTAACATAAAAGGCAATATTTGAATCAGTACGTGCAGTCCAAACTCCGAAGAAAGTAAGGCTATTCAGATTGAGTATGTATGTGATTTTTACTATCAAATGGCCTATACTATGACTATACCAAAGAAATTTGATCATAGAATAACACACATTCAAGCCCACGGTGCCAAGCCAGGGTGCATTCTTTGGAAAAGAAGTACCACAAAGAGAAATTACAAGCAGTATGTCGATCGTACAGATAAACAGACAGAGTGGTGAGGAAGTGAGAACTTACAGGATGCTTATGATATACAGGATGGTTCTCATCAAGGTCAAATTCCACTTCTGGTTCCCATACCACAAAATCTGCTTCATAGCCAATTGAAATTGCTCCCTGCACAATATTCGGATTGTTTACCAGTTAAAATTACAGAAAAAAAAAATAAAACCTTGGTCTTTGGGAAAGCCTCTGAAGAGGTTCTATGTATTCTGATATCAATGTCAGAAAAATATGACTGTGAAATTAAATGACACAATTCTCATGCATGGCACTTGATTGAAAGTTATTAGTGACCCAGAAAAGCAGATGGGAATTTCACTTCCATTAGTTTTCCTCACAACGGTGGAAATATTACCTTATAACTTAAGCCAGCAAGTTTAGCAGGCTTTTCACTCCACCATGAAGCTAATTGTTCGAGTGTAATTCCATATTTCTGCCCATATGACCAAGTCGCAGGAAGTACGAACTGCAAATAGACATGCATGAATATGAGACACAGAGAGAGTGAGAGACCTGTGATCAGCCCAAACAATAGAATAACGACACATATCATTAGTGACTTACAAGGTAAAAATTTTTTTGGGGGTGTTTTTGAAAAATTTTACTGTAGCAGTGTATATGAAAAATTTTTGCTATAAAATTTTTTTGAAATATTTGATATATTGTATGGATGAAATATTTTTTAAATTATTTTGTATTACTCTAACATTGTATTTGAAAAACTTGTTTTTGAAAAGGCCAATCCAAACGGACCAAAAAGGAACCAGAATCAGTAGTATTTTGTGTTAGTTTTAAATGCAATCTACAGTAACATGAAAAGGGATTCTCTCCTTGATTCAAAAAGACTTCTTGAAAGACGTGATTTTTTTGTTTTGAACCGTTAAGCATGTTGTGAAAGGGGTGAGGACCATAAACCTGCAGTTCTACGAAACAGTTCTCTTAATTGATTCAAATGCTTTTTATGTTATTTGCAGTTCTTTGCTTTACTTTTCAATTTAGTTGTGACATCATGCTTACATAGTCCAGTTTATTAGGGATGGTCTAAATGGACGAAACAGCTGACTGTTAACACAGTAGCTTTGCCAGTTTGCCTAACTGTATAAAGTTTATTGGGCCTTAGCTTCAGATTTGCAAAAGCTGTTTTTGTGGACTTCGGAGGGTTCTGTTCACAAAACTACGCTCGAATCAGATAGTTCAAGGTGGATGCAATGCTTAGTAAATGAAGAACGTTTTGATTTGGATAATTTTTTAAAATGTTAAAGAATTCAGGTCATTGGATATGCTTGTCGAAGCCCAACACCTTCCCCCTTGGAAGGGGCCTTCCTTCCTACACAAAGGGCCTTGAGGTCACGGGTTCAAATCCTGTCTCCGCAACATCTTGATCTTGTTTGTCAAAAATTTTAACATAAGGGCATGTTATGCCATGGTAGCTACCATATCAGAGTAGTAGGTAGCTTCATGATTTCCTTTAGTGCAGAGTTACGTTTACCAAAATCAAAACAAATGTAAACCTTAAAAAAAAAAAAAAAGAAGAAAAAAAAGAATCCAGTACTTACAGGGATTCTTAAATATCAACTTTTAAGCACACTGACCTGCAAAGAAGATATGCCGCCCCATGCCCTCAAGAAATCACCTTCATTGAAAAGTTTGAGTTCTGGTGCTGATGGTGAGTGGTCTGAGCTTAACATGTCAATATCCCCATCCTGAGAGAAACCAAAAGAATCAAATTTGTGAACCATTTGAACCACAAGAAAAACACAAATTTGCATTATGAGTTTGAAAACTACTATCAAAGCTGCCCACAGCTTTTCTTTATTTGCAGCATCACGAATGGGTGGAGCACACTTAAAGCGAGTGTCTCCATCTGGGATCTTTTCAGCTGAAAAAGCTAGATAGTGGGGGCAAGTTTCAACAGTCATGCTGTCGCCACTTTTCTTTGCTTCCTGGAGAAGTAGAATTAAAGTACTAAGCGAACCACAGAATATATATAGTAATGCAATGAGCAGATAACAATTTAAAATGGCAGAATATTGAATATCATAACCAAGTGAGTTAAAGCGGAATAATCAAACTGAAAGAAGTCAGAGTACTCAAGTTATGATAAGAATTGCCCTCCTTCAATCCCTATTTATCATTGCTCTCCCCTAAATATTTGATACATAAAATTCACTCTGACATTTTGCAATAATCTAGAACTGCAGTCTAATAGGAAAAGCTCAGAAAGGTGAAACCTATGATGTGGAATAACTCTATGATGTACTTCAAATGTAAATGTCAATTGACTAAGTACATCATTTGCCAGGGCTTTGCGTGTTTCTAGACGCATTCACCATTATAGACAGATAGAAAGGATCATTTTACAAGCAAAGCCATATTGAAAATGCACTCCAAGTTAGCTAGTAGGTCGCATTGTTGAATTCTAAACAACAAAATGAAACAAAACAAAGAGTACCTTAATGAGCTCAAATGAAGATCTTGCATCTGACAGATGAACAATGTGAAGATGAGCCCCTTCTGCAGGGCCACCTGTTCTTGTGTCTTTTGATACAGTTAAAAGATCCTTAATAGCGGCTTCTTCCCTGATTACAAATGAAGGGGATTCAATGAAAGAAAATATCAGATAATAAGAGACTCAAGAGATCTTGATCAAATCAAGGTATGCACATATTAGATTTGCACTTCAGAAAATTTAGCTCAGTATGTAACCATATCCATACAGCATATGTATCAATACAAGTTTCTGGGAGATCCAGACTTATGAAGTAGGCCATAGAAATATTAATTTTTCAATGTATTACCAAGAAGCAGGCCTTGACTTAAGATATACATCATAAGATCTAGGATTGTCACGACCATCTTTGTTTTCCAAGTAACCTGCATCATCTTGTGGAATTTCTGCATGCACAAGTAGAGGCCTTCTGTATTTTGCCAATACAAGGAGTCCTTCCTAAAGGAGAAATACATATTAGATAAATTCTGGGTGGATAACAAGGATAAAACATTGAGTGCATACTACATAGTGAACAGAGCAAATAGAACACGAAACCAAGTCCAAATATGCAATGGAAGGCTTCCATGCATAAATAAACATCACACGTTAATGTATCTAGAAATATTCACAATGGGGATCACATAAATCAGATTACCTTAATATGGCTTATATTCGTCATAGGAAAGTCATTAATTCCAGACGGACACATGAAGGACTACAGTAGATAGAAAAAAAAAGGTCAAATTGTGTTAGATAGAAACAGGAATTGACGTTTCAGGAGATAACCAAATCCCATGACTTTTGATGATAACTCCACTCATATTGGCTGTACTAATTTCATTACTCAAAGTCATCCTGCTTAATGCATTCTATAACATCCCCATCCTGGTAGAATGGACAAGAAAAATGGTGAAGAATATCAGAACAAGATACCTTCAGGCCAAGAGCTCCTGCCTTCAGGAGACCCTCCAGAGAACTTGCATTGAAGGCATTTTCTGGTACCAGACCTCCCCAAAAACCTGTGGGTGGAAGAGCTTAATTGTTAACCATGAAAACTTAACATGTCAGCGTATAATTTGAAAAGCATACCAACATCAATATATATCCTTCCTGCTGCAGCCTGGAGCTGTTAAGACAGATGAGAAATTATGACTCAGGAATATCAAATTTAACTGGAAAGAATCAATTTTAACAGTGCCATCTAAGCAAACTAAGTGAGATATCTATACCTTAAGTCCAAGAGTTTCTTCAGAAACAGTAGATGGAACACTATTAAGAGGCATGTCGATCAGTGTTGTAATCCCACCTGCAAGGAAATGGTAAGGCACATTATTCACGGGTCAATGTTGGAAAATAGATCAACATGGATTTGTGGAGTAAATGAACTTTAACTTAGTAAACAATATTCCACATCAAATAGCAGTATATACTTAAGTAAGATCATTCAAGCTTGGTAAACTGACCAATGAAGAGCACCTTTTGTAGTAGGTAAACAAATCGGGATAGGGTCTGATGATGGAAAATGGTTCAACTTTATATAACCACATAAACCTTCATGCTCCATGACTTCCGGCAGAAATTTATCATGCTAACAGAATTCTTCTTAGAAGAAGAAGAGTACATGCTTACAACAATGTACTTAAAACAGGAAGACAGATAAGGAATACAATATATATACCAGCCGCAGCAGCTCTTGTCCCTGAAGGAAATCCTTCCCATTCTTCCTTTCCAGGGTCATCAAGATGGGCATGCCTGCATTATTATACCATCTTTTACTTGGGACAGGTTTGGAGACAGCTCATAAGAATTGAACCATTGCAATTTGCACGTAAGTCAAACTTGGGAAGCATCCTATTACTTTCAAAGGGAAATAAGAAGCAGAACAAAGGACAACTAAAGGTGTTCAACGTAATTTAACTGTGTTCATCAAAATTAGAGTAAGCAAGTGAAAAGGCATGTTGCATGAGAAATTAATATACAAAGGCAGACAGGTGGCGGTGCAAGTTCAAACTAAAATACTATTCCAAAAGAAACAAGTCCACTGTGCTACAAATACTAAAACGTGACATAGCAACAAAGATTATTCATTTTCATTTTTTTTATCCTTTCTTCTTTTATACAGGTCAATAATCCATTTTGGAAGATTGATTGGATAATCATAATAAATAGATTCTACAGTTCCTTGCATAAAATGGTTTTGAAGAGAAACCTCCAGTACTGGAAAACAAGGGACCTTGAATGTGTATTATGACTATAATAAAATCACTTTTAGTCCTATCTTCATTCATTTATAACTGAAAATCTGAAGCAAGTATCCAGGTTACACATCAAATCTAAGCATCCCGCATCAAAACCTGATTATATCTCAGTTTGATCCAAACGAAAAAGGACCTTTGGGACTGGTAAATTGAAAAATAATGAAAGTGAGTTTCTACTCAGTGGAATGTATTCAAGGTTTTCAAATGTATGCAGTAGCATACTCGAAGACATGTTTCATTAAGTCCTCTTGCAGTTCAATTATCTTTTTCTCTGACTTCCAGTTCTTACCAAGAGGTTGCAGAAATAGTACACTTGCAAGTGTTAAGGGTTACTCAGAAATATTTGGTTTCTTCCAACAGTCAAACACAAAGGCAAAATAGAAGGAAATAATGAAGAAGTAGAAGAACATAGACTGCTAACAGCACTGTCTTACACATCAACCAAACCAGGCATGATCACAGCATTCCCATAATCTATAACTTGCAGACTCTTGACACTCTTTTGCCAATGTTCTTCTTCAAGCACGGATACTATTCTTCCTCCTTTTATTTCAACTGTCCAATTACAAACCACAGAAAACATATGTCATTCATAACAGTAGGTGAATACTTAACTGATTGTCTTCATAATGAAGTTACCACTGAAAGGTATCTCCCATTTATAATATTCTAAATAATTCAGTAGTATCACTTATTTAGTTGCACAATCCATTCAACATGCTTATAATTTGCAATTACCGTATAGCAGGTAACCTACTACAAGTCCCTCTAAAATTTTTTTTCTTATTTTCCAGTAAACATTCAATATCACCAATTTGCAGTCCTAGAGGTCCAAACGTTGTCTCAGAAGTCCTGAATAATGAAAATTATGAACACACCTGTACCCGATATGATTCCTTTGGGGGTTACAATACGCTTGCTAGCTATCCAATAATGGCTATGAGGGTAAAGACTGCATCTGTTTGCAGAGAGCTGCAGCGCAGATCCTTCAGAATCAATTTGAATTAATGCAAATAAATTGGTAATAAATGGTTTCTGATGACATTTAATCATTTCAACTACTAAAATAGCAATGTAAGTGATAACTGTTTATATTCTTCCCATACATGTTAATTATGTAACTTGTCATCAATTTTAACTTGTCATTAAAATTTGACAGGTAAGTCATGGAAAATGTTTAATATATAATAACTTAAATTGATCTTGTTGGATAATAAGAAAGGAACCATCCTATAGTTTTTGTATTTTTTTAGCTTGCAAGTAATTTCCACAATTCATTTGCGAACAACACAAACAATTACCAAGAAAAAGGCTTCTAAGCTTGATTATAACATTTCATACTATAATTTTTGCTGTTCAACCAATAATAAGTCCCCCATCAACATGATCTCAACTCAAGTGAGAGCAAGGTTGTGACTTTATGGTTTAGTATCTGGCTTGGCTTACAGAGTAAATACAAATGCAGCAGAAATAATACTTCAGTTGTTGGAAAACCTGTGAAGAGCTTGTAAACCCATGTGCCAAGCTAGCTAGTCTAATTTACACCCTGCGCCTCTGCGGATGGCTCAGAGGATTTGCTTATAATAGAGATTAAATAGCAGACCTTATGCCAAAGGATTGCCACCCTAACCACCCCTGAGGCTAATTTTGCATATCAAGCAAATTACCACCTATTTCACTCCTTTCAACACTGTCAACTATCAAAAGAATGTATGTCTATAATATCCAGAATTTCACATCCCTATATCAACATACGTGATACATCCATGTAGATGTCTTCCTCCCCCATACTCTAGCATATCATTTTCAAATCGTTTATCTTTTAGAGGGGGAGGTAGAAGAGGCACTGAGGGGAAGAGGACAAGGTTGGTGAAAACTGAATTTGTTCTAAAACGAAAGAAGAAGACCCTTAACAGGCCTAACGGCTATGCTCTGCACACGCCATGAAAGTTTGAGTATGCTTGCAATTTAAACTGATTCTATTATTCATTTGGTATATGGAATAAAAGCTTCAAACTTTGTTCCATTACGGGACCATTGATTGAAATCCATAACAGTTCCCCTAAAAAAAAAACTACAGAAAAAAACAGAGAAGAAAACAGAAGAATATTAAACCTTGAAAAGGATATCAAGGAAGAGAACAGCAACAGATACAAGAATTGGCAAGAGAGCCCCAATTTTCCATGTCTTTGAGATCATTTTTCCACCTCTCGTTTCTTTCCCTGGTGCGGTGCAATCCCCCTTACTCCTTACTACTACTACTCTGCCAGTCTGCGTGGGTATATAGTAAGACGAGTTCCCACTCCTAACTTCCCGCGAAGTCGTCTGTTTTTGTTTGTTTCACCTTTTTGGTGAGTGGGCATGCACGGCAGCTTGCACTACCTATGCAACTTGTACTACTATAATATTTTTGCCACTAATTGTTCGAATCCAAAAAAAAAAAATTGATTCAAAAAATCCTTCACATTTAGTAAGGAAAGAATCATTGACAAGTTACTGAGGAAAGAATCATTGACAAGTGGAATTACTAGCACATTGTAATTTATTAAAGGATTCTAATAGCACTATGGAGAAACTTGCAAACAAACTATAAAACTCTCCAAATACCTAATATTTTTTTTTTTGATAAAACAAAAACCAATACTATTAATAAACTAATTAGAAATCATCAAATAGAATTTGTTTGATAAAATGACAAAGAAAACTGCATTAATGATAGATAGAGAATACCTGAAATTTAGGATTAAGGAAATAGTATGTTGATTGGTTTGCTTTGGCAGACCATTAGTCGACAGAGTTGTTACGCTTAATCTTTCGACACCCTAAAACTGGCGTCATGACTTAATATGTATAGGTGATAGTAGTATATTTTACTAATTGTATTACGTTTTGTGATTCCATCTTTTTCTTCTTTCTTTTTAAGAAAGTAAGCATTTGTTACTAACCATTTTTTTTTTCAAATAAAAAACGGGTGAAATTTAAAAAACAGGGATCAAACAGGAAAATTAAAATCCAAAACCTCTAGTTTTAGTTTTTGTAATCTCAAACTTAGCTACTAACCATTCATTTCTTCTTTTATAGAGACTATTACCAATTATTTTTCCATTTATTGGCTACTATTATTATTGTTTTAGGAGGATCCGCTCTGGCCTCTAAGGGTACCATAAGAATTTTCCCATACAGCGACAGCTATCGGCCAAAATGGTCCCGTGAGCGGGCGGCCCGACGATTCTGTGGTCCCCGTGGAGTTGTGGAATCTCAGTAGATTCACGAATCTTTTTCCGTGATTCGTTCATTTTTTAAACTTTGGCGGCGATGCAATGGTTCATGAATCAGCAGCCCTGCTTTGAATATTCTTCCAAGTTGGAACTCGCTGGGAAAAGCTGTTTCCACCTTGAAAAGCCTAAAATAAAAATAAAAAAAAATTCAACACAACAGACGATGGAAAAAGCTGCTTCCACTTTGAAAAGCCTAAAATAAAAAAAAAAAATTCAACAAAACAGACGATGGAATACTCTTTTATTCTTTAATGTTGGGCTTCGCCGGGCTGGTTAGTAGCTTCTTCCTTCTTCTGTAGAACAGTAAAAATAGTTCACTTCCCTAACACTGTAGTCTCTGGTTCATTCATTTCTTCTCTATCAAGCTTCAAATATGGGAACGTTTTCTTCACATGTAATTTTACACACCAATGCGCCATAATTTAAACCCCACCACTCCTCTTTTTTTTGGCACTCGTTAGCTACCGATAAGATGAATAGACATATTTTTTAACTACGTAGTCCTTTTTTTTTTGGGTTAATGGAGGCAGTAGAGCTAGAAATATTATCCAACGGGGCACGCATTAACAAGAAATTTTTTAATTAAAATAAAAAATGAGAAGAAAGTTCTTTTTTTTTTCTCCTTCTAAAGAAGTAACTCTTAATAAAAAAGCAAAAATATTCAAGCACGGTTGGGGTCGATGGTAAAGTGGGAGAGATTGTAAGGGTTAAGGAAAAGGTTTTGGATTTACTGCCTCCCACTTAAAAAAAAAATTTCTTAATAGAAGTACTCAAATGACAACTAAAATGATTGTGAGTCAAGTAGACTCAATTTGAAACTTAAACATTTTTGGCTCTTGAGTCATTGGAAAATCTAGTTAAGTCAAGTAATAGAGGAGTTCTTTAGTAGCGAACATCATCAATTTGAAGCTTAAAAACTATATATGTCGGAACTTAAGTTTTGCTCTAGAACAAAATTACTGATAATTATTTAGTACAATTTGATCTACATCACCGCGCTTATGTCAGGTTAAACATATACAAGAAATTACAAATTTGTAATTAACAGAAACCATATATCCAAAATCTACGGGGAGGGTTGGGTTGGGTGGTATGGGGGGAGGGAGTGTAAGCAAGAGGTCTCGGGTTCGAGTCCTTCCACTTACATTAAAAGAAAAAATGTAAAATATATATATATATCCAAAATCTACGTTGGTTCTTGAGTTATTGGATTAAATCAAGCTGGAAATAGAATTCAAGTAATTTTTTGACCCTCAAATTTTAGTACTACTTCACAGCCTAGACTGGGTTGAAGGCCCACTCTTCTGAAGGTGATTTCTTCGAAAGTAAAATCCAAAGTCGGAGAATTTTGCTGGATAATGACGGGCCTGGGAAAAGTACCAATTATCTACAAAGACTAATTCCATCCACAGGCCCAAACGCCGGTCTATTCGGACATCTCAGTTCAATGACCATACTGCCCTCGTCTCTGTAAGAGTGTGTACTGTACTTTCCCCCAAAAAATGTTCATCTCCGTCCCCTCGTTGGTAACGGTCGTCGATCATCATTTTCTCATCATTGCAGAGGAAGGAAAAAACCTGAAAAGATGGAAAAAATGATTCCACAGCAATGGACGCCGCCTTGTAACAATCAATGCACCCATAAATTTGCAGCTCTCATGCAAATTCCCTGTAATTTACTCTGTCCCTCTTTTTTCCTTTTTTTTTTCTCGTTTGAATTTGAAGTCTGATTGATTTTGTACGTTGATTTCTGAAGTTTATGTCTCTCATGAATTAGGTTTGTTATGCGGTGAAAATTTTCTTTTTGGTCAGTTCATTTTGGTTCAATGAAATGTGAAATAGTCTTGATTGCCTGTAAGATATACTACAAATTAAATATTGAATATGTGAATTTTGATGGTTCTTTTCTTAGTTTTCTTTGCGAGGAATTAGTTGGAAATGGTGCATATATTCTTGTTCGGAGGGAATGTACGAGAGACTGTGTGAGAGTTTAAGTTTTATGCGGATTATATGCTATAATAGGATTGTGGTCACTCGTCAGATAACGTTGATAAGTCTAATATTTGGGCCGGTGCCTGGTCGCGCATTTTGACGATTGTTGTTAGTTTATGTTACTTTGGCTTATTTCCAATTTTTCTGCAGCATTATATGTTGAAGTGTTAATATATACAAATGTTTGAAGATTTTCTCAAAGATGGTAGAATTGTCAAGATTTTGAAGTTTCTTTGCATAAGTTGTGGGTGGAGGACTTGAGGTTGTCGCAGCAATGTTATGCTGAATTTGGATGTTAAACAGTGTCATCTGATGATGAAAGTAAACTGTGTGACATGTGCCTCTCTTTGTGTTTCTATTTCCTTTTCCCTTATGGTGGAAGAAGCTTTCTTCATGCGGTCTAAAACAAGTGCATGCTTAGAGCTACTCAGCTTTAGGTGGGATAGTTTTCAACTTGATTCCTATTCATGTGTTTTTGAAATAATGCACAATGTGGTTTCAACTGTTAAAGATTTATGAAATATGCAATATGACTGTAAGATATTATTTGGATCCAAATGAAGAAGGGACACAGTGCAATGCTGGACTTATTTGTGAAACTAACTTCTTCTTACAGACATATATACTATGTGCTCCATTCTAAATTTAGAGATAAAACTTTGATCACAACTTCTGGAGAGTTAGTTCCAGTGTGATTTAAGACAACAAGTTCCAAAGGAATGTTTAGCTTATGAAGCTGCCAAGCTCAGCTCTAGGAGCATGAAATGATCATTTCTGACTTTCAAACAAAATTTCCAGTTAGTTCTCTGGAGAAAAGGTGACCAAACCCCCCTTCAGGTGAAAAACACAAAAAAATGAAAATGAACAATAAACAAAGAATTCTTTAAGTCAAACCTATAGTTCTACATATATCTGTCTCAACAAGGCAAAAACTTGTGCCTATCACTTTCTAGGGTCCTCAACTAGTATGAGAGAATCAATAGCTTAATCAAAAGCAGTTTTTTTCCAAACATATTTATACTGTGATATCTTTGTTTGGTTGATACTTTGATGGCATTCATACCATTCATTACTAGTTACTCCCACATAGCTTTGCTTTTGCTTTTCTAGTGGCTGTTCAGGCTTTAAGTGGCACAAAGGAGAATTCAATGTTTTGTTTATATAATAATAAATATTCTTCCAGATGAGCTGTTGATGATGCCGATTAAAGAGGTAGGCTGTGAGCTCAACAAGTGTTTGCACATAAGACAACTCTTTACTGGTTATGCACATACTGAATATGAGATTGTGCCACTCTTTTCATATACAAACGTGATGTTAGTTTTGTATGAATATTTTAATGCAATTTAACTGTTGCACTTTGTTGTTAGTATCCCATTTTATAATTTAATGTATTCAGTGTTTAGAACTGTAGGTTTACAGGTTTGTTTCGTCCAAAATGATATGAGCTTCAACAATCAAATTTTGACTTTGAGATGATTTTGTCTAGAAGGTCAAACATACAATGGACATGTTCATTGTGTTAATGCTATAAATCAGGTGAAAGAGCAAAGGACTTTGATTTGTTAGTCATTTTCAAGTCAAAACTTTGATTAGTTGTTCATTAGTTACATGTAGTCTTGTTTGTATGTGGGTGGCTTTCTTTAGCAAGGTATTATCTCTTGTTGGTTGTTACAGTTATGTCTGATCTTATCATATTATGAAAATGAAGAGCTATGCTTAATTTCTTTTGTTTATTTATCCAGTAATTCCAATTAACAGTTAACTGAATTTGTGTAGGGAGAGTATTTTGCAAAAAAGGGTGTGATTCAGATGGCGACACGTGGGAGGAGTGTAAGTTGCAAACTTTAATCCGCATCACCTTTCTTTTTTAATAACCTTCTTTGAAAACTTCAGTTGACCATTGTTGCATGTTGTCTAAATATGGAAATGAGATCTTTATGCTGAGTCTTGTTGCATTACCCAGGAAAATTTAACTCAATTGTTGGTCAGGGGGAGGGATGGGTTGGGTGATATGGGGGGAGGGAGTGTAAATGAGAGGTCCCGGGTTCGAGACCTCTTACTTACCCTAAAAAATAATAATAATAATAAAAATAAATAAATAAATTGTTGGGGGTCTGTTGTGGTAATTTTAGAATGTCAAGTTTTTTTGATGTTATCTGTTAACTTATGCATCATATGGTACTCCGCTTGTGTATATACCTATAGCATAATTGAACCAAATGCTGGATCCTTTTATTCAACATATCAAGCTCCTCATTACACATTCTTAAAGCACTCTTATGCATCATAAGTTGCCACATGTGTACCCCTTAATATAGTTTTGGGGAAGGGAACAGATGAAACCTGAAACTTGAAGTTAGTCTTACCTTCTGTTGAAGTAGTCTTTTTTGGTAAGTAGATAAGTGGTAATAATTTGATTCTGGAAATTAGTGATTGCACCTGAGAGTTTGGTTCCTTGTCTCTTGTTGGCAAGGTTAGCATCTCATGTGGCACCCACCTTGTATTGATCTTCTCAATTTGTGAGTACTCAAGTATGTTTAGTTAAATACTCTCATTCTCCAACTGGAATTGTGGCCTGGCATTTGTTTTTCATTTAAGTTGACTGGATTAGGTGCCTATGCCTTAGGTAAAGATGAAATGCTTTGAGAATGTCAAGATTGTTGCTTGGAAATGGCTTGAGCTGGTTGCAAAATATCTGCAAGAAATGCAGAAAGTTGCCCTTGTCTGTCTATTGATGCTTGAAACGCTGTCTTTTAGTGTCTTTGGACGTGAACTGGTGCTTATGTACAAATAATTTTTTTTTTTGTGTGGCTGACACAGTTGACATTATTTGTTTTTTGTGCGAAAGTCCATGTTCTGTGATGTGAATTTCTTATCTAACATGCTATATGGTGACCTTTTTCCCTTTAATATACTGCTTTGGCTTGATATTGGATATTAATTTTTCAAGAATGTATTTGATTAGTTATGTCTGTGGTGATGATATTCTCATTCATAAACCATACTGGGATTAAACGAGATGATACAATAGACACTTAATCCTCAGGTATGGGAGAATGTGATGAGATATGCTATAAAGACCCAGTTTTCAAGGATCACCAGTGGAGTGCTTACATTGACCGTTCTCCTGGTGCTGCCAGCTACTCAGAGGTTTTTGCTATTTCATCTATTATTACAACATTTGGTTATTAATGGTAGTGCTCACAGTCTATTATACTGCACTATCCACTGCCCATCATTTTTCCTCATGTTTTACTCTTTCGTTGTTGTTTCCACTCACTGTTTCCAGTGGTTTGGAGATTTAAAATTATGAATTCAACCTCTTTACATAAGTCTGAAAGTTTTGCCAGTTTCTGACTCTGAAGATATTGTCTAATATTTCTAATTAGTTGACAAGAAGTGCCAATGTCTTGTTGAAAAATGATAAGTTCTATCAAGAAAAAATGCAGCTAGCTAGGATCATGCTTTGTGATAAAGAACGGAAGTTTTAGAGGGTGTTGCAAAATTTTTTGCAGACTTCCTCAGCAGTCAGTATGTTGAGAAGGAACGATCTTCATTTCTCTCCTCAAAATTTTCTTCTAGGGATGACTTCCATGTAGCAATTAGGGTTGATCAATAATTCATTGGAGTTCCTTAGCATTGACGCTGAAGTTGTCCAAGACAAGATAAAACATGAAAACCGCGGCATGTTTGAAAACTAACTGCAAGGTAGAAAGAAATGGAGTTATACTTTTTTTTTCGGTGTTTGATATTTTCATTGGGCATGTTGCACTAGTAGTATTTGGTCATTTTCTGTTGGGAAAAAAGATCTAGATATGGTTCTTTGGTAATACATTTACATAGGAAGAAAAAAACACCATGATTATTTTAATGCCCCCTTTTCCTTTTTCCATTTGAGCAAGTGATCTGGTTCTGTTTATTCCTATGTTATAGTTTTATTACCTTTTTTTCGTACAGGAATGTTTTCACGCTTGTATAGCTGGCTGCGGATACAAGGTCGGTCTCGTTTCCTGACCATAAAGTTGTATTCTTTTATGCTAAGTTTTTTGATACAAGATAGGAATGTGGGGGAACTGCATATTTTTTTTCCATGGAAGATCTACAATATGTAGGTTGATTGATGGCTCTTGGTTATAAGTAAGACAAAATGAAAATGCAACATTTTAGCATGCTGGTAACAAAAGCTTTTGGAATATGCAGAGGATTGTCTATTTAATTGCTTCATGTGAAACGAAAAGAATTGATACAAGAAAAATTTGCTTATGGCTGGAGTATTTATTGATATGTTATGGTTTTCTGAATTGGGACGTCTATAATCAGAAAATTATGTTACAGAGCTGAAAGGATGATATGGCACTCCTTTCCAGCCCTATCCTCCCCACCTCTAGGGAAAGGATGTCAGACCTGTATGTATCTTCACTATAAAAGGGTAATTCAATTGAAGAGGCATCTGCCCTGGTATATGGATGAATGCTCAAGGCTTCCCCACTCCCCTTGCTATGTTGAAAAGAGAGGATAGTTAGGGAAACGAGCACTATCAAAAGCAAAGACATCAGTTCACATAGACCAAGATGTATTTTTATGTTAGTCCGAGTGTATTCTGTTCACAATCATGTTAATGTCGCCTGTGAACACAATTTCTGTTATGGATCTTAATTACTTGTTATTGTAGATGTTTCCTATCATCCTGATGAAATTGCTTTTGTTGTGTGCAGTTTGATATCCCTCCTCAACAAGTTAGTCAAGTTCATCCAAACAGGCCATCCAAGCCTCCTCCTGAGGAGAAACCTACTCCACCCCCTGTCGAATCCAGACCATCTCCTGACTCCAGTACACCCACCATTAATGACGTACCCTCCACTTCTGCATAAGCCAATTCCAAGATTTAGCTAGTTATTCTGTAGCTTAGGGCACTTTAGACTCCTTTCCTCAACACAGGAGCATTATCTAGTTTGTTAAAAGTTTTTATGGCCTATTTGAGCAAATATATAACCGCAGTCATAGATCGAGTCACTCAAATTTCTTGCTGAGGGTTTACATCATACCTTAATGGGTGAAATATGAGTCTTTCCCATGGGTAAAGGATGTACAATTACATGTATAACATGTAAACCTCGTCATTCTTGCAGCTTAGGTGCCTTATGTATAGGCCTTCTTGGATAATTGTTAGCATACATGAGCAACTTTTGTTAATTGATATAGCCACAAATTGATGCAGCTAAAGCATGTTATATTCCTTTTTTCCATTTCTAATATGATAGCCCAAAAGCTTGATAAATAGAATTTTGCTGCGAGAACTTTTTTGAAGACTGCACAGCTGAATTTGTTCTTGATGGCGCACTGCATCAACTTTGAGTCCGTTTAGATGTATGTTTACCGGTTTATGCTTCTGTGAACAAGGAGAATTGCAATAGCTTTGGCATACCTTCTGTTTGAAATGTCTTGACATTTCTTTGCATTCTAAAAGGCCAGTTATGAACTCCGCTCATCTGACGATGGAACAAAGCAACGATACGATTAATTTGCATATGGGTTTATGTATAAAAGAGTGGATTTTATAATTAGGATTCAGAAATTCTTATCTTTGAGTAGGTTGACATTCAATTCGTCAATGTTGGTCTAATGGTTAAGAATGAAGCCTTGGAAGTCTGGAGTTTCAATCCTTCTTCTCTCGTCTTCGATTCTTACATTCCATCCTTTCCTTGTTAACATGAAAAAAATTTCAATTTATCGTTGCATTGTCTAAGTGCACTATTATGTAAATGGAGAAGAAATCTGTAACAAGTCTCAGTTTGTTTCAAATCCTTCTGCTCAACATCAGAACTCAAATCCTTCTCCACAATGCCGCCAATTTCATCTTACACGTAGACACACACACAACAATAACAACAATGATAGGAGTGAGAATAATGAATGATATTGCCAAGGTGAGAGTATTCGAAAGCATAAGTCTATTTTAGCACAAAATAATTTCAACCGTCAATTTTGTTAGTACGCAATAACATGGTAAATCCTTCTCCACAATGCCGCCAATTTCATCCTACGTAGACACACACACAACAATAACAACAACGATAGGAGTGAGAATAATGAATGATGTTGCCAATGTGAGAGTATTCGAAAGCATAAGTCTATTTTAGCACAAAACAATTTCAACCGTCAATTTTGTTAAATTTTGTTAGTACGCAATAACATGGCTGCAACGTGATGCTGCCCAGGATCGAACTGGGGACCTTTAGTGTGTAAGACTAACGTGATAACCACTACACCACAGCATCAGATGACTGTCTCGGCTTATGCCATGTCTATGAGATATAGAAAATTGAACATTTTTGGACTTATTACCAATTACAAATATCGTGCGGGAAGGTTGGGACACACCATTTAAGGCTCGAAATTGTGCTTACCCACTAATGGTGGCTGGCACCAAAACAACTAACTAAAATTCGGGTTTAAAACTTTTCACCTCTCCTAGTAAAGTTTTAGATTTTTTGTGAAACCATTGGTTGAGCTCAAAATTTTAGTCAATCCATTCCTTCTATAAAGATGTTCACCTACGTTCTCTTCCTCTCTTCTCTCTCTTTTGGGGCTGGAAATTTGGCAAAAATCAAGCTAATATTGATCACAAACTAACTTGGACGAAGCCGGAGGCTGGGTGATGGGGTGGTGCGGGATAATGAATACGTCAAGAGAAGACACAAACAAAAAGGACAAATATCTAGGTTTGTCATTTTTTGATAATATAATTCGATCTTGATATGTTCAAACACGTTTGATAACCAAAAATAGAACATGTAAATTAGTAAAATGATACTAAATTTTTTAAGTAAAACTTGTTTAAAAAAATAAGTGATAAACTATTCGCTTATTAATTAGTATGATATACATTAAAATGTATTAGATTTAATACTTAACAATCTTATATAGTTTACTGAATTTAGAATTCAGTTTTATCAGATACACCTAGTCTTCAATGTCATTGAACGCAAGTACAAAAAGCATGGGATGTTTCATGGAAATTTCCTTCCTTCCATTGCATCATTTTTGTTGCAACGTGGAAATTTCCTTCCTTTGATTGCATGCATCATTTTTGTTGCCAACTGCTGTAGCTCATGGAGTTTAATCCAGTACAAGCTTGCAACAATAGCCTTTCCTTGTAAAATCCACATAACTGCAGCACTTCAAAACTAAGGAGTTGTTTGGTAAATAGGTTTTAAGATAAGGAATGGGTATCAATTTCAATCATATCCATATATAATATTTATTTTAAGTCAATCAGAATCTGTTAATGGGTTTCATGATTAACTACTACAGAGTGGCATTTCGTTTGTTTATTATTTGTTTATTATTAAAACACATTATTGTAAAGTTACCAATCACCCTATGCATTTTTATCAAATCTATTGTTATCCCTCAATACATTGTACCTATTGTGATAGTGATTTTGAAATTTGAACCAAACGAGTCCTAAGAAAGTAGAAGAATAATTGAGGATAAATGCCGCTGGTCCAAACTCTGAGCAGCAGAAGTCTCGAGACATCTTCAGTTAATCAAGGTCTAACTACTAAAACCTAGAACCACTTTTAAGGTCTTATGCAATTTGCAAGTCTTGTACATATATTTTCAGCAAGTGATAGGCTGTAAAGATTTAAACAAGCTTAATTTCTACTTAGCTAGTTTGAAAATGGCGAGAGCTATGAAGAGATGCCTGCAAGTAACCCTAAAAGTGTTGAATGCAGCAATGGGTTTGTTGGGCATTGCAATGATCATATATGGTATCTGGATGATTAGAGTTTGGGAGCGAGACATCGACAACAGCTCATCTGTTGCTGATGATGATGATGATGCTTATGCTTTGCCATGGTAAGTATAATCTTTTAACTTATTCCAATTTTGAAACACAGAAGTCGCTAATCTTGGAGTCTAACCTAGCTAGTCTTTTATACCACCTGATTGCCTATCATGTTTAAGATATTCTTAGTCATTTGGCAGTGAAACTCGTGGCAGAGTTCCCATTTGCGTAGCTTAGGGTTACTTTATTAGATACTCCTATATATAAAGCTTCTTATAAAGCTCCTTGATGTTATCTTGGGATCACCTTACCTATATAAGCTCTTCTTCAAGATCAGAGCTGAACAAAGCTCTTTTTCTATGACAAGATACACAATAACTGCAGTAATAGAAGTTGAACTATCTCGTTTTAAATATTGTTCAATTAACGCAAAGTTCTTTCTTGTTAATTTTCACTAGGGTTATTTTAACTACAAGCTAGTAGTCTTCACAATCTTGCACAAAAAGTTCCTTTTTTGTTTATATATTCAGTAATAATGTTAGGATCCTAGGTCAGGTAAGTTTGCCTTGCCATGGTAAGTTAATCTGATGATGATGACGATTATGATTTTGCTTCGCCATGGTAAGTTTATGCTTAAGAAGTATGATTTATTTTTCTCAGCAGATCAATTTTATATATGTTGCTATCTCTTTCTATATATTTTCTATGACACTAGAGGAAAGTTCCTTCGTTTTACTTCATTCTTGGTTTATCTTACCTACAAGCTCTTAGCCTTCACTATCTTAAAAAGTTCCCTTTTTTTTTGTTTATGTGCCAGTAGGCAATTAATGGTTAATTATCTCATTGTGGATGTTTTATTGATTGTTATGTGATTAAATCTCCTCAACACAATATGAATCATATAATCATGCTAAATATTTGCATGGTCATCACGAGAATTAACTGCAAAGTCCAAATTAATATCTTCTTGAACAAAAGCTTTTGCTTTGTCAATTTTAGCAGGAAAAGCTCGTTTCTATTCACCAAAGGCAATTGCTTTGACAGTTTGAGTCGAGTCATTTCCTTTTGAATCCAGTATTTCTTCTTGTGTAACTTGCATTCTATGCAGGTTGATTCATGCTTTTGTTGGTGTTGGCATTGCTTTGTGTGCAATCACATTCCTTGGTCATATGGCAGCAGGTACTGCCAATTCCTGGTGCCTTAGCTGTGTATCCTTGTCACAAATAGATCTCCAGAGTTATAATTGGGCTGCATGGCTTTGAAATTTGTTGACCTTAATCACAACACAGTACTCTTTCGTTGTCTTCGTGCTTCTCATATTGGACACAGCATTGCTAGCAGATGTTCTGCTCAACTCAGACTGGGAAGAGGTAAAATTAGATGTCAAAAGACCTTAACTTTTTGTGTCTGCAAATCTTCTAACGTAATTGTTTGGGTTTCATCACCTGCTATTGGTGCTATGATAGGATCTACCGGATGATCCATCAGGAAGATTCGACGATTTCAAGGATTTTGTGAGTTCAAATATGCAATTATGTCAATGGGTTTCATTCTCGATATTTCTAGCTCAGGTACTTTCTTTGGTTTCTTTACTTGGAAAATCAAGCAATTGCATATTGCTAATTCTTTTTATTGCCCTTTTAATATAATTTATTATTTTATTCTTATTATTTTGACACTATATACCAACGTAACTTTGTTTAAATATTCTCTTGACACATTTTTCAATTATTTTTTTATTTTATATATATCAAATTGCTGCTGTAGTATATTTTTCTATATATATATATATATATATATATATATATATATATATATATAACGGACTTTCGACTTTCGTATTTGTCATGTCATTTCCATCTCCTTCAATCACTTATACATTGAATTGAAAAAAATGAAAAAAAAGAAAAGAAACAAGATTACCTTAACTGCAAAGCCACGAGTGACTTTTCTTAATTTGATGCAAAGTGAAACCATTTTAATGAGTAGTTGATTAGCGATTGAAATTTTAAATTTATTCAAGCTCCTTATAGACTATTCCATGAAATGAATCTGCTGTATTGCATTCCAAATCACTATCTGTATGTTGCATGAATTCCACAGGGTTGCTCCATCTTGATTGCCACAATCATCAAAAGTCTGGATGCAGACGAGAGAATCAACTATGATACTGATAGTGATGTAGAGCATGGTAATTCCAGGGCCCCGTTTCTGAACCCACCTGCTGCACAAACGATTCCAACATTTGCGATTGGGGAACCACAATTCGTTTACTACAAATATGAGGACCGGAGGGTACTATGAACCCAATCTTTACTTGGAACTTGCAAATGCAAATATGTATTACATAGAATTCCTAATTTCAGTTAACTTTTAATGGGTCACCATATAAAATTGATATAATTTTCATGATAATCAGGTAACCGATTGAACTGGCTGGAGCTCCAGTGTATGCTGGATTTGGAAGGGTGTAACAAAGAACTCAGTTGAAGATGCTGTGGATTCTCAGTTTCTTGCCTGCAGAATAAAAGCCAAAACGTGCATGGGCATGGTCACTAGTTCTTACTTTGTAGTAGCAACCCCACGAAATTTCCTTGGTTTGCAGTAGAATCTTCCAAATATGGCCATCACAATCTACTGGAACTTAGAGGGTTTTATGTACTAAAGCCTTAGTCAATCAGGGTTGAAAACTTGATGTTCACCGAAGAACTTTTAAAAGTCTGTAATTTGTCTTTTCAAGAAGAAAGAGTCTGCAATGCTCTGGTGTTTTTCTCGGATCAGCCTCTCAAGTCAAGTTTTTCTCCGATCAGCCTCTCAAATTGACGTTTGTCCAGTCAGTTGATAGTATAATTCTTACAACTTTTGGTACAAATTCGTACAATTTTGATGTAGTTGTGATTTTTTTTTTTTTTTTTACACCCACTTAGTTTCGTCAATTGACAAATTCATGTTTGTGCTGAAATTATATAAGTTTAAACCAAATGTTGTAAGAATTCATAAAAATTTAACTTGAGTGACTCTGGATCCATTTTTATCATATGTGACTTATCCAACTCTTATTAGGAAAGTCCAATAATGCTGGACCAGCCCATAACATACCAATGGGCTTTTGGAAATGAACCCAGTTGTATACGAGGAGTTAGACCCGATTTATAAAAGAAATGAAATTTTGTGTCAAAACAGCTCAGACCGCTACAAATCTCTCGATATAAAAAGTCTGAGTAAGTTTGGTGTTAAATCTCGACCAAATTAAATCTTATTTGTTTTTTCAAATACATCCTTCCAAGATTCTGTAGCATACTATCATCCATCCACCTCTTATCATTGCACTCTTCTTTCCATGCTAGTTTCGCACTATTAACTAACCCACTAATTCCCATGTTAATCGGCGCTATTAATCGATGTTATTTCTAGGCCAGTTAATCATGTGAATCAAGCTTTCATAAATTCAATATTAACTCATTTAATTTGTAATACTTTCGAATTTTGGACCATGAGTTACGGGTTAATATATATGATGATCATACTCAATTCACAAAATATTCAAGTTTTGAGTCTTACTCGGGTTTAATCCAAATTCACTTATTATTGCTCTTCAATTTTCTTAATATAATTACTATAACTGTTGAGTTATAAAACTAATTTAACATTTACATGACTACAACATTAAAACTAAACATGAACAAGTAATAGGTCTTAAAAAGTACATAAACCAAATAATTTTTCAACAATATTTATATCTAATTCGTTCAAAATACATGAAAAATAGTAATAAAACATGCGGTCATAAGTCAATACATCTTCAAAGGTTGGAACTTCTTCGTATGTTTGTGACTTGAATCCAAACATATTGGATGATTTGTGTTTCTAGACCAAAAAGAAATCAACCAATATTATGTCAACACAAAAAATTACTCAAACAATAAAAAAAGTTAAAGTTTCAGTTATGCATTACCAATATTGACTTTCAAGAAAGCTAGTAGAACAGTCTTCAAATATATTTTTGTATTTTGTATATATTTAGTATTTAATAATAATTTATTTGAATATATAATTATATATAATATCAAAATATAAATATTATATATATAGGTAATTTAAGGGTCGAGCCTATATCGGATTTGAATCTAATGAGACCCAAACTCGATTCATATTTATTTTGGACCTAATTTTTAGATTCAAATTCAGACTGACTGACTAAAAGGTCAAACTCATCGAGCTTTTTCTCAGGCCGAACGAGCCAAACTCGAGTTAGCCCGACCCCGTTGATAGTCCTAGTTATTCCAATGCATCACCTTCCACTTCTATTACTCTATAATTATTCCTCGCTTGAAATGCTACAAGAACCAGCCCGACTCACCTTCCATTTCTGTTACTCTATAATTATATTCCTTGGTTTAAATGCTGCAAGAATCAGCCTAACTCGAGGATTGCACTCTCCTCCTGGATCATTTATTTTTCTCTCATTTTTTATTTT
Source organism: Coffea arabica (assembly GCF_036785885.1). NCBI lineage: Eukaryota > Viridiplantae > Streptophyta > Magnoliopsida > Gentianales > Rubiaceae > Coffea > Coffea arabica. The sequence continues at coordinate 11,531,241 of NC_092313.1, read as the reverse complement.
TTTTCTTACACACATTGAGTGTTCCTCACCCACTAGTATAGGAATAATTTTTTTCATTTTCAACGCCACCAATGTAGAAAATTTTTTACACGATGTTCAAATGCAAGACCCCCACCATCTTTCAAGTTTCAATAGAGGGGTGCAGGAATAAATCCGATTAAAGTTGCCAACTCGTATCAAATGAGATACAAGGCATACAAATATGCCATCCAAACAAGGTAGAAAGAATTCCAAAAAGTGAAAAAAAAAAAAAAAACTTCCATAGGGAGAAAAATGGGGCAAATAAATCTAAAATAGATCATAGTATTACATATATATCAACTAGCAACGTCTATACTTCCATGCTTCGACAACATAACTCAGAAAATGTCATTTTAGTAAGAGGAAAAATGGAAAAAGAAAACTAATAATATTACAAAATCTTGTTTGTGTACTAAACCATAAAACTAACCAAAGACTTAAAGAACAAAAAAGGCCTATCCCATGTTAAAACCAGGAAAAACGCGAGGAAAAGGAAAGGGAATGCAGCACTAGAAAAACCTTAATCAGATTTGTTTGTGGTCACTGTAGACAACTTTCTCTTCATTCTACTGAAGGGACCAACAGTGCAATCCATTATATATATGTAGATGACCTGGCTCCAAGATCTATATGACTTCAAACTATCATAATATTCAGGTGCAATCTCCCTCACCTTGTGAAGCTTGTACCCAGGAATCCTAGGAAAATCATGATGCTCATTGTGGTATCCTACATGCCAAGTCATTAGATTCAAGGGACCGTAGTAGGAATATGTTTCTTGGTCTGGCTTAAAGACATAATGTTCTGAGATAAAGTGGCCAGCCATTGGGTGCATTCCACCACCAACGAAAGTTGACAGGATCATATATGCAAAAGATCTCCAGCCCCAGAAATAGACCATAGCTGCATCAACAGCCAACTGAACAAGCAAATTGACAAGCTCCCATATACCAGGCGGTTTTGGTTTGAGAAAAAGTGGCCGGAAAGCATAAAAGAAGAGTTGTAAGACGACCCAAATGGATTTTGTGAGAATGTTTGTCACAAGATGGCCTTCGGCAAGGCTTGGGACATCCATGTCGACTCCATCAACTCCTTGGAAGCGATGATGCTCAAGATGGTACTTTTGGAAGGTGACAGACATAGGTACCCCGATAGGAAGGTTAGCAAAAATCCCAAGCCAACGGTTGTAGACAGGAGTTGAAAAGGCAAGATTGTGACTCAGTTCATGAATGGCCAAGAAGAGGTTGTGGTTGAGAAACGAGCCAAAAAAGTAGGCCACCATCAATATCTTCAGCCAACTTGCATCATGAAGGTACGTTGCAGTCCACAGCTGAAGCAAAACAACCATAGCAATCTGCAAAAGAAATTTGCAGAGCATCAGGCAAACAAAAAGCAAATGACACGAGAATAAGTGCAACATTAGGAGCTATAGAAACTTTCATACTGACAAACAAAGAAACCTGTTGAACTTAGTGTATGTCATCTATGGTAACACATCAACTTGCATCTATCTATCGACCAAAAAAGAAAGTGAAACAAAAAGAATTCCAAGTGTTGATAAATATTCTCAATGTTGGTCAATAAGAGCATTTAATATGAATCTTTTGATGCTCTTTGCTGCCATATGAATACCGTCTCCACCTAAAAGAATTTAAAAAAAAAAAAAACTGAGACAACAAACCCTTTCAAGTACCATTTTCACATCTGCTGTGAGAAGACTGTAGAAAAAACAAGTATTATCTTACCCATTGACATCAGATATTACCTCATCAGAGGCAGTTTTGCAAGTACAACATGCCTATGGTCACAACATACAGCTCAAGGAAAATTAGACAGCCAAGTGAACAGTTGTCAGAGATCAGCAATCTTAAGAAAGATTATTAGCAAAACAAGAAAATTCTACAATTGCTGGGTATCCTCATAAGGCTCCAAGTTATGGGAGGAATCTGTAATTGTCCATTGCCATTCACAGCTAAGTTATAGCTATCTAATATTCGCTTATAATGGGTGAAAATTTAATCAATTAAAACAGAGCAAAGGGCACCTGATCTCTGCCCATTACACGGGTAGCAATTCGCAAATGTGAATCGCCAATTCACCCTGTCCCATTTACAATGACGAAAATACCATTGGCCGACCATGCCAACCAAAAAAGGGTTTGCGTATATTCCAACCATAAAGACCATAGATCATTGAAACTAATACTGAACCTTCCAGACTATTGATGGGGTTCAACAACTCAAAAAAGGAAGATTCGATAAAGTTGCCACCAAACGTTTCATATCCTTAGAGGGAAGTCTTCCGGTTAAAAGGACAGAAAAAGAATTGGAGGACTGAAGATTCAGGATTTAGCTCTACACCGAGTACTTGATTCTTTGCCAGAATTAATGTAAATATCTGGAAGGTCAATAACAGAGATCCCAAAGTCAACACTATTCGATCTAAACAAAACAGCTTTAAAACCTCAAAGATCGCATAATGCCAACCAAAAAGCATAAACCTTTTCCGGCATAAATAACACAATGCATCATCGAAAGCCCGAAAGAACATCAAAAACAAGGTCAATATCAAACTAGGAATGCAAAAATTCAAAAACTTTCAAGTCAAATGAACGCAAGATGCACTAGCAGACACAATTTATAAAAAAAAAAATTTAAAATAAAACAAGAATGATCAAAAGATTAGTTTTTTTTTAAAAAAAAATTTTTGCTCCCACATTAACGAATAACCAAATCCCATCAAACATTTACACAAAATCAATTAAAATTGAAATGCCATTGCTGCAAGTTGAAACTACCTTGAGAAAAGCAAAAGGGTCAGGGCCAAAGAGTTCTCTGATTTGAGGATAGTGAGAGAGGATCTGTCTTCTACGAGAGGCATGGGGCTCATCTGTATATGACCAGAAAAAATCTGTAGCCATTACTCCTTCTTTATCATCTTCTACGAACCCCATTGCCTCCTCTGTTCTCCTCTCTCTCTTGCTAGTTGATACCTTCCCCCTCCCCTTGTCCAGCAAAGAGATTGAGACTCTCTTTTGTTTTGTTTGTTTTCCCTTGGTGCTCTTTTTCCTATTGCCCACTGTTAAGAAATCAAGCAGCAAACCAATCGAGCGGTTTGTATTGATTTAAGAAATTAAAACGATGGCCACTTTTTGTTTTCGGAGGGGAGAAAAAAAAGGAGCTGTAGGACTAGAACCAGAGTACACAAATGGGCATAGAAAAGATATGGGCCATAACTTATCGTTTGGATTTTGCTTATACTCTTTATCTTTCTGTTTTTCCACAAGCAATTCTCCAATCAGAGGGACAGACAGCGAGGGGCCGGATTGACAACTGGCCGTGGAATGGGAAACTTGGCCGTTTCCCAGCATACAATTTTCCACGGCATTTTTTTTTGAAAAAGCATGTGAAACTGAGTTTAAAGTTTGGGGTCCTTTTTATTTATTTATTTTTGGTGGGAATTGTGGGTGTAATTTGTAAAGTTTGGGGTGGTCCTTTTTATTTATTTACTCACGCAACTATACACCCAAACTTAATAATTATTTTTGCCAAAAGCTCTATAAATTATAATGTGAAGTTTTCTTAAATTACTGTCAGATGGATTTAGGATTAATATATGATCTCACTTGTAGACCATATATTATAGTGGTATAAATTATAGCCACATCAGTCTCATTTACCATCACTTTTCAAATATACTGCATGAGTGTCATATGACCATACGAATATTCCATATGGTCTATAAATATATTTCTATACAAGTATTTTTGAAGTCTATGGCTAATAATTTTGTGTTAACAAATTTTTAATGTGATGCTACTAGGAAATATTAGGATGGAGCCAGAAATAATCACATGGTATAAAAACGAAGGAAGACTCAATTCACATGGATAACTGATCTAGCTAGATCAATCCAAATTAAGTTTCATGTTTCTATTTGGAAAAATTGTTTAAAACATCTCTCACGTTTCGCTAAATGAATTTTTCGTTCTTTACTTTTAAAATATTAACTTTACATCTCTTACAAATTCAAGTTAACAAAAATTGATTCTAACTTAAATTTTTTATCACTTTTTAAATTGAAATCAAATGTGATCCACATACAATCATTTTTTTTATATACAAAAAGTTCAGATTCCACTTTTTTAGTGGTAAAATGAAATATAAATCAAGTCAAATCCCATTTTTTTAAGAAAAAAATGAATATAATTCGGATTAAATCTTACTCCTTTAAGGATAAAAATGAATATGTATTGAGTCATTTGTTTAACTATAAATGAGATTTGACTTTTCTGTCCATAAAAAAAAAAAAAAAAATCACATGTGAGTAACATAACAAATTTAGGATAAAAAATGATCGAAAACATAGATTGGAACCAAATTTTACTGCTTGGATATTACAAGGGATATAAAATTTGTATTTTAAAAGTAAAAGATAAAAAGAAAAATCATTTAACTGAATGTGAGTAACTTTTTAAACAATTTTTCCTTCCTATTATGAGGATTAATTCAAAAATATTAATAAACCGGATCGTTGAAAGTATCTGCCGGACACTTGGACTTTGGAGTTTCCCTGTTATGACCCCTAACTATATGAAACTTGGGGACCGCGGTCGGAAGTTACTACTCAAGGGTCTGAATTGTATTTATTTCGATTATTGAGGAAACTTCGAACTCTTCTTGTTTAGTTTCAGACTTCCGTACCCTGGGAACTTGTCAACTTACGTGTTCCCCAAACAAAGAGTTTCAGACTTCCGCAACCCTGGGAACTAGTCAACTTACGTGTTCCCCAAACAAAGTAACAAAACTACCCGCCAACTTTAGCTCACACATGTTTCAGACGAATTCTCTAACGGCTTCCAACATTTATTGTCCCTGCAAGGAGGGTAACCGACTTCACACTTCATATGCTCTTTACCATTTCATGAATTTCTTGGATCCAATTTTTTTTTTAGTCTTTTGTGATTGTAATATCAGAAGGATTTTCTTGATATTCAACAGAAAGTTAGTTTATAAGTCCTGTTTCTATCAGGGTTATGTGGGTTGATCAAACCTATTCCCAAGTGCAATTCCGAAGATGCATTTTGATTAATCAGTCGGTTCGGAATTGTGTTTGATAATTAAGAAACTGACTAGTCTCCCGTTGGCGGCGTTTCTTTCTTTGTTGCAGAGCCGCGGCGCTTTTTATCGTATTTTCATCTTATTTCCGCTACCAAGTTTGTTAGATTGTTTTCGGCATCTGCTTATTTCTGTGGAAGAAGAAATCAATCTAGAGGAGGAAACTTTTCCACAATAAAATACTGACTAAAGTTGGGAAAGCGTGGAGGGTTGTACAGGTTCTTATACCCTTGCTCGTTGGGCGGCCTTCAACTAGCTTCCTACTTGATTCAGCATTTAAGTCAGCCGGCTTAGTGTTTATTGCTGGACGATGCTGGTATCTTTGAGCTTCAGGTTAGTAACAAAGTATTCGTGATATTATATATATATTTCAGTTCGATTCTTTTTGTCTTTGGATCTTTCTCTGTTACTTTTTCTATTTTCCCTGTCCTCAGTCAGATTATTTGTCTCTTTTGCGTAATTTTGTCCAAATACATTCATATCTTCAAGATTGCATAGATTAGTGGGGAGTGATTTGAGGAGCTGGGTGTCAGATAAGTTGATATCAATTTTAAGGATATTCAAATCCTTGTGTGGTCCGATATGTGATTAGTCTATCTAAGAGAGCTTTGTCTGCACCGGAGCTTGTGAATTTCCTTGTACAGGAGGGATTTCCTTCAAAGAACAACAAAACATTGTCTTTTGCTCAAGAAATTTTTGATAGACTGGGGATTATGGCGTCGTCTGAGCTGAATTTGTATCAAAAGCAAGAAAGTGTGGCAACAATGTCAACTAGGAAACACAACAATTGTGCCCTTTTGGGAGATAATGATGAGTACCAGAACCAGATTGATAGAGGAGGAGTTGGTATAAATTCGGTGCCTAAGGATATGGAGATGGGGAAAGAGGGTACCTCAAGAAAAAGGTTCAGAAAGAGGACAGAAATCAAAGAGGATGCTGATTCTGATTCTCAAGATGAAAGGTTAGTTAGAAGTCAGATTTGCAAGGATAGAAGTGATGGCTCTGACATGGAAGAGGAAGAAAGAATTCGTGATCGAAGGGAGAGGGAGTTGGAGAAGAATTATAAAGAAAGGGATGCAGCACGGACTAGAGAGTTGGCTGCAGTGCACAAGTCAACAAGGAAGGAGGGAAATGGGGCAGTTCAGGGGTCTAATGCTGTTAAGATGGATCACATTATGATGCTAAGGGAAGTTTCGAGGCAAAAGTATTTGAAGAAAAGGGAGCAAGATAAAGTAGAGGAACTTGGAGATGATATTCAAGATGAGCAGTATTTATTTGAGGGCTTAAAACTCACAGAAGCAGAGCATTGCGATCTTAGATATAAGAAAGAATTGTATGGGCTTGTTAAGAAGAGTTCTGAAGAGGCAGATAGTGTAAAAGAGTACAGGATGCCAGAATCCTACGATCAGGAAGGGAGTATAAATCAGGACAAGAGATTTTCTGCCGCTTCCAAGTGCCACAGGGATCCTAATGCTGAAAATACGGGGAAGCCCTTTGCTGAGCAAGAAGCATGGGAACAAAATCAAAGGGGGAAGGCAATTCTCAAGTTTGGGTCAAGAGATAGAAAACAAAGAGGTGATGAATATGAGTTTGTATTTGATAACCAGATTGAATTCATAAAGGCAGCAGTTATGGATAGCATGAATGATGAACAAGAATCGGTTATTGAGCCAACTGAAAAATCTGGGGGCAGATCAGCATTTGACGTGCTTCAGGAGGAGCGAAAAGCTCTACCTATTTATCAGTATAGAGAAGAATTGCTTCAGGCTGTAAATGATCATCAGGTTCTTGTTATCGTCGGGGAGACGGGTTCTGGAAAGACAACCCAGATTCCTCAATATCTCCACGAGGCAGGTTTCACAAAAGTTGGAAAGATTGGGTGTACCCAGCCACGCCGAGTTGCGGCCATGAGTGTTGCTGCTCGAGTTTCTCAGGAAATGGGAGTCAAAGTCGGGCATGAGGTTGGTTATGCCATTCGTTTTGAGGACTGTACTTCCAAGAAGACCGTTCTGAAGTACATGACCGATGGCATGTTATTGAGGGAGTTGCTTGGTGAACCTGCTCTTGCAAGCTACAGTGTCTTGATGGTGGATGAGGCTCATGAGAGAACATTATCGACTGATATACTATTTGGCTTGGTTAAGGACATTGCTCGTTTTCGACCTGATCTTAAGTTGCTCATCTCAAGTGCCACACTAGATGCTGAGAAGTTCAGTGATTACTTTGATTTTGCTCCAATTTTCAAAATACCTGGAAGGAGGTATCCTGTTGACATCCATTTCACCAAAGCACCAGAGGCGGATTACTTGGATGCTGCAGTTGTCACTGCCTTACAAATCCATCTGACACAACCACCTGGGGATGGTGATATATTGATTTTCTTAACTGGGCAGGAAGAAATTGAAACTGTCGAGGAGATCCTGAAGCATAGGCTACAAGGTTTTGGAGCAAAAATTGCAGAGCTGATCATATGTCCAATTTACGCAAACCTACGAACAGAGTTGCAGGCAAAAATATTCAAGCCCACTCCTCAAGGGGCACGCAAGTGTGTCCTGGCGACAAATATTGCTGAGACTTCATTGACGATTGATGGGATAAAGTATGTTATCGATCCAGGATTTTGCAAAATGAAGTCTTACAATCCCCGAACTGGGATGGAGTCATTATTGGTTGCTCCTATCTCAAAAGCATCTGCAGATCAACGGGCTGGTCGATCTGGACGAACGGGTCCAGGAAAGTGCTTTAGACTGTACACTGCACACATTTACTACAACGACTTGGAAGATAATACCGTCCCGGAGATAAAAAGGAGCAACCTATCAAATGTTGTGCTTACTCTCAAGAGCCTCGGCATTCATAACTTGTTGAACTTCGACTTTATGGATCCACCATCAACAGAAGCTTTATTGAAAGCCCTGGAACTTCTTTATGCACTAGGTGCGCTAAATAAGCATGGTGAGCTGACAAAGGTTGGTAGAAGAATGGCAGAGTTCCCTCTTGATCCAATGCTTTCCAAGATGATCGTAGCTTCTGAAAAGTATAAATGCAGCGAGGAAATCATATCTATTGCAGCAATGCTCTCTGTAGGAAATTCAATATTTTATCGTCCAAACAACAAAAAAGTTCTCGCTGATAATGCAAGGATGTATTTCCATGTAGGGAATTCCGGGGACCATATTGCATTACTTAATGTCTACAACTCTTGGAAGGAAACAGACTATTCAACACAATGGTGTCATGAGAATTTCATACAAGTCAGAAGCATGAGGCGTGCAAGAGATATAAGAGATCAGTTGAAGAGGTTGTTGGAAAGAGTTGAAATTGCCTTGACATCAAATCTCAATGACTTAGAAGCTATTAAGAAGGCCATAACTTCTGGGTTTTTTCCTAATTCAGCAGTCATGCAAAAGAATGGACTATATAGAACTGTAAAACTGCCCCAAACTGTATATATCCACCCTAGTTCAGGCTTACTGCAAGCGCCTCCTAGCTGGGTAATCTACCATGAGTTGGTCTTGACGAGCAAGGAGTACATGAGACAGGTGACTGAATTAAAGCCAGAGTGGCTGGTGGAAATAGCTCCCCACTATTTTCAGTTGAAAGATGTTGCCTATCCTGATTCAAAGAAAGCAGCCGTGTGAAGGGGTTGCACATCCTACAAGTGAACATTTACATCCTTCTTGAACTGAAGAGATGGAGTCGCCTAGCCATCCAATCCTTTGATTATTTATTTTATGATATGCAAAATTAGGATATGATTCATTTTAATTCCATGGAATTTACATGTCTTTTGATTAACTTTGCAGTGTCATTCGAGAACTCTCCTCTTTCATATGAAGCAAAACATGGCTACTATGACATTCCTTGAAGGCGCTTTTATTTTTCTTCTATTTGGTGTGAGGAAGATTTTTTATGGAGATCAAATGTAACAGAATATGATATTACGATTGACTCATAGGTATGTATGCTCTAGTCTTTTCCTTTTGGTTGCCTAATCATTTCTTTCATAAAGCAAGTTGATGGAACTATAAACGCATGTTCTTCGCTACTTATTCCTGGTATGCTGCTTTAAGGTTCAGGACTCTCTTCAAACTCACTGCTTCTTGTATCGATTAGGAAGAAGAATAAAATGGGTTTATCCTCATTCTGATTCATGATTGTATTACATTGTATATGTTACATATTACTGGTGTTTTCTGGGAAGTAGAGTCGATGGACAGAAATTTGAATTTTTGTGTCTTACCTATTTAGTTGATATTGCACTTACATGAGCCATGGACGGATGAAAGGAGAGATGCAACAAGATATATGTTGCAGAGTAGTGACTGAGCATGGTGGAATAGGAACACCTGCTGGTCCTTGTCGTAACAGCAGCAGGTTAATAATGATTTGGTTTACTCTTTTGAGTTTGCAGATGGTTTTCTGCTGTTCAGAAGCTGATTTGGAATTCTTGGTGTTCAATATTCCCTGATGCATAGCACTAGCAGTAGCAGAGAGTGCTTAGTCATGCTCAGGGTCTGCGATACTGGGTGCTTCGACAACGGCAACTAAAGCCTCCGCAGCACCAGGTTTTATTTGATCTCATAACGTCAGCACATAAAAATCAGGTTCTGGAATTACTTCAATGTTTATAGACTTCCCCCCTCCACCCCTCTCTTTCGTCGCTCTCATTTTTTCACCTTAAATCCAAGATGCAACAGCAAATTTTTCAGCAGATTGAGATTGTTAGACGTGACAAGTTTTTCTTTTCTGGACAGGGGACCAAGATTTGTAATTTCATGATTCAAAACTTCCCTGGAAATGAATGAGATTCAGGGTGAGCATCCCTTGAGCAGCTAAATTTTGTAATTTGAGATATGGCAAGCCACAGCATGCAGCTGAAGTTGACACTCAATGGTACAACAAAACTTGATGGATATGTTAGCAGCTTTAGACTCAAATTACATGAAGATGTGATAGTTATATTTGCTTTGCTCTTTTGTTTGAATGCAAAAACAGCTGGCGAATCACCCAATTTTGAAACACAACGATAATCAATTGAATTCCCAGTTTGCGTTGGCCAAGCCAATTGCATGTTAAATGCTTAGCTTTTGCAATTCCTGTCCGTCTTAACGAACTTCGCTCCATTGCAGTCGAGAAGCGTTTAGCGTCTGTCTAATAAAAGATCCATAAGCCCCTTTGTCCCCTTTTTCAATTCTGTCGTCCTAAGAAATCCCATGCAGAGTATTTCTCTCGTGCTTTTGCCTGAATTATGCAGCCGCTCGCCATGTTTGAAAATTGCCTGATGTCCATAGAGTTGAATAAATGACCATGCAATGGCCATTTTTTAACTTCCTGCCATAACTTGTCGACGTCTCGTTTGGTCATATAGTCCAATCTCCTTTTCTAGTTAACAGGCTACTGTTAAGAACTGCTTCGACAACATTATCCATCTCTCAAAATAGATATGACCTTATTAGCTCATTTCACCAAACCACAGGATTTCATCTGCAATCCACGTCATTTAACTACTATTGAAACATCCCCTTGCGTGTGCGTGTGTGCTACAAAGACATTGAAGCAGTCTGAGGAACTGCCACATATTCAAGACAATCAAACAAGAAAAGCATTCATTTGTGTTATTGGCATACCCAGATCTTAAGAAGTCCTTCAAAGGCAATGCAGGGAAGAATATCCAATGAGATAAAGGACTGTTTAACCGAGTCTTTGAGCTGTACATATATACGATTTTGCTGCATACAATTTATAAGCCTCTTCTAGCTATTCTAACTTAAATTCACCCACAGCCTACAATAATACAGGCGGGGTTTGTCAACTTAAAGGTGGAAGGAAACCAGTGCATTTCTAATCTAGTCGAAGAAGTTATTATAGGGTTTAGAACACCCAGAGACACAGCAGCACTTCAGGAGACCGCTCAGACAAAACCCTTTTCCCTACCTTAAATGATTATCGTAAGTGTCAAAAAGGTTATCCGGAACAATAAGAGGCAACTTATCTATATACATAAAGAGCCTTCTCAGATTCTCCCTTGTTATGGTAGCCATGTCCACGACATCCTTGCTGTCCATAAGCACCCAGAGATCACCTGAGTTGACCCTCTTCAGGCTATCACGGCAGAAGGGGCACGATTGTGACCTTAAACGCCTGCGATAACCTTTTTGCTCAAAAAAGGTTTCAGGAATAAAGAGAAATATACGTACAAGATCAAATTATAGTATGGCAATGTCCTGGAGAGATGTCAGCAACAAACGATTACACAAAATAGATAGGGAAATCCACTATATATAAATCATGGCGAACTTTATTCTTGATTATACTCTCCTAATTTTTTTTATCAATTTTTTTGTGGGTAGGTGGGGGGAGGGGAAAGAACATTCTGCTAAAGGAATTTCAATTTCATTTTCCCATAAACCTGTCCATGACAACCTGTGAAGGGTATCTAGATCCTTGGTCTGTAAAACACTTGCTCCCAATGGTTAGTGATGCCCACCTATGAAGCTGAAAGCTAAGAAAAAACTTCCAGAGCAGTGATTTCAAAACCCAGTGTACATGACTGTCTTGCTTAAGAATAAAAGAGATCAAAATTCTGGAACTTATGATAAAGCAAACCATAAAACTTAGATTTTCTACTGCAGACATTTTTAGCTACAGGAAGGTACTTTCTACTTGTCTATTGATAGCACTTGGATCTCTGTAATACATCTATAATCACGTCTGTACCCTACTACTAAAAAAAAAACCATATTCATTATTAATCAGTTAAACCACACTTGTCACGATATGTCATGTTCTAATGCTATTATATTAAAGTGAAAAGTGAATGAATAAATAACCCTAAAGCTTTGTTCTAGTTGGTTGCTCCAATATTGCATTATGGAAGGAACAAGACCAAATTTGCTGAAAGTGCTCTTCCACTGGATACAAAACTTTTCTTGGTATCAGGAGGTAAAGGAAAAGAGGATAGAAAAAGCTATTAGGAAGCAAAAGCTCTAGCTTACAAAAGCATGTTAAAGCATTTACTTAGTAGGGTGACCAATGACCAATATATCTGTTAAGTGTTCTTTTCATTAAAAATAAAATCTTTCTAGTAAAAATAATTTACCACCCCACAATTGGAAACTATCAGAACATAATTGTGATATTAAGCACCAACAACTTTGACCAAGCACATGAAAGCATTCTCGCTATGCTCCACCTCTGATTTTTATGCAAATACACCAAAACCACCTTATACTTGGACACCTAGGTAAATGAAATGAACACATTCAATAAAAGATAAAGCAAGTTGTGTTTTCAAATATAATGTTTAGTACTAGGACACCAGTAAATAAAATAAACACATGCAATAAAAGGTAAAGCAAGTTGTGTTTTCAAATATAGTGATTAATGATTGTTCACTTCTTGCTGGAATGAATGAGAGAAGAAACGTGACTCGCAGAATTAGGAGAAAGAGTTTAAAATCATCCACTCAGAAACTATTGCAAGAGGGATCAACTGTTTTTGAAACCACCTTGCAGACCAGATGGGAATCATACAGTAGTCTGTAAGCCAATAAAAGAACATGCTGACAATGACAGCAGTAGGAGTAAGCCCCTGAATAGCCAATCACTTTCCCCCCTCACAACCAGTAAATCATTTCCACATTCATATATAATCTAATCTGGGTGCTATCACCTTTCAAGACAACCACATACATTTGGAAACTATTGCTAGAAGCAGAGAAGGCACAGATAAAGACTTTTCTAGGATAAGGAAGAGATAGTCCAGGTAGTTGTAAACCTTGCACTGGCTTATTTTCCTGGACCAGTTTGTTCCTTTATACTACACAATATAGGAAACATATCACTCCAAATATCTCAAAAGGTTCGAATGAAGAAGTACCTTCAACTTGCTCCTGACATTACACACTAGTAAACATCCGCATGTTTAATATCCACTTGTGCACAGGATTAAAGAGTAACATATCCAATCAAGCAGAGTAAAACTTGATTAGAAGTAAAGAACGAATCCAAAAAGTTAAGAAGCAAGTAATTGCCCCACTCTTCTGTTATAGCACATTGACTGGCGCATGAAGACAATTATGTACTAGCATTTTCTTTTGGCACATACTTCATCGGTGGAATCCCAATTGCAACATCTAGGTTCTCTGAATAGAAATACCTACATACTATCACGTATAAAATTGTAGCTAGTAGAGCTCTGTAGTTGTTTTACAGCAGAGGAAACACTTTTAACAACTTCATTGTAATATAAAGCTTGTAATAAAAAGCACAACAACCATTATTTGGTAAGCCTGTTTCCATAATTGAAGCTATGTCACAATTTTCCCCATCTCCAACTCCACTTGAACCCCCCCCCCTTTTTTCCAATTGCAAAGCATTGATGAAAAAGTAATTACTCAACACCTTCAATTCAAGTTCTAGAGTACGATAAATGTCAAGTTCTAGATGCGAGTTACATAATAGCAAAAGCAAATTTCAAAAAAAAAAAAAGAAATATACTTAAAATGACCACTTATTAAGAACTAGCTTTTTGCTCATTGCCCTGCTTACTGCCCATAAGCTGGACCATGGACTTCAACACCACAGTGACTATCCAATTCGACCTGTCATTCATCTGAGCTTCTTCTCCATTAATGTGTGTGAACATCTAAGATTATAAACTTGCAATCTAACACTAGATTTAGCAAGATTTCTTTATTTAATCTCACATATGTATAAACCTATTCAAAACAAAGCTTTTGTACTGTAGGATCTGTAAAAGTATATAATCTTACAAATATACAGCTGCACATGCCAGTATAACATACTTTTCAGAACAGCAGATACTTATCAGTTTACATTGATAGTTCAAATTATGCTAGAGTTTCTACACAATAATAATAAGAAATAGTTTATCTTCGGTCGTGAATTTTTGGCTATTTCATTCCAAACTGTCTTTTGAAAATGAAACTTCCCCACTTACATTGTCCAGATGTAACTACGTAGCCATATCCCACCAAAACTATTTACATTGTGGATATGCCTCTGACTCGGAATTAAATAAACCAAGCATATATTCCAACATGGAATGCAGTAAAGGCAACATAGTTGATAAGTGACTGTCATTGATCCTGAATGATGCACAGAGGAGGACAAAGTAATTATAGAGATCTAAAGAGAAGTAGCAAAAGAAGGAAAAAAGAAGAGTACCATTCACGGTAGCATTTCATGCACATGGCATGGTTGCAGTTGGGCAAGACTATTTTGCTGTTCATCTCCATGCAAATACCACATTCTTCCTCCCTTTCAACTTCTAGCTCCGAAATTTGCCGGTGTTCCTCTTCATCTCTTCTTTTATATCTTTCCAAGCACACTGCTTTTTGCTTTTTGTCTTCTGTGTCGGTAACCCCCCTCTGGAGTTGCATTAATGAGGGATAGATAATAGCTGCAAAAGATTTCAAATCATAGGTGTAAATTTCATATTACATAATTAAACTCCTTACACCCCAAGAATTCACCTCCTTAAAAAAAGGGTTTATGAAGCAGAAGAGAACATAATTGCACAAAGTTACCATAGAATTCTCTAATGCTTGCTTTCCTTTCATGAGTGGACATTGTTGTGGTGCCATCGACGTAAACCTAGGGCACGAGACAAGCTGATAAACTAAGCTTATGGAAGACCTTGCATGACTCAAATTGAATATGTTACCTTATAAATCAGGATTCTTAACAGGCCAAGAGCACCAGCTAGGTGACAGTCAGTCCACTGAACCAGGAAAAGGAACAGGTGTGCTGCTGGACTGTAGGACATTCTCATCTGCAGGCAAGCACCATCATACTCCCGTGGAAAATCCGAAGCCCTGCAATGACCATATTGCAACTTTCAGATTCTAAATCAAAATCAACAATAACAGCAGCACTGCTAATTACAAACCAATTGATCAATTGACAAAATCTAATTGGATTATACATAATTTAGCGGAAAATTATTTTGTCCAGACAAATGCGCTTGAATCAATGTGGTTATGCTTCTATCAAGAGTTTCTTTCTGATTTTCATGTAGAAATGGTAAATACCCTCTTTTACTTTAGTGTGCCTTAATTTAGTTGCTCATTTTGTACCATTTCCTCTTTTTTCCATCACTTTTTGTGAATCAGCTATCCTTCCTCTAAATTTCCTCAAAAGTTGTCATCAGGATTTACGCAAAACTCTAACAGATATATAGAATATTATAATTATGTTGTAATTCCTTCGCAGTTTTATCAGCCCCACGTGTTTTAGGTAAGGCAACCGTCCCACTAACCAAAGGCCCCAGCAGGGAACAGTGCTCAACAATGACGTGCTTATCTGCCACCAAAAAATCAACATTCACCAAACGCGAAAAAGAGAGAGAGGAAAAAGCACCGGGGTAAAATGGAAGGATATCTCATTGGGAACTGAATCTACCAAAGTCGCTATTGATGAGCATTTTGAAAAGGTTTACCAGAAGCTAAGCATCTGATTAACTTGAAAAACGATACCTTTATCGCACTTCGAAGCAATTCTTAAAGTAAACTTCAAAGGAAAATTGAACCCCACATTTATCTAACCATCAAATGCACATTCCCTTAACATCTTACTGGGAAAAAAAAAAGGATGAACAAGAAGAAGAAGGAACTGCAACTACATGGATTTTACACTATGAAAAACCCAATAAAAATATAATCAAAACTTTTTACAAGTAAGATATTAAGAAAAAATTTCCATCAGAATTCAAACTTCATTTTAAAGAACTTGACTAGTTATTTTTGTCTCCAATTTCACCAGATTAAAAAGTGGAAGCCTTTTATACAAAACAGAAATGTGAAGTCCGGAAGAAATTTTCAGCTAAGACAGAATTTTCGAACAAATATAAAACCAAAACCAGAAACACAAAAACCCTTTAAGAGTTATCCACAAAAATCAAAACTTTGACCTGAAAATAAAAATGGCAAATGTTAAAACAAATGTTAAGTACCGCTCATCTGTGATCGAAAAATTACTACAAAATTTAAAACATTATCAACAGTTTAAAAGAAAATTAGACAACAAGAGGAGAAAAAAAAAAAAAAAGGTAAGCCACATAAAGGAAAGATTAGACTTACAGAGTATTGGCATGCTGAATATCAGCTTCAAGAACTTTGAGAGAATCCTTAAATGACTTCCGCATTGTCCCTCCTCCGGCTCCCCCAACTCCTCCCCCCCCCTCCTATATACATCTTTCTCCAAAAATCAAATGGGATTTTTCGTGCAGCTCTTTCCCTTTAATTGCTTTTCTTTTTCCTTTCTAGAAACTGAGATTCCTCATCCCCATGGATAAAAAATTCAAAACCTCGTGAGCTAGAAGGTTCTTCAGTTACTGCGCTGATTTTCTCTGTCTAGAAAGAAAGATTTGATGAATATATTTTTTTTAAGCTGTGTGGTGGGGTATTTCGATGAAGAGTTCTATACTGTTCTTCTCTTCTCTTCCCTTCCTTTCTTCTTCAATATTCAATCCAAATGCAGACAGCGAAAATGGGAGGAAAAACTGGTGAGATAGATAGGGAGATAGAGATAGAGAAAAACAAATTAAAAAGAAGCCATGAGTCGTTTTCCGAAGGACACGTGGATCGGGCCGATGACGCTGCCCCCGTATAGCTTTAATTAATAAAATATCAAAATAATGAATGCTAACAAAATACTTATTAGTCCCCTCCCCTTTTAGATGGTTATTTTTTGAAACTTATACAAAAAAATACACGCGTTAGTAATTTGATGTATATGTAATAAAAAAAATGGTTAAAAATATGCTCGAAAAAAAAATGTAAAAATTTTTGAAAAAAAATTACAATCCAACCAAAATCTAAAGTATGCTTCTTTTTTTTTTAATTCAATTTTCCCCGTAACACTCAACTCATCTCTCGTCGGAGTAATATACAATGATACGGTTACTTACTGTGCTACTAATATTAGTATATTCTATCCTCAAACAAAGAATAAAAATAAAAAGGTTAGTTAGGTTTGGCGTAATTTAATCCACCTCTCACTATTTTTACTTTTATTACAAAGTCCACCTCTGTCAACTTTTGAATTGCATAGTGTTCATAAAAGGTGTATTGGGAGATTGCAATTATTTTTTTTGCATAATCTTGAGATTTTGGAAAATAAAAAAAGGTTCGTATAATGCGATGTCAAATTTTATCATTTTAGAAATTAGGCGAATTTACGTGAAAGGATTGCATACATACTTTTAATGCACACTGTGAAAGATTAATGTATCTACGCATGATAGGAACTGTCGAGAAACGTAATTAACGCTAATTTCACTAACAAAATTCATGTGGTGGTCCATTAATTCTATAATAATCAATGAGACGCAATAATTAATAACCGGAAATTTTACTCAATTTGATATGATGGGCCTGACATTTGTTAAAATTACGATGGTCAATTTTGATTATTCTAATCAAAATGTGATGAGTAGAACTTTTCAAAAGTTTAAGGACTTGTTTGAACCATCCATTTTTGTTTGAACCATCCATGTTTCATTCTTTTTGAAAAGTTCAGACCCAAAATCCAATCAGGATACGCCATCCCTTTTTGCAAACGAAGGAAAAATGAATCAGCTCTTCAAGAAAAATTAAAAGAGTAAATAGCAGCTGCATCAGGTTTGTTTGGATAGATATTATTTGGAATAATTACTGTAGCACTTTTTGTGATATGATGTATGTGAGAAAAAAGATGGTTAGAATTATAAAAAGGTGGGTTGGAAAATGTATTTATGATACAAGCGAGATATTAACAAATGTTGATATGGTCAATTTATTAATTGAAAAATTTTTACTTTTTAGAGTAGATTAATTATTATTTATCAAAAAAATCTACTGTCCAAACAACCCAATATAATTCAAAGTAATTGTGGTTAAAGGAAAAAAAAAAGGTTACAAACTCAATTGTGGAACGTATTAATGCTATTAAAATTTTTTAGAACAAGATCTTGTTTTAAAGTAAGATTTAACCACTTGCAAAGTTTAGAATGTCTATAAATATAGCATTTATTTTCACCAACGAAATAATATCTCTCAATATAGAGCGTGAGCAAAACAATTTGGTGTTAAAAAAGATGTCAACTTTTAAATTTATTATTGTACTATTATGGAAAAGGATAAAATGGTTTTATGGTCCCATACTCTTAAAGAAAGATGTCGTCATCTTTTGAATTATTGTTTGTACCATTTGAAGGTCTTTTTTTTTTTTCAAAAAAAAAATGTTGTTCGAACTAGGACAAAAGATTAAGATTCAATTGAAAATTCTTACATATTTTACGGGGTTAATTGTCATTAACCCTTTTTCACTCAAGTGGAGAAATGGACAGAGGAGTGAGTGATCGGAGGGGGTCGAACGTTTGTCAGGAAAATGAAAAATGCATAGCATGTAATTTGGTACGCACGCAATATAATTTATTTTTAATAATATATAATTATAAAATAAATTTTTTTGACCCACAAACATAATGTGAAAAATGATATATAAGATGTAATTTAAAATTTATATATTTTTTTAATCAAATTTGGACCATAAACCTTCAAAAACTATTGCTGGAAGCAACCGTTCCTGCCCTCCTCCGTGAGTGATCCATCAACTTGGTGCATTTGCTGGTGACACTGCTAATGCTACCGCTGCTCTTATCCACTTTCTCTGTCTTTAAGGATTTCTTTAAGTCTGAGATTGTGTGCTATCTTTTTGTTTTTGTCTGCCACAACATGCATTGCTTTCGGTTGCTAGCTTTCCCTCCACGCAGTCTTGGCCATTACCCTTCACCCTTTACTTCTTGCCCTCCTTTTTAAAACTAATTCCCTAATTACCCCAAGACTTAATAATTGCTTTTACTTGATTATTACATAACTTGAGATTAATTACTTAGAATAATTTGAGAAAATGTTCCATGCTCTTTGGTTAAAATATTAGTCCATAATCTATGCAAATGATCTTTTAATCAAAAATTTAGTCCTTGACCTCTTTTTCATGCTCAGGAAGGAAGCATGCATGAATCGTATAGCATATTTACATAAAAAAAATGTAATCCAAATCCAGTTTGAATTGCTATTTTTTGAAATTTTTATAGAAAGATGTACTGTAACGATTCAATATATATAAGGTAAAATGGTGATTGAGAAATGATGATATGTTTTCACGAAAAAATGTAGAAATTTTTTTGAGAAAAAAAAGAAGGCTTTCCAAACAAGGATGCAAGGTATCAAATTTTGCCTATATCATGGTCGGATATGACCAACTAATCATTTTTTTTAAGAACTTCAATACTGGAGTTAGAGAACTGTTAGTGTCAGTTGTACGAAACTAATAAAAGTAAGGTAGAACTCATTACCATACTGCTACACAAGTCAATATCTTCTGTCCGGCACTCTTGTTTTTGGTAGAAATCTCCATTCATTGGGGGGCCAATGGCTGCTAAGTCGATAATGTTTTAAAGAAGTATCTCGAGAAGTGGGTTCTTTTTCTGCGCACCTATCTATCCATCCGTACTTTTCTATGCTAAAGAACACTCTATTAATGGTCCTCCAAAAATGAACAATTTCTGCAACTTGGCTCTCTGCTATGTACATTTCTGCTACAATGTTCTTGCTGCCACCGCAACACAAGGCATTCTTTCTCCGGTCTCATATATCTTTTTTTTCCTTTCTTTTTTTTTTGTCAACACAGGGTGTCCGGGCATTCCCTTGCGCTTGTATACCCCATCCTCCAAAAATACATAAGAAGATAGAAGGAGTCCAACCCGACCACACGGTGTCGTCAGGACCTAACTAGGCAACCCCAACACCAGCCGAGCCAACCCTGAGGTCTCATGTATCCATGTTCAATTCTGCTGCTTGAAAGTTCCAAGTTGACCCCGTACGGTGCAGCTGAGCATTTATTATCGGATTTACAACATGTTAGTAATTATTATAACTCAAGGCTGTGCTTGCTCTATTATTGTATTCATTCAAGAAAATCTTCGTGATGCGTAGAAAAGTGTAATTATGGGATCAAGCAACAAACTTTAATTAGTTGATAATAACTTGATATCTCCAACATATAATTTGAGAATCTTAAAATCAAATCTAGTTCTTGCAAGTTTAAAACTTTTTTAAGACCAATTCTTAGTTCATTAACGTTTTAAAGTTTCTCTTAAACTTTTTTTAAAAAAAAAAGGAAAGAAAGAAAACAAAACAAAAAAGTTGTATGGTAGATTCATTTACGTACTACTCCCTCCGTCCCACTTTAATAGTCCTGGTTTTTTTTTCACACAGTTTAAAAAAAAAGTAGTTAAATTTATTGGAACAATCAATTTAGGTAGCTATTTTCCTAAAATACCCTCACATTAATTAGAGTACAACTTTATGGGAACTTGAATTGATGGTAAAAAAAAGAATCAACTCTCATTAAATGGAGTAGGTTTATAGTAACAACAACTTACATTGAATAAGGGTATTTTAGAAAAATTAAAATACAACTACATTCTTCAATTGGGAAGTAGACTGTAATTTGGGACAGACGAAAAAGGAAAACAGGACTATCAAAGTGGGACGGAGGGAGTAACATTTTGTCAACTTGCCATTGCAGCATGATGCAAATTGTTTGGTTTAGGTTTGGTAAGGTTTCCACATATCTCACTACTGGTTTTTGTAATATATTAACTCTGTTAGGTTTACCATTGTAAGTAATATTTTAGTTTTAGTCCACAAAGACAAGCCTGACTGGCGTACGTGGCACTTTCACCTTTGTCAAATACGCGAATGATTAAAACCAGCCAACTCCTCAATGCAAGAACTTCATCCTACTACAATTTGTTTTCTTCCCGATTCAGCTCGAATGGATGGTCAAATTAATGCTATTAGGGGACCCAATGATAGATCTAGATAAGATTAACATATATACTTACTCATAATTCTGCAATTTCAAGTCAAAAAAAATAGAGTGACAGTAGTACTAGTTTTCTGAGTCTAATTAACTTTTTTTATTTATTTATTTAAGGCAGTGCTTATCTTAACTGAGAAAGTATATAAAATTCTTCACAGTGAGAAAACAGTACATGAATTGAGTGTCAATAACAAGAGGTGGAACGTCAATATCACCATTCATTACAATTACAATCATGTAAGCGAATTATTGTCAGCTGATACTGCTGCAGTTGTTGTGTTAACACAAAAAAAATTGGCTTGATAGACAGCTATACAGCAATAAAATGTTTTGGTAGATACACATGACTGAGGGTCTGGTACAATGACAAATGCTGAAAAGTCACTAATATGAGTGATCATACGTTACTTTGAATAATCTTATAGTAAGTAGTATCTAATGCTTCAAAATTTAAAAAAAAAAATCTAGAGAAAATTCTTGAGGGTTTTCGATACTAGCGAAAAGGCGCATAGGGCGAGAACGGTAGTTGTTATTAACACAGTTATTTCTGAATAATATAATACTATTTGAACAAGTTGTAATATTCACGTACAATTTACACGTAATAATTTACGAGATTATAGAAGTAATTAACAATGGATTACAATCGAGATGTTATGTCATACTGTTTAATCACAGCTACATTGATAACTTTCATGTCCCATACCAAGTGAGAAGTGCTTAAAAGTTGCTTATAGTGACTTATTACCCCCAGACAAATGGGTCCTTGATAGGTGTCCATGAAAAAATTGGAGGAGATTTTACGGTAGAAAGGGGGTAAAATAAAAAAGGAAGGAGCGAGAAATTTGTGAATGCATTGATTTATGGGGGAGACTAGGAATAAAGAAAAAAAAGAGAGAGAGAGAGAGAGCTTGGTGGGTCAGATGAAGGAATGAAGCGAGAATTAGATCCGCCAGAGAAAGGGGGAGAGAGGCCGGACAGGTTACTAGCCAGAAGGCTTGGTAAGAATTGAAGCTGTGTCACGGGAGATGCATTATGTATTGGTGGTGATGTCCAGCTCAGTTGACAGAGAATTTCTAATAACATCTCTCATCTACTTCCCACCAGTACAGACTTTGATCCGTCCACTTCCCGATTTAGGAATAGGATAACGACGTCAATTCAACCGGGGCATTTTCCTAATGCATTGCCGATAGGCCTCTCGAAGGTCCGTGTCTAGATAGTGACCCAACCCGGATCCGCTAATTATTTCTTAGGTACAAATATTAATATTCCGTTTATCTGGACCCGAATTCGGATCCATCCTTCCTAATTTAAAAGCAAGTGAAATATGAAATATTAATTCCGATTCATATTCGACACGGACTCGTTTAAATAAAATAATAATTATAAAACGTATATAATTATTAATATAATAATATTTATAATAATAATATCTACTGATTATTATACAAACAATAATACAATAATATTTATTATTATAATAATATATATACCGACTAATACAATAATACTTGTTATACAATAAACTAATAATTATAAAAAAAAAATATATTTATTTATTATAAAATTTGACTCGGCCCACACATCCGTACTTGTTGAGCCTAAATTCGTAAGATCGAATGTAAGACTCATTGGATACATGGGCCGAATCTGAAGCATGTATACTAAAATGGATTTGAATCCAGAATGTTTAATTTTGATCCGTACACGATCCGTTGATAGGTTTAAATGCAAATCACTCCGACTTTGACATTATTATTGTCTCTTGAAGCATCAATCATATCCGTTTACCAAAACCATACTGATGCACTTGAAGGAGAAGGCTCTCTTGTTTTAGATTCTGAGCTCTAAAACTCAGAAGAGTCCAAAGGGTGCTTAGCTTAGAAATACAAAATTAAAGTCTTCACGTAATCCATTAGAGTATGATATATAGTATGAGTGTTGGCGTTGATTAAAAAAGAAATACAAAGCCTAGGGTCCGTTTGGATTCCTTGTTTTTGCTTCTGTTTTTGAAAAACTGTTTTTCACATTCCAAATGCTACAGTAAATGTGTATTTCCAAAACAACTCCAAAAACACCATATTCAAACATTATCTCAAAAACAACTCCATATGTATATTTCAATTATGTATATTATATATATTATGTTAATATAAATTGAAAATTATATATTTATATATTTATATATTATATAAATATTTATATACATTAATATTATACATAATATTGTATATTATACATAATATAATATAATATACATAATATGCAATATTGTATACACAAATGTATAAATATTTATACAAAATATATTATGTACATTATATTATAATATATACATTATTAATGTATAATATTATTATGTACATTATTGTGTATAATAATGTTATGTATAATATACAATATACATAATGTGTAATAATGTATAAATGTATATTATGTATAATACATTATATTATATATATACAATATTATGTATATTATACAAATTGAAAATTTTATAATATATTTATATATTATATATTATATAAATATTTATATAATGAAATATAAAATAAATATTACAAATTGAAATATTATATAAACACCATATTTATAATATTATAATATTTATAATTAATATTAATGTATATTATATATATTAAATATTTATTTATTTATACATATTATAAATATTTTATTTTATTTAAAAAATATTTTTATATATTTATATAAATATTATATAATATATAAATTATATATAATATATAATATAAATTATATATAATATAATATATTGTACATTTATACATAATATATATATATTAATGTATATTTATAATATATATTTGTATTATGTATTATATGTCATATAATACATTTACACATTTATATTAATATACATAATATTAATTTTACATTTATACATAATATTAATATATATTTATAATATATTAATTTATACATTTATATAATATTCATTTATAATTTATACATTTATAATAATATACACTTATACATTTATAAATATATTTATATTATGTATTATATATAATATAATACATTTATAATACATTTATATATAAATATATAAATATATTTATTTATAAATATTTATAAATGTATTAAATGCATAAATGTATATTTATTTAAAAATATAAAAATTATAAATTATAAAAAACTCAAAAATATGTTTTACATATTTATTTATAAATATTTATAAATGCATAAATGTATATTTATATAAAAATTATAAATTATAAAAAACTCAAAAATATGTTTTAAAAATACCTCTAAAAATAATCCAAAAAAACATCTACAGTAAAAATTTTTCATATAGTTTTTGAAAAACAACCCAAAAAACAACTAATCCAAAGGACTTGTATTTCAAAAATGAAATGCTACAGCGCTATTTTTAAAAAACAACCCAAAAAACAGCTAATCCAAACGAATATGTTAGTCGATGTGCGTCATTTGTGGATGTCTCATGCAAAGTCAGGTTAAAACCCCTGTAATTTATAGTTGTTTTACTTGGTGTAGCTTTTTTTTTTTTTTTGGTCAAAAAACTTGGTGTAGCTCTCTTGAGTAGTTTTTAATACAAGGGCCCGTGTGGGATGTGGGTAAGTTGGTTGAGTATTTCTCCCGTATAAGAATGAACTTCAGAAATAATAGATTGCTATTTTATACGATTTTTATATTTAGAAAAAGTACTGGAATTGAGAAATGCGTATTCGCATGTGAGATAAAAAGGTTATTGAGAAATATAAAGATTTTTTGACAGAGAACTGCAATCCAAACACCTAGGCCTGTCAACGAGCTAGATCCGGGCTGAAATTCATTATCCCGGACCCGGCATACAAAATTGGACCCGGATCCGACCCGTTTACCTGACGGGTCTTCTATTCTATGTTCCAGATCCGAATCCGACGGGTCCCGGATCCGGATCCGACGGGTCTTGGATCCGAGTCGGGTCTACTCGAAAAAATTTATCAGATTTTATAAATTCTAATAAAAATGAGAAAAAAATATATTTATACACTAATTTCTAAATAATACAAAAAAAAAAACCAAATAAGAAAAGAAATCAAATTGACTTTACTCAAATACATCATCCTAATCAAATTATATTGATAAATATACATATTTTAAATTATTAATCCATTTATATTCGAATCCGGGTCTAATACGGGTCGAAATACTATATTTCGTATCCGATCCATTTTTTTTATTTTACAAAACGGATCCGAATCCGGATCTGGATACGGATACGAATACGGATAACGGAATTAAATCCTTACCCATACTCACAATAATTTCACGGATCCGGGTCTAGACCCGGACCGTTGACAGGCCTACAAACACCACCTTCGATTACATTTGTACTGTAGTTTTTGTAATCTTGACAAGTAATATCACGGGGCCTGGTTAATAATACTTACTAATTTATTATCAAGTCCTAATTCCCAGCAATACCCAAAAGGTGCTCATGAAATCAAGGCCACAGCTTTGCCGACAAATTGCAGAGTAAAATGTAAAGTAGCCTTGAAAAATCCTTATATTGTTTCGCCCTTTTTGATGGCCGGTCATGCTCATAGCAGTGTCATGCATTTATTCTTGGCAACTCTCCTCCGTTGACCGACTTTAGCTTGTAAATTTTCCAGTCTCACTTGTTTTCACCAATGGATTGAGGACTCTTCATGATCAACTCTTCTTACGGTAAAATTAACATTCTTTTTTTTTTTTTTTAAACTGCAACTGCCACCCGAGAATGCGTATTAGGTAAATCATGTCTCGTACAATAATCCGCTAATTATACGAAAGGATAGGACTCGTTAGGCAAATCTTGTGTGACGGACTGATGTTTCAGAAGAGGATCGAACCCGAATTGATAGGAAGGTATGACATCAACTTTAACATCTCGACCAACTCAGGAGATTGAAATGAACATTCTTGTAATTGGGAACATGGTGAGCCAAACAATATGCAAGATCAAGAAGATGCACAGCCGAATAAATATAATTTGAAACGATTGTAGTAAGACTAAATTCGATGCATTCGAGTTTGGAAGTGAATTGTTCAGCGGACAACACATAAGATGCCTTGCTAATTGTTAATCAGAAATCTTTATTCGTGCAATTAATTAAATCCATATGATATGTAGTACACAGCACATCCCTTTTTCGTCTGTTCCAAATTGTAGTCCACTTTCCAATTGAAGAATGTAGTTGTATTTTAATTTTCCTAAAATGCCCTTATTCAATGTAAGTTGTTGTTACTATAAACCTACCCCATTTAATGAGAGTTGATTCTTTTTTTACCATCAATTCAAGTTCCCATAAAGTTGTACTCTATTTAATGTGAGGGTATTTTAGAAAAATAGCAATCTAAATTTACTTTTCCAACAAAGTTAACTATTTTTTCTTAAACTGTGTAAAAAAAGAAACAGAATTATCAAAGTGGGACGGAGGAAGTAATATAAAAGCAGTGTAGATGCTTTCCATCCATTGAAAAACAAAAACAAAAAAACAGCCTCGTAGATGGACAGCTGGTAAGATTTTGGCCGATTGTATTTTATGATAACAGTGACGTTTTGGTTCGCTGACAGAATTAGAATTAGTCAAGATTGCGACAATACAGAGAGTATTTTCTACTATTCAAGTTTAGGTCGTAAATGCGAAAAATAGAAAACGAAAAACTATTGCAAAATGGCTTCGTACGGAAACTAATGCAATCCAGTCCGCTTGCCAACAACCTTAGACCCATCAATGGATTCGGTAAACTAGACATTTCCAATCTTATATGTTTGGCCAAATTCGGGTCAATTATAGATTTTTATTATTATTATTTTTTTTTGGCTTTTGACAACGCCAAAAATTAGATGTCTGCGCCTCTGCTCTAATTCATCAATATTGATTGATACTATGATTTTAGACCTGGCAGCCGCGTCCATTACTTTCAAGAAAAAAGTTGAGATGTGGGAAAATCCGACCCTTCCATTTTTTGTCAGTTGTCTACACCAATTGAGACCTATGCTTCTTGTTGTTGAGGCCTTGCCGATATTGGATGCTACTTGACAATTGCCAATTATGGTGTTATTTACACTTTTTGTTTTTTGTTTTGCAGAAGTACATCTTTTTAGAACTGTCATCTGATTTTAAAGGAATTACTTATGTTCTGACCGGATATGAAAGACAAATAAAACATCATATTTTTATTATAATTTGCACTAATGACAAAAGTTACATCATCAAACATATAAAGATATCGAAGAATAGATACGAAGAATAGATAGAAATTAGTCTATGCATTGTCAAACTAAATATTTTCTTCAAAAATCTTGATTGCAAGTTTCTTTTTGTCTTTTTCTCTATATTTACTAACTCACCATCATATCTTGGTAACCAACCATTTGTAACTTGACAATCTAAAGCATAGTACTTTTCTAGCAATTGGTACAATTAAGTCTCAACAAAATCCTCACGCAATCTTCTCTGAACCACAAATTTTATCGGACCTTGACAAGGGCTGATCCAGGCCCGAAATCCCTTTTTCAGCTTGCAGATTGTAATCCATAACAGCATTGAATGGGCCTCTTTGTATCCTTAGGCAAAAATGAATTGAATTGAGCCGAAGCTTCAGAGATGCTTATGAAATAGGAATTTGCCGAATCCATGAGGCCCTGACATAGTGACATGTGCCCATGTTTTGATCCATCAAGTTGCCAGCCCCACATCCGAATGAAAGGCAAAATTTTCAAAAAAAAAAAAAAGAGATTGAAAGATCAACAGAAATAATCAAATGGCTGGATTAAACCTGGAAAGGCCGACGAGATTCTTCAATCTGCTTATGTAATATAAGAGCCTCTTCATAGTTCATACTCGAATCGTATGTAATCAGTTTGCCCCAAAATGAATATCTTAATCACAAGAAGACTTGTTCTCCAATTGCATCCTCAATTCTCAACTCAAAATTTCATTTTTCATCCTTCACCACTTGGCCAGAAAAATCCGAACTTTATCAATTTATCGCCAAGAAAATGTTCTTTCACCACCAAGATGATTCCATTTTGCTCCACTGCTGCTTCTGCCTCAGTGGATTACTACGGTGGGTGGGACCATCCTCAGCTCGGTGGCAACTTTGACCACTCAAGTGAGTATGATCAGCTCCGAAGTTTTCTTGGATTTGGTGATAAGAAGTACTATGTTTTTGTATACCTTTTGGGTTTTATCTGTGCTTTGGCAATTTCTAGAGTAAAAGTTTCTTCAATAATCGGTTTTCCAGCTTGTGCTATTGTTTTTGCTGTTGGGTTCTCAGTTGGGTTTTCTAATGGGGGTCATATCAGCTTCAGTGGAGCTAAGAAAAGGCCTAAAGATGAGAACTTAAAGGAATCTATTGGAAAAATGAGGGACTTGGTAGATTTGTTAAGTGGGTTTGATGCTAAGTTTGTAAGTTTGAAGAACGGTATTAAGGATTGTATTGATTGCAATCAAGTTAGCTTGAATGATTTAGGAACTTTTCTGAAAAATTTGGAATCAATTAACTTAGATGCTTTGGATGCCAAAAGTATTGCTGAAGATTGTATCGGCAATATATTACCGGAGATTCAAGATACGGAGAGAAATTTAAGTCAAAAATCAAGTAGGAAAAAGAAAGAGGTAGGTGATAATGGCTTTAGTTTCCGCCTATTTTTTGTGAATTTGTTTCAGGAGAAGCCCAAAATCCCAAAGCCTATTAAAATGAGAGATTTGAGCAAGAGGGAACTGAAAAATGTGGAGGTAAATCATCGCGAACAAGGCAACATTTTAGCTTCTTCAGTTGAAGAAAGAACTTCAAAATCATTATACAATAGAAGTGCTGAAAATGAGAACGAGGGTTTGCGTGGACCAACTTATCAATATCATAATATAAATCGGGGTAAAGCTAATAACTTGGTTAATGGTGCTAGGAGAATGAATGTGGTCGCCGAAAATGAGTATTTGAAATACGCAGAGACGCGTGATGCCGTTAAAGAAGTGCTTAAGAGTAATAAGTATACTTACCAGAAAAGGAGGTTAGACTGTATGAGCAACCAAGAAGTCTCTTGGAAGCAAAGTCATGCAAGGGAAGTTGAAAGATGGTCATCTCATGATCGTTCACTTGAATCTATGGACTTCAGGGTAAGCCTTAAGCATAGGAAAACTGAGACATCATTTGGGCAAGAAGAGAAAAGAGATGATCTGGCAGGGAATTTTGAGGATTTTGACAGTGTCAAAAGAGGTGAAAATGAGGATTATGGATCGTTTATCAGAGGCGAGAGTGTGATTTCTGATACTCAACATTCCCAGACTAAGGATGGGTATACAGTGGCTTCAGAAGATATGGAGTTCAGTAGGTGCCTTGCAGAAGCTAATGTTCTTCTAAAAGAAGCTAAAGAGTGTTTGGTGCTGCAAGGTGATGATGAAGTTGCAGAGAAATTTTTATGTAAGTCTGCAGAATTGCTGTTGCAAGCTTTAAACATAAGGCCAATGAGCTTATTAGCAGTAGGCCAGTTGGGAAACACATATCTTCTTCATGGAGAGCTAAAATTGAGGCTCAGCCGCCAGTTGAGAGCTCTGCTCACTGGAAATGAAGCATCAGCTGATAAATGGGATACGGCAGAGGATCTAGTTTCCAGGAATTACAAGATTTCATCAATTCTTGCAGATGTTTGTGAAGAGTGTGAAGAACTGCTCATTAATGCTGGAAGAAAATATAGATTAGCCTTGTCAATTGATGGAAATGATGTGAGAGCCATGTACAACTGGGGACTCGCTCTTTTCTTCCGAGCACAATTACTTGCCGATGTTGGACCAGTAAGCAAAAACCCTTGCCAAAGTTGGCTTTTCTAGTTCAAAGTGCTTCAATTACTTCCTTTTTAATCATGCCAGGTGCTTTCACCTGGACAACAGTATTTTTTTAACTCTCCTACCCCTCCCCACACCCTTCCCACCCCCAACCATCAGCCATAAGATTCAAACCCTGTACCTGACAGCAGGGAAGACTCTAAGCGCCCTCCTTGGCCATTGGGCCGACCCCAGTGGTTACCTGGACAGCAGCTTGTTTAATGATTCACGAAATATATTCTTACACAAGTTTTTCTCGAGTATTATTTTGTCACTATCACTTATACTGCACTTGACTGCATTATGCAAATTTCAGGGTGCTGCTCCTGATGCAGATGAGGTATTCCTAGCAGCAATTGATAAATTTGATGCTATGATGTCTAAGAGCAATATCCATGCACCAGATGGTATATGATAAACTCCCTGCCATCTCTATATTGTTTGATGGAATGGTGATAAGACCTGTTGGATATAAGATCAAATATTCAATTTATGCTTTTTACATTCCCAGTGATACTGCTATCAAAACATGTAGACCTGAAAATCTATGAATAGGATGACTGGCATCATATATGGTGGACATGCATTAGTGAAAGAAATTTTTGATGCGTTCTGAAGTTCTAATCTTCTTATATACCATTCACGGTTTGGAAAATCACAATCTGTAATTCAAGCAGAAGTTGTCAAACTTGTTTCTCAATCAAAATGGATGCATTGCAGCTCTTTTCAGATGGGGGGCTGCATTACAGCAAAGATCTCGTTTGCGGCCAAGAAAAAGCAAAGAGAAGGTGAAGTTGTTGCAGCAAGCTAGAAGGCTTTATGAAGATGCACTGGACTTTGATTCTGAAAATGTCCAAGTACGGGAAGCTCTGTCTTCATGTGTATCAGAGCTGAAATATTGGCATGACTAGTGATGGCTGTAAAACTCTTATGCAATAATAAATTCATCCAGGTACTTTTTCTTGCAAAAGACACTGTTGTTTATTTTGTTAACTGTTAATAAATGAAAATCCTAAATCCTTCTTGTTCTCCGACTTGATAATTAGGCCGAAGCAAAGAGAGGTGAAGCCACATGTGAGTTCGTGCAAATGCTTCCTTGTAGAAAACTTCAACAGGTCAGGAACGTAGATATGTCTCAATGGTGCATAAGTTCTCAATTGAAATAATCTCGACACTTTGTTTTACATAAAGCATATGCAAAATTTCTTTCACTTGCTCTTGGCTCCCCTCCGAAAATTAATAGTGAAAGCAGAAGAGCTTCTGGTTTCAAACCATTGAGAATTTCTCAGAGACAATTTGATGAGATTATACATATCTTTTATTATACTGAATTGCAAATTCATTCTTTTCTGGTCCTCTTTTCCACTTTCATTTGCATATTTTTCGTAACACTTTCTGAGAAATTAACCTGACCGAGCTCTGTTGTCATCATGTATATATACAGGAATCTATCAAGAAATGGAAATACGAAGTGGTTTAGGGAAAGTGACTGAAAATTATACGTAGCTCGGGTCCAGAGACGAAAGAAGGGTGTGCACAAAGGATACGTTTCAGAAGCTGTGCGCAATCGCATGTACCTTTTTGCTTCGCTTTGTTGATGCCTCTTTTGGTGTAGGAATCCAATAATGCTTTTGGAGAAATTGTAGGCTTCGTTTTCTGTTCTGAGGTTTTCTTACATCCTGCAGGCTATCTCTACTTCTCGATAAATAAAGCTATTTGTTCGTTTACCTAAAATAGCTTCTACATAAACTAACCAAAATCTTCTACGCCAGAAAAGCCAATAAGATCCGTTGCATTTTGTAAATGCCTTTTACAGCGGCAAAAAGTGGCCTCCGGGGCTTGATTAGTACTCCGATTTCTCTCTTTCTTCCCAGTCTCGGCGAATCACGTAGTCAGGAATTTGCAGTAGAAACTTTTAACGCAAAATTTTCATTTTTATGTTTCTCCGGAGAGGGAAAGAGTATTGTGAAGTACTGCAATTGTTGTTTGATTCTTCTAGAGTTTGTCATGAGAGGAGCAACTCCCTCGATGAATCTTTTTACCTCAACAAGAAGGAAATACATATATATATATATATATATATGTACGCACAAACTCACGCACAAGTTCAACTTCATATTAAAAATTCTGAAAAATTTTCAAGACATTGTAATATTCCTTTCAACAAAGTAAATATGGCTTGAACACATTGTCCTGGCTTCTTGTTCGTTACTGCATGACTAACCTCTACGTCCCTACTTAATGCCGCCGGCAATGCTCCTGAAAACTTTAAGCATGCCTTCAAATGTAACAATCCCAACCAAGGTGTGGTCCGCTTCCGCAACCCAGACACAGCTCACACGGTGTGCAAGGGCTTGAATCATTACAGCCACAAGTGAACTCCACGGATAGCAAACAATTGCCTCTGACCTCCTCGCAGGTGAATACCTACCGGATCCGCCATACTTGATTGATGCAGACTCATCATCAGAAGAACAACTCGAAGATGCTGATGATGACAACGATGATGAGAGAGAACATTCCTCCAATAGATCCAACATAGCCTCAAGATTTTTTTCTTCCAACCTCGTTCTGACTAGCTGGACCAGTTCCTCCGAAGGACCACAACAATCAATGTATGCCAAGAGATCACCTGCTGAAAGGGTTGTAATTGCCGCAGCAACAGTTTCATCACAGAATGCAAGAGTGGAGGGCGATATTTCGCCGATCAATCTGTTATTTTCATCGATGACAGCAACAGAAGCCTGCTCCACGAGCGAGCGAGAAATTAAGGCCAACGCAGAAGAGGCAGGTTCATCATAGTGAACAGTCATTATATCATGATCAATCATGTTTAGTGATTCAATTGTGAAAGTTGGGATTGGGGAGAAAACTCCGATGGAGTTGAGAATGAAGCGGACTACATCTTCCTGTGTTATCCAGCAGTATTCACGGCCATTGTGGAGTGTGCTGCTGAAAGGAGCTGGTTTACCCAGGAACTTCTTTCTTGAATTCCTGGTTGCATAGCTTTCAATTGGTATAACCAGGTTCTGTGTACCATCAAGTATGTAATCCAATGCTTGCAACAAGCTGTAAGTCAAGGAATCAATCAGTAAAAACCAATTACCAGCCAAAATCAACAGATTTATGGAAAATGGATTTATTCAAATACTAGTCCAGAAGCATAGGATCAGGTAGTTGCAAGTCAAAATCGTCAGAAAAGACAATATGAAGTATCATTAAAGAAAGAAAGTTCACATAAAATGAAACTTCAGTTGCCTTTCTTTCTTAACCACTACCAACAACTAACCAAAATGGACTCGATCATGAAGAATCATAGTATTCAAATACTAGTCCAGAAGTTGCATCATCCAGAATAAATTAAAGGAATTGTAACAGAATCATGCAGTTGCAGAACAGAAATTCGAGATAGAGACAACGTCAAACATCATTAGGAAAGTGTACCGAATTATAAAGAATTTTTTTCAAAAGCCAAATAAAAACTTTAACTTACGCATTTTTTTGTTTTTTAAAACTAAAACCCAAAATTTGATTTTTCCTGGTGTAAATAGAAGACGGCAAAGGAGACTAAGACAACATGCGTCTCCGTTTACTTGACTTACATAAATAAAGTTCCCTTTTTTCTGATGAAGCGGACCTTTATTGTCACTTCATGCTACAACTTTCCCCTAAATTCAGAGCACTCTTTTCACTGTACATTTTTCTTATCCTTTTCTTATTGTCTTTTTTCCACAAACTAGATAGATTCTCCTACAACAGGTAAAATTCCAAACTGAAGGAATTGCCAAATCAAACAAAATAATGATGAGCAACGACCCCATTAAAATACTGTAACCTAACTTCTTTGAATTTTATCTTTCATCTACATAAATTTCCTTGCATCACATGATTTGTTTTAACCCCGTCAAATTTCCCAAAAGCATGTAATGAATATCTCTAACATTTCAAAGAACAAAAAAATAAACATGAAAATTTAACTCACAGCTCATACGGTCATACCAGCAAACATAGCATACAACAAAATTTCCATCGCAACCACAGAAGAAAGCATACGGAGGAAAAGAACAGCAATAAGAAATAAAAAAAAAATCTCAGATTCAGAGAAAAGAGGGGGGTGGATAACATGTATTAAATTTCTTTCTCCCTTAATTGTTGAAAACAAATCTTAACAAAAATTTCCCACCAATATTTTTCATCAAAAAACAAAACCCAGATGACAAAATTAAAAAAAAAAAAAACATTGGTAAACCTCGAATTTGGCTCCAAATGCCTGACGGACAAAGGAGGGGCTTTGAGCAAAATCTGAGAGATAGAAGCCTCTAAAGCCTTGAAAGGATCTGCCAAGTTTTCTTCTTTACAAAGAAAACAAATGACATCCACCATGCAAATCTTCCCCACACACTTGCAAGCTGGAGAATCCACAATAACAGCGTTATTATTGTCAAAAGATTTGATCTTGGAAGAAGAATGGTGGTCGGAGCAGCAGGACCAGACGCTCACATGGCTCTCCCCCGATTTCTTCAACGCCGACAATGCCTCCGCAACAGTAACGCCGATGGGGACCCACTTGAGAGGAGGTTTTCCTAGGCAAAGGTCTGATACCTCTCGATTGTTCAAGAAATTAACTGCCATACAAGAACGGAAATTTTCAAAGAGAGAAATGAAATTAAGGAAAACAGAAGAGGTTGCCTAGAACTGGAAAAGGAGAATTCTGGAAGAATATATATTTTAGAATAAATATTTATGATGGACGGAGGGATGGATATGGAGGCAGAGACGGAGAGGTGGTCAGGGACAAATTTAAGTGGTGATGGATACTGCTCTGGCTTCGACCAAGGTGAAACGTATTGGAGACAGCTATTTATATAACCACACGCCCCCCCACCCCCCCAAAAAAAAAGGGAAAAAAAAAAAACAGAGCCCTTTATACCGGTATGGTGTATAATTCTATTTAAAAACCAAAAAAGTCAGTAGCATAAACAAAAATCCAGCTGTCTATGACTCCCCCAAATAAATCTTTTTCTTTTGCGATCTATAAAGTTAGAAATACTAAGGATTTTTTTTTATTTTGATTTTGTGTCCGTTTTCATTTATTGGTTGGAGGATGGCACTACTTTCAAGTTTCAACACTGGTGTGTGTATCGGTTTTGAGATTTTTCTTTTCTTTGTCCTGAGTATAGTAATTGTCATCATCATAAAAGTTTCTTATGCTATGGTAGTAAATAGTAGTGATAAATTTTTTTTCTTTTTGTTCACTTTATACCAAACCATTAATCTTCGTCTTCTAAACTCTTTCTTGTACAAAAAAAAGTGCCACTCCGCTTGGATGGACATAGCTATCGTTTTCTTCTCTCTCTTTTCCAAAGTCCATTTTGCGCATTATTTTCCATTTCTAGAATTGGTTGTATGAAATCCTTCAAAAGGACCAAAACAACTACACTACTAATAGTTGTTAAAGATGGAGACGCTTAACTTGTTTACAATTACAGTATGAATTAATTGTGATGATGCGTGCAGTCATGTATGTATTAAAATTTGCGTTGTTAATTTTTGTAATTTCTACCTGTGATTCTAGTCAAGAGCATTGATCAACAGATGCAAATGTAACTGACTTACAACAAGGTTACAATTAGCATATATAAACATGTTAGGTTAATTTTTTTAAGCATGTTTCTTATCTTGTGTGTAAGTAACTAGTTTCCTAATTGATTTTAGTTACTCGAAATAGTAGTTAAGAAATTTTCTATTTTGTTTAGGATTAAAAATCATTTCCTATTCTATGCAAGTCTAGAAATTAGAATTGGTTTCCCGTTGTTGTTTGGTTTTTTGGCCCGATAATGTTCTCTATAAATAGGTGGGTTGTCATACTACATGAGGGACACACAAGAGACGACATGAGTGGTGAGAGAGGATTCTTGAGAGATGAGAGATGGTATATAAGGGTTGGATTTGGGTTCAAATTGTATTTCTATATAGGGTTTTCCTCTCGTAATAAAGAACGACTTTTTCACCGTTAATTAAATATTGTGTGTCGTTTATCTTTCATACTTGTGACTTGTTTATCATTAAATTATTCTATACTTGATATGTCAAAAGTTGTTTGTTCCGCGCTTAAATCCTAATAAAAACATATAGATAATTTAGCACTAATGAGTAGTGCGGGACAGAGACGATTATCAGAAGAATCATCACTAACTCTCCATGATCCATATTTTTACGAACAAAACAAATGTTGAAACGATTATCAAAAGAATCGTCACTGACTCTCCATGATTCATATTTTCACGAACAAAACAAATGTTGGAAATATATGGCTAACCTGGTATCAAGTATTAATACTCACAAAACTGATACCTACTTTTTCATCTTGAATATTAACTAGGATGTTCGCACGTCAATTCTACAAAATTATACAGCCTAATACTACAACTCAACCTTCGCAAAACTCAGTTGCGAGTTGCAACGGGTACTGCCAAATTTTATCACATCAACCCTTAAATGTGTTCTGTAATCTGTGAAAACGTTGATGTAGAAAATCCACAATCTGAAGTGATTAATTTGAGCCGTAGAGACAGAAGCCCATGTGGATTGTTAGGAAGAGGTTGGTGTTAAGACTTAAGGTTAAGAACCCTGTCAACATCCATCCATCGTCTTGGAAGGAATTGGTCCTTTCATACGGCCAAGTACCCTTTTTGACACTTCACATAATGCCCAGACGCTGCTATCTCACCCCGAAATTGCGTAGGACTCTGATTAATCAGCTCTGCATAAGGGAAAATAACAGCAGGCATTAGACGGACGGAGCATATGAAATCTCAGCAAATTCTGCTACAGTGGCGTCGTGGCCGTGTTGCTACCATGGAAGTTTCAATTCTGTACGCACGTTATATTGATGCTTTGAATCCTCTGCTTGAGTAATAAATATGATCCAAATTCCCACCTGCTTTGGGAATTGACCGAAAAATAAAAGAAAATGTTTGTCAATACATCACAATCCATCGATGCTCCATTTGCTTTTTCTTCTTTTACTTTTCCTTTTTCTTTTTCCCCCTAAGTGGCATTCAATATGTGTATCCATTAATGTTTAGCCGGGGTAAACTCTGAGACTCGAACAAAACGGGCAGTGACTTTAGCCTTCAACAATTTCATCACATCATGCTTTACAATGTTCTCTCTCTCTCTCTCTCTCTCTCTCTCTCTCTCTCTCTCTCTCTCTCTCTCTCTCTCTCTCTTTTATATTTTTGAGATCTGTTTGTAATTTTTCAAGTCTATTACATTTGTTAAATTGTAAAATTTCTTGTATTTTTCAAATCTTTCCATAATTTTTTTAGATGTATTGTATCTGTTAAATTGCAGATCTGTAATTTTTTAGTGCACATTTGACCTATATTTGACCTATTATTAAGGCATTAATATAAATCAAATCGCGTTGAATGATTTTCAACAATTCGTTAATAAAATTTACTTTTTATCCCAAAAAAGAGTTCCTTTTTTTTAAATTTTATCATGCGAGAGAAAAATAAAACATAAAAGAACATGACCCGGAGAATTTGGAGAAAGGTTAATCATGATTTGGACCATTATTGTTTTCTCACTTTTAATAATTCACACAAACGTGGAGACAATAAAATAAAGAGATTAACAACAAAGTTAGAAATTTAATAGAACTTCCATTCTCTCATTGTATTGTTGTCTTCAATTCCCTTCGTATCCTCATATTATATGAAACACAACATGGATAATTGTCTTGTTTGAATTACCATTTTTTTCTGCAGAATCTTACATTTTTCATGAACACATTATTTATTAACCTTTTTATTTTATATATATCAAATTATTACAATATATTTTTCTGTAAAAACTTGAAAAAAATAGCAATTCAAATAGGTCTACATGTTTGGCTTGAGGAAGCCAGGTAAAACGAGTAACATCCATTTCCTACCAAGTGTCAATGAGATATTTCGCAGGAGCCGGCTTTGCCCTTTTTGAGGAAAACCATCGGAACCAGCCTGTAAGCCGTGGAATTCAAATAATCTTACGCGCTGAGCTAAGGAAGAAGTCAGGGGAGATACTAGTTGCAAAATGAATTGGGATAATTTCAGAAACCTCCCTTGATATTTCATGAAATATCACTTAGCTCCCTTGAGATTTTCAAATCTCACTTAGCTCCCCTCTAATTGACATTTTGATAACATTTGTCACCTTTCTAACCAAAAGTAATTTTAAAAAATTCATATTTGAGGAGAGATGTTATTTTAGTGCCTTTAATGCTCTTAGGCTATACAAAAATGAACATTTTACAAACCAAGAAAAAAAAGTACTAAATTGGAACTATCTTAAAATTGAGGAGATGAAAGTTAATAAGATTTTATATTACAGTCAATAGTCACTTCTATAGTAGAGAGAGACAGTAAAAGCAAATACTATTTTTTAAACAATTTTTACAAATAAAACCCTTCATAGCATTGAAGGCAATTAGCATGTAAAAATCATATATTTGAGCCAAAAAACTTGGCAATAGATAAAATTCAACTTCAATATCATACAAAGAATTTACTCAAAATAGACCGACTTTGTTATGGACGTGAAATATGAAAAATTTTTCAATTGAAAAATCACAGTTCGGAGTTTCAGTTACTTTATTTCTCTCGCGCTCTACATGAATAGAAACAAATAAATAAATAAAATTGTGAAACGCAAAAAAAGGAAAAACAAAAGGACCTGCAGCTATTCTTCTTCAAATGCGCTGAATATTTCATTGATTAAATCCTATATTTCATTGACATTTAGAGAAAGAAAAACAAGTTTAGAAAATTTAAATATGAGGGTGTTATTGACAATTCATCGCCTTTGATATTAGCATATGGCCCTACTACCACTTCAAGGGTGTTGAGTGAGATTTTGAAAACTTCAGGGGATTTAGGTGATATTTCATGAAATCTCAGGGGAGGTTTCTGAAATTATCCCAAATGAATTTGATAACTAACGAAGTTTTGCGAGTAGGTCAACAATAGGAAGAACCTGACAGTACAATTTATCCTAAGATAAACTGCTCTTTTGTTAGTAAAATGACAAGTTACCTTTAATCGTAGGGTAAAAGTGGCTAAACTTACAATATTATTATAATTCTTAATAACTCAAATAAAGTTACTCAAATATTATTAGAGTTATTCTATCTAAAAAAAAAAAAAAAAGATTACGGTCTTTAATGTCTTTGCCCTTTTCTTTTGTGTTAATGTTAGTTACTCCAAAATTAACGTTCTAGTTAGGGATGGCAATGGGGGCGGGTGCCCGCGGGTGCCCGCCCCGCGGGGGGCTCTCGGGGCGGGGGTTGGGGCGGGGGGTGGGGCGGGGGCGGGGGGGAATTTTTTCCCCCCGCTTAGAAACGGGGCGGGGGGCGGGGGAGTATACCCCCGCCCCATCCCCCGCCCCGCCCCCCGCAAAAAAAAAAAAAAAATATATATATATATATATATATATAATTATATATAATATGTAAGTTAATTAGTTATAAACTTATGATAATGATATTATTAGTTAGATGTATTATATAATGTATATTAGTTTATGTAATATAATTGATATTATCAATTATATGAATAATTCTACATGTCTACTAATAGAATTTATTAATTAGTTATACTAAATTTATTAATACATTTATACTAAATTTCTAATTACACTTAATAGAATAACACTTTTTTCTCAAAAAAAAGCACAAACACAATAATGAATTAGTGATTGCATTTGTACTAAAAATTAAAACTTGACTATTTTAGTTATATTTATTTCATCATATTGGATTGTATTCAAATAACTTATGTTTGATTGTTTTTATGAGTTTCAATTGTAAAATTACAATGAATAATAATTTGGTGATGTGTTGATATTTTAGTACTTGATTATTTATTAAAATTTAATTATAATAAAATTATATAATAAAATTTTATTAACCCCGCGGGGGAAGCGGGGCAAGGCGGGGCGGGGGCGGGGCGGGGCGGGGGGAGCAGGAGGCGGGGGACGGGGCGGGAGGCGGGGGACGGGGCGGGGGACGGGGGGAACTAATAGGCAACGGGGCGGGGGACGGGGGAGGGGTCCCCCGCCCCAACCCCGCCCCGTTGCCATCCCTAGTTCTAGTCCCCCATAACTTAATCATTAAGCATGAGTTGATGAGATTGAAACTAATTTATATTTAGAAGCACGTAATAGCCTCCGTTATAAAATTTAAATTGATGGACACTAAAAACATGTAATAGTTTAAAAAATATGTTCACAAAAAATATTTAAAAAAAAATTTTGATAAAAAATCGCAATCCAAAGTTACATTTAGTGAGATTGAACCTAATACCTCAAGTGTCAAGGGTCTCAAACTTAGACAAGAGTTTGGACGTGACACCTTCAATTGAATGTTAAGCAAAGAAGGTCATTCACCGCGGCGGTTTAGTTTTACCATCAAGCCTTGCTTTTTATCATTCTGGGCTTTTCGAGGTACGTATACGGTATATTTTGGATTTATTGGAACTAATTCTCTCCACACTGCTCAATAGTGGTCCAGTACTGGACCATAGACGTAGCTAGGAAAATGGTCAAGACTCAAGAACGAAATTCGAATGCTGGTTTTCAAATGTGGCATCTAGAAGATTCCAACCAAAAAAAAAAGTTTATTTTTTTATTTTATTTTTTTTCCAAACGATAGCATATTGATTCTTTTGGATATTGATTCTTTTGGCAAATAAAGCCCAAATCAACCTAGATGTTGTTTTTGTCTGCTCAAGCAAAGCTTTTATCCATAATCGGAAGCTAATTAATTTACATTCTTGCTTTTCTGTGTGTGTGTGTGTATGTGTTATTCCCCTTTTATAAGAATAGAAAAAAAAAATTGCTTTAACTGGATTTGCTTTTCTGTCTGCCTTGAAATAATGAAATCTTTTGTCGTCTTCGATGCAATGAACTTCTGTCCCATGGACAAGCAATGGTTGGGCTATACTTCGTCAGCGCTGACGAATGCTACCGCAGTACCGTCGTGCTTCTCAGGAATCCAGTCAGTGTCTCTGCCATCCAATGTCTTAAAATTTAGCCCGGATTAAAATCGTCGACTCGCCTGTTTTCCGTTTGGGTGAGCCTCAAAGACTAGTTTGGATAAAACTCGTTCAATATCACACAAAATCGATCAAATCATTTGGGTCAACCGTTGAATCGAATCGAATGATTTTATTGAACCGGTTGATTTCTTATCCAACTTTAATTAACCAAAATAGTTTAAATTTGGTCAACTAATCCCATTCCATGATATTCCAAAATTAAACCTTACTAATTAGTTAGGTAATAATAATTACTACCTTATTTCTGCTCATCTCTCTCTCTCTCCCCCTTCCACAATGATTATAATGAGGATTGAAGTGATTCTTTTTAACATTATTATTGAAGCTTCTACAAATATTTGCATATTTTTTAGATGTTTAATATTTATTAATAATACTTATGATGTAACGAATGATATTACGGATTAATAACGATTTGCTCAATGGTTGA
This sequence comes from Coffea arabica, assembly GCF_036785885.1. Lineage (NCBI taxonomy): Eukaryota > Viridiplantae > Streptophyta > Magnoliopsida > Gentianales > Rubiaceae > Coffea > Coffea arabica. The sequence goes on along the minus strand of NC_092313.1, from coordinate 11,489,835 downwards.
ATCAGTGACCTTTGATCCAATCATTTTCTTGGATCAACGAACGGTCTAGATTTCAAAATCCTACTGCAATCACAACTTGGACCGGAGAACAATTAAATCCACGAGATGGATAAATTTTGAAATTGGATAGGTGAGGGTTGAATTTGGAGCATAAATTTCCAACAAATTAAAGAAATTATAATATATTTGCATATTATTGTTTTAGTATTTACATTAATTATTTTAATTTATACTTTTATTAAATTAGTTTGTACATCGTATCATGCAATTATCACTAATAATTATAAAAGCTCCGGATCCCTCCAGGGTGGAGCCACGTTCATGTCCATGCCCTGCGGTTGTCCAAAAATCAGTATGAAATAGTAAACAGTGGGACTAGGCTTAACTAGGTGATCTAGAAAGTGCATATGTGGTAACTAAAACAATGTTTAAAAAAAATAAAAATTGATCTAGAAAGTGCTTATGATGCAACCCCCCAAAAAAGAAACCGAAAAATTTTGCTATCAAAACATAATAGTCCAATTTGAGCGCTGCATATGGAAACAGGAAAGAAAGTGAATCGGCAATAAACGACAACGTTGTAATCCCGGCATAAAAAGGTCGGATGCTTTTGCCTCCGACGGCTCTCCAGATTCACGAATGGATAATCCCACGCGTATCATCCGCGTTTGGATTGTGATGGCTTATTATTATAGTAGTATTATTTTGACACCTAGATCATGTGGATCTCTGGGATTGGGATTGTTTATGCTATTTTTCTCACAAAAAATACGCAAAAAAAAAAAAAAAACTTTTAAATCAAGGATGTCAAATCTGAAACAAACACGGTCTTATCTTATCCCTGCTCCGTACAGGCGTTGGCAGTCGTACCACTTTAGTACGTTGACAACGACCATTTTGTTTTTTTCGGTATGAAAATGAGAAGAAAACAGAGGGCTACCACTTCTCAAACGTTTGATTAAACAGTACCAAGTCCAACTTGAGTTTGGGACAGTTAGATAAGCGAATTGTTAATACTAACCAAAGGTTGTAAGTTCGATTCTTGCTCGTGACGTCTTGAAAGGCTTCAGATCAAATCTTTATCACCGAATAAGAGTCAGAGCTAAATCCTAATTAATGATATCTTAAAAAGTTCTGAACCAGATCGAATAAAAGTTAGAGATTAATTCGGATTAGTCTTACTTACTAGGTGCGATCATTTGTGGTGTACAATAAGTATAGAGCTGGAGCATGTCTTGTGCGGATTGCATCAAATTTGGCATCCAACCTCACTGCCCATTGTTTTCTGTTCATTTGCTTGTACTGTTCGGCACTCCTTCAGGCGGGGCTGGCTCCAGTGTTCTAAATGGAGACGGCAAGAACTTTTCCAAGCTGACTATCATCTGCGATCCTCGTGATTGCAATCTATTAGTGCAAGCTCACTATCAACCTGAAAAAAGAAGAAGAAGAAGAAGAAGAAGAAATAATTCTTTTTGGCATTTTCATATCTAACTTAATTGGTGAAAATGTCAGGAAAGTAACTGTGACATTCTTAATTTGACTTCTAAATCCTCTCCTTTTCCCTTAAACTTAGAGTTGCTCTTGAATGAACGTTTATTAGTTGATTTTATAAACCAAAACCCAACCAATTGGCTTATTTTTTCATTGATTCTCTTGAAGATTGGGCTCACTCTTCTGTCAAACTGTTTTCCAACTTATGATCAATTTATTTCTTCCAAATTTATAAAAATCTTTTGATTTGCATACTTTTAATGAGAATATCAGATTAGCCTTCCTCCTTTTGTTTGACTGTATCTGAAAAAGTTGTAAATGAATCGAACCGAATTGAAACTTTCAAACTCTTAGTGCTGGTTTCATTCACAGCCCTGATCCCAACAAGCATGCATACATCCAGAACATTATTGTTACTTTTCACACGAGAAGCGCCATGCTAGAAAAATAAATCCCCAAAATGAGAAAGGCACGAAACAGAAACCCTATGATTAATACTGAAGTATGGGAAAAAAAAAAAAGTACTGCAGTGTGGAATATTGGGTCACTAAATGGCCCTCTTGATGGGCCTGCTGCATTTAGTTAAATTCCCATGGCTACTAACAAATTCAGCCCAGTTCTCAATTTAGGCTTGGAAGTGTTTTGTTTTGTCTTCTCTGCTTCACGGTTCCTCCTACTTGACATTGGCCTTGTTTGGCAGACAAGGTTTTTGCCAAGTTTATCTGCTATAAGTTTTTTAAAAACTTTTATTACAGTAACCTCAAAAAAAATTTCAAAATTTTTACACTATACATTTCAAAATATTTTTAAAAAAACACACTTTAAAATTTTTTTTAAAAAAACTTCTACAGTAAGCTACAGTAAAGTTTTAAACAAACATAAAAAAACTCACTTGTCAAATGAGATTGGAGAATTTTTTTCCCTCAAAACTATATGTGAGTTATATCAATAATTTAAAACTTTACACTTGTGAGCAAAGGTCCATCAATTCCATACAAAAAGTGCACCATGGCATTGAAGACTGATCCATTCCTTATCATCTAATTCTATCACTTACATGATTGTCATTCTTAACAACAAACAAAACAAAAGGATCACATATGAAACAACAGTTTTAAGTTGCTTATATCCTCCACCCACCAGCGTAAACACTTCATATCTTTGGCCTTTTAGACTATATTTATTGTAGTAGCTGCTTGTCACTAATTTCAAATATAATTTTCCTCCATCTTCTAAAGAGAATATATTAATCAAAAAACAGGCCACTTTTGCAAGAGTTGAATACAAGACAGTAAACTCAAGTTCTTATGATTTTTATTCCCTGGCAAAATAAACATAAAGTTCTGAAAAAAGAGGCATACTTTGTGCTCTACTAATTAAGAAAAATCAAAATCACCAATTAAAGCTTATCTACATTTCAATTAGATGATTTAATATGGATACTAAAATAGATCTATAGATCTATACAATAACAAAGCAACAAGTAAAGATGGACTTCTTAAAATTTGTTTTCTACAATCAATTTCGCCTACTGTACTGTTTCATGATGGTAACTAGAATTGAAACTAACTTTTTTTTTTTGGCTTAAAAAGAATAAATCAACTACATCATGCAACTTTAAATCAAACCAACCCATCGACTTTCTTGCAATCAACAATGGTGCTTGGACACCTATTATTTTGAAAAATTATTTGTTATACACTGTAGCATTTTTTTTTTAAATTTGTGAATCTATTTACAATATGTTGTTAGAAAGATTAAAAATAATTAAAAATATTTATTTATGAGATATTCAAACACATGATTACACAAAATCCATACGTTATTTACGACGAAGTGGCAAAATGGATATATGGTTGATAAATGGTTTTAGTTAAATGGATAGTGGATCAAATTGACACAATCCAATTAAAACCATTTAATAAATTGATCTAAATGGATTCCATTTAAATGGATAGTGTAAAACCGTGATCCATCCATTTATCCATTTACTCTTCCCAGTCCTAAATTTAAGATTCAAATGTTTTTTTTTTTTAAATACAGATCCCCAAAGTTCTATCTTTAAATCACCAAAAAACCTTTTGGTAATAACAAATGCTTGTACTACTACTCTATTTCAGTTCTTCATAAAAGCAACTTCAAATTAGTTTAGTTCTAAGAAAATCTAACTATTGTGGTCAATTTAACCTTTCATCATTACTTTAAGTATCATTTTGTAAAGCAACGAACAATTAAGAACTTGGTTATATTATTATAACTTTTGGGTGAATTGAATACGGCTTTACAGTGGAAAGAAGTTTACGTCTCCAATTTTTTGCACTCCTGTTCAAGAGGGATGCCTTGAATAAAAGTAGAGTTCTAATAAGAAATCTTATGTTATTTGACAAGTAAAATATTTTCATCACATGAACATGTAGTACCTAAAAATGTATGAAACTCCTTATTATACCATTGATATACAAGCTATTTTATATTTACTTAATAAATTAGGTGTTTTTTTTTTTTTTTGAGGATTGGGTTGCTGATAAGAGGAGAGGGATTGTAAGTATGAGGTTTTTGATTCAAAACCTTCCATTTATTAAAAAAAAAGAAAGTGTCATTTATGTATCTTAACTAGTGTTGCGGGAACGCTCATTAGAAAAATCCTTTTTATAAATAAAAGAATAAAAAATTTACTTTAACACTGTCTGATACATTATTGCTTTTTCTTTACTTAAGAATGTAAATGTTTGTAGTCTTTACTACATGAGAGTTTAATTAAAAAAACAAGAGTAGAGACTAAATATATAATTTTAAAAAGGATGGAAGAAATCTAGAATCTAGAAGCGAATAAAATGTAATTAATTGGCAACTTGGCACACAAGAAAATTATGAAGGAAGGAATAGACTGTAATGACTAGCTCAGCCACTAGACAAGCTTGAAATGCATTCCATGCATGCCGTTGAGTTAGTTAGAAGGGAATATTCGGGTAGTTAGTTTGTTAGTCTGTTACTGCCAGTCAGCAAGCAGGCAAGACATCATTTGCATGCAGCTAGATATCATCTGAGCTGTATAAAAGCATGAGGTTCCGGAAGAGAAAGACACTTTTGGCATTTGAATAAAATCTCAGTCTCTTTCTTCCTCAAGTCTTCTTTCCCCCTTCTCTGTTCTCTCTTTCCAGATTCATTACAGTGGTATCAGAGCTTCCGATCCTTGGATTCGGGAGCTTGATTCACAGCCATGGCAGAAGGTACACGCCTTAAGACAATCGAGGAGCAGGTCCGGAAGCAGGAAGCTAAATTGCAGACATTCATGGAGTCTACCAGCGAGGCACTTAAATCCATGGAGGAGAAGATGCTGGCCAGCTCCACAGAGTTTAAGGCTCTAGTAGCGGGCATTTCGGCACAGATTGGAGGGATTACCAGGAATCCGCAACAAGAAAGGGGACTCCTAGTCACCCCTACAAGTTCCTTGCAAGGCACGTCCAGGCCCGGGCAGGTGCATCAGGAGAGAGGAGAACGCAATGCTTTCATTCCAGGGGTGCCCAAGCTAGAGTTTCCCAGATTTACTGGAGAGCAGGTAAGGGATTGGATTCAGAAATGCGAGACCTTCTTCCATTTGTATGGCATACTGGATTCGCAGAAGATGCTGATTGTAGGAATGCACTTGGAAGGAAGGGCAAATGTCTGGTTCCAAAGTTTCAAACAGGATAAAAGGACATTTGGATGGGAGGAGTTCAAGGAAGGAGCGAGTCGCAGATTCGGAGACCTTGGGGATGAGGATGGAGTTGAGGAATTCAGCAAACTACAGCAATCTTCCACAGTAATGGCTTATCAAGAGAAGTTTGAGGAATTGAGAGCCATAGTCCTGCTCAGGAATCAGGGGTTGAGTGAAAGTTATTTCGTCTCCAGCTATTTGAGCGGGTTACAGGAGGAGCTCAAGGCACTGGTCAAAATGCACAAACCTCAGACCCTACAAGAAGCTTTCGAGGTCGCAAGATGGCAGGAAAAGGCACTGGAGGTGATTTTCAAGAAGAGCAGGGCATCTAACAGGCATCCTTCACAGCTGAGTTCCAGTGGAGGAATGTCTCCACACAGACCACCTGTGACCAAGGCAGCAACAGTCAGCGAAGGGGATTCCACGAAGCAAGGTGCTGTTTCTCAACCATACAAGAGAATCACTCCCACCGAGTTCCAATACAGGAAGGAAAACCATTTGTGCTTTAAATGTGGAGCAAAGTTTGGACCAGGTCATGTGTGTAAGGACCAGGGGATACACATGATTGTTGCTACTAATTTAGAGGACAGGGTAGATGAGGAGGAGGTGATAGAATACCTGGGTAGTGGGACCAAACAGGAGGACGAACTATCCTTGCATTCACTCACAGGGAATCTGCTCTCTAGTACCATTCGGTTGCTAGGGGAGGTCAGAGACTCTGAAATTTCTATTCTACTGGACGGGGGCAGTTCGAATTGTTTCCTTAAGAAGACAGTTGCACGGAAGTGGCAGGAGCTTATCCAGCAACACAAACCTTTCAGAGTCAAAATTGCTGATGGTCAGGAACTTCCTTGCAGTCAGTGGATACCCAATTTCCAATGGAGTATGCAGGGACAAAAATTTTGCCACAATGTGTACCTGTTAGATTTGGAGCCCTATGATCTGATCATAGGGGTGGACTGGATGAAAGCCTACAGCCCACTAACCTTTGATTTTAAGCAATTGCAGGTCTCCTTCAATAAGGATGGTGACATGATGACATTGCGGGGGAACGGAGGTACTGCAAACACTAAGATGACTCAGGGAGAGGTGGCCAAAAGATACATGAGGAAGAAACTCAAGCAAGTTGTGCAGGCTTACACGGTCAGTACAGCTCAGTCACAGGTAAACACCACTCCAAATATTCTAGAACCTATGTTGATTGAGTTCCAGGATGTGTTTAGTGAGCCTAAACAATTACCCCCTAAAAGATCATTTGACCATCAAATTCCCTTGAAAGCTGATGCAAAACCTTTCAAATTAGCTCCTTATAGATATCCCCATGTCCAGAAAACTGAGATAGAAAAACAAGTCAAGGAGATGCTGCACGGTGGCATCATCCAACCTAGTCACAGCCCCTTTGCTTCACCTGTCCTATTGGTCAAAAAGAAAGATGGAAGCTGGAGATTTTGTATAGACTACAGGCAACTTAACTCCTTAACCATTAAAGATAAATTCCCAATTCCCATTATAGATGATATTTTAGATGAACTTCATGGAGCTAAAGTATTCTCCAAAATTGATCTGCGATCTGGCTACCACCAGATTTGCATGAACCTCTCAGATATTCCAAAGACAGCTTTCAAAACTCACTGTGGGCTCTACGAATTTTTAGTTATGCCATTTGGCCTTACCAATGCTCCAGCTACATTCCAGGCCCTCATGAATTCAGTGTTTGAACCTTTCCTCAGACAATTTGTCTTGGTCTTCTTTGACGACATTCTTGTATATAGTCCAGACATGGACTCTCATACCCGCCACCTTAGACAGGTCTTAGAGACCTTAAGATCTCATACCCTTTTTGCTAAGCTCACTAAGTGCTCTTTTGGACAAAATCAAATAGAATATTTGGGGCATGTGGTTACTGGTGAAGGGGTGAGTGCTGACCCTTCCAAGGTAGAGTGCATGGTGAACTGGCCAGAACCTGCTAATATCAAGGCCTTAAGGGGGTTCTTGGGCTTGACTGGATATTATAGGAGGTTTGTCAAGAATTATGGCTCCATAGCCAAACCCCTCACTGATCTTTTAAAGAAGGATGGTTTTGTCTGGAACAAGGAGGCCAGTGCTGCGTTTCTTGAACTCAAACAGGCTATGAGTAGCACACCTGTTCTAGCATTGCCAGACTTCTCCAAGCCTTTTGTGTTGGAGACAGATGCCAGCAAACAAGCTATTGGAGCTGTCATTATGCAGCAAGGACAGCCCATTGCTTATATGAGTCAGGCTTTAGGTGCAAGAAATCAGGCTTTATCCATCTATGAAAAGGAGTTACTAGCCTTAATTGCTGCTGTTAACAGGTGGAGGCATTACTTACTGGGGTCTCACTTCATCATTAGAACTGATCATCATAGCCTAAAATACTTGCTGGAGCAGAAGATCTGGACTCCCTTGCAGCAGAAATGGTTAACTAAACTAATGGGGTATGATTATGAGATTCAGTTCAAGAAAGGAAGGGAGAATGTAGTGGCAGATGCACTTTCCAGGAGAGGGAAGGACTCTCACGAGCTCAGTGCCATATCCATGGTAAAGCCTGCATGGATCAGTGACTTAGCTGGAAGTTATGAGCAGGATCCTAAAGCTAAGGAGTTGCTCACTGCATTAGCCATCAATGGCACAGACATGCCTGAATATTCCTACAATGGAGGGGTCATCAGGTACAAGGGAAGGATATATGTAGGGGCCTCTACCTCACTCAGGCAACAACTCATTGCCTGCATGCACATGTCAGTAGTTGGAGGACACTCAGGAAATTTGGGTACCTACAAGAGAGCTAAAGCATATTTCTTTTGGCCTGGCATGAAAAGAGAGATCGAGGACTTTGTACAGAGCTGTGACATATGTAAGAGGAATAAGGGAGAAAATTGTAAGCCTCCTGGGCTGTTACAGCCCCTACCCGTACCAGAGCAAGCGTGGCAGCACATATCTATGGACTTCATTGAAGGGCTTCCTAAATCTGAGGGGTGTGATACACTGCTTGTAGTGGTGGATAGATTCACAAAGTTTGCACATTTCATCCCTTTAACTAGCCACTATACTGCTAAGAGTGTATCACAAGTGTTCTTTGATCAGATATTCAGACTGCATGGCTTACCCTCTAGCATTGTGTCAGATAGGGACAGGGCATTTACTAGCATCTTTTGGCAGGAGCTATTCTCACGGATAGGGACTCAGTTAAATTTCTCTACTGCCTATCACCCCCAATCTGATGGGCAGACAGAGAGAGTGAACAGGTGCGTGGAGACATACTTAAGGTGCATGTGCTCTGAACAACCTCGCAAATGGAAAAGATTTCTAGCAGCAGCAGAGTGGTGGTACAACACCAACTTCCACACTGCATTAAAGATGTCTCCATTTCAAGCTCTGTATGGCTACACTCCTACACAACTCAACATCGTCCCAGGAGCATCGATGGTAGCAGCAGTGGATGACTGGATGGCAGAAAGGGTAAACTGGAATTTGATGCTCAGGGATAATTTGTTGAAGGCACAGAATCGGATGAAACAGAATGCTGATAAGCTCAGGTCTGATAGAAGCTTTGAGGTGGGAGATTTAGTCTATCTCAAGTTACAACCTTATAGGCAGACTACTGTGGCCCTGAGGAGGAACCTGAAGCTGTCTGCCAAGTACTATGGACCCTTCAGGGTGTTGCAGAAGATAGGACCCGTGGCCTACAAACTAGAGCTGCCAACAGGTTCAGCCATCCATCCTGTGTTCCATGTCTCTCAGCTGAAGCCCTCTACTAAGGGGGAACCAGTCCAGTATTCTCTACCCACATTGGATGAACAAGGAGAGGTACGAGTAGCACCCCAAGCCGTGCTGGAGAGGAGGACCAAGGGGAGGGGAGGTCAGGCGACAGAGCAGGTGTTGATCTTGTGGGAAAACCTGAATCAGGATGATGCTACTTGGGAAGATGCAGCGGTCATCAGGTCTCAGTTTCCAGATTTTTCCCTTCAATCCTAGAGACTAGGATTTGGTTGAGGGGGGAGTAATGTAATGACTAGCTCAGCCACTAGACAAGCTTGAAATGCATTCCATGCATGCCGTTGAGTTAGTTAGAAGGGAATATTCGGGTAGTTAGTTTGTTAGTCTGTTACTGCCAGTCAGCAAGCAGGCAAGACATCATTTGCATGCAGCTAGATATCATCTGAGCTGTATAAAAGCATGAGGTTCCGGAAGAGAAAGACACTTTTGGCATTTGAATAAAATCTCAGTCTCTTTCTTCCTCAAGTCTTCTTTCCCCCTTCTCTGTTCTCTCTTTCCAGATTCATTACATAGACGGTCCCACAAAATGAATCTGACATACGAGTGTGTTTGGATTGTAAGTTATTTGAGATATTTTTACTGTAGTACTTTTTATGATGTGATGTATGTGAGATAAAAAGGTAATTGGGAAGATAAAAAGGTGTATTGGAAATTGTAATGGTGATGTAAGCAAATATATTTGGCCAAATAACTTACTATCCAAACACACTTAAAGGTGTATTGGAAATTGTAATGGTGATGTTTTCTGTTTTTTAAATTAAGTAGATGTATATGGATGGCAAGAATAATTCATATAAATCTATCAACATAATTGAATTTAGATGATTATCCATTTAAATCCATTAAATTCATATGGATCATCCAATCCATTTATATGGATGGACCGGTGGATCTGAATCCATTTGGCCACTTCTAATCTACGTGTTTCCAGCTAAGAAAGGACGAAATTAGTAAAGATAAGCCTTTTCAATGTCAGCGACAAAAAGGATACGCTGACCCGGATAGGTGTCACCATCACCTCAGGTCTCTGATAAAGTCCAAAGACATTTTCCCTCCCACGCTGTTTTATGCTTGCAATAGGACGCTTTGCATTTACATACTCCTTTCGTTTTTTTTTTAAAAAAAAAATTTTCATTTTGTCAAAGAAATTAACTCATGAATCCCACTTAATCAGTGTTAATAACAATAGTTAGACCAACGATGTAATTCTTCATTCGATTTATTTACTTCGTCGATCCATCAAAAAAAGATGATGTTCATTCAAATCATAAAATTTAAATTCCAACTCTCGTGAAAAGTTAAATCGTAATCAATTTTACAGTTCAAGAAAAAAGGAAAAAAAAAGGTTAGCAATTTTGATTCCTAATAATATCCCGCTTTTTTTTTTATTATTTATGGCTAATAAAACGGTTATCCAAATTGCCATCTTAGTCTATACTACTCCACATTGTAAATACTAAACCCTTGACTAGACTTTTCAATGTAGTTTACTAACTTTTTTAGTACCCATTAATCGTCATCCATTGCATTTAAAGACACCTCTAATCTTAACGAACATTTTCGCAAACATTAATCTTAATTAATTCTCTAGAAAATTGCGTCACTCAGTCCAATTAAGTAGCAACACGGTGTAATATTTTTTTTTAAAAAAAACTAGCAGATATTAATAGATGCCATATATGCTAAAACTGACCTCGTGTATAAAAAAAATTATCCCATGTGTATAAACTAACAATGTCGACGTTTTGTCTAGTCAGCAATTTCTGTTTGGATAACGTTGCCACCTCCCTTTTTACTCAACATTGGTCATCAAATTCTTCAATGGAATACCTATAAATACTCTTAGCAAATCCCTCTTATCCATCAGTAGTCTCAATCTATCTGTCTCTCTTCGCGGGCTATTTATTCACAATCTCTTTTCCTTTTACATAAAAACAAAGAAAGTAGCAGTTCTTGTTCTTCTTTCTTCGTCTTGATAGTGGTGAGAAGAATTACAAAGGACGAGAAAGAATTACAGCAAAATGTTGGCAATATTCAAGAATGGTTTGGTTGTTCCACCCCAGGAGCTGAAGAGTCCAGCCTCATCAACCCATGCTCCAGCTTTTGACAATGCTAAGAATCTTGAGGAGACTTTGAAGGATTTCTTGTCATCCCATTCCAATAATGGTTTCTCTCTGGGCTTTGCTGACAATGCCTTGCTGGCTTATGCCCCTCCTCAGAGATCACACATCACCGCTCATCAAAGGTTCTCATCATCCTATTTTTCCCTTTATTTTCCTTTTCTGTCTTGACTTGGTACAATTGATGTTTAATTAACTTTTCTATGGCATGAAATGAGTGCAAATTGGGAACGGGATCTGTTTTATGTAATGTACTTGTTTGTCAAAAAACTCTGGGATCATCAAATTGGATTTTGGAAAGTTTTATGGGTTTTTTTCGTTCACAAAGAATAGATTACAGAATACAGATATCAAAAAGCAGGAAAGTAAAGAACTTGTTAAATTCCAAATGAAACTGGGGTTAGGCCCTATATGTGATAACTCGTGACTCTAAAAATTATTCTTTCTGTGATAAAAAGGACGACACTGATCCCGATTCCATAAAATGTTTTGTGTGTCTGGTTTACCTTTTTGTTATTAAAAGAGAAGAAGCATTATTCATCTGATAACCCCTTTGCTTGTGGGACTAAACTTGTTTTGGATGTTAAATTTTATGTATTAGGATGTTTTGTGGTGTAAATGACATATACTGCGTCTTCACTGGGAGTTTAAGAAATCTGCCCACTCTTATCAAGCAATATGGACTATCCAAGGGTGTCAATGAGGCCATGTTTATTGTTGAAGCATACCGGACACTGCGTGACAGGAGCCCCTATCCGGCTCATCAGGTCCTCAAGGATCTTGATGGCAGCTTTGGATTTGTGATCTATGATGACAAAGCTAGAACTGCATTTGCTGCACTTGTAAGCCCTCTGAAATGTCAAAGTTTAGAATGTTATCTTGTTATTAAATTTCAGGCCCTATCTTGACTGATGCCTATGCCTTCTACTTTGAATGCAGGGTGCTGATGAAGTAGTGAAGCTCTATTGGGGCATAGCAGCCAATGGTTCTTTAATGATATCTGATGATGTGAATCTGGTAAAAGCAAGCTGTGCTAAATCCTTTGCCCCATTCCCAACCGGTACGTAGTTCTGGGACGATTATTCTTGTTTTGTGTGTGTTTTTTCCTAGGACTGATGAGAGATCAAACTCCTCAGTAGTTGACTTTAAAATTTTCTGGTGGCCAAATTACAATTCATGCCACCTCTGTCACTGGTTCAAGTGTCTTTCTTTTAATTAAGCACTGGGACGAATGAAAACATGTGACTGATTGATGAGAGGTGGGAACACATAGGGCATCACGATAATAATTTAATTTGAATAGAACGTTCAATGTGGCAAAAGTGAGCAATATTTTAGGACAGACTAAAAATGAAGCATTAAATGTGGCATGGAGGTAGTAGTTTGTGGAATGTATAATGTTATGGCATGGAAAATTTCTGATTTCTGTTTTGGGCGATTGAATATTGCAGGCTGTATGTTCCATAGTGAAAGAGGACTGATGAGCTTTGAACATCCCATGCACAAGATGAAAGCCATGCCAAGAGTGGATAGTGAGGGGGTTATGTGTGGTTCGAACTTCAAGGTTGATGCCCTTTCCAAGATTAATAGCATACCAAGGGTAGGAAGTGAGGCTAACTGGGCAACTTGGGGACATCAGGCCTGATAAAATTAAGCACTCTAGCTGTTGACATGACCAGGAAACTGCATATTCACCTTAGCACTAAGTTTCCTGTGGTTCATTAGTGTTCCTGTTTCTTTCCTCGTTTTCAATCACCCTCACATGTAAATTTGACTTGAGGGTCGTTATTAGTAGAATGAACATATTTGGACTCAGTAACGTTTGTTTTTTGAACCAGTTTGTTATCCTTGATGAGTTTGGTTTGGCAAATGATTGTAATACTCCCAAGTCTGTGTAAAAAGATCTCATTCTAGTCTCTCAATGTTGAGATAGTTGAGTTCTGTTCCAAGTACTTCTGACTAAAGTGTGTTATGTTGATCACTAACCAGTTTACTAAAGTCACTTGTGAAAATCATCACGCTTAACTCAGGGAGCTATTTATATAGTAGGGAAAAAAGGAGTTTCAGCCCCCTTTTCCTCCAAAAGTTGCAAAGACAGTGTAAACAGTGACATATTTAGGAATTTCACTTATCATATCGCGTGTGTATAATGCTTTCCAATGAATAAATTTCTTTGAATTTGGTGATAATGATTGAAGCCACTCAATGTAATCCACTGAGATCTGTAATTGATCTTGTCTCTTTTTATCGTGCAAATCTTGTATGCATTGACACTATGTACTTCTTGTTGCATAGTTTGATCAAAGCAAAGAGAATGTTGTTAAAGAGAGTGAAGAGGTCACAACTGTTCCTGTGACGTGTCACTGTGGCAAAGCTTCCAAGCTTAGGACTTCTTGGACAGATGAAAATCCAGGAAGTAGGTTCTTCTGCTGTGAAAACTACGGAGTAAAACTCTTTGAACTTGAATTTTTTCTTTTCCTTCCTTTTTCTGTTCACATAGTCGAGTGCAAGCAAAAATCATCCATGAAGATCTGATTGTCTTTTGCTTCTGACAATGGTTTAGGAAGGCAATGGCTGCGGATTCTTCCTTTGGTATGATAAACCCATGTGTGAGCAATCAAAATGGTTAATCCCTAGCTTGTTACGACGTGTGAGAATGCAGGAGGCTGAGAATATAAGAGCAAGGCATAGGGAAAAGTTACTATGGTTTGCTCTAGTTGGTTCTTGGATATTGGTACTACTCAAATTGTTGAGTGAGGGAGGGGCAGGTGCTGGTCAAGTGCAGAACGGCAGCGAACTGTGATTTTGCAGGATAAATGCCTATTCTCACTAATACTTCATCACGGTGATTCATTGGGCAAATTCATGGTTCTAGATTAGTTACTTTTGAAATTACAAAAGTAGAAGAAGAATATTAGTGCATGAGATTATGGTTAACTTTTTTGGTGTAAGATTGATGTAAGAGCTCCTAAAACAATGTACCTTTGCCCTCTGTTTATTCATAAGCACAAAATCATTTCAATTGCATCCGGTCTTCAGCTCCTGCGGAAGGAGTTTGAGTTCTGTTTAAAAAAATTGCACCTTATCCATTTCAGATACTGGATCTTTACCGCAAGACCAGGAGCTTCAAGCTGGAGATTCGTCATTAGAATGTTCCATGATCATCTCGTTCCAAGCAAACATGTTCCAACTTGTTAACAGCTTTAATGGCAGTGTGTTAAGATTCCAAGTTAAAGGGAATTGATAACGTCCTCAGCTGAATTTGATTCTGCAGCCAAGGATTTGTAGAGTTCCTCTCCAAGACTTGCTTTTCCGGATTGGATTTACTACTATACTTACGGGGGGTTCTGGTGCACGTGGTTTTTCACCATCCTTCTCTGGAACCTTTTTTTTTTTTTTTTTTGCAGACTCAATTTTATTTCAGAAGTCTCAATCACTTTTTCTTGATTTTAGTTTTAATATTTCAGCTCAGAAGTCCATTTTCAAGCACAAGATCTTCATTATTTGGAAAAGTACAAATCAATAAAGTGACTACTATCAGACCGAGTGATCCCTAATCTATCACATTTCTATCAGACTGAGTAATAAAGTGACTACCATCATACAAACCATGGTTTAACCTCACATAGTAGATGTAAAATTTGCCAGACAGCTTTTCCAGATTGATAATTGATTATGGCATTCTTTGCAGAATCAAGCAAATCCAGGTACAGCAAAATCAGAACAGGGTCTGGGAAATTTTCCACTGAATTTGGTGCTTTATTATTCTCACATGGCATGTTATATCGTATATGTCCTCGGTCTTGGTTAAAAGCATCGAACTGTACATCAACACAAAAAAGGTACTCAACACAAAATTTTGTTTCACTTCTCTAGATTCCCTGACCAAGCTCCACAAAATCTGGGACATATCCATCTGATAGTAACACATTCATCAATCCTCTCAGGGCATCATATATCTCCTCTGAGCTAGAATGCCTTTCGTCAAATGAGTAGAACTCAACCACTCCATCCTCAACTTCAACTGAGCTGCAACCTGGCAATTTCCTAGATCCAGTATCCCTCTCTGCAACTTTAAGTCGTGCAACATCTTTCCATCTTTTAGCAGCTCGATAAATGTTTCCCAGCATCACATAGTTTGATGGATTTTTAGGCTCAATCTGGATAAGTTTTTGAAGAGCTAGTTCAGCAATTTCAACATTCTTGTGAACTCTACAAGCACCAAGTAAAGTGGTCCAAATCACAGCATCTGCTTTTACTGGCATTTTGTTCACAAAATCCACAGCCTGCTCCAGAAGTCCAGCACGACCTAGTAGATCAACAATGCAACCATAATGCACAATTTGTGGCGCAATTGAGTACTCATCAACCATTGACTGAAAATACTGAAATCCTTCATCAACTAAACCCATATGTGAACAAGCACATAAAATACCTATAAAAGTAATTGCGTCTGGTTTTTCTCCTTCAAGTTTCATGACACTAAACAACTTTAAAGCATAAGCTCCATGACCATGTACTGCTAAGCCATTAATAATTGTGTTCCAGGATATCAAATCTTTTCTTCCCATGTTCCTAAAAACACTGATTGCACTTTCTATCATCCCGCACTTGGCATACAAATCAATTAAACCATTACAAACATAAAGGTTATCCTTGTACCCATTACTCTCAGCATATACATGAACCCACTTGCCCAAATCAAGTGCACCTAACCTTGCACAAGCTGACAACACATTCACAAGCGTGGCATCAGTAGGCTGCACATCGGACTCATTTAGCATCCTTTTGAATGTTCCAAGGACTTCAACAAACCGTCCATTATGGGCATACCCTCCAATCAACCCATTCCATGAGAAGATATTTCTCTGTTGCATCTCTTCAAAGAGTTCTTCACACCGTTCAACATCCCCATTATTCGCATAGCCATTTAACATGGTATTCCAAGACATCAAGTCCTTATTGGGCATCACATCAAAAAGCTTTCTAGCCTCCGCCATATCCACGTGCTCAATGTAACCTAACAACATAGTATTCCACAACACAACATCCCGCTCGGGTGCCAAATCAAAGAGCCTCCTTGCGGAAAACAAATCGCCATTCAAAACAAAACCATTGATCATTGAAGTCCATGTAACAACATTCCTCAAAACCATCTCAGCAAACACTCTGCAGGCGCAGCTTACTTGGCCTGCACTCGCGTACATTTCAATCAAAGTAGAACCGACATAGGTATTTGACTTAAACCCAAATTTCAACACCAAAGAATGCACCATCTCGCCTTCTTTTAAGGCCATTAGTCTCAGGCAAGATTTAAGCACCATTGGAAATGTGTAACCATTAGGACTAACATTTTCGCGAATCATATCATTGAACAACAATATTACTTCATTGAACATCTCATAGTCCAGATAGCCTTTGAACATTGCATTGTACACGGAGGCATTTCTGCTACGAATTCTATCGAACACCGTGTGGGCATACGAGACTTGGTTTATAACAAAGCATTTTGAGAGTAAAGTTGGGATTGTATATTGGTTGCTGGGGTCAAGAGCGTGAGTTATAATCTGGGTCTGTATTGCTTTGACTTGCCTGGCTTTCTTACATGATTTCAATAGAGAAACAAATTTTTCTTGGAGGAGAACGTGAGGTAGTTTTGGGGCCAAGTTAACAGCAATTTTAGCTATTTTTGTCAAGTACTGAAGATGATATTTTTCTGGGAGGGTTGACTACAGACTTCAGGAAGTATGGAACGATGTTATTGAGCAATGGCAGGAATGGTACTCTTTCTTAGTATTTGTATTTTCATCCCAGTTGCTCTTTCTAAGTCGCCCACTAAATATGAGAACTATTACTGTACTATTAGTAGCGTTAGTAGATGTTAGACAAATGTAAGCTCAAGTTTTAGGTTTGCCAACCGCAACGGATCTTCTGTTCCACACTCTATGCCACTCTCTGTGCCACTTTTTATTATATTATTTTTTCTCTTATATAAACATCATGTTTTAATTCTTTTTTGTTTCCTTAAGATTCAATAACTATTAATTAAGTAAAAAATAAATACAACAGCTTCAAAAAAGTAATATATAATAGAAAATTAAAAAATACAGCAGAAAATTCATAAAAAATCTCATTTTTTATGCATTTTGATTTGTTTGAGTTTGTTAAATTTTGTGTATTACTCAATTAATAGTTATTAGATCTTAAGAAAACAAAAAAAATTAAAACATGATGTTTATGAAGGAGAAATAGCAATATAATAAAAAGTAGGACAGAGAGTGGCACATGTTATGGGACAGAAGGTCCGTTGCGTTTGCCAACTCTATCGTCATTTCCCATATTAATTGTACAGCATTGAAGGAATTACAATAGTCCCACTTCAGCTGAGTCTGTCTATTTGGTGCTCAAATCAACAAATGGGTCCAATGTTTTATTTTTAATAAAAAGATAAAATTAGGTGATACTTTTAAAGCATTAATAGTTAATTTACTTTCTTATATATTTTTATATATATATATATATATGTTACTATATGTATATTACTCTCATTAATTTGATTACATACAATGGATGAAATGTATATAAAAATTAGGACAACTTTAATATTCCAAAAAAAGCCCTTTTTGAATCATGCATTATCACGTTAAGAAGAATAAAACAATCTCAATTGCCAAGTTCTAATCACCCATTAAACTATCAAATGCATAAATTTTGGTCCCTTTCATAGTTAGAGTTTTTTTGCCAAAATAACCTTTTTTTCAAAAAATATTCCTACAATAATTCAACTCCCAATTTTATTACTAATCTAATATTCTGACCTTATCCCCTAATAAGGAGCAGCCTCCTCCATGCTTTCTAAATCAAATTCTTCAAATTCAATCAAATTCTCGTTACCACCATTATTAACATAGGAGGTTCCAGAATCCAGACGGACGAGTATCGATTCCAAATAAAAAGCATAAGACTGTTTTCCTCAGCCCTACATGCTATTCCTCCCATATAGCCACATGCACAGTGAGTTCCCGTTCAATGCAGTATGACAAAATCAAAACTAATTTTTGTACAATTGATTGAATGGAGAGAATGACGGAAAATTTTGAATTAACAAGTGATGGAAAATTTTTGTATAATCATAATAATTTTTGCTTTCATGCTTAGTGATAATTCCAGTTTCCCTAGATTTGTATTGAGTTTTTCTTTTATTATTATTTTTTAATAAGAAGGATAGCATCACAAAGAGAAAATTACTGCAACTGGAACGAAGATGAACAGTCAAATTTTAGATTTTGCTCTCATTTTTGAAAATATTGTCAAGTTTATTTAAATATTCAAGACTTTTGCTCTTATGTTTGGAAATATCGTCAGATTATGTTAAGTATTCAAGACTTTTTTGGACAGTAAAGTGACAAGTAAAGTCAGAATATAGTATGAAACTCCTTATTATACCATTGATATACAAGCTACTTTATATTTACTTAATAAATTAGGTGTTTTTTTTTTTTTTTTGAGGATTGGGTTGCTGATAAGAGGAGAGGGATTGTAAGTATGAGGTTTTTGATTCAAAACCTTCCATTTATTAAAAAAAAAGAAAGTGTCATTTATGTATCTTAACTAGTGTTGCGGGAACGCTCATTAGAAAAATCCTTTTTATAAATAAAAGAATAAAAAATTTACTTTAACACTGTCTGATACATTATTGCTTTTTCTTTACTTAAGAATGTAAATGTTTGTAGTCTTTACTACATGAGAGTTTAATTAAAAAAACAAGAGTAGAGACTAAATATATAATTTTAAAAAGGATGGAAGAAATCTAGAATCTAGAAGCGAATAAAATGTAATTAATTGGCAACTTGACACACAAGAAAATTATGAAGGAAGGAATAGACGGTCCCACAAAATGAATCTGACATACGAGTGTGTTTGGATTGTAAGTTATTTGAGATATTTTTACTGTAGTACTTTTTATGATGTGATGTATGTGAGATAAAAAGGTAATTGGGAAGATAAAAAGATGTATTGGAAATTGTAATGGTGATGTAAGCAAATATATTTGGCCAAATAACTTACTATCCAAACACACTTAAAGGTGTATTGGAAATTGTAATGGTGATGTTTTCTGTTTTTTAAATTAAGTAGATGTATATGGATGGCAAGAATAATTCATATAAATCTATCAACATAATTGAATTTAGATGATTATCCATTTAAATCCATTAAATTCATATGGATCATCCAATCCATTTATATGGATGGACCGGTGGATCTGAATCCATTTGGCCACTTCTAATCTACGTGTTTCCAGCTAAGAAAGGACGAAATTAGTAAAGATAAGCCTTTTCAATGTCAGCGACAAAAAGGATACGCTGACCCGGATAGGTGTCACCATCACCTCAGGTCTCTGATAAAGTCCAAAGACATTTTCCCTCCCACGCTGTTTTATGCTTGCAATAGGACGCTTTGCATTTACATACTCCTTTCGTTTTTTTTTAAAAAAAAAATTTTCATTTTGTCAAAGAAATTAACTCATGAATCCCACTTAATCAGTGTTAATAACAATAGTTAGACCAACGATGTAATTCTTCATTCGATTTATTTACTTCGTCGATCCATAAAAAAAAGATGATGTTCATTCAAATCATAAAATTGTAATTCCAACTCTCGTGAAAAGTTAAATCGTAATCAATTTTACAGTTCAAGAAAAAAAGAAAAAAAAAGGTTAGCAATTTTGATTCCTAATAATATCCCGCTTTTTTTTTTTATTATTTATGGCTAATAAAACGGTTATCCAAATTGCCATCTTAGTCTATACTACTCCACATTGTAAATACTAAACCCTTGACTAGACTTTTCAATGTAGTTTACTAACTTTTTTAGTACCCATTAATCGTCATCCATTGCATTTAAAGACACCTCTAATCTGAGGCGCAGCTTACTTGGCCTGCACTCGCGTACATTTCAATCAAAGTAGAACCGACATAGGTATTTGACTTAAACCCAAATTTCAACACCAAAGAATGCACCATCTCGCCTTCTTTTAAGGCCATTAGTCTCAGGCAAGATTTAAGCACCATTGGAAATGTGTAACCATTAGGACTAACATTTTCGCGAATCATATCATTGAACAACAATATTACTTCATTGAACATCTCATAGTCCAGATAGCCTTTGAACATTGCATTGTACACGGAGGCATTTCTGCTACGAATTCTATCGAACACCGTGTGGGCATACGAGACTTGGTTTATAACAAAGCATTTTGAAAGTAAAGTTGGGATTGTATATTGGTTGCTGGGGTCAAGAGCGTGAGTTATAATCTGGGTCTGTATTGCTTTGACTTGCCTGGCTTTCTTACATGATTTCAATAGAGAAACAAATTTTTCTTGGAGGAGAACGTGAGGTAGTTTTGGGGCCAAGTTAACAGCAATTTTAGCTATTTTTGTGAAGTACTGAAGATGATATTTTTCTGGGAGGGTTGACTACAGAGTACAGACTTCAGGAAGTATGGAACGATGTTATTGAGCAATGGCAGGAATGGTACTCTTTCTTAGTATTTGTATTTTCATCCCAGTTGCAAGATTTAAGCCGCCCACTAAATATGAGAACTATTAGTAGCGTTAGTAGATGTTAGACAAATTTAAGCTCAAGTTTTAGGGTTGCCAACTCTATCTACATTTCCCATATTAATTGTACAGCATTGAAGGAATTACAATAGTCCCACTTCAGCTGAGTCTGTCTATTTGGTGCTCAAATCAACAAATGGGTCCAATGTTTTATTTTTAATAAAAAGATAAAATTAGGTGATACTTTTAAAGCATTAATAGTTAATTTACTTTCTTATATATACATATATATATATGTTACTATATGTATATTACTCTCATTAATTTGATTACATACAATGGATGAAATGTATATAAAAATTAGGACAACTTTAATATTCCAAATAAAGCCCTTTTTGAATCATGCATTATCACGTTAAGAAGAATAAAACAATCTCAATTGCCAAGTTCTAATCACCCATTAAACTATCAAATGTATAAATTTTGGTCCCTTTCATAGTTAGAGTTTTTTGCCAAAATAACCTTTTTTTTCAAAAAATATTCCTACAATGATTCAACTCCAAGTTTTATTACTAATCTAATCTTCTGAGCTTATCCCCTAATAAGGAGCAACCTCCTCCATGCTTTCTATATCAAATTCTTCAAACTCAATCAAATTCTCGTTACCACCATTATTAACATAGGAGGTTCCAGACTGACGAGTATCGATTCCAAATAAAAAGCATAAGACTATTTTCCTCAGTTCTACATGCTATTCCTCCCATATAGCCACATGCACAATGAGTTCCCGTTCAATGCAGTATGACAAAATCAAAACTAATTTTTGTACGATTGATTGAATGGAGAGAGTGACGGAAAATTTTGAATTAACAAGTGATGGAAAATTTTTGTATAAACATACTAATAATTCCAATTTTGCTAGATTTGTAGTGAGTTTTTCCTTCTTTTTTTCTTTTTTTTTTTTTATTTTTAATAGGAAAGAGAGCATCAAAAAGAGAAAATTACCGCAACTGGAATGGAGGTGAACAATCAAAATTCTAGATTTTGCTTTCATGCTTAGTGATAATTCCAGTTTCCCTAGATTTGTATTGAGTTTTTCTTTTATTATTATTTTTTAATAAGAAGGATAGCATCACAAAGAGAAAATTACTGCAACTGGAACGAAGATGAACAGTCAAATTTTAGATTTTGCTCTCATCTTTGAAAATATTGTCAAGTTTATTTAAATATTCAAGACTTTTGCTCTCATGTTTAGAAATATCGTCAGATTATGTTAAGTATTCAAGACTTTTTTGGACAGTAAAGTGACAAGTAAAGTCAGAGTATAGTATTATAGTAAAAAAAGAGAAGATAGATTCTAAGTAGAATACTGTAGTCATGTAGGTGATTTTTGGACAATATTAATGGCTAATGAAGGGTTTTATCCTTTTTCTCATTTCCATTTGAATTTGATCCAATGGATAACAGAAAAAGTTGTTATGGGAATAAAGTATGAAATTGAATCATTTTGGGAATATTTTTTGTGAAGGGAGTCATTTTGGAAATATTTTTTGTGAAGGGACTTATTTAGGCAAATAACTCTTCATAGTTAACTCTCTATGGTTACTCAAGTAATTTGCTCCAATCGATATTGACCAAAAAGTTGAAAATCAAAAACCGAAATATAAAGTAGTAAATTTTTTTATCATAATAAAGGTAACACTTCAGAGTGTAACATATTAAATCCAACACATAAAAGATGTTAAAATAAGAAATGTACGATACACCAAATTAATAGTGTGTGTAAAGAAGTGTAAAGCAAAAGGCAAAAGAATTAAAAAAAAAATGGAGAAGTTCTTACAGGAACATATTGATCTTGTAAAAGGAGAAAGGGAGACAAAAAAATGTCCAGAGTCAATTGACGTTATATTATTTTTTTCTAAACTAGTATACAAGCAAAGAAGCAAAATCCATGTAGAATGTGGTATACAGTTACGACTGGTGAAGACATTTCTTGTCAAGAAGATCATTTCCTTCATCCACTATAATGCTTCAAACGGAAGGTCACAAAGTTCACGGGGCCAATCATAAATAGGCATCAGCGCCGAAATGGTGTAGTATCCGGGCCTCATAGTCCGACGAGCTCGCCGACTCAAAGGGCACAATATACCAAGCAGAGCTCTCATGAAAGCTCACAACGCAAGTTAGAGCACATCCTGTGAACAAACCGGAGGCACAAGAGCTCAGGTGTAGTCTGAATCCACGAATATCTGCACAATAACCCCCAAAAACGTCAGATTAAAAACCCATCAGCAACTATAGTAGCCACCCCACATAAATTGTGTTTTCAATCTGACTTGAAAGTCCATGATCTGATCTTTAAAAAGGATGTGATCTGGTAATGAAATGTCATCACTTTTCTCTCTCTCTATCCCATCATACTTGCTCATTTCTTTAGTCCGACTAACACAACATGGGTTTTTCCTTCCACTGACAGACTTAAGATCAAATAACCTGTTCGTAGGTTCTTGGAATATTAAAATTATATATATATATATATATATATATATATATATATATAAAATCATCCTGTTGCCAAATCAAGGTCAGTAAAAAGCAATCTTAGCATTTGCCTCCAAGTTTAGTCAAAGTTGCAGCCAAAGTATTGATAGAATACTAACCTCTAGTTCTAGCAAGGACTCGTAAGTTTTCTTCTCCCGTGTGTCAAACACAGTAATTCCAGTGATTTTCTGAATTCCGCGCTTTGTTGCTATTAAGTTCTGAAAGCAAAAGGACCAAGAATTATGGCAAGCAATTGCAGTAACAGTTGAGTAACTTCTATGAAGTCCCAAGCTTGAAAAAATCATCAGTTGCACGTACTTGCCCAATCATAGCAATTTCAATGATTACTAGATTTGATACAACTAACAACGTGCATAGTCAACAGTGCCTTCCACATACTAGCGGGGGGGTTTTGAGAAACTAAGACTATAACTTAACAAAAGAAAGAGAGAAAGGAGGAGGAATAAGCACAGAAATACAATCTTCTAATACGTCGGTTCTCTTCAGCTTTGGCAGATTAAATCAAGTTATAGCTAGCAACTTGAACACTTTTTACTCTGATTTTTTAAACATCCATCAGTAGACATTTATCCCCATAGACATTAAAAGTCCTGCTTTGCAAGAACTGAAGCTATACTTCCCAATAACAGCCATGCACAACATTTAATTTCTGACCATTAGAAAGTAAAAATTCCAAACTTTCAAAGGTTGAGATATTAATTTGCATTTCACTTAGCAAAAGTTGAATCTTCAAACTAATATGGTCAAGAAAAATGTTGCAGAAGACTCTTCTTACCAGTTGGAATTCAGAAGAACTCGATGCTTCCACCTCCGCCAAAGGCTGCAATGATGCGTAAAAGTTAAGAGGATCCAATGGACAAAGTAAGCTTCATAGGATGGACTTGCAAAGCTTCAAATATCATTGTCAGCTAAAGCCTACTATGAAGTGATAACTACATACCTAAGTCTCTTAGATGTTTAATCAAACCCTTCCAAACAACCAGGAACAGTGGAATATAGTATTCAAGAGAATGCTGGAAGAATAAGATTAAACTAGCATCTTAACAAAACCCAAAAGCAAAGTTTACTGCTAGCCATTTTTATGTCTCACCATCATCTGAAGGCCATTGACCAAAACAGCCTTCTCATCAAAAGAATCACTTTGCGACAACCAAACTTGAAAGGGGCCTAGTATCCTATCTGTCTGATTTGTGAGATTTAAGCGCAACTGTAAGAGAAAAAAAAAAGGATCATAGGAGGACAAAGAGAAGAAATAATGAATACAGCAAGTTATAATTTGACCCCCCTAGTCCTATTTGCTTAAATAAATGAAAGTTACCAAGAAGGGCTTCTCGAAGATGACAAGAGATGGTACCTCCACAGCCTGCAACTCAATATCTTTGTGTACTACAGGCTGAAAGCAGATAAAATATCAGAGACCTAAGAAGATAAACTTTATATCAATAGGTAAAATATGTACCTACAGGTCTAAGTCAGACGTAACTCTTAAGACTCAAAGATGCCAAGAATCTCTTTTTAACAAGTAAAAAATAAATACAAGCTTTGGAAGTTTTCCTATTTCTATTCTTGCAGCAGATCTCTCCTTTTATTCACCACAAGATACCCAGTAAGATGTGATAAGTAGATATTGGCAAGCTGCAGAGCGTAAAATTCATTTGTGACACCATCATCTCTCGGACGAGTTACATCTAAACAGTGATCAGTAACCCCCCTTTGCTTGCAAAATCTAGGCATGTGTTAACCTAAATTTCAACTGATATGCTTGGAAATCACTTACGCTACCAAGAATCTGTTGCGTCTGCAGGCGACCAGGCTCACCCAGATTTGTTCGCCATGTTATCTGAAATTTGCCAAGGACATTACTTCCCTCAACTTTCATTTGTGGCTGTCCCTGTACGGATGATTTCAATTGATACAGATAGTTGTGAATTCCTCCTCCAGATCTGATAAGTGTAGGTGGCTTAAATAATTCCCTATCAGAAGAAATTAGAACTTGATGTTCAAATACACTAATAGAAAGGTCTAAATTAAACAACATTTGACACATCTCTAGCTCCAGCAACTACAGCATATAGCATGCACAATCTACTTACCTAGTTAATGAATCATTTTCTGAACAATTATCATCAGCCTGAAGTAATGTAGCACTCCAGTATTGAGCTGGCTCAAACTCTACTTGGTCCATAAAGAGATTTGATTTGGTATGATTTTCTATACAAGCCTCCAAAAAAGTAGTTTCCTGATACAAAAGGGCATTTGAAAGCATTGTAATAAAGTTAGCAGTACAATTTTGACCCTTCACTGATTCATGCCACTGAAAGAAAGCTGAGAATATACTTAGTTAACAATTCAAAGAGGTTAAATGCAACTTATTATGTAAATACGTATGAAGGATCATGAACATAAACAAAACTTCAATGTACCTTGACAACCCGAACCTGCACAAAAGCAAAAGAAGGATAGAAATGAGCAAAATGTTTGGCTAGAACAAGCAAGAGAAAGTAATGATAACCTGCAGGTAAAAAATTTTAAAGCAGCCAAAACACAGCAATCATTGTAACTGAAAAATTTTAGCTGTGAAATGTTTCGCAGATATGTAAGCTACATTCCAGTCACCTAAAATTGTTTAAATTGTGAACAACGAGGACTTGGGAGCATTGGTACCTTTGTTCTGACTGAAAGTGGATTTGCAACAATGAATTTGAAAAACTGAGGAAGATATTTACGCTCCCCATCACCATCACTGTAAAGAGCTGTACAAACCAACCTGTCAATATTGCACCGCACAGACAAAGCCAAATTAGGATACTACTCGAGGCAAACTGTGTATATTAAATTTAAGTTGATGATGGAAACATGGAACTCACGTATGTGCACCAAGTTCTTTTACGTCATGTTCCACAATGAAATCATAATGCCCTCCAGCACGTATGGATTCTACAGGTGATTTTGATGTATCTAAGAGCAGTATCCTCTGTCTCTCTGTCTGGACTTCTGCCTGTGAAGATCCATGTATCACTTCCAAATCATGAGGACCAAATAAACAAAGCAAATAGCATTATTTGTTTGGATTGGCCATTATTTGCTTTCATCACAAACACAATTTCTGATCACCATTTTATCTTCCCACTCCAAAAACTTCTCTGAATAATCCTCTATCCAAGCACACGTTTTTTTTTTTTTGGGTCAAATTCTCATACTCTTTAGTACTATCTGATTCAATCAAACTCTACAGAAATTGCCATCAGATCTTCCTAAGATAGCCTTAGCATGAGCTTACAACCTCAACTCTTTGACTTAGCACTCTCTCCCCAATTTTCTCTATGTTCATAGCTCCTTAAGAGCAGTTCTGAAAAACTTGCCTCAGATGTCCTTTTTAGTATAGTAAACAGTCCACTAATTCTCATGAAATTTTGTCCATTCCCCTTGTATTTCTTTCCTTTAGGCTGGCCATTTTGCTGCATACATTTAATGTTATCTATAACATATTAGAATCATATGCGGAGTAATTTTACTCCATATTAGAGCCATAGTAAAATGTTACAAGCCCATCACACTCCTTTTTGCTTACTACTAATTTTTTTGTGGGTGCAAAAAGATCATTAAAATAAAGTAAAAGTTGCAAATGACATCAACTGAACAAATTAATAGAACCAAAAGAAAGAAAGAAGAAGATTAACTAATAAACAAATCTGACCTTGATGATAACATCCCTGACTTCAAAATTCGAGCTGTTATTTATACTAATATAACTGCAAAATGTCTCTCCCAAATATATTGCCCTACAGAATAAACCATAAAGAGAACAAATAAAATACAAAATCTGTACCAGAAAAAGGGGAAGATAAGGCAAAGGAAGTCAAGGGGTGGGTTACCCAAAGGACTGGGGGAGGACGAGGAGAGCAGAGAGGCCGAGGGAGTCGGAAGGGTGGGAGAGAAGGAATCGGGAGCGATAAGTGAGATCGGAAGAAGAAGAGTCCGCGAAGTCGGAGAGGAGACGAGGGAGGTGAGCGGCGGCAGGAGGGTGGTCGAAGAGGTCTTCGCCGAAGAGGAGATCGCAGGGGTCGAATTTGAGAGGGGTTTCGACGTGGAGAGACGGCCTGCATAGTCTCATCACCCTAAATGCCAGGGAATGAGAAGCTTGTGAACTGCTCATTTCTCCTTGTTGTCAGCCACTGCAAGAACGCGCGGATTGATTACACCACCAGACTCCACAACAAGAGCGAGCAGCGCATCACTACTCAGCTGCGCCACCACTTACATGCAGTTGCTTCACTTCTTAATGTTCGATTTTGATGTTTTATTTTACATACTATTTACGACTGCTGTATTCCTGAACCACCGAAATAGTAAATGACTTGGTCGAGGCAGCCGTCTAATAACGATCGGGAGATTATTATTATTTTTTTTTTTTACAAAAACGTTAGAAATGTAAGAAATATAATTGATATAAAAAACAAGCTGTACAATTTTTTTTTTCTCAACAAAGAGTTGAGGAAGTTATCTAAGAGGGACTCACTAAAGTCTAATATCCAAACAATTGCTGACTGAAGGGGACCTCAATGGATCTTAAACACTCACACTCGACTTCTTAAACACTCACACTCGACTTTCTACTGAACCGTTCAATGTGGGAGAAAGGGGATGGGGAATTTGTTGAAAATTTAAGACCCATATGGGATGGGAGAAATGGACCTGAAAGACCTTAAGCTGTACAATTTAGTAAAGACACGTATTGAACTTTACAAGAATGACCTAAAACACTGAGGATTTAAATATTTCTCATCTTACACGATCAGGTGATTATTATGAAGATGCATCTTTTAATTATCACACACACACAAAACTTATTTGCATATCCTTTACCTTTTCTGCAAGAATATACGAGCAAAAATTTTTGAAATAAAAGTTAGAAAACTAAAATACTCATAAGTTCTAATTCAACATCATAACTAATCGCACTTTTGATCTTAGAAAACTAAACGACAGCAGTATATGAATCAAGAAAATTAAGTACTAATCATTATCTGTTTTCTAAGAATAATAGTATAGACATAGAAATTAAATAGGTCTAGAGAAGATGCATTTACTGCAACTTTACTGACTTAAAATTTAAGAAAAGAAGGCATTAAAGAAGTATAACGATGTACAATGGTACATTTCAAATAGCATTTCAGATACTATACATAATAAGGTCACTGGCTGGAAATGCCCCTCAAGTAAATGATAAAATGGCAGAAAAACCGGAAAAAAACTATGAACTCTTCACAAGGCACCTTCCAATGCTCTTTTTCATCACAATAGACAGCTGCATAAGCAAAAAATAGATGCGAAGGCCGAAGCCGCAGAACATCACAAGCTCCAGACCCCGCTATAACTTAGCACCACAGATCTTTGACAGGCTCCTCAGGGAAGTTACTGCCACCACAAACCAAGAAATCTTAGCCCTTTGTAACATTCTGTACAAGCAAATAGTGTCATCTTATGACCCCCCGGACATCCGAAAGGATTTGTCAGAAAATCAAGAAAAATTGTCTTCGATATCATCAGCAAGCAACTCTTAGAATTGGTCATAAGGCGAACTCACAAACGACTAGGGCTCCACAATTCTGAAACTCATCCTACTTGGAATCTATGCAAGTCTTTCGTTTCTAGAATACTCCATGGGTATATTGGGAAAGAGTGAACTTACTTCACATCTGATTTGACCAATGAGTATTCCCCTCCAAATTCATTTCCTTTCCCGCAGGACGTGATAAACTTGGGAACTGTTCCCCAACAAGAAAAATTCCACTTTTTAAGCAGCAGTTGTATTATGCTGAGAATCCTACAACCAAATTAATGCACTTAAAACCACAATCCGTCAGCTGAGCTCCATGATAAAGCAATACAGGATGCAGATGGCCAAGCGTCACAACAACTCATCAAATCTGTACATAACTACGAGCAGGTTGCTTTGAAAGAGCTATACAACTCGGACCCATGTTCCACCACACATTGGGCAGCCATGTGCCCATCGGCTGATCCACCAAACTGCCCTCTCATTCTGATTACCAGTGGAGGTAGCACGTGGTAGATCAAAAGCTGATGTCTGCCGCAAGCATCTTATACACTGCATGATAACAATAGTCACTTCAGAATAAAAGAAAATATAATAATAACATTGAAATTTAGACCCAGTCTGAATAGAGTTTTGAATTGATGGTTTGCTCTCATTTGTTTCCCGTATATTGGGTAGCGAGGCCTGGGTGGAATGGATTTTAAAGCTAAAATAACACAATATAGCAAGCTTTCCACCCCAAACAACTCGAACAACATAAATTAGGGGAAATTAATAAAGTCAATGATAACAAAGATTGAGAGTCAACTGTCTGAGATGATGACTGTTCAAGCATTGCATCACAAAGAAAGCTCGTAACTGAATTTGTAACTATCACAAAATTAAACCACTGGAGTGAGCAAATTAGACACTACATCAAATGTTTCATCAGTTTAACAGTTGAACTCTTGATCAGAGGTGTAAAACTTTGTTTTAGTCATTATGTTTGGACTCTCTGGAAACATCTAAGACTACAGACTTAACAGTAAAATATTGATCAGAGGTTGTAAGGAAATCCCAAAAAAGGATGAAGTGACGTATAACTTTAGGAATGAAAGACATAGATGACAAAGAAAAAGTCCTACTAAATGTAAACAAACCTTGTACCAAACTCCTTCAAGTCCAGTTTTCCAAACAGCCGTTACAACATCCCTACGAGATCCCATTATACCAAGATACGCTCCAAGACCCACTGAAGTGTTTAACCCAAAAGCAGCATCCCTTTCAGACATCCTGCGCTTCCTTGGCCACAAGCCATGGGCTCCATAATAGACATCACAGTTTTCTGATGAGGTCCCATCATGTAAATCTGCTGAAGGGCTTAGCCTTACACTATCATTGACAGGACCAATATCCTCAGGATCAGACCATGGGCCACCAAACATGTTCTTCCGGTGCCATTCTTCAGCAGGAGGATGAAGTTCCAACTCACGCAGTAGCAAACCTGCAGCATCAGCACCTCTGGGACGTGGCATAAACTGCAAACAGCCGACAAAAACAATATGTGAGAGTACTTTAGATGTTTTTATTCCCGGAAATAGTTACATCAATGTTACATGACATGAGCTTAAATAACTAAGGTTTTTAGAAGTTTCTTGTATTTAAGATAATTATCAAATGAGGCAATTTTCTTGGATGTTCGCAACCACATTAGATATTGGCCATAAGGAACTGCCAAAGTTTCTTTTAAAAAAAAAAAAAAAAGAGAGAGAGAGAGAGAGATGAAAAAATTTTCCATCTGCAGTAATGCGACAAGGCATTTATTTTATGAATGTTGAACAGTCAGCAAGAAGAATGAAAGCAGAATATAACAGCTTTCATCATTTTCAAAAACTGCTAAGAAATACCTGCATATGTGGACCAAGAGATGCCTCCACGACCTCTGGCAGAACAGTGTAGTTCCCATCAATGTAATGAAGCCGAACCTGAATGTTGCTACTCCCAACCTGAGAAACAGGTAATGGATGTGCTAGACCTGCTGTTCGCCTGCAGAGATCCATCAGTATGCGAAAAAGTACCCTCACCTGCATGAGGCATCAAAATCAGTCCACACAGGGAAAGTAACAAATCTTTGCATTTCTTCACAGAGAAAATGAGGCCCTCCAAGATTACAGCTTTAGACATTCTTAATCCCCAAGTTATCTTTTGCATCTCACATTACAATTCCATAAAGCCCAACAGTACATAACATACTCCAGCAGATGCATGAAAACCACTTTAGAATCTTATCCCACATTCTGAATGAGCAAAAGAGGTGTATATGGTTAGAAAATTATGAGGCTGAAGTCAAAAAATGATCTTAGGACTAAATCAAGCAAACTCCAAGAGACGCCATCCAAGTAACAACTTAATTCCCCAACTTGCCTGTATTCATTACAAACAAATTCTTAATTTAACTTCTCCAAGGTTCAAATTAATAGTTCTACAAAAGATGTGAGGAGATGGTGTGTATCAACTTTAAGACAAAAGCAGGTCTGAAGCATACCACTCAACTAAGACTCCTCTATTTCTTAATCATAACAGAAACAAAATTAGGCAATAAATGGCAAGGCCAATTATAGGTCTTCATTTGTTTCAGTAAAAAAATTGAATGTCTTTACCTCCTCAAATGTATATCCTTGACCCGCATTGCCAGAACCCAGCCTTGACCGGCTGGATGGAACTTCTTCCGGTCCTTTTGCTGCTGCAGCCAACTGGCCAGCTCTTGGACCCTGTGCTTCTTCTCCTCTAATCTTCGCTGACCCTGGTTTCGCAGGGACAGAGTTAGATTCTTCTACTCTGCCTGAATTATTAGGCTGAGGTTTTTGTGCAGCTGAATCAGCATTTCTTTGAGAACTGCCATACAAACGTGGTACTTGTGTTCGCCAAAACAAAAAGCAGAAAAGCAAAAGTTGACACAATCGGTGAAGGAAATGGCAGTCTCCAATAAGCCTAACAGCTGGTGTTCCTGGGAAAGTGCCTGTGTTTATACTTATAGGCATAAAACTTGAAGGGCCACTTATGGGATTTGGGGCTGAATTTGGTACTGTATCAGCAGTACTACTAATCTTTGCAATGGCTCCTTGAACCCAAGCTTGCATCTGGGTACTTCCGGTGGAACTAGCAGTGCCACCCTGAGCTCCTGGACAAGGAAATTCAACATATGCAGATGGGATGCCTAAGATACTCATCCAACAGGTATCACATAAGGAAATATAATAGGAGAAACAAGAGGGAAAATTTTTTGGAACCGAAGAAGAAAAATTGTCTCTCACCCTGAGTCGCAGTAGGAGAAGCAGAACTTTGGGTGGGACTAGTTACCATATTCCGGCTCCCTCCAGTGCCAGCAGTAACAGCATGACTTGCCAATGTACGGCAGAAACTAGCATAACGCCGCAACCGCGTGATGAAGTGGGATGCAAGATCAAGT
Source organism: Coffea arabica (assembly GCF_036785885.1). NCBI lineage: Eukaryota > Viridiplantae > Streptophyta > Magnoliopsida > Gentianales > Rubiaceae > Coffea > Coffea arabica. Next base: position 11,457,599 of record NC_092313.1, on the reverse strand, counting down.
ACTGCATCCACATAAGCCTACATGGATATCATTCAGGTGATTAGGGAAAAGCTTCGGGATAACCATACTGTCATTGAACTGCAAAATGTGTCATGCAAACCTGGATGATTGGGACGAGTGCTGGTTCAACAGCCATTGCCTCAGGATCTAAAACAGATAATGCCTCACCAGATGCATGCCATGGTTCAGATAGCAAAGCTGAAGGATTTACTAAAGCCGATTCAATACCTTTGCCAAGCATATCTAGCAACAACCTTGCTTGCATGTCAAGTACCATTGCCCTGACTTCTTGTGCATTTGTACCTTCTAGAAGCCTACATTTGATCCTGTCTAGACTCTGCATCAATCAAATCAGATTTACTTCAAAGATAGGGATCCTGGAAATTTAACATCACATTTCAAATTTAATAAATCATTTAAAGTGTGTTTCATGCATATGTAGAAAGATATGACTTTCTGGATATCATTAAAGACATTTAGGATTAAGTGATCATCTTTTGTCCAAAAAAGCATGCAAAGAGCACGTTACTTAAATACACAGAATAGGAAAATACTTTAGCTGAATATAACATGCACCAGTAACAAAATTATGAAACATACAGGTCCATATTGCTGTCGGTGGTGAGTGGAAGGAAGAGAGTGGAAATCAGCATCCAACACAGCAATAACACTGTTCAATGACACTGCAGCAGAGAAGAATGTTATTACCAAAAGAGGCGCTAATAAATGGTACAGAGAACCAAGTTACAAAATCTAGAAAGAGAAACACAGAGAGACAAATGTTCATTGGCTCGAGCTCGAACAATGGCTTCCAGTCATCTCCATAATCTCTCTTTTGCTTTCCAGCTTTTAACATTTTCAAATAAGTGGTATATACTAGATCTCTCTGATCTTTGTTTGCCTAGACAAACTAATAAAATATCTTTACACAATACCACTGCAATCTGAAACACCAAAAAAACAAAGGGAATCTCTCGTTAAGTTTCATGGATCTTTCATCTGAAAATAACAAACCAAGCCCCCCCCCCCCCCCAAAAAAAAAATCATATCCTATCAATTTGAATACAAGGAAAGAAACACTTCCCTTCTACTAATTCCAATTTCCACCACCTAAATAGCAACTCCTCATCTTTCATTTTAAGTTGTAGATAAGAGCATCTTAATAATACACCACCAAAGCATGTTAATCATACATCATCATGGGGGACGGGTCGCTTGGCTCAATTTTTAACAATTTAAGGAAACATATAAAGTTAAATTACTGTATCAAGAGACCAACAATAAACAGGGTATCCTTATTTGATTCAACAAAATATAGCCAACATATAAGAACAGCAAGTCTGCGGTTCAAAAGAAAATAAAGCATCCAAATCAGTCTGTTTGCAATTCCCATCAGGATGTTACACCATGATCTGATGCAATACAATCTCAGCAATAAAATTTTGCATTAGAGACGCATAAAGTTTTGTCTTAGCTCATCTCTGCCAGTAGCCAAGTCTTCAAAATTTGCAAAGTTAGCTTTAAAACAGCATAAAGAATTCACATGCTAGGCATGCTGAAAAATTATTACCAATTCCATCCTCAGCTGCACTTTGAGTGCAGCCTATAGCATCCCACCAGTCAACCCCCACTAAAAGACTCCACCAAAATCTGCCAAGATAAGAGATGTCATGGCTTATTGATTAAGGATGAAACTATTCAGCAAAAAAATTCTAAGTTAAACTCCTAAAGACACAGACGCAAGAGAAGAATAATATGAATCAATGATAATATCCACTAAAACTAACAGTCTTATGATATGCAAAAAAAGTTGTTTATCCAATGTACCTCTCAGCAATTGCTCGTTCCCAGGTCACAGAGTTAGCTTTAAGTTGACTACTTGAAGTAGCAGGAGGAAGAACACGAATGATTTTCAACATGGTGCAATCCTTGCTTGTATCATGCCAGACAGAAGCTGAACAACAACTAGTAGAAGAGAAGGCAGGAGCAGCAATTGCAGCACCAACATCAATCTGGTACTTATCAACATGTGTAAAGCTTGCACCTGAGAAGACATTCACGCCACCTCGTAGAAAAGCTACCGCAATCTCACCACCATGAGAGGAATAAACAATACGAGCAAGTGTTCTAACATCACTTGGCAAATCAAAGTGGTCAAAACCCACTGTTTTTGTCACCTCAACACCAGGGTCAGATGAATTTCTTCCATCAGGAGAAGGCACAGCAGCAGCTGTTTGAGGACTTCTGAAATCATTTGTTGCTGGAGTACACTTCATTCCTTTGTTCACCCAAACTGTCTGCTTTGGTGCCTCACCACCAAAAGTAGAAGAAGGATTTCCAAATATAGGATGGAGGACAACATTCTCAACGGTCGCCTCCCAACGTTGAACTCTCCATCCTGTGACCGAGGGACCCTCATCTGGATCATATGGGGACATGTATTGCCCTGTTGCAATAAGAATAGATAATCAGTCAATGTCAGAAAATTTATAAATGAGCCAGGCCATCTTGTACATTCCATTACATGCTAAAAAGGAACCAAGAAAGTGTACAATCAGCCCCTGAATCTCTAATAGTTGCACTTAATGCCAGAAAAGTTAAAAATGGAACCAAGAATGTTACACAATGAACCCATACCTCTCTATAATTATATTTAAGATATTTTTCAAACAAAAAAAAAAGCTTGTTTATATTATATTATCAACTCAATCATGTGATTCAGATGATGCAAATCCTGTAGATGTACTACATGATGCCAGCAGACTGAAATGCACCTACAAGTAAGCAACTACATGAACTATTAAGATTATTAATCCAAACACCAAAATTACACATAGAGTCCTGCTCTCTCTCTCTCTCTGTATAAAGCATATTTTAATGATTTCCCAAATATTCATTTCCAAGCAGGAGGCCAAGCAAAAAATCTGTTTATCAGATTGCAGATTGGTAACCAAAAACAAGCATGCGGGACCCTAAAATGTAACCACCAGGAGAAAAACCAATCATGCTTAAATTGCATGCAAAAAATATTTGTCAATTGAACCTAAGCAGCGAAAGCATATATCATAGCAGACAACCAAAAGTAGCTTAATCATGAGATGTTTAAAAGCACCAAACTCTAGGCAGTAGCGGTCATTTATAAGAGAAAAAACAATACAAACAACAATCACATGTTAAAATAAATGTATGGACCAAAAACATTCATCCTAAAAATGCTTGCAAAAATATCATTAATTGACCCACAATAGCAAAAGCAGATAGCATAGCAGCTATCTTAATCATGAGATGCTTCAAGGACATCCATTCTCAACAGTAGTGGACATACAAGAAAAATATTAGTATCCATAAAAAGTGCATTCTAACATGAGATATACTTGAGGGAAAAAGGACAATTTAAATAAGAATTAAGTTTAATACCTTCAACTATCACGACAGCTATTACAGAACCACCACGAGTTGGATCAAATGCGACAGCAGTGACACCAGAACCCCATGTGGTGGTAGCAGAAGCAGATTGCCCTGCAGCTTCAGGACTGACATATGCAGAAAAGTTTGAAACTGGTGAACAATGAAGTGTCACCATCTCATTATAGTCTTGCTCAGTGTATTTTCTCCCTTGCTTAGCTTCTAGCAGTAAATACTCCTGCCAACTGAACAGGTATGCAGCCAAGGGGGCAAAACCATCCCATGAAGGAGGATTCACTGATGGTGGAACACCATTACCTACACTAGCCTTTGGAGAAGCTTGAAATCCATTCCAAGGGCCAGCAGTCACCTCCCAAACAACAACAGTTGATGGGTTAACAATGGGAACACCTGCCACATGCATGGCTCCAGAATCTGTTATAATAGCATCAGCTGCCATAATGCCACTCGGCCCAGCTCCCAAGAGCCCTTTGCTTGTGCAAAACCACTTTGATGGTGTACCACTTTGAGTGGGCGGCCACTGACTCCAATGGAGCTGAACAGATCCAGATGAGAAGACAGAGCACACACACAGGAAATTTGGCCAACCAGCTGTCATCAAAACCGAAAACATTGCATTCGGTTAAAGCATCTCACTGAGTTCTTAAAATCAAAGGAGTAGCCTAAAAAAAAAGAAGAAATGGCAGCTTTAATGGTGAGCCAAATCATTGCTCCACATTAAGATGTTTGGGCTAATGATGTCAAAGACTCATCAACAACTATTGACCCTGTATTGCAAAGGAAAACCATTTGCAATCCCACAAGGGATTCAGTTTCGCTTGTGAGGAAATTATCTCCCATTCTCTCTATTGTTGGGCTTCCACCCCTCAATCAAAGAAATAGTTCACAGGTTGTTGGGGGCTTCACAGGTAATAGAGAAGTTTGGCGATTGAAGAAATGGCTACAACACTACATGCCGAGACAAGTTCATCCTTCCTGTTCAAACACCATATGTACAAACACAAACAACTTGACATGCATAGAAAAGGATAAGGGTTATTACGTTGTGATGCACATAGCCACGTATTAATAGACAAGTCTAAGACAGACCCACAGACAAGAACTGGCAAAAAGAGGAGTGACAAACCTGGAGCTTCTGGCTGCTGGGAAAGAAATTTTTCCTCAAAAGTTGACTTTGCTGAATTAGCAGATCTCGATGATAGCCACCTATACTAATTTCCATAGCATACAAAATTAATGCAATAGAAAGAAACGAGCAAATACAATTTCAATTAGAATTAACAATATAAAAATAGCATACCGGAGAAACACCTGACAACCATTTTGTAGCTACTGCTATATCCTGACGCCACTCATATTCCAGATGCCAGCTGCTAGCATCTCTTACTATACAGGCTGGACCCTGAGGAACCAAACCAGATGTGAAGTGGATGAGAACATGAGGCATTTGGGAATTAACAAAATTAAAACGAGAATGTAATGACATGCCACAGAGATGCAAATGAAAGCAGGCAGATAGTGGCAAATTAGAAGCCAAGCAAGCAATAGATCTGTTGTGCTAAGAAATAATTTCTTACTTGAGAAGGTTGGGTCCAGATGGTTATCCTCCCATGAAAATTCGCTATGAGCAACGCTCGAGGGCAGGATGTAGGAGACCATTCCATAAACTGAACCAAGTCTCGAGGAGAATCTGCAGATATCTCCAAAGAAACAAGTTGATTTCTAAGCATTTATTTTTTGGTGTGAAAATAGTATTAGTAACATATCTAATAATAGCAAAAGGATCACATACAATGAAAAGAAATGTAATACTTCTACCATCAAACACAGCCTAAAAACCACACAGATCAAAGATTTCCTTTAGATCCAAAAGGATATAAAAAGATCAGTTTGTTCTAGATATTATGAGAACTGAAATGAGGAACAGCATTCAAAAATTAAAAACCAAATCAAACATCAAACATGCTAAAATTCTTCATCTCAAACCATATCCAGGGGTAGCATCAGACTGCATCCCAATATGCAAAGTGACCAAAGGTTGCACTACACAAAATGGAATAATCATTTGAAATGACAATGCCAAGTCCAATAAATAAGGTAAGTAATCTCAGCAAGTCACGTCTAGTACCTGCTACAACATTGAATACTGCACACTCAGTTGGTCGCTCTGGGATCACTATATGTATAGGAATCCAAAATGGAGGATTTGCGTTTGAACTACCAGAAAACAAAATAACAATTGAGTAAGATATAAATGATGCGGAAAAGATATTGATTATGAGTACAAAACAAATCTCTAACAAATCCCAATCACCCCAAGATGGTTTTGCTAGTCTCTTCTTTTCTATCCCGTGCAAGCAATTCAACCCTTTTTACAATCCACACATGTAGCAAGGAAAAAAAAAATTTATTTGCAGTTGACTTGTTTGCCTAATGAATGGATAGCCTCTTCAAAATCTACTGTACAACTATGAGCAAATAAGGGCATCTCTGCAAGATTCATCTCACAGAAAAATAGCAATAGCGTCATATTACTAGTAGTAAAAGCTTTCAAACCTTTTCCAACACAGATTGAAAATCAAATTCTCTTCACACTGATTTTGGCTCATTTAATCTCATTAATCATTGGGCAAAGGCTCTCATTTTTAATTTCATCAAATTGTTCACATATTTTACTTTATTTTTCTTTTTTGCTGCCAGGAAGCCAGGAGCAGGATGGGTACATAATTTGTCATCCACTAAAAAAGGAAGCAGCATGAAAAACAAGAAAGCCAGTTGATTAACAATCTATATTTCTAACTGATGGTTTAAAACTCCATCTTCCCTTCCTTTTGAGGCAAGAAGAAGAATTGCATCCATATCCAAGTAAATATGTCTAATTAGAGAAGTTATTTAGAATCCAAAATAACATACAAAGACAAGTAATAATCACAAGAGCGTTCTAACCTTGGGATTCTGGCACAAGTTTCCGATGCACATGCTATTGCATTAAGCTTACCGCACCAAGCAACAGCGCTGGAAAGAAAACAATAGAAGTTAATAATCAAAAATAAGGTGAAGAAATTATCAGACAGCAACAAAACCACTAATAGTAAAAACTTAATCGTTGTTGACATTTAGTAAAAGGCAGAATGCCCTCCTCTCGTTTATTCTTTTTTCATAATGTGAATTGAAGTCTTTCTTTAGACACATAACCAGCTTCACAACGAGGAGTAAGTGTTCAATTAAAAATGTTTCACAAGACCATGCTGTTGGATCTAGGAACCAATAAATCCACAAAAAAGAAAAAGGAACCTAAAATTAATATTGCACTGGTTAATTAGGTTCTCTTGAGGAACCTGTCGGAAAGTTTCACTTTATTGCAGTTTTGGCTTCTACATTAAGATAAAGTTTAGGTTTTTTAAAACAAAAAAATCTCTATAGAAAAAAGATTCAAATGGAATTCAATTGGATGATTATAAAAAATGCAATGGATGCCACCTATAGCATCAACCATCCAACTCCCCCCCCCCCCCCAAAAAAAAGAACAAAAAAAATCTAAAAATTATCCATTTAGACCCATATAAGACAACCAATGCGAACCTTGGTAAACAAGCAAATATACCTAATTGGCAACAATAATAGCAGAAAGTATAGCAAAAACATATCCTGATTAATTAGGCAGACATCCTGCATCACTTTGGAACAGTCTTTTATTAAGCTCTTCACTGATTGCCCTGCTACTTAGAAAAGCACTCTTTTGCTTAATTTTGAATTTGAAACACAAATCAACCACATAGTTTTCCTTTCTAGTTCCAAAATCCAGCTTTGACAGTTATCAACTTGACATCTGAACCAATCCAGCCACTAGTAACCACGGTCGCAGATTAAAATAAAACAACAAGAAACTTCATAAAGAATCGAAGAAAGAGCAAGACTTAGGTAATTGTGAAACCAGATTAAATCTTTACCATGCTAACCAAGTAGGCCAAACAGCCTAGATTTTGCCTTCTTAGGACCCAAAAATTCGACATTTTTATCAACCCGAAGAAGTATCACTTCCGCGCCTCAAAATTTCCCCTCGAGCAACAATGTCCACCGAAGAAACAAAAGTACCAAACAATTTCCTCAAAATTCGCACGTATTTCGACTAAAGCTCACTAATTGAACATAACAACACTCACCTGAAATAACGACAAAGCTCGGGAACGCTCATTTTATGAAGCAAATTAGACCTCGGCTGCTTCAGCTTAATACAAAAAACAGTCGCCGGACTCACGTTATCCACGTCCATATGATCATCCGGGGGTCCTGCCACCGCAGCGGCCTCCTTCTCCGACACCGCCATGGGCTGCGGTTCTTCCTCTCCGGCTGTAATTTCAGGCTTCTCGGCGGGACCCTTGGAAGCTTCTACAGAAACCGAAGCAGAAATAATAGTAATAGCAGAAGACGAGGACTCTTCTTCTTCTTCTTCTTCTTCTTCAGGAGCAGGAGCAGCAGCAGCAGAGTCCTTGGAGGGATGTGGAGAAGGGTTTGAATCATTCATCTGAATAGAACCGAGAAAAGGCCCAAAAAGCCCTAATATATATATATATAGAAAGAGATATAGTTGAAGATAATTAAATTAATGGAATTGTGAGCAATGGACAGACAAGTGGAAGGAAAGTCGCAATTGAGGGCGACAGGAAGCACTGTGTGTGTGTTGTGCGTGTTTGTGTGAAAGATGCTTTTGGGCGTAGGAAAGAGAGGGATGTGGAAAAGTGGGGTTAGGGTTTGAGAGTGAGTCGGAGCCAAGTGAGCAGATTCCAGGTGTTCGGGGGGTGGAGAAAAAAAGGGCACAGGGACCAATTGTGGGAGAGGAGTACTTGTTCTGCTGTTTTTTGTTTTCTCTCTTCTGGGTCAATATTTTCTTCTTCCTTTTTTTTTTTCCCCATTTGTTGGAGGGCCATGCTTGATTGCTTGGGAGATTATTTGAGATAATTTTGTGAAAAAAAATAATGTAATACTTTTTTGATATGATGTGTATAAGATAAAAAAAATGATTGAAAAATATATTGATAATACAAGTAAGTTCGTGCGTGTAAATAAGATGTAAATAATATGCAATCCAGACAATCTTTTTCTGTTGGAAAACGGTTGAATGGCTGACTAATTAGGGCACAATATTGTATTCTTGTTCATTAGTACTTTAAGAAAAAAAAAAAAAAAGAATTGGATCCATTGATTAGTTTATGATTAAAATTGTAATGCAGTGTCTCTCATGGAAGGTAGAGAAAGCTATTTTCCTCTAAAAAATTTTATTTTTTGTTAACATATTTTTTAATCACCTTTTTATTTCAAATAATTCAAATTATTACAGTAAATTTTTCTAAAAAACCTCTTAAAAAAAATAGCAGTACAAATGGATAAATTTCTCCACATGGACAATAATAGTTGTCGGTAGCTACTCTGCATGTACCTGCAAATGTGCTCAAAATTCAGTTTAACAGCAAATTACTATAGTACATTTTACTACAAAATAGCAGTCCAAATGGATTAATTTCTCCACAGGGACAATTATAATAGTTGTCGGTACCTAGACTTCATGTACCTGCAAATGTGCTCAAAATTCAGTGTAAGAACGAAGCCCTTCACAATGTAAGAAGCTCTTTTCTGGGGCGAAAGAAGGAACTTGCTGACCTTTGTACTAAAGTTAACTTGCATGGGCATTTCAAATTGACGTATCTTGTTAAACCTGTTACTAAGCCTTTTTTTGTGGATCAAAACACTCTGAAGGCAGCCTGAACCACATCTATCTGGACCAGTAATCAAGCCCAACTAAGTTTGTTAAGTAAATTTTAGCCACCAGTGCCACCTACCTTCAACTGAGCCCACCACTGAGAATTCCTTAGGGCTATCAATGGATCGGGGCTTGGCCCGAACTCAACCCAGTCCAATCTGTTTTTCCTGTCAGGGGTCCTAGGGCCAAGCTTGAGAATTCTAGGAGGACGATTCTTCCAAATGTAGCAATAACGGTTGAGATCCAAGCACAAAATACACTCTACTTTTAAAACATTTGAATATAACAATTTAATAATAAATAAGACATAAGTATAAAAGATAAACGATACAATATATAATGTGGTTCAACTCCATCATTGAGTTTACGTCATGGTATGAAAGATAAACGTCACATAAAATTTAACGTGCTCAATTTCATCATTGAGCTTACGTTGTAGTTCTTTATTATGAGAGAAAAACTCTATATAAGAATACAACTTGAACTCAATTTAAACCCTTGTATAATTTTTCATTTTTCAAGAACCCTTTTTTACCCCATATATAAGGATACATGTCACATTTATGTGTCATTTTATAGTATGCCAACCTCCACCCATTTATAAATTACATCATTTGACTAACACCCAAGTAATAACTGCTAATTTCTAATTTCATACGGAATAAAAAATAATTTTTAATTCCTAAACTCATACAAATAGGAAATTCTTTGGTCAAACAATTGGGAAACTAGTTACTTCTACGCAGAATAAAAAAGCTGTCTACAAAAAATTAAGTCAATTTCTTAGCAGTAACATGCTCACTTTTCTATCTTTTCCCATCCAAGATTTTTCTTGGTCTAAAATGCTCTTTCACCGGTTCAATGGAAGATCCTCATACGTCTCTCCATTCTACCATACTATTAATACTTTTCACATCTATAATTCATATCTTTACCTTTCATTTCTCAACTCTCACACGAAACATGTAATCTTTTATTGTTTTCCCAGCTCTGTTATTTGGTTACCAACTAAAATAATTATGACTGACTGCTTGTGTATAGATAGAAGATCATTTGAGATAATTTTTCTACAAAATACACTGTAATACCCTTTTAATGCGATGTACATGAGATGAAAAGTTGATTGTAAAGATAAAAAAAAATATTAATTTAAAAATATATTTATGATACAATTAAATAATTTTTTATAAGTAGTAATAAACTATTCAAACATACTCTGTTTGTTTGTTCATCTCGGGATTGATAGTAAACCATTTACCCTGAAAATGGTAATCCTGTAACATAAGGTTAGAAATTTAGAGTGAAATTGCAAATCAACTCACTCTGACTGACTCGATCTCTGGTCACCACAATTCACTTGACGAATGGTCGCCCAATTGCATTTGCAACACAAATTTCCAAACGCATTATCACGAAATTCTTTGTCCAACTTCATCAAAATTTTCTACGTTTTTCTTCTCATGATTGCGAACATAGCCACGTCGATGCAAACCAGTTGGTGCCCTTTGTCATGTTAATAGAATTGGACACGATGCCCATTTTTCTTGTCGGTTTTTGTGGAACTTGAAGTCAATAATCGTCATCAATCTAGTGCTTTGATGGTATTGTTGGACTGCGTTCAATACTTTTGAAAAATGTAATTATACAAATACACCTTGTCATCTTATCTATTTCTTTCTTTCCCTTATTTTTTTCTTTGTTTTGGCCTTAATGCAAGCAGCAAACTTTTAGAGAGTCCGGGGAGACGGTTAGGTTGATTGATGAGATGGAAGTTTTGGCTTTAATGCCGAGACGGGCAGCTACCGTTCAAAAAGTTCGGAGAGGGTTGGGTTTGTTGATAAGTTAGAAGGAATTATAAGCGGTAAATATTGAATTTAAAATATCTCATTTAAAACAAAACCCATTAGAAACTCCAGCCTATTTCAAATTCTGGTTTTGACTTCCATGAAAATTCTAGGCATTTGTTGTGGTCAAAGGTTCATTTAATTTCCAAACTTCGAAGGCAAGTACTTATCCCTCTGACCTAAATCCATAGGTAAGCATCTGATCATTTTTCTGCAACTGACGTAATTGGGAAAATAAAAATAGTTCACGTGGGGCAGTGATGGATATTTATTTAATTTACTAAACCGAAAAGCTCGATGGAATGTAGACCATTTCCGCAAACTAATGATCACTTGAAAATTGAAAACAAACAATAATCTTTGTCCTTTAATAAATAGTTTATTCAAACCAAACTTCTTCATATCACCATCAGATAATTAGAAGAACCACTAAATTCCTGTGTGAAAAAAAAAGGAAAAAGTCAAACGTAGTGTCAAGAAAAAGGAATAAGTCAAAAAATGAAAGCCATATTATAAAACCCATGAAAATACAAAAGAGATTAAAGAGAGGTCTGTTTAACTGAGGCTTTGCAGGGCAGCTAGAATTTGTCTTTCCATGCAGTTTCGTGAGATGGGAAGCAGTGTAATAGGCGACTGCCCTGCAAAAAAGAATCCCAATCCAAAAATGTTTATTAAGCTTGTTCACATTATGCTAAAGCTAATCACCTTTTGACTTTTCATCAAATTTGTATCTAACAAATATTATAACAAACAGGTGAAATTTTTCAATGCAGCAGTTGTACCATGCTAAATCATACTGTAGAAGCCTAGAAGATGTGTTCCATTTAAGAATGAAAAGATATAACAAAAGGTGTCTTCACATTCGAGAATCAAAAGATATAATAGTATAACTCAAAATTCGTTCAAGAGCTCTAAGGTCTCGTTTGGATTGTTATCGTTAGGAGTTTTTGTAAAAAAATATACTATAGTGATTTGATACATATAAGATAAAAAAGTGATTGAAAAATATATTCATGAAAAACGTAATTTTTTTTTTGTTTTTTACAGAAAATTACGATCCATGTCTAGACTACCTAAGTCCATGCCATATATAGGAAAATTTTGTAAGAATTTTAAAATTCGACACAACATTTGTATAACTCATCAACTTCCAAAAATAGTGGAGTACTTAATTCGAGTCTAAGGTCTCTCTCCGTGTTCTTTTTCTTGCTTAGAGTTCTATTTTTTTTTTTAAAAAAAAAATCTTTTTATTATGTAGAAGCTTAGGAGGAGGGAAGGTTGGTCTCATTCTAAGGTCAGAGCATATTATTGATGCACTAAATAATCATCCCAAAGACTTAGCATACGTTTGCTAAAATTGAAATTTAAAATCTGAAATTTAAAGTATCAATTCATTAAATTATTGAATTATGAAGTACAAAACTAATATATATATGTTTGAATATATATCAAATTAAGTGGCAAGTGAATGATTTATAATTTATTTTTGGAAGTAAATTTTGCCTAAAAAATTTATTATTACATAATTAATTTAAATATTTAATTTTTGGTGTCATTTAATTGATTGAGACTCGAATCTATTAAATTTAACAATTGAATTTATTTATCAAAAAGGCTTAAAGTGGTGCGGGCGCACCTACCAAACAGCGTTATTTGATTTCATATACTGGAGACTCAGCATCTAATCTTTTGGAAATTCCTAGGATTGTTTTGCTCTTCCTATGCATGGTCCTATGTTTGGAAGTCCAGACGCGCTTGGTAAAAACCAGAAAAACCCAATAAAAGCCCCAAATGTTGGGTAAGAAAGTTCCGGTGGCTGAATCCGAGTAAACTTGAGTTGGGGACAGCAAGAAGAAGAGCAAAGTAAAACACCCGTTGGTTGAGTACAGCCGGCCAACCTGGGCACGTGCAAATCCGGAGGTCACTTTCAGAGTGTGTCACCAACACCCAGTGAAAAGTGTAGACACACACAATAGACAGTCAGTCACGGCGCGCAAACCTTCTAGCTTTAGTTTGAATATCCATTGTCCATATATACGAGTTAAAGAGTTAGTAGCTTCGGACCAAATTTTGGTCAAGGTGGAAAAACGCTGATTATCTGGGAGTAGGGGGCTGGTGGAGAGGGATGACTCCTGGCCATTTCACACGAAAACCGTCTAAGAAACCATGTCGTTTTGAACCCTTTCAGTTCATTCCTATATATTCATTTCTTGCAAGTCTTAGCTTTTTACAAATCCTTAATTACTATTCTCCAAATTCCTCCTCGGACACTGCTGGTTGAACCCTTTTTAGCTAACAATCTAACCTGTAAGTTTACTCTGATCTTTCAAAATTTGTTCCTCTTAAAATTTTAGTATTTGGGTTGAATTTTGTATGTTCCATTGAATTTTTTTTTTTTGGGGGTTCATTCTGGATTTCTTCTCCCTCCACCCCCACCCCCCAACTCCCGGCCCCCGGTCCAAAAAAAAAAAAAAGAATTATGCATAATTTGCTTTTTCCGTTGAGCAAGATTATATATATATTTTCTAGGTGGTCTTAACTTATCTTTGAGCAAACTTATCATATAATTGATTGGGAAGTAGTTGAGCTAAGCTCAGCACTACTTTGCATTTGGTTAATTAATAATGGATTATGCCGCAGATTTTTTAACAAACGAAATAAATATTGTCAGCCCAATTGAAAATGCAAAGCCAGGGTCTTCATTTACATGTAAGTAGATGAAATGGTTCGAGTGATGACTTCAATTGCATCGGTAATTAGTGATGCTCTTTTTTATATATTTTTTCTTGTTTCTGAATTTTGCCAAAGGGCGTTGCTTTGTGCTCTTTTTAAATTTTTTTAAAAAAACTTGATTAGTGTTTTAATATTAGGAAGCTGTTCTTGTTATATAAAGATTTGATTGATGCTATAGCGTCTTCACTTTCTTGTTCAGTGCATGATTGGACGCTTTAGACATATTGAGGAGATGGATGGTCACGGTTGCAGAAAATGAATGTGAGAGGCTTTATGATCGGATTTTGAAATTGCTATCATAAAGCTGCAGAGGGACATGGGTTGTTGCTGCTTTGGTGCCTCTAGTACCAAGCAGAATAGGGCTAACTATTTTTCTCGTCCACACACGGGTGATGCTGAAGGTGAGTGCTTTATTACAGTTTAGACATCATAGATGTTAGTGTTGTTTCTTACTAGTTTCTTTTATTTGCCTTCCAGAATATTTTTCATGGACGTTTTTTGCAGCATAGAGAAGAGACATCAGATTGTTTGCTTTAATTGTCAATTTCTTTGACGTTGGGATTTTCTTTTGTTTTCATGTAAATGAATTGCTGGTACATTGTTCTCAGAATCATGATATTGTTGGTGAATTCTTTTTATTGTATATCAGTTTTCAACATTTTTACATTATCACAAATGGTTGGTACTTTGAACAACATAAAACCAGTCATCAAAGTGCATATTGACTAAACCCTAAGATGCTGATCAAGGCAATGGTGTCTGGCAGCATGAAGAATTTTTATTTCATCTGTGAAATTGTGGTAAGCCAAACATCAAAGTCTGAAATTTTCTTGGTCATAAGCTTGTTATGTGATGCTGTTGAGGGGCTTTTAAGAGGTTTTCTAAGTTCTTATGCCTTTTAGGATAACTATTTCAAACTAGATCATAAAAGATGCATCTTTCTCTTTTCTTGTAGCTTAATGATCATTCTGAGATGCGGTCAACCTAAGTACAGAGATCTACTCAATCACCTTTAGGGTTTGAGATAGCAACATATTCTTACTTGCGGTTTCTTTCCGACTTTGTTATCCTACAGATTGATGACTGCGCTGGATGCCATAATCAGCATAATAGTTTCAATAATGCTAAAGATTAAAACCAACAAATGCATTAATCTTTTTTTCTTACCAATTATTGATCGTGTGTCAAACTTGTTAATATTTTTGCTACAATCAGTCTTTTTGCATTTTTTCAGAACCAACAAATAAAATTATGAGCAATCTAGCTTAATGAATGTGTATTGGAACCATAGTTATACCTGACAACTTAGAAGGACTAACTGAAACTTCTTTCAGTTCAGGAAAATTTCAAGCTGTTATCTCACTTTCATACTTAACATTGCAGAAGTCAACAATAATTATGTCTTTGAATTTTACTTTTTTGACTTTCCAACATCTGTTTGCCAGAAATGATTCTTAAATTGTTCTGTTAACAGGGATTTTACTTGGTAAGACAAAGAACTTCTCAATCAATGAATTAAATGCAGCAACAGATAACTTTCATCAAAGCAATAAGATAGGGCGAGGAGGATTTGGGACAGTTTACAAGGTATTTGCAGTTGCTATAAGTTTCTCAGATGAAATTATCTCTTGTTCATGCTGCCATATATTGTTCACCGAATTACATCCTGAACTGCCTAATAGGAAGTCTGGATCTTTTCATGAATTTTTCTGCGAGTAAAATAATACAGAGAGGGCTTCCTATGCTTGATGTATTATATAATTTGTATCAGTGGCATATGGCTCAAATGCTCCACTGGAATTCTGTTTTTTACTATTTAAAAGAAAGAGTATGAGGAACGCGTAGATTGATAATATAATACATGGAGTTACATAGGTTCTTTTATTTGTGAGTGTGTACATTCGTAAAAAAAGATGCTTGTTTCCATAGGAGTCACAAGAATTCATCTTCATGCTAAAGTAGTTTGGATTGCCCAGGAAGTTTTTTTTTGCCAATACAAACAACTATATTTGGCTTTCCAGTTGAGAAGCATATCTCTCATCTTCTCTGGAACTGTTAGATTTGACTTGACTTTGTTAACCATGCTGAAATTTCTTAGGGAAAACTGAAGAATGGAACTCCAGTTGCTGTGAAGAGGCTTTCTGCTTTCTCGAAGCAGGGTGTGCGTGAATTTTTGACTGAGATTGAAACTATATCAAATGTTCAACATCCAAACCTTGTTCAGATGATCGGATGCTGTGTACATGGACCTGACAGGATACTGGTCTACGCGTATTTAGAAAACAAAAGCCTTGATAATGCACTACTTGGTATTTGAAAATTTTTGCAAGAACTTGGAATTCATGGATAACTAATGATCCTCAATTGAATATTGAATACTTTTTCCATTTTGTAGGTAGAAGTAGGGCTGTAAATCTGGAGTGGAGCAAAAGAACAGCTATCTGCATGGGCACTGCAAGGGGTCTTGCATATCTTCATGAAGAACTTGTGCCACACATAGTGCACCGAGACATTAAAGCTAGTAATATACTTCTTGACAAGGACTTTGCGCCAAAAATTGGAGATTTTGGGTTGGCTAAACTTTTTCCGGATGACATAACCCACATCAGCACGAAAATAGCAGGGACAACGTATGTCTCCTCTCCTGTTGATAGTAGAAGTTTTCACTTGCATACAATATAGTTCTAGAAACTCTGTTTGCTCTGTCACGTAACACTAAATTTTTGCATTTATTCATCCTTGGAAGACTATTGCTAAGTGTTGTATTGTATAGATTGGTCTTGTTAAAACATGCTTATGAATCAATGCTTTGTGCGAAATGGATATGTAGAGATTGGAAGAATTGCTTTTCAGATCCTAGAGGTGGTTCTTCTACTAAAGTCCAGTAGTAATTTTCTATAACTGCAACATTTGGCAGAATCAGTTGTCATTGTGTGACTGGCATGAGTTACAGAATCTATTCTAACTGCGTTGGGTCTATCAAGGATTGTAGAGTCAGTTTGGTCTTTAAATTTGGAGAGTTCCCAATGTTAAATTTTTTCTGAAATTTACCCTTCAATTATCCAGAGATTTGAAGAAGTTGAAACCCAAATTTTATCTAATCTTCAGCGTCCATTTGTCAACTGTGGAAGTTGTGTTCATCTAATGCATGTATCTAGCTCTCGTGTTTTTCAAGCAGGGGTTACTTCATCCTTTTTAACTCTTTCATGTTTTTCAAGCAGAGGTTACCTAGCGCCTGAATATGCATTGGGTGGTCAGCTAACAATGAAGGCTGACATTTACAGCTTTGGTGTGGTAGTACTTGAAATTGTAAGCGGTAAGAGCAGTTCAAGTTCATTCTGGGGAGGAGCACGGAAATTACTTCTGGAAGAGGTATCTAAAATATCTCAAGTTTCATTGCAGCTTCACATCTCATTTGCTGTTATTCTGTTATTCATGTGAATTTGCTTGCTGCTAGTCATGATTTTTATTCAATTAAAAAGCAGCATTACCTAGGTGTGTGTAGTCACATGATATTAACCTGCCAGAACTTTCCCCATTTTAGAGGTGTTGACTGTTCACAATAATGTCTAAAGAAGTTAACCAAAAAGCTAAGAAGATCCTTTAGAAAATGGTGCGCGTCTCACTTTTGAAATTTATAGTGACTTTTTATGTAAGGTTTGGACTGTACCTACACTATAGATCATAGGATATCCTGCACTAATTGTGGAGTTTTCGTGCCCTGTTGTTTACATAATGATTGCTGGAAGTATGAGAATTATTAGTTATGAGATGTTCTTTTTGCATCTGCTTGCCAGTTCCTTTTGATGATCATACTTTCTAGTATAGAGAATGTAGAAAACTTGTACTTCCACATCATTTCTGGCACTGGGGACTGTGTATATGAAAAATAAGTTTTTATTTTCCCCTTTTCTTTTGGGACTTTTTACTATTCTGATGGGCTTCTGATATTGGAATTAAATAACCTGATTAGGAGTCCTTTAGAAGTGAAGAAAAATGGCAATACATATTTGCATAACATTACAGAAATAAGTAGATCAGGCTTAGAGAGAGGCACCACTTGCAGCTTTGTGGGGGGTAGGAAATTGCTTAATCAACTTTTGATCTTAAGGGATTAAAAGAGTTGCAAAGATCTGTCTTACTAATAGTGGAATGGATATTCCTGATTATTATCTATAAAATTGGCTTGTTTAAAAGAGATTTAATATTCCTAGGTTTAACTTGATAGTACGACTAAAAATTGACACATTTCAGAATATGTAGAAAGTGAAGAGAATCTTGTAGAGGAAAAAGAAATCACATCATCAGAATTTAAGAAGTCAAACATAAAACTAGTAAACAATTGATGAAACCTTATCATGAAACTCTTCAAAAACTTCTTTTTTTTTATTTTAAGATTTTGATTTTTCCAGTTCTGTTAAATTGCATCTTATAGCTTGTATGTGGTTCTTTAGGCAAATGGACATTGCAATCACATAGAATATAGTTAAGTACATAATAGAGAATACAGATGTGCATGTAAGCGTGATGCATCTGGAGATAGTAGGTCTATTTAATTGTGCTTTGATGTGCCATATCAACAAGGGAGAAACCTTTGATGGTGCTGAGTCTCCAAACTCTCTTAAGGCCATTAGTTAGAATGCATGCTTGAAGAGTACATTCTGATAGATTTTGGCATAGTTGGCCACTATAGTAGTAATTGCCAACAGGGCCTGCCCTTTTAGCGAGTTTACCATTGGTTGGTTGCATCCATCAATGGCAACAATCGAGAAAACGTGGGGTATATTGGATTTTTGGTTTCAGTTCATTGATGACAACAACATGAAGACAAACATTTCAAAATCATGCCAAATGAGGTTAAGGGGACAAAAAGGGATTAATCTTCAGACTAAATCTTGGAAGAGTACCAAGAAAACAATGAACTAGAGGCCAAGGAACTCTTTTTGACAAATTGTCCGCGCCTCATGCCTGAACATCGAACAGGGGGAAAAGGAACGAAGAAAAAGAAAACAGCAGATGCAACCTGACCTTTGTTATAAATATCTTTGTAACACCTCAAACTTAAAACTGCCTTAGATTCAATTGGATGTAACCATAAGTTAGAAACAACAGGGAGACCTTCTCGCTAGCCAATAGAGAAACATGACAAATGTGACCCTAGAATAAAACACATAAACTGAATACCTTGGTCTAAACTCTAGTCATCAGAAAAGGTAAATCTAGTGATGAAACATATAATCCTTATGGTACTTTTGCTGATACAGCTCCTGCTATGTCTACTCAGGTTGTTACTATGTTTTGTTATAGTTGAATTGCCGCTGAACTCTCTCTCTCTCTCTCTCTCTCACACACACACACACACACACATTTACGGACTAATTGAATTTCTCTGTATCCTCATTTTGTAAGTATCCAATTGTATGGTTTTGCTTATAGCGTTTGGTTGAAGACACGGCCTTTTTCTTCTTGAATTGTTTTATTGGGTCTGCACTCCAGCTCCGAATAAACTTACCTGCTTTTATAGGCATGGCAATTCTATGAAGAAGGGAAGTTGTTGGAGTTAGTTGATCCAGAACTGAAGGAGTTTCCTGAGCAAGAGGTCCTTAGGTATATGAAGGTAGCCCTTTTCTGCACACAAGCTAAAGCGCATCGAAGGCCGTTGATGAGCCAGGTTATAGAGATGCTCTCGAGAGACATCCGGCTTAATGAGAAGGAACTTACACCCCCAGGTTTCTTCCAAGAATCAGGTGGGCTTAGTAGCTTACAGTCAAAAGAGAAGTCGTCTGAAGGCTCTACTAGCTATCAGATGAGCTCTGTTCCTGTCACTATCACTCAGGTCAAAGCTAGATGAAAATTGATTCCAGGGTCCGATATTTACTCCAGGATGGCAGAGGGCACAATTTAATCGAGTGTCAAACAAGAAATTAAAGTTATACAAAACTAGGAAGTAATCAGGAGTAATTTCTTTTTCAGATTAATGTGCTGCTTTCTTGAGTTTCTTCTTCCTCTTATTTGATTTTGAGGTTTTATTCACTTGGGCCTTAATATGTTGGCCTTGATTCATTTTCAGATGGGGACACAAAATAAGAAAAAAGAGTTTCATTGGGGGTCTGAGGGAAGTTACGTAGAGCAGTGTATGGGTCATTATCGAGACAAATGACACTGGTAAATCGAGTATATAATTCAGCTGCATTTAGTGTTTTTCCAGATGCTGCTATAATCTAAGGCCTCACCTCAGGCCTCTATTCTTCGTAAACCAGAGTTTCAGAGCTAATAAACACAAATGAGAAAATTATCGTCCAAAGGATCCCATGTCGGAGGAGTTGGTTGGTGCATATATCAACGACTGGATTTTGGCCTTAACTAAGACTAGCCGAGCGAGTTGATGTTCCGGGTCCGTTGATGTTTCCACAAGCTGTCACCCGTGAAAAATTTTTGCTGTAGCAAACATAACATATTATTATGTTTGCAATATGTAAATTATTTAGAAGTAGCAAGTGTTGAGATTTATGGAATGAAGCCAATCTCATTTGAAAAGCTATCCCAATTTGACATTAATCAACCAACAACTCCCCCTACCCCGAAGGGGGGGGAAAAAAAATAAAAGAGTACAAAAGAGCAAGTCAGAGAAAATGAAAGTGTACTCGAGTAGTGATCCATTCTTCTCAAGCTTGAGATTAGTAGTGGGAGAAAATCTGATTCATCAAGGTGTGATTTTGCGCTTGTGATCGGGTTGGGTACGAGCAGCATAAAAAGTGAACTGAATATCGAAACGTTAGCCTAGGAATTAATTTTTTTGGAAAAAGCACCAACTCAATCAGGAAAATGGCTTGCCGGAAAAGAGAGATGTGAAAAGTGTTTAGATCGTGGTTTTTCCCCGTTCAAATAAACCATCAAGGCAGTTAGTTGCCTCGCGTTTCCCTTTGCCTCTAGAAGTAAATTCATTCATATTGACCTTCCACTCTCATTGAAAACAAATGGTTTCTTCGGCTTAGGATGTCACAACCCACAGTGGAGGTAGGAGGAAGGATGAATTTAATGGTACAGAAGAAGAAGTTCTGGATTTAGATCTCCCACTTATATTTCAAAAAAAAAAAAAAAAACCTCGCACATGTCAATCCCTTTGGTGACTTGAGGAGTTAATATGTTACTTGCGGTTTGCCAGTTTTCACATAAAACGGGACGCTTAAGCACTGACACAAAAGGGCAACAGTTATTTGGCGTTAGGAGTTTCTTTCTGCGTGTGCGAGAGAGAGAGAGAGAGAGAGAGAGAGAGATGATCTTCGGGTGGAGAAAAGCAATGAATAGTCAAACCTACTCCAGCGTAATGAAGCCACACTGTTGATATCATTAAAAAAGATGCGGATTCTGGGTAAACATCGTTGGTCTTAGTTTTAGCTGCACAACTCCGGAGATTAAGAGTAAGTTTCAAGTAACAAGATGAATCTCAATCAATATAATAAAAATTCAAAAACACAATAACAAGTCCTCATAATGGATCAGAGAGCTGAATCGACTTATCAGAAACAGTACATTCATAAAATGGCATGCAAATAACAATCACAATAATCGGCATAAACACAAAAAAAGGATGTCGGGGCGGACTATCAAGACTAAAATTTAATTAGCAGGCTGCTCACTAGTCACAGCTTCAGTCTCTTCAGCAGATGTGGGAGCAGAGCCATTAGCAACTGGTTCTTTTTCTTTAGTGGGGGCGGCAGCTGCCTCACCGACTGCAGACCCCTTGGCATTAGCTTCAGCGTCTTTTCCAGTCTTGGCCTTTGCATCTTTCCCATCCTTTGCATCCTTCCCAGCTTTATCATCCTTGGAAGGAGCAGGCGGAGGCGGCATCATGTGAGGCGGGGGATTGTGCTTGAGCTTCACTAATATTTGGCGCATCCTTGTAAGATCGGTGGGTTTGCCAGGTTTGGGTCCTTGGATGACGGTGATTGATGGCTTCTTTTCTTGTTCCTTCTTCCCTCTCCTTTTCTCAATATTCGGGACCTCATGCGGAATCAATTCTCCTATGGCTTTCCAATAGTGCTTATCAACCTCCTTGTGAAATTTCTCTTGACCTGCCAAGTACAACTGCCCCAAACAAAGATGGATTCGCCAGTTTGACCAAATTAAACTCTCAGGAAGTCATCTTTTAAAATCATATATATACTATGTAAATCTGAATTTTTTTTGTACGGATGCATCTCAGCCCATAAAATTTTTTATATGAACTGATTTTGTCTGTTACGCAATCCTATCAGTTGAAATAACAGTAAAGCACCTTTGAGTCACAAGGAAGTTCAACGATTCTTTTGAATTTTTTGACTAAGAATCAGTAATCAGCCAAAGAAATGGGACAAAAACTGCACACGAGCAGCAAGGATAATAATATCAGCTTTATTAGAAAATAAGAGCTTTTTCTCATGTAAGGTGCTTTCCTTCTAATGACAATTGTTTAATAAAAAAGGACCACTATCAATAACTCTGTCTAGCTCCAACTGGATGCAACAATTCTCACTCAGCTTATAAGAAGCTCTAGCAGCAGCCTGACATTTAGCAATTGCAACCTCCCAGTTTGGAAATATACTAGTGAAATGAGACAAACAACTAAAAGCATGTATAATCTTGTCTCATACATTTTACAAAAAATTAAGATTTTTTTTGCCTTTCATTATCGTACAGGACTAACATGCAATTTGCCCATAACAATACACGACCCCAGGTTAATGCAGAATTAACAAAAACTCAAATCTGGGTTATAAAGCTAAAACCAAATAAAGCTTTACCTTCTCTTTCTCTCTGTTGTTGTTCTTGTTGGTCTCAATATTAACCTTTCTTTTCTCATAAAAAGCCTGCTTGTACTCTTCACCTTCTAGAATAATTTGGTTCCTTATCTCCTTTTCCCTCTTCTCCTTCTCCTCAAGTCGAATAGCATTCAACCTATATATCAGAAAGAACATAGTTGATCAGTCCAACAGATCTGATTGACAGTTCAATAAATTTTCTAACAAACCATTCATGCTAATTTTGGAAGAGAGAAGGAAGTGCTTAATATGATTCAAGACCAGTTTTCTTGAAGAAAAAAGGGGAGACGTAGAGAGGGAGGGGAATTCCGTCCCTAATATTCTTGACAGTTTAGTAGAATTGTTTCAAAACACCACAACTGTTCACACACTGCTTATTCGTTCAGCTCAAGTATGCTTGACGGGAACTGGAACTCATTTGTTTAATTTGATGGCTGAGCTTCAACATCAAATAACATTCATAGGCTTGACAGAGGCTACGCTCGCTTTAGGCTCAGCAACAAATTAAATATTAGATACTTTTACTTTTTCAGGAATAGCAATAGAGATTCATTACATTATATCTTCTTAAATTGCTCTTTATGTCCAGCAGATTATAAGGTTCATGATATTTGCATTACATGGTTTCTTGTATAAAAGCTCAAGCTCAAAAATCAAGTTCAAGCTTTCCACATTAGTCAAACATCAAATTTCCTAAATGAGCAGAGCTCGAGGGCAACTATCAGTCAAGATCTGTCAAAAGTTGACTTGAGAAATTTCGCAACTAGGTTCTTTCTTAAAAGGGAAAAGATAACCTATAAGAAGGCTTCATTCGAGATTTTTTAGAATCCAACAGTCAAAGCATATTCTGGTCAACTCAAGGATCACGCTCTGAGTTCAAATTCTAGCCTCCTTGATGTGTCTAAAATTTAAGATACATAACCTATAAACTTAATGCAAATTATAAGAGCTTATTCTTGAATTTGAGGAAGGGGGGGGGGGGGAGGCAATAATGGCATGCAATCAACAAGCATGATTGTACATGAACCCTTCTTAAGATTTTTTATGATTTATTGATCCAATTCTACCATCTCAACCACACAATGTTATTAGATACATAACAGTGTAGCCAAATTGTTATGTCAAGGATCTCGATCTGTAGGTACTTAATTAAATCATCTGAAACCAATAGAAAGTAAATTAATTCTTGATTCACTTGAACAAGAACCAAAATATACCAACGAAACCAAAAAAAAAATTTCCCCCCTTTTAATTTGAATTGCAACAAGCTCTTCCATGTCAAATCATGCAGCAAGGCTCGTAGTCCCTAAAATTCCACAAGGGTGCCTGAAAAGTGGATGTGTGGTTTCCTAAACTTGTACATCTAACAAACTCGCTCACCAGAGATTCAATTCCTCAAAGCTCAAATCAAATAAACTACCCCCTCCCTCCCTCCCAAAAAAAAAAAAAAAACCACCCAAAAAAAGGACAAACAAAAAGCGGCAAACACTCACATTTTATCATGATCACAAACTACCATGCAAATTCTACTACCAATCAGTTATGAGCAACTAGTTCAAATTGTCATAATCTAAACCAAAGATCTGAACTTGGGCTCCAGATCAGTAACACTAAAAATAGTAAAAGACCAAAATAACAAAGATCTATAACAGCAATAAATATTTCACTAACAGAAATGCATAATATTATCTCAAGAAAGGAAAAGCTTTGTCAAAAACGAACAAAAACAAAAATCTGACCTCCGCCACTCCCGGAGAGCAAAGCCTTCTTCTTGCATTTCAGTAGGCGGTGGCAGCACAGGTCCATCGGATCTAAAAATCCCCTCCGTATCCTCCCCGAGATCATAAGGCCTCCCATTTCCATTCGGAATTGGAGCCCCCGGCCCCTCAAACGGTGCAGCTTCCTGATCCGCCTCGAATCCGAAGGGATCCGAACTGTTGACAGAGTGGGAGACGTGTTCCACCGTCACTTCCTCTTCTTCGTATCCAGCTGGAAATCCTCCCCCGCCGCCGCTTTGGTACGGCGGAGTATCGGCGGAGGAAAACGCCGTGTAAGAGTCGTACCCACCGTAACCTCCGTCTTCGAACTGACGTGTCGTCGCCTGATCCTCACCGTCAATGCTAAATGTATCAAAAGAAGCCATCTTCTTCTTCTGCTTACTGCTTTGTTTCTGTTCCTATATCTCTCTCTGGAAATTTCTGTGTTATGGGGACACACACCTATTTGTATGTGTGTCTTATTAATTGGTATAAGAGGAGTTTATATAGTGGATTCTTTTTTTCAATTTAATACTGTGATTATATACTATTGTTAATGTGATTTAGTGATTGCTGCTTTAAAAAGAAGCATTGAGATTGATGGATGTGTGAGGGGTCTCTCTCTGTCAACCTCCTCCCACTTGAGAATATTATTTTCATTATTATTACTTTTAAAATAATTTTTATAGTGGTAGTATTTACGGTATGTATTTTTGTTTCTGACATTCAAAGATTTTAGAGTTTATTTCTCTCTATTTTTTTTTCTTGGTAGAGTAATTGGGATTCTTTTTGTCTTGATAAATTTCGATGCAAATTGTTTTCTTGCTTTTTTTTTTCGATTTCAAAAGATAAAGACTTATTAAATCTAGTGTTTCATATAAGAATGGATTCCTCGTGATTCAAAATTCGAAAATATGTGCAACACGTTCACAAAACATTTAAGAATAAAAAGGGTTTAACAAGATTGGGATTTGGAAGTAGAATGTTATTTTGTTTGTACACAAAAATAAATGATTTTTCTTTAAGATAGTTATAGTGGGATTTGAGTCTTATTGAAGATTTTGGTTTTAAAATGTTGTTTTGTTTCTTAGTGATGATTTTAAGTGGTTGATAATGAAGTCGGTTTTTAGTTCATTAAGTTCAGTTAAACGATAGTAACACAGAGATTACTACAGAGATTTGTAAGGAATGAAATAGAACGAAACTTCTGTTTCATTTTATTTGGGAGTGGAACAGAAGATCTATTAAAGGAGACAAATCTAGGAAACGTTGCCTGGTGTTTCCTAAATGGTTGGGATAAGATTTTGTCTATATTATGAGGTCCGAATTTAATGTTGAGAGAATTTTGCGTCCTTGTCGTCCTAATTTGTCAAGATATTTGACAGTTGCCCCTATTTACATGGTTTTATGTTAAAAGTTGCCTAGAGAATATTTGACAGAATATCAGCCTACTATTCATATGTTCATATACTCATGTTTAGCGAAATATCACAGATACAAAGTTTAGAGAAATAGACCTTCATTTTTCCTTTTTTTTTTTGTTTTCAATTATATACTCAGAATGAGATACAAAAAACTACTTCACACAATAATTGTAAACTTCCGTCCCACATCGTTAGGATGTGGGTTCTTTAACCTGGACTTAAGGTCCACAGGTTTACCTTCCAGTTACCAATTGGCTGGATAGGTAAGCTTTGTGGGTCCCCCTTAGGTTACCTCTTAGGTCCTCTTAACTTTAATCCCCAGTCATATTTAATTAGTTGGGTGTGTGTCTTATATCGTTTTATTCGATAAAAAAAAAAAAACACAATAATTGTAAACTAAACTACCATAAACAATCCAAAGCTTAAGCTAAATGAGTACGATTAAGTGCAAGAATTGACATGCGTCCTTCCTGCGCGATGATTCTCAAATAAGTTCTTATATAAACATGTTTTGAGAAATTTTTGTTTTGCGAGCCTCTGAATGATTTTTGCGCAAACAGCTATATGTTTTCTGCTTTTTGCTCGACCAAAAAACACGCGAGTCCATTAAAATGTTTTGATATTGTTGAAATTATAGGAGTAGTATTCTCTCAAATTTCATTTATCCATCATGCGAGCTTTCATTTACCTCCAATTTCTTTTGTTTTTTCGTTCTTTTCATAGTTTTTGTGGTCTACACATTTGCTGAGCTTCAACAGTTATCCCTCTTTCCCATTGTTGTCAATACCCTTGGATGATAGCAGTAATTTAACTAATTAAACATGAAACACAATGACGAAAAAGCCAATTTATCATTGGGCTGGGGTGGATTGGCCAAGTGAAATGGAATGTATCATCCAGATCAGTGACCCTGCACAACATCAACATCAACAAGAAAGAGCTCCTAAAACTGAACAAAACTTTCACTTTCATCTTTCATCCAGAAAGTGAAATAGGAGCCAGACCATTGAACCAATGTACTGTTAGCATTCAGTGAATCCTCTCCAAAATCCACGTTCTACACCCGATGAAAGCGTTCCATATTCCCGGTATAATTATACAACCACCTCGAACACAAATTCGAGGGACACAGCTCTACCACATTCATGGCTCATGGCTGCATTCAATGTCAGAAAAGAAGATATACACAGTGCCCGTCTCGTTTTGCTTCCCAATTGGCTTGTGAGGGCCTTTTGCACCCTCGCGCAACAAACTCCTACGGTAGTAGTCCACGAACGTCCTGCAACATGTACAATTTTGAACGGCAGCAATATGGCAAAGCATTTCCCTTGTCTTCAAAAACTTGCAACTATATCAGCAGCAGCCTGTAAAACTGATCTAAAACAGTTGGTTGGAACATGACCTAATCATTGCTCCCAAATTCTCTGGTGTCACCGCATAAGCTACAAGTCTCTCTGCAGATGCTATACTGCCAAGGTGCAATTAGGACATGAAGAATTACGGTACGGGAGAAGCATTCTTTGGATATCTTGCAGAAGATGGCATCCGCTGCAGAACCCTGGAAAACTCCGGTTTCAATCTTTTGCTTGACATCCCCTGCCATGGTCTGATGAAAAAGCAGTTAGTAAACATAAAGCAAGTGGAAGTAGCCTAGGAAAGCTGAGAAAACACCTGCAGCAGCATCATAAACAAGCATGTAATTATGCTATCAAGGTTGTTGACAGTTTCGTAGAATTCACCTACCTAAAGCACGCGAAATAGTCCACTTTATTGACAAGAAAACAAGACAATCTAATGTAACAACAATGTGATGGCAAAACAACTCACCTGGGAGAGCCCTGACGCTTGTGACCATATGAACCAAGCATTGATTTCAAGGTTCCAAGGGCCTTTTCAGCAGCCTAGACAAGAAAACTGAGTTCAACATTTCATGCAGAATGAGTATAAACTTCCGACATTTCAGCCGGGCACAAAGGTTCCACTTAGAATGTTTCAGGAGGAGAAGAAATTTAGAAACAAAACTACATGGTACCTGTGATTTTGCTTCATCCCAGTTTATCCCAATTCCCTTTCCTAACACCTGTCCATCTATTTCAACCTAGAGCATGATCAACAGCACAGATTAAACAAAGTAAACAGGGATAAGAGAAAAGATTATCTCAATCCTATAGGTGCATCAGCATGTCCAAGCAATTAAATCCAGACAAAAGGAAGACATTTCGAACACACCGGTGGAGCAAAAGTAGTTAGATATGTACATCCAGTGCAAAGAAGAACATAATATCTGCTTAAGACCTCAAATATGTATTTAGGATCACGAAAAAGTCCCAACAACCAACGAGCATAAATCTAGAGGTATCTCATAAGCTTTGCAATGTAGATGAAAGACCCTACACATGTGAAGTTACCAATCATTTGTAAGCATCCTTTTTTTGACATATTCGTCCTGTATAAACATAAAGCTAAATGCTTTCGTTTTGCACAAGAAGAATTAGAAAAACAGGGAAGCAGCTTCATGTAAGAAAATGACACAAAAACCAGCTACTAATTGAGAGGAAAACATTCACCTGTGCATACACTTCATTCTTTTGGCCAGGATTAGCTGAAAGCTGAGGCTGAGTTTGGAAAGCTAAGCCAAGGCCCTCCATTGAACACTTAAGAATTAAAGAGAAATCATAAGTATACAAGTGGAAGAATAATCCCAGAAAAGGAATCACAACAGCTCCTAGAATCTTACCAGCTCTTTAAGGGCAGCAATTGGACCCACAGGTCTCTTGGACGCCTCCAATCTCGAATCCAGCACCCTAGGAGGCATGGATGCAGTAGAAAATGACCCGGGCTCCTCCTTAGGCAATTGTTGATACCCCCAAGAACTAAAATCGTTGGCAAAACCATTGTTGGATGTATTTGGGAATCTACGCCATTCCCCAGGAACAGAGCTGGAATCAGGTTTGAGAGATGATATATACTTATCTGCAAAGGAGTCTCTACCAGTCAAACCACTCAGCAAGTAACAACAGGAACTTTAAGAAGGTGAAGTTATATCAAAGGTTCCCTTCCATCCCAGGCAAAACATACCAGAATTAATTGAGGTTTTCCCAGGGAAGCAAACAAAACTAGCAAAATAGACATCATCAAGACAAAGAGCCAGCCATAAATCACTTAAACATCAATAAGACAAAGCCAGCCATCAATGTAGCTGGTATGTACAAGCATACGCTGAAATATCCATGAATCAACATGCTCATTCTTTTTTGTATCTCTCTTCATTTTCCTTAAAATTAGTTCACCAATCTCAAAAAAGACTAAAAGAATAACTAAAAGTGTGCTTTTTCACAAACAAACTTGAGGCAAGAAGCAACATTTTTCAGGAATCAGTGTCTCAGAAATATACAAAATGCCAGCTATTAAACGTTCCAACTCAAAAACTAGAAATGAATGGAGTGCTAGCTTCTTGCATATGGTGGCTTACAAAGATTAAAATAGTACATTAAGAAAAAGAAATAGAAAAGTAAAAGTTTAAAGGAATAAACTCTTTCAAAGGAAATGCATTGTAATCCCATAGTATCAATTAACTATATGTAAAAGCTACCACAAGCTAAACCTCAATGAAAACAGGGAAAAACTTATTAAAGCAGCCTCAAATGTTGAACTAATCACAATGAATCCATAGCTGAATATCAAACTTGTCCCTTTGAAGAAAAAGAAGTTTTGAACTTATTTGTCAGAAAACCAGGAAAAACGAAAGGTCAAACTCCACAGTTCCTACTCTAAGAAGCGAGCTAAGAGTTCAACACATGGAAGCCACAGAACTGCATATGCCATTTCGTGTCTTGATGTATCACAAAATAATTCTAGAACATTCTATACCTGCCTTGCTTTACTTGCACGAGAATTAACACAAGATTTTCCAGTCTGTATTCAAATAAAAGATACATATATCTTCAGAAGATAGAACCCAAACAAAAGTATATCGAAATATACGAATTACACTTTCTCCTCTCTCTCTCTCTCTCTCTCTCTCTCTCTCTCTCCCTCTCCCTCTCCCTCTCCCTCTCCCTCTTCCCCCCCCCCCCCCAACTCTTCCCATCCTTGGGCTAGTGGAATCATCACATCACAAGTCAATTATATTTGGATCTAAAGGTAAACTGCATACAAAACCTGAAAGCATTTTAAACCTCAATGTAAACAACAACAAACATACCAGCCAAATTCATAAGTGAACCGTCAGCAGCTTGACGCTGTGCTTCCCTTCTGGTCCTACCTATCCCTTCACCAATTTTCTCTCCCGCAAACCAGACCTAAAGGGAATAAGAAACATGATAATCAAGGTCCAGCATGCACGTAGTAATCAAGATAACTTTGTAAACCAAATGTACAGCTTATTACAAAAACGTTGAGGCATTGTGAAAAAATGCATGCTTTTATGGCAAATCTGTCAAAAGGGTTTTATATTTCTTCATTTTTTGGAAGGAATGGTGGACTTTTTCAGATATATATTGATTACTCAAATACTATTTATTGAAACTAAGTCTTCATTCCCATGTTTGTTTTTGTATTAAATTTTGAGTGACTAATATTTTATCTGTTTGCTTTGCGGAAATGTGACATGAAAGAAAGAGACAAGGACACACAAACACACACACACACACACACACACAGAGAATAACATAAATCAAAATATGTATATCAATCATTATATTTTCTCCTAATTAACAAGGTTAATGGTCAAAACTGATGTAATTGTTCAATCCATGAAGAATTTAAACAACCTCTGCACAGAATTGCAACTCCGAGCTTGAAACCAATGCTTGCTTGAACTCCACCTGTGAGCAAACAAGCCAGGCATCATGAGAATTCCAGACGAAAGCAAAGCTAAAAAGCCTGGGACTGTCAAGAGGTGTCTAATTGTCTCATACCTTTGTTCCGCATTTGAATGCAATATCATGCAAAGCTCCAATAGGTGTTTCAGCCTGTGGATCAATTTGTCCAGATTCAAGGTCAAGATCTCTATTCGCTGAAGATGATCGAACCATGGAAGCTTCTTCACCTGAAAAAATGCAACTCCCAAAAAACAAATAAGAATAAAAAGGTAACCACAAGGATGTTTCATTACATACATCTGATTATGAAATTACCCATAAAAGAATATAACAGCATATGATGGGTTTTTGCCAAAATGTCAACAAAATGCATCAAAATCTTCCATACCACTCCACAAGAGCCTTACATAAGATTTATGGAAAAGACCAAGGCCAAGTTAGCACCAATTTCAATAACCTTATGCTACACTGAATTTTAAGTCCGAGTTCAATCCCCTATACCCTTTTTCCCAACAGGAAGAACCAATCCTGTTCATTTTCACATTTAGGACTTAAATACATCACAAGCATGTCCCAACATAAGCAGAGAAAAGTACACACACTTCATTGTTATTTATTTTTTAATTGCATGTACATCTGGGCACATCAGACATCCAAACGAATTATCCTTTATAGTAAACCTATCCTGTTTAAATAACAATGAACTGGATGCTATAAACTATTAAAAGGTACAAGACCCTTCATATGATACAAATTCATAGAGGAAGAGCACAAGAGAGAGATCACAAATCCATTACTGCTGGTGGATCCAGATGGTTCGGCAACAGATGACCAAATATAAAATGAGAAATTAAAACTAGATGAAATCTTTTTTATTTGACAATCAAATTACCCTCATCCAAAATGTCCTTATATTAATTCCTTTTCCTTTCTCATTTTCCCCCCAGAGAGAGAGACAAAGAATAAATCCGAAAATACAAACAGGCAATGCACAGATATCATGTCTTTGCCAGCAAAGTTCATAACTGGCCTATTAATAGCCCAGAATCAAATAATTACAAAAGCTGCCATAGATAGGTTTCTAGTAAAAAATACATTAAAAAAAAAAAGAATCAGTAACAAACCATCATGCAGGCAAAAGCAAATTAAGTACACAACAAAACCTGTGCACTTATCTGAACCACAATAACAGTCTGTTTCCTTACATAGGCAACGATTGATCAACAAATATTTCTGCCATTTAATGTGTGGATAGGCGGTTCACTCCTCCATAACTACTAGTAACAAATATCAAACTCTATGTATTCAAGAACCATTCAATTGCAAAATTTAATCAAAGCTTTGCCCACTCAATGAATCTGTTACTGAAGAGTCATAGTACAGGGATAAAAAATTATACATCCCTTTCAAGTGCAACTTCAATATTTATGACCGGGTAGGACAGTATTAGCCAAATTAAAAAATTCAACCACCATATAACACAATTTTGCTCACTAAAAATATCTATGTTGCACCCCCAAGTCTCAATCCAAGACATATGAAACTTCATAACTCGTGCAATTTAGAGCCTTCTTCTCCAATGATCAATGCTAGTGAAAGGACACATCATATGTATGTGCTATCTAAAACAGAATGGAATAATATGTATCAAGTATCGGGTAACAGAATTAGGAATTTTACAACGCAGAATGAAGTTAGTTGTTCAAAACTTCATCAATTACTAAAAGTTGCTAACTTCTACTGACATTATCCATACTTTTGCAGACATAAGATGCATTTGCAAAATTCCATCTTTATTAATTATAAGAGCTTAACTTTTATGCTAAGTGGGATATTTTATAGAAAAAAAAATTATGAATAAGCCTCTAAGAGGATCTATTTCTAAAAATGTTAAGCATGTAAACAACATACTCATCCAATCAAAGTCTGCAATTCAGTCTGCAAAATTACTTTGAGATGTCCCACATAATTGTGATTACAATACACAAGCACAGAAAATTCAAGGCTTACCAGAAAATGATGGGAAACTGGCAACTGGCTGGTTTAATCTCAAATGATCCTCTCTAGGAAGTGTCTGCACAAAGAAACTCCCACAACATCAGCACCATTCACATGACAGCTCAAACCCATGAATCATATTAAAAGAAGTATGAATTACCTCCTTCAGCATCCTCTGGTTTTCAAGAAAAGCTCTATCAGGCGGGACAGCACTCTCTGCTTTTTGGAGAAAAGGAGAGTGACTCGAACGGTGCTTTTCAATTTCCATAGGTTCTGAGCGCAGAGGGAAATCCTTTGGTGGTACAACTCTGTTAAGTTGTCTTGGACTCATCTCTTCATCAATTGGAAACCAACCACGTCCCTGAGCCCTCGGTGCAGAGACTTGTAATGGTGTGCGTACAGGAAACTGAGGTTCACTTGATGTGCGCTCCCTTGAGTCTTGACCATGCTGCAAAATGAGTAGTCTCCTCCTTGTATCAGGATCTAACTCTGATTCTGGGACTTCACCCTCTTCCCTAGCAGGAGAACTTTGCAAGCTTGCTTCTGGAGGAAGAATAGTTTGATTAATAGGATTTTTAAGGACAGAAGTCACTTGAGACAACTGCTGAGATGGAAAGGGAACCACTGGCCCTGACATCGTTGGTTGCAGCACAGAAATAGAAGAAGGTACAGCATATTGGACTGTGGCAACAATTTTTGGATCCAAATTTGGAATTGCCAAAGGAGCAGTGGAGGAAGCCGAAATTGCCTCCTAAATCATAAAATAATTAGTAGATCAATCACTAGCCTAACATAGATGGGGAACAGGTTCAAGTGCATAAAAGTAGATATCATATACTCGGTAAAACCAAAAAATAACAGAGGAAACTCAACCAAACAATAAGCACTAGTAAAGAAACCAAATTTTGAGAAAAGCTCTCACCTTTAATCTTCTTTCCACCTCAACATCTGCCATGCCATCAAAACCAAGTGAATCCTTGTTTCCATTTGAAGCGGAAGGATCATCCTGAACAGCTAATGTTTGAGAAACACATCCAAAGTAATTTACTGCAAAATGACTGTTTAAAAAAGCAAGCAAGCGCATACTCTGATTGCACAAGTGTTTCAAGAGCATGGCCATCACTAACCTCTGAGATTAAATAGTTGCTCACATCAGGAGGAGAAGGAATTTCTTTAATATCATCTTCATATGCAACTTCAGAAATTCGTTGCAAGAGACCCTCATCAAATTCTCTGCAACAATTAATCTCAGGTTAAAAAGCTTATGCAGACTGATAAATTAAAATCTGACTATGCTAAGAGTGGCCATTAATATGGTGCTTGTACTTCTCAACTCTAACGAAGTTGTAAAACCTTACTTGAAGAAACCACCTCTGACATTGCACGCTACATTCCTTGCAACACAGAGAACTGGAATTGCATTGTTGGCCTACAGCACAAATTATTTAATCTTGGCATCATGATATCATTAGTTAACTTTAAACAAATAACAATAAGAAGCATAGAGGAGGGTGACATAAAGAATACAGTAGTTTCCAGTACATACTTCAGCTTGAGGAGCATAATAAGGAGCAAAGGCAGGAACCACATGCACTCGAGGTTGATCCTTTTCATCCCACACTTTTAACCGGTCATCAATCACCAATGCCATCTTAGGATGACAGTTTCCATGTTGGAAAACATTGAACAACGACTTCCTCAAGCCTAAACAGAAATGCTTATATACAATTAATCCACCAAAAATATCGCAATCGAATGTGACCAAGAAAAACCTCATGGCAAGCTAAATAAAAGTGACATCTCTATGAAACTCACCAGACTTGACACAGACAATACGATCCAATAGCTCTTTCGGGTCAATCAAGTTTGAATCAGGATCAAGGAGCCGCCACATTTCTAAAGCATAGTCCCTTTCAGCCATTGTGCAAACATACACTTCAAAACGCTTTCGACCTCTTGCGGTTAAGTAGTTTCTGAGATCTTCCCATGCAGGCCTCAATCTTACAAGTACACTTGTATCACGGATCTGAGGTAATAGAAACATGAATATGAGCCCAAGTAAGAGAGTCCAACAAGCTAATTAAGTTGACCAGCAAAAGTCACAAGCCTCTAAGGTCTATGAACACTTCACCACACTCTTCTCCAACTCCCTCACCCAGCTAGGATACTATCCTATGCTCAGCAAAAACAACTACAGCAAAACTACAAACTATGGATGGGCGGTAATTTGGCATAATGCTTAACCAAACAGCTACTTCATGATCAAAGTCAATATCTAATAAAGTTCAAATTATACAATAGAAATATTAAGACGCCACATGACATACTTGAGGATTAATGCGAGTAAGGATAATGTTCTTCTCCTGAAGCCTTAAAAGTGGGCGAACAATGGTCTGGTGATTGTCTGACAAAGCAAGAACAACCTCGGGCTGAGACTTGACAACCTTCCCGTTATCAACAACCTGGTCATTTTCTGCATATTGCTTCAGTATATTTTTGTCATCCTGATAACGCTTTATTTCTGCCAGCATAGCAGAAACACGTTGTTGATCAACCTCGGAGTTTATCTTCCGCTGTAAGGCTTCAATCCTATCCTCAAAAGAGCGCATTGTGTTGGCCACGATGAGTGTTTCATCAAGATCAAACACAATACCAAGACATCTAAGGTTCAGCATGACAAGGCAAGAATTGTAAAGTCGAGATGCAACAATGAATCCCCAAAAGCAAGGGAACTGTCCTTCATGCTGTCTAGAATGCATGGCAACCAAATGAAGTTCATCTTCCTCGTCAAGTGGCATTATTGCAGTCTACAGAGACATATCAGAATTAACAGTGAGTGTAGGAAAGATCACAATAATTTGCCTTTCACAGACAATGAAACAACAAAACCAAGCTATACAATGCAAATTGTGCTCAAGACAAAATAATGCTAA
Organism: Coffea arabica; assembly: GCF_036785885.1. Classification (NCBI taxonomy): domain Eukaryota; kingdom Viridiplantae; phylum Streptophyta; class Magnoliopsida; order Gentianales; family Rubiaceae; genus Coffea; species Coffea arabica. Next base: position 11,422,102 of record NC_092313.1, on the reverse strand, counting down.
AGGAATAGAAGAAAAGCATTTAATTACAGTTAAATGCAAGGAGAAAAAGTCGCATGAGGATATTCACTCATTTATTATTTCTAACGTACAGAAACTTCAGATACAAAGAATTAGAGCCATATGACATAAAACCCCATGTGCCCTTTCGGTGATAAGACTTCTGTGACAAAATCAGTTAAGTACAGATTAATGGCTTTGAAGTATTAATGATCAAAGTGTTGTTACATAATATAAGTCCAGAAACACATATGCAATCTAACAGCCTCAGGAGGGAAAAGAACAACCCTGTTTAATAATATCTTTTATTCCCACTTTCAAACTTTATTATGGTTTCCCCAATCTATACAATCTGCAGCTTCCACAAAAGGAATATGCTTGGGGCCATACGCAGTAGCACATTCTAACAAAATAACTTTGTCACAAGATCAAGGTTGAAAACTCTCCAAGAATCATTTTTGTTCCAATTTATTTCTAAGGAAAAAGAAATTGTTCATGCAGAATTTTCCGAGCACATGTATTTCAGTCGATCCATCCAATCATGTCTGCAGAAGTACAACAAAAGAGATCAGTTCAGGGTACACTCCAATTCATGTAAAATGGAAAGCCAGTTCTGGGTTCATTCAGTCCTATTCAACAAAACCACTGATAGAAATTTGAGGGTCCAGGTCCAATCCTGTCCAAAGTCCAGGTTCAAATCCAAAATTAGGGTTTCCACATTTTTTACTCCGAAAATTAGGGTTTCCATTTCTCAACTTCAGGGAACATCGTTAACCCTTCAAATTAAGATTCACTCCTCTTTACCAACAACTTAAAGCAAGTCAGATTCTTCTTCTTTTTTTCTTTTCATTTAGTCTTCTAAAAAAATGTTAAAATTTTTATGGTTCCTTTAGTCCTCAGTGTACTAAAGAGAGAGACAGAGGTGAGAGCAGAGAGCAGAAAGCTGAGCTGAGTATTGAGTAATTATTGCCAGCTTCTGGCAGGTGGCAGGTTCTTTGTTCAATACCTTATTTTCCCTGAGACAAGTGGCGTGCAAAATGGAAAGCGGCGAATTCTGTTGAGACTTGTCTTTCAACTCCAGTTTGAAGCAAAGCCCGCCTGAGTCTGACGAAGAAGAAGTAACAGTATGCAGCACCGCCAGTGGCGGACACCTTTCACTTGACTGAGAATACTCAGAGATCCGAATTTCGTCCCTGTCCCACACGACACCGTTCTGATCATCAATACTATACACTTCCACTTCCCCCAGTACTCTTTCCCCTTCTATCAAATTCACCACCACCGCCGCCGCCATTATTTAAAAATAGAACCCCACAAAATGAACAAATTATTCAAAGTATCAATTTGATGCCGATTTATCCGGATTCATCCAATGAGGTAGGGATTTGGCTTTCCTTCGCTTTGATTTTGTGGAAAAATCAAAAATCAAGTAAATCGGTCCCATTTTTTCATCTCAGTAGTGGTAATTCCTCTTGGAAGTTCAACGGTCCGATTTTTCCAGGTTTTTCAATCCAGAAAAGACAAAAAAAAAATCCCAAGAAAGTATATATAATAATCAAACTGGTAAAATTAGGGTTTCTTAGATCTGGTCGAACAAAAAAGGAGCTTGCTTTTGCTATGCTTTGCTTTTCTTCTGATTCTTGTTGGTGACGATGATGACGAAATTGTACTCGTTGATGACGTGTTCTCGTCCGACCGACGATGAAGTGAATTTTCGAAGAAATTTATGCATATGTAAATTTTGTGAATATTGATGATGACGATGATGACTTTCGCTTTTCGTACGACTTTTGCAAGTGTATATATATATTTTACGAGGAAGAAAAGAAGAAACCCTAGATCCACACCAAGAATAATACTACTACTACTAATGCCTGATGATGGGAAGAACAACTCAAAAGTCTGCAGGACAGGAGAGGAGATGCGACCCTGCAGAGGTGAGGAGAGAAGCTGATAATAAAAGGGATCTTTGGGGTCAAAATTGTACTTTTGTCTCTGCCTCTCTATCTCTGCTTTTCTTGGTCTGGTGCACGCATCTTTGGTGTGGTGACGTCCCAAGGTGATAATAATAACAGTACAACTTCAAATTTTCGTAGATTCTGGATTTTACCAATGTTTTTAAACTCGGACCGGTCAGTGAACCGGAGAGGTGGCCGGTTCGCGGTTCGACCGGTCCAACCGGCCGGTTCAAAGGTTCACTGTTTTTTTTTTTTTTTTTTAGTGTTAAGTACTAAATAGGTTTCATTCTACACTTGAACTTTACCAACATAACTTAATTTAAGTTATGATAATAATAAATTTTCTAAAAGTTATACACAAAACATGGAATGATAAATATAATTAAAATATCATAATTCACCACAAGTTTTCATAAATTCATTATAAACATAAATAGATACAATCCAAATGTGCACCAATTATCACAAATAAAAACACAAAAAATAAATAAATTAAATATTGAAATTCTTTTACAACCCTTAAAAAAATCCATAAAAGAGTTCAAGTTAAGACAAACTATTTGAATAGCAAACTTTTATCAGTGGCATGATAAGCAACCACACCACCTTCACAATTTCATCAACTTAAGCTGAAAAAGTTAAAATTTTATTATAAAAATATAAATCTAATTGCTCAAACTAAAAAAAACTAAAAATTTTTGAAAAACAAATATACAGTTAAACACATAAAAAATTAATTGCTACTAAACATTACTAATTAACATGTTATATTAAATTCAATGATCCTATACCATTAATTATTTTAAATTCGATTATCAATAACTTCGATTATGTGCCAACTACCATATTTTTGACCAACCCAATGTTATTATTTGTAATTCCTACCCAATTCCTACACGGATGTGCACTACTTTTGCAAAAATTTCATCCTTAATTAATCGAATAAAAATAAAACAAAAATGAGGGAAACATATGAAAATTGAGGGGAAAAAGAAGAAAATGCAAAAAATCAACTAAAGATAATAATATAGAAAAAAACCTTGAAAAGAAAAAAATTAAACTTACTAAAATGTTGGAAAACAAGAAAAGTTGAAATTTTCAACTTGTTTACAATCTGCTAAAGATAATAACCTGATAATAATGGTGAAGACTTGAGAAAATCTTGTTGTGGATATTTGGGTTAAAAATGGTTAAGAAGAAAAAATTGAAAAAAAAAATAAGAGAAGAACTTGATGTTTTAATATATTTTTTAGTCAAGTAGAATTCTCAACAAACTTAAGTACAGTCTAATGGTAAGATTGTCATATTTAAACTTGGAGACCCAGGTTCGAATCTTAGCTACACCATTCTTGATATTTTGTTGAAGAATTTAAAAAACCGCCGGTTCACGGTTCGCACGGTTCGTCCGGGTTTCAACGGTTCTCCATGAACTTCCGGCTTTAACATTAGACCGGACCGGTGACATGGCCGGTTCGCGGTCCAACCGGTCGACCCGGCCGGTCCGGTCCGGTTCTGAAAACATTGGATTTTACACGTAGTACTGTTTATTTTTTGATGCTTTTCTTACGCCACAAATGAAAAGTTCGGTTAATTCTTCAACGACCTATGCTACGCATGACTTTTTGTTTACATCATTAATTGTCTTTCGTTTTATTATTAGCTTGTAAAGAAAATGCTTTTATTATTTGTCATTGCTCTGAAAAAAATACTACTAATTTGTAACCACAAAATAGTAGTTCTAGATAATAGCACTTGGGAAAATGATTAACTCTATTACACATGAGCCATCTAAGTAAGGTAAAAAGATGTTATACTTCACCATTTTTCTCATTTTTCTTTTGGATAAAAAAAATTTTGAATGGGCTCCTCTCCGATCATCACCATGGATCAGTGCATACTCCGAGACCATAAATCATTTATAAGGATACAATGAGAAAATGACTAGTTCTCACCGCCCAAGCCAACTTGTATTGGTCACTATTTTCTCTATTATATATTGGTGTTTACAGCATGGTGTCGTCTCATGTTTAGTCAAATGTGTAGTATTTATTTATTTTTACTAATGATCTTACCGTATGTTTTTAACACATGAAATGTAAAAGTGATCAAGTTTTGGAGGTTAAGCTCAAAAAAAAATTATGGAGGTTTGATACGATAATATCTGTCAGCGATCATGTTAGAAGATGATTAATTCGAATATATATCAACCATCACTCTAGGTAACATAAAAATGATGAATCACTTTCTCATGCTTTCTTTTCATGTGTTTGTATTTAGTGAATGGGTATTTTTTTTATCTCACATACGTCATATCATAAATATGTATTATTTAAAAGTTTTATGAATAATCTCACATCTACACACACGCGATTTTAACTCACATGAAAATCAAGTGGTCAAACTATGAAGTTATGGAAATAGTTGGTCATCACACCATATTTGCGTAACGTTCAAAAAGGAATGGAGTAATGACATGTATTTGATTGATAAGGTTCCTCACGCGTTTAGTGCTTTTACTAAGATAATCTCGATGATAATGGAAAAATCTAATGTACAACAAAATGGTTTATTTTGTGAGATTTTGTTGATTTGGATGGTACCTCATTTGTGTATTTTATGAGCCATAATGGGTATTTTCTTCTTCATTTTTTTTTTTAACTTTTCCTCCACTCCCCTATTCCCTCTCTATCTCAAACTTGTCAACCAGAATTTGAACCAAATTCCCTCTCTATCTCAGCCGGAATTCTATGAGGAGGAAGTTCAACTCTCTGACTATTATAATGATTTTCTTTGTTAAATTTGAAAGATCTTGTTGATTTGGATGGTAACTTATTTATTTATCATAAATTCATAATTGTTTTCTTTGTTAAATTTGAAATATCTAGTTGACTTGGATGATAACTTGTTTTTGTATTCATGAATTTATAATGACTTTCATGCCCTTACAAATCGCCTCTAAAAAGTTATCATTTAATTATTTTATGGAAATCATGTTAGAAACCTTCCTTGATATTTTTGAAAAATTTTATTTGAATGTGCTAAGATACTCAAGTAATAAATTTAGTTCATATCAATGAGCACGGCACTAAAATTTAACGAAATTGCTAAAAATATGAAAAAGGGCATATAAACGCTTGGAAGAGAGAGAGAGAGCTTTACCTTCATTGGCCTTTCTATTTTTTTTTTGTAACACATTTGTTACCCTGATTCCAAGTCAAATCTTGTAGCAAGACGAAATTAGGAATTAGAAACACCTTTCCCCAATTTCTATCTATGCATTTATTTCACTTTTGCTAGAGGTTTTTTTTTTTTACAAGTGAGAGATTTTAAATTCAGAATTTTTTACTTACAATCACTCTTATTTCATTATTCAATTCAACCCTTCCTTGTTGAAGGAGGTTGATATTGTAATTACACTTGTTTGGATGTTGGATTATTTGCAATAATTTATTTGCCTGCATTATCAACATACTTTTCAATCATTTTTTTTATCTCACATACATCACATCAAAAAATTGTCATGATATTTTTTAAAAAATTTTCCTAAATAATTTGCTATCCAAACATACTTAAGTGGAATGGTCAAAAACGCTTTCTCAAAAGGCCAAAAAAAAAAGTCAGAAGTCTTCAGGGAGATTGCTGGACACTTGTCAATTGATGGTTGGCAACTGCATGGAGTTAGCAGTTAGATTTGGAATTGGACACACCATACCAACCTCTTTCCTATCGTCTTCACGAATAAAACGCAACCAATCCCTTCTAATTAGGGTTAATTACATTTTTCTAATTGAATTTATTTTATTGATAGCTTTTTGTCTCCCGAACAAAAACTGTCAATGTTGACAATTTCCTTATCCGTCTAGAATTGTAACATAATAAATTGCCCAAATTGCCTAACTATTATGTTGGGACTAAATTGCCTAAACATTTCCTTTTTTTTATTGACAAGAAAATTTCCATTGTGTCTTGCATCTGTAGCTTAAGATGACTTCAATCAATCTAATTAATTCTTCTTTCATGAATAGAAATATAGAATGCCTTGATGTGGTACCTTCGCATTTAGACATAAGCATTTGTGTTACTTTCCATGTTTAATTTCGTCCTACTTAATTGGTCGGTGTCTAGAGATAACGTAACTATTGCTCTAACTACTTAATTAGTCACTTGCTTATAGTAAAAAATACATGATGCGGATTGTGGTTAAACCGTTAAACATAGGGCAGCCGGTCATGCCCAAAATGCAAGTTTTTCCTATTGGGCGCTATTCATTGTTCATATTTTTTCCTTCTCAGTTTTTTTTGGTTGGCTTGTTTTTGGTCAGTTAGTTAGAGCTGTTGAACAGGGTTAATATTGTAAATTCACCATTTTCTATGGGTTCATCTTGTCCTATCAAAGTGACAGAAGAAGTAAGAAAGACTTCTAAAATTAGAGGGATGATAGGTTATATTAAGCCAAATCTCGAGAGTTTTTTGAAATTATCCCTAAAAATAATCTTTAGGCTGTAGATATGACAATTTAATTAGAGCTGTATTTTACTAACTTGACATATTATCCATCAAATAGCACCGGTGAAACCTTGAGTCCTGAGAGTAGTTATAAAATCAAGAGAACAAAATATGAAATGTACAATTCAAAATTTTAGATTTTTACTAACTTGTGAGTTTAAGAATGGACATTCTGACAAGAATTTTTTAAAAAAATTGTATAAGTCAAAAATTGACGATTATTGAATACACGATAGAGCTCCTTTTTCTCTAATACCAAGCATTTTAGATTTATAAGTTTTGGCACTTTCATCGTGTATTCAAATGCATCTCAATAAATTTACCCATCTGCATCGCAAAACTGACAGTTGGTTTGTTTGTATTAATCCTGCCTATCAGATCTATGGGCAGTTTAAATTCTACATATGGTAGTGCTAATCCCATCGGACTAAAACTCATAACAAACTTGTCCTTCTTTCCTTATTCTTTAATTCGAGGTAGAGGTGCCGCGAGTCGAGTCATACTCGAATAGCGCTATACTCCAACTCGAATTCGATAAATTTTCAATATGTTTGAGCTCAAACTCGGCTTGATCGAGCAAAATAACTTGCAGCTCGACTCCACTTGTAGAGATAACACATAAGTTCGAGCTCGATTCAATAAAGCTTGGTACAATTCTCCAACCTTGTCAAGTTCGAGTACTCGAATAAAAACTCAAGCTTTCATGCTTAGTCCAGGCATGATAGTAACAACTCAGATTCCAGAAAGGAAAAAAAAAAAAAAAATATTTCAATAAATTTGCAATGAAGCTATAAAATATTGATTTCACTGTAGGCAACTACCAACAAGCTCCTTTTTTTTAAGCCACAAAGCGCTATTTTATCCGTCGCAAAGCTCTGCCAACAAAAGCACAAATTGTCTAAAAATTGCAATTAGATTTTTATATTTTACAAGACAAAATTAGAATTGACAAGAAATTCACTATTTGATAGCAAAATCCCATACAACAACCCAATTTGGTCCCCCAACGGCTACCAGAATAGGGTTTTGGGATTATGTACTGCATCTTAGGGAATCCCATTTTTTCTTTAATTCACAAAAATTTTCTTATTCAAGCTCAATTTCAGAAGCGATAATGGAAAAATTACGGTGATTTACTTACCTTAAATGAGCTCCAAGCCTCCAATGGTTGGTTTCTTCTCCAATCTGAGTTCGTGACGTGACCTACCCATTGCTTGTGCTATTGACTTGACTGAAGCTAACCATTGAAGATTTGAGAGGCAGAAGAAGCAAGCTTTGGTGGTTTTCGTGGGCCAAAGAGTGGCTAAAAGCCAGAGACGGCATTGGCGTAAGGAGAGTGAGAGATGAACAGGTGAGTAGAGACTCGAATGAGGGGGAGCAAAATGAAGGCCGAGAGATTAGAAAGTAGAGCCAACGACAATGAAGACAATGGAGATAGCAATGGCAGCCAGAGATTCAGAGACGACTAGAGAGAGTATAGACGGGTAAATGGCGACAGAGCGTGAGAGAGACGAGTAGCTTCTTTTTTTTTTTCTTGAATTTTGAGCGCTTTTTGTTAAGGTTTTCTCTTTTTAGTATTTTCATAATTATTTTATTACTTTTTTGCCATATACAATGTGTTTGGATTGTAAATTATTTGCCCAAATATATTTGCTTACATCACCATTACAATTTTCAATACACCTTTTTATCTTTCCAGTTATCTTTTTATCTCACATATATCATATCACAAAAAGTGCTATAGTAAAAAAATCTCAAATAACTTACAATCCAAACACACTAATTTTTCTAAAGTGTACAAAACTTTTCAATAAATTTGCTAAAACATAAACCCATAATGTAATTTCATAACTAAAATAAATATATTATATAAATAATAGAACTATTTGACTCGATTCATCAAGCACTGAGTAACATACAAGGGAATTCAAACTTGATTTGAAACCTGAAACAAGTAACTCAAGCACGAAATCGAATTTCCTTAACTCGAATTGAGTTGAGCGTTTGACAGAACCAGTTGCAAGTGACTCGGTTTGCCAGCACAATAGAGGGCAACTATACCTTTTTCTTTGGTCATCTTTTTTTTTTTTTGGGTTTAATTAGTGTTGTCCTACAGGCCACAAGTTCCAATTTTAGTTCCATATTAGTCCTTTGTCCAGAAGTTATTTGACTTTTTTTTTTGTCAGCCACGATATATTTGTATAATCTACTTTATGGGGAGGAGAGTCTAAGGAAGCTATTGTAGGGGCTAGTGGATATACAAATCCAATTAGACCAAGAAAATGTTATGACACAATCTTTAGATTTTTTTCGCTGCTGGTGAGGTTTGAACCCTCACCAACAGCCCAAGGAGGGACTAAGTCCCTCCTGGTGGCCACTGAGCCATTGGCCAGTGGTTCCAGAAGTTATTTGACCAAGGTCTCTCTTGCACTATGACCTCTTTACCGTTCCGCCTGATTTGTCTTTTTCAGCCTTTTGTCTCTTCCCATTTTTGACAATTCTGCTCGTAGTAACAAGCACCATAATTCATATTTCTTGAATTCCAAAAAAAATAAATAATAACTTAAGCGTTCTCTGCTTTAAGAACTACGTAACCATCATACTATTATTCTCTGGCTTAGTTTGGGAGTTTAGGATAGGGAAAAAAAAAAGAAGGGAAAACTTAAGTTACGAGAGAGAAGAGTAAAAAAGAGAAGGGATTGTTATATTATTTGAGAGTTTTAATAATTAGTGGAATGATTTTGGATATGAAAATTATTAAATATTTGTTCAAACCTTTTTAAGGACAAAATAGGCATTTTAAAAATTTTTGACAAGGTTCCTCGAAGTTTCTTTCCATTTTCGTCCAATTTGGATGGAAAAGTTTTGACTCCTGTTCATCATAATAAATCCTTCCATTTTCTTTCTTTTTTATATTACTAAAAACTAACAAACAAATGAAAATTAAGCCTTGTTTGGACAGCCATTTTCCACCAGAAAATTGCGTTGTTTTCCGTAATCACATTTCCCTATTATCTTTTTTTTCTCACATACATCAAATCGTTACAATAATTTTTCTACAAAAAATCATAGAAAATGCAATCCAAACACAACCTAAGGCCTTGCTTGGATTGAAGGTTTTCGTCGGAAAATATTATCGTTTTCCGTGATCACATTTCCCTATCACCTTTTTCCCTCACATATATCAAATCGCTACAGTAATTTTTCCATGAAAAATGACGGAAAATGCAATCCAAACACAACCTAAACTTTCGTTTCTTTCCCTTTTTTCTAGCCAAATCCTCAATTCCCAAACCAAGCCATAGTGAGTACTAAAGGAGAGGAGTATAGATTGTTTCCCTTCTTCTTCACTCACTTTTTCTTAATGGAGGATTCAATCTGATTGATTAATTTAATCCTTTAGTTGTGGATCATGGGAAACCTATGATTTTCGGTCTTCCAAAGTCATATTGAAAAAGCAATCACACGACATTTGGCAAAACCCTGCTACTCTTTGTTATATTCTTGGCTGCTTGCTAGGTAGGATCATGTAACTTTCAAGCTTTTTGATTTTTCTCTTTTAATGCTTAGAGTCTCTCCGTTGAACTAAAAAAAAAAAATGATAGCATACATTGAAATAGAAAAGTGTCATATTATATCAAGTGCATATTGTTTTCATAAATTTGATCAATCTATTGTCAGCATCAAGCTTTTCATAGAATCCAATATTAACTTATCATAGGTTCGAGATTTTCATACCTTAATACGTATTATTTAGGTATCCTATTTGATAACTCAATTTAACACTTAAAGTTAATAGGTTCAGATCTTAATATGTTCAGTTGCGTTTAGTAACAAAAAATAGAATGTTTAAATTAATTAAGTGGCATTGAATTTTTTAGATAAAATTTGGTTAAAAAAAATAAGTGATAAACTATTCACTTATCACTTAATATGATATATACCAAAATGTATCAAGTTTAGTACTTAACTATTTAATAACATAATGGATTGAGATTTTATATTTTAATTTTATTAAACGCACCCTAAGTTGCTCAAATTTGCGTTTGATAAAATTGAAATCTAAAAAATTTGAATTTATTAAAATTTTAAATTGTTAAATATTAAATCTAATACATTTAAATATATATCACAAATCGCTCAAGAACAAGCTACAATCACCTTGCACAAAAAGAATGAAAAACACAAAAGAATGAAGAGTTCTCCATTTGGATTGACATGTTTTTAAAAAATTAGTTCTTCGAATATATTGCTACACCAATACACAAATAAAAAACTATACAAAAAAATATAATTCATACAATATATAAAAAATAACTCACAAATATATACAAAAAATTTAAAAATAAATTTTACAATATCTTTCACCTATCACCACCACTCACCACTACCACCACTCACCACCGCCATCAACCCATCATCATCATCCTCCTCTTCCTCTTCCCTTCCCCCTCACTCCTAGATCGAGGCCTATAGTCTCCAAATTGGGACTAGAAAATTGTGACATTCTGGTTATGACTAAAGGCCTCGATCTTGTTGAGACCAGATCGAGGGGGAGGAGAGGACCGAGAGGTGGGGGGAAGGGAAGAGAGAAGGGGAAGGGAAGAGGAAGCTAAAGGGGGAGGAGGAAGCTAAAGGTGATTGTAAGTGGTAGTATTAATTTTTAAAAAGTACCATAAAAATATTGTAATTTTAAAAGTTATCCCAAAATATATTTAAAAAAATTCCTCAAAAAATATATTTACAGTAAATTTTTTTAATATATATTATTATAGTAAAATATTTCAAAAACACCGTAAAAAATAGCTAATTCAAACGGAATCACAGAAAAGGTGAAAGGTTTACAACAAAAATCAGTCGTGATTGGTAATTTTCTGATCAAGTCACATGCTAAAAAGTGACGATGGTCCACAGTATCCACAGCACCAAATCCTCACCAACCCAGCCGGCCCCTCTCATTCCCCTTAGCTAATTTGCTGTGCGAAGTACGAAAAATGCATGTGAGCAAATACACAGTGCAGCTATCAGAACAGTTCTTTACACCTAAAACACCTTCCATTCTTATCAAAAATCTTTTATGTCACTTCATCTTCACACTCCCTTTAGAATTGTGAACACGATTTTAGGTAATTTTCACTCCCTTTGTCAACACTGCTACATATTACCGTCTCTCGTCTCTCTGCCTTGGCGGGTGCAACTATGAAGAAGTATGCCATTGAAATCTTGGTCTAATATTCAAAATTGAACTTCAGAATAAGAGTTAATTGGTTTAAATTTTACTAGAAGTGCTATTTTTTCACCAACTAGGCCTAGCACAATCAAATTAGAATTGTGCGAATACAATTTTTTTTTTTTTTTTTTTACAAAATGTACAACAAATTTTTAAAATGGTAACTCATTTTACCTTATATAATCATTGTAGGTCTTCCATATGATAGCCAGAATTAGTGGAATCATTATAACAAATATTCGATCTACTTTTACGTAAAACCTTTATTTTATTTCCCTAACCATAGCTACAGTTAACTGATTTATTAAAGAAAAACACCGAAGCGAGAGTGAAAAGGACTATTACTAGAGCGAAACCATGCTAATAAATAATACATATACATTGATGTTTTTGAGATATGGTGTTGTATTTGAAAAATATTTAATCCATATAAATTATTTGAAAAAAAAGCATCGTGTATAGAAATTTTACTGATAATTCACATAGTTGGTGCTTATTCGTACCATAAAATCAACTCTAGAGGTAAAATTCATTGATAATTGTTAAATTGTGAGTTTTTAAGAGTAAAGCTGGTTTATTGTTGCTTTTATCACATAATAGTAGGTGCTTATTTATCACCTTAAATTAAATAAGTTTAGAATGCTAGTAAATAAAAGTAAACAGCAAAGAAAGTAAGAAGGGAAAGCACAGTAGCCGAGCTCTGATCTATCTTGAACAACGGTCACGCCGTTGCCACGCTGCCAACTTCCATTTGCGACTACCCAAACTACCCTCAATTTTTAAAAAATAAAAACGAAAATCTCAACGTCTTTCCTTGAAAATCCAACGGCTCAGATCTCACCACCAACTCATCCTCAAATTCGCATTCCTCATTTTACCCGAAAATTAACGTCTATATTTAATATTCTCCAATCGATTTTTACTGTTACATGCTATTACATTAAACCCTCCTTTCACTTTTGTCTCGCTAGAATTTCAGTTCCTGATCTTCATTTCAAATCTTCAAGAAAATCAAGAGCCCTTGAATTTTTTTTCAGCTCGTCTCAAAAACCCTAATTTCAAAATTGTCAAATTTTCTCCCATGACAAAGTATCGATCTTGGTCAAGAAATGATTGTTAGGACCTACGGCCGTCGGAGCAGAAGCATGGCGACGAGGAACTTTAACGGTGGCGTCTCCGATAAGTCGTTTTCCCAAGAAAGCCCTCCAGATGTTTTCGATTTCACGTTTTCTTCCCAAGGTTCGACCCGCTGGTCTTCGGACCCGTATGGGTTCAGTGATTCGTTGGACCCGTATGGTTTGAATAATATTACGTCGTCGTCGCAGGGGAATGATTTTGAGGATGATGATGAGTTGAGGATTCTGCCGGCGAGGGGTGGTGGTAGTAGGGGAAATGCCGAATATGAAGGGTTTGATGATGGGGCTTTCCGGACCAAGAAGGTGAAGATCGGGGATTCGGAGACCTATAAATTGAATTCGTCGCCAGAGTCGGATGAATTGACGATTTTGTCCTCCAAGAATGGGAGGAATGATGGGGACTTTGGTTATAGTGATTTGGGTTTTGGAAAATCAATGGATTTGGAACCTTATAGCTTGAATTCGTCTCAAGAATCTGATGAATTGGTAATTTTGCCTGTCAAAAAGGGCAAGGAGAATGGTAAATTTGACGGGCTTCTTCAAAAACCCAAGAAAGTGAAGGAAAACGGGGTTATGCAGAAAAAGAAGAATAGGAAGAAGGGGAAAAATAGGGAGGTGGGCTCAGATTCTGTTACGGTTGGCTCTACGGCAACGTTGATGGAGACTCAGGAGTTTGGAGAGATGATGGAGCATGTGGACGAGGTGAATTTTGCATTGGATGGATTGAAGAAGGGGCAGCCCGTGAGGGTCCGAAGAGGGAGTCTTCTTTCTTTGCTGTCAATATGTGGAAGTTCTCAGCAGAGAAGGCTATTGAGGGCTCATGGGTATTTTAACTTTTATCTAAATTCAGTCTCTTTCTTCTTGGTTTGAATTTTAATTTGGTATAGTGTGTTTTGCTATGCTTGACCTTTTAAATCATTTGGATATCCGTAGGAAGGTGTTACAGATATTGCTGTATTGAGTGGACATGCCTGGTGTATTCATGTGTAGAAAGAGATAAATCAAATCATTAATTAATAATATAACACATTATAGTTACGAAATTATTGCAGGTGGTAATCTATATTCTGGTTTTTAACATTTTCTAGGCATCATATGATTTTTGGAGGGCTGTTCAAGTTATGGCTACAGCCTTTTCTAATAGGAGCCAAATTCAATCTCAAGTAACTTCTGAACAGTATTTAGTAGTTGAAGGAAATGTTCTTGGGCTAATTGTGATGTTCCAAGTCTTCTGGACTTCTGCTTATGGATGACTGAAGTTGTATAGCAAATATTGATTCTCTGTGTTGCTACTTATCTATTATCATGGTTTGATCTAAATAACTTAAGGATAAGATTTATGATACCTGTAAAAGCTTATTGAGATTGCTAGGTCTTGTAATTTTGTGACCTGGAAGCACCGAAAGAAGTAACCAGTGATGAACCTTTATTCCTGATACATTAATTATGATGATTTTGTGGTTCTAGGGCATAAAGTTCTGTTCCCACAGTTTTGGTACTCTTGATTTCTTATCTTTTCATTGTTCTTGTAGTTGGAGAAATATTTCAGGCTTGATAACTTATGATAGTCCATTTAATGAAAAATCGAATATGAACTACTTTCCTGTTTTCACAGTGACTATTATTCACAAGATTTTTATAATAGATTATGGCATATCTTCATGAAGCAAAATTCAGAAGACCATGATAAGATGAAAAGAAAAATTACAGAAGCTCATTTTAGTATCTGAATTGGATGTTGGTATCTCAGACTATAGGTTTATTAATTTTCTAATGTAAGTTATAAAGTATTGTGACTGAAATTGCTGGTGAAAGCTTAAATTGGAAGAAAGTATTTCTTGAGTAGTTGGAAAAGGGGATTTGTGGTTGGGGGTTCATTATTTAAAAGATGAGGGTTATTTTTATTGGATCAGCAATAATAGGTTCTACAGTTTATTTGCATAGTTGTATGAATGCATTAGACAATCCTGTCTACAATAATGTACAATGAGCTTTCTTCGCTGCTTATGCTGAAGTTTCCATCACGGCTTACTATTAAAGTCCAGCAATTTTTACAGTTGTGTTAATTCTTAACAAAGAAGACCATGAGTAGAATATGCTATTTGCTCTTGCTTACAAAAAGCTAATAGTGTTGATGAAAAGGTGCAATATACTAAATATTTTGACAATCATTGTTTAACCTTTATTTGGTGACTTATTGAAGAAAAGAATGTATGTGATATTAAGATGACAGGCTGGAATGGTAATGTACGCAAAGCCATGGAAATTAATAATTTCAACATTTATTAATGGAAAACCCTTTTATGATATTCATATTAGACTTTCATCCAACCTCTCTATATCATTTCACAAACTAACTTGCTAAGTATGGTCTCAGGATGGCTAAAACAATTATCGATGCTGTTTTGGGGATCAGCTTTGATGACCCACCAAGCAATCTTGCTGCTGCAGCTCTTTTTTACATTTTAACAAGTGATGTAAGGTTCTGTAACTGTAAACATGTGATTGAATCCTTTGTCTTTATGTATTTGGTTAGTAAATTGTTATTTGGTAAAAGATCTGCCTGATTCAATATGAATATTGGACTTTTGCTGATTCTTGCCTGATTTAAAGATTGAGCTTTTGTTGATTCTTCCTGATTTAAAGATTGGGCTAAAACCTTGTGATGCTACCCTGGCTCACTGCAATCTTTAACCTGCACTTCTTAAGTAGTTTGGATTGCAATAGAACTTCCCACCAGTTATGATAGTATACTACATTATCCTTATATTGCAGGAGAGATGTAATTAGGCCAAAGCGTTTCTTACTTGTGTCGAACATGTTCATATGTGTTCTAGTGCATTGTATTTTTCTAGTTAAGAGGGCCTTATTGGATTATTGTGATCATCATTATTATTGTTGAACGTTGTTGTGATCAAGACCAGTTATTATGGATATGGTCATGTCCAATTAGACCAGTATATTTCCGGCTTATGCAAATAGAGCATCATGATCATTCAGACAAATTACACCAGTATGAAAAAGACTGGAAATTTTGGATTACCTGTGGAGAATTACCACTTGGTCCTTGGATATCTGTCTAGAAGATGTATTAGTTTTTTCTGCCGCTTTCAGAAATTGACTTTAAAGCAAGTTTGCCATAACCTTTATAGTTTTGTTGACTTTTTGCAAAGAATTGGTTAAATATTAATATTAACATACTACTTTTCTTCCCCTGTTGCTAGGTTTGAACTTTCTTCTTTCTATTTCAGGGTCAAGATGACCGTCTTCTAGATTCGCCAATATGCATTAGGTTTTTGTTGAAGTTCTTGAGGCCACTTACATCTGATGCTGCTAATGTCAAAGCTCCGAGTTTTGGTAGCAAGCTTCTGGCGATTCGCATGGACCCTGACGTCTCGCAAATTTCAGCTAAAGGTTCTGAATCTTCTGCTGCAATTATGCAGAAGGTTCAGGAGATTCTTGTCAGTAGCAAGGATTTGAATCCTAGAGATGCAAATGATGACTGCATTGAGTTGCCTGAGTTGAATCCTAAATGGATAAGTCTGCTTACAATGGAAAAAGCTTGTTTTTCTACCATTTCTCTAGAAGGTTCCATCAACACCATCTGCTTCTTAATAGGATATGTTAAAAGGATGCTACTAGTTGATTAGTTAATAGTTTTGATCAACTTAGTAATATCAGCACACTCTTCCTGCAGACGTTAGTTTTCAACTGGATAATAGTTTACTTATTTAACATGAGATAACCAGATAAATTAGTTAGGGATAGAGATGATACCTTTATGAGTACCGAGTTTGGGTTTCTCCCTATTGCATGTTAACATGAGATAGCCAGATAATTAGTTTGGGATATAACTGTTACCTTGAAGGATACTGAGTTTGAGTTCCTCCCTTTAGCACCTCTTCCTCTGTTGATTGAATATATCCCTGTCTAGAAAAGTTTACAGCCTGTCTAATTTCTAGAAACTTACAGCCCATTTAATATACTTAAGGTTATTCCATAACAGAGGTGGTAGCCTTTCTTTCCTTTTTTCATTCTAATCACACCATTGAATAGTTTTATAATTAGCATTCCTATCTTACAGAAGATAGAAACATGTTTGCAGTAGCTGTTTCCAAGAAGATTGTAAATTTAGTTGGGTTGTCATAATTGTTGATTGCTTTAGAAGACTAATTATTTTTCCTTCGATATTCAGATGCTTCAGGCAGAGTGCGGAGAACTGGGGGGAATTTCAAGGAAAAATTACGAGAGCTTGGAGGACTTAATGCGGTCTTTGAAGTTGCAAGGAATTGCCATAGTGTAATGGAGGTGTGAACCTGTATGATAGTTGTTTTGTTTATGTTGCTTGTAATGTGGAATGAAGTTGGCCTCATTTAGAGAATTTGTTTGGAGAGATGATAAGGCTCTTGTTTGCCGAGTGTTTTAGTGATGATAATTTATTCGCCTGCATTTGATGTAAAATTCTATAGCTCACTTTTTAGTACTTGATTATGCACTTCATCCCTCTGGTGTATGATACTACTAATTGTCATCGGTGTCATTGTTTTGATCTAGTAATCACACCAAATTTTGGTTGACGAGATCGATATAATTGTGTTTTAACTTTCTAGAGGCACTCTGAAATTCCATTATGGAAGTAAAAGTCACTTAAAAATTTTACTGCCGATTTAATGGTGGAGTCTCCAAATGATAAAAAACCAAGGAAGCTGTGGAGTTTGTATAAGGAACTTAAAAGGAATCTTTTTTTCTTTTTTCCCTGAACTTTCTTGAACCTGCTGGCCCCACATCACTGTGCATAGTGTCTCTCCCTTGGAATTCAGTTAGTCTTGGGTTTATGGTGCACTCCTTTGCAGTGTATGTGAGAGACCGGGAATAGCTTTTATTATAGGTGATGTGAACAGTAGATGATTCTGCAACAGGATAAGGTCTGTTGCCGCAGCTGCTGCACGTGGTTGTTAGGAAGTATTGTCAGTGTTCATGTTCATTTCTGACTAGTTGACATCCTTTTTTGCTATATTTAGTTTTTGACTTTAAGATCTACTCATATTGTTATCTAAAGATACATCCCTTTCTTTTCAGGGTTGGTTACAGAGGAATCGATCTTCAGTGTTGGACTCAAAAGATAAGGAAGGTCTTGAGAGTCTGGTGATGCTTTTAAAATGTTTGAAAATCATGGAAAATGCCACATTTCTCAGCAAGGATAATCAGGTATAAGAAAGATGGAATTTTCTGTGTCATTGCATGCTGAAAATCAATATTTGCATCTTATCCTTTGTTCTTGTGACACACAAAATGATTCTTAGAATGAACTTGTTTGAGTTATCAATGGTCAGTATGCTGGTGTTTTCCATTGCAGAGCCATTTGCTTGGAATGAAAGGGAACTTTGACAGCCAGAGTGCCCCTCGGTCTTTCACAAAGCTCATCCTTGGTGTTGTTAAAATTCTCTCAGGTATGTATGCTGAGTGATCTGACCATTGAACAACTTCGTTATCATTTTGTGCACTTCTATTCTAGTATTAAGCCTAACACTGTTGATTTCATATTTGCTTGTTCGCACTAATTTTCTCCATGTGTAGGCATTGCTTTGCTTAGAAGTTCGTTGGGCTCTGAGGAAGGAAAAACTTGCAACCATTCAAATGAAACTAGTCATGCTTCTGAGTTCAAAGGTAGCCTTTGTTAATATTACCACATGAGAGCATACAATAAACATGATGGTCAATTTGATGGTAGCACTTCATATGTACTTTTAAGTGTTCCCAAGTCCGACATTTAGGTGCTCCGTACTTGTAGGATCGCAAGTAAACATATACCGATTTTCATATGAGGAAAAGGTTCATGGTATCCATGTCATGAGTTACATTTTATTGTGATAAACTGATGAAGATTTATTGATTGTTGGTGGTCTCTGATTTTTGCATAATATGCTTAAAACTGCAAACCTAGTGGATAATATCAATCTGGAAAACGTGAATTGAGTTTACTTTGGCTTTTTAACCATTTTCAGCATTTGTATATGCAGTGGAGGACAACGGGAGTTTGTCTATCAGTTGTTCTAGAAGGCGTACTATGGAAGGGACCTCATCTTTGAAAAACCTCAGTATATCACATGACAGTCAATCATTTTCTTGTCACCCATTGTCTTCGAAATCCCATTCAGGAGCTTCAACCATGTCTGATACCGACCCTTGGTTGAAAATGAGGATTGATTCTTCCATGTCTGGGCAATGTAGTGGAACATCTGGAGATTTTACTAATGGGACTATATCGAAAGGTTTTGGAGTGAGTTTTGGTAGAGGTAATGATCACAAGGTCTCAAACGCCACCAAGTTCGAACCTATGGAGGACAGCCAGGACCCTTTCGCTTTTGATGAGGATGACTTTGAACCATCTAAATGGGACTTATTATCTGGGAGGGAAAAAGTATCTCAAGTTCACAATAGCAGGGCTAAGCCTTATCAGCCTGAAAATGAAAGTCAATCTCTTCTATTGTTGGGCCAAGAAGATTCTCATCTGGATAATCAACATTCCTCTGAGGTATCTTGTTCATCTGGTGTTACAGATGAAAAGTCCAACCTTCTGGCAGATTGTCTTCTTTCATCTGTAAAGGTAGTTTGTTCACTTTCTCATTTATTGTTTCTTTTTCATAAACAGTTAGAGAAAGTAAGATCTGAAACCTTTTATGGTAACTTTGGGGTTGTTGATTAGATTTGATAACTGTATGCTCCCATGTTTACAGTAATCAAAGAAGCATTTTACATCACTCAGGAATAAGACACCTATCCTTGCATTTTTTTCATTCTTTTTGTGTTTTTTGAAAGTTGTCCTTCTGTGATTATGTTGCGATTTCATTTATATACCTGCCATTATTTAGAGAACTCTTTTTCTGGGTATTTAATGTTGCTTATAAGTTTCTGACAGTCAATCCATATGGTCCCTGTCAATGGTTTATGTTTGATTCTAATTTATGTTATCATTTGGCAGGTCCTGATGAACTTAACAAATGACAACCCTATGGGCTGTCAGCAAATTGCAGCCTGTGGAGGACTGGAAATTATGTCTACATTGATTGCTAGCCATTTTCCAAACTTTCGTACTTACCTTCCTTGCTCTGGCAGTTCAAGAGAAAATGGTGTGTCATCAAGATCAAGTGCAGTAGTTGACCACCAAAATGACAGACATCTAACTGATGAAGAGCTAGATCTGCTAGTTGCCATTCTGGGATTACTAGTGAACTTGGTAGAGAAGGATGGCCTTAATAGGTGTGTGGTTTCATTCTTGGTTCTAGTCACCTTTCTTGTTGCTAAGTTCTTCAAACTGTACTTTCACAGATAAGAAGTGCCCTTTCTTTAATATGCTTTTAACTTTTCAAAGAATACTAGAAGCTTTTTTCGAGATTAAATTGGTACTCCATGTAAAGAGTTCTTAACTTGAGGTTTCCAATGGAAAGACTTAGATCAACATGGTTGTTGATCTAATGCTGCTTATTATGGTAATGATAGACAATCCATCTTCTTGTCTGTATTCCTTCATCCTGATAATTAATGATGCAAGTATAGCAGATATTGTCTAACATTACTTTTCTTCTCATCTTACCCTCACTCTATCCATTCTGGTGACATAAACCATTGGAAATTTATGTAATTATAATAAGACAAAGAAATAGACTAGCTGCTTTCTATTCCTCTGTGGTTCATCAGAAAACCACATCAGAGCGAAATATGCCCCCGTGCTTGATTTCTTTCTTGGTATTGGATTTTTGGTTCGATTGCATATTAGCTTTGAGTAATGTCACATCTATTGCGTATTTTGACTTCTTTGCCTTGCTATTCCTCTTCTGGTCTCCAACTTGACCATCTTCACTTCGAATGATTTGAGAGTATATCTTCGCTCACAGATATTGATATTCTTCACATGGATTAATTCTGTTTATTTTTCCAATGTAGATCACGCCTTGCTGCAACTCGAGTTTCACTGCCTAATTTGGAAGGTTTAGAAAAAGAAAGTTCTACAGACCTAATTCCACTGCTGTGTTCAATTTTCTTGGCCAACCAAGGGGCGGGTGAGGCTGCAGGTGAAGGAAGACAACTGTCATGGGTGAGTAAACTTGTATCATTCTACTATTAGTTTCACCATTGCTTTCAATGGTTGCTCTATGCATTAGATGTTTGGAGCTGAAGCAAAGCAACTTCAATCTGTGTCCCTTAAATTGAAAGAATCAACTTTGTAAGCTTTGATAGCTATGGTTGTAATTAAATTTCTGAGAGTTTTTGGGCTTTAGATTTTATTGAGAAGAAGATCAGTTTGGATGTTTGTTTTTGGTGGTGTTTTTAGATTTTTTTTTTTAAAAAAATACTGTAGCAGTTTTTTGGCTAAATGCATATGCAAGAGAAAAAGGTGGTTGAACGACGTGTTTGGGGTTCTCTAAAAAGTTTTTCTTTGAAAACAGCTCCTCTTGAGTGGGCTCAAGTCTCTGCAAGTTTTTAGCCTTCTAAGATAGCTTGAACTAGAGTATGGTATGTTTGTCTTGCAGCAAGTTGTGGCACATCTCCCCCCCCCCCTCTCTCTCTCTCTCTCTCTGGGTGCAGCAGGGTGGTGGAGGGTGTATTGGAAGCTTTTGTCATGATAATTTTGAGTACAGGACTGAAAGTTAGCATTTGGTGTCTGTAATTGCAAGATATGGCCACTGTTGCTGCAGCCACAAGTGTGTGGCAAGACTATTTGGAAACACAAGATTGAAGATGATGCCGACCAATAAGTTTAGGAAAGCATTCTGTTTCCTTATTTTTTGGTTTAAGCTGCCAACAATGAGTATATAAACTTTTGTTCCTCACATTAAGTGGCACAAGAATTCTGATAGAATATGTCTTTTGGTTCCTAACTTTATTTTTAACTTATGAAGTATAGACTCTGTTTCATGATTTGGACGGTGCACACTTCTCGGTTGCTAAGTTGAAGAGAACGTAATTTGAATAATTGAATTTAGGAGATGACAAGTACACTTTTAAGTGCCTCCTGCAAATTGACTTGGCCAATATTCCATCATAAAAGGAATTGAAAGGGAAACTGGATTATTGGAAGTCAGCATACTTGATTGTACTTGAGAAATCAACATAGTTCTTTTAAGCACTTATTTGAAGCTTTTATCTTGCATATATTGCTGAGTTCAACGTGATAAGCAGCTTTATATAATCTTGTTTCAGGATTTGTATTCCAAATAAATTTTGACTCTTACTGGAACTCAACATATTTGAATACACTACAGAAATTAAAGTTGTTCTTTTAACTTTTAATCTCTTATCTGAAGCTTTACTCTTGCATATATAGCTGAGCTTGATTTGATGAGCAAATTTGTGTAATCTTGTTTCATGATATGTACTCCTGATAAATATCAGCTTTTGACTATTAGATTCATATAGAAAGTTAAAATGTTTTTATGACTAGAATATGCATCATCAACACATCACAATGTTTATGGGCACAAGAGACGTCAATCAGAGAAAAGAAACGGGATGTTGGAACTAAATATGTAGGATATCTACTGGATTTAATTTGGTTGGTGTCACTCCTTTGTACAAGCCCCTTCTATAACTGAGCTTAATGTTTTAGTCTTGATTGTTGACCAAGTCGATTTCTCTGCGGGGAAAACAGCTTTGACTGGTTAGATGCAGAAGACAATGTGGCAATGAGAGAAATAATAAGTTTGATAGTGAAGGAGAGTGACACCAAAATCTTACTGAAAGAACTTTTTGGAGTTTCAGTCTGCATCATGCATGACCAGCCTCGTGCTGTCCGTATGCTTTCCTGCTTCCGGCATTACTGATATGTCTCAATATGAAGAAGAGTTGGTGAATGAATTTTGGTGGTATAATTGCTGGTTTTCTTGGAGCAATTATAATACTACGGTGTTGCTTTTTCTTTAATGATAACTTTTCAAGGAAGTGTTTCGGCAATATAGGTACAAAGTTGATCCTCAATGAAATTACGGTCAAACATTAGTTGAATTCTAGAGGAGCCAGATGTGGTATTGGAGTTTTCATATGCTATTATAGTTGCTTCCTTGTGTCGATAGCGGCTACATATTTCATGATCTGAAAGCAGGTGCATAATGAATTTTATTTATACAAAATCTAAACAAAGATTTTTTATTGATCTGCAGGATGATGAAGATGCTCTATTGCAGGAAGAAAAAGAAGCTGAGAAAATGATTCTAGAAGCTTATGCAGCTCTTCTTCTTGCATTTCTTTCCACTGAAAGGTTGGTATCCTTTCTGGAAATGTTACTTGCAGGATAGCTTTTTCTTCATGCTTTCTCACAACACGCCTCTTTTGACTCTCAGTAGGAGGATACGCGGTACGATTGCTGAATGTCTTCCTGATCACAACCTTGCAGTACTTGTCCCTGTGTTGGAGAGATTTGTGGTACGCCATTTTTAGTGAAATTCAAGGAATTGATTTGCCTTAAATTTGACTGGCCAAATTGTATAGGTTATCAGCATAATTGTTTTTGTTCCTCCAGGAATTTCATTTGTCACTGGACATGATCTCGCCAGAAACTCATTCAACAGTGCTGGAAGTAATTGAATCTTGTAGGATCCCTTGAGATTCCGGAAGGTTCACATCTGTATAGTTTTAGTCTTCCCTCAGCTCTAGCGATTGTATACATGTACTTGGAGATCAGATTGATGGGCTCTTTACTTACTAGTCATAGGCATAGATGTAGGGTGAGCTGACTACTTAAGCTTGTACCATTTTTTTTTCCCCATTCTATTTTTGGTACAATTTTTGTCTTCATTTTTTTTTTCTATGGTCCCTCCACCATTTGTGGTGTATACAAAATGGATAGACACACAGCTTTCTCCTGTTGGCTTGGCGGCTATCTGCAGTCTCATTCTTTGTAATGGCTTTTCTCTCTGTCCCCCCTGAATTGTCTCTCTCTCTCTCTCTCTCTCTCTCTCACACACACACACACACACGCACGCACTGGCACTCGCACAAAAGTTTTTTCTGTTTCTGCTTTTCGGGGTTGTTTGCCAACGCTTTTGTCAATATTGATGTTAACTGGTATTAACGGATTATTGTAGGTCGAAGGATTCTTTTGTACTATTACTTTTCCGGTCAAATGTTTTTTGGCTTATTTAGTTGTAATGCTTCGTCTTTGCAGTGGATGAATTGGAAAGCCAATGACAATGGAAAAAATAGCAAAAAGGTACAGCTGAAGCACTAAATGAAACACCTTATCGGACAATTCACAAAACTGGTAGATTGAAATCGACTTTGTTTATGAGACACTTTTTGTAGGCCGACACGATACGGGCAAATTAAATTGTAAAGGAAAAGCAGAGCAACATTGCAAAGAGAAAGGGAAAAGCAGTCTTCATTGAGGATCAAATCCAAAGCTTAACAAAGGGTTGGTTATTACTCATAACATAATGGTTGATCCAAGCTTTCGCCTCATAATTGGAACCTTTACTACATATATATCACTGTCGTTTTACTCAAAAAGGAATCCAGAATGTGCTTCCATATGACGGACGACATAATTGCTAAGCATGCTAATATCTATCTTTTCTACCTTGAATTTTGTTCCACGTTCGTAGGGTTTTGCTTTTCGATATTGAAGAACAACGCAACTTCGAGGACCTTTCTTTGGCCTTCTTCGATCAGCCATCCTACAGAAAATCCAAGGTTTAAGATTCATTGCCAGAGCTACCAATGCACCCCCTTCCCATTCATTTTCACAGACATATACATAACACATACCAGTGGCCAATTCATATGAGTGCCGGCTTTTGCATGAAGCTGCACCTAATCCTGCATGTACAGAACTACCAATGATTCTACTAACTTATTTCAAAAGCTGAACCTTTACAATGTGGAGTTAGCCAGAACAATCTGGAAAGACAAATTTTTGCACCATGAAGGGTTGATGATATTATAGATAGCACTCAGGAAAATTAATGCTCCTGAGAAATTTCCCAGGCTAAGAACAAAAAGAACGACTGAAAAGATGTTGATAAACTTTAAAATTTGCCATACCGGGTGTCATTTTTCGTACTGAGCCGGGAAACAATTCAACATCACGGTGATCAATTTAATTCAGTATGGATTTGTAATCTTGGTCACGTAGAAATTGTAATCTATCTTGCCACCAAACGAGTCAAGGTCCATATTGTGACAATCCCCTCAGCCAAGATGTTCTTCCACAGGACTAATGACCCCCCATGAGACTTGACAATTATTAATGATTTCTTGCGATATACAATTTTTTTTATATAAGATATTGAAGGTGAAAGAAGGAAAAATTAACGTATAAGCAAAAAGTTGACGTGTAAGCCGAAGAATAAAAGGATACCAAAAGTTTCGTGTTTCAGGAAATTCCCAAGACGTGGAAATATCAGGCCATTGTTAGGCTCAGTCATCAACTATTTTTACTCCTCAGGCAACTGTTTTTGCATCAAAGCGTCTAAATTCAGCTTCTGCTCTGCCCGCTTCCTGAAGATACCCAGCTCCCTAAAACTAGTGTTTGACTATATTTACGGCACTGAGACCATCTGATGGCGCCAAAAGCACCATATCTCTAGAAACCCATGCAAGAAAACATGAAGTTGTTGCCCATTGACTTCCATGGACTCGTGCTCTATTCCAATCATTTCAGTTTTTCTCGCGTAATTGTCCGGCCAGGGAAAGGGTTTTTGTTGATGGGTTTCTCTGACTCAACTTCAGTTAGTGATGGGAAGATTTCAGTATTCTACATTCCATCTCCATTCAATAGTTTATAACATGAAGCACATCAGCGATTTGTATTTTCGAGTTGGAATATGTCACGTGATGTTCACCGCTTATCCACTATGCAAGTTGATTTTCGTAGCTCATAATTCCGCTAATGCTAAAGACCGAAACTTGAGAAATAGAAGTGATGGTTGTGTTCACAGAATCATAAACATAGATGCCGGAGCTGAAACTACAGATATGTGATTAGTCATCAGCCTGATAATACCTCTGAAAATCAATTTAAGAAGAACTTCAAGTACATCCGAAGAGCCATCTTATAATAGTGTATGGGATCAGGATTAACCATGGCTGCTGAGGAAGCTAAGCAGAAGTTGATTCACCTCATCAGGGAATTGCTCCTGCACAAAATGGCTTCCTTCCGGGATATACTTTATCTCCAAATCTGGTACAAAATCTTTTATTCTACCACTCCTTATGTAGTCTTCAGTTTCGGGGAATTTAAACACATAGTCCTTCTCACCCATGATGAACAACGCTGGAACTTCAATTTTTGGATCTTGCAGATTCGAACTTCCTCCAGTGGCCCTGAAATCAAGTATACATTCATGACAATATTGTTTAATCAGAAAAGCTACTGCTCAGCTGAAAATTTGCTTCTCCATCAGTACAACCAAAGTCTTCAAGAAAATATGTAATTTAGGTGAACTTAAATTTCTTGCATTTACTTGTGGAAGCAATAGTAAAATTCTATTGCATAAAATGAGCTCATTAATTACGTGTTGCAATGAAAGATAGAAAATTGAGAACACCACTGGCCTCAAATGTAGATTAAGAGGAGTCCAGTACCTGTAAGGAACTTGTAATGCAGTTTCAAAACCAGATTTCTCATACAGGGCTCCATAGGTTGCAAAATCTTCCTCTGTCATCCAAGAAGGAAGAGGAGTGGATGGTTCCACCAGGTCCATGATCTCTTGGTTTTCATTAGCTATTGGCATTTCACTCCTGGAAAACATAATGTAGATGTTTCTTACAACCGTTTTTGAATCAAAGCGTCCAAAATCAGCTTCAGCTCTCCCAGGCTCCTGCAAGTCAAAGAGAAGAATTAATACTAGAAGCAGCTATAGTGATCGTCCTGAATAACCGGACAAGCAAAGTGCATACTTTCCATCTTGTTACGTAAAATCCTTCCGGGAGAAGCTTATAATGTGGAGGAGGCCCTGGTGGCCTGAATGGCACGCCTAATGTTGCTATAGCTGTGACCCTCTCTTTGTGCAAAATAGCAAAGTAATAAACTACACTGGCTCCAAAATCTTTTCCAACGAGAAAAACCTGCAAAAAGAGCTTTGCAGTCAGACACGCAAAAGCTGTATGTTCTGATGTGGATAACAAATCATTAACATAAGAAAATGAATAATGTTCAATTTATTTACTTTGTGCAGCTATGTGCAAAGCAGGACATAATGATTTCACGGAATTGAGGAAATTGCACTTACTTTTTAACGTAACCTAAGAACCTCAAAATTTAGTACTGTACAGGAAAAATAGTTTAGTAGGATTTAGATAGCATCTTTGTGAGATATCATTTAACATTTGACGCCTGATGATGGACGAGTTCTGGAAAATTCTTTCCATATGGCACAAACCATCCAACAAAGAGAAGGAATGTAATACTCTAGAAGCAAAGTTATGAGGCAAATTCAGTAGAAAAAAAAAACAACAGCATTCATCACTCGTCCTGAGAATATGTCAATCAAGAACTCTAATATTCATTTGGTGAAGATGCAAATTGAAAAAGATAGGAAGTCCAGAATTTGAGCTACACCAAGCCCCATGATTTTAGCTACATCAGATCCCATGATTTGGGCTACATCAAATGACTAATCACTAAATGCCATTACAGATGTTACAATCAAGGTAAAAATCTTAAAATTCCATAATAAGTACTTTAATCTGAATGGTGCCTCCCCATACTTTATTATGCCCCTCTCATGAGATCCTCAAGGTGTCTATAATATGGATGGAAGAAGTTGCTGCTGTGCTCATCACGAATTTGATACTATGCATGAACTCATTCTGCCCAGGATGTCAGACAAGCCAAGAGAGGGAGGCAGGACTAATAGTTGGTGGAAATCATTCAACTATACATAATGAAGCCAAGAACATAGAAACTGTTGTTTGACCTGATGCTAAAACTTGTTGCAACTTGTAAGGTGATGACCCTAATGAATCATGACGGCAACACTATAACTATCTTGGATGGTCACGGGATTAACGTCCCAAGCTGATCAACAGTCAACAGACAGAGTCTTGTGTTTTTAGGGGTCATGCCTGAAAACTTGAGAATTTTATAGCTACAACTCACGGCAAGCAATTACCAGAAGCCCAAAATAGAAATTTAGCATTAACCCGAAAATAGAAGAGGCAAGATTACAGCAAGGAATATACCTTGGGGATACTCAGAGCATCAAGGAGAGCAAGGACGTCTGTGATAAAGTCAGCAAAATTGGCCTTCTGGGGTTCTGGCGGAGGGTCGGATAATCCATAACCTCTGTAATCAGGTGCAATGGCTCTGTAACCAGCCTTGGCCACAGCAATCATCTGGTGGCGCCAGGAGTACCATATCTCAGGGAATCCGTGAAGGAACAGAACAACTGATGGCCCACTTCCAATCTCAGCTACGTGAAGCTTTACACCATCGTCAACTTGTATGAACTTGTGTTGGATTTGATCCATTTCTGAAGATCCCAAAACGATGCAGAGAGGAACTAAAGAAACTTGTTTGATACTGTACTTCCAATTCTAAGGTTGCTTTCTTGTAAAGTTTTTGAGTTCCTGTCTGCTGCTTAGGTGGGAATAATTCAACTTTGGTGAGCTGAGCTGAATTGTCAGTTTGTCACCTACTTTGAAGTTTGGTTGCAAAGATAATATTAAATAGGGATAATCTCGAAAACCTCCTTTGAGGTTTCTAACAGTTTCAGTTGGCACCCTCAGACTTTAAAAAATCTTACTTGTCTCCTTTATTTTAGTTTTTTTTTAGTTTCATTTACAATCCAATTTAAAATATAATATTAAAAAATCCATTTTGGAAGAGTAAATTTAGTATCATTCCAAATTTGTCCTTTTGTTGTCTTACTTTTTATTACCAAAACTGTGAACATATTGATAACAAATGAAAAATAAGAATAAAAGTATGAAGGTTTATTCTAATTGGATAAAATATAGTATTTTTTTAAATATCAAAAAGTTAATATTTGAAATTTTATTGATGTTTTTGCAAGTTAGATAGAAAATATCTTCTCTTGAGTTAATCTAAGAAGTTTTATAATTTTTTTACATATTTTTGAATTTTCCAATTTTTTTAAATCAATGGCTTGAAAAGAAAAAAGATACTTATATATGAACTTATTTATATTGTTTTTAGGCTAGTGCAAAAAGGTATTCTTATGGTTGTACATTATGGCAAGTTAGTTTTAAGAGCATTGTAAATCATTTATAATTTTAAGTAATTTAACATTTCTTGTTCAAACCAATGACATCAAAACTATTAAAGAGTTTTTCGATCTTATTATCAACTTTTGAATTTTTATTAAAGAACTATATTGATCAATTAACAAAAATTAAGAGATAAATTTAGTGTGTTATAATAATTAAGAAATCACAAGAAAAGGACAAATTTGGAATTTGTATTCTCTCTCTAAAACTGAGTCTTTTTAATATTATATTTTGAAATGGAATTTAAATGTTACAAAAAATTTAAGCTAAGGGAATCAAGTGAGATTTTTAAAAAGTTTGAAGGTGCCAAGTAAAACTACTGTTACAAACCTTAAGAGGACATTTCTGAAATTATACGGCAAAATACGTCGTCGTGAACTTTTAAGGTTACATCTCTGCCCTTAAAGATGGCAAACAATTTTTTTTTTCCCTCTTAACTATTCCTGCTTTAAATTGGCAAAACTGACGTCCTGCCAAAAAAAGAAAAAAAAAAAAGGTTGCATAACGTAAATAGGCAGACAAATATTTACTGTTTGGATAGGAGATTATATGAAATAATTATTATAACTTCTTTTATAATGTTATTTACATGAGATAAAAAAATTAATTGAAAATTATATTTGTGATATAAGTAAAATAACATTTGGGATAATTTGCCAATTTGACATTTAAATGGGAAGGAATGATTTCAGGAAAAGAAAACATTTTCTATGTCATTTATGTGTATTAGTTTTCCGATCAATCCAACACAAACATTTTACCACTCCTTTTGGATCATTCCTTCCTAGGGACAGAGAAGGAAAACCAAACTCCACATCATTTTGCAACAACCAGGCTCTTGTAAGCACATCCTTTTGTTATCATTGTTGCATCTCCTTCTTTTGGTGAATTTATAATTCAATCAAAGTTAATAAACATGGATAGACTAAAGAATAAATGGAAATGCTGATAATCTAAATTTTGCATTAACTCAAAAGTGTAAAGTTCGCAGGAAATTGAGAATAAGAACCAGACGTGCAGAAAATGATAATTTATTAAAGGATTTGTAGTGCAAACTACAACAATGGCAAAAGCTGAATGCCATGAGCTAGTTTAGCAGAGAAGTAGTGGATGAAATTGACAAGAAGAAAACACAAAATGTCCAGGACTTCAATATAGGATGACAGCAGCCAATGAACTTGAGAACCTTGGACAACAGGGCGTCAGAAATTAAGCCTGCTACCAACCACCTTGCATGTCCAGATCAACTATGGGTCTTGAGGAAATTGAGTATCAGCCCATTCACTTGATCTGGAAATTGCTCCTGAACAAAGTGGCTACCTTCAGGTACATAAACTGTCTTCAGATTAGGAGCAAAAAATTTTGTCTGTTCGCTTCTTATGTAGTCCTCCATTCCCGGGAATTTAAGGAAGTAATCTTTTTCACCCATTATCAGCAGTGCAGGAGCATCAACCTTTACTTCTGATGTATTGAGCTCTCTGTTTGCCCTACAAATAAAGTTATATACCAAATCAACCACTAGTTTTCAGAGAAGTGTGCACATTGATATATCTAGGACCATAAGCTACCCCCCACTGTTTTTGGCCAGCTTGTAGTGGAGTTGCTACAAGAGTTGCAAGCTACAAGTTGCAAACTTGGAATAGAGAATCATCACTGCAATAGTGGACACAAAAGTTGTGATCATGACTTTCAAAAATTGGGGTAAATGAGATTGTCATTTGCTACTCTTCATTGCAGGAGTTGCAGCAGTTCCACACCATGACTACTAGCTACTTGATAATCATCTCATCTAGGCAGTAGTATAAGAGTAACACATACCTGCGAGTAAGAATATGCACTTGCAATGAATTTAAAAAGTGTAACAATTCTTTTACCTGTAAGGCACTTGTAGAGCAGTTTGGAATCCAGATTTGTCATATAGTGCACCGTAGTTTTCAAGATCTTCTTCAGTGAACCAAGAGGGTAAAGGAGTAGATGAATCCACCATATCCATTATCTCCTGATTTTCTTTAGCTATTGGTATTTCACTCCTGGAGAACAGGATATATATGTTGCGCACAACTGTTTTGCAATCAAACCGACCAAAATCTGCTTCTGCTCTTCCAGGTTCCTAGAATCAAGAAATCTTGTAAGATGACATGATTACTTTCCTATTCTTTTAAAGAAAACTGAGCACGCTTACTGGAGATAACAAAGAAAGAAGTTGCTAGAAACAAAGATTGTTGTGTACCAGCCATCTGGACATATAAAAGCCTTCCGGAAGGAAGTCTTGCATTGGAGTGGGGTTTGGAGGCACAAAAGGTATGCCCAATGTTACAACTCCAGCAACCCTGTTTGGGTAGAGAAGGGCAAAATATTGTGCAACACGGGCTCCAAAATCTTTAGCTACGAGAAAAACCTGTGTATTCCAAAGGTATGCAGATTTGGCATTCATGTTCCACAAAACGAGCAAGCATCCAAATAAAGAAAGTACAATCACGTAACATACAAGGAAACATCAATTGAAAAAATCTCGTAATGGTATGCGCATGTGTGTGTATACATGTATGTCTGTATGTATGTATATATACAGAAATATTACTGTATAAAAGTGAAAGAGCAACTCCTTTTACATTATGTACTCTAGACGTTTAATGTCAACTTCACTCAAAACGGCAGAGCAATGAGTATGATAGCATATCTATCTTCTTCTTTCTAAGAAAGTCAGTCCCCAGTTGCATCAGATTAATGATTTATTCCGCGGATAAGGTACTTCAACGATTACCGTGCAGAAAATCTAAACTGGAAATGTAAGAAAGTCGTCAAGACCATGTTTGATTTGCATATTAGCAATATCATTCTAACATTCTTTCTCAAGTCCTTGTTCTTTCTTTTATTGTTAAACCATTTCTCAAGATTTATGGAAAATTTTGAAGGCATCTATACTACCATTGGCTCGACATGCATACAATTATCAAAGCCATGAACTGTTTCACTAAAAGAAATAATACCATGTTTTGATTTTCCTTCACTTCCTAACAAATTCAACTAGCAAAAGTTATCTAGCAGCAAATAGAGTTCAGAATATCTATATATAGAGCGAGAGAGAGAGCAGAAAAACACACTACTTCATAGCAGATTGTCGGCCGGGAATTGGGAAAGGGGAGAATAGTACCTTAGAAATGGCGAGAGCATCAAGAAGGGAGTCCAGATCATCGACAAAATCAGCATAGGTAGCCTCCCCGGGCACGGTTGGAGGGTCAGAGAGTCCATAGCCTCTGTAATCTGGAGCAATTGCTCTGTAGCCAGCCTTGGCCACAGCAATCATTTGGTGGCGCCAAGAATACCAGATCTCCGGAAACCCATGACAGAACAACACTGCTTTCGATCCTCCTCCAATCTCAGCTATGTGAAGCTTCAGACCGTTGACTTCAATATGCTTGTGCTGTATTTGATCCATTCCCACGAAACAAAACCCGAGAAGGAGGGGAGGGAACAAGAGTAAAGTGTGCTAAGTGTAACTGTTGTAGTCTATCCTGGAGTATTCGCTTCTACAAGGCTTGGGCGTGCACTTACTCTTACTTAAAAGTAAGTGGAAAACAATTCTCGACGGTGTTCGGTGGGAGATTCTGTAACTTTTGGTCTTGTCCTATTTGGATCGCTTTGACTGATGGCTAGAAGAAAGGTTTATTTATTGTCAAATCATGGCCAAACACCTCGCGCCACGTCGCTGCTTTGTTGAGCAGCGTGAACATATTATTAGTGCCGGGATAATTGCAGAAACCTCCCCTGAGATTTCTAACATTTGCACTGACCTCCCCTCTAGGTTTAGAAATTGCATTCACCTCCCCTGAACAGTAACAATTCGTTGCAGAAACCTCCCTGACAGCTTGATGTCCCATTAAAAAATTATTTGTAGAAGTGAGATAAAACATTTCTTCCAATTTTGCCCTCATCTTGCTTGACAATTATTATTTGCTTGACAATTGCTTAGCTTAACTAATTATCTAATTAGTTAATAGTTAAGCTAATTAACTATTAACTAATTAACTAATTATCTAATTAATTAATTAACTAATTTCTATTTATCTAATTTACTAATTAACTAATTATCTAATTATCTAATTAACTGAAGTTGTTGTCTGTCTGAAACTAACAAACTATTTGCATGTTAAACTAATTAACTGCTTAACTAATTAACTAATTAACTAACTAACTGATTAACAGACTATTTGCATGTTAAACTATATGCAGTACGCATTACCTATTTAAAGTATCGGCTCTTTATGGGTATTTTATTTTCAAACATTTAATTTATGATAAAAACATCAATGTTTGTAAGTAAAATTCAAAAAGTGTTACAGGAATATTCTTACAAAAAGGGAGGGGCATAAGGCCATAAATTAAATATTTGAAAGTAAGAATATTGATATTTTTTGTAACACTATTTGAATTTTACTTACAAATATTGATATTTTAATCATAAATTAAATGTTTGAAAGTAAAATACCCATAAAGAGCCGATACTTTAAATAGGTAATGCGTACTGCATATAGTTTAACATGCAAATAGTATGTTAATCAGTTAGTTAGTTAATTAGTTAAGCAGTTAATTAGTTAATTAGTTTAACATGCAAATAGTTTGTTAGTTTCAGACAAACAACAGTTTTAGTTAATTAGATAATTAGTAAATTAGATAAATAGAAATTAGTTAATTAGTTAATTAGTTAGTTAATTAGTTAAGCAGTTAATTAGTTAATTAGTTTAACATGCAAATAGTTTATTAGTTTTGGATAGACAATAGCTTTAGTTAATTAGATAAACAAAAATTAGTTAATTAATTAATTAGATAATTAGTTAGTTAATTAGTTAATTAATTAATTAGATAATTAGTTAGTTAATTAGTTAAGCAGTTAATTAGTTAATTAGTTTAACACGCAAATAATTTGTTAGTTTCGGACAGACAACAGCTTTAGTTAATTAGATAATTATTAATTAGTTAATTAGATAAATAGAAATTAGTTAATTAGTTAATTAATTAATTAAATAATTAGTTAATAGTTAATTAGATAATTAGTTAATAGTTAATTAGTTTAACTATGCAGAAATAGTTTGATTAGTTAATAACTATTAACAATTAGATAATTAGTTATTAGTTTAACTATGAAGAAATAGTTTGATTAGTTAATTAGTTAATTAGATAATTAGTTAATTAGATAAAATAGAAATTAGTTAATTAGATAATTAGATAATTAGTTAATTAATTTAACTGTGCAGAAATAGTTTGATTAGTTTAATTTGTTTAACAAATTAAACGTTGGTTTTGATGAAAGTACTCAAACCTTTCATCTGGTAAAGTCAAATCCAATAGGGGTACTCTAGTAATTTCACACACTTTTACCTTTTAAATTAGTTCCAACTTTTTTTAGGGGAGGTTAATGCAATTTCAAAATTGATAGGGGAGGTCAGTGCAAATATCAGAAATCTCAGGGGAGGTTTCTGCAATTATCCCTATTAGTGCCTCTATCCGAATTTATTTAGCCATTCAACTGTTAAAAAATAATAATTTGATTGTGATGTTTATATTTTTTATTGATTTTATTCTAATAAATTTAAAATTTAAATATAAATAATAACATACATATAATTAAAAAGAAGAGTTATATTAAAAAAAGAAATTTAAAAATATTTTAATTTTTTCAATATGATAAATATTTTAAGATATTTCAAAATGAAAAGTTGTGATTGGGCTAATTTATTTCCACGCGTCCATTTTTAAGTGGGACGCCGGGTCTACGCAAGTCCTGGCTGCAAATTATTTCATTTGATGCCTTCAATGGTTGAATACAGCCACGTGAAGGCTCAAGTGGCCGTTTCTTGACATGGACCGTGAACTGCTTTTTTTTTTTTTTTTTGAATGATGGACCAGCAATTGTCGTATACAACTTCTGTTGTTGCCGTAGTTGCGCTCATTTTCACCAGATCTAGGCTGGATCTACCTTCAAACCCTTTAACCAGAACCAACTGATAGCTTAGCCACTGAGCTTTGGCTACCAACTTGTTTGGATTATAGATTAGGGATTCGAACCCTACTTGTAATAAAAAAATTTAAAAGAAATATCAGGACACCATTTTAATTATCTAATCAGATCTATAACTAACTTTTTTCATAGATTCTTTAGACTCCTCCTCTATATAAAATATGATACTCCTTCTTCGTGTAAAATATGATAGATTAGATAATAAGAATTTTACGATTGATTGCAGTAAAAAAAAAAAGAAAAAACCACTGTAAGCTTGCATGGTCTCTTGACAATCACAGTCCAAGTCACGGACTGAATCACATCAAATCCCATGTGCGTCCAAGTCACGGACTGTATTAGTATTAATTTGCTGACACCGCTGCCGAAACATTCCACCAGCTCCACTCGAGGATCCTTGGCTTGACCCTCATGCCTAAAAAGAACAACTTAAGAATTAATACTTACAATCAATCATGAATTAAAATCTATCCGAAACTAATAGGTATAGGGCTCACCCTTGTAGCAACACAATAACAAACGCAAGTAGTTTTCTATTATATTGCACATTGGTTAATATTTATAGCCTTAAAAGTTAAAACACAATGCAAATCTTTTCAGCCGGAATCCCTCAAATTTAAACAAGAAATTTTGATGCAAGGTAGACTCCAAAAGTGCCATATAGCCCATGTTTGCATGGTAAACCAAACAGCAAATATAGGACTCTAACAGGATAGCAAAGCGAGGAGTGAAAACACAACTACATAAGCACGTACCACCAATGGCACTTCAAGAGAAATAGGAAGACGCTTAAGAAACTTGCTTCATGGTTCAAGCATTGAATTACAATACCAACAGACTATTGGTACCTAAATTTGATCATGATGTTAATCTAAAGATGTGAAGCCTGTTGCACCAGAGGCACACGGGATCTTCAGTGCCACTTTTTTCGTGACAGTTCAGTGCCACGTCTATATTTATGCAAAGTGTCCTGTTTATTTAATTTATCATATGCTATTTATTTAAATTTCTTCTACCATCACGTGATAAGTGGAATTAGCACTGAATTTGGCACCGAACAGTGGCACAGAGGATCCCAACTGCACCAGAAGTAACTCACTTTTTAAGGGGTCCTGCAGTTGCCTGGATACCCATCTGTATTGAGACGACTTGGAGAGAGAGCTCTTTTTGTTACTATTTAAATCGATGTTTATGAAGGTTGTGTTATTAGCTGCTGGTTTATGTTTTGCTCTCTTCTTACATGGCATAGAATCAACTCTTCGGGGCATTTATGAGTTCTCTCTGTACAGACCAGAATTAGGCCGATACTGATGACTACTGCCTTTATGAACAAGTCTAAATTGGTCAGAATTATTGAAATACTAAATAAGCAGATCAATACTTGCCTAAAAACAATCTTGTGATTTCGGTCCATCCGTTGCCAAATATCTTCTATGCACGCATGTAATGTTTAGATATTAATTCACAAATTTGGCAACGGATATTTGTATTCGGGATAAGTTAATGTTTAGATTCGGGATAAGATCCGCCAAGCAGATGGTATTCTTTTTGCTTCCCCAGAGTACAATTATTCGGTTTCCGGACCCCTGAAAAATGCTATCGACTGGGGATCAAGACCCCCCAATGTTTGGGCTGATAAGGCTGCTGCACTTGTGAGTGCTGCTGGAGGTTCTGGTGGGAATAGACAACAATATCACATCCGTCAGATTGGAGTTTTTCTTGATCTTCACTTCATCAATAAGCCTGAGTTTTTCCTCCGGAGGCCTTTAGCCCCGCCCCAGAAGTGTGATAGGGATGGTAACTTGATCGATGAGGTAATCAGAGAGAAATTGAAGGAGGTTCATTTGTCTTTGTATGCATTTACCTTGAGACTCCAGGGCAAGTCGAAATGATACATATATACTATCAATACCGTCTGAAATTGTATTTACTTTCTTCTTCTCTTCTGCTAGCTAGCATATCATTTCACATGGCCTAAAGAATACATTTTGACTCATTCCTGGAGTTCACAAGAAATGATTCACAGTATTTTGAAATATCTCTGACCCTTTTCGGTTTTCAGGGCATCATATGTTCTTTGCTTTTTAGTTTGTATTCCTTCTGGTGTAGACTACCATTTGGAAAATTTGCCAAGTTCTTGCAAAATGCTTCTGAAATTGCAAACCAGAATTCCATCCTTGGGTGGTTGTAATTAGGTATCCTTCTTGGACAGAAACAAAGCGTATCTTATCCACTGTTGTGATTGTGAATGAATCCAATAAACTTTGTGATCTTAGTAGTATTTGATCAACGTATATCTAATTCTCCAAACATGAGGGGAGCTCGTTTCAATTTCATAAATCCAGGGGACTCATTCCAAATAAGACAGAATTACTACCATATATAAGCCGGCCCTAAATTAATAAAATGGATAGATGTTGTTTGCTTAAGACTCAATTATTTTTTAATTGCCCATGGGGTGGGGGGCGTATTTTACACACCAAAAGAGCTAATTAGTGCCAAGTTTACATATTATTCTATTACATGTAGCCTTTTGTTGAAGTTAAATGCTTAATAAAATGATATATGCTATATTTCATGATTTGGTTTTGGAGTATAAAGAGTGTATTTGATCAAAATTAACCGTTCAATATAGAGTGTGTTTGGATTGTAAATTATTTGAGATATTTTTATTATAGGACCTTTTGTGATGTGATGTATGAGAGATAAAAAGATAATTAAAAAGATAAAAAGGTGTATTGAAAATTGTAATGGTGATGTAAGCAAATATATTTGGACAAATAATCTCCCGTTTCAGAATTTTGACTATATCTGGAGTTCTAAGCCTCTATTTGAGGGGGAAAAAAAAACCCTTCATTTAAGATGATTTTTAGTGCACGGAAAAGCTAAGACCTAGATCAAGAATTGTCGGGAAAGCACCCAAACCCAATTTGAATGTATGATGGGTCGAAAACGGATAAGAAATTAGAACGTCATATTGATCATTCCATCCTGAATTAGTCATGATTTTTGCTTCATATCTAAGAGTTATAGTCCTTAAATGGATGCAAGGCCAAATCCATTGTAAACGTACGATCCATATCTACAACTTTCATAAGGGCTTATGTCAAGATTACGTTGTTTTGGAGGGGGAAAGTTGCTGCCAAAGTGTAGTTTTGATATCCAAATTGTGATACATGAGTAGTTTTAATTTCCAAATTTTGGATAAAAATAAATTTGATATCCAAAGTCTGGGGATTAAAACTGCTCGTATGTCACAATTTCTCTTCAGAAGTCAAACTAATTTTCCCCACGACTAGTCTAAATTCAGTAGCAAATTCATAGTAGGAATCATGAAACTCGAACATTTTCAAAAGGTTTGGAGGAAATGTTTTCAAGTTTGTTTTCTCTTGTTTCCTTCGTACAATTAGGAGCCGTCACTCTTGGAATAATGTGGGTTAGAATTTTCTCTTTTAGTATAGCACTGAGGGCACGCAAAAAAAAAAAAAAAAGAACGCGAGTTTGACCTTGTGGTCTCAATCTCTTCCTCAGCCATTCCGCCTACACATCCATTCGACACTCCGAGAGCTCTTCCATTCTGTCTGAAACCGCAATCATCCTCTTCCAAGTAAGGAAACTCACTCAGCAAAGTCAACACAGGAATCAGGAGCAAAGACAGCAAGAATTGTCTAACTAACCAATTAGATGATTGCCTCAGTGGGCTATTGGTTCAGTGGCCACCACCTAGTTGGTGGGGTGGAACCTTGCCTCCCATCAAAAATACCACATTTAATTGACTTGTTTAAAAAAAAAAATTTAGGCGGGTGTGCTTAGGCCTGTCAACGGGTCGGGTCTAGACCCGGATCCGGACCGGATCCGTGAAATTATTGCGGGTATGGGTAGGGATTTAATTCCGTTTCCCGGATCCGGATCCGGATCCGTTTTGTCAAACCAAAAAACGGGTCGGATACGGAATATAGTATTTCGGCCCGTATTAGACCCGGATCCGGATATAAATGAATTAATAATTTAAAAAATATATATTTATCAATATAATTTGATTAGGGTGATGTATTTTAATAAAGTTAATTTGATTTCTTTTCTTATTTGATTTTTTCTTTGCATTAGTTAGAAATTAGTTTACAAATATATTTTTTTCTCATTTTTATTAGAAATTATAAAATTTGGTAAATTTGTTCGGGTAGACCCGGATCCGGATCCGGGACCCGCCGGATCCGGATCCGGAACGTAGAATAAAAGACCCGTCGGGTAAACGGGTCGGATCCGGATCCGGCATAGTATTTCGGGTCCGGGTCCGGAATAATGAATTCCGGCCCGGACCCGACCCGTTGACACCCCTAGGTGTGCTGTGCATTCGTCTGGTCCAATGGTGGTTCAGTCCCATCCGGATTATCCCTAGGCGAATTTCAAATCTTCAATCAAATTCCTTAATTCAAATGATTACTGAATTCGACTAAGGGTCTGTTTGATAATATAAAAAAGTGCTGAAACTGAACCTTTTCAGACATTCAAATATTTTGAGTGTTTGATAAATAAAAATCCATCTGCTGAACTTGTTAAACAGTGCTAAACTTGTGTGTGTTTTCTTCAGTACAAGAATCCTAACTGAATGCTTAATTCTGATAAAAATCAAAAGAATTACTTCAACTACCTTATCTTATCTACCAAATCTACCTTTGTTTGTTAATTATGTTCAAAATTATTATCTAATTAAACAATCTGATATTCTCTATTTAATGGTTTTCTGTTTCTCTTTTATCCCTTTTTAATGACTTTCACATTTTCTCCATACTCCTCATATAATATATTCATCTTTTATATTAATTTGATTTAAAAAAAATATTGTCATTTTTATACCTAACATTTTAAACTAATTAAATCATATGTTCTATTTCATTTTTGAATGAAAAAATATAAGGGCAAAATTATCAAATTAAATTTATTAAATATTTAGTTATAAATATTTATCAAACAATATAAATAAGTTTAGCATTAAAATTCAGACATCATATATTTCTTTTCAGTACT
This sequence comes from Coffea arabica, assembly GCF_036785885.1. NCBI lineage: Eukaryota > Viridiplantae > Streptophyta > Magnoliopsida > Gentianales > Rubiaceae > Coffea > Coffea arabica. Next base: position 11,382,005 of record NC_092313.1, on the reverse strand, counting down.
TAAAATTTAGTAAATTAATTGTTTCAGTATTCAAACTTCAGAGTTCAGATTCAGTTTTATTAAACGGAACCTAAGTCCTTGTTTGATAACTCAATTCAACATTTAAATTTAATAGATTCAGATCTTAACGTGTTCAGACATGTTTGATAACTAAAAATTGAATATCTGAATTAATTAAGTGGCATTAAATTTTCTAAACAAAACTTGCTTTAAAAAAATAAGTGATAAGTTATTTACTTATCATTGAATGTGATATATACCCAAATATATTAGATTTAATACTTAACAATTTAATAATTTAATGAATTTTCACACAATCTTTTGCTGTTGAAGTCAGGCCTGACGACAGCTCAAGGCTGAAGTACTAGCATTTATAGGCCCGCCCAATCCAAACTAATGAAAATAGATATGATGTTGTTCGTTTAAGACTCCACAGCTGAATTTTGTGCGACATTCTAGTCTTCTATATAGGGGGCGGGTGGTCAGTCTTTCTTGGGTTTGTCTGAATCAATCATGGGAGAGGCAGCAAAAACCAATCCTCCAGCTGTGCCCGAAGAAGCCCCCATCAGAGTTGCAGCCATCTGTGGCTCCCTCCGTAAGGGCTCTTGTAATCGAGGCCTCATCCGGGCAGCAATTGAGATATCCAATGAGTCAATAGGTGGCATGATCATAGAGTATATAGACATTTCACCTTTACCATTGTTGAATACAGATTTAGAAGTGAATGGGACTTTTCCCCCAGAAGTTGAGGCTTTTCGGGATAAGATTCGCCAAGCAGATAGCGTTCTTTTTGCTTCGCCAGACTACAACTATTCTGTCACTGCACCTCTGAAAAATGCTATCGATTGGGGATCAAGACCCCCCAATGTTTGGGCTGATAAGGCTGCTGCACTTGTAGGTGCTGCCGGAGGTACTGGTGGGGCTCTTCAACAGTATCATGTCCGCCAGATTGGAGTCTTTCTTAATCTTCATTTCATCAATAAGCCTGAGTTTTTCCTCCGGAGGCCTTTAGCCCCGCCCCAGAAGTGTGATGAAGATGGTAACTTGATCGATGGGGAAGTCAGAGAGAGGTTGAAGGAGGTTCTTTTGTCTTTATATGCATTTACCTTGAGACTCCAGGGCAAGTCTAAATGATATATGTTCCGTTACTTTCTCCTTCTCATCTGCTAGCACGTCATTTCACACGGTCTAATGAATAAAATTTGATTCTTTCATCACTGGAGTTAATAGTGTTGGGAAGAGCTATAACTTACTTTCGGTTTTCAGGGCATCATATGTTGTTTGTTTCTTGTTTGTTCGTATTCCTTCTGGGGCAGGCTACTACTTGGGATTGGGAATTTGCCAAGTTCTTGCAAAATGCTTCTAGGAGGTTTTTGTAATTCTGTATCCTTCGTGGACGAAAATAAATGTACCTTAGTTTAATGTTGTATGCATGAATGCACTGATTCGGCAAATGTAGCATTTTCCACCATGCCTTGAAGATTGGCATGTAGCAATTTCCCATCCCAGATTCTTGTAAAACACAGACAACAGTGATGAAAAGGTGAACAAGCGAGGCCAAAAATGAAGTCCTATTCAAATCCTGTATCCTTGTCAATTTCAATTAAATGTACTCTCTTTTATTAAACTCGGCAAACGAACAAACTCAAGGGAAAGCATACAATACAATAGGTACTTAATATTTCGTGAACAAAGTAGGTGTATGGATGCAGACCGCGAAAATCATGGTCTTTTTAACAGGAGAAAATCTCCTGTGTCTTCATGGATAAGATCTTTTAGAAAAGTAAATGGCCTTAGATAAGTAGTAAAGACGAGATTTGCAGGAAAAGTAACTTCAATGAACTACAGCATTCAGCCTCCAAACCACCAAAAACAGAGCATCAAATAGTTCAGGAGCTATGGACCCTTTTTGTTGCACATATAGATTAACTATGGGTCTTTAAGAAATTGAGTATCAGCTCATTCACTTGGTCCGGAAATTGTTCTTGAACAAAGTGGCTACCTTCGGGTATGAATACTGTCTCCAACCTGGGAACAAACATTTTAGCTTGATCACTTCTAATATAGCCCCCCATACTTGGGAATTTGATGCAATAATCTTTTTCACCCATTATCAACAGTGCAGGAGCATCAACCTTGACTTCTGGTACGTTGAACACTTCTTGCAATGACCTACAAAGAAATGTGCATTATGCTAACTGACTAATTCCTTACCAAAGCACGAAACTAGTTTCTAGAGCCGCCATAAAGTACTTTTAGCTACCCTGTTGTTTAGATGAGCTAAGAGATCTTGAGTGAACAATCAGAACTATAATCTGGTGTTGTGGCACAATGATTTCAGGATAAAGAGAGCATGTAAGAAATTGGTAACGTTTTAAATGAGAAGTATTTTTATTCGCTTACCTATATGGAACCTTTAGAGCAGTTTGGAATCCAGATTTTTCATAGAGAGCACCATAATTTGCAAGATCTTCTTCGGTGAACCAAGAGGGTAGAGGAGTAGATGAATCCACTAAATCCATTATCTCCTGATTTTTCTCAGCTACTGGTACGTCAGGTCTGGAGAACAGGATATAGATGTTGCGCACGACTGTTTTAGGATCAAGTCGACCAAAATCAGCTTCAGCTCTTCCAGGTTCCTAAGATAGAGATATTTATTGAGATGCATTGACATTTTTCCTATAGTGGAAAACTCTCTTGAGATGCATAGGTTTCCTCTTCTATTTTGCTACATAAAAGAGCAAGAGTTTCCTGAAACTTGGAAACCTTGCCACATAAAAGAGCAAGCGTTTGCTGAAGCTCGGAAACCTTTACTTTGGATTATGCTGAAAATGGTTTCAAGATTCACCATCCCCATCCCAAAATTTCATAAATGTACCACCAGAAAGAAAAGTGTCAAAAAAAAAATAAGTGAAGAAAGAGACTTTCATACCTCCCATCTGGCCATATAGAAGCCTTCAGGAAGGCCCTCTTTCAGTGGAGGAAGAACTGGTGGGAAGAAAGGTATACCCAAAGTCACAACTCCTGCAACCCTCTCTGGGTGGAGAAGCACAAAAAGGTATGCAACCCTAGCTCCAAAATCTTTCGCTATGAGAAAAACCTGTGTACAACACAAAGATATACACGTGATATAAGCTCCTGAAAAACACCAACAAATTGCGGCAAGTAGAAATCATCTAGCATACAAACAACAATCAACCTTAATCCGCGTTCGTGTAAGATGGGGACTTACCTACTACTTTTTCATATTGATCTGCTAGTAATTGGTGAGTTGGTGCTAGATATTAAAATTGGTTACATTTCCCCCGAATTTCAACAGAGTTTTCATTTTCTTCTTCGTCAGCTACAAAATTACTGAAACTTATGTCGGACAATGAACAATTACCATGTCATTTTCTATGTACTCCCTCCATTGGGTTATTTTGGATGAGTGCAGAACAGAGAATGCAAATGTGAATGGCAGAAATCTAATCAAACCAGTCTAATATCCATAAGCTCTCTCGAAAGCTAGATCATATTTTCTCATTAATCTTGATTTGAGTCGCGCATATACCATGCGAGACACCTTCCATGATCTTTTTATTGAGATAAATGAAAGCCAAAATCTTTAGCAATGAGAAAAACCTGTTTATAACACGATCATTTTGATCTCCTGGTGGGTTGGTTTCACATTCCCCCTGAATTTTAAGATAGAGAAAATTGTAGTTTTGGTATCAAATACTTGGAACATTAGCAATTTTAGATCCTAAAGTTTGGACGAAAGCAAATCCAAAACCAAATGTTTCAATTTTTAAGCACGTTAAATCCAATTAACGATTTTGACAAATTTTTACCGGAATCCAGTCATGTGGGCAGCACATGACCGTGGATACATTTTAACAAAAGGTTTTTTTAAAAACAAAAACAAAAAAAGAAAAAATGTTGGTGGCCATAATCTGTAATTAAAGGGCACTAATTAGTGCCATTTAATTAGACTAATTACTTGGCATGTGACTAATTAGCGCCCATTAATTACAAATTATGATCAACAACCTTTTTTCTTTTTTCTTTTCAAAATTTACCTACCCGAACGCGCTTCCCACGCGACCAGATTTCGATAACAATTTGCCAAAACTAGTCAACTGGACTAAATGTGCTTAAAAATTGAAACCTTTGGTACTAGATTTTCTCTCGTCCATACTTTAGAGAATAAAAAAGTCTAAAACTGCCGATGCTCCACACATTTGGTTTCAAAACTGCAATTTTTTCTTTTATACTTTTCATTCATTTATTCTTTGTCAGCATCAAAATAACCAAAACTTAATGCCAAATAATGAACAATTACTATAGTACTCCCAGTTGGTGATTATTTAGGACGAATGCAAAGCAGAGAATTCAATATGGATCGCACAAATCTAGTCAAACTAGTCTGATCTCCATAAGCTCTCTGGAAAACTCAACTGGATTTTCTCATTATGAGTCTTAATTTGTGCCCATACACTTTGTCAGACGCAAGGTTTTCAAAATCGGGATCCTACCTAGGATTGTTTTTTGGTTTGCAAGATCGGATCGTAGAATCGGTAGATCCTACAAAAAATGTAATAAATTGTCATATTAATAATTTTTAAGTTTGCAATTCATAAATATAGTAACAAATAATGTAATTCATGTGCAATCAATATAATTATATTGTTAATTAAGGTTAATTCATTTCTAAAGGCTCTAAACCATATTAATTTATTATAATAAAGACACAAAACACTAGCTCCATGTGATAACCTATAACAAAGATCATTTATTCACTTTAGTGAATTATACGAGTCAAATTTAAAGATTCATCAAATTTTCTAGGTTTGGAATTAGGTTTAATTATTTACATGGATTTAAAGCACTCTGAATATAATTTACAACGCAATAAACGACACTCAATTTTGAGTTTTCTACACAAAAATAGAGTCAAAATATTAAAATTGTTATTTAATTTATTGAAAATAATAGAATCGTATTATAATCGTAGATTGGATCGTTAGCCTTAATCCGGATCGTAGGATCGTACGATCCTACTATCCGTATCGGGATCCTAACAACATAGGTCAGACGCCTTATACCACCCCTCTTTTGAATGAGAAACATGAAACCCAAAATAAATGTAAAAGGATACAGACTCCATTAAAGTACCTTGGAAATGCCAAGAACATCAAGGAGGGAATAAAGATCACTGATGAAGTCAGAGTAGGTAGCCTCCTGGGGTACAGATGGTGGGTCGGACAGTCCATATCCTCTGTAATCGGGTGCAATGGCTCTATAACCAGCTTTGGCTACTGCAACCATCTGATGACGCCAAGAATACCAAATCTCTGGAAACCCATGACAGAACAATACAGCTTTTGACTCATTTTCTCCAATCTCAGCTACATGGAGCTTCAGCCCGTTCACTTCAATGAACTTGTGTTGAATCTGATCCATTTGCAGGAGGAAAATTCAAGAAAGACAAGAGAGATACAAATAGTATGGGCAGAAGGGAGTATTTACTTAGTACTTCTAAGTAGTCCAACTCTCTCTTAACCTTTTCTAAACTGAAGTTTAGAAATTCGGCTTTTATAAACCTAATCCCAGAAGAAACCTCAAAAGCCGGCAACTCTTGAGGTCCTCCCAGGGACTTATAAACCAAACCCAAACTCCTCCCAGAACCGATGTGGGATGGCAAACCCCACAAGGGCAAGCCAGTAAGGCAGCTGCTGCTAAGAAGTGAAGACCCCTCACGACACTCAGTAAACTATCCCTGCATGAATTTGCCTCTTGACCTTTTCTAAACTGAAGTTTAGAAATTCGGCTTTTATAAACCTAATCCCAAAAGAAACCTCAAAAGCCGGCAACTCTTGAGGTCCTCCCAGGGACTCTAAGTAGTCCAACTCAATGCGTCATGTTTTGGATCTTGCACCTTTATTTCTCGGCGGTGGTCCCGTCCACGGTGGAAAATTCACTTTTCTGCCCGCGGTAGGCCGCGGTAGGCAGAAGCAATGCAAGGACGCCAACTGTTTTTTGTGGGGACGCACAAAGACGGATAGCAAAAAGATGTACTGGGCACCGGATAAGGCCGGTTGTGCGTGAATGAAATAATGCAATACATTCTAAAATTACAATAAAAACCCTTTTAAAAATTTGTTTATCATTTAATGCCTAGTACTTAAAAAATATTTTGTAAACACTCCAGCCGAAATACAGATCCCAATGAAAGGGAAAGAGCGAAAAGTGAATGTAAAAAAAACGTAGAAAAAAGGCATGATAAGATAGACAAGATTGTTGTAATGGAAAATTGGTGACATTTTCAATGTTAGTTAGTGAATTTTATATATGTTAAATCAAATGTTGTGGTAGTTTTTTTTTTTTTAATTGAGTTTGATATTTGAAATAATTGAAACATAAATATAAAAAAAAAAAAGTTGGGAACTTAGGCATAATTAAAATAAAGGGAGATGTGCAATTTGGGTCCCCCATGTTTGGTTCATGAGTTAAATTGATTCCTGATATTTTGACCAAAATAAATATGGTCCCAATCTTTTTTTATTTTAGGGAAATTTAGGACAACTAAAAGAAACTACAATATCTAACGGTTAAAATCAAATTAAAATTAGTCAAAAGTTTTGAATTTGAATTTTTTGGGTTGTATGAGTCGGGGAGAAATCACTAGCTATATTACCCATAAAACTTTTGACAAATGAAAATCAACCATAGCATCATGTTGGACAAAAGCTAGAAAATGCCAAGCTTTGGTGAAATGGTAAGAAGTGCTTTTAAGTAGTAGTATCACAGAAATTGTGAATGATGCAGCATTACAGCAGAGAATCTCTCTCTATTATTTCAGAAATGTTACAGCATTACAAACTCCACCAATGTCATAGCACTGGGAAACTCCATCCACACATCTGGTTAAGAACTTTCAAATGTCCACTCTGAAGTGAAAGTAGTAGGGAACAGTCAAAAGTACATCAAATCTACTAGAGAGAGTTGTTTTTTTGGTGCCCGGGTCAACTATGCTGCTTGAGAAAGTTGAGTATCAGCTCATTCGCTTGATCAGGAAATTGTTCCTGAACAAAATGGGAACCTTCAGGTATGTATTTTGTCTCCAATTGAGGAACACACTCTTTTGCCTGTTCAGTTCTTATGAAGTCATTCATTCCTGGGAAGTTGATAACATAATCCTTTTCGCCCATTATCAATAGCGCTGGGACATCCACCTTCATTTCTGATATGTTGAACTCTTCGCTCAATGACCTATAACACAAACAAACCAGTTGGTTAGCAGGTTTAGAAGACTGAACAGTAACAAGAAAACTCCTAGTTTTAGAAACATGGCTGACTCAGTCAGTACAAAGCTAGTTGCATATTCAAGAGGAATTTGATTGATTGGGTACCTATAAGGTACTTTTAGTGCGGTGCGGAATCCAGATTTATCATAAAGACTGCCATACATTTCGAGATCTTTCTCCGTGAACCAAGAGGGCAAAGGCATAGATGAATCCACCAAGTCCATTATTTCCTGATTCTCCCCAGCAATTGGCAATTCACTTCTTGAGAACAGAATGTAGATTCTGCGAACAACTGTTTTAGGATCAAACCTGCCGAAATCTGCTTCAGCTCTTCCAGGTTCCTAGAATGAACAAGTTATTTTTTGTTAGAACCCACATTTTGAACTCGAAACCTGTATTCGAAATTCATGACTCCCTACTCCCACTCCAGCATAATTCCGCATCCAGAATTTACTTAACTCTGGTATGAATGCAAGAAGAAGGAAGAAAATAACAAAGAGAATTATGCACCTGCCATCTTGAAATATAGAAGCCTTCAGGGAGGTACTGCAGAAACAGTGGGGGTCCCAAAGGTGTGAAGGGTGCACCCAGTGTTACAACTCCTTCAACTTTCTCCGGATGGAGAAGGGCAAAAACTTGTGCTACGCGGACTCCAAAATCTTTGGCCACGAGAAAAACCTGCACATTGTGCGGAAAATTCGGAGAAGAATCTCAAAAGGTTTTAATTTCAGTGACAAAGGAATGATTTTGGCAGAGCATTCTTCATCTCTCTTCTTTTCTCTCATATACTGGTGCATCTTGGAAATGAGATTAAGAAATTTTACCCATCTGAACTCATATATCAAAGAGGAAAGACTTGAGACAGATTGGTAGTCCCAGTAGTCCATATAAAAGTATCAGAAACAACTTCAAAAAGATCCCCTTTGTTCATTTCTTGAACATTTTTCCAAAGAAAAGCAGGTGAACTTACAGATCAAATTCCGCATCTTAAGATTATTATTTCATGGAAATGAGTGAGGAAAAAAAGAAAATTTCTTGATCGATTAGATTCAGAGTTAATAAGCTTTCCCAATTATGCAAGAAAAGCACATTCACAACAGCTAACGGGAAAAGCAAAATGCTCTCACAGAAAGAGACAATTAGCAAAAGGGTATCAACCTTTGGAATGCCAAGACATTGAATCAGAGCGTGGAGGTCACTGACAAAGTCTAAGTAGTTGGCCTTCTCAGGAACAGGTGGGGGATCGGAAAATCCATATCCTCTGTAATCAGGTGCAAGGGCTCTAAAACCAGCGCTGGCCACCGCAACCATTTGGTGGCGCCAGGAGTACCAGATCTCTGGAAACCCATGACAGAACAACACTGTCTTAGGCCCATTTCCGATCTCAGCTACATGAAGCTTCAAGCCATTCACTTCAACAGACTTGTGCTCTATCTTCTCCATTTGACTAAGCGAAAGAAATGCAGACGATAAATGGCTCAAGGAAGAATCCAAAATCAAATGACTTCCAATATTTTGCTCTGATTTTCGCTTACGCACGGTTTCAATTTGAGTCTGTCATTAGTAGTAGTCGGTCAATTGTTGTCTGTGTCTAAAGATTTTCAGAATATTCGAATCTCATCTCTTTCTTGTTTGTCCATTCGATTTTATGGTACACCAAATTTAGGGATAATTTCAGAAATCTCCCCTGAGGTTTCTGACTATTTTCACTTAGTTCCCTTAAAGTTTTAAAAATTACACTTATCTCCCTCGATTTGACACTTTGGTAATCAAACCTTAAAATAAGGTAAAAAATTTAATGAATACCCTAAAATATCCTTATCTTATAAAGTTTAATTTATTCTTCTAAATAATTATAAAGTAATTCAATACAATTAGTTTAAAAAAAAAAAACAGAGTCTCAAGTTTTTCATACCAATATTTGTTATTTAATAATCAACTATAACAATAAATCTCTTGCTATAATAAGTTATTTTTTATACTGCTTTATTTAGAATAAAGGTTCTTTTTAAAATAGAGAAGAAAGTGTTATCTTGTGTTTTCTAAGTTTATGAACTAATTTTTTTTAATAAAAGTTTATGGATTAGTTTAGTGATGGAACTATCAAAGTTTGGTAGTGATTTTGGGCAATTTGTTTTTAATTATTGTTGATTTATTCTTGATTTTGATACAAAAAAAAGAGCTAAAAAATTTGAATGATATTAAAAGTCATCAAAAAAATTACTAATTTAACATTTGTTCTGAATAGATATTAGTGACAACATTGATAGTTCTTCTATATTTCTAATGAAATATAAGAGAAATAAGAAGGAAAACGGAAAAAAATTATAAAATCCATCTTTTATATAAACATGGCAACAAGAGAGTTCTATTAAAATATTAAGGTTAATATTGTCATTTTCAATGAATAAGGGAGGTAGATGTAATTTTTAAAACCATAAGAGAGCCACATGAAATTATCAAAAACCTCAGGGGATGTTTCTGAAATTATCCTCCAAATTTATGGTGCAAAAAGATAGCACGTGATCCCATTAAAGCTGTCTTGACATGATGCAGAACAGACAGCTGGTTTGTAAATTGTAGCTATGGAGAAAAGTTATTTTTGTAAGTTTAATTTTTAAGCAAATAAAAAATTTTCTTTAATCAGACTCATATTGATTTATCGATCAATTGCATAAAACTCGAGAATCAATTCCACAAATCTGTTGGCCTACAAACAGCTTCTGTTGCATCAGAAATTCAACAAGTGGTAGACTAATTAGACTCGTTAGTAGTAGTAGTAATCAAATCTTGAAATACAATGTGCCTATTTGTAACATTGTGCAACTTTGCTACGGGATTCTTGATCCCGTTGCAACAAATATTGGGTCAAAATACAGTTTGAACGTATTAAAATTTAAATTCACTAAATTTTAAGTGTTAAATTGAATTATCAAATAAAAATTAAGTCGCCATCTGTTGGCAACCATTTATATTCACCAATACACTTTTTTTTTTCTTTTACTTGCTTGAATTCATTTTTGAATAATAAAAAAAATGAAATAAGATCTTATTTTGGGCTAATCAGGTATAGAATACAGCCTAACTAGGGATAGCAATGGGGGCGGGTGCCCGCGGGTGCCCGCCCCGCGGGGGGCTCATGGGGCGGGGGGGGAATTTTTTCCCCCCGCTTAGAAACGGGGCGGGGGGCGGGGGTATACTCCCCCGCCCCGCCACCCGCAAAAAAAAAAAAAAAAAAAAAAAAAAAAAAAATATATATATATATATATATATATATATATATATATATATATATATATATATATAAATGACTATATATTATATGTAAGTTAATTAGTTATAAACTTATGATAATGATATTATTAGTTAGATGTATTATATAATGTATATTAGTTTATGTAATATAATTGATATTATCAATTATATGAATAATTATACATGTCTACTAATAGAATTTATTAATTAGTTATACTAAATTTACTAATACATTTATACTAAATTTCTAATTACACTTAATAGAATAACACTTTTTTCTCAAAAAAAAACACAAACACAATGATGAATTAGTGATTGCATTTGTACTAAAAGTGAAAATTTGACTATTTTAGTTATATTTATTTCATCATATTGGATTGTATTCAAATAACTTCTGTTTGATTGTTTTTATGAGTTTCAATTGTAAAATTACAATGAATAATAATTTGGTGATGTGTTGATATTTTAGTACTTGATTATTTATTAAAATTTAATTATAATAAAATTATATAATAAAATTTTATTAACCCCGCGGGTGCCCCCGCGGGTGCCCCCGCAAGGCGGGGCGGGGGCGGGGCGGGGCGGGGGGAGCGGGAGGCGGGGGACGGGGCGGGGGACGGGGGGAACTCCCCCGTCCCCCGCCCCAACCCCGCCCCGTTGCCATCCCTAAGCCTAACAGAGTAGAAGGGCCTGAGTTGGAGCCTAAACATCATGGCCTATGCAACACCGAGCTTCGTCCTACAAAAACCGAGATAAATGGGCCGATAGCAGCCCAGCAATAAGGTAATCAAATTCATCAAAATTAATGACTGGTGCGTCATTATATTCACCTGAAAAAGGGGTACTAATTAAAATATATATATACGGTTTCCTTTGATTGCCCTCAGCTCGATCCTCTTGATCTCAGCAGGATTTGTTCCTCTGCTATATTTAGCCGGAGGAGCCACCGACTCCGTCAGCCGACCGGACGACGAGACTCCGCTGTTTAATTCTATCGCTCTCTAACTCTCTCCGGTAAGCTTTCTCGCTGTAGCTATCTAATTCTGCCTTATTAGTTTTTAATTTATCAGCTAGTTTTTTCTTCTTCATTGCTCATGACGAAATAAAAGGAAAAGAAGAATGTAAAACTAGTGGAGTTCGATTCTAGGGCTGCTAGGCGCATACTTGCAGATCTATGTTTGAGTTGAAATTCGTGATGATATGTGGATACAGGTGTTATTTCTTGAGAATATAGTACTTCAAAAACTCTTCCTGTTTTGTGCTTTGAATTCTACGATGCCAGTTCTTGTTCGACCTATGGATAATTCTTTATTTTTCATGTTTGGCTTTAGACTTCTTTGCGGGAGCAATTTTCTTATTAGTGTTCAGCAGAAAAAAAGGGGAAACTCTGAGTTGCTGTACTTTGAGGATTAGGGAAAATCGTTTGACCGGCTTGATTGAGGTAGTTTTTATGGGTATATTGGATTTAAAAATGAAAATTAGTGTAATGTTTGTGTAAGAATGATACAAGTTAATGCATGTACAATGTGGTATGGACCCTAAAGTGACAGTACACTAGTTTTGGCTGGTAAAGTTAGACTGGCAAGGATTTACATAATGTAGTTGGATATGTAGTTGCTTGCGAAGTTGGTTTATGTGAATACAGTTTATGCTTCTATTCTGTTGAATTGACTTCACTTTGCCGCTTGTTGATGTTTGAGAAGATTGTATGACTACATTTTCTGGTTCTTGTATGTTTCGCTATTGATTTCAGAGTCCTGAATGATTCTTAATTTTGGCTAATAGAGTTGTGAGTTGATGTACCTGGTTTGGTTTTTCGGAGTTTGTATGGTACTAAAGCTACCCCAATTCTGAAACTTCTTTATCTAGCCTTTTAAGATTTTCCTCAGAAGCTTTACTTGTTGTTTCCGCCATTGCCAACGAATCAAACAGCTCTGAATACCACTTGTCAATCAATGAAGAAATTTGAAAAATTCAACCCAAAAATGGAAGGAAAAGGAATGATCAACAAAGGAAGGAAAAGAAGGGAAGTTTCTTGCAGAGAAAGGAATATCTCCTTGTCGCTAGCAAAATTTTAAAAGTAAGATTGCAACTGATCCCCAATGCAGGAGCAATGCTATTTATCTAACAAACTAAAAGGGAAACAACAAACTTGCTGAGCTGGAAGAATTCTATAAAAAAACCTAACTGAGTTCAAAACGACCCTGGGCTGAACTAAGCGACACCACAATAAAACTACTTATTATACTACTAGAATAAATAAACGACACCGTTCCAATAATGACTTAGCTAATCACTGCTGAACCAATTAATGAACTGAATTTACATGACGCAAAACTTAGATTTGTGGCATCTGTCACCATTGTTCAATGTGATGCACTTGTTGGACATCGTGTCAGCATAGGTCCTAATTATTGAATTGGTGAAAGATACTGCAAAAGATGGAGTTTGCACGTTTTACGATTGATCACTTATGCAATGTTATAACTTGTATGATGAAACCATCTTTATGTTTAACAATGACATCCGCTAGGCATTCTGGCTTCCGCGTCCCTTTTCATCATCTTTTTCTGGAAATTGTTTTCATTGTGAGAGGTGCTTATCTAGTTTTGGGACTCATTGAGAAACTCATTCGTTTGTCCATCTTCCTCTGAATTGATTGTGAAAGATTTAACTTATTGAATACAAAAAAAAAATGCATCCTAATTTTGCAGACGATGGCTGAGGAAGAAGAATTAGACGACTTGTTGCTAGAGGCAGCTGGGAGAACAGGTGAAAGTGAGAGAAGACGACGCAAGGTTCCATACTCTGATGATGAGAGTGACTCAAAAGATGATGACTATGATGATGATCATGCTTATTCAAACAGAAAACCCTCTGGTTCACAAGTCCCTCTCAAGAAAAGGTTGGACCCCTTGGAAAGGGATGAGGATGATAGTAATCATGAAGAAGATGGTTATCATGAAGGTGACAGTGATGACGATTCTGTTGGGAGTGACCTCTACAAGGATGAAGATGATAGGAAAAAGCTTGCACAGATGTCGGAACTTCAAAGGGAAATGATTTTAGCAGATCGTGCATCAACAAGAAGTGATAGAGAAATGCACGAAAAATTTGCAAAAAAAAGAAAAGGGAGCCCCACTCAAACTCATTCTCGTGCTGTGCGCTCATCAACTAGATTTGCTGACAGGGCAGCTGCCAAAGATGACGCGCTGAATGAGATACGAGCAAAGCGAATGAGGCAGCAGGATCCAGAGGCTCATCGGAAACTTAGGGATGCAACTAGAGATGGCTCTGGAAGCCGTGGTTACTCACCTGTCAAGCGTAGACCCTTTACTGCAGCAACTATAGGTAGCCCTACCCGGAGTGGAAGCGCTTCACATAGTGATGAGGAAGAGTCTACTGGTGATGGTGGAATGGCTGATAGTGATGACGACAAGACATCAGCTGAATCAAAGTGGCCAACCTATGAGGATATAAAGGAAATTACCATTCGAAGATCTAAATTAGCAAAGTGGTTTATGGAACCTTTTTTTGAGGATTTGATTGTTGGTTGTTTTGTAAGGGTTGGAATTGGGAAGAATAGATATGGTCCAATCTACAGACTCTGTGTTGTCCGCAATGTTGATGGCTCAGACCCAGATCGCCTGTACAAGCTTGATAACAAGACCACATATAAGTATCTAAATGTTGTTTGGGGAAATGAAAACTCTGCTGCTAGGTGGCAGATGGCCATGATTTCAGACTCTCCACCTGCCAAGGAGGAATATGACCAATGGGTTAGGGAAGTAGAGCGCAGTGGTGGCCGCATGCCAAGCAAACTGGAGGTATTGGAAAAGAAGGAGGCCATTCAGAAGACAAATTCATTTGTTTACTCTGCAGAAACTGTCAAGCAGATGTTGCAGGAGAAAAAGTCTGCCACATGGAGACCGCTGAATGTTGCAGCTGAGAAGGATCGTTTGAGGACAGAGATGGAAGTGGCAAAGATTAACAATGATGAACTAGAGGTGGAGAGGATCAAGGCCAGACTGCAGGAATTGGAGGCATCTCGGCAAGCCCATGAGATGGACAAAAAAGCTATTAGGTTGGCAGAGATGAACAGAAAGAACAGGGTTGAAAACTTCAAGAATGCATCAGGATTGAAACCGGTCAATGCGGGTCTGAAAGCTGGTGAAGCTGGGTATGATCCCTTCTCAAGGAGATGGACCAGGTCAAGAAATTATTATGTCAAAAACCCCATTGATGGAGAAGCAGCTGCAGCAGATGGTGAAGCTACTGCAGCCTCAGCAGTTGATAACCGTAATGGCACAGCTGTAGTTTCCACTGAGATGGGAAAGGCAGCTACAGCTGCAGCGGATGATGGGAAGTTGGTAGATACAAGTGCTCCTGTAGATCAAGGAAGAGAGTCGAACATGCTGCATGGTTTTAAACTTGAAATTAACTTGGATCCACTTGAAAATTTTGGTGGGGCCAAAGGAGCGCAAGCAGGGTTCATGGCTCGGAAGCAGAGAATAGAAGCAACTGTTGGTTGTAGAGTTCCAGAAAATGATGGGAGGAGACATGTTTTAACCTTGACTGTCAGCGACTACAAGAGAAGAATGGGATTGCTTTGAAGTTTGATGCTGCATTTTAGGGATATAGGGTTCCAGAAAATGATGAGGAGACATTCTTTAACTTTGACTGTCAGCGACTATAAGAGAAGAATGGGGTTGCTTTGAAGTTTGATGCTACACTTTCAGGTTCAGGCTTTCCTTATTATTGTAGTTTTGAGTGACACATTATATTTAATTATGACTAATGCGGTTGTATTGATTAAGGTCTTTCTTCTTGATCATGGGCTTTTATGAGTGATGAATGGTGAATTTAATTCGAAACTTTGATATGTATATCGGATTTCCTTCACAATCTTTGTGGGAAAATGCCTACATTGGTTTTCTTTTACGGAACAGTTCCTTTTTGTGCCGTGTTGGGTAGCTGCAGCAGCATATCTTCGTACCACTGGCTGGACTATAGTCTCTATGGTTAACCTGAAACATTGGAGGACACGGATTCGATTATGCATAGTTATGAAATTCGTCCACATTCATTTATCCTCTAAAATTTGGAGAACTTTGAATTTCGTAGCCAAATAAAGATGACATGCGCCGTCAACCGTTCCAATTTTCTGTTCTTCCGGTGGCTGAGGCTTGCGAGTCTTAGCTCCGTCACTTTTGTTGCATGTAACTTCTACTTGCATGATGTACCGTAAATTTTATATTAGCTTTGTCTGCATAGGCCATGACTGCTTTGCCCTGTGGAAGAAACCTTGCAGAACATAAAACAATGTGCACTTGCAGGATTTTTGCATAAAAAACAAAAGAAAAGGGGAACATGCCAACTTTCATCTCTAAACTTTGGGCCGTGAATGTATTTTGCTATCAAATTTTCTAGTATAACACATTTAGGATCCGAACTACCAATTTTTATACCAATTTCATCCTCGAACAGAAAATTAATCGATTTGAACGAAAATTGAAGTAGGGAGAGTGAAGATATCCATTTTATTTTGCTGATTTTAAGTCATGCAACGCTTTTAACTTAGCAGGTTCATGTCCATTGCATCCCCAATTTCTATTCAAATTGAGAAAGTTTGAATGATAATGTATCCATGGCTCAAATTTTAGAAATTGAAACTAACCATTTTCAAAGAAAATTACCTGGTTTCAAGTTTTGCGAGAAAGGTATAGAGGATTGGTTATAGTCACTGAAGTTGGTAAATAATAAGCAAATAATGAGTTATAGAAAATGCTTCGGAATGGCGACAATCATTTGTCGTGTCATTGACTTGTTATTGTACTTCTTAATACAACAACTACGGCAAATACAAGCTGCCCCAAGTTTAGAGGACAACTTGGCGCACAAAGTTAAATATATTCTGTCGAGTAAGTCTTTTAAATATATTCTGTCAGTGTTCAAAAAAAAAAAATATTTTAAATATATATATATAAATCATCAGTCTTTTATATATTTTACATTAGTAAGTTTAGATTACATGTATCTCATTCTGCTTGTGAGCAAATTGCCCCGCTACTCACTGAATTCTTAGAATAATAGGGTTTTGGTCATTTAATTTTAAAAGTATGTATTTATCCATTAAATTATTAACAATATAAAATTTGAATCATTCTACCTATTTTCACAATTCAGTGTGTTGGATCTAAGAACTTGCACGAGTCACGAGATGCAACCAAGTTGGTAGTTCGGAAAGTACAGAAGTTAACTATTGTATGAATATGTATTTTTCTACTAAACTATTGTGTGAATATGTTTTTATTCATTAAACTATTGTGCACGTCCTTAGATCTAATAGACTTAATGGTAAAAATAGACGAAATGATCCAAAATTTATATTTTTAATAATTTAGTGGGTAAATATATATTTTTAAAAGTTGAGTGATCAAAACTTGCTATCCACAAAGTGTGGTGGGTATTCGAAAAATTTATAATTTTACCTCTATCATTCTCGAATTGGATCAACTCCCCTAAACTTTCTAATTTTTCCCCATGCTAAAATAATCAACCTAACTCATAAATTGAATTTCATCGTGTCATTGAGGTGTACATAGCAATGAAATGAAAAGAGAAGTACGCCTTCAATCCAATCAATGATTTGCTAATTTGTCAATTTGAACATATATTTGAGAACATCTTTGGTCACAAATCATAATTCTTATTTATTTAGCTATAACTCTTTAACCATTTATCCTGTATGCCTGAACAACAGAAGGCATACTGCCACTATCAGCTTAACTCAGTGTGATATATAATATATATATATATATATATATATATATATATATATATATATATACATATATACGTGCACTTTACAATTAAAGAGAAAAACATATTTATGATGTAATTAAAGTGTCATATTTTTCATTTTGAAATGTTCCAAAATATTTGTCATGTTGAAAAAGTCTAAATACATTTTTGTCTTTATTTTCAATATAACCCTTTTTTCTAATCATACACAGGCTAACATTTAAATTTAAAATTTAAATTTATGAAGGTAAAATTATTAAAAAACGTACAAATAATACAATAAAATCATTATTTTAAAAAGTTGAATTTCTTAAATATGGTTAAATAATTGGGACGGAGAGAGTGTATATTTTTTGCAACCACTCCAAGTAAGTTGTCATGGACTCGGAGCATGCACCACGCCGTAGCCAACTTCCCAACCGCCAATACAAATTAATTTCATCCCATCTGTGTTTTCCTCCTTCCACTAAAAGTACAATTTTGGCTCAAAACCCAACCAGCTTCCGTTCAGAGGTTATATAAACTTCTGCTTCCAAAATCTTCATAGCTCAAAACCCAATAAACATTTTCAATAATCTTCGTGCCCAAAATTTTGCCGCCCCCGCTATTGAAAAATGTGGTAATAACTATTAATAGGAAGAATGCTCTTCAACTTTACTTCTCACTTTCCAATTTTTGTCCTAAAGACAAATGTAAATCCTTGACCATGCAAAGATCACAGAAGTACCAATGGGGATTTTCAAACTGCAGCTATCTCAGCTTCTTGTTTCCCTTGTCTTGATTGTTCTTTTAGCTTACAATAGTCTCAGTATCTTCTCAGTTTATATCCCGTTTCCAGCCAAGACAGCTCCCCTGCTAGCTAGTTCCTCGCCGGAAAATGTTGCAGAAAAATCAAGAAGGTTGGTTTCTATGTCTTCCTCAGGTAAAGTGTCCTCTTCTGTCATGTATGCTGTGAAAGAAGAAATCCCTGTTGCAGAAAAGAAGACCCTTTTGGACTTGAACTTTACCCTCCTGCATACAAACCAAAATTCATTGGATTTTATTAGGAATGAATCTGTCATACTTCATGTGAAAAGAAGGCAAAGTAGAAAGGCTTTGAGCAAAATTTTCGGGCAGGATGGGGAAATGAAGCGGTTCTCGAAAAGAGTGAAGGAGTTCTTCAAAGCTAATTCATCGAACTCTTCATGTAAGTTTCGGTTTTTTATGACTTGGATATCTTCAATAGGCAATTTCGGTGATAGAGAATTTTTCACCATAGAAAGTTTATTCAAGTCACATCCGGATGGTTGCTTGATAATAGCGTCAGATTCATTGGATTCAAGACAAGGGATGGAAATTTTAAGGCCTTTCTTGAAAAAGGGATTCAGGGTAGCTGCGGTTTCCCCTGATTACAATTATTTGTTCAAGAATACAGTTGCAAAAGCTTGGATTGATCGTTTAACCAAAGGAAATGTCAATCCCGGGGAGGTTTCATTTGGCCAAAACCTCTCCAATTTGCTTAGGCTTGGTTTGCTGTACAAGTTTGGTGGGATCTATATCGACGCTGATATGATAGTATTGAAGAGGTTTGTCAACTTGAGGAATGCAATTGGAGCTCAGACTGTGAATCTTCAGACAAGAAATTGGAGCAGGTTGAATAATGCAGTGATGATTTTCGATAAAGGGCATCCATTGCTTTACAAGTTTATTGAAGAATTTGCACTAACTTTTGATGGCAATAAATGGGGTCACAATGGCCCTTACTTGGTTTCAAGAGTTGTTTCAAGGGTAAGCCAAAGGCCTGGATATAATTTTACGGTGTTGCCTCCTGCGGCATTTTATCCTGTTGATTGGAGCAGGATTGGCAGCCTCTTTAGAGCTCCAAGGAATGAGACTCAATGGAAGTGGATGTTTACTAAACTTAGGCAGATTCGTGGCCGAAGTTTTGCAGTGCATCTCTGGAATAAGGAGAGCAGAAAGCTTGAGATTCAACAAGGAAGCATTATCCAACACATAATGTCAGATACTTGCATCTTTTGCAATTTTACTTCAGGTTAATTAAATGTGGTATAGGACCAACTCAGTCCTACCACTGTACTGCATTCTTTTTATACTAAAGAAATTTAAGGAGAACATAGTCTAAATTAGCCAATGTTAAATAGCTAGTTGTAGTATATCTTTCCATTTGTATTGCTGGAAAACCTTCCAACTACGCACGTTATACAGAAGCAATTGTGGATGATCTCATTTTCATTTGAATTTTTTGAGTTTCGTCTGATAACTGAATTCACCAGTTTCAAGCCATTTGTCGTTTTAGTCTTCCCAGTTCATGGCAGAAAAGTTGAAAGCTTTTCTATATGAAATCTCGTGTTGGTAGGTGAATTCTTTAAAGTTCTGTTTAGGCCAATAAATGTAGCCTGTGGTGATGTGATGTACTTGTAAATTGTAATTGGTAAGTTTTGCTATCCTTCAACTTTATTCTTGACCTTCTTTCCCACTTAAAAGTACAAATTTGTGTTCTTTACAACCAACACATCCTGGTGCTTAATATTGCTCATTTTCCTCAACATCCTAGTGCCTTTTAGACTAACTGAATTTAGCTTTATTATGACATCCTAAGATCCAATTCCAAAATATATCTTGTAGTTAAACGAACCTTAGCATATAAAGTTCCGTTAATGTTGTGCTCGAGGACTCTTTTGGATGATCAGCCTAATTATGCGCTTCTATCTGACTAATTACATATAAATGTGATGCGGCTATGAAGTTAGATCATGCAAAGTACCAACTTAAATTAGAAAGAATTAGGTAAGACACAATTCTAACTGATCCAACCGGGAATAACTCTCTTGGGTGTTGCTTACTTATACCTCTTCATTATGATTACTAAAGTGGTATTCTCGATGATGATTTAATTTGATACAAGTAGCAGTAACAAGTAACAACCCATGCAAGAATACCTGCAAGCTAATTGAATCATCCCACCAACAGTCTATAAAACTTAGAAATGCAAGTGGCTGTTCCAACCTCATTAAACCTCAGTAACTAGCTGCTCTGTAGTTTATGAATAAGTAAGCAACTGTTTGAAGTAACTTTTCATCTGAGACCAATTGCTCAACTCAATCAGTTTTTTGAGTCTAAGTTCATTTTCCACAGCAGTTTTTTTTTACTTTCTTATGATAGTTGCGGACGCAAAAGGGATGCTGCTGTGCTGCATAATATGATAATGGAATGTGGCATGTGATCAATGCCGGTTTGCCTTTCCCTGTATTTGTTATGTTTAGAGGTGCATAACTCCATTTGGAATCATATAGGTGAAGCTTGATGTCTCAGCAACATTTATGCAGGCAGAGTTAGCCCCAAAACCTTTAAAGCCATCCCTTTCATTTGTATTATGATGTTTTTGATTACATGTGCCATGTGGCCTTTCATGTGCTTTCCCTTTCAAGTCTTATCTGTTGTTCAAATTGTCAATTTTCCTGTGCTATATATTAATAATTCAACACTAAATTTTGAACCTTTCTACTTCCACACTTCAATCATTGAATAAATCTCTTATTTTATGTTTGAAAGGTAGTTTGGTAGGAGCAGCCTGATCTGAAAAGTGAAGAATTAGTGCTTAGAAACACAGTAATGGATACTCTTGCTGGGAATTTGCAACTGCTTTATGGTTAAAAGCATATGTGCTTCCCAATAAGCTGCACCTATGCTCTCTTTGCTTTTCCAGCTACTCAAAGCTTATTAAACCCAATGGCCCCTGGTGTTGTTACCAGGCAATGGGCACAATCAGAAGTGCTGATGAAAACCCGGATGACGACAGGGATATTAATATGATAGAAAGGAATTGGATGCCCTTCCTTTATTCTTAAATGTTGTCACATCTATCCTTTATTCCTAAAGGTTGTTGTAACTTTTGATAAGTAGAATTCCTTCTATGGATGGGGTGGAAATTGCATTTTCAAAACAAAGTAAAAGTAGGATAGAAAAAAATGGCAAACCTTTTGAAGATAAGGTGATTTCAACTTTTAATCTTTCTTTCAATTGCTTTATAACTTGACAAATACAATCAGTTTCTGAAACTTATTGCAGCTTTCAGTCAAAAGTATCCTCTCAGCAAATTTATCTTTGAGAACATCTACAACTAAAGTAGGCAACCAACTTTAACACAAGAGACTGCATAGGTTCTTGGCACAAAAATCAGGCTTATGTGAAACATGATTTTGAGAAAAAAGACAATATGCAATATGATAAAGCAGCTGAGGCTTCATTACAAAGTAGATTCAGCTTTGGTACTGTAGTTTCTCACTAGTGTTTGTGAGGCAAAAGCAATTTATTGGTGTATATTTGTTTTTCAAGCCAGTATCATTGCTTCTGCACTAGATGCTCAACATCTCCAAGCTCCACTTCGCCTCCTTTCCAGTGCTTATCAGTCTGAAAAAGCTTTTCAATTTGCTCTAGTGATTTCGCCTTCGTTTCTGGGACACACTTGTAAACAAAAGCAACAGAAAGAGCTGAAATTGCTGCAAAGACGAAAAAGGTTCCACCAACTGTAATAGCATGAGAAATGGTTAGGAAAGACATGGCAACCAGGCCACTACTGACTCTACTCCCCGCAGCCCCAATGGAGGATGCTTGAGCTCGTAGCCTCAGAGGGAAGATTTCAGAGGACAAAACCCAACAAACTGGACCAATTCCCACTGAGAAGAATGCTGCATTTCCACATACACAGAGAATGGCCAACTTTATCCCAACTGGACGATTCCCCAGGAAAGAGAGAGTTAATCCCAGAATGAACAAAAAGGCAGTCATTCCAATTGTACTCACATAAAGAAGTGGTTTTCTACCTACTTTGTCAATAAGTAAAATAGCTATCAGGATGAAAACTGTTTTGGTAAACCCCACAGCAACTGTTGCAGCAAGAAGTTTCGAACTGCTCTTGATCCCGGCATCTTTAAAGATTGCGGGACTATAATACACAGTCGCATCCATTCCTGTGATTTGTTGGAAAATCTGAATTCCACAACCTGCAATGAGCATCCGTTTAACCCCGGGTGACGGATTTAGTAATTCACGCCATACAGATCTCTCCTCGTGCCTTTCAGCGTTGGCGAGCCCTGCAGCTAGTTGTATTTCAGCTAATCTCTCCTCTGCTTCTTTTGCATTTTCTGTTGTTTTGAGAAGCACCAACCTGGCTTTGGCAGTCATGCTTTGCATTACTAGCCACCGCGGAGATTCAGGGATGATAAACAGAGCAAAACAGGTGAAAGCTGAAGGGAGAATCCCAGCAGCAAGCATGATCCTCCAATTTGTGTGTACGGGCAGTCCTGAGAAGGCATAATTTGAAACATAACCAAGCAGGATCCCAAAATTAATGGAAATTTCGGGGATGGAGGTTAATGATCCTCTAGCAACACTAGGGGATATCTCAGCAATGTATATAGGTGCAATCGCCACTGCAAAGCCTACTCCAATCCCAGTCAAAATCCTTCCGACCATTAGCACCTCGAAAGAGGGAGCAAGAGCCATAATAGCAGCACCAGATTGAAACACAATGGCACCAAATGCCATAGTCCATTTTCTACCAATGGCATCTGATGCTTTACCCCCTGCTAGACTACCCGCCAGTGAAATTATGCTCAAAATCCCGACAAGGACTTCTACTTGTAACTCAGAAATCTTTAAATCTTCTTGAACAAATAATATTGCTCCACTCATAACTCCAATATCTGTGATTTCATATTTATTACTTGTGAGCTGTCAATAAAGATATATCAAGCTTGGGGAACTATAGGAGTTGACAAAAATTTTGATAGGATTCTGGTTTAGTTAGCAGGAAATGACTTTTATGTATCAGTACCATGGAACTAACCAATGAGTATGATTATGAATAATCCAAAAACTGGAAAATGGAGCATAAACACGATAATTGTCTGGAGGAATAAATGTTTAAGAAACTAACCGTAACAGTTAATTTTCTATAATAAACAATATTGTTTTTCTAACAGATATATAAAATTCCTGGCATCTACTGTTGAAGCCTTGATCTTGAGCAGAAAAATGCAAGTATCTAGCATTTTTCAGCAATTTTATTTTCCCATTCTTGAGAATTCGAACTTTGATCATCCGCAACAAATGATCATGCCTTGCATAATCACATTGGCAAAAGCAGTAAATCAAGGAGGTAAAGTTCAAAGAAAAGAGATTGAAGAATGGATACTGAAGCACAAAATGACCGTTAATTTCAAAGAGGGGAAGGCAAAGATACAAACCATATCCAAGAATCACAGAATTTAGAGAGGCAAAGATGGAACAGACTAGTACATATCTCTTGCTGCTATTTTTTCCATTTTCTTTGCATGCAATACGCTGAATTTCCTCTTCTGTTGTATCATAATCCGTCTTCTTGTACTTTGGGACACCCACGTTCCCAGTTTCTTGGAGTTCCATCTTGCTCTTTCCCCCTCAGAATATTTACCTTTGATATCAAAATATCGCAATATCCAAACAGTTGAGTCTGATAAAGAAATGGTTCATTATCACAATTTTCACCTTTCCCTTCTAAAACATCAAAGAAGAAAGGAGAGCCAGCAAGATCTCAGGCTCTCGCCTGTAGTGTGTTTGGAGCAATATTTTCATGGTTTCCTCAGAGCTTGGTTGTATACTATACTACTAAGCATTAACATCTTCTTAAAAGGATTGGTCCCGCTAAGTGTATCAAAATTAAGGCCAATAGGCTAGCTTACGGCTGTAGAAGGAAAAAATGTTGCTTCACTCAACACATTGTCTTTCTTTTCAGCGTTGGCGGCAGTAACCTGGGGTCTGAACTCACTTCAAATTATCAATCCGCAGAAACAAGCTTGTACTGCTAAGGTTTTTGTTTAGTTATTCATTTTTTCTTTTTTTGGCCTCAAGAAACATAGCATTGACTTGGAAGTTGAATATATTCTTAATAAAACAAAAAAAAAAAAGAAGAAATCATTTCTCTACTAGCCACATGCTATAAGAACATATATATTCTCAATAAAACAAAAAAAATTATTTTTTTTCTCCCATTGTTCATTGATCTTTTCCGTTATTCAATTCAAGGTTTAGAAATTTGGATAAGAATTTGACCTAGGTCTTTTATGGATGTTTTTACAAAATTTTTATAATACACACTACTGTTAGAAAATTCTATTTTAGGCTGTCTTTGCAATTCTAGAAAATTCAAAATCACATTATATTTGTCACCTTTATTTTTAGAACATTCTTATTTTGCTCATAAGATAGACTTTAATATTCCGTCTTGCCATTCAATTATCTTTTGTAGCATTTAAAATTGATATTAGTTGATTTTGTACAAACCAACATTGTAGACATTAGCACTATTACATATATGATAACTAATTTGAATATTTTTTATATAAATTTCATGTTTCTAATAATGAATGTATATAAGATTAACTCTTAAAACAAATATTACCAATTACTCCCTCCCTTTTTTTATAACTGACGTTTAAGAAATTTGCTCTAGTGTACTTTTATCTGTCGTTTTATTATCCCTATACAGTATTAATTATTTTTTCACAATTTTACCCTTTTATCTCTCTTTTCCAATACATGGTTCTTAATTACTACTCCTAGTAATTATTGCTTCTCTCTTTGCATTGCTTTTGGTCTAATAAAACAGCACCATTTAATACTCTAGTGAGAGAAAACATGGGTGAATTGGACAATTAATGAGGGTACAAAAGTAAAATAGTGTACAGATTTAAGTAATGAAAATTTTTTCTTAATTGGTGTGCAAAACCTTAAACGTCAGTTATAAAAAAAGGGAGAGAGTATTAAACTTGACAACGGGTCTAAGCCCAAATATCATTAAGGTGATCCCATTGGCCATGCCTTTCTGACTCGAAAGGCCCAAATTTTTTCTTGTATTATCTGTAAGCCCAATTAGTTTACGGTGCCCGAAGATATATAATGCCAGATTGGCACATTCCTTAAAAAATTTCAGTCGTCGTTATCTCCTATCGTTGTATTTCTCCCTCGACTCATTGCCTTCTCCATTTGCTCCCTCTCAACACAGGAGCTAGAGATTTGACAAAAAAAAGAAAAAGAAAAAGAAAAAACACAGGATCTAGAGAGAGAAATTAAAGAATAGGAAAAATCTTAGAATAAATTTTACCGACGAGAGATCGGAATATGACCGTCGAGGTAGCGAACGGCGTTGCAGGGGGCTTATCCTATCCGAACGGGGACTTGAAAACCCAAAACCCTAGCGCCACTGCCAAGAAATCTCGGGAGAGCGAGCGGCGCCGGAGGCGGCGCAAGCAGAAGAAGAACAAGGCGGCGTCTGGGACCAATAATACCGGTGACGAGAGTGACAATGCCGCTGCCGCCTCCGAGGATGCTAACGGCACCACCGATAATGATAGCGCCAAGGAGAACTCGGATCCTCAAAAGGTATGTTTCATTTTTACTTGTGTTTTCTTTTGCTTTTCTTTTTCTATGGATCATGCTACAGTTAGGTTTCTTAATTTTGTGGATTTTGCATACATTGGAAATTGACCAAATGCGTACGAGATTGTGAGTCAGTAACTATGGCCCAAGATTTTAGAGAAATAAAAACTATATCCTATGATTATGGAAACTAGGGCTTGATTTTGAAGGTGCATGCAAAAGTTTCTGACAATACTCTGTCGAAGCTATGGTTTTCGTTTTTTGTAGATTAGTTTTTTGCTAAGATTTGTTTTGACTTGATTACTTACTGGTGGTGGAAATCCTTTTTATCTTTATCCCGTAGCTTTTTGGTAGTCTCGGCTAGATCTTTCAGGAATCCCAAAGTATGTTATGAGATAAGAGTTAAGACTGGGTATATGCTTTGTTTTGGTTATGTTGTGCTTGGTACTAAAGGAGGTCTGCAAGTGATTACCTTGTCTTACTTGTTTGTGCTTTGTCATATTTATTTTGTCTAGGTAATATTTGATATCACTTTATCTAAGGGACTCATTCGTTGTGGAATTTTAGGAGGCCAGGCTCTAGGGCATTCTGCTTTGTCAATGAAATGGGTGTGGAACTTGAGCACAAGATTTGGTAGAGGGTGGAAAAGTATATTATTGGGAAAGAAAAATGGGAAAGAGGAAGGATCTAGCATTATTTGTTCTCTCATGTCATACCTGGAAAATTTGTCTTGTACATATTTGATGTGTTCTTCTTTTCCCGATTTGCCATGTAATTTGAATTCCTGTGATATGATTTAATATGAAACAGCATCATAACTGAACCAGCTTCTGTCGTACTTGGCTGGTTGGTTTGAAAATTGTTTTTCCCTCTTTTTTTTTTTCCTGCTGTTGGCGAAACACAATTTTATTTCCTGATCTGGTGGGAACTGGAATATTCATTCTGTTGTTTGAGCATCTTTGGAATTGTTGTCTTTCCAGAAACAGTCAAAACATGTTTCTGTAACTTTGTCAAAGGGAAAAAAATGGTTGTACTCTCTGATAGATTATTGTGAAGTACAAGAAATATGTCAAGATCTGAAAAGTCTTTTTCTGGTTGATAGTTTTCCTCTTCATGAATACATTCTATACCACAAAAGTTTATTGCAGTTTGGCCACTACTAGAATGTTTTTGGTGTTTCAGACCAAAAGTATATTATAGTGTACCAAATTGGCTCTGGAAAAGTTTTGTGTAAACATGTGTTGTCAATCTCTGATCTAAGAATTGCTGGACCTTCCTGGACTAAAGAGAATCCATCAGGTCTGAATAACATAAAAAAGTGATTAGTAATGAGTATGGATTAACGTTGACCTTCTGTGGCGTCAGTTGTTGACACTAGTAAAGGTTATTGGCTTTGCATTTCTCAAGTGTTGATGGCTAAGAGTCAAGGAAGAAATCACTTGGGTGCACATGAAACTGCTTGAGATATTTGAACGGTTTGGCATGCAATGATGAAAGCTGTCGCTCGTAACTGGTCATATGTGCATTTCTGCTTGGTTTATGCGTGGTTTATGATGTTTGTGCATTCTTTAATGGCCATATAAGAAGTAGCTTTTTAGTTAAGTCTATGGCTGTCATGTGTTTCTGTGGGACTGGATACATTTGGAATCTGGAGAATATTTACTAGCAGGAAGTTGTTTCATCATGCCAGATGAATTAGAGATTTGTGTCATTTTCTTGCTTATTTCTTGGAAATGAGAATTGTTTGACTAAGTTGATTGCATTGTAATGAGAATTGTTTGACTAAGTTGGTTGCATTGTTTTCAAAATCCGTTGTATGCCAAAACCAAGAAATTTCTACCAATCTAACTGAATAAACTTGTCATCTGTGCTAAGTTGAATAGGCTTCTGGATTCTGATATCTTGGCATTTCTGTAATATGGTTGGATGTTTTCATTGGAGAATCAAATAAAAAAATTATGTGGATTTTAACTTCCTTGTTTTTCTTGTATTGAATAGGTCTTGGAGCAAGTTGAGGTGGAGTATGTTCCAGAAAAGGCTGAACTTGACGGTGATTTAGATGATGAATTGAGAAAGGTTTTTGAGAAATTCAGTTTCAAGGATGCTGTTGGTTCTGAGGTAAGAGGTCCAATTCATTTTATTAAGTTGCTGTTGTTTGTGTTGGTATTTCTAGCTTTAATATTTTGGCCAAGTTTTCACCATCTGATCTATATAGGAGAATGACAA
The DNA here is from genome assembly GCF_036785885.1 of Coffea arabica. NCBI lineage: Eukaryota > Viridiplantae > Streptophyta > Magnoliopsida > Gentianales > Rubiaceae > Coffea > Coffea arabica. The sequence goes on along the minus strand of NC_092313.1, from coordinate 11,354,013 downwards.
AAAGGATGAAACTGCACCTGATGCCACCTCCAATAAGAAGGTTGATTCAGATTCAGATGGAGAAGAGCAGGACCCCCAGCAAAAGGAGAAAGGCCTTTCCAATAAAAAGAAAAAGGTTATTAGGTTTATCTTGATACTAAAGTTTGTATTCGATGTTATTCTCGTTCCTCAGTATTTTGTAGCTAAAATTACTTGGCTTTCCTTTTACTGGTAGAGCTAGTTCCTTTTGGTTGGTAGTACCTCTTATTTCATTTCATTGTGTGTGCATGCAGCTCCAACGTCGGATGAAAATTGCAGAACTGAAACAGATTTCCTCAAGACCTGATGTTGTTGAGGTATTTTGTGATGCAGAACTTAAAAAATTCTTAAAATTCTTGTTCTGGTCATCCTTACTGTAGGAAATTCATTTCGGTGTCTTCAATTGGTTCTCCACATATGCACCATTCTACTTCTTATCGTTGTTTCAGTTTGCGATGATACTTGTTTACTTTTTGCAGGTCTGGGATGCTACTGCTGCAGACCCTAAGCTGTTAGTATTTCTTAAATCTTATAGAAATACAGTTCCAGTTCCAAGGCACTGGTGTCAGAAGCGGAAATTTTTGCAGGTTAGTAGCTGCAGTTAGAAAGTTAGCTATTGGTTGCCGTATTAATGTTCATGCTTTTTAGATGTCCATACAATGCTGTAAATGCGAAAATGATGGGCTTGATAAGGGTGGGTTTTGGGTTGAGTGTGGTGGAAGATAAAGTCGATGCCGTTTGTCTTATGTGAGTATATGTGGTTCTTGCAGGCGAGCGGCTGTGACGTCTAAGGAGCCTGGACATGTAGGTGTTTGGCAAGGGGATCCTTGCTTGATATCTCTATCTTAACATTTTTACTGGTGGGGGTTGGGATGTAATAATCCATGCTTTTGCTTATGGGCAAATAGATCTCTTTAATTCTGCCTTTGCAAGTGCAACAAGTGACTCATACCTAGCAGGATGCTAATGTATATATTTGCATTCTCAGATCCTATTACATCCTGCATAAGGCTTGGATTAGTTTAATGCTTAAGTTATTGGCCTAGGCTATTTAATCTAAGTTACTATTTACACCCTAGTGAGTGTTGCTTTAAGACACATAAGTTGTGTTAAGCTGTTATCTCATCGGGCTTGATACGTATTTTGCAGGGAAAACGAGGAATTGAGAAACAGCCCTTTCAACTTCCTGATTTTATTGCTGCCACTGGAATTGAGAAAATCAGACAAGTAAGTGTTATATTTACTGAGGTTTCTTTCTGCAAGAATCTTGTTGTTCTAGAATGTACGTCTTCTTGATGATATGAGCAAAAACTTAATTTTAAGAACTACATTGTTGATCTTTTTTAATGGTCAGACTTTTTCTTTATGCAATTTATCCTTCAGAAATTTGAAATATTATGTTTTTAATTGGCATTCATTGTCGCAGAAGTTAGTTGTTTAATTGGGATTGGCTGAGGCACTTGGTGATGAATTTTTCTCTATTTTGGTTTCTGTGTCAGTCTATTTTAAGCACCATCCACCTGTCATCAACTAACGCAAGATATAGGCTAATGTGAATGCCCAAGTTAGTTTTCAGGAAAAAAATTTACCCCCCCAGGAAGGGTACAAGTCAGACTGCACGCGTGTGTTTGTTGGGAGAAGGTGTTTTATTGGGAATATGGCTGTATTTTTTGTTCAGGTTGTTAAGATTAAAAGTTTGATTCTTGATCTCTTTCTTGTGTATTCTCTGCTGAAGTTTGGTTTGTATGTTTATTCAAACTGTGGTTGACATGTTGGTCACCTTTTCTGTTTGGACAAAGCCAAGCTGTTTTTTTCTGTTTAGCAATTGCATGGTCAATGACGAGGGATTTTCCGAATCCAAATATAGAGTTTGGCTCTTTTTTGTTCTTCATTACTCAATAATGGAACTTTTTTTCCCCGTTTTGTGGTAATTTGTCTGTTTTGATTCTATTTACTGAGAAGCATTTGATTAGTTAGCAACTCTGCTGCTGTGCCATTTCTCCTGTCAGATCCTGGATGTAAAATCTGCTTGACTGTTTTTATGCTAATGCAGGCATATATTGAAAAGGAGGACAGTAAAAAACTTAAACAGAAACAGCGTGAGAGGATGCAGCCTAAGATGGGGAAAATGGACATTGACTATCAGGTTTCTTCATCCTGTCAACTTACAAACAGAACTTTCCCTTTTGTTTTCCATATTATACGTTCCTCACCTTTTCATATGTTGTTACTTCATCATAGGTACTGCATGATGCATTTTTCAAATACCAGACCAAACCAAAGCTCACAACACACGGTGATCTGTACTTTGAAGGAAAGGAGTTTGAGGTATGCACCTGATGCTTTACCTGGGCATTAAGATGTACTTTATTTGCCCCTGCATAATCTATATTTTTGTCATTTGGAGATGATGTCTTGCCAATGCGCACACACACTGGTTAGACAACAATTTCAATGTCCTTGTAGATAACCATAGATGTTAATATGTCTCTGTAACTGGTTATATTGGTCCATTAATTTGACGCTCTGATTGAATTTTTTTTTTTTGTTTTGACTGAAGGATCAGCGTGGTGATCATGTGTCTGGTAATTCATAGATGTGAAAATAAATTCATGATGAAAAACAGAGACTGTGATGTAATTACTTTTGTCTGGTATTTTAAGGAATTTGTTTCTGAACATGGCAGTCTTGCTTAGTTCCTTGACATCAGAATTCAGATGACTAACAGTTTGATATTTTTGAGTCTTATTGCATATGTTGTCATAATGAACCTGTCAGTTGTCCTTGATTATGTTCTATACTAGTTGTGAAGCATAGTGCTACTGTTGTAACCGGTAGATTCGTCTAAAAAGTGAGTGTAAGTGTCCTTGTATTCTTCCCTTTAAGGTTTTTAATGATTTACTGTTGTTTGCACTCAATGCAGGTAAAGTTGCGGGAAATGAAGCCAGGCATGTTATCACAGGAACTGAAAGAGGCTCTTGGTATGCCAGAAGGAGCCCCTCCTCCTTGGCTTATTAATATGCAGGTCAAATGAGTTACATACTTGTTCATGCTTTTTCTTACCATTACCATCGTAATTCCAGTTTTACTTGAAAATCGCACATATTAGTTCAAGGGAACGTGCCTTCTTTCTTGCTTGTTCAATTATCTTCTTATTTCAGAGGTATGGGCCCCCACCTTCCTATCCTCATCTTAAGATTCCGGGATTAAATGCACCTATTCCACCTGGAGCTAAATTTGGTTTTCAACCTGGAGGCTGGGGCAAACCACCTGTTGATGAAGTAAGTTTTTTCCCCCCTTCTTTTGATTCTTTAATGGCACATTTTTTGTGTCATCTTTGCTGGTGGCAATCTCCTTTTGTGTACATCACATGTTACAACTGTTTTACTTCTAAGTTCTTTCTATTTTACATATCTTGAGCAGCATGGGAACCCTATATATGGAGATGTCTTTGGAGTTCTTCATCAAGAGCAGCCTAATTATGAGGTACTGCTTCCTAATCAGTTACTTGTTTCAATTAAAAATTTTCTCCTCTTTGTTCTTGCAGAAGGTCGTGCTTATTTTTCAGAAATGTAGCCAACTATGTTCTTTATAAAGCATTTCATTCATTTGTGTGTGTGTGTGTGTGTGTGTGTTGGGATGTGAATATTATTGGCCTTCTTTTTCTGGAACATAGTTTGTCTATGTTTGATTATTGCCTTGTGTGTCTTCTGGAGATAATTTTAGAAAATATCCGTTGTTCTTTCTTGAAGATGGATGAGACTGTGTAACTGCAGTAACATTAACTGCTCTTGGTTGGTAAATTTTTGGTACATTAGAATCCTTGCACCTGTTAAATATACAAACTGAGAGATGGCATTTTTTGAGACTTTTGAAAAAATGTTTTTATCTGCCTTTTGTGATAAGCATATAATTTTGGATTCTCAATCTCAGAAGGGTTGTATAATTCATCAAGATCGTATGATTTCTTCGATTTCTGTGATTTCGGTTCCCTGACATATTTTGCAATTCCTGATAAAAAAATCAGGAGGAACCAGTTGATAAGAGTAAACATTGGGGTGACTTTGAGGAGGAGGAAGAGGAGGAGGAGGAGGATGAAGAGGAGGAGGAAGAACAGATTGAGGAGGAAGAAATGGAAGATGGTATTCAATCGGTGGATAGCCTTTCAAGGTATTTCAGTATATCTTGGTTTGCATCTTGATTTTCTCTTTACAGTAGATGTTTGATCTGGTGCTTTGTTACGGTATTCTTGTAAGTTGTTAAGATGGTAGATGGCTTGCTATGAGTTATCCTTACACCACAAGTTTTGTGGCTTCTGTTGACATTTTGCAAGTTTAACATGATAAGCCCTAGAAAGGCTTTTTGTCAATGTAAGTTGTATCAGTAACTTAATCTGGTACGACATTAAAGGCATTGGAGTATGCATGCTGAAAAACTCTAGAAAATGGTCAAAATGAAAAGTGAACTGCTGATTAAATAATTGTTTGGCACATTTGTTATTCTTCAATTGTCTTTATTTTTCCTTCTTTGTTTTTACAGCACACCTACTGGCGTTGAGACTCCAGACGTTATTGATCTTCGCAAGCAGCAAAGGAAGGAGCCAGAGAAGCCTTTGTATCAGGTTAGTGGAGAACATGAGTTCCAATCCTATTCCATCCATTTGTCCCTTTGTGTTGTTGCTGAAGCTAACAACGCATTTATGTAAAGGTGCTTGAAGAGAAAGAAGAGAGGATAGCTCCAGGAACCCTACTTGGAACAACTCACACGTAAGTATCATGCTTGTAGTATCAGAAATCCCTCTTAGTTTTTGTGTCTTTGTTTTCACAAGAGCCTCGGTTGTCAATAACTAAGATAACTCTGCTGTCTACCTACAGGTATGTGATCAATACTGGCACACAAGACAAGACTGCTGCAAAAAGGGTGAGTATATTTGATATCTTTGTTTGGTAATTATGCTAATTGTAGTCACTTGCATCTCAACTTTTTGATGGGTCTACAAATGGTTGCTCTTTTTTGGCTGTTTACAATCTTCCTGTAGTGGTCTGAAAAATGTCTGCATGACTAGGAAACTCTGGCAGTGGTCTTTTTTACAGTAGTTTACCTGTTAATGTTGAATGAGAAGATGTTCTCTGGATGATTGATACTTTGTGGGGTTTGCTAAGTTGTTTGTTTGCCTCAGCCGCGTGATACTGCGCATTGATGGAATTTGTATGCTATGTGGGACCATGCTTAGTTATGTATATTATTGCCATTGCCAAATTTTCTTCTTGTTTTTTGGGCTTAGACTGCTCAGTATGCAATCATAATTGACCAGTGTGGATTTGCCAATTTAGTATAGTTGTTGCATTGCTAATTGATGAGTTGAGGACAAAGATCTGGTATACTACATGAGGTCCTGGTTCCATGTTCAAAGAGATTTTCTCGTGTACATTGTCAGTAATTGTTCTGGTTTGGTGAAAATGCCGATTTTGGTGTTTTACAACTTTGTTGATGCAATTTTGGATCCTCCAAACAGATATACCCACGTGGACATTAAAAATGTCCTAAATAACTTGGAGTGTTATGGTGTTTGCTAGAAGTAAAGATGATGTCACTTCTAGGTCATGTTATAATTATACTATTTGGGTTACAATTCACTCTGGATTGTTTATACTGGTCTCTTTCAGGTTGATCTGCTTAGAGGTCAGAAAGCTGATAGAGTTGATGTCACATTAGCACCAGAGGAGTTAGAAGTCATGGATAATGTCTTGCCAGCCAAGTAAGTGTGGTGCCTGTTTCTGATTGCTCCAGCGACTTTGTTTTGCTGGTGTGTAATTTAATTCTTTCTTGTATGATTGTCAGATACGAGGAAGCGAGGGAAGAAGAGAAGTTAAGAAGCCAGAGAGAAGATTTCAGTGACATGGTTGCTGAGGTGCGTGCATAGAATAGAAGTTTATTTCCTGGTATGGTGGTTTTATCTTTTGTAGTTCTGTTCTCTTATCTAATGGGACGAAACTACTGCAGAATGAGAATAAAAGGAAGAGAAAGATGCATGAAAAAGAAGGCAAGTCAAAGAAGAAGAAGGATTTCAAGTTCTAGGGTGCAAGGGTTGCTAGTTGCAGCATCAACAGAGGTGCAAGAGAAATTGTGCTTCTCCTCCTCTGATTAATTGGCGCCTTTGTCGTGCCAGTATTGTAGAATTGTTGTTTGTCCTCCTAGAATAACCCATTTTTAGTCAAAGCCTAGGAGTAAATCTCTATTAATGCCTCCTGGAGTTTTCTGTTAAGGGCTTTACTGCACCGTTATGTCCATTATAAAGTATGTGGTAGTAATTAATTAGCATTGTACTTCTGCCGTTGTCCTATAATACGGACAAATGTAACTGCCGCTAACTTTTTTGCTCTCCTGCCGTATTCCCCTTGTAGATGACATCTCATGCCTGACAGGATGATCGACGTGTTTGGTCCCCGGGGGGGGGGGGGAGAGAAAAGGGTTGGATGATTGTTCTTGGTGGTGTCTCCGGGGAAGTAGAAGTGAGAAAAGGGGAAAACAAAAAATAGCAGGCAAATTTAAACATTCTGCTGAATTTTGTGGTGACGACAAGTAAATATTATATCTTCCAAATAAATGTATATTTAATGAGCGTCGAGTGGTAATGGAATGGGACATATTGGGTCGGGCAAATGTTATGTATTATGTACTTTTAGGGGGATGTGATGTGGTATGAGGGGTAATCGGAAACAGGGTTTTCGGGGTTGTGTTGTCCAGCGTACCATATGTTTTTCTGGGGTTGCCATCCAATGCCATTCCTTCCTTCCTCGTAGCGAATCAGAAGCCACATGACTGACAGATAGGACCAATGCGCTCCCCCTCTAGTCCGTGTCACGAGTTTAGGTTAAAATGGTTATGCATTCCGACGTGATCCACACCATTACTTGTCTATTTTACGATTTGTCTAATTTGTGTTTTATTAATATAACGGCTTAGTTTGTGTGTGTGTGTGTGAAAGATAGTAATCTTAAATTTTTTTAAAAAAAAGGTCAAGTTTAGGGGGAATTTACAGAACAAAGCAAGCAAAAGCTCCTACAATCATCCTGGAGAAGTTTTGAAATGGCCACAGGCCTACAAGGAAAAACAAAAAAGTCTCCTTCTGCATTGACTCCGATCCATGCCGAAAAAATGATCCGCACATCTATTATTAATAGCTTCTTGGAAGACACGTCTAAAGGTAGCTGATTGGAAGCTCTGCATGTCTAAAGGCTTTAGTTAGTTCTAAAACTGACCTATCTGTACTCGCGGGAAAATGATAGTTGACATTGAAGTAGAAAATGGTCCCCGCTGTAAATCGACACATTTAAAAAAATCTTTGGAGAAAACTGAAATTACTAGTTATAAGAACTTATATAGACCTGAAATTGCAAAGACTCCTAGGTTGTACATGTGAAATATTCCAAAAAAAATATATAGCTTTATAAATTTCTTGAGGGCACTGCTAGGTTGCTTGATTGACCCTATACCACATGCTAATAATGTTGACGTAGGACCATTTTCGATGCTGTGGACATGTTACTTGCTGTTCGCTTTGGCATGCCAATTAATATTGTCTTGTAATTGTAAACCGCAATACCCTTAGCCTCAATTCTGGTTTTTATTAATTCTAGTGCAAATTTGAATTTTTCTGGTCGTTCAATGAAATTACTTGACAGGGATATGCCAAACAATGGAATTTTGTCCCAGATTGTACCACGTCCTTGTCCTTTCGTAATGATGCATGTGTCAATTCATTACCCATTTGGCTACTTGTTTTAATGTTCCCTTGCTCCCCTTTGCATGTGTAATCCCTGTACTATCATCAAAGGCTCAAACTGTAGAGGCTTGTAATGCAGCATATAAGAAACTATTATACTATATATATGGCTTTGTTTGGCTTGAGCAATTAATATTTGACCAAGCATTTGAAATCTAATCCATATCACTCCAATAGTTGTTTGGATTACTTAACAGGCACTTGGGGGTTTGTAATACTTATATCAATTATTAAATACCTCTTAAATAGCGTAAGTAGACAACTATAGGCATTTATTTGAGAGAATTTCGAATCCTCTGTATTCAAATGCAGCCTATGGGAAGCCATGACCGAAGCACAGCCATTATTTATCACCACACAAATCGAAATTGATAATGGATGGGGCCCCTATAATTTTTTGGTGGATTCTCAGAATGCCGACTGACAAAGAATTGGTTCGAGTAGTTTGCTTACTGCATGAATGGCGTGGCAATGCACAGGAATGAACTATGAAGATGACAATTAATCTTCTTTTTTATACTAATAAGTAATAATATATATATATATACTAATTAACTTGTCTAGATAGTAGTAGTGTTACTTATAATACACTAATTCTAGAGCTCTCTCTCTCTCTCTCTATATATATATATATATATGTATGTATGTATTAGTGTGTGTGTGTGTATGAGAGAGAGACAGAGACAGAGAGCAGCTAAACACACACAAGTCCTCCGTCACCTTGAGCAGCTACCCTTTGAGTTTTGACAGAAAGGTTTACTTACTTAGCAGTTAATTAGCAGCATGCTTTTAGAGTTTGTGGAGATAATCATATCCGGTCATGATTCTGGTGGGTCGGCAGTCTACTTTGTGATATCCTCCTCAATATCATATAGGATTTAGCTGAATGAAGTGATGAATAAACTTAGCACAGCCCACCACCTAATTCATCAGAATCATTTTCCAACCTGGAGCTGGGTCCATCCGGTGGTCCAGCGGCCAGTTGGAAGCATCCCATGATGCCAGTCACTCGAAACATTCGGCTAAGAGGAAAAAACCTCTGGCTGATCATTCTTGCATGAAACCCCTTTAATTACTAGTACTAGTAGTAGTATATATATATATTAGCAATGCAACCAACATATGCATTGTACGAACGACAATGATACGCTGCAGTTGCGTTGCGACAGGGGCTGCTTATTCTACAAAACCAAAAATAATAATAGTCTGATTCCGCATGTTTACACAAAGATTTTGACTTGATTAGTTGGATATATAGAATGATGTGTGAACTCAAATACTTTGTGGAGAATTGTTTATTCACTAACGTGGGATTCCAACTCCATGTCGATGTTGGACTTTGATTAGTAGTATATATATGCTTAATAAAGAAGTGAAGTGAAGCCACACTTAATTATATTTATATTTTTAGCAGCAGCAGGTTGTCCGACAAATATTCTGTTTGGTCTTTTAATACGTACTACTATTAGGGAGAGGCATCTTACCCGTAAAGTGGCTTTACCTAACCCACCGACCTAGTTGATTCCCTCCTGATTTTGTTATCTGGAACATCTATTGCTCTGCTGCTGCTCCTCCTTTCTGATTGATTGGATTTGTTGGTAAAGTAGTCAAGGACATTTTGTTGGGATGTGATTACATTTTTTATGAACTTGGGTTGTTTTCTCCTTGTCAGCTAAACGAACACCGGCCGGTAACAAAAGAAGTTGGATGGGGTAGATGAGAATAAGTAGCGCAATTTTATAAATTAGTGTACAAATTCTTGTCACTTGATCAGATTTTCAATCCTAACTCTTTACATGTTCCAAAGAAATATTAATGCAAGTTTTTGTTAAGAGTCCGTCGCCTGATAAATTAATATATCCCAAAAGTCTATTCAAAGTGAACTTTTTGAGCATGAACGATAAGCATTTTAAGTCCTTCAACATTTTCAATCGTTTTATGACGCTGCGAGATCAATATGAGGCGAAAGTGAAAAGATTTACGATTTGACACTGGCTAGCTTTTGTCCACTGCAAAATCAAATTAACAATAATCTTAGCCAGTACCTAGGCTGCTAGCTACCTCCACCAGAAGACTGAACATGAAGGTTTCCATCGCCATCATCATTTTCTTGGTGACTCTGGTGTCAATTCCGGGTAGCTAGCTAGCACCTGTATCAAATTTCAATTCTGGCCGTACACCATCATCAACCTTACATGTCAATTCCGGATGTTTGCTAGCAGTTTGTCCGGTGACTATTTCTGAGACAATTTTGCTTGTACTTGAGCCATCACGTACATATTGCTGTTAAAATGATTTCATGGTTGAAATGCAAACGACAACGCCAAAGAATTTAATCAAACTGATAAGACTCAGATACAGTTCGGAGGCTGAAGATTATACGGCGGATGGTCCGTCCTTGGTGGCCTGTGGCATAGATTTTCAGTCCGGTGGATCAGATCAGATGAACAGCCAAGCCTATGAGCACCCGCAAGAATTACATCTTTTAGGTGCATAGATTTTTCTTCACCGCAATTATTGAAAATGGTGAGTCTGCCATAATGTTGGACTACTTACCGCCTATAGACATGAATCGAATAAAAGAATAATTTTGACTAGTACGCTGTATAGAAGTTTTGTCCTCCCTTGTATTGTATGTATGTCTAGGGAGCATTAACAAGAAAAATTTTCCACTTATGAAAATCTAAATGTTACTACTACAGAGTACAGAGCGAGCGAGAATCTGTTATAGGTTAAAAAGTTTGTAAAAATTGGCCGCCCCCACGAGGAATCACGTGGTGAGTGACAACTGGTTTACACCCCAAGGCTCCAACACCTTTACTTAATTAACCTCTCTCTCACTATATGATTTAGAGTTAATCATCATCATCAATCACCACCATGAATGGTTATAGAACAGCAGACAATTAATTACACCGACCATTCTTTCTTCATCCCTACATTTGTGTGTGCTAAAAAAGACTGCATGAAACAATACGATCAGTCTCTCTTTCTACGCCACTATACATCTCTTTCTGTCAACTTTGGAACCCCACAAGATTAAATGTTATTGAATCGAATACCTTCATATATTCCACATGGAAACTCATTTCTTTTCTTTACCTCAAAACAACCTCCGAGTTGTATCTTTCAATTTACATGCATGCATTCCATTTTTCCCTATATGGAAATGCACTATCAACGGCCAAGATTCATTCCGTGTCCATTCTTGCTTGCCACCCTCAACTTAGGGGCGAAGTAACCACACTCAGCCCACCATAGAGGATGGAATGTTTACATTGGTGTGCGTTTTCTTTATTTGAATGTGTGTTTTTCTTTTAAGGAGAGAAAAGAATATGTAAGGAAATTTTCTATAGATATAGTGGGGGGTGGAATTTTATATATATAGTTGACACGAGGACCCCAACAACCCACATAGGATCAATCAAAACCCTCTTGGACCATTGAAGTTTATCGGGAAAATAGAGGTATAGATTTATAGATCTCTCTCCCTAGTCCCTCCCTCCCTCCCTCCCTCTTCTTGTTATCATTGTTTTACAGGTAGATTGGTAGAAAGAGAGAGATAGATAGGCAGTTCTAGTACTAGTAGAGAACTAGAAATAGATAGACAGATAAAGAGAATCTCAGACATGCTCGCTTCTCATTGCCTTCCTAAGAATTTCATTCTACTTTGCCTTGTCTGCCAATTTCTTATATCTTCACAATCACAGCCGCACTCCCTTTGCCTTGAGCAAAACAATTTGATACTTCTTGTCCTCTTCAGGTTCCTCTCTCTTCTTGCACCACCATCCAAAGGGGCTAGCTAGCTAGAATTTGTTTGATCATATGCATAGACATTAACAGTGAAAGCAATCAAATTTAGTGGAATTCTCTTTTGTTTTTCTTACCTGCATTAATTCCTTGGATTCTTTGCGTGAAAGTAAAGATGGGATTAAATACTAAACAAGTTTCGAGTGATCATCCACTGGATTGGAACCAAACTTTGTTGGATTCTGGCGCGGTGGAGTTGCCGAAACCCCCTCCAGCGAAAAGGCAACAACAGAATCAGCAACAGCAATCAGAGCCTTTGAAGTGTCCAAGGTGTGGTTCCTCGAATACTAAGTTTTGTTACTACAACAATTACAACAAGTCTCAACCTCGCCATTTTTGCAAAGCTTGTAAGAGGCACTGGACTAATGGAGGGACTCTTCGTAATGTGCCCGTTGGCGGTGGTCGCAAAAACAAGCGCCTGAAGACAGCAAATGCTGCCACGACCACCACTGCCATCACCACCACCAATACTGCCATTGTTGGCGGCGGCAGTAGTAACAGGAATTATGCCAATCTTGCTCAGAGCCAGCGAAATTGTCATAATTCTCCTCTAGCCACTATTAATGACCAGAAAAATATTTCTGATATTCTTTACCAGGCCTTGATTAGCAGTTCTTCTTCAGTCCAGCATGATCCAATCAATGCCTTCGCCAGCAAGACTTCGATGAGCAATGCTATTACTGGTCCAATGCTATCGCTGCCTCAAGATCGTCATAGTTTACAATTTTCATTCTCTAGCTTAAGCCCTTTTGATACAATCCCATGCTCATTTCCTTGCTGCAATTTATCCCTGAATAACGCTTATGATTATACTGCGGAGCTTGATCATCTGGAATCATCAACAGTTACTACAGTCACTCCATCTACAACGAGTGCTGGTGTTTTTTCTCAGTCATCGTGGCAAGGTCAGACAACAAATACCAGCAGTACCCTGGCCGAAATGCCAAACTACTGGAATTGGAATGATATGGATCCATTGGTTTCGGCTGACCTCAATATTCCGTGGGATGATATAGAGATTAAGCCCTGAAGGACAACAAACAAATTGATAACAAAAGGAATCATCTGTATTTGTTGTTTCGATTCAGATCTCATCATGTTTGGCGGATGAATTAATGTACATAATCTGTCCCTAATTTCGGTCATAACATTCTATACAGAGTTGAACCAGTGCTCAATGCTTAACTCTATAGTGAGATGTAAGGTGTGTGCACGTTTTGTTTTGTTTGTTTTTTCGGTGGCTTTCTTCTATCTGGGATCAAAATATTTACTATGATCTTTGAAGCTGTTCTTTTATTATCAGCTTCATGGTTATAAATATGAGCATTAAGCTCTTTTTTTCTCTTCATTGATAAGAGAATGTTTAATAAAAATTGCTTCTTCCGAGGGTTATGTTTCTCAGCCACAAGTTGTTCTTATGGAATGGAACAGGAATTGGACTCGACAGGCACAGGGGAAGAGATGAATGGGGTCTTTGTCGAGCTGGGTGGGGATGACTAGATTTGATGGAAGATTCTTGCAAAAATACATGATATGCTTTCATAATCTAGATGGAGTTCAATTAATGAAGAGAATAGTTCTAAACTACTAGTAATAAACGCTACCTGCTTCACGTTCACTCATGATTATTTTTTTTCACTCATATTTTTAATGCACTAATAATTAAATTCGATTTAGTGCTTGAAAGACTATACAATTCAAGTCAAATAGCATGTATTACCCCCTTGAAGAAAGGCTTCTCTAGGAATTTGATAAAGCAACAATATAAACTTTGAAATCTCACATTAATTTAAAATTCATGGACATGGCAATGAAGATCTTAGTCCTGATTTTCACCTCATTTGAAATTAAAATTGCTATAAGAAATCAATAAATACGAGTGTATCCTGATTATAATTAAACTCATCCTTCGGTTTTTGCTTATATGGGAAAGGCATGTATTATTTTTTCTTCCTTCCTTTTGGTTTGGTTTTACTGAGAGAACCAATATAAAGTCTGCCGTTCTTCTTTCTCCTTCCTTTGTCCCTTTGCTGAAGGTTTTTCCCAAGCCAAATAACAACAGAGATTAACATTTGGATGGTTGCTAGAAGGGCTAGCTAAATGATCACGTTAGAGATTCTAAGAAATCGATGTTGTTTAAGCTTGCTGTACAACAGTACTATTACAAAGTTCATCAATATGTTCTTTTCCTTAAAAAGTCGAATGTTCCACCCAACCATATGACATTCATTTTGAATAAATTAAGCTTGAATCCAGCTACTTTCTTACTTGAAATATTAGTATGCTTTTAAAAATTTATTTCCTATTTCTTCTTTAACATTGGGTTTAGTTTAAATTTAGTAGTTCGGCTAAATGCACATTAGTCTTCCTTCAATTCATTTGGATGATAAATAAAAGAAAGTAGTATTTTATAAGCAAAATGTTAATTAAAAAAGCTACCTATTAAAAGTGTTTACACGTTTTTTCCTGTATTTAGTTCTTTTCAAGTTTTTTTATTTGGTGACAAAGAATATAAATTTCTTTTGAAAGTAAAAAGATCTTTTTTAACCTCATCTATGTATTGTGAATTTGTGGTGATGAGACCCGTTGGTAGATATAGAAATTTAAAGGGCAAATTCCACTTTATCCCCCTGTGATTTAGCATTTTTTCATATAACCCCCCTATAGTTTCAAAAGCTATACATAACCCCCTTATGGTTTGGATTAAAGTGTTAAAGTAACGGAAATAGTCACTCGTAACGGCGTCATCTAAAATGTCAAAAATACCCTTATGTAAAATTAAAATTTATGTATTAACCAAGGGGGGTTATGTGTATATTTTGAAAATCATAAGGGGGTTATATGGTAAAGTATTAAATCATAAGGGGGTTATATGGTAAAATATAAAAATCATACGGGGTTAATGTGTCATGTATTTATAAGGGTAATTTCGACATTTTTAGAAGTTCCGTTACGAGTGACTATTTCCGTTACTTTGACACTTTAATCCAAACCATGAGGGGGTTATGTATAGCTTTTGAAACTATAGGGGAGTTATGTAAAAAAAAGGGTAAACCACAGGAGGGTAAAATGTAATTTACCCAAATTTAAATAACCCACAGCTCAAAAAATGCCTTTGTAATTGACTAGGAGAAGTCAAGATACTGTTGAATAATGTGGTTTACTGACCTCACTCCAATGAGCTAAGGTAATTAAAGGTATAATGTCACAATGCTAAAGGAAGCACGTTTTCACTAGCACTTACATTAAGGCGTCTAGTTAAAAAGCACGCCTTCCAACCTGTTGTTGGATCAATTGGCAGCTAGCGAATCATTGTAGAACCCAAAATTATCGAATTGGGAGATCAATTTCAAGCTCGCACAAATACATAAAAGGGAGGCTAATTTACACACATGAAGATGTGTAAGAAAAGGGGAATAAAATTCAACAATATATTATTAATTAATAAGAACAAGACTTTCATGTTTTCACTCTTCTTAACTAAATATAACAATTAGACGCCCTACTTATAATCGAAAACTGTAAGTCACAAATATTCAACAAATAACTTCAAACGATACTCAAGCTACTAAATCGACTGTAAATAAAAAAAAAATACACGGGAAATAACTTAAAACAATACTCAAAACTACCAAATTAGAAAAGTACTAAAAACTTAACCAAAAAAAATTGCTAGATTTGTGGTGATGACTTAACTTGACCAAAAAAAAACGACTGCTGGGTTTTCTAATTTTTTTTTTCTAGTAGGGAGGGATGGCATTTAAGAAGTAAGGAGGAATATAATGATTGAAATTCAAAACCTCTAAATTTTGAAATTTCAATCTTAATCACTAGATCAAAATCTCCTTGACAATAAACCGTTCTCTTTTAACTTTCCTAACTTACTTAAAAGACTTGAGTTGGATCTCATCAACATGTGTTCAATTAATACGTGGTGTGATTTCTAGCTATACTTTAATTATTTCTCACTTTATGCTATGTCGCTTTCTTTTTCAATAGCTGCAGGGGCAAAATTAGAGAAATCATACCTCCAGCTGCAATTGAAGGCGCAACTCTCTACACCACGCCTCTGCACTTGAAAGCAGATATTGGAAATTTGGAGCCTTACTAATTTCTTCTCCGCTAAGGAGACATTTTCCAAACTTCAAAAGGTAGTTGTCAAAACTACAGTCCAGTCTTTTGATTTTGGGATAATTTCAAAAAACATCCCCAAGATTTTGAACAATATCATTTAGCATCCCCAAAGTTTCAGAACTACGCTTACTTCCCCTACTACAGAGGTGGGATCCAAAGACACCAGTCTTCCCTACTCTTCTAGCGATTATTTAGGCACAAACGATCTGGAGAAAGAATCAAAATTGATGGACAAAAAAAAAAAAAATTCCTACAATTACTTTTGTACTAAAACCTCCACTTTTTGGTTTCTCCTATGTCAACATTATATTACAATATTCTCTATCCTAACACTTATTTAGGCTAAAAAAAAATGGAAGAAAAAAAATCGAGATCAATAGAAAATGGCTATTCTAACCATTACTTTTGCACTCGAACCACCTTCCCTAAACTTTCATTCCATGCTAATCTTGTGTTGCATTATCCTTGCAATTCTAATAATTATCTAGGCCAACTAATTAGAATAGAAAAAGATTGAAATTCATAAAAAATTGTGGTTTAACAATTAATCTTATACTTAAAAGCCCCTCCTTTCTCCCCCTTCCCCGCCCCGGCCCGACTTTTTTGGCCCTGCATTGCCAACCTTACATGAAATTAATCTAATTAATTTTGATAAATTTTAGGTAGAAAATTTTCCAAAAAAAAAAAAAAATCGTATTCTAACCATTTCTTTGTTTGCATTTAAACCCCCCCACATTTTTAGTCCTTTTATGCCTACCCTCTATTATAAATCAACTTGGTAGAAAATTCAGCGTGGGTCAACACAAAAGTGCAGAGTTAGAATCAAAATATCATCTCTCTCCTTAAATGATAACTTTATGATTTTTTTTCTGACTTTGGGCTAACATGGTTAGAAAAAATTGGTTTTAGGAGAGATTGGTGATATTTTTGAAACCCGAGAAAAGGTCAGTGATACTATCAGACATCAAGGGTGAGGTTTCGAAATTATCTCTTTGATTTTTACAATAATACAAGCAATTGGTCGGAAATTTTAAAAAAAATCAAACTTATCATTTGAAAAGGGAAAATAAATTTGACAAGTCCAGTGCATGTTCATAAACGAGCATGTCTTTATTATCAGGACAAATATCACAAGAATAAAGGGCCAGGACCCCTTGCCTGCCTCACATACAGCAACATACATTGAAATTCCATGGTTATAATCCATTTAGGGAGAGTGAAGAAGATCATTAGTTTCCAGTCGAAGTGGTTCTAGCTCATATACGTGTGAATAACAAGCGATGAGATTAGATTTTTCTGAAAAGGCCAAATGAGAGTAATACAAAGATAAAACGAATGGCTCAGAATTGAATTACCTGTTTCCAAGAAACTCAACGTTCAATAATATGACTTTCGTTCGTTTGATATCTCCTTCCAAAGATACGATTTGCTAGTTGGTACCTATCGACAATTTACCAGCCCCATGCCGTTAATGTCAAGCTACCTTTCTGTAAAAGATAATCAGTTGCAAAGTTCATACGGCAACCCAAGAGGGTTAAACCGATAGTTCTAAATTTCCCTTGATCAAAGCCATAAATTTCAGGGTAGTCTGCTTCCTCATCTTTTGGAACTTGGATCCTTCTAATTCGTGTTCGTCAGCTTCTTACAGGAATAGAATTGGAGAGCATGCACAAAACACACCATACCTTACTGAACATCAAATAAGACTGAAACTTCGTGCGCGTTAAATGCATACCAATGAAGAAGAAGCCAAACTGCTTTTGGGAATTTATTTCACTGCTTAATGCCATTCTGACTACTGCAAGGGATTATAAAGACCAGAGAGACTCCAACCATTTGAGCTGAGTTGGAAATGACATTAACCTCGATGCCGGAGGAGCAACGTCTGTACCGCTCCACCAAGAATTATATAGAGAAAATAAAAGAAAGGACAAGAAGAAAAAGGCAAACATGTGGAACTGTGGCAGAACAAGACATTAGAGAGGTTAGAAGGAACAGGAGGGGCAACTGTTTTCGTACATATACGCACCTCCATTTCAGAATAGCACCACAATTTACAGATGAGAACCCAACAAATCCTAGAACATTAAAGCACCATCCATCGTACTTCAGTTTTCTAATAAAATTATCTCTAGTAATGTTGGTGGTCTCTTGTTATAAGGCCCCCATCCTTATGCCAGCATCCCTAACATTAGGGAGGTATCCATCATCAGCCCTTGAATAACTCACGTAGTAGAGCTCAGAGAGTACGCCAGTGAAAACAATCAATGCAGCCGCAGCCCCAAAGACCCCCTTCCTCAATGTCTCGCAGGAAGGAGGGTTCTGAGATAGAATAGTTCTGTATTTGGTATGGTAGGCATTTTTCACAGAACCAGCTAGCAAGCACACTTCAGCAATAAAAAAGGTCAACCTGAAAACCAAGAATGCACCGCCATTTATCCAAATCCAGGAAAAAATTCCATTTTCTTCATGAAAATAAAAGATGCAAGTCGGGTTGAGATCAAAGAGAGCTTTAATCAAATTGCTGGGGCTTGATTTGAAGACTAATGAGCTTGAATCAAGTTAAGTATCATTTTACAAGTGATTCACGTTTAAGCAATATAATTCCAAGCTAAAACATAACTTAATACAAAATTAAGCATGTCTATTCACACTTTCACTAATGAATTCCTTCTCTATTTTAGAGTGCAAATATTATGTGCTATGCACACATCATAAGCCCATTAGGGTTTCTTGTTGTTGAAACATAAAAAGTTGGGGGTTTATGAGAATGCGAAAGAAGACATCCGGGAAAATAACAGAAAGAAATATTACAGAACTCAAGCCAAACTTGAGTTTATTAAATATAAATCTGAGTTAGCTCAATCTCAATATTCAGGACAAAAAAAGACAAAGCGTGAAGTGGATGCTCAAGTCAGATTTGCTTAACCCACCCCTGACTGTGTCAGAGCTAGCCTGGGCTTGGCTTTAAGTGCAGCTTTCCAAGTAAAACTAACAACGCCATGGGTGAGAGTACAAAATGGCCATCTTAAGCAAACATGAAGAGCAGGAAGAGTAATATTTAACAGAACATACCAGCAGGTTATAAATAGGACAATTGCCCAGGTCCTTGGACGGCCAGGCCGTAGTGCCCTGCCACAACACAAGCATCGACTTGCAAACATCACAAGTAGTTGACTTGCCAGAAGGCACAGCAGTGACCCCACACCCAAGCCAGTCGCAACATCTGATTCATAGACGCAATAGTTTGAAGTAGCATCCGTGGTAGTTGTTGCCTGCCAGAAAAGTGAGGCACATGAATTGTTATAGTGCTCTAATTTGAGCCAATCTTTCTATAAAGAAATAACTGATTACTTCTCCAGTGCAATATCATTTACTGAGCTACAACAGTTGAGATATATAAGTAATTAAGCTTAATAGAAGTCCAATTCTAGATGTAAAGGTGTTTCTGGTATTCATTATCAATTTCTGGATAACAAGTTTGTGGAGTGTTTAAGGATATTTTGAGGCCAAAAAATGGGGGGAAAAAAG
Organism: Coffea arabica; assembly: GCF_036785885.1. NCBI lineage: Eukaryota > Viridiplantae > Streptophyta > Magnoliopsida > Gentianales > Rubiaceae > Coffea > Coffea arabica. The sequence goes on along the minus strand of NC_092313.1, from coordinate 11,334,734 downwards.
TTCAAATTTGATGCCTATTAATTGGCACTACAGTAAGCAAAGATAACTGCCTCAATTCAACACAATTATTCCAGCTTTATGCTATCACTCTTTTCAAGGATGGTCTGTTAAATAGCGACCTTAAGGTCATTCAAATGGTTAAAATGGTGCACCTTCCGAGACAATTAGTAATAAAAGCCACTGCTTATGATGCAAGCAATTTGATACTAGTTGCTATATTGGAGGATCTGATAAAAAACTTGTGTTCATGCACTACCATTTTAAAATTTAGATACTGAACAATTCAATTTTAGATTGCAAACTGTTTCTTGGTGAATTCCACAAATGTTTACAATTCCCCCTTTGCTTCTCTACATCAGCCTTGACTAAGGTAAATTTGGGAGTGACAGATGAGAGAAGAGTCAGGTTAAGAAATGAAGCAACTAAAGTGAGAGGCTGGCTTCAGGTAGACCATCCGGCTCTACAGGTCCCTTACCTGACTTTGATGAGGGCAATCCGAACATGCAGAGAAGAAATCAAACGCTTATCTCTTAAATTATTTCCGTCAATTAAGTCTTAAATCCTACCCTGCACAAAAGACTCCATGTGGATTTTTGAAAGGGCATTGACATGGCCTTCATGCCCAGGCAATTATAGTCACAACCATCACACTAGCACAAGCACTTTATACACAGTGAACAATAGTCAGAGAAGAGGACAATAATCTCCATCACTTCACTGATGCATGTTGTCTTCCAAGTTTTTTCACATTTCAGGCTTCCTATACACAATCACTGAATCTCTTCTTTGTAAAACCAGGGTTGGGGTGGCCAAAAAAACAGACTACAGTTTCCTGAATGGCTTAACCAGTTTGCACTCCTCCTATGGTAAACACCTATAAAGCATCGTTTGCAGTCATTCTTGCCTAATCCTTTTTTTTTTTTTAGGAAATTTCCCAACCATTGGAAGCCCCTACTGAACCTTGGTCTCAAGCCCTTCAATCTCTATAATATTTTCTCTTTTGATTTTCATTGAATCTTCAGTTATTGGGGCACATACGTTTCTATCTAATCAATGAATGCCCTTTCTATAGTTATATCAGAGACCAAAAAAAAAAAGCAGTTTTTACTTGGAGACCTTCATGAAATGTATACAATATGTTATGTGTCAGTTGGGTCTTACATAAATGACATCAAAATTTCTTATCACACTGAGACCTGCAGAACTAGAGACACACAAATCTACGATATGCAAAGACACGCAAAGACAATATGGAGATGAAGACCACAAACTATAATTTTTCTCATTAGGCCTACCGTGATTTATTGCTAGAATGCTCATGCTCAATACATATTTCCATTTCCATATCACAACCACAACACTGAACATGAATGGTTATACTGTAAAATTAGCTACCTGAATACCTAAAATGGGAAATTCATTAAACTCGAGAACAGCAGACAGACTTGGATTCTATTTCTGATGCACGTGAAAATTCAACAGGCCTTTATCAAAATTGCAATTAAATATTAGCAGATCACGAACCAAAACAAAATTGCAACTTTCTGCCAGCAGCTCTAACCAAAAACCTCAAGCTATAATCAAGAAAAAAGAGTTCCATCTACCACTCTAAATTGGCATAGAAGAAGGCAAATTAGAAGTCTGGGAATAAACTTACAGAAGCCCTTCTTTGCTCAGCAGCAACAGCAAGTGCAAAAGCTATCAAATCAATAATAAACACCACCAACAGCAAAAGCGTTGAAGAAGCCATCTTAACAATAGCCTATATCACTTCAATTCAATATCAACACCGCAAAAGTTAAACAAAAGTATTAAAAGCGTTACAGAAAAGCAAGCATAAAAAATCCCACAGGGGGCCAAAAAAGGAGAAAAAAAAAACCCACCAATATTACTAGGTGTCTGTGTGTCTGGAAATTGAAGAAGATATTATAGACCAGATATATACTGTGGACTGAGTACTTACCGGAAATAACCAAAAAAAATCTTTTGTTGATTAAGGAAGAAGTCAAGTAACGAAGGAGGAGGTTTCTTGGAATTCTGGGAGGGGAGGAGACTTTCTTGGATTCTTGTAAGAGCGGAATAAACTTAATGCACTTACCGCTTCAGTAGTAGTGTATTACTTGTGTCGTTTAATTATCAAATATTAATGATTCGATTGAATGAGCTATCGTTTAAACTTAGCGTGCTTCTTCAGGAGTCAGGATTTGAGGCCTTATGTGACTTCAGTTGGTCGCTTTTTATTTCCGAGAATTTTTAATGGGTGCCCCAAATGTACTATTTAGTACACTTAGACCCTGTTCCATAATTCAATTTAATACTTAAATTTAATGGTTCAGATCTTGTGTTTGATAATAAAAAATACAACATCATAAAAGTGATGTTAGGCTTGTTTGATCACAAAAAAATAGAATATACTTACTCAAAATAACAAGTGATAAGCTGTTTACTTATCACTTAATGTAGAATAGATTCAAATATTAATATTTCAATACCTAACAATTCAAAAACTTAACAGCTTCATATTTCAGAGTCCATATTTTAGTTTCACTTTTATCAAATGTTAGTTTTCATTTATTATTTAAATTCACAAAACTCCCATTAATTACTTCGCAATTACAGGAGGCACTATTTCAATTTTTTTTTAAAAAAAAAAAGACTTAAAACCCTTCTCATACAATAGAAAAAATTTCATAAACAGCAAAATTTAGAGTGATGTATTCTAATTCACGAATATTGAAAATGCCACAGTGTCGACCAAAAATATTTCAAGTTAAAGATCAAGCAAGAATTAAATATCTATGCAGTTATTGGGGGGCTTGGAAGTTCCTCATCTATTGAAAATTATAAAATAGGCTGGAAAAAGTTTTAAGGATTTTAATCATGTCGCAAAATTACACATTCTAAACTTTTGTAAAATTCCTTTTCTTCTTTTATGTTCCCCCCTCTTAATTTTTGACATCTTACACTTAAAGTGAAAATTCACCATTAAGAACAAATGCCTCTTGAAAACAAAATATATATATATTCTTTCGACTTTTTAAGCTTCAAATGTTAAATTGAACACAATGTTTTCATTCTAATTTATTTGGGAAATTGTTGGATGAAAAATGAATGTTTTGTGGTTGCCTTAATTCTGCAATTGTCAATGCCACCATAATTTTGATTTTAACAAAAATTAAGCCAATCCCTTATGTACTTGTACGATTATTATAAACTTATGTACTACGTGTAAGAAATTATTGTGTTCGAGGACTCAAAATACAAAATTTTAGAAATGGAGGACTGAAAGTAATTTAGGAATGCATTTCCTACTAATATAACACAAAAGAACTAGTAGGGAAATAGAAATAAAGCTTGTAGTATATAATATCCATACTAAGAGAAAAGGATTAGCATGGCCCCTGCGCAAGGATGGCACGCACAAATCGAGAAATGGTCCAAATTTTTTGCCCTTCGGGGGTGGTTGAGGTTGCTGAAGATGGAGCCTTAGGTTCGTAGTTTGAACCTTGCTGCCAGCAAGTTGTGGAGGGTGGGATTGTCTAGGAGATCCACTCTGCGGGATACTCCTAAAAAAAAAAAAAGGATAAACACGGAGACTTTTCAAATTTTTTAAATATTTAGTTTTACCTCTCATTCTGCATAGCAAATAAATAGTACTACATGGAATTGCCATAGTGATGTGACCTGCTGATGGAGATTCTCGTAGTCATCCCTATCGACGAGGGAAAATCATCTTGCATGCAATGCAAACAAGTATATATACTGTCTGCTTTGTGAACACATGCATGTAGAGGTTGAAACTTTTTTATACTTTTTTATTTCTTGTGTAAAAAAAAAAAAATTGTAAGATAATTTTTTCCAATATTGTTCTCATCACGAAATGCTTTGGATGTTTTCAAGGACTAAGGCGGGTATACATGTAGTAGTTTTCGAACTAAATCTTTGTAGTTAAGACTATATATGAAGCAATAAATTGTCTTCTTGTGATATGACAAAGGCGCTTGGGAGTTGGGGGAAACTGAGCAAATTAAATAGGCTATAGATCTTGACGATCATCATGTTCATGTGACAAACCAACCAAAACCACCCATAAAGCATCAGCTCAAACAAATGAAGTAGGCACATGTGATTGAAGATCGATCATTGAACCAAAATGCAAATATTGCCATTCTTTTTGTTTTAGTAATTAGTCTGTAATTAGAGTGACCAAGTTTCATATTGTAGAAACTTTGCTGTCGAAGTTCCCAAATTCACACCTGTAATTTTTTTATTTTTTTTTATTTAAAGTTTTTGAGAACAAGGGTTTGTTCCAAATTTCGGTCGAAGTTTCTAAACTCACTCGCCTAGTTTATTATTATAAGTTTCTAAATTCACTCACCAAGTTTGTTATGCCCCCTTTTTTTTTGGGGCAAAATTGAGGATCTAATTTCAAACCCAGATGCAAGTTTCGTTTCTGACGCTTAAAACATCCTCTGAGCATATAATGAAGCGGATTCCCATCCGACCCTCTTATGTTGTAGCATCTAAATTTTGCAGATTCCTTAAACATATTAAAGATCCATGAAGTCGCCAATATTCTCAGTTTTCTTGAAATCACGAATGCTTTCAAATTCAATTGCTACTCTGTTTCATTTAAGTATTTTGCAGGTCAAGGGACCGACCATTGACTTGCATTCATCTCCAAAATTTCCTGAAAAGTTTCAATGCAAAGGCAACCATTTGATCCAACGGTGGTTCAACATCATGACAAAATGACGAATCTAAAAAAAAAAAAATCAAGTAGGATATCTATTTGCATAAAAAATGCATCAAATATTTGTTAAGACTGAAAAATAAAACATTCCACTATATACAAAATTTAAACAATATTAATGCATGAAAGTTTCCGACAATGAATTTAATAATCAAATGCAGGGCTCAAAATTCTTCTAAATGGGTGAGAAAAGAGAGGAGGTTTGGGAAAGACAATTTTAAATGGGCTAATTGAATTTGGTGGATTACTCAATTATATCAATTTAATAAATAAATATTATTGGATACCCTATTTATACCCATATATAAAAACTTAAGATATTCATATCCAACTATTCATGTGCAGGTACAAGTAAATTTAACTAAATAAATTTGTTTGCATATAATATGATATAGAATAAGAATAAGAATAGAGAAGCCATCGTGTCGGGAAAAAAAATAGTGACTCGCAAGTACAGCCTACAGGGGTCCAACAAAGGCGCTATATTAACTGTGTCCTCCGCTGTAATACAAGTAGCGATTCCATAACATCCATCTTCCTCAGATTTCTGAAAACAAACCATCAGGATTTGAGAGCTGTTATTTTGAATTAACCTCCCATCACAATTGTTTAAAAGATTTGATTAGACGTAATCGCAACCACCTTTTTGCAAAATATGGAGTCTAAATATCCAAATCCAAATATACCACCTCCAATCGGAGAAATCCATCATCAAACATACACTTGGTATCAAAATTTGGTTGTATTGACACATCAAAAACTTTTCATTAAACATTTATCAAATGCCAAACATGACAAAGGAACAACCTACAATATACAAAGAAAGAGTAAATCAGAATAATCCAGTTGCCAATTTCTTACAGGACAATCTCAGCTGTAAAAGCAACCTTTAATAAATCTTGACGAGTCTTTTCCATCACCAAAGATGGATGCGTACTCAAGGCAGCCCTATAATTACACCAGGACACACGCTCTTCATTTACAAAATCAGCATCTTTTTGGCACAATGACACCTAGATGCTTAAAAGAATTGATGATTTTCCCAGAAGTGATTGCTCTCCCTATAAAGGTTCAATGGACCCACTTTTTAGCCTCTCCATTCGTGCCTGAAGCCCAGATAATGCTTTCTCATCCATAGGAAGAACCCCTCCCGGCATTGAATTTTCAATACTCGCATGCTCAGTGGCGAGGGGAAACTGATTTGGCAGGGGATGACCTAAATTCCCATTCACAGCTATCACGGGCTTGTTTGCAGGCTCCTGATTTCCTGCAGCTGCAGCTAATTGAATGCTCTTCATTCTTTCCCTTATTGCATCTAATGCTCCACTTGTAACTGCAGTAACCATGATATTTCAGTCATATTTTACTCCAGAGTTCAGTAAAAGACAAGCAGAAGAGATATAAAGATGCAGTAATTTAACCTCCAGATGGTAATCTGTCGTTTCTTTGGTCCCCAGATTGATGCCTTGAATCTGACTGATCAAACCTGGGGCCCCTTGAAAGGGCAGGATTACTGCCTCGATCATCTTCAGCATATGATGGTGGCAAACTGAAGTTTGTAGCTTCTAATTTAGTGTTCATTGATTTTGCTTCACTAAGCGGATTAGTATTTACTGGTGACAAAGCACCAAATTTTGGGGAAGATAGGTTAAGTGCAGCAGGAGGAGGGGTCGACAAGGGTACGCTTGAAGGCGTCCTTCCTGCAGCCGTAGTCTTCTCCATCTGAAAGAGGAGTTTAACAGAAGGAAGGGGAAATCTCTGATTAACATACATACCACATAGATACGCACTTCACTAGAAACAGTTCAGTAGATACCTGTGCTAAACCATCTCTAATGTAAGTTCGAAATGCTTCACTAGCATTTTGCAGCTGAGCAAATATATCAACCTGAAATGAACAGGAATGAGAAGTTGATGCATAAAAATGGTAAATATTGTCCATGTATAAAAGAGATTACTTCAAGCATCTGGATGTTATTTATTGCTAACCTTGGGGTATAATTGCGTAATCCTGTACAGCTCATAAAGGCCGATGGTGCAAGTTTGCTTGTCACCAATTTTCTTGAATATTGCAGCAAGTTCTTGCTGCAAGAAGAAATGCAAATGATGAAAAGGAGAGAATGCATAGTCTACAATGACAGAGATGAGTCACATGACTCAAACACGGATTCAATACCTTCAATTGTGCATCTGCAGAATGGGTTGCAGGAGCTGGATTATTGGCCGTGGAATCTCCCCAATGAGTTTGGCCGACAGGCCCAGATGGGGATAACATTCTGGCTGCTGCCAAGGTCTAGCAATTCCCAAAATATATTTATCTCAATTTTGAATAAAGCACACAGGAACAAGATCAAGTATCAAATGTGAAATCTTGCAGTACCTGAAGGTTAAGATCTATGTAGGCAAGTATAATTGGTTGGGGTTCCATATCTATTGGAACCATTGAAAGGTGACCCTTTATGGCAGTTCCACGAAGCTTCACAAGTTCATGCAAGACAGTTTTGACCATGCGCAACGGTTTGTCATCAGCTCCCGCCCTTGTTTATAGAAGTAGAACCAACAAAAGTTTAAAATAACATGTGATTCATCTACATCTACTCAATAGCATGCAAGGATAGTAGCCACTTGATCTATTCAGACAAAGCAATCAAATAGAGGACTCAACTAAACAATCAAGTAGATACCTTTTGCGAATTTCTTCCATTCCTAGCTCTTGAAGGTATATGTGAATGCTTTGGAGAATGCGATCAAGGTCAACCTCATAAATAGTACTTTGCAAAACCTGTATCAGTGAAAAGCTCTTAAACATACAAAGCCGATGCTAATTGCTAAGCCAGATCGACAAAAGATGGAATAATTTCTAAGACACACAGATGCTAACTTTTAACTCTTATCATTTTGAGATAATAACGTGTCAAGCTGCAGTAGGAAATGCTTAAAGCAGATTACTGGGAAATGAATAAAAGAAACTGTAAATTTTCCTAGTCATATTCTAGCTGAAGCAACTTTTACTTGTGGCTTAAGTTGGCCATATGTGTGCACTTGCACATCATGTATCACAATTTAGTAAGTCAGACATATACACTTATCTTTATAGCTACCACTGATAAGTAGGGAAATAAGACAACCACAAGAATCACCTTTGTCAGTTTGATCAGACATTTGACAACCAAATCTGAAAATTTCTGATTTCTTATAGCAAGAGACTCGTTTATTGCCGGAGATGGCCACCTTGATGGGTCAAGAGGCCGCAAGAGATTAATGAGCACAACAAAGGATGACGTTCTGTCAGCATTATCCTGGAAGCACAACCATTAGTCAAACTTAGGAGTGAGCAAGGACATTGTCTCAAGAATATAAAAGAACAATTTGAATTTTGTAACAATGCTAATCGATTACGAAATTATTAGCGTACCAATATTTTGAGCATCAAGACATTCAAAGCTTTCAAAAGTTGACTGCCATCATCCATCCGAGGAACCCTTTCATCCAAAAGCCAAAGCAAAAGCTCAGTAATTAGGCTATCAAGAGTACTCTCCTTGACGGCATGGGCAAGTCTTCTGTTTTGAAATGTCTGTTAAAAGAAAAAAAGTATTGAAATTACATTTACGGTTAATAGATTGCTTGAATGGACCAAAATTAAAATTATTAAACCCAATGACAGCTGGGAAAAGTAAATGTCCACCATCTCTTCTTCATTTATTAGTACCAAAATGGTCAACTAACAATCAATAGTGATAAGCACCAACCTGCATGAGCGTGTTCAGGACATATTTACAAGATCTTGAGGAGGCGCCCGTCAGACTAAAGTCGAAAGTTTTAGCTACCTGCTAAGATCAAATAGTGTGAGCATTTTGAACCAATTTAAATCAACAAAAAGGGAACAACATTGTAAACGAAAGCATTTAAGTGTTGCCTTGTTTGCTAAGCATGAAACAAGTCTATCTGCATCTTTAACCACATCATCCATAGCACTGCCTTCGGGATCACTAGTGGCCTGGGCCAACTCATGGCACACAACTTTCATTCCTTCAACGGACTGCAAGAAATAATGCAAATTATCCAGTAAATCACAAAAAGGTAATGCGCAATTCCCACCCACATATGAATAACCAATTACTAACAGTTTTTACAAGAATGCACAACACGCCCAAGAATAGGGGCTGCATCTTTATACCAGGAAAAATATCACATTTTCTCTTTGGTGCTAGTCAAAATTAATTTAATATTTTTAACAAGAATCCACAACACACCTAACAACAGGATTTGATCAATCAATTCCATACCACAAACCGACCATAGAAAAAATACTTTTATCAGCTAGCCCACTTGTCACTTGAAACTAAAACCTCCATTCAAAGAGAGATCAAATTTCCACCCCATCAAAGTCTTGTCAATTTCTCAGTGGTCCAGCTGTTTGCTATAACCCTCTTATTAATTACCATAGTATGCAAGTCGAGAGCTATATCACAAGTCACAAATACATTAGCTTAGAAAAAAAAAACAGCGAATAAATGAATCCACATTGGAGTATCACCCAGCAGGACAACAACAATCCAGAAGCTGCAACATTAACCTAACATAGTAGGCTAAACAAAAGAGAACAAAAGAAAACCTGTTCTGGGGAACCATATGATATTATATCCAGAGCTTCATTCCAGTCCGTAGGACCAACTGTGCCAGGAACAGTCCGAGGGATTGGAGCTCTATCCATTTGAAACTCTAAATGACTATAACTGTCCCTAGAACAAAATACAGTTAATAACCTCACCTTGCATATTAAGATGAACAGCAACTTCAACAAAACCAGAAATCGATAAAAAGCTGCAACTTGTACAGAATTAATCACAAAAAGATATTGACAATGATGTAACTATAATGGCAATTACAACGAAGTAGTCAAGTACCTATTGGATAATGGGCCAACAGTAGACCTGGAAACTTCACCGCTTTGTTCTGCTAGATCCAATCTGTATAAGGCAGCAAACAAGTTGAAAGGTCTAAAAGGGACATTTGCAGAAACTAGGAAAGAGCAAGGCTGGAATACCAATACAAACTAACTCCAGGAACACAAGAGTTTTGTTAACAAAGGATGATGACGAGAATACATATGGTATGGAGCTTGTACAAGGTAAACATAAAAGAAAAGAAGCAGAAAAAATTTACAGAAAAGCGGGATAAAAGGAACTGCAGAAAACAGAATACTATAAAATTGGCTAAAGTATCGTCAGACTCCAATAGTTTTGCAACCGTAAAAGTGGGAAATAGAACTATAAAGCTGTTGCAAATAATGAGGAAGAAACAGAGAAGGAATAATGGTACAAGTTTCTGTCCATGAAGGAAGAAAATCACCTCGTACTCCTTTTAAATAGGTAGGATGGTTAACATGCAAACAACAAGAAGAGAACCAAACCATCCATCCACAACATTTTACATGCAAGATAGACCAGATCTACTAAAAAAAAGGGTTAAATTGTGATATTGATTGTTTCATTTCATTCACCACAAGCCAGCCAACAACCATTCACACATTCAATTGGAGAGTCGGCATTTATAGAAGGAACTTTCCCCTCTAGGTAAACAACAGAACCAGAACACCCATATGGAGCCATTCCAGTCCCAGTTCTGTCCAGTTCTGTAATGGGTCCAACATTCGGTGTACATGTGTACAACTTTGGTGTAACTGTGAATTTTGTACTAAGTTGATGCAGAACTCACAATTACACCAAAGTTGTACCGGTTTACACCAAAGTGGTACTATTTTACAGAACTGGATGGAACTGAACAGAAGTTCAACTGGAGAGGCCCCTAATCCACAGAACACCAGCAAAAAGATAGCTGACAATCCAGATCAAGCTTTATTGTAAGTAAAATAAGAAACATTTGTCAAACTGTACATAAATGAATGCGTTATACGTTCATGTGCTAGTATATATAGAACCACTGGAACTTATAACAGCCTAATTTCTTCACCTATTATTCAATGAAAATAGATTCTAAACTTTGGCATTAACACACAATATATACAACCCCAATAAACAACACTTGTTCAACAATTCTTGACTGCAGAAAGAATCAAAGCCACAAAGCTAAAAAGCAACTGAAATTGAGTTGACAGGACGAGTTTTTTTGTACTTGCTATGAGTTATCATAGTACAAGAGCATATTATCAGTAGGTAGCACATCAAACTTGTAAAAGAATGGTCACAAGGAGCCAGACTACAATCTACACTAAAGGAAATTGCTCCAAGAAAATAATTTAACAAAAGCCCCTCAGTGCAAAGAACAAAACAAAGGCACACGAATAAGAGACTGGAAATACCCATTATCCCTCACGGAGCGCCTTAATACTGCCCTAATCTCACCGGGCTTTCCCTCCTTTCTTTTGTCCATCTCCCGTGCCTGACAAAATTGAATATGAATAGCTTTTAAGGGGCTCCTGCAAGATAGGAAATTCCAATACCACCAAGAGAAAAGGAGAAAAGGTTGCCACCTTCCGCTTGAATCTTTCATCTAACATGCTCCTTTGAGCCTCTGTCAACTTTCCGACGAATTTCCATATGTCATCACCTAAAGAAATCAACCAGTATAAATAAGAAGTGTGTAGATACATAATGCATAACATAATGACAAGGTCAAGGTTAATCCACGTTCTTGCAGCCTACCCAGAAAATATACAACCTCAAAGTTTAAAATAAAATAAAAGAATGAAGAATAATCAGCACAAGAGTAGCAAGTGTATAGATGTCCATCTAATTAATCAGCAGAAGCATATAAAAACTCACCAAGAATCTTGTATCCAGTAGCCAAAGTAATTAAAGCAGCATTCCTAATATCACCATCTCGTTCCGATGTTAAGCTTGCAACTGATTGCAACGACTTCAGATGTCCCCAAATCTGGAAGAAAAAGAAGAAAGGACTAAGCATTCTTCAAAGCAAAACCAAAGGAACAGAAGCTTAAGATATATAATGACTTTACCTCTGAAACATGGTTTTCAAGTAAGAAACCAACAAGATCAACACACTCTATTCGAGTTCGATTATTTCTAGACCGTAAGCCCTCCTGAATATATGGAAATGTTTTTGCTGCAGAGTATGTAAGGATTATTTGCTTAATTAACTCCCGCATCTTTTCTCGTACTTGTGCTATGTTATGTCCAGACTGCAGAAAACACAAATCTATCTGAGAACATGTATCTTCCAGGGAATGAATAACGAATAATGTATCAAGAAACACCACTTGGTAGGCAGAAATAAACTCGCAGAATATAAAGCTCACAGCATACACCACAAAGTTGCTACATGGCAAGGACTAAATTCCACAGGTCAAATATACCAAAACAAAGCGCACCTAACTCCAAATGCAGTTAAGCACCCAAAAGTTACTTTTACAACCAATATTAGTAGCCTCTTTTCAAAAAAACATAGATATAAATTTTTTTACCATTTGATAGGCAGAAAAGCATGTTGGCACCACCACAAGACAGGCAAACATAATAATTTAAACATAGCAGGTCATGTGGCAAAACCTTTTCAATCAAACAGGGAAGAAAAATTGCAGCCTCTGCTTCAGTCATGATGTACCCCTCATTCTTCAACATGTCAAAAAGTTCATGAAGAAATTCCAGCACCTATTGAATAATTCTTCAAAAGTGAGTCCCAGGAGATAGGAAAAAGCAAATCATTAATGTTATGACAATATGCTTTAATTGGCAAGAAATGGGTGAAAAAACACCTTGAGCAGGCATGAAGTGTTTGACTCGCATATTCTCATAACAAACCACTTCAAGAGCACATCTAAAACTTCTATTATATCTTTTCCAATGGATGGGAGCGCCTGAAAGTTTAAAAGACAAACAGTAAGAAGGCAATCCAAACACTACATACCACAAGGTCTGACAAGTAATGCACCTTCTGCAGCATCTCAATCCCATCAACTTGCTTCTTAAAGTCTGTACTTAGAAGCCTCCTGTGCAAATCCTCTCTAAAGAACCTCATAAGGTCATTCTGTTGAATAGGAATACTAGTGAGTGCAAGCACCTTGATGACAGATAGACAATACTGAAGAAAAAACTCGTTACAGTCGGTAAATGTTTGACTACAACAAACCTCAAGATCTTGTATCTGTTCTGACCGTATCTCCTCAAACTTATATCTGCGGACAACTATTCTCTCTCTATCATCCTGTGCAAATATTGATGTCAAGAGCAGCTAAATCTTAAAATTTAGACTTCAAAAATGAATTGAGAGATACCTTGTTTGAATCCTTGACATTAAGCAAAGCCTGTGACTGGACACCAATGTCTTGAACAGACATAAGGGACTCTTGCCTTGGGCCTTTTGTTGGGATAGCTCTCTAAGGAAACCAAGAAACGGTTAATTAAATTTATATATTCCACCCTATTATGCAATTCAACTATACAGAAAACATACTGAAGAATTAGCTTTGCTTCCATGTCTAGTTGGACGATCACCATAGCCGTTTGACTTTCCGATCTTTGAGCTGCCTTTTGATGCAGCAGAAACTCTTCCAGATTCAAACGTTTCTGGGAATTAAAAATCAACAACAGAAGTAAAAGATATATCTTTGCTTAAAATTTTCCAAAATTTCTTCAAATTTCTTAAAAACAAAATAAAAGTAAAATGTACTTTTGTCTTGAAAATTCAGAAAAATAAAAGCCATAATGCAAAAGGAACCAAGAATTCTTTCCCAAATCAACATTTTGAAGTAGAAATACGCTTGAAGGAGAACACAACCAAACAAGAGGCACCTTAAAAAGCTTTTAGCTTAAAAACGCAAATATCAACAGATTCTAAGCAAATAAGAATAACTCCCATAAGGAAAGAGGTAACTGGGGAATCCACAAATCAGCAGGAAAAATATTAAAGCTATTGTATTGGAGAATACCATGAAGACCTCCATATGGCTTCAACCTTTCCAAAACAATTGCTAAAGCAGGTCCTTGTATATCTCTCAAATTCTTGCTCACCTAAATGGGATAATGTAGGAAAGGTCTAAGTGGATAAATAAATATCAATAACCCGAAAGAGCAGACAAGATTTGCAACACCAACCACTTCATGCCCACAGATCCTGAGAATTTCAGCAAAGCACGCTTCTGCTGAATGTCGAACATCAGCTGATTTATCCTACACCAAGAGAAACAAATTTTCATTGCAGTTGCACGCAGACTTAATTTTCTAAAATAAAAACATAAAGTATATTAAGGTAAATGTAAAATGCCATTAAGAAAATACCGTCATAGAAGAAGCCACAGGCTTTAGCAGCTGTGTGGCATCAGGGAAGTTAACTAACACATTCAGTTGTTTGGACAACCAATCAAAAAGATCCTTGCGACCTTCCGCACCAAGTTTAGCGTCCGTTATTGCAGTTGTAATATAAGGAATCTGAAGAAGCAACACATCAAGAACCTAGAAACAATTTTGGCAACAGAAATATCATAGAAAGCAAAAGGGAAGAACCATTTTCTCAAGATGAACAGCAGCTAGCCAAGAATCTAAAGTGCTCAAAGTGCATTCCCGCGTATGCTTTTTATTGTCACCCAGGCATTTCAAAACATCTGACAGAATCCCCTGCAAAAAACAATGTCTTCACGATATGATCATCAAAAAAGCGAGCTTGCATGAAAATCAAAATAGGACACAGCCCCAACCTTGCTTGACTTGTCTACAGCTGCTCCCATAGCAGATGCAACACCGCCAATAGTAGACAAAGTTGCTATTATTAGATTCTTGTTGCTATCATATAGCCGGCCTCTAAGAGCCCCAAATAGCTCCCCTATCAAAAATGCCAAGGAAAAAGTTATAAAATAAAATGAGCTGCTAAAGTGCAAATCAACCCCACCTCACCGTACACGGAAAAATGATTACCGGTTCCAGTTGGTTGAATACGCTTATTAGCCTCTTCAATGATTTTATTCACAGTTTCGATAGATTCAAGTCGTATCTGGAATTCGAATAAATCAATTACTACTAAATTGCATATTCCAAAAAATGGTTCAAGACAGAACTTAAGGTGTATATGTCATACCTTCCAATCTGTACTTTCCAAGCCCTTGAGCAGAACAGGTGTGATCTTACCACTAATATCTTCTCGTGGAAGGCTATCTAGCCCACCACCTGAGGACGATGACATGGACTCTGCTGCCTTAACAGTTCTTTTAGGTGCTGCAGACTCCTACAAATTAGAACTCAAAGATTAACGGTTCTTATAGGTGCTGCAGATTAGACTCCTGAAGACTATAACTAAAAGATAAAATAAGGGAATGAATGTAACACGAAAGAGAACCATCCCCGAGCCAACTGTACCTCGTATGGATTTTTTTCATACTCTGCATCAAGTGCAGTGAGAAGAGCAGGTTTTACATCCGATAGAAATCCTTTAATACCTGCATGGAAGGTGCATTATATCTTCTGCAAACATTAAAAAGTTTCAATAACTTCAGAAAGCAGAAAATTTACCTGGACCGACATACTTGTGCAATGTACCAATGAGTTTAATAGTTGAATTTCTAGTGGCAGCAGTACTAGATTGTAACCCAATATCTTTACAGAAATCTATTAGATCCTGCAAAAGATGAAGAACATAAAAAGTAACTTTAGGTAACCAAAATAAAGGAACTTCATTTCTATACTAAGGATAAGACCAAAAATCATTAGAAAGTAGACAACTTCCAAAAAGCACTACAGACCTTCAGAACCAAATGTGAGGTTCCGAAGTCATCAACTGCAGAAACCATCCACAGAATCCCTTCGCTAAGAACTTTAGGATTCTTATGCTCTTTCATGATCTTGTATAGCTGAAAAAAAAACAAATGCCAACAGTATCAGATGATGAGTAAACCCAACTGTCAAAAAATGAGTGCTAAACAGAACAGAAAGACAATTAATAGAAGGTAAAATCTAAGAATAGAGTCTTCCCAACTTGCAAGATCAACCAGAGAACTTCACAGAAAGTAAATGATAAGTTGTGAAAGTGCTGTAGGAAAAAAATTTTCTGGCAAATCCTGTTAGATTTACTGGACAGAATAAAAGGCTTCCTACAACAAAATGCAGATTGAGAAGAACATCACCAGCTCTCATTTGTCCCTTACCATACCAATTATCATAATATACAATACATTCAAAGTCTGAAACCAGTTATGGAAACAGGGCTTACTCTCTGGAAAACAAAGCCCGGACCAACAGCTTCACAAAAAGTAGAAAGACACTTCATTGCATGAGCTCTTGTCTTTATATCAGCAACTCTTTCACTAATACCTGTCAGCCAAAAATACATTTCGCATAACAAAACCAGATGCCAAGTGTGCACATGTGTGTGTATTAGAGACTAAAATTAATTAAAAAAAGCAACTCACCTAGAAGGCATAGCATGACACATTTTTTTGGAAACTTTGAAGCAGTTGAAGCAATATGAGTAATAACCTCAATAACCTGCTGCTGAACCTGCAGTTGTCAGAGGGAAACAAGGAATCAGCTTATCCATCCGGATGGAACTCACAATAAACTTTACATTCTTATGAGACTATAAAGAGCATAGAATAGGAGTACCTGAACATTTTTCTCACCCCAGCCTGGAACAGCACAAAGCAAACGGACCAAAATCTCCACTGATGGATCAAGTTCTTGTATTGCTTCAACCTGTTCCTTGAAAGAGCCAATAGCTGCAATGGGAAGGGAAAAAAAAATTTAACTGGGTAACATCATAAATGAAGCACCATAAGCACATACCACTACTTTTAGTTCCTAACTACTAAAAAAAACTAAATGCACTGTAACAAGTTCATAAGTTTTGACTAGAACAAGTATGAGCTTGATAGACAGGGATCAGAAAGAAACTGAAAAGCACATACTATTAAACCACTCAACTCTTAAAGTTATGGTCATCATGGTCTCTATGAATATCCAGTCATCGTTGTTAGGATTTGCCCAATATTCTAAGCTCAACAAGTAAACACCATCCATAGTCACAGTGGCGGATCGGGTACCTCGCAACTACACAAACCTAGCACAAATAATGTATGACAACAGTAAATGGAGCATGGACTGTCTCTCTCTCACTCACACTCTCTCTCTCATCAATCATTAAACGATTTTACATCACAAGGTGAAAAACCTCCAAGATTGTATACTGTGAAGTACACTCACTTCCCCTCGTTTCCAAATAACTTTCATTGTCTTAAATTCAGACATGGCAGGTCAATATATTGACAGAAGGTACAATATCTGTTCCCAGCCACTGCTCACAAGATGCTTGGTATGAAAATGAGCAATCTAAATAGACAATGGCACTGGTGACAATGGCCATTAGTAGATGAAGAATTACCAATAACTATTACAGATGCAAGTATCATTCGCTTTTGTTCTCCAAACCTCAAATATTAAACACTGCTTTCTGCTATATGAACGAACTTCAAGAATTGATTTCAAAGGGGAAACTATGTTCTTTAGTTTTTGAAGGAAAAAATAAAAAGTACCTTCCAGCCGCTCTTTCCACACAGTACTTTTCAATTGAGATATAGTATCTGCTTGAATTAGGGAACCCAATTTCTCTTCAACTTCTTCAAGACTCATTTCAGCTGGCTGAGAATGCAACACAAGAAATTCAACAACTTTGTACAGCAATGCCAAAAAGAAACACCAGTTATGCATTCCAATTATCAAATTGCTAAAAAATAACTAGACCTCAACATCTTCAGTTTCTGCAGGCTTTGAAACTTTTGCATGCCCAGATCCATCCCCCTTTTTGTTAACACCCGATTTAGTTGATGCTGCTTTCTTATTAGCAGGCTGAAACATTGAACTTCAAGTCAAAAAATGTGCTGGAAGCAAGATAAATTTGCCAAAGGAAAAAGTAAAAACAATGCACAGTGTGTAAGTACATGATTGCAACATACAATACTTACAGCTGCCTGAACAGGTTTCTTCCCACTCAGCATGCTTGCTGCAGATTTCCTAGCAAATGATCCGTCTGAAACCTGCAAGAGACCATCAACTTACAACTGCAAATATATATATAAATATAAATATAAATACACACACAAAATATATATACATGTGTGTGTACATTAAGTACATACATACATACATATATATATATGTGTGTGTGTGTGTGTGGGGGGGGGGGAATACTGTCCATGAGTGACTGCCAAATATGGTCTAACAGCCAAAAAGCATGCCCATGTACAAATATCCAAGTCAACTATACACAAACAGTAACAAATCTGTTTGAAACAAATGTCAACAAAAATAAAAGCTAAAAGAATTTTTGTTAAAATAAACATTATCAATTCCCTGGCTGGAACTACCCATGGTCATTTAAACTCAGAATCTTTTGTAGTTTGATTGGCTTTCCACTATCCAAAGAACTCATTCCAAAGCCTCCCAAAGGCTTCAGGTGAGTCATTAACTACCCCTATAAAACCATCTCCTTCCCAATGAGAACATATCCTATTTTTAAACTATCCGACCAAGATGTATCAAAATACAATGACAGCCTAAATAGTCCAAGGCAATTTGAATAAATCACGACTCAGTAGGCAAGAGAAACCTGATTTTATGAACCAAAATTGGAGCTCCCAAGCAGAATACATATCACATCATTAATTTCAAAAAATTTGCATATATTCGTTCGTATACATTCATACTATTTATCTCGTATAGATAGATCCTAAATGATAAAAACAAACAAGAACATCCAACAGCATCAACAAAAGGACAAAATATTCACCTCCAAGGAAGACGAACTTCCTACTGAAGCTTGAATTGCACCTGTCATAAATGCATGTTAAGACACATAACAAAGAAAAGAACTTCTGAGTGGTTTAGAACAAGCACGTTATAAACAAATGCATACAAATCAAAACAATCACTTCATACCTGAACTGGAAACTACTGCTGGACCACCTCCAGAGCCACCAATCATTTCTGTAAGCTTCTTTTTCCTGACATCATCAAGTTTTTCGAGCGACTTTTCCAAGGGTCTCATGCCCACAGACTACAAAAGAAATAATGAGAAGAGACAAATGACCGTGGCCACATTCACAGTAGACAAGCATCAAGCAGTCAATTAGCTTAACATAAAGGAATTGAATGGAACAGGAAAAATTACCTTAGCTATCGCCGTCAAAGCTGAGAAAGCGGCATCTCTAACTTCAGGTGTCCCATCTTTTAGTGACTGCAACAGCCAAATCATTTTCCAAAGGGATGGATTACAAGATAATATTGATCAAATCATCAGACATTAGCATAGGAAAGGAAAAGATGCCAGCATCATAGAAAAACCATCATTGTGGAAATGGTAACACTCTGCAACAGCATGATTAAAATCTGAAAACCATCCAATTACATACTAATATGATTCAGAACATGCATGAAAAATTTACACCCCAAAAAAATAAAGATCAACATGTTATTATGGTACAGTAACCTAAAGAATGAAATTCCAGAAATAAAGTATAACAACATCGCTCCTCGCATCAACTTGATTTTCCTTTCTTCAAGTTTTAGAAAATCTAATATTCACTTTCAAATGCAAGTCTCCAACTTGTGCCAACAAGTCAAATAGGGAAATGTAATCAAAGCATCCAAATTATTTCACAAAGCACAAAGTAGCATGAAACATTTTTCTTAAGTACTTATATACGAGAAGTGACACAAAACAACATCATATATATGGTGGTATTTTGATCAAACTGTATGCTTACCTCCATGCATATTGGCACATACTCCTTGTGTACTTTGAGGATGACAGCTTTATTGATTGTCTCAATGCAAAATGTAACCCAGTTCAAAGTCAAAGACCGCACAAGGGGTACTTTATTCTTAACAGCAACCTTAACATCTGCAACAACAACGGTCTTTGATTAGGATAAGCCTTCAGAAGCACCAGAAATGAAACCAAGTATAAAAAACAGAGAGAGGACGAAGAAGCAAATCTGATCTTCAACCCCACCCCCAAACCATAAGAAAATAAACATACAAAAGTAAAAATTGTTTAGTTGAAATTGAATCTCATATTTCTGCTCAGTATTTCGGCAAAGGTATGTATATATATATATATATATATATATGAAAAAATGATAATCCAAAATTGTATACTTGTTCAGTTGAAGTTAAATCACATCTTTCTGCAACTGATAACCAACATTAAAAAAGGGCTACCTGCACTTGCTGAGCCCACAAAAATGCAAAACTTGAGTGCAGTGCCCTTTTCCGTGCTAAGAACAAGTTCTACTCAACCCATTCAATAGTATAAGCCAATATTAATGCGTTCAAGTAATAGGTTATCCAACAGCAAGGTATGAACTTGCTTGTCTAAACTACTCATAAAGACAATCACTCATGTGACAAACATCTGCAATTCCACAAAACAAGAAAAAGAAATCCAAGCAAAAAAAGACAAGTATACATAAGCTGCACATAAAAAATCAAAATCATCATGAAAACAAACTTTCAATATTATATCAAATATTGTGGAACACATCATACACAAACATTAAATAAACCCTCGTATAGAAACAAAACCTGCCTTCAACAATATCAGCAAGATTTAAGCACCCTGATTTGTGCATTTCCTGGAGTGTTTGAGTAAGAGACTCTGCCAAAGCAGGTTTTTTCTCCTTCAGTTTTTCCTGGAAAACAAATAATGCATAAGATTAGTAATATTAAAGTCAAAACCCTAGGCCATGATGTATGGACCAAATAGACAAGAAGTTCACTAGCACGAGTGGAGACCAAAAAGACAAAACAACTTTTCTGACTAAAACTGCAATGTTTATGGTGTATTTATAAGACTGCAACCTTGCAGAAATTTTTGCTGTCCCAACATTCATTTTAATTGTCTAACACAATATTTCAAAACTCAAGTTGTAAACACCATCCTTACATGGTACTTCAACCGCAAAGTACTTTTGTGCGCAGGATATGACATGGGTGCTGTTATTTAAAAAGTATTGGGCCTGGTAAAATGTTAGTTGGGTAGATTTACTTAGATGGAGCTCTTGCACCTTACTAGTCCTAACAGAAACCCACTTTACAACATAGGATTAATGAGCATAAACATAGGAACTGTGATAGCGTAACTGTCAAGTATGGCAGGCTAACTCCCAGGTATTTTAGCCTCAGTTAATCAAATACCTATTTCAGCTATATAAACCAAAAAAGAGATTCTTCTATTATATAACTTCAACAAAATAAACAGACATACTTTAATATGTGTACCTAAACATTTGGCTGCATTCCCATACCAGATGCAAGACCATCTATTTCAGGATCAATTTATCCAGACAAAAAGGACTATAATTAAAATGTTGTAACATAAGAACATTTTTCCACTAAAACTACAAAGGTTGCTTAGATGATTGAACAAGCAAACCCTGACAGTTCACCATGCAAGTTCTAGTATCATAGGATGAAAATTACCAGCAAAACAGGCAAAAGAAGGCGAGAGTTCCCTGAAAAATGTGTTCTTAATCCACTTGCAAGATTTCCAATTGCTTGGACAGCTTCCACTGCAACAGCTATGTTTACATCTGTAATGAGCTGCAAAGTCCCCAATAAAAGTCACTACTCCAACTATGAGAAGAAAAGAAGGTTAGCCTTGGAATTTATAATACAAAAAGCAAGTAAAATGCACCCACCCATCCTTTTATTTTAGTTAGACAAAAATAGATGCCCTTAATATTCACATAAGAACTTAAGCTACCCATAAATTGTCAAATTTACAGAAAACAATTAACTATATTCTTCTTTTGACAAGTATATGTGGCAGAGGAAACTGAAGAACCAGAAACCAGTAAGTAACATAATGGATGCTCCACCCTACAATTATTAACTCCCTGCCACCAACTCGCTCCAATTATGAGGCTAGAATGAGTCTAATTTTAATGCTTTCACCACATGCGGAACCAAAATGAATTTTTAATCTCACAGTGAACAAATATCAGACTGGTAACCTATGTAATTTACCAAAGAAACTCAATATCATTCCTCCTCTGCATGGCAAGAGCATTAATGGTTACATGGCTGAGTTTAGAAGCCAGGCACAAGTTTTTATTACAAAAGGTCCAGTAAAATCTTAAGGGTCTAGTCCAAAGAATACATGTACAGCTTCATATCGCAGCCACAGGGCACGTTAACATCCGCCCATTTTTGGTTCTAAAACTCAGTTATAAGGCAACACAGTGCACCAGAAAATTAAAACTGAAGCAAATTAACCAGATTTCTATATCCTAAACTCTCGACTCAACTTGAAAGCCAATGCTACAAACAATACAACACCTTCAAAGCAATGGATTTTTCAAATAGATAACCAATAAGAATCATGAAAAATTGCTAAACTTGATGATTACACAACTTACATGGACAACAACAGGTATTTGTTTTGTCATTCGCCTGTCAGTTAATAAACTGTAACTAGATAAATCAAAACAGCAATCTACAATTGCAAATCAACAAGCTACTCCATTCCTGTATGTTGAACAACAACCAGCTAATAACTCATGTCTCAACACCTTTTCACCATTGTCAGTCACATTAACTCGTGTTCCACATTCAACAGTCCTTTTCCTCAATCAGCCACTTTCAGAATGCTACACCTTCCTATTACTAACCGAATACCCCAAATTTCTGAACTATGTTTGACATGAAAGTAATCATTAGGTCCCCATAATGTTCAACATTTTGGGAAGTCCAACCTCCAAAACACAGAAAAGAAAGTGGTTGAATGGCTGACTTTGCAATTCTATCATAACAAATTTAACCACATGTGCATGTGGATGCTTAGAACAACAATACAAACTTTGTGACCAGACAAGTCGGACCAATGTGAATTGAAATTTAAAAATAACTCTAGAGTGTGCTTTGCACACATAAGCAGCCAGTGTGCTTCGCTCTCCTATTAAGTACTGTTTGAATATCTTATCAGTATAAAGTTGATAACTTTCCAATGGTAAAACAAAAATTTGAATAACGCTATAAGTTGGAAAGTGAACAAAGGTTAAAACTTATGGTAAGATGACTAAACAACCAAAAGAGGAAAGTAGGG
Source organism: Coffea arabica (assembly GCF_036785885.1). Taxonomy (NCBI): domain Eukaryota; kingdom Viridiplantae; phylum Streptophyta; class Magnoliopsida; order Gentianales; family Rubiaceae; genus Coffea; species Coffea arabica. The sequence continues at coordinate 11,311,915 of NC_092313.1, read as the reverse complement.
CTATATCGATGTGGCCAAGGGGGACTAACCAATTCTACCTCTTTCTAATTGCGTCATACCCTTCAATCAATTCCAAAGAGTCCTACAGTCGATTTCAAACAACTGGAAGTAAAAAGTGACCGTTGGTTGCATAACTAATACACCACCTAGTCAACTTCAACTAGCGGTTTTAGCAGTCTAGTACCCTTTTTTTCAAGGATTATAGCAGGCTAAAATTACAAAGCCAGAACGGAACAAGCAAAAACTAGACACGAACCAAGGGCAGAGGCAGCTGTTTATAGCAATTCACCCTGATAACTAATATAATGAAAACATTGCAGTTGCAGCACAAGTAAGAGTTAACATGATAAGATAAGACAAATTCAAGCTTCTGATTGTTCATTAGGAGAACACCAGAACTTCAGGTGTCCAGATTTCAACAATTAAACACAAAGGCACCAAATAAATAAAACAAGGCAGGAAAAATCTCTCAAAAAGGACAGCAGACAGGTGAGAAATTGGAGCTTTTTGTCTCCAGCAAAAGGGTGTATAAACCAAGCAGAAGACTTGCAAACCTTCTTAAGTGTCCGGCATATCTCTGTGAAATCACCAGGAGCTATCCTTTTGGTAGATGCAAGCTTGGTTAACTCTGCAACAGCTTCTTTCCGCTCTGACCACTTTGCAGCTTTCTGAAATATCAAGACGGACAAACAAAAAGTTACCTTCCATCCTACATAAATTAGCCCAATAATGAGATGATAAAAGATGCTTAAGTAAAAATCACAACAGTAATAACGATTCGTGTGTTTATATGAGAGAGTGAGTGGAGCACTAACCACTCCATCCCAAAAACCAGACTTCTCCAGGGGCGTCAATATATCAACGGGATCAACAAGTTCATACTCATCTATCTCCTGATGAACTGACAAGAAAAGATTGTCAGGCCCAGGCAGGGAGGTCAAAGGATATATGACTCTACTTGAGCATGCCTTGAAAGACAAATCACCATTTGAATGCCAGTTCAAGCCATTGCTTTTCTTCAAATTCAGTACCAATAATTAATGTGACAAAAAACAGAAGAAGAATCCATTTGGCAGAGTTAGTCGCATACCTTCAGCTGCAGCTTCTTCAGATGGCCCAGAAATCACAGCCTCAGAAGCAGCTTCATGTTCTGGCTCCTTGTCTTGCTCAGATCTGACAAATGTCAATCAAAAAGTTACCATCAGAAAAGGAAAAACCACTCATCCTATGCAAATTGAATAGTCATCAGCATGCACAGCCTTCATTCACAGACTATAGCAAAATAAACTTCAAAAAAGTAATGTGCTAAAATCGTGTGGTTTGATACACAATGCACATAAGCTGGGGAAGTTTTTAAGGATTGGTAAAGTTCTATTCTATTTTCATTATTTTCAAAGATGGGGGCTGGAGGTATTCGCATGAAATGATGAAATCCACCATAGAATGTATTATCCCCAGCACAATGGCATGAGAAAGCAACATACATGGAAACAAACGAACACAAACATATATCTGTCAGCAAATATTAACATGGCCTGAAGATTTAAATCAATAAACATATATAGGCCCCAATAACATTTATCTTCAATCATGCACTACAACAGAAAGGAACAAAAACCTTAGAAGCCCCCATCCACCATGGCAAAGAAGAATCAAAGGGTTACATGAGCTTCTCTACAGTCAATAATAAAGATTTAAGGTATATCAACGTATAAATCAATAGTTCCTACAAGTATTAAAAATGGTATGACAACTCTGGTCAACAGTCAACACTGAAAGCCTAGTGCCAGTTTAACAAGGCTGCATCGAAAAATCAATCTTTGTGAACATAAAATGCAGATGACTATAAAAGTAACTACAGTACGAAGAGTCAAAACAAAAAGGATTCATATGACACATTTTCTCGTCTCCACTGGGGCTATAAATGAAGTACTTTCATGAACTTCTATGAGGTTAAAAGAGGATTGATTTCAAAAAGAAACAGTACCTTATTTTGCGGGTTGGCTTAGCTGTCCCTGTCACATTGACAAGCTCTGCTTCCAACTCTTTTTTCTTAAAATGTTACAGAAAATACACCATAAATACAAAGAGCTAAAAATCAGCATAGAAAACATACAAAAAGATCTATTAAAGAATAACATACCATTGTGTCACGCATCTTCTCAAGTAAAATTGATTTAACGGCATCTTTACCAATCCAACGACAAAGCTCCAATGTTAGTCCTTTGGACGATGCACGTACGTTTTGATCTTGATGATCAAATAGTTCAGGAAGCATCTTCAATATTCTCTTTGGTGGCACAATCTTAGAGCCAAATTCACTATTAATAATTCAGCAAAACGTTATTACTTTCAATGGCATGAAAACCTAAATTATTGTCAAGTCAAACAAAATTAACTCAAGGACCATGATTTATGTACCTTAAGGCCTGAAACATGACATCTATTGCGGGAACAACAGCTTTAGCAACTTTATTTTTTATTGCTTTCTCCATGGCATCCTACAAAGAACAAAATATTCATCAAGCATTATACATGCATTCACTTCATTAATGTGCAAAACATGCAAAAGGACACTTGCATAATCCAAACCAGAGACTTCCCTCACATGAACTCCATGTTATTACCCAGGAAAAATGATATCTAAACAAAACAACAAAAATGTAGAAAGATCCAACAAAAGCCATGTTCCATTTACTGCCATCAAATCGCTTAAATGATCCATAAGACTCGATTAGTTTTCCAAAAGGGCAAACTCCAACTGACCAGTGTTTCTGAAAGCTCATAACAAGATCACTGAGTACCTTTGGCCTTCAAATTGTTTTTTATTACAACCATCAACCATAATGCTCCTTGAACAGACCACCCTATTTGCCATATGATTATCAGCAGATCTGCAAATTCATTTTCTTAAACATCTCAAATGACCAGCAAATCCATATATCCATTTCTCCTAATCCTTACAAAAAACATTATTATTTTTTATAATAAATCTGCTTCCTTGGAGGTGCCAATAATGTCTTCCAATCCACTGGAAATACCCTATTCCCGTTCACATATTCCCAGCATAAGTCCCTCCATAATTATTTCAATTCTTCAAGCAACAAAAGATGGATTAGTTGCAATACACAGAAATTAAGTTTCCAAGGCTCAATCTCTACACAGTACTTTCATGGCTTAGCTCTTCATCAGATCCAAAAAAAAAAGAGCAACTGCAATCACTTGGATGGTGATAAATACTGCAGGAAAACAGGAACATATCTCCCATTTGTACCTCTATCTTCAGGCCCCTCCCTGCCCTTAATTCCAAAAAAAAGGACCATCAATACATCATCATAAGCCTTCTGTGTCAAGGTTAAACAAACTCTCTCATTATCCTTCTCGAACTTTGTTCGGATAGTTAATTAGTGTTAAAGTAACATTTAAGTTTTCCTCTTTCAGCCCCTTCAGAAAGCATTTTGCCTTTTCAACTTATCTACTGAGTTTCAAACTCTTGCATCACCTTTGTACGTGCACCAAAATTCACAAGTTTACAGTATTTGTACCCTGAAACCACCTTTTAATGAATTAACAAGATAGTAAAGCTTTAGTTACAAAACAATAAACCTAAAGAATGCAGCTAAAGTTACTTTGAAACCTATTTCAGCACCAACAATATGTTCCATCAAATGACTATGCAATTGATGAAGTGTGACTAGATAACTAGGATTTATCAAAGACATGGTATATTCCAGAAAGCAGCTTCTAGCTTTTCGATGTCCTTGCCCATTGTGTTGAAGGTCCTCTTTTTACTCTCTCCAGAAAATACAAAATCACAGCTGCAGAGTGTCTTCAATTTCAGACTTCTTCTTTCGACCATAGAGGATCCAGTGCATCTTGTCATATTCCATCGCACAGCCCATTACACTCCACAAGTACCTAGAAAGTTTCCCACAACTCAACAACCATCTAAGTATGCAAATGGTATATCTTCATTGTTCAACCTAGTTAGTAGCCATTTCCAGGGAGTCAGCTCTTATTCTCAGCTCTTTATTAAGTTCCTACCAGTTAGGATGCCTTTATGGGAAAGTTAATTACTCTACTAGATGCAATAGTGTCCTATATCAGCTTACATAACAACTCGTTTGCTGCTTTGCGTCTTAAATTGGTATATTGACCCAGTTCAGAGTGTCTACTGGCTATTGACAATGGATGTACTTCTCTTTCCAAAAGAAAGATAATATCTATCCACCTTGCCTAGAATCTTTCTTCGTTCATAGCAATATAGCCAAATGCTCTTCTTATCCAAAGATTTAAAATTTGCATTCTGCATAACCTTAATTAAACCAGCAGTTCAAAGCACAAACTATTGCAAAGATTCACCCTTCATATTTCATCCTTGTAATAGCATCCGGTTTTCTGTCATAGCACTTCCCTCTTTGAGCATTATACATCTTCCAGGAAAACTGTTTTCTCATTCTCCTTCGGTTAGCCTTAGCACTCTAGATCTTGCTTCCAACTTGTCTGTCCAACCCTTACTATGTCCATTCTCAAATTCCAACAACTTTCTCCTTTTGACTTCATCATTCAAATGTTTCAGCTTCTCGACAAAGCAGCAACTAAGATGCCCAACCACCACTACCAACAACAAGCACGTACCCATCAGTGCAACATCTTTGCTCCAGCCATACCTTCAAAAATCAAGAACACCTCTTTCTCTAATTCCACAACAATGTAGTTGAAGTAGAGTGTGGTGAAAGCCAGATTTGAGGAATATCTGGTGTAAGCATTTGGATGTAACTATTCCTATTCACTGAAAGAGAATATCTATATTTAAGTTTTGATGTCAGACTAAACACGCCTGCAACAACTGATTGACCAGCAAAAAGTGTAGATAAAACAACTGTAACTATCAACTAGCAACTGTGAGTGCGCCCAATGGGCCATTGACTTCTCTCACAAAGGCCAGATAAATCTCAGTCAGTCCCGCATCCATTCAAAAATTGTTGCTTCATCAGAACCAAATCCATAATCCAAGAGCATATTCCAATCAGTCCTGAACTTAATTTCATTTCTACCTACCCAAAGTAGGCCAATACAACGCTTATACAATATTTCTTCTTTTCCAGTTGACAAAAGATTTCAAGGAAAGTGCAAAAAGTAATGCTACAAACACAAGCTTACTCATATTCACAAATTTGCTGATCATTGTGGAAATAATGCAAGTGAATCCCTATGTGAAGGGACCAACGATGGATTAAGTTATTGCTTTCTCTCATTTGCCAAAATATTCCGTGACATAATGTCCATACTTCCAGTTTATGAATAGTAAGCTCTTCATATCTTGAATTTGACAATGCAAGGCACTATCTTTTACTTAACTTGAATACTCACAATACAGAACCTAGTATATAATTATGATATCAAAATACAAAATCAATAACAGTAACCAGCAAAAGAGTGGAAGATCAACATATGGACCACAATGAAACAAAGAAGCCAAGGAAATTCTTTGGCATACACAAGTCTGCCTTGCCCCTATTCATGTTACTGTTAAACCACAGAGATATTATCAGTCTGTGCATCACCAAAATATCTACTCATAACAGCCTGAATTAACATTTATAATATAGAAGTACTCATAATTTTACGAAATAACATGCCAACATGGCATGTCATGCATGGGATTCTTCTTTATCACTAATTCAGAGAAGATGAATTGGGAAAACGCTATTCATCCACTCTAAAATTCAGCTATTCTACTCAGTGATTCACATTGAGTAGAATATATATAACAATTACAGCTCTGTAGCACATGTTTGAAGGTTCTGGTACTGCAGTTTTTTGCAAATATCAACACTGCTGGGTAGGTTCAGTTTGTATGCTTATTCATATAAGTTGGTCCAAAATTTCCATAACAGAAAGGATTTCAGGAAAAGGAGAGCATATATATAAAAAACTTGAGTGCTCATTCCCAGGTCAAAGATAGTCGAACACACTACAACTAAATCAAAAACACCCATAACGTGAAAAACAATTTACATAGACAGCAATGTTGAAAATTATAGCTTTTGCCAGCTGCAAGCCTCTAACCCACGTTACAGAAATCAAAACAAATTATGAATCAGGAAACTCCCTAAAATGACATCTATGAAGCATATATACCAGCTAAGGATCAACCAAGCATTAAGATATGATGAATGTTCCATGACTAGTAAGTTCACTTTAGCACAGCACAAGCACAATGAACATCACACGTTGTATTGCCAACCACATACTATTTAAAGTAAAAGATAAAAACACTAATAAAATAAATTAAACAGGAAATCAGAATGAATACCAAGAATTGCTCAACAGCTTCCAACTCCACCCACAGCATAAATGCCGTTTGTGACTTCTCCACCGTCTTTGGCCTTCCCGTCATGCATTTTGCCACTATCACGTCACATACTTCTTTTGCATATCTACCAGAAAATACATACACATACACACAACATTCAAGATAACAGAATTAAGCTTGTTACAACCAGAACTAAAATTCACGGAAAGAAAATTAAAATTACCTCGCAGCATCAGCATCAGCAGCTTTTAAGAAGGCAATTAGGGCATCTAACGCCTTCTCTTGTACCGGCGCATTCGAGTCCGCAACAGTCTTTTTAAAAAATGGTCCTATAAAAATGTCCAAACACAAAATCGAATTACTTTGCAACAATTCAGCAAAAGTGAGATCCAACTGAAGAATAATCACCCACATTACACATATTCAAACAGGGATCGACGAAGCTAAGATCGCACAACAACAAATCAGATCTGAGAAAATGAAATGAAAGCCCTAACTCACCGAATTCCCGGAGGCGCGGGTCCTTAGGATCGGAAATGGAGTCGCAGACGGCAGCCAAGTCGATGTTAGCATCGTTCCTCACCTTCCAATTCTTATGCATTAACCTATCTTCCCATGGCAGTTTCTTCGCCTCCTTCAACAACTTCTCATCCTCCGACATTGCTCCTATTTGTATCTATCTATCTATCTCCACCACCAACAATACACTGTGTTCTCCTACGAGCGTATCAGACTATACATACAAAAACATCTACTACTCTATCCCTGTATCGGGCCGCCAATAAAGCTTTTTCCGACGACTGAAAAACAGAACGGAATCGAAAATGCTGGAGACGGCGTCGTTATTCCCGTGTTTAGGTGTAAATTTGAATTTTTTTTGTTTTCATCTGTTTTTTTCTTTTTTTTGTTTTCTTCTCAGCCGAAAGGGCCGGCGAGGGCAGAATTTTGAGAGAGTGTGCGTGTGTGTGAGAGAGAGAGAGTGTGTGTGTCACAGTATCTGTGATCTCTCTTTTATCTTTCACGTTTCAAAAGAACAGAGAGACAGTGGGCTAATTTTGAGTTTTACGCTTTGGGAGGAACAAATACCAATCTCATAAAAGCACGTGATGACACGCACTAATTTGCGCTCGACGAGTGTAATAATTGTACTGGGATTTTGGCGGCGTGGAGGTTTGTGAAGGGTGGAGAAGCGTGGGGAGATTAATTTGGATCTGTTGGGGTTGAGCGGTGCAATTTGAAGGAGGGGACTACTGTGGGGTCCAGAAGGGGGAGCGGAGAGAAGACAGAGTACTTGTAAAGAATTTGGAATTCAAAATTAAAGAGTAGTTAATTAAGTAGGTAGCTATCAGGTGTCCTGTAATCCAGCGTAGGAACCTGTATGGCCGATTTTGAATGTTTTGATTTGAAGAAAGTAGCTGGGGGTTTTCCGCGGGAGAGAACATTGATTGGTTTATGATTCGAGAGCAGTTGGGAGACTGATGTGGGTGAGTGCAGGGAATCTGTCATTAAGGTCTTAATCGTTACGTTGCCGGCGGGCTTGTAGTCATGGATGATTAAAACGGCTACATGTCCAATGTTGGTGGGCCTACACTTCTCCACAAATCAACCCAGGGACAATTACGAGTGGGTATGAGTCGGGTATCCGTCCTATATTTTAATTGATTGATTCGATTCGCACCTTGTAGGTTAATCTTTTTCCTGCAATAATAGATGTCTTATAACCTAATCTAACCTAATTTAGGAGAAAGGGAGATGGTCAACTAAAACCAACCACATATAGTAATAAATTAGTGGGAGGCAGGGGTTGAACCCTGACCTCCAGCATCACCAAATATGGTGATGACCACTGGACCAAATAGCCAGTGACCGCACCTTATAGGTTAATCATTTTCTAACCCTTACATGTCCTGTATGTCTTATACATATATAAAATAGGAATGGCTTGTGAACAGTGACTCATGGTCCGATTATATCGTTATTTTTGTGAGCTTGAGCGGTGTTATGGTCTTTTGATGCCGGATGGGAGTGGTTTTGCTGGAAATTCACCGCTCTCCACGTGTTGTTCTTGAACAGCAACAAGTTTAGCGGTGAATTGAGATACGATGCAAGAACCACAGCTCGAAAGCTTTGCAATTTCTATTACAGTCTTTTTTTAGCCTGCTCTACTAGTCCTTTTTTTACCTCGTCATCTTTCAATTTGATTGCCTCCTCCACTGCGTCTTCATCCATAATTGACTTTTTAAGTGTTCTAGAAAGAATGGGGAAATTCATGGTGGCTGATTAAGTCTAGGAATGAGCAAGTGACTTGGTAGGTGTTATTTGCAAGAGCTGGTTAATTTTTGCTGGTTTTGACAGTGGTGTGGTTTTATCTGGGGATGTGTTGAAATGTTGCAGTGGATTTTAGGATTTTTCATCAGTATTTAGGTGTTCTGCAGGTGTTTATGTGAGCCTTGCTCTGTTTTGTTGGTTTGCATGAATGACTGATGTGTAACTAAGAAAGCTCAGCAGCGAATATATGAGGACGAGCTGCTAATTGTGTTGGGTAAGGTGAGTTGTAGTCTTCTTTTGGCTTTTGTTTTTGTGTTTTATGATGCCAACAAGTAACTTGCTAAGACACGACCTGGAGGACATGCGGCAATTCCGTGGCAAAACACTGATAAACTCTACTTCCCACTCTTCCCCTTCCTTCTCTCTACTGTCTTCTATCTAAATCCCCTAGCAAATGCAAAATCGGATCTTTGATTCTCCTATGAGTGGCAGAGTTTGAAGTACCAACCTCATCAGTTTTGTTTGCCATATACCCACCTTATATCCATCTCCTTCACCAAGGGCAATTTGGTTTTGTTGATTCAATCCCTTTTTATTTTTCATATACCTGTCTTATATCCATTTCCCTCCACCAAGGCCAATTTGATTTTACTGATTCAATCCCTTTCTCTGCATCCTATGAGACTTAATGCCTATCAGTCTCAGTTTTGGGACTCTCTCCTAATCTCCGGTACTTTGAACTGATCTTATGCTAGATATGAGGTATAATTGGTCTTGTATTATTTTGCTATTGTTGATTGTCATGCATGTGTGTTCTTCAATCATGTTGAAGTTTATATGAATTAGAATCTGGCTGGTATTTTGTATGTTGTACTTCGGATTCTTTCCTTTCAATTCTCGTGGAGCCTGAGCATTGGATTATGCTTTGTTTATCTCACGGATATTTCTGAACTGGGATTGGTTTTTGGTGGCAAATTTGCATTTACTACTCATTACTATTCATTAGTTGCAAATTTTCTACTCATGCAGATTACTACTCATGACTGCTCATTGGGTGCAAATTGGATGTTTGATGTTCGTATATAAGTCATGCTTTCTCTTTTTTAGTTGCTTTACTTTTGTATCATAGTTATGCTTTTGACTTCTATATCATTGATCTAAGCTTAGCAATGTTTCTGATGTAAGATAAGTCAAAGATATCTATTGTACTAAGCCATGTCTCAAGCATTTGAAGCTTCCCCAATAGATGGTTTTAGGTAATAAATAATTGAATTTTTTTGCTAAATTGTGTCTATTGCGATGTTAGGTTTGTCTGTTTCAAAGTTCTGTTTCATTTAGTTTAAGTTTATATTGCTGATAAGGATCTTTAGAGTGGCTTGTTATCTCTATGTGATTAGATTGTGTCTTACTTTATTGAGATTGATTCTATTGCGTGTTATTCCTTTGGGATATTTCCAATTGATTGAATGTCTCTATGGTGATTATCAGCCCACGTAGTAGTGCTTTAGCATGAAGCAGTGAAGACTATCTCAGTTTGGGACTCTCTCAATCTGCTGCATTTCCTCATGTTAATTGGCAAAAAAGGGCTAGATAGATCTTGGCAAAATTGAGTGCACAATCCATAGCATCCAAGATTAGATAAATATGTTACTCCCTGAATTGTATCACCCTGAAAAAAAAAGAGATAGCTACTACCAATATGAAAAAAACAAAAACACAATAAAACTTACGAAAACAAGTCTAAGAAACCCTTACAGAAGCATCAGCAAAAAACAACTCGGAAAAACATTCAACTAGAATTGCGAGGTCGCTGAAATATACTTTTTTCCATGACAATTAACTTAGCAATCCATCCCCGAATTCGATCACTCAATCCGCAAACACTAACACACTGCGACTCCATCCAACTAAAAAAAAACACACTTTGCAAATAAAATTACTGCCTAACAAACCAAAAATATATCACACATATTCACTCCCAAAAACAATGATCCTCTTATGTAGTAGCGGGAAATTGGCCACGTACAAAGAAAATCAGCACTACTTGGCAATCCTTTCCTGACATAATCAACGCATGAAATACAAGTAGCAATTCTACTCGGGTAAATTAGAAACTAGATACTGCAAAGGCATGCAAACAACATCTGGCTAACACCAATGCAAACCACCGCCACGACCTAACCTTTTCCTGCTGGCTTTTCCTGTCAGTTGAATAATTCTTTCTGCCCTCCAATTTTTCAATCTCATACTCATTCTAATAAAATACCAGGTCCTAACTACCTGACGCATAGCGTCAGGGCAGAGTACCTAGTTAGTAAGTATCTGATTATCGAATAGCTGCCGAAAGAGGGTCGAGTCAACCGGACCTACCTCGCCAGCCCCACCTTGCCTTGCTGATCATTTAATCTTTTTTATTATGTATGCTAATTTAATTTTGTACTTTACATAATCATCTAAAACTCAACAAAGATTTTTTTCTCAGAAAAATCTCCTACCAATAAACAAACATGCAAAGAGATCACAAGAAAAAGGAAAAAAATTCAAAAGAATTCAACTTAATGAAAATTTGAAATAAGTGGTACTTTTTTTTAAATATATCTTCCACATTTATTAAAATATTTTTTGAAAAATATAAAATCATAACCTTTACAAATGAATTTTAGAAACAAACTATAACCTCTCATATTTGTAGTATAATTTGTTCAATAAAATATTTTTGTAGTATATGTATAAAAAATATATATATATGTGCGGGGCGGATAGGATACCTATGGGTTCTCAATCTTGTGACCTTAACCAGTTTTACATATAAGTAGATATCCAACCCTCTTTTAACGATCAAATAATACACGTCAGATACCCTACTTTTCATACCAAATTAGATCGGATATTACAAGTTTTCTGAATCAGCGTGCATATTTGCCAACCCAGACGCATCTCTACAAGAAGAATGGTCAGTGGGCCAGCTGGGCCGAAAAAATTAGGCCGAACCTCATATTTAACTGCATGGGTACAATTTGGGCATAAAAATGAGGACTGATTATATTTTAAGCTGAGCTTGGACGTCATTGACCTCAGTTGAATTAAAGCTTGCCCTGAATAATTTTGTACATAAATAAATATGTATGTTATTTCTATAATGAAGTATACAATACATAATTGTACATATAATAACATAAAAATTTATTTTAAGTTTTGTAATTGACCTACCTCTTCAATCTCACCTTCATACCAATCTCTTATTCTTCTAACTAGTTTGTGGTAGAGTCAAGAATTTGAAATAGGGGGACGAAACTAAGCATGAGATTCAAGATTAACGAGCTCAACATTGTTTTAATAGGTCTCTTTTAAAGAAAGAATAAATTTTTTCTTCACCATAGTCACTAGATTCTCAAATCTCAATAAGTTACTAGCATAATTAATTACATGTAATTTTCGGCCGCGCCTTCAATCACCCCTACCGGTAAATTAAGCTTCCCACTAGGTTCATTACATTAAAAGGGAATCTACATTATTCGCTTGACCAAAGTTGGCATTGTAACATTTTTATTGACATAATAAATCAAGCTACTCAATTTGAGATTTCTTTTCTATTAGGTTCAAGATTTGAATACTGTGTCTAACAATTGGAGATAAGAAGGATACAAAAAGGGTTGGGATGGTAAAACAAAAAGGGTTGGGATGGTAAAACAAAAGGTTAAAAAAATAAAAGTTTTATCAGTTTGAGAAGTTTCCCTTTTAACTTTAGAAGTTGTCACCATTAATATTCCTTATTTCTCTATAGGGCTCAAAATTTGAGTATACATTTTGTCAGATAATGCTTGTACCTTATGTCCAAGAACTTATAACCCTAAGCTTTACTCACAGAATTAAATAACCATTTTTTTTTCTTTCTAACCGGTTTCTTTTCCCAACAAAGGGATTAACGTACTTTTGCAGATAATAACTTTGATTTCTTGAATTGTTAGCAGTTTTTCGTTTTCTCTAGATTTTCATGTCAATAAAATTCATAATTTGCTAACCACCATGTACAAAATACACCTTAAGAAAGAATTTTTTTTTTTTTTTTATAAAGATTGTAACAATATGGTCCATATGAAATTGAAGCATTGCTAGACTGCTTTACTATAATGTAGAGAAATCCATATATAAGTTTATTTTTTTCTTAGAAATTACCATACAAGTGTCCTGATGTACAAGTCATTTCCATTCCTTGTATAGTAATTTTCTCCCCATCATATATCTCCATTCACCAACTTCCCGGTGCCAATGCGGGCGCCAATGCATCACCAGCAGGGATTTCTCTGAAGGAAGTGAGTATCCTAAGATTCTCCCATTCTCTGTCAAAAACAGCAACCTCACAGTAAAGGGGAGCATCTGCTGCCTTCGCCAAGATAACAAGATTGTAGTTAACGCCCGTAACTCCTGGAGCAACTTGTCGCTCTCCTTTGATCACTTTTCGAAACTGGAAACGGGTAGAGGATACAGCATTGCGCCAACTTATTGCAAATTTTGCAATCTCTATTACATGAGGGTCGTTTACATTAATCGGGTTCCTGCCTACTTCGACTGGTCTGTAGGCTTCTGAGAAAGGGAAGACCACCGGTAGTACTAGGATTGTGAGGAGGAGAGGGTGAAGATTAAGAGCCATTTTTGGTGTGTTTTCTGGATATGTGGTAGGAGAATTATGTTCCAATTTTATAGGATGTCTGCAAATGAAGGTTTGTGCTTACCTTTATATCTGGTACTTGTGATCCAATATAAGCCTTTAATTTAACGTATCTAGACGGGGTTGAGTTAAAAATCCACATTAAACAGCACTTGAGAAAATTGAGTAGTAATGGATGGTTTTTATGAGATGTGGATATACGTTATGCTGTTTAATGAGCTATTAAATGTTTTTTCTTCAGTTACTCACAATAAATTTCTTATGAATAGAATTTACATTGGGAATGCTTGCACATTTGTCCTCGCATTATTTTTTAGCACCTCGCATGCAAAATTTTCATGCAATTGATCCTCGCATATTTGAAGAGAAACAATTTGGTCCTGAATGATATGCATACATATCTTTGTTGGAGAAGAAGAGGTACATTTTCATTATTAGACCTCAACTTACTAGCCTGTGATGGGAGTGGGACCAATTCAGGCAAGAAAAAAAAAGTGGTTCTAAATTAAATTTGAACAAACAACTTAAGCTGTGTTTGGACATTGTGAGTTTTCAAGTAACTTATTAAAATACATTGACAATGAAACTTGTTTGAAATCAAGTCCAGAAGCAACTATCACAACGCAGCCTAACTTGTGTATTGAACATTTTGAGGATGAAGGTAGATGAAAAATCTGTGAGCAACTAAAAAAAAGTGCAATGTAGGGGACTAGTTGTGCATTTTCTTTCATTTGTTTCCCTTAGTTGTCCATTTAGTACTTTCGTCCATTGTTTCTAAGTTCTTGTTTGTGTTATCTTTCACCAAGTAATGAAATTTAAAGCATTTTATTATGGTTATCATGTGTGGTTAGCACAGATACTTTTATTATGCTTTCTTGCATTTATACAGTAAGTTAATTTAATTTTACGTTTCCAAAAGAACAATTACTCATGTCTTACTTAACTAATGTTATGAGGATTGGTGACAAGCCAAAACTTCAAATCTCTCTCCCTCTCTCAGTTCTTCTTCTTCTTTTTCTTCTTTTTTACCGGTTTATTTATGAGTCCATACCTCAGCCTTGCAATCTATGAGTGCCTTTACCTGATCAAGAAGTAAAGGAATTAATAGAAGCTACTCCTGAGTGCCTTTGCCTGATCGGGAAGATGGCACTTATTGGGCTGCTCATGCTTCTGCTAATTTCACTATTAAATCTGCTCTCAAGTGGTCGAGGGGATCACATAGTAAAGTGTCATGTATAGGTGGCAAACAAATCCATTTAATTAAATTTATGTATACTCGTCCATGAATAGATGGATATGAGTATCTTAAATTTGCTCAAGTGATCAAGGGGATCACAAAGTATAAGTTTTTGCGTATGGGTATAAATGGGTATTTAAATGGGTTATCTAATAATACTCATTTATAACCCACCAAATTTAATTAACTCATTTAGAATTATCTTCCCCCAGACCTCCTCTTTTTCCCCCACCTATTTAGAAGAAATTTGAGGCTTGTGTTTGATTATTGAACTCATTGTTGGAGACTTTCATGCATTAATATTGCTAAACCCTTGTATATAGTGAAATATTTTATTTTTCAGCTTTAACAGACATTTGATGCATTTTTTACGCAGATAGATATCCTTCTTAATTTTTTTTTAGAATTTTCATTTTGTCATGATGTTAACTACTTTTGTTTCATTATTATTATTATTTGTTGATTTTATCTTATGATTTTATTTTCTCGTAGTTTGTTAACTTACTCAATTTTCAGCATTACCAATTTATGACAAGTTTTAACCACTTTTCCTAACTTTCTAAAATGAAAATTTAAATTTACACGTGAAAAAATACTAGGGGTCCAAAATTTTTGGATTAAGTTTTTATGTTAACTTTCATAGTACTTAGTTCAAATTTTTATATTCTTATTGTTCAATTATTAAATAGTATGTAATTTGCGACATAGAGAACGGATGGGAAAAATTGGTAATTAGGTTTATTGAGTATTATAAATAAATATTTAAAACTAATGATGGGTGCAAAGGTTGATATAAATTGATAATTTAGTTTGCAAAAATGAATTTAACTGAGTTTACAAAAAATTAAAATAAAGGGGTTATAAATGGGTAATTGGGTTACCCAACTCATTTTTTGACTTACCTATTTAATTAAATGGGTATAAATGAATTGACTCACTTATACCCATTACCTATTTCAACTTACCGAAATCCGTCCAAATCACCCATTTTGACACTTCTAGTGTCCTGGTATCCTTTAGTTTGGAAAAGAATGTAGAACTCAAAAAATTCACTAAAAATATATAGAAGATATATTTCATAAAATTAATATATATATATATATATATATGGGGAGGTAATTTACATACATATAAATATATGTGAGAGAAGAGGAATAATACCACCGATAATCTATTAATCAGATCATAAGAATAAGACTTTCAATCATTCACTCTTCTCAACTAAACACACTTATTTATAGATTAGACGCCTCCTAATGAGATATTAATTTTTAAACAATAAAACTACTATAACTTGACTCTAGTAGAATTGCTAAAACCCTAACTTGATTAAAACACTACTAAATAATAACATGAAAATTTCTAATTTTGAACCTTGATTTAATATGCCAACAAAGAAGCTGTGTTCCTCGGCTTTCTTTCATTTTATGGCCGTTATACAAGAAACGACTAAATACATTTGATATGCTGCGCAGAGATGGGGTATAGTTTTGCAGGACAGTAACGGCTTGTTTTGCTTGCAAGCTGAAGAGTCCATATAACATCTTTTCTTTCAATGCAAAGCCACGCATGGCATTTGGGAGAAAGTGCAGGCTATGTTCCTAACTTTCAGAGGGAACTATTTGTTAGATGACGTTGGAAAAGTTCATCGTTGGAAATCTACCTCCTTTGCTGACGGACTCAAACGTTTGCTTTTTACAGCGACAGCTTATAAAATCTGCCAGAGTCAAAATGCAGCAAACACTCTATATGGCATTTTGGCAGTCATAGTGGATGAGGTTCAGCATGCAGTACACAGATGGAATAAGGTACCTATGACTAAGCAGAGTTGGGACCTGGCTTTGGAATGGGAATTATTATTTCAATGCTTTAGCTACGTAAATAGTTGGTGGTTTTTTTTTATTTATGTAAATGAGGTTTTTTCTTTCTTTTTTCCTCTTGTACAAACTTTATTGCACTTACATCCACAAAATTTTTTTTTTCCAAATAGCTATGACAGGTTCAATACTCTTGTTCAACCAAGTCGCTTAAGACTCGATCAAACTTCTAAAATTTACTTTCAAATTCCAAATACACGAATACTTACAGTTGCTTATCTCTATTTCTAAATTACTTGAGCTCCACAAGAATATTCAAAATCATCAGTAATTAAGGTTTAGGGGACAAATGGTTTAGAATGTGGAAAAGATACATGAAAAAGATGCATGGCCAAGTAAGTTCTTGAATACATGCTCATTACTCAGGAAAAGAACTCGGTTAAAAGAAAATCTTAAGTAAATTAAAAATCAAATGGGGATTAAAGATACAAATCACCTAAAATAGGATAAAAAATGGGAATTAAAGAAACTTGTTCTCCCTCTTGTTGATTGAAAGCTTGCCAACCAATAGATAAACTGCATCTGTGAAGGCTTAATTTCATGACTTGCTGCAAGATACTATATTAATCAAATATTTATTTAAAGTACTTAGCTCTTTGGAACAAGTGGGGAGAACACATGAGTGAAAACTAATCAACTGTTGGATCTTCTTGTTAATGTCGCAGATCTATGAGGCTGCCGAAGGTACGTTCGGTATATGGCACGCAATATACAACGTGCCAAGGAATCAGGGAAGCTAGGTACTTCTTTACCAGCTGATCAACTTGTAGGGTGGATCTATGGAGGTTATGGCTAGCTTGTAATCGTTCAGATTGAAGCCTTGTACTCTGGCCATGCATGAATGTGGTATGAAGATCTTGAAATTTGAGAAGCATGAAACTTAAGAAGGAAAGCTTCATCTGGAATATTTTCAAGTACTCTCAAAGTCTCAGCCTATGAATTAGACAACCAAATATATTAGCTCCAAACTTAATATACAGTCGTCATCATTGCTATTCTTGTCCCTCTTCACCTTCTCCATCCTGCCAGCAGAAATGTTGAAAAATGAAAACTAGGCGGCAAAATGGATAATTTTAGCCTCTGATTTTGTTTTTGAAAATGAGAAACAATTGAGAACAGAAAAATTAATGCAATATTTTGGAATCAGAAAATAAGATTGTTATTCAAAATCATTTGAGAATTGGACCATGCCATAGTTTCTAAATTTTTGGAGGGAGGCCTTCCTCAATATGTACCCTTGAATTCTGATAAATTAAGGTTCACCCACACTTACTATATTTTATACTTTTATATGAGAACATTTGCCTATTGTAATGAGTAAATTGCCCAACTGACTCCTAAACTATTACTTTTATATAGTTTTGACCCCTAAACTACTATGTATTGATCAAACTCTTAGACAAGTTAATGTGTAAGCTTTCAGCTTTGCTATCAATTTCTATTTTTTGAGCTAATGGAATGGAAGGACAGTTCCTCCATAAAAAAATGATGGGACGATGAGCTTTTGGCTCTTTTTCCTTCTCTTTCATGTTGGTTTGCCTACCCTTTAGCCTTAACTTTTATAAGATTTAGTAAGAATGACAAGAAATATGGTAGGACGATCCTTTTACTCATCTTCTCGCAGTTTGTTTTTTGTGAAGCGACAATTTTGTCCCTGCATTTCATTATGTCAAATAGTAAAAATTGACAAAATAGTCAAAAACTTACAGATTAACTTGTTTAAGAGCTTAAATGATATATAATATAGTGTAAGGGTTAAAAGTATAAGTAAATTTTATATATACTGAAATTTTAGACACTATTATGGTTGGATGTATAACACATTTACAAAACTTGAGTTTCAAATTAAAATTTGAATTATGTGTCATGTATCCAATGATTAAAATGTATAGAAAATTAATCTTAAAAGTATACGGGTTGACTAGACAATTTACTCTTTTGTATTGATATAGCATGGGTAACAACATATTACATATCTCAGCAAGGAATTTTGAATAAGCAATAACAAGCTGATCAAGTTACTTTGCTGGATTTTTGGAGGTTATGACTTGTAAACTAAGGTCACAGTAACGTAGCATACTAGCATGCATGTTCCCGCCATGCATGGACTGAGAAGATTGGACTTTGGAGAAGTAAGACGAATTAATTTAAGGATATGTGTATATAGTCATTAACGGCTTAACGGCATTGACAAGCAAGAAAATTATGAAGAAAACTTCATCTAAAAGCCAGTTAATCTCAACTAACGAGGATTACAATAGTTTAATTACGGCCAACTATGAATGCCTGCATATCAAAATCTCAGCTTATGAATTTAGACCACTATAAATAGAGCTCCGAACTCCAGTAGTTGTCAAGAATTACACTTTCAAATCATGGCTTCTCTTACACCTCTCACCAGCATCAATGCCACCTATCCTTCCTCCACCTGTTCCAGCATGGATTATTCCCCTTTCAGGGTGAATTCTTAGTTTATAATGAAAAAAAAAAGTCATTCTACAACTGGGGCGGTTTTTGCAGGTTTTTCTACAAATGGGGTGTTCGCATTCCGGGAATGCGAGGTCACTGCAGTGAGCTTTCCGTGAAATTTCTTTTTCTTTTCCTTTTCAACTACCAAACAAATAACATGCACTTCATAAAAATAACTTATATAATTTTTTAAAATAACATTGCGTTATGAAATTTCTAAAATTACAGTTGAAATTGTAACAGATATTAATGACTATTAACTATTACATTCTTATAACTAATATTCATCGGTGTCAACAAATAAATACGATTCATTAATAACAAAGGAAAATTAGAATTTGATAAAAAAAATTTATTTCATAAAAAAGGAAAAAAAGTTAGTATTTTTTTCATAAAATATAGTCAACACCTTACATGTTAACAATTTCATTCTATTTTTACATTGATATATGAAATAGATAGAAAGAACTATGCATGTGTACTTTTTCCACCATTTAAATGTATTATAATAACCGTACAATTACCAATTTTTTTTAATATAAAAGAAATATGTTTTTTTTTAGAGCACATATTTGATGACTTTAGGCACGTGCAAGTTTTAAAATAAAAAAAATTTATTCCTCTGCTAATTACAGATTTTTAAATAACATTTCTCTAACATTTTTCCGAAATATAAGATTTTAGTAGAGCTTTTAAAATAAGATTTTACTACCGATAGCATTTTAGTAAAGGCAAATTCTACAAAACAAACAACATTTACAGTTAATTTTACATTTTTTTGGGAGCTCGTAAATTTCATTTTAAATTTTTTTTCTAGCAAGTTTGAATTTAATTTTCTGAAAGTCATACTTATAAATGCGAAATCTAACAAAAAAATTAAATACCATTTTTGGAGGTCAAATTTACCAAATGCGAGCTATTTGAAGAATTTAAAAAAAAAACATTTAGGAGCTCGCATTTAGCTCTTACTATTTTCTGGAAAAAATTCTCTAGCTCCCAAAAAAAAAGCAAAAAAAATTAAATTATACTTAAGCTCGCATTCGTGGAATGCGAGCTCAATAAATAGAGCGGAATGCGAGCTCAATAGAGCTGTGCTCAATAAGTAGAGCTCGCATTCCGGGAATGCGAGTTCAATAGAGCTGAGCTCGGAATGCGAAGACCCCCCTACGGAATATCCCACCAAAATCACCCCTTTTGTAGAATTTTTTTAAAATTCATCACAAAATTGGAAATTTCTCTCCCCTTTCATAACTAACATTTTGAAAAACCCCTCAATAAGCAAAAAGCGCAATCCTTACCTTCTTAGGCTGTCTTGCCATGCCAGAGATGATGAACAAAACCAACTAAACAATTCAAAAGCCGAGGATCCTTCCCTTGGGAAGTTCGATCGTAGAAATGTTCTTATTGGTTTAGGAGGACTATATGGTGCAGCCTGTACTTTTGTTACTAAGGTTCCATTTGATAAAACTGAATCTGAATTCTGAAGTCTGAATTCTGAAATCTGAATACTGAAATAATTAATTTACTGAATTTTAAGCACTGAAAAAAATATATGAATGTCTGAATTTTAATGCTAAACCTATTTATGCTGTTTGATAAATATTTATAGCTGAATGCTTAATAAGTTTAATTTGACAATTTTGCCCTTATATCCTTTCATTCAAAAAAGAAATAGAATCTATGATTTAATTAGTTTAAAATTGTTAGGTATGAAAATGACAATATTTATTTTTAAATCAAATTAATATAAAAGATGAAATATATTATATGAGGAGTATGGAGAAGATGTGAAAGTCATTAAAAAGGGAGAAAAGAGAAACTAAAAATTGTTAGATAGAGAATATTATGTTGTTTAATTAGATAAGAATTTTGAACATAATTAACAAACAAGGGTAGATTTGGTAGATAAGATAAGGTAGTTGAAGTAATTCTATTGATTCTTATCAGAATTAAGCATTCAGTTAGGATTCCTGTGCTGAAAAAAATACACACAGGTTCAGCACTGCTTAACAAGTTCAGCAAATAGATTTTCATTTATCAAACACTCAAAACATCCGAATGTCTGAAAAAATTCAGATTCAGCACTTTTTTATGTTATCAAACAGACCCTAAACCTTTTGTCTATGCGGCACCGATATCAGCACCTGATATTACTCAATGCGGTGCAGCAAAATTGCCCAGTGGAGCCACACCAACCAATTGTTGCCCTCCACTCCCCACAAACATAGTCGATTTCAAGCTTCCTCCAACATCTACTAACCTGCGTGTTAGGCCTGCTGCTCACCTAGTCGACGGCGAATACATAGCGAAGTTTGCAGACGCCATACAACGGATGAAAGCCCTTCCTGACGATGATCCAAGAAGTTTCAATCAACAAGCCAAGGTACATTGTGCCTACTGTGATGGTGCTTATAATCAAGTTGGATTTCCAAATCTTGAACTTCAAGTACACAACTCATGGCTCTTCTTCCCATTTCATCGGTGTTACTTATACTTCTTCGAGAAAATCTTGGGAAGCCTCATTAATGATCCAAATTTCGCCATACCATTTTGGAACTGGGACAATTCTGATGGGATGCAATTACCTGGATTCTATTCTGACCCTGATTCTCCACTCTATGATAGTCTTCGCGACACCAATCATCAGCCACCAACAATAATTGACTTGAACTACAATGGCTTTGACACTTCTATGGATGATCAATTACAAGTGTCTCAAAACTTGATAACCATGTACAGACAAATGATGGTGAATTCCAGGACTGCCAGGCTCTTTTTTGGCAGCCCTTATCGGGCTGGTGATGATCCTGACCCCGGAGCCGGTTCGCTTGAGAACATCCCTCATGGATCAGTTCATGTATGGACTGGCGACAGAAATCAACCTAATGGGGAGGATATGGGGAACTTTTACTCGGCTGCTCGAGACCCCATGTTCTATGCTCATCACTCCAATCTGGATAGGCTATGGAATGTATGGAAAACTCTTGGAGGAAGGCGGCAAGATATCACAGATCCTGATTGGATTGATGCATCATTTCTCTTCTACGATGAAAATGCTGAAATGGTCCGCGTAAAAGTTCGCGACTGTTTGGACACCACCAAGCTTGGTTATACATATCAAGCCGTGGATAATCCATGGTTGAATTCTCTTCCTACCCCTCGTCTAACCAGAGTTTCGAGGAAGATAAAGAAGCTTGGGGTGGCAAATGCAGCGGACACGCAAATGGATAAAGATGTCTTCCCAGTAAGGCTAGAGAAGGCAGTGAAGGTTATGGTTAAGAGGCCAAAGACGAAGAGGAAAAAGAAGGTGAAAGAGGAGAAAGAGGAAGTTTTGATTATTGAAAAGATTGAAGTGGAGAGGGATGTATTTGCCAAGTTTGACGTGTTTATTAATGACGAGGACGCCATCAAGAGCGGGCCGGACAAGACTGAATTTGCCGGGAGCTTTTTGAACGTTCCACATAGGCATAATCATGGGAAGAAGATCAAGACTGAAGTGAAGTTGGTCATAACAGAGATTTTGGAAGATTTGGATGCTGAAGAAGATGATCATGTGTTGGTAACTTTAATTCCACGTAGCGGTTGTGATGCTTTGACAATAGGTGGTATCAAGATTGTTGTGCTTTGAATAATTAATAGCTGCGAAGAAATGTGTATTAATATTCTGAATTATGTGATTCTACTGTATTGAATAACAACGTTTCTGACCAGCCTCGTTCCGTGAGTATTTTTTCTTTAATGGAGTTGAAATTGCGCCTTTACTTTCACTTAGTCAAAGGGCATTTTTTCTCCTTTTCGTAAGCAACAAGTGACGGATATGAATTTTGAGAAAAGAGTATACTTAAACATCACGAAATTGCTCAAATAAGCTTCCATTAGAAAATGTTGTCAGCATTTTACTGCTTTGAGAAAGTAATTCTCTTTTCAGCTCTTTCTACAAACAACTAAGCTCCAATTCTAAAAATATTTTTAAAAAAATCATAAACAAGCCGAATATTGCCAAGAACAATTCTGACATCGGTTTTTTGTTTTTTACGTTGTCATAATACTTCCCAAAAAACAAGAAAAAAGAACTTCATTCAGTTTTTGAGGATCTTTATATTTGCCCTCCACCTAATTGAAAAAACTTGCATGGCACCGTATTGAGATTCAAATAGTGAATGGCCGGAGGAAGCTAACGTGCAAATGCAAAATAAATTGATAACAATGATAGTCGTGAAGGTGAGTCTGATCCGACTCATTTGAATTAAGGGTAGGTGGAAAAGAAAAGAAAAGAGAAGAAAAAAAAAACCCAATTCAGATCAGATCTTGACTGGAGAATATAAATTAAACAAGTAGTTTCAATGCACATCCAATAAATTACTTAATTTATCTTTTAAAAGATAATATAACATATAATTCTCATTGACTACAACTTGAAAGATCTGAATAGACAGAAAACTGGTAGGGTGGTCACTGCTGGCTGTGGAAGTTTTTCCCTTTGTGCATTAATTAAACCAACAATAATCAGTCAAAAGCCATTCGATCCAAAGAATAAATTTATAAAAATACATAATTAAATCAAAACCCTTAGATGAGATACTGACGCATTACGCAATTAATTGTCATAGTTCCACTTAGCACCACATCTTGATGACAAATTTTTTCTTGTCATTAACTGTTTAAAATTGATATTATCAGACCTAGAAAAACAAAGGTTTTGGTGAAACTAATCACCGATTGTTGATATCACTAAATAAATAACTAGAGGTTTTGGTAGTCCTTACGTCAATCACCACAGTTATGTTATTATAATATCTCTTGCGTGCTTTGATTTTTTTTTTCTTTCCTTATGGTCATATATAGCAGCATACTCTGCAAGCACTAGCAGCCCGGGCTGCTTAATCACTAATTAAAATACTATGCTTATACGCAATAATAGTCAAATTAAAAGAGCCTATATGTGTCCACTTTCTACTTCTATTCCAAGAAATTAGACAGGAATCCAAAAAAAAAATAAAAATGGAGTGTTCACATTTTGTATGAATCAGATTTGTACCAAATCCGTTTTCGGTCAACAACTAGTTAAAGTAAGATCTAAAGCCAGAAGTTTCTTTGTGAACATGTACCCTGATTTTCTCACTTTTATTTCTTTTGTTTTTCTTCTTTTCCCAGATACAAAGAAAATTGGAAAAATTGGCTTAGGAAACTTCCTTTGCTAAGTTAGTTCATCCCACGTGATTTTATAGATTACTTGTTTATCTTTGTCAACTAGGGAAACCAGCCCGAGGAGAAAAGTCCCATTACAGGCTGTGCATGAATGAACCAGTATTGCTACACTAATATGCTATAAATATGGGTAGAATGACCATAAGATTACACCTCAGTTGGAACCATGGCATCTCTTTCAACTTCCACTGCCTGCACTTCTGCCACCACCCTTTCCAGTTTGCACTACTCTCCTTTCCTAGCCAAGACCTTTCACATTTCCGCGACCAAAAAACGTAACCATCATTTCAAGGTTTCTTGCCAAGCCACAAATGGAGAAAGAAATGCATCTAGGAGAAATGTACTCATCGGTTTAGGTGGGCTATATGGTGCGGCTAGTCTTGCCGCTGATCCCTTTGCCCTCGCAGCCCCAATACAAGGCCCTGATGTCTCGAAATGCGGCCCAGCCGACTTGCCCTCCGGCGCTGCACCAACCAATTGCTGCCCTCCGCCGGCAACCACCATTGTGGATTTCAAGCTTCCTGCACCATCTAATACTCTACGCGTTAGACCAGCTGCTCATCTTGTTGATGAAGCATACATAGCAAAGTTTCAGAGGGCAGTACAACTCATGAAAGCCCTTCCTGATGATGATCCCAGAAGTTTCAAACAACAGGCAAATGTTCACTGTGCTTATTGTGATGGAGCCTATGATCAAGTTGGATTCCCAAATCTTGAGCTTCAAGTTCACAACTCTTGGCTTTTCCTTCCATTTCATCGGTACTATTTGTACTTCTACGAGAGAATCTTGGGAAAGTTGATCAACGATCCAACTTTTGCCATGCCATTTTGGAACTGGGATGCTCAAGGTGGAATGCGTCTGCCTGATATATACACTGACCCTACTTCTCCACTCTATGATACTCTTCGCGACGGCAGCCACCAGCCTCCAACAATGATAGACTTGGATTTCAATGGAACCGATTCCAACATCTCTGATAGCCAGCAATTGTCCCAAAATTACACTATCATGTACCGCCAAATGGTATCGAATTCCAGGACTCCCCGGCTATTCTTTGGCAGCCCATATCGCGCCGGTGATGATCCTGATCCAGGAGCTGGTCAACTTGAAAACATCCCTCATGGACCAGTCCACGTGTGGACAGGTGACAGAACTCAGCCTAATCTAGAGGACATGGGCAACTTTTACTCGGCCGGTAGAGACCCTATTTTCTATGCTCATCATTCCAACATTGATAGAATGTGGACTTTGTGGAAAACTTTGGGTGGAAGGCGTCAGGATATCACTGACACGGATTGGCTAAACGCTTCATTCGTGTTCTATGATGAAAATGCTCAAATGGTTCGTGTAAGAGTCCGAGATTGTTTGGACACAACCAAGCTTGGGTATAGCTATCAAACTGTGGATACTCCATGGTTGAATTCTCGTCCAACGCCCCGCCTGACAAAGGTAGCGAGGAAAGTCAAGAAACTTGTGGTGGCAAATGCTGCTGACCATAGCCATTCACCTAGAGATATCTTCCCAGCAAAGCTGGACAAGATAATCAAAGTCATGGTTAAGAGGCCGAAGAAGAAGAGAAGCAAGAAGGAGAAAGACGAAAAGGAAGAAATTTTGGTGATTGAAAAGATTGAAGTGGAGAGAGATGCATTTGCCAAGTTTGACATATACATTAATGATGAAGATGATCCGAAGAGCACGCCGGAGAATACCGAGTTTGCTGGAAGCTTTGTGAATGTTCCTCATAAGCATAAGCATGGGAAGAAGATCAAGACTCATCTGAATCTGTCATTGACTGAGATTTTGGAAGATTTGGATGCTGAAGATGATGAACATGTGATGGTGACTTTGGTTCCACGAGTTGGATTTGATGCTGTGACCATTGGTGGAATCAAGATTATTCTTGATTGATTTGATTAATCACGGAGCTCATGGCTCAGCCAGGAGCCAATAAAAGCTGAAGTTTTTTTTTTTCAAGATTTTCTTAATCGTTGCCCTGGCTTGGCTTTTGATTTCTGCAGATTCGTCGATATATCCTTCATGTAATAGTTGGACTTTGTTTTTCCTGTTTTTGGCACTATTCCAGATAATAACGAATAAACCTATCTGAGGCCGTTCATGGAAGTAAACTCAAAAATGTTTGCCGATTTTTTATCTGATCGTTACCATTTGGATATCTAATTTTTCATTCTTTGTGACAGAAATTAACGGATTGGCAAGGGATAACTAGCTTCTAATTAACCCTTTTTTCCTTTACCTTTTTTTGAACAAATGAATTTCTACAAGGCTATGTATTATGAAGCACCAAAACATACAATAAATCTTTGTAAATGAAGCTTTAGTATAGTGGTGAAGCATTAAGACCAGAAATAATCAGTGAGTTCTTAATTTGTTCAAAATATCACAGTTGTGACTTGTGAGCTTGATCAAATGATTGGTTAGTGCTGTTCATCGATCTAATAATTTATGTTCTTTTTAATCAGTTAGTTTAAAATCCATCATAGTGGATTAGTTATAATATTAAAAAAATGTCAATAATCTATTAGTAATTGAGACCATTTAAATGAAGGATAATGTGCTAAAAATGGTCAAAAAATTAAGGGATCGTAGTTGGAACAAAATGGTTCATTGTCATTAATTTTTACTGTTCTTTATCTCATTAATTTTGAAAAATGTAATCATTGATTGGATTTAAATGGGATAAATCGGAGAATTTACGGTATAAAGTATGTAAAATTAAGAGTTTACAATGCAAAGTGTTCAAAATCGAAGTCTAAAATGCAAATTAAAAAGATGATATAAATTTAGAGATGCAAAGTGAAATTAATTCTAAAAACTTTGCATCCGTATAAGTTACCTTTTTTTATATTATAGCAAAACACTTGAGCTATTGCACAGCTTTGGCAAGAGCTGGAATGGCTTAACCATAGGCTGCGCCGGCCTCATCCCTATATAAGCAAAAGACACCACGCGATGCATTAAGCATGTCAGCATTTAATCACGGATATGTTTAACGAGTGCTCAAATGAAACACGTTAAAATTGATTTCAAGTACTATTAATACTTTAAAAAAATACAATTAAATAGAAAAGATATATAATTATAAAATAAGATAATAATTATTAGTACGTATACTTATAAATATAATAATTTAAGCGTGTTAACAATTCATTAATATTGCAAGACTACTTACTTGATGCAAAGGAAACACGATTGGATACCTTTCAAGTTTCAAGCATGCACTTTTGGTATTGATTCCAACTTTCAAGGTTTCCTTTTTTGCTTTTTTTTTTTCTCCCACTCTCCTGTCCATTCGTGGTCGTTGGTCCACGCTGAAAATATAGAAATTTGCAATTTGCAATTTGCAAGGCATCTACGACCTTTCAAACAGGCATATTTTACGTGCATTAATAGAATTGTCCTACCTCCAGTTAATCTTTTGTACTAGTTCTAATTTATAAAGCTTTGGGGGATTTAGATGCTAAGAAGTAAGAACATGCCACGTGAAAGAGAAGAGATTCTATGGGGAAAATCAAGGAGCCTAGGCATCGTGTCTTGACGAGCTACTGATAAAGTCAAATATAAGGACATTCTATCGTTAATTAATCCAAGTAAAGTTAAGTAACTCCGTTCCCGATACGTTAATGACTTTTTTTCACAGAGAAAGTGATGGGAAGATTTAGAACAAAGTAAACAAATACCTAAAGAAATGGAAAAGATGAAAAAACAAGGAAAAAAAAAAAAGAAAACCCACAAATAAGAATCTTGTGTCTTACCCTGTAAGTGGCTCTAACAATTGATACAAGTCGTGCCAACTGCATCTGAGATGGAAGGTGGAAAAAAGTCCTAATCGCCTACCGTGAAAAGAAAAGTATGATGCTCCCAGCCCTCGTCTTCTCTTTAGTCTTTTCTGCACAATCACTCTAATTTATACAGGATTGGTTGTACTTTGTTGTTTGTACTGCATGGCTATCTATACATGTACTGCACAAATCACAATTAACGTGTGTGTGTGTGTGTTTTTTTTGGGGTCTTTGTGGATTCCAAGGAAATAGTAAGTAGAGATTCCAAAAATTAGACAAAAGAATTGACGAAAATGTTGTTGTTGTTGTTGGTAGCTTTTTAGTATTGCAGCATTGGATACTAAATTAAATCAAGAGATTAAGTCAATTATTTCCTTCTAGAATTCAAAGTTAAACGTCCATAATTTCTCCGCTATAGTAGGCACAAGAAGAGGTCAAAAACCAGGCATTATCCGCGACTGCCCTAAAGTCTAAACATGGAGGCTGTCCATAATATAGCAGGTCATGTCATCACATACAAGTAATTTAACTAGTAGCCTAACTTTTTGTCCACACACATAATTACCCAAATTTGTGTAGTTTTTACAGATGAATGTAGCTGTAGATTATAAGCTCTTGACAGTGGAAGTAACTATACTTTCTAACGACTAATGATGAGAAAATAATGAGATTTAAGAATATTTTCCAAGTCAACCCTTGTGATCCTATCCTACCCAAAGAAAAGAAAACAAAAGAAAAGAAACCCTTGTGGTAGATGATGCTTCAAACTTTATTAAACTTTAAATAGTAAGATACAGAAGAGCTGAGGTAGTTTTTGGGATTTTATATATGCTCTCGAAAGATTCGAACTTTTATACACTTTTTTTCCTGACTAAAGGAAGATGCCGTGTACTATCCGGTAGCAGTTTTTGTCTAGCATATTGAGGGAGTAAATAATCTAGTGTAGCTGTTGGGATACAATTATTGAAGTATTAATATACGTTTTTTTTTTTTGAAGGATCAGTCTCCAACTCTTGGCATAAAGAACTTTATACAACATTATTATTCAGTAGGTACGCAATTGTCAAGAATTGATTGTCATATCTTACTGCAATAATCTGTACGACTCGTCGACTATACAAGCGCTGTGCATGGTCTCCACCTGCACCTCCCGGTTGTTTCCAATTCGATAGTTCACAACTTGGCCACTGATTAGCTGCTTTAGGCATGGGAGTTTCCTATTCTTCATCACCCCTGCCGGCCCCTTTTTGCCCTTTTTGTGGGATATTCTCCTTTTCTTTATCTCTTCATCGAAACCATATATTGCAACTTCGAAAGGTACTTCCCATCGTGGAGAATAAACAAAGGGTATTAACTTTACTCCTTGAGCTGTTTGTCTTCTCAATTCTTAAACTGGGATCCTTCATGAGATTTTGCTCAACCTAGCTACACCATGTTTTTTTTACGAGTTTTGATATGTGAAAATTTTGTTTCAAATTGCAATAATCTCTCTCCCTTTTTTTCCCCCTTCTTGCCCGAAGAGTATATTTGATTCTAATTCAAGATAATTTAAAAGAACCCCTCAAGTTGCGAGATTAATTTAGCTATCTATTGAATTTTTTTAAATGCCCGTCCTCGATTCTTTACTCTCTCTCTCTCTCTCTCTTTCTCTTTGAGCAAACTTCATGGCTCAAGTTGCAATGCCTCTGGCAGTCTTCTAATTCCATTTGGCTCGTTGGTCCATAAATTGCAATAGACCCAAAAAACTGCAATAAATCAGAATGTGAGAGATTCTTGCTTATCCTTTAAACTTAAAATTCAGTTTTAGACACTTTGTAATCTAAACTTTCAATTTGGGATACTTTGTATCCTAAACTCTCAAGTTTTTCCCTGTAAATCAATCAATGACAACAGTAGCAAAATTAACGGAACAAAAGATCCTACAAATCAATAATAATATGCTAAAAGTGGTCAAAAAGAAGCAAGAGATCACTGTTAGAACAATACTATACATTAATATTATTAATTTATACCGTCCTTTATCTTATTAATTTTACAAACAATATTAATGATTCAAATCATACAAATCAATGACAATATGTTGAAAGCGATCCGAAGAAACCAAGAAATCACAACTAGAATAAAATGTTACATTGTTGTTTGCTTGCACTGTCCTTTATCTAATTAATTTTGTTAATGTTATCATTGATTAAATTTAAATGGCACAAACTTGACTTTTAGGTTGTAAAATATTCAAAATTAAGAGTTTAAAGTGTAAAGTGTCTAAAATTAAAATTCACAGTACAAAATGAGTAAATAGGACAACTTCCAAAATGCAATGTAAAGTTAGTCGTTTAATAGTTCAAGACTTTGAAAAAAAAAACTTTCAAGTCTTTGCGGGTTGTCTTTGCTTCTTCAAACTTTTCTGAATTAGACATTTTGTAGAACATCTAGTAGGCACAAAATGTGTTGGCATAAAATGTTTAAAGAACAAAAGAGCCAAAAGTATAATATTCTTTTTCCAACTCATCTAACCAAAAGCATAATATTCTTTTTCCAACTTATCTATGTCCCTGCATCACACTAAACGGAAGTTTTTTAGAAGCTTTTTTATTGAGAAGATTTTGGAAGCAATCAGGGAAGGGAAACGTCCTGAGAGAGAGAGAGGAGATTGATTTTTTTTGTTTAAGTAATCAGTTAACCTACTCCATTAATATTTGGATTACTTGATTACACTATAGTCAAATGTAACCAGGAGTGTTATTATAATGGTTAAGGGAGGAAACTTGTCATCAGAAAAGAGTGTAACATAGTATTATACGTTAGGGTGTAACAAGAGGAATCTTTCTCAGCTTACAAATTTCACTTAATCGATGATAAATAAGTTTATGAAATTAAGAAGTTTAAAGAACTTTACTCAAATATTAATAGAAGTACAGTTAACTTGACTCAATTAGCTTTCTTTGGTAAAATGTGTGGTTTTAATCCAGAATTCAATTTTTTATCAAGTCACAACAATCTATGCTACTTTTATACTATGGGAAAAAGAAGTCCAACTGGGCTTATAAGGGGATTGGAATGTGAACTTTCAGACCAAACAAGCGTACTGTTCTACTACACTTTTTGATTTTTTTTGGAGAAAAGAAACGCAATGCATCCTTATAATACATTAGGCGGGACTTAAGAAGCAAAAGGGAGTAAGGGATAAATAAAAGTTTTACCTTCTTTTCTCGTTAGCCAAACTGAAATGAATATCATTTAGAAACATTTAAAGTAATATTATAATATTTTTTGTAATGTGGCGTATATAAAATAAAAAATTAATTAAAAAAATAAATGATTTGCTATTTAAGCACACCACCGCTTTCGCGTGAATGGTCCAGCGGTAGCGCCTCTCACCGGTGACCCTTGAGATCCCAAGTTCGAGTCTCCGCTCTGCTGGATTTCTCCGCGCACTTATCTTGTTCGGGTCAGGTTGGGGCGCCGGGGCCGGGCCACAGGGAATTAGTCGGGCCCCGTAAGAATTGACGCGGACACCCCTGTGTCGAAAAAAAAAAAAAAAGCACACCACCGTTTTATGAACTGACTAATCGGTCGCATACAACAAGAACTGAAAGTCATTCCTCTTCTTTCCCAGAAATCAAATACGGATAACAAATAATTAATTTAATAGATGCGGAATTCATGTATTTTAATTTTAAAAAGCTATTTTATAATCACAATTTCTTTTTCATACTCACCATAGATTGTTTGGGGAAAAAAAAGGAAAGGAAAAGTCTTTGTTGAACTACGTCGTTTAGGTGCACCTGCATATGCATTCGAATCAACTGCAGAGACTGGAGTATTTTCTGCTTGTGTGCAAATTGGCACGCAGGAGACTTCCAAGATTTTGAAGAGACTTTCACCACGAGATCATCATCTTATGATGATTTACTTGAACATTTTTTTAATTTTTTGATTTTTATTGGGCTTGAGTTTTTGGGCTCTATAAGTTTGTCTAAATGCTTTGAACCTGATATGCTGGAATTCTTTCAATAGATGTATGTTACATCAGTTCTGAGTTCTTTAGGTTGCAGTCATGGCGACCCCAGAGGTTGCTCAGCAAATTCACGCCTTCAAAATTGTAGAATCCTCATTTTCTTGGTCCCTGCAGGTTCCACATTATGTGGATAGCTGGAAATTAAGGCCACTTGAAAGTGACTCAGCTGCTTTAAGAGACATTTATTCGAAAAAAGCAAAGCCCACCAGCTGTTTTGCTTTATTTCGCAAAGAATAAGGCGCATTTACCCGTTCTGTACTTACTTCTATGCTTTTGTTTTGGTATAAATGCATTTCTGTCCATTTTCTTGTTTCTTTGGTTGTTATAAGCTGTATTTGGTTTAATAAGATAATTACCAATTGCAAACCTGCATAATCATTCATGAAAACACCCCTCTATATGGAAATACGAAATCTAATTTATAGCTTGTCGACATCTGGTTTGCACTTTGAATTACTTTCATGTTATGTCTCAGCTCTTATTTCACGTTTAGAATTTAGCTGCACGTTTGTTGAGAATTTGCAGTCCCCATTTCGCTTTCTCTCATGTATTCTTGAGAAGATCAATATTTGGAAAAGAGAGCTCAAGAGAACTCGTATTAGCAATCATGAAGAAAGCTGAGTAGAAGGATGCAGAATTTATTCTAGTTGAAACTGTTTTTTGAGATGGAGAAATTACTCACGCAGATAGCCATGCTGTTTCACATTTCAAAAGTATAGAAAAAAATTCTGAGACTACAACACCAATCACTTAGGGAATATGTGTATATGTAGTGGCAGAAGAAAGCTAGAGTTCAGCTTAATGTTCTGCAATGTCTAATCAAATAATCCTATCTGTATGGTAATAATATTCCTAGCTTACTTAGTAAAAATCAAGACAACAAAATGCATGTGAATATCACAACTTAAGAACCAGCTATACGGCCCTTGCCAAGAAAAGCTTAAATCTGATGATTGCATAAACTTTGAGTGCATTTATGGCTAAGGATGCTGCTATGAATTTTATTGCATGTTTGTCAGTTATTTTTTTTCTTCTGTTTGATGTCACTAAAATTCTTTTTGTATGGTATGACTAATGATTCGGATCAGTCTGGATTTCAGAAGCCAGTTCTCTTGTCAGCTGATCAGCACGGTCATCATGTCCACCTGCAAAAGTATAAACCCGGTATGCAAACTGAAAGGCCTTCCAAAGCATTTTACCAGATCTCTTTTTAGGACATTCGGTTTTAGGTCCTTTTTGTGCATTCTCCATTGCCTTTGCATCTCTTCTTTCCTGGATCATATCGTATAATAGTTTCAGACGTGTTCAAACCAAACCTTGCACTTGTAGTCATCTATAAAAGTTTCCCAGATTAGAAGCAAATTGTTAATAAACTTACCTTCAGTGCCTGCTCCATACAGCTTGAAGAAACATCCACCATCAATTCCTTAATGCGTACAAGGATGCCAAAGTCGAAATTGATTTTGTGACTCTGAAATTTCTTAGACTCTTCATCTTTAGTCCTTTCCAAAGCATCCAGTTCTTGTTTGATCTAAATACGGTGCTTTTAGTTAGCATTGTCTTACTAATATTGCAAGCGAGTGCTGTAGCATTTATTGTGGGAAAAACAGCAGTAAAATAAGCCATATGACTTTGAGGAAATACCTTGCTAAAGTATTTCTCAATTTTATCAATAACTGGGCCAACAGGAGACTCAATCTTCCAGTTCTTAAGGGTTGTGATTATAGTATCTAATTTGGAGTACAATGCTGCTGCCATCCTCAGTGCTTCCAATTTTTTTGTTGGAAAATCTTCAAATCTTGCTAGCACCTACACAATACAGAATTACTCATATTGTGATCAATTAGTGAATTGCATGTTATACCTTGTCGCTGAAAATATCAGGAAAAGAACCTGTGTCTCATCAGTTAACTTCTCAAGGATGGACTCCACATGCTTGTGGAACTTATGGAGTTCAGTCATGTCCGAACACTGGAATGAGTTGATGGAAACTTTCAACTCCCTGATAGACTTTTCATGATTTTTGAAATCCTCTTCAATCTGTTGGAAGTATGCTGACCTGAGATGTAGCCAAACCATAAATCATTACTCATGTTCCATTCATTGGGAGGAAGGTATCTTGACCTCCTTACACCTTTGGATTGGAAATTGCTGTGGCCTTACCTCTTTGTCATTTCTGCAAGTGCATCAGCCATTCCCTGTTGTCCTCCACTTGTGGAAGAAATTTTACCTTTCCTTGATGATTTTGCATCTAAATTAGACCCACCTTCCACCTTTAATTTGAGAAGCCGATACAGATTTCCCATTTGGGATGACCTCTTCAATTTGGTTGCTGCTTTCCTGAGACGCGGGTCTTTGGCACCTCCAAGCCCTGGAGGAGGAGGTGGAGGACCTCGCATTCCTGGCTGCATGGGGGGTGGCGGTGCTGGCACTCCTCCATTGGGTGCTCCCATAGGAGGAGGTGGAGGTGGTGGAGCTATTTTTCCTGATCCCATGGGTGGAGGGGGTGGTGGTGGAGGAAATGTGAAATTTCCTGATGCCATAGATGAAGGTGGAGGAGGTGGTGGTGGTGGTGCTATACTTCCCGGTATGTTGGAAGTTGATGGAGGTGGAGGAGGAGGAGGAGGAGGAAAGAAAGTTGTGCTCATTGAAGTCACTGGTGGTAGAGGTGGAGGTGGTGGTGGAGGTGGTGTGATGGCTATGCTTCCCTCAGCAATTGGTGACGGTATAGGTGGAGGTGGTGGTGGTGTTGGACATATTGTTTCCAATAATTGAGTTTGACATTGTCGTGCCAATAGTACTTCATTTTTGGGAAACATCTGTGGTGGAGGAGGAGGTGGGGGTGGTGGTGGTGCTGATCCTTGTGAGGCTATTTTATCTAGGGGTAATTTGTATTCTACTGGAATTTGTGGAGTATTTTCCTTTTCAGAGACATTTGATCTCAGTTTAGGGAGTGAAGTAGGTGGTGGAACCACATCAATATCTCCTTTTGCTGGGGTGCAAGGGGCTGGCCCAGTTACCGAATTTTCATTAGTAGTCCTAGTTTTTCCAGCTTCAATTGCCGACTCATCTGAATTGATCATTACTACGTTGAAAGTGTCCTCTTCCATTTCAAAATCTTGGTTAACCTCATTGGTGCCTGCTGCTTTTGATACAGATTCATGTTTTGCTTCCAGCTCCAGCCGTCGTCCCTCAAATGTTTCACATTTCTGGAGTGGGTAATTAGGATCTGGAGCTGCTGCATGAGGAAGCATGTGGAATGACAGGCGCTTTATATCTATGGGGTTCAGTTTTTCAACTGCTTGAACTCTAAGTTGAAGCAGAAGAGGTGGAGTATAGGATTGCTTTGTGCCTTTGGATAACATATTGGTCATATCTTGAAGGACTGAAGTTGGAGTAGCTGGAGAACTGGAAAGGGAATTTTTACTGTCTGAATAGGACTCTGACAAAGCTTTCCCAAATGCAGTCTCGGAGGGACTATATCCATTCATCTGCTCATCCTCATCCATCATATCAAACATCCTTTCTCTTGCTAGCTTGTTCATGTCTTCAAGCATGGACTGTGCTGTTTCAATTCCAGCAAATGCAAATTGTTGTTAATGCTGATCAGGTAAGAAATATTTCCCAAATATATCTTATGTACAACATACCAATATCTTCCAGATCATTTTGGTTCAGCTTAATAGAGGCATCATACTTGCATTTAACCATCCATTCACCATTGTTAATCCATGAGTCTCCAAGTGATTTCAGGAAATCGCAGAAGCAGCGTAGTACCTGTTTCATTAGGTAATCTTAATTTTCTATTGTACACTAAACGTCGAGCAAGTGAACTATTTGAATCCAGAATTTGTGATTGATAAGGTAGCAAAAACACCCCACAAAAACGAGCAGAAAGATGACCTGATCTGTTGATGCTCTTTCTATTTCTGGTACTGGAATGCTTGGTTTAAGGGAAGGATATAGTCTATGGAGATCCTGCAGTGTCCATATCAGTAGCTGCAGAGAAAATCAGGAGACATGAGAAGAATTCAGAAGTCAACTTGCAAACGCTGGAGCTCTATGAAGAAAGACAATTATGAAACACGTAATCAAAGATTACCTCATTCACAGAAGCAGAGCCAATGCAGGGAGATAAGTCAAGCAAGTCCCTGAAGGTCAGAACCTTTGTCCGAATATCTGTCATCTTTACAAAGTTCCCTGCAACCCCGCGGGACTTGACAACTGCAGTATTCTTCATTTGTTTTTGATTTTTTGATGCTTTAGAGCTTTTACTTGCTTGTTCTTTGCCCTGTAAACATTACAGGCATATACTTGTTACTTTCCTCCATTTTGCAGATCTGCCTTCTTATTGTTGTTTACTTCATATGACTAAGATCATGAAAACGTTTATTAAATTTCATGCCAAATAAAGTAAAACTCAAACATATTTTCTTCACAATTTCTCATAATCTATTGTTGCTTGATAATTTGTTTAACATGGTTTATGTCTATATTTGAAAATCTGGAAGTAACCAGGGCTGCATTCTTTTTTGCATCACGTCAACTTTCACGGCCATAAACCTTTTGTTGAGTTGATAAACTTAGAGTTTGCTCAAGAAATGCATTAGACAGACTAAAGTACTTTCAAAAGAGAAGAAGATTCGAGTTCAATGTGATCAAAACATAATTCAGGCATGATATTCTAATTTGTCTCACAATAATGGGATTGCTACACCCAAAAAAGAAGAAGAAGATGCCATATAACTAGTTATCGTGAATTGCTTAGTTGGAAACTAATTATGTGTGGAGATGTCTCATAACCAATTATCACTGAAAGATGAGATCTGACCAGAAATTGATATGCTATGCACCTAAAGATGATATATCACAATCAACAGCTAATCATGAACCCAGAATGTCATTTGCAGATATATCGTTGACAGATGATGAGAAAGCCCCCAATGGAATTAAACATGACGAAAACCAACCGCAAACCTCCACATGCATGAAAAAGAAAAAGAGGCTGAAAAGGAGAATGCGTAAACAAGAATTAGCTTAGGCGTAAAGAAACACACCTCAAATCCTGGAAGCTTTTTACGGAAAAGGAAGGGTGCCACGCCGCACCAGGCCCCTGATGCCATGAACGGCAAAAGGCAGCTTTTATATTAGTTTTCTTCTTCAGGGACAGGAAACCAATTATTGTAATGGTGGTAGTCGTTATCTACAATATTCAGGTGATCACTTTAAGGTTACTATACAAGGTCATCCACCTGGGGTTTGAAATACAAAACCAAGATTTCCTTAATCAACAAGAAACAAATGCAGGACAGAATCAACAAGTGGCAAAAAAAAAAAAAAATACCAAAAGGGGAGAACATTCAACAGTTTACTGCTTCTTAACCAGAAGAGTATTCAGATTCCGTAAGAAAATGGATCAACACTTCAAGAAAAAAAAAAAAAGACAAAGCAAAATATTGCGTAAGATATTAAGAGATATAATAATGATATTATCAAACGTGCATCCAATGTTGCAGGGTTGGGTCTTGAATGTGCGCATGGACGTGACTTTTTCTCTCCTTGTTTCCACAAGAGAGAAAATGAGAGTCAATTTGCGACAAGAGAATCTTCGAGTATTTTAGGAGAAATCCGCGTTTAATCCGTACATTTTGCGGTCCATTTTTCTTCTTTTCTTTGTTTGGATAATCATAATCAAGCTATGTTAGTACCATTTATGTTTCAACATGCTTTAAATTGTCTGGAAGAATAAATTTTCCTTTTTTTGTTTCCAATATTTGGCATGGGGTTTTAACAACTATAACTAATTAAATTTACGGAAAAGGAGGAATATTTGTGATTGTAACATGATGGCCACTGAGGGAAATAACACCTCATCGTCTTAATTTCATGTGACTTTGGGTTTCTTATCATTTCTGCACTGAGAGTGCGTGCCCTTTTCTGGAAATAACTTTTGGGTTGGGGTCTGGAGTCTTCTACCTTTATATGTAGCTTTATTTATTTTTTTTGGAGTTTTTTTTTGGGTTGGGGTGGGGGAGGCGAAGGAGGAGATTATGGTGGTTTCTACATGTCCAAGAGTGTGGTTGTCACAAAATATTTCCTATTTAAAGAGGCAAATCTTTGAAAAATGACTGAAATAGTAGTATGTCACTGAATTATCATGCTTATACTTCTAATTCTTCGACACTAAGTCCTGTTTGATAAATTCGTTCAGTACTTAAATTTAATGGATTCAGATCTTAATATGTTCAGATGCATTTGATAACTAAAAATTGAACATCTGAATTAATTAAGTCGTATTGAATTTTCTAGGCAAAATTTGCTCTAAAGAATAAGTGATAAACTATTCACTTATCACATAATGTGATG
Organism: Coffea arabica; assembly: GCF_036785885.1. NCBI lineage: Eukaryota > Viridiplantae > Streptophyta > Magnoliopsida > Gentianales > Rubiaceae > Coffea > Coffea arabica. The sequence continues at coordinate 11,273,683 of NC_092313.1, read as the reverse complement.
TACAGTCAAATGCATTAAATTTAGTACTTAACAATTCAATAATTTAATGGATTCAAATTTCAGATATCAATTTTATCAAATGCACCCAAGATGACCATTAAGGACGTTTCTAAAAGAATCGAAAAAAGGATAATCAAGAAAGGGAATTGATTCAAATAAAAAAAAATTGGGCAACCAACTCGTAGTTTTTGAAACTTCAAGAGAACTAAGTAAAATAATCAGAAATCTCAGTGTATCCCAAAAATTAGTGTAACTTCTTGGTACTTGGCCGAAGCTCAAACTTTGTTATAGAAGGATATTATACTCAAAAGAACGGCGGTAATACGTACAGGTCTACAACCAAATAATTTCTTTGCTTGGAATGTTTCTAATTTCTTTGCTAGATCCTTTTGAGTTCGGATTGCCCCAAAAACAATGAGGAAAAACCCATTAAGAAAAACATGAAAGCATTGTTCAGACACTGACATACAGAATTTGCTATAGATTTGGTTGGTGAAGGAAACAGTAATAGAAAAAATCAGTTCTTGAAGTTCAAACACATGCATCAGGACCGTTCCCTTCCGCGGTTTCATACTGCAGTACTTGATAACCTTGGCTTACCTAAGTAGCTGATTTCTAAAGGTAATTAAGCACGTTATCGGAAAAAAAAATTAAAAATAGATTTTTAAAAATCAAAATATCAAAAGCCTCGGACATCATATAAGAATAAAGCATAAATAACGTCTCTTAAAAAAAAACACGTATTTCTATTTTGTTTTAGAACTGAACGATAATATAAAATATTCTTGATTAAGGAGCACGATTGGACCAATTATTGATGATTTGCGCATAACTATGTCTGATTCTAATGATATTGATGGAAGTCGAGCTCCAAGAGAAGAAGCAAATAAGATTGCACTTGTAGTGACACATTTTGGCATAATTTCTGATTTTGTTAAATCCTTCGGAACTCTCCCTCCACTTTTATCAAACAAATCGTGCTGGATAATTTCCAGCACGCTGAGTAATGAAATATTCTTTTTTATTTTTATATAAAAAATGGAGCATGATTGGATTGGATTGGAAAATGTGGAACCGGCCGTCGGGTGGATGCTTCGTGCTGGAAAACCTTAACAGGACACTTCGTCGTCGCGGACGATGGCTGGCAATGTGGAAGCTGTCTCTGTTCCCATCGTATTTTCTGTAAAGAGAAGACAAATTTGATTTCTGTAGAGTCCGCTGATGTTAACCAGAACCTCTACTCGTGGCTGGTCGAAAATATTTGGAAATCAACAAATGCTCCCGTAAGGTAACTTCAGCTTCAAGTAATTTTGGTCGAAAATTTCAATAAAACGTGTGTGAATAATATCTGAAACAGGAAACGGAACCCAACCCGTATTCCCACGCTTATGTAGAAGTGTCATTGCATGGATAAATTACCTATACAACTGCATTATTCAGAAAGTACTCATATAAATACATCGGATGATTGATTCTTCTGAACTGATATTTGCAATAACACGATTATTCATGGATTTACAATGAATATGGCATGCAAGAATACGTATCCTATCCATAAATGCCAGTAATTTTCAATTTAAACTTGTATCTATTAATTACTGATTCAATACGAGCTCTCTTATGAAAAAGCCAAACTCAATAACTGGATCAGTCTTCTTAATGTTAGCGATTGAATATTTTATAGCTCATATTTTGGACAAGCAATATGACAACTAAATTTCATGTACTATTATTCTTTTTTTTTTTTTTAAAGGAGAATCTAAGCCTTCTAAGAAAGGAGGAGGAGAAAAGAGAAGGCTTAAATGAAAGAAACAATATCCAATTAACATTTTAGCGACTAAGTTGGTCTCCAGGCCAACAGAAATTGATTCATTTGGCAAGAATGAGTTACTTCTTCTTCACAAAATATAGTGGATTTGAATTCTGTTGTTGATGTGAAAGTTATATTAGTAGATGAAGCGATCTATGATCTCGTGAACATATCCTGACTCGTGATGATGATCGGAATTAACTTATCCAAACTATTTTCTACTGGGGAAAAAAAAAACTAAGTTGGTCTTGGGGAGACCAGTTACTTTCTTGCCGATTAAGAAAGGTCAATTAAAAACTCCAAACTGGGGCAAACTGGCATTTGGCTGGCACGTTTTCTGTACCAAAATGAGTTTCATCTTAGTATCTTCTGGCTCGAAGAAGACATGTACAGATGAATTTCAGAATGATTAAGGTCTTGACCGGATTAATCAAATTTAACACTTCAAGGAGAAAGAAAATTTCTATTTTACTCTTTCCCACAGTTCTGATCAGGTGGGCGCCAAATTAATCAAATAACGTACTTCGGATCGGACCATACAACCCTGAAAGCCCCACCAAGTCATTACTCAAAATCAAAGACCATTAATTATTTTTCTCTGTAGCCCCCGCGTTTATTTATATGATAAACGTTGGTGCCTTCATTCAAGAACGAGTCCATCTATACCCGTAACAACTATACACCAACCTTGGGCCAGAAGAAAATAGGACGTGCAAAACTATAATATAATCCTCCAAAATCACGGTCATGGACCTGCATTTAATGCTTTTGTGAGGGTCAAAATCTATCCGACTTATAATGCATTAAATTAGAAACCGATCGACACCATGTTTATGCTTCACAAGTCCACAGCATATGGGTTTGACATATGGTGTAATCCTTATCTTATCCACATAGTTCAAACTTGAATGGTGGAATAGTGCTAAATTAATGATGTGTGCCTTCTTTTAATTGCTACTCGCTAATTGAAGACATTGACTTTCGTGTAACAGCCATGAATCAACCAAGGGAAAGCGTGGCAAAATATACTTAGGAGTGTCATAATGTGTGATTTCAATATAGCGAACGTTGAACTATTCTAAAGTAATAGTTGCATGAGAGTGTTTTGATGTAAATTCAATCCAATTTCATAATGCGCACTTGCAAATGATCGATTATCTTAATGCAGGTGAAAAACATTTGCAATTAACGTTAATGGGGGTTTGGCCAGGTTAACATATAAATTTGTTATGAATTAAGGTTCAAAATGCAATGCCACTAGTCTTTTTTCTTACGAGTGAAATTCGAGAAATTCAATAGTTTAGATTGGACTATATTTACACGGTTTGAATTAAGACTTTCATTCAATGTATGCAGACAAACGTACATATATGTATATATATATCATTTTACTTTGAAATGAATAGTTCAATTTGATTCGAGTTAGTATGACCTGATCTAAATCATTAATTGTATGGTGTGACTTGCATCCACCCTCATCTGTGATTTGAGAGCCTTGTGCTACATCAGCTTTTAGAACGGACAAGCTGCCATCATAAGTTGTCTATCATGCAATCACTCATAGTACATGTGATGTCAACTTCTATGTGCATGATATTTTGGTCTTATCTTAATAAGCTTTGGTGATTCTTTAGAAAATAAGTTCACGCTAAAATGGGACTACCTTATTCAGTAATCGATAAGAACAACAAATTTTCTCTTGAAGGAAAATTAAATTTTGAATCACCCCGTTGTGAGAGTATGGCATGGACTCCTTCAACAATCGAACTAACTAAAGAACAATAAATAGGGTAAAGGGGGTCCGAATTGTCTCCTGCAACTGCAGAGAGCATATGATGGCTGAGATTGAGATTGGTCCAGTCCAGGTTGGATTGATCTCGACCGTTGACCTGAAGTTCACCTTGACTGATCATTCATTTGAATTTTAGATTAACGGCTGAGATCAGCTCAAGGTCAACTGGACCGATCTCGACCGTTAAATTCTTTAAAACTTTTCTTCTGCAGTTACACAGAATCTAAATTCGAGCAGAGGGGCATGAATGGGCGTTAACTTTATTTGTGTATTTTCTGCAGCTAAGGGGAACCAAACCATGTTTAAACTTCGAAGATGACTTGAAAGAAGGGCTCACCTATAACTACTTACGTGTCTGGCGAATTTGGCTAACAAATGGAAGCGGGGTGACATGAGGGGTGAGGTAAATCAGCTTATAAGGCTTGATTGGCATTTTCATCTCCAAAAATCAACTCTGAATTCAATTGGGATAAGAAACAACAGAGAAAGAAAATTGAAAAACCACTACAACCACAAAAAAACATGAGAATTATTCAAATTTAGTTGTGGCTGCGTCATCCAAAGAATTCACGGTCAACCTTTTGATTGTGTTTGGATTGCAATTTTCTGAAGTTTTTGTAGAAAATGTACTGTAACGATTTAATTTATATAAGATAAAAAAGTGATTAGAAAATGTGTTCACGAAAAATGTAGAGATTTTTTGATAGAAAATCCATTTCCAAACAAGGCAAGTAGTTTCAACTGATTTTGGAAAGGCAAGAAAGAGTGAGAGTTTTGGCTAACAGCCTAAAATAAAATAAAAAAAAGTGGTATTTTTGAGGCAATCAATGACGACAAGTGGATACTTGCGTAGGCGGACCTCGTGAGAATTGAATTTGTCAAGAATTTGCAATTTCCAAGTGCGCACTAAGAGTGTACCATTTTAAAAATAACAATAGATGAATTTTCTTGTCTTGGCAATCAAGAGATAAGAGGCGTTGAGTTGTCTAACGTTGTTTAAACGCCAATCAAAAACTGTGATTTACAATTTATAGCTATTCCCACAAGACAAGCGCAATAGCCGCGAAATGCAGCTCCAGAATTGTCACCCCACGAGACGACCAAAATCTCACGTGGTTCCAGTTGTCCCTAATGAAAGTCTCGCGTGCTCATCTTTTTACTGGTTTTCGGAAGGTAAGGAAGAAGAAGATGACAATTCTTTCTTCCTTTACCAAGTCAAAAATTCAAAGTTTTCCCCTCTGAACGGTCAAATTCCAGCTTTGTTTTTATATTTTCCATTTTCCTGTTGGATTTTGGGATACAAAGACTTCTCTTTCAATGAAAAATTTGATGGTAACAAATCGATAAAAGGGCATTAACTCTTATCGTTGTATTCGGTCCATTGTCTACTCTATCTTTCCTTGTTTTAGGTGAATTTGCATTCATCAATTTGATGCGACAAATGTTCTGCAAAATGATGTCTATCCAATCCGTTGACAAAATGGCCACGTAGACCATTGCCTATTTTGTAGGGTATGGGTTTTCTATTACACGCTAATACGCTAACACACACCCGTCATGTGCTCATGCATTGACTTATGTTCATCTTTAAGAGTTCAACTTAATCACGGTATGATTGAATGATTTAAAGAGAATAGTTGTTAGCATATTAAAGCATATAGCATGAAGCGTACACCTCCACTGTGTAACATAAGAAATGTTACCAGTATTTTGTGTTTTGAAACTCGAACCGAACAACGATTCAGTACAGTTCAGGGATCAGCGTCAATGGGTTCGTTCGGTGTCAAAATTTGGATGATGTCAGTATGATGTGATTAATATAATTTAATTAAAAATTAAAATATTATGTAAAATGTCCAACAGTAGGTTAACATCAAGTAAGGTATACTAGTACATGCTTGATGTTTCAAAGTTATTTAATAAGAAAATACAAATAGCATTAGAATAATCAACTAGTATTTCATATGATTTCATGTCTATTCCATAGTTTAGAATTAATTTTGGAGATTTATTTGAAACACAGCACTAAAATTTAGGACTATCGATAAACTGTGAAATATTTCTATGTGTGTCAACAGTTTTGAGATACTCTGGGGGTCGAAATATAAAATTGTTAAAACTTTGAACCCAAATTAAAATTTCCTCGTATTTCTCCTTTGACGCTAGGGCACTCACGTTGCGTTCTCTGACTCTCTTCTATTCTCCTCCTGCTTCTACCTTTCCTTCCTCCGCAACTTTTTCTTCCTACTCTTTCTTCTTCCCCTTTTTTTTTTATCCCGTTTTCTGTTCCAGATTTCGTTGTGCTACTCTTTTCTCCTCAAACTCACAAAATATAACATTTTTATCTTATTTTTTTTAAAAAATTGCTCTCTTCTTGATCTCTTTTTTTTTTCTGTTGCTATTTTATTTTATTTTTTTTTACTTTTTCGACACGAGTACGATTAGATCATATTCAATAAATACATTTAAGATCATATATGATGGGATAGAGATGGCTAGTCAAATGAGGAAGATGGCTTGCAGATTTTGAGACGGCTGGTCAAAGGAGGAACATGGGTTTGAAGGTTAGAGTAAAAAGAAAGCCAAAAAAAAAATAGAGAGAGTAAGCAGAATAGGGAAATGAAAGAACTCCAGTTCTTGTTACCCTATCTTATACGTTGTCTACGTCCCCCCATGCATATACACAAGGAATTAAGCATTCCTAGAACGATGCAGAAGTATATTAACTTGCTTAATGACAAATTAAAACGATGCTATTTGCAAAAGTATAGTATTAACTTGCAAAATTTGAGGTAATTGTTGGGTTTTGATTCAAGGTCATCGATCGGTTAAACATTTGCCCCTTAAATTCTTGATTTTTTTTTTTAAATGTCGCCACAGGTCACTAATTTGGCCATTAACTAATTATCTGGATGATCGTAAAAGTGCATGTTGTGACCTCAAATACCCTTGAAAGTATATTAAACTTCACCGAGCTACGTATTTTATACATTATTCACCCAAGTTTTCCGTTAATGTAATGTTTGAAAAGCTGATCGAGGGTTATTTCCTCATGTTCTGAAATAATAGTAGTGTATGTATGTAACCAATTTTTTTCCCCACCTTAACCTACACTTCACATAATACCATAATCTCATTGAGAAATATTTTCATCAAAATGAGCTTTACCACTGAATTTTTAATGATTTGACGGAATATGTGGCATGGCATGTAAAGATGATGTGCTTGGCTCTTAAGACTCACCTTATGTGATAAAAACATTAGTTACGTGACCGTGAAATCTTAACTCTTTTTCTTTTTCTTTGCAAGACATGAAGTCTTACTTTAGAAAAAATATATATGTATAAATTGATGTGTACGAGAAGAGGTCTCTGGATGCAGACTTGGTATAAGTACACCCTTCGTCCTACTTCTAGATACATCACAATCCAACCAAACTACTCATTTTACGTATGTCATTTTCTTATTGATATTGATAAATCAGATACCAAGCTTCTGGACTGCCAAATTTTAAGGTCCTTCTTACAAGGATATTATCTTCCCTAATTTATAAGATGAATAAATAAAATTTGAGCAACAAATGATGTAAAAATCATCAACTGGCATACATGACAGAGGTTGTACATGTGATGCTGAAGTAATTAGTGCAGCTGATTGCCTTGCTAGTGCCTCTTAGTCATGGTAAAACCTTGCAAAATAAGTCTATCGTTGTCCTTGTCAAAGCTCTAGAGGAACCTGGAGTTTTTTTTTTTTTTTTTTTTTCCAAATAATTTCGAAGCCTACTACAGTTGATTCTGTATAATCTTCCTACAGAGTAGATCCATGTACAGTGAATATAAAAAGAAGAAAATTGCTGAACAAGGAAAAATATCAATACAACTTAGAATTGGAAAAAGTAGATGGAATGATGTATTGAAACACAAATTAATCTCATTTCAGGTGAGGGTAATTTATTTGGATTAATTTTCTGTACACTGATAGTGTGTATATTTATATGCGTGTCAATACTTTAAGTGGCCCTTATCAAATTATAAAAGTAGTAAGGAAAGTTGATTCTCAGACTGAACCCACTCGTCACCTCAGGTGAAAGTGACCCTTTGCACATTCTTGATGCAAAAGTTATGACAATATCAACATTCTACCCCCGTACCCCCCACTGTACATTAAGAAAAAGAAAAGAAATTTCAGAAGTACTCAAGCCGAAATGCTAGCTTGACTCATAATGTTAGGACAAGTTTGAAACAATTTAAAATAGTCACAAGATTTCATCAAAGAATTCAGAAACGAAGGAAAAGTCTCATGATAGAATTCTTATTTTTTTTTTCCTTAAGAAGTAATGGCAGGGTAGGTGGATCTGAATCTCAAATATCTAATTCTTTAGATCTCAATTTTAACCACTACGTTAAGATTTTTTTGGCCTCATGATAGAATTTAATTCAGTAATTAATTAAACTAGTGTGATACAAAATAAAAACCCTCATAAGATGAAAGAAAGAAGAACCCGGCAAAAACAATTCTATGGAGAAAAATTATTATTAACAAAAATAAGAAAATTTTTTGGACAGATGGTTGGAATATTTATTTCTTAATTAAGCAGCAAGCAAAATGAAAAGACCGGAGCTCCTTGCTTTACTTGGATTTTGCATAGTCTAGGCCAGGATAACATAAAATATATTTATTTAACAACCGTGTTTGAAGGATTAAAAGTTCCTCGTTCCTCTGATCGGAGTACTCCAGTCATCCTATTCAAACTCTCTTACTCTTTTTCGCACAATTGTCAAAACAAATACCAGGTATTTGCTCAAAGTCTATTTTGGATTAGTATACATTTCAGCAATTTGGAAATATCTTACATATGATTAATCAGAATGTGGTTTAATAAGAGCTTCAAAATCTATAAATACTAGCCTAGCTTACCCAAGAATCTTCATTACAAATTTACCACATTAAATTACAGCAAAATCCCAAAAGCCACACAAAACCATCAAACTTTACACATTTTCAGCTTTCTTCTTCTTGGGGCCATGCAACGTACAGCATCTTCAGCCAAGAAAACTGGCCAACTGCTTTTCAGATACCGAAATCAAATATTAACACCTAAACAGCAGCAAAAACCATGCGATGTGTTCATCAATCACCGAGGAATCGATACGAAGAAAAATGTTGCAGGATTGCTCTACGATCATCTCAAAAGACTAGGGGTAAGCCCCTTTTTGGACAGCAAGAACATGAAACCAGGCGACAAATTGTTCGAAAAAATTGACGTGGGAATTCACCAATGCAAGGTTGGAGTGGCCGTGTTTTCACCAAATTATTGCAAATCCCACTTTTGCCTGCACGAATTGGCTCTAATGATGGAGCTACAAAAGAAGGTTGTACCAATTTTTTGCAACGTAAAACCTTCTGAACTCCATGTTATGGACAGCCGTACCTGTACATCGGAGAATTTGGAGCGGTTTAGCCGGGCTCTGGAGGAGGCGAAATACACGGTTGGACTCACATTTGATACGTCAACAGGGTGAGCATTCACGTTATTTGGAATATTACATGCATGCGCTAGAATGTTCACACTACACAGTACACACACCAGAAAAAAAAAATACAGACACACACACCTATCTACGTATTTCTTCTCACACACAGACGTACCACAATAAAAAAAACAAAAAAAAAACACACACACACACACACCCACTGCGGTACAACACTTAAAACAACACACAGATGTCTATGTATGTCTGTATATATACGTATTTCTTCACACACACATATGTATATATGTATGTATGTATGTCATGACTATATGGAGAAACAAATCTGATGTACTTTCGCTCTTAATTTCTGAATAGGGATTGGTCAGAATTCCTAACAAGTGCCTCAGATGCGGTAATGAAGAATTTGGTGGAGGTTGAAGGAGACCGGACGTATTGGAGGAGACACAAGTTTTCTTCTTCGTAAGGTTTAGGCACAAAGACCAGGGTGGAGCAATTTATACGCACAATCTTCAACTAGACTTCATTTAATTCATTTATTGATTCCTTTTTCTTTTTCTCCGATTACTTTGTTCCATTAATCAAGTCCTTAAAAGCTCTGGGAGACTACATTTTAGCTCTCTACTAGATTTTGCACAGTCTTACCCTTCATCTGAAGTCAAAATTCATAATGCTAGTCAGCCAAAGGGTTGTAGCTAATTAGCTTTAATATCTCGACAACAATGTAAATGTGTCTGCAGATATTTGTAAAAACTGTGTCCATTGTAACTCTTACACATTCATTTTTCTTCTCCTAATAAATGACTGATCTCAGTAGTTAAAGACTCTCTTGCACTTTTTTTTTTTTTGTCTAAGCGCAACTCTCTTGCACTTCTGTTTGAAGCGCCAGCTATCCCCTCAAATACTTTATGCAACTATTAAGGAACAGCCAGACTTGTCTGATTGTCTCTGGACTCTGATGGTAATAAAACTATGAGAGAACTACACAAATGTTGACAATGGGTGATCTCCCTCAGAGGGAAGAGTAGTTAAACACCGTGAAAAAAACAAAGAAATCCAGGTTTTTGTGAAATTTGATACTATGACAAGTTATTCCGCTAACTAGGTTGTAATTTTTCCCCTCAAAGCAGTTGAGGAACTTGGAGAAAGAGCCCTGATACTCTTCCCATCAAAAGGCATTTCAGTTATATCGTGTCAAGCAATCCTCTTCGCACTCAACTGATAATCAATCATTTTCGATCCATATCTTTGATCATTGGATTCTTGCTAATGTTTCTCCATCTGTTCTGCATTTCTATGGTTAATGAGATATAATGCTGCAAAATAAACAAATAACATAAGCATCAATGCATTGCTAATAGCTTTATATGCTTATCGGAGATGCCAATTACCGGGAAAAAGCTGCCTAAGCTGATTAATCAACACTTATAGTACAGCCAGTTCTAGTTGGCATAGATTTCTTATAAAATGAGTGCCATCAAATAAGCGTGTGTTTCTTTTTCCATAGTATGCCTTGGATTTCCTTTGATGTCACCTAATCTTTTTCACACATGATTTCTAACAGCATTGAGACAATGGCTGTCCTGATCACAGTCGCAACCACGAAAGTTGTCTTACTTCATACATTAATTTCGTAGAAAGAAGAAACTGAAAATATAACCGATCTGTCTTGGTAATTCCTATAACGCGTAGCACTTAGCAGTGATCATTGCTTGCTGGCAAGTTTCATTTCCATTTCCTCTCCATGAAGAAAATGATAGAATCTGCGCATTAATGGTTAATATGATTCTATGCTTTCTGGTCCTATCCATTGTTATTCTTGCTCTGAGATCTTGCTGTAAAATATTAGGAGAGGAATGTCTGGCATGGGAGCTACATTATTATTTGAACTATGTTTTGTTTTTTTTTTTGCCAGGATTTATTTTTCAACTCTTAGAAGGCGTCAAGTTATCCTTGACGGTATTTCAGGTACAGCAGTGAATTGCAATATCATGCAAGAATCAACTAAATACACCAATTTTTGAAGAATCAACAATTTGACCATCGAGGTAAACCTAAGACATACATTTCCCTGAGAAAAATAAAACCAACAAAAGTTCGCTTTATCTCCACACTTCTGACAAATCAAAGAACCACACTTGAAAGAATCTGGTGCTAACGTTAGAATTTCGAGCTGATGGCTTCCAGATTGTGGATGGAAAATACAGTCTCGAGCTCTTTCAACGCAGAATTTTCGGGGCACATATCTTACAGCATTTGTGTGCAAACTGCCAAACTAGGCAGCTGTAGTTGTACTTGTACACTTGTTATCGTTTGGTTCGTTCCATGAACTAGAATACCACATTTCGCAATTTGTCACTTTTTAGCCTCCTTTAGGTAGAGGCTGTCCAAGATTGTTGTGGAAGAAGCTAATGGATTCTAGTTCACGAGTTTTAGACTCCCGCACTCATTATGTTACATTTCTTTTTTTTTTTTAATTTTAATATCACTTTTTAGCCTCCTTTAGGTAAAGGCTGTCCAAGATTCTTGTGGAAGAGGCTAATGGATTCTAGTTCTGAATTTGGTTCTGTTGCATGATGGAGCTGACCTTTCTCATAAGAAACCAAGCTAAATAGGCAAGAAAAGTATAATCAAGACTGTTTTGTTTTATAATGGTTGGAATGGAATGTCTTTGACCAAGAAAATTATTTCAACTCTCTATTGTTGGAAGACCGTGGACCGTTAGTCCAATCCAAAAAGCTATCATTCATCTGAGTTTCTCTTGATGCAGCTGCCTTGTGACGAAAGTGCCCATTTCACTGTTGTTTGACCTTTTTCTCTTCAAAACCGCCATTTTTACTTTTCTCTTCTAAGGTCAATTATTTCGAAAATTAGATACTTATTTCAGAAAGAGAAGGATTGAGCACGATACTTTTCCTAAGCGGGAAAAAAATACAAGTCTCAACTCTCAAGTCTCAAGCCCTACTTTTTTTAACGCCCAATTCAGAAACTGGTTTTAGTAAGCCCGTGAGCTACCCATGGTATTATATTTGAACACGCCGTATGTCCTTTCACATTGTGTCTTGTACGAAACTAGAATTTGTATTTGAACAATTCTTTCAAGCCCTTATTTTAACTTTGAAATAATTTCAGGTCCGTTTGGATGGTAGATTATTTGAGAAATATTATCTTAAATAATGAAGTAATATTGTAGAACTTTTGTGATATAATGCATGTATGTATGATAGAAAGGTAATTGAAAATTGTATTTATGATACAAGTAAAACAAAATTTGCATACTTTTTTTGTGCAAATCTTGATAACCAAACAGATCTCCGAGTTGCATGACAAGTGCATTTACATCCCCTTACGAACAAACAAGTGGTTTCACAAAGGGGGTTTTCTCAATTAATTAAAATGTGACTCAGTCACTACTACGTATACAAAATTTATGATTTTTTTCTCCCATTTTTTGCCATATATACTAATATTATAATTTTCCTTTATCTTCTCGATCAGTACTTGGTAGATGAACAATTCCTTTCAAAAAAGGCAGAACGAGAAAGAGACATTTCTTTTCAACCAAAAACAGGACAATTCCTTTCACATGTGACGTACACAGGCACAAATTTCTTGTTTGAACCATTTTTAGCCCTCGACAATACATTCCCAGCGCTTTCCTTCTTTTCGGTTTATCCTATCCAAAACATAGCGGATATGGACAGAAAAGCGACATTGAGACCTCAACCAATCTATGCTCCAGCCGGGTTTTGAAGGAGTGAAAAAAAAAAAGAAAAATCAACAGATAAACTCAAAAGAATCTAACTTTGCAATTGATAGCAACAGTAAATAGACATTTATCTAAATAATAATAATAATCGATTACCTGTCTGGGGCATGTCTAATACCAGCTCATCCCAATGCTTGAAACCTGTCATTTTTTTAATCCAAAGAGTTTCACAACAGGGTGCTTTACCTTTTTCAATTGATGCTGTAGGAGATATTTGAAGGAGTTTTCTTGGAAAGTAGCATCTCTAACAGACGGGATCCTATTGCTCGAAAACCGTCAGGCAAATCCCTGATTATGAGGAACTTGCTGTTCTTGCAGCTGAGACACTTTGTGAGCATGCACCTCTTTACTAAATTCCTCCTCCTTTGCATAGCATATGGTAGCCATTTATCCCCTTATATTTCTAGCAGGGAACCTTGCATGCATTAATCTTGAACTGCATTTGTAGAAACATGCATGATGACGTTCATTTTTATTTCTAGCTTTACTTAGTTGACATATTTGGACTGCTCCATTCGTTTCAAATTGGATAAGTCATGTAATCTTGCATTCATCTCAAAAAATTACCTCATATTTCATATGTATATCAAAGAATTCTTAGCATTTACTTTCCTAGAATATACAAATATGAAAAAAAAAAAAGATTTGTACTCCCATTAGTTATCAACTATCTCTTTAGTACTCACATGGAAATTACATCAAATTCAGTGGGCAACAAGTGTTTTCTTTCCTTTTCTTTTCTTTTTTTTTTGAAATATTGTAAATGATGAGGCCTATACCTGCGCTTTAAATTTTAACCTAATCCCTCGTTAACTGCAAGTGCACGGGTCGTGAATCGTAGTATATAAGAAAATTAGGATCGATCCCACAGGGAAATCAACTATGAATTACTAAGGCTTTTGGCTCCCTTTATTATCTAAACTTTCCAACAATTTCAACTAGACTAATCAACTAAATGCTAAAGTAGTACAATGCAAGTTAATAACTCGAAGTAATTCAACTAAACATTAATGTTTTAGGGTATAGAATCCACCAAATGTACCTAAACATGAATAAATTAGCTAAATATCACTAATACTCTTGTCTTGTTGAGGATGCATTCCTCTCAAACCATCGGAACTTGCTTTCACCAATGAACCGAACTTAGTCTACACAAGCATTTCCCAACTTTCGTGGTGAAATCTTAGGCATAAACCAGCTTCTAGCACAAGAAATGTGATAAACATCCATCTAAGTGCACCACTACTTTCGTGTGTCCACTCCTTAGGTTTCATTCATTCATTTTTCATTATTGTCAACTATTTTCATAGACTAATAACAATTAAAATGGCTTGTAAATGATGATCAAGCATTCACAAGTATTAAATCATGAATAAATGAACTAGCAAGTACAAGATGTAGCAATAATCACTTCATTCATCCATATTCAAGTCACAAGTAGTTTCATCTATCTCTAGAACAAGAAAATTTAGCTAGACATGGTAGATTTAGCACCAAAACTCTTATCTTTAATGTAACAAAGCATTAGTAAGACAAATAAGAGAGTAAAGATGAAGAAATGCTCATTCAAATGGAGAACTATGATCTTCAAGCTCCATCATCCTCATTTCCATCAATAATCCTTTAGTACATCAAGAGTTCTTCAAGTTTTTCAATAGAAAGAAAAACTAGATCTACCACTATATCTAAGTTAAGCTAGAGACAAGAAAAAGAATCTCCTTTTTAACTTCCTTTCTCCCTACTTTCAATAATGTCCTCCCCTTCCATTTTAACTTGTCTCTTCACTTTATATTCCAAAAATGCCCTTAATTGGAATCTCCAATATTACTTCTTCAAATGTACAAAGTGCATTTTACAGCTTCCAGCCGGAAATTGTTGTGAAACATGAGTCAAAAGGTAAGTGTGAAATGCACACAAGTTGTTCTGCAAATTGTAGAGGAAAGAGAAAGATCCGAGACCTAGGATCCGAGGGCTAAAAAACTTATCCGAGCTCGGATCATCTTTTCCATTCTTTCACGTCTCTTGCAGAAGAAGATCCGAGACCTAATTCCTAATGGATCCGAGCTCGGATCCTGTGCTCTAGGATCGGCTTCTGCAGAATAAAAACTGAGGTCTCGGATATGTGGCCTTTGGGAGGGGATCCGAGCTCGGATCCTTTTCCCCTGCTTGTAGCTTCCATCTTTTTCTTTTTTTCCGCGCAACTCCCTATCTTGCTTCATGTACACGTTAGTCTCCTTGAGTTGCCTTGCACTTTGCTTCAACTAGAGAGATTGTTCCATGCGCTCATTCCCTACAAAATGCCATATGTTCCAAGATACATTTGTACATTTAGTTCACTACAAGAAAAATTATATTTGGAGGCACAACAAAATGATGGAATAGGGAACTTTTAGAGGCACTTAGACTATTGAGGCACACACATGAAATGTCTACTAAACTACCTGTTTGGAACAGGTTGGAGGCACTTTTTAATGCCATGTTTAATGAATTTGATGCACTCACAATTGCCATGAAAGAAATTGCAAACAGGCACAAACCAATGTCTCTAAAGATGCACTATAAAGGCGTTTTACTTGGTATCAGTTTTGTCCTTTTTAGGACACTTGTACATGTTGCCAAAAGGTGTTTGTCTAGGCACAATGAAGTGCATTATATACATTAATGGAGGCAGTTCACAATGCAGTGTTTACCTGTCTTTCAGGGCATTTTCTACCGTTGTTAAAAGGAATCTTCAAACTCTCAAAAAAGTGTCATGATATGTGGTTTTAGTAGATGCATTAGTTTCAATGTAGACATTGGCAAGTGCCTCAATAGCTATCTGTTTTTTTTTTGGTGCAATTTTCATCCAAATTTTGTACTCTAATCTCCTAATACAATACGCCAAACACATAACATGCAAAAGTAAGATAGCCACTATGCCAAAGAATATAAATCTGCTTGAAAGTTTATACCTCTCATAATAAATTTTATGACCATTTCATAAAGTACACAAATCTAAAGTTAATTCAAAAACTAGCTCTAAACAAAAGGCTGCCATCCAACTCTTGCAATAGAATCCAGCAGCATCCTCACAAAAATATTCCACAAATTTGAAGTTAACTCAAAAACTAGCATTGCTTCTCTAAACAAAAGGCTGTTGTCCAACTCTTGCGATAGAATCCAGCATTGTCTTTTCTAAAAGTGCAACTATCAATCCTCATGAATCTTTACCTATACATTAAGTAAGAACACCACTTCATTATCCATCCAACTTACAAAACAGTTTTGTGTCAAAGTATACCAATTTCAGTGGCCAAGCAATCGGTGCACCAAGTGCATCTTCAATTGTCTGCAAGAGCCCATAAGGCCTAATCAATTGTTCGCTGCGTTCCACCACAATTTGTACTAGTATTTCACACCAACATGGTCCTAATGATTGTCCGCCAACAACTTTAGAAGGATCAATTCCTTGGAGGCAACCAATAGCTAGATATTTTGTTGGATCAAGCAAACTGACAATATCCACCCAATCACCTTCCTACAAGATAATTTAAAGTCATAGAATTGAATTAGATAAATTTATTTTAAAAAATTTGATAGAGTTTCCCTTGCATTTTGAACATTTCTCCAATTTTCAGCAATAAAACTTATCAACCACGACCCTACTAAGTTGAAATTGCCATGTTTTAGTATTCAACATAACCAAACAAAATAGCAGTTTAATTAATCAACAAGTTTCAAACAATAAAAGCATCCTCACATGATATAATCACAATAAATTCTTGAAAAGAATCATGAACATACCTGAAGAGAACGAGCACCAATAGGTGATTTTGAAACATGATTAGAGGATGTTGAATTTATCTAGCCACCGGTTTTTGAGCCACTATTTTGCTGCTGACACACCATTGCTTTGAGCTCTGTAAGTTCTTTGGCTTGGTCTTTAAGCTGCTGATCTTGTTCAGCAAATTTTTCTTCCATCTTAGAAATTGCTGCCTTTTGCTCCATAACAATACGCTGACAAGTGCTGCGACTAGGTGCATTACCCCATTTGTCTGATGGTGTCACACCTAGACCATACATGCGCACACGTCCATTCTTATCTTCCCTAAATACTTGGGCGAATGTATCATCACGACCAACATCATCATTAGAACCAGGAGGAAGTTGGCTAACTTTTTCTTTCAAAGCTTGTTGTATTCAAAATCTAGAAAAAGTTTAATATTACTAAAATCGATTATCTTACATCAATCAAGATAAAATCAGTCTTAAGTTAGTAGACAATTTCAGTCATTTAGGGTACTAATTTCATCAACCAATTAGTGACTCACCAATGTAGTTGCAACGTCATCATTTCCCGGGTTTCCATTTGAGTCAGTATAACAGTGTTCGAACATGTCAACTCGTGATGGAAGATGACCTAATTTTTTCATCTATAGAAAACGATGTCTCCATAAGACCACTAGGTGATACAAGGAAAAACTAAATTAAACTAAAATGTTAAACAGATTTACCAATTTCTTTTGAATTTGAGCATACGATTTCTTCCCTGTCTTATGATTCATTGTTTTCTTGGTCCGACTCATCTTATTCTTCTCGCTGGTATTATGAAATTATAGAAAATAGTAGAAACTTATAATCTCAACATAGTGATTGATATTTAATAGTTAAAACAACTATACCTTTGTTTCCTCTAAGCTCCAATAAGCCAGAAGATTTCTCCACTGATCTTTCAAGATCCGTTGATCCCTATTGTTAATTTGACTCTCAATGGATTCATTTGGATTGTAATATTTTGCCTTTAAAGCTGATTTCCAATTTCTCCATTTTTTGCCAATAGATTTCAAAGTCCAGAAATCTGCACCTGGAGGAAGACGAAATTTTTCCTACAATAACACCTCCAATAGTTAGATACATATTTTTGTCATATAAAAGGTACAGATGTACATTTGTATCAAGAAAAATATGTATTACCTTCACTAGTACAAGCATGTCTTGCTTCTTATCAGTTGTCATTTCACGCCAATCTGTCACGTCTATAGGAGCATACTTTCCATTTCTTGCTATTGTTCCTAAGAACTCAGCAAATTTGGACTTGTTCTTGCCAACAGGCTCACTATCCTTATCAAATCTAACTTTGTATCGATGACAACTACTAGGTTTACCCCATATTTCTGTCATATATGTTGGCCCTCTAGTTTTTCTTTGTGAATTTTCATCTGCATTTTCTTCATCTACAACCATGAAATATGACCCTAGTGAATTTCATTACCAAAAGAACTAGTAGAATTGAAATTTTGAAACTGGATCTCAAGAATGAACTGCAAAACTTAGCGTGACTTATTAGAGATGTACCTGTAGAATTAGGCTCCTCAATGTGATTCTGATTTTCAGCTATATCCTCGGGTTGATCAACAAGTGTATTTCCATTAATCTTCTGTCTTTTAGTCCTTGCCATTCCTACAAATGAAAACATTTAACAAAAGGAAGAACACAAATGCAAAAAGGATAGCAAAATCTCAAACAAATATGATAATAGTAAGGCTATAACTAGACCGAAGTTTTTCATCTACAAACAAATCAATTTTAAAGTGCAAGTAGGTGGGTTAAAATAGAAATTTCAAAGTAGGCAAATGCAAAGACAAAACAAGGATAATCTGAATTTGCATCGACAAAAAGTGCATATGAAATTGGGACTATGTTTATAGTTACAACTTTTACAGTTTTAATAGCAAAAACTAAGCATTTCAGCAATTCAGGCTAGTGGAGGATTTCATCTCCATCATCTTCTCGAACCCATCGAATGTCTTCATTTTCATTGTCCATTTGAGTTGCTAAGGTTGACGGGTATTTTACATACGTGCAAGCTAAAAAATACCGAATTACACCCGTTCACTGCAAGTATACAGATCAACTAGTAGTTTAGGGTATATATCGGGTCGATCCCACAGGGAAGAGTGAACAACTACCGGTATTACTAAAGTTTCTTTATTATTTAGACTATCAATTAATGATAAGAAATTTAACCTACTGCACTTATACAAGAAATTAACAAATAAAAACTCCTTAGGTTGTGGTATCCCTAACTACTCATGCAAGTGCTATATTTGGATCATTAATTACTACATCTAGGCTAATTATGGTGTAATTTCCTTATGCATTTGAATCCTACTTTCGTAGTGAATCAATTATACTTATAACTAATCCATACATATTCTCATGGTTATGAAATTAGCTACAAGTTCATTTCTTCAGTGAAATTACATGAAATGAATCACTAAAAATCACATAGGTGCACCTCTACTTTCGTGAGTGTACTCCCTATGTTTTGCACTTATTGAACTAATGTTAAATCTCAATTTTCATTGCAGAAATAACACCTTAGATAATCACAATTAATGGTACCAGATTAATCATGATTTAAAGAGTTAAAGTGCTAAATAACTTGCTCAAATCATAGCAGTTAAATAGCCAAATGATAAACACTAACAATCATAGAAAGTTCAACCAAACCCAAGGCATAAACTTTAGAAACACATAATAGACATAAATTCCAGAACTTGCATATTAACTATATTTAAGAATCCAATACAAAAGATAAAGAGTTGGAGAAGAGATAACCCATGTCACTTGAGCTTCAACTTCTCTTTCTTCATCTCCATTTTCATCCTAATCTAGCCATTATACAAGAATGGATGAACTACACTTATTACACTATCCTACACTAAGGAAATGGAAGAACTACATTTCTGCACTCTTCAAGCTTCTCCCGTCTGATTCTAGACCTCAAATGTCTCTGCATATAAGCTGATGAAAAGTCCTTCCCTTACCAGTCAAAAATTTCTACTATGATTCTCCAAATCTGAATTTGTTAAGGGAGTCAAAAATAATGGCTTTTGACTTGGAACCTTGGCTATATCTCTTCCTTATGTCTTCTGAAGCATGTGCAACCTACGTTTTCTCTCCAACTCTAGCTGGAAAGTAGTGTGAAGATGAGAAAAATGGCTGAGCAAATTACAGAAATTCGGCTGCCAGACACGTTTTTACTTTTGACCTCACTTCAACTGCATTTTTCTCCATGATGAAGGCCGAACTGGCTTTTGTGCAAAACACAAAAGTTGTAGCCCTTTTGAATTAGAGTTCCAATGCTTCAAGAATCATCTAATTTGGAGATCGACGGACGGAGATATGGTCAAAATACCATAGACTGGTCAATTCTGGGCTTCAGCTTTCGACCATCCAGATAAGTTTCTGTGTTTCGACCTTTTGACCAAGAAATCGGCTGAATTGGACTTTGATGTCTTCATACCAAATGTAGATATATCTCTTAGCTTCAAAATGGTACCAAGATCACCTTGATCCGATCATTGTAGCTTCTGATATAGTCAAAATACGAAAATGTGTCTGAGTTGTCAAAGCTGACTTTTCTTGATTTTTGTCCTCAAATTGCATTTCTTCCTTTTACACTTCATATTTTATTTTCACCACTTTAATCCATCATCAATCATCCAAATATCTTCTCAATGCACTTCATTTGATGATTGAATCATTAAACCTACAAAATATGAAGTTTTTCCCATAAAAATCAATAGAAATGCAATGTTAGCCACTTTAACATAAAATGTAGATTTTTACCAAAACCTTAGTTATTTTAGTTATAAAACTAAATAATCAAACCAAAATTAACTAATAAAACACACTAAAAAATACGTAAAATATATTCTTATCAAATACCCCCACACTTGAACCATTGCTTGTCCTCAAGCAATAAGAAATACAAACCAACAATGATCCAAAATTTGAAAATAAACATATGTAGCATTTCAACTTCATTTCCTCAAAACAAAGTAAATAACCATTATGCAATTATTCAATTAAGTTCAAGTACTCATAATATCAAGTAAAGGAGAGACAATTATACCGTCATTATAACAAATTCAAATCAATTTTTCATATTTACCCAATTTCATACGCAAGTAACTCATATGGCCAATAATATGCTTTCTAAACCCATGATCATCTTTTTATTCTATTTAAACAGATATTTATTCATATAACGTAGCTAAATATTACTTAAGTTGTGAAAGTATCTTTTTACGCGAGGATCGACATTTTTAGATGAAGATCACCGGTTACTCAACACTTCACATACTCAAGTTGCTTTGCATACTCTTAATTCAAGTACCTTTTTACGCGAAAGTCGACATTTGTAGATGAAGACTCCCGGTTACTAAGTACAAGAATCATTGGAGTAGAATAAATCTTTTTTTTTTCTTCTTTTTTTTTCATTTTCATTTTTTTTTTTGACATAAAGATAATAACATTCCCTCGAAAGCATAATCATGAGAAGAGTATTGCAATTATTGACCATATTTATCACTTAACTTATAACATCCAACAAAGAGAAGAAATTTCATCAAATATGCAAAAAAAATATAGGCATAATTTTCTCCACTTTAAAAGATATACTTTCCTACAAATGCAAAAATTATAATCACATAATAGTCATTTCCAAGTTAAATGAGAAAAGAAGTGCTTAAACCACATATATTTATCTCAAATGTAGAAGGAATTTGAACTACTAATGGTATGGAACTTTGTTACCCCTTTGGATGAAATTTAAAATTTAAAATTTTTTTGGGGGCAAATTTGCAATTTTGGACAAGATGTTAGAAAAATTTTGAATTTTAACACAAGTCCAATATTTGCAACTAATAAGTCAATCACATACAATATATATAATCTCAATTCTCCCCCTACACTTAACATACACATTGTCCTCAATGTGTAAAAAGGAAAATCAAGAGAAAGAAAGTAAAACTCCCCTATGTAGTGATTGAATATGAAGCTTCAAAATCCAGTGTCCGTGTAACTCCAACGCTTCATAAGTTCCATTGAATAACCATTAGTAATAATAATCGAAACATAGAAAATAAGAAACAAAAGTGATAACAAAGGCTTAATAAAACAAAACGGCGATCCGTAATTTCAAACCTTTGTTTTGGTGATGTACCTATATAAAATATACAATAAGCAACTCAAGGTACAAGAAAATATATGAGGAAAAGAAGAAAAAGAGAATCAAGGAAACTGCATTTTTTTTTTTTCAAAAAAAAAAAAAAAAGTGCTCAGAAAACGTGACTCATCAAAACGCGCCACCAAGCCGCGTTTTGTGAAGTCGCGTTTCTTCACATATCTTGCAGGATCGAAAACGCGGCTATGCTTAAAAACGCGACTTCATGTCGCGTTTCTGAAGGCGCGTTTTCAATTTTTGATCAGGCTGGAAAACGCGAATTGGTAGAAAACGCGACT
Source organism: Coffea arabica (assembly GCF_036785885.1). NCBI lineage: Eukaryota > Viridiplantae > Streptophyta > Magnoliopsida > Gentianales > Rubiaceae > Coffea > Coffea arabica. Next base: position 11,251,529 of record NC_092313.1, on the reverse strand, counting down.
TTCTGTCGCGTTTTGAAGGCGCGTTTTCTTCAGTATAGGCGCAGAATTGAAAACGCGATTATGGAAAACGCGATTCTAAGGCGCGTTTTCAGCCCAAATGCATTTTCTTCTGCGAAATTTTTGCAGAAAGCCAACTTTGAAAAATTACCATTGGTATCCCAACACTCAAAATGCATCATAGATCATTTGTTTGTTAAAATACTCAATACATGCACATGTAAAATGATCAAAATATGCATTTTAACCCCTTCTAACAAATCAAAAACAACAATTACTCAAATTGAGGGGTTGAGTTCCTTGATCAAATTTCGCCTTTTTCACCTCATTTGGTCACTTTTGCTTCCATTTCCCAAACCTACAAATGAAAAATAACAAAATAACTCAAACACATACTTTAAACATAAAATCACACCAAAATAACATAAATAGCCAAAACATTGGGTTGCCTCCCAATAAGCGCTTTTATTTATAGTCGTTGGCTCGACTATTGAACCTCATTTTTCAAGGAGGTTTAGTTAACGAATAATCCACCATTTTAGGTCGTGGTGGATCATTAAAAAGGTGACTTTATAGCAAAAGTCACATATTCTAATGATGTGAGAGATGGAAGTGGCTTACCTATTCCAAGTGTTTCATAAATATTACCTTGAAAATACACCACTTGAGAACTTACCAACGGGGATGCCATAAGAGTATCTTGGGCAGGAATACCTTTAGAACCTATACTTTCACTGCACTCCTCAAGAGGGGTGAAAAATGAGTCATTAAAACTCACCTCTTGAGGCTCAAAATTAGTTTCAAAGGTATTATCATATGAAATGGATATTTGCTCATTGAAATATAATTGAGATTCATCATTTTCATCCAAATGCAATCCATTTTCACATACAATATTTTCACCATTCATGCTAGGATCATTTTGCAAATTATTAGAAGAAATAACTTCACACAATACATGTAATTGATCTTTTATTCTACCAAAGTGAGAAGCCAATTCATCTATCATTTCCTCAATCCTATCAAAACGGTCGGAAGTCACATTAGCTAATTTTTCTATAGCTAACTCCCAAGATGGTTTTGCTTTATAATGGACATTTTCAGATTGGTAATCATAAAAATATGGATAATCACTATATGCACATTGATTTTCCCAACCATAAGAAAGAGAATTGCTCCAATTAGCACTGTATTGATCAAAATAAGGATTGTAATGCTCTAATTCATCATAGTAATCCACATTTTGTGCTTGCATACATGTATTAGTTGCATGATAACCTCCACACAAGTCACAAATCACATGATAAGAATTAAAAGTATTAACATTCCTCCCTTGCTCAATTTCATTTATAATTGTGTCCATTTGAACTTGTAACATAATTACATCAAATTTTGCCTTTAAGCACTTCAAACCATCTTCAAAAGACATACATTCAGTAAATTCTTGGTTACCTCTGTTGAAGGAGCTTTGCACTAGGCAACCATCCATTGCCAATCTTTCATTTCTCAAGCTTTGTCCTCCCAATTCACCTACCCTCCTCATTATCTAAAATTACTTTTAAACAATCTCAAAAGTAAGATTAGTTAAGAAGGATAGATTCCAAGACACAAACTAAAACAGAAAAAAAAATAAAAGTTGACTAAAAAAAAAATGATATAAAACACATAAGATACAACAAAAACAACAAAAATAAAAAAAAATTGTCTAAATTAATAAAGTTGCTCTTCACACCGATATTGCCAAATCTTCCCCGGCAACGGCGCCAAAAACTTGACGAGTATTTTACATACGTGCAAGCTAAAAAATACCGAATTACACCCGTTCACTGCAAGTATACAGATCAACTAGTAGTTTAGGGTATATATCGGGTCGATCCCACAGGGAAGAGTGAACAACTACCGGTATTACTAAAGTTTCTTTATTATTTAGACTATCAATTAATGATAAGAAATTTAACCTACTGCACTTATACAAGAAATTAACAAATAAAAACTCCTTAGCTTGTGGTATCCCTAACTACTCATGCAAGTGCTATATTTGGATCATTAATTACTACATCTAGGCTAATTATGGTGTAATTTCCTTATGCATTTGAATCCTACTTTCGTAGTGAATCAATTATACTTATAACTAATCCATACATATTCTCATGGTTATGAAATTAGCTACAAGTTCATTTCTTCAGTGAAATTACATGAAATGAATCACTAAAAATCACATAGGTGCACCTCTACTTTCGTGAGTGTACTCCCTATGTTTTGCACTTATTGAACTAATGTTAAATCTCAATTTTCATTGCAGAAATAACACCTTAGATAATCACAATTAATGGTACCAGATTAATCATGATTTAAAGAGTTAAAGTGCTAAATAACTTGCTCAAATCATAGCAGTTAAATAGCCAAATGATAAACACTAACAATCATAGAAAGTTCAACCAAACCCAAGGCATAAACTTTAGAAACACATAATAGACATAAATTCCAGAACTTGCATATTAACTATATTTAAGAATCCAATACAAAAGATAAAGAGTTGGAGAAGAGATAACCCATGTCACTTGAGCTTCAACTTCTCTTTCTTCATCTCCATTTTCATCCTAATCTAGCCATTATACAAGAATGGATGAACTACACTTATTACACTATCCTACACTAAGGAAATGGAAGAACTACATTTCTGCACTCTTCAAGCTTCTCCCGTCTGATTCTAGACCTCAAATGTCTCTGCATATAAGCTGATGAAAAGTCCTTCCCTTACCAGTCAAAAATTTCTACTATGATTCTCCAAATCTGAATTTGTTAAGGGAGTCAAAAATAATGGCTTTTGACTTGGAACCTTGGCTATATCTCTTCCTTATGTCTTCTGAAGCATGTGCAACCTACGTTTTCTCTCCAACTCTAGCTGGAAAGTAGTGTGAAGATGAGAAAAATGGCTGAGCAAATTACAGAAATTCGGCTGCCAGACACGTTTTTACTTTTGACCTCACTTCAACTGCATTTTTCTCCATGATGAAGGCCGAACTGGCTTTTGTGCAAAACACAAAAGTTGTAGCCCTTTTGAATTAGAGTTCCAATGCTTCAAGAATCATCTAATTTGGAGATCGACGGACGGAGATATGGTCAAAATACCATAGACTGGTCAATTCTGGGCTTCAGCTTTCGACCATCCAGATAAGTTTCTGTGTTTCGACCTTTTGACCAAGAAATCGGCTGAATTGGACTTTGATGTCTTCATACCAAATGTAGATATATCTCTTAGCTTCAAAATGGTACCAAGATCACCTTGATCCGATCATTGTAGCTTCTGATATAGTCAAAATACGAAAATGTGTCTGAGTTGTCAAAGCTGACTTTTCTTGATTTTTGTCCTCAAATTGCATTTCTTCCTTTTACACTTCATATTTTATTTTCACCACTTTAATCCATCATCAATCATCCAAATATCTTCTCAATGCACTTCATTTGATGATTGAATCATTAAACCTACAAAATATGAAGTTTTTCCCATAAAAATCAATAGAAATGCAATGTTAGCCACTTTAACATAAAATGTAGATTTTTACCAAAACCTTAGTTATTTTAGTTATAAAACTAAATAATCAAACCAAAATTAACTAATAAAACACACTAAAAAATACGTAAAATATATTCTTATCAAATACCCCCACACTTGAACCATTGCTTGTCCTCAAGCAATAAGAAATACAAACCAACAATGATCCAAAATTTGAAAATAAACATATGTAGCATTTCAACTTCATTTCCTCAAAACAAAGTAAATAACCATTATGCAATTATTCAATTAAGTTCAAGTACTCATAATATCAAGTAAAGGAGAGACAATTATACCGTCATTATAACAAATTCAAATCAATTTTTCATATTTACCCAATTTCATACGCAAGTAACTCATATGGCCAATAATATGCTTTCTAAACCCATGATCATCTTTTTATTCTATTTAAACAGATATTTATTCATATAACGTAGCTAAATATTACTTAAGTTGTGAAAGTATCTTTTTACGCGAGGATCGACATTTTTAGATGAAGATCACCGGTTACTCAACACTTCACATACTCAAGTTGCTTTGCATACTCTTAATTCAAGTACCTTTTTACGCGAAAGTCGACATTTGTAGATGAAGACTCCCGGTTACTAAGTACAAGAATCATTGGAGTAGAATAAATCTTTTTTTTTTCTTCTTTTTTTTTCATTTTCATTTTTTTTTTTGACATAAAGATAATAACATTCCCTCGAAAGCATAATCATGAGAAGAGTATTGCAATTATTGACCATATTTATCACTTAACTTATAACATCCAACAAAGAGAAGAAATTTCATCAAATATGCAAAAAAAATATAGGCATAATTTTCTCCACTTTAAAAGATATACTTTCCTACAAATGCAAAAATTATAATCACATAATAGTCATTTCCAAGTTAAATGAGAAAAGAAGTGCTTAAACCACATATATTTATCTCAAATGTAGAAGGAATTTGAACTACTAATGGTATGGAACTTTGTTACCCCTTTGGATGAAATTTAAAATTTAAAATTTTTTTGGGGGCAAATTTGCAATTTTGGACAAGATGTTAGAAAAATTTTGAATTTTAACACAAGTCCAATATTTGCAACTAATAAGTCAATCACATACAATATATATAATCTCAATTCTCCCCCCACACTTAACATACACATTGTCCTCAATGTGTAAAAAGGAAAATCAAGAGAAAGAAAGTAAAACTCCCCTATGTAGTGATTGAATATGAAGCTTCAAAATCCAGTGTCCGTGTAACTCCAACGCTTCATAAGTTCCATTGAATAACCATTAGTAATAATAATCGAAACATAGAAAATAAGAAACAAAAGTGATAACAAAGGCTTAATAAAACAAAACGGCGATCCGTAATTTCAAACCTTTGTTTTGGTGATGTACCTATATAAAATATACAATAAGCAACTCAAGGTACAAGAAAATATATGAGGAAAAGAAGAAAAAGAGAATCAAGGAAACTGCATTTTTTTTTTTTTCAAAAAAAAAAAAAAAAGTGCTCAGAAAACGTGACTCATCAAAACGCGCCACCAAGCCGCGTTTTGTGAAGTCGCGTTTCTTCACATATCTTGCAGGATCGAAAACGCGGCTATGCTTAAAAACGCGACTTCATGTCGCGTTTCTGAAGGCGCGTTTTCAATTTTTGATCAGGCTGGAAAACGCGAATTGGTAGAAAACGCGACTTTCTGTCGCGTTTTGAAGGCGCGTTTTCTTCAGTATAGGCGCAGAATTGAAAACGCGATTATGGAAAACGCGATTCTAAGGCGCGTTTTCAGCCCAAATGCATTTTCTTCTGCGAAATTTTTGCAGAAAGCCAACTTTGAAAAATTACCATTGGTATCCCAACACTCAAAATGCATCATAGATCATTTGTTTGTTAAAATACTCAATACATGCACATGTAAAATGATCAAAATATGCATTTTAACCCCTTCTAACAAATCAAAAACAACAATTACTCAAATTGAGGGGTTGAGTTCCTTGATCAAATTTCGCCTTTTTCACCTCATTTGGTCACTTTTGCTTCCATTTCCCAAACCTACAAATGAAAAATAACAAAATAACTCAAACACATACTTTAAACATAAAATCACACCAAAATAACATAAATAGCCAAAACATTGGGTTGCCTCCCAATAAGCGCTTTTATTTATAATCGTTGGCTCGACTATTGAACCTCATTTTTTAAGGAGGTTTAGTTAACGAATAATCCACCATTTTAGGTCGTGGTGGATCATTAAAAAGGTGACTTTATAGCAAAAGTCACATATTCTAATGATGTGAGAGATGGAAGTGGCTTACCTATTCCAAGTGTTTCATAAATATTACCTTGAAAATACACCACTTGAGAACTTACCAACGGGGATGCCATAAGAGTATCTTGGGCAGGAATACCTTTAGAACCTATACTTTCACTGCACTCCTCAAGAGGGGTGAAAAATGAGTCATTAAAACTCACCTCTTGAGGCTCAAAATTAGTTTCAAAGGTATTATCATATGAAATGGATATTTGCTCATTGAAATATAATTGAGATTCATCATTTTCATCCAAATGCAATCCATTTTCACATACAATATTTTCACCATTCATGCTAGGATCATTTTGCAAATTATTAGAAGAAATAACTTCACACAATACATGTAATTGATCTTTTATTCTACCAAAGTGAGAAGCCAATTCATCTATCATTTCCTCAATCCTATCAAAACGGTCGGAAGTCACATTAGCTAATTTTTCTATAGCTAACTCCCAAGATGGTTTTGCTTTATAATGGACATTTTCAGATTGGTAATCATAAAAATATGGATAATCACTATATGCACATTGATTTTCCCAACCATAAGAAAGAGAATTGCTCCAATTAGCACTGTATTGATCAAAATAAGGATTGTAATGCTCTAATTCATCATAGTAATCCACATTTTGTGCTTGCATACATGTATTAGTTGCATGATAACCTCCACACAAGTCACAAATCACATGATAAGAATTAAAAGTATTAACATTCCTCCCTTGCTCAATTTCATTTATAATTGTGTCCATTTGAACTTGTAACATAATTACATCAAATTTTGCCTTTAAGCACTTCAAACCATCTTCAAAAGACATACATTCAGTAAATTCTTGGTTACCTCTGTTGAAGGAGCTTTGCACTAGGCAACCATCCATTGCCAATCTTTCATTTCTCAAGCTTTGTCCTCCCAATTCACCTACCCTCCTCATTATCTAAAATTACTTTTAAACAATCTCAAAAGTAAGATTAGTTAAGAAGGATAGATTCCAAGACACAAACTAAAACAGAAAAAAAAATAAAAGTTGACTAAAAAAAAATGATATAAAACACATAAGATACAACAAAAACAACAAAAATAAAAAAAAATTGTCTAAATTAATAAAGTTGCTCTTCACACCGATATTGCCAAATCTTCCCCGGCAACGGCGCCAAAAACTTGACGAGTATTTTACATACGTGCAAGCTAAAAAATACCGAATTACACCCGTTCACTGCAAGTATACAGATCAACTAGTAGTTTAGGGTATATATCGGGTCGATCCCACAGGGAAGAGTGAACAACTACCGGTATTACTAAAGTTTCTTTATTATTTAGACTATCAATTAATGATAAGAAATTTAACCTACTGCACTTATACAAGAAATTAACAAATAAAAACTCCTTAGCTTGTGGTATCCCTAACTACTCATGCAAGTGCTATATTTGGATCATTAATTACTACATCTAGGCTAATTATGGTGTAATTTCCTTATGCATTTGAATCCTACTTTCGTAGTGAATCAATTATACTTATAACTAATCCATACATATTCTCATGGTTATGAAATTAGCTACAAGTTCATTTCTTCAGTGAAATTACATGAAATGAATCACTAAAAATCACATAGGTGCACCTCTACTTTCGTGAGTGTACTCCCTATGTTTTGCACTTATTGAACTAATGTTAAATCTCAATTTTCATTGCAGAAATAACACCTTAGATAATCACAATTAATGGTACCAGATTAATCATGATTTAAAGAGTTAAAGTGCTAAATAACTTGCTCAAATCATAGCAGTTAAATAGCCAAATGATAAACACTAACAATCATAGAAAGTTCAACCAAACCCAAGGCATAAACTTTAGAAACACATAATAGACATAAATTCCAGAACTTGCATATTAACTATATTTAAGAATCCAATACAAAAGATAAAGAGTTGGAGAAGAGATAACCCATGTCACTTGAGCTTCAACTTCTCTTTCTTCATCTCCATTTTCATCCTAATCTAGCCATTATACAAGAATGGATGAACTACACTTATTACACTATCCTACACTAAGGAAATGGAAGAACTACATTTCTGCACTCTTCAAGCTTCTCCCGTCTGATTCTAGACCTCAAATGTCTCTGCATATAAGCTGATGAAAAGTCCTTCCCTTACCAGTCAAAAATTTCTACTATGATTCTCCAAATCTGAATTTGTTAAGGGAGTCAAAAATAATGGCTTTTGACTTGGAACCTTGGCTATATCTCTTCCTTATGTCTTCTGAAGCATGTGCAACCTACGTTTTCTCTCCAACTCTAGCTGGAAAGTAGTGTGAAGATGAGAAAAATGGCTGAGCAAATTACAGAAATTCGGCTGCCAGACACGTTTTTACTTTTGACCTCACTTCAACTGCATTTTTCTCCATGATGAAGGCCGAACTGGCTTTTGTGCAAAACACAAAAGTTGTAGCCCTTTTGAATTAGAGTTCCAATGCTTCAAGAATCATCTAATTTGGAGATCGACGGACGGAGATATGGTCAAAATACCATAGACTGGTCAATTCTGGGCTTCAGCTTTCGACCATCCAGATAAGTTTCTGTGTTTCGACCTTTTGACCAAGAAATCGGCTGAATTGGACTTTGATGTCTTCATACCAAATGTAGATATATCTCTTAGCTTCAAAATGGTACCAAGATCACCTTGATCCGATCATTGTAGCTTCTGATATAGTCAAAATACGAAAATGTGTCTGAGTTGTCAAAGCTGACTTTTCTTGATTTTTGTCCTCAAATTGCATTTCTTCCTTTTACACTTCATATTTTATTTTCACCACTTTAATCCATCATCAATCATCCAAATATCTTCTCAATGCACTTCATTTGATGATTGAATCATTAAACCTACAAAATATGAAGTTTTTCCCATAAAAATCAATAGAAATGCAATGTTAGCCACTTTAACATAAAATGTAGATTTTTACCAAAACCTTAGTTATTTTAGTTATAAAACTAAATAATCAAACCAAAATTAACTAATAAAACACACTAAAAAATACGTAAAATATATTCTTATCAAATACCCCCACACTTGAACCATTGCTTGTCCTCAAGCAATAAGAAATACAAACCAACAATGATCCAAAATTTGAAAATAAACATATGTAGCATTTCAACTTCATTTCCTCAAAACAAAGTAAATAACCATTATGCAATTATTCAATTAAGTTCAAGTACTCATAATATCAAGTAAAGGAGAGACAATTATACCGTCATTATAACAAATTCAAATCAATTTTTCATATTTACCCAATTTCATACGCAAGTAACTCATATGGCCAATAATATGCTTTCTAAACCCATGATCATCTTTTTATTCTATTTAAACAGATATTTATTCATATAACGTAGCTAAATATTACTTAAGTTGTGAAAGTATCTTTTTACGCGAGGATCGACATTTTTAGATGAAGATCACCGGTTACTCAACACTTCACATACTCAAGTTGCTTTGCATACTCTTAATTCAAGTACCTTTTTACGCGAAAGTCGACATTTGTAGATGAAGACTCCCGGTTACTAAGTACAAGAATCATTGGAGTAGAATAAATCTTTTTTTTTTCTTCTTTTTTTTTCATTTTCATTTTTTTTTTTGACATAAAGATAATAACATTCCCTCGAAAGCATAATCATGAGAAGAGTATTGCAATTATTGACCATATTTATCACTTAACTTATAACATCCAACAAAGAGAAGAAATTTCATCAAATATGCAAAAAAAATATAGGCATAATTTTCTCCACTTTAAAAGATATACTTTCCTACAAATGCAAAAATTATAATCACATAATAGTCATTTCCAAGTTAAATGAGAAAAGAAGTGCTTAAACCACATATATTTATCTCAAATGTAGAAGGAATTTGAACTACTAATGGTATGGAACTTTGTTACCCCTTTGGATGAAATTTAAAATTTAAAATTTTTTTGGGGGCAAATTTGCAATTTTGGACAAGATGTTAGAAAAATTTTGAATTTTAACACAAGTCCAATATTTGCAACTAATAAGTCAATCACATACAATATATATAATCTCAATTCTCCCCCCACACTTAACATACACATTGTCCTCAATGTGTAAAAAGGAAAATCAAGAGAAAGAAAGTAAAACTCCCCTATGTAGTGATTGAATATGAAGCTTCAAAATCCAGTGTCCGTGTAACTCCAACGCTTCATAAGTTCCATTGAATAACCATTAGTAATAATAATCGAAACATAGAAAATAAGAAACAAAAGTGATAACAAAGGCTTAATAAAACAAAACGGCGATCCGTAATTTCAAACCTTTGTTTTGGTGATGTACCTATATAAAATATACAATAAGCAACTCAAGGTACAAGAAAATATATGAGGAAAAGAAGAAAAAGAGAATCAAGGAAACTGCATTTTTTTTTTTTTCAAAAAAAAAAAAAAAAGTGCTCAGAAAACGTGACTCATCAAAACGCGCCACCAAGCCGCGTTTTGTGAAGTCGCGTTTCTTCACATATCTTGCAGGATCGAAAACGCGGCTATGCTTAAAAACGCGACTTCATGTCGCGTTTCTGAAGGCGCGTTTTCAATTTTTGATCAGGCTGGAAAACGCGAATTGGTAGAAAACGCGACTTTCTGTCGCGTTTTGAAGGCGCGTTTTCTTCAGTATAGGCGCAGAATTGAAAACGCGATTATGGAAAACGCGATTCTAAGGCGCGTTTTCAGCCCAAATGCATTTTCTTCTGCGAAATTTTTGCAGAAAGCCAACTTTGAAAAATTACCATTGGTATCCCAACACTCAAAATGCATCATAGATCATTTGTTTGTTAAAATACTCAATACATGCACATGTAAAATGATCAAAATATGCATTTTAACCCCTTCTAACAAATCAAAAACAACAATTACTCAAATTGAGGGGTTGAGTTCCTTGATCAAATTTCGCCTTTTTCACCTCATTTGGTCACTTTTGCTTCCATTTCCCAAACCTACAAATGAAAAATAACAAAATAACTCAAACACATACTTTAAACATAAAATCACACCAAAATAACATAAATAGCCAAAACATTGGGTTGCCTCCCAATAAGCGCTTTTATTTATAATCGTTGGCTCGACTATTGAACCTCATTTTTTAAGGAGGTTTAGTTAACGAATAATCCACCATTTTAGGTCGTGGTGGATCATTAAAAAGGTGACTTTATAGCAAAAGTCACATATTCTAATGATGTGAGAGATGGAAGTGGCTTACCTATTCCAAGTGTTTCATAAATATTACCTTGAAAATACACCACTTGAGAACTTACCAACGGGGATGCCATAAGAGTATCTTGGGCAGGAATACCTTTAGAACCTATACTTTCACTGCACTCCTCAAGAGGGGTGAAAAATGAGTCATTAAAACTCACCTCTTGAGGCTCAAAATTAGTTTCAAAGGTATTATCATATGAAATGGATATTTGCTCATTGAAATATAATTGAGATTCATCATTTTCATCCAAATGCAATCCATTTTCACATACAATATTTTCACCATTCATGCTAGGATCATTTTGCAAATTATTAGAAGAAATAACTTCACACAATACATGTAATTGATCTTTTATTCTACCAAAGTGAGAAGCCAATTCATCTATCATTTCCTCAATCCTATCAAAACGGTCGGAAGTCACATTAGCTAATTTTTCTATAGCTAACTCCCAAGATGGTTTTGCTTTATAATGGACATTTTCAGATTGGTAATCATAAAAATATGGATAATCACTATATGCACATTGATTTTCCCAACCATAAGAAAGAGAATTGCTCCAATTAGCACTGTATTGATCAAAATAAGGATTGTAATGCTCTAATTCATCATAGTAATCCACATTTTGTGCTTGCATACATGTATTAGTTGCATGATAACCTCCACACAAGTCACAAATCACATGATAAGAATTAAAAGTATTAACATTCCTCCCTTGCTCAATTTCATTTATAATTGTGTCCATTTGAACTTGTAACATAATTACATCAAATTTTGCCTTTAAGCACTTCAAACCATCTTCAAAAGACATACATTCAGTAAATTCTTGGTTACCTCTGTTGAAGGAGCTTTGCACTAGGCAACCATCCATTGCCAATCTTTCATTTCTCAAGCTTTGTCCTCCCAATTCACCTACCCTCCTCATTATCTAAAATTACTTTTAAACAATCTCAAAAGTAAGATTAGTTAAGAAGGATAGATTCCAAGACACAAACTAAAACAGAAAAAAAAATAAAAGTTGACTAAAAAAAAATGATATAAAACACATAAGATACAACAAAAACAACAAAAATAAAAAAAAATTGTCTAAATTAATAAAGTTGCTCTTCACACCGATATTGCCAAATCTTCCCCGGCAACGGCGCCAAAAACTTGACGAGTATTTTACATACGTGCAAGCTAAAAAATACCGAATTACACCCGTTCACTGCAAGTATACAGATCAACTAGTAGTTTAGGGTATATATCGGGTCGATCCCACAGGGAAGAGTGAACAACTACCGGTATTACTAAAGTTTCTTTATTATTTAGACTATCAATTAATGATAAGAAATTTAACCTACTGCACTTATACAAGAAATTAACAAATAAAAACTCCTTAGCTTGTGGTATCCCTAACTACTCATGCAAGTGCTATATTTGGATCATTAATTACTACATCTAGGCTAATTATGGTGTAATTTCCTTATGCATTTGAATCCTACTTTCGTAGTGAATCAATTATACTTATAACTAATCCATACATATTCTCATGGTTATGAAATTAGCTACAAGTTCATTTCTTCAGTGAAATTACATGAAATGAATCACTAAAAATCACATAGGTGCACCTCTACTTTCGTGAGTGTACTCCCTATGTTTTGCACTTATTGAACTAATGTTAAATCTCAATTTTCATTGCAGAAATAACACCTTAGATAATCACAATTAATGGTACCAGATTAATCATGATTTAAAGAGTTAAAGTGCTAAATAACTTGCTCAAATCATAGCAGTTAAATAGCCAAATGATAAACACTAACAATCATAGAAAGTTCAACCAAACCCAAGGCATAAACTTTAGAAACACATAATAGACATAAATTCCAGAACTTGCATATTAACTATATTTAAGAATCCAATACAAAAGATAAAGAGTTGGAGAAGAGATAACCCATGTCACTTGAGCTTCAACTTCTCTTTCTTCATCTCCATTTTCATCCTAATCTAGCCATTATACAAGAATGGATGAACTACACTTATTACACTATCCTACACTAAGGAAATGGAAGAACTACATTTCTGCACTCTTCAAGCTTCTCCCGTCTGATTCTAGACCTCAAATGTCTCTGCATATAAGCTGATGAAAAGTCCTTCCCTTACCAGTCAAAAATTTCTACTATGATTCTCCAAATCTGAATTTGTTAAGGGAGTCAAAAATAATGGCTTTTGACTTGGAACCTTGGCTATATCTCTTCCTTATGTCTTCTGAAGCATGTGCAACCTACGTTTTCTCTCCAACTCTAGCTGGAAAGTAGTGTGAAGATGAGAAAAATGGCTGAGCAAATTACAGAAATTCGGCTGCCAGACACGTTTTTACTTTTGACCTCACTTCAACTGCATTTTTCTCCATGATGAAGGCCGAACTGGCTTTTGTGCAAAACACAAAAGTTGTAGCCCTTTTGAATTAGAGTTCCAATGCTTCAAGAATCATCTAATTTGGAGATCGACGGACGGAGATATGGTCAAAATACCATAGACTGGTCAATTCTGGGCTTCAGCTTTCGACCATCCAGATAAGTTTCTGTGTTTCGACCTTTTGACCAAGAAATCGGCTGAATTGGACTTTGATGTCTTCATACCAAATGTAGATATATCTCTTAGCTTCAAAATGGTACCAAGATCACCTTGATCCGATCATTGTAGCTTCTGATATAGTCAAAATACGAAAATGTGTCTGAGTTGTCAAAGCTGACTTTTCTTGATTTTTGTCCTCAAATTGCATTTCTTCCTTTTACACTTCATATTTTATTTTCACCACTTTAATCCATCATCAATCATCCAAATATCTTCTCAATGCACTTCATTTGATGATTGAATCATTAAACCTACAAAATATGAAGTTTTTCCCATAAAAATCAATAGAAATGCAATGTTAGCCACTTTAACATAAAATGTAGATTTTTACCAAAACCTTAGTTATTTTAGTTATAAAACTAAATAATCAAACCAAAATTAACTAATAAAACACACTAAAAAATACGTAAAATATATTCTTATCAAATACCCCCACACTTGAACCATTGCTTGTCCTCAAGCAATAAGAAATACAAACCAACAATGATCCAAAATTTGAAAATAAACATATGTAGCATTTCAACTTCATTTCCTCAAAACAAAGTAAATAACCATTATGCAATTATTCAATTAAGTTCAAGTACTCATAATATCAAGTAAAGGAGAGACAATTATACCGTCATTATAACAAATTCAAATCAATTTTTCATATTTACCCAATTTCATACGCAAGTAACTCATATGGCCAATAATATGCTTTCTAAACCCATGATCATCTTTTTATTCTATTTAAACAGATATTTATTCATATAACGTAGCTAAATATTACTTAAGTTGTGAAAGTATCTTTTTACGCGAGGATCGACATTTTTAGATGAAGATCACCGGTTACTCAACACTTCACATACTCAAGTTGCTTTGCATACTCTTAATTCAAGTACCTTTTTACGCGAAAGTCGACATTTGTAGATGAAGACTCCCGGTTACTAAGTACAAGAATCATTGGAGTAGAATAAATCTTTTTTTTTTCTTCTTTTTTTTTCATTTTCATTTTTTTTTTTGACATAAAGATAATAACATTCCCTCGAAAGCATAATCATGAGAAGAGTATTGCAATTATTGACCATATTTATCACTTAACTTATAACATCCAACAAAGAGAAGAAATTTCATCAAATATGCAAAAAAAATATAGGCATAATTTTCTCCACTTTAAAAGATATACTTTCCTACAAATGCAAAAATTATAATCACATAATAGTCATTTCCAAGTTAAATGAGAAAAGAAGTGCTTAAACCACATATATTTATCTCAAATGTAGAAGGAATTTGAACTACTAATGGTATGGAACTTTGTTACCCCTTTGGATGAAATTTAAAATTTAAAATTTTTTTGGGGGCAAATTTGCAATTTTGGACAAGATGTTAGAAAAATTTTGAATTTTAACACAAGTCCAATATTTGCAACTAATAAGTCAATCACATACAATATATATAATCTCAATTCTCCCCCCACACTTAACATACACATTGTCCTCAATGTGTAAAAAGGAAAATCAAGAGAAAGAAAGTAAAACTCCCCTATGTAGTGATTGAATATGAAGCTTCAAAATCCAGTGTCCGTGTAACTCCAACGCTTCATAAGTTCCATTGAATAACCATTAGTAATAATAATCGAAACATAGAAAATAAGAAACAAAAGTGATAACAAAGGCTTAATAAAACAAAACGGCGATCCGTAATTTCAAACCTTTGTTTTGGTGATGTACCTATATAAAATATACAATAAGCAACTCAAAGTTACAAGAAAATATATGAGGAAAAGAAGAAAAAGAGAATCAAGGAAACTGCATTTTTTTTTTTTTCAAAAAAAAAAAAAAAGTGCTCAGAAAACGTGACTCATCAAAACGCGCCACCAAGCCGCGTTTTGTGAAGTCGCGTTTCTTCACATATCTTGCAGGATCGAAAACGCGGCTATGCTTAAAAACGCGACTTCATGTCGCGTTTCTGAAGGCGCGTTTTCAATTTTTGATCAGGCTGGAAAACGCGAATTGGTAGAAAACGCGACTTTCTGTCGCGTTTTGAAGGCGCGTTTTCTTCAGTATAGGCGCAGAATTGAAAACGCGATTATGGAAAACGCGATTCTAAGGCGCGTTTTCAGCCCAAATGCATTTTCTTCTGCGAAATTTTTGCAGAAAGCCAACTTTGAAAAATTACCATTGGTATCCCAACACTCAAAATGCATCATAGATCATTTGTTTGTTAAAATACTCAATACATGCACATGTAAAATGATCAAAATATGCATTTTAACCCCTTCTAACAAATCAAAAACAACAATTACTCAAATTGAGGGGTTGAGTTCCTTGATCAAATTTCGCCTTTTTCACCTCATTTGGTCACTTTTGCTTCCATTTCCCAAACCTACAAATGAAAAATAACAAAATAACTCAAACACATACTTTAAACATAAAATCACACCAAAATAACATAAATAGCCAAAACATTGGGTTGCCTCCCAATAAGCGCTTTTATTTATAGTCGTTGGCTCGACTATTGAACCTCATTTTTCAAGGAGGTTTAGTTAACGAATAATCCACCATTTTAGGTCGTGGTGGATCATTAAAAAGGTGACTTTATAGCAAAAGTCACATATTCTAATGATGTGAGAGATGGAAGTGGCTTACCTATTCCAAGTGTTTCATAAATATTACCTTGAAAATACACCACTTGAGAACTTACCAACGGGGATGCCATAAGAGTATCTTGGGCAGGAATACCTTTAGAACCTATACTTTCACTGCACTCCTCAAGAGGGGTGAAAAATGAGTCATTAAAACTCACCTCTTGAGGCTCAAAATTAGTTTCAAAGGTATTATCATATGAAATGGATATTTGCTCATTGAAATATAATTGAGATTCATCATTTTCATCCAAATGCAATCCATTTTCACATACAATATTTTCACCATTCATGCTAGGATCATTTTGCAAATTATTAGAAGAAATAACTTCACACAATACATGTAATTGATCTTTTATTCTACCAAAGTGAGAAGCCAATTCATCTATCATTTCCTCAATCCTATCAAAACGGTCGGAAGTCACATTAGCTAATTTTTCTATAGCTAACTCCCAAGATGGTTTTGCTTTATAATGGACATTTTCAGATTGGTAATCATAAAAATATGGATAATCACTATATGCACATTGATTTTCCCAACCATAAGAAAGAGAATTGCTCCAATTAGCACTGTATTGATCAAAATAAGGATTGTAATGCTCTAATTCATCATAGTAATCCACATTTTGTGCTTGCATACATGTATTAGTTGCATGATAACCTCCACACAAGTCACAAATCACATGATAAGAATTAAAAGTATTAACATTCCTCCCTTGCTCAATTTCATTTATAATTGTGTCCATTTGAACTTGTAACATAATTACATCAAATTTTGCCTTTAAGCACTTCAAACCATCTTCAAAAGACATACATTCAGTAAATTCTTGGTTACCTCTGTTGAAGGAGCTTTGCACTAGGCAACCATCCATTGCCAATCTTTCATTTCTCAAGCTTTGTCCTCCCAATTCACCTACCCTCCTCATTATCTAAAATTACTTTTAAACAATCTCAAAAGTAAGATTAGTTAAGAAGGATAGATTCCAAGACACAAACTAAAACAGAAAAAAAAATAAAAGTTGACTAAAAAAAAAATGATATAAAACACATAAGATACAACAAAAACAACAAAAATAAAAAAAAATTGTCTAAATTAATAAAGTTGCTCTTCACACCGATATTGCCAAATCTTCCCCGGCAACGGCGCCAAAAACTTGACGAGTATTTTACATACGTGCAAGCTAAAAAATACCGAATTACACCCGTTCACTGCAAGTATACAGATCAACTAGTAGTTTAGGGTATATATCGGGTCGATCCCACAGGGAAGAGTGAACAACTACCGGTATTACTAAAGTTTCTTTATTATTTAGACTATCAATTAATGATAAGAAATTTAACCTACTGCACTTATACAAGAAATTAACAAATAAAAACTCCTTAGCTTGTGGTATCCCTAACTACTCATGCAAGTGCTATATTTGGATCATTAATTACTACATCTAGGCTAATTATGGTGTAATTTCCTTATGCATTTGAATCCTATTTTCGTAGTGAATCAATTATACTTATAACTAATCCATACCTATTCTCATGGTTATGAAATTAGCTACAAGTTCATTTCTTCAGTGAAATTACATGAAATGAATCACTAAAAACCACATAGGTGCACCTCTACTTTCGTGAGTGTACTCCCTATGTTTTGCACTTATTGAACTAATGTTAAATCTCAATTTTCATTGCAGAAATAACACCTTAGATAATCACAATTAATGGTACCAGATTAATCATGATTTAAAGAGTTAAAGTGCTAAATAACTTGCTCAAATCATAGCAGTTAAATAGCCAAATGATAAACACTAACAATCATAGAAAGTTCAACCAAACCCAAGGCATAAACTTTAGAAACACATAATAGACATAAATTCCAGAACTTGCATATTAACTATATTTAAGAATCCAATACAAAAGATAAAGAGTTGGAGAAGAGATAACCCATGTCACTTGAGCTTCAACTTCTCTTTCTTCATCTCCATTTTCATCCTAATCTAGCCATTATACAAGAATGGATGAACTACACTTACTACACTATCCTACACTAAGGAAATGGAAGAACTACATTTCTGCACTCTTCAAGCTTCTCCCGTCTGATTCTAGACCTCAAATGTCTCTGCATATAAGCTGATGAAAAGTCCTTCCCTTACCAGTCAAAAATTTCTGCTATGATTCTCCAAATCTGAATTTGTTAAGGGAGTCAAAAATAATGGCTTTTGACTTGGAACCTTGGCTATATCTCTTCCTTATGTCTTCTGAAGCATGTGCAGCCTACGTTTTCTCTCCAACTCTAGCTGGAAAGTAGTGTGAAGATGAGAAAAATGGCTGAGCAAATTACAGAAATTCGGCTGCCAGACACGTTTTTACTTTTGACCTCACTTCAACTGCATTTTTCTCCATGATGAAGGCCGAACTGGCTTTTGTGCAAAACAAAAAAGTTGTACCCCTTTGAATTAGAGTTCCAATGCTTCAAGAATCATCTAATTTGGAGATCGACGGACCAAGATATGGTCAAAATACCATAGACTGGTCAATTCTGGGCTTCAGCTTTCGACCATCCAGATAAGTTTCTGTGTTTCGACCTTTTGACCAAGAAATCGGCTGAATTGGACTTTGATGTCTTCATACCAAATGTAGATATATCTCTTAGCTTCAAAATGGTACCAAGATCACCTTGATCCGATCATTGTAGCTCCTGATATAGTCAAAATACGAAAATGTGTCTGAGTTGTCAAAGCTGACTTTTCTTGATTTTTGTCCTCAAATTGCATTTCTTCCTTTTACACTTCATATTTTATTTTCACCACTTTAATCCATCATCAATCATCCAAATATCTTCTCAATGCACTTCATTTGATGATTGAATCATTAAACCTACAAAATATGAAGTTTTTCCCATAAAAATCAATAGAAATGCAATGTTAGCCACTTTAACATAAAATGTAGATTTTTACCAAAACCTTAGTTATTTTAGTTATAAAACTAAATAATCAAACCAAAATTAACTAATAAAACACACTAAAAAATACGTAAAATATATTCTTATCAAAGGTAATTGTGCTCTGCAAATACATCTCAGTATCACATACGGGGTCTATCATAAACTCATTCCTTGGAGATGTAGCAACAACAACACTCCAGCCTTCAGCTAAGGGGTCTGCAACATAAAAAACTTGTGAAACTTGGGTTGCTATCACATATGGCTCAGGGTGAGACTTTACATTCTTGAAGTTGGCCAATGTGAATCCATCCTCATCTTGTTTTAATCTTTTGCCTTTTGATATCCAATCGCATTCAAATGAAGTGACAATTCGGCCTTCAGTGTAATTTAACTCAAGGATATTCGTCAAAATACCATAGTAAGCCATGTCACTTAAAATTGGATTATTATCTTTAGTACTTGAAAAGCTTGATGTTGTTGCATTGACAAGAACCCCACTATTTTGAGTTTTCCTTTGAGATTCTAATTGTCTTGTATGGAAGTGAAAGTCATTGACAAGAATCTTTTGATATGTTCTCCCCACGTTGTTTGGACCCCTAGCCAGAAGTTTCAAATCTTTGGAGATGTCAACACCATTAGCCACTTGAATCTGCTTAACCTATTATATAAAAAATGTAACAATGACAAAATTTCTTCTTTTTTGCATAAAAAATATAAGAGAACCTGTAAGATTGTTCAGCTTACATGGTTCGAAAACCAATCTGCAAAGTTCTCACAATGAATACACTCAATGACATGTTTTCCAGCATGTGGATTTTGCTCCTCCACCATTTTATGGTGTTGGCTGCATATAGAAACTCACTAAGTATTCAACATATATAAATTTCTGAATTGAAAGGAATCTACTTACTCAACATATGGCTTGATGTGGTCGCAATTAAATAGCACATATTGATGTCCTTTTCTCAAAATTTCATTGCTGAAATTTGTTGGAGTTCCTTTTCCTAATGGATGACATGAATGGAAAATATATCCAACCTTTCACTTGAGGTCTCGGCCACATCATCATTTCTACTTGTCTGATTAAACTTTGTTTCAACATAATCAGCTAGGTATAAGGAACAAAAATTCAAACATTCCTCGGCTAAATACCCTTCAACAATGCAGCCTTCTGGTCGACTTCTATTTTGGATGTAGGATTTCAAAGTTCCTAAATACCTTGACAAGGCAAGTTTTAATTCAGGTTTAGAATATTGAGATGAAGTTAATTACTAAAAATGTCTAAAACTTGTAAAATATTTCAATTAAATATTTCATGAGTACCTTTCTATAGGATACATCCACCGATAATGAACAGGCCCTGCTATTTTTGCTTCGCTAACCAAATGAACAGCTAGATGTACCATCACATTAAAAAAGAGCGGTGGAAAAATCCTTTCCAATTGACAAAGTATGATACCAATCTCTTTTTCCAAATGAACTAAATCTGCCGGATCTAAAACTTTGGAGCATAACTTGCGAAAATACCTGCTCAATTTGATCAAAGGAGAGCGAACTGCTTTTGATAAAGTTCTTCGCAAAGATATTGGGAGAAGCCGTTGCATCAAAATATGGTAATCATGACTTTTTAATCTAGAAATTTTTGGTGGCTTTACTTTAACACATCTAGAAATATTTGCTGCATATCTATCTGGAACTTTTATCCCTTTCAAAACTTTGCAAAATATCTCATTTTCCTTCTTTTTCAATGTAAAGCAAGCTGGAGGCAGAACACTCCTACCATTTCCTTCTCAATCAGATGCAATTCTGATCTTATACCTATATCACGAAGGTCAAGGCGTGATTTTTTATTATCTTTGGTTTTTTCCAGATTCAATAATGTAGCCACAATGCTCTCACAAAAGTTCTTCTCAATGTGCATAACGTCAAGATTATCATATTGTCTTTCCAATAGGGCAAATCAAAGAAAATACTTAATTTTTTCTAATTAAACGGCAATTCTGGATTGTCGCTAACATTCTTCCCAAGTTTAATACTATAACCAGCTAACTCATCTAAAATTTCAGACCCCATTAACCTTCCTGGTGGTTTTCCATACTCTACAGACCCATTGAAAGATTTAGCATCTTTGCGAAATGGATGATTCATTTCCAAGTACCTCTGATGGCCCATATAGCAATATTTTCCTCAATTTTGTAGATGCTGTGAACATGTGTATTTATGACATACAGGACATGCAAGTTTTCCTTTAGTGCTCCATCCGGAGAGGATTGCATAACCTGAAAAGTCACTAATGGTCCATAAAAGTGCTGCACGAAGTTGAAAGTTTTCTTTTCTTGATGCATCATATGTATTCACTCCAACATCCCACAATTCCTTTAATTCTGCTATGAGAGGTTTTAAATATATATCAATATTATTTCCTGGAGCAAATGGACCGGGTATCAATAATGACAACATAAAGTTTGGCTGTTTCATACACATCCATGACGGCAAATTATATGGCATCAATATTACCGGCCAAGTGCTATGAGTTGAACTCATATTTTTGAATGGATTAAATCCATCTGATGCTAGGCCCAACCTCACATTACGAGAATCTTGAGAAAATTCTGGATGCTGAAAGTCAAAGGTCTGCCAAGATGGAGGAGAATCAGCAGGGTGCCTCATGTTATCATCCTTAGTACGACCCTCTGCATGCCATTTCATATGGCCTGCAATTTTAGCGGACATAAACAGGCGTTGTAACCTATGTTTTAGGGGAAAATGCCATAAAACCTTATGAGGTATTTTTCTTCCCTCACCAGTCGGATCATTTTCAGATTTAATCCATCTGGATTCTTTACATGTTTCACAATGCTTTCTGCTTGCATCTACTTCCCAATACAATGTGCAGTCATTCGGACATGCATCATATTTATCATACCCAAGTCCTAATTCTTTCATTAACTTTTCAGCTTCATAATAAGACTTAGGCAAACCATCTATCGCATCTGGAAAGGCTTCTTTCAACAAATCAAGTAACATATCAAAAATTTTGTTGCTGAGTTTACCAAGACATTTGAGGTGAAGCAACCGAATCATAAAAGAAAGTTTTGAGAATCTTTTACATCCAGACTAAAGCTCTTTGTTAGAATTATCAATCAGATTGTAAAATTTTTCAGCTTCTCCATTGGGCAATTGGTTTTTGTATTCAGTTCCATCTATCTTTGTATGATCTTGTTCAGGAATTCCCAATGCATCATGAACCAAATCATGCATGTCATCAAGTTCATCCCGTACCCCATGTGAGATATCATGAGAAGTAGGTTTTGGTGCACTAGAGTAGACAAATTCTCCATGAGCTGCCCAATGGGTGTATCCTTTAACAAAACCATAAACTTTCAAATGAAGTTCTGTATTCTCCCTGGTAATACATACACCACACTTACATTCTTTACATGGACATAATATCATCCCATTTATATTTGAATTCTGAAATGCATAATCTAAGAATTTTTGCAAACCATCCCAATATTCTTTGCTTCGTCTATTCTTTTGCATCCAAGTTTTATCCATATTCTGTAACCATGACAAATTTAACCTTAAAATATGCACATTCATACATATATATATATATATATATATATATATATAAAAGCAAAAAGCAATTAAGAATATCAAGAAGCTATTTGGAAGTCAACAAGAAGATCACTGTTTGAGGTAAAAGCACAAGCCATGAGCAAACAGACCGAACCCAAAGGTATTCCACCACTAGCTATTTATCACGTATCACCAAGTAAACAGTTTTTTACACGAATCAATGTTAAGAACAAAATTTGCATGTCATATGACATATCCACTACAATGACACTCCAGTTTAGCAAAGAAATTAAGAATCCGAATGACCAAAAGATGAAAAGGAACGTACATTACAGGTTCAAACAAATGAACAAATTTAACATCATATCTGTAAATTAATCTAATTTCTAATAGAAAAAAACACAAGAATATAAGTTAGCTTGTATCTCTAGTGAAATCAATGTGCACCGTCTTCAAGAACGAACACTTTTCATAGATAGCTATCTTCAATTCAAACTTGTAATGAAACATTAATGAACTTAAGTAAAATTTTAACAATTGTATAATATTTTGAATAGGTGGTATACGTCCTTCACTAATTATTCAAGAAGAAAATAACACCAGCTTGCAAATTTCTTGACAAATATTTTGGAAAATGAGAAGGAACCAAAAGTGCTGAATGACTTTTCCTAATTATTTTAAAGAAAATAGAACAAACAAATATAGAAGAGTTTTAAACTTATCTTTTTGAGATGCAAATTAATTGTTTATATCTGTGATTAGTTTGAGTCAACCAGAACCGGACAGAACAGGAGTGTCAAGAAACAAAAGACAGATTTGACGTTGTATTATGTAACGGACACAACTGAGGCTACGCTTATCGAATTGAGATGCAATTTATACCGTTTCAAAGCTAAGATAAAGAACTACAACTTTGATGAAGACCACTCAGTCCAATTCGTAGTGTAGCTAGGTCAAAATTTCAATGTACAAAACTAGAATCTCACAAACAGGTTAGCTAACCGCACTATGGTTAAACGACAATAACTCAGGCTATCGAAGTCCGATTGAGGCGTTTTTAGGGGCGTTGGAAAGTTAAGACATAGCACTACAACTTCTATATTTTGGCCAAATACTAAGTCAGTACGCATTAGGGTGAACAGACGCAGTCAGATTGGTGAAATGTCAAAACTGTCCCTCAAGTTCTACCTATGGCAGTCAGGGGTATTTTTATCTTTTCACATGTTACAGTACTCGGATTGAACTAAAATTTTACAGGAAGCTATAAAACATCATTCCCTACAACTTTCATGTTTTGTGATAAGTCTAATTCGGCCTTCCTCATGGTCAACCAGAACCGGACAGAACAGGGCAGATTGGTTTCCAATTTCTGGCTTTTGCACATTTACTCTAGAAATCAATATCTAACAAGTGCTCTATCATCAAACCCACCAATTACTAACTCAATAACATTAATTAAGAGGTAGATAACTATAATCAAAGTTGAAAATATAAACCCTAACTCCATACCCAACAAATCAATAAAAACTAACCGATTAACCGTCATAAACCAAGAATATGAGTTTCTATTCACACTTAAACAAGATTAAGGAAGAGTAGAGGGATAGGCCGCTATGGTACCTTCCAAAAGCCCCTTGGAGGTGAGAAAGACACCACTTTCTTCCAAAAATTTCAGTACACCAAGCCTTCCAAGCACCAAAAGGTAAGTTTAATCGGTTTGGTTCGGTTAATTTCAACTCAACAAGGAAGAATCAAGGTTGGAGGTGAAGTTGTTTTTCTCTCTTTTCCCTCTCTTATTTTTGGCCAAGATGGAAGAAAAATGGAAGGGAATGAAACCAAGAAGAAAGATAAGAAGGAAGGAAACTCATTTGGTCAATGGTCCATGGATTGCCAACAAGTGTCACCACAATATTCAATCTTAATTTTTTCTTTTTCCTCCCTTTTCTTGGTCAATAATTTCGGCCCTATGGAGGAGATATTTAGGGCCAATTTTGCTGAAATAAAAGTGAGAAGATTAAGGTGATAATGTGGTGTTCAAGTGGTGCACTCAATCGGTAGCGAACGGTACCCGTCGGTCCAACCCGTTTTTCCTTATTTCGCACGTACTAGGGTTTTAACTTATATTTCACTAATTTATTATTATCACTTCTAATCACACACTTAATATCATCTAAAACTTACTCTTAATCACCAAATTTGATCCACACTCCGTACCGAATAGTCACACTACGGATAGGCATAAAAAACCTAATTCGCACTATCTTGAAAATAAAATGGAAAACCCTTAATTTTATGTTCGTTTACACTTATTGTAGGGTGATTGAGTAGCAGGGCCATTATAAAGTAATATTTTTCAAATAAAAGGGGATTTTAAGAAAAATATAAGAGATTTTCAAGTCCTCACACTCTCTCCTCCTTAAGAGAATTTCGATCTCGAAATTCATACCTTTAGTCGTAAACAACTTAGGGTATTTCCCTTGCATATCCGTTTCTAACTCTTAGGTCTCACCGTAGCCACAATTTAACTAAACAATGAAAAACACGATTTGTACCTTCTACTACCTCCGGTGGTTCAGGTACTGCCTGTTGGTTCAAGGCGTACACCCTAACTGGCACATTTGATTTAGTCCCTCCTACATTTGCTTGTTCAAGATTCAGGTGTGACCTACGGGGGCAAGTTGCAAGTTGGTGTTCGGCACTACCACACCATAAATATTTTCGTGCCTTTCGCCAACAATCATCCTCAGTATGATTGGTCTTACCACAGTACCCACAAGATACTCGAGAGGCTGAGGTCTGACCTCCTTGCGAGGCACCTCTTGCTTGTCCCTTTCCACTCGAGGCTCCGCTTGCAGTAATTTCCTTAAGTGTCCTCGAAATTTGCCTACCACCATTCCCTCGACTCATCTTAGAGGGTGGCATATCTAGATCACCTTGTTCCTGCCCGTGACTTCCACCAGGCGCACCTCTTCTTTTTGCATGAAAAACCCTCACTTGTGCCCTAACAATTTCTATTCTCTGGGCTTTCTCCAAAACATCCGTAAAAGTATTAATTTGTGCCGCCGTCAAAACCTCCTGTATGTCCACATTTAGTCATTGGACAAACCTCCTTACCATCCTTTGCTCCGTAGATATCAATTCGGGAGCAAACTTAGATAGTTTCGTGAACTGAGTCTCATACTCAGATACACTCAGAGTTCCATGATGAAACTTAATAAAATCGCCCTCCCTCTTCTCCTGAACTATCGGCGACAGATATTTCGCGTTAAACTCCCGTACGAAATTTAACTAGGTTCAGGCAGTTCCCTCTCTCCCCCATTTAGCCTGAATCACATTCCACCAGGCCCTAGCTGGTCCTTCAAACTGAAATACAGTGAAATGCACCTGTCTATCCTCCGTATAGTTTAAAACAGCAAAGATATTGATCATGGTCTCTAATCACCTCTCGGCTCTCTCAGGGTCCGGTCCTCCCAGGAACTTAGGAGGAGAGAATTTTTGAAATCTCTCGAGTGCTCTATCTTGTCCAATAGCGAGATCCCTAGGTTGGTTCACAGGGGCTTGACCCTGTTGTTCTACCAAACGGGCAAGTATATTGGTCATTTACTGAATTGCCGTTGCTACCTGGTCCCCCCCTTCCGCTCGGGGTCCAGGTTGCGGTTCAACTGTTTCAGCTCTTTCCTCTCTGGATTCTCGTACAGGTTTTTGTGCCTGTCTAGTCCCACGGCCACGGCTAGAACCGCGTCTTCGGGTAGTTTCACGTCCTTGATTCCGTCTACCCTCTATACCTCTTTTCCTACATAAGTATAAGCAAAATAAAATAGCTATAAAGGCCGATAAAAGTATTTTCAAATCATAAAACGAAAATAACATAACACATTGGAAATCATACTTTATATACATGTCAGAGCAAGTCACATATCCTATGGGACATTAACCCTAGATATTACTCAAAACTTGACGAAGTACAACCAAATATGTACGCGTGAATAGTAAGGGTCCCCAAACTCACTAATATCTTCAATTTATCCCAAGTCCAAACTATTCGCATCCCCTTTGCCTTGATTTTCGCCATCCAAACTTATCCTCATATTATTCGGGATACCGACTTATCATAAAGGTATCACTCTCCGGTACTCGGATACAGGAATCCGAAAATATGATAATTCACCACTCGAGTTAGCTAGGCTCAAGAGAAAATCAACCATTTTTTAGATTCCTACCCAACATATATATCTAAAGTCCCCAACAATAGACATTTATTTCACACTTAACAAACCAATCCCCACAGTCCGAGAACCCTCTCCCGGCACGAGCTCGATAGGAGCTCTGATACCATCTGTGACGGCCCCACCTCCCCCTAGGGCGTACCCCAAGGTCTAGCGGACCGCCTGCCCAACTCTCGTCAGGACTCACTCACTCGTAGCTCAAGAAAAATAACGTACAACCATAGAAAATAAATAACACAACCACTTCAACTTAATATATATATATACATTGATGCTCAAATCCAAATACAAAACTTCCACACACCAAAATATTTCAAAGCGTTTACAATTCAAGTACAACCAACCCTAGTCGGATGCTAGCGCGAGTACAATTCAAAATTTAAAATAATTAGATTACGCTAGTTTGTACACGTCTCACGCCTTTCTCGTACCCCCTGTAAGGAAAATAAATGACGTGAAATGAGTTAAAAGCCCAGTGAGGTTCCAAATAGAATGTTGACCATTATTTAAACGTGCAAGTATCACGTAGCAAAGTAATGAGCATGAAAAGTTCATAAAAGAGAGTAATAACACTTCAAATAGCAAATCTCAACATGAGCGAGTGTAAAGTTTTCTTTTAAAATAAAACAATAACACGAGAAGTACTAATCATTCCAAAGTATAAGGATATAGATGGCTCTCAGGAGCCAACTTCCCATTGCATCACCAGAGCTTGATCAAGTAATAGTTAACACTCCGTCAACTTTCAAGTAAGTAACCAATCCAATAGAGTACCACTTAAACTACTCTCCGTCCACCATTCAAACCCTCTACTGGGTCCAAAATCCTCAATAAACACTGGTGATAATACTCGAGTATACCGATTAGTCGAGAAGATATTGCTCCACTCGACAAAACAAAAGACTCAGGGTTCGTTACTCAATCGACCAAACCCGTGTCGGCTCGACTCTAGTAACTCGCCACAGGATTTCTGAAATTTCAGGAAGTGCGCACCATATACACAAATATATCAAATCCATTTCAACAATAAACAAATATATCTCATATTAGGGCAAGTGCGATAAAGTGCACTCTTACCCGATCAAACAAATGATATATCATTAAATCACATTGGTCAAGTGTTGAAAATAAGTGTCTAATTCAATCAGGTATTTGGAAGCACTCACCAAAGGTCTAGTGCCTCTCAAAAGTCACGTTCAGGTCCAACTCCCTAGTTGGAGTCCAAATTTGCGATAAAATATCATTTGCGAATGTAAAACTCTCTAAAATTTGAAATATAGGAGTTTTGGTTCAAGAAAATCAAGTAAATGCAATGCACTTAAGTAGTATTCACGATACTTATCAAATTTCAAAACATTCATGCTCGCTCGTAAACTTTTGAAACTTTGAAACAATTACACTTGAACTACCATTTAAGTCGAAGAAATGGAGAAAACATATTTTTTATTAGTCGTAAATTTCATTTTTTTAAGGGTACAAGGTCAGCCACGATCTAACTTATATATCTCGATAAAAGAAGACGCAAATATCCTAGATGGTTCAAGTGGTATTCGTTCTCAAATCCTTACGCAAGTCGCGAGTATATCTACCTAGCCCTCGAGTGTAAATTTGGGCAGCACGCCCTTTGTATTCACCTATTTTTCAGCCATTTATGGCTTCATTTTTTTCCTCAATCAGTCCCAAATCACACACAAAATAATCTCATTTCAATCGCCGTTCAATAGGCTCTATGTCATACAAGGACAAAATCAAGCTAGGAACATGTGCGGAAATGAAGTTTGAGTCAAGAAACAAAAGACAGATTTGATGTTATTTTGCGTAACGGACACAACTGAGGCTACGCTTATCGGATTGGGATGCAATTTATACCGTTTTGAAGATAAAATAAAGGGCTACAACTTTGATGAAGACCACTCAGTCCAGTTCGTAGTGTAGCTAGGTCAAAATTTCAATGTACAAAACCAGAATCTCACAAACAGGTTAGCTAACCGCACTATGGTTAAACGACAATAACTCAGGTTACCGAAGTCCGATTAAGGCGTTTTCAGGGACGTTGGAAATCTAAGACATAGCACTACAACTTTTGTATTTGGCCAAATGCTAAGTCAGTACGCATCAGGGTGAACAGATGCGGTCAGATTGGTGAAATGTCAAAACTGTCACTCAAGTTCTACCTATGGCAGTCAGGGGTATTTTTATCTTTTCACATGCTAAAGTGCTCGGATTGAGTTGAAATTTTACAGGAAGCTATAAAACATCATTCCCTACAACTTTCATGTTTTGTACTAAGCCTAATTTGGCCCCCCCTCATGGTCAACCAGAACCGGACAGAACAGGGCAGATTGGTTTCCAATTTCTGGCTTGTGCACCTTTACTCTAGAAATCCATATCTAATAAGTGCTCTATCATCAAACCCACCAATTACTAATTCAATAACATCAATTAAGAGGTAGATAACTATAATCAAAGCTGAAAATGTAAACCCTAGCTCCATACCCAATAAATCAATCAAAACTAACCGATTAACTGTCATAAACCAAGAATATGAGTTTTTATTCACACTTAAACAAGATTAGGGAAGAGTAGAGGGTTAGGCAGCTATGGTACCTTCCAAAAGCTCCTTGGAGATGAGAAAGACACCACGTTCTTCCAAAAATTTCAGTACACCAAGCCTTCCAAGCACCAAAAGGTAAGTTTAATCGGTTTGGTTCGGTTAATTTCAACTCAACAAGGAAGAATCAAGGTTGGAGGTGAAGTTGTTTTTCTCTCTTTTCCCTCTCTTATTTTCGGCCAAGATGGAAGAAAAATGGAAGGGAATGAAGCCAAGAAGAAAGATAAGAAGGAAGGAAACTCATTTGGTCAAAGGTCCATGGATTGCCAACAAGTGTCACCACAAGATTCAATCTTAATGTTTTCTTTTTCCTCCCTTTTCTTGGTCAATAATTTCGGCCCTATGGAGGAGATATTTAGGGCCAATTTTTCTGAAATAAAAGTGAGAAGATTAAGGTAATAATGTGGTGTTCAAGTGGTGCACTCAATCGGTAGTAAACGGTACCCGTCGGTCCAACCCGTTTTTCCTTATTTCGCACATATTAGGGTTTTAACTTATATTTCACTAACTTATTATTATCACTTCCAATCACACACTTAATATCATCTAAAACTTACTTTTAATCACTAAATTTGATCCACACTCCGTACCGGATAGTCACGCTACGGATAGGCGTAAAAACCCTAATTCGCACTATCTTGAAAACGAAAGGGAAAACCCTTAATTCTATGTTCATTTACACTTATTGTGGGGTGATTGAGTAGTAGGGCCATTATAAAGTAATATTTTCCAAATAAAAGGGGATTTTAAGAAAATATAAGAGATTTACAAGTTCTCACACCCACGAGACGAGATAAACTCAAGAAGCAAACTTATCACTTCGGAAGTTAAAATTCAGAAACCAATACATTTCAAATTGAAGGATTGCACTCCTCCATCGCATGAATAATTATTATCCATACCTCAAACCCTTAATTTTGCAAGAAAATATCGACAAACAAATTGCAATGATTCACGTACGGCAGGCAAAGCATA
This sequence comes from Coffea arabica, assembly GCF_036785885.1. NCBI lineage: Eukaryota > Viridiplantae > Streptophyta > Magnoliopsida > Gentianales > Rubiaceae > Coffea > Coffea arabica. Next base: position 11,220,865 of record NC_092313.1, on the reverse strand, counting down.
TGCTTTTCAAAAACCCATAATACACTTACCTTTTAACCGCTACACCATCCTTCTCTTCCTCTGGTCAAATTGGAGTGCATCTAAAAACTAAGACAGAACGAGAAAGGGTAGGGATTAAAGAATGAAAAAAGAATGTAGGCTTGGAAGATTGATTTTGATGATGATGGATTTTATTAATAGGGTCCAAGGGTTTAGATTTGGAGAAGAAACTGGTGGAACTTTTGGTGTGAATTCTAATCGACGGAGCTTTCAAAGAATGTATTGGGCAAACTTTTAGTGAATCGGCAAACTATCAGTGAAGTGGCAAAATTTTCCTTGCCGCGTTCTTTTTTTCTTTTCCCTGCGCTTTCTCACCATTTCTTTTATACCAGTGATAAAACTATGTCGTTTCTATCTCAATTTCCTATTACTTCTGCTGACATTCACAGGTAATGCCCTAATAGCTATTCTATTTTGACATATCAAATTTTTCAATTTAGAAAAAATATAAAACAAAAGGCAATGCTACTTGGTTCATGTTATTTTATTATGACGCTCACTTTTTCATGTCTTCATAAAAGATGTAAAATAACACTTACAAAAAAGTGTCCTTATAGATATGTCATAATAGGACTTTTTTCTTGTAGTGCAGCTGGAAATTGTTGTGAAACATGAGTCAAAAAATAAGTGTGAAATGCACACAAGTTGTTCTGCAAATTGCAGAGGAAAGAGAAAGATCCGAGACCTAAGATCCGAGGGCGAAAAAACTGATCCGAGCTCGGATCATCTTTTCCATTCTTTCACGTCTCTTGCAGAAGAAGATCCGAGACCTAATTCCTAATGGATCCGAGCTCGGATCCTGTGCTCTCGGATCGGCTTCTGCAGAATAAAAAACGAGGTCTCGGATATGTGGCCTCTGGGAGGGGATCCGAGCTCGGATCCTCTTCCCCTGCTTGTAGCTTCCATCTTTTTTTTTTTTGCCGTGCAACTCCCTATCTTGCTTCATGTACACGTTAGTCTCCTTGAGTTGCCTTGCACTTTGCTTCAACTAGAGAGATTGTTCCATGCGCTCATTCCCTACAAAATGCCATATGTTCCCGCATACATTTGTACATGTAGTTCACTAAGTAACACTTAAAGAAATTTTATACTCAAAAGGGTTTAAACATGGCTATTCTCTCCTAAAAAGACAACAAAACTTGCATTTTATCAAATAAAATCAAGGTAAAATATTTACTTATCAAACTCTCCTACACTTGAATCATTGCTTGTCCTCAAGCAATCCAACAAAACACTCAACCAATAATTCTAGTGTCAAATAGAACATATGCTTTATCAAATTCAGTTCTCCCAACTCATCCTTTAATCATTATGCAATTCCTCTTAATGCATCTAATACTCATCATACTTAATAAAGTGGAATCAATTATCCCTAAATTTTATCATATTCAAATCAATCTCTCTCCCCTACTTGGCTACACAAATAACCGATTCTTACCATCCCTTAGTGAGAATTTTCCATTTCATTTGTTTCCTCCACAAAATACTATTAACGAGGGCATCTCAAATATATACTAATCACCAATACTTGTAATGTTACAAGTGCCTTTTGATGCGAGAATCGACACTTGTAGGTGAGGACCCCCGATTACTCAGCACTTAAACGTCAAATTTCCCACACCTTTCCATCCAAATACCTTTTTACGCGTAAATCAACATTTTTAGATAAAGATTCCCGGTTACTCAGTACTTAAATTTACGGTGTGAATTTATTGCTGCTTTCTCTTCTTTTTTTTTTCTTTCTTTTTCTCTTTCTTCACATTTTTTTTCAATGTTAAGAATCAACCCTCTTTCAACATGAAAAGAGAAAAAATATCACTATGGGATAATATCACTCGCCTATTTGTAAATTAAAGTAAAGGGAGAGATTTCATTAAAGATAGAAATAAAAGTATAATTGTTCCCACTTTATTAAATATACTTTCTAAGATACATTAATCGTAATCACATAAAACTAATTACAAGTCACGGGAGAAATGAATTCTTCTAAAGCAGATTTTCATTTGGTCAACGATTAAGGAAATTTGATAACCTAATTAGCTTCTTGGGTCATAGTGCAATTTTGGAAAAGATTCCGGAAAAATTTTGGCAGAGTTTTCCCTATAAATAGATGAAACTCCCTGTCAGCAAACCACAATTCAACAAGAATTCAGTCGTAATGTATATTTTCACAATCATTTCCAGCATTTCTCATAAAAAATAAAGAGTTAACATGTACTAACAACCATAGAAACCACACCCTCCCCTATACTTAATAGTCATACTGTCCTCAATGTGAAAGGAGGGCAAAGAAACAATACTACCCTAATCAATTTGCGTGAGAGATCCAGCAGTCAATACGAACATCTCGAATATCACGAACATCCCAAAATCTACTTAGACTACAGGGGGGAAAGTACATAACAGTAGGGGAGTAAGACAATCCAAAAGACTTAACTAAACAAAACACTTAACTAAAAGAAAAATAAACAAAAGAAAGTCCAAAACAAAAGAAAACAAAGGAAATTAAACTAAGGGTCCGCCTCCGACTTCTACATGAACTTCTTGCTCAACTTCGCCTCTGCGTTCAGGAATGGACGCAGCTTGACCCTCACCATGTACGGAGGCAGAGTCGGTGTAGGTGAATGGCGGATTTGGAAATAGTTCTCCAAAGCACGAAGACGCCGATCATGCCTCTCCAACCTCTCCGTCATAACGCGCTTATGTTGGTCAATGCGCTCCATTACTCTTGTCTCCATACAGCAAATGGCATTGAGGACCTAGAGATTGTTCCATGCGCTCATTCCCTACAAAATGCCATATGTTCCCGCACTAATCCATACATTTGTACATTTAGTTCACTAAGTAACACTTAAAGAAATTTTATATTTAAAAGGGCTTAAACATGGCTATTCTCCCCTAAAAAGACAACAAAACTTGCACTTTATCAAATGAAATCAAGGTAAAATATTCACTTATCAGTAAAACTTTGACTCAGTACTCTGAGGTGATCTAGGACACTCTAGAGCTTGTATTGATAAATTATACATGGTGATACTTTTGCAGTTTCAATAAATGAAGTAGAGGTATTATTTGAACTGTTTGAGAAAATCAGCAGGTCCATTATTGATGACGGGCTCATCCACAAGGTATCTTCTGTTCACCGGTGAGGTTACACAAGCGACGCTTTCGAACTATCAATTCTGGCCACACAACTTATTTTTAGTACTGATCTTGCATAAGGAAGAAAGGGCCTTCGTCAACTAATGCTTTGTGAATGTAATTTCATTCTCAGGAAGAGTTTGGCTTAGAAAAGAATCTATTTGCAGACAGGGTATGTCTTTCAATACCTTTTTCTTTAATAGCTGTTGAAATTCATGATCATTGAGCAAATGAAAAATTCTTGGATGGATCAACTCTAAAGCTACATGGTCCATAAACTTTCCTCTTTTATCTTATTCTATTTTATTTTCTTTTGCGACGAAAATGATGTATAAACTTTTATGTGATTTTGTGTTTCTTGCGCCTAAAAAGTTGTAGGAAAATATTTAGATGGATCTAATTTTTACAGAGATTAAGATTTTAATCGTTATACTGTTCTAGAAGGTACAAGTTGACGAATCTGTTCCAGGCATACCAACCATATTATATCCATATTCTTCGCCTGAGCATACGCTGAAACGAGAGGACGCGAATCCATACAAGAATTTTCCACAACGAATATATCAAACCGCAGGGGATAAAATTTGGCTGCTTTTGTCTTATTGTTCATGGTGCAAGCTGCAACCAAGCTGCTGCTTCTTCATGACTTTTACTATTAATCTACTTTGAAGCTCTCTACATTCCCTCCTTATTCCACTTTTTGTTCTGCCCTTTGACTCCTGTTTTGGTTCTGTCTTTGGTCTCTAGTCTTGGTTCTACTTTGAACAACTCTCACTACGTTAAGATTATGCAACTGTGGTGACTGAATCCATGGTATTTTGTTGTGCAGTTATTTGATTTGTTTGATATTAAATGCAATGGAGAAATTGAATTTGGTGAATTCGTTCGAACTCTGGGTATTTTTCACCCAAATGCACCAACAGAAGATAAAATTTTATGTAAGGTTTACATTTTGTATAATAAACCACGCTGTAATTTAGACTTGTATTCTTGTTTTGCTTCATATTTTTCTTTTAGGTGAATAAGTCTTTAAATTAACTTGGTCCACTACTCGTTTGCTAATGTATTTTTGTTTGTTTTCCACCAGTTGGATTCAGACTGTACGATCTTAGGCAGAATGGTTACATTGAGAAGCAAGAGGTTAGTTCAACGGCATTTGTGCATCAGCTAAGTTAGGTTGGCTTGCAGCATGTACAATAGGTCCCAATAGCCTCCATTTTTTGAAATTCTTTTTATGGATTTTTCAATTCTGTGCCACGCGATAAGAGTAGGTAATAACAAAAACTAATGGACAAACAAGGAAGTGGGATCACTCCCTATTAAATCTTCTAACTTTAAATGAGCATATTTCTTTCACTCTCCCTTTACCATTTTACCCTTTTAGCAAAACTTGATATTCGGCCTTAATTGATAGAATACACTGATAGTGTATACATTATCACGATTTGATTCATGATATGTGTGTAAAAGTTGAATTTCAAAAGCAATGGAATTATGATTGTTATCTCAATAGGCATAATACTTTGTATATTTTTATAGAGGAAACTACTAATATGTTGAAAAAAGCTTCAATTTAACATCTTCTTGAATTTTCTTGAAAAGGCTAATAAGCGTTATATTTTTAGTTGAATTTTCAACATCTTCTTGCCTAAATTCATCGTCAAAAGCTTCAGAGTTCATTCAAATCAAATTGATTTTGTACCACACTTGCACTGAGATTAAATTCGCAAGATTCGTCATCCATTATACAAAAGAAAATGACTAATAGAAATATTTAAAATCATATAGAAAATGAAAAAAATACAACAAATATTTTCTTTGTCATTTTACCTGGCAACAGACATTGAATGCTAAAAAAAAACCTTGCAAGCCTCCTAACATTGTAAAAAGTATCTTTGACAACGAGCTAACCTTAGAAGTATAAGTAGGATAAAAGTATCTTAAGGATAGATATTTAAAAACTAGGAGGAAGTCTCAATTCTTTCTTTTCCATTTAGAATTAAAAAAAAAAAGTTAGACACACCAGAAAATTGGCGCTATCCATATGGCGCTAATTTTAACTAAAATATGAGATAATGAGTAGCTGCTTAAAAAGAGTGATGAGTAAATAGCTGCCTCAAATCGTGGATCATCTTCCGTCAATTTCGGTCATTGGAATAATCAATGAGGACTGAATATCAAATTTTGCTAAAAGGGTAAAATATTAAAGAGGAAGTGAGAGAAATATGCTCACTTAAATTTAGGAGGTTTAATAGGGAGTGATTATTCACTTCCTTACTTATCCTGTGCTCTTAGGCACAGAACAGAAACCCCCCCCTTCTTTTTTTTTTTTTTAACTTCTATGTTCCTACAATCTGTCAGAGATAAATGATATGCACATACCATTGCTAGTTTCTTGCTGTCTTGCATATCCGTTTTCACTGATTAATCTCCAGCACAAAAAATTTTACTTAAAGGAGTGTAATAAGCTAGAAAAGGATGTGCGTACATCGTTGCTCTCATCCAAATTACCGCCTTTTAATTGGCAACAAATGCAAATATGAAAACTTTATTTATTAATAGGATTAATCTTTTCTACACTGTCAATATTAGATGAATGATAACTATGCAAAATTTAAATTTGAAATTCAACATTTGCATGCATGTTATGAATCTAACGGTGATAGTGTATATACTGTCAGTGTATATAAGATTTATCATGATCATCAAATTAATCAAACCAACTGGCAGCTAAGGGAGATGGTACTAGCAGTACTATCGCACGAATCAGAGCTCCTACTCTCGGATCATTTCGTTGAAATAATTGTGGATAAGGTGAAAATTCTCTAGACGATTATGTTTTGTTCATTCTAAAATTCCTCCAACTTTTCTACGTTGTAGACATTCAAAGATGTAGATACGAGAGGTGATGGCAGGATTGATCTAGATGAATGGAAATGTTTTGTATTAAAGAATCCATCTCTTCTGAAGAACATGACTCTTCCTTATCTGAAGTCTGATAACCTCTCAAAGTTGTCGGTCAAATTAAATCTTCTTAACGTGTCAAATATGATCACCAAGGTAAAATCCTCAAAGTTTTCTCTGGGTTTTGTAGCAGTAAATAAAACAAAAAAAAAAGTGCTAAAAATAGGGATAATTATTCTGAAAGGAAAAGCGATGTCAACATTCATTTGCAAATTCAAATTGGAAAAGAATCCTTCCAAAGGAAAAATTCTGAATTAAGGGAATTTTTTGATAAACTACATGTCAGATTCTAGCCCTAAAAAAAGGTCAGCTAACGCAGTTACTTGGCCTGTCCGGGGACTTAAACTTTAGCATTTCCCAGCTTTGTGGTGAGCTCTGACATTGAAGATCTAGAAATCGAGGTTGATGGTTAAGAAAAAATTGTAGCTTGGAATCTCTAGTTAACTGGGGCTCAATCAAACTTTATTTCTCCGCACTGCCATACTCGGCTTAACCTTAATCATCCGCCTGGTTTGATTCATGGCTCTAAGCAGTACGTACAACTTCTTTGGGAAGCACACTTTTATGATCCTGCTCAGAATGCTTAGATTTAAGAACAGGAATAACATGTTCAATTGTAACATGACCAGTGATACGTTTTCGTGTAATTTTTCATCTTTAAGATGTACACTTACGTATTATTTACTGTTTTTCTCCAAAAATAGGGCTGTTCTATTCTGACACGTCAAAGTGTACGAGACTTGAGAGAATATAAACTTTTAGAACTCTTTCCTGGTAACTTCATTTGAAAAAAAAAAAAAGGAGGAAAAGTCTCCTGGTTTGGTGCGTTAAACCCTAACTATTCTTGACGAGTAAAGCTTTTTAGTTTTCCTCCCATATTGTAGCTTCTCGACAACGAGTGTCTAAAACAAAAGCAAGCTGGATTCTGCTTCTCGATTGGAAATTTCTTCAAATTCTTTTGCTACCATAGCTCATATAGGTTTTTATGAATGATAAAAGGGTAAAAAACAAAAAAACCCCTTGTGGTAAGCCTAATACACAGAAAAGTCCCCTATGATTTCAAAATATACAACACGATACCTCATGCTTTGAACTAAATTGTAAAGGTGACGGAATTCGTTAAACTTAACGGAAATGACTTATTGGAACCTAAAAAAAAATTTTATACCTAAGTTTTATTAAATATACCTATTCTACCCCTTAACCCTCAATTCTCTCTATTTAGAGAATAAAACAAATAAATTTTTTGAGCTGTCTTTTGCTTAATTATATCAGGACATTTTTGTCATTTTGTTCATTTCCGTTAAGTTTAATGGATTCCGTCACCTTTACAATTTAGTTCAAAGTATGAGGGATCGTGTTGTATATTTTGAAACCATGGGAGGCTTTTCTGTGTATTAAATTTATCACAGGGGGCTTTTTTGTTTTTTACCCATGATAAAATAAAGTTGCCTCTCTGGCAATATAGGGTACAGTTCTAGAAATCTTGACTGCAAACTCTCGATTTTGAATTTGAATTGGCCATACTAAACCAACATAGATCTCTAAAAGAAAAAAAGATCGGAAAGATAAGTAAGCATGCACCACATGCATGTTATATGGACGGAATACAAATACCAAGGAACCTGAAACCAAGATTGGCGTGTATTAATACCAAAAAGGTAAAGTATGCTGATATACAACTATGGGCATGGTACATGAGTTCTTCAGGAACAAATCTGGCAGTAAGGGGCTTCCAGTAGGGTGCAAGTGGAATGAGTAAAAATGGGACATCCCGAGTCTGGACTCCAGCTCATGTAATGATGCAACTCGAGCATGAGAATTTGACTTGACGGTGTTCTTAACATATTTGAATTTGACTGAAGTAATATTCAACAACCAGTTGAGAGCTTGATCAAATTCGAGTTCAAGCACGATCAAGCCTAGATTAATTTGCCAATGAAGCTTGAGTAAAAAAGTAATCATGACGTTGAGGGACAAATAATAGCCCTTTCACATGAATAAAAATAATAAAGAACAAAAGAATAATACGTACGAAAGCTCAATCGAGTTCACCCAGCCCCGGGTTTCAAACCTAATACTTCCGTGCTGGAGCTTGGCTCAGATAAATATGACTTAAACTTTACTCGAGTTGAGTCATTCAACATCAAACTTTGTCGGACTTTTGACTGAATTACTAAAGAATAGATTGAGCTTGTACTTTATTTACACGTTTGGGTCATTATTTAAAATTATTTTTCTTTTTTAAACAACAAAAAACTGAGAGTAATAGTAGCACCGCGGCAAACTCAAATAGATTGCAACAGTTTAATAAAACAAATTACGTATTCTTTCCATGGGTTTTGTGAGTTGGTGTTACTTCAAGATTGCTGTCTCATACTTTTAAGATCCTCCGACTCCAAGTAATTAATATGCAGGCTCCACCCCCTTTCGGCCAAACTGCAGGGCGCCAATTTTCAAAAGCTAACACTACTAAACGATTTTACTTGCTCATGATGGACTACTAAAACATTGCTTGATCCGTCCCCAAACAAAGCTTGAGATAACAATACTAAACGATGTTGCTTGCTCAAAAAATGTTAGTATTGTAATGAAGATTGAAAAGAATTAGCACACCCATATGGGAAAATGTCCATTAAGTCGAGTATGTCCTTGGTCAATTGGATGGAATGGCTAAAAGAAACGTTCTTCAAGGTTTTTAGTAGTTAAAGAAACCATTTCCTTTAGCCAACCAAACCCTAGAAAATAAGGGAGAGAACAAATCAATTTCCTCAAAAACGACTTCTAGGAAAATATTTTCTTAAAGAAAAACTTGTACCTTGTAGCAAACGGATTCTAGAAGAAACTTAGCTAACAGTCCAAACATTGGGACCAGAGTGGTGATTAGCCTAGCATACTGTCGATCGACTACTGGGAAAAACACATGCAAATATTAAAAAATTGAAAAAAAAAAGTAGAAATTATTGGAATTAATAAGAAGAGAATAGAAGAAATTAGTGGAACTTTTTTGAAACTTACTGATTATCTATCTATAGTTTTAATGTGGTCAAAATACTGACTATACGGTGGTAAAAAAATAGAAAAAAAAGTGATACAGAATTTGAAAACCAAATGCCAAATGTCGTGCTATAGATATCCTATGCATATATAAAAAGCAATTTGCAGCTGACTCTTGGGAATTTTTCATCTGTCTTGTGGAGGGGTATTTCTGGGAGAGCAACATTGTGGTGGCAGAATTCCTGCAAAGAGTACAACCTAGGCATGGTTTGAGAAGCAGTGTTTTGTCTATGTTACCCTTTTACCTTAGTTGGTCACGGACTGTTGGGGATTGTAAACTATCCTATGTAGGGGTATTTTGGTCACAGAAGAACAGGGAAGACAATGGTACAGCCTGGCGTACAACATCCTAATGCTTCTGCCAATGTTGTATGCCTATAATGCCCTCTTAAGTGCTTATACAGCTTTTAAACTACGAATTCAATGGCTTAAGTATCTGTTAAATTTGTCATTAATACAAATAGAAAAAGGGAGTAAAGCTGATGAAACCACAGAATTGCAATTCAACTTCGATGAAGAATAGGAACCACACAAATAAGTAATGGGACTCAATTTAAGTGAGTTGTAATATGTGCAAGATGAAGGATCGTTTGGAGAGTGTCCTGAGATGAGAAGGGCATTCGAATTATAGAGTTGGAGCTCAATTCTACCTGAAATGGGATTCACTTAAATGAGTAATAAAACTATGTTGAAGAGAGCTTTAATGCAGCCTGCTTGGAAACCCACTTTTGTAACCGATGAAAAGTGTAAATGCATGAAGTGAAGGTGTTGACCTTGGTGTTGGGTTTTAGGGACACTACGCAGCGGAAAAATAAAAATTTTTCCCTAAAACCATCCAGGAATCACCCTAGATTTTACGTATGATGTATAAAAAGTAGGGTTATAGGATTACCTTAATCCAAGCAGCGTCTCCCTGCAGCGTTGTTTGAGGATGGTCAGCCCTTGAGCAGTCCAATCGTCCTGCCTCTACTGATATCCACGCTAGAGCAACCCTGAGTCGTCTCACGAACTATGTATTGAAGAGCAAGAAAAAGTTGCTAGCCCTTCTTGCTCTTATTCGAAAAAAATATGTGACACTCACAGATTCTCCCTTTTTCTATTTGTTACCTTCACCCTCTCGTATCTCAGCCAAAAACTGTTTCACCGAGAGAGAGAGGGATACCTGATAATATATGATGATAAGTCTCCTTGTCTGATTCAAAATCAAAAGCCTAAGACTTCTCTTCACTCAAGACTCTATCTATCATCATCTGATAGATAAGAGATAACCATTTACTCTTATCTGCTCAAATAGGCCTGGGATTAATTTTCTTTTAAAATTAAACCCCGATAATTCACATAGTTTCAATCCAGGATTAAATCTCTATTGCGTGTGACCCAATAGGTCCCGAATGTATTGGTAATAATTATGGTTTAATAATTAGATAAAATAAACGACTTTATTTTATCATAACTTATAATAAATAATTAACCCATAATTATAAATCACGAGCGGTGTCTAGCAACACATCGTGATTGCCCAATTATTCGGAATTAGTCAAGGGAATTTGACCTAACCTTTCCGTGAAAAATTACCGTGTAATTATTATCCTTTTACCAAAGATATCCAATTAGTCAGGAATAAGGAATAAGTGCCAATTCCCTGATGACTAATTAAATTTTCTAGTTCCCGAAATTTACCCTTAATTAGGTTAAATTGAATACATTCTTCAATTTACCTAGTAGTCGACTTTAGGGTTAATTTCTCACTAGTGGCCATGCGGATATCAACTCCTTCTATCAGAGTGGTAAATCCTGTCTTGATCACCCATTTTCTTTACGTGTTTCACACTATATCCAACTTCTACATTTTAAGGTACTCACGAAGAGTAACAAGTAAATAGAGTCAAAATGTAGCGATTCACACTCAAGATACTATGGTGATCTCAAGTCGTAGGATCACTTACACAATTTTCACTAGAGATACACCATTGGCACTAGATAGATATCCTAACGGGATCTCTAAACGGATCATCCAATGCATTTGTACTTTTCAAATCATCTACACATTAGCCTAAGTATCTTCATACCATAGTTGATGAGAACAACCACTAATTACATTAATTAGAGGCTAACTGTGTACTAGTTTTATCGTACTAAAGATGTCCTATTTCATTAGTACAAAAACTAGGGCATTTTAATAATATTACTATAAATGTGATTGATATCTCATAGTCACCAACTCTTGTGACTATCATCACATTAGTAATATTATAAGGACTTTATCGGTTGTATCTAATATTTAACAGATAAATAAGAAGTTATTAAAATACAAAACATATAATAAGGAATGTATAAGATAAAAAACAAATACATTGTTTTAGGGCATACATTCCAACAATCTCCCACTTGTACTAAAACACATTATCTATGTTTTTCATCCCATAAGATAATACATGACTATCATGCTTCTTTTGAGGAAGAACTTTAGTAAGAGGATCAGCTATGTTATCCTCTGTGGAGACTCTCTCTATCTTTACATCATTCCTAGCAACAATTTCTCTAATCAAGTGAAATCTCCTAAGCACATGTTTGGATCGCTGATGAGACCTAGGTTCCTTGGCTTGAGCTATAGCTCCATTGTTATCACAGTACAAAGTGACCGGATCAACAATGGTTGGAACCACACCAAGTTCAGTTACGAACTTTTTGATCCAAACTGCTTCCTTAGCTGCTTCCGCGGCCGCAATGTATTCAGCCTCTGTTGTAGAATCTGCTGTGGTGTCTTGTTTGGAACTCTTCCAACAGACAGCACCTCCATTAAGAGTAAAAATGAAGCCTGACTGTGATTTACAATCATCTTTATCTGATTGAAAACTCGCATCAGTATAGCCTTTGAGCTCTAACTCACCCTTTCCATATATTAAGAACAAATCTTTGGTCCTTCTTAAGTACTTAAGAATGTTCTTAACGGCTATCCAATGACCCTCACCTGGATTAGCTTGAAATCTGCTTGTGACACTCAGAGCATAGGAGACATCAGGTCTTGTACATAACATAGCATACATAATTGATCCAATTGCTGAAGCATATGGAACATTGTGCATCTTGTCAGTCTCAACTTGTGTCTTTGGACACATGTTTTTAGAAAGGCTTATACCATGAGTCATAGGTAAATTACCCCTCTTAGACTGATCCATGCTAAACCTTTTTAGCACTTTCTCTATGTATGTAGATTGTGAAAGACCCAGTAGCCTTTTAGATCTATCCCTATAGATCTTAATGCCTAATATATAGGCCGCTTCTCCTAAATCTTTCATGGAAAAGTTCTTCGACAACCAACCCTTTACCGATTGTAACATCGGTATATTGTTTCCCATTATTAATATGTCATCTACATATAAAATAAGGAAAACAATTGAACTCCCACTAACTTTCTTATACACACAAGGTTCATCCGGATTCTTGAGAAATTCAAACTCTTTGATCGTCTCATCGAATCGGATATTCCAACTCCTAGATGCTTGCTTAAGTCCATAAATAGACTTTTGTAGTTTACATATTTGACTAGGATTTGGAGATGTAAAGCCTTCAGGTTGTGTCATATACACATCCTCATGCAATGTCCCGTTAAGGAACGCGGTCTTTACATCCATCTGCCAAATCTCATAGTCATGATATGCTGCTATGGCAAGCAATATCCGAATGGATTTAAGCATAGCTACTGGTGAGAAAGTTTCATCGTAATCGATTCCCTCTTTCTGCTTGTAGCCTTTGGCTACCAGTCTAGCTTTATAGGTAACCACATTACCATCCATGTCAGTCTTCTTCTTGAAGATCCATTTACACCCTACAGGTTTTATCTTTTCAGGTGGATCAATTAAGGTCCACACCTTATTGTCATACATGGAATTTATTTCAGAATTCATGGCTTCTAACCATTTAGAGGAGTCTGGATTACTCATTGCCTCTTGGTAGGTGGTAGGTTCGTCATCTTGAATGACTAGAACATCATTGCTATGGCTCACAAGAAATTGGTATCTCTTGGGAGTTGAGCGTGTTCTTACTGACCTATGAACCCCTTGTGTATTAACAGCTTCAGTATCTACCCCATCATTATGTGGTTGAAGCTGTTCTTCATGAGATCGTTCAATGTTTGTTGGATGATCCTGAATTTCTTCAAGATCTATTCTACTCCCACTGTTTCTTTCTAGAATGTATTCTTTCTCTAGAAAAATAGCATGTTTTGAGACAAACACTTTTTGCTCAATTGGATTGTAGAAATAGTATCCTATAGACTCTCTTGGATACCCTACAAACAAACATTTGTCAGATCTAGGTTCAAGCTTGTCTGACTCTGCCCTCTTCACATAAGCTGGGCAGCCCCAAATCTTCATATAAGACAGATTTGGTTTCTTTCCTTTCCATATCTCATATGGTGTGGAGTCGACAACTTTAGTGGGTACTCTATTAAGAGTGTAAGAGGCTGCATCTAATGCAAATCCCCAAAACGATTTTGGGGCACTTGAGTGGTTCATCATAGAACGAACCATATCCAATAAGGTTCGATTTCTCCTTTCAGATACACCATTTAACTGTGGTGTACCTGGAGGAGTCCATTGTGGAACTATTCCATTATCCTTTAAATAAACTCCAAACTCGTCATTTAAGTATTCTCCACCACGATCAGATCGTAGTATCTTAATACTTTTATTGGTTTGTTTTTCTACTTCATTCTTGAATTCCTTAAACTTTTCAAAGGATTCAGATTTGTATTTCATTAAATACACGTAACCATATCTCGAATGGTCATCTGTGAAGGTGATGAAGTATGAAAAACCTCCTCTAGCAGTGATCGACATTGGGCCGCATACATCAGTATGTACTAGCCCAAGTAAATCACTGGCTCGTTCCCCTTTTCCAGTGAAGGGCATTTTGGTCATTTTGCCAAGTAAACAAGCTTCGCATGTATCATATGATTCATAATCAAATGAATCCAAGTATCCGTGTTGGTATAACTTGGAGATGCGTTTTTCATTTACATGACCAAGCCTACAGTGCCAGAGGTAGGTTTTATTTAGTTTATCTGTTTTCATTCTTTTTCCACTCACATTGAGAATTTGATGATCAAGATCTAGAATATATAAACCGTTATTCCAACTTCCAGAACCATAAAACACACCATTTTTAGAAAAAGAACAACATTTATTCTCCTGGGTTATCCGAAACCCATTTAAATCCAAACAGGAAATAGAAATGATGTTTGTAGTAAGTGCTGGAACACAATAACAATTCGATAATTCTAAAATCAATCCACTGGGTAAAGTGATATAATAAGTCCCTACAGCTAAAGCAACAACTTTTGCTCCATTGCCCACACGTAGGATGACTTCTCCTTTTCCCAGCTTTCTACTGTCCCTTAGACCCTGCATAGATGTGCAAATGTGAGAACCACATCCGGTATCTAATACCCAAGAGTCTGATTTGGAAGTAGGCACATTAATCTCAATCATATATGTACCTGATGATGAAGCTTCAGCAAGCTTCTTTTGCTTCAGGCTCTTCAAGTATGACTTGCAGTTCCTTTTCCAATGTCCAGTTTGATTACAATGGAAGCAGGTTGCTTTGGACTGATCCGCCTTTGCCTTTTTGGGCTTTTGGGTGGGCTTGTTTTTGGATTTCTTAAATCCCTTTTCTTGCCTCTTCCTCTTCTTAGAGGAAGTAACGACAAGCACACCAGTAGAGCCTTTTCCCTTTTTGATTTCTTTCTCAGCAGTTTTCAGCACATTCAACAATTGAGGCAAAGTGTGCTGTAGATTATTCATTTGATAGTTCATAACAAACTGTGAGAAAGAATCTGGCAGAGATTGGAGTACTAAATCAACATTCAGCTCCTGATCCATCTTAAAACCTAATTCGGCCAGCTTTTCAATTAGCCCAATTATTTTTAAGACATGCGGAGCAACAGGTGCTCCCTCTGCCATCTTGCACCTGAACAATTCTTTAGAGGTATCATATCTAACCGTCCTCGATTGTTGTTCAAACAACTCTCTCAGGTGTTGTACAATATCATACGCCCCCATGTTCATGTGCTGCTGTTGAAGCTGAGGAGTCATGGAAGCTATCATGATACATGAAGCTTCCCTATTGTCATCCTTATGTTTCTTATAAGCATTTCTAACAGCAGCAGGTGCAGTAGGTTCAGGCTCTTGAGGCATAGGACCATCAAGTACATACTCAATTTTCTCATGAGTGAGAACGATAAGGACATTACGATGCCAATCAAGAAAGTTTGTGTCGTTGAGTTTGCAATCAGTAAGAATAGTACGAAGGCTCAAATTGTTACTCATTCT
The DNA here is from genome assembly GCF_036785885.1 of Coffea arabica. Classification (NCBI taxonomy): domain Eukaryota; kingdom Viridiplantae; phylum Streptophyta; class Magnoliopsida; order Gentianales; family Rubiaceae; genus Coffea; species Coffea arabica. Next base: position 11,205,332 of record NC_092313.1, on the reverse strand, counting down.
ACAACAAAATGAAAGATAGAATTTGTTAGAAAAATGTTTTGTTTAATAAAATCATAAAAACTTCAAAATTATGATTTTATTTTCACTATTTTTTTTCAAATCAATTACCCTTCAAAATTGATTCGGGAATTTCTAAAATTCCATAGTGGCTAGAATCCTATCTTAATTTATTTCGACCTTGAGTGTGTCCCAACAAATCGAAAATAATTATGAAAGGTAGGTACTTTTATCAATTACAACTTATTGTAATTCCTAGATCAGTTGGGTGTCAACTCTTGACTTTAAATCTCTATGAATCAACCCAACACTTGCCTCTAAAATTAATGATTTTGAGTGAATCCCAACAAATCATAATTTTAGTTAAATCAAACCCATCATTCTTGAGATCATTTCCCATAGCAAAAACACGTAGTAAGTAAGGCAGCCTTGGGTGAATCCCAACAAGCTAGCACTTAATAACTACTCTAGTTTTAGACTATAATGATGGAAGGCATTTTATTGATTTAATATTATTGTTGAGGGATTTGTCTCCTTTTTTCCAAAAATATTTTATAATTATAATTTGGAAAAATTGCTCATTTGGTCTCATCAATAAACATGCATATAACTATATCAAACTTATAAACATGAATTTAAATCGTGGATGGTTGTGGATATTCCTAGACTAATTTCCCCGGCCATTAGGAAAATTAGCATGAGACTAAAACCTTTAATCTCGCGACGAACCCCTTCGTTGTAGTATGCCTTCTTTCTTCTTTTCAAAGTAACAATTTCTATATAAATAATATAAATTCCTATCATCTATTCCTATCTATTGTACATTACAAATAGTATAGAAGAAACCCCGAGTTACATTCGGGGGGAATTTAGATGAGAAAAGAATTTACAATTAGAAAATAAGAAAAGCAGGACACGCAGGCCCTATTTTAAAATTAATTACAACCATTCAATCTTAGAATGATTGTAACCATCCAAAATACCACAATCATATTGCGTACTATATCCACAACCATCCACCATGCATTTTCACGATTTAAACAACTTTAAATAAAAGAAAAGCATGTAAAATAAGCAATCTCAATTCATGGATTAATTGGATTTAATTCCTAAGGTCCCAAACAAATTTTGGGTCCATGCATACGCAAGAAATATTGGTAAAATTAAATTTTATTAGGTCAACTTTATCCTCAACTAATTTGAGGAAAGAATGGGAAAATAATTCAAATTAATCAAATTAGTTCTAAATTAATTCCCAACCTAACAGTATATGAAATAAATGATTCCATAATACATTTTAACAATTAAAATGGGATTTAATTCAGAAGATTGCCAAAAGTTCAAAACTTCAAGTTTTAGAAAAATTTTTTTTTTCTTTCTTCTAAAACACTCCTGCAATCGTTTACTGTCATCTCCGGCAACTACCATTGGACACCACCACTTCAGTCACCACCGCTGAGGTCTGTACTTATCACCAGTGGCAACGGCTCCCAGCAGTAGCTCCCAGGTGGTCGCAACAATAGAGCTCAGCTACAGCAGCAACCTGCTGCAACGTTTCCTTGCATAGGTTGCTGCTGCAATTTGCAGCAGTTTTGATGCATTCTCATGCCTTAAAAGCTCTTGGTTTGCTTACCTAGCAACCACCAAGAGCTATAGCAACTTTCCACCACCACCAAGGAAGCCTCTCATGGCCTCACATAGCAGCGGCAGCAAGCGGCAGCCCTTGGAAGATCGCTGGCAGCAATCACTCGCATGACCTTGCGGCTCCCATGGCCTGCTGCTGCTTTTGGTCGCCTGTTTGCTGGATAGCGAAGCTACCACCGCAACAGCCACCACCACTGGAGTCTCCACTGACCACCAGTGGCAGCGGCTCCTGGTAGCAGCCATCGGAGGTCATGGGCAGCAACCGTGAGGAGGCTGCTGTGCTCTGGCCGATGTCTGCAGCAAATCTGCTGCGCTTTTGTCCCAGAGAGCTCATAGCTCTGTTACCCAGCAACCACCACCAGGCGTGCATCTTCTACTGCCACCATGGAAAAACCACCATGGTCTCACATGGCAGCTGCAACTGGCGGCAGCCCTTTCAGCCGCTACATCGCAGCAACCGCAGGTTTGCAAACGCAAACCTGCTATGTCGACTTTTTTTTTTTTTCTTTTGGTCCAATGATCATCCTGCAACTTTTGCAGATGATCAACTATGACCATGGGTGACCCAAATCCACGAAAGAAGGGGAAAAAGGAAAAAACCAGGTGCTTGTGAAAACCTGCGACTGCGGCCACGGCTTTCAAAAGCTTTTAAAAATCAGGTTTTCAAAAGCTTTCATGCAAACCCTTTTTTTTTTTTCTTTTCTTGTTTTGAAAAACCCAAAAACAATTCTTCCATAATTCCGCATATCAATTAAATCCAACCAGCAATATTAATCCATGAATCCAAAATTGCTTAAAATCATACGTAAAATTCTTAGGGATGGCTCTGATACCACTGTTGGGTTTTAGGGACACTACGCAGCGGAAAAATAAAAATTTTTCCCTAAAACCATCCAGGAATCACCCTAGATTTTACGTATGATGTATCAAAAGTAGGGTTATAGGATTACCTTAATCCAAGCAGCGTCTCCCTGCAGCGTTGTTTGAGGATGGTCAGCCCTTGAGCAGTCCAATCGTCCTGCCTCTACTGATATCCACGCTAGAGCAACCCTGAGTCGTCTCACGAACTATGTATTGAAGAGCAAGAAAAAGTTGCTAGCCCTTCTTGCTCTTATTCGAAAAAAATATGTGACACTCACAGATTCTCCCTTTTTCTATTTGTTACCTTCACCCTCTCGTATCTCAGCCAAAAACTGTTTCACCGAGAGAGAGAGGGATACCTGATAATATATGATGATAAGTCTCCTTGTCTGATTCAAAATCAAAAGCCTAAGACTTCTCTTCACTCAAGACTCTATCTATCATCATCTGATAGATAAGAGATAACCATTTACTCTTATCTGCTCAAATAGGCCTGGGATTAATTTTCTTTTAAAATTAAACCCCGATAATTCACATAGTTTCAATCCAGGATTAAATCTCTATTGCGTGTGACCCAATAGGTCCCGAATGTATTGGTAATAATTATGGTTTAATAATTAGATAAAATAAACGACTTTATTTTATCATAACTTATAATAAATAATTAACCCATAATTATAAATCACGAGCGGTGTCTAGCAACACATCGTGATTGCCCAATTATTCGGAATTAGTCAAGGGAATTTGACCTAACCTTTCCGTGAAAAATTACCGTGTAATTATTATCCTTTTACCAAAGATATCCAATTAGTCAGGAATAAGGAATAAGTGCCAATTCCCTGATGACTAATTAAATTTTCTAGTTCCCGAAATTTACCCTTAATTAGGTTAAATTGAATACATTCTTCAATTTACCTAGTAGTCGACTTTAGGGTTAATTTCTCACTAGTGGCCATCCGGATATCAACTCCTTCTATCAGAGTGGTAAATCCTGTCTTGATCACCCATTTTCTTTACGTGCTTCACACTACATCCAACTTCTACATTTTAAGGTACTCACGAAGAGTAACAAGTAAATAGAGTCAAAATGTAGCGATTCACACTCAAGATACTATGGTGATCTCAAGTCGTAGGATCACTTACACAATTTTCACTAGAGATACACCATTGGCACTAGATAGATATCCTAACGGGATCTCTAAACGGATCATCCAATGCATTTGTACTTTTCAAATCATCTACACATTAGCCTAAGTATCTTCATACCATAGTTGATGAGAACAACCACTAATTACATTAATTAGAGGCTAACTGTGTACTAGTTTTATCGTACTAAAGATGTCCTATTTCATTAGTACAAAAACTAGGGCATTTTAATAATATTACTATAAATGTGATTGATATCTCATAGTCACCAACTCTTGTGACTATCATCACATTAGTAATATTATAAGGACTTTATCGGTTGTATCTAATATTTAACAGATAAATAAGAAGTTATTAAAATACAAAACATATAATAAGGAATGTATAAGATAAAAAACAAATACATTGTTTTAGGGCATACATTCCAACACTTGGTTGATCAGTCCTTGGTTTTGATGATTAACAAACCAAAATGTAGATTTGGACTAATATTTTTATGTGAGAAATTTGTGAGAACATGTCATTGATCCAAAAGAGAATCGAAAAGATTTGAATCAAAGAGAAGTTAAGAAATATGAAGGTTCGGACGTAGAGGATCGGACGCTCGATAGAGGATCGGTCGTCCGACTGACGACGATACTCTTCGGACGCTTGGATCGGACGCTCATTCATTGCTTCGGCCGTCCAATACAAAAAGAATGAACGTTGAACATTCTGACTTCTATCGGACGCAGGGTTCGGAAGCAGAACAAATGGTTCGAACGTCCGATAGGTGGTTCGGACGCATGGTTCGGACGCAGAGCAAATGGTTCGGACGTCCGACAGGCCAACGGCTAGTTTCGACAGCATTTAATATTTGACCGTTGGAGAGCCTTTTGAAGCCATTTCTCACCTTCTATAAATACCCCAAAGCACAAGAAGACACAGACTTTTGGCCAACACTAAATACAAGCTTACAAGTGAGATCTTTGAGTAGAAATATTCTTTGTTGGTTGTATAAGGGGTTGGGAAAGTTGGGTTGTGAGGTTGCTCAAGTGAAGGTTACTCTCTAGGAGGAGTAAAACTTTGGTGAAGGTGAACCCATCACTTGGAGTGGTAAAACCTTGATAAAGGTTGCCTCACTTGTATAAAGTAGTTCTTAATTGAGTGGGTAAGCTTTCAATTGTAGCTAGTTGAGGGTTTACTTGGAGAGTAGTAAAATTCCTTTGCTCAACCAAAGTATGTTTGGGGTGAGGAAGGAGTGAGCCTTCACTTGTACAAGTTGGTTAGCACTACCATCAATTGAAGAAACTATTTGATGGATTCAACTCCAAGTTTGGAAGAAGCTTGGAAGTTTGATTGGTTTGAATTTCTTTTACTTTATTGTTACTCTATTTTTGTGCTTTAAAATTGCTTATATTCTTTGTCATTGTATTTACTTGACTACTTGTCTGGTTGAGTATTTTGGTTGTATTTGGTTGCATCGGGGCTTACAGAAGGATCATTTGCAGTCAATACAATTAACTTTAATGCTTTATTTAGCCTACTTGACAAAGCTGTTGGTTTGAGTATTTAATTTGTTATCATTGTTTTGCACTTGCATTTGTTGGTTGGAATTGAATTGTTGTTGGTTAGAACTAACAACTCTATTGTACCATCAGTATTATCAACCCAGACAATGATGCATTTGCTAAAACCATCTATAATAATATGGTGTCCTTATTGTCACTGCTATATAATTTGCTGGTTCTTTTGCTTTCATAGATTAGAATTATAATTTTGTACAATTCCTTTCTCACAATCCTACTTTATGACACACTATAACCGATCCAAGTACACTTATCACCATCAACATCTATACCTGTACACACAAAAACTAGCCCACAGGTCAAAACTCCCGTGTTGAGCTCGGGCAAACCCCCTAGCGTAAGAAAATATTTTATAGTTTCATGAAGATGTAGGTGGTGGGCTGGTGGCTTATAGAATGTGGTTTCTAGACAGACTGGGTCACTACCCATATCCGCGTACTTCCACGAACATATATGCTTCTTCAGAACAATTATATGGCAATGTCCAAGATCTCTCAACCTTCAATGATCAATTGTGGTAGACCTGATAATTATACTCAAAACCCAACAACTCACCCACTAATTTGAGAGGTTGGGTTGGGTAAGTTGGGTATTGGGTCAATTTTGGGTTAGATAATAAAAACTCACATATATTTTGGGCGGTTTGAATATTTGTATTGAGCACCCATTAACTTAAGTTAAAAAAACAAATAAACAAATTACAAAGGATGGGATATGGGATACAGAAACATTTCATTGTTCATGAAACAGCATGAGACATGAGCCAAAGCAGGGTCTCCATGTATGGATACTTAACAAAATTATATGAGTTACTTAACTATAATACTTACTTGCACGCGTCGACGTTTTATTATTTTCCTATATTCAGAGTATTCCACTCCTTTTACTTCCATAATATTTTTCGCCACTTCTTTTGTCATGCAATCAAATATAAGCCCATTTGGATTGTTATTTTTTGAATTTTTTTTTTAAAAAAATATACTGTAACAATTTAATGTATATGTAATAACAAAATAATAAAAAAATGCATTCAATAAAACATAAAAATTTTTTTGGGAAAAAATAACAATCTGAGAAAGTTTGCAGACATCATATCATATGTGTGCCTTTCCCACTTCTTGCTGTACTAGTACGCTATTCCCATTCTCAGTTCTGGTAGACCAGCGCAGAATTGGACATTAAAGAGATCTTAATTGATCAAGGCAACTAGCCTTGCTTTCATAACACGATTCCTTCTTCATTTTATTTCAAAATACACACTACGCTAAATCCATTTCTGACACCACTAACCCACGCCAAAACCCCCCATCTCCTCCCATATCATACAAGATACATGTGTATTTTAGTGTGTTTATATTTGCAAAAATAAAGTATTCAAAATAGCTTAAAAAGTGAGTGTGTGTTTGTATCTGTGAGTGTTTTAGTGTGTGAAAATATGTCTATCTATGTGAAAATGTGTTTATGTGTGCGAAAATTTTTTTTTTGTATGTGAAATATATTTGAGAGAGTTTATGTATCAAAATCTATTAATTAATATATTGGGTCATATTTGGATCATGTGTTTGAGATGACCCAATATGACCCAACCCAAAATTAACTCAATCTAAAGTTAGGCGGGTTGGGTGTAACCCATTTAAATGAAAATCCAATATTAACCCTCTCAAAACTCGCCAAACCTGTCCAATTGCCAGGTATAATTGTGGTTACGAGTTCATGTCTTGCATCCTCCAGAAAATAAAGGGTTCATTCTCATAGTTTCGGTTTCCCTTGTCATAATATGCTTGCTCCTTCCCATCGATCGCTCCGGTTAATGCTGGGAAAAAAGTTCAGAATTTTCCTGAGCCTTGTCTTTTCTTGAAATATATGATTAGATTCTTTTGGTTGCATTACTAGTTTAATGAAAATCTAGAATGTAAGATCACTATATAAAATCCTATATCAGTAATACATATTTAAAGGAGCAAACAAACAAATTAGATCACCACCTGCTTACAATACAAAATAAAACAAAAAAGAAAAACTATTTAATTTTGAATTTACAGTTATCTTACACAAAGGTTGTCCACTAAATCATGTCAATAAGCTTGAATCCTTATGCTTTCAAGAGCTCCTTCCTTATCTTTGAGTTTTACTCTCAATTAAAATTAACTTTCCGCCATATCTAACTGGATGATGCTAGGTAGTACGTGGTTTCGGTATGCATATTTTTGTCTAGCACAAGCATTTGACCAAAGTTATAAATGGTACTGGAAAGTTGAGTGAGGGGAATCAAGTTCTTTTCCTTTCTTTTTTTTTTTAAAAAAAAAATTCATGTTCAAAACTGTTGGAAGAGAAGTTAAAGATTCTGAATGTGGGAATACAATGTGTACAGCATTAGGAATTTTGAGAATTGTTGTGGTTAGCGTCACCTATGACTCAATGGTCAGCCATTGCTCGGTTGGATGCGACCGAAGTTTGCTCATGGAAATTTATTTCACGCGCCGCAGAAAATTTATGATGCTCGGTGTCATAGATGTGAGGGGTTTTGACTTTTGAGCCGGGAGAGGGGGCAGGAGCCGTCACATTGCAATCACTTGTAATGTTTTTGGACTAGTTGGCAACTCATTGCAAATTTCTTGCACATTTTTGTGACAAAAATATTATATTCAGTTACTTTTTATTAACGTATAGGAGAAAAAAATTATCATTTTATGTAAACCCTGTAGATGTTGATTGTGTCATAATTATGTGGCTTTTTTTAATGAATTAATCTTTTATATACTGACAGTGTATACACTTTCACCATTAAATGTATGATATATAATTCGAATTTGAATTTGAAACTCAAATTTTACTCTTTTTTTTTAAACGTGTTCCAAGGATCAAAAGTTCAAAGTCTCGTTAAAAAAAAAAAATCAAACTTTGGAGGCATCAAACTCGATTTATTTTACTCGATCATCAACTCTGGTCAAGATAGATGCGTTATTCCTACGTAGGATGCCCTTCTCCTAAAATCTTAACTCCTAAAACACGCCAAAATAGGGCAAACAAAGCTCCTCTTGAATATTTTGATGCCATGCATCGTTTATCATCGCGCAAGAACACATGCTATCAAATTTTTCAGTGCCAAAACCAAATCAAAAAAACTAGGCAACAAGGGTTCGATGCATTCATCAGCCACCGAGGGATCGACACAAAAAGAAACGTTGCATTGTTGATCTATGATTACCTCAAATGTCTCAGGCTCCAGCCATTCTTGGACTGCAAGAACTTGAAACCCGGAGATGAATTGAAGAAGAACTTAGACATGGCAGTGCTCAAATCTAAGGTTGGAATTCCCGTGTTTTCACCCCATTTTTGTGAATCCTACTTCTGCTGTCATGAATTGTCCCTCATGATAGACTCAAACAAGAAGGTTATCCCGATCTATTGTGACGTAAAACCTAATGAGCTTAAGATTAAGGCTTGGAGAAGCTGCTCCACAGAAGATCTGGAAAGGTTTAATCGAGCCCTCCATGAGGCAAAAGAAAGGATTGCAATAACGTTTGATACATCCACGGGGTAAGTACATACAGAATTTGATCCATTAATTGTCAATTATGTTATGTCTTGTACATGACTGGATTCTTGAATAGATGTACGTGTTGATAAATTTCTTCTCAAAATTCTCCATCTGAATTTGCTTGGAATGCAGAAGGAAAACAAAACAGAGAAAAATCCCCTATACGCTGATGTAATGGTGGCTTGACTTCTCATATGTGTGCAGGAATTGGTCCGATTTCCTAGCAAAAGTTTCTGCTGCAGTCAAAGAGAACTTGGACGAGGTAGTAGAACTGTAGAAGGGGACACTCTGGAGCCAAAATGCATGCGAGTTGTTGAAGTTGTATACTTGCCACCTGTATGCATATGACGGAGAAAAACACATATAGCTTGATTAGACCCCATGGATTATCTATTTGTCTTCCCCCAAATAAAACGCATTTGACAAATTTATGTAGTTTCTGATATATTTTCGGGTTTCCTAGCTAATAGTTTGATTCTGTCAGTTTGATGTAATTGGTAGGGCCTTGGCTCTGTATCATGCTTATCGCTTAGTCATTTAAGAAAATGTCAGTTAATTTTCAGTTAAAAAAGAAGAAAATTAATTACTTTTCTTGATAAAATTTTTAATCATCATGTGGAAACAATATTACGCACTACACATCCTCCACCTCCTTCATCTTGATTCCCTTTTCGTAGAGTTACTTAAGAATTTTGATTTTGAGAAAGAAACTCCTCAATCCATTTGCTTCGTATTTAGAAACTGAATTACGTGATTGCGCAGGATCCCGCAGGATGTAGTTCAAGATCCCGCAGGATGTCTTTTTCATTCTTTTTAAAGTTTCTTCCTAGGAGATGCAAGGGATGAGATTTTCAAGGAGATCTTGATCCTTGCCTGGCAAATGATTGAAAAGGTTTTCTAACCTTTTTCAGTTTAGAAAATTTAATCATAATTTTATTTTTAACTTTTCATTGGAAGAAGTTATTATCTATTATTCACAAAGTAAGAGAAAGTCACTAGTAGAAACTCAGAGAACATTTAGGGACAAAACCAAGAACCATTGTGCCCAACAGAAAGCCGACTACTGAAAATTAAAGGTGTAAAATCTCTAATAAAACTCCATTCGACTAAAATTTATTTGGGCCATCAATCTAAAAGGGTTAATTTTATTTTGTAAGAGAAAGTCACTAGTAGAAAGTAAGAGAAAGTCACTAGTAGAAACTCAGAGAGCATTTAGGGACAAAACCAAGAACCATTGTGCCCAACAGAAAGCCGACTACTGAAAATTAAAGGTGTAAAATCTCTAATAAAACTCCATTCGACTAAAATTTATTTGGGCCATCAATCTAAAAGGGTTAATTTTATTTTGTAAGAGAAAGTCACTAGTAGAAACTCAGAGAACATTTAGGGACAAAACCAAGAACCATTGTGCCCAACAGAAAGCCGACTACTGAAAATTAAAGGTGTAAAACCTCTAATAAAACTCCATTCGACTAAAATTTATTTGGGCCATCAATCTAAAAGGGTTAATTTTATTTTGTACCGTTCAAGATATCCACTTTTAGTCCCTTAACTTCAAAATATGACACTTTTGTCCCTAAAGTGTAAAATTTATCCCATTTAATAAGTAAAATCTATAAAATCTACCACACTTAATTATAAAGTCTGTTAAAGATTTTATACATTAGGGATTAAGGGATAGATTTTACTTAAATTTTATAAATAAATTTTATACTTTACAGACTAAATTATTACATTTCAAAATTTGGAAACCAAAGTAGAAATTTAGGTATAGTTGAAGGGTGGAAAGTGAAATTAATCCATCTCAAAAACATCTTATCTAGAATTATTAAGCATCCGTTATTTGATAAAAAGAAAATATTATTAAATAAAATGGTGGAAATTTTAACAAAATTAGATGGAAAATTTTATATATATTTCATAAGCATCCTGTTAGATATCATGCTCCACGAATGTTACTTAATTCATAAAAATGTTGATACGGATGATCCGAATAAGTTCATATTCCACTAGATAAGTTCCATGTATTGCGTCTAATTTTGAGTTCCCTAATACTCCTGTACCTGCTTATACGAAAAGAATTCTAACTTAAACATCCTTACTAACTCACTTTAACGGGATTCACGATATTTGATGAGATTATACTGAAATTGACGTTACAGGATTGAATCAATATCAATCAAAATCTTCACATACCTTGTGGTATAATTATTTCTTAACCAATTAACTACTGGGTTATTATAACTTTACTCCTTTAATATTCGGTGTCATTATCAATTTCCCCCTTAACGTTACCTTTTAGTCACTTTACCCCCAAGATTAATGGTCAAACTTAACGGAATTTGTTAATTAAAGTAAAAAGACATGTTTAGTCCTTAAAATTATTATCACTTTACCCCTATAAACTATAGCTTCATTATCAATTTATCCCCTAAAGTTATTTTTTAGGTAATTTATCCCACCATTAAACCAACTTAGTAAATTAAAGAACTTTAGAAGAAAGTACCCTCCTGTTTGTATAATAAAAAATTTAGAGTGGCTCTTCTACTTTTTAGTATCAAGAAAAAAAGTCAAAGTGTTAATCTCTTTCTTCTTGACAATCTTATTAATATTAAAAAAATAGAAAGATGGGGAGGAGGGGGGGAGAGAGATAGAGAGAGAGTTCAATTCTTTTTCTTTTTTAATACAAGAAAGAAAGAATGAGAAAATCCTTTTATTTTTATGTTTTTGAATCTCTTAAAGTGAAAAAAAGAAGAATAACTATTCCAACTTTTTTATTTTTAATTATATCTAATAAAGGTAAATATATTTAAAAATTTTTGATGATACTAGTTAGATTAATAATGAGATAAAATGCCTAAAAAATAATGTTAAAAATTAAAGCGATTGTATCACTATAATTTTAAGAGATAAAGTGATAATAACAATGTGATAATGCTATAGAATAAAGGGGGTATTTTTGTCCAAAATTTTTTAACATGTTGAGTTGAATTACTTTTGGGGGTGACGTAAATAAAAAATAACGTTAAGGGGTAAATTGATAATAGTGATATAGTTTAAGAGGGTAAAATGATAATAACCCTTAAGTTAAAAAGGTCCTAATGGAACATTGAAAGTGCAGTGCAATCACTGCAAAGAACTATTTGCCAAAAGTCCATCTGGAGCTACTTCTCAACACAAGCGTCACCTCAAAAATTGCCTACAAAAGAGACTGGCTGTTGGGGAGGAAAATCGAAAGAGGCAGCAAGTGTTATCCTTTACCGAAGGACCCTCGGATGGTATAACTTCTATAACTAATTTCTCCTATGATCATGCTAAAGTACGAGAGTTAGCAGCTCATATGGTTCTTGTGCATGAGTATCCTTTCTCTATGTTGGACCATGTTGTTTTTAACAAGTTCATGAAAGCTGCATCTCCATTTTATAAAAAGATTAATCGGCAAACAGTAAAGGAAGATTGTGTGACTGCTTACATGCTTGAAAAGAGAAGGCTGAGAAATATTAAAAGGTACCAATAGGGTTAGTATAACCACAGATTTGTGAAAATCTGGTCAAAAAATTCAATACATGATTGTGACAGGGCATTTTGTTGATAGTGATTGGGTGTTACAAAAACGGGTTCTAAATTTTTGTAATGTCCCACCTCCTCACACGGGGGTAATTATTGCCAATGCTTTAAGTAAGTGTTTTCTTGAGTGGGGTATTGAGAATAAGGTTTCTACTATCACTGTGGACAATGCTTCTTATAATGATGTATGCATTAGGAGAGTTAAAGAGGATTTTTCTCTAAGAAAAAGGTTGAGCATTGGAGGAAAAATTTTTCATATTAGGTGTTGTGCCCATATACTTAATTTGCTTGTTCAAGATGGGTTTAACCAAATTGTTGATGTGATTGATGTTGTTCGAGAGGGGATTAAATATTTGAAAATTTTAGAGTCTCGTCTCAATGAATTTGCCAAAATAAAAAAACAACTTCAATTGCCTTCTAAAAATCTCATTTTGGACTGCCCAACTAGGTGGAACAACACTTATTTGATGTTGGCTTAGCTCTAGAGTTTAGGGATGTATTTCTCAGGTATGGGGACATTGATCCTGGGTTTCACTATGTCCCAAGTGAGCACGAGTGGATGAAAGTTGAAGAAGTTTGTAAATTTTTTGGTATTTTTTATGAGATCACCAATATTATTTCTGGATCCGATTACCCAACAGCTAACCTTTTTCTTGTAGAGTTGTATAGGATTAAAGAGCTATTAAATGAAAAAGCTCTCGATTTTTCTGATCATATTAGGTTTACGGCTGAGAGTATGGCACAAAAATTTGACAAGTATTGGAGTGAAAGCAAGCTATTCTTGATCCGAGGTACAAAATGGTCCTTGTTAATCATACTTTCCTAGTTATTTATGGAGAAGATGCAGCCCCTAGGTATATTGATGAGATTAGATGCATTCTTTATGACCTCTATAATGAATATGTGGATGCTCACATCTCATCTCATGGTGAGGAACCACAAAGGGAAGCTGGAAAACGAAAACATGCAGAACTTTCAAGTAAATCTACCCAAGGGGCTGCTAAAAAGCTTGGAGTTAATGTTTTAACAGGGAAAGAAAAATTTCAGATGATTGTTAGTGAAATTGACAAGACTCTCCCTGAAAAATCAGATTTAGATGTCTATTTGGAAGAGGGCGGATATGTTTGTGATGCAAATGCAAATCTTGATGTCCTGAGTTGGTGGAAAGGGGAAAGATGGAGGTTTCCTATATTGTCAAGATTGGCAAGTGATGTACTCGATATTCCAGGTACAACCGTGGCGTCCGAATCTACTTTCAGTGCTGGTGGTAGAATAATCGATGATATGCGTGCTTCTATGTCTGTTGAAACGGTGCAAATGCTACTTTGTGGGAATGATTGGATCCGCAATCTTCATGGGTTAAAAAACAAGTCTCGTGTAAGTAAAATATATCTTCTACTAGTTGTTTATTTTGGCAGCTCATTTTATCTTGTTAGGAGTTGTAACTTTCTTGTTTTCGTTTTGTAGGAACCACTCGATATTCCCGAATCATCTACAATTGAAGAAATTTATCTTCCGGACATTTGAAGGCTATTTTCTAGAATATGTGATGCTGTTTCTTGTGATTTGTAAAGTTGGACTTGTGAAATGTACTATTTCTTGTGATTTCTGAAGGGGTTGCTGTACTTTGTCTTGTGATTTCTGAAGTTGGACAATTTTTAGCTATGTAGCAGTGTTTTACATAGTTATTTGGCTGTAGTTTGTGTGTTTATTTGGCTGGACAAAACCTGTTATGATATATTGGCTCTTATGGATGTTGTCTCGTATGGAATTAGGTTGTAGTTTGTGTATTTGTTGACTTTTATTCCTAGAGTTTGTGTTGTATGGATGTTATGGTCTTATATGTTGTCTCGGATGAAATGTGGTTAGAGTTTGTGTATTCTTGAATGAGAATGGCATTGCTTGCCAATCCTAGTAATTTTTGTTGATTTTGGATAGCTTAACTCTGGACAAATTTTTGGATCTATTAAATGGAACTATGCTGGAGCATGACTTTGTAATAACTGATTGCTGGACAAATATTTCGAAATCGAGCCTCAAGCCTCAAAATCGAGCTCGGACAGATATTTCGAGCTTGAGCTCGAGCTCGTCCGAGCCTGGCTCGTTTGTGATAAACGAGTCGAGCTCGAACTCGAGTTCGAGTCACATTTCTATTTTTCGAGTCGAGTTCGAGTGCATATCATGGCTCGTCCGCACGGTCGAGCGAGCTCGAGCCTGGCTCGAATTCGTCACGAGTCGAGCTCGGCGTTCAGATACTCGGCTCGATTAACAACACTGTCCTTAACTAGTAGCTAGACAAAAACACATTCCCTTTGCCCATTGTAATTGGAGACATTATTCCACGCATGCTCTTTATTTAATTTTTATGTGAAAGGCACTTTCACTTTATTTAATTTGTAAGTTACAATTTGATTCAATCAATAGTCATAGTGATATTTTTTCCTCAGGAAAAGTAGGCTTATGTTCAATACAAAATATTTTACATCTTCTACTCAACATGTAACTAAATAATCTTATGACTGAGTAAAATTAAGTCAAAATAATTATATTCTATGAAAGTTATTAAATTGAAAGATACTAAAATGCATTAAACAAGTTTTTTTTTCAAAGACTTTTTATGAGTCTTAATTAGACAAAGGATATCTTCAAAAAAATTTAAAAAAAGAGAAGGTATATTTGTACCATTGAAGATACTATTTGATACTGGCTGAATCATCAAATGTCAGTCCTAGTGCAGTCTTTTAGATGCATTAATCCCTTGTGTTAGTAAGGAGTGTTAAGCCTGTTTGATAACCCTATTCAGCACTTAAATTTAATGGATTCAAATCCGACAGGTGTCGGGCCTGCACAATAATAATTACTAAAAAGTCCTAATTACCACCACAATTAATTATAGAACAAATTCAAGTACTGGAGCAGGGACTCCAGGTGTGCAATGGGTTACTTGATTCACCCTGTTCCCGAAGAGTTTGCTTGATCCGATATACCAGAATTGTCTATAAAAATACTAAGTTTGCATACAATGACAAATAGGGTCGATTCCACAGGTAACGGGTAGGAAGTTGTTTCTCTCCAAGTCAATAGAATAAAAGAGAGGGATAGTTAATGGGATGAAAATAAAAATAAAATAAATAAAATTCAAAAGCTAATTCAACAAGTTCAATTTAGTAAAAATAGCAATTAATAAAATTCTACCTAAAGGATCAACTGCTCAGGCACGGTCCTATAAATGATCATCGATGCAAATATATTTCATTAATCTGTCACTAGATTGGTTATAGCTATCAACAAACTCTGACAACCAGTTCTTCCTTACTTTTTTGACAGTCATGGTACGACCATTGACTGCTTCTCTAACCAGAAAATAACCCTAGATACGACCGTAGGAATTTAATTATTCAGTTGCATTAAAGTTAGAAGAACCCAACCCTGACCAATAAGGAGGGCACGATATTGGAGGGCACGATATTAAAGTTATCTAGTCCCTCAACCCGCTCACCTAGTTCATGGATAGAATCTTGGAGGGCACGATATTGGGAATCCCCAACAGGAGGAGCATAGTAAGAGGAGCACGCCACGGCGACGCGCTGTGCGCAGCAGACTAACAAGAAAAGAGGAAACGAAAAAACTGAAACTAAGACAAAACAAAGGAAATTGAAAAGTAGAAACTAAAACAGAGGAAATTAAAAAGACCAGACAAGACAAGAAAAGAGAAAAGTAGAAAAGTGGGGGTAGAGAAGGTCCTGATCAATTTTTTTGACTTTCATTGTTGCAAAGGTTGGAAGGTGTGGGCACGCCTTGGAGGTCGAGGTCTTCTGATCACCAAATTTTACAATTGTCCATGTGCGGTGAGTACAAGGCGTGTCCGCGCGGGCACGCCTTGTAACATGAAGTCTTCTGCCCACAAATTTTTTTGCTCCCAACCTAGAATAAAACTACACAGAAACACCCATTACCTACAATAAAGATTGTTTATCAATAGGAACCTAAACCCACTGATCTTGAACACACAAATATGAAATAAAACACAATTGAAATCCTTGGATTGCCTTCCAAGTAGCGCCTTTCTTTAATGTCTTTGGCTAGACACTATACACATCTCTTCAGTCTGGATGTAATTCAATTTTTCTTGTAATCTGTGGCCCCTCCTCCGGGATCCAAATAGCCATTGAATGCAACATTTTTCATTAATTTCCTATCCATTTTCACCTCATGAATTGCTTTCATTCCATGATACTTGTTCGCAGCAACTTTGAATTTATTCCTACAATTAAACTCAGAAAATTCTTGCACAGAGGGATCGGTAGCATGAATAACAAACACAGAATGAGAGTTAACAAGATGTTTTATTGTATCAAAAGTATTAAAGTAGACTGTTTCTCCATCAAATTCCATCGTGAGAGTATCCTTACTAACATCAATCTTAGTCTGGGCAGTACTCAAGAATGACCTTCCTAATATAATAGGTGATGGATTTGGGGCACTTCTATCATCATGTAAAACACATAAAAATCAGTAGAAAAAATTAATCCATCTACTTGAACTAAAACATCCTCAACTATTCCATCCGGATAAGCAAATGTACGGTCAGCCAATTGAATTATTATCCCTGTTTCCTTTAAAGGTCTTAAATTTAGGGAATCATAGATTGATTTAGACATCACATTAATAGAGGCCCCTAAATCTAGCATGGCATTTTCGATATTAGAACATCCAATCTTACAGGGGATAGTAAACATACCTGGATCTCCGCATTTAGGTGGTAGTTTCCTTTGCAAAATCGCTGAAACGTTCTCACCTACCACAATTTGTTCATCCCCCCTCAATTTCTTCTTGTTGACGCACAAGTTTTTCAAGAATTGAGCGTATTTTGACACTTGCTTGATTGCGTCCAACAAAGGGATATTGATTACCACCTTTCGAAACACCTTTAATATCTCTTTTTCCTTATTTTGCTTCTTTGTCTTTTTCAACCTGCAAGGAAAAGGAGGTAAGTTAGATTTAATAGGAGTTGAAGGAGTAAATTTTACCTTAGGGTCTTCGCGAATGCGCCCTTCTTCTTCAATCTCCTTCTTACTTTTTCTTTTCGAATTTACCAACTTAGGTCCCTCCACCTCTTTGTCACTTCTTAATGTCATGGCACTTACATTCCTGGGATTTGCCTCGGATTGTGATGGCAATTTCCCATAAACGTGGGAGTCCAGGCGATTAATGGCAGTTGCCATTTGACTCATTCGAGTCTCCATGTCTTTCATGCCTGCTCTGGTGTCCTGCTGGAACTGAATAGTGTTCGTGACTAGGGCCCTAGTCTCCTGTTGGAGCTGAGTGGTAATCGTGGCCAAACTCTTGACAATTTCCTCCAAGAAACTTCCTGAGTTGGAGGACGAGGGTTGAGACTTTTGTTGCCAAGGTTGCTGAAATCCTGGTGGACGATTCGAGAATGAATTTTGTGGCCTATTACCATAGCTGAAATTGGGGTGGTCTCTCCAATCCGGATTGTACGTGTTGGAATATGGATCATATTGCCTACGAGGCGCGGGCACGCTTCCAGTCATGTTCACTTGTTCAGCCCTATCCTCTTGCAACATAGGGTATGAATCCATGGGGTGGCCCACATTTGTGCAGATTCCACAGTCCTTTGCCTGGTGCCCGTTTCCCACAGCTAATTATCGAACGAAGGAAGTTAGCTCTGATAGCTGCTGTTGAATGGATGACGTCTCTACCTCATTAATCCTACGGGTAGGGTTACTCTCACGAAAATCAAACTGTTGAGAATTCTCTGTCATCGATTCAATGAGTAGTCATGCTTCCCTTGGTATCTTGTTCGCCAACGCTTCCCCACTCGCAGCATCAATGATACTCCTATCAGACGACTGGAGGCCCTCACAGAAATATTGGATCAATAGTTGTTCACTAATTTGATACTGTGGGCATCTAGTGCACAACTTAATGAATCTCTTCCAATAGTCATATAAGGATTTTCTAGGATACTACTTAATGCTGCATATCTCTTTTCTTAGACTTGCAACCCGGGATACAGGGAAGAATTTTTTCAAAAATTTCTTCTTAAGTTGGGCCCATGTTGTGATACTACCTGCAGGTAGGTGGTAGTATAACCAATCCTTCGCTGCATCCTTGAGGGAGAAAGGGAAGGCTCTAAGTTTAATCTGCTCCTCAGTAATTCCTGGAGGCTTCATACTGGAGCATACCACATCAAACTCCTGGATGTGTTTGTGGGGTTCCTCACCTGAGAGACCATGGAACGTAGGAAGGAGGTGAATTAATCCTGACTTCAATTCGAATAAGGTATTTTCAGCCAAAGTTGGGATGTGATGCACAAAGGCTACTGGGGCAATTTTGGAGCACTGGGTCAGTTAAATTTTCACCACTTGAATCTGTTGATTCAACCTCAGGATCCAGTCCCTGAGATGCAGTGCTAGATTGCTCCTCTCTGAGTTGTTTGGTCGCTTTCCTAGTTTGGCGCTGTCTTTTCTACTTTTGGGTCAAAAATCAATTCACCTGTACGAGAAGAACGAGGCATAAACTAGAAAAAAAAATGCCAAACAAATCCAAAAAAAATAACTTAGAAAAAAAAATTAACCAAAACACCGGTCTCCGACAACGGCGCCAAAAATTGACAGGTGTCGGGCCTGCACAATAATAATTACTAAAAAGTCCTGATTACCACCACAATTAATTATAGAATAAATTCAAGTATTGGAACAGGGACCCTAGGTGTGCAATGAGTTATTTGATTCACTTTGTTCCCGAAAAATTTGCTTGATCCGATATACCAGAATTGTCTATAAAAATACTAAGTTTGCATACAATGGTAAATAGGGTCGATTCCACAGGGAACGGGTAGGAAGTTATTTCTCTCCAAGTCAGTAGAATAAAAGAGAGGGATAGTTAATGGGATGAAAATAAAAATAAAATAAATATAATTCAACAAGTTAATTCAACAAGTTTAATTTAGTAAAAATAGTAAATAATAAAATTCTACCCAAAGGATCAACTGCTCAGACACGGTCCTATTAAATGATCATCGATGCAAAAATATTTCATTCATCTGTCACTAGGTTGGTTATAGCTATCAACAAGCTTTGACAACCAGTTCTTCCTTACCTTTTCGACAGTCAAAGTATGACCATTGACTGCTTCTCTAACCAAAAAATAACCTTAGGTACGACCGTAGGAATTTAATTATCCAGTTGCATTAAGGCTAGAAGAACACAACCCTGACCAATAAGCACGCTAAGAGGGTTTATTTAAATCAGATCTTACGTTTCCCCAACATAAAACCAATTATGGTGGTTGCCACTAGTTGTCAACTAAACGAACAATTACGGATTTAATTTAATTAACGTGGCAGTAGGCTATTATATTAAATCAAATACCCGGCCATTGATATCCAATTAATAAAATACATATGAATAATTAATCCAAGAAACGCACGAATAGTAACAAGCTGGAAGAAATAATGAAGATTCGATTAGATCTCACAGATATTATGGACCGCGCCTTCGCGTCGACCTTTGAGTAGAGGAGAAACCTAACCGCTCCTTATCATATTCATCTCGCGTGATTTAATCGAAATCATTCAATTAATTGTCGAAAAATTGGGAAAGATGAAGCAACGAGGAAAACGAACAAAAGGGCTTAACTATCTCTTCGTATCTGTGTCTGTACGGATACGGGGCAGGGACGGTCCCTGAGCGGTCCTCTCACAAAAAAAAATGAGAGGACTGCAATAGGCCACGTATAATGGGAGCAACAGCAAAGGAAAACGACGTTGTTTTAGTGAGTGAATAGGAAAAAAAATAAAAAAACATCTGAGGGGCTAACGGGCTCCGTTAAAATACCTCAGCTGTCCGTTCCAAAAATTCCCGCTCAAATTAATGAGGCACGACTCTTCATCTGAACTCTTCAAATGAAATAAAATTTTGATCTCCCTCCAAAACCATATCTTGTGAACATTCATTCACAATTCCAGAGTATCAGCAAAATAATATCCCTACCCCAAATTGGGAAGTTTCAGATGAGAGGTTTTTGGAGAAAATGTATAGTGTTGCAGAAGTAACTGTTGCGGGACAAAAATTTTCATGAAGTCTGCAACAAGACGGAAGTTGGTGAGATCTAAAGCAGAGATAGACTCAATCGAATTGGACTAAACCCCAAAGGTAAGAATATTGCAAACTCATTGT
Organism: Coffea arabica; assembly: GCF_036785885.1. Classification (NCBI taxonomy): domain Eukaryota; kingdom Viridiplantae; phylum Streptophyta; class Magnoliopsida; order Gentianales; family Rubiaceae; genus Coffea; species Coffea arabica. Next base: position 11,184,804 of record NC_092313.1, on the reverse strand, counting down.
ACTATTTGGCTTGTTTTACGACGACAGAAGGGGGATGAATTTACTTGCATGATTTTGTTTGTACAACTTGTTTTAAGACAATGTGACATGAATAATGAAATTGAAATTCTGGCGAAAACTCCTAAACAAGGAAATCATATGGGTAGCATAAATTAGATACATTGAGAGCCAACTTAAAGAATGTATGCACAGGGAACTTATGCATGCCAAGTGTTTGTAAATTTGACTCAATTGATGAATTAAAGTTCTCACCTTTTAAAATCTGGTTGCATAGTATACATATATCTTGGCTAAAAGAGGTTGAGTGGGGTGGCTTGCGTAGCAAAAACTATCAGGGTAGTTGATAAGTACATTTGTACACGTTGTAACACTAGAATAACATTTGTAATACTAGCATAACACGTTGTAACATTTGTACACGTTGTAACACTAGAATAACACTAGAGTAACACTAGAAAACTATCACGGTGTAATATCATTTGTACACGTTGTAACACTAGAATAACAGCGAGTAATTATACTACCTTTAACAGCAGTAACCGTCCCTGCCCCTTCTCCACTAATTACATAGTCCATGATACTACATTGGATCAGTCTAGTAACATGATACGTAAGCCTTATATTGCAATCCAATTCTGAACAAAAACACCATCTACAACTAGTTGTTTAGATGGTGAGAATTGCAATGCACAAAACTATACACAAGTAGTTCTAAGATTAGTCAAACAGCACCATAAGTGGCAGGAAATATAAATCAGATGCACATTGCACCACTTATCAAAAAATTGTCCACAAAAGCTAACATTGCTTCAGTATTGCTGGGAGTTAAGAAGACTAGTACCTAAACTACTTCAGATACCACAAGCAAGGATTGCGGGGAACCTTTAGCACTCTCAAAACGTCATAGAGAAACTGCTGGTTATAGTGTTAGAGGCCACTATTGCAGCAGTATTAATGCTAACAGAAGTTTCGGCTTGAGATCCACCATTTAGAGTAGCTTGAGCATTTGGTACAAAGGGAATTATATCTTGCTTGTTTACAGCAGCATTGGTTTTCATTGAAGACCTTCCTCTCTGCATCAGAAAAGAACAAATTTAAACTTTTTTGCTGCAAAACTTTAAATTACTCCAGTAGTGCACTAGTTCTGAATTTTGCAGCAGCAATGTATGACATTATAATGCTTACCCTCTTACACAATCGAATTGGACAAGGTGATCTACGAGATACAAGGTGAGTATCTTACATTAAATCGAATTGGACAAGGTGAGTATCTTACACAATCGAATTGGACAAGGTGAGTATCTTACACAAGGTGATCTACGAGATACAATCAGTTTACAAAAATATACATCATGTTAGGTTTTAGTTACTTGACTATGTATATATATAAAAGAGAGATTAGATATAACGCAGAAAAAAGTAATTACATGAGTTGGAATGTATTATACAAACTTTGGTATAGTTGATATTAAAATTTCTCTATTGAGGGTACACGTTGTTAGTGGATATGGAGTAGTGCTATATGTTATGTACGCTTATATGGTCATAAATTTACAGAAGTTAGTCCATCGTTTAAATTTGTAATTGGTTGTTAGCCCTTACACACTGTCACATGCATACACATAATGTAAGAATGAATTTAATATATAGTTGTTAATTGGTTACATAGAGTTCATATAGGCATACAAATTGGGGTTTGATTAGCTATACTCTGTATATAATTGTTAACACATTATATCGTATTCACCTTATTTTGCAGCATGTCATGGGCAAAGATAGCGTCTTTTGACAAATTAATGGATATCAATCAATACTGGTGAAGCAAAGACATTAGGTATGTTTAGCCTATTTTACGATATGTTTAAGGAAATAAAGATTTTTATTTCACAAATTGGTGAAAATTAGTTACATTTGGGGTGTGTTTGTTTGAATGTAAAATGTTTTCCTGAAAATGTTTTCCAAATTTTCCTGTGTTTGGTAATCATTTTATCTTGGAAAAAGATTTATGCGGGGAATATATTTTACTTCACTTGGTGGAAAATAACTTCATCTTTTGACTTACTGAAGTTATTTTCCTTCATTAAAACGGGCGGCTCTTGCACTTCACAATAGAGCTCCCTACCCACATTCTAACAAAAACAAACAAAGACTTTGCGGCTAAAGATACAGAGAGTGGGCAATGAAGATTGGAGAGACTCAGAAATCACCAACAATATGATCATTTCTGATGGCAGCCATCTCCAACTCTGGCAAGGTGCCTTGGGTGAGATTCTTATTTAGGGCTTTGTCTTGAATATCTTTTTATTTTTTCCAAAAAAATCTGATAAAATCGGTTGTTCCAATCTAGGATTCTATCGATTTTTTTTTAAATTTTGTTGCTATAATTCTTGAGAATTGTGGCACTAGTTTCACAGAGGAATTTGGATTTTTTTTTTTAAAGATGTTTCTTTTATCTTTAGTTTTCAGTTTTCTTTTTCTATAATTATATGAAGCTCTAGGAATTCTGGTAAAATTTATTGCTCCACTCCCATTTTCTGACGATTCTTATTGAGGTAAGGGCTTGAGCTTGCATGATTGTTTTTGTATCAATTGATTGATAGATTAAGAAACTTCAGTAGTTTTTTTGTAAATTATCAATCAATTGGTGTCCTTAGAGTTTGATTTTGTCTTTCTATTGAGAAATTTGTTGTTAAATGTATATGGCTGTTATTGATTTCTCTGAGCGATATGAATACTGAATGTTGGAATTTCTTGTCTAGAGAATTTAAATTTTAGGATTTATGTTTTGGGATTGGGGTAAAGGTTAAGTTGTTAAGACGTTCGCAAGGTGAGGTTCTCTAGCATCTTAAATATTCATTCAGTTGCGCATATACTCTTCTGGGATTAGGGAGAAGAAAGAAGAGAAAGGAGAGAGCGTGTGTGTCGAAAGGTAAACAATAGAAAGGAATGAAATGCTCATCATTTTGAGTCAAATCAAAGAGTTTGTTTTCTTTTCTAATCATCTAGATACTTCTGTTTTCCTTTCTTTATGGCCACTGTGTTAGTGCTTCATTTTTGCGCATCTTGCATATGTATTACTTATTTATTTTAAATTGTGAATGAAACAATCAAGTGAAGATTAAGTTTGTGTGCTAATATTATGTTACTCTGATGCTTTTTTCCCCTTGTTTTAATTTTGTAGAGACATACATAAATAGTGGATTATCCTAAAAGAGACTGCAATGGAATTTTGCCGGACTTGTGGGATGTTATTGCAGTATGAATTGCCGCATATGGACCGCCCTGCCAGATTCTTTTGTCCAACATGCCCATATGTATGTCACATAGATAGTAAGGTAAGTCATTATAAATCCTTGTTGAGGGTTTATTTACTGGCTATTCACAATGTCCATTGTGTCATTGCTAAGTTATCAACGCATGTAGCAGGTTAAAATAAAAAGAAAGCATCAGTTAGTTAAGAAAGAACTAGATCCTATCACGTATTAAGATATTTATTTTTCCTGTTGTGTTTCAGCATCACCTTGGAGGTGATCTACAAGTGGAAAAAAGGAGGGCTGACTGAGTACCTTGCCACTTGCCTTGGCCTTGGGAATTTGTAGGTGCAGGCCAACTGGATTTGTTCAAAGCTCTGGTCACTAAATTTTTTCCTGTAAAACGTTCACATGAACATTGGTGACGTGTTGTATAGATGTTTCCTTTTGTATCCATGATTTACTACCTAGGCAACTGATATTTTTGGGACCATTTTCCATTTGGAGATGTGATTTTCCTTTTTGTTGAGCAATATTTTATATTTTGGCTTATATTTGCCTTTGTATGTATTGAATTGTTCCAGATTTTTGATCCAACTGAGGCCAACAACATTTAAAGCAGGGATTTGAATCACTCTAGGCTTGATTAGGGTGCTTGTATGTACCAATGGTTCTAACTCTGTACCATGAATAAGATTTTTGATTCTGGAGCTGAAATCTTGGTTTATATTCCAATATAGGATTCTCTGCATTTAGGTTCTTCTCCCTTTTCAAAGGAACAACATAATGACATGATACTATACCAATAAAGAATAGTGTTCAGCTAGGTTTTTGTTTGGTTTTTAACTCTTCTTTCCCAACCAATTCATTAGTATCATTAATAATTCCATTTAAGAATTCATGGTGTAATATGAATAAATATTTTATAGAAATGATAATATGATTATAATGGATAGAAACTAAAATTAACTTCTAACGAAATGAATGTTTTAAGAGTAGAAAAATATTTGCAACATATCAACAAACATATTAGAAAATATTTTCATTGATAAACCAAACATTGGAAAATTATGAAAAAAGGAATTTGGAAAATATTTTCACTTAATAACCAAACACTGGAAAATTATGGAGAAAGAAGTGATTTTTCAGGAAAATGACTTCAATGGAAAATATTTTCCCTTGTCCCTAGGAAAATATTTTCCATTTTGATCCAACCAAACGGACCCTTAGTTACTTATAAGTTACATACACGCTGATTGAATAAAAATTTAATTAGTCATCTATCACTAATAGTCAAACTGATATGTATTGAACAAAGTAAATAGCCTTTACAATTTGCATGAGCAGTGGCAAGATGGCACGGAAAAGGATAAAAAAGAATCCAAATGAAAAGGAAGAAATATAAAAAGTGGGAACTATTGACCTTGCAGAACCAATCCCACCATTTATAATTAGAAAGAAAAAGAAGAAATCAACTTGAGAAGAAGAAATGGAGCAAGTGAAACTCAGTTAACAGCATTGTATAACTCTTGTAATTTATTTTTATAGATTTTTGTTAGCACAATATTTGTAAATTTTCAATTTCGATTTATACAAAATGTTATGTAGTGATAGGTAAGAATCCTTGTAGATATCATTGTAATCATCGTAGATTTTTGTTCAATTTGTAGATTTGTTTGAAGCATTGTATATATCCATTAGAATTGTTGTCCATAATGTTATAACTAGAGTATTCATTTGGTTTATTTTTATATGCATCACAGTTAATAAACTTAAGGATATTTGTTCAAAGATCAATTAAATGATAGAAGTATGCCAAAATTGATATTCCAACCACGTTTTTAAGGTTTTTAGTTTGGGGTTTGATAAAAACAGAAACGAGTGACACTATGATTGAGTGTAACAAATTTACTGATGGGCAATTACTACTTTTTGAGATTATAATATATTGACAACTAAAATTTTACCTAAAGCTACTATTTCCATAATAGTGGTATATGACTAGTTAAATTTGTGTTTAATCAACATGTATGTAACTTATAAATAACTAAATGTAACTAGTTTTCACCAATTTGTAAAACAAAAATTTTTATTTCCTAAAACATATCATAAAATGGACTAAACCGTTTGTAAGATGATAGCAACAAAAAGTCAATAAATACTAACATGGGGTACAACATCGGGATGTTACTAATTAGCAATAGAAATTTTGTTTTACCAATTCATAGAATCGAAGTTACTACTTTGGATATATTGTAAAACAAATCGAGCTAACAATAAAAAAAATTAACAACAAATACTACTTAAATACTAACTAGATGTACAATACTGATAAATAGAATCTAAAATTAGCAATTTAACTTTTTTTCCTCTAGTACATTGTAAAATAGATTGAACATGTGATAATGCATTAAGAACTAAATGTAAGTACATTCTAGTGAGTGTTATGAGTCTAGCATAATGAAACTATCTAATTATCCAATATAATTTCTTTGCTCCACCAGCATTGATTGAAATCCATTGATTTGTCAAAGAAGCTATCTTTGCCCTTCACATGCTACAAAATAAGGAGAAAAAGATATAATGTGTTAACAATTACATACACGGTATAGCTAATCAAACCCCAATTTGTATGCTTATATGAACTCTATGTAACCAGCAAACAATTATATGGTAAATTCATTCTTACATTATGTATATGTACGTGACAATGTGTAAGAGTTAACAACCAATTACAAATTTAAATAATAGACTAACTTTTTATAAATTTATGACCATGTAAGCATACATAACATATAGCACTACTCCGTACCTACAAACAACGTGTACACTTCACAAAAAAATACTAATAGCATTATACCAAAGTTTCTAAAATACATTCCAACTCAGGTGACTACTTTTTATTGCACTATATCTAATCTCACTGTTACAGATATACATAGTCAAGTAACAAACACCTAACATGATGTACATTTTTATAAACTGATTGTACCTCATAGATCACCCCGTGTAAGATACTCACAGACAAACTAGTATTACTCATACAAGTAAAATTATGCATCAATTGTAGAGAGATGCACAAGTTGATCAAATGGCTAATAACCATTCCAAAGTTATGCATACCATTGCACTACCTTTCATAGATATACACAGTCAAGTAACTAACATCTAATATGATGTACATTTTTGTAAATTGATTGTACTGATAGATCATCCCATGTAATTTGCTTATAGACAAATTAGTATTAGTCATACAAATATAATTACACGCCCACTGTAGCCTGCAAAGAGATGCACAGGTGGATTAAAGCACCAATAATCATTCCAAATATATGCATACCATTGCACTATGCATGTGGTTGCGATATACATGTGGACAAATAACTGCAAATTAGCAATATCAATAAACAAAATCTAAAATTAGCAATTTAACCTTTCTTTCCCCTAGTACATTATAAAATAGATTGAACATGTGGTAATGCACTAAGAACTAAGTGTAAATATATTCTAATGAGTGTTATGAGTTTGGCAAAATAAAAAAAAAACTATCTAATTATCCAATCTAACTTCTTTGCTCTACCACCTTTGATTGATATCCATTAATTTGTGAAAAGAAGCTGTATTTATCCTTGGTATGCTGTAAAATAAATTGAACAAGATATAATGTATTAACAATTGCATGCAGGGTATAACATATTAGATCCCAATTTGTACGCTTATATCGATTCTATATAACCAGCGAACAACTATATAGTAAATTCATTGGGTTAATATCAGAAACCTCCCCTGAGGTTTCTTCTAATCACATCTAGTAACCCCCATATTTTTGAAATCACACTTAGCACCCCTGGCAATAGGATGTGACAGGTTGTCCTAATCAAAAGGTGAGAAATTACCCAAAAACCACCAACACCAGGCAAAGTTTTAAGCGGGGAAATGCTGGAAAAAAATAATGAATAAGAAAAATTATTGGAAACCAGAAAATAACAAAAATGCCATTGTTTTGGCGCACAATTTGCCTATAAACACCTTACACGGGGTGATTTATGAGGTACAATCAGTTTACAAATATGTACACTATGTTAGATCTTAGTTACTTGATTATGTATATCTATAAAAGGTAGTGTAATGGTACGCATAATTTGGAATTGTTATTTAGCCCTTTGATCAATTTATGCATCTACTATATTTATGCATCTCCCTATAGTAGATGTGTAATTTTGCTTGTATGAGTAGTCCTTGCTTATTTATGAGTACTTTACAAGGGTGATGTATGATGTACGATCAGTTTACAAAAATGTACATTATGTTAGATGTTAGTTACTTGACTGTGTATATCTATAAAAGGTAGTGCATGTATACGCATAAATTTCGAATGGTTATTTAGCCCTTTGATCAATTTGTGCATCTCCCTATAGTAGATATGTAATTTTACTTGTATGAGTAGTTCTTGCTTATCTGTGAGTACTTTACACAAGGTGATTTATGAGGTACAATCAGTTTACAAAAATATACATCACGTTAGGTGTTAGTTACTTGACTATGTATACATGTAAAAGGGACCAAATTTGTCCTGATAATCACAAAATATTAGCTAACTTGTGGGAGCTAGATAATTATATGCTCAAATTTGAAGTTGTTACATTGCAGGGTGCTCTAAGGAGAGGAAAGCCTGGTAGAGGTATAGCTAACACGGGATTGGCAGGGGCTGTGCTTTGGGTAACTAAGTTCAATCTGATCATCTGATCATGTACCAAAGTATATACGTTGCACATATTATTAACTTGTTTATCATGTCTTCTGTGATCTAGGATCAGGTACAAGGAAATGTGCCAGTGGTTGTTTCAAGTCAGGGGAGTAATCCAAGTTTTCGCCAACAAGATGCAGCTGTCAATGTGCAAGTTAATTTGCAGGCTAGCACAAGCACTTCTACTAAGAGGGTAAGCATTATAATGTCATACATTGCTGCTGCAAAATTCAGAACTAGTGCACTACTGGAGTAATTTAAAGTTTTGCAGCAAAAAAGTTTAAATTTGTTCTTTTCTGATGCAGAGAGGAAGGTCTTCAATGAAAACCAATGCTGCTGTAAACAAGCAAGGTATAATTCCCTTTGTACCAAATGCTCAAGCTACTCTAAATGGTGGATCTCAAGCCGAAACTTCTGTTAGCATTAATACTGCTGCAATAGTGGCCTCTAACACTATAACCAGCAGTTTCTCTATGACGTTTTGAGAGTGCTAAAGGTTCCCCGCAATCCTTGCTTGTGGTATCTGAAATAGTTTAGGTACTAGTCTTCTTAACTCCCAGCAATACTGAAGCAATGTTAGCTTTTGTGGACAATTTTTTGATAAGTGGTGCAATGTGCATCTGATTTATATTTCCTGCCACTTATGGTGCTGTTTGACTAATCTTAGAACTACTTGTGTATAGTTTTGTGCATTGCAATTCTCACCATCTAAACAACTAGTTGTAGATGGTGTTTTTGTTCAGAATTGGATTGCAATATAAGGCTTACGTATCATGTTACTAGACTGATCCAATGTAGTATCATGGACTATGTAATTAGTGGAGAAGGGGCAGGGACGGTTACTGCTGTTAAAGGTAGTATAATTACTCGCTGTTATTCTAGTGTTACAACGTGTACAAATGATATTACACCGTGATAGTTTTCTAGTGTTACTCTAGTGTTATTCTAGTGTTACAACGTGTACAAATGTTACAACGTGTTATTCTAGTATTACAAATGTTATTCTAGTGTTACAACGTGTACAAATGTACTTATCAACTACCCTGATAGTTTTTGCTACGCAAGCCACCCCACTCAACCTCTTTTAGCCAAGATATATGTATACTATGCAACCAGATTTTAAAAGGTGAGAACTTTAATTCATCAATTGAGTCAAATTTACAAACACTTGGCATGCATAAGTTCCCTGTGCATACATTCTTTAAGTTGGCTCTCAATGTATCTAATTTATGCTACCCATATGATTTCCTTGTTTAGGAGTTTTCGCCAGAATTTCAATTTCATTATTCATGTCACATTGTCTTAAAACGAGTTGTACAAACAAAATCATGCAAGTAAATTCATCCCCCTTCTGTCGTAAAACAAGCCAAATAGTACAATGAGTTTGCAATATTCTTACCTTTGGGGTTTAGTCCAATTCGATTGAGTCTATCTCTGCTTTAGATCTCACCAACTTCCGTCTTGTTGCAGACTTCATGAAAATTTTTGTCCCGCAACAGTTACTTCTGCAACACTATACACTTTCTCCAAAAACCTCTCATCTGAAACTTCCCAATTTGGGGTAGGGATATTAGTTTGCTGATACTCTGGAATTGTGAATGAATGTTCACAAGATATGGTTTTGGAGGGAGATCAAAATTTTATTTCATTTGAAGAGTTCAGATGAAGAGTCGTGCCTCATTAATTTGAGCGAGAATTTTTGGAACGGACAGCTGAGGTATTTTAACGGAGCCCGTTAGCCCCTCAGATGTTTTTTTATTTTTTTTCCTATTCACTCACTAAAACAACGTCGTTTTCCTTTGCTGTTGCTCCCATTATACGTGGCCTATTGCAGTCCTCTCATTTTTTTTTGTGAGAGGACCGCTCAGGGACACCGTCCCTGCCCCGTATCCGTGTCTGTACTGGAGCAAGAAAGTAAAAGTAAAGCACTAGAGAAAGTCGGCTGCCAAAAGACAAGAGCCAAGCCGCCCGTAAGAGATTGTCTAATAGGAAGAGACAAAAGCTACCACTATAAAGCTCACGTGATTCTGGCTTCTTAATTGCTCCCGAAGAGAAAAAAGGAAAAGAAAACGTGTGACACTCAAAAGCAAAAGCTAATCTAATTACTACGACATAAATCTGGCTTTTTTCCTCTCTTTTGTAGCGCCGCCAGGAGAAATCCACAAAAGGTCAGGAGCAAAGCTTTTCTTTTTGGGGTTTTAATCCCATGCCTCTCGCGGTTTACGTGGACCCAACCTCCTAATTGCTCACTTTTTGCTGCCACCGAGCTCGCGGGTCCGATATTAGATATATCTCCTCACTTTCTGGCGTAGGCACGCCATGAAACAAAGAGTTTTCTGAAAATTTGTCTCACGCGATCACTTTTAACACCAATCACCTACAATTGACACAAATATGAAATATGAGCAAATTCTCAATTCTTAGCATCATGAGTAGCCAAAATTAGGACAGAATAATAGTGCAAAATATGCCCAATAATTGCTCTATCAAGATTTTAATATATTCAGACCGTTTGATAATAAAAAATTGAACATCTGAATTAATTAAGTGGTACTGAATTTTCTAGACAAAACTTGCACCCAAAATTAAGTGATAAGCTATTCACTTATCACTGAATGTGATATGTAATCAAGTATATTAGATTTAAAACTTAAAAATTTAATAATTTAATGAATTCACATTTCAAATTTCAGATTTCAAACTTCAGTTTTATCAAACGCACTCTTAGTAAGAAGTTGCAGTTAAGTTAGAAACTATTTTTCCAATAAGTAGGAATAGGAGGATTAGGGAACTCAAGATCAGACACAATACGTGAAACTTATTTAGCCGAATCTGAACTTATTCATTGTTCGGATCATCCGAACCCACATTTTTCTGTAATCCATTATGGAACGATTGCCTCTTACGAGAAAATTTAGACCTTTACTATGCCAATAAAGTACATGTAGATAACAAAAAAAAGGCACATATCAATGCAATGCAATTAACAAGTATAGTCTGAATTCATTGAGAGAACATGAAAAATTCAAGATCGTGTAATTCGTGGGTTACAATTTCCAGTAGCAGATTGAAAGTTTCAACAAACGTACTAGTATGTTTTATCTGTACTGATTGACATTTGATCCGGGTCCTAAATCTTATGTGTGAACAGTATTTAAGCAAAACCTTGTCACGTCCTATTCTGTAGCTTTAAGGATCCAACGTGAGTATTCCTTGTGATCGATTGCCTGGTTACAATTGATTCAGAATTCAAAGTGATCACACCCACAAATCAAAATTAATGAATTCAGTTTCCATTGAATTTTTCAACAAAAAAGTAGTTGTTGACATTCTTTCCAATTAAAGCTGATGAATAAGTACTTGCAATGCCGTTGTGTTGGTTGTTGTAGTACATGGTTTTCACATTAAGCCAGTTTTTTTTTTTTTCTTTTTTGGAGCCACACTAAGCCAAATTTGATTAGTACCTTCTCTCATCTCGTTTCTAGGTTGCACTTCAAAATTTTCATGTACCAGTCTTTCCGGTTTTTTTTTTTTTTTATAGATAATGAAAAAAAATAGTCTTAAGCTGGAGCTATATACGTTAGCAAAATACAAACGATGGTGGCTCATTTAGGGCCACAAGATTTTGCCGTCAAAATATTCAGACAATTAATTAATCAAATTGATGAGTTAGTATGCTACTATTTCTTATTAATTGGCGCTTCACATCATCGACAAATGAACAAAATATTGGTAGATATCATCAATTCACCCTGTAATGAAGCTATCAAATTGCCCCCATTTCCTTCAAGAGTAACTGTAGCCCAACTCCAAGCAACAGATCGGTTAGCAGCAGGGAATTGGACGAGACTTTTTGAGAGGTTGCATTTCGAACTTTAGTGTCTGACATTAAGTATTAAACCTATAATCTTTTGCCAGTTTAGCCAAGTTAGAGATTGAATGTTAGCTTTTGGACAAAAACTTCACTACTACATGTGGATTTTTTAAGAGTAAATCTTGTATGCATTGACGGTGCGTATATTATTAGCATTTGATGCATGATATATATACAAAATTTGAATGTTAAATTCAAATTTACATTAGTTATCATTCATTAAAAATTGACGGTGTCTAAAGATAGTAAGATTAACATTATTTTCTGCTTTTTTTTCCTACTTTTATAAGAGAATCAGCAGTGGGACTCCACTTATCTCCTCGATGACTCGAACTTGAGACCATTGTTGATCACAGATGAAGTGCCTTCCCAATTTGACTACACTTTGTTTTTCATTTGGATTGTTGTATTATTTCACATAATATTTCGCTTGTATCATGAACACATTTCACAATCTACCTTTTTATTTTTTCAACTACATTTTTCTTTTACATACATCACATTACAAAAAATTTTATAGTAATTATTTCAAATAATACTCTATCCAAACACACGTAGTGTGATTTATCGAGTAGGACATGAAAAATAATAATGAAGCTTTACGCTTTTATTTTGACTTTCCTAAATTACCCCTTGTACAAATACTAATACTACTAACATCAGGTGGGACCTAAATGCCACGTGGAGAATGATGATTTGGATGTCTTTGTTGACACGTGTACTAAAGAGTGTTTCTTGGGGACCAAAAGGGATTAGCCTTTTCGATGATGAACGAGGAATGATGATAATTGGTGAACATTTATTAAGGCTCAAGAAAAGTACTAGCACTCATATAAGGATTATAATTGAAAAAAATTTATTATATTATTTATTGTTAACGTTTTATAACGTGACGATTATAAAATAAAAAGCAACAAAAAATTTGTTCGAAAACACTAAAATTAATTTTTTTTAAAATAATGACATCCAAATGAATCCGTTAGTTTTTTATTTTCTTTCTTTTTTTTTTTGGAGAATATTGTGTCCATGTTAGTAATATAAATCATAAAGGCACAAAGAGTACAAGCTAGAACGTGTATGCATCAGTTTAGCCATTCTCTTTTCCTTAATTTAGTGGGAAGTAGTTAGATTGATATAAGAGAAGTGAAAGAGATGGATGCAGCAGCTCTCACCATGATAAGTGCTATTAGTTTAAATTTGAAAGTCAAAATTAGAGTGTTTATAAAGTGGAAATTGTATCACATCAAGGTTCATTTGAGGTCGTAGTGGTTTATAAAAAAACATTTCTGATACAAGTGCTTTTAAATTACCAAAAATTATGCTACTTAAGTTACATAAAATTAGTTACCAAATATTCTACAAATACTTTCAGTGCTTAAAAGCATTTTTTTCTTCGTAAATGTACTGCAATCCCGAATGAGCCCTAAATTATAAATCAAATTACAATATTTGTTTAAACAAACACAAAATCCAGCCGAGTAATAATTTTGCACAGACTCCTATGGCACAAACTCCTCTATCACAAATTTTGCAATGAATGTTGGCACTGACTCCATTATCAAATAATACTCTATTCAAATAATTCACCTTTTTATATTCTCAATTATAACTCACCTTAATTATCTTGCCATGATCAAATAATGCTCAATTGCACAATCTACTTTTTATCCTCGCAGCAAACTACAAATTAGGTCAGCGCAAGAAGAAATGCAAGTTTAAGTATTACTGAAAAGGTCCACGTTACAAACTTGTAATGCTCGACATTTTAGAGGTTCAAAGTAGAATCAGCTACCCCTTACAATAAAAAAGGAAAGTAAAATCAGCCATAAGTTTATATCAGTGTGAACTTTTGACAAATGATATTAATCTTTTTTTTTCCTTTTGGGACAAAAGGAACTCTAGTGAGATAAACTTGATGACAGGCTATTTTGCCCGGGACCCACGTCTATTTTAGTATTTTGGACGGTTTTCCCTGGGCCGATTCTTTGGTTGTTGGAGCAACCGCAATAAGGCATAAGCTTCTCCCATGGGTCGGTTCGCTTCGCGCCTCGCGGGAATATTGCTGTGAGGTTTATCCGTTGGTACGAAGGACAGCCACATATTTTTCCAGCTGTGCCTCTTGCGAGATTCTCGTTTACAAGTTAGAAAATTTTTCTAAGGAGGTTCATCGGTTGGTACTAAATCAAGGACAGCCACATATTTTTGCTAGATGGGCCTCCTGCAAGATTCTCGTTGACAAGCTAGTAAACTTTTTATGTATTAACAGTATAGTAATTTTTTTTATATTAATAAATTTGGATGTATATTATATATGTATTATTTAAATTTAAAATTTAAAATTATATTATGTGGTATTTTTTATATTAGCAGTCTTGGATATATATCACATATGTATTATTTGAATTTTAAATTTAAATTCATATTATGTGGCATGATCTCAACCTATTTGTATAAATTTTTACATTGACGGTATATAAAAAATTATCCTTTTTTTTAATGCATCTTCTATCCAACTTCCTATCTTGCTCATTGTCTCATATTTTATTGTATCATCATTTTCCTTCACAAATATTCTATGATAATTCTTTTTTATTTTCTTAAATTCTAATTACAAACAAGGTAAAAAATAAAATTTAATAAATCATCAAAACAAAATATCACAAAAATAGAAATTTTTTATGAATTTTTTGCTGTACTTTTTGTGTTTCTATTATATATTTTTATTTAGCCAGTTTATTTTTTTTTCTGCCATGTTAGTAGCTATTGAAACAAAAGAAGAATTAAAATAAAATATTTATGATGGAAAAATGATAATATAACAAAGAGCTGGACAAAAAACGAGGTAGAAAGTAGGACGGAAAATCCATTGCGAGCTTTTTCCCGCTTCGTGTCCTCTATAAATAGCTTTCTTCGGGAGCATCATGATTGCACTCACCAATAACTTGCATTCCAAAAGTTTTGCTCCTCGTATCCTTCTCCCATCTGTCTCCAGCATCCAAAAACATGAAAACCTCATTTTCTTCGGTTGAATCTCTAGTCTATGAGATCAAGAAAGAGATGTTTTTGAATCAAGATATTCACCACTTGGTTTCCCCATCTGCCTATGACACGGCCTGGTTGACCATGATTCCAGACCCTACACAAGTTGACAAACCAAAGTTCGAGAGTTGCCTGAATTGGGTACTCAACAACCAGAATGCAGGAGGGTTCTGGGGAGAATCTTATGCAGAGGGCCTTCCTACCATCGATACTCTTCCAGCGACTCTTGCTTCCATGGTTGCCCTGAAAACATGGAATCTCGGAGAAGAAAACATAGCAAGAGGCAAGTAGATATTTTGCTATTTAACTGGTTAATACCTCATTATTATGTTGGTTTTTGTAAATAAAGTTTATGCGTACAACAAAATTATATACAAATATACACTAAATCATGTATAAAACATGGTAATCACACAACCAATACCAAAATGTATTTGTCCCATACTATGACTTTTGATATGTGATGCTTTTCAATATGTTAAATGCCATTTGCTTGCTTCCATGCTGTAGGGTTAGCATTCATTCATACCACCGCTGAGGTAATTCTCGAACAACACCGTCATCATCTTCCACGGTGGTTTGCCATTGTTCTCCCAGCAATGACTGAACTGGCTCAAGCAGCTGGTCTTGATCTTGTTTTCTCCCAACGATCCAAGAGGGTGTTATCCGACCTTTTCCATCAGAGGCAACAAATTCTGAAAATGTGATGCTTCAATTTTTTTGTGTTGTTTTTCTAGCTTATGAATACGTCATTAACAACGCACATAAATTCGTCATTAATTTGCCTAAATCTTCTACAGGATAACAAATAGCTTAGACACCTTTGGTTTGCAGTTTTGGGAAAGTTTCCAAACGATCTCCAAATCACCTCTTCGTCATGCATAGAAGGCTTTTTAAGAAAATGCTACTGTAGTATTTAAAGGGAAGAAAGCACAAAAAATGCAATGCAGAGGGAACTTAATTTTGCAATACTCATGACTTGTAATTGATTTTTAGGACTTGCATGGAGAACCCTGTAGATTACTCACAGCAAAAAATTCCATCGCTGCTATGGTATCTAGAGAGCTTGCCCCCTACGTATCATGTTGATGAACAAAACATAATGAAGCACCTAAGTGGAGACGGCTCAATTTTCCAGTCACCAGCGCCACAGCTAGCGCATACTTGAGAACTGGAAGTTCGAAATGCTTGGAATACCTTGAGTTCCTCGTTCAAAAATGTCCTAATGGAGGTTGATAATTCTATTTTGAAACTGATCCCTATATCTCAATGATGTGTATGTTATGTGTATATTGATAGTATCAAGAAGTCTAAGTAAAACCTCTAATCAAACTGCTACTAACATTTTCTTTAGCAGTGCCCGCTGAGTATCCCCTGGATGAAGAATTGATAAAGCTGTGCTTGGTTGATCATGTACAAAGATTAGGATTGGCTGAGCACTTCGAAGAGGAGATTGAAGACATCCTAAAGCTAGTTTACAAGTAATAACCATGTACAATTAATTTTTTTTTTTCAAGGCTAAACCATATATTTGAGCATTTTCTAAGTTATGATCGATCGAATTTGATCCTCTCATGGAAAATTTCCAGGAACCTCAGGAAACAAGACTTTGAGCCAACCAACAGGCGTCTTGTGGCTGCAAAACTATACAAGGACGCGCTGGCTTTTCGGCTTCTTAGGATGCAAGGCCATGATGTTAAGCCAAGTACGCCGTTAAAATTAATTAATTAATTAATCAAATCTCTGTTGTCTTCCTATTTAAATAAAGGAAATAGTACCTAAAAAAAGGAATAAATACCTGCTTATTTCCTATTGCAGGTTGCTTTTGTTGGTTCCTTCAGCATGCTGATACCCTCGAGTATATAGAACAAAATTGTGAACAACTTACTAGCGTATTATATAATGTCTATAGAGCAACGGACGTTATGTTCAGGAGGGAATATGAACTCGAGGAGGCACGCGCATTTTCTAGGAAATTGCTGGAGAAATCGATCAGTTTCAGCTGTAAGGACGATGATCTTGTTATTTTCCCCGGTCTACATAAACTAGTAAGTCCACGTCTTGTTTCTAACCGATAATTCATTAAAATTTTTTTTTTGTTTTGTAAGGGAAAGATTTAGAAAAGAACGGAAGGATATATAATTCTTACGCCAGAGCAGGTCACCCGTGCATTTTTTTCAGCAGCTTATGATGATTTTTTATATATAATTAGTGCTTTAATTATACCACAATTAATATAAAACTTAGAAGTGTAATTAATCATGGGAGAGGGTTAGATTGAATGATAAAGTGGAAGGGATCATAAGTATTGCAATTAATCATGGAAAATGAAACCTCAATGCCAAGAAGACAAGAATGCTTGCGCGTGTGTGACTTATCCACTTTTGTGAACTATTCGCTGAAATTGAATTGAGAATGAAGTGCAATGGACTAATATTCAATGCTCAAGTTCCACGTGCTCAATTTGTGAATTTGTCAGATACTTAGACCATTTTAGTAAATTAATACTATATTGATTAATTAAAATGATTCTGATTGCCATTTCTTAATTACTAGGCAAAACTTGACTTGGTCTCATGTTTTTGAAATAGATTAAGCATGAGTTGACTCTTCCATGGATTACTCGGCTAGATCAACTTGATCAGAGGATGTGGATCGAAGAAAATAAAATCAGCCCCTTGTGGATTGGCAAGGCATCCTTCTACAGGTATAATTAAGCAATACAAATCATTTTCTTTCTAAAAAAAAAAACAGAGTAAATTTTACTACTAAAATTGCTGAAAATCATCCAGCGCCAGTTGTTTTACAAATTGATTTAGCATAGTGTGCTGATGCGCGTAGTACTCTATTACAAAAGCTTTATAATCAAGAGAGAGTCCCATTAATGAAACGCGAAAAAAAGAAAACGAAGTAGCTTCGCTAAGAAAACAGCTTCTCTGCGGTGATAGCTTCAAGAACATAAATCATTTTAATCTGCCTATAACAGACAAAAATTGAAAGAATAGGATTCATTTTTTTTTGCATTGTCGTAATTAAAAGAAAAATCAATGACCCATTGAACATTACCAACACTTGTAGGTTATTCCATCTTCAACATGAAAAGCTGGTGCAACTTGCTAATGAAAATTACAAGCTTCGGCAGTCGGTCTATGCCGAGGAACTAGAACAACTAAAAAGGTACAGCTGAAATTCATTAGACATTTCTATACATTCTTAATCACTCCAAAACAGTAATGAATGAATACTTGATCTCATATGTTGCTGCCTACGGACTAATTAATGCAGATGGTCCAAGGAATCCGGTCTGAGGGAAATTGGGTTTGGACGAGAGAAAACTGCTTACTGCTATTTCGCTGTTGCTGCCAGCAGTTGCCTGCCTCGTGATTCCGTTGTTAGGTTAATTGTTGCAAAGATTGCCATTCTCATTACAGTTGCTGATGACTTTTACGACGTGGAAGGTTCCACAAGGGAGTTAAAAATTTTGACTAAGGCCATTCAACGGTATATCATGCATTTTAAAATTTCTTCTTTACGCGCAGACAAGGCCACTCAATGTTTTCTAGTTATTTCATTATCAAATCAGTTATACTAATTTCTTAGATTATATCTTCCTTCAATTGAAACTTTAGATTATAAGATGTACAAGATATCTATCTGATCATCAACTCATTCATATCATATCACCTCATTTTCATTAACTATAATAATTTTAACTTGCATTTTGCTATAGTTAAGGATGTTTAAAAAACTAGACGGTCTCGTGCTTTATTAGTTCGAGTGTGTACCTTTAAAATTTTAATTGATTCCAACGCTGCACCCCAAATTTTTCTTTACAATCTTTTTGCACACTAAATTGTTTCACTTATTCCATTGCACACTAAATCCTCGCAGATGGAATGGTGAAGATCTCACCGGCCATAGTAAGATTATCTTTGATGCCCTTTGTGACCTGGTCATGGACATCTCAAGAAAGTACAATCATCAACGAGAAGGAAGCAAATTCTTGAAGGGGATTAGAGATATCGTAAGGCTTAATTAATTTCTACAAACATTCTTCTCTTTTTTGTTTCCTAGAAATGCACCAGAATTATTTTGGTAATTATCAAAAAATCTTCACTCATGGCAAACATATAACGACATAAATCACGTTCCATTCACTCACATATAGTGGCAAGAAACATTCGGTTCATGGATGGTGGAAAGAACATGGAGTGACACCGGGTACCGAGCATCCCTTGACGAATATCTGGACATTGGCATGATATCCATTGGAGCACATACGATCATTCTTCCAGCTTGTTGTTTCTTAAGCCAAGATTATCCAATCGAAAAGCTCAAGCCTGACAATTATGGGAAGATCACGAAATTGTTCATGTCCGCTGCCCGATTGTTGAATGACACTCAAAGCTATCAAGTAATTAATTACGAAACTTCTCTCTGTCTCTCTGTCTCTTTTTTTTTTTTTTTTTGGGTACTTGGTTTATTTTAGAATGGGATAAAACAGTAAGTCTTTGTTGTACTATCTGAGCAGAAGGAGCAAAAAGATGGAAAAATGAACATGGTCTTGCTCCACTTGGACGAAAACCCAAACGCGAAAATTGATGGCTCCATTGCATATGTGAAAGGTATTTTGGAGGAGAAGACTAAAGAATTCCTTGAAATCGTTCTAATGGATGATGGGCCGGAGGAAATGCCTAAATCATGCAAACATTTCCATCTATCCTGCATGAAAGTCTTTCATATGTTTTTCAACTCCACCAACCTATTTGACTCCGAGGAAGAACTACTTAACGATATCAAGAAAGCCATATGCATTCCTCCGGATCTCGATTCTCAAATTTCAGACCTTTATTTACCGCCTCCACCAGAAAAGGAAGAGATTCTTCAAATTTCCGCTCGTTGGGATGTCAACACAACACAGCATTTTCTTCACGGAAATGGAAAAGAAAGTGTTGTTTAATATTCCAATAAACAGATTTGGACGCTAGATATGTTGTTAAGTGTGTCCATTAGCTGTCCCTGAATATGGTTACAATAACTTGCTCCAGTCATTTTCAATTTCTTTCTTTTTTTGCCTTTAAAGCATAAGGGTTTTAAATGATAAAGCTCAGTATTATGTTCTAAACTCTGCCTCATTTTCAATTGTAGTTAGTAATAATTGAGTATGTCCTTAAATTGTAAGAATCTAGAAGAGTGCAAATCACGCCGCCAGTTTTATAATATTGCAAAGTTACTATACAAGGACAGGCAAATTTCTATAAATCAAGAACATCTCGTATGATATGGCATACAATTCTTCCATGCCTTGCCAATTATTATTACGTATTCTTCTAAGAGCCTATACCTTCACCATTCGAGTGAACTTTTTGGATCCAGATCGACCTCATAACTTGATTTCCATTCAATTCAAACTGATTCGTGTAATTTTCATTGTATTTGGTATAAATTCATATAATTTTAGTAAAATCGTGAATTTTACAGTAATTTAATTATATGAATTGATAAATTCAAATTTACTTCCAAATTATATATAAGGTAACACTAAAAATTATATTAATCGACTTAAATTGAATGAACTCGACTTGTGAGGCGTGGTGTCAAACTTTTTTTAACCCTACCACTGTCTCAATCTAAAACTTATTTGTGACTAATGGAGCATTTAACGATTAATGAAGTGATGAAGACTTATACTGCCGTGTTCCATCACATACGTGCTCAGGAGGATCTTTTTTTCTGAATGATTAAAAAAAAAGGGCAAAATTACACTTTACCTTCTGTGATTTAGTGTTTTTGTACATAACTCCTCTATGATTTTAAAAACTATACATAACTTCCTCATGATTTAAATTAAAGTGTCAAAGTGGCAGACATGATCATTCGTAATGGAACTTATGAAAATGTCGAAAGTACTCTTGTTTAAAAATTAAAATGGTTGAAGTGATCAAAATAACCCCCTTATAATTTTCAAAATATATGCACAACCCCCCCTATAGTTAATAAATAATTTTCAACTTTACATAGGAGTATTTTTAATAGTTTAGGTGACTACGTTATGAATTACAAATTCCGTCACTTTGGCACTTTAATCCCAATCATGAGGGGGTTACATATAGTTTTTGAAACCATATGGGGGTTATGAACAAAAACACTAAATTACAGGAGGGTAAAGTGTAATTTGCCCTTAAAAAAATGACAAATAGGGAAAGGAAATAAAAAAAAATGGCTACTTTGTAGAATCATTTCCAATCTATACCTTTCTTTTTTTTTTGGGGCAAATAATAAGAGCTTTTATTGATCAAAGCAACAAGGCTAAAAAAGAAAAACCACTGCCACATCTTTCTCTATCACGCAAGAATCTATACCTTTCTTTGTCACTGTTAGCTAAGCAATTTAAAGACTACGTGTCCGGTTCATTCTTTTCCATTACCAAGCAATGGATTTATGTCATTGTTAAATTAATCTATAAATTAGACCGCATGCATTTGGCACTTAATTCAGCGTAAAGATTCTAGACGTGTAATCATAAGTTTTTGTTATCCTAGATATATGAACTGCATAGAGGTAGGAAATTTGATTTAATGGGGACGAAATACGCATGCATTTGAATCTTGGAGTCAACATAAAATTCTTTGAAATTTTTAGGAGGACAAATAGCTTATGACGTATAAGAGTATTTCAAAATTCCCAAAATCTTAAAAGGAGATAAAAAAATATGATTTTCTAGAACTCGTTGGGAGGGGAGGGGAGGGGGGGATGTAATTGCAAAATGCAAATAATGTAGACATATTATACCAAGTCAGTAGTAAATGCTTAGTTTACTTAGCCACGCGGTGTTAGTTTATTGGTTAGTAATGTTGATTTCATTCTTAGGATGTAAGGGCGGTGACATGGGATAAAAGTCATAAAACACCATAAGGGACATAAGAGTCGCAGTCTCCAGTTTTAGTGTCACATATGAATCAGTAGGGTGCAAAAATAGCAGCCCTGTTTTTGTTTGTATATGTAAGAGCCGCAGCCTCATTTTCAATAGAAAAAATCCTTTCTGCCTGTACATTGATTTCTTGTGTTTTTTTCTTTTCCGTGGGTTTCTGTTCATTGTCAGTTTGGGTCCATCAAATAATGCTACTAAATTTAATTGCATAAATAAAAAAAAAAAATTTAATTCTGAGAGGGAAATGGCGAACCACTAACTTTATTTGTCTACATAAGGTCAAGCACGAGGACCAGAAAGATTTCAGGCAAATAAATGATCGATCAAGGTAAGCTCCTTCAAGACCTCAAAGCTCTTCTCAGCAGCCTAGAAACGTGGCCTCAGCTTTTGTTGGTCATACTATTGACTACAGAGTAAAAGGACTCTTAGTATTTATGGACCAGACTTATGCGGCAATCGTTGTCTTCCCTAGTTATCAAGTCAATAATATGGTCTGGCAAAACTCCTACATTTCTTGCAAGGTCTATATCAAAAACGCAAAACGCAAGGAGGCCGCCTTCCGATTCCAGCCGCCTCCATGTGAATGAAGCCTTTCGCGATTCACGACGGGTAACAGGATTCATGCTGCAATTCGTTTTTCCTAAATTATTTAGTGACAAATGATTAAGGAACCAACTTGAGAATCAATTTTTCACTGTAAGGAGGGTTGAGTTGAGTAATACGATGATGATGTGAAGAATTGTAATACGTGATATTCGTTTCTTATCATGTTAGCAGTTACGTGATCAGCACATTATCAGTAAAAATGGAGAAGTCAAAAGTGGAAGAAAAACAACTTTTGTTGGCTACTCCATTTTGCATGATGATCTATTCCATTCCATGTTTACATTTAGAAACTTAACTTCCTTTCCCTCTCTCAGACAAAGATGTTTTTCTTGATTAACAATTCAGATAAACTGCCCCCAAAAAGAAAAAAAAAATGGATAAACTCTATCCTGCCATTATGGTATCCTTGAAATTAATATACTGTTAATATGATCAATATCTCTTTATCATCTATGCGTGACTTCAGAAGAAATGGCTATGAAATAGACTAGCAATTGACATTCATCTTTTTTTTTTTAAAAAAAACAAATTTTATGCACTGCAGTGACTACTCTTTTGTTAGTTTAGTGAGATGAGAATGTTCTTTCTTTTTTTCAAAAAAAATAATAAAATCACGAATAGTGACTTTTCATCTTAAAACGTCAGCGTCGTCGTTTTTGTTACTGAAGAAAGCCAGTTTGGCCTTGTATAATATAACTTGTACACAACCATACATTTATTTTGTAGGGTTCGAAGACTCTGGTCAATCTGGAACACTAACTTCAGGGGATGAACGATTCACACAGACGTTCGTACTCCGGCCCCCGCCCCAGCCCCCGCTTAAATCCAATGAGAGGTTTGTTGCTTCTTCTGCTTTGGCCAACGTAACATCCTTTTCGTCCTTGTCATTTCTGCCACATACGAGGATGAGTTTTTCTTTAATTTGCAAAAAATGTTGATTGACAGAGAAAGTATTCAGAAATCCCAATATGAAGGTTCTGAAACGTAGCATTTGCTTCAACACAATCGTCAATAATCAAATTCCACCTAAACTTTTTTTCCGGAAGAGAAGTCCCATCGTAAGTCGTGATCCATGCCTCCAAGAAAGGTAAAACGTACCAAAATTTGCAGCGAAGTTGGTTTGTGCAACGCCTTGATTTAAATGAAGCATGAGTTGGGGGAGCGTTGGATTAGGTGGTTAAACCGGTAAAGTATGAGGGATTATAAATAAGAAACTTTGGATTCACATCTTCTTATTTGAAAAAAAAAAAAAAAGAAATGAAACATGAGTTATAACTCTAGAGATAATGGGGTCCTAACAATCCGATATAAAAAAAATTGGATTATGGATTTCTTTTTTTTCTTTTTTTTTTCCTGTGAAAACCATGTGGGGAGAGGACTATATCCAGACACAAGGTTATCAAAATTCCTAAAATTGAACGCCACCCACCTCCCAGGCAATGCACAACTTCAGAACTTTTATCATTCTTTTGTCCCAAAAAAATAACATAAAAAACACAAGAAGCTTAGATTTTCAGTTCTGGCAGCCTGGTTTTTTGTTTTCTTTTATAACTTTCATTCACTTTTGCAGGTTTAAACTTTTAGCGGTACACTCCGGTAAAGATGACAAAGCTTTTGCCAAGGCAAGTTGGTTCAAAAGACGGATCACTTCCTTATAAAAAAATTGTGTATTCGAATCCTGCTGTCGATGATATGATGATATGAGAGTTGTGTTGATAAGTGATTTATAAGAACTTGACGAGTGATCTATAAAAACTCTCATAAGTTACCTATAGTTCCAAGAGTATACCCTAACCCGTGATAGAATTTAGAATCAAATCCATCCAAACTTTTTCACATAAAAAATACAAAGATTTTGTAATTTATAAAGAGGGCATACTTTTTTTTTTTAATACGAACAATTACAAAAAAATTGGTGTGCTTAATATAAGCATATTTACACTAGCGCTGACCAGAAACATGTGCAAGTTAAGCAAAGTTAGGCCATCTTTGTAGATTTTGAAATTTTTGTTGCTGCTAATTTTAAAAAAAAAAAATTCCTCAACTTTAAAGGGTTCAGCTATTGTAATGTGATTGGTTGTAATGGATGTACCTTTTGGATCGACTTCATTCAATCCAGCTGACACCACGATAAATGGGTGTACAAAGCTTCGGATTAATAGATCATGTTATCAACTACTGTATATTCTACCATGCTGCAATCTTTCTTTCTTTTTTTCAAATTTGGCAAGTACTTTTTCAAAATTGTTAATGCTTTTTTTTGTGGTCCTATGGTTCTCTATGCATGTATAAATTTTAGTTGGCAGTAGTTTTGAGTAGTTGAAATCCTATCGTGCCACTATTAGATGTCAAATCGAGTGGCAATCCTACTTCTAGGGCTGCAAACGAATCGAGGTGCTCGCGAGCCGCTCGATTCGAGCTCGATTAATATCGAGCTCGAGTCGAGCTCGAGCCGGCTCGAGTCAAACTCGAGCTCGAGCTCGAGCTCAGAATATTAAGCTCGTTAGCTCGCGAGCGAGCTTGAGTATATATATATATTTTTTATTTTTATTTTTATTTAATAATAAAATTACGTATATTATATATATATATTTTTTATTTTTTATTTTCATAGTAAAATTACGTATATATCCTTAATATTTTATTATTTATTAAGAAAAAAAATATTATTTTATTTATTTTTTAAAAAATAAAATAATTATTTTTTATTTTTTTCGAGCTCGAGCTCGAAAATTGCCGGCTCGTCGAGCTCGAGCTCGAGTTCGAGCTTGGTAAAATTTAGTCGAGGCTCGGCTCGATTAGGTCAAAGCTCGACTCGACTCGGCTCGTTTGCAACCCTACCTACTTCTCATATAAGGATAAAGAAAACTTAAATAAATAATCAGACGGGATCCTTTATCCATTATATCTGTTTATTTTTCATATTCAATGCAAAACTACGTAGTTCCATTTATTAATATTGCTGATATAGCACATAACATTGAAGGCATATTTAGGGAGTGTTTGGTAAATGGGTTTCAAATTCAATAATATCCTAATTATACCCATAGTCTTCTACTTTGGAATTTCACACCGCATAATTCAGATAAGATTAGGCAAGCATTTGAGAACGAGATTCTTAAGTTTATCAAAGTTGCAATTACGTGTAGTCATATTGTTTTTATTTGATATAAATATAAAAGTTGAGCCTGAAAAGTGACACCAAGGATCTAACTGAGTTTTGAGAACCAGAAAACGACCAGCATTAATTACAAATGTAAAAGCATGTGACTTGTACATCTACGTGTACGTTGGAAAGCATCGTGATCCATACATTTTCCAATGCGTAATTCTCCAAATCCTCCTATAAATAGATCTCGACATGGTACAACCATTCCAACTCAACCAGAAATTTGTTAATACTAAATACATTTTGCTTCTATCGTCTTCTCCCAGCTTCCCATGAACATGAAGTCCTCCCTATCTTCTATTCTTTCTTTAGTCGCTGAGGTAAAAAAGGGGATGTTCTCCAATCAAGACATTTACACGTTGATTACCCCCTCTGCCTATGACACAGCTTGGTTAGCCATGATCCCAGACCCCACAAATTCCAAGCAACCAATGTTCAACAGTTGCTTGGATTGGATACTCAACAACCAAAATGAAGCAGGGTTCTGGGGAGAATCTCACGCGGAGGGTCGTCCTACCATTGATACTCTTCCGGCAACTCTTGCTTGTTTGGTTGCTCTCAGAACATGGAATGTTGGAGAAGGAAACATAGGAAAAGGTAGTGACTATTAATACCATATTTGCTACACTAGAATTTGAACATTTTAGTTGTGAGGATCCAAGTTCTTACTGTCAACTATGAAGTACTTACTTCCGCTCAACTTTTATTTACTTACTCACCTAAGGTCATTGTACGTACACTAGGAAATCTTTAGGAAATACTTAACGAGGAGGTGCAGGAACGGTTGCAACAGTTCCTAGAAGTTTATGGCTAAGATTTGGCTAAAAAAAAATGTAAAATTCAAATTACATCTTATACGTCATTTTTCACTCCACGTTTGAAGTTCACAAAATTTTGTTCTATAATTATAGTCCTGTTTGACAAGTGAATTTTTTGGGTGTTTTTTAAAATTTTACTGTAACTTACCGTAGAAGGTTTTAAAAAAAATTTTGAAATTTTTTTTTAAATATTTTGAATGGTATAATTTAAAATTTTTGAAAAGTTTTTTGAGGATACTGTAGCTAAAGTTTTTTAAGAACTTATAACAGATAAATTTGACAAAAAACTTTTCTACCAAACAAAACCTATCTGTTATTGAAAGTAAATTATACCGCATATAAAGTTGATCCCACATGCCCACGGTCGTTATAACCATTTCACATGACAATACTGCAATTATTGAAGGGAGCACTTGCCAAATAAAAGGACACAAATATGTGGATAACATTAGTATGATTTTGTACTAGCTCGGCTGTCGTGTCACGTTTACAGGTTTTCTAGTCATATCGGTCGAACTTTTGGAGCTTTCTTCTCTAAATATACAGTAACTTTTCCAAAATTTTGAATTTTTCCAATTGCCACATTATTGTTTCTTGGCCAAAGGGTCGAAAACTCGAAATAGCGTACTATATACAGTCTTATATGCTACTCATAGACAATTCTACCATCATTCATTCACCATCCCACGTGTGTATCTTTAAAAAGAAATCATGACACATTTTTGACAAGTTTCTTAACTCTCCAAACAACCTGGCAGCTGGCTTTTTAAAACTAAAATCCACTTTTTCGAAAAAAAAAAAATACTTTCTGTTTGGGGAAGAGGAAACACGGATAGTCTCTAAGTGTAGCAAGATAAAAACAGGGAGTTGGGCAGGTACGGTTAAGTTCTTACACATTCATGTATGGTAGGTGTATCTTTTACAAAATATGCTAACATTTATCAGTACTTGACTCGTAAAAACAGTTGATGCATATAAACAAAGATGATGAGCAAAAGTATATTTTGGCTCATGGCGACAAGAATACTTGTCATAATCATTCACAAAAGTAGAACCATGCATGCTGTGACACGCATAGTTCTCTATTGGTTTCGTTCATATAAGCTTTTCTTTTTATACTTGAATAACGCATTGTCCTCCTGGGGTTGTGCAGGTTTAGAGTTCTTCCAATCCAAAGCAGAGATAATCCTCAAACTAGCTTATCATCATCTTCCACGCTGGTTTGTTATTGTTTTCCCTGCAATGGTTGAACTTGCACAAGCAACAGGTCTTGATCTTGCTCTCACTCAAGGGTCAGAGACTGTTTTGGCCGATGTTCTATGCAAGCGGCAACAACTCCTGGACATGTATTGCCTTCTACCATCTTTTTAGAAGTCACAAATTGATTGTATCATAGTAATTATAGTACCTTTTTTTTTTCCTGAAAATATCTTCTTAGATGTTGTCCATTCCCCCAGTCACACTTTTTGAGCATCAATAGATGTATAACATGTTTGGAGCTGCAGGGAGAACGTTGAAGATGATTCACACCAGTATTATCCACCACTGATATCATATCTAGAGAGCTTGCCTTCTGCGTATCATGCCGATCAACAGAAAATACTGAAGAATTTGGGTGGAGATGGCTCATTATTCCAGTCACCCTCAGCCACAGCAAGTGCATATATAGCCACTGGAAATTTGAAGTGCTTGAATTACCTAAAGTCTCTTGTTCAGAGGTGCCCCACTGGAGGTTAGACAGCTTCGCCACAGGAAGCAATCATTGACTTGTTATCTGTTTCACTACTATACTGACCTCAAAGAAAAATAATTCATGGATCCACTTTTTTTGCTACTCTACCTTGGGCCAGCATTATGTAATTACCTGCCTGCAGGATAAAATAGCTATTTAAGTGTTGCCCAAAATTCATAAACTTGCGTCTACCGTTACGTTTTAGGGCTGAAGCAACGCGAACCACCTAGCATAGACTTTTTCACTATACACCAAACCTACAGCAGGGATATCTCCTGTTGACAATAATATGTAGGTTCTACTAAGGCACCGAAATTTGAACTGTTTTTTGCAGTACCAGCCGTGTATCCCGTGGATGAAGAATTCACAAAGCTCCTCATGGTTGACCATGTACAGAGACTAGGATTATCGGAGCATTTCAACGAAGAAATTGAACATATCTTGAAACAAGTTGATGGGTAATATGCCGATAATTTTCAAAGTTGAAACGTACATATGTGCAGAATTTGCATAGTTGATTAACCTTTCATTAACTCCTCCGTTTTAATTTGCAGGAACTTTAGGTATCATGACTCACAACCTACTGAAACATTTCTCCTAGTTAAAAAACTGTCCAAGGACGCACTGGCATTTCGGCTCCTGCGGATGCAGGGATATGATCTAAATCCACGTATGGAGTTAATATAATCATTATCCTCAATATTCCATGTCTAGTGCAAAATTAAGTACTTTAATTTGACAGTTATGCTAAATTTCTTTTTTGCAGGTTGCTTTTGTTGGTTTCTGCAAGATATAAACATGCTAGATTATATGGAGCAAAATTGTGAACATCTTACAAGTGTACTATATACTGTATATAGAGCCGCGGATATTGCTTTTACAGGCGAATATGAGCTGGAGGAGGCACGATCTTTCTCCAAAAAATTGTTGGAGAAAGCAACCAGTGCTGTCAGGATTAGAGATGATAATCTTGTGATTTTTCCGGGTCTTCAAAAAGTTGTGAGTGCCTGTCTTTTATTGCACTCGGTAATAAGTAATTAACTTTGATTCGTATAACCTCGTAAAGGGAGGTAGCTTAATTAATTATCTTACGCCTTTTTCAATTGGAATTATTCTGAGACGACCTCAAATACAAAAATTCGTATTAAACACTCTGGAAAGAATGGAATTCATGAAACACAGAACAATTTTTTTTTTTAAAAAAAAAAAGAATTGGAAATTAAAGCCAAAAGATAGAAAAATGCCCTTTTTATCAGATGAACAAAAAGGAATACTAGTAAGGATTTAACTACAGCTTTAAATTGTATGAGAATCAGACTCTTTTTTGGCTCATGAAAAGTTATCCTCGTGAAATTAATCAATTTTAAAGAGCAGAAATAACTTTTTAAGATGAAGAAATACCTAAAAACTTTTGCATTGCCAATTCAGGGTATACTTAATCAACGTCAAGTACGTACTTGATTCTTGATATTAGATGCTACTCCATACATTAGTTGTGCAGCTTCCAGATAATAAGTGGCATTATTTGACATGATTTTCATGACGTTTCAATAGATAAAACATGAGTTGACACTGCCTTGGATTACTCGACTTGATCATCTTGAGCATAGGATGTGGATTGAAGAAAATAAATTCAGTCCCCTGTGGCTCGGAAAGGCATCGTTCTACAGGTATAGCATTTGATTTGATTTGATTGTGTCCATACTAAAATCACTGCCAGTTTCCTAGGCTACACGCTACTAATTATCTTTCAGCAATTCGTATAGTGACTGCATCCCTTTAAATCTTCATGCATAATTCTGCATATTCTTGACTGTGCTTACGATGGCTCCTTTTAATCTGTAAATGAAATGTTCTCCATATTCATGTAGGTATTACGTAACGCTAAAATTCATCCTATACTTGTTTTTCCACTTAAGTTTGCAACATAGAGAAACATGAGTACAAGGACATGGCATCACATTATTTTAAAAATTAAGTATGTAAAACGAATTTCATAGATAAAAACACGAGTCATCAATCCCATGGAATAAAAACTTAGTGATGCCTAAGCATAAGATAGCAACCATGTCAGTCCAATTTCCCCTCCAATAATGCATGACAAAGTCTTGCTGTCGATGCAAATGTATACATCTACTGATGTTGAATAATTATTAGGTTGCCTTGTTTCAACAATGAGAAACTGATACAACTTGCTTCCGAGAACTACAAGTTTCGGCAATCAATCTACGCCAAGGAGTTGGAAGAACTAAAGAGGTGCACTTCTTTTTGGATGGACACATTCGTCAAAATTTGCTGCTGCCCACAAATTAATTTCTTGGCCTTTTGTTTTTTTGACACATTTTTGGATTTATGTAAAATGCAGATGGTCCACTGAGTCTGGTCTAGCTGACATGGGATTTGGACGAGAAAAAACTACGTACTGCTATTTCGCTATTTCGGTCTGCTGTTGCTTGCCCCATGACTCTATCATTAGGCTGATTGTTGCCAAGGCTGCAATTCTTATTACAGTTGCCGATGACTTCTACGACATGGAAGGATCTATCACTGAATTGGAAGCCCTGACTGAGGCCGTTCAAAGGTGTAACATAGTTTGGAACTCTAGCCTTTAAATTATATAGTCATCGCCAGTGGATTAGTGTAAACTTACACCATATGCAGTATATATACAGCAACATCTATTTTAAAATGCATGTTACTTTAAAGATGAGGGGATTTCTCAGTTATGGTGATGCATCTCTCTTTTCTTATTGCCAGATATTAAGAGGAAAGAAAAGAACTTTGCTCAAGATGTTGATGCGTCTCTTTTTCTTATTCACTAGAAACTTGTGGTGTACATTTATCCACATTTTTTCTCAGCGAGTATAGATTTGTTTTTTAGTGCATGCAATTTTGGTAGCATTTATTGTTCGATTAATAATCTCGTTCACTTGTTTAGCCTCATTTAAATCATAGCAACCTGCTACTCCAATTAGTGCTTTTTATGGAAAAAAAAAAATATCTAAGTTAAACCATCCTTACTGCACCAAAATGATTAAGAAGCTTAAAAAGTACCCAAATTTTATCCACTAATTGCTTTCAGTCTCTCGCATTTTTCTAGAACCGTGGCTGGTGTAATAAGGATATTACAGCATTCAAAGTAGTAATAAGAACAACCTGGCTTAGATTTTATGTGCAGTATCATATACACTATCATTCATGCTACAAAATTTTTCTTCTTGTGCTGATAATGCACATGTTCCTCTTATTACTTATATTCGCTCCTGTGGTCTAAATCCTTACAGATGGGATGGCAAAAATTTGAGGGGCCACAGTAAGACAATCTTTGATACCCTTGATGATCTAGTGACAAAGACTGCAGCTACATACCATCTTCAGCAAGAACAAACCAAATTCTTGAAGGAATTTAGGGATATCGTACGCTTTCGAACCAAAATCTCATTTCTTGATAACTCCATATACATTGTGTCGATTAAACATGAGTGCTATTTTTCACTGACAAACACATAATTTTTCAATGACAGTGGCGGGAAACATTTCTTTCTTGGATGACAGAAAGGACTTGGAGTGATACCGGTTACCTACCATCCATGGAGGAATATCTAGAAACCGGCATGGTATCTATTGCGGCACACACGCTCGTTCTTCCTGCTTCTCGTTTCTTAAGTCAAAAACTGCCAGTGGAAGAGTTCAAGCCGGGCAAGTACAGAGACATCACGAAATTGCTCATGGCTTCCACCCGTTTGGTGAATGACACTCAGAGCTATCAAGTAATCATTTCACAATCTGTTTTTGACTAGCTGTACCCTTGCTAATAAGCATAAATTATGATTATTGATTTTACTCTCTTATTAGAAAGAACAAGCGGATGGGAAAATGAACATGGTGACGCTCCACTTAAATGAAAATCCAGAGGCGGATATTGATGATTCGGTTGCTTATGTGAAACACATTTTGGACGAGAAGACGAAAGAATTCCTACAAATTGTTCTGGAAGATAGCTCCAGCGATATGCCTAAATCATTCAGGCATTTGCATTTATCTTGCATGAAAGTATTTCAGATGTTTTTCAACTCCACCAACCTATATGACAGCAAGGAAGATTTGATTGATAATATCAAGAAAGCCATCCACATTCCTCCTGATTATACTCAAACTCCAGACCATCGAGTTAAGCCACTGCCAATGCCATCATCAGCTCCTCCAGAAAAGAAAAATGTCGTCAAAATTGCTGCCCGTTTCGACCCCAACATCAAAGTCAAATACCGCGGCGGCAAAGCCATGTTCATGGGACAACAGTTACTGATCAAGAATCCTATTTCTGTTTGTGGTAGTGGAGCAGTCTGTGTCCCGCCAAGATTTTAATAATTTGGTTGTATCATTTGAATAATAATGTTGTCTGTATAAATTTCTTCTGGTGTATTTCCTAGATGTTGTTTGTGTGCACTTGGTCGGATATTGCTGGCACGTTGTCTCTACTGTGTGATTTGTATGATATTGAAATAAGACGTTGAGATTATGTTTGGATAGAAATTACTATTTATTTGCATCACAAATACATTTTTAATGTACATTTTTATCTTCCCAAACATCTTTTTCTCTTATATACATCACATCGCAAAAAATATTATAGTAATTAAAATTATTTACTTGCATTATAAATATATTTTTCTATCACACTTTTTTATCTTTTCAAACACCTTTTTATCTGACGTACATTATCTCGCAAAAAAGTGCCACAATAATTATTTCAAATAATCTCTTATGGTCAAATAAATATTTCAAAAACCTTGGCAGAATTATTTTAACTTGTATTTTGCTAGTGTTTTTTTGTCAAAAAGAAGAAAAAGGATGCCGGTTTCGCATTCTTAATTTCATGGAATATGGACCACTATAATGATTTTGCTTTTAAGTCTTGGAATTGGATAGTGAATTATTTATAAAAATTTATTTACTTATATCATTAACGCATTTTTCAATTACTTTTTTTGTTTCATATACATCACATCAAAAAATACTACAATATTTTTTCAAAAAATTATCCCAAATAATCTACTATCCAAACATGCTAATACATTCAGCCCCCCCTCTCTCTCTGGTCCTGAGCAACCTAGAAACAGCTTTATGAATGATGAGCAAAACAGTACATGCCCGAGGAATTCCTCAATCTATATCAGTCAGAAAATGCTAAACATTACAAGCCAACAAAATTGCTTAAAATATAAACCCTGCTGTTGGAAGTTTTCCACAACTGAGGACCACATAATGGACTTCTCGCCCAACAGCAGCCAGGATATTCCTTGATGAAGCACCCGATTGTTGGCAAATTACAGCAATACGGGCCCCCATATGATATCTCATGGACGGTGACAAAGACTCTTCGTTCATCTTCCCCCATCTTGTTGTATATATATATCCCATTCAAGTACTGAGTTTTCCAATTGTCAATTTATCAACTGCTTTTGATTTTCATAAAAGCTCAAAAGTCGGAATCTGAATAGTAGATTCACAGCTTCTAATTTTGACATCATCGAGGATCTTCTCATCACTTTCAAAAAAGACAAGAACTAAGGGTCTGTTTGGTTGGAAGTAAAATGTTTTCCTTAGGAAAATATTTTCCGTGGAAGTAATTTTCCATGAAAATCATTTCCCTTTCATCATATTCAGGTATTTGGTTAGCTTATTGAAAATATTTTCTTACTTCATTTTTCTGGTGTTTGTTTAACTTTTGAAATATTTTCACTTTTATCTCTATCTTTACTTTCTACACATTATAACTACATACTTCTTCCCATGCAAAATAAGAAAATTTATCTCATTGTTTAACTTTAAAAAATCTTGGAGAAATGTATATATGAATAAAAAATATCTCCTTAAGCAATAAACAAATTGCTGGCCATTTAGTGTCAAAAATCAATCACATGCAATGCTTATTGTGACATATATCTTGCACTCTCACTGCTGAAAGTTTCTCTAGAAAAGAATGTTCCTATTATACATAATTAATTACTAGTATAGGATGAGCAGGATGAGGTTTTTTTTTATTTTGAATATACTAGGGGGAGGGTTAGGTTGGGTTGGGTGGTACGGGGGAGGGAGTGTAAGGAAGAGGTCTTGGGTTCGAATCCTCCTGTTTACACTAAAAAAAAAAAAAAGAACATACTACAAGATGTTTTCAGTAAGTTTGGAACATATTACAGGCGGGATGCATGCATTTCGAAAAACAACTTCAGTAAGTTTGGAAGGGAAGTTGTTTTCCATAAGATTGAGTGAAAATATTTTACATAGGAAAATGTTTTCAGTAACTTTTGTGCAACCAAACACGGGAAATTAGGAAAATATTTTCCTGGAAAACATTTTCACCCGAAACAAACAGACCCTAAAAGGGAAAAAAGTAATTGAGGTACAAGTGTACATGCAAACTTAGGGTCCTGGAATTTGTTCTTTTGAGTTGTTAAAGAATTTGATAAAAATATGTAAAACTTGACATTAGGTAAACAAATTCTCTTGAAATATTAATAAAACAATTGGTGGAAAGAAAACATATAGCAGCATCAATGTTCATGGACAAGTTCAACCGGATTTGTACTCTTTCAACTAGTGATATTCTGTAATTTATTCGAGTGCAAGTAAATATTTGCCATTAGGTATGTCATAATATTTTGCACTTTTGGAACCACTGAAGATTTCTATTTAGTGATAGAAATGCTCATTGGTATACATTCTGCAACACATACCCTATCATAATGTGCCACAATCCCATACCACCTCACACAGCGAATATGAAATCTGAATTTCTTGCATTCCTTTAACGATATAAGATATTATTCTTTTGGCTGCTATCAAAGATGTAGGAGGAATAAGAGTACCTTTATGCCAAAAAGTGACTTCTTGGGGTTGTATCAAATATCAACCAGTTTAATATGATTTAAAATACTGCAGCAATCGCTAGATTTACCGAATCAATCCAAACTGAATTCAACTTTATTGAGTTGTTCGTTTCCAATAGCAATTTAAAAAAAAAAAAAGGGTTTGCCTTGAGTTTTAGCTAAGTTGATATACTCCATCGGAGCTATAAGCTTTTTGCATGGAGGTTCCTTTTCCATGCATTCGACAAAAATAAAAGTAAAATAATATTGATAGGTATCATAGTTGGCAGAAGGGAAATTGATGATACCAAATTCATGTGAGTTGTTGTTCGACCACATATATACATGAGTCCAATCATGGTGCATTATAAGTTTTTCCGAAATTTCAAAAAACTTGTAAAAATATGTATAGCTTGGTGTTTGTTCACAAATTTGAACAATCAATACTAAAACACCTCATATTTTGTTTATCATCAACATGCACTAATGTTTATGCATTCATATTGGAAAAAAATTTCTATGCTTTTCAACCATATTGGAAATACAATCTGTACATTTTGTAAAGTCTCTGTGCATTTTCATATTTTCCCTCAAATTTCCAAATTATGGGAGATCAATTCACGGGAAAAAGAAAAGGGAGCTTATTTCTTCTGTGGCAACGTCATAGGTAAGATGAATGTGATTTACTAATATATTTACCTTGATAAAGAACATTAGAAAGGGACCTGTGAGAGTTTACAAATGCGTAACATTTAATGGATTAGTTAGGCATCTAGCTCATGTCTTCGCTAAATCTGCGAAAAAATTCACATGATTAGTGCCTGTTGTTCTTACTTCGTGTGAAATCTAATTGAGGGAAAAAACAATTTAATGCCACAACAAGAACTTGAATATCACAACAAATTTTTCTCGTAATACCCTTACATGTCAATTAAAGTCCAATATTGATTAGAAAGGTAACCTTGACAATTAATACCGAGTTGCTGTGACATTAAATTTCTAGTTAATGGCAACATCTGTTTGACATGACACATCTACATATATATATATATATATATATATATATATATATATATATATATATATATATATGAAATCTTATACATTCTAGGATTCACATTTATCCTAAAGTTAATTCCACATTTTCCCATAAAATGAGAAAATAGAGCTGCTTATTTTCCCTTCAGATTGTGACGAAGTTTTGCATGTGAATCAAAGCTTTCTTTTTCTTTTTCTTTTTTTATCTTGTTGTATCCTCCCACATCCTTCCTTTCCCAAGTGCTTGGCGCAGGATTCCCAATTGCTTGGCACAAGATTCGAATTTTAAACCTGATGGGGGAGGAAGGGTTTTTTTGGCAGTCTTTTATCACTATCCTCCCACACCCTTCCATCCCCAAGTGCTTGGTGCAAGATTCCCAATTATTTGGCACAAGATTCGAATTCTAACATGTCAGGGGAGGAAAGGTTTTTTTGGTAGCCTTTTGTCACTTTCCTCCCACACACTTCCAATCCCCAAGTGCTTGGCACAGGATTCCCAATTCCTTGGCACAATATTCGAATTCTAAACCTGCCCGGAGGAAGGGTTTCTTTGGCAGCCTTTTATCACTTTTTCGAACCTTTGATTTGGATTCAAGAAATTATTCGAGTGACTTTTTCATTTAAATTACGTTTTTCGTATCAGTTGCTCTCCCCTAACCAACGGACCAACACTGGTGGTTAATCAAAGCTTTGCATCAATTGAATGTTTATCGCTTGAGTATAATGCTTATATAAGCAACTTAGAAGAGTCAATGTTTTATAGGTTATATATGTGGAGAGGAAGATTGCATGTGTGTGAAAGTTAGAATTAGAGGCTTTGGAGGACTACAAAAAAAGATGATGTATCAATAACATCCAATACGCTCATATTGCTTTCATGCCGCAAACGCAGTGATGCACATAAAAATTACAGTAGTTATGTATATATATATATATATATATGCCGTGAATAACAGTAGTAGAAGAGCAAAAAATTCTTGGAAAAGTACACTAAAAATAGGACAATTATGTTTGATCTAACGTTGGAGAGGTGGATACTCCCCAGATAGAAATGCTGAGAAGAATGCAAGTGATTCGCTTGGTTTGAAAATGGGCACAGCATGACCGGCTCCTCTAAATGTAGCAAAAGTAACCCCCTCGTACTCCTGAAGCCAGCCACCAACCTAACATAAATGGTACAACATAATCTTCACGTCAGACCAATTCAATTGTCTTTTGGGCACAAAAGAATCAATGCAAGTATTAACTATGGAAGAATACTAGATCATTTGGCAGGGTTTTTTATCCCACTCATGAATGCAATCATGACGATGGAAGTGGAGCTAAACCAACATTTTATGGCATTTCTTTACTGCAAAGGTCTCAAGTAGGCTCTAGTTTAACAACAATTAAAACCCTCCACTCAACGAATCCAAACACTATGAACACCACGAGTCTTGTATCAGATGCAAGAATTTGTTTTCTTATTCCCTTTGATCCAAGTTATACTCATGTGCTGTCATATAATACCCCAGAGAATAAAACGTGTTGAATGTTCAATTATTAGTCCTACATTCTTAAGTCGAAGTTATTAGCAAAATAGGGATTTCTATTTTCGGGGTGGGTTGCATATCTCCAGCTGTTATGCGTCGATGTGACAAAGATAATCACTTTTTAAATTGTAGTGAATTTACCTTTAGAATTAAGGAAAATTTTTTCCATATTTCTTTTAGGATCATAAATCATCAACTTTTAGCAACTGGTTTGCCGAAACTTAGGTAAACAATAAAGCAAAATCTTGGGCGAGGTCAGATTAATATTGAAAACATTAAAGAAAGCCTAACACTGCGACAGATCTGGAGAAAGCCAATTTATTTGAAAAGGAGTCAAAGAAATCTCTCTTTCAGGAGTCTCCTAGTATTTTCTGTTTTTGTTCTTTCCTCCCGGTGTCCCAGAACTGCACAAGGCTAGCAGTCGAAGTTTATGAGAGGGATCAAAGTGGTACCAGGTAATAGCAATTTTTTTCATGATCTACTGTATCCAAATCACGTTACCTGTTTCTGATGGTACCAGGGCCTCCACGCTCGTGTAATGCGAAGACCGATGGAACTTAAGCTGTATCTTGTGGACAAGACGGGAACTCTTCCATCAGTGTCTCCACTGCATCAACGGAAAAAAAAACCCAAAAATTGGTCCAAATACTTTTATAAAGTGAATGATATTCAAATAGCAAGTAAATTAAAGCAGAAAGAAAGAGTTTTGGCCATGTACCTATACACCCAAATTCTAAGTCCTGAAGCAATGAGTTTCTTGT
This sequence comes from Coffea arabica, assembly GCF_036785885.1. Taxonomy (NCBI): domain Eukaryota; kingdom Viridiplantae; phylum Streptophyta; class Magnoliopsida; order Gentianales; family Rubiaceae; genus Coffea; species Coffea arabica. The sequence goes on along the minus strand of NC_092313.1, from coordinate 11,146,437 downwards.
ATATAGGGAGCATAGATTCCTTTGAATCTGACCAGCTATTAAAGATAGTCATGCTGCATCAAATGTGGTTGATGCGATATTAAGAGAACTAAATAATCTTATTTATCACACAAATGAGAGTTGCAAACCACAGAATTCAAATAAGTGAGATGGATGAGAAGTATATTACTTGCAAATGCTCCAGCCTCTAAGGCGCTGACCGTCACTAACATGGAGGGCTTTCTGCACCTCAGCTCTGTTGTAATAGTATCTTGCATAGTCGTCAAGGCATGGATCATAGCCGCCTATGATCCTTGGCATCTAGTATACGAGTGTTCAAGCACAGCCATGTCAAACACCAGAACAGGTTAATTCATCCTGTTGATAGTCAATTTTGGACTCTAGACTAGGAAGGATATCATGCATAATGATACGAATTGAAAATGACTAACTGAACCCACATGCTTCATTTTGGCTCCCAGGAAAGTCTTAACTATTATCTAAAAGTCTCATATGACATTGATGCTTTAGAGAGTTGGAAAATGGCACCTCGTTACGGAATATATAGTTATTTCACATACTTTAAAAAGCCCGCTTCTTACCAATTTAGAAGTGCTCCTGAACATGACTTGCATTGATTTGTCTTCGGAATTTGTTGAATTGCCAATACAGATTGATGTATATAGACTATAGATATCTATCTCCTTGTACTGTTTAAGAACTTCATCCACGGCCTGACTACAAGCTTCATTGCTCCATGTGTCATTGCTATAAAAATCACAAGATTCCTTGATAATTTTGTGGGTTTCATCTGAAATCACAGCATGGCTCCAAGCATAATCCACAAGACCTTTCCAGTCTTCAGCATCACATGTTTCAGGATTACCTAGCTGAAGCAAAGCAACAGTTTTCGCTTGATATTACTGGTCAGAGAAAAGTCTACAATAATGAATAACAAAAGAGTTCACCTACAAAAGCTACTAAAAATCACAACATCTTTATGCAATAGGCACAGACGTGGGAATAGCTAAAAACTAGGAAGTATCATTTCCCGTAACAAAATAACCAATTGCTACTGAATGCACACTCCTATTGACATGTCAAGATGTGATCATTATGTTGGCATTGAAATTAAGAAAGTGAAGTAACGATAAGAAGAGGCAATCACAGTTACCCTCTCACTGAAAGTGGATTTTTTCTTTTTTTTTTTGACTCCTTTAGCTTTTGCAAGATATCTAGGTAATAACATGTAAAGAAATACATAGGACTGTCACTCAATGCATCAGATTTGCTGTAACAAGAGGCCTAAGTTCCGTCCATGATTAAGACAGACTATACCAGTATGCCACCAAGATCAATGAAAAGTGAAGAATTTTTATTCTCGTCATGGATAAGTTCGGCCAGCTCAGGTACGTATTTGCCTGTTATAACATGTCAAGGAGAATATGAGCATATGCGAACTTTTGACAAAATGAACACCACAGTAGGATTAAAAAGTACAAAAACCTGCATAACTCTCCCCAGCTATATAGAAGGTTCGCTTTCTATATGATGGGAACTTGAGGAACCACTTGTGCAGGAAAATATAAGCATCTTGTGCTGATATCACAGTGGAACAAACACAGTTAAAAATAGAATAATTAGAAGTACAAACATATGCTTTTAAACCTAAATAATTATGCATCAGAGAAATACCAATGGACATTAGTGTACAACGTGCAGGGAGATTGGGGAAGGGGTAAGGGATGAAGAGAGGAGATAGTAAAGGAACTTTAAAAGGAAAAAGCTTGTGGCGTATCACCTGTAAAGTCATCTCCTATGTTATCATAATCGGTACTTGTATTTGAGTATGAAAAGCCAACACCAACAGGAGATTCCAGGAACAACAAGTTTGCTTCTGCATCATTTCACAGGATAAATCTATAGTTTGTCAATGTATGAATTTGGAGTATATATTATGCTGGCGGTGCGTCGCATCTTAAAATATGTGTAGGGAGAGTGGTGACATGCTGTTCTGTATTGCACAGATGTAACTTAAATTAAGTGGCACACCTAATAATGCACAATTTGGTAGACATCAAACCTGTGTTCCATGAATAAGGATTAAATTTTAAGGCATGTCCATCTGTGTCCACAAGGAAAGGTCCAATCTCTTGTGTTGCTCCATATCCAACAGAAGAACATCCAGGACCTGAAACATTAACCTCCTGTCACCTTACTGGAGAACAAGCTACACAAGCATGGATTAAACAAATTGTAGGTGGCCTTATGCATTATGTGAGAAAAAGGAAAAAGCACAGTGTACCAAGTACTAGTAAATGAGATAGAATTAATCTAATCTATTGGTGGTACAGAGAGCTTGATCATTTTTAAAGTGCAAGCATCTAAAGAGAAGATTAAAATATTAGCTAAGATTCTCCTCTCCTCTTTTTAGTCAGAAAATTAAATTCCTTTGTCTAGTAATCCTTTAGATGAATAGAGGACTGGTCAAACAATCGTTAGAAATACTCGGTTCGGTTGCCACGAAAATACAAAAAAAACTTGTTAATCCTTTTCTCTTGCTGACATAGTAGGGTTTGAAAACCCTAGAGTTAGATGGTTGACATTATTCTCATTCAGTAAAAGCGCAAAAAGCTGCAGAAAATACTTCACATTTCCATGAATGATGCTAAGACCAAGATTTTACTAAAGGAAAGGTGTCTTAAAACCTATGACAGATGTGAAGCATTCTGCAATTAATTAACATGAGAAAAACCTCTGTGTACTGTTCCATGCTGCTTACCTCCATTAAGCCAGAGGACTAAAGGTTTCTCATCAGGGAGAGCAGAGGCTTCATAAAACCAGTAGAAAAGTGCTCTTCCGTTTTGTTCATTCACGGTGACATATCCGGCATAGTGCCGAAAGTTCACCATAGGTTGACCCGGCAAATTAGCAACTAGATCTTCTGTTTCCCGTAAGTTAGGTTTTTTATCAATGGACCAATGCCTAGCATTCAAGACCAGCAAGTTAACAAGAATCAAATAGAAGAAAACCATTATCTTGAATATGGGATCCATTTAGAACAGACACCAGCTATGGGACAATTCAAGTCCTGAGGGTGAAACAAACAAACACCCACATGGCTATATATACTTTCTAGGATGCACTGTGCACCAAGGAATGAATGCCAAACTGTCTTCTGTGGGTTTAGGCAGGTTTTCTCTGACGTAGATTTAGGCAGGTTTCAGAGTTTTAACTTGCACCAGAAAGGCAAGTGGAGCCTCCATTTCCACGTGGGTTGTTGGATCACAATCACGTGAACAACACGGGAAACAATTTAATACAATTGCTAGTCTCTAATACACAACTTCAAAGGTTTTTTTCACTCCCTTGACGCACCTTACAACTCACATCGTAGAAAAACATGAAGGTATTCTTTTCCCACCAGTCTTTTGTTGTTTTTCACTTCCTTTTTCATTAGATGACAACGTCCTTCATTAATTTACAACTACTAATTATGATCCTTGAAAGTTCAAGGATCGATGGCATAGCAAAGCATATGTCATTCACTTACAATAAAAAAAAAAAAAAAAACTTAGAGATGGAAACAAGAAGTTTTCTGCATGTGTCAACAACTTATCTCAGAGCTTGTAATTTAACTTAGGATGATTGGTGGGTGGGATGTCCTCAAAAAATGAGAAACCACCATAACATATCAGGAATCATAAACTTAGTACTTGCAGATAACATGAATAATTTTTTATCCAGAAAAAACAGAGGGAATTTCTGAGCACCAATGAATAAACGCAACAAATCGAGTGATAAATACTATGACAATCATTTGGAATATCTGGACCGGACAACCATATTTTCTTCAATAAATCATAAGCTAAAATGTCACCGCGGATTTGACATGCTTAGAAAGATGTATCCAAGTGATCACAACTAACAAATCAGTGGTGACAACTGGCCCAAATGACCACTGATTTGATCAAAGATAGAAATGGAATTTCAAACATCAGAGATAAAGGGATAAAGTGACAGCAGAATTGAATAGGAAGAGAAGGCTTCATTATGTTTTCCGCACGTGGCACTTCTTTATGCTTGCTGACCAAATTCTTGTAAGGAAATTTTCACTTCAACAGAGTGAAAGAAGTTTTGGTATATATTCCCAACTGATGGTGCCCTTGCTACACAAAGAAAAGATGAGCTGCTTTTGGAATCTCATCATCAAAGGTGAGAAAGAAAGAGTTTTGTGGCGAACCTTATGCGTCGTGACTCTATTACCTGAAGTCAATGTGATGATAAGCGATGATGACAGCAACCAACTTAGTCGTGAATTATGACTTGGATCCCAATACAACAGGTAGGGATACATCCCTTGATTATTTAGTAATTATTTTATGGTTTACAAATTCTATCCAGACTATGTGCATTCTAGTAATCTATTCGCCACCTTAAAGAAATCGAGCTCTAAAGATAGCCCTCTTATGGCCAATCTACGGATTTCTTACCAGCATGTCTTGATACATGTATTGACAGGATGCATACATATCCTGCAACATAAGTACAAGTGAATTTGCATCTAAAGATGCTGACAAGGCTACACCAAGATTAAGCTATACAGGGATTAAAGTTAGGGAAAGGAGGTTTTTAGGATCAATTAAAGTACTTCAATGAGAGAAGAAGAAGTAGTATCTCTGAATACATAACCAACTGTCCACGTAACAGCTAAAACGTGAGTGACGAGTTGCAGCTATATGTGTTTCCTTATTTCAGGTGAAACCAGATTAATGGAGATTATAGTTGTACAATTCTTGAAACTCTTTTCCATGGATTTGCATAGTGTGGCTGTATATGATCTTTTAAGGTCATCGTAATTATGAGACAATACGCAGTCAATATCTCATATCAAAATTCATGTTTCCTGCCAAACTGCAAGATCCTATTTCTTCTTGCTTGAGCAAGGAACTTCCTCCTTGCTCCTCACCGTACCAAGTAATTTCTTTTGGCATCAATTCAGCAGCACAGAAATCTTTCTCAAAATTGCATTTTTCATCTTCCCTGACTGAACAGACATGTGATTCATTGTTCACACTGTTCTCGGAGGCACTCCAATCCAATAAATTAAATTGTATCTGTATTCCAGAAATTATCACAGTAAGATAACGTAGAATATAATTTTATCCAAAAATTGTTGCTGACCAGAAATTCAGGTTCAATGGTGAACTCTATCTACCTGATGATGAATCCTTCAATTTAGGTGTCTGTCAAGTCACAAGAGGCTCTTTGGTCCCCAGAACAAGGTACAGTTGACTCTGCACTATCTCAAAAGCAGTTCCCACTTATAATAGATGAGGAAGAAGATCTATCTAACTTGTATACTTCCGTGGTCTTGCAGGAGTTAGACTTTCCTTTGCTTCGAGTAAATAAGGAAAAGAATGCACTAGTCTAAATACAAATAGTGTCTGAAATACTTAATTAATCATAGAACTACTGTGTCACCTTTGTTGCTCTTTCAAATCCTACAGGAGCAAACACAATTCAAAAGCCAAAGGATCTGTCAATCTAAAGACACTAGCTCATCAATTTTGCTTCTTTGGAGATGAACATTTTGCAAAACTGTTAAAATTAAGCTTGTGGCCCTTAAATCCCAGTGATGAGAAAAGTGACTAAATGTGCCAGGCAAAACCTAAGCAAATGGAACAGCAAACAGAGAGATGGGACCAAAGTAGTCTTTCACTCTTTTGTGCCTTCAATACCAAGATGTACAAGTAGATTAACAAACAGTATATCTAGTCTAATAGTTATCTATAGAAACATCAATCATGGCATTGGCCATCATTCTCTCTAAAGGACCATAATTCTGTTATCTGTATGACTAAACATCCATTTATCACCTTCTCCACCTCCCACCCAGCCCCAGACAAAGGTTTGAAAAAATTAAAAAATGCCATATAGGCACCTCTCTTAAGCATGACGATTCGTTGTTTGCATTGTTACAGAAAGAATGAAATTTGACCTTACTGGTGAAGCTTAAAGAGAAGATGTCACTTCTAAATTTTGCAGGCGGTATCTGTTTATTTTGCATTTCAGTCTTTCAAAATGATTAGAAACTGTCCAGAAAAGCTTATCTGTTAGTTCTTTTTGCCGCAAGCAGAAGGATGAAAGAGTATATATCAGCATCAAAGGAGTTTAACAACACCCTTTCATCTATTCCACTATCTCCAATTTGACTGTGCAACTGTCAACATTAGTTTGGAGTAAGGTATGTGGTAGGTAAAAGAAATCCAAACAGCTGTTTCTGCCAAGTATTGTAACCTAATGGGAATACTTCTACCTTTGTATCCAAACAGCAGTTACTAGGATGTGGTAGATATAAATAGATAAATAATCTATAAAGAGCTGAAACAGAGGGCAATCTCAATGTGCTGAAGAAGACTAGACTGCTTCCAACCAATTTTCAGCTAATAGGTTTACAGCATTAAGACCGCATCTTTAAAAGTTCAAGCAATTCTATCTTTCATTTTGTAGATGGCTTGGCCAGGGCATACGGTACTAGTATTTATTTACCCTTTTCTATGTTTTTCCTTCTTGACTTGGCTAAATACAGCCAAATAACATAATAGCAGGGGAGGATGTGGGGGACACAAAGGAGAGAGGGGAGTCAAACTCGCTTCCTGTAACACACTGATGACCAAGAGAAGGTGCAGGCAAGACAATCTTTTTGTGGGAAAATCTTTGTAAACACCCAATAGTATATCACCTAAAAGGGACAGCAGGACAAGGATGTGCCAAAAATCTAGTGTAATTTCCTTTTGATCTTGAGTTGCACACTGTCACTAACAGCACCATGGTGTCCATATGAAGCATACTCAAATAGTTAATCAAGTAGCTGGTCTTTTCCCCACGGCTCCTTTTTTTAAGTTGACTTGTCTACTATAAACGTGATTCAAATTTATTTTTCTCTAGCTAGAATCTGTTGTCTCCACCTTCCGTGATGGAAATTTGACCCCACCTAAATGCCAATTAACAGTTTGCTTTTTGTGTTCTTGCGGAAGTGTCACTTTTACTTTATTCAACTTTTCTTTCTTTTTGTAATTAGAAATTTCCCCCTAGAAGCTTGAGTGAAAGAGACAATGCACGGTTGTTGTTGACTTGCCGTTCGTCTCTATCTCTAATCATTGTGATGCATTGCATCTTAACAGTTTTCTTGATTAAGTTGATATCCATAAGAACATCAATTTGGAACGAACGTAACACCGCTAGTGATTACACCTTAACACAGTAAAATTCATTAAAAAAAAATTAAAGCATGAAGAAGAATCAATATAAAAGTATATCTAGAAGACCAAGCAAACATTTTTCAATGAAACAGGAATAAACAGAGACAGGATATTCATCAGCAGATAATCCTTTACCTCTGAGAGTGAGATTAGACTAGTTACAAAGCTAAAAGACCCTCTGGCGCTTGAGTTTTTTCTGGTGTTAGCACAAACAATCATCAATGATCCTCCCGGAAGCAGGAAAATTGACAGTATGAGAGCTTTTGTACTCCAAGCCCTATTTGTTTTAGTATTGGATTTTTCCAAAAGTCATTGGACCCTAGATTAATCCCAAAATTCTAAGCAGAATATTTCCTTCGCAGTGACAAACAGCCCACAACCAAACATAACAACCAATTGCAGTTTAATATTGCTCAAACGTAGCCATCCATTGAAAAGTAAGATAACGTGTCAGCAGTCATTAAAGCGCAAAAGCTCAGCAGATTAAAATATAGTAGATGTGGTGATCAACGACCTGTCAAATAAATTGACGGGAACAGTACCTTGCGATAAAGATCATAAAGTGAATTTTAACAATGCATTTTGTCTTGCATCCAGGACTCCAAACCTTTGTTTGTTCTTTTTCAAGTTCTGGATTTTCCTTTGTGGAGACTGGAGAGACGAATGTAACTGGGAAATTCAGAGGGCCAATAAGACCAACCCACAGCTTTGGCATAAGATATCTACCAACTACCATCCTACACCTCATGGTCCAAACTCCAAAGCCATAGTCCAATACAAAATTGTAAGTGCTGAGAAGGCCCCCAGCCCCACAACCGACAAAGGCGGAAAAATCCCCAGCCCTGCTCGGCAAAAGTAAGAAATTTCCGCCGCAACTCACCTCTAAATAAATCTCTAATCCCAGAAGAAACCCCATTAAAGAAAGGAAAAAGGCCACAAAACCCCATTCTCCGGACTCCAGTAATGGGAGAAGATCACCACGAAGCCCTCAAAACAGAACCCTATTACTGGGGAACCACTCCGGAGGACGAGTACTTCGACCTCCATGGCATCAAATCAACCAAATCTTTTTACACTTCGCCCAGAGGCGTCACCCTCTTCACCAAATCATGGCTACCTCCTAACAACCATCCACGTGGCGTCATCTTTATGGTCCATGGCTATGGTAATGATATCAGCTGGACTTTTCAGGCAACCACAATCTTCCTTGCCCAAAATGGTTATGCCTGTTTCGCCGTAGACCTTGAAGGCCATGGCAAATCTCAGGGCCTCAAGGCCTATGTCCCAAATGTTGACCTTGTTGTCGATGATTGCCTCTCACTCTTCAACTTCATATTGTCCCAAAATCCCACCTTTCAAAACCTCCCCAAATTCTTGTATGGTGAGTCAATGGGCGGAGCAATTTGTTTGTTGATTCATTTCAAGATCCCAACTTTGTTCAACGGTTCAATCTTGATTGCACCCATGTGCAAGATTTCTGAAAAAGTTAGGCCTAGATGGCCTATTCCTGAAATCTTGACAATTGTGGCAAGATTTGCACCAACTTTACCTATTGTACCGACAGCTGATTTAATAGAGAAGTCTGTCAAAGTCCCAGAAAAGAAAATTACTGCAGTATCAAATCCATCAAGATACAATGGGAAACCAAGATTAGGGACTGTTCTTGAGCTTTTGAGGGTTACAGCTTACATTAATGGTAGATTATCTGATGTTAATCTTCCATTTCTTGTGTTGCATGGCAGTGCTGATGTTGTTACTGATCCACAAGTGAGTATGGAATTGTATGAATTGGCTAACAGCAAGGACAAGACTATCAAGATCTATGACGGGATGCTGCATTCCTTGTTGTATGGGGAACCTGATGAGAATATTGAAATTGTAAGAGGAGATATCTTAAAATGGTTGAACAATAGATCATAGATGCTGAGACAGGAATGTAAAGTTCATTGTTACCATGTTGAGATGAATTGATTCATTTACTGTTTATGAGTCCAAATGGATGATTGTACTTTTATGCATAGCTATGGCTATGAAGTGCAGTGAAATTTTAGTGCAATCCATGATAGAATTTTGTCATTTGATTGAAACTCCAGTTGGTCTTGGGTTCTTCCTAGAAGCAAAATTGTTGCTGAAGCTTCAAAAATACAGAGCAGACTTGGCTAGGTTCGATATATTCCAAGGAAAAACAACAGCCAGCAATAGCATATCTTTGAATTCAGAATGGGGAAAAAAGGGGAAAAAGGATGAAAAGAGACTCCTTTGTTTTCTGTTTACTGGCTACAATTATCCGCGATTAGTGTTAACAGTTATTTCTCTAAAATGGCCTCTCAAAATGGTTGCAAAATTTGCTAAGGTAAATCAAAGGTCGTCTGATATGTTGGATAAATACTGGCATTCCTTCATTTTTTTTTTTTCTTGGTACATCATTCCATTAATTCGAAGGAACTTAGAAACAGGGGTGCTACATTAACAATGATGAGAATTGATTCTTGGTCTCGTCAGTGTCTAGGAGCAGAACAGCATATGCCTTGGCATATTAAAGATACTTATTCTCCGTAGGTTGATTCTTTTTACGAGTATGTAATGGTTGCTTCAATAAAAATATGTGGTGGTTACTTCCACGTCCAGTAAAACAAGAAGAAAGTTTAAATCACGGCACGCGGTTTATACTTTACATATCGCATTGAACTTGAAATATGTTAATTTGAAGTGCTAAGTTGAGGCAATCTTGATTTTAGGACTCAAGATCAATTCAGATAAGAAAACCATTTTCTCCTTATTAGATACAAGCAAATTGTGATGCAGATGATTCTCTTCTTCTATGTGCAATGTTGCCCAATATAATAGGGTGAGCTCAGTAAGGAACTTGGTCCCCTTTGGGGAGACTCCCCTTGGTTGTTTCTCTTACTTGCAAGCTGCAATGACTTGTACAGGCGGAAATCATTGTTTTGAAGACCGGACCGGCCGGTTGGACCGTGAACGGGTCATAACTCCAGTCCAGTTCATACCTCGGGTCAACTAGATTCAAAAACCAATAAAAACCATTTGAACCGTGCAAACCGGATTGAACTGTTGAATCAGCGATTTTTTGTTTTTGTCTATTAAATAGAAAAATATATAAAAAGAATAAGTTTTCGTTAACCCTAAAGACTAATTATAAAATGTCACATCCACTTACTTTCTTTTCATTTTTTGCCTCTTATCAAGATTGCATCTTTATTTTCTATTTTCCTGATTTCTTCTAAACTCCAAACTTCTTTTTTTTTTTAAGTTGCAATCTCTAAATCCCAAAAATGTAAATTAAAAATTTAAATTCACAATGTCTAATTTCCATGGACGTGAATTTTGTATAATTTTAGAATATTGTGGTATTTTTGGGTTGGATTTAAGATTTTTTTTTTTTTGGTAAATATAATTGAGACTGAGATGAAATTTATTTGTTACAATTTATAATTTAAAATTTTTATTTGTGAAAATCCAAGATCTTTGAAAATATTAAACTTTTCATCATATAAAATCTTAAATTAGTCCATTGCAGGTCTTATTTTATACATATACATTCATATATTTTTTTAAAAAAATTCATCGAACCAGGGTTGAATCGGTCCAACCAGTTGAGTCTTGACCCAAACAGCTTGCCAATTCAATTAATAGTCCGAGTTTCAAAACATTGGCAGAAATAGATGCAGAATTTGTTTGCACAGCCTAAAATCCAACCCCAAGTCACTTTATGATTCTAGTTTGTCCTTTTAAACTGTACAATATGTTTTTGACTTAGTGCCGAATGCTTATGAAAGACTTGCCCGTACCAAGCTCATAGTATTGCTTAGGAATCACCCAGGATCAATGTTGACTTGCATTCTTGATCATCATGAAAAGATGATCTTCCAGTTGGGTTTTTAAACATGCATTTGACTTCTTAATAACACTAAATTAAGTTGAAATTTCGGTATTGCTCAAGTTCAGTTCGAGTAGCTTGGTTCTTTTGTACTGAATTACTACTATTTTTCCTTTGCCTTCATGAGTTGAGCTTCACAAACGAACACTAGAACTTGTTGAAACTTGATTTGATTGGTTACGCGATCATTGAGACGAACTTCAGTAGATTATATGCGTGGAGATTTTTGGAAACTAGAAATTTTGAGGGCAAAAGCAACTTGTAAAAGAAACTGCAGACAACAGAGAAGACATTGCATACTTGAACTGATTTATATGCAAAATTGCAGGTGAATCAAAATAAACAGTGGTAAAATGAGATGTCAATCTGGCAAAAATGGAGACGACCGACAAGGGGCAATTATGTGGGATTAAGCTAACAAGATTGTGGAAAAAAGCATGCAGATGCAGATTATAAATGTACAACTAAATCTCTTCTGAGCCATCTAATCGAACACTTGTTTGGAGTCGTAATTGTCCATACCCCTCCTTTGAGGCTTCAACAGAGGGATTTGAAGATTAGTTAGGAGCCTGGGATGAGGAAGAGAGAAACTAATACTCCCTCCGTCCCATTTTGATAGCTCTATTTTCTTTTTTTTTCTGTCCGAAATTGTAGTTCACTTTTCAATTGAAAAATATAGTTATCTTTTAATTTATCTAAAATACCCTTATTCAATGTAGGGTGTTATTAGTATGAAGTTATAAACTACCCTATTTAATATAGATTGTTAACCTACCTCATTTAATACATTTAGATTTTCCAAAACATATTGATATATGAAAAGCCAACTTTGTTATTCTTTCAAGCCAAAATGTGAAACTATGTGAAATGAGGATTGATTTTTTCTTGATCATCAATTCAAGTTCCCATAAACCATCAATTCAAGTTTCCATAAATAATTAATATAAAGTTGTACTCTATTTAATGTAAAGGTATTTTAAGAAAATAGCAACTTAAATTTATTATTTCAACAAAGTTAACTACTTTTTCTTAAACTGTGTGAGGAAAAAAAAACTAGAACTATCAAAATGGGACAGATAGATAGAGTATTATATTGGCTTTGTATTGTCATGGCTTAAGCTTGTCAATGCTTTGGAACTCAATCCTCAATATTTGCTAAACGCAACCTACAACGTAGCCTGTAGTGTTTGTTAGTTATGCCACAAATTGTGGTGTTTGTTATCCAAGGGAAGTGAGAAACCAAGCTACGTGAAAAGACTATGGCCTTAAAGTAACAAGGACTTCAAAGATTGAAGAAGAGATGTGAAATCAGCATCTGCAGTTATTTGGATTCCAAAGTACCCCAAGTTTTGAGATTGAAACTTTTTATTAGTGGAGATCGAGAACATAATATCCGAATCTCTTTTTTTTTTTATTTTTTTGGGATTTTGAAATAAACATAATTATGGTATTAATTTACTACTCATGAGGATGATAATGATCGAGTTTGGGGGCTACTAATAGAATAGGAGTGAAAGCTTCTTTTGTTGTAGCCGTGTTATGGTCGACGTGAATTGTGACTTTTATATTTAGAAAAATTAAAATTATGGGAAGGAATATATGGTTATATTTTATATTGATGCCTTGTATCTTATGGTTAAGCTACAAGTAAGTTACCATGGTGTTGTGTCCAGGATTTGGATTGGGGCCATCCTTTTTCTGTTGGACGTATAAACAACAATGCAAATTATTTTCCTCTAATTCTAAGAAGCCAAGAATTTCATGCAAATTGGTGGTTTGACTTTGGCCAAAGCAAGAATTGATGCCGGCAGTACCCAAAGGCCTTCACCACATATCAGTCCAGAAGCAACTGCTGGAACCATCAGCTCTGCTTTCTTGGAGTTAAGCTTGTGCCACACGAACACAACCAAACTTCCAATGCACATGTCAATTGCGACGTATGCCCCAACTAAGAAGGGCAGTGCCACAGCCATTGGCACTGGCATCCATTTTCCGATCCTCGCCGGAGAAAGATCTTTCACTATATTGATGCCAACCGCCAAGGCAAAGAAGCCATAACAGAGATCCAGGCAATATCGTGGTAATGCTGAAAAACCTTCAACTCCAAGAATGGCCATGTTTCTGTAAATGATACCATAGGGGGCCTTAAACTCGCCGTTGGGGTTTCCAACGTCGAATGCCTTGTAGAACAGGAAGAAGATGAGCGGTGCAACCACGCAACCTGTAGCTGTACCAATGGCCTGGCTCAGAAACATTGCTCTAGGGGACGTAGAGGTTAGATGTCCTGTTTTAAAATCTTGCATCAGAACACAAGAAACAGAAATGACTGACTTCATGAGACCTGCCCCAGCTAATCCTGCCACAACACCGTGTTCTTTTCCAACCAATGCAGCAATGAGAAAAAGCCCTACTTTACCATAATTGTAGCCCATGTTCAAATCCGTCAAACCAGCTCCATAAGCATTGCAGAAAGCTAAAGCTGGAGCACATATATATGCTACGACAACATAGTACCACTTGAGCGCAGGAAAGATTAAGGGAATAGTGATTGCTGAAACGACTGCCAGGGATATATACCCACATGCTGCTATCCACATTGGAATGTTTTCTCTGATGAAGACCTCATCTCGTGTCCGATTATCAATGGCATCGTTATTGTTACTTTCCTCTGCCAAAAGGAAATGTAAATTTTTTAGAGTCTTTTTATTGCACAAGATCGTTCAAATTTACATTCCAGGTGTATGATGTTCGACGAGATGCTTGAAAATCTTTTTAACCACTTTAACCAAAAAATAGGCGTGGCATTAATAAAGTTTAGGAACAAAATGCTTCCAGGTATAGCCTTACACGTTTGTTCGTATCTTTACCTGAGCTGATTTTTCTCCCTTTGAACTTGACATACATGCTAGAAACCGTGATACAAGTTATCTTGATGAAATTGTATAGCCCATCACCTAAAAGGAGAGCAATGGGAATGAACACCTGCCAGGAGATCGTATTTGAATTGAATCATTAATCCAACATGATGTCGAATCCCCATGAAAATAGACATACTAAGGCCAGATGCACATATAATGTGTCAGTGTGTGGATATGTGTGGAAGAAAGAGGGAGAGAGAGACCTTATAACCATTAAGACTTCTCATACTGACTTCTGGTATTTCTTCTGGGAACCAATGTCCCTTTTGCTTTTTGATGAGTGGCCACATTATGCCCCATGAGAGCACTGAGCCAAGAAGCATAGACAGGTTCACAACGTGGGGACAGATCATTCCAGTTCCCACATAAGTAAAGCTAAAATCAAAGTAGAATCTAACCCAAAAAAAAGATCAAAGTATCAGCAAGTCAAACAACTTCAATGATACTCAGAAAGTAACTAACTATAAGTGCTGCATGATCTAGACGTACGTTTGCCTCTGAGCTTGCAATCCAAATGTAGGAAACTTTGAGAATCCGCATTCTCCTAGTCCTTGTCCAGAATAAAACCACTGAAAAAATCCCCATAAGAAACTCAAAGAGAACATCTTCGTGAAACCTCGTACTTGCTTTCTGCAGCGTCAAAAATTATATGTCATCATTACCAACATTAGTTTATTTTTTTTTTAAAAAAAAGGCACATATTTCTGTACGTGATAGCTGTTATATATATTAAAGAAAGAAGGTGTACTTAGCCATTTTGTCATCCATGGAATGAAATCCATTGATCAGAATAGCAGTTGCCGTGCCACTTGGAAAGGTCAATTTGTAGTCTATTATCAAGATCTGCAGACCAATAGGAACTCCTAAGACTTTTAAATTGTAAAAGAGTAGTACTTGAAAGTTGAAACTCGTAGGTAAATGATAAAGAAAATGCTGTTTGTATCTTTGCTAGAACTTGTTGAAGGAAGTACATATTGTGGTCCAACAGTAGAACAATAGCAAATATGTAAGAGTGGAATTGGATGTACACGATGAGTAGTCTTTCATCATTTGGTCATGCATCTATATCGAATATACAAATACAAGTATACTAGTATATCGATGTTTCATAGAAAGTTGGGAATCTTCAAAAGTTGCAATCCATTCCAGTGCAGCTATTTAAAGAGTAAGACACAAATCAGCATGATGAGAATTCGACTTTGTATATTTTTCCCTAATAGAGGAAAATTGAGCTAAAAAAAAGTCAAATTTTACGAATTGCATCATATCTGATGTTCAAAAGATTTAGGAAGAGGAACAAAACCAACAATAAAGACAAATGCCATATTCACGTACGTATACCTTTCGGAGTGGAATCAACACGAAAAGACCAATGAAACAAACTGCAAATAGGTAGCCGGTCATCCAACCAACCCCAGGTTCCTTGTAGCTGCCTGGAGGATTTCCCTCAGTGGTTACTCCTGTCTGTTCATACGTCTTCTTACTTAGAGCTAACATATAAGAACTAAATCCGCCTGAAAGTCCGAAAACAAATCAAAAGGGATAGATAATTAGAGACAGTACTAAGAGAGTAGATAAACTAAACTCATAGTCCTTTACTAGTAAGAGTGCTCTAACCTCCCAGTGCAATGCTGTAACACGCAACTGCACAAGTTTGTATCATAGTGTTCTCCTGCGGGGTGAACGGAACTGAAACTAGTCCAACCTTTCGAACCAGCTTTGTCCATGTACGAACAATGATGAATGCAAGAAGAGCAGCAGAGACATTGAGGTGTGGATTGATCCCTGCCGTGAGGGCTAGCTTCATAGTTATGATGCTGTAGATGCTCCCTATGAATACACTGACAATGACACCTCGGACAGTGATCTGCTTCTTCCATGGTTGAAGCCTCCTCTGAACCTCAGCCGCTTTCTGCAGCTCTTCCAAGTCCTCTCTCTCAATCATTTCTTCCTTCTGGTGATGAATTGTCTTTTTTTCAACATCCATAGCTTCTACAAGAGTATTGTTCATCATCTTTAGTTTCCAGAAAAACCTCTGTGTAATGTCAAAGGAGTAAATCCTGCCAAAATACATGTAAATTCTGACCCATGGGACTCTTTATAAGAATGATTGGGGTTGTCATTTTGTTGATAGTTCAATGGTCATGATATGCATCCTCTACTGTACATGCTTGGCTTTTCATGCCGTCGACCTTGTCATTGACTCTCGTTTCTCCATGTCACTTGAGGTTGAGGTAGTTGTGACTTGTGATAATGGTGGAGTAAAGAAGATAAAGTTGGGCCTCTAGTAGGCGGTTCGCGGGAGAGGGACAGGAGTAGGAACGATTCTCAGTACGATGTAACTTTCTTTTACCACGCCCGACCTGTGGAAAGTTTAACAATGAAAAAAGTTGTACTCTGATTGATGAGGAATGAAAAATACATGGTTCTGGCGTTTACAAGTTCCATTTCAAGGCGAAATTACCATTCTAAATCTTTTCTGTTATTTTTTTTACATCGTATTGCAACTTATTTACGCCATATCTATAATTTATTTACATGCAATTTTAGACCATTTATACTTACAAGGCAAACTTGTTTGAAATGAAACTTGTGAAACCCCAACCACAAATTACATCAAATGTAATCTGATTGGTCACAAGAGTTGAAGAGACTCCTTTCGTTGGGTTGATGAACAACTTGATCATCAATAAATAACAGAGGCAGATGAGAAGGTTTGTTCACTTAATATCTTAATGCACCAGAGTTGCTTGTTTATCTGTGATTCTGTGTACTAGAAAAGAAAACCTTGGATTAGTCGAAGATCTTCTGGTTTTTGAAGGAACGTCCAGTGAAAGAATTTCAAGAGGTATTGGATTTGGGTGATTGTAAATTCAGTGTAAAGTTTTGGATCCTCTCATATTTTGTCCTTTGAGCTTCAAGCAGTGTTGCATAAATTTGTCCTTGACTTCATTAACTAATTCTCATTATCAACTTTGTTTCATTTTCTTTAACAACGGGTACAGCCTTCATATCATATATTGCTTACTTTCTGGTTGTGTGCATATATATATATATATATATATTCGGATGAAGCAACAATGACATTGGAGTCTTTAGGATTCGGCGATAGCCTGCGGCGCCAAAGTAATTCTGTGTTGGGCAGGTAGTCCTAAATTCCATTTGCACAAAACGAGGTTCTAAATTTCTTCTACAAGTACTAAAAATGTTCAAAAATAACAATGGAAGTGGAGTCACATGCGCCTAGACGGAAAAAACAGCGTTTTGTATTGTGATATATGTAAGATACTCTCTATTTCATTTTTGGTAGCTTTTATTTTTTTTGATAGTTTTGATTTTTTTTCTCACACAGTTTTAAAAAAATAGTTAACTTTGTTGAAAAAGTAAATCTAGACTAATATTTTTCCTAAAATATGTTTACATTAATATTAAGAATATCACTAATCACTATACCTTTTTAATTATAACAACAATAATGATGGTATATTGCACCATTCAATACATATATCAAAATAATTATTGGTAAAAAACTGTATTAAATAGGATAGGTTATATTTATTGATAACAATGTATATTAAATAAAGATATCTTAGAGAAGTTAAAAGTTTATTATATTATTGAATTGGAAGGTGGACTATAAATTGAGACGGTTAAAAAAGAAAAATAAGAGCATCACAATGAGACTAATGGAATACAAAAGTTATTAAAATTATTAAAATTGTATATATAATTCAAGTAAGTACAATCTACTTTGTAGGTTAGTTCCCACATCGGAGTTGGGGGGATTTGGGGTAGTTTATAAGTCTCCTCAGGAACCATAAGAGTTGCAGGCTTTTGTGGTTTCTGTGGATTAAGGGTTGTAAATTATCAAAAGTCTTAACTGGCTTTGACAAAAAAAAAAAAGTACAATCTACTTTGTACAAAAACTTGGGTGTCCAATCCAAACACTTGAATAGATGCATTATTAGTCCATTTCGATGGCTTTGAATAAAACCAAATGGTGGGTCTACCCTACTTGTCAAGTGGTGAGTGGTGTGACAATGGAAATGGGGCCTGAGCAGTTAATGGCCATGATTTGGCCAAAAAATTTTGTGCGATCCAGATAACAAGTTGTGCATCGATTTTCACACCGTGTGTGGGGCCTATAAAATTTTGTACTAAAGTTACACGCTGTGCAAATAAAGTTATGCCGTGTATAACCAAAGTTACGCGCTATTGAAAATGACAAAAACCGTTGGGACAGTTGCACCTGCAACCGTCCGTGCCCCTTTTCCGTGTGACAATATATCACTGGTTACAATCCAATCGTATTCGTATAATTATGAGAATTAGTAATTGACTAATTGTAGGCTTTGCATTAAATGGGGTAACAAGTTTGCCTGATCTGGCTCCTCGAGTTTAAAGACATACTTATTATTAGCAAGTACGAATGTGGAAGTATGACTGATCTCAATAACCTTTGCCATGGGGGTCTCAATTTAGTAGGCAGCCAGTGGAAAAAGATCCAAGTTTGAGAGTTGAGACCATGCCATGCGTATATTTTCCACTTCCTTTGAGCTAATTTCACTTGGCTTGGAACAAAAAGCAACTAATAGGAAAACAAAAAGAAACCGAGGACAGAAATGATTATAATTGTTAGATAAATCATAGGTCGTAATCATAGTAATAAATCAGACAAATCACCAGAAAACAAAATTTACTAAAGCTCAAGCGAGGTAAATATAAGTATGGATTTTTTTTAATATATACGTATTTTTTCACCCTCCGATCCCTCTTCATTCTCTTCCTATTCTTAACTGTCAGAAACAAAATTCGAATCATGAACTTAACAGCAAAAAATTGCACAGCGAAAAAGACTCGAACAGATCTTCCCAACCACCACTCTACTGGAGGTGAATACAAGAAGTACGATATTAATAATAGGTAAAACGACTAATGCAGAAGCTCAAGTTAGGTAGATAGCTTCCTAATTATGGCAAACTGCAGCCCTATAAACGAAGAAACATATGGCGTTCAAGAAAAAGAGAACCCTAATTTTAGCAGAAGGATTGGAATACAGCTAGCTCTCCCAGATTTAAGTCACCTAAAAAGTAAAAACACCACCATTTCATTTAAGTACTGATGAACTGAAAACAAGAATGCTGTGTCACACTCACTCAGGAGGAAGAGTCAAAACAGGCAGGCTCAATAATGTTAAGTTGGACTTCTTTGCAAGGTCTCTAGAACACTTTTATGGCCTCAGGAAAGATGAAGTCAAAGTCCACCTCCGTAACTCGGTTTTGCCCGTCAGTCACCAACATTGAAGTTGGACAGTAACGTGACCTTTCAACTTTCAAGAATCCTTAGAATTGATACAAAGAAATTAATGCTGACCTCAACCCAAACTGGTACAGTCCATTATGACTGTTAGACAGATGAATTCACTAATTCGGACTTTGGTGTTCTTGATATTAACATAAAAATATGAAAAGCACAACTTACAGAAAAGTAAACATATTACTACTCTTAAGCAGCAAATGTCTCGTCCAAAATCAACTATGCGGGGAAGCCAAAATTTTCTAGTTGCTCCAAATCCAAAATTTTCTAGCCGAAAGGATGTCCTATCTTAATTTGCCAACATCCTTTCGAACGACTAATTCAAATTCATCTTTCTAGTCCTTCTCGGGGGTCCATATTTTGTCTACCTCTTTAAAAACAAAAATTTTAAGTAAACATTTCTCGATTCAGAAGATAACACATCGTTTCTTTGCAAAAAAACAAAAAACCCATAGTTTGGAAGGTCGATCCTTTTATTTTTGTCCAATTAATTACTTTTACATCTCCTAAGATGAGGCCAAATAACAAGTTCTTTTCTTTAAGCCCCGGTCTGCTCCCTTTTTGCTACTGAAAGTTTTGCAATTATTTGTTTATAAGATATTGACTACAATTGAAAAGGTCTTAACAATCATTTCTCAATTATTTGCTTTCCGGACGTGCACGGCAGTCCACTAGATAATTCTTCCCCTTAGCTCTCATGAGAAAATCATCTCACTAAAGGAAAGGGCCCCTTAGGGAGCAAAGGGCGCAGCTTATTCAGTTATTTGTTGATTGAAAAAAAGACATGAATGGCATCAAAGTTACCGAACATGTCACACAAAGTCTATTAACTAACCTTAGATTTTGAATCGCAACATCCAACCAATTTCCAAAATGTGACATTTTTTTGTTTTTAAGGTTGATGTTTTTCGAACATTTTCTCAAATGGTGAAAACGAATTTAGCGAATACAATGTCTATTCAACCCTTCTAGGGTAGCCGACCTGGTGGTGTAGTTTCTAGTTAGAGCATCCACCAGAGTTCGAACCCTGTAACAAAAATGGGGAATAACCCAACAACCCAAATAAGGGTTGGGGCCTGAAGTGGGGCCAGACCCTTTTTTTTGACAAAAAAAAAAAAGAATACAATGTCTATTCAGAAGATGCATTTACTAAATATGTCTTTTAATTTATATAGATGTATATTTTTTAAACGGCGTATTCAGTGAATATGTTCTTCTAAAACCTTCACTATTTGAAAGTTCTTTTAACAAAAAAAAAAAGGTAGCACGATTTGAGAATTTTTTTTGAGAAAATAATTAATCCAATTTCTTAAACAACGCATTCAGTGAATATGTTTCTCTCTCTTTTTTATAACGTCGATCTTCTCATCACGATTATATCACTTCTTACATGGACAAACACGGAAAAAAGTGACACATGTTTGGATATTACTGCAGCACTTTTTGTGATGTGATTTATGTGAGATAAAAAGGTGGTTGAAAATATAAAAAGGTAGATTGAAAATGTGTTTATAATGCAAGTGAAAAAATTTTTTTGTAAAAATTTGCTATCCAAACATAATTTTTTTTATTTAGAAAGTATGAATCTCAGAAATTTGCAAGTATTCTTAAAGGAAAATTTTTCTACACCGATTAAGGGTGCGTTTGATAAAATTGAAGTCTGAAATCTGAAATCTAAAGTCTGAATCAATTAATTTATTAAATTGTTAACCATTAAATCTAATACATTTGAGTACATATTACATTCAATGATAAGTGAATAGCTTATCACTTAATTTTGAGAGAAAGTTTTGTCTAGAAAATTCAGTGCCACTTAATTAATTCAAATGTTCAATTTTTCGTTATCAAACGGTGTGAATATGTTAAAATTTGAATCCATTAAATTTAAGTGCTGAATTGAGTTATTAAACAAGGCCTAAATTTCTTTATTCAGATTGTCTATTCCCTTGTACCTCTCCGCTACTACACCTATTTCCATGGATTCCAATATACTACATTAAAGCTTCAATTACGATTTTTGCAAACTCTTACATATTTTTGCAGAACAAAAGAAAATTAATGACTTGTCCATGTGGGTGATGAGCCACGGAATTGAAAACTTTTATCCCAGTAGCTTCCAAAATTTAACGTGATATTTTTTCTATATCTAGTTGAAATTGTTTACTTACGATATTAGCATTTTTTTTTTATTTGCTCAACAGGAGAAGCCAGCTACGAACCCTCTATGTTCACAGATTTCTTGTAGTTTTTCTTTCTTTTTTTAGAAAAGTTATTTATATTTAACAAATACCTTAACTTTTTACTTTGAGAATTTAAGCAAAGTACCATTAGAAATTTATTGTTAAGCTTTTCATTACCTTAGAATTGGCCAGATTTCGATGCGTCTTAAGGAGGAAGAATAGCCAATGTATTATTGGCATACCTTAGGATTCAGAAACAAGGAAATTAAATCAAACGATACTCCTTTTATTCTGCTTATTGCCTAAGCAAATGTCCGCGATTATTAGTGGTAACATTTTCTCTTGAGAATGACCTCTCAGACTCAGCATGCTTTCAACATTAGCTGGCCAAGCGAGGTTGGATGAATACGGATAGGCATGTCAATGGGTCGGATCTTATCCATATCCAACTCAGATCTAATATATTTGGACAGAATTTGTATTTAATTTCTCAAATTCAGAACCTACCCAAACTTAGATCCTATGAGAGAGTCCTGGGTTTGGATAGGGTCTAGTTTTCTAGAATTCATATTCAAATTCAAATCCATACCAATTCCTACTCAAACTCATATATATTTAATTAAATAATATATATATATATTAGTAAATTTATAAAATAACCTAATATTTTATGACTATTGGATCAAATACAGTAAGATTTCATGGCATCAGAATTTGCATTTAGTGTTGGTGGTTGGATAATTGATGAGACTTGTGCTAAATTGGTTCCAGATATGATTGAAACATTAGTGATTACTGATGATTGGATTGAATAAAAAAATGAGTTAAGTGTTTATAAATTTTCTTATTCTATTATTTATTTGCCATTGGTTCTTAGTCAAATGAGTTTTATCTCATTCACTATTTTAGTGCTGGATCGCGAGACATCTACCAATATTGAGATTTAAATAAGAAAAAGAGGTACAAAATTATATTTTTTTTAATAAAGCTAAATATTTATATATGTTATGGTTGTTTTCCTTTTTAAAAACTAATCCTAATTGTCATTATAATTTGTACAAATTTTTTCAAGAAAAGGTAAAAGTGAACGAATGAAATGTTGGATGTGGATGAAGTTGAATCTTTGAAAATATATAGAAATAGTCAATAATAATTCTTTCTTTGAGTTCACAATATTGCATTCAACTTGTTGAATGTTAATTTTATTAGTTGAAAAAAAATTAGATGGCATTTATATTATTTATGAACTCTATATATTTTTACTTTAATATGTTTAGAAAATACCCATGGATGCCTATTGGATACCCAAATCCATAAGGTTCTGGGTATGGATTTACCTTTTCAAATCCAAAAGGGTCTAGATCTGGGTTTGGATTTAACTAAATTATATAAATCTGGATCTGGATAAAAGGAATCCAACTCAGACCCTACCTATTGACTTGCCTAAATACGTACATTGGCCAAGCTAACCAAGCAAGGTTGGATGAATACTCCAAAAAACAAAAAAAAACAAGGTTGGACAAATACTAATATTGGCAACCAAGGTTTTTTTTTTCTCTTTTTTTTTGTTTTTTAAAATTTGGATGGATTCGGCTCTGGTTACCACCACGAATCAAGGCGTACTCTCGAAACCATAAGTCACTTACCGAAGTTCAAGTTTTTTTTTTTTTTTTTAAGTTTGAATGAATTCGTCTCTAATTACCACCGGAGGTCAAGGTGTACCCCCGAAATGATAGATCGCTTATTGGAATTGTTACAGATCACCCACCAATACAGCCTTTACATCGATAGGAGATTTCGAACGCACGATCTTTTATGAAAAAATTATCTCGTCCTTATCAATTGAACCAACTTGTGTTGGTGCCAAGCACGATTAGTTCAAAGGTTTTTCTCATCTCATACGTTCGGTAAATACTAACATCTCTTTGGCAATATTTTGAACGATTTAGAAATTGATCAATTAAACCAACTTATGTTGACGCCATGCACGATTAGTTTAAAGGGTTTTTTCATCCCATACGTTGGATAAATACTAACATCTCTTTGGCTATATTTTGAACGACATGGAAATTGAATTAGATTGTGACTAATTAAGAATTTTAAATTGAAATAAAATTTGAAGACGGAACGCATGGAGTATTATATTTGGCTTCAGCTCATAATTCGAATTTAATTAAGTTTAAGAGTTTTTTTTTTCATAACTACTACCACTATTGCTATTATCAGAATGTAATTAATCTAATTATTAGGAACTTACAATCTAATCTAACGCTTAACATTTTATCTTGTCATCAATTATTATTTTCTTCTAAATTAATATACATGATATATTGAATTTAAATTATCATAATAAAGTAGGATGTCTTGGTTTCAAAAACTACCGGTTACCCCAAAAAAAAGGGGCATCTTGAAGTTAAAAAGCCTAGAACCAACCAACCAACCAATGGTTGGTTGGATATAAAGTTACAATTCCGCCTCAAAGGAAGCCAGCCTAGAGAACCCTGTTGCAAGTTGTGATTGCAGTCAAGACACCAAACAAAGAAAGAAATTTCAATGATCCGTGTAATATATAGGTCAGCCATTTCAGTTGGATAGAGTCAGAAATCAAATTGACACGAACATTAAGTGCCAGGTTTTAACTCCCACAGCACCAAGCAAAAAACAAAAAAGGTTAGACAGCCAAAATAACCGTCTGGTTGTCAAGATCAACGTATCGACTATACTCACTTCCAAGAAAACTAAAAATTAAAAATGAACCACAGCAACATTGATAAATTATAAATAATAAATTTAAAAAAAAAAAAAAAAGCGAGAGACAAGACGGAAAGTTCACCAAAAAGATGCTCACTATATTAACCAATCAAAATAACACCGTCAATTTGTGGTTATATCCAGCCAAAAAGGAACCTATCATTTACAATGCAACTTGAAAGAATCATCGATACCCAGCAGGGATGTATCCTCATCGGATGAAATATGCAGCGTCCCAACTCCTCCTATACACGGTAAAGCTATAAGAAACCAATGGTTCAAAAATTCGATCACGCAAGCCTTCAATGACGGTCCACATGATCAATCATCATCATCATCATCATCATCATATAAAATGTGGTCACCTGTTCCAGTTAGTCCTAAGATCTATTTCAACAGCTCCCATCATTTGCACTTTGCTAATAATGAGCATACAAAGCCAAACACTTCTAAAAGTTATATGAACCATCAAAAGGACCTTCTCAGCCTTTTGCTCTAAACAGGTATTCCAAGTCCTGCAGAGTAAGTCGAGTCGCTTGGCCACCGGTCGCATCCTCTCCAAATGCATTGGCAACCATCTCTCTCTTTTTTTGCTGGAAAATACAGGTGGTCTCCACTCATTAGGAATACCAAAAGTCATACCAATAAAAATATAGATCAATTATTGGACAACTAGACATTTGAGATTTATCCCGCAAGGCTTTACAAGTGCCCCAACACAACAAAAAAATAGGCAGCATTGTTAATAAAGCTCCAAGGGCGTGAAACAACACTAGAAGGTTAAAGAGTTTCAGAGCATATCCCAAACATAAACCTGGCGTTTTAGTTCATACCAAGCGAGAGATTCACAGATCCATCATTATATGATAGCATGAAGTACCAGTCTCATATTTCTTTTTCTAGATGATGATGATAAAAAAAAAAAGAAGAAAGAGAGCAAGTGAACTCACCTTTGCAAAGATTTTTTGAATTTATAGTAGCCCTCCCACATCAACTTTTTCAAATTATTGTTCTATCTCCTAATCCTACACTTAAATTTGATCACCAGCACAGAATGTCACATTTAATGCTAGTATTTTTAGGACTTAATTTGTGGACATCAATGTATATATGAGATTTATGCAACATGACTTCGAACTTAAAGCAATTCAAAGTGTACTGAAGGAACCTCATAGGAGCTGCATGTAATGATCACAAACGCCAGAGAAGGTTACTATAATTCACCCCATAGAATAGATACAAAATGGTATTTATGATGGACAAAAACACTGGGCAAAGGTTTGATTTTTTACAGACTTAACAAAAATTTTGCAACCAACCAGAAGAAAGAAAATCCTGTTCAACACAAGAGAAATGGTTCACAGAAAATTAACCGCCCATGTAAGTTTCAATCCAGCAATTATGACTATCTTGTACGTTGAAGATTAACATATGGGATGAAATCTAAGAAACACCTACAACTTAAAAAGAAGTCAATACCTGAAGGGCCAAAATGCGGTCTTCAACTGTGTCTTTCACAGTCAAACGGAAAACTGTAACAGGACGGGTCTGCCCAATTCTATGAGCACGGTCAATCGCTTGATCCTCAGTTGTTGGATTCCACCAAAGGTCCAGAAGAAGAACATGGCATGCTGCTACCATGTTCAGTCCAAGACTTGCAGCTTTCAAAGACATAATCATTACAGACACCTACAGAAGTTTGAGTTTTAAAGCTAGGAATAATCAAAAAATGAAACCACAGTTCAGAAATATGCCAACATTTCAACAAACCTCAGGAAGAGTATTAAAATCTTTCACAGCTTTATCTCTGGCAACAACGGACATTGTTCCATCAAGTCTCCTATACTGAATGGAACAATCCTTCAGACAACCTTCAAGTAAATCAAGCATTCTCGTCCACTGGGAGAACACAATCGCTTTTTCCCCCACTACTGTAACTGAACCACAAGAAGATTCAGCCATGCCCTTTATTTCTTCTTCTTTACTACATGTTTTCCCATGCAATCCTCCTGAATGAACACTTGACGTATTCTCTACACTAGAAATTCCTTCCTCAACAGAACTTGAGGAACTAACTTGTGAAAAATTCTGTCTTTTAGTCACTGACTGCAGGACCTCAATAGCAGCCTTAATTTTTGAAGAATCATATGCGCAATCAAAAGAGCAATTAGAATTGCTTTCCAAAGTAGTCCGATCAGATAGAGAACATCTTAGTGTTGCTACAGAAAATACAGAAGATCTGTTAAGATGAGCTTTGCACTTTGCAGTTGGGCAAAGGGTGTCATCACCACTTAGATGCTCACATATGCACTGATTGCAGAAAACATGTCCACAGCTAGTTATAACAGCATCTTCAGGGGGATCCTACATGATAATGAACTATGATAAATAACAAATCTGAAACAGCAAGAAACTATGAAAAAATAATTAACTTGAGTATCAACAGCAGATGTATAATTACACTTCAAGAAAAATTACTGAAACACTATAGAGGAGAGTATAGAATTATCAAGCCTAAATGCTTAGGAAAAAATTTTAAACTAAAAGAAAAGGCATTAACTATACAGAATTCCAAGAACTGTCACCAACAAATAAACAAAGATTTAAAAAAAAATGTAACTTGTCTTCTTTTCTTTCTCTGGGAAGAAGCAAATGATTTCTCCATATCATGTCTTCCTCAGCCTAATTCTCAGCATCATAGAAACTTATAAAATGTTTTAATTAGGACATCAAGTTCCTAAACATCTTAATAGGAAACGTTCTCCATCTTGGAAAGAGCAACTATCATACTAAAAACGTTAACTGTTTAAAAGAAAAGAAAAAGAAAAACTTAAACTTAATGCACTACTGAAAAATGATTTCTATATTTTGTGTAATGCTAAGAAAAAATTGAAGCAATTTCCATAGCAGGGATTGCAAGCAAACAGAAACATATCAATCAACCACAGAGGGAAAAAGAACAACCTATAATAATGGATTACAATTTAGAAGAAAATAATGTAAGCGACTCATACAAGACACTTATCCAAACAATTGACTACTAAATCCTTTGCTTGGACCAGAATAAAGATAAAATTAAAAAGCATCTCAATAGGCAGAATTTAATAAAAATAGAAAAACTAGATTTAAGAACCTCACTGGAGACTGTACAATAATGTTTAATTAACCACTAATACATACCATATTTTACATACAGATTCTTAAAATCCATAATGCGCTCTTCATTTGCTGCTTGAGACATCATTTAAAACTATAGGGTACAACAACCAATTCGAAGAACTATAAAATAATAATAGCAATAAAATATATGAAAGAAAAAACACAAAAACAAAAAACAAAGAAGACAGAAACAATTCTTAACCAAAAGTAGACGCAGAAGATCCGAAGGTTTGATAAAAGTTCGATGCACCTGGTCTTTATTTTTCAAATGGATGAACCTAAATGCTCCCCAAATGTAATTGCTATGCATGACCATCAACAATATGCCACAGCTGATATGACATAAACAGATTACAAAACATCTCAAAAGAGCTAGCCAAAAAGCTTCATCATGCTCAGAGCAAAGAGCTGGAATGGACCCACACAAAGATTCATGATTTCCAAACTCAATTTCCAAAAATGTTTTCAGTTTCAAATATTTATTTAAGCAAAATCTGTGTTAGACACCAAAAAAAAAAATCACTGTAGAAATGCCAATACTAATGCTGCTTTTCTCTTGACAATGGAAGATAGTGAGGGATGGGCCACGTAAAATAGGATATACATAAGTACAAAAAAAGACAAGTGCCAAAAAGAATATCAGTAAACCCAAATTTACCAATCCAAAAAAAAGGGTGAAAGAGCATTATATATGTAAACCATAAAGAAGGATCACGGATTAACAACATACGCTGCATAGACCACAAATTGCTAAGGAAGCTTCAAAACAATTCAGAAGATGAATTTGCTTCTCATGTGGTAATTTCTTGGCCATATCAAGAGAGGATATTGAGTTTGAACCAGAAGCGAATCCCTTAACAAGAAGAGGATGGTCACAGGCTTGTCGAAGTCGCAAAAGCATCAACAATATGTTAACATAATTCTGCTTTACAGTCCCAGCAGCTGCATACTCCTGGTATAACAGAAATCTGAAGATTAAAACTCAAGAATTGCAGAACCACCAATCCACGCAACAGCAAAATTAAATGGAACATACTGCAAACTGAGCACGTGAATCAGCCTCAAGTCTGCAGTAAAAATCTCGCTCCTGCTGCGTGAAATCCACTTTACACAGTTTAATTGTTTTGGGTGGAAGGTTGATGATTGGTTCTCCATCAAGAATAGTACCTTAACAACCATCATCATCAGCAAAAATGAGACGAGTCATATAGAACTACAAACTGATAGCAATGATATTCTAGATATTTACACAACAGAGTGTAGTAGCTACACATAGAACCATAACAATTTTTAAGAGAGTTAATTTATTAGAACTACACAACAGAGTGTAGTAGCTACACATAGAACTATAACAATTTTTTTAAGAGAGTTAATTTATTAGTAAAAGCACCCGGGGCTGGGGGTTCAGATGACCAGGGGAAACCCACTACAAAAGAAAACCTATCTATGACATCTCTAAGTGCTTGGCCACAAAAATCAGCAAATAATAAGCAATCTCTTAGAACATATCCTGAATCCAGAGAGTCTTCCAGACCACCATTGACTTGTTCTATGTTAATACGAGCCCCATTGAAAATCCTGCAGTTTCTTTCTCACCAGAGTGAACAAAAGAACTAAAACAAGTTACCAACAACTGGTAGGCAAAAAGGTTTCCACAAACAAAGAAGCCCGAGTCGGACTCTCATATCTAATTAACAGCAACCCATTATCCTCCCGCTTCAGAACAAATGGGTACAAAATACAAAAATGACTAAAATTATTGTAGGATGTATCTTGAGTTCCCCCATCCCAACCTGCAACCATCTTTTCTTTCCCAAGGTCCTTTAAGACAATGACTCGAGCTCAGTTAGTTGATGGACAAACCAAGAAAAGATACAGCAATGTATGCACCCAGATCCAGACATCTAAACATTGCTGAAGTAGAATTATAACGGTTGAAATTTTCTCAGAAACTATCAAGGCCATTTATTCAACTAAACAAATGTAGAACATGTGTCAATCAAAGAATGTATGCCATTTGAACTGAAAAGGACAGGGGTGCCTACCAGAAAGGGAAACTGAATGATTTCGATAATTTGTTTATCCTAGTTAATGCTTGATACATGTTGCCCTAGACGAGGCAATCATAGGTCATTTCTACCCACATATGTTCTGTCCTACAAGATATCTCAGTAACAGAAAGATAACAAGAGGAATACTGCTTACCATGTAAGTTCCTTCACAATTTCAAACTATTTCATTTTGTATGCAATCATGTAGAAGATTGATACCAAGCTCTAAGGAAATTTGTCAGTGCAAGAAAACATGAATAAAGCTCACAGTAGTAAATCGACAGCTAAAAAGTTCCATGAGCCATGAGGATAGATGTAGTGCATAACTCGTTCCATCAGTCATATATTTGCTAACGCTGACAACTAGAAAAGTTAAAGGTCATAAGAAATGATGAAAAACGAACAGTATTAATAATTCAGAATCCAAAAAGGATAAGGTCATATTAAGCATTTAGAGAAGCTTATTCTAACCTTTGGTGCGACGTAGCATGATGGTCCTGAGCACAGCCTGCAACTTTTTGTACCCATTTGATGGATTGTCATTAATCGGGGCCTTTATTCCAGAGCAAAATTCTTTGTAAATCCAATATGGGTCATACTTAAGAAATCTGAAGTAACTATAAAGATCATCAATTGCATTCTGCATAGGTGTTCCTGACAAGCACCACCTACGCTTAGCACGCAGACCCCAACAAGCCCTAGCTACTTGAGTCCTATGATTCTTAATGCACTGAGCCTCATCTAATACAACTCTAAACCAGCCCACAGCAGCAAGCGGACGATTACACAGCGATTCACCATTCAAATTGTCCTTGGATTTAGATGATTTTTTACTAGCACTTGGAGGATACTTCCTTTTTTTACTAGATGACAGCTCTGTCAGTGATTTTGTCTCATCCTCTTCTTCATCCACCAGGGGTTGTTTTGGCACCTCCATGCTTACTATTGAATAGGTTGTTAGCACAACATCATAGTTGGCCAGTTCATAAGGATCTTTTGTTCGATTACTTCCATGATAGACCAGAACAGATAGGTTAGCTTTACTGCTGACCTTGTTTTGGAGTTCCTCGGACCACTGACGAAGGACACTTGTTGGACATACTATGAGGGTTCCAGCAGCTGGTCTACGTTTTGCATGAACAGCAGCCATCTTTTGCCCACAAAAACTTCCACTCACTTGACAAGACTCAACACCTTCGTTTGGTTTCCCACCATCAGACCCAGGATCATCATCATCATCATCATCATCATCATCATCCAAATTTAATGTCTCTGCCTCACTTTCTTTCCCATTAGATTTTGTAGAAGATGGAGACCTCTCTTTTAGTAAAAGTGCAATTGTTGAAACTGTTTTCCCAAGTCCCTGCAAAAATTTTCATCCAGCCAAAGTCAAAATGAGGAACAGCCTCATGGCAACATCACCCCAAGTACAGAAGGCAGAAGGGCGAAAAATAACAGAAACCAGATATTGAACCCCAAAAGGCAACCTGATCATCAGCAAGAAAACCACCAGAACAGCGTACAGCATCATTCTCCTTCTTAACCATCCACGATAAAGCAATACGCTGAACAGAAATCAACAAAAGCCACTTGTTATGTTATACGCCAAACCAGAGTTTGAACAGAGAACTAATCGGATTTTAGGCAAAAAAACATGTGGATATTTGACAAGCAGGAAAAAGAAATCAACTATGTCTGGGCAGACATTTCTTCAACTCATAAGAGTATTAAACTGCTAAATTTTTCGAACAACAAAATAGAAATTGATACAGCATAAATCACCATTCTCCTTCTTAACCATCCCAAAAAAGCAATACACTGACCAAAAGTCAACAAAAGCCACTTGTTAAGTGACACACCAAAGCAGAGTTTGAACACTAATCAGATTTTAGGCACAAAAAGAAATTGACAAGCAGGGGGAAAAAATAAGATATTTGGTTCATGAGGCCTATCTAGTCCACATCAGAAGGTCTCTTAGTCCGTGCATCTTTAAAGGAAAAAATCCCATACAGATGAAAAGAAAGAAGCATCCAACCTGATGTTTTAAAAGGGTAACTGCCAAAAGGCCCTCAGGTGGAGCATCTTCTGATTTCGGCTGACAAAGATCCTACAATAAAAGCCACAAAGTCATGATACTATTCCACAATATTGAAAGCATACAATTATCAGCAGCATATGAAGATAGTAATATGGATAGCAGGAAACAAGTGCACTTGCATTTCTTTAATGCCTATGTTCACAAGTAAAGGAACAAATTTGAGAAAATGCCTAGCTCCACATGCTCCATGTATAGTTTCGAACTCCAACAGTCCTTCCAGTATGTGAATGCCAATTGATTAATCTACCAACTAATTGGGTAAAATTAAACAAAACTACTAATGCTAATGCTTCTTAATGATTCAGATAACTCATTCTAACATCCTAGTCAACATGTATGTGAG
Source organism: Coffea arabica (assembly GCF_036785885.1). Classification (NCBI taxonomy): domain Eukaryota; kingdom Viridiplantae; phylum Streptophyta; class Magnoliopsida; order Gentianales; family Rubiaceae; genus Coffea; species Coffea arabica. Next base: position 11,114,479 of record NC_092313.1, on the reverse strand, counting down.
TTAGGACAACATGCCCAAATCCTAAGGCCTCATTTGTTGGGCCCAAAAGTAAAGTAATACACTGGGCATAATTTTGTAATTATATGAATTTAATCCTACAGAATCCTTGAATGATTCTGTTGAGACCAGACTAAGATTGAACCTAACCATGTCCGTGTTTGGTTCAACATAACGATGGTGAAGAATTGAGTTCAAATTGATGTAAAAAGCCAAAAATTGACAGCGTCTTCTAATATTAACAGTAGCCAGGAACTAAGAGCTCCTAAATTAAAGAACAACTCTATTCCCTTTTTGTCCCATAAAATTAGCGAGTGTTGAACATACTTGTAGTGTTTACTTAAAATTTTCAAGTTTCCATAAGGTTAATCTAATACGAACTTGTAATACTTGTGATAAAATTGTTAAAGCTGAACTGATGAATAAAAGGACAAATTACAGAGTAAGTTCTGTGACCATGCTGGTAGCCACATTCGCATGAAGGCAGTATGTTGTTTCTGTTGTGATAGAAATTTATAACATAAGGAAATTTCTAGAAACAAAACCTTGTAATGATTGCAAAGAGACACTGCAGTTAAGGAAACCCAAATGATGGATCTAGAGAGACCAGAAGAAGAAGAAAGTTGAAAGAAGAGGCATCAAAACAAAAGTTGAAGAGGGACTAATTATCTCGTGTTTTTTGTGCTTTCCTTTGTGGCTAAAATCCTAGGAAAGGGGACATGTCAAGAATAACCACATTTTACCACCACTTTCTTGTCAGAGAGGAATCAGTTTACTTCCAATAGATCAATAAGTTCAACCAAATCCAAGAAACTGCTCATGCTACCAGGACTCACCTCCAACGCAGCTCGAAATACAAAGCGCTCACCATTTGCCTTCTTGTGTCCCAGTCCAACAGAATTAAAGGAATTACAAATCACAGTACTCTTTGGAACAAAAAATGACTTCCCATTGAAAGTAGAGAAATATGGCCGTGCCGGTCCACTAATATCCTCCAAAATACATACATCTTCATCATCATCAGTGCTGCATGTTTGAACCGAAGAATCACTGCGAACCTCTTGGCCACTTAAACTGGGCCAACTCTCTTTCGTTACATTTGCATGAAGAAATTCATGCTTAATTGTACTGGATACTGGCACACCTGATGGCTCTGAGTTCAGTAGATCCAGATATCGATCATGAAAAACTGAACTGGGATTTCCAGATGCAGTCCCATCATACTCATCAAGACCCAGCCTGGGCCTTTTAGATTCATGGATTAAATTTCTTTCATCTTCTACGGAAAACTCATGGTTCTCACTTGAGTTAGACATCCAATAACCTGACCCAGATGGCTTTCGCCCTTGACCAAAAGACACCCCAAAAGTGTCAGCAGAAGACTTCATAGTGGTTATATCAATGCCATGCTGGAATGCAATGACCTCAGAAGCAATTAGCCGGTTCAGTTTTGCATCATTCTCTTGCTTCATGAAGAACTCATTACTCAATCTAGAAAATGAACCCCCATCGCCTAAAGAAGCATAGTGTACACCCACACTTGCAGCACTAAGTCCCTTGCCAGCCAGATCCCCAGGCGCAAGAACCTCCCAGTCTGCATCATCCAACTTCTGCACTTGATTGGACATCACACAATTTGAGCTTGTGTCCTGAGTCAAATGCTCAACTTTTTCCTTCATCATGCCAATCATCTTATTATCATTGTTGGGCAACAAATTGAAACCAAAATCACATGGACTAAACTCATTTGAAAAGGCAGAAAATGACGGATCAACCAGATTGACAAAAACCGGAGTGTTTGAATATTGGTCACCATATCCTGCCAATCTACCATTATACATACTGCTCCCAGAAAATTCATCCATACTGGATGCCACTGATACCTCCAACATATTCTTTTTGTTTGATGGGGTTTCATAAGAATCTGAAAGAATTACAAAAACTAAGTTAATCATGATCAAATTCAAAAAGGAAGTAATGCATCCTAGTCATCAACAGAAGCAGATGATAGATGACAAACTAAGCAAAGCAAATAGAGCTATGGATACTATTCCATTCCATTAGCAGATAGGTCACATACCATCATCACAGTCAACTCCTTCCGAACATGCAAGCTGTAATTCAAGCTCATGATTCCGCTGATCAACATTAGAAACCTCTCTATTATCAGCAACATGATAACTGAAGTACCCAGCAGGAAAACTGAATGTCTCACTAGAATTGCGTAACTCCTGATGTGTTTCTCTACAATCTTGAAGACTATTTGACGAAGCATTACGTGAAACAATATCCTTATCCAGGCAGAAATTGCCCTGGCCATGGCCCTGAAATGGTATCCAATCAGTCAAACTCCCAGAGGAACTATGTACTGGAGAGCCAAGCTGCAATCTCAACTCACGCTTTGAACCATCAGAAACACCTGATTTCTCAGTATAATCAGAGGAGGCATCCGAAATCCCATTCCTTATATCAGATGAAGGGGAGAAAGATGTAGGACCTGATAAGTGATCCCTAGGTAAGAGGGCTCCTTCATTATTTGGTAACCCTAATGGATTCAGAAACAACCCTAATTGAGAATTTCATTTAAGAGACAAATAAACTAGGCGCATCAAATATTATAATAAGTGGGCTATCACATGCAGCAATTGAATCCTGAGAGCAGAATTGATAACTAGAAAATTGAAAAAATGAAGAAACAGAACTGCCACCATAATCGACGTTCCCAATTCGAAAGCAAGGTGACTAACCTTCTGACGCATCATTGAATGACAAGTCTTCTATCTTTCCCTGCAATTACAGTAGATGTTTTAAAACCAAATATGCCTGTGATGAATCAAAAGCAGATAACTAATGAATATAGCCTGCCTTTCAAAATTTAAATTGCAAGAGAGAGAGAAAGCAACAGGTCAGGGAGCAAGATATAACATTGTTGGTCCAGAACACTCATCATGTCCGCAGCATCTATTCCCTTTCTAAGATGGTCTTTTTCCCCTGATTGTTATTAGTTTCCATAGTTGCCACTTCCTCCCACTACTGTGACTTCCTCCACAACCCAAATATAAGCTACCACCTCTCCACTCTAATCCTCCCTCCACTCCTTCCAAAGAAAAAAGTGGGGTACTACTGACGAAGGAAGTATTCGAAAAGAAAAAGAATTGGCCAGTTATTGCCCACCTTTCCAGGTAAATCTTCCTATACTTCCTGCCCAATCAATCTCCTTTCACTAGACATGGTGCCAAATCCAATAAAAGCCACGACCCATATCGGTATAATGACGAGTACAACCATCAGACTCATAAAGAACAATAGCCGTTATTAATTTTCCATAAAAAATATTAGACAAGTCTATTTGCCGATCACAATGTACATGAATGCTTTACCAAAGAAAATACTCATTGAAGCACATAATGCACATTATACCACCATTTACTACAATTCACTAAATTATAAAAACCCTTTACAGTGGATTCGCCAAACTAAGCTCGTTCAGATTGAAGTAAACATAATCAAAACAAAAACTTCCCCAAAAAAAAGGCCCAAAAAGATTTTCAACTTCTACGGGCCAGTAAGTTCCTAAAAATCTACTAGTAGCTAGCACCGTTCTAGCAAAATTTAAACTAACCCCACATCAAAAAAATGGTGAAATCATCTCCTGATTCTAAAACTTTACCACAATGTACAAATTCGGCACAGAAAAACTCCGCTCCAACATAAACTAAACAAGTAAAACTTGACGTGTTTATACAACTGAATAAACAAGAAGCAATAGAGTTGATCAAAATTCACCTCAGAAGAATCGGGATTCTCATTCAATATATCCAAGATCGTCCCAATATCAATTGTAAGATCGTCTCGAAGATCATCAGCTTCCAGCGAATAATCCTCTGAGGACCAAAGGTTCGATCTGTCGTCTGCCATCAACATATCTCAATTCAATTACTACACTCATTCAAAATTAAAGATCCTAAAGGAAAAGAAACCCTAGTCTTCCCCTCCTCGAAAACGACGACGTGTTTCCATTCCACGGTCAACTTTCCTCCTCCTATAATTTGAACCCAAAAAATTCTTCGCATGTGATAAACATACTAATAGAGTCAGGTGGAAGTTGCTCGCCAGAACTTTCGCTGGGGTTTCAGTGAAGCCACCACCGCTCTTTGGCTTTTGCTTATTGTATGTTGTGCGTTTTTTTGTGCGTGTGGACTGCGTGGTTTTTTTTGCCCTTTTCCTTTTAAATTTCTCTCTCTCTCTCTCTCTCTCTTTTTCCTGTGGGGGCGTGGGTCAGGAGGCGGAGAAAGTTTGTGGGGGGCGTAGGATGAACTCGTAAAAGTCTTTCGAGTCAATCCGTCCGTCGAAGCAATTTAAGTGAAAAGCGTGGGAAAATTGGAGTTGGAATCGGAGACTTTAGGGGTTATTGCGTGCGCGTGTTGCCTGGGTCGAAGCTTCTGGCCTATAAGGATTTGGGAAACAGATTTGGTGAAGTTGTATAAGTGTGTGAAAAAAAGGAGGTGGATCCTTGTGAGTGAAGCATACGGATATGGATTATACTCGTAAACCAGCACGAGAAGTCTAGTATTAGGAGGACTAGGACACAGACAGGGTATTAGGAGGACTAGTATTCAAATTTTAACACATGAACAATTTTAATCTCCAAATTTTGGATAAAACAAATCTAGTATCTAATTTTTCAACCATTGAGCACATTTAGTACCCTTGATGGATTTTTTCTAAATTACTATCGAAAAAAGTTATTTGATAGCCATATGTCTGGCAACTATTGTATAAAAAATATCAAAAAAATGTAAAATTTTCTTTTGACACTATGTGTCGCATAAAATATCCTTTTGACACTAAATACTAAATTTAAGAACTAATAATTTTATCAAAAGGATATTTTAAATTTTTTTGGTAATTTTTATTAATAATTGCTAGACATGTAACTATCACGTGACTCTTTCAAGTAGTAATTTGGAAAAACAACCGTCAAGAGTATTAAATGTGCTCAAAAGTTGAAAGTTAGGGTACCAGATTTGTTTTCGTTCAAAGTTTGAGAATAAAACTGCTCATCTGTTAAAGTTGGGGTACCAAAACTGCATTTTTCTCATTAAAACCTGTCATTTGGATTGCTATTTTTACGAGTTTTTATAGAAAAATGTGATTTATGTGAGTTAAAAAATGTGATTGAAAAATGTATTCATGAAAAATGTAAAAATTTCTCTCCAAAAAATAACAATCCAAACAAGGCCAAAAAGGATGTATGTGTATAATAAAAAAATTAAAAAGTTTAAAAGTTTACATAAACACTGTGCAAGTATCTGAATGCATGTAGATGGGCAAGGACGAATGCAGTCCAAAAAGGTTCACGATCATGATTTGACCAAAAAAATATAAGGCTCATATCACTTTTTATATATCGATTTTAATATCATGTGTAGGATTGAATTGAACAAAACCTGTCCAAAGCGGTTATTTTGATGACCGTTTGACCTGTATGTATATATTATGAAATTTCTCACATCGGATATTCACACTCCACTCCAACTCAAAGAATTATTCAAACTAGTTGAGCTCAATTTAGACTTGGTTAATACAAACTCGAATTCGAACTTCAATCAAGCAAACTTAACAAGTAGCTTAATTGAATTCAATTAGTTTACAAACTTGAATAAATGATCAAATATAGTAGGATATGGAAAGAAGAAAGGGAATAAATGCACCAAATGCGTACAGACTATTAAATGTCTTCAATCACGATTGATTGAAAAAAAAAATTAAATGTCTTCAATCACGATTGATGAGAATCATTGTAGTATTTGTTTTTAGTAACTGTACAACTAGGACAAAATATTCAAATCACGTAAAAAAGGACTTTAGGTCATTCATGAGTTGAAACAATGAGCCTATTTGTGTGCGTCGTTTGTTACCTGTAAATAAATGTTTGAGCACCAATTATGTGGATTATAAGTGTTAGATTCTAATTAGTAGTATGTGTTTTATGTCAGGGTTGCGATTTCATGTCTCTAAGATAGTTATTTTTTGAGTAAGAGACAATACTTAATGGTAGGTAGTAGTATTCTTGAGAGAAGTTAATGTGGGATTGGGCTACCATATTTTGGGGCTGTCACCATGATCAAAACAACAATTGCCCAAAAATTACAAACCTAGGATTGCAAAATTTTCACTTTATGAAATTGTCTCATAGTTGCGTGACTGCAACCCATGTATCTTCTTACGTCTTGTACTCATGTTAAATAAGTATGTTTGGATTGCCATTATTTGGCTCCAAATTATTTGTTTGCATTACAAATACAATTTTTAAAGCATATTTTTATGGGTAAACAACAAAAAAGCCCCCTGTGGTTAAGCAATCATACATAAAAACCCCCTGTGGTTTCATATCATACCAGTCGATACCCCGTGGTTTGAATTAACCTGAAAAGTGGACGGAAATCGTCAAATATTCGGCGTGTGTCTTAAACGAATTGCAAAGGCGCTTGCATATGCGAAAAACAGATTTCCACCACAAACTTTCACCTGATATGCCTATTTTAGCCTTCACTCTTTAATAATAAGAGACCAGCTTCCGTTTCTTCTGAGTCTTCATTCAATCTGTTTCCAGATTATTCAGTAACTACTGTAGACACCAAATTTTTAGTGTATTTTTATTTACTATTATTTTTATTTTTCATGCTAGTTTTTATTTACTTTTAGTCTTTTATTTTTGTTTTAAGTCATTTTAGCATAGAATTTATTTTTAAAAAAAAGGGGGGGAAACCCGCAAGCGGGTTTCAGGCTATTTAACAAATTACTTAAAAAAAAAAAAAATTACATGCAAGCTGCGTTGAGTTGCACATGCCCATCGGAGGGCCCTATGATGCCCAGCAAACCTCCCCTCTCATCCTCACCCTTCAGGTGAGGGTTTGAGAGTATGTGTTTGATATAAATAGAACAGAAACGCAGCTTTTAGTCATTTTACATAAGGGGGAAACCCGCAAGCGGGTTTCAGGCAGGCTATTTAACAAATTACTTAAAAAAATTTTACATGCAAGCTGCGTTCTTCAAAAGGGTATTTTCGTCTATTCACTCAGCTCCGTCTGTTTTGCCGATTTCCGTCCACTTTTCAGGTTAATTCAAACCACGGGGTATCGACTGGTATAATATGAAACCACAGGGGGCTTTTATGTATGATTGCTTAACCACAGGGGGCTTTTTTGTTGTTTACCCTATTTTTATCATCATAATCATCTTTTTATCTCACATACACTATATCATAAAAAGTGTTATAGTAATTATTTCAAATAATCTCTTATCCAAACACATTATCACATTTGAATGTGTGATAATTAACATTAATTAAATTTTAAATATAAAATTTATATACATGTCATGCATCCAATCATAATAGTGTGTGCACTGACAGTATATATATGATCAACACATTTATCATTAAAATGAATAAATTTTGCATAATTTTGTTTTTTTACATAAATAATATTTATATTAGTTTTTGTAAAGAAGTTTGGATTGCAAAGTTACAATAATTTAGTAGTTACAATATTTTGGAGTACTCATGAATTGTTATTGCAAAATACTTAGGTAGTTATATGTATTGATGTTGACAATATGCGATTAAGTGAGTAGAGTAATTTTTTTTATAAGGGTACAATTAGAAGTTCAAATAATGACAACAACTGTTTACACTAACTTCTAGATTTTATATATTGCATAGATACTAGTGTTTTTTGAACACTCGATGTGTGTATAATAAAAAAGCATAATATTTATAATAAATAAATTCTATATGAATTTTTCATTATTAAAGTAAACTTTAATCTCTTAAGTTTTTTCTACATAAATAATTGTGATTAGGCATGTCAATGGGTTGGGTTTTATCCAGATTCAACACAGACCTAATATATCTGGGTAGGATTTGGATTTAATTTTTCAAATCTAGACCCTACCCAGACCCAGACCTTGTGAGAGAGTCGTGAGTCTGGGTAGGGTTTGATTTTCTAGAATCCATATCCAAATTCAGATCCATACCAGATCTTACCCAAACCCATATATATTTAATTAAATAATATATATTAGTAAATTTATAAAATAGTATAATATTTTATGGCTTTGGATCGAATAAAGTAAGATTTTATGGCATCAGAATCTGCATTTAGTGTTGGTGGTTGGGTGATTGATGAGACTTGTGCCAAATTGCTTCTAGATATGATTGAAACATTAGTGATTACTAATGATTGGATTGAATAAAAAAAATAGTAAATGTTTATAAATTTTCTTATTCAATTATTTATTTACCATCGGCCCTTAGTCAAATGACTTTTATCTCATTCACTATTTTAGTGCTAGATTGCGAGACCTCTACCAACATTGAGATTTAAATAAGAAAAAAGGTACAAAATTACATTTTTTTAATAAGACTAAATATTTATATATGCTATGGTTGTCTTCTTTTTTTAAAAATTAATCTTAGTTGTCATTGTAATTGGTACAAATTTTTTTAAGAAAAGGAGAAAAGATAAAGGCAAACAAATGAAATATTGGATGTAGATGCAGTTGAATCTTTGAAAATATATAGAAGTAGTCAATAATATTTCTTTCTTTGAGTTCACAATATTGCATTCAACTTGTTGAATGTTAATTTTATTATTTGAACTAGGGGGGAGTGCCTGCACATCGCGCGGGTGTTTGGTGCCTGTGGGGAAGGAGGTTTTTTTGTTGAACAAATAATAGTACATTGTGAGAAGAAATAAAACTTAGTATGAAAAGATAAACGATATAATTAATCAATTCACAAAGTGTTACAATAAAATTGTGTCAAATTGAAGGCCATTGATAATGCAGAAAGGCAGAGCAACACAGAAAGTTAACCTTATTTCATAATCCCCACCGAGAGCTCTTTCTTGCTGTTGCTCCAAACCTATAAGATTATAACCAATCTAAACCAATTGGGGTTAGGCAACACGAAAAATGCTATCCTGCAGCTAGGCAACGTGATAAGAGTCACTAATTGTAGATACTCAGAATACACCGACAAAATTAAGGGGGGAACTGAAAAATTGGGGGTGAAATCTAACCTCACGCTGAACCACCAGCAGTAGCTGGGACTGAAGAGCATTCTGAGCTGATTAGTATGAAGCCAAGTAGAATTATCACAATCCTAGAATACGAACAGGGAGAAACTGATAATCAACCATTTAGGCATTAAGATACCAACGGTTCGGCAATTGAATTGGGTGTAATTAATGACGAAATAATAGGTAATTTTAGAGTTGAGTTCGGATGGAAGAGAAAACGATGAGACAAATCGTTGTAGACAAAGGCAAAAGGGAAAACTTAACTCCTGAAGCTGAAAGGGGATAAAATGACTAACGTTTGTGGCTCATACATGTAGATTATAAATGATAGAGAAATAAGTTTCTACCATTGATAGAGAAATCGTTGGCTCATTTCCTAAATCCGATTACCATTCAAATGTTTCAGACAAAGCAACATCTCAAACGGTTATTTGCGGCTGAAAAGGGGAATTATTGGTAGTTAAGGGATATTCCGGTAATTACACCAACATACAAGCATATATAGGTTGTACAAAATGCAAAAATAGTTGCACAATAATTACACATTCCATCAATATCCAGATGGCTCATCAATGACAACTTTAAATGTATTAAAATAGGGTCATTTAAGTAAACATACCCAAATACATGCTTCATTGACTTGTACCTAAAGCTTTTAAACTAATACACAACATTTCACATTCCTAGAAAGCCCCCACCTATGCGGTTGAAATTCAACCTATTTTTTGACCAAAACTCAATCTTATATAGTATAAGGAAACAAAAATTGGATGGTATTTATATTATTTATGAACTCTATATATTTTAAATACATTTTTACCTTAGTACATTCAGAAAATACCCATGGATGACCATTGGATACCCAATCCATAAGGGTTTGGGTATGGACTTATTTTTTCAGACCCAAAAGGGTCTGGACCTGGGTCTGGGTCTAACTAAATTAAATGAGTTTAGATCTCGATCAAAGGGATCCAACTCAAACTCTACCCATTGACATGTCTAATTGTGATATTGATAATTATAATGTTTAGGGTTAGTCATGTTGAAAAGTACATAATTAAAGCAAAACAAGTTTCCAAGATAACTAACCATAAGCATGTCTTTGGGTAGTTAAAATAAAAATAGTTCATACAATGATAAAAATCAAAGTTCAAAAAATGACAAATGATGTCACACGTTATCTTTCATCTAGTCATTGACAACTTGATTAATTTTTAAAAATAGTAGATAAAAACAATATTTGTAATGCTTGTAAGAAGTCCTATCAAAATCAAGAAATATTAGGTTTGCCTGCCATCCGTATCTGAATAAATAGAGAGTTTTCTGAAAAAACCTATTAGAACAGGGTCAGGGTATACATCTTGAATTAGAGATACAAACGAGTCAAATCAAATTGAGTTTTGGTCTAATCAAACCGAGTTTTAATTTAGTTTTATGAAGTTTAAGTTCGAGCTCGACAAACTCAAAATGTAAAATTCGAATTAGAGTTCAACTCAAAATTGAGTTGAGTTCAAGATTAAAAAAATAAAATTATTTATTTTATTTTTAAAAATGAATAAAATAATATTGTTTTAATAAATAATAAAATATTAAAGATATATATGTAATTTTACTATTAAAATAATATATATATATAATCGAGTTGATTAGCAAGATAACGAACTGAATATCTTTGAGTTCGAGTTCAAGTTTAGACTTGAGCGAGTACAAACGGTTCGATTTGTTTGCAACTCTATCTGGGACTATAAATTGCTTCTCATTCCCATATAGGCAACGCGATTTCAATATTAGAAATAGTACGTCATTATCAACTGGGGTTAGTAACTATTCTCAACAATTGCAAATTCTAGGGAAGCATCAAACAAGTCCTATACTAGCATAGACTTTTTCCTGAGTATTTCACTTGACATGGTACGTTTTTTATTATTAGAAATAATCTTTTGAAAAAAAGATATTATAACATTTTTTTTATGTGATATATGCGAGATAAAGAGGTATTTTAAAAATCTGTTTATAAATATAAGTAAATAAATTTGTGTAAATAATCCACGTTGTAGTGTTATATTTTCCTTTTCTTGTTTTCTCCTTCCAGTTTCACCCGCTTCCACGGGAGTACCAAATGCACCTCTAATTACACATGTAGACCAAAATGCCCTAACCCACTGCACAATCACTGAAATTAACTAAATCTAACCGGTTAAAAAAATGGTAAAACCATTAAAAGGAAAGTAGGAGAAAATTACAGCGGCTGCCGTATTTTTAAGCTAGCGGTGGAGTGGTCCTCCGAATTTTGATGTCATTGCTCTGGTTTGTACTTGGCCAACTAGCTGAGATTGAATCCATGGTAAATTTCTCATATTTCCCTCCTTCCAAGTTCCAACTCACCTTGAACGGAAAATTATGAGAAGTTATTCCATTTTTTGCTGACCCTTTATATCTATATTATATATGAGTTGTTGTTTTCTTGATTTTTTGCTGCTCAATTGTTGCTGGATTGTCTGATTAAGGTCTTAATTAAGGACATCGGCATGACATAGTAGCTAATATTTATCAACATTAGGGTTTCTCATTCCTTTCTTGAGATGATTGGATTTTGCTAGGAATAGTTACTAGAATCTTAAAAAGTCGCTTTTTTTTTCCCTATGAAAACACGAGTTAAGCGACAGAAGGTTTTTGCTAGATTTTGAAAAGCGTGAGATAGAATGGTTTCAAGAACATCTATTTGTTCATGAATTTTTTTTTGCAATATAGTAACTATGATTGATTTGATAAACATAAGACCTGAATAGACTGCCCCGACAATGTTAAATAGGATTATATTAAGGCGATCAGGTTTCTCAGCATTAGCGAGATGTACTGTTGAGATTTAAGATATTGGTTAATAATGATGAAGGGCTGAAGGTTATGATTTTCTGCCACCAGTGTTGTGTTTCTAAGTGAAATGGATGTCTTAGAATTGGATAAAGTGCCAGAAACTAAGAGTCTTTGTTCCTCATCCTAGAACGAGGTTTTGATTTCTCAACAGCCGAAATCAGTTCCTGTTTTAGTTCTTGCCATTCTGAGAAAGCTGTTAAAAAAAGACTAGTAAAAAAATGGATACATTTGTCTTTCATCAGCAGTGCAAAATTAGGAGCTGAAGATCAAACTTGTCAGTTACTTTATGCAAATTGTGTCATCTTCAGTGGTATTGTTTCACAATTGACGCGATTAGGATTCTAGTGGCATTGCAGCTGCGAAATCGGTTAAAAGAGTTATATTTATTTTGTGCTGATAGCCTTTTTTAGGATAATTTTGAAGTGTGCAGTGTCACAAATAGGAATACTTATTTCTTTTGGTAACGTGGAGCTAATTTATTTCTAAAACTTTTGTTTTCACAGGGTAGTTCGAAGAAAATTATAACAAAAGAGGAGTGGGAGAAAAAGCTCAATGATGTAAAGATTAGGAAAGAAGACATGAATAAATTGGTAATGAACTTCCTGGTGACTGAGGGTTATGTTGATGCAGCTGAGAAATTCCGAAAGGAATCTGGGACAGAACGTATCCTTATCATTTCTTCAGGATAACTGATTTTACATGATATTGCATTTGTTATCAGGATTTCAGTTGGCATGATTTGCTTTTCCTTATGACTTTATAGCTGACATTGATTTGGCAACTATAACTGATCGGATGGCAGTTAAGAAGGCAGTGCAGTGTGGTAATGTGGAGGATGCAATTGAAAAAGTTAATGATTTGAACCCTGAGGTATGCTATTTCATCTTCTTAATTTTGCTTGTCTCTCACCTATCACCTTCTTTTTTTTTTTTTAAAAAAAAGGGATAAAGTAAAAAAAGCCATCTTTAGAGTCTTACCAACTTTGGGAAGAAGTAGGTGTTTGCATACATCAATAAGTTCTATATTTATGCATAAACTCGTAAAGCATGAGTCGAACTGTATATTGATGTGTTTGTGAGGCGCATTATGTACAATTTTGCAAATTCTCTACGTTCACAAATTGTATATGCCGAGTCAAGACATTGAGATGTTTGGTGATTACAAGCATGAAATTGATACATGTAGATGCAATTGATTGGTGCATGATGCTATTTCTTCCCCATCCTTCTTCAAGAAAGAAATTAAGGGAAAAAAGGAATAATAGAAGAGAAAGAGGAAGGGAATTTTAAAGGAAAGACTAGACCGTTGGTGATAAATCCCTGCACATGTTTCAGCTTAACTTTTATGTTTGAATTGCTTTAATCTACTTTCAAACCATGCTGTGTACTGTTTTTGATAAGATTGCTTTATGAAAATTTAGCTGAATCATGTTTAAGTTAATGATGATGTATATGAAGACATTGTAAAATACTGTCATTAGATTGAATAGATCTTGCCTGTGATTTTTTTTTTTTTTTTTTTTTAAATTTGGAGGATAATATTAGCCTCAATATGTGAAACTTCTGGCAATAGTAATGAGGTTCTTCACATTCACAAGGAAGTCCTGTCTGCATCCTCTGCAATTGCTATTTACTAGATGGGATATAGTAGGAGAATGTTGCCATTTCTTTGGGTGTAATACTGACAGAATGAACTTGGCATCTTGCATTTCCTTGATTATCAGTACCTAGCTGTATCTTTGATGGAATCTTTGATGGATTAATGTATTTGGTTTGATGACTAAGTATTGGGGTTGATTTTGGTTTGAGTATTCGGTTTCATGATCTGTATTATCTATTCTGGAATCAAACATAGATTGACTAACATTTAATAGACGAGAAGTGCTGATTATTTAAGTTGAATAACTTATTTGAAACTAAACAAAAAGGCCTATTGAAAAGTATTTGTTGCTCATGATAGGTGCTAGCCAGATTTTTTTATTATTATGGAGCCATTGCAGTTCAGTATGGCATAAAATATGATTTATGTACTAGGCATGATACTGGAACAATTTTCCTTGTGCAATATTCATTTGACTGAAGATTCCGGTATGTGAAGAAGAAATTTTTTTTAACTCAATGCTACATTGTATCTTTAATGTTAACTATGGTTTTGCCCTTTCATTTCTATGTTCAGTTTCATAGTGCATTACTCCATTCATTATTTGAGTATATCTGTAAAGGAGGGAGACCTTCCTTTGGAAACGTCTTGTTTGTTGCTTTTGCCACATGGTGCTGTCTAAGCACAAGCAAGAAACATGTAAAGTTTGCCCTTTTATTGCTTAAAAAACTATTCATTTATGGAGGAAAATGGTAAAATATGTGTTGAAATAGAAAAAAGGGGAACATATGTGTTTGCATGCTTGAAGGCAAGTGGCATTCTGGTTCTTGGTTCAATTGAACTCATATCACATAGTAAGAAATCAAGAATTTTGTTGACAGAACAGATTTGAGTATGGAGATGTTGCACCTTTTGACATTACATAACACTAGGCTGAAGCTTCATGGGATTTTGTCATGTAAAATATCAACCATGTCCTTCGTTTCATGGAACAATGATTTATACTTTAGTTTGAGATGAGAGTTATTCCAGTATCTCCTATGAATATATCTCTTGAGTTCAACAATTTTGAAGCTGTGATGTTTATGATGTTCATTTCTTTTGATCAAGACATAATCGAAAATTTTCATGCAGATATTGGATACAAATCCCCAGCTCTTTTTTCATCTTCAACAACAAAGGTTGATAGAATTGATCAGAAATGGAAAAGTCGCTGAAGCTTTAGAATTTGCTCAGGAGGAACTTGCTCCAAGAGGAGAGGAAAATGTAATTCTTAGCTTGTTATGTAACGCACTTGTTTATATTCTCCTCCATTTACTAATTCTACCAAATGCTTGTTAGTCAAGTCATGACTGCTTTTCTACATCTTAATTGACTCAATTTCATTAGTCTTTTTTTGGTTACATTTTTGGTTAGCTTGATTTTTTTAAGTATCAAGCTTAATATTCTTGCATTATTTGTCTCAATACTTGATTCTTACTAGAGCAGGACATTTTGCAGCAAAGCTTTTTGGAAGAGTTGGAGAGGACTGTTTCCCTATTAGCTTTTGAAGATGTGAATAACTGCCCTGTTGCTGAGCTTCTGGATATATCCCAGCGCCTTAAGACTGCAAGTGAAGTGAATGCAGCAATTCTTACCAGCCAAAGCCATGAAAAAGGTTACTCTTTATTCTCCAAAAGTGCTTCTGTAAAACTTGATATGATTTGTGGTAAACATAGAAAGAATGCTTATCAGTCTTTTACAAATGTCTTTGATTATTGCCTCCTCTGAAGTTAACATTGAGTTTCAGTTCTTACAGACATGGTAAAGGTTCACTTATCTGTCCTAATGTCAGTGTTAAAGTCATAATCATGCTCACCGATGTGCATTTATTGGCTATTGAGGTTTATAAGGTACAATTCTGAAGAGTAATTAGAGCTGTGAACGAGTAAATTTAAGCCAAGTATTATATGGGTAAAAATTATGCTCGGTCGGCAATTAGTCAAAAGTTGAGTAACTCAGAAACTATCAAGTCAAAACTTTGTCCAAAGTCAACCGTAAGAAATCATAAGCAAGCTCTTTCTAAGCTCATTCGGCTCATATAGTTAAATCAGAATTTTTTTTTTTTTTTTTTTATCTCTTGCCAATCTGACAAAAATTTGAACATTTTGAGTTCAAGGGTAGCAGCATCAGAAGATATCAGACTGCCCAAACATGAAAAAGAGAAAAAAATGTGTACATCATTAGAAATGAGAATCCATATTCTCTGCAAAACAACTTAATCAAACATTCATGCATATTATGGCTCCAACCTTGATTTCCAAGGCTTAGTGGCAAGTGGAGTCAGTGTTCAATGTGAATTCTATTGTTTACAGGTGTGACAGTTATACGCTGACATATTTCTCTTGTGATGTCAAGGAGTGAGATTAATTAAATATCAAATTATTAAAACATTGCAGAAATTTTATTGCGAATGCTCGTGGATACGTACTATATTGTTTGTCGCTATGCTTTAGAAGTTCAACATATCCTTGAATGTTCTCTCATGATGACTGGAAAACAGATCCCAAGCTCCCAAGTTTGTTAAAGATGCTGATCTGGGCACAAAACCAACTTGATGAGAAGGCTGCTTATCCTCGCATAAATGATATATCTACTGCCACCCTTGAAGATCCTGGTGTTTGAAGGACATGGAAACTCCTTGATTGTTGATTGAAGTTATGCCCATCTGGAGGCACTGCTCATTCAACGGTACGACAGCAAAGAGCTGCAATATGGTGTATCTTGGACGAAAGTAGTTGGTCAGTCATTCATGGATGTCATTTTCATTAATTTATACTACTTTACTAGGGTAATAGGTCTCTCCACAGAAAGCCTTGCGGCAGCACAAACTTGGTGTACAGCCAATGGAAACAGTCACGTATTGCTCCGTTCTGTTCCGAATGTGGATTCTTTGCCAATCTCATGTATAATAAATGATACTCCTTGTGTCCACTTTCCTTTACAGTATCATTAATGATGAATTTAGTTTGTTATCTAGTAGTACAACAGATGGGAACAGTGATGGCTCTCTGTCTTTGTATATGTCTGCTTCTTGTCAGTGTGGGTATTAAATAAACGCGTACAGTCACTTATTATTCACAACGAAAAGCGTATCTGCTGTCTATACCGCACGGAAAATTAATAAATTTCTGGGTCTCTCTGTCGCATGTTTATTGTTGCCAATACTAATGTATTAGGCTGTTTTTGAGAGTAGGCCAGGGGTGATTATTTGCTAAAAGGCCACTGGATAGACCATATGTATTAAAGAATCGAAGTTTGGAAATGTTCGTAACTTAATCAAGAGTATAGCCAAAAGGACACTATTTTCGTACTCTTGCAGCAGGTAGCAGAAGAGAATCACAAAGAAAGTACTGTAAAAGGAAAACAAAAACTTGGAAATAAACATGAATGCGACTCATATATGGTAGTAGAAAATGTAGAAACACAGAACTGCGTAAGAGTTAAGACTCCACCCAGATGATATAAATCCAGGTAGTATTATTAGTCTTGCAAGAGCTCTGCAGTTTGGAGTTGGATGGCTGCTGGTAAAACACCGTTGTTGTTTTCTCTCCCGATTCATGACAGCCGTCGTCAAAGTTGAGGGCATAGCTCGAAGGATCATAGTGGAATTTGAATTGATGTTTACCTTTTCCACCACCACCAGCGCTCTTGATGGCCTTCTTCGCTGCTGCTCTTACTCTCCAGAAAAGGCTTCTGCACTGCTTCTTGCTGTAACTGTTCACCCGTGAGAGACTTCCTCCCAATGCCATCATGCTAAATGTACACCGTATATCTTGCTTTTCTCGATATCTCAAAACGAAGAAGAGCCAAACCCTAGTTTCTGAGCCAAAACCATGCCAAAGTAACCTCTTTCGAATTTCGATAGTGCAGCTTTCACAGCAGAGCAAGCGCTTGAAATCTATCTTTATCTGCAATTAGAAGCGCGTCATGGTCAAGAATAAAGGACAAACATTTGGGATGATGTGAAATGGTAGGCAAATGCTCTGCTGGATTTTTTTTTATTTTTGTTTGATGTGGTTCTTGAAGTTCTTCCTGTAGGGGAAAAAGAAAGATATTTCCAACAAAGTTCAGAAGATAGTACCCAAAAATGACTTGCGATGTTACGTGGGAGAGACCCTTTCTACATTTACGTAGAACTCAAAGAGAATACTAAGAGAAAAGCTTCCAAGTTTTTAGTTGATGAGACCAGAAGGAAAGACAAAATAAAATGCAAATGCTGGTGTGTAGTTGTGTTGGCATTTAAAGGAAACTGCGCCCTACCAATTGCAGGCTTCCCCACGGACCACAGTAGCACTGTTTTTTCTCGCATCGGGAGACTCAAATTCCATGATCCAGAGAGAGACAGAGACAGAGACAGTTTGCTATGGGAAGAGAGCCCTGTCCTTGAAGGCCTGAAGCATCACAATCCTAGCTGTTGTTAAAAAAACAGTCCTCAGCTGAATTCCTCGGCAGTTAATAATCAAACCCTCGTTTCTATTACTAGTAGCATATACTGGTAGCATGTAGGTCACATTATTGGATACTACTTCCAGTTACATGGGTGCAACATTTTGGGGAAGCTAAAATCACTTGGGCGATCAGGGCAGCTGATATTTCGGATAGAAGGGAGTAGTTAACTTTTGACAAAGATTTTGAAGTTTTCAAAGATTTTATTTGTGCAAATTTTTAGTTAGAATTAGTTGTGGCAATGTGACTAAATTTTACTAATCACCTTTTGATAATACAAAGGACTCACCCATTAATCCATGATCTGTGATTAAGCACCAGCAGATTTGTTGGCTTTGTATTCATTCCTCTACAGATGCAATACTGGGCAATAAATCCTTGTATAAAGGCGTATTATTTAGTGCCACCTGAATTTGGAGTATGAGGGTGCCCGTTAAGATATATTTTCAGGTGTCATATTTTTTGAAATGTAAAATTAATTAAGTAAAGTAAATAAATACAATGATAGATAAGATTAAATAGAAAAAATATATAAATACAAAGAATATTAATAACTGACTGTTAGTATATATATATATATGGTAGGATATATAAATGTTAGGTTCTACCGGGCATTTCCTTGCCTCTTGTTTGGATGTTTCCTAACAAAAGGAAAAAAATAAAATAAAACACTTGTGCGTCTAAGAATTTGGTATAATTTTGCGTCCCACCAAATTTTGGGTTTTTAAATGGTCAACTTAACTAGTATTTAAGAATAAGTGAGATTCGAAAGAGTGTAAAATCAAAGAGTAAGTATGTGTAAATGCAAGTGGAGCCAAATATAAATCGTCCGCTGTATACTTCTTTTTTTTTTTTTGGAAAAGTGGGAGGTCTTGAACATAGAACCTCCTACTTACGATTCCTCTGCTCTAAATTGTGAACATGTACACTACAACAAAAATTATGGTTTTTAAACATTAAATTAATCTTGTTACATAACTAAATAGTTTCTCAAGTAATTTTTGTGTATGTTGACTTAATGAAAACTACATTAATTATAAATTGTGAATGTGTACACTATAACAAAAAATTTATGCTTCTTAAACAATAAAGTAATCTCCGCACATAATTAAATAGTTTATCAAGTACTAAGAAGGTTCTGATCTAGTGATTAAAATTGAGATCCTAAAAATTAGAGGCTCAAACTTCAAATCTCTATTCTTCCTTCCCCGCTTCTTAACTTTCACTCCTACCCTATTGAAAAAGAAAAAAAAAAAGCTAAATAGTTCCTCAAGTAAGTTTCACTCCTATCCTATGAAAACCAGATTACTTGCTAAGCCAAGAGCTTGGCTGTTTTGGTAACTAATTATCACGCACGTAAAGTGGAGTGCAAAGTACTACTAATCAAATTAATACAACCAGCCAAAATTCATGTGAAATTCCTATTTACGGCCTCGAGTAGAGAGTATCATGTGAAACAATCGGCGAGGAATCTCCTTCGTGATCCATCAAATCAGAAACCCTTTTTCCCTCTAAACTCATTTGTCTCCAACAAAAGATGGTGTGGTAAAATGGGTTCAGAATTGTAGATTTCAGTACTTCTTCTCATTGCAGTAGCCAGTTCGGACTTTGCAGATTCTCAATAAATTCTCTTTTGCCTGAATTTTGGTCCCCTCTCCCTTAGCCCTATTCCCAGTACCTTGATTTCGTTACCCTGGTTAGTGGTTACGGGTGTGAACCAAAATGTTGACTCAATCTGCAAAAACAGATCAGTGATTTTTCGGATCCGCTAGTGCGGATATTCGACATCCAGATATCTGCATTCTGCGGATCGAATTAATCAGATTCGATGCTCAATCAATCCGTATGCGATTTTTAACATTTAAAAAAAAAAACTACAAATCCCAGAGACAAAAAGAAATTTAAATGCATTAGAATTTTAAAAAAATCATGTATTTCATCATATTTTTTTCTTATTTTGATCCAAATAAATAAAATATTAAATATTTAATCTACACTTTTTTATCCACAAATTACATGACAATATGTTTAAAAACTTAACATCATATGCAAAAAAAAGTCTATTATGAAAGAGGACAAAGATATGAAAATAAGAAACAAAAGATAAAGTTATTATAAATTAGTGGATTTAATGTATTCTAAAAATGTAAAAGATACTTTGATATTCGTGGGTCACAAAAAATGATATCCAAATTTGATCTGCATAACTTCTTGATACGGACGTGATTTGGCGGATCGGATATCCGCTGTCTCAGGTTCTTTCGGATCATCTGCACACCCCTATAATAGTGGTTAGTCCCACTTCCTCCTACATCCCCATCTGCAAAAGTGAAGGTGAAATTTTGTAATAAACAAAAAAGTAGTAAAAGAAAAAACCATAAAAGCCAACTGAGGAAGATTGACTATGAATTCAATTTCTGATGCCCCGGGCCCTGGTATAATATTTTCCTCATCTTCCTACACATTGGCTTTCTGTCCTTGGCAGGATATAAATGCACTGATATACAACAAAACATGTTTGGTTGGAAGCACATATATTAATGTAATGTAGTCATACATTGTTGAAAATTATATATATAATTAAAATATTTAAAAAATCATTTAAAACATTGCTCATATTTTAATAAATAGATTTTTTGTCTTTCGCTTTGAAAATAATAACTTTTCGTCGTCAAAGACTTTCCCGGTAGCAATTTCTTGAGGTCGACTGATTCTTGCTCAAGTCCATTGTGAAGAAATATAGCTCAAAATTCATTAATATTTATTTACGGCCTGGAGTTAATCACGTGAAATAATCGGCGAGGAATCTCGCTGGTGATGCATCAAATCAGAAACCCTTTTTCCCCGTAAACTCGTTTGTCTCCGACAAAAGGTAGTAGTGTAAAATGCGTTCAGAGTTGTAGATTTCAATGCTTCTCCCCAATGTCTAGTTGCAGTAGCCAGTTTGGACTTTGCAGATACTCAATAAATTCTCTTTTGCCCGATTTTTGGTCCCCTTTCCCTTGGGCCTTGATTACCCTGGTTAGCGGTTGGGGGTGTTCACGCACGCATTGATATCAATGATATGTTGACTCGATTCGCAAAAGCGGATCAGTCATTTTGTGATCCATATTCGGATCCTCCGCTAATGCGAATATCTACACATATCTGCAATATGCAGTCGGGTCAATTAGATATTCGATTCGTATCTGATTTTAATTTTTTTTGAAAAAAATATAAATCCAAAAAGTAAAATGAAATTTAGATGCATTAGAGTTTCAAAAATATCATGTGCCTAATTTGCTGAACTTTTTAGTCAAAATTAATCAATAATTCTGTTTTGTTGCAATATAAAGTAACTTTTATATTTTTTTTCTTATTTCGATTCAAACAAATAATATTAAATATTTCGTCTACAATTTCTTTATCCACAGATTACACAACAATATGTTTAAAAACTTAACATCATATGCAAAGAAAGTTTATTTTGAAAGATGATATCGATATCAAAATAAGAAACAAGAGGTAAAATAATTATAAATTAGTGGATTTAATGTATAAACAATTCTTAAAATTTTTAAAAAAAATACTATACGGACGGGATCAAATATTCATGGGTCGATGGGATCAAATATTCATGGGTCACAAAAAATGATATCCGAACTCGACTCGCATAACTTCTTGATTTAGATGTGATTCGATCCACATATGATGATCTGAGAGACTGAATATTCGTTATTTTGCATCGGATCCAAATCAGATCACTGGATTTTTAGATTATCGGATCAACATGCACACCCTTATTAGTCGATAGCCCCACTTCCTCCTACACGCCCTTCCGCAAAAGGGAAGCTGAAATTTTGAGAAAAAAGAAAAAGGTAGAAAAACAAAAACACACAGTAAATTTGAGACAGATGACTCAGGAGACAACCAACCAAAAAACTGCCAATTGAATAACTATGTATTCTATTATCGTTAGGGAAAAAAAATAATAATAACTATGTATTCAATTTCTGATGTGCACGGCCCCGGTATAATAGTTACCCCATCTTCCTGCACATTGGCTTCTGTCCTCGGCAGGACATAAATGCACTGATATACAGCAAAACATCTTTGGAAGCACGTATATTCTTTTTTTTTTGGTTGAAAATTATATATATATATTTTAAAATATTAATATTGCGAATTAAAGTGACACATTGGTACATTGTACTAAAAAGAAATAAAAGTAATATATCACAACTAATCGACTTAGAATGGAGGGCCTCTTTAAATCTTGCCAAGTCCATGTTGATCAGTTCTGGACCAAACCTTATTATATATATTAGTTTAAAAAAGTCTCCAAGTCTTACAAGTTAAAAAAGCAAAAAAAAAAAGGAGGAGAGGAGAGGAGAGGGGAGGGGGGGGGGGACATTTCAAAGACTTGAACAAATTAATATAATATTCGGCTACTAGGGATTCATCAAAAACTTCCATCGTTTCTCTGGGGTTTGGGGGTTGGGTAGTTAAGTCCCCAAGTTTGCCTCAAGAGTTGCCGATTTTTGGAATTAAATTTGGGATTAGGTTTAACTCACTAATTTCAAAAGTCTGGAAAAAAAAGACAAAGACGCAGGGGAGGTATCTGGGGTAAGTGGGTTCTTCTTTAAACGTCTAGTAGAGGCTTCCCTACTAACTTTCCCGTAGTCCCACATCGTTTCTCTGGGGTTGGGTAGTTAAGTCCCCAAGTTTGCCTCAAGAGTTGCTGGCTTTTGGGGTTAAATTTGGGATTAGGTTTAACTCACTAATTTCAAAAGTCTGGAAAAAAAAAAAACAATTTCTTGAGTAGTTGACTCTAGCTATTAGTCTTGGTGGCTGAGCCCGATTCATTGACTAAGATTAAGCTAGTGTAATCCATTGGAATTGAGGCCCAAAAGCAATCAGCCCATTTATTACATCACTTGGTCCATATCGCAACAAAGAAAACTGAAGCTTAATCTTTGGATTGCTAGTTTTTAGAGTTTTTTTGTATAAAAATATTATGATTAATCTTTCGCGCACTGTATTGTATATATTTTTATTATTAGATATATTATACATAATTTTAATTTAAATTTCAGAATTTGCATAAGTGTCGTGCATCAAACTGTAATAACGTATACACTGTCAGTATATATAAGATTTTCTCAAAATGTTAATATAGTAGTGTGATGTATATGAGGTAGAAAGAAATTGAAAAATGTGTCCAAAAATTCTTTTTTTTTTTGGGGGTCAAACTTAGCATTCCAAGCAAGGTTTAATTTTTCCCAATGAAAACTGGTTTTTAGGCTAATGCAATCATGTGCATGGTCCAATTTGATATTAGTTTAATACAGCAATTAAGAAGCACTTCTTATTCTCTACTTTAGGGGAAAAAAAACCCAAAAAGAAAATGATGGCAGAATTTTAACAAAAGCGCAATTCGATAGCTCAATAATATTTGAACCTAAAATTATCCACCTTAGCCAATGCTATTTCATAACTCGATCAGGGGCAATCTTGGGGTTAACATACATGAAGCTTGTACACAGGAACTACTCCCTAGACATGTTTTTCTTGCTCTTTTTTATTCTGTTAAATATTTTTTTCGCTTTTCTAATGATGTGGAACTATAATTAAAGTTAAGTGGCATGCAGATGTGACTCAAAAAATAATAATAAAAAGGGCAGCCAGCAGATAGTTACGTTACTTCTACAAAGCTGCACCAATACAAGGTTGATTGGTTCCCCGGTTGCATGCCTTGCTTTCTCAACCCTTAAGCAACAGCAATATCCATATTGATCTAGAACTGCAACTTCAATATAGTATTTGGTTTAGGATTTCTTTTCGCCCCAAAAGTAGATAAAGAAGATCTTTGAACAAGAGATATTGAGACATTATTATGTTCTAGCTCGACTAAAAAAGTTAGTTGTTTCTTGATAAGCAAACCTCGATGATGTCTATCGCCGAATTGAATTATTCTTGCTCATTTAGACCCTAATAGTAGTATTAGTAGAAGTAATAGTGAGATTTGGTGTATCTTTGTATGGATTGGATCCATCTTCTTTTTAGGCACTTTTTCAGAGTGGTTCATGCGAAAGTGCATCTATAGCCAACTTTTAAGTAACATTAAGTAATGAACTATTCCAGCCCTCCACAATTTATTTATGGATAATATCAGGAAATCTCCCTTAAGGTTTCTTCTAATATCATTTAGCACTCTTAAAATTTTGAAGATATCACTTGACTTACCTCCCCTATTAATTACAAAAAGATTATATTAACTCTCACTTGATACATAATTCACATATCAAATAAATGTAACTCAAAAATTTTTTTTTGTTTATTTTGAATTGATTTTTATAATGATCAGTACAATTTAAAGGATTTAACACGGATTGAGAAGAAGTTGGAAAAAAAATATAAGGATCATAAGAAATCAATTTTGAGCATATAGAATAAAATTGGTACTAGTGTATTTCTTTACAAATATCTTTTTTGTTTTTCAGATTTGTACTTTTATGGACTATAGCATTGTGCCCTGGTAGTACTATTAGATATTATTTTTTAGGTGATGGTTTTCTTGAAACAAACAAAGTAACTTACGAGCATTTTTATTTAGCGAGCAAAATGGTAGTTTAGGGTTTTTAACACAAATAAAAAAAAAAGTAAAGGAGATTAAGTGATAATTTTAAAACTTTAGGAGTGCTATGTGATATTAAGAGAAGCTTTGGGGGAGGTTTTTTATATTATCCCTTTTATTTAAGTTCTAATTAAACGTGATTGATTGCATAAATAAAATGAGAGATAATGGAGTGGTGATAGAAAGAGAGGAATAGAACACCATGGAATGATTAGACTTGTCTATGATTTGAGGTCGTGTGTTCCTTCTTCCAAATTAAAAAAAAAGGTCGTATGTTCCTAAGCATGATTTTTGTACTGATCACTAACAGTATTTTAGATGTAGTTTGCACTTTAGTAAGACTTAATGTGTCGGCAAACCACTAGTTTTTTTTAGTATAAAAAATTTGTGTGTCCGCCTATATATATATATATAGCTTTCCTAGTAGCAATCATCTTCATTTGGATTTCACTTGATTTGTTTTGTGCAACACACTCTAAGCCATGCCCAAATGTGTACAATCTTTCATCCCATGATGGTATTAACTAAAAAGAAGGAAAAGGAAGAGGGAAAGAGACCCTTTTACTCTTAGAATTGACCAGGATGAATTAAATGATAATAAACTAGACTTCTTGGTTGTATCGAATTCGAGTATTTGGATTTTGTAACCAACTCAACTCCATTCTAATCGTGGCAAATGTTATGATGCTTGCATGATCCTGATTTACAAGCAGTGCCCTTGAATTTGATCCCAAAGTACTAAATCTCAAGAAATACAAACAGATGTGGGAATACAACAATTTTGGACGTGTGACACATCAGAAGAGCATGAATTTAGTCAAGATTTTGTCCAAATTCTTCTAATCTAATCCGATGATTACACCGTCCATAAGTTTACTCCTATTCGATGCTGACAAACAACAGCTTCATTGTTGTCTTCGCCGCGTTATTCCGCTATCTGACACTTCCCTTATAAATAGTATGGAACTGCAGTAATATGATTAATCCCATATACTGCAATCCCCCCCCAAAACCACTTCAAGCCCCTGTCATGAGTTCCCTCCCTTTTACACCACCACCGTCACCGGGAAATTCTGCTTCCGGTTATCGAATTTACGCCTCGTTTTGCTCAGGGGAGGTAGAACCTAATCTAAGTGTCACAAATTGGTTAGAGTCTTACGACCCTTATAGCAACAGATGGACTTATGCTAGCTCAGTTCCAGGACTAAATGAGGACCATGTGTTAAAGGGCTCTGCCATGATATCAGTTGGAACTTCAATTTACATAATTGGAGGAAGATTATGCCTTAAAGGGAGAGTACGGAGTTCATATGAATTTGATGAAATTTTAGACACAGATGTGGAAGTACTTTCAAGTGTATGCTGCTACAATATCCACACTGAGGAATGGTCTAATTGTGCACCCCTCAGCGTACCTAGATATGATTTTGCGTGCACTGTTTGTGACAACAAGATCTATGTTGCTGGCTGGTGCTAGGGGCACTGCTTCCGCTGAAGTGTATGATCCCCTGATCGATAAATGGACTCCCCTGCCGAACATGAGCAGATTGAGGTACAAATCTGTAGGTGTGACGTGGCGAGGGAAAGTCCACGTGGTCGGCGGATTAGTCCAATCGTGTTACATAGATCGGTGCTCGGCTGAGGTGTACAATGTACAGAGTGGCAAGTGGGACCTTGTTTCGGGGATGTGGCTGTTGGACGTGCCACCTAATCAAATTGCTGAAGTGGATGGCCATCTGTTTAGCTCTGGGGATTGCCTGAGTGCATGGAAAGGTCATACTGAATTCTACGATGGAAAACTCAATATATGGAACGTGGTTGAAGGGTCACAACTAAAAAGATTTCCATCTCCAGTTTCCACATATCTAAAACATGGTGGTGAAGAAGGCTTCGAACCCATTCAACGGCTTTACCTAACTATGGCACCAATTGGAAGTCATCTGTATTTCTTGGCTGGTTATAAGGTGCCAGGGGAATCATCAAGAACAATTTCAATGGTCCATTCATTCGACACATCTGCAACAACAGCAACAGCAGATCATGCATGGAGGAGCTTTGAGCCGATTGAAGAAGAGGGAGTGAGGGAGCTCTGCAGCCATTGTTGTGCAGTCCAACTATCTTAGTTCATTTTGGTGTCCGTTAAGGGTTTGATTTTGCCTAGTGGATGCAATTTCCAGGTTACTGAACAAGGGTTTCCTCTACTGTATGTTTAGTTACCTAATCAACCCAAAAAAATTAAAATAAAAATAAAAAAATCGTGACCTATCTTTCTACATTGAAAATGATCATGAGGGACATTTGATTTGAGAGACTTTCTTCTTCGCAATTCCAACTCTGTACAATGCAGCCGAAATTTGTGACTGATATGTCATTCCAAAACAGGAACAGGATTAGCAATTTAAATCATGATTATGTCAGGTCTGGTTATTTACAAGCAATCCATTCATAACCTCTGGATGGCATGTTCATTAAGTCAACCAATGATGCTGCCTCCTAAGGGCCTACTTAAGAGTAATCAAACAGTGTTCCCTCCCTGTCCTTGATTGTGTTTTTAGATGTCTTTCTAAATCTGCCCCCCCCCCCCCAAAAAAAGATTAATTAAAAAAATTTAATTAATCTTTTTTTTTCCCTTTCTTCATTCAGTTTGGCCCCACAGTTTGAGATTGGGTGACACTAAATCAGTTTTTATTGCCCATGATTATCTCCTTTTCAACTAATAAGTATTTTAAATCATTTCACTAGCGATCAAGAACTCATTCCATTAACACAAATGCTTCCCCTATGGACCCAAGTTGTCCCCATGAATGGTCTGCATGAAAGAATGGTCATACTGAATCAAATAGAAATCGCACAAAGACCCAACTCGTAAAAGGACTTTTACAACCTTCCAATGACCCAATCTATTTTCACTTTCTTTTACTTTCCTCCATGATCAAGTACCTCTTCTTTTGACCACATGGAAAAACTGAATCCTATGTTTCTGTCCCATATGCTCTGATTTCACCCATTTGGTTTTTTGGATTTTTGACCATTCTTTCCAGAAAATTATGACCACATAAAATTTAGGCAAAATCAATCAAGCCCTCAAAAAGCAAGGATATGATTATGATGTGAGAAAACTTGGCCCTCAGAGACCAATCATAGTGTGACATGTTTTGGGCCAACATCTTTTCTACAACAATATTTTTTTTTTAAGGCTTAAAATTGGGCCAAGACAAGATTTGTGGCTTCTATTTAAATGGAGGAGAGGCCGAGTGCAATTCGAGCATCAATTCATCCTTTTCTCTTGCTCATGAAAAGTAGAGAAAGTATCTTCTTCTTCTAATCTCACTCAGTAGTAGGAGCCAAGAAAAGCGAAAAAAGGTCTTTCACGTGAACCCTTATGAGTTATGACCCATGAGCTCCGCCTCACACGAGCCACCAGCCCCACCACCTGACCCAGCATTCACAGGTCCACACCCATCTGACACACACTCCCAAAACACAAGACAGAGTTAGCCCCCAGTCGGAGCTACTGAAACAAACATTTTCCGTGCTTAGTCACTTCACTTATAGCATTGAAATTCTATTATAAAAACGTATGAAGCTACAATAAATGATGTATCCCATCAGTACTGCTATTTTTTAAAATTTTTATTAAAAAATATATTATAAAAATATGATGCATACGAAATAAAAAAATGATCAAAAAATATATTCACAAAGACGTAATTTTTTTTTTAACAAAAAAAGGACAATCCAAATTAAGAATATATTTCATTTGTTGTAGATAAAAGTCGCCCTATATTCAAAATTGATACGCGTAAATGACTGCATTTTGCATGTAAAAAAAAAGGTATAAACACTAAGCAATGTCAAGTTTAATGCTTTTGTTGTCCAATTAGCCGACTTTTAAAGTTCAATTTCTACAATTTTTTTAAGGTGAGAGTAATTTTAGTTAATATTTAAAATTCTTATTCATTTATAGCGGTAAAAGGCAGAACATGATACTCAATCCATAACACATACGTAAAGATAACTTAAAAGCAGTTTTATTTGTTAAAAGCACGTCAAGTTTTTGATAGCTTAAAAATAATTTTATTAAAATTATCTGTATTAAAAGTGATTTTTTATACTGCAATCTCAAACTGCGTCTAGAATTAGCATTTATCTGATTTTGCTTCTCCCAAATTGCAACGGATGCCAAAAGAAAACACAGTCTCCCACAAGCCACAAAACCGCTTCGGCCCTACATTCCGCGGCCGTAAGCCCCTACCCACCCAGCAGAAGTCAGAGTCTCAGAGAAACCACAGTCCCCACGCCACCCACACGCAGCCCTCACGTGCAATTGCTGCTCATACGCACGCGGGCTTCCCGAGTTTCTTTTGACTCATCTAGCTCGTTGACTACGGGACTAAACGATCCAACGGTCCAAGCCCGTTTGATCTTTCCAGAGGATCTGGACCGCTCGATTGGGGGGACAATCTCGAGAAATAAATGTCCCATTTGTTGGCGAAAACCTGAAAGGGCCGACATTTTTTAGAGCTGATGTATCGAGTAGGACATGAAAAATAATAATGAAGCTTTACGCTTTTATTCTTGACTTTCCTAATTTACCCCTTGTACAAGGACTAATACTGCTACTACTATCATCGGGTGGGACCTCAATGCCACGTGGAGAATGATGATTTGGATGTCTTGGTTGACACGTGTATTAAAGAGCGTTTCTTGGGGACCAAATCCAAAAGGGATAAGCCTTTTCTATGAGGACGAACGAGGGATGATGATAATTGATGAACAATTTATTAAGGCTCAAGAAAAGTACTAGCGCTCATATGAGGATTATAATTGAAAATTTTTTATTATATTATTTATTGTTAACGTTTTATAATGCGACGATTATAAGTTAAAAAGCGACAGAAAATTTGTTTGAAAACACTAAAATTAATTTTTTAAAAATAATGACATCCAAATGAATCCGTTAGTTTTTTCATTTTCTTTCTTTTTTTTTTTTTGAGAATATTGTGTCCATGTTAGTAATATAAATCATAAATGCACAAAAGAGTACAAGTTAGAACCTGTATGCATCAGTTTAGCCATTCTCTTATTTTTTTTTTCTCAATTTAGTGGGGAAGCAGTTAAATGGATACAGAAATGTGAAAGAGATGGATGCAGCCGCTCTCACCATGATGAATGCTTTCAACAGCGCAAAGAAACACACGCACCCAGAATCTAAGGTAACCCCATAAGTTTATCCAAAAGGCAATTGCTTTACCATGATGAATGCTATTAGTTTAAATTTGAAAGTGGAAATTAGAGTGCCTATAAAGTGGAAATTGTATCGTACTAAGGTTTCATTTGAGATCTTGATGGCTTGTAAAAAAACACTTCTGATATAAGTACCTTTAAATTATCAAAAATTAAGATACTTAAGTTACGAAAAATTAATTATTAAATATCCTGTAAACACTTTTACTGCTCAAAAGCATTTTTTTTCCTTCGTAAACGTAATGCAATCTCAAACGAGCCCTAAATTACAAATCGAATTACAATTTATTTGTTTAAACAAACAAACAGCCGAGTAATAATAATATGCATCCTTCAAGGATTAGATCAATCAGCTCCAAACCATTATTACTTGGTCAATATAGACAAATACCATACCTGCAATAAAAGCCCTCAACCTGCCATGTCGGACGCCAAGTCATCTTGTCCAAGTAGGTGGGCACCAAAATTTGCTTTTGGCGAGCGGCTTAGTTGTAAGAGTCCTGCAATCCAAGGGACCACAATTTGCGCTGCATGTTTGATGTTTTATTATGGAGGCAGGCGCAGCAGCTTAAATACTTTACCAACACTTTTGTTGTAGATGCTCTACTACTGACTAATGTGGTACTTCCTCTCCCCAAGTTCCTCAGATATTGCTGAAATTTAGTATTGGACATTGGCAGATGGATTTAGGCCCATATGTTTCGCTTTTACTCCAATAATGCCCCCCCTCATCAACATCAACAAAAGTGCAGAGTACTTGGGTCTGGGGATGTTATTGTAATTCGACCTGACTAAGTAGGAGACAATAGACAAAAAGGGGAGTTATTGGGCTGGGCCCCTCAAGATTAACTTTTGTTATTAGAAAAAGGTATACTAATGGAGCTGGCAGGGACCGTTGGTATAAGTAGTGGACCTATTCATCGGATGGAAAAGTGGTACTCTGGAGTTTGATTATTGATTGGGCCTTGGCGTCTTGCTTAATTAATTATTTTATTTTTTTCTCTCTTTTTCCTTTTTGGTTTTTTTTCTTCTGGGTAAGGCGTCCTCTCATTTTCTCTGCTGCACTTTGGGAGCTGAAAATGAAATTGTTGGGGTTGAGTGGGTCAATTCCCAATCTTTGCTCTATGTTTGCCCGAAACATGCTTCAGTAATTGAGTGCAAGAAAAGTTTATTAGTCTATCTTTTATGTCCATGTTGAAAATAATGGGCTTGTTTGGAAGTGAAGTTTTTGGCCTAGTTTTTTAGCTACTAGTTTTATAACAACTTTTGCTACAGGAACCCCAAAAAACTTATCAAAGTTTTTTACCTACACACTTCAAAATAATACACAAAAAACTTTCACTTCAACTTTTATTCTTCTTTTTCCTCCCCCACCCAACCGGCCACCACCTCCACCACCGCTTCCGAAACCGGTAACTATTCCAGCCAATTTTTGCAGGCCTTCCTCTTTTTTTTTTTCTCTCCCTCCCCTCTTCTTTTGACCGATATGTTGGTATCCAAAATCTCTTTTTTCTTTTTTTTTCTTTCCCCCTCCCCCCTCCCCCCTCCCCTCTTTCTCTCTGCCTTTCCCCGCCATCTTCCCCTTTTGTCTATTGTCATTTCCTCCCCTCATCACCAGCGCACGCCGCCACCTCGCCGCACGTCTCTCTCTTCTCGCGCGTTTCTCGGTCTCCGCGGCCGGACACCGCTGCCCATGGCCGCGCGACTCCAACGACACCACAACCCTTTTCTCTCCCTCGCAACGCCGACGAAACCACCACCACCTCGCGCGACTCCGGCCCAACCGCCGCTTCTCGCTCGAGCCACGCCCCCTAGCTCCACCGTGTGCCGCCGTTCCTCCTTGGCCGCGACCCAAAGCCCTCACGCGTTCTCTCTCCTCTTCGCAACTCCCACCTTGCCGTCGTTCCTCTCAGCTCCCTCCACCACAGCGCAAGGGTGGGGGAAGGGGGTTGCGGGCAGAGGGGTGGCGGGCAGAGGGAGAGGGAGGGGGAGCTTTTGCAGGGGTGGCGGGGCTGAGGGGGTGGCGGGGGAGAGGGAGGAGAGGGATGGCGGAGGTAACGGGGAAGGGGAAGGGGAAGGGGGAAGGAAGAAGAAGAAGAAGAAGAAAGAAAAGAAAAAGAAAAAGAAAGAGAAAGAGAAAAGGAAAGAAAAAAAGAAATGGAAAAAAATTTCGCCTTACAAAAACCTCTACAAAATTTTTTCAAAAACTTCTACAGCGCACTACAGTAAAGTTTTAGACAAACTCCCAAAAAACTCAGGTTCCAAACAAGCCCAATATTGCATCATTTCCTTTGGAGCCATTAGACTGTGTCTATTCGTGTAAGATTAGTTCTGCAATTATTAGATTGACTGTTTGCTGACCTACAAGTACAGGACATCCCTACTTGGTTGCCACAAACCAGAATTCTTCTCATACTTTGTGCAACGAATGGTAAACCTAGCAAGTCATTTTTACAAATGCTATTAGCTGTTTTTTAGGGTGTTTTTGAAATATTTTACTGTAACAATGTATATGAAAATTTTTTACTGTAGATGTTTTTAGTGATGTTTTTGGATATATTTTAGGGTATTTTTAAAGTTTAAAAATTTTTGGAATAATTTTTAAAAATTAACATTCCATCCACCACTATTACCCACTACCGTCACCATCCCCTCTTTCCCTCCTCCACTCTTCTCCCCGTCCCTCTTCCTTCCTTTCCTTTCTCTGCCCGTTCTCGTTACACCCTGCCCCTACCTTTCCTTCCCCTCTCCAATCTAGTGGAGGCTAGAAGGAGGAGGTGGGCTATGGCGGGGAAGGGGAGGAGGAAAGAGAGGGAGAAGGAAGAGGGAGGGAGAGGAATGAGGAGGAAAGAGAAAAATGAGTAAGATAGTGGGTGGGGGTGATGGTGGTGGTGATAGATGAAAGAAGAAAATAATATATATTTTATTTTTAAATTTTTTTGTGTACTTGAAATTGTTTTTGATATATTATAAAGATATGTATTTTTTGAATTGTTTTTGCTTGTGCATTATTATAGTATTATATACAAAAAACTTGTTTTTTTAAAAATGGAAAAACCAAACAGAGCCATTTTTCCGAGAGTTTGTAAGTGTGGAGTGAAGACGACAAACTCTTACTCTTGCAAGTTATGCGTTACGTAACCAGGTTAGCAGCTTTTGGGCTCCCCCTAGTGTAAGATCAATATGTATGTAAAATAAAAAAAATAAAAAAAGTTTGTACGATTATAGATTTTTTTTTGGTTGGAGGGAAGGGGGAGTTTAAAATTGACCAACTCAAACAAACCCAGTATATTTCCATCATATCTATGAGTTTTTTCTATGTAGTAAATATTGCAAATAATTTATATGTGTTTTGGATGTAATATAATTCTTTCGAGCAATCTCCTAATGTCATAAAATTTGAAGGGATTATTGTGTTAGTCGGGAATGATACTGCGAAATATTTGCAGAAATCTATTTCTAAAGGATTTGCATACTAAATGACATGCCTAACCTTAAGACAATTACACTTAGGAAATCAATTTGGAACTATAAAAATTGTAACTCATATTTAAAATGTTCAATGTTTTGAGAAATTGTAGTAAAACCAAAACAAATGCAAAATCCAAGAAAGAAATTGTCGTTTCAATTGAAAATATTCTTGTATGTGAAGCTCGAACCATTTTAGTTTATAACAAATGGTTTCACACTAAAAGCATTAATTTAGTTTTGACTAGTGTTGTAAAAAGTCACGAGAAGTACAAATAGTCAAAATTTCACCCCACTTTTTGTTGGTTTATTTGAAATGATCTTTTTTTTTGTTATTTATAAAATTATTTCCGTACCAGAAGTTTTCTAAAATTAAAGACATCACCTCTTAGATACTGAAATTCATCAATTATGGTAATTTTATTCATTTTAGATTAGCCATTGGACGCCCGGTTAGCCGGTACCACCACCTTGTGCCTTATTTTGGTACAAAAGCAGCCCTGAGCAGAAATAATGTGGAAAACTAGAAAGGGGAATGGGGAGTTCCGGAACCTGGGCATGCGTGTCGAAAAAATAAGGAAGGAGCCCGCAGGTAACTTCTTCTTGGAAAGTCCTAAGAATCCAATTAGGCCAATAAGGCACTACGTAACTAGAGGTCAAACTAGTGGAGTTTTATTTATGACACCTATGCCTTCAATTAAGGGAAGGGGTTCTTATTAGGTGGGGTTTTTGTATTTGGGAGGACAAAGTGGCTGAAATATTGCCAAACTAGAGTAGTTAATAGTAGTACATCAAATTAGTCCAGAAGTTCAGGCTTAAGTTCTTTAGGCTTGCCTGCCTCTGTAAAAGAAACGACGACTCATATGTCAGCACAAACGCAACAGTTATTCATTCTTTTTTTTTTTTGACATATCATAAATTCTATTTTACGTCTAATCTTATTCTTACTGTATACTGAAAAAAAGGCGGTCAATGAAGTTAATAGAAAATTTAGAAGAGACTGAACTGTTACCGATTCAAAGGAATATATTTGCACCTGTGAGTGAAATTTCAAGAAATCCTGAATAAGGATGCACGCCAAAGAAATTCACTTAGATGCTTTCATATTTCCAAAGTATTCAACTTCTTTTTCACAGCACAGTTAAATGACTGAATGGAAGAACGATAAAACGCACAAACCGCAGCAGTATAGCACAAGCCTTCCTTACTCCTTATCTAACTTTTCTCTGTCCAAATCCCAAAGCTCTCTCTTCTTCAACATCTCTGTCTCAAGACTGAAGCAACAAATTTGCACCCTTTCCTCAGTCCTCAGTCTCCTCAGCATTTTAACCACTGTTCTTGCTTCAAAAAGCATTTTCTGGTCAAGCTTCTCATTTAGTTCCCCATCTTTTTGAACTGCCATAACTGTCTTCTTGCATATGTTCTCTCAGTCTTTTGATCACCACATTATGTTTGTGATTGTTACCCTTTTTTCCTAGTTCTGAAATTTGGAGTTCTTAAAGGTGTAGAAAAAAGATGGGAGGAGGAGGAGCAGAAGAGGGAATGGGATGGTCACCAAATGGTGCACCACTTTACATACAAAAAGATGATCACTGGAGGCACTTTGATAACTCAGTCAATGCTGTGTCTTTTGGGTTTGTGGCCACTGCAATTCTCATCTCAATGTTTCTAGTAATGGCGATCTTTGAGAGGTTCCTCAGACCAACATCATCAGCTTTGACACCGTCTGCTGGGCGCAGACATCCTCATGACATCGAATCCCATATTGGGTTTGCAGGAAAACTTTGTCATCCATCACCCAAAGTAAGTGCTTTTTAGCTGCTTGTGTTATTTATTGTTTTTGTCTTGTCTGGATACGATAAGTTTTATACTAGCAGTCAAAGAATGACCATAACTTTGTGACTTCTTCGGATTTGATTGGAGTTGGTTGTGTGGGATTGCCTGGCAGTCTCAAGTATGGATGAAAGTTTGGATTTTGTCAGTTAATGCTTATTCGTGGTCTGACAACAAGTATTTCCGTAGATTATGGCCATCTCTGTTAATTTTGGGGGTTTGGCACTTCTCTTCAGCTAATTGGTTTCTTAGCCATTTTTCGCTTCTTTCATTCTTTTTCTGCTCTTCTTGTTTGTGCCCATTAAAAAAGATTCCTTTCTTCCTTGTATTTGTGTTTTCAGGTCTGTGTTGAGACCTGTTTCCACCATCATTTAGGTTTCTTTTAATTCAGGTTATCTTGAAGTTATTTGAAACTTTTCTATGAGAGCTCTTTTTCCTAGGGTAATTTACAATACTTGTTTAGCTGTCAATTTTTAGACTTCTCTTTTCGTCATTGTCTAGTTCCTTTCTTCTTCTCCTCTTCCTTTTTCTGGTTTAGGTTGCTTCTTCATCTAAATACACCTCAATCGCTATGATGATTATTGTTTAATTTGGAATGCCACTATCAATTTTGTGGAAATAACCTTCCGCCCTCTATGTTGGGTGGACGGGGAGTTTGTAAGTTTATGGGATCAATACGGCGTCTTCTATCATATCAGAACGTATGGAAGGTGAATTTCCAAAGTACATTTCCGCATTGTTGGAAAACTAATTACTTCCTCTTGGATGCAATACATTCCTAGAACCTGCAAGGATTCTCAGAGCTTATGCAAAAAATAAGTTTGGAGTCCTTTGGCCCTTGTTTCAGAAAAAAATTAATCCGGCTTCATATTGTCTTAGCCTCTGCGCATTTCAGCTAAAGAATTGGCAGAAGGAGGAAAAACTTCAAAGGCATAAAGTGAAAGGCTGCATTGACTGCTCTGGACAATTTTACCATTTGAGATCCTTGACAGGTCTGCATGTGCATGTTCCTTAAGTTTGTATGCCCCAGAAAACACTCCCTCTGATTTGATTTTTTTTTTTGGTCAATGGCCCATCAGTGAAGTTGTTAGCTGGTCGATTGCTACCCATTAATGAGATTTGGGACTTTATGCTGCATGAAGCTCCATCATTCTGGTCCATTTTTGGCCCACCACCTGTACTTAAATTCCACTTGGTCCGTCACCATTAATCTTGAAATTCATTCCAGCTATGTTATTATCATTTAAAAAAAGGCATATCTGGCCATAAGCTTTTGAATTTCTATTCTTCTCTGATCTGTTTGTTTGTTAAGTTTTCATGTGCTTGGTTCTTTAACCAAATTCTTGTTCTATCCTGCAAACATTTTAGTAATAAAGAGTCACATACCTAGATTGTGCTGGCTTCTCAGCATGGCATTTAATACCGAGCAAACTGTGTGGTTTATACTGTTTAGTGATTTTCTTTGCTAAATTGTATGGACAATGATGTGCTTGCAAATTCAAGCATTGTTGTCTAGTACAGTTTTTACCAGTTTCTGGTGAAATTCTTTCCCCACATTTACCTGCTTCCAATACCCTCAGGCTTCAACGGTAACAGAGGTAACATTTCGCCTGGATTTTATTGATCCCAAAACAAACATGAGCATTCAAGCTTCTGTTTCCTCAGGTTTGCGTGACAATCTATGTTACTTGGGTCATAATTGGATGCTTATGCTTTTCTCTCCATGGTTGCATTTTTTACAAGAGCACGAATTTGCTCAGCATCCAGTTGCCCTTTTTCAAGATTGCTTAGTAGAAGCAAATAGGAGTAGCCGAGGTTCCAACTATGATACTAAGTTAATCAGGTCGTGATGGTCACCATCCTGCAGTGACCAAACTTTACCTGCACTCCACACTTTCCACTTTCCTTCGTCATTTTGTAAAAACTTCCATCGGTCAAGTACCGATAGAGAGCTAGCTACCTTTTCAGTCCTCTTTCAATGAACAAAATATGCTGCTTCTTTGATAAAAGCATGTTTCTATGTGCCATGCGTGTGCAATTTACAACAGATTGTTCAGTAACTCCTATTTGGTATAAAATTATGGGATCATCTACCATGTGTATACCGCATTTGCGGTATCTCATGGGTCACACTCTTGTTTCTACGAATTATGGTATATCACATTGTAGAATTTCTCATAAAATCATTGATGCCCTTTGTGAAATACACTCTTGGAAGTTCTTGTGACTGTCTTTTTGTTGAAATATTTCAGATGCCTATAAGTGCCAGAGAGGTGTCTGTTCTAATGCCTGGAGAAGACATGCCTACCTTTATAGCGCACCCTGCTCCTGCGCCTTGTCCTCCTGAGCGAATTCGATGGCCTTCTCATCAACATCATTCCTTTCCAAAGAGCGCCATGGACCCAAATGCAAGTACATCCTCAGGCTCAATGTGACAGCAACAAACTTCCAACCAAAAAAAAAAAAAAGGCTTCAAAGATTCCATCTTTACTATCACTTTGCAAGCAACTGGTGCAGCAGTCACGTGCACGAGTAAAAACTGTTGGTGAATATAAATCGTGCCTTTTTCCCTACAGGCTCTTCAAATGTTGTATATATCATTTAGGCACGAGCATCTGAAATTTCCTTATAAGAATGTGAAGGGGGGGGGGGGGAAGCATACATATAATTCCATTTGTTGTCGATATGCTGCATCATCTTCAGAGTCCATTCAAAGCCTCCAGCTAGCGAGAACCATCGCTACTACCCATTGCAATAAGGAAGGTTATTTTCTTCACCTTGAGTTCACTTGGAGAGTGTTCTTCTTTCTTGGGATGTCATCAATTTTCTCAAGCATGGACTTTGGGGATTGTTCTTCTACTTGCTATAGAAACTGGCTGGCTGAAAGTCATCAAAAAAGTGTACAAGACTGCTGTTATTTAGCTATTTAAGGTTGCAGCTTATGATGAGAATATTTACTTCTTTGGAATCTGATTTGGCGCGAGTATTGTACACCACCCCCTCGGCTCCTTTCCCTAGTTTAGACCATGCTTTGAATCTAGTCCAGCTATCTCCATCCTCCTCTCTCAAATGTGTATCCCCCTTTTCTCAAATGCCCTGCTAGCTGCTCAATGTGTAACGTAGTTTGAAGAAAGGATGGTTTTTTTTTTTTTTTTTTTTTGGGTAATAAGGATGGTTACTCGTGATAAATGGTCTACGTGATTCTGATTGATCTTGTTCCTTAAATATTATTCAGATTCCAATAATCGGCCTATTTGAGCATTTGATATTGAATTGCAATCTCTCTTGTGATCAACAATAATAACAAAATAAAAGGCCTTCATCAATGTTTGCAAACATGCTGAATAATGGGACAGGACGTCATATTGCAACTCCCATTTCTTGCTGTTCATCTTGTCAAGACAAGAGGGTAGTTCTGAGAAGGAGTCCAGATATGTGGAAATGAATAGTTCTGATTGGCAGCCCATGTGTTTACGGGCTTCTATATCTCGTAGCCTAGTTTTCTACTGCAATGGGTTTGTTTGGATTGTGTTTTATTTCTCCAATTTTATCTGCTTACATCATCATTACAATTTTCAATACACCTTTTTATCTCACACACATCACATCACAAAAAGTGCTACAGTAAAAATATTCCAAAACAAACACAATCCAAAGTACTAGTTTTTTGGGCTACTTTATTTAATAAACCGAATAGACGCATATAGCTCCACTGTGCACCAGTTGCTCTTGAGTTTTCTTTCCACGAAAAAAGCAGAACTCTTAGAAAGTTATTCTATTTTCCTGTCTAATAAACCCTGTGTGCTGAAACATAAAGCAAACAATTTTTTTTAAAAAGAGATTCCTTAAAATCAAGTTCTATATCACTAATTATGGAGTCTTCCGTTCTATACGTTTAGCAAACAGAATATAGTGAGGTTTGGAGTTATTTTGTCTGTAGAACGCGCACGATAACAAATGGTACTGATCTGTAGGACTTTAAATTTTTTTATGTTAAAGTGTAGTAATTCAAGAAAGGATAATAACGTCAAAATTCTATATAATGCCTAGGATTGCAAACGAATCAAGCCGCTCGCGAGCAACTCGAATCCGAACCCGACTCAAGCTCGGTCAATATCGAGGTCAAACTGATCAAGTTGAACTCGAGATCAAAGATATTCAACTCGTTAACTTGCGAATCGACTCGATTATATATATATCTTTTATTTTTTATTTTAATAATAAAATTACATAGATACATTCTTAATATTTTATTATTTGTTAAGAAAAATTATTATTTTATTCATTTTTTAAAAAATAAAATAATTATTTTTTTTTTGTTAAGCTCGAGTTTGAGTTCGATCTTTATATTTTGAGTCCGTCGAGCTCAAACTTCATAAAATTAAATTGAGATTCGATTCGATCTGCCTCGTTTGCACCCTAATAATGCCTACTTATTTTGGTGTGCTTGTCCCGCGGAATACAAAGAACCCACTAATTAGGTAGAGATGAACGATGATGATTGGCAATGTTGAGACGATGACAAGAATTCCCCACAGTTGGGTGATAAACGAAGTATATATTTGCTTATATTATAGGAGCTTATTGCCACTCTCCTGTAGTGCCATCTATAAGGGCATACGGCCATAAAAAGTACCTAGGTCCTTTCCAAAATTTGAAAGGTCGATAGAATTAGCTAGTCCCTCACCTTAAGGTTGAAAGTTTTATATTTTCCATTTTTGCGATGTTGTAAAATATTTGTCATTTTACTTAAATCACAGTTATTTTTTATCTTTTTTTCTAATATTATTCCCATCTTTATTTATATTTTATACTAAATTCAAATTTATATTTTGAATTTTTCAGGACAACTTTGGAAACAAACCTATTAATATCACCGTCAAGTAATTATTTTTAAAAAATTGAAATCTCGAAATGCGACCAATAATTTGAGACGAAGGAAGTATTTGTTTACAACTTATTGCATAAAACTTTAAAAGTGTTTCATAGCGGGCAAATTTGTAAAGCTCAATTGGCAAAGAGGAGATGCACATGTCTTGTTTGTTTCCTTTCTTCTCGGATCAAATTATTATTGTTTCACGTCAAACAAGAAATAGAAGGTTCTACGATCCAACAACTTAACTGATAGGGATATTAGTTAAATGACCATGAAATTTTGATTCAGCTCTTGAGCCCCTCTCTCTCTTTCTTTCTTTTTCTCTCTCTTTCTCCCATAATTAAGAGAACGGATTGAAAGAAGAACCACAAATAATCGAGAATAAACACAATAAAACAAAGTACTAACAACCAACAAAAAGGCAAAATGTCCACTTTCTGTACCGGGAAAATTATATGCTTGAAATTGATGATCTAATCGACATAAAATTCCGTTCGGCCCATCAAATTTCATTCATCTTGTTGAGACCATGTAGGCCAAGAAAAAGACCCCAAAGACCAGTCCAAAAGAGCAGTTCACTTGTCGACTGCCTATTGCGATCTATCCAGTTTCAAAATTTCTATCTAAACCATAGTCATTAGTCAATATCAAAATTTCTACCATCAAACCCTAAGAAGAAAAAGAAAAAAAATCACCATCAGATTCATAATAAATTTTTTGTTTCATATCACAGGGAGGACAGTGATCCTATTTTGCTTCCCAAGAACTACGGGAAAAAAAAAATTCTCAAACATTAACCCAAAATCCAATCCTACCTCTCCCGATTTCTCTACTCTGTTTAGATTGCATTTTCTACGAGAATTTTCAGAAAAATATTAGCGTACCGAATTTTGTTCTGTTCGACGTTATGTTTTTGAGATGAAGACAAAATGTGGTCAGAATGGATGCTTTGAAAGCTCTTTTTTTTTAAAAAAAAAAAAAAAAACCATTTTTCTAAAAAAAATCCCTTTATTTTATGGTGATGTAGTATGGTAAGTAGTACGTAGCAGCATTTATGGTTGATCTTGTGAATTCATTTTCAATCGGGTTGGCAAAATCCAAATGGGGTCCAATGAGCTACAATCGCATTTTGACCTCGTCCTCTGTTTGGAAATTATTGCATCCAAAAACAGAACCAATTCATCCTCAACAACAAAGCCATTAGAAAACAGAAAATTTGGTCATCCATAAATAAGGTCTCGTCGACCTCACCTCATATAATAGAAGGGGCAAGACCAAGATCTCTCACCATTCTCGGATCCCAACCTTCCTTCCAGTCAGTCCTCTTGATTATTTAATAGTACTATATCTTTGGCACATGCCTCCACCCCATTCCAATATTGACCAGCACCAAATGAGCTGTGAGCCTTTATTACTAAATTTCGTTATCAGAGGTATGAATATTGAATGCAATGCACAATGTACCCACCATCCATCCAGTGATAACATCTGTTGGTTTTTTTTTAATTCTGGGTGCTAGGGACAAAGTTTAAGGTTTCGAAGACAAAATGTAATATACGTGAGATAAAAAGATTATTAAAAAAATATTTGCGGAAGACGGAAAATTTTTTCCTAAAAACATATAACAATTTGAACAAGACCTTAAAAGGAATTGGCCTTATTATGTCATACAAGTTCTTTGGAGAAGTTGTATGCTCATAATCACGGTGAGATTAGTGACTTAGCTAGTGCTTAATCACAGTCATCAGAGAAACATTTTCAATTAATGACAACTACGAAACATTAGAGAATGGCCAGTTAAGGTTTTGATTGAATTGTATTTTTTTGATATTTTTATAAAAAAAATTACTGTATCGATTTAGTATATGTAAAATAAAAATATAATTAAAAAACATGTTCGCGGAATCGTAGCAATTGCAATCCAAGGTTTTTGGTGGCAAAAGAACAATACACAAAAAAAAAGGGCAGGCACTGGATCCTCCTGTTCATTGGTGGTACAAGAAATCTATATGACCTTTGCTTGTCAATGAAGCCAATAGTACAAACAATTCACAGATATCAGAGGGGTGATTTTAGAAATTCCAGAGTCTGACAAACCTTTTCCCTCCAAACTCTTACCTTTTGACTTTTTCATTTACAAAATCAAAGGGCATAGATCAATCTCCAATTTCCAGCGGCATCACTTTTGTCCCATCACATACCAAAAGCAACCTCCAGGGAATCCCCCAAATTACAACTCCAACCATATGTCTATTACAGAAAAATAAAACATTCCAAGGACACAAGCGGATTTTCCAGGGACTCATTGCCCGTCGGTGGCCACTTGTTTTCTCTGCTCTCTCTGTTACTATAGCCAAAGTTGCCATTATGAGCATCCTCCACCTTCCGGATCTTATCACCCACTTCCGGATCTTATTATGAGCTTATGCTTTTAACTAGAGGTGGCAATTTGGATTGAGATCCATTTATCCATCCATATAATCCATAATTAAATGGATTTGGATTATCCATTTATGATATTGGTTTTAAATGGTTGACCAAAGTAAAACCATTAAATTAAATGGATTTATATGGATTATCCACAAAAACCACATATATTCATTTATTTAAAAACCAAATAAAAGTAGCCAATCATGATCAAAACTTGCAAGCAAGAAATATATGACAGTGTAGTCCTCCATGCTCCCCAATCATGCGGCGGACCGCATCAACGAACTCAATTTGGGAACCCCCACCCCCCCCCCCCCTTTTTGATCCCTCACCATAACCTTCCCTCCTATTCCTAGCTGGGTTCCCTCACTGTTTCTTTAATTTAAACCCAGAAAATTTTCCAATCACTGGTTGTATTTGAAAGAATATTATAAATTTTTTGTGACATGACGTGTATGAGATAAAAAAAATTAAAAATTATATTTATGATATAGGTTAAATAACATTTGAAAATTTTATTTATAAATTACGGTAACCAAATTAGACCAATTGTTCTTAAATTAGACCAAAATACTACCTAAATTCTTAAATGAAAAATCTAAGTATTTTGCCATCTTTCTCATCCAACTACACCTAAAATTTACGAGTACATAAAAAAGTATCTTCATATTACAAGAAATGGTAATACAAAAAAAAAGTAACCAAAATATTTAAATGGATTATAAATGGATAATTGGTTTTTATTTAATCCATTTAGATCCATCCATTTAGATCCATTTATTAAATGGATTTAAATGGATTGGATAAATTTCATCCACCATCCATTAAGTCAAAACCAATTATGAACCATTTATCCATATTGCCACATCTACTTTTAACTATTAAGGAGAGATATTAAACTTAACCATATTTGAATGTGTTTGGAAATAAAGGCTCTTGGTTTTAGCATCAAATAACCAAACTACGATTTGGCAACTAATTAACTTGGACTTGTGGCATGAGCGTAGTTTGCATGCCCGCTGCATGCACGCGACACATAATTTGGGGCAGAAATTTTTTTTTGTGCGTGTGGAAACAAACAAATTATGCGAATCAGGCACAAGAAACATTTTCTTGTTCTTTTATCTTCATACATGATAGATCAATGCATCATTTCCATCAAATTTGATTAGCCACATAAATTTGGATTAATTTTTAGTGCTTCTAACTTTTGCTGAGAGAAATTAAATTTAGCCATATTTGGATGTTTTGGAATTGAAAGTTTGTAGGAGTTTTTGTTTTTAATGTCAAATAATCGTAAAAGTTTGGTAGTATTTAATTAAAGATTAATCTTTCTTATACTAATAGTGTACACACTGTCAGCGTTGGATAAATCACAACTATGTAAAATTTGAATTCAAAATTCAATTTTCACACATATGTCATGAATTTAACGGTAATAATGTATACAATGTTAATGTATATAAAACTTATTTTTTAATTAACTTGTGAAATGTGTGTGGTTCATATCCACGTGGCATGCACGCATAAATATAATTAGGGTTGAAAATCTTGTGCCTGTGAAATCAAACAAAATTTTTGCGTCCAACATGCAAAAATGTTTGTTCTTCCTCCTTCTCATATAAATCAAGACATCACTTCCATCAAATTTGATCACACACATAACTTTGGAGCAAACTATGACTTTGGAGCAAACTTTGTTCACATGTTTGTTGTTTCTTTTTTTCATATGATAGATCATGGTATCACTACCATCAAATTTGATCTAAAAACTTTGGAGCAGTGCCATTATAATTAATACTTTCAACTTTTACAACGAGATATTAAACTAGTGATATTTGGATGTTTTGGAATAAAATGTTTTTGAGAATTTTTATTTTTAACGACAAATGAACATAAATTTTGGTAATTGATTAGCATTGACTTGTGGCATGGCATGCACGCACATACATAATTAGGCACGAAAATCCTTGTTTGTGTGAAGTCAGGCCCATAACTTTGGAGCAATGCTATAGAACTGATTTTTTTAACTTTTTTTTTTATCTAGAGAAATTATACTTATAGCCATATTTTGATGATTTGGAATCAACAGTTTTTGGGATTTTTTTTTGTTTTAATTTCAAATAACCATAAACTTTGGTAATTAATTAACTTCAACTCGTGGGATATAGTAGTTTGTATGCAAATG
The DNA here is from genome assembly GCF_036785885.1 of Coffea arabica. Taxonomy (NCBI): domain Eukaryota; kingdom Viridiplantae; phylum Streptophyta; class Magnoliopsida; order Gentianales; family Rubiaceae; genus Coffea; species Coffea arabica. Next base: position 11,069,777 of record NC_092313.1, on the reverse strand, counting down.
TTATATACTCTCAAACATAATTTGGGTGAAAAATGGAATCGAACAAAAATTTTGGTCTATCATTAGAAACCCGTATTCTTTCTTCTTTTACATGACGGACCAAGGCATTACTCCATAAAATTTGTTCTGAACAAATAATATTGGGAGAAATATATTATCGTTTTCCGTGATCACATTTCCCTATCACCTTTTTTCCTCACATATATCAAATTGCTACAGTAATTTTTCCATGAAAAATGACGGAAAATGCAATCCAAACACAACCTAAAGTTTTTCGATAGGGAAATGTGATCACGGAAAACGATAATATTTTTCGACGGAAACAAGCAATCCAAGCATGGCCAAATTTGTGTGTTTTGGGGTTAAAGTTTTTCGTTTTCAGTGTCATATAACCATAAAATGTGGTAGTTAATGAATTTTGACTTGTGGGATGCGCCTGGTTTACATGCACTTGCTATGCACGGACAGTCGGACACAAACAATTGCTGTAGAAAATCTCGTATGGATGGAATCAAATAAAATAAGTTTGGGTTTGTCAAGAGAAATTTCTGTTCTTTCTTTTTCTTTCACTGTGGACTAAGGCATTACTTCCATCAAATCTCATCAGACACATACTTTTGGCTCGATGTAATGATAATTGACATTTATCTAGCCATATTTGAGTTTTTTAGAAACTTTCTTGGAAGGTTATACTTTTTTTCCCTCCAAACATTATAAGAGATAAAGGGGAAAGGGGAGGGTTTAAGAGTCGAACCAAGAACTTTCCTGTCAAGTTGAGTCTTGAGAATAGAAAATTTTATTTTATTGTCAGATTATTATAAAATTTGGTAATTAAATTAACTTACTTTGACTTGTGACATGTTTGCATATGCATGTAATATGCACGCACAAAATTAGGGTAGAAAATCTTGTTTGTGCGTGTATGTTTGTGATATATGTGGTATGCATGCGAATTCGTGGTTTGGTGGGGTTAGACTATATGCCTCTATTGAGACATAAAAAGGAAAGGGAAAAAAAATAGATAATGTTGAAAATTGTACTCATATGCAGTTCTTAAGTGTGGAGAAATTTACCAATTTTTTGTTTTAAATTTTATTTCTTTTATGACACTTATGGCATATGTAAATGAACAATGTATAGTTATTGATGGTAAAACATAATATGCCCGTTTGATTTATTAAGTTAGCTCACCTTAAATTTGAATGAAAGTAATTTTTTTTTTTCTTGAAAGTAGTAGTGATAGCATGTTTAAAAAACCAAAGTTACTCTTAGAGAAATGATGATATTTATAATAGTTGAAGTCATTAACAAAACATCACTTCCAATGTGGACTTCGAGGATGCCAAATCATACATAGTGGTTCATATTATATAAACTTCATCTCCACATCTTGCCGATTGAAGTCCTTGAGAGATTGAATTATCATGCATACTTGCTAGGAATTTGGCAAAAATTTGGTACAATTAAAGCTCGACACTTGGTTAAAGTAATATACGCGGATTTTGTGCACTTATAGTTCTCTCTTATCATTAAAGGTAGTTTTTCTCTACTTGTTCTCGTGTTTTTTTTTTCGCAAGTGAAAGGTATTAAATTTAGAATCTTCTATTTATAATCTTTTTCATCTTACCGTCCAATTCAACCCTTCTCCTCGTTCCCATTTTTAGTTTCTAAAATGATATGCCACAATTTTTGACTTTTTTTTGTGAAGAAGAATTAAAACTTACACTCATTTAAATCCTTTGTGACCATAGGCTTGCATCTTGATGTCAGACGGTCAAAGAATTGGGTAATAATAAGGCTTGGTCTGATGATCTGTTAAAACGTAGTATGAATTGTTGCCCACCATAGCTTGGTCCACATCATTATTGGGCCAAACTTTCGGCTTTCACATGATGGAGTTCTGTCAAATGAATTTCTTCGTGTGCCATTATTATTTAGCAATCTAATGTCTCCTCTTGTAATTCATCGAATTCCTATGATGCTGAATCCAATGGAATTATAAGCTATAAATAATATATTGTTTCTTTACATTTTTTTTGTGGATTTTTAATTGAACTAGTTCTTACGTTATTTTGTTTTTAATCCTGTGTTCCATCATTAAACGTAATCGTTGTCGGAATTGTTTAATGAGTAGCTCATGTTTTCTCTGCTTAATATTCCAAGTATGAATCACTAGTATGATGTTAGGTAACAGTATCGCACATGCCCATGTGATATTGACTTTCTTTTTTAATTAACATTTTTTCTTTTTTTCTTTTCTCTATTGCTTTTTCTTCACTTTCTTTTTTTCTCCTAAAACCTAGTTGTCTCTTAAAGTCATTTATGCAATAATCTCCAGATAAAAGCAGACAAAACCAATTTTAGAATGCTACAATTTTTGATGTTATATTTCTAATCAATAGCTTCATTTTTTTTTTTCATTTTGAAGAATGTGATTGCCCATAAATGATAAAACTTTGGGGTCTAAGCTTGACCATTTACCATTCACCACCACTGGTTAGTCATGGTTTTGAGTGATTATTGAAGGCCTTTGTTGATAAGTCCTCATTCCAGTCATGAATTATCACCAATTATGAATTAACCGAGTAATTTTTAATTGAACGGAATCCATCGATGCAATTTGGATATAACAAACGAGATTATCCTTCGCTTTGCAAATTAAGGCCCTGTTTGACAATCCAATTCAGCACTTAAATTTAATAGATTTAGATCATAACATGTTCAGACCATTTGATAACTAAAAATTGAACATCTGAATTAATTAAATGGTACCGAATTTTTTAGACAAAACTTGCTCCCAAATTAAGTGATAAGTTATTCAATTATTATTGAATGTGATATGCACTCAAATGTATTAGATTTAATACTTAACAATTTAATAATTTAATGGATTCAGACTTCAGATTTCAGACTTTCATTTTCAGACTTCAGTTTTATCAAACACAAGTGTTTGGTTTGATTTATTATTATTACTCCTATGTAGTTTGAGCAGAAAATAATACCTTAAATATGAAGTAAATGACATGTAGAGTGATCATCAAACCGTAGAATCAACAAATTAAACTAAATAACTAAAAATTTTATTCCAGAAAGTAATGAACAAAAAAAATACTACTACATATGGAAGTGGGAAACAACAATAATGCAGGGCTCTACATCTGCATCTTTAAACAACAGTTACAAAATTGATGAGTGTCAGAATGCCACAAAATTGACATCATGCAGGAACAAAGGCAAACAAGAGTTCTGACAGAAGAAAAAGAAAACAACAAAAAAGGCACATGGAGTTGTGAAGATGTAGAGGTGGAGAGTGGAGAACTTGCCTGGGGAAAATTAATAAATGTGTCAGTGGAGAAAAAAGCTAACTAATGGCTTACTCTATTAATGTTAAACGTATCCAGTTGAGATCTAAGAACTAATAATGTAAATTAGAATACTAACAACAACTTAATCAGATCCAGCAGAAATTTGATCCAGATAATGCAAAGATTAGTGGAAGATAAGGATCCATATAGAATATAGTGCAATAATTAATACTCCGGTAATTTTATAAGTAAAAAGTAGTACTCCTACTATTATATGACTTCTACGGAGATAGCAAAGAAGGGGTAGATAGAAAGATTAATAACCCCATTAAAGAAGCCATGCTGCCAAGGGGACAGGATGGCCTGTAGAGAGCTAATGGTCAGAAGGCTCATCAAGCCTTTGTCTTGAAATTTAAGATCTAGCCCACTGCATAGGTAGCCTTCAGTTTTTTATTTTTATTTTTATTTTTATCAGGCAGCAACATTTAGTTTAGTCTACTCGTACTCTAACCTACACTACGGGGGAGACGCCCAACAGAGCCTAGAGAAACTGACGGGGAATTACTATCGAATCAAATGGATGCACTACGCACTTGTATAGATTGAGAAGAAACCACATATAGTAGTACATTGATGGAAGGTAAGGTTTGAATCCTTGATCTCCCACTCCACAAATGTTTAAAGTGTTTGGTGGTAGCTAACAGCACAATTACGTTGGTTCATAGGTAGCCTTCAATTACGTGGCACAATTTTCAATCTTTTTCAATGTTATAATTCTTTCTAGGCATGTTAGTATTACATAAAAATGAAGGAGATCCCGGAGGTCCTAGATGATGTATGATCCTAGCTAAACATGAAAGTCCACAAAAGTCACAAAAGTGGGACAAAATTAAGTAAGGCTCTAAGCTTCTGTAACACCAGTTTTTGGCCAAATTATCAGCAACCTGATTCAGCTGATCGAATCTTATGTTAACAATTTATCAGCCTTTACTAAAGTGGCAAGACCGGAAATGAGGAATGCAGCTCATGGTTACGCTATATGTATTACTGTATGTTCCTTTTCCTTTTCTCGTAAAATGAGTTTTTTATTCGTTTTCTTAGCCGCTCACAAAAAATCTTAAATCCTCTCGAATGATAACTCTAAATATTAAACAGTTTATTCCATATTTTGTAACCCTTTTTCTTAATAAAAAGTAAATTTCGTTAACAGATTGCTGAAAATTTTTCAGCACGATTTCATGTATATTGCTGCCCTAATAACGGATTAAACGTACACTAAAGATTGCGGATCTGTAATTTAAAAGATATACAATAATAGATCTGAAAAATAGTTGATTTATCACCAACTATAGATGATTTCAGTTATCAGCAGCGAAATAGGCCACCATTCTCATGTAAAACTATTAAAAAATTGTCTAAAGACTGTTCTTACGATAATGGTTAAGTGGTTACTAAGTGTTAATTTCTGGAAAATGAAGTAAAATGGGGACGAAAACAAAAATGAATTATGAGTATAAATATAACTGCCAACAAATATGATTGTGTGCACTATATATTGAAAATTATATGCTAACAAGGCACTCGTTAAATTGGAACTGTGAGAGTTTAGAGATAAGGTGGGAAATAATATCGGTTGAAAAGACAAATTATCAGATGGGAAATAAAAAGCATGTTTTGTTTTAGTTCAAAATATCTTACTTGAAACACCACAGCTTAGTCTCATAAATCAAGACTATCAAGTGATTGAAAAAAAAAAGTGATTGAAAATTTTTTTTTTCTTTCAAGTGATTAATTAAGTTAATGTCAGAGAAACAAGAATCCTTACTCCCTAACAATCTATTCTCTATATCGTTTGGAAAAAAAAAAAAATCTATTCTCTATAAGTCCAAAAAAAAAATCTATTCTCTATAAGCTTTTTGTGACTGTATATTTGGTGATTTTTCCTCTGCGTTCAAGCCGGATGAGCTGTAATCAATGTTTTTAAACCCGGACCGGAGAGTGAATCGGAGAACCTTTGGTTCACGGTTCGATCGGTTCAACCGATTCGACTCCGTTCAAAGGTTTAATAATTTTTTATTCATTTTAATATTAAAAATTTTGAATAAAACTAAAATATTTATTTTAAAAAATAAATACTTAATAAAAATCGGTTAAACCTCTCGATTTTCACCGGTTCTTGACCAGTTTTGACCGATTTAATTGATTATGTGGGTTTTAATTGAACCGGACCGGATGCATGGCCGGTTCGTGGATCAACCGGTCGAACCGTCCGATCCGGTCCAGTTTTCAAAACATTTGTTGTAATTGGAGAACGAACATAATCATTATGGCGACCATTTGACCATATCAACTCTCCAAAGATTTCAGAGAAAATTTATCTCCGACTTGAAAAGTCATAGCTTAAAACCCTTTTCTTCTCCAACTTTCTCAAATTTCAGGATAGATCGCTCCATAGAAATAGAGATCCCAGACCAACGGATGTTGGGCTTGCATCCCTAAATCATAAGATTTAATTCGAAATTCATAGGAATGGAAAAGATAACGTTAGAAAAGTTTCTCCCACAAGGGGCTCGATGTAATTCGAATAAGATTAATTACAGACCATAAAATGAACGTAAATATCTGTGAATTATACCAAAAAAAAAAAAAAAACCCAGCAGGTTGGCGCAAAAGGGCAGCATGTATAGGTTCCATGTGCCAACATTTTTCAATGTCCGACTTACTGTTGCGGAGCGGTGCAGTTAAGAGTTTAAGTGAACCACATAACTTTGGGCCGCCCCGGAGAATGGTTCGATCCTTATGGCCCAATTTCAATTTTCATCATCTTTCAAAAAAAAAAATTGGCATATGATATGAGGTCTTAATGTTTCAGAACTGAGGTTCGGTGCATTTTTTTTTTTATCATGGTACTTTGCCAACACCGTGATCCGCACGAGATCAAGTCCAACTGGTCCGCAAGAAATGCCTCAAGTCTCATTGCTTAGGGGAGGGCCAAGATGGATGGAGCTTTATCCTTCGAGTATATTATTTGTAGGGGGAAAACCATTCTCTCAAAAAACAAGGGAAAAAAGGATATAGCAATTGAATTTCAATTTGAAAAATTCTTGTTAATTGGTATACTATGTTTTAAACCAACATTTGTAACCTTAAAAAACAGACATCAAACGTCTTTCTCTCTTCCATTTTTTTTTTTCCAATTTTACATAAGAGAAACATGTTGTTAGAGGTGCAGAGAAATCCAATTTAATCATAGCCACCATCACCTAGACTTTATTCGATTAATGGGAAACTTACATAGCAAAATAAATTAAAGGAAAGAGAAAATCACTTTATTGAGTGTGTTTGTTTAATAAGTAAAATTTTGTAGATAGCAGTTGTTATTGTAAATGACAAATGAAACTAACTTTTTTTATAAAAAAAAAAATCGTGCAGAATTTGCACAAAGTGAAAAAAGAATATAGCAAAATTTTATAATCTTCCTCTTAAACATATATATATATAAAGGAAAAATAAAAATTTTCCTTCACTTTTTCACCTTTTTTCTTACAAACAAATACTACCCTAATTGCCATCTATTGTCATCAATCACTAGATGACATTTTTGCCACTTCAATTTGTTTGCATATCCCTTGTGAAATTCTCCCACTCTATTCACCATACACCCGATCGATCCAATTTTATCAGGTGGTATTTTCAAATAGAGGACTTTAGTGGAAGAAGAATCCGCTCTCTTTTCTAATTTGAGAGAAGAAGGCGGTGTATTAAATACCTTATAATCGAAATGACCGCGGGGATGGAATCAGAAATCATATATTTGCCGTTCTTCTTGTTGCAAATTAAAGGTCAATGAAATAGCTTCTCGAAGCTTTATGGCCGCTTTTCTCTCAAGTTTATAGCAATATCATTCTGTCCCCTTAACTGCATTTGTGAGAACGGCATGCAAAATGGGGACCTTTCACTCGCCATGGTTTGTTTGGATTACTATTTTTGGAGTTTTCATAGAAAAATATATTTTAACAATTTGATGTATTTGAAATAAAAAGATTATTAAAAAATACGTTGAATATAAAAAATTTTTGTTAGAAAACTACAATCCATTAACTAATCAGTTAAATATATATATATATATTCATTCATTTTTACTAATGGATTTGAATGCATAATAAGTTATTTTTTTAAAAAAATTCTAGATTTTTTGGATGTAACTTGCATTTACACCTATTAGCATAAAAAAAATGTATGCACTAGCATCATTAGAAAAAAAAGAATTATGCATACATATACACACTTTACGCCCGCGCGGGTAATCCGAAGCCTGGTAATTACCAGTAGGTTCCGTAATCGACTCTCTTATGCTACCTCACTGTATATCCCTGGAACAAAACTCTACACAACCTTAAGGGGTTAGTCTGATCGAAAGGTTGGGATACGCCTAAGTGAAAAAAAAATACATATACACATTTTATAGTCTAAAGTGTGTAAACTCTACATTTATTATCTCTATAATTAACCAAACATTGTTAATCATTACGTCCAACCCGATATATTAGTAATTCAGCAACAAGTAGGTTTTTCCAATTTGCATTGCTCCATTGATTAATATCGAATCACATCATAAGCAATTCCCAACTTTTACTCTTTTTCATGTCATTTTTTAAAGTGTAAGTGAGAGGATTCGATTTCGCGACTTCACATTTTCACTTCTCTGCCTGTGAATCATCAAATCCATCTCTTCACCCATTTTGTGACATTTACAGATGCAAGATACCCATCTTTTTCGCAACCAAGACCTAATTTACCTGTGAAGAATTTATTAAAAAAAAAGAAGAAGAAGAAATCAGAAGAATTAACGTTAAACTTGCTAAACCAATTCCTACTTAGTTCTCCTGAGCTTGTTGCAAAGAGGACGCTATGAAGTTCTTTTTTCTTTTTTTTTTAAAGGGAATAAAGGAATAAGCCAGATGGAAGGAAAGGTCTGACCCAGAGGAAAAGTTTTCAGCTTTTTGTGTGGAGGAAGCTGCATGCATTAAATTATTCCTCCCAGCTAGTTTTGTGCCTCTAGGGCAAATGTCAATTTTTACATGACGATGCCCGAATACAGTGAGGAAATAAAGGAAAGATCTAGTGGCAGTGATCTTATCAAGTATAGAAGAATTTAGAAATTGGGTTAGGTGCTTTTCTCTCGGAATCTGTAGGGGAATCCCATTCCATTGTCTTACCCCAATGAAAGTGTATTGATCAACACGCCAACAGCTAATCCCGTGAAAGTTGCAAAGAGAAAAACCGTCTTAATTGCATGATTTGAACCAATTATTGAGCCACCAAATGTACCAACGTATTCTAACACCTTTCGTTCCTTGGCTACTTGACAAGAATGACATGTGGTGTCTACTCTTGTACCTTTTTCCTTAAAATCCTTACTGTTGATTGATCATGATCAAGTAAAAATGGAGTGACAAAGAAGCATGATTACCAGATTTGCAGAATTAGGTGCTTGAACATGTCCAGCACATAAGGATAATGACCTTATCATACCATCAACAGGTGAATGATGATGATGATGCAGTCATGCAGGTGGTTGCATTAGTACTTCTTCACACTTGAAATAGTGATTGATATATTCGTGTTTGCACTTTGCACCAACAAGCACTGGTTCCTTCACACTGAAACCGTAGAAGTTTGTTGAGGGGTCACACCATGCTATGAGATGTATATTGGATACTTCATGAGATAAACTGACAAACTCCTACTGCTCTTCTAGTCTAGAAAATAAGAAGATGGATGAGATATTTCTTTTCCTTTATTTGGAGAAAGTATGATACTGATCACGTTATAATAATATTGGGTTGATATCAAAAGCGGTTTCATGAAAATATATAGGTTAAAGCTCAATAATAGGGGCCTCTTCCTTTGAAACCACACATTTTTTTCGTACCCGAGGGTGTACACAAACATTTATCGGTTTATTTTTTACTCAATTAACCTCAAAAACCAGTGTTCTGTGGATAAATTTGGAGTTTGCAAGGGCATTATGCATGTATATATGCATGTACATAGCTAAAATGTCCACTTCTAGACTATGCATTCTAGTGCTCAATTTATTAAAAGAAGTGGACAATAAGTAATTGTCAAGTTTAATTTGCAAAAGAACCTGTGGTTTTCGGAAACGTCACCAATTATTTTAAGGATTAATCTTTCTTACATCCACAATGCATACACTATCAGCGTTGGATGAACGATAATTATGCAAATTTTGAATTTGAAATTTAACTTTTACACACATGTCATGAATCAAATAGTGATAGTGTATACACTGTTAGTGTATATAAGATTTACTCTTATTTTAACTCTAAGAAGCTTCCAAAAAAAAAAAAATCCAAACTAGGAGGACTGACAAACTACTTTATGCTCAAGATTCAAGAATGCTTTCAATTAATCCCCGACATACGCCTAATTCGCTAGTTAATTTATCTTAGTGTTTACCAGCTTTCGAATCAAGCTTCTTTTCGCAAAGGCAATAAAAAACGTGTAATTATTGAGCGCTTTGCTAAAGCTTATTTGGGAATCCAAATGATTTTCAGCCTTTTGATTTTGGCTTCATTTCCAATTATGCTTCGGAGTAAGAAAGATTGATGTAGTAGATTTTCTGTTTCTCGTGAACAGTTCACTGTCTATGTTGATAGAAAGGTTTTTCTAATATGCGTCCCAAAAGCTCAAGTTGAAGCACATAAATAAATGGATAAATTTTTCATATGCTGACACTACATACACGAGACTTTGATATATGATAATTAATCTAAATGTAAATTTAAAATTTAAATATTACGTATTTTTCAATTACTTTTTTATTTTTTTTAACTCTCTTTTTATCTCAAATACATCACGTAAAAAAAGTGTTACAGTATTTTTAAAAAAAATTTATTTCAAATAATATCCTATCCAAACATAGATAATTTTGGGAATTCCCCCCCCCCCCCCTTTTTTAGAGTCACCACATAAATCATGGGCTAATAACTATCTGACCAAGTTTTATTTGTTTTCGTCACTAGCTTAAATTTCTGATTGGTTTGTCATCGAGTGTATCCGCTATACATTTACTTAGAGCATCGTTTGTTTTGAGGGAATGGGAGGAAAAGGAAAGGAAATAAAATGAAGGGATAAGGGTTTTGACTTTTGATGTTTGGATTGGTTTTTGAGAAGGAAAAGGAAGGAATTGGAAGGTAAAGGAAATGATAAAGTTTAGTTATCTTTTGTCAATTTACTTTTTCATCCAAAAGTGAGTGGAAACGGAAAGAAATGACACCAAAATTAATGAAAAATTTTAAATTTCCTAAAAAACCGTTTATGTATTTATAAATTAAACTTTTGATTGTGAATAAATATATAATTAATATGTGATAATTTTCTTTCCTCCTTTCCTTCCGTAATTCAAACAAGACAGATGGACTTTTAAAATTTCCTCTGCTCCCCTTTCTTTTACTCAACTAGAGTCCTTCCCTTTCCATTCCGTCCCTTTCCTTCAATCCAAATGGTGCCTCAACATTTAAGCAAGATAAACACTAAAAAGACATCACCTTTTTTTATTGGATTTTTTAATATTACTTAAATGACACTTAATTTACTTCGTGAATGTACAAAATCACAATTTTGTATCCTATACATTTATACATTTTTTATAAATTCACTTCACTTTGCAAAAATTAACCCGTGAGACGGCATATATACCCATTAATTAAATTATTTTTTATATTTAATTTGATTATTTTTTGGAAAATCAACACTCAAGTCTCGCATGCCACGTTTTTAAATTACTGTCCTTTTTTTTAATTTCGCAGACATCAAACAAGGTGGCATAAGTTCCACGTGAATGGTCCAGCGGCAGCGCCTCTCACCAGTGACCCTTGAGGTCACAAGTTCGAGTCTCCGCTACGCTGGATTCCTCCGCGCACTTAACGTGTTCGGGCCGGGTTGGGGCGCCGGGCCCAGACCGCAGGGGATTAGTCAGGCCCCGTAAGAATTGACCCGGACATCCCTGTGTCGACAAAAAAAAAAAAAAATTTCTCCAAAAACACTTCAAGAAATCATTTCAAACGAAGGGTTTTTATTGTGAATTTTTCCAATCGATAGATATTGATGCACCATCGCATGGTGCACTGTGCTGCACTTTATAGTTGCTCTACATGGGCCAACTGGGGAGTGACTGAGTGAGACAGCACTTAACAGGAGACGCTTTTGGTGATAGTGCTGTCGCCTAGTTCCCAGCCTCCAAGGTTCCAACATGGTGAAGTCAAAAATGAAAACTCCATGAGTTTCCATTCAGACCCTTCGGAACTATTAAGATTTAGTCCCCTATTCAACAGAAATTTAAAATTAAAACCCTTGTGCCTCAACGGTACACTCAATGATTGACATTTAAAAGGATTTTAAACCATCATGCGCCACCTTTCAATTCCGGTAAAGATTTGTAGAAAATCTAAAATCTAATAAAACCTTGATTAAACACTGATTAAACAGATATTCCTCCCTCCTTGGGTTCTTTAGTCTTTCTCACCACTGATTAAACAGACCCATATATTTTGTCCAAATTCCAGAAATTAAGCACTTTTTTCGAGTAGCCTTTAATTTCTTTTTGCAGGATAGGTTTCTCACACCAACCCATGTGCCTTCCATCAGAAGTTCAAATTTTTAATCGCTATTCCATTTGCACTTGGTACTTTTTTTGTCTGTGTTGTTCTTGTGGTAGTTGCTCTTGCTGCTTTTGGCTGGTAAATTGAATCATTGCAGAGTTTTGAATAATAATGGGTGCTTTATGCAAAGACGCCTTTTAGACTTATCAAATTAATTGGGTTTTGTGCTTGACTAACTTGCTTTATAGCACAAGTACTTTTTCTTTTTTCTTTTTTTCGTGGCTACTGTTAATTGTGCTAAAGACTGTACTTTTTACTGTTTTTTTATGCAGAAAGACAAGGTTTTGAATTGAGGGTTTTGTATTTGTGGTTCAAATTTGTGTTTTTTGTGTTAAAGTTCAGATTTTTGAGGGTCTTGTTGAAGTGTTTTGACGACCTGTGCTGAAAAGAGGTAGAGTTGGAGAAAATTGAGGGAGCAAAAATAGAAGCGTTTGAGTTCTGGGGTGGCCATAAAGCCTGTAACTCCTCATGGATTACTTAGATTGCAGAAAGTTTGAACTTTTTCTGGTTTTCTTGGCGGTTTTTGCTGTGCCAACTTGCAGGGGATTCACAGACATTCGTGATGGTGAGAATCACAGACCCCACCCATTTTTTCCATTTATGTTTTCCAGTGTGTTTATTTTCGAGTCTTTGTATCTGCATGTGCTTATTCTCGACTTAAATTGAGTATTTTGCCCGTATTTTTTATGTTGATGAAATCTACATGCTAGTCTCTGATTTGGTATTTCATGTATTTCAACTTAATCTTAATTAGACGTTTAATTTTAATAATGCTTTTTCGTCTCCTTTTTTTATTCCTTCCTAATGTGTTATCTTCTGATGGTGTTCTTGTGTTAGTCTATGCAATTAACAGTTTATATGCTGCTTTGGGCAACCCACCGCTCGCCGGGTGGCTTCCAGTTGGTGGGGACCCATGTGGGTTTGCTTGGCAAGGAGTGCAGTGTGTCAATGCCAATATAACTGCTATGTATGAATCAATGCTCTTCTCACTTTTAACTTTTAAGGCCTTGTGATGCGCTACCGTGACAAATTCTGGTTTCTGACCTTCTTTTTTGGTTGGAATTGACAGTAATCTTAATGGCCTGAATTTGGGAGGCGAACTCAGTAATGATTTGGGCTCCTTTGCTTCCATAATACAAGTGTAAGTACCTTTTTCATGTGAAAGTCCAAAAATTAAATTTTACTGCTTCTCAAGTTAGGCAGGTAAGTGTTAAGTGTTATACTACTATATCTTTTGTATGAATATCATAAAGGTTGCATTTTTAGTTCATTTCAGCTCGCATGAATTGATGCATTGATAGATGCCTAAACATTCAAAAGTGTTTTTCTACTTAAGCTGACAGATATTTTTGGCTTTTGTAAAAGCAGAGACCTTGGTGCCAACCAAATTGGAGGCAGTATACCAACCAATTTGCCTTCTACTCTCCAAATCTTGTAAGTTTGACGCTTCTGTCTCACCTCATTCATAATATAGCTGAAAGGAATATAAACTTTATTGAAGAATTAAATATGGAAGACACTAATTGACACATTTTCTTCCCTCTTTTTGGTAGTTCTCTTTATGATAATCAGTTGAGCGGAAGCATCCCGGATAGTATATCGTTGTTGGGTCAGCTGACAGACTTGTGAGTTCCCATAAATTTGGACATGAATTTTTTACATTGCCGAGTTCTTATTGTCTTCTTTTCTCTTGAACCCCAGCTAATATTCAAATGTTATTTTCTAGGTCGCTGGGAAACAATCATTTAACAGGAGAAATTCCAGATGTCTTTCAGCAGCTTACCGGCTTGACCACTCTGTAATTCTTTTATCAAAATCTACATACACTGGTACGCTAAATGTCAATAGAAATTTCTTTAGCTGAAATGTTTATTTGTTTTAGGAACTTATCTGGTAACATGCTGAGCAGCCAACTGCCTTCTTCAATGGGAAAATTATCCTCTCTTACAAAGTTGTAAGTTATTTTCTTGGATGCATTTCTTTTGAGAAAAAAACAAAGATATCATTTCCCTATTACTGGGGGAAAGGGATCATGACAACTAAGTCCAACAAAGCATATGCCTGAGAAAACGACTTTGAAAATTCATTTCAGACAAGTACTATGGGAAAACACTTGCTCAAAATAAGTTTTATCAAAGTTATTTCCAATTTAACATGATCCTTCTATTCCCTGTTTATTGTGGGAAAAGAATGCTGGAGTCATGTCATCTACTTGACATGTAAAGTACATTGAATTTGGAAGCAAATAGTCTGAAAAGAAAGAGAGTCTGTTTCAGTGAAAATCCATGACACATCACTACTAATAGGAGCAATTAAACAGAGAAGTTTACGGTAAAAATTTGTGCATGTGGATGAAAAGTATTAGAAAGTACTTCCGTGGAAATTTAATCACACACAGAAGCTTAAAGAAACGGAATAAATAGGTTAAAAATGTTGATTACATTAAGGATCTTCTTTGTCTTTAGCATTCTACAGTCTATTTTCTTGTTATTTGCAGGTACTTGCAAGAGAATCAGCTTTCTGGGACTCTTGATGTTCTAGAAGATCTTCCTTTGACTGATTTGTAATCCTCTCACCTTAACTTTCAAATCAATTATTGGCTTCAAGTAAATTGCGTTTTGCTAGATTATTTAATTTGGCGTGTCTTCATTGTTGTGCAGAAATATAGAGAATAACCTCTTCTCTGGGCCGGTTCCTGAGAAATTAAAGAATATACCAAACTTCAGGTGAAAAGTATAATCAATTTTTTTTTTAAATTTATGGTGCTACATGTTATTGTGTTTTTTTTTAATATACAGTTTATTCTTCTTGTGGATTTGTTGATTTCTAATTTACTGAGTGTAACGACTTAAGATCATCATGCTCCCTAAGTTTGCTGTAGCAAGCTTTATCAAGCAACATCATAAAATTGATTTCTGTGGGGCAGAGCTCAAATTTGAATGAAACCTCTAACAAACAGGAAACAATATCCGATACTAGCCTGCTACAATTGGAACTGATGTTGCAGGATTATGGTTGACTACAAAGGTTCTTGATTGATATGTTTCTGCAAAAAGATAAGCTAATAAAGACATTGAACCACTTTAAGAGATGGAGACGTAATGTTGACACATGCTTTACCTTGTGACCGTGTCAAAATGATAGATGCTTGCACTAATCATTTTATTTGGCTGAACTATTCTTTTTGGACAAAAAGGGCATCTTTAGTACTTCATTTGTCCAGTGTTCCTTCTCATGCTACTGGTTCAAGCCACTTCAGCCAAAAAATCAAATGTAATTCCACGTGTTTTCATCTTGTTTCTCGTATCCCATTTCTTACTTCTCTACTTCCCTATCACAGTTGTCCTTCTCTTCTCCATCTCACCTCCTCGCTTGTTTTTGGTCTTTCTGTTTACTGCAGTTAGATGGCTTGGCTATGAAGAGTTGAAGTCAGTAGCCTGTATGGCTCTGTAGCTAACGGTTGATCTGTTATATGAATTATTTTTTCATTTAGTATTTGTTTTGACTGCTTAAGGGACTCGAGTCCAAAATAATATTATCTAGTACCAATACTAACATGTTTCTATAGCATCATCCAAAACCACCATGAGAGGAACTGACACACTTATTAGGATTCTAACGCCACATATATAATTGTTATTGATAATAATACAGGCTTGTAATGTTTAGATTAAGCTAGAGACTCTTATATGCAAAAGTGTGGAGTTTTTGGGAGTCTCAATCTATCACTATCCAAGACATTGTTGGTTCATCAGTTGACTTTTAGTTTTGTGATGCAGAAAAGCTGGAAACCCTTTCAACACCTCAATTATTCCATCACCACCTGTCTCATCCCCATCACCATCTTCATCACCATCACCATCTGAGGCATCTCCTCCCGAATTAGCCCCAGTGCAGCAAGCAACTGGACCATCACTGCAATGGTCTTCACAGACTGGAAGCACCAGAGGCACAACTAAGACGTCTAAAAGCATTTCATGGATTGCTATTGCAGGAATCCTTTTCATCATAGTACTTGCATTGGGGATGTGTCTTCTCCTGTGTTGGTGCTGCAAGAGGAGGGAAGTGGCTGGGAAAATAGCCAAGCGGCATGAAGCATATCCGCATCATGGCACCAGTGCAAACTACAAGGAAGATCACTCATTGCGAAAGCCTGATTATCAAGTAGAGAAAGGTGAATAGTTTTCCATGATGAAAACCGCCGGTCCTTGTTAGTAATTTATGCTTTATTAAGCTTTTAAGTTGTTACTGCATGACTGACATCTTTAGGGCTCTGAGTAGTGACAAAAGAAGCAGTTACAAGGCCAACAATGACCTCATTAGAAGCAAAGCAGGACAAGAGTGCCAACCGTAAGAATGCATTTAAAAAGCAGGAGGATCACAGAATCGACATAACATGGATGGATTCAAGTGGGACAGATTCAAGTATTCGACCACCGCCACCACCTCCTTTTCCACTTCTGCCTTCAGAGAGGATCATTGCAGATCCTATTTTGCCTTTGATAAACCCTAGTGGACGTACTATTGATTCTGTGAATTCTGTGAAGACATTCACTATTGCATCTCTTCAACAATATACGGATAGCTTCTCTCAGGAAAATCTTGTCGGAAAAGGCATGTTGGGCACAGTGTATAAAGCTAAGCTTCCCAATGGAAAGGTAAGTACTGATAGCTATGTTGCATGGACTCTCTGGATAAAATTATCTGTACAAAAAGTCAGATGTCCATGCTTTTTAATTAATTCTCTCAGCCAAAGGAATTAGGAGGTGATGACCTTCTCCAGTACCCATATTAATGTTATGTAAAGTAAAACAGAAGAAACAATCTATTGTTCGACGATTGCATCCCTCTACTGAATGCCATCTTTTTTTGTTGATTTTGACTTTCCATTTCTGAATTTTCAATCAAAGTAAATTCTTAAGTCATTTGACATGTTTTTGCATGGTTACGCATCTGACATATGCAACGAGCGTATCTGATGTGTGTTTCTCACACTTAAAGTAGTCTAAACGCGTTGTTATGCCAATAGTTTTACTAGAATAGGAGTTCTGCCCATAACCTTTGTCCTGCAAAATGATGAATAAAAGGAAAAGCAAGTAATCTATCTAGCATAGAATATCTCTAAAGGGAGATCTCAGGCTGCCCTAACCTGTCTATACTTGTTCTTCTTTTGCTTATACAACTGCACCATTATGCTGACTTTATCTTATTGCTTCAATGAACTGTTTTAATTGTTAGTTGCTGGCTGTCAAGAAACTCAACACTGCAACATCCAGGCATCAAAACGACAGAGACTTCATTCAGCTAGTTTCTAATATTGCTAAACTTCAGCATGCGAACATAATCCAGCTTGTGGGCTACTGTGCGGAGCACAGACAATGGATGCTTGTATACGAGTATTGCGAAAATGGAACACTTCATGAAGCACTACACTTGGATGATGAAATCAATAAAAGGCTTTCTTGGAGTACTCGCATCCACTTGGCCCTTCAAGCAGCTAGAGCCTTGGAGTAAGTTGATAAGTACTAATTGATTATGAGAATAACAAACAAGGAAGTTGTACCAGAAAGATGATTACAGGCCAATAGTTTATTGTTTGTGCATTTGAACTCGACTGATATGTTGCACACATTGAATACATAAACAAATGTTAGCTTTATACACCATCTCCTCGGTTCCTGTCGCATGTACCATTCTGTTGTTGTGCATACTTAGCATATTAGCTCCAATCTTCTATTTGCATGACTGAGAGTTTTCTTGCTGTTTCATTGTAAAGGTATCTGCATGAAGTTTGTCAACCGCCAATTGTTCACCAGAACTTCAAGTCTGCTAATATCCTCCTAGACAATGAGCTTTCTGTATATGTTTCAGACTCTGGTTTGGCGCCTCTACTATCATCTAATTCAATGGCTGAGGTATCATTATGCAACACCTTAGTCAACTTAAAATTTACATTAGGAGGAAGTCTCAGTTTGTGATGTCAGAAAGAAACCTGTTTAAACTATTTACTTGCCTCGTAACTTTAATTAACCAATGCACATGTAGTTGCTTCTTGTTGAGTGTAGAGTTTTTCTGATCATCAGTATGTTTACCAGCTGCAAGCTTGTGGATATGGTGGCCCTGAACTTGAATCAGGAAGCTATACACATCACAGTGATGTTTACAGCTTTGGAGTTGTTATGTTAGAGCTTCTGACAGGAAGAAAATCTTATGACAGGTTAATAATCCTGGAGTAGAACCTAAATATGAGTTTAACTATCAAAAATTTGATTCAGAATTGAGAAAAAACTAATCAGTAGCCATTGGAACTTAAACTTTCAGGTCACGTCCTCGAGGGGAGCAATTTTTGGTTAGATGGGCAATTCCTCGGCTTCATGACATAGACACATTGTCAAGAATGGTTGATCCTTCTCTAAATGGTGTATAT
Source organism: Coffea arabica (assembly GCF_036785885.1). NCBI lineage: Eukaryota > Viridiplantae > Streptophyta > Magnoliopsida > Gentianales > Rubiaceae > Coffea > Coffea arabica. The sequence continues at coordinate 11,051,358 of NC_092313.1, read as the reverse complement.
TCTTCAAAATCTTTATCGCGTTTTGCTGATATAATTTCCTTGTGCATTCAGGTGAGTTCCTCCATTCGTGGTTCTTTTTTCTTCTTCTATATCTAGTGCTTTCAATAAAGTTTTAAAGATTAGAAGTACCAGATTTATCATACTTAATGACATGACCTGCGTGAAAATCATTACACAGTATGTTGAGCATTACCATTCACTTAAACGTACGATGGCTAGTGTGGCTTGCTTTGGTTTCACATATAATTCAATAGCGGACCCAAGATTGATTTTGTCCTAAGAATACACTCTTCTAAGAGGGAATCAGCACCAGTCCACTTGGATCTTTTGGAGAAGCTCGATAAGGAAGAGTTAGCTTAGATTTTGTTCATTTTACTAAAGAAGTCTTCCATTGAACGAGAACTTTTCGAGTTCTGCATTGACCGAAAGAACAGCTAACAACAACTAAACATGTTTTAACTGATGCAACTATTTGATATTTTTCTCCTGATGTAACTTCATTGTTGGAAAATGCAGCCGGAGCCAGAATTCAGACCGCCCATGTCAGAAATTGTCCAGAACCTCTTACAAATGGTACAAAGGAATTCTTGAACAAGGGATGAGACCCTACAATCTCTTTTGTGAAGCTCTTGGTGGCATAAGAGTTGAATTCTGAACGTTCTCTTTGTTCTGCTAACCAGTCGTGCATGATGACATGTATAAGAAGTAGCTTTTGTGAAACTCTTCTTCTAAAGCCTTGCTTTCCTGCTCTTTTGTACGTGAAGCCACAATTTTTCTAATCCAATTCTTTAATTTTTTTTTTCCTTGGCCCCTAATTGTATTCATCAATTGGGTAGGATATTGAGATGTATATTTGTTTTCTTTGCACTTCAATTGCTTAAAAACCATAACTTGGACTATAACCCAAGTGTATTAACAGACACGAGTTTTATGGGATGATCTGTGTATCTACATGGAACATTATTGTATATGATGGTCTTGTTCCCAATACACAATCCAATCCAACAAACCTTTAATTACCTTCTTCCACTGGTTTCCAAACACTATGGAATTCACAGTAAATCTAGTGCGTTTAGTTTAAATTCAACTCCCAGTCCTTAGGAATGGTCACATCATACTTTCAGTAATGTTTAATCACACCATTTGAGTTAATAGAAAAGAAAAATAAAAATGGTCCAACACAATTATAAATTACTCAAGAATGATTGTATACACCATAATCTAAAGTCCTCGTTGAAACTCATAAATTAAACTACTTAATCATAAGTTGAACCAAGCCCCTCTCGGCTTATTAAGGTTCAAAGATGAATCAAATTCAGTTTGGTAAGAGCTCATTCAAGTTTGATTTGCTAATTAATTAAGTCAAAATTGAACAATATTTTATGCGTGATGATAATATTTAAATTCGATAGAAAAAAAAAGACTTGTTTAAATTCAATTTGACAAATAAACAAATTAAATTTGAACAAAATCTTAAACTCATTAAAATAATTAAACAAGTTTAAATGGTAGAGTGTTTGGTTTGATTAAAATCTTTAACCCCTATCACCTGCTGACACTCGGTCCGAGTTGATAACCATTATGGTCAAGATCTATTCAGAACCGGAAATTCCAAAGCTGATAATGCTAACTTCAATCCGACGTCGTCTTACTTGTCTTTCTCCCCTGTTTCCTGCAAAAACTAAAAACAGGCCAGCAGCGGCTGACTGGGCTCGAGTCTGGTCCTTCTGTTCAAGTCTTTCTTTCCTCCATTAAATTTACCCCAAAAATTTCCTTCCTCATCCTTCTCAGCACTTCAACACTTGGGAAAAAAATAATTGACAGACCAAATTAAGAGCTGCTAAATATTCCCAGTTTTTCTTTCCCTTCTTCTTCATCCATTCTGGTCCCTCAACACTGGGCCCCACACTTCTCCAGGTTCCCCTCTTCTCTTTCTCTCTCTCTCTCTCACACACACACACAATTGCTAACACTGGAAGCATTTACACGGCGCTAAATACTTTTACCTAAATATGTAGCTATTTACGTATACAGATATAAGTAGACATTGATCGAGACGTTTATTCTATGTTCATACAGATTCTGATTATTTTGTGTTTGATATCAATAAAAATTTAAAATTTGCCTTTTATACTGCTTTGATTCACTTGGTAATTCGCACTTGTATGAGCAATCAAGCATGCATGAAGAGCGTGCTGGTGAATTTTTTATTTATCTAATTACTTTTCTTGATTTGCAGGTCTTGGGATTCAGGAATTTTGGAGCTAGGGTTTCGTTTTTTCAGTTAAAAATAGGATTTTTTTCCAGCTCTTGTCTTTTAGGTAAAGTTTTCAATTTTATCTGTTCTTTGTCTTTTGCTTGCTGTAATTTTTAGGGAGAAAGGGACTTTGTTTGTTTAATGCTGCATTTGAAATAGTTTACTTGAGCTTTTAGTCGCCTGAATTGAATGGCCTCAATGTAGGCTGAGCATCTGGTTTCAGTTTTTCTTTTTTCCTCTTTTTTTTTTTTTTTTTCAATTCATATGTTGATCTCTGCAAAGAGTTAATGGTTTGGTGCTGTTTTCTGCATTTAATGCGGTGAACATAATTAGTTGTAGTTAAATTAGTGGTTTTTGGTAGTTGTTGATTGTACTTTACTGGAGCTCGGCAAACATGCAAGTACTTTCTTTGGGGATACTGAATCTTCTAATTGTTGATTCAGTGCATAGTGATGGCTGGTCAACAACCTATTTATTTAGATAAATCTTTGATGATTCTGCTCTAGCTTTTCTTTAGCATTGTTGTCGTTTCAAAATGCTTGTCGTGTTTCTCACACATTCACACATTTGTTAGTTTCATATCTTGTCATCTGCCTTTTCTTATTTTTTGTGTGCACACCGCTTTAAATGGTTGCCTCTTCAGGTTGATAGTTTCCTCAGTCAGCATGTGACGCTACCATTAAGTTTATTATTGAAGATTTTTTCATGGATCATTCGCGGTCAATTGCCGGTGCTGGTGAGGATAATGTAGCGATTCCTGATGATCTGCGTTGCAAGAGGTCAGATGGCAAACAATGGAGATGTACCGCAATGTCCATGCCTGATAAAACTGTATGTGAAAAGCACTACATTCAGGCAAAGAAAAGGGCTGCCAATTCTGCACTAAAAGCTAGTATGAAGAAGAAAAGGAAACCTATAGGTGAACGTGATAATTACTACGAGAGTAAGAGTGATGATATGGATGTACCCCTTGTTAATTCCATAGCTGGGGATTATTCTGGTTCAGTCTCTGGGAAGAAGTACAAAGAAAAATTACCAAAAGCGCAGAGGAATTATTCACCTGAAGCACCTTCAACAAGGAGTCTTACCCTTCGGAGTTCTCTCAAGTCAAATGATGAATTACAAAGGGATGGTATTATGCATGAAGACAATCGAAGATCATACAAGACACCACCACCTCCTACAATCGATTCATCTAGAAGCAGATCACAGAAGATGTTTGATTCTAGTCCAATGACAGTGAGTCAATATTTTGGCTGTTGCAATGCACTAAAGATTAGTTGCTTTTACCTTAAACTTTCTCATCAGACATGTAAAACAGTGTTAAGAAGATACATAGCATACTTGTTAGCTGGAAACCATGATACGTATTGTTCATCAACTAGTTTGCGTCCTAGTGAGCTTTCGATCAAAGACTAATCTTAGGTCATGGAATTTTCTTTTATCCATGGAACATTTCTTGTAATCAAGGTTAACTTGGAAATTTCTTATCATGACTGTATAGATATGGCATACATTCTTTAAGATAACTATGAGTTAGTACTTTGGATATTTGTGGATTCCACTTTGTGTCTATTTTTGGGTAAGTATGGTCTATTTTTGTGTCTATTTTTGGATGTTGGTTTATGATATTAGACGCCTAAAAGCTGTAGCCAGCATGGCAAAACAATATAAATAAATGAAGAGAAAATTCTCAAAAACAATAGTTACCTGGTAAGCAAGCCTACAAATGAATATGCTTTGATCCTCATGATGTATGGTACGTCTACTTAGCATTCTTTTTTCCAGTGTGCAATTGTATAGCTCTCTTTTTAGGCCATATTAAATTACTGATGAAGCAAAAACATGAGTAATTATTAAATACCAAATAAAAAGTATTGTTTTGATGAAGTGAATGTCAAAAAAATTTGGATAAAAATTGTTTCCAACTTAAAATTGTGGAGTCAATCTCTTTGATAATTCTGGCTTGGTCAAATTTGTTCTTGTCGACAGATTATCTTTCTTGCAAGCATGTGTTCTATGTTACTCATGATTAGCACCTTACATAATAGGAAACTTCCGAAGGAAGCTCAGAATCTTCTGATGATACTGGCGGGCAACCTTGCCATCAGTGCAGAAGAAATGATAGAGACAGGGTGATTTGGTGCCTTAAATGTGATAGGAGAGGATATTGTGATATCTGCATTTCAACATGGTAGTCAGAACCTTCTTTCAGGAGAATTTTTTTTTTCTGAAATGAAATGTTACTAGCCTAACCATTAAGTTCTGATCTATCAGGTACTCTGACATCCCAGTGGAAGAAATTCAGAGGGTTTGTCCAGCATGTCGTGGTAGTTGCAGTTGCAAGGTGTGTTTACGAGGAGATAATTTGATAAAGGTATAGGTCTTTTTGCTGATGCTGCTATTCATAAGTTCTTCCACTCTGTAAAATATAGCATTCTCCAGAAGCAGACGTTACTTCTCACAAGAATGCAATCTTATCTAAGTGCAGGCAAAGATACGGGAGATACCTATACAAGACAAATTGCAGTATCTTTACTGCTTATTATCTGCTGTGCTTCCTGTTGTTAATCAGATCCATCATGAGCAGAGTGCTGAGGTTGAGCTGGAAAAGAGGCTACATGGTCAGATGTTTGGGTTGTTTTAGTTAGATCTGGTGTCCATTTTTCTACATCTTATGTCTGACAAACCTCAGTATTTCACATCTTTTTTTGCAGGAAATATAGATCTTGCCAGGACCAAATTGCATGCAGATGAGCAGATGTGCTGGTACTGTTAACAACATTGGGTTTATTTGCTTTTATTCTTTTCTTAGAGATCCAATCTGCTTGATTGATGTGTACGTGTTCCTAGGTATACCAATGCACTTTGTGTATGTACAGACAACTGTTTAATATTTCCTTATTTTCTCTGCAGTAATTTTTGCAGGATCCCTGTAATCGATTACCATAGACATTGTCCAAATTGCTTGTATGATCTTTGTCTTAGCTGCTGCAAAGACATTAGAGAAGCATCCAGGCTTGTTGTTGAGGTAAAGATGGAAAATCAGATAGCAGGTGAAAGTAATGACAGAGAATGTGCATTGGAGCAAGTTGAATTATCTAATGTCCAACTAAATTTGCTTAGAAAGTACTCTGGTTGGAGAGCTCAGAGGGAGGGCAACATTCGATGTCCACCACGGGAGTATGGGGGATGTGGTTGCTCGTCATTAGTACTAAAGCGCATCTTCAAGATGAACTGGGTTGCTAAACTGGTAAAAAATGCTGAAGAAATGGTTGGTGGATGTAGAGTTGATGATTCTGGCAGTGAGGAAAGAACGGGATTTGATCTCAGGCTTTTCCAGGCTGCACATAGAGAGAATGATAGCGACAACTGTCTATACCATCCATCAGCCCAAGATATCAAGACTGAAGGGATTGGGGACTTCAGAATCCACTGGAGTCGAGGAGAGCCTGTTATTGTTAAGGAAGTTTGTGATACTTCCTCAATGACAATTTGGGATCCCGAGGTTCTACTGAGAGGAATTAGAGAGACTGCAGAAGAGAAACTTAAGGATGCAAATAGAACTGTAAAGGCAATTGACTGTTTTAATTGGACTGAGGTAAATTTCCAGTGAATTAAGCTGCAAATTAACAGCAATAAAACTCCATTCCTCCCCCCCCCCCCTGGCAGCAAATAAAAAAGTCATCTATACTTCCATTTATGGGTTTCTCTTCTCCACATTTTGCATGTCCCTCGCTTATGGATCAATATAATAACAGGTTGATATTGAACTGAGTCAGTTCATTAAAGGATACTCAGAGGGTAGATTTCATGAAAATGGTCGACCAGAAATGTTAAAGTTGAAGGATTGGCCGTCTCCAAGTTCTTCAGAAGAGTTTTTAATGTACCAGAGACCTGACTTTATAATTAAGCTTCCCTTGCTAGAATTTATCCATTCGAAGTGGGGGCTTCTAAATGTTGCAGCAAAATTGCCTCATTATTCATTGCAGAATGAGGTAGGCCCTAAAATTCAGATTTCATATGGAACATGCAAAGAACTCGATAGAGGTGATTCTGTGGAGAAGCTTCGGCTTAATATGCGTGATGTGGTAAGTGCTATATATTGCATGCTTCCTGCTTTAAGTATCTAGTTCCATTTGAGAACTGTTTCCGATTTTCCGTTGGGGTGGGTGTGGAGTTGTATATTTTTAGGGCTTGTTATCATTGGATTATTTCAGCTGATTTTATATTCTATTTTTTTATAATCAGTTTTTTTTTTTTAAAGGTTCTTGTTTGCTTTTGCATCTAATAGTAAAAAAAGCTAAAAGTTAGAATCCAGCCAAGAGTAGCTTTAGTCGATTCTGATTATTTTCAATATTTGCTTTCCATACTCAGACTTCACAAAATCTTCAGCAAACTAGAACAAGCTGTTAGATGATTGCGTTGTATATGACTTGTATTGTAAAAATTTAGTACACAGACAAATTATGATCCAATTATTTACTTTGTTTTTGGTTTTGTGACTTACAAGAAAATATTATTTATTAAGTCCTTGTTTTGTTATTTTATCTTTTCCTTTTGGTGGGGCAAAGGATGCGTGGTTTGCTCTTAACTCCTATTGCTTGGTGTGTCAATGTTGTCGATTGATCAATGATTTGGATTACCATTCCCCTACTTTAATTAGGTCTTCCTACTGGTACATGTAAGTGATGCTAAACTAGAAGGCCGTGAGAGAACAAAGGTTGAGAAGGTACAGAAGACCGTTGCAGATTCTGAGACAAGAGAACCATCAGGTGATCCACAAATGAGCTTGAATGGTGATTCTCTGAAATCATTGACCAGTGGACAGGATAGACTGGATGAAAATCAAGATATTTTAGATCCTGATAATTATGAGGCTGTCAGGGATCAACACACTAAAGCTGCTTCTCCAACAGAAGAGGAAACAGTCAGTGGTGAGGATCTGAATGTATCTAGTGATAATAACTGTGAAAGTTCTCAACCAGGAGCACTTTGGGATGTTTTCCGCCGACAAGATGTTCCAAAGCTGATTGAGTATTTGAAAGTTCATAAGGAGTTTGAAACGCCTGACAGGGATGGGTTAGAAAATGACTTTGTGAGTTCTTTTTCCTTTTATGTTTTTGTCATTAACTTCTGAAGCTTGATAATGAAATTCACATTGCCTAAATACACATTGCTAAATCCACTACACTGGTCTCAGGTGCGGCATCCTCTTTATGATGGCACAATTTTTTTGAATAGTTATCACAAGCAAAAACTAAAGGAGGAGATTGGTGAGTCTTACACTGAGATGTTATTTTTAATTTTCTATGTCTGTTTACTGTAGGCAATAGCATCAAGTATCTACCTAAGTAGCTTACTTGTATACTTTCTTTGAACTACAGAGTTTCACTATGTCTGAGCATTTTTATTTTGGTTCTCTTTCTTTGAAGTTATCTCTCTTTCCAAGGTTTGAATAGTTTGTTTTACCACGTTGAAGTCCTCAAAAGCTTTTTTTTGGAGCTGGTATTTCTCTCAGGTTATATTAGTTTTGTTCTTTCCTCATTTTTTTTTTCTTTTTTTTTCTTTCTTCTTGGCATGAAATTTGGAAATGGTATAACAAGTCTGCCTTGTCAATGACCAATCTTTCTGGTGAACTAATATGTGAAATAAATTCTTGCTTATTCTCCATTGAAGGGAATGACAAAGTCTTTGTTCCATTTAAAATGGAATGTTGGCAGCATTTTTAGACTTGTGACATATATTTAGTCTTGGACAATAAAGAGTTCTTCTAAAAAGTTTGGTTCCTAGTCATTTCTTAGTAATTTCTTGTGATATTTAGTGTTTGATTTGGACCATTATCTCCTCTTTCAATATCTCTCTGTGTCTTTGTTTGGGTTTGTTGGTATAGGATAATTTAAGGAATTATTAAATCCTTTCTCAGGAATAGAACCCTGGTCATTTGAACAGCATATGGGGGAGGCTGTCTTCATCCCAGCTGGTTGTCCTTTCCAAGTGAAAAATCTTCAGGTGAGACTAATCAAAATTTTATTTTTTTATTAATGAACCCAATTTCTTCAGGTGGATTGTAAAGAAAAGATAAGAATGTCTTTTGCTTTGGCTCAAGCCAAGCTGATGCTTAGTTGATATTCATGTCATGTTAACGTAACTTCCCAATTGTGTCATGAGATTATGTCCCTGGTATCATGACTACTCTTTTGTCCTGCCTGAACGCATCTCTAAGCTCCAGAGGAAATAGGACTTGCTATTAGTTTGTCCCTGTTCATGTCAATCATTATATCTCTTGGTAGTGATTCTCATTCTTTTAGCATTTCCTACAACTTGAACAAGAAGCACAAGCGGTGCTTGATGTTATGTTTTGCACTCAATGTACTTACTATAATCCCAGTTAGCTTTAGAAGGTTTTCCCATAGAATTTTTCTTGAGAACACCTATCAACAAGTTGAATTCTACTATTATTTCTTTTTGCAAAAATAGTGTTGAAGTGGTTTGGTGTTTTAAGAGTCTCTAGACAACTTTCAAAGCAGACCTTTTGCCTCAAAGACATTTTGTGACAACCTAAGAAGGTTGGTCTGCTGAGGTTACTCGTGTGTAGCATAGCAGTAAGCAAGCATATTTGAAGATTTTCCAATAAGCACCATTTTGAAACCTCGCCTCTTGGTGGAAGGTTGTGATTTTCCCAGTTTGGTGTGGCTGTCTTAGATGCTATGAGCTGCAGCACAATCTCAGCAGCAAGGAAAGAGCTTTAAAGAACTTCATGTGATTGATTTCTCTTGTTCGTTTGTCTTAAAATGGTTGTTTGGGTGAATTAAATTTCCCTTTCATAATCCTTCACTTTGTAAATTTGCAGTCCACAGTTCAGTTGGGTCTTGATTTCCTTTCTCCAGAAAGTCTAAGAGAGGCCCTTAAGTTGGCTGAAGAAATCCGTGGCCTTCCCAGTGACCATGATGCTAAGCTTCAAATACTGGAGGTAGCCGAGGAGATTTACTTCTGGTTTCCAGTGCATCTGCTTTACAGAGTCTTTCATGTGTATCGTGGTGCTTTCTCTTATACTATACCATGATGCAGGTGGGAAAGATATCATTATATGCTGCAAGCTGGGCCATTAAAGAAGTTCAGAAGTTGGTTCTTGATCCAAAGTAAGCCAATTTAAGACGTGTACTCTTTTAAGTTCTGATATTTTTGCCCCTTCATTTTAGCATACACAATTGTACATGATTTACTAGTGTAGCTACATGCTCCTTTGTGGAATCTGACATACTTTTGCTCTCTGAGCACGAATGGTCATTGATTTTTCTCCAGCTAGCCAAAATTTAGAACCATAATTAGATGTGTCCTTTCTTGATGAAATTGCTACCTGGATTGTCTGATGGCAACCAAGAACTGTAGCTTCCCCCTCCTCTGGCCTCTCCCATGGCTTTTGTTTGAAGAAAATTTAATAAATCAAGAAATCAAGAGTGAAAAAGACGTGGGATTTTGTACTTTCTCCTCCTTTCTGCCGGTGGTTCATTGGGACTTTATGTTTTCTGTATTGCAGACTCGGTCCTGAGCTTGGGTTTGAAGATCCAAATTTAACTGCATTGGTGTCAAAAAATTTGGAAGAGATGGTTAAGAGGAGACAGATCTCTTGTGTGTAAATTAGTGTACGATTTTAATGTACAAGAGCAGCTAGGGAGTAATTACTCCAATACTTTTGTAGATAGTTGTGTGTATGTAGATCTTTTTGCTCCTAATTATGAAGCTCCCGGCTTTTGAAGCTTCTGGTATCCCACAGCATAAAAAGGTACTCGAGTGCCAAATAGTGTTGCCTACAACCTTGAAATGTATAATCTTGACCGAGTCAGTTTTGGACTGGCATAAATATGTATTAGCTTTTTTGAGTGAATATCATGAATTTAAAGGCCCAAGGTGGTCTATATTGTTCTAGGCCTTGTATACTATTGTGGGAAGGGAAAAATATGATATCTAATATTACAAGCAGGTTTTATGTCAATCATTTGATTTGTGAACTAAACATGCCTGGAAGTGAAATTGACTGACTTCTTCAGGAATGCTGGCAAAGAAGCACCAAACTAACACGTCAAGTTTTGCTTTAGTTTCAAGGTTCCTGGATCCTTTGTAGGACTATAGAGTAGTAGTCTCTGTTAGTGTGCGCTGTAGCTGTATTAGTCGAGTCCTGTAAAATTTGAAACTTTACTCCCAAGTGTTCATCATATGGTCTGTGAACGAGCATTGAGTAGGCTTTGAACTTTGGGCATTGGTGGGAAGTCATCTAGTAAATATGAGTCGTTCTGTTTAAATAATAATGTAGGTCGGTTATTAGTGTGAACAGTACTATTGATTAACTTAACATTGTTTGGATTCAATAACCTAACATTGTTCGGATTGTAGCTTTTCGCAGAAAAAATTTTCACATTTTTTGCGCGCACATTTTTGGATCATTTTTTTACTTCACATATATCAAATCGTTACAATTTTATTTTTTTTTACAAAAAATTTTAAAAATAACAATCCAGAACTGATCACCATAGGCCATTACAAATTGATTCGATTGGCAAGAACGGATCATTTCTTTACAAAAGGTTGTCTGTTCGAATCTCATTGTCAATGTGAGAGTTATGTTGATGGACGATTTGTAAGAATTTTGTAAGCGATCGATCTATGGTTTCGGTGGCACGTCTTGACTCGTGGTGATGATTGAAGTTAAATTCACTTAAAGCTTTTTTTTTTACCAAAAAAATAAAAACTGGTCCGATTTGTAAGAATTTTGTAAGCGATCGATCTATGGTTTCGGTGGCACGTCTTGACTCGTGGTGATGATTGAAGTTAAATTCACTTAAAGCTTTTTTTTTTACCAAAAAAATAAAAACTGGTCACCCTAACGAGTTGTGACAAATTAAAGGGGGGAAAAAAGGCAATGTCTCAGGCTCTCAGCTCATCTGGACACTGGACAAAGAAAAGACAGAAAATCATTGACCTGCTTTATCCTTGTTCCACTGAGCAAAGTACATACAACTCGTCAACAAAAGTTCCGGATGATCTGCCTACATCTAAGATGCTCCTCTAAGCCATTATGAGGCATTGCGAATGTGCATGGTTCCCTGTATGCTCTACCGCTTCTATGTTTTCTTCTCGGTTTAATGGATACTACTTTATAACTTTACAAGGGGAAAAGATAGAGGAAAAAGAGAGAATCTGAAAATAGCTGTCTGCCAATATAATAAGAGGTCGGAAGTTTTGACCAAACTAGTGAATTATGCGCGTTAGATCATACTTTTACAGATTTTAACCTGCCAAGTGCCTAGAAAATAAAATATAACTAGTTATGATAAATAGAAGAATCAGATATCTATTATACCTAAAAAGATCGTGTATTCGAATTTTACTATCCATGTTAAGATTGTATTAATAAACAATCTGTAAGAATCTTATAAATGATGTATGATTTCGAGAGCATCGCTTCAACCATGATAGTGATCAAAATCTCCAAAATTTTTCTATCAAAAACAAACTATTGCGCCGAGAGAGCCGGTTTGAGTAGAGGGAACTAAGGAGGATGGAGCGGGGAGTGCGGACAAAGAAACCAGCTTGTAACCACACATGAATCACCGACCTATTGGCAGAAGCCACCAACAATCTTGTACATAAAATGCCTTTTTGGCGGCGGCTTTTGTCCTAAATCCTTGATACTCTTTATTTTAAGTAACACATTAACATTGCAATTTTGCTGAGTATGGTCCCCCTCTGCACCCTCTGCCACTGCAATTCGTCATTGCAAGATTCTGATCAAGGCTTACAAGCACGAGAGATAAAAACTACCCATTTATTATCTTGGAGATTCAATAGCCGAAGAAAGCAAGAAAATACAAGAAAAGTCGTGGAATTTCTTCAAGAATCTCGAAAATTTGATAGCAGAATAATTGTCTCCCAAGACAACTAACAAGAATTGTGATAGTGATAGTTACCTCTCCATCAAAATGCTAAATATGATACACTTGGAGTATAAGCGCAAATGTTGATCTATTAGATGCAGCTCTTTGAAGCAATTATTTGGTCAATTGAACAGTACCAAGTAAATAAGACCATATTGTGATAGTGATAGTTAGCGCTCCATTTCATTAGAAAATCAGAAAAAATCATTACCACTTCTGACTTTGCATTCTGGTTTCTTGTGGCCACCCTATGCAATTTGCTTGATCTTTTCATGAACAAAAATGATTGCTCTGTCCTACAACGTCAATGTAAAGCATTGATGATTTAGTGGTCATAGTGGCACCATATTTCTACTAACAAAGATTTAAAAATTAACAAACAATCTTCACCAGGCAAAGACATGCACAAGTGAGTTTTAAATCCTCCAATGATTGATCATAGTTTACATGTTGGGTTGACAGCACTGATCAATCATGAAGTTCCCAACACTAAAAAAGAAGACCTCTCCATATGATAGATTATTAGATTCTTGGACTGAAAGTTTGCACAATGTCTGCCAGTCACATAAGCCTAAGCCTCGTGCATGAGAAATCTAAAAAGGTTGTGTTTGGATTGCATTTTCCGTCATTTTTCATGGAAAAATGACTGTAGCGATTTGATATATGTGAGGGAAAAAGGTGATAGGGAAATGTGATCACGGAAAACGATAATATTTTCCGACGGAAACAAGCAATCCAAGCATGGACGCATTTTCGGACATGGACGCATATTTATTGGATTACAATTATGATATTCATCAGAATTTTAATATTATGATCAAGTTTATTAGTGCTTTTTAGATTTTTGGTATGAGTTGATTTTCAGATCTATTATGTATCTGTGTCATAATTGCTATCATTAGTACAGATATTGGAACGAAATTATGCTTTTTTATTTTTTATTTTTAAAAAAGATGTCATTTTCGGACAGTTAGATGATTAAGCATATGGCGCTATCAGCATATTAGACCAGGTAGGTGAGATGTACTAATATGTTTGTTAACATACGTAAAAATTGGGCAATATGATTAATCCCGATTTGTAAAGGAATCAAGTAGCAACCCTACACATACTTGGTTTTACCCATGCTTGTATTTGCTATTTTTTACCGTAAAAAGATGGTTTAAATTTTTTTAGACTTGGTTCCTAGGAGGCAAATACTAGATATTTTATCTTTCACTGTTGAATTGCCATTTTTCTCCAAAAGATTTTTATTTTTTCTGTAAACACAATTTTCAATCACTTTTTTTACCTCACATATATCGTATCGCTACAGCACATTTCTCTGAAAAAAAAAACAAACTTCAAAAAATAACAATGCAAAAGGGCAATTGTTAGCTTCTTGCGTGTAATGACATGAATCAATAATTATAATGTATTTTGTGAGCACACAGTTGTGAATGCTAGAAATTTTATCTTTCACTGTCAAACTCTACCAATTTAAATTTCAAGCGTGGAGTGACATGAAGGTTTTCACTTTCATTGAGTGAAGAAATTGATGTTTTGTCGATTTTTTTTTTTTTTTGAAAAAAAAAAAAAGGAAGAGTAGGCAAAGACATTCATACCTACAAAACCTTACTGTTTTCTTAGAGTAACACTAGGAGTGAGTGATGATGGAAAAATACTTCTCCTATAACTACCTTTTAACAAATATGCTGTTTTACTTCTTTTCTCTGTTTCATTTTGCCTGGTTTCAAACATGAAAGATGTAGCATACTTTCCCTAATAACACAGCCAATATCCTTAATTCGTCCAGATGAACAATTTGATCAGTCTGAAATTCTCTATATTTGTCAAAGAAATTTTAGTTAACAGTAGCTATCTAAATAAAGGCTTCACAAACAGGAAGCACTCGTTACCATTCAACAGATTAAATAGACGTCAACCACCGGTTTACTTGTAAAATGATTGAAAATAATAGGTTGCGTATCGTGTTTATCACATTAAAATACAATATGGGGAAAAAAAAACTGGCTAAAATTTATTAATATGTTAGTTTTTTCTCTTACTAATCTTTTTTCCTTTCTGGGATCAATACTAAATGCATTAACTAATAAATATTGAGGTTGAAGGAAGTTGGACAAAAGAATTTTCTAATACGTGCAATTGACTACAGAAACATAATTGTATGTTCCCTTCTTAGAAGGAGTGGAAGTAAAATGACAGCTGATGAAAATTCTTAGATGTGGAAATCATATTGCTGATTTATGCGAATTTTCCCTCCCTTGGCAATAATAGAAATTTCCCGGTGACTAACTGTATATAAGATAAGATGAACTGACTCTTCTGCGTATATATGTATATATCTTGACTTGATCTTTTTACAGTCCTCATCATGCATGGAAAAATCAACTCTCAAACACTTACTAATGCCCCAAAAAAAAATTAACTTGTGGTCGCATCTTTTTTTAGATCCATCTTCCCAAGAAAACCGAAATGAAGAGAAAAATTTATATAAGCCTGATTGGATTGTTATTTTTAAAATTTTTTGTAGAAAATTATACTATAACGGTGTGACGTAAAAAAGTGATTAAAAAATTTGTTTACGAACAGAGTAAATTTTATATATACTGACAGTTTATACACTGTCACGGTTGGATGCACGACACATATGCAAACTTTGATTTTTAAATTTAAATTTAAATTATGTGTCATGTATACAATGATAAAAGTGTATGCACTATCAAGTATGGAAGATTACCTAACGTAAAAATTTTTAAAAAATAAATGACAATCCGAATAAAGCTGCGTGGCTAGGCTCTCAAAAAGAGGACAGAAGAAAATTGCTACGTGGCTGCAACAACCAAGTAGGCCAAATCAAGACGCGCTACTTCAAGTGCCAAGCACACAACGATTTATTGACCAGTAGAGCAATGGTTGATAATTGGTGGTCAGGAACAAGAGATATTTTTATACAAAATCATCAAATTGGAAAAACATCAAAAGCCGACACAAATTTTCTGATGGACTTTTTTTTTGGTCATTTAAAATAACGAATTTTTTTTTAAACCAAGCCCTCTCAAAATTGTTGAAGTTTCATCCTCCGAACAAGTAAGCAAGTTAAATTACGCAGGGAAAATTTTATTTGCATAGACTCCGTTGTTGAATAACGAGAAAATGCACGTATGTGATATATTGATGAGCTTTATCCTTATATCATAGGTATATATATATATATATATTTTACCCTCTTATCCTTCTTTATACCTTTCCTAGAAAAATGATCAGTTTTATCTCCAAATTTTGTTACTAGTACCGATTTACCTTCTAACTTTTGTTTTTAGCCAATTAAAACATGAACTTATTTTGCAGTTTCAATTGAGAACTTCCGTGATGACGCTACCGCTTAAAGCCGATTTGACTCTTAATTGATTAATTAAACATGAGTATTTTGGAAAATGTTACTCACCAAATCAAGTAAATTGTGTAAAAAATCACAAAATTAAACTTTAAACAAAATTTATCTGGTATTTTTTTACACAATTTAAAAGTTTTATCTGGTATTTTTCAAAGAATTAGCCAATTAATGTGTTTGGATAGCAAATTATTTTCACAAATTTATCTACTTTAATTATAAACACATTTTTAATCACTTTTTTACCTCACATATGCCATATCAAACAGTGTTACATTAATTTTTTTAAAAAAAATTATCTCAAATAATCTCCCATCCAAACACGTTAATATTTTGACCCAAAAAAAAAAGAAAAAAAGATTAAAAAGTGATGCTCAAAATCTGTTCTGAAGAAAAAAAAAAATTTACCGTTCTTCCCGTTATATTTGCCCTTTACCTCTTATTCAAGCATCAAATTCAAAGTGCCATTTTCATCGATGCGGTAAAAAATATCTCTATCAAATCTGCTCGGAGGAATTCATCCCATTCCTCCGAGCACCATAACTTTTTGCCCAGACTCGCAGTAAAAACAAAAACAGTCGACAAAGTGCTCCCGCCCCCATCAATCATTGTCTGAACACGCACACACACACAGTTCTACTCCTCTCTCTTTCCCACCTTCTCTACAAAATTAAATGATAATATGACAAAATAAATAGTATATAATCACTGGCACCGCTCCTCCTCAAGAATAAATTAAAACCAGAATATATTTTTTTAATTATTCCTTCGTTTTTCTTCCCCCCTACATTTTGTTCCTTGAGGAGGAGGTCCACGTTCTTTCTAGTCTTTTGCCGTGTTCTGAAGCTGAAACTTTCTCTGCAATAATCTGTTTTGAATTTTCATCACTTTTCCGGTTAGGATTTCAGTAATAAATCAGCTCTAAAATTCTAGGGAGTATATATACTTGTATACATACACGTTACGTGTAAGTTTCGTATATATACTTTTCCCTTCTCCCCCAATCTCCGCCGCACCGACTAAATTCAGCTCTTCATCAGCTGTAGCAGCAGCAACAGTGGCGTGCACGACGACGCCGTTTCAGTCACCGATCTCGTCGTCCTCCGAGAAATGGCCAAGCGCGGATATAAATTGCGTATCCTTTTTTGTTTTTTGGCTTATAATTTTCGAGTGTGGATGACGTCTACTTTTAGCTTTATTCCTAAATTCGCTGTGTTTTTAGGGTTTTTTTAGTTCCTTTTTAATCTCAAGTAAGTTAATAATAAAGTTCACCAATTTTGTTTAATGCTGTGTGCTACATTTTCTTTATTAGCTACGATTTTTTTTTTCAGTTTAATCGCCCTTTTTTTATTTTCTTTTGTAGAATTAGAAGTTAGCTATAGCAGATTAATTTTAAATGAGAATACATGACTCTAAGTTAAGCCAGAGATCTTTTGGATTTTATTTTATTTTATTTGGTAAGTTGTATGTTCTTGACTAAAATGATTAAAAAGAGGAGTTTGTGGCGCATTCGGGGAATGTAAATTGTTTAAGGATTGGGAGGAAGAACTTTCGGCAATTTATAACAGGTGGAGATGATCAAGTGGTCAATCTTTGGTCAATTGGCAATCCTGCACCTTTATCGGTTAGTTCAAGACTCGCTTTTTACAAAGTGTACTTGCAGTTTCTTTAGAATGAGACCTGAACAGCTAATAGGGATTGTATCATGTTGCGAATATGAAACAAAAAATGAGCTGTGAAAAGATAAGTTTCTTCCAAGTTCATGTCTTGAATACCGATTGACTGATATTGGAGCCGAATCGGGCCCCCTTTTCAACCTTTTTCTGGGGAAAAAGGCGCTTACTCTGATGTTTTTGTATAACTTTTGGTGCGTTATTAAGTTGAAAGGTCATTTAGATTTGTCACTACGTGTACTATATGTAGTTGTAGTTTTCAGATTCTTATAGTCACGTACAGAACATACTCATTTGCAATCATTTTATGACTCTTGCTTGTGATATCTTGTGTCGTGATCTATTTATGCTTCATACTGGGTGTCACATACTATGATTCAGCAATAAGAAAATTTGTAGTCTTTTACTTAGTTCATAGGATGTCTGACATGCGGTTGGAATAAAATCAGATATGCATGCGTCTTTCTGTTTCAGAAGAGAAGAGATGTTGTTGGTCTGTAGTACTTTACTCAAGCAGTAACTTGAAGTGCTAACTGCTTTGGAATTGTTGGTGATGTGTGCGCTATGTGCTTTGTGTTCTGTAATCATTGAATTGGCAAATGAAAATTAACATTGCCCGCTGGAGTTGCTCTATGCATGATCATCTTCTTTTCATTGTCTACTAGGAATATTCCTCTCAGGCTTAATTAATGCTCTAATTAATATGTCTATGTTGCTTCATTTCGCCTAATATTATCACATGATGCAGGTTTTTCAGTATTCCTTTCTGTTTGTTGTTTTTAGAAGTATTCAACTTATAGCAGTATGTGAAAAGATGGGTGGATTAGTCTAGTTTGGATTCCGCTTGTTGAATGTAGTCATTGTATAGTTTCTTTATCTCTTAAATTATTGTGTACAATTAATTGAAGTTATACTCTTCCTAAACCATGCAGAGTCTTTCTGGTCACTCAAGTCCAGTTGAATCTGTAGCTTTTGATTCTTCGGAGATCTTGGTGGTTGCCGGAGCATCATCTGGTGTAATTAAATTGTGGGACCTTGAAGAAACAAAGAGTATGTTGATTACCTTTTCTAGCTTGCTTTTTACCCTAAGTTTGCATCTGTTGAGTAATTAGTGGTTTGGCTATTTATTTTCCGTGCTAGTGGACTCAACTTGGTTCTTGTATTTGAGCTAGCAAAGATGGAATTTTTAACCTTATGACCTAATCTAGATTTAGTAGTATTTCATTAACTCCTTCAGATCGTGTTTTATAAAGTGGTTTGTTGATCTAGGAATCCTATTTATTGCTGTCATAATACTCAAGAGACCTAATTAATGATGCTTTTCAAATTGAACTTCAAATACTTATGGTTACCATTAGTAATTGTTTGACTATAAATATCATCCTCGTCATTGAAGATGGTGTTTCCCATTTCTTGCTGTTGCAATACTCAAGAAACCTAATTAATGATGTTTTCAGAATTGAACTTCAAACATGTAAACCTAGCACCATTTATTGTCAACTAAAAAAATGACAAACAGGCCACTGCTTTACATGTCTGGAGAGAAAACAAGCCACTTGCTTGACATGAAAGCCTTGGCACATCACCCTAAAAATACTTGATGTCTGATTGTAATGTCTCCTGCCATCCATATTGCATTTTATGCTTTTTTCCAGATTGTTCCCATATGCCTTGTAGCATCTGGTATTGCGCTCCATAAGTGTTCAAGAAGGATTTTGTGTTGCTATAGCCAGAAATGAATGCATGGATACACAACCGGCTCATTTTTCTGGAAATGTACTTATCAGAAAGACCGGCAGCTACCAATCTAGTGGACTCTGAAGTGCAGTCATGCTGGTCTTTAGCCGAAACAATATGGGCAATAACCAGCATGCTGCCTTGAGATCTGCTGATAAATTTCTGTGACCATAAAGATGGGCATCCGTTCCATTTTGGTGTGGTAGAGTAACTAGTGACGCGTACAAAGCAGTTGTAATAAGTTGTTTGCAGCTTCATAAGTTTAGATATTTAATTATTTTGCTGGAACTATTATCCTGTTGTCGGTCTTGCTTATTTTAAGTGTCTTAAATATATGCAGCTTGGTCTCTAATCTAGTTACTAATATTCTTGAAGTGTAGTGGTTCGCACTCTTTCTGGACACAGATCCTATTGCACTGCTGTGGAATTCCATCCATTTGGTGAATTTTTTGCATCTGGTTCCATGGACACTAATCTAAAGATATGGGATATCAGAAAGAAAGGATGCATTCATACATATAAGGGTCATACTCGAGGAATTAGCACTATAAGGTTTACTCCTGATGGCCGATGGGTGGTTTCTGGTGGATTTGATAATGTTGTAAAGGTATGACTAAAGCTTTTTTACAGGTTGTATCTGCTTTCTTTATCTTTTGCTTGGTCATGAATTCTTTACTTTCGGTCAGATATGGGACCTGACAGCTGGAAAACTCTTGCATGATTTCAAGTTTCATGAAGGACATATCCGATCAATAGACTTCCATCCACTTGAATTTCTTCTGGCTACAGGTGAACATGCACAGCATGCATGTCTTGGAAGAAATTGTTCTTCTATGTTTTGTCTAAAAGTTTCCTAAGTTACATCTCTATTTCTATGAGTACATATATCTTCCAATCATTTGAGGCTGGTAGACCATCGTCTTACTTGTCAGCCCTTTATTTGCTTTATATGGATTTTGCAGTTTATCCCATTTGTGATAAGTTTGGGCCATGATTGATTTGAATTGCCTTTTTTTTGGCGATTATTTGCATAGTATTGTTTTACTAGTAGTATAATATATTTTCTCAGGCTCAGCGGATCGAACTGTTAAGTTTTGGGATTTGGAAACTTTTGAAATGATTGGGTCTGCCAGGCGTGAGGTAAGCTTGCATTTTTGCAGTGACAGATATTCTTGCCTCACTTATTTAGCACCTTGTTATTTTTCCATGTTTTTTTGTCTGGTGTCCTTTGAACTATTATCATTTATGATACTATAGGACTGAAAACTTTAATTTATCTAAGAAGAAAACAAAAGAGGAATATGAGAGGGTTTATTTACTCATAAAAATGCTGAGTAATATGTTAGAACTATTGTTACTTGTCTCGTTGGGTTCCTCTATTTTTGGCTACCCTTAGCTTTTTCTCTCAGTTTCCTGCAGCACTTAAAGCAGAAATTGCTTCAAGAACCAGGTCTAAGGCCTCTGATCATCTGCTTCTTGACTTCATATCTCAGTTTCTGGAATAATTAATGATTTGGCAGCAGAATAGGAGAGTACTTTATGAAGAGTATTATGCTTTGGTCGACATTTTATGATAGTCAACTAAATTAAATGATTGCTGACACCCTTGGATTTATAGAAAGGCAGATGCTTATATGACTCATAATGGGTGTGTACATGTTCATTCTAAATATCTGTAGTGACCAGAGGTTCTCAGCCGTAGTTCTGGCTGTTATATCCCTTTCCTCATGAAGTTCTGGTTGGCACTTTATTTTTGTTTCTGTTGTACATGTAAATTGGTAATGACTTGATGAACAGGCTTATCTTTTGGTGCTTTGTTTCCTAAGATTCAGTCTTATTGAAGTGTTGGGTAGGGCCGCCAGTTTTTGTTCAGTGGTTAGATTTGGTATGCTGATGTAATTACAAAACGTGCCACAAATTTACCAATCCTAACTGAAGTGATAAACTCAATGACCCTTTCTGAGAGTGCATGAAAGTGATCCTGTGTTGAGTATAATTGCAATTAGATGTGAAATTGCTTGGGCAAGAGCAACACCATTACTAAATTGCCAACAAGAATTGGTAAATTTGACGGGATGGTTCTCATTGTACTCTGTTAGGTTGAAAAAAATGCATGATGTGTCTAAAACGCATCAACTTCTTAGAATTAATTGAACTTTTTAGGCATGCTGTTGTAATTATTGCCTACCATTTTTCTTTACTTGTAGTCCATTACATCTCTCTTCTCTTTTCTTTTTTCTTTTTCATGTTAGATGGTGTATATGCCTTTGATTTATGCTTGATGTCAATTGAAGTGGTACCCTTGAGACAGTACTTTTTCAATCAAAAAATAACAATTCTTTTGTCCCTCAGACTGCTGGAGTTCGATCCATAACGTTTCACCCTGATGGAAGAACGCTATTCTGTGGATTGGATGATAGTTTGAAGGTTTAGCTCTATCCTGTGGAATTTTCTAATATCTTTTACGGTTAGCAAAGAAATTTTTCTCATTTTTTTATTTTGGTTTGACAAGGTGTATTCATGGGAGCCAGTAATTTGTCATGACTCTGTTGATATGGGATGGTCAACACTAGGTGATATGTGCGTCCATGATGGTAAACTCTTGGGTGGTGCTTATTTTCAGAACTCTGTTGGAGTTTGGGTAGCTGATATTTCGGTAAATAATTTATTTCTTTCGTTCTAATCTATTCAACAAATTACTTTGTCTAATCATCTGCCATTCTATTTCAATGGTTGTTGCTGATTTGCTACATCATGCTTTATGTTTGGGGTTATGTACCTGACATTTTTTTGGGATTACATATTGTATATAGATGATGTTTAATGATACGGTAGTTTACTTTTCCTGTCAGCTTATTGAGCCATATGGTGGGGGTGCGATACCTGAGCTGAATGGCCCACCTGAGCAGAAATATGAAGTTCAAGAAAATCCTTCTGAGAAATCCGTAAGCCATAGGAGGTCCAATTCAAATTTCCGCAGCATGTCACCAGATATTGATTCTAAAGACATTAAGAATATCTATGTGGATAGTAAGTTGATCTCTCAGCAACCAATGACTGACCATTTTGTGTTTGATCCATTTTCATGCTTAATAAATGAGTGATGTTTTTTTATCTGAAAATTGCTAGTTCATATTCTTTGACCATGTTATGTTTGATTGGGTTTTTCTTTTGGCTGGAGTTTGGTGCTCAATTGCAAGCATGGAGATTATGCAGAACTTGGTTCTGTTGTTCATTATTGTTTGGTTTTGATGACTGTATTATTTCTGTTGATAGTGCCAGTGAGAGTGTGATTGCAATTATTTAGCTAAGAGGCTTAGCATCAAATTAGTTATTTTTCCCGTAAGCCTCCTTTTCTCCAAACTAAGACGAGCTTGTTTTCATTTGTTAGTCAGTGGACAGACTATACTTGCATACATGAATACATGTTCTCCTCACACACGTGCAATAAATTTTTTTTCTTTTGCACTTTCTTCTTCTTGCTAATAACAAACATTTACTGCATTTGAAGCTGAAGCTTGTAAGCCTGTTACTTCAACAAAAGTTGGGTCTCTTAATTCTCCAAATGCTGTAGACCCTTCTGAACCAAAGGAGATTACGACTTTGGCAAGTCAGAAGCAGGGCTCTGCGGTAAGGGTGCATGCAAAGACTAATGTGTCAGGGGATGCCAAATCCTTCATTGTGCCTATAGTGATACCTCGTGAATATCCTAGTGCAAAAGATAAGGCCGGTTCTAGAAGGGAATCTTTTGCTAGCAGTAGGGCCATTACTGGTACACTTAAGCCTTCCCATATCCGAAGGTCGTCAAATACAAAGTCTGATATGGAGAAAATCTCAACTGGATTGGAAACCATGTCTCTTGGCAGTATGACGACTGCAGTGGAGACTAAAACGGAACCAAACTTCAACAGCAAGCTTGTTTGCAACAATAATGTGAAGGAATTCTCTGAGGGAGAAGATCTGAGCATCAAGAATGTTGGAGAGAAGCTAGAAAAAGCTACATCGCTGACAAGACTGTCAAATCAGGAAAATGGTGAAGTTCTTTTGTGTTCAATATAATAAACTTTGTATCTTGTTACAGGATGTGTGCATAGTTATTTCAATAGTCTCTTCTGCTTTTGTGTTCATTATATTGTTCTAAAGGTTCTTACATTATTGCTTCAAAGACCCTGTATATGATACATGGTTGTCTTTTGTGGAATTCAGTTAGTTTATATATGTGGAAATAGATATGTATTCCTGAAGAAATAGTTCCTAGTAATGCCTTGCAAAAGCAAGATTAAGATACTGTATTATGCTCTACTTTTCCTAGTACCCATTCTGGGGAAGTACAACCTTGGTTAGTGCTTACTTTTCCCACAAATTCTCTTGTTCCTATAATATTGTTGCCTGATTATTTGGTTTACAGATTTGCTTTTTCTTCATTTGCCTAGACTGTGTTTTGAAAGTCATGATGGAATATTGATGTTTAATAGGCTTTGGGATTCACTCCTGCCATTAACTCCATAAAACTGAGCAAAGAATGATGTTATGTTTAATTTTGGTGTCCCCCATCAGAGCTGCTTAGGATCGAACTCTGATAATGGTGATATATTTGATTATCATCCAACAATTCTTCTTTTGTCCCACTGACAGGAATGTAAAAATTACCCAGAATGATTGATTTCACATATTTTCTGTGTTTCAGGTGAAAAGCCCCAGGAGTGCAACAAAGGGGTTATTCCTATTAGAGTTGTGAATGGAGGTTGTTATCTGATCCAGTTACATTATCACATTTTGAAAAGACTAGTGGCAAAATATTGATTTTTTGGTGCTTAACATGTGCAGTGGCAGTTGTGCGAGGTAGGACACGCAGTTTGGTTGAGAGATTTGAAAAAAGAGAGGGATTGAGTAGTAATGAAGCTCAAACGCCTGAGAAAGCTCCTAACTTTAGTAGCGAAGAAGCTCAAACGCCTGAGAAAGCTCCTAACTTTAGTAGCAAAGAAGCTCAAATGCCTGAGAATGCTCCTAACTTCAGTAGCAAAGAAGCTCAAATGCCTGACAGATGTCCTAGTTCAATAACTGAGGCAGCTAAAGCATCTTTGCAGGTATGGTTGTGCTTATATATGGTAATTTTAAATAGTATTGAGCTGACAAAAGTCTTGTTGTGATGTTGATAGTTAGGAATCAAGCTTTACATGAAACTGACTGGATATTTTGAGGAAGTGTTATTTAAGGAGAAGTTGGATATGAAGAAAAGCTTGTGTGCATATTTTTGTTATTATCTTGTGCCTACCCTTCAAATTCAGTGTAGCTAAGACTTGCATCGAATCCATGTGTCTTGAAAGTGTATGTGTAATGAATGCTTGAAAACTTTAAGTATTGTTTGATACAGTACCGTTCAACTTGAAAAAGTAGCGTTTCTTGTGTCTGGATATTCCTTTAAACCTCGAACGTGAATACGCTAATATAGAATTTTGTTTTTAAACCTTTTTTGCTTCAATTTTTTTTATTTCATTTTTGCCTGGAGGTGGCACACAGGGTACAGGAGTATGGGCTATAAGCTTTTAGAAGTACTCTGAAGTTGCTTTTGCATTACTATTGAATGTGGGCTAGCTCTTTCTTTTTTCTGATCTACCTAAACACAATTTTCGCCTGCAATACAGCTACAGCTACATTTACACCGCCACCAATTTTGGCATTCTAATAAGTGTGTCATGATTTCTTTCACCATGTTATGTTACTTTCTAAATACTTAAAATTGATTTGAGACAGTTGCATCTTTTGAGTGCCATAATTATATTTTAATGGCCTGTGATAAAATGGAATTGACACACTATTTGCATTAAAATGAGAGCTAATGTTAGCCAAGGTCTGGACTATTTGTGTTAAAATGCAATTGACGAATCATGTTGCTGAAATCACAACTTCTAGACTTCTAGAACAATGGTTTTGTCACCTCTCTCTCTCTCTCTCTCTCACACACACACACACACACACACAGGCATATCATGATGCTGACATGTCTCTCTTTCTGTGGGTTACATACGCACACACATCCTGGTGGTGACATTTCTCCTGTTCTATCAGATTCGTTTTTGGGTACTTCAGGCAGATTTTATTTTTGGCTGCTTTAGTTACTGGCTTGTTTAACCATTTATAGTTGAATTGCTATCTTGGTTGTTGGAAAAGTTGCAATTCTCAAGAATTATCTTCTACTGCATTCAAGTTGGCTTTTTATGAGCACTTTGATCGTTTTATTGTGCTGTCTGCAGGATAATAATCCACCAAATGCTGGAAGGGAGCCAGATACAGATGATAATCATGCCATTGAAGCGCTGATGCAAAATCATGACGTGCTATTAAGCACTTTTCGGTCACGCCTGACAAAGTTACAAGTAAGTTATTTTGTAGACTTGCATGTGATGCTGCTGTAGTTTTTGGAGGTTTAGCTAGATTTATAGAATTCATTTTTTGTTCTCCTTGGCCATGTGTTGCATTGTATACACGAAGAAGACAAATGGTCTAAACTATATCCATATGGTAGGTAGATGTCGTATTAAGTGCTCCAGAACATGGAGTCAGCTTTATGTTTTTTGGTGAAGTTGAAGTGTTTTAGAATGCTGGTTTTTGGACATCTTTTGTCTTCCTTTTATTAGCTTCCAATCTGCATCTAGCATCATATTCTCTTGAAGTTGACAGTGACCTACAGTCTGTCTTCTTTGCAGGTGGTGCGGCATTTTTGGGAACGCAATGATGTTAAAGGTGCAATAAATGCTATGATGAAGTTGCCTGATCATTCTGTGAGTATCCTCCAGATAGATCATCTGTTTGGTGTTCTGCTTACTTTTCTCCTGTTTGTGCATCATATCCAGTATGTTGTGGCACAGGTACAAGCAGATGTAGTCAGTGTTCTAAAGGAGAAAATGGAGATTATTACCTTAGAGCTCTTCTCATGCTTACTACCTGTGCTTTTAAGCTTACTGGATAGCAAAATTGATAGGTAAGTCCAATGGCAAAATTTCGGCATAAAATGACTCTCTTGTTTCTGAGTCTGTTCTTACTCATTTATTCTCTTGTTCTTTAGAATTGCCTATCTAGTCAATATCCATTTACATCTGCTTCTCAACAATTAAAAACTGGATAGTCTCATTAAAGTAGAAAGTTCAACTTCTTGCTATGCTTCTATTTTCCTTTTCTCTTGTTCATTTTTCTCCTTTGTAGTACGCTCTTCTTGGTTGAGTTAGCCCCTTTACTATGTTTCTTAGAATGTCAAAACTTGGATGCCAATCTGTTTCCATTTAAGCTGGGTGAAGCCCTGTTTATATTTCTAAATTTTGGAGCTGGTCCACGATATAGCACTGCTTCTGCTGGCTAATGAGTGTCTTAGTACTCTTTGTTGACAATATTGCAGGTTGTTGGCAAAACAATGATCTGAGAATGGGATTCACTCAGATTTTCTTCTTTTAACTAGTTCCTAAGCTGTTAATATAAGAAATAAATTGCTTGCCCAAGAAAAAAGAAAGATTACATATAAGCGTTCTGGAAGGTGATAAATGAAAAGAAACTGATATTTCTACCGGAGAAAGTGATTGACACTAAAATATCTTGGAATAGTGAAGAGTGGTTTCCACAAATGGAATCTTTTATACATTAAGTACGACAAAATGTAGAGGGAAGGATGTCTTTATTGGAGAATAAACTGCTGTCATTACAATTGTCCCTATTTTAGAGAAAGCTTGAATTTTGCTTCTTTTTGTTTTTTTAGTTATTGCTCTTGGAATTGGTGCATTAGATAGATACTCTTACTAGTTAAAATCATCTCTAGACCCTTTGTTAGCTGGGTGAGTCATAGGTCCTTGTTACCTAATTTTGATATATTTTGCAGCTGAGAATTTGAATATTCTTATTCACATGTAATTTCTATTAGGCATGCTAGTGTTTCTCTGGAGATGCTCTTGAAACTCATTGCCGTCTTCGGACCTTTAGTTCATTCAACCGTTTCAGCACCTCGTGCTGTTGGGGTTGATCTTCATGCAGAAGAAAGGTATAATTCTCGACCCTATGCGTCAAATGGAGCTTCAGTTTGCTCTTGGCAAGTTTGCAAGAAAAAACTGAGCATGATTACATGCATCTAATTTATGAATTGTATGATAACAGACGTGAAAGCTGCAAACAGTGTTTTGTCCATCTTCAGAATGTTCAGAAAATTCTTCCGTCACTGATTCAGTAAGTTTTATGTCTTTTTCTTTGTGTCTTTGTTGGAGTTACACGTTGTAATTCTGCCCTGTTTTATTGTTGTAAAATCTGGCCAATGTTGCTTTAATGTTTGCCACATGACATTGTCAAGGATTGTGTCTCTCCTCCTTATCAAGTTTTAACTCTGTAAGGATTCCTTACATTAAATGTAGTTTATATTTCTCCTTTATCCTGTAGTGTCTCTGCTCTATCATCGCATATATTATTGGTCCTAGCCATTAGCTCCTCATCTGTGTTTTTATCTGGATCTTGGTTGTAGGAGGGGTGGTGTGGTGGCAAGATGTGCACATGAACTAAGCCTTGTTCTTCGAGAACCGTAATATACTCTTCTATGTGGTATTAACTTCAATGAAGAGGAAATGTACTGCTTTTTGCTTCCCCTTGGATAAAATTCTTTCAGACCGCCTCTTTTCACACGAGGGAAGCATCACAATTTTGTCATGCTGATGTCTGTCTCTGGCTACCTTTTTTGAGTCCTTTTGGTAGCTATGCATACAAGCTTGATGCTCCATGCGGTAAAGCTTGAGGAGGATTTTGTTCAGCTGCAGCCATTATCCCTGGTTCAAGGTGTTAGTCCTCAATATAAAGGTAGTAAATTTCTTTTAGTGATGCCTTGGAAGATGTTGCAGCTGTAGCATACATACATGTATACTTGTGGTCTTACTTAACCTGTAATTACAAGTCAATTTATGTAAATGCGCTTGTAATATTTAATGATATGTATACAGCCTCCATTTATCAATGAAATATATTTCCTATCTTGTAGTCTCACGTGGAAGTGTGATTCTGACCGTCCCTCCCCTCCACATTAAAAGAAAAGACCAAAACAAACAGCTACCTTACAAGTCCTGCTTGCTTTGACATTTTTCTTGTAGTATTAGGCTAATTTGGTACCACCCACGGACAATTAAACAAGCCAATGTAATGGGCTTCAACTTTCACCTCTAATACAGTATGAAAGTCTCCAAGATTCATACATAGTGGAACCTGCTCTTCAGAATTTTCCGTCAATCTCAGACCAGTAGTGCGGAAGACGTTGTACGGGATGGAGTTTCTTGTTTACTATTCATGGGAAGGAAAGCCCTTTCGTCCATATCATTTAACAAGAGTCAATGTACAATGCGTTTGCTTTAGGAAAAAAATACAAACAAGTATGTCATGCCTAGTTCAAACCAAAGCAGTAGGCATTGAAAGTCGCAGCTCTCTGACCCGAAATACTTGCATCAGGGATGAAAACTATGGTTTGAGGCTCAGGATGCGTTGCATGGAATACCAGGAAACTGAAGAATGTGTATCAGCTATTAAATGTTTTGTTCTGTCTCCATTGAACAGTAGGGATCTTAAAGCTGGAAATCTGATGCGTCTAAGTGAAAACCTCTGCTGCTCGACAGGCCCTGAAACCACAAACACAGCCCTAACTCAAGCTACCACATCCCCTTGTAACTGATTCACAACATGCCCAGAAATTAACCCAAATAACCAGGAATTAAAATGTGAAAGGACAGACTAGACAAGTTTAAGATTCAATCCAACTACCAGCCTTCTGTTTCCTAGCACGCTTAACTCTTATCATCTTCTTCATCTGAGCTACAGTATTCCATACTTCATTTTCACCGTGCATCTTGGATAGCATTGCATATACAGCAGGATGGTCTTGTTCCAATTTATAAATTCTGCTGGCAGCAGACTCGCCAATTTCCAAACAAGAATGTAGGCCACAGGCCCCAAGCAATGCCCCCCATACAACCACATCAGGCTCAAAAGGCATTCCCCTAACAAATTCCTCTGCTTTCTTGAGCTGCCCAGCTTTTCCATACAAATCCACTATGCAAGCAAAATGCTGAATCCCTGGTTTTACTCCGTATTTTGAATTCATGGAGTTAAATATCCGTTCACCCTCTTCAACCATTCCTCCATGCCCACAAGCCGAAAGGACATTAATAAACGTAATTTCATCAGGGTTGATTGATTCCTTCACCATTCTCTCGAATTCTTGCAATGCTCTTTTGGCAAGGCCGTGCCTTGCATATCCACCAATTATAGAATTCCAGGAGACCAGATTCTTTTCTGACATGGATTGAAATATATAATACGCTGCCTCAATATCCCCGCACTTTGCATACATGTCAAGAAGGGAAGTCGACAAGATGACATCAAGCACTGTACCAACCTTAAGTATACATGAGTGAACTTGATTGCCTATGAGGAGAGAAGAGCAGCCTGCACAGGCATCTAGCACGCATGAGAATGTGAAGTGATTAGGCCTAGGCCCCGAGTTTAGCATCAAGATAAACAATCCCAAAGCCTCCAAAAAATCCTCCCACTGTACATACCCTTTTATCATTGCAGTCCAACAAACAACATCATTTTCACTCATCGTATCCAAAACAGAGCGGGCTTCACTTAGCATCTTATTCTTGACATATCCATTAATGAGAGTACTCCACGAGAAAGCATTCTTCTCGGGCATCAGATAAAATGCCCTCTTAGCTTCACTGGTTAGCCCAAATTCCATAAAACCAAGAATCAACACGTTCCAAGGCGCCACGTCTTTCACCAAAATCTCATCAAACACTCGACACAACCCTTCTCGATCGCCCAAGTCTAGGTAACCTCTCATCAATGCTGACCCAAGAGAATCATTCAGATTCAATCCCGAAGAAAGCACTCGACAGTGAAGCTGAGGGGTCAAGAAACTGTAACCCGTGTTCAAGAATGCGCTAATCAAGACTGCAAAAGTAAGTTCATTGGGTTTCTCGCCGGCCCTGGTCATTTTCATGAAATACTGGTAAGATTTTTCTGGGTGGTTGGCCTGGCGGAAGCCAGAAAGCATGGTGTTCCATGAAACAACGTCCTTCTGGGGCATTTGGTCGAACAACTCTTCGGCACGTCGCCAACGGTTGTGCCTCATGTATCCAGTAATTATTGAATTCCAGGAGACAATGTTTCTGGACTCAGGATTTTCATCGAAAACTTGGCGGGCAGCGTTTAAATTTCCGTTACGGAGGCAGCCGTTGATTGTATTATTCAAATTCAGTGTGGCACGAGTGGAGAAATGGTAGCGGGAAAGGGTACGAGCGAACATGGCATCCACAAAATCAGCTTAGGGTCCATAGAACTTTACAGAAAAGGTGAAATCGAAATCGTCCTTCTTTTTTCAACAAACGTCCTTCTTCTTTTTTTTTCTCGAAATCGTCCTTCTGCTCACCCGGATTTTGAACTTGCCTCGTTTCTGCAACTTAAAATATACCAGCAATTTGAATTTTTTTTTTTTTTTTACTGTTCTAGAATGAGCTCTTTTCAATTGGTAACATATGTTTGAAATCGTATAAAATACAACCTAGTAAGAGATGAAAATAATCTATGAAACAAATACATATAGCTAATATATTTGGATGTCACTTTATATTGTCTTTTTTTCTGCTTGTTTTGGAAGCTGGAAGATACCTAAAAAAGGAACGGAATAAAGAAGCCAAAGGAAAAATGCATTTTCTTTAAGATATGACCGCATAAAGGCCTCAAGAATACAGGCACGAGTATTATCCACCTTATTAAGTCGTCGTTAAAAATTTACAACTAGACGTGCATTTTAAGACCGTTTAGTATAGATTTTAATTATAAATTGAGATGAAATCTCTCAACCATTGGTGTAATTCATGTGAAAATCTTGACCAAACCATACGATGTATTTGTTTGAAAGGTCTCGAATCATGCCCCCTTTTCTTGAATTGGAATGAAAATTATATGGCTTTAAATTGGTTATTCGATTATCTATGCAGAGGTTTCCAAATAGTACATAGAGTTGATGGTTATTGTGAACATTTATACCATGCATGTTAGTTGATGCTTAAAAAGGTAGTAGTTTTTTTAACTTACTAACACAATACATACCCTGATAATATTGCGGGCTTAATCCCCTGCTAGGCAAATGTATGTCAAATGAATTGTTAATAAGCATAAAGGAGAAAAAGTAGACGAAGAAAAAGAGAAAATAGAAGTAAAACATGTATGCTAAATTTTTAGTAACAATTAATGCAAAGCCAGAATTTGTTAATAAAATAGGAGTTACTTAGAATAAATATATTCTTTTAAATTTCTTATGATAATTTCTTTAATTCTTTTATTATGAAAATTTGTATTTCGTAGTAAGAAAGAAATTTAAACAATAATAAGAATAATAGCAAGAGGCAAGAGAAAAGGACAAACGATCATTGAACAATATTTTAACAATGAGGACATAATTATATATTTTTGCTATCCAACAAATACATTAGACTACTACCATACCATCGGGGGTTAATTTATAGATTTCACAGACACGGGAGCGATTTGCTACTGCCACTTAATTACAAAGGGTCAAAATTTATTTAAGCCTAAAATTGCAAGCACGCAGCAATGACATGGCTTTATATTTTTCGGATTTGGAGCAGCGAACGTCGAAGGCTTGATCCCGTGTGCGCCGTACCAAATAGTAATTGACATCCAAAAGCACGTGCTAATGTCGTTTAGGCTCGAGTTCCACGCAGGAGTTTGCTCCTAATCTTTCATCGGACATGGAAACAGTTAATATGCGAAATTATTATACTATGAGAATTGAGAGTTGATTATACTATGACATATCAAGTCAATGACATAATAGTTGTATTAGGTCAAGGCTCGAAGATTCTATTCTACTATTAGTGTTCAAATCCTTAAAAATGGTGGTTTAGAGCGGTAAACAGAGTATTTCGTACTATTTAGGCGTAAGTCAAAGAATTTTGTATTCTAATATTCAGACTTTTCTGAAAATATTTTTAGTTGCAACTATCGAGGATGTAAGTATTTGTAATTTGAACTAACTATCGAAGGTATTGGCTTATGGGTGTTTTAACAAAATAAAAATAAATTTAGAAAAAATGTTCCACAGAGACTTTCGAGGAATATTAGCCAAATTAATAAAATCTTGGGTCAATTCATTCATTGCAAATAAAATTTGAGATGCAAGTTCGTTTTTTTTTTTTTTTGTACGTCCTTCAAGAGTTTTTTTTAAAAAAGTTTTAGACTATGAGAATTGTAGGGCAGAAATTCCAACCGTCTTAATTAAAAATTGGGTTACTTGATTTTGAGATGTTACTTTAGGTCCGTGATAGTTTTAAAATTTTATCACTTAATTATAGTTCACGAGTTTAAGTAACGAAGTTTAGAGCTTTACTATCTCTTTTGTGACAATTAAGAAGGTATGTTTACTCGATTCTTAGTTATTTATTTGCTTTGGATGCTCCATCGCTTATGACACATAAGTCCACGAGTTCAAGCAACGAAGTTTAGCGCTTTACTACTCATCTTTTGTGACAATTAAGTTTCTTTTTATCTTAGAAGATATTATTTCTTAGCAGAGAAGTAATTGATTGATAATTAGAAATATTTTTGGAGATGAATTACAATTTCAATATACTACACTTTCTATATGTATGTAGCTCCTGTACTTTTTTATTTCAGATCTTACATAATTATACCTTAAATTTGAAAGCTGAAAACCCATTAATGATTGCTGCTTCTCACCGTTTTTTTTTTTTTTTTTTTAAATTTTCTTGTGTTTTCATTGGATTTTTATTACTACAATTACAACTTTTACGTCTTAACGTCCCCTGGCTGCAAGAAAAGAGAGTTAACTATAAAGTCACCCCCCAAAAAAAAAAAAAAGACAGAAAAAATGGTAATTAATTTGCGTCCCTCCTTTTATCTTGAATGGCCAAATAGTATGTGCCACCCTCCTAGTCGGCAATCTTCTTCATTTGAACTGGGGATATGCATGTCATTAAAGATTATGAGGGGGGACAAATATGGTAAGAGAATCTACATGTAAAAGGCACCATTATTGATTGATTATGCCTCCCTTCCCTCGTACTAGTACTAGAAAAAGACAGAGAGAAAAAAGAGGGGGAAACGAAGAGAATTTCCAGGCTAACCCCAACTCAAAAAAATCACACACCACCACCCTCTTTTCGCACACACACACCCACACCCATCCAACATTTCTTTCATCCATTTCTTGCTTCTCTCGATGCCCATCTCCGCCGATCATTCATTTCGCTACAATAAGTACATCCTTTTCTCCTTCTAGAATTCGTCGTCTCCTTTTCTCCCCATCATTTAAAAGTTTTAATTATTATTACTATATGCTATCTTCTCTTTTCTTTTCTTTTTTTGGAAATTGAGGAAAAAAAAATTCTGGCCGGAAAACCACCTTCCATGACCAAAACAACCATTTCTCTTCTAAACCACCTCCACAAAACCACCCTTAGCACGCTTCACGGTCCTTTTTATGTCCTCAAGTTTGTCGAGAACCAAACGCGCCCTTATCTATCTCCCTGGCTTTTGCCCTTTTAGCCTTTGTAGAATCCTGGAAATTTCGAGGTTGTTTTGTCTCCAGTCTCTGTCTTTTGGCTTTTTTCTTTTTCTTTTTTTTTTAACACCGGAGAGAGAAGGGTGATTACTAACGTGCGCCGGTGGTGCGCATGTTAAGATGTTGAAATTCGAAAGCTTTTAAGATTTGAGAGTGTGTGTGAGAGAGAGAGAGGTGGGTGTGTGTTTTGTTTTGCTTGGGCGGCTAACTTTTGATCGTGGTCGTACACGTGGAGGGCGGGAGATGGGAGCGGAGGCGATGGTGGTGGGCCCCGATAAGAGGTGGGGCACATGGGAGGAGCTTATCCTAGGAGGCGCTGTGTTGAGGCACGGTACCCAAGACTGGAACGTCGTCGCTTCCGAGCTTCGTGCCCGCACCCTCTACCCCTATTGCTTTACCCCTCAGGTCCTTTCATTTTCCCCCACACGTTATTCCTTTTTTTAATTTTTTGGCTTCATTTTGATTTTAAGTTATTGAAATGTTAATGATGTTTTTTCTTGTAATCTAGTACAGTAAGTGCGTGTTGAGGAATTAATTATGATATTTACATTTAGTTAAGAAGTTAGTTGCTCGATAGATTTTGTAGGGCCATGTCTTAGCATTTGATAATATGAAATTATTCACTTGGCTATAAAATTATTAGGTAGAGGATAAACATAAGTCGTGATATGCCTTGGGGCTTAAGAAAAGGGGACAGAGATTAATATTAGCAGAGTATTTATTTATGCTTGCTTGTACCACGTGGACTGAGTCATTTATTGCATATTTCCTTTATAGCCCTCCTGATTTCTTCTTCTTTCTTTTTTCTGCCCTTTATGGAGTTTCAAATTTACTCTTTATTTTGGTGGTGGTTATGTGAGAAATGGGGAGGCAACCCGTAGCTTCCCAAGTCACAAGTCATGAATGATTGGTCAATTTGGAGTCTTAGTTTTATGGAAAGGTCCAATTTGACTCTTGGGTGGTTAGGGAATGAGGATTAAGGAATACCTTATTGCGATTTAGAGTAATCATTAGCTACACATGGTCCAAAGTCTTCTTGGACCACACATAATTAAAGGTAAATGCAATTTGGTCATATTATATTATGTTGGGGATGGTATCAAATGTGAACCTTGTTTTGTGGCAAGGAATAATTAGTAGTTCAAGAATTTGTTGAATAACTAAAATATTCCCCATTAACGTCACCGTTGGCTGTGGTTATGGCCCACCTTTGTAAACAGTGATAATCATATAAATTGTTGTAAATTTTGTGATGAGACTTTTGTTTCGTTTTTTTTCCTTTGTAATTGTTGACGTGGAATTTGTTTTCAAATTTGGATGTGATGT
This sequence comes from Coffea arabica, assembly GCF_036785885.1. NCBI lineage: Eukaryota > Viridiplantae > Streptophyta > Magnoliopsida > Gentianales > Rubiaceae > Coffea > Coffea arabica. The sequence goes on along the minus strand of NC_092313.1, from coordinate 11,016,413 downwards.
AGTAATCCATTTTGTTGGTGGATGATGTTATTTGAAGAAATTATGGGCCTGATCTTCATCTCGAGCTTGATGATCGATGTGGTTCCACAGAAAATTAATATGTATGTTGACAAATTTTCTGAGACAACATTCTTTTTTTGGGGGTGGGTGGGGGAGGAAAAGAAAAGAAAACCCGTTAATGAAGCCATTTATAGCAGAATTGTAGGAAGAAGTGATTGGATAGACTTAGGCTGGTAGACCAATGTCGTGAATGCTTGTACCCTTCTCAAGAGTATCATCAATCGTGCACATGGTAGTATATCCACTTGTAGCTATTGGTTTCTCCAAACAAAGAATTTTTACTTTGAAGAAACTCACAATAGCCAGGAAAAGTTTAAAGAGTTTTTGGCTTTTGCGCCATAACCCCTCCTAGAATTAATTATCTCTTAATAATAATTAAACAAAGAATTTTATATGCTCTGATACCAAACACGCATTTATCACAGTTAGTTGCATTTATCATCCCCAATAGATATCAGTTTGATAACTAAAATAATTGTGTATTAGTGGAAGGTTGTTGGCTAAAACTCATTAAATTTGTTGTTCTCATGGGTGTTACTTAGATGCAATGCATTATTTCTTTCAACCTCGTGTACATGTGTACAGTTTAGTATGATCAAGCTTATGGTCGATCTGACAAAAACTTCAATTTGAAATACAGGCCTGCAAGGCCAAGTATGAGGACCTAAGAAGGCGTTATTCTGGTTCCAAGTAAGTGGGACTCAGCTCTTTTGATTTATTGAATAATGGTGATTCAATTTATTGAATAATGGTAATTCAGTTGTCACACACAGATTTATAACTCTGGAGATTGCTACTAAAGTTTGATTTATTAGAAGTAACTTTTTGGTGTGTGTCCTTGTTTTCCTAAGTAAATAGAGGTTTGTTTTTCTGTAAAAACAGGCTCTATTATTCTTGCAACACGTTTAAGCTTCTGGGTGTACGGCATTGAGACTGTTATCTCCCTCCTTTCTTGCTTCCAATCTGTCTCTTACATTTTCACTTTTTTTTTTTTTTGGAAAAATAAGAGCAGCTAGGAATATAATGAGATTCATATTCGGGTTTTGATTTATTTCTATTACTTGTTGGGTGTCCTGTATCAGTGCTTGGTTTGATGAGCTACGAAAGAGACGAGTTGCAGAACTGAAGAGAGAATTGGAGAAATCTGAGGACTCAATTGGGTTAGTGAACTTTTTTCTTTCGATTCATGTTGGTGCTGATGAAATTGAAGTCTAGTAACCAAACTACTTTCTAGTCAAGTTTTCGTCAAACAAAATGGGTTACCTATATCCTCTGCTGCACGGCAAGCAACCAACCCCCCCCCCCCTTCTTTTTTTCTCCTGGTGAAAAGATAAAAGAATTGGAAAAGGAAAATTTGGTCAAGTTCATAGACTTCTTGTACTTTTTTATGGTGGCACTTCAATTACATAATAAATATGAACTATTAAGAACTTTTCGGACCAAATTGTGTTTCGTTACTTTCGTACTTTGGTTTGGTATTGGTATTATGAATAGTTAAACACATAGGGCAGGTCATCGAGAAAGAGTGAATACGTGACTCCAACACATAAGTTAAATTTAACTGAAATTAACATGTGGTTCCACTTATTTTGGTATATAATATGAAAAAAGAAGCAACCTTTACTAATAAAGTTCGTGCGAGGAAAATGAAAGTTATTTTGAGAGGAGTTTTAAGACATTTAATTAGAGTTGGAGGCAGTACATCTTGGCAGTCAATGGCGGAGCCAGGATCCTATGGTGAGGAGATGCAATGGTTAACTTTAGCATAAATCATGCTTTGAAATTTATATAAAAGATGTACTTTGTACTTCGATTTGAAAGGCCAAATACTTCTTCCTCATTAAAGCGGTGTCAATGTTTAGTATGGAATAGGTCCAAAATTCATTTTAGAGGTAATAAGTAAAAATCTTATTTTTTAGGGGGTCAATATAGAATAAGGGAGGGAATGTATAGAACTCAAAAGGATATATCCATGTATAGAAAGGAATTTTCTTAAATCTAAAGAAGGCAATGCAACTAAAGGTAATAATTTTATAAATTTCAGGGGGTGCAAACTTGAAAATTTTAGAGAGTTTCGAGGCCATTATATAATTTTATCAAATTTGAGGGGGGACAATTGCCCTCCCTCAGTTCCATGTGGCTCTGCCACAGCTGGCAGTCCAAGTTGTCATCTTACCTGAATGTTTCGTGTTGATTGGGTGCTTCAAGTTACAAGTAGATTGCTTTACAGAACAGGTGGTGTAAGCAGAGAAACTGCACATCTGTATATGATGTTTGATGTATTTTTACATTTTCAGAAAGCATGTGATGTTCAGGTTTAGTTAGTGTCTAACTGAAATTGTTCTCTCTCTCTCTCTCTCTCACACACACACACACGCACACTTACACTCGTTATCATCATGTTCATCATTATCATAGTATTAAATTGGCTTTTGTTCTTAACTGCAGATCGCTTGAGACGAAGATTGAAATTCTCAAGGCTGAGAAAAGACACTCCAGCAAAGCTGATTGTGGCTCTAATGGGACTGAATCACCTGCTCCTCTTTTAAGATCAGATGGAAACGAATCTTTTGGCAAGGAGACATCCAAGGATGGACTCTCTGCCAGTAGCTTCACCCAAGATACAAGCATTAGCTGGTCATTGTATCGACAGATTCCAGTCTTAGTATCATGTGCAGGGACAGATATTAAGCAAGAAGTTTCAGTATCTTTGGAGGAACAGAAGGATTTACACACAAAAAAGCTGGTAGAGACTGGCAATAGAGAGGGAGGGACTCCGAGGAAAAGAAGAGGTATGAGGAAGAGGAAAGACTGTAACATAGAAGCCAAAGAAGGAAGCATTGGTGAGAGTGACAACCATGGGTCAACTAATGTAGTATCTAGTTCTCGCTGTAAGGAAACTTCTACAAGTGATTGTGATCAGACTATTAGGCTTCCCGGTAGAGATGGCAACACCAAAGGTGCATGCCAGATGAGAAGTGATTGTTTGATCGGCATTTTCAATTCTATTGCGGAGTACAAGGTAGCTTTTGTCTTTAGACATCGGCTTGATAGTCAGGTAATTGCTTTAGTAAATACTCAAACTTTGTTGGTTATGTCCCAAACCCTATTGCGCAAATCTTCTGTAATTTTTCAAATGAATTTGTATCTGTGACCCACAACAGAAGAGAGCAAGATACAAGAAAATCATCAGGCAACATATGGATTTTGACATGATAAGATCTAGATTGGTCAGCTGTTCCATCCACTCAGCAAGAGAGCTCTTTCGAGACTTGCTTTTGCTTGCAAATAATGCCCTGGTGTTTTACTCAAAAAGGACACGGGAGTATAAATCGGCAGTGGCGCTGAGAGATATTGTACTGAAAGCATATCGACAGCACTTCAAGGGTTCTTATAACAAAGCTACTTCTGCATCCCTTCCAATGCGATCATTGTATAATCCTCCTGTGAAGCCACGGAGTGCCCGTCGTCGCCCAAGTCAACCCAAACAATCAGCTAAGCTGGACAAAGCTGAGAAATTTGTTGTTAACGCTCCCAAGGTACATCCTAAACCAGGTGATCCTGATGCTAATGTTCCGCTTCAGTCGTTATTGACGGCAAAGAAAGGTGTAAAACGCCCTCTGAAGGTAAAAACTGCATCAGCTAAACCACAATCCAAGACTCCACTGCCGAAGGACAAGAAAGCTGCTCGACAACGGTGAATATGTTTTAGTATTTTTGTAACATCTTCCCGGTTTTTTGCATTAACTTCTTGCTGTACAGATGCTCTTCTTTTTGCAAATGAGGCTAGGTATGTCAACTAGGTTAACTAGGTTGTATCTGCTGGCCATTCAAGTGAAGAAACACAGTAGATGTGAATGAACTGTTCATAAATAGTTTCAGAGACTCTTCATCATGCGAAGCTCTTGGCAAAATGGTGCTTTAAAACTGGCCTTTGTGAACTGCGCTTTAATGGTTGTCTTGCCTTTTTTTGAGCGATTTGTTCCATAACCACAGAGTCCTAGCAACCAGGTGTGCTTCTCTTCCCCCTTTCTTGGCGCTTTCCTTTTGACATCTACATCCCTCGAGAGAGGGCTGAGAAGCTATATGTATATACGGACCTGAGTGGCTGAATACTGTATATCAAATATCCATGCAAGTTAGTCCATACTTTAAACAAATGTATTTGAGTCTTTATTTATAACAAAAGAAACAACGGATTGTGGAGAATATTTCTGAGTTACAGCAAAATGAAATTCATATTAGAAACATAATTTAGTATAAAACTATTGAACTTGAGGAAACTCTGCGATCTGATTGGAGAACCAATCTCTCAATGTATATGCATCGATAAAGATAGTGATTTTATATTTTAAATATTTCATATTTTTATAATCTAAAAGTTGAGGTCTTGTTTGCATTGTAATTTTTCTTCAAAAAATTTCTATAATTTTGACAAACATATTTTTTAATCATTTTTTTATTTACTTCATATGCAAAACATTTTTATAGTTTTTTTTTTTTACAAAAATTTTAAAAAATAGCAATTCAAATGGACTCTAAAATATTTATTTCACTATTTAACGGTGAATTTAATCTAAGAGTGCGATACCAAAAGGGATTGTAGAATCTCATGAACTTGATTGTGAAAATAATTTTGCAATTTCATTGAATATCTACCATTTGGTTCAAAAAGTTGGGAGTAATTAAAAAAAAGAAAAAAGAAAAAAAGAACGTCTTGCTCGGTTCAGCTATGGTATAAAAAATCGCCACTGCTTTGGTCTCTCAGTTGGGCTACAGTATAATTGGTGTTGGATAAACTGACAAGCGTGCTGGCCTGTAAATGGTAAGAATCATCAAACCCAGACCGACCGTCCGGCTTAACATTGAAGCCTGGGTCCAGCAGTTTGCGTGTGGACATGTAGGCCTGGGTAGAATTCCCTTGGGCTACTAAGGAACTTTTAGCTCTTGCATCGTTCGGGGCTGATCTGCACTGTGTGGGCAAGTTAAGTGCTGTTGTCGGCCAGTTTCCCTTGAGGTTTCTTCTAATCACACTTAGCACCCCTCATGTTTTCAAAATCACACTTAGCAATGACAACTTTGGTATCATTGTCAACCCCTCATTATTTTTGTTCCACTTTTACCCTCCTTGTGAACTCTATTTATGTAGAGTTAATTTCGGAAACCTCCCTTGAGGTTTTCCCTAAATTATGTAAAACTATTCTGTAATTATGTAATATTTTTTGTACAAAGTGTAACTCTAATTGAACTATTTGTAAAACTTACCAACACAGATATGATTATTACATATTGGACCCATATGTACACTAACAACTTGTCACATTTCTATTGTAACGATGTACAAGAAGTTTACATAAAATTACAAAATATTCAAAAAATGTTACACTATTTAAGGATGGTTGATCTAACAACTGTTCCTATCCCACCCCCTAATATTAAATAGTCACGGAGTTTCCAGTGATGTTAACTTTTGGCAATGGACATAGTGTCATTGCCAAAATTGCAATTCTTAAGTGAATAATAACACAATCTAAAAGTAATTCAAAGATGATGGGAATTCATGAGTATATAGCATTAGTAAGCCATTTCTACTTGACAATAGGGTATTGCAATATTAATAACTTACAAACTCCATTCAACTAGGATGCACAAAAAGCTATTTATACTACCTCATTTTCACAAAAATGGAAGAGCAAGTTTATTTACAACTACAACCACATATTGAAACTATTGTTGCCAGTATGAGAATTCATATTCACATTTTTTTTTATCTCCGTTCAGATCAATGTAATATTTTTTAAACAATGTGTAACTCTATGTGAATTATTTGTAAAACTTAATAACAGAAACACAATCTATTATAAAGATGTACAAGAAGCTTACATAAAATTACAAAATATTCAAAACATGTTACACTGTTCAGGCACGATTTTGTAGTGTTACCAAAGTTGGTGGGATGTGAGTTACATAAATAGAGTTCACAAGGAGCGTAAAAGTGGAACAAATATAATGAGGGGTTGACAATGATACCAAAGTTGTCATTCCAAGGGTGCTAAGTGTGATTTCGAAAACATGAGGGGTGCTAGGTGTGATTAGAAGAAACCTCAAGGGAGGTTTCTGATATTAACCCAAGTTTTATTGCTTTCCAACCTTATTAGCTTCGATTCATCATCTAATTAATTGTCTAACAACGCTATAGTAATAGCAGAATCAATAACTACTCTGTGTGGGGGGACATTTAGTTTAAATCTTTAAGTTATTGAATGAGGTAATTGTCGAATAGTCTGATCCTACATATGAAGCAAATGTGGGCATCTCATTTTAACAGATGGAACATACTCCTGTGTTGTAAAACTATCTACTCAACCCTTACAGAAAATGGAAAGAATAGTAGTGTTCTTACTTGGTACTTGCATCGTATCATTTTCGGTTATGTTAGTTCTATTCTATCATCTGATAGATCCTATTTTACTCTGCAGGGAAAACACTTAAAAAGATTCTATCAACCCTAACCACTCATAAAATACACCATCATCTTTAGAAAAACACTCGATTTCATGATGCCACGGTTTTTAATGCAAATTTCATTCAGCGTTGAGGCGTAAGAATTTAATTTCATGCTTCACTAAACCGATGCCGATGCTACCGCATAATTCAATGCATGAACTATGCTATTATTTTTTTGAGGTGGAGGCCGTTAGGAGCAGGAGGGAGGGTTGAGTTGAGTGGTAAGATGAAAGGAATTATGAGTAGAGGGTTGAATATTTGAAACCTCTCATCTATAAGAAAAAGGAGAGAAAGATGGGAGGACTGAACTTTTAATCTTTCTACAGTAACCAGTAGAGAGCATGTATTCTAATGAATATACATTGTCTAGTTTAACTATGATTTGTTAGCAGGGGTCTTTGCTACGTCTCTCTAACATCTAGAATCATAAAAGTGATGGTAAAAATGTATTTGGTTGAAATTGAATGAACAAAAAATTAGTTACGAGACATAACTTTTTTGATTGTTACTAATGTTTTGTGTTTCATATTACCGACTTCTGTCCCATATAGAATGTCATATTTGGCAAAAATGTGTATTTTATAGTAGTATGTGTCCTGAGTCATACCATTCCAAAAACACACATAGAACACCTCAAAAAACTTGAGAACATCCCGAGAAAAGTTTCGAAAACTTAAGAACACCTAAAAAATCTGGCATCAAGAAAAGTTTCTTGAAATACATTTACAGTAAAATTGTTAAAAGAGCACAGATCCTTGTCATCTACTTTTATCGTGTCAGTGCGTGCATTATTACGTAGGAATTACAGAAACTGCAAATTCCAGAATTTAAGTGACTTCTCTTGGAGTTGCCGCAACCGAAAGCATGAGCCAAGCGGGTTCAATCAGGATCGAGACCTCAACAATGACCCGTAACAGTGCAAATACTACCAAGGGAGGTTTCTAATAGTTACATTCACCTTTTTTTTAAGTTTCGAAAATAATAATACGGACCTCTTTTGAACTTAAAAGCTAATGTAAATACTAATATAAAAACTCTAGATACTGACCAAATAACACGTAAAAAAATATAATAAAATTTTCCACTCATTAAAATTTATGTATAGGATTTTGTTATGTTGTATTTATTATTTCAATATCCATATATTTATTGTGTTAGTATTTGCGCGTAAAGGCAGAATAATTGCTACTGCTACCCTTTCCAGATACAAGCCACGTGCCCCAACAAGACACCGGTCTATCGGGTACAACAGCCTGTTGGTAGTTTCAAGCACTAAATATATACTCCACTTACTATGTACCGTTTCCCAAGGCCGTAACTGCAGCAAATTTGGCTCTTATTCCGACATTTTTTTTTTTTTTTTTTTAACAGGGCCTTGGAACTCCTCCCCCACCTCCACCAGCGATCTCGTACGAAATACATAAACTAGTCGAGAAGATAATGGAAGAAGAAACGAATAAAGTATAATCGTGAGTGGGATCCAAATGTCACTCAATCGTTTTCGTGGGACAAAGAAATTGCACCAGTTGTGTATACGTTATATCCAATGGATTGGCATTAAGAACTTCATTTCCAGTTAGTGGTATGAGCACCACTAGGATTAGCAATTTAAACCACATATGTATTAATCAAGCCAAGCCAACCACTTCTTTCAAAGCACATTACTTCTGGGGCATTATTGATGGACCACAAAAGTTAACCTTGTGTGGGCAGGCATGATGAGCCAGAAGCAGTAGTGATTAGTTCAACTAAGCACATACTTGGTTGCCCTACTTTGGGACGATTGATGGCATGAGACGTAACTCTGACCAGTATTGCAACGCTTCCGATACTTGGCGTATTCATATTTTCATAATGGAGTGATCAGTAGTGGTGCTGGTGGCCGCCATAGGATAATTCAAGAATTTAGTGGTCAATACTCAATGCCAATTAGCGGTGCTAATACATTTGGTATGCCTTCTTGTCAAGGTGGCTGACCTAATACATGGACTGGTTTTGGATTCCAACAACTACTGTGATGAGTTAAGAATGACTCATTGAAACTCACCATTATGCTTCAAAAACTTGGTAGGCAAACAAGGCCTTAATCCCTTATGGATGGACAGCAAAATATATATATATATATATATATATATATATATAATGAGTTTATTTGAAAAAAAAAATGGAAAAATTTTCTCATGACATGTCCCTCTAATGGATACCAGCGGTTGTCGTCGAGTAACAAAGAGTTTGACAGCGTTTAATCAAGATAAATATTATATTCAAATCTTGTAGATAGAGAAAATAAGGTTGGGAGAGTCACCCCAAAAAGGATCCAACAGTACTTTGATTCCAAAATTAGTCGAAATCCAATGCAAGGCCATCCGACGCTAAAGGGTTTACATCCCAAAAAAAAAAAAAACCCCTTCGTGTAGAATTTATACATGTAACGTATATATACGGTCAGCCGAAAACCCCTTCGTGTAGAATTTGCCTAGCAAAAGAAATGCTTAGGTTGGCCTCTTCCCTTGTGCCAACTGGGGATTTTTGTCGGAGTCCATTTGGTCTTTGCCAATTGCTGCAATGTGATCTAAGCGGCCGCATGCAAACAAGCAGCTAAAAAGTATGCCCAAAAGTCACAAGGTTTAACAAGATCACGATCGTAGCTTTCCCCCCCCCCCCCCCCCCCCCCCAAAAATGAAAAAGACCATCATGATCGATCGTACACGCAAGGCTTCGGTCGTAGACGTGGGCATTTCACAGGATTTATGTGGACATCTTGTTCTAAGTATACTTTGGACTTCAAATGCGAGATCTACAGCCATGCGGTCAAGGGCTCTGGTTCCTTCAATCTTTTCAAGTTAATGCCGGTCCAAGAGATCTGTTGCTCACACGATCGACATGATCATCTTTTTTGCGTCGCTCTTAGTGACTTCAGCCTTTTTTTATCTTTCCTAGTTTCCTGCCGTCAATGCTCTGGTCAGACAACCTCTTGTTTTAATGGAAAGAAAAAAAGAAAAAAAATTGTAAAAGGATTAAAGAAAGTGTAACGCAGATAGACGTTTAACAACTCATATATATAGTTTCCCTTGAGTCAATTTTTATCATCATACACATTCTTATTAGTAAAGATACATTGGACGCACATAATGTTTTTTTTTTTATATATAAAGAATAGTACTCTACATAAATTAGTAACAATATCTTTTATGCCCATATATATATATATATATAGGTATTAGAGGGTGTTAAATAATTATTTTATAATTATTGTTGAATTTATCGATCCAAAATTGTTAAAGTAAGTTTTTATGCATCGTCTGGATACATTGTTTTTTTTTTTAGATTAGTAGGTTCATATCATTGTCATATGATATGAATTTAAATTTAAAATTCAAATCATCCACATGTGGTGTACATCCGTAATTACTAGTATAAAAAAATCACCATATTATCAGTACATAAAAAGTTAATCCAAATTGTCAGAGGAGTTATAGCGGTGGCGGAGAATTTGCAAAACCATGCGTCCATTTGGTTACATCTTTTTTGAGTTTTGACTAGTTTTTTTCTCTTTTTTTTTATGTCGTCGATAAGCAAAAACATTAATCTAACACTTGAGATATTAATTAGAGGCAAAAGAAAGCAGAAGACAAATAAGTTGATAGAATTCACTTTGTTTGATTTTTATATTAATACCAAAATCTGATGGGATTTATAATTTTAGGACGTTTAATTGTATACGTACAAGACAACTTATCCGCTGGCTTTGGTCGATTATGATCACAAAGCTAGTAATAACTTCCTTTTGAAATAGGCCCCAGAAATTTAATTCAAATTTAAATAAAAAACATCTCAATCTCATAAATGGTTTGGTACTATCATGATTTGATGAGGAGACCCTGGATTTGGCTTGAAGAGACCTTCTCTGCAATTGGTCGGCAAACCTAATATATAGCCTAATAATGAAAATCATTGATCATACAAGGCCAACCTGATTTTTGGCACATTAACTATTGGTGTATGTGCAAAAACTCCAATGTGCTGTGCCGTGACTGAACAGGCGATGAGCAGCTCATGCATTATCTATTCCTTTCGCGTGCATGATCTAGATTAGCCATTTGCTTTTGAGTTTGATAAGACCTACTACTACTAGTTGATTTCTTGTAAGTTGAATTGTCGATTTCTTTCGATTGAAGTGGAAATGAAGACTAGTTCCATTAAGTGGGAAGATTATTGGAAAGTAACTACGGTTAGTTTCTGCTGAATTAAGTGGATTAACCTAATGGAGCCCCTTGTGCTTTTTACGTTTGCTGTTCATATTGCGTCAGAAGCCTATCATCCAACAATTATTGGTGTAATGGCCCCTAAAAGGTGTTGTTGCTAAAGTTTACTCTAATCAATTTGGGCAGCTACCACTAGAAGCTAAACTCTAAATTTGTTTTATTTAACACAAAAGCTCTTGTTTGGGGTGGGGTTACCGAGTGTGTCTTTCAAATTTTCCAATCTTTTATTGCATAAAAAAAAAAAGAAAAATGTCTTATTTTAGTCGAACCAAAAAAGGTGTATATCTATTTTAAATAAAAACAGAAACCTAACTAAACTTCAGACTATAACAAGAATACGTAAATTATGAATAACGTATTCTTATACGTATTATTTCTAGAAGCAATTTGATAATATAACAACCTTGACGTACTTTTTTCTCCTTTGGTTGAGGAAACAAAAAAAGCTTAATCATTAATGTACCAAACGAAACACTAAGGTCAAATAACACTTTGCCCCCCTCCCCCACACCCCACGGGAACCATAGCGAAGTCCCACTTTGGCCACCTAAACCATCCTCAAAATATATGAAAATTTTACTTTCAAGCTGTCCTAAGTATTATTCACGCTTGCCCACTTCAACCAAAAGGATTAACACTTGGATTTAATAATTAGTAACTTTGTATATTATATATTGAACTGATACGAAAGTTATAGTATAACTATAATACCCCCACCCCCACCCCCACCCCTCCCTTTTTTTTTTTTTTTTTTTGTAAGTGGGGTGTCTCGAATTCAAGATCTCTTACTTACATGCCTCCTCCTATCACTCAACCTATTACTCCTCCCCTCCTTTTATAATACATAAAACTAACAAACTTTACTCCAAAATATTATTGATTAAAAATACCCCATATGTGTGTGTGTATATACCTATATATGTTGATAGTAAAGTGATTGCATATATAGGGTATAGTTATAACCTATATAGCCTAGTCTGATGTGCCATAATATCTTTTGAAATATGTAACAAAACTTTCAAATCTTTAACCTCAAAAAAAAAAAAGAGTTATGTAAAAGTTTAATAAATTTGATATGAATAAAATACGTATACCATTTCTTATTCTTGAAAACATATTTATATCTTTTGGGGTTAATTAAGTAAAAGCATGTAATTGTTATTTTTTATCTTTAAACTTGTATTGAACATTATCTTATAGAAAGTTTATTTTGAAGAACTATTATATATATGATATTTTTTCATCAATAATGTTTTAGTAGAAAGTATGTTAGTTTTAAATATTAAAATTATTTTATAACTTTTTGACTGATTCAATATATTATATAAAGAGTTACTAATTATTAAAGCAAAGTGTATGTTTATTTTAAAGTAAATTTTGTATACACTATCATGGTTGAATGAATAATGCATGAGCAAATTTGGATGAGGCATGAGCAAATTTTTTATTTTAAATTCAAATTTTGCACATGTGTCATATATCTAACCGTGATAGTGTATACACTGATAATATGTATAAGATTAATCCTTATTTTTTTGGTTGAATAGAGGAACAAAGTGTGAATAATACTAAGCACAAAGTTGAGAAAAAAAATTACATGTTTTGAAGGCCTAACATTTACTAAGGTAGGGGCCAAACTGTATACCATTTTTGTTTAGGAGGGCAAAGTGTCATTAACCCTAAAACAAAAAGGCACGTGATAATCACATCGTAAAATATTATTTGCACTCCCATTTTTTGTGATCACATTTCCACTATCATTTTAATCATATAGTATTTATTTATTACACTATATCATAAACCAAATAGTGAGAGTGCACATAGCAAAAAACATAGTACATATAATATTTTCCTATTTACATTCCAGAAACTAGAATTATCACTTGGATCTCGACTTTCCTTCAGGTAATAAAATATTAAAATGAAGTGCACATATTATTTGTCAAACAAAAATATGCTTCAACATATTTGGAATTCAACAAACATGTTAGTGCCTCGAACCCAAAATATCTCCAATGGCTTGAAATTCACTCAAGAACATGACCCCCTCAGTACCTACAAAGCCCTGTTAAGTTGTCACTTTGTGATTCTGAGGTGATCCTTACGCCTCCTGTAAACTAAGGTCCCAAGTCCTAAGATGCGATATTGATAATGAACTCTTTTCTGATTGGTCGTTACCGGCTTCACTCCAACTCCTTGCCTCTAGGATAAAGAAACAGACCCAATTATACTGATCTACGGACGATGGATAAAACGATAGATTTTCAGTCTTTGAAGAGTTCTAAAGAGACACGTACACAAAACCGTAATTACTAGACATGCGTACCAAAACGACTTGCTATAACTATAAACTACTGCAACATAAACATATTTGAGAAGTTTAGTTGTTAGTATCAGTCAAATTCGAAAAGGGTAGGTGGATCTGGTGTTTAATTGTCTTGAAAGGCTTTGAATTTTCGATCCAAGGGCATGTGATATGAATTGCTATTTTTAGGAGTTTTTGTAGAAAAATTTACTATAACGACTAAATGTATGTAAGTTAAAAATGTCATTTTCACAAAAAATATAAATAATTTTTTTTTTTGCAAAAAATCACAATCCAAATAAGAGTACCTCAACTTTGCATGCTTATCCCGGGCAAGCAAAGTAGAAAAAACAATTTGAAAATTAAGCAGAATAGAAAAACCAATCTGAAAATTACATACTAACCAAGTACTAGTAATAACCAAGTGTTATTATTTAAAGATTCCTCATTTTAGAAAAATGAAATCTTAGTTATTTGTGTGAAAAAAAGTAAAGCTACTCAACAGTAATAAGCACTCTTCGGATATCTTGTTTGGATTGCTTCATATTTCCCCAATTTTATTTGCTTACATCATCTTTACAATTTCCAATACACCTTTTTATCTTTCCAATATCTTTTTATCTCACATACGTCACATCACAAAAAGTGCTACAGTAAAAATATCCCAAATAATCCCAAATAACTTACAATCCAAACAGATCCACTAGTTATTATTATTATTTTTTTGTTCCATGAAGAACAAGCTTCTATTATGAAACTGACCGCACGAAAATTAGTACTGAATCACCACCACAATAACCAAAATAAAAAGGGAAATGCACTCATCTTGTTAAACACAGATTTAAAAAATAATTTGGATTGCCATTTTTTTAAGTTTTTCGTAAATATAATATTTAATTATTTTTTATCTTACATATATCAAATCATTACAATACATCTTTCTTTAAAAACATCAAAAAATAGCAATCAAACGGGTTCTAATATACTAATATAGTAGTACAACACTAAATGTACCTGCAAACCACATAGTACTAAACAAAAATTAAGGTTAGATTAGCTACGTGTACCCGTCGGTGGTACATTGTACTATAATATACCACTCGGTATTATAATAATGTATAACAGAGAAAAGTAGTCAAATAAAACGTATGCATTATTATACTATAGTATTATTATCCGTCTATTAAAAAACGTAGATATACATGTTATCCGGGGAAGGGTGCAATTAGGCCAACGGCATGGTGGACCGGTGCCCCTGCCTGTGGCTCTAAATTCTACTGCTAATAAATATTTCGTTTGTATCATAAACACATTTTTCAATTCATTTTTTTAATATTTTTAATTATTTTTTTATCTCGTATATATCATATTATAAAAAATATTATGGTAATTATTTTAAATAATATTTCAAATAATACTCTACCCAAACAGATTAATTAAATGTTTTATGGCCCTTTACTCGTTCGTTTTCTAGTACGACGACCAGTTTTCTTTGCTTACGTCGACAGTAGTAAGATTGAGATCGGAGAGATCCTCGTCGGCGACGAAACACACACACTCACACACTAACGAATGTGCTGACACATAATATTCTCTTTTCTTTTCTTTTTTTGTTTGCTTCTCTTACTGAATACTTCCCGCTTAAAAGGTGGCGATTCCTTCTCCATCCCCTCGTCTTCCTTTTACTCTTTCCTCCTCCCCCTTTTTTCTTCTTCCTTCTCGTTCTTTGTCTATATACTTTAACACCATATTTATTCCCTTTTGTTTAAAATTTTTTTTTGAGGTAGAAAAAAGCCAGTTCTACTTAACTTTAATAGTGAAGCTTAAATTTAGTCATTTTTAAGTCTCTCAATTACAAGTACACTAAAATACACGCACTAGTACGACAGAGTGTTAATCCAGTTGAATTGTTGCAATCTGGCTTTTGCCGGCCATCGGAGGAGGAGGAAGAGGAGGAGCTTCTTCAGTTTTCCAGCTGAAAAAAGTTAAAAAGGGGAGAAGGGATTCACTGACACGGTGGTGCAGAACTAGTCACGTGTGGATCGCGCGTTTTCTCGCTCGACCAATTCCATTCTTCTTCCTTTTTTTTTTAAAGGTATTTATTCGCTATTTTTGTTGGATTATTTTCTTCTGTGATTCATTTTTTCCTTTTTTTCCCCTTTGCCATGGCGTGTTTCTGATATTGGGATGGAAATGTTGATTAAGTTGAGATCCATGGATTAATTTAAGAAGGGGGGGGGGGGAGATTAAAGCTATCTCCTTTTTTAGTTTCTTATCAAGTGGGAAATGAAAGGTTTTATCTCTTTTTAGTGTTTATCTTTTTAATGAAATGTTTTCCATCATCTACTTGGTGCTTCCTTTACTGGACGCTAGCTACAAATGTGTTATATACTGATCACTCAAATTTATTAAACGTCTTCATAGAAAGATGGCTTAATATTGAATTTAAACGCTTCATTTTTGCTGCTTTTGTGCTACGTGTTCATTTTTCTTTTCCCTGCTTAATACTAGTTCCCCCTCCTCCTCCTCCGTGGTAGTAGTATCATCTTATTTTATTAGCCGTGTAGGAGGCAAATAATAAAAGGGCTAATATATATCTTTGTTATTTGAAGGTTTTTTTTTTTTCAATTGAAATAACAAAATTGGAAGTGGTCCGACGAAAGTTGAAAACTTAAGCAATAAAACACAAGATTAAAAACAAGAGAACATAGTCAATTTATTATGTCCCTGCCACGTTTTGATCTTTGAGATCAATACACTTGAACATCCATTTAGGCTGAACAGTTTGGAACATTTTTGCTGCCTCTTGGTAAGTGGTAAAGATAATGCCCGGGGTAATGTATTTCTGCCCTCCCCCCTTTCAAACGTCCATGCGAGCTTGTTGTTCAGCCTGCAGAACAAAGTTGTCTTGCGAACAGTTTGACTAGAATTGCCTCGTGAACATTGAAACACATTGTAGGCTTGGAAAGAAATTTAGATGCAAATTTGGATAATTTTGGGCTCTTTTTGCAGCTTGAATAAATAAAGACATGCAAAGGTAGGGAGGAATAATTAAGGACATTATTCATGTGTTTCTGGTTATTTCTTGAATTGCCATTCCTCCCTTTATGGTTCTTAATTGTTCTAATTTGACTGTAAGCTGTGTTAAAGGGTTTGAGTTTACGTGATATGCCATCTTGCAAATTTGGGCGATTGATTGTTTTGAGAAGTGTAATCGTTTGATGTAGAAGGAGAATGGAATGTCTTTAGCTATTGTAACTGAGTTAAAAGTTGTGCTGTGTTTTTTGGCTTCTATTTTCTTCCATTGATCCTTCAGCTTGATATGCATTTCTTGCAGTTTGTTATGAGATTCTTTAAAAGTAATAGTTGCCTATGAGGGCATCTAAACCATGGTGGTGGCTGCTGAAAAAAAGGCTCGCTATATTTGATGGGGTTGGTTCTATGATCCATACACTTCTGTTCAATTCACCATAAGCTGGGTAGATGTGATTACAGATTACTTGAGCATTGTGCTTTGATGACCATGTAAGAATATCACAAGTTTTAAACTAATGAAGTGGTGATGCAGGGAACATGTGGAGCAAAGATGAAACCACTGCCATTTATGGTAGTTATCTGTACATTAATGTTGTTCGTGGTGTATAGGACCACTAATTATCAGTACCGACAAACAGAGGTATGTAGAGATGTTGGCTTAAATGATTTTAAACCATCACTGCCATAATTCAAAGCAACCACCCACAGCACAAGCATAATTTGGTGGTGCTATAAGCTCGAGGATGAATCTATGTGAACCTAATCATATTGCAATCTCTAAGTCTCTGTTCTGGATAAAAAAATTAATTGAAAATTTTATGTGAATTAAGAGTTGCAATGATCAACTTCTTGCTCTCCTGTTCATTTCAAATTGCATTTTTTGTACCAACCTGGCTGCTAATATTACATACTTTGTTTTGTCGTAAACTGAGTTTTACTTCTATAGAATCTTTACAGCTAAGGACCACCTGTGTTCAGTTTTCATGTTCCCTTTCCTGTGCACTTACTCACTCCCTGTTTCCCCTTTCCTTATCAGATGGAGTCAAGATTAAGGCCTTTTTTTATGCTAAAGGTATAGACTTCGGCATACGTCATGCAATTCTTTTCAGTTGCTTGCACTTGATGGTTGTGTTGCAGCATTGCATTAGCAGTTGGAATTTCCTTGAAGTTTATTAACTTAATGAGATCTGTTTGGTGCTTTTTCTAGGATTCTGGTATACCTACTACGAGTTTGAATGCATTACCTCGTGGCATCATTGAGGCCAGATCGGATCTAGAGTTAAAGCCTCTATGGTCAAGCGATAGTTCAAGAAAAGAGGTAATTATTCTTGAACTATAATTCAGTATTTCCTATTTCTTCTAAATTATGACCGCTTGATTTATCATAAACTGGTCATTATTCATGTGCTTAAGGTAGATCCTCTTTCTATGCTGAACATCCTATATATTTGCAGCTCAATACTCCCAGTTCTCAGTGCTTATTGGCTATTCCAGTTGGTATTAAGCAGAAGCGCAATGTTGATAGAATCGTACAAAAGGTATTACATTTTGTTGGTGCTTGATTCCTAGAAGTTTAAACTCTCTGGATATATTTATTAACTTATGTTTTTGTATTCAGTTTCTTCCAGAGAATTTTACAATTGTTCTTTTCCACTATGATGGCAACGTGGATGGTTGGTGGAACCTTGAATGGAGTAAGAAGGCAATACATATGGTTGCCTTCAACCAAACCAAATGGTGAGGATGCTTATAATGAAGTGTTTCCTAATAGAGCATTGTAGCAAATAAGAGATACAATTGTTCTACCCATTAAGTGCTAGAAATTGTTCAGTGTTAATTGTGGTATTTACTGGACCAAAGATTGTAGTTTTCATGCCAAACCTTGTTGATGATTTATGCCTCCAGTGTTGCCTCAAATAACATCTACGTATCAGTTCAGCGAGACTTGGACCTAGTTGATCATTAAATGGCTTCCTCTGTCCAACTTATTAGCACTATTTATAGTTTGTGCAACCTTGTGGTGTATACAGAAACTTGAACAGGATTAAATCTCTGGATTAAGGGTATAGATAGACTGCCTCTTCCAATCCTGGCGTCGTCGTAGTAGTTGTAGTTGTGGTAGTAGTACTAATAATAAGAAAGAAGCTCTTTTGATCCTGATATTTTGCCGGTTGAACTTTGAATTTCTGATTCCATGGTCTTTTATATAGAATATGTAGCAAAGGAGAATTTGCATAAAAGTTCTTTTTTGTAGTTCTCAGTTAAGCATCTCATGTGATTTCAGGTGGTTTGCAAAGCGCTTCTTACACCCAGCTGTTGTATCTGCTTATGATTACATATTCTTGTGGGATGAAGATCTTGGGGTGGAGCATTTCTGCCCAAGAAGGTACAGTAGTTACTCTCATGCGGTATCTTTTGTGCTTTCTTTGTAGAATGGGCATCCCAAGAGAGGTTTGTGTTTTTCCCCCCTTCCTCTGATCCTGAGAGGAAGAAAACAAAAACAGCCTGCGAGCATCTTTTGTGCTTTCTTTGTAGAATGGGCATCTATCACCTATCTTTTAGGATCACTAGACCCATTTTCCTTTGGTTCTTAAACTCTATTTACTAAAAATTTCCATCACTTTTGTTTGTGGAAACATTTTTAAATGCTTTCCCTCTCTGTCAGTGCCACATATGCTTCTTGCATATAGGGATGAGCAATGCTTAACTCCTCTCCTCTTCCTGTGAACTATGGTCTTGCTTCAGTCTGCATAAGATTCATTTGACTTCTACTTAGATGTTTCTAATTAACTATTTTTGGAGTGAAGACTTCAAATGTGTAATACTGCAAAGTTCGGACTATAGCATTGCAGGGGATGGGAGAATCCATTGTTTTCAAATTTAGGCTGCGCTGTAGTTGTATGATGTTCTTGGTGTTCTTTGAGCAATGCCTGTAACCTATAAAAGAGGTATATCGAGTTGGTTTTTACTTGCATTTCTTTTTTCTTCTTAGATACTTGGAGATTGTAAAGGCAGAAGGACTGGAAATATCTCAGCCAGCTTTAGACCCTAATTCTACCGGTATACATCATAGAATTACAATACGACAGAGATCAAAGAAGTTTCACCGGTGAGTTCAATAATCGCTGTGATATGATGCTAAATTCACCTTGTAGATGCTTTTAAAGGTGCTAATGCTTTAACTTAATGCAGAAGAGTCTATGAAACCAGAGGCAGTACGAAATGTTCGGATGCAAGTGATGGGCCACCATGTGCTGGGTAATTTTTTTAGCTGTCTTCACCAATTGCTATCTTGCAATTAGCCAGTATTCTCACTTGTTTACTAATTTATGAGTACCAATGTGAATTGGTTTATTTGGTATGCTTCTATCAAGAAGGTTTTTACAAATTGTTCAGGTTGAAGTTGAATTAATTGGTTCAATTTTGCAGGTTCGTGGAAGGAATGGCTCCTGTCTTTTCAAGAGCTGCGTGGCATTGTTCCTGGCACCTAATACAGGTGAGATATTTTAAAAAATCCATCTGCTTGGTATAGGTTTTGCTTCAACATATTTTGACACGGTAATTCATAGCTTTGTGGCAGTCTGTCATTGAGAATCTAATGATTTATCTTGGTATGCATGTGAATTATGTTATACTTGTGGCCGTGGCTGTGGCTTTTTGTCCTTTTTTCATGTTGAGAAAAAGAACTAATTCTAATGATTGTTTTAGATTGTGTCCTCCTAATGTTAAGCAATTTATGAGTCTGTGTTTGTCTTGTCAAGGTTCATATAATTCTTTGAGTAATTTGTGTGTTGAAACAGTTGACTAGGAATTTTACTGTGTCTTTTACTTTTTCTTAGGCCTATTTTTATTTTTTCCTGGTTTCCCATTTTGGCTGCTATTGTGAGCAGAGATGGATGATATAAGCCGTTTTTATTAAGCTTTGAAACTTTAGTTTTTTCTTTCGATTTACTAAAGTTTTGCTTCATTGCATTTTTTTTGCAGAGTGATCTTGTTCATGGATGGGGAATGGACATGAAACTGGGATATTGTGCGCAGGTGAGATATTAAATTGGGTTATCCTACAATGTTTTGACGTGATAATGTTATGAACTTCATGTTCCTTTTTATCTATTCATTACATATGCACTGTTATACTAAAAAGAACTTTTGTGTATGTCTATGTAATTTGTAAAAGAATCCAGTTTCTTCTGGACATGAAACCTGCAGAACTTTTTTTACTGTTACTCCCAATTTTTCTTACCTGTTTGGATTGGAAATTATGGCCACTTCTTACAATGTTGAAGTTGGTTTTTTTTGTGTTGCTTCTCTATTGCTGCAAAATTGGATGTGCTGGCTAGTCAAAGTGGCTTGTTTGAGTCTGTCGCTGTAATGCTTAAGTTACAGGATGATGGCATCTTTATGCAAAGTTATCACCAGAGAGAGAGAGTGTGTGTGTGTGTGTTTGTGTGTGTTTGTGTGTGTGTGTGTGAGAGAGAGAGAGAGAGAGAGATCTCCTCTCTGTAATGGGGTTTGGTTGACATGTTTCCTTAGGGATCTGATGACGGTTTGCATTCTTACAGGGTGACCGCACGAAAAATGTGGGAGTGGTTGATAGTGAATACATAGTTCATCAGAGTATACAGACATTGGGAGGGAAATCTGCCAAAAAGGTGATCTACCTATTCACTTCCTTCTCTTTTCTTTTAATGTACGAGGTTGTTATTTCATGGCATGGCTACACATATGCGACCATTTTACATGCTACAGCTCACATCAATACTAAGTCACTAACTTTTCTAATTCTGTTTAGGGGGCAGAAGTTTTGGTCCCTGATAAGCTACTTCATTATTGATATTTCACTTCTTAGATGTTTAAATTGCAGATAATGAAAAGCTTTAAGTTTTCTGTCTTTTTATTTTTCCTTAAAATGTTTAAAATGTTTTTGTTGGATTCTGGTAATTTGGGTTATATGCCTTTAACATTTTGGTTTTGAATCGCAATTAAAGAAATATTTCCTTTTTTTTAATCTATGCAAAAATCACCTTAGAGGCTATCTTGGAGAAATTGACTTCTGGTGAAACCCAGCCGCAACTTCTGTTAAAATTCAGCCTTGTTTAAAAACAGAGAAGTGGATTTTGACCTTAAAAGTTTTATGAAACAAGATAGACTGCAATATCCCTGTGGGGAGAAGAAGAAGAGGGGCACATTGTTTTCCGGATTCCTGATCTTTGATGCTTGGTACTCGTTCCACTGCAAAATCCTCTCTGAATGAATAATATATAGATACTATGTGGCCATTTAAACTTTAAAATCACTTCAGAATTTTACAATGACAAAGTCTTCGCTTGATGTTTCTGGGTCTAGCATGACCTCCATTATTTCCAGGTTCTTTTCTTACCTTTTTGTACCAAATCCCAATTTCAATGACCATTGTTTTATACAGCATTAGCCAAAAAGCTGGATCAGGGTGGTAAAACCTGCACCCATTAGTGCAAGCATATGCAGTAGTTTATCAATCCACCTGTCTTTACAAAGAGTCTGCTGCAATAATGAGTATGACAATAGACAACGGAAGGTTTGAGGTAATGAGACTGGCCAACTATGGTGGAGGAAGAAGGAATAGAATTTGGAAGTAAGGAATGGAGACTCCTAGATAAGTTGATTTCTTTAAAATGGGCTTTGGAAAGTTGATTTTAGAGAAATCGATTTCCACGTTTTGTGGAAAATGAATTAAAAGGACAATATTTTTTGACGTTCTTCTAAAAATGAATTCTTGGTAAATAGCCCCTGAAGATTTGCATACCTGCCCTCAATTATAAAATAGCCAGCCACCATACAGAAAAACAGATACCATCAAAGATCAAATTCCACGAGGCACAAGGCTTTAAGGCTTAGCCTTATAATGACCTAGTGGAATTAAACTGCCTGCGTGTTTTAGGATAATTCTAGTACTTAAGTTTTCACTCGATTATTAAGCCTTTAGTTCGCCACCATCTATCATCAAAGTTGCTGGCTATTTGACTGATTTGCAGTTTCCTTTTTGTATATTGCTACTAACTTCAACAAGTGAAAACACTCTAGCAGTTGCTACTAACTCCAGTAAGTGAACACACTCTTATGGTTGCTGTACAGAGGTGGTTGACTGAATAATTGAAATATGCCTAATATATGAATCCAACTCACACATCTGTGTAGTCGTGGCCTGCATGTGAGGGGACTCTTGTTCAAAACATAGTTTCTCAAAGCACTGTTGGGCTGATTAACCTACCCCCACCTATGTATCTTTGATAAGACAGATAGTTTCAGATGGTTGAGCTAGCAGTTGAAATAGATATAATGTCAATATTAAGTAGCTGCTAAGGATACGAGGGTTCCATTAAATAACTTCTAACGCTTACATAATTTTTGCTTCGTCACGTATTAAGGAAGAGAAATCTTCAATTACATGGGAAACAAAGCTATATAAAGCCAATGGCTGCAAGAAGCCTTATTTCAGAAAAACCAAGGCACTGAACCAAAAGATTACTTTTCCTGATCCTGAAGTTGCTTGTATATGCATTGAAGAATTTTGACATATTGGTAGTGCACCTAGTTTTTGCTCGCAACTCAGTGCTAGGTTTTTGGTCGGGAGGAGCTTACGATTTCAGGTCTTGGATCTGTGCCTGATTTGCTTACCATGTATACTCCTCTGTCTCGGTGCGCTTTTTAACAAGTTGATGACAAGGTAATGATAATAAAACATTGACATCCATTGACAATGTTTGATCTTTGTGCAGACCTCAATTGCTGGAGGGTCAACAAAGGTATAGACTTTATCTTATGGTTGCTTCTTTATCTTGTCCCTCGTTCTTTGTGCTATGCGTCTTGCATTTACACATCGGGTTCTTTTTTTATCTCAGAGGCATGAAGTTGATGTACGATTGGAGGTGAGGCACTGGATCACTGATGTGCTGCTTTCATCAGTTGTATTCCTGTTTCTCTTGAACCTTGTAGATCTGTCTAGAGAAAAAGACCTTAAGATCATACACATTACCATGAAGTGCTTTTCGATAGAATAAAAGATTCATGCCCCCCTAACGCTATCATTCTTCTTTTGCACTTTGTGCAGGTTAGGAGGCAATCAACATCAGAGCTTCAGACATTTGAAGATCGGTGGGAGCGAGCCATTAAAGAGGACAGATACTGGGTGGATCCATATAAAGGAAGCCAAAGAAGGCGGCGGCGATACAGCAGAAGACGGCATCATAAAGCGTAGCCTTAGTTTGTCCGATCACTCAGATTCACACCCTGTAGTTCTTAGTCTCTGCAGGCTATAATGATCATCATCATTAATTCATTATTGTTTCAATAGTGCCATTATTTATTTGTGCCGGTAATTCATTTTTTTTTTTTTACTAATGTTACAAATGACTCCTCACTAATTCCCCTTCCATGTTTAATGCTTCATGAAACGGCCTTTGTGTCATGGGATATGTAAAATCTGTGTTTTGATGCATATTTTATGACGTCAAAACCCCATCATGCCATTGGAAAATCATGACTCAGTTAATACTACTAGTGCCTGCCATGGTTAGGGATGGCGGTCTTCAGTTACATCGACCATGTTGTTGCCATCTGCTTGATCTGTCAATGAATGCTTTCGGATGCAATACCAATGAAAATTGTTTCCCAGTGCGTCTCTAATACGCCGTGGATTCTTGAGATGCTGGAGTAGCCAGGACTATGGCGTTAACAGCTCGTTTTTCCAACCCAGAATATGTTGGCTCAGGACCTATTTCCAACCCTGATGACGGTTTGGTGAAACTGTGGCCTTCTAGATGGTACTGAATAATATCGCAGGAAAAATAGTCAAAGGGCCTAATTGACAAGTGATTTGAGGATAAACCCAAGTGCTCCCCACGGCTTCCGCTTTGCCGGTCAAAATTCAACTATCTTTTTGTGGCTGCCGCTAACTTTTGCGTTGACTGGTTGGATTGTAAATTAGTAACCATGGATTGTAAATTAGTAACCATGGGCTCCGTTTGGATTAGCTGTTTTTGGGGTTGTTTTTAAAAAACAGCACTGTAGCATTTCGTTTTTGAAATACAAGTCTGTTTGAATTAGTTGTTTTTTAGGTTGTTTTTCAAAAACTATGTGAAAAACTTTTACTGTAAATATGTTAAACAGAGTATCATTTTTTTTTTTTTTTGAATCAACAATCACAGTAGTGTTACTTCATGACCACGCATTTTGACAAAAAATTGAAATAAAATAAAATAAATTTCGTTTCAAAAAGATTGATTACCTTTTAATTGGATTTTCGACTGTTCCAAAATTAGTGTGTGTTGAGATATAGCCCTAATTTTAGATTAGTTCCCAAATTTTCAACTAAAACAAATGTGGCAAATGTTACACCTTAAAAATGTCAAGGCTAAACAAATGGTACACTCATTTGCCCCGTAGTAAAAGTTTTGAATATTTTAACGGGATGTCTAATCGATATTTGTTAATAGATCTAAAATTAAACCTAACTTATCACGTGAATATACACAATTATAATTATTATTGCACTTCTATATTTAGATACTTTTTTTTAAAAAAAAAACTAACACTAGAGACCCATTAGCCAAACTCAGGAAAAGTTAATTATATATTATTGATTAGGCTACTTTTGGACATGGTTATACTTAACGCACGATCTACCTATATGTACATTAGCCAAACTCAAGGGAGGTTTCTGAAATGATCCCTTGAATATACAACAACTTGGAAATCATGTCAACTGCTATATCATTATTTAGTTGATTGATTCCTACATGCAATAAAGACTAGCTTCACCTCAAAACTCACATAGCTAATCCCATTTTCTGAACTCTGTGGCATCTACCTATCATCAATAATGATCATTTCGTAGGCACCTATTGGAGCAGTTGAGACTCCCGTTTGGAGACTCGTTAACACGACTTATAACTATCTAACCACTTCGTTATCAGAACGAAAAAAGAAAAAAAAAATGGTAAAAAGCAGTTCAACGGGAAGACAGGTTTATGAAATTATTCAACTTAGTCTGCGTTTGATAAAAGATAACTGAAATCTGAATCCATTAAATTATTAAATACTAAATTTGATACAATTGAGTTTATATCACATTAAGTGATAAGTAAATAACATTTAACTTAGAGGATTCAGTACCATTTAATTAATTCAGATATTCTATTTTGTTGTTATCAAACGCAATTAAACATATTAAGATCTGAATTCATTAAATTTAAATACTGAGTTAAGTTATCAAACAAGACCTCGGTTTTTGTAGTACTAGATTGGCCGCAGTAGAAGTTTTACATTCCAATGAAAATACAACATAATATACCGAAGAGTTGGTAAACATAATAACGTATCCAAAAATATATTCCGAGTATAGCTTGCTGTTTTTTGAGATCGTCACGTAATTATCTTATCTTTTTTTTTTTTTTTGGATAACTAGTAAATTGGTTATAAGAAAGTATTCACTGGTAAGAAATTTTGGAAATCTTAAAAGTATAATGCATTTAAGATCAGTGGATCGCACATGAAACGAAAGAGCTTGAAATGTTATTTAGGTAAGTTTAATTTGCCTCAAATGTACATGTTGAGTAATGCACCTAGATTGGCTCTAAGAAACACGAGTTAGGTAAAATTTTCTAATGGGAAAAATACTTTGGTCGAACTTTGAAGACAATTTAGATACGCAAATCATATAATTTCTAATGGTACAAAAATGAATATGAGGCTAAAAAATCATTTCCATCGTTGAAAAAGTTCTTGGACATCTTGATTTTCCGTTTAAGCTCAAATTTCATTTTAATTTCCATCCAAACCATGACATGAGCCCTTTTTTTTTACCATGATCACTTGGCCAATCCTAGTGGTTAATAATTTACGAAAAACTTTATGAACTACCAAATTAACCCACCAATAGCGTATGGAAATTCATGTATGAGATTTAAATGCGCATAGCATAATCTTGGCCAATTCTTTTAATAGTTATAGTTTGGTAAATTATGGGTTCGGAACAAAAAGATAAAAAGAGTAGAACGGTTAATATAGGATCACAATTTGCATCCAATTTTATAGGACAATGTTCTCAAATTGTAATATCCATGTGTATTATTATAGTATTTTTAGGATTTGATGTATGATAAAAACGTAATTGAAAAATGTATTATGAAAAAATAGAAAATTTTTCTTGGAAAAATAGCGATGGAAACAAGACCAAGACAAAATTAGAATCAAAATATTTCCGGTGGCAAAGTATTTCTTTCCCCAATATAAAATTTAAACGGTTCTCCTTTCCTTTTCCAGGTGGCAGTAATTTTATCGGACAAGGCAGAGAAGAAATAGGCATTAAATTTCTAATGTCGTCTTAAATTCAAAAAAAGCACTCCAGGATTGGCTGACCAACAAGCCAAGGGCGGAGGACAAGTCTTTCATTTTCTCTTTCTACGTTTTCAACTTTTTCCTTTCTTGCTTTCTTCCCCAATTTCACATCTGGTACTAGTAGTACATTATATTCTCCATTGTAAACTTCAATACTAGTTGTAAAAAAAGCCAAAAGGGTCTTCTCCATCTATCTCTCCAGCACTTAGACACCTCATATATTTTGAATCTTCCAAAACTCTTCTCCTTAATTTCTTGCCTGCTAAGCTTTTTGCTTTTCTCTTTTTTTTTTTTAATTAGAAATTTTAAAAATATACTTCTAGTGCTACTATTATCAGATCTCCGTAAGCCCAATAGTAAACAAACTCTCTGCAATGGCTGGCCGTTATGATCGGAACCCTTTTGACGAGGAAGAAGAAGTCAATCCCTTTGCTGTAAGTTTGCTTCTTACTTTACCGTCTGATTTTGTACTAATTTCCCGTTTTATGTAATTATGCTTGAATTTTGGGTTGCTTGGTGGTTAATCTGTATATCGGTATGCGGGCTTTGGGTATTATGTGCTTTCTTAGCCGTGAGTTGGGTGGATTTATTGAGGTTTTTGTGGACTGTAAGATTCTTGGCGGTTGATAGCATGAGCGGTTCTATCCTGAAATTTGGAATTCTGTTATAGTGTTTCTCATAATTACTTTTTTATTTTCTGAGTTTTTGTCCGGTCGATTGCCTGTTTTCAAATGGAATTTATGTACTTCTAACTAGGTTGACTTTTGTTTGACTGGCTGTACAAATTGATCTGCAATTAGAGCTGAAATCATAAGGGCTTTGGTAATTATTGATCTGCGAGAAGTTTCAAGCGGGTGGCTGGGGGTTTCTTCTATTTTAATTTTTCACTTTTTTTTTGTTTTTTGTTGTGGGGGGGGGGGGGGGGGGTTGGGGAGGGAGACAGGAAGACTTATTGGTGCTCAAACCATCGATTATTGTTGGAGGCCTGCTGATTGAGGTTGGAGTATTATAGGTAGGATGAAAAATGATGGTCTTCCCAACTCTGATGTATCTAGATATTTGGTATACTCCTATTCTTTCGGTACTTGGGCGGCAACCCAAAAAATTTACGCAGTAGAGTGACATTTCTGATGCTGGAGTTCAGAGAAGTGTGATATTTTAGATTATTGGCTTAGATGGTTTTAGTCCTTTGAGAGTTGGAAAAGTCAGCATTTGATCTAGAAAAGTAACTTACAGTAATTTGTTGAGGATGAGGCTATGTTTTCTGATTCTATTAATGCAGTTCTAAGTATTAGCTTTACCATACATATTATGCATAGTTATTCAATATGATGCACTGAGTTTGAAGAGATGTTCAAATTTATGATTCTTTAAATTGCTTTTATTTTTGAATTTATGGCAGGATGGAGGGAAATCTAAGTTTAGTGGAGGAGCATTTTATACAACAGTAAGTACATCATTACGCCTGTAGTTCTTCCAGTCATATAGTTAAAATGGCCAGTTTTTAGTTTGCTTTAAATTAAAATGTTGTATTCCCCATGTTTTAGAGCGATAATGGCTGGATGATAGTTGTGCATTTGAACTATATCCTAATTTTTGATAAACGTAGTATTGATATATCATACTAACATGGCTTTGTCTATTTACATCACAAAGATGCTTTTGGCATCACATTTAATGTTCTTCAATGCTTTAGAGGAAGGTTTCTAGTTCAATGGTGTTCTTTTGCCAGTGTTATGAACTCATTTGTTCATGCAGATGATTTAGATGAATGAATTATCTTTTAAGTTTTTTCTTTTCATTCTCCGTGTTTTGCTACAAGGCTGGTGATGTCGTCTCTCTCTCTCTCTCTTTAATACTTGATTCAATTACCTCGTATAATGTGTTACAAAAAATTTTTTCCTTCAAGCAGTTCTTCCTTTTCTCTTTTGAAGGAAGTAAAGAAACTCATTAATGCCATCTATCTTTCTCGAATTTCAGTCTGGCAGTGTCCCTGCAGCAACAAACTCAAGGCTTTCGCCTCTTCCACCTGAGCCTGCAGATTTCTATAACAGTACTGCCTCAATTGATATTCCTCTGGATAATGCTGCAGTAGGTCCAATCCTTAGAACTATCATATAATACCTTATGTTTTTCAACAGTATTTAGTTATGTCTAATTTTATTGTGTCCCAATTAGGATTTGAAAAAGAAAGAGAAGGAGCTGCAAGCTAAGGAAGCTGAATTGAGAAGGAGGGAACAGGTACTTGTTGACTGAAAATCATCATTTTGTTGATCTTTGCCTGATGCACTTTATATTTTTCTGCAAGATGACTTTTGTTCTATTACGTAGTCTAGGATTCTAAATAAATAACTTCTAATGTATATCGGTTATTGTGATTGCCCCCAAGCATTACCATTTATAATGTTAACAGTCCAGTTATGAAAGTTTAATTTCTATAAACGTGTTTCATTATTTTCAAACAAGAAGAAAATGGGATTTATATTGCTTTCTTCTTGTTTGTTTCATTATGTAAAGCCTGGATCTCTTGTTAGCTTATGACATGTTTGGGAATATGTTGGTTTTGTTGTAACTGCTCATTATTGTGTCAGATTGCTTTGCGTAGTATGTTCTTCAAACCTTGAGAGCATCTTTAAGCCCTTAATTGTCCTGTATGATGCAACTATTTGAAAATTTTATCAGCTGGTACTAGAAGTATTTTGGCATGGCCTGATCAACGGGTTAAAGGATGTGAATTGGTTCTACCCAACCAGCCTTTTCTTTTACTATCCATGGAGTTTCTATAAACAATTTTGCAACAACTAAAAATCTTAGCTATATTCAAATGGCTGTTCAAGTTTTTAAACACTCTTAGAACACGACAGAGACCTGAAATTTCTCTTATCTAAAAGGTTCCATGTGTGGCTGTAGGTGCTGTCTTTAAGGCTGTGTCGCTTTTTGGCTGGTTGTCAATATTAACTGAATATCCTTCTGGCTCCTCGGAGAACATTCATGTTTACTTTCTAGTTGCTTCTAGTTTCACGGATTGCTAACTTGTAGTATTTTGATTTATTGATCCACTGCAGGATGTAAAGCGGAAAGAAGAGGCTGCTGCCAGAGGTTCCTTCTTTGCTATTCCATCTCTCTCTCTCTCTCTCTTCCCCCCCCCCCCCCCGGGTCTTAATCACTGTTTTGGTGCTGTGTCCCATTCTACCTGCCTTTGCTTGCTTGGTGCTCATCTGGGGAGGCACCTCACAATGCTGTTGTGGCTAGTCCGCTAATATCTCTATATGTAGTTGAACATTTTGAGAGTCTTTTGAGTTGGCAGAAAATAAGCTTGTTCCTGATGGAAATCTTTCTACTTATCAAACAAGATTTTATGTTTTCAACCCCCACTAATGGGAGGAAAAATGAAAAAGAAAGAGGTACAGAGTGAAAATTTAATGAAGTAGAAGAATGGATATCATTTTCTCTTGATTTCTCTGTTTGCAACGTCTTTGACAGGTGGTCTCATCTTTAACACTTTCTCATGGATGACAGATGAAATTTATCTGTCACAATCTTTGGTTTCCCGATATTAATAAAGGGTTGACTTGCCTTTATTGCCTTGCAGCTGGTATTGTTCTTGAGGAGAAAAACTGGCCACCGTTCTTTCCAATTATCCATCATGACATTGGAAATGATATTCCAATTCATCTTCAGAGAATGCAGTATGTTGCATTCACAACCTTTTTGGGTATGTCGTATTTTGGTTAGCCTCCATTGAAGTTTAAAAGTGATTTGCTTAAATGCTCAACGCCTTCATGAAATTATTTGTCATCATTCTCGCCAATGCTGGGATACCTTTCCACTGCATGTGAAATTTATCATTCCCCCTTTTATATCCTAGGGAGGGGATTTGGATTGGAGCATATCAGAAGCTTATTGGAATCATAGATATCAACTTTATCTCCCATATATCAGGCTGGTTGAAATATTAAAAGAGGAAGATAGCCTATAGATTTCTTTTTAACATCGCTAGGCATTTATTTTCAGGTTTCGTAAATATTGAAATCTATTCTGGCCTGAAAATTCTTGATTGGGGATAAGACTGGTTATTCAATGGAAATTCTTTCCTGGTCATTGAAAGGATTCTGAAAACATAGCCTCTACCAATGAGGAGGTTGTATTACGTATCTGAATCTATTTCTGACATAAATACCATATTACAAGCTGGAAAATTTTGTAACTGAGCAGATATCCTTACCGTTGTTTTTTATATTCCTTTGTTTTTTGTTGAGATCTGTGGAAAAATTTGTAACCGTGCATCAATCAGCGTCTTTGCTATGGTTGTAACCTTTTAATGAATTGGGACTGGATCTCATTTGATTGTTCCATTTGCATATTTAAGCCTGCTATTTTTTTTTTGGTTATTACCTCCACTTAAGAGGAATTGTGTTTGTGGTGAGCAGGACTTGTAGCATGTCTTTTCTGGAACGTCATAGCCGTTACCACAGCATGGATTAAAGAGGGAGGTTCGTTCCTGAAATTTTGGTTCCTTTCATTTCTTTGGTCGTTTGTCTGTCCCCTCTGTGTCCTGTGGTGTAACCTTTTCAACATTCCTTCTTTGTAGACCCAAAAATCTGGTTTCTTGCTATTATATACTTCATATCAGGTGTCCCAGGAGCCTATGTGTTGTGGTACAGGCCACTATATAATGCCTTTAGGTATGCATTTTTGTTATTGACTTTATTTTGGCTGTAGCATTACCATTTATTCTGTTGAACTTATGGGGTTAGAGGGTATAAACATGTTCTTATTTGTTTCTTGACATTGTTAGAAAGTTATCCTTCTATATGTACTGGTGATATGGGTGGTAGTCAGTTTTGACTTAAACCAGCAAAAATGTAGGGTATTAGATTGGATATATTAGTTATACTATAGCTAGCTTGATAATTCTCTCTTTGTTATGAAGTTATGAATGTTCTTATGGTGCTGTTACATGAGGTTTATCCAGTGCTTAAATGAGGCAATTGGGAGGGTTGGGTCCGTTACATAATGTTTTGAGTTTACCTGGATGGATTGGTTGTGAGATTTGCCTTTCACATCAATAACATCTGGGACCTTCATTTTATTGTTAGTTTATTGATTTCACTTCAAAAGTTTTCTTGTAATATTAACAGCACATTCTTATTGCAGGACTGATAGTGCTATGAAGTTTGGGTGGTTTTTCTTGTTTTACTTGGTCAGTGCGTTTACTTGTTTCCATGATTCTGTTCCGTGTTAGCTGGTTATGTAAATATGGCTGATATCCTGCCCTTGTTTATAGCTTCACATTATCTTCGTCATCTTTGCTGCGGTTGCTCCTCCAGTTGTTTTCAAAGGAAAATCTCTAGCGTAAGTTCCTTATTCCATGTTTGATTTCTTGAACTTGTCATGTTAATTATGAGTCTCAATGTTTTTTTGCTAAAAATGGTGGAGATAATGACTTAAAAAAGTTAAGATTAGTATGATTATTTCAAAATTGACAGCTAATCAATATGGCCACTCATCACTCTGTTGATTCCCCTCTCCTTCCCAGAAAAGAAAAAGGATATGATAAGTTTATCAGTATATAAATTCTAGTGCTGACAATCTAATATTGTGTGGTTTTTTGGAACAGGGGTATCCTGCCTGCTGTAGACCTCGTCGGCAAGCAGGTCTTAGTTGGGGTAAATATCATTCTTATTTTGCTCTCTTGAGCATGACTTGCAACTGTGTAACTCTGCCTTAAAGTTCTTTATGCATTGTATCCACATCTCAACATCTGGTTCTCTAATTATGTAATATTAGCAACAATTTTGGAAGATATTCATATTTGCATTTTCTCCTTTAACAGGTTTTCTACTTCATTGGGTTTGGTCTGTTCTGTCTTGAATCAGTTCTCAGCGTTTGGGTTATTCAGGTCTAAATTTGTTGCTTGTGCTTGAAGTTACTCGGTTATATTACATTCACCCTTCTCCTCCTCGTATTCTACCTAAAAAGTTTGTTCTCATTTCTTTTTGCTGGCTCTTGCTTTCTCATACTGCAGCAAGTGTACATGTATTTCCGAGGCAGTGGCAAAGCTGCAGAGATGAAGCGAGAGGCTGCTAGAGGAGCGTTGAGATCTGCAGTGTAATGCGTTCAACTGCTCAGCCGACTGGCAGTCAGGTGTTGGTTGGGGTTACCTTGCTTTTATAGCTCTTGAGAGCAGTGGATCTTACATCTAGTTGAGTGTTCATTTTTTGTTATGTTAGTCATATTTGTTTGTTACAAAAACTACACTTAGAGATTGATCATTGGACATATGACAAGGTATACCAGATCTGCTGTATGCTTAAACTATAGACTTTGCCCCTCTGTAAATTTGTCGCTGAGATTCAGTTTATTCAATTTTGTCTCATTGAGCGCTTTGGGTAGTTTGTTCTTTACTTTTGCTAGAGAAAGGTTGCTTTCATAATGCCCCTTTAAGGGTGCATCTAAACTGCTGACAACAGATTGTCATACCTGATTGTTTAACGCAGTAGCTTTAAGTTGCAGCATTTTCGCCCTCTGGTTCTTTCCTGCCACAAGCTTTGATTGCTGAATGTGTTTAGGTACTTTGAGCACATTGCATGTTTATCCTGCCAAACTGCAAGGGCGTGACTAAATCTAGGCGCTTGAAGTTTATGGGCCTCTGATTCATTCTGTCGAGAGTATTGAAGGTTGGAGTTGATGCAACTTCAGGGAGGAGGAGAGAGAGAGAGAGCAATGCAAGTGATCCTTTGCAAATGAGTTGAATCAAAGCTTGTAACGACCACGAAAGCAGGAGAAAGTGAGTGGCAAAACGAGTTGAGTTGATACCAGCAATGGTGTATAAAAAGTGGAAGATTGGAGAATGGTTGTGGGGATGGTGATTGTTTGGAAGATGGATGGGTATCGATTTAAAGTGCATCAATCCGCCGATGATCATGAATAGCTGTGTCCAGAATTGGGACCTTTTGCCCGTAATAATACGCACTCCGTACAGCGTATAATCCAGTAGTAGCGATTGGTTGTGATGATAATGATGCAGGTACGCGAATGCACAAGGACGTTACTGGAGTATTTTAGTTCACAGACATAAAACACAGGTGTACCATGCGCGACATTTCACGATGTTTCAGATGAGATTGGTGTAGACGCGTGCACAATGTGATGATCGGGAGGCGTGACCATGCATTAGCATGATTTTCCGTTGGGGCGTAAACTAATTGAGTTGTTCGACTTGGGTATGCAAGTAGAAGCTCGTTAAAGATTCGAATCGAGCTCGACATTGATTGAATTCGAGTCGAGTTCAAACTACTTGATAAAGCAATTGAGTTGAATTCTAATAGAAAAATTAAAATTTAATTATTCATCAAGTACTATCAAATAGTGTATTTATGATCTAATTTTTAATTAATCAAGTTTGAAAATTCGATTGAGCTCAATTTGTTAGGATAAAAGAAGCTCCAACTTGAGTTCAAACTTAATTTTGAAGAACTTGACAAGTTTGAGCTCGAGTTCAAACTCAAGCATTTTTACACGGGTAGAGTTCGAGTGATGCGTTACTCGAAATGGACAGTAACCCTAATTTTCTGCCAAAGGCCAATGGTAATTATTTTTATTTATTTATTCCTATGTTTTTTGGCTGCAAGTGTGGGAATATAATTGTGTTTAGTTCAGTTAGTAAATACTCATATTATACTTACACAATACACGTGCGTACATATCGTCCAAAACACTTCCATATTTTGTACATATCAAAAATATTCTGAAAAATATTTGTACTTTTCAATTAACCATATAAAACTCATAATAAATTTTTAACATAGTATGCTTCACAATTTATACTTCAATTTTTTTGAGAAATTTAAAATTTGAACGAGGATCATGGTATACTTCTTAGTCATATACAAAATAAGAGCAATAGATCTTATAATAATTTTAGATTTATACATATATAAGTAATAAAGTGATAAAATTTTAATAAATTTAACATCTTGTATGCAATAATGAATTTAAAATTAGTATAAATATAGCATAGTTTTTTAAAACTACAGTAAATTTGTTTGCATTTTTAGTTACATAACTTTCAAATATATTCATATTCTTTACATACAAATTTATATGCGTAATTTTGCCAAGCACATACTTTTACGTCAAATTTTTAAGTATACTTTTGAAAAAGATTTCATGTAGTATGTATAATATCTCATATTATACCCGTCCTATATTTTACTAACTATGATCCTTATATAGGAGAATAATTGAATTTTTTTTTAAAAAAAAAATGATGTAGTACCTTCTTTTAACAAAAATTTGATACATGTGAGACAACAAAGTGATTGAAAAACATATCTACGA
This sequence comes from Coffea arabica, assembly GCF_036785885.1. NCBI lineage: Eukaryota > Viridiplantae > Streptophyta > Magnoliopsida > Gentianales > Rubiaceae > Coffea > Coffea arabica. The sequence continues at coordinate 10,981,520 of NC_092313.1, read as the reverse complement.
TACAAATTTTTATAAATAACAGGATAATCATACAATCAAGGGGAGACAATAGCAGAGAGATGCGAATACAAACAAGGCGGTAACGCAGACCGTCGTCGGTAGAAATAGGCAACTTACAGTGGGCACTGGCCAGTGGTGGAACAATTTCAACGCAAAATTCTTTGTACTCTCTAACAAGAAAACGCGTTTCTTGGGGAAATGCGATGTCTACAAGTCTTTGTGCTGGCGGCCCATGTCAATTGTCAAGCAATAACGCCATTTTAGCCGTGAATGATTGACAATCTAGCCACCTATCGTTTCCGGAAAAAAAAAAGAAAAAGATTGACATTCTTGTGATGATAAACTTTTAGGAAACCATAGAAACCATCAAAATAGTATATAACGTGCAAGTCAAAAAGATTATCTTCGGCATATAATATGATTCAGGGACGGTTGATGATCTTATCCCTTCCTTGGATTCTTCATCAGCATTTGCCTATAAATGTGTGGTTTGTTTTGTTGTCAATTTGGAGAACTTCTTATATAATAAACTAAATGGTAATGCTGACTTCCTAGTTTCCAACTTTACTGACTCTCCAAGACTCCAATCATTGATGTTTTTAATTTTCCCCCCCTTGAAACTGCTTGTATTCCGTTTGCGCACAATATTATACGAACATGGATTGCCGAGTCCGGTTTGTTTGGATAGTGCTTTTATCCCAAATAATATTTCGCTTGCATCATAAACACATTTTCCAATCCACCTTTTTATATTCTCAATCACCTTTTTATCTCACATGCATCACATCACAAAAAGTGCTACAGTAATTATTCCAAATAATATTTCAAATAATACACTATCCAAACAAACCGGTACAATTTCCAGATATTTTGGATTGTTATTTTCTAGAGCTTTTATAGAAAAATGTATTGTAACGAGGCAAAAATATGACTAGAAAGTGCTTTCATTAAAAATATAAAATGTTTTTTTTTGGAAGAAAGATTGCATTCCAAAACTAAAGTTGATTCCCCTCCATTTGGTATTATGAGTCTTAAACCAACCCATCAATCTTTAGATGTGCTCAGGCACATTCATCACGAGACACGACTTTTTTTTTTCTTTTGAGACCCGAGAAAAAGCAATCAAATGTGAAATCACACAAATTATCCCAATGAAAAAAGATAAAAAAAAATACATATCATAGATTCACAACTTATTGGAACAGATAGATTCACATTTATTATGACGTTTGTGTTTAGATACTTTCTCCATTTAATTTTACTATTTTCCCCAAGAAAAAAAAACTAATACTTGAACATTCTATTGCTCAATATTCCTCGCACTCGTTACTAATTTAAACGGACCGTGCTTTTAGTTACAATGCCAAAACGCACAAAAAGTTAAAAGATGTCAATAAGTAATTTCCCATCTTTACATAATAAATGCTACCGTTAGATGTAATTTCCCATCTTCTTGTCGTCGTTCTTTTATTTTTCTTTTTTAAGACTCAAAATTTCCCTTTTCTTCTACTTGTCGATCCCAACTTCTTCAGAAAAAGAAAACAAACATAAAAAGTACTGGAGTATTCTAAAACATTTCAAGCAGTCAAAACATACTCGTTTTGTTAAAAGTATAGGACTGATAAAAAGGTTACATGGACTCTTCGTATTGCCACGATAAAATAGATGGGCAGTAAGGTGGAAATAACAATAAGTAGAAGTTCTGGATTCAAGGGTAAAGTCTTACATAGACCCGATCTTTCATCTGAAAATACATCTTGTGAAAATAAATAAGTCACATCGCCCTTTTTACTCAGCAATCTTCAGACATTTTAGTAAAGAAGTCAGGTAGCGAGATTTTTGACCACACGGTCCACAATCCGGTGGATTGAATTTATCCAAATACTTGTCAGAGTTCAAGACCTCCAACTTATCAAAAAATACCTTTAAAACATTTTCAGTCTAACCTCTGTGATCTTGAAACCTAAACCGTTAAACATGAGCATACGATGGATATAGTCTAGAATGAGCTTATGCTCTGCTTGGTGCAAGATTGGAGAGAGTTTGGAGTCCAAAAGTCATCGTTTCCTAGTTTGGTAACGTAATCTAGATTGAAATGCAAAAGATCTGGTTCCTCTACACATGGATATAGTGAAATTCTAGTCTCTAGCATGGGCTATAACCATTGATTGAATGCGTGGGCTCTAATCAAATTCTAGTCTCTAGCTTATCCGATTTGCAAACGGGATTTTGCTTGGCCAAAACTGCACGACCAAAACTCTTGAAGTCGAAGTTGCACGCGTGCTCCTCTGGATACCTATGAATGCCGCAGAAACTCCCCCCGCATCTGCTGCTGCAATCAAACCCGATTACTCCTACCTTCTTGTTGCAGCATTCGCATCTTTTCCTAGACCCAGAAACTTCAACCTTTGCTCTTTTATTATCAGTAGTGTCACAAACCGTAGAACCAACTCTTGCTAAAGGAACAGGCAAAGCAGGGACAAAATTCTTGGCTGCTGCTGCTTCTGCAGCTTCTTTTTCTTTTTCTTTGAGATGACCTTTGTAGCACTTTGAACACAGATTTTCGGTAGCTGGGCTTCCATAGAAACCGCACCCTCTGTCACACAACGGTGGATCCATAGCTTTACACTCAATCGAAGTATGGAACGGTATGGAGCTATTGGTGATGATGCTGTTAATGATAATATGTTGGATTACTTCTCTTAAATTTGTAGGGGTGGACGAGGTCTTGATTTGTTTATACATAGCTAAAAGAGCTATTTCTAAAGAATGATGGGATCAGGAAAGCAGAAATCGTCTGGTTTGTTCTGGGATTAGGCGATAATCCTTTCTCTTGTAGGATTTTTTAGTTTTGAAAGTTTCCAAATTATCCATTCGATAACAGAAGAAGTGGAGTCGGTGAGGATCCTTCCTGGAACGCGGATAAACATAACCCAAATCAGGGTTTGGAGAGGATACCCCCGCAATAAAGATCTCACCGGTCTTTTGTCGTCTATCTATCTATCTTAAATTGGAGAGTTGGTTACAATTTCTGGTTAATATCATGGCCCGATCGAAAATTAGCTATGAAAATAACAAGTCAACAACACCACCATCCATGTAACCATCCATAAGTCAGCCTTGTATTGCATCCATGTAACCATTAAACTTGTTACAAAATCAAGAAAAGATGAGTGAATCAAGAACTAGACCAAACACCCAACAGCTAATCTCCATCATCACTTCATCCTCGCAGGTCAAATTAAATCTTCAAGAATTAAAATTGTCAAGCATAAATCACCCCAAAAAAAAAAGGACCAAATTCACACCCAAATTACCATAATACCTCACAATATCTCATTGGCTGCATAATTAAGCTCACATACTCGCACATTACACCAAGTAACAATACCATAAGTTACATCACATGGCCTTTTTTCTTTATATAGTCATATTAATACTTAAAATACTTCTGTAACTATAGAAAACTCTTGCAACAAAAGCAGCCACCATACCATTTTCTAGTTTAGTAGTCGTAGTAGTAGCAGTAGTAACCAAGAACGCCGAGCCCAACCCAACCATAGAGGAGCCACCAGCTTTATGTGCTTAACAATAGGCAACACATTTCTTCTTGCAATCCATGGTGCAGCCACCGCCACCGCCACCGGCGCCGTACCCTTTTCCAGATCGGCTAAATGAGCTGAAGCACTTGGCGGGACAAATCAGCTTCTTCTGGTAGCAGGGGCCTTTTTCCTTGCACACAACAGTTGGCCTTATGATGCCACCTCTGCCGTACCCTCCGCTCGGACCTCCATACCCGGCTCCGTACCCTCCGTACCCACCAACAGTTCCGTACCCGGGTATGTTGAACCCACCTCCGGGTCCGAAGAACCCTCCATACCCACCGCTGTCATCACCACCCCCACCTTTGCTCTGGCTCTGGTGGGGCTTTTCATCTGTGGCGTGATCGGGGTGATTCGGGTCGGGTCGGACTGCGGAGGAAGAGGAGGCCGCGAGAATCAAGAAGATGGCTAGGATGACAGAGGTGGCAGCTATGGAATTCATGATTCTGAGGAGAGAGGTTTCTTGTTTTGTGGGATTTTTTGAATTTGACGTTATAAGCTGTTCAGCTTCAAGGAGTTGGAAGACAACAATAAGGAGAAGAACATTTAAGTAGTAAAAGGAGTTAAAAAGGCAAGCATTTAAGATGGGGAGAGCAAGAAAGCTGACAAGTGGATGGCAGTTGGGGGGGGGGGGGGGGAGTTCTTTGGCTATTGCCACTTTTTCTTTGCATGAGCTGTGTGCATCTGTGCGTGTATGACTGTGGGCACTTGGTGCAAATACCAATTTGGTGCCATTGTGTTGAGTCTGGTGTATTTGCCGTAAGAATTGATGTACAAAAAAATACCAACTCCTTTTTTTTTTTTTTCTAGTTAGATACGATAGATTCTATTCTATATTTACTCTTACTCTATACTAGGAAAGGGGATTCAAAGGGATTAAGAAAGAAATTTGAACGGAATTGAACCACTATTAATCCAAACGAACGTCTAGCACCTGCTAATAAAATCTTTTAAAAAATTCTAAATTTTTAAAATGCAGAATAAGAGATTTGATCTCTGAACAAATATGTACTAGCTCGTGTATGAAAAATGTATAATTGATGAGCATTCAAAAACGTAAAATTGACAATCGCTGAATTTAGTATTGATTTGTACATTAAATCTTATAGTGCTAATTGAAGACAGACACACACACCAATCGTACATGTTCGGACCAACCTCGAATTGGCAGTGTGACCATATGTGCGTCAATGAAGGGTAGGTTGGAGAAGGGATGCATTAATTATTGCACATTCCTGTAAAGAACCATTATCCTAATAAATACGTTGACATTTGTTGGATATTTCCAGTTCCTTTTCACTACTGGCTGTTGTGCTGCGCGTTGTTTGGATATGATCCAATAGACTTTTGACACAAGAGGGAGGGACATTTGGATTGGTGGTGGGAGTGGTCTAAGTGTGCACTAGTGGAAGGCTGCGTTGTTATTTATCATCCAAAATGTGTAGAACGGACCTTTATGGAAATTTCATTGGTATTGGACGGTCGATTCTTTCGTTCACTGTTCTTAGAAATGAGGATTGAGGGTTCGATTCATTGTCTGGATTTTGTTTTCCTCTTACTTTCGCCCCTTGCATTCCTTACTAGTAAAACGTTTTCTTGCGCAAAAGACTAAGGCCTTGCTATGGATTCATGAACATCGGTTTGGCTGGATTATTTTGTTGTGTAACGTTACATGCTACTTACAATTTCCTATCATTGTACCGTGCAACTTAATACTCCCTCACGATGACATTAATCTAGTCGAGCATTTTATGAATTCGCAACAAAATCCAAGAATGCCGAGTCACTATTCACTGCTAATTTGTAACGCAAAGTGAATCGAACCTTCGTTACATTTGTAGCAGCTAGTTCTAAGTGAGATTAATTAGGGCATGCTAGTTGTCGAAGAAATCGCATTTCATGAAACTTTAGATTGATCATATATCTTTACTGAATAATATGTCTAAGCACCCATTTTTGTGCTTATGACTTCTAATCTATTCATAACATTCCACGAGACAAATATCAGCACTCCGAGAATCTCAATTGAACCAAAAACAGAAGAGGGGAAAAAAACAACAACAACAACAACAACAGGAGGTAACTTGACTACTCGCCTTGGTTCTTTGAACCAGAAATTTCTTTTAAACTACAGTGAGATATAGATAGCATATATATATTTATGTTACTTGCTATAAAAGGTGAAGTGATGCACGGGCAGACACTTCCAAGTCTTAGGGTCATTACTTGTTTGAATGGTCTATAATGTATTCATGCACTCATGCATCGTAATACTGCAGACCAAGGCAAAACTATGGACTATAATGGTCTAAATCCTACTCTTTTTCTTTGGCTACCGAAGATGACAATTTTTTTCTCTCATAGTACTTTATTATTGGTAGCAAAATTTAAACTAGTATAAATTAAAAGAATAAACATCATGAGGTGCAAATTAACATGAGATCCCTCGGTAACCTCAATACATTGCTGGCAGCTAGTTGCCATTAAAGACTCAAAGGTGACGGGTGTGTGTGTATATATATATATATAGCTCCTGAAACTGTTTAAAAATTGTCAAAATACAAAGCAGAAGACAAAGGTTATTCATGTTCATTACATGCCTTGTTTTTGTAGTATAAATCAGTAATTCTTCAATGACTTGGTCTAACATATCTCCTAGGGTTAGGATTAAATGGGGAGTACATGTTTATTTTTGGTAAAAATGAAATTTAGTCAGGAAAGTCTATTAATCGATGGAGATAACATTTTTTGAGTATGTAAACAAGCAAAAATCCCTTTTAAAATTTGTTGTGTATTTGTACCTTTTTTTTTTTTTTTTTTAAAGTGGGATGTTGTAAATCAAGGATTTTCTACTTTTAATCTCTCTCACCTTAATAACCAACTCAACCCTCCTCCTGCGCACCTGTTGTGACAGCCCCACCTCCCCCTAAGGCGAACCAGAGGGTTCGGCGGGCCGCCTGTCCAGCTCTCGCCGGGATTCAGTCGTTCACTACAGTCCTCAATGAATTACAAGAATAAACCTCAAATATTACAATATAAATCTCCAATATACATCAAATTCTCCAAAAATTACATGTCATAAGCGAAGCGGAAACAATTCTCAACTATACATAAAAATGATTTCCAAATCCAAACTGTACAAGATATAGGCCATCCAGACATGTGAATAAGCACAACAAGTCCTTCCTTCGCTTTGAACCCTGTGGAGGGGAATAAAATATTTTTGGGGTGAGTTAGAATCTCAGCGAGTAACCAGTAAAATCATTAAACAAATATATTTCACAATGTTGCATTTCGATCATTTCGATGATGTCATGATTCAGAGATCAAATGTACGTTTAGTGCTCTCGTGAGCCGGTGAAATCACAGCACTTGAACACCCAACGCTCAAATAGATCATTTAACATTAACATTAACATTAGGAGGGAGCCCCTTTTTGAGCTCCGGAGCCATTTGCTCCATCATGTCACGAACTCACGAAAATGGTGGAGACGTTGGTGTCCAGCACAAGACTTTCCCAGAACTCATTGAATCCAAATCATGTCATGAATTCACATGCAAGCACGCATGAGATGCAATCGAGTACATAATGCAAGAAACATTTCACAAGTACTTTGGAAATAGTTTAGGGTCACTCACCTCCACGGCTCAGAAATCATCCAGCATATAACATTGCCTTGCGCAAATCCAAGTCTTAGATCACAAACTCAATGCAAACAAATCCCTTCAAAGTTCGGACAGCACTTCCCCAGAATTTACTAACTTTTCCAGCCATCATGGCTTCATTATTTCCTCATTCCAACCCAAAGGTACACACACAACAACAAGTTCATCCAATAGCCATTCAGCAAGCTCCAAGAAGTACTAGTACAAGTCAAGCTATGGAAAAGTCCGGAAATGAAAGTTAAGCTCAAAACCAGAAAAACAGTTTTGGACGTCATTTTGCGGTAATGGTACCAAAGGCGCTACGATTGTCGGATGAAGGTGCAAGATACACCGTTTCGAAGCTAAAAGACAGAGCTACAACATTGCAGAAGGTCACTCAACCCAGTTTCCAGTGTAACCAGGTCAAAAATGCAAGATACCATACCAGAATCACAAAAACAGATTCACAGAACGCATTCTAGCGGAAACATCATAACTCAGGCTCTCCAAGTCAAAATCCAGAAATTCCAAAACCAGCTGAAAGCTAAGAAACAGGGATAAATTTCATCAGAAGGCCTCAACAACCAATTCAGAAGCAATTCCAGCCAAAACAACCAATTACAGGCGCAATTCTTACATTCGAGTAAAACCAGAACAGCAATAGTAATTTCGACTTTTCTCATTCTACACTACTCCGATTGACCTGAAATTTTGTAGACACCTCTAAAATGTCATTCCCTACAACTTTCATGTTTTGAGCTAAGGCCAATTCGGCCTCTATCTAGGACCTAAAAATTCGGACAGAATGCTCCTTTAAGAACCCTAGGTTTTTCAATTTTCTTCCAAAACAGAAATTGGTTGCAATTAATCACTTTTCCCACCACTTTAAGTCATTATAGAACATTTCCAATCATCATATATAGCCACACAATCATGCTTATATTAAAACAGAAAAATCCCCAAAAAATATAAAAGTTCATCAATTCAACCACAACTCAAAATATAATCCATAAAATGGCATCTCATACTACCACTAAGCATGATTTAAGCATCAATTAAGGAAGGAAAGTGGTTCTTCACAACTTACCTTAGAAACAAGAGATAGAGCAACAAATCACCTTAGCTTTCCAAACAACTCCACAAAACACCTCAAGACCACTTAGCAAAGAGATTTTATGGAATGATTTGGAGTTTTATTGGTTGGATTTGAAGATTGAGCAAGAAATAGAAGGAAGAAATTGAGAGCTTTTCTTTCTTTCTTGAGCAAGAACCTTCAGCCAAGAAGCTTGCAAAATGAAGAGATTTTTGGCCAATTTTAATTAAATGGTAAAGTTATGAATAGTAGTCAAACCCAAGACTTAATCTTATGGTGACACTTGTCACCTTTTGGTTCAAAACTTATCTTTTTGTCTCTCCAATACAAATATCTTAACACTTTGTAAAATAATATCACTTAATACAAAATTCCAACAAGTTGTCAAAAATATAATGCATTTACCGCACTTGCGGGTCCCACGTTCAAAATACGCTCTTAATTTCTCAAAAACTAACCGATACTAGAAAAATCATTTTAAAACTATCTTTGCTCATAAACTTTATCTGGAAAATTTTTCTAATAAAGAAAATGTAGAAAAGGCGGGCGATTAAAAAAAATAAACCCTAAAAAATTAGAAAATTTCCGGGTTCTCACACTTATACTTTTCGGGGCGTCACACCTGTACCTTGGACAGTGTTTAGAAAAATTATCTTTGTATTATTTTATGTGCAGTTACGTACCTTAAATAGGTAGTATTAATTTCCTTCATGTGTTTTAGCATCAATCAAAAATCTGAAGAACTTGTATATGTGAAAGTAAAATGTAAACGAAACATGGAAAAAAAAATGGAAATATCAGGAGCCATGAATTATCATAGCGATCTAAAACTCTATACTGCCAACGGAGGAGGATCAACAAGAGAACTAAAAAGGAGAATCAATGCACCTGACATAAATTCGATACTTATAGCGTTGTGTTAAATATTTGTACTTTAAAAGGTCCACTGTCAATGCGCTTGACATAAATTCTAACCTAACATCGACAGTGCATCCAAGATTTCCTAACGAGTAATTGGTCAATGGGTATCAAGAATTAATTGTCGGGCAGACCATTAGGAGATCATTCAATGAAAATCAAATTGGTAGATGTTGCCCTCTGTCCTTCGCCATTTGTAGCAAGTTCTTGTTTGGATTGAAGTATTCTGCCAAAAAAAAAAAAACTTTCACGCTTTTCATAATCATATTTGTTAAATATTCTTTTACCTCACATATATTAAATCGTTACAGTATAATTTTTTATAAAAAAAATCTAGAAAATAGCAATCAAAACGAGCTGAATTAATCATTCGTCTCGTTTCCAAAGCAAATATGATTCCGATCCCAATTCTTCCTCTGCAAGCAGGAATCGCGTAATCGAATAACAAGAAGGGCGCGGTAGCTAGGGACTGGGGAGATGGAGGACTTGGACAACCGCGCATTGAATTAAGCATCAGGTCAAGGCAGATAAGGCTCCAAAATTTTCATTTTTTCATCAGAGCATAACTGTAAGAGTCCACACGCATTTGATTTTTTTTTCGTGAGCCAGCCAGTCTATGCAGCTCTATGGTTATGGTCAAATCAGCTTTTTATCAATGGGCTTTAAATTTTGCACTGCTGCTACTACTACGCACCAACTAGACCATGGACACGGTTCCAGATTACGATGAGCAGATGAAGGATTGAAGTCAAGATTGTCGGACCCCATTAATGGCCATCTCAGTATTATTGACTTTTTTTCAATTTGTTTGTTGACTAAACCAACTTGCTGGAGGCATCACCTCATCTGTCATATCATATCTGTGCATAAATTTCAATTTGCCATGTCGGTTCCTTTACGTGTTTATTTAAGCAAATTTGATCAAAAAATTAATTTCACCGGCACCGGAAATCTTGTTTGAACGTATTGGATGAATGTGACGTAGGCAAATCCCCAGAAATTTTTTCCTATGGAGTGATTATTGCTTTCTAGCTGGAATGCAGTATTTTGGTTTGTGTTGAGATAGACATTTTTCCTTTTAAATTTATTTTTTGGGTCGAATTCTTGGTGAATCCACTATTATAGGCATGGTTGCATTCCCAGATGACAGAGACAGAACACCGTTTGTCAAATACTTTGTACGGTTACTGCATGGAAATGAAGTCCAGGTGCACAATTTGTATTGTATATGTACTGCTACTAGCAAAGAAAACTAGGATGATCAAAGTTGGTGGGGTGGGAGGTCAGGCATAAACCGTTGGCTACAATAATGTGGCAAGCCACTTCAAGTGACTTCGATAGGTGATTCAATCTTCTCCGATTTTCTTTTGACCTCTTCAGGTTCTTTCCTTCCTGTAGCATATAATAATTGTAGGTCTATCGTATCGACCAAAGAACAAAAAAAAAGGTCAAAGCCTTCGACAGATGGAGAACTTGAAAGACAGAACAATTTGGACAAGTATTTCATTTTGCTTCTCAACTTCAGTTGTAACCATGTTTTGATACTTTCTCAACTTCAATTCTTGATATTTATTAGGGATAATGTATATCTCTGTAACAGAGTTAATGTATATCTCTGTAACAGAGTTGGTTATCAGTTTGAATTGGTAAAGAGATATCTAGCTGATTAGGTGTTATCCTTATCTATACTGGTATTCAAATAGGATCAGTAGCTATCGGTAGCGATATCCACGGTTTGGGCTGTATGTATATATATCCTTGACGAATGCGTAAGAAACAGGAATGAAAACTTCTTCCGCTGAAACCTTTTCATGGTATCAGAGCAAGAACCTTCTGTCAACTGGAAAAACATGGAAGGAGATGGAAAGAAAATAGTGTCGCCATACACCTTGTATGCCAATGATAATCCTGGAAATATAATCACCCAGGTACAGTTGAAGGAGGATAATTACGATGAATGGGCTAGAGCAATCCGAACTGCTCTCAGGGCCAAGAAGAAATTCGGATTCATTGATGGAACCATAGCACAGCCAGATGAAGATTCCGATGAATTAGAAGACTGGTGGACAGTGAATTCCATGCTTATATCGTGGATGATGAATACGATTGAGCCAACGGTGCGATCTACTTTGACACACAGGGAGATTGCAAAGAACTTGTGGGAAGACATTAAAGAATGTTTCTCAGTGACTGATGGTGCACGAGTACAGCAACTGAAGACAGAATTAGCAAATTGCAAACAGCAAGGACTCTCCCTTATGAGTTACTATGCTAAATTGAAGCGACTGTGGGAAGAACTGGTGAATTATGACGCAATCTCTACGTGCAAGTGTGGGGGTTGTACGTGTAATGTGGCAACTGAATTAACAAAGAAACGAGAAGAAGAAAAACTTCACCAATTTCTGATGGGGTTAGACGATGCATATAGAACAGTGAGATCAAACATTTTGAGCACAACTCCATTGCCTGGTGTGAGCAAGGCGTATTCCTTGATGTGCCAAGAAGAAAGGGTTCGAAATATCTCCAGGGAAAAAGAGATTAACAACGAAGCGGCTAGCTTTGTGGTTCAGGCCAAAACAGGAATCAAGGATAGGAGTGCCGTTTGTAAATACTGCAATCGCGAAGGGCATGATGCTGATGGATGTTTTCAGCTGATTGGATATCCCGATTGGTGGGGTGATCGACCTAAAATGTCTGGTTCAGGTCGAGGAAGACAGACTGGAGGAAGAGGACGTGGCAAGATGTCAGGAAGAGGACGAAATGGGGCACGAGTTAATGCAGCTCAAGTAATTGAAGAATCCACTGCTGCAACAAAGGATTTTGCTACTCCTAAAGGACTGACAAATGAACAATGGGCAGCAGTTGTGAGTTTGTTGAACGCTTGCAACTCAGAATCAGGGAGTAATGAGAAGATGACTGGTAAGGAAAATTTTATCTGGATAATTGATTCTGGCGCTACACAACATATGACAGGAAATTCGAGCTATCTATCTAGCTTGAACCAGATATTAGGCTGTCCCATTGGCTTGCCTAATGGAGAACAGGTGCTGGCATTGCAAAAAGGGTCGATTCGGATGGGACAAAATATTCAATTAGACAATGTTCTTCATGCTCCGGGATTACATTGCAATTTAATCTCAGTATCACAATTGGTTGATGACTCAAAATGTAATGTGTTGTTCACTGATAAGCTTTGTTTGATACAGGACCGCACTTCGAGGATGGTGATTGGAGCGGGTGAACGATGCAAGGGGCTTTATTACTTCAAAAAGAAGACGCCAGTCCAAGCACTTCAAACTCGGACGTTGGATTCATGTGATCTTTGGCATCGGAGAATGGGGCACCCGTCTTCAAAGGTCGTAGGTTTAATTTCTGGGGTTAAGATTCAATTAGGTTCAAATGAAACTTGTGATGCTTGTTTTAAAGCTAAGCAAACGAGAGAAGTATTTTGTTCTAGTGATAGTAGAGCTAGTGAAACATTTGAATTGATTCATTGTGACTTGTGGGGACCATATCGAGTCTCGAGTTCTTGTAATGCATCTTATTTTCTTACGATTGTTGATGATTTTTCCAGATGTGTGTGGATATATTTGATGATAGATAAAACTGAAGTTGGCCATATTTTGCCAAATTTTGTTGCTATGGTTCAATGACAATTTGTTAAGAATGTTAAGATAGTTCGTAGTGATAATGGCAGTGAGTTCGTCAGTTTGAAGGGATATTTCTCTGCTAAAGGGATAATCCATCAAACTTCATGTGTGGGAACGCCCCAACAGAATGGACGAGTGGAAAGAAAGCATCGACATATACTGAATGTGGCTAGAGCTTTACGATTTCAGACCAACTTACCAATCAGATTTTGGGGAGAATGTGTGTTAACTGCTGGATATCTGATTAATCGTACCCCTTCTCAATTACTAGGAGGAAAAACACCTTATGAAATGCTATATGGTCACTTGCCTGATTATCGGTCAATTCGTACATTTGGTTGCTTGTGTTATGCACAGAGTTTGAATCGTACGAAGGACAAATTTGCTCCTCGAAGCCGGAAGTGTATCTTTGTGGGTTATCCGTTTGGACAGAAAGGTTGGCGGTTGTATGATTTAGAAACACGAAAGTATTTCGTGTCTCGGGATGTTGTATTTTGTGAAGATGAGTTTCCATGTGCAGTTGACCACACACCTGATCATGTTCGAACCTGTACGGATAATTCAATAGATGATTACCTTGAAGAAGAGGTAGTCGGTCAGACAAGAGACAAGGAAAAGGAGCAGCTTGCTCATGTTCGTGAAACTCATGAACGTTTAGATTGTGTGCCGAATGACAATGCCAACGTAAGGTAGGGAGGTGTAACAATTGAACCTCGAATGGAGAACGTAGAGACAGTAGAAGGTGTGACAGCACTTGGTCGTGGCCTTCGTTCCAAGAAAGTCTCTACACGGCTGAAGGATTGTGTGACTTATGCAGTTCAAAGTGCAAGTCCCTCTGCAAGTTCAGCCAATCCATCACCATTCTCAGGTACGTCTTATGACTTAGCTCAATATGTTGATTACACAAAGTTCTCACCAGGTCATCAAGCTTTCTTGGCAGCCATCACAACCAATTTTGAGCCAAGATTTTATCATCAAGCGGTTAAAGATGTCCGATGGAGAGAAGCTATGCAAAAAGAGATTGATGCGCTCAAACAAAATGGCACATGGACTCTTGTTGACTTACCACCAGGGAAGAAAGCAATAGGAAGCAAATGGGTGTACAAAATTAAGTATAATTCTGATGGGACCATTGAACGATACAAGGCGCGATTGGTAATTCTTGGCAACAACCAGGTTGAAGGGATCGACTACAATGAAACCTTTGCACCAGTAGCAAAAATGGTTACGGTCCGCACATTTCTCTCTGTGGCAGCAGCTAAGGGATGGGGACTTCATCAAATGGATGTTCATAATGCCTTTCTCCATGGAGACTTAGCCGAAGAGGTTTATATGAAACTACCTCCTGGATTTCACACTGACCAACCCGGGAAGGTGTGTCGCTTGAGAAGGTCCCTTTACGGTTTACGACAAGCACCGCGTTGTTGGTTTGCAAAATTGGCTGAAGCTCTAAAACGGTATGGTTTTCTTCAGTCACAGTCTGATTATTCCTTGTTTACTTTGATACGAGATGGGATCCAGTTGGCTGTGTTAGTATACGTGGATGACCTTATTATAGCTGGAAACAAAACGCATTTGATCAATGCATTCAAATCATACTTGCGCCAGTGTTTTCACATGAAAGATTTAGGTGTTTTGAAGTATTTTTTGGGCGTTGAAGTAGCTCGAAATGCTGACGGGATTTTCTTGTGTCAACGGAAATATGCTTTAGATATCATTAATGAAGCAGGATTATTGGGTGCTAAACCTTCGAAGTTTCCTATGGAGCAGAATCATTCTCTCGCTTTAGCCAAAGGTGATTTGCTGCAGGATCCTGATCAATACCGAAGGCTGGTAGGACGTTTGATTTACTTGAGCTTAACTCGGCCTGAGCTGTCCTATGGTGTGCATATTTTGGCACAATTTATGCACCAGCCACGGAAAGAGCATTGGGAGGCAGCCTTGCGCATAGTCCGATACTTGAAAGGTAGTCCAGGACAAGGCATTTTACTCAACGCTGATTGCAATCTTGAACTGAAAGCTTATTGCGATTCGGATTGGGGAGGTTGTCCATTAACTCGGAGATCACTTACAGGTTATTTCATCTTTCTTGGGCCCTCTCCGATTTCATGGAAGACCAAGAAACAACATACGGTTTCTCGCTCTTCTGCTGAAGCGGAATATCGCTCCTTGGCCGCCACGGTCTGTGAATTGAAATGGCTAAAGGGTTTGTTATTGTCTTTGGGAGTGCATCATGATCAATCTGCTGGAGTATTTTGTGATAGCCAAGCTGCGATGCATATAGCTGCCAATCCTGTCTTTCATGAACGCACCAAACACATCGAAGTTGATTGCCATTTTGTTCGCGATGAAATACAGAAAGGTATGATCAAAACGGTTTATGTTCGAAGTCACGACCAGTTAGCAGACATTCTAACCAAAGCTTTGGGTCGAGATCAGTTTGAGTTTCTTCTTCGCAAATTGGGCGTTCGTGATCCTCACGCTCCAACTTGAGGGGGGGTATTAGGGATAATGTATATCTCTGTAACAGAGTTAATGTATATCTCTGTAACAGAGTTGGTTATCAGTTTGAATTGGTAAAGAGATATCTAGCTGATTAGGTGTTATCCTTAGCTATACTTGTATTCAAATAGGATCAGTAGCTATCGGTAGCGATATCCACGGTTTGGGCTGTATGTATATATATCCTTGACGAATGCGTAAGAAACAGGAATGAAAACTTCTTCCGCTGAAACCTTTTCAATATTGAAAGGTATTTAAAAGTAATCATTCATATGTAAAATAGTTTGTTTGGATGAAAAAAAAAAAAACATCTTGCAATTTGACTGAGAATAAGATATCGGTGTAATTATAGAATATTTGGTGGCAGCTTCAGACGAAAAATTATGCATATTATTTATTTCTCAAGTACAATAATTCAAAGTGGTTTTTTTTTTTCTCTTCCTGATAGAAGAAGTCAGACGCCCGTGGTTTTGTGGAACAGAATTAAAAGTACTGTATTAAAACTTAGCCCTCAGGAAAAGACTGAAAAATGGGCCCTCAGGAAAACTACTCTGCTGATCTTCATCTTTCCAAGGATGGGTTGGCCTTGAATTACATGATTGACTATTCGCTATGTAATATGACGACTATTTGTCAATAAAATCCTCTAGCGTCCAGGCAATGGCAGGTGAGAGCAACTTTTAAAATATTGCCAATTCAGTTTTCTTAGTTACTCTCCTTTTCGATTTTTTTTTTTTTAACACCCCTCGATTTGAGACATACATAAAGATAACTCTCATCCAATTATGATTTCTCTTTCTTCCGACAACTTCTATCTAATTTAATAAGTTTGAATTATTTTTTATCCATTTATGTCAATTGTTACATTAGTAAGTTTATTAACTTTGCTAGAAACTGAAAAAATTATTCATGAGAAAATCATTGCTGCAATTTTTTTTTATTTTGTATTCAATTGAAAATAAAATACACAATTGCAGGTGAATATTCATTTATTGTTAATCTTAATCACTATTTTAAAGATTACCTGTTATTTCTTTTATTATATGCAATATACTATTTGATGAATATTATCACATTATGATAAATTAGTACATAAAAGATTTTAAAAATTGATAGTGGTTGAATTTTTTGGATACAATAATTTTTTGAAATAAATATCAATAACTATGCAAGGATATTATTATGAATTATTTATGCATTTTATAGGTTCATGATAATCATATTAACAACTATTATTTCCTGTTAATGCATGGCTAAACACTAATTACATACTATTAAGTTGAACTAACGGTTGTTTGCCCTGCATTGACAAGTTCCAAGTAGGCTTTTCACTTGGGCCTCATTGGCCGGGTTGTGCACTGTCCAAATTTGGAGCCCCATTAAAAACGAAACAATTGGATTCGGACTTGGCCGATTCGAGCTTCAAATATTCAGCGTGGCCTTTTTATTTCATTGGGTTCCAAAACGGGCTTTCCCAAATTCAACAATTTCCCATCTAAAGAATTACTGTATTTTTCTACATGTACAAGATACTAATTAATTAAAATCAACGCTTGAGATTTTAAGAACAAGATTATTAATCAAAGCTCGCCCCAATTGACAGTCCTTGTTCCAAGCAAAGGCAGTCCTCTACTTCCACTTTCTTGGACCCCAAGTCCCACACCAATTGAAGGCCATAAAGCAACGCCCACTATTCGGTTGTTAAACTATTTGCTACCCCAATATGAGTTGTTCAAGTGCAGCACACGTGCTCCAGCTTACAAGACAGGTCCGGTGTAAGTACCAGATTGGGTCATTAAATTTGAAAACAATTATTTTTCCCTAAATTTGAAAGGAGTGGCCCAAAACCTAATGCGGCCCATCTGGGCCACAACCCATGCGCTTCAGTTTTGCAGCAACTGGAGATGCCCCGAGTCTAGACTGGACAAGGTCTGGATTTACAAGCTAATTAATTAATTAATTAATCCGCTATAAGATTAAAATTGCAATACCTGACATTAACTGCTCTGATCTGATCTGATCAACAACCGATGGATCAGATATCAAAGTTTATATATAATACATTTTCATCCGTTTGCAGGATAACTGCCATGAAACAAATATAGTAAGAAATGTGAAATCTTCACTATCTTTTGAGAAACAGCAGCATTACAGGCAAAGCCATGCAAGCCTCCAGGAACAAACGGTAACTTCTGCTATCATTTGTACAAAGTATCCCAAGGTCTTTTTAACTTTTCTTGATCCACTCAATTACAGTACATATTAAAGACTAGAACTGTTCCAGCTATCTTCCACAGCGCTCAGGATCTTCTCATGCAGTCCAGCTCCAGCACAGGCAATTATACCCCGATCAAGACCTTCCAAATATATGCCTTTCGAGAAGTCTAGTGGCTGTCCTCCAGCATCAGTTACCACACCACCAGCCCCTTCAATGATTACCACTCCAGCTGCATGATCCCATATCTTCTCCTTGTAACCAGTCCTGGCAAACTTCATGAAAACCTCAGCGTCTCCTCGGGCTATGGCTGCATACTTCACCATGCTATACAGACGCAACGGTTGGTTCCTAAATTGATTAAGAAAAGAAATTTCACAAGATTTATCAGCCAGCATCGCATTTCACAATGTAACTAAGATGAATGGGAAAATGTACACACCTCATTCCAACACTATGAGCTAGCCCCGCTGTGAAGGAATGACTAGAATTTGCCTTCTCAACTGGTTCACAGAAGGTAGCCATTGCAGGGTTGCCAATGGAGGATACTTTAATCTGCCTTGCAGAGTTTGGCCAAACAAACTTCTTATCTCCATGGAGTAATGTCTGCATCCAGGCTTTGCCACTACCCTTCCTGGCATAGATTACAGACCCCTTGGCATAAGCTTCTGATGTTGGTGAGGTCAATCTAGATAAAAGTCTGCGGTAACCATTTTGATAGCTCAGCCAATCCTTCTTCATTGGGTAATTTGGACATCCAAGTACTCCTATGACAGGTTCTCCATCTTCTATCAATGCCAGAGCAATGGCATACTGATCCCCACGTACAAAGCCCAAGGTGCCATCAACAGGATCAAGAACCCAAAACCTTCCACTTTTGCCACCCCTTGAGTTGCATCGACTGATTGCATTTAGAACCTCTCTCATATCAAGAGGCCTCGAGGGAGCTTCCAGTCCCAATAGTGGGGCTTTGGCTAAACATTGATTCACTTTCTTTACCACATTTTTAAGTAGGTCAGCTGAACTAGCCTTTGACAGTACCTCAACATCTTCTTCCGCAACAATTGAAACATTTTCACTGCCAAAAGCCTCAGAAAGGACCCAGCTCACTGTTGCTTGGACACTCCAATCTGTTTGCAAGACGCAAATAAGACACTAGTTGAATTAGCAATCCAAAGTTGGAGATCAAATATCTAGATGATTTATCCAAAATTGGATAAAAATGATGATGGCCTGATGAAACAAGAGAAATATATACTTGATAGAAAGTAAAGGGCAGAAAATTTTTGGAAATAATTACATAAGCCTGTGCAAAATATTTACTTAACGACATTAAGACATAGCATACCATTAAAGGTGACATTGGCAAAAGAACATTGAGTTTATCAGCTTTGAATAGGGATATTTTTGGTGGTTTTATAGATGATGACTGTAGGATCTCAAGAATTCCAAATTATGACCTCCAAATAGAACACAATCATTAAATCTGATGAACTTTCAAATGATTAACTAGGGGGGAAAAAGAACCATAACTTTGACTGAACCAGTCATGAGATGTGTGATATTTGCTTCCATATTACTCAGTAGTTGCTTCATGGAAAATTGATTAAGCATTATACAGGAAACTTGACTTTAAAAGAAAATATGCTGATTTTACATGAATTGCTTTTCTGTGGAAGAGAGGGTAAATATGCGGGAAGTAAGAACAGCATATTGTCATACA
The DNA here is from genome assembly GCF_036785885.1 of Coffea arabica. Lineage (NCBI taxonomy): Eukaryota > Viridiplantae > Streptophyta > Magnoliopsida > Gentianales > Rubiaceae > Coffea > Coffea arabica. The sequence goes on along the minus strand of NC_092313.1, from coordinate 10,962,172 downwards.
CATAATTTCACATAAACTCCTATACAAGAAAAGTTGTCCCTTGAGGCAAAGTTTCCAGCTATCTGTTGAACTGTGCTTTGTTCTCTGGTACTTAAAAGTAATTTTATTACTTTAAATGGATCTTCCAGTTACAAGCTGAACAAAACCACCAAACTACTCAAAACATAAAATTCACCATCGCAGCCTAGTAGTAACTTGGATATCCTAAAAGTTGGAGACTAAACCACAATATTTGAATGTGCTTTTCCCAGGAGCACAGGGAAAAGAAAAAACTTTGAGCATAATATTCATTTTAGCTAGCCACCGATTAGACTTTGTCAATCATGTCTCCAGCAATTGGTGATTTAACTAAAACCAGCACGTTTCTGATACTTTAAAAGAAAAATGACAATTTCAAGAACAGCAGAAATAACTGATGACTGAAAAAACAACAGAAAATTTGTAGAGATCATGAATAGGCTCAAGGAAAACTAGAGCTGTATTTGTGCATACGCCATTCAACACCTTATCTATTAAAAAGTAAACCTTGCAGCGAAATTGGCCAAAGAGATAGATGAGTCACGGAACCTTCTATAAACCAAAGCACATATGAAATCAGGATATCTGTTAGTTCTTTTACAATATTAACGAGCCAAGAACATGCCCTTCTTTTAAGTAAGTTAAAGAAAGTGATTAACAAGCAAAAGATTTGCTGGACATAATTTGCAGCTTGTAAACCCAAAACAGCTTCTTGATAAGTGGAGATAGCTCACAGCAGTTCCAGGAGTTTTCGCTACAGTTAACTAATAGTTAGAAGTCCATTCTATAACTGACAAATCAGAATTATTAATTCTGTAACTGATGAATCCGATATCAGTTTTTCTTTCATTTTTTTTTTTCCACAGCAGAACAGACCTTTGACTAGTTCTTAAACTTCTGAATATATCCCCACATTAAAATTTTGAAACCTTTTTCACCCACTAGTACTACTGTCACTGTCACAGCCAATAGTTGTAGGTTGGGCCAAATCACGATCTAAAAGACCAATATCCTCGAGAACATTGGATCTCTTTCGTTTTTCAGCTAAGAGAGAACACTGAAATTGAAGCTTGTTTGAGACTACAATAAACTCTTATACCTCATCACGTGTGGATTCCACTTAGCAATTAGAAAATGAAATATGCGGCAGTTGGGAGCAAAACAGTTGGATAATATGTTGCAACTTGACAGCCATATTGGCTCCCAATACATATTCCAAAATCCACCGAATATTGTGACCCCAACCCCCTCACTTTTTAGCAGCCTCAGCAGTGTTTCAGTCCAACACAAGGAAGTTAATATTTTAACCATAAAGGACAATTCCAGCCAATGAAAGACAAGAAACACAGTCAACAGTCAAATTTCAACAACAGCTCACGTCAGTTAAGGATAGATAGAACATTTTGTACCTGCGACTGTCACAGGAGAATTGTCATCCTTGGAATGAACTTGTTGATCATTGGCCTCATGGGTTTCAGAAACCAATCTTTCTTGAACTCTTTGACACAGCATACAAGCCATATGCACTGCTTTAACAGCAACTTCCAATTCTTTGGAAAACTCATCCTTTGTTTCTGATGAAAATGGTGTGTCAAACTCCAACCCGTTGATTTCTTCCATCGTTGAAGCAGAGTGATTATTCTGGTTGGACCTCGAGTTCAACAGACAGACGGATAAGTTGGTTAGATTCTGGCGGTTATGCTTTTTGTCAGAAAAGATGGGAAATTTTGTCAGGTGGCCAGGGAAGGAATTACTTCTCTGGACTAAGGCAAAGGGGAATTTGGCAGCAAAGCCTGAAGAAAAAGTCGGCATTTTAAAGATGAGATTTAGAGAGGGAAGTCTACAGGGGACCTTTGCCCCTTTCCTTCGGGAACTATGGGCTGAAATTTGGATTAATGATTTGATGTGGATAGACCGATGAGGGATCCCAATTTGCAACCTTTTTAAAGGGGTTATTTGGACTATTTGTCACCGTCTCGTTAACCCTCCTATTAAATGAAGAGTAAATTTTGTATGTACTATCAGTGTATGATTTATTTATTATTTATAAAAGAAAATTAATCAAATCGTTAGCCATTTTATTTTTTTCAAAATAAATATAAAAAGAGAAGAACTTTCAAAGTCTGATGATGATGGTTATTTGATTGAAAATGTGGTGTTATTTAATTGAAAATCCTATGATAAGGAGTACGCAAACGTGACACCACCATCTTAATGTTAAATATTCATTAGATAGCATTGTAGAAACGGTGTAGAGAGTAAGTGCATTTGGAGTAGAGTGTTATTTAAAAAATACAGTAATTTTTATTATATTATAAACATTTTAATTTTTTTTTATTTTTTTAAATTCATACATGTCACATTAAAAAGTACCATAATAGACGGTATTCTAACACAATTTTTGAAATAATCTTTATCATAACAAAGCTACCAACTTATCCACTTAATAGTCTTCCAAACAATTCAGCCCGATTGATTTTTATTTTGTTGTACAAGTGTTAGTCGGAATGGTAGATTGTTTTGATCAATGGAACTACCGTAAAGTATCCACTTTATTTTATATTAAAGGCACATCCCTGACATTATTGTTAAGAGATCGGGAAAAAACTCAAAACAGGACGTTATTGTGAAAGCAGCGGCAGGTATCAGAATAGTAGATGCATTTTAAGAGGCGGAAGCCAAAATAAGTTGGTTCAATTGGTGGGAACGGATTACTTCCTCGTAAAAGATCGTGTATTTAAAACTATTCAAAACAGGACATTATTGTGAAAGCAGCGACAAGTTTCAGCATAGTAGATGCATTTTAAGAGGCGGAGTGCAAAACAAGTCGGTTCAATTGATAAGAATAGATTACTTCTTCACAAAAGATCGTGTATTTGACTTTTACTGTGAATATAAAAATTGTGTTGGTGAGCGATCGGTAATAATTTATGTGAGTGACCTATGGTCCCAATTGGTGGACGATCGATAAGAATCTATGTAAATAATCTATGGTTTCAAAAACATTATCCTGATTTATGATGGTGATCGAAATTGAGCTCATCGAAACTTTTACTTGCTAAAAAAAATATGTATCCACTACGGTGGCTTAAGATGGTTTCTCTAATTTAATAGTCTGAGACTAGAAAGTTACAGTTTGAGAAATAGATGAATAAGATAATTCAAATGCAACAAATGGGGGGAGAGAGTGTAAGCAAGAGGTCTTGGATTCGAATCCTCCTACTTTCACTAAAAGAAAAAAGAGAGAAACTAATTGAGACTTGAGAATCACAGGTGGCCATTTATTTACTTTGGTTGTTTGTAGCCTTCTACCTTTTGTTTAGAATCTTTATGGTTGGTTCAACTTTTTTAGATTCCAAATACAGCTTGATGCGACAAGCCAAACACCACGTAAGGGTGACTTCACTTCTTACGGCTCAATGATCCTGTTTAGAGTCCAAAACAAAAAAAAAAAAAAAAAAAAATTGCAAAGAAGAAAAGGGAGCAGATGTGGATATACTACTACTAATCAGAAATCAATTCATCGTACAGAAAAGGAAATTCACCAGACGTGCTATTGAAACGGAGGCCCTAAAAGTCCACTTAGACGGTGCTGTAAAGAAAGAAGATTAATGTTGCAGCTTGCCACGGATTTAGTTTTCAGCCTACAAATCTGGAGTACATTAAGTTGTGAGATCTTGTTAATGACGCTTATGCTCCAAAATTATGTATCATGGATGATTTCACCATGCCCAATTGTTCAAGCTCCTGTTTTATGTTCTTACCTTTCAATAAGCAAAACCAAACACACACACACACAAATGTCTTTTGCTTTTTCTTCTTGTATTCGTCATGTTTTGGCTAGTTGGAATTTGGGAAAAAATTAGTACTTGATGGAGGCCAATCAATCACTAACTAAATCAGGTGCAATCTTCTCATCATCCCCATAGTGTGTGAGACTTTATTCTAATTGTGTGATATATGATTGACCGAAATGCTTATAAGCAGAGGTGTACCCATTGGAGTCATAGAAAAGTGTGAATGCTAGGGACAAAAGAAGTTACATTAAAATGGGCTTAAATACACTGTGCCCCCTTGTAATTAGTTGTTAATAGCAAATCATCTCCGGTATTCATGAAACCTACAAATTACCCCTAGAGGATAATGGTCTAATGTATTTGGGTAGTAAAAAGGTAATCATACACTCATTGTTAGAATATTATTCAACGGCCATTTGTCCTTTTCTCTTTCTTCTTGTTGTTTTTCTTATTATTGTTTACATTTCTTTTTCCTCGTTCTTAATTCCTGCAATGATATATAAATTTTCATACTAATGTGCTAAAGAATATATTATGAAAAATTTAATTGTCATAAGAAATTAATAAGTACATTTTATTATATGTAACTTCTACTTTATTAACAAATTCTTGTTAAGCATTTTTTGTTACTAAAAATAAAAATTAAATATTTGGCATATATATATTTTACTTCTATTTAATATTTGTCTTCATCTTCTATTTTTCTTTATGCTTATTAGCAATTCACTTAATTATATCTAGTTAATTTTTTGTTGAATATTTAACCATCATAAATTATTATAAGAAACCAAAAAATATATATATTTAATGAACGTAACTTGTATTTTTAATTAACAATTAGTGCATCGTAAGTATCTTATTAAGAATTAATGCATACTAGTGCAACATCAACATTTTGTCAACCATTAATACAAGCAAGAAATTATTAAAGAAAAATAGAAGCTACTTAAGTTTTATTATTATTACATACACTTCTTCTCATATCGTATAATAATTTATAATAGTTAAATATCTTACATAGCTGAATAACAATAAATGTATTTACTCATCAAAAGAAATTATTTACAAGAAAATGAAAACATATGTTCCATCAAAAAAAATTCTTTAGTATATTATTCTTAAAATTTGTATATCATAGTCAACATGGAGGAGGAGAAAAAGAAAATCTGTCTATAACCGGGAAAAAGAAGAAGAAAGAGGATCATCTACAATGTCTGATGATGAGAGTGTAATTGTCATTTTGCTAGAGACATATATTTGCCTAGTAGTTAATAAATAAGGGGTAATTTGTAGGTTTTGTAAATACCGGGAGCAATCTGCCACTTGGCCCTAATTACACGTGATTAAGCCATTAAGATTTCATCATAAATGTCGGAGACACCGGGATAAATAATTTCACCTCCATCATGGAAGTATTTTATCGAATACAGATAAGATAAAGCACTCGTACGATTCTACTAATCCACGTCAAGAAATTAATTGAATTCTATGAAGATATTAGTGGTGGAATACCATCTCCCACGGGTATCCCGTAAACCAAAACGTACGTAGTTAAGCATGTACACCCTTGAAGAATAAATGAAAGCCACGTCACTATACTATACCCTGTATTGACTTCATATTAATGTACATTTTCATGTTTGTATTCACACTCGTACATTCGGTATACAACTTATTTGAGCAGTCCAGTTGAGTTTTATCAGACTCTCTCTAATTAGTATAATTCTTGCAAGTACCCAATTTAGGGGCGTAAAAGGGAATACTATAGAGCATCCAAATTTAGGATGCTGGGGGATAATGTCAAAAAGTTTTATTTTCAGTGAAGCCATTCTGTTTTTTTTTTTTTTGGTGTTTATCTTCTGACTTAGAGCATATAATAGAAAAAACTTTTGGACAAAATATGGTACAAATTCAAACAGTTTTGGTGTGATCGTGGATTTTGATTGTGTACACTTATAAAACACATACCAAAAAATCTTATTAAAAAAGAAAGACACTCATTAATTTCATCTTATAAGAATTTAAGTAGCTGCGCATGACAACGAAGCGCAGCTTAGTTGCTAACACGTTTTACCTATAATCGATAAATCGCTGGTTCAAGGCAGCAAGGAAATAAGTGGAAAACCCTTCTTGATCTTTTAAGGCAAAAGAAAAAAACAGTAGCCTCACATAATTAGATAAAACTCAAGACATCAAGTGGGGAATCCCTCTTGATCTTTTGAAGCAAAAGAAAAAACATAGCCGTACATAATCAGATAAAACTCAACTGTAGCTGCCCGTTCCCTGTTGTAACTTGTAACGCATTGATTACAAGGTACACTACGTCCAACTTGCCTAAGTTGGTCATGCTGCACTTGCCTTTTTTTTTTTTTTTGGAGCATAACCACATAATGGATAATGCATGAATAGCTATAATTCAGAAATGATGTATTGAATTATTGGGTGGGGGGTCAGGTTCATGCGCTGTCGTAAATAATGCAGTTGAGTCTAACAGTTATTTACTAGTTAGATTTTTTTTTTTCATCAGGTTTAATTTTGCCTGAAAAACAGCGAGAAATGTGCAGCACCTATAAGAACCGGTATTTGCAATTGTTGTGGAGATGATGACTCCATCAAGAAAGGTTTCACGGTTCTGTCTTAGAACTCTAAAGCATGTTCTTTAGGTCTTTAATTAACCCTACATGCATGATGGATTTATTATGTGATAATCATCATGTCTTATTATGCCCTTTTGTGTGTGTGTGTGTTTATTTCTTTCTTTGTTTCAAATCCAATCCTGCCAATAAATAGTATATAACTAAAGAGCAAAATTCATATTACAGATTGAGGGCCGGAAGAATTGTGGCTTTGCATGATGCTGTCTTTTGATCATTACTTCGTCATCCATCCTGGTGAAACATTTGTCTGTTTCGTTCTTCAGCTCATGAAGATAACTCCAATCTAGAAAGTGACTTCAATCTTGCTCGTTTAGTCAATCAAACTATCACATATGGAAACTAAACCAACCCATTATTTTTAGCCCCCTAAAAAGGAAGTATCATGAGCTAGATTCTAAACTTGAATAACCACAGATATGAAATCGGCGGATGTGAAAAGGCTTCTTGATCTAAGAACATGAACAATCAATTATCTTCTTTCGTTTTCATATGGCCAGAGGAATGACCAAAAAACTGGTGCGAGTGCAATCGTACTATTCATAGATAGATACCCTTTAAATTGACTGCAGCTTTTATTTGATTATTTACTTACTGGTAGTTGTCACACTAATTAGCACCATGAGCGTGATTTGATGTGGGTAATGCTTACTTTTTCTTTGAACAAGACGGAGAAGATGCGTCTTAACATTCAGGGGATAATTTCAGAAATTTATCCCAATAGGTTTCTGACACTTTCTAATAACATCCCTTATTTTTATATTTTCGTAGTTTAAAGAGAAAAAAACTTAAATTACTGCAAAAACTTTAAAATAAAAATTAATATAAAAACTGCAATGATCTATAAACCACACAATTTTACTTATGGAAGTCATTACTGAAGGAAGAATGATCAGAAATTAGTGAGCTACACCATCCACACTCACCATGCCCAATCAAATGCTTGTGTATAACTATTACTAGTACTTTTTTGGGGTGAAGTTTAATTCTAACCAGAATATAAATGCAATATTTCAACTTTGATTTAATTTTATATACACTGTCAGTATATACACTATTACCATTAGATATATAATACATGTGCAAAATTTAAATTTAAAATTTAAAAATTACTCATGTGTCATCTATCAAACTGTAATAGAGTATAAATTTACTCTTAAACTTGAGACAACCTTCTCGAAAGATATATAACTAAAATTTCTATTGAGGAAACGAGTCGAAGAGCCTCTTAGGCCAGATACTCTAGTTTTCGAGCCTGTCATAGGCAGTCCAGCCTAACATCATATCTCATAGCCTATGGGCCCTTCTTCCTAGACAGACTTAAGTTGTGTGGATTTAGATTACGAATCGCGGATGGGTTAAGTCTCCCTGCTGCGTTTGTTGATGGGCCAGCAATTGGGATTAAACTTGAGGTGCACCACATCTCATGAAATGCGAAAACGAAGATTACCAGTGGACCACTTTAATGCAAAACGAAGGCATAAATTGGTGCAAATGCAAAAAAAAAAAAAAACAATCAATGATAAGGACAAGTATTAATTCAAGAATTGCTAGTTAACAATTTCTACATGGATCGAGAGAACCATCTGTAGTACCTTGATTTTGTATTTTAACTTAATGGCTTTCGCCAAGGAACTTTATGATGGAAGAAAATTGAAGCAAGCATCCTATTCATTTTTTGTTAGGAGTTATTCAACAATATGTGGCTCGTGTTGATCATAGCTTTTTCCTTGTTCAGCCCAAAAATTAGCATACAATTTTTTTTGGTCATACATCGGCTATTAGTGAACGGGGATTGGTTCAACTAGACCTTAGGATCTTGAGAGAAACTGAATCACCGTCGCACCATCACTAAATTTTAAAAAAAATCACGTAATAAGTGGCGATTGATAAATAACAGGAGGTAAAGTTGAAATCCTTGATCTCTCGGTGCTTTTGTGGTGACACACATAGGCGCCAGGGGGCCTTTGGTTCAAAAATCATCGCACAGGCAGACGTGAAATATGCATCATGACAACGGTACGGCATATCATATTTCTTTTTGTCTATTGGACGGATGTTGTGTTAGTGCTTTAACTTGCTTAGTAATGAATGGAGACTTGGAATTAAAAACGTGACAAGCTTAGTGAAGCAGATGGGGAAGTGGGAATGGGGGGATAAGGATAAAAGGCTGCACCAGAAAGTGGAGATTGTCCATTTACTTGTACAATTTACCCTCAAATGGACGCTGCATAGCGCACATTTCAATGAATTCGAGCCATCTTGTCGGGGGGTACACGTAGAGGCCGATCAAACGTGAAAAACAAAATGTGACAGAGGTCATATCCAATTATTAATAGAGTGGGACTTGGTTACGTCATTAGGATGACTATTTTATGACGGCGAATTGATGATTTTATGCTACTACTCCCATCCTTTTTTTTATAACTGACGTTTAAGGTTTTACATACCAATTAAGAAAAAATTTTCATTGCTTAAATCTGTATACTACTTTCCTTTTGTACCCTCATTAATTGTCCAATTCACCCATATTTTCTCTCACTAGAGTACTAAATGGTGCTATTTTACTAGGCCAAAAGCAATGCAAACTAACTCCCACCAAACTAAATGTTTCTAAAATGAAACTAAATGTTTCTAAAATGAAAAACTTTCCCACCAAAAATTTTCACCTAAATTTTTAATCTGAAATTTTAACATTTTTAACTCCCACCAAATATTTTGAGAGGCTATAAGGACTTCACTATATAAACTAGTCTCAAGAGAAGAACAAAGAGGGTTCAACATACTGCGAGAAAAGAAGAAAGAATACGGAGGGGCAGATAATTACTAGGGTTGTTACAAAGAGAGAAGCAATAATTACTAGGAGTAGTAATTAAGAACCCTGTATTGGAAAAGAGAGATAAAATGGTAAAATTGTGAAAAAATAATTAATACTGTATGGAAATAATAAAATGACAGATAAAAGTACACTATAGCAAATTTCTTAAACGTCAGTTATAAAAAAAGGGAGGGAGTACCATTTTCATCATCGGGTATGGCACGTGACTTCATACTTTAGGACCAAGTGGAAGACACTACTTAAAATGTGGAGAATGGCATCCAGTACTTGTAACTTAAAATTTATCATTCGGTTACTTCTGGAATTTGTAAAGAATGGAATGGATTCTGCTTTCATACCCACGAAAATCTTGATTAGATTATTCTCATGTCTCAATAAATTTAATTAGCTCAGTCATGAATGAAAAGATGCCTTTAGATGCAAATTCAGGATAAAGGCAAATAAATGATATCAATTAGCATGCACCGCGTTTGACTACTCCTTCCAAAACCCCGAAAGAAAATTGCATATTAATTTACTACTATAGAGCTTTAGCTTATTGATACTAGGGTCATCTTTAGAGTCGTGAACCCTAGCTAGTTAAAACCTCTAAATTGTGATAATAGGACAAGTAATCTTTAACATTTGTGAAAGGTCACTGTGGAGGCCAATTGTGGATTTGTCCACCTCGGCACCCGTCTTGGGGTTAAGGGTGAGCCCTTTAAACCCTGTTGGTGTACCTTGGGGGGCCTCCCCAGGATTCGAACCCTTGACCTTAAAGGTCTTTGGATTCAATGGGTACCAGGCATTCAATCCAAAGACCTTTAAGGTCAAGGGTTCGAATCCTGGGGAGGCCCCCCAAGGTACACCAACAGGGTTTAAAGGGCTCACCCTTAACCCCAAGTAGCTCAATGGGTACCAGGCATTCAATCCAAAGACCTTTAAGGTCAAGGGTTCGAATCCTGGGGAGGCTCCCCAAGGTACACCAACAGGGTTTAAAGGGCTCACCCTTAACCCCAAGACGGGTGCCGAGGTGGACAAATTCACAATTGGCCTCCACAACATTATTCCATCAGAATCAACCCGTGATTAACAAATGTGCCTAGGCAAAGACATTAGGCGGCCAGCCTATACACAAGAGGTAAAGCGGCTGCTTAATCTGCTTTTCCAAAAAGTACTTAGCACTAATTTGACCGCCCTAGCTAACTCACTTGGTCCCCCTAGAACATTTTCCAGAGTTGTCATCAGCCTGCTGAATTGAGAACCCGAAAGAGCTGATAGATACTTACAAGGACATGGCCAGCTGCAGGTAGGGCAATAATGGGGACTAACATAAGGTTGTATCGTGGGGTTAATTTGTCCAAGAGAAATAGTTCTGGGCGGCCAACGCCGAGGAGGGGTCAGGCGAAAATTGGCATATTATATCGAGTTTGGCCACTTCTTTGGCTGCTATTTTCTCCCTTAGAAGCTCTTGTGCTACTCCTCAGACTTTGATCACCTCTCAATGCGAAGTACGCAATTAGCAAGTATGCCCTTCCTCTGTCCAAAGATTCAAATTGCTGTCGATTTGAGGTTTGATCATTGAATTTGAGAGAGATGCATGCCGCCCTTGATGTTATTTACTCGTATTTTTTTTTTTTTTTTGGCAAGATGAAGTAAAGGAATTATCCACATGCTAATAATTTTCTAAGGTGAGATCGTATTATTCAAAATTAGTCTGTATAACTCATGCATTAGCTCAATTTGCATAAAAATATCACCAAACTGTCATTTTGGACCTTGGAAAACAATCACATAAACAACATCGCCATTTCCTAGATCAAGAATGAAACCTTGTTTGTTTTGCGATTTTTCGCAGAAAATTTTTTACGTTTTCCATGAACACATTTTGTAATTGTATTTTTAACTCACATATATTAAATTATTACAATACTTTTTTTCTTCAATAAAAACTCGTAAAAATAGCAATCAAATTGAGGTTAACAATACGGAAATACGGAGGGAATTATTCGATGCTTAACTGTGAAGAAAATACGTAATCAAATGCAATCATGACATCTACTAAAAGACCGCCCCCAGGAAATGCGGTGTCATCCATTGAACCTTAATCTATTAGTTTCGGCAAGCGCCTTTGTTCGATGTACTTATTATTTAAGAATTCTATTTGGTTTAAAATATAGCAGACAATATCTGATCTTGTTGGATAATATAATTGATGAACCACAAAAAATTTTGCCAAGATAGTACATTTCTTGTTTTGGTTAAAAACAAAAAAAAAAAAAAAGACAGTAGCAATATAACACCAGCACATTATGTACGAGGGATCTTGAATTCCTAGACTGTTTTGTACTTTTATATACTAAAACCAAAAAGATTCTTTTCTGTACTATGTAATTTGATATTTGTTTAATGGAATTTATAATACAATATGTTATTGATACTAGATCTTGAATTTCATAGTCATGAAGGAGATGTAAATTGAGTCCTTTTATTTTCCCCCCGGAACACAATGAGAAAAGTCCTACATACGAAATTATACCATTCACCTAACGTTTTACCATTCACTACAAACCTTGCGAATTAGTCTGATCGAGTAAGTGAGAATCAGATTGAAGTTTGAGGGAGAGAATCTTACAACAGTTCAAAACTTTGAGGGGAGGGGGGGAACTGCAAATTTTCCAATTGTGTGAATTGGGTCGATATCACTTAATCAATGACCACCAAAAAAAAAAACCCCATAATTAAAATGTTGTTCGAGAATAGAAACATGAAAAGGAGCAGCAATAAGGTATGCAGTTAAAAGTAGCACGTGATCCTTGATTAAGTATTGACCAACCGTTTGTACTGTTGAATCTAAGCATATGGGATATGTCATGTACTCATGGGTACTGGGTACTGTTATGGTACAGATTCCGCGTCAGATTTGTCTCTACACCTGTACCTTCTGTTTGCCTCAGAGAATTTGATATCCAATATGTAAGTTAATAACCTAATTCTGATCCAAAAAATTAAGCAATTAGGTGTTGGACCCTCATTTACATATTAACCGCTCTTTGTCCATCTTTCGGATCAATGTGGGACATGACTCTTTACTCATGAAAATCATTGGACGTTGGTCCAAATCTTGTCCATGCATTAGGTCGATGGTTCAAACTCGGTTTAGTGCATTACAATAAAGTATTATATTTCCTTTGTTAAAAAAAAAATTCATTGAGTACAATGATACGATTGTCTGATTTGATAATTCACACCCAACTCCCGTACAGATCCAGTTGAACTCCCTTTTTCCCGTGATGTAGTTTGTAGCATCGAAATAATGTAGATTATTGTCATTAGACAAAGAAAAAATGAATCTTGGCTAGCGTAAAATGGCTATTATTGGTTTGGACTTGCATCAAAGAACGAGCGAGGACTTGGAATGTGAGGTTAATTAAAATAGAGACTACAAAAAATTAAATTTGAGTCTCAATAATTTTTATAATCTTAAGCAAGTTTAGATTTATAGAATTTTGATAATTTTGAGCACCCTATTTAAAAAGACTACAACCAAGAAGGATTTGAGTAAATAATTGATAGATTACAAACTCAAATACCTGTTAAGTGATCCAAGTAATCAAAGAGAGATTTGAGAGAATTTTAAATCTTTTATCAAAATTCTTAGTAAAAAACGTGGCCCAAAAGTCTTTAATTCTTTTAGTTTTTCACATTTCTATGTTGGTTTATATCTGCCAGTTGGCTTATCAGTATATTGGGTTTTGCTTCCATTATTATCAAGTAAAAGATTAAGGAATTGTTAAATGGCCCCTCATTCAGTTGATGAACTTGACTTGCCCTAATAATCATTTATGAAGTACAATAGACAGCTAGGTGTAAGATACATATCAGATTTCAAAATATTTTTTATGAGATACAACAATTTGCCCCATCTTAGAATGTCTAAATTGACTTACTATTCTAAACATGGGCAGCTGAATTGCAACGTTTTAAAAGTTCAAGGAGGAAACTCAAAAATAAAATAAAATAAAATAAGATGAGGATTACCACATGGCTCGATTCGCAAATATACACACTTTGGAGAGTTGAATTGAAATTAGCCCTGAAATAAGTACATCGTGGCATGTGCTCGGTCGACGGCCAAATGGAGACGGAACCTTGGTCAAAAGGGACCGGTATGAAGCCTAGAAGGTCAAATTCTGGTCAAGTGAAAACTTTAAGGTCCAAAGACTCCAAACCGGAATTCATTATCTCATAACTTTATCCTCGAGTTTCCTAGTGACCTTAGGAGATTTTGGTATGTTTTATTTGTCGCTCAATTTACTATCACTGTTAACTTGACGTCATCATCGACTTAACAAGTTTCTAGATTCATCTTGACGTCATAGATGATCCAAGCAAATAAAATGCTTTTTTTTTTTTTGGCAATTAGAATTAAGTTTACTCAATGTGTCCAACCTATTTTCCAAACCCTCGAGAAAGATAGATTTACTCCACCATGCAATTAATAATATCTTAAAATTTGGTGTAAAAATACCTTTTTATGTACAGCCACCAAAAAGATTTTTACTTTTATTGAACATGGAAGATGCAGGGCATCTAAGATCACTTGTCAATTCTTCTCCACAACCTGTAGTACTTTGGATGCTTTAGCTGAGAGCAATCTTTCAAAGTCGTCAGGAGAGGATCACCAACCAAATTATTTGTTTCCCTGACTTATTCATGTATGTATGTTGATTAAGATACAAAAACGTGAGTTTTTTGGATGTTTGTTTAAAATTTTACTGTAACTTACTGTAGAAATTTTTAAAAAAATTTGAAGTGTTTTTTTTAAAAAAATATTTTAAAGCGTATAGTTTAAAAACTTTGAAATTTTTTTTAAGATTACTGTAGTTAAAGTTTTTAAAAAACTTGTAGCAGATAAATTTGGTAAAAAATTTGGCTTCCAAACAAGGCCCTTGCTAATAAATTTATCAATATATTACAAACTTAATAAATCTAGTCTCATTTATATATCTAAAAATTAATCTGGCAAGACATAAAAAGAAAAAAAAAGGATCAGTAACCACAAAAAAGGCCCTAAAAAATTCTTGTTTGGAAAATCAGATTTTACAAAAGAAAATTTTTACATTTTTCCTAAACATATTTTCCAATCATTCTCTTATCTAAACTAGAAAATTGCAATCTAAACAGGATAAAGATTTTGACGCTAAACTAGAGTACCTATAGGTGCAAAGATAGATCCCTATTGATGGAGAGCTCCATTCATGGAACCTTTCAACATGAGAAACAGTCAAGATTCAATGTACCAACGAGGCTGCGATTGCCACTCTTTGGGTTAACTCCACTGCAACTTGGAAAGATAAAGATCAGATTTAGACAGAAAGCAATCACATGGCCCATTATATATTATAGTATTAATATTTAAAAGGATGATAATGATATGATTGATACCCACCTTTTTTAACTAATGGCACCAATTACAAAGAACACGTGATCCTTATGCAAACATTGGCACATTGCGTTCTGAGCAAGATACCTTCTGCTTTTCCTTGGGTTCCCAACAAGATAATCTTTTGCTTAGTAGATCTCATAAAAATAGATAATCTTGTTCTTGCTTCTTTTTATATATATATATATATATATATATATATATATATATATATATAATTTGGAATTATTCCGTCCGCTCATGACTCATCAACATCTTATTGAAAATTGAATAGAAAACTTTTGTGCCACTCACAAGAATCATGGTTTCGAAGTATGTGAGATAAAAAGATAGTCAGAAAATTTATCGAAAGGATTTTTCTGCAAAAATTTATGTGAAGTTGAATCGGTAACTGATCCATCCATATGGCCATATTGTTGTTCCTATTTCCATCATTTGACACTTTTGGCAGTTCTGAATGAGCAAGGTCACAAAATGTTAAAATCGTCCTATTATACAACAAGTAATAAACTTTTGAGTCTGTACAGAAGCAATAATGGTACCAACCAACAAAACCAAACAAATGGCCAAATAATTTCGTATATTCTATTTGGGTTTGCTGAATGTGAACAGAACATCACTTCCTGGGCTTTCATGTTCAAAGTAAAGGAGAAAGTGAGAGAAAAAAAGATATGTGAACATTAGAAGGTCAAATTCGTCAAACAATTTTCACTGTCCCTTTCTTTTCTTAGCTTGCTGAGTTGTGGAGTACAAGAGTTGGAACGCAATAATTGCTTTTCGTGGCATTATGGTATGGTAATTATCGCCAAACTTAAGGGCAATTGGCAACCCGGAGGTCTTTAAATACCCACTACTTATCCACTTCACTCGTGCATTCCTCAAGCAAAGCAACAAACACACCAAGAAAGAAACTAGAAAACTCTTAGCTCAGCTTACTCAAAGCCAAGAGAAGCTTCTAGCATCAAGAAATCTCCAAGATGGCAGGCGGAGTAAGAAGAGAGATGATCAACGGCAGAAATATTTCAAGGGGGCATGGCGTTTATGGGCGTCAAATACCAAAGAGAGGTCAAGTGAAGGTGGCTATAGTCTTGGGTTTGGCTCATTCTTTATCATCCATCTTCTCTTTTGCTGCTCGTTCTCAATCTTGCCGAAGGACCCCTTTGTGATGATTTCAAGAAAATAGCTTGGCATGGCAACTGAGAGAGATTTGTGTGAGAGAGAGAGAGAGAGGGGAGTAAAGTTTTTGCGGGTTTGTTAAGAGAGTTGTGTGTTATGGATCCGAGAGGAGCATTCATTTGTTTGCTTGTTTGCTCCACTGAATCCGGCCACCTCTTTGTAAATTTTTGAATGTTAATGAATTGTTCTTTCCGATCCTATTCCAATTGGTGCTTTCCCCTTTACTAATATAATTTGAGTTGGGACATCTGAGCTCTAACCAATCAATATACCAACTGCGTGATTCTTCCGAATGTTTGCAATCATCTAAAAATTTTTAGCGGTAGAAGCTGGAAAAATGTCAATTATTCTCCAATTCTGCGGAAAAGAGATCAAAAAGACACCGCACACATGCTCCAAACATAAAGGGCAGGCTGGGCTTTTCAATGTCTCGCCGTTTGTCCCAGCTCAGATGATCCTTGGGGAGATGGGAATAGTTGAAGTCAATGGTCAAATTTGGCAGATGATTATAACTGACTTCTAGCAATTTGTCAATTGAAACGTGCACTGGTCAATCTCGAAGTAGACTATGACCGTCCAGTGTGGCTGCTAAGGGTAACTGCCATTGTAAGGCTAAATTTAATTTTGGATGGAATCGAATTGGCGAAGTGCATAGGAGAAAATTGGTTGTGAAACCGGAGACTTGTGTAAATTGTGAAAGGATTAGACACATACTACTAGGAACGAATCAAACACAGGAGAAAATCATCTATGTTGGATGTAGTTTTTGTTTATAGGTTTTTTGATGAGAAGGGGAGTGGTTATTACTTAGTAGTAATGGCTGGTACGTCTGGAGTCGTATTGGAGCTTCAACAAAATATTCCATGATGTACCTAAAATCCCACCAAAAAAAAAAGAAAAAAAGAAGAAGAAGAAAGAAACAGAAAGACGAGGGTGCAAATTGTTAAATATTTGGGTGCTTGATACCGTAAATTTAACCATTTCCAACCCACATCTCAAAATTTTCCGCCCTGATTGGCTGCTTTAACATGATATAACTATGGTAAATAATTGATAGTAGTAGTCTAAAGTTAGCTAAAACTTAAAAGGTGCCTGCGGTTAAAAAAAATAAATTACCTGACTACTATTTCGACATAAAATGATTTTACTAGGTTCATCCTACTCTTGAATTGTCTCTGCCAAAGACTAATGTGGTAGCCCAGTTCACAGCCACGTAAAACCTGTTCCTCCAACTCACCACACGAGTGAGATAAGCCGAGCGCCACATTAGCCAGCTCAAAAAGCCTGCCATGGATATGCCCTTCTCATCCTGTCATATTGAGTATGGATCAACACCGAATCAAGTTAGTCATGATTCGTTAAATGCAAAGCATTATTAAGTTGAGACGGGGAATTGAGACAAAAAAAAAAAAAAACCAATCTTTTGTCATTTGGGAATTGAGACGGGGATGCTTGGCGGAAAATACACAAACATCATCTAATAGATAATGCCAAGGTGACTGCAGATGTAATTCGAGGCAAGACAACTTTATTAGACAGCAAATATGTGAAGATTGCAGAAAGTGATATGCACAAAAAGATAACAAAAAAAAGGAAAATAAAAAAAGAAAGGAGAGGGTTGCCCTGTTATCCTGATTGTGACAATGCAGCCACCACAAGTTATCCCTGGAGTCGGCTACAGAGCTTCGGACATGTGATACACAAAGAAATGCAAGAAAAGAGAGGGTTGTACTTCAAAGCAAAATGGTGGACTAGTTTCTCCATTGAGAGGGTTGTACTTCAAAGCAAAAGACATTTAAATCCTTTTAACTCCTCATTTCCAGAAAGAAGGCTAGCACCTAGTAACTTCTTTGATAAATTATTGCAGGGACCAACTAATTGATCTGTTTTTGCACATGTGTGATTGATAAAGTTGGATAAATTAATAAAGATTCTAGATGGTGTGCATGCTCTGTGAGTATGAAGATTGCTTCTTTCAAATGAATTTAAGAAAGTGAAGCTCTAACAATGATCAGTACCTTGGACTGGCGAAGATCAACCAATGCCTTGTACCGACCTACAGATGCCATGCTTCCAAGATGCTTGTAGACAAAGGGCTCCCCCAAAGGAATGTCTTTCATGGATAGTGCCTTGCCACCATTTTTTGTGCCGATTTTACTGAACAACTCAACTAGATACTTCCCTTGCCTTTCTGCTACCTAATTAAGGCATTTTACAAGTGAAAGAACTTGAGACTTCTTCACATTCTGAAAATATCTCTAGTACAAACAGCTACAGACACCAATCCGTAATCAGGTGGAAACACGCTGTCAATATCATGCAGCCGATTGTAAAACTTCATAACATTTTGAAAATACACGACGTATGCACATGGTAGAAGTTTTACTGGGAAAGGGATGTAGTATCATATACATTACGCTGGACCAAGCAAGTGATGGAAATTTGAACGCATGTACCCAAACTTGGATACTAATTCCAATCTTGCCTAGTTTGACTCGTCAATCGTACGTTGCTAGCAAATCAAATGTCGCTCCTAAACAATGAAAAAGAAGCCATTTCTTCGTCTCTTCCTGCTTTGAAGCAAAACAAACTCTAGTCCTTAAATTTGAATTCCCCCCCTTATTGCTGAAGTTCTAAGATTTAAGCAGGAGTATACTGTGCATTATGCACAGAATGGACTTCAATGGACTCATGTTTCAAACTATTAGATCATCATCATTACTAACATTACTACAGTTATTGCCAGCATATGCAGACTACTATTCTGACCATATTCGAAAGTACAGCCTCAACCTGTTCTTAATGTTTGTAGCATTTAGTTGGTCAAACATCATACCACATCTCCACTTAGTCCATCATAATTAACTGATCTCAGAAAATCTACTGAAAGATAAGATTTCCACCTTGGAGCTAAGTTGTTGCCATGACAATAATCAAGCTCAATGTTGTACGTAGTAGAGAAGAAAAAGGGGAGCATCTAAGTACCATTCAGAGCTGAAGGGTTAAAGGACAAGAAGCAAAAAAATAAATAACCAAAAAAGGTAAAGTGAAAGCAGTTGCAGACAGAAATTAATCACTACTACTACCAAGAACAAGCAATAGGTTTACGTGCTGAACCTGCGCTAGTGCTGGAAGTACTTGCCTCCCTGTTTGTTCAAGGAAACCAGCACAATCTCCAAGTGCAAACACATCATCAACAGAAGGAACTTGCAGCCATTCATCAATACCAATTCTGCAAGTGCAAGAGGTTATATCATAAGGTCCATCATTACTCGAGCAAAAGAATGAAGGACCAAAAAGTTGATGCAGTAAACATGCTGAAATTGTACCTTCCACCCTGAGACTTGGGCAGATCTAGTGACTTTACAAACTCAGACGGACCAACTCCTGTAGACCAGACAAGGAGACCATATGGAACATCACTTCCGTCACTGAGGACTATTTTCTTAGGGTACACCTCTCTTACAACACCTCTTACAAGGCGAACACCACACTGTTCAAATTTTGGAAGTTGTCAATATTACGAAGCCACCAAAAAAGCCGATATCTTTCTGGAGAAGGAAACAAAAGCTACCTTGGTCAAGTGCTTTGTGGCATACTGTCGTAATCCAACATCAAATGATGACAAGATCTCATTCGCCTGTATAGAAAGAAATGACAAAGTTTGTAGTTCATGCTGAGGCCATCCACTGACATCTAGTTTATTCAGACTGCCAGAGAAATTTATACCTCAATGAGAGTAACACGAATGTAGTTTTTCACATGAGCATATCGTTGGCGTACATCTCTCATTATAAAATCACTCAATTCACCACTAAACTCCACCCCAGTAGGACCTCCCCCAATAACAACGCAATGTAAGAGGCGCTCCTTTTCTTCTTCTGTAATGCCTGTGAGCATGCATGAGGGTGGTGAGTAATTTCTATCCTCATGGTGAGATCATATCCAGGGTATTAATATACAACAACCCTTAGGTCATAGATCATATAACTTATGCCTACACAACTAAGATCATGTACAATTTCTTTTCTTCATTAACTGTGTAATCAGTCTGTTTAAGCTGCTCACGAGCAACTACCGTGAAGATCTACAGTAATCAGCCAAAGAATGAGAAAATCAACCCTGAAACTCAAAACTTGTCATCCATGCACTTCATTAAGCATAAGAATTATGATATATTAGCGCCCCCCCCCCCTCTTCTTTTCTCTTTCTCTCTCTCTGTTTTTTTTTTTTTTGGCTGCTAAGCTTAAAAGACAAACTTTGTAGTGCATTTCAATTACTCAGGACTAATCATAAGACCAAAGTTCATGTGGATATTACACTAAAAATGCGCCTCTATACTTTGAATTGATGTCATGTAAAAAGCTAGTCCCCTGTCCTTTACTATTACAAATAGTTTCAAACCACAAGTTTTTGAAAATGATGAAAGGCACTGGAAATGCTGGTTATCGGACGCCTAATAACTATATTCTATATTAAGCCAGAAGACTTGAAAAGAACAAAATGGACCAAATACCAGAAACGTCAAGCTATCTGTACTTTTCACTTCCCATGATCAATAAAATATAAATTTGGCATCCATATATGGGTGTCATCTTAACTTTGTTTTCCTCTCGTAGGAGAGCGGTGAAGGGAATAATCACCTGGGTTTTGAGAGAGCATGAGGTTCAATAGAAGTTTCTTCCTTATTTCTTGTGCATGATTCACTTCTCGAAGAAAAAAAGCATGTTCCTTAACTCCCTTAATGCCAAAGGTTAAGGGCTCAGCTCCAGAAGCAATGACAAGTTTGTCATATGCTACTTTAAACTGGTAGGGCTCGTGATGCAGTGCACCATTTTCAACAGACTGACAATACACCTGATAGACAAATCAACATAAACACATTAAGAAGGTTTCTCCATTTAGTAATTCAATAGCGTCGAAATGAAAATACAGAGTGTATACGCAGGTAGTTCAAAATACAATGCCATTCTGATCCTCTTATTAGCGTTTTGTGAAGAAACTTCTTCTGGTCTCAGAACAGATTATCAGTTCTTGTTTGCAAATTGTAAAGTGAGGGTTTGATTCCTCCCAAGCAACATGTGAGTGCAAAAGTATTCCTGTATTTGCTTGCCATATTGATACTTTATCGGGTCGCTTTGGTGATATAGTATTCTATACCAGACTGAAATGTTCATAAAAAAGAAAGGAGCAATGCAGTGCAGGAAAATTAATTTACCTCATGCTTTTCTGTGTCAATGCCAGTACAGGAAGCCAGGAAGAAATAAGAATTAGGATCCTTTGCTAGTGCTTTCTGAATCTGACTGACAGGCTCAGCAACTGAACGGAATTCCAGAGTACCAACACAGGTTGATGCAAGTAAAGGAGTGAAAACCATGTGATTCCTCGGTGATATGCAAACAACATCATATATCTTGGTATCAAGCCCCTTAAGGAATCTACACGCTGCCCAGCCAGAGCCAAGAACAACCACTCTAGGTTTTTCGCCCGGCTTTGTGGCTTCCAGAGTGGGATACCTGGTGCTTTCATACTCTGAATCATACCCTTCCATGACACTTTGTGCATGAGCGAAATGATATTGAGGGGTCATCCTCATTCCTCTGATCCACATACAAGAGTAATCTACCTTTTCGATGTTTGAGAGGTACGAGAAATTGCTTCCTCCTCTGACATTTCGCATGTAAGTTGAAGGGCTCTCTTGCACTGATCCCCTCTCAAATGGTACAGTCCTCTCATCGGCATAACTGCAAATGGCACTTCCAGATCGTCTCAACCCACTCCTTGAAAACCTTGCTAGTGCCATTTCAGAGTACCAGTCAAAGGAGCTGATACCCCTTGGGTTCCTCTGGCACTAAAAGCAAATTAAGCAGCAATTATCGCCCTCAAATTTCAAATTAAGTCAATGATCCCACAAGGCAATCGTTTATAGTAATAGCAAGCACATAGTCAGTTCCTTTCAAACGGAAGAACAGTACGGGCCAAGCATTAAGGCATTTGGAGTTCCAGAAAAATGGGCAAGTCTAGATGATTAAAGCGAGACCATGTTGGTTTCTAAGGCCAAGATGACCAAAATACAAAATTCGCCAGAGAGTTTTTAATTGGTTGACGGCAGATTCAAAGAAAAATATACTTCGTAATATGCTATAGAAGGGAACAGATCTGAAACGGCTGTAATTGCTCCTATATTACCAAGAGTACGTAATATTTATTTCTAGCTGATTGATAGTGAAATCTCAGTCTGATTCGCATACTTAATATCTACCCCTGTAGCTGTGCCAGTGTGCCTTACGAAGAAAGTAAGAAGAAAGTGCAGTTTCTTTACCTGAAATCGACTTGAAACTTAAGCCGAATATCGTTGATGCTAGTATTTACCTCTACCTGGTAAATGATTATTAGCTGCGAAGAAAATCACGCCAAAAATAAAAAAGAAAAAAGTTAGAATCGTCCATGTGACCGTTCAATTATGAATTAGGCACCAAATCGAATTTCACAATGCAACGGCGAATTTCATGATCAGCTAAAACCTCTCTTAAACCACGAAATACGGTTCGATACTCAGAAAATGCTGCACCAAAATTCTGTAAGTAGGATTATGACGAACATAACTTGAATCAAGAAAAATAGAACAACAAAAGCAATCTGCGTAAGACATGCATTTCTTTAAAATCGCTCTAAAAACTTACTCCAAAATCCCGAAAATCAAAAATTCAGGAAGAAAGAAAGAAATTGCAACGGCACATAATCGTATATATACAAGAACAATGATACACGCGATATACGTAGGATTATACGCATGTGTGTTGTGTGGTTACACTTTCGCAGTGACGCACATTACCGATAGTTGAAGCAGCGTTTGAAGAAGAATGGTGGCGGCGGCGGCAGCAAGGCTGAGGCAAGTCACTTGGTACACGATCTCAGGAGCGGCAACGTTTCAGACTGAAAATGAAAAAGGTTGCTTGATATTTTATTGCAATGGTTTTTAAATATTATTATATTGCAGATTTTGAGCCTTGAGGAACAAGAAAAGAAAGTTTTGGTTTCTCCCTCTCTCACTCTGCTAAATTAAAAATTGTCAGCCTGCACGAAATTTCAGACTGAAATCAGACGAGTAGAAAACGTGGCATGTGTTTAAATACTGGTTGAGGAGCGGTGGTAAATATGGTAGCAATGAGGTTTCATCTTCATAAGGTGGCGGTGGAAAGGGAAAGAGGAAGCTGAGTTGCCATTTCCGCGAGTTTTGGAGGTTTAAAACGACGTCATAGCTCTTGTACTTTACTATTCCTTTTGAAAAAAAAAACCACGAGGCTTGCCTTTGGTCTTTTGAGTTTTGACCGTTGACTCAGTCTGTGGCATAAATAGTACCTCGTCAGGCGGGCTTGAGGGTTTCGAGTGTATTTTTACTCGAGTAAAAATGTTTGAATTTGTACTCGACTTCTTTAGGGTTGAGTTCGAACTTGAGCTCGATTAAATGAAGTTCAACGAGACTAATCAAGTTCTCAAGTGTGATTTTTTTGGGTAAATTTTACAACTCTACAATAAATAATTAAAATTTATATTATTATAAATATGCTACTTGATAATAAGACTTGAGGAGTACTCGAGTTTTGGTTTAATCAACTTGAACTCGACTCGATTATGTTGTCAAATAGTTCGAAATGAATTCCAATCAAATCTTTGACCGGTGAATTCGCTGAATCGAGTAATTTGATTAATGTACACCTCTAATTCCACTTGCATAGTACGAAATCTCTCTGTTATTTTTTATAAAAACACTTTTGACCACTCTAATTGAGGTTCAAAATTATGTTTCCTCATAGGTGTTCAGGGTCTTGGTGTCAGCAAAGAGGAATTACTGGTCAAGATTGGATTTTACCATCCCCAGAATATTCTCAGAATCTTTTTGTGCTTAAATTTTTCTATAGTGTGTTTATTGTAACTTGCAAGGAGAGAATAGGGCCAGTTGCGAGATTTTCTTGACTACTAGCACTAATGAAAGAAGACCAGTAGAAAACGTGATGACAGCTCAAAAGTATTCCGTCTTTGGTATTACAAAAATGAGCAATTTGAATGAGCGGAAAATCTTTGGTTCAATACCAGCAAAGTCTCAACGTGTCAAAATGAAATACTCGGTAGGAAAAACGTTTCGACGGGCCCTCCCTTAGTTGAATATCACGTTTGGTCTTGGTCCCAGTCCCAGACATCTAGGAGGAAATCCCGTCTTTTGTGATTCCATTCTCTTTCTAATAAGTTTGTTAGGATGGTGATTTAATCACTGACGATTGGGAGCAATTGCTTGCAGCCTCCGCTAGGATCTCGTTCAACCAACACGGTAATAAACAGGTGTACTTTATATGTGACGCCACTAATACCAAGAGTTTAACCTTTTTATTTACTAATTATTAATTTTCTGCTTAATCAAAATCGACACTATAACAAAACTCTTTATTATGTACCGGAGAATTGACACGACGAGCCAAAGAACGCGGAAAAAGGAGTGGAATGTTATGTTGAACAATTCCAGTCTCCGACCGTTTTGATTTTTGTATTTTTTGGCTATTGCATGAAACGTTTCACCAACTTCACCATAAAACTTGTACAAATTGAGACCCCTATTGGCAATTAGATATTGTTCATAAATTCATTACACTCTTGCACACACACACATATATATATATATATATATATATATATTAACATGTGCTTATTAGGTTCCCGTCGCTGGAGTACTTGTTTTCTTGTCTGAAATCTTAGTCATAACATCACATTGGTCTTTTCTCGAGCTTCTAAAATTGGGTCCAAACAAATTGATCTCTGAAGACATATCTCATTTTATATACTGTTTGGGCTAATGGATGACCTTCGGCAACATCTAATGACCCAAACTGTCACCAATGTTAGGAAAAAGTCTATTCCTACATGAATTTAATCTGTGAAGAATTTCCAAAGTGGCAGATACCCAACTTCAAGGCAGTTCTGAATTAAAAATAAAATTTCTTTTCTTTTCTTCAACTACATGATTCAGTAAGATTGTGAATTTAATCAGACTGCTGATCGTTTTCATCTGAAGGTTAAAGGGATTAGGGGAATTTGCAACCCCTTTTGCCAATGGTGAAAAAACAGATTTTTCTTCTAATTAATCATTATTGTTTGTCCAAAATGTATTTGGTTGTTTGTCAGAAGTGCTTAAGCATCCTTTTTATCTTCCAATTAGACTTGTCAAACTAGTAGCAGGGCGTAAAAGAATGTAGAAGGAGAATCAATATATGGTGTCAACTGCATCTTTCTTTTATTGTGGGATTGATTGTTTTTTATTTTTAGATGTACGTAGGAGAATGATAAACAAGGAATTTCAAAATATGGACAAAATTCTTCCGAGACGTTTGTCCTTCATACAAGGTTTGTTTAATGCGTTTTACCTCTCCGTGTGATTGATGAGTTATTACACGGGACGGAATTTACTGTGTGCGTACTCTCATGTAGCGGCTGCGGTTCCTTGTCAACAGAAAAAAAAAAAAATCTGGACAAAAGAATAGGTAAAGACTTGAAGGTACGGATTTCATGGTGATGGCTTCTAATAGTTAATTAGTTTCTTGATTTTGTCTTATACTAGTTACAGAAAAATGGCGAAGTGTTTATGCTTTGTTCATAGTCACATGAAAAGCTTTCTTTAAATTTGGAAGTTAGGTTATAAGTTTGTTTGATAAGAAACTGTGTAGATTAGGCAAGAAAAATCGCATATCAGGTGGCATTTCTAGATGCCATAGACGGGAAAATGTCCAAGAAATTAGAAATTTTCAACATAGCCTCTGTTTAATAATTTAATTCAGCATTTAAATTAGATGGATTCAAATTTTAATAGCTTCAGACATATTTGATAACAACAAATTGAACATGTAAATTCATTAAGTTGCATAGAATTTTTTAGACAAAATTTATTTCCTAGAATAAGTGATAAACTATTTACTTAACACTTAAATGTATCAAAATTAGTATTTAACAATTCAATAACTTAACGGATTCAAACTTCAGATTTCAGATTTCAAAATTCAGTTTTTATCAAATGCATCCAAAGTAAATGTTTATCTCAATTTTGAATAGGAATCCATGAGATCAAATGAAAAGAGGATAAAAGGAGACAAAAGGAGATTTGAAAATTTTCGACATAGTAAATGTTCATCTCAATTTTGAAAAAGAACTTTATTCTGTAAAGTATCTTCCAAGATTACATCTAGCTTTTCATAATTTAAGGTCATGAACGAATTGTTGTTCATTGCCGATGCTTTCAGACAACGTTATTGTTTGTCCTATCTAAATTTCGCCAGTTATAAGCAAGCATAAATATTAAATGATCAGTTTCATATTCCGATGACTACGGATTCTACGAAGGCAGGCTGTGCAGATGCATCTTTGGTTAAATTAAATCTAGCAGTTGGTTCAAAATGGAACCAACACAATCAAGTTGCTGCAAGGAAATCATCTTGAGAACGGCCAAAAGCTCGATTGAGGAACATGGCCAATCGAACTCCACCCTGAGCTATCCGTTTCATCACCAGAGGCAGTCTGGAGTTGAAGTAATCGTCTGTAATCAAAGAATCCAAAGCATTATTCTTTTGGCTTAACAAGCAATAACAACAGATGAAATGGAACTTAAGTTTTGGATTATTGGAGGATCAAATTATTTGTAATACCAGAGAGAGTCTCTCCAGCCTCAACTCCCTTGTAACCCCATTTGCAAGCAATATTGATACTTTCTGCTGCATACCTGTGTTTATAAGGAAAAACATCCGTCAACAATTAAAGCCTACGTCTAAATTTTGGCACCAGAGAATAGAAGCAGAGTGCCTTCTTCTCACTGGATCAATTTCTTGGCTTGCCTAAAAGAGATTCAGGGAGAAAGCTCACTTGGTTACACAGGTATGGAGATCACTGCAGTCCCTCCAGGAGTCAAGATCGTCAGACCAGATTCCCTGTTCCATGAAGCAATCTACAAATTTAGTTAATGGAAAAAGTGGCCCTAAAGACTATGAATGTAACAGGCAAGAAAAGCCATGCTCAATATGTTAACCAAGCACCCAAATTATGTGTTACAAGTAGGATACAATCCAGTTTATCTAGATACTTACATCTGTAAAGTTACTTTCTATGTCTTGCTCAAGGAGGTCGATTTCCTTCCCGTAGTAATCTGCAGCAGCCGTAAGAATAATCTCTCTGTCCCAGACCTATATGCATAGATGTGAATAATACGTGACAGTTATCTCCCAAATTTGTGATTTCATGACAGGTTAGATCGATGTCAATACTCACATGGTGCAGATTGGATTTGTGCCTAAACCAGCGCAAATTTATGGTGTTTCCTCCTTCATCACTTGTAAAGCCTACATGCATTGGCTGAGAGAGAAATGAAACAGAAGCAATAAATTGCATTAGAAATTCACAACTATCAAATACAGTGGCAACATGAACACTAAACTAATTGAACAAGAGAGAGAGAAATTTTTCGATCAGACGCCGTACCTGATGTATATCTCCCATAAAGTGTGAAAGAAACAACAAGGCCTCTGTCATATTATCTGTGATCATTGAAAGACAAATATTCAGAGTGTGCAGGTAATAGCATCCCACAAGGGGTAGAATTGCTTAAGATTTGGCTTGGAATCTTACGTCGTCGATCAGAAGATCCATGGCGGTAATGTGAAAGCTGAGTAGTGAAATTCTGGATGGCACCAGCAACACACATATCCTCAACTCCATGTTGATCATGACAGTCCCCTTTCAGGCCAAATCATGGTTACAATGTAAGTGACGTTATTTTGGTCATTCAATTTCAAGAAGTACCATAAAATTATGCTTACTTTCATAATCAAAGTTGCAGGCATTATCAGGGGTGTCAATGAAGTGAAGTGGGCTCGTCCACCTATACTTGTGCCAGTGCCTTACCTGATCTGGCCATACACACAGGGCTGACAAGTCCCCGTTAACATAGTCGGGCAACAACATTTTGACCGCATGGGCTGCATCAGGTTCCAGGAGATCCTGTTCTCAGAGGAGATAAATGTTAAAATCGAAATTATTTTCACTGTGTTCATCTAATTATTTCTCGTATAATACGATTAACCAATGAAAATAAATGACCCTACACATAATTTCTACTCAGAACTTCTTAGTTCATCTGCTTTCCATGTAAAGGGCTTGGAGCTTCAAAATTTACTTTACCTGTGCAATTTGGCATGTCATGATATGACCCTCTTTGCTCCATGCTCGAACACCAGGATTTGGATTGAAAGAATTGGAAAGAAAGAAAATGACCAGTACTGAAGACAATGTCGACAAGATTTTGGAAGTTGTCATTTTGACGGATGTTCAGGTTGTTTTGTGAAATCGAAAGCAGAAAGAAAGACCAACCAAGACAGCTTAGTTCTATATATAATTCCATGTGATCAGCTCCCTTCTGTCAAATTATATTACTAATTAAGGGACCTGTCATTGAGTGCAAGAAAAACCTTTACAATATTCTAATGAGAATTGCATGTTGATTTTCATTAGAAGCAAGATGAGCATATTCCAGGCATCTCAAACATCAAGAAGAACGTGAAAGGAACCCTGGTCTGATTGGCTTTATGAAAAAGTTGACTTCAGAAGGAATCATGGTTGTTAATTAGGTAGTTGATCACTTCTTGACGTGAGGGAAACTGATATCATTAGGGAGGCCTTTTCGATGCTCTTTACTCAATTAGTTTGCAGTTGTTGGGTGCAAGGCAAAAATTCGGCCAAGAAACGCAGCCACATTTCGACCAGATTGATTATTTAACACGCTGATTTGCAGGCTATATATTTAAAATAATCAGAGAAGTTGCTGTTGATAGAATGGCAATATTCTCAGAATTGATCAACCAGAAGAAACCACATTGTTTGCAGAAGCATATCTGCAAATTATTGATTTACATACTTCTGACAAAAGTATATCGTTGCGATGTAATAATCTGAAAGCATCTTTGATGACATGGAAGAATTAGGAACCATAATTTTGTGATTAGTCAATGAGGACAAAGTAGGTAAGTCCTAAGGAGCATTCAGACCAATCTGTTCGAGTGACAAAAACAAAAAACTCAAGTTTACATTTTTGTTCGGGAGACCTTTGTCGCAAAGAAAGGCAATTCGTCAAGGAAGGTAATGACTTGGAAAATAGGATATCAGATGATGAGGCAAAAAAATCAAGAACTAATCCGTTTAATAAAATTTCTTTTTCTGTTCAACATTTTTTTGGGCCAGTCTTTTGTTTATTTATTTATTTTTTTTGTAGAACTTGAACATCAATAATCTTTACATTCAAGCTTGGAAACAAAATATCTATACCCAAAATCTATTCTAAAATGAAAACATAAATGATAATAAGGGAGTTTGGCAAACAAGTGTGCTCGAAAGACACTTGTAATGAGAGGACCTGGAGTTAATTTTTTTGGCAAAAGTGTAAATATTACAGAAAAAGTGTTCAAATTCAAAGGTATAATATTTCTGAGTGTGTCATTATGTAATATAAGTTGGACGTGAAATACATGTATTGACAGAATGCTCCATGATAACATACCATAGCACATTATTTAAAAGGTTTTCATTGTTTTACGGAAAGATAAGAGCCCCCGAGATTTTTAGTTAGAATAAAAATCTTAATTCGAAGAAGAAAACAATAATGCAAATGCGAACAGGCTCAAAACCTAAGACGGAAATTGAACAATTCCTTTCTACAAATACGGAGGAAATCCATAAGGTGATTTAATGATGCAACAGTACAAAAATCCAAGGGTAGATCAGATTAAATAGAAAAAGTACATAAATTTAAGGGAGGGTAATAGTTATTAGGACTAATCTTTCCTACACTAACAGTGTATACACCGTCAGTATTGATTGAATGACAACTATGTAAAATTGAATTTGAAATTCAACTTTTGCACATATGTCATACATCCAACGGTGATAATATATACACTGTCAGTGTATATAAGATTTACTCATAATTATTAATATATATATATATATATATATATATATATATATATATATATATATATATATAAAATAGGTTAGGTGAATGGTAGGTACATTGAGTTCCTCCGCGCACTTATCGCGTTCGGGTCAGGTTGGGGCGCCGGGCCCGGGCCGCAGGGAATTAGTCGGGTCCCGTAAGGATTGACCCGGACACCCCTGTGTCGACAAAAAAAAAAAAAAAAAAAAAAAAAAAGGTAGGTACATTAACAGGTGCCTATAGGCATCATTAGAAAAACCCTATCAACATAAACGATACATAAAATAGAGTCAGCAAGTTTTGTACTAATATACAATAGGTAAGGACGCTTGGTTTACTTAAGTTGCAGATTTGAATTTTACATAACGGGGCCAGTATTCCCCAACTGCTGAACCATTATGTTCTACCATATCCTAACTTTTTCTTTCACTCTTTCGCAATTGGTAGATTTGAAGAGAAGATACGATTGAGAACAGCAGCCAAACGGATGCCACTTTGAGCCAGTCTCTTCTCCACAACAGGCAACCGAGAAATAAAGTAATCATCTATAAGACCAATAGTAAACAAAATTAGATATGGAAGACAATTTGAAGAAGAACACGATTGGGGCACTGATCAAGCATCCTAATCCTCACAAATATATACTTTAAAAATCCTAAGGACAGAGAGAGGAGCAGTTTGAATTTAACTTACTGCTAGTTGCTGATGCAAATAATCAACAGATGAAACAATGCATGTTAAAATTTTTGATGCCATTAAGTGACTTGGATAGATATAAAAAAAAAATGAACTAATGCCAAAATTCATATATCATATAGGATTCGTTTAATCTAATCGAACTAAAAACATTTGTTTAAAACGCTACTTCAGAAGAAATAATCCAGCCTCACAGGAGAAAGTTCCTGGAAAAAGCCTTCTAGAGGTAGTTTCTTACTTTGTCTGCGCCTTCCTCGTTAAAAAAGACAAAAGGCTTCACTGATCGCTAAAAAGAAATAGATGTGTGCATCCAAATGGATTCACTTTGAAATAAAGGGAAAGGAGTACCACCTCCTAGAGTGCTTCCTGGTGTAGCATTTCTGTAGGCAAACTTGCATGCGAGATTTACACTTTCAGAAGCATACCTGAAACACAGTGCTAACTACAATTTAGATCACTAGGGAGTTATAATGGTATAGCTGATAAAACATTTATCATCTAAACTCGGCAATGCAGAAGATGAGCTTTGTAATGCAAAATGTTAGACCTCAACTTTAACCACTAGAGTCCCCAAGCTCAAGCAGATATGCATTACCTGACAGCATCTTTACCAGCTTAATCCATGTTGAAAAGCCATACTTAATATGACCTCCTTAAATTTTATTGCCCATATGGAAACAGAACAGCCATGGGAACACTAATTTGGTGCCAAATGACATGCAAGTTTGTGAAGCACATAAAATGGAATCAAGCATCGCAATGTAATTAGACATTTATAAATATAAAAACATGCATCTTGAGCATGACAAACACAAAATCTGATAGGAGTGACTGAAAGAAGTGCTCACGGATCTGGACAAACTGTGCCATTGCAATTCTCCCACGATGAGATATCCTCATTCTGTTACAGGTAAAGAAAAAAGATAAACAGATAGTAATGTGGATAGATTGTGACAGAAAACAGTCCAGGCAGTGTTTTGCAATCAAGAAATGCTTACTTCCCCACACAGCACAAATTAGTTCCTTGCAAATTTAATCAAACAGATACACTATGTTACAATAAAGAGCATGATGTGGACAGAATTTCAAAGCAGGTGAAGAATATGGGACAACGAGACGGTAACATTATTATGTCAGGACTAGCTCTCCATTCCAAGGTGAGCTTCTGTGTAAGAATATCATGAAAAGATTTCATTTGTCATTATTTAAGACAATCTGGTTTTGCACCTACAATGAATGAGCACAATTATCCACATATTCAGCAAGGACTATAGAAGAGAATACCAACTGAAATGTCAATGTTTTTTTCTACTTCAATTACTGTAGCACATGACTGTCTGTAATAATGGATTATGCATGATGTAGTCCCTCTGAATTTCAATAGCCTTGTCATAGTGCATGAAACTACTCAAGCAGTGAAGGTAGAAAAGGACAAAGAGAACATACTGTGATATTTTGTTGAATTGCTTGTATCATAGTCGTAATATCGGAGTTATAATAGGTCTTTAAAGCAGATTCAATGATCATAGTATCCCATACCTGAAAGCAGAGGAGGCAACATAAAGCAAGTAGGCATTAATCAACAACTAATTCTAATATTTTTAAAAGGAACAGTGTTTTGTGGGCATCTTCCTAGACTAGTCACATGTCGAAAGTGGCAAATGATTAATTTCATCAGAATGAATTCTGCACTTTACCACAGTAGCTACCTTGTATATTTTTCCAGCAATATTCATGAAGTTCAAAACCAGACGTTGGTAGAGCCACATTTGGTTTATATGATTCGTTCATGGTACTCGTGATAAAAAAGTGACAATCAAAGAAGAATTGAATGAGACTTTAGTCCAAATAGTTTTGGTTAAGGACCTACATGGTGCAAATTTGTCTTTCTCCGGTACCAGCGAACAGTTATTGTGTTTCCACCTTCATCTCCAATAAATCCCACATGGAGAGGCTGCCATGCATGTTAAATTTGTCAGACAAAGCTTAATTGATTGTCATTCTATTTTATTTGTGCAACCTGTGAAATAAATCGAACTGTAAAAAGAAAATCATGCTCAATACTTTGCAGGAATCACTTATTTACACAATCTAAAAGAGAATAACATGGTATAGCTTAAGATGCAGACTCCTAACACATTCCTGTAACTATTGGAAATTAGAATCCCTATGTCAAATTGATCAGAAATATATTATTCTTGCACCCTTTGATCCCTAACTAAAAGGGCTTCAAAATTACTTCCATCCACCTCATGAGGCCTATTATTCCAAAGATGATAAATACAACAATAAAGCTTGCTTGTTGCAAAGATGCAGCATAACAACGTGACTGCAACTTTGCAGTCATGTATTTATTAGCAGTACATAACCCATGAATGAGCTGTAGCTCAACTCTGCACATCTCCTAAAAATTGGCATCAGTCTACGAAACAAGAGATAACTTCCAAATATGGACCTCCAATTTTTGCAGTACAATTAAAGTGCCTATAAAACCAAAAAACCACAAACAAGGTACTTCTCGCTACCACATATTCTCTCACTATTGGGGAGACACTGACAGAGGCCAAGCATAGTATTACTAAAAAGTAATTGGTTATGAGTACCCTTTGAAATATTAGCACCCTTGAGATAGCAGTTGTAAACAATTTACACATATGAGAACCATGCCAAATACATTACGATATACAGTACTTGTTTATGGCCAAAGCCTTCCCAGACTACAATACAAGAAGCAGTTGATCAAAATTTTCCGAGAGTGGTAGAAGATTAAGCTAACCTGGTGGACATCACCAATGAAATGTGACAAAAACATGAGCGCCTCTGTCAAGTTGTCTGTTATAGGGAGAATATTAACTTAGATTCCTTATAAAAAATCATGCCATAAACATGTTAGAAGTGTAAACTTACATTTAATTTCAGAATCTGGAACATCTAAACTGGATGTTAGTTGCTTAGTGTAGTTGTATATTGCACCAGTGACACACATGTCTTTATGACCAGCAGAATCATGGCAGTCTCCTTCAAAAAGTAGAAAGGGAGTCAGCCTTGTTGTCTACAGGTGAGGTAATGAAAGTTAGACGCACAATTCCTACAAGAAGTACACGTAATGGAAAAAAATGGAAAAAAGAGATTTTGGTTATCAAGGAGTTGTCACATTCAATTGAATTACAAGAATTGCTAAATAAACGTGAATAGCTATGATATGCAGAAATCCAAACATGTTGATGAAGTTATACATCAAGGGAATGTGAATATTTGTTTCGAAATGTTTTACACGTAGCAAGAAGGAATACGCCGCAATGTTTCATCTTTGGCAAAACCAAGCCAGAAACCTCAAGAAGAATGCATGGTCAAGTGCCAATTTCCAGAAATACTAGCAACTAGTAACAGATTTCATGCTTTAAGAGTATGGGACATCCTCTATCTGTCGGCAGCTGAAAATAGGCTTACAGGATTTGAACTTTATTAAAGGTCAGAGCCTTAGAACTGAAAGTATAATAGCATACTCCCAGTAGTAAGCTCTCACCAATTAGTTCACCTTGCATGTTCAAAGTACTATGTCAGGCAAACATCCTCCGCCTACAGACATAAAAGCATCACAGAATTGGCAGGCAACAATAGTAAAATAGATAAATGATTACTATTGCTAGCAGAGACAGATTGAAACTATGGCAATTACCAAGCGATTGCAGTTATCACATCCAAGAACTAGAAGTAGGGGGGCATTGGTGCATTATCTTAGTTTTGTAGTTTCATGCCAAATAGAACAATACAGTATAGACTAAGGGAAAACAAGCAGACACTGTAACTTACTGCAGTACTGGTAGTTACACCTAAAGTCAGGCGTGTCAACATAATGCAAAGGCCTGCTCCAGTGATAATGCCACCTAATCTCATCCGCCCAGAAGCAAATAGCAGAAAGTTCTCCTTCTGCATAATCTGGAAGCAATTGTTTCACCCCTACCAGAGCATCTTCTGAAAGATATCCCTGATGCATATAAAGCATTTCCTATCAAAGTGCTGAGGGGAGGTTACCTAAGATATACTATCAGTTATTCTTATCACTAATATGACCATCATCGACATCATATCTGGGCACAACCAGAGTACTTCCATGTACCATCCTCAAATCCCTCTACTTAACCAAGAATCAACACAAGTACCAGTCTGCCCAGGCAAAAAGAAAAGCATCTTTTATCTACAGTAAACCCTTTGTTTTTGGCATTGTATATTGCTAGCTGGAATCAGAGAATTTTTTGGTCAATGAAAATATAACCAGAGTACTTCTTACAATGTCTTGATATGAAATCAGTTAATCCTAGACTTCAACTCTAACAAGAGTAAGTTTAACTCACTTTAACCAGCTTTAACCAGCTTCATAACCAGATTAACAATTTGCTTGATTCAATTAGTAAGCAAGTCATAAAAGTATCAAGAATTGATTTACTTGGGGAAAACACAGAAACATCAAAAGCCCATTTAAGCTTCACATAATACAGAAGTGGGACTAGAATTAGAACTCCAACAGCATTTCTGCTAAGCCTTAACTTAAAACAAACATAAAATTTTACCAAGAATAAGGCAATGAATTGGTTGTAAAGACAGAATTTTTAATTTCTCTGAGAGATTATAAAGAAAGAAAGAATGACACATAATTTACCTGGGCAATTTCACAGATAACATGATGGCCGTCTTTTCCCCAACCAAAAGTTCCTGGAACTAATAATGATAAAAGAAGAACGAATAATACGTTTCCAATCCACCATGACTTCAGACTGATCATGTCTTAATGATGCGTAAAAACAAAGGACAGTGGAAGTAATCAGTAAAGCAAAAGTAACAAATATGAGAAAGATCAGTTGAAGCAGTTTTTTTTTTTTAATATTTTTGGGAGTATTATTCTTGTATAGTTCACTTCATTGATGAAGAACAGGACACCAGAGGAGTAGGAAGAGTAACTGAGCAGTTGAAAAAGCTAAACAATGATGGTAATGCATTGATTTTCTTGCCATGGAGGGAATGGATAAAGTTAGGCGACGTGGTTGACGGGATTTACACACATTTTTTACTAAGATGAAAAATAAATCAAATTATTTTGATACTCAAATCAAACTCACTTAATAAGAGTTTTTTTTTTTAATTTGATATTAAATTAAATTACTCTTTTATATTTAATAATATTCAAGTTCGATAAAAAAAATTTGTTTAAATTTAATTTGATAAATAAATAAATTAAAACTAAATAAAATTTTAATTTTATTAAAATGATTAAATAAATTTAAACATTAAAATGCTCATTTTGATTAAAACTAAATAAAATTTTAATTTTATTAAAATGATTAAATAAATTTAAACATTAAAATGCTCATTTTGATTAAACTCGTTTACAGCTGGACTCGGGGCACGGACTGTTGCAGGTGCAACCATTCCAGGCGGTTTTGGTCATTATCAACTGCGCGTAACTTTTTTTGTACATCACGTAACTTTTTTTTCACAAGATGTATTTTCACAACAGATAGTGGTGGATCCCACACTTAACGCGAAAATCAAATTACATGATGTAATCTCAATCGCATAAAATTTTGAGGGCAAATCTTGGCTCTTAACCGTGCAGGATCGTCCCTGCCCCAAATCCTTTACAGCTATATTTCTTTTGCTTTAAGACTGCGCTTTAAGGTCCTTTTTAATATCCTTTCAACACTCGCGCTTGACTTTAAGATGGTCGGTGGGTTTGGTGACACTCGTTCAACACCCTATCTCTAACGCTTTAGGAATTCGGGATTGCGCCTTTAAGGTCTTTGCGGATGTCCTTTCAACACTTACGAATTTTCGTTGAAGGACCGGACTTCGGAGTAAGATAACGAGGGCATAATTTCATTTTGGCCCTTCCAGTGACATAAAATCTAGAATTGGCCCATTGAAAAGACAAGTTTTTCTAATTTGGTTGGGGATGGCCAGGTCGTTTATTTGGACATTTCGATGAAGTCTTTAAAGTGCGCATGCATATTGGCCATCGAGGCGCGTAACCTGAAGTAATGTTGACATAAAGTCTACAAATTGGTTTCATGAGACCGCCTTGTCAACTTGCCATTGGCTCCGACGTGTACGAGAAGAAAATTTGTAGACTTTATGTCAACATGATTGCAGATTCATTCTTTTTTTTCCGAAAAGATAGAAATTTTATATCATCACAAAACTATACAATTTTGGAGCAATGGCTCCTATCTATACAAAAGTGCATTTAATACTATGGAGTGGTGTAGTTCCATTCCATGTCACAAAAATTCAAAAGAGCAATTTGCTCAAACTGTAGCATAGGCTATCAGTATCCTCATTCAAACTCACAAAATCGCACATTCGAAACCATAAGGTTATTTTCTGGATATCCTCCATAATAGCCGCTATCTCTTATTCTCATTCGTCTGTTTCAATTTCTGTACCGTTTCTTATTTTAACATCTGTTAAATTGCTATATATTTTTCATTATTTTAGTTCTTTTGTTTGTTTCTTTAAGTTCTAACACTACTACTAGAGTAAAATACAAAAAATTATATATTAACAAAATTTAACTGAAAAATGGTGTTTAAATAAATATTTTATTTTTTTATTTTTCTATTATATATTGTTATTTAGTTTGTTAGCTTTTATATTTTACCCTACAGGTAATTGTTGAATTTTAAAGAAACAAGAAAAAGAATTAAATTAAGGTATTTTTGAAAGATATATAGCAATTTAGTAAATATTAGGGCAAAAATGATTCATAAAGTGAAACAGAAGATCCTTGCATCATTCCTCGACTTTAAGCGTCTTGGTGGCTAACATGCATGCCCACTTAAGTAACTTCCACATTTTCACACATTAACCTTTCAATTTTTTTTTTTTGGGTCAATAAACTGCCACGCATGGGAGACCCGACTAATCCCCTGCGGCCCGGGAGAGGAGGCCCCACTCCACACCGAACACGTTAACAGCGGGACTCGAACCCTGGACAAGCCAGGAAGGTCATCATACCCTAAGGAGGGGAAGCGGACCACTCGAGTTACTCCGCGGGAGCAAAGACCAGCCACGTAGAGTGGCAAGTTGTGGGAGGCAGGGGTTGAACCCCTGACCTCCAGCATCCCTAAAGAAGGGGATGACCACTGGACCAAATGGCCAGTGGCCTGAATTTTAGTATTTAGTCTCAATATTTAAGGGAAAAAAAAACTACTTAATTTTTTTAGGCAACAGTACTACTTCATTTAGATACTATTGTATCAAGATTGTAGAATTTAGGATTGTAAGATCCTACAATCATGGTCACAATCTCAATGATCTTTCTAATTTAAGGTGAAGTTTCTATCTCAGCAGTGATTCGGATCAAATTGTGATGATTCAGATGGTAGGAAATGATCCGGATCATGATTTTATCAACATTGATGCAAGCTACTTTAGAAAGCCCTAATTGTAGGCTTGTTTCAAGTAGCATTTGTCGTTCAACTTTGGGGCTTTCATGCAGAAGTCAATAGTCAATATTAATTAATGCCACTGAAATGAGATAGCCAGAAAAGAAAGCAAAAGAAACCAACTCTCTTTAGTGGAGTTGGCCACCCTTGCCTCCCATCAAAAAGTTGCCACTTAATATAGCTTTACTTAAAATTCATGTGGATGTTGTGCACCCGTATGGTTCAATGGTGGTTTAGTCTCTAGTATTGGCTAGATTAGGACTATAAATAGGTGTAGATGTAAATGATGACAAGTGACAAAAAAAAAAAAAGAAAGCAAAAGAATCACCAATGAATTACTCAATGACTTCATTTTGCTTCTTCAGTTGTACCAATCAAGATGGCCTGAATGGTGTACCATCAGCAAGTGTATACATAAACCTAAAATCTAGAGATGTATATATACGTAACAATACTTTCGTATAGTTTAGACCAAAAATATGCTTGAAGGTCATCCATCATCTGTAATTTTGCACGAACCTGTACTATAGCCTTCGAACTGTCGAGCGTTTAGATGTATTTAGTAGATCACTGGAGAGGTTCTCCATGCAGGTGTTTCGTAAGTTAAACATCTAAAATCTGCTTCATTTTGCGAAAATGTGGACAGCATTTTGGTAAATGGAAATGGTTGATTGATGATCGCGGTTGATCATGAGCTAAAAAGATAGTTCAAAAGCTCAACTTCCTTACAAGTGCCAATGATCGAGGAATTTGCTTTCATTTGATAACAAATACTTCAATCTCCAATCTCCACTAAGCTATCTGTCAACTATACTTGTCCATAGTATAGCAAATTCACTTATTCAATCCAACCTATGAGAGAAAATGAAAACATAGTTATTAAACTGGACCGGAGCTCAACCTAGAGAGGTGATTGAGTCACTGGATCACCGGTCAAGCGTAGGTTGAGCAGTTCAACCACGAGTTGCACAATGGTTATATAATATAATATAATAATATATTTTAAATTATAAAAGAAATTAATCTTTTATACGCTGACAGTGTATACACTTTTATCATTACACGCATGACAAATAATTTGAATTTGAAACTCAAAATTTGCAAATATATTAAGTATCCAACTATGATAGTGTATATATATTATCAGTGTATATAAGATTTACTCCTATCAAAATAATAAAATTTTTAAGTTTAATGGTTCAACCGGTGGTTTTTATCCGATTCATCAATTAAACTGTCGAGTCGTTGACTGGTCAACGAACTTGTTGCTTAACTGATTTAATTAGTAACCCAACCTGATCCTATATTCGGTTCACCGAGTTGACTGGTTCGACCGTCAAGCCATACTGAATTTTATAATTATGAATGAAAGCATGTTTTGAACGTAAAAGCTTTCTGGCATATCATGCTTTTAAAAGCCATTGAGATGTGTTAGCCATGTTTTGAAACTCGAACCGTTAATTGAACTTGAAAAGTGATCGGATCGAGATTCAATCGGTCAGATTGCTTTAATCTTGATTCGATGATTATGTATATACACACACGCGCACACATTTGTGCACAAAATAGGATATCCCATGAACCAATTTAAAAAATCACCTGATAAAATGTCAAATATTTTTAAACGAAGATAAAGTTTTAAAATTATAAATTCAAATGAATAAATTGATTTCAATTGTACCTACTATGAAAAAAATCTTAAATCCTACACAAACCACAACCATATTTTGAAATTAAACAAAATGCATTGGTACTTCTGAAATTAAACAAAATCTAATAGAACTACAAAAGAAAATGGTGACCTTTGAATTTGAGGATGGGAAATAGAGAGAGTTTGGTTACTCTTTTCGAAATTAGAATTGGGAACAAAAGATTCAACAGATAAGTTTTATGTTTAAAACTTTAGGTTCATTTAAAAAAATGAAAAATCGTAGTTCCCTCTTCCCGAACTAGATATATATTACTTCTTCCGTCCCATTGAAAGTGTCATACTTTCCATTTTGGAATGTCTCAAAACATTTATCATGTTGGAAAAGTAAACGCACCTTTTAGTTTCTCTTTCCAATAGAACACTTCTTTCTAATTATATGCATGTTATCATTTAAATTTCAAATTTGAATTTGTGGAGGTAAAATTGAAAAGAAAAGTACAAACATCACAATCAAATTATTATTTTTAAAAAGTTGAATTCCCTAAATATGACTAAATAATTGGGACAAAAGGAGTATTTCTTTCTATTTTTTTTTTTAGAATTTGATGGATAGGGAACAAGAGTCAGTCCAAACTCCAAAGTTGGCCAGTCACTAAAGATGGTAATGGGGGCGCGGGCGGGGGGGGGAATTTTTTCCCCCGTTAGAAACAGGCCGGAGGTACTCCCCCGCCCTGCTACCCGTTTTAAAAAAATAAAGATATATATATATGTACATAATTATATATATAATATTTAATTTAATTAGTTATAAATTTATAATAATGATGTTATTAGTTATATGTATCATTTAATGTATATTAGTATATGTAATATAATTGATATTATCAATTATACTACTAATTATACATGTCTATTAATAAAAATTATTAATTATTTATATTAAATTTATTAATACATTTATATTAAATTCCTAACTACACTTAATACAATAACACTTTTTTCTAAAAAAAACACAATAATAATTTAGTGATTGTATTTGTATCAAAAGTGAAAATTTGATTATTTTAATTATATTTGTTTTATCATATTAGATTGTATTCAAATAACTTTTATTTAATTATTTTTATGAGTTTCAATTGTGAAGTTACAATGAATAATAATTTGGTGATGTGATATTTTAGTATTTGATTATTTGGTAAAATTATAATGAATTATATAACAAAATTTTTTTAATTCCACGGAGGAAACGGGGCAGGACTGGGAAGCCGGGGTGCGGGCAGAGGAAATTAATAGGCAACGGGACGGGGAGTGGGTAGGGATGGCAACGGGGCGGGGTTGGGACGGGGGACCCCTCCCCCGCCCCCCGCCCCGTTGCCTTTTAGTTCCCCCCGTCCCCCGTTTCCTGCTCCGCCCGCCCCGCCCCGCTTCCCCCGAGGGGGCACCCGCGGGGTTAATAAAATTTTATTATATAGTTTTATTATAATTAAATTTTAATAAATAATCAAGTACTAAAATATCAACACATCACCAAATTATTATTCATTGTAATTTTACAATCGAAACTCATAAAAACAATCAAACAGAAGTTATTTGAATACAATCCAATATGATAAAATAAATATAACTAAAATAGTCAAGTT
Organism: Coffea arabica; assembly: GCF_036785885.1. Taxonomy (NCBI): domain Eukaryota; kingdom Viridiplantae; phylum Streptophyta; class Magnoliopsida; order Gentianales; family Rubiaceae; genus Coffea; species Coffea arabica. Next base: position 10,920,814 of record NC_092313.1, on the reverse strand, counting down.
TTCACTTTTAGTACAAATGCAATCACTAATTCTTTATTGTGTTTGTGCTTTTTTTTGAGAAAAAAGTGTTATTCTATTAAGTGTAATTAGAAATTTAGTATAAATGTATTAATAAATTTAGTATAACTAATTAATAAATTCTATTAGTAGACATGCATAATTATTCATATAATTGATAATATCAATTATATTACATAAACTAATATACATTATATAATACATCTAACTAATAATATCATTATCATAAGTTTATAACTAATTAACTTACATATTATATATATATATATTTTTTGTTTTACGGGTGGCGGGGCGGGGGTATACTCCCCCACCCCCACCCCCACCCCGTTTCTAAACGGGGGGAAATAATTCTCCCCCGCCCCCGCCCCACCCCCACCCCGAGAGCCCGGGCACCCGCCCCATTGCCATCCCTGGGAGTGGGGGAGGGGTACCAGTCACACACACAGACAGAGTCGTGTAAACTTCTCTAGTATGCTACATGCATCCACGTCAAGAGACAGAAAAAACAATTCAGCACCTAACAATTATCTTGTCAAAACAAACACCGCTTCTGGACTCACACACTGAGAAGAACACCTAAGAAAACAATTCAGCAACGATGAAGGCTGTGGTGATCACAAGCCCCGGTGGCCCAGAAGTGTTGCAATTGAAAGAAGTAGAAGACCCACAAATCAAAGATGACGAGGTCTTGATTAAAGTTGCAGCTACTGCTCTCAACAGAGCAGACACCCTTCAACGCCAGGGCAAATACCCTCCCCCTCAGGGTGATAGTGAGTACCCTGGTCTTGAATGCTCTGGCACCATTGAAGCTGTTGGCAAGGATGTTACTAGGTGGAAAATTGGTGATCAGGTCAGGGGCAAATCTTCAACAATATTTTCAAATTAATTGGACTAGGAATGGATTATGGTTGGTGAAGCATTTCCTGTGATGTTTTATGAATAATTAAGTGGGTTGGTTTCCATTTCTTGAAATTTGATTGTTTTAAGAATAAAAATTGGAACTTTAATCTCTAGAGAGGATTTTACTGGATTATACTTTTAATAGTGCAGGCTGTGTAGCTTGTATAATTTTCTGTGACTGCAGACTATTGAGAGAATGAATTTCATTCAATGAAAGGAATCGAATAAAGTTGCTAAAGCATTTCTTTGATAATTAGACTACATACTAATTAACTGGGTTGTTTTATTTTTCTTGAGGTTTTATGGTCTTCAGGGTAAAGATTGGAACTTTATTAGTTTCTGGAGAGGACTTTCCTGAATTATGTACATTGCACTGGGCTGTACGTTTTGGCTGGCTTGAAACTACTTTAAATCTCCTGGTTTCCTTATGCGGTCATGAAGCCTAAAATTTTGTGACTGCAAAAGAACGATGCTAGTAGTTCAGTTGTGTATATGTTCTCATTGAGATCAAATATTTGACTGTCCTGATTGCATCGGGCGATTGGGAAAAATGAAGTGAGTTTTAAGATTACTTTTGGAAGAGAGCTTGCTGGTACATGTTATTAAGGAAGTATTGAATGAGTTAGTGAGTGATTTAGGACAAGGGCTTCCAGCCATTTTCAGTAGTTTGATGACATAATAACAGAATAAGTTGACATAGATTAAGATGATTTGGACATGTGGCAAATTTACTGGATAGCTTACTGGAAGAGTTATGTTTATGATAATCAATCAGAAAAAGGAGGATTTGAGAGACAAACTTAGTATAGAATGAGGATATCAAATAAGATGTGATCAAATGTAATTCCATCTAATTATTTAGTGTCAGAGAGTGTAGTATAAAAAAGCATTTTACATAGCCAAACATGAATGGGCTAATAGGCTTGTACAGTTGCACTTGTTAGATTTTCAAGTTAAACTTCATGAACTCTGGAGAAAAAAGCCAGGTTTTTTTCATACTATTGCCTCAGACGAGAAATTTTCATGAATCTTTTGTTATTACGCCAGTTCCTGTTTTGCTGGCCTTTTAAGTTATAAATTTCTAAATTCCCTACCTAGCTTGAACAGATGTTACCACAAATACCTAGATTTACTCTCTGCACTTCCTGGCCCACTCTCCCTCTCTTGTCTATAAGTATCTCTCTTTCTCTTCCACTCTTGTCTCTGTCTATCTCTCTTTCCTCTCCCCTTTTCCTCCTACTCACACACTGTTACGTGTGATGGGTAACAGGAGGTTTTCCAAATTAAGAATTAGATAGGAGGATGTCCTATATGTTACTGGAATTTAATTCTTCTGGTGGTAATACGTGTGCAAGTACATTGACAAAAATGTGTTGGATTTATGCAGGTATGTGCTCTTGTTAGTGGAGGGGGGTATGCAGAGAAAGTAGCTGTGCCTGCAGGACAAGTTCTTCCTGTTCCATCTGGTGTTTCTTTGCAAGATGCAGCTAGTTTTCCTGAGGTAGCTTGCACTGTTTGGTCAACCATCTTCATGATGAGCCGACTTTCTGCAGGGGAGACTCTTCTGGTGATTCATAAACTGAAGCTTCTTGATTAGTATTTTTTTCCAATTTCCTTTTAAAAACAGGTTCTTTTGTGTCTTTTGGGGATATAATCTGATGTATTGTCACTTATTTCGCAATGCCATGTCAGTGTCAAGGAACTTATGGTATTTTTGCGAGATTGTATACGATGATATTTAGAACACAGAAGATTAGTCATATTGGAAATACTTTGTCCTTTGGACACCTAACTTTACTTCTTTGATCATAACAGTAGGGTCTGGGGTGAGGAGTTATGGTCATCTCCAAGTTCTTGTAATCTTTAAAGTTGGACTCAACTTCAAAGAATTTGTTAGGTTATAGGATGAAATCATATCAAGGTGGTGGATTGGAGGGGAAAATATTTCTGTTTAAGGGAATTTCCACATTTCTGGATAAGCTTCGTTTGATTGAAATTTAAATCCTTCATGAGATGTGATGCAACAAGCCAGTTAAATTATATATTTCTTTCCAGGTGCATGGAGGTTCTAGTGGAATTGGTACATTTGCCATCCAAATTGCCAAATATTATGGAGTGACCAAAGTATTTGTCACAGCAGGTTGACTAGCTAGTCTTATCAGTGGATGTTTCATATGGATCTTCAGTTAACTGTTTTTTTTGTCCATTAGGAAGTGATGAAAAACTAGCTGCTTGCAAGGATCTCGGGGCAGATGTTTGTATCAATTACAAGACTCAGGATTTTGTAGCCCGTGTGAAGGAAGAAACAGGAGGAAAAGGTTTGAATATGAATATCTACTGTTCATGTTGACTTTTTCTTTTGCAGTTGCTTTTTTAATATCATTATCATTATCCACATGGAGGTATAAATACTTCTACCCTATCATCTCTTTTTGCATTCCTCTGGAGGAAAAACTGATTCTATGTGCTATGAGATAGGTGTTGATGTTATACTAGACAACCTTGGTGGGTCGTACTTCCAGCGGAATTTGGACAGCCTGAATCTTGGTGGGAGGCTTTTTATTATTGGCTTTATGGGTGGGACGGTAACTGAAGTGAATCTTTCAGGTATGCTTGCAAGACGTCTCACAGTGCAAGGTATGTTGAGCCTCCCCGTCGGATACATAGTTTTAGAGCCTGCATGATTTTTCATTTTTCATTTTCTTTTTTATTAACTTTTTTGTTTTGAAAAACATTTTTGGTTTTGCCCTAATGGTTTAGGGCATGTCTTTGAATTGCAAGTATGAATGGAAGCATTTTGAGGAAATAAAAATGCAGAGATACATATTTATTTATTCTGACCAGTGTGATTGCAACAAAAGTTACTTTAGTTGCTACCAACTCCACCCAATGGACCTAGGGAACACACCCCCCTGAAAATGTGCCTTGAAGCTTTTCATGCTTTCAAATCGCAGCATCTCATGGAGCTGGCATTGCATTTCCATTTACTCTTTCAGAATTTCTGGATTTTGTTCATTCATATGAGAAGATTGCATATAAATTGGACTTAGGAAAAGTGGCAGTTAAACTTTAAATAAAACTTAAAATTGTGGCTGACATGGAAACGCCACAGGAATGGTGGGGCATAGGGTAGTGACTGGCATCCAAAAGATTCAAAGAATGAAACCTGATAATCTTCCATATCTGGCCAACTCTCAACTCCCTGTCAGAGCTTTTCTGCTGACAATTGTAAACTTCCTGCAAGCCATTCTTTGCCTGAATTCTGTTCCTGGTCATCTCGGTGCATCACTATCTAGTTTCATTGACAGTTGGGTGAATGATGCATTGATATGCTGCTACGGCTATTTGTATGCGTGCATAAGTTAAGGCGAGGAGGGGCATTGATATGTTGCTAAAGCTATACATGTGCGTGCATGAAGTTCGGGGAGGGAAAGGGGGTAAAGGGAGGATGTAGCTGTTGGTGTATGTTCCATCAATATGTGCTATGGTTGTATATATGCATGCGTGAAGTTCAGATGTGGTGGGAGAGTGAGAGCGTGCAAGCTGCCCTGTGGCTGTTGAATGTATATATATTTGTCCATCAAGTTAAATATGAACTTTGCTGAGGAGATTCCCTTGTATTTTCTGAATCAAAATTGATGACTGAAATCTTTTATCTTCTGCTGGTGACTCATTGCAAGACATGGATTAAACTTTTAAAGTACGTCTCCTTGTATGGTAGAGTTCTCTACGACACTAACTCCATAAATATTCTGTTGCAGCTGCTGGATTGCGCAATAGAAGCAAGGAAAACAAAGCTTTAATCATCAGTGAAGTGGAGAAGAGTGTTTGGCCAGCAATCGCTGCGGGCAAGGTGAAACCAGTAGTTTACAAGTATTTACCATTAGGTCAAGCTTCAGGAGGTCACAAGCTAATGGAAAGCAGCAAGCACATTGGAAAGATACTCCTTGTTGTATAATCTGTGCTTCTTTACATGCGGATTATCTCGTATATTAGCAGTGCATAATGGAAAAATGCTGTGTGTGTTTGCATGACAAACCGTTTGTTATAGATAGTTAACTTTTTACTTCTGAATGACTATACCCACGGAACAGCATGGGTTCAACATCATCATAGAAGCATATGTACTTGTAGGAACTGCCATTGCCTTTCCCATTCATTAAACTTAAGCCTCAACGAGCTTAACCCTGAATAAGGGTTGCCGAGGAAAGCTACATAGGATAGGACCTCAAGGATATGAATTTTTTTTTTTGTATTAAATAAAGTGCTCTGCATCTTTTTATCATTTCACTAAATCAGTGCTATTAAGTTTTCAAGTCTAAAAAATGTGCCTTTTTTCAAAGCATAGGCATTTCCTGCTCCATCTGTAATTCATTGTATAAACTAAATAAATGTAAAAGTTGCTGCATTTTTGGCCTCAATGCTTGCTAGGTGGAGAACTTCTACATGTTAATGAGTCAAAACGCAGTGACCCCAATTTCTCATTTATGGAGATTCATTCCTCTGGCTATGTCTGGACTTCACTGTTCTAGGTCTAGGCAAGACATGGATGTAGTAAAGTTCAAATTATGGTGGTGTTCCCTTTAGACGCGTTGTTGAAGTGCTTGCTTAGGAGCGAATTCTAAGTTCAGGACTCTAAAAAGATTTGAAGTAGCTCAAATGCAATTATGTATAACCGAAATTGCAGGGACCATTTTCCGGCAGGGTAATATGGACATGAGCCGGAATGGTTTCCTCACAGTTTTTGCTTTTGACAAGCTCAAGAAATAGCGAAATGGTGACTTGTAAGACAAACGTCCGTTCTGAGTCGAGTCTAGTAATCATGAGAAGGATTGATTTGTGTCTCAAACACTGCAAACAGCTTGAACTGCTACCCTTTTCAGCACCCCAGGACATGGGTCTCTGAGGTTAGCTGCAAAGAGAGGAACTGAACATTGCTGTTTGCCCACGCAAGCCTGCAGTGTCAATATTGAAGCATGTCAAAAACAATCTTAACAGACAACATTGAAGCAAATTAATGGAGATTCTCCCAGATGAAACAAGTTCGAAGTAAAGAACAATCAGTATTCGAAAGCTTCGCGGGGTATCACAATGGCAAAAGATGCAGAGTAAGAATATCACATGATAATCACCAACACTTGCGTATTTTCACTTAGAAGGGCATGATAATTGTGCTGCATTCGCGAAGGACAAGATCGGCTCTTTGTAAGGACTAAACACAATGGTTTTAAATTGCCAAGCTGCTGAATAACTTGAAGGCTGTTATCATTGGTAAAAACCCTGGCAAATATGGGAAACAGAAAATTTTCTCACCTGTTGATAGATGGAAGTCACATTGGCATGACAACTCCCTTGCATGTATGCTCCACAATCTCCTTCTGGAGTTCCAAAGCTGGCAAAGCGAATTGAAGCTATGTGCCAACCTTGGTCGCAGGTCAGCCGAACTTGAGGGACTTCAGATGAAAATCCTACTTTTGGGATCCAAGTATCAGAAGGTGGAAGGTCAGCCTCTGACAAACTTGCACAGATTTCTTGCCCAGTCCGTGCGACCAAAGAAATTTTTGAAGGGTCACCTCCTATCTCTTCGTGGAGAACGAGTATATTCTCGCCTGCATGTAACCAATGGCGTGGTATATGGTACCTAACATAATTTATGTGTTACATAATTTGTCCTGAAATTTGTCCCTTTATACAGAATCAAATGAAGAACAGAAAAGATGTTGGCGTTCAGTTTTAAACAGTGCCAACTGCTGGAATGTTCATAGATTAGTGGATAAAATTTGACAGAACATGAGTGAATCAATTTCAGAGGCCATATGTGTGATTCCAACTTACAATGTTTGAGTAGGTTGACCACATTTCTTCAAGCATTTCCACGCATTATAGCTTCCCCTGTAGTCACAATTGTCGGTGCAGCCAGTTGATGGAGAGTGATAGGCAGGCCAGTATCGCCCTATACTCCGACCATTTACCCATGCTTGACCCTTCCCCATGCTGGAGAGATCAACGGATACTGGACCTTTTCCATCAGGAGCAAGAAAGGTGGCCTGAGAGAAATAGAAGCAAACTAAGCATGCTGCAGAGGTACCTAGCATATTTTACCCCCTGTCCACTATTTGGGAAAAACTTCATTTTACCAACTACCATGCCAGAATATTCATTCAATTTCACCTAATTATACTAAGCTGGAAAACAGGAATGATTTCTCGTGCCAGCTGATGTTTCTGCTATATCTACTCTCAGATTACAGCTATGCACACATTAAAGTTTGCTATCTCTTTTTCAACTCAATAGACTAGAAAACGTCATCCACATGACTTACCTTGTACCATATTAGGCTCTGATTGGTCGGTAAAGCATTTCCCTTTTTCCATAGTGAACTATTTTGAAGATTTACTTTATATAATCCAAGGGATTCTCCTTCGAGTCCCACCTGAAAATAGCATGCCAAGTCCATAATTGATCAAATTTGCTTCATTAAACCCAAGATAAGCTCTCTCTTTTTCACGGTTTCCATGAACAACTTAGTAAATTCTGGCAAGGGAATATGGAATGACAGAGTCACAGAAATTTTGGCAGTCGTTTCTTCGAGTCCAAACGCAATGTTGGATACTGAAGTTGCCAGTACAGAGAGTATTTACTGAGTTAATAAAGCTCCAATTCTCAAAGTCTACTATTACATTTGTGAGAGTGTTTCATTCAACATTCATCCAATGCCACTCAGTCGAAGTTTTAATCATTCACAAGCATTACTTCTAGTACCATTTCATATGATTTTGATCTGCTATACAGAGGCATGACTGCCCTTGCCTTTCCCATTCTGGCATGCTACTTTTGACGAACAGAACCTGTTTCTTGATGCTCCATTTTATTTATTTTGGTAACTTTTAACTGAACTAGAATCTAAAGTTGTAAATGCACCAAAAACCTAAGATGGTTTGCCCATATATATTATCCATTAATAGGATTGGACATTATATATTGCAGTGGGAAATCATACAGAGTGCTCATGGTTTTTCTGGTTAACAAGTAAATGAAATAAAGTTACATGATCAATATATTTACAGAAGTTAATCATATTATCTATCTGAGTGCAACAATATCAATACAAACATTGAATAAGAACATTGGATGCTGAAACATATTGCGTGAGAGCAGAGGTAAGAACCTGATAGTTCCATCTTTTTGAAGAAAGATTTTCCTTAGCATTCTTCAAACCACTGAGAACAACAGAATTAACTCCTGCACCTTGAATGTCAAACCATGGTCCATAGTTCTGGTGATTTGTTTTAGTGTCAGAGAATTGCTTGACGATATAAAAGCACAAGACAGAAAGTGCCAGACTTTATGTAACATTCTGAACTTGTTGGTTAATGCAGGCTACCATCAATCATGCAATGAAAGAAGACAAAAATCCATGCCATGGACCTCAGACAGCTTTTTGTGAGTCAATTTTAACATGCAAAGCACCAGATTTGCCTCTACTTTCCACATGGTTTACAAGGAAAAAGGGGAACAACTTTACAATGAATGGAGAAAGAAAACTAGCATCCCAAAATCAAATCACTACACAAGAGGTACCATTCTTGTCATTTTGTATCAACATTAAAAATCCTCTTCCAGATGAAGTTTAGGAAGACAAATGGTGCGGCCAACAACTTTTCAAGGTGATGTTTCTTATCAAGAAAACATGCATCATAAGTTAATTCTTTGGACATAAAAGAATCTAGCAACCCAGAAGTTGACAATGCAGCACATGTACACATTAAATTTGTTCCTCTTACCTGCAAAATCATGTTTACATCAAAATTCTACTGTTTGTCAAAAAGAAAAGCAGCCAAGGATACAATGCAATCTTTAATTTCATAACTAAACAGAAAAAGAAAAACAAAAGAAAAATTGCATACCTGCAAACCAACAATCATGCTCAATACATCCAACGTGTTGTTTCCAGGGTTGAGACTAATTTTCTTTTTAAGCACAAAGCTGGCATCATCATGATTACCATAACCAAATCCTACAAGAAAAGACCACAAAAAAAAAAAAAAACTGTTTGCAGATACACATACATTCACAGATATGCACTTTCTAACCAACATTTGGATGCCATACCTACAGTAGAAATCTGTATGATGATCCTGAACTAAACTAGGACATATTTGATGTAACGTCAGTAAAAATTACCAACTACAAATGTCACATGTATGCATTTAATTAGTCAACATGTATGCTACCAATTAGTCATACCATATTTGAAAAGGAGTGATTTTATTGGAAGATGATGCAAGGCTCAACATGTCAGAACTAATGTTTCATGGGTATTTAAAAAGTAAATTGCTACGATAGACAGTCTTCTGATCTACAAGTAATATTAGCACTTAGAATTGCAAACTTGCTCTGGTCATCTTAATCAAAGATATATACCAGCGTCAATGTTGGAAGACAAGTATATAATGTAACTTTCAGAACAACCGAGTACTGCAAAATTTTTGAAGTCAAGAAATCTGAGCAATGCGTGGTTACCTACTGGCCTCTTGTTCACGAAAACGAGTGCTGCATGCCCCAAACTTGCAATACTCAAGACTACTACATTCTTGTGATCTCGTTCAATTTTCTCATCCACATTTACACTGATGACAACAAGAGAAAAAGGTATTAGACAAATGTCTCGTAAGACGCAGAAAGAAATTGTGAAAAAATTAGTAAGCCTGCATCCCAATTGTAATGAAATTAGGAGTACAAGCAGTTGCTTCTGGAAGTTAAACTCAGTGAAACTTGATAATTCGCTTTGGGTTTCGAAAGGAAAACTCAATTCAAAACAAAAACTACCCAGAAGAAACTTTGAAAGATTTGACATTCTAACAAACAAACTATAGCCATCAATACCTGATCTAGTTCTACGATGACCCAGAAACTCATGTTTGCGTTTATGACACTAATGTCTCCCACAAAGACACAACAAGATGGGGCAGGACGGGGGAGGGTGAAGTTCTGTAATATCAAGATACCTGGTGTACTAGTTACCTTGTTGTGTACCATAGAAAATCACTCGCATCTTTTGTTGTATTTATCTGCTCTAGTAAACCTGATGCTGTAAATGAGTTGCTGCCCCAAATGCCCACTCTCTCTTTATACCAATCCCATGCTGATGACGCCAAAGAAGACTTCCTTGTAATCGTAATACGTACAAATGAAACATCATCAAGGGTCTTTTGGGACACAACCTTGGCCATCACCCACAAAAAAATATATAGTGTGTTTAATCAAGATGGTCATGAAACAGGGCAACACTAGCATTGAAACATAAAACAAATTTACCAAAATGAAATTGAAATCCACAGAGAAAAATTCTTAGGGAAACAAGTTAATTGCATGTTCCATGTGATACGAGTCATAGATCTTCTCATAACAAGCATAATGCTAAACATAATTAAAGCAACTGAAATGTGAAGGTTCATGTTACACAGCACTAGGACTGAAACTCGTGTTGAATAAAACATATGAGAAACTGAGGAACAGCAATTGGGCTGTCAATGAAGAAACTTTCATATGTCAACGACATTTATATATGCCCCCACGCGCGCGTGTATATATATATATATATATATATTACCTACCTCTTTGGTGATTGTGTGCACCAAAATATTTTAACAGGCTATTGTCCTGTCAACTTTCAGTTAAAAACTTAATACATACAAAGAAAAAGTAAAAAGTAAAATTTGAAAGCTTCAAATGAATTCACAAGTAACAGATTTTGGCAATAAAGGCTATGGTCATAATGTAAATGTGCAGTTTAATTAGTGTAGTTCCTTCCGGGTGTGCTTCCAGTCTTGAACTCATGTATATGATATTGACTGTGAAATCAGTAGTCTTTTTTCGAAGTTTTTACTTTATCTTTGGCATTAAATGCTTTTATCTAAATCAGTAGAACCATAGACTCTTTACAGGTTAAGTGCAATGCTGTATAAAGCACATCAAAACCAACTAGAGAACTCTGTTTGCTTGGCAGACTAGTCAGCAGTAATTGTTAACAAGAAATTCCAAAATCGAAAAAGAAGCTCCATTCATTCACAAGCATGCCGTCATCGTAGCTAAACAGATTTTCTCTCTTTGGCAGAGTGGACGAGAAGAAGATACAGCACTAGGACAATCTCCATTCAAAATAAGTAAATCTTGAAAGAGTCGCAAAAATTTCTAAACTTAAGCAGGGCTGTGATGTTGGGGAAATCAGGTAATTTCCCACTCAAAAATTCAACTAGTGATTTAAACCGATTCAGTAATTCCCAAGAAAGATCGTTAAAACAATCTCCTTAGACAGAATTACAATTCCAAGTAAATTCCCAGGAAAGGCTAGAGGGAATCAGATCCGTGTATATATAAATAGTACGTACACACGAATAAGAAAAATACACCCAGAAGAACCATATAAAACACTACAAATATATTGAATACTATACTACAATTGAAAAGAAACTATTAAATAAATGCGGAATAAATAAAAGAGATAAGAAAAGAATGCACCCGAAAATTGATAACGGAGTTCGGCCAATTTTGCTTAATCTCCGAACACCGCCTAAACGACCCGCTCTTAATAATTTTGGAAGAAGAAAGAATTACAAATAATTCTTTGGTGTCTCTTTAGTGTATCTAATTGGGAAGGCTTGAAAGTTAATTTGCCTTACACCTACAACTAATCCTAGCCTTGCACCTACAACTAATCCCACCGATGTGAGATTAGAAATTATGCCAAAAAAGTCAACAAATCTCCACCTTTTGACATAATTTCTAATCCCACATCGATGAGAATAGTTGTAGGTGCAAGGCTTGAAAGTTATAAATTAACTCTCAAGCCTTCCCAATTAGATACACCAATGAGATACCAAAGAATTATTTGTTATTCTTTCTTCTCCCAAAATTATTAAGAGCGAGTCGTTTAGGCGGTGTCCGGAAATTAGGTAAAATTGACCGAACTCCGTTATCAATTTTCGGGTGCGTTCTCAATAATTTTGGAAGAAGAAAGAATTACAAATAATTCTTTGGTATCTCTTTGGTGTATCTATTGGGAAGGCTTGAGAGTTAATTTATAACTCTCAAGCCTTGCACCTACAACTAATCCCACCGATGTGGGATTAGATATTAGGCCAAAAAAGTCAACATGTGATTTAAAACTTGGCCTTTCGCTGTGTCTATCCTGCGTATAACTTAACGCAAGTGTTTCACAAGTTACCTTTGCTGTGTTGAAAACAACATTTTTGCAGTCTGGAAGAATGCTCACAGACCAAGCAGGAAGGAAATATGTATTCCCCTTGAATGTGACGTTGGCATCTCCTTTGCTGTCATAGTTAGCAAGAAAGGCTGCACAATCGTTTGAAGTTTTATAGTACACGTGTGCCTGATCAAACAAATTAATCCTGTCAAGATGATGGAATTAAAAAGAGCACATTCAGCAACATTTTTCTTTGGTTTTACGTTTTATTCCTATATCAGGTGTAAAATTCTGTAATTCAACATCATAAGCAAGTTACAGGACCAAGTACATATGAGGCAAAATCAGTTAGCTGGTAACCTAATCACTCAGAACATTTTGGGGGGGGGGGGGGTGGGCAGAATATCCTGAAACATAAGCAGGTTAATTCATCATGACATCCATTATAAATTCCAAAAGCAATACAAAATCTTCAGCAACCAAATTCTTCTACCTTCCAAAATGTATCCTGGGTAAAGGATACTTGAAAGGAAACATTGTATATCCTCACCAAAGTTTATAACTATTCAATAATCAGTTATGCCTTTCAAAACATTATTCCAAACTTGGCAATTTCAGTTTCTCACTATAATCGGTCATGAGGGAGTTGGAGCATTGCATACCTCAAGGTTCATACCAAGTGATACTCTAGATGGATCTGCTTCAACCAAATAGTCTTCACAATGCTTAATTGCAATGTGCAAGTCACGCAGGTGTCCCCATTTTGGCTGTCTAATAAAACCTGCATCATATATCATCTCATAATCTGACCAGTAACTGAAACTCCTTGGATGAGGATTTCTATCAATTCAATTCTTCTTTCAACCACATTGTTATAAAGCAGAAAAAAGAAATTCAATGTCTGTCCATATCTTGGCAGGCAACTTGAACATGAAAACTATAGCAAATACGAAGAGTCGGGATGCTAAATTGTAAGAGAGAGAAGAATAAAGCAAATAGAGAGATGACAGCACACTTCACTTTTTCTTCTTTTCTTTTTTTTGTGAAAAAAATCTAGCCAAAACTGAACGATAATGTAATGGGAGCCGGCAGCTCCCAGTCGACTTGGCGTTTTGAGTAACTTCTAGAAATAACTGAGTCAAAGCTAAAAAGATGGATGTATGATCACATTGCAGACAGAACAAAGATTCACCATAATATGCCAGATGATGTGTATACCCAGGCAGCAATTCAAAGAAGTTTTCTATATCAGATCAGCCAGGGGCTTTGTTAGAGTGGCGGTTACAGATCACACCCCGCCCCTACATTTCTATAGATGAATCAAAGAAGAAATTCATTGGATAAAAAGACAGGGAGTAGAGATGACAAAACTTCTCCATTTCAAGTTAGTTTTCCTGTTCTGTGTATTCTGGTGGTAGCTTCTAATGTGGGCAATTCATTAAGTTCGATCTGTTACATTGTCATGCACTCCATCTAGTTTTTACAGGAATGACTTTAAACAAGATACCGTGCAAGATAGCGAACAATGAAGGTCACCATTAATAATATTGCGTGCATACTGTTTCACATCCCTTCATAAGACCAATTGCAACTAACAACATTTAAGAAAGTTTACCATATTCATCCAGTGGAGCATCATAATCATAGCTTGTTGCAATCAAAGGACCTCCTGCAGTTCGCCCAAAGTTGGTGCCACCGAAGTACTGAAAAAGAAATTAAGTTGAAGTCCTGTATAATCGAAGTTCAAAGCACCAGATTATTTTGCAGCTGTACTAACAAATTTACATACATATCACCTACCATGTAATAGTTTTGAAAAGTTCCACCTTTCTCGAAAAAGCGTGCTACTGCAAAAGCAATGTCCTCAACAGGTCGATAAGGGATGGGATAACCAAATGCAAGAAACCTGCAAGCCAGACAAGGTTCTCAGAAATTCCAACCTAAGTAATGAACTGGAAAATAAGTCAAAATAATCTACAACTATGCCAGTAAATAATTCATTGAGGGCATGAAGGGCTCGTGATCCAACCATCCAGGGTAATTTTCTGTCCACATTGCTGGCTTGGAAGGGGAATTTGGGGTGAATCCATCACAATAAAAGCCATTGCATGTGTTTATCTGCATTATTAAAGTTTAGTACATCAGGAAAGTTTTATAGGATCTTCAAAACTCATGCACAACATGTAATAAAGATATCAAATATGATGCTTAGCCACAATATTGGGCCTTTAAATCAGCAGATAGCACGTACCTTTGAGAAATTCAAGAAATACCAAAATACTTTTGTTAAGCACATAAAATTAAGACAGTAGGGGAGTGACTAATCAGAGTTTCTATCACCTAAGCCAATGAAGAAGCAGTTCAGTGTATGTTTTTACAACATCCTCCTCCATGTCCACAGTCATTCTAATTCAGAAACAGCAAAACAATAATCAATGAATCTTGCATCTCTGGTCTGTTAAGGTCTTATTCTCATCATTTACCAACCACTCTTGAATTCAAAATTCTGCAGAGAGAGGAGAGCAACTAATGCTAGAAGACCATGGTACAAGAGAAACTGCGAGTCCAGTGAGGGGGGCACACTGAATAAATTTTCAATATTCCTATGCATATAAACCTTAGGACCTAACTGCAGGACTTGACATGTTAGGGGGCTCCATGGCCTACATGTAGAGCTCTCTCTGACTCCTTTAGGACTTCTCAAGAGTTCTGTTAATTAGTTGCCAAATCTTCTTTTCCTTAAAATAACTAACTGCCAAATTCTATAACTGTTATATGGGATCAAACCTACCAGCTGTAAGTATATTAACTACAAAGTTAAGACCGTACCCTTCCAACTACATTATGATTTCCTTATATTTTCTTCCTTGTGTAATTGACTTCATGCTTAATGACTTCACTTTCTAGTAGGCTTTGATGAAATTCCGCCCATCTAGTATATTCCTCGAATGCACCAACATTCCCCTCAATCCCGATAAGCAAGAAGATAAATATGATTTGCACCAGCCTGAACCCTCAAAAACTTTAACTTTTTCCAAGTAACCAAGTTTTGATGTCTGATGCATAATAAAAACTCATCCCCATCTGCATGATCTTTGGTTTATTTAGCTTGCAGTAAACAAGTATATTATTACATGGTGCAGGAAAAATTCTTGGTAAAGAAATATTGAAAGCTAGTATGCATACAATTGGATCGGGTGCATCTTTCTGAGCACACATCACCCACGGGACTGTAGTATTTAGACTAACAGCTGTTTCAGCAGCCCATTTGACATATAACTTTCCACCAACTCCATAGGCATCCTCAACATTCCCGTATTCATTCTCTACCTGTTATAGAGTAAAAAAGGTTGAAGGAAAAATGAGTAGCCAAGCCAAGAAAAGCCAATAAAAAGTAAAAACAAAAACTAAAAAAGAAATTAGATTCATAGAACTTATTCTCAAGCACTGAAACAGGTGTTACTGATGAATCATGATGTTGGTCATTTCTTGCATAAAAATTAGGCTAGAAGCAGGTCACTGAAATGGACACTTCGAAAGAGAAGTTGGGTTATTTTAAGATTGAAAACATACTGCACTTTTACTCTGACAGATCACATGGTATGGTGCTTTCGGTCTCTATATGCCTCTCCAGCTGAGTTTCCAATTAAAGAACAAGTACTAACTTTGAACTAGTAAAACATTAAGCAGGAAGCACCAAGATATACCGGAGATCAAGGCCTAAGTTCATTGCCATGCAAACTTTCACAGACTAAAGTCACTTCTCCCAACCCCAACACAAGGGTCACTTTTCTTTTTCAACTTTAGGGCTCCAAACTTTCTTCGGGAACCCAAAAAAAGATTTATTTTAAAGTGATTAAGTTGCTATCAACAGGATATCTTGTTGCTCAGATAGATTATGGAACTTTCAAAAGATCAGTCTGATTCGTTTTCCAGCCTGCATGTTTGGGTCGTGACACCAAAATATAGATAAGTTTTGAACTAATTAAAATTCCAATATTCTTCTGACAATGTCTTTATCATCACATTCCTAGGATACATGATCTTGTTACAGAGAGAAGGGATCAAGAAAACTTCGCACATGCTGTGTCCACAATATAGTAAATATTGTCTTCACGACCAACTAATCATTCACACAATCGATCAACAATCCAAAAGGCTACATAAAAGGATTACTGACTCGAGCCAATCAATCAAACCAGTAAGAAAAGAAACCATATTTTCAAAAGCCAATGCACACAATTCACTTCTAGAGTCTATGACAAAGGCAAGATAACCACCTGTGCAAGAATGATTGGACCGCCTTGAGATGCAAATAGATTCTCATCCTTCATTAAGTTGACTACTTTTTTCAGGAAACGCTTCATTTCCCTCTGCATGGATTACAGAAAATTGGCCCAATTAAATTGGTCTAATCCTTTTCTTGGGTTTTGTCCGCAAGTAAATTGAGAAACTAACTAGGCAGTTAAACAATTGAAAGATCTTTAGAAAGTCTATGTGCCCATTACCTTGAAAAGTTCATTCGAAGTTCGAAATTTAATTCCAGGAATAAAATGTAACCAAACAGGGAATCCCCTGTCCATGTCAAAAACAGAAGTCAAGAAGAGCATGGACACCTTCACACTGAAAACTTACTGCATACAAAGAAATGAAATTCATTTCACAGCTTCAAACAACATGTCAGAGATTAATTAGCCTTGATCAGTTCGACATACCAGAATAAATATTACACTGGTCAATTAAGAACATAAACATCATAACGTAATGAGTTATTTCGAGTACTACCTACAGGCTAAAAAAGCCGAAAAGAAAATTGTTGCAAACAAAATTTGCAAGTATAAATAATGGACAAATTGTTGCAGAATCAAAAGGAGATTGCATAAGAATCAAACCCGTAATTCCATTCAGCACATGCGTAGGGGCCAATTCTTAAATGGACATAAAGGCCAGCTTCGTGCACCGTCTTCACGAACCTTACAAGATCAAATCTGCCCTCAAAGTAATACTACAAATGTCCGAGACAAAATCACAAGTGAGACCGAGATAATACTCATTACAACAACAGATATCAAACCACGAAGTCAAACAGAAGGCACAAACACAAAACAGAACTTAACATAACAACCAGAGTTCGGCATTATCACAGATTAATGATACAAACAGTTGAGATAATGTCCTCCTCTCATCATATTCTACTCATTTCGACATACTAAACCAAGCAGTCATGTTTCTTATCAACTATAATCACATCAAATAAGTAAAGAAGAGTAATATATTCAGTATTGAAGCGAGAGATGATTTACTTAATACCTGCCCTCGAACAGGTTCATGATAATTCCAGAAAACGTAACTCTCGATCACATCCAATCCTCCTTCCTTCGCCTTGCTAATAATGCCTGGCCACATCTGGAGTTCTCCAGTAAAAGTAGCATTGCCTCAAAATCAGCCAAAAACAACAATTGCATGTAATTACCAGTTAACTTCAGTTCCAACTCACATCAGGTGTAGCTCGTGGATAATGTATGGAGCCTGACTGCAAAATCCTCCTCTTTCCATCAATAACCAATGCCTTATGATCATAAGTTACAGTTGTTGAAACCCCTCTTTCCCAATAACAGCCTTCAACGACCAAGATTACCAAGAGGGTAATTATGGTTCTCATGTTCATTCTTCCCATCAGCACCTCAGTGCAACTAACAGTCAATGAACTCAAACCTCGTATAAATAATGCTTTTATTTTATATGATTATACATAAAACAACACTAGTATCAATGCACAATAATTCTCTTTTGCGGAAATCTAGTTCTGCACATTTGTTCGGTTCAAAAAAGAGGAATATTTATTCTGCAGCCCACTTTTCAAGCCCCCACCTTTGCCTCCTTCCTTGACATATTTAAGAAGGACCATACCTTTGGCAGTATTTGGGATGATTCGATCATGAAGTTACATCTGGTTAGGCAGTCCACATTATCCATGTTCTTGACAATGAACGATGGTTCCAAGAGATTGATATGTTATAATGATATTGTCTTCCCCTTTTGGTCGCTCCTGCCTTGAATACATTGGCTTTTGTTTTGTTTTATTTGGTGGAGCCATGGAGGTGTATGAGAGACTGTAATTGCTACCTTACAAACTATGCAACGACAAGACTTCAAGGCCATGGGCATCCAATGCTCAAATTTCAATCTTGAACACAAAATCTTGAAAGATTAATAAATTCTTGGCAAAATCTGGACAGATTAATACGCTGGCTTGGGCTTTATTCAACTCCACATAGATGTACCGGGATCCTTCATTCCATAGTCCAATGGATCATGAGGCTTGTGGATATGGGCTTTTCAATTAGTTTAACATGATACTAATATTTTTGTTCATAATTTGACCTATAGTGTAGACCATCCAAAAATTCTGTACAATCAGATAGCAAAAAAGTTCGAAGTCAATTTTTCTCATAATTAAACAAACTGGATTTAAATGTATTATCAAACGTTTTTTCTAAAGCTCTAGAAATATGAGGTATTGAGTTCAATTTTCCCTTCTCGCTCCCAGTCATATAAATCTACCCCTTTCCCTACGTAAAAAAATTTTAAAAAGAATATAAACAGATTTATAGGTAAACAAATAAATTTTTTTAACAAAAAAAAAAGAGGAGGACCGAGGCACAAAAGATTTCAAAGCTTAATAGTGAAACTTCTCTCTTAATAGGTTTCTTCCTCTTGATCGAATCTGTAACAGTGTAATCTGCGTTAGCAGTTTTCTCAGTAAACAGCTACTTTTCGCGCAATCAAGAGACTCACGCGCCAGTCACTCCATAAACTCCCGACTTTTCAGCTACGTTGCTTTCAGCAATTGAATAACGGATTCATCGCAATACCTTATCCGACTCTTCCATTTCTCTACCCCTTACTAAAAAGGCTGATCAGCTGATTAGTACATCAAAGATTCTGATACTTCTTTACCGTTTCTTGGTGGACACTTGGGCTTTTGTTGATTGAACACTGGTGTTTCTTTCTTGGTTTTAGCTAGCTAGCTGCTGAAGTTACTTTATTGAAAAAATGGACATAACAAAGATGGATCGAGGCCAGATTACTACTGTGGGATCTGGGTTCTGCGTATTGCTGACTGTCCATTATACTGTACAGCTCTTATCACAGCACCTGTTTTACTGGAAAAATCCGAAGGAACAAAAGGCCATAATCATTATTATACTCATGGCTCCTGTTTATGCTGTCGATTCATTTGTGGGGCTGTTGGATTTTCAAGGTAGCAAGGCATTTTTCATGTTCTTGGGCTCCATTAAGGAGTGCTATGAAGCTTTAGTAAGTCCATATTCTTGATTTTGGGGTGTTCAATTTTGAGCCTCTTTCAGTTATTTGGGGCTTGACTTTTGCTTATTGAAGTTGAAATTAGTGCTGATAATAGTTAATTTTGCCCTGTCTTGTGTTGAATTTTAGGTGATTGCAAAGTTTTTGGCTTTGATGTATAGCTATTTGAATATATCCATTAGCAAGAATATAGTGCCGGATGAAATTAAAGGGAGGGAAATTCACCATTCTTTTCCTATGACTCTTTTCCAGGTGAGACTTACTACTGCTTTTTATTAACCGTGTTTCAGTGTAACTTTGTACAAGACTTGCTGCAAGAAGATATAAAAGTAAAAATGTAAGGCTTTTATTGAAAGAGTTAATTACATAGAAGTAGCGTTTAAATTGTATAGGAACAGGAGTACAATTTTCCTATATTAGAATTTTGGTGGACAACGTTTGGTTTTGTTAGCGGAGTCTTTCTCTTCTTGCTAAAGGTATGTCAAAACAGATGATCTTGACAAAATGTGATAGGGGATATTTGAGTTATGCAATGTCCCATTTGCATCAGTTCTAATTTATTTTATTTCTTCACATTTTAAATCTGAAACAAAATTAAACAAAGTCTTATAAGAGTCTTGTATTACGTCTAGTAACACCATTTCGGTAAATCCAGCCATCTTGCAACTTATCATGAACTATACCATAACAAAATGCCCTGTATTCATTGGAAATTTATTTTATATGCACAAGTCTGTTAAACATTTTCCGATTCGTTACAAGTTTGTGTGTGCGTGTGTGTGTGTGTTTATATCTCTCTGTGTGTGTGTTTGTACTGGAATGAAGTGCAAACATGATTTAACAAGGATTCTGCTCAGTTTTTGAAGATCATAGCATGTAGGATTTCTTTGTTCATATTGTGTTTAGATGAGTGGTAAATGTGTTACACATGTTGTTTGTACTGAATATTGATTGTGCATTTCAGCCTCGCACTACTCGATTGAACCATCAAACATTGAAGCTTCTCAAGTACTGGACATGGCAGTTTGTCATCATTCGCCCTGTATGCTCCCTCTTAATGATAACACTACAGCTTCTTGGCATTTATCCCAGATGGGTCAGTTGGACATTCTCCATCATTCTCAACATGTCATTCTTTTTAGCGATGTATTCGCTACTTGCCTTCTACCATGTCTTTGCTAAAGAATTGAAACCACACAAGCCACTTGCAAAGTTCATTTGCATCAAGGGGATTGTTTTCTTCAGCTTTTGGCAGGTTTGCATTTCTGTTTTACCTTCTCAAATTGCTGAATCTTTATCTGCATTTGTAATGAGCAGAAATTATCTTATAACTGTGTATGCCTATAGTTTTAGGACAATGATCACCTGCAGTTAAACACAATGTTGTGTATCTTGTAACGTGCCACACTTTTGTGTTCTCTGTTGTGTCTGTGCTTGATAAGAAACATTACTCTAAGCAGAAGAGAGAGCCCATATGTAAGCATAATACAAGCAGACTATATTCATGGATGAGATGTGAGCATCCCTATATCGCTATGTTCTGATATGAGCAACGTATGTGCAGGTGTCTGACCCCCTGGAGTTAAATCAATTTGATGAATCTTTTAATACATGCCAGGATTTCAACTGTCTATCTGTTTATGTGCTTGTGAGAAATGTATTGTTACCAGAAAAGAGAGAATCCAATAATTATGATAGACGTAAACCATCTCAATAACTGCATGATACAGTTGTATCATTAAATTATTCCGGCTTAGTGCACAATAGTTATACTGGTGGTAATTGCTAGTGTTTCTCAAGGCAATTGCTTGGTTTCAACTATCACTTTGTCTTGTACCCACGATGTATCATCTGTGCCCCAAAAAGAAAGTCAGTCCAGATGTATCAATAGCCAAATTTTACCCGCTGATCAGCCAAATTTATGAAGACCCAGAGAAAAAATCTTCTCCCCTCCCCCCCCCCCTCCCTCCCTCTCTCTCTCTCAGGGAGGGGGTGGGGTTGGGAAGGTTTTGGCTCTAGAAAGACCGAGCATTTTCAATGCTAAAACTACACAAGGTTCTTATGCATATAGGCCTGACAGCTGGGGCATTTGGTCTTCTAATAATTCTGGGATTAACTATCAGCATTATGCTTTAAAGGGAAGCCATCAAAGGTCAAAAAATTAAAGATATGAACTACCAGAAATGTATTGGCCAAATCCAATCCTTTTGTGAGATGTTGTTGTGCTCTATGCTAGAAACATAAAGCAGAAGGTGAAGGTAATTGCTTCTTGGTTATAGTAATGAAGCTGAGCATCTTTAGATTGTCTAACAGTTGCTCTTATACTGTATTTTTATTTTCTAAAGCCTTACTATATAGCAGGAAAGGCTCGTCTTTGTCAACGTTTATAAGCCACAATGCCTATATTAAGAGTACAGACATATTATTTTGCTGCTATTCTTGTTGCCACGTGTACATACTTTGCATGCATTGTGCAGCATTCAACTTCTTTTGTTTACCTCCCAGATCATATTGAAGCTAGTCTGATGCTGTTGCAGATAATTTTGCTTGTTCAATACTAATTTATTAACTGCTTCTTTACCAAAATTTTTGTTGTCTCTGTGTTTTTTCTTGCAATCAGAATGAGTTTATGCATATATAGTCAATTAAATAACATGCCCTGCTAATCTCCAATGATGTCCATCTAAAAGTAGAATTAAGCATGACTTGTTGACAGCACAAGAGAGTAAAAAAAAAGGCTTCTTAAAACCATGTTTCCCTCTTTTTACTATTTTTCCTTGATGCTTGATGGGATTACTGTTGGTTACTAAAGCTAGTATTTCAACATATTTAGGGCATGGTGCTTGATATCCTAGCTGCAGCGGGCATCATTAGATCTCAGCATTTCTGGTTAGATGTGGAACACGTTGAGGAAGCTATTCAGAATCTATTGATCTGTGTGGAGATGGTTGCCTTCTCTGTTATTCAGCAGTATGCATACCATGTTGCTCCTTATACTGGAGATGTGGAAGCTCTTTTGAAATCACAAAAGAAGTACGAGTGATGGGCTGTGGATCCAAGAATTTGTGAGAGAGCATCTTGAGGAAGTGGTCTTTTATGTAATAGTGGAATGTAGCAGCAAAAGTGGCATTGAGTGCAGGATCCATTTATGTATGCGAATCTTTTTTATGTTCGATTATGTACAAGGGCACCATAATTGAGAAAAAAATTCCAACGAACCTAAGATTTTAGAAACATAAAAGACATAGCACAAAAGGATATAGCTTTTGCTGATGCTGCTGCAGAACATAAACACTTCTGTATCTATACGTAGCATTACTGGTAGACCATGATAAATTGCAAGTCATACAAAAGAGTGCAAGATATCCTGGTAGTAGTTCAATGTCCTCCAAGTTAGCCAGAACTTTCTCTAGCGACAGCCACATCAACACGTAAACCTATCTGACTGGAAAGCAGGTTTCTTGCAGTATGCACCAGTAAAAATATGTCGGTCACAACAGAAATTACAAAGAAGCTTCAGATCGATTTCTAGACATCCAAGTCTCTTTTACTCCACTTCGTTGGATTGATATTGTGGAACAAGTAGGCACTAGACCAGCCACTAATACCTGTCACAGGGAAAAGTAAAAGAAAAACTCGAGCTAAATCACGAGGAGTCACAATAAAATGGGAAGGCAGAAACATTAATGTTGAAACCAGTCAGCAAAACGAATTGCCTTTCAACAGCATAGGGTTTCACAACCAGAAAATTTATTGGCTTATTTCTGTTTATGATGCTACTGTATCGTACTAAAAAAGGCTGATCTAAGAGAAGTGAGAAACATCCAACTTGTAAAGCTTCAGCATCTATTGCCTACAGGTGCAAAAGGCATAGAATTTAGATCGGACCCATCCCTGAAATTTTGGGGGGGCAATCATTAGGCTGAAGATGGCAGAAAGTACTTTTGGCTTGTGAATGGTTTATTGACATTTCAGTTCATTTTACTGCATTGAAAGAGACTCAACGCTATCAAAACATGCTTGCATTGCAAGTACAGCAAATGTGCTGCATGAAGTTGATCAATTACATTTTCTCAATACGTGCAAGGAGAAAACATATAAGAGCCCTTTTGACAAAAAAAAAAAATTACATTTTCTCAATACGTGCAAGGAGAAAACATATAAGAGCCCTTTTTGAATACAAATTTTACCCTGTATAATTAATAGTAAACAACTACAATTACCTGTTAGTTATATTTCTTGGAACCTTCATAAGTGAAGAGGTTTACCGCATTTCCATAACTAATTTCAGCAAGTTCTTCCCTAGTCATATCAAGCAAAGATGCTACATAAGACAGTACATGGTGAATGTTAGCAGGATGATTAAGGTTTTCTGTCTCCAAAGTTGATTTGTTGGTTTCCTTTAGAGATGCATTCTCAAACAAGGGACTGTCCTTGGTAGTTGAATCTTCATCAGGACTTCCAATCACAAGAAGAGAATCTGAATTGTTTGATTTTGGAAGAGCATCGGGTGCATCTGTCTCCAACAAAATTCTATCACGAGGAACAGACTTCAACATTTTCCTTGCCTTGGTTTCCTTCATGGACATAAGAAACCCCGAAAAGGAAAAGTACGCACCAAGCTTAGCAAATTCAGGAACCATTTCGGCAGAACCCAAGAAAGAATGCAAAAGCACACCAGCAGGGAATGGTCCTTCAGATTTCAGTATATCAAGTAAATCACCAAAAGCTCGCACACAGTGGATAGATGCTGGTCTTTTCAACTCTTTAGCAAGCTGAAGTTGCTGTCGGAAAACTTCAACCTGGTCTGTAAAATCAATCTGCTTCCCACGTGAACCTTTGTCCAAACCTATCTCTCCAACTGAAGCTGCAGGATTAGCCTCAAAGAATTCCTTCAAAGTGTTCAGCCAATTGGGAGTTCTGTCAGCAACAAACCATGGATGGATCCCAAAATTTGGAATCACCGAAGGATGCCTATCACTCATCTCCTTAACCAAATGCCAGTCACTCTCACTGACTCCATTGACAGCAAAATGAGCAACCCCATTATCAAGCGCTTTCCTGATTATCTGTGGGGCCATATTGAACACCCTCGGATCTTGTAGGTGACAATGAGCATCAAACAGCTTCATCATGGCCATGGAACTATTACAGGCATTGCTTGTCGGCTGCTATTTACCTAGTCACCCTTTAAAGAGTTTATTCTGCTCCTGAATCAAACACTATCCAGTAAGTCAGAGCTTGCAATAGGTAACCTTAACTTCTAGAAGAGATACTCGGGCAGAATACACTAAGGAGCACAATAAAACAGAAAGGCCAGAGAAAGAGCAAGAAGTCGTGGCAACACAAGTCCCTGGTGATTTAATTAGAGACAACATAAAAAGTTGCAACCAAGGGAATTGCTATCAGAAAGGTTGGTCTATCGAGTTAATACAACCCCATGTTCTAATATTTACCGAACGCCCAAAAAAATCAAACTGGAAAAGGCAAAAGGCAAAGAAAAGGCATTGGCATAACAACTTATCGAAATGGGAGAAGACATGCACCTGGTCAATGCCCTGCAAAACACCACTATTTGAAGCCAGAATACTCCACATCAAGAACAAAAAAGCAAACTCAAAGTACATAAGTAACACCCAGCCATTATGATAGATCACAGGATATCAAGAACCAACTAGTGAACAAATTCCGTTTGATACTTGCTGTCATTTCCCTACTGCACATTGTGAATCCAAAACTAAAGCAAGATATACATGTTGGGGAAACTGGGATGCCCATCACCAAACAACACACATAAAACTGCTTTCTAGTGATCAAAATGCCTGCGAGGACTGCATCAGGACCATCATTTGGGTTCTATATATAGTCTAGCAAGAGATATAACTTGCTATATTGCAATACCCTCCCTCCCTCGACTTCTTATCTTATGCTATTCCATCATTTTTCCTGGTTCTGTTAGCTTCAAAGTTGTACTTTGCAATGAAAAATTCAGATAAAAGAAGGGATTTCCAAATCAGTTTCTGAAACCCAATAATCCACAGACCATATGTTTAAATCCAAATACTCCGTCTTTGAACTATCAATCACCATTATTTGAATAAACTCAAAAAAAAAAAACCTAGGTGGCCCAGGTACCAATTAATTCTGCAAAATTGCACAAGAAAGAAATACAAAGGGCATAAAAATGTTCACCTTGTTCTCTTTATTTTGATGGATAAAACGTCGGTTGGCAGCTGGCTCTTCGGGTTGTGACTTGTGAGGCTTCCAAGGTACGGAGAAAGACTGGAGCCTGTACGACGTCGTTGAAAGATAAGACTGCGGAAGAAATAGGAATGATAATGGGATGGGTGAAGTCTCTGTGGCTAACGAGACAAATTGCACTTCAAGTCTTCAACTTGTCATTAATCAGCAATAATACATTTTTATTCAAAAATAATTCTATTCGAGGTCTTATTGTTTCCATTTGGCCTCTTTTTTTGTTTATGTCTAATTCAAGCAGAGCAATATTTTATTTTGAGAAATACTAGATGAAGCATTTCTGGATTTGCTCCAAAAATTTTTGCAAAATATTTAAAATAAAAAATCTTTATCATCCTATTTTAAATACTCATGAACACCACCACATATTAATACTAATATCTTATTAAAACACATACTGACAATGTATACATACATTATCACCCGTTTGATTCATAACATACGTGTAAAAATTGAATTTTAAATTTTAAATTTATATAATTGTTATTTATCCAATCAATATGTGTGCCAAACTTCTCCAAAATAATACACCATATCCAAGCATTTCACAAAGAAGAAGAAAGGCAAGAAGGAGCTTTTTTTTTATTATTATTATTCTCGACAAACTGCATAAACGCACAGGCGGTGTATTTTAAGAGGCGGCTGTCAAGAAATACAAAGGGTCAGTGTTAGAAGTAGAGAATTGCAGGATGGTGCCTTTTGCGGGCCAAAAGACACACTACTCTGTCTATGCATGTTCCCCGAAGTACTGAAAGCTGCATTTTACAGTCAGTCATAGCTCATACTGTGAATTTGGGGCGTAGAGAGAATGGTGCATGAATTAGGAGGCCTTTTTGGCTTTGATTAGGAGGCTTTCAGTTTCTGGTGCAAAAAATTACCAGCACAAGAACTGAGAAACACATCTGCAAGGTCATCTACGGCAGAGTGAAAAAGAGAGCATAACAGTTGAAGCAGCCACCCCAAGCCCAAAGAAAAGATAAAATTCAACAAAGCAGAAAATGCCCACTTACTGCCTTGGACATCACCTCTGACAGATGCTTCATCGCTATTTATCTGCGATCAAAGAACTGCCGAGAGAATTGACAACCATAAATCACAACCTGTCGAAATTCGTTCAAAAAGCTTCTTAAAAATCCAAAACCAAAAACAAGTACAGCATTTGAATTACAGCATAACCACAATTCCTGTCTTGTGTGTGTGGATAGCATTGGAAATTCCAGGCTACAGAGGAAGCGAATATGCAATGGAACACAAATGAGGATGACACGCAGCGAACGGGGATTTCTCATTTTGAGCAAAAAAGAAACTGCAAAAATATACAGAAGGAAGTGGCGTTCCGAGATCCCCAAGGGCGATCGCATAAGGCGAAAGTATTGTAGGATCTAAGTTCGAAAACTCAGGACATACATCAAATTATCTTAAGTGAGACGTCAAAAGCATACGCCTCATAAATTATCTTTAAAAAAAATTGATTTAACCCACTATATACTATTGATAAATATAAAAAAAATAAAGAAATGCATAGCTCTTACTTCTTCCTTTTAAACGATGAAATCTAATTTTTCAATTTTAAAATTTTACTCTTCTCTAAAAATTTTCTATGTTTCCATTCAACACCGTCAATAACTTCGTATCTTTATTTCTCTACCTTCAATAAGTATCACAAGTCACCAAATTCCTCACGAATTCTAGATCCAGAGATCATCAACTCACGACTCTAGTAATTTTTCCCTTTCTTTTTTTTTTTTTTTTTTTGCATTTTTTGGAAAGGTGTGGTGTCATGACTCTTGAGCTTGAAAGCGGTCAAGATTTTTTTTTTTTTTTTTTGCAAAGTGAACCTTGGCCAAATGTAGGATTACGAAGAAACAGAATATATTAATTTTCGTGATTATTCTATTTTTTTTTTTTTGTCAAAATGACGACTATTCTATTGCATAATCCAGTTTGTGTACCTAACTTTGATTTTTGTAATTCTAACTGTAGCAAGTCATTATTATTTCTCAGACTAGAAAAAGTGAATGATTGATTCTGTAAACTCAGTTGCAAATAAAATACAAAAAGTGCATAAAGAAAGATGAGATGGTGAATATGAACTTTTTCATTATCAGATTTTGAGCCCAAAGCGTGGATTTCGGAGCAGAAGTGAGTTGAAACGAAAGAAGATGTGGTGGTACTATTGTAATCTGGAGCGTGCATCATCCATATCCATATCCCACTAGCCGCCCCCTGTCAATCGAGACGGTAGGAAAAGGGCTTGAAGCATGGGTCATCATGAAGATCTCCGACTACAGCCATGTATGGTCGTTTCGTTAAAGTTAGGTTTAAGTTGTTTCTTGCCGGTCGCACTAAATATATATCTGGCTCTCCACTCATTCTGCATAATTGCATCGTCAAGTTAATTGGCAATTTCTGCAATTCTTCTGTATTCTTTACAAACTCTCTCTAAAATCCAATCAACTTTAACTCGTAATGATAATATGATATGAATCAGATTAGTTCGAAAGACGATCGATGATCATCCAAGAAGTGCTGCATCATATTTAATATATTATCTGTTTGTTGTATCATTCATCTCCTATTTCCTCACAATCTTCATTTGCTTGAAGCAGATTTTGGTGTAAATGGAACTTCAGGGGAGGTGATTGAGATTGTCAGAAACCTCAGGGGAGGTTTCTGAAATTATCCCTGGAAAATATCAATGATCTTCGAAGAAGTTGTGTGATAAGCAATCATACAAACTTGAATATTTAAAGCATCGGGACAGTAACAGACATTGATTGGATTTAAATGAGACAGATTTGAGAGTTTGTGATGTAAATTATCTAAAATTGAGAGTTCAAAGTGTAAAGTTCGTGTTTAAAATTAAAACTCAAAGTACAAAATAAAAAAAGTAATACAAAGTTAGAGGTGCAAAGCGAGACCAGTCCTTCATCAGAACACAATCTGCAAGGAAACAGATTACTAGACTACAACATCGATCAAATCAGAATCTTCATTCCACTTCTATAAGCAGTATTATCAAATCTAAGGGAATGTGGTTCTCTAGTGGAATTGGCTAGACATTTACATACCTTCTTGTTTTCTTTGCTTTGTCTCTTCTTCTTTATGTAATTCTTGGAAGTCCAATCATCTATTCCAAGCACAAAATCACTTGAAAACTCAGTATGTTGAAGCTACGTCAGTTTTCACGTCCAATTTCCACGTAATGTGTGTCACAATCTAAAAAGAATAATTGCTAAGTATATAAAATGACACCTGCAATATTTCCATAAAAATTCTAATCAGCCCCCTTAATGTTGCCAAAAATCCCAAAATT
Source organism: Coffea arabica (assembly GCF_036785885.1). NCBI lineage: Eukaryota > Viridiplantae > Streptophyta > Magnoliopsida > Gentianales > Rubiaceae > Coffea > Coffea arabica. The sequence goes on along the minus strand of NC_092313.1, from coordinate 10,891,790 downwards.
CTCGCATACGCATATAAAAAGTAGAATAGTATACAGCGGTGTTATGGTACTAATTTTGCGCCTGCCCATATTGTCATTTGACAATTATTAAAGTGCAAATTATTACCCAATTCAAAAGGCAATATGCAAATTCAGAACTGCAAATTTAGTCTTGTCTTTCTTAAAAAAAACTAGCACAAGCTTTCGCTCTGCTAAAAGGTTAGTTCTATGTTACTTGATATATTTCGGTTCTTTCAATGAGTAAATAAACAAAAAAGAAACTTAACTAGAGAGTAAAAAGATAAATAAGCTCCCATCTTGATTACGGGCATAAAATTAGAAAGTTATTGCAAAATTTGTCATAAAAAAGTCACAAACATAATATATATATATATATATATATATATATATATACACACATACATACATGCATACCTTAGTAGGGTCTGCATATATACAACTTTTTATTTTATGGCAAACTTTGCAACAACTTTTTGACAGTGTGTGTGTGTGTAACTTTCTGATAGTGTGTGTGCGCGCGCGCGTATATATGCATGCCATGATTGGAATAGAAAGCGTCTCCATTAATCATCAATCACAAACAATTAATGATTGATTTAGGATAGAAATCTGCGAAGCAATGGCGGTGTATAAAAATGTTGTTCACAATTAAGGTGTAATTTTCCAAACTTTTGGAGAGCTCCATTCTCCATCTGTTTGGTAATCTAATCTCAAAATTTCGTTTTCCATTACTTTATTCGACAATTTATTCTTATTCTTCTCTTTTGTCAGTAACCCAACTAGATTAAGAGAATATTACGACACAACTCTTAAAGTTTTTTCGCTGCAGATGAAGTTTGAACCCTCGCCTACAATTAGAGAGAGGAGGGATTTAAGTCTCTCCCTAGTGCCTATTAGCCATTGGGCCAGTGGTTTATTCTTATTCTTCTCATTCTGATTAGTATTGGAAGTTGGTAAAATGGATCCGACATCTTCCGACAATTCATCATTCATGTACACAATTTTTTTATTTAAATCTAATGAGATGTGAAGAATTCCGTATAAACCCAGGCCACTTTTAAAGGCTCCGGAAGGTAAAAGCTTAATGAATGCACAAGCTACAAATTACAAACATTTAAGAGGTAATGAAAAGGGAAAGAAAAATTACTTTGCTTCCATTAATGTTAGGGTTAATTACATTTACCTCCCCTGAGGTTTGATCAAATAACGAATCGATCCCTGAAATTTGACCAAATAACAAAAAGGTCCCTTAACCGTTAGTCTTTGCCGTTGACTGTTAGGGTTAATTACATTTACCCCCCTGAGATTTGATCAAATAACAAATCGATCCCTAAACTTTGACCAAATAACAGATTCCTCCCCCACACTCACTTCTGTCACTTATATGTAACGGAAATAGCCAAAAGTCTGAATAACCCTTATTGATTTCCATCAAATTTTTGACCTATCAATTTTTGTGTTTTCAGAAAAAAATTTTGGTTAACAGATAAAATTTTGAATCCAACAAATTATTAATTTATTTAACAGATAAAATTAGAGTAAATTTTGGTAGACCTTGTGATGCAAAATTTGCCATACACATATTTTGTAATTTGGTGAAATAGTGTGACAAATTTTGGATTACATCGGGTAATACCCATTATCCCATAAAATACCAGTGCTTTACGACTTTTTCCAATTATATGAACAAAGTACCTATTTTTTCAAAAAGTAATTTATTTAAAAGATAAAGTAAAATTAAAATTTCCAGCGAATAAGAGGGTTGAAAATGTAGTACGCATTTTTTCTTTCCATAATGTACCGGCTCCTTATACTTTTCCTATATTATATAAATGAAGTACCATTTTTCTATTGGCATTTTACTCTATTTATTAGTAACCCATTGTAAAACCAAACCAGCAGAAGGCTTTTCTACACAAAACACTTTGTCACCACAGGGATTTAAAAGTAGTTTGGTCAAACCACAAGGGAGATAGATGTAATTAATCCTTAAAAATTTGATGGAAATCAATAAGGGTTATTTAGACTTTTGGCTATTTCCGTTACATATAAGTGACAGAAGTTAGTGTGGGGGAGGAATCTGTTATTTGGTCAAATTTTAGGGATCGATTCGTTATTTGGTCAAATCTCAGGGGGGTAAATGTAATTAACCCTAACAGTCAGCAGCAAAGACTAACGGTTGAGGGACCTTTTTGTTATTTGATCAAATTTCAGGGATCGATTCGTTATTTGGTCAAACCTCAGGGGAGGTAAATGTAATTAACCCTTAATGTTAAAGTGAATTACATTTTGGTCCCTTCCAATGTTGCTAAAACCATTTTGGCCTTTTTACTTCAAAATTTTGGCCAATTATGGACATTTAATAGAAATCAAAGATAGGTAATGAAAAAGGTGTTAAGTAACTAGATGTTAAAATTGAAATATGCTGAGACTTTGTTGAGATCATGGTCGCAATTCATGAGCAAAGTGACTACTACAGTAGAAGAGTGCCCCACATTGGGTAGTTAGTAGCCTTTCTTGTTAATCCACCACTTTTTCGATTAGCCAGCTGCAAAGCGAAGAAAGTGATTAGTAAGCTCAAATCATTGATTAATCAAACCAAAAATATGGAATCATAAAGCTTGAGACATTGACAATTATACTATTTAAGAAGGTGGGGAGTTATACAACTTTGTTTGGATTGTGAATTATTTGTCAAATTATATCTGCTTACATCATCATTACAATTTCCAACGCACCTTTTTATCTTCCCAATTACCTTTTTATCTCACATACATCACATCACAAAAAGTGCTACAGTAAAAATATCTCAAATAATTTACAATCCAAACAAAGTTTGATAATTGAGTTATGACACAAGAACAAGCTTTTCTCGATGCATGACTTGCTAAGCTCTTTCTGCTATAGAATTTTGCGGTTGTAAATGCATAGCATAAGTGCTTTGTACTTTATTCCAAATTAGTAAAATTTCTCCATCTTTGTCTACTTTCTCAGGTATCTTTTCTCAGTCATCAATTGCAATTTTGTCAAAATTAAAGGACCAGAAATTACTACACTTTAATGTATACTCGATCATTGAGAATTAAAAGATAGTAACTTAAATAATGGAACTTTAGTATTTTGCAGTTTAGACCATATTGTGCTTGCATTTTATGATCGAACAACCATGTAAGTTTTTAATAAACCTATCAGAATCCGAATTTGTAAAGCAACAATAAATGGTAAAATGAAACACCAAAAGAGGACTCGTAAACAAAAGTTTATGACAGTTCTGCAAAAGTCCACACATCCGTTGCCAAAGATTTTACCTCCCAATGACATCTTTTACACAACTTGTATTAAGCTTTTCTTTGGAATGAGTTTGATTGATTAAAATCCCAAACATATGAGATTAGGGACCGAATGGGTCATTTTCTACCCACAAGGGATCATAATGAAACTTTCTTTTTTTAAAAAAAAAAATTTAGGTACCATAGTGGAACTTTTAATGCCTTCTAAAATTTAACTCATTTTTCTTTAGCCCATTTCAGATTTGTCCTTAAATCAATCAAAACTCCCCACCTAAAGTTAACAAACATAATAGACCAAAAGTGTTACTAATAATTGATACTCCGACTAGGCACTGTAATCAACAAGATCAATTGGAACACTTCTTCCGCATAGAACAAATAAATTGTGTAGAAACAAATGGCAGGCACAATTTCAAGAACCAACAAAAAAGCGGGGTCGTCTTGGATTTGACCAGCCAGCCGCACACGCCAGCCTCGAAAAACAACGGCAAAGCAAAGAAGGAATCGGAATGGAACTTCGAAAAAAGTCAAATTCAGGGGACTGACTCACAACTCACAACCTTAGCCTCCTCCACTTGCTTCTGCTTGGGCTGCGAATATCTTCTCCTCTGTCTCTTTCTTTTCCTTCTCTTTACGCTCAGTTTTCTTAGCAGTTTCTTGATCCTTTCGTATCACAAGTCCAACAAGAAAAACAAAGAAAGAGTTATCCTCCTTGTATTGTTTGCAACTACGCAAAGACAAAGCAAGAGAAAGTTTGGCAGCCCAGTAAGGGAAGAGCACCACGCCATGAACGGAAAAGCCAGCGTTTCCAAGGAGCTTAATGCAAAGCACATAAAGGTAAGGTTTTTTTTTTTCTCCTTATCATGGGAAATTGTCAAAGTTCGAATTTTTATGGAGCTGAAATTCATCTTTGTTGTCAAAATTTCGTGTTTTTATGATTCCTTTCATCAATATATATGTGTCTTCAATCATGCTGGAGTCTGTATGTCCAAGATTTTGATAAAGCTTGAATTCTTGCATAACAAAGTAATATGTGACTATGTCTTTTAAGTTTTAACTAATGCGTTTTGGAAATTTCGTTGTACTGGTATCCCTGTTCAGCAATAATATGTCAACATGCTCCATAAGCATACATCTGTTTTCTTTCAATCCCATGTCAAGTTATTTTTTTGAAAAAAAATTGTTAAAAATTGAATCTTTAGGAGCATGAAATATGTCTAAGCATCCATGACGCTGAAATTTACGTGGGTTTTGAAATTTGATGTGCTAGGATTGTTTGAATTTGTATTCCTTGTGTTTGAATACTTCCTCTTGTCTTACCATGATGGGTCTGTAATTTAAATTATTCTTTTTCAATTTAAATTATTTTTTTTCTCTCTGTTTATTAAGGTGTTAATTTTTTGTTCTTGAGAAGCATAGCAGAGCTATGGACAAATACATCGTTTATTTCTGTTTATAGTTAGATTTTAGTTTCAGAATTTAGGCTTTAAAGTTTCTTCTTTAGGTTTGCTTAGAAAAAGAACATCTTTTCTTGAGATATTTCTTTTCCTTTCTCGAGGGTTTAGCATGTGGTTGAATTTCAATTTGGGACGGAACATGAATGTCTAACTAATTTGGTCTAATAGATTGATAGTCGGTGCTTGACTATTTTGCTGCCAAGTGCCAATGTATGATTTGGTGTGTTTGGTTAACAAACTTCCTATTTTTTAAGTCATTGATGACATAGGACGAACTTATTCTGTGTTCCATTCGGTGCTCAAAATAATTAGACTTATCCACAATCATGAGCTAATGTTGGGTCTTAATTCAGTTTTATATATTCCTATACCTGTCAAAGGTTCTATAAGCCAATATTTCTTTTGGCATCAGGCCCCACATTGGAGGTTGGAACACAATTTTATAGCATTGATATTCTGCTATTACCATGATACTTCGGCATAGCTGGACATATTGGGAAAGTAGTTGAGGTTGACATGCATAAGTCCATAATCTAGAGCATACAGCACTATGTTGGTGTATTTCAATTTATATGTTGGCAAAATTAGATTGGTGCCCCTGAAAAGACTAGCTTTTTATTAAAAGTTCCTGTGGACTCTTAATTGTGTCTTAAAACAAGCCCTTCCTCCATCTGTGTCTTAGATTTGGCATCGATCCGAAAGAGTTATCGCAGTATGAGTTTCCTTTAGTGCTAAAGAAAGAATTAACAGAACATCTAGGACCTCGATGAGGAAACAAACAGGCAAAGAATGGATTGGCACAAAGAAGTTTGTGCTAGATAAGATTTTACAGGAAAGGCAGTCATGATTGATATGAAGGAATATCATTTTCATAGATTAGACATATGTTAAACATTTGGGGAGCTATGATGTTCTAGGTAATTCCAACATGCAGTTCATGTGCTTTAATTCAGAATACTGTGAGATTAATAAGTTTCATTTAAAGATTTTGGCTTGACACATAAGAGTCTGGAAGTTGCAATACCAGAACCAATCAATCAACATATGCCAATTTTAGCTTGAATTGATTACTTATACTTGAACCAGCATATGAAATGTTTGGAAACCCTCCTCCCCCCTTTTTTGGTTGACAAGCAATAAAGAGCTGGTTTTGCATCTTTCTGAAATCAAATTTCATGTTAGTTTGAGCTAATGCAGATCTCCACAAATTTTATGGGTATTAATCCATTTATGGAATTTGATTTTCCTAGCAAAAGATGCAGTCATGCAGAACAATGGCATATCAAAATGAGTAATAGATTGAATTCTTTTCTAAATTTGAAAAGGCATTTGACTGTAGACAACTACGAGCATATTTGTTAGATCTATGTTAATCTATGTCTTCAACTGGTTTTTGCACCCCTGAATGCATTAAAGATGGAGTCTTCTCTCTACTAGATAGACTTTGGTTCACTGATCTCTGGGGAAAAGTTTTGACTTTTCTGTTATCCAATTCTTTCTGTGCCAAGAAAACTGAAATCTCAGATATCAATTTTGACTTTTCTGTTATCCATGATGTCTAAGCTCCATTCAATTTTGACAATAAGATAAAATCTATATCTGTTGACGAGTAGATACTATAATGATCAAAGATGCCTCTGTTCTGTGGTGATTGAGGGCCTCTGACCTACAATCTTGCTTTATCCAGCAAAATTAGATCCAGTTATCTCTAGTATACTGAGGCTAAAAGGAAGAATTTCTATGTTGTGTCCTTCCGACAGATTCTTGAGGGGCTACTCAAACTGCCGGAGAACCAATACTGTGCTGACTGCAAGAGCAAGTATGTACCTGGGAGCTGTATATTCTGCAATTAGTCTCAATATAATTATTTCAAACATTAGATGTCATGCTTTTTTGTCCTAATGGTACATTTAATTTCTGTGAAGAGGCCCTAGATGGGCTAGCGTGAATCTGGGAATCTTCATATGCATGCAATGTTCTGGAATCCATAGAGGTCTTGGAGTACACATATCAAAGGTGCGTGTATCATACTTGCATGACACATGTTCAAGATTTGGAAAAGATGTGTATCATCCTGTTCATCTGTAATGAAAGAGTAGTATGATATTCACCGGAAATTTTAGCTCTTGGGAGTTACTTGTGCACCTATCAGATGGATAGCAAATCTTTTGCCCCTGCTACTTGTCTTGGATTAATTGTATTTCCTTAAAATGTCTTCAATGCTATGCCTACTAAACTTGTTTAATTTGTTGCAGGTGAGATCTGCTACTCTTGACACATGGCTTCCAGATCAAGTTGCATTGATTCAATGTGAGCAGGATTCCTTTCCACCTCTTGTGGACAGATAAACTAAGTTTTTCAATGGTTCCTTTGGACTTAACTTGTTTGTTCATCTTTGCAGCAATGGGGAATGAGAAGTCAAATAGCTATTGGGAAGCTGAGCTGCCTCAAAAATTTGATAGAGTTGGAATTGAAAATTTTATCCGTGCAAAGTATGATAGTGGTTGATCGGTACTTTGACCAACTATGATGCCAATGACTTTGTCCAGCTTCATTGTTACTCCCTAGTGGTGGAATTCTAATAGGCACTTATCCTGTTTCTATTTTTCAATTTCTTGTTAGGTATGTCGAGAAAAGATGGATCCCAAGGAATGGAAACTTTAAAGCATCTCCAGCTGTGAGAGAAGATAGAATTTTGGACAAGAAGATGGGATCTGGAAGTAGAAGTACTGGATACCTTAAGTGCACAGATAATTTGTCGGAAGAGAGGAAAAACTCTAAACTTCTGAATAATGTTACAAGTTCCCCCTCCATTCAAAACGGCTGTAACCCTGCGCCTCCTAAAGTATCCGAACAGGTTAAAAGAACAAACTTAAAAGATGTTCTTTTCTTGGTTGCTTTGTCTTTTGTTCCTCCCTCCCTTCATCTCCTTTTGTCCTTGTACTTTTCTTCGAATTTTGCAACTTCTGAAGATCTTACTTTGTATTTTTGTCTTCTTTTCCACAAGTCCGATGAGATCAGTTGAAGCCTGTAAATTTTGTACATAAGAGTCATAGCACGGAAGCTGCGTTTAGCAACCCTTTTGACTGGATTTGATAGTGAAGAGTAAAGAACTGTATTCTTTGATAGTTGTTGTGTATCATTCGAGCTTAATTGTTGCTTGGATCTAAAAAAGTGAACATGTTGGAACTTTTTTACTTTAAAGTGAGTCTACATTGAATTCTTGAATTTTATAGAACTATAATTGTAGAGGGCACAGTATGTGATAGAGGAAGGAATCTTACAATGGGGTCCAAATGGGTGCAAATTCGAAAAGTGGTTAGAACTTTTATGCCTATGAAGTACTTTTATCACAGTTGGAGGGGGTTGGGGGAAAATTGCTCACTGTTAAGCACATGTAACTCTGCAACTACATATGATAGTGAACCTTCACATGCCTCCACATTTACAACCTAATACTTGTCAGTCAGGAGACTTCTGAATTTTGAGTTCACTAAAGAGATACAGAGGTCTAGACTTTGATTTCCTTGTATTCCATTTTTGGATGTCTTGGAAATTGAGCCATCCTTTTTCTGAACATGTTTCTGCCCTCTCTGAGCATATATTTGAATGATCTGGATTTGGTAGCTTGCTTTTATTCTATACCAGAAATAATTGTTTCCCAAAGACTGACATGGACTGTTGGACAGATTGCTTCTGCTGTGAAACCGCAAGAAGTTCACCAGAAATTGGAGCCATCAGACACTCAGGCTAGGAAAGGAGAACCAGGAGGCAGGGCCACCCCAATGGAATCAGAAGCTAAGGTTGAATATGCTACTGATTTTCTTAATAAGCTTTCTATGGAGGAAGCCAAAGAAAATGACCCCAAATTGTCTGCTGCTAATAATCTTTCATTGGGACATTCGCAGAGTATGTTCTTCACCTGAGATTTATTTGGTATCATGCAGGCATTTTTACTGACTACTCCCAGCACTTTTTATTTCCTTCTTTTATTTTCTTAGGGAGGTGGTGATGGCTGTAATTCTTATCGCCATGGAGTAAGAAGCCATCTATAGTTGGATAAGTTAAAACCTTTTTGCCTTGCACTAATGATTTAATTGTCTTGTTGCAGCTGCTGAAGCTACACGATGCTTAGAGCAAAAGGTTCCATCTAAGGTTGCAGAAAACAAGAGCAAGCTGGACTCTGGTATTGAAGAATTACTTAGAGATTTTCAGTGGAATACCCCAACTGTTGTAGGGAAACCTTTAGATGATATGAAGAATGACACCATGAGCCTCATTGACAAGGTATATGACTTTTTGCGACAATCAGTTAAAGTTTATTCTGCCATATTATGAGGTTCTTTTCTTTTGATGACAAATAATCACTGAAATAAAAAAGGAACAGGGTAATTCAGAACATTAACTGTATTTTAAGGTTCAATTCAAATTTGTTGGGCAGTCCCTGGAAATTGTTGTACTTGTAACGTATGTTCTTGACCAAATCTATATGTTTATTAAGTGTTCATGTGCAGTTCTTGTTCTTAGGTAAGATTACATCTTAACTTGCTAGTTTTTTTTTTTTTTCTCAGTCTAGCGTGGTGTCACCTTTGCCCGTCCAACAACAACATATGATGCTGGCTGAACAGCAGTCTAGTTTCATGGCTGCTGCACCAAGGCCTTGGGGTCAGTCTCATTCAATTCCCAACAATATACATCAAGCCACCTCCAATGCTCAAAACTGGGGAAGAATTAGCTATCAGGCACCTGGAAGAATGGTTGGTCTCCTGAATGTATTCTCTTAATCTTATTTTTTTTTTTTAACATATTTTCTTCTTACCATTGTTATATTTTTATGTTCTTGTACAAGATGGGAAGTGTTCAACCTTTAAACTGCTATGCTGCTGCTTCTGCAAGTCCAAATTTAAGGTAATACTAACTATGGAACGTCTTTTGCATGAATTTCTTCATCCATAATTGTTGGAGAAATTACCTTTAATATCCACTGAATAATCTGAAATCTGAGATCATAGAATGACATCTAGACATGAATAACAACTCAATCAAAAGGTGTCTTTCACCTTTCTTAAACAGCCTTCATCAGAGTTTTCAGCTTTATTTGAAGAGACTTGCTGTCGTTTTGTTGCAAAATACAGTGTGTGCGCCCTTTCGTTTGCATCACTTCCGTTAATAGATAATCTCCTTGTTTGGATTGCGGTTTTCCGTCGAAAAATTACGTCGTTTTTCGTGATCACATTTCCCTATTACCTTTTTTCCTCACATACATCAAATCGCTACAGTAATTTTTCTATGAAAAATGCAATCCAAAGGCTGGCATAGAAATTCCACCTGAATCATTCTTCCAGCCTGTTCAAGCATCTGAGTGCATGTAACCAAATCAAATGTCCTCTGGTTCTATATCTACTAGTTTTATGAAAATTTGATGTGCCGCAATCTGATATCCAATAAATGCAGCTCACAAGAATCGCTGTGAAAATTTAAGATGAAATCAAGAAAGTGCAAATCCCCGCAGTCCCTGCGTGGCATTCTAATAATACATTGAAAACATGAAGATAGGCGTTATTCAATGGAAAGATACCACCAGTAATTTGAAATCAGCCTTTCGAAAATAACTTCAAACACTTACAGAATCTGTCTTTGCCAGCATGTACAATGCAACACCAATGGCTCCAGTAGGTGGAAGAATATCAGCTGCGGGGATGGGCAGGCCTTACTCAACTTTGAGTGCACCATCAAATTATGACTTCTCTTCTTTAGTGCAGGGAATGTTTACAAAACGGTGATCCACCACCCCAATTCATTTGTTACTTTAGAGCACAAAATTAGCATATCCATAGTTAAATACTACTTTTGGTTTGAAGCAATTATTATAGTGACTGATGTTCAGAATTGGCTCCATTCTTTTATTTATCAGCAGATTGTATATTGCAAATATTTGTAATTTACCTGCTATATCCCTTCTTATGTTAAGGCATTTAGCTTGTCAATTCTTAATTTTGCTAGCATAAATATAGTAGATTTTTACCTTGTGAACTTCCGAGAATGATTTATGCTAAGAAACACAATGCTTCTAACTTGAGTGGAGTGGATCACCTGCGATGTGGGGCATCGACAGCAACTGGTAATAAGAAAATAAAACACGAATGTTGCCCGATACTGTAATAACCAAAAGGATGCGTGTTTTCATGCTAGGAAAGATTCAGAAAGCAGGAAACAAGATTATATCAGAAAGGGGGCAAGAGGGAGTTGTAAAAAGCAGTGAGCAAATATCGATGTAAATCCCCGTAATCGGGAAAATGGCACCAACATGAAGAAAATAAAACTATAAAATTGTTATATATATATATATATATATTGTTCTGTAAAAGTTTTGCCAGACTTTGTTAAAATTTCCGCCAATGCTGGTGGCGGAATTCTTCTTGGGTGGCTCATGGAATGTTGATCGGCTTCAAGCTTTTCTCTCTCAGAATATTGTCCAAAAGGTGCTGGAGTTGAGTTTTGATTCTACAAAGGAGAACATTATGATTTGGGAATCTCAAAAAAATTTTACATTTTTCGTAAATACATTTTTAATCATTTTTTTTACTTTACACACATCAAATCGTTACAATATATTTTTTACAAAAAACTTCAGAAAATATTGCAAAATCTCTGACTTTTCATAGTCAATTACTTATGATCTCTAGCTCAAAAGTAGTCTTCCTTGGCTTGTCTTGCGGGTCTCTTGGGCCATAACAACCAGGTTAATTGATCTCTAAATTTATGGCATGTTTGATAAAATTGAAGTCTGAAATTTGAATTCATTAAGTTACTGAATTGTTAAGTGGTAAATTTAATACAATTTTTGTCTGAATTTGAACATTGAATGTATTATGTATGTTTGATAATTATAGACAACTGAATGCCGAATTTCTTTTACTTTACAATTTTGTCCTTATATTGATTTATTTATAAATAATGCTATTATATTGGTGTATTTTAATAGTAGCACATATGATTTAATTTTATTTAAAATAAGAATTACTTATTAGAAAAAGAATGAACTTAAAATTGAAATAAAATTGGTAATGGAATAAATATATTTGACAAAATACAAATAATAGTCTATCAAATGCTATAAATATAATTCGTCTAAAATGCTAAAAATGTTGATTTTTAATTTGCTCACGTAAGTTGATCATAAAAGCTTGATCAACTTGTCGAGATCCTCCTTCGTGTTCTACATTTTCTGTGATGTCTTCAACGAATTTTGTAATCAAACCATAAACTAATGATGAATCATATAGTTGTCAAATATGGCGGAAACGATACAAATATCTACAGACTTGTATGCACACCTTTAGCTTATATGAGAGAACACTTCAATGGAAAACTCCTTTTAATTATCCATAATGATGCCCAATGGAAAAGGAGAAAGGAAGGGGTGGGGGACTTAGGATCGGATGTTGATGAGAGAGGGTGTGGGAGAAGACAACCTACGGATTATTTTGGTCATATAAAAAAAGTACTTAAACCCCACCGTATAAGTATATCTTATATTAAGTGATAAATGAAAAACTTATCACTTATTTTCTGAACTCAATTTTGCCTAGATAATTCAGAAGCACTAGATCAATTAAGTGGCACTATTTTTTGTTATAAAACAATCTAAACACAATTAAGATTTGAATACATTAAATTTAAGTGTTAAATTTGATTATCAAATAAATTAAAAATTTTTACATGTGAGTTTAACACATGCCAATTTTTTTTTTTTTTTTTTTTGACATTCCACCGCTCCTTTCTGACATTTTCTTATGAAAGTAAGAATTTTTGGCAAAATAAACCTAACTCCCCACAGTAACTCCAAAAGCCGGTAACTTTTGGAGTCCTGTGAGGGACTTATGAACCTAAACCCCAACCCCCCATTACCGATGTGGGATAGAAAATCCCACAGGGGTGCCCCGCTGCTAAGAGATAAAGACCCCCCAAGCCCCCTGAGAATGAGTTTTCTTTCTGACATTTTCTTACGAAAGTAAGAATTTTTGGCAAAATAAAGTTAGGTTTATTCCACCGCTCCTCATCACTATATTCTCATCCCTAACTGTCATATCTAAGATTTAGGTCTAAAAGTGGCATATGAGGGAATTCTAAATGTACTTCCCTACTCGCCCGACAAATCTATCCATTCTAAATGTACAGCTGGCATGACCTCGAAATCAAATGGTACAAAGTCATTAAATAGATGAACCCATAAAAAAACTGGTAAAGCATCTCTAGGTTATCATACATGTTTTTGACTGATGAGCAACTTGCCTGAAACTTGTGTAGTGATGATTCGTCGGCAGTTGTGAAGCTTCAAATGTCACGTACGCTTCAGTAAAAATGGTAGCTTTCAAACTCCAAGTAGAACTCCGAGTACATGGAATATACCCCCCGCGCCCACCAAACCCATGCAGCCATTTATCTTAATTGCTAGCTGCACATTTGGCAGAGTCTTAGAAGATTGACGGTGATAAGGTGTGAACTAGCTACATACATCCACTTCCATTGTTGCTTTCACACATTAAACCTTCAGGCTCAACTCGTATCCTCTCTTCGTTTAATTTGTCGTTTCAAACACTGAATATATATATAGATATAATTCATTAGAATAATGACGAATATGAATAAACAAAATGTGTTTTGCATGGATGACAGACCAATTGAATTTTTACAAAATATTTGATCAAGCCAGTAATATACCAGCCAATATAACATATAATTATTCAAATAATCTTTTGGCACATTTTTGAACTTCTTTTTCTTGACAATTTTATTTTAGACAAAGCTCCATCAGCTATAGGCCTGATAGCCAACCCCAAAAAAAAAATTATTTATTTTACGTGTAGAATATGCATAACTTAAATAATTAGCTTAACATGTTGGATTTATTAAGAGAATTAATCAAAAGTTTAGAATTTGAGTAACATTTTGAATTTATCAACACTTCTACGGATATTATTTGAAATATTATTTGGAATAATTACTGTAACACTTTTTGTGATGTGATGTATGTGAGATAAAAAGATAGTTGAAAATATAAAAAGGTAGATTAGAAAATGTGTTTATGATACAAATAAAATATTATTTGGAATAATTTACTATCCAAACACTTTGTTTTACTACAAGAGGGCGGGCAATTATCCCTCCTTCCTTCAATTTTGCACAATTTATGGAATAGACATGAAAACTTCACAGACTTGTAGGCTTTTATCATAATTGTCCCCCCTCCCTCTCAATTCTAGGAAATATTTCTCCCTTGAAATTACTCCCTATATTTTGAAAAATTCATAGCCCCTCTACATTGCCCATCACCCCCCCTTCTCCCCCTAAATAATAACTTTAGACATCTCTCCTTATGATACAATTATTTCAAAACTAATTAAGCAAAAAATTGAATACTACTTGAATAAGTAAAAAAATTTTAAAAAATAACTCAAAATAAATACGTAATTATAAGTTCAATACCTTTTCACATAATAATTATATCATTTTTTTAACTATAATATTGCTCCACTGGTCTAATGTTCCGGCTTCGCCACTAATTTTACTATTCATCCTCGTTTTCCATGTTAAAAAAAAAAAAAAAAAAAAAAGAAACCAATTATATTGATCTGGCGGTTCTTCTGCAAGTGGGGCAATTGGAAAAATAGGGTATGATGGATAATTCCCGGTAAATTCTCTTAGGATAATTCTAGTTATGGAATAATGCTCCTAAGCTGGGCACATCAGTTTCAATTGATTAGGTAATCTCGTGGATGGCCCGAGTAGATTGACTCATAATGGCGGTCAATTGTTTGGGTTCAGCAATGGCCCGTCAATGCACACGACTTAAGCATATGAGTCAAGAAAAGTGTACAAACGCCATTATGAAAGCATAAATTATCACATGGTCCCTTAGACTTAAACTGAATTGCAGGTTGACACATTGGCCTCGGGCCGACATTGAGATATAGTCCTTTTCGTTATCAATTCTACATTTTGTAATTGAGCTACACGATCAAAACTTAACTACTCTCGCTACGTCCCATTTTGATAGGTTTATTTTTCTTTTTCATTCATTTCAAATTACAATTTACTTTGCAATTGAAAAATGTAATTAAATTATAATTTTTTAAAATGTCCTTATTTAATGTTTTTTTTTTTTTTATAATTGAGAGAACTTTAACCAAAGATATTTTACTTGCAACCCCTCCCACCTTACTGCTCAATCTAGCCCTCTTCTTGAGTATAACTTAACTTATTTAAGGTAAAGCTAATTAGTTATACTCCGTTTAATGTAAGAGTATTTTAGTAAGATAGTAAATTAGATTTATTACTCCAACAAAGTTAACTAACTTTTCTTACTTTGTGTGGCAAAAAAATCAAATCTATCAAATCAAAGTGGGACAGAGGGAGTATTTAAGAATTAACTTTTTATGCATTAATAGTATAGTAATTTTTTTTACACTAACAACTATGAATGTATGTCGCATGTGCATAATTTAAATTTTGAATTTAAATTCATGCTATGTAATATGATTTCAATTTGATAGTGTAAAAAATTATACACTGATAATGTATAAAAAATTTACTCAATATTTAAAGAGAAAATATTGCATATGCTCCCCCCTTGATAGTTAAAGCCTCGAACAATTAATTAAAACCAGTTATAAATATTTAACTGTATATAAATATCTAAAGTGAAATTATTGCATCTGCACCCCCGCTTGATGGTTTCTTGACTCGAACAATTCAAGCCAGCGATCATCGAAAGTAACCGTTACAAGGTTTTTAAATTATCATCCTACTTTCTTTGTCGAAGAGTGAGATACATCTTTGTTTCTTGTTTTTTCCCCTTTCCTTTTGATATAATCCATTATCCAGAAAAACAAGTTGTTATCCAGCTATAGACGTCAGTCTTTTCCATTGAAAAATAAAGTACCCTTTTTGACACTAGTACTACAAATTTTTTACAAGCTAATTTTGGTTAATCAACGCAGGTGAGGAATCGAAGAAGAACAAGTGTACGTATTCCCAATTTGATAAGATGAAACTTGAAAGCAAGAAGAAATATACCATCTATACCTCTACTCCAAAGCTTAATTTATTGGCCATTGATACGCATTCAATTTTATTTTCTATCCTACAAAATTTTTTTTTTGTCTTTTGAGTTAACGAATTAAATCTCAAACATTAAAAATATTTTAAGTGATAATATGGCAAAAACTGACCTTGATTCTCTACCATCCACAGTTGTGTTTGGATTGCAAATTTATCTCAAATAATATTTCGCTTGTATCATAAATACATTTTCCAATCCACCTTTTTATATTCTCAACTACTTTTTATCTCACACACATCACATCACAAAAAATGCTACAGTAATTATTCCAAATAATATGCTATCCAAACACACTTGCATTATCCAAAACGTCTATAAACGTTGATTCTCTACCTTAAATCTCAGACATTAAAGATAGTCTTTGGCTTTATTTTTTTTTTATTCTTTTCGACATAATACATTATCCAAAACACAACCGTTGTCCAGCTATGGACGTTAGCTTTTTCTTCTCTAATTAAGAATGGTGCCTTTTCCGACACTAGAAGAATGACCACTGCTATCGTCAATTTAACGGATGAGATGAAAGCAAGAAATATATATATATATATATATACACTTCTGATCGTCTCCTCCAAAGCTTAATATATTAGGAGAAATTAATTGAAGGGGTTGGCATGCAACATCGTTCCGTAACTTCTGGAGATGGAGACTTGGAATTCCTGGCAATGAGTCGGTGCCACCTCTTCTGGGCAGTTATGTTAGTTGAAACGTAAATAACTGCCTATTGCTCTCATGGGACCCCCAATTCCTTACCCATACCTGCATATTGGATCGACCATTAACGTTCACTCCATTTTCAAACGTTCGACCCTCGGATCTCAATCTTCATGGACACACGTAATTTCTTTATGTTGCTGTTGCCCTCCTCCATTTAATATTTGTGGTTGTATTCGGAGAATGGTTGGCAGTTGAAGGAACGGAGTTATCTATTCTATTCTTTCCTTCACACGGTAGACAGTCCACTGTCGTAATCAGAGTTCGAAACCCTACACTTCTTTACCCGCGAATAGTCATACATGAAATTGAATTACCGGATAAGTACAAGTGGTCCAAGCATATTCAGTTAGGTGTATGACAAATTTTTATCTTGAAAGTTCGCATGAAGTTTCCTTAGAACATGCGTGTTAAATATGTAATACATACAAAAGTTCTATTCTATGCTTCTCCCCCCAAAAACCCATCAACACCTTCAGCCCCCAAAAAGATATTAAAAAAAAAGTTTTCTATTCTATGTTTCGTGTGATTTGGTATAATTCTCAACAAGACAGTAAGATATCTTAAGTAGTACTCTAAGAATTAAAGGTTTTAGTTTCAAATCTTTCTGTCCCCTTACCGCCTCTCAATCCCACTCTTCTCTTGTTTAAAAAGAATAAAAAAACTAGGCATTAGGTAAATCCCATTATTCAGCACGTCTTAGTGTTGCCCATTTGTAAAAATCAAAATGAAAAAAAAAAAAAAAAACAGAGAGTAATGTCCAGACATTTTAAAAAAAAGAAAAGAAAAGAAGGTCCAGACAAGACCTCAAGCACGTCCATAATTTCTTGCGGGAGAAACTTCCTTCAAATTCACCTTATATGGACTGCTGGACGCGGTTAAGCCATGGCCTCGTCTTCCTCAAGAATTTGTCGATAGGGTGAATACTAGACCAAACGGGAAAGGAAACAGCCTCGATGCCAATAATCAGATTGGAGATTATTATCTCAACTACTATCCCACTTTGAAAATTATTCCAAGATAAAGTAAAGTCTTCGGAGTCTTCATTTCCGTGTACGCTTTACAAGTTCTATCTATGGACTTTTCTGCTCTTCATTTCTTGACTTGTATTCCGCGCGATGCTTTTATTAGCCTTTGTGGGTGGCTCAAAAAATCACAGCTGTGCAGTAATTATTGATGTTTCTCTAAAGGACAAAGATCAAAAATTACAGATGTGCAGTAACTATTGATGCTTCTCTAAAAGGTTAAAAAGATGGGAGGCAATAATGTCTAAACTTCCTTAGGGACTAATCTTACTCCAACCTCAGTCATGATTGAACCTTAGTTTAACAGACGACTAGTAGTAGACTTTGGAGAAAAGGAATCAACTACGTACTATCGTAAGATTTAGAAATTAAACCATCAAAATGAGATAAATATCTCCTAAAATGGCAACAAAATGTTTTTAAAACCTTAATCTTATCTCTTTAAACTTTTTCTACAGGCTTATTTCCTTATTAATGAAAGCGATCAATCTTGCTGCCTTTAAAAAAAAAAACCCTTAAATCTTGATATTACTAATTAAAAGATATAAACAGTACTTGTTGAGAGAAATTTGTTTATCTTTAGATAGAAAATAAGGTAATTGTGGATTTTCATTACTACTTTTTTTCATGGTAGAAGAAGAATGAAGGTAATGGTGCTTCATTAACCAAGAATGTTTTTTTTAAAAAAAATTTATATGTAGTATCTTAGCGAAAAAGAAAAAGATAGGGAATTGTGATGAAAGAAACTACTGTCATGTCATTCCTTTGCCTAGGACCCGGCAGCCAGAGCCTGGAGAATGCCCTTTTTGGTCCGTTCGTGGGTCGATTTTGACAGAAAGGCAGCACATGGAAGAGGGTGGGTGTCAATTTAGAAAGAACAAATGGTCGGTTGGGGGGGTCAGCCCACGAAGCTGGTCGTGGTGGGCTAGAGCAGGGAAATGGACAAAGATGTCACTGGCCACTCTCATCCGTAGACAATGGCAGTGACCGTAGGCCTGTCTATATTTGGAAAGGGGCCGCAATTCAGTTGTGTCAAGCACAGTGGACGCGGTTGTCTTGGTTCAGCAATTTGCAACAGCACAGCAGAAACCTGTGCTGTGGTTAGCTGCCGGGGTTTGGCCGATTGGGTCCCCAGTGATGTTTTCCCTATTTTATCAACCTAGCTATCGTTTCAACATTTCTTCGAAATTAAGATGTACTTACTATAATAGACTTCTCTGCTAGGTTGATTAACTCACCCCAATTCTCATGCATAGGATTCAAACCCTAAATTTAACCGCGAAAAAGAGTCTTAACAACCTTCCCTTGGTACTGAGTCCACCCTCATGGTCAACTCCTCAAGTCTTCTTTTTTCGTTTTTTATTTTAACATTTTTAATTTAAGCAAATGCACCTGTTAGGTTTAAAGTTTGAATTTTGGATTTGACAATTGAAAATAAGAAGGGTACATGAAGAGATGGGAGGATGAAAAAAAAATATGTATATGTTCATTAAGATCTAAATCTTTAGTGTGACAATTAAATGCTTATCTTTTTCTTTTATTTTTGTAATAAAAAGTTTGGATAAATTCAGTTTCCATTCTCATCACTCGTTCGTTCAGGACGTTCTAGGGACGCTATTTTCCTATAAAACTTTAATTAAGAGTTCTTTCAAAGTTTAACGGTTATTCTTTAGGTAGAGTAGATTAAGTTAATCTTTTGTAAATTATCAACGTCTGATAGATGACAAGTGGACAAACTTTTGGCTTTATTGTTGAAATTTTCTACTCTAACCGTGCATACTACCATACAAATCATTCTAGCCCACCGTTTGCAGGCAAATTTCTTAGAAATTAGTCGCTCGAAAATCACTTTTGACGAAATTAGTAGTTAGTAATTTTTCGTTAACTAGTACTATGTGCAGGAGTTCAGCATTTGGCGACACCAGACTCTATTCTTGATCTGAATAAAGGATCAAATACGTATTCAAGATCAAATGCTTCACCAAAGCAACCTAATTAATTTGGCAGGGAAAAAAAACTGATTATCTTGAAAATCAAATTCACTCCTAAGTTTCTCTTTGTGGAATCAACGCTTCACAACGCGTAATTTTGGCTGACGTCCATTCGCTACATCTACGGATCTACTACGATAATTTACAACCTAAATGGGAATCTTTTCCAACAAACAAATTGACATCTTTTAACTGGTTTAGTTGGAGCTTGAAAGACAGGAAGAGCCATATATTTTTCTATTATATTAAAAAAAAAAGCATAAATATCTGATTTAAAAGTTCCAATATTCAAATGGAAAACCAATCGTTGTTACACCTGACCTTTGATGAGTCCAGTACGCTAATGGTACGACAGAAATGGACCCAACTCCGCAACCGACGCAGGTAAATTTCCTCGCTGTAAACATGAAAAGATGCCAACTCAATGAGTAGCGGTTGGATACTTCCGACGGTTTGAATAGGACTCATACGAGTCTGGGTTGACTTGATCTGATATTTAAAGTCAATCAGATTCCAGTTCCAAAGCAATTTAGTTGCCTTTCATTATCAGATTATTTTATCCAAGGCTTCTGTTACTGTGTTGCATCAGTGACTGGTTTAAAATAAAATGGGTGAATCTCGTCCATGCACCTCAGCTATTCGACCGAACCAACGTAAAATTCTTCGGTAGATCTCAAGTCTTTTGCTTGGAAAAGTCATACAACATCTAATTTATTTTAGTTTCTGTTGAAATGTTTTAAAATGTTTATCTCAGACAAGAAAAGTGAATTTACATGCAATCTACCCAATTGGACTAATTAGCTTAGATAGGGTTTAGGAGGATTGAATCGAATATTCAGAGTAAGTATTTCGAAGATCCTTTTCACGAGAGCAGTGGTATGAAATTTGGGCTTTTCCTTTTTAATTAATTGACTTCCAAAGTAAGCAAGAAAGTTCATATACTGTACGTGTATTCTGTACGTATGTAAAATTCTACACGTTATTGACTAGTTCACATGTATATACTGGCAGCATATTCCATTATGCTTCACAGTCAAGAGAAAAAAAGAGAATCTTGGGCTTATGATGGAGTACAAATATTTAACAGAATGATGATTGTGCCAAATTTTACAAATGTAGGTTAAAAGTTATTTGTTAGTCATAAAGATGCTTTAACTATGACCAAAAATAATCATTCAGAGAAACTAAAGCAAAAGATAAAAAAAAAAAAAAAAGTTGTTGGAGATTCTCAGGAAAGATTGCATGAGTGAAGTCCTTTTTTTCGATGTAACCTTTTTGCATTATAGATATGCCCATGCAAATATTTGCATAGATACATAAGATAGAAAATTAATAGTAGATGATGGATAATGAGATAAATGAGTCATATTTGTATGTCGGTTAATGGATTTGTTTTTGTGGAGTCTTTGACTTTTTTTGGCTCCCACCACCGTCCATTCCTGAGCTTCAACGTAGAAAAAAAAGAATACAAGTTGATGGGAGTGGCAATTCCTATGGAGTAAGGCTTGAGATTTATCCAGAAGTGAATTTCGTTTTAGTGGTTAAAAAAGCAAGCAAAAGTTGAACGGTTATTCTTTCTTTCATTTTATTTATTCATTCTTTATTTCTTTTTTTTTTTTCAAATAATGACACTGGTGATTCCATATTGAAGGACAGAGTCACACACACAATACAAACAGATCAAGACCACATTTTTCTTGAAAATAAATAAGCATTGCCTGGAATGAAAAATTCGAAGGGAATTATTTACCAATATCAAGAAATCTTTGAGATTTCTTCTCTGATTAAGCAGAGAAGTGATGGTGTTCAGTGTTTTTACATGTTGAGTTGTGATGAGGCTTCCTTAAATTAAATCTTTCACTACCCTTAATTAATATTTTCATCCAAACTCTGAGTCAAGATCAAGATGTCATACGCTTACTTCCAACTAAGGATATGGTTTCTTTTAGATGAGCCATTGAATACCCCACCTTGTGCAGAGAGTGAAACATGCCAAGATTGCGATTTAATTTTGTCTCCACGTTTACTGGATTTTTTTTTTTATTTAATAGCATAATCACCCCACTCGATCAACCTTCGATTCAAATGTACGGTACAGGTCTGATGCGAGTCCTAGATTTTCAATAACTATTCTAGTCAAAACACGAAACTGCTGCCACAGCTATCCTTTCGGTGCCAGCCGGAACAGCAGATAATCTTCGGGAATTTAGCTGGTGACTAGTAGGTATCACCCTGAAAAAGGTCTACTAAAACTGTTACATCATGAGACGATGTGATATCAAATTAAATGGCGTATTACTATACGTGCTTCAGTTAATAACGCTGTAAATGTCGTTATAAAGTAATTCTAATCTCGCCTGAGAGATACGGGTAAATTCCTGTCAATTGAGTAAGGAATTGCTTCAAAAGAAGTGCATGGATTGATTCCAAATGCTTAAATGTTAAGGAAAAATGAGATCGGTGAGAATTAACCAAATTACTTAACAATTTTTCGAGAGGAGATCTTATCGATTATCAGTTTCACATCGATTAGGGGGTGATATCGAATCGACTCGAATCCCAATTGTGCTATGCTTGAGTTTGAATTCGATGATAGACAAGCTTATTTGAGTTCGAGCTCGACTTGAGCGAGCAGAAATTTATATAACCCGATTCGATTTGAGAGAAGAACAATTAAAACTCGAACTCGATTTAATAAGGTTCGATACTATTCTCCAATCTTATCAAGTTACAAAACTTCACGTAAATTATCTAAAACATAAACCTTTATTGGTCATCTCATAATCAAAATAAATATATAAAATAACACTTAATCGGATTACTTGACTAGCACTCAAGTAGCACAAAGAGAGACTGAAACCCAACTTGGTTCCTGTATCGAGTTATTGAAACTCGAACTTGAATTCGAGTTTGAGTTGAGCGTTTGATCGAGCTCGCCAGCACCCCTAATGTCGACGAGACCTTAGTCTACTGATCAAGATTGAGTTACAAGGATTTACATAGTATAGGTTTAAATCTCACCAAAGTGTGAGTCTCTCCTAACTTTATGTTAATATTTCTCCCATCGATGGTAGGGGTTAGTTACGGTTTAAATTAGTTGTAAACTCAATCTCTTGCATTGGTCCACATAGGTAATCTTATTAAAAAAAAAAAAAAAACTACCTGCGTCACTAAAATTCTTCTTTTACAGACAAATTTATGTCTTTTATTGGTCCACAGTCGCTGGTTATAGGTAATCTTCTTATAGAAAAGGGGAAAAAAACTACCAGCGTCACTAAGTGGTGTATGTTTCAGATTAGACACGTATAACTAATTTATCGGACCATGTTGCTTTGGGACAGGACAAGCAAAATAAATCAATAGAATATCAAGACTCAACTTCGAAATTTAGATTGCAAACCGTTGGCTTTTTGTTCTCTTTTAACTGAAGTAACGATAACTTTAACAATTAATAACGGAAATAGTTTAATAATTCCCCTTTTCTACTTTTGAAAAGCATTTCTAAAAATTTTCCAGCTGGAAGAGAGAAACCCTTTATTTGTGACAAACAAAAATCGCAAGAATGGTCGGTCAGGGGTGTACCCTACCCACCAATTGAGCCCGCCGGCAACCATGGGACCGGGCTATCAGCATCCCGGATCCAGCCCTCGACTCAAACAGTCTGTTATATGACCGTTATGGCAGACTTTTGCAAATATGCGATCTTAGAAGGATTAATTATATCTGGTACTTTGAAATTTATGCATATTTTGAACACAAAATCCCTTAATTCAAAATAGCTTCATGGTTCTTGCGTATCCCTTTTTTCCTTTGGTAAAATCAGCTCTTACTAAAATTTTTTACCTTTGATCAAAAGTTCTTATAGCAGCATAGACCAATCAAGAACTCAAATGGAATAAGACACTTTGACAAGTTATAATATACTGTATCATTTATGCTTTAAAGCAAATCTGATGGATATCGGAGTAATGGTTACTTTTATAACAAGTGATTGATAGCTTCACCAATATAAAGAATTGATTATTTTCATGCAAAAGACCTGTGTGTTTGAATTTCATTATCGATGTGAGAACTGTATTAATGAACAATCTATCAAAAATTGTATCAGCAATCTATGGTCCTGAAAACATTAAATTCAGTGTGAATCTTGTGCAACAACTACAAACTGTCAATTTGTCTCTTAGTTTCATAATACAAAGTATTTGATCGTTAAATCCATTAATTAACTAAAGTGAAATCACTTTATCCTTAATTTGACTAATTAATCACTTCATCTTCTCACACGTGGGCCACCCCCCATTTCCTCTGCAAGTTGCATTGCTGCACCCCCAAGCTCCAACTCACGAACTCCATTCCATTCCCACATCCAACGGCCCTCATTCCATCAAATCCCACTTACCGCGTCTCCTCCTTAGTCCTTCCTCCAGGTCCCCACCCCATGTTTATATCCAACGGCCCTCATTCCATCAAATCCCACTTACCACGTCTCCTCCCCGGTCCCTCGTCCATTTCCCCACCCCTATTTATATCCCCAGCCACCCACCTCCCACAAAACCATGCAACCTGGAAGGAAAAGTTCCCCAGACTCAAAGCTAAGCATATACACTCCACTCTCTGGTCTGTTGGAAATTACAAATCGGAGAAAAAAAATAATGTCGTTTCCTACTACGTTGCTACTTTCCCTGAAAATTATCTTGATTTCGACGGGAGCCATTTCCATGGCTATGGGGATGATATTCTCTGTTCCATCGATTACAGCTTTTACCTGTTATGACCTTCCTGTAGTTTGGAAATCTGTGGTGACCTGGCTCAAGCCTCCTTACCTCTACTTCATCATCAACGTTATTATCATCACCATCGCCGCCTCCTCCCGCTTCAGTCATCATCACCAATCCAAAAACTCGGATTCCTATCAATCACGTGAGCCGCTGATTTCTGTTAGAACACCTCCGCCGTCTGATGTGGTGGCCGCGGTAGTATTGGCTCAGCGGGAGGATGAGCTGAATAGGAATGCAGTGGAAGCTCCGGGGCCGCTGTCGCTGCCTCCGCCGCCTGTGGTGGAGGTGTATGTTGCTGAAGCTGAAGCTGAAGATGAAGAGGAAGATGAGGACGAGAAGGTTGTGGAGCTGAAGCCCGTGGTGGTGAACGGTGTTCAATTTGAGGCCGTTGGAGGAACTGAAGATGCTGATGACGTGGCGAATGATGAATGGGTGGTTTCGGAGTCTAGTGCCACTCCGTCTCAGAAGATGGTTTCTCCCGAGTCTCCCCTGGATCTTCTCCTGCCGGAAAAAGAGAAACCGCTAACTGCGTCGAGATTTGGTCACAGGAAGCCTATCAAAACCAGTCCCGAAGGTATAAACTCAATTTACTAATTAAAAATTCCCGTCTTTTATTTTACTACTACTTTTTTCCCATTTTTTAAGTTCTACTACTACTATTACAATTTTAACCCTACTATTGGTAGCAAGACAAGTCAACTACCACGCAGTAATTTATTAAGGACGCTATATAGATTTAAATTGTGGACTCACGCAACGAAATTTTGTGGTGTAACAGCTGCAGTTGATCCATTAATGATCAGGAGAGAACTTGTAGAGTGTACTGTTAGAGTGCTTATAAGGTCGGTGCAGAGAGTTCGAATTTGAAATTTAGCAGTTAGAGGTGAAAAGGATATGAATAAGAAAATATGAAAGATTTAAAAAAAAAATTGAAATTTTGCGGTAATATTACATCTTGTAATTGTGCATTCATTCTTTTCCTTGATGGTTGTAAACATTAGCCATTTTTAAGGATGTCCTAAGTTTGACCATCTTTTAATGCAGAAGTTTCACGGAAAAACTCTACGAAATTTAATTTGTCCTTTACTTTTTTTTTTGTGTTTACGTATGGACAGAAGAAATTTGCTATGTTTGGCTACATTAGATAAGCACGCACTTATTAGTAGTTGCTACCATATTGGCCCACAAAGGTTTCTTGTCTTCTAATTTTTGTTAATTGCCTAAAATTTCATTTGAAGTAGTTAGGTTAGGTGGTCAAATAGTTACTCCATTTAGCTCTTATTCTTTTTTATTAATTATTCTTTTTTATTTTGATTTGGAAGGTGGGAGAGCGCTGAGGGTGGCAAGGCCAAAGAGGGATGAAACGCTGGAGAGCACGTGGAAGATGATAACGGATGGGCGTCACGTGCCGCTCACGAGGCACTTGAAGAGATCTGACACGTGGGAGAATCATGGGCGGGAGGTCTTGGTAAACCCATCATTAGATTCGGAGCATGACTTCACTCCGGACCACGTGCCCAAATCACAGACCTTCAGAGACCGCACCAATTATTATGACGCACAAACCACCGGGCCGCCGGCGAGTTTGTCTCCGGTTCCTGGGAGGATTAGTAGGGAGCCTTCGCCGGGTCAGGACGAGTTGAACCGCCGAGTCGAAGCATTCATCAAGAAATTCAATGAAGATATGAGGCTGCAGAGGCAAGAGTCGTTGAACCAGTACATGGAAATGATCAACCGTGGGGCCAATTAAATTTGATACTACTAATTTTAGGATTTTCTTTTTAGCAAAGAAAAAATTGACACAAAAACCCAAAAAAAAAAAAAATGAAAAGTTGTGTATAGAAGTTTTTGATTGACTTGTTAAAATGGTTGGGAGTTCAGTGATGTTTTTCCATGTCTAATTGGTATAGGGATATAAGACAGGGACCAATTACATATACAACCAAAGAGTTATGTACATGAACATGCAAAGTTTTTTTTGTTAATTATCTATGTTTTACATCAATGAAAACTTAGTAGCCTATTAACTTTTTAATAGTTATTGAATACTTGAATTGGAGTATTATCTTTACTTGCTATTATGCATATATTTTCTTTATTTTTTCTTTAATTTCCTCCATTTGGGTTGTGACACTGGCTAGTCATCCGTATTCATAACCTGTTGCATCGTTAGGCCCGACACGGAAAGCCACTTGGCATGAGAAGTAAAAAACATAATGGACCACTTGATCGGATAAGAAAAAGAACTTAATAGACCACAACCATCCCCTTCTCAAAAAATAAATAAATAAATAATTGCTAAGAATAAAATGTGACAAGATATCTTGATTGGGAAAGAAAACGAATTTAAATAGATTTAGAAATTAGAGGTTCTGAATTCAAATCTCCCAACCCTCTTCTGCTAAAAAACAAAAAAAAGGATTTCTAGGAATAAACTATGACAAGGTATCTTGGTTTTAAGATTCTTAGACTAAATTCTTGTCGAAATAATTACAGGTTGATATAACTGTCAATTAACTGGAATGTTGTAGATTGTACAGCACAGTAACTTAATTAGTTATATATATATATATATATATGGAATAAATGAATTATGAACTGAACACTGAGTCAACCTTACTTCTTATTTATTATTTTCACGTCAGAAGTCACAGATAAATTCATTGAGAAAAAGCAATTCCAAAAATAAAAAAGCAAAAAGAAGTTGTTGTTGTTGTTTTTTTTTCCAGCGTTCTCTGGCAGCCCAAAAACAGCCAAACACTGATGATCTACTCGCTCCTGAAATTCTGCGAACGAAATGGGCTAAAATTAGTTAAATCCAGAAGCCAAGTTTTCGGCGGTCGGTTTGAACTGCTACGTCAATGGTCATCGGAGCGATCAAGAATCCACATCAATTTCAACATATTTATCGGTGCTTCTGAAACTTTTGCCATCTTATCAAATCCAGGATCAGTTATACAATAAAGATTGGAATGCCTACTTTTGCATGTAAAATCTTTCTCGGTATTCATACACGCGATCCAATTTATGTCTGATTGAAAGTGCAAAATTTGCCAACCCTCTCATTGGCCACGCCTATTTTCTACTGCTTCCTTTGCATTGGTCATTGGAACTAGTATTAAGATTGAACATAATAGATAGACCTTTCATGAGAATGGACGATTATCTAATACTGTTCTTTGTCTACAAAGCTAATATAAAGAGAGGAGAGCAACTAAACAATTACTACAGATTTCAGTACACCTTACATCTGATTGGAGAGGTAGTCGTGTGTTTCATCAATATTTCAAAAGAAACATGGTAGTAAATTTTTTTTTTTCTTTTAAGGAATGAATGTCCCCTGGTTTGTGTTAGAAAAATAACTACAAATATAGAATACAAGATGTGGTTTTGACGTGAATAGATTCACTTTTCTTGAGGAAATTTGCCCCCGCTACTTGCTATCGAGTTTGTGGCAATTCCATCTAAGAATTACAATGCCAGAAACTAGAATTTCCTTGCACCAATACAAAGAAACTCTCTCAAGAATATTTACGGAATTTTATGTTTTTTTTTTATTAGTAAAAGAAGAAAGAAAAATGAAAGTAAAAGTTAAAAGTGAGTGAATGATGTCTAGATCTTTTTATTTTTTATAGTCTAGATACCCCTTTATGAAAATACGTCTCTTTAGACATGTACATACATCTTCATCAACATTTCTTAATGAATAGGTAACTTTTTGTCAATATATACCTTTCAATAAATAGAAACCTTTTGAATAATAGGTACCCCCTTAATCAATCGGTACCTTTTGTCAATGGGTGCATTTTGATATACTATCACTTTTCTTTTCATTTTCCCCCTAACTTCCCAACATGGAATACATCAATAACTATATCCCACAGTTAGTGAGTCAATAATGTGGAGATTTATTCTTGCAAATGACGAATATCATGAAAAAAAGCTGGACACACAACGGGCATCTCAATATTAAGTCTCCTCTTAGGTAGATATATCTATTCCAAATCCCTAAAAGACTCATTAACGAAGAGTGGGATAAGGATCATGACAACAAGAGTGACAGCTCCTGCTATAGCAAATTTAGCACGCCTTCTGGCTTCCATATCATAATGATCAGGCTGGTCTAGCAATTGTGCCGCCCCAGTTGATTTCATAAAGGAACTCTCACGGACCACTTGGTTTTCCCGACCCAAGCCGCCACTTTTGCTCTCCTTCTGACCAAATCCCTCAACTACAGCAGCCATGCCCAAGAATGCCTGATGCAACTCAACCAAATTCCTCTGCATATTCTTCGAACCTTCACGCCTTTCTTGAACTTCTTGAAAAAAATCCACTACTCTATCTCTCCCATGCTCCTGGATTGCCTCTTCCAGAGAATCCTCAAGTCGTCCGCTGGATGCCAAATTCTCGATGGCCTCTATAAATTTCTTTTCTCCCGTGATTGAGTAGTACTTGGACTCGACAGTTTCTTTGTATACAGTTGCCATTTTGACTCTCAGCCCTTGAAATTCATCCATCATGTCCCTTAGTTTTTTTCCAAGCCCCATAACCACGGAAATCATGGTTCGGTCAATGGTATCGGTGGACGACATGAATTCTAGAGCTTCGACTCTTTTCTTGATGGACTTGGCCAGCATCGAGACATGATCAACATCTGAATCCATTCGGGCTCTGAGTTCTTTCATTTTTGCCGCATCCGGGACGGTTTTGCTCTCCTCGTTCGTTTCATTCAGCCTATTGCGGACCTTATCCATGCTTTTCACGTCTTCCTTCACGATCTCGAGTTCATGCATAAAACGATCGAGATGGCTAGCATCATTTGACAGCCTTCCACCAATTTCCATGTTGTCCCTCGAAGCCTGATTCTTCAAATCCTTGTATTTCTTGAAGGAACCAGACATGAACATATCTGACAAGTTTCCTCTTTTGATTAACTGGATTTTGAGAGTTTTGTAAAATGTGTGATCAAATTAATACAAACTAATTGCAGATGGATTTGCTAGGCAAATCTTTGAAATATTTCTTGTTCTATTTGATCAAGACCTCATTGCTCCCAAGAGGAGCTTCATCCTCCTCTTCATCAATCTCTGATGAGGAACTGAATTTATTTGACCAAGAAATTGGTTGAAGTCATTGTAATTGGAATCTGGGTTGGCATGAGAAGCCATGGTTAAGGTCACAAATGCGACAACGAATTTAGCAAGATTTTAGAGTCTAACAAACCATAATGTTTATACAGCTAATTTCGATTAATTCAACTACTCTTGAGGCCGGCATGGGTCCAATACGAACTTGGTACTGCCTTAGAAAAAATGAAATTGGTATATGTACGTCGTTAGTTGTCTAAATTATAAGGTTCAGTTAGTAAATTAATCATGAAAGACGTACGTGTCTAAGGGCTGGATTGAAGGTTTAGTAAATTATAAGGTTTATTATGAAGATATATAGCTTTTCATAGTATTTCATCTATAATACTATATTTAATAAATATTCTTCGATTGCTTAAAATGACTACCAATGGGTTGATATTATGCTAAATCTAAATGGTTAACATGTAGATTTGGAGAAACAGTATACTTGATTATCAATTTAATGGCTTAAAATTAAAAGAACTATGAACATTCTCTTCTTATTCCCCATTAATAGTATCATGTAGTATTAAAGTAATGTTGTTGACAACTCAAATTTTGTTAGGAACCTCTGGTCATCTGTCATATCATTTATGTCAGTTGAAGGACAACTAATGAGTGTGTGTGTGTCTTTTTGAAGTCTTTGTTGATCTGCTTCTTTTGAGGTTGCTGCTTCTTTTGTAAATGGTGAAAAAAGTAGTGATTTTGAATTGTTTAATATTCAAATTTTGGTTATATCCCATAATCATATAATATGCTTTTAAATCATGTTTTAGATTATGTTTTTGAAAACTCAAATTTTGTTAGGAAGGGGATAAGTGGAGAAACACTACTAATCCTCTTTAAAAAAAGGAAAAAATTTGAAAAGTCAAAATGAGTTTTACATTGCTTAAGCTCTTTTGAAAAGTCTTTATTTGCTTGCCTCTTTTGAAGTTGCAGCCCTTTTCCTAACGGAGAAAAACGGTAATGATTTTGAATTAATTGTTTAATTTCCAAACTTTGGCCATATGATCATAAAATTACATAATATGCTTTGTAACTTTACAATATGCATTAGATAAAATCTCTTCCTTCACTTTGAACCTATTGGGTGAAAATCCCGAAGTGGAAATTTTATTTGTCAAGGATTAAAAAAAAAAAACTTGACAATATATAGGGTTGTTTCTCCATTAAACTCGAAGAGAAAAATTATCCATTAGCGATTTCAACCGCGTAAATGAAATGATGAATTTTACTAGAATTTCATTTTTCCTCATCCTGAAAATGAATCAAGATGAAGTCGAGCACCAATCAAATTAAGCACAAACCAGTACGGTACGGTCAATGCATGTTGAGCACCAAGAAACGAAGTAATCTCCACATTTTCGGAGATTTTTTTTTTCAGCAAAATGGAAACTGGACAAGCATTTAGGAATGAACAATCACTACTTGACATCAGAGCTGGGTTACTCACACGGCAGCAGCTCTTTCTTTCCATGAGGATCCTCTATTGTGAGGAGCTCATATTTCTCAATGGTAACAGAAAAATCACGAGGGTGATCCGCTGTGCCGGCCGGAGGCGAAGCAGTGAACACACCGAACATAATGCAGCAAGGTTGTGCCTTCCAAAGGGTAGCAAATCTAAAGCCCGAGGCTCGACCAATGTACCAAGGTTCACCGCCGCTCTCATCGGTTTTCTTCCAAAATAAACCATCCCTCTGAAGGGGTTTGCCGTATTATAAAAGTAGACCGTGTATTAAAGACCAGTATCATCATCTGACTCCTCGGTTAGACCTTCCAAAGCGTAAATCAGCAAGCCACAAGAACCAATAGCAACCCGTTGGTAGGCTGTGAATGGAGGGCGCTGCTCATTTAGGTTCTGACCACATAGATGACCCTCGTCATCTCTTTCATTCAGGTCTATGTACCAAAAGGTACCATAAGACTGGTTCTTGACAAGAAAATAGATGCGTGATTTGTCACCTTCTTCTTGCTCATTACAAACCCTTGCTTTCTTCCTCTCCACGCTCTCCGTCTCTGTGCCAAGGCTTTTCTGGTGCTGTTGCTTCTTCTTGCTGTCCAACTCCGTGTCCATGGTGCCAAAGATTTGGTGGTTCCTTCTAATTAGGGCGACGGGATTGAACAAACCCTAGTTGGGGATCTTACTACAAGCTTTAAGCACAAGTATATGTTGTAAAGATATGAAGCATATTATGTAAATTTCATAGAGTCACTATATTTTTCTTCAATAAAAGTAAATTAATGAAGAGCTCAAAAGGAGCTTAATTGATGTAAAACTCAGAAAACTGCTCGTTTGTCTATTTAACTTGCATGAACTATAGGAAATATTTATCTGATATGTTAATATTGTTTATCTAAGTTCATCGACAAAAAAAAAAGAAAAAAAGAAAAAGATTTACCTCAATTTTCAGCTGCTTTTAAATTCCTGTCCATCCTTGGCCCTAACTACAGAGGCATGGTTGTCCCACGCTGTCCATCCTTGGCATGGTTGTAAAATTTGATGTCATTTCTATGACCCTCTCTGAGGTTTCCTTGGTGGCAGTTGCTCCCTCCAGATTTGCTACCCTTTGGGCCTCCCAACCATGTACTGTTAGGTTAGGTGTGTCAACTGCTTTGCCTTCCAGCACACATGTTTTGCCAGTTACCATTGAGGTATCGGAGAATCTTAAAACTAGAGGAGCACGAAGATTAATGTCTACGTTGAAATAGCTGTTGCAGTGTGACTTGCATGCTTTGATTCTTATATATCTTTCTTTTTCATGTTAACGGAATTCTTGACCTGCAAAGACCTCCCAATTGGAAATTCTTGAGATGTGATAAAAATATAACCGGGGAATCTTGAGTTTTCGGCTGGCACAACTTGCCGAAGAATGTGGCATTGACCTCAGTAGAATAGTTGCACTTGAGTGTTCGATATATCACCGGAATGGTGGACTAGCACTGTAGCACCTTGCCGTCCAAAACACTTGATAAATTAGCACCATGATCAAGCATTTGATCTTGAGATAGTATAAGAATTTCATGGTGTTGTCCTGCAAGTGCGAGAGTAGCATCTTTGCTACATTAAGCGATGGGCATAAATACTAGTCACACAGATATTTTATCTGTCAAATTATGGTCAACAGAACTAGAAAGTATAGTTCCAAATTCCGTTTGCTGACAAGTCAAACAACCAAAAATTCCAGCCAAACGGAGCAATCTCATTCAGATAACTGATGCGAACACGAGTTATTTGTAAAAACACTCCCCCAAAAAAAACACAAAAATAAGCAACTTATAGTCTCAAAAGTTTGTCAGCGATAACCACCAGAGCTAAATTCATCCGAACTTTTTTCTACCTAAAAAAAATAAAAAGTCAGATAATTGATCCGCTATCTACTACCTTGTGAAATAATTTATCCGTTTTTGGGATAATGCCTGCGTCTGCGATTTAAGAGACGCAAGATTGCCCACGAATCCTGCAAGACAACCTCTCTGCTCTTGTTGCAACTTGCAAGAGATACCATGCGTGCTTCAGAAAAGCACCTTAAGAAGCCGGTCCAGTATAATGGACATGGCCTACCCCATGTATCAAGCAATCTATCTGGCAGACCGTCTGTATCCTCCTTGTAAGAAATTCTAGAATATAACTTACTTACAAGTGCAAATAGGACTAAACAACGCAATTGCTCTGTACTCAATTAAAAAAAAAAAAATCATGCTTTAATTACACTGGCAGTATGTTCTCACATTAAGGGCGGTAAAGCAAGCTCCTAACCACATAAGGAGCAGCTTCAACCACAGCCTCTCCAAGTGCATCTAAACACTACCGAGCAAAGACGAGCAAAGGAAGGCCACGATATCCAGATAGTTACCTGAAAAATGTACTACTTGTTTTTGCAGCGAAAGAACTACATCCTACCAGTTTATATACAAATATGTAATTCCAAAAGCAGATGAATGTACACTAAGTTAGACCTGCCTCTTCCACCAAAAAAGTAGTTCAGGTACTCCCCTATATGACAGCAGGAAAGACACTTCATCAGGCTGGTGACAACGATGCCACTGTCTCTTTCAATGAAGACCAACGCAGGTCACACTCAGTTCTCTTGTAACTGCTATGAAGAGCAATATTACTGAAATTTGTCCGTCCAGCTGCATCCTGCTATGTCTGATTGCCAACTAAACTTCCTCTACCACTAGAAGCTGATAACCTCTGCTGCCTGTTATGCCGCTCCCGAGTCTCCAGCATCGATCTTGGGATGTTACCAGAACAAAAACTAGGCGACAACTCTTCCTCCTTTTCTGGCTGTATATTGAGGTCTATTTGACCTTTAAATGGCAATGCAGAACACATCTCATCAGGGTTGTCAATACAACCCTCATCACTTACCACTTCCTCCTTTGGACTTTTGTTCACAAGGCCATTAGGCACTTGTTCAGGCAACTCTTGCATGTTAAGCATTTGGTCACTCGTTTCTGGAATTTTCTCTGTTAAATTTTTCTCCTTTTTCAACATCATGGTTTTATGACGACGCTTCAAGGATTTGCAGACAATGCAGTCACATGGTTGCTTATGTTTGGGTCCTTTTCCACTTGGCGGTTGAATGCAAACAATGCACGAACAACCAGCCTTATGGCGCGGGTGCTTTGTTGTTGCCTGGGATGCCTGAAAGGACCCTGATTTTTCCTGTATGGCTAGATTGGCAAGTGCATCAAGCCCTTCCAAAGCCTCAACTGAGTCAGGATCCTGCTTAGGAGCCCTTATCTTCTTAGAAGCAGCTGCAAAGGAGTAATATTATTTATTTGGAAATTAACAAATCATGACAACACTAGCACTCGTCTAGCAGACTAAGGCTCCTCAAGGGTGAAACAGACCTGGGGTTTTTGATGCAATGAGAAGAAGGAAACAAGAAAAAGTTCATACTTTTGCTAATAGCAGGTAATAGGTCCTGAAGCTTCTCCATGGATAATTCTTGAACCGTTGAACAGAGAGATCTGCAACAAAGTTGAAAGAATCAGTAAGATTCCAGGATAAGCACACACACTGTACCATGGAGCTCTAGGCTAGTGTGCCAAATAAAGTGAGATACATTGCAACCTTTTCACATCAAACAGAGCAATGTCCTGCACCAGTTATAAGACAAAATATTCTAGCCTGAACTTAATAATCTATCAGGTCCAAAATCACAAATGGGTCATATACTTTTTAAAAAGCAAAAGATCTGATTTAAGAGGCAAGAATATTGAACTTGAAAGATGCAAGGACTGGGAAGGAGAATATTCTACAAGCCAGAGAAACCAATATTAGCAACAACTATCACCAGCTCACATCAAACTTGTCAAGAAACTAGCCTGTATAAATTCTGAGATTCTCTTGGTGATATAGACATGGTATTAATCCATATCCAAAGGACTAAATAAACACAATAAAGTTCTATTAGGTCTATCACTCAATTAAGACAGGTTAATCTCAGCTGCCACATGCCTCCTTACTGAACTTGAGACCAATATTTTACCATGGATAAAGAGCATACTCAACTCCATTTCAGTTTTACAAGAGAGCTTCTGCAGTCACCGCAATAGTAAAAACACTTGGTTTTAAAACATAACTAGGTGTTATCAGAGTTATCCCAGAATCACTATTCTCTAAGAACCGCAAAAGAACAAGCAAATAGACACGTAACTACATATGATGGTGGGAGATCACAATGACAATCATTAATTAAGCAAAGCATCATATCATAGGCTGGAATGCATGTAATACAACAGGAGAAACAGCCACAAGCTGCTGCATCCAAACAGCCAATCCCTCAAAGCAGAAAGCATAGTTTTGGTTGTCCACCATACCTCTCAGGGTCCCACAAGTTCTGAGAACATGTCCACTTTGATGGAAGAAGAGCATCAGCTGGTATTTTGCGCCACTTAGAACATTCTTCACACTGAGCCCACTGAATCTTTTTGCTGCAAAATGAAATTTAAAAAAATGGGCATGTTACCCTGTATAAAATCATAGCAACAGAAGTCAAAAAAAAATTCCAGTTTTCCAAGAAGCACATAGAGAACCTACCCTTGATGATCAGTACCAGGAATAGTAGGTCTTCCAATAACTGGTGCGTCCTGCTGTAGAGAATGAAGTCAGAATGCAGAATTTCAAAATCCTTAAAAAGCTTGAGCCATTGTTAAGTTAACTTAGCAACTATCAGGAAGCATTGACAGATGACCAAAGAAGCAGAATCAATTTAGAGAACTTCTAGAAATTTGAGTATAATTTTCTTTAAAAATTTCATGCAGGACAATGATATCAGCAATTACAAAATATTCTGTTAAGAAATGTCAGCAACAACAATCAGTTCAATGAACTCATTCACGAATAAAGCAGCATTAACTAAAGCTACTAAATGCTCAAAAACCATGACATTAGACTCAAAAGTGCATCCTCAATGTACTACCCATTAATCTCTTTTTCCAGCCTACCATCTTCTTGGTATGCTTCTAGCACGTATGAGCTATATGGCGCAAAAAAGGGTGTGCTTTTTCATGAACTTACAGCATGACAAAATTCTACAATGTGCTTCCTCAAAAGAAACAGCTATATCAACATACACACACAAAATAAGGCAGGTAACAGATGAAAATGGTTGCCTATCTAAAACTTTCAAAATAGAAAAGCAAATCAAGTAAAGCCAGCTTCAATGCTTAAGTACAAGAAAAATCTAAACAGACCAACTTGAATACCTCATACTCTTCAATTTCACAACCTTCTATAACAAAGACGCTAGGAGCCTTATTAGGAGGTGGGCGGAGCAATCCTTGAACTTGTTCCCAGGTGACTTTCAGCTCTAACATGTCCTCATTTTCAATCCTAAGGCGTTTACTTTTTAAACCCAAAGTGCTATTTTTTCGCTTACTACGGACTGCAGGCTTGGCTTCAACTACTTTGGCTACATGCACTCGTTTATCAAGTTCTGGCCAAGTACTTCCCGACTTTGCTGCAGCACGATTTAGTGATGGACAACTGGATGATGCTGAGTAGCCTTTCATACGAGAATTAGTTGATACTAGTTCACCAGGTTTTGTTATTTCACCAGCTTTGTTACTCTTAGGCGCAACATCCCCGTTTGAAGAATATCCTTGCCCAGCATTAGAAGCTTCATTTCCCTGTATATTGTAAAAAGGTCATAATATGTGACACTGTATTCTTAATGAAAGATCAATCTAGCGAAAAACAGAACCATAATAGTTAACAACTAAGACAAGTTCTGGTGTGAAATATTGCAGTCATGTGGAAAGTTCTACAATTTTAATATATTGCAAATCACAGTCTCTATCCTCCCTGTCCACAACAATTATGTGATAAAAGGAATCCAATGCACCAGTTGTATGCTAATAGAATAATTAAGAAAGCTTTAATCTTATAGGCCAGGTTACTTATATGTGCCAACAAGAAACAGAAAACAAGCCAAGCCAGCACTGTGCATCTATCCTCAAAATAATGAATTAAGGATATCATAAACATGGAAAAGAGCACTATTTTGCATTTTGTAGTAAATTGACCAACCTGATCTGATGGAGCACATGAAGCCTTTCTGCAACCCATGACCAACTTTCCTTCTGGCTCTATTCTGCTGAATGTTACTGAATCATTTGATCACATATCATTAGCGTCTGGATATTTTAGCATACAAATACAAAAAAATGCAAATATCCTAATTCTGCACTCATGTTTTCTTTTTCTCCTCTTTCATTCCTCTCTTGGGTGGGTGGTGAGAGGTTTTGCGTTCTTTTTTCTTGTGAGTACAAGGGAGAAGGGTGGATTTGGTGGCAAAATGCAACAGTGGAAGAAAGAATCGCATTAAGTACATGCTTCGCTATACACAAAGATATAGTTCTCCAAATACTACATCCTATGAATTAATGCAAGAAAATGACAAAATATGCTCTCAGCACTTGATTCAACACTAATGAGAGAGGCACACCCTACATCTGTGCAATTAATAAAATAATCATGGGGAAAAAGTAAAGGTAGGAAAAAAGTTGAAAGAAAAAAGGATGGGAGAAGCTATTAGCATCAAATAGTTAATTATTATGAAAATACTATTGAAGTACAAAAATTTGTCGTCCATGTTCATGCTTTATGATAGTTGAAATAGAGGTAGTACGATACATTACTAGAAGCAGAATTATTAACCTTTCTCAGTCCCCCACCGTTCAAAAGCACCCATGCAACACCACTTAATATCCTTTCCAAATTGATACCAGTTGTAAGAGAATTGATACTTAATTAGAAGAAACTAAAATGACGGTTCTGACCAAACAATGCACGGCTACCGGAATATGATTCTAGAATCAGACAACAATAGATGTTTACCATGTGGTTGACCATTCCCATTCCCATTCCAGCCCACATGGAAAAAAAATGAAAAACCTTATTTAGCTCTCAGGTTCCATGATTAATCATAAGCAAAGAACTAAAAATCCACGTGGTATTAGGGAAATATTCAAGGATTTCAAAGTGCTGAACAATAATAATTACCTACATCACCAGCTTGCAATTGCATAGACTGTATACAAGGAGTTATCCCTTCTAGAACATACATTCTGCTATTGTTATTTGGCCAAAACCGAAACTGGAAAACCCATTCCTTCCCTTTCAAATCTTGTACTTTCAGTGGCAATCCCTCTGGCTGAGAAATTGGTGGAAAATAGGCCTACATCATAGTACATATGTTTCTCAGAAATGAATACAAGAAGGTAATATTTATACAGAAAATTCTAAGTAAGCCCCCATCTAACAAGTAATAAAGAACAGTAAGTAACACTTCCAGGCAGTAAAAAGTTTAAGTCATATACTTTCAAAACTTGGTGACATTGTTAGCTGACAGCAGTCAATGTTCAGTGTAGCACATCAGAAAATGAAGATTCAGCTAACAGCATTTACATACAACCCAAACATAGGCTACAGTGTACAGATGCCAATCTAGAAAACAATTAATTTACAATCAAAATGCCAAGAACATCCAATCTAGAAAACCAAAAGATCAGAAACACTTAAAAATTCGAAAGCTGAGCACCTAATAAGTACTTACCTCTGCACATTTTTTGGGAAGCACTAAGCGCCCTATCCGGCCAGCATCACTTGCACTTAGCATCTTCTCAAACAAAGGTGTAATTACCGAGTTTGAACTAGATGTAGTTAAGTCAAAACAAGATGCTTAACTGCCGTAGTCAGCTTGTCAACTCAAGCATCTAAAAATTATATGTGCATTAACAATTTCTGATAACTAAATGCTTCTTTGAGAAAGCTTATGCCATGTCTGCATAAAAGTAAAAGTTTCGACCCAACCATAAACCAAAAGCCAAAACTAAAGCAATGTCAAAGGTGTCACAAAAACTTATCAAGATTTTTCTATCATAAGGATACTCTCCAGATATCTGCTGCAACTCCTGGTCAGTTATTCGGGGCCAATAACGAGGAAGCAATTGACTCCGTGCTCGTACCTCTGGTCTGGCCCGTCCATTGCGTGGTTGACCCTCAGACGAATCTGCTGGGTTGTGACCACAAGGTCGTTTCTCAGATGGTGTTGGCTGGGTTGTCTGTTGAATAAGAGTGCCAGATGCCTTAGTATGATTGTTGCTTCCATTTTCCAATGCAGGAGCTGTAGCTACACTGAAATCTGAAGTTGATGGGTACCCAGTTTGAGGGGAAGCATTCGAAAAGGGAAAAGATTGCTCCTTACCCATGGCTCCTGCAACAAAGAATTACATTGGTGGACATAATGTTAATTCCTTATATCTATGTACTATGTAATTCAAGTACATCTCTGAGCAGTGAAATCAATTACCAGAAGTGCCACTCCCAAATTCTGAAGAACAAATCCTCAGGCTCCCATTCATGAACCTTTCAAAAGATTCCTCCTTTTTTTTCTTCTCCAAAGAGGAAGATAATCTTTCATTAAGCTGGAGCCTATCAACCCCACCTGATACATCAAATTCAATTGGTGTGGGAACCCTTGGCTGCAACTCAGATTGGATAGCAGAACCATTGAACAAACTAGGAGCTTGACGCCAAGGCACTGGACCTGAACCGGCTATCGGACTCCAATTTTTGACAGATATATCTTTAATTCTTTCAGGCTGTAAAGGAAGGAACAATGAAGGCGGAGGCCAAGCTGGATTTGGCGTCTACAAGACAGATGACAAGAAAAAAAATGAGAACCGCAAAACAATATCTTAGAGAAAGGATACGAAAGAAATACTGATTATGGTTTAAACATTCAAGTCATGGATAGTACAGCATTACTGAATTTTCAAAATTATTAATTTAAACAAGTTTCTGAACTACATAATTAGAGGAAAATCAGACAAAACACAATCAGATGAAGAGGCTACTCTTTCCTATGCTTAAACTTATGCAAGCTTAGAGATTCTAAGGTGTCAAAAGATATAGCAGAAACAGATACTAAAAAATAAATTATTGGCCAAAATATCATGCCAATTCAACTATTTTACTAGTTAACAATCACAAGTGCTTATTTCCGTGGATGAATTTTTATACAGGGGAGCTGTTTATGCTACTAACCTCATTACACCTGTCTAAAGATAGCAATGTTCAAGTTTTGACTTGGTAAACTGGTAGTACATAGACACTCAATAAGCATAATACAAGTGTCTAAATCATAGTTATGTTCAAGTCATAAATTGGTAAAAGGATGGTGAAATAATTAGCTCATTAAATCTCTCTAAAACATAGACAATAAATCCTAGTTTTAGGATTTCCATCATTAAATCTAAGCTGTCTATGCCCTTATCAAACGGTTGCCACCAAGACTTCCTAATGCTTAAAAGAGTGCAAAGGAAGCTATGGGAAGCAATAGATGATAGACAAGCAAATGTGAAATTCAGAAACCATCAAATGGAACAAATGACTCTTACCAAGATGAAACTTTTCCGCGCACAGGTTATACACTCAATTCCACCAGCATCCAGTAGGACAAACATATGGAAAGAGACAATACATCCACAATGTATTTGCTGCATTTGATAATTTAAAGGTTTAGAACCCCATTGAAGAAAAAGGATGGAGCTTTCAAATTTGAAAACCAACAAAGTCATCATTAGTGCAGCACAGATCAACAAAAGTTACTTAGCCACAGGGTCCTGTGGTTGTTTCCCTGAACCTAAATTCAAATCCTGGAAAACCAATGAATATCTGGCTTACCTTCCCACAAGATTCACAACATCTCCAACCAGAAGCATCAAGATGAAAAGATTCACAGAATTTTCCATCCTCATAAGCAGAACTACAATCAAATATAACTCTTGTCAGGTTCAGGGTATCTATAGAGACAACTTTAAAGAAATATGAAGGGATTATTGAGAGAAATAACTGAAGCACAGAAAGTATTCAAGAATAGTTTCTGAGATGCACGATTGAAGAATATAAAGTCCCTTATACATTCAGAGTGACATTGGTTTTAAATTTTCGCTTATACATTCAGAGTGACATTGGTTTTAAATTTTCTTCATAGGTGGGAAGTCCATGAATTCAGATATGTGCCGCCATGTATACGTCTTAAGAGCATCTGCACTCGTGCATGCAACCACCATAACGCAGACCAAGCCGACATATAGCGCCATTACCCATACAAATGTTATTTGTGCACCCAAAGAAGCTTCTTGCACACCTTACTATGTATTTGGCCTACTGTACATGTTTGTCAAAGAATCAGCAAAATACCCTTCAAAAAGCTGTACCCATTAATTAAGAAATGTGTCCAACAAAAGCTCCAGAATCAGTAGACCTGAGGTATGATTCTTTACGCCCACATATAGAAAAATGTAATGTATCATGCAACCATTTTAGCACCTCATATTTTAGAAAGGAAATGTTAATTTCCTTCCCTTCCAGAGCCCAACCCTTATTTTTCCTCAACGTTTACTCTATAAAAAAAAAAAGACAGGCATACTCCGATATCTGTTTGCCCCCCTTTTCCAGACATATACATTTAAATTAACCAACAACTAAACAAGAGGACAGCAAGTCTCATAATGACAAGAACACATGACCATGGAATAATAATAAGTAGCTTGTACTGTCAACACAGTTTTCACCCCCAAAGAAACAAGTAAAAAACCATAAAACCATGTCTACTAGAATTGAATGAAGGTAGAGATAGTTTTCACCCACACATACAAGTCCCATAGTAGCAAGAATACACGAAACCTGACCTAGTCCCTTGGGGTTAAATGACGGAAGGCATCCTAACTGCCTTATTCCCTCATTTTGGAATTTTTCTTCACTAGATTTTTAAGTAATTTATCTTCAGGACTCCTAAAGAATCAGATACCAACAGAGGCGAGAAAAGGAAAAGAGCAAGATAGAAACTTTATACTAACAAGAAATTTCAGAAAAACAATTCAAAACCAAAAAGGGGCAACCAACATAGTTAAATTCGTTTACTTAGAAGCACACTAACTTTTAATTTTTTTCCCCATTTCTGGAATTCAGGTAATAACAGCGTTTTAACAATGACCTCTTGCCTCGATAGTAACATAAACTGTACAACGGTTTTTTACCGAACAAATATATCACAACCTGAACTCTCATAGAACATGCTACTAAGAGGCATATTCTATAAAAAATCTGATCTTTCCAAACACAACAGTCATGCCCAATAAGTCAAAGCTCAAGTAAGCACCAGAAACACCACTCACTATTTTCCAGGAAAAAATTAAAAATAAGGAAATGTAACAGAGAAATGAAATTCAACAGCAGCATTTGTCAGACTCTAGTTCTGCTTAGCATTCCCAAAGATACGATTTTGACAGCAAAAAAACTACTAAAATAAACCCAAAACACAAGACATGAAATCAAAACTTAGTACACAAGTAAAATGGGGGTCATAAAATAACGCAAAACTTCTAAATCCACAACGGTAATTAAAAGAAATAAATTGGCTTACGCGCAACGATCACAAAGGTCAGCAAACTCGCCGGTCCGGCGACGCCAACCTTTCCTCGGCCTCTCTAGAGTTTCCTTGCAGTTGGAATTGAAGCAAACTTTCGCCAGCGACGCCGTCGAAGCCGCCGCCGACGCGGCCATAGTTTCCTAATAAACCTTTAACAAACCCCGCCTCCGCCGCCGCATAAAAACCCTAACAATAAATTACCAAAACCTAAACGACAAAGAAAAAGAGGAAAAAAAAAAGATTTATCGAGGAAAACGTGTTCCGTCGATTGAGTCGTGCAAGTCGAAACATGAAACTTTCGTGGTAGATAAGGTGAAGCGTGAAAAACGTAAAAAAGCGTAAAAATCCTATGTGAACTTAAAAACTCTATAGAAAGAGAGAGAAAGTGAAGGAGGTGAAGGGCGACGATTTGATTTGATTACGGGTTGGGTTTTCCTCAGCAGAGGGTTTTAGGATTGAGAGAGAGAGAGAGAGAGAGAAGAGTGTTGTTTTGTTACGCAGTGGGGAAAGGAGTGTGTGTGTGTGTGTGTGGGAGTGGGTGTGGGCGCGTGAGCATGAGATCAGATACGTGTTACATGTAGTAGTATGGCTTAAAGAGCACGTTGATGAATAGGGAAGAAGGGGTTAATTTTAGTCTTGGAGCTGACGGCGTCGTTTTTTGGCGATGACTTGAGTTTGAGTTTTGGTCGACCTCGGCGTCGCTGTCATTGGGCGAATTCTCCAACCTTATCTGAATGCGATTTCTTTTCTGTGTACACTGAATCTCGCGCACTCTTGTGTGTGTCGAGATTATTTGATACAATTATTTAAAATAATTATTATCATTTTTTTATAATGTATATGAGATAAAAAATAATAAAAATTTTATTTAGGATGCAAAAAAATATTTTATAAATAACTAGACTATGCAATTTATTACTAGACCCATTGGAGTGAAATGTGAAATTTTGTCTTAGGTGCTGGTACAACTCTTTTTTTTCAAACCCCTTTTGGAATCAACCACCGCACACCTACGTAACGTACCTATTAATACAAGAAGGTATGGAAGTTAACGGTAGCATTCCTATCTTTTGAAACGTGACATAACTCTCATTTGAGAAAGTTATAATTTTCTTCCATTTTCTATTTCTCCATTTATGGTTTAACACAAAAGATCTACTATAGGGGTTAAGACGAGATTTTCATTGGAAGTCATTTTGTTTAATCACATAAACTTTTATTGTTTTTATATGTTATGTATGACCAAGTTTTACAAATTAATGAAAAACTTTTAATCTTTGGATATTGATTAATTATGTTTGATTAGTAGCGAACCAGCTCTTAGATTTAAATGCTCTTTTATGTAATCGATAAACTCTCTCAGAGTTGCACAGGAAAATTAGAGGGGGGGAGGCTGAGGTGGCAGGAGAGAGAGGGAGGGAGGAAGAAGGAAGGAAAGGGGGAGAGAAGAGAAGGGACAGGGAAGAAGGAGAGAAAGAGAGAGAAAAGCAAAAAAAAAAAAAGAGTTTTGCTGATGCCAGTTGCCGCGGAGGTGCTGATGTCATCGGTCGGCTGTAGGAGGGAGTAAAGAGGAAAATCAATGGTAGGGTGGGAGAGGAGGGGAGAAAAGGAAACTAAAAAAGAAAAAAAAAAGAATTTTTCTATAAATTCTACTTTAAAATTCAGACAAACACTCAAGAAACCTAATAGCAAAATAGGGTTCAAATTTTACATTAGTGTTATTGTAAATTTGTATTTGAAATACTAGTTTTTCTAAAAATGAAATACATAGGTTAGATTCCAAACAAGATTAGACATAACCGACAACAATAATCAGCTGCAGAAGAAACTTATAGCCACCTGCAAACGACAATAGCTTGGAGAAATAAACGACCATGATCTATTCTTTAATTATACTCAGGTGAGAATCACTTTTGCCCGGCTGGATTGTAAAAGACAATGGAGGACAAGAATCAATTAATTAATAAGTTCTTCTCATTAGTAATTTACTTTTCCAAAGGATTGACAAACATAAGATTGGAGAATTTATGTACACAAATATCCGTACACTGTGTACCATAAGAAAAATCAAATAATCCAATATATCGAAGCATAATAAGTCTTACTAATTTACTCTAACAATATACAGTGATCCATCAATGAGGGGATGTTTAGGTCAACAACGCTGAAGCTTAATTCTAACACTAATTAAGGAGTCAATCATGTGAACATAAAAGCTTAACTAGCGCTCGTAAAGCTTTAGCAACAAAAATGAAGAAAGAACTTTTCTATGCAGACTAGGGGTGTGCATCGAATTCGATTTCGGCAAATTGAAACTTTGAATTCAGAATTTTCAGAAATTTGGATAATTGAAGTTTCGACTGATTTTAATTTCGAATTCACAAATTTTGATTTCAATTTCGTTTCGATTTCATTTCAGAATTCGGTAAACTACCGTATTCACCAAATTCGACTGGCTAAATTAGATGCTAATTTTTGTTTCCGTACAAAAAACTTAATTAGACTC
Source organism: Coffea arabica (assembly GCF_036785885.1). Taxonomy (NCBI): domain Eukaryota; kingdom Viridiplantae; phylum Streptophyta; class Magnoliopsida; order Gentianales; family Rubiaceae; genus Coffea; species Coffea arabica. The sequence goes on along the minus strand of NC_092313.1, from coordinate 10,846,825 downwards.
ACTATTATAGTACTATAATTCACAAATTATGTATTAATATCAATATATATATGCATATTTATTTATATATACAAATTTGAATTCAAAATAGGAATCAAATTTACCGTTTTTGAATTATGAATTCGAAATCGAAATCGAAATTTGGTAAAACATGATCCCAATTTTGAATCTAATTCGTACCATTCGAAAACGAAAATTCCAATTTCCATTTTTATCTACTTCGAAGTTCTGAATTAATATTGAAATGGATCAGTAAATCGATTTTTTCCGAAATTGCACATTCCTAATGTAGACAAAAATGGAGAAGGCGGCCAAGCAAGAAAGAGTCACTTGTAGTGTACCATTAAATCATGCTTTTGATTGCCGCTTGGTCCGGCTTAGCCGTCGTCCAAGCAAGACTAGTGACAAAAATGGCTTCAATCATCAAGTTGATTATTTTGTTTCGTACATTTCGAACTGGTTTGGAGTCTCTTGCACTCTCTAGATCATAGGCGACATTCGTAGAGTTCTTTCTTTCAAAATTTCCTATCTTTTTTTGGTATAAATTACAAGTATTCGTATCCATTTTACGGTTTGCGACTAATTCTATTTGAGTCGGGTTAGAATCTTTGTGAGGGAAACTCTTCCAACGTTATCCTTTTCATTCTCATAAATTTCAAATCAGGAATCTCGTAATTAAGGGATGCAGATCCCTTTCACTTACACCAATATCCATTGGTGAATTTTCCTATCTGTGATACATCCATATTTTGCCTATCTTCTCTTTCTAACTTTCATAGTTTTCTGTCCTAGTTATTTACAATGGGACACAGACAAAATGTTTTCTTTATTGTTATCTAGTTCCTTTACTTCATGGTTATTCCCTTACGTGACGTAGGACCTTAAATTAGGGGGTGCAATTTGCTGCTATTATGATGTTTCTTATATGTATCATTAAACTTAATTATGTGAATTTAATTTAGCAATATGATCATTCTACATATTTGAGTTAGGACATTAAAAAATTTAAGAAAAAATTTAATATATATATATATATTTCTTATCAGTCTTAAACACACATTCTCCTAATTTTTTTTTCAATTCACATACTTCACATTAAAAAAATTGCTACATTAAAGAAAATTTTTAAAATAATTTTCAATCTAAATGGATCGATCTTTTTATAACTTGAAATAGAACAGAAAATAATCGCTATTTCACGATGATATCTTAATAGTTAAGGGAGCAATGAAACTATCAAAGGTAATTTCACAAAATTTAAGGGGGGACAAATATAATGTGATTGAAAACTTCTCAAAACTTCTAAGGCTATTTTGTGATTTTACCAAAGTTGAGGGGGCACAACTGCCCACCCACAACTATACGTGGCTCCGCCACCGGTTGTATACATGGGGTCGAGTGAGAAACACAGCTATCTTGTGCAATATATGTAATGTAAAGCCTGCATGAAAGAAAAATTGACTTCTAAATAGGACAAAACAATGTAGCCAATCCTTGCTCCACATTGATGTGGAGTTTTTCATAAGCCAACAGGGTCTTCTGGTCACATCTGTACGTTCCTTTTCCGCTGGCCAGAAGCTCTCCATCTACGTCTATGATCCCTTCCTTGGATGGATCATCATTTCGCGGACCAGGCTCCAAAATGAAAGCCTTCACCTGCAGATATGGAATAAGTAAAGCAATCTGGATAGCCACAGGAGTCCAAACTTAAAGCCTACTCTAAAGTACAAACTACATTTTTTCTTCCTCCTCAGCTCCCCCTTCATTCTTAGGGTGGGTCATTGTATGGTTGAAATGGTCTTCAAAAAATTTCTCTGAGATCCTCATAAATATCACTAAAAAATTTGAAAGAGAAACAACTCCACCCATCAAAAGCACCACATGCTTTTCTATGTAAGATAAACAATAATGAAATAGAAACAGAGAAAAATTTCCCCCTTCAATGATGGTATTGCATTGAATACTTCAGAAACAGTCAAGACTTGATTAAATTAAAGGACCAGAATACAGAAGGATTTAGGTTTAAAACGGGGAACTCACCTTAAGGTACTGGACGTGTGGCGATTTAACATGACCACCATTATTCAGTTCAGTCATCAATCTTAGCAACCCCAACCGGGTGCAGTCTTTTACCATAATCAAGTCCAGATAACCATCTGAAAACTGTAATCAAGCAGAGGAAGAAAGAACCAAGAAGTTAAACATTTGCAAATCACTCAGCAAAAATACTTGAAACAGAAGTCTGACTGCAGCCCCAAATCTTTCATGGAAGAGAGAGAGAAAGAGGTGGATTTGGAAAAGATAAGGTTTCCAATAATTGGAAAACAAAGCAAAGACTGCACTTGAAAAGAAAAGAAGGAAAAAGCAAAAAAATTACGAAGAAGAAAAAGAGTACAAAAACAATTTCAGCAATAAGGAAAATATTCTGACACAGGATGCCCACAACAATCACATATTTTATACTTCTTAGCGTTGGAAAACACATGATTCAGTGAAATCACCAGTAGATTAAGAACTAAGTTGAACCTGACCTTAGCATCAGGAGCGGCCATGGTGTCTTCCCCTCCCCAAGGTACATTATGAAGCCAGATTGAAACAAAAGGTCCGTCAACCTTCCGCCAGTTTAGGTTCTTCATGTCAATATCAGCACCTTGATAGCCATTTTGCTGACCATTGATGAGCAACTTATCAGTTCCATCTTCACTGGGAATGACTTCACCAGTAGATTCACATTCTATGCTGGTAACTTCTCCACAAGCCTCATATCCTGGTGCAGGGACAAACTTTATGCAACCGTTGTACTTCCTCAGACAAAATATTCGCTGAATGGCCTGAAAATGAGACACAAAGATCAGGGAAACAGCCTCTTTTTCTTGCTTCTTCCTATCCTATCAGGGTAAAGCAAAGGAGTGCAACTGATACTATATTTACAGAAAAGATATTTATTAACTCCCAATATCATCCATGACCCCAGAGCAAAAGAAAAATGAAACCCCTTACTGGCGATAGTTGGATAAAGTGAGCATTGCGAAAAAGGGACATGCTATATGTAACAACGCCTACATTTCTAAAGGATTGATGGTCATGATAATGATTCTCTTGTGTTTCAACTTTCATAAGTCATTTTTCTAATTAATACAATCTTCTTCAGCAAAATAATCAGATTGAAACCAAACTGATAGGCGCATTCAAGTGTAGAACACTATCGATGATTTTGTTAATTATTTTTCAACTGAAGAGTATAATCTGAACTTAAACAAATTAGCCAAATTTTTTAAAGGCAAAATCCTGCAAAACCATAAGCTGCGGGGATAACAGGCAAAAAAGGAGTTATATTAGCAATGAAAAGTACAAAGACTGCTTAGACTTGCAACAATATTTTAGATATTCAATCAGTTTCATCTTGTGCACCATCACATTCAGAAAACATCTGATAAAGATCTGAGACTAGTTAATACAGGGAACATATCCACACGGAATAAAGAACTTGGGCAGCTGTAAAGGCGAATTGACAAGCAATAAGGGAGAAACTCGTTGTAGTATTGTATCATTTATGTAATTTATTATGATGAAAATATAGACTCATGCAATACATCTATTACCAGATGTGGTTTCAAGATCCAAATGTATCAGGAGCTCAAGAGGGTAGGCACATACTTCACATATTTCAATAGAACTTTAAAAATGAAACACATAAAAAATAGAAAAAAGAGGTTCAAAGACTCACATAAAAGTCAATGCGGGCACTACCCATCCATCTGTATTTCTCAGATTCAATGTCAATATCACCCACCAGACCTTAGAAAAGTGATTGTGAAACATGAACAAGTACGTACAATTTAGTCATTAATCTATCTAAGAAATTATTTCAAAATAATGAAAGTGTAACAGAAATTATTGCTGCACCCCAAGCGAGCATCAGCACACTGAAAAATTTGGTCTGCCCCTGGGAAATGGTAGCCACATCGAGTGAACGCCTATGCCCTGACAGATATTGAGCATAGAGAAGACTTCTTAAGTGAAAATTTTGAGACTTGAGAGGAGTTACAGGACAAAAATGTTAATATTATCTTTAACATGTATAACTGAAGATTTTGGAGCAACCTTGAATTATAGAAAGAACAGCATTAGCTGGTGTGCAAGGTTCACTGGCTGAATCCAGTAACGACTTTGCCATTCCATTTCCAGTTCCTGCATCCAAAAACCATGTAAGTTCCCAACATATAACCTGTAGATGAAATTTCTGGCATCATTTTCTGTGCAATCAATTGCTACTTTCATTGACATTTTCTTTTCAGCGGTAGGAGATAGAAACGGTTTGTAAAAGTAGAAATATATTCTGTTTCTTTTATCAAATTGTTATTGAAATGAAAAGAAACAAATAAACGACAAACCTGCAGGCACTACCCCAAGAGGCATGGTTATTGCAGTTTTCCAATCCCCCCTTTCAAGCAGTCCATTTATTACCTACTAAGGTAGCAATATAAGAATTAAAAGCTCAAAAATTCCCCCATTATGTGAACAGTTTGCAAAAACTTAAAACAACTTAAGCTACATTATAAACTTGAGCATCTGAACGGTAAGCACCAGAGAAAATATATCAGCATGTTCAAGATACTTCCTTTCTTCAGGATATGGCAATTTAGTGAATGCATGAGTTATGTAAGGGATATCTCAGGAGCTGGTTGTGTTTCTGAAAGGAACCAAATGTTGATATTGTGCAATGGTTCATTATGCAGCATTGGTACTGTTATAGAACAGAATGCTCAAATTATAACAGGAGAAAAGCCTTTACCAAAATTACAATAAACCACCCTTTATCCATCTGAACTCTTTAAGCACAGACCAAACTGACCCTCAAAATCCTTCTGCTGAGGGAAATTCTGTAACAAATCATTATGCAGTCCAAGGTGACAAACTTACCTCAACTAAAATTCCATCCCCACTCACACAGACAATTCCGTCATACTTTGGTAGCTCCAACGAGAGAGCAATTTCCTTGGCATGTAGCCGGTACTGAGTTTCTGTCATATCAGGAGATAATTAGCAGGCAATCACCAATCCTATAACAGTATTCTGCACACAAAAGATTAATTACTAACAGATTAGACACATGGAGAAACATATAAAATCATTCACCTTGCACTGTGATTTCGATATTGGCATCCTCCAGAAGTGGCTTTACAAAATCAAGAAAAATTTTTGAAGCAGATCTCTTCCCTCCATATGGATTTACAAGCACAAATAGCCTCTTAGGCCGACCTAATCATCCAGACGAAAATAACATTTGCTTAGTTATTCGGGGAACAAAGACAAAAGTCAACTAAGGTAGGGCTCAAATGAAAAACATGCTACTTGATACACAAATAGCTCGTCTTCATAAAATCTAATTGTGAGATTATTTTGTCAAGTAATAAAACCAAGGCCGATCAGTAATTAGTGCTCATTAACTTTCAAAGCTAGCATATAACTCACATATAGGCAACTAAAGCTGTACTTGAATCGACCTCTGACCCATAAGAACTTCTCAAGTTCAGCTCCAAAAAAATAAACAAGCCAATCTCAAACAGAATTTTAAGATTGTTAAATATGTAATCTCAACCTCCACAAAATAAGGTGGCGGCAATAAGGCCTTCTTTACACGGCAACACTAAACACTAAGGCACTCACACGTCCATACAACTAGCAAAAGCATCTATATCCTTGCAGATTAACATAGTTTAATATCTTCATTTGATCACAAAGCTACTACAATTCAAAATTGGGTGCTAAGATTAAGACAAAGAAATGATCAAATTGCACTAGAATCAATTTCATACTACAGATCACAATCGAAATGACAAAACCTATATTTCAAACTTCAACTCGTAAATTAAAGTAATCACACATCAAAGCTTTCCAAAAGAATAAAAGAAAAACGAAAGGGTGCTGTTCCATAACTCAAGCAACGTATAAATACCCGTTAAGAAAATAACTAAAGGTCCTTTTACCGAGAGAATCAATGTAGTTTTGGAGATTGTCACACCAAAGCCGAAGGAGATCATCGGATAACGGCTCAAAAGTGAAATTTTTCCTCACAAGAGCGCCTTTGTTGCCTCCACAGCAGATTCCAGCTCCCGTTTCAACAATTGTCCTAATTTTAATTTTTGAGCCATTCACTACAAATCCGAGAATCTCTTTCTCCACAACCAGGCAACGATCTGACCACCGGAGTTGACCGTTGACGGTGAGAGTCATCAGCGTCACAACGCCGTTGATTTTTACCCGGTCAGAGAACAGAGCCTCAGGGGCTCTACTCTGCTCCATCTCTCCTGAGTGGTCTTCACTCCGTCTTCCATCTCCACTCGTTTATTTTTATGGAAGCTGTATCAAATCGGTTCGGCCGGTTCAGATTAGACCGGATTTCAGAACGAAAGTTCAACGATATTTTGAGTTTCGGAGTTTACAAGGTTAGTTGGTCGAGCAAAGATACTATGCTCCTGGTAGCTTTAATCTATAGCCTTAGAGCCGTTAAATAATCAGATATCTTGATAATTGGGACCAAAATCTGAATCCAACGGTGAGCGATTTAAGTCGTATGAGATGCTTGCTAGTACCGGTACAAAGAAGCACATGAATTTGGATTCAAATTTAAAAACATGCTCGGATAAGGTTATCTAATTGTCAGCACTAATTTTTTGAGTTTCAAAGATTAATCTATCCTGCACAAATCAAAACAAGTTTTTCATTCCCGATCGAAAAAGGAAATTTATGGATAATTTTTTTTTAATACATCGTATCCTCCTTCTTATCTTTTTTTTTTTTAGAAAATTATGATAAGGGTTTGATTCTATTTCACCACTGTATAAAAACACATTCTTCAATTTTTTTTTTGAAAAAAGGTTCATAATGGCAATGTCATTTATGCAGTTTGGTGTAACTACTGGATAATAAATTTTTAAGTTTACAAATTTGAAAAATAACAAATACAACAGCAAATTTAGCTTTCATGGCGTCCCCTCTTCAAGCACCCCATTACTCTTCGTTCATGTGTGTCTTTGTAAGTCTCAAACCAATTTTCTAGAAGCCTATATAAGTTTTAAATACATCTATATGACGTCGATAAAAATGATAATGTTCAATAGATCATATTTGAGAAATAGGATTTTCTACAAGTCAAGTTCTTATAAAAATTAAAACTTAATTTACTATCCCTAAACAAAAAAATCCAAAAATTTAAGGGTTCAGAAACTAAATGAAAATAACACTTTAAAAACTAATTAGCAAAGAATGCACCATTTCATCCTTGTAAGCAAATGTACTATAGAAAAGTTTGTGCATAACATAAAAAATCATTAGAGTAAGTTAGAATAGGTATTGCCTTTTGTTTTAAAAAATATTATTTATAAAATATATCATAAATGCCTTTTTAAAAAAATAATGTTTGGATTAGCTAGTTTTTCAAATGTAATGCTATATTAACACATTTCAAAAATACCTTAAAAAATATCTAATTTATACAATCTTCGACTCTGTTTGGATTAACCTATTTTTTAAAAACTAATTTTTAAATACAATATTATAATAATACACAAATAAAAATAATTCAAAAAATCTATCATCTATACAATGTATCAAAACAACTCACAAATATATACAAAAAAATTTTAAAAATTAATTTTATAACATTTTCCACCTATTATCACCACCTGCCGCCACAGCCACCACCGCCACAGATTAGACCAGATTACAGAACGAAAGTTCAACGATATTTTGAGTTTCGGAGTTTACGAAGGTTAGTTGGTTGGTTGAACAATAATCCTATGCTTCTGGGTAGCTTTGATCTATAGCCTTAGAGCCGTTAAATAATCAGATCTCTTGATAATCGGGACCAAAATCTGAATCCAGCGGTGAGAGATTTAAATCATTTGAGATGTTTGCTAGTACCGGTACAAAGAAGCACATGGATTTGGATTCAAATTTAAAGGCGTGCTCGGATAAGGTTATCTAATTGTTAGTACGAGAGTTTAAAAGTCAGAATTGGTTTTTTGAATTTTAAAGATTAATCTATCATACACAAATCAAAACAACCTTTTCATCTCTGATCGAAAAAAGAGATTTATGGATAATTTTTTTAATACACCATATCATCTTTCTTATCTTTTATTTTTTTTGGAAAATTATGATAAGGGTTTGATTATATTTCACCACAGTATAAAAGCACATCCTTCAAATTTTTTTTTGAAAAAAGGTTCATAATGGCAATGTCATATATGTAGTTTGGTGTAACTACTAGATGATAAATTTTTGAGTTTAAAAAATTGAAAATTAACTAATACAACAGAAAATTTAGCCTTCATGCCGTCCTCTCTTCAAGCACCCCATTACTCTTCGTTCATGTGTATCTTTGTAAGTGTCAAACCAATTTTCTAGAAGCATATATAAGTTTTAGATACATCTATATGATGTCGATAAAAATTATAATGTTCAATAGATCATATTTGAGAAATAGGATTTTCTACGAGTCATGTTCTTATGAAAATTAAAACTTAATTTACTATCCCTAAACAAAAAATCCAAAAATTTAAGGGTTCAGAAACAAAATGAAAAGAATACACTTTAAAAACTAATTAGCAAAGAGTGCACCATTTCATCCTTGTAAGCAAATGTACCATAGAAAAGTTTGTGCATAACATAAAAAATCATTAGAGTAAGTTATAATAGGTATTGTCTTTTGTATCAGAAAATATTATTTGTAAAATATATCATAAATGCCTTTTTAAAAAAATAATGTTTGGATTAGCAAGTTTTTCAAATGTAATACTATAGTAACACTAGGGTTGGCAATGAGGGCACCCGCCCCGGGGGGTAGAAATGGGGTGAGGGATGGGGCGGGGGCAAAATATTTCCCCCCGCCTTAAAATGGGGCGGGGGATGGGGCAACATACACCCGCCCCACGCAAAAAAAAAATTAATATATATATATATATATATATATATAGACACACATACACATAAAACAACCCTAAATTTCCTAAAGCTGCTCCTTTACATCATCTGCCGACTGTCGCACGGTCTGGACCTTCCACCCTCTTTGTTCTGCATTCTTCTTCACGCTTTGCTTTCATCCGCTCTTGAATCCTTTATAGGTTTGCTCCCTTATCATTCTTATCTTGATAGATTAATGAAGAACGCATGGTGAATAAATGATTGCATCTGTGTCAATCCCTTTGCCGTGGTGCTTAAAGCTTAAGATTCCATTTTTGTCAATTTTTGTCAATTTCTTTAGATGTCTCTTTCCTTTGCCGTAGGCTGTGGCACTTAAAACTTACTTTTGTTTTTCTAATACTTCACGTTTAGGTTGTTGGAGATTAAGAACTACCAATTGTAGTTTTGCTATTTGATTTTTCAACTGATTTCCATCGTCTCACAAAATCATCCCGTTGTTTCTGGTCTTTTCCTTTGACTTGGGTTGGTTCATTTTGGGCATTTTTTTTATGGGTAGATTGAGAACTCTAGTTGATGGAGTTTGATTTATTGTGCCATTTGCTTTTTTTGTGATCAGTCCATTTATTGTGCTATTTGCTTTTTTGTATTTGTAGATTTCTTATCACAATGAACCAGTCCGAAAATGTAATTGCATCTGAATAGGGGGATAATTCATCAACTCCACAATCAATGAATGTTGAATCAATTTACTTGACAGATGCAGTAGAAAAAAATGAATATGAAATTGAAGGAGGAAAAAGAAAATTAAAATCGAAAGTTTGGGCACATTTTGATAGAGAGAAAGGTGAAGATGGCATTTTTTATGGTGTGTGCAAGTATGAGACAGGTAGCACTCATGGATATAATTTAACTTCTACTTTTAAATTTATATAATTTTTTTTTGCATTTCTTTATTTAGTAAATCAGTGGTTTTTTTTTTGTTTTTGTGCAGCTACTTGCTCTACCTCGGAAGGGATGTCATACATTGTTGGATGAAGAAGATGATGTTGATTGTGTTACTGAATAGGTATTAAAGAAATTTGATTCATCTAAATTATTTTTCTCCAATTTTTTGTTATACACTATAGTATGGTGACAAGATTCTTCTTTTATTTTAACATCAAATGTCAAAGTTACTTTATCAAGTGAGTTATCACATCTCGAGATTGATGAAGAGCAAATGTTCTGAAGTTGTTGAGTTGTATTAATGAAGAGAAAAGTTGGATTTATTGTTAAGTGTTTTTAGTTTGTTGAATTCTGAGTTGTTAAATCCTTTTAGATAGCCATGGATATAACTTATTATGGACGGGTCATCTTTAACTAATTAGTTCAGGAGACCTGTGAATGCTATTACTTAATGGGAAAAGCTCTACGTTGCTGTAAAGCTATGCTGAGGTTTTGGATATGAATCTCTGGCATCTTATGTACTAATACTCATTTTACGACAATTAAATGGTTTAAGATTTTAGTATTATATAAAAAAAAGAGTTAATTTGACATGGAAACGGAGGACCGTCGGGGAAACGGGGCGGGGGACGGGGGGAGTTATTTGACAACGGGGCGGGGGATGGGGGAAGGATCCTCCACCTCACCCCCGCCCCATTGCCATCCCTAGTAACATATTTTGAAAATACCTTAAAAAATATCTAATTTATACAATTTTCGACACTGTTTGAATTGACGTATTTTTTAAAAACTAGTTTTTAAATACAATATTACAATAATACACAAATAAAAATAATCTAAAAAATATCTCATCTATACAATGCATCAAAAACAACTCACAAATATAGACAAAAAATTTTTAAAAAAAATTATAACATTTTCCACCTATTATCACCACCTGTCGCCACAGTCGCCACCGCCGTAGATTAGACCGGATTTCGGAATGAAAGTTCAACGATATTTTGAGTTTTGGAGTTTACGAAGGTTAGTTGGTTGGTCGAGCAATGATCCTACGCTTCTGGATAGCTTTGATCTTTAGACTTTGAGCCGTTAAATAATCAGATCTCTTGATAATTGGGACTAAAATCTAAGTCCAATGGTGAGGGATTTAAGTCGTATGAGATATTTGCTAGTACCGCTACAAAGAAGCACATGGATTTGGATTCAAATTTTAAGACGTGCTTGGATAATGTTATCTAATTGTTAGTATAAGAGTTTAAAAGTTAGTACTGATTTTTTGAGTTTCAAAGAGTAATCTATGATGCACAAATCAAAACAAGCTTTTCATCTCCGACCAAAAAAGGAGATTTATGGATAATTTTTTTTAATACACCATATCATCTTTCTTATCTTTTTTTTTTTTTGAAAAATTATGATAAGGGTTTGATTCTATCTCACCACTGTATAAAAATGCATACTTCAATTTTTTTTTTGAAAAAAGGTTCATAAAGGCAATGTCATATATGTAGTTTCGTGTAACTACTGGCTGATAAATTTTTAAGTTAAAAAAATTGAAAATTAAAAAATATAACAGGAAATTTAGCCATCATGACGTCTCCTCTTCAAGCACCCCATTACTCTTCGTTCATGTGTATCTTTGTAAATTTCAAACCAATTTTCCAGAAGCATATATAAGTTTTAGATACATCTATATAACGTCAATAAAAGTGATAAAGTTTAGATCATATTTGAGAAATAGGATTTTCTACGAGTCACGTTCTTATTAAAATTAAAACTTAATTTACTATTCCTACACAAAAAACCCAAAAATTTAAGGGTTCAAAAACTGAATGAAAAGAATACACTTTAAAAACTAATTAGCAAAGAGTGCACCATTTCATCCTTGTAAGCAAATGTACCATAGAAAAGTTTGTACATAACATAAAAAATCATGAGACTAAGTTAGAATGGGTATTGTTTTTTGTTTAAAAAAATATTATTTATACAATATATCATAAATGCCTTTTTAAAAAAAAGAATGTTTGGATTAGCTAGTTTTTCAAATGTAATGCTATAGTAACACATTTCGAAAATACCTTTAAAATATCTAATTTATACAATCTTCGACTCTGTTTGGATTGACCTATTTTTTAAAAATCATTTTTTAAATACAATGTTACAATAATACATAAATAAAAATAATTTAAAAAATATCTCATCTATACAATGTATCAAAAACAACTCACAAATATAGACAAAAAATTTTAAAAAATAAATTTCATAACATTTTTCACCAATTATCACCACCTGTCGCCACAGCCACCACTGCCGCAGATTAGACCGGATTTCGGAACGAAAGTTCAACGATATTTTGAGTTTCGGAGTTTACGAAAGTTAGTTGGTTGGTCGAGCAATTATCCTATGCTTCTAGATAGCTTTGATCTATAGCCTTAGAGCCGTTAAATAATTAGATCTCTTGATAAGTAGGACCAAAATCTGAATCCAACGGTGAGGGATTTAAGTCGTATGAGATGTTTGCTAGTGCTGCGACAAAGAAGCACATGGATTTTTATTAAAATTTAAAGACGTGCTCGGATAAGGTTATCTAATTGTTGGTACGAAAGTTTAAAAGTCAGTACAGCTTTTTTGAGTTTTAAAGATTAATCTATCATGCACAAATCAAAACAAGCTTTTCATCTCCGACCGAAAAGGGAGATTTATGGATAATTTTTTTTAATACACCATATCATCTTTCTTATCTTTTTTTTTTTGGAAAATTATGATAAGGGTTTGATTCTATCTCACCACCGTATAAAAATGCATCCTTCAATTTTTTTTTGAAAAAAGGTTCATAATGGCAATGTCATATATGCAGTTTGGTGTAACTACTGGATGATAAATTTTTAAGTTTAAAAATTTGAAAAATAACAAATACAACAGCAAATTTAGCTTTCATGGTGTCCCCTCTTCAAGCACCCCATTACTCTTCGTTCATGTGTGTCTTTGTAAGTCTCAAACCAATTTTCTAGAAGCATATATAAGTTTTAGATACATCTATACGACGTCAATAAAAATGATAATGTTCAATAGATCATATTTGAGAGATAAGATTTTCTACGAGTCACGTTCTTATGAAAATTAAAACTTAATTTACTATCCCTAAACAAAAAATCCAAAAATTGAAGGGTTTAGAAACTAAATTGAAAAGAACACATTTTAAAAACTAATTAGCAAAGAGTGCACCATTTCATCCTTGTAAGCAAATGTACCATAGAAAAGATTGTGCATAACATAAAAAATTATTAGACTAACTTAGAATAGGTATTGTCTTTTGTTTAAAAAAATATTATTTATAAAATATATCATAAATGCCTTTTTAAAAAAATAAAGTTTGGATTAGCAAGTTTTTCAAATGTAATGCTATAGTAACACATTTCAAAAATATCTAATTTATACAATCTTCGACTTTGTTTGGATTGATCTATTTTTAAAAAAACTAATTTTTTAAATATATATTACAACAATACACAAATAAAAATAATTCAAAAAATATCTCATCTATAAAATGTATCAAAAACAACTCACAAGTATAGACAAAAAAATAAATTTGATAACACTTTCTACCTTTATCACCACCTGCCGCAGATTAGACTGGATTTCAGAACGAAAGTTCAATGATATTTTGAGTTTCGGAGTTTACGAAAGTTAGTTGCTTGGTCGAGCAATGATCCTATGCTTCTGGGTAGCTTTGATCTATAGCCTTAGAGCCGTTAAATAATCAGATCTCTTGATAAGTGGGACCAAAATCTGAATCCAACGGTGAGGGATTTAAGTCGTATGAGATGTTTGCTAGTGCTGCGACAAAGAAGCACATGGATTTTTATTAAAATTTAAAGACGTGCTCGGATAAGGTTATCTAATTGTTGGTACGAAAGTTTAAAAGTCAGTACAGCTTTTTTGAGTTTTAAAGATTAATCTATCATGCACAAATCAAAACAAGCTTTTCATCTCCGACCGAAAAGGGAGATTTATGGATAATTTTTTTTAATACACCATATCATCTTTCTTATCTTTTTTTTTTTGGAAAATTATGATAAGGGTTTGATTCTATCTCACCACCGTATAAAAATGCATCCTTCAATTTTTTTTTGAAAAAAGGTTCATAATGGCAATGTCATATATGCAGTTTGGTGTAACTACTGGATGATAAATTTTTAAGTTTAAAAAATTGATAATTAACAAATACAATAGAAAATTTAGCCTTCATGACGCCCCCTCTTCAAGCACCCCATTACTCTTCGTTCAGGTGTATCTTTGTAAGTCTCAAACCAATTTTCTAGAAGCATATATAAGTTTTAGATGCATCCATATGACGTCGATAAAAATGATAATGTTCAATAGATCGTATTTGAGAAATAGGATTTTCTACGAGTCACGTTCTTATGAAAATTAAAACTTAATTTACTATCCCTAAACAAAAAATCCAAAAATGTAAGGGTTCAGAAACTAAATGAAAAGAACACATTTTAAAAACTAATTGGCAAAGAGTGCACCATTTCATCCTTGTAAGCAAATGTACCATAGAAAAGATTGTGCATAACATAAAAAATTATTAGGCTAACTTAGAATAGGTATTGTCTTTTGTTTAAAAAATATTATTTATAAAATATATCATAAATGCCTTTTTAAAAAAATAAAGTTTGGATTAGCAAGTTTTTCAAATGTAATGCTATAGTAACACATTTCAAAAATATCTAATTTATACAATCTTCGACTTTGTTTGGATTGATCTATTTTTTAAAAAACTAATTTTTAAAATATAATGTTACAACAATACACAAATAAAAATAATTCAAAAAATATCTCATCTATAAAATGTATCAAAAACAACTCACAAGTATAGACAAAAAAATAAATTTGATAACACTTTCTACCTTTATCACCACCTGCCGCAGATTAGACTGGATTTCAGAACGAAAGTTCAACGATATTTTGAGTTTCGGAGTTTACGAAAGTTAGTTGCTTGGTCGAGCAATGATCCTATGCTTCTGGGTAGCTTTGATCTATAGCCTTAGAGCCGTTAAATAATCAGATCTCTTGATAAGTGGGACCAAAATCTGAATCCAACGGTGAGGGATTTAAGTCGTATGAGATGTTTGCTAGTGCTGCGACAAAGAAGCACATGGATTTTTATTAAAATTTAAAGACGTGCTCGGATAAGGTTATCTAATTGTTGGTACGAAAGTTTAAAAGTCAGTACAGCTTTTTTGAGTTTTAAAGATTAATCTATCATGCACAAATCAAAACAAGCTTTTCATCTCCGACCGAAAAGGGAGATTTATGGATAATTTTTTTTAATACACCATATCATCTTTCTTATCTTTTTTTTTTTGGAAAATTATGATAAGGGTTTGATTCTATCTCACCACCGTATAAAAATGCATCCTTCAATTTTTTTTTGAAAAAAGGTTCATAATGGCAATGTCATATATGCAGTTTGGTGTAACTACTGGATGATAAATTTTTAAGTTTAAAAAATTGATAATTAACAAATACAATAGAAAATTTAGCCTTCATGACGCCCCCTCTTCAAGCACCCCATTACTCTTCGTTCAGGTGTATCTTTGTAAGTCTCAAACCAATTTTCTAGAAGCATATATAAGTTTTAGATGCATCCATATGACGTCGATAAAAATGATAATGTTCAATAGATCGTATTTGAGAAATAGGATTTTCTACGAGTCACGTTCTTATGAAAATTAAAACTTAATTTACTATCCCTAAACAAAAAATCCAAAAATGTAAGGGTTCAGAAACTAAATGAAAAGAACACATTTTAAAAACTAATTGGCAAAGAGTGCACCATTTCATCCTTGTAAGCAAATGTACCATAGAAAAGTTTGTGCATAACATAAAAATCATTAGACTAACTTAGAATAGGTATAGTCTTTTGTTTAAAAAAATATTATTTATAAAATATATCATAAATGCCTTTTTAAAAAAATAAAGTTTAGATTAGCAAGTTTTTCAAATGTAATTTTGTAGTAACACATTTCAAAAATATCTTAAAAAAATCTAATTTATACAATTTTTAACTCTGTTTGGATTGACCTATTTTTTAAAAAACTAATTTTTAAAATATAATGTTACAATAATACACAAATAAAAATAATCCAAAAAATATCTCATCTATACAATGCATCAAAAACAACTCTCAAATAGAGACAAAAAATTTTAAAAAAAATTTATAACATTTTCCACCTATTATCACCACCTGTCGCCACCACCATAGATTAGACCAGATTTCAGAATGAAAGTTCAACAATATTTTGAGTTTTGGAGTTTACGAAGGTTAGTTGGTTGGTCGAGCAATGATCCTACGCTTCTGGATAGCTTTGATCTATAGACTTTGAGCCGTTAAATAATCAGATCTCTTGATAATTGGGACCAAAATCTAAGTCCAATGGTGAGGGATTTAAGTCGTATGAGATGTTTGCTAGTACCGTTACAAAGAAGCACATGGATTTGGATTCAAATTTTAAGACGTTGGATAAGGTTATCTAATTGTTATACAAGAGTTTAAAAGTTAGTACTGGTTTTTTGAGTTTCAAAGATTAATCTATCATGCACAAATCAAAACAAGCTTTTCATCTCCGACCGAAAAAGGAGATTTATGGATAATTTTTTTTAATACACCATATCATCTTTCTTATCTTTTTTTTTTTTGGAAAATTATGATAAGGGTTTGATTCTATCTCACCACTGTATAAAAATGCATACTTCAATTTTTTTTTGAAAAAAAGGTTCATAATGGCAATGTCATATATGCAGTTTGGTGTAACTACTGGATGATAAATTTTTCAGTTTAAAAAATTGAAAATTAACAAATACAACAGGAAATTTAGCCTTCATGACGTCCCCTCTTGACGCACCCCATTACTCTTCGTTCATGTGTATCTTTGTAAGTTTCAAACCAATTTTCTAGAAGCATATATAAGTTTTAGATGCATTTATATGACGTCGATAAAAATGATAATGTTCAATAGATCATATTTGAGAAATAGGATTTTCTACGAGTCACGTTCTTATGAAAATTAAAACTTAATTTACTATCCCTAAACAAAAAATCCAAAAATTTAAGGGTTTAGAAACTAAATGAAAAGAACATATTTTAAAAACTAATTAGCAAAGAATGCACCATTTCATCCTTGTAAGCAAATGTACCATAGAAAAGTTTGTGCATAACATAAAAAATCATTAGAGTAAGTTAGAATAGGTGTTGTCTTTTGTTTAAAAAAATTATTATTTATAAAATATATCATAAATGCCTTTTTAAAAAAAATAATGTTTGGATTAGCAAGTTTTTCAAATGTAATGCTATAGTAACACATTTCAAAAATATCTTAAAAAATATCTAATTTATACAATCTTCAATCCTATTTAGATTGACCTATTTTTTAAAAACTAGTTTTTTAAATACAATGTTACAATAATACACAAATAAAAACAATTCAAAAAATATCTCATCTATACAATGTATCAAAAACAACTCATAAATATGTACAAAAAAATTTTAAAAAAAAATTGATAACATTTTCCACCTATTATCACCACCTGCTGTTGCAGCCACCACCCTTTCCCTCTTTCTTCTCCTCTTTTCCCCTTCTCTTGTCCTTCTCCCTTTCCCTTCCTTCCCATCCCCTAGACCTCCCCTTTCCCCTCGATCCAATCGAGACGAAATCAAGGCCTCTAGTTATGGCCAGAAGATCGCAATTTTTTTTGTCGCGATCTGGCTGCGACCAGTTTGAGGAGTAGAGGGGAGGACCGGATGAAGAGGGAAGGAGAAGAGGGGATGAGGAAGAAGGAGGAGAGAGGGAGTAGCGGTGGCGGTGGTTGTGAGTGGTACTATAAATTTTTAAAAAGTACTCTAAAAATATTTTAATTTTAAAAGGTACCTCAAAATATATTTCAAAAAAATCACAAAAAACATTTACAATAAAAGTTTTTCATATATACTAATATAGTAAAATATTTCAAAAATATTCCCAAAAATAGTTAATTCAAATGGAGTTCTGACAAAAATTAAAAAAAAGATGAACAAAAATATACCAAATCCTATTGCCCAATTTTTTTTCTACCCCCACCCAAACCCTCACCTCCTTCTTCCTCTATTTTTCTCCCCATCATTTCTTCTTCTCCCTCTCGCTTTTCCTCCTTTTCTCTTCTTCTTCCTCTTTCCTCTTGCCCTCCTTCCCCTCCCTTCTAACAATAAAGAAGTGTTACAAATGTTTTCAACTGATGTGAACAGCCATGCAACTGTGCCAAACTGATCACATGGAAGAAATGAGGATGTAGGGGAGGGAGAAGGAGAAAAGAAAGGGAAAAGAGAAAGAGGGAGAGAGAGGAGAAGGAGGGAAAGGGTTGGTGGCAGTGGAAGAGAGAGGACGGAAGGGACGGTGATAGTGATAGGTGGTACTGTGTGGTGGGAAATTTTTAAAAATTTTTAATTATTCTAATAAAATTTTAAGTTTTAAAAACACCCTAAACATATAATTATTGTAAAAGTTTTTGATATGCAATTTTACAGTGTAATATTTAAAAAAACACTAATAAAAATAGAAACACCTAATCCATACTACCAGAGTTATTCCTATAAAATAAGTTGCTCATTACCTAACCTTGCTCCAAAAAGTAGGCAAACGATACTGCTAGAGCTAATACCTTCTTGATAGAGCAAGATTTATGCAAATACCAGCATTACCCTCACTAGTTAACTCCATATATTCTCACTGATTTTGTTAGACCTATTATCCACCAATTACTCATTTTTTTCCTCTTTCTCATTAACATTACAATGTTTTGTCTGCTTTCTCACTTCCTCTCCAATCCTGCATTCTAATCTCTCATCATCTTTCCTATTTTATAATTTCTTTTCATTTTCTTGAAACTTTTGCAACATATGGTTCAAGATCTTTGCATAATACTCTTCTCTGCTCCACTCTTGCTATTTTTCTATCACCATCAGTATATTTTTATTGGCCTTTTGGAGTGACCATAAATTTTGATTAAATTTGCAATGCAATTTTGTTGCAATTTTTTGGAGGGTATATTATGTTTTTTATTCTTTTTTTTTTTTTAATTAAAGATGATGGGAAAATTGTCTGACTGTTATTATGATGTCATTCGAACTAATCTTGTGAAATATGCAACATATTTTATTTCTTTGAATTTTGTTTGTTTATTGTACTAGTGTGCAGTTGATATTATTATAAACTTCACTATCCTTTCCACTTTTCTAATTATATACATCTTGACTTCAACATGTGTCCATATTTTCTAATAACTAGATTAAAGTTAGTTTAAATTGCATTACATTTTATATCCCATGAATATTGAAGGAAAAGTATGTCTATGTTTTTTTGGATTATTTTCATTTTAGATTGTTAGTTGTTCAAGTTAAATCATATTGTATTTGCAAAAAAAAAAAAATTTAAATACAACTTCGAAAATAAAAAAATAAACTAAAAGAATTACAATATAAGAAAAAATATGATAAAAACTCAAAATCAAATCAATGAGCTATGAAAATAATAGATAAATAAATTAAAGAGGGTAAAGAAGTAGGCAAGCTATTCAATTAATTAGAAAGAAAAGAAAATGAGTAATTAGTGGTTAATGAATCTTTTTTTTTTTTTTTTTGAAAAAAGTGGATCTGACAATGGGTTAACTAGTAAGAATAATGTTGATATTTGAATAAATATTCCTCTGACAAAAAAATTTGAGCTCAGGCAGCATCGCCAGCCCAAAACGGAAGACAAAAAAAAAGAAGGAAAAAAGTCACCCAGCCACTAGCTCTTTCTACAAAATTTTCCCAGTTTATTGAACCAAAGTACCAAACTATAAAATGGGAGACCAAGGTACAACATCATAAGAAGAAAGTACGACTCGTCAAAAGCGTATACCCTAGTCAACAATAAGTTCGTTACTGATTACTCCAAGAAAGCCCGAGTACCAACCAGTTGTGCTCCGCCATGGAAGAAGCCGAAGCGGTGCCTTCACAAGCTGACGCGCGAAGAGGAGCCCGCCATATCAAGAAAAGAGCCCTCAAGAACAAAGCCCTTTCAGTCTCCTTCAATGAAAAGGACCTCAAGTACTCTTTCTTCTTCTGTTTTCAAAATTTTCACTGCTTCGAGTTTAAAGTTCTACGCCATTTTTTTTTTTTTTTTCAAATTTTGAGCTTTTCGATTTTTTTTAAATCAATTGTAGGGATTTTGTAACTGGGTTTCACAAGAGGAAGAAGAAGAGAAGAAGAGAAGCACAGCAAAAATTACAGGAAGCTGAGCGCCGAAAGCGGATTGAAGCCCGCAAAAAGGTTCAATTTTTATCCTGTTCGAGTTATTCTTTTTATTTTGTTTGTTTTTCTTTCTGGAATAGGTATAGGTGATTAGTTTTTAAAATGCTTTATTTGTATGGTGGTACTTGAATTCTAAACTTGCGTACTTTCATGGGCCTATTTAAGTGGCTTAAAAGTAATGCAATTATTTGCTTCAATTCAGTGAATGGTGCTTTAGGAATTAGGACTTCATTTTTGAGGTTGCGTATTGATTGTATTTGGTTGTGAATACCTTAGATATACTGAAAAATGGAGTGTTTTTATAGTTGTCATTTGCTAATGGAGGGCAGTTTAGATGATTTAATTATAGTTTTCTAAAGTCGGGTTAAGTATGTAAATATCAAAACTGAAGGCCTTAAGTCTGTGTCTTGGCATGTGAATTACTTGAGATTCTTTGAAGGGTAAAAAATTTGAGGGAGCTTATATGTTATAAACCAAGTTTCTAGGTAGAGAAATTACTCGGTTTTACAAGGCTAGCACACCATGTCTCCTTGTATATGTTTCTTGAGGAGCTATCTAATTTGGATATGAGATCATGGTGTACCAAATTCTTTGTCTCTTTTATCTTCATTTTGCAATTATAAACCCCCGCCCCCTCTTTCCCTGTTTTTCATTTTGCAATTATAAAATTTGAGGGAGCTTATATGTTATAAACCAAGTTTCTAGGTAGAGAAATTACTCGGTTTTACAAGGCTAGCACACCATGTCTCCTTGTATATGTTTCTTGAGGAGCTATCTAATTTGGATATGAGATCATGGTGTACCAAATTCTTTGTCTCTTTTATCTTCATTTTGCAATTATAAACCCCCGCCCCCCTCTTTCCCTGTTTTTCATTTTTTTTTAAGAAATTTGGAGTAAATTCATATTATTATGCCAAGAGGAAAGGGGAACAACAGTGATGTAATAGCAGCTGTCAGAGTTGAAACTACTAGGTTGCCTAGGGGAATGGTCAATTTACCACTTCTTCTGACCCTTGAAAAGCTCCATTTAGCCCCCATTTTACAGCAGTTTCAGTACATGTCTATCTCTTCTTCATGATATACACCTGAAGCATGCTCCATGAAATGGTAATCATCCAAAATTTTTGAAAGCTGTTCCTGGAAATTGAGATGCCACTCCACTTCTTTGTAATATAAGCTCTTAATGGTTCCTTTCCATGGTTCCAATTCTGCCTTGAGTCCACCATCTCTGAGATACTACCTTCTTTCCAATATTATTGGAATAGTTGACTTCTCTTAGTCAAGTGGATCTTTTCTTGTTTTTTCCAGATGCAACTTTCTTTCCTTGACTGTTGAAAATTATATTTCAGATTGTATAGGAGTAACTTTGGTTTGCATTTTTGTAGATTGAATAAGTATTTTAATAATGTAAAGTGGTGTCTGATTCTGCTTGGTAATAATGAAGACATTTGGATCTGAGGAGAGTGGAATTCTTTTATCACTCTCTTTGAGATGTAAACAATACCTTTTGTAAAGAAAATCCTATCAGTATATTTTGGCCATGAAATGAGTTTTTTAGCTGAGATCTGTAAACTAGGTTCAGTTGTTGCTTAGTTGACAGTTTGGGATATTATCTGGTCCATTGTACTTGGTTCTCATTTTTCAATATCATGTTTCTGGTCACTTTCTTGAAACCTTCAATCACACAAATAATGGGATTGGGTGGGAAGGCTTCTCGGAGAAAATATTTAATAAAACAAGTGAAAAAAGAAAAAGCCATTGGATTGGAGGCATCCATCTCTCTTGCAGTTTTATTAAAGATTTAGACTTTCATGGAACTAAAATCTGCTCCTTGCATCGAAACAAATTAGAACTTCCGATTTTATTGTTTACTGTTGAAAATAGCATAAAAAAACTACTCAAAACAATTTGTCACTTAATGTTTGAAAACTTGAGTGGTCTTAATTAAGCTTGAAACAGTGTGTTGGTGCCTGTAATTCACCAAAGATGCTCTAGCGAGCAGGCTTGTTGAGTGAAATCTTAACATGAGGTTCTTTGACTTTCCTTCTGATTTATTTGACAGAGAAAACTGGAAAGAGAATTTGTCATATATGGTGGAGCTCAACCTGATTCAAGTTCTGAACCTAAGGAATTAGATGACGACGGAGAGGACAATGGAGAAGAGGAGCCAACCACATCAGTCTCTGGTATCTCTATACATCATTCTTTTTTTTTTTTTTGATAACCTCCATACATCATTCTTGTATCTTAGAACATGCTTATTATTAATATTAGAGGCCATAGGATATGCAAATTAGCTAATAGCTCGTCTTCCAATACAAATCCCCTGCGTCCTGCTGCCCTTGTACTTCTTTGGTACCAGTCAATATGCTGATGCTCTCTCTCTCTCTCCCCACCAACCAACCAACCAACCCCACCCCCCCCCCCACCAAACAAAAAAAAGTGTCTGATGACAAGCTCCAATCGGATCATAAATTACAAAAAAAGGGGTTCTTTCTCATAATCATAGTGTTATTATTGTCACTTTTTTAATTTTGATAATTTCTGCGGTTCCATGGATGTGTATCCACGACAGCAAAATAATGGGGAACTGAGGCAGCCAGATTTTTCTGAATTCTCTGACTAGCATCCAAAGAAGTTCTCTTTAGATACTTTTGTGCAAAGATAAATACAGGACTTCATTTGAGGGCACTTCTCTGTATTGCTGGTATGTTGATATGCATGTATATAGTCACCTATAAGTGTTAAACTCTGGCATTTGTCGTGTGATACAGGATTATTGCACAATTATATACATGATAATAATTAATTTATTGAAATCTAAAACAGATAAAATTTGTTAATTGTAATTCCATTATCCTTTAATTTTTGGTGCGTGAATAGAAAAATTTTGCATTAAACTTGACTGTCATCCTCTTAAATTATAATTTTTCTTTGTGAAACAGGGACAATGATGTATGATAATGGTGATATGAAAGTCACAGTGACCACAAGGGAGATCTCTAGGGAGGATGAGTATCCCAGTCAAAGGCCATTGCCAGAAGCACCTCAGTTGGATGAAGGCCCTGAAAAGAAGAAAAAACACGTAGTATCTGTTAGCAAGAAGAAACAATTCAAGAAGGCAGCAAGGATGAGATCTCATCCAAAGCCACAAAGTAAAAGGGATAAGAGGAACGGGAAAAGGATAAATAAAAGGCATTAGCTGTGAATCTTTTGTTGTCCTTTCTTTTCTTTTGGCACCTTCCATTTTGTCTGACCATATTTTGGAGATTACGTTGTCATACAATTGGTACATCTTACTCTGCAAAAGTTGCTCAAAAAAAAAAAAAAAAAAAAGATCTATTCCCTGAGTAAAGGCTTGACATGGATTTGGGTTTCTTGGTGCTTGCTTGATTGTATTATTTTTTTTCACTATGGAAGTGTCTAGTTTGCGATGTCAAAGCCCTAAGGTGCACGGCCTACCAACTTGTTTGGGAGAAATGTACTTGCGGCTTGTCAGGCCCACGAGCCCCTCAACCCTCATGCGAAAGGCTGCTCTTCCAGACGGCTTCATTCTCGTTTAGTCTATTGAAGTTACTTGTTTGCTCAGTGCCACATCCCTCTTCTTTGTCAAGCGAAATATTTGATTTCTCCCTCTACTGGTTTTTTGGGAAATAGGTTGTGTTCCTGTCTCCAAATTTGTATTGCTTTCACTCTTTGAATTGGCACAAGACGCGCAAAAGTTGGTGAAGATATTGGCCTTGTTCTTGGTTGCTTTAGGATTTGCAAAATTTGATTATAAAAATTGATTATAGAAAACAATCAGGTCCAGCAAAAGCTACTCTTAGATGAATATAGTTTGGATTGAGAAATTTGATGAAAGATTTTAAATCCATTCAAAATAGCTCTAGTTGTTTTTATTACTTGATAGGCATTTGGCTTTGTAATATATCAATTTTTAAAATATATTTTAAATATTAGAATAATTGAAAATTTACAAATCTAAATACTTTCCAGATAACGTGGAAAATTAGAAGAATTTATGGTTGCGTTTAGATTGAGGGATTTGACAAAAGATTTGAAACTCTCTTAGATCTCTCTGTTTGTTTAGATTACTTACAAGGTATTTGGATTGATAAATTATCAATTATTCTAGTGTTTAAAATGTATTTATACAATAAATAAATTATGCACCCAAATGCCTCTTAAGATATCTAAACAATGAGAGTGATTTGAGTGGATTTCAAATCCTTAATCAAAAATTTCAATCCAAATGAAGTCTATGAGAAATTCAAATCTTTTGTCAAAATTTTCAATCTAACCGCAGCCCAAGTTCCTTTGACATGGTTTTGTTCTGCAACATTAAAGAGAGAGAAGTAAATTCGCAATTAACGTAGCATGGCCGTTGCTATTCTCGACAGGACGCAAACTAGACATTGGAGGTCACAGAAATATATTACAGATATAATAATGAATATTGAATAGAAGCATGTTCATATATATACATATATATATATATCTATTTTTTTTTTCCTTGAAGCGGTCCACGCGTAGCGTGCGACGGTGCGAGTGGGTGGTTTGACTTGATAGTGATATATGAAGTTGAAATTGGGAAAAAAAAATTAAAAGCTTTCTGTAAGGTGTAATTTTCTCAGTAAACAAATGATTACAATCTCCTCAGTAAAAAAAACCCATTAATTTGGAGCATGACAAACATCATTCATATAAACCAACCAATCAGTCAAGCTGAATACGTGGGTTTGACAATGTGGAAGCAGTCTTAGAATTGTACTATTAGATACATAACACTGTAACACTTGTTGTATAGTATGAGACAAAAAATATATAACAGGAATAAATCTTTTAAAATAATTTGATTTTATAAATACTAAGTGTTATCCAAGCTCTTTCTTAACTTTTTCCTGCTCTTACACTAGCCTGATTAACACTCGAGATTTAATGATGTCCTACTAGTATTATGTTTTGCAGAATTTTCATATCAATTAATTCGTGGATATAGTAGTGTTTTTTTATTTTAGCGTAAAGGGAGGTCTCGAATATGACCTTTCACTCGACCTATCCTTCCTCCTAAATTCGTGAATATAGCTGAGAACCAGTGTGTTGGGATAAAGAAGAAAACATGCAATTCTTCTCCCTCCTTTATTTTTGTTTTTATTTATACAGGAGCATTATTGGTCCTTTTCCCCGACGGTCTCTACAAGATGATGCTAATATGATATCTTTGTCCAACAAATATTTGACTTCCCACCTCTTTTTTTTTTTATAAAAAATTAAATTTTATTAACGAATTGCTAGAAATCATCCGGTACAATTTGATTTTAAACATTAAAAAAAGAAGAGAATGTCAACGACATTGAATTAAGTGCATTAATCTTAGTATTTTGATACGTGCTATATTGCCTCTAGAAACTTGGGTTCTTAACTGAATAGAAGAAATCATAAGGGCATTCTAATTAGAGTTATGCTTCGGTCTCGAGGTTTTTTTTTAAAAAAAATCTCTAACACCAAAAAGTGTCGTTTTAAGCTCTTTGTTTATTTATTTTATAAGTTGGGAAGTCTTGAACCCAAGGTCATTCCTTGCACTTTACAATTTAGCCTAACCTTCCCTTGTTGTTATAAGCTCTCCTATAGAATAAAATTCATTTGAGGGAAAGGGTTCTCTTTCCCTATTTTTGTACACTTGAATGTGCAAATGCATGCTTGTTTTCTTCTGGTTGACTTCCAATAAATTTGTCCAAACAAACGTTTATTTATCCAATTCTATGATGAACACCCCCTCCAAGTATAGCATAGTACTGAAGAACTTGAAATCCTTTGCTTCGATTTGTTATTTGACATTGTGGAAAATGCAATTGTAGAATTAAATCCTTGAGTAAAATTCTAGGTGGCAAACTTGGATTTCTAGATAAAACGCCATTGCCATGC
Organism: Coffea arabica; assembly: GCF_036785885.1. NCBI lineage: Eukaryota > Viridiplantae > Streptophyta > Magnoliopsida > Gentianales > Rubiaceae > Coffea > Coffea arabica. The sequence goes on along the minus strand of NC_092313.1, from coordinate 10,820,694 downwards.
ATTAACTAGAAGTGCCTCAGCAACTTGTTGGAGGGTCAGAAAAGAAGAAAAGGTAAATCGTTCAAAACATTTTTCACATTTTGTAAAATGATTTTTTTCATCTCTTCACTTTTAAAAATGTAATTTTACGTTCCTTACAAATCCAAAATTTTTTGAATTTATAATGACCAATGTGAATTTGTAAGGGACATAAAAGTACACTTTTAAAATTGATGGACGAAAAAAGTCATTTTACAAAATGTGGGAGACGTTTTGAACGATTTTCTCGAGAAGAAAACCATTTATCTATTTGCAAGAAGAAAATACTTCAAGAACTGAAAAAGGAAGAGACTCATCAAAAGCCATAAAGAAAAATTAGAGGAAGGAGAAAAGGCAAAAATAAAAAGCATTAGCCGTAAACCTTTCCCCTTTTTCTTTTGGCATCTCCCCTTTAGTTCTAGCATGTTCTGGAGGAACATCAAATGATGGAGTTGGCGTATCTAGCTCTAAGAAGGTTGTGGCATTTTGCTACCAAAAAGCTTGATTCTTTGAGTCAGGAATTAACATGGATTTAGACTTATTGATTTTAATCTCTTTAATTTCCAATATTAAACCCAACATTTGGCTGTTTGAAGATAACTTGTCTCCCTTTTACTATTTAGAAGTGTATCGTTTTTCTTTTTCTTTTTTGGGGAAAGGATATGAAGACTTCATTATCAAACAAAAACATATTTACAATACTGTCATCCATGGGCAAAAACATTGGACTAAAAATAGTTTCACGTCTTTTTCTAAGAAACGGGAAAATATAAACTAGGGGAATAACAAAATGCATACATCCATGGGCAAAAGGTTTACAACGTGCAAACTTAGACAAAGTGTATCACTCCTTTTCATCCATGGACATTATTGATTATACTCTTACGTTCACGTGGCTGTCTTACTTGGGCTTTAACATTGAGCAACTTCTTGTCTATCCATATCAAGTCAACTAATTGGCAAATTGGCCGACAACACACTTAAAGTAGAAGATTAGCTACAAGATAACCATTCATGTTTCATTCGTCCCATCAGAAGCGTCAAAAATTTTTTTTTTATTTTGAGATGTTTTAAAATGCCTGTCATCTTATTAAATCAAAATTAATTATGGTATCTTCTTTTAATATTATTGTCACTTTTATCTATATTTCATATTAAATTCAAAATTAAAATTTATATTTTCGATGACAACTTAAAAAATAAATTCGCTAGCATTATCATCAAATCACTCAGTTTGTTTGGACAAAGAGAATTTGGAAAAAAAATTTTTGCCTCACAAATCCCAATCACCTTTTTATCTTCCCAACCACCTTTTTATCTCACATATATCACATCAAAAAAATTGCTACAGTAAATATCTCAAATAAATCATCCAAATAAACTCTTATCCAAACTATTTTTAAAAAATTTATATCCCAAAATGTGATAAATAATTTGGAACGGGGGAGGGGGCACGCGAAAGCCCAATCTCAATGCTTACTTAATCTAGAAAAAAGGAATATTTTGGGGGGGGGGGGGGTGGGTTGGCAATGGAATATGTGTACATTAATAATTTATATTAGTAATTATTAAATTCTACTGTATATAAAAACCAGCGAAATCCAACGTCAGCTATGAGACGTAAGCAGAATTCCGGAAGTACTGCACGTGCCTAATCCTTAAAGTCAGAGAAATGTCAGCGACGGAACCAAAAGCACATCAAAACATTAACGATTAGCCCCGAAGCCGTCCAGCCGACGCTCCATGGTCTCTACACCAACCTGGTTGGTGCTTGACAATATTGACCTTTGGATTTAGCATTTTAAAGCATTTCTCCTACTTGTTTCTTAAGTTATCCATTTTCATGAACACACGAGAACGAGGAGTAGTAGTTTTTTTTTTTTTTTTTTTTTGGGGAATGCTATTAGAATTTTCAACTACATTTATTTAATCCCCATTACTTTATTCTATTTAGGTATATGTTACATTGTACTTACATCATAAAAACTGCATAGAAGGTCATTTTTGCATTTAATTTTAAGGGTCAATGGCAATTTGCCATATGAACTATTTAGTAAAGAGAACGTGTTTCCTTTCATAAACATAAAACAAATTATATTTTTTGAACTTTTTTTTTAATTTATAAATGTATAGGTTCTCCTACTTATAATCCCTTCCTTCTTATCATCTAACCCAACTTTCCTCCACATAAAAAAAAATTATTTTGTGATGCAAGTACGTGTTAAACTCATCATTTATATGTATCATGCAGAAGTTAAACATTTTTTTGTTTTTAAATACAATGAGTTATATCATCATTTAATGCAATTCTATTATAAGATAAGTTAGTTGATGACTCACCAATCATCAAAAGTAATATAGTATTTAATTTTATAATCCTTAATTGGAAATCATTTGTGCTCATAGGTCTTATTTCTGTGCAAATCAATCTAATAATATCTGGCAATCAAACCAGCAGTACCCATGAATTATACTACCATAACACAAGAGACATACATTTATGATAGGATAAGTTATAGGGCAGCTTTGACACGTACAATACTTGATAGTCAAACTATGTGGTTTAAAACCGTGTCAAAGAGCTCCAACCAATTCTTATGTAAAATAGGGCATGTTAGAAACTTACCTTGTTTAGAAAGGGATTTTTCATCAAAAAATTTATATGTTTTTTATAAATATATTTTTTAATTATTTTTTATCTCATATATATCAAATCGTTACAGTATATTTTTTACAAAAACTCTAAAAAATTACAATCTAAATAGAGAAAACGCTACATTCCCTTTTTGGTATAGTACACATCTTGCTATATCATTTGGTAATTTAAATTCTTAAAATATAAATATAAGAGTTAATAACTCTTCTTCTATATTTAATTGTAAATTTAAACTCCACCTCATCCATATTGTACCTGAAGGACTGTAGAACTCCCTCATGGTAAACATAGACGGTAGTAGCGTGTTTCTAATGGGCGTAACTTCCGAGTGTTTTTAATCTAAGTGTGTGTGAGTTAAATCCGTTTTGGAAATGGGCGTAACTTCCGAGTGTTTTTAATCTAAGTGTGTGTGAGTTAAATCCGTTTTGGAAAAAAGTAGTAGCGTGGTACTGGCAATGTTTTGAAAACCGGACCGGACCGGCTGGTTCGACCGGTTGAACCGCGAACCGGCCATGGCACCGGTCCGGTTCAATGACATTGCTGACTTTGCTAGAAAACCGGTCAAAGACCGGTTGAACCGTGAAAACCACCGAACCGGATTGAATCGGCGGTTTTTCGGTTTTCAGCTTTCCCTCTCTTTTTTTTTTTTTTTTTTTTTTAAAGTTTTGCAAAATACAACTATCAAGATTCGAACCCAAGACCTTTGTAATAAAAGACCAATGTATTAACCGTTGCACCATCACATCTTATTAGTTATTTTTGATAACTTATTAATATAAAGCAAACACTCATATTTCTTTTTTCCATTTTTCTTACAAAATCTCATCCCCTCATGGCTCTTTCTTTTTAATTTTCAACTCCCTCTCTCTCTCTATCCTCTTTTCTTTTGTCACTCCCTTTTTAATCAAACCTTTTTATTTTTAATTTATTGATGTTTTCTTCCATCTTTTAATTTTGTTTTTGTCCATTAAATTGAAAAAAGTTAAAAAAGAATTGTTTTTAACCCAAATTATTTAACGCCACAACCACTCACTTTTATTTTATTTTTTGTTTCTTATCAAGTTTACATTTCTATTTTCGATTTTCTTGACTTCCTTCGAACTCCAAATTTTCTTTTTTAAATTGCAATATCTAAATCCCAAAACGTAAATTAAAATTTAAGTTCATAATATCTAAATTCTCAGAGACATGAATTTTGTATAATTTCAAAATATTGTGATATTTTGGGGTTGGATTTAGATATAATTGAAATTGAGATGAAATTTATTTGTTTTAACTTATAATTTAAAAAATTTATTTTTAAAAATCCAAGTTATTAAAAAATAGTAAACTTTTCATCATATAAAATATTAAATTAGTCCATTACATGTCTTATTTTGTACATATATATATTTATATAAATTATTTTTTAAAAAATTCATTGAACCGAGGTTGAACCGGTCCGACCAGTTTAATCTCGACCCTTTCACTTCACCGGTTTAATTAACGGTCCGATTTTTAAAACATTGGGTACCGGTAAAGTTGTAGGATTGGATAAAGCCAAAGTCTTGTGCCCTTCCTACCGTACTTTTTTAGCAGAGTGCTGAGAGGGCCCATCAGCTCCAAATCAAAGAAAATTCCCTGATCTTTCCTTGAAGTTTCATTGACGCCTCTGTAACATTTCTCAGAACTTTCAATTTTCCCGCTTTCCATCTTGTTTCCTAATTCTCTCTTTTCCCCTTCCTTTTTTTTTTATAAGATTCTCCAACTCACAGCTTTTCCCGTTGAGAATGTAGACTTTAACCGAAGCTGATATCCAAAATACTTCTACCAGTTGAAGCTTGGAGTGGCTAGTTTAAATAACTACCACCATCCATTAATTAATTACTAATTCAAGTACTCCTCTGCTGGTATTTGACATTAATTATTTCAGATCAGATCTCGAGTCTCCGAGCTTTGCAGATAGAGAAAGAAAAGATTGAGTTGTTGATTTTCTTGGGCATCTGAAGTAACCAAAGGTTCAAAATGCAAGCTCGGATTTTTCAGAAATCAAATAGCATGGCAAGAGAAAAACGCAGTTTGGATCAATCCACAAGTAGTGATGATGGTCAGCCTGAAAGAAAAAGGCCCGCTCTTGCCAGGTAAATTCCCCCAGAGTTTCTTTTCTCTTTGGTCGCTTCTATTTTTTCTTCTGCATTCTAGGTCAATTAGTTATCTTTGGATTAAGTTTGTAGCCTTTTTTTGTTCTTTTTTTCCTGTCTGGGGTAAAGGAGCTGCTGGTTTTGGTTGGAAAAGGGCTGTTTGATCTTGCCAAGTGTTATGCCATCCAGATATACACCAACTATATGTTCTTCCAAGATATTCTCGAGTTTTCATATGAATCCGGTCTTCACCATTTTTTAAATTTACGATTAATTTCTTAAAAAGGTCGAGGCTTGTAGGATGAAGGGAATGATTTTTTCGTGCTTGGTAGGCAATAATTCATAAATATTGTGCTCTTTCATTGTGTTGGTTTTTTTTTTTTTGGGGGGGGGGGGGGTTGTTGTTGGAGTTGGAAGGTTTGTGGATTTGGGTTTCGGTATAAGGGACAAATATCGATGGGGTTTTGGTTTCTCCCAGATAGTTTGACAATAATGGACTTGTTTTTCTTCTTTTTCTGTGACCACCTTCCCTCCCACGCCAATAGTCTATTTATCTGCTTTCATGACCTTCATCACTTATTTCACATCTCATTGCATCTTTGAGCTTCATGTTGGTCGTCAGTTTGTCATTGATATGATCATTTGCCATCACGGTGGTTCTTTCAAAAGAAATTTATAAGTAACTTCCCATCATATATTTTAGAGTAGGCCAGACTGCTCCAATACTTCCAAGGTTGACAAACTCTAGTATGCTGCCTGCCATATTCCTTTTTGTACACTTTTGCCTGCTCTTGTAAATTAACCCTCTTTCAAGTATGAATTGACACACTGGGAAAGAAATCCTGCAGTATACTTATCTGTCTTTATCACTGAATAAATGTCAAGAGAAGTTGAGAATTTTAACTGCCGAAAGTTTAAGCCTTTATCTCAACCTTGCAAAGCATTCCTGGTTTATAAACTGCTTTATGAGGGAAAACTACAAATGGTTTATGCAGTGTTATTGTTGAAGCTCTAAAGGTGGACAGTCTGCAGAAACTTTGCTCATCGCTAGAGCCCATTCTTCGAAGAGTTGTAAGATAATTATGCCTTTTTTTCCTTGTATACTCCAATTCAGAAAAGATTTGATTATTGACATACCAGCTTTATTTCCCATATAAACGGCTGAAGCAAATCCTAGAAATTAATTTGTTGAATTGATCAGGGTCTCACGTTTTCCACGTGTAGTTTGCTTTGCAAAATTTTTTTTTTGCCTGTGTCTAGTAATAGTTTGTCCATCACAAAATTGAAGAATTATGATTGATAGTTCTCGAGAGATGAGAGAAAATAATTAATGAAGACTTATTTTGCATGCATCTGTCTTTGTTTTTGACTTGATGTCCTTTTATCTGACTAAGGACAACCTATAGGACAGTGCCTCTGGATGCTCCACTTAAGAAGTCATTGACACAAAGAGGATGTCTCATAATTTAGTTTTTCCCTATTGACATAATGCAATACTTTCTTTTGCTAAAAAAGTTCTGTATGTGAACTCCTTTCTTTCTTCCTAGTTCTATATACCTTCCTCTCTGTATATCAGTATGTAAAACAGTCTATAATTCCTGAAACCATTGAGATCCTAGTTTTCATGCATCATGGAGAATATTGTCTCTGATGAGATATGGTTTGCTTGTGCTTAGAGAATTTCAGATGAATGTCATGCATTTATTCCAACATGATCTTTAACAGCCTACTTTAGTATTCTCTTCAATCCTTGAATGGTTTGGTTTCCGAACAGTTATTGTACTGGGCCTTTTCCAATTTCTTGACTTTTCACTTCTTGCTGTTAATACCGGGAAGTAAGAGGTTATATTTGTGAAATAGGCAATATCTCTGAATAGCATTACTGTTGTCATTATGTGCTTAAAATTGTGTTTCTTCAGTTAATGTCTTCCATTATGTAAGAAAATGTCTCCTGCCTTTGCTAATTCTTGGAATGAGTGACACAACTAAAGCATGCATAATGAATTTGTGGATTTCTCTTTATAAGTATATCTGGCATTATCATGTCTAATGTGTCTATGAATATTTCTTCAACTGACCAGGTTAGTGAAGAAGTGGAGCGAGCTTTGGCGAAGTTGGGCCCCGCTAAAATTAATGGAAGGTATGAACTTAAATGTTAATTACTTGGAATAATTGTTTTTCAAGCCGTCTCATTCCTTTTGGTGGTATCCTATGGACCCTGCAGATTTCTTTAAAAAGAGCAAAGTTACTTCTGAAATGTACAGGGCTTGAATACCTCTTGGATAGATTATATGTTTGTACCCTGATACTGAATTTTGTATTTGGTTTATTTTTATTTATTTATCTCTTTAAAAAGAAACTTTTTTTATTTAATCAAATGCATGCTAATTGAAATGAACATCACTTTCTTGTTATGTTCGTTGTGTTCAATTTAGAAGCCTCACTCAAGAATTTTGTTCTGTAACTTCCTACTATCATGTTGCTGGATGATCATTTATACTTGAGTTTATGCTGCTTGAAGGGGAGTGCAACCTTGGTCATATTATATCCTCTGTGGCATTAAACTCTCATAAATTTTCAGGACATCTCCAAAAAGAATAGAAGGGCCTGACGGAAGAAACCTACAGCTGCAGTTCAGAACAAAGTTGTCCCTACCTCTATTTACAGGAGGGAAAGTAGAAGGGGAGCAAGGCGCTGCAATTCACATAGTATTGGTTGATGCTGTTAGTGGCCATGTTGTAACTTCTGGTCCAGAGTCCTCAGCAAAATTGGACATTGTTGTTCTTGAGGGTGATTTCAACAATGAAGATGATGATGGATGGACTCAAGAAGAATTTGATTCCCACGTAGTGAAAGAGCGTGAAGGAAAGAGGCCACTTCTAACTGGGGACTTGCAAGTGACTTTGAAGGATGGTGTAGGGACACTAGGGGACTTGACATTCACAGACAACTCTAGCTGGATTAGGAGCAGAAAATTTAGATTAGGTTTGAAGGTTGCTTCGGGTTGCTGTGAGGCCATTCGTGTCCGTGAAGCCAAAACAGATGCATTCACCGTCAAGGATCATAGAGGAGAATGTAAGTTTACATCATTTCAAGCTTTTGTGCTGCTACTTTGTTTATGACTGTCAGCATGTGTACAAGATAAAAATATAGAAGTAAAATATTTTCAGCATGTGTATCTGTAAGCTGCTGTTTTGTATTGGTATTTGTACCAAATATGTGACCACTTTGGTTTGCAGTGTACAAGAAACATTATCCACCCGCATTGCACGATGAAGTTTGGAGATTAGAGAAGATTGGAAAAGATGGATCATTCCACAAGAGGCTAAATAAAGCTGCAATATACACGGTAGAAGACTTCCTACGACTTGTAGTAAGAGATTCGCAGAGGCTTCGAAATGTAAGAATCACAGAAAACTGTTTTTTTTTTTTTTTTTTTTTTCGGGTTCTTTTTCTCTACTTGAAGTGGTATACTCACATAGCATTCACTTTGATTGTCTCAGATACTGGGAAGTGGAATGTCAAATAAAATGTGGGACATTCTGGTGGAGCATGCGAAGACTTGTGTTCTGAGTGGGAATCACTATATTTACTATCCAGATGATCTCAGACATGTTGGAGTGGTGTTTAACAATATCTATGAATTGACTGGTTTGATTGCTGGTGACCAATACCATCCAGCTGACACTCTCTCTGACAGTCAGAAGGTTTGTGTTTTTGCAGTCCTTTTGCCTAGCAAGATTCTGTACCATGCATATTCTGGTATTGTCACTGTTCATTACCTGTCAAGGTCAGATGTGTTGTTTAATGCTAATGGCGTTACATGCAACATTATTGGTCTGGACATGTATCTATGTCTCTTGCTAATAAATCTTGTAGGCGACCAGTCTTGGTAAATGGTTGAACATCATCACACTTGCATGCCACTGCTGACCCTCTTCTTGTTCAATGCCTGCTGATATACATAGATGTTAGAACTTTTTTGGAAGAATCAGACCATTTTGAACCCCAATTTTTCCAATTTTTGCAGCTTTATGTTGATACCTTGGTGAAGAAGGCGTATGAAAACTGGATGCATGTTATTGAGTATGATGGCAAAGCTCTCCTTAGCTTCGCTGAAAATAAAAGTTCAAGTGCTCCTCAGAGTGATATTGCTACTGGATCACAAAACGATTCAAATTCTTTTGATTATCAAGTCAATCTACCAAGTCTTCCACCCTCGATTCCTTCAGAGCAGCCTTCAATCAGTCCAGTACAGACCATAGGTGGTATATAATGTTGTTTTCTTTATCTTGTTATGATTTTGGTTTCTGTTTGTGGATCACAAAATAAATGTGTTTAAATTTTCAAACATACATAAAATTGGGTAAAGAGTGGACATTTCAATAGAGGATAAGTTCATTTTGAACATGGCATGCTAACAAGCACAAAATGAGATGGGCAATTAAATTACTAACACAAAAGGCAAGCCACTAAGAATCAGGTATCTGGAAATGTGATGTATCAAATTCCTTTATTTTATTTATGCTTGTTAGATCAGTTACTGTGATGTATTGTTCACCCTCCTTTTGGATATCTTTAGTTTCATTGGAACCATTTTAAATTGTGTTGCTTTAATTTACCTGTCACTGATGCTTGATTGCTGACTCTTTCATTAGGGTATGATGAGAATGGCGGCAGTAGATTTCAAATGCAATCTCAGAGCATGAACCTCAATCCAACTATTCATATCCATGGCACTTCATTACCTCTGCATAACCAGATGATTACTACATCATCACAAGTTCACTCTCCAATAAATACAAATTTGCTGGCCCTTGGACCACTACAGTCTTCCATGTCAAGCTTCCATGCACCTGGCCCATCCAATCTTTCCAATTACAGGGGATTTGATGATGTTTTCAGTGAGGAAGACATCCGCTCAAGGAGTCATGAGATGCTTGAAAATGAAGACATGCAGAATCTACTTCGCATCTTCAACATGGGAGGTTATGGTCACACTCCTGTAAATGGGACAGAAAATAACTACCAATACCCACTGGGATACATGGCTGGTACATCTTCAGGCTATGCTTTTGATGAGGATCGAACACGTCCATCAGGTAAAGCTGTTGTTGGATGGCTAAAACTCAAAGCAGCCCTGAGATGGGGCATTTTCATCAGGAAGAAAGCTGCTGAGAGAAGAGCACAAATTGTTGAATTGGAAGAGTCATAGGGTCTCCTTTCCAAATGAAACCGGTTGATTTTGGCACTGAGGCTTCTTTATCATGAGTTGGGCAGCTGCCTTACATTTGAGTCTGGTTAACGGTTCTATAGCAGCTGCACTTCTTCTGGATTCAGGGAAGCCCATCTAAATGTACAGTTGCTGCCTGTAGAGCACCATGGTGCATTGTCCTGAGCTGAAGCTATTCCAAATTTTACTGGCACGTTAACCTCTTTGGAAGGATGCGAGTTTTCTCCTCCTTGGCCTAACACTGTAGAAGCAGGCAAAGTTTCCCTATTTTTAAATGCTAGTGTTGTGTGTTTTTTTTAAACATTTTTCAGCTATCCTTTTATCTCTGATATATATCACATTAGAAAGTGTTATAGTATTTTTTTTTTTCAAAAAATTATTCCAAATAATTTACCATCCACACACACGCACATTATTTTTTGTAACTTTATGAATGGAAGTACTAAATATCGCTTGCGCATCAAGTGGCTCTCTTTAGAATTGAAATTAAGTTGATTCCAACTTTCTTCATGGCATCACGAATCTCAAGTTCTGCAACAGTAAGAAATCTGACTTTTGTTCCAATTCAGACTTCAAATCATGGAAATATCATAAATTGTTAAGATTAAGCGCCCGTGAAAATAGAGAGAAACCATACTTAAGCCAACAAAGCAGAGTAATCCAAACGGCAATAATTTTGAGGGCCCTTTTTTCCCCTCTCTAGGGGATGGTTTATAGAGTTAGTCTTCAAGAAGATTTACAGGTGTAACCGAAATTCACAGCCTTGTAGTCTGGGTTGTAATCATGCGCACATCATCATATGAAATCATGCAGAGGCCTAGAAGATAGAATAGATTCTTTGGGCATGGGAGGGGGGAAAAGCAGCAATACTCTTTACCAACTTGGCACAAGATTCGTATACTTCAGCTCTCTACCAGAGGTGACTGGCTAGCTGGATTTCTTAGGATAATAGTTCATGAAGAATCATTACCATAAGAAATGTCCTCGCATGGAAAAACTTGGTATCTGTGCATATGGAAATATCGTGCATTCTACTCCAGATTAAGATGCATCATGTAAACTCATGTACAGACAAACGCACATTGTATGACACTATTAAACCACCTCACCCTTGAATTCTTCAATGGATACATGTAAACTGCAGTTCTACGAATGTTGCTCAAGAAATAAAACCACCGCATATCTCCATTAAATGCCTCTTACAGACTTGAAAGATACTCTGATTCCTGGAAAGAACCCACTGGCAACAAAACAGGAGAGTAAAATTCAAATGTACAGATTGAAGAAATTTAAGATGGATGGTAGAATAAAGTTGCTCATTCTGAATCTGACACTTCATCTTCATCTTCCTCTAGAATGTAAACCAGTGCACGCTTTCTTGCAGCAAAGACACAAGCAACACCTCTTGAAGCTGAATAATCAAGATATAAATATGTCAAATCCAGAGTGTTTCTCAACAGCACAATAATCTATCCTGCTACTAACTGCAATAGACGAGTTAGTTTCACGTAGACAGCTCGTGGCTTTATAAATGTACTATTGTTTATTCACAAATCTAAATAGTGACGATAAGACTCCCTTAATCAACGTTTCAGTGAACTTTTTTTTTTTGGGTCAAATAATCTAAGAAACAATTAACTATTATATGAGCTAAACGACAGCATTTTGTTTTGATTGATATCCAAAACGCAAGAAGTCCAGTTAAACAATGCACAAGATAATCATTCAGCTCACTATTGAATGTGGTTGACCCATTAATGGAAACAAACACAAGAAACCAATAATGCAAAATAATATTACAGAATGAAACAAAAACAAATTTGGTATCCTTTTTCGTACTGTGTGCTATAATGTTTTATCCAATAGTTAGAAATGATTTGTGACATATATTAAATACAACGTAATACAAAATTTACTGATATAGCTTGTAAAATTTTGCTAATAATTATGTCAATAATTCTAGACATGCCCTTGAATATTGTTTTTCTTTTCATGCACATGTAATAGCATATAAAATAAACCCAGAGAAAAAGCTGCTGAATAACTGTCTAATTACTGCAAACTCATAAATGCACTTGGTTGTCTATTTCTACAACATTTTATGTATCCCAGTACGATAACATATATACTGCTTCCACGCTTGTATGACATCGCTGATACCCATTCCTGCCCCTCATACCCATTTACCAAACACCCCTAAGTATTGTCTTCAATGACCAACTAACCATACGCGCCTTCAAAATTTGCACTCTGAAGCAGGAGGCAAAGGCAAGGGCAAGCATACGAATGCAGTTAAAAAATAATGAGATCTAAAACCTCGCTTCATTTAAAATTAATTGACCTAGCTGGTCTATTGAAGATGCATTAGGTGATTCTGTGGATCTACAATCACTTCATAACAGGATACAAAGTACACAGAAAAACCAACAACCATACCAGATACAAATGAGAAGACTCACCACTAACTGCCAGTGGAGCAATCACACAGTGAGGAATATCTCGAACCCTTTCATTATCCAACTGTAAGTTCACAATAGAATCCTAGAAGAAAAGCTACAAATCAAACACACTGCATGTGATCAAGAGAAAGGGGACGGTGGTCTTGAGAACACCACCACTCTGAGGTTCTAAATTTACATTTAATTGGCGAAAGATTGGGTTTTAAAATTCTACAGGTGAAAAGGTAGTAGAGAGTGATGAATCAATACACTTGTCAAAAGTCCATATTATCAAATTGTTGCTGTATTTTGTGCTGCTCCTAGCAATAGAATGCTACTCAAAAACAGAGAACCCATTTGGAAAGAACTAAATGACTCTAATCAGGCTACGACCTTGAAGAGTCTCAACTAATCTATGCCAAATGCTTAACTTATGCACGAAAGATAGCCAGATATGTACCGTAAGTTGATCAAGTCTCCAAGAGTTCAAACTTGTGGATCTTGAAAGAGGCACAAATGGAAGGTCACATGCTTGAATGATCATCAGGTAAGCATTCCCAGAGCTCTCGCAAGTTGTAACTGTTTCATTTAGCAAAAGAACAAGCTGACCTTCCTGCTCAGATTAAAAATATCACATAAGAGAAGCTCGATGGAATAGTAGGACCGGTAAAATGAAACCATGAATATTTTGAACTTCAGATACTTACTTTATATAGAGAAAGATCTACACAGGTATAGCCATTAGGAACAGAAACAAGTGCAGCTTCTAATGGGAGTTGACCCTTTGTTGAATTGCCAAAATCATGAATAAGCCCCCTTGCTATGCCAATGCAGTTTGAAATATCTGAAAAAGATTCATCAGGTATCTTGAACAACATGTAACCAGTCATCCTCTGACCACAAGTATCATGATTAGAGCCAGCATCTGAAGCACCCTAGAAAGTGGAAGAAAAAGAATCAACTTCGGCATGAGACATAGAAAGAAATCAAGAAGAATCAGCAAATGTTCCCTTACATTTACTGGTAGCAATATATATGTCGACACATAGATACAGATTTATATGTTACTTGATCAACATACGTGAAACTTTTCTGTCGTTGAGATTTTTCACATTATTTTGATCAGATTTCCTATCAATCACAAGCACCAATTACACCTATTCTGTCCAAGTGTACTGCATCCTTAACCAATATCTGCTTCCATCAATCAGGATTAGAATTTGCAAAATTTTATGTCCTTTTCTCTCTCTCTTTTGCCCCCTGAATAAACCAAAGTTCCTCTTTACGTCACATTGATTTAAAAATTTCTATTCAAGCTTCTGAATATTGTGTACATATAACCTTTTAACTTCTCCATGTCATAAAGTCAAGCGCATTGCCAGGTGAAGTGAATCAAGTTTGTGATTGATTAGCATACTTTATCAAATTATTTGTCCTCAAATAAAATGCTTCAAAGGTTTAATCTTGAATTCAATATATCAAAATAGACTATATGCTCACTTTAACTAACTGTACAAGCCAGTGGAATAAGTTTCAAGGATCTGACTACTATTTGCATAAGTACCAATTCAACCTCTTGGAATTTGTAAAAGTAAAAAGCAGCCACTTTGTATCGGGACAATGTTGAATTTTTTACTCCAAATTAGATAGTATGCTCATTTTAACTAACTGCCCAAGCCAATTTAATAACTTTCAAAGATCTGATTATTCGCAAAAGTAACTACTCAACCTATGCTTGGTTCGCACAAGTAAACAACAGCCAGTTTGAATTGCGATAATTTTCCAAATCCGGGTCTAGCATATTATGTTCATTGACTGAGTAAACATTTTTACAGCACAAAAGGAGGCCACGTAGTTCTTTTCATTAGGCATACCTTCCTCAAGTACTTATTATTTCTGATCCATCCTTTTGTACTGTTTTTTTGTGAGTGGGATGAAACAGTATTTCATAGGACCTTTTCCCAAGGTTGGGAACAAAGCAGCACACACTTAATGATGAATACCTGGTAATATGATACCGATGCAGCAATATTAGAGGAGACCTCCTTTGGAAAAGACTCCAAAGGAAAAAGTGGAAACAAATCCTTACATAGGATCTTTTTGGACATTGTAGCAAAAGGCACATCAAATGCTTCATTGAAACTGCAATTGTGAAGCCACATAATTAAGTTAATTGCAAATAAAACAAAATTCTTTAGATCCTATGTAAGAAAAGTGCACTTAAATGGGCAACTACATTGCTCTAAATAGATGGAGCACATGACAACATTGTGCCTGCGATATGGTATCAACAAATTCTTGTTTAAAAAAATAAGGCATAACCCTGGAATATAAATGGAAATGGTAGTGAATTACTCTAGCAAAAAAAAAAAAAAAAAATCCCTGTGAACTGTGAAGTGGCCAATATGAATGTCTTGTGCTGGCTCTGGGCTAGTTATGTAATCTCATTAATCAGGAGATGTGCTGCAATCAAGAGGATGAAATATTCCCAAGAAAAATATATTTAAAGTCAAATCAAATATACTTGTTAATCAACAGATTATTTTGTCGAGGAAATAGAGATGATTATCAGACCATAATTGAAAAATAATAAATAAACAAAGAATGATAGCCAACAATGACCTAGAGCCTGAAATAAAAGAAGATTCTATAAACGAGTCCATTTATCAAACTTGCTATTTGTTAAATACAGATTGAAATCCCAAAAGTTCAACTACGATGATAAGAATAAATAGAAGAGATCTTTAATTTATTTATTTTGGCGGGACAGGGGAGGGCATTTTGAAGTAGGTAAGTCCAAACAAATAGGGATTATGCAGTCCTTGCCAAAGTGTATTCAATATGGCAGTAGACATTTCATGTGAACATGGTCATTGTTATCTGTTTTACACAGAAAACTTCCCTGCTGAATGCATTACAATACATGAAACACCATTTCAGAAATTGAACATACAACAATGTTTTGTGTTTTTCCTCTTTTTGGCCCCCTACCATTGAAGACGAGATTAGGATGGTACGCTAGCTCCAAGAAAACCCACTTGGTATGTGTATTGACCATTCTACTGTACTAATGACACCTTTAATAAGAGGAATTCTGATTACCTCTTCCATACATAAATACAGATGAGTTCAACCAAGCCTAGTTATTGTATATGTCATCCTCATGGATGCCTGATGAGGGGAACAAGTAAACTTTCAAACAAGGAAATAAAAAATCTACACATTTTTATCAGTTATTGCAACAGGACATGCCAAGATTCTAATACAATATCAATAGTAGTACAAAAGAATGACAAAGCAAGGAAAAAATATCTACCAGCACACCATCTGTCGAAATTCTTCTGCTAATGTTCTTTTCAAGTATTCAGAATCTGAAAATCCTCCAAAATGTGCCAATTCTTTGATTCTTTGCATTGTTTCCCTGTAGAACCAAAATGATGAACTTAGCTGATATATAATAAGATGACAGCATATAAAGTAAACAAGATGCACTTATCAAAGAATTAACAAGTACACTCAAAAGAGGGGGAGAGGGAGTACCACCAATCAATTAATCTAGGATAAAAAAGAACAAAAATTCAGGACTATCAACAAAGTTGCAGCTTTATATAGACAAAATTTATGGAGTAAAGAAACTGGAAGTGTTTTCTTCCCTCACAAATTAATGGGGAACCAGAAGCTTGGTCAGTTTCAACAATCTTCCTAAGACACTTCCATATATTCCCAAATATTTAGCATTTCAAAGAAAAATGGCAAAGTTCTTATATGAAGTGTGAGGAAGGGGTGTAGGGATATTACCCCGGAAACATCATGTCAATGGTGTAATTTTTATATGGACACTAAATTTAAAACTTAACTGATTATCGAGGTTGAGGGGCCGTGTCCTCCTTTTTCTCCTAGTTCAGAGATCCCTACACATTACTGACATATATATATATATATATATCAGCATGCAACTAAAGCAGATCTCCACTTGTACCAAAATGATTGTCTTAATGGGAAGTGTACAGGTTCTAAGGAATCCATGTAGTAAATTAAAGAGAAAATTGGAAATAGGTAAGACCTACTGAATCAATTAATTCAAATCTAAGGGTTAGGACGGAACACGTGGTGCAACTGCCTTATTGTGTTTAAAGTATAAAAAGGGAAGAAACAATATATGCTTCAAAGCTCCTACTTCAGAAGAGGTGACATTACATTTGAGCAGACTTAAAGGCATGACATTCAATTGGGATGGAGGGAGTATAACCTGTCTGCCAAACAGGTGCACAATGCTATATATAATTGAGAACAAAAGAAAATTTTAGTTTGGGTCTGGTTTGCAGCAATCATTTAACAGGGCAAATTACTGGTCACCCTACCTCATTCCTATGTCCTACTCAGGGGAAGAAGCAGAGGTGTGAGTCTCTTCTTCTCTATGATTAATAGGTAAAGGTAGAATTACAGAATTCCAACTTCATCAGCAAACTGAGGTGGATCACTAACTATATATCAATTAATACTGACCAGAAAAATTGGGGACAGTTTCTGCAAAGGAAATCCCCAAACTTTTGTCTATTACTCCTAAGGCTCCGATTGAAATGACTTATCAGCAGATGAATGACCCAACTGATTCATTAACCATGTTAATGAACCAAGTAAATACTGCAGAACATGATACCCAAACCTGGGTATACCATAACTACCAATCTCTTCTAATACTTTCATATTAACCACCAATGTTCTGTATCATGTTACAGCTTGGACACATAAGAGTTCGGATTTCTACTCAACCTTCAAAACACCAGAAAAAATGGAGAAAAACAACAATAACTACATTTATTGAAGTGTGGATTTCATGTGAGGAAGTCATAGAAAAGAACATAAACTAAAAAACCAAAGCACCTGACTCTAGAAATTGGAAGTCACATATTATAACATACAAGAATATCATGTCCTGAAAGTACACTTACAAGTCAACTTCAATAGGGTTTTCAACATCAGATAACTCCAGTAGTTGCCTTATGGGATCTTGATCGTATAAAAATTTCAAGAATATGATGATGAGTTCACTGTCAAAAGCAACTAAATATAAGAAGAAGAAAAACTTCAAACCAATGTAGAATGGAAGATCAGTCAATTTGTAGATCATATAAAACCCAAACCTACTGAAGGGTAGAAGCTGATCACTGGGTTCTGACATAAGAATCTTAAATGATTTCAGCAGCCAGCTGAAGAAATTAGAAAACTGAAAGAAAAAGTTAGCTGCAACGAGTGCATGGTTGAGAAGGCAGAAAAGTGGCATCAACAAGTACATTTTTAAAGGGTAGAACGCTTATTGCACATGACAAAGTTAAGATCTATAGTGAGAAGACGGAAACAGCAATTAACCGCAACATACCTGCTGCACCACAGAAGATAGGATTTTCATAAATCGTTCAACTTGTACGAGGAACATGCCAGCTTTTTCTGCAGCATTCTCAATCAATTTCTCTTCTAAACCAATACTTTGATACCGTGCACGCCATCTTGAAAGGCCTCTAAGCTCTCCCATTCTAAAGCCTATAATTTCTGCAGCCGGCTGGAGAATATGGCCATAGACCTTTAATTTATTTTTAAAACCTTTTGCAAAAATACAATAATCTATGGAGCACACTTTAAACCAAAACAAGGCTAAATAAATATCAAGGGAAGTTATATATCTACAATGATAAAGACTAACAAACTATTTGCCAAATGTGGATTTTTGCTTTCCCACTTTATGCAAGTTAGCTTCAGCAGTCAAATGAGTAACTTTAAAAAAGTCAAAAGAAAAAAAAAGAAACATGTAGATATTGCTGCATCAATAAGTCAAAAAAACTATTCTTTAGGTGTTGGCCTCATGGTTACATGCATTTCGAGGAAGAACTATTCTTAGAAACTTTAGAAGAATAATCAGAATAAAGCGCTTAAAAAATAAAAACTCCACAACCAATTATTGGTAGCCAACTCAAAATTAAGTTGATAGTTTCTACTTAGGCAAACATAAAATGCATGAAGTGCACCTGTAGATGATCAAGAACAATCAGCTGAAGATCCTTTCCAGCACCACAAACCACTTTCACCATCCGCTTGAGACCCTGCAAACTAAAAAACACTTAGCAATAACTTTGAATCACAAGCCTTGTGTTAACATTTTCTCAAACGAGACATACCACTTCTCCAAGAGCATTGACTAAAAATTGATGAAGGGGTGGACTTGTCCTAGCACCACCTAAAAGGCTTAGAAACTCCTCTTGAGGGGTCGAGTCCAGTCCTATATTCGAATAGTTGCATTACAGTAAGTGTCTAAGAATGAGAACTGAAAACCATTGAGTTCATTAAATAGTTACCGTGATCGGCAATCAGGGAAGATATAGAGTTAAATTTCTCATGGAATGTATGCATGGCATCATTCCACTGCTTCAACATGACTGATAGTGATGTGCGGATGACTTGCGTTAGATCCTCAATGTTGGAAGCTTGTTGAGCCACCTGATGGAGTTCATATTTCCTAATTTACATGGCAAGTGAAATGAAACTAAAATGAGAGTCAACCTAAAGTTGTTCAACTAGCAAGTAGTCAAAAGAACAAGAGATCTTTGACTTCCAAATTCAACAGCTGCAATTGATGACAGGAGGGCTGCCCACAAACTTGAAAGAAGATGATACACTGGTGGTGGAAATATTGTAGGTTCTTGGTTGTGAACAAAACAGCCATTTCACAATAAAATAAGTATCTAACTGCGCAAAGTATGGCACATGAATTATGTATTTGGAGTATGCAAAAGTTCTGCAAATTTTAATCTTTCTGCATTTGTCACTCTATGCAAGTTGACAACATTCTAGGCCTAGAAGTGGCAATTTGGATCCATATCCAATTATCCATCCAATTAATCCTAGCTTTGATGGATTTGGATGAGTAAGAAATTTTTGATGGTTTTAAATGGATAACCATTTAAATCCACCTAAGCTTGTGGATTTAAATGGATTATCCATGTCATCCATGTAAAACCAATAATCCAAAAAACAAACCCAATATGAGCACAAAAGTCTTGCTATACAGCCATGCTGGCACACACATTCACACTCAAATGATAACTAACCCACACACACTACACACACAATCACACACTCAAACATGTAATAACCACAAAATATAGTGCTTAAATTTTAGCCATTCAACCCATTTGGAAACCCGAATCTTTGAAATTCTAATTCCACCTATGGGAGAGTCTCCGCTGCTGCTCTTTTGGCCACTAAAACCGTGTACATGACTTTGCTAAGCTTTTTTATCTGAATTTTGCGTTTGTGATGGTTTTGAAGTCCAATTGAGGAATTAATCAGGGCAAGTTTTTAAGTCAACTTGGATACGATATTAGCGTTGTTGAGGATGATAAGTGTGGAGTTGAGGCTATTCGAAGCTTGTAAGTTGCAAAACTTGAGTGTAATCACTTGGGGAAATGCAAAGTTAACTTGAATTGAGTCGGGTTTATGACCCACTTGAAAAAGTGTTTGGATTCAGTCAGGTCCATATGCCGCAATACAAGTACAAGAAGATCTCTCAAAGGGGTGAATCAGAAATTAAATCATAGCCAAACATGCAAAACAGAAAGAAGAGAGAGGCATAATGGTGACAACCTGCAAGTGGCAAGAGAAAGTGGTGAGTTGAGTTGAGTTTGACTCGGTGAAAGAGGAAGCAAAGAGCTAAATAAACAAAATAGAGGCTCAAGTTTGTAGGTGACTTGGTTCACAAATGGGGAGAGGATCACACTCAGCCACGTTTGAGTAACTGGATCCTAACTTGACTCGGGACTTAAACAGAAGCTGCATGTGGAAATGACATGGAGCACATGACTGAGAAAAACTAAAGATATCTAAATGGGTATGGCTGGAGAAAAATGAATAATTTAGTTGTAGGAGAATTAAATGCAGAATTGGATGGATGATGGTTTTATTTTATCCATTTGGATCCATTTTCTAATTGGTTGTAATTGGATTGGATTAATTTCATCCATAATTCAAGTAAAACCATTAACTAACCAATTGTCCATTTTGCCAGCTCTACCTAGACCCAAATCAGGAAGAAACAATACCAGCAATACTGCAGAGAAGGGCACAGGCCCCATATATATAATGGCTTCAACAAATGAAGCAGTGATTAAAACTTATTAGATCAAGCAGAATATCACAAACTGTGTTTCCTTCAGAGTAGAATTGTATAATTTAAGTTTGAAAATTAATCATCATGATCAATTAAATAAGGGTACCAATTCTAAGAACAAAGCCAGAACTTGATTATCCTAATTCAGAGAAGAATAAAAAGTAAGATTTCACTTTTGTGCCGTTTCCTTGTCAGCAAGAGATTTCTAATTTTCCAGGCTATGATCCAAATGTGGTAGACTGTTTTGGCAGATTTCTAAAAAACCGCCAAACTAGTAAAGATGGATCGGAGAGAGAGAGAGAGAGAGAGAGAGATGTAGGAGGTGAATGGTGTAATCCAAATCCTGTTATAAAAGATCATGTTTTGGACGTTATGCAAGAAAAATAACAAAAGCGAAGGCATTTTCATTCCCTTCTTATTAATGCTAGGGTGTCTCTGAGATTAATAGTTATCACTTGGTGGGTGTCCATACCAAGGCAAAAGCAAATTGAGCAGGAAAGGAAAATGAAAGACATGGGAGCCCCTAAATATTCCAGGATTGCATTTAGATAGAGTTACCTTTTCCAAAATATTGAAGTATCAAGAACTAAGCAGTGAAAACCAAGTTGACTTGATTCAACCCCAACTTCAACAAGTTCCCCAGAGCACATGACTATCAAATCACAAAGATCTTTCGAGAACCCCACCTAACAACAGTCCCATAAACAATGTCAGAATGCTCCAGCAGAGCAGTTTAGTAGGAAAAGCTACAATGTCAATTTATAAAAGAGAAAAGCATTCAAAGTTTTTATAACATGAGCTCAGTGATTTTTCCCAAGTGAATGGAAAACTAAAAACTTCTCAATTTTGATCAATTAACATACCCATCAGATTCCCACTAATTACTATTATTCACTAAATGACACCTAATGAAACAAAAGTAAAGAATCTAGCAGAATCCAGAAGTCGCCAATCTTTTCAACATTATACGACCTAATGAAGTGCAGTGATTCACCAACTTCACTTTGTTATTTCTTTATAACTCTGTGCATTCCATGGCAAACACTCAGGGAGCTGCATAGATTCCCAATCATATATTCTTGCAGCTGGCCATTAATCTAATGTATTAGTTTCACAAGAAAATGTGGAATTGCTTCCCTTGCAAATGAGATTTACTTTTTCTCTAGATATAAGGAGGGCAACCACTGTACGGAATAGACCAGAGATAAGGCTCCATTTCCTTGTCTTACAACAAGGATGCAATTGTCACAACAGCCCTTCTATTTCTCCCTTTACCTTTTTGTTCTTTCACTTGTGAAAGATTCCATAAAAGCACCTACTGTTATTTAGGATATGAATTCCTTTATGAAATACTTTCAAAGAATGTATAAAGCTATGAAAAAATTACAAGATCTATATTCCTAAGAAGCAATTGTCACCCATGTTAATCTTGAGACACCAGAAAAGGGAGGTGATAAATAAAAGAACTAGTCTTTCACATATTGGACTAGACAACTGTGGTTTGTTAATCATGTTCTAACATCTTTCATGCAATATGCACCAAATGAATAAAGTCCCAATATAGGAAAGGAAAGAAGACATCATGGGACACTTCGCGCACTTTTGCTACCACAAAAATCTTGTTAGTTCCTGAGTTGTATATGCACTATTTCAAGAGCCCTCTTAAAGTTCTGCTTTTGGACGACTGTACAAGAATTTCAAACTTGAATTGGCAAAATATGGATGAATAATTCAGGTAAATCAAATACCATGCTTTGATGCACATAACTATATCAAGAACCACTATGAAATGCATACATCTATAAGAATGCAACAAAGAAGATGCTAAATGACAAAGTAATCCTACCTTATGAATAGAAGCATTCTGCAGACAACAATTAACTTGGCTGTGCTGAATTTGACTGCAAAGACTGAAGCAATGGATGTTCTTGGGTGTAATATCGAGTAAAAACATATAAAAAACAAAAAAAATGTAAGTTTCTTAAAAATAACTTGCCCTAATAAATAAATAGATGAAACATTTCTAGTGTATTCACTACATATATATATATATATATATATATAATATCAGTCATAGGATGAATAAACTCACAATCTTTCCTATTGGGAATATGCCAAAAATACTAAAACAAAGGTTTCCATCTTTGTCCCCACTGCATAAGATGTTAAAACGTCGGCACGACATGTTTGATAGATCCTGGAATGAATCCTCACTATCATCCGTGAAGCCACTGTCTCCAGGAACTACTCCAGGCATCCTAGGAGCTCTTGGGGGAGGAGGAAAGAAACGGGAAGTGCGGTCCTCATAAGTTGAAATGGTATTGCTACCATCCTAATACCAGTTATTAAGAGAATAACAAAGTTGTAGAAGAATGAGAACAAAATTAGTCCCTTAAAGAAAGAAGGAATAAAAAAAGGTACAGAAGTGGACTCATGTAGAGCCAAGACAGTATGAATGACAAATATATTTGTGAATAAAATAGGCCAGACGAGAACGAAAACAAAGGGAATAAATTATAAAGCATTTAAACACAGTACGTAGGAATTTATTCTTAAAAAGCCAACTGATACAATAACATGAAAATCTAAATGAGATACATACAAGACTTCAAAGAAAGGAAAGCTCAACCTAGCAATTTTCAGAAAATATAGATTGACAATGCATGTCTACATAACTTGAGATGCAAAGATAGCTTGTTAAATACTGTCACAGCATTGAGTTAACAAACCCATATTTTATACATGAACATCACTATTGTCACGTACCACTTGTAAAACACAACATCAAGTGTTTTCATCAAGTCCAGAATTAAAGTATATTCCATATCATTGAGTCAGTAAGCTTCATCGAAGTTATACCACTTTTTTTCATTGAACTACCATAGTTCAAGTGCAGGTGAATCAGATAAAAATGGTGAACCCATAGAAGATAAGCTTGCTCTTCAATAGATTGACAATGATATAATACAAGCTTTAGTAAATTGCATTAGTCGTCAATAATTTGCAGAAAAATGAAGAAATATGAAATCAACATCCAGAGTGAAGTAGCTACACATTAAATTGAATAATGCTAACACGTATCATTGATTTGATGCCGCATATCCTTAGTCCACGACCAGTCTTAACATGGAAAACAGGCAACAGAATGTCTGCCAATTGGCAACAACAAAGGATGAATCACAACATATCACTCTTTGGAGAAATTAATCTCGTTAAAAAGTACCATGTGACAAAGATTCTCACTGTTCCTAGCAATTCATTTAGGAGCCCGGCAGCAGAAGAATGTTTTGCTCAAGAAAAGCTAAGACTCAAATTTTTTAAGCTTTTATTGGAAGATACATCTTATAATGCTTTCCTGTTGTTTTTGCTCAAAAATTATTTTTTGGTGCTAATAACATTAAAGAAGGATTATTTCTTTTATAAGACAGTAAGCTATCCATTCATAACCTAATGTATATATATCAGCAATTCAATTTTTTTCCAACAATATGCAACTTAGGAGAGTCAACAGGATCATTGTCATACAGATGCTCAAGGAAAGGGGTAAACTTCTCTTTCTGCACCTACATGTGCGGCATCGATAGCCCTCCGTACTCAGCAGTCATACAGGATTTGACTTGTGGTCTAAAGGTATTGTTATTACATGAGAAGTTATAGCTCCCCAAAAAAAAAAAAAAAATCATCTGATTCAGTATGTCAGTATGTGTTAACCACTGATGATGCTGTAATGTTTCTGGAAAAACATGCAAATAAAAGAAATCTTAAGTAGGCCAGACCTCGTTGCACAATAAAGAAACAAGTTTCCTTAAAGAAGTTTTTCTTTAACACACAGGTGAAGTTTAATTAGTTTAGAACATGTCAATAACAACAATGAATAACACAATCGTTTTGGAATGGAATGCCAAGTGATCAGCATTAAAAGTGGCTATTATATGAATAGACCTGGGGTTAATTGCGTTCAGTATACAATGAAAGTATGCCATTAACTTGACAAGAAAACAGAAAGAGAAAAGGTCAAAAAAGAAACCATACTGCAATAGTTTGTCCATCCTCCTCCCAGTTGAGGCACACGACAGCGACTGTATGTGGTTTTATGCTCCGCAACAACTTTCCATTCTGGTTCCAGTAACATGCATCCCAAGCAAAATGACATGCATAAAGAACAGAACATGATAAAGTTAAAGATAGAGCATACACCATGATATGTAGAACAGGTAGAGAAGACTAAATTCAAAACAATTCTAAGAACAGGGTAGAGATGACTAGATTCGACCCTATTCCAAATAACAAATCAATTGAGTGAAACAAGGTAATAGTGTTAACATAATCTGATAACTAACTGCTGTATCATTATAGGACAGATGTATATGAAAAAGGCTCATGTGTAAACATAAATCACCAAAATATCAAATTCAATTCGGTATTAGTGTAGAAATACAAAATGGATAACTTAAGTACATGATATCCACAGAAAAGAAGAATAATATGCTTTACACAGCAAGCAAGAAGCAAGAGATGTCCATGAGAAAGATAGTTACAACAGATTACATTAGACTTGCAAAGCGTATGTGCATGCTAAAATGTCAGAGAGAGCAGTAAAGGCAATAAATTTTCATCACAAGGATAATTATTCTATAAACTAAGCCTTTGACAGCTATGGTCTGATGATTCCAGACCATTTACACTATAATCAAATTTCGCTTCCATAGGCTTTTGCCAGGACCCATTTTCTCCATATTCAAACGCAACCATAATGTTTCAACAACTCCGTGCTTTTTCTTTTCAACATGAAATGGTGTTAATAATTCCTCAAACTTGAGAGGGGGGAAAAAAAAGAAAAAACTGAATTGTCTTTCAGAAGGTAAACAACACATAACATAAAATGGTCCTAACTTATGCTAGAGCCATGTATAGGGTGTAACCAGTGGGAAGAACCATCTGTAAGAAGGCATCCACTTGATTGTTCTAGAAAATCTACATATAATTCTATTCATGAATAAGACTAGGTGAACTTGATTATCCTGGCATTTGAAATCATGCAACTACACATACTGAAATTCCTATTCATTTGCAAATAAGTATTTAATATTGAATATGCATTACCTAATTCACCATATTTCCTAGAAATGAAGGTTCTGCATATTTCAGGGGGGTTGTTTTAGAATAAATTTAAATAGAGAAATATATGTCCCATTTTGGAACAAATAAGTCAATGTCAAAATCTACCAACTCACTAGCTATCTTAGGACAAATAATGCTCAGGCATGGCATTATTTTACCCCAATAACAGGGAACAAAATCTTTGAGTATAATTATTGGTTCCATGTTCAAGAACAAAGCAAATATCGAGTAACAGGATTTGTAATCCAATATGGACTAATCTCATGAACCCTAACAAGAATTAAGTTCTCTCACTTCCGGTCACAAGAGCCCGAATTCCTTCTCTTACCTCTAACACAGAAGAGAGATATCTGCTAATTGTAGCTTAGAGTACTATACTAAACTAATTGAAACATCCACGACTCCCCAAAAGTAAATTCTTGCAATGCTTCTTAAAGAGATGTTAAAAAACCTAATAACCCCTTTTTGGAAAGCCACAAATTTGGTTCAGCCCAGGTCTGATATATTTTAAAATGCTTGACTTATATCTACAAAAATATGTACCTACAAAGTTTCAAGTGTAGAAGATGATTGTGTTTTCATAACCAGGTAAAATTACAAACAACTTATTGATGTAATAAATTTGTGGTCTATTATGGAACCTTCACTTTTAGCCTCAGGGTAATTTCTGAATCCACAGTAAAAGAATGATGTTTACAATTCTTCTATTCATGATAGTTGATAGACTTAGTTATCTGAAGGAGGGGATTCTACCTCAATCAAACCAAGTCCTGCTTGTTTCATACTTTTGGGACAAATTAAACCATAGAAAATTAATATCTCGTCTGATCCAGGATTTCAAAACTATATGAAGTTCAGTCAAGTAGGTATAAATCCTAGTAGATAAGGTTTTACATCGGGAAGCAATCTAATCACAATTGATATCTTCAACTGGTTGATCTTTCCCAAAAAAAAAAATGTCAAAATTCAAACTAACTCACCTCCACATCATGCAATGACACTGTTCCGTCTTCAAAGCCAATTGCAACTGCTTTACCATCGGGACGCCAACACAAGGATGTGATGCACCTCTCTACATAAGATGAAGAAAGTTCTTATTCCACTACAAGCTTTGAAATAATAATCAGTATATTTAACTCAAAATTCCAAATTATTTGTCCCATCTAATGTTGGGGTTCCTCAAAAACAAAAACAGCTCCTTTTCATATAAGCTTCAGAAAGAAAAATGTTAGATTCCTTACCACATTATACCTAACAATTACACTATTAGATACGACATAATTTCTTGAACATCTCAAGCAAAAAGGGACAAGTAAAAGCAGGCTACTACCAGACATTCTATCGAACACTTATCATTCATTTCCAAGAAATGAACATTAAATCAGTCTAACGGCCCAAAGTAATGTAGTTCGTCATACAATTAGTCAACTGATCCACCTTGAAAAGCCTAAAGTTCGAAAATTTAAACTGACGCTAACTCGCTTAATTTTAAGTTTATAACTTGAACTAACAGTGCATTTAAAAAATCCATAACTGGGAAATTCCAACAACAACTTTGGCGAAATTTATTCGCGCATAATCTTTTAGGCCCCAACTTAGTACATAAAAGGAGAGTGAAAGTGGATAGATGAAAATGTTAAAAGCAAAAGATATAAATAAATCAATAGATAAAAAGTGGGGATTTAAATGTATACCGGGGGAAATGGTCCAAAGTCTCTGCCAATTAAAACGATGGAGGAGGAGTTTTGAGTCCTCTGTGACCATGGCTAGCAAATCTTTTTCTGGGTTCCATTCAGCAATTTTAATCTATACAAAAGCTCGATAAAAATACAATCTTTTCTCAGAACAATAAGTAGGGGAAAAAATGGAATAAACTTGCAAGTGTCCGTGGGTTTATAGTGAAGTGTAGTGAAAGAAAGTGGACCTGAGAAGCAATGGGTTTGTCGAATTGTAGCTGGAAGGGTACTGTAATTCCCTGAGCTTCATCTGTTTCCATTGGGTTGTGTTGTCCAAAATGCCAAGGCTTTTGGTCTTTTGGGGTCCCAAGACTCCCCAACTTCAACCCGAGAGAAGGCTGAAAATGGAGGTGGCGGGCTTTTGAGAATTGTGAATTCTCTGTGTGGTAGTCTTTCACTTCTGGCATATCACATCCTGGTCCCCAAAGCCTCTGATATTCTATTTTGTGCCCTCAATTTGAGGGCTAATTGATTAGAATATAGGTGGAAAAAAAAATATTCAGACACTTACGGGTCTGACAGGGTTCTGTATATATCTATGGGTGCCGGGCTGTGTCACCTGACACAAAAAAAAAATTTTTTTTTTTATAAAAGACACATGAGTGCCGGGCTGACACCTGACAAAGACTGCAAAAGCTGGCTGCCGGGCACTCTCTGCCCGGCAGCCAGTCAAATTGTTAAAAAAAAAAATCAGCAGGCTTCAATGCAATTCAGACAAAGTAGCTCTCGTGAATTTTTCACACTTTTTTGCTTCAGATTTGGCCCTTTTGGCAGGCTTGTGGACAAAACAAAAAATGTCTGGCAACTCCCGTGAAGCAAAAAAGCTGAACCAAAAGAAAAATTTACGTACGATTGGACAAAAAAACTATGCTCCATTAGACTTTAGCAGGTCGTGAAACAATAACTGCTTACATATTATTCAATCGACTTAACGTTATATAGTTACTTATAATATAATAGAATATTTAATTAATTATTTTAATATACCAAATAAAGTATTGAACATTAAATAATGAATAAATTTTTAAAAGGACTTTTATTATAATTTTAATATATATAATATTTTTCATCCATGCATAATTCGTTTTTTCGAGTGTCCAATATACTTCTTTATGCATCTCCACATTTGCATTGCTTC
Organism: Coffea arabica; assembly: GCF_036785885.1. Taxonomy (NCBI): domain Eukaryota; kingdom Viridiplantae; phylum Streptophyta; class Magnoliopsida; order Gentianales; family Rubiaceae; genus Coffea; species Coffea arabica. Next base: position 10,792,073 of record NC_092313.1, on the reverse strand, counting down.
TGCTTATTGTGCGCAGAAAAGTGAACTTTCCACCATAGAAATGTAACCAATGTTTAATTCTTACCTCCACTTTAATTCCGTGGATGGAAGAATATTGTCAGAAATGCATTCTTCTGTGGCTAATTGATTAGAATATAGGTGTAAAAAAAAAAAAAATCAGACAGGTTTAAAAACAACAGATATGTTCCTTTTTTTAAAAAAAGATATCAGCCTGGCACCTGACAGATTCCCTATTTTTAAAAAAGATATCAGGTGCCTTTTTTTTAAAAAAAAAAAGATGTCAGGTGCCGGACTGGGTCAGCCCAGCACCTTAATTAAATACATTTAATCAAATCTCTTTAAATTAATTCATTCAATTAATTAAACTAATTAATCCACTAAAATAATTAAAATAATTGTATACTAAAAAACGTAAACTAATTATCAACTATCTTAACAAATAAAGTGAATCGCATTAAACTAATATCACTAGTTTCGAAATTAAGCTATGCGAATTACATTAATTTTATGTATTTATTTTATTAGCATGGATATTATTTCAAATACTTAAATTGCCCCGACTAAATGGCTATCTTAATCAAAACTCAATTGCACAAATTCGTTCAATTAATCCATTCAATTAATTAACCTCGCCAAATACATCTAAATTCATTTAATCAGACCTCTTAAAATTAATTCATTCAATTAATTAAACTAATTAATCCACTAAACTAATTAAAATAATTGTATACTACATAACGTAAACTAATTATCAACTATCTTAACAAAAAAATGAATTGCATTAAACTAATATCACTAGTTTCGAAATTAAGCTATGCTAATTACATTAATTTTATATATTTATTTTATTAGCATAGGTATTATTTCAAATATTTAAATTACCCGGACTAAATGGCTAACAGTTATCGTACGTAAATTTTTCTTTTGGTTCAGCTTTTTTGCTTCACAGGAGCTGCCTTCTTTTCACTTAACAAATTGCTGAGCTTCTTTTCACTTAACAGGAGCTTTCTTTCCTCTGCAATTTAGCTTCCATTCCCAACTCCCTACCGCCTCTACGTATATCCAACAGTGCCCCTGTAACCCCTCCTCTTTCTTCCCCAACAAAAAGAAGGCTCTATAGTTTAGTACCTTGTTTCGCATTTTTTTTTTCTAAACAATTTCACTGGCAGCCAGCTTTTTTTTTCAGCCTGCCGAATTTTTTTTTTTAACAATTTGACTGGCTGCCGGGCAGAGAGTGCCCCGGCAGCCAGCTTTTGCAGACTTTGTCAGGTGTCGGGCTGACACAGCCCGGCACCCATGTGTCAACTATAAAAAAAAAAAAAAATTTTTTGGTGTCAGGTGCCGGGCTGACACGGCCCGGCACCCATAGATTTATACAACGTCCCTGTCAGACCCGCAAGTGTCTGACTTTTCTTTTATACACCAATATTCTAATCAATTAGCCCAATTTGAGTTACCTCCTTTAATTTGGAAAGGTCCTATTCCTATATACTACATAGAAAGTGTAACCATTATGGCGCCAACATCTGGTGAATTGGTCTACTCGTAGAATACTAATATGTTTGGGAGTGGATCTTTTGTGTGGTTATGTTTTTCTTTAGTAAAATACTCGGTTGTTTGGGTTGTAAATTATTTGAGATAATTTTGTGAAAAAGTACTGTAGCACTGTTTTCGATATGATGTATGTGAAATAAAAAGGTGATTAAAAAATATATTGATAATGCAAGCAAATCAGTATATGTAAATAAGATGTAAATAAGGTGAAATAATCTTCAATCCAAACACAACTCCAAACGGAAGTGGGCCCAACAGAGCAATTACCTTTTGGTCTTTTTTGTTATTGGGCCCAACGTTCCGCATTGTTCTCATTCACGAAATGCTTACGTTAAGCTGCTTCTTAACCTTATCAACAAACCTCACCCAGGGGACTTAGTAGCCGTAACAAGTCTACCAGGCCCTTTTAAGTTTGAACTCTTCTCCTCATATACACTAGATGACTTTTCTCGTCATTTTAGACAAACTACAAAATTTACAAAAAGTCAGCAAAAAGTCATCTCATTATGCTCGGAAATTTACAAAAAGTTCAAGATTTTACAAAAGTCAGCAATGGCTGAGAGGAGACTACAGATACGAGGCATCCGTCGTAGTTGTAGCTGGGGTGCGTAGTTGTAGCTGCACATAAGTCCTATAAGCTAAAAACCATCCATTTGGATTAGCTGTTTTTGAGAATATTTTTAAAAAATTTTACTGTAACAGAATTTTTAAATTATATTTTGAGATATTTAAAATTAAAAGAATTTCTAGAATATATTTTGAGATATTTTAAAAATTTTTAAAAAATTTAAACTAATTGTTAGATTATCTTTTAAAGTACTTTAAAAAAAAAATTTATTATATTTAAAAAACTAATTTTTCAAAAACACCCCCATGCAAATTCATCATAGTTCATACGAAAAACTACAAACACATTAACACCCAGTACTTGCTTAAACATTGATAACGTTTGCACCCATTGAAGTCAAACATTTTGTATGTAGCTCAAGGCTAATGCAAAATACAGATCCAGTGAGGAAAAGACGTAAATCATAGGTAAAGCAACAACTGCAGAAACATATGCTTAACAGTTGACTTCACAATTATATTTACTACTGTAACAACATATAAATACTTCCTCGAGCTTCCGCAAACAATCCTTCGATCCAGTAAGCAAGCAGTAGGACAAAGAAGATAAACTGATCAAAATTATTTAAAAACTTTTTATTCAAAAGACAACAATATGGCACTCAATCAGTCTCCTCAATTCGGAGAGAAAACAGGCCGCAGGATCATCCTCCTCCACTTTGTATATGCAAGATCCTAAAATTCTATGTGTGAAACACTCAAAAAGTTGACAACAATCGGCCTATCTAAACATGGTCCGCCAAAAGTTTGCTCACATGAAATCATAATCATCAAAGCCATCATATGCATCAACAACCGCGACATCTTCATCTTTATCAACATGCAACTGTTTCTTCTTTGCACCTGCGGATGAGAAAAAGTCTCTCACAACCCACCACTAGTTTAAAACCAATTTACTTTACAACAAACCAGAAGATAATGACCAACATACCTCCTGTCTTCTTCTTCCCAGCATTTGCTTCTTTTTCGGCTTTTATCTTTTCATTTGCAATTGCAGTGACTGAAGAGGCTACATCCTTGGCATCCGCCCCTTTCAGTGAAGTCATTGATAATCTCATTACAGCTTTGAGCAAACCAATATAATGGTAGCTTTTCTGCAATCAACCCAATTTGGTTGCAACACAGAATCAGGAGTCAGCAAATCGTACAATAAGGTGAAATCATAACCAGAGCAAATTCAACAGACCTCATAAGGACGCAGCTTGTGGGAAATGAGTTCTGCATATTCTGCAAAGTCACCTTCTGATTTGGGAATGAAATTGTCCAGGGTCTTCTCATCACCTCTCTTACCAAATAACTCAGTCGTGGACTTATAATCAGCTTCTTCTACTAGCCTGCAATAGAAATACTTAAACCCAATGAACAGACACTGAAAACATAATACTCAGTGGCCAGTGATCAAGTAAGCACAAGAGACGGAATGATGCTTCATTAGGTTACTGTGAGCATGTGCAAGTCACAATATTCACAAATTATGTTCCATACATGTGTACTGCTCCATGATGGCTTCTTTATGAGATATTGAGATTCCATCCTGATGGGATAATTCTTTTGGTTTCATCAGGCTCCATTTGCAAAGAAGGAAATGCATATCCTTTCTCAAGAAAAGAGTGGCACAGGAAAAGGATGCTTTAGGGTATAGGGCAACATACACAAAATTACTGCTCAAAAGTTCATCTCTAAAGCAGAATTTTTCTCCACTGCTAAAATCCAGGGGAAGCAAGATTCAGCTAGCATAACAAAAGCAAGCATGCTGACACCATATAATGTATAATTTTACATACATTTTATTCTAACTTCTTTGAATGCTACAATCTTAATTTTAGAAGTCCTTCATGTCCATTGAAAGATGTTTGGGTTCTAGTAAATCCATCTGCATCGCCTACAGTAGAAGAGGCTCATTAAAGGATTATATTTGTCCCTCACTAAGTATACTAATTGATGCCCCACAGTGAGAAAACCTATCGTATAACCCATAACTTAAACAAAGTTAGCTCTTTCTTCATTGTTGTTTCTTCTTCAACATATGCATCTTGAATATTTCCAAAAAAATACACACACACACAAATGTTATTTACCCTGACAAAAATTTAAATGAGTCAATAGATTAAGAAAATTTCATATACCTTGACTTGATGTCCAATGTTATTACTATTAATTTCATTTTCATCAATCATCACATGGAGGAGAAAAAGAGAAACCAACCAGTGAATTTCAAGACAGTAGAATAACTAATAAGAGAGGATGCACAAAACTGTGAATTTCAAAAAACAAACAATTCGGTATACAAGACCTTAGAAATGACAAAACATAATTAGCTTATAAGCTCAAGACAAATTTGTTTTTCAATGGTCTCAAGAAAATAAATAAAAACTATCTCCCATTGCAATGATATAATATATTTTTCAGATTGAAGTACATGTATCACTAAATCTACTGTGCATTTAGTAAGAAATTAGAAGTAATCAAGCAGACAGTAAGACTCCAGTTGACCGACCACAGCCAGACTAAATACCTCCTGCTGTATGGTTCAGACAAAAGATCCATTTAAACATAAAAAGCAAATTTTTCCACTTAAAGACTCCATGTGGCAGTCAAACCTGCACTTACATTACCACTCCACTAGAGCTAAAATAGGATCAAGTATGATTGAACTCGCCCAAAAAATACACTTCATCATGTTTACTCCTTCAACAATGGAGACCATTGTCAACCCAACTAATTCTGTATCTCTGAAGCCCCATTTTCTATTTCCTTAAAAGCTTATTCTTGAAATACATCTCTCTCTTTATTTATGAAATTATGAAAACAATAAAAGTAAGATTTTAGAAACATTACCTTTGCTGGCGAAGTTTTTCTTCTACAGGATCTAGTGGCTCCTCCTTTGCAACTTCAGCAGCTTTCCCTTTCTTTTCTTTCTGCTCACCTGATTTTGCTGTTGGCTTCTTTGGGACCTTTGCAGCAGGTGGTTCTACTATGGGTGCCTGATACATCAAGATAAAGCACATAAACAATTCGAAAGCAACTGTTGTAAACATCATGCATCCCAAGTGACATAACATCCTAAACCACATGCTGTACAAACACGCGTATAGACTAGTCCACACATTGATTAACTTAAGCTCTAGGAACGATGTACTGGAAAGTTTTAACTCCATTTACAGTCAAAATTCTGAATTCTTGATGCACACAACCATTCCAATCTAAGATATCCCATCTTAAGCAATTTTCAGGACAACTTATTAGTTTTACATACACCTATAACTGCTTTTGGTGCAACTCATGCTTCAACTTTCCAAGTAACAAAATGTCATCTACTTCTTCTTAGCGACAATCAGTTAGTTTGGCAAGCCAAATGAATGAAAAAATTGGAAGGTGATCTGTAGCCATCATGCAGCATTTGTACCAAAGCGGTCACCTAAAACTGCTTTTGGTGCAACTCATGCTTTGGCTTTCTAAGCAACAAGCATCATCTATTCATTCTAATCAACGATCAAGTTGGATATGAAAAGGTGATCTCTACTCATCATGCAGCATTTGGACCTACATGGCCGCATGTCACCTATTCTTACAACATCAAGAAACTTGCTGATGGAAGAGGGTAACAAAAGCAGAAGATCCTACGATATGTTTCCATCGATATCTACTGGTAAAAGTACTACGATAGCACCAAAAGTTTTACTCTTCGAGTTGGGAGAAAAGGTTATAGGTTAAACTTGTCCACTGGAAACATTCCTTCCTAGTAAGTCAACTTCAATAATGCATAAAGCAGAGACCACTCGAGACCACTCCCTGAAGATGGGTATAAGACAGAAGTGCAGAGGCGAATACATAAATCAGTCGAATCTAACCCGAAGCTGTACAGTTCTTATTCTGGTGTGAAGTTTGGATCTTTCTTCAAAGATACAATTTTGTTCAAAACGTGTGTAAATCCAATAAAGCTCAATCAGTGATTAGCTTGAACATAAAAAACAATAAATTGCATTTTGCAGCACAAGGGTGAACTAAATCGGTTTTTAAAGATAACTAAGCACTCAAGTGGAAAACATATCAATAAACGCAAAAGATAGTATCATAACTCAAGCAACTTAATACAGATCCCACTGGAAGCAGGTTAGAAGAATCTTCAATGATAGAAGACAAAAGTACATAACTAAGAAAAATCAAGAATGCAGTTAAAACTCATGCTAAGTAATGGAACAAACAATTATCTGGAATTTTGTGCATATGGTTTAGCTAAGGTGGCATTCCCTCATTCTAATTCAACACCTGAATATATCTTACATCTGATTGAACAGAACAGAGAAAGAAAACAAAAATACCGCAGCAGGCTCATCTTCATCTTCCCAAGACTCTTTCACGTCATTGTCATCTACGTCTTCATCATCCCACAAACTTTTAGTTTTAGGTTGTTCCTTTATCAAAATATCCGGAATAGGTTCATCCTCTGAAACACAACATATGACCAACAGCTTAATAAAGAAAGAGCAGATATTGGTGGTCACAGAGTATATTAAAAATGACATGAATTTTCTCAGTGCAATTTAACAAAAAAATGCAAAAAAAAAGGTAATGGACAATGAACATTTTACAGCCAATCCTAGATAAGCATAAGTTGCAACTCTAACCAAATTCCAAAGTCAGCAAGATGAAATAACTGTTTGGCAACAACACAAACAAGTACACCACATCACGTGAAATATGAAGAAAATACCATAAGTTGGTCTAAAGGAATAGATGGCCAATTCATGAATTAACATATAAAGATGAAGCAAAACTACATCTTATAACCCCCTCGAAAAAAGGTATATCACAACCATTAAGCAAAGAATAACACTTCGGTCAACCATACTCATGCTGACTCCAATCTACGACGAAAAGATCTAAAAAATAGCCACTCGTCAAACTGAATTGAAAATTTACAGCGAATCAATATTGCGCAAATCAAATCTGAAATACAGAACGAACACGATATTTATTAAAGCAAAGACATGAACACTCAACAGAATCCTAAAGAGTACCAAATCGCAATTAGTTCAAGGACTAGCATAATTCTAAAGAGGAAAGAAGAAGGCAGTAACATTACCCCAATCCATCTTCTGTTGATTCTGATTTTGAATAGATTTGCAACTTCAAATGCCTGCGTTAGTTTCATATATCAATCCAAATGGGCAAAAGGAGAAGAAAAAAAAGGTGTTCCATAATTATGACTGAAATAGCTAGCAATCAGTTAACATCAAAACCCACAAAAGAAAATTTATTAAAAAAATCACTTCTTATTTGACCGTCAAATTAGACAGAAAACTGCCTCCAACAAAACAAAATATATCGATTAATTGAAAAAGCCAGACACAAGAAAACTAGTTCAAGTATTCTAGTAATAAAAACTAGAAGCCCACTAGCCGAAATTTAGAATTAAAAAAAGGGCCAAGATTCCAATCCAATCAGCAACAAATAGCCAAAAATACTCGGGAATTGATATCTCAAAATGTTATGGATTCAATAATACATGAAAAAACTGGCAGGCAAGTATAGAAAACATTAAAAAAAAATAGCAAAAAAAAAAACCGATGATATTACCGTCTGATGAGTACGGAGAGTTGAGCGGCCCAGTAAGTTTCAAGGTTAAAGTGGCCGGCGAGAAATTCCCAGTCGATATCTTGGAACCTAGCTGCTCGATTAGGGTTCTGTTAGGGTAACGGAAAGAAATGCAAGCGGAAATTTTCCAGAAAAGGGACAAAGGATAGAGGAAGAAACCAGAGAAAATGGAGTTTAGGGTTAAGTCTGTCTTTTTCTGCAGCATATGTGGTAGCACTATTTATTACTATTCCCTGGAAGACGATTCCAATTTCGATTTTTGTTAAGGACCACGCTTTCTAAAAAAACCGGTTGATCTACCCCTTGCCTTGCTTTGCTTCCTAACTTTTTGTTTGGTTGGTTGCAAAAGCCCGCCCAAATTATTGGGAGTTTAGGACAATACTTCGATTTATTCGGTATAAGTTTTTTGTTCCTTTTTTGAGGAATTCGGTATAAATTTCTTGTAGTTTATTAAACATTACCCGATAATCAATGTATGGCCTCATTTCTGAATCATGTCATATATTCAAGAGTCATGTGATTATGAAAGTATAGATAATATGCAAGAAAAAGTGATGTCGAGTTCATATACTAGTCTATTAAAATTTTTTTCTAAACTAATACTTGAATAAGAAAAAGTATTTTCTAAACTATTTATAAAGTCATGATTTATCTGTTTTAAATATCAATTGCATATTTTAAGATCTCAAATTATTGATTTATAATAGCCTACCCAATTGTACTTAAAAACAAGTAAATTCTTTGTCTCCCATTTTCTTATAACATATGTTTCAAATGACACGAATAATAATGTGACACAATTATTAATTTAGTTTGTTATGGTGACATGTAATATAGGTTGAAAGCGTATGGGAGGACACGCTAGGCAACAAATCCTGCAAGATAAATCCGCTAATCCATGAAATTTGATTAATATGCAACAAATTTGATAATTTAAGGTAGAATCGATCAACCGTTGAAGTTTAGGGTGCCAATGGCTAATCAATAATGCTTAAAAGGGCATTAAGAAAATATATCTATTGTTTGAAAGAACAGTCTGCCCGTATCTAGGTTCAATTAATGGCGATTATTGATCCGTTGTTTTTTTTTGTTATTAATTTTATTTTAGCTATTTACTTAATTGGCACTTAGCAGTACTATCATATATAGGTTGTCCCCAAAAAAGAAAAAAGAAAAAAAAAATCATAGCCGTAACAGTGACCAAGAGGAACAAACCTAATATTTATTATTTTGCGATTATCAAGTGCCAAATTTCTGTTGAACCACTAAAGTCCAAATAAGATCCATTCACTTGCTGATGATTACGATTCCCAATTGATCAAATTCGAAGTGGTCATGTTTGGATAGTAATTTTTTTTAAAAAAATATTTTTATCACATTACAAATTTATTATCTTTTTTTATCTCACATCGATTGCATCGCAAAAAATGTCACAGTACTATTCTAAAAATTTGATTGGGCTAAACCTAAAATGGTCCATATCTATCTTGTTATAGAGAAAGCTACAAACCTTTTCTTATTCTTTTTTTTTCTGGTGGTTTTTAAACAAAGATGACAACCTACTTCTACTGTATAAACATTTAGGAGGACTCAAACTGTATATTGGAGAATGAAATCAGACGGAGTGAAAATGGGAAATCCTGCCTGGATAGCAAACTAGTGCTAATTTTGCAATTTCTTGTTTAGCTTGAAGAGTTTATCAAATAAACAGATAAATAAGTGAATAAATTGACGAGATGGGAACCGAACTTCCAAATTTTGACCATGATAGTAGTATCATTTTTGCATTTTCTAGATTAAGGTGCCGTTTGATAACCTAATTCAATGTTTAAATTTAATGAACTCAGATTCTAACACGTTTAGATGCATTTGATAACCAAAACTAGAATATTTGAATTAATTAAATGCTACTAAATTTTATAGGCAAAATTTGTTTCAAAAAATAAGTGATAAGCTATTCATTTAGCACTTAATGTAATATATATTCAAATGTATGAAATTTAATACTTAACAATTCACTAATTTAATGCATACAAATTTTAGATTTTAGACTTCAAAATTCAATTTTAAAATTTCAATTTTATGTAACGCACCCTAAATCTATTGGAAGGGGAATATGAACACTCAAACCTATGAGTGGCCAAACTTAAGCACTTGGTTGAAGCTTTCCTATGTTAACTTGTGCATATCACCGAACTTGTAAATTTTATTTGACTTGTTGAAAACATTTTAGACCGGTGAATATATTTCTATTTTCAGAAGGAAATTGAAAAGTTAGTATTTGTGAGATATCTTTAATTGGTAAGAACAGACTAATTTATTTCACTGTCAATACGGGGGTTGTATTGGTGAATGATATGTAAGAACTTTCGTAAGTGAATTAAATTTTGGGGGTATATTTTGATATGTGATAGAAGATGAATCTACCCAAATTTTTTCCTTATAAAAAAAAAAATTACAGCACAAACATTTATCGATGCCGCCTCGTTATTAACGAGTGCGTCCTGCAGATTGAGTAGCTTTGAGGCCCAATACCGTGTTAGGCAGAACCCTTTTGGGCTGCCACAAAAAGGTAACGAAGTGTATCAGATCCACTTCCACGAAGGGTTGGTCAAAGCCTACTTGTTGGAGTTCCACTGCATGGGCTTTAGGAGAGGAGCAGCGTAGGTCTGATTTGTTTCCGCAGTTAGTACGGTGCCTGTCAGATCAAAATATTCTCTTTTGTTTAAAATTCAACGCAAAAGCCTGTTTTATAGCTAGTTTGTGAGTTGAGGATAGAAAAGAAAGGAAGAGAAAGGTTAAGTTATGAGAGAAAAGAAAAGATAAGAAAAGAAGGGAAGAGGTTTTAATGTTGTTTGGGAGTTTATGAAAGAAAAGAAGTGATTTTGGACACATAAGTAAATAAATATTTCATTCAACAGCTTTTTAGGGGTAGAATGGGCAATTTAAAAAACTTTTTGCTGCCTTTCCGTGCTTTCCTTTGCTTTCTGCCCGATTTGGGCCGGAAATTTTTTTTAAACGGTAGCTACTTTTTCCTCCTTCCAATTCCGTCGGTTTCTTTTCCTTTCCTTTCACTTAAAACTCTCAAATGTGGGAGATCCAGTCTTTCTCTTCTATTCCTTTCTTTTCTGTTCAAATCTCATCTCCCAAACTAGCTAGTGTTTAGGGTTTTGGGCAAGACCACTGTACTAAAGTGAAAAGTCAAACCTTGATTATTGGTATGTGGTCATTATTTGCTACCATCATGACCATTGACCGGCTTAAAAGTTAAAAACACGTATATTTTCAAATTTTCAAATGTATAAAGACAAATAAATTGGCTCTTGAAAAAAGGATTGAATTGAATTGAATAGTAAAATAAGAGAAATTGTAATAATTGAGTTGAGTGATAAAGTGGAAGAAATTATAAGTATGGGATTCTGATTTAAAACATCGCACTTATCTATAAAAAAAAACCTGCCACTCCATTCACCTCTTACATTGATTTACATTAAAAGAAAATGTTTTCTGAACTACATGAGTTCAGATTCTACTGCCTATAAGAGAGAGAGAGAGAGAGAGAGAGAGAGAGAGAGAGAGAGAGAGAGAGAGAGAGAGAGAGAGAGAGAGAGAGAGAGAGAGAGAGAGAAGGTTGCATCTGCCTTTTAAATCTTAATATGGTGAAACCTTTTTTTATTAATTAACCGTTCTTCACAGATAAGGTGACCCAAATACACAGACAAATAAGGGGAAGAAAAGCCCAAAAGTTTTCTAATAAGGTGATTGATTCTGCAATTAGATACTTGTGTTTACTGTCCCCCTTAATCCGCAACCATTAGACGCGTGTTAGGGAAAGGCAACAAACTATATGTTGCAAAATATACTGCTGTTTTTGGGAAAAAAAAAGGAAAAAGAAAAAAACACAAAAGAATGTTGGTGGTTTGAAGTCTTGGACTAATTAACTGTTAATAAATAGTACTATTCTATATTTGCCCTGTAGTTGAAATGGCCGAGAAGCAATTAGTGGGACAGAATTGTATCTTTTTTTTTCAGATTTTGAGACTCCTAATTCCCCTATTTGGAGACCATATATCAGCCCCACCTTTGACTGGCTGCCACTATAAGCTTTGCTTTATTTCTATTGTTTTTGGATGGTGTCTCATACTGCATGCTGCATGTCTTGATATCCGACTTGAGAATGTGCTCCGAAGGTTAATATAATCACCAATGGGCATTGGTTATGGAATTATCACTACTTATTGGTTATGGAATTAAATTTGTGGTTCTGGTAGAGATGGGTTGATAAAGCATCATTGGGTATAGAAAATCAATAATATTTGCCCCATGTGACAAGTCTTTTGATGGTGGCATCCTTTTCACAAGACATCATTCCTTTTTGCAGCTATGGAGCCACCACACACGAGACAGCTTTTCATATGAAATGCTCGGACACTTATTTTCTCATTATTTTACCCTTCAATGAAGACAAAGCACACAGGAGTTTTCCAAATCCCCACTCCATCTGAGAAGAACAAGAAGTTGAGGGGTCAAGATGGAGATAATTTATTATGAAGAATGGAAAACTGAATGACAATAATGTAAACTGTTTGTTTTCTACAATAGTGGTGCTTCCAAAGCGAATAACCATGATAATGCTGTCATGCAAAGCAATCCTCTTGGTCCTCTTCATCATTATCCCCACCTTCTAGGATATAGATTATATGGCCTAAGGCTACGAGTCGCTTCTACCATCATGCTGTGTATTGTGCGGTTACCGTTAGATGTATGATATATAATTTAAATTTAAATTTAACATTTACATATATATCATGTATTCAATCAACATTATATATACAGTATTAGGATATACAGGATTAACTCATTTGTATATTATTATATTTATGTTTACGTTTATTATGTTACCATGTATGTTGTACCATGCAATTGTGATTGATGATTGCAAAAACCCCAAAGACCTCCCCCAAATCCCTATATCTCTTTAACATACTCAAATTTAAGAGATTAGTGCAACTGTTCTGATAGGATGAACATGACCTACATGTAGATATAATTAATTGGGGTCATCAATGATCAACACAAATTGATCGTTCATAATTTAAGTTCCCTCTTTTTGATCAAAATAAAAAGGTGGGATTAGATAATTAGGTTTTGCTATCTTGCTAATCATTTAATCACTCCCTACTTGTTAAACACTCGTGCTGCAAGAAGCTTTATATATACTGATTTACATTAGCTAATTCGGAAAACTGTTCATCATCTTTTTCATTTGATTTAGCATAGGGTTTATGGTCCTAACTCAGCAGAACTTCAACTATTCTTGCATCAACAAAGCTGCAGGACCAGGGCCCCACCTTAAATTTGAGATTCAGATAAAGCAAAAGCAGAACAAAGCAAGATTTCTTGCAGGTGACAGATGCAGGAGTACTCTGAGTCTTGTACTGTTATTCCACCAATAAAAGTAGTTAAATGACTGTGCTAGCTTTCTGTATCTACAAGTAAAGCCAAGAATATGTCAGCAAACCTTGTCTTCATGTGTAAGAATTTGGTTACTTTGTCTGGAAATATACACTTGTGATGGCCAAGGTCTGAAATTTTTATGAACCAGTCGTAATCAACTATGCCTGCAACAAACACAATGGTGACTCCTAGCTCCCTCGAGCTTATGCTGAAACAACTCCAGCAAATGGAGGATCAGCCAGCGGATGAGCCTCCTGCTTTACCAACTCGTCCAGTGATCAGGGCTCGGCTGCCTCGGTCAAGAAGGCAACTATCACTTAGCTCCCAGAAAAGTGATCTAGATATCACTTTAAGTTGTGAAGAGAGGATGATTGGGAGAAGAAGAGCAATGAGCGGTGATTCTTTTGAGTCTGCAGAAAGGGCTGATGTGGGAGCACCAGCATTTGTAGTTGAGTCTGCGAATGGCTCACTTGCGGGATGTGGCCACAGAAACCATGAAAATGGTAATGCAGATAAGGTATAGTGCGCTAATACACTGATAATTTTGGCTGCTTACGTTCCAATTAGCTTGCTTTCTGCATACATCAGTTTAATTTTTTAAGTTGGCCGTCTGAGTTTTCTTTTGGTGTGTATATAGTTTAGTTCCAATTAGCTTGCTTTCTGCATACATCAGTTTAATTTTTTAAGTTGGCCGTCTGAGTTTTCTTTTGGTGTGTATATAGTTTAATGTGAACGATTAGACTATATTTCTTTCTCGATTACTTGTTTAGGCTGTGATAAAAGAACATGCGTTCATTCCTAATTACTATCGACAGTAGCAGAAATTTTAAAATTGTGATCTTCATGCCTGATGCCCTTAGCGTTGGTCGTCAGACAGATTATCCAAGTAAAAACGGCATAATGACTGTGATTCTAAGTTTTTGTTGTTGCTGGGAACGGACAAGGCAATCCCACAAGAAGTATGTTTATCTATGTATTTAAAGGATCCTTATCGGATCTAACTTATACTTCGGTAAATTCATGTCTTATAACTTGTTGAATTATCTTTATGTTACATGGATATAACTTGTTTCTCGTTCTAGCTATTCAATTTAATCATCAAAAGATCACCTTTTGTTCTCATCCATCATTTACTGCAAACTTTAACAACATGAGATATTTACAAACACTAAACTGTCTCTGCTGCTGGGCAAAGAACTGCAAACGTGACTAAGAACATGGAAATCATCTTTTCCAATCCTAATATTTTTCTTGAGATTTTGTTGCGAGAAACAAAACTCTGATGCATGACTTGTTTTAGCTTTTATGTTTTTTGTACTTTCTATGAATCAGTTACTTCTACAAACATTTTCTGTTTTCTGATACAAAATAAGTAACTTTTAGGTTGGTAACTTTGACGAGGCAAAGGAAATAGCACTGCAGTGGATGCTGGGGAAACACCTGCATGGTCGTCAAACCTGCTGCCAGTATGATGAGCTTAAAATAGGAGTAATTACACTGCAATCATGCAAGTGTTGTCATCTTTTCTTCTACTCAGAATGCCTGAATGTTTTTCTTCAGAATAGTTTTTTCATGTTTATCTCTTCTAAGATGCTAGTCCCGAACGTCCTTTAGAGCTATTGTGGAAAAACTCAGGAATTTCATATTACGTGCAAAAATGCCGATGCTGAGAACTTTTTGAAGTCAAGAAAACGTCACTTTGGGATCCCTAACTCAATTTTGTGTTGCATTGCAGTTGTTCGTGGTGAAAATGCAAGAATATGTTTAATGAAAAAAATGAAAGCCATTCGAGCCATACAGAAATGTGTAAAAAGTCAGCTCAGAAGTACCATGTTAGACGAAAAGGATCAGGCAGCAATATTCTTGCAAGCAAGTAAGAAAATGTGAATTTTGGATGAGAATTCATTTGTGTTGTTAGGCAATATGCCTTGATGGCTAATTTGCATTTCAGGCATCCGTGGTTGGTTGGCATGGAGGCACTACAATTCCATAGACAAAAGAGAAAGACAGTTCAATGAGGAAGCAAGGAATGTGAAAAACCTAGAAAATAAGGTATTTTTGTTCTTACTATCATAGCCACTGTCCTCAATCCTGTTTTGGTGATCTGCATTTTGATATAGCGTATCTCATAATCCAAAATGTTATCTAATAAAGCTATCCTGCCATTTCATATTACTAGTTCAATGGTAGATTGTGATTTCCATGGGAAGCGTGATAGACGCATTCGGTCTTTTTGTTGTCAGGATCAAATTATGGTTCCATACTCGGTTTTAGTTGATCTACAAAGACGAGTTCTGAAAACAGAGGCCTTATTAGACAAGAAGAAAGAGGAAAATGCCACTTTAAAGCTACAAATAAAGCAACTCGAGAGAAAGAGGCAGCAATTTGAGACAAAAATGAAATTGATGGAGAAGACATGGCAAGATCAGTTAACATCTATGCAAGTGAGTTTCAGACACACACACACACTCTCTCTCTCTCTCTCTCTCTATATATATATATATATATATATATCTGAGTGCGTGTGTGGGAATCACCCTTTTCAAATTACATATGGTTGCCCGTGACAAATAGAACCTGATGCCTTATAACATTAGCATCTCATAGCTATTTAGGCAATACAAAGTTCACTATGGATGACCTGAGTGTCGTATCACTTGGCAGAAAATACAAATATGCAAGAGACCTTTGGAATCTTCTTTTCTCTTCTGAGTAAATCATTCTCCTAATCCCAATAAAACCTATTAGCTTGCTAAATTAGTATCTGATTCTGATTTTGTCATCAGAATGTCATATGATATCTGACTTGGATGACTTCAATATGTACAGGTTGGTATTTTATTTATTTCAAGAGTAGCTAAGTAAGGAACTGGAATACGCAATAAACTTTTACTTCACTTAGACAACTCCCTCCCTTAGGCTGCCTATGATTCTGAGAAAATGATGCCCTATGAAAATTTTATGCATCAAGAAACTGAGGGAAAGTAGGCAAATGTTTCTGACGACAAGCATCTTGGTTTGTATGTTATTGCAGATGAGTCTAGCAGCTAAAAAGAGCTCTTCTAAACATGCTGTGGGCAAACTCGGCCTACTTTTGGCTTTACCTGAAATTCAGGACGAAGAAGCACCTGATCCATCACCTACATCTAGGTTTCAATTAAATGGCAGATCAAATTCTGATCAGCTCATTGATCATGAGAAAGGGATTTTGGATGAAGATACTGGCATCTTTATTCACATTGAACCTGGAAGGATGGCTTCTAGCACCAATCCAGAAGAGGAGCTCGAGAGACTGAAGTTCAAGTTTAAAACTTGGAAGAAAGACTTCAAGAATAAGTTGATGGTAGCAAAAACCACAATCAAGAAGCTTGGCAACTCTGAAACAGGGAAAAATAGTCATAAGAAATGGTGGGGAAGATAAACAAAAGGGGACAATGGAGTGGCGTCTGCATGCTTTTATTGAAAAAAAATAAAAGATTCTGTTGGAAAAAGATCAGGATTTTATTACTTGATCTTTATCTACTTAGCCCTATATCCTTCCAAGAGCAACCATTGAGATCATTCATTCCGGCAGTTCTCTTGCTTAATTGTAGATTTCCATGTCAACATATTCTTCTAGTGTCCTTACATATACATTAAAAATCCTCTCTCAGAGCATAGTATTTCTCTGGAACTTAACTAATGCATACTCGACCTGTTATATGTGCTAGTGCTGCTGCTTACTTTCAGATTTCCGTGTCAATATTCTTTGCTATTGACTAGGTGAGAATGATATCGATAAGGAGATTTTCCAATTTTTTTCTAACAAATTGGAGCACACATCAAAAAAGCAAAACTGAAATAAAACAAACCCTGGACGAAGAAGGAAAATAGGAACTTATATTGGTGCGTAATTTCTCTTCCCTTTCAGCAAACCTTAAGAATAAATCTTCATGATAAAAAAATGTTTCTGGCTTATGCTTGGTGTTAAAAAACCTTCACACAATAAAGGGCCATTGTCGTCTCCAGCTTTAATTTCAATGGGATATGCAGTGGAGTGTCTTATGTCTGCAAGCCATGTTCCCAGATTTATGTCATAAACTAGATTTTTTTGGAATAAGATCAGGATAGCCTAGATGAGATTAATCACTTGATCTGATGTTACATTAGTTTATGCTGTTATCTACTCAGTTCCAGATCAATGTATCAGCAAAAAAATCCTGTGACTGACAAGGAAAAACCACTACATGTGTAACAATCTCTTTCACCCAAGGAAAAAAAATGTTGAGGGCTAGAACACCAGCATAATATGAAAAGACAGCACATGGGGTGCAAAAGCAAATCGCCGTTGCCGGGGATCGAACCCGGGTCACCCGCGTGACAGGCGGGAATACTCACCACTATACTACAACGACCCCTGTTGCTAGAAGTTCAAAATTTAACACTCACAAAACTGTTTGACTTAGGTTTTATGGCCAAAGGGCAAACAACCGTAGTTCCCAAGGCATAACCTAACCAGGAGTTTAGACCCAACACCAGAATGCAGATAACCAGCAGAAAAGACAGTTTTTGTTTGGGGGTGTATAGGAAAAAAAAGTAGTATATAGTCACTAACTTACAATAATCTGGACTAAGGCCTTATTTGATAACTTAATTTAATATTTAAATTTAATGGATTCGAATCTTAATATGTTTAGACGTATTTGATAAAGAAAAATTGAATATCTAAATTAATTAAGTGACACTAAATTTTGTAGGCAAAACTTGCTCCAAAAAATAAGTGATAAACTATTCACTTATCATTTAATGTGATATATACTCAAATGTATCGATTTACAACTTAATAATGTAATAACTTAATGGATTCATATTTCAAATTTCAGACTTCAGTTTTATCACTTTAATTTTAAATTTCAATTTTCTCAAACACACTCTCAATTCCTACAAAAGAAAAATTTTATCAAACTCACTCTCAAATCCTACAAAAGAAAAATGCATGATGGATGTAAAAGTAAATCGCCGTTGCCGGGGATCGAACCCGGGTCACCCGCGTGACAGGCGGGAATACTCACCACTATACTACAACGACCCATCTTGTTAAGAGTTGAAAATTTAACACTCACAAATTTGTGTGACTTAGGTTTTGGACTCTCCAAAGTAAATGGCCAAAGGGCAAACAACCGTAGTTCCCAAGGCATAGCCTAAATACAACTTGGAGCTCTAATGAAAACCAGAGAGACACCGTGGCCGCCCGGCGGTGGGAGTGCTACGGCTGCAAAAGAAGCGAGAAGTTCAAAGGAGAAAAGCCAGGAAAGTAACTTTTGGAAAAATGTGTTGATCGCTGTGTTGAATTTGTTTCCGAAAACAATGTTGAGAACTTTTCTTTAAATTTAAACAGCAGCCATGCATACAGGGCTGATGATTATGTGTTGCCAAGCCATCTATTCCTTGCTTCAAGTTCGAAATCGTTGAGATTGAAAAGGTGGGAAATACGATCTACTTCTAGCATGATCAAATGGAAATCTCTCAGGAGATTATCAGTAAAACATGTACGGTTGCAGGGGGGGGGGGGTTCGATTGAGAAGATATTATCTACTTGTGCCGCGTTGGAATCCCTGGAGATGGCTCATGCTAACACAAATCGAGCTTGAAAGTTTGATTATAAACTCAACTAGCCTAATCAATTTAATTATTGGGCAGTTTTGCTCCGCAATTGTGGTGGAAATTTAATGCTCTTGCAATTTAATGAACGCGAATTACACACGAGCTTGCAAATCTTGTTTCTTGCACAATGTGCTGAACAGATGCCTATTTTCCATGTCGTAGAGTCCAGTAGTTTATAGAGCGAGTATCCTCTAATTTTTTATTTTTTTTTGGTAAAAAACCTGGCTTAATTATTGTTGTCGT
The DNA here is from genome assembly GCF_036785885.1 of Coffea arabica. NCBI lineage: Eukaryota > Viridiplantae > Streptophyta > Magnoliopsida > Gentianales > Rubiaceae > Coffea > Coffea arabica. The sequence continues at coordinate 10,772,951 of NC_092313.1, read as the reverse complement.
CTACTCGTCTTCAAGGTGTTGTTTCTCATCCAGGCAAAGTGCCCAAAATTAAAGTTTAAGCGAAGTGAAGGAATTTTATATTTTAAAGGGTAAGGTATCTAAAAATGAAATTTAAGAACTAAAGTGAGAATGCATTTATAGTTTACGGGTTCTAAGTGGAGTTTGATTTTAACTGTAGGAGTTATCATGGTTGGAAATTGATTAGCTGCTTAATTTGGAACCATAAATATCACCCTCTTAATCAAGAAGCTGGAAAATGAACTTTCTTTTTAACTCCCTGTAGAGGATTAGCTTGCCAACTGTTTGTGGTCCATGAATTCTTGCACTTCCTTCAGATCCGTTGTATTTCTTCTCTCTTCAACATTAATTTGATGGTGAATGGAGTACTTCATAATCAATCATATTTCTTAAGAAGGTTCCTTGTTTTATCCTCTGAAGCTGTTAAATCTGTGGACATCGATTGGGAGAGATTCCGGACGTCTCAAAGATGGATGTCCAACAACTTTGAGAAAAAGACTCGTACGCAAAAGAGAACAAGAACAGCTGGTATTCTCTCTTGGGCTAATAAAATGCAAATATTTTGGAAAAATTAGTTATTGAAAGTGATGGATTGATGAGAAGATGCTCTGCACTTGGTGATTTGCCGAGGTAGCTCAAACCTTGATAAATTATCCTAGATCGTCCCGACAAGCAATACTTTTCTTCGGGCCCTGAGTCTTGTGATTAGATTAAATTAATTTACTTGTATATGCCGTGTAGTTTGTCTCTTGAACTTTAGTTGTCAAGATCTGATATGAGTTATAATAAACCCATTTTGCATTGTGTTTGAATTTAATTACCCACCTTAATATTTTTGTCAACAATTTGTCCATTTTGATATATCCCTGACATGTGACCTAATTTTAGCAATTTAAAGAGACGTTCAAGTCAATATTTCCCGTCCACTTTTTTATTTTCCTTTTCTTTAATTGTTCCTTTTTAACACAAAATCACATCCGTTTATATTAAAACAAACCACCAGCCGCAGTGGCTGCCTTTAAATTGGCTGCGAAGGATAGAATTTGAAATAAACCTTGCACACGTACGAACGGTTGGTTTTTAGTGATTTTTGTGGCTATATTTTGAACCTTTCTTACTCCCTTTTTTTTTTTTTGGTGGCTATCTTTTGAACCTTTCTTACTCACACACAAAAAGAGTTTACTAGTGATGTAATTCATTTAACAATTTACAGAGAATAGTATTGAGTATTGAATCTAAAATTCATGAGAAGCTGATCACCCTACATTTTTCCATGTAATTGGATATCCAAGATATCATTCAATACAATGAACCTCAAGAGCAAATGGCATGTCTAATCTTAGCTTGAAATGCAGCAGAATCCATACGATGATCATTATGCTGTTTTTACCATGTATTGAGAGCTTCATTTGGGGTTCCCTTTAATGTAATGTTAACATATTTTACCTCTCGTATGGGTTCTAGCAGGAGTTATTTTGTATTGGTAAGTAGCCGTGGTCTAGAATCAGTATGGACTAGCTAACACGTACACTATCTTAACATGAAAGGATAATTTTCAAACAAAAAAAAACAAAAGATGAAAGATTAATTAACTTTCGAGGATTCAGAAGACGTTTCATTTCTCTGATGTTGCATAAACATAACATTTATTATAACAATCAGAACTTTATATTATACCTCCGACTTCCACCATGTCAAAAGCAGGGGTTTAACTTGAAAAAAAAAAAAAAAAGAAGAAGACTTTTGAATTTCAGGGACCTTCAGAAAACAAGATCATCGCACGAGTAGAGGCTCTTGGGAAGCTCAATAGCTTTTTGGTTAGCTGGAAACTTTCTAGCATCTGAACACTGTTGGAAACTTCAATGGTCATCTTCTCAAGTTTCTCTGCATTCTCAAGCAGATACTCTAGAAATTCAGTTTCATGTGCCTTTTGAACGAAGTTAATTACCCTTACTGTCTTGAGATGTTGTTGCAAGCAATTCAATGAGCCATTTAGCTTGGGGAAATTGTCGCGGATTGATTGATTTAAGAACTGCAAGCACAAGCATGATAAAGTATGTAAAACAAAAATCAGTTTCACAGCTATCCGTGAAAAGAAGTAATTGGAATCAATAGAGGCCTAGTGAACTCCTATATCTCCATTTTTCTTAAATGAAATATTTTCTGCATAATGGTTGTTTGAAACTATACTAATCGTCAATTATAGTTCTATTTGAAGAAAATACAAGAAAAGCAGAATTCTAATGCCCCCAAAACAATAAGTTACTAGTAGACCAAACTATTCAGAAACATACCTTTGGCCTGTCGGCAGAACTCATAACTAAGGTCAGAACTTCCAGGTTTGGTAAACTCTCAAGGATGCAAACAATCCCATACAAATCCTCTCTCTCAATGCTTCTGCTCACATTTAGTGTCAAGCTTTTGCAGGGTGATGATGGACAAAGCAAATTGCCTTTCTCCATTGTTGATAGTACCTGAGAAACACAGTTCGTTTAGTAATTTACGAGAGCAAAAAACATGTCTTGCCAAATAAAAGGAGTGCTACTGCCGTTGGAAAGATGCTAAAATTTACTCAGGTATGTAGGTGGAACAGGAAGGCTAAATTAATTACAAGCTAAAGACATCAAATCAAAGGGATTATATCTTGAAAAATATTTGAGAATTGGAGCTAAAGTCGTGGTACCAAATATGGCTTATTCTGTTACTTCCAATCTATTAAGATTCTAAAAGTGTTGATTCGATGCTGGTCATACAGTAAATGAGGGAAAGAGGAATTGAGCTATATTTTCTCAAATAAGAGTAAATTGGCTATCATACAACAGGAGGTAATAATCTGATTCAACAAGCTTGTATGTTTGTACCTGCTATGGTTAGTTGGGATATATCAATAAACAGCAACCATTCGTTATGTACTCTTGGTGGTGGAGTAAAGAATGTGAGATTTAGAGGATCAAGAAATTCAGATAAAGAGGTGATAACCGTAAGAGAATACACATGGCTTTAGTAAATTCTCTGCGCAGTAATGTTGCTTCTAGTTTACCACATTATGAACAGTCAATTCCAGTTTGCAACTCATCCCCTACTATAAGTGAATCACGTACTGACTGAAAATCTTAAAAAGAGAGGAACGGGTAGAAAGTCTAATTACCTGGAGAAACCAACTTCCGATTGATAGTTTTTCTACACTACCAAGGCTTTCAAGCAGACTTTGGACCATTTTTTGGCAATTTTCATAGGTAACAGAACCTATTTCGCGTAGGTTGAAATCAAGATTGGCCTCAACCTGGAATGTCGTGTCTGTCAGCTGCAATATTGTTTCAAGACATCCTAACACCTCTAGCGAACAAACATTAGGACACGAAACCTTCAGCGCAGGATTATGAAAATCACCATAATATTCATTAACATGATAATCTCTCAGCACCAATTTTTTTACACTCTGACTCGTAATATTTATTGTCTCGAGTCCAGTAAAGTGCTTCAATTCTAAATATTCCAATCTGGGGCTCCCTAATTGTATCGTCTGGAGTATACTTTCTTGCAATTTTACACATCCTAACGACAAACTTTTCAGAGACTTCCAAGAAATTAAGGAATTTGGTGCAAATGTACACAACGACAACTCTAGCTTGGTCAAGACCGAATTTGTACATAATTTCCTGCGTAAGGTATAAAGTCGGTAAAACATCGCACGTGTATAACGAGAACCCTCCAGTACGGAAATCAAAGAAAGTTCTTCCGCCCTATTTTTTAGTGCAAATCCAACCCAGGTATCAAAATAATCGATGTAACGGTCCCTGTAAAAGAACTTGACCATGAAATTCTTAATCCGGGTGCAAGTGTGAAATTGTAGGGTTTCTCCAATGAATTTTAAAAACCCTTCCGGGTAGTATTCATTCTTTTTCTCGTCCATTTTGATATAAACCAAGTTAGGAATCTCGGTCCAAAGGTACTCCCACCTTTTGGATAAAATACCTGTGGCAACAGCTTCATCCATTGTCAAGAATGAAAGGATGTGCACCAGGATCTTGTTCGGCAATGCACTAATCCTATCATTCCCGGAGGTTTCCGTACATTTATCCGATTTTGAGACACGAACCCTTTTCGAGTTCCTACCATCGCCATGGGTTCCCGGAGATTTTTCCCGTCCTGAGACTCGAGCCCTTTCCGAGTTGCTACCATTGCCGTGGGAACTGGGTGAACGGCTGCATGAAACTGAGTTTCCACCTTCACTATGGGATGCCCTTGAACGGCTGTATGAAGAGTAACGACGACCAGAAACCCTTTCCAAGTCGCTAGCACTGCCATAGAATGAGCGTGAAGGGCTATATGAAACCGACTTTCTACCATCGCCATGGGATGCGCGTAAAGGGCTAGATGGAGAGCGACGACCACTAGAACCACTACGTTTTACCATGATGATTTCGGCAGATAAAGCTTTGAATCGGCGGCTATAGATTAAAACCCTAGTGCATGCAATATATACATATATATATATATATACACACACACAGAGGAGTGGTGCAAAAGAAGGGGAAAAAAGGGTTTAGTTCTTATTTGTCAAAATAAGACCGAATAAAAAGGGGAAAAATAGATATCATTACAAGGGAATTCCATGTCCTTGAAATTAAAAATAAAACTACACCACCGCCACTTCTATTGGCCATTTCTCGTTCTATTGACCGAATTTTGTTTTGACACAGCAATTAATCTCTTTTTTGTGCACATCAATATATCTTCAATATCGATAACGGCCCCTTTTTCAATATCGAAATTCTGGTTTATCTTATTTCTCTTTTTTATAGTTTTACTGATAATGCATGCTATAATCTTCGATGCTGGTTTGGTGTCTGTCTTTCTAAATTTTCGTGTTGAGTTCTGCTTTGGTGCAGACACAATGACTGCTTATGATTTCGACGCGAAGTACTACTTGGCATCAGCATTTCGCCATATACTTCCTTCGAAACTCATCAGAATCTTTGGATTCTGGAAAGAAAACAACTGAGAACATTACGCAGCTAAGTGCATATATCAATAGATTTTCTAAAATGCAGCAGAATCCACAAAATGATTGAGAAGTCGAATACGAAGCTCCATTTAACGGAATGTTAACTAGTGCTACCTTTCACATGAGTTCTAGCAGGAGTAAACTTTGCATTCCTAAGTAGCCATATGGTCCAACATCAGTGTGGGCTAGCTATGACGTTTGTCACATTTTAGCACCATTGCATTTTTAAGGAGAAATTGTACCAAGGCTATAAATTAGCATTAGGAGAACGCAATCATGAATATTATGTGAAAATAAGAGATTTTATTTGTGAAAGTGTCAGCAGTTTTGTTTTTGCTCATGATTTTTTTTTTGTTAAAAAAAAGAAAGCCAAAAAATGACTACAATCAACATATATGAAATCTAAGATTAGGTTGCATTTTTTAAATATTTTTATGGAAACTCATTGCAGAAAAGTCCACCATACTACCAAGCTAAAAAGCCCAAAAAAGAAAAAAAAGGAAAAAGAAAATTAGGTAAACAGGTTATTGAGGTTAGGTTTCGATAACCCTCAAAATTAGCGAGTCGTATTCGAGTTAAAGAAATTGATTCATTCAATTTTTTAGGTCCTATTTGGATTGACGCGTTATCAAATATACTTAACTCTTAACTCGACCCACTAACCCGCAATCCTACTGAATTGCCACCCCTTCGTGCCGGACCTACTACATTTCCAAATTATCTAAGTTACAATCTCCATCATTTAAGGTTTCGACCATCAATCGCTTCATCAGTCATCCCTTCAATCTTAAACCTAACCTATTTGGAAATGTAGTATGTGAATCTATATGTACCATGTGATTTCCTTCGGTCACTAAAAGAATATGCCTGAATAAAACTATGGCTTTCCAGGGACCCCTTTTCCTTGAATGTTAAAATCTTATTAGGCCTAAATTATCCTATGTGACATGCCATTGTGATGCTGGTATAGGCTATTGAAGGTTTTCTCCTCATATCCTTGGTTCTCAAATTTTGGCCGGCTCGAAGGTGACAAAGGGGATCACCAAGACGAGTTGGTTCCTCTTCCTCACATTAAGCTGTTTGGTGTGAGTGATATCCACTGGACATGCAATAGAGGTCCACTCGATTATATTATAGTTTGTCTTTTATATTATTGCACAGTTGAAGAAACAAAAAGGAGTGGTAGCCTTAGTTTCTAGTCAAAAGTTTGCTTAGTGCTAGCTAGAAGTACAGCTTCGATCCTGGTTGATCTTAATTTTCTTTGTTAAATTTCTACTGATAATGCTATAATCTTTAATATCGCTCTGGTGTGTGTGTGTGTGTAACGAATCTGCAGTTCCGCTTTGATGCAAAATTTCTGGGTGCTTACGATTTTGACGTGAAGAACTACTTGGCATCAGCATTTCGCCATATTCTTCCCTTGAAACTCATCAAAATCTGTGGATTCTGGGATGGAAACACTGAGAATGTTATTCAGTTTGCAGGGGCTATGCTAAAGAATGCTTTGATGCTGCAAAAATTGGTCATTGATGCTTCAATATAGCACCCAGCCTTTACTACTATTGTAGATTCCTTGTACTTGTTTTCTTTCAATGTAATTAAATACTTGAGAGTTTTGTTTCAAATGTGCTCTTTTGGTGTTTTATCTAAAAATGATAATCATGTTAGTACTACAGTTGGGGAGTATGCCTTAGGCATCTTACATGATGAGGAATGGATCAATCCTCTGTGCTATTGAGCACTTTTGTATAGAATTAGGGGCCTTTGCTTCAAGTGTAAAGTTTAGTTGAAATTTAATATATGACTAATATCGTTTCGGAAAAAAAATTAAATACTTGAGAATGTCTAAAATTGAAGGAATTGTACTTTGTAAAACTACCTTTTTTTTTTAATGGAAAAAGACATTGAATCACCTGCGTTCTGCTAATGCTATATATTGGGTTAAAAACAAAAAAGCCCCCTGTGGTAAGCCTAATACACAGAAAAGCCCCCCATGGTTTCAAAATATACAACACGCCCCCTCATGTTTTGAACTAAATTGTAAAGGTGACGGAATCCGTTAAACTTAACGGAAATGGTCAAAATGACCAAAATATTCTTATATAATTAAGCAAAAGACAGCTTAAAAAAATCATTTATTTTATTTTCTAAATAGAGAAAATTGAGGGTTAAGGGGTGGAATAGGTATATTTGATAAAAATTAGGTATAAAAAATTTTTTTTGGGTTCCAATAAGTCATTTCCGTTAAGTTTAACGGATTCCGTCACATTTACAATTTAGTTCAAAGCATGAGGGGCCGTGTTGTATATTTTGAAACTATGGGGGGCTTTTCTGTGTATTAGACTTACCACAGGGTGTTTTTTTGTTTTTAACCCCTATATATTCAATCTGCAAGATCCCTTTTCAATTCTCAACTATATCAAACTCAATAAATTGTGGTAATTACGAATTTGCTCGACATATGTTGCAGATTTTTCTAATAAGGTATTGAAGTTCATACTAAATTAGACACAAATTCTGCAGTTCCTTAAAATTCATCAAGATATATGTATGTGCTAGTGGTCTTGCAAAATTGTATGCACAACTTTTTCCATCTTTTTCTAGCGCTGTCCGCATAATTGTTGCCAACTAAAAGTGCGATTATTAAAAACTTGCACGGCTAAATTGTCGCATGAGTTAGCACATTCGAGAGCCACGTTTGAGACTTCAATTGAATTGGTTAGAAAATTGCCCACATATTTATTTTTTGTGACCATTATTCTTATTTCATTCACTAAATATATACCACAAAGGACTTACAATAAATAGTACAAATGATAATACAAAGTAGTAAAGTAACAATTGATATGCTGGAATTCATTCTTTTTGGTCGAACAAGACAGATATTAATAACAAATAAAAAGGTTCAGCTTATGACTTTGAGTCCTAGCCGAATCTTCAACTACAGAAAAGAAACAAAAGAAAGCAGAAAAGGAAAAAAAAAAGAAGAAAAGAAAGTGAAGTATCATCTGAAGCATATTCAGCATTAACAATCACAGAAGAGAATTAAAAACAGAATTATTATTATTATTATTATTAAAATAAAGAGAATTTTAGGATCCTTGTTGCACATTTACTACTCAATTTTTCAAAAAAATTATAAACATGCCCAAGGTGGTTAGGAATTGTAGAGCTAAAAATGCTAGTCATATTTAAAATTGAATACAAATGAAAACATATATAAGTATAAAACAGCACAAGAAAAGCTAAAAAAAATTAGAGAAAATCAAAAGTAGCTACCTCTTTTTCATTTCGATCCATTAGTAAAGCTATCTCGCCATATAAGTCTAAGTGACAGCATAGGTGACATAAGTCTAGGTGACGCTGTGACAACATAGGCGACTCACTACTCTTTGGGGATTTGTGAAGACGAAAATTTTCTTTAATTTTGAGTTTCGTTGTATTTTATTTGTTTAATTCTTTGTTTATCTATTAGATTAATTTCTGATATTCGAAAATTCATCAGATTAGGATATGGTGGGGATATTTTTCACGTGGATAAGTTTTGTAGGGGTCTAAAGTAAAATATAACCCAAACAAACCGGAGATGGCAATTCGCATCGACGTCTCAGGTCCCCGGTACATATATAAACGACGCAGCGGCAGGAAGCTTTTGAATAACGCAGCAGCACCAAGCTCAAGTGCCAAACTTCACTGCTAAACTCCTGCTCCTGCTCCGCTAGCCTCGTACTTTCTTTGCCCTCCTCCACACGAAAAAAACTTTCTGGGTCGGATTATTCGTAAATTTCTCTTGTCCTCCTGAACACTGAGCCCTTGAGGCAAATTGAAGTAATTCTTCTATTTTCTCACTGTAACTTAGAGAATTCTTTTGGGTTAATTTCTCTGATTTCTCATATTTGCTTGTAAAAATTGATTGATCTTAATTTATTTTCTTTCTAATTCGAAATTCATGAGAAGGTAGATTTTAATCCGAATCTTCAATCCTTAGCTTAAATGGTGGTATTAAAAGCAGATTATTACTTATGATTTGGGATTTCCGTTGGCTATTTTTGATGATTAATTTAGATTGCTACTGAGGACATGAACAGTTGGCCGGTATCCTATCTTGTTATATTCTTTCTTTCTAATTTGGTTTAGTTTTATCCTATTTCTCTTTCCTGAATTTTTATGCTATAAATGTTTTCTTGATTACCTTCAGGTAATTAGTAGTAATATAATTTGGTAAATATTCATTCTAGCTTAAAAGTAAATAAAAAAAATACTGTGTTAACGTTTTATTTTAGAATGATTTAGTTTCTTTTCTAATGTTCATCATGTTAAAATATAGGTTTTAAGACGCGGTTTAACTTCATTAGCAATGGTGATATTGTTATTACCTAATGACATGCGGAGTCGAGAGTTAAATGTTGCGAGTGTTTGCTTTATTGCAAGATTCATACACGAGGTTCTGTTTGGGCTTAAATGACTCAATCTTTTTGCCCTTCTTTAATTCTTTTTTTTTTTCCCCTGAATGTACGGGAGTTAAGGTTTATGGATGACTTTTTCTGCATTACTTTGTCTTTCTTTAAGTTTCTTTCTTGCTGAAACTAAAACCTTAGTTTTCGCAAATTGCATGTGTGCTTTAGCCGTTGAGTTTTTGAATTTGGGAACTGGTGAATTAGTTTTACTTGCTGATTTCGGTAGTTACATCTTCCCACCTGTGATGTGATTTTTAGAACATTTTCCATTGGTTTTGAATTGTTATTTAATTGCTTTCTGATATTGTACTGTCTGGTTTCTTGACAGTTACTTTCTCTTTTTTAAATGTTCTTCTTGTTTTGGGTTTTAGTAGGGACAAGTTTTTCTTTGGAAAAAAATGTTTATATCTATCATATGTGAAATTAACGGAGAATTTCACATAGGAGTATTCCATTGTTGAAGCAAGTAATGGAGCATCTCATTGTTTAAATTGATGAAATTCAGTTAATTTGGATTTCACATCCTCAATTCATATAATCCTGGGTTGGATAGCATAGTGTTTGAGGACAACAAAGTTAAACCTCTGATGGATTCTGGGACTTAAAAGCCAGCTTATATCAATTTCACTTGTCTAGTCTGTTATTTGAAATTTCTCCACAAAGTGGCGGGCCCCTGAGCTCTCTTGATTGCAATTTCAGTCATGTCTCTTCTTTTCCTCCTTCCTTTCCTCACCCTCTCCATCTCCTCCTAAGCCTGGATTCCCCACCTTTTTCCGTAGCACAAAGTAGTGCTATCTCTCTGCTCTTAAAGACTAGGCGGAAGTCAGCATTGTTGTTGTGTGATTTGGTGCTGGCCTTGGAATCCAAGAGTCATGTTACTGATGATTTTCAATAATCTGCCTATGAAGTGTTTGTTTATTTTCCTGAACAATTAGTGTTTTGGAATTTGAAATCATCTTTTAATATTCAAATTTTTTTCCCAAACATTGCACTCCAATCAATGTGTATTTCAAGTGACCAGATTCGAAATCCTCTGTCAAATCTAATGCCATCAATCCAAATAGAACAAATGGGCTCGGAGGCAATTTTTAATGCATAATGAGTTTTCCCAGTGATTCAAAAGTTGAGAGAGAATTTGATAGAAATCATGCAAATAAGATATTTCATCCAGATGATTTAAATTTTTGTTTAGATGGTTATTAGGTTCAGTGACATGCCCATTCATCTCAGACTCATCTGTTTAACCGTGTGTGAATTTATTTATGTCTGCTAATATATTCATTCGTTCGTCTGGTTGTCCTCAGTGAAATATTTCTATTGTTGGTTTAGGATGCACACAATTTGATGAGTCATTTTGCTTTTTGCCCAACCGGAATTTCAGGTTTGCTGTTGACAAGACGATTAGGAGAAATAATTATTTGACGTTGGTACATACCTGTTCCTATGTCAATGGCAAGAACTCTAAGGAAGCTAGTATTAGGTGTCATTCTGGATTTGGACGGTACACTTCTAAACACAGGTGGGCTTTTGCTCTTTATTGTATTACTGTTGCACTTTTTATGCTATTCTTTAACACCTTAATTTAGAATTAGTGGCGTACATCTGATTAATCATGGTTTAATGAGACAAGAATTATTTTGACCTCCTGTTTCTGCTTAATTATGTAAGTGCTTTGTAGCCATAGAAGTTCAATACTCTTCGCTATCTCAAGTATAGAAGATGTCGGTCACTTGTAATGCCTGAATTTTGTCTTTGTTGTCCTTTTTTTGGGTTTTGCGCATTGTTGTCTGCTTTTATGGTAAAAGAATTATTTCACATTTTTGTAACAATCAACATCTTTGGGAGTTTAGAAAGTTTTGCTTCAGATATTGTCTTATGAACATTTTTTTTTTAATTTCACTCCTTTTGTAATTTGAGTTTGATTTTGTGAACAGATGGAATTGTAAATGATATCTTAAAAGTTCACCTGGTTAAGTACGGGAAGCAATGGGATGCGAGAAATGCTCATAGGATAGCAGGAAAGACACCTCTGGAGGCTGCTGCTGCAGTTGTAGAAGATTATGAGCTTCCAATGTCACCTGATGTATTTCTTGCTGAAATTACTCCAACATTCTCTGAGCAGTAATGGCACTGTATACCCAGTCTTTTATGCATTATGTTCGCCAATGTTTTTGGCTTTGGAAAAAGAAAAACAAAATGTCACTATTTCAAGTGTGTTTGACTTTATTTTTTGACTTTGATCTGACATATTAGATAGAAAGAAACATAGCCTTGAATTTACTATGTTGACTAGTAATTTTTCATCTGGCTTAAGAGGGAGCAACTTCCTTTTGTTTGTAAACAGTAGCATTCCATGTTCTTCAGCCAAATAATTTGAGTAAAACATGATGCACATTGTATCTGTAAGTAAATTCTTATCAGTTGGTCATTGAGTGTTCTAGAGCCCCCGCCTCTCTGGAAGACCATCCTGGATTGAATGTTCAAAAACAGAAGAATAACCTGGAGATAGTCTCCGGTTACATTACATTTTTGACATTTACTATTGTGAAGTTTTATTGACTAAGCAACTAAGTTCGAGTAGGTGATGATTAAATTTTCTTAGTATGAATTTCTTTTTTCTGATATGTTGCACTTTATTCAACAAATACTTTTCTCCAATATTGCTGTCAGGTTGGTTTTGGAAGTTGTACTTACTCTGACAATTTGCTTCTATCATAGGGCTCATAATATACTTGTTATTGTTAAATGATACGATGCGCAGGCTCTTAAAAAGTTATCATGTTAATTTTTGTTTTTGGAAGATTTTTCTGTGTCGTTTGTATATTCTTCTCTAGTTTTTAGGTGTCCCTAAGTTTTTATTCAAGCTCTGAAATACATGTCACCTCTTATCATTGCAGGTGGTGCAATATTAAAGCTCAACCCGGTGCAAACCGGTTAATCAATCATTTAAGGGGTCATGGTGTGCCAATGGCATTGGCCTCAAATTCACCACTGGAAAATGTAGAAACTAAAATTTTTTATCATCAAGGTAAATTTGGTGCATAAAGCTCCCATCAAAGAAGTCGCGAATTTGAGAAAAAGATCTGTTTTCTCAGTGAAATATCTTTCTGATTCCAGTAGTAAATGCATGAAACCTTTTCCCTTTTTTCTTTCCAATTTTCCTGAGTATATCTGCAATTTCACTTCTAGGCTGGAAGGAATCCTTCTCTGCCATTATAGGAGGTGATGAAGTTACAAATGGAAAGCCATCTCCTGATATGTAAGATGAATAACTAGATTTAGATCATGCCACTTTCATGGGAAATTAAGAAACTCATACAACAATGATATTGATTTCATTATGTTCTTTTTGTGGGTTCTGTTGGTCAAGATTTCTTGAAGCAGCTAGGAGGCTCAACATAGATCCATCCAGCTGCCTCGTTATTGAAGATTCTCTGTAAGTATCCCAAGTTTTTTCTGAAACCAAGGCACGAGTAAAATATATGCAAATGTACTCCATATAGTTTGTGAAGAATAATACACGCAATTCCTTTTAGTCATAAGATAATACTTCAAGCCAAGCATGGTGGCACATGCTGGCTTTATTTCCATGTTGTTTAGAAAAATTAAAAAAAAAAAAAGGTACAAAATGTTGAAAAGTGTCGTGTACACAGGAAGTCCTCTTAGCAGATAGGGTCTATTGCTACTGCACCAATCAAACTTTGTTGTTTCTTTTGTGTATGGATACGCTTTTGGTGTTTGACATATTTTTTAAGCTTCAGGAAATGAAACTAAAAGGCTGTTATATTTTTGCTTTTGGTTGAATGTGAAAGTTTGTTAGCTTAGGATGCATTCTGAGGTATGAGTTGTTTGAAATCAGTTGATCTTCTTATTATGAGCAGTTCGTTGGAGTGTTAACCACGTTGATCGACTCTATCTTCAATGCATTAAAATGTTCCATATTGGATATATTCGTAAACTAGGGTTAAGCTTTCTGGACAAATTTTGGGCTCCAACAAGCTGACATGCTAGTATGCATCTGGCTGTTATTTCAACCAGTCAAGTTTTTTCTGTATCTTTTGAATTTTCCCAGAGAGAAATTCTCAAGCATACAACAGCTGTAGACATATAGCAATTCTATTCTGTTTGTTAAGGTAATCATGTCATGTAAATTTGATATCTTCATATTATATTTATCTATTTGGTTTATATCGAAATGAAGTTTCCAAAGCATCTTAGATCCAAACAGGCTCTCACAAGTGATGAAGACACTTGAATATTTTGTGGTATGTGTTTCACAAGAGAGTTTCATGTTGCCGATTTAAATGCTATAATTTCCACAAGTGTGGGAACTAACTAGAAGTTAGAAGCTAGTTGATAACTTAGCCGAAATAACTCTTGCCAAAGATTTTTGTCTGTTTAAGCTAAAGCTGCTGTTAGTAATTTAAGGCTTTTCCTTGTGCAATATGTTATTGGGTCTGATGGTGTTTAAATGTTGAATCTCAGGTCATGCAAATAAATTGAGTGACAGCATGTGATGTCATTTCGTTTATGCTCATGTAAGATTGCTTGTAAACTTGTCTTTCAAGAGTTGCACTGAATGTTGTAATCTAAATAACATGTTGCCTTTCCTGTCCCAAATTTTCTCACGATCTATTAGTTTTTTGTTCATTCTACAACTTTTACTTGAATTTCCTGCTGGGTGAAAGTTGGACATAGCCAAAATCTAAGACCCAAGCTTACTTTTGTTCATGTCTGCTGCATAAATTGGGTCCATTGATCTAGGAGGAAAGTATATGAAGTAACATGGAGACGTCAAGTTCACTGAGAGTCCTTGCCTGTATGAATTATTCTTTTTCCAATGCAGTGCACAAAATTCTGGGAACTAATATTTATTAGAGTTGTATGTAGAGTCTGTCAGATGATTTACTTATTGTTAATTTTGAATTTTCTTTTGCTGCTTTTATTGATATACTTTATTGGTTCCCTATATTCATCTGACTATAAGTTCATTCATCTTTAGCTTTTTAATATTGTTTTGTGAAACTTCTTGTTTGTGCATTTTTATGATCTGTTCTCCAATTAATTTGTGGCATTAAGCTTTATTCACCTTGTTAGTCATATATTTGATGTCTGATAAGCTTTGAGACTACCATTTGATGTCACAGACCAGGCATTACAGCTGGTAAGGCTGCTGGAATGAATGTGGTTGCTGTACCATCAATCCCAAAACACTCCCATCTCTACACTTCGGCAGATGAGGTGATTAATTCTCTTTTAGATCTGCAGCTGGAAAAGTGGAGCCTACCTGCATTCCAAGATTGTGAGCCCCTGTGACTGTTTCATTCTAGTCAGTGATACTTTGTCTTTTGTTTTTCCAACCTGAAAACATATTGCAGGGGTAGAAGGGACTTTACCAATTAACCCTTGGCATATTGGAGGCCCTGTCATTAAGGGATTTGGGCGTGGATCAAAGGTGTTGGGAATTCCTACAGGTATTGACATCTTTGTGTGCATTACCATGAGATTTGTCACAGCTTTGACGCATGCTATGGTCATAACTGTAGAAGCACCGATCTCAAACTCTATAAGTTGGCATCAATCTCATTAAGATTGTATAATATGTGAACAGTTGCATTTTATCTCTCGTGTGTTTATAATTATTAGTATCATTTCTTTCTGAAATCTGGGTAGTTTGGCTGGCCTTCAGGTTGTATCAGAAGAAAAAAACTTGCTATTTGTTAATAAATATGTCTGTACGATTATTGTACTCTTTATCTGTGGAAAAATGTAAAAGATTAGAAAGTTCAACACTGACAATATCGCCTTTATGTTTCAGCAAATATATCCACAGAGGGCTATCTGGATCTCCTTTCGGAACATCCCTCTGGTGTATACCATGGGTGGGCGGGATTACCAACTCGAGGTGTTTTCAAGATGGTCATGAGCATTGGTTGGAATCCATATTTTAACAATGCTGAGAAAACTATAGTGGGTGTAGCATGACTTGGCATTTTCATATTTGCACTGCTGTTTTATATCCCATTGTCGCTTTACAGGATTTTTGATAAATTTTCAGGAACCATGGTTGCTGCATGACTTCACTGAGGATTTCTATGGTGAGGAATTGCATTTAGTAATTGTTGGATATATTCGGCCTGAGGTATTGTTACATCATACCGTTTACAACGGCATAAATACAGCCTTCAACCTGCGGATCTCTCTGCTTTCACTCATCCTGCTTCTGATAATTGTGTTTGGTATGTGGCAGGCCAATTTTCCATCTCTTGAGAGCTTGGTGGCAAAAATTTACGAGGACAGAGAAATTGCGGAGAGAGCTCTTGATCTTCCGCAGTATTCAAAGTACAAGGATGATCCTTACTTGACGAGCCTTTCTCCTAGCAACAACTAATGATTCAATTACTTGTGCCGATAATTATACAATAGCATTATGATTTCATATGACAACATTGGCTGGGCAGGTCACTCTTGGGGGATGACTGCATTTTTTGACTCACTCAATGTTGCAACATGGGCATGTATATTCGAGGAGGATTTCTGTTTTAGGGATTATATCTCTTGAGAAACAAGCAAAACAATTTCTCCTCCATTGCTTCATTTATGTTTGCATTCTAGGGAGAGTTATTCGTTAATGAGCTCTCCCATTAGAATAATGGAACTGAAAAGCCGGAAAGGATTTTATACGTTACTCTAAAACGTTGGCCAAGGCTGTTTTTGAATCAGTCTGTTGCTTAAATCAGTAAAGATGATTATTATGGAATATGGATGTATTATTATCTGTGATCATGGAAAACATATTAGTTCAAGAAATTACTGCTTGCATATCGAAGTTAAATACCTGTACAAACATTATTGTAGACCAGATGTTCTTGTGGATTGTAGCACCAACATTATATGCAGTAGTAATTCTTTGCAAGTTACAGCCTGAATAGCTATTCCGTTGTCTTAAGGTGAGATTCAAACTAAATTATTATTACAAAGTGAAAAAATCCTTGGAAATTTACGTGGGATTTGTGAAAAAAAAAAAATCAAATATGATGCATTTTCACAGACATTTAACAAAAAATATGCTTTTGCATCTTGATTACTTTTGTCTCTTTTTTATTATTTCGTATAACTTTGAAAACCGAGGTAATGCGTCACTAATGCCTAGAAAGCTTGTGGGATGATCATAAGGATGTTGGTCGCCCACTTATCCTCCATCCTTTTTATTTTGATCAGAGTAATAAACACAAGGATATTAAAATTTAGACTTTTTTTATGTTTACTTTTACACTTTCATCCCAACTCACACCTTTCCAATCCCAATTGCTAGACAAGTTAAATTTTTTTTTTTAAGTTAATCTCATCAAACGACACATAATATATGTTATTCAAATTATATGACAGGATTGGCAAGAAATTAAAAAAAAAAAGTGTGTGAAATTACCCAAATAACTATTGGGATAATCTCAAAAATCTCCCCTAACATTTCTCTTAATATCCCTAAAATTTTAAAAATTTCACTTACCTCCCTAACTTTTGTTATTTGTGTAACAAAATTTTTAAAAATCCTAAACTCCCTTTTGCTCATTTTACTAAATAAAATACTCCTAAACCACTTTGTATACTTGAAAAAAAATCACAACATAAAAAATAATTTTTAGTAGTACCACCATATTACAAAGTTATAGTCCATAAAAATATACTTTAGAAAATAAAAATCATATTTGTAAACAAATGCATTAATACTAATTCAACTTTATATGTTCAAAACCAATTTCTTATGAACTTTATTTTTTTCCCTAACATCTTCTCAACTCATGGCATAAACCTTTAAGTTGTACTAAATCATTATAAAAATTTATTCAAAATAAACAAAGAAGTCATACCCTACTTTATTGTAATCGTAAAAAGAAAAAGATAAACAAAATTTAATATACTATATCTACAAATAAAAAATTGCATATTCCTCCAAAAAATGAGTAAGAGAAAATATTGGAAAAATGGAAAAGAGAAAAAGGTGAATTTTGTTTCTTTTTCTTTAATTTTTTGAATCCATTATTTGATATGTGAGTTGTGTATCCAATGTGGGTTAATATAGTCATTCTGCAATTATGGGAGGAGGTAAGTGATTTTTTAAAACTTCAGAAGTAGGCGCTAAGTGATATTAGGAGAAACTTTATAGGAGGTTTCTGATATTATCCCATCCCATAACCATTACGGTGAAAGCATTCTTTTTTTTCCTTTTTTCTTTTTTCTTTTTTTCGGTTTCAATTCTATAAATGCCTTGAACCCCTAGGAATTCGGGCAGGGGGTTTTTGGCGGTAACACAAGCCAAAAACGGTCGACGCCGGACTCCATGGGAGAAGAAGCATCAGCAGCTGAAGCTGTAGCTAATCAGCGACTGACGACGTCCGACCCAGAAAGCGGTGAAATTACTGAAAAGCCAGTGGAAGAGCAAGAGCAAGAGCAAGAGCAATCATCCTCCTACTCATGGCCAATAATCAATTTCCAAGTACCTCCCTACAGGACTTACCATTTCTTCAATCAGTTCAGGACCAATTCTTCCATCCCTAACAATTTTCTCAAGGCCGTCAAATGGTAAGCTCCTTCAATTTTGTTCTTTTATTTTCGAGAATGTCCTTTATATGGTGTGAAAAATTCGTTTTTTGCTGTTGATTGATTTTTCAATTCATTGATTTTTATGTGTCATTGAACTTAGGTCGCCGGATGGTTCTTGCTTTCTCAGCTGCTGTGACGATAACACCCTTCGAGTATTCCCATTGTAAGGTTCATCTCTCTCTCTCTCTCACACAGACACACATACACACACTCGTGCATTTTCGGAAAAAGCTTTTATTTTTCTTGCACTCGAAAGTTTTATTAACCAAGAATAATAGAATGACAATGAGAAGGTGATTAGCTTTTAAAAGATACTTCGGAATAAGAGAAAATGCAATTCTTAGACTGATTGTTTTCACCCAGAAAGTCAACTAAGTGATTGAATTACTTATAGCAGTTTAATGTTCGTATAATAATGCAATTAATTATTCCTAAAAAAAGGGGGAAAGACTATAAACTTACGAAAAGTAGCATTATGGTATTGGGAAAATATTCTATTTACTGGACATGTGAAATAAAGCATGGATAGCATTTAGTTGAGTAGTTCATATAACAGAATTGCATTCTTAGCACTTATGTTATTTGTCTACCAAGTTATACTTTTTATTTTTATTCATTTTGTTTTATCTGCCGTAGCTATAGGTTGACACGCTTGAAAGAGCAGCTATATGAGATTAATATGACAGTGTAAAAGAATTACTGCTTATAGCTTTTTCTTCTTTCCTCTCACCTATGAGTAGGATAACTGTAAAAAAAAATGATTGTTCTTTTCTATTTACTGATTCTGAAGAGTTTATAGGTAAAAATTGACTATTACCTGAAACTCATGTACCCAAAACAAAGAACAGGCTATACGAATTACATAGTGTCTATCAGATTTTGTCTTAATTGTTGGTGTTGGTAAATGGGAAGACTTTTAAAGTATTATCATTGAGACAATCAAGCATTTGGTTATCAAGCTTAAATAAAAGAAAACAGCTTAGCTTGTTGTTATTGGTGGATCAAGACGGTTGTGAATATGGTTTGTTGGACTCTGTTGATATTATCTGTTTTGGTTTTCTGGAAGATGGTGCTATTAGTTGTTCTGATGAATTTTGTTCTTTGTTGTACCAGGCAATACTATGAAAGTGGCAGCAATCTGGACTCTTGTTCTTCTGCTTCGGATGCTGGTAACTTGATTTGAGTTTCTTATATCTGTTCTTGCTTTGCAACCAAATGTTTCCTTGCACTTGCTCCAATGTCCACAGGCTTTCATATGCAAGCCGTTCTTTCCTATGTACTTTCTCATCCTAATTGTACCATTTCTGTATCTTTCACTGGTCTATGCTCTTCCATTTAGATTCTCCTGCTACATTTGCATTTACCCTATCACTGATTAATTACAGATTCATACCCTGCAAACCTTGTCATTGGGGAGGGAGAATCGGTATACGACTATTGCTGGTATCCCTACATGTCTGCTTCAAGTATGTTAGTTTCTTGATGTGATTTGATCTGTTTTAATCCTGCTTTGATCTGTTTCTTTATGTGATTTTGATCTGTTTTACTGGATTTGTCTGGTTTGTGTTTCAGCTCCAGACACCTGTGTATTTGCAAGTACTACACGCGACCATCCTATTCATCTCTGGGATGCTACATCAGGACAGGTGCAAATCATGTTTTAATGTATACAATCACTTATAGTTAGTTTTTCTCCATTATACTTGTTGGAATCCTGTGATTGTGGATGCCTTTTGTGCTGTTGCATCAGCTGTATCTACTTTTCAATATTAATTACAGTCTGATTGTTTTAACTGAAATTGCAGCTTCGTTGTACATACCGTGCATATGATGCTATGGATGAGATTGCTGCTGCCTTCTCAGTTGCCTTTAACCCTGCTGGAACTAAGTAAGAATTTTTTTAAAACCGACAGTTAAAGATGCCATTCATTTCTGTTTTTGACCATCTCCCTTTTTTGCAAGTATTCACATTGCTCAATGAATGTCTGTGGTCAGAGCTGGGTAGATTATGTCACATTTCTGAATGTTCTGGAAAAACTCTTTATTTAGATAAATGGTTATCCTGCTATTTGTTGCTCTTGGGTCCTATTTTTTACTTGTTGGTGCATTGCCCGTCTTTACTGCCTTTTCAGTTGCCTTTAACCTTGCTGGAACTAAGTAAGAATTTTTTTTAAACCGACAGTTAAAGATGCCATTCATTCCTGTTTTTGACCATCTGCCTTTTTTGCGAGTATTCACATTACTCAATGAATGTCTGCAGTCCGAGCTAGGTAGATTATGTCACATTTTTGAATGTTCTGGAAAAAATACTCTTTATTCAGAAAAATGGTTATCCTGCTATTTATTGCTCTTGGATCCCATTTTTTTACTGGTTGGTGCATTGTCCTGCATTACTCGTCTTTAAAGGGAATGAGATTAGTTGCACACATCGAACACCAAGAAAAAATTTACCAATTTGCAGTAGCTAAATTGTTTAAAGTTGTCATGCTTGTCTAACAGTTTCTCTTGAATAAGCAGTATATAGAGAAGACTGGTTGATTGAATATCTGATAGTTCCACCTATCAAAACTGAACAGAGTAAAAAAAAAGGTGCTATCTATTCAGCAGTCAAAATGTCATTTTATCTGAACAATTTACAAAGTTATAAATGGTTTCCAGCAAACACATCAAGAGACATGTCTAAATAGTAGTGACTATATGTGGCAATTCTTTTCCTTGTATTGGACCACCATCCTTCACTTTCCTCAAAAGTATCTGATTAGCATTTATCCTCTTCAGCATGATGCAATGTCCAGGAGTCAGTCATATGATGTAATATTTTTGATAAAATTAATTGAGGTTTTTTATCTCAGGATATTTGCTGGATATAACAAGTTTATTAGAATATTTGATGTTCATCGCCCTGGAAGAGATTTTAAACAGCTTTCAACTCTTCAAGGAAATAAAGAAGGACAGTCAGGTAATGTTTATTAGTGTATACAATTGATGAATGACAACACACTAAAGTGAAGCATATCTCTTTCTTAATTTTTTTTCCTCTTGGGCAAGCCCGTAGATTAACATAAAGTTTATGTCCACAAAGGATCCAGAAACCTAGTCTTTTTTTTTTGGGTAAAAAATAAAAAAGCCCCCTGTGGTAAACCTAATACACAGAAAAGCCCCCCGTGGTTTCAAAATATATAACACGACTCCTCATACTTTGAACTAAATTGTAAAGGTGACGGAATCCGTTAAATTTAACGGAAATGGTCAAAATGACCAAAATACCCTGATATAATTAAGCAAAAGACAGCTCAAAAAAATCATTTGTTTTATTTTCTAAATAGAGAGAATTGAGGGTTAAGGGGTAGAATTGGTATATTTGATAAAAAATAGGTATAAAAAATTTTTTTTAGGTTCCAATAAGTCATTTCCGTTAAGTTTAACGGATTCCGTCACTTTTACAATTTAGTTCAAAGCATGAGATGTCGTATTGTATATTTTGAAACTATAGGGGGCTTTTCTGTTTATTAGGCTTACCACAGGGGGCTTTTTTGTTTTTAACCCTTTTTTTTTTGTCAAAAGTCATTCTTTTATATAACCCATAATCTTTGATACATACAAAGTTATATACAAACTAACTGGCAGCTGCCAGATAATCACTTTGTGCAGCTTTCAAAGTCCACACAGGGAAACTATCCTTCCACCTAGTTTCATTAATGAGGTTAGTGGTAAATTTTGCCAAACCATGACTACACATGTTGACTTCTCGCTTAACAAAGAAGAAAATACAACACCAAAATGATCTACTCAAGGCCCTGATATCCTTTTAAAATAATATTGATGTCAGACAGGTCCTCACTACCATGATTCAGTTTGTGAACCAGAACTTTGCAGTCAGAAAGTATCAAGATGGACGTCTAGTTTTCCTCTAGTGCTTTAAGCAAGGCAATTCCAATAGCATGAGCTTCCAATATTGCAGCATCTCCTTTTAATGGGGTTGGAATTGACCACGGAGTGATTAATCTACCCCCATTGTCTTTGACCGCTATACCCAATACCATATTTGTCCCTCTAAGAGTCCGAAGCTGCATCTGTGTGGATGATGGATGAGTGTGGACAGTGGAGCTATGCAATCTTGCCATGTCTATTGAGCTTATCATTTTTCACCTCTCCTTCGTAGATACTTAGGAAGTTTGCCTCTTTAAACTCAAACCAATCCTCCATAGCATGTTGGGAGATCCGATGGCCCTCCTGCTTGAGCAGGTTAAAGTTCCAATTATTCCTGGCCTCCCAAATATGCCAAAGTAGGTTGGCCGTCATTTCAATGTGAACTTTGCCATCTACTCTCTCTAGCCCGTTGTAAGCTCGCCCACCACGAGCAAAAGTTCCCTCTCAGTTGCTCTAGTCCATTTCATTTGATAGGAAAGTTTTCCAAATCTGCTCACTGGCCTTGCAATAGAAGAAAACATGTTCCACTGTTTTTGCACTTTACGAGACTGGCTGCTGAGGAATGATTTAAGAAATATGCTAGGAAATGTGCATTTAATCAGTCAAATTTGGTGCATAAGTTTTTGAAAACTAAAATCTCAAATGAGCTTTTCCATTTTTCTGGAACTTTCAATCAATACGCTGTATTCATTAAGATTCCTGGAAAGTTGACATGAGCTAATTCCTTTTTTTTTTTCCAGGTATAATATCCTCAATTGCTTTTTGTTCAAGTAATTCAGGAATGCTAGCTACAGGGTCATATGATCAAACTACTGCAATATATAGAGAAGATAATATGGAGTTGCTATATGTCCTGCATGGCCAAGAAGGTGGTGTCACACATGTAAGTTGGAATATCTAGTTATTCTCTGTTGAACTTTCTGCAGTGTTTGCTGTATGACTCTTCATTTTTTTTTTTTACCTTGTCAGGTGCAGTTTTCAAAAGATGGAAACTACTTGTATACCGGAGGGCGAAGGGTATGTTTCTACATTTGTTGTTTTTTCTTTTAGTATATACTTGAATTGTGTACAGTTTGATTAAGAAAATTAATGCATATTCATGTTTTAGCTTTTTTTTCAGGAGAAATAATTGGTGTTCTTTAACTACTCTTTTACTAGTGGAGTAATGTGGATGAGCGAGTTTTGCAATTGATTATGAGAAATCTCTAACATTGTAAAATTGATTATGAGAAATCTCTAACATTGCAAGAAGAAATGAGCAAAAAAAAACTAAAGAAAAACGATAAAGTAGAGAAGTAGTGAAATAAAAGGAATTTGTCTATCAGAGTAGTGTGCATACTGTTGTGATTTAGGCTGACTTCATTGAGTGAAAAGTAAAAGAGCTTTTTCTTTGAACAATGATTTCCTGTCTTGGTGTCCAATGCTACAGGCATCAGCACTGTCATTAATGTCAAATAAAGGAATCTTGTCTATATCAGAGTAGTGTGCATACTTTGTTGACATTCAATGCTAACTTTATTGTATTCACAAGAAAAGGGAAACGAGCCTTATCTCTGAAGAACTATTTCTTTCCTCGATATTCCCATGATACAGGTTGTAGCACTTTCATTAATACAACTACATTTGCAAAAGCAACTATCTTCGACATATTTTGATGCATGATGATTAAGGACATCTCATGCTCTTATACTAAACATCCTTTCACGAAGAATAGGAGCGGAGAACTTATTTTTCTCCATGAGAAAAGAGTAAGCTACAGCTTAAGATAGGAGGAAAATGCCTTTTCTTGTGTAAAAGACATATTCTTGAGTTTCCAATGTGTTTATGGACCTTTTAAAATCTTGGTTGGAGGATGATGATCTTTATGGGAAACACCAGTCATAAAATTAGTACAAGTGCGGTCCCCTGCAAACTCAAAATTTTCTTTTGTTGCAATAAAGACATAACTTTGAAAGTATCTGCTTAAAAATGTATCTCCACTGCATCATGTTCAGTTGTGAACTTTGAGTAAGCCCTTCGGTGAAAATTATGTTGTGGAATCGTTAGGTTTGTTTTGGGTAAAAATACTCGTTTTCTGCTATTATATAGAGGTTTCTTACAGTTTAATTCCACTGCTTTATGTGGTAATTTCTGTGGTCTCTTGTACCTGTTGTGTTTCTCTATATATAAGAGTTTAAGGATGCATTATAATGGTAAGTTAAAAAGTATCTGCTAAAAAGTTCTTATATGTATTGTAGGATCCTTATGTACTGTGCTGGGATATCCGCAAGGCTGTTGAAATTGTTTACAAGTAAGTGATATGTTCTTAGTGATAAACAAGCCTAAGAGTTCCTATTATGATATTGGTGGGATTCATTACCTATGTCATGCTGAAAAGTGGTGCTAAGAGAAAAGAACGAGTTTCTATTTAGTAATCAGTACTTCTAAAGATACTAGCTGGTTTATATTGGCTCATCTTTCCATCCATGAAATTCGAAATTCAAAAACTATAAAATGCTGGCATGTCTTGCAATTCTATCAGTGAAGGTAGGAAGTTTCTGCTCTTTACTGGAGGTACTAACTGAGGTGTGTATGCTTATGTTGTACATTCCACAGATGATACTGGCTGTTCTATTGATTGAAAGTTTTTTTTTTCTGCTTATCTCTTCTTATTATTGGTGTATCTTAACTATAATGCAATTTTTGGATTTACCACTGCCTTAACTGTCATATTACAAATTTTTATCTTGATATGGGATTTGAGTCCTTATGTCTGATTTGCTCTTCTCTTTTCTTTTTCATTATTAGTGGCATATGAGATTGCCAAATGGCTTTTTATACAACCTATAACTTCTTGTAAGAAAATTACATGAGATCCATATCCCTGTAATATGCTTTTTTGTTCTCTTTTTGTTGAGACAATTTTAGATACCTGGTGTTTAGTTTCATTACATCATCTGTCGATATTGAACCTTATGAGTCTAGTACTCTGATTTGCTATGCCTTTTTTATTTTCTTCAAGGGTGGTTTTGGAATTGATTTGTTTGCATGAGTTTTAATGATCATATCCTTCTCACCTTCTTATTGGTTGCATTTATTTCTGACCATGATAGTTTACATGATTCCTTTCTTTCCCACCTTCTGAACCAGTAGAATGCTGTATGGTAAACTTCGTGGATCATACTAGTATTGTCCACAAATTAACACAACCAGTTGAGGTTTTCTGCTAATATTTGATGTTTAGCTGTTAGGTGTCAGATGAGGCATTCATGAGACAATCCAAGTGCATATGCATGCAAATTTTGATTTGCATGCCCAACATTGACAGTCAATTTTCATGCTTTCATTACACGAGTTCTAGAATATTCGGTAGTGAATCCTTCAGAAATTAATTCCTTTTCTTTATGAATCATTATTGATCAAAATTATATGGTCATTCTCACTGATAAAACCATTTTGGTAGCAGATTATGGAATTTACTTATAAGGAAATATATTCACATTGAAGTTCCATCTGGTTTTTGCATTCATGCCTCATTTCCACGTGCTGCTTTACCATTTTATTGCTTTGGAACGTTGTGCATGTGTTTCTTCCTGCACATAACTGTTTAGCACTTTGGCAGTAAATTTCTAGGAATTTTGTTAAATTTGAAGGAGATTAAGGTGTTAAACTTTATCCTCTTTGTCTCTGTGAGTAGGCTGTATAGATCAACTGAAACTACCAATCAGCGGATACATTTTGATATTGAGCCTATGGGCCAACATCTTGCAACTGGTGGTCAGGTATCATTCTATTTTAATTCTACATATCTACAGCAAGTGACCATTCAGTACAATGCGGAATAATTTAATATTCTGATCACTATCCTAGGATGGCTTGGTTCATGTGTATAATCTACAAAATGGCCAGTGGGTATCAAGTTTTCAAGCAGCATTAGGTATTAAAATTTCTTGATTTTTCATTAGCAGCTTAACTTTGATATGTAGTTCCTTTATTCTTTCACTGTCATCAATATTATTGGTCTTATTATTTTTATTTCTACTATAACTGTTACTAATATTGTTATTTGGTGTTGCAGATACTGTAAATGGTTTCGCTTTCCATCCATTTTTGCCAATGGCTGCTTCATCTTCTGGGCACCGGAGATACAGATGTTTTGATGATTCTTCCGAGGATGTGATCCTTAGTAGTAAGTTTTCTGACTCCGACAAAGTTCATTTTACTGTTGGCAAATATTTTCTTTGGTTTGATCCTTGGATAATTTTTTGACTCTAAAATTCCTGTATTATGTTGTAGTACATCAGTTTGGAAGTTTACAATTTGTTATAATCACACAATTTCTTACAAATAAATAAATCAAAGGATGTTTGGTAATATAGTGGAGGGAATGGCATTCTGGTTTTAACATTCTACCTACCTGCCTGATTTGTATTTCGACCCCAGTTTGTTGGTACTAAAGCCTAAAGGTTGCACGGTTAGTGTTATGCGCTGATCCTACTAATGTAGTTGCTAATTTTTCCCTGTTTAGGTGATGAAAATTGTGTCTCCATATGGAGCTTTTCTTTCACCAACAGTGATGATGTTTCAGCTGCAAGTTTTGGGGAACTGAATGACCAAATTGACAGTAACAACCTCAACGGCTCTTGATTGTATGCAGTGTCTTTTACGTAGCAATGGCAACCGCAAATTTTAGCCGTCAGATACCTCATACGCCACTCTCGAAATGACAATGTACAGCAGTATAGTATTAGGTCACTTTAGTACCGACACAACTGATCATAGCTCTAGTTTTTTGATTTGGGGATACTATGAATGGTTGACATGACTGCAACAGGTATTAGTGAGAAGCAGATTTTTCCCACACAGTTCAATTTTCGTGAAAACTAATAATCTGCATAGCATCTGGTGGGCTGTTTTTTCCCCTTTAATAATTATTTTTTGTTTCTGCTGTTGCATTGCAAAAATTATTTCGGCCACTGTGGGACATTTTGTAATATTTTATCATATGTTTCCCTTCTTTCTGTTTTTTTCTTTTTCCCCGGATGAGTGTTAAGAATTTAAGGAGTTACTAATTCTTTCAACTTTAAAAATATGGTAAACTGATAAAAAAGGTTTTAACAAAACAAACATGAACTTCTAATGTGAACAACCATAGATTATTCCCAACAGGGACGGTATCCAAATATCCAAGTTGATCCTTTCAAAGGCCACGTTAAAACAGAATCATTTGTGCATGCTGAGTGCAACAACACAAATCTCTAGTCAGGTGCCGTTTTTCATTACCTTTTCTGCCGCTAATGATTTGCATCTTATCCTCTACATTCAAAACCCCAACCCGAGAATGGCGAGTGACAAAAACCTATCAAATAAGTAATAGACATTAGGAGCCATTTGCACCTTGAACAATCAATTGACCCTGCACCCTGTCTATAACATTGATTTGCAGAGTTTGGAACAATGCAACGGTTACATGCATTGTTGCATATTCATGCAATGATTGTTATTATGAATTAAATCTTACAAGATGGGTAAGTAATTACTCTTAAAATGCCCTTAATCATACAGATTCTTCACCAACCACCCTTGGAGTCTGTATAAAAGTGTGCCATCTACTTGGTATTTCTTCACTCATCCTTTAGCCCACCAAAGAGAAAGTGAGTTAACTGATTTCATCCCTTCTCATGGCTTCTCCCAGGGAGAGCAAGAAAGCCAAGATTACAAGAGATGGAAAAACTTATCCCTCAACTCTTAAAAACTTCCCTGATGAACTGATCGAAAAGATCATATCGCACTTCCAACTCAAAGAATGCACAAGGGCTGCACTTCTTTCGAAGAGGTTTATCAACTCCTGGAAGCTTAATCGTAACCTGTGTTTCGTGGTAAACAAACAGAGATTTCCTAGAGATGCATATGCTAGTCTCGTCGACCGTGTTTTGGACCAACATTGGGGGCCAAAGGTAGAGAGATTGGTCCTGACTTTTGATCCAACCGGTCAGGAGAATCGAGTGAAAGGTTGGATTCAGACAGCGGTCGCGAAGGGGGTTGAAGAGCTCCGTTTGGACTTCAGAGGTGGGCATCAACCTTATCCCTTTAGCTCTGACCTTATAGATGCTACACCTATAAGAGCATTGGAGCTGAATAACTGTCTTGTTGGGTTTGCCACGGAGCTCAATGGCTTGCGATTTCTGAAAGCTCTTGTTCTTAAAAATGTTCGTCTCGGGAACAAGTTCACGGAGACAATTTTCAACAGCTGTTTGCTACTTGAGAATCTGGAGTTTGTGAACTGCAACAATGATCCTCGACTCAGAATTTCCGCTGGATATTTGAACCATTTTAAATCACTGAAAGTGGAAGGGTTTAGGAATATTCTCTCCATTTTTATCAATGCTCCAACTCTGAAGTCATTGCATTACAATGGAGACATTTGCAAGTTCACTTTCAGCTGCTCTTTCCCTTCGCTGGATGTGGCTACTTTCGACTTCAGACCAAATAGGATGCGTCAACTTGATGAAGTTGAGCAAATCATCATGTCTGTCAGCTTTTGCACGGACCTCACCATATGCAGTTCCATCCTTGAGGTAATAATCGTCCAGTTCTATTCTTACTATCATTTGTCTATTTGAGGTATCGCAACAAATTAAAATGCTAAAGTTATTGAGATTTTTTAATCTCATTCAGGGGCTATCTCCCAGGTTGAAAGATTTCAAGTACAGAGAATTCCAGTTCTGCCTAATGAGGCTGAGGAAACTTACCTTGTTCCTTGGAGGATCGAGATATCGTAGGCGGACAACTTTTGTTAACCCTTGCGACATCGTTGTTTTCCTCATGAAATGTCCACTGATCGAGAAGATACATATTGATGTAAGTCTGTTCAACATTATTCTGCTAATCTTGTTGGATTTGAAACCGGGCCAATTACATGTGGTCATATGGATTAAATATTAACAATGATACACAACAGATTAAAACTGTGGCATATATTTTCGGTACAGAATCATACATAATATTTTATTGCACACGTAAATTGCATAGTTGAAAGTACAAAAATTCACCTAAGCCGAACCGAGTTAGGATGCCATGAGTACTGCTGTATCGGAATAACCTACACAGAGATAAATACGGGACTAACTCCGACGCTCACAAGTCAATGAGGAGTTTTCTGAGAATAATGTAGTAAAATTTATATAATATATAATTGTCGTACCTTTTGTATGAACAAACATAAGGTTTATATTTATAAGTGTTATAAGATAAGTTGAAGAGGTAGGAATTATCTTTCTGTTAATGATAATATTCTACCAGATAATTACAAGGTTTATATGGCAGTTACGGGTTATATGCAGAAGGGATTATGTTCATCTCTAAGGTTTATCCCCACAAATTCGAAGTTATCCCTTCTGATCCCAATGCTTTGTTCAGTATCTTTACCGAACAGGCTTATTCGGCACAACACATGTCGCAGCTAGATTTGCTGCTGCCTCCACAATAGTCACCACTCGAATTCCTACTACATGAATTTTTCTCCATTTGCTTTAGTTTTGATTCTGTATAATGACTTTTCCCCCCCTCCAATGCAGCTTGGTGATTATCCTTTCGAAGAAGGGCTCTTCTGGAAGTTAATCGTAAAGGATAGCTTTGAACATTGCTGCCCATCATTCCAATTATTGAAGGAACTGAGGATAGGGAACTTCAAATTTCGTGAGTTAGAATTTCGGCTCCTCAAGATTATAGTAGACAATGCATCTTCTCTGGCGGTTGTGATCTTAAACACTTGCGGAAATATAATGCGAACTACCGAAGAAAAAACACTTTTGGAGTGGATGTCAAAACAAAATTGCCGCTTTGAGGTCTCCGAGAACAATAATAAGAGACGTTTGGGCATATTTAGACAGAAGAAGGGCAACTAAACTGCATTAACGGAGAACTATTTGTTATTGAATGAAAATTTTAACAAGTTCATTGTTGTATTATTTGGCGATATTGGAATCTTGCTCAAGACATTTTAACTCTCCGCAATTTTTTAACCTTTTGTTTGCTTTATTATCTGTAGGGCTTTGACATTGGGATTCTGTCTTTTAGATGACTTGTGATCTATTGTGGGGTTTATTCCCTTAGAATAAATAAAATGTGGGTCTAAATAAGGGTTGGGTGTGCCTTAAATTTGATCTCTAAATTTAGCAATTATGTCTTTAAACTCATGCACGTAGATAAAGCTTTTTCTTTTCCATAAACATGAAAGAAATGAAAGAGAAACATCTCATCACTCTAATATCAGTATATATCTGCTAAATTTTAAATCAAGAAGAATATAATTTACTCGTAGAAGGTTGGATGCCAAGAACAAAAGAGAAAGGCTGTAAAATAAGTTTGCTGCTAATTTTATTTGTATTAAGATAAGTATATATCAGATTAGTTTCTCTTAAATGATAGAATTTTTTAAAAGTATTAGCGAAAATATTTTGTCGTCTATATATACTGGGAACCAGATGTCAAACTGATATATAATTGAAAATGATTTCTTTCAGCGTTCTAATAATAGGATTTACTCTCTATTTAATTAAGTAATGGAGCGATGTACAAGTTAGATTTTTCCTGTTTGTATACAAAAGCATACAAATCAAGACTACTTTGGTGAAGCTTAGAAATTATTAGAACGTGTATGTGATCCATATCAGAAAAAATAAAACACATATTTTTCAAGTAATAAAAATAATATAGGCCAAAATTATTAAAACTATCAATTTGATAACTAGGTGATGATAAATTGAGTGTGGTCATTCTGAATCACGCACAATGCACGAGTAATCATGATCACAAGTAATGCAAATTATAAAGCTGGTAAATGATATAAAACATAATTTCAATTTTCAACTTACACCAAATGGTGGTATCCTTTCCTTTCCCTTGCTTTCATTCAATCCAAACGGTGCCTAAAGGTTTTTTGTCCCCTCAATGTCAATGTAGCTTGTTGGTTATCCCTTTGAAGAAGGGCTGGCTCTTTCGGAATTTTAATTGCAAAGGGGATAGTTTCCAACACTGCTGTGCTGCCCATCACTCCAATTCTTGAAGGATCTAGAGCCAAAAACTTTAAAGTACTCATTGATTCAGAATTTCACTTCCTGAATATTATAGTATATTATCTTGACCACACATAGAATTATAATGCAAATTCCTCGAGGAAAATGATTTTTAGAGTGGATAATGAAACAAAACTGCAGCTTTGGAACTGCGAAAACGAAAAGAAGAGGCATTCAGGCACTTGCTCTTCGCATGTTTTTTTTTTTTTTTTTGAGATAAGAAGTAGACCTGTCAATTGAGTTGGGCTAACCCAAGCTCGACCCGATCAACCTCAAATGTAGTAGGTTGTGCCTTATCCTTATGCAATGCGGGCTGAGTTGAGTATGGACTAAACTATTTTGCCCGATTTAAATGAGTTTCATTTGTACTGAATTTAATCCACTTAATTCTGAGTCCGAATAAATTGGGGGATTAAGAAGATTTATTTCTCTAAATCTAGACAAATATTTGAAATTTAGATGCCTAATTTTATGATAAATTGTTCTTTTTCAATTTCTAGTTGATAGATTTGTGGATTTTATGGTAAACTATATTATTTTTTGTTATAAAATTTAAACTTTTAGAACATCTATGGATTAGTTGGCTGTTTGGTTTAATTAGATTTTGTGAACATGAAAAGTACATGACAAGAGTTTGGACCTATCCGAATTAGGCCAAGTGCCCTACTTTTATTTCGAGTCGAGTATGAGTTACAAAAATGTGATTTTAGTTGAGTAAAACTTATATAATTTTAGTTCAAATTCCTATATAATTTCTTGTTCAAGTGATACCAATAAGACAGTTCAAATTTCTGGATTGTGAATCACGTACTTTGCACGAAAATTCTGGATGACAATGTTTCATGCACATTTTAAGAGTAATTAAACATGGTTTCAAGAAAGATTAAAGTACAAAATGCATAGCACTTCCGGTCTTCAACACTAATGATCTAGCTCATTCAGTCCGACACAGCATCTCAAGATCTTGGAATCAAGAATGTGTTCTTTTGATTCTGTAGTTTTCTGAATAGAAAAGTAAACAAATCAGGAAATATCTTCAAAAGTTGTTGTACCTAAGAAATCAACCGCGGTAAATCTTCTCATCTTGGACAGCAATAAGAGAAAAAAGATCATGAATGATTGTCGTATTAGTGGTGATATGGAAGATATAAATAAAAGTAGTTGTGATCTTTCAAAATTGACAGTGGATAGTGGACGAGGAAATTCTTATGGAAACCAAATGGGTAGGTTTGGAGCAGAGAAAGTCATTATTTCTGATAACCAACCTAGAAGTTTAAGGGAATTATCAGAGTCAGAGATATGCTGATGGGAAAGGCTAGGATTGAAATCCACAAGAAGTTACAGGAATGGAATATGGCTTCGGTACAGAAGTCTTCAGGTAAAGAAGCAAGGGAGAAGCCAACTTCAGTACTGCTCCGACAGAATCAGTTGGAAGTCAATTTCTTCTATAACAACTTTCTTAGACAAAACTGCCACCATTAGTACCCCTGAGCCAGGTGCACTAGGGAGCTTGCCTTCTGCTTCAACCAATGGCTCAAACATAGAAGCTATTGATATATTCATGACGATGGATGTGGCTGAGCAGGAGTTTGACAAAGACAGGGTGGTGGAAGAATCATTTGCTGAAAACCAGGTTTGGGCTGCATATGACAGTGAGGTGGTGTGCCTCGCTTTTATGCTATTATTCATGAAGTGTTGTCCAGAAAGCCCTTTAAAGTTTGGGATTAGCTGGTTGAACTCCAAAAGCAACAGCGAACTTGGTCCATTAAATTGGTGTGAGTTGTGGTTTTGCTAAACTTGCTATACCAATTGCCACAATGGTTGGTTGTGATTTTACAAAATTGAGAATTTTGATACCAATTGCGATATAGGGAAGTTTTTTTTAAAAAAAAAAAATTGAAGATGAAGTCGATGATAGAAATTGAATTATCCAATTAAGTATGGAATTTGTAAGGAGGCTAAAAAAACAAGGATAAAGTCAGCCATAGAAATTGAACAAATATTTGGTAGATTGTATAGAAATTTTAATACAGTTGATTGTTAGCGAATCACGCACTACGCACGACTCTTCATGATCTCAAGTACTATGGAATTTTAAAATTTTTTTTTTGGAAAAGTGAATTTCCTTAGTTCAATATTGGAGACGTATCTCTGCAAATTGCAGAATTTATATCAGGTTTTAATGCAAATTATACAAAGATTCAAAACATGGATGGATGGCTTCGACTTAATTTCAAAATAGACCAAACTACATAACAAAACTTTGTCAAATTCTAATTCAGTTTGGAGTCTGGACCAGATGAATTTGCAACTAAAAAGTGAGACAGAGAGCTTTCAGTTATCCAAGGAAGCCGACTTGAAATTTACATATCATTATTGTTTGATCATACGGGCGTGAAATGTTCATAAATTGTGAGAGCAAAAAGAAACTGATTCTTTTGAGTTGGTGTTCGGTTTTGCTGAATTTAGAAGGAATGCATGAGCTATCACCCTACCAACTGCATACGTAGTTTCTTAAAACTCAATACTCCTCTCATTGATTTTCCATTTTTTATTTGAACCAATTCAAATCCACTTTTTCTTTCTTTATTTTTATCCCATAGAAGAAGGGTT
Organism: Coffea arabica; assembly: GCF_036785885.1. Classification (NCBI taxonomy): domain Eukaryota; kingdom Viridiplantae; phylum Streptophyta; class Magnoliopsida; order Gentianales; family Rubiaceae; genus Coffea; species Coffea arabica. The sequence continues at coordinate 10,739,265 of NC_092313.1, read as the reverse complement.
CCTCCGGAATTTAATTGCAAAGGCGCGATTTTAACACTGCTACCCATCATTCGAATTCTTGAAGCATCTGAGAAAACCCCTCAAGAAAAAAATATTTTCGGAGTGGATGATGAAACAAAGTTGCAGCTTTAAGGTCTATGGGTACTATAGTAATAGACTTTTCGGTCGAGGAATGAAAACCTTTTGCAAAAACCTGTTGTTGAATGATTGAGCAACATAATGTAGCCATTATGTCTTTAATTTCATGGCAATCTATGTTGAATTTTTGTACCAAAGTTTTTTCGTGTGGCAATAACCTAAATAAAAATAAGGGTAAGTAACCTTTTACCCACTGTACTAGGTGCTTAATCATATCACTCTTCTCCCTTTCCTCCGCCCTTCCGCCACACTTATGGTTTAAAAATTTATACATAACTTCCTCATAATTTAGGTTAAACCGTCACCACTAATTTTCTATTAAAACTAGCGGTCAATATTAAAAAATCAAAATCAAACCAATAAATTAATAAATTCACCATTTCACAATTTCTTAATTTTTTCCAAGTACAAAAGAGAAGAAAGAAAATTAAAGAAAAAGACACATAAGAATTAGAAAATACAAAATCTTTAACAATTGCAAATATTTTAAACCAAATATTTAATGATTGCAAATCTTTGATGGCATTTTGTATTTCTCATTTACATATTTTTATTTTCCTTTCTTTTTTTGTATTTAGAAAAAAATAAGATTTAGTAGCCCAAAGTACAATTTTTTCTAAATCATCTCTTCTCTTTCCAAAGGAAAAAAGGAAAAAGAGAAAAAAAAGGGGAAAAAGAAAAAAAAAGTTAGTGAAAAGCTAAATTTGTCAATGCATTAGTTTTGGCTTTGACTTTTTAATATTATATGTTAGTTTTAACCAAAAAAAAAAACTAATTACACTTTAATCCAAATTATAGAGGATTTATACGGAAAAACACCAAACTATATGAGGGTAAAAGATAATTTACCCTTAAAATAACTTCTTTCAATTGGTTCAATCCTTATACTATATAAGATTGAGTTTTAGTCAAAGAATAGGTTGAATTTCAACCGCATAGGTGGGGGCTTTCTGGAAATGTGAAATGTTGTGTATTAGTTTCAAAGCTTTAAGTACAAGTTAAGGAAACATGTATTTGGGTATGTTTACTGAAATGACCATATTTTAATACATTTAAAATTGTCATTGATGAGCCATCTGGGTATTGATGGAATGTGCAATTAATGTGCAACCGTTTTTGCATTTTGTACAACTCATATATGCTTGTATGTTGGTGTAATTACTGGAATATCCTTTAGCTATCAATAATTTCCCTTTTCAACCGTAGATAACCGTTTGAGATGTTGCTTTGTCTGAAACGTTTGAATGGCAATCGGATTTAGGAAATGAGCCAATGATTTCTCTATCAATAATAGGAACCCATTTCTCTATCATTTATAATCCGCATTTATGAGCCACAAACATTGGTCAGTTTATCTCCTTTCAGATTCAGGAGTTAAGTTTTCCCTTTTTGCCTTTGTCTACAACGATTTGCCTCGTCGTTTTCTCTTCCGAGCTCAATTCTGAAATTAACTATTATTTCGTCATTAATTATACCCAATTCAATTGCCAAACCGTTGGTATGTTAATGCCTAAACGGTTGATTATCAGTTTCTCCCTGTTTGCATTCTAGAATTGGGATAATTCTACCTGACTTCATACTAATCAGTTCAGAATGCTCTTCAGTCCCAGCTACTCCTGGTGGTTCACCGTGAGGTTAGATTTCACCCCTCCCCCCAATTTTTCAGTTCCTCCCTTAATTTTGTTGGTGTGTTTTTAGTACCTATAATTAGCAACTCTTATTGCGTTGCCTAGCTGCAAGATAGTATTTTTCGTGTTGCCTAACCCCAATTGATCTGGGTTGGTTATAATCTTATAGGTTTGGAGCAACAGCAAGAAAGAGCTCTTGGTGGGGATTCTGGAATAAGGTTAGCTTTCTGTGTTGCTTTGCCTTTCTGCATTATCAACGACCTTCAATTTGACACAGTTTTACTGTAACGCTGTGTGAATTGATTGATTATAGCGTTTATCTTTTCATACTAAGTTTTATTTTTTCACACAATGTACTATTGTTTGTTCAACAAAAAAAATCTCCTTCCCTACAGGCACTAAACACCCGCGCAATGCGCGGGCACTCCCCCTAGTAATTTACTATACGAAACAGTGGTGGAGCCACGTTGAGTCGAAGAGGGTGCAATTGCACCAGCTCAATTTTTAGAAACTGTAAAATAGCCTATAAAATTATAGTATTGCCCCACTTTTGGTCTCCTGAATTTTGGTGGTATTCCCTTTAACCTCATAATTGCCCCCCAAAATTGTACAAATATTGTACAATTGTCTTCCCCATTTCCACAATGGTAAACCTTGAACTATAATATATTAAGTGATACTATTTTTTCCCTTTCTATTAAATGTAATTTTTTTGTAAGAAAATGTTATTTATTTAATATTTAGCTATTCTATAATACAAGCCAATCAAATATTCATTTGACAGTTCGATTGTGTATAAATTATTTGCCAATTATACATCTTAATTAGAATACATATCTTGTATTATTATGCATAATTTTATACCAATAGATGAGTTGAAAAATAATGAATCTCAAGTTGCATGTTTGCTATAATAAATATTAAGTTGTTTCAAAAATCTACAAACCAACACGTTATAAGTCTAAATTATTATTATTACACCCCATGAATAAAAGTTTTGGCTCCACCACTACTACGAAGCCATGTAGCCAAACACAAGTTAGATTATCTCTATTAGTATATAGAAACATGTAAATAAATACTATTTTGGTGAAACTTGGAAATCATTAGAATTGTGAATAACGCACATTAGAAAGTAAACACATCCAATCTTTCAAGTAATACGAATAAAATAGTTCATGGATACGTTAAAAAAAGGTAAGGCTATTAGAAGAGATTGTGAGGTTGTTTTGTGATTCCATTTGGTAAGTTTAGGTCCAGGAAAACTAGAGACTTGACTGTGTTGGACGCATATAGTATTTGTTACAAAGCCAGTAAAATTTTCAGGCCCTTTTTAATTTTGGAAGTATTGTATATAAAGAACTTTATATAAAGTGGGAATGGACCTTGGGTTCTTGCTGGTCTTTCGTCTTCCAACTCTTGTGCAAATCACGTGGCTTGTATCCCATTCCTCTTTTAAAGTTGGTTGCTGCCTTTTTAGTCTTCCGTCATCATGCACCATCTATCTATCTTCTATTTTTTTCCCCCTCAATTCAGATTGGTCACTAGCCATTATTTGCTTCTTTTTATTACCCCTGCTGGTTTTTCTCCCCTCCTTCTTTGTTTTTTTATATTATATTATTATTATATTCTTATTATTATATTTTTCAAAAAAAATGTTGTTTCTCCCCTATTTAATATTACTTACTCTATTGTTATTACTACCTGACTATCTTTTTTCCCTTTTGCTATATACATTTCGTTTTATTCTCGGTTTAACATTTTTCATTTATTAATTTATATTTTTATATTACATATTTTTTACCTATCTTCTATTTAGTCTATTTTTTTTTTACTTCTAAATTCTTTTCCGTATATTATTTCGCTATCCAGTGTTTCCTTCTTTTTTATATATATACTACCCATGCTTTTTTCCTTTTTCTCTCATCCTTTCAAATAAATATTTAGTACAGTTTTTATTTTATTTTTTTTATTATGCTGCTAATACAAATGCTGGCTTAGTATACCAAATAGACAGGCCATTAATAATCGCGCCATTAAAAGCAGACGCCTTCCTCGTCTCTACCATTGGTCGGCGGATTCCCCTCTCAGCATACGCAGCCAACAATCCATTACTTTTGATCGTCTCCATGCAAAGAAATGCACGTCTTCGGGCATGCTTTCCCGGGTTCTGGTGCATGCAAGAGAAGCCAAGTAATCATTTCAGTTTCTTTCCCTTGCATTTCAGCTTCCTTTTCTTCTTCCTTTACTTCCTTTTGTGCCTTGCTTCCGCTTGCTTCTTACTCGAGCTTTTCTTCTCCTCTGTTTCCTCCTGCGCCTTTCTTCAATCAGTGTTCCTGCTGTTTTTCTGCTGCTCGCTGTTACATCTGCAGTAAGTGCTGCTCCAACTTCACTGTCCCTAATCCTGTACTAATCTTTATGTTTTTCCCTTTTGTCTTACTTTTTCCCCCCAATTCCTTCTGCTTATCCTGCTTACTGCTTTATTCTACCTGTCCATGCTATTATTATTCATCTTGCATTTTTTTACTGCTGCACACTTCTGTTTGTTCTATCGTTTTCACTTTCATTGCATTTTTTCCTCTTATTTTTTTGTTCCCAGCTTTACTTTATCTTCTACCCACCTTTCCTCCCCCTCTGTTCCTTTTTTTTTTAGTTCGGCTTCGTGCTCATACATTGTGTCTACACTCTATGCGTCGTGTGCTTTTTGGTCATGTTCGCTTTTCCTTATTTGTTATTGCTTCTGCACTTTGTACTTTTGTGATGCTTATTGCTTTTTCCCATGTCCCTCTTAAACCCCCCCAGATTTTGCCGGCTACAAGCTGCTACTGCTTTTCCTTGTTTCAGCAAAAAAAGGTACTTACCATTCTTCCTGTAGTCCAGTCGTTATCCTTGCTAATCCATTCATCTTTGTGTTCTCCTTTAATCGAACAATTATTTGCTACTTTTCCCTCCTTTTTTTTCATATGCCGTGTTATCTTCTTTTGCTCTTACTTCCTATCTAATATGCCTACGCTGCGGTTGGAAATGCCTTTTAACCATTTATGTAGTTCTCTCGCACGTCTTGTATCGTATCGCATCATGGATAGAATGCGAAACGCCGAAAACGTTATGCAGAAATGCCCCCAGAAAGGAAAGAAGAACTTTTACGCTGTCAACGGGCAGCTAGCGCACGTCATTACGCACAAATGCCGCAAGAAAAAAAGGATGATCTTTTACGCCGTCGCAGGGAGGCTAATGCCTCAAAGAAAAAAAAAACATGGCCCCTTCTGCCTCTGCTTCTGTGCCAAACTCTGGCACTTCTAACAGAAAGCGTCCAACTTCCGCTCCTCAAACTCCGTTTCCTCCTGCAGGACCAGCCCTTAGCATTCCTGTTGCTTCTCTGCACTCTGCTTCTAATCAGAGTACTGCTCTAATGAGCAGTGCTGCGTTAGCAGGTAGAGCTTCATCTTCTTTAGGAGTTCAGTCAGAAAACGTGTTAGCGAGTGTTGAACTGCCGCACCTTCTCGGCTCTACTGTTGCTCCATTGGAAAGTGACCAGCATGCTTCCTCTTCTGTTATCGCAAGTTCCATTCCTTCTGGTTTTCAGCAAGGTAGCCCTTAACTTTAGTTTTCAGCTTTGTAGCCTTAGTGCCCTTTTCTCATTACTTATTCCTATTTCTCTCTGCCATTTGTTGTTTCGAATTGAACCGTTAAGCTTCTTCTTTTTCCCTCCTGCTTTGTCTTTTTAAAATGCCTCCTGATTGTCTATCTGCCTATTTTCCCTTCGTCATCTGCATTCGTTTTGCTCATCCCTTATAATTGTCATTGTCTTGCTAGCTTCGCATTACTCCCTTCGTCATCCTAATTGTCTTGCTTTCTCCCTTAGCTACAGCCTGTCCCTGTCTTCTTACACTGTTGGAATGCGTCGGAGACAATTTGCAACAAATTGGAACACATTTACTTTTGAGCATCAGCTACAATTTGGCGACGCTTTAGTAGTTATCCCTGAAACAAAGTCCTTCTATACTGTCCTCATCTTCGACAAGCGTGGAGTCAAAAAGTTGTTCCCTTGGTACAATAAGTTCTGCATCTTCTCTGATGCACCAACCAGTACAACTTTGCCAACTTCTTTTACGTTTATTCCAGGAGAAACCTTGTCCTTCTTATATGTTCACTAAGCATATGAATGCCAGCTTCTATTGTCCTTTTTTTTTTCATACCAAATTTACCTTAGCAATCCGCAGATTTATTCCAACCATTCAGGAAATTGCAGCCAAATTAATGTTCTTTAATTCTATCAATTACAGGAAATTATTTTGCCTGCATGGAGTTATCTCTTCACTTTAATTGGCTACAATTTTTTAAAAATCTGTTGCACTGACAGTGGAACAAATAATTAAGTTTATTATATTCTACTTTAATTATCCCCTTTTTAATTAATGCCAAGTTCTCCATATCCTTAATTTATAATTGCATTCCGCTGCTCACCAAATTCCACGTAAGATGGCAACAAATAAATTTCTACTAACCTTTGGATTCTTGATTTAAATGGCTATGTCATTTGAATTAATTGTTAGTGTATCCTTTTTTTCATCTTTATAATTATCGCCCCTGTACCATCTAATTTTTACACAACATACTGCAAATACAAATCGTAGTACTTTATTGAATTCATACTCTGTAATGCTCCTCCTACTGGGCATTACATTAATTCTTCACCGTGCGCAAGCACGGTATATTTCTGCTAGTCGACAGTAAATTGGGCGTCGTCATTGTAAATCACGTTTTTCGCACGATTCATACCTACGGTTTTTCACAAGTTTCAGGTTTTGGAGACTTTTAGATTTCATTTTTTTTTTCTTGTTTTTTAAGGAAAAATTGTTGAACTTTTATTAATAAGTATGTCAATAATCTTTTGTTAGGTCTGCTCCCGTTCTCAAGAAATTGATCAACAAGAATAATAGAACTCTTCACAATCCAATAAAGACAATAACAAACACATAAATCAAACAGAGAGACACCAAAATTTATATAATTTAATCAAATGACTTACATTCACATATGAAGGGATTGCAAATTTATTATAATAGAAAGGGTACAAAACCCTAGAAAAGAGTTTCTATACCTAAAAGCACCCAATGTCGAATACACAAGAAGAGAATCCAAAATCACACAAAAAGTTTAACAGTCTATAGGCCCAAATAGCTCACTAACTAGCTCTCTTATTTTGGCATTTAACTTAGAAACCTCTCTTAAATTAGGCATCACAACGGCCACCATTTGTACCCTTGAGCCAGCTCGTGCACCGGGGAGCTTGCCTATTTGTCTTCTGCTTCAACCAATGGTTCAAACATAGAAGCTACTGATATTATGACAGTGGATGTGCCTGATCCAGAGTTTGACAGAGACAAAGAGGGAGAATCATTTGCCGAAAACCAGGTTTGGGCTGCTCATGACCAATGAGGATGGCATGCCTGGCTTTCATGCTATTATTCATGAAATCTTGTCCAGAAAGCCATTCAAAGTTGGGATTAGCTGGTCGAACTCCAAAAGCAACAGCGAATTTGGTCCACTAAATTGGGTGGGTTGTGGTTTTGCTAAAAAAAATTTCTTTTAGGACTCTTGGTGATGAAATGGGTGTTTGCTTGCAGAAGAAACTTTCAATATTGTCTTTCATAAAATGGCAGTGAATCACGTACTATGCACGAGTCTTCGTGATCACAACTTTTAATGCAATTATTTATTTTAATGGAAAAATGAATTTCCTTAATTCAACGGAGACATTCTGTGCAAATTGCAAAATTTATACTCCCTCCGTCTCATTAAAAGTGTCATACTTTCCTTTTTTGTTTGTCCCAAAATATATGTCATATACCCAAAATGGAAAACAAAATTTCTCTTGTTTCAATTTTTACCCTTCAAGATTTCCTCGTTCTTTACTTTTATTAGTGGGTCCCTTGATTTTCATTTGCTGTTAACAAAAGTTGCAAGACATTCGTGAGATACACACAAGGCTTGAAGTGATGCATGAATATCACTCTCGTTGACAGATTGGACTTCTTGTAGGTAACTTTGGGCCCACACGTCATTCATGTCTCCTTGACCACTAATAACCACACATTCTTGTTTCTAACCGTGATTTTGAAGTGGCAAAATCGGAAAACAAAGCTGAAACTTGGCACTGTACATAAAAAATTCAACTCCCAAAGCACGACAAAGTTTTTTGGACGGAGGGAGTACAAGTTTTAATGCAAATTCTACGATCCCTTTTATATATCATTGATACTGATGATTATAATTCAATAAACTCTTATCACATTATTCAATAATTTAAACTTTTAAAACTATCTAAGGGTTGATATATATTTTTATACATCCAACAATAAATTGATACGTAATGATACGATATCCAAAAGTTACAGTAGAACTCTCCTAAGAAAGTAAGGTTATTAGAAAGGATCATGAGGCTGTTACAATAGAATATTGGTCTTAGTAACTGTAAATCACGTCTTTCGCACGATTCGTACCAGTGGATTTTCACAAGTTCCAGGATTTGGAGACATTTCGATGTCTTTTTTTTTTTTTAAAGGAAATCTTGTTGAACTTGTTTCAACAAGTATGTGAACAATCTTTTACTCTCCAAGGTAACACCAGAATCCAGAATCTACCACCTTCTGCATGGCATCTAACTGACTAAAACCAAACAAAAAAACAGAACTGCTGACTGCTAAACTATTCTTTTAGTCTATCACAGAACACCAACTAAAGAAAGATACATGGATCAAAACATAAACCAAAACAAAGTTCCTATTCTCTCTACTTGAAAAATAAATCAAAAGATTTCTTGGTTTTCATGTAATCTCCTCAAGCAAGGATAAATTTTTTGTGTTTTCTTCAAATGTGTGTTCCAGTAATTCTTAATCTCGTTGTCCGTCCTCTTTGGCAGGGATGGACACGGATGGAAACAGGGTGCAGGCAAGGGCAGTTAGGCCACCAAAAACTTTCCGAATAGTTATTTAAAGGACGAGGCTTTCTACCAAAAATTGGTTAATTTCATTTTGCACCTCTCCAAAAAAGTGGTATAATATAGCAAAATAAGGAAATTATACAAAAGGAAACAAAAGATAAACTAAAGCAAATTTAACTTCTACTACAATTTGTATATATTGAGTTGACTTCAATTAACACTCGTATGTTAGTCAAGAACAATTACCGAAAGACAGGAGTTCTTCCAAAATTCGTACTTTTAACAATTAACCCTCCTCAGATAACATTCTTGTGTTTTCAAGCATCCATTTTTTCACAAACTCCATTATTACAAGGCAAGTTTTTGTTTTTTCCTACAAACTCCATTGTTGCAATGCAAATTTTTTTTCCTCGAAAATTTCTCCCATCATAAGTTACCGTCCATATTAAAAGTTGAATGTGTATTTTCTGCCATGCAAATTATGAAGAGTCAACAGGCCATAATTTCTTGATGACATACATTGAGAGAGAACTACTTCTATTTATTCATTTATTTATTTTTACACTTAATCAAATAAATGAGTGTTGAGTCAATTTTGCATTAATAGGAAATAGAATGATATGTTGTATTTTACTCTAAATTTGGCATTCTGAGACACTACTGCTACCATTAGTACCCCTGAACCAGATCATGCACTAGCGAGCTTGACAAAGACAGAGTGGAAGAATCATTTGCTGAAAGCCAGGTTTGGGCTGCATATGACAATAAGGATGGTATGCCTTGTTTTTATGCTTTCATTCATGAAGTCCTCTCTAGGAAGCCCCTTTAAAGTTAGGATTAGTTGGTTGAACTCCAAAAGCAACAGCGAATTTGGTCCATTAAATTGGTGTGGGTCGTGGATTTGCTAAAACTTGCTAAACCAATTGCCATAATAGTTGGTTGTGATTTTAAAAAATTGAGAATTTTGACACCAATTGTGATATAGGGAAGTTTTAAAAAACTTGAAGATAAAGTCTATCATAGAAATTGAATTGTTGAATTAAGTATGGAATTTGTAAGGAGGCTAAAATATTAAAGATAAAGTCAGCTATAGAAATTGAACAAATATTTTGAAGATGCTATAGAGATTTTAATAAAGTTGATTGTTAGTGAGTCACGCACTACGCACGACTCTTCATGATCACAAGTTCTATGCAATTTTTCTTTTCTTTTTGGAAAACTGAATTTCCTTCATTCAATATTGGAGACATATCGATGCAAATTGCAGAATTTATACAAGTTTTACTGCAAATTATACAACTATTCAAAACATGGATGGTTTCGACTTAATCTCAAATAATTAATTTTTTATATACTGACGATATATACACCATCACCATTGAATGCATAACAATTCATCTGAATTTAAATTTAAAATTTAAAATTTACTCACATATCATGTATCCAACCGTGATAGTGTATACATTGTTAATATATATAAGATTTACTCATAAATCTTTGTCAAATTCTAATTCAGTTTGGAGTTTTGACCAGATGAATTTGTATATAAAAGGTGAGATAGAGAGTTTTTAGTTATCCAAGAAAACCGACTTGAAATTCATAAAGGGATAATTTAGAGACGTTCCCTGATAAAAAGTCAAAATCAAACTAATAAATTGGCAAATTCACTATTTCATTACTTAATTTTTCTTGAAAAGAGAAGAAGTAAAAATTAAAAAAAAAGATAAATGAGAAATACAAAATGTGAAGTCTTTAATAACTACAAATATCATTATAGGATTTTAAACCAAATATTTAATGGTATTCTCTATTTCTTGTTTATCTATTGTTATTTTCCTTTCCTTTTTTTGTACTTGGTAAAAATTAAGATTTAGTAGGCCAACATACAATTTTTTTTAAATCATCTATTCACTTCCCAAAGGAAAAAAGAAAAAGAGAAAGAAAAAAAAAGAGTAAAAGATAGTGAAAGGATAATTTGTTAATTTATTAGTTTGCTTTGACTTTTTAATATTGATCATTAGTTTCAATGATCATGAAACTTTAACCTAAACCATAAGAAGATTATGTATAGGATTTTAAACTATAGGGGTGTTACGTGGAAATTCTTATAGAAACCAAATGGGTAGGTTTGGAGCAGAGAAAGTCAGAAATTTAAGGGAATTTCTGATAACCAGTCTAGAAGTTTAAGGGAATTATCAGAGTCAGAAATTCGAGATATGCTGATGGGAAAGGCTAGGATTGAAATCCACAAGAAGTTGCAGGAATGGAATATGGCTGCTGTACAGAAGTCTTCAGGTAAAGAAGCAAGGGAAAAGCCAACTTCAATAATGCTCCGACAGAATCCGTTGGAAGTCAATTTCTTCGATGGCAACTTTGTTAGACAAAACTGCCACCATTAGTACCCCTGAGCCAGGTGCACTGGGGAGCTTGCCTTCTGCTTCAACCAATGGCTCAAACACAGAAGCTACTGATATTATCATGACAATGGATGTGGCTGATCCGGAGTTTGACAAACACAGAGTGGAAGAATCATTTGCTGAAAACCAAGTTTGGGATACATATGACAACGAGAATGGTATGCCTCGCTTTTATGCCATCATTCTTGAAGTCTTGTCTAAGAAGCCCTTTAAAGATAGGATTAGCTGGTTGAACTCCAAAAGCAACAGCGAATTTAGTCCATTAAATTGGGTGGGTTGTAGCTTTGCTAAACAAAATTTTCTTTTAGGCCTCTAGGTGATGAAATGGGTGTTTGCTTCGGGAAGAAACTTTCAATGATCTTCTCTTCATAAACTAGCAGTGAATCACGCACTACGCACGACTCTTCATGATCACAAGTTCTGTGCAATTTTTTTTTTTAAGAAAACTGAATTTCCTAAATCCAATTCAATGGAGTCATATCTCTGCAAATCGCAGAATTTATACAAGTTTTAATGCAAATTATACAACTATTAGTATTACCAATTTGTATACTTATTATAATATCGTAATTATCTTTTACTTATAATTTCATTCTTTTATTATTTATATACACTATTAGAAAATTCAAAATAGACTGTGTTGCATAAAAACCTAATATATGCTTGTCATAACTAAAAAAAAGCATATATTGCTAGCAATTTGACTATTTGAAAAAATATTAGCAAACTAGAACTTTAAATAACTTAATATTTAAAGCTATATCTCAAAAAATAAAATAACTAATTTTTTTATTTACTTTTTTATGTAAAGTTGATTAACCACTATGTTATTATGGTTTTTCAACTTGTTACTGTTGTTATTAAAAAGTAATTCAGTCTAAATTCTAGACTTATTAATTTAAATAATATATGACATAGTTTATGTACATAGATAACATATATTTTGTTGTAGCATAGATTTTATAATAATATTACTTCCAGTAAAAAAGATAGAAATAAATAAAGATGAAGTTTAAGAAAATTAAAATTAATAAATGGAAAATAATAGTAAAAAGAAGAAAGTAGTTGATCACATCAGAGAAGGGAGAAAAGTTTAAAAAATATATAAAGAAAATGGACAGGTAGAAAAAAGGCAAAAAAAAAAAAAGGAGAAAAAGAAAGTAAAATAATAATTTGTATAGAAGAGACACTTTGTGTCCTAAAGCATGAAATAGGGGGGCAAAGTGCCTATTTATTGAGTTGAGAGGGGTAAGGTGCAATTGAGAATAAAGTTCAGGGAATTTAATGCTTTTAACCCTAAAATAAAACATGGTTTCAACTTTCAACTTACACCAATATTTTGAATTTAATTGCCAAAATGAAACTTCTTGAATTTATTGCAAAGGAGGGTATTCAACAGTACTGCTGATCATGTCAAAATCAATCACATACAAACATTGCCAGGTTTTTGTAATCTTGCGTCTCATCCATGGAAGGATGATACAAACATAACAAAGAACCCTAATTCTGCCTGCTTTGATGCCTTGTCCCTTGGAGCATCAAGCTGTGATAGAGGGACAAAGTTTTGTTAGCCTTTGCGACATTGTTCATTTCCTCATCAAGTATCCACTAATAGAGAAGCTACACATTGACCTAAGCCCATCCGACTTTAATCTTTTAATTTTGTTAAATATGACTCTGTGCAAATTACATGTGTTCTATTACTTGTGATATACATATTCTTAAGAATCATAACTCTATTGCATATATTAAGTCGACAATATCATACAAAATCGACGTTTGTGTATGTTATGCTTGCCATTATACATCACATTACTGAACACATAAATTGCATTATTCCTAATTGAATTCTACTCATGCATTTCTGCAATTACTTTTTTTTTAAATCTTTGAAGTTTTTTTCACCCCCTCAATTTTACTTGTTAATTGTCCTTTAGAAGAAGGGCTTTTTCAGAATTTTAATCGCAAAGTATAGTTTTCACCACTGCTGCCCATCATTCCAACTCTTGAAGGATCTAGAGCAAAAAACTTTACACTTATTGATTCAGAATTTCACCTCCTGAAGACTAAGTACAAAATGCACCTTCTCTGGGGTGTTTTTTTATCTTAACCACAGGTAAAATTCGATCAAGAGTAAATTCCTCCAGGAAAAAGACTTTTGGAGTGGATTATGAAACAAAAATATCACTTTGTCTTCACATATCTTTTCTTTTTCTTTTTCTTTTTTGAGATAAGAAGGGGAACTAATTGAAATGGATTCAGAAAACGGAGGACTATTTGTGAGTAATCAATGGAAAATGTGTGAAAGTTTGTTGTTCTTTGATTAAGCAACATTGTACATTAAAACTTTAGCTTTAAATTTAGTCATTATGTCTTTAATGTAATGCATTCCACCAAAGTTCTTTCTTTTTCAATATAGTTGGGTAAACGTGAAATAAATTAAAGAGAAATATTTAATTACTTTTGAACCAACATATGTGTGTGTGTGTGTATATATATATATATATATATTAAATTTCGGACCCATCCTAAAGAACACAAATTTAAATGTAGTGATAGTTAAGATTCCAAGAACGTAGGTGAGAAAAAAATTTAGAAACAAATTTACTATAACTTCAATTGTATTTATAATGACTATACAAGATTAATTTCTATAAATTGACAGAAATTTTACATTAGCAACAATGAAAGATTTTGGTTTTTTGTTTCTCAGCTATTGGGAACCATGTCTCATTTGAAACTTGAGAATAATTTTTTCTAATGCTTTGACGATCATACTTTATTAATTAAGTAATGGAGGCAAATACGAGCTAGATTATTCCCATTAGCATAAAGAATATAAACATAAGCATACAAATAGTGACTATTTTGGTGAAACTTTGGAAATATTGCTATTTTTTGGATTGGATGTATCACAAATTACTGAATTTTTTTTTGTATTGATATGACTGTGAAAGTTATTTCGTTTTAATGATTGTTTTCACTGTTTTCTTGGAACTGTTAAATTTGTTGGATGATTTTCTTTTCTGGGGAGGTTTTGCTGACCTTGTAATTTCTTTGTTATTAAATTCCTATATAATTTCTTTTTTAATTGATGCCAATAAGACAGTTCAAAATTACTAAAAAGGTGAGGTTATTAGAAGAGATCTTGTGGTTATTTAGGCAAAGCACTACCCTCTCACCCTACCAACATAACAAGATTAAATAGAAAAAAAGAAAGAAGAAAACATTATCCATATCTTGTAAATCACGTATTTTGCACGATTCAACTGATTAAGGCAATTCCTTGCCTATGTATATGTCTTGTACAGTAACAGCAGTGAACTAGGATGCATGTTGCTAATATTCTGAAAAACAAAAGGCAATTGCTGCCTCCCGTGAGCTCTCCAGATGGTTTTAAGGGATGACAGTAACAATAAGTACATTGTAACATGTAGGGCCTGTTTGATGGGCTGAATAATCACTAAGTAGGAATAAAATTGTGCGACTGGATTGGCGCTATGTTGTCTCATGTTACTGTGTGAATATTGAACGGTACTAAGAGAAAAAAGATCATGAATAATTGCTGTTTCAATGGCGATATGAATACAAATAGTTGTTATTTTAGAAAATTGAGAATGGGCAGTGCACGCGACAATTCTTATAGAAGCCAAATGGGTAGGTATGGAGCAGAGCAAGCCATATTATTTTTGATAACCAGCCTAAAAAGTTTAAGGGAATCATCACAGTCAGAAATTTCAGATATGTTGATGGGAAATGCAAGGATAGAAATCCACAAGAAGTTATAAGAATGGAATATGGTTTCTATACAGAAGTCTTCACCGAAAGAATCTGTTGGAAGTGGCATGAAGAAGGCTAGGAACATGAACACTTTGATTTATGGTGCCAATACTTTGACTACACCCCAAAAAGTCATCAATTTCTTCTATAATAACTTTCTCAAAACACAACTACCACCATTAGTGCCCCTGAGCCAGATCATGCACTGGAGAGCTTGCCTTCTGCTTCAACAGATTGTTCAAAGTTCAAACACGGAAGCTATGATATTATTATGACAATCGATGTGCCTGATCCGGAGTTTGACAGAGACAAAGAGGAAGAATCATTTGCTGAAAACCAGGTTTGGACTGCTCATGACAATTATGCCTGGCTTTCATGCTGTCATTCTTGAAGTCTTGTCCAGAAAGCCCTTTTAAAGTTAGGATTACTGGTTGAACTCCGAAAGCAACAGCGAACTTGGCCCATTAAATTGGGTGGGTGGTGGTTTTTCTAAAACTTGCTATACCAATTTGTCACAATGGCTGGGCAGTGATTTTACAAAGATTGAGAATTTTGATACCAATTGAGATATAGGGAAGTTTAAAAAAAAAAAAAAATTTAAGACAAAGTCGATGATAATAATTGAATTGTATAATTGAGTATGAAATTTGTAAGAAGGCTAAAAAATTAAAGATAAAGTCAGCAATAGAAACTGAACAAATATTTGGAAGATGCTGGAGAAATTTTAATAGAGTTGATTGTTGGTGAATCACGCACGACGCACGACTCTTCATGATCACAAGTTCTATGCAATTTTATTTTTTTTTTTAGAAAACTGAATTTCCTTAATTCAATGGAGACATATCTCTGCAAATTGCAGAATTTATACAAGTTTTAATGCAAATTATACAACTATTCAAAACATGGATGGCTTGGACTTAATTTCTTTCAATTGGTTCAATAATTTACTCTACTAAGCGATGTAGCCAAATACAAGTTAGATTTTGTCTATTAGTGGATAAAAACTTGTAAATAAATACTATTTTGTTGATACTTGGGAATCATTAGAATTGTGAATAACATGCATTAAAAAAATAAATACATCCATTCTTTCAAGTAATACGAATAAAATAGTTCAAAGATACATTAAAAAATTGTTGCCAAAAAAATTAAACCAAACTATATAGAATTCTATTAGTATTGGAATAGGTGTTATGGTTTTATGTGTCTAGTTAAAGACTTGAGTTCAACTTTTGTTATTGAAAAAGTTGTGATATTTGAGTTGTAAAATTATTTCCTCTCCAACATAATACTTTGCCTTCCTCCATCCGTAAGGGTGATTAGACAATTGAGAGCATGAAACTTTGGGTTTGCCAGGCAAAAAGTATTATACAACTCGTCAAAGTTGTTCTGAAAAGGAGTTCAAGAGAGGATTATCTTTCTTTTTGTCTTGACTCCTGTCAAAACCTTCCACACAAGACTGTTGATTGCGAGGTGTGTGCCCTTCGTCAAGAACCACATGACCAGGCAGTTGAAGAAAGATTTCCCTAAGGTCGTTTTTGGATGGTGATTTTCTGGAGTTTTTTTGTAAAAAATGTACTTAAACGATTTGATATATGTGAAATAAAAAGGTAATTGAAAAATATATTCACGAAAAACATAAAAATTTTTTGATCAAAAATTCCTTTCCAAACAAAGCAGTGCTATCAAGTCTTTCATCACTTCCTTTTCCCTTCCGTCCACTAGCAATCTGCTCAAATATCTTGCAGCTGATTCCAAGAGCACTTTTATCCTTTGTCCAAGAGTACGGCTTTGTCATTCGACTTCCAACTCTCCGAAGAAATTCCACATCAGTTTTGAGTTCGTTTCCTGACAAGTCCTTGCTATTAAAGTTATGAAAAGGAATTCTATATCCCCATTTTCGGAACTCATTTTCCCAGGTAAGCAGCATGCTTGTAGGAGCTATAATCACCGGCCGGCACATTGGATATATCTATCCTTAACAATGACAGAATAAAAACAATTGTCAGGCAAGTCTTCCTGGTGCCAGGGGCATGTGATATTATGGCTCCTCTTCCATCATCAAACAGTTCAGTTTTCAGCTTCTCAATAACAGTTTCTCCTACTATGTTTTTCCACAAGAAGACAAACCCATCCAGTTGATGACTATACGTTGACATTCTAATATCATCGGGAATAAGATCCGATACAGAGCCTTCAGCATCAATGGAGGTGTAATAGTTTCCAGAGGCTAACTCACCAAAATGAAGCTCAAGAATACCAGAGCAATCACCTCTGCAAAGGTTATTGGAAGAGATCATGAGGTTTTTTTGTCATCCCATTTGATAAATTTGGTATAGGACAACTAGAGACTTAACTATGCAGGATGCACATATTGCCTTGTTACAAAGCTAGTAAAAATTTCAGGCCCTTTTCGACAGTAAATTGGGCATAGTGATTGTAAATCACGTCTTTTGCACGATTCGTACCAATGATTTTTTCACAAGTTTTGGAGACTTTGAACAGCAATAGGATGACGGACGGTGTGAGTTTCACACTCACGGACGCCAGTCAAGACAGTTTCACTAATTTAACAAATTTAGTTCCTTAATTATACTTAATTGTTCAAAAACCCAAAATATTTTCTCCTCCACTACATTCTACCTGTCAACCCCTTTTTGTTGCCTGACTCCCGATATCTTTTTCCTCCTTTTCCCTGATGTAACCCATCTGGTCGCTCGACGTTGGCAGTGAAAACCACTCTTTAGTTATTATTACAAGAAAAATATTCATATCCAATAAGCAATTGAATCAACTTACAAGAAAGCCAACCCAACTCCATTGACGATAAATTATAATAGATGACCAATGAGCTTTAGCAACCATTTTACTCATGTTCATGATTTAGCTTTATAAAAATCTAAATCTCAGGCCATCCACCACCAGCAAAGCATGATCAATTATCCCTTTAATCATCATCGTAATTGCTTAAACTTCTATATGCAGTACATGTCTAAATAATTGAATAGTATTTTCAGAAGACAGAAAAAATAAAAAATGGAGAGATACAAGTTAACCATTCAAGAGTGTAGCTCTGGTTATGAGGGACATAATCACTTAGAGACGACAATTAATTTGGGATTTGAGGGCAAATTAAGGATAGCTAGAAGAGGAGGAAAGGAAGGTGACGACCAATTGGTTGAGATTCTTGTACAATGTGTACTTGAAAGCAGCAGAGAAAGAGATTCCACATAGGATTGATAGGCTGAGTGTTCACCAAGATGGGAATATAATTGTGCAACTGGATTGGTCCTACTGTAGTCTAATGTTACTTTATTAATATTGGACGGTAATTAGAGGAAAAAAATCATGAATGATTGCTGTTTTAATGGTGATATGGAAGATATGAATAAAAATAGTTGTGATTTTACAAAATTCAGAATGGGTAGTTGATGCGGGAATTCTTGTGGAAACCAAATGGATAGATTTGAAGCAGAGAAAGTCATTATTTCTGATAACCAGCCTAAAAGTTTAAGGGAATTATCACGGTCAGAAATTCAAGATGTGTTTGATGGGAAAGGCAAGGATAGAAATCCGCAAGAAGTTCAAGGAATGGAATATGGCTGCTGTACAGAAGTCTTCAGTTAAAGAAGCAGGAGAAGCCAATGAAAGAAGCCAACTTCATTAATGCTACGAAAGAATCTGTTGGAAGTGGCATGAAGGAGGCTAGAAACATGAAAACACTATGATGAAGGGTGCCAATTCTGCAGTATACCCCAAAAAGTCGTCAATTTCTTCTATTGTAACTTTCTCAGACGCAACTGCCACCATTAGTACCCTGAGCTAGATCATGCACTAGGGAGCTTGCTAGTTGCCTTGTGCTTCAACCAATGGTTGAAACACAGAAGCTACTGGTATTATGACAATGGATGTGCCTGATCAGGAGTTTGACAAAGACAGGGTGGAAGAATCATTTGCTGAAAACCAGGTTTGGGCTGCATATGACAATGAGGATGGTATGCCTCGCTTTTATGCTATTATTCATGAAGTGCTGTCCAGAAAGCCCTTTAAGGTTAGGATTAGCTGGTTGAACTCCAAAAGCAGCAGCGAATTGAACTTGGTCCATTAAATTGGGTGGGTTATGGTTTTACATACCATTTGCCATAATGGTTGGTTGTGATTATACAATATTGAGAATTTTGATACCAACTGTGATATAGGGAACTTTTTTAAAAAAAAAAAAAAATTGAAGATAAAGTCGATGATAGAAATTGTACTATCCAATCAAGTATGGAATTTTTAAGGAGGCTAAAATATTACAGATCAAGTCAGCTATAGAAATTGAACAAATTTTTGGAAGATGGTATACAAATTTTAATACAGTTGATTGTTAACGAATCACGCACTACGCACGACTCTTCATGATCACAAGTACTACGCAATTTTTTTTTTTTTCTTGGAAACTGAATGTCCATAATTCAATGGATACATATATCTGCAAATTGCAGAATTTATACAGCTTTTAATGCTAATTATACAACGATTCAAAACATGGATGGATGGCTTCGACTTAATTTCAAATAACTACATAACAAAACTATGTCAAATTCTAATTCAGTTTGGAGTCTAGACCAGATGAATTTCCAACTAAAAAGTGAGATAGAGAGATTTTAGTTATCCAAGGAAACCGACTTGAAACTCGCAAGTCATAGTTGGATCAATTGCCAACGAGTGTGAAATGTTCAGAAATAGTGAGAGTTAAAAAGAAACTGATTGTTTGAGCTGGTGTTCACTTTTGCTGAATTTGGAAGGAATGCATGAGCTATCACCGTGTCAACTGCGTAGGTAGTTTTCTCAAACTCAATACTACTTATTTGATTTTTCTCCTCTCAATTATACATCAATTCTTACTTTGATTTTTAAATTATGAATTGGGACACTTTTGTTCTTATACTTTAGCAAATGTCTCACTTAAGGATAATTGTTAATGAATCCCCAAAATTAACAGAATACTAGTCAAGTGAGCAACAAAAAAAATTAAACAATAACCAAAAAAAATCCCAAATTAGAGAGAAAAAAAGGGAGTTTAGGAAACAATTTGAGAATCATAGTATAGTTTAGCAACTAAAATGACTCAATTTAAAGCTTAGAGACCAAAGTGGGAATCACTGTATAGTTTAGCGACTAACATATCCCAATTTAGAGTTTAGGAATCAAAGTGTAAGTCGAAATACAATTGAAGGGTCTAAAATAGAATTAACCCACCAAAAATAATACTACTTTGCTCCCCTCCCCCCAACCCTACATATTTATCTAAAGTTATTATTGTCTCTTTTAAAGTTTCTTGCAATAAACAAATTTCTAGTTTAGTTTCTTTCTTGTGTCTGTCTAATGAATACCCACTAGGCATTTTTTAGACAATATTTAATGGGCACTTGTTAAGGTGTTGATATTTTCAAAATTTTAAAAATATAAATGTAAAATAGGACAATAATTGTTAATATACATTCATCTCGTAATTTAAGTTAAATTTGATGTCATTTAGGTATTTTAACAAATGTCCATTGGCACATGTTTAAAAACCTTTCTTTTATACGCTTCCTAAAACAAACCACCGTCTAGTCAATCTCTTATAGTCACTTTCTTTTTTGACAAATTTTATGAAACAAACCAACTTCTTATCTCCATAAAATTAGTATAACATAGCAAAATAAGGAAATTATACACAAGGAAACAAAAGATAAACCAAAGGGAATCTAACTTCTAGTACATTTTGTTTGTATTAAATTGACTTCAATTAACACTCATATATTAGGCAAAAACAATTCCCAAGGTCATGACTTCTTCCAAAATCCGTACTTTTAACAATTAACCCTCCCCAAAATCTTGTGTCTTCAAGCATCCATTTTCCCGCAAACTCCATTATTGTAAGGAAAGTTTTTTGGTTTTTTTTTTTTTTTTTGTTCCACCGAACTCCATTGTTGCAAGGCAAGTTTATTACTCCTATTTTCTTTAAAAAATTTTCTGTTATGAAAATCATCAAGAGTCGATAGGCAATCAGATATGTGATGATTTTCATGCAGAGTCATTGATGACATACTTCGAGAAAGAACTAATTTTATTCAATTATTGATGCATTTAATCAAATGAATGAGTATCGATCACAATTTCGCATGCCTAGCATTACTAAGGAATAGAATGTTATTTTGTATTTTACTTTAGATTTGGCTATGACTATTTTAAACATTTGATTACTACTTATGGCTTTATTAATCTTCTTTATTAATTTATTAAGCTTTGTTTGTTGTTACAATTTTTCACCATTATATGTTAAGCCAGAATTCCGTCTATGTTGGCAGCTGAGTTGCTATAGCTGACCATCTGTATCATTATCAACAAAAAAAATAATTGTCGTAACATTTTCGTACAGATTTTGCACGAGATGTTTGATTTATCCTACACTGCAAACACTTTATTCATAGATGTACGCCTTGAATTCATGCGATGTAGTTATGAAAGCAATGTAAGATGATAAACCAATTATTATTATCGAGGGAATGCATTGGGATCCTACCATATACCTCAAGGATGATGACAATAAGTTGCCAATTCAGATGCCAACAAAAGATGAAGAGTCATAGCCCTTGAAGGAAGGTGGCAGTCAGGGACAGGGAGAAAAAATGATTCAGATCCTGAGAATGTGAAATCGGGAGAAGGAAACGTCAGCTGATCGGTTGATCACAGTTGCAGCGATTCTTGACAATTTTTTCTTGTCTAAATTAAAATATATAACAATTTTTTGAAAGAAAAATACTATGGGCTGCATAGTTCCTACTTTGACCCTGGACCCAGTCCAGCGGTTTCGTTCTTGGGAATTTTGCAGGCCCACTTCCTGTGTTAAAAATAATCCCTTTCGAAGAATTTTGGGGGTCAGTGGCTAATTTATCTGTTACTGTTAACACGGGGCAGACTAGGTCGGATCGGGAGGGCCCAAGTCGTTAACGGATACATATTGGTTTTTATTTAAATGGAGAACTTATTTCTTGTTGACTTTCTCAAAGATACGTTATGCCTCGCATTGCTGTTCATTTTACATACTTTGGTCTGAATGTGTTCCCCCAATTGATCATATTCGTAGCAATTAAATTATTTAAATGTTGGACAGTATAATCTCAAGCCTAAGTAAAATTTAACTCTAAGTCCTTGAGAGTTTACAATAGCTTGCTTCTCGAGAATTTAAACTTTGCTATTTGTAATCAAACTTTCATATGTTAAGTAAAAATTAAAAAAAGGCCATAAAAAGTGGAAAGAGTTTTGAACATTTTATCTCTAGTAGTTTTTGGATGCTCCAATTTTTGAGTCATTGCATATAATAGAAATATATGTACCTTCAACCGCGTGGACTCGATTATTGCACCAAGGTTTTAACCTTTCCAATGAGCTCACAATTTGTACTGCAATATCTGTGGCAATTATCCCAGTTTCTTTCTTGATTTAATAAGGGATAATTTCAAAAAAAGGTAATAATAAAGTCAAATGGCTATCAAACATTTTAAAAATTGCTACTAAGTCTTACACGGTGGTTTTTGCCCTATCATTACCATTACAAGGGAGGTTTGTGAAATTATCCCTTGATTTTAACATTATTGTTGATATTTGATTAAAAAAAGTGTTCTTGTTTAAACTTCTTTTTATTCAGGGCAATCTCTCATTTTTCTGATATTTAAGACATCGATAAAATTCAGCTGTCTTTGGAAGTGCGTAGAATTCATCTTGTTCCACTGTCAATCTACTTCTTTCAACCATCGAGACATTTTTTCTTGGTCACAAATTAATCCTACTCTTTTTATACTAGCACCATTTTTTTTTTTTTTACTAATGCCACGTCAAGCGCACGAGCTATAAAATGGATATGTGCAAATGGGTAATTCTTGGGTTTTGATTTCGGTAAAAAGACATTTTATCTGTTTTTCCCATCATTGAATGATGGAAGAAGAAATATGTGATGATGTGAGAAAATTCCCAATTTTTTTTTAAAAAAATGAGCAAACTATGTGATCACTTTATTCACCTTTTCCATCATTCAATTAAAAAAAAAACTATGAATAAATTCCATACCTTGGTTATTAAGACGAGTCACCTGTTAATTTTCTCAAAAACCCACAAATGGTTTTTTTTAAAAGCAAAAACCACAGACTATATATGCATTGACATAAGCTTATACGGAAATTTTGAAAAAAAAAAAAAAAAAATTTAAGCTTAGACGGTGTACAGACTGCACCTTCCGAATTTGCTCGATTTAGGTCATACAAATTACTTGTGGGCCTAATGATGTATGTGCAGTATGTACAAGATCATGAATACTATTTATATATTTGAACCCAAAAAAATGGATGCTATTTATATGTGCATTCCGTGTGCAAACAACTTATCCAAATTATTTATCTATTTTATGCATACATTACATGACCATGCAAGTGACTTTGCGTATCAGATGTATGATTTACGACTGAATTTGTGATATTTAGACAATCATCATTAGTACTCAATAATTAATCTTAAGTGTCTAACTCCAAAATATTGATGAACAAGTAAAAACCAGCGGACAACTACTAATTTAAAGATTGAAAATTTTGAAATTCTGCGACTAAGTTGTGACACGAAAATTAGCGTGCAAAGTATCGAAAAAGAAGTGAAAATAGTATACCATGGTGCAAATTGGTAGTAAGTTGAATTGATTCGAAGTATCCCCGAGTCCATATTTTATACTTCATCTTCGGGGACTAATCTGCCAACCAAAAATGGATAGTCAAAAATTATGTGCTTATTTTTTTAGTGTTTGAACCCCTGGAAGCTAGTGGATGCTTTCAAACCCGACCAGGGACCAAGTCAATCTCTTTAGTTGTTTTGACATACTTCTTTACCAAAACTTGATCCGACCAAAAAGCTTAGAAGGCTCCTTTTCAGGAGTACTTGGCACGACTTGAAGTAAATTTTCTTTTCTTTGCTTTTTGTTTCCTTTGGTGTCCTTGATATTTGTTAATTTGTTGGCCAAACTGTTATTGTACTCCCATGCAGCCATGCTTAAATCATAGGCATAATTTTCACTACCCTTTAGAAAGTTGCGTTCCATCCCACTTTAGTTAAACTCTTTAATGTGGTCCTTTAGACGTGATTGCTTCTTGCAAACTGCAAATATGCTGCTTCCTCTCTCTCCCCTCCCTCTGGTTTTTCTTTCTTTCTTCTTACTTTTAGTCGTCTTTTTTGTCTATCTTTTAGAGATGTTAAACGAACATAGATTTGGGACTCAAATATTATCGAACAAACACGAGTCTTGTTTAAATAGATTAATGAACAGAGTTTAAATATCTGATATTTGGATCGACTAGACTTATTTACAACTTTATTATCTTCTCATCTCTAATGCCAAGCTCTTGCCCGTTACTGTAAAGCTAGTTAGGTTTGTTCCTTGATTGAGAAGTTATTATTCCTCGAAAAACATCCCAAGATAGGTCATCTTGGAATGAACTACGCTCAAGACGTTATGTTTACCATGCATGAGGCAGCATTGGACATCAAGCAACATATATGGTAGGAGAAACCTAACAAGGATAGGATGATTATTGGTCAAAAGATTATCATTGTACCATATCTAGGGCCTCTAAGCATATGACGCAACAATGGTAATTAAAGTAATACTTGCTCAAACTTCGTGCGCCCGAATATACTTAGAACATTTTTCGCTGTTAAAAACTTAAAAATATGATAGGTTAAAAAGACATATGCCAAGGAGATCTGTCTTTACATGTAGACTAGTGCAGAAAGACGTATTCCCACAGGTATGCTTAAATTTACGAAAGTAAAGTAGGTAGTCATTGAATTGTATGAGGTGAAGGATGCTACAATCACTTATGTTTATCATATATTTAAGATTAAAAAAAAAAGAGTTTTAATTTGAACGTTGAATTGTATGAGGTGCAATAATTCAAAACGTAAAACCCTTCATTATTGAATGATGTGACAATTTGGATATAAATTGATAGAATGGTTTTCCGAAGACTTCCATTAATTAAAGTGATATTGCACATAAAAGGTACCTTTGTACTTTATATCTAGTACGATTAATAGGAATAACATAATATTTTGTTTACGAGCCAGCACACTAATTACATGACACAATAATGTGAGAAAATCTGTATGCATATCGATCTAGTCTGGCCAGACTATTTCTTTACTCCAATTTGTAAAGAACAGAGTATAAACACTTAAAATCATATATATAGTTTGCTTGCAGACAACGCCTGGATACGAATTCCTTTCACAATCTGTGGAAAATTAATCTTAGCGAAAAAATCAACTTTTAACCTTCTACTGAAATTCTTATGAAAAGTACAAGTTTTGTCTCACGTAGTATAAAGTATAAACACTCAAGTTCAAGTGATTTTTTTTTCCTATTTTAAAGTGAAATAAACTCTCTTCTCCACACTTTTCTTCTATAGTAGAGTAATTTCCCATTATTCAGAAAGTTTACATAGCTAGTTTAAAGGTAGATTACTCGTGTGCTTTGCATGTGATATTTTATTAGTACAAATGTGTTGAACAAGTAATTTTTCCTTTTCTCCCTTTCTTCTTACTCATCTTCATTCTGCCCTCCCAGCCTTCCAACCTAAGCTCTCACCCGTTGCTATAATCTTGGCTAGATTAGTTTCTTGATTAAAAAGTCATTTCCTAAAATAAAGATCGGTTATATTTGAATGAAAAACGCTCAATGCATTAGGGTTACCTTACATAACGCAAAATTGGACATCAAGCAACACATAAGCTAGAAGAAAGCAATCTCGGACAGGGCAATTGCTAGTCAAGAGTTTATCATTTTACCATATCAAGAGCCTCTAAGAGGTCCCAAAATCAGTGGTAGTAACAGCAGTTACACTTCATACAACATAGTACTCCCTCCCTTTTTTTTATAACTGACGTTTAAGGTTTTGCACATCAATTAAGAAAAGTTTTTCATTGCTTAAATTTGTACACTACTTTCCTTTTGTACCCTCATTAATTGTCCAATTCACCTTTGTTTTCTCTCACTAGAGTACTAAATGGTGCTGTTTTACTAGGCCAAAAGTAGTAATTAAGAACCCTGTATTGGAAAAGAGAGATAAAAGGGTAAAATTGTGAAAAAATAATTAATACTGTATGGGGATAATAAAACGACAGATAAAAGTACACTAGAGCAAATTTCTTAAACGTCAGTTATAAAAAAAGGGAGGGAGTAATTTTTAGCTTTCTTTTTTTTTTTTTGGGAAAATAACCTTTAGCATTATCAGTGTCCTTCTTCCTCAAAATTCCGCCAGTGAATCTCATGGTTTTCTGTTAGCCCTAATAATTGGATTAATAATATGAGAGGAATTGACCATTAAGAATATTAAGCAGTTAACAAATATATTTGCTTTTATCATAAACACATTTTTAAATTATGTTTCTTATCTCATCTATATCATATTAACAAATATTTTCAATCACTTTTTTATCTCACATATATCACATCACAAAAAATATTATAATAATTATTTCAAATAACACAGTACTCTATCCAAATAGATCCATTATAATATTTTTTAAAGTTATCCTAAACAATCTCCTATCCTAACTCCAAGTTACAAGAGAGGGAAAAAAGAAAAACAAACAAACAAAGACACTACCATTATTTGCCCACTTGCCCGCCAAAGTCCAGAGGGCCACCCATCGGAAAGAACCACGATTAAAGCAGGGCGTGTTGACCTGCTTTTGACCCAAACAGCCCCGTGTAAATACTGCTACAGCAGCCACTCACTCTTCACTCTTCTTCAGCCGCCGAATTGGAAGACACCTACTTCCCACTACAAACTAGCACTATACAACTGGCCACCGATCTTCTACTCACGTCCCTCTCACGTGTGATCCTCCAACAAATCCTGACCATCGATCCTTCGCTCAACCACGTATGACTTCCTCATCCGTCAAATTACAGTTAGATTACACGTGTATGGTCATAATATCAACCAGCAAAAAGACCCAGTCCATGAACCCATAAACGTGTCAGATAAGCTACCGACCCCGACCAGCCGACTTAGACCGACCATTCCAGCCACGTCACTGGAACCATCCAAGTTACTTCCTCCAACCTGTCCTGCTCCGCCACGTGTCTCTTTCCATAACGGCTAGTTCTTATTTTTTCCCTCTCGCAGCGGGGCACCCTGTGGGGTTAAGTTCCCACATCGCTTGGGGGGGTTTGGGGGGTTTAGTAGTTAAGTGCTGCGGAGCACTTCAAAAGTTGCCGGCTTTTGAAGTGTCTTCGCAGAGTCCATTTATCGAAACACTCATACAAAAAACTGTGAGTTATGAAAGGGACTCTCTATTCTCTATGCATTGCATTCCTCCTTCTTTTTTTTTTTTTAACCCGCCAATCCCAGGGTGCTCCAAGATCTCCAGTAGTTTCTAGTGAAAAATCAAATCTTTTACCACATCCATTTTCCCTCCTGGATATTTATCCAAAAGCACCCGACCCAGCCCACAGATATTTTTATCCGAGATTTCCAGTAGTTTCTAGTGAAAAATCAAATAAAATCAAAATCTTTTACCATATCCATTTTCCCTCCTACGTATTAATCTATAAGCAATTTAAAAATTGTACCGATGTGTCAGCACACAAGATTAGAAAAATCCTGAGTTTCGTACAAGTATAAATATCTTGACTTACAGGGTTATAAGTGGTTTTATTTGTTTCCTTCTCAGCAAACGGCAGTTACAGCCAACCTCAATTTACTCTCTCGCTAAAATTTAGGTATTTAGGTCAAGTTTCGCCTCAAGGTATCTATCTATCTACCGCTTGTCTCTGCCTCTTATTTTTCTAGTTTTCTGTTTCATAGATTTTATCATAACGATTTTAGATTCTGGGTCTGTGTGTTATTTATAGGTAATTTGTTCGAGTGGGAAAATTGGGTTTTCCTTTCTTTTCTTGGTGTTTTGGGTGCTGATTGATTTTGTATGCTTGGTGGAAAAATCAGATCTTGGATTCACGGAACTTTGTTGAAGAGACAGAACAGGACAAAGATGGCATTGGGGAAGAAATGTGGTTGCAATTCCCAGAGGGGAAATGGAGGGTTTGGGATGGGGTTGGTCAGGAGCACCTCATTTGGGCGGAAAAGGGTTGCTTTACCATCCAATGATGTGATGGAAATTGATTGCTTTGATAGAACTCCCACCAAAAAACGCTGCAGCTATGAGGCCTCATTTTTCACTTCAGACAAGTCTACTCTTGAAGCATTGCCTCAAGATGTCCTGGTGAGTTGAGATTTTAACTGAGCGTTGTTCTTAAGCTTTCTGTGTTAATCATACTTGGATATGCAGTTTGTACTTTAATTATGCTGAAATGTAGTTATTGGCTTGGTTTTATGGAGTAATTTTTTTTAATTGCTTAAGAGTTGAAGTGAATGTTCTGCCCTTTTCTTAGGGGCATTTGCATTTACGGTCACTAATTAAGTTTTGCTTTACTGGTGAAAGATGAGGGCTTTTTTGGATGGTCATATTTGGAAATTAATCTTAAGGTTACCTTTTGGGCTGAATGCTATTACTCAAGGATGGGATTTGTTTTTGTCCTGCAGATTAGGATATTATGTGGTGTTGAACATGATGATTTGAAGAGGCTGTTTTTTGTGTCCAAATCGCTAAGAGAAGCGGTAAGCTTTTATATATCTCTATGAATTGAATTAATTTAAAATTTGAGTGCTTTCTTCAACTTGTCTTGAGCATTAGTTGATTTTGATTTGGATTTCTTAAACAAAAATGCAGACTTTGATTGCAAAGCAATGGCATTTTGCATATAGTACCCCCAGGAAGACCCTTGGATTTCCAAATGCTATTGATTTGGAAAATCTGGATGAGTTCAATGAAATCGAACAAGCTCCAAGGCAAGTGAGAATTCCGAGGGCTCGATTGAGCAGCAAGAAGTTGGCTGACATTTCGGTGGCCTTATTTACTTCTGCTGGCGAAGAGAATTGGCCACGAAGAGAGCTATTTGTGGCAATGGATGCAGAAATATGAGTTGAATAATCTATGAAGATCCAGAACGGTCTTCTTCTTGTTGTACAATTGGTAACTTGGTTAAGCCAAATAGATAGAAGACAGAGAGAAAAATCTGACGTGCGGGTCAGATTTTTTGATAGTTTGTACATGACAAAACAAATCCATGCAGGCCCATTTTCTTCAATTCTTTCATTGAAGATAGGATTGGCTTGTTTATACTTTGTTTGTACATGTAGAAGAAATGGTTTAGGGATTTCATTTAAGGAGCTGTAGTGGCCCTTTTTATTCTCAAAGGCGTGTATATATGAGCCTCCTAGCTCTTTGGTAAACTTATTCGAATTGGTTGAAGGAATACATCTCTTCCAAGCTGATTTTGCAATTTGATTGTTCTTCTGTTCTCCCGACACAATGTTGTTCTTCCTCCTCCATGTAATCACTACGGTGCAGTAGAACTATGTAAGAGATTATTGTTGGCCAATTTGAGACGTCAGCTGAGATTCTTGTTTCATTTAGCATATGTACTATATTTTTTTTTGCCCTTTTATGTTCTGCATTAATGCATCTGTGTCTGAACTCCGCTGATTCTATTTGGTCAATACCTTTTCAACAATCAGGTGATGGGGGGCTACCTGTTGATTTCTTGTTGAAATTATCAGTATTAAATCCTTTTGTTTTCGGGGACGGTTATCGCCAAGATTGTCAGGCAGAGATTAGTACATTATGAAAAGGAAAATGAAGGATCTACCATTATGTTTATTTCCATTCCCTACTTGTTTTGGTGAGCGGCGTCTTCAGAGAACATGGACCTTGCGCTTTCTGCATTAATAATAAGATGTTAATTTCCTATTCTGATACCTAGGATTTCATTGAGGATCTGGCTGTATCGGAGTTAAAGGTTTGAGGGAACCTGGCTGGAATCCTTGAACCTTAATTACAGGATCAAAATTTGCGCCGCAATGATCTGTCCACCCAGTCAGGGTTTAGTTTTCGGTGCTAAGCTGTCCCAATCTAGAAAAGCATGCTGATAAGCTGCCAGCCAGATATCACCAGAGAAACACGCGGCTTCGGAAACTCCTACTTCGTTTTCCTTTTACCAACAAAGAATCTACTTTTAAGTCCCAATTATCCAACCATTCATATATTGTTACCATTTGACTCGTAGGGAAGGTGCCCTTACATGATGAAGGTCTATTTGCGGTTACTTTCTAGCACCTTGCAAATTCCATTTGTACTAATCCACAATCCTTTAGTTAGCCTTACCTTTCAGAAGATTTTCTTGTAGCTGGCTATGATCATGCATGGGAAGTAAAACCAGAACAAAGAGAAGGAAAAAGAAAGACCAATGTTGCATGCTTGAATACGGTAGGCACAACACAACCGATGTACATACCTTGACACTCAGAATTTAGATACAGGATTATGCCTACTTTTGTTGGTCAAGAATATCTTGTTTGATTAGCAAGTACTGGCACTCGTTTATAGTGTAGTACCTTATAGTCAGCATATAAAATAGGATTAATCTTATATACGTTATCAGTGTATACACTACTATCACCATTAGATATATCACATGTGCAAAATTTGAATTTAAAATTCAAAATTTGCTTCTGTGTCGCCCATCCAACCATGATAATGTATACACTGACAGTGTATATAAAATTTACTCAATATAGGCCGTACTTGTTTTATTGGTTTGTATGGAAGTGATTTTATATTGACAATACTATCCTCGATCTGGAGTTCGAAATTTGCATAAAAAGAAAACAAAAAATATAAATGAAGATAGATAAATATTACTTCAGGTGGAAAGAAGAAGAAACATGAACTTAGCATCATGATAAAATAATAATTTTTATTTCATTTTCCTCGAACTTTTTATAAACAACGTACTAAAGGTTAGAGCAAATGACACACATTGTCACTAAACTATTTAGACTTCTCTATTTTGATCACTAAACTCTTTATTTAACTAAAATGATGCGTTTTGTGACTACAAAGTGTACACTCTCATTAGATTAGTGACTTAGAAATGTAAATATTTACTACGTGGCTGACAAAAAATTATACTTTTTTTATTAGTTCAATGATTATTTCGGCTAAATAAAATGTTGAATTACTAAAACAAAGAATGCCTACTAGTTTAGTTACTAGTTTTGCCATTTGCTTCAAAGGTTATTAAGATGTAAAACAATTTACATAGTCTGTTTGGTTTTCACATTGGTATTTCGGGCTCAAACACTAATGTCATTTTGTCCTCAAAGCATCATAAAAGTAGAGGCAACAACCAACCTCGATATTGCAAATATAATTGCAAGTGTTACCAGAGTTTGTGACCAAGGAATAAACAAATCTAGTATTTCTTGATTGGTGGTTAATTTGCTTGCAATGGGTTTTGTCGTTCTGGTTACGAGGCTTTGTTTCAATGGTGCTCGAAATGATAATATTTATGAAGTTGTTTGGGGTCTATTGTTTCATAATTTTCATTTCAGCTATTATATTGCTGGTTCCGACTATATGCTAGTTTAATGAACCCCTTGGAAAAGCAATTACCGTTTTTACAAATCTCATACACACGCACACATAAAATAAAAGTGTTTGGATAGCACAAATATCTCAAATAATATTTCGCTTGCATCATAAACACATTTTCCAACCCACCTTTTTATATTCCCAATTACTTTTTTATCTCACATACATCACATCACAAAAAGTACTACAGTAATTATTCCAAATAATATTTCAAATAATACTCTATCCAAATGGTAGATTGCTGAGTTGAACGTATCCGCATTTTGTCAAGTTGAACATATTCATGTTCTGTCAAATGGACTATCCATCTTTTCGCCACTTCTTAAGAATTTGTGTTTTTTTTTTAAATTCTTTTCTGCTTTTTTTTGTAATAATTAATTCTCTTCCTTTTTTACTTCCTTATTTATAGTAATTTTAATTAATTTATTAATTTCCACTTTATATATATATTCGTATCACTTATGTCTTACTAAGGCCCTATTTGATAATTCAATTCAGTACTTAAATTTAATGGATTCAAATCTTAACATATTCAGATTGTATGATAACCAAAAATTGAATATCTGAATTAATTTAGTAACACTGAATTTTCTGGGCAAAACTTGCTCCCAAAATTAAGTGATAAGTTATTCACTTGTCACTGAATATGACATACACTCAAATGTATTAGATTTAATACTTAACAATTCAATGACTTAATATCAAATCGCACCCTAAATCTTTTTATCAATCAACTTATAGTTTTTCTTTTTTAAAATCTTTCAACAAATTATGGGCAGTTACTCTTAAGTAATAGGTTAGGAACTAGTTAAACGAATATTTCTGGGTTATGCTCCCAATTGCTTTGGGGCAATTTCTATGCCTTGATTATTTTGGGGCAATTCCTGTACCTAAAACTGAAAAGTTAGTATTAGTCGCATGGACAAATCTTTTAGGGCTAAAGGTACTAAGCCGTGGTTCTCTTCTGCAAATGAACAGAACTTTGACAGGCGGAATTGGCAAATTGCTTCCTCTGTTAAATACTGTTTGGATTGCTGTGGCCTTCCTCTGTTAAGCCGTGGCCTTGCTTGGATTGCTGTTTTCCGTAGAAAAATTTCGTCATTTTCTGTGAACACATTTCCCTATTACCTTTTTTCCTCACATACATCAAATCGCTACAGTAATTTTTCCATGAAAAATGACGGAAAATGCAATCCAAACGGAACCTAAAATGTCTAATGTTTCAATTTCGTCCTTATCTCCATTTTCTTTTATTCTTTTTTCCCCTGCCCAAGCTTCTCATGTCATCCATTTTTAACAATGCAATTTTTTATTTTTTTGGCAAATCAAAAAGTAAGTTTCCAAAACATTCCACTTCTATTAACAAAAAATTATACCATATTAAGTAAATTCGAAAACTTTGCTATAGTTAACCTTATTCATTCTCAGATTATGGATATCAATAGATGGAGGTAAGTTACAAATATGGTAAGATGTCTCTTATACACATATCGTGTAAATTTAAATATTTAAACAGAAAATTTTGTTTTTAAAGTTATATCGTATTCTTTCTTTTGCAATCATTTTACGATTTTTTTTGGCACTTGAAGTGATTTTATTTTAAATTCTAAAATAGATTTCAAGGGCACGTGATTTTTTTACGTGGTTGGATTCCATTTTTAAGAACATTCGCTTGAAACAAAAAGCCAAATCTTCTTTCCGAGTATTATTTCTACTAATTATTGTTTTGAGATCATTAATTTTTTTTTGCCAAACTATTAATATTGATTGTTAGTTGAGGGAAGAAAGTGCAATAAAAGTAATGTTAGGGGGAAAGATGCAAATGGAACCAAACCATTAGCGGAGGAGAAGGAAGGGGTTAGTGCTTTTAACCCAATCTTTCATATGTAAGTCAGATACTGATGACCTCACTACTTCTCGAGAAAACTAAAACCAGTATGAAATAAAAAGATTTTTGTAATAAAACAAGTACGAAAATTTTTCATCCTCAAGAAAACTTAAGAGTTAGTAGTGCTAGGGATAAATCTTTTATCTGTAACTTAACATACTGATGTCTTAATTATCAAAAAAAAAAAAAAAGCATACTAATGTCTTTAATAAGACATCATTTTCTAGGCAGGAAAAAAAAGATTTTTGTAAAAAAAGAAGGGACAATTTCAAAAACCTCCATTGAAGCTTTTAATAATTTCACTTAGCACCTTGAACTTTGAAAAACATCACTTCTCTACTTTTGACTTTTTGTAACAATGACAATCCATTTCAAAATTTATTATTACAAAACTCAATTCTGAATTGAGAAATATTTTCATTCTAAAAGTGCCCTTTGTTGTCCTTTTTTTAAAAAAAAAAATTTAAAAGTACATTAAAAAAGGCTTGAAGTTAATAGACAAATTATGTGCATGTGCAAATTTAGTGGGATGTAATATAACAATAGGCACTTTAAGGTATAAATAATTTAAAACTCATTTTGGAATTGAGAAGATGTTTTCATTCTAAAAGTGCCCTATGTTGTCCTTTTTCTTCAAAATTTAAAGTATATCAAGAAAAGCATGAAGTTAGTAGACAAATTGTGTAAATGTGCAATTTTAGTGGGATACAAATATAACAATAAGCACTTTAAGGTATAAATAATTTATTTTTAGGAGTATATTTAAGGTGTTTCCAAACTAAAAAATATTATTAATTATTACAATGTGTTTACAATCAACTCGAGGAGTTTTTCAAATTGTTAGAATTTCTAAAAATTAGAAAAAATTGTGTTTAAAATTATGTTTATAAGCTCATTTGAGATGTCTTCAAAGACCAAAAAAATTATTCTTTTACTAAAAAGTGTTTTTGAATTTCTAAATTTTATATTTACTGTGCCAACTGATTTCTCCATTTCTTATTAATTGCATGATCCCTTACTATTGTATCCTTTGCAAGTCATGAATTTGGGAAAATTAGGAGGGGAAAATTGTCTAGTCCTTTTATTTATATAGTTTGGACTCTCGTTAAAGAAATTGGCGAGGGAAATTGAAAAAAAAAAATTAGGGTTGAGGGCTTGTGACACTTTTCTATTTAGCTTTATATATAATTTTTTTTTTTTACTTTTTACTAATGCACATACCATGCACGTCATCAATTCCATTAGTATTCTTAAATTTTCGATCCAAATCATCTCTCCATTAACCATACCTTAACGGGATGAGAGATTAAACATAATGGATCAAGACGACCACAAAAGATGATTGACTAAAATAACTTTTTAAATGATGCACCTAAAGTGCACCTGATTAGTTTCTTTTAAGGTTATTAGTTTCATCATAGAGGCTCCCTAGTGGTGCCATCAACTGCAATCCCAGATTACAAGTGTGACGCAACCAATAAAAGTTAAAAACACATGTCACGTGCCATTGCACAGGCAAGGCGGTGCTCAGGTTCTCTATAAATACCCAACTCAACGTAACGGATATGCCAGCAGAATACTGGCTATATATAGTGAAGTGAAATGAAGTGAAGTGGAAGCGAGCATCAGCTTACCTGAGAGAATTTGCGAGAGACATTGTTGAGCGATGGCGTCATCTGCAAAGCGTCCTCAGCCGATCGAAGAGGGTTACGGGGCGCCGTGGAGGGATGCCAAGAAAGGGAAAATTGAAGCAGAAGAACAAGCCTCTGCTGATTATCATCCGGCGCTGCCGGTTCGTCGCGTCCTCCTCAATCCGGCCGATTGTGATATCGGTATGAATTCCATTTCTTGATCGCCGATTTCTTCAATTTCGCAAGATAGAGGGTTGAATTTCGATATCCTATAAAAGGATTCTTTGCATGTTTTTTTTTTTTTAATTTGTTGGGATTATTTTGTTTTGTGGCTTCTCTTTGTGTGCATTGGGAAATGATTACATGCATTGGTTAATCCGTCAATTTTAGGTTTCTGTTCTGTTGCTTTAGTTTTTTAATTGTGACAAAAATGTGTGTTTTTTTTTAAAAAAAAATTTAGGTAAGAAGTCATTCGATTAGGCTAGTAACTTGGGTTCAATTTGCCTTCTCTTATCGTTGTTTAAGAAAATGGGAGAAGAATGGGAGGATGTAAAAATCAAGAGCCCCTTTTCCCCGAGAGTCAAAGGAGGAAAAGCAGGGTTTAGGTATATGACAAATAATGCTTCTGAGTGGTTTCGGTGAACTTTTTCAAAATTTTTCCCTCTTCATAAGAGACTGTCATCTTCCTTATTGCAAAGGACTGAAAGAAAATTTTGTTAGATAATGGTGGGTTGTTGGAAATTCTTGCCATTTGTGTATACCTTCTTTTACTGATAAAATGCCTCTTGAATTATGTTCTTGGTGAGGCGGAGGGACTTGAATAGGTTGAACAGATCCATTCTGTATAAAAAATTGGCACATATGACAATTAAACCTTTGTGTAGTTTCCCTCGTATGATGATTGATTAACTTAATAATAGGTGCATCAATGAAATTGTTTCTCAACCTATGTATATGTGTGTACACAAGTACACAAAAATTGTGATCAAACAGTAACTCCATTTGGAAAGTTACCTTGTACCTTGTATCATTTAGCATTTACATCAGACATGTCAGGACCCTGAATGTTTAAATTGAGGTAGAGGTCAAGTATATAGAACATTTTTCAGTTAAACTAATCAGAGCTGGGATTTTTTTCAACTAAAACAGTCAGGGCTTGGATGCATTCTACTACCCTATGAAAAGAAACCGTCAGGCATATTCTTTTTATTATTATTATTATTTTGATATTGGGGGTGATACACTGCTAGTTTTCCAGCTCGTATGTGAGATTTTCTTCAATTGTTTGCAATCAAGAAGTGTTTCTTTGTGATAATCTAGGGTACAACTCAATCACAATGAACAGCTATCTTCGATCTAATATTAGGAGTAAATACTTTTCCATTATTGGTTTCACCTTTCTATAGCTTGATGTCGGACATCACTCTTTGACAGATTTCAATATTGAAGAAGATGGTCTGCGTGGTTCAGCACTTTATGAGGAGGGATTTGCTTATTGCTGGTCTGGTGCCCGGGCCAACGTGGGAATCACTGGGGGAAAGTATTGCTTTGGGTGCAAAATTATTGCACATCAGCCAGTTGATATGGATGACACTCCACTGGACCAGCAGCATATATGTAGGGTTGGCATCTCAAGGGGAGATGATGTTGTTGGAAATCTTGGGGAGACCCTACACAGTTTTGGTTTTGGGGGCACAGGAATGTTTTCTAATGCAGGAAAATATTCAGGTTATGGAGAGCAGTTTGATGATGGTGACACTATAATTTGCTGTGTCAACCTTGAAAGTAAACCCATGGCTTCAATTGGTTTCTCAAAGAATGGGAAGTGGCTGGGAACTGCAATTCAGTTTCATGCAGGTTTTGGTGGCCTCGAAGTGGTTAATTGTCCAATCAAAAACTTGCAATGGGAATCAGCACTATTTCCTCATGTTTTGCTAAAAAATGTTGAAGTTCAGATGCAATTCAGGACTGAAGATGGATTAGTTCCACAAGAAGGCTACAAACCGTGGGCCTCTGCAATTGAGGATCGGAAGGTGATATTGGGACCTACGTTTCAGAATGTAAGTGATTGTGAACTAATAATGATGGTTGGATTACCTGCTGCTGGCAAGTCTACGTGGGCTGAGAATTTGGTCAGGGCTCATCCAGAAAAGCGATATATTCTGCTTGGAACCAATTTAGTCCTGGATCAGATGAAGGTTGTACGCCTTTCATATTCACGTCTTAGTATCCTTGTTTTAGTTTTAGAGCTTTTTCATTTTTAAGTAGCATTTTTCTCTTCTCAATTTTCTGATAAAAGCTTGAATTTCATAAAGGTGCCTGGTCTGCTTCGTAGACATAACTATGGTGAACGATTTGATCGTCTGATGCAACGAGCAACTGCGATTTTCAATACTCTTATGTCCAGAGCTTCCAAGGTGCCTCGCAATTTCATAATCGACCAAACAAATGTCTACAAGAATGCACGTAAACGCAAGCTGAAGCCATTTTTGAACTACCGTAAGGTAACTTTTTCTTTCTCTTCAAAGTATGATTCTTTCTTTTCCTGGAGATTTATGTTAAAAGGTTGAAATTATGCTTCCCCATGCTTGCATGAATATTGTGATATTAAAGGCTGTGTTTTCTTGAGGCAGATTGCCGTTGTTGTTTTTCCGAGACCGGAAGAGCTCAATAATCGTTCAGATAAAAGGAACAAAGAAATGGGAAAAGAAATTCCTGCTCAAGCTGTAAATGAGATGTTAGGTTTGTCTAGATCAGTAGTTCCTTCTATCTAAATTGCCATGCTTTGGCCTTTCCTTCTTCATCATCTGTTTCCTTTTTGTGGTGACCTGTAATCGGTGCATGGCAGCCAATTATACTTTGCCAATGAGCAAGGACATGCCCAATACAGATGAGTATTTTGATGAGGTAAATTGCATTCTTATTCTTCCTTCCTCTATTCATGTTTGGGTTTTAGGCTGCATTGTAACCTGTACTTTTTGTGCTGTAAGGTTTTTTTCCCAGAGCTCAGCCGAGCAGAGTCGCAGAGATATTTAGATCAGATGAAAGCAAATCTCAATGCGAGTGTGGTGGTTTCCTCTCATTCTGGTAAAGGCATTGTCCATTCTCATGATAGTCCTTCATTGTCCTATATAGATCTTCTAATCCTTCATGTGGAGCCCCTGTGCAAAATTATCAATGAAATTCTCATGAAACATCTATTCCTTCCTATGGAATAGAAAACATATATTCCAATGGAACCCCTGTGCAAAATCAATGCAGTTTACCTAGTTTGTCTCTCTTTTGTGGTGTCCAAAATTGCCACATGCAAATGATATGTTTTCGTCTTATAAATAATTTTCGTTTTCAGATGGCATGGGCTTTGCTGGACCTTGGTCTAATAATGCATATTCGCCTTATCCTCCTGTTGGAACACCTGCTGGAAGTAACTCATATTTGTGTCATGGAGGGTATTCTCATTCTGGTGGAAGTGATTGTGGAAATAGATTTGCTGCTTCTCTGGATGTGAATGAGCCTTACAGGAGCTATGGAGCAGGATATACGTCCATTGCTATTGATAATAACAGAATGCACATGACTGAACCCTATGCAAGTTTGGCTACAGTTCCATTCAACTCTCAAGATGTGTATGCTAGTCAGCCACGAGGAAGTTCTCATGAAATGTCTATTCCTTCATTTGGAGCCCCCCTGCGAAATAAAGGAAGTTTACCTGGTTTGCCTCTTTTATGGTTTCTAAAACAGCTACATGTTAATGCATTCTTTTCTCGTCTTTCTTAGTTATATTTTTTCCTTTTTGGATGGCTTTGCTGGACCTTGGTCTAATTCATGCTCACCTTATCCTCCAGTTGGAACCCCTGCTGGAAGTAACTCTTATTCGTATCCAATTAATAGACTTGAAAGCTATGGCAGTCATGGAGGGTATTCTCACTCTGGTGGAAGTGATGGTGAAAATAGATTTGCTGCTCCTGTGAATGGGAATGAGCTTTATATGAGCTATGGAGCAGGATATACGTGCAGTGCTGCTGATAATAACAGAATGCACATGACTGAAACCTATGCAAGTTTGACTACAGTTCCGTTTAACTCTCAAGTTGTATATGCTAGTCAGCCACAACGTTCATCACAGGAGCTCTTGGGTACAGGACCACCTACATTTGGGTCTACTACAGCAGGACCATACGGTTAGTAGCTTCCTTCATCACATTATATTTCTTTTAAGCAGAATTTATGAATTATTTGTTGTTCTGTTATTGTGACATCCTTGGTGATTTCCAGTAAAACTTATATTTGGAAAAATCTTGTTTTCATTAATTTCCAAATATTTGTAATAGGAATTAGGAAAATATTCAAGTATGATATCGAGTTACATTTTCTTCTAATATCTATGTGGTAAAACTTAATCAACTTTCAAAATGGTAAAAGTGGGTCATGAGTGCCATACACCAATATGCAACTTTAATTTTATTGCATCTTGGACCAACTGTGATGAGTTTCCTTCCTCGCTGGGTGGAATGTTTTTCTTTCTGTATTTTTGAGCTAGAGATGGTGACAACCTGTTGAAGAATATCAACTTAGTCGTTACTTTGTTTCTCATGCTTGGTATAAACATTTCTTTTTTATCTCCATTGTGATTCGAATGTGTTATTTGATTTCTTCAATGTACAGTAATGTCCAAAGAGTTTTCTTCTTATTATGATCCCAGGTTCTCCATATGGAGCTCCTGTTCCAAGGCCTTCATATGGAAACTTCCCCCCCGGTAAAGAGCATCATGGAGGTTATGGCCCCCCAGGCCCATGGTAGCATTGATTTCTCGGGGATGCCTTTCCAACTTCTTGAAATCCAAAGCGTTCTTGGATGGGTTGAGTTGGTGGCGCAGTTTTAAGTGAGAAATTGACCCAAGGTATCAGAAGATCTTGGAAGCAATGAAGAAAAAGGAACTGAAGATGTATGGAAGAAATACTCATACAGCCCATGGAAGGGCATCATCGATAGAATGACCTGCTAGGTTTTCAAGGAAATGCTTCTAACCACCTCCTAGTATTTCCATACATTCCAAGGTGGATAGGATTTTGCTATGTGCTTATTGTAGGTTACTTTCTTTTATGAGTATTTATTATATACAACGTTAAAAGTTTGTGGGAGTTTAGAGTATTGCACATTGTCGCTTGACTGTTGTCCTGTGAAAAATGACAGTAGTGCTGTCTGTAAACTAAAGCTGCGGTTATTTACATACAACGTTAGGCCGTTCTATATCTCCCGTTGGTTTGAGAAATGAAACAGAGAATCCTTGGGGCCAAATTTTGGCTGGCTGTTTGGGATGCTTTTACTCTTGCCTAGCTGCTTTCTGGTGGGCATCTGTCGCTTCCTCATGCAGGAACAACAGTATTCAAGGAGTCGTAGTTTGGTTTTCTCCATGATGGTCCAAGCTAATGTGTAGGATGGTAATGGTGTCTGAATGACCAAATGACCCTATCAGAGAAATCTTCTGTGCAATGTATTTGTATGTCAACTATAAAGTTTATGCTCTTTATGTATGTGGATAAAGAAGAAAAGAACTGAGATGAAGAGCTTCAAACAAGAAAATGTTTAATTCTTTGCTCCACTACCAATTCCGTTCTTGCCATTCTATTCAGAACCTTCTTGTCTATAATTTTTTTCAACCCAAACGACAGGGGAGTGTTGGGGGGTGGGGAAGAAGAGCTCTCATTTTAGCTAGTGGAAATGTGCCTAAACCATAAAAGCTAAAGGTTCAGATATTCATCAACATGAGGCTTGGGAGAGAAATAGAAGGGCCCTTAGGCATGTGCTGAATGCTGAACCCCCCCAAAAGTTTCTTGAATTGTCAGATGTTAAACATTAATTTTGAGGAACTTCTTCTCCCAGTTCCAATATCTTCAATTCGTCATCCGACATGAACTTCTACTCTGGTACAAATCATACACCCTTTAACGTGCACTATGTATCAATCGAACTGACGGCCGGGATTTGCTGTCTGCCACATCTAACTATTAGCCAAAAACCAGTCAGTCGTCCATGATCCTGCAGCCCCATATCCTCATACAGCTCAAGAGGGAGTTACATCAAGCAAAGCAATCCCGACTGTCATTGCATGGCCCCCTCCCCTTTCCTCTCTGCTTTTTCTGGCCTGGCCAATGGCCATGGATGATTTGTTCCTGAAGCAATGATGAGATAACAGGACGCTTATCATTTGAATATTATCCGATCACTTTACGGAAAGTTTGTTCAGCAAATCTGCCTGCCTACTCGATCTATCCAAAATCATGTAGCATTAAAGATTCCGTTCTCTGTGCAGGAATTAAATATTTACGCAATTATTGGTAGTTATACGATACCGTACATTGGGAAAGGAAGAAGTGGAACCTATTCCAGGGATCTGCATGACAAAATGATCGAAGTATATAAGAGCTATTACCAAATGAGTTGCATAATCAAGCCATTATTACTTTATGTTGAAAGGTTTCGATATCATTATTATCTCAGAAGTTGTCAATTTACTACTAATTTCACTGTAGTGTTTATCCTACCTTATGTAGGTTAGGGTTCATATCATGCATTCATTTTTTTTTATCATATCATGCATTCATTTAAATCCTTAAATTTCTGTATAATGTTTATCCTACCTTATATAGGCTAGTATTCATATCATGCATTAGTTTTGTATCCTTAAAAAAAAAAAAAATTAACCAGTCATTACCGACTTCATCAACTATTGCATTGGAAAACCCTTGAAACATAAGGTCATGTTCAATAATTCTTGAATAATGTCTTTGCCTTTTCGAAACCTTTCTATGCACATGCTTAGATTCCATATTGTCCAAGAAACTCGACTATGTGACAATTTCGCAATTTTAACTCTTAAATATTTGCTTTTTTTTTTTTTTCCATTCACTATGTTTATAGAATCTTCTAATTGATGATTTGCAGTTTAGAATATACATTCTAAATGTGCTTTAATATATCGAATTGTTTAATACTTGCAATAACTCTCGGTCAAATCACCATCAGGCAATCAATAACTTCGATACAATGATATGTCATTTGTATCATCAATATACAGTTAAATCAAGTCGAGATCAACTTAAATTAAAAGAAAAAAAATTCTTGAGCTGAACTCAGCACCACAAGTAGATCTTTTGTATCTTCAGGAGATGTCTTGTATCTATCGCTAATTTCTTGAACATTAATTACAATTTTTCCAAACGGAAGACGCATAGTAAAAGAAAAGAACCTTCGAAGTTGGAGAACCAAAAAGCAAATGTGTACTCCGTCATGTCTTTTCAAGCTAGTTTAATGGTAACCTTTTCGAGCAATTACTAGTTCTTTGCTTTTTCATGGGGACCCCTTTGCTTCTAGAGGCAAAGCAGTACTTGATAAAAATTAAGCAATTTTTTGAAGAGATGTTTATAACTTTAAAAGAATTATCACCTTTTATGAAACAAAAACTTGTAGTTCGTGTGTTGTGATGATATAAAAAGGAGCACCGATACATAGTCAGTTAGTTAGTTAGTTAAACATCTAGTACAATTAGAGGCTTAAGAGTTAAGACTTAAAGCCCACAGTGCATTTATTGAGTAAAATTTTCCATTGGGAATTTAGGTTACCATCTTTTCTGTTTTGTTGGTGCATTTTGGATGGAATCATATATAGAAAATCATTGTTGTTTTTGAGATATTCTTTCGACTTTTCATTGACTGTAAATGAAAGTGGCAGACAAGAAAAACTTTAATGGTAGATTTTCCATTTGGAAAGAACACGATGCTGTTCCAGGTTACCAATCATTTCTTAAGAATTTCAGGAATGAATTTGCATTATACGATTCTTCGTTGTTTTATCTTCGGCAGAAGCCTGTATTGTTGTATGTTATGGCAAATTGTAATTTTGATCTACGAGTTTAGAATTAGAAACTGTGATGGCTGTTGATTTTGTTATTCTGGTAATTAATTTGGTGAGGTGATGATAGTTTAACAGTATGTGTATAACAGCGTCTATAAGTGTAATAGTAGGATTTTTCCGGTTAATTAATTGGAGATGCATGGTAATTAAGTTGTTCTCCATTAATGAACTAAAAACACTGGCATCCAAGTTACATATTCATTAGGCAATGTTGTACTAATTGGGCTTTGCATTTATTAGTTGCTTGTCTTAGCTAGGGCGCAGTTGGATCGGTTTCAATGGTATCATAAATTTATTAAATTGTTTGGATATCACATTATTTGTAAAAAAAATTATTTGCTTACATCACCACAAATACATTTTTCAATCAACATTTTTATCTTCTTAATCACTTTTCTATTTCACAAACATCACATCATAAAAAATATGACAGACAATAGTACAAATAATATATTAAATAATCTCCTATTCAAACACGCTCCGTAATACTTGAGCTAAATTAGCATCATAGCGTGAAACTAACGTGTATACCCTATTGAGGATAGCTATATATATATATATATATATATATATATATATATATATATATCCCTTTTTGGACCTTGTGGGAGGAAAAGAGTATGAATCCTTGATTTCTTGTACATTTAGTTCAAAGTATCCAACTATCATACTACCGTACAAATACATATGTAACACTAGCTATTCGCTTCACTTGCTCCCCCAGCCCACGTCTTAAAAAACAAGCAACAAGTGTGACTCGTTGACAAGAATGCCTTAAAAGTATTGCCACTAGTCCCATCCCTATGTTCCCATACCCATAGGCATAGCATACATGTCGCTACACTTCTTTTCTTTCTTTCTTTCTTTCTTTGTTTTCTTTCTTGAATGCTTTTAAACTATGTAAATGCTACTACAAGTTTAATCAACCCATCAAGAACTTGGCAGTGATAAGATAGCAGGAGATGGGCGCACTATCAAATGTTGATCTCTTTCGTTCAAATGATATTCATGGCATTAGATGAATATCAGAGCCAACAATGGCTTAGGGCCAAAAAGCAGCCTAACTGGTTTATTTCCAGAAGATAATTGAACTGCAACAGATTAACCCAAAGGATATTCATGATAACACAACAATTGCTCCGTTCAAGAATATATGAATTAGTATTCAATGACAACTACCAGGTGCAATGTTCGCAAACAAAGATGGCAGAAATTTACCAAGGGAGATGCATCATAATAATATCTCACCACGTACGGGGCTTCTACAGGGCTAGAATTCTCATCTTGTATTATTGCCTTGGGTGAGGGTAATATTCAGCAATAGTTATAAAGTCTTTGGTTTTTTTTTTTTTAAGTTTGATAGGTATCCTGCATGTATATACAGTTATACGTTTATCAAATTAAAACTGTGTTAGAATCTGGGGAAATTCTACAATGTGGTATATCACATTATGGTAAATCATATTGTAAAAATAAGAATGTAAAAAAGAAAAAAGAAAAAACTCATGAGGTACCACAAATGTGATATACCACATAGTAAAAGAGCCACGAGCTGAGAAGTATTGATGAAGTCGCAGAAACCAAAGATTATCTCAAGAGCAAATCTTATATACACTGACAGTGTATATACTATCACGGTTAATTTTGTACGGGAATGAATATATTGGTGGACAAACCAATGACCCGCCAAGAACTCCATTCCCCCTTGTTTCTTTATTTTTCTTGAGTCAAGAACTCC
Source organism: Coffea arabica (assembly GCF_036785885.1). Classification (NCBI taxonomy): domain Eukaryota; kingdom Viridiplantae; phylum Streptophyta; class Magnoliopsida; order Gentianales; family Rubiaceae; genus Coffea; species Coffea arabica. The sequence goes on along the minus strand of NC_092313.1, from coordinate 10,694,616 downwards.
ATTTCCCATTAGTCTCCTAATATTCTTTTTAGTATTATTGCATTTAGTTTTTTCTTTTGGTCTCTTGATTTTTCCCCAGTTTCAATTAAATTCAATGACAAGGTAAGATTTGAACTTCAACAGATTATCCAGGTAGGAAGGCTTATTAAACCTGTCATTATAGTCTTTGACAAATCCAAACTCGGCCCAACAAAAGAATCTCACCTCTGGGCAGGCGGCACATCTGCATCTAGTGTCGAGCTTGGCACTTCCGGCAGAATGGGCTTCCATTTGAGATTGGACTACCAAATTAGTTTTTAATCCTTTAAAAAAATTGAGTTCCAAAAATTACGCAATACAATCTAGGAAATATGCTCCTATTAACCCCTTTTTTTTGTTTGCATACTAATACCTAGAATTGCTTCAGTACACCTGAAAATCCCCACAAAATTGGTACTACTTTAGAAGTTAATTAGGCACACGAACTCCATTTCGATTCTATGCACTTATCTTGTAGAGGGGCCGTTAATAAGGTTGAGGTCCTATGTAGTTATGCTCAACAATTTCCTTTTCAGTTAACTTTTTATGCATCAGCAGTATAATGATTTTTTTACACTAACAGTTATAGATGTATATTACGTTTGCATGATTTGAAAAATCAACTTAAAGCTTAATAAAAAAAATGCTAATAATTCTTTGTTTTATCCTTTTTTTTTTTGGGTTGGGGTTGGAAGCATTTTGTTAGTAATATTCAATACCTTACTTGTAGAACAAGCACTCAGTGTAGTTGTGTTTTGTGCAGTTTCATCCTATTGCTGTACGTATTCAAATTTTGGATGTATAAATATTGAATATATGTCAAATATTTTATTTATATACATCACTTTTACTACAAATACAGTAATTAGGCACACGACCTCCAGTTCGATTCTATGCACTTATCTTGTAGAGGGGCGTTAATAAGGTTGAGGTCCCTATGTAGCTATGCTCGACAATTTCCTTTTCAGTTAATTTTTTATGCATTGACAGTATAATGATTTTTTTATACTAACAGTTATAGATGTAGATTACGTTTGCATGATTTGAAATCAACTTAAAGCTTAATAAAAAAAATGCTAATAATTCTTTGTTTTATCCTAATTTTTAGCCTTTTTTTGGGTTGGGGTTGGAAGCATATTGTTAGTAATATTCAATACCTTACTTGTGGAACAAGCACTCAATGCAGTTGTGTTTTGTGCAGTTTCATCCGATTGTTGTACATATTCAAATTTTGGATGTATAAATACTAAATATATGTCAAGTATTTTATTTATATACATCACGTTTACCACAAATACTGTAATGTAATCTTACACCAAGTAGTTTAAATGATACGAAAGACATAACAATCAGATCGAATCGTATGGAACCCAAGCCCTTTCCATTATTTGTATGATCATTTTTAACCCATCATACATTGCCACCCCTATACCAAAACCCATAAAAAGCATTTTCTTGCTACAGTCCCATCCACCCCACACTCGCTCACAAGATATCAATGCATGGGATGGATTTAAGTCTCGTCAATCACGTAATCTAATTCTCTTCCTCTCTCAACCGAATCCCATTACTTCCAAGTCCCCAAGTCTGATCTCTTTAGTGCTAGCATCCATCAAATTCTTGCTATAGATAAAGGCAATTCAAATGATCAGATCCTTTCCCCGTCAAAATTTCCCCCTGAAAACAACAATGTCATTCCTAGGAAAAACAATTTCCTCTCTCGTCAACGACCCATTATTCTCCACCATCATCACTCTCTGCATTCTAATTTTCCTCTACTTCCCGACTCTTTTCCTCTCCATCATCTTCTCCCCGGTCCTAATTTCCACCTCAATTCTCTTACTTTCCCTTCTTCGACTGGGCGCAATCCAGAGAACCATAACCTCCCAAGAGGAAACTTTAAAGGAAAATGATCCCATTTCTGCGGAATTCAGTGTCACCCATGATGATGACCATCATGTTGATCGCGGATGGGTCTCCTCCAAATCCAAGGAAAGCTCCGAAAATGGATTGGGTTCAGACTTTTGCAACATGCCGACGTCGTTTCGTACTGATTCCTTCGTTGAGTGGGACGTCGGGGCGCCACTGGAGGTGATATATGAGGAGTATGAAGGTCAAGAAGACGATGAGGACGACGTTTTGGAGGGAAAAAGAGATGCCCAGATGGCCGTTATTGAGAGGTACGCATCCCTGTCGAAGTTTTACCCGGAAACCGACGATTCGGATAGCTCCTCGGATGAGGATTTTCCGGCGATCAGAGATTGGGACCCGCAGGAGAATATGTGTTTCCGGTGGGAAGGGGAGGATAGAGATGGGCTGATAGAGATCAAACTGGAAGGGAAGGGGTATAGTGATGGTGAAGAAGAGAATCTAATTGAGATCGATCTTTCTCCAGCGATGTGATGGGCTTCCCGGCGGAAAATCAAAAGGTTTTCCGATGAGGTTTAGATACAATTATTAACCTTGATCAACGCAAAATAGATACGACTTACGAGTAGTATAAGTAGGATTTAGAGGGTTTTGGGTAAATACTGTTGTATAAGATCATTGTTAAGAGTGCTTTACTGTTAACGAGGGGGCTGTGAATGACTAATATGCCCTTAGCTTTTTGAGAAATGAAAAGGGCTCTTCATCCTTCTTTCTTTGTTTTCCCTCTCCATCTTGGACCGCTAGATTAAAAATTAAAAAAAGCAGTGGGAGAGCAAAAGCCAAAAGGTTGTTTTGTAAAGTACTTTGCAAGTGAATGTATGGAGGCATGTGATATCCTAACAATAAGGCGTTGGCAATTGAATTGACATCCAAAAAGTTGCTGAAATTGGCACTCAACTCACCATCTGGATTTCTTTCTTTCCTTTTATCTTTTCGAGTCTTCTTCGTTCCTTCCTGATAATGTGATTGCTACCAACGCTGGAAAGTCAGGCAATGAGCCCCATATATCCCCACTTTCCTCTGCTTGGCTAAGAAAGCGTGGTATATTTCTACTTATGGCTTTCATTCTTTAGCAGATTGGAATATTTCACAGCTTTTTAAACCAAGAAATACAGAAAAGCAAACCAACTTTGATTGGTCTTGCAATAATGACATTCTTGAAAGTTTTACGGTAGTTCTTCGCTATAGAACATGATGATCTGCTGCACACTTGCGGGTGCTAACCAACCATTCGGGTTAAAACTGTGTGGGTCTTTGATTGATTTTAGATTATGGCAGAAACTCTTATCCATTTCTTGATGGCTTTGCCTCTTGATCTTTGTTGTACTTTAGTGATTGATTTGCATTAACATATCTTGATTGATTTTTTTTTTTTTTTTTTGGGATTACCTCTAGCTGTGCGCATATTCTTGCAAAGGTGAGCATTATTGCTTTCTACAGTGTATTTTTTTTTTGGAGAAAGGCGTCCATCATTGCCAGTCCCACTAACTTTCAGTTCTCTAATCAGATGCCTTGACCGTAGCCACGAATTAGAGCTCCATCAAAATTATGCCATTTTAATCAGTACTTCCTGTTCTTCTTGGTGCATGTGGGAGTTCAAATTCTACTGCAGTGAAAAAAAATTTAAGGATGGTGTCAAAGCACCTCTTTGATCTAATAAGGTTTGTGTATCTGACAATCTCTGACACAAGTTTTTTTAGGTTCTTCTTTATAGTTTAAAATAGAATAGATTATATAATAGTTATCGTTTTTAAAAAAAAAAAATAAGGACTTCCTATCTTATACCTGCGCTTTATACTCTTTCATATAACATTTACTGTTAAATAAAGGAGAAAAGACAGTAGTGAAGTGTGCTCCCAACAAGCACAAAAAAAAAAAAAAAAAAAAAAGAAAAAAAAAGAGGAGAGATTGACTAAGGAATTTGCTAAAGTCTTTGTCCCCATCCTATCCCATCAGCCATGAAATATCCAAACGTAGCCCACTTAAATTGTCGAACAAAACATCGCCAAGAAGAAACCTTTATTCATGATGTTGAAGCTTTGATGGATTTATCATAGGGATTTCGACCTTAGTTGGCTCCATTAAATGACATAGATGTCTCTTATTGTATCGTCTTCTTTCTCATTAGGTAATCTTCTTTCTAGGTCTCTATTTTAGCTACAAGGAAATAGTAAAACCCGGATATTATTCTTCATTTTGCTAGTGGAAAATATCTCATTTTGTCTACTATCTCTTACCTTTGACTAGCTAACAACAAAATATCAATTATAGTAATGGGTTGTACTATCAAAATGGTGTAATTTTACCATCAAATTGAGGATAGACTTATTGGGCCTGGTTCAGTGGATGAGCCATGAGCGGTGTTATTGTTTCCGGCACTGGACACTTGGGCTCTATTTATTCGCATTGCGGCCGGAAATCATACTCGTGAAGGTGAAGTACTCATCCTCAATCTTCAACGTTCCAACTTCCAAACCACAAAAAAAAAAAAAAAAAAAAAATTAAAGTAACATTTTTATTCGCGTGCCCCAAACCCTCATAAAAAAATATAGTAAAGTTTGTGCGATTGATACGTGTTGATATATAGTAGTTTAATTTTTTCTTACTTTTCGTGTTAAAAAGGAACTTTAAATTTTGGCAATGAGGAAAATTCTTGAATAAAAATTTGAATTAACTTGCTCTACTGGATACTTAGTCCAAAAATGTGGGAGACGAGACGACAAACAAGCCTTCAACAGATTAATGAGTTTTCCATCCTTTCCTCCTCTTTAGCTGTCTGCCGCCATTGAACTTTTCCGCAAAGAAAGCAAAAGACAAGAGCAAACGAAACTTTCTTGAAATTTACAGGTCTGTAATCACTTAACGTTAAGGTGCAATGAAGTGCTAATTTTTTTTTCAAAAAAAAATAATTAATTAAAAAAATATGGTATAAATATAAGAGAGGACAATAATTATTAACGTATACACTCACATGATAAATTAATATAATCTAAGTGTATTAACGAGTATTCAATAAAAAAATTCATTTGAAAAACTCAAAATTTATTATTATCTGTACACATCTTAGCCGTCAGATCTCCGTTGACCAGTCGCCAATTCAAAGGGCGGCCTGACTCTAGCCTCTGCCACGAGATCTATTCTTTTTCCAACCCCCAAAAAAAAAAAAAATGCTTAAAATTTGTTCTTTTGCTGACTACAAAGTACAACAATGGAGGCACAATGTACCACGGCGGAAACAAATTGCATTATTCAACGCTTTGGCTGGGGCCCGTTAGGTCAAGTAAACGTAAAGGGAGGGCAATAATCTGCAGGACCTGAACGTGGTTGCCAAATGTGCAAAGACAAACGGACGACCACAAAGCACATGTGGCACATGACACTCGCACCCCCGTTCCGCTGCCGATTTACACGTGTCTGGTTCTTGGGCTCCAAGTCAGGCAATCAAAAATAATATAATATTTCAGAACTGTCGTACAGGTAAAGCTCCGTTTGGCTGGATTTATATCAGTTTGAGTCCTTTTTTGAGTGCGAGCAACTTAAGAAATTGGTTCATGTGCTGAATCTATTGATGTGTTTGGTTTTTACCTGTAAAACTCTTCACGCGAAATCCACAGTAACACGACAAGGTGCGTGAGAAATATTTTATTATTATAGGGAGACTCAGGATAAAAATATAGTTTAAAATAAAAATTTGCTTAAAAAAAAGAAAAAATATATAATTGGTAATAATTTTAATATAAATCAATATCTTGATCTAATCTTGATCTTGTCTTTCAAATTTAGATGTAATAAAATCTCTATCATGCAGGTTATAAATTTAGTCCTACTTTGTGACTTCAAATATCCATCATCTCTACACCTTATAATTCATCACATTAAAATGATGAAAAGTCATAAAATTTATGTAGTAAATTCTAGGTTTGGGTAGTATCATTTATAAAAACTTTTACTATTTCTGGCACACATTCAATTATCTTTTTCATATCACATAAGTTATATTATAAGAGAAAGAATACAAAAGAAAGGAATCAGAAAAAAAAAGGAAATGAAATGCCAAACGGATCCTTCAGAGAAACATAAGGAAAAAATTAGGAGGGGAAAAACTGTAACTAGAATAGCAAAGAAAAAATTTTGAAAAAAAGGGGAAAAAAAAGCATGAATACAGCGGAGCACCGTAGAACTTTCTTCTTCTTCTTCAGCTGTCTTTTCCCATTTCCCAGCTCTTTGGAGTGTTAGGCATCTTTGGCTTTTCATTTTGGTTTCGTCGTCTTCACATGCTTTCCTCATTTCATTGGCTCTGTTAACTAAAACTCTTCTCAAACTCAACTAATTTCATTCACGTCACATAACCTTCCGTCAAAATCCTTTCAAGTAGGTAGCGCTTGCTTTCAAGTAGAGGAAAGAGAGATCGGCGAGAAGATCATCAAAATGCAAGGAATGGCGTTTTTGGAGAGATTTTCGAGAACCTTCCGTCAAAATCCTTCCACTTCTAAGTTGCTGCTGGTCGTCGCCCTCAGGTGTTTCATTCCTCCTTTTTTTTTTTTTTTCCATTTTCCTTTCTGAATATTTTTTGGTTTATAATTCATGTAGTTTTGTTGTCTCTCTCTCTCTCTCTCTCTCTCTCTCTCTATTTTTTTTTTTTAAAGTTTTTACTTGTTATTCTTCGTTTTGGCTGTTGAGTTTGAGTTTCGCTCCTTTTTTTTGGGTTAAGATTTGTTTTAAGATTTCTGAATTTCTCCATGTTCATTTGAGTGTATAAGCGGCTAATGAAGTGAAAATGATGACGATAGGTGAATCATTTGATTCCTTGTGCTGTTTGACATTAATTTCTCCGTTTTAGCTGTTCTCTTTTCTAGGAGTAAGTGAATTAGGATTTGGAATTTCAGATGTACTCTGCTAGCGTGGAAAATTTGCTGTGGTCCTTAAGGAGCTAATAATGATTGTTAATTAGGTTCTTAAGTTGTGATTCTAGGCTACGAGAAAGTGGTTTTGCATTAATATTCGCTGTGATTGAGTCAAAATTTGGTGGTTGTCTATGTGGGCATCACAATAAGCAAAAGATTCACCCTTCTATGTACTTGATTGAACTAGTTGTTGATATGCAGGCTCGATCTTGGAAAATGAATAGATGTTTAACATCTACTGATGATGGTATAAAGCTGCCTTAGTTGTGTTGTTGTAGGCTCACGTTGAAACTAATGGTTCTTGCTTAGCTATTACGTGTTTACCAAAAAGTGAAAAAAGGAAAATTTCATTATTCTAAAAGTTGCTCCTAACTCATAAATCCACTATCCACCAATGTTAACGACACGTGAAAATCTATTCAGTTTTCTGATCCATTTCCCATAATTTTCATGTTCCTCTTTCCTATAGCTCCTTTCATGGGGGAACTACTCTACCGTGATTCACTGGATACTGTCTTAAACTCTATATCTCTTTAATTGTCAGTGGTGGAACCAGTGGCCTTGTTGCGTATTCTGATGCAACACCACAGAATAGTTCTAATATTGTTGATTCAGCTGAACCCGAGATTAAGAAAAAGAAGGTGGTGGTACTAGGAACTGGTTGGGCTGGAACAAGCTTTTTGAAAAATCTGAAGGATCCTTCATATGATGTCCAGGTGATATCACCACGTAATTACTTTGCATTCACTCCTTTGCTGCCAAGTGTTACAAGTGGTACCGTGGAGCCTCGCAGCATTGTTGAACCAATTCGCAACATTATTAGGAAGGTAACTGTAGGGATTGATTAGACATTTGTTGGATGGTTGAGTTACTGCTGACTATTTGTTACGAGGATCTTCAAAGTTACTCTTATCAAGTGCTATTGGCTTCTGTTTAGGTTATTAAGTATTTCTTGTCCGTTTCTGGTGGTAGTGCATTTTTCCAAAATCTATCATGCAAAATTTTGTTGCAATGGCCAGAAGAGGAGTTCTTCAGTTCCAGAGTTTAATCATCCATTTTGTTCAGTCGTTAAAATCTTTCATGAAGTTATAGATGCAAAGATAAAATGCTTCTGTCTTCTATTGCAGAAAAAAGTAGATATACAGTATTCAGAAGCTGAATGTGTTAAGATTGATGCTGCAAATAAGAAAGTTTACTGCCAATCTAATGCAAATGCAAATCTGAATGGGAAAGAAGAATTTTTTGTCGACTTTGACTACCTTGTGATTGGCGTAGGAGCTCGTTCAAATACATTCAACATTCCTGGAGTGGTTGAAAATACTCTTTTCTTGAAGGTAACTTCCAAAAAAGTCTACTTATATGTCCTTGGCAACTTGTTCTTGCTTGGAACTCAATCATCTTAATTAATGAGTTAAAATGGACCTAGTTGCACTGAACTCTTATTTTCCAAATCAATTCAACTATCTCAGTTTACTTTCTGGTGATCCATGAAATGCAAATGCATTAGTTCTTCTTCATGTGGATAATAGTTTTTTCTTTTTTCCCTGTTTGAGGGTATGATATTATACTGAATGGGTCTTCTATATGTGTAGAAGTACTCTGCTGACAGTTCCTTGTAAATGCTCACCTTGCAGGAGGTGGAAGATGCTCAGAAGATTCGTAAGAGCATCATTGACTGTTTTGAAAGAGCTGATCTGCCAAGTCTCAGTGATGAAGAGAGAAAGAAAATTCTTCATTTTGTCGTTGTTGGTGGTGGCCCAACAGGGGTGGAGTTTGCAGCACAACTCCATGATTTTTTGACTGAAGATTTAGCCAAATTGTACCCTGACATCAAGAATTTGGTCCGGATAACACTTCTTGAGGCGACAGATCATATTTTGAATATGTAATTTCTTCTCTGCACTTCCTTCTCTTTAGGATGTTTGATTCATACTGAAGAAAATAGTGTGGCAAGATTAGTGTAGAGGTTAACATGATAAAACTCAAAAGGCAGCCATGCGATATATTGGTTGACAATTTTAAGCTGAAACGCAAAGTTATGATAATGAAACTCTGCTTGACCGAATGTCCTTGAGTATCCTGTGAATATTGTTTCTATTCATTGGGACCTGTCATAGCTTCATATGCTGCCCTTGTTAATTCTGGCTGTAGCTATGTGTAATTCTTTCGTTCCATGCCTTAATTGCATCTGTGTATGCTACCTTCTTTTTGTCTCCTTAATTCATGGTCTATTATCTCTTTTAAAGTTTTTATTTGTGGATTATGCATTTTACTCTGTTGTTTGGAATACTGACTTTTACCTTTTGGTAATCAAAATTTTTCTTTGCTCTTTAGAAAATCATATTCCTAGAATCAATAGTATTCTCATATTAAATTCGCAACTGTTGAATGTGCACTAATGCAAGATGAGCAACTGTTGACCTTATGGCCAGAAACACCCCAAGTAACGCTTGTATTACATAGAGCAACTGTACCACGTTGCTTTTGTAAGATTTATTAACATAAATCGTGTTGTCAACATCATTCCACGACATGCTGCAAGCTGTTTATGTCCCTCTACAGAGTTGTTCGTGTTTTGCCTAGATGATAATTGCTTTCATAGTAAGCCATCTCTGCTTGGAAGAATAGTACAGATCTGACTTCTAGGCATGTCTTGTTGTATCTTTTGGTGTTAATATAATAGAACTTTCTGATTTGTAGGTTTGACAAAAGAATCACAGCTTTTGCAGAAGAAAAATTTAAGAGAGAGGGGATTGATTTAAAGACCGGGTCAATGGTTATCAATATATCTGACAAGGAAATTTCGACCAAGGAAATCAAAACAGGGGAGATATCATCAATGCCTTATGGAATGATCGTTTGGTCAACTGGGATTGGGACACGCCGTGTCATAATGGATTTTATGAAGCAAATTGGTCAGGTATATTCTTTATACACCAGTGTCCATATGATTGAGCTTTATTTTGCCAACTTTGTGCAGATCTATGCAGAATATTGGTGCCTAGACATAATTGGTTGATTATTACATCTGTGGATTAAGATCCATTTCATTGTTTACAGAGTAATAGACGTGTTTTAGCAACTGATGAGTGGCTGCGAGTCGAACGATGTGACAACATATATGCAGTAGGAGATTGCGCCACTATCAATCAACGCAAAGTCATGGTAAATCTTACATTCATCTAAACTTCAGAAAAAAAAAAAAACCCTTTTGTCCTAGTCTCTGGCACTGTTTTGGTGTCAACTTTAGTGGTTGACAAAACACCTAGAGTTTCTATTCTATAACCATCCATTTACATTCTCTTGCTGTTTAAAGTCATGTAGTCCCATTCTTATGTGAAGAGTTGACAAAGGAAGAAAACTAAGAAGCACACACTGAACCATGCACAACAAGAGAGCAGAGGAAAAATATTAATGTGCATCCACCCTTAGCAGCTGATTTCTGGTCTTGGCAGTAGTACCTGTTTCAGTTTTTGTAAAGCTTGAAACTCATTGTGCAGATATCTGTTGTGTATTTAAATGTCTTACCACGATTCTCCATAAATCATGACTGCAAAAAGAAGTGTCTACATGCAGAACTGCCCACGTCTCACCTATTTTTAAAAGATAGATGAGAACTCTCTTAGTCTATTTGCTATCACTGTCTTTTGGTCAATTCATCAGGAGGATGTTGCAGCCATATTTCAAAAGGCGGACAAGGACAACTCTGGTACTCTTACGGTCAAAGAATTTCAAGAAGTCCTTGATGACATATGTGAGAGATATCCTCAGCTGGAACTATATTTGAAAAATAAGCAGATGCATAGCCTAGTTGATCTTTTGAAAGATTCAAAAGGGGATGATGTAAAAGAATCCGTTGAGGTGAACATTGAAGAATTTAAATCGGCTCTCTCCCAAGTTGATTCTCAGATGAAGAGTCTTCCTGCAACTGCCCAGGTTTGTTAACTATGATGTCCAAATTTGGTCAATCGTATCATGCGAGTTACAGGAAGCAATATGTTTTTAGGATATTTTTACAGGTTGCATCTCAGCAAGGTGTCTATCTTGCCAATTGTTTTAATCGGATGAAGGAGGTTGAGACAAATCCAGAAGGTCCTCTTAGGTTCAGGGGAGAAGGACGCCATCGTTTTCGCCCTTTCAGGTATCAAGGGAACCTTTAGTTAGATATCTTCTGTATCCCCACTCATTAACAGTTCCACTCTTCTGACACCTACTAATGCAATTTGGAGAATAAGATGAAGTTGGAGATTAAAAAATCTTCTTTTCGGATGCAATTTGAGAATGTTAGCTTGTTTGGAGGCAGTTTATTCTACCAGATGATAAGAGATTCTTAAGAAACACCATATGAGAATGAATACTTGGATCAGAAGAAAAAACTGTCTGTATAGAGTTGGCAAAGATAGAAATCTAATGAAAAGTTGCTGGGTTATTGCATGAGCAGCTTATAGTTATCTTACTTGTGCAATGTACTTTGATGCTTGTTTCAGGTACCGGCATCTTGGACAATTTGCTCCTTTAGGAGGTGAACAAACAGCTGCCCAGCTTCCAGGAGATTGGGTTTCAATTGGGCACAGCAGCCAGTGGCTCTGGTACTCAGTTTATGCAAGGTCTGCTGCTCAATTCCCTCTTCATTTCACCTACTAAAAAGTCCTTTGAACTTGCAAGATCTTGCAATTGATACATGTCCACATACTGTTATGCTTATGATTTATTTGGTTACTACCGTTGAATTGTCAGCAAGCAAGTCAGTTGGCGTACAAGGGCATTGGTTGTATCAGATTGGATGAGGCGTTTCATTTTTGGCAGGGACTCCAGCAGCCTTTGAGGGAGCAAGGCTTCATTTTCTGCTTTCATTTACTCTACGGGCTTTGACGGAAATTTTGCTATTAATCTATCTCAAATTTTTCTCCCAATTGTCTTGAGCAACTTGGTGTCAATTGTTTTGGAACAAAGGCATTAGAGATCACAATTTTGCAGCTAGTTTGGTGTTAAATCTAAATGTTGGTTTATAGGGATACACAATCTCCCTGGTTTGTTACAAAAAGCAAGGAAGGAACCAAAAGGCAACAAAGCGGGTGTTTTTACCAATAGATATATTGACTACGCGGCGTTCTTGTTTCTGTTTAATTGTTTTCATGCTTTTGCTTGCTTATTATACTCGATGCGTGCATGATGTGTTGCTTTCTCTTTTTTTTTTTTTTTTTGGGGGCTATTTGACTTTTAAGAGACTTGTAGATACATGTTGAGATTACCTGCCTATGCAGGAGAATTCAAATGACCATAAACAATACAGATAAGAGAAGGCCGCGATTATAGATTGGGGCAAAAATGAGCGAGTCATGTCTCGTAAGTTAGCCCCAGCTTAGTGAAGGTGAAGGTTGTTAAAAGTCAAGACATCCGTTATCTATAAATTTGTTCAAATTGCAACAATTGGATGGGAATGTCGTTCTATTCCAGAAACATTTCTTCCCCAGGGTACTAGTATCTATTGTTAAAGACTTGGATAATGTGGCTATTAAGCATTAAGTTAACCAACAAAAAACAAAAAGTTTTTGTTCAATTCAATTCAGTTAATCATATTGGCCTCTTGGGTTACACGCAATAGCACTAAATAAACAGAAGGTAAGGTATTATTCTAACTCAATTTATCCCGTATGTCAAGAATAGGGCTTCTGTCTTGCCCCTACCACCTCTCCCCTCATCCCCACGAAAAGAAAAAGAATAATAATAATAATACTTCATAAATAAAAAATAAAAAAAAAAAGCAAAATTCTGTGTACCTATTTTAGAACTTTTTGGGGTTTAGATCACGGAAGAAATAGAGTTTTAATATATAATCATTGAGCAAAGTGTAGCTTTTATGACCAAATAGTGGACTGATTATCCATGTACATTTGGAATATCACGATAAAAAACAGAATATGAAGGACAGATAGTACTGCTTCTTTACCAAGATAGAGTAACAAGTGAAGATGGTGTGGTGTACAAGGAATATGAGGTGAGTTACAGTCTTCTGATGCATTGAAACATTTCACATAGAATTGGGGATGAGAAAATGATATAGTAACTAGTGCATGTTTGGCATTCAAAACAAAAGCTTTGTTTCAGAAGCTTGTAGAGGTTCATCCTAGAGAATTGGGTTGGCTACCATTAGCAAATGTCAAGTTGCCGAGTTGCTACAGTTTTTATTATCAAAAGATATTTGTAATTTTTTTTCCCAAAAGAACAAAGAAACTACTTGCCAATTATGGAAGCAACAAACCAGGAGACAAGTGAGGTAACAAACTCTATCAAATATGAGCTGAAAAACGGTGAGAACGAGGAAGAAAGAGTGAATCCAACAATACCAATGGGAACTGATGTTAGTGAAAGTAGTAGCAATGCTATTGTTACAGCTGCTGCTGCAGTTTTTGCAACTCCTCTTGCGAAAGAAGGTCGTGCTAATGGTGCATCCTCTTCATCCTCACGGGTGAGAGCACCACCTCCTTTCTTGCTCAAGGTTTATGACATAGTGAAGAACCCTGAGACAGATTCCATCATATCCTGGAGTTCCAGTGGCACCAGCTTCATTGTGTGGGATCCTCATAGGTTTGCTGCTGAGGTTCTTGGAAAATACTTTAGGCACAACAACTTTTCGAGCTTCATTTGCCAACTCAACACATATGTGAGTATCCTTCTTCAATCATACCATTTGCTTTGTCTCCTGTTTTTCCATCTTCATGTAGACTTCTTTAATTATTTAATAATGTTTTGCCTAGTGTATGTGCTTTTGCGAATTGTTTCTTTTTGAAGTGGCACTTTTTACTGTTATATTAAGAGTTCTCACTCTTCTTATGTGCACTGTAGTACATAAGTTGCAAATCAAAGCAAGAAAACTTGAATACCAAATGAACTTGCCTACTAGTATTAGTATAGATGTATGTGAGGTATAATATTCTGCATATCTTATAAAATCTTCTCTTTGCTGTTGTCGTGTGATCTGATATCATGGTTCTTTCTTTGTCAATCTGTTTTTCCTTTAGTGACATGGGATGAATAACTAGAATTTTGAAATTAGAAAAGAATGAGACATAACTGATTGATGCTGTTATAACATTTTAGGGGTTCAGAAAGATCAATTGGGATAGATTGGAATTCCAGAATGCGTGGTTTCAAAAAGGGAAGAAGAGTTGGCTAAAGAATATTAAGAGAAGAATTCAAGGAACTCAAAATGCACATCTATGTAAGCCATTAGAAATCGAAGGACAATTGAGTTTGTCTGGAAAGCAAAAAAAATTTGAAAGTCTAATGCAAGAACATGATGCGTTGAAGGTGGAAATAATGAAGCTGAAAGACATGGAAGAAAATTTAGTGAAAGAAATAGAAATCCTTGAGAAACAAGCCCAGTGTATTACATCCAAGCGACAAAATATGCTAAAGTATACGATCCATGAACTTCTGATAAGAAAAAAAAAGCTGCAGAACAATGATGTTGCAAATGAACAGGGATCAGGTGGAAGACAAAGCATTGAGAGCTCAGTAGAGCTCCTGGTTGAAGGGGGAACATCTCATGGAAGCCGGAAAAACTCTCCTAGGGCACAATCAGGTACGGGAAAGACTTTTTCAAATGTTGACTTGAGCACTGCTGTTCAGGAGGAGGAGGATTGTACTGTTTCCATGGGAACATTTTCTAATTTCTATACTACAGTATACTCATCGCTAGAGAAGCAGCTAATGGATGATATAAGCTGTGAGAATGTGCCTGAAGAAGAAAGAGCAAATCTTCGGCAAAATGAAGTCATCCATTTGGAGGATTTGATTGAAGGACCGGCAGATTGGAATGAGTTTGCTAAAGAAATAGGTAACAAATCCAGGAGTTAGGAGTTCAAGAATTGATTTTACTGGTATTACCTGGACCTTTAATTTCTTTTTCACAATTGAGATATCAGTTTCTCTTAATCACATTTATCTGCTATTCTATGTCAGGTACCTCATCATGGTGTTTCACTGGATTGCCATAGCTCTTGCAAAACCAGTTCAGGAGCAAATCCCTCTATAGATATCAGATGATGTCCAGCTTTTATTCTATCTTTCTTTTTCTTTTTTTCTTTGTCCATCAGACTATTTCAACTCATTCACTACTGACTTTGTCAGACTTCTTGAGACCTGTATTACTTCAGTTTGTTTTAAAGGTAAAAGATGTCTTGATCAATTGAACTACATTTCTTTCTAGTTTGTTTGGATGCCTTGCTACTGCAAAGGTTTGAACACAGCAACGACCTCTAAACATGGTTTCAGAGTGCCTTTTATTTGGAACAAATTTTCTTCCATTAGTCTGTTTACAATCTGGTCTGGATTTTATTTTTTACCACAATAACACCAGTAAATGAAACCAGAACTTTACTTCAAGTGTTAAAGCTACTAAGCTTGCACTTGTATCCTATACGGAAAGAGAGACTGCACTGTAGTTGCATCACATATTCTCTTTGGAGGAATTAAGTTGTTTTCAATTGAGAAATCCTTATGTTTCTATATGTTGCTTTACTGTTGTTATAAAAGCTCCCATTTGACAAACAAGGAAATGTTCCAAATGCAAGGTTTGTTACCCACTGCAGTAAACATTCTGAAACAAGATTTTCTGGGAAATGGGCCAAATTCTTAAGTTAATTGTGATTATCTCTCATTATCAATTAGGAATGGAGGTAATCACTATAAACGGATGAATGATTTTATCTCTTTTCCTATATAGAAATGGTTGTTAATCTTTCACAGTTTTTTCTGTCACACTAACAGAAGTTGTACTCATTTGCCAAAACAAATAACAGGAGTTTCACATATCATCATTCCTCCTTGTCTTAATTGCATATCGATGTGCCTTGGATTATGAAAAAGACAACCAATTCATCCTTAAAACTAAATAATGACTAGATGGATCAAAATTCATACCATATGTCTCCTTTCTTTTCTTCAATTTGTTTCCTCTCAGATTCCAAAATGCTTCAATCTTGTAACAGCATCAAAGTTAATTTACATGACACTTTAAGGAACAAGGCCGGTTATGGCACAAAACTTAGCTACATCCTAGTCGCTTGTTTTCGAATGATACTTGGAAAGGAAAAAAAAGTAGACGAGGTAGATTGCTGATCTATATAAGCCTAGAGTACACTAATGCAGCTTCTATTAACAACTCATTTTGAAGTACAAGCACACCAGAAACATGCTTTAAAATTGATGTTGTCCTCCCCCCACTTTGATTCTTAGATGAACAATCAAGGCCACTCAAATATGGAGATAAAAATCAGATTGTACTTTGTTACGAAATAAGTTGAAAGAGGAATATATTCTTGGTGAATAACGCAGTGATATAACAGTATTAGACTCGTTCTTGCTAAGGTTGGTAATTGAAAGATAGTGAATAGAGAGTCATGATTTCACCAGAGGGGGACTAACCTTTTTGATGAAATTTTACTTAAGAACAGCCACCGCATGCATTGGCAGTTTGTTTAGCCCATTTGAACATCTTTCAACTTAAAACAATATTGACTACTACCTCATGGAATGCAAAACAACTCGTCAAGATACAATGGAAGTACGTGGTGGAGGAATAGCCGGAAATGGTGGGATTGTTAGGCCATCTTCGCTACCCTCCAAGCAGGCCTCAGAGAAGATGAAATTCATGAAGGGAGTGCATGGTTTTACTCCGCCCCCCTTCTTGACGAAGACCTTTCAAATGGTGGAGGATACAGAGACGAACAACATGATTTCCTGGAATTCTGACGGTACCAGCCTAATAGTCCGGGACCATCTCAAATTTGCTGTAGAGGTTCTACCAAAATATTTCAAGCACAGCAATTTCTCAAGCTTTATCTACCAACTCAACAACTATGTGAGTTTATGCATTTCAGATTATTGCATACCTTTTAGAACAAATCCTTTTTCATAGCATGGATATCGTATTTTTAGATAATTTTTTTTATCATCATTAGAAAGTCTCTGTAAGAATTTGTTATGTCTATCACAACTCGTGAACCTAGGTAAATGACTTTTCTTATACTTATGCTTGCTACTTTTGCTCATGCTTTGTGTTTGCAGTTTGAATGTTAAATAAATTCCTCGTTGAGACTCGAATTCAACAACAATTGGGATCCTCCCTCCTAATTTTTGATTGTTTGCTTTCTAAACTTAACAGGGATTCAGGAAGATTGGACTGAGGCAATATGAATACGAGAATAAATGGTTTCAGAGAGGGCAAGAAAATTTTCTAATGAACATTAAAAGGCGAAATAATGAAGATCCAACAATCAGGAAAAGACGAGAATCGAGAGAACAACACGTAACGGCTGCAAGGCCTTCAATGGAGGCAGAGCTGGAAATTTTCGAGGATCACATGAATGCACTGAAGGAAGGAATCATAAGATCAAAATATCATATAGGGAAACTTGAGCATAGCATAGCAACCTTCAAGAAAAATATGAAAAGAATGGAGGCTAAGTCAAAAGCATTGATCAAGGTCTTAGCCAGAATATTCAGCCCCACCTTAGTTGAGGAGATAATTCAGCGTGT
Source organism: Coffea arabica (assembly GCF_036785885.1). Classification (NCBI taxonomy): domain Eukaryota; kingdom Viridiplantae; phylum Streptophyta; class Magnoliopsida; order Gentianales; family Rubiaceae; genus Coffea; species Coffea arabica. Next base: position 10,677,223 of record NC_092313.1, on the reverse strand, counting down.
GGAGGAAGAACCAGAACTTGAAATCCTTCAGACCATGAAGAGAAGAAGAGTGATTCTACCACAAAGCTCTAAAACCACAACAAAGTCCACGGATGATGGAGCTTGTGGCATGGACCAAGATGATCAGGAGGCAACCACTTCAATGGCAGAATAAAAAAAAAGTGCTAATCAGAAACTATGGAAGAGGTTCATGGGAGATGATTCAGTTAGCGAGGATGAGTCGGAGCAACAACTGTTGAAGCAACACTCGAGGATTGATATGGGATTCGATGATTTGATGGTATCCAAGATTGTGAATGCCAAGGAGCCTAATTTGGACGTGGAGGGTGAAGTTGCTGTTGACCTCTGGACGTGATTATTTGTTTCGCAATCGTGTGATCTTCTTGCCTTGCTTTCCATTTTCCATCTCACAATTGACTTACTTTTCAAGTTATTGAATCGTTAAACAAAGTTTCATCAATGTTCTGTAGGGTTTCACTTGGTGCAACATTAAGAAGATGAGAGAAAGCAGCTGCTAGAAGAGTTGATGCAGCAGAATTCTCTTCTTCTTTTGGCTACTTTTATTTGCAAGATATGCATTTGATATTTGTAGATTGGGGTATCCCTATTTCGACCTGTGTTTGCAGCTTTTATTTGGAGATATTACTGGTTTGTAAAACTAACTAGTTACGTTGGAAAACATCTGTGGTGATATTATGCTAGCGACTGTTATTTATTAGTGTAATAAGCAGATATTGATGGTTGTTACTGCTAAATTTGAGAAATTATGAGTCTCAAATTCTTTCAATCAGCAGAGATGGCTACCTAGTACTTATTATTACTGGATGATGTCGATGCTTGATGCTGCTAATCTTGAGTAGTTGTGAAGCTGAAGTTTTTTTTTTGAGGTTCTTTCCAATTATTATTTCACGCAAAAGGCTGGTTTTGGGCCTTTTTGGCTGATAAGGAATATGTTGCATCAAAATTTTGTATGTTTCAAAAATGTACAATACACAAAATTGTAATCCCAGCAGAGTGATAGATAGATAGTATTTGGGTATTACGTGTAAGGCCCTACCCCCTAGACATCGAGTAAGGGGGAAAGTGGGATTGCTAAGAAGTCATCCTCTTCCAGCATAAAAAGATTAGTTAGGCACAGACACTAGACATACACACAGAAATTGAAGAAAAAGTTAGCCTGTTGGTTGGGGGGGGGTTGGTGGTAACATGGGGTTCTTAAAGCTTTGGAGACAAAAGATAAGAGGGGTCTCTATTCTAATCAAATGATGCATAAGAACAGCCATCTACTTCGGGTTCTTGAGAAACAACAGGTTTATCTTTATTGTTCATTAGTGATGTCAATTCCCCCCTTTTTTGGTCAAGTACTAGGCTTCATAGACTGGTTGATCTTATCCTCCATATTCAATATGGGATGAGAAGTGGCATACTATATCTTTACCTGATGCCCCCACACACACTCACACAGAGACTTGCTAAATTTTTTAAGAAGGGCTGCATGGGTCCAAAATTTGTTGACTTTGGACGAGAAAACTGAAAGTGTTAATTCATCTGTTTTAGAATTTGTTAGTAGCACCAAATTAAGGTTCTTTCTTTTTCAAGAAAATCAATTTGCATAAAGCAAAGCCCCAATGACTAGCTTTTGGTGGAGATCATAAGAGGTATATTGAGGGGTTCTACATAGAATTTCTCCATACAAAAAAAATGGCGATTTTGTCAAAAGTGAGATTAATTTCTCCTTAATCATTTGGTTTTCCCTCTAGTTTTTTGAGGAAAAATGGTAGCTCAGCTCACATATAATTTGTAAATTAATGTTAACCTTTGCTGTAAATTAGCAAGCATTCATGTTATCATTACTTTATATGTGATTCTATTGAAGATTTTGTCTTATAAATCGTAGGTGCACTTTGACCCCACTAACAACTAGGTCATCTTTGTCTTCCTTACCCTGAAATTTGATCTCGTAATTAATTCCACATAATACAAAATTAGTTTATGATTACATTCTTGAATTGATGAAACAATTGTTGCTTTGAAAGAATAAGTATCATCATCTTACTTTACATCATTTATCCATCAAAAAAACTTGGAAACTAGAGGGAAGGTTGGTGTAATTTACCCTTCTAATTAAGATTGATAATTTGAGATGCAATTCTTGGCCAAATGATTTATGCTAGTATATCTTTAGAGAAATTTCCCTGCATCACTAACAACAGATTTTCACTCCACCTTTCACTTTTCTCACTTTTCACTTTTCTAAAGTAAACAGAAGAATCAAATACATAAAATCAATCCAACTAATTCACTTATAATTAAACTCGAGTAATGGATATAAACAAGCAAATCTAGGTTGGCAATTGGCAAACCTTAAACCAAAATTCTATCGACCCCTTCGTTTTAAATTAGGGCCTTTTTTTAAAAAAAAAAAAAGACCCTTTTCACAATAATTGTCGGATGATTCGTTTCTTGAATTTTTCTTTTTATCTGTTTTTTCTAGAACAAAAAACAGGGTACCATGAGGTCCATGACCATCTATTGAGATTCAAGACAAATATTAAAGTTGATGAAAGTTACACACCACTGACCTCGTGGGGTTGAGGGAATCACGTGATCCCCTCACGTGACTAATAATTTTTATTGATGAATGAATGTACTCAAAACAGCGCGTGAGTGCCACCTTGTGCATGATTCTATCTCTTTTCCATGATTTTCCTCTTTTTCTTTTCTCTTTTTCACCACTTTTGGCTAAAAGGTTTTCTCTTCCAAGGACTTCGAGAAATTGAAATGCATTCCTGTTTATGTAGTTTTCAAGTTTCTGTGGAGGACAAGATTAACACGACTAGGGTTGCAAACGGTCAACGGCTCGAGTCCGAACTCGACTCGATTTCGAGCAATATCAAGTTCAAGACGAGATCAAACTGATTCAGTCGAATTCGAGTTTAAAAATATTCAATTTATCTCGAGTCGACTCGATTATATATATATATATAATTTTAATAGTAAAATTATATTTATATTTTATTATTTGTTAAGAAGAAATTATTATTTTATTCATTTTTTAAAAATAAAATAATTATTTTTTAATTTTTTTAAGTTCGAGCTCAAGTTTTACATTTTGATCTCGACGAGATCAAACTCGAATTCGAATTTCATAAAACTAAGTTGAAACTCGACTCGATTCCGCTCATTTGCACACCTACACGACTATAGGATTTAATTGTTTATAAACGTTACAATCTTGGTATATTTGGATAGGAGATTATTTAAAATGTTATTTGAAATAATTACTACAACACCTTTTTTATGATTTGATGTATATAAAATAAAAATATCATTGAGAAAACAAAAAAAAACTGAAAACGTGTTTGTAATACAAATAAATAATTTTTTGTAAATAATGCCAATCCAAATATAAAGTTATGAAAGGATAATGTACAGTTTTAGATATGTTTAAAGTTTTAGGATAATGCCAATACAAATATAAAGTTTTTCCTATGATGTTTTAATGAGTTTATTATTTCTTCTTCTGTTGCGCCTTTCACCTCATTATGTTGTTTTCTCTTTCAGCAACAATAGAAATAATCGTAAAAAAAAAAAAGAATTTGTCCATTACATGTGTTGGATAAATTAATGAGAGGAATTAAAATCTGTTGGGTGTAAACTTTTTTTTTTTTTTCCGAAACAGAAATAACACACACAATCAACTAATTTAGACAAACGCAGGAGCAAACGAGAAATCGGCCCGAAAGCAATATGAGAGGGTGTAAACTGATATGATGAATTTTGAGTGGCGTGGTTAGCATGAGAATATAATAATCCGCCTTTAAACTTAAAGTCAAAAGGCGGAGTAATGGAGTCTAACTTAGAGTATAGCCTTTTTAGTCTTTAGGCAAAACGGCTCCAACCCATCTCCTAAAGGCGCACTAGGAAAAATCACGCCTTCTGTGCCACCCAAAAAGGCTTAAATTATAAGAAAAAAAAGAAGCCCATGCGTCACAGGGCATTTTGATTTTAGAATTTACTTAGTCTTATTATTCTAAATGATTTTAGAATTTGTGAAGTTTTAGAATATATTTGGATTGCATATTTTTTAAAGAAAGACTATTGTAACACTTATTATGAAATCTAATATATGCGAGATAAAATGATGATTTTCAATATACACAATAAACGGAGTAATTGATGGCAAATTAATGGAAAAATTTTTTCTTCAAAAAATGCAATCCAAATAAGTCCCTAGAATTGTAGTAACGCTTTAATAAATTCTTGTTCATAAATCCAAGTTAACGCCTTCATTTCAGATTTGGAGTTCTTCAAAAATCGAACTGAGTTGACCGATCCTGATGGGCCACTACTAATCCAACTGGGATGCCAGCTGCTTATTAGTCACCCCGTCATAAATAACTGATACACATGAGAGCAACTAAGCAGCAAGATTGAAAGTCAATCCCTCACTTTTGCACTTTCTGGGATTAATTTACAGGATGAATATTAATGGAGGAGATTCCAACCCCTGGCTAGTAGTTAGAAGCGTCTTAAATGGTTTCTGAAAGCATTTGATGATACTTTTGCAGTGAAATTTTGGGAATATTTTCCAAAATAAAGGGTTGTAAATTGTAACTTGTACCTATACATGTTTGGCAATCATTTATTTTGTCTATTGATATTCAATTTGGAAGAGTCATGGATTTTTTCTTTTTAAATATTACTAATCATGAGTTGTTGGGAGAATCTAATATTCTTACTTTGTCAAACATTTTGATTGATTAGTGATTGATTTCATAACTGCAACATACACACAATCCCTAGATTTTCTTATGTTCTAGATCATCAACGATTATGACAGGGGCAAATTAAACGTTTGAGGAACCCTACATTTGCAAGGCCCTTGAAGCCATCCATCTTATCCAACATTTTGGTGTTGAGGAATGCTCTTACTTTTTTCCTTACATGAACTCAATTACGAACATCGGATCGTAATTACTCATGAAAATGTGCGAAAATTTCAGAGTTTTTTATCGTGAGTTTAAAACCTTTCACTTAAAAAAAAAAAAAACTCAGAACTTCCTTTCTATTCATGAATTTTTGTGCGAGCCTCAAGAGTTGATAATCTGAGAGCCTCAAGGGCTCATAGTTCTTCCCCCTCTTGACCAACCGAAAATGTGACAGTTTCTTGGATGCTGGCATAATAAATGTACTTGTTAGTTGCTATCGCTTATTTTCTTTTGATAATTCCTTCTTTTTTTTTTCGATATACAATTTAATTTCAAGGAATTGAGGAAGTTTCTACTGAACTGAACCTAAAGAGAATCAAAGATACCTCATCCACGCAATTACACTGCAAAATAGAAAGAGTTGAGTCGGAGTTTGAGTCAAGTTTGAACAAACTTGGCACTGTCGAGCCAAACTATATTTTGGCTCATTGGCTTTTCAAGCTGACTCAATTCTATATATTTTTACTAAATTTTTTATTAGATTCAATTGGATTCAAATTCAAGCTTGAGTCTTATACTCGAGACCTTGATTGATTTAAAACTCAAATTTGAGTTGAATTCGAATTAATTCTAGCCAAAGCTTGACTTGGTTCCATTCTTTTGCAGCACTTAGATTACAAGAATTCTTTTCTTTCGTTTTAAGCAAAAAGAAAGAAAGAAAACTCGTTTATTCAACCACAGTGAAAATTGCAACCCTCTCAAAGTTGCAGTTTGGCTTTGTTAGTAAATAAGCCTAATATTTGCATTTAGTTGTTGAACCATGAGTTTCTAAGCTAGATCTTCTAATCTCACATTTATTTCTTTTCTTTTATAATGTATTGTATTACCATCAGAGGCTAGAGTCAGGTAAACACTTTCTTTTTTTTTTTTTTTTTTGGGGTTTCTTTTTCTTTCTGTGATCTTTGGAAATTTTCTTGATTGACCCATTGTTAACTCTTGCGAAAAAATGCACGTGGCAGCAAATAAGAGAGAAGGGTGGACAAATCACACACCAAAGTGTACGTTGGGTTCCGCTGCCATGTCAGACTTGTCAGTTTGCCACTGCCAGCTTAAGCTAAGTACTTAAGATGGGATTCTTTAATCAATTATTTAGAGCTTTCTTTCCTAAATTATTGTGCATAATTACTGCTCCCCTTTAATAAATTATGCTTCATCTCAGTTCTCCCACACTTCAATGCCTTTAAGAAAAGCAGAAAAAAAAATTTCAAGTATACCTGGTTCTTTTTTACTTTTTGCTTGTCTATATCCATAATATGCAACAAGGAGTGGTTAAGTTGTGCTACCCCTTAAGTACGGTCTTGTAGCCTTATTTATCAAATGTGGGGTGGCCCAATAAATTTCTAGCATTCAGCAATCAAGAACGCAAAAGAGGTAAGAAAGTGAAAGCTCAAAGCTCCACCCTTTTGTTCATGGCCTCATGCATCCCCCACTCAATCATCCACTTCTTACTTGTATAAAAAATTATACTTGCATTGATTTCATAGCTGTCAACTTATAGCATAATTTGTGTGTGTAGTTTTTTTGGGCCTTTTTCTTTTTGTTCTACTGTTTCTCTTCTTCTGATTTCTGAGGTAGTCTTGAGTAGTTGTAATGGTAAGTAATTATGTTTCTTTGTTTTTGTGGTGGATCTTGAGTTTCAGTTATTGGGTAGTGCTTCTTGTTTTCTAATTCTCTTTGTGTTGGGGTTGGTTTTGTTTGCTTTAGGGGAGAGGGAGGGGGGGAGGAGGTGGAAAGGGCCATATCAATGCTTGAGATACTCATGAAATTTTGCTGAGTTGCTGCATTAAGTACTTGTCATTCATGAATATCTGTCAGAAAGGTTGCAACTTTGGGATGAAAATCCCAGCATGAGGTGTAAGCGTCTCGGTAATTCATTTCAAGATTTGGCTGTCATGTTAGTATCATTTCTTTGAGTGTGGAGTATTCCCAATTACTTGGTACTCTTTGATGTTTCCATTTTTCCTTTTGCATTTATTAACTAATTTTAGAGAATTTCCTGGAAAACAAATATATAGTCTCAGTGATGCTGTCTAAACTTTGGTATTTATGTTAATGAATCAGAACCAGCTGTGGAAAATGGATCCGAATATAAAGAAAACCAAGAACTCAGCAGATTCGGCGAACTACCCTGAGGCAATTCAGTCACCATCCCAATTTCCAGATGAGGTCTTAGAGAAAGTCCTCTCTATGCTGCACTCCCACAAGGATAGAAGCTCAGTTTCCCTCGTCTGCAAAGATTGGTACAATGCTGAGCGTTGGAGTCGGACCAAAATATTTATAGGCAACTGCTATTCTGTCTCTCCTGAGATTGTTGCCAGAAGATTTCCAAGAATTAAGAGTGTGACTCTCAAGGGAAAGCCTAGATTTTCGGATTTCAATTTGGTTCCACAGAATTGGGGTGCTAATATTCATGATTGGCTTGTTATGTTTGCGAAAGTTTATCCCCTTTTGGAGGAGTTGAGACTAAAAAGAATGACTGTGAGTGATGAGAGCTTGGAGTTCTTGGCTATGTCATTCCCTGGGTTTAAAGCACTCTCATTGCTTAGTTGTGATGGTTTTAGTACTGATGGGCTCAAATCAATCGCTACTCATTGCAAGTAAGAGTTCTTTTACGTGTTTTTCCCATTTATTTTTCTGAGTTTCATGTTTGTTGGACTAGGATCAGGTATTTATTTCGTGACTTATCTGGGCTCTGTTTGCAGTGTGTTTATGCAAACTGTGTTATGATTGATTTAAAGATTCAAGATCTGTTATTTGAGTGTCTTTCATGTGCTTGTTCTACGTGTATTCAGATTTGATTTATGCTTTGTTGTTTATGAATCATCTACAGTTCCCTCATTGATTTTTTTTTCCCTTGAGAATGGACTTAGGAGAATCTGATCACTGGAGGGGGAAAAAAGTAATTACTCTTTAGGGTCGAGTTTCTCTCTCTCTCTCTCTGAGTGTTCATGGACCAGAAAAGTTGAGAAAATTGTTTATGGTTTGATATGTATAAATTATCTGGGAAAGTTTTGGAGGAGATAGATAGGAGGGGGTTTTTGTTTTCTTGCTTTCCCTGTACAAAACAGAGTAGTAGTAGTGGAAGTTGAGTGCTTCTACTTTATGGGTTCTTTTTCTCTTCCTTTTGCTGTTGATTTCTGGATGTGACGTTTGACCTGTTGAGGAGCATTCAATGGATAGATTGTCCTTGATACCATAATTTATACAGATACGGTCATTCTCACTGTACAAGGCAAGCCGCATTTGCCTTGAAATCCGACAAGCTATTTATTCTTTGCTGGAAAAGTTGTCTTTTTGGCTGAGTTCAGATACCTCCATTTCAATACAAATGTTGGTCGTAGAAATGTTGATATGCAAAGATCTTTGCTCAGTTATTTGGTCCAAATCTGTATGCCAAGGCAAGTCTGCTTACTGCCCTGAACAAATGGAGTTCACAAGTCAAAATGCTGTCAACCTGGAAGATGAAAATTCTATCAGGATACTTTGGATGTCTTGTAATTCATATTAGCAAACCTGGAATTTTTACATAGCAATTGATTATTCGATATTCTTTATTTTCATTGATATTTCGTTGCATCTTGTTGTAGGTTTTGGTATCATTCTGTCTGAGGAAAGACCTTCTCTTTGTACTTATATTCTTTTTTTCTTATGAGTGTCTTTTGCTGCTGAAAAATCAGAAGGATTAAAGCAACTGGAAGTTATTTCGCTTTTGATTATCATTAGAGGTTTTACCAAATTAGTTTGTTACCACTACGTGGTTTCCACTGACATTCATTTTCATGGCTAAGAAAGAGAACCACGCAGGAAATTCAGTCTTGTGAAGCATATGTAGTTTAGTAAAACTTGGATCTACTCATAATTGGCAATTTGGCATCTTGTCATTTTCTTAGAAAATGCTCCACGTCTTCTTCAGAACATGAGTCAGCATTAAAAATTATCAACCTCGCCTCAGATATTCCATATTACAAATTCTGACTCGTCAATTACTTCTGCATCATTCTTTGGTGAATTTCATCAATCAAACTGAACATTCTTGTACATCATATACTGCTCTTCAACTTTGGTGTTTCAACAGTTTATCTTCTTTTATGTCCAGATCTATCTTTTTCCCTTGATGATCCTAAAGCCTTCTTTTTTTTGTTCTTTTCATTTTCTTTTTTCCCTCTCTAATGAGAATATAACTTGTAATTTGGCTTGCAGGAAACTAACTGAGCTGGACATACAGGAGAATGGGATCGATGATGTTAGTGGAAGTTGGCTAAGTGCCTTTCCTGATAACTTCACATCACTGGAAATACTGAACTTTGCCAGCCTGAACAGCGAGGTCAGTTTTGATGCCCTTGAGAGACTTGTCAGTAGGTGCAAATCTTTAAAGGTCTTGAAGGTCAATAAAGGCATTGGCTTAGACCAGTTACAGCGCCTACTTGTGCGGGCACCTCAGCTTATGGAGCTTGGTACTGGTTCTTTCCAGCAAGAACTCATGTTTCGCCATTGTATGGAGCTTGAGAATGCATTCAGAAACTGTAAAAACCTGCAAATCCTCGCTGGATTATGGGATGCCTCTTACGTCTATCTCCATGTTCTATATCCAGCTTGTTCCAGTCTGACTTTCTTGAATTTGAGCTATGCAACCCTTCGTAGTGATGAATTCACGAAGTTAATTGCTCACTGCCCTAACCTGCGGTGCCTCTGGGTAAGAAACTTTGCGTTTGAAGTTGCTTAGAATCTGCACAATCAGTTCCTTTCATTGGATCTGTTAAAACTGCAACACTGAATGAATGATCAAGACTGGAGGATTATCGAACATAGTAATTGCTGACATCATGAAAACCATGAACAATTTCGTGTTCAGACATTGGCCAAGTGAACAATCTTCTCTACCAGTCACCAATCTGAACTATCAGCACAAAATATAAAACTTTTTAAAGTCATTTGTATAAAACTGAGCTTTTCTATTACACAATCCCTCATGTTTTCAATGTGTTCGTCTTGCTGATGTCTGATACAGTAGTGCACAATTTGTCTACTTCTTGATGATTTGTTTGAGAGGTTTCTTTTTACTAGTATCCTTATTTTTTTTCATACTTGTTGCTTGGGAGATGGGAATGCATTGCCCCTGAAGCTCAGATATGCACATGTACTCTCTGTTCATGACATTTCATATATACACCTCTGACAAAGCTTAAATTCACTTATATGCTTATGCTGAAGAAATTAGTTGTTTAACTTAGAAAACCTCAGTGCTTACTCTGAGTTGAATATAAGACTGTTAAAACCACCAAATTTTCTACACGTGAAAAAGATAAATTGAGATTTGTTGCTTGGAGTACACTGAATATGCTATGCTCATGGAATTTGCATTCTCATATGTGAATGCTCTGATACAGGTTCTTGATACTGTTGAAGACAAGGGACTAGAAGCTGTAGGATCCTGCTGTCCCTTGCTTGAAGAAATCAGGGTCTTCCCTGCACATCCTTTTGATCAAGATATCAACCATGGCGTGACTGAGTCAGGTTTTCTGGCTGTTTCTCATGGGTGCCGCAAACTCCACTATGTTCTCTACTTTTGTCAGCAGATGACTAATGCTGCAGTTGCAACTATAGTGCAGAACTGCCCTGATTTTACCCATTTTCGTCTCTGCATAATGAATCCAGGCCAGCCAGATTACCTGACAGATGAACCCATGGATGAGGCTTTTGGTGCTGTGGTAAAGACTTGCACTAAGCTTCAGCGGCTTGCAGTTTCAGGCCTCTTAACTGACCTGACATTTGAATACATTGGGAAGTACGCTAAGAATCTTGAGACTCTCTCGGTGGCTTTTGCTGGCCGCAGTGATTGGGGTATGCAGTGTGTGCTTGGTGGTTGTCCAAAGCTGAGGAAGCTTGAAATTAGAGATTGCCCATTTGGAAATGCTGCACTACTGTCTGGGTTGAAGAAATATGAATCAATGCGTTCGCTCTGGATGTCAGCATGCAATGTAACAATGAATGGTTGTCGTTTACTTGCAAAGGAGATGCCAAGATTGAATGTAGAGGTCATGAAAGACGAGGAAGATGATAGCCATGTGGACAAAGTTTATGTATATCGTTCTGTAGCTGGGCCAAGAAGGGACGCCCCACCATTTGTTCTTACCCTGTGAGATTCTAAGGTAATCAGTTCTTGGTCATCTTTTTCTTTGAAGGTATGTGCATGTGCATCTGGTTTGTGATTTTTTACAGCAGACTCGTACATATTCAAGAACACGTGTTAAGGTTGGTTCATTAGTTCATTGGCTGGGGCAATCCCTATTCTGATATCTGCTGTGTCCATAATCATATTGGACATATCCTGGATACGGCACTTTTACACTAGCAGTGAAGCCTTGATAATTTATTGAACATGTTATAAAAAACTCTTGTTGTCAATGCATTGGAATAAAAAGATGTGCTTCTGGAGAGTTCTGCTAGTTACCTTGATAACTTTGATGTTATTGGATCTTTGAAACAATCTGGTTGCCTCATCTCCAAGTGAAAATTGTAAAAATTTGCTGGCATTGCATATGTGGTACCACATGCCCCATGAGTTTAACTATGTGATAGGATATCAATAAATGGGTTGAAGCAACACAGGAAAAAAAAATAATAAAAAGGTTGAGCCAACACTATGGCGTTAGATAAATTGTATAAGCCGAGTCCTGAGTATAATATGCTCTTGAATTTGCTATATTAAAGAAAAGCTGCCAAACCTGGCTGACAGTGTTGGAGCTTTTTCCTCTTCAGTCACACACATCTAACTTGCTGTGAATTTGGATATAAAATATATTCATATTCAGCTGACAAGTTCAAAAGCCTGTATTGAATGTCCCTGGTATCTGTGCCCGGGGTAATCATCTTCTCTTGCACTTTGTGCTGTCAGTTTCCCCATAGGCTGTTCATGTTATTTTGTTAGTTTCCCCATAGTTTTTGAGGCACGAGCAAAAAGTAACAAGTCGTGCATGCAGGGTTTATGCAGGTTTACGATGAATAACTTCCTAGCAGTCTTCCAGCTGGGATCTGATTATTGAATGAATGTTATAGTAGTGGTAAAGAAACTAAAAAAGTCCTAGTTCTTGACTGATGGCTCTTTCAAGTATATTATCTGTTCGCTTTGCATGGAGGAGCGGGATAACAACAAAAGGCAAGGATTGTGAGGCCCTCCTGCTTCAATTGCTGTGGAGTTGGTTGTACTTGCATCTGATGACTGAAGAATCATCATATATGCAAGCGCTCCAGCTATCAAGAAATGCAATCGACTGAGAAAAATGCCTTGCCTCTAGAGAGATAGATATATAAGGTGAATTCCAAAACCAAAGTGCCAAAATGAGCTACATCTTTAGAGGTGGCATGATCAAGACACAGGAATAGCCATTTCCCTTGAGCTTCTTCCCAGTATGTCATTCTAAAACTTCCAGTCCTTTTTGGCCCTCCTGTGTCGTGGTTTATTAATTTTCGGGGTGAGATCTTGTGCAGTAATTCCATTGTTGCTACCCTTATCTGCACTGGAATTACTTCCCCATTATTGTCACCCGGAGGAGGAGGATACTGTCACATAAAGAAGGAATAGTTTCTTTATTTATTTATGAAGATCCAATGCAACCTGTTCCAACTTCATTTTGTTGAAAACAACATACAAAATTACACAGAAGAATGCTGTCTATCCTTGTTTCATTTCCTAAAGACAGCCGGTAAGACAAGGACTAAATGCTGTTGACAGGAAGATACTAATTCATCCCCCCAAAAAATATATATATATACAAAAGACAAAAACCAGTTCAACTTTTAGTTTTGTTGAAAACCACAAACAAAATTACACACAAGAATGCAATCTTTCCCTGTTTCATTTCCCAAAGAAACTGCCAATAAGACAAGAACCTAAATGCTGTTGACTGGACAGCACTAATTCAACAATAAATAAATAAACACCGTAGCACTACTTTACTTGAGTGCCGCAGGGGTGTAAATTTTTCTCTCAAGCATATCATATGTGCAAAAATAAGATTTTTAATCTAAACAAAGATTATAGGACCTGTTTGTGTTTAAAAAAAATTTTTTTTTTTTTTACACCACCTGTGTAAGAATATGTAATTCTAAGAGTGTTAATAATTGTAGATGAAAAATGATCGGAGAAGTCCAAGTAGATCATATAAATTATCCATGTCCTAGGTCTTGAGAAGAGTCTGAGTGCCACTAGTGGATAGCCACCCAATGTATATCCCAAACCCCAACCAAATTGTTAGACCCAATAAGGGAGGAAGGCTTGTAGGACAACGGCCCACCAATGCTCCATCACCTTTTTTTTTTTTTTTTTTTTCTGGCAAGGGTGGTTACTGGGGATGGCGAGGTGGCGGTGGACGGCCGAGGACCCGGGGGGAGGGGGGGGCTGTGGAACTTCTATGAAGTACTTTTTCAAAAAAAAAAAAAAGAACTTCTATGAAGTAGCAAGCTTCTTTTGGTTTCTCTCTCCACCACAAGAATAAATAAATAAATAAAATTCTTTTGGCTTTTCAATATCAGTAGTTAAAGAAAAAGAAACCACTTGTAAGTGTAACCTGATTGGTTCTGCACAAACCCACTTTGGACAAACTTCAATATTTTTTTTTTGGTTTATAGAGAGACTTCAAACTTTACAAAAGGGGAAGGGAAAAAGGATTGGGATCGAGAATCAAATTAAGAACCTCACGATCACCTCACCTGATCAATTTTCCTACCAATTCAGTTGGATTATAATTTGACCAATACAGTTATTAACCTATATATAATATGTTTGGTTCTTCAACATTACCCATAAGTGATTAGGGAATGCTAACCGTTTAATTTGTGTGTATGTTTCTGTATGTGGTTGCACTGTTCAATTTCAAGAAAATTTTAAGCAATCTTTAGTATGGTAGGTTGCCTTGATTTGACCTTCTAGGCCAATAATAACCATTTATCTTAATTAGCCTATGAAACACTGTGCAGATCTCGTGGATGACCCCTAAGCTATATCTAGCATAAACCACCACAATGACTTGCGACCTAAGATGAAGACTGATCTAGCAGTTAAACACTATGCTAAGACCATATAATTGTTAGATATCAAGCAATTAAGAAGAAACAATCGTGTCAAATCACCTATCAAGATGTAGACCATAATAGAATCCGATCCTCCAATCTCAACTTTCCTGTATTATCTATCTACGGTATACATCTGTCTGTTCAACTTCAATCATGTCTGTGTTCACACTTAAAAAGGTATTGTTTCATAACTTGTAAATCAGGTAATTTGATATGATACCTATTGGTGCACCTGATTAAACAATGTTTAGTGTGAACTAGATTGGTCAGAGAGCATATGTGCAGGACATTCTATATGAACATGATGCTGCACAAAGTTGAGCTTCTTTTTTCGTTCGAGAATAAGCAGTTCCTACCGACCATTATACAAATATTGATCTATAGTATCATCCTAAATTCTAGAAACCCAATATATAGCCAACAGTTAGCAATCTGCAGTTTGGCAAATGGCAATTGAAGTCATGAAATGCACCATGCAGCAACCAAAAAATTGCACAACGCCAAGAGATTCATGGGTTTGGCTCATCTCGTCGCACAACTTCAAAGCTGACTAACTAGCAAATGCAAATGGCTGGTGGTTCCCTTGAGGCTTGAATGAAAAAGACTCGAGAGAGCGTAATAGAACACTAGTATATCCTCTTGCAAGTGTCCGTACCAACAATTGCAACAAGCCAACAGCCCTTGATCGGTTACATCATGGCAGCTAATTAAAGCACATTTTAACTAATTCCGAAAGTTTTTATTGCTATACCCTAGTATTTCCATTTTCTTCTGGCACTATTAATTGCTAAAGGAAACTCAGTTGATTTTTATTTCTATGACCAGTCCATCAGGCTCTCATCATCTCTTGATCTTCCGGGGAATTGTTGCTTAACAACTTTCTTGAGGATTTACTTTGAAGAAAAAAAAATCTAACACTTGGACAAATCCAAGCTTTAACAACCCCCAAGCCCTTTCTAAGTATTAGCTGTTGAAACAAATTCAAGCCCTTTGTACGGCAAATGATGATTGCATTATTTGGATCTACTTTTTCGTTGATTTTTTGCAAGCACTCATTTATAACAAATTCTCCTTTCTCTCTTTGTTTTTTTTGGCCCTTTGTTTTTCTAGTGGTTTTTGCATGATGAAGTTGGAGAATGCATATGAGCCTATGAAATTGTAACATGTAGTAGTTTTTTACTTCGAAGCTAAGGTATTTGGTAGCAGAGGATGTTCAGTTATGAATTTCGCTTCCTCTCCACTCAAAGGTGTCTTGAATATGATCACTGGATTTTTGTTCCATCTCTCACATATCGCCCTTTCTACCTAACCTTTGGATCCGCATTAAAAGACCACCACAGCATACAGTTGATGCAGCAAGCTTGTGCTTCTCCCCTCATAATTTCTTCACTATTAGACAACAACAGCTTGGCCCTTTATTTGCCTCACGTCGCAATCTTCGAAAATGAAAGATGTAAAGAGATGTTAAGGTAATTATACTCTGATGATTTGATTTTCGCATAATAATCATCTAGAAGAGAAAATCAAATTTCCTCCAAGTCGTGTGCAGTAGAATGCAGTATGTAGTAGTAATTGCTTCACAAGCAAATTCTTTCCGAATTTTACTTCGATAAAGTAATGCACGTGGCAGCAAAATGTTACCATAGAATGCAGTATGGTTAGAATAATAGAGTAAGCAAATGGGAAAAGAAATTAAGTTCAAATTAATCTAATGATTGGGAATAAGACTCTTAGTTGGATTTCAACAAACATTTGATGGATGAATTGGTCGGCCTGCACGCTTGCAAGTTAGAAAGCCCTTCAGGATAAGTTAACAAATAGAATTGATGCAGATGCTCCACTACTTTAGTCCAATTTGGCATGGCAGTAAAGTTATTCTTCAAAACTTTGTTAGAAATGCAATGCCGTAGACAAGAAAAGCTGAAAAGCTCTTTCTATAAAAATAACAATCCGTGACCAACAAAGCAATCCATGCTAATTTTGTCACTTAGTGAACACCATTAATTAGTAGTAAATTGGGCATCCAATCATATCCTAAATAGTACGTTTTCAATGTATGCTGTGTTTTGTGATGCCCGTTTTTCACCATTACTAAAGCCAATACTTGATTTGAATGTTTAGATATGCCAGATTACCAAAGCCAACACTTGATTTGAAGCAAACTTGACCGGTTAGTTCTGTTTATTTTTATCTTGTGAGGTGAGGATACAATACATAATCTTGATTTCCTAGTGAAAAGGTGAGGCACCGGAGCTTGGGGAATAGAACAAAGGGGCTTCACATGGTGGGGTGAGGTGGTGTCATCTCTACACTGAGGGGCATTGAAAGCTGCCCCCCCCCCCCCCCCTCTCCTTCCTTTCTTTGCCCTTTTCACCTAATCAAGAAGGGTGTCCTTATGAGGGTGGTCCATTGTCCCTCACGTTTTTCCCAGTTGAATGTTAATTGTCTTGCTTCGGCATCTTTCCTTTCCATACTTAGCCGTCACGCTTTTTGTGGCTTGGTATGTATGTGTATATAAATGATAAATCAAAGTGAACTTCAGCAGACCATTGCTGATATTTCCCAAATCAAGATTTTCTTTGACCTCTAATTTGCACTGGGAAAATGGCACGGGAAATTTGGACCAAATGCAAATTTGGCCTCACTATTTTGGGTATGGAATAGTTTTAACAGGTATTCTTCGCACCTCCGCAATACTTAAGAAGGAAGGAGTAGATTTTACTGCATTTCCTGCTGCACTTGTGTAGTGCCAAACTGCAGAATCCCCCGGATTCTGAGTTACTAATCATTCTTGAAAACCTGAATATATCATTAGTTATAACGTGCACGAAATAAATATTTTCCATCCCACGAAACGTCTCTACATTCATTAACCTTTGCAAGCCAACTCATGCCCGAAGAATCACTAGGACCTATACCATAAATCAGGAAAAGGTTTTGACAAACGTAATCTACCAGATGAATGAATACAACCAAAAGAACGTATACAAAATTTACATTAATACTTTCTTGATGATCGTAACAAATTTCAGCTGTACCGCTCTACTTAGGTAGTTTTTTTTTTTGAATCACCGTCAAACCACACGATGCACCACACACAGTATGAATTTAGGACAAACCTCATATTGAGGCACATTGATGGAAGGCAAGATTTGAACCCTTGACCTCCCACCCCACAATTAATATGGTGGTCAACTCCTCTAGAGGGAGTTGGTTGCTCTACTTAGGTAGTTAGGTTACATTAAAAAATTTTAGGAATTTGTTTTCTGGTACCAAATTCCCTATATATCCGTAGGATGTCTAACAGGTTCCTGATTATTTTAATTGTACAAAGAATTTTGAGGCAAAACAACAATGTCGCTTTCTTCCTTGTATTCTCTCTTCAAGACAGCTCACTAGTTTGGATTTTTTCTTTTCTTTTCTTTTTTTTTGGCCCCCCTGTCTTTTTGTTAAACTCAACGTCACCTTGTCATCAGTCCTAAACAACTTTCAACAATATGTTTAGGGTTAGGTATTAATCTGGCTTTAACTTGTACATGCCTATCTTATATATCAGTTATTATCACTCATGTAGCACCTAGCTTCACTGTCTCATCTTCGCCCATCTTCCCCAACAAGAATCCAAAACCCACAAAGATTGAGAACAAAATGGTTATACATTCCAGTTTTAGGATCAAAAAATTCGATGGGTAACGAAGATCCTTCATTATCACCATTCACCAGTCCCCCCTGCATCCCCAGTAATCAAGAACCAATAGAAAATGAAATGCTGGTTTTTTTTTTTGTTGCGTGAACTAAGATGATGTCAACCCCTTTTTTTCTCTACAATTGTGTGTTAGGAACTTAAATCTTGTTAATATCCTTGCTATATTATACTAACGTAACCAAATGATTTGGGGAGAGAAATAGATCGGATGGATCGTAAGAAGAGAATGTGGGTGAGACGTCTCGAACTCGGCCCCGTTTTCAAGCATTTAGTATATTTTTGTATCTCCAATTATAACTTAATTTATCCTCAAAAGAATGCCACTAAAAGGTAAGAACAAATAGTGCCATCTTTTTACTACTTTTACAGAAGTTATTTTTCTGTTAAACAACTTTACGCAAAGTTCAAAATAAAGAGAATAATACTTTCATCTTTTAGGACCAAAACTTCTTTTTCTAAAAATAGGACCAAAATATTAGATCGTGACAAGAACAATTAGGTAAATTAACCCATAGATGTCCTTCCATGTTAGACGGCAGAGAAACTTCCGATTCCTGCCATTTGCATATTTCTCAAACAAGTTGTCCTATTATTTCTCATGCTCATCCCTTAACTGTTGCAAACCCCTCAACTCAACCGACCAAAGCAACCATTTTAGGCTCACTAAATTTCATAATTTACCCTTCCAATTTCCCCTATTGATATTAGGCTCCCATACTAAGTATAAGGCCATAATAGTAGTTTCACCCTCCCGTCAGTTTCAGCTACATGCACTCGCTACGAGTACTGCAGATAAGATCCGGTATAGGAGACCTGGTCATTCTCTTCAGTTGATAAGATCCTTAACCCTTACTACACTCTCAACTGTCACCGGAATCTTGAATCCCCCGGCGACCGGAAAGAAATGAGCATCCCTTTTCAGCCAATGAGCAATTAGTACCAATATGGGTGAAGAGAGCAGAAGCTGCCTAGACACGAAACAAGCCGAAAATTCATCTGGATCATCATCATCATCAGCCCTGGAACAGAGAAGTATTGAGCATGCAATTCAGGTCATATCTTCACTGATTTCTATCTCTCATTCCATAAAAGTTTTTGCTGGAAAATGGCAATCTATTCGCGACAGGCTTGAAGAACTTCTTTCCAGCCTCACGGTTATAGAAAACTGTGATTCTATTGACAACCCTTCACTTGTTAGCACTCTCAAGGCCATATTTCATGCTCTTAAGGATTGTGATGATCTTGCAAAGAGCTGTTTGAGGCTATCCTTTAGTGGGAAGCTGCTCATGCAGAGTGATCTTGATATAGTTTGTGCAAGATTGAGCGATTATACTAAAAGTCTCTCTGATATTTACACTCTTGGATTGCTTACTCAGAATTATGCAATAGTTTTATCAAGGCCGAATCTTGGAGCTTCGAAAGATGACATGAAGCTGTATGTGAAGGACTTATTGTCAAGACTCAAGATTGGTTCTGCAGATATGAAGGTACAAGCTTTGATTTCCTTCAATGAAGTCATTCAAGAAGATGACAAATATGTCAAGATTGCGGTGGAAATCGAGAATTTTGTCGGTCTTCTAGTGAATTTTCTTGATTCACATGAGACTGAAATTCAAGAAGAGGCTGCAAAAGCAGTTTCTGTGATTGCAGGGTTTCAGGCTTACAGGGGAGTATTGGTTGGTGCGGGGATAATTGCTCCACTGATCAGAGTTTTGGAAAGTTGGAGTGAATCGAGTAAAGAATTTGCTGCAAGGTGTCTGCAGAAATTGACTGAGAATTCAGATAACGCGTGGTCAATTTCAGCTCATGGTGGGGTTACTGCCCTGATGAAAATATGCAATAATGGAGATAATTCTGGTGAATTAGTAGGATTGGCTTGTGGGGTGTTGAAAAATCTTGTTGGAGTAGAAGAAATCAAGAAATTCATGGTTGAAGAAGGAGCAATATCTGTCTTTATCAAGCTGATACGGTCTAGAGATGGTGCTGCAGTTTCACAAATAAGTTCAATTGATATTCTTCTAACAATGGCCTCAGGAGATGAATCAATTAGGCAAATAATTGTCAAAGAAGGTGGGGTTCGCGCACTAGTCCGTGTTTTGGATCCCAGATTATCATTCCCCTCAAAAGCAAGGGAGATGGCATTAAAGGGCATCATGAGCTTTTGCTTTTCCTCTGTCAATTGTTTTAACATATTGTTAAATTATGGTTTCTTGGATCACATCATGTATTTTCTTCACGATAGGGAGGTTTCACTCCAAGAATTAGCATTAAAGGCTGCATTTTGGCTGTGTGGAACGTCAGAGGAAGCAAAGAAAGCAATGGGAGATGCTGGATTTATGCCTGAATTGGTCCAATTTCTTGATTCTAAGTCATTGGAGGTGTGTGAAATGGCATCTGAAACACTCTATACAATGATTTTAGTACCCAAAAACAGAAAGAGATTTGTGCAGAATGAGCAGAACGTGGGACTTCTTCTACAAAAGCTTGACCGAGTGGAGATGAATTCAGGTAACAGAAAGTTACTGCTTTCCATTTTGATGTCACTGACCAGCTGCAACAGTGCAAGAAAGAAAATTGCAAATTCAGGGTACCTCAAAAAGATTGAAAAGCTTGCGGAGTCTGATAACTCAGATGCAAAAAGGATTGTCAGAAGGCTTTCCTCCAATAGATTCCGTAACATTTTTAATGGGTTCTGGAATTCCTGAACGTTACTTTTACTTCTTATTTATTAAAATTGTCCTGTACATCACCATTATATTAAGTGAGTTTCAGTTGTAATTTTAGGTAGATCTCCTTCTTACCCTTTTGTCTTCTGCAAAAAGAAAAATACGTGTACAACATCTATCTAGTTCATCGTAGCATTAATTATTTATAGGGTTCCATTGGAATGAGAATTTTGTATTAGGCCAATAATGCCTCTGAAGGGAAAAAGGGCATTTAAGTAGATCTTTTCTATGGTTTTGTGAAGGGCACATGGGAATGGCATGAAATGAAGATAATAGGCATGTGATCAGTAGCAATCAATGCTTTGTCTTCCTTCAATTTGTACGAAGAAGAGAGTGATGGATGATATGGGCATTTGGCTGGCTCAGTCCTGTAATTGCTCGTCTTTCCTTCCTCAGCCAGTGTCTCTTTCTTTCTTTCTTTCTCACTATGTGTTGTGCGTGTAAATAACGTGTGCGCTGCTCCTCTCTTCCCATGAAGAACTTTCGTCTTGAAGAGCCAATGCAAAATCCATCCAATCTTGTGCAAACTTGGCTTCTCGTCTCTGATTCAAACCATTTCAAGTGCTGGCCCGACATTGTTTCAGTATTAAAAGGCGAAAAGAAAAAGGGAATGTTTATCAACATTTTCACCAATTTATGAAAACAGCATCTGTGTTATAGACTTAATAGCGGTCAATAATAGAGTAGTAGTTCATTGTGAAACAACCATGGTTCAAAGTTGTGGTCGCAGTTGCGATCACGGTTCGGACCGTTCCATATCGGTTTCAGCATATTGATCACGATCTCGGCAAAACGTAAATTTTTGAAATATTTAACATTCTAAAAATTGATAAAAAAAATAATTAAAAAATTAGCGAAACTAATAAAAATTTAAGCTGACTCGGGATGAATCGAGACGACTCGACCGTTTCTATCCGTCTCGGAGACGTCTCAGCCAAGTTTTCGACGATTCATTATCTCGGAATCATATCATCCCGGTATCGGAGCCATTCCAGTGCCGAGTCTTTGAACCATGGATACAGCTGGTTTTAGTGCAAAATTCAGTGAATTATAGACACGATGATGAGGGAAACATTGGGGACCATCTTCTATGTCCACAAGCCATTGCAGTGAAGTTATTGGACCGGTTTGCCGGCCTTGTTCAAATGAAACTGCCCCCAATAGACCATATCTATAATCTATGGGAGTGGCGCAACTTTTCAAGTGAACTGATATCCATATGTTCCATGGATGTTAACAACTGTTATGTTGTTATGTTCACCTGCAGATTGAAACGACACAAAATCCTGCTCCTGCACAACAACACAAAAATATTTTCTAAACTTTCTTGACTTTTTGTTGCAAAGATTCCTTGCAAAATTTGATTAAACGGCGCATCACGGGAGGCTGTTCCATGTCGCATCAGAATGTTGTAGTGGAGCAGCAAGTTTCGTGCACGTCATCATTAACATGAATTTCTTGATAATATGATGCACACGATTTAGGAGTTAGACAGGCCCGAGCACAGGCTGAGGCTAATCACGGCTCCTTTTCAACAGTATGCGGTCACTTCTAGAGATTTGGCAAGTCAGAACCCAAGATTATCACTTCTGTTGTGTTGTTTACAGGGTAAAAAAAACACCCTTTTGTTGTTCGGGACGAGCTAGTGCTGTAATTCTTTTATTTGGTGAGATACGAAAAGAAAATTCCCAGTACCGAAAAGGGAGATAGTTCTTCTCGATGTCAGATTCAGGAGAATTAAAGAAAAAAAAGGACCATTTAGGAGATTCCACTGCTTATATGTCCAAATAAGCCGACAGAAAAATTGCTTAGGTGGTCTACAATAGCCTATTTGGTCATTCATCCAACCATTAATAGAAATGAATGAATAATGTCTATTGCTTTGGTGCAGGGGTTCTTCGACTCGCAAAATATCCTAGTAAATGATAACCACTTTTGACTTCTTATGACTCCACTAATCCACCTAATCCGCTATTTCATTTTTTTTATATATATAATTTAGAAATCAATCACATAATTATATTAGCTCGCAAATTATCAAATACACATGGTACCATTATTCTAATTTTCACCAGACTAGACTAGGGTATGCACAAAATCGCCTAGTAGAGATAAAACATGATTAATTTTCCATAAAAATTTTGATACTAACAAGGGACAATCACTATTTGGGCTGTCTTCATGGGAAAAGTGCCCAAAGCAAACTGAAAGTTTGGGCCTAACCCATGGGTGCAATAGACTATTGGACATTACTTGGGAATGGGCTGACTGTGGCCAGAAAATCTTTCCTGGCCGAATGGAATCAGCCCATTATTTTAGGACTCTCTGACCTTTTCCTTGCCTCGTTAGGAGTCCATGTCAGTGAAGACAAAAACTAAACTGGACACATGGGCTTGAGAGCAAATTGTGCTGATGTGAGAAATGGCCCAACAATCTCCAGCAACTCTTCTGACAAAACTTGCCTCCCATGAGTTTGCACATGCGTTATGACGATTTCGCATTTGATTTAGAAATTTCTTTGTTATTGTATTCAATGTGTCTTTGGCATTCACGAATTGTTTTAAGGGCTTTTTTTTCTTTCTTTTGGCCTATAAACTGTCTGCTTCTAAGTTTTTCAGATATGAAATTTTATCACCCATTAGAAGGGCTACGCTAATTTCTTTTTTTTTTTTTTTTGTCAAAACCCGATTTACTATGCAAAATTAGAATCACCTAAGATTTACATTCTAGGAGAGAGTTGAGTTGGATAATAAAACAAACAGATATGTTTTGAATTTTCTTGCCCTAGTTTCATATTTTACTGCATCGGCTCATTCGTTATTTTCTTCCCTTTCATAACTCACAGTTTTTTGTATGAGTGTTTCGATAAATGGACTCTGCGAAGACACTTCAAAAGCCGGCAACTTTTGAAGTGCTCCGCAGCCGTTATTTTCTTCCAGTTCTCCATTAATATACAACTGGTACAACCTTTCTCTGGACTCAGAATTTTATGACGTTGGACGGAAACTTTTAATCAAATAGATCTCGTGATCCCAAAAAAAATAATAATAATAATTTCTGCCGAGTTTCCCTCACTGTTCTTTCATGATTTTAGTAGTTGAAGCCGCACGTTATTAGTTGTTCCATTTTAGCTGTATCCTTGGCGACTGTAGACAGCAATTTGACTTTGAGATTAGAGTAATGATGCTTTCATATGGTGTATTACGCGGTAATGTGGAGTACAATTACTGAGTTGATCGTTGCTAAATTAACGTATGAACTTTGAGGTTTGAATCTAATTAGCCGTTAAGAAAGGTGAATAAACTAAACTTTGTTCTATAAAATGTTTGAATGGCAGTATCTGCTGTATACTATTTGTTGAAGTCAACAATTATTTCTGCAAAAGATAATTTAAACTACACATTGACCAAGATCCATTGGTTAAGAAGTCCTGTTTTTCCAGCATAATTTTTGTTTCCGATACTTTAAGAATCATTATTGATGTTAAAGAAATTCTGTTAAATTATACACTTCATTGTACCAAGTACTATGCATGCTTTCTGCTCTGTCGTTATCCGAATCCTAGAAAAATTCATTGCTGAAATTCCACTCTGTCATGATGTGAAGTATTACGCTTTCTTGCACGTAATGAGCTAATGTAAGACACGTTCACTTAAATGGAAATATGTTAGTATATATAATTTGTAAGTACAAATTTATGCGTGTATTGTGTATTTAGAATAGAATAGCAATTTATTCCGAAAAATATTCACACATGTAATTCTTTTTTAATTTTTTCATCTCATGTTGTATCCATTGTACTTGACACATAAAAGACCACTAAAATGATTATAGAAAACTAGTCAGTTGAATGAATACTCTAATAGACATCTAAGAATCTTTGCATGTATCGTATGCAATGTTAAATAGCGTGGTTATGATTGATCCCAATTTAATGTTTCTTTTCAACAGGCATATATATATATATATATATAGACATAGTTCCTCTTCCTCATCTTTTATTTCCTTTTTATTTTAAGATAAGATAGAGCTATGAATGGCCATTGAATGTATTTGGAACTTCCAAATTGCAATAAACTTTCATTTTCGAATTCATTTGCATACCTAATCAATCACTTACTTGGAACTCTTCACCCCCAACAAAACCAAAAGAAAACTGAAAAAAGGTGCTCACAAAACCACTTTTTAAACCAAAACCAACAGTGTATGGATAAGCCAAGAATAGATCCCAAGAAAGGTTATGTTTTAACTTTGGGTTGCTTCTAATGAATGAGAATAAACGACACATGTCAACACAAATTGATTCGGTTGATAAAAATAAGTCGTTTTCTTACAACAGATTATGTATTCGAATTCTATTACTGATGCGAGAGTTGTGTAAGTGAGCGATCTGCAAGTGACTTGTTTTACCTCCAAGGCCCCAACAAAATGCTGTGAAAAGTTTACTCAAATGCATTCTTGGTTTATCCCAAATAATTGAGAGAACTATTAACAAAAGAAAAAAAAATACTAGCAAATTTACTATTGAGCATGGATGTCGACTAGTGATCTAAAATATTAAATGCGCTTCTGGGCTATAATCCCGATCTTTTGCCCCCCCCCCCCCCCCCCCAAAAAAAAAAAAGGCTCATACGAACGAAGCAGCTGCCCGAATCCATCTCGTGGAATATTGCAATAAACTTCTGGTGTGATTGCTACAACTCAATAACGTCTGGTGAATTACCAAAGACTATGGAAATGGCGAAACTAAGAATCTCCATGTTACACGGGAACGGTCAAATTTCATTTGTCCTCACAATATAGACTTGCCTCTTCAGAACAACCAAATTAATGTGGTGTAGTATTCATATGATGATACATCCTTTTCCCATCACTTAATTGGTTAGGGGTCAATGTTGCATCAATTTTCCTTTTTCTGATTTCTGAATTGTCAAACTCGAAACATCCTATTAGGTAGGAATTAGTCCTCTCTCGTACTTGTGCCCATTCACAACTTGCATGTGCTTGTGTTTATTTAATTATTTAAGCATTTGCAAAGGATTGATGAGAGAAAATCAAGAATTTGCCCAAACTGTAATAGTTATATAATGGATTGTTATTATCATTATAATGTAGCTTAACAAAATACTATAGATTAGGGTTAATTGTGATATGCAATTATTATGCATCTCTCAACCTACCATTTTACACAATAAACTGTCACTCGTAGCTACTTCAATACCTTTTACTATCAATTTGATCACTTGTTAATAATCTTGGGTAAAACAAACTATATTTTTTATTTTTTTTGTGGTCGACGAGAACAAAATGCAACTTTCAAGTTGACGAATCTTTTTGAAGTCCACTGGTGATATAGATCCAGTAATCAAGCATGGAGGTAAAATATCCCCACCGTCCCAAGTGGTCCTTTATCGGAATTAATATGATAGGGACGGACTTTTAGTTTCTTATCACTCTAAGACAGGCCATGAACTGGCAGCAGAGCAGTTTCTTTCCAATGCCCAAAGCTTACGAGATATGTGGCAGTAAATTTTTATATATACATCGTCCGTGGATAACTAAAAATAAAAATCTTGCTTCATCACAAATTTTGCTTCAATTATAAATTAGACATGAATTCATCGGACATAATATGTTTTTCTTTTTAATATAACATTGGGACCCAAATAGTTGCGCGTACTCATGGTTTCTCTCCCAGTGGGCATATGCTCTCGAACGAAAATATTTGAGTGCAAAGCATAATAATTTCCATGACCACGATGACTGGTTTTTCCACAATCGCTATTATATTAAAGGGATAATTGTAGAAACCTCCCTGAGATTACTAATAGCTGCACTCACCTCTTCTGAGGTTTCGAAAATAGCACTAACCTCCTCTGAATTTAAAATTTTGATAGCATATTCAGCCCATGTTAGATAAAGTTGCATTAAAAAAGTTTTTTTAGGAGAAAGATAATAATTTTGTTTCATTTGTACCCCTTTTGCCTCTTGTGAGGTTGAATTACTAAAAGAATAAATAAAATTAAATGTTGGAAATAATTGGTGAAACTCATATAAATGTAAAGAGAACAAGTGCAGCAGTAACACTAACAACCGGAAGAAGTAATGAACACATGTTCAGAAATCTAAGGTTCTAAAGCATATAATGTGTACAACCAACTTCAAAAACTCGCCTTCACTAGTGTGCATAGAAACTTTGTGTATTAAGCTGAAACTACAAAGGATTATTTACGTATTATCTTCTAATTACCGCAAATTTTTAACAGAAAAATTCTCAAAATTCGCCTTGATTTTTGCTTTCTTTCTCCTTTTGTTTTCATGAATGTTTAAGACGAAGTGAGTTTAACCAAAATCACCAGAACTTATTTTGTTATGGAGCTTTACTTGGAGGTTCCTTTCCCTTTGCTTCTGCTTCTCTTCTATGCATACAATAGATGATTTGGATTGTCCTTTCAAGTGCTGTCAATCACAAAATAACACCATATTAGAGCATCAATTAGCACTATTTTGTGGTGCCATTTTGTAAGTGCACTTACAGTGCCTAATCAGGTAAGAAATAACCATTAACTTGTTTAATTAGTTAACCTAATTTTTTGCTCCAAATTTGTTTACTAACAACCTTAACCTCATAGGGTATGGAAGTAAATTTACCCTATTTTATGTCAATTATAGGCCCAAATTCATGTCAGGGGAGGTTTATGCAATTATCCTAAATTAAATGGTAAAGCTCAATCACCCTAGATTAATTTATCAAAAGTTGAATCAGCTCTAATATTGACAGGTAATCTTTTGTTATAATCCCAATTTTTCTTCGCCTCTTTTGGTAATGACACAGATATGGATAGATACTATGGATAAAAAAAGCATTTGGAAGATCTTACAAATCCAATATTGGAATGCCACCTTATTACTAAAAAATACTTGAAAAATTTTATGGCCAATATGAAAGAGTAGTCGCATTTCAAATATGTGATGTCACGGTATTTTGTGAATTATCTTCTTTCATTGCAAACCCTTGACTTGCAAAAATAGAAAAAAAGATAATGCCTACAACATTCACATTTGTTCATTGGCTGCATGCTTATATTCAACTCTTCTGACCATTCTTGATGCAGATACAAAATTATAGCACGTCACTAGCTAGAAATTAGCAGTAGTGTTTTATTTGTAAACCATTTAGCCATAAAGGCGGAAAAAAGCTTATTTAACAGACTAGGGATGTCTAATGACTGAATAAGGACACTAAGGTTCATGAATCTTGAATCAGACCATATATTATTAGTTATCAGCAAGGTTTATTAGGCAGTGAAGAATTTGGGTTATGTGAACGAAGGAGCAATGAGAAAAAGCTCAGCTGGCAACGGGTCCGGACCTAATAATGCACATGACTTGAATTTTTGGCAATGGTCCCGAGCATCAGATTGAATGCTTATGAAGTCTGAACAGGTTGTTCAAAAACCGAGGTCTAAAGCAATCAGGTGGGGAAGAAAAGAAGGAAAATCACTGAGAAAAAAAATATACAATGAGAGAGCCTGTATTTATATGACGTCAGAAAAAAAAAAAAAAGCAGCCACCGGAATTTAAAGAAAAGTATTTGAGTACTTGATGGTTTCTAACAAAAAAAGGATGATGGCATGTGGTCGGCCCATGTTTCCGGAAGGCTATGGGGTTTAATCAGGGGATGGTCCGTCAAAATGGAACATAGGGTTTTAAAAACAATAGTTGACTTTGCCACATGATGGTGCCTCAGCAGTTGACTTCGTCATGTAAAGATTTTGCCCTAATCATGTTCTTGTTATCCGTTGAAGCATTTTTATACTACAAGATATTAAGCATGGGGGATGCCAAGAATGCACCAGCCTCTATGTAATTTTGATTGGGAATAGGCCAGCAACCAGACAATAAATTCGTTGTAGGCTTGTAGCTTCGAACAACATCAAAGTTCAGACAGGGG
This sequence comes from Coffea arabica, assembly GCF_036785885.1. Taxonomy (NCBI): domain Eukaryota; kingdom Viridiplantae; phylum Streptophyta; class Magnoliopsida; order Gentianales; family Rubiaceae; genus Coffea; species Coffea arabica. The sequence goes on along the minus strand of NC_092313.1, from coordinate 10,648,774 downwards.
GCAACCAAGAAAATGTTTACCGGTAAATAGAGAAGGGAAGCTTAGAAATATATGTCTGTCTCTTCTTGGCTGCTTGTTTTCCTCATGTGCCATTGAATTCTTGGATAGAAAATTATCTCAAATATTATTTTACCTATATCATAAACACATATTTTAACCTACTTTTTTTATTTTTAACCTACTTAAAACTTTGCTCTTCTGTTCATAACTTTAGAGCACGAATTCAAGATTAATGCCCATATGCATATTCAATCGTAAATTGATCAATTTTTTCCTCATGCGACAAAATTTAACACCTATTCTATCCGTCTTTTTTAATTGAGCCGGGAGACCAATTGGACTATATGAAGGGTTAAAAGAGCAAGATCCATCTAGATCAAAGAAATATATTGCTATACCTTCATTGTGTTTTTATGACAATAAATTTAATGATTCGAACGCCTAACTTACAATTCAAGAGAGATTTTAAATCCGTTCTTAATTACCAACTTACCAAAAGCACGTTGGTTTTGCAAAATAATCAATTGATGATTGATCAAGTGCACGCAAAACCGACATACAACATGCTTGAGTCCTGCAACTTACGAATGGGCCAAGCTGTGGGTCCTTAAATAATGTTGTTTGGAACAAAAGCAAGTATGCTGCCATATCATTGACAGGTTATTTTCTTAGAATGTAATGGCATCAAAAGCAATCGCCATCACGAAAAGAAAGCTTGTTGAGTTGATCTTAAGTAGTTCTTAATTGTATTAATGTCTCAACTCTCTAGACTCAAACAAGATGGATGGACTGCCATCTTGATGTCTTTGGCTTTGACTAGCTAGTGTGAAATCAAGATAGTTGCATTTTTGTCCCTTGTTGCGACCAAAATTTCCTTTTTGGTTCTTCTTCCTTTTTTTTTTTTTTTTTTTGGGGTTCAACTGTCTACGTTAAATGGGTAGATACATTTGCATTTAGCCCGACAACGAAGGTGTCAGATTTGAATTCTCTCTTCTATGCTTCAGTTGTTTTATACTTCTATATACTTTTAGATGATTTTGCATTCAAGGTTTCAGACTATAGCTATTAGCTGTCTTTGGCATTAATTCAACTGTGTTAATACCAAAATGAGTTACTTGGTTTCAACTAGCACACAGAGCTGCCCAAAACAGAAGAACAAGTGCTCCGTACAAAACTTCCTGTTTTCTTGATTTCTTCTTGTTAGAAAAAGAGAAAAGAAAATATCGATGTTAGAGATTCTGCGCGTGATTTTCTTGCGCAACCCACATAGACATACGTAGAGCTGAGCTTTCAGGTTAAACCGTCCATGATAAGAAAGCAAACTTATAGGCTCAACTGTTTTATGTTCTTTCAGAGGAAATATAGCACAAATGGTCCCTCAATTCACCATTAATCCTTTTCTATGTTATGTTAAACCAAATAGTAACTACAAACAACATATATTAAGCAATGAAAATCTAAATAATTTATCTCTAGCCATTATTGTCGAATAGAAATTAATCCCGTATATTTTCTTTTCTTCCTGTTGCCTTCTTTTTTGGTCTATTCTAACAAAGTATTTAGAGTAAGAGAACTTCCAACTTATGACTACTATCTTGTTGATGGAGTACTACATAATTAATCATCGACAAAATGTCAATCGATTAATTAAGATATCAATAACTTTAGAATCAATTATTTGGATCATAATTGCCTCTGCATGAGGCTAGTCCCTAATTAATGTAAAACAATGCATTTGGATCTCTAAAGGTGATAAATAAAAATAAAAACACAACTTTGTAGTCTCCAATTCCATTTTTTGCTACTTCTGAGCCTAGAAAGTATACTCAATATTATGCCACGATAAACTGGGGACTAAATCAGGATGCCGATCTATTTTGCTACAAAAGAAAAGCATCAATCTATCGTATGTTTTTTTCCCCAATTAACGAATTTAGTGAAATAGCATAGTACCTGATTTTTAATTAAAAAAAAGTTTTTTTTCACCCTGATAGGTGTTCGGTAGCTCTTGGTTCTCACAGCTGGTTTCTTCGTAAAGTGAAATTAGGTTTGAAATAGAAAGAACGCAATGAAATGTTGAGTGTATATTGCATCTCAAACAACAAATTTGCCCTTTAGAAGAATCCAAAAGGAAAAAAAAATATTTCTGCATCTTAACTTCCTAGGAAATGCACTTTTTTTTTTAATAAAAGTTCAGAACCGATTGCTCGATTCAACTGGTTAAGCTAGGAATCGACAATCGGGATGCTATTCGGTCCCATCAAATGCTTAAACTCGATTGCTCATTAAAACTCGACCAAAATTGGGATAAACTGGAGAACCCAAAAAAAGAAAAAGAAAAAGAAACAGATTGTTTTAAAAAAAAAAAAAAATCTTTTCTTCTCTTTTCCATTACCATAAGAACCAAGATTTCCAATAGCAAGCACCAAAAATAAAAAGGATCAGGCAAAACTTGGGGTGAAGGAGATGAAACAGGCGCCCGTGCGGCGGAATAGTAAATACTACTCCATAGTCCATACCACCGCAGCAGAATTTGAGTTAAGTGGGACGTCCAGAGAAAATTGTTGACCAGTATTTTATATTTTAGGGTCAAGTCAAGCCACCATGGTTGAATTCCGAAAACAACCGCTAAAAATTTTCCGGCATATTTGAGACTTGAGCGGTAGGCCAATAAATGCCTGCCTTTTCTTTTGTACATAATTCAGAAGTTTAAAATCAAAAATTCACGTTTCATTGTGGTTATCTAGCTACACGTAAGTATGCCTATTCAGAACTATTTATCTTTGGGTAAGTAAAAGATGTTGAATTTATATTGTTTCAATTATAATCCCTCTTATTTTATCATCTAACTCAACTCTCCATTTATCCAAAGGTTACTATACTAAAATCGAACTAATACATGATTAGTTTTTGCCCAATCCAGTGTTTGACAGTAGTATAAAATATGTAAATTTCCTTGACGAAATCTTAATTCTGATTAATTGTTCACCTCTTGAGAAATAATTAACATCGTTTACATTGTTGAATGAATAACCTGATCCTCAGACTGTAGTATCAAAGTCTAAAACGTAATTTCAACGGTCAGGAAAAGGACCTGCTCTGCTCCTGGTATATGGGGATGGTGTCAGCGGGACCGACGAGTCTTCTATTCCAGAAAAATAAAAAAAAGCAATTAAACTGTAGTGGGACTCACGGGTTGGGACAAAACGTCCAGGTCTAAATGCAGGGCTGGAGGTGATTAAACGTGGCCCAATTGCTTCGTGATTTTTATTTTTCCTGTAAATGGGGATGCGAAGTTTGGAGTTTCGCCCCACTTTTTTTTTCCCTTTGGTTGGTTGATGCAAGCTTTTACCAGAATGCAGTTGCTTTCTTTCTGCCTTGGAAGAGGACAGGGAAACTGCGCAAGTTTTTCTTCAAGAAAATCATACATGCATCAATTGACAACGCAAAATGTTCAAGTGGGCGGTCTATTGTGATCCCACTCAGTAAACACCAAATCATACTGCTACCACTTGGTTTTAGTTTAGTAACTGGTAGCTCCACTTTGTTAATCATATATTGCATTAAAGAAGAGGAACCTGTCAAGCTTGAGATAATGCATATGCTTTAAATCTTGATACCTTTCATCAATTTGACTAACCTTTGCATTTTTCTACTTAGTTTGATAGAATAATTAAGTAGAATCAAGTAGTAATAGACGCTCTCCCTGGGTTAGCTCATCCGGTAGCAAGCGCCTCTTCAGGCCACGCTTACCAGGTTTCGAGTCTTACCTGGGACTACCATGTTCGAGGGGATAGGGCCTCCCCTCTCGGGTCACAGGGGATTAGTTGGGCCGAAAGCCCGGATACCCCCTGTGTCTGAAAAAAAAAAGAAGAAGAAGTAGTAATAGACAGCGTGACTACGACCTAAAAACCCAAGCACAGCTCTAAGCTATCAACTCTATTTTGCCATTGCAAAGAGTCCCATCCCATAGACACGTATGGTGAGGGGCAACATTAGGCAGGTGATGGTGCATAAAATTTGCAAAGAACTAGTTGTAATTTACTTTTATTTTTGGATTTTCCAATAGAAAAATCCAAAAAAAGAAGAAGAAGAATGTTTGTTAAAGTTTTTGGCAATCTTAGGATTGAAAATATTTCAAAACTTTGATCACTTTACGGAAAGAAAAACTTGAGGTGATGAACTATTCCCTAGCGTCGATTCATGAAATTAATTTGATGATTTTTCATTATACACCTTATAATCATTTCAAGCCGGTCCAACTTCCATAACATGTGACGATTTTTTTTTTTTTTTTTGATGCAAGTGAAATTGTTTTTGTGATACCAAATGGACGTGTAAATTGCAATCCACACAAGAGATTTATGTTTTGCACAAATAGTCATTACGATTAGGGAAATGACTAATGTGTGCATTGAATTTTTTTTTTTTTTTTTTTTTTTGGGGTATAAGAAAGCGTGTGCTTTGATGGACATGATGGTACCGAACATTAACGAAGGAACTTTTTTTTTTTTTTTTGTTCAAAATTTTAGCAAAGGAGTTGAAGAGAGTCACGTTTGGGGAATCTAAGCCAATAACTGCGACGTTATCCAAACAAAGATAAAGGTGAAAATTAGGTGGACAGTGATTTTGATGACTCAGCATAATCCATTTCCTACATATACATATACTGCTTACGGGGAATTTTAGGAGTCATATCTCCCACCGACATGTTCTAGTTCTAGTATGCTTAACTTCCTCAATAGTGATTAATAGTTAATCCAAATCATAAATTTCTTTCCATTCCCATGCTTCTACGTTAATTTGTTTATCCTTCCTCTGTTGTTTTCTTTTTCTTTTTCTTGTCTTTTCTTAAAGGCCAATCTGTCAACCTCTAAAATCCAATTTAATTAATTAGTAGAGATATTAACAGTTAATCTTGGACCCTTTGTTTTTTTTAGTCTATCTACTAAAAAGTGACTAAAAATGACAATATTTATATAGGATAGGCACAAATATTAAATTTCTAAAATCAAGAAGTTGGAAATCTCTTAATTTATTTTTGTTGCTTAGATCGTATCGCTTAGTATAGTATAGGATTTTCACATAAATTAGCTTGAACTTGAACCTAAGATTTTCGAGTCATCGAAATCTTCGTGATTTGAGGTCAATGCATTAAGAGCCTACAAGTTGTTCCTGCTCTGCAAAAGCTTTTAGCTTTTCCTACCCCTCTTTAATCCACTAGTGATGTTGACACACTCTGAAATTTGCGTTTGGATTGCAATTTTCCTACCTCTCTTTAATGCACTTGAATCACTGCAATACATTTTCTATTAAAATTTCAAAAAATTATAATTCAAACACAACCTTAAGGCCTTTATAATTAAGAAGTACAGGGAAAAAAAGTCCCTGTGAAAAACAATTTTTTTTTATGTGAAGACTTTTAGATTTCAGTCCACTCCCAACTTTGTAAGATAAAGATAAAAAAAAAAAAAAACACGATGACTAAACACTGATGTGTCCATGCCAGCAAATCCAAGATGGCAACTTCCCAGCTTCAATTTGCAATTTGCAATTTGCAGCAACTCTCCGAAATCCGAGTTCCCACTGTCCTATGAACTGTAAAAGATCTATGATTACTTGGACGGTAGAAGTCTAATCTTTCGGTTCATATCTTATCCACATTGCAATGCCACAAAATTAAGCCAAAGATTACCCAATTATTTTACATCCCAATTGGACAAAGAATATTGAAAGATACACTCTTTAGTACCGTTACAATTAAGGACTTTTTGTTTTCTTCCTTTTGCTTTTTGGGTCCACTTGTCTTGTATACTAACCCAAGATAATTCTATTACCATAATAATTATAATCCTTGGGACGAATGGTTTAATCTGATAAAATACGATAAAATAGGCCTTCATCTTTTTATTGACAGCTAAATTCTCGTCGGCTTACGAAATACTTGCACACTCTTTCCATCTATATATACTCCCTACAACTCCCTTGCAAGACCTCCCATTACTGGTTCCTTTTTCTAAGCCGTCACATATTTATTTCTTTCTGGTCTCCCTTATACTATATTAGTCCTTCTCTCCATCAGCCCTTCATCAATTTTCTGTGAGAAACTTGTTTCTGCATAACTTGTGTTGATAATATTGTAGAGTTGGTTAGGCTTAGAAGAACTGCCAAAACATGGCCGGAGGTGGCTTCGTAGGTCCCGACGGAGGGAAAGCATATCCCGGAAACCTTACTCTTTTTGTTACCGTAACATGCGTCGTCGCAGCCATGGGTGGATTGATCTTCGGTTACGATATTGGAATTTCAGGTCTGCATTTATCCATGTCCTGCTGGAAAAAATAACATAACGCCTCCCAAAACTGTTTTCTTTCTTTTCTTTTTCTTTTTTTTCCTTATTTGAAGAAAAAAAATTTTGTTAGTTTTGATTATGATTTTAACTGATCATGGATTGGACTGAATATTGATGCAGGTGGGGTGACATCCATGGATTCGTTTCTGCATAAGTTCTTCCGATCAGTATATGACAAAAAGAATAATGACAAGTCAACAAACCAGTACTGCAAATTTGACAGTGAAACTCTAACCATGTTCACGTCGTCTTTGTACTTGGCTGCACTGGCTTCATCCCTTGTGGCTTCAACTGTGACCAGGAGAATGGGGAGGAAGTTGTCAATGCTTTTCGGGGGAGTTCTGTTTCTCGCCGGGGCTTTGGTCAATGGCTTTGCTCGGAAGGTTTGGATGCTGATTGTCGGTCGTATTCTCCTTGGTTTTGGTATTGGATTTGCCAATCAGGTAATAATATAGTTTAGTTCAGATTCTCCTTTTTACTCGAGAACAAAATCATCCTTTCTTTTACCTCCTTTTTTCAGTGTGAGTTTCGGAGTTTGGTGTGCAAAAGTTGTGGAATTCTTTGGGTTCGGATAAAGAGATTTGCATGTTCTGATGGCCCCTTGGTCTGTTCTGTTTTGATGTGGTATGAGTTGTTTATGCGGAACAAAGAACCTTTTTTTTTAAAAAAAAAAAAAATTCCTTTTTCTAAAAATTCGCATCTTCTAATTTTGAGGGCTTGTTTGGCTGTCTCAAGATTTTTTTTTTTTTTTTTTTTCAGTTTTTGGTTTGTTCCTTGTATGGTTAGTATAGAGGTTTTGAACCAAAAATTGACTTGCGAACTTACAAGTTGTTGGTCAAAAAGCTGTGTCCCAGATCTGATTCGGAGTTTATTGCACAGATCATGCGATTTAAGTAGGTTAAGTTATTGACACGCAGGACAGCAATGGAATGAGTACCAATCTAGTCGTCTTGGGCTAAAATCAGGCTGGCTATTTCGCTTAATTTTTGCTACGATACCTACACTGGTATAAATTCAAGATTTGATGAGCTGTAGAATTTTTCAGTCAAGTCTTTCATGGGGTCGACTCAGTTGAATAAAATAGCAATCCATCATTTTTATGGTTGTGGAAAAAAATGAAACACCATTTTTTTTCTTGGTAAATGGTTGGGTGATACTTGTAGGTGTGCACGTTTTTCTTCGCATATGACTTCTGCAGAGGGCCCTCACCTCCCCACCTTAGTTACCAGTGATGGCAACGGCGTTTAATATTTGCAAAAAGTGACAAATTGAATTGAAAATGAAAGGCCCCTTTTCTGTTTTTCTTGGCTTCAATTATAAAATTGTTGTCCTCCTCCTCGAAATACGACGAGAACATGAGGTCCCTTAGACCACGGCATCCTTTTTATTTTTTTTGACATTTTTGAATCTGTTTTCCAGTAATTTTAATGTATGATGAAAATATACGAGTAAAAAGTTAGCTAGCAGTTATGAAATTGACATTTTTACTGGTTTTCTTTTCTACAGTCTGTGCCTTTGTACCTGTCTGAAATGGCTCCCTACAAGTACAGAGGCGCATTGAACATTGGGTTTCAATTGTCCATCACGATTGGTATTCTGGTGGCAAATGTGTTGAATTACTTCTTTGCAAAAATTAAAGGCGGATGGGGTTGGCGACTGAGTTTGGGAGGTGCAATGGTGCCGGCCCTGATCATAACAGTTGGATCACTAATCCTTCCGGAGACACCTAACTCAATGATCGAACGCGGACAAACAAATGAAGCCAAAGCCAGGCTGATAAGAATCAGGGGTATTGACAACGTTGATGAAGAGTTCAATGACTTGGTTGCAGCCAGTGAGGCCTCCAAGATGGTGGAACACCCCTGGAGGAACATCTTGCAGAGGAAGTACAGGCCACAACTTACGATGGCCATCGCCATTCCATTCTTTCAACAGTTTACTGGGATTAACGTGATTATGTTCTATGCTCCTGTGCTTTTCCAAACAATTGGATTTAAAAGCAACGCTTCTCTTATGTCTGCTGTAATTACTGGAATTGTGAATGTTGTTGCAACTATGGTTTCGATTTACGGTGTGGATAAATGGGGTAGGAGAGCGCTTTTCCTTGAAGGTGGCGTACAAATGCTCATCTGCCAGGTACCCCCCCGCCCCCCACCGAAAAAAAATCACCCAATTAATGCCTAATTCTCTTTTGGAATCGAAGAAAACGGTTCTGGTTCTGGTTTTAACACTTGAATAACTTTGCTTGATTCGCAGATCATCGTGTCAATTTGCATCGGTGTGAAGTTTGGTGTCAATGGAGTTGCTGGCCATTTACCAAAGTGGTATGCAGTTGTGGTGGTGCTGTTCATATGCATATACGTCGCTGGATTTGCTTGGTCTTGGGGACCCCTTGGATGGCTGGTGCCTAGTGAGATTTTCCCACTTGAGATCAGGTCTGCTGCTCAGAGTGTTAACGTTTCAGTGAACATGCTCTTCACTTTTCTGGTGGCCCAAGTGTTCTTGAATATGCTTTGTCACATGAAGTTTGGGCTGTTCCTCTTCTTTGGGGGATTTGTCCTGATAATGACCATCTTCATATACTTCTTCTTGCCTGAGACTAAGAACATACCAATTGAAGAGATGCATATGGTCTGGAAGCAGCACTGGTTTTGGTCCAGGTACGTGACAGAAGGTGATTATCCCAATGGAGGTATCAAGGACGTTGAGCTGGGGCCGACCAAGCGAGTATAAAAAAGGGCCAGATGAATTATAAATTACTCAGTGAAGAGGACGAAGAAGCTGCATTGTTTTTATTCAGTTAGGAAGTATAAATTTGTCCCTTCTGCTGTTATAATTGATTGACAGTGATATATAGAAGTGTTTTCAAATTTAAATATGTTAGCATTAGACACTGTTGAATTCCAACATCAAAATGTTATATGTAAATTGTGTTATGTTTTACCAGCCCTCTTTGCTAGCTTTATTTTATCGATTTTAATCCTCCATAGTGACTGTAATAATGTTCTTGTCTATTGTATCCCTTCTGGAGAAAAAACACCAATCAACAAAAAGGAAGCAAGAAACCGTCCACATCTTTCATCGATCCACAAAATTCTGTTGCAATGCAAGCAATTATGCTTTCAAAAAATGAGCTCCAAACCAAACTATCAAAGATCGAACGGTAGGTTCCCCTTAAAGATAGAATTTAGCCAAATCGATTCGGTGCTAAAACCTTGCTTAAGCAAGGAAAGTGTTTCGAGGTGCAGAATGCATGTTTCCCGGTTTCAATCCTGTTGTATTTGCTTTTCTTGCGGGACATTCAAACAGCACTTTGCTAGGCTTTTCCCAACGGTTAGCTTAGCCCACTATTGAGGTCATATACTCAAATTGCCCCTTTTGTACCAACCAAAAACCCACTTTTTTTCTTGGTTTTTTTTTTTTGGGGTGAAGAAGATAATTGTATTTATGGAGATAGAGGTGTCAATAGCTACAAAACGTGGGGAAAATCCCACATTTTTCTATTGTCTGCATTTATGTTTCTACCAGAATACTGTAACACAGGAAAAGCGAGTACTTCCGCTCCTTACAAATGCAGGCCATGGGAAGGCATTATGGCACCGAAACTCACCACCATATTGAACTGGTCATGGCAGGGATAACATGACTGTTTTATTTTATCTTCCCCTCCGGGGAAAAAAAAAAGTCAAAAACTAGGCAGAAATAAGTACTTGGGTTACACGAGTATGGCACTATTATAGTAAAGAAGATAGAAAATACAAGGCATCAGGCATTGAAGTTGCAGCCTTCCATGTCCCACTGCCCAACTGCTAGAAATTTTGATAGGTATTTGCAAAATTTAGGACACTTTCCAAATAAGAAGAGAGAGAGAGAGAGGGAGAGAGATTATTTTTATTAGGAGATTGGAGTTAAGACTGTCAATGGGTCGGGTTTGGACCCGGATTCGATCCAGATCCGATAAGTTTTTTCGAGTTTGAGTTGAAAAATAATTCTGATACTCGAACCCGAATCTGGATCCATTTACTCTAACAAAAACGGATCGGATATGGAATATAAGATTCCGACCCGTATTCGACCCGGATCCGAACAATATATTAATAATTATAAAATATAAATATTTCTAAATACATTCTTTTACCAAATTAACAATTTAGTAATGACTTTGTAGAATGATTTGTGGTTAGTTTCAGATTAACTATTACGAGTTATTTGTGATTTAGTTTTGTAATTTGATTTATTTAAGTTTGGAGATTAGATTTGTGATTGATTTTTTATTTAATTTTAAAATATTTATATTTGGACCTTTTAGACCCGGATGCAACCCGGACTCGTCGGACCCAGTTTCGAACTCTAAAGTCAAGACCCGTCGAGTATACGGGTCGGGTTCATATCTACTACATAAAAATGGGTCCGGATCCGAAACTATAAAATTTGATCCAAACCTGACCCGTTGACACCCTTAATTGGAGTCCACTAAAACAATTTGATCAATTCTAATCAACTTGAGACATTTTAAAAAGTGGAAAGATGAGTTAGGTGGTACGAGAGACAAAGCATAGGCGAAAGGTTCCAAATTTGAGAATCAAGACCTCCCATTGATATTTAAAATTTTTTTTTAAAAGCAAAGTATTGACATACAATTTGAATTCAAATTATTAACTGCTTAAGGTAGGAGGGAATATCTTTCTTCTTGTCAAAAACAAAATTACAAAAATCCAAGGCTAAAGAATAGAAAAGGAAGGAAAAGTTGAAGAGGTCAACCTCCTCCTTTTTGTTCCGTACCGGCCCTCAGAATCTCGATAAATTACACTAGTCTTATTGATTTGCCATCGGCCGTTTGGTTTTCATTTCATCTGTTTTTGGTTACCACTAATTTTTCAATGGCTACTAATTTTGTTGTATACAAAAGGAATCATTAAAATACTTCTCCTAATGGCATCAAATATTTTTAGTGAACACTATATGGATGAGTGCTACGTCTTATACTAAACTAAAACTCTATAGAATTTTTCTAAAAACCTTTTATCCAAACATTATCCATTAGAAACCGAACTTAAGGAAACTGCATTGTCAGGTAATGGACGACAGAGAACAGAAATTCCGAAAGTTGCTCTTTCTGATCATGATTCATGGAGGCCCTAAGGCCATGATATCCATTTCCGAACAATTTCACAATGTACAAGTGGAAACAAAAAGGGAAAGAAAAAAAAAACTCACGTTTCAGATTAGACTAACCGAGTCACCATCTTCAACTTTTTCCATGTAACAATAATTAGGCTAAAGTGCCCTTTTCGTGACAAAGAACAATAATGTTGATCTTCATTGCATTGGTGTTATATCTGGGAATCAAAGGACGGATGGCTAAATTAATTTGGTCACGATATTGTTCACATAACCACCCTTGCTGGTTTAAATGCCATTGGATAAAGAACGTAGGAAGTTGGAAACTCAGCCCCAAGTCACGGTTCTGCAAATACGGATTGAAAAGATGAATCACATGATTCCACGAACAGCTTTCCAATTGGACAACACCTTTGCATCTTGCAACCAAACTTTTGCAATTGATACTAATTTTTGGATAAGGATGATTTTTGAGAGGAGGCAGTTGTGTGGTTTGTTCTTGTTCGCCATTAATCAGCAAATATAGCATATTCTCACGACTGCAAGGAAGCAAGTAGGGATACATTAATGGCTCCTTTTCCTTTGGATCTTTTCTTCACTATATATGGTGAATTCTGATACAAACATGAATGAATACACGGTCTCTTTTCTTCTTGAAACGTACATACCAAGCTTCAATATAGCTTCTTCTTTTTTTTATATATCTTTTAGGCAAAATAACAAAATGATGAGACTTTGATTTAGTGTTAAAAAAATACTAATAGATATGATTGAGATTGAGAATTTGAATATATAGTTAAAGATGCATATACATTGTATATATAGATGTGTGTGTATATGCGGGCGGGGGGTTCATTCCCGTGAAAAAGCATTGAAAGGCTAGACGAAAAGGAGACGTAAAGACGTAGTGCTTGGCTTTGGAAGCTGCTTTTCGTACGTAGTTATCTTCCAAGATTAAACTTTTTTCATAGAGGGAAGCATTCGGAACCACAATGTTGCTAGAATCTTGTTTCCCACTTTCGAGCCAAAGAGAAAAAAAAGGTGAAGAAAAGGGCAAAAAAAAGTCTCGTTATCGACTTTGTGCCTTTGTCCAAAGGAGAGGTGGTTGAATGAGGAATTGATTCGTTATCTCATAATTGGTTGGGTTGATGATAACACACATTCAGCCTATTTAAGAAAACGTTTCTCCTCGAAGGAAATGCATGAACCTCATGAAAGGCCCATTCAGCCTATTTAATAAGCGATTAAGGGCTTCCGGCATCTGCAGAAGTAGGAATTTAGCTCAAGTAGGCCACATGTATTGGGCTCAATCTGAACGTCCATTAACGCCGGGCCACTGGCCTATAAAGAGTCTAGAACAGTTGAGATTGGGGTTCTCTCGTTTTTTTTTTCTTTTTCCGCCGACACTGTAGATTCTATGTTACAATTACTTCTAATGTACATTAGGGGAAGGAGACCTAAATAGATCGAGGGAAACTTGGCGAACCACACCATTGGTCCAGAAGGGTTCCTATGTACACTGACAAAATATTTTCAAGAAAGTCTGGATATTAGAATGTAGACCAAAGGATTTAATCCCTTAACCTACACTCAAATAGAATTTTAAATTTGTCTTCATGGCTAACTATTGTAGGAGTGGTTGAGATTGGGATTCATTGCACCAAAGAATGCGATAGAGATAATGTGGAAATTCTGGGACACGGAGAAACAAACAAGTATCTCCACTTTTCACACCCATCGCTTGATCGCATTTTGGACTTGATTGTGCACTAACACTTAATTTCAACAGCAGAACGAACGATACAAAGAAAGTCTTGTCATATGAAATTCAAATCTGAAAATGTTAACAAGTGATTGGATATTTTTGCATCATTATGATGATCATTAGGGGACGGAAATACTGAAGGAGAAAACCAGTAGGGATCGTGGATGGATTGTATATATGCCAAGACTTACCATGAATGGTCCGGTCCATCCAAATCCAATATCAGCCGACGTGATAATGAAAAGAAGCCAGATAAAAGCAGCCATGTTCACAAATTCGGTGGCTTTGGCCATCTTATACATCCACCTCCTTGATACAAAATTTCAAATTTTTTTCTACTTACGCCATAAACACAATTTTCAACCACTTTTTCATCTCACATACATCACATCATAAAATGTGCTACAGTAATTATCTCAAATAAATATTTCAAATAACCTTCTATCCAAACAAACTCATTGATATTTTCACTACAAGTTTATAGTACTACAAGTTTCATGAGCAGAGCCAACGCATGCCAAATTGCATTATTGTTATCTTGAATGAACCAGAAAACAAGGAAAAAAACAATTGCATTGTTATCTAATCATTGGAGCCGGTGACAACAAAGAAACCATGTCAAGGTGGAGACAGGAGAAGTACAAGGAGGGATTTGAGAAATACTGCTGTCTGACATTATAACTGCAGAATCTAACTAATAGTAGTAATCTCTCATGATTTTCACCGCATGAGGAAATTTGGCCTCTATTGACTAGAATAGAAAAGGCCGCTGAGCGAATACTACTCTTATCACAGCAAATTTGGCCACATCATTTGTGGGCTTCACGTATAGACTATAGAGGAGATCAAACAGGGCGTGTCGCAAACTTGAGATGGCTCTGAAAACATGAGCTTTTTAAGGTATTTTGCAGCTATTATGTACTAGTTTAGAGTGGAATTGGTTGCCAAACATCTAAATAAATAATAATGCAGCAAAACATCAATGGTAATGAAATTGTCTTGAATCTCATTGCTGTAGTCACATTTATTCCTTTCGACACAATTGTAGTTGCTCGAATATTAAGTCTAAAAATGCTAGCTCTGTGACCAGCAATTCAAAAACATGACCTTCTGAAAAGACTCATCCACCAGCTTTTTCCTATCTTCTTCTTCTCCCTGACCACCTGCTCTCGAAATTCTTGCATCTTCTTGCACAATACTGCTGGCACGAGAGGTCCTTTTGCTACGCCAACTTGGAGGAAGACCGAAAAAGCTAGAGCTGCTGTATTTGGAGCATTGGTCCTCTTGGCCCTGGACAACTGTACCAGTTTCCCCCCTAGAAACTCTGCTTACATAACTCATTTATTTGATCAATTCAATCAACAGTTCCCTTACAAATTCTTGTCCTTCATTCAATACTTAAGATCGAGTGACCAATTGTTGATATATAGGACTTCTAGGAAGATAATCAGTTGGCCAGGGACAGTGGTTTTAGAAATATCTAGTGGCTTGAAAACTGACCTATTTTGTCTGACTATTGATTGTTGGATATCTACCTCACTTTTCGTAGTTGTACGGCGACATATCACCAATTTTGTCTCTGCTAGTTCTGTTTTTTAGTTGTACAGCGACATTCATATTTGTAGTTTAGATCATAATAATTACATATTGTTTTCCACTTCAATGGGATACACCCCGTCTATAAAATAGATGGATAGAATTTAGATAGGGTATCTAAATGAATTAGATTCTATTTCTTCATCTTCTTTTTTTTTCCTCTTGTTTGGTTAAAAAAGAATGTTAATGTTTAATTTAGTCAGTTGAGGTCGAATCTAGAGAAGTTGAAATATGCGAGAGATACAAATAAATAGAATTCAACATCTTTTAATTTTTTAGGGGGGCATAAATTGACATAAATAGGAACCTGAAGAATAAATAGAAATTATCAAAACAACCTATCTGCAAGCAAAAAAGCGATGGAAAATGTGACAAAAGTGCCGAAAATTTGGTGTTTCCATAAGATCCATTTATTTTCTAGCAGATATGTCACGAAATCTATTTAATTTTGCCTTATCAACACAAGTTGACTTAATGCCCCTCGGGGTCAGCTCGGCTGGTGAGCCTCGGGGGTAATCTTCGGGGTGGCACAGGTTCGAGTCTGACCTCACATACCGCCTGGGTGCTCTTGGGGGGCGGGGTACTTCAGGCGCAGGGGATTAGTCGGGCCCCCTTCGGGTCTTGACCCGGACACCCCTGTGTTGACAAAAAAAAAAAAAAAAAAAAAAAAAAAAACACAAGTTGACTTAATTGATAAGAATATGTCACTTCCTTATAAAAGATAGTATGTTCAATTTCACTGCAAATGTGAAAATTGTGTTGGTGGCTATCTATAATTTGGAAGCATGTGTTGTAGGTGTGAGAATTGTACTATCCATGATTCGGAATCATGTCTTGTCCCATGGTGGTTACTAGAGCCAAATCCATCCTTTTTTTCACAAAAAATAAAAATCTAATGAGCCTAGCTTGCCGGTTCAACTCCACGATGAAGTTTTGCTTTCCCCTTAAAACAATTATCATGACTATTGAAACTATGAGGTGCCTTCCGTTCTTTCATTTTACGCCATTGCTTTTTTTTCCCTTTATTTTTTCCAATTCAGATGTCCTTTTACATCTTAAAATTATGATTTTTTATTTTCCCAAAAAAAAAAAAAAAAACTGGGCTCACAAGCCACAGTTAGGTAGTCCATTTTTCTTTTTTTTTTTTTACCGAATTTTCTCTCATTGCATTAAAAAAGTAATTCAAAAGGACCACAAACCTGCAAAAATTCACTCCCGAGTCATCATGGGGCCTCTAGCTCTCTGTTAACACAGGTTGTCGACAGCCCACCCAATGCCCAAACTTAGTTAAATGGTCCAAATATGTTTCTGTGTGCTTGGACCGTCCCCCAATGCCTTTTTCGGCTACTACGTCGCAGTTCTTACTGAGGCTGAATTATTGCATTTTCCAGTGTGATTTCTATTTTCTAGGACATATGTATACAAATGTATAAAATTGAAGCAAAATTTTAAGACCCAAAGCATAACATTGCCATAATGGATTGATTTCGTAACAATGCATCACAAGTACATTGCTTATCGGGTTGATCAGGCTTTTCCCCTTGTAACTCTCTTGCATTTTTCTTTTTTCAAACACATGCACCTTGCACTGTCTCCTATTTTCTGATGATACAAAGAACCACAATTAGATGGAGCGATACATACTCATAAAAATAAGCTGTACCAGTTCAGAGTGACACCTAAGGACATCAAGGTGCACTCTTTCGATGCAGGCTCAACAATGAAACTTACAATTTCGGTCATAAGATTTGCAACTTATCCTTTTAGTTTCAAATAGGAAATAGCTTTTCACGAGAAAGGAAAAGCTAAGGAGGTCAAGGTCATAGTCTCAATAATTGAAAACCATAAATTCATTCATAAAATTTGCAACTCATGCCTTAACCCAAGAGAATTTGATTCTCTGAGGTTTGGATTACATTCGGCTGGATAGGCATTTTCGGCCTTCTACAAAACAAACCACGCTATCCACAAGAACCAAATGTTGTAGCGCCTCAAGTTACAGGACTGCACACTAGCATTTTTTACATTTGACTGTCCACTGATATCTTCAAACCAGTCACGGCAAATACAGGATGCTTTAACATAGTAAAACCAGATACACACTTCATAATTTACAAAGAGTCTACCCCTTCAACTTGCTGTCGAGCAAGGTATCTTTCTCTTCGCTCTTTCTGAAAGTAAATGCAAGCAAGAAAGCAAAAGTGAGTATTTATTTCACTAAAAACACAGTTGGCAGTAAATATTATAGAAGATGCGCAAACAAAGGGTCATATGATTATAGAAGAATGTTAGAAGATTGCTCACCCATTCATCAATAACCAGTCCTTCACCTATAATCTTTGGACCTGTGTCTTCTGGAGGCTTCTTGCGAGCCTCAAGCGCAGCCTCTGCCTCTGCCAACTGGCGTTTCAGTTTTTCTAGTGCCTAGCAAAATTAACAGATTTATTAAGTACTTATTATCGTCTATGTCATTAGAGTTGTTAATAAGGTCGGAATTAATATTGGCTTACAGGACTTGGACGTTCTACATCTAGAAAAACGACCCGCAGTATCTGCTCCACAGCCACTTGATCCTTCTGCTCATCAAACTGAGCCCACAAACACGAAAAATGACAAGAATGTATAGGAAAAATCCCAAAATGAGGCTTTTTTCTGTTTCGTAAAAACCAAGGAAAACATACCGGTTACCACATCTTGCTGGTTACTAATATAAATGTGAACGAGATATTGCATACATGCATGCGTAAAAAGCTGGGTAGTGATCCACAAGTCACTTTTATAGTGAATGAAGTAAGCTGACTGCCAATTTCTTTTTTTTTTTTCCTCAAAATATCAGAACCTAATTATGGCTAAGGCCTAGCATATTAAAGTTACCATTAGTGATTATGGATTTAGAAGTCGACACTCAAAAATAATCTAAAGTAGATAGTGGCTTCAAAGAACGTTTTTCAGTTCGCCCACCAAGATAACATATCTCAATTGAAATAAACAAAAGCGTGGTTAACTGAAAGTCGCTCCATTTTTTTCACTTATAGCCAAACAGCAAAGCAAAGATAAAGGATAAAAGGCATAGAAAGAACGAATGTCGATACCAGCTCAGGTACGTAATCCATGGGTTCCTTCACCTTTAGGCTCATGATTTTAAACTTCACCCTGTTCCTCTGATCAGTAGGTTTTTCATTGTTTTCAGGTTGCTCTACGAACTTGAATACTGGAAACACCCAAAATAAGAAAGACAAATTTGTCAGATTCACAAGCACACTTATCAAAAAGGAAAAAAGCAATGTAGATAGCAAGCACAAATTGGTTAACATAATGATCAGGTTACCTGTT
Source organism: Coffea arabica (assembly GCF_036785885.1). NCBI lineage: Eukaryota > Viridiplantae > Streptophyta > Magnoliopsida > Gentianales > Rubiaceae > Coffea > Coffea arabica. Next base: position 10,630,610 of record NC_092313.1, on the reverse strand, counting down.
GCTATAATGCTCTCACCAGGAGCTAAAATAGCTCCAGGAGGTCGCATGAAACAGCTTTTTGGTGCAGTTGTTTGGAACTACAGGAAAATAGACAAATTCCACTAATCAGATAAAAGAAGCAACAAAAACAAATGGTTATAGAGCTCTGATCTAGATAGTTCGAACCAAACAAAAAGGAAGAGGCTGTTAAGCAATGCATTTGTCTACCATTTATCAGCAGTCTTTAAGCATTTACATATTCTGAAAGATTGCATCAGAAGTACTCATGGTACATACCTTGAAGGCAACATGAGATTTGCTGGTGTTTTTAATCCTAATAGCACTTCGTACTTGTTTACCAGGTTCATCTGGGAAAAGGCAGAAACAAATAAAAGACGCCTATCACTCAATACACAAAGATCAATCAAGAAAGGTAAATATTCCAAGTTACCAAATACTACATAAAAATGTAGGCAAAGCAAAAATGAACCTCCAAAACAATCTAAAGAGATTATTCAATATCAGTATTGGGAAAAAGGACTGGAGAACTATTTGCAGCCAGGAGGTCAATGTTTATTTGACACCAAAATGAACATGTGGTATCACAATGTTTATTTACAAAATTGTTTGATCATTAACATGATTAGTTGTTGTATACAACAATTTACATGTAAGGCACAAAAAGCAGAATGCTAACTAGTTAAAAACTTGTGCTGAACTAATAATTAAAGACCGATTCTTGACATTTGTAACCCTGTCCCAACTGAAGACACGATGTCACGACTCTTCACCCAAATGCGCCAGTTCCAAACAGAAGGCACATTGTCACGAATCTTCGCCTTCTTGCTATTTTTAGCTAGCGACAAAATACGACACAATTAATAATTGCTGCCAAAACAATCAGTGGAACAAATTCTGTCCTTTTGCTAGAATATCAGCAAACACCATGAAGCGGGCGCAGAAATAAAGTAATGATTAGCAAAAGGTAAAAAATTTATTTCCATTAGATTAGTTAAGCAATAGTAACACAGGCAAGGCATTCAATAAAAATTTATAATTCTGCGCATTCTCTAATTTGACTGCATTTTAAGAGAGAGATCGGTTGACCCAGTGAAGTTTTCTTCCTAGGGAATCAAGAGGCTTATACACACCCCACCCCAACCTTACCAGAGCATAAACTCCATTCCATCATAGCCATCCAAAGAAAAGGAATAACGGCACACTGCACACACATGAAACACCAGAGACAACAGTAACAGGAAATCTCACAATCATATACTTGACATTGGCTTTTTAACAATAACTAAGCCGAAGCCTACCTTAAAAGGCTACAATTATTCTCAAGAGAATCATACTACTTCTTTAGAACCATATACTTCCTCATTTCTCCTCAAAAGCTAAATCTACGTGAAAAACTTACTTAAGCTTTTACCATCTCTAAACCTTTGTTTAATTCCTGTTTTGACGAAATCTACAACAATCATTAATTAGTGAACCAATTTAGCACTTCATATCGAATACAATTAACTGAAAATTCATATTCAGGGGGAAAAATTCCAACAGCAACAGCTAAAGCAAGCACTTAGACATATGGACATTTATATGCGAAAATTACCAAAAAAAAAAAATTACAGCTAATAACTTTCTTACCTATTTGCACTGATAAACAGTACAACTTAAACTTTTACCAAATAGGCAAAGTAGGAAAACGTAAAAGAAATAGTTGACTTGAAGTAGTACGAAAAGGCGAGTAATTTACATGGAAAATAGAGCTTATTGGAAGGATCGAGTTTCAGACGACGTCGTGTACGGAGAAGAGATCTGGCGACAGAGGAGACGGAGCTGGAACTGTTACTCGCATTTGCATTCGATCCATCGGCGCGTGTGTTGTACTGCTGCTGCTGACTTGCATATTGCGAAGACGAAGCAGAAGAATTGGAACTTCGAAAGGGAAGTTTAAACAGGCCCCAGACTTTTCCATCAGAAGCCGACTTGTTGTCGGCGATTGCCATAACTCGCCGGAGGTATAAGCAACAATTTAGCTTGTTTACCGGTGAGTATGAAGTGGAGGCGACGGCGCTTTGGCAATCAGTTCTCTAACGGGAAAGTTTTCGGGAGAATCTGTAGGTAATATAACAGGTTGGATTTGAAGCAGATAAGAAAGAAGAATAAAGATAGAATCTTAATGGACGGATGAGTCTACGTACGAGCTGCCTAAGTAGGTTAAATACTTAACATTTCTCATGGGGATACCAACACAAGCGCAGTAATTTATTGCTTAACAAGGAAATTGATAGCAACGCGAAATGGGAAGAAAAAAGAGATTTTCTCGTGGAAAATTGGACATTGCTGAATAAAGAAAATCGGATATTGCTGAGTCAAGATATATTCTTTAAAATTTTGAGTAAATTTTATATACACTGACAATCTATTTATAGGAGGAAATTTTGACATTGTTGAATCAAGAAAATTGTATATTTTTTAGTCAAGAAATTTTTTAAGATGTTTGAATAAACTTATATACACTAATAATTTATACACTATCACCTTCTATAATATATATATAAAAATTAAATTTTAAATTTTAAATTTAAATTTTACATAATTGTTATCTATTCAATGCTGATAATGTACATATTGTTTGAACGATTCTTAAAGTTTTTTGAAAAGTGCAAATAAAACATTTTCCTTTTCTTAGGGAAGAATTTTTTTTTCTTCTTTACGGATGCAACTGCAATTAAGCATCATATGTACCCAATAAAAAAAAAAAAAAGAAAAGAGAGAGAGAGAGAGAGAGGAAGATGAAATAGAATTAGGTATTAGTGGGGCTAAGAATGAAAATTTCACGCGGTTTTATCAATCTCACTTGGACTTTCTCCCCTTTTTTGTCTAAAATTTATGCGATCAATGGGTACCAGTTTTCAAATTTTAATATTTTATAGCACTGGAATTTCGGTATAATGGAGAGAGTGGGTCACCAAATAAAATGACTCCGCGTATTGACTTGAGAATTTTGACCGCGAATGTCCGAATCATATTAATTTTTTTTTCATGTGGTCAGTGGAATCTACTAATCAAATAATAATGTCGATTTAGACATATGATTCTATAAAGGGAGGATTAGTAGTGTTTGGTTTGCAAAAGATGATTTTACAAACAAGATCTAATTGAGATGAGGTGAATTTACACACGTGTCATCCATCCATGGATCGTAATAGTAATATTAACCCATTTGCAATTTCAGTTCAAATTCGAGATGTTTGAATGAACCCCACGGGTATAATTATCCTTAATTTAATTAATTTCTTCATGCATATAAATTTTGGTTACCTATTTAAAAATTTTTAAAAAAAAAAACTTCCATACCGCGCAAGTTGCATTATTCTATTAGCTTGTTGGACTGCATTTGTTGGGAGCATCTGCTCCATCGTCTTCAAATCCTGCGGCCGCCTCCTTCCCTTCTGGCTCTATGGCGACTTCAAACTTTGATTCATTGATCCTGAATATTGATCCAGTCTAAAACCTCAAATTTTCAGTCTCAAATACTGGTTAACATGCACCATTTATCATACAGATAGACAAACCCATGTTCAGTAACTTCTCTTCTTGTTTTTAGTCATTTTTTTCGAGTTAATTATGATTAAAAAACAACAACCGTACAAACTATTAAAGTACTGAGAATAATTTTAACTTGGAACTAAAACACGAAACCAGTAAATTGAAACTATTTGAAAATTCAAAGGACTACAACTGTAATTCTCTTGTTGCTTTTGAACCAGTCTTCTATTTTAACACAAAAAAGGCCCTCTGCAGTGGCTGCTGAAGGTAGACTTCAATACTTCTCTTGTTATTCTCGTGTGAGAATTGGAGATTTTTCTTTATTGTGGTTTGGTTTGGGATGTTGTTCTTAGTGGACATAGAACTGCATTGGTTTAATTATCACCTCTCGGAGCAAGTGACTTTGATGAAAATTACATGTTCTTTGGTGCAATACTTCTCACAAACATTTTTGGGGGGAAAATTAAAAAAAATAAAAAAAAAATGGCAATCCAAGAAAGAATCCCATACCGAAGCTGTCCAGTGGACCAAAACCTACAAAAGCTATCAGTTGCGCAAGAACATGAATCTGCCAACTTAAACAGGTACTACCATTGATAATTAATATAACCAGATAGACGAATATCATCCCTTACCCCATTACACTTTTACGTGGACATGCAATTGGAGAACAAACAAAAAGCGACTCATGTTTAGGATTAGGATTAAAACAGATCGTTGAGTACTTTTGAGCTGTCAGAATAGGAGCCTCCCCTAATTAATTATCATCAACAGCTCAACGCATTAATATCCTCCTTTAGTCAATAATCACCTGCAGAAGTTGTTCAAGATTTATTTATGTCATTTCTTGGAGGAGCAATCAGTGAATATCAACTCAAATCATGAGAAAATTTTGGAATGACACATCTGTTTTTGGCAGGAACCTAGGAGTAGACGTGAATAAGGCTTAAAATTGGAAATCTGGACCATCATCATCATCCCATTGCAGGACCGCAGACTCCAAATTCTGCTCCCTCTTTAGCTTATCTTTTAAAAACCAATCACAAACTCTCCCCGCATTCAGCTCCTCAATCGCACACCCTTCCTGCTCTGCTATCACTTTTAGCAGATTCAGTGACGATATCTGCACCATTTCATATGTAAACTAAATAAATTACTGCTAAAACTTAAACACTTAGAGCTCAGATTAAATCGCATGGGCACCCCTTTTTTTTTTTTTTTTTTTTCCTTTTTAACTTTTGCGTAATTGTACCAAGAGAAGAAGCATACCGTTAATCGACATAGAAAACGCTCATGAGGGCTGAGGCCGGATACTTCCACTAACCCCGCTTCTTCTAGAGACAAGAAGCTACGCCTTGCAGTCTTTTTCTCTCCGCCGCTACTACTAGGACTGCATGCTTTTACTGATAGTTCTCTTCTCGAATAAGCAGCAGTGTTAGTGTAATTAGGTTGCCCTTTTTTGATGCTAGCTTTTGGAAGCTTGAGATGATTGGAAATACATGGTCTTTTACAAGGATATTTGAGTGCAGGATTCATTTTGGAGATGTTTGGACGAAGAGATATATGCATATGGGTTGAATGTAATTTTCTTGGCGCCCGGCTAAAGAATGGCAGAGGGGTCGAAGCTCAAAACTGAGGGGGTTTATCGAGTTTGTGTGTGTGTGGCTGAAATGGAATCGAACATTTGCATCATTTCATGTTTATCATCATCTTTTTATTTATTTATTAGTTTTATTGGTACGAATGTTCATCATCTCTAGTCATTACACAAGTACGGCTAATTGATTAGAATATAGGTGTAAAAAAAAAAATTCAGACACTTGCGGGTCTGGCTCTGTATATATCTATGGGTGCCGGGCTCTCTCAGCCCGGCACCTGACACCAAAAAAATTTTTTTTTTTTTTATAAAAGACACATGTGTCAGCCCGGCACCTGACAAAGACTGCAAATGCTGGCTGCCGGGCACTCTCTGCCCGGCAGCCAGTCAAATTGTTAAAAAAAAAAATCGGCAGGCTTCAAAAAAAAAAGCTGGCTAGCCCTCCTTGTCCCTTGGCTTCGCTTTTCTCATGGCCACCAGTTTTTTATTCCGTCCCACAAGCAAGCACTTAATACTATGTGAATTGACGTAAAATCTAACGAGGCAAAGATTCTTTGACAGCCTACTAGCCTAGCCTATTGTAGATTATCGAATAACTTCATAACCTCAACGCGCACCGACTCTATCAATAATAAGGAGGTTTTTTCGGTGCATTTTTTTATGTAGTGTTTGGATAGGGTATTATTTGAGATATTATTTAAAATAAATATTATAATATTTTTTATAATACAATATATATGAAATAATAAAATAATAAAAAATATAAAAAATTGATTAAAAAATGTGTTGATAATGCAAGTCAAATATTATTTAGAAAAAATTTCAGATTTCTGTATTTTATCATGTTTTTGTTTTACTAATTACTTTTTTAATCTATATGTCACATTACAAAAAGTATTAGAATAAACAAGAATTCTTTTCTTGATTGTAATCATATGGTACAAAAAGTGGCTTAAAAAATAAAAGATAGTTAAAAAGATACTGAAGAAGATTAAATTTATAAAAAGATGACTATCTGAATTGAAAAATAAGAAAATAAATGCAATATTTCATATCCGTAAGTTAAACAGTAGATGAAAAATTTGTTATAAAAAAATGATTAAAAATATAAAAATGTTGGTTAAAAAATGTGTTGATAATGCAAGCCAAATATTATTTAGCAAAAATTTCAGATTTTATCATGTTTTTGTTTTACTAATTACTTTTTTAATCTATATGTCACATTACAAAAGTTTAATGCGATTCACTTTATTTGTTAAGATAGTTGATAATTAGTTTATGTTTTTTAGTATACAATTATTTTAATTATTTTAGTGGATTAATTAGTTTAATTAATTGAATGAATTAATTTAAAGAGGTTTGATTAAATGTATTTAATTAAGGTGCTGGGCTGACCTAGTCCGGCACCTGACATCTTTTTTTTTTAAAAAAAAGGCACCTGATATCTTTTTTAAAAATAGGGAATCTGTCAGGTGCCAGGCTGATATCTTTTTTTAAAAAAAGGAACATATCTGTTGTTTTTAAACCTGTCTGATTTTTTTTTTACACCTATATTCTAATCAATTAGCCACAGAAGAATGCATTTCTGACAATATTCTTCCATCCACGGAATTAAAGTGGAGGTAAGAATTAAACATTGGTTACATTTCTATGGTGGAAAGTTCACTTTTCTGCGCACAATAAGCAGAAGCAATGCAAATGTGGAGATGCATAAAGAAGTATATTGGACACTCGAAAAAACGAATTATGCATGGATGAAAAATATTATATATATTAAAATTATAATAAAAGTCTTTTTAAAAATTTATAATGATCAGGTGCCGGACTGGGTCAGCCCAGCACCTTAATTAAATACATTTAATCAAACCTCTTTAAATTAATTCATTCAATTAATTAAACTAATTAATCCACTAAAATAATTAAAATAATTGTATACTAAAAAACATAAACTAATTATCAACTATCTTAACAAATAAAGTGAATCGCATTAAACTTTTGTAATGTGACATATAGATTAAAAAAGTAATTAGTAAAACAAAAACATGATAAAATCTGAAATTTTTGCTAAATAATATTTGGCTTGCATTATCAACACATTTTTTAACCAACATTTTTATATTTTTAATCATTTTTTTATAACAAATTTTTCATCTACTGTTTAACTTACGGATATGAAATATTGCATTTATTTTCTTATTTTTCAATTCAGATAGTCATCTTTTTATAAATTTAATCTTCTTCAGTATCTTTTTAACTATCTTTTATTTTTTAAGCCACTTTTTGTACCATATGATTACAATCAAGAAAAGAATTCTTGTTTATTCTAATACTTTTTGTAATGTGACATATAGATTAAAAAAGTAATTAGTAAAACAAAAACATGATAAAATACAGAAATCTGAAATTTTTTCTAAATAATATTTGACTTGCATTATCAACACATTTTTTAATCAATTTTTTATATTTTTTATTATTTTTTTATTTCATATATATTGTATTATAAAAAATATTATAATATTTATTTTAAATAATATCTCAAATAATACCCTATCCAAACACTACATAAAAAAATGCACCGAAAAAACCTCCTTATTATTGATAGAGTCGGTGCGCGTTGAGGTTATGAAGTTATTCGATAATCTACAATAGGCTAGGCTAGTAGGCTGTCAAAGAATCTTTGCCTCGTTAGATTTTACGTCAATTCACATAGTATTAAGTGCTTGCTTGTGGGACGGAATAAAAAACTGGTGGCCATGAGAAAAGCGAAGCCAAGGGACAAGGAGGGCTAGCCAGCTTTTTTTTTTGAAGCCTGCCGATTTTTTTTTTTAACAATTTGACTGGCTGCCGGGCAGAGAGTGCCCGGCAGCCAGCATTTGCAGTCTTTGTCAGGTGCCGGGCTGACACATGTGTCTTTTATAAAAAAAAAAAAATTGTTTGGTGTCGGGTGCCGGGCTCTGTCAGCCCGGCACCCATAGATATATACCGAACCCCTGTCAGACCCGCAAGTGTCTGAATTTTTTTTTTTACACCTATATTCTAATCAATTAGCCCACAAGTACGGCATTTTCATTTCTATCCTGAACAAAAGACCAAAGTATCACATTTATTTTAGATTAATTTTGTATATATTGACGATATATATATATATATATTATTATTATTATTACTATTGGATGTATTATATTAATTAATTTTAATTTTAATTATATATATCATACATTTATATTATATATATTGATAGCATATACCAAATTAGTGTTTTTTTTAGAAATTTAAGAGAAAAGTTGCAACATGGTCATGAAATTATGACTTGTCCGATTTGCACAAACCATAGCAGGAAAACATTGGGGGACGGTCCAAGCACACAGAAACTGACTCCAACTTTATTACAAGTTTTGGTTATATGTTGGTTATGTACAGGAGCAAGCAACAATTTTAACGTTACTTGCTGTTTCATATTACGCTCTACTCCAGCAAAACAAAAACATGAAAAAAAAAGAAAAAAAAACAAATAAATTCTAGAAGAAGAGAAATATGGTTAATTAGGACCCCAACAGCTTAAGAACATGACCGTCCGAAGAGATTCTTCAGCTTGTTTCAGCTTGTCAGTCTTGGCAGCAACCTTGTTAATAGTTGAAGAATCAAGGGCACCTGCAGAGACCTTCCTTGAGTAGTGCCTTGATGATGAACCACAAGTGGAATCCTTCAAAGTCTTGACAGCAGAATCGTACTTTGATGCCTGCTCTTTCATCCCCTGCACCGCCCTCATTCCTGCCTGGTACACCACCCTACTCAAAATATGAGCAAAACTCACCAAACTTCTCACAATTAATGGTTGTGCATGGAAGGGAATTTGACGACTCCTTTTGTTTCAGCCGTATTGAAGGGTTTATATATTGGGATGAATTCATATGGGATAAGTGAAAGGATGATTTATGTGATTTGATGGATTCTTGGAAGCTAGTGTCCACCGAGGGAGGTTTGTAGTCAAGCAACCGGCTCTGTGAGACGGGCAAACCGGGGGCTGCTGAGTCAGGCTTGAGCCTTGTATTTACCTTGGGCGGAGTTTCCTGCAGTAATTTGCACGCCCCAGCTGGGTGTTAATGTTTAGAAGTATCTTTAATAGCAAGATAATGATCTAGTCGTTTAATGAAATTAGCATGATACCTATTTCGGTTTTAGTTTTTACTTTGTCAATACACCTTGCGGAATAGATCTTTTGCGGCGTAACATGAAGGTTATGGAGAACACATTCCAGCAACAGAAAACTCGACAAGCAAACACTGGGGTCTTGATGGGAAACAACCTCTTATTTTTAATAGTAACAAGATAATTAATAGAAAGTGTATTTGATATTTCCACGTCACACACACTTGGAAGGAGATTTGTTTCGAAACTTATCCACATGGATGGCAATTAATCAATGATTTGTCCAGGAAGTGGGCTCCTCAAGCATATCCGGATTAGATTTGAGTGGTTCAACGGATATCCATGTCGACACATGCGATTGTTGGAAAAAAGTTCAGCACCGCTGCCTGAGTATTGGATAAACGGCGCCCCGTGCAATAATCTGTCAATCACAAGGAGAGGTCAAGTCAATTTGATTTTCATTTCTTACCAAAAGGGAACAGAGCATTTGCAAATTGATGATTTTTTTCTCGATATTGTAATTTTGATGCCAAATATTTGGAGCATGAGCACTCTTAGTTCTTAAAGTTTGAAAGAATGTAAATGAAGTTCCAAATGTTTTAATATCTAAATACATTTAGTATTATTGACTTATTTTTATCAATTGCTATCGAAATCTAATTACATGTTGTTATCGCACTAACTAATTTTCTTAAAATAATTAGAAAAGTTGAAAAATATTGTTGACCTTAATTTATACTAAAATAGGACTAATTAATCGCATAATAATGATGTGAATAATAAATCTTTAACCCAAAAATGTAAAAATTCAGTTGATGAAAAACAAATTAGGTTAAAACTAGTCACTTACATGACTAGCATATGAGTAATTAGTCAATTTTTATTACAGATCATGACCAGCAATTTTTTATATTGATTTTTTAAAAATTTAGTTGCTGGCACATGATTAGATTCTTGTAGTAATTGATAAAAATCAATCATTAGGACTAAATGTGCCTAAAAATCGCAACATTTTGAATTACATTTGCTTTTATCCAAACTTTAGAAATTAAAAATGATCATATGCCAAATGTTTGGTATCAAAACTGTAATTTCCTTCTCCATAGCTAAGGCTAAATCTGTTGTAATGGATCTAGCCCACTTTGATGGAGTTTTTTTTTTTTTTTAAGAGTTTGTATAAAATTTTATTGTAATTTATTATAGAAATTATAGATAAACTTCTATGTATTTGAGGATTTGGAGAAAAAGTTTCTTTTTTTCCTTTTTCCCTTTTATTTTTTCTTTCTTTTTTTCTCCTTTATTTCCTCTCTTCTTATTCCTCCTTGCACCACCATTGCTCTTCCTCCTATCTCCCCCCACCACTGGCTGCAGCTGACACCTCACTCCTCTTTTTTTTTTCCTCTCTCACCTCTCAATCTCTTCCGCATCTCTCTTCCCTTCTCCTCATCTCCTCCTTTCCCTTTTTCCCCTTTCCTTTCCCTTTCCCTTTCCTCCTGCCCCCCTCCCCTTTCCCTTTTGAAAAAAAGAAGAGAAGAAGAGAGGAAAAGAGAGGGAAGAAGAATGAGAGGAAGGGAGGAAAAAAACAATAGGGGAAAGGTGGCGATGACAGCAACAATGGTTGTTCGTTAAGGGAAGTACAGAGGTGGGTTGAAGTGGAAATTATTAGAGAAGTTGGTGGTAGAAAAGGGAAATGAGTGTGTTTTTATATGACTTGAATGGCGTTTTTATAAGTTTTTCTCTTTTTTAACCTTCCACCTTGGAATCTTGAACTTAATAGTAAAGAGAACCTTAAAAGTCCTCCCTTGACCATTGGACCAACCCAATGATTTGTTTTTACAAGTTATTGTAGCAAAAGTTGGAGAAAAACTTTGGTTGGATTGCACTTTTGTTTTTTCAAAAACTACTTTTGTTTGTAAAATTTACAGTAACAACTCAAAAAACACACACAATCTAAAATAAAACTACAAAAATTAAAAAATAAAAATAAAAAACCTATCACATTTTTTCTTCCACCCACTACCACCCCTCGCCTCCTCATTTCTTCGCGAACACCTCCGCCACCGCTTCTCCTCCCTCTTTTTCCTCAGTCCTTCTCCTCTCTCTTTCTCTTCCTCCTCTCCCCTTAATTCCCTTTCCCCCAACAAATTTGAGATGGAGGGGGAGGGAGCGACTCTAGGGAGAGGGAGAAGGAGATGGGGTGTGACTAGGGGAGAGGGGGAAGGGAAGGGAGAGGAAGAAGAGAAAGGAGGGGAAGAGAGGAAGAGGAAAATGGAGGAGGAATAAAGAAGGAAGAGAAAAAAGGGAGGGAGGAAGGAGAATGGTGGTGGTGATCATTGATAGTAGTAGTGGATGATGTTATTTTTAATTTTTAAAAAATATTTCAAAAATTTTAATTTTTAAAAAATATTTCAAAAATTTTAATTTTAAAAGTATCATAATATACATTTCTAAAAACACATTAAAAATATCTAATCATCTACCGTAAAAGTTTTTTTACATACATAAATATAAATTTTTTTAGAAATGCACTCAAAAACACGAGTGCAGATCCTCTGTCCAATTTTTTGTGTCCAATTTCCTGTCCAATGTGAAACTACGTAGTTTCACTTATTACATCTGCTGATGTGGCAACTAAAAATAGATGGCTGTTTGGTTGCCTTATACTTCTTTTTCTTTCTTCTTTTTTGGATTTCTTTTGTTTACATAACTTTGTTACAATTCCCAAAATCCTATTGCTACTGTTATAATTCCCAAAACCTGTTGCCACCATTTTCCGCCTAGAAGACGAAGGAAGTTCTTCAACAAAGCAATTTTTAACAAGGAAGAAATGGAATGCATTAGGACATTGAAACACTCACGGTGAGAATTTTTAGATGCAATCAACGTTCATCCCCCATCATACACTAAAGATTGATGTTAGTCGAACAAACTTCGCTTTCATGTAGTGGTGACGTTGGCAACAAGAAATATGTAGTGGTTTTGCTTTGGAGGAATTCACGGTGAATGGAAATTATTTGATAGGGCCGTTAGAAAGAAAAAGAAATATAAGGCAGCCAAACAGCCACCTATTTTTAGTTGCCACACCAATAGATGTAATAAATGAAACTACGTAGTTTCACATTGGACAGGAAATTGGACACAAAAAATTGGACGGAGGATCTGCTCTCGTGTCCAAAAACACCTAAGCAACACGGATCTTTTGTCTAAAATGGACAAAAACAAGGGTACAAAACAGACCCTTGGTTTAAACTGTACACCGATCCAAACCATTGAATTACTCGAATGCAAAAGCCAAAAAATGCTTTAGATTTATTGAAGTCTGAAAAAGTCCGGACACCAACCAACAGACACAAACTGGCCGTCCTCGCCCGAGCTGCGACTCCTATCCTGAGTAAACCTCCGCCAATAATTCAACTAACGCGGGCATCAGGTGTTGTACATCACCGGCGGGGCACCAATTAAAGGCAAAATAAAATCCAAAACCATCTTTCTTGTAATTGAGGCACCTCATGGATCTCCTCCGCTACTCAATCTCCCGATTACCTACGGCTAATCCTCACCTTAACTTCCCTGCACCTCTTCGTCGACGCTCTTTCACAGTCAGGTTTAATATCACCACTCTCCTTTTCTCATTTATGAAATTTGTCACATATTCTAGATTTTCAGAGTTAATTCTGTGAATTAAATTACATTTTGGAATTTTACCTTCATCAGGTCGAGCTTGAGTCTACCTTTCTCGGAGGAGAAAGCAGTGTACTACAAGCATCTTGAAGCTGCAGTCGACGTCGTCGAGAGAGCTTGTCGTCTCTGCGTCCATGTAATCTCTGCAACTCTTTTTTTTTTTTTTTTTCAATTTTAATAACTATGGTCTTTATTTTATAGTAATATGACCTTTACTTTCCCTACCTTTCTTTAATTTTCGGATGCTTGTATATGATTACTGTTTTTCATTTTGCTAGCTGAGATATTCATATTCAATTTGTGAACCTATTTTTTCCAGGTATTTAATTTATTGAGACAAAATTAAGGGTCTGTTTGGTTGGAAGTAAAATGTTTTCCTTGGAAAAATATTTTCCGTGGAAGTAATTTTTCATGAAAATCATTTCTCTTTCATCATTTTCAGGTGTTTGGTTAGCTTATTGAAAATATTTTCTTACTTTATTTTTCTGGTGTTTGTTTAACTTTTGAAATATTTTCACTTTTATCTCTATCTTTACTTTCTACACATTATAACTACATGTTTTTTCCCATGCAAAATAAGAAAATTTATCTCATTGTTTAACTTTAAAAAATCTTGGAGAAATGTATATATGAATAAAAAATATCTTCTTAAGCAATAAACAAATTGCTGGTCATTTAGTGTCAAATATCAATCAAATGCAATGCTTATTGTGACATATATCTTGCACTCTCACTGTTGAAAGTTTCTCTAGAAAAGAATGTTCCTATTATACATAATTAATTACTAGCATAGGATGAGTAGGATGAGGTTTTTTTTTTATTTTGAATATACTAGGGGGAGGGTTGGGTTGGGTTGGGTGGTACGGGGGAGGGAGTGTAAGGAAGAGGTCTTGGGTTCGAGTCCTCCTGTTTACACTAAAAAAAAAAGAACATGCTACAAGATGTTTTCAGTAAGTTTAGAACATACTACAGGCGGGATGCATGCATTTCGGAAAACAACTTCAGTAAGTTTGGAAGGGAAGTTATTTTCCATAAGATGAGTGAAAATATTTTACATAGGAAAATGTTTTCAGTAACTTTTGTGCAACCAAACACGGGAAATTAGGAAAATATTTTCCTGGAAAACATTTTCACCCGAAACAAACGGACCCTAAGACTTCATTTTTGCTTTCATAGCTTCATTGTTATTTATACTATGGATAGTGTAATTAAAGCTTTGGAGCAGAATATTAATTTTTTTCCCCAAAATTTAGGTTACTTTTGGATGGTATTTCTTAGAAGAGTTTTACAAAAAAGTTTCACTGTTGCATTTCGGACACAAGCGTATTTGTGAGATAATAAAATAACTAGTTGAAGAAAGTGCATGGAAAATCATGTGTTCAATATCACGGTCAAATGGATCCTTCCGTAGAAAAAAATTTAGTTTCAAATCTTTTCTGGAAATACGCATCTCTTTTCAAACTAGTTTATCTATTTTATCATTTTATGATTTCTTGACATCATGAGCCCAGAAAAAAAATACAGTACTTATCTTGATTATTTTTGTTATAAGTTCATTCGTCAAGTTAGCAGTTGGTTCTATTGGTGCAAAAAAAAAATGATTTACATTTTTGTTTTTATTGAGAACATGGGATTGTGTCAAATCGTTTAGGTGAAAAAATCTTTGTTCTCGAGTGATGGAAGTATCCTCGAGAAAAACGATCAAACCCCTGTGACAATTGCAGATTTTGGGGTGCAGGCTCTTGTTAGCTTAGGTAATAATGTCTTTTCTCCTGCCCTCCACCCATGGTGGTGAAATTATTGCATTTTACTAAGCTCCTTTGCATGAGTACCACATTCGTCTTTTTAACAGGATATTGCATCTATAGCAGATCTAAAGTTTTAGTTGTTATATAAAAGTTTGCGAGTTTTGGTGCAGTACTGCACTTCACAATTCTTGTGAGTTTGTGGTTCTGGTGCTGAGTACAACAAATATGTACTCTGTCCACATTAGAGTCATGAGATATATTGCAAGAAGATATGTACTTTACAACCTTCTGACCCGATTGAAAACTGTCTTCAGTACACATAGGAGTATGAGTTTTCCAAAGGCTGCATTCACGAATGGTGTACAAGATTACTCAGAGCTTCCTTTTGTTAGTCATTGAAACTTCTTTAGCCCATCCTTTTAACATTTTAGTCCATGTTATAAATGCCTAGGTGACTAATAAAGTGACTTTTGCCAAATTTCTTTTATTGGATACATCATTGTTACTGCACTGCATTGACAAGAGAATTGGGCGTAGTGCTACAGCTAATCATAGAATCACAAAGACTTGCATAGTGATGAATAACAGATTCCGTCTGCTTTATTGGGTTTAGCACTGTTTATGCTTCATGACTTGCTTCATTTAAAGTAAGATTTTCAGGGAGCCAGTTCTGGAAACTCATTTTTAAACAAATTTGTTGAGTTATACAATAAATCTTGAAACAGAAACTTCGTGTTTGTCCATGGAAAATGATTTACGTCAACTGCTCCTCTCTATCTGGTATTTATGACTTTTTATCCCCTTGCTTTTGTAGAAATGAGCAAATTATTTCCTTCTATTCCTCTGGTAGCAGAAGAGGACTCCATGTTTCTGCATACAAACAATCTGGTTGATGCTGTGGTTGATGTGCTTGCTGATAGAGCAACTTCCAGAGATAAACTGACACAAGATGATGTTTTAGAGGCAATTGACCGAGGGGGCAAGGATGCCTATGCTTTTGGACCTAAACCAGCCACTTATTGGGTGAGTTATTTTGACTTTTTAAACTCTTATTCAATGAACCCAGAACAGCTATGTTGATCCTATAAATAGCTGTTATGCTTTTCATTGTTTTGTTTTGCCGACGAGATTGTTCTCGAAAATGTGTATAACATATTTAAAACAAAAATCAGAACTGAGTGAAAACTTTTAGACAGAAGATAGAGGTAGTTATAAACCAGAGTTGGCTTGAGGAAGGAGAAAATTGGTATTTAAATAGTGTTTAAGGCTGAAATAATAGAATTGGCTGCCGAGCTTCTCTTTAGCTGTTAACCTGAGCCTTTAACTCCCTATATATCAGTTAATTTGTCCTTGTGTCTCTCTGCATGTGTGATTGATGGCAGATCCTCTGACAATGTTGAAATGTGTATAACATATCCAATTACTTCCCTGCACGTGAAAATGATATGAATGTCGTTTTACATTTGATGTTACAGTTTCTTTCTCATAGCCTTCTCCTAATGATTACTGTCAATGACATGATTTAGGTATTGGATCCCATAGATGGTACCAGAGGATTTGTAAGAGGTAGTGAGGCTCTTTATGTGGTAAGTTGTGCTTTGCTTGAGTGGTTCTCCATCTATTGAGACAATATCTTATAGATAATAGTAGGGTTGCTTACAATCCAGTGTTCTGCTAATGTATTTTCTGTGCAAGATATAAATAGTCAACTCTTTGACTTCACTTTCTTAGTAGCACCTACCTTTATGCATTTTTCGTGCCAATTCGAATAGTTTATACGCTCGCAATCACTTGGAGTAGAATTTCCAATTATTTCAATTGTTCTCTTTTTCAAATTGAGGTAAGCACGTGAACTGAATTTTCAGGTAGGCTTGGCTCTTGTAGTTGATGGAGAGATTGTTTTAGGAGTCATGGGCTGCCCTAACTGGCAGGAGAGCCACCCTGACAAGTCTAGCTCAAAAAACCAGGAAAATGAAAATGCTGTCTCCATGTCTGGAATAATTATGATCTCACACATAGGGTGTGGAACATGGAGAAACACTTTGTGGGAAACAACCAATATGATGGGTGGATTACTAGATAATTGGATCAGATGCTTTGTTGATGATTGTCAAATAGTTCATGAAGCACGCTTTTGTATTCCTGATAGTCAAACATGGGAGTCACTGCCATTATCGCTTTTATATAATGCAACAACTGAAGCTGAGTATGTTGGGAGTAAGGAGGTTCTCCTTCTACCTGCTTGCTGTGGAAGGTTTGATTTTATCTCATGGATTATTAGAATGGCATTCTTCAATTATTTGATTTACTTGAAATAGCTTAAAGCTGTGAACTCAATTGGTTTTATCCTGTCATTGGATGAGCGGGGAGCAAATTCTCATGTCTTCTTTTTGGATATCTTATAATTTTATTGGATGTATCAGAAGGTTCGGCATGTACTTTCATTTCAGACGCTAGTTAGTTTGCTAATGTTCCACTAAAATGCCTAGTTCTATGTCTACCTCGAAAGAACTCAGTGCATCAGATCTTGGAATTTTCCCTTGCCTTGTCAATCCTTGGTCTGATTGTTCTGCTGTGAGCTCCACTACACCATTTCCAACCTGAAGTAGCGTTTTCTCAAGGATAATATGGATCTGTGATGTAACAAAAATTTTGCGCAGCATCATTTACTTGTGGTCCGTTATATCAAGTGCTATATATAATCTACCATCATTCTTTGTTCTGTTCTTTGACCGTTTCATACATCTCACCATAGTCTTTTCCCTATTCCTTGGGGTTCTGTCAGATGTCACAATCAATCTCAAGCATGAGAATTTCACAATGGCACCACAAGATCTTTACTTCTTTGTCCAGTTTTCTAGTGTCAGACGTGTTTTTCTCTGTCCTCATCCGTCCAATGCATATTCCCCTGGTTTCTCTGTTTCTGTGGGCAATCTGGAGTTGTCAATAAAACATGGCACATAATCTAATTCAACCTTCTTTGTTGTCCCTTTAGTGATCAAATAACCTCTACACTTGTATATTCTCCTCAGTTCAGTGAGTTCTTCAAATCTATTCCAGAAAAATAAAAAGATGAGTAGAATGTGTAAACAATTTGATGAGATGTTTAATGATAATTTCATAGTTAAACAGATGGTCTTTATTTCCTGTGTACAGTTTGTGCAAGTATCTGATGGTGGCTTCAGGGAGGGCATCTGTTTTCATCCAAGGTGCAAAAGCTGGAAAAGTTATAAAGGTATTACAACAGCTTCAAGCCATTGTTAAGAGTGATTTCAGTAACATCATTGATGTCGTTACATTCAAAATGCAGGCTTGGGATCATGCAGTTGGTATTATTTGTGTCCATGAAGCAGGGGGAAAGGTACACTACCCAACTTCATTTCTTTGTCCGTGTGTACTAGTTTACCCCATTGGATTGAATAGCTAATTCATGAAACTCCGCACCTGAAAGATTGTGAAATCTACATTGGTGATTGTATTTGAATGAATCTGTTGCAGCATATAGTGGAACAACGTTCTTATTTATTTATTTTAAAAAAAAAGGGGAAAATTTTGAAAAGATACAGAAGGGATTGAAACCTGAAACTTAGTTCTGCTGCATACATGCACCAGGAGAACGGACATGCAAATGCATGGCAAACATTTAAAGCGAACTATCTTTTTATTTTCCATTAGCCTCAGTGTGGGCTGCTTTGTTGAGGTTGTACTTGGGACCTTCAACTTTTCCTACCTTTTGCTGTTGTTTTATGCCAATATGGTAGTATCTTTGTCAATTAAGGTAGTCTACTTGTACGCTTGGAAAGAAGCTTTTATTCTCTTTCATTTGATTATGTGCTATACAGAAGAAAAGTTGGTTATTTTCCTGATGCAGAATTCATAGGTCCACAAGTATAAATCTGCATTTTATACAGTTCTACTTTATTGCTGGTGAAAGATGGAAAAGGATTGGCTTGTTAACAGGTGACTGACTGGAGAGGGAGTGAACTTGATTTTGCAGCAGATCAAGTCAAAAGGAGAATCATATTTCCGTCAGGTGGTGTTCTTGTGACAAACGACAGCTTACACCAAGCTATACTAGAGATCATATCATCAGGTTCATTGGTGGATTCATAGTACAAGGCACTTGAGACCTCTTTTGACAACATCCTTCATTCCCTTTTTTTTTTGGTGCCTGTTTCACATTGATTTCTACATTTATGTGCCCTTGATGGCTTCATTCTTTCAGATTCCTGCTATTGTACCAAATACCTTGTTTTACCATACTGAGGTACATTGGTGCAGAGACAGAAGTTATGAATCATCATGTAATAAAATTGTAGACCGCAGAGGAAGTTGTTGCAAGTAGTAAGGGTTCATTATTTGTAAGAGGTTCTGAAGCTACTCTCGTTCATATTATTCATCAGATATTTTTTGTTTCTATGATTTTCAGACACTTTTGAACTCGAGATAGCTCTCTCTCTGGATATTGATATGGTTTATTAAATGAGAATATTCGACTTGTCTTAAGCTACCAGGATTAGATGTCCGTTCCACTAGACTATCTTGAAGACTCATTTTCGTGCTGTTTGTGATATTCATTTGCCAGCATTTGTTGCTATTCCTAACCAGCTAGGCTGCTCTGAGTACATTATCAACTCCAAAAGTTTGCATTAGTTTGGCAAATACTTGACGCTAATCTCATTCAAGTTTGTAGGCTTTTTTTTTTCGCAACATAGATGTCCTATAACCTACTCTAATCTAATCTAAGGGAAGGGGTAATGGGAATGGTCAACTAAGACCAGCCATATATTGTGGCAAATTTTTTGTGGGAGGCAGGGGTTGAAACCCTGACTTCCAGCATCACCATTAAGGTGATGACCACCGGATCAAATGGCCAGTGGCCATTCAAGTTTGTAGGCTCGTTGTCAATGTTTTCTCCTGTCGTACATAAGAGCCTTTTCTGGTAATCTGTACGTCTTTTCGTAGTAAGTACAAGCTTTTTGTCCCCTTTTTTCTTTTTGTGTGCGTTTAGTCGTCCAAGTTCTTGAAATTGAACCCCATGAATTGGCTTTTAAGTCAATAACAAACTTCCTAGTGAACAGAAGAACTAGTATTTATTAGTTTGGTTTAGTGTTCTAATGTCAAAAGTCCTTTGTTTGAATTATTGTCTGTCGAAAGTCTAATGAGAGAGCAAGACGTTCTCTCTAAGAGCTTCAACTCCATCCAAGAGTAACAAATTAGTTTAAGTTGCTTGCAATTTCCGATGAAACAATCTATTACTGCAAAGCCTCTGCGGACTTTTTCCCGGGCTTTGCCTTTGTTATATAGATGGCATATTTCTCGTATACTTTGTTCATCAGACACAAGTTGTTGCTCCCCTAATCTTCGAGGCTCTCGTATAAAAACGGTAAGTTTGCAATATTGCAATTGACAAAACAGCAAGTATCAAAATTGGCTTTTCATCCGCCACGTAAATGAAATACTAAAATTACATAAGCTAAAATTTCCTCTTCCTACAGTGCAAAATTAATCTAATTTTGTAATCTACTTGGGGTGTTATAAAAATTAAACAGTTCACTAGTCTTGTGGCCAATTAGATACCATAAGAAATCTTCCATTTGTCCCTTCTCATCAGAGTCTCCATTATTACTTACCACAAGAAGTTTAAAATTTGGGGTTCCTTTTGCTTCAGTTGAATTCAACCTAACATCGTAGCTTGTTCAAAATTAGCAGCTTTTTTTTTATATATATATAAAAAAAAATTCACTGTGTAGATTAAGCATTCTTCCACGATAATCCTGTGATGACACGCTTTGCTCCCGTTTAATGTCGTCCATGAGATAATGATACCAGAGATTTTAATTATTTATCATCTTGCTTGGAGCACCCACGTATCCCTCCATTACTCCTTTAATTTAATCTTTGATCTTTTCTGGGAATGGTCTCGAATTTCAATTACAGCCAGGTAATCTTCTTCTTCCTTGTAATATATCACCACGTTCTGATCATCCCATTAGAGTATTCTCCATTAACACAGACTCCATCCACATGTAATGGTGACTGAATCCCAAGTCAAATGCATGAAAACGCCCGCCGTCCACCCCTATAGCTTAAACAATATGCACGGGATTTCTTGAAATAGTATCCATATACCTCAAAATAGTTCTAAACAAATCATGAAGTCTCACCCACAACTGGAGATATGGCAACAAATAGAAAATTACATGAGCTTGATTTAGAATTCAGCCAGGGTTTGTTGGGAGCAATTGAGCAGCTCAAAACAGAAACTAGTTGCATTTTTAGATGATGTATTTCCACCTAATATCTATGCTATGCGTAGGCCGGTCGATTTGGAAACTTACGCATAACATCGCGGAAGAAAATCCCGGATTTGGACAAATTGTTGTCTCTTCTGTTATAGAAAAGGTTGTAAGCATTTGCGACTCTTTTTATGGTGTGAGTGCCTTAATCATGACAGCAAGCACGGAGACATTAGCCCAAGGTTATGGAATTGTAATATGTGCGATATAGCTAGCTGCCATAGTTTGATTCGTTGAGGTCAATCTTCCATGAAAAAAAAAACATAGAAGGGAGTGAAAATTTTCTAGATTTTATGTCAGCTTTCTCAATCAGAGAAAGAAGAGGAAGGGCATGGAAGCAAGCAAGCTGTATGGGGTTTGGTCAAAGTTGTACATAAGAAAAGAGCCTAAAGCATATCCGAGTAGACAAATAAAATAATATTTGACCATCTGAGCAAAGCAATAAAGTCGGACGATAATGAGACACTTTTGCACATGATTTTCACTGTTTCTGCAAACTCAGCTTCACATGAATTTACTTTTGCACAGGAAAAAGGAAAAGAAATAAAATGTAGATATTGTATACGCGTCCAAACGTAACCAGTTAACTGCGAAGGCGTTTGACTTTCTTTTGCAAATGTTCTCTTTCCATCCTAATTTTCCAGGTTTCAATTAAATAATAAAGGATAAACGACTCTTGCCTCCTTAGGGCTCCTTTTTTCTTTCTTTCTTTCTTTTTTTTTTTTTTTTTGTCTGTGCGTAAACTTTATAAGAGTCTCGACACCGTATTGGACCCTAACTAATGAATCCAGAATTGAGCACTGTTAAGCACTTTTCACGGCTGATTCTCCCGACTTTATTTCCTCCGTTTATAAGAATTGAACCAAAATCTTGTTTTAGGGACATTAGCTTCTTTAATTATCACTTGACCTAACAACCGTAGATTTGTACCCTAGGATTACTACGCTTTCGTTTTAAAGAAAAAGGATCAAATGTCAAAATTCCGTTGATCCAGACTTTATTTTCTCAAGATCACTAATGGAATCAATAAAATCCAAGGTCCATGGGATCAAAACTTTCATTCTACGTATGGTGCGGTGCATCCAGGATTTTTGTGTCTGCAACTCGACAGTGACAATTCAAAAGTATATATTGGTTGTAAATTAATTCCAAATCAATTTGGTCAAAAAAAAAAAAAGATAAAATTAAGAATTTGAATATTCTTTTACTGAAATTAAGAAATCAAGCTAGAAATGAAAAAGTAAAGGCTATGACACGATGTCCACTAATCAAAGATTACCACACTGATAAGTGACAACTGCGTTTGTCAATGCAGTAGAATGATGGATCTTAATTTGGTCTAAATAACTCTTAATCAGACCTCAAAAAGTACGGCATTGATGTTACATCACTTGGTGTAGTAGACGTGTCCCATTCTTGATGGGCTGAAGAGTCCCAGTTTTTCATGGTGCGGTCCCTCCAAGAAGGGGATTGTTAGGGTATTGCATAGAGCCACGTAGCAGGTGTTTTAGGTTTTTATCATATAAGGCCTTGCTTGGATTGCTGTTTTTCGTAGAAAAATTTCGTTATTTTCCGTGAACGCATTTCCTTATTACCTTTTTTTCTCACATACATCAAATCGCTACAGTAATTTTTTCATGAAAAATGACGAAAAATGCAATCCAAACGGGACCTAAGCATTCTGCTTAATGACAATAATAAATGTTTCCATTCCATCTTAAGCATTCATTAAATTAATAGGAACAATTAATCACAGATAAATTTGAAGAGTTGATGCTGGTCAGATTGAGTCGTCAGAAGGTTAATGCAATACTCATAATACTAATGTTGAATTTGGCTTGCCTTGGCTAGGCTAAAAGATGTCCTAACTAACATGGCACAACAAAGCTACTGTTTCAGCCAAGAAGCCGATATAATCATCAACTCTAATCATGCCCATTTTTTTTCTGTTTCCATGTCACGTCCCAAGATATCAATAATGTAAAATTCTTGCCCTTTTTTTGATTATGAAGTGAACCCTTTGAAGAGTACTGATATCTCTGCTTCTAGGTGTGGGATGTTTCACCTACCATATCCTCTATATATGTATATATATTTTTTATCAATCATGATAATTAATAATAAAATGGAAAAGGCTCCACATACGAAAATTGCAATAGCGCATGTATTGAGTACAGGTGTCTGTACGCATACATTCAAGAAATGATCTTCATGAATTTCCAGCTCGTTCAAAAGTTCAAACCGCCAGTGCTTAATTTCACCTCTGAAATGAGACGGGAGAGGGTGGGAGATCAACACGAATGCAGAGAAGGTCATAGGGTACAAAAATTTGCGGAGGTGATTTATGGGGATGTAGCTAGCATGCGGAGTTCGTTAATCATTGGCAGTCTACTCATACTTTGGATGCTGATTGCTATATAAAGTCAATAATCGAATTTGAAAATGTTTGACATTATAAATCACTAATAGCAAGCATCCAAGGTCATCCATCACTAACAAGTTCTACATTTTTCTTTCAAGACCATACTATACTGTTGAAGATTTAATCTTCTTCACATAGAGCCGTAGACTATACTGCAAGAAAAAAAGTACTCATATATGATAAGAAATTGCAGTTTTTTCTCCCTATATATGTACGGAGCCTGTGAAATTTTCATCATTTTAATTTACTAATTAGAAATGTTGACTACATGTTTAATTGATCTTATTTCTTCATGGATGATGCTAGATATGACGGCAATTCATTTGCTTTGGTCAATTCTCCATGTGGAAATGGAAGGCCCTTGCAATTGAAACTGTTCATCTCTGAAAACAGACAAAGACATCAGTTGAATTAGTGGGTAATAGGCCTAACTTTGCTTGCATTTGTTCTGTATATCACCTCTTCTTTTCCCGTCCACAATTTCCATCAAATGTCATTTTCACTTCTTGATTTCTTTTCATATTTGACCAAGACTTAAATATAATCATCATTTCCTTATTTAATTTAAGCGGTTCTGGGGCCGCAAAACCACAAAAATGTTTTTTTTTTTTTTTTTGCCTTCTTTTTAGGGTTAACAACCACGGATTCTTGATTTCTTACAGAAGGCAAAGGTAAAATTCTTCCCCTGTACCACTTTTTTTTTTTTTTTTTTTGGGGGTGTGAGAACCCTATGCATGAATATCACTCACGGGCATAAAATTGAAGGGGCTGATTAGACCCATTTTGTTTTTCCTTTAATCGCTGTTGTGTTTTTTTTTTTTTTTTTTGGGGGGGAACAGCGGTGGAGAAGATTCGGTGGTTAGAAAAAGCCTTGCCCTCCCATGAGTTTTTATGAACTTGTTTGGTCTCAACTCCCGTAATTAATCTCATGTTCAATAAATGCTCCTGCTTATATTTCGGCACATCCCAAACTCTATTATTGTCGCCTTGAATTGAATGCTCTCTCTTCAACGTTCAAACCCCTATCCAATTATTATTTCCCTTTTCGTTTTGTCTCGGTCTAAAATGATGAAATGAGCATTTATGAGTCCAACTAAACGCTAGACGGCCGCATGATTCCAAATCATATATTCTTGATTTTTTTTGAACAAGAAATTTTTTGATTAAAATAGGAATGCTGAACATCCCCTGTATTTTTTTTAAGAGAATCAATGATAGTTCCCTACTTACCCTTTGATGATTCGAACTCGTAATTTATCGGTTACAGGTGAAGCGTTTTATCAACTAAACTATTTTATATAATAAACAATCCCCCTGTATGATAGAGCCAAAGCGTAATATAACATAACTTCGGGTACCAAGAGTAATTATAACAATCGTACCAAGGAATTAGATACAATGAAGCTCTATAGGCTATGGCATGAAAAATGTATGATTGAACTAACGAAGCCTTTCCATTTGGCTAAAAAAAAAAAAAAAAAAAAAAACTTTTGCCACTAATTGTAAAAATGGTTGAGATTTATTAACATACAGTAATAATTACGTATGAAACACCTAGATTAATACGTAATGTCCTCTATATACAAACCCTACTCGCCTGACCAGCTCGGCTCTGCATTCCACATGGCTCAAGTCGGCTTGATTTCAAGCCATGCACAAAGACGAAACGCCGTGAAGTAGCAGGACTTTAGTCCGCTTTTGCGACACGAAGGTCCAGGTAAGGAGATCCCTGGGTTATACGTGTCCCTATTTCATGTCGATGACAGCTAATCTGATTCCAGGAAGCAAGATTGCTCACGCCCCAACTGGAAAATGACCTTAGGTTGTAGTTCCTTTATTTTTTTTTTCTTGGAAAATGGAAATGCCTGAGTTGTACTTTACATTTTACAAACAGATAATCATATGTGAGAGGAAACTATTTAAGAATTACCACGAGATTTTATGATTGATTAGTTTAATGTTTATTTGCATTTTTTATAAGATGAATGTGGATTAGTGGTAAACTAAACAAGTGCATGAGAATTCTTTCCTACTACTATGACGACAAGTCACTTTTCAAAGTTTTTTTTTTCTTTAATACTAATGGTATATTTGATAAAATTGAAATCTGAAATTTGAATGCGTTAAAATATATTGAATTATGAAGTACTAAATCTGATATATTTAAGTAAGCGTATATCATATTAAGTGACAAGTGAATAGTTTATCACCTATTTCTAGAGCAAGTTTTATTTGAAAAATTTAGTGTCATGTAATTAATTCAGATGTCTTATTTTTGCTATCAAACGTGTCCAAATATGTTAAAATGTGAATCCATTAAATAATTTAAGTTTAGAATTGAGTTATAAAAAATCCATAAAACAAGTGTATCATTTACTGTCAAAATATCGCTTTTCATAGTTTACCTCGATGCTTTTTCTTTGCTCCTTCCTCCTCCAATCTAAAATTTAAAGAACAATCCTTCTTTGTTCAATTGCTTACCTTTACTAAAACATCAGAGTTTGTTGTCTGCTGGTCCATCTTTCTTCATGGCTTTTTAACTGATTCTAGTAATTCAGCATCATGATTTAATCGTCTAAAGAGAAAAGAGAGGGAAAACACACACACACACACGCACACACAGAAAAGAGGAAGGAGAAAGAGAGAGGGGGCGGGGGGGAGGGGGGGTTGGAGAGGGAGTTGAATTCACACTTTCTCGAAAAGAGGGGACACGTCGCGTTCGCGATAAAAAGAGGACGGCACCGAATCCCTTTGACTTGTCGTTAACCCTTCATCCCAGCTATATATATACCTTGGTATTTTCCTTACGGACCTTGCATCTCTTCTGTCTCTCTGTTCATTTTCTTCTGCTCCCAAAAGTTTCTCAGCGACCGGACTACTCCACCCAAATCAAACAAGGTTCACATCAGTGTCGATCATCTCACCATTGTACAACTATATTATCATGGGAAGATCACCATGTTGTGACAAAAATGGACTCAAAAAGGGGCCATGGACACCTGAAGAAGACCAGAAACTTATTGATTATATTCAGAAGCATGGCTATGGAAACTGGAGAACACTTCCAAAGAATGCTGGTAAGCTAGCTAATTCCGTTGTTCTTCGTAGCATGCATCTCGTTTAAACATATGTATTTGAATTAGATAAATAGTAGAAGTAGGAATTCTTGTGAGTATTAAAGCTTATGGGCGCCTATGCGGCCAATTTTCTTGACTTTTGTGTATAGGGCTTCAAAGATGTGGAAAAAGTTGTCGACTTCGTTGGACAAATTACTTGAGGCCTGACATCAAGAGAGGACGATTCTCATTTGAAGAAGAAGAGACAATTATTCAACTGCACAGCATACTAGGAAACAAGTAAGAAGTTGTTTATTTCTTTTCTTTCTCTTTTTCTCTATGGCCTGTGACTTTTGTGGTTTAAATTGAACTGATTTCTTGTGCCATAGGTGGTCTGCAATTGCTGCTCGGTTGCCAGGAAGAACTGACAATGAAATCAAGAACTATTGGAACACACACATTAGGAAAAGGCTTCTTCGAATGGGAATTGATCCGGTTACTCATAGTCCTCGACTTGATCTTCTTGATCTTTCCTCAATTCTAAACTCATCAATCTACTCTTCATCTCAGCAAATCAACCTTTCCAGGTTATTAGGGGTGCAACCCATGGTTAATCCAGAACTCCTAAGGCTAGCCACCTCTCTTTTCTCCTCCCAAAAGAAAAATCATCATGATATCCCGACCCAAAATGATGTTCAAGAAAATCAAGTAGTCTACACTGCCCCCCAAGTGCAAAACCAATTGCCCCCATTAATACAGCCTAGCGAACTTCAGACCTCAGTTCAAGATATCCCTACATCCGACAACCTGGGCACAAGCTTGAGGACAAGTACGTCCTGCGTTCCATTTTCTTGTGATCAAGCACAACTCATGCAACCCAATGCGGAGCAATTCTCATCAGCAAATCTCTCCGACTTCATTAATTCACAACAAAGTTGTGAACTTAACGAGTGGCAAAACAGCGAATTCTTGCCTCCCAATTTCTCAGAAGATTATTATGTACCTCTACAGCATTACGGTTGCTATGGCTCCGACAACCAATCCGTTTTGGACACGGCTCCATCTGAGACTACTTCAACTTTCCAATCCAACAACAGCAACAGTTTCAGCTTCCAATCCGTTTTGTCAACTTTATCGACGCCTTCGTCAAGCCCAACACCATTGCAATCAAATTCAACTTACATCAACAGCTGCAGTACTACCACTACTGAAGACGAAAGGGAAAGCTATTGCAGCAACATCTTGAAGTACGAAATCCCAGAGCTTTTGGATGTTAATCAATTCATGTAAAATTGTAAGGATCGGAGATTAATTAGAGAGGCCTTTTTAAGTGCTCTGGGGGGTTTGTCATACAGCTTGTTCTTTCTTGTATAATTTCCTACTACTAAGAATTTGTTGAAATTGTCTGATCAAGTTAACTGATCAATTTTCTCGTATAATGTCCTTTCGTGGTTTTTTTTCATCGTTGATAACATTATCGTATGGTTGTCTTTCCCTTATTGATGGACAAACACGAGGAATCCAAATCAAGAACTCTTTGGTCCGTTACCGAAATTATACGTTACTGGTATGTAATTATGTATCCTATAGGATTAACATAAAAAAAAAAAAGCGTGTTACTTTATTTGCATACGTGTTACTACGACACACATTCACGTAAAATAAGGTTGTTCAGTTGACATAAGTAAGAAAAAATAATAATTGCATGGTTTAAAAAAACATTGAAACGTATGCCATCATCATACCAGAAGCTTTCCAATAATGATCCGACAACATATTAAAACCAATAGTTCTGTTTAGCAATAAAGCTCCCATGCAGACCTTTCCTTTTGCTGAAGTTAAGCAAAAAGGCCAATCATGATCTAAAAGTAGAAAGATAAAATCTAGCGGAAAGTGTTTCACAGATCCCAGCAGTCAGATTCCGGCGACACCGCCTCCGATACGGCCGGAGAATGGGAGCGTCGCAGGGCATGGCGCCACCTGTACGATAACTGTCAGTTCACGTAGTAATAAACTAAAGATTTTCATTTTCTTGCTTGGCTGGGCTATGTAAAGCGTTGACTAAATAAAGCACGTGTCAAAGTGTCAGCGGTGGATAATGTAGTGGGGACCACTCAGGAAAAGGATTTTTAATTATTATAGATAGCTTTATTGCAAATCATGGCGTGCCGCTTGTGGTATTTTTTGTCCTTCCATGTAATTAATGCGGCTGTGTCAAACTATTGGTGACGTCATCATCTCAGACACGTGGAAGCTCAATTATACGAAATCTAGATGGGCCCTTATCTACTTTTGTTCAGCATCGTCGTCCATGTAATTTTTTCCACCCCCTCCCTCTAAAACGAAAGCATCCCTGTTAAGACATGCCAAAGGAAGAAGAAGTTTTACATATTTGTCTTCGACATCTTATTTGGTTTGAATTTATATTTGATTGAGGAGCAAGGATTTGAATATAAGCTCGTTGGTTGGCTTCCTAATTTAGAAATCGAGTCCCACAATGCAGTTTTAACTTTTCACCGAAGTTTATTGGTGGAACTGGTAGTACATCTGGAAACCTCTCGTGGTACGTAGGGAAAGTTCATTTTGTTAAGTTCCAAATTCAACTGCTTATGCCTTCTTTTTTCCCCCTAGCATATCCATCATTGTGCTTGCGTGCAACTTCAATCACTAAAAGTTAGTATAGGTTATGGTCAGTCCTGTTTTGAGTGTTATTTTCTGAATTTTTTTGTTAAAAAAAACATTGTAACGATTCAATGCATGTAAAATAAAGAGACGATTAGAAAAATGTATTCATAAAAAACGTAAATATTTTGAGAAAATATGGCAATCCAAACAATTGACAGATGTCTCGTATAAGTTCTTGAGTTTCGATAAAATGAGAGATCAAATGCATAGATGATCCCTTCTTCTGTGTAAACTTGTTACCATAGAAAAAGAACTATCGACCCTAGGTAGATAGTAAAAGATATCTATAGTTCATTCATATCGAAATATCCCACGATCGCATGTATGTTCAAGGCTAATTAATATGCATGCCGTGAAGATTTGAATCATCATTTCGTGCCATGTTATTAATCAGATACCATGACAGTATGGCCTCACGTAGGCCACAAACATATTATGTAGTAGCAGGACAATCAATTATTTTTCGTGACATGCATGCATGTGTTTACAAGCTACTTTTATCTGCTTAAGTTTCTTTTTTGTGGTTTAGGGTATAGCAACACTTATCAGTTGGGAAAATGTCGTATAATTGCACTAACCAATCGTGACTAGCAAGGCTATCTAATCACCCAGCCTCTCATGACTAGTAATATAAGGCATGCATGTATGGTTTCCAATCTGATTCTAGACGTTTCTTTTCTTGTGCGACTCTCGGGCAAGGAGCTGTTGAGAAAATGGACAAAGATGAAAACAATGGTGAGATTGATACACCAGAGAAGAGAACCAGATCATCCAAATGATTGGAGTGAAGCCAATTATTGTATCATACTGTAGAATGGACCCTAATGGTTTCTTCCGCCAATTTAATGAACCTAAGTACTTTTCCAAAAATAACTTAATCCAGCTAGTTTCTACGCGAGGATCCAAAACATTGTGGCCCCAACATTTTGCATGAAATGTGCGTACACATTGTAGTCAAGTCTACACACACAACACACAGTTGCCACAAAGAAGTGGCCTAGTTGATGAGTTATAAAGAGATTGAAGAACAACCACAAAATTGGAAATCCCACAATCCCAATCAATCATCTTCTAGTCGTACGATCCGGAGCTGCAAATGGTAAGTGCTACACTCTAAGTCAAACCCTTCTTGGGGATCAAAGTCTCCATGCACGTCCGTCAGCTCTACGTCATTTGTGCGTCAAATATATACGGTGAAGATAAATACACAATCATGCAACTTTCTTCTTAGAACAAATGCTGTTGTTTTCATTGATGAAAAACCGAAAATGATGTGTATCTCTAAGGGATTAACGTGTCGAAGCATCTCAGGTTTTAATGTTAAGGTGATACGGCTGGTGTATGTTTGACCATCAACCGACCACGGGCACCGGGGCAAATGAGGGCAAAGGGGCAATCAGATACGCACCCTCTTTTTCAGTCCCTCTCTCCTCGACCGCCCAAAGAAAAAGCCCGTCAAATGTTTTGAAATCCTAGACTTCAAAAGTTGGTCTGTGTCTTTTCCCTTTCTCATGTTTTTTTAAAAAAAAAAAAAAAAAAAAAAATTCCCCCTTCATGATTTCTCAACTTTCTTGAAAATATGGGCTCCTTAGACAGTACATCACTAGACGAAAACTGTGTTCAGATCAAGGAAGTTGGTGTTCAAAAGAAACGGGAAACGAGACATGGGGTTTGGGATTTGGTTTCTTTTTGTTTTTTTTGTTTTGTTTGGTTGTTTTGGGGTAAATTAATCTTGGTAATGTATGACCATGACTGTGATTCAGATTCGTTTCCTAGTGCCAAGAAGTGTACTAAATACAGATCGTATCATTACATTTCGTAGAAGTTCTTGGGTGATTAGACAGGCGTACATGTTCAAGTTGATCACTTTTTTGGCTCAAAAGAGGAGCAGCATTTGATTATTGATTAATTCGTTTGTTGCCAATGTTGAGACTGTGGGATTAAAGTTAGGCAAGACTTTTGTTGGATTGTTGGCCAATTTTATATTTACATCTTACATTATTAAAGTTGGACATTGATAAACAAGTTTATCCTTGCAATCTCAGTCCAAAGTGGTCCAATACTGAAGAAAAACATCAGTGCAAAATTGTCATACAAATCTCCAGAGCCTGATATTACTGAATTTTATACAATGTATCAACAATGTCGTTGATAATAATAAGTGTATATATTTTTTTATTATATTTAAAATGAACTAATCTTGTCGTTCTCAGACAAGCTGTGTTGAAATCAGAACGTGGATCCCACACATTTCGACATTAGCTGAACTTTCAAGCCTATTATTGAGCAGCTTAGTCAATGGCAAATGTATGAAGTATGGATCAGCTCCTTCAATTTTCCTCCATGCATAGTAAACTCTTAACTGGAACGAAATACTGCCCCAAAAACAAAAAAAAAAACAAAAATCTTGTTGACTTACTAGTGGCATAATTTCAGGCCGAAGCGAAAGCTGCTTTCCTAACACTGAGTTAAATGCTTAGAGCCATATGCGATTTTCCAGCTTTCCGGCCCTAGTAAGTCCTCGGTGCCCTTCAAATTCTTGACATCTTTTTACCATCCTCGATTTTAAGCAATGTTTTGACTTCTTTGAAACTAAACTACTTGTGTTTTCACATGCCTATGAATTTTGCAGGAATTTCCTTTACATATATAATAAGCATCACTTTTTTTTTCCAACACAGGAACTATCTCAATTTTGTCAACTTAATTAATCTCTCTGTGCCTGTACACCCCGCCCCCAAGGATACACAAGCGATAGAAAGGTGACTCGAACACACGACTTCGAGACCTAATTAAACTATCTCGAAACCATCCGAGCCAATCTCAAGGGCTAATAAGTATCACTTATCCTCGAAGATAAATTGAGGGTCTGAATTGAACATCTCCAAACTGCAAAAAGGGTACACTTGTCGGTATACATGTGGCCCAAGAGCTAATGATCTTATCGGTTATCACCAACTCTATAGTCAAGGATGTCGGATTTAAAGGTCCTTTTTGAGCATAATTACCTCTCCATTCTGAGAATATACAGCATTCTTGTGTGATGACAAAGAAAAACGTTTATGCCACCACAGAAAATCTAGCAAGATCCGCCCAGGATCAAAAAAAGCACGTTAAGAAAGAGATGTACATGCATGTGTATTGAATCACTCTCTGTAATTATGTCATAGCCGAAATACAAATTTGACTTGGTGGTGGATCGTGATAAACACCACAGTATTAGATCATATCTTTAATTCCTTTTTAATTCATTGTGCTGGCTAATGTGTGAAGTTGTCAATACAATACATCAGCAAGAGATTTCCAGCAATTCATGGAGCCATATTGTTATTTTAGTTTCCCTGCACACGCGATGAAATAAATGGCTAAATTCATTGAAAGCAAAGAAACTCGAAAGGGAGAAGGCATCTGTGTGGCTGCTTATGGATTTTGTTAATGCTCTACTATACATCAGCAACAAGATAGCTTTTCCATAGAGAATCAGAATTGGCCAAGTTTTTATCATCGAAGGAGAATTTCGTGATCAATCTTGAGGAATTTCGTGATCAATCGTGCCTAGTCGAAAGAAATAGTGCATACGTACACAAATATATAACAATTCTCGTGCCTAGTGGAAAGGTACAGTGCATACGTACATAAGTAGATATTCTCCGTTTTTAAACATGGTTCTTCATTTCTTGAAAATTGACAACTGAGAAGAGAAAAGAACAGAAAAAGACAACTATTGTAGTGCTCCGTCCATGTAATAATTTGGCCTATTCCCCTGGATTGGTATCAAATTCCGGGCCATGAACGGAAGAAATGACAAAATTATTTTTATAGTAACAACAACGTATGTGTACCAATCAGACTAGCTAAATATATGTCATATGTGTAAAATTTAGAGTCGAAATTCAAGTTACGGGGATACAGAAATATAGGTACAGTGAAAGGATGCCCCAAGCTTTATGTTATAGGATTGTTACCTTTAGTTTTAAGTTGAAGATAATTACTAACTACATTTCTTCTTAGCAAAACCAGCGCATTTGGACCATAAAGGCATTTTTGGACCTTTAATTACGCGTACTTTTAGTGCCTGCACCCAAGGGGGCGAGCAGATTGCGAGTAACCCTAAAAAGATAACGCTAATACTAAGCATGCGTGGTGTACTGAGACAGGAATGAACGCACTAAAAAAAGATGTTCTTTGTATTTTTCCCGTGTAGAACTAGTTCACCCAGTGTAAAAGACACCATATTTATCATGTGGATACATGATCGAGGCTGCCCAATTATTTGGTGCTTTTGTGGGAAGGATAGATTGGTGAAAGACGCAATGACAAAGTTGAAAGGCGAAATCCATCGTGGACACGAAAATTGGGAATTGACTTAGGATTGCCACCATGCATCTACACCACCGACCTTTGGCCAAAATATTTTCGAACTCAGTCATGCAAAGGTAAAAGTGCTTCAAAATTTTTCATCTTCCACTTTGAATAAAAGAAATAGGAATTAGCACGAGCCACAAGTATGGGTGACTGATTCCGACAGAAATGGTTTGTTCTGATTTATCAAATTGGTTATCATGCATGTTGATTGCGTATAATAGTATACTTTGCACTTATTTCAATCAAATCCAATTCAAGAATCCAATCTAATTGCGTAAGGAAAAAAAAAAAAAAGAAGAATTCAACCTGATTTGTCAAAATATGTTGAAGACATTTTCATAGAAATAAACTTAAATAAATAAATAAAAGAGCACAAGTACATCTTTTTTTCGTAAACAAAGAAAGGTGATTAGGTGATTTATTACAAGAAACTTTTGGTAAAAATAAATGCTGAATAAATGTGTCGATGGGCCAAATTGACATGCATTCTTTTTACTGGTCATCTAACTATATGAAGCCAAGCAACAACTTCTTCGATGCTAAAATTTTCTTTCTCTTACTTTTTTGAGACACGACTATTACCCCATAATGAAGAACAAAATTATATAAATTTCTCAAACAACTTATTAACAAAAGCAGTAGCCTCTTTTAATATTTCAAAATAGCTTGAAGAATATCCATCATTTTTTCCTTTTTTGAGTTAAATAGACCTGAAGTGTGCCAGAACCATATTGATAATAGTAGTACCTCAAAGTTAATTGGAGGAAACCGACAACATAGTTAATAGGGTAAAACTCATAAAATTCCCATCATATCCGTCAAGTTTATGATATTTACATCGAACATATTATTTAAGACGTATATGAAGAACTGGGTGGGCAATCGGTGCTGCTGGACGGTGGGTGGAATTCATTGTGCATCTACGTTAACCAAAAGACATCTCTTATGAGGAAAAGTGAAGTAAAGTGACGTAAAGTAAAAAAAAAAAAAAGAAAAAATCAATTTCCTGTGTATGTTTACTTAATCAGAAAAATTCTAAGAGAAAATGAGTGGTTAGAATCGTTAATAGAAATACTGTTAGTAACCAATAATTTTCCTCCAAAATCTTGGCGAAAATTAAGGAAAAGTACAGGAATAACAAACACTACTTTTTCTACTAAACAAACACAAGAAGAAGAAATGACTAGCTTTTCCTCTAGATGAGTGATGGGTTGGACGGTACAGAAAAGGGAATGTAAATGAGAGATTCAGGATACGAGACCTCCCACTTAAACTTTAAAAAAAAAAAAAAAAAAATTTCCCTCACTTTCTCTTGCAAACAAACAATACCTTATGGAGTTTTTTCTTTTTTTTTCCCCATTTTTCTTAAGAGTTTTTCAAGGTCACTGGTGGGCCTCAAGCCCATTCCCGTAGTTGCTACAGGTATTTCGGCTGCCATGCCCAAGAACGAGAAAGGTAATAGGACGACAGGCCGGCAAGGTCCATATATTCACCCAATGGATCTGGGTGTATTTGGATATTTGTTTAGAAAGCCTGGTAATTGGATTTGAATCGATCGTCCAATGTCCGTTTTCTTTTTCTTTTTTTTTTTAAAAAAAAAATTAAAAGAAATTTTTTTTAAGCCATTCGGAGTCCCAATTTAAATTGCTAGAGAAAGCCTTTCCTTTTATTTTTTATTTTCTTGGTGTGCACTCCCAATGTCTAGTGACTATATTGGACTCCGATTAGTCTAGAATCGAGCACTGTCGAAACCATTTCAAGAGATCACTCTCCTAACAAGACTCGTATTCGAGACCCTGCTTAAAGGCCAACAAGTCTCTTCCTATTTGATTCAATAACCATTGGTAGGGGTGTGCAAAATCGAAAAATTCCGATTTACCGACCGAATTCGAATTGAATTTGGAATTTCGAATTCAGTAATTCGGAATATCCGATTTCGAATTGGTCGAATTCGGTAATGAGATTTTTCAAATCGAAAATTCCGATTTCGAATTCACAATTCGAAATCGAAATCAAAATCGGAATTCAGAATTCCTATTTCGATTTCAAATCTGTTTTTCATATATATATATAATATAACATTTATATTATAATAATAATTTTTTTATTCATGAATTCGGTGAAATCTAAATTCCTATTTCGATTTCAATTTTGTTTTCACACATATATAATATTATATATATATGTAATATAATAATAATAATAATTTTTATATTCATGAATTCGGTGAAATTAGAATTTACCGAATTCCAAATTGAATTTGGAACGAATTTGAATTCGGAATTGGTGAATTCGAAATCGAAATCGGTCAAAAATTCTAATACAAAAATTTTGAAAAATGCCGATTTCAAAGTTCCGAATTACCGATTTCGATTTTGATTCACATCCCTAACCGTTGGTGCCTTTTTGTTTTATTTGATGTCATTATTTTATTTTTTTAATGCTTTTGTGCATAGTTATTAAATCCAACATGGGAAGGAACTCAACGAAAAAATCGATGGACGAGACACTAGTTCAATCAATGAGTCACTAAAATAATCTTTTATAAATACATGTAATGTATTAATTATTTTAATAAATGTAGAATTTACAAGTAAATTACTTATAAATATTATCCAGTCTGTTTCAATGGCTGATTCACTGAATTGAGCGGTTTAACTGCTAGGCTGAGCTGAGCCGAGTTTAATAATGCTTTCTTGACTCCCTTGTCAGTTACCATTTTGAGGTTCCAAGGCTTAGATGTCTTGAGCTTGTAATTTCCCTTCTCTCTCTCTCTCTCTCCATTTCTTAAATCCCATTCATCTCTCATTAGAAAAGAAATTGTTTTTTTTTCTTTAAACAAAAAAGTTGGTGTTTCCTTTGACAACTTGCAAAGCTGACGAGTGCTGTCTTCAATTGACGTGGCAGCTTACAAGACATCCCTCTTTTTAGTGGTGGAGAGGCTTCCAAATTCCAAGAGAGGAACCCATCAAAAATTTTATCGGAAGTGGGTAAGCAAACGGCGTGAAAACAAAATACTTGCACTTTTTCAAATGAGACAGGCACTTTACATAGTGCATTGTACTAAAAAGCCCTCTACAATTCATTAATTTGTCATTCAATCAATCGTTTATCGAATATAATATATTAACTTTCCAGCTATTCGTCCAATTTAATTAAATCAAACTAAGCGGATCTTCTTCCATCAACTATTCATATCTGATTTGGTTTTTTCTTTTTGGTGCGAATCTGATACGGTCACAAAAGTTAAAAGCACTAACATTTTTCATTTTGGTGCGAATCTGACGTGGTCACAAAAGTTAAAAGGCACGAGGTCGGATGGGAGCCCTTTCAAGACATCTATTACTATTTTTTTTTTCACTCGATTGAAATACCAATAGTGAGCAATGATGATGAAGGCCTAAGGCGTAGCTTTTTTCGAAGGAAAAGAAAGGCCTAGCTTTAATAGTACTCCAAAATAACCTGAAGTTACGTCTCAAAACTAACAATAATGAGTAGAATGGCCTAGCCACCAGCCCAAAGGCGGATGGCCACCACCAAAATATTAAAGTTTGGTGAAGTGGGAGGCAAGGTTTCGTTAAAATGGGGTGAGAAATTTTGTCTTCCATCGATTGTCACATTAAAAGTGACTTTATTTAAAAAATTCAGACGGGTGTGTAGTGTTTTCGTTTGATCCGGTGATGGTTCAGTTCCTTTTGAGTTATCCCTGACCTTCTTTAGGCCCGCCCCCTTCCCTAATATATAATAGATTAGATTATACAAGAGTTATTGCCTCTGGGAAAAAAAAAAAGAGTAGAATGGCTCGATATCTTATTAGTTAGTTTTATTTGGTATTGACTAATTAACATGGGATTATGTTGTCTAACAGCTACATAATTAGATGAATTTATGTATTTTGGTACCTCAAAGTATCACTTTCATGTAGGATCGCAAATGAATTGAGTTTCAGTATTGGTTTCATTTAACCTTAGAAAAGTTCGAATAATATTTTTATATTTCGAATAAGTATATGCCTAGTATTTTAGGCTCGCATGCATGCGCTCGTGCGCACGTGTATATATATATATATATGTTGTTGGTTTGTTGCATAATTATTGAATACAATATCGAATTTCCTCAAAAAAAAAAAAATATTGAATTGAACTTGAGCTCTAATTTTAAACCATGTGAGATTCTATTTTGAGCCCAAAATCTTGAATCGAATTCAACCAGCCAAAAGATTGATTCGATTTGATCCGTTTACCTTTTTTCTTTTTGGACCCGTTTACAACTCATCGAATTTTCGTTTTCAGACTGTTTTGTGGATTTCAAGCCGAGGAACACTTACATGGTCAACACGTGTCCATCACGTTGGATTAATACAGATGGCGAGCCCACGTGTCAATCATTTGAAACATTTTGCCACGCATCCAACTCAATTATATATTCTCTCGCCTGCTACTAACACTACAACACTGAATTGATCTGAATTGATCCTGCTATCACTTTACACAAAAAAAAAAAAGATATTCCTCCTAATTAATTAGGCCCAAAAGGGCCAGGCGACAAGGGAATAGGATATAAAATCAGACCAGAGATCATATCAAATCATATTACTTGTTTGTTTCAAGCTTCAACAATGGCTAGGCCAGTTGAACCGCTGGTGGTGGGGAGGGTGATCGGAGATGTGCTCGACATGTTTGTACCAGCTGCTGAATTGATAGTACAATATGGGTCAAAACAGGTCGGAAATGGTTGTGAGATAAAGCCATCCCATTCTGCTCACAAGCCTGCGGTTCGCGTAAATGGCTCTCGTGCCCGTGCCGCCAGTCTCTTTACCCTTGTAAGTGTGCCATCTCATACATACTCATTAGTATATACTCACATACAAGCACATAAATTGAAAAAAAGAAAAAGAAAAAAAAAAAACCCTGCAAACTTTTGCATGAGTTCAATCAAGTACAATTTACGAAAAGTTTATGAGGATTCAAATGTTCTCTCTCTCTCATTTTTTTATCTTTTAGGTTGAAATTTTCAGTAGCATGCATTTAGAAATTGAAGGGTCGGTTCTTGTTCTGTTGCAGGTTATGGTCGATCCTGATGCGCCAAGTCCAAGTGATCCAACTTTCAGAGAGTGGCTTCATTGGTATACTTTTTCTTCTTTGTATATCAACTTATACATGTAAAATTGTCTGGCCTCGGATACGGTTACCTGAATTTTAACTTGGAATCGTTTTGGCATTTTTTTTTGTTTTGGCGTTGCAGGATTGTGGTGAACATCCCAGAGGGTGGGGATGCCTCCGAAGGTTAATTTTTTTTTTTTTAAATTTCACTTTATCATCAATCATTCCCTAACTTTAATAATCTGCATTCGAAGTATTTTGTGGTATATTTTTAGTTTGATCGAGTAATGTTATACTATTGATTTCTCTAATGGAAGGCAAAGAATTGGTAGCATACCAAGGACCTCAGCCACCAACGGGCATCCACCGCTACGTTTTTGCGCTTTTTAAGCAGAGAGGAAGAATGGAAAAGCCAAAAACGCTACCAGAACCCCGTCACAACTTCACCACTCGACAATTTGCAAGCCACAATGAACTCGGACTTCCTGTTGCTGCCGTATATTTCAACTCACAGAAGGAACCAGCTGGAAATAGGAAACGTTGATGCCTTGTCTGAAAGCGTGCTAGTTCCTGTTTTATCCTCCAACATGCATGGTATAGAACAGGGTATGTATAGGTGGTTGTATAATCTGTGTGCTGTTTTTGTTCGTTTTGGTCATTAAGAGCTTCTTAAGGGATGTGCAACCGTAGTCAAGTTTTTATTTTTAGTTTATCTTCTTGTACGTACGTGTCATTGTAGTATATAAATTGGGCAGTAAATATAATATAATTTGAGGCGCTATTTACTTTTAGCCTTTTACTTTTAAAAGTGGATTGGGAGGTCTTGAATTCAGAACCTTTTTTACATGTTTTGTTTTTAAGTGGATTGAGAGATCTTGAATTCAGAACCTTTTCTACATGTTTAGAAGATTCGCTCTAGGACACAAAACGTCTGTCCTCTCCAAACCAAAATACACTTTGCAATCCCAGATATGAACATGTATTGTAACATTGACGTGCTTATTTATATCACT
This sequence comes from Coffea arabica, assembly GCF_036785885.1. NCBI lineage: Eukaryota > Viridiplantae > Streptophyta > Magnoliopsida > Gentianales > Rubiaceae > Coffea > Coffea arabica. Next base: position 10,590,956 of record NC_092313.1, on the reverse strand, counting down.
TTCATAGTTTTACCTAGCTTAGTAGCTAGAAAAATAGCAGAATTAGCTCATCAAGCTGCACGTATGCCCTAGATGATAGTCTCAACTTGTCATTATGGTCCCTGAAATGTTAGAAAATTACACTGAAAATATGCATGCTCCGTTGACTCATTGCCTTAAGATAATCACAATTATAAGTTCGGGTACTGAAATTATCAAAGTATTTTTAGCTCCAAAATATCATCCTTGACGTTTTGACGGGTAGCTATCCCACAGTGCAGCTGGGATCTCACATGTTGATTTGAACACAAAGCATATCTGATCCTAATTCCTAAACCCCACCCCACCCGGGGCCCGGTGTTTTTTTCCTTGATGCTTAGCAAATCAAGGGATGCGAGTTTCGAGTCTTTTGACACATGATTAATGTTTTGAGAATTCTTGACTCATTTGCAGTCACAGTAGGTGAAAAACTCTCAATTCTTCGAGGAATAAGGCTTACTTGTCAGTGGAAGAGGATTGGGTTTGATTGTACGTTAGGAGGGATTATGAGTAAGAAATTCAAGAGGATTGAATTGGATAGTAAGATAGGAGGAATTAGTAGCAAGAAGTTCTGAGTTGAAAATCTTTTATTTATTAAAAACAAAAGGAAAAAAAGGAGATTTATTTGTCAGTGGCAATAGCTACTATTTCTTCATTAATTCATATTATTTCCTTTTTTTTCTTTAACCTATTGACAAGGTCATATTTTCAAACTAATATGGTTTAAAAACTTTTAGCATCTATAAGAAAAGTTCTAAGAATATAACTAGACCGTAGTCTTGTCAAAAGATTACAGGAAAAAGAAAAAGAGGAAGTGTTAAAAGATTTGCAGATACTAATCTTTAGTGGTTTAACTGTATTGGGAGTTTTAAAGTGCTTGATTTGACTTGAATTTCCGTTTTCTAGTCCAAAAACTTTTAATGTTACAGATAACGTTTCACTTTTCTATGATTCAACTCGAACAGTCCATAACTCCATATAATGTTAGGGGAAAAAAAACTCCAATATTGAACTATCAATTTACATTTTTTTTTTCAAGCCAGTTGAATGACTTTTGTTAATTTACAAACCTAAACCCCGAGAAACCACAAAAGCCGGCAACTCTTATGGTTTCTCAGGAGACTTATAACCTAACCCAAATCCCCCCCCCAAACTCGATGTGGGATAACTACCTAAGCAGAGTAGCTGCTACTAAAACCTAAAGAGACCTCACTAACCCCGGTACATGCAGTTGTCTTTTTTTCAAGCCAGTTGAATGACTTTTGTTAATTTACAAACCTAAACCACGAGAAAATCACAAAAGCCGGCAACTCTTATGATTCCTCAGGAGACTTATAACCTAACCCAAATCCCCCCCCCAAACTCGATGTGGGATAACTACCTAAGCAGAGCAGCTGCTACTAAGACCTAAAGAGACCTCACTAACCCCGGTACAGGCAATTGTCTTTTTTTCAAGCCAATTGAATGACTTTTGTTAATTTACAAACCTAAACCCCGAGAAAACCACAAAAGCCGGCAACTCTTATGGTTTCTCAGGAGACTTATAACCTAACCCAAATCCCCCCCCCCCCCCAAAATTCGATGTGGGATAACTACCTAAGCAGAGCAGCTGCTACTAAGACCTAAAGATACCTCACTAACCCCGGTACAGGCAGTTGTCTTTTTTTCAAGCCAGTTGAATGGTACTCCCACTTTTTGTAGTTTCCGAAATGGCCACATGACCGTAAATTTCTCTAACCAAAAGAAGGAAAAATAAAAATGGATTTCATAGTTTGGATTGTGATTTTTTTAAAAAAAAAATTATTTTTTACATTTTTCGTGAATACAATTTTCAATATCCATTTTACCTCATATGTATTAAATTGTTACAATACATTTTCCTACAAAAAGTTTTAAAAATAGTCATCTAAACAGGAAACATTTTTTCAAAAAATAAAAATATATTGCAACCGTAAAATATAATCAATGAAAAGCATAAATATATAGTGATATTAAACTCTAAAATTCAAGTTAACTCGGATACCACCAAGCACATCTTGAATATCAAAATGCTCTTCGAGATTAATTATACTTATATAAATAAATAAATAAATATAGTGCATAATTCATATCAACTCAAGTACGAATTCAAAAATTTGTTACAGCACTCATCTAGCCCAAAGAAGGACAAGTTACAATGGGAGCCAAGCCCAAATAATAAAGTGATTAATATAGTGATTGCACCCCTATTATGTAGACATCCTTTTCATTTTGTTTTATCGAGAGAAGTATTTGTTAGGATAGCTCATCATTTGACCAAAAAAAAAAAAATTATCACAATACATTTTTTATCATTTTTTTAAATTTTATATATATCACATCACGAAAATATTAAAATATTATTTAAAAATAATTTTCAAATAATCTCTTACCAAAGCACATACTTGGTCAACCGACCTAATCGATGTCCAAACTCCTGTCCCAGATCCAACCAACTGAAGTCCTAGCAAGGGATGCAACGCCCGACTCCAAAATTGCCCCGTTTTGGTGTTTTACAATACTCCTCTCCACCGCCCCGGCCCCCACTCTCGCTGTCCTGCACCGCCCTTACCGGGCTCCAATATTCTTGTGGGTGTACCTATCCCGCCTCACTATCATTATTATTATTTTTTACTTAATTTAATTTTTTCAATTTATATAGATCTATTAATAGTTTTATTAATCACTATTTTGAAATTTTAGCAAAAAAATTACATCATTTTATCATAATAACATAACATGTTATTTATTTCATACAATATATTTATATAATAATAATATTATAGCATTAAAATATAGGCAAGTGCGGGATGGGGGATAAGGTGGGGGGTATGCAGCCTTGCCTCCTACCCCATTTAATACATGGGGAGGAAAATCCCCCCGTCACTACCTTTGCCTCACTCTAACTCCTACCTCATTCCTAGGTCCCTGAGGGTAGGAGTGTATACGAGTCGAGTCGAGTTCGAATAATGCTATATTCAGGTTCGACTCGAACACTATTAGCATCTTATTTGACTCGAGCTCACTTTACTTGACTCGAGTTCGAGGTCGATCGAATTCAAAAATTGAAGATTGAACTCGACTCAATGAAATGATAAAAAAACCCGAACTCAACTCAATATGACTCGAGTAAAAAACGAGTCATATCGAGCTCGAGTACTTGATGCTGCTTTTAAGTATAGAAGTTCGATTAGATCCCATTTTTGAGCATTTAAGCTCAAGACATGGAAAATGGAATTAGATTATATTTATTTCAAATTCTATGACCTTTTTGCCATCAAAAAATTTTATTAAGTATACAAATCATCTTGTAAATTATTTGCAAGCATAAATCTTTAGTGGTAATTTCATATTTAAAAAGATATATATTATTTAAATTAAAAAATACACCACTTACATCCCCGCTCAAGCTATTCAAGCTGGGGCTCGAAAATCGAGTTTGAACCTCGGTTGACCAAGCTGTCCGCTCGCAATCAGCCCTACCTAAGGATACTTGTCCTTGTTGCCATCCCCAATTCTAGCTCTAACTGAGCCGCGTCGGCCTACATAGGAAGTCAATTTTAGAGCGTTAATTACAAATTGACCGTCAATTAAACCAGCACCGACCATGGGCTCGAATTTGGTCCAACCCTGACCCAACTAATATTTCATTTTTTATTTTTTATTTCACAAAAAAAAATCGATTCTGTTCCTAGATTTGCATTTACATTTTCTTTTGGGTTTCTTTCCTTCTAATTTCCAATGGCGTTGTTTCGCCGCCGCCCAGCTTGAATACTATTCTCGGCCTAGGTCTTACACCCAAAAAGAAGAAAGAACCATAGCTGAGTTGTCCGAGTCAAAAAGAAACTTTCTTTCAAGTATCAACGTAGACAAGAAGATATAGAAACTAAATAAATAAATAAATCCAGAGACCTAATAATAGAAGTAATACAGAAGTGGAATATTATTGGGCAGAAAATCCATATGTTTTTCCTTAATTCTGGGAGGGTTTAGTTTTTGTTTATGGTTCAAATATATCGTCCGCCGCCGATAATCCTCCGTAGAAAATGCTCGTCGCCGATCTTAGCCTCCTCTGCCGCCGCAGCTGTAGCCGCTCCTTAGACCTCTCATGTCTTCATTCGTTTACCGTCTCTTCGCCATGTCAAGGTTCGCCCCTCCTCTTTCGCCTCCGCCTTCCAATTGTCTTCCTTTTCCCCCACTTTCTGGTTTCGTATTTGATTATTCGTTGATTATAACTAATCGGATGTGATGGGCAAAATCATTAGTTTCTATTATTTCTGAATTTTGTTGTGGATATTGCTATTGGGCCCCCAAATTACTTCAAATTTATGCTTTGCTCATGTGGAAAGTAAGAGGGGTTCTAGCATTGTATGGTGAGGTGCTCTGGTTGGTTTCTGGCCATTAGAATATGGACCTTCTGATGAGATAGGCCTTCAGGGTTTAAATTAGTGTTTGTAGTTCTCTAGCTTAGAATATGGATTTGATTCACTACGTATTATTCTTTTTTTGTTCCTACTCTTTGGGACAAGGTTAGCAAACCATTCAACCCAGTAATTGTTTCTCATGCTTTTTATTATGTTATAGAGCAAAATGAGAGGAATCTGGATATATTACCGCCTTTTTAAACTCTGTTTGTGGGAATGCAGATTCTTGACGGTTAGAAGTGTTAAGAGAGTTGTGCAATCTGTACGTCAGAATCAGTCGACCATTATATACTCTGATGGGTTGCAATATGGACCACTTTTTAGACCAGGATTATATTCACATAATTATAGACTATATTCACAGTACGGGCTTCCTGCTAGGAGACCAGTTTCATCTTCATTGTGGGGAGCTAGAAATCAGACCCATAGCGGGTTTGTCAAGAAGTTTTCAGCAGTGTCACCTGGTAGGACACTAGCACAGCGTGCCCAACTTGCTTGGAAAAGTTTTGTCCGGAGACCTTCCTGCAATACAGGAACTCCACAGCCAATCAGTCGGATTGCTCAGGCAGTTAGCTTAGCATTGAGCCGCTCTTATGTGGTTATGCCTGGAATGTTCGCCTTGGCTTTTGGAAGAAATTTAGCATGGGCACAAGCCCCTGTAGACGTGGATTTCTTTCAGCCAAGGAATACAATATACATGCGGGCTCAGGATGGGCATATTTTTGTTGTCAAAGTGGTCCTTGCTGTATTACAAGGGATTGTTTTGTTGCTTCGCGCCCTGTATCTGGCGATTTTGTTTTCACCAAGCATTTCCATGGCTCCGTTTGTGGATTATTTTGGGCCTCGGTACAGGAAAGTGTGGCTTCAGCTTGTCCATCAAACGCTGGAAAGGGCAGGTCCTGCTTTCATAAAATGGGGTCAGTGGGCTGCTTCACGGCCAGATCTTTTTCCCAGAGATTTATGTGCTGAGCTTTCCAAGCTTCACACCAAAGCACCCGAACATAGCTTTGCATACACTAAAAAGACTATTGAAAGGGCTTTTGGCCGAAAGCTAACTGAAATCTTTGATGACTTTGAGGAAGTACCTGTAGCATCTGGAAGTATTGCTCAGGTGCACCGAGCTTCTTTGAAGTATCGGTATCGTGGTCGTCACAACAAGCCTATGATGGTAGCTGTGAAGGTGAGACATCCTGGAGTTGGTGAATCAATTAAAAGAGATTTTGAGATAATCAACAAAGTGGCAAAATTATCAAAATTCATTCCGGCACTAAATTGGTTGAGATTGGATGAGAGTGTTCAGCAATTTGCAGTTTTTATGATGTCTCAAGTTGATCTTGCAAGAGAAGCTGCCCATCTCAGCCGCTTCATTTATAATTTTCGCAGATGGAAGGATGTCTCTTTCCCAAAGCCTGTGTATCCACTGGTGCATCCTGCTGTGTTGGTGGAAACCTTTGAGCAAGGGGAATGTGTTTCACACTATGTTGACGAGATTGTGGGGCATGAACGACTTAAAAGTTCACTTGCTCACATCGGAACTCATGCACTACTGAAAATGCTTCTGGTAATTTTTTTTTTAATATTGTCCAATCCATGTATGTTGTCACTTTTTTCTTTGGGTTCCTGTGCCCCCCTTTTGGGGGGAGGGGGGGAAGGGAAGCAAAGCGGGCTTCAATATTTTGTTGACTTTGTTGCAAGTAAAGTTTAACCATGTTGATATAGTGGGCAACGTGGTATTTGATCTATTGTTTGAATTTGTTACAAATTTTGAATCCTATGTCACTTCCAAAAACACCCTCTTAAGTTGAATTTTAGTAAATAACACCAACCTTCCTAAAACAATGCTGAGATTGTCTGGTCACACATTTGGGGGAAGATACGAACATTTACTTAGTCTTTAACATTAAGTGTTAGTTCTCATGGCTGAGAATTTTTTCCCTTGTATTTAACAGGTAGACAACTTCATTCATGCTGACATGCATCCTGGAAACATCCTTGTTAGGGAGGCTCAGACCAAGCCTTCTCGGAAGCGCCTTTTCAAGTCAAAGCCTCATGTTATTTTCCTTGATGTAGGAATGACTGCTGAGCTTTCTAAAAGTGATCGAAGTAATCTATTAGAGTTTTTCAAGGCTGTTGCTCGTCGGGATGGTCAAACAGCAGCAGAGTGCACACTAAGATTATCAAAAAAACAGAATTGTCCCAGCCCACAGGACTTTATCCAGGTAATTCTCTTATTATATGCCATAGGAAGTAGTAGGCTGACCTGGCACGTCAATCATCACACTCAACACTGCTATATTATTTCTTTTAGTGTTTTCTACTATATATAGCTTTTGATACCGTTTAAAATTGTGCCAGCATCTACACTATTATGGAGAACCAAGGAGGGGTATGGACTAAAGGACCCTTCCACATTTTTCCGTCAGCATCTTACATATGATGTTTGATATTAGTGAACCTCCTTAAAGGATAGTTCCTAGTCCTGCTTTTGTGTTTCCATTTGCATTGGAAACAGACATAATCTTGGGGTTCTGGAATTCTTATCCTTTACACCTTTATCTGGTTTGTGTAGGATTATCTTCTGTAACTTTCAATTTCCTACTGGTTCATCAAATAGAAAATCAAGGAAAAGATTCTGTATTTTTGGGTCAAAGAATTGACTTTTATTGTGTAAAGCTTGTGATTAGTGATCCTCCTAATTTTAGCATAGTTATCATTCTAATCATCTGCTTTTTATTAGGAAGTGAAAGAGTCGTTTGATTTTTGGGGTACTCCAGAAGGTGATTTGGTTCATCCGGCTGATTGCATGCAGCATTTACTTGAGCAAGTTCGGCGTCATAGAGTAAACATCGATGGCAATGTGTGCACAGTCATGGTTACAACTTTGGTTCTTGAGGTATAGATTCCCTTCATGTTGGTGTGATTTATGACACATTTTGTGAAAAGATGCTTGATGGAGTGCATGCTCGTTCTTTGCTGATTGGTGTCTGACAGTTGTATGCATGTCATGCCCATGCCCTCAGGTGTTGGAAGTACTTATGCTGCTTTTTTACTGAAATGTGACTAGTTGCTTGAGCAAATTTGCTGTCCTTTCCTCCACTCCAAAAACACCATCTGCCCGAAAAGAAAATGAAAATAAATTAATAAATGCTTAGAGACTTTAAAGTTTAAGGTCTTAGAGAATAATTGTTTTCAATAAGACCACTAATGCTCCTATGCTCTTAAGCGTTTGAAATCCCCTTGTAAAGATATATTATTTCTGGAAGAATTATTTCATCAATTTGTACTTTCATGTTTTGAGGCTTCGAAGAAGTTCTGCTGCTCGTTAAACTAAGAGTTAGAATGGATAACTAGAACCGCCCTGGGTATTGGGGAAAAGGATAATGTGCTTTAGGCCTAACCATTTATCCCATACTCATTGTTGCAAGCACTGTAGTGGGCATTTTGATGATCCAGTTTGGGGCAATAAAAAAATTATATTATGGTAAAGTTGACTTTCAATAACCCTAGTAACCTGTGAGAGCTTGTATTTTAGTTTTAAACTTTCACCACGACCCCATAACTAGTCCATTCATATGATTATGGGCTTTTGATGTAATATCGGGTGCTGACAATGGTGTTCAGCATTCAGACAACACATTTTAAAAATGTTAGCATTAAATTTGTCTCTCTTTTGAAGCTTTTGTCATATTGCAGCATTCAAATGATAATGCAGAACTTCCCAATAATTATTCACTGGCTGATATTGGTTCTGGTTTTTCTTATGTCCCTTTTTCATTCGTTTGTCATTTTTATTATTGTTAAGGTTATTCTTGTGGTATGTTTCTTGCCACTGTTTTGGTGTTAGTATGAGCCTTGTAGTTTTGACCTTTTATTTTTCTTTTATGCCTTTGATTTTCTGTTTATAGGGTTGGCAGCGAAAGCTAGATCCTGATTATGATGTAATGCATACACTTCAGACGCTACTACTCAAAGCGGACTGGGCAAAGTCACTCTCTTACACGATTGAAGGACTCATGGCTCCTTAAGGAAATCTCTAACCGCTGCTATGGTTACATAGCAATTCTTTTGATCGCATAGAACTTCAGTAATGTATACCATCTCACAGCGTACTAGTATTCTTCTTGCGTGTATCTACTTAGACCTGTTCCAACTAGACTCCCCTTGCGCTGCGTCACAAATTTTGCAATTGGAAATTTTGTCTTTGTATTCATAAATTTTTGTTTTCAAAGATACTACCTCGAGAGGCAAAGCTTCAAGATTCCCTGCTCACGAGACGAGAGACGAGACACAAGATGTGAAGAAATAAATTGAATTCCTTTATTTTTTTAGCTTATCTCTTCATCTTTTTACATTCGGCAAAGATGATCATGAACTTACTTGTGTTCTTATAATTTCCATGCTCTTTTTTTTTTTTCTGTTCTCTAGTTTTTACGCAAGGATTTGCTCTTGAGTACACGTCTTCTCATTTTTCTTGGAATTATCCAGAATGGCCTGAAAGTTGAAACTACCTGCTGTACCTCAAAAAAACGATTTACAAGCTACGATTTACAAGCTTTATTTGGTTGCAGCCAATAAAATTGCGTAGGAAAATAAGCTAAATTTCATTTTGACTGAGTTTTCATTTATACTTCCAAAATTACATATTTTGAAAAAATAAAGGAAATAATCGTGGATTATGTACAATTCAATATCGGGTATTCCATGCGGTATATTAATTGAAGATGCGGATCATTTATCTCACTCAAAAGGAGATTTTGGGAAAGAGCGCAGAACAAATTAGTCTTCTCTCAATCAAAACCTCCTTTATCACCGATTAAGCTCTCTCTTGAGTTTTGCTTATCTGCACCCATATTAAGAACACAGGCACAATTATCCTGAACCATCAGGGAATCAAATCACAGCCTCCTTTAGAGAAACGGGGCAGCCAAATGTCAAACCAAGTCTCTGTGAAGCTCAAAGCTCTAGCTCTAATTGAATGTCAAATACCTCCCAGTTGATATGCAATCCACCTTTGCCTCATCAAGCTAGCGAAGCACCCCAAAAGGTTACACATAACTGCAAGTAATAAAGAAAAATTATCACGTATATACCAACTCAAAACAGATGAAAAGAAGTAAGAAATGTAAGGCAAAGACTCAGAGACGAAGTGTTTCGTTCAGCAAAGGACTACTACCACTTTACAATCTGAAAGTTTGGTGGCATAAGACCCTTGTTTAACTGTAGGCCATCAATTAACTGATGTGGTGACCTTCAGCGTTACAAGCTTTGTAGCAAGACAAGGCCATTAGTTATCAAAAAGAAAGCTCCTATCTCCGGACAAGAAGCTGCTTAAAGTATAGTTGCTAGTTGCTACCCTTTGTACATCATCTCTCAGCAAGCTTGCCACCAGTCCTGGACTCAATAGGGTCAGCAAACAACTGGAGAAGAAAAACTATTCTTATCTAACTCCATTAGCCGTTTACATGAATTAATGCCATATTGTCCATCTAACATCTAGTAACTACAACAATGAAGATATCTCATAATTATTCTCAGAGTTCTTGCTTTGGACCCAAAAGCCTTACTAGTCTAGAAGAATCACAGCCAGTAACCTCAATGAATGATACGTCACAGTAAAGGATGAGAGATATTGACTAAATACTAGACTTCGACAAATTTGGTCAGAGAAGATGCACTTGTAATCCACTACATTGAACTACTTTAAGAGGACCATAATCTTCAATTAAACCATAATGTAGATCAATCTACTACTAAAGGAAGTAAATTAATAATTTTTCTCTTTGTCCAAATACTAATTACATAAATTCAGATAAGAATTTTCCAGTGAACAAGAAGCTAATATTTCCTTTCACACCTCATAACCACAGCCACCAGCCCTTTACATTCAATTCTTTTCTCTTTTTTTATATTTTATTTTTTGGGGGGTGGGGGGGTTGGGAGGAAGAGAAGGGTGAAGAATGTGTATTCACCACTCACCCAACTGAATTTAAGAACTTGAGATGGACCCCCACAATTGTCTTAATCGGACACTGAGTTGCTATCCAGTTGTTTTTTTTTTTTTTTTTGCATGTCAAATGAATGCTCAATAGCTAAGAGATAGAGGTAAAAACATAAAAGCATGACAAACTACTTGTCACGTTTTGATATTTCCAAGAAAACTTACTCTCTGCACATTAGCTTTTGGATTTCTTCAATTGCACTGCTGATTCCATATGCTGTCATCTTCCTAACCTGTAGATGTGATTCCACATTATTTTCTTTTTCTGTTAAATGCAGCTCAAATTCCGCAGAAGTAAATTAGTAGTGAGTTTGATCCAAAGTCACCTCCAACACTTTTCCTCTGGCTCTATGGCGCAGTGGGAGAAGACGGATTTCGTCAGTTAAGCGAATGCATTCAGTTGTATTTTCCGGTGAGATGAAGTCTAGGACTACATTGACACATGGCTGCAGTTTAGAGGATATAGAAAACCATTCAGTTAGCAACTATGATAGCGAACCCTTAAACATCCAGGTCCAAAAACTATTACTCGAGAAGTACAATGCTTAAATACAAATTTCAAGAAGCAAAACTCTCAGTAATAATGCAATTTGGTAGAAGATTTCACAATGGAGTAACAGAGACTGTCCTTCAATGAAGTCAAGCAAACATTTTTATAACAAAGGACAACCCTAAATGTAGAATATAGAAGTTTTGTGACAGTTTTGAGCTTAATACTGATATTCAATTTTTGCTACTTTTAGAGAATGTTCTACAGTAGACAACCTTCCATGCTGGTAAAAGCAATTAAATCACAAAGGAATTATGAGCAACCATAAAGTTTCACACTCAATCATATCTGCAACACTAGACTGAATGGTTTACGTCACCTTTAGTTTTCTAATTTGATATGGACATCCTGCTGGAATCATGATAGCTTCTCCTAGGTGTTGCTCAAAGGTCCATGGCTGAACACCTGGCAACAGTGAAAAGCAGCTCCATGATAAGGAATGTTCCATGTTTGAAGTACCATTAGTACGACTAAGAACTGCCTCGGTTACAATATTTCTTCTTCGTATGGATAGAGAGTAGCTAACAGAGAAGAAACTATGCTTACCAAATTCCTCCTTAAGCTTCATCTTGTGATATGCATCGAGGAAGAAACTTTGATCCAGAATTGGATGAACCACCTGCAATAGACACAAACAACTTAATCAAGATGCTCTTACATCCTCATCTTATTTGAGAAGCTTGAGTCTCAGAATATATTACGTGTCCGCCATAGCAGTATGCAGAACTTAATTCATCAGAATGCCGTCTGAGGTATTCTAGAAGTTTTGGGACGTCTTGTCTACGGAAAATGTCCCATTGAGCACCAGATGGATTGGCTGTTTGTTTCTCGCAGGAAGAACTAGAGCTCTCGATATCCCTAAAGAAAGTCTCATCATCTGAATCTTCCAATCCTTGAATGTTTCCAGAACAAAGCATTGAGGACTCAGAATCAAATTCAGACTCATTTTCAGAATCAAAGGGTATATTCCCATTTTCAAAGCATGATATTTGTCCTTTAATTGAATTGCCAGTGAAAAGAGGCACTTTCGCAATTCCATTAGGTAAGCTTAACCTTTCTTCCATCATATCTTGCAAGCCTGATTCTTGACTTTCTTCACTGTGTAAAGATGATTTTCCTTTTACTTCAGTAGAATTACTGCTGGAAAGCAAATGACCTCGATTATTGTTCTTTCTGCTTGATTGCAAATGGTCTTGACCCTTGTACTTCTTCATCAATGTTTGAATATTTTTGAACTGTTCTCTGGTGATTGGAACATCCGTAACACATGCAAGAACATTAACCTGAAATGCAGATAGAGTTAGTTGCAAATAATTTTACAACTTCAGAAGAATCCTAACTTTATGTGCAAGCTAGACTGAAAGTTGATGAGTCAAGGAGCAATTATAAGTCATATCTTGATTAGTTTCACATCCTCCTGCCAATTTATTGTGGACTGACCTAGAATTTGTTCTGACAATACCAGTACACAGCTGCAAAATTGAGGGGCACAATCTCATACATCATTTATTTGTTCCCCCCCCCCCTCTCTCTCTCTCTCAAAAGATTAGATGAGAAAATTAAATACAAGCACCTCCATATATCAGTAGATGTGTCGCTTTAAATCTTCTATTAACGAAAAGCCTACTGAAACAGGATCTTTTCCTATGGCTATCCACACCAGATATCACATGCAAGTACATGAAGACCACCTTTTATCCAAAACAGTGTATGGTTCCTGGTGACTGTAAACTAAAAGTGACCGTAGAATGTTCAGTCTACTCATTTTACTGCTTAATAAAATAAGAAAACTGAAATTAAGTCTCAAGAGGTCAAACACAAATAGTCAATAGTAACAGAAAAATCAACAAAAAATTGCAGTGATAGCCAAAACATAGACATCAATCAAGGAAGTAACCAATATTCTGGATTTGAAAGTAATGATGATGCACAAAAGAAGTGCAGGATAACAGAAAAAAATCATGTATCCACGATTTAGCAACAAGTAAAGCTGCTATAGCCAAGATATTATTGCAAAAGGTGGGTCAATGTATATGCTTTCGTCTATGTGCACATGCAACAGATGGAGCAATGATGATCTCTTTATTGCAGTTGCAGGACAGCCCTCCTTTAATCCTTTATATGGTCAGACAGAGAGCTAGTAAGGCAGCAAAGCATAAAAAGACATTGGACACATTTCCTTTATTCAAGTGAAATGAACTCTTCCAATAATGAAGTTCAAAGAAGCCCAGATCCTCCTAGTAGAATATTTTCTCAACATATCCACCATAAGAACAATGTTAATCACACATTGTTTCTTAAACACTATAACAAAGCAATGAAATTTGAGATGGGAAGAATCATATTAGACAAGGCATGCACGAGTATTTCCGCATGTTATGCAACTACATAACACGGTCGAAATCCAGTTTAACATGCACAGCACACTATCAATTGCAATTTATTTTGAACCCCAAGTATTCAGCACCAGGGAATGTTCTGCTTCCAGCAACGACTGCCTTCCGCTGTATCAGCCTATAAGTGCGTGCACTCAAGTATGCTCAGTCACCGAGAGCATATAGAATGAAAGAGAGAAGCAGATGCAAAGGTCATTTCAACTGAAAGAAATTCTATTCATGGGTATTCTAGTGTTCGCAATAATGGTTATTGTTACTTAATATGCGAATATGGAAGGTCAGTCTGATTTCACAATTAGATAATAAAATGCTTGTAACTGAAGAAAACATGAACATGTAATAAACCAATAAATATTAGGTCACCTTATTGCAACATATAAAAAAGTGACAGAACTGCCATGACAAGTTTTCTTGAGCAGAAAATTATGACATGCACCTGGTCACAACTTTAAACGACCTGTCAAGCTGTAAGCTCAATTAAAATGCTCCACAAAAGAAAAGAGGTTCCCACAATGAAACCTAATTGCAGCAAGTTAAATTGCATACTCACAAGAATTGTACTGACCGTGAAGGCAAATAAATTCAAATGTAAAAGAACTTTGAACGTGCACAGAAATATTAATTTACCACATCATTTGAGTCAAAGCAGAGTTTTGTCAAAAAATCAGCATTCATGAAGTCCTCCAGACCACCACATGAAATATGAATACAAGGACCAATTTCAGGTTTCGCCGCTTCTTCTGGCAACTTGAGTGCTATATTCAGATGGCCAGAAATTGGATTTAGATACTCCTGAAGCGGTAAAACATGCAAGATCTCAGCATAATGAGAAGGGAATTGCTCTTGAAATACGCTAGAAGAAAGCCAGGCTTTAATTTTCAGGGTCTGATGCTGCACATTTAAATGTGTGCCATCCACCATTGACCCCATGAATATCTGTTTGGCAGAAGTTTCTACCTGGAAAAGAAAATATGACTGAGACAGAGATAGAAGAAGATTCAACTACAAAGATACAGTAACAGAAGAGATTCAACTAGCACCAGAAGAAAGTGGGATGCATGAGACAGACATAAGAAGATCCAAATGCATGCAATAGGTCTTTCTCCTACATAGTTTGACAGAATACTTTGGCAACAAACTTGAACATTTCTCATTTCTACTTGTCCAGCAGCTTGCTTTACAAACATCAAAGCAGCATAAGAAAACCTACCCTTGCAAGCCCAATTTTGCACAGAAACCAGAAGTGGAAAAGACAACGAAAAGAAAAAACAAAGAAATTAGAAGAAAGAACAACAGCAGTCCTCACCTAATAACATAGACAAATGTGATTGTGACATATGCAGTAATTTATGATATGAGCATTGTTTATCCTATGTGAAATGCCTCACTAGATCTAAGGACAATGGCAAATTGTCTAACATACAAAATTGACATGCTGGTAATCAGATCTTATATCTTTTCAAAATCATGCAGCCACAATTTATTTATAATTTATTTGGGCGTCACATAACTAGTTGTTCCACCTGCTGACAATCAATAACATCTTCACAGCATACTTAACTTTCAATGGTAAAACCGAAATGTAAATTATTGTTAAGCTGCAACAACAGTTGTAATGAAGTTCACTAGATGTCTGTTATGTAAAGAGGGAGAAACTCAAACACTGACCTCACACCAGTCCAAGCAAGTAGCTCCATCAATCACTTCCTTCTTATTTTGAGACTTAGAAATTGTTCTTTCAAGGTAAGTGGAGAACATCACAACTGGATCCCAGTTCAGAACTGATGTTCTTCGAATAACATTTCGCACTATAACAGGATGACCTTTAGCCCAGTGCAGCTGGAAATGTCCAAGTTTCTCTTTGTTTAAATCACTTAAAGTGGGATAATAGATGAAATTATCATTGGATTCTACTCTCTTAGCCAACTTTTGCAGTGGCTGAATTTCAACTTTGTCCTCAGTTCCCTTGCACAATGAGTCACAAGAACACACAACTACAGTTTCTGGAAAGTCATGGCACTGAAGCACCTCTTCTGCTCCTGCTTCCAGCTCTTTCATCCACCTTAAGGGAAAAATGCATCTTAAATCAAGGTTTCTCTCACCACATCCACCAAAATCCACTGGAGGACAAAATACGCTTCCATCAGAACAAGCTTTCAAGCTCTTCAGTGACATCGGAGACAAATGGGGCGCCTTGCAAGAACTTATGCAAGAAGTGCTAATGTGATTTATCTTCAATTGCAGCTCACCAGCAGACCGATGAATTTCCCTACCATTGCAACCTTTGGAACAAAATTTCTCATATAAATTTCCTCGACAAAATTCCCAGCAACAACTTAAGCAGAGATTATACGAGCAGTTCGCACAGCTTCTATGGTAATCCACAATTGAAGTTTTGCAATTGTTGCTGATCCAGGATTGAAAACACCACATAAAAAACACGCAGCAGGACAGTTGTATACATTCTTCAACAGCATTAAAACATTTCAGCATTTCAGAACTCACCAGCAACATAACTTCTTGTTTCCCATCTCTGACTGCTGAATCTTGATATTGGATGGTACTTCACCTGTTACATGTGAAACTTGAAACAGGGTGCTCGATGCCTCAATTACAACTTGATTTCTACCAATTACTGTATGTACCTGTAATCATGGCCTGCATCTCAAGCTCCATGTTCTGTTCTTGGTTAATTTGTTTGAGCACAGGAAGAAGCAAGGAAATGAGATAATGAAGTAGTTGGATTTTCGCAATTTTCCTTTTATCCCTATAAAACTCCTGCAAATAGATTGCAGAAAGGTAGAAGCTTGAGTAGTCAAAGTACATATATGGATGTGCTAATTCATGCTTTAAAATCTCATATGCCAAACCTTATGACTCATTTCCTTCCATCGACGTTTTAGGCAGATCATACAGCTACAAGTTTCACGACAAACAGGGCACGCCACCTTAATCTCTTTCTTCTCCAAGTATCTGATCACAGTCAGATGCCATAGCTTTCAGTTTGGCTCCGGTTTTAATTAGAAACATGTAGACTAATTTAAGAATGGAAAATGTACACCATTTAATATGAGAAATAAAATCCAGACCAGCATTACCTGTCCGGTTCAAATGTGATTATTAAACAGCTGTTCAAATCTAGAATAATACACATTCTCATGTATGCTTCTGGAACAGAATATATTGCAACTCTAAAAGAATGACACAGTTTAACCATCAGCAAACTTCTCACTAGACCAGACATCAGTTACTCCTCTTTCTGTCAGAAACAGAAGTCCATTTCTAACCACACAGTTCCAATTTTGAAAACTAATACTATTAATTGCTCCATATTTCTTTTTCCTAAATGCTGTTTACAATTGAGATTGAGTTAACAATAAAAAATGTAGGGACCAAAGAGCCCCTCATCTTTATTGTGAATTTGTTAGTTTAGCGATCATCGCATACTTGGGAAAGAGAACCCAGACAGGTTTAGATTTAGGATAAACAAGGTTCTAATTCTTTTAATATACTGGTTCGGTAATATCTAAATCTGATCACCTTCTTACACTCTATCCAATTATTCGTCCATTTTAATCCTAGCAAATGTACCAATTAAACATTACTTGCATCCAAATAGACACTTTTTTTTTTATGAATGGGCTATAATTTTTGCATTTTCTAAAGTAGCTTAACCAGTTAAATAAGGTAATCCATTAATTACACATCCAACTCCAAGTCACTCTGACTTTTATCCATAGAACTTCGATTTCAAGAACATGCATGCTGATCAACAAAAATGCAAGAGAAAACAAAATAACAATTACGTAAATATATCAACATAAACAACTGCAGTATGCAAATAAGGCAAGAGAGAAAATAAGTACCTTTCTTTAACACAATCCCAACAAAAGAGTTGCTTCCTACATTTCAAACACTTGATCAAATTACAACCAATACTCCTCCTACACCAATGGCATTTCTTCACTCTCCTCAAATAATTCACAGATGGTACAACCTTTTTCCACGGAGCCAAAAAGTTCCACAAGAAAATCAATAGCCATAAAAGAAGAATAGAAGTACACCAATTCAACTGAAAATGAACCAAAAACAAATGACTAAACAAGATAAGCGATTTAAGATCCTGAACTTCAACTGCAACAACCTGCATTGTACTCAATGGTACGGGTTCAATATTCTTGGACCGAAAACCCCTCTGTGTGTTCCATCCCGAGCACGAATTTTCTCCAATTTTCACATCAACAGCATCATGGCCACCAGCATTGTCGGAATTCTTCTGCGAAATCGCCATTATGCCATTTGGCAACTCGCGAGTCAACTCAGTCTCCCCACTCCACTCATTCTCCCTCTCCTCCTCCTCCTCATTCTTCTTCTTCAACCTTTTCTTCTCTACTTGCCTCTTCAAGAACTCCCTGATCAACTCCAAATGCAAATCACCTCTCTTCAATTTCATCCTCCTCAACGCCTCATCCAAAACCTCAGAAACGCACCGTTTCTTCTGCTTCTTCTTCACAGCCGCCGCCAACGCCATTTTCACTATCCTCCTGGACGATGATCTTGACGAACAAGCCCTGATTTTCTCCCCATCTTTCTTACTAATTTTCTTGCTTTTCCTCTCCAATTTCAGCGACTCCGGAACTTTCTGCTTCAGCTGCCTTCTCCGGCCCTGGAGATAGTGAATATGACAGAGCTTTTTCCCTTCTACTACTTTCCGAGTACACCTCCATTGCCGACCGTCCGTTCTCCGGCACCGGACTTCGTCCGGCGGAATATCCTCCTTTTTAGCCATTCACAGATAAAAAAATCAGAGCTTTCACAGAATTAGGGTTTTAGGTGGATTCTGTGGCTATCAGTGCGTGAAGTGCGTGTGGCAGTGGTAATTAATAGCGGGGAGAAGTGACGATGAGAGAGTCCTGCGGTGGGTTGGAGACTGTTTGGGGAAAAAACTTTTTCAGAGGTGGGAATCTAAGGGGGACTCGGCTCTGGACTCTGCTGCCACCAATCAATTAATTGGACTGTCAATCTTTATTATTCTCATCATTTTATCCGTATTTTTCTACACCAGCTTTATACTCCTGTATCTTTAATCTGGTATACAAGCATGAGTGGGGGCCATTGTGGGAGTTTTTAATACGACATTTTCTTGGAAATGTCATGTGTCATTTTGTGTCTGTTGAATTTTGATCCTTATCAGACAATGAATGCAGTACAGTGATTGAGAGAGAGGATTCAAGATTGTGATTGACACTAATTTTTTTGGCTGACGATCAATTTGGGTTTTTGGAGTTGTTTTGATGATTGGTGGTGGAATTGTTGGATGATCAAAAGAGGGATGATGGCTGATGATATGTGAAGGGTGAGTCTGGCCAGTAGTTCAAGAATTGGAAACAGACATGACATCTTGAAAAGTGGCAAAGAATGTGGTTCTCTTTTTTCAATAGAGTTCCTGTTTTCTAGGCATAGCATGGTTTTTGTCAAAAAGATGGATATTGTTTCTGAGAGTGGAAATCTGTTGAGAAAATTGGGGGCTTTTCTTTTCTGAAGGGAGGGAAGATTTCTAAGTCCTTTCAAAATGGCAGGTTTCTCAGTCATGATTTTCAGGATCAGATGAGGAAACTGCACAGAAGCTAGTAGATTGCTAGTAGTATGTCTGCTGCATTTTGCAGTAATTGTGCAAAGGTAGTAGATTGCTAGTAGTAGTTGGCTGGATTTTGCAGCAATTGTGCATTTTGGGCTGTGGCCAGTCTGCAAGATTTCGAAATGTCACTTTATGTGTCTGATAATGTGTATTTTGCTGTCAAATTTGCATGGTTGGTACTCTGCATTATGTCGTATGATGCTCATTATCAACATGATATGTAGTCTTCTGGATCATGACATGCGCCCGATGGATAAATAATTAATTAGCCTAATTTTTTGCCTCTGTTACATTCTATCAGCTTCCAATTTTAGTGTCTAGGCAGGAGTCTGTCTATCGCAAAAGCCAAATAAGCCTCTGGTACTCGTAATGGCTTGCCAGTGCAAGACACAGTATTTACAGGGAGGGCCTCAGGCATGCAAGAAAATGGATATTTCTGCTGAATGCTCTGAAATTAAAAAGGGAAGAAGCATAGAGTATATGAAAGATGGTCAATTTTAGGATTTAGTAGTTCTTTTCATGATTGATGGTGAAAAGCTTGGATTTGATCGAAAAAGGGATGATGAAATGTGGGAGCAACTTTGAATAGTAGTTAGTGAAAAGAGGAAAAAAACAGGATTTTGAGGTAAATGATTGTGTTTAGACAAGCATTCCTTGCTAGGAGTTTACTAGGAGGCATATCATATCAGTTCTATTTCTGAAAAGGTGATTTAGGTTCTTGAAGATAGATTGGATGGTAATTCGAAGGTGGCGTTGCACCTGTGAAAGTAGAAAAAAATACTACTACTTATCAAATATGGTGAAGTGTCAGTTGATTACTGAATCATGATTTTCGTTGCAAAGATCAGAAAGAAACTGCCCAAGAACTTTAAAAAATTGCATTTTGAGCTGGAGCAGTATCTTTAAAAAAAAAAAAAAAAAAAAGAGGCCTCTTGTGGGTACCGAGCTGTTATACTATTCAGTAATTTAGTGCCTCTTTGGTTTTCAATTGCAAAACTATTCAGCAGGTATACATGAATCTTCAAGCATGCGACTGTAAAGTCCTAGCTGAAAGTACTGATGTGATAAGATATATGGGCAGCACAGGCTTTTTGATGCAAATCCCATTTGGCTTTTGAATTGTTACGGATCCTGAAACCTAAATACACAACCTGATTGTGCAAGAGATTGGAGTCAGATCAAAATTATAAGCAGCACTAGAAGAATAATTCAAATTTTACAGGAGAAATGGTCCAATTAAGCTGTGACCCTATATTATGCTTTTATATAACTGATCCTCTTGCCTTCTTGTCTAAATTTAGGATTGGCCAAGCTGGCTTGGCTATTGAAGAAACCAGCAACTAGGCCAAGCTGGTTTGATGACGAGGTGCGTGTCTGAGATTACAAAAACACTTCCATCTAAAAACGTCAGTAAAAGATTTGCCAGCGATGGACTATATCATCAGTACTAAACAGATCAATTACTCCACCAATTAAATTGATCATGCATGTACTGAATATTGAATAAAGGAACAGATACAATTGAACAATCCATTCCATCCATCCATGCACGAGTATTGACTACCAGGATCTTCTAGTCTTAACTATATACCCCACCTGATGCCTCTTTTCCTTTTCAACTCCAGTGATAATTCATCAACTACATACATATTTGAATTTCTTGACATGCATGCATGCATAAATGCCCCGAAACTACAAACGGGGGTTGCCATGAACAGGTTTAGACATGCAAATTTCCGTCTGGCTAACCCTAGCTAGACCTGCATGAAGATTCAAATCCGATCACCTATATATTGTACTAGAGACAAAAAATTATGCTAGCCAATCTTCTTTTTTTTGTTTCCCTTTTAAGGCTAATTAATCTGGTAAATGCAAGAAGGACAATCCGAATTATGAGCCAAAAAAAAAAAAAAAAGATGCCTGGATGATAAATTAGAATTCAGAATTTTATGTGTATAGTAGATGCTCGGGTTCATTCTACTTGCTTTTATCCCCCTGTATCAAGATAACTTGTACTACTATGTTTTGCTTACTGATCATCATCAGCTGAAAATGTAATTAGCTATCTACGAGGGGGAAAAAAAATGGACAAAAGGCAAAAAGATAGGTTGAAAACTTGCAGTTATATATATAACCAGACAGACAAGTGTTCCACCCACAAAAACATGTAAAAGCAAGCTTCCACAGTTTCAGTAGGATCGTGGATGTTTTAAAGCTGGTTGCATGACGAGGTTAATATATGTATCTGAGATGACAAACTGAATCGACAGAAAATTCCATTCTTTAATTTCTTTCATCTCTTGTGTCAGCAATTTTCCAGTGTCGCGCTATTCTGGGTGTTTGCATTTATGAAAAACTAGGTCCAAATTACCGACCCAAAAAAGCAATAATATCACATTAAATTAAACAAAGTAAAACCCAGTATAAAAAAATGTTCAATGTTCGAAATCCGTGGCATATATATATATATATATATAGCATGGCCATCTTTGTAGGACATCTTGTTCCCGTTATAGAGTACTACGCGGAAACCAGCACCATTGCTAGCCTACTATTATATATGTGATGAGCTGTTGAAGCTTGCGTTATAGCAAATACTTGCAGATTGCAACAGAAAAAGTCCTGAGGATGGAACAAATTAAATTGGTCCCCGAGGAAGCAAGCATTATTTATATGCAGTAAATTAAGAGAAAAAAAAAAAAAAAGGTATGCGTACGTGAGGCTAGTTATCGATCTGTACAGTGACTGTCATATTGGATATTTAGCCGTAGAATATATAATAAATATCAAGAAAACAATCACTAGAATATAACAGTTCTGAAATAAAAACGAGCATTATTTCCTCCAGTTCCTTCAAAGCATGAAAGGGTAGCATCCATCAACTATACAGGGAGTATATTCTCTAGTAATTACTTTCTTATGCCAGATTTGAGAAAATTGTAGTATACAACTATAGACTGAGGCAAGGAAACCAGAAACCCTTACGATGGATGCTCATATGGAGGGTCTATTAATTGCGAAATTAATACTACATGGGAAAGACTCTGAGTAAAGGGACCCCGGAAACTGGAAAGTACAGGATAACATCGAGGTCGATGACTAAGAAACCCTAAAATGGATATGGCAGTCTATCAATGATGGAGCCAAGAGGGCTTTGAAAATTTTAATTTATAATATGTAAATAGGTGTGTAAAATAAAATTGGCCCCCCCCTAAATTTTTAAAATTTTAGTTTATATTATGAGAGTTGACATATATATATGAATTAGTCATCTTTGAATTAATTTTTTTCTTTAAAAAAAGTTATTTATTTTTTATTGTACTAATTATTCAAAAATTAAACATATCATTTGATGTTCCATAGTAAATTGACCCAATGTGATGTATTAGAATAAAAAGACCCAATTCATAATTGTTAAAAGCAAGAACTAATACGTCTAAGAATAGAACTTCAACATTTTGAGCTTGACATTCCAAATCATCTTGAATTGCAAGAATTATTTGGTATTCATGAGTTATGTCAAGGCTTGGTGAAAACAAGAAAATCAGTGATATATTCTCTTATTGACATATTGATTAGACTTGTTCTTACTCTTCCTGTATCAACTGCAACTACAGAGCGGACATTTTTAATTATGAAAATAATCAAGACAAAACTCCGAAACAAGATGGAAGATAATTTCTTGAATTATTGTCTAACTGTGTATATAGAAAAGGAAGTTGCTAAAAAATTTAGCAGTGATTCAATCATAGATGAATTTAGTTCTATGAAAGAGCGTAGAGCTCAATTTACTTCTAAGAAAAGATGTTGAAATTTCAAATTATGTTAACATAACTTTTATCTTTTTTCAATTGAAAATAGTTACATTTATATTACATGGTTATATATATATTGCATAGGTGACATATTGGAGAGCATCTTCTCATAATGTGCAAATTGGATGGTTTGTAATGTTATAAGATATTTAATCAAAAGTTATCTTTTTTGTTAATTTTTGTTATGACTATACCGCATATTTATGAATAGACATACATTTATAATTAAATTTAATATTTGATATTTTTAGATGTCATATATTTAAATAGAAGAAAATTATTTTGAACATAATATATTAAGATAATTTTATTAGGAAAAAATTTTGGCCCCCCTCAAAAAAAAATCCCGGCTCCGTCACTGCATGCATGTGTATGCATGCATGCATGTATGTATATATATATAGACACAGAAACAAATACTCTATCATAAGCACAAATGTAAATTGAAGAGACATCCCTATGTTCAATTGTAAACTCACGTTTATTCCATGGGGGCTAACAGGAAATAAGACTCTTCTCTCCATCATAAGCAAAGTCCTTACCAACTATAATTCAGTGTCATAGGTCTCCAGTACCGTTCTATATTCATCTCGTGAATGATCAAGGAATTTTTTTTTTTGTTAAACCTTGTAAAACTCATGCTTTGTTTATTTGCCAGCCGGTATGCAAATTATCAAAGGCAAGTCGAAAGATTATTGTGATTTTGAAAGTTACAAACTCTTGTGAATCGCTAATTTTCTCAACCCATTGTTAGTCTATCACCTTATCCTCAAAATATTGGTATTTCACTCTCTGAATTTTAAACATCCATACGAATATGCAAAATCTATTTACAACATTTGTAATGGTACTATATTCGAATTTCAATTACATAAATTTTATTATAGTACAAGTGGTTACTTTTTCTTAGACTAATAATTTTTAAATCCTTAATTTGCTAACAAAGAAATTGAAACGATATTATATACCATGTCATTGGTAAAGTAATTTAAGGATATGGGTATTAATTATTTGAACTAACTTTTTATGCATCAACAATCAGTGTAGTAATTTTTTACGCTAATAGCTTTGAATGTTTGACACATATGCATGATTTAAATTTCAAAATTGAATTCGTGTTATGTGGCATGATTTAAACTTGCTAATATTAAAAAAATATATACACTAATATCATATAAAATTTTATCTTATTTTTTTTACATAAACAAGCAATTAATATTTCAAAACTGAGTTAATGAATACCACCTTACACTCTACAGCCAAATGTTATAAAGGCTTTTATTCTTACCAATTTCAAAGGTCAAAATCGACACTAATTAGGTCCTGTTTGATAATCCAATTCCGCACTTAAATTTAATGAATTTAGATCTTAATATGTTTAGACGTGTCTGATAACCAAAAATTGAACATCTGAATTAATTAAATGGTACTGAATTTTTTAGGCAAAATTTACTCCCAAAAATAAGTGATAAGTTATTTACTTATCACTGAATGTAAAACACACTTAAATGTATCTGATTTAATACTTATCAATTCAATAATTTAATGGATTCAAACTTCATATTTCAGTTTCATCAAAACTGAATGGATTCAAATTTCAGATTTCAGTTTTATCAAACGCACTTAAGTCTTCAACGTCCGACTCCAACAGTAACTTCTAAAGGATGAAATTTGGATTTCATAAAAAGTCCACGCCTTCGATTGTCAATGACCAAAGGCGGGGTTTTCCGTTAATTCTACTCCTCGTGTCTTGAATAGGCATGTAACGTGCCGCGGGGGCGCCTTCAAATGGTCTGCTTCGCTGGACTAGCTGTTTAGCTAAAACATCAGAGGCAGCTTTAACATACATAGACTGAAGTTACTGAAATTTCTGGATCTGTTTGGTGCAGACTCCTTTTTTTAGTTCACATTGATGAAGGAAATGGAAGACCAGAGAACAAAACTATCCTCGGCCCTCATCCACCGAATCTTACAAAAGATGCAATATGTATAATGCAGGGTATGCTATCAGTCAACCTGAGAGCAAGATGTCAATATCTGTGTGACATGGTGAGTACAGGCTAATATTGATCAGAACCTAGATATGGTCGAACCTTTTTTTTTTTTTTTTTTTCTGGGAAGAAGAAGAAAGGTATGGGTCACAACTATTAAAGCT
Source organism: Coffea arabica (assembly GCF_036785885.1). NCBI lineage: Eukaryota > Viridiplantae > Streptophyta > Magnoliopsida > Gentianales > Rubiaceae > Coffea > Coffea arabica. The sequence continues at coordinate 10,565,944 of NC_092313.1, read as the reverse complement.
TCTCAATCAAAAACGGTGTAGCAATATCTAAATGAAGTATCACTATCACATTAATTAGTAATTTACATCATCTTTTGCACGCCATCCAAACTAAGCAGAAAAACTCGAACTTGAGATTGAGTTTGATAGAAACCTTGAACAATCTTAGCTTAGACCCTAGGCGAAGTCAAATTTTTTTTTCTTAGGTCAGTTTACATTTGCAAGAACAAAAAGTTGTAATAAGATTTCTTTTCTTTTTTTTTTTGATAGAGTTTGATAGAAACCTTGAACAATCTTAGCTTAGACCCTAGGCGAAGTCAAAATTTTTTTTCTTAGGTCAGTTTACATTTGCAAGAACAAAAAGTTGTAATAAGATTTATTTTTTTTTTTTTTTTTTACCAATTTGGCAAATTTTAATTTCTAAAAGGACTTCACTAGAACTTTTAGAATATTAGAGGGTAAAAACACGATTTTTATTTTCTTCAGGGTAACCGTGCAAGTTCAATCCAATCATCCACAGCTCCAACGTTACTTGTTTGGTTCAACAAGGCTCGAATAAGCAAAAATAGAGTATCCACAGTTCAGTTCCACTTGAGCCAAAACTTTGTATACTGACATATGAAAACTAAGGTAAGGTACATTACAGTTGACTCAATGTGATATAAATTTTTGTATAGGGAGTGAAAGCTTCATATTGAATATGATTTTGCATGCTAAAGATTTTGAATTTTTAACTTAATCACAATTTTTACTAGAGTTTTTAAAAATCAAACTCGAACAAATGTTGAATTGAAATAATGTTGTTTACTCATTAATTTTCTTTTAAACCGCCACTTGATGAAGAACTACAAGAGAGTGAGTTGTATGGGAAGTGAACGCTTCATATAGAGTATGTTTTGCATGCTAAAGATTTTAAAATTTCAATTTAATCACAAATTTTTTCAAAGTTTTTTAAAGTCAAATTTTAACTAATGTTGAATTGAAATAATGCTGTTTACTCATTAATTTCCTTTCAAGACATCACTTGACGAAGAACTACAAGAGAGAGCGAAAGAATCTAATAACTTTGTCACACTGGATAACCCTTCCTTCTCAATTGTATCATGTGTGTTAATTAATCAGTACAACAAAACATTTCCCAGAACGAGGGATAACTTGCTGCTCATAATCCTAAAGTTTTTCAAAATCGTAGATTGCCCCTTAAACTTTTAATTTTAACAATTTACTACACTCTAATTATCAAAAAAAAAAAAAAAAACAACTTACTACACCCTATCAAATTTGAGATCAAATTTTCACACCAATCTCAAATCCACTCAATTGTGTCAATTAACAAACTAATATGACTATTTATCCTCGTCCCGTGCTCCAAAAAAGTCCTCTTATTTTTATTGTGTCAACTTCAATATATAATTGTTTTTACTCTTTATCATCTCTCTCATGTTGTAGCAACGCTTTTGGGGTTTACTGGATTGCAACAACAACTATCACCTGAAAAACGCTCCCACCTAATTCAGACGTCTGGCGTGGAGGTGCGGTAAAATATCCCACCCCAAAGCCACCCCCCAAATCCCCAACGCCAACCTCATCTCTTTTTCTCGCCAGTTTTCAGTTTTGTCCTATTCAAGCTTCCTTTCCAAAATCTTAAACCCTTCCCCCCCAATTCCACTTCTCTCTCCAAACCCTAAACCTCCAATTCCTAAATCCCTACCATGGCAGTGGTGGCGCCGGCGCCGGCGCCGTCGGCGATTATACCCCAGGAACTCTACCCGGCTGATGAGGATTTAGCCTACGAAGAAGAGCTGCTCCGCAACCCGTTCAGTTTGAAGCTTTGGTGGCGTTACTTGATAGCCAGATCCGAAGCCCCATTTCGAAAACGGGCCATAATTTATGAGCGAGCCCTAAAAGCCCTGCCCGGAAGCTACAAGCTATGGCATGCCTACCTTCGCGAACGGCTTGAGCTGGTTAGGAACCTTCCAATTACTCATTCTCAGTATCAATCTCTGAATAATACTTTCGAACGGGCCCTTGTTACAATGCATAAAATGCCTCGCATTTGGATTATGTACTTAGAGTCTTTAACTAATCAGAAGCTCGTGACCAAAACTCGTAGGGCTTTTGATCGGGCGCTTTGTGCATTGCCCGTTACTCAGCATGATCGAATATGGGCTCCTTATTTATTTTTCGTTAGCCAAAAGGGGATTCCGATTGAGACATCGCTTAGAGTTTATCGTAGGTATTTGAAGTATGATCCTGGCCATATTGAGGATTTTATAGAGTTTTTGTTGAATTCTGAGCTGTGGCAGGAGGCTGCAGAGAGGTTGGCTGGGGTTCTGAATGATGATCAGTTTTATTCGATAAAGGGCAAGACAAAACACAGGCTGTGGTTGGAGTTGTGTGATTTGTTGACTCAGCACGCTTTGGATATCTCTGGGTTGAATGTGGATGCAATCATTAGAGGTGGGATTAGGAAGTTTACGGATGAGGTTGGAAGGTTGTGGACATCGCTGGCTGATTATTATATTCGGAGGAAGTTGGTGGAGAAGGCGAGGGATATTTTTGAGGAAGGCATGACTACAGTGGTGACGGTTAGGGATTTTAGCGTGATTTTTGATGCTTATTCACAGTTTGAGGAGAGTATGCTTGCTTTAAAGATGGAGGAGATGAGTGACAGTGAGCTGGATGATGAGGAAGATAGTAATGAGACTATGGGTGGGGAGGAGGAAGAAGAAGAGGATGATCGTTTGGATATAAGAAAGTTGGAGAAGAAACTTAAAACGTTCTGGTTGAATGATGATAAGGATGTGGATTTGAGGTTGGCAAGGTTGGAGCACTTGATGGACAGAAGACCAGAACTGGCAAACAGTGTGCTGCTTAGACAGAATCCACATAATGTGGAGCAGTGGCATAGGAGGGTTAAGCTTTTTGAGGGTAATCCCACGAAGCAGATATTGACTTACACAGAAGCAGTTAGGACTGTTGACCCCATGAAGGCTGTAGGGAAGCCACATACTTTATGGGTTGCATTTGCGAAGCTTTATGAGACCCACAAGGATATTGCAAATGCCAGGGTGATTTTTGACAAGGCGGTGCAGGTTAATTACAAGAATGTAGATCATTTGGCTAGCGTCTGGTGTGAATGGGCGGAGATGGAACTCAGACACAAAAACTTTAAGGGTGCTTTGGACTTGATGAGGCGTGCAACTGCAGAGCCATCAGTTGAAGTCAAACGAAGAGGTAATCCATCCTTACTCTTTTTTTATATATTCAATTCCTGATAAAATGTATGGCTTCTTGTATTCTGAGTGCATATGATGTTGACTTCTGTATAGAATTGGCTATGGACTGACATAATTGAATATCAAAAGCAGAAAAGAAGTGGTACTTGAGTTAGAAATGTAACCAGAAATCAAAGTATCTTAGTGTTATTCTCTTGCTGTGAATTCAAGAAAGGTGTCAAGAGGACAATACTGTATTTTGAAGTCAGTCAGCATACTGTGTCATGTGAACTAGTTGTTATTTTTTTTTGAAAGAATGTATCCAGTTCTATTCTCTAGCATACCATAAATTTCAAGAAAATATTTTGCAAATAACTTCTAGATGCTAGTAGAGTAATGATTCTAATGGGCACCAATTCATATGCTGCATTAAGTGTGCATTTAATTTAGTCTTATAGCTTCTTTTTACCACTTTAGTGAGTTCTTCTTTGCTCCTTGTCCTAGTGCACATTATGCATCAGTATGATTTTATCAGGATTTGGTAGTTTCAAGCATGAAGCCAGTTATTTCTATGAATTTTGTGGTTTTTGCTGATTCAAACATTAGATCAATTTACCTTGCACTGTACTTTTGTCCTCTTGGAAAAAAATCACAGATTTGTGTTATAATTTGGAGATTTGTTGAACTTTGTGGTTGCAAATACATTATGTCTTCTTTTTCCATGGGAAACGAACTATTGTGGTTCACAAAATTTTTAAAAATGGGAGGTGAGAAAATAAAAAGAATCTGATTGAAATAAAAGCTGACACTTCTTGTATTGCTTTCCTAGATGTCTAATGTTATTTTGGTTTGTATGCTTCTAGCTTGAGGGGTTGTATAAAATTCCTTACGGTAGATTAATGATCCCCATTTTCTAAAGATGATTTATTTACAAGATATGGTCAAAAGAGGGTTCTCAAAAACAGATATATAATTTTGAGATGTGCTAGTTTGGAAATTGTAAATAGACAAGGAAGAGCAAAAGGTCTCTGCAAAGCAAAGGGCAATACTTTGTGTCTTTTGCTGGTTGTATTAGGATGCATTTTATTCTAATAATAATTGGGCATTAAGAGTACAATGGTGCCTAAACATTTGCTACATGTTACAGTGGCAGCTGATGGAAATGAACCAGTGCAGATGAAGATTCACAAATCCCTAAGACTTTGGACATTTTATGTTGACTTGGAGGAAAGCCTGGGAACCTTGGAGTCCACTCGTGCAGTTTATGAGAGGATATTGGATCTGAGGATAGCCACACCCCAAATCATAATAAACTATGCTATGCTGTTAGAGGTAGACCTTCTCTTCCAAAAGTTTATTTTTCTCCATCATCATCATCATCTTCTCCTTCATGTTGTCTGTTTCTTTTAAATGGAAAAGTAATCTTTGCCTTAATTTCTATTTGCTTTTGTTGATCTAAATTTCTGGAATTGAATTGTCAGGATCATAAGTACTTTGAGGATGCATTCAAAGTTTACGAGAGAGGTGTGAAGATTTTCAAATATCCACATGCAAAGGATATATGGGTTACTTACCTATCCAAATTTGTTAAGAGATATGGGAAGTCAAAACTAGAACGAGCTCGAGAATTGTTTGAGCATGCGGTTGAAGTGGTATGCAAGTATTTGTCTTATTCTCAAGAATCTTGCATTCTGGTGTATGCTTGATGCCTGTGATTACTTGTGTTGATCTTAATTCACTTTTCTTTCTTCTAGGGGCATTCTAATATAAAAGAAACAAGCTTTAGAAGAAAACAGAAGGCAAATTTTAAGAGTGTGTATGAAGATTATGTCCAAAACTAACACACAACATTTGTTTTTTAAATTTTCAGTTCTTTTTTTTTTGTCTATTAGTAGTGACATCCTGAAAAATAAAGTCTAGAACAGTTGGCTCTTTCTATTGTTTGCATGGGTTTCATTGTTGGTATTGGTTTTTGTTTTGTAGTTAATTTGATTAATCCAGTACTCAAATACCATTGGTAAGTCATTGCGCAAGTAGCATTCAGTAAAAGTCACTTGTATGATTTTAAGGATTCTTCCATTGAAGTATTTAGTGTAGGGATCCTTACTGGAAATATGGTGCTGCAAATTGTCCTATAGAAGATCATAATATTTTCTGCAGTGCTGACCACCTGAAACTTTCTTTATATCTATCCATATTAAGCAGCTGTCCATGAACATTGTACCAGCAAGAACTTCTACTTTTTGTGACTTGTCATACCAGTAGAGTATGCATTTAAATAGTTTATGGTTTATCTTTGATATGATTGCTTTATTGTCTCTTGTGGTTTTGATGATCTTGGGACTGCTGCTGAAGCATCAAGTGAAGATATTAATACTATTTTTATTTAGGCCCCTGCGGAGGTTGTAAAGCCATTATATCTACAATATGCCAAGTTGGAAGAGGACTGTGGTCTTGCAAAGAGAGCCATGAGGGTTTACGATCAAGCTACAAAGGCTGTTCCAGCAGCTGAGAAATTAAGCATGTATGAAATCTACATAGCTCGTGCAGCTGAAATTTTTGGTGTTCCGAAAACAAGGGAAATATATGAACAGGCAATTGAATCTGGTCTACCTGACAAGGATGTGAAGGTCATGTGCCTGAGGTATGCTGAGCTTGAGAAGAGCCTTGGAGAAGTTGATCGTGCTCGTGCACTATACAAGCATGCATCGCAGTTTGCTGACCCAAGATCTGACCCTGACTTCTGGTCGAAGTGGCATGAGTTTGAAGTGCAGCATGGTAACGAAGACACCTTCCGTGAGATGCTTCGTGTTAAAAGGAGCGTTTCTGCAAGCTATAGCCAGGTGTGTTTTGTCTTTGCTGATTTTTTTTTTCAAAGTTTGGTGAAACATTCTGTCCCTGCTGGTGAATCTCAAAGGAGTGCAACCTGTTCGAGTTATTTTCCTTTTCTTTAGATGCTATTGGGAAAATATTGCTTCTATAATTACTCATATCAACTACAACATAAGAACTTCTTATTTCCTGTTTTTGTGTTTGGCAACCATAAGACTTGGGAAGAGAAGTTACTTCCTTATTATGCTTCTCGGGAGATTCTGGTTTTTCTTTTCCTCTTCTAAGTCAGTTTTGGTTCTATTCTTTTGTACAAAAATTTTGGATCCTCTGAGATGTTGTGATGTTACATTTAAAGCCTTATGGTTTCTCTAGTATAAACTGCTGCACCCCAACAACCACCCCCCCCCCCCTCCCCAAAAAAAAAAATCCATAGGTGCTAATCCACTTTGGTTCTTCTATCCAGACTCACTTTATTCTTCCTGAGTACTTGATGCAAAAGGATCAGATGCAGACTCTTGAGGAAGCAAAGGATGTGCTAAAGAAGGCTGGGGTTGCTGATGATCAAATGGCAGCTCTAGAAAAGAAGTTGTTGCCATCTGCTAATGACGCTGTAACTAAAGATTCCAATCGCGTGCTTGGCTTTGTAAGTGCTGGTGTACAGTCCGTGGGTGATGGAGCACCTAAGGATACAGAAAATAAGGAGGATATTGAACTACCCGAGGAAAGTGACTCTGAAGATGATGACAAGGTTGAGATAGCACAAAAAGATGTTCCTAATGCTGTATTTGGAGGTCTGATCCGGAAAAGAGAAGAGACTGATAACCCTGAAAACGGTGATGATGCAGCAGCAGGAAAAGATGAGGATGAAGGTCACCTTGGAGCCCTTGCAAGATTTAAAAGAAGTCGAAACGCTTAACGTTGGTTTGGTTTATGCCATTTGACTTGTCTATGAAGATTAAACAAAATTTTAGGTTTGCTTCACCAGTCAGTACCTGGTAAAGTGGATTTTTTTGTTGTATTCAGAAGCACTATCAAAAGTTCACTTGTACATTTTTCCCCTGCATGGAGGCTTTGTTTGTTTTTTGTTCTATGAAAGCAGAGTTGTGGACTAAAGAGCTGTTAAATAGTGAGCCTGATTTCTTTTACAATATAAACTGATGCCTACTTACAAACCCTAGAGGTTTTCTTGCCTGCATATTTTGGAATTTTTTCTTAATGGTTTTTCATTTAAGTGACTTGCAACTTTTTTCTCTTTCATTTAAGTGGACTTGCAATTTTTTTTTCCTCCTGCTTCCGGGATTAGCTTTCGAGTAATATGTGCATATTATATGGTTTGAGTTGCTTTGGTGCTAGACAACAGTTTGGTTTAAGATTGGGAAAAAGAAATGTTATATGTGCCAATTAACAAGGTTTTTGTCTGTTTACATTTGGTGGTTCTCTTAGTTGTGGAAGAAGCGGGTTCATCTTTGCTCTAGTCTTTGTGAAATATGTCCAACATAGTAAGTCAAGATCATGCTATTTCTTGTATCATGGGATGTTGATTGGTCTTTTCTTTCTTTTCTGAATGGTGAGGTTTTTGGATGTTTCTGTGCTTGTTTACAGTTTATTCTTTACTTGGCTAAAGAGAGAGAGCTGGAGATTATACTGGTGAGGTTTCACTCTTTATGGATCTGATTCTTTTGTATCTCTGTTGCATATTCAGAATGTTAGTTTTCTTCATATATCAAATGCTGCTTCATTATTTGTGGTGAAACAAGTAAGCTGATTTGCTGTTGCTTTCAGGCTTCACACCTTTGTTTCTCAATTTTTTGCTTGTAAACATAGGCGGACAGACATTTAGCATTCAGTTATGGGCTATTCTTTTGATAACTTGAACTTGAATACTAGGATTTTTCAGTCCTGGTTGTGTCTCCAGTTCTAAGGGAGCACTAATGTCCTTACATATGGTGTTTTCTTTGTTCGTCTTTGTGCTTGTAGTGGTATTAAATCTTCTTTGATTCATATGGCTGGACTGGAACCAGTAAAGCTAATTTTGGTTGTAATAGAGGTGCCTTTCTCCTCTGCTCCACGGTATCTGCACCATTCACCACTGTATTTATTTCCAGGTTAGTTGTTGGAGTATATCCTAATGCTAGTGTTTTTAAAAAAAGGGTTTAGTTATCAAATATGAAATGATATTTTACTTGCCATGTGCTTGTGCTTTGTACATCACAGTTGCATGCATATAAGTTCCAATGCAGCTGTACATGCATAAGTTCCATTTAAGTATTGCCTTATCCATTTAAAAGCACACACATAAAGTTGTTTGGGTGTGTGTTTACAGACATATCATGATGTATGTTATACTAAATGTTTATTAAATTGGATATTGTCGCATTCAATATGTAACCTGGTGCTTCTTTCCTAGAATTGTATTCTCCTGCTTGCTAACAATTCTGAAAGTTTGCTGCTTTTCAACCATATAATATGCACTTGAGTTGCACAACTGCAGCTATCATTTAATAGTTACGAGACTCTGCTGCTCGGCATTGCTGCCCCTCTATGCACGTTTTTATTTTTATTTTTTTTATTATTTAACTGCACACTTCATTTTTTCACTGTATTTGGCATTTTCTGATTCTTTTACTGTTTTCAGTGTAATTATAGCAGGAGATTTTTGTGGACTTGGAAATAAATGCAGGATGAGTATTTTCGGTTCAGGTTGTGACACCATGTGTATGTCCTTGTGTAGTTTTTTCTGTGGTTCTTTCTCTGTGCTTGTTGTGGTTATTCATCTTGCTCGACTTATATGGCTGGAATTAGTTTGTTCTTTTCTGACATAGATTAGTATGTTAATCGATATTCCTTCACTTTTTCTTTGTGTTGCCTCTATCCAGTCACCAGTTCACTGCTTTTCTCGGTTATGTTCTGTGCTAATGCACTATTCCTTTATTTTCTTGTTTTAATTTTCAATGGAACAGATTTTCAAACTGAAATAAGTGAGTGCCTGCCAATTTTGCATGTTGGTGCAGGTTGTAGAGATAATACACGTAAATCTAGTGCAACTAATGCATCATCTATTAATAACAGATATCTGCATATTCATGCTGCTTCTCATAGACATGCTATAGGTGTTTGAAGTTTGATATTGTTTGTATCCTCTGCATAACATGATTCCTAATTGGTGATTTTTGGTTTTGGTAGTATTTCAAAGGCAGTGAGTAAGTTACAGGCCAGTAAGCATTGTGTTGCATCCGGCAAGGCTGAGCTTTCAGATGTAGTAAGAGTTGTGCTCTTTGGATATGTTGATTTGTTGGTTCTTAACAAGAATGCTGAAAAAGGGAAAATAATGTGTGTCGAACTTGTCAACTTGCAAAATTATCTATCTTGTAGAGATGACTTTGAAAGAAACTTTGGAAAAAAAAAATAAAATTGCGAGTCAAAAGAAAAGGTGATTTAGCAACATTGGCAATTATGTCTTCGATCATGTGGAAGTCAGATTTATCAGTTCTGATAATTTATACTGTCAAAGATCAGCTTTTAACACTGGTTGCAGTATTAATTTTTCCCAGTTAACCATTGGTTATATGCTATCTTTTGCATGTTGCGGATGGTTAGAGGGACGTGATCACTTGAACTCTTTGGCTTCTACATCTGAGGGAGGGAGGGAAGGCATCATCACCTTGACATGCTTCAGTCACGCCATCAGGGAGTTCTTTGTTCTATTCTTGTGCTTATCTATGTATTTGGATGAGAAGGATTTGAAATCTGGAATAAAAAATTCAGGTTTTCTATGAAAAAGATTGGGAGAGATTGGACCACCGTTACTTGCTGCCTGTGTAATGAGAGAGTATTTCTTCAGTAGTGAGATTTGCAACAATGTTACATTTCCTTTGAATTGAAAGACTTTACATTTCCTTTGTTTTTGTGGTATCCCTTTGCATACAGTGGTGATCACTTTCCACAGAGAGAAGTTTAGATCACTTAAATCTAAATATTACTGACTAAGTGAAAATCTTCTGTACGAAAAGAAAGAAATTCTAGCATGTGAAATCCACTTCATCTTCTTCTTCTGATAAACTTCTTACCTTGCGCATCTTCCTGTACGATGCGCAGCACTTCCTTCGGAGGACTATGGCGCCAAACTTGAGGTTTTTTAAAATGATAGCCCATCTGGGCAAATTTATCAGCAGCCCTATTTCCTTCCCTATAAATATGTGTCAACATGCAATTATTGAGTGCTGGAATAATTGAGTTTATATGGCCAACGTGTTTTTGTACTTCCGCACAACTAACTCGTCGCTTTTTAGCAATGATGTCAACTAAGAACTTGGAGTCTCCTTCAACCCAAACATCGCTCCAACCATCCTCCAGGACAAGCTCCAGGCCTCTCTCAAGGGCGACCAATTCTGCAATCGTGCTGTTCTTTTGACCAATAAATTCAGAATATCCAAGCAAGAATTCAGCCTCATGGTTTCTGAGAACGCCTCCAATGCTTGCTTTCCCTGTCCTGCACTTGCAAGAACCATCAAAGTTTAACTTAGTCCAGCCAATCTCTGGTTTCTTCCATGCCACGAGAACTGGTTCTTTGTGCCAATTTCTGACTATAAGCCCAACCGGCCTCTGCAATGCTCTTCCACATCCGAATGATTTAGTAAAAATAAGCTTCATCTTCTACCCTCTATCTTTTTTTTTCTGGCTTAACGATTTGTAATTTCTTTATTAACTTCAAAAGAATGATGAAGAAAGAACTTGAGCGCTTAAAACTGTGAAAATGGCTAAGCTTGAAGACCATTTATGAAGAAGAATCTGCATTACATGCAAAAAGGGTCTTGAAAGGAAGGGAAGAAATATGTGACCTTAACCACATTACAAAAATGCAAGGAACACCTTTAAGAGATGCTTGCCCACGAGTAGACGTACAAAAGATGGTGAAGGACATGAACGGTTTAATTAAGTTATATGAAAATTCAACGTGAGCAACACTTGAACATTTTCGGACGCAACAGAAGTAAAAATTTCCGTAGGAACTGAGAAGACTAGCCCAGCAATTCACGCATTCTTGCAAAGAAAAGTTGGAGTATGGGGAAAGTAAGGTAGTTTAAGCATATTCCCATTAACAAAGCAAGGAAGTTGACGGAACTCAAAATCCAATTCAAGAATCTTTGTTCGTAGGGGAAAGCTTATAACATTTTATTGAAGTCGTTAATCTGCATTATGAATTTGTAAGTAGCAAAAGCGTGAAAGCCACGTACCAAAATTGGGCATGGGCATGCATGGATAATATTAGTGGACTAGTTTTTTATCAAATGGTGACCACGGTTTGCCATCGCGGGTTGCAGTCTCGTCGCGGTCTCGGTTATTCTATATCCGTCGCGGCATATCGGTTGAATATCGGATGATACGCACATTATAGCACATGAAAGTTTTCAAAAAATCTAAAAAAATTACTAAAATTAGAAAATACCAAAAAGACACAATTTGAAAAATATTCGAGTGACTCCAATATATCGGCTGATACCATACATTACGGATTCAAATCGGCCAATATCGGTTGAGTCAGAGCTCGGTATCGTACCGATCCCCTCCGTTCCGGTTACGACTCAGGCTGATACATATCGGTATCGGCCGATATTGCTAGCCATGATGGTGACCATTGACCTTCAATTGTACCTGTTTCGGTCTTTCAGCTTAGATCAAAGAAGACCACTAAGTTACTTTATTAACTAATTAGTAGTATAGCACAAAAAATGGAAATTAATTTGTCTATCCAAAAAGATTTTGAGTTTTTTTCTTTCACTGTTTCACGCAAAAATATTTGGGCTGTGATGTTACATTTTTGTTCAGGATGCAATATTTGGAGTCCGAAAAAAGGAATATTTCGTATTTCAACGTTCAGTGAAGACTTAATTGTGTTAGAGAAAATAACTTTCCGATTTTCTGAGTTTTAAACTCATTGCTGACATTTTAAATTTTTGTAAAACTACGTCTAAAGCTCTAAACAAGACGATGCTGGCCATTTGCGGTAAAATGCACTAAATCCTCCTCAATTATACCTCGGATTGTAATTTACCCTCCTAAAGTTTTTATATAGGCAATTTAGCCCCTTTATGACATTCTTAGACAAAATTATCTTTGCTACATTAATTGCTTTTCTCGTTCTTATTCACCTATTCGTTTTTTGTTTTCTCATCCTTCCTTTTTTTTCTTGTCTTTTAGTTTTCCCTTTTTCATTATTAACAATTAATAACAAAATCTATATCATAACATTATCTATGTTTCTTACGTTGCAAAGCCTATGTAGTCTAAGATAGTGAATTATTTAAACAAATAAATACAAAGCACAGCCTTTTTTTTTTTCCTGTAAGTGGTAGTGTTTGAATCCAAGATCTCCTACTTGCAATACTTCCTCCCTTATCAACCAAGCCAACCCTCTCCCAGATAGAAAGTTCAGCTTATAAACGATGAATAAATTACAATAAAAATTGTAAGCACACAAATCAGTTAGTACTGTTTTTGTTCATTTTTAATGCATTCAAAATTAATAATTTGTTAACAATTAATTCTTGCATGCGCTATTAATATGTTGGTTTTACTATTAATGATTGAGCAATTGTTTACTCTAATTAGTTTACGTGTAAATAAATTATTGAATAACTTGATTAAATGTGCTTATGATATGAACATATATTGTGCGGTAGAATAGAGCTTATGGTAAAGACTTTTTTTGTTTGGTAAGTGGGAAATCTTGAAGTCAAGATCTTGTATTTACAATTCCTCCCATCTTACCACCCAACCCAACCCAACCCTCCCCTATATTAAATAATAAAAACAAATGAAGTTTAACAAATAAACAATCTATTCAATCATAATAAAGGAATGAGTAAAAGAAATTAAAAATTCTAGTGTAAGCACTCTAATAGTAGTAGAGGGAAAGAGGTGGCAAGTGGCATGAAAAGAAGGGGAAAAATAAGAAAAGAAAAAAATGAAAAAAATTGAAAGAGTAAAAGAAAAACTGAAAGAAATAGAATAGCACAGATAGTTTTATCTTTAAAATATATAAAAAAAAGGGAATTAAGTGCCAATAAAAATCATCAAGGGGAGTAAAGTGCAATTTAGGTAATAGTTGAGTTGGTTCAGTGCAATTAACCGTACCATAATTCCAACTATAATCTTTTGGAGCAGGCACATTTAATTTCCTAGCCCAAAATAAACATATGTATGAAAGGCACGAAGAATTGAGTTTTGGTTTTTGATTTACAAAACACGTAACAATTTCAGTTGTGAATTCAGCATATATAGCAATTTGTAAATACAATTTGACATCCCCTAACAGACATCCTGGCGACTATCCATGCATCAATATTCAACACTCACCTACAGATGCTTCGTGGAAAAATATCATCAAAATATTGCCTCCTCAGAATTTCCCATTGCCAATAAGCCATAACCAATCCAGGGCTACGCCAGAAAATATGCCACCAAGGAGAAATACTACTAACAAGTTTCCAAGTGCATTCTGTTCTGGTCCCTGCAGTACCAGAAAATGGTAAAATTTTCTTGCTCAGAGGAAAACCAAAGCAATTAACTCAATGATAAAACCAAGCAATTAAGACGAAATTGAGACTCATTCATGATGATCTACATTTCACCAACCTTGTACCCTTTTGGAGCTGCAGTGAGGACGCATACTGTGAGATAACCATTGGTCAGTCCCAAGAAGGACGTGAGAAATATCATCCATCCCTGATCACCATATTTTGCAGTGAAATAGAAACAAGGGATGAGAAAGAAACGAGATAATGTTGCCAGCATGAGGCCCTTTCTTGATTTTAACTTGAGGCATTCCATGAGTGGAATGTATCTTGATACGAGATCCCACCCATTGTACATTGCGATCAAAACAACAGCATACCTGGGATGGGATGACCATCAATGAAGTGAATATAGTTACTACATCGGGCCGGGGCCACCCTATTCAAATCTTTCAAATAAATAAGGTTGATGGGAACTTAATTCAAGAAATGGCTAATTGGACAGCCTGTACATGGATTTGTATGAGCAGCATGCTAAAAATAGGGGACTAAGTGACAGTAAAATGAAAGCAATTAAACTTTTAGTAGTAATAATGGATAACCAAAAAATGGAGGTGTCTAAGTCGAAAAACTTATCAAAGCGATGAATAAATAGCATTTTTTTTTTAGTGTTTGATTGTATAGGATAGCTGTATTTGATTCTCCAAAACTATTGATCAGTTCATCCTACTTGACATAAGATAAAGGTAACCACCTAACAGGTTGAATCACGAAAGAATTTTATCACTTACCAGGAGCCTAACTTGTGGTGTCCAGTATTTTCATATAAGAAGCCAGGAAAGATAGATAAAGTTAGGACATAAATCAGATAGAGGTCCAAAGCATAATCAAAGTTCTGAAAGAGTAATTGTTTGGTGCTCAGGCGCTCAGGATATTTATCATCATCGACCTGCATGGATGGCAAAAGCTGTCTTAAGGTGTCAAATGAACAGTTCATCAGAAACTTGGACATATAGATCAAAAGAAACTTTCGTACTGTTTCATTTGCCTCGGTCTGGATGCCAGCAGCGGCTAAATCAGCTGAGACAGTTTTTGATCCTTCTGAAGCTGCTTTTGCACGATAGTGCTTTACAATTGGCAGTTTAGGAAAGATGAATGCATACAGCAGAATGCATAGGAATTCGAAGAATATCGAGATGGCAAGAAATAGAACTGCAAATTGGAGAAACAGAATTCCATATCATTCAGGAACGAGACGACATGTAAGTGCCTGGAAGTTCACAAAGCACGAAGAGAAAATTACGTACTAACTCCCTTGCGAAGGCCATTATTAGAATTTTCAAAGGCTGCTTTTGTCATTAGCCGTAAAGCAGATGTGAGTGCCCCTGATGCAGCAAGACCAGCTAAGAAGGACTGCATAGTTACATATGATAAGATTAAAATGAAAACGCGTGTGCTATGAATAGTACTTCTAAACAATATGAAAGAAATACAATCTTAGAGAGTAAATGGAACATGTGATTTTAAGACTGACTTGGATGAACTCAGGGCACATCAGGGATAGGTCTCCAACCATTCCTCCTTGGACATGGGCATCAGCAACTCCAAAAGCAGCAACAAGTATACATATGCCAATATAATTTCCTAGTCCTCCTTTTCCTGATGTGCCTAAATCTAGCTGCGGAGTTTAACATCAAAATAAATGCATAATAAATAACTCAGACATTGAATACTAAAGATTGCTGAAATGAAAACTTACCAGTAGGAGCGCTAATGTGCTCAGAAAGAATAACGTATATCCTGCTAAATTTCTTTTTCTGGTATCAATTCTTGCCTCATTATATGCAAGTGTTGCAACTGTTCCAACGGCAAATGGTTGATAAACTAGGGTGAGTACCCTTGAAGGATGATAGTGCTTCAAACAGAAACGGAGAAAACCAATGTTAAGCTCTTCCAAATGCAACTCATTCTAGATGAACTAACTTGATGGCAAAATATTGAAGATATGATCAGTTCGCATTGAGGCCCAGAAAAAATTGGGAATTAGAAATTGGTTATCATTGATGGGAAATTAAAGTGTTTGCCTATCAGTACAGATTAGATTATCATGAATGTTCTTTTATTATGTATCCATCTGCAACAGTTTATGTGCCACAAGTTTTGCTAGCTAGTAGTAACTCAAGGCTGGCAGAGAGATTATTCATGGCAGGGCCAACATCCAGTACAGAAAAATCCATCAGCACAACAGTTTAGGCATTTCGTCATGTTGATGTCTCATTGCATCATCATTTTTCAACAAAAGTAGGCCAAGTTGTGCAACTTCTAAATTAAGTCACCTCAGAAAATTCAAATTGAAAGTCCACACAGAATTCCTAGCTCATTGATTTTGGAACTAAAGACTGCGCAGAATAACATACATGCCAGACCAAAAAGTGGTGTTTTGTATAAAAAAGGATTAAAGAGCACATAGGAGTACTTACAGGAAACAAGGCATAATAGTAGTCTCCAATAGTCAGCATACTATTCCATGAGACCAGTGATCCCAGTCCAAGAAACCAACACACTACCATTGCAGCACGTTTTCCCTGATGTCAATCATCAAACAATTCCAGTCAAGAATTAATTGGCAATTAATACCATTCAGTTTCTAATGCACAATGTTGGGATGAACCTCAAGCCTGCCTGGAGTGGGAGACCCACTTGAGCCAGCTTCAGTCATAGTTGTTCGTCTCTTAGCAGGCAGCTAACTTTCGAAGAATTCAGCCTGCATCTAGCATAACACTAAAAGTAAGACTCCTTATCTTCAATCCCTTTGAAGAAAAGGGCCGAATAAGAAATCCGAGATTCATAGTTGTGTGTCTAAATCAAGACATTTTGGCACTCCATTAAAGGACATATTACAGAAAAGCTTCAGAGAGAAAAACCTTGACAAGTGATAATACTGGAAAACTGAATCGTACTTCAAACCTGTTTATTGGTTCGATATGTTAGAGAGACTATTGGAGCCTTTCTTGTTGGAAATGATGGTCCAGTAGAATTGGCAGCTTCAGAAAGCAATAACTAACATTAGTACTAATATCTAAAGGAAGAAAAACCAGGCAAAGGAAAAATGACCGTGAAGAAGACAGCAGGCCCAGCTCCACATGTAAGCAACACTACTGTAGCTCAAACATTTATACACTAAATATTATGAAAAATCAGAAAAAAAAAATAAAAAGGGAAACCTTATCAATTGTTTGAAGATTAAAAGCCGGGAGCTACGTGACTCCTTAGTCTGGTTCTTTTCTGGTATTGCAAGTTGCAAATGATTGTTGGAAGTTTATTGTTGACTCCAATGCAAAATCTGAAAACACTGAAGTAGACAGATAAAAGGTTGAATACTTTTAAAGGAGTGGCATTTTGTGAACTTTTAGAAAATCTTTTGTGACTGCATTCTTGGAAGGGCATGGGGGAGCCGAAATGCTAAAAATCTTTTTTAAGTGCTGTTCCCATGGAAAGAATCTTCAATCTTTTCCTTTCCGTAAAGGAAGGGAAGAATCTCTACTTATATATTGAAGTTTTCATGTGTGGAATGTGACGTGTATCGGTTGACTGAAGGTGTTCGATGACTTTGTAGCGTGTAATTACTGAAGGCACGAAATTTAAGGACTGTTTTATTATTTGGATTCTACAATTATTACATATTACTACAAAGTGTGCAATGAAGTAGGAATAGATAATCTACCATTTGTCGAGAAAATCTTTGGTTAGTGAAAATCAAGAAAGTGGGTTGAGGGTCCTATTGCTGACACAAAATGGATAAAAACGACAATGACAGGGAGAGGATAACTTTCTACATTTTTTATTTTCTATTTAAACATTGTAGAATTGTTGTTAGTAATAATAATACTCTTTTATATTTTTTTCTCTTTCTTTTGATTGAAATAGACCATCTTGCTTTTAAGATTATAAATAAAGAGATGAAAGCAACGTAGTTCGTCAGCAGCAATGTAGACCTTTGATTAAAAATGTATATGTTGGATGCATTTGCAAATAATGAATAATTGTAGTATGTATTACCAATGTACATCTTGGATTTAAGAATCATATAATGTAGAGGCCACAGAATAATTAGCTTTATAATGTGTGTATCACCTACAATCATGAGAGTTTTTTCCCGTAAGCAATGTAATCATATTCTAATTGTCTCTTTAGTTGTTACTGGACAGGTCAGGAATTGTACATATTTTCACACCCACATGCACTAATTACACAAAATGTTAACAGTTCATGCACGGCTTACGATCTTAGCTACTTTGAGCTTCTGAAAGTTTCTTAACACCATAAAGTGGCTATTTATCAGCATTTGGAACTAAAGCTGAATTTTTTTTTGAAGGTTTTTTTAGTGTGAATGGAAGGTTTTGAATTCGAAAACTTTCTCTTACACTCCTTTTTTCGTACCATTCAATCATTCCCTCTCTAAATTTAAACTGAATTTGGATATTTGGTAGATGACGTTGTTAATCCAGCTCAAATAGTTTGAACTTTGGATGTTTTTATTCTGTTTTTTAGCCTTGTAGGTGTTCTTTAAAATTTTACGTGTGTATCAAAACTCATTTGATTTAATGCTGTTGAAAATTTTTGCGACTCATCCCTTGTTTCCTCATTCTCTCTCTCTCTGTCTCTATCCTCTCTTTTTCTTTTTTTGGTCTCTTTCTTTTAATCTTTGTAGTACAAATGTAAAGCATCAAGCTTAGCAAGTGAGAGAAGACATAATCATCATAAAAAAGAAATTCTCATATTTTTGGAGCAAGTCGAATGAAAGAACAGAATGAACTAGTACTTCAATTCTATGTACAATTCTTCATTGGTAAAATATACTATATCAAAGTACCTACTATCAGGGTTTTTTTTTTTTTCAAGAATTCAACCATGTGACGAAAAGAAATGATGCCTTTCCAAAACCTTGAACAACAGATTCTATAAATAAAACATCTATCATCTAACATTTGGTAACAATCGACTATCTTCATTCCACTTCCTATCTCAGTATCGTATGCATCATTATTCGAAATTGGGAAGTGTCACTTCGAATGCAGGGATGAATACAAGTGTTGCACCTTCAGAAACTTCCATTGCCAATAAGCCACAACCAATCCAGGGCTACACCTGCAAATATGCCTCCAAGAAGGAATAGTACTAGCAAGTTCCCTAATGCGTTTTGCTCTGGACCCTATATGAAACAACAAAGTTTATGCATTTTAAGCATGTTAGATGATAAACAGTATCAAAACGAATGAATTAATTCAGTTATAGTTGCACTAACCTTGTAACCTTTAGGGGCTGCTGTGAAGACACAGACTGTAAGATAGCCATTGGTTAATCCCAATAAGGATGTGAGCATTATCATCCATCCTTGATCACCATATTTTGCAGTGAAGTAGAATGCAGGGATGAACACCAAACGAGATAGTATTGCCACCATAAGGCCTTTCCTTGATTCTATCTTGAGGCATTCAATTAGAGGAATATATCTAGCGACAAGATCCCACACGTTGTACATTGCAATCAAAACGATAGCATACCTGCAGCAGAATAATTTTGGTCGAACTCGATGTTAGCAGATGATTAATCTGTCATAAGGGTTTTGTTTTCAGAAAGTATCTGAAAGTTACTTTTCCTTTCTTTTCCTTGTCCAAACTGATTTCAGTTTCTTTTCTCTGTAGGTGATTTCATTTTCTTTAGAAAAGGAAAGAGCATATAAATCTTCTGCTGATGTTGTTTTTCCTAAGCTCAAGTATTTTGCAGGCTTTATCTGCTCTAGATGAGTATTTCAAGAACTGTGGTGAATCTTCATGCGTTCAACTTCAATATAAATACATTTTTTGTATAGCAAAGAGACTCCTTATCTACAGAAAAACAACGCATCAAGCAACAAAATCCTAAGACCAACAAAAATGATAATGATAGTAACTACTACAGAGACGTGAACACCTATCAGCAATGCCTATTCAAAATTTGTACATAGCAATCTAACTCCATGGCTGGTTCAAAAACTTCATAGAACATAAATCATAGTTCATTGACAAATGAGCACTTACCATGATCCCAATTTGTGATTCCCAGTGTTTTCGTACAAAAATCCAGGGAAGATAGATAAAGTGAGGACATATGTAAGAAACACGCCCAATGCGTAATCAATGTTTTGAAAAAATAACTGTTTGTTGCTCAGCCGGTTCAACTGTTTATCATCATTATCACCCTTCACAGACAACAAAAGATTTTCTCAGCATTACAAGCTAGACAGTAAAAGTTCAAGTATTAGATCCAAAAGTTACTTGTACTCCTGACTTGCCTGTGTCTGGATTCCAGCAGCTGCAAGATCAGCAGTAACTGTTTTTGATCCTTCTGATGCAGCTTTTGCACGGAAATGCTTCACAATAGGTAGTTTAGGAAAGACGAATGCATAGAGGAAAATACACAGAAGCTCAATCAATGTGGAGATGGCCAGAAATAGAACTGCACAAGCATTAAAGCCAGAATATTAGAAACATCAAATACACACACACACACACTGATATATATCTTAGAAATTTGAAGAATTGTCCAACAGATCTTGATCAAAACAGATCTTGATCAAATTGAAGTTCTTGTGTACAAACAGGGACTAATGATTAGTATGCAAGTTTAATAAAGAATAAGCATAATCAGGGACTCGAAAAACTAGGCTAACTAAAGCTGATCATTTACAACTTCAGAAGGCCAACAGTTGTGCAGTGTCTTTTCAATTATAGGAACAGCAGAGCTTTGGAATCTGATTTGGCCTATGATGCTGTACCTAATTATGCTAGGACCAACTCTGCAGAGAGACTGCCAAATCCACATAGTCTCCATCTATATTGATACTTACACGAATCATCCTGTGTTCGATAAGTTAATGTGATATCTGGGTATTATCTATCACTGGAATTTGCATGAATTATCCCATTTGGACTAACTTAATGTGAACATATATCCCTGTATTCTCAGTTCCCCCCCACCCTCCCAAATCCGAGAAAGGGAGAATTTAACTTAAATCCAGATAGTGGAAAAAGTAAGGAGGTCAAAAATACAAAAACACATGACAACATTTTCTAAATCTATGTAGTTTGAAAGAAGAGAACATACTGACGCCTTTGCGGAGACCATGATTTGTTTTATCAAAGGCTGCTTTTGTCATCATTCTTAATGCAGATGTTAAAGCCCCAGAGGCAGCTAGACCAGCAAAGAATGACTGCAAGGCAATTCCAAGAACAACGAATGATAGTTAACTTCATGAACATGTTTAGTAGAAAGGTAGAAGGAACTGGGTATGCAGCAATCTTTTACTTGGATGAACTCGGGACACATGAGGGAGAGATCTCCAACCATTCCACCTTCAATATGGGCATCTGCTATGCCAAAAACAGCAACAATGATGCATATACCAATGTAATTTCCGATTCCTCCTTTTCCTGAGGTGGCTAAATCCAGCTGCCAAAAGTGAAAACATTTAAAGCCAGGATTAAAGAGAAATAGCTGAGAAAAAGAAACGTGAAATAAGAACTGCAATTTTTGCAAAATGGCAAACTTACAATTAGGAGGGCGAATGTGCTCAGGAAGAAAAGAGTAAACCCTGCCAAGTTACGCTTCCTTGTATCAATCTTAGCTTCTTTATATGCAAGTATAGCAATCGTTCCAAGTGCAAATGGTTCATAAACAAGGGTAAGTACCCTTGCAGGATGATACCGCTGAAAATAAGGGAAAAAGAATAGTAAAATATAAGGAAATCAGAAAGCAGTAGTAATTTTCAGCCTCCAGTGGCCATTTTTCCGTTCACGGGAGAATCAGTCATAGAAAATAAATATAGGAAAGTTTCATGATAATAGTGGCCATTTTTGTATTCATGTGTTCCTTGGAGAAGTTGAAAGGTCTCTGCAACTTTTAGGGCTCAATGGTTCATTAAGAAAGTTCGATCTGATCTACCCATAAACAGAGTCCTCTGAAAGGCAAGGCCAGCTTTGAAAATTAAAAGGCCGCAAAATTGCAGAAACATATATCAATTTGCTCAAGGAAGAAACCATGAATTCAACTCATAATCAAACCACGAATTTATATAGAATGATTCGAAAAAAAATAAAAAACAATGCCGAAGATACTACTTACCGGGAATAATGCATAATAATAGTCTCCAATGGTCAGCATAGTATTCCAAGCAACAAGGGTTCCCAATCCAAGAACCCAACACACCACAATTGCAGTCAACTTCCCCTGAAATTAAAGCCAAATTTCAAGAAAATTGGCACTCTGAGAAAACATAATAAAATCTGAATGCCCGTTAAAAAAAATGCGGACGAAGAAGAAGATTAAGAGAACAAACCTCGAGCCTGGCAGGCGTTGGAGAGCCGTTCATATCCGCCATTGTTATGGCTGCTCTACTGCAGACGGTAACTTGATAACTTCAGTGTTTTTTCCGACAATTTTCATATTAAATAAAAACCATTGTCATGGAAGTATTGGGATTCTAAAATATTCAAGGAAACAGACACATCCATCGCATAAAACACGAAAACGCTTTCTTAAGACACTTTCACCACAAAGGGATATCGGTGTCCTTACACCAGACAAAAACAATAACCAAACAGAACTGACAAAAATAGTAACCAAAACCCATGAAAGAACTGACAATGCATGAAGTTTTGTCACCTGAAAGCTTACGAACAGAGCCAGAAGATGGTCAGCTGAGATTGCCTGCCTTTTGAGACTTGAGAGGAGAATGATGATGGCACACTATTTATCTTCTCCTCTCTATTGTATTGACTGCTGAGTATGAAAAGGGAATTCAGTACACACGCAAAAAAAAAAGATTCACTTCTTTCTTCAGAATCTGTTAGTATCTATTTGACCAATTAACGATGATCGAATGCAAGACAGAGCTATATATGAACGAATCTTTATTAGTTAAAAAAAAAAAAAAAAAGGAATTTTGTTGCGTAAGACTCTTGGACTTCTCCGTGAGAAAAAATGGGAATCCAAATTTGTAAAGAAGTAACGTACGAAATAATCGATCCTGTTGCGTTGGAACATGTTTATTAGCAACAGGAGTAGTACACATTATATTATCATAACTATAAGTTAATTTGTGCCTACCATTGTATGCACAGAAAGAAAAATTACGCACCAAATTTATTTGGAGGAACCTATAATTATGATGCTTAACTAAGCCTTTTTTAAGTACAAGAGTGAAAGGGTTAGTGTAAGTGCTTACTGAAAATTCTATCCATAGTCTAAGACATGATGCTAGGATCCTAATTTAATACTGCTAGCCATAATATAGGCTTTAAGATAAGGATTAACTTTTCAACGCCATAGTCTAAGATATGATGTTAGGATCCTAATTTAATACTACTAGCCATAGTGTCCTACCTATGGCAGTATTTTTCCTTTCTCTGCAGTATATTTTTTCTTAAGATGGAGGAAGTTGAACTTGTATTTGAGATACGTATTAGAAGAGTTATTGTTCACGCAAGGAAGGATAGTTGGCTCATATTCTCTGTATCAAAAGCAAATCATTCGCATCAGACTGACGGCTCTTATTTTGTTCACATGTTCACTTGCCTCTCTGCTCGCCATGTTCCAATGCGGAATGGTAGTTTTTGTTTTCTCAAAATTGATATATAGTTAGCTAAGTAATTATTCTATTTATGGTTTAGTGCTTTGTAAAGCTGGCAATTATGCCCAAAACTCAATAACCTACCCAACACACCCACTAATTTGAGAGATTGGGTTGGGTAAATTGGGTGTTGGGTCAAATTTAGGTTGGGTAATAAAAGCCTACATATATTTTGGACGGTTTGGGTATTTGTGTTGAGCACCCATTACTCAACTTAAGTTAAAAAAAAATAAACAAATTAATTTTTTTGCTCAATGAAGGTCATTAGGAAGTTGTAGACCTGTAGAATTTAAATCCAGTTTCTTATTATTTGTTTGTTAGTTGCTAAATCTAGTATTTCGTAGCCAAATAATTAATTAATGTCTACTCGTTTCCTATTTTTACGAAGTACTACTGTCATTGCAGGGGAATTGGTCCTGTATAATTTTTTTTTTTAAAAAAGGGAAAAAAAGAAACAAATTTTCAAAGTTTGGAAGCGGTCAATGTATGGAAGCAGGCTATGCTGCTGCTTTTGGTCCAATTTGCCATCGTTTTTATATGGCGTAATTCCAGAAACCTCTCCTGAGATGAGATTTCTAACAATTTCACTAACCTTTTTTAGAGTTTAAACAGTTAGTATGTGCGTGTATTTGTAAAAGTATATTAGGATGTATTTTAGTGTGTTTGTATGCGTAAAAATAGTGTGTTTGAAATGCATATTATTTACACCTTATTTACACACACTGATTTGCTTGTATCATCTACACATTTTTCAATCACCTTTCTATGTCACATACATCACATCAAAAAAATGTTACAGTATTTTTTTCACAAAATTATCTCAAATAATTTACTACTATCCAAACACACTAATGTATTTCAAATGAATTTAAGAAGTGAGTGTGTGTTTGTATCGTGAGTGTTTTAGTGTGTGAAAATATGTCTATCTATATAAAAATGTGTTTATGTGTGTGAAATTTTTTTGTTGTATGTGAAAATATATTTGAGAGAGTTTATGTATCAAAATCTATTAAATTAATATATTGGGTCATATTTGGGTCATGGTTTTGTGATGACCCAATATGACCCCGTCCAAAATTAACCCAAATTTAAGTTGGGCGGATTGGGTACAACCCATTTAAATGAAAACCCAATATTCATCCGTCCAACCCCCAATTGCCAGGTATAGTGCTTTGTCTCTCAAACCTTTGCTTTTCTGCTTTTTTTTTTCTTTCCCTTTTTCTTTTTGGTGAACCAGACGACTTTCATTAAATTAGTTAAAAATGTTAAAAACAACGACAGGCTTCTAGTCTCATCAACGACAAGTCATTCTAATATTTGTTCTTCTAAAATCAATCCCTGAAACATACAAGATGTCCTATCTCTTTTTTTTTTTCGGGTCAACTGGTAACCATCTACACCTACTTTAATATTATAAGGAAGGAGACATGTTTAACAGAATTATAAGAAAATGGATAGGGAGTAAATCATCAGCGAACCAAAGGGACACTAGCAATAGAAAGTGCCAGAATTTTCCTAGACTTAGGCATGTAGGACCTTTGCTTACACCCAGGAGAGTCTTAAGTCCCTCCCTAACCGTAATCCAATGGTTAGATGTCCTGTTTATGCCCAATTAGGAATTAGATGGGAATTTCTTTATAGTGGTGTAATTGCACACAAGAGTCATTAGAATCACCTAACTTGTAGAGTTCAAAGTATTCTGCCATCCACTTTGCTTTTTTCCACTATAAGATTTAGAGTCTTTTTAAAACTAATTAAAAACAAATCACGCTTAGACTACTAATTAGTTTACATTATCGATACTAATATTCAACTCCTCAAGGCTCCACGTAACCTCTGTATATTCCTGGGATAGCATGTCCAAAAAAATAAACTCACATTATTGGTGGATCCTTAATGCTTAAAAATAAGTTGATAATAATCAATAATATGTTAAATTAATTATTCATGCAACTCATATGGATGACACTACAGGGGATTGAAATTGGGCCTTGTTCGGGCACTAGACTTGGGCTCTGCGGTAAAAGTAACTCACCAATATTCATAAACTTATGGACCTTAGGCATCGTAAACAGAAACTTGCTCGGGCAGCCGGGGTAAATTCCTGATGATTCGGTGGGGCCCACTCTCTCAGGCGCAGTGGGATTAGTTGGGGTTAATGGCGGTGTCAGGTATCCAGTCCCAGACCGCTACCCCCAGATACCCCTGTGTTGACAAAAAAAAAAAAAAAAAAAAAAAAAAAAAGATCTTACGTACCAAGCGTTTAACTCTTATGTGTCTAATCTGAACTATTTGGGACTTTACGCCCTTAAAAGTTAAATCTGACCAACTCAGTGAACAGAATTACCAGCTCCTTAGAGCGGATCAGATGGTCTTGCCCAACTGGGCCTAGTGATACTTTCTCCTGCAGACCTGTGGTGGGACTAATTTTCTGTTGCTTTTATCCTCTGTAGTTTGTTAGTGGAGAATGGGGCCATGTACTGTCTTTCTGCCTTTTGTTCTTTTTCGAACGGAAGGCCCATGGCCACTGGTTTTAGAGATAGTATATAACGGGGCCTTTAGGCCCATTATGGTTTTAACTATATTTTGTTTGGCCTGAGAAGAGCTATTGTTATTGTTAATAAGAGCAAAACCAGGGCAAAATTCATTTGAAGAGCTAAACTTTCCAAATGTTCTATTTGAAAAAGTTACTAGCACTTTTTTCTTAAAATTAATTTAACCAATAATAGGTCATAAAATTGATTATCTATATGATGATGAAAAACAAATGAGGCTTGCAGAACTAGGACTGTGCATCGAAATCGAATTCGGTAAATCGGAAGTTTGAAATCGGAATTTTTCGAAATTTTGGCCTGATTTTTCCCGACCGAATTCGAATTCGACACCGAATTGAATTCGGAATTCGGTGGCTTCCGAATTCACCAAATTCAAACCTGTGCATATTTCTTTTTCTTCTTAGGCAGAACAAAACAAAAACGATGCCTGCAGAAACTAAAATCTACTAGTACCATATTATACGTACGTGTCCTTAACTTCCCATTCATTCAGGGTCGTCAACTTCATACAGCTGAGAACCCATGTCCTAATTTTGTTAATAGCTCATTGCCCCTTCCGCCTCCATTTCTGCACACGCCGCCACCATGCTCTCCATTTCCCCTATACAGCCCACCTCCTCTCAATCCACAGCCCATTCCACCCTCCTCCGTCAGCTTCCCCTCTCCCGTTCCCACCATTTGCATCACCGCCGCAGCAGATTTTGTTTCCATTTACTCCAGCTCTCCCGCCGCTGCCACCCCTCGGCCGTTCTCATCTGTGCCCTCGACGCAGCTCAACCTTACGATTACGAAACCTGACTCTCCCGCCGCTTCTCTCAGTCCACAGCGCTCAAGATTGCCATCATTGGGTTCGGTGGAGGGGGAGGAAGGAAGGTGAGAGAGAGACGAGGAAGAGGCGGCAGAACACAGATTAGGATTTTTGCAATTTCAATTGTTAGATGTTATGTTAGTATTATTGTTATTACTTATTATTTATTAACTATTTAACCTATTATGTTATATAATATGTATTATATATATTATTATATTATATATAAATATTATTATTCGAATTCGAAATAAAAGTTTCGATTTCGAATTCCGATTTCGAATTCCCAATTCGAAATCGGTAATTCCGATTTCAAAAACTATAATTTCGAATTCGATCCGATTTCGACTAATTCGAAATCGGAATTACCGAATTCCATTCCGAATTACCGAAATTCCGATTTCGAATTTCCGAATTTAATTCGAATTCGATCTCGAAATCGGAATTTTTCGATTTTGCACACCCCTATGCAGAACCCTTTAATTTAGGTTTGCCACTTTATTGCAATTCTTTTTGAGCTTATAAATTGTCCCCTCTAAATTATGAAAAGATATTCATGACTTTAAACACTTATTCTTTTGATAGTTTTGACCTTTTGGCACCCAAAAACGAAATTCGTATATCAAATTCAACCCTTTGGCTCCAAAATTATGTTCATTTTTTACGAAGAATTTATGTATTAATAGGGATAGAACCTTATGAACGATACAGTTAGATGCCAAAAACAGCTTATAGTTTTTTTTTTTGGAGACGTAAAGGGAAAAAAAGAAGGAAAGAGAAGGAAAAACTAAAAGAAACATTTTCCAGTTAAAATTTTAATATTTTGTAAATTTTGAGTTTTATTTTTTTTTTCAATGAATTTTCATGTTTTTTCTTGAGTTTCGAGTATGAGGAAGAAATAGACAATTTTTGTTAAGATTAAAACTAGATGCTTTATTTTTTTAACCCAAAAAACTATAAGCTATTTTTGACATTTAACTTAATCATTCGTGAAACTTTACCTCTGTTGATATAACAGTTTTTCTGTAAATGAAAAAGTAGTACATCATTTTGGAGCCAAAATGTTAAATTTTATATAGAAATTTAGGTTTTTTTTTTGTGTTAAAAGGTTAAAACTGTCAAAAAAAAGTGTATAAGGGCATGGCTATCTTTTCATAATTTAGAGGGGATATTTTGTGTAATTCGTGAACACAGAGGGTAATTTACTACTAAAATAACATTAGAGGGAGGTATTTGAGGATGAAATCTATTTTAAATTCACTCATCTTTTGTCCTGTCAAATACTTAGGAACATTATTCAATCTGAACTACATGTAAGTTCACAAAGAGCATTGATTGGTTCATGAGCTTCTCTGCGATTCTCAACCTCGCCTTCTTGCCCTTGCTTTGCTTCGAAGTGATAGAAATAATGGCAACCAAGCTAGGTCCAGCTTAGAATAGCTAGCAACCGAGAGCTTAAAAAGGGTTTTCCTTTTCATCTTTAAGTGTAATCGAATCGAAATTCAAACTCAAAACTACCATAAAGATAAAAATAAAAAAAGCAAGCATAAAATAATGAACTATTAATTCTTTGGTGTCCGAGATCCACTAGTATTGCTTGACCCCCACAAGATGTGCATGATTGAAAATTGCAAATAATGCAAGGAAATTTGGTTAACAACCTTAGTCCTTAAGTTGATTTCTTGGTCCTACAAATTTTCCTCGAACGTTTGTTTGCTTTGGTCTAGTTGTTCGTCTTTATTGCTGGAGCCGTGTCTTCGGCTGCTTGAGGTCATTTTCTTGATAGGGATTGTCACCGACCAAAACCGGGCATGAAAATGAAGGCCTTTTAACATTTATCCACTCAAAGTCCTAACTTAATTTCAGAACAATGTGATGATGACCTTCCAACCACTACTATAGTTTCACGTAGCAGCAGTCTCACAAATTCTTCCCCGTCTGTAGGAAACTAGCTATTGAAACACATTCGATGCGTGTGCAATTTGTCAAAAATTATTTTTAATTGAAAGAGTCACAAAAATAGTGCAAGTGTATTGTACAGAAAATATGTACAATTGGAAGTAAAAGAACCGTTACGTGAGAATGGGAGGGAGATAATTTTGCTTCAGTAGATCTGTGTGTCAGTTGATAATAGAGATAAAAGGTTAATGGATAATAGAAGTAAGAGTTAATGAATAATGGAAATAAGAGTAAATTTGAAAACGATACACGGGTTTTATTATTGTAAAGATGCCAACGGAACCTCATATCACAGAAATTATAGCCCAAAATTAAGCCTTAAATCTGGTTAAGTATGAAAAATTTCTACATATTTATATAAATAGTTTTGATATCATTAGTCTATTATTTTCGATTATACCTAGATCTGAGTGATTTCATGAGTACCAACATACATATGTATCCATGTATATGAAGCAAATCCAAGTTGGCATGATTGATCAGATGGGATTAATGTATCAAGAAAGAAGCAAAGATCCTGTGTCCATCCGCTGGTAACACTTTTAGGTACAGATTAGACGTTGGAAAATATAATGCATAACTGCCCTCAATAATTGAGAATTCCGCCTCTTTCTCCGTAACAAATTTTAAAAGTATAATGGTTTCTTTTTTCTAATTAAAATCTGGATAATGTTGCGCTGAATGGTTTCTTTTTTCTAATTAAAATCTGGATAATGTTGCGCTGAAGTCGCAGCTCCCTATATGCCACAAGAAATAGTTTCTTGTATGACAATAGTTAATTCCTCGTGGAGTGTAAGCGAGCACATACACATTTAAATAAGTGCTTAGAGCATCTTAATAATGATTAAGCTAGTCGAGAAGGTTTTAGGGTACGTTTGACAAAACTGAAATTGATATCTGAAATCTGAATTTATTCTGTTATTAAATTGTTAGGTACTAAATGTGATACATTTTGAGTGTACATGTATCACATTAAATGATAAGTGTATCACATTTTTTAGAACAAATTTTGCCTAAAAAATTCAGTGTCACTTAATTAATTCAAAAGTTCAATGTTTCGTTATAAAGCGCATCTAAACATTCTCAAATTTGAATCCATTAAATTTAAGTGCTGAATTGAATTATCAAACAAGACCTTAGTCTAGTAATCAAGATTAAAACTCTATGAATTAAAGATTTTGGGTTCAAATTTTCCTTCCCCTTACACTTTTTAAATCTTACTCCTCTTTTGCTATAAAAATTAAAGAAAAACAACGATTAAGCTAAATTAACTCCATATACATATTCTCACAAATATCCTAATCAAATCATTGGTGGTTGCAATAGCTTGGGTTGAGGGTAATAGGTGACCAATTATAGCCTGCTGTGAACGTTTGACAACCCCTAGGAGTACATGGAATCCAGACTACAACCAGTTTTGCCATGTTAAGGGTATCTTCTTCGTTCAAAAGATATTTCAATTGTCTCATTGTGAATATTCTGCTTGATACAAACTCGGAAATTATCACGATATATACAAGAAAGTCAATACATAATTGAGAGAGCACTCTGCTAGTAAAATGGAAGACTAATCATGCCGCTAGTGTCAGTTCTTGATTTTCAATCTGAGAAGGCATTGAGTGGTAACTTTTACTTTTACAAGTATTTGTTTTTGTTGGATCGTATCCGGTAGCAACTTTAATCAAGCAAAAGGAAAAAAAAAGTAGCTTTTATCACTTTTTGATGCATAATTCTAACTAAGAAAAGAAAGCACTCATACGCAACTTTGCTCATTCTGGCATAATACATTGATAAAGACTGTTAAAAGCAAAGGGCAACATAGTCTCAAAGAGTACGACTAATAGATATGATCCTGTAGTGAATCAAATAGAAGTGACTGCCATGTCATGTTTGATGCTCATATAATGATGGAAAAAAATATGCTGAAATTATCAGACCTATTTGCCGGAACATATCCCCAGTGGTTAAAGACTATAAAAATTTTTAACATTCAATATTGGTACATATTAATTTCTAGTCTTGGTGTGGAATATTGGGCAGCTTTTATTTCAGGGTAGAAAGTGGTTATCATCAGGTTGGGTTATTGTTGGCTGGGTTTAGTCTTTTCATGAATCAAGATACCTCATGATCTAATGTATGGGTTAGTTTCCTCAAGAGTCAACGTTTTTCTCCCTCTTGCTTAACACCTTTTTCTTTGCATTGCTAGGAGAGTGCTCACACGGGTGTTTCGTGTCCCTGGTTAAAGAAACTTTTTACTTGAACAAATAATAGCACGCACGAGAAAGAAATAGTCATTAAATATGATAAATCTAATAATAATATATTCTAATTATAGCACATATTTGTACACTTTATTTTATCAATACTTTTACAATTTTACCATTCCCAAAAGGCCCCCACAGATATCAGTTAAAAGTCGTCCAAGAGTAAACATAATTTGTTTCGGACAAAGGAATATCCTCAAACAATTAGTTATAGTAACGTGTTAATTGCACAACGTGTTAATATGTCTTTATGTTAATTGCACAACAGAAGCCACACTTTAATTAAATATGTCTATAATATCATTTCAGTAATTAGATCGACACATAAGTTTATATGAATTGTACTCGATGCAAAAACGGTTGCAAAATAATTCCATATTCCAAAAATATTCAGATGTCTCCACAAATCAAAACTTTAAATGTATCAAAATAAAGATATTTCGATAAATATATTTAAACACATGCTGTTCTCAGTTATACTAAAAATTTTTAAAAAACTACACAATATTCCACATTTCCAAAAGGCCCCTATCAATGCACTTGAAATTCAAATCCCCTCTAATCACAACTCATTCTTATATATAGTATAAGGATTTGGATTATTGACATTGAGGAGACTAACCCATACCCATCCCCCAATCTGGGGCTGTTATTGCACCGAAAAGCTACAGCCAACATCACATTTGTGAGAGATGAAAGGATGCAAATAAATTTTACTACTAGTTATTTATTTCATCATGGATCAAGAATTCAAGATGAATTCGTGCCCTTTAATATGGTTAGTTGGTTTTTTCCTGATCGCCTCTATCCAACCGGAATTTGACAACAGTAGTTCATGCTTCCACTCCCGTGATCAAATACATTTTGTGGTGTGCTGTGCCCCAGTGACCATTCGTTCTTTTCTTCTTTCCCCTGTATGTATTTTGTTAATTAAAAGCACCTTTTTCTTTTTCTTTTTTTCCTTTTATTTTGGGGAAAAATGTAGAAACCGCCCCATTTAGCCTTTTGCAAAGTCCCCGATGGGAAGGAATAGGACCCATTTTGGACTTATTGCAGATTGCAAAAATGGGATGATGAGATCTCGGGCACCGCCAGGGCAACGCTGGCCTTCAGTTGGAGACATGCAATAATTGGGTGCCACGTCGATAAGAAACAGCGTCAATTTGGACACAGGGAGGGACCCACATCCAGCTCTGTTTCTAACCATTTCTTGGGCCCACCACTTTATAGACTCTACACTCCAATTTCCAGCCTCCTCCCCCTGCACTCCCAAACTAAGGTTGTGTTTGGATTGCATTTTTCGTGATTTTTCATGGAAAAATTACTGTAGCGATTTGATATATGTGAGGGAAAAAGGTAATAGGAAAATGTGATCACGGAAAACGACATAATTTTTCGACAGAAACCGGCAATCCAAACAAGGCCTAAACTTGTCCAAGATAAATAAATTATAAGTCCGAATCTAACTAACTCCCTATATATATACATATCTTCTCAATTCCTGCTGTCTCCTCCGGTTCCTCGTCCGGCCCGGCTCCCGGCAGAGTTGCAGAGGTTGGGAAGATTCGTTGAAGAAAAGGGCTCGAGCGATCACTGTTTAATCGAGTAAGTTGCTCTCCAACCCTACTCGTTGAGTTGAATTTGATTCATCGCTTTCGTCCATGCTTAAACTGATCTTCGAATACGCTGAGGTTTCCCGTTTCATGGTTTCTATCATATATTTATCGTCCTTAAAGTGACATGCATGAAGCCGAAGTATGCTTAATCGTGTAGTATGTTGTAATTCAGCTGAGAACAGGCTTTTTGCTTGTTTGCGGCTGAATCAAGAGTCTCATTCACATGATTTCTTGATAACTGAAGATTTGCGTTTTAATTCTTTATTGGAAATTATAGAAGTGGGCAACTATGATTGATTGATTCGATAAGTTTTAAATTCATTCTTTTCTTCTTTGCTGGGCTACGACTGGTTATTGATCAGTAGGGGTTAGAATAGATCCTTTTATCTAGAATCGAACATTAATTTGAGAAGAAACGAGAAAAGGGTTCTCATTCAAGACTCTTTCATCAACTAAAGAACTTCCTGCGGTGCCATTTATTTGATATGCTGATTCTTGATTAACCAAAGTGAAATGGACAGAGATGATGACAATTTTTGTTTGTTTTTTTTTTTTTTTGGGCAGATATTGCTGTCTAATGTGGTGGGTTAATTTGTTATTGTCATTTGTCAGTTTGTCATGGTCCTTGATCAATATATTCTTTTAACTTTATGTGTGGTGTGCATAGACCACGAGAGTTCGAAAGTTGGCGAATATTCTTATGCACAAATAAGACGATCGATTTTGTTGCTAATGTTAAAAAAAAAAAAAAAAGGTTAGAAATTTAAGTTCTAAAAAGAATCTAGAAATTTGGGATCTTCTTTAAATAGTTCAACTAGTAAATTGTAGAGTCACTAATTCAAAGGATTTGAGAGGACGACTGTAAGTTGCTCGTCCTACTTGTTCTGAAGTCACAGAGTTTAAACTTTAAAATGGACTCTGATGTGAAAATTATTCACGCAAATTTATTTGCAAGCACCATAAATACATTATTATTATTTATACAAATCTATTTCCTTACATTATAAATTTTTTATTTTATATACATCATATTTAAAAAATATTATAATATTTTTTTAAAAAAATTAATTATCCGAAATAATTTTCTATCCAAACGTACGGTTGGCTCCATTAATTATTTTTTCAAACCAGCAGACCCTGCATTTTCGTTTTCGGTGTGATTTAATTTAACAGTCATCATCTAGAAGTTCAGTACACATATTCAAAGGGTTAGTTAATTTCCAGTTTGCGGTCAATTGAGATCTTCTTTGTCACTATTTAATACCAAATTTAGTATCAGTTCCACTTATTACGTGAGTTAAACAAATAGCACGCAATAACTTAAATAATAGAATGTTTGGTATAAATATAACAGTTGTCACTGAAAATTGGCACTGAGGATCTATGTGCTCTTGGTTCATATTTACAAGGGGAACAAAAGGTTATTAGAAGGCTCCTTGTAAAGGTTTCTGTCAACATAAAAGCTAGAAACGGGCAAAAGGCTGAGTGAATTTAATTTTTGCTAATTTGGTGTTGATGGTCATGGTCAATCAATAATGTTTGAATTGCCGCCAACGATTATAGGGTGGAGCGGTCATCACATCAATCATCATCCCCGCGGAGTTGTTAGCCGTCCTCCAAATAGAAGTTAGACATTACTCTATACAGCGAGTCAATTGCTAGTGCTTAATTCCTAACGTTCAAAGAAAATCTTGAAAATTTCATAAGCTGCAAAATTAGTGGTGGGACGATGGATTTATTCTCATCATATTGATCTATGATGATGAAATCAGAGTATCATAGTTTCCTACTTGACTGCCAGGAAATAAATAAATATGTGATCCTACTTAGAACGTCCACAAATCTCCACAACCTAAATCCTTTCGCAATTGATATTCGGGAATTCTTCCTGTCCCTATCCATTTTGTGGCGTTCGAGCGTACTATTCTCCAAGCATCTCACAACCCAAAATCAATATGGTTTGAACATCTCCTACTACAAATTCCATATGGTGCAAAGCATTAATCCCTTGCACGTTTCATAATTTTGGCTCCTAATTCTGACTCTTTAGCTTTATTTGCTTTTTTCATCAATTCTTTTTCCTCAAAACCAAAAGGAAAACATGTATTCACCGTCATCCTTTAAAAAAAAAAATTACTCGTTCCGTCTCATTGAAAATATTCTGCTTTCTATTTTAGTTTAAGATCATGTTAAAGTCAAAGTTACTTTTGATTTCTAATTTTAATGTTATTCTCACATTTATCTATACTTCATACTACTAAATTTAAATCATCATCAAATCACTATTTTTTCTTAAAATAAAGGTTGAAATCTCGAAATGTAATAAATAATTTGAGAGAGAGAGAGAGAGAGAGGAGTTCTAGTTAGTCGAAAATAAGAAAATATACGGAAAATAAGCTGGCATTTGATTGTCACTTCCCATACACGACGGTTACCCCAGTTAGTTTCGCCCCTAATTAGTTAGTAGTAGTGTTTATTCGCCTCGCCTCATCATCGTCCATGCACCTTTGTCCTTACCACGCTCTCTTCGCCATTTTGATTCCACGCTAACCGGTAACCACCTCCCCCCCCCCCCCCCCCCCAACTTTCTTTCTTGAAGCTCCAAAACTTCCATTATCTTTCTGCATATATTTAACATACTCCTTCGTCCTCATACAATATTTTCCTCTCTAATTTCCATACAGCTATGGCTTCTCACTACCCCGCCACCGACCTCGACTCGGCCGCAACCGACTCCGTCACTTCTACGCCTCGCTCAATCCAACACAACGTCCACGACGACAACCTCGTGGCCCAGCCACCACGGGTCCGCTTCATGTGCAGCTTCGGGGGCAAAATCCTCCCCCGTCCTCACGACAACCAACTGCGCTACGTGGGCGGCGACACCCGTATCGTCGCCGTCAACCGCCACACGTCATTTTCGTCCCTCTTGACAAAACTATCCAAACTTTCTGGGACGTCCAACTTCAGCATCAAGTATCAGCTTCCGAACGAAGACTTGGATTCTCTGATAACTGTCACCACCGATGAAGACGTGGAAAATATGATGGACGAGTACGATCGGCTTGTTCAGACCCACAAGTCGGCTCGCCTCCGGATTTTCCTTTTTCCGTCCGATTCTGACTCACGAACCAGCTCCATCAGCTCCCTTCTCGATGGCTCCATTAAGCGGGAGAATTGGTTCGTGGATGTTCTCAATGGTGGGTCGGGTCGCGGGCCGGGCTTGGAACGCGGGCAGTCCGAGGTGTCATCTATAGTGTCCGAAGTTCCGGATTATTTGTTCGGGTTGGATACTTCCGACGATGCTCCTCGTGAGTCTAACTCTAAACTTAGGAGCAAGAGCATTTTGAGCGAGACTCATCCGGGTTCGGATCCTGGATCTCCCGCTCCGGTTGTTTCTTCTCCATTTTGCTCCACTTCCTCATCCTTGGCTCCTGCCAGCGTGCCAGCGATTCCGGACCTTCCACCGGTGAAAACCAAGCCCGTTAACCCGGTTCATAGTAGCGAACCCAGTAGAGAAGCTCCGGTTGAGGCTGTTGTTGTTGAAGGAGGCGAGATTGCGGTTCCACAGCAAACGGGGTATACAAGTAATCCAATGTGGCATTACCCGGGTCGGACGGTGCAATCAGTACCTTTTTATTACGTCCAGGGTCCAGTTCGGGCTGGGAATGTTCCGGTACCCATCGGGGCTCCATATGTCCAGCAAATGCCGGTTCCTCCGGGCCAAGTACCACTCGGGTTCAATCATCATCCGGTTTCAAGTTTGGGTCAAGTTTACGCTGGAGGAGGGAGACAGATCACGGCAGTGGATCCAATGTCAGGAAGAATAGTGACCGAGGGGGTGAATCAACCGGTGTATTATGGGGTTAGAAATGCTGGGATGGTTACAACTTATCCAGGAATGGGGGTTTCGGGTGCAGAAGAAATCCAGGGACCTGGACTTGATGTGAAAATGGGTCGGGTATCTCAATCTTGAATATCTAGATGGAAGAATTGGGTACCTATTTTGGTATTTCTCACTGTTTCTTTGATGATTGAATTTTGATAAAATACTTTGAAAAAAGAAAAAAAAAAATCAGATGGGGTAAGTCATAAGTGGGGGTTGTGATATGTATAAATTTGTGGCAGAATGGTGAATTGTAATTGTGTGGGAGAGCCTTGCTTAATACAGTTGTAACTGTGTGATAAACAAATTTATGAGAATGGATTTTATAGTGGCGAATGGTAGTAGTTGTTGGATAAAAGCAGCTCCCTTTGCTGTCTGTCTATATGCCGAAAGAATAGTGATTCTTAATACACTTTAATCTCTAACATGCTCTATTTTGGAAGGGATTACGACAAAAACAAGAGCAAGAAAAACTCATATGAGCCTTGCTTGCCAATTGAAGATCCAAAAGCAAGCACCAAAGGGTTTGGTTTGTATTAAAAAGGTAACGATTAACGAAACTCACCCTTTGACACACTAAGAGCTGAGGGGGCAATTTCATAATCTCATCTATGTCCCTGAGTTATCTTTTTTACTTTGAAATCTGAATTTTAAAATATGAAAAATAAAGACTGAAAGAATCAAGTTAATTTGAATTGGTTAAGTTATATCTGTTCGATAACTAATTGGATTACAATACTGAATTGAAATTCATGTCAAAAGGGGAGCAACATCCTTGCTAATTAATTGGATTGTAATACTGAATTATTTTTTTTATATGCTTTGCGGCTAACCGATTGGATTATAATAATGAATTATTTTACATGCTTTGGGGCATTTGACTTAGCTTCCCCTGGTTGGCCTGCAAATCCATTTTACCTTGGATGGAAGATGTTCCAGAAAAATGCTCTTGTCTTTCGTGCTGGATGATTTGGAAAACTCAAATCCCTTTATTCGACTTCTTTTTTTTTTTTGGTCTTTCTTTCTCAAGGAAAAGACAATAAGATATGTTGTATTTGCATTCTCCAGTTTTCCATTCTTCTCGTATGTAGTACTTAGCACAATAAGATCCACTCGAGACATCCCTCCTTTATCAGAAAGTTTGGGGCTTTTAATTGGTGGATGAAAATGCAAATGAAAATGATGAGACTTGGAGCTGCAAGCATTTTTCGCAGTAGGAAAGTCACTCGTTGGACTGACCATTTCCGTTGATGCCCAATTTCAACTGCCCATTATTTCTGCAGCACCTACTATGCAAGAAAATTGCATTTGACCATTTCGCAGTAGGAAAGTCACTCGTTGGACTGACCATTTCCGTTGATGCCCAATTTCAACTGCCCATTATTTCTGCAGCACCTACTATGCAAGAAAATTGCATTTGGACTTAGGAGACCATTCTGGCAGCTACAAGGGAATCCAACACTTGTGGGCATTTGGGAGCAAGACAATACAGGCTTTGTGGCTGATCCAATGGCCATAGTTGCAACGCCAGCCTGCTACACGAATATTTTGATTTAACTAATGGGAGCTAGTCTACTGGTCTATGCGGAGCTTTAAACTCCCGTTGGGCTATAAACTGTTTCTTGATTCTTTGAGTTAACTTCAAATTGCACCTTGAACTATACCCGAACTCTCACATTGACCCCTAAAATAATATTTGGAACGCTTTGTTCCCAAGCTTGTATTGTAGCC
Organism: Coffea arabica; assembly: GCF_036785885.1. NCBI lineage: Eukaryota > Viridiplantae > Streptophyta > Magnoliopsida > Gentianales > Rubiaceae > Coffea > Coffea arabica. Next base: position 10,527,912 of record NC_092313.1, on the reverse strand, counting down.
AGGTACCTTGCACGGTTTCAACATTAATGCCAAAAATGAAAAGAGAAAAATGTTTTGGCACTTAAAGTTTCTGGGTTATGTTGTAAAGTTTCAAAATTCCAACGTACGTAATGGTGCTTTGAATTTTCTAGTTTTACTCACCACACCACACCCAAAAGCCACTTAAGAATTAAGATCAGCGTTTCCTATCCAACTAGCATCCTTCATATACAAGGAATAAACATCATTCCGTCCCTCAGTTCATCCCTGTGTCTGTTGGTGGAGAAGGCCCACGGGATTGTCTCATACTGATCAGAAGGCAATGATGCTGCTATGTGAATGGGGAGAAGGCGTGACAAACATGCAGTTTCTTTTCTTTTTTTCTTCTCCGAATCGACCCTCCACAATTCCACGCCTTAACCCTCATATATATTATAATATTATATACTCTTCTGATGAAAGAGCAGAATGCAATAGTATCCCACCACCATCTTTACATCAAGACAGGCGGTAGCCCTGACAAAATCTTTTGAGCTTCTTTAATTTCTTCGTTGGGGTTGGAAAAACCTGCTAAAGTCTGTCTAATGAGTTGCAAGTTGGAGGCATAACTATGAGGCAAAAGGTGGAGAGGAAAAGGAAAGGGGCAAAAGTAAAAGTCAATTGGTCTTGCAACAAGTATAATTATATAGGAGGATATTGAAAGAGCTTTATGGAGGGCTTTCTCTTTTACCAAAAAAGGGAAAATACTTGGTTTAAAGCAAGTTGTTAAATACTCCTACTTGGGTTCTCTTGCAACAAGAGAGTAGAGAATTCTTGGTTTAAAACAAAAAAAAGGAATGAAAAATAAGCAAATGTAAGTGAGAGCAACAGAAAGCTACTGTCTCTTTCCGTGCCGGATGTTATAAAAGCTACACTCGAGGGCTTGCCGTCCACATATAAGCTCTACTCTATCTATAGAGTTTATATTTTGAACAAGTTATAATTTATTATGAACTGTTGATATAATTTCATTATAAAGACATAGTTAATGCATACGGATACATATGAGCAGTAACTAAGTTGTTACGGAATTGTACAATTAATTATAACAAATTATAATTTATTCAAATAACATTATTACATCGTTGGGAAATAATTAATTTATCTTAACAATTGCTCTTGCCCCTCTCGGCTTCTCGTATAGAACGTGACAAGCTACAATGTCAACCCTGACCATTTGGCCCATCTAGTTTGTTGTCAATTTGATGTTTTCCATTTATCGAACGAAGCTTTATAGCACACAAACCATCAGCTTCTCGCCCAAAAGGAAAAAGGCACAGTTGCACTCATATAAAGCTCTTGCAGCATCATTATGTTCTCAGTATTTTGCTGAATCATTGTGTTGACTAAAGCAGTATACCATGCACGATTCACTTTACTAGATAGAGCATTCATCCTTGTACGTCTGTACTATTGAAGAAAAGTCGACCTCATGCTACTTGCATTATTCAAGGGAAATTATACTTCAGACTTCAGAGATCTTAGGCGTGGACTTTTGATTTATTCATCTAGTCAATGGTTCCATTGCAGAACTACAAGAAGAATAAGCGTTGGAGGAAGACGATAGCATCTTCAGGTTCTGAGAAAGTATTTTGTTAATGTATAGAACTTGGTGTAATTGCTTGGTTAAAGAAAACTCTATTGGAATCAAGTCCTGAGGCCATAATCAAGAAGCAATAATTTCGAGAAAGTGAAAGAGAAAAAGAAGAGGAGGCATTACAAATTACGATGCTTTAAAGATATGGATTCAGTTTTACAGATTGCTCCAAATAAAAACGGCATATAAGCCAGTCTTTTTGGCTTTTATCAGTGTCCCTTCTCGTATACAACAATATTGGCTTAATTCTGCTTTTAGATTTATTTATTTTTTAAACTTTTTTAGGTAAAGCTTGTAACTTTATTTATCAGCGCGCTACACGATTGTACAAGAACAAAAAAAAAAAAACTCAACTAGTGAACATGTGCTTTTATATATATTTTTCAATTAACGAAAGGGTTGTTGTGGTCTCAATTATTTTGAGAATTCTTGTCTTTGGTAGATCATTCTTCTAATCTTAGTTTTTTTTTTTTTCATACAAAATTTCCTAGTCTTGACTTTTAATGGTCAAGTCAGTATCATACTGGCCATGCATATAAACGACATGTATAGAAGAAGAAAGATCATATAACAGAAGTGTTAGTATGCACTAAATCCTATCAATAAAATGACAGATGATTGTGAATTTAAATGTCCCTATCTCAGACTGTTACTAACTTACAAAATAACCACTTGACAGCCAAATATGAAAGGAGAATGTGTAAATTGGAAATTGCATGCAAAGGGACAGAAGCACGAGCTGTCGTGACAACGAAAGGCCAGCTATACCCTCTGTACCATTCAAATTTGTAATGTTTGTGAAGTTGGAAAGTGAAAAACATCTCCTGGAGAGTAAGAGCTCAGTAGGTAGTAAATTTGCAGTTACCAAGTTTAGACTCTAGACATTCTTTCCTGGCTTTTCCTATAGTGCCAAAAAACATCTGCTGCAGAGTAAGAGCTCAGTAGGTAGTAAATTTTCTCAGCCAATCCACAAGACGAAGTGGAGAAATGGGGCTATACAATTCAAAAGTAGAGAAAATATCTCACTCATTCTTTTCTGTGCAAGTTCTTCTCTGTGTGGCTGTGGAGGCAAAAAGTTAAAAAAGAAAACAGTGAAAGTTCATAATATGCTTAACTACATGCAAATTTTCTCCTTGCTGCATATCACTTGTACAAAATTTTGTATTTAGGGTGTGCATATATAGAATATGAACTCTCAAGATACCAAAAGCGTCTGGCATCTAAAGGTAATTAATTTGCAAAACATGTGAGCTCAATTTATATTTTTGGTTCTCTTTTCCCCTCAAGCAAACATTTTCGCCAAATCAAATCTCATATGTTGCTGCCAATCCTTGCCCTATCAATCATCTTTTTTATTATGTGATTAAGGGTTAATTGCTCACGGCATGCACAAGTTGTATTTGCAAACAATTAAAACGGGAAAGTAGTTAAATGGAAGTGATTAACAAGTGACCCTTGTGGAGTGTACATCTATATCATTGTTTTTCAGTACTGGGGTTGCTCGTAATCACTCTCGTTTGGTTTCGATAAAGGTTGATTAGTGGTAAACAGTTGATTTTATGCGGATACATTGCATACTCAATCATAAAGATTCCATGGCCTTATCATGCTCAGTGAAATGGGGAACCAAATTACAATTTACTTGGGAAATTAGAAGATTCACTTAGAATTAAAGATGCATGGTTTACTTTCAACATGAATGCTGAAGCTTTTGAAAAACACACACGGGAAATTTCCAAAAATAGAGGTGACAAAGGTGGTGGGGTTCCTAGTTGAATGGTTGATATCGGACCAGCAAATCTGCTTCCTGCCCTTCGCTTCCTATATATATCGAATGCTTTGAGACTTAAGATGGCAATTTCACCACATAAATGAGCTTATATATATTAGGCCATCTCTAAATAATTAATTACTAGCCTAAGAGAGAAGTGAACTTGACCTTCTCCTCCTCTGATTATAATTTCATAACTTAATCTGAGTCTTTAAAGATATATGATCAATAATGAAGTACTGAGAGCACAGCTGTGAACTATTTTGACATTGATTGTACTCACGTGTGTCGCACCTAGAATTATTCACCCTGCAATCTTGTATTCTCCTCCGAGTCTTGTCTGGTAACTTGGAACTCCTTTAGCATTCATGTAGAGAAACTCTAAGAACATAGGACTCCACACTACTGTCTACATTGATCTCCATCATGACCCACCACCCTACTCCAAGAATCATGTGAACGAACTTTCTTTCTTTCTTAAATAGATGAGTAGACTTCATAATCTGCCAATGCATATTCAAGAAACCAAAATGTCCTGCTTTTATACCACAATCCTATAAAACTTGGCTTTTTGGTCGTTTTGCTACTGGGCATTATTCACGTGTGAATAGTTTAAGGACTGATTAATCATAGCACATTAATTCAATATAATAAGGTATCTCTAGGTCATATGCTTTATTCGCATTAGGAACTAATTCTCGGAAATGGCCTGACCAAAAATCTTGACGAAATCAAAATAATATCTTCTTCTGTCTATGGCAGATTTGAATTGAAACTGAATGAAGAAACAGAAGGTGAGCAGGAAAATGTAAAATCCCATGTGAGTTTGCAGCAAAGTCATTGTCCGTGCTGAAAGCTAAAAGCTTGGCCCAGGCAGAGAGGAGAGGGCATTGCATTAAAGTATTCGAGTCCAGGATACATAGATCGCGTATGTACTGAAGATAAGGAAATGGTGATCCAGCTTCAGCATTGTACTAAGTTTTCAGATTACACTCTGATCAACTCTGGTTCTGAAGTCCAGGTTAACTGCTTTGTAATTCTTCCCAGATGACAGAGAGGATAACGTCATGACCCGATTTAATGCCATGTTTTAAAGTGAGAAAGACATTGTGGACCATTCTGTTAGTTGATTGATTTTTTGTTTTGAAAAAAAAAAAAAAAAAAGCATTTTCATATGCACCAATTTGACTTTCCGAGCAATATTCATTTACTTGCATGAAAATATAAGCAAGGCAAATTTACAGTTGGACAAGCGATGAAGCTAACTTGCACACTTCGAATGGGTTATATAGGAACAATTCATCAATGTTGGAACTTGGAAGCGCTCCAAGATGAGATTGCACCGTATATAGATAAGACGTAGGTCTCGCTCCGTATTTATCTAATTTTTTTTTTTGTTTCACACCCTTTATTCGTAGTTCCATGTCCCTATTTTCTCGTAAAGATATCTCACAATATATTTTCACGTAGTTCAAAATTATTGATAAGATAAATGTATTTTGAGTTTTTCTGGCTGGTGGTGTCAGTGCATAACGTCACGTTCCTAAAATTGGCACAAATAGATAATTTTCGAGCGTGTAACCAAAGCAAAATTTATGACTGTTAAGGCAATAATTCGAACCTTAAATCTGACGATAGAGAGAGGACTCTAAGAGCCTGCAATGGCTTCTAATTAACTTTCCAGTACTGTATCATAGTATCAAGGATATTGCTGTTTTAAGAAATCGAAAAAGCATTTGGCTTATAAGACAATCTCACTCATCCACTCTCATTTTCACCATCCTCTTCTCTATTAGGACCAAATGATCGATCACACTTGCCTGATAATCATAATCATTTTTTATGTTTAAAGTGTACTACGCCAAAGATGGAAATTTAATATTTTAGGCAGAAGAATAAGTGACGCGGAATGGAATTTGTTTAACCTGAATCACACAACCTACACTAGCTAGAGAGCTCTCATCTTCAATAATATTACTACATTTGATGTGATGTAAACTCGCATTGCAGTAATATTGATTTGGTGTAATTCTTACTACATATTAGTAAGTAAGAATGCAGCAACATTGTAGTTCAAACACCCATAAAAATGCAGTAGTATGTATTGATTATCCTGTGTATGGTGGAAAAGATAAAAAAAAAAAAAAAAAGAGAGAGGAGGGGACACTTTTAAATTTGCTGAAACATTTTTCTCACTGGTCATTGACTCGCTGCTGACAGGTTTCTTTCCTCGAGCGAGGAGAAGCAAAGCAGTCGTCAAGTTCTTTTTATTTCTAATTGGTATAAATATCGTATCGTAAGAAGCTAGAGACTGCTACTGCTAGCTAGCAACCTCTCGCTCACGTCTGAAAGTGAAACTGAGACAAAAGCAATAGATTACGCTACCTGAGAATGACTCTCACTTTCGCTTTATCTCTTTGAAGCTCCTTTGTTACAGCAAAGTTCTAATTGCCTTTATACTAGTGAACAAGAATTAATGGAACTTGATTTGGAATATCCTCTAATGGCTTCATCGGAAGAAGAAGCCGTTCCAGCTCTCTTCGCCCAAGAAATAGACCACATGCCCTCGCAGTCCATCTTCCTCCCCTTCAACAGCTCCGACGACCACCATGTCTTCTCCGTCCGCCGCGAAGCGTTCTCTCTCATCTCCCACGTAAACTTTTACTACTTCCATTTGTCTGGATAAAATTACTCCAATCCCAAATGGTTCATTCGGTTTCTTTATGATAATTATTTTTTAAAAAAACAAAAAGAACTTGAATCATGAACATTTCAGGCGAAGCATTGTCACAAGCTTAATCCCTTCACAACTTACCTAGCTGTTAATTACATGGATCGCTTCATCAGCAAAACAAACATCCGGGTAATATTTCTATACCTTTTCTTTTTTTAAATTCATTTTTGTAATGGATGTGGGAGGTGGAACTGGATCATACTCTATCCCTGGCATTAACTAATATGAATGCTATCTATCACTGGTCCGGACCTCTGGGCTCTTACGCAATTTATTGGTAGATGTTGTCTGTCCTTGTTTGTTGTGTAGTCTGCAAAAACCTGATTATGGGAAGTGACTCTGTAAAGAACAATCAAAATCGATTAAAGCTATTATTAATAAATTCAAGATTTTATTTTATTAATAAATTAGAATATAAAATCAAGTGCATGTACATGCATGTTTAATTGTGTCTTAATTAATTACAGAACCAAGACAGTAAAACATAATGTCAGATGCCACTGCAGGAAAAAAAGAGGTGGATTGTTGGAATTTTAGCAATAAGTAGCCTTTCACTTGCGGCAAAGATGAGGAACACTGATTTATCAATTTCGCTCTCCCATGTACAGGTACTTTTTTTTTTTTTTTCCGAAACGGAAGAAACTCACGCACACACAATTAGATTAGAACACATGTACAGGTACTTACTATATACATATATATATATACTGTTATACAAAACTAGGAATCATAAAACTGATCAGTTCAAATTTATCACTGGACTTGTTTATGAATGAGCAGATGATTGAAATGCCAACATATTATTGACACAAATTGAATGAAACAGAGGGAAGAAGGCTTTGCATTTCATCCACGATGGGTTCATCGAATGGAAGCGCTTATCCTTACCACTCTCGGCTGGCGAATGAGATCCATTACCCCTTTTTCGTTTCTCAATTTTTTCATTTCTCTCTTCAAAATCCAAGATTCTTCATTGACTCAACCTCTCAAGTTTCGAGCCTCCGATATCATCTTTGACACCCATTACGGTAATATTAATAGAATTAATCCATCTCAATAATTAATACATTATTACTATCAGAAAAAAAAAACACCACGCTCGACTGATTAATTCATCCATTTACAGAAATGAAGCTTTTGGAGTACAAACCGTCATTAATTTCTGCCTCGGCTCTTCTCTGTGCTACTCTCGACTTAGTTCCAATGGAGCTTCCTTCATTGCGGGATGCAATTTTGTCCTGTGGACACGTTGAAAAAGTAAGAATAACCAAAGTACATTGGATGAAAATTTAACAGTGTGTTTGGATACAAAATAACTTTTTGTGATATAACAGTGTATTTGTTTCCATTTTTTTTTAATTCTTTGTAACGAAAAAGAATTTTAGAAAATGGGATGCATATTTCTTCGTATTAAAGTTTGGGATAATGTGATGATTGTTATTTGAATTGACGGAAGTCCTTGTTGATTTTATTTTAATAGGAAAAGTTGCTGAAGTGCTTGAAAGCAATGCAAGAAATGGTAATGGATAACTCTCTTAAAGCGTCCGGTGCAGTATCAATCTGTACCTCGACGCAAAATAGCATCCTTCACCAATTTACAAGTTCTGAGACCGAGGATGCGACTGCTAAAGACAAGATCAAGCGGCGAAGATTGAATGGTTTTTGCGATGACCAGGCAGTCCAGATTTCACAATTTCAGTCTTGCTAAGTAAGGTTGGATGATCCATAATCAGTAATCACAATCAAATGAGGTTTATAGTCAGTAATGTTTGGTTTTTTTATGCATGAAGGCAAGAGACATTCAATGTGGGAAATAGAGTACGTTGAAGTTGAAATAAGAGCAATAATTAATTCAATTTCGACCGGTACTCCGTGTTTTCCGGTTTTAAGGTTTTTTTTTTGTCACAACTTGTTTCTGCCAACAAGAATGGACAAAAGATAATAGTTCCTATATAAATTGCTATTTTGCTTCTCGACTAGTACTGTGCAGTAAGTCAAGTTGAATTCAATTTCGAGTTAAAAAACTTGGATTCAAACTCATTGACCTCTTGAAAGTACAGCTCAAATTTGAGTACGATTTTATTTTATTTTACTAGAGCTCAAACTCGTATAGATCGAGTCCAATCGAGTTTAATCGAGCCTCATTAGGTTTTAAAAAATTTAAATTTAAATTTTATAGAGCAAATTGTGCGAATTATCACTAAACTATTGCGAGGTGCCGGTTCTGGTCACTCAACTTTTTTTTAGCCAATAATGTCACTGAACTAGTAAATCTGTACCGTTTTGATCACTCCGTATGCTAATGCCGTTAGGAGAGACGGAAATTGATTTTTTGAAGGGCAATTTTGTCAGCAAAGCCTTTTCCTTGAAGCTCTCCAACATGTAAATTGATTCACATGTTATTGTACCAGTTGAAAGTCCAAAAGGCCAAAGAGAAAGTCACGGTTTTACCTGAAATTCAGACCCCACCCCACGGCGGGACGCCGCTGCACCCACCAATACCATTGCCATTTCACCGGTCAAAGGAATCAGAAGCCTCCAAGAAAGAAAGAAGAGCACTAATACTACTGCTTTGCTAAATGCTAACTACAGAAAAGAAATGGGTTTCAACATTTTTGAAGTCGTCTTCCCCCTCATTTTTGGGTCATGCATCCCAATTCCCATGTACCAGTGTTCTTAGTATACCCTCATTCTTTTTCACCCACAACCACCCATCACCTACATTGCCACCCACCGCCGTCACCTCCACCTCCACTCTCCTTCCTCTCCCTTTTTCTTTCTTCTTCCTCCTCCTCCCTCTTCCTTCCCTCCCCTGCTCTCTCTTCCACAACCACCCATCACAAAAAAGGATGTCGGGGGGGGGGGGGACTATCAAGACTAACTACCATTGAAATTTAATTAGCAGGCTGCTCACTGGCCACAGCTTCAGCTCTTCAGCAGATGCGGGAGCAGAGCCATTAGCAATTGGTTCTTTAATGGGGGCGGCAGCTGCCTCACCGACTGCAGATCCCTTGGCACTAGCTTCAGCTTCTTTTCAAGTCATGGCCTTTGCATTTTTCCCATCCTTTGGGTCCTTCCCAGCTTTATCATCCTTGGAAGGAGCAGGCGGAGGTGGCATCATGTGAGGTGGGGGATTCTGCTTGAGCTTCACTAATATTTGGCGCATCCTTGAAAGATCGGTGGGTTTGCCAGGTTTGGGTCCTTGGATGACGGTGATTGATGGCTTCTTTTCTTGTTCCTTCTTCCCTCTCTTTTTCTCAATATTCGGGACCTCATGCGGAATCAATTCTCCTATGGCTTTCCAATAGTGCTTATCAACCTCCTTGTGAAATTTCTCTTGACTTGCCAAGTACAACTGCCCAAACAAAGATGGATTCGACGGTTAGACCAAATTAAACTCTCGGGAAGTCATCGAGAAGGCAGGGCGTAGGGGAAGAGAGAGGAGGGGAGGGAAGGAAGAGGGAGGAGGAGGAAGAAGAAAGAAAAATGGGAGAGGAAGGAGAGTGGAGGTGGAGTTGACGGCGGTGGGTGGCAATGTAGGTGATGGGTGGTTGCGGGTGAAAAAGAATGGAGGTGGAGGTGACGAACACGATACAGATTTACTAGTTCAGTGACATTTTTTTGTAAATAAAAAAATTTAGGTGTTTGGATTGCATTTTTCATGATTTTTTATGGAAAAATTACTGTAGCGATTTGATGTATGTGAGGAAAAAAGGTAATAGGAAAATGTGATAACGGAAAACGACGTAATTTTTCGACGAAAAATCGTAATCCAAACAAGGCTTGATCAGAACGGATCTCGCAACAATTTAGTGGCATTTCGCACAAGTTGTTCTATTTTATATAATGTTAAACAAGGAACAAAATAAACCTTTTATACTAAGAAATAAAAAAAAAAGGCATATATATGTGAAGCTTGATTGAGTTCAATCAACTTTCAAATTTCACATACTAGAAGTGCTTGAACTCAGATTGATTGATTTCAAGCTCGAATTTTGATTGAACAAACTTGTGAATTATTTGATTGAGTTCGACTTGCTTGCACCTAACTATTAGATTGATGCATTTTCTCTCTCTCTCTTATATTGATGCATATTCAATTACCCAAAAAAAAAAAAAAAAAACTCCCTAACAAATATGAAAAGGAAGCAAGAGAGAATGTTCTCCAGAAAAAAAGAAAGATAGAGGCAATATGTAGAATTTTGTCTCAAAAAAAAAGGAAGAAGCAAGAAAGAAAGTAGGAAAAGATGAAAGAAGAGGCACGTGAAATTGGTTTTTACTGCTGAGTGAGAATTTTTTTCCTTTGCAGTCATAAGAGCAAGTCAAAGGCCACTATTACATACTACTTGTTAATGTACATTGAGAAGCACCAAAAATATATCGTTAAAGAAGAAAAAGCCAAAAATAGCAGCCGCGAGGGCCAACATCTGAACGCAAATCATCCAGGCGCTAAAAAAAATGAGTCGCTCAAGTGTGAAAGAAAAGGCTTTTTCCATTATAATTGAGCATGCTGCCCATCCCATATAATAGAATAAGTAGTGCATATTACGGAAAAGCCTTATCATTGACAGAGGGATCCATCTCATTTTTTGGGCTCGTGGATTGGTTGAACATGGCCCAGGGATAGTCTTTGGTTCTCCATAACAAACCTCGCGCTTTTAGTTAAGATATTCACCATCTGATTGCAATGAATGGCAGCAAGATTTTGTAGGTAAAAGATTGTTAATTTTCCCTTCGTTCTTCTGCCATGGTCGAGCTTAGGATTTGAGACTCGAATTTCTATTCATTGATTAGGTGCTAAACGCAATTTGTAAGAGCAAAGTTCAAGATCAACTTATGCATTTCTTCTTTGAGGAAAGATTTAGCAAACTTAAAACTTATTGCAGCAACTTAAAAAAAAAAAAGGCAGTACAACAGATAACGAACGTGCAAATCAAAACAAAGTAGTATTAACTGGACAGACTAGAGAGTGGAGAGTAGAGTGCATATTGAGCATTTGAGCTACTTCCCCACAATCAGTTTAGCCCTGGCATGTCCTTCACTTATCTGAAATTGATCTCCCAAGCCAAAGTGAGCCATCAACAGCCACACAAAAGTGATGAGCTCTCCCCCTTTGCTAAGTTGTTGTGCATGAGCGCTTGCTCTGCAATGAATGGCAGCATAGGATAGCAGTTCCACCCACACTTTGCTCATTATCTTCCATTTATCTACTTCTGTTCCCTCATCTGATGTTTTCAAGTCCCTAAGCTCTTTGGCCAAAATGCAACCATCGAACAGAACTGACTTGCTCCTGTCTCCTTTGATAGCAACTGGTTTAACTTCAGTTTTCACGTCAAGAATTTCTTTACATACTTTTGCATGATCGTCTTCCGTCTTTGCCAATTCCCCTTTGCCAAAGATTGCCAAAATGGATTGATGACACTTGTTGGCATTGCCCAGAATCACATCTAGCGCTTCCCATCCGAAGAGGGACTTGCTAATCTCCAGGATAATCAACAAGGGAGAGGTGATAATGAAGACTAAACACAGGATGAACCAATATAAACTGAGGAAAAAGTATTTGAAGAGGCTATGAATCACGTAACAGATGACTTGAATGACATTAGGCTCTTCTTTCTTTTTTTTTTAATTTTCCTCGAAACTTTTTAACTTCTGCACATGTATCACGAAATCTTATTTGCCCGATTCCTGTAACTGCAGACATCATTGTAGGCTGCATGACAAGAAGGTATAGCATATAATCTGAAAGGAGCTTGGAGAAATCGCGGTCCTTGTTGGGACTCGAGGCTGTCAAACAAACAAAACAGAATTTATTCATCTCGACAGTATCATGACATCTCTGTCCAACATTTTAAACTTCTAAGTTGTAAACTCATGAGTAAAATAGGCAAATCAAAAAAATAAGAAACACTTGCTCGTAAATCATCTATCACACTTTCATATATAGTGTAAGTATAGATTATCCCTGACTTTACCTTTTGCAATTTCATCACTGTAACAGAGTTCAGTGGCAATATGCCACAAGAGAAGGCTTTGATCGTAGTCCATTTGGGAAATGTAAGGCAGCAACTCACCAAAACCTTCTAGTCGTAGAATCCAGTCACCTCTGGCTGAACTTATGTCCTTAGCAGTATCTAAATCATCAGCTATATCTGATTTTTTCTTAAGCTCTCTGAAGATGAGATCCCTTAATTCCGTGGAAAAAGGCTCCGTCTTAACATATTTCATTTGGTCCAAAATGTTGGCCAGTCCAATATATCCAATGAACTTTTCCTTCACTTCTAGGCGAGGATGAAGGCAGTAGCTTATTAAGTTGTAAGTCGAAACAGTTTCTGACCACCTCCTGCTGAAGACATGCCAAAGCCGCCTAAAAAAATTTCGAAAGGGAGATCGTGTTGATGCTCCGCCAGCAGCAGCACTTTGTTGGGAAGCTGCTTGAGTAGTTGAAGTTCCATTCTGCTTCTTAAATGCTAGTCGACGTCGAAATTCATTCTTTTTAACCACGGCCGAATCAGAGAAAATGAGCATAATGATAGCTATGACATCCAAGGCAATCGCACCATAAAGCAAGGTGTAGGTAATTCCAACGTCGAAGCCATTGAATTTTCTCTTCTTTCTTTCTGAGTAGAACAGACCAAGAGCAACAACAGTGCAGACAACAGAAACAAACCGGCCAATACATCCCAGGTTAGTGTACATCACACTCACCTTTGTGAAGAAGACGTCATAGTAGAAATTGAGTTCGACCTCTAAAACTCTGAAAGCATCGTCCGCTGTTCTCTTGAGGAAGAAATCCCGGCTTTGATTACGCTCGCGAAAGCTGAATATGAGGTCCACAAATAGGCCTCTGAAGGTTCGGAAGAATTGATGAGCATAGAGAACCACATCCAGGTCTGTCAACGGTCCTTCCTTCACTCTTGAAGCTTTGTTTCCTCTACCAGGTTCCCCAATCATCTGAATTCGAGTTGGAAGTTTTGCTTCTTTCTTTGAATAGTATTCATCCATGAGCTTAGCATAGTCAGGACCCGGGTCAGGTTCTGTAAGCATGGAGTCTTTGAATCTACCCAAGCTTGCAAGATACAACGAACGCGTTCGCTCAGAATACTTGATGATGCCTGCAACGAACATGAGGACGGTTGGGATCCATAGCATGTTTTTAAGTGACTTGAAGAAGATATAAAAGGCTGCTGCGGACTGGAATACGAGTCCAAGCAAGTGCCTAAGCCAGAGCTCATTATCCTCCAGTGCAAAAGCTGTGATGGTATCAGGGCCACCAAGATGCACGAGAAGAAAGGGAGCCCAAAATGCTAATAGATCTGCATTGTCATCGCGATCCTTATGAGGTGTTGAGTTGCCTTGACTGTTGGAGATGAGTCCTACTGCAAAAATAGCTGCAGAATCTGCCAGCAAGTAGGCTGACCATACTGCCATTATTAAGAAACCTGTTGATGCCCGCTTCCTCAGAGGGGCAAATAGAATCAAGAAGGTTTGAAGTGAGAGGCTTATAACGATAAATGCCCGAAGTTCCCATTTATCCCACAGCTGCTTCCAATAATCTAAGTTTGGGAGCTCCATAGTACACTTTGCGTTCTTTCTTCTTCTTCTTTACCCTGGTCAGGAAGAAATGGACTGTTTCAGTTCGTATGAATCATGCCAGAGAGCAGATAAAGCAATATTAAGGGAGTTAAGATAATTGTGAGTCCGACTGAATCAATTCATTATTGTCTTTAAAGAACACAGCGAGGAAACAAAGAAAGGGGGGGAAAGACAGTGAAGAGTGAGCCTGAAAAAGACCACAAAAAAAAAAAAGAGAGGGGATTCTTTACTTCTACTAGTCGTTTAAATCATCTTTATCAGGCGAATTCTTCATCTTTTCACTTTCATCTGCTTCTTCCATCCATTCACGACGATTATGACTTACAAGTAAATCTAAAGAACCGAAAAATAGGTCAATATTGGTCATTTATTCATGCATTAATGGAAAGCTATTTGCATTATTATGTACTAACAGGATAATGGGCCCTACACAAAGCAGTGGTGAATTATTTTTGCTTTTTTTTTTTCCCAGAGGATTCAACCTTGGCCGACATTTTGACGCAGACCCTTGTGGTTTTCAAATGGGAAAAATCATTCAAAATGTTATTCATATTTTATCAAATTAATTTTTTTGTCATTCATTTTTAAAATATTAATTTTATGTCCCTTACAAAATTAAATCAGTAAAATTTAGTTCCAATCCTGGTTTTTGACAACTTTTTATCCGAAATCCATTATGTAGTTCACATATGATCGTTTTTTTTAGAGGTAAAAAGATAAATCCCTTTTATAATTGATAATTGACAAGTACCATATTCATTTTTGCTCCTAAAGGTGTAGAATCTGAGTTCGAGTTGGAAGTTTTGCTTCATATTTATTTTTGTCACTAAAAATGTGATTTTTACATAAACAATAACTACATGATTGGATTATTTTTGTAATCATTTTTGTAGGTTACGTGGTGATTTCGGATTAAAAGTGATAAAAAAATTAGATTGGAATCCAATTTTATTAATTTAAATTTATGAAGGGACATAAAATTAATATTTTAAAAGTAGATGGCAAGAAAATTCATGTGGCAAATATTTTGAACTACTATTTCGCTTTTCAAATTGTTGAACCAAGATGCCTTCTAAAAACTACTAATACTTAAAAAGCATGTTAAGTGATGTCATGCATCTTGAGGCCCAGGACGTCAGCAAAAACCTGAAAAATCAAAAACCCTGAAGTTGCCAATTATTTGCTGAAAGATGAGCTCACCTGGTAAAGTATGAACACTTGAGTCACCCACGAACTTACTCAACGCTTTTCCGGATGGTCATATTATCATCCCATTCTTAAAAAGCATTCCCGTTTTCAGCATCTCAAAGTTTTTGTCCTCAGATTTTCTTATAAGGCTGAAAGATCCACCCAGTTGTTCACATTCTGCCGAGAGAGTGCAAAACTAGAGGCCGTGTTGGGGTTGTTCAGATGGCCGGGCAAATAGAAGAGTACCTGTTTAACAAACTGGAATTAGCAATCGAAGAAACAAAGTCCACAGAGCATTGTCTGTCGACAGTCCTGTTTGGTCTGCATGGAGACTTCGAAAAATTGAAGAACTTGCTTAAAGACAAGTCAACGGCTATCAAACCTGAAGAATACAGGGAAAATCTTTACCTTCTCAACAATCTACTGACCCAGTAGCAGCTGATTTCCAAAGGCCAGAGTATATACAGTCCCGAGGCACTAGCTTTCGCTTATAAACTTGACAAGAGACTCAAGGAGATTAGTAAGAAATTAGAAGGTGGGGAAGGCAGTGGAAAAGGAGAAGGGTCTAGTACTACTGCTGCTGCTGCTACTACACAGGATGCTGCAGACGTGAGCTTAACTGGGAATTTGGATACTTATCGGTGGAGCTCGCGAACGGTGGATCCAAGCAAAGTCCATGGATTCGAGGACAAAGAGAGATTCTTGGAGAGGCTGCTTCTCAGGAAAGAGAGCAAAAATGGGTTCAAGGCATTTGCAATAGTTGGAATGACCGGGGTCGGGAAAACGACCCTGTGTCAGCTAATCTTCAACAATAAGAAGGTGAAGGATCATTTCCTCCCCAGGATTTGGGTGTGTCTGTCAAAGCAGCCTGAGGATGACGAGGACAACAGCAAGGAGACTGTTAAGAGGATGCTGATGTGCTTGGGAGTGGATGATGAGATCATCCAAGAAGCCGGTAAAGATCAAAATCTTGGTCTTCAGAAACTGATGTTTGCTCTTCGCTTACAATTGATGGGGAAGAAGTACCTAATTGTGCTGGATGATGTTAGGAAGCCGGACGATGTTAGGAACTGGGACGAGTGCTTTGGGGACTTGGCTTCTGAGTCAACAGAGGATGATAAATGCTATGGACAACTTGCATATGGGCTCCCAAAAAGGCATGGTGGGACAGTCATTATCACAACCAGGTCCGAAGAAATTGCCAAGAAGATGGTTGGTGAAGAGAACTTGCATCGGCTTCCAATCCTCAAGGACGACGAAATCTGCTGGAAAATATTCAAAGACTCAGTTGAGAAAGATGGGAAAAAGTTCCCAGAAAATCTTATGCCCCTAAAAGACATGATTGTTGACAAATGTGCTGGTCTGCCACTGGCTGCTAAAATGATGGGGGAAATTCTGCATCAGAAACTTCCCAAACGACCCAACACACAAACTAATCCAGCAGAGAGCCAAAACCAGCAGCAATCACAACAACAGTCTACAGTCTAACCACAAAAAAAAAAAGAAAAAAGTATGTAACAAGCTTATAACTTTTGTTTGATTTATGGTATTTTTGGTTCCGGCTCTCTTAAATTATTGGATTTTGTTATTTCTATGATAGCCCTCCATGAAATAAGGGGTTAGAAATCATATTTTTGTTACTTTACTTAAACTTATGGCAGTTTCATGCTGGGATTTTACTGAATATTTTCTAATTTGGAAAAAATCAAGGATATAATTAGCTTAGAACCTGAGAATGAATAAAAGCTGCAAAAGATGAAAGCTCCACTTACCAACAGCACAAGTCATGAGGAAGGCCAAAACTTGGGTAGATTCGGTCTTCAAACTGCCTTTATTATTATTATTTTTTGGGCAACTAAAAGTTCCTTGATATTTTGTTTATTTCTTATCTCATTCTGGACAAGGATGCGTTCTTGAATATCTACCATCAAATTCAAGATCTATCATCTATGATCTAGGATAGCATCTTTATAAAATGTTACAGATATTTTCTGCCATTGCAATGTATAATTACTTCAATCATGGGACCATAACTTCACTATCCAGCCCGTTAACATAAAGCATTTCATCTGAAATCACTGCTGGGGCCAAAATATGGTCTGGTAATCAACATCCATTCCAGGACAAACAAAAAATCTTTTTTACTTTGAATAAGAACAAACTCATTCAATCTCTTCTACCTTTTGAGTCGTAGGCAACTTTCTAAACGAAATATTTCGGATTCATTACTTCAATTTGAGCTTTCTTTACTCGTCATGTGCTTTCACAGGACCGCTTTGTGAATGCCAGAGCATAAACGACAACTTTTTGCTTCTTATTCTCCTGCTATTACAAGTTTTGAATCTTGCTCCAATCGGAAAATAAAAAAGGGATATTAAGATGTGAAACAAGGTGTAGGGAATAAAGAAAAGGAGAAGAAAACAAATCAATGAGTTAAGATCCCTACTCAATCGCAAGTTATCCTTGAATGCAGCATATTCCTGCTCAGCCTTTACTAGCAAACTTCTTAGTGGTGTGTATTGATAGTGATACAGTTGATTTTAAGAGAGAACGGCAAATCAATGCTATAAGATATCAGGAATTTACCAGTTTCACTGACTCAAATCCACATTACGATTACACAGAAGACACTTAGACCACACTTTCACACCTAGTCTGCATTTAGCTCTTCTATTATCTGGACGTCAGTTCAGGGCCTGCTTTGAACTGATTCAGGGCGAACATAAATGACACAGACAAATAAAATAAGAGGTTGATGCTTATAGATGCATTTGCGTACTGGCTTCTTTTTGTGGAATTAACAGAAAAGTAGTAATCATGATGTATTTGGTGGAGAAATTCTGTGGAATAACTAGAATGCTGGAAATCATTTACCGGCTTTCTTTGTTAGGGGATTGAAAATTTATCTGAAATGCAGTCAACCCAAGTATGGTATTTATCTTCTTCTCAAGAAAACATGATCTCTATCATAATACTGGGTTCATATGATAAGGCCGCTATAAAAAGGCCATACACAATATTCTATTGTGCGAGGTAAATTCCACAGGAATGATCTTGGCCCCATTTGAAGAAGAAGAAAAAGAAGGTTCTCCTGGCCCTTGGGGAAATGAAAGCAGAATCTACTTAACTTACATTAGAAGTATGGAAAGCTAATTTTATTGAATTCCATTGGCAAGCAAAGTATTTGGCATCAAAACATGTGGCCACACGAGACATATAGTCTGGTTAAACGGCTAAGGAGGACATCTGAGAGTGAAGAAATGAAAGGATGAGCCACAGACACCCCATAGTCGGGCAAACATGCTTGCAGATCATCCATTCTTATTTAATGTTATCGAATAAAAAGAATAAAAGAATCCAACAAGCCATATCATGTTGATGATAAATCTAAGGAGAAAGGCATTCGGAAAAACGTGCAGATTCACATTGTTAAATAGTCCAAAATGTTAAGTCACTTGCAGAATACTGATCTTCCAACTAAGGTTCAATTCTAATCACCAGCAGCCCGGCTTGGCATGCAAGGTCGAAGTATATTATCTGAGAAATGTTTGACAAATTCATCATGATATCATTTCTTCTGCAGTTGTATTTCCATGTAGATCCTAACTCCATATCCATGAAAAGGGAAGAAGTCGAGCTTGGGATAATTGAATTTCTCCAAGCAAATCAAACTTGAGAATAAATCCTGCACTCTCCAATGCACCTCCAGTTCATTCTGGACCACTAAGCATTTTTCAATTGAGACTTAGAGCTAAAAAAAAAAAAAAAAATGAACCAGCGGACTATTCTTAGCCGTGCCAACATCTTTATAGCTTGCCCCTTGAATTACTACTATCTGAGGAATGTCAAGATTGACCTTGCACCTATGTACAGTTCGTCCATTCTTGATTTACAATGCAGAAGAAAACTTTGCAATGCTGGGATGTAATGCACAATAAATAAAAGAAAATCAAGAAATGCTCAATCGGCTAGCTGCAAAAATCATACATATTTCGGATATGATTATCTACAATTCATAGTGTCCAACAAATTTGACAAGACATTCAACAAAAAACACAACCATACCAATTACTTCAACATAGAAGAAAAAGGCAATAAAAGATATCCATTAACACATTGGTAAGCATAGATGGCAATTAAAAAAAAAAACAAGAAAAAAAGTTTACTAGCAAATCCAAAAAAAAAGACAACCCCAATATCATGGTGAAATTTTGATCAGAGGCAACCACCATACACCCAGCATTCCAAGATTATTCGAGGAATGTTTGACAAATTCATTGTGACCTCACTTGCATCTGCTTTAACTTCTCCTCATTGATCCAAACTCCATATCCATCAGATGGGAAGAAAGAAAGCTTGGGGCAGTTGACTTTCTCCAAATAAATCAAATTTGGAAATAAGTCTTGCAGCTCTCTCCAATCCATTTTTATTTCACTTAGATACTTGAGTCGCAGTATTTCTACGTTCCATTTGTTTTTAGCTGGTTCATTTGGTCCTTTCTGATCAAGATACTGGTATTGCCCCAAATCAGAGAACTTCCCACCTCGAACGTATAGTTTCTTTAGTGACTTCAAACTGGAAGGCTCCAGCCAACCGGGGGTGGCAGTCTTGGGGAAAGACTTAAGGTCCAGTTTTTCCAGGTTCGTCAGTTGTATAGAGTCTTCAGTCTTGCTAGCATCTTCAGTATGCAGTGGAGTCCCACCCCATGCCATGGTAAGCTTCTTAAGAGCCTCTATCTTCTGCAAATCTTCAAGATGCTTACGAGTGGGAAATTCAACAAGGCCAGTATAAATGCTTAATTTGATCAGCTTTTTCAATTGTGCCAGGTCTTTAAGAGTGCAAGTGTTTTTGCCCTTGCCCTTGCCCTTGCCCTTGCCCTGGCCCTGCTCTGATTTTACGACAAACCCCTTCAGCACGCGTAGATTTGAGAGCATAGAAATACCTTTGGGCATACGCTCTAGCAAATAGCACTCGGAGATATCCAGGTATGTTAAATTCTTCATATAGCGGATACCTTCATGAATTGACTCAAGGCTGTGACAGGCTCTCAGGTCCAAGATTATCAAATTTGACAAATTTGAAATGGATTCAGGAAGCTCCATTATTCTCGAAACTCCTTGAAGACTAAAGAACTTCAAATGCTCCATACTGCTCAATCCATTCAAGAAATGGGACTCGTCAACCTCAATGTGATCAGTGGGTGACACTTTCCAACTTCCTAGATGAAGAAAATTCAGATTCTTCATCATTGAAAACCATTCGGGCTTAAAGTCAAGGATCGCCTCATTGACATTGAACACAGCATGAAGTTTCTCCAAATCTGGATTTGCGCGCTCGTTCTGTAAATCTTGATAGTCCAACAGACCTCTGCCCATCAAGCACGCCTGCAATGTGCCAGAAAAATCCTCAGTTGGATTACCCTCCTTGTCAAAATTAAAGAACTTGGCTTTTTCAGCCATCGTGATCAGTGCAAGCCTAACAAAAGGTTGCATTTTGTAACATCCCACATAGAGGCTACGCTTTTTATTCACTGGCTCAATGAATCCCAATCTTGTTAGCTTCTCAAAGTACTCATCAGCAAACTCCTCAGCAGTTTTCCGATTGGCATCTTGTTGTCTTGGTGGCATGAAACCTTCTGCTATCCACCAGTGGACCATCAGCCTCTTCTTGATAATAGCTTTTTCAGGGAACACAGCAAAACAGAGCAAACAGAGCTTCTCTTCCAGAGCAAGCCCGTTAAAAAGAGCCTTAAATTCTCTCACCTCAACACAATTTTCAATCGAGCTGCTCATATATAACTGAGGCATTTTTTCCTTCACGGCGTCGGGTATGTTTCTTGAGGACTTACCGGCCTGCTGACTTTTGTGTGAATCTTTCTCTTCTGCATCAGCTTTGTGTTTTGATGGTATCTGAAGCTTCAACTTGGTCACTTCCTTCCTGAGATCGTCAAATTCTCTTTCGGTACCTTGATCATTGCTGCTGAGATTGTCAAACCTCTGCTTTGCCTCATTTACCTGCGAAAGTACTTGGTCCTTGTACTTGTCGAGGTTGATTATCTCCTTCTCTATGTACTTAATATCTGCATCAATCAACTTGCGAAGCTCATCTTTGCCAGAAGAAGTAGTGGCAGTGCTGTCTTGGACTGGCTTCTTCTTGGATTGTGGTTTTTTCTCCATGGATTTGTGGAAGCCTAGAAAAGGGAGGCAGATTGAGTCTTTTTTCGAACGGACGCCTGTCGGAAAGGAACCTGGTTTTGGGGAAGCATTGGTTGAATCTTGTTTTGGGGTTTCATTTACAGGAGGACTAGTGCTGCCTTTGGTGGTTAAATCTTTCTTTGGAGCTTCATTTTCATCAGTTTTCTTTAGATCATGGGTTATTTCACTGGTGGTGGACTGAGCAGGAGTATTATCGAGTTTAGGAGGAGTGGTGGCGTCGGCATCTTTGGCTTTGGCTTCGGCTTCCTCTGGTGTATTTTCTGGGACACTGGAAAAACCAGTTTCTTGACTCCGGGTTTCTGTGGGCTGGGCTGAACAGTCGAGTTTTGGATGACCAGTTGAAGCGGCTACGCCTGCACCCGGAGAAATTTCTTGGACATTGGACGGTTTTTCTTGATTCTGGTTGCTCGTTGTGGACTCGGGAGGATTAGGGGAATTGGCTATTGCTTCCTCTTCTGGTATTGCTGGGCTGCTGGACATCTTTTGCTGGTTTTGAGCAGTTGCTGCCTGCGCAGTGTCTGTTGCATTCTCTTCTGCTGCGATTTCTGAGCTGCTGGACACCTTTAGCTGGTCCCCAGCATTTGCTGCCTTTGCAGTGTCGTTGACTGGAGTGGGAGGATTTGCCGACCCGGCCGCGGCCACCTGGGCGGCTTCTTGTTGGGTAATATCCGGGGTGGTGGTGGGGATGGTTTCTTGGTTCTGAGGTTTTGAGACATTCTCCTCCTCCGCTTGGTCTTGTGGAATTTCTGAGGCGCTGGACATAATTTGCTGGTTGTTTGTGAAGAAACTGGAGGTGCAGTATCCTATCCCTGTTAAAACTACATTCCAATTCTATGTAAGGCTGGAACCCACACACCCAATAAAAATCATAGCACAGGAGCATGAAATTGCAACTTTTGATTATTGTGTTTGTTAAAGAAGAAAGATCCCGCGTAATAACAACTGCCAAGCAAAGAATAATCCGTTCCTTTGCTCTTTTTTCACCTTGCTGGCGCTGGGTGAAGAGAAGACTGGACTTGGGTGTGAGTGTGACCCCAGACAAAAGTGTAATTTTCGCTGTCGCTTTAGAGTTGCGTAAACCTTTACTACTCAATTATTCTTGGGTTGCCATTTTTCCTTTTTATTCTTTTGGTTGGAAAATTTTCCAAGTATTGGAATATGCAACTTCCCTGCACATTTTGTTAGATTCTTTTTGGTATCTTTATACGATAGTAAATTTTTTTGTAGGTAGTTAACTTGGTGGTAACTTTATGTGTTTTTAAATTTACTCTTATGTTTATTTTTCATCAAATCTTATTTATACAATATATAAAGGGAGAGAGTCACTGTGTGGCGTAAATATACAGCGTCACTCTTTAAAATTCCTAATATACCCTTAATTATAAGGGCAAATTTATCTTAATTGTAGATAGTTATCTATTCAGTTACCAAATAACTACAACTATCTCATGCTAATTTCCAACTCCCACATATTCTTCTCTAGTTCCATCATCTTCGTTTCGTGTATGATTTTCTACATCGCAAAAAAAAAAATTTTAAAGAGATAATTGTGATAAATATATTTCTCGTTAATTGCACACACATCAAAGTGTGCCTTAAGCACTAGTTCAAATAATTTAGTTAGTTATTAAATAAATCTAGCTGTTATTTGTTAATAGAAAATCATGTTGAGTTGTTAACAGATATTTTGGCTAAGTAGAGTATTACCTTATAGTTTTGCTAGGCAGAAGATTATGTTAACTTTTTGTTAGCAAGTAATTTTTGTGAGATTTGTTAGCAACAATTATGTTAGTTTATTTCTTGTATGCTCTGTATAAAGACTAAAGAGAGAGTTTATGAATGAAAAATTTAAGATCTCTTTCGCTCCTTCAGTTTATGAGAGCCATTTTTTTGACAGCACCAACTACTACTAGCATTGTATTTGTTTCTTAGTTTATACTCCAAATTCCTGCATTAGGTAAGGCCAAACCGAAAGCAAAAGATTGCTGTACCTGAATCTCGACCACCGGCTTTCAATACAACTATTGGAAGTTATAAAAAAAAAAAAACCCTCCTTCGTTCCTCATGAATGGGTTAGAAACCGGTCAAAATTCAACTGTTCATTGATGATAATAGCAGTATAAGTTCACCATGAGCAAAAATGGCAAACTCCATACTCTCGTCCAAAAAGAATTTTCATGCTTTCAACAACCCAATTATTGAGATACTGAAACTTCCCTCTTATTGCACACGTACGTACAACAGCTGCAACGTCAAGATCATTAACAAAATAAACATGAGTGTCAATTCAAGAAAGCAGCATGATGTTTCCTGTGTCAAAGAAAAATACACAAAATTCCATTGCTCCTGCAATATTGCCCATCTTTCTTTAATGACTCCAATTCTGGCTAATTGTTGAAGCACCACTCCATCTGGGAACCTGTGTATAGACAATCAATCTTAAAATAGTTACACGAATGTTGAAACAACATGGCAGATAATGTTCACATGAAAATTCACCTGATTCATGGTGTTAGGCCAACCCTGAGAATGGCCATAATTACAGCAGAATTTCATCAAGAAGCAGTAAACCCTTTTCTATTAGTGTATATATTATGGAGTGGACATGAACATATGCACTTAAACTAAAACAAGATCAAATGGTGACAAACCTGAAGCTGTATCTATTCAGCAATCAGCACGCGAAGAATCATATTTCTTCCCTCCACCCGACTATTCTTCTTTCAATGTCATACTCCAATATGAACTTGACCTTTGAAATTTAATTCCTCTTTCGCAAAGACAGTTTTGGGCATTCACGAACAACTTCCTTGCTTGATGATGGCCAGTCAGCACCAACACTCCTCAGCTCTGGTAAATTCCACAGACACAACATTTCCAAATTTGGAAGTGTCAAATTGCCGCATCCAAAGACAGTTTCCATTGCGTCACAAAATTTGATTTGAAGGTTCCGGAGGTTAACTAATACGTGAGGGGAAGAAAAGACATTTATAAGCATGGGGCACTCCCCAATCTCTAAAGTTTGTAGAGCTGGCAAGACGCATCTAACATTTTTAAATTCTGGGAGGGCCCATAGCTTTAAGGTATGCAATTTTGGAAATGCAGCTAGCTCTTGTTCAAATAATGTCACCAGTTTGTCACAGAATCTGAGTTGAAGAGTTTCAAGGTTTCCTAGCTGTTCGGGTGAAGCAGCAAGAGCTGAAATTTGAGGACAATGTTCTAGCAACAAACACTTCAGATTTCTTAGGCTACTGCTTTGCAGGTCCCCTTTGCAAATGCTCCTCAAACTAGCAGCATGAGTAACACAGAGAACTTCTAAATTCTCCCCGATTCTTAAATCTCCAACATCTTGCTCCGGCAACCCAGTATTGGTACCATGGTTCGCCATATCGGCCGATACCGATACGTATCGGCCGAGTCGTATCTGGAACGGAAGGCTCCGGTACGATACCGATCCCCGAATAACGGATATCACCATATCCGCGACGACTCGCTC
The DNA here is from genome assembly GCF_036785885.1 of Coffea arabica. Taxonomy (NCBI): domain Eukaryota; kingdom Viridiplantae; phylum Streptophyta; class Magnoliopsida; order Gentianales; family Rubiaceae; genus Coffea; species Coffea arabica. The sequence goes on along the minus strand of NC_092313.1, from coordinate 10,503,297 downwards.
TGACTCGACCGATATTAACCGATTCGAATCCGTGATACATGATATCGGTCGATATATCCGAGTCAACTCGGAGTCGACTCCGATATTTTTTTAAATTGTGTCTTTTTCAATATTTTCTAATTTTAGTAATTTTTTCAAAATTTTTGGAATCTTTAATGTGTTATAATGTTCATATCACCTGATATTCAACCGATATGCCGCGACGGATGTGGAACAACTGAGACTGCGACGCAACCGCGACCCGCGATGGCGAACCATGATTGGTACTTCCACCTGATCTGGCTGCATCTTCGACTTTTTCTGTGTGGAAAAGATCCTTCATTTCATTGCATCTCCCTATCCAACAGGCATTCATCTTCTTAATATTGTCAGTGCCTAAGTCAGATAAGCATGTGAGAAATGGATCATCAACCAAAATAATGCATTCAGCATGAGCTAGGATAAGGCCAAGACACTTGGGGAAACAAATGAATCCACGAATTTCCAAGGACCATTCTCTCCCCATAGGAGCAGAAAGTTGCCTTGTGTTGAAGTAGAGATCTCTGAGTAACAGTTCATTTCTGTAGAAATTCTTATCTCCATATCTACCATATGCCTCAGTAGGATGAAAAAAGAAATGGAACTGAGTGAAACTTGCGTTCCAAAATGATGGATTATCCTTCAAGAATTGAAGAAAATCAATACCATTCACAGTTATGATGAGTTTATTATCAAAAGCTGGTTCCTTCGGCCAATTGGAAATGCTCCATGGGAGCTGACTCTGATCTTCTGATGGCAATTTGTCCTTTTCAGAATCACGCTCTCCAACTCTGAAAATTGGCAGTTCAAGCTGCTCAAGACAAGTCACTTTTGAGATCTCATATGGAAGCTCTTCAATAGTAGCCTTCAGAACTTCGTGCATCTTCAGATCCTTAAATTTTTCCAAGCTCAAACAACCTTTGAGGAGAAGCCTGTGAAGATTGCCAAAATTCTCAAGGGATGGCAAATCCTTGATACCTGTTCCAGAAAGGTCCAAAACTTCAAGTTTTGTAAGTGCTTCTAGACCTGGTACCTCACTTAGAGACGGACAACCTCTGAGGGAAAGGTATTTAAGGTTTTTGAGCTTTAACAAGGAGAACAACTTCTCCAACTGGGTGTCAGATAGATCAAGGATCTGAAGATTGACCATATGCTCTAGATCGGGTGCGACTTTTTTTGTAGAACTGACTCCAGAGAGATTTAATTCTTCAAGTCTTGATAGATGATTCAGTGGCGGAAGTTCTTTTAAGTTAGAACAACCTTTCAGTATGAGGTGATGGAGGTTTGATGAAAGAGATGGCAGACAAGTAATGTTTGTTCCAGACAGGTCAAGTTTTTGAAGGCGATGCATGTTTTCAAGAGATCTACCCTGTACTTCTTTTAAAGCTTTACACCCTGAAAGATCCAAAATTTCCAATTTGGTTGTAGACTTTAACTCTCCCAATGTCTCCAGAGAAATACACTGGGAAAGTAACAGGCGACGCAGGTTACGCAAGCCAGAAAGGGCAGGTAGCCTTTTGATGTTTGTTTGTGAGAGATTGAGTACTCCAATGCTTGTTGGGTGACTGAAGAAACTTTCTGGAATGTCTTCCAGATAGCAGGAGCCTGAAAGATCAAGTATTAGTAGGCCCTTAACGGATTCTGTAAGCGGCAGTTCTTTTAGCTGAGGGCAATCTCTTACACAGAGTTGGTGCAACCTGCCAATGTCTAAGGGTAATTTATCAACTGCAGTTTGTGATACATCAAGGACTTTCAGGCTGGCAAGCTTTTCAAAGGATGGATCAACGAATTCCTTAAAGTTTGTGGAACCTGAAAGATCAAGAATTTGGAGATTGGAAAGTGCAGTAATCTTACGAAGTCTTTCCAAATTGGTACAATCACGCAGCAAGAGATGAGTGAGCTTTTTCAGATCTCTAAGCATTGGTAAACTAGTAATCTGGGACTCTGAAAGATTCAGTATTCTGAGCTCCTGATTTGAGTAAAGGCATTTGTCTTGGATAGTTTTCAGAGATCTAGCACCACTAAGGTCAAGCACCTCAAGTTTGTCTAGCATTTTCAAGCTTCGTACTTCTTGCAAATCAGAACAGCCTCTAAGGATGAGCCAAACTAGTCCTTTCAGATCATAAAGAGACAATGGTAATGAGGCAATCTCAAGAAACGAAAGGTTGGTGCTTCTAAGATGAGGTGTATGATTGAAAAGTTTATCTGGAATATGCTTCAAGGCACTAGGACCCGATATTTCAAGAACAGTTAATTTTTGAAAGACACAGAGAGGAGCAGAGTTTTCAGAACAAATTGGATTCTCAAATTTCAGGAATTGTTCAATACTCACCAAAAAGTTGCATCCTCGAAGCACAAGTAAATGGAGTTTATCCATCTCAAATAAGGGCAGAGGGAATGGTTGAAGTCCAGGATTGAAGATAGCAAGAACTTCAAGTTCCTTTCCACAATGAAAGAAATCACTGGGGACTTCACTGTCGAGACAATCTAGGTCAAGCAATAATGTTGATATCTTCTTCCTAATCTCACCAGCACCACTTGTTTTTATCATTCCCTTTGCCTGCACAACTCTGCCAAGTTCACCATCAAAGACAGAAGCCAATCCCAGTTGAGTTGTTTGAACAAATTTACAGTAATCAAAATCATCCAAATCATATTTTGCCTCGGTCATGCCAACATGACCAGACTCTAGCTGTTTGAGTAGCCCGCAATCCACGAGCTCCATCAAAATAGTGTGCCCCTTCTTGTAAGCATCCTCAATGGAACAGTTGTTGTCAAGATATGCTTCTAGTATCCAATAGCTAATCAATTCACCAAAGTAGAAACTTCCACGTTTACGGAGGAAGTGGTTACCAATCCAACAGAAATCAATCAATATGTTTCTTGGAAACAACTCGTATCCATAGGTCAGCAACTGCAGTACATTGCAATCTTCGACATTATTCTCCTCAATGCTTTCCAAATGGCAAATTCCTGACTCGTTTTGCCCAAAATGATTTAGGACTTTTGCCATGATGGTCACCTCAAATGGAAATCTTTGTCTTTTCCCAAGGAAGTATTTAGCCAAGTCCTTAATGCGGGAAAGCTTATAAACTTTAGTGTCAACAAGCTTTTGCAACAAGTTTAGTGACTCATTCTCAGACAAGCACTCTACATTTATTGTTTTTGTTTCCCCCTCAGGACCACGATCATCTCTGTGTTGTGTGCTAGTGATTCAGAACTTATATGACTCTTTTCCATCTAGGAGCTGCAGATTTTTCAATTCACGCAAAATGTCATGACTGGTCATTTGACTTCCCTCAGCATCCAAGATTATAAGGAACCTCTTCTGTTCCAGTGCTTCCAATGTTTTTGCTCTTAGATACTCTTTTTTTTGCTCATGGTTAATATCATTCTCATTGAAGTTCTCGCTACTTTCTTCAAATTTCCACTCGTCAGAAACAGGAAGTAGAGATAACTGATGAGCAATACTCTCGCAAAGAGTTATAGAGTCATAATGTCTGTTAAGGGACAGCCATAGATTAAGGTCAAACAGTCCATCCCTAATAGCATGATCACTTAATTTCCTTGCCATCCATGTTTTTCCAACGCCTGGTTTCCCGACGAGGACAATTGTCCTCAGACGGTCATTTTTCATGCATTCAAATACTGTTTCAAGTTGTTCCCCTGAACCAGCTGCCATTGCAGATGACACCTATGGATCAGATAAAATATCATTAAAGTCATTCCACTCTAAGCAGTTTCCAGAGTCTATAAAGCAAAAGAGGTTGGTACATGCTAAAAGCAGTATTGTACAAGTAAATCATGCATTTCTTGTCACAGCAAGTAGTAAAAAAAGCAATTTCGGCCAGTAAGACATAAAAAATTTGGCTTATGGTTATTCTCTGGTACAGTCTTTCAGTCCATAAATGTTACTGCATTTGCGGGTGAAGGAAAAGCAACAATTCCGTGCAGGTAAAATATTATCATGGTACCATCAACTATTTTGTTTGTGCAAATACTCCATGGTATCCCCATCACAAAGATTCTAAAGAACAATTTTAACCTAGTAGGCTTAACACCAGACTATAATATGTTAAAGGAAACTTTACAATACAGCACAAACAAATACAATAGAAGCATGTACATTGAGGGAATACATATTAGTTTATGAAGTTGTTATAAGATTATGTCAACTTTGAAAATTATCTGGATAAACATAATGATGCAGTACATGTTTGAGCTTAGAAGGGCAAAACGTGAACTAGTGAAGCTTAAATCCAAAAGTTTCCTAGCGCAGTCCTTCAGAAACTATAAATACAGGTAAAAGTTAATGATGGGAAGCCATAAAAATTGAAAAACATTGAATCAAGTGTAGGATCGTAAAGAGAGGTATTTAAGTCAAGCAGTTATGACTAAAACTCTCAATGCCCAAGCGAACTCTTCAGAATCTAAAAAGTGTTATAAACTTTTACCTTAAACACAACTGACAAACAGTATTCAACTTTAACAAGATGTTCTAAAAGCTATATATTTCAGGTCTACACTACTTCAAAATGAAAATGGTACATATGTTGCAATATCTTCCTAATAGCATGACAAGTAAAAACTGTGTGAAGGGGCTGACAGATAACAATATAGGATGCAATACTTTCTGTCCTAGTGCTGTTAGACAGACAAGTAGTAAGTGTGCATCTGAAATATGAATCTGGATTACGAAAGATGCACAAGCCAACAAATCAATGGAAGTTACTTACTGAACTGCTGACAACACCAACCCTGATGTAGAGAGGGGAAATGAGATGATCAGGCTTGGATGTACAAGTTTGGGACTTCAGTTGAGAAAATTTTCCCAATCATAGTGCCCACAAGCTATCTTCCTTGAACTATGCAAGTTTTGTTTCTCATAAGGTTGTATGCATGAGCCATTTTTCTCAGCTTTTCTAGTTTAGAGTCCCTATGTGAGGATGATTTTTTAGGAAGAAAGGAAAAGAGCCCCAATTTTCAATAATAAACTACAAGATTCTTTTGCAGGTAGTTCAAAACAAAAAAAGAGTGATAAATTTAGGCAGATGACATCTCAGTACTCATATATGTGAACATTAATCGGAAGATTATCTTGGCCACACTTCATTGCAAAAATTCTAAGCAACACGTTCATTGTTATAATTATTGTTTGCACCTTAATTAGAAGCAAAAAAATTAGATTTTCAAGCAGTGCTTTCCACCCCCCACAAGATTCATAATGCTTACCCTCATTGGTTTAAAAACCTTTTTTCTAATCAGATTAGCATTTCAAACTTTAACCTATTCCTTTAACACTGTGGTTTAGTACTCTAGCAAACTCATGCCACCTCATCATTTCCAGCAAAGCCCATAATTTTATTTAGCGCCTCTCCCTCATAGTTAATGCAAAGTCTTAAATGACACAATTATCAATTAAGCAAGCATATAAATCAGTTGAGATGCTTCCACGCACTAGGGCTTTGATGGTAATCACAAAGAGCCTATACAGGATGATACAAGAATTATCAAATCAAATTTGTAGATCAGAAACAATTAAGCTTCAAAAATATTTCAAGCTCCATTATACCTTACTGATAGATTTTTATCATTTGCTTTGACAAAAATTTGTAAACATCAAGAGTAAAATTAATCATTTCTTGACTTATTTCACAACAAAATTCCTCATAAGCAAAGCGTAGAGAACATAAGCAAAAACTTAATTGGCACTTCTTTCCAGCAGATATCATCATTAATTTTGACACTGATGCTAAGAATTGCACTAACATTCAAGTGCAGATGGTACGAATGATTCTCGATTAAGCCCACTCATTTTACTACAGATGAATCTTGAAACTTGCAGACGCGCATATATTACTAACAACGGAAAGAGAAATAGCTGAAGATGCTAATAACAGAAAATTTCAATTCATGAATAATCTGAAATAATAGCAAGAACAAACAGGGGGAGAACTGAGAAAAAAAACCTGGTAAAAGCAGCAAGCTGTCTCCAGTCAATCTCAAACACAAGCCAATATGATGTGAGGGCCGGCAGGAATTGTTTAATTGCAAAATTATCAACAGGGATCACACTCCCGATTACAACAGCCAAATCATTCTTTGTACCATGTAGAGTACTGGAAGTTACGTGCATTCTTTCCTCCAATCTGAAGCTAAGAGATTCAAAAAGTCCCTGGCTTTACTTTACTAAAGCAAAATACAGCAAAATTCTCCCATCATGGCATCATGCAGATGGATGTGGGACATGAGAAGAATAATACTGTAGAATAAAAGACGAAGGGCACATTGGCTTCTGATGTACTATACTACTATGTCCCAGATGTCTGCTATAAATGACGACTTTGCTCCTCCTTAAAGTAGAGGCACCAAATTAACTCGTAATAAAAGTTAAACGAACTGTATTGTCCCAAATTGAAGTTAAAGGACCAGAAATTATTTAGCAAAAGAATTGGATAAATATTGGGGTCATTCACCCTTGAAAATCTCAACAGAAACTAATGACTTTTTTCAACGATTACTTACCTACATAAGATGTAGACTTTTTATAATAGTTGTAATGATCATATTGATGTTAATTTGACAGTTAGATAGCACATTCGACAAATATATATTCCATAGCTGAAATTTGTCTAACGATTATACCATATAGTTTTAAGGTTGTCTTCTCGTCCGATAGATTATAGGGGTTTACTGGTTTTAAAAAAGAGAAGTTCTTCGTCAGTATTTCTCCAAAATTAATGCTGGAACATGTATGACTGGGTTATTTTCAGGTGGGGACGAGGTTACATTTAAGCGAGGCATTAAGAGTGTTGTTGGTCTGGAACCAATTTGTATTCTTTGAACAATTATTTACATTAACCATGCAGAGATATTCAGAAGTATGTCAAGAGTACATTATACAACAGAAGTAGGGCCCTAGCCAGTTATTCAGGCCTCTTCATCCAGGTCATGGAAAGAAGTAATTCTAAGCGGATTAAAATTGAAATTCTGGCCGTTCCAAGAAGGAAACATCATCATCTTTTTCTGAATAATTAAACAGAATACTATCACAGTAGCCAGAATCAAGGAAGCTAGAAGATGGACTTAGAGGTTCTTGAGACCATATTAGAGGATCAAACTGAGACTGTATATATGCTGATGGCTGGCTGTCCATGCTCAAATTTCCCATCAAGAATGGCTGCGTCCAAAATATCTGATCAGAATCTTCAATAATTTCCGTGGAGGAAGTATTTTCCTGCGTGCTCCCACGAAAATCCCAGTGGCCACAAGAGGGAGACAGAATTGGAGGAATATTTATTGAATTTTCAACGTGGAGTAGGCCTTCAAGTTTAGAGACTTCAGAAGTATCTGTCGCCGGTTCTTTGGCATTTCCTGCAGGAGAATTCTCCTGGATGGATTTTCCATCATCAGTGCCTTGTGATTTAGCACCAGGATTAGCAACACTAGTTTTGACTAGAAGACGTTTCTTCAGTCGCGTGTGCCAGTGATTTTTTATTTGATTGTCAGTTCTTCCAGGAAGTTGTTTTGCAATTGCGGACCATCTACAACATATAAATATAAATAAATAAGAAAGAAAATTGAAAATAAAATAATGAAAGGCGTTCAAATGATAGTTAAGGATCATGTAGACATGCGACATCCTTGCAACTTAGATTAATCATATTGATCATCTATGATGTATAGACTAGCCTTATTTCCCTGGGAAAAGGAAATTAAAACACTAAATCTAAGCTATGGACAACTCGTACAGGGTACATGCCATATCATAGTAAAATGTACAAATACCAATACCATTAACCCGATTTATTGGTTAGTTCTGCATGCACTGGATTGCGTCTGCATATATATGCCCTGGGAATTTATTCATGGGATGTAGTTGTGATGGCAGTGCATGCAAGAAAACAAATGTTAGAACAGAAAATTCAAAACTCAGTATGATTGTTCACCTGCTACCCAGATTTGCATGCATGTTGATTATGGTTTGGTCTTCTTCCTCTGTGAAGTTTCCTAGCTTTACATCAGGCCTTAAGTAGTTCACCCAGCGAAGTCTGCAACTCTTGCCAGACCTTGATAGACCTAGCAAGAAATAAGCAAACAAGAATCAACAATGATCAGGATTCAGGATATATGTTCAGTATTACATGTGTGTGACATTTATCATCTATACACAATACAAGTATGCATTTACCAAATTATCAAAAAAAAAAAAAAAAAATCACCTGCAAATTCAGGCATCTGATTCCAGTTCCAAATCCCATATTTTTTTATGTAAGCTATCAACTTCCTATCTTCATCAGAACTCCAGGGACCCTTCTTAACTGCTAGCTTCTCTTGTTTTCCAGACCTTACCATCCCAGTACGCACCAAATATCTCTCTCTTGCACAAGCACAACTTTAGCTTCCAAACAAAGAGTACTGCCTATTGGACTTGACACCAAAGTTGATGGTATTTATGTGCATAGACCAACGCTGTAAATTATATTAATTTGCTTACCAAAATATGATTAACAAAAAGATTTTGGGTCTTACGTGTCGCCTAACGATTGTCACAACTTACTAGTGCGACATGAAATATAGGCTTTTCATTTGTATCCCCTAATATGGGCTAATGCTCTGGAAATTTCATAGTAATAGTCAAATTTTCTAGTTGTATTCCTAATCGCGGGTAAAAAAGATGGAAACTTCAGGGTAATGATCACTTTATATCGCACTTGGAAATTGCTGAGAAAGATGCTCGTGTGATAGTTGATGGCTAAAGCAAAGAGTATGGGAAAGAGAATTGATGTTCAAAGTATACAGAGAAAAATGGTATCCCTTTGCGAATGCAATGCATGCTTTTTCGAACTTTAATTCTCCTGTCGAGTCGGACAAATAGTAGTCTAATTCTCTAGACTACTTAGAGGAATAAGTTAAAATCTACTACTACAAATAGTCTCCTAGAAATTGTTTTATGGGGCTGTCGTTTGACGTATTCTCCTCTTGAAATTTTGAATGCTTGCCTTGTGCCTCTAGTACTAGTATACATATATTTTGAAGGCATTGATTCTTTTTTTTTTCCCTCCTAACGGAGAAAGGATGGGATTTAAAAAACTGAAAAAGGGTTGGAGAATTTAAACGTAGGAGTCCTACGGTAGGACTACCAATTTTAGATCCTAATCTTAATTAGAAGATAAAATGTTCTTGACGACTCGTTGATTTTTTGTTTTCTTATCAAAGCAAATAAAGTTACATACATATAGGCCCCACTTAGCTTTTTCTTAAAAAAAAAAAAAAGGAAAACCCAAAATCATGATCACCAAGTTTTCTCAAAAACAAGTCACGGTCATTACTAATTTGAAACTATAATTAGCTAATTCTTATCAACTTCATATGCTCTATTTCACTGATTATTAGTTCTCCACTAATCTCCAAATAAAATATAAACTAAATCGTGAAGAAAACAAAATCAGCAATCATTGCAAAATTACCAAAAAATGAAAAAGGGTTATGGTGATCCCCTGGGTCAATATTTACTCCAAAGTCGTTACAAAGAAAAACTAAGGACCAAATACACACAATCCATTTCCTTAGTCAGGAGGCTTGATAGTACCATACTGTCTCCCCGTTACTCCCATATATATCTACATGTTATTGGCGTAGAAAAAAAATCGGTGACATTGGCCTTAATATATGACATGCATTGTCGTAAATCATCATTAAAGTATAAAGGTACTAAAATTTTATTGGCAAATTTTGGAAGTGTTCAGTGTAGGGTTTTCTAGGATTCTCGACGATAGACCGAGAGATTGAAAGATGTTTGAAAATCTTGAGAGATTGAAAGATGTCTGAAAATCTTGAGAGATTGAGAGATGTCTGAAAATCTTGATCGATACGTTATAGTTCACATGCATGACATAGGTGATTCCCTCTCCAAATTCTGTATAGTGGACATCAATAGGACAAGCCATTGATGGCAAGCTAATCTAGTAATACGATGCTAATGTTATCGATACCCCCTCTCTCTCTCTCTCCAAATTCAAGTTCAAGTTCAGGTTTTGTATGATGACCATCAATGAGACAGGCCACCTTAGTAATAAGATGCTAGCGTTATTAATGTAAGAGAAATCTAATCTTTTTATATTCATAGTGGAACCAGCCATTAAGGTAACCCTAATTTGGATAGGTCCTACATTGATAATTCTAATTTGAATAGACCCTACACCACTGACTGATATAGTTCTAGACCCCAAGTGTAATGGATCATAATGTTGTAGATTTTACTGAGCTTCATTTAACTAATTTTTGAGAAAACAAAATTAATTAATCCGTAGAAGCCCAAATTAGAAAATAATTCCAGCATTCAGTCAATAGCCGCCAAGTTTGAAGGCGATGTAGTCTCAGATTTCTGGTATCTTGGCCCCAAAAAATGAAAGAAAAATAAAAGAGAGTGGAAGAAATAAAGAAAATAAGGACAAGAAATTCACAAGACTCCTTTTATGTGTACTAGACTTCTTAGTCTCCTGGAAATTCATCCATCAATTGGTCAGTGGGCAAAGAACGTTCTTAACTACTATACGGGTTGTCTCAGACTCGAGCATTTTCGTGTAACGTAAATTGTTACGAACCATCATCCCATTTGCTTTGATGCTTCCGAAAATTTTACAGCTGCAAAACTTTTTTGTACACTTTTTTCTTTTTCAGGAGATGTTCTCGGAAACCCTAATAGACTTTTCTTTTGAAAAAAAAAGAGAGAGAGAGAGAGAGAAGGTAGACCTTCATAAAAACATTATATAACAGTGGCAGAAGTTACTACATAAATGTTCAGTGAATTCTTGGGGATTCCCTCGTCCGTCAATGAAACATATATAGTACTTTGAAGACCAGGACCCCCAGTACTCTGAAGCCAAAATTTGTCAAGTGAAAGATAAAGTTCACCCCTTTTTTTTTTTCTTTTTGCCTTTCAACCGGAAAAAATCAACAAAAAAGAGGATTCTTTTGTTGATCATTAAAAATTGAAGAACTAAAGATCGAATTGGGTGGCACTTCTCTATATATCATCTACTAAATGAGGGTGGGTACTGAAATTTGTATTTTTTTCCCAACTATAAATAATAAGCAATTGAGTCCTACCCCAACCGAAAAAAAAAAAAAAAAAAAAACTAGTCCAAAGCAAACCAAGATCATAACAAAACGACAAAGCCAGAAATGCAAAGTATTTACACGACGATGCTGGTCTTCAGCACAGGAGTTACAGAGTTGCATAGGATAGATTCAAAGAACCCTTCATTTAGCTGATCAATTTCGAGACCAACGACCAGAAATCTAATGATATTCAATAATGAATTAAAGATACATTTTTTCTTTTTACAACATTTTCGTGGAAACCATATATACACATGAGATGAGGGTCTTTTTCTTGAAGAATTCCCCCACTCTCAGAAAGTTCGGATGTAATCTTTATCTACCTACTCAATCACCTGAAAATCTTTCACCACTCTTCCACAAGAAGGCTGCGCTCGAGACCAAGCAGCGCAATGAATCTCATGCTTCCACCTCGCTTTTGTGCGACATTAATCTGAAGCTTCGATTTTCTGTCTGAGCTAGCTAGCTAATTCTGAGTGTTACAATTGTTCAGCAGCTGGTCAAACCAGGGGAGAAGTTTGACCAACTTCAGCAGCCCATACATGACTGCTCTCATCTGTAGCTTTTGAAATACACTGGGGCTCTGGAGACTGTCTTGACATAACAGGAGGTGGATTTCGCTCAAAAAGTGCCTTACCACCACCTTCGGAGTAGCTTCCTATGCATATTGTATCACCTCTACCATGCCAGATGCCATCTTGAACATTATTCATCTCTAGTGTTCGAGATTCCTGCTCCAAGTCATAGCAAAGTGTACATTACAGTAAACTTCAAAATAATACCCAAATGTTTAATTTGAATTGATACACAGCCAATTTGAGCCAACTAGCACATCTATTATTCATGAAAGTGTATATATATATATATATATATTTATATGCACACACCTGGCACAAGGAGCAACATGGGCAAATGAGATGGTATACACAATCATCGAAAGAACTCTCGCTATCCTGAAGAAAACACATACATGGCCAAGGTTAGCAGAACTTTCACTGAGATGCCTTTTTTACTGGAAATATATATCATTTATCAAGTAGAAGGACAAAGACAGCCTAAAGTTCACCCATAGTAGCTCTACTTAAGGCCATATATAATAAACAACATCAATTCCTTTTTTTGCCCCCTCCCCGGAAGAGCAGAGCTAGGGAGACTCCCTTAGTTCCTTTATCGCTAATTATTTCATATTACTTGATCTTCTAGTCCTGTTCGTAAGATCCATCACATTACTCATCCTATTCTAGTCCCGAACATCATGTTTCTTTTAACTTGTCACTCAAATTTTTAGCAAACCAATTTGATAAAGTATGCCAGAAATACTAATAGAGAAACTTGAGGCAATTAAAGTTTAGAGACAAGACGTGACAATAGTTTGTCAATGTTTTCACAAACAAGGACAAACACAAATAGAGGTGAAAAAAATGCCTACTAGACACTAATATAGGCCTTGAATTAGGTGGTCTATTCATGTTTAATCTAACCCCACCAGTCGCATTCTACTTGCAGGATTTCAAGCTCTCCAGGGGAATATTTGGTTGATAGCATGAACCTAGAAGGTTCAACAAAGATCACCACACTAGAGAATACCGGTAAAAAAATGTACCTAGAAAACAACATTTGAATGGCAGGATATACATTACATTATAGTAGACCCTGGCTAACACTAGCAAACAACTTCTCTGTAAAGTAAAAAGGTAGTCCGCGATTTCTGGGATTCCACCACATTAGCATGACAGAATTCGTGCATCAGAAGCAGCTTCAGCTAGGGCAACACTGGGATTACCCTGAAAGCTGGTTCTTTTTCAATTTCATAGTCTTGAATGATCTTTGGGGAAACATCACATATTTGTTTGAGATAACAGACTTTGTGATTCAGACAGTTAATATTAAATACCGGTCAGCTTCCAAGTTTTCACAGAAAATAAAGGAGTGAAAAGATTAAGCACAATAGTAAGAAACAACACCTTATGGAAATTATAGCATAACTTCTTAGTAAGTCTTTAACAAGTAGTGTAGTTTTGAACCCTCCATACAAATGTGGCAAAATCAAATATACATCATTTACCTCCCTTCGTGCCATTCACTAAATTCCCCCAGAATTGTCCTGGATAAGTTCCTCTCTAATGGCCAACTTTCCCAAACTGATAAAGTTCTATCTAAAACTATCCAGTCGTACCTCCCCTCATCCTCAAATACAAGAAGATAAAATCCTTTTAAAACTGCACTTGGGTTCTTACAATCTTTTGAACATGTGAAAAGAGAAACTTTGCCTCATGCAACTCTTGTCTATGTTGTTTTACACATAAATTTTTGGTTTGGCAGCTACTCTTAAGATTACTTTCTCTCACCCTGCCTTGAAAAAATTTGGCTCCACATTGACAACCCCAATGATTTTAAACAACTAAAATAATTTGCTTTTAGTCAGCCATGACTCACTGTGGCCCACATGAACGTTAGGCACAAGGATAAGATTGACTAATGTGGTCATATCACTTGTAAGTCCAGAGAAATGGTAATAATAATCAAACCTTTTGAATCAACAATATAGAACAAGAAACTTACCCTAATATTGAATTTTTTCCTAATCTGAGTACGGTAAATTCCCAAATATATTCCCACTGAAATAGAAAAAGCAGCAGCCAAATAAAGAAAGCAGCGTCTCTTTGTACCCAGAAATGTGAGCATACTGAGAAGCGCAAGCAGAACAAGAATCATATAAACAGATCCCTGCAGAAAAAGAACACAAGTTGTTATAAAAAATTCTTTTATGAAATACAAATAATATATTGCCATTTAGATAGTTTGACACATTCAACTCTTTCAAATTTTCTTGCATGGTTTGGCACCTGCTCTTAAGATTACTTTCTTTATCCTAACTTGAAATCTCCCCAAGTACTTTCACCGGTGAAACATACTGTAAGAATCTACAGATTATCGGTAAATCTCAAAAGTTTATTTTAACCTTAAGCGCACAAAAACAGAAAGTAAAGTTAAAAAACAAAATAATTACAAACTCATAAGCAATTAACTGTTGGTAAGTACACCTAAAGCAACAAACATGGGATATATACAAGCTTGTATCATCTCATGCCTTTTGGCATCACCATACAAGAGACATACACGAGTTTAATTCCAAACTCAGTCGTGACTACAATTTTTCTAAGGAGATTATAGATAAGTTTACCTATTTCTGCAACTCACATTTCATCAGTAATTGACCGGTCAGCATCAGTTTGGCAATTAAAATGGACCATATTTGACCAAGACAGAAGATAAGACAATAAATACCATGTCAATGACACCCAAGTTCTACTGGACTTATATTGGTTATAGATTTATAGTGAATAGATTGGAAATTAAGGTCAAACAATTGTATCATATATCCACAGGATTCTTCTTCTTCCTTTTTCTTTTTTGTTTTGGCCTATGGGGTGTGAATCAATTCAAGAGTTTATTCCAAAAAAAAAAAAAAAAAAAAGCCAATTACCTGAAGAAAACAAGAACCAAAACCAGCTCGTCTCATGTTCTTCCCAAATCTATAGCATGGACAACTGCAAAACCAAAGAATTCACGTTACATATAATATAACTAAGCTCATTAATTTTAATCCTTACAAATAGTGAATCGATACTAGAAACTGGAATATTTTAAATCCATATGCTCATGATTATATGCCTTGGGTATGAAACATTTATAGATACAAAACCTCCCAGCATACCTCCCCCCTTCCCCTCCCTCTCTTCAGAATTACTTCAGAATTCCGCTATAGAGCAAAGACCGTCAAACTAAGTTTCCGCAAAACATGAGGCAGAATAAAGAAATAAGAAAAACAGCTTCAACAGCTGTTAACAACGTAAACCTTTCAGAAATCCCTTATTGGCAACAGAAAAAAGAAATTAGGCATAAAATTAGATTAAAAAAACCAATTTTTTTTTTGTCCGCGTTTTTTCTAAAAAGTGGGAAAATGGGCAACCTTAAAGAAGCTGTACAAGATTCAAGCAAGATGAAGAAGTTTCCATCCCTATAAACAAACAAGCAAATCTTTTCCAAAATACAATAACTGAAATTTGCACATGCCAGATGAGAAAGTTCGAAGCAATAAGACAACACTCGCAACAAAAGAAAAAGAAAAAAACAGAGGAAGAAAACGTTCACCAGGCAGATTGAAGGGCGATGCGGCGGTCATCAAAGCAATCGTAAAGGAGCTCACCTTCCCACATCCTCAAAACTCCTCCTCCATTACCATAAACCACTATATCTTCTTCTTCATCACCATTCTCACCCGCATTCAATTTATCCCACTTCCCCTTTTGGCTCTGCATAGCCACCGTCGCACACAGCATATCAAAATCCAAAACTGCCACCTTTTCCATCAAACTCTCCTTTTCCTCCTCTTCCTTCTCCCTCCTCTGATCAGCCACCACCACTTTCTTCTCCATCTCTGCCATCAATCCTGCAGACCCTTTTGGCCCTTCAGGCTATTTCGTGATAAAATGCAAGTAACTAGCTCTCTTCGGATAAATTACAATCTTCCCAATTCCCAAGATATATTTATAGCAGCAGTATTTGTCCGTCCGAAAATGGATTTTTTTATTTTCCTTCGATCTTCTGGCTGGGGAACGAAAATGGCCCTTCAGGCTGGGTTGGCTGCCGAATGTGTGTTGGGGGGTTGGATTATAGTTGGCGCGAGCAATTAAGAGATGACAGGGGAACGTGAATGGGATGTGGGCCCCATGGGACAACTGCCACTCAGCTGGTGCCACGTGTGCAAAGCGAGTATGGGCATTTTAAGAGCATTTTGCTCGCCGCCACTGAAAGTGGGATAATAAGATAAACTCCACGGGGTCAAAACTCAAAAGTATCTTTGACTCTAATTCTGACCTAACCCTGTCCAAAAGCTACCATACGCTTTGGATGGTCAAATTCTCATTTCATGTACGCAACAACTAACAACAAGGCATACAAATTGCAACGTCCTAATCTTTTCTTTTTCTTGCTACAAAAAAAAAAAAAAAAAACTTTTCTTTTTCTTTCTTTTTTTTTTTGGCTGGTCATGTTGCTGGTTTTTATTTTTTTAAAAAAAAAAATACATTTTAGGATCGTGAAATTTGATGAAAATTTTGAAATATTCTGATTATTTAGATAGTTTAACAAATAGATCTATAATTCACTAATCATCAAAATATATTTGAAATATTATAATAATTTATGATTTATAAGAAGACGAGGCATTGTCCGAACGAATTTCAATGGCTAAACGAACAATTATGAGTTGCGAAATTCAAAAGAAGAAAAATCAAAGCAGAGTATCCCATCTAATCTAGAAAGAAAAAAGTCAAGTATGTTGACAGTTCTTACTTTGAAGTCCGAACTAGAACTAGGGTAAGTTTGATAAAATTGAAATTCGAAATTTGAATTAATTAAATTATTAAATTGTTAAGTATTAAATTTAATACATTTGAGTGCATGTCACATTCAGTGAATTCACTTATCACTTAATTTTAACAGTAAGTTTTGTTTTGAAAATTTAATGTCATTTAATTAATTTACATGTTCAATTTTTAATTATCAAACGATCTGAATATGTTAATATCTGATTCCATTAAATTTAAGTGCTCAATTGAGTTATCAAACATTGCTTAAGTCTAAAGTTATCCTTCCATGTAATCATCACAGCCAACAAAAAAAAGAAAAAGAAAAAGAAATGTTGAATGTGCTCCTGTGCTCAATCACTCATTTGTTCTTCTTGTTGTCAATTCGAGTTGGATTCTTTTTGCTTTTTGTCCCTTTTTTCTTTTTGAAATAGCTTTTTTTTTTTTCTTTTTGGGGAATAGGTTATAGGTTATAAAATTTGTTACAGGGAAATAACATTTTTCCTTTTGCGTTATAGGGAATAATTCCTCAAAATTTTCTATTCCTTAATTTGGATGGGACATTAAATTAAGAACAGAGGCGGATAGCATAAAGGAACAGAGTGGCACGGGACATTAAATTGGTTGTTGATTAAGCAACTGACATTGACCAATTTAATGACTTGTAAGAATTGTTGGGCCACTTGATTGAATAATAATCTCATCAAGAATACTATTAAATACTTTCACCGGTTGCGTATGATCTTATGATGCTATCACTAATCATTTTTATTTTTTACTTTTATAAGTATCACATTTTATCTTTTCATTTCATTTTTTTTTTTTTGTTTTTGGAGCGGAATGGGGAGGGTGACGTGGAAAGGGTTGGAAATTGAAATGATCACAATGATTGGGTTTAATTAATGGAATAGTAGTAGCGTAATCAATAATAAATCCACCACAACAACTTTCCTATTTTCAATCTATTTTGAGTGTTCAAAATAAGATATTCAGATTGAAATTTAATTACACAAACATGACACTCTTTTGTACAGTACTTTTTACGATTTTTTTTTCATATAACTTATTTTTAAGAATTAATATTATTATTACTATTTTACTTTCAAAATGCTAGTAGTTCGGTAAAACAGTGGACGAAACAACAGCCATTTGCTGCAGCATGCAGTCGGCTCGGCAGCCACCACCGCCCACGTTCCTATTCGTCATTTTCACCAATACAACCTGTACTGTACTCCGCACACAAAATATGAACCCTTTGCAGTTGGACCCTTCAAATGGAATCGCTAACTATTAATTATTAGCCTCTGCTTTACATTCCTCGTGCGAATTTGATGTTTGATAATAGTGCGAATTTGACTGCAAAAGGAAGACTGCAAAGTGAGAAAAGGGGGCAGAACCCCCTACGCTTCTTCTACCAAGCAAAAGAAACTCCCCTGGGACTCAATTGGATTTTCATATTCAATTCCAGACTAGAATCATACATCCACGGGACCGACTTAGGATATCTATGGAGATATGCAGCTTCTTACTGCCAGAAGATGCCAATGCATAAGCAAACAGAGAATTAGAAACAACTGCTGCATTGTAGATTCCCTTTCTATTTTGACAGAATTTGACATAAACATGGCAGGTAAATGCCTATTACAATTCAATACATATACAAATTCAAGAAACAGGTGATATACATGGTTGACGGGGGGTAGTCAATACAAAATGTCTCTCATCGTTTATGTACTAGTCATCCCCAGTTTCCACCAGTCAACTTGGGACTGGAAGGCTTCAATTCTAAATGCAGTATGGGAATCATCTAATAAGACCTCATTATGAAAACTATATGTTACCACGTAATTACACAACTTCATTTATGTCTCCGAGTTTGAAACTTGTAATTTCTTCTCATAGAAGCTCCTATTATACTAAACGCAACAACATTTCAAACAATCTAGGTAACAAACATATTTTTGGCCACAGATTTACTCTGGGGCAACCTACTGCACTTTTCGAACAAAATTTCATGAAATCTTTGTTAAGTGCCGACAAGAAGTAGCTAGCAAAAATCCTTGCTTGCTACAGAATGGAAAACCTACAGTCTAAAAGCTGCTGCTGAATCAGATGTTACCATCAACCAGACGAACATCCAAGAAATAAGAATGGACCGAACGAACTTGACCAAGATGGCAAAATTTCTGACAAAAGGGCAGTTTAGATGACACACCGGAGTCTAGCGAACGTCAAATAGCCAGTATGTCCTCTCCCTTCACTGGAAGGCCTGGCCACGATCGTGGCAGAAACGGAAGCTTCAACTCCATTGCTTCCATCAGTGGAACGCTGCCTTCTTTTACGAGACCCAAGAGAACCACCTGCATGATTCTCCCAGCTTTCTAACCTTTCTTCTCGAACTTCATAAGACCGGAGAAGTATCTCGAAAGTTCTTATATCTACAGAAGATTTAACATAAAGTTCACCCTTAATGCATTCTTTAACTGAAGTCGCACCAAACTGCTCAATAAACACCATTTAGACGTAGAAAACAATGCAACTTTATAAGACAATGACCAATGGACTTTACCAGTAAAACATGATTTTAGTGTTTCACATGATCGTTGTACTTGTTCAATGCATGGTGAGAAGGAACACAAGACCCCATCTTCTTTCAACATCTTCCCAGCAGAAGGAATGGCAAGCCATGGCTGAGGTAGGTCAAGAAAAACTGAATCTGCCTGCCCAATAAATTCATCGGGAAATCCTTCACCCTGAATATCTCTGACTCCCACTGTTACTAAACTGCTCAATCCTGTTTTTTCAAAATCCTCCCTACGGCAGAGATTATGAAACAGATTAAGCATTTTACATAATAGCCGAAAGGAAAATCAAACCACTAGGATTCTAGTCATGCCTAGACAAAACAATGTCATGCACTCCTAAGTACCTGCCGTGATATAAATTATAAATTTAGTTTCTGAATGAATGGATACACTGGCAAATATAAAAAAAAATACTCCAACTTGGAGTGACTCTACTCGTTCAAGCAATATAAACTGCAACTACATTATTAAATAGCCTCAGGTAATCTGTTTCACTGCCAACCTGGCTGAGGAAGCCCTTTGGTCATGAAAATCAAATGTGTAGACATGCCCAGTGGGTGCTACAGCTCTTGCAAGTGAGGTAGTTAAAGATCCACTTCCAGTACCGGATTCAAGAACCAAACAACCAGGAATAATCTCCAGATACATAATAACAAAGCTAATATCAGCGACATAAAGAATCTGAGTTCTGTGGCTTAGAACTAAAGTCCACAGCTCTGCGGTAGGTGCTAACAAATAAATGAATCCACCTTTATTACTGAACACTTTAGACCCAAATGGTTTCCCTATCCAATCTGAATGTTTGAAAACGCCAAAACGATTTTGGAGAACTCCATTTTCACAAACTTTCACAGCCTTCATGTTGTCATGCCTCTCATATACAATAACCAAATCTCCTTCACGAATGCATCTTTTGAACGATACTTTGTTCTCCAGTTCCATCGACAACATCCTAAAGAGTCTGTATTTACCACAGCTATATTGCCAACAAGGCCAGTTATCTGCAAAAAGGAAAGTACAAGCAGTTACTACACAATGAAGGCTTCAACAATCTGCATTGAGCGAGTAAAACCTGGAAATACTCAATACTGTTTTCCCTAAAACCAAGATCAGAGAATTACATCAGTTCATACTAGTATTACTTTTAAACACTGCCACTTCAATAGTCACGAACAAGCACACACACAAAACATCAATCTTCAACTATTTTTTTTTTTTTTAAAAAAGTGCCACCATGCTCATTCTACAACCTCTCAAGCAATTCTTCATATGCATAAGGAAGTATTATTATTACTCGTAATTACCAATGATAATTCTCTCCCGGGCCACTTCCTAATTCATGTCAACTTTTATAATCGACAATATACTTCCGTTTCATATAAATTTGATTTGACAACTCTAAACAGGTTAACAAACATATCCTCCCTCCATATTATAGGAAACTCATTGACTGCCAATGACAAGTAGAAATTCCTGCCCCCCAACAAAATAAAAAAGAGTAGAAATTCCTGACAACTAATTAAGGGGATCCCAACAACCACATTTAACTGCTGCCTTGTCCTACTGTAATCCAGCATCAGAATTCGAAGTCGTAATTCCAAAGGTTCAATTTTTCTCACGGATGAAATAACAAAATTGCACAACACACTCTGTCCAAAAATCAACTTAAATTCAATGAAAAGCATACCTACAAAATACCCAAATTCTCATGGAGCGTGAGAAGCTGTCGTACCTTGAATTGAATCGAAAAAAAGTCTCAACTTTCTTAGCTGTTTTCTGGGTTTGCTGGAATTGCCAACTAACTTTAGCAAGACCTTTTGTTTATCAAAGTAAAAGCTTTGATTATTGGAGCATTAAACAGGGAGTTGGCCTTCGACAGCAAGAGGGGGTTAACAATAACGGACTTTAGCCGGAGAGTATTACTTCTAGAGCGAAAAGACGAGAGGAGGTGGTGGAGGCGGGCGGTTCCCTTGGCCTTGGAGGGAATTTTGGTTTGCAGTCTCAGGAATGGGGAAAGGCGTTGAGTTGTATCAAACCCAAACACTTTAATGGGCTGTTGTGCATCCAACTCAACTTGTAGAATTTGGGGACTGGCCGCTGGTTGTCAGCCAGCGAGAAGAGATGTGGGCTTCCTATTGTTTGTGTGTTATGGCAACTGGCAATCACATTGATGGGTCGTTTTCTCAAGCCCATTAACAAAAGTTGAATTCCACTGGGGAATGGCTCCAAAAACTTTTTGATGGAAAAACAGGAACTAAATATACTACTATAGGGAAAAAGGAAGAAAATAAGTAGAGAATATGCTTTATCAAATTCCACATTCATCATCAAATGCCAATTGTAGTTACCCAAGTTGGCAAGAGATTCTGCCAGCAATTATTTTGGGAATATTTTTAGCTGGATCCGAGTTCCAATGAGAATGTGCGAATCAATAGATCCAACTATGTAGCAATATAATCAAGGGATAATTTCAAAAACCTTCCCTGAGGTTTTTGACTATTTTACTAACCTCTTTTCCAGATTTTGAAATTATATTAACCTCCTCTGAGATTAATTATCTCGTAACGTTTAGATCCAAACAATAATTTAAAGTTATATTAGAAGAGATAAAATAATATGATTTCATTATTACCCCTCATTTACTATATTATTTAATTAATTTAATACCAACTCACGTATTAAAGAAAAACACTAAAATTTATTGTTTATTATTAGGAATCAAATAACATATAATATCAATATATATATAATTTTATATTTTTCACTTAATACAAAATCCAAATTACTCTTTTCAGTTACATATCCATCGTCAAACATGATCAACAATAAATAGTCAAAAAATTTGCAACCAAAATATTACAGAGAACAAACTTTAATATCATAAATATTATTGTCAACAAATTAAAGTCAGTTACTGAAATTTTTATGGTATTAAAGCTCACTCTTTGTAATATTTTAATTATATATATATATATATATTAAAGCTCACTCTTTGGTATTAAATTAATTAAAATATTTAGTAGATGAGGGGAAATGATAAAATCATATTATCTTCTTCCGTATTAAATTAATTAAAATATTTAGTAGATGAGGGGAAATGATAAAATCATATTATCTTCTTCCTCCTATATCATTTTTTAATTGTTGATTGAATTTAAATGTTACAATATAATAATTTTCAAGGGAAATTAATGAAATTTTTAAAACTTGCAAGAAAGCCAATGAAATAGTAAGAAATCTCAAGAGAGGTTTCTGAAATTATCCCTATAATCAACTCATCACATTCATCCACAACTTAACGGTCATGTGAAAACGGTCATGTGAAAATGAGAACTAGATAACTACAGCTTTTTTTTTTTTTTTTTTTTTTTGATAATAACTAGATAACTATAGTTTGAATAAAGAAAACAAAATTCTTTCTTGAGACGAATAATCCAAAGATGGTACTTGAATCCTACTAACATTCTGCTGCTTTCTAATCTATGCAATCGTATATGTTTTAAAAACACTAAAAAAACTTTGCGGCTGTCCTACTCTTCTTTTATTATGGAGTAGCTTGTTTTTTTAAGCAAACATTTGTTTTATTGTGGATTTGCTCAATTAAAAGGTGATCTTATCTACCTAATTATAATATGGGGAGATTAATGATTATCCCTACTCCCTAAGTGTTGATAGTCACCGCTATAATGAATTCACAAGTCTCAACATGGTCCAATCATTTTTAATTCTATAGCATGATCGGGGGAAAAATTATGTGCTTTAAGCGAAAAATAACGAAAAAATGAATATTTTTCCATTGACGGTCTATCCGGCACTAATTAAGAACAAATAATTTACCCTTTAATCATATGCACTTACATTTCCTTCTTTTTTTTTTAATTCAAAGATATTAAAAATTTTGTTAAGTCAACGAGACTTTAGTCCAATGATTAATGATTAGGGTTAAAACTCAAAGATTTAAAGATTTAGGATTTAAATTCTTCTTCACCTGCCTGTTTTTTAAATCCCACCCTTCATTTTTGTCAAAAGAAAACAAAATAGCAAACACTTAAAAAATAAAAACGATCCAAAACGACTTGTCACTTTCAACACCTTCAATTTCACCTTCTCCAAACCACTAACTACCAATCGGGGTTGGGTCAAGTGGTAAGCAATTTGGTTCCGCTTAAACAGGTTTCAGGTTCGAAACCTGGCGTACGCATCCATCCTTGTTGGGAGACTCACCCACCACAATCAAGTGTGCGATTCAGGTCGACCAACGGATTAGTCAGGGCAAAACCCTGGATATCATGGTAGGCAACAAAAAAAAAAAAAAAAACTACTAATACTCACAGTGCTCTTCTTAATCGGAGTTCATTTCGCATCTTATAGACAAATCCAAAACGGAAACACCAGTACAATACACTCATCTCAATTCTGAGCTTGCTTTGATAAGGTAGTCGATGGAGATGGGGGACGAGAATCAAGTAATGTACGAAAATGAAATATGTACCAAGCGAAACCAAAAGCTGGCGAATACGATTGGTTTGACGTCAAAATGTTGACTTTTTTCTCGACATAAATCCCCAACTTCGCGAATGTTCATTTGTAGTACCAGATTCCACCACCTCCAACAGCCCTGTACTTCTTCCTGTACAACCTTTTGAGAAAAACACGCACACTTCACACACTCCAAATACTCACAAAACCAAGAAGACAACAGAAACTAATCGAAACCCACAAATTATTCATTAAAGCCCACCTAAAATCCGTTAAGGAAAGAGGAATTAGGAAAAAGTTATAGTCTTTATCCTTTCCGCATGGCATCACCGCAAAAGCCGCCGGCGGAGTCGGACCGACCACCGGCCGCGATTCTCCACCAGCCAGCTTCACCCCGCTTCCCATCTGGGACACCGACATCCGGGGCCAATCGGAAGATAGCTATCGCCGTCGATCTCAGTGACGAGAGCGCCTACGCGGTGAAATGGGCTGTTCAGAATTACCTACGTCCCGGCGACGCCGTAATCCTCCTCCACGTCCGTCCCACCTCCGTTCTCTATGGCGCTGACTGGGGTTCCGTCGACTTATCGGTCACCGACGAGGAATCCCAGCAAAAAATGGAAGATGACTTCGACAATCTCACCACAACTAAAGCTAATGACTTGGCGCAGCCGCTGGTGGAAGCCAATATTCCGTTCAAGATCCATATTGTTAAAGACCATGATATGAAAGAAAGACTTTGTTTGGAAGTGGAGAGATTGGGATTGAGTGCGGTAATCATGGGAAGCCGGGGGTTTGGGGCGGCGAGGCGAAGTACTAAAGGAAGACTTGGGAGTGTTAGTGATTATTGTGTCCATCATTGTGTTTGTCCTGTGGTTGTTGTTAGGTACCCTGATGAAAAAGATGGAGCTTCTGATGTAGGAGAAGGTTTGAAAAAATCAGGGGAGTTGAAGAATCTTGAAGGGCTTCACCCTGTTCCTGAGGAGGAGCCTATCTATCATGATTCCTCGGATAAAGCTACAGGTAATTAATGAAATGATTGTGTTCAGTTGTATTTTTATTTATTTGGTGTTTATTTGTAGTGCTGAGAAATGATTTCAGCATAAATAATTTTAGTTTTCGATAGGGGAATGGTGCCAAAATGGATCAAGGCTGGTTTTGATTAGCTAAACTTTTACTGCGAATTCTTCTTGTACGTGACCCTTATTCTTTTTGCTCCCCCTTTGATTGATTGTGGTTTGGTTAATTTGCTGCAGCGATACCAAAATAAAAAAGACTTGTGCTTGACAAGCTCCTGGATGAATAAGGATTACTCCTAATTGTTCGAGTTAAAGAGGAGCCTTTTTTTCCTCATTTGATTTACAAGGTTCAGATGGTCTAAAAAGCTGCCTCTGTTAGTTTTATCTATTGAAATGGGATGATTAGCTGCTTGTCTTGGTTTGATGTTTAACTATTGGTACCTGAATTTCCAAGAAACTTTAAGTGTCTTATTTATCAAACCTTCTTGATTGCAAGCTGTGGTCTGGTTTATGTTTGATAGAATAAAGTGATCTTCTTATTCATTGTTTCTAAGCATAGAGAAATTGTTTTCCTGTTGCCGAAATAGTAACGGTAGGGAATTGTGTAAAGTGCACCAGATTTTGTTTATCTAGTATGTCCTTAAACATAAAACTAGTTTCTATCCATATTTTCTTTTTCCTTAGCAGACACAAGCGAGGCTGAGGGTCTCCATTTTTTCATCTTTTCAGTTTTACATCTTTCTTTGATCATTTGAAAATATGGTTACTCTTAAAGCTTGTTTTCTTTTTAATTGGCTGGAAACTCATCGACACTGACATTGCACATGGCTCTTTATGCTATGATTTGATTCCCTTCTTTTTCCTAGTTAAGTGACTGCCAGTGTGGATGTATTGGTCTGGTGTGTACAAGCTTTTTTTTTAAAATTTATATCCAACATTAAGGTTGATATGCATTTGGTAGATCATGAAGTGTCTAAAAGAGAATGATGGCGACTTAGTGATGTGGAGTTTTAGGAGGTTAGAAACCATCATCTGGAAAGTTAGTTTGCGATTTGCTTTATTCATGGGAAATGATGCTTTGAAATTCTTTTCTTCTTTTTAGAGTTTCTTTCTCTGTCTCAAATGCAGCTAGAAGAAGAATCATTCTGTCAAATTAAAAGAAAGAGAAAAGAGAATGAAAAGTTTCATCATCAGATGCTTGATAAAAGCATGGAGAGGGAGAAAAAGATATTGAGACAAGGAAGGCATTAAATTTGTGTTAGTGGTGAGACCTGGAGATGACTTTGAGGTCTAGTATTTGATCGAAGATTTCAAGTGAGATGTACAACGTACATAGGACAAAATTACATCAAGAAGTGGATGGGCAAATTTAATTTGTTGAGGGATCTGTCCAAATTGCTGAATCTTTAATGCTGGCATAAGCCTACTTGGAATAATAGTTGAACAGAGACTGCTTGAAGTTTCAGGGATGCAGCTTCGGTGAAACTAAAGTGAAGTGACTCAATCTTTGGGCTTTTCAAGACATGAGAACAACATTAGGGTTCTGAAAGGTGTAGATAGTAGATAATAGAGGTGAATGTACCCTAAAAATGACTTGATTGATGGTAACAGCTGATGTTTATGTTGAATAGGGTTGATGTCGGGGAAGGAGGTCGTAGACTTCACAGGATTCCTATGAAATTTAAATGATTGTGGTGATGTATCTCCTTTCTAGTATGCTTTGGGCCATAGGTATAACAGTTGCAGGCCTGCTTCGTTTAAGAGTTTTGATTATTTGGAAAGAAATCAGTCGCCCTTGGCATTGGGATTTGTTGGTTTGTGTTGTTGAAGAGCTTTAACAGCTCATGAATAATTGTTTATCCTGTGCCTCAGCTCTTGCCATGCTTTTTCTTCCCAGATATTGCTACTGATTTTGGGGTTTGGAAAGATCTAAGGAAATAAAACATGTAGCCTGAGTTAATAGAGTTGACTGCTGAGTGTCAATGCTGCATATCAATGTGTCCATGGAGTAGAATAACAAAAGTATAGCCCAATGTTTGAGAAAGTTATATCGCTCATTGATTCACCTCTAAGCACATCTGCATTGAAGGAGCAAGCTTTATGAGGGCATAGTGGAATAGGAGATCAAAAAGATGCAATAATGCTGATTGTTGAGATCCTTATATTGAACACCTCCTGTCATGTTAGGATGCTTTAGCACCAGGAGATTATAAAACAAAAAATATGTGCGATTGGAGTCAATTTTTATTCTGAAACTGTCACATTTCATCTGATTTAGATGCCTTTTCCTATATCAACTTCCTCAAAAATCACTCTCTCCCTTCATCTGATTTCAAGATGCCTTGCATTGTTAATGAACAAAAATCATCTGTAAAACAAGTGTTATTGATGTCAATCATGATTCCGAAACTATCACATTTTTTTCTGATTTAGATGTTGTTCCTATCTCAATTTCCTCAAAATTCAACTCTTCCTTCATCTGATCTGGACTGAGTTGTTTCTTTCGTTGTGTGAGTGGAGATGTGATTTTTCACATTATCAATCTGGTTCTCATTTGGATAGCATACTTCATTTCTCATTTGCTCTTGGCTACAAATGCTGGCCTCTCAGGTTGTTGAGGCACTGCTTGATTTATTCTTGCAGATTTCCTACAATGACCTGATGGTTCTTTTATTTGGTCATTTGATCTAGTTATTGAAATGGTTTCTAATTTATCTGACATCTTACTTGTAGATGTTCCAGTCTTAGAACCTTTGGACCTTGTATAAAGGATGAAAGTATTGGCCTGTAATATTTGGGTTTAACTATTAGGTGTTTAGGGATGCAGCTCTATGGACTGCTCATTGGGCTCGATAGGTGATGGTACTAAAGTAGTGGTCTAGCTGCTACAATGAAGGACATTGTAGATATAAGAATAGTTCAATGCAAGAATAACAAGTAGTAAAATGTGGTCTTTTATTATGTCTCTTTCAGCTTTTAAGTGTTTGAAATATGACCAATGCATTATGTTCTCTTGGGAAAATGGTACATGTTCGTAAAGAAGGTTTCTTCTGATATTTCCAGATGTTTGAGAAAATAGAGTATAAATGTTTCTTTGCTTCAAGGGATTTTCCAATCATTCAACTTGAATCGCCTTTCTAATTGAATATCATTGACATTGTCTTCTATTGGATTCATGATTCATTCATTTCATTGTCCTTGAACAGAAATCAAAATGAATATGAAAATAAAATTGGAATGGTATCAACCATTATCACCTTCTTAAGTGCTATCTCACATATCTGTGGTAATTGCAAATGGTGACCTGATAAAAATTGACTATAAAATTTAATGTACAGGGAGACAGAAAGTAGCTTGACAGGAAGTAACAAAAGAGTACATGCTTCTCTCATATCTGTTAGTTGGAATTGTTTGATATATTCATATGGTGTCTGTTACGGTTGCATTGACTGTTTGAAATTTCAAATAGTTGCCTCGATATGATGTGAAATAAGGAGAAATTTGACAAAGCTTGTTGTAATTGACGAAAACCCCTTTCTGGTTGGTTAGTCTCACAAGTTTCTATAGTTTTTGCTCACGTCGACAGACTCTTAACTCAGCAACATCTTCAGGATCATAAGTGTCACTGTATGTGGTTGTAGGAGTACTACCACAAGAATAATCTCCATCTATTTGTTGGTTTGCTAAAATATGGGAGTTAATGTGTATAAATTGCAAAATAATGGCTGATGTAGTATACGAGGGGCCACCACTTCTTTTGTTATACAAAGTCCTTAGGAAAAACTTTAATGGATAATCAATATCTTCAGCTCTTGGAAAGTGGACATAAAAATTGAATGCAAAATTTTATATGGGGAACAATAATAGGAGATCAGTTTAAAGTATCAGATGACCTATGAGTCACAAAAATAGTTGAACTATACACTGCATAACACAACCTATAAATAGTTGAACTCAATCCAGATAGTGTCCATTTTGTGATGGAAATTTACGTATTGATTGATTATCAAGGTGATGGTGAATGCATGTTGTGGAGTTTTTGGAGATTGCTAGTGTCTGAACCATCATGTAGCAATAATCTTGCTGACTGACTTTATATGAATAGAGAATGGTGATGGATATAGAGATCTGTACTGACATGACTGCATGCTCATGTCTCAGGCTTCAAGCAGTGTGTCCTTGTTAGCTATAGAGTTTATGGCTTGTTAAAGTTGATCATGGTAAAACCTGTCGTTATGGTGTACTAATGCTTATACGATTCTAAGGAGAGATTATTCTTTATAAAAGAAATTTGTTAGAGAACTAAGGATTGGGAAACTTGTAGTTGAGTATTCTCCAAGCATGCAAGATTTAGTAATGATCTGAATTCACTTTATGGTTTTATGGAAACTGGACTGTGGCAATCCTTGCCTCCTTACAAAAAGCTAAATAATGCCATTATATGTGTGTGTGTGTATTATTGATATGAGATTTGCTAAAAGTTCGTAGACAAAAATCATTTGCTTCTAAAGAAGTGGTTTAGCTCAAACTTAAGTAAAAAAGAGCTGACATGATAATCAGATGCTGTTGAATGTTTTAGAGCCTGGCATTTTTTTTTAAAAGCCTAGCATATGTAAAATCAAATTCAACATTGACAGGAACGAGAACATGAATTAAAGATATGCTGCTTGGTTCATTTGGCGCTCAAAAATCAAACCAATTTCTTCATTTGTAAAGCACCTTTCAGTCCCACTGGTTTAGTATATCCTTTTCTCCATTCGTCTTTGGGCAGGCAACCACATCTTATTGTATGCTTTTGCTGTATCCTGAACATAATTTTCATCATCTGCTGAATTTCTCCTCTTTTTTGAAAATTTCCAGAGATTGTACGCAAGTTTTTATTTCTTGGTAGAACAATTCATTTAGTGCGATTGACTAGTCCCTGTTTGTTCCTCATGATTTTCAGGAGCATGTCGTGCGAGTTCCTATAAGGGTTATAACTACTGCATAAGAACTTAGCATGCCTAATTTAATTCATGGCCCTCACCACTATATTACCTCACTTTCCTGACCATGCACTGGTTCTTTCAGTAGACAGTTGTACATTTGAAGCCTCCTCCCTATTACTACTACTTCTGACTGGTGGTAGGAAGCATGATTACAACAGTTAGCTCAACTTTTTTAGTGGAGCAATTATAGTCTACTTGCACTCCACGCCACTCATGTATTATGCGATACTTGTGCACTTTTTCTAATGTAATTTACCTCTTGCCTCTGTTTTCTGGTGATTATATATCTGGAACTGTTATGCTCGTCTTGGTCAAGCTCTGATTGGTGTTGAAGCTTTTCATATGATACAGATTCGGAGAAGGCTTCTTAAGAAGATGGAACCGGAGCGAAGTGACCGAATGAACCTGAGTGGTGTGGACTTCTTCCTGTTGAATATTGGGGAGTGGTTGTTTTGAGGTCTTTATTTCTGCCTATGCTTGGCAACTGTCTTTCAAGAACAAATGAAGTTTGAATGGGATTGTTAATGAGTATCTTTGCTCTCTTCTAAGCTTCCAAAATGGGTTTCAATGCTCTTATTTTGCCTTAATATATACCTCAACGCAGACCGACTTGCAAATCGATCCGTGTAGTTTAATGAGTTGTAGTAGTGATATATGGTAGTAAAGTAGGTAAGATTGTTGAATGACTAATCATGAAAGGGCTCGAGGATGATGACTTAAATAAACGGGCAAATTTACCACTTCTCCGTACTGATATGTTCTGAAAAGGGGAGTTGAGGGGAGGCTTGAACACATGGTGAGAAATGAGGAAGGAGATGAGAAACCTGATAAACCTAAGGGGTTTCCTGAGTGGCAATTCACAAATGAATGAGTGTGTGGCCTAAGGTTTGTGTAAATTTTTGGAGTTCCTCTCACAGCATTGGCTTGACTAGGCTAGCCTGGTGCCCGGATGTTCTTGACAGGTGAACTACAATTGTATTGTATCCCTATGGAAAAGGGGATACAATTGTTTCTTGATTTCGTTTCTCCATGTCAACATGATATAAAAGAAAGTGAATGTGAATTCGAAAAATCCACGGTCCATTTTGCGTTCTGAACTTAGTACACCATGAAATGAGGTATGAATGATGAATGTTTATCTTGATGGAGGCTGGAAGGTTGGGCTCTTACTTCTTGTAGTTTAATTGGTACTACTGTCTTGATCTCAACCTGATCGAGGATCGAATCCATCAACCTTGGAGCGTTCGATGTTCCAAATATGTCCGGTTAATTAACGTGTTGAACGATTAATTACATGTTCGGTAGGTGTAATGCACTGATACTTACATAATAATCACCACTATAATGGTGAATTTTTAACAGTTAATCTTTCTCTCCAAATATGTAAGAACACTAATAAACTCGATTATATTCCAAAAACCAAATTAATGATTGATGGTGTGTTTTACGAAGCAAGTTGTCTAACCAAGGAGCCATGGAGCGAGTGACAGATAGACATAGCCGGCCTTATATTCTCCTATCAAGACTTGACAGTAATGGTGGCGTCGATGGGATTCTTATCTGCAAAAGCAGAATTGACAGGCGAATTAACAGTGATTTTCTTTTTCTTTTTTTTGTGAAAGAACATGCCCCAATTTTGGTGTCTCTCCCCTTTTTTGGTGAAAGGAGATCTCCCAAAAATGGAATTTTATACCTCTCAAATTGTTTGCAGAAAAGGGAGGAGATTTCTCAACTAAGCTAAACAATTCCTAGAACACGTTTTTCCCAGATGTAGCTGCAGTTTAATACTTCAAAACTTGGTCAGTTGTCATAGAATGAAAAAATGTGCTATATTTTTCTTGGTCGGATGCAAGTAATCTAGTGGCTGCTGTCAAAGGAAACGAATAAGCCACTAGCAACATTTCGAGCCCATATGAATAGATCAAAATGGTAGATGGAATGAGAAAAAATAAAAAGAATTCACGCAGCATGAATTACGTTAATCCAATATAGTACTCATTTCATTTTAATTGAGAAAAACAACACATTATATTGCCTTACTAAGGGGTTATTATTCTCTGTCGAGGTTTTTCTGGTCATTTATTATGCTAAGGGGTTTTGCAGAGCAATAAACACTGCTCTAATATCTTGGAAACTTTATGATGAATTGACAAGAAAATTGTTTTCAAACTCTTGTGAACAAATTTTTCAAAATAGAGTGAGTGAGTTTTCTTTGTAAGCATCTTCGTACTACCATGGAGGATGGGCCTCATTTCCCGAAATAAACGAGTTTGTTTAATCTTGTTTTAGAGTTTTGTTACTGCACGAGACAGGTGAGATGAGATGCATGTTTTCGGACGAAGTTCAATGGATGGAGTGATTCTTTATGTTTCTTCCAGTCCTTATTTGCAGCCCGGCATGGACTTTAAATGGTGGCGCAGTTGCAAATGAGCCGTGTTAATTGGGAACTAATAAATGCATGAGATTTTTCCCCCCCTTTATATATAAACAGAAGGAGAAAAATGAACATAAATTTAAGCTTTCTTTTCTCCAATTAGATAGAGGATTCCAATCTCCTAATTCTCACAATACGTCACTTGAAAAGATTTTGAGAAACAAAAAACTTCTTTAAGAGCATAAAAACGTGTTATAGAGATTAAGTCATGAGCGATTAGAGAAACCTAGAACTAGCTCAGGCACTTGGATAACTACTTGTACAACATCCAAGAAAAAGAGTTTGAGAAGTTGTCAAGGGCTTCTTACACTTTGAAGTTCAAATGCAGTTGTTGTCTTATAACCTCCAAGTTTGTTCATGCATGAGACGCATCCAGAATACATGGGTCCGGTACAAAAGAAAATTTCACGAATTTTGATTCAAGATGGAGGAGTAATATTGAGGATCGAGGGTTTGAAATCTCATACCCTGTTCCCCTCCAAAACCTATTGGAAAAAAGATATTATTATCATTGATCGAAGAAAGAAAGAGTTTCAAAGGGAGGAGTGTTGGAATGAGTGATAAAATGGAAAGAATCGTAAGTTATAGAAGCTTTCGATTCAACTCCTCTCATGCATGTTTCAACCAAACAAGAAAAAAAAAAAAAAGAGTTTCAAAATTTAAGAAATGCACGGCCATGATAAGAAAATAGCAAAAGCTATTATTAAGAATAACCCGAGACGTTTAGATTGGATAGTAAAGCGGGAGAAATTATAAGTAAAAGATCAAATTCTTCCGCTTATCCTAAAAAAGAAAAAAAAAAGAAAAAGAAAAATTTCAAAGTTTGAAGAAGGTGCGGCCATGATCAGAAAATAGCAAAAAGCAATGACCACGAACAAGTGCTTTCTATTTCAGCGAAGTTCATAAAGTTGAGTCAGAATCCAGGGATGAATGCGCGAACCTACTCAAGAAGTAAAGATTAATCACTTCTCGTCCTTCATGGTGGAGAGACATTTTCCACACACACACACAGAGCCACACAAATTAAAGTCGTATTTCCTCATCACAGAAGGCGCCTCCGCCACGTAACAGTTTGAAGCCTCCCCCCACCACCTCAAACTCCTCTTTCCTGGATTCTCTCTCTTGATTATCTTAGCAGGAAACAATTAATTAACAAGCAGTTCCATCATCAAAGCTACGATTAGAATATCAATATGTGCTTATGTTAGGCACGTGGACGTGTCGGTGAATCATACCTTTTCACATCTTAGGATCCCATATCTACTTTATACTATTCTATTCCTAGGTTTAATTAATTGAGTAGTCAGTTTGGAAAATTTTTTCCTTCATTATTACCTAACCTGCTTGCTTAATAATCCTCCCCAAGTTGAGCCCTGTCAGGTACTACCACCGTCTTCTTGTAACTATTGTCTCGTATTGCTGCTAAACTCGTGCAAAACAATATATAAATAGTCCATTGGCAAACCATTCTGGGATCTTAAACCCTAGCTGCTTCACTTTGACATCATCTCTTGCTTCTGACGTTATCTAAGAAGCACGACTTCTTTCTTTCTTTTTTTTTCCTTAAGTGGA
Organism: Coffea arabica; assembly: GCF_036785885.1. Taxonomy (NCBI): domain Eukaryota; kingdom Viridiplantae; phylum Streptophyta; class Magnoliopsida; order Gentianales; family Rubiaceae; genus Coffea; species Coffea arabica. The sequence continues at coordinate 10,469,706 of NC_092313.1, read as the reverse complement.
AGCTTTTGAATAATTCAGCACTATCTTCTTATTATCCCTCCCACCTTACTATTCAATCCAACCTTACTTACTCGTCGTCTCAGAACTTTGACTTGCGCTCTTTTGACAATTTCCAATTTTCTATATATTTGTTGGAGTAGATTTTGAGAGAACAAGAATAAATTGAAAAGCAGCAACAATTATTCATTGGCGTTTACTCAGACAGATTTGAAGTGATTTTTAGACTTGCTCATGAACGAATCCAAGTATAAAACCACAAACCCAACAAAATAACCGTTCGCTTTGTTTTAAATTAACTCCAAGCTTCTCTTCCCAAAATTTTCTTTCCTATTACCATAACCAGAAACTTGATGGACGCAAGGAAAGAAGTGTCACGAGTAGAGTATTAGGTTGGCTTACGTAATGGCAAACATAATAGTACTAGCAGTGTCTTAGGCTCAAGCATATGACAAAAGCGGGGTCGGGAAAACTTGTGGCGCAGCCAAACGTAGTATAGAATACTACTACCCCCAAATCCAATGACCAATTTTGAGTAGTGACATTGAGATTGAATCTTCAATCAACAGGCTCAGGTTCATTGCACACTTGGAATATGGTACGGAGAGAGATAGAGACAAGGGGAGTCAATTAATTAATGACCACGCAAGTTTTTGAGTAAAAGAAAGAATTTTGCTTTCATTAGGAGGCCAAAACCATTGCTGTCCACAAATTTTTTTTTCCCCATAGTCAAAGGTCCCACTTACTCAGAGTCTCAAAGTTCAACTGCGACTAATTTTTACACTAATCTGCGGTGTAACCATGATTTGAGAGCCGGCAATTATCTATGGAGTCAACACGAGTTGGGTGGGGTTGGTTTGATAATTTAATGACTCCAACCAAAGGACCGGAAGGAGGAGTTCTTTCCACCCACTTGCTATAGAACAAAACCATACGGTAAAGAAGAATTATATCTATTCGGTTTGCTATGCCGTGTGCTTGTCCTAACTTTTGGGTTTTTTCTTTTTTATTTTTTTTTTATGCATTGGAAGGAGTGGAGTAGGAATGGAGCGGGTTGGATACTCTCAAAGATTCCTTTTACGAAATCCTTAACCGTGTATCTAAATCTTGTCTAAAGCCAAATCCTACGAATTTTAACTCCCTCTATGAAACCCTCTCTCTCTTGAATTCGATTATTCATCACATACCCTCTATCCCCTAATCTGAATAATTCAAAAAAAAAAAAAAGAGAATTAATTGTCATCAAATTAAAATTAATACATATATCGTGTTAAATTAACACACTATGTTAAATTTTAAACTTCGATAAAGTCATAAAATTTGCATGAGAGGAATTCAACATTTTTATGAAGGGTTATGTACAGAGCTAGGTTTAAATTATATTTTATTAAACTATAAAATTGAGTCGTGTGTGTGTGTCAAGTATCGATCTTTTAGGATTCTCTTACAAAATTTTATTCAACTACCCATTGGTAACCCCTAATCAATGCCAAACCCTAAGATTATCAATCTATTATCTAATCGAATTATCAATTGATCGTTTAATTGGATTAACCATCGGATGAGTTACTGCAGGTATCGAGTTTTACCCTATCTCTGCTACCATCCCTACAACGGAGACATTAAGATAGACGGTTGGGGCTAATATAGTAAGACCACAAGTAATTTACAGTTTAGGTGATTAATTTTATTTCCCTTCAATTTGTTACAGTAAATTGGAAAATCAACACCTCAACATGCTGAAGGGATACAGGCCATATCAGAAGTTTTTTTTTTTTTTTTTTAAATTAAATCTTGATTCCATATGGTTTACTCAATATCCCATTGAGAAAAAGTAGAAGGAAAATAAGAAAAATGGCCCAATATATATATATATATATATATATATCCAGATAGATTAAGGTGCTGCTGCCAAAGTGCCAATATAACGTGCAAAAGATGGTCAATTCTCATCTTATCTTGTTTCAGAAACGAACAACACATCATGCATTGATGATTACCTTATTTCTCAAATGAAAAGCATTCTTCATTGCCAATGAGTAATAATATGACTTGTCAAACATCGTCTCTAGCTGGAAGTTATCCTGTCCTTGTCGACTTCTCCCACCAAGTACAAATTTTTTTCTTCAAACATTCTCCTCCAGTATTTAACATGCATGAAAAATTGATTTTTTTTTTAAAAAATTTTTCCAAATCATAAGCATCTAACAAATTTTAAAGTTAGCCTACCACTGTTGATGGCCTAAAATTCAGAAAAGATGGCATATATGAACACAGAAATTGTAACAGCAGATGTTAGATTATCGAACAGATTCTTCGAGGACTCCACAAATTTGTCAAAATAAATCATTATTCCGGAAGACTAGCACTCTACCTGGAATGCCATTTACACAACCGTCTTCATGCTCTCTTCGCTTTACATCAATAGTAGTAAATTGTAAGGTCATATTGAACAATCTTCCTCGAATGTCAATTTATGATCTCTATCTAGTAGCCCTTTTGATCTCTAATCTCTTCATCTTCAAACCCAGGAGGTTGGAGAACTGATCCTGTAATTGCCCTTTTGCCTTGATCTTTCAATGCTCTGAAGGACAAAATTTTGCTATGAGAAAAAGGTGCCGAACAACACTGTGATTAACTGACGACCAAGAAGCTCTATTAAATTCATTTGCGAACTTTGAAATTGTCTCTGAGTAGACAACAGAAAAATGCTGTGCGAAGCTAAGGTAAATTCACATTTTTTAGATGGTTTGTGCAGAGAAAACAGAGGAAACAGAGGATTAAAGGGGTAGCTGCTAATGCACATGTAAGAGAGAGAGAGAGATTTGAGGAAGAAAGCACATACATCACAGGAGAATCTGCCATTTTCATTTGAATAATTGGAAAAATACCCAATTCTTGAACTTGAGACGCCCCCATCTCTTCTACGAGAAGATCTTCTCGATGAATCTTCGCTACTAGAAGAGCTCGAGATCAGAGGTGGAGGTAAAGGCGTGGAAGACAAAGGCACAACTTGATTATCTCCGTCATCTTCATCGCCACTGTCATCGCTGCTATCACCATCATCATTGTCATCTTGATCATCTTCATCTTCACTATCAGCATCATCTTCATCATCGTCCTCGTCGTTGTCGTCTCTATTATTTTCAGGATCATGATCACCGTCAATACTACTTGAAGTTCTATTGGCACAGGCCTGGCAAACTGAAACTGTAGGTCCAAGTTTGGGACCAGAGGCAGTCCAAGGTGTTGGAGATTGGCAGGCATGGCAGAGAAGAGTCCTCAAGTGCTTAGCAACAAGGAAGTTGGCAGTATGAACTCTGGCATCACAATCCCAACAAAGGCTTGCTTGATCTGAATCACAGTACATTTTTGCTGTAGAATTGCAGAGTTCACATTTCTTCATATTGTTTTCTTTTTCTTTTTTTTCCTTCTCTGGGGGTGTTTTTTTTTTTTTTTTTTTTTGGGGTGGGGGGTTTGAGGGGGTTTGGTGTCTGTGTGTGTCTGGGGGTGTTTGTCTTTCACCTTTGTGAGTTCTCTCAAGAAGTCTCGCCCTATGATCAAATCTTTATGTGCCACCAAAAGGGGTCTGATAGATATTCTGCTTTCAGGTGGGGTGGCTGCTCTTCTATTATTTTTTTATATTTATATTTCTTGTTCCTGGTTTTCCGGCTGAAACAAAGAGGATAAAAAAAAGAAAAAGAGAGAGAGAGAGAGGGGCAAGTGGCAGCTGTGTTGGGGTCTCTTTGTATTTTATGGTCTTCTTTCATCTACTATTCTGTATCACTCATGCAATAATAAAGCCAGACGCCACGGCCAATGAGGCAAAGAGGCCTTGGAATCTTGCAAGATAAAAATCTTGGAAATTATCCTGAAGTAGTAAAATAAAACCATCAATAGAGTGCAAAATAACTAATCAAATGACAAAAAATTAAAGTTTCAAAATTCGTTTCTCTATATCTTTGAATTATGTCCTCTTTGTTGTTTGACAATTGGGACACTACATGGGATAGGGATGAGGTTTATTTCTGTTCTGTCTATTCCATTCAGGAGACTGCTGTAGCATATATACTCCTATTCATGCAAGTCCCTTATTTTTTTTCCCAAATGATAAAAAGTTGAATCTACTTTCCATATTTGCTTCGTGGATATATATACATCTATAAAACGGATATGATCAAAATTGATTCCTCAAATGCCTAGCTAATGGAAACCAAAAGCACCCAACCCCGTAAGGTAACCCGATTTCCTTGGCTGGGAAGTGAGAGCGCTAGCTGGTGTCCTGAAGTCCATTGAAATCCACACACTTTGTTACACGCAAGTTTGTCTATTTTGCGGACAGCCAATTCAGACGCTGATTGACTTAAACACACCATCCTTTCCCATTCATAAGTTCCACTTTCTTTCTGAGTTTGTACTTTCTGCTTCTGAATTCTGATATGAGGGGAAATAAAAGAAAAAGAAAAAGAAATGGAATACTCATTAAGCGATGAAAAATAAGAGTCAAAATCCATCATCATCATCATCGTACTTGGACGTTCTAAATTCTGGGTACAGGCAACAGAAACTCACAATTAACATGTCAAGATATCTCTTATCTCCTCCTAGTCCACGTATTCAGAATCTCCATCCGCCCATTATTTTTGCCCAGTTGCCCTCCTTGTCGTCTCATTCTTCTCAAGTCCCACCTAATATCTAGGACGATTTCATCAATCCATTTATTTACCTAAAAAAAAAAAAAGATACTATATAGTGGCCACAAAAGGATGGAGAACAGAACAAAGTTCCAAGAATCCACAATAATTGCTAACACTGAGATATGTATCCATCAGCCTCATGTTTTACATATAACAAGGGGATCTATCTGTTAGTTTTTGTGCTTCTGCAGCACCAAATGGTAACATGTTTGATGTTTCCTAGTTCATGACCGATAAAATTTTGAGTTGGCAAGAATGAGCAGAGTCAGCAGACAGGCGCCATTTCATTGGAGCAATGCAGCTGATTATTGGGCCCATGCCTGTTCCTTGGGTGGTACTGGTAGGTCTTTCAGAAAAAGACGATGTGGGTGGGTGTTATCAGTTATGGATGGATAATACTTTATTTATCAGAAAGAGAAAGAGCAAAAAAAAAAAAAAAACTAAAATATAGGTTGATTTTCTAACTTAACATGATGGAATATGAACGTCTTGCAGGAGCTAATTCTGTCAAATTTAGAAGTTCAGTTGGACAGGAAGCTGAAACTCTCTCGTGAGTTTGCACAATCATTATGTTTTACTCAGTAACAAAGAAAATCGCAGCAACGATGAGATTTTGATTTAGTGACTAAGGTTGAAACCTCATAAATAAGTAGTCTTGAGTTTAAATCCTTATTCCACCTCTTTACTTTTTAAATCTCAACCATCTCTTTTGCTAGAAGAAATTTAAAACCAATTTTGACCAAGTTTTCTAGAAAAAAAAATTTTGCATAATCAAGTTAGGAATTTTGACTTGCCTTCTAATTATGTTATTTACCCTAATGCTCATGCATAACAAGATTTGTTTCTTCTTTTACTTGCTAAATCAAATTCATTGCAGCTGCCAGTGGTCCCACCACACGATTAGACTACTTAGAAAGTTTCTAAATTCTTGAAAAATGTCTGGATATTAAGGGTCGATATGATAGAATTTGATCGGGGCAACGACTTTTTAGTGTCTTGGAGGCAACAGCTTCTAGCTTGTAGAGTTTGACTAGAGTGGGTTCGAGTTTTATTTATTTATTTATTTTATAAAAGTGAAGTTCATTTCTAAGCTCGTCTAAATACAAGAGGGATTAAATATGAATGCGCACATTCATATAGTAAATTAAGTTTAATTTCTACATCAGTAAGTGCCTATTAAATATTCATTAGAAAAATCCTTTCAAAATAAATAATATTGAATTTTACATTATTTGTAGTTGTATAAATTGCTTGTGATGAATTAGAAGATAAAAAACATTGTATATTGTTAACTGAAATAGTTACTTATCCAGATTATCCTTGGCTTCACATGTTACCAGGACGGTTTACTACGTCTGCAAATGCTCTATTGTTAACTGAGGGAGGAGACCTCTAGTTCCTTTGATAATTTGGCTCCAGGTCATCTCCAGGTTTTAATATAGAAATATTCTTCGCGAAGATAATTAAATCCATTCTTTTGAATTTTCCCCATTTTGTGGTACAAGGTGTAATGAAGAATTACTTCAGATGAGGTCAAAACCTATATTCCTCGATTTTGTACACATTTCTATATGCTGGACAATAAAGAGAAGAGAATTAAAAGTATATATACCAAGAAGGAATAGTGGGTAACTATATATATATATATATATATATATATATATATATATATATATATAGCTGAATATTGAGCTTCCTTTTTTAGTTTTTAATGGATAAATAACTAAAAAAATTGAAGATATTTGGTTTTTATTCATTCGACCACTAATTATACTTCCAATCTCTTTAAGTCAAACAGTGTTCAACAGTTATAAAATATGCATTCGAATATTTCTTTTCAAGAGAGAGGTAAAATACTTTCCAAGTTTCTTCAGCAATTTTACTTGAAAAACAAGAAGTACTTATAAAAAAATTAAAAATAAAAGGAAAAATTATTTAGATGCATTTACCAAAACCAGCGGGGAGTTGAAAGTTTGTGAAATGGGCAAAAATAAATGGTAGAAGAAAACGAACCGTCTTTTGGTATTGACTTGATGTGGGCCACAATCTATTTATTGGGCCAGAGCCTTAGTATTTTTATCGGAACCCAATGGGTCAAATACTTTTGGGTCTGACTATTTTAGTAAAACCCTGTTTGATAACCCAATTCAGCACTTAAATTTAATGGATTTAGATTTTAACATATTCAGGCCGTTTGATAACCAAAAATTGAACATGTGAATTAATTAAATGGCATTGAATGTTCTAACCAAAACTTACTCCCAAAATTAGGTGATCAGATATTCACTTATCCTTGAATGTGATATGTACTCAAATGTATTAAATTCAATTTTCAGACTTCAATTTTATTAAATACACCCTAAGTCTCATAAAAGGAGAAAATACCACGAAATCTGCAAAATATTACAAGGAACTGTATCTCCATAACATTTGTGATTGCTTCACCTTGAAAACGGACTTGACTTAGCAGAAAATACTTTGATGTACAAAGTTTAGCATCTATGCAAAGTTTAAAGCCAAAACTTTAGCATAGTCACCATCATTCGCTAAGGATTGTTATCTGCGGATATCTTCTTCCTTGACACAGTAAATACGGCTTGTCTGCTCCTGATCATGATGGATGGATACTGTTGGTTTCTTGTTCCGGAGGTGTTAGTTTCAAGTTTGGGATAATGTACGTGTCGCACTGACTAGACCACCAAAGCCACCAGGACGGCGAGGGGAGAGCGTTGACCGCGGAAATGAGGGTAGCACGGATAAAGATTTGGACTGAGCCATTTCTGCCCATGACACAAAAAAACATGTTGGCAGAGTAGGCGTCAGCAACTCGGTGGTAAAAAATGCAGCCGATCATCAAGCCTCCGCAATTGAATTTTGTAGCCTTTGGTTGGATAAAATATTTCCAATTCTTGTCTTATGGATCAAGGTTGCAATGGATCGAAACCTCTCAAGTTGAATAATTGTTCAATTCTGTCTAATTAGGAAATTTGTACAATATACCTTTTCCTTTTCTCTAACTTCTCTATAATTTTTTCTTCTCTTTATAAAGGTTTTCCCTTAAGGAGGGAGACCACACTATAGTTTCCTTCCCGTGAATTTTTTTATTTTATTTTTTGAACAAAGTCACTCCTAAATTTTGTTAATGAGAGTTTTCTATTTCTCCTAGAGATTTTTAGTGAGAATTTTCTATTCTCCTAAGGATTATTCCTATGGAGATTTTTATGGTATTTCCCTTATTTTCTTGTTAGATTTGAATTTATTTTAGATTTGGTTATTAGATTTGAATTTTTTTTTGAATCTTGGATCTATTTCGATAGATCTCATCATCATTATTAGAGTTTAAAATCGAAAATGTTAATTAGCAGATCTAGTGATTGCAACATACACAAAAGGGAGTTGCAATGATTTATCTAGTAGAAGATAATTTTGAAATTTCTTATATTTTTCAAATCTATTCATAACTCGTTTTAAATTTATTGTATCTGTTAAATTGCAGATTTGTAATTTCTATTGCATGTTTAACCTGCAATTAAAGTAGTGATACAAATCAAATCGTGCTAGATTATTTTCAACAATGCGTAAATGAAATTTACTTTTTATAAAAAAAAAATGAAATTCGTACAACATTTCATTTAAAGTTGCTATAACTTTGGTATAAACATGAGTTTATTAATTCATTCGACCAAGTTAAAGTGAAAAAAAATAATTACATATAACAAAAGTTCTAAAAATTTATGTCAACCGAACTGAATTGGACAGAAACCAACTTGAGAGGCTCCTGAGTCCTGATCCAGTGGTAGTAAGGAAACAGTGGGGTTAACATACTCTATTTTTGGATTAAGGCAGGACCAATTATTGATTTATAGGAAACCAATGGTTAAGGGAATGTCACGGGTGCACATAAATAATGTGAACAGTGTACATTTTGTTTCTGTAAATTTCCATGTCATCATGGTTAAGATGCACATATCATATGTCAACGTACACATGAATGTTAATATGTGTACTGCTATTGGTCCGACCAATTGCGTAGGATCTTGGCCAGGCATTGATCCGTCGTTTAATATCAAACATTTTTGGAGTACTGGAGGGCATGGTTTAAAATCCACAAGAAAATAAAAGAAGAAATAAGGCGAGACTTGGTTAGAGGTTATGAGTTCAAATCTTTCTTTCTTCATTTCTGTTTCTTCGGTCTATTATGTGATTGTAAGTTGTATGATAGCTAATTATATATCTTTAATTTTTTTTTTAATTCTACATTCATATACTAGTTAGTTACCTGAACGGCGAGTATACCTAGCTTCTTTTTAGGGACAATTTTGCCTTCTATGCTTTCATCTGGGCTGTACAAATTGAGGTCTCGAAGCTCCATATTGGCAAATGCCTCGACAAAATCCACCCCCCCGTTATTGCATAGCAGCTCCATTTTGCAACAACTCTCCTGCAAATGCATAGTAGGAGACCAGTATTTGGGCAAAAGCCTTCCTGAGAACGCTAACCATAGACCCGAATGTGTGGTGTGGGGGCCGGATAAGGAGGGCTTCTTGTAACAAAAGATGGCACCTACATCAAGTGGAAACAAGATAAAGTCGAGATTGGATTGTGGTATCCAATGTTCTTGGCTTCTTGCTTTGGAACCACTGCAGCCACAAGCTCAATCTTGCTTACCTTCACTTCAAAGTTACTAAACTCTTGTTTATGAACCATATTTTCCAGTTTTCTTGCTGGATATGTTAATCTTTCCAAGACAAGGTGTTGGTATATATCAAATTAAGAAGTAACTAACTTATAAGATTTATAGTTTTTTTAACATATCAATATTTACGTTTCTCAAGATGACAATCTAATTCTCCCATAAACAACAAAAGAATGTACACCTTCTGCCTCATTTATTGTTATCTTCAGCTAAACGGACAACTTTTGGAGCTTTTAATTTCTTGTTTTTTCTTTAAACTTTTTTGCTGGAATATTAAAATATTTGTACTGTGATTATTCATGCGAGTTGTAACAATAATGTCTAAAATAATTTGTCCCAAGTCTATATTATGAAAATCTTGGTTTTTTTTAAATTAAAGAAAATGAAATGATCTGCAATCATTTTGACAGTTTAGATGCAATGGAGGGAATAATTGAAGTGTTTTAGATAGAAAGTTGAAATTTATAAGGTCTACCTTTATTATGGTATCACATTGAATTCATGCTCGGTGGACATTGGACAAGTTCAATTGCTATTTTTTGTTTGTTCAGGTACCAAATATTTGACAACAAAGCGTAGCTTATGTTTCACCGGTAATCAACAGGTCACGAGCTCGAGTCATCAAGAAAATAGGTGAGAAATCACTGTTAATTCTCTTTAAAAAAGAGAAAAAAAAAATCAAATATTGGTTAGGGAGCGGGATAGCGACGAACTGCATAGGATCAGTTTCTTAGTCGACTACGAAACGTTTAAGCGCGGGGTGGAATTGATGCATATCGTTGCACTTGTCGCATCATCAGCCCTCCCGGCTAGAGAGTTTAATTAATTGATAAAGATGGAATGGAACTATGATCATCATCTTCTTCTATCATAATCGGCTGTCTTATTGTCGTTTTCGATTTGGTTCGTCTTATTTCTTTTGTGGGTTTGGCCGTTTCGTATTTCATTTTCTTTCAATGTAAAGGACTGGCAATTAATTGGTATTTGCTCTAAATTAAATTTCAATCTCCAGCTACAACACATAGCATGCTTTTTTTAAAAAAAAAATTAATTTTCTTTGAGGAACTGAAGCAGACAAAGTTAAAGTTTTCAATAGTTCACCGCTTTTAGAAAAGATGCTAATTGCGTGCACGGTGTAGCCATAACAAATGAATGATAAATAAGGAAAAGGTCATCAGTCTACTCACTCTACATTAAAATGGAATTCAGGAAACATCCCTGTCCTAAATGACACATTTGCAACTTAGCTAGAGTTATTGACAATCCTTTGAGGTGTACGTTTGTCCTTTAATTTCAAATGTATCTGCAGATTGCAGGCAAGCCAATTTTTCAATTTTTTTTTTTTTGGTTGAAAGGTGACCAATTATCACATCAGTGAGACAGTAACCGCTTCTCCCACAATTTTAATACCTCAATTCAGTGCTTAGCACCTGCCCTTTGTCCAAGTGTTGAGGATTGAGGTGTAATTGTCAATATATATCATAAATTAATTAATTGGTAAATCATCTTTAAGATGAAGGTGATAGCCGTTTCTATTGAAAACACCCGCCAATTATGTCCACACATACATGAAAAATGCATTAGATAAGGGGAATTTAATGACCTCCTGATAAGCTGGAGAGGACAAATGTTGTACTTGACATTTTCATATTATGAATATATATAAAGCAAATAAATACTTGAGCAGGAGCTGACAAATAAGAGGTCCAAAACAAATAAATCCTTCATGAATTTTGGTATTCATTAATTTCTCAAGTTGGAAGGAGATTTTTTTTCCATTCGTGCATGTAATGCAGGCCATTATGCAGTAGTTCTTGACATTAATGCAGATTACTTTAAAGTAAATAAAATGATCCTCATTTTTGTATGTATATATTTTTACAAAACAACATAAAGTACGTGGGTCTCCTTATACCTAACAAATGTAGTTTAACTACAATCATGGTGTACATGTTATGTCAAGGAAAGGGCTGAAATGCAAAATTTGATCCATCATTTTTACTGATTTCATTGAACAATGAACATGAGGTACTGTTGCTAATTACAGTCTCCATTCGTCTTCATTAGGAATTGCAACTTGTCTTCTGGAGTCATTGCAGGACTCATTGTTTATCAGGGGAAAAAAACAAAAACCATTCAAGTTGAGTGTTTCCGTTAGAATTTGATTGGACTAAATGGGCAACAACAGTAGCCCGTTCCTTGCACTAGTTAACAGGGAAATTATGCATATTATTGCAATACCAAAATTATAATTGAAATGTGTGGGGGGAAAGAACTACGTTACTAGATTCGCTTTTGTTTTGTGACTGGCTTGCAAAAGGAGGTCGAGTACTATGGACAGGCTGATAAAATGGGGAATGCATGTGGCCAATGTCAAATGAGTTTTCCGTCAAGTAGCTGATGAAACATTCGATCACTTGTTTTTTGAGTGTAATCTGTCTCAAATAGTTTGGCAGAAAGCTCAAAGGATGCGTGTAATGTTTAGGGGTGGGAGGAAGAGATCAGGTGACTTGCTTCTTATTGGCAAACTGATTCTTTTGATTATTAGTTCAAGAGGCTGGTTTTTGCTGTAACTGTTTATCATCTATGGAGAGTTAGGAATGTTTCAATTGCAGTCCTCAAATACTGTGAACGTTATGAATGCTATTGTAAACTCTGTGCAGCATGTGGTACAGTCCTGTGGCAGTGGTTCTTCTACGCAGCTAGGGGGTTCCCTTGTGTACCAGTAATCAAATGTTGCATTTGGGCCAAAAAAAAAAAAAAAAAACGTTATCGAAAGCGTCAATGATTCCAAACTAATGATTAATGGAGTAATACAGAATCTTTTTTCCATGTGCACGAGCGTATAATTCTAGAAAACTGGAGTTATGGGGAGTACAATTTTAACTTCGGCAAAAGTTAAAAAAAGACAGAGAAATCCATTAAAAGAACTCAAATTAATACATAACTTGTGTCTGATCAATTGTAGCGAACCAATTAATCCAGCGGAAAATCAGATGGAGCTGATCAGAGATAATCATGGCTGAAAGGTCTAAAAACATGTGGTGCATTAAGCTCTATCACTTCTATCTGCTCTTGACGAAGGTGCATGTAAACAATCCAATCTCCATTTCCAGATGCACAGGGCATTGGCATTACAAAGCCCGATTGTGCTCCCCATGGAAAGTGGTACGAACCAAATACTGGCACACCCCACCCGAAGTCTATCTTTCTTATAGGAAACTGCTGCCCTGATGACACCACAAATGCCGGTTCTTCTCTGGTTACTTTAGAACCATAAATTCTGGAAAATGCCGGTTCAGGACGATGAGCCTCCACGTAATCAATCAGCCCCAGAAAATGTTCTCTTGTCACTGCCCCGTCAAGAAAATTGTGGACTTCATCGGCTATCATACTTAAATTCATCTCTTTCAGCTCCTTGTTTCTCTTTTCGCCAAATGGGATAGATAAAACATTTCCAAAATATTTATTCATCATCGATTCGTCTCCATCATTCAATCTAGTCCTTCCGTCGACCACGATTCCTAGCCTGCAATATTTGTCCCCTGCATCTGTCCCTTTGGCAATTAATTTCCAGAGGAAGGCAGTGAAGGCCTCAAGCTTAGTCCTTACAAATTTTTTACTACCCCGTTTATCGTCATTGGCTAGCGATTGCAGTTGGTGGACCTGTTCGGCCTTGACATAATAGATGCGACTTATTGGTGCCTGATTATTATTAATGTGGTCATTTAATTCTTTGTCTGGAGGTGGCATTTGTGATATTTTCATGTACATGTCGTTAATTGAAATGTCGAAGTGCCCTGGCCGGCGAGAAGAGAGCAGTGACCGCCGGTGTGAAGGAAGCGTAGTTACCGGCTTGGACTGAGCCATTTCCGCCCATGACACCAAAAACATGTTGGCCGAGTAGGCATCGGCAACCCGATGGTCAAACGTGCATCCTATCACCAGTCCTCCGCACTTGAGTTGAGTTGCCTGCGGGTTAGATATTGGTTAATGACTTTTTTTTTTTAAGCGGGTAGAGGTAGGATTTAAGAAATATGGAGGAGAATAAGGATTTAAAAAGAAATATGGAGGAGAATAGGGATTTAAATTCAAAACCCCTAATTTCTAATATTTCAATTTTGGCCACTAAATCAAAACTTCATCCACTGATATTAGTTAATTTAAACAGCAGCTAAACATATCTCGAAAGAACAAAGGGAAAAAAAAGAGAAGAAGTTGGTATTTTTTTTTTATTCATCAATTAAAGTATTATGTTCTTTCAGAATTAGTCCAACTGAAATTTTCAATTGTAAATCAAACTTTGGTTCCTTAGATATCTTATTAAATCAGGCCTCCTACAATGTTAGATGAACACTACAGCGATTGATGATTAATTAACATCCTTAGATGGTTTCAACTTCAACATATTTTACAAATTGCCATGCAACGTCTCAAACCGGATCAAAATAGTTTATAAAAATCTAACATATCAGAATAGACACGAATGCAATATTTTCTTTTCGAAATTTGATGATTACAACTTGTAAGTAGTTTTTCAATACTTTTCTGTTTTTTTTTTTTTTTATTTCAGTAGATAAAATACCTCTCATTATTGCCAGCATTTCACTAATAAAACAATTATCACCAGAGAAGCAAGTAACCCGTTCACCTAATTTATGATTTAAGAAAATGCTACGTTCCCTTTTTGGGTACTATATCTATGATTCTAATTGACTTATATCTTACAATATCATTTAGTTATTTAAACTCTTGAAATAATCTAAAAATTGATAACTTCTGTTTTATATCCAAAGGTGAATTTAATCTCATCTTTACGGTACCAAAAGGGAGGGTAGAAATCTGCGATGATTTGTGGTTGAAATGGCCCGAACTTGCAAGGAGTTAAATTCCCGAATATGAGCATGCATGAGTTTTTGCAGGGTAATTTGCCGGCCACGATGTCGAATCATGTTACTTTTCATAAGTGCAATTCCGATAAAATTTATGTTGCAATACAAAAACATAAATCTTTCGGTGGAAAAGTGAAAAGTGACAAACTTAAATGGAGCAAATTAAACAGAATTTAGAATCAATCGAGAAGTGCTTGGTTAGAAATCTTACAAATTCTGCATTTCTTTTATGGTCATTAGGACTTGGAAATGATAACTTTTTAGTTAAAATTACTAACCTGAACAGAGAGCACGCCTTGCTCCTTTTGGGGCACAAGTTTACCTTCGACGCTCTCATCAGGATTGTACAAGTCGAGCTCTCGAAGCTCAATATCAGCAAATGCTTCAACAAAGTCCACCCCACGATTATTGCATAGAAGCTCAGGCTCCCCTGAAGGATTTTGCACCATTTCCCCCGCAAAAGCGTAATAGGAAACCAATGTTTGGGCTAGTGCTTTCTTAAGAGCGCTGGTCATGGACCCGAATGTGGTGGCAGCTGAAGAGGGGTTCTTGTAGCAGAAGAAGACACCGACATCGACAGGAGGCAAAAGCAAGTCGAGGTTGGACAGCGGCAACCAATGTTCTTGCATCGGAAGCACTGCAGCAACTACCTCTGTCAAGGTTACCTTCACCTCGAAGCCTTGTTTGAGAGCCATATCTTTTTTTTTGTTTGCCTAGTGGATTGGTTCATCTGGTCATGAAATAGTAGTATTTATAAGCAAAAGTATCATCTGCGTATGGTTGGAGTGTGCATGGGTTTCCAGCGTAGGCAAACAAAAAAACCAACTTCTTCTCGTATTGGTGAGTTTTGATTACTCAGCCGGGTAAAGATAAAGGGATCGTCTGTAACTTACAAGTCTATCTGTGCTACATCTTTATGCCAAACTCCAACAATTTTGGTATTTCAAGAATTGCCTAATGAATTCTGTGGCGAGAGGTATAGTTTTGGGCAAGGATGTTTAAAAGGAAAAAAAAAGTTGGAGGGGTTGAGGAGAAGTAGAACATTGGATAACACCCAATGAATAAGGGCATTTGTTTTCTTGTTCTATGGTTCGGCGTTTACCTTCCCTCTCTGCTATTTCTCTCCCAACGCACCAATTCTAAATTGTTTCAAAAAGAAAATTAATTGTTGAGGGGATCATTTCTGTAAATTGATAAACTAATATGCAGGAGCACATCTTTGAACTTATATCAGACGCCAAGGGTGGTTGTAGTAATTAACCCTACGAACAAGTGAATCACCATATTAATTGGTTCCAAATATGAATTATTTTATGAATATATATATATATGTGTGTGTGTGTGTGTGTGTTTGATTACATAATCAGACATAAGTATAGTGAAAACTCAATTGCTAACGAGCCTTTGGTACATCAAAGGAAAAGAAAAAGTAAAACCCTTTTTTTTATGTAAACAAAATCTACATTTTATTTAATAGATTGGAATGTTAATTGCTACAAATTGGATTATAAATTTCATTTCTTTAGGCAAATGTGGGTTTCTTGTGTCGATCGATGACAGGGGGAAATTTGAAGAACGCCAAAGCAGGCGCTGAAAGATACAATTATTGAATTAACGTCAAGTCAACTTTTTGTAAATTTTATTAAACTTAATTAACTCGGTATTCTACAACTTAATTTCATAAATATCGCACCTAAATTTTAAATGGGCCACAAGCACCAGATTATTGTTTGGGGATAATGCTTTACTTCTCTAATATATTGACTTGTCTTTCTCTGTGGCCCTTAAGTTTCACTTTCACCTCGGAATAGCTACCTTTCGTCAGAACTGAATTGTACCATACCCGAGTGAATTGAAACATTGCCTTGCGCGGGAACGTCGACATGTAAATCTTCCATCTTTTAAGATTTTGTCCACATATATATGTCTGATTGTATTGGAATGATGGTTCACTTGGTATAAATCTCGACTTGTCTTTTTCTGTCGACTTCAAATTTCATGACAACAGTGTCCAATATACGGATTATTTGAATTCCTCAACTACATGCATTATTGGCATGTCATTCTCATGAAAAATTAGTGTTGGCATGCTATTCTCATGGAAAATTGAAAATCTTGACCACATATATATATATATATATGTCTGATTGTATTGGAATGATGGTTCACTTGGTATAAATCTCGACTTGTCTTTTTCTGTCGTCTTCAAGTTTCGCGACAACAGTGTCCGGCATAAGGATTATTCAAGCAGAGTCGCATCCTATGTTTTCAGAACCGGACCGGATATCGACTCGGCCGAGATCAGGGGTCAGGGGTCAATGGGTTCGACCGGAGATCGATAGGGGTCGAACCGGATGACGTCATAAATAAAAATTATTTAAAAATTAAATTATTGTATATAAAATATCCAATAACATATTGATATTAATAAAGGTATATTTTTATATATTTGATGTTTCAAATATATTTAACAAGAAAATACAAAAGAATTAGAACAATCAAGTAACAATTTATATTATTTAATAAACATTAACAAGTTTAGAATTAAAATTATGGATTTAATTGAAAAATAACATCAAATTTTAGGACAATATTTATAAAGTATGAAATATTTGGGGTATATTAATAAGTTTTCACAATTTAGGGGGTCAAAACATAATATTTAAAAAATTTGAACTTTCTTTACAAAATCTCCTGTTGGACCGGTTTTTCCGGTTCTGTACCGGTCAAACCCGATTTTTGACCGGAGTTGACCGGGTTTTAAATCTCCCGGTTCTGATGACCTACTCGGACCGGACACTTGGCCGGTTCCCGGTTTAACCGGTCGGACCGGCCGGTCCGGTCCGAGTTTGAAACACACAGGCTCGCATCCACAACCAATGCTCACATCTAAAATGCGGCTAATCCCGCGATAGTCCAAGCTGCCTTTTTATCGCATGATGCTTCCTCTCACACATTGGGATCTAGGTTGGAATAGCCTCAACCCTTTCCTTTTCATCTGACGGGCAATATTTCACCTGTATATGTGTGACTACTGGAAGGATATGTGGGATCAATTCAATAATTTCCCCCCTCACACAGGATTTCATCCCATGGGCATCATTTCATTCTAGTATGTGTGACTACTACAAGGAGTTCATTCTATTATGTTTGACTACTACAAGAAGAAGTTGTCATAATCCGATTCTAATACCAGTGTTGGGTGATATTGGGTCTTCCCATCCCAAAAATTAGTTCAAGGGATAAGGATTTCCCTCACACTTATAGCCAATTACCCTGCTTCTTCCACAACCGGTGTGGGATAAACACAATAAATCTTAATTACTGAGTTTAAATAAATTAACTTAGGTTCTCTGTAGATGCTACCATTTGCCTTGATTAACTGAGTTCAGATAAACATTATTTTCTGTTGCTTATTGAAGAACAAAAAGAGGGAAAGAGAAAGAAAAGTTTAGGTTGCTGTTGGAAATGTCTCTTGAGCTTATTTTCAGTGAAGTTAATTAAATCTTAACCAACCTGGAGGTTCAAGGGATGCTGTCACCACTCGTCAGTCTTCAAGAAAATGGTAACTTATCGACAACTAGAGTTTCTTGTTATCTGTCTTCACCAATAAGATCATGTCCCATTACCTCCCAAACATGTGAAGTGACGCTCTCTGTAGGAAGGCATCCTAACAAAATCTATGCATGCACAGACGCGTACATATATTAATAGTGCTATATTACTTACTTTTCTTAGGTTGACGTATGTATGAATAACAAGACAGTTGAAAAATATGTATTATCATACGAAAGAAATTTCTTCAAAGCGACCAATTTAAGTGCACTCGACTTTTTTAACTGTTGACCCTTACTTCTAACATAAAAGTTAACCATTCTACTCAGCTAAAACATAAATCTTGAAATAGCAGGAGAGTTCTGCATTAAACCACGATGGAGTAAAAAGTAATTTACCAAGAAAACTGAACATAGATCTGACGTGCGAAGAAAATGTTCACCGATTCTTAAGCTATGTACCTAACTAGCATGACTCTTGTGCTAGCTAAAGAAACAAATTAATACAACCCTTATTGAGCAGAAATGAACTTTTTCTTTTTCTTTTTGAAGTATAAATGAAACTTTTAAATTACTACTGCAATTCTTTAATCTTAATGTCCCTTAAGATAGTAATATGATGTGTCTGAAACTATCTTTGATTAAAAATCTTACATTCTTTCATTACTTAGCCATCTTTTGCCTTGTAGTTCGTAGTTTTCTCCTGCCCTAGAAGAACATACTGGGACCTTAACTGCCCAGATAAATTACTCTTACACACGTGCGGTAATCAATTATTTCACAATCGAAATCAGACAAACGTACTTCAGTTTAACAATTAATTACAGGGCATGGGTTTCCAATTCTTTGCTAGGACTTATTGTACGTGATGAATAAGGCACAAAAGCAAAATAGGTGCGTGGCTCTATATCTCATACTCCCTTTAATCTCTCTTCTTGTTGTTTCTTTTTCTTTATATTTTGGATTTAAAGATGGACGAAAAATAAAACCATTCCACTCAAAAACAAGTTACTGATTTTTGAAGAACCATGTACATGAGGCAGTGGATGGACAATGTCAATTATTTGACTTCAGAAAGTGAGATCCTCTGAGGGAAGTCGAGAAAACTTTGCAATCTAAGTTTAGACTTTAGACAACTTTGGAAGAAAAAATGGACCTTAAAACAAATTAAACAACAAAGGCAGAACTCAGAAGGGGACGAAATTGGATTATATACGCTACTGTCTTGTAGCTCAGACCTTCTTTGAGTGAATAGAACGACAATTTTACTGCAAATGGAGTTAGTAAGCCCTGTGTTGACCCGGACACTCCTGTGTTGAAAAAAAAAAAAAAAAAAAAAAGAGTTAGTAAGCCAACAAAGTTAGTAAATAGTCACAATAAAGGAGCCCGAAACTTCTAGATTTGCTTTGCGGACCAGATGCGCGTTTTGTGGCCCAACAAGAACCCCTTTGGAAATTCTAGCATTGCTGCATTTAACATGCTACGTCAGCCCCCTTTTCTTCTTGAAAGTCGAATTATGAATTTTATAATCACTTAAACTAATGTCCATATTGATTGAATTAGGACATAAAAACTGCAGTCTGTACCCAATATAGTCTAATAGGATGTATTTTTATTATTAAATTTATCATTATTGTTCCCTTGATTTTAGCCAAATATTGTGTTAATTAATAGATTCTATTTATATTTAGTTAATGGTACTAATTGTAGGAAAATGAGCAAAACGTGATTAAAAGGGGCAATTTTTTAATATGTTAAGAATTAATTTGATGGTGACACGATTGGGACCTGCTTTCAAGTCCAGTAGACTTGAGAATTTACCGCGCACAAGGATTTATTATTTTGAGTTAACTACAGACAATTTTTGGTTGAAGATTTGGAAGACTTTTATTATCTTTATTAGTTGTAGTATTGGATTAAGAAACGTGAACGATTATCTTTTGTAGTTTCTTTTTCTAATGACGCAATATGCCTTTATTATTAGTAGTACATACGAAGTAGGAAATGGAAAAAAAAAAAAGAAAAAAGAAAAAGGCCGGACTCCTGTTTGATTAGTACTTCGGTAAGTGGCAAGACTGAGAGGGTCCTGACTCTGCATTAAACAAGAACGGCTGCTTGGTCTTTTCTCTCTTTTCTTGATTATTTTCTTGGAAAAACACTTATGTGAATGAACTCAATGGAATTGCTTGGCTTTTTCCTGACGATGCTCAACTAAATCTCTCTTTTCTAGCTGAAAAACAACAAAGGACTTGGTTCAATTATATCTGTGAAATCTAATTGTTTTTATTAATTTTTTTATTTGTTAGTATTCGTATGTTTTCTAATTTAATTTTTCATAGTTGTTAGTTGTTTGGATATAAAAAGCTCCTGATATTTAATTCAATTAAACAAACTATTGCCAGTTAGGGTATTTAAATCTGTAATTGTTTAATTATTTTAAGTTAGTGATGACTAGCATGATTGGTTTCATGTTAGGAAAACATATGATATAATTTAAATAAACATTGATAGTGTGTTTATTGATTGGAACAAGGCATTTCTAGTTTCTAATGTAATCAAGAAATTAAATTTTATGGGCATACTTAGAGTTGTTTCTTGGTTAGGAAAGTAGTTAACGGACATACTTTAACGGTAAGGAAAAGTTGGTTGTCATCGCTTATTTGGCAACTATAACTTGTTTATTAACAAATAAATGAAATAATCATTGCATTAATGAGTAGTTGTATGAACCACTTCTGGAGTTTGGTAATCCTTGATTTAAATTTAATTTGCTTCCGTTTAATTATTTTTATATCCGTTAAGTATTTTATTTTTATTTTAATTTTCCAAAATTCCTAGTTAGTTTTTACTTGGAGAGAGACAAATTTTTCTCCTAATTCCTGTGGAGACAATGCTACTTGCCGTTATATTCATTTATATCTTGTGTCATGACACTTGTCATGACAAGTTGTCATTTATATTCATTTATATCTTGTGTCATGACACTTGTCATGACAAGTTGTCATTTATATTCATTTATATCTTGTGTCATGACAAATTCTTAAATTTATTGTTACATAGGATCGACACTTGTCATAGTTCATGGAAGGTTCCTTTAAACATTAGTTAGCTACCATTAACTCTCCGGTTTGACTTTAAAACTCTGTACTTTTTTTTTTCTTTTTGCTATTACAGTCTCTAATCAATCAAAAAATAAAAATGTTTTGTTCAAAAATATGTCCTGCAACTTTCTACGACCAAGCAGAAGAAAGCAAAACGACAACTTTCAATTTGCTCGCACATGCTTGGTTATTTGATATCTAAAGCAGGGGTAGCGATAGGTATGTTTAGAAATCTTTGTGCTAAGCATTGAATTGGAAACTGTTTTCAGTCCTTTTCCATGAACAATAGAAATTGAAATGATAGCTGTCATTTTATTTGATTGAGCGTGTAAGTTCTTCATGGTCCTAAAACTTGAGGTAACCCCAAGGAAATATCATCTTTACCCGCCCGTTTGAATTTTTTATAGCAGTACTGCCACAGAAGGGTTGGGTTATTGACCACCAGAAAGCTTGGTGATCGTGACAAACAAAAGTGTCAAAGGAAGAAAAGTAGAAATACATAAAAAGCAAATCGTTATGAAAATCTAGGAAAATATTTGTTGACTAATATTCCAATTAACTGCCATTGCTCAAGTATTTTCCCTTGCCATAGACTTTCTACCCTAATTTTTTTAAACGGTCATTAGTCTCCCTATCTAGATCTTATAAGAAAATGAAACAAAGAAGAGGAGAAAAATGTCGTAGATTAATCACACCACGCGTTCACATCATTATCAAAGTCCGGTTATATGCTTGGTTTAGTAAGGACAACTTAATATAAAACTTTCTTGATTCTCATCGGAAAGTTGTCTTGCTTCTTTGTGCTTAGTACTTGAAAAGATTTTAAATCTCATTTTCTTTTTTTATTTCGTGTATTTGTGCAAATTGACCATTTCGTGCATTAGATCTACAAGAACTTTGCAAATTGGCCATCCTGCATATCTTCATATTTGATTTAAACTTCCGAGCTTCTGTATTTCTTATTAATTTCTTAGTGACAATTATTTCCGCGTAACCTTTCGGTCTTCTTGCTAGAATCAAATTGGGTAGACGATAGCAAAACCTCTCAAGTCTCTTAAACAAAGAAGATTATGAGTTGCAATGACACAAGTAACCGTGTTAATTGATGGGAAAAACCACCCAAAAAAAGGGAGGAAAAAGTGAATCCTTCACGCGAGAAAACTGATTGGCAATAAACTATGGACAGTGATGTCAAGAAACAAAGCCAAGCTTCCTTGTTACACTACACGTATATGCGTGGTGCAATAAATTATTACGGTGGGATCTTAATGGTCAATTCTAACTAATTTCCCTATCTCCTTTCACAGGTCTCGATTTTCCTTTCCAATAAAGAAAATGGTTTCACATGTGCAAATTTGCATCGTTGAAACCCTTCAATTAGCAAAGCCATATGTGCTTGGACGATCTTTCTCTTTTTTGCTTTTTTTTTTTTTTTTTGGCTCAAGGGCTCTCATTAGAGATGCCACTCCAAAAGTTGGCATTGGATGAACATTAATTATACCTAAAATCTGGCTTCAGACATGCACATTTGTGAAAAGTATAATTCAATATTGTTGCACAGCTACTGCAATTTGATCAATATTTTCATAATACCTGAGCAATATTTAATCAGGCAACAGCAAGTAATTACTCCTATGATGGAGCAAAATTAATTGGAGAAGCAATAATAATGCAAGCATTCGAATGGAGGCCCTTGATTCATATATGAATCCAAATTTCCATTTTTTTTTACTAAATTAGAGCCTAAAACTGATTCAATATAGCTTCTTCAACAAACATTCTTGAAGTCTTCATTAATTCAGGACTCAATCTAAACATAAGAACACAGAACTCCATTTCATTCAGACTCCCATCACCATCCAAATCCCCTTCTTCTAACATGCATTGCAATTCATCATCCTTCAAGTCTTGCAAACCTAACAAAGCCGAATTTTTCTTCAAGCTCTCCAATGTGATCAACCCTTTTTCTTCATCCATCAGCAACCTGAACCCATTGCACAGCTCATCCAAGAATCCTTCTGCGCCAAGTTTCTCCACCATTGCAGGGAAAAAATCTTCAAACTCGATAACATCGCCTTTTAATGCCATTAATTTCTGTGCCAAATATTGATATGCACGTAGGAGAGGCTGAAACAAAAAGTTGATGGGAAAAAAGTAATGGTGTAAGAGGGCTTTAAATAATGAGCGACGGGCAGAAGATCGATAAAAGAGCGAAGTTTCTTGGTGGAAGGTGCACCTGTAGGGGAAGGAGATGCCAACGAAGGTACAGATCAGGGGTTTCGGGGGTGTTTTACATTGCAGTTAAAGTTCTTGACCGCTACATAGTGTCATCATGGGGTAGGGCTTCCTCGAAGTTGCATCGGAAGCTGCCCGAATACGATTTCTAGATATCAACGGCTTTGGCTCCAGTGGGTCAGCAATCACGACAAGCACTTTCTTTTGGAGGCAGATATTTCTTGTAGAAGCAAATTATTGCCCAATTCATATAAAACTGAATCCGAAGGAATAGTTAGAAACAAATTTGAAATAGTAATTGTAAATAAATATGAATTGACAAATGCTATTTTTACTTCACTTTTTATTATTTGCACTCCCACCATTTATTTTATTATATAATATGATTTAATAAATGAAAATTATATTATTAAAATGATAGTGAGAGGGTAATTAATAAAAATACTAGCACAAATAACATTTTCCTATGAATTAGCGTCAATAATGGGAAAGTCGTTCTTCCACATTTACAAGAATATTTATGAATTTCATACTAAATCATGTCTAAGTAATGCGATCACTTAACTTAGAATTACTTTAAAAAACTATTCCCACGGTATTAGTGATATGAGGCAAAACATTCGGGGCGGGTCACAACCCAAAGGTTTCTTTTCAATTGAGGCTGGAGGACTAAATAATTCTTTCCCAAGGTATAATTAAGGACATAATAGATAATACAATTATATTGAAATACTTTACTAAATGATGAATCTAACAATATCTCATGCACACACACAATTTTTGAACAACTGAAGTATGACTTTTGGCAATTGCTTAAAATATATCAAAATTATATTATCAAGTGTGAAAAATGAAACTATAATTGTGTCTCATATATTTTTTCTTCCTGAATTCTCTTTGAAAAGATTGATTCTGTTATAACTTATATATCCCAATCACCTACATTTTCATACCTTGCAGTTCTCTTCGAAAAGATCCATCGGACTTTTATACTCCACGCAATAAAGAGGTTAGAAGTATAGATAGAACACGAGATCTGACTTTATTAAAAGTTTAAAGAGATTATAGCCTTTTAAAATAATAAATAATTTTTTTATAATAAAGGAATGGTGAGATTTAAGAAGTGGAAGGAAAAAGAAGGATTTGAATTTAAAACTTTTAAATTCTGGAGTTTCAACCTTGACCACTAGATCAAGAATTTTGCGACAATAAAGATAAAATTGGTATGTGATAGATTATAGTTTGACATTTCGTGGCCCTTGATGGTTCTTGGTACTATCCTCAAATGGTATACAAAGCATACATTAGGTCTTTTTTATTTTTTAGGAGAACAGTAACCCACCCCACACACACACACACATATATATATATATATAATGGTAGTTTTTAAGATCTGCACATTATAGTAGTATTATGGTACTGAGCTGGAATAGAACTAACTTAGAATTATAATTAAGTATTAGTTATCAGACGTATCAATACTAATCAAAGGCTATATATTGTGAGACATACACATTAAATCACACGTCAGATTACTTTTGATTACACGCATACGGTTCCTGAGCTTCCCTAGCTTGTTTAATTGCTTACTTTAATCAGCCCGATCTTTCACGTGATATACATTCCAGCTATTGATGATTTTTTTTTTCTTTTTTACAAACTTTAAATTTTAGATGTTCCATGCATAATTTGTTAAAGAACGGAGGAGAAGAAAAACAAAAGAAATTGACCAAAAGTTGAGGAACAAAAGGCGGGGTGCAGGAGAAGAGGGAGGAGTGATTAAGGCGTGTTTATATCCTTTGGAGTTAATTTCGAAGAGTTTTTGCAGATGAGCGTAACATATGGAAAAATAAAAGGAATTAACAGTACTGGAAATGAAACTCTGCAAAATGACAACACAACATGTTTTAGGAAATGTGTCAAATTACTGGAAATGATACTCGAATAAGTTGCTAAATTATTGGAAATGTGTCAAATAAATTAAACAACAACATGATATGTTAATAAATGAATAAATCTTATATACACTGACAGTGTATGCGCTATCACTGTTGGATTTATGACATGTGTGCAAAAGTTGAATTTTAAATTCAAATTTTGCATAGTCATCATTCATCCAACGCTGACAATATATATACTGTTATTGTAGGAAAGATTAATCCTTAATAAATAGGTTATGACAAGATACATGACACTAAAATCAAATGTGTTATATACAAGTTTTAGACTCATTAAATATGAGTGTGATTATAACACACCACGACACAATACATTGACAGTTTAGTCCTTGAATCCATAATTTAGCTATTTTAGTCTCTAAAGTGTCATTTTTAATCAATTTAATCCTTTTAACCAAAGTTCAGCAAACTAAAAATTTTTTTTGGCACTAGCTGAGAGTTAATTATGGAAAGCAACTAATTGTGAAATCTAATAGAATAACAGGAAACCAAAGATATAAGGAGATATAACCTTATTAGAATAGGAAATTAGGGAAACTAGAAGTATTAGTCAATCAACGCATCCATATAAAAAAGACTTTGTAGTTTATTTTCAATATCGATTCTTCTCCAATACTCCAAATTAACTCTATTATTCAAAGGAAATATCCATTTTTTTATTCTTTTTTTTCCTTTGCAAGTTCTTCTATTGCATTTTCCATATTGCATTTCACTTATTAATCACATAAACAACTATTCTTGTTTAGAAGTAAGAGGTACAAAAGATTCATGTCTAGAAGTAAGAGGTGCTACTATTGTTTGTTCCACGTGGAATACCTTGATGAAAATTATAAACTTCATTTTGACATTTTTATTGTGATTTGGGTGTAATTAATAAACCACTATGGAATTGTTTAGGGTATTTCTCTACTTCCAAGAAAATTTAGTTTTTCCGCAATACATATGTGGTTATGTGGATGAGTGGCACCTATGTTGTCTTTTTTTTTTTTTTTTGTGGGGTTAGTAAGGAGATTATTGGGTCCCAAGACAGGAAGTAATCTGAGGGTAGTCACACCTATTACATCAGTAAAAAGTATGCTTCTAACGGACTCAAGAGGATGAAAAGATTATCTCTCCTGGTTGGTGTTGGAGGCTCAACTTCGTTAGCGCACTGATTTCCTTCCCTCCACTGATGCTTATACCACTGCAATAATCCAAAAACCCGTATAAACGAACCCGGCCAATTGATGATGAAACCCGGATTTGCTGATTTCTAGGGCTTGTTTAATACGGTTTCGTCGTCAAATGGTGGGGTTCGTATCATGCAGCCTATAACCCCACTGCATATCCCTCCCCTCTCTAGCTACGTACCCAGATGAGGTTGTGGTGACTGGTGAGGGCTCTCTCTTGGATTCCTCTGGATAAGCTCAATGCTTGTTTATGAATCTGTTTCCACTATGACCTCGTTAAAAGTTCATTTCCACGCCAACTTCAGCCCATAGTTGATTGCCTCAAGTTCCGCAGCAACATTTGTAGCAGGTCTTAGGTTAACACAGAAACCCACGATCCAGAAAACTCTCTCATTCCTGATGACTCCCAGCTCCGGCTGCTTTCGTCGTTCGGTTTGCTGCACCTATGCTGGTCTGGTTTGATTCAACGGTTGTAAGCACTTTCGTTAACTAAACTTTACCTAATCGTAGTTTCGGAATAGAACTGCAATAGACTTAACCGCTCTTCTTAGGGCTTTGCATGTTAAACTACTGTTAACATCCTATCAACGACCCCCTTTTTTACCGTGTATTTTGATTGTGTTTGGGTGGTAGATTATTCGGGATAATTATTTTTTAAAAAAAGTATTTTTTTATTATAATATTTTTTTGAAATGATATATATGAAATAAAAAATGATTAAAAAATGTGTTAATCAATAAACAAATAAATTTTTTGCAAATAAATCACAATCCAAAAAAACTTGAATTCATATAAATCTCTTCGTGACAAATTAGTTTCCATGTAACCTTTCGGTCTCCTCACTAGAATCACATTGGATAGACGATAGTAAAACCTCTCAAGTCACCTAAAATAAGAAGATGATGAGTTGGAATCACACACACAAGTAACCGTGTTAATTAATGGGAAAACAGCAACCTAAGAAAGGGGGCGAAAAAAAATGAATCCTCCACCCAAGAAAACTGATAGCTTATATGAATGGATAACAAAGTAAAAAACAAAGCCAAGCTTCCATCGTACGCTACACGTATATGCGTCACGCAATACAGTAGTATTATGTTGGTTGGTTGGTCGGTCGGTGTTTCAATGGTCAAGTCTAATCTCCTTATTCTTAATCAACTAATCAACTTGCTCTAGAGGAGTTGGCCACCACAAGTATTGTGGGGTAGGAGGTTAAGAATTCAAATCTTACCTATTTTTCACCAATATGCCATATATGTAATTTTTTCTAAATTTTTATGAGTGCGTGGTGTACCTGCATGATCCGATGGTAGTTCAATTTCCGTTGATTCTTTCGACTTAGTTGGACCACCCCTAGAGTAGCGAAAAGAAAAAAAAAAAAAAACCTCCTTTTTCTTCTTTCGTAGGCCTTCATTTTCCCTTTCAAATAGACATTTCACGTGTGCATATTTGTAGCCTAGCAAACAATTTTTGGGCACATTGTTCTGGTACGGCTAAAAGAACTGCCTTCGAATGCCTTCCAGTGCATTATAAGATTGGACGATCTTTCTTTTTTTAACTTTTACGTTTTGCTTTTTGCCCTTTTTTGTTTGGGCACACGTGTTCTCATTGAAGATGCAACTCCAAACTCTGTCATTGGCTGAACATTAATAAGACTTAAAACCAGGCTTCAGAAATGCCCATCTGTGGAAAATATGACTCAGTAGTGTTGCGCGGTTACTTCAATTTGATTGATGATTTCACACATGGATGAGCCAAATTCATCAGACAAAATCTACAGCAAGTAATTACCCCTATGATGGAGCAAAATTAATTCGAAAATTATTATTAATAAATACAAGCAATCGGATGGATGCCCTTGATTGATCTATTAATCTAAAATACCATTACTTACTAAATTAGAGACTATGACTGATTCAATATAGCTTCTTCAACAAACATTCTTGAAGTCTTCATTAGCTCGGGACTCAATCTAAACATGAGAACACAAAACTCCATTTCATTCAGATTCCCATCACCATCCGAATCCCCTTCTTCTATCATAGATAGCAATTCATCATCCTTCATGTCTTGCAAACCTAACAAGGCTGAATTTTTCTTCAAGCTTTCCAATGTGATCAACCCTTTTTTTTCATCCATCAGCAACCTAAACCCATTGCATAGCTCATCCAAGAATCCTTCTGCGCCAAGTTTCTCCACCATTGCGGGGAAAAAATCTTCAAACTCGGCAAGATTGCCTTTTAATGCCATTAATTTCTTTGTCAAATATGTAAGCACGTAGGAGATGCAAATTACACAAGAATTTGATGCAAAACATGGGATGGTGTAGGAAGGCTTTAAATAATCAGAGATGGGCAGATCGATAAAACAGCGAAATTTCTTGGTGGAAGGAGTTGTAGGCCGAAGGAGATGCCAACGAAGGTACAGATCAGAAGGGGTCTTGCGTTGGAATCGGGGTGTTTTTGCAGTTAAGGTTCTTGGCCGTTTCATGGTGGCATCACGGCTAGGCCTTCCTCGAAGTTGCATGGGAAGCTGCCCGAAACCAATTTCTAGATAACGTTGGCTTTGGCTCTAGGTGGTCAGCAGTCACGGCAAGCA
Organism: Coffea arabica; assembly: GCF_036785885.1. Taxonomy (NCBI): domain Eukaryota; kingdom Viridiplantae; phylum Streptophyta; class Magnoliopsida; order Gentianales; family Rubiaceae; genus Coffea; species Coffea arabica. The sequence goes on along the minus strand of NC_092313.1, from coordinate 10,440,809 downwards.
TATTCCTTTCTGGGCAGAAACTTAATTTGGAGGCAGTCTCCAAAGAATTCCATTTATCACATATTTCTCGTAGAAGCAAGTTACCAACCAGATTTATGTAAAATTGAATTTGGCTGAGTGGTTATAGGCATATTTGGAATGGTTATAGACAAGTTTAAATGAGCTTTGAATAAAGTGCTAGTCATTCTTCCACATTTACAAGAATACTTTTGAATTTCGCACTAAATCATGTCCGAGTAATGTAATCTCTTGGCTTAGAATTACTTTCAAAAAACTATTCTCACGGTGTTAGTGTGTGAGTAGAGGTGTCAATCACAATTGAATTATATTGATTCGCCCAAATCTACCCACTAAAAACTCGTCCAAACCCATTCATTAACTTTAAATGGGTTTAAATAGGTATTCAATTAAATCTATTTAATTGGTAGGCAGTGGATTAACTCTACTCACCTATTTATATTCATTTAAAAATAATTATACATTTAAACTCAATTTTTATTAAGTTTAAAGGAGATAAATTTGAATTTGCTACCAATCTAATAGCAATAAAATACCATTATTTCTTCTCAAATAATATCCAAAAAAATAAAAATAAATAGAATTTCAAATGAGTCATAAATGAATAATTAAGTATACCCCTACCTATTTATTAAGTATCCATTTAAATAAGTGAATATAAATGGGTTAACTCAATTATACCCATGATCTAATTATGATCCACCCAAACCTATCTAAATCACCCATTTTGACACCTCTATGTATGAGATGAAACATTCCAGCCTAGTCAAACCCCTAAAATGTCGCTTTGAGGCTGAAGGGCTTAATTGATCCTTCTTATAAAATATAATTAAGGATATAATAGACAACATAACAAAATAACGATACTAAAATACTTTACCAAATGATATAACTATCAGTTTCTCTTGCACGCAATTTTTGAATTACAGAAGTATGACTTTTAGCAATTGGTCAAAATATATCACAATTATACTGTCAAGTGTGAAAAATGAAGCTATAGCCGTGTCCCATATTTTCTTTTTGAATCCTCTTCAAAGGCATCGATTCTGATTGCATTAACAAATTAAATTCTGCATCCCCTCCACCTAAATTTCTTTCCTTGCAATTTTCCTCTAATAATTTATATCAGACAATGTTAGATTTACACCTTCAATGAATGCATGGTATACAGACATACATTCATGAACGTTTCTCAAATTATGCATATAGCCCTATTAGCATTGATGAATTTTTTCATTGCCAGTTGATAATATCAATTCTATGTAACGTATCTATACATGCACAGTAGATTTTTTTCAACTTGTTCCCATTTGTGACAATAGGGTTCTGTACAACTTTTGTACGTAATAGGCCTGGTATGTTTCATGTTGGATCCAATTAAATCTGATCCTTTTCTCCTTTCAAATGGGTCGCTAAGAGAGTCGCTTCCAGAGTCCAAAGAGCTCGAACCCGGTCCATGACAGAGTCTAGGCTTTTATATACAAAAAAAAAAAAAACAGAGTCAAATTAAGTTGTCTAAAGTAGGGGTGTCAACGAATCGAATCAAGCTCGAATATTAGTTTGATCGAGTTCGAGTTCGACAAAGTGCTTGAGGCTCGAGATCGACGAATATTAATTTTACATGCTCGAATTCGATTCGTAAGGAATTCGTGAGGATCGAGCTCGTGTTCGAAATTGCTCGAGCTCGAGTTCGAACAGTCGCTCGTGTTCGAAATTGCTCGAATTGTGGTCGAGCTCGTGTTCGAAATTGCTCGAATTGCGGTCGAGCTCGAGCTCGAGCTCGAAGGTCCATTAAAATTGTGCTCGTTTAAAGCCTGCTGAATGCTGAACCAAATGATCTACACAAAGATACTCTATATCAACGACATTTTGCAATACAATGAAAGGGGTAAAGAACACAAAAACGTTAATAACTAATACAGATATTTTAAAATGTGTTTGACTGAATCTTGGAGTAGGACTTTTTTATACACCAAGTAACTGCACAAGCTGTTATTGTTAAAATATGTCGTTCAAACTATCTACTCTAGTAATCAATATTTCAAGTAGCACAAAGAGGGACATCAGAGGTATCTTGTTAGTAAGACAAAATCATATTCATCTGATTCCTTTTTAGCCTTGACATTTGTTACATGTTAAGGCTAAAATCATACATCTAATGCCTGGACACAGAACACAAATAAGTCAGTCTGCAATATCCTTAAGCAGAATTTGTCCTTCATTCAGCCTTTTATCTGAACCAAATCACTGAACAGCACTGTCCAAAGTCCAAACTCATCCATATGATTGAGAATCTAAGACAAGCCAGCTTTAAATATCAATTTAAAGCCAAAGCATCAAACTGTCAAAAATTTAGCAGCCTAATGCCAAGTTGTCAACCAATATCCAAATGCATCCATACATATTTTAACATCAAAACCAGCATCCAAATTCAAAGATAAGTCAGACAACCAACATCCACCAAGTCACACAAATAGAAACAACAAAGACAAAGTGTCAACAACTCAACATTCAAGAGAATGTCTTCAACAGGCAATGTCAATTGTCAAGAAATAATCATACTTAAAAAAGTGAAACAAATTTTGCAATTAAAGCAATAAAACAGCAACTTCTTGTCCATTCCACGATAATCCTTTCCAACTTTCCAATTTCAACTGCAAGCCCTATAAAAAAATAATAATTTAAGTAATAAAATAGTAGTGGTAAAATCTAAAACAAGATATTTGAAGAGGAATCGAAGTGTTAAACACAAATAATGTACCTTTCCAATTATCACATTCATTTTATGGGAAGTAGAATCTCTTTTGCTGCCTTCAATTTCTGCAAAATAATAATAATAATAACAATAACAATAAGTAATAAACTAATTTTGTTTCAATAACATGAATTTGAAATAAACTTACTTTTATCTTTTTTTTCACTCCATGAATGTTTCGGCACCAATCTCCGGCACACATAAGCATTTCTACAGTTTCAGGAGCTAGTGAGGCTCTATAAGAGTCAATTACTCTTGTTCCTTGCATTAGAGGAATCTGCCCCTGACATGACTCGATTGGAATAAGATTCAAGTGCGGTTATGGGCCGAGCTGAAAATAAAAGAAATTTTAGCTGATTTTCGAATCAAAAGCTGCACTTGGATGAGAAAAAAGAGCTAATTCTAACTAGTACAACGAATTCCATAACGAGTTCATCCCAGTAGTTGAACATTTTTAACTAATACAGCGAATTCCTATAATACAAGGAAATTTAATAATGAAGATAAAAAAAAATTATACTTAACAAACCTGAAAATAATCAAGAGGGTTAAAGAAGAACTATAGCAGGCATTGCACCAGTCATAGATAATTTTAAGTTGGTTGCTTTTCTTTTTCTTCCAAGAGTTAATAAAGATTGAGAATAAAAACTAGAACGAACTAAAACTAACTTCAATGACCAGAGATTAAAAGCTAATTGAATGATTTTTCCTTTTATATCAGTTAATAGAAGCCTTTTAACAACGAATAAATTTCTTCAAGAAATGTATTAAAGAAAGAACTGATGGAAGTATGAAGTAAAAATTGGTTGTGGAATCTGAACTCTTACTTTAGCAAAAGTTTGAATAATCTAAAACATGTGATTGGGTTAAAATATTACGGATACCATCCCATTTTACTGGACCTCCATTAATTCTCAATACCCAGGAAAAGAGAACAAAGTTTTTCCTACACTCTGTCATGGCAATAGTCTTAAATTCGCTGCTACTTTTATCTCAGAATACTGCCAGTCACAAACACACTCGCGCACTCAACCGTTTTCACATAAACTACAAAAGAACAGGACAACCTTCCCAAAACTTTGAACAAGTTTAAACAGAGGTTTAAAGGAATCATATCAATTGTTGATTATATAGGAGTATGGGAAATTCAAAACTTTTCCCTTCGTTACCATCTGTTGACTTCTACCAGGTTTCCCATTCTGGATGCAGAGTCTTTACTAACTCTGAGCCTCCAGGGTGGAGTAGTAAAGAAGCAAATCTAACTAGACAATAGAAGAGACAAAGCAAAGCTGACAAAAACATTTAAATTTAAAGCTCGCAAAAACATTTAAAGCTCGAGCTCTTCCCTTCGCAAACAGGAAGCAAAACTGTCGGTGGTTTTCTTTTTCTTTCTTCTTTTTTTTTCCAACTACTACCAGTATTTGTGTCGTAATCGCCTTCATTGCTACTGTTTTGCAGCAGAAAACCATTTCCGGGCGTGTTGCTACTGCTAATTTAGTAAAAGAAAACCATTGCTACTCTAATTCAGTAAATATCTTTTGCCGGAAGCGTACAGATTATGAACCCTAGTTATGCGCCTATTTTGCTAAGATTTATTCAGTGAATCATACTCCAGAGATCACAGAATTTAAGCCAAACCTTATAAAATGAAAATGACGAGGTTGCGACGAAGCTGGGACCAGCCAAATTACTTAAGGATAACATCTTACCTGCTGCACGAGCAGCACGACTGCACCTGCTTCAAGATCCAAGGATTCCAAGCTCCCGGTCGCCGCACGCCTGCACCGACTGCACAATCCAAATGGGTGGAGTAGCAACAACAAAATGAAACGGCTGGAGCTAGCAACCCAAATGGGTTTGATTTGAAATTGGAATTAGGGATTGAGGTGAGGAATGGGGATTAAGGAATAGGTAATTAGGGACAGCCGTGCACTGAGGTGAGGAAGAAGAAAGAAGACGGCGTTTTTGGACAGAGATTGAATTGAAGCTCTCGACGGCTTGACCTAATTAGAGTTTGATACTTTGATATGTGAATTTTACTTTTTTTTAGGAATTATCTGGAAAGACACAAGAATACCCCAATTATATTTTAAATTTTAATAGGTAAAACATGTAATTAAGCTTACAACTATATATATCTAAGTAATTTTACAAATATAAAATTATATATATTTAAATATACTTTAAACTCGAAAAGCTCGCGAACCTATCGAACATAGCATTTCTAGGCTCGAATTCGATTCGTTGAAATATTCGAATAGTTCGAGCACGACTCGAGCTCGATTTTATCGAACTCGAGCCGATCTTTTGCTCGAACTGCTTGCGAACTATTCGCGAGCAGCTCGATTCGTTGACACCCCTAGTCTAAAGTACCTAAGGGATTTATGAATTTGGACAACACAAGTGACCAAGTGAAACTTCGTCGGCGTGTCATTAGCCAAACAAATACCAGCAGCATCAAAAGTATACTATCTTGATAAGAAGAAAAAAACAATGGCAGTAATCTGCCGGCGTCAGTAAGATCAGAAATTCCGCTTGGGTCGTCTTTCTCTGGGCTTGTGGGGGGTCTTCACCGCTTAGTAGCAGCGGGTCCAATGGGCTTGGCCCCTGTCGGGGTTTCTATCCCACATCGGCTTTGGGGGGGTTGGGATTTGGGTAGTTAAGTCCCTGGGAGCAATCCAAGAGTTGCCGGCTTTTGGGTTAACTTCTGGGATTAGGTTTAATTAGTCAAATAACGTTTCTCGAAAGAAGATATGACACTTTACAGTTCAAAGTGGTTGAAATTTGACATACTATCTTGTTTCCCTTTATCTGCATAGCTTTATAGTATAGCTTTAGCCAACCTTTTTTTTAAAATCTTTTTCATAAGATTATAAGGACTCTGCAGTAGTGAGAGTAATACACTCACCAAACTAATAATTCACAAATAACAATTCAATTGCAATACATTAGACTTGCAAAAAGTGGGAGAAAAAACTCACGTATAGTGAGACTTGAAGCGTTAATCAACTTTGTTAGCATAATTAAACTAAACTTCTTAATAGTTTATGCTTCCTATTTCAAATTTAGAAATTTTCATATACAGTCAAGTTTTAGTAATTTACTTGTTGTTTGGGTATGGAATAATTATTTGGTAGTTTTTGTCTTAATCGTTTCTTATTCACCAAATCTTGTGTGCTGTATATAAAATTGTGTGATTGTTGTAAAGATAATTCTATCTAAAACTTATGTCGGTTTCAATATGAGAGTTGAATGTGATTCATATTTGTACGATTTATAAAACTTACCCTCTCCCATACGCGCGTGTGTGTGTGTGTGAAATATACTTCCACTCCACTATGTGATTTTGTGTACTAACAAACTTGGCACAATAGTCGAGTTCCATGGAGTGGCAAAACGGTATCCTAACAACTGTGCAACATAAGGCGACCGTTAATAATTTCTCTTTTTAGTTTTAAGGATGATTAACTGTAGGACTTTACCTGTCTCTTAATAGCTCAAACTTGGTAATTTAGATCTTTTATTGGTGCAAAAAAAACTTCAAATAATTTTAGCTTCAGTCAACATGATGGACCAAAATAGATCCTACAACCATAAATCGCTTCTGGGGATACATAGGACTGGTAAGAGGATTGGAGCAGCCTAAACTAGGCTTGGGCCTGAGCTTCATGTTTAACTTTGATAGGCAGGGCTTTATTTAACTTATAGGCAGCGTAAATATAATACTACTTGAATTAAATTTAAATTGAGTTTGGGCTTTATTAGGCTCTGCTCAATTAAATTCAACTTTGATAGGCCTATGTTTGACTCAAAAAATTAAACACACGCACACACACAAAAATTAATAATTTATAATTATATTATATAATACATAAATATTTACAATATATTATTTGTAATTACATATTTTTATTTTGAGTTTGGGCCCAACCTAAGAGAGGCTTGAAACGCTAATGTAGTTTTTGAGATGAAGATGAACCTCATAATATAAACTCAAAATCTGGAAGGCTGAAAGGTCTATTTCTTTGTGAACTGAGTTTAGACTAGATTTGAGCGCAAATGTTTGATAAAGCTTGTAAGCTCTATTATTTTGAAGTTTGAGATCAATTTATTATTCAAATAACTCGAACTCGAACTCAAATTTCGCAAAATCGACCTAGAGTCCAGCACCAACAAGCACAGTTCATTTACGCCCGTACATTTTACTCGACTTTTGGGATTTTTTTTTTTTTTTCGACACAGGGGTGTCCGGGTCAATCCTTACGGGGCCCGACTAATCCCCTGCGGCCCAGGCCCGACGCCCCAACCCGGTCCGAACACGTTAAGTGCGGGGAGGAATCCAGCGTAGCGAAGACTCGAACTTGTGATCTCAAGGGTCACTGGTAAGAGGCGCTGCCGCTGGACCATTCATGCGAAGGCTCGACTTTTGGGACTTCGAAAGTGAGAAACGTTCTTAACGACCTTTTATTTTGCGAAAAGAGAAAGCATCGCGTGGGGTTCGATTTCTCAAGTTGATCAAACCCATGTTTATGACGCCAGTTGACTAATCTCTTCCCCTATTTGACTAAGAAAAAGAACACGCTGATCTAGTGTGAAACTCATTTTTTTATTCTCGTAGCACGGAGTCGGCAAAAGTTGGCGCGATTCGTCTCTAATCTTAGCCAACCCGTCAATTTGGGCAGCCACAAAAGGTATAAAAACATCATCATTTCTGGAAGCATTTTTCTCCGTGTGTGTTCGTTTGTTTTATGTTTATTATTTTGTTGAAAAACAAATAAGTCGAAGATGCATTTTCCATTCTGGGATTCTGGCAGTGTATCAATAAATAGCTCTCAAGCTCAGCTGCTTCCGTTGTCAATATTGCTGCAGATGCTGTATGAAAAAGGAGAAAAAGGAAAATTTGTAAAATTTCTTTTTTAATTAATAATGCTGGAGATTTTATATCATTCTAGGATACTCAAGATAAAGGATTGGGATAATTTCAGAAAACTCCCCTGAGGTTTCTAACAATTTCATTAAGTTCCTCTGAGGTTTGAAAAATTACACCTACCTCCCTTGATTTGATAGTTTTAGTAAAAAAAACCTTAAAATAATATTGACTTGGTTAAATTTTTAAATAAATACTCAAAAATGCCTTTGTGTACTGAGTTTTAATTTACTTTCCTATCCAATTATAAAATTATCTAGTGTAATTATAAGGAAAAGATGCCAAATCTTTCATGTACATACCTACTATTTGATAAATAACTATAATAATAATAATTTTATCGCTATGATAGGATACTTTTTATGGTATTTTATTATGGATTTAGATTTATAAGATAGAAAAGAAAATGTCAAAATAATTGATTTAGAGCTTATGAATTTTTCGAGTAGTGGGATTATCATAATTTAGTAGTGATTGTGGGCTATTTGTTTTTGATTTATTGTTAATTTTAATACCAAAAAATAGAAAACAAAGATTAGCAAAAAACATTGTATTACGTATAAAGTTAACTCATAAAAAAAATCACTAGTTCAACATTTGGTTACAATAGAAACTAGAGATAATAGTGGTAGTTCTACAGTTTTATTGGTAAAAAATTAAAATAAAAAATAATAAGAAGTAAAAGAATGAAAAAAATAATTTTAAAAGTCATTCTAAGTATAAGTATATCAAACAAGGGAATTGCATTAAAATATTTAAGGGTAGTATTTTTATTTTAAATGATAAAAGAGGTATGTGTAATTTTAAAAATCTCGAGGGAGCTGAATGAAATTGTTAAAAACCTCAAGGGAGGTTTCTGAAATTATCCCTAAAGGATTTTGTGTAATACGATTGTGGGCGGGATTCAGGGAGGGTAAAACACTTAACACCTAATTATTGAAGGCGGCAAGATTAAGCTTCCTAAAATGTGATATCAAGTTGTTGCACTTTTAGCGACTATTTGATTACTTGTTGGACCCATCTACTTAAATAAGATAATACCTAAAAATATGGAAGTAAGTTTCCCATCTAAAATAGTAAGTTAACCTTAATAGATTAGTAATTTTTATACCTCAAAAGGTAAGTTGGAATAAAGATTAAACTTACTTTTTAAATAAATAAATTACTACTTCATATCCCAAACTTACTTTTTAGAGAGTAAGTTTAGTTCAAGTAACAGTAAGTTTTTATACATAAATAGTAATTATTACTAATAACATGGTAAATTTGATTAATGATCAAAACTTACTGATTTTTGGAATACATGTACAATTTTACATTAAAAAATTATCTCAAACTAGCATTAGGAAGTTTATTTGAAATAATGATAAGATGTTTTATTAATGATTAAAACTTAGTACCTTAATTAGTAAGTACTCATAATATACCTATATAATAAATGATTATAGGTATAATTTAAAATTTTTTTGTATTTATATATTTTAAAATACTATGAACAGTAGTTTCACTTTTCAGATAACCTTGTAAAATATCTAATAAAATTTTGTCATATTATAAATTTTTAATCATTTTCATTTTTGAAAAGTTTGAAAGTTTGGATAACAATAACAACAAATCTTCCTAGTTATATATAGAATATCACTTGTTTATATATCACAATTTTTATAATTTAACACCTATGAATATAATAAGATGATAAAGTTTTAATAAATTTACATCTGGGACACAAGAATTAATAAGAGTTAAAGCCCAAACAAAATGAGAAATAGTATAACAATAAAAATGACAAAATTAGTATAAATTAAATAAGAAAATCAGTATGATCTGGACTTTTTTCCTTGGGAGATTGTTCATAAAAATAAGATCCAACAATTAAATGAAAATCACTTGCACATATAATACAAGTTTAATTGTTAGTATTTCTTGTGTCCCAGACAATAAATATATCAAAACTTTATCATCTTATTATATTAATAGGTTTTAAATTATAGAAATTACATAGATAAGTGATATTCCATATATAACTAGGAAGATGTGTTGTTATTAATATCCAAACTTTTAAACTTTTCAAAAATTATTCAAAATTATAATATGACAAAATTTTATTATTTTATAAGGTTATGTGAAAGGTTAAAATATTTTTTATAGTATTTTAAAATATATAAATATAAAAATTTTTAAATTATACATATAATCATGTATTTTACAAGTATATTACGAGTACTTACTAACTAAGGTACTAAGTTTTAATCATTAATGAAACATTTTATTGTTATTTCAAATAAACTTCCTAGTATTGGTTTGGTATAAGTTTTTAAAGCAAAATAGTACATTTGTGCCCTAAATTAGTAAGTTTTGGTCATTAATCAAATTTTCTATGTTATAAGTAAGATTTACTATTTATGTATAAAAACTTACTATTACTTGAACTAAACTTACTCTCTCAAAAGTATGTTTGGGATATAAAATAGTAATTTATCTCTTTAAAAAGTAAGTTTCATATTTATTCCAATTTATCTTTTGAGACACAAAAGTTACTAATTATCACGGTTAATTTACTATTTTAGATGAGAAACTTACTTTCTTATTTTTAGGCATTATTCTATTTAGGTGGATAGGTCCAACAGGTAATCAAATTGTCAATAAAAATATAATAACCTGTTATATCAGGTAACAACTATTTAGTTACCATAACGATAGTTACTACAACATTTTCCTATGAAACATATTGAAAGAGATTGAAGTGGGAATGATGGGAATTAGTCGTAAAGACGATTTGATTAGTGAAGGGTAGTTTTGGCTTTCACTTCGCAACTGCTTAATGGTGCATGGACAAATTAACAACTAATAATGGTATTCGTTTTTTTTTTTTTTTGGGGGTTTCATTTAGAGCATGGGGCGCTATGAATGAATCTTGTAACAAATCTTGAATGTTAATTACTACAACTACATGCTTACTCATTCACCATAAGTTCAATTTATTACTTTTTTGAATAAAGATTACAACGAATCTCTGGGAGAAAAAAGTAAGAGATTAGCAACAATGCATTATCGGTTAAAGAAGAAATTAGTAAGACGTGGGTGCTGCAAAGTTTACCTGATAAGGAGATTAATCCCTTGAGTCGAGTCAAATAAACGCCAGAGTGTGAACTCTTGTTAGTCCCATTACCTTCGACCTCACGAATAAATGATTACAAAGTTTATAACAATGTGCTGAGATACGTGGGAACATTATTTTATACTGCGCCAACCGGCGGACCAGTTTTCATCCTTGTATAACTTAATGGTACTATGTTAGTGACAATCTCCAAATTAGACTTGAGGTACAGACGGCTGTCAAGTTTTTGTTGATTTTTGTTCAATTTCACAAGATCTACATTTATTTTTTCAGAATGCAACTCATTATGAATCCAAAATAAATATAAAATAAAAGTTTGTGGGTCTTATACATGACATTAAAAATGATGTACCTATGCAATGATTTCAACCTTACATTTTTTTTTTTGCCAATTTTGACCATGAACTTTTCAGGAACGGTCGCTGCCTCGAAACTCTCGAAATTAGTCAAGTAGGTTGTAATATACTCCCAGAAATTTTTTAACAATGAATTTGCAAAATCGTGTCAATGTGTAAATCAAATCATGTTGAGCGATATTAAGTAATTCATTAATAAAATTTACTTTTTATGCTAAAAGAAAAACATTTATCGATGTGTAATCTCAAGAGTTGAGACTGGACATTACACCAAATCCGATCGCAATCGCAAATGTTGCCGACGACACACTAAGCAATCTTATGCACTCCAAAAACTCGTGAGAAAAAGACATCCTTGAGTGCCCTGCAACAATGACCAGGTGCCTATAAGATACTGACGTCACAGGATGGTATTCTAGTTTGTCTCGCTATAATTATTTTCTTAAAAAAGAACGGATGCAGTATAAATAAATTCTTTTCTATTTGACATAAGAGATGGCTAGGCTCCCTCAAAGATTAACTACCAATTTATATCAATTTGTCCTTTGTTCATTTATTGACCATTATTTCTTCTTTTGTTCTCCTGAGTGGGAAAGGAGAATTTTCGGAAAATGACACTTGATCTTTGTTTTCTGAGCATGTTTTTAGAAAAGTAGATGAAATATTGGAAATCAAACTTTACCTAACAACATCGAAGTTTTTCGCTGGATTGATGTCTAAGGCCTGTCCCAGTGGGCTAGTCAACTAGGAATCTTCAACAATGTGTTTCAGCTTCCAGGTCAATCTTTGTAACTCGTTATAAAATTCCCCTAAATCTCCTGCCGGGGAGGCCTGCACAAAAACTGCTTTCTTGATTCTACTGGCACGTATACAATATCTGATTCTTTAAACTGATTTGATTTCTTTATAGATGTATGTCAGTAACAATCCAGGCTCCGAAATGGGACAGGATTTCAGGAGGTTCAGACATGTCTACTTCTGGTGTTACTTGTGCATGATTTATTGCTTCTGTTTTCTTGGCTTTTCTACTGACAGGATTTCATCAGGGCATCCAGTCAAAGATGGAGATGTGATTGTTTCTGCTGGCAAGAAGTTTGCCTTGGGGTTCTTCCGCTCCGGAAATCCAGATTTAAGGTATGTTGGCATATGGTTTTACGGAATTCCAGAACAGACAATTGTATGGGTTGCAAATAGAGACAAGCCTATTCATGGTCTTGGAGGAACTTTGACCGTGGGAAATCATGGTAATTTAGTCATTTTGGATGCTAATGGTGATTCGATCTGGTCGACAAATGTTGCAGCTGCATCAAGAAATTCTACTGCAATTCTTGAAGATTCTGGTAATCTAATTCTGTTGACTAATCACAGGAAGCTTTATACTAAGAAGCCATCGTGGCAGAGTTTTGATAATCCAACAGACACTTTTTTGCCTGAGATGCAATTCTACTTTAATGTCTCAGCTGGGGAGAACCGTTTTTTCACTTCTTGGAGAAGTGCGAATGATCCTTCGCTGGGCAATTACTCAATGGGCATTGATCCTCGTGGATCGCCACAAATACTAATATGGGAAGGAAGGAACCGGCATTGGAGAAGTGGGTACTGGAATGGACTGATATTCACCGGTATTCCGAGTATGACGGCTATCTACTTGTATGGCTTTAAGCTTATCAACGAGGGGAATGGGAGGTTGCATTTCACTTATACCCCGTCTAATAGTTCAGACTTGATAAAATTCCAGCTACTCTGGAATGGCACTGAGGAGCAAAGAACTTGGGATACTGGTTTGAAGGAGTGGAGTTTAATACAATTACAGCCTGTAAATCAGTGCGAGCTGTACAACAGGTGTGGACCATTCGGGGTTTGTGATGTTAGGAATTCACCGATATGCACTTGTTTGAAAGGGTACGTGCCTAAGGACAATGATCAGTGGAACATTGGGAATTGGTCAGGTGGATGCATTAGGAGGACACAGCTACAATGCGAGACAAATGGGGGGCGAGGAGTTGGGGAAAGTGGGGAAAGAGATGGATTTCTAGAAGTTAAGGATTTAAAATTGCCAGACTTCGTAGATTATGTGGGTTCAGAAAATGTTCAAGAATGCCGAAATAAGTGTTTGTATAATTGTTCATGCATTGCCTTCTCCTTTGCAAGTGGTATCAGCTGCATGATTTGGAGCAAAGACTTGGTTGACATTCAGCAGTTTCAGTATGGAGGGAACACTGTGTTTCTCCGTCTTGCTCATTCTGAGCTAGGTAATGTTTCCAATCGATTTCACTAGCACAATATGCAGAAATTTTCTTCGCTGTTTACAATTTTAGGCTTTTCTTAAGACATTTTGTAATTAGGATACGCTGCCTAAATCCTCAACTCATTGATGTGAAAAATGGTTAAACTCAAACTTTTTTCAAAGGGAAGAGTGGTATTTGTCCCTTTCCAGTGTCTAGGCCTGCTCTTATCCCAGATTTTGATCCTAAAAGTCATCCGTTTTATAGAAAATATGTTGCCAAAGTGGTGACATAAATGTTAACATGTCTATCAGGTTTAAACAAGTGGTGGAGATAGCAGAATGTCGTATAGACAACAGGATTCATTAATAGTTTATAAATATGCATGACAGATTCAATGATCCTCCAACATTACTTTTTTGTTGGTCATTATCAGAGGGAAGCAAGCACATGGAATAAGAATCCAAGTCATGAATGAGTATTTAAGAACAAATAGCGATCCTTCTGAAATTTTTGAAATTTAAGAGACAATAAGTAACACAAGATTTCACTCAGTCAAATTCTGCTTGAATGGACCTCTTTTGAAAACAGGTGACACGAGAAAGGTAACAAAACTACTTCTAGTAGCAACTGTTGTGGTGGGAGTGCTCTTTCTGGGTGTGTCAATCTGGCTGCTTTGGAGGCGCAAAGACAAACTGCAAGGTTTATTCCCTAAAAGCTAATCACTCAGGTTACATGGCTTTATCACCCATAACAGTCATATGACATTTTGGTGTCTGCATAATTATCTGCAGAAGTTTTCAAATCAGCGAAGCAGAGAGAGAGATTTCCAGAAACTCATCCAATCCAGAGTGGAGAACTTTCAAGGGATTTTTCAGGACCGGATGATCTTAGTGTCGAAGGGCAGCAATGTTCTGGGAAAGAATTAACGTATTTCACTTTCAGTAGCGTGGCAGCAGCTACAAACAATTTTTCAGACATAAACAAGCTAGGACAAGGAGGATTTGGCCATGTCTATAAAGTATAGTGCTCACCACATTAGATATATTATATTAGATTGTGACTAGAGATATAAAAGTATCTTGTATCTTGTCTTGATTAAACATGCTTATTCTTCCGCTTACATTCAGGGCAAGCTACCAGGGGGCCAAGATATTGCTGTCAAGAGGCTTTCAAGAAAATCTGGACAAGGGTTGGAGGAATTCAAGAATGAGGTCATGCTAATTGCCAGGTTACAGCACAGAAATCTTGTTAGACTTTTGGGCTGCTGCATTGAAGGAGAGGAGAAAATTCTACTTTACGAGTACATGCCCAACAAAAGCCTAGACTCATTTCTTTTTGGTAAGTGGTCTAGTTTCCTGTTGGTTGCTTAAGTCTTCGTCTATAGGCCATTTATTAATTCTGCAATGGATATTCTTTTCAAGAATATGAAAGAACATGTAAATGCCTACCTTTACACCGTCAAGTACATGTATTTGATATTTATGTCAACGACTTCCTGTTTTCATGCACAAATGTACATCAGACCCTGTAAAACAAAATCAACTAGACTGGAGAACTCGTTTCCTCATAATTGAAGGCATTGCAAGAGGTCTCCTGTATCTTCATCGAGATTCAAGACTCAGAATAATTCACAGGGACTTAAAGGCCAGCAATATTTTGTTGGATGGAGAAATGAATCCAAAGATTTCAGATTTTGGCATGGCCAGAATATTTGGAGGGAACCAAAATGAAGCAAACACAAACAGGGTTGTGGGAACATAGTAAGTACAAACACTTCCATCCATCGTTTTCCTTATTAGAAATGATATTGGTCTTACTTGAAACCTCTTGCTTTCAATTAAGTGGCTACATGGCTCCCGAATATGCGATGGAAGGTCTTTTTTCAGTGAAGTCTGATGTCTACAGCTTTGGCATATTGCTTTTAGAGATTGTAAGTGGCCGGAGAAACACCAGCTTCCGCTCAGCTGAGCACTCAAATATCATTGGATATGTAAGCCTGTACCATAGTCTCTGTGTCTTCAACAATTGATCCTCAGGGTTATAATAATAATTAGTAGTGTGGAAATCTGATTAGAGAGGCCTTTCCTTTTTCTCTTCTGTATTGTTCCAGGCATGGGATCTTTGGGACAGGGGCAAGGCAATAGACTTGCTGGATCCTTCAATTGCAGATACATGTTCCCCTAATGAAGTGTTCAGATGCATCCATATAGGCATGCTCTGTGTGCAAGATTCAGCATCTCATAGACCAAATATGTCAGCTGTGGTATTGATGTTGGAGAGCGAAAATGCAAATTTGCCCATGCCAAAACAGCCTACGTTTACGTCAATGAGAAGATCTCTAGACGTGGATGCTATGTGGAATGAAATTCATGATGTTGTAACCTCAAACAATGTAACCCTCAGTGCAATCCTTGGCAGATAGTTTTCATCTCACTGCTGCTTCAGTTTTACATTTGCAGCAGCCAGCAGCATCTTTACACCGTTAACAGACATATTTTGAGAACATTTTGCCATTTGTTGTTTGGTAATTATCAGTGCCAAAGGTCAGGACTCAGGACACGCCATGCTCTCTCTGCAGTCTGTCATGGTGATGAGCAGGGCCTCCTAATGAATCCTGCAACCCGAATAATTGAAGTTACGACTCAAGCTCATGGGACTATTTCTTTCAGAAAATGAAAAAAAAATTTTTTGGTCATATGCTACAGCATAATTTGGCTTCCTCGATAGCAGGTTGACATCAACACTTCTATTAACAGCAGAGAAAATTCTGATTGGGAGGGGTATAGGGGGGCAATTACCATACAATGCGTATCATTAAATACTTCGAAAATCAAGCTTTACTCAGAATCAGAGCTGATGATCAAGGAGGAGGAGAAAAACTTCCAAACCATAATATCATGCTTTTACCTAAATTGGTTAGCAAAGAAAAAGAAATCAATTCTCTGAGGGTACAGTGGCATATGACACATTGATTGATGTTGTTGTATTGAACTGCTCCTAAGAGTTGTAATCAACAGCCTTAAGGACTCTGAATTACTTAATGTTGCAGAAGTTTGACGAAGTAGCTATTAACTAGCGTGCGTCACCCGAACTAATCGGGTCAAACTTACTAGAAGCCCCCATGTTATTTTCTCTATTGCCACTTGATTGTTCTTAAGGTTTCAAAGCAATTCATATGACTCCTTTGTTCGTAATTTTATGAACAGACAAAATTCAACAAAAAGCAGCCACCTTAACGGTGGCAGAGCCGCACTGCGTTGAGGGTGGGCAATTTTCCCCTCCTTAACTTTACAAAATTTAAAAAATAGCCTCAAAACTATTAAAAATTCTTATGTTTTTTTTTTATCATAATTACACCCCCTTAATTTTGGAAAATATCCTTTTCTCTTTACATTGCCTCACTGTATTATAAGAAATCCTCATTCTCCTCACATGATCTCCCTAAACAACCAATTTCTTTTAGACATTCTCTTTTACAGCACAAATCATTTAAAGCTATTAAAACACAAAATTAATTACTACTCGAATAAGAAATAACTTCAATACTTTTACAACACAAAAAAGCTCAAAATAATACATAAGTTTTAATCAAATTTTTCTTTGCACAATAATAACATCATGTTAGGTCTATAATACTGTCTCCACTAGCCATAGGTCCTTGTTTCGCCAATACTTCTTAACATCCTTAGTTGAAATGTTATTGTTATTGTTACTTTAGTTTTTTTTTTTAATATATATATTACTATTACTTTAGTACTAAACTTAGTGAAGAGCTAATCACTTTGTGTAGACATCAAAAATTTGATAATTTATTTATTTATTATTTTTTTAGTAAAATCATTTTTCTTTTGTTTTGTTTGGAAAATGAAAAAAAAAATATATGGAATTTTCAAAATCAGTTAAAATACTCAAGGTTCATTTGTTTTAACCCAACCAAATTCCCCCCAAATCCAAACAAAACCCAAGCCAAAAGTTAAACAAAGCCCAAACAAAAACTTCATAAAAACCCAAACAAAACCAACAAAACCTGGAAGAAAAAGAAAACAAAAAGAGGCCCATCAGCCCATTTCTTTGTTTTTTCACTTAAAAAAAAAAAAAAAATCTCACGCAGCAACGAGGAAGGCTAGATTTTTGCTTTTTTTTTGGCAACCAAAATTCCTTTTTGCTTCTTGTTTTCTTTCCCTGAAAGTTTAGCAAATACTTGGGACACCTAATCACCCACAATCCAAAATCAAATGGACCAAATATGGCCACAAAACCCTGGTTTCATCTCAACTATTATTCTTAGGGTTTTAATTGGTTTTATTTCATTTAAAAGGCTAAGGGAGATTATTTAGGGAGGGGGAGAGGAAAAAGGAAAAAATTTACCCGCCATAGGATCTAGGAGAGAGGAAAAAGCAAGAAAAAAAAAAAGAAAAATTTTCGCCTGCAAAAATTCTGGAAAAAGCTGGTGAACCAGCCATGTTTGGAGGGGCTTTTCTCCTTCGTTATAGATCGGATTTGAGTGATTTTTCTTTCTGAATTTTGGTGAAACAGATTGAAATAACTTTCGTGTTGAAATATTTCGCTGAAAACCATCCTAAACCCTTCAAATCTCGGCCCAAACTTCGCTCATCAAAACATTTTTCTGCAAAAATTGAGCCAGGGCTGACCGAACATTCCTATTTGTCTGCGCTTTCCGAATTCATCGGACCTCCGTTTGGCCAAATCCTTGTTATTTCACCATCTAAGATTGTATTAGAGAAACTTTTATTTTGAACATTCCCTGAAAAAACATCTGAAAACCCCTCTAATTTGAGCTTGAAATTGCATCTTCATCAGCACTTGGACCACTGCAGCAACAACTTGCTTGGTTCCTTTTCCGAATTTGGGAGCTCTTTTTTTTGAGTTTCTCCACGTTGGTTCGAGTCCTCAAACATATTTAGGTAATTATAATCCTTTCTCTCAGTGGATTTAACATTTTTTATGAGATTTTAAGCCATTACATGAGTTTTTATGAGTTTTGCGCCTTAGATCTCATTTTTCTCATGATTTATAGTGTTTGATGGTGCTGTTTGATATTCAAATAAATTCATGAGATCATGGGAAGCATGTATATGAAAATATCCGGTCTCAAAAGTTAGAAAAAGGACTTCCGGCGATATACCGGGAACTCTGGCCGGAATATTTCCAGTTCCCGGCGTTGACGCACCAAAAATATTCATACTCGCCGGAAAATTCTTGATATTTTCTCTTCTATTTTTTCTCCAATTATTTTTTTTTGTCCTATTATGTTTGATCCATTAAGATGTAAAATTGGGTATGTTTTTGGGTTTGGAAACCGGGCCAAGACTCCATATGGGTTATGAAGCTTAGGCCCAACATTTCTTTTGTTAGATTTGGTTTTCAAAAATGATGGGCGGGTCCTTTTCTGACTTGGGCCGAAGAGATTTTCAGCCTAAAATAAAACAAAGATGGCCCAATAATGTTTTCTTAAGAAATCAGAGAGAAATTTTACAATCAGGCCCCTTTTCTTTTAAGTAATTTTATTTTATCCCTATAATTTCGAATTCCTTTCAATTAGGTCCTTACTTTAATTTCATTTTGGTCGCTAAACTTTATCTTTTATTCAATTTTGCCTTTATTTTTCAAAAATTATAATTTGACCCTAAAAGCTTTTCAAATTTTGCAATTAGGTCTCTAATGGTTTTGATTTCTCAAGTATGATTGTTTATCTTCTTTTATTGTTAAGCATACTTCATTTAAATGTATTTAATGAGTAAATTTTAGGGATTTTATGTTCATTCATATTTCTTTGAAATAAATAAAGTGAATTTGCTATATTATTTACATTTTCTTTTAAATTGTTAATTAAATTAGTGTATTGACTATTTTATTGGTTTTGGAATATAAATAGGACAAATTCTACCTCATTTAAGCACTACTTCAAGAGAGGTCCTTCTATTATTATTTTAAGTTTTTTTATGTGCTTCTATGTTTTTTTTTAATGTATGATTGCATGTTTTGAATGTTTTTTCTTTCATTTACTCATTTTATCCATATAAGTTTCATTCGTTTTTTTTTTTTTTGATGATTATTTGGGAGGTGTTTAAATGCCAAATTGTAATAAATAGGTGTCCAAGAAATGTATTTAGTTAGACCATGTAATAGATAGATATTATTTTTGTCAAAAATATAATTAATTAGATAAATATAATAGATAGGTTTATTATTTCTAAAAATTTCCCTTCTAAATTGTAGTTAGAGTTCCCAATGTAATAGTTAGTTGTTATTTACTTGCATGTTTGTCTGCTTATGTGCTTATGTGTTTATTCGCTTTCTCTAAAGTTTTACATCTAGATATTATGTCTATGTACTATGTACTCTACATGTTCTATATATTTTATATGTTTATTTGCTTTAATTATATTTTATATGTTTTGTTTATTTTATAATAAATGCATAACGTTATCACACTAGTCCAATGCTAATTGTGGTTTTTCTTCCCGATTTCTTACTTGTCCAACACTAGTGAGAACTTGTAGAAATGTGTTAGTTCAATACTAGACCCTTTACGCCGTTTTCGCGCTAAATTCATACCTTGTGTGACATTTATTGCATCTCATGTATTTTTTTCTATTTCAATTTGCATGACGTTTCTCCCATTATTATTCCCTTACCCTCTGTATGTTTGGACCATATTATTTAGAATTGTATTTTATTTTAAGAAATTAGAAGTAAGCTAATCCATTTGGTTAACTAAATTAGGAGAGTCGTCCTTTGAATATGGAAACTGAGCGAGTATGCCTTTTACCCTTATCACGCTATTACTCCTTTATAAAGAGGAAAATTGAGTCATAAATTTCAATTTTCCATACTCGTCATGATGCATTTCCTTTTTATAGATCATGTATATTTATCTAAATATTATAATTTCCTTTTTTGAGTTTTATCTTTTGCATATTTTGTGATCTCTTCGAAAAATCATTCTTAGGCATCACAATTAATGTGATTGGTACTAATTAAATTTTGAAGAAACATTTTGGCCCTTCCAATATCCCTTAAGTTTAGACTTGCATCCATATAGAAACATCCAAAATGTGATAAATTTTATAGGTTAGACTAGGAAAATTTTCGACTAAATTTTGCAATTGACTTTGGTTAGGTTGAAAGGTGCCTTAGATCAAATCTTTGCTTTTTCTTTCTTCAAACATGACTCCCTAATTTTTTTCTTTTGTTTTCAAATACCTGAAGTCATCTAAAAGGGTTTTTATTATTTTCTCATTTAAAATATATTTTGGGTGATTTGGTACACCTAAACTTAATATGAAGTGGCAACTTCTATTTTTTCTTAAAAAACCCCCTTTAGACTATTGCGTGAGTCCAAACCGTCGCATTTTCTAAATTCTATTTAAGACCCTTTTTCTTTATTTATTTCTAAAGTAAAAAAATTTAAAACACCTTTTTTCTATTTTTCAAAAATGGGACGCGAAAACTTTGCATAAAATCATAAAAAAAATTATGAAAATATATGCGAAACAACCGAATAGTCAAGTGGGTATTATAATATTAGCACACGCAATTTTAGAAAACATTTGGATCAATCGCCATAATTGCACTTGCTTTTCGTCTATTTTTCACTTTCCACAAAATTACAAGAGGTTATTTGAATAGCTTTGAACGTTAAAAGGGTCATGTGATAATATAAAAACACCACCGCTAGCAAATAATAATTTATCCTATATTTTGTATTATCTGTTGACTGGAAGTCTGAACCCATTTTCTGCCATTGGAGTCTTTGGAGATCGATAAAACGACTGGACTGTTGAACAACAAAATTAAGACTGCGTTTCGACTTGTTACCTTTTAGCAGTCCAACTTTGATAATGCTAAAGGAAACATCCGTTATTTCTGAAAATTAAAGGCCACGTCGTATTGGTCAACTGGCAATATTGCTCGTAAATTGTCCGCTTGTTTCCCCTTCTCTTCTTTGCTGTTCTTTCTTCTGTGGTTCTCTTCCGAGTTCCATCATCAGAAAATATCTAAACATACAGACACATACGGATAATATGCATATCTGTACATATATAGATACTTATATTTGTGCTCTAACATTTCTGCAGATTTGCTAGAAGTTGAAGTATTGGTCGACTTAAAGCTTTTTCATGTTTTTGCTTTGAATGGAACGAGTGCAGTTGCTTAGGAACTTGAGGTAACATTATCTGGGAAGGAATTGAGTCAAATCATGGTTATTGACATAACAACAGAATTAGACTGGAAGATGATATCCGATTAAGCCACCTTGCCCTGTCCGTAAGGGAATGAAAAAGTCAAGTTCGTTGTCTATCAGGTTGAAGTCGGGCGAAAGAAGAAGAGAAGAAGAAGAAAGGGGTCCTAAATAGCTCCTTTGCCCTAGAGAGACAGCACAGGGAACAGAGAGCACAGTTAATGGAGAAGTACAGGGATATCTTTAGCTTATCATTTCCTGTGCTTTTTAACATCCTCTTCATTTTACCGGCATGTTGTGCATCAAATGACACCATAACTCCATCCCAACCACTCAAGGTTGGACAAACTCTAATCTCTGCTGGGCAAATCTTTGAACTAGGATTCTTCAGTCCAGATAATTCAAGTGGATTGTATGTTGGAATCTGGTACAAGATTGGTCCTGATCGTAGAATTGTTTGGGTTGCAAACAGAGGAAACGCACTCTTAGCTAGTGACTTGGCTTCAAGGCTGATAATCAGCAGTGATGGGAATCTAAAGGTTGAAGATGGAAAGCAAAACAGTGTCTGGTCAACAAATGTTTCTGTCCCATCAAATGGCTCTATAGCGGTGCTTCAAGATGATGGGGACTTCATCCTTAAAGATAACCTTTTAGGGGCGACTCTATGGGAAAGCTTTTCTGATCCCTCTGATACACTTATAGCAACCATGCCACTTGGATGTTGCAGCAGGAGTGGACAGAAATTGTTCTTGACAGCTTGGCAAAGTGAGAACGATCCAGCA
Organism: Coffea arabica; assembly: GCF_036785885.1. Classification (NCBI taxonomy): domain Eukaryota; kingdom Viridiplantae; phylum Streptophyta; class Magnoliopsida; order Gentianales; family Rubiaceae; genus Coffea; species Coffea arabica. Next base: position 10,418,419 of record NC_092313.1, on the reverse strand, counting down.
CCTGGAAAGTTTGTTGTTGGACTTTCAGATGACAAACCAGCACAGCTTTTCACATGGAATGGTACAAAACCATACTGGAGATCAGGTCCATGGGATGGATGGAAGTTCATTGGTGCAGTAGTTAAGGATTATGGGTATGGAAATGAAGTAAGTCTGACTCAAAACAATCAGAGGGGAACACCATCTCTGACTTTCAACCTTTTCAACAAGCCATACATTTCAAATTTGGTTATTTCACCAATAGGTGTGATGGAGGTACTGCATAAGGAAGGACAAAATGAACCATGGAAGGTGCAATGGGCATCAATTCAAACTCCATGCGATGTATATGGAGCTTGTGGACCCTTCAGTGCTTGTAGCAGCAGTGGATCTCCAACTTGTGAGTGCCTAAAAGGGTTCTTTCCGTTGTCAAATGAGGAATGGAGTAAGGGAAATTGGACAAGTGGATGTTTGCGGCGTACAGAGTTGATGTGCAGTACGAACAGTAGCAACTTAACATCTAAAGCATCTAAACCGGATGGCTTCTGGAGGCTCATTCAGATGAAATTACCAGATCATCATCTGTTTCTTTACAATGAAGATGCCCAAGGGTGTAGCCAATGGTGCCTGAGTAACTGCTCTTGTTTGGCATATGCATATCCAGATGGAATCGGGTGTGTCGTTTGGGTAACAGATCTTGTGGACATTCGGCAATTGTCGTACGGTGGAGAGGATCTATATCTTCGGGTCGCTAATTCAGAGCTAGGTAACTGAGGTCTAGTCTGGACTTTTACTGCATAATACGGCTTTCCCATTCTTCACAATTTGTTTTATGTAATTTTCAGGAGTAAAAAGAAGATATACCAAGGTCATCATCAGCTGCGTAGCTATAGCAATCGGCTTCCTCTTGGTCGTGTCAATATGTTGTGTTCAAAGATGGAATGCAAAGAGAAGAGGTAAACATGTTTATCAATTAATCTCAGCATGTTCCGAGCTATTCTGGCAACATACTGCCAGCAATGCACTGCAAACTAATATATTTGATCATTGACCTGCAAATCAGTATCAAAGACAGACTTAACCTCCCCTTCCCCAGCCAGAAATCTAACCATTCCCTTCCGAATCTCAAGCAAACTGATGTCAACAACTCAGGAAAAGTTAATCATTGCTGCTCTTTTATGCAATTATCATTAAAATTTCAGCAGTTATGCATACAGACACACATCTCAATGAACAAAATTCAGAGACAAGAAATTGGTGCACGATAAAGGGCTTCAGAAAAAACTGCAGAGTGGTCGGTCTCCTTCTGTCCGGGAATAGGGGTACTTTGAGAGAGACTACACGAGAGGGTATCAAGGAAGGACCTGCCTCAGCCAGGGGGTCCTCGTTGGAGCTTTCGATGATCGATATTAATGTGATAAAAATAGCTACCAACAACTTCAGTGAAGCTAAGAAGTTAGGTGAAGGAGGATTTGGCGCAGTTTACAAGGTAATTATCATTCCAAGCATCTGACCAAGTGTCTGGACATTTAAAATTAGCCTAAGGCATGAATAAAACTGATCAGTAATTTGTGAAGCTGAATTCCATGTAGGGGAAATTAGAAGATGGACAGCAAATAGCTGTGAAAAGGCTTTCAAGTCACGCAGGGCAAGGCATGGAGGAGTTCAAGAATGAGGTCATACTGGTATCTAAACTTCAGCACAGGAACCTTGTAAGGCTGCTCGGTTGCTGCATTCAAGGAGAAGAAAAGATAGTAATTCTTGAATACCTGAAAAATAGAAGCTTGGACACATTCCTCTTCGGTACATATTCTTCTATTGCCTCACTGAAATATTTTCAACTTAAAGTTTCTCTTGGCATTTCTAACTTTAGGCTAGCAACTACAATGGTCAGTCGAGTCTCGATCGTTTAAAATTGCTGTGATTGTATGAACATTAAACAAGTGTAGACGATCACAAAACAAAAAAAGTGAAGTAACCTCAAGCACTTCCTGAATCCCAGGGTGGAGCCACCTTATAGTGGTGCACCATCTCGACTTTCAAGGGTCAGAATTATAGAGCTAGCAGAGTTCTTATGTCGTCAGTTTCTTCGTATATGCACTCCCTCCCTAGATTTTCCCAAAACTTATAATGGGATTTTACATTATTGGTCATGATTCCTCAATTCCCCATCCCCTGCCTTGAGGTTCTGACTCAACCGATATCAAGGCCCCATCCAAGCTTGATTTCTACTCGTGTATTCTACTACTATTGTTGTTATCACTGGGGAGTATAATTCTACTTTTCATTGATGATTGAACATCACTGGGGGGTTAAGGACATGTGGACTGCCCTTTTTTTTTTTTTTTTTTTTTTCTCTGATGCGTTAAGATGTCTGCGTGGATAATGGGCAGATCGAACGAGAAGGTTGGAGCTAGACTGGGGGAAACGGTTCCACATAATTCAGGGCATTGCCAGAGGGCTTCTATACCTCCATAGAGATTCTTGTTTGAGAATCATTCACAGAGATTTGAAGGCCAGCAACATTCTCTTGGACGATGACATGAACCCCAAAATCTCAGACTTTGGGCTGGCACGACCTTTCCGAGTTACACAAGAACAAGCTAATACCCGCAGAGTGGTGGGAACAATGTAAGTCGTTTTCTACCCGGGCCCCAGTAAAATCATCCTCGTAGATGCAATTGCCCCTGCTCTTTTGGTGCTTTTTGTCTGTGGCGGGCAGGTGGCTGCAATTGCCCTTTTCTTTTTGGGGTTTTTTTTAAAAAAAATCCTTGGTTAACAAATTGAATAAGTTGATCGTGCAAATGTAAATTTAATAAATTAGTTAATTACACTTGACTGCCTGAATTTGGGTTTCGGTGACACTTCGCCCTCCCTAAACTTCACATACTTGCTTTTTGGGTCACTAACGCAATTAGAACCATTTGTCACAACAACATGATGTTACTTTTCTATGACTATAATACCCCTAGGGAAAAAAAAGTTTCTTGCTTTTTTTTTTTTGGCAATAAAGCCTATTTCAAATGTGGGGGGAAGGGAGAGTGTAAGTGAGAGATTTCGGATTCAAGTCCTTTCACTCACATTATAATAAAAAAAAATCTATTTCAAATAGACATAAACTCCTCTAAAATCAAACATACTTCATTCTGAATGTTTCAATATTGTTTCAATATAATTCTTTAGAAATTATAAAGGAAAAAAGATCTCATGTAGTTTCGTATAAGTTTTTCTTAATTTTTTTTTTATCATAGTTTGCTTTTTGTGAGATAAAACCAGCTTTTCTATTCAATTCTTTCCCAATTGTACTATACATTGTCTCATTCATTGTAATTGATTTATAGTATAAAAATAGTACAAAAAATAGAAAAATTTGGAATCGCTTTATCAAGATTCATATTATAATTTGTATTAAAATATGAAGATAGTAAATTTAAAGCAAAAGTTATAACCTGGCAAATGGTGAATTTTTAAAAGCAATGTTCAGTGCAAATGCACCAAAATTGCACTGCTTATATCTCAAATGTATTTTTGTCAATCGACTCTATCTATACTGGTTCTATACTTTTGTATCTTATTCTTTTTCTAATGGTCAACTTAGTTTATAGTATCTCACAGGTATGTGCTAATACTTGTTTCCTGTAATACAATTGCAACTTGGTTTTTTTAACGCTGTCATCCACCATTTAAATAATTTTAATTCCTATACTTATTTTGTGTGTCTTGACTATATCCATGACTTTGGTATTTTGAGATACTAATATGTATTTATATTAAAAACTCACGCTCTTCACAACGGAGTATATTTCTTAGGGTGATATTTTTCTTCCAGCTTTTCATATGGAAGTGGGTAGAATTTCAACTTTATTTTAAAGAAATTTTAACCAATATCCCTCCTTTATATCTCGTCAAATTTTAGAAGGAGATGTCATGTCTAACAGCTGACCGGTTTTTGGGGGGGCAAAGTGTTGCTTTATCCCAAGTTTGGGGGGTAAACTGTAATTAACCTTTGTTATTCGCATGGCATGACAAGATCTTCCCGTAGCACACAAAGCATGTCTGCCTGATTCTTGGTTATAATGGTAAAACTCATTTCCATTGCATGGAGATATATATATATGCATAAATATAGGTGTAAACCATTGAAACTTTCATGTTTCAAATGTAATGCAGGGGCTATATGTCTCCCGAATATGCCTTGGGAGGCCTCTTTTCAGAAAAATCTGACGTTTATAGCTTTGGAGTTTTGTTACTAGAGATTGTCAGCAGCAAGAAGAATACGGGGCTTGGTTTTCACGAAAAATACCTGAACCTTCTTGGTTATGTAAGTGCATGATGCATATTTTATTTCCCATATTTGCTTTCAGGTAGATCAGATAAAAATTGTCTTGTCTAGGATCATGATAACAAGACGAATACAGCGGAAAGGCAAACTATTATCTGGATACTTGAATTGGATTCTAAATAGCTACTTGGAAACAATTCATTCTTCAGGCGTGGCAATTGTGGAATGAATGTAAAGCTGCAGAATTGCTGGATCAATCACTTGCTGATTCTTGCGCCCCATCAGAAGTAATGAGATGCATTCAAATTGGACTTCTTTGTGCTCAAGACCATGCTAAAGATCGGCCTACAATGTCGAATGTGGTTCTCATGCTAAGCAGTTCAGAGAGCGAAATGGGACTTCCTCAACCAAGACAACCAAAGTTTACGTTTCAGAGCTTGCTAGAATATAATCATTTTCAAGCAGGAGTTTCAGCATTCAATGGCTCCATAAATGATGTTACTATTTCAGTGGTTGAAGGTCGATGAGTTGTCAACACAAGATAAAACGCGGATAGGACAAGTGAATTTAGCTCGTACTAAAACCATTGTATAAATAAACGTAATTAAGGTTCAGATTTCGGATTAACTCTTATGTAGTGAATCGCTACCATATTTTAACATCATACAATCCACTCAAGATTGGTGGTCTATAGCAGAGTATCGCTTTTTTTTTTTCTTCTTTTTTTTCCTTTTTCTTTCCAAACTAGTGTTATTGTCCGGATAGAATCATAGAGAGTGCTTATGCATCAAGTCCATATTTTGGAATGAGAACTATTGATTATATGGCTGAGAGGGAGAAAAATATTGGACCATAAGAATGAGAATTCTTGATTAAATGGCTGCTATTAATAGCATTAGACTTTCTGTTTGAAAAGGCTATAACCATTTTTCTGCTAGGTTTAGCTTCATAAAAGTAATGCTTGGACAAATTCCTATTCAGTAAATATCCTTCTGTTACTTCACTGAAATATTATTCACGTAAAAGTTTCAATCGAATTTTTCACTCTAAGCTAGTGAGTACAGTTAAGTTCCTGTGTGTTCTTCTGCTATGAGAACCAGGACTGAGCTAGATGGAATTCAATTTGCGTTACCAGTCAAAGTGTAAAACAGTCAGTTCAGTGAGTAAAACATCATAACAACGCAGACATTATGGTTTTGAAAATCACAAACACAATGCACTAGAGCATGAAATTAAACAAGTATAGGTGTACACAACAACAAAACAAAATGTGGTCTATATCATATTTTGTAATTATCGTTCATCAACCAGTTATGCAGAACAAAATGAATGAACAAATTATCTTATACAACAACAGCTTGATTGAAAAATCGAATCCATCCTTATCTTGCGCGGCCCTCGATTCAGCTATGCACCGTCTGTGTTATATTTTGTTTACCTCAAGTGCTTCCTGAATAATGACGGTGGGCAAATGATCCAAACATCAGTATATTAGGCTAGCAAAGGTATTAGTAGTTCATTAGTTTTCTTCAATGTTTGCACCCCTGAATCTTCTAAAACTCGCTTCACCCTTTGCGTTGCCCCTCCAATTTTCTCGAATTTCCTTGTCCATTGGCCTCTAAAAAGGTTAAAACTTTTGTCTCTTCATCATATAGACCTGAGAGCATCTCAGAGAATTTGAAGTAAAAAATTTAATCAGATGACAGTTGTCTTCTTCACGTTTTTAATGTGCACTTAAGAAAGTGACTCCCCCGCCCCTCGAGGTTCTTTTTTTTTTTTTTCCTGCAACGATAGATGTCCTATAACCTAATCTAGTCTAATCTAGAGAAAGGGATAAAGGGAGATGGTCAACTAAGACCAACCACATACTGTGGCAAATTTGTGAGAGGCAGGGGTTGAACCCTGACCTCCAGCATCACCAAATGGCCAGTGGCCCCCTCGAGGTTCTTACTCTACCAAAATATAGCGTGGTCTCAGAGAGTGAAATCGAACATCCTCAACCAAGACATTTACGTTTCAAAGCTTGCTTCAATATGATCCGTCGAGCTTCATTTTTTGAAAAATAAAATTACGGGTTATAAAAATGAATTTTTGATTTATTTTTGAGTGAAAATGAGTTTTTGATTTTTAGAGAATAAATAAAGAAAAATGGCCAAAAATGGGACTTAAAAAGTATTACAGTTTTGGCCCAAAATAATAGTTTAGAAAGGATTTTTAAGAAAAATAGGAGTCGCCCCTTGGTATTGAATAGGTGTACAAAGTCATCTAAAAATAAATTTTTAAATAAAAAATAGAGAAAACCCTTTTTAGACGACTCCAAATCTTCAAAAAATGAGAGAAAATGGCTCGGGAGTCATGATTGAAGAAAGGGAAGGCAAGGATAAAATCCAAGGCACCCTTTCAACCTAGTCAAGGCTAGTTGCGTGATTTAGTCGAAAATTTTCTTAATTTAACCTATAAAACTTATTACATTTGGATGCAAACCTAGATTTAATGGATATCTGAAGGGTCGAAATATCTTTTCAAAGTTTAATCAGTGTAAATCACATTAATTGTGATGCCCAAAATGATTCTTAGAAGGGGTCACGAATATGCAAAGAGTGAGACTCGAAGAAAAGAAAAAAATATAATATATAAATATCCGTGACCTAAAAAAGAGGAATGCAACATAACGGGTACGAGGGACTAAGATTTGTGATTCAATTTTCCTTCTTATAGAGGAAATACGAGCGTGCTAAGACTAAGAAGCCATACTCGTCCATTTCTCATATTTGAAGGACAACTCCCCTAATCTATTCAAGCAGGTGAACTAACCTATTTCTAATTTTTCTTAAATGGAATGTAAGTCTAAATATCACGTGTCGCATATAAGGATAAGGGATATACATATAGAGGAAATATCATGCAAAATGGTAAAGATCCTAAAAAGTAGAAAATATGTATGAAATGTAGTGATTGTCACGCAAGCATGTGATTCTAGCGCGTGGACGGCCTAAAGGGTCTAGCATTAGACTAGCCCATTTCATCAAGTCTTCACTAGCGTTGGATTAGTGAGAAATCGGGGAGAATGGCCACAACTAGCGTTGGACTAGTGTGGTGACGTCATGCATTTTTTATAACGTAAGAAATCATATAAACGTAATTAAAGCAAGTAAGCACGTAAGCACATAGAGTACATAGCATGTAAGCATAATATCTAAATGCAAATCTCCTAAGAAAGCGAGTAAAACACGTAAACACATAGACATACAAGCACACAAGCAATAAACACACATAAGGGTCTAACTATTACATTTGGAATCCTAATTACAATCTAAACAGGAAAATTTAAAATAATAACCTAACTATTACATTTATCTAACTAAATATATTTTAGGCAAAATTTGAACCTATCTATTACATATTCTAACTAAATACACGTCTTGAACCTAACTATTACAATTTGGCATTTAAATGTTTCTCAAATAATCACCAAAATTAAATTAAATATATGAAGCTTAAAACAAATAAAACGAATAACTAAAAGAAAAATCACTCAAAATCATGCAATTACACACATAAAAACACATAAGAGCACATAAGAGGATTTAAAATAACAAAAGAAGATACCTCCCTTGAAATAGTAGTTAATGGGGGTTGGATTTACCCTATTTAACTTCAAAATTAACAAAAATGATCAAGGTACCAATTTAATTAGCAAATAAATCATAAAAAATGGAAATAAACATGAAATCTATCAATTGAAGCATTCAAATGAAATATAATTAATAATTAAAGAAGAAAAGCAACTTCTATTTAAGAAATCAAATCTATTAGGGACCTAATCATAAAAATTAAGAAAATTTTGAGGAATAAATTGTAATTATTACAAAAATTAGAGGTCAAAATTAAATAAAAATAAAATTAAGGGACCAAAATAGAATTAAAATAGGGACCTAATTGAAAGAAGTTAAAATTTTTTAGGAACATAGCATAATTACTAAAAAGTATAGGGACTAAGTGTCAATTTTTATCACCAGATCACTTAAGGAATTGGGCCTTTAGGTCATTGTCTGACTTCTCTTTAGGCCAAGACCACTTGGCCCGACCGGAAGTCTAAGAAAAATGAAGCGGATCAGCCCACTCTTTTACCAATTAAACCCAACCAAAAATGGCATGGGCTTTGGCCCTCAAGCCCATGCTACAAGCCTATCAAAATCCACAGCATTAATCTGCCCAAAAGCCCTAAGAAAACATTAACCCAAGTCTTAATCTATTTTTACTAAACCCAACAAGGTATTAAATATACCAAAAATTAATTAAGCCCTAATTATCTCCTAAAATCCAGATTTAACTTGACCAAAAACATGTTTGAAAAATGCAAAAGATGATTAAAATTTAAAAGGGATCCAAATGGTTCATTTGCAGAAGTTTTTGGGCCATAATGTAAGATTATTTTAAAAATTGGGACAAAATACAATTTTAGAAAGTCACATGCAACTGGTTCGAAGAAAGCTTCTTCTGCAACAATTGGGATCCTCTGTGCCACTACTCGGTGTCAAATTCAGTGACAATCTCATTTATCACGTGATGGTAAAAGAAATTTAAATAAATAGCACATGACAAATTAAATAAATAGGACACTTGACATAAATATAGAAGTGGTACTGAATTGCCATTTTTCGTCAGTGAAAAAGTGGCATTGAGGATCCCCTGTGCTTATGCAACTATCCTCTGCAACTTTGAAGGGCCGCAACAACACAAATGAAACCTCCATAATCATTTACCAAATTTTTGCATAAAAGAAACAAACCGCAAGTTTAGATTGAAATCCCATCCAAAATCACGCACCTCCCCAACCATTAATACAAGATTTCTACTACCAAATGCAAGTTCCAGATCCCAGCACAAAATCACAAACTCATGCACCATGAACAAAAAAGGGACCAGATTTCTTGAACTTTTACGTGCAAACAGGTTGGAAAAGAGAGGAAAGTGAGGGAGGGTTACCTCTTAAGGTATTATGGAGCCAAAACAACTTGAAAAATCGCGTCGAAATGAAAGGCCTGAAGCTGCAAATCTTTGCTGACGAAGATCCAAGAGCTGACGACTGGCTGATTTCGAGCCAAAATTTGAGAATTCTGGAGACGGTTTTTGTTGAAGTTTTGTGAACAAAAATTGCCCTTCTACAAAATTAGATGGTGCGGCAACAAAGAAAACTCCATAAATAACTAAATTGATGTCGGGTTTTGAGCTGAAATTGGGTCAGAAAGTCAACCCTGGCTCAAGATTTTCTGGAAAAATTTCTGCTCTCTTTTCTTCCTTTTTCTCTCTCTTTTCTCTCTCTATCTACTCTTCCACCACATCCCCTTGTTCCTCTCCCTTTAGGGCTGTGTTTAGGACCTTTTATAGCTACAAAATCCCCCAAAACCTAGAACTAAGGGAGGAGATTGGAGCTGCATTTTTCTTGATGATTTTTGAGCCACTAGATGGCCTTTGTCCTGGGATTTTCCTGATGTTTGGATTAGATCCAGGTGGATTGGTACTGGAGTGATCCAATGGAGCGAAAAAATGAAGAAAAAAGAATGGAAAAAGGCCAAGAAATTTTGCTGCAAGACCTTGTACTGTTTCTGCTTCATCTTCTTCGAACGAAGAAGAAGGAATGGCGCTCGTGGCTTCCCAATTTTTTTTTTTTTTTTTGCTTGCAAAAACTGATTTGATTTCTTTTCACTTCTTTTCTTTTTTTCTTTTTTTTTTTCGATGAAACAAAAAATAAATTAAAAAAATAAAAAAGATAAAATTTTGGTGTCTACATGATCATTTCCAATCTGGGGTTTGTATATGCAATGGTTCCATAAATGAAGTTAGTATTCCAATGATTGAAGGTCGATGAATGGTCTACTCATGACAAAACAGAATTGGAACAAGCTAATATTGCTCGTTTCAGATACATACTAATGTAATTAAGGTGCAGAGTTCAGGATTGATCCTTATCTTGTTAATCTGTAATAGGTTTAGCACAATTTGTTTCATTGGTGATTGGTGCTGTTTAGCAAAGTGTAGTTTTTTTCCTACTAGTCTTGTACTTTGGATAGAATCATAGAGAATGTTCATGCAATAAGTCCTTGTTCCAAGTTCTAAACAGACTTCATTTCTGTATCTTTTCATTGGCAAGAATGAGAGTGCTTGATACTGTCGCTCATGTAAACAGCATTCGGATTTTGGTTGGCTGCTTCCATTTGAGCTAGTTGTGCTTCAAAAAAAGATTAAAAATGTTTTGTCCTGAATGAGGAGCATCATGTTGCCATGCCCGAACTTGAATTAAGGACTCAATGCTTGCATGTCCAAGAAAGGAATTATTTGACAGTTGAAACACGAAAAAAATAAAATAAAAGGTCTGCTGGAATTTCTTTTGAAAGATCCTCCGAAATTTTGATATTAGTCCAGTGGTGACTAGCGTCAAGACCACAATACTATTCTTTCTTTTTAGATCAAGAAGGCAGTAATCTTACATTATGTGTCTTAAAATCCTTCAAAAATATGCAGGTTTTGTTCAGATAAGAGAAGATGACTGCTGACAGGAATACAAATTTTAAACCGTGAGAGTATGATTTCATTTGCAGAGGTTGCGAAACCAAAATCATCTCTCCTAGGGAGGAATTGGCGAATAACACTTACATTGGATCTCTTTCAATTAAACTATTGTTAGAAGTAGTAACATGTAAACAACATTTAGGACTTACGAGAGCTACAAAAGACCTAGAATATTGATTACTTGATACCGTTGAAGTTTGACGTATTAACAGGTTCTTATAAAATTAGTGTTACATCACCAGAAGATGAGTCATATTAATGCATATCATCAGAACGCTCTTATAACTTTTATGAGGAAACATTTTTTAATTACAGTTAAACTTCATCAACCTGCAGATAGCATTTCAAGTGTAATTTCCAACTTTTATAGTGCTATAGGAAACATCCCAGTGACTGTCATTTGCGAATCTTAATACACCAAGTAATATTGGTCAACTCAGCTATATTGCTTGCTTGTAAATTGTCCATTAATGTATTTCCCCTTAATTTCTTTGCTTTTCTTTCTTCTGTTTTTGTCTCCCCGTCATCAGAAAGAATAAACTAGGATAGTATATGTCTCTATTCAATCGTTTGATACGTGTCTTAACTGTCTATTTTGCAAGACATAAAGCATTATTTAAAAGGAACCGCCCTGGTTAATAAGAGTTTTCTGCTTACATTTTCTGGGAAGGGATTGTCTGACCTGATGATTATTGACATAGCAACAAGATTAGGCTAGAAAATTATATCTAATCAAGCCACCTTGCAGTTGTGCATAGTTGAATTCAAGAGGTTCATTTGCTGATCATGTATATTGATCATTGACCTTTATTACGCCGTAGTAGATTAAGTATCAAGGCAGAACAAAGAAGAAGAGACTAGAAAGTGATCTTAAGAATTCATATGGATGACACATTTTTGAAGCTCTTTTAGCGTCAAAGACAATAGAGTGAATAGAGAACAAATAGTATATGGATAAAGCTAGCTTATTATTGCTTGTGTTTTATAAGATCCTCTTCATTTTACCAGTATATTGTGCACCAAATGACTCCATAACTCCATCCCAACCACTCAAGGTAGGACAAACTCTCATCTCCACTGGACAAATCTTTGAATTAGGCTTCTTCAGTCCTGGTAACGCAAGTGAACTGTATATTGGAATCTGGTACAAGATTGATCCCGATTGTAGAATTGTTTGGGTCGCAAACAGAGGAAATGCACTCTTAGCAGATGACCTGGCTTCAAGGCTGATAATCAGCAGTGATGGGAATCTAAAGCTTATGGATGGAAAGCAAGATATTGTCTGGTCAACAAATGCTTCTGTCCAATCTAATACCACAATTGCAGTGCTTACAGATGATGGAGATTTCATCCTTAAAGATAAGATTTCAGGGGCAACTCTGTGGGAAAGCTTTTATTATCCTTCTGATACAATTTTAGCAACCATGCAGTTAGGATTGAACGGTAGAAGTGGTCAGAAAAGTTTCTTGACATCTTGGGAAAATGATAATGATCCAGCACCTGGAAAGTTTGTCGTTGGACTTTCAGACGAGAAACCACCACAAGCTTTCACATGGAATGGTACCAAACCATATTGGAGAGGAGGTCCATGGGATGGATGGAAGTTCATTGGAATTGAAGATGAGGATAAGGGGTATGCAAATGGAATAAGTCTGACAACAAATAATCAAATAGGAGCCTCATGTATGACTTTCAACAATTTCAACAAGTCCTACATCTCAATTATGGTAATTTTACCAACAGGTATGTTGGAGATACTGCACTGGGAAGGACAACAAAATCAATGGAACGTGTCTTGGGCAGCACCTCAGCATCCATGCGACGTATATGGAACTTGTGGACCCTTCAGCTCTTGTAGCAAGAGTCGCTCTCAACCTTGTGAGTGCCTCAAAGGGTTCTTCCCGTTGTCTAATGAGGAATGGAGTAAGGGAAATTGGACAAGTGGATGCGTGAGGGGTACACAACTGATGTGTGATGGAAACAGTAGCAACTTAATCTCCAAAGCATCTAAACCGGATGGCTTCTGGAAGCTCAGTCAGATGAAATTACCAGATCATTATCTGTATTTGTATGATGAGACTGACCAAGGGGGGTGTAGCCAATGGTGCCTCCGTAACTGCTCTTGTCTAGCATATGCATGTCCAGATGGTATAGGGTGTATGGTTTGGGTGACAGATCTTGTTGACATTCAGCAATTCTCAAATGATGGGGAAGATTTGTATCTCCGCCTTGCTAAAACAGAGCTAGGTAATTTAGGTCTAGTCTGGACTGTTTCTACATTATAAAGCTTGCCTGTTCTTCACAATTTGTTTAATGGAACTTTCAGGAGTAAAAAAGCGATACACAGCAACCATCATCAGTGTCTTATCTATATCGGTTGGTTCACTCTTGGGCTTGTTGATATGTTGTGTTAAGAGATGGAAAGCAAACAGAAGAGGTAAACATGTTTATCAATTACTCACAGCATGTTAGGAGCTATTCTGTTGACATGCTGACTGCATAGGATTGAAAATTCATCTAAATATATTTGAATTCCTATATTTGATCGTTTAGCAGCAATTCAGTATTGAAGATACGCTTAGCCTCCCCTATCCTGTTATCTGATTATTCCATTGCTAATCTCAAGCAAACTGATTCTACAACTCAGAAAAAGTTAGTAAGTGCTGATTTTCTATGTAATTATTGTTAAAGCTACAGCACTTAGGCATTCAGACACACATATCCATGAACAAAAGTCAGAGACAAGTAAATGGTGCGTAATGAAGGGATTCAGGATAAAGTGCATAGTAAAGGGTCTCTTTGTGTCGGAGAGAAAGGGCACTGTGAGAGATATTTCGCAAGAAGATGTCCAGGAAGGTCCTGCATCAGCAAAGTGGTCATCCGAGCTTCCAATTATAGATTTTAATAGGGTAAAGAGAGCTACCAACAACTTCAGTGAAGCTGACAAGCTTGGTGAAGGAGGATTCGGTGCAGTTTACAAGGTAATTAAACTTCTAAACAAGTATCTGCACATCGATATTAGCTTAGGCATGGATAGAACTTATGAATAATTTGTGAACCTGAATTCCAGGGGAATTTAGAAGATGGACAGCTCATAGCCGTGAAAAGGCTTTCAAGTCACTCAGGACAAGGCATGGAGGAGTTCAAGAATGAGGTTATGTTGATATCTAAACTTCAGCACAGAAATCTTGTAAGGCTGTTGGGTTGCTGCATTCAAGGAGAAGAAAAGATAGTCATTCTTGAATACATGAAAAACAAAAGCTTGGACAAATTCCTCTTTGGTAAATATTCTTCTTTAGTACTTCACTGAATTACTAACTCAAAATTTCTTTTATTTAGTTTAGGCTAGGAGTTCTCAGTAGTTTCCTGTTTGCTACGACGATCAGGACTGCGTTAGTGATATTGAACTTAGAGGTCAGCCGAGGGATCCGCATTACGTTTTACAATTATCGCTCATCAGATGGTAGTGTATATGCATAGTTATCTTATAGAACAATTGCTTGATTGGAAAATCGAATTCATCCTCAATTCACAAGGCCCTCAGTCCCGTTCTGAATAGTCTTTGGCACGTTTTATGACGTCAAACACTTCGTCAAAATTAATGTGTTTGACATTTGCACCTCCTGAAAATTCTGAAGTTTTCTTAACCCTGTCAATTGCCCCGATAATTTTCTCAAATTTCCTTCTTCCGTTATCTTGCCCTCTAGAGGAAATGAAAACATTTGCCACAATTTTATGGAATACTGAATAAATTACATAGGAATATAGACAAATCTCAGAGATGTTGAAGTTAATATTTAACAGGAAAACAGCTATTTCCATTTCGAAATAATAATAATCGACTTTACCAGATCTCTAACTGGTTTCCTAGATTCAGGTGATCCTTGTCATGACTACAAGAGTTCTTGTTTTTTCAATTATTATGATGATGTCCTTTGAGGTAACCTAACATCATGTGGAGTTACAAAAATTGAAGCTTGATTTCCGCTTGTGTAATGTGTATTAATATAGAAACATTGAATACTAGCATTAAACTGCAATCAATTTGTCATAAACAGCAAAACTTTACAATATCCTTCTACTTGTTATTGAAATTTGAACACCACACAGTGTATACTGTGCACTAACCTTTTCCTCTCATGCATTAAATTGTTTATGTGGATAATGGGCAGACCGAACAAAAAGGTTGGAGCTAGATTGGGCGAAACGGTTCAGCATAATTCAGGGCATTGCCAGAGGGCTTCTATACCTCCATCGAGATTCTTGTTTGAGAATCATTCACAGAGATTTGAAGGCCAGCAATATTCTCTTGGATGATGACATGAACCCCAAAATCTCAGACTTCGGGCTGGCACGAACTTTCCGTGTCACCCAAGAACTAGCTAACACTCTCAGAGTTGTGGGAACTTTGTAAGTGATCAACTAATCTTTTCTAAAGCATGTCTGCCCTGACTCGTGGCCAACCGAAAAGAATATAAAGATAAAACTAATATCTATTGCATGGAGAAAAATGTGCTTAATTATTGGTGAATTTTGTAAACAGTTGATACTTTCGTGTTTCAAATATGATGCAGGGGTTATATGTCTCCAGAATATGCCATGGGAGGCCTCTTTTCAGAAAAATCTGATGTTTACAGCTTCGGAGTTTTGCTGCTAGAGATTGTCAGCAGCAAGAAGAACACCGGGTTGGGATATCATGAAAAATATTTGAACCTTCTTGGCTATGTAAGTGCATAAAGTTTTTCTTATTCTCGTGTTAGTTTAATTTCAGGTAGATCAGATAAAATCTGTCTTGTCTAAGAATTAAGATAAAAAGACGAATATAGTGGGAAGCCAATCTACAATTTGGGTACTCGAATCCAATTCTAATGGGCGACTTGGAAATGATTCATTGCTCAGGCGTGGCAATTGTGGAATGAGTGTAAAGCTCCAGAATTGCTGGATCCATCACTGGCAGATTCTTGCACCCCATCAGAAGTAATGAGATGCATTCAAATTGGACTTCTTTGTGTTCAAGACCATGCTGCAGATCGGCCTACAATGTCAAATGTGGTTCTGATGCTAAGCAGTTCTGAAAGCGAAATGGAACTTCCTCAACCGAGACAGCCAACATTTACGTTTCAAAGCTTTCTAGAATCTGAGCATTTTCAATCAGGGCTTTGCACGTTCAATGTTTCCATAAATGAAGTTAGTATTTCAATGGTTGAAGGTCGATGAATGGTCTACTCGAGACACAAGACGTCTGGAACAAGTGAAATTTAGCATGTATCACATGCTATTTGTGAATAAACGTGAAAAAGGGTCAGAATTTTGTGTTAATCTGTAGTGGATTTAGCACAATATTGTTAATTGAAAAGTGGTGCTGTTTAGCAAAGTACAACAGTTTTCTTTCAATTTAGCAATGTTATCTCTTTACTTCTAATTTATACTTTGAAATATGATTGCTTTCCAAAGTTTGATACTAGAGAATATTCAAATTATATTTTTGTTCTATGGAATAGTAAGAATAAGAGGACAGAGGATTGCGTAGTTATTATACGTATTCAATATGTTCATGCAAGCTAATATATAGCTTTCTTACTTTGTTCCATTTACTTAAACTAGTTAGTTTTACAAACCAGTAAATGTCTCCGAATAAAAGCTGCAAACACAGGTCGAAACAGGGATACCCCAATCTACAAATATCATATGCACACCTTGCAAATAAAAGTAGCCAAAAGAAGCAGAGAATTCTGCTGCATCAACTCTTCTAGCAGCTGCTCTCTCTCCTCTTCTTGATGCTGCACCAAGTGAAACCCTGCAGAACATTGATGAAATTTTGTTTAACGATTCAACAACTTGAAAAGTAAGTCAATTGTGAGACGGAAAATGGAAAGCAAGGCAAGAAGATCACACGATTGCGAAACAAATAATCATGTCCAGAGGTCAACAGCAACTTCATCCTCCACGTCCAAATTAGGCTCCTTGGCATTCACAATCTTGGATACCATCAAATCATCGAATCCCATATCAATCCTCGAGTGTTGCTTCAACAGTTGTTGCTCCGACTCATCCTCGCTAACTGAATCATCTCCCATGAACTTCTTCCATAGTTTCTGATCAGCACTTTTTTTCGATTCTGCCATTGAAGTGTTTGCCTCCTGATCATCTTGGTCCATGCCACAAGCTCCATCATTTGTGGACTTTGTTGTGGTTTTAGAGCTTTGTGGTAGAATCACTCTTCTTCTCTTCATGGTCTGAAGGATTTCAAGTTCTAGTTCTTCCTCCCCACGCTGAATTATCTTCTCAACTAAGGCGGGGCTGAATATTCTGGCTAAGACCTTGATCAATGCTTTTGACTTAGCCTCCATTCTTTTCACATTTTTCTTGAAGGTGGCTATGCTACTCTCAAGTTTCCCCATATGATATTTTGATCTTGTGATGTCTTCCTTCAGTGCATTCATGTGATCCTCGAAAATTTCCAGCTCTGCATCCATTGAAGGCCTCGAAGCCGTTACGTGTTGTTCTCTCCGTCCTCGTCTTTTCCTGATTGTTGGAGCTTCATCATTTCGCCTTCTAATGTTCATTAGCAAATGTTCCTGCCCTCTCTGAAACCATTTATTCTCGTATTCATATTGCCTCAGTCCAATCTTCCTGAATCCCTGTTATGTTTAGAAAGCAAACAATCAGAAATTAGTGGGGGAGGATCCCAATTGCTATTGAATTTGAGTCTCAACGAGGAATTTACTTGACATTCAAACTGCAAACACAAAGCATGAGCAAAAGTAGCAAGCATAAGTACAAGAAAAAGGCATTTACCTGGGTTCATGAGTTGTGATAGACATAACAAATTCTTGTAGAGACTTTCTAATGATGATAAAAAAATTATCTAAAAAATACGATATCCATGCTATGAAAAAGGATTTAATCTAAAAGGTATGCAATAATCTGAAATGCATAAACTCACATAGTTGTTAAGTTGGTAGATGAAGCTTGAGAAATTGCTGTGCTTGAAATATTTTGGTAGAACCTCTGCAGCAAATTTGAGATGGTCCAGGACTATTAGGCTGGTACCTTCAGAATTCCAGGAAATCATGTTGTTTGTCTCTGTATCCTCCACCATTTGAAAGGTCTTCGTCAAGAAGGGGGGCGGAGTGAAACCACGCACTCCTTTCATGAATTCCATCTTCTCTGAGGCCTGCTTGGAGGGTAGCGAAGATGGCCTAACAATCCCACCATTTCCGGCTATGCCTCCACCACGTACTTCCATTGTGTCTTGACGAGTTGTTTTGCATTCCATGAGGTAGTAGTCAAGACTGTTTTAAGTTTAAAAATGTTCAGATGGGCTAAACAAATTGCCCCTGCATGTAGTGGCTGTTCTTAAGTAAAATTCCATCAAAAAGGTTAGTCCCCCTCTGGTGAAATCATGACTCTCAATTCACTATCTTTCAATTACCAACCTTAGCAAGAACGAGTCTAATACTGTTCTATTACTGTCTTATTCACCAAGAATATATTCCTCTTACAACTTATTTCGTAAACAAAGCACAATCTGATTTTTATCTCCATATTTGAGTGGCCTTGATTGTTCACCAATCAAAGTGGGGGGAGGACAACATCATTTTTAAAGCATGTTTCTGGTGTCCTTGTACTTCAAAATGAGTTGTTAATAGAAGCTGCATTAGTGTATTCTAGGCTTATATAGATCAGCAATCTACCTCGTCTATTTTTCTTTCCTTTCCAAGTATCATTCGAAAACAAGCGACTAGGATGTAGCTACGATTTGTGCCATAACCGGCCTTGTTCCTTAACGTGTAACTTTGATGCTGTTACAAGATTGAAGCATTTTGGAATCTGAGGGGAAACAAATTGAAGAAAAGAAAGGAGACATATGGTATGAATTTTGATCCATCTAGTCATTATTTAGTTTTAAGGATGAATTGGTTGTCTTTCTCATAATCCAAGGCATATCGATGGACAATTAAGACAAGGAGGAAGGATGATAAGCGAAACTCCTGTTATTTGTTTTGGCAAATGAGTACAACTTCTGTTAGTGTTACAGAAAAAACTGCGGAAGATTAACAACCATTTCTATATAGGAAAAGAGATAAAATCATTTATCCATTTACAGTGACTAGTAATAGTTCACGTGCTTTGCACGTGGTTATAATATCTTAAAATATATTATTCTTTGGATACTAAAAATTTTTTATGAAATTTTGATCACTAACATCTTAATATAGTATTTTTATATTATTTATTTTTTTAAACTAGTTACTTTTAAAAATTTTATTAAATGAAAAGAGACAGAAAACATTCCAATGTAGTTGACATATCCCTTAGGATTAAATTTGAAATCATGAACCAAACACTTTTTGATTTATAGCTTGAACTCTAACATATCAAATATTATCATGTTTTACCAAAATTATTGTATATTCATGATTCTATTGCATATAAACCACAATCATCACAATTTTTATAAACGAAGAATATAATTAAGTTAGGAAAATAAACATACATGTAATTTGAATTCTTTGTATTATGTCAATTCTATTGCTGTCAATAATGGAGTATAAATGATTCACCATGTAAAGTTTTTTTGGCTTATATATTCTAACAATTGAAAATTTATAGATAGAGATAGTTGGAATTTTTCTATTTTCCTTTTCTTTTATTCATGTTTTTAGCACAATACAATGCGAAACAAAAGCAACAAGTCTACTTTTTTCATATGAGCACAATATTTTTTATTTTAATATTATTTTTTTGATGATCATGGAATT
The DNA here is from genome assembly GCF_036785885.1 of Coffea arabica. Lineage (NCBI taxonomy): Eukaryota > Viridiplantae > Streptophyta > Magnoliopsida > Gentianales > Rubiaceae > Coffea > Coffea arabica. The sequence goes on along the minus strand of NC_092313.1, from coordinate 10,398,820 downwards.
GGAATGAGAATTGTGGCCAATTAATAATTTTAATATTAAGTTTTTGTATATTGCAGTGTTTTAGTTTTTAATTGCCAACTTTTAATCCATAACCGCTATCATTATTATCAATTATTGGAATGCACTAAATCTATCTAATTACAATTGTCACCATAAATGAAATTTAATTAATTTTAAAGTTTTTCATTTCATAACCGCTTCCATTATTCACTAATATTGCAATACAATAAATATATCTAATCATTAGAAAAATAAGGGTATTTTGGACATCACCAAAAACAAATTTGGATATCATTTTGAATATATCATTCTCCATTTTAAATTTACTCTTATTATAATTCTTATTTTATCGTTGGAAATAGTTTCTGACTTGACGGATGGATTTGGTTTGCTCAAACCAATACAAATGAAGCATTACCATATTATTGTAAATAACAATGTTTGTCTTCTCTTGGATATCAGTGATATGGATGTTGTCTTTGATATTATTTGAATTGTATTCTAACTTTTTAATTCATTTGCTATTTACTTTATGTCATTTTATAAATAGTTTTCAAATTTTTTCAGTTTCTCTTGTTTCGATCGGTTGCTATTAATGATAACAGTGATTCGTATGGTGCTATTTCAGATTTCTTTTTTCTAGTTTAATACTGCTATTTCAGTTATAAAGGTGTCATCATTTTTTGTATATTGAATTTCCATTGGATGTAACATGAAAAATTCTTGATATTGGTAAAAAGTACATAATTGTAAAATTTACTCACGATATTTGTATGAAGATATACAGATGAATAAGGATTTTCTTGTCCTTGTTTCTCCATTTTCTAGAGAGTATTTATTTTTTGAAATTGATTTTTTTTTAACAATCTCAACTAATGACTAATGAGAAATTTTTCATACTTCAATCAAAAAATTTTGATATGTATAATAATTTGAGATGGAGTCCAAGGGTAGGTAAATAGTTCTTAATGAGCAATTTTTAATTCTAATTACCTATACTATTAAAATGTAATCAATTGGAGTGTTTTATTTCTTTTAATTAGTGCCATATTAAAATGCAATTATTCGAATTAAAAGACACGAGGGTAATTTAGGGATAACAAAAAATAAGATAAAAAAGTGTTTACACTTGCACTCCCTAGAACCAACATTCATACTTTTTATATAGTAATGATAATGATAGTGATATCGTTGTAACGTGGTTAAACAATCCAATGGAAAAAGAAGAAGAAGAAAGAACTAGCTAATATAGAATTTCAATTAAAAAAATTTTTACTTTGAGTTATAATTATATATTTAGACTGGATAAAGAGACATTCGGAACAAAAAATTTTACATGCAATCGATAATTCTGAAAATGGCTATCAATTACACATGTATGTCCGCTGTCCGCCGCCTGACCGATAATCTTGGCCTCGGCACTGATAAGTCTATACTCCAACAAATACTTCATTTTGAATGAGCAGTGTCTGTTGTTATATCTGGAAATGAAGCAGCAAAAACAAATTTCTTTGTTGAATTTTTGTTGCAGATTTCCTCGAAAATCTGAGTTTGGAGTGATTCTTGGCAGATGATTTCATTAGAGTGCTGCTTCAGTTTTGCATTTGTAGAGGTATCTTTACACGTAAACAAGCATAGCTTTCAAAATTTTATCCTTTGATTACCAGTACATTTTTCTTGCGAACAAATAGTATCATACCATGTGTTGCATCGTAATTTTTACTACCAAATATCAGAACAGGCCAAGCGCTATATGGTATAGTAAATAAGGTGCAGGGTTGGGGATTGATCCTTACTAGTTAATCTGTAGCAAAATATGTTTCATTGGTGACAGGTGCTGTTCAGCAGAAGTGTAATTTTTTCCCCCTACTGGTCTTGTACTTTGGATAGAGTCATAGAGAATGTTCATGCAATAAGTCCTCATCCTAAGTTCTAAACAGACTTCATTTCCGTATCTTTCCATCGGCGCGAATGAGGGCGCATGTCGGATTGATAGTATTGCTTCTACTAACACGATTCCGATTTCGTTGGCTACTTCATTTTGAGCTAGTTTCTGCTTCGAGGAGGCAAAAAAAAAAAAAAAAAGTTTCATCCTGAATGAGGAGCATCATGTTGCCATGCCTGAACTTGAATAAAGGACCTCAATGCTTGCATGTCCAAGGAAGGAAATATTTGACAGTTGAAACACGGGAAAAATACACTTTTCATCTCTAAACTTTGAATTAAGAATACATTTCGTCCTCAAACTTTTAGACACAATACATTTAGGACATGAATTAATAAATTTTGATCACATTTAGTCCAAAAAGGATAAATTGTTCAATTTGGACGGAGAAGATTCAGTTGTCTAACATGTGGCTGCTAAGTAAAAATAATTTCGTAGTCAAAATCAACGGTCACGTGCCAAACACGCGAGTCTTCTCCGTTCAAATTGAACAATTTACTATTTTTGGACTAAATGTTGCCAGAAATTATTTATTCATATACTAAATGTGTTACGCCTAAAAGTTTGGGAATGAAATGTATTTCTAGTCCAAAGTTTAAGGATGAAAAATGGATTTTTTCCGTTGAAACACAACCAAAAAATAAAAAGAAAAAAAAGAAAGAAAGAAAGTAAGTAAAAGTCTTTGCTGGAACTTCTTTTGAAAGATCCTCTAAAATTATGATATTAGTCCGGTGGTGGTGACTCGTATCAAGGCCACAATACTATTATTCTTTCTTTTTAGATCAAGGGGGCAGTAATCTTACAGTATGTAACTTAAAATCCTTCAAAAATCAGGCTTTGTTCAGATAAGAGAAGACGATTGCTGAGGGGAAGGAAAATATTAAACTGTGAGAGCATCATTTTATTTGAAGTGGTTGTGAAACCAAATCATCTGTCCTAGAGGGCAATTGGCAAATAACACTCAGGTTGATCTTTTTGATTTAAACTGCAGTTAAAAGTAGTAATGCGTGGGCAACATTTAGGGATTACGACAGCTGCAAAAGACCTACACCATTGATTACTTGGTAGTTTGATACCTTAAAGTTCGACAAATTAACTAAGAGTATCTTGTGAAATTAGTGTTACATAACCACAAGAACCATCGCAGTCATATTAATGCATATTATAAGAACGTTCTTTTGATTAGTATAATTTTTACAAGGAAACACTTTTTATTCACACTTAAACTTCATCAAGTTGAAGATAGCATTTCAAGTGTAATTTCCCAAGTCCAACTTTAACAGTGCTATAGGAAACATCCCAGTGACTGTCATTTGCGAACCTCAATACACCAACTAATATTGGTCAACTCAGGTATGTTACTTGTAAATTGTCCATTGATGTATTTACCCTTAATTTCTTTGCTTTTCTTTCTTCCATTTTTCTGTCCCTATCATCAGAAAGAATAAACTATGATATGATAAGCTTCTATTCAACCATTTGATACGTGTCCGAACTGTCTGTTTTGGTTGGCACATAAAAGCACTATTTAAAAGGAACCGCCAAGGTTAACATGGCGTATCTGCTTACATTTTCAGGGAAGGATGGTCTGATCTGATGACTGTTGACATAACAAGAAGATTAGGCCAGAAAATGATATTCAATCAACCCACTTTGCAGATGTGCATAGTTGAATTGAAGAGGTTCATTTATTTATCAAGTATATTGACCATTGACTTTTATTTGTTTACGTGGTAGTAAAAAAAGGCCAAGCAGGACAAAGACGAAGAGCCTGGGAAGTGACCTTAAGAATTCATTTGGAGGACACATTTTTTATGCTCTTTTAGCATCAAAGACAGTACAGGGAATAGAGAGCATATAGTATATGGATAAAGCTAGCTTATTGTTGCTTGTGTTTTATAACATCCTCTTCATTTCACCGGTATGTTGTGCATCAAATGACACCATAACTCCATCCCAACCACTCAAAGTGGGACAAACTCTAATCTCAGCTAGGCAAATCTTTGAATTAGGTTTCTTCAGTCCTGGTAATGCAAGTGAATTGTATGTTGGAATCTGGTACAAGTTTGATCCTGGTCGTAGAATTGTTTGGGTTGCAAACAGAGAAAATGCACTCTTGGCGAGTGACCTGGCTTCAAGGCTGATAATCAGCAGCGACGGGAATCTAAAGCTTCTAGATGGGAAGCAAAATACTATCTGGTCAACTAATGCTTCCCTCCACTCTAATAGCACAATTGCAGTGCTTAGAGATGACGGCGATTTCATCCTTAAAGATAATGTTTCAGCAACTCTATGGAAAAGCTTTTATTACCCTTCTGATACAGTTTTACCAAACATGAACGGAATGAAAAACGTCTCAACGTCCTGGGAAAATGAGAATGATCCAGCGCCTGGGAACTTTTTTACTATACTTTCAGATGAAAAACCACCACAATCTTTCACATGTAATGGTACCAAACCATACTGGAGAGCAGGGCCATGGAACGGATGGCAGTTCATTGGAATTCCAGATGCGACTAAGGGGTATGCAAATGGAATGAGTCTGATAACAGATAATCAAACGGGAGCTGCATATATGACTTTCAGCACTTTCAACGAGTCCTATATTTACATTATGGTAATTTTATCAACAGGTATGTTGGAACTACTGCAATGGGAAGGTCAACAAAATCAATGGAACCCGATTTGGGCAGCACCTCAAAATCCATGCGATGTATATGGAACTTGTGGACCCTTCACTGCTTGTAGCATGAGTGGATCTCCAATTTGTGAGTGCTTGAAAGGGTTCTTTCCGCACTCTAATGAGGAATGGAGTAAGGGAAATTGGACAAGTGGATGTTTGCGGCGTACAGAGTTGATGTGCACTAAGAACAGTAGCAACTTAACATCTAAAGCATCTAAACCGGATGGCTTCTGGAAGCTCAGTCAGATGAAATTACCAGATCATTATCTGTATTTGTATGACGTGATTGACCAAGGGGGGTGTAGCCAATGGTGCCTGAGTAACTGCTCTTGCCTAGCATATGCATGTCCAGGTGGCATAGGGTGTATGGTTTGGGTGACAGATCTTGTTGACATTCAGCAATTCTCAGACGGTGGGGAAGATCTATATCTCCGCCTTGCTAATTCAGAGCTAGGTAATCTAGGTCTAGTCTGGACTGTTTCTGCATTATAAAGCTTGCGTGTTCTTCACAATTTGTTTATTGTAATTTTCAGGAGGAAAAAAGCGATACACAGCAACCATCATCAGCGTCCTATCTATATCGGTTGGTTCACTCTTGGGCTTGTTGATATGTTGCATTAAGAGATGGAAAGCAAACAGAAGAGGTAAACATGTTTATCACTGACTGCATAGGACTCAAAATGCGTCTAAACATACTTAAAGTTGTATATTTGATCATTTAGCAGCCATTCAGTATTCAAGATACCCTTACCCTCCCCTTCCATGGAATCTGAGTATTCCATTGCTAATCTCAAGCAAAAGTTAACAAGTGCTGATTTTCCATGTAATTATTGTTAACGTTACAGCACTTAGGCATTCAGACACACATATCCGTGAACAAAAGCCAGAGACAAGTAAATGGTGCATAATGAAGGGCTTCAGGATAAAGTGCATAGTAAAGGGTCTCTTTGTGTCGGAGAGAAGGGGCTCTGTGAGAGATATTTCGCAAGAAGATGTCCAGGAAGGTCCTGCATCAGCAAAGGGATCATCCGAGCTTCCAATTATTGATTTCAATAGGGTAAAGAGAGCTACCAACAACTTCAGTGAAGCTAACAAGCTTGGTGAAGGAGGATTCGGTGCAGTTTATAAGGTAATTAAACTTCTAAACAAGTACCTGCACATTGATATTAGCTTAGGCATGGATAGAACTGATGGATAAATTGTGAACCTGAATTCCAGGGGAAATTAGAAGATGGACAGCTAATAGCCGTGAAAAGGCTTTCAAGTCACTCAGGACAAGGCATGGAGGAGTGCAAGAATGAGGTTATGTTGATATCTAAACTTCAGCACAGAAATCTTGTAAGGCTGTTGGGTTGCTGCATTCAAGGAGAAGAAAAGATAGTCATTCTTGAATACATGAAAAACAAAAGCTTGGACAAATTCCTCTTTGGTAAATATTCTTCTTTAGTACTTCACTGAATTACTAACTCAAATTTTCTTTTAATTAGTTTAGGGTAGTGAGTTCTCAGTAGTTTCCTGTGTATTGTTTGCTACGACGATCAGGACTTTGCTAGATGCATTCCATCAGAGTGATCTGCTTTATGGTTCATAATTATCTCTCATCAGATAGTAGTGTATATGTATAAATATCTTGTAGAACAACTGCTTAATTGGAAAATTGAATCCATCCTTTACTTGCAAGTCCTCAATCCCGTTATGAATAGTCTTTGGTACGTTTTGTGACATCAAACACTTCGTCAATCCTGAAGAGCAACGATGGGTAAATGTCACACCTCAACTTTCAACAACTAGTATTTTAGGGTGGCAAAATTAATGTATTTGACATTTGCACCCCTGAAAATTCTAAATTTTTCTTTACCCTTTCAATTGCCCCAATAATTTTCTCAAATTTCCTTCTTCCGTTATCTTGGTCTATTACCACAGGAAAATAGACAAATTTCAGAGATTTTGAAGTTAAAATTTTACAGGAAAACAGCTTTTCCCATGTCCAAATAATAATAATCTACATTACCTGCTCTCTAACTGGTTTCCTAGATTCATGTGATCTTTTTCATGACTAGAAGAATTCCTGTTTTTTCAATTATTGTGATGATGTCCTTTCAGGTAACCTGACACCATGTGGGGTTTACAAAGATGGAAGCTTGATTTCTGCTTATGTAATGTATATTAATCTAGAACCATTGAATACCAGCTTTAAACTGCAACCAAATTGTCAAAAACAGCAACAATTTACAATATCCTTCTACTTATTATTGAAATTGGACACCACACAGTGTATACTGTGCACTAACCTTTTCCTCTTGTGCACTAAATTGTTTATGTGGATAACGGGCAGACCGAACAAAAAAGTTGAAGCTAGATTGGGTGACACGGTTCAACATACTTCAGGGCATTGCCAGAGGGCTTCTATACCTCCATCGAGATTCTTGTTTGAGAATCATTCACAGAGATTTGAAGGCCAGCAACATTCTCTTGGATGATGACATGAACCCCAAAATCTCCGACTTTGGGCTGGCACGAACATTCCGAGTCACCCAAGAACTAGCTAACACTCTCAGAGTTGTAGGAACTTTGTAAGTGATCAACTGATCTTTTCTAAAGCATGTCTGCCCTGACTCGTGGCCAACCGAAAAGAATATAAAGATAAAGCTAATATCTATTGCATGGAGAAATATGTGCTTAATTATAGGTGAATTTTGTAAACAGTTAATACGTTTGTGTTTCAAATATGATGCAGCGGTTATATGTCTCCAGAATATGCCATGGGAGGCCTCTTTTCAGAAAAATCTGATGTTTATAGCTTCGGAGTTTTGCTGCTAGAGATTATCAGCAGCAAGAAGAACACTGGTTTTGGATATCATGAAAAATATTTGAACCTTCTTGGCTATGTAAGTGGATAAAGCTTTTCTTATTCTCGTGTTAGTTTAATTTCAGGTAGATCAGATAAAATCTGTCTTGTCTAAGAATTAAGATAAAAAGATGAATACTGTGGGAAGCCAAACTATAATTTGGGTACTCGAATCCAATTCTAATCGGCAACTTGCAAATGATTCATTGCTCAGGCGTGGCAATTGTGGAATGAGTGTAAAGCTCCAGAATTGCTGGATCCATCACTGGCGGATTCTTGCACCCCAGCAGAAGTAATGAGATGCATTCAAATTGGACTTCTTTGTGTTCAAGACCATGCTGCAGATCGGCCTACAATGTCAAATGTGGTTCTGATGCTAAGCAGTTCTGAGAGTGAAATGGAACTTCCTCAACCAAGACAACCAACATTTACGTTTCAAAGCTTGCTAGAATCTGAGCATTTTCAATCAGGGGTTTGCACGTTCAATGTTTCCACAAATCAAGTTAGTATTTCAATGGTTGAAGGTCGATGAATAGTCTACTCGAGACACAAGACGTCTGGAACAAGTGAAATTTAGCATGTATCATATGCTATTTGTGAATAAACGTGAAAAAGGTTCAGAATTTAGATAAAAATCCTTAGTTAGTCAGTCTGTAATAGATTTAGCACAATTTTTTTGTGTGTGTGTGTTAATCTGTAGCGGATTTAGCACAATATTGTTCATTGAAAAGTGGTGCTGTTTAGCAAAGTACAACATTTTTCTACCAGTCCTGTCGTTGTAGGTCGGATAGAGAATGCTTATTCATCAAGTCCAGGGAGTAGCAGTGCAGCCGGCCCCAAGTTTTGAAATTTCCTTTTTGCCCCAAAAAAGTTGTTATTACAAATTTTCATTGAGAGTCTTTCCCTTGAAAAAAAAAAAGATTGACAAAATTCTTTCCCCTCTTCCTAGCTTTTGCTTGTGAAAATTTTGAACTTTTTCCTCTCTTTTAATAATTTTTAACATTGAGTTATAATTACTTGACCACTTCTTGTTAACTTCTTTAGTATTGTATATTGTCTTGTTACAGTTTTATCTATTGTGTTAAGAAAAATCTCTTAATAGCTAAATCCTGCACATTTTCAATTACCTGTTTTATTTTAATTTCTATTATTAATCTACCAAAATTCAAATTTAAATACTTGGTTTTACATATATGTGATCTTTTATATGTAAGCAAAAAAACTAATAAAATTGTACAGTAAAGAAATGCTCCTAATCATACAAAACCAACATGTATAGCTAATTAGCGATGTTATTTTTTCACTTCCAATTGTACTTTGAGATATGATTGCTCTTTTTTTTTAAGGTCGATACGATAGTTTCCTATACTATGGAGATATGATTGCTCTATAATGAGATATTTGGATTGGATAAAGTGACATCCGGAACAAAAAAAAAAATTTGTACATGCAATCCATAATTCTCAAAAATGCACTCAAAAACACATGTATGCCTGCCGCCTGACAGATAATCCTGGCTTCGGCACTGGTAATTCCATACTCTAACACATACTTCAATTTGAATGAGCAGTATCTGCTGTCATATCTGGAAATGAAGCAGCAGAAACAAATTTCGTTGTTGATGAAATCCCTGAAACTTTTGAGTTTAGAGTGATTCTTGGCAGATGATTTTCATCCGAGTTCTGCTTCAGCTTTGCATTTGTAGAGGTATCTTTACACGGAAACAAGTGTAGTTTTCAAAACCTATCCTATCATTACCAGTAGAATTTTTCTTTTGAACAAGAACGAATAGTCTCATATCATGTGCTGCATGGTAATTGGTACTATTGAATATCGGAATAGGCCATCCACTTATTTGTAACGAATTCCGCAGCCTCTGCGTAACTAATTTAGGATTCAAGCTCATAGGAGTGTTTCCTTTAGAAAATGAAAGTTTTTATTGGCTAGTGATTCAATATGACTTGGATTCCTTAGATAAGAATGAGAATGCTTGACATGATTGTTTCTGTTAAGAGCATTTGAAGCTAGTTCTGCTGGAAGCGGCATAACCATTTCGCAGCTAGGTTGTACTTCCAAAAAATATTCATGTTTCATCCTGAATGAGCAACATCGTGTTGCTATATCTGAACTCGAATCAAGACCTCCATGCTTGCATCTCCAAGAAAGAAACTAGTTGGCTATTGGAAGTCTGGATCCCATTTTCTGGCGTGTGGAGATCAATAGAAATGACGGTACTCTTGCACAAAGTTCTTTTGATTATAATTTATAATGGGAACGCTTCTAATTTACAATCAGTCTTCATCAAGCAAGAGATTACGTTTCAAGCGTACCCTTCCAGCAGTCGACTTTAATTAAGAATGCTCAAGGAAACATCCCTGTGACTATCATTTGCAAAATTTAAAACACCAAAATAATGATGGTTCTCAACTGAGGTACATGGCTACTGAATTGTCCAGTAATGACCATCAGACGCCAAAAATAAATAAATGGGCTACGTCAGGTCTCCTTTTAACAAGTTGATACCACAATCTAGCTTTATCTACACGTCTACAAACTATTTATCTTGCTTGACACAAAGCATCATTTTAACGGAACCACCTAAGTGAATAAGAAGAGATCTCTGCTAGAATTTTCTGGGGAGGGATTGAGTGATCTCAAGATTATTGACATTAAAAACAGGATTAGGCTGGAAATTGATAATCAGTTAAGCCAGCATGCATGCGCATAGTTGAATAAAAGAGTCAAGTTTATTCATGTATATCGACCGTTGACCTTTCTTATTTATGATGTTGTAGATAAAAGGTCTATAGGCAGAAGAAGAAGGAAAAGAGACCTGAATCCGTTTGGTGGACAAATTCTTGAAGGTCTCTTGGCCTCAGAGAAATTTCTAAAAATATGATGAAATTTAAAAAAATTCTACAAAGGGGGCGTTTTGTGTATGGTTTTCTATCTTGGGGGTCTTCGCATTTGGCAAATGCGAGCTCAAGGAGCTCGCATTTGCTAAATGCGAAGTTGAGATGAATTTTGAGACCACCGAAATTAAAAAAAAAAAAAAAAAGAAGCGTACCTCGCATTTAGCAAATGCGAGGTCATGTATACCTCGCATTACGAATGCGAGGTTAGCAACCACCTAGAAGCTCATTCCCTTCATTCTTTTTGACGTTTGATTAATACGTATTTGGACTTCTTAACTTTAGTAAATATTTAAAAGTCACTACCACTAAATATGTCACAGTTATGATTTCTTGGCTGTAAAGTTGTGTGAATTTCATTTCACTCGACAACAGTAAGACTAACAATAATCCTTTTTTGCATTTAAAATAGCGATTGGTGGATTCAAAAAATTCATGAGTTTTGTAGCTTATTTGGAATTAGTCGGAAAAGGGAGAAAATGTTTGGAAAATTGCAGTTGGTGTAATTAGTGCAGAATTGTGATGATCCGAGCTCGTATCCTATAAAACCCAGAAGGATCCGACCGCGGATCGTTTGAAGCGGAAAAAATTAAAACAGGAGATCCGAGCCCGGATCATTCAAGTTCCAGTTTGATCCGAGACCTCGGATAAACTTCAGCACTTGTGGATCCGAGCCATGTAGGATCCGAGGACTACAAGAACAAATACGACCTCGGATCGGTTCGCGGATAAAGCAGAAACGAGGGTTCGTTTCTGCACTTTTCAAATATTTCTTCCCTCTTCTCACCGAAACCCTACCCCCTTTTCTCCAATCTTCTATTTAATCTATCAAATCTCCAATCCTTCACCATAAACACCTCCCTAACCCTTGTATGATCATAAACCGTAAGCTATTTCACCACAAAACATCATCAAAAGTGGATTTTGATATTCAAAAGGCAATTTTGGGCCGCACGGAATTTGTTTTATTTGTGGGTAAAATTGGACTTGTTTCTCCCTCATTTTTCATCATTATCATCCTCCAGCATCCTCCTTTACATTTGAGGTAACAATTTGCAATTTCTTTTGAGATTTTATAATTCCTATTTTTGCATAATTTTTTAAGTTTTTGAGTAATTGTGATAAAAGCTTATTTGTTGAAATTTCTTGATACAATTGTGTTACATTGTGATAATATATACATTTAGTTATGGTTGTTTACTTAGATTTGAGAAATTTGTTAATATGGTGAGAAATTTTATAATTTTTGTCATGAAAGCACACTAGACTTTTGTTTGCAATTTCTTGTTTTGGTGTATAATTTGCATTTGTTTGCTTGAAATAAGTGCATCTTTATGCAAATTGATGATAAATTGTGGTAAGTATAGTGGGTAGTTATGTATTGGTTTGAAGGAAAGTGCCAAAAGTTGAGAATTGTTTGAATTGAAGATGTTTTTCGTAAGGCATATTTTGACGCTGCGATGAATTGATGGTTGAAGCTTAATGTTATAGCATAGTGTCATTGATAGTCTACTTTACTTTCAAATTTTATTCCAATCTTACAAATGGTTTTAATTGTCAAAGTATTGGAAGTATTTAGCGTATCATGACAACCTTGTTGGTAATATTCATTCTCAATGTGAGAATTGTATTTGTGAGGTCTTAAGTAGATTTTTTGCTTGAATTTTTGGTAAATGTTGGCAGGTAGTTTAGCCCTTTTTCAAGGGGAAACTCTGCCGAAATTTTTTTAAATTCTTATTTAATACGTGCGAGCAAGTTTCTACGATTTCTAATGAAGGTTCATCTTGCTTTTGGTATAGGTATTATGGCTCGCACAAGAAGGTCTAGAGCACCGACACCTCCATCTTCGTCGACAGAGGAACACACACCTTCCTTAAATGAGGAGTCACCTGAAGAGGAATCTCCGTCACCAGAGCCGCCACCTCGCTCTCGCCGGAAGACCGCGTCTACTAGCCGTGACGAGCCACCTTCGGACTACGATACCAGTCGATTCACCTCGCTTGAAAACCAACAATGGTATGAATTCGGCTTAGACAAGGAGATTATCATCGAGAAGCACTTGGCACCGGAAGTGGATGCACACTACCACATCTCCACAGCATTCAAGCGCCTTGGTTGGGAGAACATCTTACAACTTCCCAAGCATTACTACCCAACCTTGGTCCGGGAGTTCTATGCCAATGTGGAAAACAAAGAAACCTACAGTGGCAATCTCATCGTCTCGTGGGTTCGAGGCAAGAGAGTGGCTCTTACTCGGGAAACACTGGGACGCTTCGTCAAACTCAAAGACGAAGGACAAGATATAAAATTGACGAAGGAGTTCAAGGCGCGAGACCCTTGGCAGGTGGGAGAGGCGGTTGGACGCCTCAAGGGCCAGTATAGAGAGAGAGGAACTGCGAAGAAGCTTACAGTTTACGCCGATTCATTCGAGCATAGGTACCACCTAATCTTCTACCTGTTTGCCTTCAATGTGGTACCAAAAAAAAGTGGAAAACGGGAGCTCCGCAATAGTGATCTCTACTTTTTGGACAAGATGATGCATGGTGTGGGTGCGCAGCTGACCGGCATTCCTCTACCCAGCATTATCATCAGTTATATGCGGACTACAGCTCGCATGAGGGCCGGCGAGACCTGCTTCGGGTTTCCAAGACTGCTATCCCTCATTTTTGAGAAGGTCAAGGTTCCTCTTGGAACCGAGCGAGCTATCGTCACTAGGTCTGTCGAGGAGGTTAATACCTCTATACTCAAAGCTTTGGGCATTCCTACGGATTTTGGAGCTGCTCTCATTCGAGACACTGGAGAGGCATCGACTTCCGCCCAGCCTCCTCCGCACACTGAACCACAAGCGGAAACTCGAGAGGCGGGGGCGCAGCAAGCTCTTCCTCCTCCTGTTCCTCGACCACCACCTCCTCTGAGATCAAAATGGCAAGAGCTCCTAAATGCCATTTGCTGTATGGAGGGACGAGTCGTCGAGCGTATCGATCAAACGGAGAGACGGATGACGGAGCGACTAGACAGGCATGATCGCCGTCTTCGGGCGATGGAAGAACACTTCAACATCCGCCGGTCGCCTACTCCGACACCTCATCAGGAGGAGGGCCATATTGGTACCTCACAGGGTCCTCATGGAGCGGAGGAGGCAATAGACCCTCGTTCCGAGCAACATGACGCTCCGTAGCGGCTTGGATCTTTTATTTCTCTATTTTGCTTTTCTTTTGTTAAGACAACCTTTGTAGTTTTCTTATTGGATTATCTTGTCCAACTTATGTAGTTTGGTACCCTTGTTGTTTCATTTTGGACAGAATTGGGATGATTGTGAGGTTTGAAGGGCATCAAATTGCATGACCACTCATTTTGAGGGAAGTTTCAGTGTCTCCTACATGTCTGTACAATGAGGGCATTGTAGATTTTAAGTGTGGGGGAGTGATTACTTTGTCTTAAGGGTGGTTGTGTTTTGAAATGTATAATTGCAGTTGTGTATGGTTAAAAATGTTGGAATTTGTCTCTGAAATGTTGTCATGAGATTAATTTCCGTGAAATTGAGGTTGTTGTTCGGGAGTTTTCATCCATTGTTATTTAGATTACTCTGTCAAAATGTGATCTTCCAGGCAAAAGTTTTCCAATATTTCAAATCAATGGCCAAAATGTTCCATGCTTAAGTGTCTATTTCTTCCATTGGATAAAATGTTATATGTTTTTTGGGAAGGTTTAGTCCTCATTTTGCTTGGAATGAACCATTATGCAATTAGGATTTTTAGTTTTTAGGAAGTATATTCGGTTAAATAAGAAAAATTACCTCGCTTGGAAATTTGCATGCTTAATGATATTTGTCATTTTCACTTCATTTCGTTAGTAAGTGCTTGATATAGTCACGATAAGGCCAAATTGCAACAAAATTATGCTTAAATGACAAAAGAAATTGATGCCTAAATTAAAGAATAATATTATTACTTTTCTGCTCCAATGAATCAAGTACTGGGTAACAAGGGGGCTGCCATTTACAAATGTCGACATTCGCTTATATAAGGGTTCAAAACGAATTCAAATTAGTGGATTAATGCGTTAATTTACTTAACACTCTGAAGGTTATTGAAGTATGAAATTCATGCACGAACTGAAAGAAATGTAAGGGCTAATTAAGAGGATAAACTGCACACCAGATTGGGAGCAAAATTGTACAAATATAGGAAAGCCGTAAAAAATAAAGCGTGGGAGTTGCTGCACACGGATCCGAGGCACGGATCCGTGTTAACAAAATTGATCCGAGGCCTCGGCTGTACTTCTGGAGTAAGAGATCCGAGGTCATCGTACATCCGACGTCGGATCAACGATGGAAAGTCCACGGATCACTTGGATCCGAGCACGGATCCATATTAACAAGATCGATCTGAGGCCTCATCTGTACTCCTGGCGTAAGTGATTTTGAGGTCTTTAGGATCCGTCCTCGGATCTAAATGGAAAGTCCTCGGATCATATAGATCCGAGCTCGTATCCATTATCACTAGACAGATCCGAGGCGCGGATCTGTCTCTTTCCTCAGGTCAATAGGCAGAGCCGTTTTGCTACATCTTTCTCACAGGTTTTACAGCTATTTTTCAGAGCTTCACCTTCAATTGGCTAACTTCGCTTTTACCTTTGTTCACCTTCCTTTCAAGTAGTTAGTTAAAGCGCATGTTATCATATTTAAATTTCAAATCATCACATTTCCTGATTGCAATGTGTTATTTACAATTCCATTCCAATTGTGACTTCCGTATGATTAATATTAAATTTTTTAAAAAAAAAAATTTGACAAAGTCTCCCCTTAAAAGTGGACAAAACTCCCTGCCAGCAAACCCAAAATGCACAACATTTAATCCAACCAATATTTCCAGCAATGTGTCCAAATATTTTACATACCAAAACTACTATTCGCCAAACTAAAGAATATAAACAAAAAGAGAAGCAAACAACAACTACAGAATTAAAGTGGAGCATATCAATGATGTCCAAGTCTTCCATGACTGCCACATCCTCTGGGTTTGCGCACTCTCTGTGTTCGACGTGGCTGGACTGGGATCGCAACATCGACCTGAGTAATCTGTGACTCAAGTCTAGCATCAATAGCTTGAAAACTTGGGCCTTCATCTGTACCTCCTACATGTTGTTCACCACTTGCAAGATGTAAGTCTGTTAGGGGCGTAAACTCCGCCATAGGCACTGGCGACCTAGGATGGCCAATGGACCTAGGGATGCCCTGATGCTCGGTAGCCTGTGACCCTCCATCACATCCAGTTTGGACGGTGGGGTCTGGTGACCGGAGTCTACGACGGCGTCCACCACCATGCTGACCTCCGTGAACATTCCTAGGAGCTCTTTCAACGCGACGGGGGTCTGCTGGTTGCGGAATTTGCTGGGGTACTCGTGGAGGGCGAAATGCAAGTCGGGATGACTCCCCTACAGTTTCCAATGTCATGGATGCAAAGTCCTTCATTGCATTAAAATAATTCGTGTGCTGTTCGTCACTCTGTGCGAGACAGGTCTCAGCCATGTAATATACTTGAGACATAGCATCCATCTGGAGATATAATGCTGGGATGAGTCGGCTAGAATAGAGTTAAATCTTAACAACTTGGGGTTTGTTTGAAGGATCTCTTTCAGTAATTGTAAGGAAAACTTACTAGATATTGTGCTCTAGCGCTATCACCCTGAAAGCCCTCCGGATAAACGGGATGCCTAGTAGGATTTGAAATATATAGCACTGTCCGCTCGCGATACCATTGACGATACTCATCGGACGGATAGGTAGGATCTTCAGTTACAGCACCGTCCTCCACATGCATAGGCCGATCAGTCCACACATCAATATATGCTGCATGTCTAGTTATCCAGTCTTGATTCCCCTTGCCACGACGATCAAGAGAATGCAGTGCCTGTTGATTATCGGTCAATCTTAGATCAGGCACGGGCTGATGATATCCGAACTGTCTCATAACTCGATTCGGAAGATGTGGCTCGACAACTTCCCAACATATGAGATACGTGGCAGATCTCCAAATGCCGCGTCCTGCAGTACAATATGCAGGCAGAGATGCGAGAATATCGTCCGAGTACGGCTGCCATATAAACTGCAAAGCCAATACTTATTCCATTTCGCCATACATACAATACATCACAATAGTTATTCTCATTTTTTACATCTAATTTTTAATTTATCTTCCCAGCACCTCCCCTATAACCGGATGAAAACTCCCTGCCAATCCAACCATTTTGACGATACTCAAGCATAATCTTATTGCCATACAACCAACATATATATATATATATATATTAAACATCTTACTGAAATATAACGGCAAAAACCAATCATAATGACATCAAAAGACAATTAGTGTACCTCTCGGGCACGTAAGCCTGTCAACTGATCTCGGAATACAGATACAACATGTCTTGCCACTCTGTGTACATCAAATTGAACATTCCACCTGAGGGAACGAATTGGGAAAATATTTGTTAAAGGAGATAGTTGATTCGTATTAGTATTACAAAAATATATTTGATATATACATACCGAGCTCCATATGGACCAGGATAATGCTCTAACGGCTGCACACGATCAGGGCGCATTGTTGGTATACGTTCCCACGCCCATAGCTGTAATTTATAATATTTGAATGTATTAATTGACCGTATAATCATCACCTAGTTAAAGTTTAACACGTTGAATCTGGAGGAAATGTACCTGAAGCAAAACTAATGGTCCCGCAATTGCCGATCTAGAGGGAGATGTGGCGTTACACAATGATCGATACAGAGTTGCTAAAATCGCGCTTCCCCAACTATATTGCCCAACAGTTTCCAAATCTCGTAGTAATGGCATATACAATAGGGGGACTTTGTTACCGGACTTATCTGCTAATAAATGACCGCCTAATAGCAGGAGCAGGTATACACGGGCCCGCTGTCTACATTGGACATCCGAAGCATCAGGTGTCAACTCTGTATCTAATACTCTAGATAAACATCTAATTTAAGCTGCTGCCCATCAAAATCTGACATCGTTGGATAAAATCCAATCAACTCCTCACATAAATTCCTCCACTCCTCAACAGTATGAGGAGTATCAATCCCTATAACTGGAGGACCGTCTATGGGTAGACCCCACAGAACCTCCACATCCTGCAACGTTACCGTAGTCTCTCCAACGGGGAGATGAAATGTATGCGTCTCGGGCCGCTACCGCTCCACCAAACTAGTGATCAAAGCATGATCGAGCATCATATATCCACAGTCAAGCACCCCTTCAAAGCCATCCAATCGAATATACTGTCGAACGGGCTCAGGGATAGGTGTATGCTCCCAAAAGTGCCTATCACATCGCCTGACATCAAACTGCTCACCTACAATGTGCCCGTAAAATATAGAATGTGCCCGGTGTGCAGTGCCTGCTGAGATAATATCATACACGAATGGCCCCGGATGCAAGGCTGCATGTGTAGGAATGTCGGCCATATAGAAAACAATAGCTGCAAATGCATTATGTAACATATAAGGCTACTACACATTTAATTAGTAGACTGGTAGTTGCTAAAACTAATGCAACACTTTAAATAGTGGGATGCTAAAAATGACACTGAAATATTACGAGCCAAAGTACTGATAAACAGAATATCGTCTCATAAATCATATTAATTCCATAATCCAACAAAATGACATAGCAAACGTTCAGTACACTGGTTCCTATCCCTAAAACGGATGATGTCAAACTCTAAAATTAGGACAATTTCTTCTATTGTGACCCGACTGTTGGCAATTTGTACACCTTCTTGGTTCCTCTGGATCTCTCTCGTCCATCTCATTCCGAATTCTTCTAGCTCGTACCCTCCCCGCCCGACGGGCAACATATTTACTGCGATCTGCTTGTAACTCCCAATCCGGTTGGAGCCAAGTATCCGGATGTGGCAAAGGGTTACACTTTCCTGAATACTGAACTGTCCATCGCCTTTTTGTAAACTGCGGATCTACCAGCGCCCCCGGATTATCCCTGCGATGCCTGCACACGGCCAACACGTGGGAACAGGGAAGTCGGTAGCACTGCCACTTACCACAAGAGCAAGATTTTTCCAAATACTTGACCGTTTGTATATTGCCCCCTTTACCGTCCACACGGCGGCCTGTCACCACTTTATACACCCCGGAAGAGCCATCGAACTCAACAACCCGGTGGCTTCCCGTTTTCTGATCCGAATTCTTAAACTTTCGCCAAATCTTTGGAGGAAATGGATTACGGCAATGTCTGGCGTCCTCCCTTCTTGTTCTAAACAACTCTACTGTCCGATGAAAAGTCATATCAATACAAGCCCGGATAGGCAAGTGACGTGCTCCTCTAAGTACATTATTGTAACTTTCGGACATGTTAGTTGTGAGAATACCCCAACGATGGCCACCGTCATGAGTTAGACACCACTTCTCGATTTCAATGTTACACAAATAGGTACATGCATCTGGAAACGTGCTCCTTAATTCTCGTTTTAATGCCCTTCACTTGCGCAACTGTCTGGCCCTTCCCATTGCCCAACATAACTTTTTTAGGTTCAAACCTTTGAAGTGAGTCATTAGGTTACTCCTAACGTGTCGTAGGCAAAACCTATGAAAGGCCAAAGGTTCTTGCCAATAGTCAAAATGTGTCATAGCATGAATAATAGCGGGATGCCGATCTGAAATGACACAAATGGGATACCGATCGCGGGCGACGTGGTATCTAAGTTGCTCCATGAACCAAGACCAACTAGACATGGTCTCCTCGTCGACTATGGCATAAGCTATTGGAATAATGTGGTTGTTGGCATCCTGTGTCACGGCAACAGTAGTTTGCCCTTATATTCGCCATGCAAATGAGTGCCGTCAACACATATTACCGGCCGACACATGTGAAATGCATCAATAGCCGGTTCAAAGGCCCAGAACACATACTTAAATGTCTTCACGTGATCCGTGCTATCAGAATGATGTAACCACCTGATAACGGTTCCCTGATTTGACTTCACAAGCGCGTCAAGATATTTTGGTAGTTCGGCAAAATTTGTTTCCCAAGAACCAAAAACAAGTTCAATAGCTTTGCGTCTGCCGTACCAAGCCTTTTTATAAGAAACATCCACCTTCAGCACCTTTTTAACATCACTGACAATGTTCTTTACTTTGTACCTAGGATCGTCTTCAATACTGTGAACAACGTGTCTAGCAATAACCGAAGATGTTAGACTAGCATTGCTATTACTCATCAAATCACCCACACAATTGTGATCGTTCACCCACCTGGTTATTTGCCATAATCCGTGTGTCTTTTTCTTCACTGCTCGGACACACCAGTCGCATGGAGGTTCCGATGAGTCGGCTTCAATGGTGAAGGTCCTTTCAATTACGGATTTACATTTGGCAACCCAGGTGTTTCTCTTGCTCTCAACAACCCTAAACTCCCTATTATGAGTGATAGACCACATTCTAATAGCCCTGCTCAGTTGTTGTTTGCTCTCAAATCTCATATGCAGCCTTATATTATTATTTTCCTCACTAAATGTCACAATGCGCTCCAACTCATCGTCATCTGTCAGATACTCGTCCTCATCTATGTTTCCAAGGTTAGAGAAGAATTTCAATCCTCGTGGAGCATACAGGGGGTTGCTAGATGCATCAAAAGGCTGTTGGTTCTCAAGATCCAGGTGGACTCCATGTTGTCCAATTTCGCCATCTGAGTCACTGCCTGACACATCAACCGACTCAGATTCCTCTACATCTTCCACGTCATGCTCCAAATCATCATCTAGGGGGCTGTTGCAATGGCTTGGACCGGCAGTGAAATCCAAGCCATAACTACCAAGATGATCCGGCGATTCTGGATCTCTAAAACTTTGAATCGAGTCTAGGCCCTGAACAGATTCAACTTGCGTCCTTAAGCCTGATGTAAGACGTGGCTCTAACGAATTCCTACCACAATCTCCATGTGCCCATTGTGATACCGATGCCGTCTCAGGTACTGCTGTACTAGAGCTTGGTTGAAATCTTGTCGGATCCATGCATGCATGGACAAGCGACATCATCGGACCTAAATTAGTATTTGGTGAAATGAATGTCCCGGTGACTCGAGGATTTTGAAATTTTTCATCCTTCTCGATATACAGTTCTGCGGTGTATGGAACAATTTCATTCCATACATCGTACATTATCGCAAGAGTTTCATCATCAACCACTGGGGACACGTTATAAGAGCTCCGGCCACAAGGTTGGCGGAGAAATATATTCAACCTAAACAGCCCCCTATCGACCCCCATATATTCATAGATTCTATCCACCAAATCATCATATCCAATCCTGCATCGTAATGAGAATGTACGGTTGCAAATACGAGGCAAGTAACAAATTGACCCATCCTCGTAGTGTATTTTACCTCCCCAATAAAGAGACACGTGCAGAGGTCTTTCTATAGACATACGTGTGGAAAGAATCCCTATTTTGGAATAAAATAAGTTAGCTCATGCGGTAGAAGAGTATACATCATATAACAATCCCTATCCATTGTTACTGTTTCAAGTGTGATACAAAGGAGAACTCATCTTAATCAAGCAAATGTGTGTTTAAGGTACAAGTAGTAGTACAAGCAAAGGAGAACTCACATTTGTAGTAGTACAAGCAAATGTGATTCCAGTTTGTCTTGTATACAAATTTTTAGTCAACATTTTAAGTTAATGTTCCCTCTAACCGCCTATACATCATCATCATCCAAATGCCAAAAAGTTATTCAACAACTCCTAATTAAATTGAATAGTAGGTAATATCTCCGAGGATGTCTTGTTTTATTTAACGGAAAGAAGCACCCCCCCTTTTGAGTCCATATTGCCGCCAATTTGTCTTATTATACTCTTAAGGCAATCACTAACCAAAACACCCAAAAAGATTTTAAAAAATTTTTGACAGAGTCTCCCCTGTAACTGGGCGAAAACTCCCTGCCAACCAACATAGGCACATCGATTTTCAAACAAGACATCAAATATGAGATAATTTACAGCACTACAAATACGGTAGCATAATTTGACATACAATAAGCATCTTATAGAAGACAACCAACTGCGAATTTTCCTTAAGCCTGCAATAATAATATAATGTACACAGTAGAATGTGAAACAACAATAATTTCGTATGCTCCACTGTCAACCACCATAACATGCAATTAAAAAATATACTATACTACAAGGACCCACATTACATTCATGAATTCAAAATAAAACGGATCCAAGCAAAGCTTTATAAATTAGAACATGTGCAAGTCTACAATTAAATCTACTTGAAAACTACATGACTTACCCAATGATATGCCGAAGATTCTGAAGATGCACCTGTGCAGACAACTTCCTAGTGGTACCAATCAAAGCCTCTTCAAGTCTCCTGGCTTGTGTCGAAAACTCGATGTGCACCTATATGAATATGATGGAGTTCACACAGACCCAAGATAAGGTACTGGAGCAGAGGATCTGGGGTGCAATGAGGGATTTGTTCAAATGAACCACCTCGTTCCCGTAGATCTTGCTTGTTCCGATATACCTTTTTGGATCTATTCACCTAAATTCAAAGAATTTAACCCTTGGTAAACTAGATAACATAGGTATAGAAAACATACTTATAGAAAATAAAAAAATGTCCACGCAAGGGGGTTACTTTGGTGTCCCATTCCGACAAGGGAGGTGTTCAAGCATTTATTATTATTCCGACAAGGGAGATTATTATTGAACGAGTCATGCTTATTATATCTATGTTACCCTGTTATACTAACCTAGCAAGACAAACAAGAAGATATGTTCAACAACTGAAAAACATGTTTTGGAAGATTCTGTCAAATTCTCACTTCACTTCACCAAGTAACCAATCGTGTCAAAATATCGTCCCAATGAACCAAATAAAAGTACTTGAAGCAAGGGAAACTTTCTACATGCTTCAATATCAGATTATAATACAACTCCACAATGGCATGGTTCAATTACTGAATTAAGTGACAGAAGGGACCATTAGATAGGCTGTCGAACTTCAAGACCGAGGGCTTTTTTTTTTTTACTATACTCCAGTTTTCAGATAATACCAAAAGAAAAAGGCTTTTACTTAGGCCTTTGGTGCAATTTAGCAGTGAAGTACTGGAATTTAGCTGTTTAGTACCAACACCTAAATAGATCCGAGGTCGTATCTGATCATAAAGTCCTCGGATCCGACATGGCTCGGATCAACTATAACAGAAGTTTATCCGAGGTCTCGGATACAACAGGAACTTGTAGGATCCGAGCTCGGATCCCCTGTTTTAATTTTTGGCGTTTCAAACGATCCGAGGTCGGATCCTTCTGGGTTTTATAGATTCGAGCTCGGATCATACGCTTAAAAATTACAGCAGTACATATTCATTATACAGAGGGCCGAGGGGACGGAAGGGCAACCAAAAACCAATAATCAACAACGACATAACTTAAACAAAAAAAGGGAACAAGGATAAACAAACCTGGTATAATCTGAGCTGGGTAGCAGCTTAGAAATGCAGCGGCGGCGAACAGTGTGGTGAAGCGGCGAAGATGAAACGAAAATAGACGGACAAAGGGACAACCAGAACCCAGCTGTGATGAATTGATGGGTAGCAGCTGAGAAATTAGATTCGAAATTGAGCTGAAGCGGGAAACCGAAGCGTGTCTTGGAGGCTGGAACCGGCTGAAGCTTGAGTTTAGACAATTGCGGTCAGAATCCAATTTTCGGTCAAAAAAGCTTGAGTACTTCGCATTTCTGAAATGCGAGGAAACAAGCTCGCATTTTGTAAATGCGAGCTCTTGAGCTCGCAACTGAAGAACCGTAGCTTGTTTTTCTTTTTTTTTAAAAGCACCTACCTCGCATTTGTGAAATGCGAGGTACCTGAACTCGCATTTCACAAATGCGAAGATCACATTTGTGGAAGCTGCTTCACTAATCACCCCCTTTGTAGTATAACTTTTGTTTTTCATCACAAATTAAGAATTTTCTCCTTGGCCTCAAGGGACAGTAAAGAGCATAGAGAGCACAATATAAAAGAATGTAGAGGGCTATTGCTAGCTTACTATTGCTTGTGCATTTTAACATCTTATTCATTTTACCAGCATGTTCTCCATCCCAACCACTCAAGATAGGACAAACTCTAATCTCCGCCGGGCAACTCACAGTTTGAGTTTTATGTCTTGTTTTTCCTTTTAATTGTAGAACTGGGGGTTACAAGGCTTCCATTTGAGGAGTTAATATAACTTTTGAAGTCTTTTTTTTTTCTTTTTTCTTTTGAACAAAGGAGAACTTTTATTGATCAACCGCATAACATTAAACTATAACTTTTGAAGTCTTTAATCGCATGATAAGCATTAAACTATAAATCTGCTAGCACAGAAAGTTAACTTGCAGTATGGCTTTGCCACGTGAAGGCCTCCACTTTAATATAATTAAGGATGCATCTGTAAATTCCACATTAAAGGATAAATTATTTATTACCCCCTTGTGATTTTATATAATGCCAAATCACTCCCCCCCCCCAAACTTTTAAAATAGTCACATAACTCTCATGTGGTTTTGTGTAAAGTGGAAAATGGATAAAATTCACAATCAGTCACAGAGTTTATACCAAATATGCTTTAAAAACACGCGTGATAAAATCTTAATATCTATGTAACCCCCTTATGATTTGTATAAATATCCACTTTATGCCCATGTAATTTTTGTATTTATCCACGTAATCTTCTTATTCTTTTATACAATGTGGTCAAGCCACTGATTGATTTAGCATTTAAGTAAGAACATTGTTGATATTTCAATTAGCGCCGTTACATAGGATATTTTTCATCAAGTTTCTACTTGACATAAAACTATAAAGGGATGAAGTGGATATTTTAAAACATTAAAGGGATTATGTGGCAATAGATGAAATCATTGGGGGTTATATGTAATTTACCCCACGTTAAATTAATGAGTCATGACTGGAGTTCTGGAACCCGTTTTCTGCGATTGGAGATCCATAAGTATGACTAGTCTTCCGAACGTAGTTCTCTGGCTGTAATTTATGGATGAAACATTTCTAATATACAATCAATCTTCAACTTTTCATCCAACCTAATAATGCCATAGGAAACATCCCCTTTGCGAAACTGAAGACACCAAGTGTTAACGGTCAACTTAAAAGTATACTGCTCGTAAATGGTCCCAAAATTTACTTCACCTTCTCTTCTTTGCAGTTCTTTTTTATTTTTTTTTCCACTCCTCCTATCGTCAGAACTGTTGACAAAAAAATTGAACTAAGCTGCTTAAACTTTTAGTAGTTGTAAAAGATGATTAGTTAGTTGGTAACTAGATTAGAATTGATATCAAAATTAGTGTAGGAAATAAAGTTTAGCTTAATCCACTGATTTGATACCATACTCTAGCCTTTCTACAAGTGTGACAACTGTTTATTTTGGTTGACATAAAGCATTATTTTTAGGGATCCACAGCAGTTAATTAAAGATTTTTGTAAACATTTTCTGGGGAGGGATTGAGTGACCTCATGATTCATGACATAAGAAAAGATTAGGCTAGAAAATGGTATCTGACTAAGCCACCTTGCTAAGGTGCAAAGTTGAACAAAAACTCAGTCAAGTTAATTTGTTGATGAGCAAGCATATTGACCGATGACATTTGCTTATGGTGTACTACAAAGAAGGGTTAAAGGCAGAAGAAGGCAAAAGCGATCTCAAGACTTTGTTTGGTGAACAAATTCTTGAGGCTCTTTTGGGCTCAACGACCACTACAGAGACTAATAGCATAGTATATGGACAAGTACGGGGATATAGCTAGCTTATCATTGCTTGCGATTTTTAACATCCACTTCTTTTTACCAACATGCTTTGCATCAAATGACACCCTAACTCCATCCCAACCACTCAACGCAGGACAAGCTCTAATTTCAGCTGGACAAATCTTTGAATTAGGATTCTTCAGTCCTGGTAATTCAAGTAGATTGTACATTGGAATCTGGTACAAGAATGATATTGATCATAGAGTTGTTTGGGTCGCAAATCGGGAAAATGCACCGTTAGAAGGTGACTTGGCTTCAAAGCTGATAATCAGCAGCCATGGGAATCTAATGCTTATAGATGGAAAGCAAACTACTGTCTGGTCAGCAAATGCCCCTGTCCAGTCTAATAGCACAATAGCAGTGCTCCAAGATGACGGGGATTTCAACCTTAAAGATAATGTTTCAGGGGAAACTATATGGGAAAGTTTTTATTATCCTACTGATACAATTTTAGCAGGCATGCAGATAGGATTCAACAGCAGAACTGGACGGGAAAGCTTCTTGACAGCCTGGAAAAATGAGAATGATCCGGCACCTGGAAACTTTGTTTATGGACTCACAGACGAAAGACCAGCACAGTCTGTGGCATGGAATGGTACAAAACCACACTGGAGATCAGGTCCATGGGATGGATGGAAGTTCACTGGTATACAAGACTTCGCCGAGGGGTATTCAAATGGACTATTTGTGACACCAAATAATCATATGGGAGCTGCATCCATGACTTTCAACAACTTTGACAATTCTGATGTTTCAATTGGTGTAATTTCAACGACAGGTATGGTAGAGGTATGGTACAAGGAAAGAGAGCAAAATAAATGGAACTTTATATTTGCAGCACCTCAGGGTCCATGTGATGCATACGGAACTTGTGGACCCTTCAGTGTTTGTAGCAGGAACCATGCTTCAACTTGTGAGTGCCTGAAAGGGTTCTTGCCTAGGTCAAATGAGGAATGGAGTAAAGGAAATTGGACAAGTGGATGTGTAAGGCGTACAGAGTTGATGTGCAATGAAAACAGAAGCAACTTAAGCTTCAATGCATCTAAACCGGATGGCTTCTGGAAGGTCGGTCAGATGAAATGACCAGATCATTATGTGTATTTGTATGATAAGACTGACCAAGGGGGGTGTAGCCAATGGTGCCTGAGCAACTGCTCTTGTCTGGCATATGCATATCCAGATGGTATAGGGTGTCTGGTTTGGGTAACAGATCTTATCGACATGCAGCAATTCGTGAAGTCTGGGGAGGATCTATACCTCCGCCTTGCTAATTCAGACCTAGGTAACTTAGATCTAGTCTGGACTGGTACTACATAATATAGAATTATGTTCTTCAACAATTTGTTTAATGTAATTTTCAGGAGTAAAAAGTAGACATACAGCAATCAGCGTCAGCTTCGTATCCATATCGGTTGGTTTCCTCTTGGGTGTGTTAATATGTTGTGTCCGCAGATGGAAAGCTAACAGAAGAGGTAAACATGTTTATCAACTACTCTTAGCGTGTAGAGATATTAACACACTGAATATGATTCAAACTACGTATTATATTTGATCATTTAGCTGCAAATCAGTATGAAAGATACTTACGCTTACCTTCGTTTTTCCCAGAATTCTAACTACTCCATTGCTAATTTCAAGCCAACTTATATTTACATCTCCGAAAAGGTTAATCATCACTGATATTCTTATGCATACAATCACAGACAGACATCTCAGGGAACAAAGGTCAGAGACAAGAAAATGGTTCACAATAAAGAGCATCAGAAAAAGGGGCAAAGTAAAGGGTCACTTGGCTGACAAAAAGGGCACTTTGATTGATACTTCACAGGACAATATCCAAGAAAATCCTGCATCATCAAAGGGGTCATCAGAGCTTCCAATAGTTGATTTCAATAGGATAAAGATCGCTACCAACAACTTCAGCGAAGCTAACAAGCTTGGTGAAGGAGGATTTGGCACAGTTTACAAGGTAATTATCATTCCAAGCATCTAAACAGGTACCTGCAAACATTATATTAGCTTAAGGCCTGGGTGACATTGTTGAATAATTTGTGAATTTCACGTAGGGAAGCTTAGAAGATGGACAGCAAATAGCTGTGAAAAGGCTTTCGAGTCACTCAGGACAGGGCATGGAGGAGTTCAAGAATGAAGTTATATTGATATCTAAACTTCAGCATAGAAATCTTGTAAGGCTGTTGGGCTGCTGCATTCAAGGAGAAGAGAAAATAGTAATTCTTGAGTACATGAAAAACAAAAGCTTGGACACTTTCCTGTTCGGTAAATATTGTTCCTTTACTTTACTGAGCTATAATTAATTTTCTTTTCTTTTTTTCTTCAAAATTTTTTGCTTCAGGCCAGGAGTTTTTCGTAAGTTCTAATGTACTGTTTTGCAATGACTATCGCTAGTTGGGATCGAACTTTTGCGACTAATCAAAGTGCACAATGGTCGGTCGAGCTTATAAAATACCTCTGACTGTACATACTTTAAACAAGTTTATGCATGATCAGAAAACCAAAATCAGAGCTATAATTATATTTCTTCCAACATTTATCCACAGACAAAATCATACAGTTTTTCATAATTATCTTTCATGCAATATTTTGTTTCATAATTATCTTTCATGGAAGTCCATATGCAAAATCATATTTATCATTCATACTAGTATATAGAGCATTGTGTGTATTCGTCTGCGTACATTGAATGTCACTTGGAACATGTAATATGGACTTTGCCTTTTTCTCTCGTATATTGAATTTGTGTCTTGGATAAATGGGCAGATCGAACAAAAAGGCTGGAGCTAGATTGGGCCAAACGCTTCAGCATCATTCAGGGGATTGCCAGAGGGCTTCTCTATCTCCATCGAGATTCTTGTTTGAGAATTATTCACAGAGATATGAAGGCCAGCAACATTCTCTTGGACGATGACATGAATCCGAAAATCTCAGACTTTGGACTGGCGCGAACTTTCCGTGTCACACAGGAATTAGCCAACACTGGCAGGGTTGTGGGAACTTT
Source organism: Coffea arabica (assembly GCF_036785885.1). NCBI lineage: Eukaryota > Viridiplantae > Streptophyta > Magnoliopsida > Gentianales > Rubiaceae > Coffea > Coffea arabica. Next base: position 10,370,565 of record NC_092313.1, on the reverse strand, counting down.
GTAAGTCTTCTTTTTGCCTCTAGTCAGGAGATTCTGCTAATTCATGCCCACGATTGCCCAGTGCTAGTGCTCTTTGGTGCTTTTGTCTGCACAGGGCTGGGGAGGGTTTGGGCGGCTAGCCATAGCTACAATTAGTACGATTATTATACTCCTTTTTATGATTTACCATGCAATCGCATAACTTTGTTGTATTTCATGATGTACAACAAAAGTTATGCGAGTGTATGTCAAATCATGAAATATAAAAAAGTTACAAAGTCATAGAGTGTACACTAAATCATGAAAAAAATACAATCGCCCCAATTGCACCTAAGATCAATTGTACCTGCCCCATTTCGTGGTTAGCGGCTTTGTTTTCTGGATTAGTTTCGTCTTAGTACATTGGTGCAAATTTTCAATCTAGTCTCTTGAGCTGAAAATTATTCAATTTGGTCTTGACATGAGCAAAGCATATCAGTTTGGTCTCTGAAATTGAGGAAGTCTTGTTTTGGTATTAAAAATCTTAATTTTGCCATTCAAACTGAAAAAAAAAATTCTCAATTTTATCATCCAATTTGAGAAAATTATTCTAAATTAATCACCTAGCCCATTTGGCACTGTTGAATTGATTGTGAAAGCATCAAACTACAAATTGAGTTCAATGAGCAAAGTTATTTTAGCTGTTTTAATAAAAGTACTAGTGTTTAGCTTTTTTTGATGATAAACGTGCGTGTATCTGCTGGTTTCTTGAGATTTTAGCAAAGAACAACTTGAAGGTTTCATGAATGAAAAATACGTGCAATCATTTAACTCAACAAAAGAATGTCCTTTTCTTCACTTAAATTATTCAGGCAAAACAATTTTTGATACGATGACAAAAAACGTAGTTTGAAGTTCATTAGTTGTCATTCGATTCATTAAGGACACAAGAATGCCCTTGATTCATAGAGCAGGACTGCAGATATATCGTCGTTTAGCGTCTAAAGCCTATCTGCCATGTTAAAATAGAAATAAACTTAAAGATAATAATGTGCTTAAATATAGATGTGAAATGTTGCTAATCTTTTCATGTTCTTTTTAATTGCAGCGGTTATATGTCTCCTGAATATGCCATGAGTGGGCAATTTTCGGAAAAATCTGATGTTTATAGCTTTGGAGTTTTGCTGCTAGAGATTGTCAGCAGCAAGAAGAACACAGGGTTCGGATATCACGAAAAATATTTGAACCTTCTTGGTTGTGTAAGTGCATATTGCTTACATGTTTACTTATAGCAAGATCAGATGAGAGTTCATTACGTTTAACAAGAAAGACAAGCCGTCAAAAACGGTTTCTTAACATTTGGAAATTAATGGTTCTTTCAGGCATGGCAATTGTGGAACGAGTGCAAAGCTCCAGAGTTGCTGGATCAATCACTGGCAGATTCTTGCACCCCAACAGAGGTAAAGAGATGCATTCAAATCGGGCTTCTTTGTGTTCAAGACCATGCTGCAGATCGGCCTACAATGTCAAATGTAGTTCTCATGCTAAGCAGTTCTGAGAGTGAAATGGAACTTCCTCAACCAAGACAACCTACATTTACGTTTCAAAACTTGCAAGAATCCGATCGTTTTCAATCAGCCATTCGCTTATGCAACGGTTCCATAAACGAAATCAGTATTTCAATGGTTCAAGGACGATGAACCAAGGACGAGAGTCAGGAGACACAACAGTAACCTTAGAGAGATTACAAATTTTAGTGCGTAGCATATGTTTTCCGTAAGCAAGATTCAGATTGCTTTTGGACTTACTTAGCCTGTTGAGCTCCTTTTTGGTATATTTAGCCCCAGAGGTTTTTTCTTTTTTTGTGGGTAAAGAAAAAGAATCATTTTATTTTTGATGTAGAACTGAAGTTTATACACGGGGTAGCCCTTAAATAAAAAATTAAGGAAACAAATTAGTAGATCTTATCTAAAGGAATCCTCCACTCTAATGCAAGGTTTGGCATCCTCAACAACTTGTCATATAACTCGTTTGTGAAAGCTGAAGTTCCACTGTTTTGACACGTAAATGTCCCATCAGCATGCAAAAGCACCAAGTAAGGGGAAAACTGAACGTTCATGTTTTTGGAGCGCACATCATCAGGTACGATGATTGATTTATCAAATAACAAAAATTTTCAATATTTAACAATCACTCTGATCTCTTCTCCTCTCTGAAAATTGGCATTCGGTGGATAAACAATTTACTTCACAAAATTCAGGGTTGGCCAAAAATACATTCAAATTTAAGCACCTCCATTTTCAACTAGCATCCACAGTGTACAATTTGCAAATTGCATGGAAATCATGCACGTAAAAGTTCCCATTTCCTCTCATCAGATCAGAGATAAAAAAAGTGTAAATTACATACAACCTCCTGTGGTTTCATCTATTGCTACATGACCCCTCTAATATTTTAAAATATCCACTTTACCCCCAATAATTTTTGGAAACTTGATAGAAAGTAGCTTATGTAATGTCATTAGTTGAAATAGTAATAGTTTCCTTACTTAAATTCTAAATCAATCAATGGTTTAACCATCTTGTATAAAAGTATAGGGAGATTATGTAGACAAATGCAAAATTCACAGGAGGTAAAGTGAATATTTATACAAATCATAAGGAGGTTATATGGATATTAAGATTTTATCATATGCACTTTTAAAGCGTGTTTGATATAAATGCCTTAACTCATATGCATTCCATCCATTTTTTCACTTTGTATATAGTCACAGAGGGGTTATATGGCTATTTTAAAACCTTAGGGGGATCATCTAGCATTATATAAAATCACGGGGTAATAAGTAATTTATCCAAAAAAATCTAACTCTTACAGAAGTTCTTTTGATTATTGTCTACGAAGGAAACACTTCCAATTTACAAGCAACCTTCAATTCATGAAGCTGAAGACTGATGTTCAAGTGTAAAGTACTTCCACCAGTCCAACTTTAATAATGCTGAAGGTGCCTGTTACTTGCCGTGCTTAAACACCAAGTAACCAATGGTCAACGACTCAACTAATTAAGCTACATATTATGTAAATTGTTCAGTAATTCATATCCGCACTCTGTTTTGGCTTTTCTTTATTCTGCTTTACTCTTCATATCATAAGATGGATATTTTATTTCTCTATTCAACGATTTGAATGCCTGATCTAGCTGATGTACACGTTGCTAACTCTTTATTTTGGTTGACAGAGTGAACAACTAGGACAGGTGCAGGTTCCTTTCTGAAAAATGCTTAAGCTGAGAAGTAACAGAGATCAAGGCATTATCTTTTATGGAACCACCCCAGTCAATACTTAATAGCATATTTGTGCTCAAGATAATCTGGGTAGGGACTGAGTGATCTCATGATTATTGACATAACAATAGAATTATGCAAGGAAATGATATCCAATTATGCCACCTTGCAGTGCGCAAAGTTGAATAATAGAGTCGACTTCATTTATTTACCATGTATATTGACCATTTGTCTTCATTTCTCATGCTGTAGCAGACAAAAAAGGGCTAAAGGCAGAAGAAGAATAACAAAGAGATCTCAAGCATTCATTGGGTGCACAAATTCTTGAAGCAAACAGAAGAGGTAACTAATGTTCGCCTATTGCTCACAGTTTATTGGGAGGTTTTTTTTTTTTTTTTTTGGTTAACAAGAGTATTAACACTGCAAATAGAAAAATATGACTTGAAGTACTCTTTTTTATCATATATATGTAAAGAGGGGCTAATTCCTATTGTTTAAACGCTTATCATCATTAAAAATTTCGTTTTTTTCTTATTTATGAAATGAAAAAAAAAAAAAAAAAACTTAACAGCGCTGCCCCAGAAATTTAACCATTCCTAGTGTCTACAACTCAGAAAAGGAACTGATTGATAATTTTGTATGCAGTTATTTTTGAGGTATCGGCAGTTATGCTTATAACGATCTTCAGAGCGAGGACGAGAAAATGGTGCATAATAAAGGGCATCAGAAAATTGTGCATGCTAAAGGATCTCGTGGTGTCTGAGAAGAAAAAGGGCACTTTGAGAGATACCTCACAAGATGATATCCAGGAAAGTCCCGCATCGGCAAATGAGTCATTGGAGCTTCCAGCGATCGATTTCAATAGGATAAAGATTGCCACCGACAACTTCAGTGAAGCTAACAAGCTTGGTGAAGGAGGGTTCGGCGCAGTTTACAAGGTAAATATCATTCCAAGCATCAAAACAAGTATCTGGACACTTGATTAGCTCAAGGCACAGAGAAAACTCATTAGTAAATTTCTTAACCGAATTCCACGCAGGGGAGATTAGAAGATGGACAGCAAATAGCCGTGAAAAGGCTTTCGCGTCATTCAGGACAAGGCATGGAGGAGTTCAAAAATGAGGTTGTCTTGATATCTAAGCTTCAGCATAGAAACCTTGTCAGGCTGTTGGGCTGCTGCATTCAGGGAGAAGAAAAGACAGTAATTCTTGAATACTTGAAAAACAAGAGCTTGGACAAATTCCTCTTTGGTAAATGCTCTCCTATTTCTTTGCTGAAATATTAGTGGCTTTTCTTTTTTGCTGATCTTTTACTTCAGCCCATAGAGTTTAATGTAAATTCCAATGCATACATCTGCCAGAGGATCAAGGGCTGCAAAGTTGGTACTCAATTTGCCCAACTGGTCAAACTGTACGATGGTCAGTCAAGTGTATAAAGCAAAGCTGATAATGTAAAAATCAAACAAGTTTTTGTATTCACGAACCTTTAACATAAAAGTGATCTACTTTATGCTTCATAATATTGTTTCATCCAATATTCTTGTACACACAAAATTATTATACAGCTACTGCTACCTTAATTTCCATACCATAACTTAATCACTTGAAAATTCAATCCATCCTCAACTCACCCCGCCTGTGATGCTTTCTTGGGTCTTTGGCAAGTTTTGTGAAAGCAAACACTTCTCATTTCATTTCAAAATAGTATGATCTGCATTGCCATCTCCCCAAATATATTCTAAGGTTTGGAGAATTCATGTGTTTGCATTATGTAGATGTCCCTTGAGCTCTAGAACCTTGTGCAAACTTAAAAAATAACATTGAAGCTAGATTTCTGGTTCTGTAATTTATCTCCAGTTAGAAACATACAAGAGTAGCTTTAAACTGCAACCAATTTGCCAAAAAGAGCAGCGTTTATTCTTCTCTTATCGTTGAACATCACTTGGTACATATTATGGACTGTCCTTTTGGACTCATAAATTAAATTGTGCCTGCGGACCGTGGACAATGTGCAGATCGAACAAAGAGGTTGGAGCTAAATTGGGAAAAACGCTTCAACATAATTCAGGGCATTGCCAGAGGGCTTCTATACCTCCATCGAGATTCTTGTTTAAGAATTATTCACAGAGATTTAAAGGCCAGCAACATTCTCTTGGATGATGACATGAACCCCAAAATCTCAGACTTTGGCCTGGCACGAACTTTCCAAGTCACACAAGAACTAGCCAACACCCGCAGGGTTGTGGGAACTTTGTAAGTCTTTGCTTTTCCTCAGTAGATTCTGATTATCTGCTAATAAATCCCGAAATTCCCCTGTTTGTTGGTGCTCTAGTTATGTTCATGAACAAATTGGTTAACTTTTTCGTGTATACATTAAAGCTTACACCTCCAGCAAGTAACCGTAGAGCCCGAAAAGGGAAAAAAGCTCTCATAGAATGCCCCTGATTTGGATAGCATGAATATTATCTCTCTGTAGCACCTAAAGGCTGTGTGCCCTGATTTCATGACCAACCAAAAAGAAAGAAACATAAAGAAAATTGATATCTATTACACGGATTAATGTGCTTAAATTACAGATGTGTGACATATATTAGTAACACATTTCATGTTTCAATGTAATTGCAGCGGCTACATGTCTCCAGAATATGCCATGGGAGGGGTATTTTCAGAAAAATCTGATGTTTACAGCTTCGGAGTCTTATTGCTGGAAATAGTCAGTAGCAAGAAGAATACTGGGTTTGGTTATCACGAAAAACATATAAGCCTTCTTGGTTATGTAAGTGCAAACTCATTCACTGTTTAAAATTAGCTTGATCATACAAAAGTCCAGTCATGTCTAAGAATTGAGATTACAAGATAAATAATATGACAAGCCTAACTACAGCTTGCTTACTCGAAATGGTTTCTTAACAATTGGAAATGGTTCATTCAGGCATGGCAATTATGGAATGAGTGCAAAGCTCCAGAGTTGCTGGATGAATCACTGACTAATTCTTGCACCCCATCAGAAGTAATGAGATGCATTCGAGTTGGGCTTCTTTGTGTTCAAGACCATCCTACAGATCGGCCTACAATGGCTAATGTAGTTCTCATGCTAAGCAGTTCTGAGAGTGAAATAGAACTTCCTCAACCAAGAGAACCTACATTTACATTCCAAAGCTTGCTGGAATCAGATAATTGTCAGTCAGGGATTAGTTTATGCAATGATTCCATCAACGAAGTCAGTGTTTCAATGGTTGAAGGGCGATGAATGGGTGATTTACACAACAGTCAAGAGACACACATCCGCAGATTATGAAATTTATTACTTATCAGATGCTTTCTGTAGGTGAATGTGAGTATTAAGAATAAAGGTGCTCTGCGAATAGCCTATTTAGTTATCTAAATCGATTTAGTTCACATAAAATCCTTATGCATTCGAAACATATTTTAAGACATAATTCAATTTGTTTCGGCTGTGTCTGTCATTCTGTTTTCATATCTGAATACTGAACTGAATTAAGTCTGCTGCGGGCATATTCTAGGAAGTGCATTTTTTGGTAGTTGAAGCAACAGAAACAAAGCTTCTTCGATGGATTTTGTCGAAGAATTCTCTTAAATTTTCTGACCGGTGTAGTGGTCACTTGGTAAATGCCAGAAAGATGTTTTCTCATCTCAGATAAAGGGCAGTCACTGTATTCAAATAGTCTCTGTGTTATAATGCCAAAAAGGATGCTTGTTGAGATAAAAGAAGATTACTGCTGTTAAAACTCTGCATTTGGTTACTAAGGTGAAGAAGAGGCAACAAAAGTAGTAATTATTTTCCGGAGACGCAGGAAAGTAATAGTAATTATTGTCAAATGGCTATATGATATGATATTCATACTTCTTAGAACAAATCAAAGTGCAGGTGGAAAGACTTTTGTATCTAAGTACCATTTAGGACTTACAAGAGGCTTTTGGCTACTCAAAGGAATAGAGCAGTTTGCCTGAGTAATAAGATCTTATTAACATATTCACTTATCAAATCAGAAAACAATGCAAGTATGCAACGCTGACAACTAAAGAGGTTTGATTTTATAAGAAGAGATTTTTTAATGTGTGTAAATAATGACAACTAAAGAGGTGAATAAGTAAACACATTATTTTGTGAATTTTTTTTTTTTTTTTTGCAAATATGACTATGGATGAACATTAAAACTTAATTTGTATTATGGTGCCTTCCTAACAAGTTCTCTTGATTCTATTTGATATTTTGGATTCAAGAACTATTGCCTATTTGGTGGGACAGACAATTCCCTAAAGTATCACATTACTAAACCAAATAAATTTAATATTTTGGACTTAAAAGCAAGGACAAGTCCATGTAATTTACGTAAAAACAGATGGAAATTATTAAGTTGGCATCAATACGGCTGTCAAAAAATAGGGAAAAAAAAGGTAAAAACACAATTTTCTCAAAAGGGAGCTGTGTCACTTGTCACAAAGATAGATAGGCTACTACAGTATTTGCACCATCTTTTTATCTTTTTATTGTATGTATAGGTAGATAGATATAATCAAACTAATCCACCATAATCTACTTCTAAGCATGTTTTAACAAGCAAGCAAGACATTAAAGACTTCATAAAAGAAGAACAGTAGCAGTAAGATACTGGATGATGTCATATCTCAATGTAGATAGAACAATAGTGATTGTTTGGTTAGAAAGAGAAATATCTGCATATGCAATTTTCTTGAGTGATTCAAAACACGATCTTTATCCTTATTCCCTCTTCTCTCCAACAAATATTAATTGTAACGATCCAACAATTATAACTACAATTGAAAGATCTTATTGTAAGACTAAATGCACTCCCAAAATGACTAAATCCAACCAAAGACGGTTAGCGATGAAACCAAAGATGTGAAACAAAACCAAAAAAAAAAAAAAACAATTTGAAAAAAAAAAAAAATTGCCAACATTGCTAACATTCAAAATAGCAAATATTATTGGTGTTACGACAAAAAGCTGTCAATTGTCTACAGGCAAATTTGCCAAATTTTTCCTTTTCGATGTTTCAATTGATTTGTGAAACACGGAAACTGAACTGGAACCATACAACAATTGATTGATTGGGTCAGGCAGACAAGTCCGAAACTCGTGCACGATGGGCCGAGTCATGCAACGTAAAACTGTCGACGAGTCCACTGCAACAGTAAAGCCACATGAAGTGTTTGACCGTAAGTGCATTAAATCTCCATTTGTGGGCCTGGTGCCACAGAAGAGAAGAGAAGTATGGTCGCTGTACCACCGCCTAAGTTTGGATTAAATGCCATGGCGGATCCCACCGTTCATTTTGCCAATGTTGGCCTCCTCCGCGTTTATTCCACCGGCCTTATGAACACGTTGATGATGATGGCAACTAGCAGCCGCCATCAAATCATAAACGTGGTGTCTCAATTTCTGCTAATTCAATGTTGTACTAGCTCCGACCTTTTAACTCTTTTACCGCAGTGAAAAAGTTTAATTTTGGGAAGAGAGCAACTAGTGCCTTGCCTGCTTAAGTTTGTGCTCAGAAGTGACAAATAAAGAAAGACAGCCTTTACCTTTCCAGTATGACTAAATACTTGTGTTCCATTCTGGTTTTAAGCCACCTCAAGGATTAACGCTGCTTGATGGGGTGGGAGATCGAGAGTTTAAATATGACCTTCCGTCAATTATCACAATATGTGATTTTTTTAAAAAATTCATATGGGTGTGATTTAGTCCTCCGTAGGTCCAGTTGAACCTCCCTCCTTAGATTAAGATGTGATTCAGTCCCCATTAATCCCCCAATAATTACCATATGGCTATTTGTACAACAATCTTCATGGTCAGTTCCAATTATTTTTTTCATTTATTGATTTTTTTTTCCTCTGAAGAGTTTGTTGGATGTGAAACCCAAAAAGTCTCCAATGACAACACCATTAAAATGACACAGAAAATTCTGCGTGGAATTCGACCAGATTAATGCAACCAATGATATCCAACTATTAACCCTGTTGTTCTGGTCCGATTACCGTAGCTGAATTTCCTAACAAAATAAACTCGGTGGTTGAATACTTCTTCAACCATTTCCTGTTGGCTCTTTTCCCAACCATGAATCCATGATTCATATTCGGATTGATTCAACCCTCATCATGGAATAGGAGCCACACACTCACACACACACAAAAAGACCCCAAAAACCTTGACCCTATCCAACTTAGTAATCATTGCATTCTGATTCACTAAGACGTTAAAACGAGTTTGGATAGATTAATGAATTTGTTGGAGGCGTTAGTTTACCTTCTAAAATATACCCTTTCTACTTCAGATTCCGACATTACAATTCCGCTTTTATCTAAATTGCGGCGTAAATGGGTTTTTATGTGGGTATTTCATTAGTAAATCTTTCACGACCTTGACCTGCCACACTAATGCTTTAGTTTGGCACTTGAGTTTTTTGTCAAGTTTATTTATTATAAATTTTTTAAAAATTTTAGCTACAGTAACCTCAAAAAATTTCTCAAAATTTTTAAATCATATATTTCAAAATATTCAAACATTTATACATTTCAAAATTTTTTAAAAAAACTTCTAAAGCAGACTACAGTAAAGTTTTAGACAAATACCCAAAAAACTCGGTTACCAAACACTGGGAAACCCGTCAAATTCACAATATATGCTTTTTATTGTGATCTTTCTCAAGTTTAAATTTATATTGGATTGCAATGATCTCAGAATATCCCTAAACATTAAAAAAAAATTATCATATTCGAGAATGTTTTTTAAAAAAAAACGTGGATCAATTCAGGTATGATCTGACAAACATTAGAAAATTCCAAAAGGCAAAGATGGACGATTTATAAATTGCTCAAGGAGCTGCCAAATCGATATGGTTGGTAAAGTATATTATTCATAACAACACAAAAATGCTTCCTGCATTGAAAAAAGCTAGTAGTTAATAAAGTAATGAGAACGAGCACCCTTTACCTAACCCTTTTCCATCCCAACGAAGAGCCGGGCCCTTCTTTCTTTCTTTCTTGGCCGGCTGCGTGTTCGTAACTTCCATCGACAATCAAAGTCGCCAATAATGCTGCCAACCTCTTCAATCTTGCTTTCTTGGCGACAAATGGATATTTGCACTGCCGCATGAGGACAAATAACATGCTTCTGCGAAGGGCGTGTGGAATGGTTTTCTCTATTTGGATTGCCTTGATCTTACTTGCTACCTTCATATTTAATTTGGATTTTACTCAATCATTCCGCTTCAAACTAAGTTTTGTTTTTTCTTTTTGAAATTTTAGTCTCACCACACAAATTTTTTTCTGTTTGGACTCTGTGTCTGGTAATAAGCAATATTAAGCCTGTTCATTAACCTTTAAGCAATGCATCATCATTGAAGGTGATGCTCAAATGATCATTAACTCCATCCAGTGTCAAGAAGGTGATCAATCAAGCATTCGAGTTCTAATTGATGATAAATTGTTACTGGTCTTCAGTAATTCTCAATCTGGAAAGCTTCTTGGACTCCTAGGAAATATAATAGTGTAGCTCACGAGCTGGCACAGTATGCTATTTCAATTCCAGATGAAGTTTTTTGGGATTTTCCACTCCCTTTGTTTTTACTTGCTCTTTATGTGGGTCTTTCAATCAATTCATTCATGTATAAATCATCTCATGTTGCTTAAAAAGAATGTAACGGCAAATCAAAGAGAAAATGCACAAAAAAAGGTGTAATTTCTTTTTATCATTCATAGGTAACTTAAGACACTATTAATATTTCTTGCCTGTCATTTAAGTATCATATCGTGTTGTGTGTCGAAAAATTGGTGGTCATTGTATTCTGTAGTTGTCAATTCAAGAAATTGACCCGTTCTCATTGGAGAATAGTTTGGATTGTGATTTTCTACCAAAAAATTTGTTACGTTATTCATGAACATATTTTTTAATCATTTTTTTGATCTCGTATACATCAAATCACGATAATATATATTTTTCTTTTTACCAAAACTGCTAAAAATAACAATCCAAACGGACAATTTTTCAGTTGGACAAGGGTCAAAACAGTTCAAATTCTAGTACTATTTTAATTCAAATTAAGCCGTCTCAAAAATCAATTCTTAATATGTGTAACAAGTACTTTATCTTTTCATTAAGGTGTCCAATTGAGTAATTTAAAAGCTAATGTGGACAAAAATAATAAAATACGTCTTAAGAGAGATGCCCCCGATTTGACTAAACTTTTTCTCTTATTCTTTGCCAATCAGAGTTAACATCTGGGACCACCTGCAATCTCTTTCTCCTTAAAATTCAGCCTGTCACATTAACATTTGGTAAAGTTTAAAACTAAAGTTCAAGTAGCATTCAAATTAGAAAGGCTCCTTTAGACTGCTTTCGGATGAAACTTTTCAAGCTGTCTTTATAGGTCCTGTTTGGATTGCTACTTTTAGAAGTTTTTTTAAAAAAATATATTATAGTAATTTGATATATGTGAGTTTCAAAAGTAATTAGAAATGTTTTACAGAAAACATAAAAATTATTCTGCAAAAAAAATCATAGTCTTTTTAAAAATGACCAAACGTTATAACGGATCTAAATAATTTGAGGGGGAAAAAACTTTTTGATCATGAGTCTGAAAATTAAAAATTAAGCAATTACATTTTGGAAATGATCTCATACAATTTTAGGAAGTAATTCTTCTGTCCTAATTCACTCCAAAACATTTAATCCATGCAATATATGCAATTTAATTAGCTCCAAATCAAACCATGCTCAAAAGTGTTAGAATTGCGACATATGCGATCCATATGACTTATTCTAAGTTGATTGATAGTTTGATTGATTAATTGACATTTAGCTAGTAAGTATCTCCTATTAATGACATCATACGATATTATTCTCAATTATGATTCATAGTATGATTTCCTTGTGAAAGAAAACTTGCTATTTATTTACAAGTTACGATCCCTAACTGACCTATGCATAGCTTGTAATACTCTATCCATCCTACCGTTTACACAAAAAACAATTAGCGGGAGGCAAGTAATTCTATTACTATACTGCTACTTATTACATGTATGTGTATATTTTTAATCATTCTACACGAATTTAAGAATCTTTTAGACTAAGTGGCATTAGATGCACATTACATATAGTAGAATAGCAGTTAGTATGATTCATGCATCTAATCTAATAGTGTACAAAAATTGTTACACTAAGGATATAAAAATGATTAATCTTTAAAAAAAAAAAAAAAAAGAAATAAAACAAGAATACTATATGGCTTGAATCCAAGTCCGTAAGTACTCGTCGATATATATAATTCAAAAAATTGTTGTATTTATACATTTTAAGGGTAAATTATCTTTTATCCCCGTGTGATTTGGTGCTTTATTACACACCCACCTTATGATTTAAAGTTCTATAGATAAACCCCTCACGATTTGGGCTAAAGTGTTACCATTAGTTTTAAACCACTAATTTTTTTGTTAAAACTAGTGATTAATAGTAAAAAGTCAAAATTAAATTAACAAATTTACCTTTTCATTATTTATTTTTTTCCTCCAAACATAAAAAAGAAGAAATTGAAATAAAAAATAGATAAACAAGAACTAGAAAATACCATTAAATATTTGGTTTAAAAAACTATAATGACATTTATAGTCAAAAAGATTTTGTATTTTTTGTTTCTTATTTCCCTTCCATCTTTTTTGTTTCTTGATTATTTTTTTTAATTTCCCTTCCATCTCTTTTGTATTTGGAGAAAATTAGATTTTGTAAGCCAAAATATAGGTTTTCAATATAATCTCTTCTCTTCCCCAGAGAGAGAGAGAGAGAGAGAAGGGAAAAAAAAAAGAAAACAAGTAGTGAAAAAGGTGAATTTGTCAATTTATTAGTTTAACTTTGACTTTTTACTATTGACTGTTAATTTTAATGAAAAAATTAGCGATTACACTTTAATCCAAACCATGAGAGACTTATATATAAGTTTTTAAACTACAGGGAATTATGTGGTAAATTATCAAATTATGCAGGGGAATAAAAGGTAATTTACCCTGCATTTTAACAATACTTTAAAAAAAATATTTATATTCTTCATACAACCTTATAAAACACATAATCAAATTTTGGCACAGTATACTTCTCAAATTATACTTTAATTTTTGGAAAAAATTTTAAAATTTGTGTAATAATAATGACATCTCTCCCCAATTATATATAAAGCAGTAGCTATGTATATCATAACTTTATGGATTTATGCAGGTAAACATAATAAGGTGATAAAATCTTTGTTTGGATTGCATTTTTTTGGACTTTTTGTACAAAAAATACTGTAGCGATTTGATATATATAAGATAAAAAGGTGATTGAAAAATATGTCCATGAAAAACATAGCAATTTTTCTTTGAAAATCTGCAATCGAAACACACCCTTAATAAATTTAATATTTGATACACAAGAACAACAATTAGAAGCGGTTTAATCTTTAAAAATTGTAGTAATTTTATCTATATTTTGAGTTTTGTAACTTTTAAATATATTCGTACCATTCAAATATAAATTTATATGAGTAATTTTGTTGAACTCATATTTTTATGCCAAACTTTTGATTGTATTTTTAAAAGAAAATCCAACTATGTTTTACCCACTGCATGTTTTGAATTTTATTCGTGTTTCACAGCCAAAATGCAAGAACCATATAGCAGTATTTGTCCGACAAGATACGGAAAACATGCCCACGATGTTTCCTTTTCAAAGGAAGCCCAAAGCGGACCCCAAAGAGGAAAATCTTCAGTCAACTAACGATGCTTTCCTGCTAAAAAACCATCTCACCTGTCTTCACCAAGAAGATAACCAAAGAAAATTAAACATCCAAATGTTAGACAGAACCCTTGAAGAATGAGCTGCATCATCATCAAGCCTCATTTCTTCCAAATTTTCCTCTTCTTCGGCTCTTTAGCCCTGTTTGTTACAAACTTTGCCGTAGCTTTTGACGTCCTAACTTCAACAGAGCCCCTGACCAAAGACCAAACGTTAGTTTCATCCGGTGAAAATTTTGAATTAGGCTTCTTCAGACCTGGAGATTCAAACAAATGGTATGTTGGAATATGGTACAAGAAGATACTAACAGGCAAGACCATTGTTTGGGTAGCAAACAGAGACAATCCTCTGACAAACTCATCTGGGCTGTTGAAGATTGGTGATGATGGCAACATCCAAATTCTTGATCAAGCTGCAAATACAATATGGTCCTCAAATCTATCCAGGGTAGGCAACACTGTAGCACAGCTGCTAGACTCTGGAAATTTCATACTACGTTACACAGACGACGCTGATCCTGAAAATTATCTCTGGCAAAGCTTTGATCACCCCACTGATACATTGTTACCTGGGATGAAGCTCGGGTGGGACGCGAAAACTGGCCTAAACAGATACTTGACATCATGGAAAAATGCCGATAATCCATCTTCAGGTGACTACAGTTTTGTGCTTGATATTCATGGGTTCCCCGAATGTTTCTTGATGAATAAAGGCAACAAATCGTACCGCAGCGGACCCTGGAATGGCCTCAGATTTAGCGGTGTCCCAGAAATGAAGGCCAGTAGTCCTGTCATGACCTTTTTATTTGTGAACACTAAAGACGAGGTATATTACTCATTCGAGTTGCATAATGCATCATTGTATTCAAGATTGGTTGTGTCTTATAGTGGAAGTCTTCAGAGATTTACTTGGATAGATGATAGCAAAATATGGAACCTTTTTTGGTACGCCAGAAAAGATCAGTGCGACGCCTACAAAGAATGTGGAAATTATGGTGTATGTGACACAAATGCTTCGCCAGTTTGCAATTGTATGCAGGGATTTGAGCCCAGAAATCCACAGGCTTGGAATCTGAGAGATGGATCCGATGGATGTGTCAGGAAGCATAAATTGGATTGTGGGAATGACGGGTTTTTGTCACTGCATAACATGAAATTGCCGGAGAGTTCTAGCACGCTTGTGGTCTCCGGCATGAGTTTAGCCGACTGTGAAACGATGTGCCGGAAAAATTGTTCTTGTACGGCTTACGCTAATTCGAATCTTACAGCTGGTGGTTCTGGATGTGCTATTTGGGCCACGGACCTTCTTGATATGAGGCTGTATGCGGCGGATGAAGGTGGCCAAGATCTGTATGTTCGGGTGGCAGCTTCAGATTTAGGTACGTTTCTTTCAATATAATTAGCTGCAAATTTTGATGCGTTCGGTTCAATTTTTGCCAGAAAGTTGGACTAATTTGTCTTCGGCCATAAATGCATTGCCTATCAAATTATAATTGCATTAGCCGTCCATTATGTTTCATAAGTATTAGTACTTATATTTTAGAAAGGATGGTGGGGGGTGGTAACTGCTAAGGAAAGAAGAAGGAAGAGAGGAGAAAAGAATGGAAACAGACCCCAGAAAAAAATAAAGTACTATATTGTTTTAACTCCTAAGATGAAAGGAAATACGCTTTAGATTCTAATTTCACTACTATAGTGCTAATATAGAGTTTAAAAAGTTTTTGGGGTGGTTAACGGCGAGATATTAGGGGTCTGATAATGAAAATGAAAGTTTCAAGTGTATTTGCCAAAAATGAAAAAAGTTCGACGGGTATTTATGCAAAACTTGGGAATTTTTTTTTTTTTAAAAAAAAAAAAACCAATTTCACCTATTTTTGACTAATGTTAAGTTAAAATTTTTGTTCATAATTATTTATGTGTATTGGCAGTGGGGTTCTCGCCAAGTGTTTTTAATTTTTAATGTGAGAACAAAACGTTTGGTGCAACGCTTTGAAAAATTGATGAAGTTGGTAAGTGGATAATTGAATAATACCTATCGGCTATCGCATATTTTTTTTTCTGAGAAAACAGCGACCAAAGAATGATGATCGTTTATTAGTAGTGTTTCCAGCTATACTTCTTCTGACATGGCCGCCATCTTTATCTTTTATTGAGAAGTACTGTAGTATTTAGCAGATAGGGGAATCGTATCAAATATACTACTATATCAATCATGGCCGGGCGGTCGCCATCCAAAATTCTACATCAAGCACCCGATTGCAAGTAGTTTTAGGCTTTTGGCATTAATCCTTTTTATAAAGGCCCCTCCTTTACTGTTCAGAATTTTTTCAGATTTGGGATTTGCTTTCTTGCACTGAATAGCTAGGTAGAAATTCTGAATAAACTATGATCATAGCTAGCTAGGTGGATATTGTGGAGGATTTGTTTTGAGTTTAGTATACCATTATTTTGCTGCCTTAAAATTAGTCGAAGAAAATGGTGAAATCGCATGAACAAAACAGAAGCCAATATTATTAATAAACTAATTAGAAATCGTTCGGCACGATTTGCTTGACAAAGAAAATTGAACTAATGTAAAAAAATGCATGCCAATTCTTACCCATTAATTATTTTTGAAGCAGTTTAGTCAGCCCATCGGAGTAGCCTTGACTTCACCTAACCCAAAATTAATTCTTGAGTTTCCGTATCTAATAAACCACTACTACTAAACAACAAAATAGACTTTTATGAAGTGGCGCTCTTATTTTCAAATCCACTCTCAAAAATCTTAATTCGAAATGATAATACATAATTATGTCCATCACATATTGCCAAACACAAGGGTTTCTCTCTCCAAGTAATACCTTTCTCTCTTTTCTTTTACAATGCAAAAATTCTTTTTGTTTTCCTTTGCCATAAGAATGTTCAAGAATTGATAACTGACAATATTGGAATCTAGTCAAAGTCAGGATCAATATAAAGGGTCTATTAGTGCATAATTAGTATTGAACATTATGCAAATCAATCACTATGATTAGAGCTAAGCCAATAATATTAATATTAGGGTCATAAATCATGCAATGTGTAGTTTCTTGGGTCCACGAGGAATCCTTGAATAGCTGCGTGACGTTCTAGAGGCGGGCTCAAGCTGAATTTTCGATTTTGGAGATATCCCACCAAGAATTTTCAAATAAACCGGGCCCTCTTAGTAATAAGTCTATATTTAACGCTCACCTGAATGCGACGGGACCTAATTCCAATTCATATGTTTCTTCTGCTAAAACCCCATAGAAATAGAAAAGGGTCTGAAAATTACCCAATCTTCAACCGCCATTGGCCGACGTTGTTGACCTGGTGGCAAGGGTTGGTAAGTTAAGTAGCGGTACTTAACTAACAAGACTGTCCGAGCATGACTTGCAATCCATATTATTGTGTTTGGATGGTAGATTATTTAGGACAATTTCCTTTTTAAAACTACTTCAGTACTTTTTTATGTGACATATGTGAAAAAAAGTGAATAAAAAATGTATTTATGATGCAAGTAAATAAATTTACGTAAATAATTCACTATCCAAACAAACTGAGTCCTGTATTGCATAATATTTCATTCCAAAAACAATAATATTTATTTGTCGCCATTAAATTCAGGCCATAAAATGGTCCAAGTCTCATGGATGGATTTTTACAACTTTGACATTTAAGTGCAAGAAAATATCATCTTCTTTGGAAGTCAAAAGAAAAACTTTTCACATTTAAGTTGATCTCAAAACTTTTTATCTATGATTTAGCCACACTAAGTAACCACTATGAGTTTGCATTTGTGGAGTTGTGAGTCTTTATTTTTTTTTTCTTTTTCTGAAAATAATGAATTTATGTATTAACCAACTTGCATTTGTTCTTTTGCTTCGGGCTTAATTGCTATCTTTTGCCTTTTGATAAAATAGAATTTCCAGTTGGGCCAAGACGTTTTTATGGTTTTTATTTGATAAAGTAGCTTTTAAAAAACTTTTTATTTTTCCTTTTTGCTTTATGAGTGATTACAACTGAGCTTAAGAACTTGTGATGTCATTAGTGGTTTGATTACGAAGATCACTAGGGATGATGAGGTTAATGAGCGATAAATTAAGCAGCTGGATGTCTTAAGGGCTTAGATTTGTGAAAATACTGGGCACGCGGGAAGGTATTGGGCTCTGGCCCAACTTCCATGCACAGAACTTGGACTATGGACTGGTCTGGGAAGGCTTAATTGCAGATTAACCCCTATAATTAGGGAGTAAATGTTACATAAAAGAAAATTGATAATTTAAGGAAGCAAGGACTAGTTAAGTAAGAACGAATTGTATATCTTACTAAAGACCAAGATTGAATGTTAAATAATCAGCAATGTAAATGCCTATTTTGCCAAGGGCTACCGTCCTTAACCGAGGATACATATAATTATAATCACACACTGCCGGATTTACATAAGCCTCCAATGTGATCTTAATGGGAGCCTAACAGTTTAGTCCAAGTCTATGATCCTTACTCTTTGTATCATCCTCTGGCAGTCTGGCTAGTTTCAGTCAGCATGTATGAAAGGAATTCCATGATTTCTAATCGACATTTCTCCTGATGTTATTTCTAGCATGAATAATGACACAAGAGGTAAACATGTACTGTCCAATGAATCAAGACTTCATATATGCTGCTTAAGTTACAAAACCATCTAGTTTTTGTCCTTCCTGCAATAAGGGAAAAAAGGCATACTTGTTGTAGTTCAGTTAGTCCGCACTACAGCCCTGCATTAGCACTCTTTTAGTGTTGATTAAGATGTTCAAACGTGCGGCGGGCTAATATTTCTGATTTTTCCATTTGGATTTCAGATCAGGCTGGTAATGTTGGCTCTGGAAATGACTCTGACAAGAAAACTAGGATCATCATTGTGACAGCCATAGCAGCTGGTATTCTTCTTATGCTCTCAGTAATAGGTATAATTTTTGTTTGGAAGAGGAAATCGCAACATGTCCAAAAGAGCATTATAGATCATAGAGGTAACTAAAAAGTTACAGATTTTCTCCAAGCTTCAGTGGTATTATTAAATACTCAAGAGTTATTGCATAATACTTAACAATGCCTGCTTTCATTTTCTCCAGGTTCACGCGAAAGAAGTCAAGATCTTCTGTTGAAAGCAGCAGTTATTCCCAGTAAAAGGGATCATTCTGGTGAAAGCACCACTGAGGAACTTGAGCTTCCATTATTTGATTTTAGCACCATAACATTGGCTACAGACAACTTCTCTGAAAAGAATAAGCTAGGACAAGGTGGATTTGGCTGTGTTTATAAGGTATGTCTCAATTATGATTCGAGGAGTTGATATATTGAAGTACTTTCAACGTCAAAAGAAGAGCTTGCGACAATGTCTTAATGATGATATCAGGGTATGTTGGTTGAAGATCAAGAAGTAGCAGTGAAAAGGCTCTCCAAGAACTCGGGGCAAGGAATAGAAGAATTCAAAAACGAAGTTAGATTGATCGCTAGGCTTCAGCACAGAAATTTAGTTCGCCTTTTAGGTTGTTGCATCAACATGGAAGAGAAGATTCTCATTTACGAATATATGGAAAATAAGAGCCTGGATTCAATCTTGTTTAGTAAGCCTGCTGTTCTTGTAGTTTTGCCAATATGGTTTTTGTTATTGGAACGCACTTAGCAGAGTTACAATTTTCTTCAAAATCTCGACAACTAGTTTTGATGGATGTATGCCTAATTTGCTCAGATAAAGAGAGAAGCTCGTTGCTCCATTGGCAAAGGCGTTTCAACATCATTTGTGGGATTGCTCGGGGCCTTCTTTACCTACACCAAGACTCACGGTTCAGAATTATTCATAGAGACCTCAAAGCAAGCAATATTCTCCTTGACAAAGAAATGAACCCCAAAATTTCAGATTTTGGCATGGCAAGAATTTTTGGAGGAGATGAGACAGAAGCAAACACAAGAAGAGTAGTTGGAACATAGTAAGCAGCAAATGCAAATCCTTAGTAGCATTCGGCTTTACATTAATGCACTGCCACTTACAACTATATCCTGGATGCTTTTTTTTTTTTGCAGCGGTTACATGTCCCCAGAATACGCAATGGATGGCGTCTTCTCTATTAAATCTGACGTTTTCAGTTTTGGAGTTCTTGTCTTGGAGATAGTGAGTGGTAAGAAGAACAGAGGATTCTATCATATGAACAACCAACTCAATCTTCTTGCACATGTAAGTCTAGCTTATTCAAAATTTGTGTGTTAAATTTTTGCATTGAAAACAAAGAGTTACATATCCATACTTCTATAAACTTTTCTTTCCTAAGGAAAAGGGCATTGATGAAATTGTGGTCACTGACAAAAAGATTACATGAAATCGCACAGGCTTGGAAGCTGTGGAGGGAAGGCAGAGGATTAGAAGTAATGGATTCAGCAGCAGGTGAACTGTATTCCACTGTTGACGTAATGAGATGCATACATGCGGGTCTACTTTGCGTGCAGGAGCATGCAGAAGATAGACCGAACATGGGAACTGTGGTTCTGATGTTAAGCAGTGAAAGTGCATCACTGCCCCAGCCTAAACACCCCGGATTTTGCCTTGGAAGAAGGCCCCATGATACAACTTCATCTTCAAGTAGACAAGATGAATCTTGCACTGTAAACCAACTTACGGTAACTATCCTTGATGGCCGGTAGTTGAGGAATGCCCTCGAGCAAAAGCAGAATTGTATAGGTCATTGAATTCGACAAGAATTTTCTGTTCATACATGATTTTCTTTTTGCTTCTTTTAGTTGATACCTAGAGATTCATACATCTTTGTTGATTTAAGATACAAAAATCATGCACTTGATATAATTCTTTTCTTTTTTTTCCCCCTTCTTGCTGGAGTTCGCTGTAAATTTATCTGTTTTGTTGAGAATGGAAACATGGAAGTAATTTTGAATGAACTATCGAGCATGATCTCTATCTCTGCCTTTCCACTCACTATCCTTGTTGAAGTAACCAAACTGTCTGTTCTGACTTCTGATTACGTATCGCTCCAATGATTTATTACCGAGCAGAACTGTACCAGGCAGTTGGGAGTTGAGACACTATTGAAATGGATAACACAACATAAATCATTCTCAGACTAAAATCTCACAGAACACCACACGTAAGAGCCCGATTCAGTGCGAGGATCTGACATGAAATAAATGTGTTCAAGACTTTGACAATCGTTGGAGTCAACTACATAATACAGTAGCGAGGAAGCGTTGTCTTGATTCATTAAATTGAGTAAACGCCAATTGAATAAAGATGTTTGGTCGGCAGACACTAGTATACCGTGGGACGCCTTCTTTGAAAGGTTTCACCATCAGAATTGAAGCATATGGTCCGAAATTCAGAATCAATCCTTTGTTACCTTCACATGTATCTAACATGGAAGAATTAGGTAAATTGTGCTCAAAAGTCAAAACCTCGAAAACTTCGTAGCTCCACCGAAACCTCCAGAACAGAAAAGAAAGCTCCCAATGCTTGAACAACGGATTGCGAACCAACCCACCTGGTCATTACTACGTAAAAAGTGTAGCCTTGATCTTATTTTTTGTCATTTCAATTATGCCCTTATTAATTTCTGGTTAAAGTTTCATATAATCTTAATTGTAGATGGTTTAGAAGAAAATAATGGTTGATTACTAAGATCACCATATTGCATCATACCATATTGATTTGAGAAACATCTTCTTAAAGTTATAAACAGTGAAATGATTTAATGATTTGAGAAACATTTCTTGGATAAATTAAATAAGTTGTTCACATCCAATTCATAAGGGGAAGAATTTTTCATGTTTCACCCAATGGAATTTCAATATACAAAAAGGTATAACAACTTTATAACTGAAATAGCAATATTAAATTGGAAAAAAAATCTGAAATAGCACCATATAAACCATTATTATCATTTATAGCAATTCCTCAAAACAAGAAAAACTGAAAACTATTCGTAAAATGACATAAAGTGAATAGCAAAAGAATTAAAAAGATCAAAATATAATTCAAATAATGCCAAAGACAACATCCAAATAACTGACATTTAAGGGAAGATAAGCATTGTTATTTGCAGTAATATAGGAATGCTTCATTTTGTATTGGTTTGAACAAATAAGTCCATCTATCAAGCCATGCAGAAGCCATCTCCATTTATAAAATAAGAATTATAATAAGAGTAAATTTAAAATGAAGAACGATATCCAAATTATTTTTTTGTGATGCCCAAAGTACCCTTATTTTTCTAATGATTACATATATTTATTGTATTGCAATATTAGTGAATAATGGTAGCAGTTATGAAATGAAAAATTTTAAAATTAAGTAAATTTTATTTATGGTGACAATTGTAATTAGGCAGATTTAGTGTATTCCAATAATTGACAATAATGTAGATGTTATGGATTAAAGTTGGCAATTGAAAAAATAAAACACTACAATATACTAAAAATTAATATTAAAATTGTTAATTAGCCAGAATTCTCATTCCAATTCCATGATTATTAAAAACATTGATACCGAAACAAAAAAATATTGTGCTGATATGAAAAAAGTAGACTTGTTGCTTTTGCTTTGCATTGGATTTTGATTAAAAAAAATGATTAAAAGAAAAAAATGGAAAAAAACTCAACTATTTATGAAATTTTAATTGTCAGAATGTACAAGCCAAAAAAAGAACTTTACTTGGTGGATCATTTATATTCCATTATTGACAAAAATAGCAATAAAAAGAATACAAATAATTGAAATTACACGTATGTTTATTATTTTAGCTTAATTATATTCTTCATTTATAAAAAATGGTAACGATTGTAGTTTATATGTAATAAAATCATGAATATACAACAATTTTGGTAAAACATGATATTATCAATATTTGATATGTTAGAATTCAAGCCATAAATCAACAAATATTTGGTTCATGATTCCAAATTTAATCAATGCTTTTCGTCTCTTTCCATTTAATACAATTTCTAAAAGTTACTAGTCAAAGAAAATAAATAACATAAAAATATTATATTATGATGTTGATGATCAAAATTTCACAAAAATTTTTTAGTATCTAAAGAATAATATATTTTAAGATATTATAATCACGTGCAAATCATGTAAACTATTACTAGTCTCTGAAATGTGTTAAACTTAATGGTTTATACTTGATAACTAGTATTGATCATCCCCAACCAGCGATAAGTACTTGATATCCCATAATTATCTCTAATAACTTGATAGTGGCAAATGGTTGTCAGATCAGATTAGTTTTTTTTAAGAGGTTTTGAATTCAAAATCTTTTACTTATAATCCCTCCTACCTTACCATTTAACCCAACCCAACCCTCTCCTAATGATTATCAGATTGACCATTCTTATCAGGAATTAAAGTGATAAACTCCATACGGTTCATTTATCATCTATTTATTCCTATAAATGCCAAATATACATCACAAAAGACATATTCATTCTCATTACAACTATTAGTCACTGATTACTTAATTTAGAGAAAACTATTACTCATTGATTAATTAACTTTGAGGGCAGCCAACTTTGAGAATTCATCCATTCCAAAGCTATTACTCACTGATTACTTAACCCTGGTCCTCTACAATTCATACTTGCTTCTGCTGAACTACTTCCATCTTACCCAGTTCAGTTTGGCACCATTGATTTGTGTTTTTACAGTCTTCTCTCACGCAGGGAACAGGGTAAGGGTAAGGGTAAGAAAACGGTGACATCAAAAGGCCCACGAGACCAAGACAAGACGACCAATCAAATGCGGCCCAGCTGTCTGAAAAAATCTTCCGAGCAGTCCTAGTATGACCGTCAAGGCGTCAACCGAACATAGTACTATCATTTTGGTTTTAATTAAGCTTTTAAGTCAATTCAAAATATCAATTCCTAGTGGTGACATGGGACTTATCAAAATTATTGGGGTAAATTACATATAATTTCAATGTAGTTTGATCCATTGATACATAATTTTCTTAACATTTCAAAATATTTACTTTACCCCCTTATACTTTCATATAAAGTGGAAATTTTTTTTAAAAAAAAATCCCTTTTGCAACGTTTGGTTGAAGTACCAATATTGTTCTTAATTAACTACTAAATTGAACACCATCTTTACACTTACACAAACTATTATAGTGTTTGGTTTAGGTCAGGAATTGACACCAAAACCAACCATAGTCATACATTTTGTTCAAAAAAGAAATACTTTAAATCATTCTAAAGTGTAAAAACAAACTTCTTGTATTATTATTTTTTTCCCGTGAAATGAAAAATTTGTTCATGTGTCATCCATCCAACTATAATAGTGAATACTGTATATATAATTTACTCTTAAATGAATTAATCTATTCTCTTGGCAAAAACTAGCTCAGCCCTAAACAAAACTAAGTAGGATAAATGACTTGAATACAAACCTATAATGAAGTTTCTGATTCCCATTTTGATACATAATGCAAACAAAGCACTCCAAAAGATATTCGTCCCACGAGACCTTGTAAGTCAAAGATGGTGACCTATTATTGGAACTACTTCCTCTAGCACAGACCTTTCAAAATCAATTTTCAAAAACTCCTCTACCAGTTCATTGCATAATGGATTGTTTAAAGTATATTGAGAGGCCCCTTTAGCTTGCTAATTTGAAAGAATGGACTTTCCTCGGCTGTTTTCCCTTTCAGTTCTTCTCATATTGACATTTCTTGCTTCCTACTCCTCCATTGCAATAGACACCTTAACACCAAATCAGAACCTCACCGATGGCCAAATCTTGCTGTCCTCCAACCAGATTTTTCAGCTGGGATTCTTTACTCCAGGAAAGTATGGTAAAAGATATTTGGCCATATTGTATCATAACGTCCCTACCACGACAGTGGCTTGGGTAGCAAACAGAGATAATCCTCTCAGCGATTCATTAGCCCATCTAACGATGAGGTCTGATGGTGCTTTATTGCTTTACAACAGCTCCATGGCTGTTGTATGGTCTATGAATGAAACAATGACGGGCCAGAGTCCAATTCTGCAGCTTCTAGGTACAGGTAATCTTGTAGTCAGAAAACAGGATAATACTAATGCAAGCGATTACATTTGGCAGAGCTTTGATCATATGTCTGATACTATGTTGCCTGGAATGAAACTTGGATTGAAGTTGAAAACTCGTACCAGCAACTACATGAGATCCTGGAAAAGTCCTGATGACCCTTCTGATGGAGAGTTTACATTCAGCTTGGAAACGCCTGAAACACCTCAGCTTTTACTGCGTAGCGGATCAAACAAGGATTACAGGTGGGGGCCTTTTGATGGTGATAGGTTTAGTGGTGGTAACCGATTGAGGAACAACACAGTCTTCAAGCCTATATTTGTTTCTACTGCTGATGAAATTTATTATACTTTTGAAGCACTGGATAATTCTATTTTAATGCGGTCCGTTGTGACACCACTTGGTGGAATTCAGTATCTCACATGGCGAAATGGTAGTAAAGACTGGAGCCTGACTGTAGAGGTAAATAGGCTCTATTGTGATCGATATGGAATGTGTCGAGGAAATGGAAATTGCTATGCGGATGATCCTCCGTGCAGGTGTTTAGAAGGGTTTGCTCCGCGCTCGCCACAAGATTGGAGATTATATGATTATTCAGATGGTTGCAAGAGGAAATTTGATCTGAATTGTAGTAACAGAGATGGTTTTGTGAAGTATGATGGACTGAAGTTGCCAGATAACGTGGTTGTGTGGCCTAATCTTACCCCTGAAGAATGTGCAGCAGAGTGTCTGAGAAAATGTGATTGTATGGCCTACACCCGAATCAACCCTCTAGGTAATGGCAGCCAGTGTGTAGTTTGGTTCGGTGACTTAATTGACCTCAGAGATTTCCCTGAAGAAGGCGAAGAACTGTATATACGCATGGCACGTGCTGAAATAGGTAAGCGCTTGTATTCTGCTGTCTGGAATGTCATATTAGAGTATGGTAATGTCTTGCTCGTATTAGTTTTGACATCAGGAATGCACTAATATTTTGTAGAGGATGTAGAATTCTTGTGTTCGAGAAGTTTGTTTCAGTTTCTCTTCATGATGAACATCCCGTGCTTCGCACAGTAAAGATGAAATTAGTGACTAACTGGAGCAATTATATCATGCGACTGTCCATTTATATGCATCAACTTTGTTAGCTTAATTGGATTCTCTGAAATGAAAACTCTAGCATAAAGGGAGTGCATTCAACTCAATGCTTTTCTGAAGAGGAATCTTTCGAAAATTGATCTAATGAACGAGTATCAACCGTACTTCCTCACTACAAAGAAGCACAACTAGTCTATAGACCTTCGAGGTTGTTGATCTTCACTTCAAATTCTGTCATCTGATGTGGATCTTTAAACAAGCTGCATGAGAGGCTTCCTACCTAATTAATGTTGCTCAGTTAGCTTATATTAGTTACTTTGATAATATGCTGCAACCACTAAATGAAAACTTTATCGTCCCTTCCCTCCAGGAGGGTATAATGGCTGTATGTCTAATCCTTGTGAAGGGCCATTCTACCACATATCATGATCAACTTGTTTGTATTGCTCTGGTTCTTCTGAAGAGCGGACTGCAAAGATAGAATGAAACTCTTATGTTTCTTCTAGTTCTTGTTTCTTTTGCTGCAAAGACTTAAAAAAAAATCTCCGCATACATCTAGCCACCATAGAGAGCAAACTTCTTCCCAACTCTGCTAAACAACTTTAGTATACTGTGCCTAATTATATATGTAGCAGACATTTCGATTGTCATAGTTACTCAGCTGTATTTTTAACTACCAGATTCAATTGCTAAAAACAAATGGAGAAAGCATATGAGATTAGTTGTTGCCATCACGATGTTATCAGCTTTTGCGCTGCTTCTCTTGGCTATCTTGGCTTGGTACAAGCTGAGACCAAAGGGGAGAAGAGAGGAGGATACCATATCAATGCCAAAAGGTATTTCAAATTTTCCTTTTCCTATTAATTTCAGAGGTTTGTCACATGGTTTGGTACTTGGAACAGTGACTAGATTCAAGTTATACTGCTTTCATCGAAAGGATTTGGATGCTGAGAAAGCTAATATAGGTATTATACTAGATTCCTCCATTTAACTCCAAGTACCATTGCAGCCCATGAGAGCAAGTCATTCCCCCATTATGAGGAAGAAAGTCAAGACGAGGACCTTGATTTACCTATATTTGATCTAGCAACGATTTCTGCTGCTACAGATCAGTTTGCCTTAGGTAATAAGATTGGACAGGGTGGTTTTGGTCCTGTATATAAGGTATGGCTTATTTTTCCTTCCATTCAGTTAGTAATTAGAAGACAAATGCAGAAAAGAAAAATCAACCGTTAAGCATGATATTAATTGGTTTTTACTGTACTTGTACACAGGGCGAATTACCTAATCGATTAGAAGTAGCAGTAAAGAGGCTTTCACAGAATTCAGGTCAAGGCCTAAGAGAGTTTAAGAATGAAGTTATACTGATTGCAAAGCTTCAACATCGTAACCTTGTTAGGCTACTCGGATGCTGCATTCAAGGCGATGAAAAAATGTTGGTCTACGAGTACCTGGCAAACAAAAGCTTGGACAACTTTATATTTGGTACCCCATCAGATCTCATTACATGTTGCCCTCATGATTCTACCCTTTCAGTTATTAAGCTAAATTAACTAACCTGCGTACTGATTTCCATAAAACTTTCAGATCGGATAAAAAGAAAGCTACTTCCATGGAGTATACGCTTCAACATCGTTTTGGGCATTGCAAGAGGGCTGCTTTATCTTCACCAAGATTCCAGATTGAGAATTATCCACAGAGATCTGAAAACTAGTAATATTTTACTTGATAGAGAGATGAACCCAAAAATCTCAGACTTTGGCATTGCAAGAATTTTTGGTGGAGAAATAACTGAAGAAAAGACTCGGAGAATTATTGGTACATAGTAAGTAATACTAACACACAAGAAAAAATGAACCTCATATTTCTTTGTCTGCCTTTTTGGTGTGATTCAGTTTGGTCATCAACGTTTACAAATGCTGGATTTGGATGCAGTGGTTACATGTCCCCCGAATATGCAATGAGTGGTCATTTTTCTGTAAAATCAGATGTATTCAGCTTTGGAGTCATAGTGCTGGAGATTATAAGTGGCAGGAAGAATTGGGGATTTTATGATCCAGACCATGACCATAACCTGATAGGACATGTAAGTGCATGGAAAAGAATTATATACTTCAAATTCATCCTATCGAACTAATTGTATTTACTCATTCTTACCCATTGAACTCAATCTGTTTCAGACCTGGAAACTCTGGAATGAAAAAAGATCTATTGAACTAGTTGATGACATATTGGACGGATCATTTTCGAAGGATGAAGTCTTAAGATGCATCCAAGTGGCCCTTCTATGCGTCCAGCAACGAACTGAAGAAAGACCAACAATGAGTACTGTGGTATTTATGCTAAGTAATGAAAATGTGGAGTTGCCACAACCCAAAGAACCCGGTTTTGTTTCAGAGAGATCTGCCATGCAGATTGATTCTTCATCTAGCGGTCAAGATTTTCACACAGGAAAGCATATAACTTTCACAACTGCAGAGGGACGATAACACTTCAAAAACAAAAAAATTCTCCAGTTTTGTACAGATCTGGATACATGATCACAAATGAGGCACCTCTCCAGCATCTTAGTTTCTAGTGTACCATACCTCATCCCATTTATTAAAGTGACTTGTATTGTACTGGGGAAGTGAAAGTTGGAAGTTATTCCTTAATTCTTTGATATTCTCCCCCCACGCCAATCCCCCCAACCCACAAAAAAAAAAAACCCAAAATCCCCAACAAAAAATAACTCTTTAAAATCAAAATGTGTTTATACTAGTATTTCTTCTGGTTAATTTTCATATTTGAAGTCTCTTCTTATTATCTATGACTGTAAAGATCAATAATCAACCGATCAAGAAAATGAAAGACTGAAAGAAAACCTGTTGGCCAGATCCGACTTTTCTCTTCTTCATGTTTTTGGTGCAGTATTTCAGTTCTGATTGGATTGTAAGTTATTTGGGATTATTTAGGATATTTTTACTGTAACACTTTTTGTGATGTGATGTATGTGAGATAAAAAGATATTGGAAAGATAAAAATATGTATTGAAAATTGTAAAAATGATGTAAGCAAATAAAATTGAGGAAATATGAAGCAATCCAAACAAACCCAGTCTAGTATTTTCTACTCATAAAGACTGAAACCTTATCTCCCAGTGACATCATGAACAGGTCTATGGTCAAACAGTCGGTCCTCGATTTCTAGA
This sequence comes from Coffea arabica, assembly GCF_036785885.1. Lineage (NCBI taxonomy): Eukaryota > Viridiplantae > Streptophyta > Magnoliopsida > Gentianales > Rubiaceae > Coffea > Coffea arabica. Next base: position 10,341,201 of record NC_092313.1, on the reverse strand, counting down.
AGCATAAAGCGTTCGGTTGCAAAATCTGACATGGTTAATCAGTCAGAAATCTTAACTAGACAGATAATCTGTCTGAGGAAATGGTGATAAGAAGGCCTAGTCAACTATGGTCAATTTGACGGTGCCCTGTAATGAAAGTTAAGCTACAAATCTATTGCCAAGGATCTACACAGGACTCAGAAGTCAAAACCAAGTATTTGGAACAAGTCAAACTATAATAATAGCATGTGAGGCCTTAGAAGTCAAGCATGGAAACTCTTATTGCACCTAAATTTCTCTGGCTGGCTCTTACTTTTGATCACATTAATTTCACATATGAAATTTTGTTAATGCAAATAGAAAGTCCCTTTACGTTGCCAATTCGAAAGAATGGGCTTTTCTCTGATATTTTCGGTCCTTGCCATTTTCACACTTCTGGCCTCCTACAGATCCATTGCAGCAGACATCTTAGCACCTAACCAGAACCTTACAGATGGCCAAACCTTGGTTTCCTCCAACCAGATTTTTGCACTGGGATTCTTCAGTCCAGGCAATTCAGGTAGAAAGTATTTGGGCATATGGTACCACAACCAACCCCTACCCCTAACAGTGGTTTGGGTGGCCAATAGAGACAATCCGATCAACGACTCATCTGGCGGTCTAATGATGAGTATAAATGGTTCTCTATTTCTTTATAACAAGTTCGTTTGGTTTACAATTACGAATGGAACAATGGCAGGCCAGAGTCCATTGCTGCAACTCCTAGATACAGGTAACCTTGTAGTGAGAAAACAGGATGAAGCAGATGGAAAAGATTATATATGGCAAAGCTTCGATCATATGTCTGGTACGATGTTGCCTGGAATGAAGCTTGGATGGAATCTAAAAACTGGAACCAGCAATATCATGAGATCTTGGAAAAATTTTGATGACCCTTCAGATGGTGAGTTTACATTTAGCTTGGATCCTCCTGAAACTCCTCAGCTGATTCTCCGGCAGGGAGAGACTAAGAAGTACAGGTGGGGTCCTTTTGATGGTGATAGGTTCAGCGGTAGCAATGAACTGAGGAATAATACAGTGTTCAAGCCCATCTTTGTTTCCACATCTGATGAAGTTTATTATGCTTATGAAACGCTAGATGATTCTACTTTAGTTCGGTCCGTTGTGACACCACTGGGTTCAATTCAGTATCTCACATGGCGAAATACTAGTCGAGACTGGAACATGATTGTGGAGCTTAACAGAATCTACTGTGATAAATATGGCATGTGTGGACAGTATGGAAGTTGCTATACCAATGATCCAAATTGCCGGTGTTTAAACGGTTTTGTTCCAAACTCACTACAAGATTGGAGATTGTTTAATTCATTAGGTGGTTGTAAGAGGAGGTACAATCTCAATTGTAGCAATGGGGATGGTTTTGTGAAGTATAATGCACTTAAGTTGCCAGATAATGCAGTTCTGTGGGCAAATTTTGGGCTCGAGGAATGTAGAGCAGAGTGTCTGAAGAAATGTGATTGTATGGCCTATACAAGAATCAATGTTCTTGGCAATGGCAGCCAATGTGTGGTTTGGCTCCATGATTTGATTGACATGAGAGATTCTGCTAGTGATGGAGAGGAACTCTTCATACGAATGGCACGCGCCGAATTAGGTATGCACTTATTTTCTGTTGCGTCATTCTCTACCCTTGCACCACTTCTGAAATTAGGAATGCACTTCCATCTTGCTGAAGATGTGGAACTTTTGCCTTGCTAAATTGTGCTTTAGTTTTTGTACATTAGCCTTATATGCTGCTTCACTAAGGAACCTAAAATTGGTAAACAATAGCAACAAAATTGCATTGTACCTATCTTATTTATGTTAATCAATCAAATTTGTTTGGTTAATACGATGCAGCATAGCAAAACCTAGGGACAAGAGGAGGAAAGTTCAACTTATAGGACAAATTCTTGTGAAAATTGAAGCTATGACAAGTTGGTAACTGTAGTAGCTCTACTTGTTGATTGCAAAGAAGAACAATGAGGATGACTCTAGCATTTCTAGGTTGTTGATCATTACCGTTCTATGTCATGTGAGGTGAATAATCTAGAAGTTTTCTGAGATGTTTCACGATGAATTAGGTCTACTTCTGAAGTTATCTTGATTGAATGGCTTGGGAATCAGTTTGAAACAATACCTAAAACTTTCTTCTGCCTTAAATCTTATAATGCAGTTATTCTCCAATGAACTGCAATGGACATTCCTTTCATCTATGAGAAATTGGAAACCATGTTTAGATCATTGGACTACTCCATGTTTTAAGACTATTTTGGGCAATTCAAAAACCTTCTTTATTTATCCTCACTGCCTCAATCTACAGTGACTTTTGTAGCTAAACCAGAAATAATGATTTGATTTCCGAGGTATTTCACTCCTCCAGTGTATTGAAGTATGTCCAGAGATTTAACTTTTCATCTTAGGTTATTTTAGTGCGGATTAAAATGCTTTAAGTTCTGATATTAGTATCATACCTAAAACTGATCAGATTTAATACCGAAAGAAAAATTGAAGGTCCAGTTAGGAATCCTTCACAATTTTTTGTTTCTTCTAGTTCACATTTAATTGTTTAGAGGGATTACTGGGTAAACTTAAGCATCAGTGCCAGTAAACACCTTGGCAACTCTGCTAGCGAGATTACAGGGTTTTTTTGGGTAGGTAAGAAGCTTATTGATACCCAGAGGAGATACAAAACTACAAGTGGCATATCCCAGGGTGGTTGTTGCAATAACTGCATACTGAGCTTTTACTCAAAATTTTGATTCTCATCTTAGACATAATGTAACTGCCAGATTCAATTGCTGAAAACAAAAGGAGAAAGCGTATTAGAGTAGCTATTGGAATCTCCATATCAACAGCTTTTCTTCTGGTTCTCTTGGCTATGGCCTGGCAAATGATGAAAAGAGTTAAGAGAAGAGCAGAAGAGGATACGGTTTCTATGCCAATAGGTATCTCATACTTACCCTACAGTACCTATTTCTCAGCTAAGGTTTTGTGACTACCACTATTTGGCTTTTTTGTCAAGAGAGTTAGCACTTAATGGATTTTAGCCACTAGAATTAAATTCAGAATTTTTTTAATGATTCCACTGAAAGTATCTCTTTATTTGAAAACTAGGAAAACCTTATCACACTAACCTTGCTTCATCTATTACATATCTATGTTCAGCCCATGACAACAATTCTTACAACCATTATGAAGAAGAAAGTCAAGACGAAGATCTCGAATTGCCTATATTCGGTCTTGCAACCATTGTTGATGCTACGGACCAATTTGCTTTTGGCAATAAGATTGGACAAGGTGGTTTTGGTCCAGTCTATAAGGTATTCAACTTTTCTATGGATGATTAGTTTTTAGCTTACAAAGGGAAATCAGATCCTTCAGAGGTAATATGTTGTTTTTTCTTGTGTTGGTGCCACAGGGTAAACTACCTAACGGATCAGAAATAGCAGTAAAAAGGCTTTCACAGGATTCGGGGCAAGGCCTAAGAGAGTTTAAGAATGAAGTCAAACTGATTGCAAATCTTCAGCATCGTAATCTTGTTAAGCTACTTGGATGCTGCATTCAAGGAGAAGAAAAAATGTTACTGTACGAGTACCTGCCAAACAAAAGCTTGGACAACTTTATATTCGGTACCAGCACTAACCCTCAATACCTGTAGCTCCATTAGTTATCTCTCTTTCACGGCAAACTAAATTGGCTTACCTACAAATTTAATTGCATATGCAATTATAGACCGAGTGAAAAGAAAGCTACTGCCATGGAATACACGCTTCGATATTGTTTTGGGGGTTGCAAGAGGGCTGCTTTATCTTCACCAGGATTCCAGATTGAGAATTATCCACAGAGATCTAAAAACAAGTAACATTTTGCTTGATATCAAGATGAACCCCAAAATTTCAGACTTTGGCATTGCAAGAATTTTTGGAGGAGAGCAAACAGAAGAAAAGACTAGGAGAGTAATCGGAACATAGTAAGTAATTGTCATACCTGAGGAAAAAGATTTAGGAATGGCAATTCTTTTTCTTTACCTTTCTCTTCGATTGATACAGTTTTTTCACTGATGTTGCTGAACACTGTACTCTGATGCAGTGGTTACATGTCTCCTGAGTATGCAATGAGTGGTCATTTTTCCATAAAATCAGACGTATTCAGCTTTGGTGTTATAGTGTTGGAGCTAATAAGTGGCAGAAAGAATTGGGGATTCTATGATCCAGGACATGACTATAACCTGATAGGACATGTAAGTGCACAAAGAAAATTGATACTTACTTCAGCTGAAAATTTGCGTATTAGTAGAACAAATTTATTTGTAATTAATGATTGTTTCATTGAACTGAATTTGTTTCAGACATGGAAACTTTGGAATGAAGACAGGTGTCTTGAACTGGTTGATGAGATGCTGGATGGATCATTTTCAATAAAAGAAGTCATAAGGTGTATCCAAGTGGCGCTTTTGTGTGTGCAGCAACGAGCTGAAGACAGACCAGCTATGAGTACTGTGGTTTTCATGCTAAGTAACGAAAATGTGGAGTTGCCACAACCCAAAGAACCTGGTTTTGTTACAGAAACTTCCCCCTTCAAAATTGACCCATCATGGAATGGTCAAGATTCAAATACAGGCAATGAACTAACTATCACAGCAGTGGAAGGAAGATAAGATTGAGAAATTCAAAGAGTCTTCCAATTTTGTACAGTTATTAGCTTTGGTTACATGGTCACAACTTACAAGTCAATCACCTCGCACTCGGGGTAAGTAATCAATATGTGAAATGAGTGCAGAAAGTTTTCTCTGGAGAAGCATATTATGTGGGAGGAAACGAAGAAGAAGAAATGTCTACTTTCAAATGGTGCAAACCAAATGCATGTTGCATCTGTACGTTCTTTCTTTTGGTTTCCGAAGATGGAATGATGGAACTAAGCAAAGTTAAGCTTCCACATTTTCTACAGAGGAAGATGCAACATACTGAAGAAAGCAAATGTAAAAGATCTAGTAGAAATTATAACAGTAAACTGTCAACTCACGGTAGTAGCCAGTTACATGATCTAAATTGACCTATATTCCATATAATGAAGACAAAGCTCATTCTCTGTGTACGAGATTAAGCCCTTGTCCCCTATATCAGTTTCTATTCAATATGAATTATGTCTCCTCTTTCCATACATCTGACACAAATTTGACGTTTTGAAACCTTCTTGATAGAAGTGCTGTTTAGGTATTAATTATGCTGTTGATAAAAATCCTTTAACATCATCCACTCAATTTCTAGTATTTCAAGAACATGGAGTAGACGACTTGTATAAGCCTGCAATACTTTTACCTTCACCAAACAGAAATATCGAGAAATATAAACCTGGCAAATATCATAAACACAATATGTTTTAAGTATAGCTAAGATCTTTTGGTATGCCTGATGGCTTAGTTGTTAAGTGTCAAAGATGATCTAAGAGTTTGGCTATATCCTCCCTGAAACAAGCCCTTTTTTTTCCGTGTTCATATGTCGAATGACTCCAAATATTGGGAATCATATGAACATTGTACATAGATGCTTGTGATTGATTTTCTGTTAATTTATGTTCATGTTTGTCTCATTAATACAATTGGTGCTGGTTAGATAAACAGGATGCATAGGAAGGGACAATTTAGCACCTCCAAGTGACGAAAAATGTTTGGAAAGTTTCTGCAAGTGTTCATCTTGGAGATGGAAATTTATTGTATGCTCAACTGATCCAATCCTCTCTGGTGCTGTTTAAAAATCTTTTTCTTTTTGTCCTGACTCTTGAGTAAGGAAGAAATTTTTCATAGCTAAAAATGCAGAATGGGGCACCAAGAGTTCGAGTCTCACCAATTTCTGCCCGAAGGTGTTGCTTTTTGTCTAGAGATAGCAATATGGATAAATGGTTCATAATTGGTTTTGACTTAATGGATGGTGGATGAAATTTATCCAATCCATTTAGATCCATTTAATAAATGAATCTAAATGGATTAAATAAAAATCGATTATCCATTTATAATCCATTTAAATATTTTGGTTACTTTTTTTTTGTATTACCATTTCTTGTAATATGGAGATACTTTTTTTATGTACTTGTAAATTTTAGATGTATTTGGACGAGAAAGAGGACAAAATACTTAGATTTTTCATTTAAGAATTTAGGTATGAACAGTGACAGCCCATTACTCAGGCATGTTCTAGTGAAGGCATGCCAATGCCACTAGCTAATAAAAGAGGAGAATATGTGGGTGGACCATCTCTGCGCTGTGAAATCATCTTCATAAGGACTTGAACACTCAGAGAAGGCATCCATGATCTACACCTAGTGGCTAATGGCACAAGTTCATGCATAACCTCAAAGTTCTATTCTTGGCAAATTCTTAATGCATTTAATACAGAAAAACCTTCAGAAATTAGACCCAATTCAAGAAAAGCTCCACATAATTCAGCTTCATTGACCATGATTATAATAGAAGCATCCTTCCCTGCTTGCACCACTTCTCAACGGTTATTTAATTCCTTGGACAAGCCAACTCAAGCTAGCTGTGATGTGCGGCTTTAGTCAACAAATTCGGGATTTCAGTTAGCTAATAAGTTTTGCAACCAATTTGGTTTTTAAGTAAATGGATATATGTGATTTTTGTGGATAATTCATATAAATTTATTTAATTTAATAGTTTTACTTTGATCAACCATTTAAAACCAATATTACAACTGAATAAATGGATCTCAATCCAAATTGCCACATCTATTTTTGTCTTAGTAGCGTTCACAATTATTCTCTCTCTTTTATCTCATCACGAAAAATTGTTTTACCACTTAGCATTTGACCCAGTCAAAGTCATTCTTGGAATTTTTGTTACCAGTTCTGAAATCTGAACTATTCAATTCACAATTCAAAGTCCAAATCTTGCAAGTTTTGTTTTACCTTTTTTTTATTATCATTCCTGTCTTGTTCAACTCAATAAACATGATCTAGAGCTCGGTGATTGAGATCATGAATGATGGTCATCCTATTCATCATCTTCTCGATCGCTTCACCCTTCTTCTGCCAATTTTCTTCGGCAGTTGACTTCTTGGCACCAAATCAAGTTCTATTAGACAATGGGGGGACACTAGCTTCAGCTGGCCGAAAATTCGAGTTAGGCTTCTTTGGTCCGTCAAATGTGAGCAAAAGATACATTGGAATTTGGTTCAAGAACATCCCAGAGCAAACAGTGGTATGGGTTGCCAACAAGGACAATCCGATACCAAGCTCATCAGGTATCCTGTCAATCACACCATCTGGAAGCATTGTCATCATCAACAACAGCACTAATTCTATCATCTGGGCATCGAATACATCCGCAACACTGGTCAGTAATCCGACATTGCAGCTGCTGGACAATGGCAATCTTGTTCTGAAAAATGGTAGCGACTATGGCAAAAATTCAGGTACCTATCTGTGGCAGAGCTTTGATCATCCGTGTGATACTTTAATTCCCGGAATGAAGCTTGGATGGAACTTCAGAACAAACCAGGAATGGTACTTAACATCCTGGAAAAGCTTGCAGGATCCATCCACAGGAGCCTATACGTATAGAGTTGATCCTGGCGGACTTCCTCAAGTTGTTCTGAGCGAAGGATCAGCCATCCAATACAGAAGCGGACCCTGGGATGGTGTTCGCTTTGGGGGCGGTGACCTGGAAGAAAACACTGTCTTTAGACCAGAATTCGTGTTTGATGCAAATAATGAGTACTACACATTTGAGAACACTAATGATTCAATTGTTTCTAGATTCGTACTGAACCAGTCAGGACTTATTCAGCATCTAACTTGGAGCATCAGGCGAAACGAATGGGTGGACATAGCCACGGTGCAGAGCGATGCTTGTGACCAGTATGCCCTCTGTGGAAGTTATGGCATTTGCAACATCAATAACAGCCCTTATTGTAGTTGTCCACCAGGGTTCACCCCAAAACTTCCTGCGGATTGGCAAAGGATGGACTGGTCAGGTGGATGTGTACGAAAAAATGCATTGAATTGCAGTGGACCAGAGGGATTCAGAAGGTTTTCCAAGTTGAAGCTGCCTGATACCGCGAATTTTCTGGTAAACAAAATAGCGATTGATCCAATGCAGTGTGCAGCGGCTTGTTTGAGAAATTGCTCTTGCACGGCTTATGCTAAGATTGATGGTAGTGTATGTGTGGTCTGGTTTGGTGATCTGTTAGATGTCAGGACTTACCATTATGGAGGACAGGACCTCTACATTAGGATGCCTGCTTCTGAACTAGGTATGCATTTTATCAAAGTAACTTTTTCTTCACTTTTGAACTGGATGTATATTTGATTTGCAATTTTGTGATTCACTACTTGGTATACAACTTGGCCCTCAACATGATAATATTGCTATAGCAGCCAAGCTTCAGCTTCTATTATATATCATTGATACATTAGCACTCAGGTAACAAAAGATATGCAACTATTGCTATATTATTGGCATCACAAAACCTTTTTTTTTTTTTTTTTTTTTTGTGCATGAACACTGCTAATGGTTTATTCTTTCAATGATTCTCCCCAAGTGGTTCACCTACTATCTATGAGGAACTTATTCCATTTACTACGCAGTGACAAAAAAATTACTAAAATTTTTTAGTCATAGTAGTTGGACTATTGTTGTTTTATAATAGTAAAATATTAATTTTTCCAATGTCTAGAAGAGTTTGATATGCATATCTTAATCTTCACAAGCGAGAAACATTTTTCAGTTGTCTATAGAAAAAGAAGAAGTTGCACGAATTATTCCTCATATTTGTAACTGTTGGTTGTAGCCCCTCACATTTAAAATTGCAAAATGCATAATTTCACTTTAAAATGATAAGAAATTTTTCATTTCAAAATTTGCACACTTCGCACTTTAAAAATATCAAAAGAATACAAACTTACTAGTGAAATTAAACCTATTACAGAAATTAATAGTTCTAGTGAAAATGGAAAAAATCCATTCATGTATCTAACAAGTTAATAACAACACCATAGGGAACAAGTATGACCATTTGTCCAGTTAAATATTGAGTATTGACTATTGGAACAGAAATTATACCTCAAATCAAAGATACAAACTATTGGAAATAAAAGTTTGGTGCACAAACTGAACCTTGACAAAACTTTAAGGACGCAAACTGCAAACTGCAAAGTCTTACAAGTCGTCCCTTTTTTTTTTTTTTTCCTTCTTTGTGGGCTCTATGAATAAAAGTGATACTAATGTATTTCGCTGTCATTCTTGATGGATTGTGGAAGGGTCTGACAGCAAAAGGGATATTTTGATAATATCGGTGTCGGTGGCTTTAGGGACTCTTGTGTTGGTCCTCGGCGGGTGGTGTCTATTACGTAAATGGACCGCAAAGGGTGGTCAAGGTAAACCCTAGCTTTGCTATTATTGCATTATAAATGTTTGACGAAATGCCTCAGTTGACAAATATGTTTTACCATCCTTGTCATCTGGCAAGTTTTCTTCATATTCGGACGCAAACAGATTACACCTTTTTCCACTTGTTCTGCAATAGTCTTATGGCCAATGGGCCTATTCCAAAAGTCACGTCCAGTTTTTCAATGCCAATGGAATATAGAAGAATATTTTTAGGAACCCACTTGTGGATAATTTCAGCTCAAACTGTTAGGATTTTGTTCAACCAAATTTACTTTTTCAGCATCCTTAATATTTTACGCGGCACTAATTGGAGTATGGCATATTAAAGTCATTTTCTTGTGCAATTTCATAAGCATTAGTCAATACATATTCTAATTTTGATGATATGCAATTTGAAACGGCAAGCGATGCAGATTCATCTCATCTTTAGATATGATGAAGCCACATCGCCTAGTTGATTTGGTTCACATTGGATGTTCTTGAGATTATTGCCTTGACTAAAATTTGGACCTCAGGGTTTTTCTTTTTTTCTTTTTTCCTCCGACGAGAATTAAAAAGATAAGGAGAAAAAAAAATAAAGAATCCAATCCGATGTGGTGGGAGTTTGTCATACATGCCAACTAGTTTTCTTAAAAATTTGGAACTCTAGCGGAAAAGAGGGGGACTTGAAACCACCATGCATAGCAATCTAACTGTAGCGCAGGTGTTCTTCAGCTGGAGGAATAACTGCTTTCAAGTTATTTAGTATTTAGGAGGTCAATTACTGTTAAGCAGTCATTATTAGATAGATTGTTTGTTGTATGATAGAATGTAAAACATATGATCTCAACTTCTGCAATTTGATCGACCCGGCAAGAGCAAATCGTAGTAGTAGGGATATAACTTGATTCTTCAGGATAAGGGGTTAGATGCTGGATGGTTCCCTTTCCCATTGATGTCTAATGCGATTTTTACCTAAATTGTCAGCTAAAGAACAAGAGACTGCAAGCCAGGAGAATACCAAAAGAATTGCAGATGACGAGATAGAGTTACCCTTATTTGATTTGATCACCATTTCAAATGCTACTAATCAATTTTCATTCGCAAATAAGATTGGAGAAGGTGGATTTGGTCCTGTTTACCAGGTAGTGTCTGTCACATATCCATTGACTTCCTTTAACATTTCTTGTAGGACATTTTGCTTATTCTAACTCAAATATAAGTTGCTTTGCAGGGTATCCTCTCAACAGGGCAACAAATAGCAGTCAAGAAAGACTCAAAAGATTCTGGACAAGGTATTGAAGAGTTTAAAAATGAAGTGATCTTAATTGCAAAGCTGCAGCATCGAAACCTTGTCAGGCTGCTAGGGTGCTGCATTCATGGGGATGAGAGAATGTTAGTATATGAATATATGCCCAACAGGAGTCTGGACTTATTCATCTTCAGTAAGTTTCCTATAGTTTCTGATGCTCATTTTGTTTAAATGAAAGAGGCTAACATAAGTTGAATACATCATAGATCAAGGAAGAGGAAAAGTACTTGATTGGAGAAAACGCTTTGACATAATTGTTGGAATTGCTCGGGGACTTCTATACCTTCATCGAGATTCCAGGTTGAGAATAATTCATAGGGATTTGAAAGCAAGCAACATTCTTCTCGACAGTGAAATTAATCCTAAAATCTCTGACTTTGGCCTGGCACGAACATTTGGTTGTGAACATTACCAGGATAACACCAAGAGAGTCATGGGAACATAGTAAGCACATTTTCTTATCCCTGCCTCTTTTTCACAGACATCAGTAGCTAATTTGCAAATGATGAATATTCTTCCATGTTTCCATGTAGTGGCTATATGGCTCCTGAGTATGCAGTAGATGGCCTGTTTTCAGTTAAATCTGATGTGTTCAGCTTTGGTGTCCTGGTTTTGGAGATAGTTAGTGGTGAAAAGAACAGAGGATTTTGCCATCCTGATCATGACCTCAACCTTTTGGGACATGTGAGTCCAAAATTAACTGCAATACTTTCTTGACAAACATCTTGTAGAGAATAATACAACTGACCTGAGGGTGGCTCTGAATTTAGGCTTGGAGACTATGGAATGAAGGAAATACTTCGAAACTAGTTGACCCATTTATGGAGGGGGCGGCTTCTACATCTGAGGTGTTGAGGTGTATCCATGTTGGCCTCTTGTGCGTTCAACAGCGGCCTGATGACAGACCTGCCATGTCAACTGTTCTATTACTTTTGGACAGTGAGAATCCAACTCTTCCGCAACCTAAACAACCTGGTTTTTACATTGAGAGAACTGTTATTGACACAGATTCTACATCAAGTGGGAAAATGCCGCATAATTCTACTGATGTAACAGTAACACTGTTACATGGTCGATAAGTTCTGGTTCATAGCATGTATATATTTCTTTAAAAGAATTTAAAGGGTGTGTAAATGCAATCATTTGCGTACATTCCTAAGTGTATAGTATATGTTGCAGAACGTTAATTTCTCTTCCATATTAATCAGTTCAAATGTAAATTTTGTTTGGACTTTGGTTTGAGCTTTGGCCGATACCAGAATTCAATTTCATGATAAGTAAATATGCAGGAATCATAAACTAGGATGACAAGGGATAAAGTGGGGGAAGATTTCTTGAAAAGCATTTTCTTTTATTTGACTTTGGTGTTGTCAGAGAAAATAAGAGAAGAAAGGGGTAGAAGAATGAAGGCTCTACCCCATTTGGCAAGGTTTGGAATTCAGCTCTCTGTTAATTTTTAACTGAGATACTTGCAAGTAGGATCGTATGAAGAGAATTCACCTACTTTGACGAGATGCTCACATCTCCAGTTCTACTGTTAATTAAAGCACGATGTCTTGTTGTGTCGTTATTTTAGTATCATTTACCTAAATTTCAAGAGTTGCATTTCTTCGTGTATTATTTAACTTGAGATCCTTTATGCTGTATTCTTCAACGTTTTAATGTTGATTAATATATTTCATTTCGTTTTAGCGAGGAAGATCGAATTGGTTAATACCTAATATTCAAGTTAAATTCCTGTCTCGCAGTGGGTATAACCAAGGCAAAACTTATGAAGCTTGATATTTTGCATCCAATTTTTCTATCGAACCAAGGTGGAGACCCATTTAGTAGGTAATTTCGACCTTGGAAATTATTGTCAATGACTTCCAAAATTCAGCTAGGAAAACAAGAAATTGGAAGGTTTTTTTTTTTTGCTGCAAAAAGCTGCCCAAACAAGAAAGAGTTTACTCAATGGGTTTGTTTGGATTGTGAATTATTAGAGATATTTTTACTGTAGCACTTTTTGTGATGTGATGTATGTGAGATAAAAAGGTGTGTTGAAAATTGTAATGATAATGTAAGCAAATATATTTTGGCAAATAAATCGCAATCCAAACAAACCTATAAATATAATATTACACATACCACATGACGGTTATATCCCCCACGTTTCTTTACTTAGACAGCATCATAGTTTCTATGTTTGGAATATGATTTTACGCAGAAAATTTTTTATGATTTTCGTAAACACATTTCTATTATTGACAGGTTGTCAGCCTGTGCAATAATAAAAACCTGCTCAATTAAAGTTAGTTTTTGTAAATAGTGGTAAGCAGGGTCGAATCCACAGGGACTGAGAGTAATTGTTTCTTTTCAAATCCACAGTAACAAAGGGGGTGTTTTTGTGCAGAAGATGACAATCAAAGAAATTCAAATAAAATCTAAGAAACTATTAAAAATTAAATAACAAGTTACTAAAATCAAATGAATGATAACTAAGGCTCTAGCCAAGAAATAACTTCAGCAATGGTGCACCTAATTGATCATCGAAGCAAAACCAAATCCAATTATTTACTAATAAATAGGTTATAACTGCCAAACAAGCGATGACAGTCAACCCCTCCTTACTATGTCGGTGATTAAGGTACGCCCGTTAACCACTACTCTAATTGAGAAATAATCCTAGGTACGCCCGTAAGATTTAATTCCGCAATTGCCTTACGTATTAGAGGAGCCATATTCTAACCAAATAACGCACTACCAGGGTTATTTTAGATTAGCCCGCGTATCCCTCCTGACACAAACCTAATCATGCCAGTTGTCATTAATTCAAGGCAATTAAACAATTACGGATTTAATGCCTTAATTGACAGTAAATTATCAAGTTAACTAATTATCCGGATCCAAGACAATCAATTAATCAAATAATCGTAAACACTACAATCGAGAAATATACGAATACCAATAAATAAAAAGAAAAAATAAAATTAAATCGATCTCACAATTTTAGGCGATTCAAAGTATCCGTTGTTCCCTGATTAGAGTGCAGAAATTAGTTCATACTTAATGAGAAGAAACCATACAAAACTGGGGCAAGAGTCGCGGCCATTGTCTCTGATTTCCGAGAGTTCAATTCGTTCAAATAATCAGAGGAAACGAAACCTGCATAGAATGGTTGAATCTTCCCATTGTTCCTGCCATGCGGGCATACAAAGCTACTAAGAGACGAAAAGGGCAAAGTCAAAGTTCTAAAACTCCTGACATGCGTGAATTGGGAACTACTCCAAAAACTCACAAAGGAAAAGTCAACAAAAGCTCCTAATTTCTCCTCACATCCGAGGGAGAATTATCACAACGAAAACTAAGAACGAAAAGTCAAACATAGTAACTCCAAAGTAGTGCCTCCTCTCTACTGTGCGGCGGCCTCCCGCCCCCCTCCCGAGAGGAAGAAAACTCCAGCCCTTCGTTCTTTTTTCTTCTTTTATGCTGTCTTTCGCAAATTATAAAAAAGGATCGCGTCTTAATATTTTAAAAATATCCCTACACTCCTTCTTGATGATTATCAAATTGGCACTTGTTATGGTATTTACGTTCTATTCCTTGTAATAAATGTCAATTCTTCAAAAGTGAGTAGAATTTAACAATTAATTCACATCAGATCGGATAATAAGGGAAATTAATAATAAAATAGATGATAAAATTGTAACCTATCAATTATCTTATATACATCAAATCGTTATAATATATTTTTCTATAAAAACTCCTAAAAATAACAATCCAAATGGAACTGCATTCGAGACTTTGACCATAGTTACATGTCCCTTGTTTAATCTAAGAAGACCTATCGCATGATAAAGTTAAATTAAACTTCTGGACTCTAGATTGAAATTACCTTGCAAGATTGGCAAAGTGCAAGCCGTGACGTGAAGAGCAATATCTATGGACACTGTTTGCTCACAACTTATAAATGTTTCTTTTGTGAAATTGATAAAAACCTCTGTTTTCAAACTCGGATCGGACCGGCCGGTTCGGTTCGACCGGTCGAACCGGGAACCGGCCAGTTGACCGGTCCGAGTTAATCTTAAAAACCGGGAAATCAACAATTCGGTCAAACCAGGTCAAAACCCGGGTTTTGACCCGGTTTGACCTGAAAAATGAACCCGGTCTCTTTTTTTCTTTTTTTCTTTTTTTACTTTTTTTGAAATGGCAGAATATTTTTAATATGATGTTTTGATCCTTAAGTTGTTAAAAATTATTAACATATCTCAAATATTTCATACTTTATAAATGTTGTCTTAAAGTTTGGTGTTATTTTTCAATTAAGTCCATAATTTTAATTCTAAACTTGTTAATGCTTATTCAATAATATAAATTGTTACTTGATTGCTCTAATTTATTTGTATTTTCTTATTAAATATATTTGAAACATCAAATATATATGAATATACCTTTATTAATATTAACATGTTATTAAGTATTTTACATATAATATTTTAATTTTTAAATAAATTTTATTTATGACGTCATCTGGTTCAACCCCTATCGAACCCGGTTGAACCCATTGACCCCTGAGCTCGACCGAGTCGATATCCGGTCCGGTTCTGAAAACATAGATAAAAACATAAGAAATGGTGCAAGTCTTGAAAATTGGTGCACAAAAAGTCAACGAAACAGTTGAAAATCTTTACCAAAGGGCCAAGCCAGCAGCTTAAAAATGGAATTAATTTTTGTTCGATCCTTTCTATTGAGACTAGAAAGCATTGTCTGGAAAAGCACAAATTATCCTCTCCCCACTGTGATTGGTACATTGCCGGATCAAAAAAAAAAAAAAATACAATTCATGAACGTTTTAATTGACTACCATTTGAATGTTTTTTATACACTTGAATCAATTTACTTTTATATACGAATTTGGAATTTTATATCCATCGAGCTTAACTTGTCTATATATTTAATTAACATTAAAAACCATTCAGGTTTGATTAATTAGAGTACCGCTCTGGACAGAATTCTGAAGGACCCTCATTGATTTGTTCAACATTTAGCTCTAACATCAATTGATTCAATACAATAGAGTCATTTAAAATTTAGAAAGAAAATTTCCGCAAGGGTGTAACCAAATGTACTGTATTATGTATATATTGAACACGCAAAAGACATACAACTATTGCATTCAAAGCTGACTCTCAAAATCTCCATAGGCAGAAAATTCCGTGTCGAAGTGTGAGTTGGATGCTTTCTAAAACTGCGACTTTGTCACGTTGAGTTCAAATGAAGAATGCCAGACAAACTGAGTTGAATTTAGTGCTCCAATGAAGCACTAAAATCCTGTCAGGCTCGTCTTCCAGCTTTATATTTCACTGAAACTCCTGCCAAGTGATTGCAAAACATATGAAACGAGAATCGGATACAAACCAGTTATGAAGTTAGTTATACGCCTTAGAACTTGAGTTCAGTTTCTTACCCGGGGACAATTTGCAGTCTTGCACTTGCCGTTCCCGTGATAGTTTCTTCTTTGCCACCCCTTCTAGAGAAAAGGATGAACTGAAGAATCAGAGACAAGATCATCTCTGTCACTCCAAGTTTTGAACATCTAGCCAAAATCATGGCCCGACAGATTCATATCGACAGCTATGAATGTGATATGTCTCGATCAACCATTTCCAGGGGCAGTCGTGCTGCTGCTTTTGTGGGTTTTTGTTACAGTATATTCCTGATAATTTGCCTGATTGAAATCTCCCAGGCAATTGACATGCTGACTCCACCAGGGGCAATCACCGATGGCATGACTTTGGTATCTGCGAGAAATGTATTTGAGTTTGGCTTCTTTAGTCCCGGAAGCTCCAGAAATAGATACTTGGGAATATGGTACTTTCAGATGAGTCCACAAACCATTGTTTGGGTTGCAAATGGGAATAATCCGCTTAATGACTCATCAGGAGTTGTAAGCATTGCAAAAGATGGAAATTTCATCCTCCAAGACCAGACAGAGAGGATTGTTTGGTCTACAGGTGCGGAGAACATATCCTCAAATGGGACCTTTTTGCAGCTATTGGATTCTGGAATCTTGTCCTGAGAAATGACAAAGGTGGAAATGCAGGAGACTATATTTGGCAAAGCTTTGATCATTTTTCAAATACATGGTTAACAGGAATGGAGCTAGGGAAGGATCCCAGCAGTGGCCTGTTTCGACGTATGACATCATGGACAAGTGCAGATGACCCTGCCCCAGGGCAATACAGTTGTAGTGTTAATCCCCGTGGACCGCCCTTGGAATTTGTACTTTGGGAAGAAGATTCTCTACAGTATAGAAGCGGACCATGGAATGGAGTTGGTTTCAGCGGACTCAATTTTGAACCAAACAATGTCTTCGACCTGAAGCTTGTGGTGAATGCAGAAGAGACATACTACGAGTACGTTCCTGAGACCAAACTTGTTACAACAAGGTCTGTTTTAAACTACTCCGGCATAATGCAGCGTTATGTCTGGAATGCTACCAGTCTAAAATGGCTACTTGTAGGTAATCTTCCCAATGACCCTTGTGATAATTATGGCCATTGTGGTGCCAACAGTATTTGCACGATAAGTGACCCAACTATTTGCAGTTGCTTGACTGGATTCATACCTAAATCACAACAGGGTTGGGAAATCCATGATTGGACTGGTGGATGTGTTAGGAAACATCCACTAAATTGTTCAAAAGGAGAAGGTTTCTTGGAACTAAAAGGCGTTAAAGTTCCAGATCATTGGTTGATTTGGATTAACACCGGTATGTCCCTGAAGGAATGTCAAGCAGAGTGCTTGAAGAATTGTTCTTGCACGGCATATGCTAATTCAAACGTTTCAGGGCAGGGAATTGGCTGCCTAATATGGCATGGGGATTTGATTGACGTAAGGCAACTAGTAAGACCAAGTGCTCAAAACCTCTATATTCGTGTTGCAGCTTCTGATCTAGGTACTTTAATTGCTTGAACTACTTTATCAGTTGCAGTCAACCAGTCTTTGCCTTTTGAATATTTGTTTCTGAACTTTAATTGAGTACATGGATTTGATAACAGGCCCAAAGAAAAGAAACAAGGTCATCTTGGTTGTGTTAACTTCCTCATTATCTTTGACAGTGATGTTTTCAGTTTGCTGTATCATCCTACTTAAGAGAGCACATATACAAGGTAAACTCACTTTTTATTGCACTGACAGAAATCTTGTTAGCTGCAAAACTAATTGCTTCCTCATCAATAGTGACCATAACCAGCAATTTTAGCTGTTGCCATGTAGAGATCTGAGAACATGTACCACATATTAAAACTGAAGTCATGTATTACCTTTCATTTTCTATTTGGCGTTTCTGCAGTCATCTTCTCGTTGAATTCCTGAATGTGTTTCTTTTCTGATCAAAGCTTTCCTTGCTAAACAACATCAAAGCAGGGACGTAGCCATCCCACTACTGCTTCCTTCTCTGACTGCACATATGACTTAACCGGAATACAGATAGATACGATTGTCAGAAGCACATCAATCAGACTTTGTTCTTCCAAGGGTTGTGTCATGTGTGTCTTTTTGGGATTGGGGAAGGCGGGGGGGGGGGGGGGGGTGGAAGAGAAAGAAAAAGTATATGGGATTTTTATTGTAATGGTATTTTTCGTCATCTGACATGCACACATGCTAAAACATAAAGGATCGATTCTGGATTATCAAGTACATTGTTTACAACACTGACTGAGATTAAACAAGTAAAGCAACATTATTATGACATCTTATTGTACATTTTCTGTATTAATATTTCATTTTTAGTATTTTTCTCAATTCGATTAAATTTATGAGATCCTGTATTAAGGCATGGGATCTGAAAGATAGAGACTTCCACAAAGACCAGGCCAAAGGATGCAAACTTTATAGTAAAGAATACATCTATCGGTTAACTATTTCAGTTGCTAGTTTCTTTTCTAATGTTGCACCAATTGCAGCTGGAAAGGTAAAACTGCAGCGCTGGTCTAAAGACATGGAAGACCTGGAATTGCCAACTTTTGAGATAATGAGTGTTGCAAAAGCAACTAATAACTTTTCAGAGTCTAACAAGCTCGGAGAGGGTGGTTTTGGCCCTGTTTTTAAGGTATCATGAAGTGCAGGACTATAAGCATTCATTTTGTGTAGAAACTTCAAGTTCCTGGCAAACTATCTGGACTCACTTGACATTTTATAGGGTCAGATTCCAACTGGTCAAGAAATTGCAGTGAAGAGGCTCTCTGTAGATTCCAATCAAGGACTGATTGAGTTCAAAAATGAAGTTAAATTGATTTCTAAGCTTCAACATCGGAATCTGGTTAAACTTTTGGGATGCTGCATTCAAGGAGAAGAGAGGATGCTGATTTATGAATACATGCATAACAAAAGCTTGGATTACTATATTTATGGTTCGCAATCTTAACCCTCCCCTTTTTTTTTTTTTTTTAACAATTTGCAAGACAACAGTAAAAGAGCAAATCCTAGGGAAAAAGTATTAAGAATGACTGGAGTGACTGCTATAGGTCAGAAAAACACACACATATGTTTAATTAGATGCTCTTAACAGATAGTACAAGAAGGCATTCACTAACGTGGACGAGGCTCTTTGACATTATTATTGGAATTGCTCGAGGGCTTCTCTATCTTCATCGAGATTCAAGATTGAGAATAGTTCATAGGGATCTGAAAGCTAGCAATATTCTTCTCGACAGAGGGATGAATCCTAAAATTTCAGATTTTGGCATTGCTAGAACTTTTGGAGGAGATCAGAGTTGCGAAAGAACAGGAAGGGTTGTTGGCACCTAGTAAGAAAGTTACTTCGCTCCCTGCTTTTATTGTCATTTCTTATTTCAGGAAGTAGCATTGCTTGATTTCACAACTTCAATGTCGGCGTGCAGTGGCTACATGTCTCCCGAATACGTTGTAAATGGACTATACTCAATGAAATCAGATGTCTTCAGCTTTGGAGTATTGATCCTGGAAATTATCAGTGGCAGAAAGAACAGAGGTTTTTGCCATCCAGACCACAACCTTAACCTACTCGGACATGTAAGTTCATCCATTGCAGTTCTCATCTGCAGAAAATTGTGCAAAAAATTTTATGATTAACTATTATCAAATAATTCCAGGCATGGAAACTCTGGCATGATGGGAATGCCTCTCAACTAATAGATGAGCTAATGGAAGAATCATTTCCCATGTCTGAGGTAGAAAAATGCATTCAAGTTGGCCTCTTGTGTGTTCAGCGACGCCCTGAAGATAGACCTACCATGTCCGATGTACTATTGATGTTGGATGGTGAAAGTACCATCCTTCCCCAACCTAAGACGCCTGGTTTCTATATGGAAAGGTGTGGAGATGAGAGACTAGATTTGCTAGGTGAAGAATGCCCTACCACAAATGATGTAACTATCACTGTAGTTGAGGGTCGATAAAAACAGTACTTTTGTCTATAATCAAATTACACAAAATCTCCTTCAGAAAGCATCTTTTCCTGATGGAAATTGCAAGTAAAAATGCCTTTATGCTCTTTTTAACTTTACTTTCGACTTTCAATCACAGAATACTAAGTCATCAAGTTGTTGAGTGCACCTGATTAGGCTTTACATTTTAACCGTTTGAGTTCTTTATCCTTAATATAGAATTATTCATGTACCCAGTCTCTTAGGCTGGCAGAAATAAATCTATCCACCTGAAGACTTATTCATTCTCTGGACTCCCAGAGGTCATGTTTGATCTATTAAACAAGGGATTGCTATAGTTCACGGAAGAGTCAGAAATGGCAACTCACATCCCTCCTTGCTTAAGATGGAAAGGACCAAGGCAAGACATATAGATGCATGCCTCTTGACGAGATTGGGTGTACAGTACCTCACTAGAGAAGAAATCTTTTTGACACTTTCCTCTGTATTGTGTTTCATGTAATGAACGTCAAAGTGAAATTATTGGAATGTAATTTAGTCAAAATGACAAATGGTAACACGAAGACGGTAATGAAAGTACAGGACGGCCCGGACGATTAATCATTCCAGTGAAACTCTACTCACCATTCGAAAAGTTGAGGATGCCATTTTCTTTCATTTGCAAAAGGTAGAACAAATATCATCCACAAAATTTTCTGTTTTGTTATTTAGCCACCCTCGTGTATGGGACGGGGGATACTTTGGGTTGTCCATTTAGTCCAGTTACAATGTCCGTAAGAATCATGCAAACATCCAGTTTCATGAGTCAAATGCACTGAAATGGGATTTTGTGGATAACTCGGCTTGGTTATGGAGTTAATTGATGGATAATTCAGGGAAAGTATCGTAGTAGATTCCATTCCCATCTTCTTGAGTTTCTTTATATAGTCATTACTACAAGTGCATGAATCTTGGTTCAGAGTCTATATTGTCGTAAGAAGTCAGATCTGCAGACTAACAAATAATGATGTAATCCATACAATAGTTAATTAGAATAGGTAGTACAGCTTTTTTACTGCCAATCTGCATGAGCAGCCCTGCAGTTTTCTAAATGATGCGCTATTAGAGCGTTGACTTCGATAGATGCTTAGCTGACTTTCAATATCATACAGTTTAGGACCTTCTTCTCTTTTTTGACTTTTGATAGCTGTCAGCCAGCGACTCCTCATCATCTTGTTCAACATTCTCGACTTAGAATTATTCACCGGGATCTTAAAGCTAGCAATGTGTTATTGGATAGCGAGATGAATGAATCCCAAGATCTCCGATTTGCGAGGAGACGAGCTGTCTGCCTGGAACATGGTTAGTTGTTAGTTAATAACAATACTGTTTGATAATTCAATTCAATACTTAAATTTAATAAATTCAGATCTTCAGACCGTTTAATAATAAAAAATTGAACATCCGAATTAATTAAGTGATACTGAATTTTCTAGGCAAAACTTGCTTCCAAAATTAATGACACAAATATATTGGATTTAATACTTAACAATTTAATAATTTAATAAATTTAGACTTCAAATTTTAATTTTTAAATTTTAATTTTATCAAATGCACCCTAAATTACTAAAAAAATCGTATGAAATGTATCCTTAACAAGTGCGCAATGTCGTGCGGCGGTTATATGTAAGATCTCCAATCAAGAGTCCTACATTAGCGGGGAGAACAGTAATAGATTGATATGTAATCTTAGGCCCATTGGATCATTGAATAACCCAACGACCGGCTAAGTGACAATATGGTTCTAGACGGCAATGAGTGAATGTGGACCATGAACCAAGTCCCCGACAATTAGTATACATAATTATTGCAGGCATGGTCCTCCTACATTAAGCATTGGTTTCTTATACAATGTTACTCTGTAATTATTGCAGGCGTGGTCCTCATATCTTTAGCTCAGAGCTCAACTTAGGGCCATTGCACTATTAATACCCAACTAAACTTTTGTCCGTTGGGTTATTAAAACCCAACTAGAAGCTAAGTAATGTTATGGTTCTAGACGAGGTCAGAGGTCAACTTAGGCCCATTGGACCATTAATACCCAGTTAGAAGTTAAGTGGCATTATGGATCTAGACGGCAAGAAGTGAACATGAGGCCTCCAACATAGAGAACGCAATGGTACTATACATAATTCTTGCAGGCCTCGAAGCAGCTTAAACGAGCTCGGAACTTAACTTAGGCCCATTGGATTATTAATACCCATGTAGTTTTGGACCATGAACCAACTCCCCGACAATTTTTAACTTTTCTTATGCAATGTTACTATACAGTTTAGTCCACATAATTATTATGGTCCTCGTACATTAAGCTCGAAGCAGCTTAAAGGAGATCAACTTGGGCCGAACCACAAGTAATTGTTTATTCACCTGGCTGGATTCATGGGAAAAATCCAGTGTGATTGCTGCTTTAGAAGACATTTGCAAATTTCACCATTGATAGTGAGCTTCCAGAGAGAAGCTTTCGGTTTTTTTCCACATGCTTGTTTGTCAAAGCTCACCAGTCACCACTAGGAAGGTTGGACTAACAAACTTGAGACTTTTCTCAATAATGACTTGTGTTGACCTACATGATCAACGTGCCCAACACCTTTGACTGATATTCACAGTTTGATGGCGTATCTGGACTTCAACCTTCAAAGTAAAACAACTGCTCTACTCAACATTCTAGTTCTAAAAAATACTTAAGTAATGTTGACTAAATTGGTTTTAGACTTACTTCCCACTCCATCAGCTCGCGTATTCAACGGCCATTCATGCATTCTGATCTTCATATGAAGATCATTGTCATATTTCCGGTTTTCTACTGCACAGTAGGATTCATACTTTCTGTTGTCAGGGCAACTGATATCTTAGCTGCATCTGAGACTATAACTGATGGCCTGACATTGGTATCTGCTAGAAATAGATTTGAGTTTGGCTTCTTCAGTCCTCCAAATTCAAGAAAGAGATACCTAGGAATATGGTGCCATGGAATGACCCCACAGACCATTGTGTGGGTGGCAAACAGAAATAGCTCTCTCAATGACTCATTAGGGGCTGTCAGCATTGTTAAAGATGGAAACTTGATCCTTCGAGACGGTACAGGAAAAACAGTTTGGTCTACTGATATTCAGGAGATATCCTCAAGTGGGACTGTTTTGCAGCTCTTGGACTCTGGGAATCTTGTTCTGAGACATGATGACAAAGAAAATGATGAAGGGTACATCTGGCAAAGCTTTGATAATTTCACTGATACTTGGCTTCCAGGGATGAAATTAGGGAGAGATTCCAGGACTGGCATAAATCGAAAATTGACATCCTGGAAGAGTATGGATGATCCATCCTCAGGGCAATTTACATATGGCATCAGCGGTACTGGACGTCCCCTGGAGGTTCAACTCTGGAAAGGTAATTCTCTACAGTTTCGAACTGGACCTTTCAATGGTGTTGGCTTTAGTGGAGTTATTTCCATACCACCGCCAATACCTGCAGTCTTCAACCCAACAATCTTTGTCAACACAAACGAGGTTTACTATGAGGTTCCTGAAAGTAGTCCACTTCTCGCAAGGATTGTGGTCAGCTACTCTGGGGAAATCTATAGCTATTTATGGAACAGCAGCAGCAGCCTAGAATGGATAGTCATCTATAGTATTCCTATTGACTCTTGTGATAATTATGGCTATTGTGGTACCAACAGTATTTGCACCATAAATGATCCTTTTCGCTGCAGCTGCTTGACTGGCTACGTGCCTAAGTCACCTCAGGATTGGGAAATTGGCCTACGGTCCAATGGATGCCTTAGGAAACAACCTCTAAATTGTTCGAAGGGAGAAGGTTTTATGGAGGTAAAGGGAGTAAAGGTTCCCGATCACTGGCTGGATTGGATGGACAGCAGTGCAACTCTCAAGGAATGTGAAGAGGAGTGTTTGAAGAATTGCACTTGTACTGCATATGCCAATTCAAACGTTTCAGGGAGGGGAAGTGGTTGCTTCTTCTGGTATGGGGATTTGATTGATATAAGGCGATTAGCTACCCCAAGCAATCAAAATATTTATATTCGTGTAGAAGCTGCGGATCTAGGTATCTTGAAATTCTTTATTACTCCATTATTTCTTAATAATCTGTTTTTTTCTTGCACCTCTATTTTTTGACAGTTATTGACTTTATAAAGCTCACAACAGGCTCTAACGAAAGAAAAAAGACCATTCTAGTCGTGGTGCCTTGTTCAGTTGTTCTGGCCTTGCTAGTTTTGACTTTTTGGTTCATCCTGTTCAAGAGATCACGGAGACGAGGTAAATTCAGAAACTCGAGATCGATTTTCATTTCAAGAATGTGTTCTAACAAAATATCGCTTGTTAGCAAATACTTGCTTAACATTGATGAAAACACTTGCCGCATTGTTTTACTGTTACTGCAGAAGACACAGAACTCATGCAAAGTAATGAGCAATTAACTATTTCATCCGAAAAAAGGAGAAACAGTCGATGCTTTTTTCTTTTGTTCTCAACTTATTATTTGCTGATGACAACTGCCTTAAGTAAAACATGTATCTTCTGATCAAGAGCTCATATCTTGAATACGCCGAGAAAACAGTAAGGCCCTCCTATTGCCTGCTACTTCTCCAACTGGTCTAATAATGTAGAAATAGATTCGTATTATAACTCTGCTCATCCCGCTGATGCCAGACATTTGGGGTGCTAAGTAATTTGAGGGAGACAATCATAGAAATATGCTCGCGGAGAAATGATGGTGCAGTAAATGGTTTACGTTAGAAAAGATGGGATGAGGACATAACAGAAGACAAAATGCATCCTTTTATCAAGAAAAGCTATATTTTTTACATCTGTCTCATTTAAGTCTAGGCATCTTGAATCTTGTTCTAGTGAGATAATTCAGGAATCTCTCATCTATACTCGAGAATTCATTTAGGATTTTAATTAAGGTAGTTTCTATAATTTTTGTTAGTATTTACATTTATTTTTGTTGTAATCATAACTGTGCTAGCAAGGTATGGAGAAAGAAAGAATCTAGGCCAGCTTGACATTGAAGGTCTGCAGGTGGATCCGTAACTGACACTGGCTGCCAGCAGCGGATCGCTATGCGGACCATAGTCAGAGCCTTCTGCAAATTTTGTTGTAGCCTATAATCGAGCAGGATTGTTATTATCAAACTTTTATCAATGTTTATAGCAAACTTCTATCAATATTTACAAAATTAAACACTTTGTATTTGTTGGCTCTGCCATGTTCCTTGACTATGCGATAAGATTCGTTTTGAATCGGGTTTGTTTGGAGTTTGATCGTGTACGGCTCCTGGATTACTCTTATGGAGGGAGTTTGTATAGCTTTTTCTTATTCCTACACTTCTCTACCAGGTCAATTAGGGACTTCATAATTAAAGTTTTAAGACCTTCAAGCGACCAGGCGGACAGATCATCTTTGAGACTTTATTTTCGTCTTTGGAAATAAATTTGAGTTCAAGTTTGGTTATAATGTTAGACATGTTCTGAGTGCAGGGCTAAAACCACAGCTTCATTCTGGAGTAATGGAAGACCTATCATTACCGACTTTTGAGATGATGACCATTGCAAAGGCAACCAACAACTTTTCTAACTCAAACAAGATTGGAGTAGGTGGTTTCGGACCAGTTTATAAGGTATTTTCAAGTAGTAGTAATCCATTTATGATGTGCAATCTTACAAATTAGACTATGTACTTCAAATTTCTTCTGTTATATTGGTATTCTGCAAATTTGCGCATTTCCAGGGTCAGCTGCCAACAGGACAAGAGATTGCAGTAAAGAGGCTTTCGATAGATTCCAATCAAGGACTTGCTGAATTTAAAAATGAAGTCATCGTGATCTCCAAACTTCAACATCGCAACCTGGTTAAACTTTTGGGATGCTGCATTCAAGGAGAAGAGAGGATGCTAATTTATGAGTATATGCCCAGTAAAAGCCTGGACATCTACATATACGGTGCCACTCAACAAAAATCTTGTTCAATTGATTTCTATCTTGTCATGAGAAATTTGGTTTTCTTACTTGATTATAAGCTCTTGCAGATAGCACGAGAAGAAAGTTGCTAACATGGACATGCCGTTTTGACATTATAACTGGGATTGCTAGAGGGCTCATTTACCTGCATCGAGATTCAAGATTGAGAATAATCCATAGGGATTTAAAAGCTAGCAATATCCTCCTAGACAGAGAGATGAGTCCTAAAATTTCAGATTTCGGCATTGCTAGAGCTTTCGGAGGCGATCAGAGTCCGGAAAAAACAACAAGGGTTATTGGCACTTAGTAAGGGACTTAAAAGTTTACTATTTCCAGATTTCATATTTTTTCTCCCCAGCAGGTAACTGTTTTTCTCTCATAGAAACTGACATACGATGATCTGCAGTGGCTACATGTCTCCTGAGTACGTCACAAAAGGGCTATATTCAACAAAATCCGACGTGTTTAGCTTTGGAGTGCTAGTCCTTGAAATTGTGAGCGGCAGAAAGAACAGAGACTTTCACCATCCAGAGCACAACCATAACTTACTTGGTCACGTAAGTAAACAGGATTTGGTGTTTCATCCTTAAAATGCTTTACACATGAAGTTTCCTCCATCAAATTTTGTCTACAATCTCAGGCATGGAAACTCTGGAGTGAAGGGAATGCCTGTCAACTGATAGATGAGGTAATGGAAGAATCTTTCTCGGTATCAGAGGTGGAGAGATGCATACAAGTTGGCCTCCTGTGCGGGCAGCAGCACCCTGAGGACAGGCCAACCATGTCCATTGCACTGTCCATGTTAAATAGTGAGACTGCTCTACTTCCCCAGCCTAAGCGGCCAGGTTTCTATTCGGAGAGGACTGCAAATGAAACAGAAGATTCAATGGACAAACAACAACAACAACACCCTGCTACAAATGACATGACTATAACTCTATCGGAGGGTAGGTAGAGAAAATTTTTGGCACTGAAATTGGTTCAACAAATTTTGATCCTGTCAATAAGGATCTAGTAAAGTTGTATAGCAGCTCTGTATAGCAATTCAATTCTGAAATGTTTGAGCTTCCACATTAACAAGTAATGACTAATCACAGCCATGATGCGATTCTCAGTTTCTCACTACTACCTCAGGAGAACCAGATAAATCAATATCTAATTGATTTATATACAGATTTCATGGCTTGATTAGTTGCAAAATGCAGCGCAAAGTTCCTGATTTGTATACAGATTTTTGCCATCCTGACCACAATCTTAACATACTGGGACATTTTACGAATAAAATGGTGCATATTGGTTCTCAATTACACGATCGGCATAAACTATCAGGCGTGGAAACTCCGGAATGAAAGGACTGCCTATCAACTGATAGATGATCTAATGGAAGAATTCTTTCCGGCATCAGATGTAGAATACAAGTAGGCCTCTTGTGCGTGCAGCTGCACCCTGAAGACAGGCCAACCTTGTCCACTGTGGCCTTGATGTCAAATACTGAAATTGAAAATTTGTGGGACAAAGAACACCCTGTTACAAATGATACGAGTATCACTTTGTTAGATGGTAGGTAAGGAATTTCTTGAAATTAAATTGATTCAACAAATGCCAAAGCAAACCAAAACCGTATGGAAACTAAATTTTTTATATAAGCAACGGTGCAGGCCATTGTCATTTCTGTATTCATTAAGATATAAAAAAGTCTTAGTTTCCAAAATTACGTTCGTGAATTGACATTTTACTATGCATATAAATCTCCCATCCTCCCAACCTAAAATTTTGACTCGGCCATTGATTGAAGCCAACTTTTCATTTCTTCAATGAATATGGAAATGACCGAGTATAATGTTTGAAGTCAAATTTTTAACTTAATGATGGTCCATACTGCTATACCCTTTTGAACAGAATTAATTAGAATTTCTATGATCCATTTAATATAATTTTATTTGAATTCACGTCTCATTTCATTTTAAAACCCTTAATGTCGTTATTTAAAATTTAAGAGATATAATGATTCAAAATCAAAATATTAGGGACTAAAAGCGTAAATTCAAAAGTGTTGACTAATAGCAATTTGGTATTGAGTATTGGCCAAATATTATTGATCAAAACTGACTGACACACCACAGACCAAATATTATTGATGAAAACTGCAATTCTCTCCAGAAACAAATGACAGCAAATATTTATGTTGAGTAAGTAAAACATGAACGCGACCGAAATATCAATCCATAGGTGAAGCTCCATTCCGAAACATGAAAAAGAAACATCTGTTCTTTCATAGAAGCCAAGATATTAATAAAGACGGGTAGCAACATGCAAGAAAGAAGGATACAAGGAGACAGTTAATTTGCCTTTCTTCTCTTCAAGTATTGGAATCTGAAGTTCCCATACTAAAAAAAAAAAAAATTCAAGAGAGGTACATTCAAACTACAAATTTGTACGAGGCTACACTGCATGCATGCTGATATCTCCACCAAAACTGAAAATTTTGGCATTTTTCTCTTCAAGAATCTCCGATGTCACTTAGAGCCTGCACGTGATCAAAATTCAAAGGTAAAGAATGATCGAACATCTTTCGGAAAAATTAACTTGTGCAGATACAGAAGTAAGATTTCTTGATCAGAACAGCATTCTTTTTTCTTTTTTTTTTTTTTGGTAACAAACAAAAGGACCTGGCCCTTGATCAGAACAGCATTCAAACTAAAGAAATTTCATATTATTGCTCTTTGGTGCGGCCATGTATAGACAACATGAAAGTCACGTTCAATTGGAATCAGTAGTGTTAAATAGCAGCTAAACTTGACCTAGATGGTTCTAAGGACCAAGAAATAGTAGCAAAAATCAATCAATCATACTCTTAACATAGAGTCGTAGTCCCTTTCTTCTTTCTTTTTTTTTCCTTTTGAAGAAATTAAAGTCCAGAAACAGAAGAAGAGGAATGACATGCATATAATAGATAATATTAAAGGGACGTCAAACACAAATAAAAATAAAGTAGTGAAATTGAAATTCAATTTCTGGGCGAAAGAAGTAAACTTACTTGGTGCAGTCAATGTTAGGATCAATGGTAATATTGAGGTTGACGTTGCAGAGGGCGGGGAGTTGCTTAGCATTATCATAATTTATGTCGGGATACGTTTGCGCAGCAGATTTCAAGCATTGGCAAGCGGATTGCAAATCGTCTTTAGACGAATTAGCCGAATTGGCCACATCTTGAGCACCAGAACAACATTCAATACTGGGTGTGGGATCAGCAGCTTGCAAGTAACTTAGGCATGGAATCAGTTCTTGCTGGGCGCCAATGCAATCAAATGCCTTGGAAGGCCTCACAATCAAAGCTGTAGCCACTATCAACCACACATAACAATGCACTGTGGTTTTTGCCATTATAATTGAAGCTGGCCTTTCTGCCTCAGACAGTATTAGAAGGAGAAGAATTGGTGGACGAAATCGTTGAAAGAGAATCTCATTTGGACACTTACTTATACTGCAAAGAAGATTTCATAAAGGGTTCAAGAATTAGTCTTTTTCCTTTATTGTTTGGCAAAATATATAACTTGGCAAGACAAGTTCTTGGTAGAATCATGTCTCTGTTGTTGGAGAAGGGACACGGATGTTGTTCATTCATGCATCATCAGTACTGGATTTAGATAAATATAATGAATTACTAGTTACTTTAAAAACCTCTATTCCATTCTGGGTATTGCCGATTATCAGACGTATGTATGGAATTAATGCACATATATACATTTATAACATTTTTTGATTTGTTGGTCATCTTAAATGCATTTTCTTATTGGTTCGTT
This sequence comes from Coffea arabica, assembly GCF_036785885.1. Taxonomy (NCBI): domain Eukaryota; kingdom Viridiplantae; phylum Streptophyta; class Magnoliopsida; order Gentianales; family Rubiaceae; genus Coffea; species Coffea arabica. The sequence goes on along the minus strand of NC_092313.1, from coordinate 10,311,264 downwards.
ATGTGGACCTTACTTACGAGGAGGGTACATGTATCTAATGCCATTTAAGGAGACTCTCTTGATTTGGTCAGGACGTGCTCCTAAAAATATACGTCTGTTACAAGAATTTTTTACCAACACAATCCTTAAATCTATAACAGAATTTAAATATATGATTTTTTGTAAAAAAAAAACCCATACTTATCAATTGAACTAACTTTGTATTGGCAAAGGATCATTCCATGATTGAAAAGTTGGTTCATAAAGTCAGAATGATCGTTCTTGAATTTGTTCTCTTCCGGTCCTTGTGCGTATCAAGCGTGAGGGCAATGCTCCTCCTCCTTTTGGCCCTTTCTATTGCTGATCTTGCTCTGTTTGAATAGCATGATTTGGGAAAATTTTTTATTAAAAAATATATTATTTATCCATGAACACATTTTTCAACCACACTTTTATTTCACATATATCCCATTATTAAAAATGCTATAGTGTTTTTTAACATAAAATTTCCAAACAATCTCGGTTTGTTGAGATATTTTCCCCTATATATGATGTGATCCCTGTTTTAGCTGTGGATTTATCTTACAGAATCTTACATTTTCCCTCAAAAAAAAAAAGAAAAAAATTGTCGGTGCCACTAAAATTCCATAAGTTCTTCTAAGTTTTAACTGAGCTAGTTAACTAATGGCACAAAGATAATGTCCATACAGTCAAGAATTGTTTTGACTGGATACAAATACACCAAGTCACCAATAGACCTGGAGACTCCTCTTCGCTGAGCTTTTAGAATTGAAATAAAACCCCTTTTTTCTTTGGTTTATCTGCCCCAGCAAAAGAAAGATAGTCGATTTCTTTCTATCCCTTCTTGACTCTGTCGCCATTCGGGCAATTTCCAATTTTGAATGTCTAATCAATAGTATGCGTGCTGTGGAACTTTTTAGTTTTAATTATCTCCCTTCTCAAAACACTCATAAGGGCAATCAATTAATTGCTAATATAACACATGCAATTTCAAAGGAGATTATTTCCCATACATCCAAACTCGCTAATTTTACTCTTAACCGCGGAGAGGAAACTAGATCGAATGATATGGACTTTTTTATTTTCATAGAAGGAATAGAATTTGATGATTATGATTACTGTGGTCTAAAGGGGAATGGTGCAGGACTTTCCAAGAAAGGGAAAAATGCACTTTTCATCCTCAAAGTTTGCGGGGTTGACCAATTTCATCCTCAATGTTTAACTCCAAACACATTTCATCCTCAAAGTTCCGTAATTTTGACCAATTAAGGACAATTGACGGGAAATATCCAATTGACCGTTACAACCAACGGTTTTACCCAATAAAAAATGGGTAAAACCGAATGGAGCTAACTTTAAAGGAACAAATGCAACGGACGGATGAAAAGCTCCATTGTTGTCCTTTTTCCCTCTGCCTTTGAACTCCAAAATTTTTTTGCCAATCTTTGCAGCTTTAAACATTTCATCCTCAGAGCATCTGGCAGTGGAGCTCCCTGTGCTCTCATTTTTGCCTAAATGAGGAGCAGAAGTTCTGAAGTCTCCAGTGGTTCATCGACTCCATTCTGCAACTGTGGGTTAAGAACAAAAATGAACACCTGTTGGCGCGGCGAGAATCCGGGAAGAAGATTCCTTGGTTGCTCTCTGCCACTTCTCTTTGGCCAGATCCCTATTTTTTTGCATTCTCTGCATCATGTACAACCGTATTGCTTCAAACATCTCAATTATTGGCTTCTCCCTAGCATCAAGAATTTTACTGTTGAAGCACTCACAGATGTTATTCAATAACATAGCACATTTAGGATGAGTGCTAAAATAAGCTCTGCTCCATTGACTTGGTGGTTTGTCATCAAACCACTTGGCTGCCTCTATATCAATTTCAGCCATTGCTTCCATTCTGCTATTGAATTGGGCTGGTGTTGTTGCTTTGACAACAGTCCATAACGCTCTCCTCAAACCTTCTCCTTTGAACCCAGCAGATGAAAAGTTATTGTGCAAGTGTTTCACACAAAATCTGTGGGCTGCATTTGGAAAAATCATATCACGTGCTTCAATTAGACCTTTTTGTTTGTCACTCATTATTGTCCACTCATAATCCTTTTCAATCTTCAAATCTTCTTTCAATAGTTTGAAGAACCAGCACCATGAGTCCTTACTTTCACCCTCTGCTGCAGCATATGCTATTGGAAAAATGCCATTATTGGCATCAGCTCCAACAATTGCTAGCAAAACTCCTCCTACTGATCCTTTCAAAAAAGTACCATCTACTCCAATAAACTGCCTACATCCAGTTAGGAAACCATGCTTCACTCCAGCAAAACAGATGTACAGCCTCTCAAATCTGCCTTTCCCTGTTTTTGAGTCTCTAAAACCATCAACAGTTTTCATTATAACAGTACTACCAGGGTTGGATCTTAGAATTTCATGCATATAAACTCCTAATTTGCTGTACTGGTCTTTTTCACTGCCCTGAACAATTTTCATTGCTTTTCTCCTTGTCCTATATGTTTGATTTTTTGTGAAGGAGCACATATTTTCTTTCATTACTGTCTTCCTAAAATGCTCCAAATCTAATTTAGGATTACACCTAAACTCTTCACAGTACTTCTTAGCTACCCATCCAGAATGCACAAGAGGGTTATCATATGTAAAACCACATGTGTGATTATCTTCAAATGTTCTTATTTGAATAGTTCCATCCCCACTTAATTTTCTAGCATATATAACCCAATTACATTCACTATTTCTGCATCTAGCCCTCACCCTCACTCTATCTTGTTTCACAAACTTACAAGGCCTGCCTTGTTTCACACTATAATTATGTACAGCAGTCTTGAAAAGTTTCAGACTTGTAAAGGACATGTACAGCTCTAATTTTGGATTGTCAATATGCTTAGGATCAAAAGTACGAGACCTCAATTTAGACTCTTCATCATCAGACTCATGAATGCTTTCAAAATCAGATTCAGAATCAGGAACCTGTTCTGTTTCATCAGAATCAGGAACCTTCTCTGTTTCATTCAAAGGATCAGGAACCACATTTTCTTTCCTGTGATTGTCTACTCCCAACCATTCAGCATTTTTGTCAACATTATCATGAAATATACCATCATCAGCATCATCGCCTATTTCATAATCTGAATCAATAGCTGAAAAAAAAGTCTCATCACTTGCGTTGGAATCATTATCACAATTATTAGCAGCACACCTTCCTTGCCCTTCATCCCTAATATTATTGTTACCATCACCATTTTGGAGTTCATTTTCTGTCTCATCTACCTCATACGGATCATAACCAAGTTGTTGCACTAGAATTTCATGAAAAGATACTTCAAGATATAAGTTAACTTCCTTAGTTGGCCCAACCTCCCCCTTAACATAACCATTCAACTCCCTACTGCTTTCTATCCTCCTAAAGGTGTTATTTTCCCAACCATAGTACACCTTATGACCATATAGACCAGCACTCTCAGTTAATCTATCCACTTCGAAAACACTTAGACCTATACTCTCAACATAGTCAAAAACACACAAATCTCCACCTTCGTAATGGGGATCAGGAGTATATGAAATGAGGCCTCCATGGTGACATCTTAATGTAATAAATGTGCTGCCCGTTTCTGGTTAAAGAAAATAATATAGATCAGACTCTTTAGGAAAAAAAAAAGCTTCATCATTTCAGCACAACAAACTGTTGACCCACACAAAAACTACCAAACAAGGACCACTTGCACTTTTTCCATACACATGGTCAGATACACATGGCCGGCAAAATATACCAAGTGTTATTGTTTATTAATCACTCTCATCACAAATTTATAGTCAAGCGGCAACTATCATCAGACATAAGGGACCACATTCACACTATAATAATCAAACCAAGACAAATTTTTGGATTTATTTATACCTCATGCAAATGGCCAGATCTGGAAAAAAAATAGCCGTAAATTGTAGTGGGGAAAAAGTACAAACACAAGGGACCACATATCAGGTTTCCTTCTCCAAAAAAACAGATATCTTTATGCAATGTAGTTGTTGATTTTGGGTATAAATACCGTAATTTGGAGGTGGACAAATGTGGAGCTCTTTCTTCCGCAATGCCATTTTTTTCTTCACCTAAAATGTTCCACGGATGCCGTCTATGCCTTCCTTCTTGCCAGCAGATGCTCGAAAAATGGATGAAACGATTGGCAAAAAAAATTTTTAGGGCTGAGAACGGAGAAGAAAGAAGGAGAAGACAGGAGCTTTTTTCCTTGTGCTATTTTGTGTTTTTTGTCCGTTAGAAAAAGTGGATCCATTCGGTTTGACCCGGTTATGTTGGGTATAAAGTTGGATCTGACGAATTGTGCTTCTCACGTGCAAAGTTCCGTCCCAATATTTGATTTGTCCTCCAATTCCCGTCAATTGTCCTTAATTGGTCAAAATTACGGAACTTTGAGGATGAAATTTGTTTGGGGTTAAACATTGAGGATGAAATTGGTCAACCCCGTAAACTTTGAGGATGAAAAGTGCATTTTTCCCTTCCAAGAAATGTTAACTAATTTTCTTATTTGTTCGTCATTGCTATGGTGGGAACATCATTCCTTAATTATGTACGTATGCAGTCCCAGAACGCGTCGCGTCATAAACTCAGCCAACTGTGAACCAAAAGAGATTCACGTAACTTCCGTTCAAGGAAATGATAAATATCTCTTGAATAATTTCCTTATGCGTGCGCGGTGCGGATTCGAGGCTGAAACTGCTACCAATGAAACAGTGCAGGAACAGTTTCATGTATTTAAACAAAACATGCATTTGTTCAGTATGTAAATCAACTTGAACACAATATACATTTACTTCATTTAACTCTTTGCCATCTTAGATTCTTAGTTTTTTTTTTTTTTTTTTTGCATTTTCCAATTTTTTTTTTTCAAAAGAGCTTTGCCATCTTACTTGAGTTTTGAGAAATTCTATAGGGCTATTACGAAGAAAGAATTTACATGCATGATAGTGCCGGTCCAATTGGATGGAAAGTATCATTAATTATTTTTTATTTTAATTTTCTGTGGCACATGAAAGGCAACGAAGTGGTTTCGAGTCATTTTCTTTCCTTCTTTGAATACACTTTAAGTCGTCAGTTCAATTGTAATTTGTAAACATTGTTAATGCTTTGTTTCATTTAATTTTGTAATACTATGTAATTATTTGAATACTAATGAACATGCAAAAAAAAAAATTTTTTTGCGGTCTGTCCAGCTGCAGAGAGAGGATGACACAGACCAGTTCAGATTTTATCAGAATTGTTTGATAAAGCAGATGTGGGATAGTGAAGAAACGAGAATAAAACACAATAAAGGATGCAATTTTTTTCAGCGAATTTTTAGGAATATTGTCAAAATTGAAAAAGTTCAGAAAATTGGTGTTCCGTGAGGAGTATTGTGGAATAAGAGGTCGCCGCAATTGAGACGTGAGACTACTAATAAAAAGATTTTTAATTTTTATTTATTTTGGTTCTATTTTTTTAAAAAAAAAAAAAAACACTTCGCCGCTCATGAAATAAGCGGGGAAGGAATTTTCTTCGCCATCGCCGCTCAACTCATGAGCCGCGAAGGATTTGTCTTTATCTCCGGATCAAAAAGTACTAAGAAAATAAGGAAGAACCCATAGGGCCAATAGAAAGAATTCGTCTTAGTGCCGTAGGTTTGGATAGCTATTCCGATTCAAAGCAAAGGAAACTTGCTAAGGTGCGAAGCAAAAGGGGTAAGGACAAAAAAGGGCTTTGACAATAAAGAAGGGCTTAGAGAAAAGAAGCTCTTCTTGAAGTGAAGAAGGAGCTGTGGCACTTTAAATCGTATCATCCATAGATAGCAAAGGAACTAGCCATTGGATATCTTGAATAGGACGAATGGGCAGAAGGTTATGAAAAAAAAGGAAAGACCAGTTGCAGGAAACTTTGACTGACCCTATTGGACATTGTTGACTTGCAAAGACCGGTTCTGCCCGGGAGAGTGAAATCTCCATTCTAAAAGATCAGGGCGATACATTCTTTTTTTTTTTTTCTTCAAAAAATTCTTCCTACCTTTTATTATTTAATATGTAATTTTTAATAAGTTATTTAATATTTAATAAAAGGCGACGCGACCAAATTTTTTCTCCCGTAAAACGTAACCTTAAATAGGCGTATTTAGGGTTTTACGTTTTACACGAAATACTAATTTTCAAATTATAGTGTAACACTTTTCAAATTAAAATTCTTAAATCGTATTACTAAAATTTTATTATAAATTAAAATTATCAAAAATTTAAAATATGATATTAGAATAATATTAAATTTATAAATTAAGATGATAATCAAGTATGCTATTAAATTACTAATAAAATTTGCCTAAGTCATATTTTTAAATTTTATAATATTATTATCGCAATCAATAATGATAAATAATACCATATTTATAGAATGTAATAATTAGTATATAAACTTTTTTCAGTTAAAAAAATTAATTTTTGCGCAAATCAATCAATAATTGCCTTCTCACTTTAAAAGAAAATATTTTGGCCGACAATATGCGTCGTTTATCACATTATGATCAAAGGTGGAAAAAATAAAAAATTTTGACGCCGCAAAATTTCAATTAAAAAAAAAGTTTTTGATGCCGCTTAAAAGTCAAAAAGCTGACGTCCTGCCTAGCTAAAGCCTCCTAACTTTTCCGTGTTAGCCATTTGCCTCAGCCTATAAACTATTCAAAAAAAATTGAATTGTATTAGCTGTGGTCCTGCCGTCCTATCAAGTCATTGTAAGCCAAAAATAAAAATAAAAAAAAAAAATTTCTGAACAAATTATACAAAATTATGACAACCAAAAATAAATACAAATTAATTCTAATTTTATTGATAGCCGCTTACCTAAAATGCGGCGACCCTTAAATCAGAAACCTCTCTGGACTACCTCCAATTTCTGAACTTTTTTAATTTTGACAATATTCTTAAAAATCCGTCATTTTTTTCTCATAAAGTTGCCATGCTCAAGAAGTTAATAGTACCTACAGTCAATGGCGTATTGGTGTCCACTGTCCAGTTATGTTGCTTTATGGGCTCAGTCAATTTGCCTACAGAGTGGAGTGGTGATCCAGATGCGAAATGACAATACCATTTTCCCTGCTTGAGGGGGAATATGAGGCCCCTACAATTTTGAATTTTCAGAAGTAGTTGTAGACATTTGATATATAGTCACCGTCATGAATTGATTTTTTACCCATTGAGAGACTACTTATTGTCTTCTACAAAATGTAGCCATTCATCATCGGTAGACACGATGGATTTGGATTGGAAATTAAATCAATCAAATGGACCACCATAACAAATCCTGTATTATGCCATTTCATCTACTCTAAGAAGAAAACTAGTCGGCTGCTGCAATTTTCTTAAGATAGGCTCAGTCGTAGATTTAGGAATAAAAGTCCTTACACGGATCAAAAGTGTAAATGCGGAAGTTACCAATTCGTGACAAAGTCAGTCAACTCCTGGGTTCGTCAAGAAGCATCTTATTAGAGTGTGAGTGCCTCACAATGGCTTTGTAGAATATTAGCACCCTTGTAGTTTTATATAATGTTGTATGACCCTGTTTCAAAATAGTCATACAAATCCCTTCGATTTATATAAAATAAAAAATGGATGAAAAGCATCACCAGTTGCAGTGATTGAATCAAACGCGCTATGTGTGAAATAGAATCACTGTATTCACTTGACTCTCCTGTATTTGTATGACTATCCACTTTATCTCCTTGTTATTTTTCACTATTATCCACATAATTCCCTTATGATTTTATGCAAGGTCGTTAGGCATTTTTCGATTGGCCAAATTCTATCAATAATGTTCTTTTTTGAAAAATTCGCTCAAATACAGTTAATTGCGGGATTGTTCTCAATCTAGTTAACTCTAAACCCATTTGAAAAATGCATCTAGGACAAGGGAAAAAAAAGGAAAGGAAAAAGGATCAGGGAATCCGGCCGAGTCCCTTTTTTTTTTTTTTAAATCAAACCTCGTTGCATATTGTACACATGGTTAGGTATATATTTTTAAGAAAAATGATTAAAACATTTCTCACATTTTGTCAAATGAATTTTTTCATCCTTCACTTTTAAAATAATAACTTTATATTCCTTACAAAATTAAATCAGTAAAATTTGGTCTCAACCTAGGTTTTGACCACTTTCTAGTTTGAAATCTTCATGTGACCCATATACAGTCATTTTTTATGTATAAAAAAGTTAGATCCTACTTCTTTAGTGGCAAAAATGAATACGGATTAGGTTGGATCCCCTCTTTTTTCAAGCAAAAATAATATGGTTTGGGCCATATCCTACTCTTTTAGAAGCAAAAATGAATATAAATAGAATCATTTTTTAATTATAAATGGGATTTAACCTTTTTGTCACTGAAAAAATGATTATGCGTAGGTCACATGATGAATTTAAAGTAAAAAAGTGATAAAAAAAATCTAGGCCCTATTTGGCACTTGAGTTTTTTACCAAATTTGTCTGCTACAAGTTTTTTAAAAAACTTTATCTACAGTAACTTCAAAAAACTTCTCCAAATTTTTAAACTATACATTTCAAAATATTTTTAAAAAAAACACACTTCAAAAATTTTTTAAAAAACTTGTACAGTAAGTTACAGTAAAATTTTAGACAAACACTTAAAAACTTACTTGCCAAACAGGACCCTAGATTGGGACCAAAATTTACTAACTTGACTTTGTAAGGGAATAAAGTTAGTATTTTAAAAAGGGAAATTTTTCAATTTGGTTCCTCACATTTCCAAAAAAAAAAAAATTTGTAGTCCCTCCTTCACATTCAAAGTTAGCTAAAATAGTCCCTTAAATATGAAAAAATCTGCCCACTTGATCCCAAATCTCATTTTTGCTCACTTCTCTAGCCAAAAAACACACATCTCCCTCACTTGCTCATAATTTCAAGCACAAACCATGCTCACAGGAATGAGCACGCGAGGCAAGCATGTGGTTTTTGGTCAGAGAAATGAGTGAAAATAAGCTTTGGGATCAAATAGACAGACTTCTTTTTATATCTATGGAATTATTTTGACTGATTTTGAATCCGAAAGACTAAAAAACTTTTTCAGAAAATGTGAGGGACCAAATGGTCAAATTTTCCTTTTAAAAATGAAGGAAAAAAAATTCATTTGATGAGATGTAAGAGATATTTTGATTGATTTTCTCATATTTTTACTTTAGGGCAGGTCCCATACTTTCCCATTCAGATAGAGGCAAAACTGGAGGAAAAAAAATATTGGAAACAAGTCTCAACCTTGTGAAATTTACATTGAAAGCTTATGGAAGAGTTATCAAAAAAAAAAAGAATGGCAAATTATACTTTATCTCCGTGTGATTTAGCAATTTTTCACATAATCCTCTATAGTTTCAAAAGTTATACATAATTCTCTCATGATTTGAATTAAAGTGTCAAAGTAACGGAAATGATCATTCATAACGGAACTTTAAAATGTCAAAATTACCCTTATAAATACATAATACACTAATCCTGTGTGATCTTATGTTTTATCATATAACCCCTTATAATTCTCAAAATATACACTTAACCCCCCTTGGTTAATAAACCATTTTCAACTTTATATAAGAGTATTTTTTATATTTTAGGTGATTCCATTACAAATGATCATTTCCATCACTTTGACACTTTAATCTAAATTATGAGAGGATTATGTATAATTTTTGAAATCATAAGAGAGTTATGTAAAAAAATACTAAACCATAAGAGGGTAAAGTGTAATTTGCCCAGAAAAGAAACCTTATGGAAGTTTATTGTCGCGGGACTTGACTTACGGTGAATTGAGCGGAGTTGGCTCTTTTAATTTTGTTTCGTTTTATTTTTTTTCTTGCTACCCAAAATGATGCCGCCTATCTTCTTCGCATCTCCCCCCGTCTATGTTTAATGTTGTGCAGATTAATCCTGTCCATCAACCGCACCCAACCGCACCCTATACCAACCGCATTGGCATTGTTTTCCTTTTAACTGGGTATTGAGGGGATACTACCAACTACTGAGTACCCATCCGGCTTGACTGATAAAGCTCCAATACCATCCTTGTCTATCAGACTTTAAGTAAAGATAGAGCTTAGTTCAAAGCCAAAAAGCAATAAATTGGCAGTTTTTTTCCTTTTTTTCCACTGTACCATTAATAATGCCTCAGCCATTTCTGAAATGGATGGCCTTAAGAATCGGTCTCTAGCTTTTGAACTGACGATAACTTCCAAGTTCAAGCACAGTTTGATGACTGCTCACTAGATAAGCAGCATCATGCAGTTCGCTAGACGCCATCTCTTCTACATACTGTGCCAGATTTCTTTTGCGGTTTTGTATCCAACAACAACATTGGCAGCAAATGACAGGCTCAGTCAATACCAACTTTTCAATGATAGCTCCAGCTTAACGTCTGTAGGCAAGAAATTTAGGCTTGGTTTTCTTACTCCTCCAAACTCTAATTTACGGTACCTGGGGATATGGCCTAATGAAATCCCAGTACAGACTGTGGTTTGGGTTGCCAATAGAAACTCTCCTCTGAATGATGCATCTGGGATTTTGAAGATTGGAAATGATGGCAACTTGATACTTGAAAATTCCCAGGGAAAAAAGGCATGGTCTACAAATATCTTAAATATATCCACGACAGCTACCCAAGCGCAGCTTCTGGACTCGGGAAATCTAGTTCTTCGGTATGAAAGTGATACTAAATCTGATCAGACCTATCTTTGGCAGAGCTTTGATCATCCTTCAGATACACTTTTAGCTGGCATGAAACTGGGATGGGATATTAGAAATGGCTTAAACAGGAATTTAACATCTTGGAAGAGTGCAGAGGACCCATCTCCTGGGGAATTCTCTTTAGCTATTGATCGCGGCATCTTTCCCCAATTCTACTTGAAAAAGGGAACGAGAAAGATATTCCGAAGTGGATCATACGATCTTCATATTTTAAATGGAACTTCAGTGAGACCAAATGTTTTCTTCAAGCCCAAGTTCATATCTACTCCAGAAGAGGCTTACAGTGAGTTTGATCCAAATAATGAATTCTCAATTGTAGTTTTGAGTTATACAGGAACCATTGGATTCTTCATTTGGGACGACAAAAGCCTTGTGTGGTTTGACATACGCACTCATCCTGGTGAAACTTGCGAAAATTACGACAGCTGTGGTCCAAATGCTATATGCACATCATACACTACTCAGCCCTGCAGCTGTTTAACAGGTTACGTGCCTAAAGCTCCAGAAGATAGTAATATGCTTGTTTCATCACACGGTTGCATTAGGAAATACCCCTTGAACTGTCCACAGAATGAAGGATTTCTTAGGATGACTGGAATTAAAATACCTGACACGGTGCACTTCAATATCTACTCTAATATGAACCTCGATGATTGCCAAAAGGAGTGTTTAAAGAATTGTTCCTGCACAGCTTATTCCACTGGAGACTCCAGTGGAGGTGAGAATGGTAATTGCTTGCTCTGGTATGAGGATTTGTTCGATTTACAAAGGCATGATTCCTTCAATCGTCTGACTTTTCATGTCCGTGTTACAGCCGAGGATATTGGTATTATTTCTGTATTCTAGCAGTATTTCTTCTATATACATTTGGAGATGTTCCTTTTTCTAGCGGTGACATTTTGACCATGTCTTCTTGTAGAATCATCGTCACATCCTAAGAAAAAACACCTCATGATGGTAACAATTCCTGTGTCTGTAACATTTCCGATGCTTATTGGAACCTTATATCTTGTCTGGAGAAAAAAATTATACAGCAAAGGTAACTTTCCCATTTCCTTGACTGTCTTTCCTACTTTTTCTCTTGATTTGTGTCAGGGCCACGAGGTCCTAACGTTTCAGGCTTTAGACCCTGAATCTGACAGTCAATTTCCTTCTGTGACTGCCATATGATTTACCAAAATGATGTATTACACAGGATTTTGAATTATTAATGTCAACAAAATTCACACTACTGTTTTCCGGTGGCAGAAACAAATATGTACATCTGTATAGAATTTTTTAAGAACTTTGCTGCGGCATTTCAATTTTTAACTCTTATATTGGCATATAAGTAGTACACAGTTTCATATAAACACACTTACACGGAACCTTGTTGACTGTGGTTATCTGGTAATTCTTTGATGTGTTTAATCTAATGTGAGATTCCAAGGCCCTTTTCTATGCTACTTTTGGTCTATTGTTGAACAAACTGCAGTTGTAGGAAGAAAACCTGAGCCCAGATCTAGTAGTATGGGAGAGCTCAAATCACCGACTTTTGATATGATTAGCATTGCAGAAGCAACCAACCAGTTTTCTGACTCAAACAAGATTGGTGAGGGTGGTTTTGGACCTGTTTACAAGGTATACTAAAAAACAAGCAACTGCATTAGCTATTCTTAACAAATATAAAGGGCGGGAGTTCATTGGGCTCATATAGACAGGGAGCTGTAAAATAGATAGAGAGATCCACTGCAATCAATCCTGGACTTGTCATCATAAACAAACAGGAATGTTGTTTTTCTTGTAGTTACCACACACCGTCCACAGAGAGAGAGAGAGAGATCAGGGGTCTAATTCAATGTACAAATAACTGTGCACATTGAACAGGAATGACACTTTGGAAAACTTTTCTGCAATTTACAGGGCCAAATTGCAACAGGACAAAATATTGCAGTGAAGAGGCTCTCCCTAAATTCCAAGCAAGGGCTGACTGAGTTCAAAAATGAAGTTAGCTTGATTTCCAAACTTCAACATAGGAATCTAGTTAGACTTTTGGGATGCTGCATTCATGGTGAAGAGAGGATGCTTATTTACGAATACATGCCCAATAAAAGCTTGCACAACTATATTTATGGTTAGCAATCTCAGACTCTCTTGCTTATTGAATTCCACTTCAAGAAACAGAAATTCTGTTTTTCCTGATGCCCTCCTCTATATTAGAAGGCTATCTGGTCATCTGATTAGAAGTTGCCGCAGATTGTACCACAAGGAAAGAGCTTACATGGATGAGGCGATTTTACATTATTATTGGGATTGCCCGGGGGCTTCTCTACCTTCATAGAGATTCAAGATTGAGGATCATTCACAGGGACGTGAAAGCTAGCAACATTCTTTTAGACAGTGAGATGAATCCCAAGATTTCTGATTTTGGGATTGCAAGAGCTTTTGAAGAGGAGCAGCTTTTAGCCAAAACCACCAGGGTTATCGGGACTCAGTAAGCATGCTTATCGTTTCTTTGATAATCTACCGGGCCTTAAGAGTCTTCCTTGAGCCAACACTTCTTTCTTCGTTTGTGACTTCTAACACTCTTTAAACATACATAGTGGTTATATGGCACCTGAGTACGTGACCAATGGGCTATATTCAATGAAATCAGATGTCTTCAGCTTTGGAGTATTGCTCTTGGAAATAATTAGTGGCAGAAGGAACAGAGATTTCTATCGTCCTGATCACAACCTTAATCTATTGGGACATGTAAGCTCATATATTTTCCTTCCTACAGACAAATAGTCTGTGCATAAAAAAAAAAAAAAATTCGTTTATCTGTTGTTGAACTATGCTTGTCAGGCCTGGAATATCTGGAGTGAGGGGAAAGCTTGCCATCTAATCGATGAGCTGATGGAAGAGTCATTTAACATAGTAGAGGTAGAAAGATGCATCCAAGTAGGCCTCTTGTGCGTGCAGCGCTGCCCTGAAGACAGACCAACCATGTCCTCTGTGGTGTTGATGTTGGATAGTGCGAATATGGTGCTACCCCATCCCAAACAGCCTGCAGGTTTCTATGGTGAGAGGAGTATGTACGATACTGAAGATCCAGTCGAAAAACGCCCAACCAGTGACGTAACTGTCACTGTACTCGAGGGTAGATAACCAAAATTCATTGCAACTTTTACCATAGTTGTACGCAGAGTGCAACTACAGTACCTTTATGTGATCTAATGTTCATGTGTAGTTTTGACTATGAATTTCAAGAATATCACTTGAAGGAGAAATGGCAAGTGACTGATACAATTGCAGAAAAAGCATTTGTGCTTCTAAATTAGAAAGGAAGAGGAGAGGAAAAGAGGGGGGGGGGGGGGGGCTGCAGTAATTTCCCATATTTTGATCAAGTTTTTTATGGCGATGTTAAGCAAAAATGGATTAAATGGTGCAAAAGTTACACTGAGAGGCAAAAGTCAGTATTAATGGAAACAGGTACATCGAATTTAATGTGATTCTGACTCTTCAACGTTTGATGGACACTTGTTCTAATGCGAAATGCAAAATCAAAGGTAAATACGTGCACATTACATTACCATACCTCCTCTTTTTTCTATTTCACAAAATGCTACCTTTGTGTTATACCTGCAGAAATTGGACCCTCAGAGAAAGCTTTTTTTTTTTTGTTTTTGTAGTTGAAAAATCTACCAGACGGTACCAATGCTTCTGTGGTACGTATCAATCAATTACTTAAATATGATGAACCTCATTGCATTAATTAAAGAGAGGCTTATGATTATCACCGTAGCATTGAATGCTTGATACGGAAATGGGGCAGGTGCAACTGTCCCTGAGCGGTTAATGACCATGATTTGGCCTCAAAATTTTGTGCGGCTGAGATTACAAGGTGTAACTCGATTTCCACGCCATGTGTGGGCTCCCACAAAAATTTGCTCTAAAGTTACGCGATGTGCAAAAAAAGTTACACGATGTACAAAGAAAGTTACGCGCAGTTGATAATGACCAAAACCGCCTGGGACGGTTGCACCTGCAACCGTCCGTGCCCCGAGTCTGCTTGATACTGGCTCTTTGGAAATTTCATACTTGCTGATGATACAAAGCCCAAAAATGTTGTCAATAGTACTAATAGTTACTAAAAGAAACTCTAAAACTTTCAAAAAAATAAAAAAAACAATCAGTAGAGTCCAATGTCAGTCGCAAAGGGGAGGAATGGATTGGATGACTCGAGAGAGAGTCCAAGTAAAAGGTTTCGGATCGAGCCCTTCCACTTACACTTAAAAAAAAATATATCATTTGTGTAAATATCAGCATAAACCTGATCATAGATATCTCACTATCTTATAGTTGGACTACTTCCCTTTCCATAACTTATGAGCACTTCAGAAATTTTTTGTAGGAAAGCACACCTGAAGTTGCACGGGTGTCCTGCTTAGTGCTTAGTATTAAAACTTTGCAGAATACAGCTCACAATATCCGTTAAGTGAAGAAGTCAGAAAGTTAGTGAACTCATGGGAACCATTTTTTCAATTAACATGCTGCCTATGTTTCAAGAATCTCCTTAAATAATGGCCCCGTTTGATGAATGAATTTTTTGGATGTTTGTCTAAAACTTTACTGTAACTTACTGTAGAAATTGTAAAAAAATTTTTTGAAATGTGTAAATTTTTTAATATTTTAAAATGTATAGTTTAAAAATTTTGAGAAGTTTTTTAAGATTATTGTAACTAAAATTGTTAAAAAACTTGTGACAGATAAAATTGGCCAAAAACTTGCTTGCCAAACAAGGCCACTATTTTCTTTTTGTTTTATTTAAATTCTATTTTCACAACGACTTGTACACATGTATTTGATGAGTCTATGCACAAAAGTGGCATTCCAACACACTCCCTTTCAAACTTCCAAATGCCAAAAGCAAGAAGCCTCGAAGGAACCATGCAACACCGGAAAAGGTACTTATTGGTTTCTCTCCTCTTGATTCTTATCCAGTATTGCACTTCCAAGGACTCCATCACACAAAACCAATCTTTCAAAGATGGAGATCTTTTAGTTTCCAGTGGAAACTCCTTTGCTTTTGGTTTCTTTAGCCCTGGAATTTCTGGAAACCGATATCTCGGCATCTGGTACAACAAAGTTCCAGAACAAACTGTTGTCTGGGTAGCCAATAGGGACAGTCCCGTAAATGGCACCAATGGAGTTGTATCCATTGAAAAATCAGGAAATCTTATTCTACGCGATGAATCCAGCAACCTTTTGTTATGGTCCACCAATGTTTCAGGCATGTTATCCACTAGCTCTTCTTCTGTTCAGCTCACTGAAACAGGGAATTTGATGTTGTTTCAAGATCAAAGCAGAAGCATTGTAGCATGGCAAAGTTTTGATTTTCCCACTAATACTTTGCTTCCTCACATGAAACTTGGGGTGAACCGGACATCTGGATTTAAGACAGTCCTGACCTCTTGGAAGTCACAAGATGATCCTGGGACGGGTGATTTTCGTTTCAACATGGAGCTAAATGGCTCACCCCAATTCTTTTTGTACAAACGATCAGACCGGCTATGGCGAACAGGGCCATGGAATGGGATCCAATTGAGTGGAGTACCAGACATGACTTCAAAGTTCATCTTCACAGTTAGCTATGTCGATAATAATGATGGAGTTAGCCTCTCCTATAGTATTCACGATCCCAATATTTTTTCTAGATTAGCATTAAATGAATCAGGGACCATGGAGAGGCTAACTTGGCAAGGAGGTGAGCATAGCTGGGTCAAATTTTGGTCTGCCCCCAAGGATCAATGCGACTATTACAGCCATTGTGGCACATTCAGTGACTGTGACCCTTACAATTTGGGTGAATTCGAGTGTAAATGTCTTCCAGGTTTTGTGCCTAAGGTGAAAAGTGAATGGTATCTGAGGGATGCAATCAATGGGTGCACCAGAAAGCAAGGAGAAAAGACGTGCGGAAACAGCACTGACGGATTCATAAAATTGACCTTTGTGAAGGTTCCTGACACTTCAAATGCTAGAGTGAATGAGGGTGTGGGATCAAAAGAGTGCCAGGATTTGTGCTTAAGAAATTGTTCATGCACAGCTTATGCAAGTGCTAATATCAGTCGTGGTGGAAGTGGCTGCATCACTTGGTACGGGAGCTTGATAGATATCAGGCAGTTTTCCAATGGGGGCCAGGATGTTTACATCAGAGTTACAGCCGCGGAGTTAGGTAAGCTGTCAATTTTCTTTATCAATTGTTCATTTACCAATCTTTGTGATTTCTTGTTTCAATTCCCATGAAAGGGACTCAAAAGTGAGAAAATTAGGAGCACTAGATTTCGTCAGTGAGTTAGCTAGAGACGATTCAATCACATTTTGACATCCAGTCAATGACGAATTCATTACTGATAAAAACGTACTCCATACACGAATCAAAAGTGATATGGAAAAAGGAAAAATGGACTCGGAGTCAAGCCCGGCAGTCGATGTTTCGAGACTTTCTTTCCTCTGAATGATTGACATCGATTTCTGAGGTTTGCGGGGTCTTAACCTTAGCAGCAGCAGCCTTATAGCTTCCTTATAGCTTCTCTATTCTGTCTATCCCTCGTCGTTCTTGCTCATCGTTCTTGGGGGGTCAAGGGCACATAAGATTTTCAGTGTCATTCTTTCAGTAACAATTCAGTGCCACTTTTATATTTAGGTCAAATGTCCTATTTATTTAATTTATCATGTGCTATTTATTTAAATTTTTTCTACTATTATATGATAAGTGGAATTGACACTAAATTTGACACCGAATAGTGGTATAGAGGATCCCAACTGGGTCAAGGGTTGGATAGTTAAGTCCCCAGATTTACCTCAAAATTTGCCGACTTTCGAAGTTAAATTTGAGATTAGGTTTAATTAAACAATTTCTTACTTCTGTAAGAAAAGGAAAAGGGAAAGGAGATAATTAAATATTGAGTAAAAAACTTGGGGAGTCTTTAAAATATTGTGATTGTCTACATTTGATCCCTTATCTAAAATTTATTTTTGATTGGTCCTTAAACAATTAAAATTGCATATTTTAAGGACTTTCAGTTACTTTAAGCATAAATTTGGCTGGATTTAAAGGGTATTTTGATCCGTTTACAATTGAAGTATCAAGACTAAGTATCCCTAAAAAGAGGCGGCCCTTCAATTGCTTCAAAACACCGTTAGATTTTCTTCAAAAAATCCTGTGAAAAATCGAGGATTGCCTCTTTTTAGGGTTTTTTTTTAAGGATAATCATCATAGGGGAGACACTAGTAATCATCAGCAAGAAATAGTTAGAATCTCTGGGAAATCAGAAGAAGAAGAACAACTAAGAGGACGGATGGAGGTGGAACAAAAGGAAATCAAGGTGAAGAGTTTGGTGGGGAATAGATCAGGAGAAGCAAAATAAAGGAAATTGTTGTGTGATGTCCCTTCAAAAATACTTGCTCTCACTGCTAGAAAACTTTCTTTTGTTGGCTGTATAAACTTCCGATGTGTCAACAGACTCTGCGACTCCACCATTCCGATGAGGACCACCAACACATTCTCTCCATGTCTAATATTCCTGGAAAGATCAAGAGGACTCTACGGCTTTGTTGATTCCAAGTGGAATGCCAAGTACTCTTTTTCAGTTCCCAAGGCACTAAAAGATCATGCAATCTGCTATTCCAAGGAGGATTCATTGCTAATGGACAAAGAATCATCCGTTGCTACCTTTAATCCAATAACAAAAGAGACACTCCAATATCCATATGTACAATCTATTGGCTATGCATTTTCAAGTTTCATTTTTACACCCTGTCCTTCTTCTTCTTCTTCAAATCCTTTAGCAGTCGTTGAAGGATTGCCTTTTTTTTTTAGGGTTTCTAATGCTGGTGCCACTACTTTAATTGTGAACTGACAAAAAAGCCCTTTAAATTCGGCTAAATTTATGTCTAAAGTCACCGAAGTCCTTAAAGGATGTGATTTTAATTGTTTAAGGCCAATCAGAAACAAAATTTAGATGAGGGATCAAAAATAAATT
Source organism: Coffea arabica (assembly GCF_036785885.1). Taxonomy (NCBI): domain Eukaryota; kingdom Viridiplantae; phylum Streptophyta; class Magnoliopsida; order Gentianales; family Rubiaceae; genus Coffea; species Coffea arabica. The sequence continues at coordinate 10,292,482 of NC_092313.1, read as the reverse complement.
AGTTTAGGAACTTCCCAGGTTTTTTAATCTTAAATATTTACAAATTGGACTTGTTTGCAACATGCTGAGCTAATCAATTGAGTGGTCTTTCCATCTTTGCAGCTGAATTTCTAAAGAGTTCAAAGGGCTCGCGGAGCAAAAAGTTGGTAATCATTGTTGTAGCATCTGCAGCAGGAGTTCTCATACTGCTATTTTTGTCATGGGTGGTACTCAAGAATAGAAAAGGTAAACAAATTACTTTGAATTACAATAATGCATTTGTATCTTTCTATTGCAAGATGGATTTGGCAGTAAAATTTTGCTTCATAGATATACATACTTAAAAGCTCAGAAATTTCTGATCTTTTCTTCAAAGTTCAGGGTACAAAAAATCATGACACGATGACTTTAAGCTTCAACAATTTGACTTCAATCCACGAGAACCTAATTAGAGAACTAAACCAACCATTACCGATTAGAATTTTTCTTCTAATTCTCTGAATTCCATTATGACTTCTTGAAATGCTTGTGTACAAGGGCAGGTAAAAGACAGTACATCAAGCGGCTGCTCAGCTTTAACATTAGTCCAAGATCGTCCTACGGAGCTTCTTCAACAACAAAGGAAATAGATGAAAATACAGATTTGTCCGTTTTCGACCTAAGAACCATATCTTCAGCAACCAACAATTTCTCCCTTGCTAACAAACTTGGAGAGGGTGGATTTGGAACAGTTTACATGGTGACTTCTCCTTGTCCATGATAAATTCAGTTTTCCACTTGTTTTGCTACCTTCTGGACAAGATAACCTATTGGTTTCTAGATTCTAATTTCAGGGTCGACTGCATACTGGTAGAGAAATAGCTATCAAAAGATTGTCAAAAAGTTCAGGACAAGGGATTGAGGAATTCAAGAATGAAGTTACACTGATAGCAAGACTACAGCACAGGAATCTTGTTAAGCTTTTGGGATGTTGCATCCAGCAAGATGAGAAAATGCTAGTTTATGAATACCTGCCAAATAAGGGACTCGACAATTTCATCTTCGGTATGCTTCTATCAGCAGTACTATACTCATCTTGTGCATACGTGGTCGCACATTCTCATTTTCTGAAATTGAAAAACATTTGGTACAAGCACAAAACGATGATAACTTTCTACAATTCGGAAAAGTGGCATTGCATGCCGCCCTATATTTGTTCATCAATCTTCCTTCAGCCTTGAGAAATTATTTTTCACCCCTCAATTTGAATAAGAATTTATGTTAAGATGCTGAATGAAAATGTGATGGATAGTCGATATGCATTGTCCAGATAAAGAAAAAGCTGCATTGCTCAATTGGAGAAAACGCTTTGAAATAATACTAGGCATTGCTCGGGGACTTGTGTATCTTCACCGGGATTCGCGATTAAGAATTATCCACAGGGATCTGAAAGCAAGCAATGTTTTACTAGATGCTGGTATGGAGCCAAAAATATCAGACTTTGGCATGGCTAGAATATTTGGAGCAGGTCAAATGGAGGCTAACACAAACAGAGTGGTGGGAACCTAGTAAGTGTTCTGATTCTTTTCTTTTTTTTTTTTAAATAGTCAGCTACTTCTGAGTCTGATCCTCAGTTTGCAGACTACTGAAGTTGGAATGCATACTAATATGAAGAGATTACTTGCAATAGCATAGTACTAATTAATATGATATATGTGTGATTGCAGTGGGTACATGTCACCAGAATATGCAATGCAAGGGCTCTTTTCTGATAAATCAGACGTTTTCAGTTATGGGGTTTTGCTCTTGGAGATTATCAGCGGCAGAAAGAATAGCAGTTATTTCCATGATAACGCTATCAATTTGATTGGATATGTAAGCACACTTGCATAATTCTGAAGTCATGAAATCTAATTCGATGACATGGCTAACATATTTATGATTGACGAAAAGGAAAACTCTCTGTTTTTTGATATATGTGCTTGATTCTACGCCTAAGGTTTGGGATCTGTGGAAAGAAGATAAGGCCATGGAAATAGTTGATCCATCAATGAGGGACTCGTATAATCAAGATGAAGTACTGAGATGCATTCAAATTGGCCTTTTGTGCGTTCAAGAACAGGCGAGTGATCGGCCAACCATGTCCCAAGTTCTTTCCATGCTATCAAATGGAACGGCACTGCCTTCAGTTTCTCCTAAACAGCCTGCATTTGTCATAAAAAAAGTTAATAATGGTAGTAATCTTCCATATTCGTCATCTGCAAGCATAGGAGCTGTATCGGTCGATGAAATGACAATTACTTTGATGCAAGCTCGTTAAGAATTCATTTAAATTGTAATAGAATGTGCAGTTGCATGCATGCTTGGTGAATATTTGGATCTGTGGATGTATAGTTCTTGAGATTAGATTTGATCCTAATAATTCATGCACCTAGTTATGTGAGTGAACAATATCTATAACTACATGAACAATATTGAGACAATATTTGGACAGTCATTGTGATGGTATGGCTCATTGCATCTAATTGAGAAATTTTAATGGTGATTGCTGTTCTACCCTACTTCAGGCCACATTGAATCGACAATTGGATATTGTCTTTTCCATTTTGATTTGGATTGCAACACTTTCTTAACTTCTCAACTATTTTCAACTGAAAAATTTTGCTACCCTTTTTCCTAGAGGAATTTCTGTCCGACCCAACTTTAAATTTATGATGCGAGATTATTAGGATAAATTTACTACTGACATATGGATCTCTTGATGACTAAGGCCCATGAAAAAATTTAATATTTCAATTAATTTCATTAGAACCAAACCAGGACAAAATTGGATGAGTGTTGTGGCATTAGAGAGGTATGAAATTTATTAGATTTATTTTGTAGAAATTCAAGGCTGTTTTGAAAGAACCAGGAGTTTTTAAACAGATGCTGGGAGAGCAAGACTGTATACAAATCTAGGCTTGCTTGAGTGCAAAAATGAGAGCTTGTAGAGCTGCAACTGCACAGGCTATGCAACTTCTGATACTAGTTCGGAGGTCTTGGTTGCTTGGCCTACCCCAACACGCATTGAATAGAGAAAACATGATCCCAGTTGACAATTCTGTTGTACTCTTGCAAGAAGACACAAAAAGTTGAAAAGAACTTCGCCTGGAAAGCAAGGATCACAAGGTTGGGAAATGGCTCATGCAAAGTTGTTCTTCTCTTTTGGAGGGAGGCTTCAACGGGCCTCCAATAATGAAATAGTAACATCATTCGTAGAACAAACTGCGAAATGACCACCCTCTGAGCTCGTATTCAAGAAATTTCTCCAAGTTGTAAAAGCAGGCTCTTTTGGTGATGTTAGTGACATTTGTTCATTCCTTAACATTGCAACAACATCAGACATGGTTGGTCTATCAGCTGGATTTTCCTGGACGCATAAGAGACCTATGGTAATGTATCTTCCAGGGTTGGATGAAGAAGAAATCTGCAACGATGGATCTATCAGCTCCAGCAATCTGTCTGTTTTCCACAGCTCCCATGCCTGAAAATGAAAGCAATCCATGTGCCAAGGAGCTTTGTGTCAACATTAATGTTTTAGATACTAGTTTTGGCTCAGAAATATCCAATAATGAACAAAGCGATATAGGAGAAGATCAGGAGCTTACATATCCAATAAGAGTCATATTATCAGAGCCATAATGACCAGTGTTTTTCTTTCCACTCATAATCTCTAGAACCAGAATTCCAAAGGCAAAGACATCGAACTTTACAGAGAAAAGTCCTTCCATGACATATTCTGGGGACATATAACCACTGAAAAAATGGAAAGGATGATTAGCCAAGAGGATCTGGAATGACAATCTAGGATGTGCGGCTCAGTAGAAAAAGCATTTGAAGGTACACACTTACTAAGTTCCAACAATCCGATTTGTATTTGCTTGCAATTCATTTAAACCAAAAATTCTTGCCAATCCAAAATCAGATATTTTAGGGTCCATATCTCCATCTAATAAAATGTTGCTAGCTTTCAGACCTCTGTGAACAATTCGTATCCTTGAATACTGATGGAGGTAAAGAAGGCCTTGTGCAATACCGTCAATTATGCGAATACGTTGTTGCCAATCCAAAAACTCTTGCTTAGGCTCTAAGGATATGTGCAGTAGTGAGAATAACAAATTCTGATAGCAGAATCGAGTACGAGCAGATAAGGGATGACAAAGATGGACAAGATGTTACATACCAAAGAGAAAAGTATCCAGGCTTTTGTTGGGCATGTACTCGTAGATTAATATCTTTTCGTCTTGTTCAAGGCAACATCCTAAGATCCTAACAAGATTTCTGTGTTGAAGTTCTGCAATCAATTCTGTTTCATTTTTGAACTCTTCGAAGCCTTGTCCCGACTTTTTAGAAAGCCTTTTCACAGCCACTAGTTCACCACTCTGTAATCTTCCCTGAATATCCCAAAAGGACTAGCGGGTGAATCGTGAATCTTACTTGCACGTCCTTAGATATCCGCAGAATTATGCAGATACAAACAGATGAGCTTTTCACAGAAGTAAATTTAATGAAAAACCCAAAACCTATTCAAAGTTTGGGCGCCAATGGTATTAGTGAAGATTCAGAATTATATCAAGAACATAGGATAATACTAATAATAAAGAACCGCCATAATCATGCACCAAGCTACTTTTCTTTTTTTGGTAGAAGCAAGCTACTTTGTGGCATCACTGTTTGTTCCTTCTTATTCTTTTTCGATAAACTTCTTATGCTGTCCCTAGTCAAAATTCGGTCAGAGACTCAATGACTACCTTGTAAACTGGTCCAAAACCACCTTCGCCAAGCTTATTTTCAGAGGAGAAATTATTAGTGACAGCAACAATGCTTGAAAAACTGAACACTGGCAGCCCAATGCTCTCAATCTTCACTTCTCCCCGACTATCTTTGGCTGTGGCACCATTGTTATCCTTTGCCCTATTACTACTTAAATCAAGAAGAAACAGATTCTGATGATGTACTATATTCCCTGTTCAAATATGATCAAGGACACCATTATATCAATACGACAGAATACCAATGTGGCAATCTGGAAGCAAATTTGGTCACCAATTGCAGGGAAGAAAAGTAACACATGCGTCATTAAATGACAAGGAACAACATACCTTTTTGTTTGTACTTTCTTCTCCACAAACAATAAAAGAAACAACAGCTTATGAAAATTGCAGGAGTAATAGATGCTGCCAGAGCTACTCGTAATGATTTCTTATGACCTAGAAAATTGGGAAAAAGATATTTGGTGGCAAGTCATAGTTGGCCATAATATGCGGTAAGGAAGCGTCTAACCTTTAGCAGGAAGCTCAGACAAATCAAGTTTAAGATAGAGGTCTCCACCAGTACTTCCATTCTGTTGTTTTTCTATGTCCAACAGATTACCAAGCCACAATGAACAACCTCCACCGCTACTATAGGAAAAAGCACTGCAGGAGCAGTTGAATGAACAAGCAAACTCACATATTTCAGCCCGTCCTACTTCTAGTGATTCTGAGTATGCAGGCAGCCTCATGGTAGGTATCGATAGAAATCCTGTTTGGCCTGTGGCACAATTTATAGGCTTTTTCCTCATACATCCCCCAGAAAAGTCTAGCAAATCCCAATCTTGCTTGAACTGGGGTTCAAAACCTGGCAAACAGCAACAAGATGGACTACTACTGATGTCACAATACCCAAAAGCCCCACAAGAAGAGTATATGTCACAAAGCGACGAAGGTAAAGACCTGAATATAGTCCATTTTTGTAACCTTGGCAACCAAAAGTATTGCCTCATTGTCCCAGAAATATCGATAACAATTCTAGATATGATGGATTTATTGCCATTGTATACCAAGTATTTACCCTCATCATTTGAGTTGTAGCTGAAATTGTAACTATCGTCAATACTCGTTTCCATAGAAGGAAAACTACCAGCTTGCCAGCCTCCAGACCTCCACAATTTGTTACTGTTCCGCCATATGAAAATCTCACCATTGCTGGTGGGGTCCATGCCTAATGAATAGAGACCTTGAGCTGGATTTTCCTTGTTCTTCCAGGAAGTAAGTACTATTGTGGCGTTAGTAATCCTACTGAATCCAATCTTTCCGCCTGGTAGCCACGTATCCGTGGGATAATCAAAGCTCTGCCATATAACACCAATCCCACTCGCCAAAACAAGATTTCCATTATCAAGAAGTATTGCCTGAGTGGTATTTGAGGTTGTGATGTTTGAACTAGAACTTGTACTTCAGACTATATTGTTCTTGTTACTGAAGATATACAGGCTTCCATTTTGCAGTGCCAAGAACGATGTACTGTAAAACGAATAATCAATTGGGTTCTCTCTGTTTGCAACCCAAACTATGGTGCGAGCCGCTATCTTCTTGTACCATACTCCAACGTAACAGTTGCTAGAATTTCCTGGAATGAAGAAACCAAGTTCAAAATTTCCTTCTTTAGAGATAATGGTCTGGTTTGAAAAGAGGAATTGGCCTGATGAGATGGTGTCTGATCCTGTGGAAAAGCAAGCGAGGTAAGAAGTGCAAGAAAGCATCAGAATTGGCCTAAACAACCAAGTTCTTATCCCTGGGAACATGTTGCATTAGACCATTCAGAGTTGTGAATACAGAATAGTTGAGGTTTAGATTCAGGACAAAGATGCAGTAGCTAGGTTGATGATATTGAAGAAAGATGAACAGCTCAAAACTGTTGCAGACAGCTAAGAAAAGTAACTCATGATAAGGCAATTTCAGTCGGGATAATTTCACAAACCTCCTCTGAGATTTTTCATAATTACGAAGAGCTCCCCTCAGGTTTTAAAAATTAGATATACCTCCTCTATTTTTACTGTTTAGTAACAATATAGGTCCAAGAATTTAGATTTTCTTTCAAAAATCCTAAATTGCCCTTTCATACAAAACTAAGAAAGAAAAATATAGTATCTCAATCATTTTCTTCCATATTTTGCATAAATCAACAAATCGAATCACTAACAACCATCCAAGCATAAGTTCTACAATCAAGTAGCCATTCAAAATATTCTAAATTACATATACAGTATCAATACTTACAACGATAAAAAAAAAACACACAAAACCCCATGAACAATAAATTTTATACCCTCAAATTAAATATCAATGCTCAAATACCTTTTCAATATAAATTAATTTAATCTAGAACCACTATTACAACTCTCCTATGATCTTAAAAATATTAATATTTCAAAAGTAGTGAATAAATTCTACCTGCACAATAAAATCATAATAAAAAAATTTTAATCCAATGAAAGAAATCATTATATAATTATTGACATTTTATAAAAGTTTTTCTTAACAACAAACAAAATATGACAAATTACACATCTTTAGTTCTTCTTTAGATTTCAATCACCAATTTCATTATTTATTTCTCTATCACTGCGAGTTTCTTCATTTCCTTCTAGTTTGATACATGATCTATTCCCTTTGTAGATTTTGTAATTTTAATTTACTAATATCCACAAAATTGAAAATAATAAAAAGAAATTATATTAATTAGAAAATAGACAAGAGACAAAAGAATAAATTTTTTTTAAGGTTTTGTAAATTTATTGCATTAAATTTAAAATTATCTACTAAATGGAGGGCATTATAGGCATTTTATTATATCAAGGGAGGTAAGTATAATTTCTTAAACTTGAGAGGAGCTGAATAAAATTGTCAGAAACCTCAAGGGAGGTTTCTGAAATTATCCCATTTCAGTCTACTTTTTTACATAAAAAAGAAAAAAAAATTCAGTCAACTTTGGTTAGCTTACTTAAAAGTAAACCCCAGCCCCGTATCCACAAAAGCAATTTTAACGTTGAATTTTCAAATGTAATGGTGGACTTATGGACTAATCGCTCGAGATTGGCTTAAATGAAAAAGACATTCGTTTCAATTTGCGTTGACTATAAAAGTCTAGCATGTTAGCCAGAAGCAATAACATATAGTGTATAACTGTATATGAAACGTGCGTGTTTGTGAATAAATAAATATTAGGATTTTTCTATTTAATTGAGGTAAGAATATCCGGACTTGCTCAATTTACGGTAATTGTGAGGACAATCAAAATTATGGTATACATAAACCTTTTATGTTTAGATTCAGCAACGGATTAGCTTATATGATCTTAATTGTTGCTACTGTGCCAAATTCTAGGTTAAATGGCTCGATAAATGCTATGTTTTCAGATTCGGATAGGATATTGATTCAATTGAGATCAGGAGTCAAGGATTAATGAGTTCAACCAGCTTCAACCGAGGTCAAATCAAATGACATCATAAATATGTCATAAATATTTATTAATAATATATAATCAAAATAAGATATAAAATTTATTTTTAAATTGGTGATTTACGACCTCATAAGTTTAGATTGACATATCAAGGTCATCCTCGTAGATGCCATAACGTCAATGTGGTGTTATTAATAAAAATTATTTAGAAATTAAAATATTATGTAAAATATCTAAAATCATGCTAACATCAATAAAGATGTATACATATGTGTTTGATATTTCAAAGCTATTTAAGAAGAAAATGCAAAGAAATTAGAACAATAAAATAGCAATCTATATAATTCAATGCATATTTACAAGTTTAAAGTTAAATTTATGGAGAATATTTATAGATTATGAAACATTTCTAGGTATGTTAATAGTTTTTAATACCCAAGGGGTTATAACACAATATTGAAAAAGTTTTTTGAACCCTACATTAATATCCCTCCAATTCCTTCCTCTTTTTCCTCTAGCTGCCGACAAAGGCTTTTCTACTATTATGCTGCCTTTTCTTGTTCCTGTTCTCCAGCCGTTCATTCCACTCTTCCTTTTTCTTTTTTTCTTTTTTTTTTTAAATCCAAAGAAGGATAGAAGGCATCGTAAGCTCTCAAGTCTCAAGTCCATCGATGGCAAAAGCTCTTAGGTAGCCACTCCAAATGTTTTGAAAAACATTTCCCTAGTGTTTTGAGATTGACGAATTTGAAGAAGTTGAGCAATCTTTAAATTCTTCTAGCGACATTTTTGAAGATACTTTTGATTTTTTAGTTCTCTTGACATGGATTCATTGCAAGAGTAAACTTTACAATAGACATTAAAGTCTTGCTTGTTCTGGGTAGAGTTGTAAACGAACCGAATCGAATCAAGTATCTCGTGTTTGAATTCTGTTCGTTAAGCGATTCGAACAAGGTTCGTGTTCGTTCGTTAACTTTCGAACTCCAAACATGTGTTCATGTTTGGCTTATTAATCAAAGTTCATGTTCGAATTCGAGTTTGAGTTCGTATTTGGCTCGTTTAACATAAACGAGTCATTTGCGAACATGTTCGAAAAGCTCGAATTCAAATTATTTTAAGTGTTAAATATGTCATACAAATCATTAATCATCCTCAAAAATAATTAAAACACTAAGTGACTAAATTCTATTATTCATTAACTATATAACCAACCTTAACATAAAAATAACAAATAAAACAAAGCAATTTGCCCTCCAAATATTCTAGAGTATGTCTAATCAATAATCTACCCTAACCAATATTACTCCTAATAACCCTCCGGGGCTTGGTCTGGTGGTTGAACTTGCTGAAAATGGAACCTTAGGTCCCTGGTTCAAACCTTGATGTCAGTAAGTTGTGGAGGGTGGGGAATAGGTGCGGGGTCCACTCCCTGCGGAACACCCCTAAAAAAAAAAAAAACTCCTACAATATAGCGAGTTTTCGGGTTAGCAGAGTGTGTTTGGTTTACACATTATTTACACACACTAATTTGCTTGCATTATCAACACATTTTTCAATTACTTTTTATCCCACATACATTGCATAAAAAAAATGTTACAATATTTTTTTAAAAAATGATCCCAAATAATCTCCTATCCAAACATACTAATCCGAAAATTTTTCTGTCTAGAATCTGTTATATCCGCTAATCCGAAAATTCGTCATATTTGATTTGATCCGATTTGAAATTTAGGATATATTATTTGATTGGATCAAAAGAGGATCAGGTACCCGTTTAGATATTGGTGCGGGTTAGGGTAACATAATTAAAAACTCACAAGTATTCGACTCACCCAGCATTTATTTTTTTTATTTTTATACACATATTATAAAATAATCTTTTTAGAGTTAAATAAACAATTTCATTGAATAAATTGCTTTGGATTAGCTGTTTTTGGGGTTGTTTTTCAAAAACACCACTGTAGCATTTCGAATCTGAAAAACAAGTCCGTTTGGATTAGTTGTTTTTGGGGTTGTTTTTCAAAAACTATATGAAAAACTTTTACTGTAGATTTTTTTGGATTATTTTTAGAGGTATTTTTGAAACATATTTTTGAGTATTTTAAAAATATTATAATTTTTATATTTTTATATAAATATACATTTATGCATTTTTAATACATTTATATTTACAAATGTATAAATGTATATTATTATAAATGTATAAATTATAAATGAATATTATATAAATGTATAAATTATAATTTTTATATTTTCATATAAATATACATTTATGCATTTATAATACATTTATAGATATTTATAAATAAATAAATTTATATATTCATATAAAAATATATAAATGTATTATATTATATATAATACATAATATAAATATATTTATAAATGAATAAGTGTATATTATTATAAATGTATAAATTATAAATGAATATTATAAATATATTATAAATTATAAGTGTATATTATTATACATGTATAAATTAATATATTATAGATATATATTAATATTATGTAGAAATGTATTTATATAATTAATATAAATGTATATATGTATTAATATTATGTATGAATGTAAAATTAATATTATGTATATTAATATAAATGTATAAATGTATAATATTATATATAATACATAATATAAATGTATAAGTGTATATTATTAAAAATTTATAAATTATAAATGAATATTATATAAATGTATAAATTAATATATTATAAATATGTATTAATATTATGTAGAAATGTATTAATATAATTAATATAAATGTATACATGTATTAATATTATGTATAAATGTAAAATTAATATTATGTATATAATATAAATGTATAAATTTATTATAAATGTATTATATTATATATAATACATAATATAAATGTATATTATAAATATACATAAATATTTATATATTATGTATAAATGTACATTTATATAAATGTATAATATATAATATATAATATATTATATTATATATAATTTATATAACATATAATATTTAAGTAAATATATTTTAAATATATAAAAATATATTTTAAATAAAATAAAATATTTATAATATGTATGTATAAATATATAATATTTGAAATATATAATATATATAATAAACATTAATATTAATATAATTTATATATAATATACATAATTAAAATATACATATTAATATATATTATAAAACAAAATTGCATAAATATATTTATAAATTTATATATAAATTAATGTATTTATATAAAATATATAATATTTAATTCAATTGACATAATATATATAATATTATACATAATTGAAATAAATATATTTATATGAATATAATATATATAATATACATAATTGAAATATACATATTAAAATACATGATTGAAATATACATATTAAAATATATAATTAAAATATAATTAAAATATACGTATTAAAATACATAATTGAAATATACATATTAAAATACATGATTGAAATATACATATTAAAATATATAATTAAAATATAATTGAAATATACGTATTAAAATACATAATTGAAATATACAAATTGAAATATGCTTATTAAAATATACAAATTAAATATACATAATTGAAATATATTTGGAGTTGTTTTTTATATATTGTTTGGATATGGTGTTTTTGAAGTTGTTTTTGAAATACACATTTACTGTAGCATTTAGAATGTGAAAAACAGTTTTTCAAAAACAGGCTCAAAAACAGTCAATCCAAACAGACCCTATAGTTTGTTTACAAAATTCATTTGTAGCGATCATGATCTTATTTTTTTTAGAAAAGAGTTTAATTAACGTGGAATATATAATTAAAAAACTACTTATTTCAAAGTTTTATTGATTTTAAATTCTTTTAGTTTTTTCCTTTTTACTGTATCTGTCTATGCATGTTTGTTTCATAGTGGGACACTCTTTTTGAAAAAAAAAAAGTCTTCATTAAATTTTAGATGAATATGTAAAATACAAAAAAAAATAGTATAAATCATTTTTAAAAAAAATTTAAATGACAAGAGGGATGGGACAAATAGTCACTGATCCAAACCTATCTCAGCTGCTGATAGGGGTGGGCACGGATCGGGTACCCGCCCCTAACATAATTTAGCTAACCCGACCATAATATATTGGATTAGCCATTTTGTAACCCTAAACCACTCCTAATATTTTCGGGTACCCGAAAAAAAAGAGCGGGTCAAAGGTACCCGCCCTTAAAAAAAATATTTTCCAATAAAAAAATTGTTTTGCACTTAATATCAACAAATTTTTCAATTAAAAAAACATGTTTTCCAATTAATATTGGCAGAGATATTGTAAACATAGTCCATACATCACCATTCTCACATATTTCATCCAACAATCAAACTTATCTCATAAATTTAGTACATATTAGAATTAAAATATCTAATAGAAAAAACGAAATTTCATGTTAATTTCGAGTACATCACCATTCTCACACATTTCATCATTCTATAACACAACAAACACAAGAATAATAAGTATCCGGTAACTTTCCCAACTTCCTTAAGGATGTTATGGTACAAAACTGCATTCCAAATGAGTCGACTGTAGAATCAAATCCAGAAAAGAATTGAACGGAGCTAATTATTTTTTGAGAAAGTATAACCAAAAAAAGCTTGAAAAATCTTTCCCAATTTTCTTACATCTTTGGAATAGACCTTTTGGCATTAAAGGTGATGAAAAAGAAAAATAAATTTCTTGCACTAAAATAAAAGAGACAAATTTAAGAGACATAATTACAATAAAACGAGTCAAATAAATAAATAAATGAGAGACACAAATGTTTTAATTATCTAGCTAACAGAAAATTGGAACTCCAAACACAAATCTTTGATTGAATAGATGAAAAATTTACAGAAAAGATCGATGGAGGTAGAATAAAAATGAAAAGGATCAAAGGAATAAACAATTTTTATGATAAAGTTTCACAAATTTTTGTTCATTTGATTCAGGTTTCACCGAGAATATTCGCTCTCTTCAAACAATATGAGGAGAGTCGGATCATATGCTATTAAAATATGAGGTTGTGAGCCCTTTCACTTACATTTAGGATTAAAAATTATAAAATTATAAAATGATCCCTAATTTTTTTAATATTTATATAATATACCTTATGGGTCGGGTACCCGCGGATTTTTATTTTTATGATCCGTATTCATATCCATTTTCGTAGGTACCCAACTCTCATCTGCCTCGCTAAGAAAAATCGGATCGAATATTCTATTTTTCGGATCGAATCGAATCCGTCGAGTTTTTGGACGGGCGAATTTTTTTACCCACCCCTAACTGCTGCTATGCCGGTTGGATAAGGGTCAAAAAATGATTGAGCCATGAGATGCAGGGTGCATCGAATGACTATTCGACCGGTGTTCACCTCTAATTACAGCCGACCGCGCCGGCTAACTACGGGAATAATTAGAAAATAAATGGCTTATCCACAATCCAGACACAATTCTTAAACCCACCAAAAACCTCCGCTCCCAAATGGGGCAATTACAAGCAGCGCAATTTAAGGTGTGAGAATCCATCGGATATCTCTCTGTCCATGCGTATCAGTACTCAGTACTAGTCTTGTCATATCCCTGGAAACGTTGGCTACCTCTGTAAGTTTTGGTGTTGCTGAGACCGTCTATAAGACATTTGATTTTATGTTTGTTTGAGCTTTGAAGACCCTTTACTTTTGTGTTTATCGTTCACTTGGAAATTTGCCACTCAACTGTTCATTTAACTCGGGATTTGCTTCTTTTTTATTATTGATAAATTGGAGTCTCTTTACTTGATGCTCTCTATTTTGTCTAATTACTTCTACTTGGTTCTTTTAATTTTGTGGAAATTACTGGCTTCAATTCTTTTTACAAGTGATTCTTTCAGCATTTACTTGACTCATGCTACATTTCTTCTGTTGTCATGTTGGGTTTTTTTTTTAGGGGTAGTTTTCTGGTCGTTTTGGTGGGGACTGGTGACGTCTGGGTAGACCATGTTTCGATATGTGACAACGAAATTGCAAATTTCCAGGGACTGGATATAGTGAAAAAAGGCTCATCCTTTGGTTGGACATAGAACTTACTATTGAAGAATTGATTTGTCTTTGTTTTAGCCAGCATATTCGTGTTTTTAACCTAAATTTTGAACTTGTGCTGTGTCTATGAATGGCAGCAGGGTAAACTTTCTGTTCTGTTGAGCTGTGTTTTCGTAAGGAGAAATTTTACGAAAAGATCCTGTGAAAGATCTGAACTTTGAGTTTATTGAAGTGAAAACAAAGAAATGCTCGTTGCTACATTAAATACTAGCCTTCCCTTCCTCTCTTTTTCATCATTTTCATCCTGTGATACAATCGTTCAAGCTATATGTAGCTATCCACGTTGTTCAAATGTCTTGTTTCCATATTGGCGGGAACACAAGCTGTTATCTAGAAGTCTGATTTGTTTAGCCAGCTCGAAGAATGCTGGCTCAAGTCCTGTTCCTAATCCCAGCCAAAATCCTGATTCAAAACCTAAAAAGCCAAATCCCCGGACACGTGAATCTAAAGCACCCAAAGATAAAGATAAAAATCTGAAGAATATATTCCCCACGACAATTCCTAAAAAGCCAAGGCGTGGTCGTAGGAGTGAAGCAGCTGCAGTTGAGGATTTTATTCGTGATTCTCTGGAGCGGACATTTGCATCAATCAAAGAACAGGACTTTGAAATCTTGAAAGACAAGGAAAGCATCATAAAGGAGAGGGTAGATGAGGAGAGTGGTTCTGATCATAGTAGTGACGATGAAGATCATGGTAATGGGAGTAGAGAGAAAAACATGGTAATGGAGGAGGAGGATCCAAATTGGCCTCTCGATGCAGATGTGGGCTGGGGAATTAGGGCATCGGAATATTTTGAGCAGCATCCCATCAGAAATGTTGTTGGAGAAGATGGTGTTGAGATTGATTGGGAAGGGGAGATTGATTATGGGTTGGTCAAGGAGATAAATTGTCTTGAATGGGAAAGCTTTGCATTTCGTCCAAGCCCCTTAATTGTTCTTGTTTTTGAAAGATACAACAGGCAAGTGATAACATTTTAGCCTTTAATACATCATGCCTTTGAACATCACTCGGAGTTGATTGCCTGCTTAGTGTTTGTTAGACTCAATTAAATACTTGAGATCATTTTCCATTCTCTTTGCTTGCTCCCATCTACCTGAAACCTTATATTCCTTTAATGTATCTCATATTGTAACTCAAAATGCAGGGCAAGTGAAAACTGGAAAGTTTTGAAGGAGCTTGAGAAAGCAGCAGAGGTCTTTTGGAAAGCCAAGGATCGGTTGCCTCCTCGGGTCTGTCAAACTCTTCATTTTTCCATTTTATGGATATGCATTGTTTGGTCTTCCATGTGATATTATTACCTCATCAGGACATTAATTAACACAAGCACTTAATTTATTCATTTAGTGTAATGCAATCGATCTCCTTGAACGTGTGCCAATAGTATCATCAAGTTTTGACTGTTACACTCCTTAAACAGACAGTAAAGCTAGACATCAACATTGAGAGGGATCTGGCATATGCTCTTAAAGTTAAAGAATGTCCACAAATATTGTTCTTACGTGGTAACCGGATATTGTACAGGGAAAAAGGTACTCATCATCTCCTTTTTATGCTATAAATGCTTGATACTGCTAGGAGGAAATTTCATGCCTTTCTAAATGCTGACACAATTTGCAGAGCCACGGAGATCTGATGAGCTGGTACAGATGATTGCACATTTCTATTATAATGCAAAAAAGCCTATGTGCATTAATGATGCTTTTTTGTCTCCACCATGTTAGTTAAGTGGAGGTACTTCTGTTACCCCTACATGCACCATCCTTTTGGCATTTCCTGCCTTTGTTATCTTTTGGGTATTGTTCAAATTTAGAACATTTATCTCAGGTGAAGTTATTGAAATCTGCAGGAACGGTTGAACCATTCATTGATAACATGGTTGATAAGCGATACCGTCTGAAAGTTCCCTTTGATGTTAGCAATTCCAAAGGGAGAAAAGTTGATAAGCAATTGCACTCCAAGTAAATGAACTGGCACCTCTTAGTAGATAAGAATGTATTGTACTCTAAATTGCTGTATTTCCCTGGCTTAAGCCTCAAGCAAGTTAATTGTACCTCCTCATTTCTCCTCCTTTCCTCACAACCACCAGGAAGAGTTTAGCTACTCCTAGATTTATTGTATATTTAGAAACTAGATCTCTGTATGTCTTTGTACATTTCTTACTGGTTGTGTTTAATATAATCCAACTTGAGTAGACTTATCCTCAGGGTGTGAATTTAGCCTATATTTGTCACATGACAGCAGTAGTTTTTCCAATCTGGCTCTATGAATATAACTGATGAAACTAGCCTCTGGAACCCTATGCGAGTATCTGAAATGGACCTGTAAAGGTAAATGACGAAACTCATTCTGTCGACTTTAAGCCAACTCTCTCTCTCTCTCTCTCTCTCCTCTTTTTTTTTTTTTTAACCCAAAGTATTCTGGGTAATGCTGCTGGTCTCTCTGGCCAGTATCAAAGTCCTTTGTTGAGGCTGCAAGGTCGAGTTGTTTGAGGCTTGGAGAAGGGGGTTCTTGAGGGAGAATAGAGCCCTTGACCTTTTTCAATTCAGAACTAGCCTCTTTAGAGTTGAGATGGTTCTCCATCCCCACGTAGCAAAG
This sequence comes from Coffea arabica, assembly GCF_036785885.1. Classification (NCBI taxonomy): domain Eukaryota; kingdom Viridiplantae; phylum Streptophyta; class Magnoliopsida; order Gentianales; family Rubiaceae; genus Coffea; species Coffea arabica. The sequence goes on along the minus strand of NC_092313.1, from coordinate 10,275,587 downwards.
AACGCGGAAGCACTTTGCAATGACAGATTTTTTGTGCTATACAGACCTTACTGCTTCTGTATGATTTACAATGTGGGAGCAATGCCTCAAGTCATATTGTGATGAGAGCACCAAATTCAAAGATAATGACTTGCAGATGTCAAGATCTTGAAACTCAAGTGGTCACCATTATTGGAAGCAATCTATTAGTTTTGATAACATTTTTGTAGCTGTGGCATCACAAGGATATAAGATTGATAATATTACACTAGAGGAGAATCATTTTTTGGTGTATATAATGCTGCTATCAATAAAATGTCTCTAATCTGCCCCTTAAAGCTCATGTTACTATCAATCAAATTAATGTATTGAAAAGTTCTCTTTGGATTTGCATAAATTGTACGGAAGAAAAGCTCAGGTAATTCTACTTGTAATTTGGAATTTTCATCCTATGTGCTTCATATACTTGGAATCGCTCCATTGACCATTGAGCCACCTCTTGGAGAATTATATAAACCACATCTGACTTCTGCGAAACCTAAGCTGGAAAGGTACACCAAGACATTCTGATCTTTTTCATGAACGTGCTCTTTAAATTTTGCCGCCTTCTTTTCCTATCCAGGAATTGTGGTTATGCTCATTGTTTCTGATTACTCCACTTACATTTATTAACTGTAAGAAATGTTATATGGAATTTTTCGTGCGTTCTTCAGCTTATTGACTAGTCTGTTCTTGGTCATCTGGTTGTCCAAGCTTTTAGTGTTAGTCTTTATCTTTTATTTCATTTTTGCTTCTTCTTGTTTCGACTGATCTTCTAATTCAATGCAGTTCATAATTTAGTACTCATAAACAAAGCTGTTCAAGATCTACATCAGTTCAATTAAGGCTCTCCTTTGGAATACATTCTCACCAAGTGGTGTGACACAATCTGGACCATTGAATCTTTGAAAATCAGATCTATTTAGATGTGAACAAAAGAGAAAACTTGATTGCTTAAAAGGTTCTACGCATTGCAAATTTTACTTTAAAAAAAAAAAAATTCTCTCAGCATAGTTTTACACTTGAAATCAATCGTATTTTTTTTTTAAGTAGGTAATCTAGGGTGGCATATGGTCCAGAGCAAAATTATGGCGTTGGTCAATGGTTTCACTATGCTAGAATGGTGCTCTTAAACGGTCAGCACCGTTCCTGCCCTATAGGTTCTGTGCTGCTGCTCGGTGGTTTCTAATGTCTACTTGGTCAGGGTGTATAAGCTTTTGGGCTGGTGGAAGAAACATCTTGCAGCTGGGGAAACATGATCAGTGGAAAACCTGTTTCTGTTATGACCCAGTCATCAGTGGGCTTCTTGGACTGGTTCATAAACATCTTTCTGGTCCATCCCTTATATAATTTATGTAATTTTCCTCGTAACCAAGGACGCTGGCATCTTGGACCTGTTAATATTTTCTTTGGTCCAAGTATAACCTTACGCAATTTTCCTTGTAATTAACCAAAGAGTTTAAGCACTATTAATACCCACACTTTCTAGTTTCTATTTTCCCATGAATCGTTTGCTTGCTTGATATTGGAGCTTTCTACATAATTCCGATGGATGCTAGAAGTCCAACGACAATTCATTTTGAAGATCTGTTGCCTACTATGGCCGATAAGCTAGGAGGTGAGGGATTGATCAAAGAGCTATGTAATGGATTTCAGCTGCTCATGGACGGTAAAAAGGGGTTGATCACCTTTGACAGCCTCAAGAAAAATTCTGCTCTTCTTGGATTGCAAGAGTTCCAGGACGAGGAGATCAAAAGCATGATTAAAGAGGGAGATTTGGATGGTGATGGTGCACTTAACCAGCTGGAGTTTTGCATGTTGATGTTCAGGTTGAGTCCCGAGCTAACGGATGGTGCTGGAAGATTGCTAGAGGAAGCCTTTCCACAGATTTGATGCGATGATTGCTCCTTTTGAGCACTTTTTCTTTCTTTTGCTTTTATGTTTGGATATTGTCCGACTGCTGAGGAAGGATTGGTAATTGATTGAAAGATTAGACGAGTGGAGAAGTGAAGATGATGGATTCCTTGTTCAACACCTTTTCATGTCTCCATGCCGTTAAAGCCATAAAGCTTGCGCCTAACATGATTGATATTCCTGCTTTTTCTTGCTTACTTTTCATCTAGCATGGTGAAACCATTGACCAACGCCATAATTTTGCTCTGGACCATATGCCACCCTAGATTACCTACTGGAAAAAAAAAAGTTACGATTGACTTCAAGTGTAAAACTATGCTGAGAGATGATTTTTTTTTTTTTAAATAAAATTTGCAATGTGTAGAACCTTTTAAGCAATCAAGTTTTCTCTTTTGTTCATATCTAAATAAATCTAATTTTCAAAGATTTAATGATCCAAATTGTGCCATACATTCTCATCAAGTAGTGTGACACAATTTGGATCATTGAATCTTTGAAAATCGGATGTATCCAAAATTTGACCTTTCTCTTTAACCCGAAAGTCTAGATTAAGGATAGCTAGTGAATCACTGGTCTGAGTAAATTGAAAGTTGTGATCTAAAAGAAATTGGTTTATTCAAGTTTTTTGTTTTTTTAATTATTGAAAAGATTTTCAAGTTTTAAGAAGGTTGATTTTCATGATGTATCTTGTTAGCATAACATACTTGTCGAACGTACGTCCTTGTAGTTCGCAAGGTTTTTTCTACATTAAAGTCCGAAATAAAATGTATGGTCAAAATGTTCTCTCTTTTTTTTTTTTCCTTTTTCTTTTTTTATCGGTAGGATTTGTCAGCTATTCCATTTTGGGTGAAGGGGATTTGAGTTTTCTCAAGTTACGTTCATTTTATTGTTTCGTCCCCTTTCAAGTGCATAATGATCAAAGGAGTACTATTTTATTTGCTGCACTAGTCGTTTTCTTTTCTTTTATTTCAGGAATTGAATTATCCTCGTTTTCAAAGACACAAGTACTATTCTAGGAAATACAAAAGAAACTTCCTATCCCTGACCATAATCGGCATTTTATTGCGAAGTGTGAAATGTTAACGTTTAGTAATTTGCCCCTCTAAATGTGTGGTCATTTGCACTTTGCCCCCTAGATCGTACAGATGAGACTATTCCATTTTGATGCTAAAACTTGCAGACAATCTAGCATTCATCTACTTATGGCCCCTTGTTCATATTACTGGTCCACGCTAAGGGCATTTGATCCTTTAAACAGCCTAAAGAACATAACTATAGTTATCAAACATGATGGTTTGAGGATTTTGTTTTTTTGAAATAGGTAGACACGTTCATATAACATGACATCTCCATCAATAATGAATAAAATTTGAAAAAGGGCATTCAAATGGTATATTGGACATTAAACACATAAGGGCTATTTAGTCTTTTGCTGCTAACTTTCAAACAAAATGTTCTCAATAAGATTTTTTTTTCCCCCTAGCTTGGAATCATAGTATCGTAGTGTCTCCAGTTTGCATCTAGGGGGGTAAAGTGGAAGTGAGCCCCATAGTCTAAGGGTGCAAACTGTAATTGACCATAAACGTTAAGACTTTTCGGCCTCCCTTCAGCCGCAGGATAATTTCCGTCGGATGGGGCAATTCATTGATTGGCTGTGGCCCTACTGCGGACAATAGAGGCCAAGAAAATGACCCAACCTCTATTAGACGAAGAGCCCATCTCCGTCCAGTCATGCGACTATGGTATATTCCATTACTCCCGTCAATAAAAAATCAAATATACAAAAGAAATCCTTCCAAAAGAAAGGTAAAATCTCTCGGATTTTAGCGAAAAAAGTTCAATATACAAGTTAGCCCAGCATGTCATAAATGAGAGTTTCTGAATTCGAAACCTTTCACTTATATTAAAAAAAAAAAAAGAGTGCACCACGTTATAAGTTGGATATTCGTCATGTGAAAATTCATAAGGTACATAGTGGATAACGCTGGCTTACTTAAAAGCCAACCAGGCCTTTGCAGTATTCATTTGATGGTGCCCCTCTGTTTGAGAACCAATTTACACTCAACTTAGAACTTGGAAGTATAATGATTTGCACCTCATTCAACAAAAACTTGTTTGATTCAAGTTCCTCTAAATTTGTTACGAAGTTTCTAGAATACTAAAATGAAGTTGAGTTCAGATAGGGCTTTGTTTAGATTGCAATTTTTTTTTAAAAAAAAATTATTATATTTTTCATAAACACATTTTTTAATTACTTTTTTATTTCATATATATCAAATTGTTATAATAATTTTTTTATAAAAAAAAAATTTAAAAAAATATAATCCAAACAAAGCCATATTTGATCTCGAGCGTCGCTAGAAGAGATTCGAATGCACCCTATTAGGCAGTAACTTGTACTACTATTGAGCTTCAAAGCCACAAGAACCTCGTCCATTACTTGAGCTTTCCTAGTCAAATAATAGAGGAGCTGAATCATGAACGAAGCTCGTGGTTTGACACCTGGTTTTTGATGTCTTCTACCGCGTCACTGGCATCTCTCTCTCGCTTTCTCCGACATTTCTGTGACCCCATCATTGAAAGTCAAACCGGTGTGGTTAAGACGCGTTAGCGTGACTTTAACTGGAGCTGAGGTTTGTTTTGAGGATGAAATTCACTCACAGGTCCGACTCATAAATGCCGTGGCATTGCTTTTCCACTTTTCTTTAATAAATTCAGTTGCTCACTTTCCTAACACTTGTCAAATACTCAACCTCCTGCATTATACTACATTTTTTTCTTTTTAGGAGGAAGGTTTCGAATTCGGGACCCTCTACTTTTATCTCCTGTACTTTACATTATCAAATCCATTATAATTTACTTTTTCTATTTCTTGTTCATTTTTCTTGCCCTCTAAAGTTAGAAAAAATGTGATTCCCTTCTAGAACGAATCGAGGTTTTGAAGTAACTAGGATCAAGTATCCCTTTTAAAAATCCTCTTTAGCATGAGTACCATATCAAATGGAAACTTAAGCTCCAAAGAACGCATCAAAAAGTGCTTAAATTATCGGAGTTTTCAATTAAGGTACTTATAAAATATTTAATCATATTGTTCGGATGCATATTTGCATAAGTATTTTTTTTATTTGATAATATGCACTTTTGAATTTCTAAAGCACATGTATCTCTTCATTCAGTTCAAATTTTACAATAATTTTTTTAAAGTTAGTATTTTATTTTTTAAAATATGAAAGTTGCTCTAAAAGCATCATTTGTGAACTTTTGCTAAAAGTGCTTTAATAACGGAAAGTTTCGCTATTAAATTCAAGAAATTATGTTTACAATGCACATTAAAAGTGCTCTTCTACTCCAAAAATATATATATTTTTTTAACAAAAACACCACAAACTCAAATGGAGCCTAAGTTTAAAAGTATTTTATTATTGTAGACATCGAGTAAAATTTTGCTTGAGTGTGATTTTTAACTTCCGTTTTGGCAAACATATTTAACATTTCAAAAGATAATGACAGTATTTATTTTTTATAATTACTAATGGAGTGGAAAACTTGAACTTTGACTTACTTAACGATAGATTGGCATCAAACCACTGAATTATCGTATTCTATATTGCCTTGTAATTACCTAAAATGATAGTCAAAGGAAGAAATAAGATACAATAAAAGTCACCTGGAAATTATAAATTTGGCTTTTAGGTAGCTTTCTTTCACTGGAGTCACTTTATCTGCATATCCGTTCTTATTGTAGAAGTTAATCCATAGATGTGCGAATAAATTTATCACCTTTTCCTTTCGGGGAAAAAAAAAGGATTTTGGGTCGCTGGCAGGATAGTTATACTACTGTTAAAGCCATTCATGGCCTGGTGGTGTTCCATGCTTGTACATTTTATGTGTAGACCCTGGTCCTGTGGTTAGATACGAAGAAAGACCAAGAATCTTTTTACTGTTATATAGATATAGATATCTGTCAAAGAAAAGCTTGTCAAAGCTTGGCGCATTCAGAATTTTTCTCAATAAAACACAATCAAAAAGTGGCAAAAGCTTGTTGTAGCAAAATCTATGCAAAAATAGCACCTACCAAGCATGCGCTTTGTCCAATTTGAAGGTTTAACATGGAATAAGAACAGAAATTCTGCAATTGTAGGAGTAGTTTATCAAGATTTTTTGGTTAGATGGATTGCTATTTTTTACAGTTTTTATTGAAAAATATCTTGTAACGATTTGACGTATGCGAAGTGAAAAGATGATTGAAAAATATGTTCACCTAACACGTAAAATTTTTTGGAAGAAAAATTGCAATTCAAACAAGATAGTTTTTTTGGAGGAAAATTGCATGTGCATGGGTAGGATGGTTGATTAAGCTTGGAAACTAGGCGCATAAGGTAGTTTAGGGCTAATTTTAACTGCCTAAAGGGTATTATTCTTCGACAGGATAAATTCCATATACCTTCCTTAAGATTTATCATAATTACAAGAGTCTTCCCCTCAAGTTTGAGAAATACCACTTACTTTCCATACAAATACAAAATGGCTACAATACCTCGACATAGTACTTAAACCAAAAATACTTGAAGAAAAAGAGTCGCTTTTCATCTTCATCCTTGCCACCAATACCTTTTTTGCCTTCCCTTTTTTCCCAGTTTGTATCCTCTCAACTCTCTCTATAACCACGATTCCCTAGCCCTCCTTTGTCAATCTTTTCTTAATTTTCTCACCATCACCCATCACTTTACTCCAAGTTCTCTCTCAATTTTCTGTCTTCACCAGTATCACTATGCTCCTTTTCCAAGCCTGAAAGGAGGTCTTTGTAATTATGACAAACCTTAGAGGAGGTACAAGAAATTATCCCTTTTTTGACAGTGCAAACTAGTACTAATACTACCAAAAGTCAAAGATATTAGTGCTGTAAGCAAAGGAACGAATATCCAAAAGTGCAGCATCAATTATATTCTCAAAGGATAAAATTATGGAGAGTGAATTTTTGAATTGTCCGAACACTTTTGTTTAGATCATCTCAGCGTGAAAAAGTAGTTCCTTTTCTTTTTCTACGAGAAAAAAGAAAATAGGAATCTTCTTTTAAAGGAATAGAAGATGATTAAGCAATGAGTAAATATTCACCAAGATTCACGAAGATGTGAGTTAACGAGAGAATGATTGAATTGGACGATAAGAGAAAAGAGATTATAAAACAAGAGTTCTTGAATTCAAAGTCTTTCATTTAATTTTTTTTTTATTTTAAGAAAAATTATGAGAGTTAACTGTATCCTTTTTCCTAGCGTGCCAAACATATTATTGTGTTTGTTTCGTTCCTAACCCACTTCTCAAAGGAGTAGGAGAAGAGAAAGATATACTGCAAAAAGTAAACAATATAATTTTGAATATAGCTGAACTCAACAACGATTGGAGTTTTTCTTTTTCTTTTTTTTGTTTTGTTTTAGCCTTTGTATAATAGTTAACTGTCCTCTCTCTCTTGATTTCCATAATTACTATGCCTACTTTAATGGAAAAGGAAATAAGGAACAAAAATATTTAAAAAAAATGAGAGTTAAAAACTAACATATTTTTTAATAAAGAAATTGAATCTTATTTTCCAACTAACTTATTGAGTGGTGGGAAATTGGTCGAGGCTGAAAATGGTCCAAAAATATCAAAATACTAAAAAGGTTGAGAAACACCCTCATAGCTCATCCAGTACTTATGTTTTGAGAAATTTCCATGTCATTTTCCAAGTGAACGGCGGCTGGAGTCGTGACTGGCCAAGGTTTCTTCTGACACTATAAGGCTATTCTTGTAATTTCAGTAACCGCAACAGCTCTTGGTGCCAGGTTTAAAACGGAAGAAATTTAAGCTTACTTCCAGAATTATCCTTATGCAATCCTATCCACAAAATATGGCTTTTGTTGGCATTGATGAAAAAGTTAAGAAAGTGAACCCTTTTACAAAATTACCCCTGCAAGAAAAGGACCCCGCTATTTCCAAAACTATTAAGTCTGTCGAAAACATCATGCTAATATATATAATAGAAAAAGGAAGAGAAAGAAAAAGACTCGCCTTTGCAACTCTTTCCTTTTCTTTTTTCCTTCTTGATTTATAATGCAGTAGTATATATTTTAAAAAAAAAAATACATGCTGTTGCAATATAAACTACAGTTTCAAACTTCTCGTCAAGCTTTTCCTTCGTCAAGTTTTAGTTAATAACTTTTCTTAGTCAATTGTGAATGGTAGTAGTATTACGTTGAACTCTTCAACTTAATACTTATTTGATGTTCCCAAAGTACCTCATTTTAAACATTATATTATTGATAGCTTTACCTTTATTCTGATCTCCTTCAGTCGTCGACTTTTCTTTTATATCATATCAAATGTCTCCTCTAATTGGTAATATTATGATGGTTGTTTACTTTTTTAGTTATCCTCTAATTGGTTATCTTTTCTTCAAACTTAACAAGTATAACAACCACCTATCTTGGCTAGTTAGTTAAGCAACTTCCATTCTCACCTTTGAATTCCATGCCATTGATTGGCAGGCATTGGTTTATTTTATATGTGCACTAGGAGGGTTTAAATAATCCCAATAAAATATGAGAATACTTCATTTGACTGGCATGCGTAAAAGGTTTGGTTCATATATTTCAATTCTAAATATCCTTTAGAATGAAAGTTTTATCCTTATTTGGACCCTCAGTTTTTTTTTTTTTTTAGAAAAATTCTTTCGACATATTTTTTAATTACAGTCTGTTTTATCTTACATATATTACGCTGATATAACACACAGGAGCTCTAAAATTTCATGAGTATTTAAAATGTCAAGCAATACAAATAATAGTTAAAGAAGTTTTATATATGTCTATAACTATTAGAATATCTACCGTCCTACTAAAATCTTTTATCAAAGAGTTCATCTATACTAAACAACTTTAAAAACTTGATATATTTAAATGATAGATACAAATATAAGAACTCATAACTATTAGAATATCTAGCATGCTACTAAAATCTTTTATCAAATAATTCATCTATACTAAACAACAACTTTAAAAAGCTAGATATATCTGAATGATAGACACAAACACAAGAACTCTTAAAATTAGAAAGCTAACCATTTTTTTTTGTTTGTGACTACCCTATAAGTTGTATTTTCATTCAAGTATAATTTTCTTTTTATAAAACCACTTGCTTGCTCTCACATCACAAATGGTAAATATATAATCTCCTATCCAAACACACTCAATGAGTGTGTCGACCAAAAAATTTTTTTTTTTTCAAATGTCATTCTCATGAGGGGCAAGATTGTCATTTTGCAACATATGAATGTGTCCCAAACTCAAACTTCTCAACCTCATATTAATCCTCACTTGTGTCGCACTCGCACTTCCCCAGCTTAGAACTAAACCTCATAAACCCTCTCTCTCTCTCTCACCTCCACACACACCGTGTCACATAGTGCACACAGTACACACGCCATTTACGCTCGAAAACACCGCAGATATATGCAGACTGAGTGATTGGGTGAGAGAGGGAGGGGTAGTAAAAGATTTGAGAGCAAAGAAAAATGGCAACCCAGTTTCCGGACGACTTTAAATGCCCCATTTCCCTCGAGATAATGTCTGACCCGGTTATTCTCTCATCGGGCCATACCTTTGATCGCTCCTCAATCCAACGGTGGCTTGACGCCGGCCATCGTACATGTCCGATTACTAAACTACCCCTCTCCGAGCCACCTTCCCTCATCCCCAACCACGCCCTTCGGAGCTTAATTTCCAGTTATACCCTAGTCCCTCTCCCCGAAGCCCATACCAACCCGGACCCGAATTCCTTAATCCAAACCATCGTCTCCGTTTCTTCTCATCTGGTCTGCAAGCTCGACTCGCTCGACCAGCTGGGTCGCCTCTGTAAACGGGATTCCTCAATTCGCCGCCGACTGACTGAGTCCGGAGCTGTGTCGGCTGTTTTGAACTGCGTCAACGCCGACGACACCTCGCTCCAAGCAAAAGCCCTCCATTTGCTGCTTAACTTGAGCTTGGATGACGATAACAAAGTCGGGCTCGTCGCCGAAGGGGTTGTCGGAAAATTAGTCGCCGCTGTTCGCTCTGGCTACGGTGACTCCCGTGCTGTGGCAGCTACGGTGTTGACCAGCCTCGCGGTGGTGGAAGTCAACAAGGCCACAATCGGGGCGTACCCGAAAGCCATTTCGGGCCTAATCGGGCTTCTCCGGGCCGGGAATGGAAGGGAGAGAAAAGAGGCCGCCACAGCTCTGTTCACCCTCTGCTCCTTCGCCGATAATCGGGTTCGGGCCGTGGAGAATCGGGCCGTTCCGATACTAATCCAAAATGCGAGTTCGGGACTAGAGCGGGCCGTGGAAGTTTTGGGCTTGCTGGCAAAATGTGCAGAGGGCAGAAAAGAAATGCTAGGCTATGATGGGTTTTTGGAAATTTTGATTTTTGTATTGAAAAATGGGAGTTCAAGAGGGGTACAATATGGGCTTTTGACTATAAATTTGTTGTGTAGTTGTAGTGAAAGAATGTGTTTGGAAGTTTTAAGAGAAGGCATTTTTGAGATTTGTTTGGGGTTGTTGGAAGATGATAATGAGAAGGTGAGAAGAAATGCAAAAAATTTGATCCAAGTACTGCAAGGGAAGAATAGAAGAAATCTTAGCTGAATTGGAAAGTCCAATTTACTTTTTAGGGGTTGGAGGTGAAATGTGAAGTTTTTTGGTGATTATGATATGGTGGATAACTATGATGAATTTGGGAAAATTCAAGTTTCAATTAGAGGTTAGTCACACTTCTTTTTTCTTTCTTCCTTTTGGGGAGGGGGAGGTGGTTGGGTTGTTTTGGGTGGGTGGACGGGCGGGCTGGCTAATTTGTCTAGGTTTACTATTTTTGGTTGATACTGTTTGTTTCTTTTTCCTTATTTGTACAAAAGATTAGGTTTTTCCTTGAAAATCTTGTTCTTTTGTTGTATATTTTTCCAATAAAAAGGATGGTATCCAAATATTGAAAATTATCCAATTTTCCTTCTATTTTCTTTTAGCTCTGATATTGGAAATTCATGGATGGTTCCTTTCTCTTTGGCTGTTAGTCGAAAATTATTCTTCGTTCAACTTGTGTTGGTACCAGTATGTGCATGCCTTGACAAGTTAGTAGAGTGGAGACATTTGTGCAACTCATGGTCCCATCATTTTGTAACGGAGTTTAAGACTATTTCAGTGCCTGAATTTGACTTTATTGTTGAATGTGTCCTGTAAAATATAGATACTGATTGAATTGGTTTAGTGCAATCCTAGGGCTCTCTCGTCGTTATATGAAAATTTGAACTGGATTGAAATTACGATGGTAGCCTCTTTTTTCTAAGCAACTTAGAAAAGTTGCTAAAAATTGATGACTTGTGATTATTGGTGTTTGACAAGGGGATTATATTTGGGTTTGTAAATTCCTCATTTGCTTCTCAGTTCTTGCTCCCTATTTTTTCAGTGTTGGGGTTGTCACTGCCATTTTATTACTGAAATTACGTGTCATTCATGAAATGTTGCTTAGTTAGGAAAAAAAATGTGGAAAGCAATGTGACGAATAATGGTAGGCAGCTTTATTACTTCTTCATTGGATTAGTAAAACAAGAATGAAGTTTCCAAGAATAAGCATGAGGGGTCTATCTCTAGTGGAATGTATTGTCAATGCCTGTTGGTACAGAGCATTTACTAACGTATTCTGCTGGTTTTGAATGTTTGGTCATGTTTACTAGCATTAGCTCTGATTGGGTCCTAAAGGAATCAACTAGATTTGGACAATATAATAGGATGATTATCGACTACTTTCTAGGAAGTTTACGGTCACTAATTAGGTCAGGCAATATCTTGGCATCAAGACAATCCCACCTTAAAGCTCAGAGTTTTGCCTTGTAGATGGTGTACCTGTATTTGTTTTCTATCGAGCCTTTAAGAGTTCAGGGATTAATCTAATCAGTATAAGATATTTTGTTCATGGGGGAATCCTTGATGTGATCAATTAATTTGAAAATGTCCACTAGAGCTCTTAAAAAATTATTGCTTACTCTTTCAATATTCTATTGTTAATAGAGGTTAGTAGACCTCGTCCTGTATTTTAGTGGAGAATTACAGGTCACATTTCGTTTTTCACTTATTGTACTCATCTACAGTGGTCAGCTTCCAAGAGAACTGAATTGAAGTTGTGTAAAAATGCTCCTTATGTTGTCTTGTACTGCTTTCTTTCATTGTATTACGTTTCTTTTTCTTTTTCTTTTTTTTTTTTTTGGTGGGAACTTCTCTTTGGTATGCTACTTTGTCGTATCATCCTTGCTTATTTTTGTAGTCCTAACCTGTTCTGGTATCTTCTCCCCTCGTCTTTTTGGCATCTGCAATTTCATTTTTGCCTTGATAGAGGTGATGACGCTCTGTTCAAACAATTTTCATTAGCCGTTTCTTGTACCAGTGACAATTGCTTTCTTGTTGCTGGTTTTCCGATTGATGATGTGATGTTGGTTTACTAGTAAACTTTGATCTGTGTGATGATAGCATATTGGTAAAGGAAGCATGGATTTGTGATCTAGGTGATCAAATTCTGTATCTGTTGTTTCATTGTAATGTTTATGTATAAGCTTAATAGGTGAGATCATGGTTGATTCTTTCCCTGATTTTCTTTACTTGAAGATGATATACATCCTTTTCGTCTGTGGGGGTAAATGTAGGATTTTCTATACACCTTTTCAGCGGGTGGCACTGCTGGTTTATTCTCTTTACTTAAAAGAGGACAGAGTTTTAGAGGGTAAATAGAGAATAGAGGACAGAGTTTTAGAGGGTAAATGGAGGATTCTCTATTTACCTATTTTAGTGAGTGACATGACAACATGACATCTCGCCATTTTATATACAATAGAAGGCTAGATGTTATCCACTTCAAACTTTATATGGTTTTCTAGATGTGATGTTGTGGACTAGACATCAAATCAAAGTGCTGATAAATTATTTCATTAGACCATTGTTAAGTGACAAAGCCATGTAGTTTCCATGTAAAAACTTAAGTGGAACGATGATTTGGCCAAAGGGCTGCTCATTATGAATTATTTCCAACAAGGGTAGACAGGTGACTGATGGGGTGTCATCATCTAAGGGGTGAATGGAAGGTTTTAAGGGGAGGATCCTTCCTTCCTATGTCCCCTAAATGAAATGAAGAGGATACTTACTTGTCCTCTAAAACAACATGTACCTAAACATATACCATGTTTGTTGGAGGTCAGCAACGAAAGTGGATCATAAATCTCTTGTATCCTGGTTAAGAAAGTCTGTTTGCAGGGATTTGATTGTCTGAATCAAGACATCATCAGCCAATTTTTTTATTTTTATTTTTATTTTTGTATAGATATGTTGTCAGTAGATCTGTAGAAATGCACGCTTGCTGTTTTATTAAATGCTCTTCTTTTTGTAGTTGTAGCCTGTAGGAAGCATGCAAAGCTCAAATATTTTTGAACGAGGGTATGGTAACGCAGGGTTGACTTGGATTTAATATCTTTTTGTGTACTATATTTTGAAGTGACTGCCGGCCGACACATGTAATGGAGGTGTTGTCCGGCAATAAAAATCACAGAAAAAAAAAGTTACTAGAATTTGGTCACTTTTCGCAAACAACCAGGCATGCAAATCTAGTTTACATCATGTGTTATTTTGTCCTGGGATTTGAAAAACCTTAAAAAAAAAATCGGAAATCTTGACTTCCAAGGCCATTTGAACAGCACAGGGAGGCTGTAATGGAAAATCTTACCAATAGAGGATTGGGTCAAGACTCATCTGTTGGAATAAATAAAACTTAAAAGTAAAATTTAATCAATTTTTCCCCTAACGAAAATTTTATCCTAAAATAAACTTTTCTTGTGACATATTCAACAAATACAACGACAAATAGAGCACAAGAAATCATCCGTAACGTATTCTTTGTTTCTCAAAATCATTGGGCTACCGGTTTTGCAAAGCTCGAATGGGAATTGATGAATATGTATGTAATGGCCTATTTCTACATGTTTTAGACAAAATGGACCTTACCTACCTAATGAAGCCCGAATCTTGTCTTGTGTAGTCTCATGCTTCCCATAATTGTGAGCCCCATAAGACAAAATAGGAAAAGATCAAAACAAACGCCCATAGAAAAATAAAAAAAGAAAGGAAAGATAAAGCAAAAGGAGTAGAAGAAAAGGGAGGGAAGAAATTAGTCAAAAAAAAAAGGACAAAAGTAAGAAGGCATGCAACCAGGATCCTCTAGATCGTTGGAAAATGGAATATTGTGCCGTTAGCATTCGAAGGGAAAGCTACATTTCCTTCGCAATTATTGGAGGATTCAGCAGTGGCTCAACACGAGCAGAAAGCCCACCACATATTCATAACGCTATGCTCCCAAAAGGCAACTACAAGGCAATAATTATGATGGGAGGGTGAAACTCTACCATAAAAGCGAAAAAGGATACAGTCCATATGCTTTGTAAATCTAATACGTTCTAACCCTAATGCTTCAGAAATTATGATGGGAAGGGTCACGTTTTTAAGGGCATTTTTGAAGCAAAAACCATTTCTCCTACTTAACGTGTCTTGCTGGCGTGCTTCCTTCCACTCGAGGGCCATTATGTCCTTAGGCTACATGTTAAACTAGACCAAGTGCTTATGCCTGAAAATTAAAGTCATCGATTGTCGAGTGTTTAGGCTCAGACTCGGATCCTGATTTTCATTGTGGCGTATGCTGGCTGAGTTGTTGTAGCTGATTTTCCAGTCGTATTAATATGTACCTACAGAGTTGATACTTGATACGACTCGACTTAACTCGAGTTGTATCAACTCTGATCCTGATTTCTAGTCACTAGTGGATTTGTGTTCAATATGACTCGATTTAACTCAATCAATACTAATCGAGTCAACTCAGACTAATTGTATATCGATTGAAACTCACCTGAGTTACGCTATTTTAAATTGGAAATGAAACCAAAAAAATTTTTTTGGGAGACAAAAAATTGCAACGCAAATTTTTTTGGAATATTTGATAACTCTTATCTACTATAATATGCATATCACTCAATTTACAATTGATATGTCGCGATCGATATGGAACAATCATGTGACTACTGCACGACCGCGACGTTGAACCACAAATTAGAGAGAAAAAGCTATCGGATTCAAATTAAAAGTAAATCTGAAATGATTTAATACAAGACACTTGCTTCTGTTGATGGGTCATCCTGTTACGGGGAATAGTTTACATACAGCTATCTCGCATAAATTGTAAGTCCTACAGATAGAGTTTATACGAGCCTTTTTCTTGTGTAAAACCAGTATCTATGAAAAAAAAATCTTTCTTTTTACCTCAATAAACCTTTCTACCAACTTAATCAGAGAACAAAGCTCAAAACCCTCATGCAGGCTTAAGTTCCAGTAATTGAAAAGTTACAAACACGTCAAACATTGAGTACACACGATTTTTTTGGAATCAACAAAATTAGGCTTTACAAATGGATTAAAATTATATGTGTCCTTGCATGAATGATTTAATTAATTGACGTCACTACATGTCCATATGGCACAATATGATAAATTGCTTTGAGGTGATTGATCAGGGCATACATTGTAGTTAGTTGGTCAAACCACTTGAAATTTTAATTAGCTTCTGTGATTTCATCTGCAATTGAATAATTGTGCACCTAACCAACCCTAAGGCACTTGGAACTTCATATTTATACTTTTTCCAAGTGTTAGAACATTTTGTTATGGATCATTATCAATGAATGACTTAAGTGGGATAACTACTACATTAACCAACTTCCACATTTATAATGTAATGCAGATAGCGTAATAATAAAAGAAAATATGGATATAAAAACTTTTTCTTATTTCTTCTCTTATAGTAGGAAACCGGAAATTCGTCAATGAGTCTCGCAAAAACTTGTCCTCCTTTTCCTTTATACACCATACCCTACATATTGCACTTCAGCTACAGCGACACTAAAAATTGACCGACTTTGAATATATATGCTTTTTAATCACAGAGCTCTAGCTCAGTGGCCACCACCTCTCTTGGTGGGGTGGAAGGTCAGGGGTTTAACCCTTGCCTTCCACCAAATTGCTTGCTCCTCATGAGCAGCTCGGTTGGTCTCAGCAAACCTCCTTAGGAGTTGGTGTCCAGTGCCCGCAAGAGTTCGAATCCCGTGGTTATCGTGTTCGGGGGATGGGGCCTCTCCTCCCGGACCGGAGTGGGATTAGTCGGGCCCCGTAAGGATTGACCCGGACACCCACTCCGTCAGCAAAAAAAAAAAAAAAGAAGAATATATATGCTTTTATAAGGTCCATAAATTGTTCATCTTTAATTCCACGATTCCATCAAATTTCTTTTGTCTAGTCACTGGGGGACCTGCAATTTCCGCACCAAGAAACCAATAACAACAACAACAACAACCACAATAATAATAATAATAATAATAATAATAATAATAATGAAAATGATAAATGTTAATTAGTAGCTCTGGCAAGCTAGTTGCTTGCCATTCGTAATTATGTCGTATTGCTTGTCTAATCACTGACTTTATAACTTGGCTTGGCATTACATCTGCTGATTAGATACATTGAAGTCTGATTGGAATATTTATTTGAACACTTCTCACATAATATGCCAATCAGATTTGATTATGCTGACAAGACCATTTCACAGACGGCAGCTTCAAGATCAAACAAATATTTCTTATTTCGTGAACTAATATTTTATACATGAAAGATTCCATAAAGCCGGCATCCATTCAACTTTTTATTCTAACTAAACTTTTTCGGCTGATAAAATATAGAAAAACCAGTAAAAAAGAAAAATAAAGAAAGGTCTATAGTTCTTGATGCACTGGATTTGAGCCAATGCAAAGTCAAGTAAAGCATCCCCAAAGGTTTATAGTTCTTGATGCACTGGATTTGAACCAATGCAAAGTCAAGCAAAGCACCTCCTAGCGTTCCAACGACTTTGGTAGCCTCGTAAACATACTTCGGATACGAGGAGTTTAATTTTGATTCCCGAGAAGATTATAATTATGAAAGTTCCCAGCTTGTAAAGTACAGACCGAGGAGATACTAATCATCGAGTTAAATTATACTCTGTTATTTTTTGTGATTATTTATATATGGAATAATTTCAAAAACCTTCTCTAAGGTTTATAACAATTGCAACCACTTCCCCTGTAATTTAAAAAATTATAGAAACCTCCTTTAGAAAGTATGTTTTGGTAAAAAATGGTGACGTAAGCACAAAAAGTTTAATAAATATCCTATATTGCCCCTATTTGATTTACAAAATAAATTAAATGACAAAAGAAATCAAACATCAGCGTTACTTATTAAGTACAAAATTTTAAGGTAGTTTTTTGTAGAAAAATTTAGGCCATGTTTCAAGGTATCATTTTTTTAACATTTGGACTTCCTTTTTTGCTTTGCAGTGTAAGTTGTGAAGAAACCATTTTCAACAAATGCATCCCTACTAGTCGGCTATTTATAAAACTAAGCAAGGAGTTTATTCAAAATCACCTAAGAATTGAATATTTAATGTATCGGGTGAGATAAGGTTAGAACTATTGGATAAAGAAATATTTACAAGATGAGGTTTTTTTTTTTTTTTTGGCCTTTATAACCAGTTTTTATTTAGAATTTGTAGAGTTGTCAAAGTTATTGTAGTCTTTTCATAATACCAATGGAGGTAAGTGTAATTTTTCAATTTCAAAAGGATAGTTGCAATTATCAGAAACCTTAGGGGAGGTTTATAGAATTATCCCTTTAGATATTAATTATTAGGCGTCAAAAATAAAAACAAAGCAGATAGTAAGTGTTTAGCAAATGAAAAGATTTGCCATTCGGCCGCCTATTGCCAGGTCAATTATTTCCACCATTCCACAGTTCATCTGCCAGCTCACTTACTTCTATCATCTCAGAACTTCTATGGATTGACGGCGTTGGGAAGAAATCGATGGTGTAAGCTTTTGTTAATAATGACCTCAAAAAAAAAAAGGAGGGCCTTTGTTAATAATGACGAGGTCGTGACGATTATATTACGATTTAGATTCAAGGAAATTAACAAGAGCTGGATTCCAACTCCACAGCCATTCATGTATTCTTTTTTTTTTTTTTTTTTTGGGTGTAGAATTCTCCGTTGTTCGTGTACCTTGTTTGGATTGTAAGTTATTTGAGATATTTTTACTGTAGTACTTTTTGTGATTTAATTTATGTGAGATAAAAAGATAATTGGGAAGATAAAAAGGTGTATTGGAAATTGTAATGATGATGTAACCAAATATATTTGGGAAAATAATCAGCTGTCCAAACAAACCCGAGAAGGAGGGCAATTTCACTCAGTATTTGTGTCTCCTTTGTACAGGTTTAAACTCGAGATCTTGCTTAAAAGCTATTATTTCCTAAGCTCGTTACATTATTAATTAGTAACCATTTTATATGCGACTTTTTAATTTGCAACTTTTGGGATCAGTTGTTCATGGAATATGCTTGCATGGTGAATAATCTAATTCTGCCACATTAGTATTTTTTTCAATGACTATGAACATTATTATTGTTGCCAATTCAAGGAATATAAGCCGTTTTCCTTTTACTTTCATTTAAATTTCCGGACCGGACCCGTAAGCTTTCTGTAACGAACATGTATTTGGATTTGTCAGAAAAGATGTTAATTTGCAACTTTATCCAGCTTCATGACTTCATCTAATTGCTAGAATCTCAACAATTTCTTTGCCTCACACTTTGGAGTATTAGTGTTGATTACGAGCTATGAGACAAGAAGTATTATTAAGATGGAGCAAATTAATCACAGGTTCATGCATGCAAAACTATGCAAATTTGTCGACAGAAGATAGAAACCTAAACATGTTAATGGAATTGTTGTTTGGCGAGGGAGAAGATATATATATATATATATATATAATCAGATTGTGTCGTGTTGAGATTCATCACTAGGCAATTTTTTAAAGCCTTTTTCTGTTCCCCATTCATTCCCCATGAGCATGTTTTTAAGAAAAAAGACCTAACAAACAAAATAAAAAAAACAATAAAAAGAAGGAAAAATAATTCAGGGATTGTCATCTTTTCTAGCGCAGAAGCCATGAAGATAATGTGGTCAAGTCAATGATGTAGTCTAGAATATTGATGGCCGAACTGTAGTGGACCAATCCAAGATAGGCTCTCGAAACAAAAACCAAGAGCCATCACGAAAGTTACTTAGAACTGCTACTTTTACTTTTTCTTATTCTTTGTTCCCAGCTGCACCTTCTTTTGAGTTCTTCCTAAAATGCAAGCTAGCCATTGATATACAACTGAGCCGTCCAGATGATTTTGCAGATAGTATAAACAAAGATTACGAGGTAATGATGAGAAGCGTGACATCAACCATTGGTTTATTTAATTATTATGGAAAATGACGGAAATGGTCCAAGCAGCTCCATCAATGAACCGACGGTAACAATGAATATTTGTGCTTGGGATAGACCCGAAATTACTCTACCATATCTGATATCTCTTTTTTTTTTGGGCAGGATCCACTAGGATCCATCTGATTGAAAATGAACGTTATTATGCATTTAAATACAAGTTGAATCAATTGATAAGAACGAACTGTTTTCTAAAAAAAAAAATCGTGTTGTCTATAAGAACAACTTTAAAATAACCTATGGCTTTAAGAGCATATTCTGATATGTTATGATAATCAAAATCGAACTCATCCAATTTTTTTTACCAAAAAAAAAAAAAAAAAATCTTGTCATCTACGCAAACCTTTAGTGCACATACTGGGCAAGTTTTGTTGACCCATTTAGCGCTAATGTTACGATCTACAATTCATTGCAGTCCCGTCCGAGAGATACGCAACTGTTGATTATTTTTCCATTAATTGGTAGATTCGTATCTAAAAAACTTTTTAGGTCCAACCAATATCCTTGCAATATCAGGAAAATAAAGAAGCTTAAGGAGAATATCTTGTCAATTACTTAAGTTGCCAAAATTTGTTTTAGTAAAATGTCTACCAACAACTGATATGACATGGAACCACTAGTAGTTAAGGGCTAGTGGCCAAGGAGTTAAACTCCCACCTAGTAGATTAGGGTTCAAATTCTAATGGGCAAGTTTGTGATAGGAAGGGTGAAGGCCTAGTGGCTAAAGAGTTAAACTCCCACCTTGTAGATTAGGGTTCAAATTCTGACTGGTAAGTTTGGGATAGAAAGGAAATAGGGGAAGTAGGGAAGGTTAAAAAAAAAGATAGTTAAAAAAAAATAGTAAAAAAAAAAGATAGTTAAAAAAAACTAATATGAAAGGAAATGTAAAGAAGAATAAGGAAGGAAGCAGGATAGTGTAACATTTTTTAAACGTTTTGTAACTCTTTATAAATTTCTTGAAGATTCTTACAACATAGGTGCGATATTTTGTTACTGTTTATGTGGATTTCATATATAATAATTGTGTCTCTATTGTTAAGTTTTATAAATAATTCACATAGAATTACATTTTATTCAAAAAATATTAGATCGTTCAAAACAGTTTTTACTGACAACCGATGGAGCCCTTAGTCCAGGAAGGAAGATATTGTATTAACTGCACAAGTTTCCGATAGTATTGATAAGAGAAAATGTTCACCAACAACTAATATGACGGGACATAAATTTTAAACTTCTTTAAGGCAACAGATTCCACCATATTTTGCTTCAACCAGAAAAAAAGGAAAAAGAAAAAAAGCGAAGACTCCATTAATTGTTAACAGAGACAAATAATAATTCAAAAAACGACAGATCAAATTAATCTGAGACTGCTCTGAGGCGATTCAGTTGTATTGTTGTAACAAACAAATTAATTATCTCTCACCTAAAAAAGTGAAAAGAAAAAAGAAAAACGAATGGAAAGGTCAACTCGTTCCCCGCTATATATACAGGGGTTCACCCTTTTGTTTAAGCAATCTTCCAACGTTTCTTCCATCTCCCAGTATACTTTAAAACAAAGGAGCTGCCTTTCCTTCTCTTCAACCACTGAAAGTTTCTTGATCCAATGGCCACCAAAGTCTACATTGTGTACGCTTTTCTCACTCGTTACATTCTTTTAGGATGCATCAGGGTTGTTTCAGTCGTCGTCCCTTTATGTTGATGTCTTTTCCATTTCAAATGAAAAGAATCACGGGATGGGGCTAGTTTTCTCATCTCAGTATTTCATATTATCTTTATCTTGTTTTGTGGGCCTGATCATATCATGCATCTTTTTTTGGTTTGAAACTCATTGCTATATGTTTGTATACAACTATGATTTGCTGCAATTATTTTGTTTTGTTGCACTTTGGTCTATCCCTGAACATAAAGAACCGCATCTGGATCTTAGAATTATTCTTGTCCATTAATATGTTTGGCTGTTGTGATTTGAATGTTAATATGTGGGAAAGGTTACGAAATGTTGTCCATGGATTATAATCTCTTTATGTGCTTTATAGTTGCAAGTGCATTTGACTCTCTGATTTTATCATCTCTACAGTAAATCCACAACTGCAGATTTTGGTTGATGGTGACTTTCACTCTGACTGTTTTCTGGGTTCCTAGATTTGTAGAAAGCAATAGCAAAAGACCAATCAAAAATTGGATTGATTCATGCTGCTTCGTGTTTTCTAAATCTAAAAGCCTGAAGTTTTCCACTTTGAATTAGATTTCGGTCTATAAAAGGTTTTCTTCTTTGTTGCAGTTACTACTCAACCTATGGACATGTTGAGAAACTTGCCCATGAGATCAAGAAGGGAGCTGATTGTGTGGAAGGGGTGGAGGTAAAGCTGTGGCAGGTACTTGACACGTAACTGGAATTGTCCAAATTAATGCAACTTCTTTTTGTACAAATTTTGCTCCTGCAGATTACACATATGGACTAAATGTTAGTTGTTTGGTAGCCTTCGTACACAGACGATATCAATAAATGCTTCTGTTGGTATTGTCAAAGTATACATTCTCAATTAGGGGAAATTCAGAGGTTTGTGCATAGTCCTACCTAAACACTGTCATTAGATTCTTGGACTTGACTATTAATTTTGAGAATTTTGTCAAAGTCAAATTAGAAATTATGTCAAGACTGCACATCTGTTTTTGTTTTTTTTTTTTTAATGGTTTTTCTCAGCATATTTGGGTCAAACTAGAGTTCAAAGCGTTAGGCAGACACGCTGATGTGAGTTTTATTGTAATGTGTAACAGGTGCCAGAAACTCTTTCTGCGGAAATTCTTGGAAAGATGGGTGCTCCCCAAAAGAGCGATGTCCCTATAATTACTCCACATGAACTCCCTGAGGCTGATGCTTTCATATTTGGCTTCCCCACCAGATTCGGGATGATGGCTGCCCAATTTAAGGCATTTATGGATGCAACAGGCAGCTTGTGGGGAGCCCAGAAGCTGGCAGGCAAGCCTGCTGGTATTTTCTACTCGACGGGATCCCAAGGAGGCGGCCAGGAGACCACCCCGTAAGGACCGACTGGATTAATAATTTGACTTCTAGAGCATCTTTTTTCAGACATTGGACGCGAATGAGAAATGATTCAACTGACTCTTGAGAAAATATTTGCAGATTGACAGCCATTACCCAACTTGTGCATCATGGGATGATTTTTGTTCCTATTGGCTACACTGCTGGAGCTGGAATGTTTGAGATGGAGAAGGTCAAAGGTGGCAGTCCTTATGGCGCTGGAACCTTTGCTGGTGATGGCTCCAGACAGCCTACTGAGCTTGAGCTGCAAATTGCTTTCCACCAGGGCAAATACATTGCAGGCATTGCCAAGAAATTGAAGGGATCTGAATGATTTCAGTTATCCTATATGACTCTCTCTTTTTATCAACAGATTACTACAATAAATGTGCCCTTTTCCTAGAGCTCATGTTTTCTTGATTTGTATAATTTTAATCTGCATTAAGGAACTTTGAAATTCTTGGATATAATTGGTATACTTGGTTTGGATTGTTCTCAATTGTCAATTTTAGCTAGTGCATTTTTGGTTTCCTCGGTGGAGATTGTGAATGACACGGGTCTCACATCCTTATCCCAAAGATTGAGTGTATAAAGTTAATTAGAAAAAGTGTATAAATACAAATGAGGATAAGAATAATTATTAATATATATTCACACGATAAATTGAGTGTGATTTAGGTGCGTTATCCAGGGCCTAATAGACACTCTTTGGACAATCGTTTGAGAGATCATTATTTGTCTACCATTTTGAGATGCCGACCGTCTTGGAGATTAAGGATTGTTATTACCATTATGCATCTCTTGCACAATTTAAAAGAGGCACAAATAGTAGACCGCTATGGTTGTCTGCTGAAATTGATGGGCGAAGCAATTTTCAAGTTGAAATACAACAAACAATGCAAACCACTGTACGAGGCAACTTTGCTGAATTCCACAAAATTTTAACAGATACTAAGGCAATGAACGTTGCTTGCAGTAGCTCGGAAATAATGAGAAAAATATTTGTTTTCTTGGATAACTGTTGTGGGCAAATTGCGGTAGGTTAAAGATGAGTCAATTCAAAGATGTTTGATTTGTTAAAGTTTGGGCTTTGGGAGAAATCATTGGCCCATCCATTTGCATGTGGCTGTCGCCCCATGTAATTGGGCGAGACTTCATTTTCCGAACTTTTCAGATTCTTCTCCATTTCTAATATGGATTTCGTCAAGATGGCCCAGTATTTGTCCATCGACCCAAACAGAAAGGCCTAAGAGGAGCTCAATCCTCATCCGCCTCTTCTCCACAACAAACATGTAGTTCCTACATTTGATTTTTGGATTTTGAATTTTTTATTAATCTTTTTTTTTTACTAATTTTTTGTTTACACATTCACTAAAGAAATTTTGTGGAGATTCGTTAACCCTTTTATTAACAAAAATAATATGGCAAAGTTCTGTTCTTCAAATTTACTTAATTTAACTGAATAAGAATTGTAACCAAATTGAAAATGTTATCAAGCTGTGAACTCAGCAAGCTGGCATGAAATATAAACAAAGAGTCACGTCGAATAGATTAGTGGATTTTGTACCAAGAACAGATGTGTGTGTGAAACCAAATAGCGGGTCAATAAAATTTGCAACATAACCATTTATAGATTAACAATTGTATTTGAATGAGATGATGAAAGACATTGTTCATCATGTTAGATAAAAAACACATGAGAAGTTCAAGCAATCGAATCGGCCAATCAGTTGAGGGACAATCTTTAGATTGTGTTGGCGCTGATGCTTGACAGCCGATCACTTGCCTGCCGATAGGTGGTAAATATTGCACCAACAGATTTGCTGCCACCCGATAGGTGGTAAATATTGCACCAACAATGATTTTTCTCTTTTACATGAGAGTGGGGTGATGGATCCCAAGCTCGAAACTGATGATGGCATGTGGCTTTTTACACAGTTCTGAGAATAGCTTCAACAGACATGGCCACATGCATTTACCTTGTATAGCTTGAAGGCTGTCAGAGAATATTTCCAGGAGACTCGTGGTCCATCTCATCTTCTTAAAGGAGGTCCTCCATGCTAGATAGCATTTTATCTCGTTTCACTTTTTCCCAAACTTTCCTATCAGTCCATCTTCAGAAAATTGTCGCAAACCACTTGTTAATTAAAGAGGAAACAGACAGAAATCTGATCTTCTTTAACTCTCTGGAAGCTCCCCAAAGCTTGTGTATTCATGAAAGTTCGGAATCCTACAAAAACATACAAACAAATTGTGTCTATGCATTTCTTCTATCTTTCACCTCCTTTAATTCTGGACAAAGACATTTATGCGTAATTGATATATGCACAAGAAATAGAATCACCATTCAAATTTAGCCTAACATTAGTTTGCTACCAATTCTATTTGATTTATTAACATATATTCGATGTCAATTGCATTCAGTAAGGTATGTCTTTACCTATCTTTTAATCCCCTTATTAATAAGGGGACAGACAAATACAAAGGTGTTTGATGAAATTTTCTTCATCGTTATGGGATATATGCATGTTCTTTGTAGTTTGTTAGGCAGGTTTGCACCTATAGAAAGATCTTAGCGTACGTAACGACATGTTTTATGATGGTACAAACTACTGATCAATTTAGTGGCAAAAATTTGTATACTTAAAACTCAATTTTGGATCGTACGTGATTGTGAGTTCTCGATCAATGGATACGGATGAATCACAATTGGCATCTCTCAACACTGAAGACATATATATTCAAATTGTTGAAGGGGATCAGAAACCTTTCTGGCCATCACAGTTTGCAAAGATCTACTTTAATATCAGATGAATCACTTTATGGCTGTACTCGAATGAAAGGCAGGCCTCGGAAGATCAGGTGCAAAGTTTTGTATAAAAAGGCAAAGGACCTTTTAATAAGTAAGACTTCTCATTGAAGATGGACGGTAGAATTTGCCCCCGATTGGCCAAAATGAGAAAAGAAGTCTTGTTCACTAAAGCAAGATTGTTACGTCCGGGAGTCATGTACCCTTTTTTTTATTAACATCACAATGATGCCTAGATGCCTTTCCTTTATAGTATTCTTTCATACTAATTATCTCCTATATATGTAGGATCAAAAATATTTTGCTATGAACACTTGATATAGAGGAAGAGGCACCGATCCCTGATGCTGGAATTGTAGACATATATGGTATAATACTCACTATCCGATCGATCCAAAAATCATTTGTCACGGAAAGACAATAAAGTGGATACCCCTCGAGCCCAAAGAATTACTTGTCAAGTAAAGTTTCTGCATGCTGTCAAAGTACTTTTCTGTGATCAGTCACTTGTCCGTGGGATTCTTCCAATTTAAGCTTCTCAAATAATATCTTTGTACAAATTTTTTTTTTCTTTTTTACCAGGTGTACCCCATTTTACATGTCTTACAGAAGGAAAATCTCGAGTCCCATTATTAATTAGGTACCGGTTAACTTAGCGCTGCCAATTGTCAATTCTCATCATGTTTGTGGTACTCCAAATACATTAATGGAACGTCCAAGCTTGGCTAATTAATAGCTATATCCTGAATATTTGTCTTATGCATCCCATAAGAGGGATGTTCTTCTGTACAATCTTCTAGAGCTAAAATGTGTGCCACTAAATGTTGGTGTGATCGGTTGTAACTGTATGTAAAAATTAAAAAAAAAAAAAGTAATAAAAACAAAATAAGATAGCATCACAGTTCTTTTCAGATGGAAATTCTTTTAGTTTGAAAGTAATGACTTGAGAACCTTCGGAAAATGAAGTCCCGTAAGAGATTTTTCAAAACTTTTCCACCGTTGCACCAATATAAAGATGGATAAGGTCCCCATGAGAAATGGACCTATATATATATATATAACCTTTATATAAATCTCACAATTCTTACACCATTTACCCATGTACATTGAGTTGCTCAATCTTTCCCAGTTTGAGTGTCCTTATTTCTTTCTTGAATGGCTGGCTCCGCTCTGATTTTGGTTATCCTTAGTGAACAGGCTTATTTCTACAAAGCAGATAAACAGTTCAGAGTCTCCTCTACTTCTTCTTTGCACATCACAATCCAAATTTTGACATGGTCATGATCACATATTTCTTGCGTTAGAGACGAACTTACGTTTGTTAAGCATAATGACAACGTTGCATTTAGCAACGAGATTACCTTAAGATGTTTAAAGACTAAATGAAATAATAAGAAGAATGATGATAGAGAATGTCAATATCGATATGGTACGTTATTTAGACAAAGAGTATAAATTAAATCTGAATTGTGTTGCCACAATGATATAACGCCAATTTTATTGTACTCAAAAGAAAAAGTTTAAAAAGTCAAGGTGACATTGTGCCAATGGGCTAAGTAATGGCGATTAGTTTAAGGTACTTGAACTCATAGTTGGAGGAACATAATATTAAATGATTAAAAAGTTAGGTGTGTAAAGTTGAATTGGATTAATTTCTTTACCTTTTAAACATTTTCTTTTCCAGGTCACTTTTTGGTGATTGTTTTTTTAGTCATCTATGTTGTTAATTAAGAAGTTATTATCTAAAAACAAATTGAACACAAAGAACAATTGCTTGATGAATAATCTTTTTTGGGGTAAATTGAATTAATAAAAAAAGTTTGAAAAAAATTAAGACGTTACTATACGTTTTTATTTTCTATATGAGAAAAAAAGAGTCTGTTTATCTGGGAATTAAGTAAAATTAAGTAACAACTACTGATGAAAAACTAATGAGCCATTTGGTGTGGAATTTGTTATCCAACTTGGGGGGGGGGAGACAAAAAGAGAATCAACCAAAGAAAGAGTAAAGCTAAATTTTCGTTGATGACAATCACCTCGTGGATGTAAAGCTAGCTACACTCAAAATTCATGGTGAAGGAAATTTTTGTAAAAAATAGGAAGGGGTCCTTGAATGAGCATAAGCCTTTGTTTTGCAAGTGAAAACAGCAAAAGGAGCATTGTTAGTACCAAAATATAGAAAAGGTTGGAAGGCTACCATAGGCAACAACGCGTGCATGAACAAAGAAAGCTATATGGCTCATACCAATAATGAGAAACCCTAAAAGATGGAACAGTGGGACGCCCTCTGACTTCCACTAACATTCCAAATTGATAAACAATTCAAAAGCCATAACAAACAAAACTAATCCCATCCACAAACTTTACATTTTTAGTACTGAAAATTCAAGAAAATATGTCACTATTTCATCTACTTTGATTTGTTAAATCAGGTAATTTGGACGAATGAAAAAGGTGACAATTAAGTAACAACCCTTGATTTAAATAATCTAAATAAAGAAACAGGAACAAAAATTCCCTTAATCTGCTAAATCCAGCTCCACAAACAATACATGTCCTCTGAAACTAATTCGTCTATATCCTTCAGCTAAATTTAGCACCTGTTCCTGTTCCTAATCAACTTCAAATTAAGCTATTTAAAACATTGAAACTTACAGCTCTCTATATAATTTTCCCTTGGCTGGTAGCCTGGTACCTAATCATTTGCACTGCTACATCATGTTTGCCTGTAGATGGCCCAGCATTGGCTGGCTTCCCTTCCTTGGAGAGGGCCACTTACTCTTTTTCCCTTTTCTCCTGTCTTGCTTTTTCTTCAATACATGCATACTACTACAGCAATCTGATCAGTTTTCACTCATCCAACCAACTTTTCAGGATTAGTATGAGATTAACTTGTTATTAGCTAGTATATACTATATGATTTCCTTCGTGTAAAGTTTTGAGCTTATTATCTTCTTCTTCTCCTCCTCCTCCTCCTCCTCTACCTAAATGTGCCCCCAAATGTCGGAGTCCAGAAATCAGTTGTAGTCTCAGCAGCAACTGGAAAGGTACTCGAGATGGGCACCAGGCAAAGCCCTCTACTTTTCAAGTCTTCTTTTGACCCTTCTTGATCCTTTACTTTATCCGAAGCCTGCAGAGCATATTAGTAATTCACTTACATTAGTCTGTGGAAGTCATAGAAAACATTACTACTATGGAAAATCTTATACTGCTGTGTAATGCCATACCTGTTGACGCTGAATGGGTGATCCATTTTTCAAATATGGAGTACTTAGCACCTAAAACCATTCATGAGGAAAGAATTATATCAATGTTATTCTCATAGTTTTGAATATTTAGATTAACTTTTTGAACTTTATCATGTAGAAAAATTCTAGAAAAAGTGATAATAGGACGACTTACATTGACTTGATCATGTAGAAATTTGATGTAGTCAATAGCTTCATGGAGAACTGAAGCAGTATCTGTCTGAAAGTAAGAGCAACATAGTTAATAAACCAAGTTAACCCTATATGAATAGTAATTTCAGAAAAAGCAGGAAAACAAAATCCAGATGTTTACCTTTCCGAAAGGTGAAACCAATTGCTGGAGGGCAGTTATTCGGTCCCCCAACTTCTCTTTTCGAACCTGGTATATCAAAGCCGAAAACGTCTCATCTTTCTTTGTAGTTATAATGATCTTGACTCGTAATTAAAGAAAAAGCTTAAAGATCACTTTAGTCAAAAGCTTAATCAACAGGGCTATTGTACCTTAAAAGTTGGCAATGGCGATGGTGTTTCAATACGAGGACGTTTGAATGCCGGTTCACTGCTACTTTTCTTTGCCACGGACCCTAAACCTCGGATTCCATCATTACTAACCTGAAAATTTTCAAGAAATGAATCAACTTTGAGTACTGAGTAAAAGTGTAAAACCCTAGTGGCTTATAATCATCAGACTTCTCAATCTAGTTTCACAATCTTTTTTATTTTTTTTATTCATTTTTAAAGAAAGGGAGAGGTAATAAAGAAGAAGAAAGAGATCTAGGGGAAATAAAGGTACTGAGAATGGAACCTACCCCCCCCCCAAAAAAAAAAAAAAGGGATACTGAGAATGGAACCCTCGTTATAAGGCTAGAAGTAAAAAACCTTTACCTTTGCAGTGATGCTCGGAAGACTTGGTTTCTCGTTAAACGTTGACGAGGGAAACTGCGACTGAACTGAAGGGAAAAAGTTGACCCGCAAATCATTGAAAGCTGCAGCTGATCCATTACAGAAGTTCGGGTTGGTCGAGAGTTGCAAGCTGTTAGTGTTTTGTAGCTTTGGCAAGGGAGAAAATCTGGGCAAAGAAGGTGAAAACTCGTTCTGGTAACTTGTGGTAGATGGATAGTTCATTGGCCGGGTTCCGTATAAAGATTGTTGTGGTTGAGATGCTTCAGTATCGAAAAGGGTTTGCAGCAAAGTTGAAGAATAACCGTAGGAAGCTGAACTAATTGGAAAGCTGGTGGATACACCAGCACAAGTCGCCGCCGTACATTGACTTGAGGTGGTGATGGAATTCAAAGACTGATTCCCGGAAGATTTAAAGGAGTTAATGGAAGAATCTTCTTCAACTATGGTGGAAAAGTTGTTCTTGAGAGTACTACTCCAGTCCTTTTGGATCTGATCGGCAGGACAACTATCGAGCCCTCTTTCTTGCCGATAATTCATGCTCGAATTGTGGTCTTCTTGCAGCATGGGTTGGTAATTGCTTTGATCAGACCTTCCATTACTACTCCCATGCCTACAAAATGACAAGCAGAAAGAACCATAACTTTATTGATCAACTTGACTTCCTTTTTCCCATATCATTACAAAAGTGAATATCTTTAACTATACGCTACTTTGCATTTGGCAACAAATGCATGGACCATGATGTCTAAACTAGTGGGATAAATGTCTAAAAAAATCACAACTGAGATTTTAAAGAAAAGATAATTAATAATGGGACATAATACCAAAAAAAAAAAGAAGAGGAGTTTAAGGAGTTTGAGCTAGCTAGCTTACATCAAAGCTCGATCCCAATCAGTTGTTGATGGAGATGAAAGGCCAATACCCAAAATTTGGAGGGTTGAATCTATAGAGAGGTTGCTGGCTGACTCAGGCTGGTTGGGTTTTTGCAAATCTTGAATCACTATAGAACCATCAGAGTTAGCCGAATTACCAGACTGATCATCACTAGACCTTGCTTTCGAGTCTAGAAAGTCAGTCGACCATCCAAAGCTTCCCAAGTCATGAAGAATCCCAGATGAACAAGGGGACGATCCAAACATGCTTCTTGATGAATTCCACCAACTCCCACCACAAACCTCGCCTTGAAACTCATCTGCCATCTCCGCTCTCTGATTGCTTTCTTGATTTGCAATAGTTTCTTGATTTCTTAGCTTTTCTCCTCTTCTTTGTTTGAGGCTAGCTCTGTCCTCTTTCTAAGTTTGGCTTGTATGAAAGGGAATTGCAGCTTGGTGATGAGTAATTTATATAGGGACTCTCTCACGCACACACACATACTAGTGTATGTGAAACGGTTGGAGGGTACGGACAGGGAACTACCGGAATCTGGTTGACATTTTAATAGATGATGATTAGACAAAGCAAGGGAGAATATTGAAATATTATGACATGAGAAAAAAAAAACTGTTTTGATTAATGAAGAAGGAATTTTTGAATCGAATTCTTTGATAGTAAAATATTTTATTCTGCTCGCGACCACTTTAGAATACATATATTAATTTCTTTTTCTGGACAGAATTTATTTTATTCTTGTTGCTTATTAACAAAGGGAGATGGTATGATGATGAAATTTAATCTGGCTGCCACATCACAGTTTCGGACGAATATTGTACCTTTGGCCTTGATATAATCTACGGCTCAAATTTTATATACTGGGGAACCAGAATTTCAGGACCATTTGTAGACTTCCCTTTCAAGGCTCAATATGATTGTGAATGATATATGTATTTCTATCTGAATTGATGCCCTACAGTGAATCACGGTGTAATGAGGCATAATTAATCGTAAAGAATTAAGCAGTTGATCTGAGAAAAAAATAAGCGAATAAAGCAGTAGAATGATGGTATCAATTGAGTAGCTGAAGATTTTCTTCATAAGAGGTACTCATGTCAGTTTTATGAAGGATAACATTGATAATGCCAAATGTTTTAATACAAAAATCAAACTAAAATGCCATCAACTAATTGCATTTTTTCACGCTGTAGAATGTATGGTTTATATGTTATGATTTGATCACAAAATATCTTCATTGATGTATGCCCGAGGCCATGATCTTTTCCCAGCCGATAGTGATCGAGTCGCTTTAATTTTCATGAAATAAAGGCTTTGCTAGCTGTTCCTAAAGACACCAACAGGATATGAACTTGCAATCAAATCATGAAGATGAAAGTCTTCCAAAATTTTGATAGTCTGCAGATTTCCAAATCAGGTATCTTTGGACGGTATTAAAATTGATGAAAAATTGGAAGGCTTATAATGAGATAGCTAGACAAAATATACAACCAACAAAATTGAGAAGTAAGACGCACAAGGCCAGCACAAAAGAAAACAAAATCACAATGAAAAGTGAAAATTGTGAGGCTTCATCAAATGACAAAAGAATAAAAAGTTTCACTTCAAGTAATTTTAGGTCTGCTACCGCTTGGCCTACAAAAGAAAGGAAATTGTTATTCCATTACGTTTCAACGTAAAAACAGTTGGCTAAAAGATATGAGGGGTAATCACAGAAGCAGCAAGGCATCGTTCAGTTTTTCCCATTGGGATATTCTAATCAAATATATCCTCAATTGGTGTCAATCATATGATTATGTGGACTATAATTTCTGAGAGGACTTCAAAGAAAGACTCTTGCAAGGCATCAGATGCATTAATTTGAAAGTCAGTCATTATTTCGTCTTAAGTCCACTCAAACTTGTTTAATTAATTAGGCACTTTCTCTTAACCTTGAATCATATACCGCAATGTATTGATGTAAGCTAGGCCAAGCGGGATTTGTTTTGTTTTGTTTTGACTTGTGTAAATCAAACAAACAATTCAAAGGCAAGTTAGGTGAGTTCCATGAATTAAATTTCTTCATCAAAAAGCAAGGACAGTGACACCCTTTGCATTTGTTTCTTGGAATTTCGCGTTTCTTTGCAAAATCTAATACACAATCTACGGGAGAATGAAATTGACTTTGACATGTTGAAAAAAAGACATCGGTCAGCGATTCATTTTCCACAGCTTCAAAAATGCATGAAATTTGGAGAGGACCTTTAACAACCATATATGCACATATATATGCAACTGTGACGTTTCTTTTTCTTTCTTGTGTACTTTAGTACATTATAGTTTTAGCAAGAATTGGTTGGAGTTTGATATTTTGTTCTGTGCCAAACAAAAAAAAAAAAAAAAAAAAGTTTAAATGTAGAAATATAAGAGTATCACCTGATGATATTTCATTTTTGACAAAAAGAAAAACTGATAATATTTTCACTCAAACCCTCTGGAATATGTATATAGATGCTATATACGCAAACCATACCCAATATTTCCCCAGGCTACACAAATAAATTTTGGCAAATAATCCTCTATCCAAACAAACCCGTATATTTCAAAAAAAAAAAAAAAAAAAAGAACTAGGTGTTGTATTTGAACAACAATCTTGATTAAAATTACAAGAGCGGAATATTCTTGTTTCTAAAATAAAGCAACTATATATTGGAGTTAACCAATAAACCTAAAAGTTTTCATCAGTTGAAGAGAGCTTATACTGATGAGGGATAAGGTAATTGTGGACCAAAAATTTTCAAGTTACCCAATTAGGCATATATAATAACTAACAGATTACGAGTTCGGATCACCAAGAAAGGACAAATGGAGAACCAGTATTGATTTTTTTTTTTTTGTTTTTAAAAAAAGAAAGAAAAGCTATTAGAGAAAGACGATTTCCACGGTCAAGATTGATAAATTTCTGACTACACAAGGGTCAACAAATAAATATTTCTACGCTGCTTTGAACAGTCCATCCGCGGCTGCTGCTGTATGTATACGGTGGCAGCTGCAAGTGCAAATTCCCAACAAGAGTTCAGATATAGATAAAATAAAACATGCATTTTAATTTCTTATTTTGGTTTATCCTTTTCGGGAAGAAAAAAGAAAAAGTTGTGGTTATTACTTATTATGACCGGCAAGGGTGTGGCTTGTAGAGTCAAAGAAAATCAACGCGTAGGGTCCAGATTGGAAGCCCGCGTGACACGACACGTGGGTCCATCCTCCGTGGGGTGAGTCAAGCGGCTGACTGTGACTTGTAACAGTATTCGATTGCCCATTGGCCATAACATATCCTTTATCCTCAACTCGCCAAGACCCGTAATCTAATTGGGCACGTAATTTGCTGGTATAATTCTAGTACTATAAGGGAGTGACCTCGTGTGATTAGGGTTAAATATAAATCAAATTACTTCATGTTCAAATTGAATTTGACTTGGTAGGAACGTGTTTAAATTATTTTCCAATTAATCAAGCCAAAGACAAATAACAATTTATGTTGGGTAAAGTTTCAATTTCGATTTGGATTTGACTCGATTAGTACAAACTTTGAAATCAATATGCAAGTTACTTGAGTTTTTTTTTTTTTTTGATAGAAAAGATCATTTAATTCAAACAAATCTGCATTAATGGTATAAAATACATCAAACAAACATGACACAGATACATATAGATCTGAAATTAATAGATATAACATATATAAGAAAATAATACAAATAAAGATAACATTGATACTCCTATATATCTTCCATTCGGATGAATCACTGATTCAAACCATATTCATTTTTCTCAGAAAAAAAAAGTGAGATCGGTCCTAGTTCATATTCATTTTTATTACTAAAAGTCTGACCATTTAATACACAAAAAAATAACTACACGTAAATCACATTGTGATTTTATGCTAAAAAATAGTCAAAAATTTAGGATGGGATCGAATTTTGTTAACTTGAATTTGTAAGGGATAAAAAGCTAACATTTTTAAAGTAAATGATGAAAAATTTCATCTGATTAAATATGAAGAAACTTTGATGATAAAAGAAGTAGGTTCTACTTATTTTGATGACTAAAATTTTTTTAAGAAAAAATATAAATCAAGAATACACTCATGAAAGAAAGGTACAAGCTTTTTTTTCTCCTTTGTCTTTTTTTTTTTTTTTTGTGTTACAAAAGCAAAACAAGTGTTGGGACTTGAAATTTATGTTTATCATGTCATTTTCTCAACATATGTCTTATGGATTGACTTCTATTATGTAAGGAATGCCTATAAATTATTTTTCAGCTTCTTATGATGTGTTCTTTCATGGTTCTTTTTAACAACGTAATAGGATTTAGAAGGCTAATAGGTTCTTTTTTCTTCTACTTTTATTATGTCATGCATTGGTTCGTGAGGGTAGTACGTTGTTAATGACTATAAGAATGTTGTACTCGCAAACTCTCAGCCGCTACTGCCTCTGGCGTGGCATTCGTTTCTTAAACCATCTTGGAAAAAATGGTCGGCCGTAAAAGGGAATAAGTGGAATGTTATATAAATAATTTGTAAGGATAAACTTGGAAGAATATAAAATGTAGGAGTTTAATATGTTTATTTTTTATATGCTTATAAAACGAGTAATTTTGACTCTTCTAGAATTACACCATTCAAGTCAACATATAACCACTTTTCTTCTTTATTTAACTATATAAAATGGGAAATAAACTTCACTTTCTTTGGAGTGCAGAACTATAGTTTTTTTTTTTTTTTTTTAGCCATGAGTAGTGGTTCGTTGTACTTGTTTGAATTAACATTTATCATTTATCAAAAAATGACACTACAATTGGTTCTAGCCCTTGGAAAGTAGTACAGTCTTTATGTCAAAATCTTTCTACACTTCTTGTTAGCTTTATTTAATTTTTCACGCATAAGAAGCTAATGCTAATTTTATTGATTAGTTTGCCTTTAAATCTGTCAGCTTAAACTTAATATCTTATCCATTTATGAACCATACTTCCACTCAACAAAGATTCTATGTATGGCACAACAAAAACTTTCCGAGGAAAGAATTAGGAGGTCATTAATTGTGGAGATCGTGTCAAATTAATGCGGGACAAGCAACATTAGGGTCAGCAGAGGGTATTCCTGTGAGGCTAGCTCTGACTAATCTTATTGTTTATCTAGCTAGGACAAAATGAGGTATTGACCCCCCAAAAAATTGCAAACTGTTCTGAGTTCAAGACAGAAATAAGGGTCACTTTCTTCTGATGCAAAAGGGAATTAGGTCACAGCCATCCACTCTTTGGATGTTTCTATTTGTCATTTTTTGCACTGCAGAATGTTCTCTCCATAGAGAAAATGACCGCTTGACCCATGACGTTCATGTCATGGTTTATGACTCCTCTTCCTACCAATTCTGTTACACCAATGAGTTGGACCGAGTTGTCATTAATGATATTTAGGAGCACAATTATGGGATTAAAATAAGTGCATCGCCTCCTACTCAGACATTCACCTGCTGGTCAATTCACAAACTTCCACGCTTGTCCCTAGCTCCAACTTGCAATTGGATAATCTATGTTTGTTTTTAAGTAAACATGATTTGATCAAAACTTGATAATCCCAAGGATTAGGCCTCATTTGGTTGTTAACTTAGGTTTGGCCATGTCCACCGGTCCTAGACGGGTGGATTTAAAAGTTAGTTAAATGGGCTAAAAATGCAATGAACCCGCAGTGCTCAAACAAAACTTAATTGCCATACAAGGACAGGATGTGAACGTAGTTGATATAAGTTTTGAGTTTTTCCTCATAAATATAGCAATGCTAGCTTTTTTTTTTTTCTTTTTCTTTTTTGGGGCAAGACAATGAAATTCTCAAAGAATTAGCTTCCTCTATTCAAAGAACTTCTAAAGAATTAATTGTCTAATTATGTATTAAATAAACCCCACCCCTTCCATCACGGGGAAGATAATTTGTTTTGTAGTAAGAATACATCCTTATTTCGTCATGATGATTGATCAAGAAGTAATGGCATTTCATGGTTGCGCGTACTAACGTATAATTCACGAATGAATTAGTAGAGTAATGCTAAACCATGACCGCCTAATTAACTTGGTGAACTATTAAATGTAGTGATTACACGGAAAACCAAACTAATCCAATTTGTAAAAACTGACAAGACCAAAAACGATGACAATCTTCAAATAGAAAAATACATGCTACTATTATTTCTTCCGCGAGGTGATATTCATGCGTAGTTAGACCACTCACTTTATGATATCATTCTGAGGTAATATTGATGTCTAAAACATAAAAAAAAAAAAAAAACGAAAGAATAGAAAAAGAAAAAGTCTGAGAAAGGACGCCAGACAAGGTTTGGACAGACCTACACAGAACCACGGCATCACGTGTCAATCAGGCGACTTGGTAAAGAATGAATACCAACTTTCAATTTTGCACTGATGATAAAGAAACCAGCAGCGTCTTAAGTTTGTTGGTACTATATTTTTGCCCTGCTCTTCAGTCTTGTGAGCGGTGATGAGTTGAACAGGTGTTACCGAGTTGCAAAATTCATTCCAAAATTTCATAACTTTATTATTGAGTTGAAGTGGTCGATATGGTCCATATGTTTTTTGAATTCAACGTGCATTCTTGGACGTCAATTTAAGGTACAAAGACAGACTGGGAAAAACATGAAAAATGGGCGCCGCCCATCATCCAATGCCATCATCATGTTACTGTGAAGCCCTTTCACACTACTTCCATAGTAGAGTAGACTCCTTTCTAAGCTCAAGAAAACAAATATAGGTTGTTTTGTTTTTTTCTAAGCTGCAGAAATCAGCCTGCTCTTAAGTAGTTGGAAGTTGCCAACACCTCCTATCACTTTTTTGGCATGGATCGCCTAGAAGCTTCATCTAATTAATGGGAGGATATATAAATTTGTCCTCAATTG
The DNA here is from genome assembly GCF_036785885.1 of Coffea arabica. Lineage (NCBI taxonomy): Eukaryota > Viridiplantae > Streptophyta > Magnoliopsida > Gentianales > Rubiaceae > Coffea > Coffea arabica. Next base: position 10,238,372 of record NC_092313.1, on the reverse strand, counting down.
ACCTGCTTTATTTGCAAATCAACTTCAACTGCTGCAAAAGTGCTACCCCAAGTCCTCCTTTCTATACCAGGACTAGTTGGTTTTGCATCCTGTTTATTGTCCCCATTCGTTTGATAATTGACAAAAGTTGTTAGTTAAATTAATTTCATCCTACAAAATTCAGCCATCAATCTCATTTGATTACACAATTAATAAAAACATCAAAGGCATGACTTGAGTAAAAGCTAGGTCTTGCTAGCTACAACTTAATCTAGCTCATCTCGAGGATGTGTGTTTTTTAAAAAAAGAAGAGGGGAATGACTGTAAATAATAAAATTTTGGGTTCAAAATCTTTTTAAAAAAAAAATTTCTAATTTAGCTTGTCATTCAAAAACACTTGATCAAGATATGGAATTCAATTATTGTATACAGTATAATGTTTGTAGACGTGTGGAAATCGCACGCTCAGGCTCAGTGAATGAATCATTAAAGGGAAATCAACTCCCAAACTTCCTTTCTTTTCCTCAGCCGTCCAATCCCCATTATAAGTAGCTTTGAATACTTAATTCATGTCAGCATCAGCCACCAAAGAACGCTTGTTAAAACCCTTGTAAATTTTGTAATTGCTTACCTACTCCGAGTGTGTGTATAGTAGCCAACTCTTATCTTATTAGCCATCAGGATATGACCCCCCTGTATATTTCTATGGCCTGGATTGACTTTTATGGCACGACAAAGTTTTCAACCTGAAAATAAATAAATAGTAATATTGCCAAGTCACTCATCATTTGACTTGTAGACTTTGCAATTTTTCAGCAATTTGGTGTTCTCTCCTCGTGGGTTGACATGGATAATTGACTTGTATTTATTAGCCCTCCTTGTTTCATCTTCTTGTAGCCTACCTTGCCTTAGTTTCCACAGCTGACAAGTACAACGAGACTGAAACACAGTGCATTTCCTGTACCTAAGGTCCTAAACGGCTACATTAAGTTTGTCCAAATTTTAACAGTTGAACTTTTTTTTTCTTTTTTCAAACATGTTTGAATTGCTATTTTTAGGAGTTTTTATATAAAAAAATATATATACTGTATTGATGTATGTAAAGTAAAAAGATGATTAAAAAATATGTTCACGAAAAATGTAAAAAATTTTCTACAGAAACCCCAATCCAATCAGAAGCTATCCTTGTGGTGTAGTTAAAATTGTGAACATTCCATAATTGTAGTAACTTATGATAAAAGAATTCAGTCATTGCCTATGAACAAAGTAAATTACCAAATTCTCATACTTTAACGTCGGTTATGATACTCTTAGTTGGACTAGCTTATGCGATGCGTGGACAAGATGACTACATAATCAATTACTACATCCAGAAATCAAACAATCAAATCAATTGTGAAAAAACAAGAAGCAACAATCAACTTAGTAGTCTTTTCGCCGGAACAAAAATACTAATTTAATGGTAACCCCCATTGTACTTGCAGTATATATGCCTGAGCTTCACATCTTCTTACTTTTTTCCCTTTTCATGGAGGTGTGGGAGGGGGGGTTGGAGAAGATTTTATCCTCGTGAACGATTTGTGATGTTTGATTTACGAAAATCCCAGATTACCTATTACCATTACTTGATATTATCCTTTTCTTGGTCGGATAAATAGAGGGAGGGAGATGAAAATTCAAAAGAGGGGAAAAAAGAAAATTCTTGAACCTACAAGAGACAGGGAAGATGATCCAAAAACATCACACAAGTTTATATTCTCTTTCTTGTGGAACTAATTCACATATTCTTATTTGGTCCCTATGCATTCCTTTACTCAGAGGATGTTCTTTTTCCATGACCATGACATCCTTATTACATCATTTGGTTTGAGAAACATCTTATTTATATTATAGCTAGCTATGCCAATCCCAATAGAAGAATTGGGGGGCTGGAATCAGGAGAGGGCTTACATCATGGAGGACCATATTGTGTTTTAGTTTCCGTGGAAGAATGATGGAGTTGAGAGATGGGTTGGATGGACCTACTCTTTCTTTTCTGTTGCTTTTCTTCCTTGGTCATAAATCATGATTGCTAAATAGAACAAGTCGCCATTGCTACAAAAACTTGTAATAGCTCCGCGCATGACACATGTTTTCTCTGCTTTCTTTGAATTTTGTGGTACATTTGTTTTCACTTATGATCATGATATGATCGGTCACTTTGTCTTCAAGTCTAACTTTAAATAAAGGTTAGCGGGAATATCCATTGAGGATATAAAACTCATTTCTTTTATTAGCACTAGACATGAGATAATATATATCTCCTTTTTTGTTAACAAGTGAAAAAAAAAAGTTGATTTAATTGTTTTGAAGGAAACCGGGCCAACTTTATTCAAAGTTGATAATAATGTTTCATTGCACAGGAGTAGGGGAAGGGGAAGTAGGGACTCCAATAGTTGCGTTGCAATCTTCACCTTGCTTGCTCCTTGTGATGATCCAATAGAAGATTACAATACACACATCTTAACAGGAATCATATCAATGGTACTCTTTAAACTTTTCATTTTATTTGTTTTAGCAATAAGGTCTTTAGGGGCTACCGATACAATTGTATGGTGACAATTCATGCTAAACCAAGTGCATAAAGAAGAGTGGCCTCTAATGGTTTAAAGATTCATGCATTTACAGAACTTTCGATGTAGCCAACTCCATTTTTAGGACTTCTTAGGAAGTTTAGAAATGCATTGATAATTCATGAATTGTCACAATTTGACTTCAAAGCTTCAGCTACGTGAATTTTCTGACTTGTCCAATTCTGTCCAATTCTGACTTCAAAGTTTGCATATTAAGAAATTACTTGGAATTAATTAAAATAAGACAGGTAGACGCAACTGAAGATAAATATAAGCACGAATAAATTTGTCAATCTGGAAAAAGGTAAGTGAAGTTTTTCCAGAACCCAAATTGTTCAACGATAAAATTTCGTAGAAACAAATCCTCATGATGCATTTATTCAAAAACATTAAAAATATCACCACCAAAAAAAAAGAATATTTTGGAAAAAATTAGTATATAATTTTTGCCTATTATAAGATCTTGGCGTCTACGTTTTCACGTCCAACTCAAAGGGGCGAGGAAGGTGAAACTGCTCCTGAGAATTCTTTATGCGGTCAGTCTATGTTGAGTTTGACATATTATGTCATGTGTTCTGACTACGAAAATAGGGTAGCAGCCTTATCTACCCAACAATATATATGCAGAAGGCAGGTTTGACTTGTATCCCAATTAATTTAGAACGAAAAAAAAAAGTGTATGTGCAACAGATTACCTAACTTGAATAATTTTATCATATATATTATCCTCATAAATTAGGCCAAGATTTTGAAGCATCAACATGCATATATAACAAATGGTACGCAGATGTTTCATAGGCTGACTTTGTTGTGATGTAAGAAACGAAGAACAATTACAACAACAAAAAAAAAAAAAAAAGGGACTCAATATAAGAACATTAGGCTTGGATGGCAGAAAGAAGTATATCAAATTAGGAGCTACCAAATTCATCACCTTTTTTTTTTTGGATATCCTAAAGGAATTTAGTTGGCGTAGTTCGAAGAACAATAATAGTGCTGCAAATTAATCGAACCATGCATCTATTTTAGGAGGATACGGGAACTAAAGGCAATAATCAAATGTTGAGATAAAATCATGTCTGCCATAGTGTTGTTTATTCTATCCTCAACTATGCATATAGAAATCCATTGAAGTCCAAATAGTATCCAAAATTTCGGCATTATCAAATAGATTAGATCCTTAATTAATAGATAATTAAAGCAGTGGTTAATACATGATGCTATGCTTCTTTTTTTGTTGAAAATGAATTTTAATTCGCCAATGACTCCAATAAATCATTTAAGTAAGCAAAAGTTTTGTTGAACTGCTTATAAAACCTAGGGTCCGTTATTGCTAACTAGTGGTTAAATATGAACAGATTCATCACTTTTGAAAAGAGTACTTTGCACGCTTGGTTGGAGTCAAAATAATTGTGTGTGTTTTTGAGAGGTTGAATTATCATTGACGTATCAAGTTAGGCCTCTTTGCTTGATCTCATTCGGCTGGATTTCCACCTAATCTTGAAAGGAATCAATTTTCTTTAGGTAATTAGTCAATGGCTTAATCCTTTTTGTAGGCATTAGGCATTGCTGCAGTCTAAAACCTTTAGACTTGCGTCGTTCGTCAAAAAAAATATATGTATATAAACGAAAGATTTGCTCAAGTTTTCAACGCAGATTAGCAAGACACGCAGGAGAAAAAAATTGGTGTCAAAAGAAATGATGACAGAGATGGTTTCCGATCAGATCAGCATCACGGATCTTAATCTTTCTTTGCTTGTCAACCCATAACAAAACATATTAACTGCTAGTGCACCTTTTCCCTCTGAGTTTACGCGCACATAAACTGACATTAATCCAACATTACTATTCTAAAAGGGAAAAAACAAAATTGGACACTCCACTGTTTAGGTAATTGTGAATGAATTGAATCCACTGTAATAGTTGTTAATAATGATGATTCTAACTGTTTGGATAATTTTTGGTCTCATATGGTATAGAGATAATGTTGACTCGTACTGTAACATGCAAATAATGAGTATAGCTGTTAAAGTACTCGTCTTTACACCGTTCGTGTGTTAACATAAAAGAATATGGAGCAACAAAGAAAGTTTTGTCAACTGTGAATGATGATCAGTGACAGTAAAGGAATAATCAATGTAGGAAAAAAAATAATTAGTAGACCTCTAGTAAAAGAACCGTTAGAATTAGAGTCGAGAGATGGATCAAGCTATTCGATACCTGAATCAAGTTTGGTTTGATGAGAGCTCTTTCGAGTTTGATTTGCTAGCTAATTAAACTAAATTTAAATAGTATTTTGTGTTTAATAAAGTTTCAAATTCAACTTGAACTTGGCTCGATTAGTATAAGAGGAAAATTTACATATTAAAAGTTCAAAACTGCTCGAGTTCAATTTAAATTTAGTTTCATAAAATTGCGTTTGAGTTGGATTCGAGAAGTAAACAAATCAAATTTGAACAAAATTGAAAACTCGTCAAAATAATCAATCAAACATGAATATAAAGACATTTGGTTTGTTTAGTCTCGTTTACGCCCATAATTAAAATCACACTCCGACTAAATATTGTCCTCTTGCTGTAGTTAAAAACAAAAAGATCGTATCTTTGGTAGAAATTTCCACAGAGCCAAATTGAGTACCATTGCACTTGCTGGACTAAATTTTTGGTAGGTCCTGAAGGCTGTTACCAGTGCCTCGTTCGTTGTGGGCTCTTGGGTTTTATATGCGGCAGCCACCACCCAATTATGAAAACTTTTCCTCTTGGATCAGCAGACTTGTTTCTCTAATTGAGCCAGATCAAATGGTACTGCACCATTCCTAATTGAGCCTGGGTCATTGGTACTACAACACAACCAACATGGCGTCTGTCTTTCTGCGACCAAAAATTTATGAAGGTACGGAGGTGGAGTCCAATTCTCGATGGGGTATCTAGTTGATTTTTTTTTTTGTAGACAAGATCATTCAATTTAATAAATCTGCAGTAATGACAGAAATATATCAAAATCAAATAAAATATAACATAAATATATATAGATCTGACGACAGAAAATATCAAAATTAAATCAAATATGACGCAAATGCATCTGAAATTAGTTGAAGTCCCAAGTTGAAGAGGGGTTAATTTTTGCTTAGATATCTAAAGAATGGCTAAACTGAAGCATGCAAGTTGGGATTACACTACTGTTTGTTTTTGGATCATACTTTGGATGAAGTCCGCCAAATTTTGTGTGGTGATTTCTCATTATTAGTTTTTCTCTATGTAATTAGGGCCTCCTTTTAAAAAAAAATAAAAATAAAAAAGAGTACCATTTCCGTAAAACTTCCAGTTGCCTAAATAATTAAGTCCTCAATACACCTTTCTCTTACAAACTTCAAGGGTTGAATGGACAAACTTGTTAGATTAAATTGAAGACTCTAATTTTTGGTGGTTGGAATATCCACAATTAAGGTCAAATTATAATCCGTTCATGGATCTTTTATTGGCAAAAATGCACTTTTCATCCTCATTGTTTGGAGTGTTGAACAATTTCATCCCTAAAGTTGAAGTCAAAACACATTTCATCCTTATAGTTTTATAATTTTGACGAATTTCGTCCTTAAAGTTTCGTGCAAACACATTCCATCCTCATAAATTCATAAATTTAACTAATTAAGAACAATTGATAGATTGCCAAGTAATTTGAATAGAATATTATCACTTGACCACAACATGCACATTAGTAAAATGCAAAAAAATATTGGATCAACAAAAACCTCAAAAATTGTTTTTTAATTCACTTTCTTATTAAAAAAAAACTAAAAAATTTTCAGCCCCCATTATTCTCTTCTTAATCACAAATTGAACAAAAAGATTGAGAGGAAACGAAGTCATCGAAAGAAATAACCCCATTATAGCCAATTGGATAAATCTTTCAAACAATTCCATTGCAACCAATTGAAGAAAAATATCAACGTGAAAGAAAGAATTGTTTAGATTGTTTTTTATTTGCAAACTTTTGTTTTGTTGATCATATACATGTTTTTTTAAATTGTCTATCGATCATCTAATCTATTTTTTTTATCTCACATATATTATATCACAAATTGAAAAAAATAATCTCTTACGCAAACACACTCATTATTATTTATATAATTTAATAAACAATCAAATTAAATATTAATAATACAATTATTAACAGGGCATGCTAGTCATGTGATAATACTCTGTCCAAATTGGTTAACAATCATTCAATTTTCCTCAATCGGTCAATTTTATGAAAATATGAGGATAAAATGTGTTTGCATGAAACTTTAGGGATGAAATTAGTCGAAATTATAGAACTACGAGGATGAAATGTATTTTGATTGAAACTTTAGGAATGAAATTATCCAATACTCCAAACATTGGGGATGAAAATTGCATTTTTTCCATCTTTTATTTGCTAGCCAAAAAGATTTATTTATTAAGAAAAAGCCAATAAAAAGAAAAGGAAGAAGAAGAAGTATCACAATCCATATGGCCTCATAAGTTATGGAATTCCTTTTCTTCTTCTTCTTCTTCTTCTTTTTTTTTTTTTTTTAAAAAAAAAAAAAGCGAATTGAATTCCTCTCTATAAACCAAAGGGATTGAATTTCTCTCACCGAATAAAACGATCTAGACTATCTTTTTATCATTATGTTTGTAAAAGATCTTGGGATCATTTCCTCTTTTTCCCCCTTTTCTTCTACCTATTATATAAAAAAAAAGTGGAGTTACTATAGTAGCTCCAATGATTGCCAAGTGGATCCCTCTCAATTTGACACATGGCCCATTCCTTTTTTTTTTCTTCATTTTGCTTTGTTTTTTCTTTTGTTCACTTTATTTCCTTTCTCCTTTTTGATTAAAGATAATTAAACAAATCCTCATGTACACTGCAGGTTTGTTATTTAGTTTCCACTTTGTACTCCATTTTTTCCCCTATCATCCTAATTAATCATTTATTCTATTTTTTCTCTATTTGATTAGTTGATGCATTTTCTTTCATTTTTGTCCATAATTAACTAAATGAATGATTTCATTATCGGAGATCAAGAATGGGTTTGATATTTCCTTTCTTCCATAGTCCAATAATTATGATTCATGATCTTCTACTTTTAATGTCTCTTTTTGGTATATACTATTTGATATTTTTTTTTTGTCATTTTTTGCGTCTTGATCAGCAACCTTTGCTTATTGCTTTTCTCATCTATTTCTTCTTCATCTGACTTTCTTTTCTGTCCAAAATAGGTATGTGATGCTGTGAATATTTTTCCCCAAATCTAAAGAAACATTTTTTTTAGTTTTTTATATTTTATTTATTCTGAAACTACTTTTTGATCCTTTTATTTTTGGAAAAGGCTGACAACAAGACGGGTGGTGATTACATGAAGAATTTTTAGGCTAACAATGAAAGAATTGTAACTACTTTTCCCTCATAAAATAAATAACACCATTATGCAATTCATTCTAATTCTAATTTTTTATTTATTAAAATTGTTATTTGATAATAGGGTGATAGTACTACAGTAGAGGAGAAAAAAATCTAATAAATGAAAATCCAAGGTAAACGATGATCAGGAAGAAAAAAATGATGCCTATTAAATTAAAAATTAACCAGAATCTCTTAATTTATGGATAGGTAATTATATTTTAATTTATATAAAGTTTATTAATTGTGAAAAGTGCTTATAAATTGGATAAGGTGGATGACGGGTAAAATAAATGTTGGGGCTAGCAATTTAGAATGTGAAGATAATATTTTATATCTCTTCATTCAACATTTTGAATGACTAGCTTGTATCCATAATAGGTAGTTTATTTTCATGGTTTTAATTTTAGCAAATGATAGCTTGGAAATAAAAGAAGTGCAAAATTAGATTTCAGAATCTTTTACTTAAACTGGTTCTACATGACTTTGTACTCTTATCCCTTTTTATTGCCCATAATGATAGATAATGTAATTAGAGTTTGAGATGATTGTTAGGCATAGAACTGGACATATCATTACTATTTGGCAAAAGAAGTTAATAATATTTTGTCGATTTGACTAGCTAAAACAATTGCAGTTTTCAAAGGAATGCATTTGGTGGTGGAAATTAGTATTGAGGCTTTTAGCTTAGAGTGTCACTCTACAAAATATTATTAGAAAATTCTATTTTGATTAAGAAGACATATTTGCAATCAAACAAATTGTTGGATTTGAATTTGCATATGTAGATTTACAAATATGGCAATTCACGTTTTTATTTAAACTCGTTATACGTATTCTATAACTATTTGGTTAGATAATGTTTTCATCTATTTGTAATGCTATTAGACATGATTTAAATGGACAGATTAACTCGCTATTTCTCTCAAAAAAGAAAGAAAAATATGTAAGTTTGTATTTTTTTTTATTGATGTTGAAGATAGTGACGGGTTTTTGTGGCTTTCTATATTTTTTCTAATTATTAAAATGTTAGAAACATTATGACTACTCTTTATTTAATTACAACTAAAACTATGTTGCTATTAAACCGATAATGCACTCATAATGGATTTGCTTTCTTTTCTTTTTTGGTATCATTACATACACATAATATTGGATAAAAATTCTTTTTCCAAATCACAATGAATTGGGGTTAACTTTATATATAAAATTTCTTTTCACAGTAAATTTTAATTATTTTTATAATTAATTTTTTTCCTATATTTCTATTCAATATGTACTAAAACATTTGTTACGATGTATTTAACTAATGTTCTAGAGGGCCTGGCTGTGCTTTGTACAGCTGAGGTACCTCTAGCTTTCATGATAGGAGGGGCCTTAACTCGGCTCGAGTCGAATTGCTATACTCCTTATCTTGATATGTTTTAACCACAAAATTGGACCATTTGGCTTGTCTATTAGCGATTGAGGCACAAAAATATCTCTGCCCTTTTCGGTTCTTTATTTCCCTATTCTGCTGCTACTATTATACCTTTCCTACCTTATCCTTTTTCCCAGTCATCTTCTTCATTTCCTTGAACCCCATGGCAACTCTCAATCTCTCTAACCTGACCAAAACCCTAAACCCCAGCTTCCAATCCCACCCCAAAACCCCGACTTTTCTGCAATCTCTCCCCAACCCATTTTCTTCTGTCTCCCCATCGTTTCTCCCACTCCAGAAATCCATCCAATTGTCAAGAATCCCGCTTGTAAAAGCAGCTTCTGATAATAATGACTTCTCTGCTAGGAGAAGCAACAGCAGCAGCAATGAGCCGAGAGAGACTATTATGCTACCTGGCTGTGACTATAATCATTGGTTGATTGTCATGGAGTTCCCGAAAGACCCTGCTCCTACTAGAGAACAGATGATTGATACTTATCTTGAAACTCTTGCCAAGGTTCTTGGCAGGTAACTCTATTTTTTTTCCTCTCTCTCGAATTTTTCCACCCTTTTAGTTTGGATTAGATCCTTTTTTTGGGGCCTGATAATGTTATAGCTTGTGTTTTTTTGGCATGGCTATCTTAAAAACAGCATTTGTGTGAGTTGGTGTTGACGGTTTCACCAATTTGGATGGGGGTGTTGTTTGTGCGGTTATTTGATTTTGTCTGGATGAACGGTTGAAATTGTGTGCTTTTGTGCAAATGGGATATTTGGAATGCTGAATGACCTCTAAGAATTGATGTGAAAGATTGAATCTTTGGTGAGAAAGTTTGAAGCTTCTTTTTGGTATTAAAGGGGAGGATTTTGAATTTAAACAATAGTCTTGTATTGCCTAGCTACATAGCTGAAATTTGTTTAGAGTTAGCTTGGTCTGAAGTTTGGCAAAGATCATAAATCAAGAAAGAAACATCGTATCCGTTAGGAAATAATGTACCTCGTTGGGCTTTAATCTGTATTTGGGGAAGGTTCTGGTGAATTAATCTAGACTGACTCTGCGTAGCATGTAGGACGTTATGTTATCTACGTATGTGATTGTTGTTCATGATAAAATTTTGGGAAAGACTATGACTTTAAATATGAAACAAGGGAAGGAAGGAGATGAATACTGTCTCTGTTGATTGAAGTGCAAGTTTGTTACCGATCTTTAGTTGTAGTCCAAATTAATTTCCCTTGCAAAGAAAGAGACCTTACATCTCCTTTTCTGTCAATTGATCTTGATCTGCAACATTGGAAAGAGCAAAATGTTCCTAAGTTCCTAACATCGTTTGGGGTTACTTATGTGAATGAATCAAGAAAATGTCTTGACGCATCACATCTAGGATGTTGTGGTAAAGATGCTACAAGAATACTATAATGAACATTTAAGTAGTTTCATCAATGTGGTTTTATGTGAAAAATTATGTTTATCTTTTGAAATTTCTCATATGTTGGGTCATCTCTCTGTTTGTCAGCATGGAAGAAGCAAAGAAGAATATGTATGCCTTCAGTACGACCACATACACTGGATTCCAGTGCACTGTAGATGAAGAAACATCTGAGAAATTCAAAGGTTATTATTGTGTGAGAATGTAAAATTTGAGTTTACAATGTTATTTTGCAGTGGTCATGATTTTTTTGGGGATAATTTCGGAAACCTCCCTCGAGATTTCTAACAATTTCACCTAGTATTCTTGAACTTTTCAATATTACACTTACCTCTCTTGGCCCTACAAAATGACCATAATAGCCTTAATATATTAATTTTTTTTCATGCAATTAAACAATCCACTCCTAATCTTGTTCATATGAATACATCACACAATAAGACATTTAATGAAAACCAAAATAGAATTCCCTTGTGGAATAATCGATTATGTCCTAAACAGAATTATAACACATTAAAAATTAATTTTAACTTTGCTTGGAGGATCTGGAGATGAATAGAAAAAGATGTAAATTGGGTTTACAAAGGATAGGGATGGTATTGGTACTCCAATATTGGAGGGATAGGATGTTGTATTGATGCGGTTGTTGAAATTTTTTGAGTTTAGCTATGCAAATTTTTTAAATTTCGATCGAGGCTTTAGAATTTAGGGATTGATGGTGGTAATGGTCATGATGATAATGGTACTAATTTGAGATGTGGTAATATGAAAGGTTTAAAACAGTAGATACAAGGGTTGACAATGAGTTTGAGATTTTGTGCATGTTTAATAGTTTTTAAATAATTTTACAAGGTTAAATGAACTTCACAATTTCATGAGGCATTTTGGGTTATTCATTCAAAAATTTGACCATTAAATAGTTTTTGTTACGAAAACGGTAAACTCAGGGAGGTATATGTAATTTTTCAAACCTCAAGGGAATTAGGTGAAATTGTTAAAAATCTCAAGGGAGGTTTCTGAAATTATTCCTTTTTGGTTGGGTGAGGATTTCATCATCTTGATGTACTTGTCATCTTCTATTTTCATATTTTGTAGGAATGCCAGGGGTTCTGTGGGTCCTTCCAGACTCTTATATAGATGTGAAGAACAAGGACTATGGAGGTCTGTTTTAGGAATAGCTGTTCTGCTTTAGTGATTCATTTTATTCCGGATGCAGCCTGAAGTTTTTATATTTTTGTTTTAGGTGACAAGTATGTAAATGGAGAGATAATACCTTGCCAGTACCCTACTTATCAGCCAAAGCAGTCTAATAGATCCAAGTACAAGAGCAAAGCATATGTGAGGCAAAGAGATGGTCCTCCACCTGAACGAAGAAGACCAAGACAAGGAGCTACTCCAGAATCTGCCTCACAATGAGCTCACTGTGAGTTTCAAATCTTCATCCTGGTTCTCCGTACGGACGTTTTTTTTTTTTGGTCTTCAATCAAGACGGTTGTGAATGTGCATTTTGTGTTTCTTTGCCTTCTCTGCTGAAGAAATATTTTGTTTTCGTAGTCTTTTTTTCTGATCAACTCAGTTAAAATGCTTTTTGATTGTTGTGTTAACTCTGCCTCCTTGCAGGTTGTTTTTCATTTTAGAGTTGTCTAGGAAATATTTATCAGAGAGACGCCCATAGTCAAAGGTTAGGAGCGCCTGCGAAAACCTCAAATTCTTGTTCACTGTGTTTCTTGGAGATGCCAAACTTGTAGTCTCATCATGAGTAAGAAGAATCAAGGTTGTATGAGCGTGTAATGAGCAACCGGCTCTCAGGTTCATTGATGAAATTGTTTGAGCTGATGTCGGATGCTAGCAGTTCCAATTTACTTTACTTGCTATCAAGTTATTATACACCCAATAGACAAATCTGATGTTTGTAGATGACTTTGCAATGGTGTGCCTTTTCATCCCTTGAGCAGAATACTTGAAGTCGCAAAACCACGTTATTTATCTGTTACATTTAGGGGAAGCCATAGATGGGCTGCCTCCACAAGGATATGTGCTTTGCAGACTTGTGACTCAAGGCTCTGCCTTCTACAATTGTTGCTACTTGATGCCACCTAGCAACTTATCAGCTGTTATTGCCATATATATAATCTGATTCTTCGCGCTGCAGGACAAACCAACTGCATGATGAAACGGTTTGTGAAGCTCTTTGAAGTCAATCCATTTGATCTGAATTAAGAGTTTTATATCTAACTTCGAGATGAAATACGTAAAATATGCTCCATCTGCTGTCAACAGTCAACTGTCTCAAATTATCATCCTTCCCCACTATTTAGAAGGTCGGTAGAGATTTCGATTTGATCCCTTCTTCATGGCTGCGTTTTCTTGAGCAGATTGTCAAAAAGAAGGGGTAGTAGTTTGTGTTTATGGGATTAGGCATGTAAACAGCCGACATTTCTCTCGATTTTCATCAAGCCAAATCCAAATGCTGCACATGCCCCTGGGCAGCAAAAACGAAAGATGCAACTGCTTGGCATGCTGATCACTGAACTGGCTTCAAATCCTCGGTCCCGAAGCCTCGCTGTAGCAATTCGGTCGCTTTTCCACGTGGACTCTTCACGTTATCCGTACTAAGATTGATGAAGCTGATGCCAACTTTATGAGACAAAAGACGTGCTTTCACGTGGAAGAGTCTGGGTGAAGCGACCGAATTGTGACCGCAGGGCTTTGCAACTGAGGATTTGAAGCCGAATTGTCAAACCGTTTTGCACGTTAGGTAAATAACTTATTTTGTAGAAACGATAATATGTGACCAAATTTCCAGCCAGCATCATTAATCAACTGATGCTGAACTGTAATTCCCCAAATTTCTTTTGAATGACCAGTTTTCAACCATTTTTTCTCCGACACTATCAGTAAAGTCTGGAAATTAGCCCTTCCAGCTTAACAAGAAGGTGGAATGTCATCATCTGAAATTGACATTTTCGTTTTGTCTTACAGATTTATAATAGCCAAATGCAAGTTGTGTACGAAATAAAGCTAGCTTTTCAATAATGTGACTTCTATATTCAATTTTTCCACTATTGACATGAACAACAACTAGTCCTTTCACGTTTGCTTTCCCCCCCTCTTGCCCCCATATTGTACGTGTGGATAAGAATCCAATGGCTAACATTCTAATTCTGTTTGAGATACACATCTTCAACAGGCCTCAGTAGTTTTGCAACTACCAAGAGTTGAAGTTCCTTTCATTCTTCTCTGATGGCTTTCTATGGCTTCAAGGGAGATGTCGATGAGTGTTACTGGACTCCTTATATGAGCAGTACTTGTGATTATGATGCTCTTCTTCCACCTCCAGCTTCATTAGCATATTCTTCATATGAGGTGAATGAGCCAAGATTATATTCTTACAATTTCTTTGATTCTTATGCCACTCAACCAGTACAGAACTACTCTGTGCATAGTTTTTCTGAACCGAGGCTTATCCAATATGAGCCACCTCCCTCCTATGGTGTTGATTCCTTTTATTCTCGGACAAATTACACAGTCTCTTACTCCACCTTAGAGTTTAACGAGCCTGAGTGGGATGAATATGATCCAACACCTTATGGTGGCGGCTATGATCAAACTCAAACCTATGGCAAACCTCTTCCTCCCTCAGATGCAATCTGTTATCCTCGTTCCACCCCACAACCAAATGGTGAATTGTTGGGCGGCTTTTCATATGCATCCATTCCTTCAGCTTATGGAGAAAAAGATGACCATTCAACGAAGCCTGATGATGGACGCAAGCCTACTGACACCAAAGAGCAAGAGCAAGAATCCCTTGATGGTGATGCAGATACTGTTACCGAGGGAACTGATGACAATGTTAAGGACGACGACGATCTTGGGAAACCTCTGGAGGAAAAACTTGGTGATGTTGATGGGAAATTGCCGGAGCGAGAACCCCGGGATTTTGATGAAATTCCTTCATCTGATTATGGAAGAAACGGTGGATATGGTCATGAATGGAACAAGCAAGTACCATATATTCCGTATGGTTCTGGTTTGGAATCTCTGGACCTTTGTGAAAGTATATTCGGTTATTGGCCCTGCTTAGCCAAAATCGAACGGCAGCAGAAATGTCCAGTTTGTGATGAAGCAAACAGAAATGACCCCTGGAAAAGCACAGCAGATTATCTTTTCGGAAGTCCCTATGGATATGGTGAGCAACAGGATGGAGGTAGTGGAAATTATTATGATAGAAGCGGAAGTTATTATCAGTATCAACATCAGTACCTACAGCAATGAGCATGGCAATCACAGAAGAGCAAGCAACTTCTTTTGATGGATATTGACATGTATTTAATTCTGATTCACTTATGTTTACAGAAGATCATATCATGCATGTTTCATCTATTTAATTGGAGGGCAGATTTTAACTAATTAGTTTGAAGACTTGTACGGATACAGTGCAAACTTTGATTTGAAAACTCCGCAGATTTAATTACAGATACAGGGATGCATCCACAAACACTCTGCGAGGAATGTCTGGAAGCGAACAGGTACAAGGACAACATAATTCAAGCGTCTCTCACAAGGAAACATGGAAGATTAAAAATGAAGAAAATCAATTAGAAGACAGATGAAAATATGGGGCGGCAATTTAATGCAGCCGACGGTAAGCAAAGAAGAAAAAGACCAACTTGAACAAGAAAAAAAGAATAGAAACTAAAATGAGGATAAAAGGATAAGATATCAAACAAGAAAAGGCAGCAACGGAATACATATATGCCTGGTAGAAACAGGAAAGCCTAGGTCAACAAACTCAAAGAAGAGGATAGAAACAATCCCGATTTTGTTAAGAAATTGGTACTGGACGAAATACAGCAAGTGTATCAACAAAATTATTTTATCAGAAAAGGAAGAAGAGGATAGAAACCTGAATGCAAAATTAAGTTGCAGCTAGTTGATGATGATTCGCTTCTGGAATCTGAATGTTGGCTTCTCTTTAGTAATTTTACAGTTTGACTTTTTTCAACTCTTTCCAAGAATTTGACTATCAGTCTTAAATTCCATATCTAGAGCCTAATCTTGTCAATCCAAAGTCCAAGCCCACACCTGAATTGGGATTCGAGATGCCTACGAGGTATAAAACCTGATTTGGCAAATTTATATGTCAAAAAAAAATATAACATGCTAAGATGCTAGAAAGAAAGACTATTAAAAATTTCACATGTGTTATTGTTTGGATTAATATTTTATATACTTTTAGTGTATATACTATCACCGTTAGATTATAACAATTAATTTTAATTAAAAATTAAAAATTAAAAATTTAAATATGTGTCATACATTCAACTCAATCGTATTAGTGATTACTAATATGATGATGTATATAAAATTAACTTTTACTGATAAATGTTTGTTGCTCCTACTTGGGCCACTTTCAGAGTTCCAACTTTGCCCATGATTTTTGAAAAGTTGCCCGTTGCTAAGGCCTAAGAGTCATTGGAACCCGATTTTCAACTTGATGGGGCCGAAGCGAGTTGGAAATCGCAGGCCTACATACATGGTGCAACTTGTTGGGCTCGTTGCAATCTCATGCAAAAATCAAATTGATTCGATCAAACTTGTCATTAGTTTAAACAATTCGACTTTGATCATAGAGAATTAATAATAAAAATTTAATACCATAAATACATCACTGAAAATCCATGACGCACCCCTAATGATAGCTCTAGAAAAAAAAAAAAAAAAAAGGACAACGGTGTGGAAGTACCTTGTTCTGATACTGTGATACGACAACAATCGTTAGAAAAATATAGAGAAAATTAATTACCCGTTTATCCTGTGAACTCAACTTTTTTTTTTTTTTTTTTATCAATTGTCATCCCTACTCCTACTCCTACTCTATCTACGGGAGAGGCTCAATTGAGCTTATGGGGATTGATAGGGACAGAATCACCACTGGATCAGACGGGTGCACTACGCACCCGTCTGGATTTGAAGCAGAGCCACAAGAGTGACATTTTGGTGGGAGACAAGGTCCCCACCAAAGCCTTAAGGGTCAAACCTTGCCCCAAAACCTGCCTTAAGGGCTTGGTGGTGGCCACCAACCCAAAAGCTGATGGTTTGTGAACTCAACTTGATGAAGTGACAGTCTGTTGTTCACTTCTTCCATAGAAAAGTATTTATCTTTTGTCATTTCAAGTGCAGAATAATTTTTAAATGGTTAAAATTTGGGAAGCTGATCACGGGCAACTAATTGGGTTCCACGATATGTAGATTCTGATTTGGCGGTTGATATATAATCTGAAGTTAACAATAGGTTTATCATGCACATCACAAAACAAATGAAATTTGAGCATGGCGGCTGAATATTTGTACCCATTCTGCGTCGAAAACATTAAAATAAGATGTTTACCAAGAATATATAGTGATTTAATAGATGTTGGAAAAGGAAATAATACAGAAAATGAGATAGAAGATCTTTTACGGAAAAAATATCTCATTGGGAGTGTTACCATAATAATATCAACGGGGTTACTGGCTGGCATTTCCACGCAATCATTATGTTGCCAACGTCTACTAGACAATTGCTTGCCAAGTTACTTAAAGCAAGTATTCATTTTTCAAAAATGGCTTTTAGAATTCGTGAAACTGCATGTTTTCAAAATTGAGTTAGTCAACCAATTGACATTTTCACCTATACTAGTGTCCTGATTATCCAAAAAAGTTCTATTGATCTGGCAATTTGAACTAGCTAAACTATTGAAGGTTTGTTTGTTTTTTTTTCACAAATTCTTGCGAGATATGCCTGGACAATCAGTGAAAAACAAAGAAAGCTGTAAAAGGTAATACTGATTCTAACTGCTGAATTCGTGTACTGGAGCTTAGCCCCAAATCTGCAACCCAAAAAAAAAGGCGCATTTAAAGGCAAAAAAAAAAAAAAAAAAAAGAGCGGCGAAAAGATTTCACTGATTCTTGCGTATACTCTTTTGTTTAGATAGCAATACAGATCAGCTGGGCAGCTTTTTTTTTTGCTTTGGTTGAGTTGTAGCTCTTTTTTAGCTTCGTTTTGTCTTTTTCAATAAAACGGCTATTTTACATTAAAAAAATTTCACTAAATTAGTCTCATCTAAGATTTTACGTCGCGCTATTCTGGCATATAGTCCTGTCAACTCTCATGTGAATGTGTCTATAAATCTTTAATATTTAATTTTGGGGATAATTTTAGAAACCTCGCTCAAGATTTTTGACAATTTCATTTAGTATCTTTGAGATTTTCAATATTATACTTAGCTCCTTTAATACTATAAAATGACCATAATAATCTTAAAATATTAATATTTTTCATGCGATTAAACGATCGGCTCCCAATCTTGTGCATATGAATGCATTTCACACAATGAGACACTAAATAGAAACAAAAACAAGATTCACTCGTGAAATAACCAATTATGTCCTAAATACAATTTTAATATATTACAAATTAATTTTAGCTTTCCTTGGAGGATTTGGAGATGAATAAAAAAAGATGCGTACTAAAGGTTTAAGAAGAATGAGGCTGGTGTTAGTACTCCAACATTTCAATGATAGGGTTTTATATTAATGTAGCTCGTGATTTTTTGTTTTGTTGAGATTGATGGTGCTAATTATTTTATTTTATTATTTCTTTATTTGTTTAGATTGAGGTTTTAGAATTTAGGGATTGGTGGTGGCGGTGACCATGGAGATAGTGGTACTGATTTACGATATAGGAATATGGATGGTTTAGAACAATAGACATTAGGGTTAAAAGTGGATTTGTGATGTTGTGCATGCTTCAATTTTTTTTTAGGAGCTTTATGAGAAAGTGAGATGAATTTCACAATTTCATGAGCGTATTCATTCAAAATTTTGACCATTGAATAGTTTTTATTACCAAAATAGTGACTTCAAGAGAGTTATGTGTAATTTTTAAGACCTCAAGGGAATTAAGTGAAATTGTCAAAAACCTCAAGGGTGGTTTCTTAAATTATCCCTTAATTTTGAGATAAATTTCAAAACAGTAGTCAAACAATGGGTGGGAGAGAGGAGAACGAGTCAAAGATGGGAAAGTTGCGGACAGGTAGGTGAAGACTCAAGGTACCTCGACAAAAGCACAAGACATTCCAATCAATGGTTGTACCATAATATCATTAGCTAGGCCTGGAAAGTCATGAGGAGGAAGAAAGTGGCTGTCTAGGTGCCACTATATTAAAGACAAATATACTGCTACAAAGTTTAAAAGGCGTCATTTCATTTGTTTATTGTCCTGTTCTTAGTCAGGAAGCCCGCGATTTCAGGAGGATTGTGGCCAATATTATGACCGCCATAGCAATTTTTATGTGCATTACTTTTTATCATGACAGTTTATTGGCAAAATAATCACAAGCATGCTTGGAAACCTTCTTGTCACTTTCAAGAAGGCGAGTCTGAGTTATCGAGAGCTTTATACACGTATGTATGCATCTACATACGTATATAACAATAACAGTCGTAATAATAATAATAATAATAATAATAAATTTTTAGGCTTCGTTTTAATGGAATAATAATAAATTATCACCAGATAATAATAATAGTAGTGAGAGTGACGTAGCACATTATTTGGTGACTTCTATTGGTATTAATTAGTATGTTGTTGTGTGGCGTATATGGTGTTCCTAATATTTTTCCAAAGCATGGGTCAATGAAGTGAACAAAATGAAATTCTTGTATATTTGTGCTTTCTTTAACACTTTTTATTTGGTCTTTTGCCTTCAATAACTTGTTCACGGAATTGTATAATTAACAAAATAAAATGCAGTAAACAGAATGAAATTCTTGTATACTTGTGATTTCATTAACTTTTTTTTTTTTCCGTTTTTGAAGTGAAAATTCCCTTTTTGCATCTAAACTCCATTATCCGTCAATAACTTGTCCACCGAATTGTATAATTAACAAAATAAAAACATACTTAGACAGAACAAAAGGCAGAAGAAAGATCCAAAGCAGCTCGAACCTCGTAGTTTCCGTCGTCGGATTCGCCAAAAGGGGACAAGGGATTATTCGTCAGCTTTGATCATGAAGATTCTGCTTCTTCTTTCTTCTCCCAGATTATTCACGTGACATGATTGTCACTTTCTTGCCTGTTACCATGCAGATGCAGCTGCATCCAAGTTTAGACGCAAGCAATTTGTCTAGCTTTTTAGCTGGGCATATATGCTTCAAACTTACAAAGCCTATCCCCCGACTCAAATGTCGGTTACAATGGAAACCTAAATTAAAATTTTGCTTATTGATTCTAAAAGAAAAAGCTAATTTTGAATCTATTGAAGAATTGAAAACCTAGACAATGCTTCTTTGTTTTTTTTTTTTTTTGGTGAACATAAATGAGACAAAAATTAGTATTTTCTTTCTTTTTCTTTATACAAAGTTTCAAATACTAATGGAATCATTCAAGCCTCCAAGATGTTGTAATTAGTTAATTAAGTGCGTAATAAAGCTACATTTTTTATTGTCAATTTTTTCTTTATAGGTTTTATTCATTACTCAAATTATTAATGTTTCCCTATGTGATGCACGAGATAATTTTTTTTTTGTTTTGGGGGGGGGGGTAAATTATATCAGTTCATCACCATAAATGAATAACTCTTATTTTTAATGTCACCCTTTCTATCTTTTTTGAAACATTGATGAAGTGTGATTATATATTCTTCATAATTGAATACAAAAAATACTAAGATTAATGATTAAGTTAATTGACTAATAATTGTTAAGAATTAAATTATGCTCCTCAAAATTAATGAGAGACATAACAAAAATCTTGTCCAAAATTAAACTTTCAAAAATATTATACTCCCTCCGTCCCATTGAAAGTGTCATGCTTTCCTTTTTGGTCTGTCCCAAAATTAATGTCACTTACTATAATTGGCAATAAAACTTTCCCTCATTTCCATCTCATGCCCTTAAATATACCAGATTTTTTTTAAGTTTTTGATGGGTCCCATAAAACTACAAGAGTTGCTCTAATATGCGTGAGTCTCACCGCAAATGCAAACAATGGCCGTGCAAGCTACTTTCTCAAAAAAATGGCTGGACACATTTGTAAAGTATGGGTCCCACACATCTTGTCATCCTTGCTTTTTCTTTCTGCCACTCAATGGAGTAATGCACGGAAGGGGTAGCGCTGGAATTTAGACCAAAATGCGACACTGTTGAAAAGAAGCTCAAGACCCGAAGTGCGACATTCATTTCGGGACGGAGGGAGTATAAACTATTGATCCTTATAAAACACAAAAATGGACATTGAGAATTAAAACTCAATTTGGTCAAAAGTTGCAAAGCAAAACTAACCAATTATTAGAAGCACGAAAAAGAGTGGTTGAGAATTTAACTTCAAAATTCAATATAAAAAGTTAATTAGAATTATTAACTCCAAGAGACATGAAAAGTAAATTGCCGAGAATTGAACCTATGTCTTTATTAAAATAAGAAACTAAAACTATAAATGTTGAAGACGCGACAAACTTAGTCGACAATTAAAGTACGACAATTATAAAAAGGAAACGTGTAAAATTAATTTCAAAGATACGACAAAGAATTCATTGAGAATTAAATATGTACTATTAATTCTTAGAGACACGATAACAAAGTCGTAGAGAGTTTACTCTCAATTTTACTAAAAATAAGAAGCCAAAAATAATTAATTATAAAAGACGCGGGGAAAAATGCAATTTAAAGTTAGACCATAACATTTTTCATAAAAATGAATTATTATTGTTAATTTTCAGATATATGACAAATAAGTTGTTGAGAATTAATGTTTATATTTATTAGAAATCGGTAAATAAAACAAGTTAATTATTAGAGAAACGGCAAACAAAGTCATTGAATTAGAAATCGATAAATAAAACAAGATAATTATTAGAGATACGACAAACAAAGTCATTGAATCAGAAACCGGTAAATAAAAAAAAGTTAATTATTAGAGATATGACAAACAAAATCGTTGAAAATTAAACCATGTAATTTATTTTGTAAAAGAGACCGCCACCAATTCAATTTCCACCATAATATTTGCAAAAAATAGAAATGCATACATAAAAGTCTTATTGGAGATAACAATTAGTCGATGAAAAAACCCTTGAGGACTTAAGCAAGACACTCAATTTGATGAGGAATACAACAAAAATTTGTTAAGAAATTTACTAGACCTATGTTAATAAAAGAAACCAATACCACTGATTGATAGATACAAAGAAAAGATTAATTGAAAACTAAACAACCATTAGGAATACTATTTTAGAAAGATTTGAATAGGAGTTTATTTGGATGATTTATTTGAGATAATTACTGTAGCACTTTTTGTGATGTGATGTATGTGAGATGAAAAAGGTGATTGGGAAGATAAAAAAGTGATTGGAATTTGTGAAATAAATTATTTTATTTGAAATCATCTTAATCCAAACATGTAATAATTTTCAAGACAAGAAATTTTTTGTTTGAAAATTAAACCACAAAATTATATTCCAAGAAAGAATGCCAACTATTAATTGTGGTAGACATGACAAATAAGTAATTGAGAACTATGTCCAAATTTTTTTTGTTGGAAATAAAATTTACAACTATTAATTTGCGGAGATAGGGAACAAATCCTTGAAAATTAAATCACAACATTTATTTGAAAAAAATGAGTACCTTATTTTATTACTCACGATTCTAGCCCCAAAATAGAAATACTTTTGAAACCTTTAATAATTATGCAAATCTAACTAAGAGACTTAAAAGCTTGGCAAATATTAATATCTCAACAGTTAACGACGAAAATTAAAGAAATAAACATAGTATATAAGTGGCCCGTTCAATTCACACCGTAAACCCTGTTAGAGTCCACTCTTTTGCCTTCCTACTTCATATAGTCTAAAGCCAAGTTTTTTATCCTACTTTCCTCACCCATGGCCACATTTCGCAAAAACCACCTCACGCCATACCTGACATCTGAACTTCTTCTGCACCTCTTTCTTCTTCTTCCTCTTGCATCAGGGTCAATCCATGAGCTCCTCGTCAGCCAAGGCTTGCCGGCCGGACTTTTCCCTAAAGATGTAGTAAAATCATATGATCTTGATGAAGATGGGCTTCTTCAGGTTTACTTGGACAAGCCATGTGTGGCCAAGTTTGAGACCAGGGTTTTCTTTGACAGCGTGGTTAGAGCTAATCTTACCTACGGTGGACTTACCGGGGTGGAGGGTTTGTCTCAACAAGAGCTGTTTTTGTGGTTGCCTGTGAAAGATATCATAGTTTACGATCCTTCTTCCGGCCTCATTCTCTTTGATATTGGCTTGGCTCACAGACAGATGTCCCTTTCTCTCTTTGAAGAGCCTCCTGTTTGCAATCCTCAAAGTAATGTTTTCTCTTAATCCCATTCTTCAGTTTTTCTTACCTTCATCTATATCGTAGTAAATTTTTGTTTTTATTCTTCTGAAATTCTCTAGCCTCTCTGATTATCTTTTCTATCTTTTTTTTTTCTAGAAGCGAAAAATAAAGAAGAAGAAGAAGAAGATTGCAAATATTAGGCTGTTTATGGTTCTCTGATGAAATTGGAATTTATGCTGCATTTACGTTTAGAAAATAGATTCCAATTTCCTTTAAATTCTGATAGAGAAGCAAAATGCTTTTTTTTTTTTTTTTAATTTTGTGGAAATGAGTAGTATAATGCATCAATTTAATATTGTTTAATTTTGTAAATTTGATTTGAAATGCAGATGAGGTGCAGGAGAAGATTGATGGCGAGAAGGGATTAATTCAAGTTCAGAGATAGAGGACTAATTAATTGCTCAACTTCAGCCATAATTTTGATATGATCTGATCTTGGTGTTGCATCTGTGTTTGTGAAACTGAAGAAAAGAATGACTGGGATTGTCATGTAGATGGCTATAGAAATGTAAAAAGAACTGACTAAGAAATGACTGAAGTTTGAGCCTTGCAATGCTTTGCAACCGCTTCCCAAACTCGATATCTTGAAGGGTCTCATTAGAGCTTATCAGTTATCATATTCTGTTCTCAGAGTTTTTTTTTTATTTCTGCATTTGGATTCGATCGCCACTGAAAGCCAAAAAAAAAATGAAACAAATCGTCATTGTCATAGAAGAATGAACCCCTTAGCAGCAGGTCCCCCCTATAGGTACATTTGTCCCACATCGGGGTTGGGGTTGGGTTTGGGTTGGGATATAAGTCCCTGGGATTGCCTCAAGAGTTGCCGGCTTTTGAGGTTAATTCTGGGATTAGGTTTATAAAACAACAAAAGTCTGATTCAGGCTGTTGAAAAAAGACAAATTGCCTCAGGGTTGAAAGGGTATTGGGTGGTAGTATCCCACTTAGCAGCAGGTCCCCCCTATAGGTACATTTGTCCCACATCGGGGTTGGGGTTGGGTTTGAGTTGGGATATAAGTCCCTGGGATTGCCTCAAGAGTTGCCGGCTTTTGAGGTTAATTCTGGGATTAGGTTTATAAAACAACAAAAGTCTGATTCAGGCTCTTGAAAAATAGAAGAATGAACCCCTAAAGCAAAACAGTGACGTAAGTGTTTGTTTTAGTGTGCAACAAACTATGCCAAACGAAATATATTCAAGGTCTTAGCTCTCAAATGATTTACAGCAATTGACCATTTCAAAGAAATTAAGATAAATTGTACACCTAAAAGACATTTCTAGTTACCAATTCGGATCGAATTTTTGTAGGTCACAAGATCCAAACAATTTTAAATACTCAATGTTGAATTATGAACAGTATCTGCACCGTGAATTGTTTAACAGGCCTCAGTTGGTTGTTTGGAAACACATAACCAGTCATGTGTATGTACACATGACTGGTGGATACTGCCACCTTTGTGAGACAACCATTTTATCCGATGACAATTGCCTCGGCCGAACGAAGGACAGCTTCAAGAATTGTCAGAAAAATGATTGGTGAAGGCACAGATATAACAGTCCTGAACAAGAAACAGAGCTGTCCCAGACCACTGACACATTATAGTCTTCTCTCCTGGATGCCCTTTTGAAATGGTTGGCAAATGGTATAATTTATTTGCATGACAATATTATAGCTTTAGGAACGGCATTGTGGGTCCAAGGATTATTTTTCTTCTTAAGCTTTTGGCAGACCAACGGCTGTGAATTCATGTGTTTGTTTCTGTGCTTGGATTTTTATATCTTTATGACCTAGTGCCAGCTTTGGGTCCAGAGATGTGGTTAGAAAATTATGATTGAAAGTGAAAGTATCAGTTGAAATGTTTAATTTGGGTATTTTAGAAGGAATATTTGAATGCATGTATTAGGTGGTGAGGTCAATGTTGGTTCAGCTTTCTTAAGACTAAATGATTTCAAGTTTCTTCGACTAATTGCCAGACATGAAGGTTCACCCCCGAGTTCCTATACAAGTCCAATTGAACTCCTCCTCCCCATAATAGGGATGCAGGCAAATCAAACCTGTTGCGAGTAGCTTGTCAGGATCAAAAGTTTGGATCGAACTCGATTTGATCGAATTCGAGCTCAAGCTCGAGGTTGAGTTACTCACTTTGTGTAACGAGTCGAGTTCGAGCATCAGTAATAACTACTCGAATGCTCGACGAACTTAATCGAGTATCTATATTATTTATATATTATATATTTTAATTATGAAATGGCTATTATGAGCCCGTATTTTAATAAATTTGCATGAAGTAATGTTCAGTGAAAATAGTGATGAATGGCAAAATGGTAATCTGATAAATCTAAAATGTAAAAAATTTTTAAAAAAAAGAAAAGAAAAACTCGAGCTAGAGCTCAATAAGGCTTGCAGTTTACTCGAGTTCAAACGAGTCGAGTTTGAGCTTAATTTCTATTATGTCAAGTCAAGTTCAATCTCAAATTTATATACTTGTTCGAACTCGAGTGGCGCTGATAGTAATCGAGTTCGAGTTCGAGTTCAAGCATGGTGCTACTCAATCTCGACTCGGTTCAATAGCATCCCTACCCCATAGGATATGAGTAATGTAGATTGTTATCATTAGAAAAAAAAAAAAGAAGACTAATTAGAAGGCTCGTGATTGATTATACCCCTTACGCCTACACCCACCCCCTCTCCCCCAAAAAAAAAAAAATTGATTTCATTACTGATGGGTTAAATAAAATAAAACTTACATTGTTGATCGCTGGTCTAATCATATTGCAAAGGTTAAAAGAAAAGCAAGATATTTTAGCACAACCTGTTTACATTACTTGTGGAACTATTTGTTACGTGATGCTTCATCAACCATGAAATGCAAAGCAAGTGGTCTTTGAGTAGAAAGAGAGTGAAATCTGATGAAGGTATGATTTATGATTGTTTAAATTGGTTTGGTTGTTATTGATTTGTTTAATTTTTTTTTTTAAGGGAAGAATTGGAGAAGAGAGGGACCGGCATAGCAACCCATATGGTTCCCAATTGCAGCAAGCCCATCATTACAATCCCACTAAATCGCATTGGTCCATAACCCGTCTACAAGTACCATAGTCCAGACCTGCTTTTATTAGGAGTCGTTCCAAGGACATGGAACTAATTTATTTATTTATTTATTTTTTGAATAATCTACATTATTTCTATCCTATGGGAGAGATAGCGCGTCTGAATTATTTAGGGTGACAAAATTAAAACAAGAGACTAACCTGAAAAAAAATAATAATAAAATTGGAGATGACTGAATGAGGATTAGCTTCATTGTATTCAATTCCTAGCAGGATATATGATTAAATCTCATAATATTACGAAAGGAAACTATGTGCAAAAAATGCCAAAAAAAAAAAGAAAAGAGAAGTGATTATATCTTTTAAAGTCATGATCTGTTATTTTACTGAATCTCACTGATTATTTATTGTTCAGATCTCACAGGTAACATCAATAGATGAAATCTAATTAATGAAAGAGAAATTAATCATCGATCCTAACCTGAAAAAACAATTTAAAAAAAAAACTACAAGAATCGGGGAGGCAAAGAGAATTTAATAGACAAAATTTCTTCTGCAAATCTACTACGAGTCGACACTTTGTGAATCATCTCATCTTCTACCTTTGGTGCCTATGCTTCTAAAACCTCTACAAACTTAGTACCAATAAAGGCTTCAGTCTAGACTCTCAGCCGTGATGTTTCTGATTGTTTCTTGTTACACGGATATAACAAAAAATCGCAACAGCCAAAGAAATAGCAAATCCACCAAGGATCATGTCTCCACCAGCCACAGATTTGTCGAAAAAATGGTGTCTGCTTCTTATATGCGTGATCGCAGGATATTCATTTGATCCCGGGTTCATTCTACCACCTGATGGAGCTGGAGCTGGAGCTGGAGATGGAGAATGAGGAGGAGAAGGAATAGGAGCTGCGATGTTTGGAAAGGCTCCTACTCTTCTGGTGCCGTGCGCATATCCGATAAAGATGCATAGCTCAGATAACACAAGAGAAACAAGAAGAAGCCTAGCCATGAGAGGTCATGCATGCGCAGAAGAATGTTTTCTTAGTTCACTGAATCAATGAGTAGATTTATATGCATGGTAGACGAAACAGGAAAAAATTCCTGAGCGTGCCTTTGTTTGGAATATTTTAAGAGAAAGTAGGTGAAGCTTCAGTGACTTCGAACTTTAAAACTTACATAATGATTTCAGATTTCCATTTGGAATGGGCTGTATCTTTGGATCTTATGGTGGTAATTTACCAAGGGAGGTGTGGTTTGGGGAAGTTCGTTCTGGGATATTGAGATTCATTGGATCTTCCTTGAACACTCCTGGATGGAGGACTGGTCAGAAATAGAATAATGCGAGGTTAAACACAACTGCCTTTTGACCCGCAAGTTCCAAGATTGCCCATATAATGAAGAATTATTCTGTGCAAGGAAACTAAGAGCCCGTTTGGATTGCTATTTTCGTAGAATTTTTGTAGAAAAATGTACTGTAATGATTTGATATACATGAGGTTAAAAGTTGATTACAAAATGTGTTTACAGAAAACGTAAAAAATTTTTTGGGAAAAATAGCGATCCAATTTCATGATTTCTTCTGTGATTGTTAAACATTCTCGTGGACTTGAATTCATAGGCTCTGGCATTTGCTTTTAGCCTGGTTAGCAGTTTAGCCACGGAAATGTTGGATCAAAGACAAACTTGATTTAAGTTTCTTACCATAATTTATTGTATGGATTACGTGAATATTAGATTTGACTATGGTGAAAAAAAAAATCAGATCAAATAATGAGACAATATTTAAAATTAATCATGGTAAGACTGTATGTTCTTCCTATGCCGATGCAGAGATATATATGTTTACATATTCTCTACTTGGATTGTGGAGTTCGTGGATTTGCATGCCCAGCTTTAACTTCGTCAACCCTCTCTTCAAGAATTGCAAAGATGGTGATGTTTTGTCAACTCTTAAATTCCTTGAAATAAATCAATGTCATTCGACTTGATAAATCCTGTCACCACCACCACCACCAAAGAATTAAGGATATGAAAACTGAAAACTGAAGGTATTCACATACAATGACACCAAAAATCTTACTCTAATTTTACACTGTAGCATATGGAGAAATGCTCATGATCCATGCCAAAGCCCCCACCATCTCTATGTGGTTTTCTTTCTCCCCAAAAAATGCTCAGGAAGTGCAGGTAAAAGGGCAAATGTCATGTCCTCTATGCAGTTGACACAATCTCCAGTCCTAAATAATCAAACCAATCTTTAGAGATGACCATCAAGTGGAAGCTGGTAAATGGTAATAACCTATCATAAGCAAGAAATTTCTGCCTTGCAGGTTAGTTTTTCTTGTTTATGTCTACTGTCATATACAATTGCTCCTTCTTGGTCATGAAATCAGGGAAACCATAAGCAACCGCATTGACCAAAGATAAATGTGCAGCCATAAAATTCATGCTGCGGTCGTGGAGTACAAAGATAAATGTGCGCTGCAGCTCTGTGGCTGAAACCATCTCATGTGCGTCCAAGTCTGTCGCAGAGTCTCTAAGTCCTGCAATCCTTTCTAGGATGTAGAATTAGTGTTTTTTTTTTCACCATCAAGATAGAAAAGGAATCAATTAACTACATAGCTACACACACAATAGAACCAAGGAAAATATCATACGTCATTTAATTTGGATCAGGTTGATCCTTTCATGTTTATCCCACTTATACAGAACATTTTCTGCGGGAGTGAGAAAATGGCAAAAGAAGGGAGAAATGGGAAACCTTTTCGCAGTACCAGTTTGTTGGCATCCATTAAAGGTCTACAATCCATTGAGAGGTTCATCCCAAGCATGAGGCAGAGAAACTGAGAAACAGATGTATACAATTATCGATTTAGCCTAACCAAATCTCTTCTTGTGTTTTTGTATACTTCAAAGTTCTCTGCTTATAAAGTTTCATAATTCAATAACTATCTCGGGAAGCACTCGAATCGTTACAATTATCCATCTTTCATTTAGGTTAAAAGCAATTACATGATTTTTGGACTGAAGCTCCAATGAGCACTTAAAATATTCCAGATAGGAAGCAGAAAACAGAATTAAAACCCTGCGTTGTTTTGGAACTTCATCTTGGGATATTTGAAGATCATTCTAATTTGATATTAACTGGTTGCAAGACAAACATGCAACTGAGGGCTCACACAATGATCACTGTGACTGTATTATATGCGTCTGGTGGTCTCTAGTAAGAAATTTTTGATTTGGTCTACTTCAACACATCCATCATGAATTGCCTGAAATTCAGAAGAAAAGAATGAGATCGATACTCTGGCCATAGGTAGCTAAGAATTCCAATGCGAAAAACACTCTAAAAGACTGATGTCTTTCTTTGGTGACATTAGCACAGTAGTCCTGGTGAAGACTTAACCTGTTTGATTCGCATTCCAAATTCTAGAGGAAGAGTTTGAACTTTTAAGCGGCTGAAATGAGAATTAATATGTACCTCGACGCAAGAAGTAACACAAAGTGCTCCTTTGACCGTAGTAACACTAACATCTTTGGGATCATATCCAATGACACTAATGGCCTCCATCAATTTAGTAAATCCTCCAATTTTCTTCTGGAAAACTACTTGAATCCAGAGCTTGGCTCCATTAAGGCGAGTAACCTTAACTTCTGTCTGTTGCCGGCAAGAAATACAGCGATAAAGTAGGTAAAATACGGGAAAAAAGTTTTGCAATCTTCAAAACGATTATATTATATTGCTACTAAGATCCGTTAAGGTGTTAATAAGGTGGTACCTCAATTCCCCAGTTCTTCATTTCTTTTGCAGGATCAGTAACGTATTTATTTTGGCTTTCCAAGTCCTCTTTAAGAGTTATGTCCATCTGACAAAGTTGGTCACTAAGATCTCTCACCGTATTCTGTAGCTCCTCGATGTAATCTATTGCATCAGTTATTATCGTAGCCTTGTTCATCTGCACAAAGCATACAAGTTTGAGTCAGGTAACTGGTCAATGAATTTGCATCCAGAAAATCAATCTGGTGGAAATCATGTTCCAGCTCAAACTTCTGTACCTATCCATATATGAGATCATATCTGGATAGGTTACAGAAACAATTATATTTCAAAGAAATTAAAAGGGTTTTCGGATGATTGCATTGGTGATGTTTGGGACTAGTGAGCGTAGCTCGAGCAGCCTATCACTGAGTTTCCGCCGCCGCTTCCTTTCTGCCTCAAGGTTCTTTGATTTAAACTCCTTGTGCTCATCCTCGCACTCATTTCCTTCTTCAGATGCGCAATAATCATCGTAGGCAGAGTCGCCAAGTCCTGCCATCACTTTGAGTAAAATTATATGGACACTAATATGAATGACTTTTTAAGTTATTGAGTTACAAGGAAAAAACGCAGCTGAGAAAAGTGTGTTTATATAACTAGCAGTCACACTGGTAGGGGAGAGAGAAGGGGAAGAGGGAATCTTTTAGTTAGAGTTTGTTGGGCATCCTTCCATGGTCTAACATGATCAAATGCGATTGAGGTGTAAGAGTTGCTCATTTTAGGCATGACTGAGAGAGATTGTGCACTACTCAGAGCCAGCAGTGTAGAGTGCTTACAATTTGACTGGAAAATGTTGCAGCAATAATTGGACACCGCCAGTTTTCTGATTCCTTGTGCTATTGGACCAGGTTAACCACTTGATCAGAATGTTTAACTCTCACATTTTGTCAAGTACGGACCAAGTGCTTATCTTTTCCTATTGAATTTTTAGAGAGAAGTTAGTTTGTTACCATCTCAATTATTTGGAAAATCGACAATTATAAAGAGTTGCAAGACTAGTGCTAGCTAGATACAAGCCTATAACAGAAAATACGTAGGGAAAAGTGGACACTAAAATATTTTCGTATGCATTGCGCTGTACCGCTGCAAGATGAGCTGCAAAATCTGTTTCTCATAAAGTGCTCCTACTCACACTGCCAACATTAGTAGAGGAGAGAGAAGGGGGCAAAAAGATATAGCATATGAAATGTTTTAATAAAAGTGCCTTATTTGTCTGATGATTTAAGTTAACGGTTCCATCGACAATTTTTTCGTGTTTAAATAGTTGAATCGTTGAGTTGTTGTTTGATCAACGGGTTTATTATCTGTCCAATTTAAATTAAAAATCGGCCCAACTAAGTGTCCGATTCATCAATTTGAACGGTTGAACAGACAGGGGAACTGACAAGCGTAACAACAACGGCCAAACTCATCCCAAGGATGATAATGCTACTTAGCAGGTAAATTTGATTAAGGAAACCATTGTGAGCTATAAAAAAAAAAGAGTATTTAGTGAAATTACAGTTGAACCAAATTACAAAAACATTACACTAAACAAAATTCAACACCTCACGAATTACCAAATTGCTCTAAAATAGATGAAACTTGTAGTAAGATAGATAAAGCCTGCCACTAGCATCCAATTAATGCTACTTGCACCCAAAAGCCCTCAAATATAGGGATTGCATCCAATAAAAGTTTCAAATAAGCAGATGGATTTATTTAGAGAAAGATAGCCTAAGATCCATATACATATGCATGTAAGGAAGTAAGAAGAGCAATTTATCTGGATGACCCCTGAACTTTTGGAATCGTTAATTTTTGGCCATCGAACTATCTAAGGTTTAGATTTCGACCCTTTTCGTTAGATTTGATTGTTAACTATGCCTCTTTCTTTTGTCTCGTAAATCGTGTGAGCACTCAGATCTATCATATTTAACAATTAAATCTAACGGAGTGGTTCGAAATCCAAATTTTAGATAGTTCAGTGGTTAAAACCAGACTTTTAATAATTCAATGGTCAAACTTCACGGTTCCATCCAGATAATTTGCTCAAATAAGAAAACATATGTGCATGTACATTGAAGCAAAAATTTTACATGCATATGCAAATAAAGAGAAAAGCAAATCACTTGTACAGAAATACAAATGAGAGTGGTGAAGATATACGCTCAAGATTGTGGACTTATTTTGGCTTGTTTAAATACACCTTGGGCAAAGGATGTTAGTTTGGAACTTGATAAATGGTATAAATTAGTTTCTTTTGTTTTTTTTTTTTTGAGTATTGTGGAACATTACATTTCGTTTCCTTTCCTTTCCCTTCATCAGTTGTATTAGATAACTTTTTAGTTAAATTTAGCATACAAAATTTATTATGAGCTCCGGAGAGTTAATTTTGGAATTATAGATTCGGAGCTCCACCTTGGGAAGGTATAAGAAGTTTATTGAAATTTAGAAGATTGTGAGCTCCACTTTTCGTTCTAAAAAATGATTTGTATTTAACCCAAGCGACGGCCGTTTAGAAGTAGTTAACTCTG
The DNA here is from genome assembly GCF_036785885.1 of Coffea arabica. Lineage (NCBI taxonomy): Eukaryota > Viridiplantae > Streptophyta > Magnoliopsida > Gentianales > Rubiaceae > Coffea > Coffea arabica. The sequence goes on along the minus strand of NC_092313.1, from coordinate 10,205,726 downwards.
AGTTTCGGTAAATAGTAGGCTTCGCTTCTCTTCGCATGATTTCTCATTTCCATCCTCCAAAACCCGCCACAAAAGCCACCAATGTCGTTCCCCTTCTGCCTCCTCCGCCGTGTTTACTCCACTGCTGTGGCCAACCCCTCAAGTGCCTCCGTCAAGGCCATCTCTGAAGATCTGTTCAAAGAGCGTAACCTCAAAAGACTCGTGGAAAAGTTCAAGCAACACTCCAACTCGGACCGCTTTCGGACGAAAATCGGCGTCTATGAGAACACAGTTCGACGCTTGGCCTCTGCCAAACACTACAAGTGGATCGAAGAGATTCTCGAGTACCAGAAACAGTTCAAGATCGACCTCTCTAAAGAAGGGTTTTCGGTTCGGCTTATGTGTTTGTATGGGAAATCGGGCATGTTTGAGCATGCCCAGAAGGTGTTCGACGCAATGCCTGAATGGAATTGCGAAAGAACTGTGAGATCCGTGAATGCCCTTTTGGGAGCTTGTGTTAATTCGGGAAAGTTTGATGAAATTGATGGGTTGTTTAAGGAGTTACCAGAGAAGTTGAAAGTTAAGCCGGACACGGTTTCATATAATACAGTGATCAAAGGGTTGTCTGAGATGGGTGCGCTGGATAAGAGCATTTCGATGGTTGATGAGATGGAAAAGAATGGGTTAAAGCCTGACTTGATTACCTTTAACACGATTCTTGATGCATTGTACTCAAACAGTAAGTTTGATGATGGTGAAAAAATGTGGAGTCGAATGGTGTCAAATAATGTGGTTCCAGATATTAGGACATACAATGCACGGCTTACTGGATTGGTTAGTCAGGGTAGGATTGTAGAGGCCGTTGACTTGTTTGGCCAATTAGGAATTAAGGAAATAAAGGTAGATGTTTTTAGCTATTGTGCCTTGCTTAACGGTTACTGTAAAGAAGGCAATTTAGAGGAGGTGAAGAGGTGGTACAGGGAGCTCGTTGCTAATGAGTGTGTTCCAAATAAAGTAGTATACTGGACTGTCGTTTCATTTGCTTGTGAGAAGGGTGACTATGATTGGGCTTTTCAGCTTTGCCAGGATATTTTCAAGAGGAAGTGTATTGTTGACATAATCTTGTTGCAGAGAGTTGTGGACGGTTTGGTAAAGGAATCAAAGATAGCTAAGGCTAAGCAGGTTGTGCAAATGGGAAAGTCGAATGGTTTCAAGCAATACATGCTGAAATTGCCATCAGAGGAGTAGAGCGGTAGTGAAGGTTCGCTTGTTGGCTGTCCGTGCCTTTATTCTGTTTTGCTGGCTGAACAATGTCATGTCATGGCAGTCGAAGGAATGTTGGCAGTATTGTTTCACAAGTCTGAAGCTTTACTAATATGCTACAACCTATGTTTGTTTGCATCTGTAAAAGACTCTTAGTTCCAATAGACCAGTTTTCTTGCTTCTTTTCCTTTCTTAACGATGGACTTCTGCAGAAGGTAACAGTCGGATTGAGGACTAAAAGGAACTCATTTCTGATACAATTATCTAGAGAATTATGCAATGACTGATCTTGTCAGTTTATAGTTGCTTGATCTTTTTTAGATTCTCCATGAGGACTGATTTTACATCATGTCATGCAATCATTCAATTGATTAAAGAATTTCATGAAATAAAAAGGAAACTATGTCATGTAATCACTCAATTGATTCAAGTACTTTCAAAAGGAAAACTAACTATACATTACAATGTTGAGAAATGTGATTTTCAGATGGTTGCTATTGTTGTTAAGTTGCATGCTTATGGTGTACATTTCTGTTTACCCTTCATTGTGCTGCATTGAAGTACTATATTATGCATTTTAGAGGAAATTGTGGAATGAATAAAAGGATTTAAGTTTTTCTTATTTCACTAATTGTCGGTTTAAATCCGAGATGTATTTATTTTTGTGTTGATTGGTACTTTATACATTATAAAATCCATGGTTTTTAAGGAACTTGACACTCACGAAGTTGTGCTGTTTCAACCTGTTACTTTAGGATGCTTCTGAAGCTAATGATTTGTAGGTGCATTATATGCAACAAGGTCACAGTCACTGCTGCCTCCTTGGAGTTAATACTGTGTTCTTGACCACTTGCTTGTGTATAACTCATCAAAATTGCGGGTAATTTTTCTTGCTCAAGTTTTGTAAGGTGTGAAGAAAATGGAAGTAGGAAAGATATTGTAACACATTATTCAATTTGGGTAAATTAAATCATCAAATTTTGTGAAATGATGGTGGTGTTGTTGGAGGTACTCTTGAGTTGTTAGCACTTCCAGTTCAGATCTTGGGCAATGTTCCTGTTATTGGATGTGTTCCAAGATCTGCGTGTTTCACAAAAACAAAAGGTCTGATTAGCACAGCGAAGGAAAATGGTTCAATTTTCCAGAAGCGCAGTGGAAGAAGGGTCATTGGTGTAACCAGTCATTTCATGTTGAATATAACTACATTGGTAGGACATTAAAGCAACCAAACGATTTCTGATTCTGTGTTTGGCTGTTCAAATGTTGTGTTGAAGCTGCATAAGTGACATTTCTGAAATAATCTACAAGAAATGACCATATTCCTGGCTTTTACTTTTGACAATTTAGAATTATCCATTGTGTTAATGGCCTTGGAGCAAAGTGGAACCGGAAGCTCAGAAGTTAACCAGTGCTTCCTGCAACAGAGATACATCTCTTTGCTTTTCAGGACACAGGATTTGATATTACTGTTGTGTAGGTAAGGTATTCACAAGGTCATGATTGTGACCTTAAATATGTAATGGGTAAGAGGATTGGTCCTCGGACCAACTGGCCGCCCCGATTATACTATATATTGTTAACCATTATCTCTTCTTTGAACCATGATAAAAACAGTTAGTAATACATTAAAGAGCAAAGAGATGTGAAGGGATGGATTTCAAGTGACGTGTTTTTCAAATACTCTCTCAATTTTAACACTTGACGGATTTCAAATCCAAATCTATTCTTATTAGTTTATTAAAACAACCTCAAGGGATTTGGGTGAATTCCTCCGGCCAAACACACCATGAAATCATTGGCCTTTTGCGATCAAATTATAATAAAAATTCTAACACAGTTTATATAATTTTTGACTGATTGAGTCAAGGTAACTCTGAACTGTGAGTTATGAAAGGGAGTCAAGGTAACTCTGAACTGGGATCCTGTCTCGGGGAGTCTGGGGGGTCTTTATCTCTTAGCAGCGGGGCACCCTGTGGGGTTAAGTTCCCACATCGCTTGGGGGGGTTTGGGGGGTTTAGTAGTTAAGTGCTGCGGAGCACTTCAAAAGTTGCCGGCTTTTGAAGTGTCTTCGCAGAGTCCATTTATCGAAACACTCATACAAAAAACTGTGAGTTATGAAAGGGAGTCAAGGTAACTCTGAACTGGGACCAAAAGTCCAGCATGGTAAGTGGCCCAGTTAGTCCGTAGTTTGTATGTTTAGATGACTCAAACTTGAATTAGATAATTTGGGCCGGACGTTACAAACCGTCCCCTGGCATGACTTCCATTAGGGACCCCCCCCCCCCCCCCTTTTTTTTTTTTTCTTTTTTCGGAAGGATCTTATCTTGGGGACTTCTATAAGTTCTATCTCAGCTTTTAAAGACTTTTCGTTTGAAAAAGATTAACCGACCGACCGCCTAGCGCTTAACGGGCAGCTCGAATGTCTTCCACCGCCTTCAACCGTCTTCGCGGCTTATTCTCCAAATCACCCTCTCCCATCATCACCACCATCAAGGCTAATCGAGCTGCTGAAATCCGGGCTGCCATTTCCTCCAAGGACAAAAAGATCTTATCCTTAGTGAAAAAATTCAAGGAAACCACGGACAATCCCAGATTCCGCCGATACCGCCACTACTATGAAGCCACTGTCCTCCGCCTTGCCAGAGAGCAACATTTCTCCGCTATCCAGGATATCCTCGAACACCAAAAGAAGTACCCTGATATCATGGATCAGAAGTTTGCAGTCCGCCTGATTTGTCTATATGGTAAGGCCAAAATGGCTGACGATGCCCAGAAGCTGTTTGATGAATTGCCTAGCTTGAATTGTGAACGGACTGTTGTTTCCTTCAATGCCCTTTTGGGGGCTTGCGTGAAGTCGAAGAATTTCAATAAAGTCACTGAGTTGTTTAAGGAATTACCCGAGAAATTGTCGATAGAACCTGATGTTGTTTCATATAATACGGTTATTAAAGCCTTGTGTGACGTGGGTTCTGTAGATTCTGCCATTGTTGTGATGAATGAGATGGAGAGCAGTAATATTCAGCCTAATGTAGTCACTTTCAACACTCTTTTAGATGCATTTTATAAGAACAACAGGATTGAAGAGGCAGAAAAGTTGTGGTGTTTGATGGAGAAGAAAAATGTGTTGGCTAACGTTAGGACTTATAACTCAAGATTGCGGGGTTTGGTTGCTGATAATCGAGTTTCAGATGCCGCCGAGTTGATCAAGGAAATGGGGAAAAAGGGGGTGAAACCTGATAATTATAGTTTCAATGCTCTGATGAAAGGGTTTGTTGATGTTGGGAATCTTGAAGAGGCTAAGGTTTGGTATAAGAAGATGATGAGGAATGGATGCGGTCCAGACAGGGCAACTTTTGGCATGCTTATTCCATTTGCTTGTGACAAGGATGATTTTGATTATGCATTCGAGTTGTGCAACGCCGCGGTAAAAGCAAAGCAATCTGTTTATAATTCCGTAGTCCAGAGGGTCGCTGATGGGTTAGTTGAGAGATCCAAGAACAATGAAGCACAAAAGCTAATGAAGATGGCTAAATTGAAATAACCACTTATGTTCTATTAAAATGATAGCACCAACTCTTGAAAAGTGTGGTTTTGACCCTTCGTCTGATCCTTTTTTGATCTGTACTACGTTGCTGCAATCTTTTGCTATAGTTTTTGGTTGAGCCCGGTGTTAGATGCGTTAATATCAATTCTACGGGGATATTGGTTAACTCTTCGTGAGATGAAAGTTTCAGAAATCTTAATTGCCATTCAGTGTTTAAGATGTATAATATATATAATGATTTCAAGTTATATTCGTTTATGGAGTACGGTATTATTTGACTATGAAATAAGGTTTTTTTTTTTCCACTTGCATTCAACCCATCTAATGTTTAATTGCACATGTTAGTATTAGTAATATATAGTGAAGTAGTTGTTGATCCACTTTTATAGTTCTTAAATATTCTTTTACCAATACAAAATAGCTCGATTTAAAATCATTAAAACATGGTTTTTAGAAGATTGAACAATGAACAATTATTGAAACCTTCCTGACGAATCACCAAAGATTCGATTCAAACTTGGATCAATGCCACATACCCCAAAAGGGCCAATTACAACCTGAATTCTGTTATATATGACTGCCTTTGTTCCTTTACTCTACCCTTCTGCGGGGATCACAAAAGATGCTGAGTGGTCATAGCCGAGCTTGATTTTTCCGGCTTCCCTCATTGGAAAAAGTTTATACTAGTATTAAACATTAACCAATGAGCAGCAAGCCGGAATGTCTTCCACCAACATCAACCGTCTCCGCAGCCTGTTCTCCAGAGTCCCTTCTCCCACCTCATTTGGCCATAAACTGACCACCCCTCAAACCCCCACCAACACTAAACTGACCCCTAAAGCTGAAACCCCAGTTCCCATTTCCTCTCAAGACAAAAAAATCAATTCATTGGTGAACAAATTCAAGAAATCCACTGACAATCCCATATTCCGTCGATACCACCACGAACATTATGAAGCCACTGTCCGCCGCCTTGCTGACGGCAGACATTTCTCCGCTATCAAAGATATCCTTGAGCACCAAAAGAAGTACCCTGACATCAGGGATGAAATGTTTGCAGTCCGCCTCATCAGTCTTTACGGAATAGCCAAAATGCTTGATGAGGCCCAGAAGCTGTTCGATGAAATGACTAGCTTGAATTGTGAACGGACGCTTCGTTCGTTCAATGCCCTTTTGGAGGCTTGCGTTCATTCCAAGAATTTTGATAAAGTCAGGGAATTGTTCAAGGAATTACCTGAGAAATTGCCCTTGAAACCTGACGTTGTTTCGTATAATATTGTTGTTAGAGCTTTATGTCATATGGGTTCTCCTGATTCTGCGGTGGCGCTGATGGATGAGATGGAAAGAAATCATGTCAAGCCTAATGCAGTAACTTTCAACACGCTTTTAGATGCATTTAATAAGAAGAACAGGGTTGAGGAGGCAGAAAGGTTGTGGGGTTTGATGGAGAAGAAAAATGTGACGCCTAATGCTGGGAGTTATAACTCAAGATTGCATGGTTTGGTTGTCGATGGTCGAATTCTAGATGCTGTTCTCTTGATTGAGGAAATGAGCAAAAAGGGGGTGAAGATGAATATTTTTTGTTACAATGCTGTGATGAAAGGGTTTGTTGGTGCTGGAAACGTAAACGAGGCTAAAGTTTGGTATAAGAAGATGGCGGCAAATGAACTTAGACTTCGTCCGAACTGGGCAACATACAGCATGCTTATTCCATTTGCTTGTGACAAGGATGATTTTGATTATGCATTTGAGTTGTGCGCCGATGCAATAAGAAAGAAGCGAACGGTTGATATATTCGTAGTTCAGAGGGTCATTGATGGATTAGTCGCGAGATCAAAGAATGATGAAGCAGAAATCCTCATGGAGATGGCAAATTTCAAACAGTCACTTGTATATTAGACTCCCAAGTGAAATTCCTTGGGGATAATGATGTTTGTTCATTTTTCACTTGAAATTTTGGCACGGAGATTGGAAGAAGAGGCATTTTCAGTTTAGAACCTCCCGTAGCGTATGATGTAGCTCATGATTTGGCTACTCATCTTATTTAAGGCTTACCTCTTAGACGCATCACTTCTGGTTTTGCATAGCTGAAGATAATGTACGCATTGCTCTACAGTTCAGTCAAATGAGCAAGTATCAAAGTAAAACTCCTAATATCATGCCTGGGAATGACAAGAGAGAAGACTTAAGATTTTTCATTCGACTGTTAGGCCCGCAGCTCATTCTGTTATTATGTAGTGAAATGTGTTTACATGGTAGTTGGATTGCCAGTGACTGTGCAATTCTTGCGCCTTTTACACTGATCTCTAGAGATTTCTTAAATTGACTGTGGTTTGTGCAATTTTACGCAGTAGTTGGCTGGTTGATTTGGCTGTCATTTTGTGCACTTTGTACTTGTAGACTGTGGATGTGCATGGTTCAGGTCATGCAGCAAGTCTGGAACCCTATCATTCGGATGTAAAAGCGGGCCCTGAACTTGCATCCACCTGATGCAGAATGGAGGCGAGAGTCACTGAGTCAGTCCAATTCAACCTTGTCTGCAGGCTAATAAGAGACCCTTAAGCTAGGATTTGGAATATATAATAAGCTCTTGCTCGGACATATTTGCGAACCAGACTGTATAATCAGTTTTGTCAGCATGTAATGTAATATAGATCCATTTGGGCTTAGCCCCAAATCTCTATCTTCTGCTGAGGCCCATAGGGAAGACATACAGAGTTGGGACCTGTGCGAACATGGATGATCAGGCCTCTTTCGTCCCAGATACGGGCCATTGATTGGCTGTTCTTGGAAATGTATATTCTCAACGGCAGAAGAATTCAAAAAATTATTGAAAGGAAAAAAAATGATTTTAATATTCTTCATCAATTATTCATTTTACTTAAACATTATGATCAAAACTTATGCATTTCCACTGCATATTTTTTGAATTTCATGCATTACTTATCATGGGATCATTTGCTCGTATTTGTGTAAAAGGCTAATTTGTGAGTATATTTTTTCGTTCTTGGATAGTTTGCAAAACTAGTTTAGTTAAAATATAATAATTAACCATGCACATGTTTTTCTTTTATAATGCAAAATTTTAACTGTTCATTGAGAAGTGAAAATAAGATTAAGTAAAACATAATCTCTCTACCAATATATCCACAAAAGATAAGCTACCACCGATTCATCGAATTGTCCCAAAGAAGACTAATTCAGCCAATGACGGAGCTAAGAGGGAGCTAATGGTGGCCATACCCCCCCCCCCCCCCTCTCTCCCTTCAAGTTTTGAAAATTTTAATTCATGATGGGTAAATATATGTGTAAAACGAAGTTGGCCCACCTTCCCTAATTTTTTATAATTTTAGTTTATATTATGAGAGTTTATATAGACATGAATTAACCACATTTGAATTAATTTTTCTTCAAAAAAATTTATTTATGTTTTACATACCTTTATAATTAGAGTTAATATTTGATATTTTTAGATGTTATATATTTAAATAGAAGGAAATTATTTTAAACATAATATATTAAAATAATTTTGTTAAAAAAAATTTTGATCCCACGAAAAAAATTCCTGACTCCGTCACTGAATTCAGCTGCTAAAGAAACTTGTGTTTGATTGTGGAAACTGATTGTAAACTATTAGTGTTCTAATTCCCCCTAAAACATCCCCAATGCTGTGTGGCTGAAGGGCCTTGATTTCTAGCTACATGGAAGTGAAGATAAAGGACGTGGCAGGGTAGCGAATTTCTTCGTAAATATGGGAGGAAAACTTTTGCCATCATTTTCCTCTTTTGTAAGATGTCCCCTTATTTTAGAGTCTATTTTTTTTGGAGGATTTGAGGAAGTATGCTTCCTTAGAAATATTGTAGTGAACTCATTTACTATTTAATCTATGCCAGATCTTTGCTTTACCCAAAAATAAAATAAAATAAAATCAAACAAAATCAAACCGTCCCCTATCTTTTTTTTTATTTTTTCTTTTAAGGGAGAAAAAAACAATTGCTCATTCACGATGAGTTACTTTACTAACAGGACCACGTTTTGTAAAAATTTGGTTGGTGAATACACAAAGAGTTTCCAGTTTGCTCTGCCTTTCCAAGTTCACCAACCTGCTACATCTCTTCATGTCATCCACTGTCTTTTTCCCAAGAACAGTTCTGCTGCTGAACAGCTCATGTGCAGCGAGAAAAAAAAAAAAAAAAAAGTTCTGTGATCGCTCTTCATCCCAGAGAGGGCACAGATTTCTATAGCAAATGGCCAGTTCTTGATGAGACCGGCAAAAGAATCACACTTCAGATTCTACACCCACCGCAGACTGGAGTAGTTCAGTAGTCCATTCAGTGGTCCCTCTTCTGTATACCGTACTTAAACAATAATTTGTTGTTGCAATCTGGTACATACATTTGCTGAAAAGGCCTTTTTTTTTTTTTTTTGGTAAAAAGCATTTTTTTTATATATTTCATTTACTAGCTTGATGCCACGACTCCACAAGCTCAGTTGTACGCAAAAGATCTTTTTGTGCGCTCTCTTTGAGCTACATGCGAAAGTTTCCTTCCCAATCTACTTCTCTAACCAGTTTGACAGCAAACTTTGCTAGATTGTGGTCACATCCATTACTTAGTGTCTGTTTGATAACATAAAAAAGTGCTGAAACTGAATTCATTCAAACATTCAAATATTTTGGGTATTTAATAAATAAAAATTTTTCTGCTGAACTTATTAAGTGGTGCTGAATTTGTATGTATTTTTTTCAATACAAAAATCGTAACTGAATGCTTAATTTGATAAGAATCAAGAGATTTACTTCAACTACTTTATCTTATCTACAAAATCTATCATTGTTTATTAATTACATTCAAAATTCTTATCTAATTAAACCACATAATATTCTCTATCCAAAATCCTCATCTAATTAAACAACCTGACATTCTCTGTCTAATGGCTTTCTACTTCTATTTTCTTCCTATTTAATGATTTTTTTACAATTTCTCCATACTACTCACATCTGTCTACTCCTTATCTTTTTCCATCTTTTTACTCTTTCATAATTTTGTCATTTTTTTCCTCCCAATTTTTTTATTGCTACCATACTTACCGATCTCAAATTCATTATTTTCAAGGTAGCGTCAACATTTTTCCATTGAAGTAATTAAATTTCTATATAACTTGGTGTGAATTTAAAACTTGTTTATTGCAACTTTTTTTTGCTTATATTTGGACTTTTCTTATCAAACTCTGATTTAAAAATATATTTGCACCGATATTTGGACTTTTCCATAATATATTTCTTCTTTTATATTACTTTGGTTTAAAAATAAATATTGTCATTTTCATACCAAACAATTTTGAGTTAATTAAATCATAGGTTCTATTTTCTTTTCGGATTAAAAAATAGAAGGGCAAAATTGTACAATTTAGCTTATTAAGTATTAAGTTATAAATGTTTATCAAACAGTATAAATATGTTCAACATTAAGATTCAAATATTCAAATATCTCTTTTCAGTGCTTAATATTCAGCAAATTAATTGTTTCAGTATTCAGAATTCAGATTCAGTTTTATCAAACGGAGTCTTAGTCTATTAACAAAAGAAAAGATACATTTGTCAAACAGACTTTTCATGTTTTGTATGTCCTTTAGTAAAACGGCAACTCTGGAACCCCTGTTGCTTTCTTTCATTATCATTTCCACTACTGCTGTGCAATTTGATTGAAACTCTACTACCTTCCATTGAGCTTTCTTTGTCTTTATCATTCCCATTCTGATTGTTACAGCTTCCTCCACCAGTGGTTCACTGGTTTTCCTTGCTGCTTTTACCCATGCTTTGATTATCCCTCCTTTCCGGTCCCTTGCTACCCCTCCTAGTCCACATTTGTTCATTCCTGCTGAGAATGCGGCATCAGTGTTAATCCTTATCACTCCTTTACCAGGTGGTTTCCAAGTTGCTGAAAAGGCCATTTGAAAAACAGATAATAGTCCTTCAAAAAAAAAAAAGAGAGATAATAGAGCACGCCACTAGAGTGATCCCAACTTCCCAAGTCCTAAAAACCGTGCGCTGTATTTTGCACAGTAAACTAGAGAGGAAAACGTTGGAATTAGAAATCAATACAAAATAATGCGGGGTACATAATCAATAGGAAATCATTCTACTTTGGCTCAGTGGCCACCAAAAAGGGACTAAATCCCTCTTTAGATTGTAGGTCGGGAATTCGAATCCCATCTACAGTGAAAAAAATTCAAATGAGATGTTAGAGCACTTTTTGATCTAGTCGGATCTATATACCTATTAGCCTCCCTTTTTAGACAGTAGGTCGCAAATTCAAATCCCACATGAAGTGAAAAAAATTCAAATGAGGTACCAGAACACTTCTTTGGTCTAATCAGGTCTGTATACTTGTTAGCCCTTTACACAGTCCCTTAGGTTTCCTCTTCCTGTAGACTTGTAGAATATGATAGATTAGAAATATGATAAATTAAATTATACAAATGTTATCATTACCCAAATATATATATATATATATATATATATATAATCAATAGGGATAATTTCAGAAACCTTCCCTGAGATTTTTGACTATTTCTCTTAGCTCCCTCAAAATTTTAAAAATTACATCTATCTCCCTTGATTTGACACTTTTAGTAACTAAACCTTAAAATAGGGTCAAAAATTTAATGAATACCCTAAAATACCCTTATCTTATGAAGTTTAATTTATTATTCTAAATAATTGTAAAGTAATTTGGCACAATTATAAAGAAATGAGGGTGAAGTTTTTCATACTAATATTTGTTGTTTGATGATCAACTATAATAATAAATCTATCACTATAATAGATTACTTTTTATAGTGCTTTATAAGGGATATAAATTCTTTTTAAGTTAGAGAGTAAAGTGTCACATTGATTTTTTTAAAGTTTGTGGACTAATTGAGTGGTGAAACTACCATTGTTTGGTAGTGATTTTGTTTCTAAGTTATTGTTGATTTATTCCTAATTTTGATACAAAAAAAGAACTACAAAAAAGTTAGATGATATTAAAAATTATCAAAAAATGTTACTAATTTAATGTTTAATCAGAATAGAGATTAGGGACAACATAATAGTTCTTCAGTTTTTTCTGACAAAATATAAGAGAAATGAATAAGGAGGGAAAAGGAAAAAAAATTATAAAATCCGTCCTTTGTATAAACAAGAGTTTCAATAGAATGTTAAGGCTACACGTTGGTTTGTTTGGATAGTGTATTATTTGAAATATTATTTGGAATAATTACTATAGCACTTTTTGTGATGTGATGTATGTGAGATAAAAAGGTGATTGAAAAATATATTTATGATGCAAGCGAAATATTATTTGAGATAACAGCACTATCCAAACAAGATGTGATAATCATTTGGACGTGTTAATCTAGATGTGATAATCATCGAATACTACATGCTAAGAAGACGTAAAACTCAAATAAATCAAAATGTGGATTGTGCTACATACTGTAAAACTTTTAATCATGTCAAAGTGGTCGATTTGGCGTATCAACTCATTCAACACTTGTTCGTAAAACGCAATTAACTCTCGCTGGAAGATTACAGAAGGAAACCAAGAACTAGTCCTCCATACTACTTGTACTTGTAGTTCACTTGCATAATTTTCTCAAGGTTACCATAAATCAAAAAAGGACTATTCTAAGCAATCTAGGCAAAATATAGGTTGGAAAGTGAGTGAGGTAAAATGCATGTTTTTGACGTTGAGGAATGTATACTTTTATGTGTGACTACTTAAGCTGCATCCCACAAGACGCCATAAAAAAGGCAGATTAAATAGCAAGGTCGATGATGATCATCGGATGGCCACACATACTTGGTGCTTAGCCATGTGAAATCCCTTACAGTTCAGGCAGCAGACGGACTGCCGCAATCATGGCTTGTAAGTTTTTGCGACATGTGAGATTTAAAATGTGGTCAATGCCAGAAAAGGCCCCGCAATCCCCTAATTCATAAAGATGATTAACAAAGAAGATTGATGCAAAGTCCTTTCAGTTTCCAAGTTCTTGTCGATCAGTGGGACTAGGGAGAGCAGTTTAAGAAAAACTATCACGTTCCCTTTTTTTGTTTGGCTTTGTTGAATGAATAATGCAGAAAGGTGCAATGGCCCATGAAAAAGATATATTCCTTAGCCAGGGGAAAGCCAGATCACTTTACTAAGAACGACTTGGCGAACGAATCATAGCCGAAATGATGGGAGATATTTATTGGCTTTTAATTATTGAGGTCAAATATTTTTCAGATAAACACTTCTCAATAGAAATTATTCTGCTAATCCACATCCCAAATAGAAAACTTTTTGAGCCTCTTCTCTTTCTAACTTTTAATGTATTAGTCAAAACAAAAATATTGCAATAGTACTATAAGGTTGAACTGACAATCAGTTCTTGATTTAACGTTTAACTACAAAATTGAATTCAACAAGTTGAGGATGCATTGTTCTATTGGGTTGTAAAGATGAGATTTCGGAGCGTAAAAATTCTGGGTTTTAATCTCTCATCCTTTCCTGGTGCTTCTTAAATTACATCCCTTCTCTTCTATTTTTTTTTCTTTTTTTTTAAAACAAAACAAGTAGACCTGTGGTACTTCCCACAAAGAAAAAAAAAAGAAAAAGGTGAACGGGTTGTGCTGGGCATTGGTTGGCATTTCACTTATTTCCTACTGTTCATATTGAAGATACTAATGTAGACGAACTTACAAATTTTGCAAACAAGGCACCTGATAAGGGTAATGGATATGTTATTCCCAATCAACAATGAGGTAATTACAGTTTTCTTTTCATTTCCACTATTCAATTTCATTTCATGTCGTGGATTCGGTCTGGGACATTAAGGGAATCAGTCGTAAAGCATGGACTTGACGTACTCATCCAGATCAAGAAGGCGTTGATTATCATCGTAGCTGTACATGAGAGGGACCATTCTCGCGAGATTAAGGGAAGCCCTTTGGAAAGACGACGAAAACCGGTTTAGACGAAGACATTCCTTGTTAAGTCGCTTCCATTCTTCAGAAATTTGCTTGAAAACGTGCTCTCTAGCAATTTCTAACGTAACTCCTTGGTGTTCTTTCATGTAGTAATCAATGTAGGAGCCATCATGGCCATTTTGATCCTCATCCTGTTACAATATGTAATCACGCACAAATTAGTCTATACTCTTATACGTAGAGGATCATGCATGCAATTGAAATCAGGATCTTTTTACATATATATATATATATATATATATATAAATAATGCAATTGAATGAGGATCTATATGTTGACGTTTGACCCTCTCACTCTAATGACAAAATTTGGATGTATTCTATTTTGAAAGATCTAGTTTTTTTTTTTGTATTAATCTACTTTTCAACCAAAAGTAGGCAGAAATGGAAGAAAAAAAGGCCAAAAGTAATGAAAATTTTAAAATTTATTAAAAAAACCTAGAATTCGTTTGCAAATTATGCTTTTAAGATATGGATAAAAATGTAAGCATTACATCATAATTTCCTTTTGTTTCCTCTCCTTTTCTAATCCAAATAATATTTTTAATGTTTCCTTTCATTTGTTTTTGTATTTAATCCAAACAAGATGCACAAAATTTAATTTTTTCTACTCTCCTTTTTTTGTTTTCCGCTAGAGTCCTCTCCTTCCTTCCTTTCCCTTTGCTTCAACCCAAATGGTGGAAATTAGTTGTCTGTCTCTAACCAATGCTTATTATAGTTAGCCAATTATTAATTCCGGTGTTTATGGATGGTGATGTTACTAATAGCTAAACTGAGCAATAAAAAATTCTACCAGTGGTAACAATAGATTCGTTAGGGACATTTGTAGGAAAAATTCACTTTGGAAGCAATAATTCCAGTTCCAAACTCGAGTGCCTAGTGGTATGCAAAATATGTTTCTAATATAGACCACCCGTTCGACGAAGGTTGCTTACCTCGGCACTTCCCAAGTCGTCCCAAAGGCGTAGTATTGCTGCTACAGAAGAAATTATGGCAGATGCATCACTCAAGTCAATTGGGCCCTCGTTTGTTGCCCCAAATCCTAAGAGGAAAAATACGTGCACTAACACCACATGCACTCCTGAGCTTACTTTTCCATTTTTCAGGTATTCATCTGCCATCGGCTGGTCTCTGGAGCCTGAACGAAACCATCTTGATTCCACAAGAAATGCATTGCACAAGCTAGCCCACTGCCAGAGTTAAAAACGATCTATCATTAATTTGTAATTTAATTGCAATGAAATATTTCCTCTTCCAAACTGGAGTAGTGACTACTTTTATCATATTTCGAGAACAACATTACCGTCTTCCTTAGGAATTTAGTACGGTTGAAGCCATGTTTCTTATGGATCTTAATTCCTGCCTCGTTTGTGGTATCATAAAGTGCCCTAAAACACTTCTTCATGTAATCTGGCAATTGGTCAACTGCAGCCAAATCCCATCTGCACATTGTTCAACATCATGATTAATGATCAGCCTAAGCCTAAGAGAGTTGGAGTTTATGAGTTCAGATATTTAAAAAAAAAAAAAAAGAGGAAATACTTCAATAGACATGAATGTAATCTGCCATCTGCCCACAAACCATGTAGCTAACATTTTCCACACGATCCATGGTAGACAGTAAGTCACTGATGAGGCATTGGTTTAGTGGCTAAAATTGAGACCCTAGTATTAGAAACCCTGGGTTCAAATCCCTCTATCCCCTCCCCGCTTCTTAAGTTTCATCCCTCATCTGCTAAAAAAAAGATGGTACAACATCGGTTCTACCTAGATATTCAGATATTTTCTTCTTTGAACTACGAAGTGATCTATCATGCATTGTAGAGTCCTACCTATTGACTGCTTCTGCGAAGAGAGTTAGCTCCTCAGGCTTCCCATAGAGATCAAAGATGTCGTCGATGATGTATATGAAAGAGATGGATTTCGTTAGCTCGACTCTTTCATCAGATAAGCGGAGATCATTGAGCATAGCCATGGGCCATGTGTACCATTTCAGTGGTTGGTCCCTGGCTTGCTTCAATTCCCTGGCCAGGCCAAGATCCTTCCACCATCTAAGATAAGGAAAATGTATGCCGATTAAGACTTAAAGTTCAATTAAAGAAAGAATTGACTTCGGCATAATGAAACACATTTCATGATTCCACTAACTTGGTGATTTGCAGCAACTCTTGTCTATGAATTCCTTGTGCCATGTAAAAATCAGCATATGATAGCTCGAGCAAGCAATTCTCCCATCCATTTATACCTTCAACTTCTGATCCCATGAAGTTATTTGCCTTAAATTTATACATGCTTTTGCGGTAAGGATGCTTCAGGGTATTTTTCACAAGTGCAGCGTTATCTTCATCAAGGTATTTCAGCAATGCATTAAGGAGCTGGCTACTAAACTCCGCAGCATCATCAAGTATATCTTCGCCTTCTATACTAAGCTGAGCTGCTTCATACAATTCCATCAACGCCCTTATATTATCTTTTCCACTACTCGCCATGAACTTTCCTTTCTCATCCTTGAAATTGTTAAACACATCTGTTTAATGACACATTAGATGTCAGTTGAAGACTCAAAAATTCCTTCATTTTTTTTTCAATACTTGTGGAGAAGGACAAACGGTGCACTAATAGTAGCCAAATGGTAACTACATAATCCATTCGTGAAAGAGCAAAAGTAAATTGAGGGAGAACAATTTAAAAACCACCTGGAGGCACATAGTAACCTTCTTGTCTCAATAGCCTGAAACAGAGTGAAACTTCATGAAGACCTTCAGATTGATCGAAGCAACATTTAGCTGACACATGCTGCCTCCAAATCAGTGCTTCAATTTCCTCTTGGAAGTGGTGATCGATGCCTAGCCTTTGAATTGCATCAACCAGCCTTAAATCCTTCAAGCGATCTTCTCCTCCTGTTTTGAGCATGTGCCTCACATCCATCATTTTCTGTGTACGTCTCGCGTACAATTCATCCTGCATCCGAAAATGTTGCTTTAAAAGAAATGCAAAAATAAAAAAGCCCAAAAAAACAAAAACATGTGTACAAGGAATAGATGGTCATTTTCTTACATTAACGAGATCTTCGTGGTATATTAAGGGGTTAAAAGCTGAATTAAGACTTTGGCTGACATTCAATCTTTGTCTGCTTGCACTACATGCAACTAGAGCCGGTTTAACCTCTCTAATTGGTGCACCAATCGTTCTAGTGGTCCGATAATACGAAGAAGCTAAAATGGTACAATTTATTGCCATGATATTGATGCTACCACTTGAGAGAAATTTTTACTCAATGAGGCAAAATTAGAAGAAAGCCTGGCTGAAATCTTTCTCGTCTCTTGAAAAAATTGATCAACTCAGCTTTCGTGATCTACATATATATAGCTTGTAAAGAAGACCCCACCCGTAAGGTGCTGATGACAATCATACCCATACCACGAGGAACTGTCCTCGTATACGTGTGCATGTGCTCGTTATTGAAGTCCCAATTGAAATACATTTTGATAGGTTGTATTTTTGCCATTAATTTTATGATTATTTTTCTCTTTTATTTTACCAAATATTGTATTAATTGATAGATTCTACTTATATTTGATATTTGGTACTAATTGTAGGAAGGTGGAGTAAAAAGTGATAAAAGAAGTGATTTTTCAAGAGTTTTCTAATTCAAAATGGAGTCGACGTGAATTATTGGCGGAAGATTAGGAGGAAGTCTATTTGGTTTCAAAAAGTTAAAAATTAGGAAAAAGATAGGATGGCCAGGCCCGTGTGATTACTACTCGAAGGAGTCAACAATTACGAGAATTGGGGACTTGGTTTTCGTTTTGATTTGTAGTAGTTTTCAAAAACAATTCCTTAGCTTTTGAAAGGCGAGGCGGCAGACGAGTAGTCATATCTTTTTCCTTTCCTTCTTTTCGGCCGCAAGAGACAAACGGTTTCGGCCTTGATTGTTTGCCTATTATTATTTTTCACTTCATTTGCAAAATAAAGAGGATTGTTCATTACTTTCTTTGGGGAGTCTTTGATGATAATGGAAACAATTAATTCGCTCGGGATTACTCTAACGAGGATGAACTAATCACTCACTTCTAGTCAAGGAGACAACTGAAGATTTGATTCACCAACGCCTGTGAGATCTAAATTATTTTAACTATTTCCTTCATTTATTGATATTTGTATATTTTCTGTTTTTAATTGTTGGTATAACTATCATATATGATTGACTAGGTACGCAATATTTAATTATTCACGTAGGTTATTTGCTCGTTGGGGGTAGTCGAATCTGTAATTGTTTGATTACTTCCGCCTCGGTAGCAACTGGCATAATTGGGTTTATGTCAGGGAAACATACGATCTAATTTAAACAAACCCTCGTAGCGTGTTTGTTAGTTAGGATTGGGTCTTTCTAATTATTAATACAATCTAGAAATTAAATCCTACGGTCGTACCTAGGGTTATTTCCGGATTAGAAAAATAATTAACGGTCGTACCTTAACTATCGAAAAATTAAAAAAAGGTTGGTTGTTTATCGCGTGCATGACAACTATAACCAATCTATTAATAATGTGGAATTACCTATGCATCAATGATCAGTGCATGAACCATTTCTGAAATGTATCTTTGGTTAGAGTTCTCCCAATTATTTCTGTCAATTAATTATTTTCTGCATTTAATTTATTTAGTTAGCATTTAATCCAAAAACCCCCCATACTTTGAACTTTAGAAGAAACGAATTATCTCCAGTCCCTATAAATTCGACCCTACTCACCGCTATATACAAAATCTGTATTTTTCTCGAGTAGGTATTTATTATTGTACAGGTTCGGCACCTGTCACATTTATACTCAACAAATTCTATGTATTAGACAGTTGACATAGTCAATCAAAAACTGTTCATTTTCTACATTTCCATAGATATATATGTCTTTCATTTCACTCAATGTAGTTTTCTATACAATCGACAACTTTTTCATGCTTTTCAGTTACTTGTGAAGTAGTTCGTTATGTTGCTCTTCCTCAATTCTGGTCTTTGTAAACAATTTAGGTACTGAATTACACTAATTAGACAATTTAGCGTTTGTGCTATAACACTGTAGAAGGAACCAGCCAACTTAAGTTCCAATTTGGCATCTCAATGTAAAAAAAAAAACGATTAAAAAAAGAATAAAATGAATTTGGTTGCATTAAATTTGCAACCACCAGCCCAAGGCCTTAAGACAGTTACGTGGTTCTCTGAAAAATTTAAATAGGTTAAATTTGCCACTTTCAACTATTCTCGATTAACACTTGTCACCCTAGCACTGTATTGCAGCATTATAGTACTTTCAATAGTACTTTGGATGCCTGTAAGTCTGCCTTCTTAGGTACAAAGACATTTCCAACCACCAGCCCAAGTCCTTAAGGACATGTTATGTAGTTCTCTAAAAAATTTAGATAGGTGTGCAGTGCATTCATCTGTTCGATGGTGGTTCACTCTTCATCGGTCTCTTCATTGGCCTAGTTAAACTCTCTTAGAATAGGATAAAGTAAGTATAGAATAGATTATTGCCGACTGTCAAAAAAAAAGATACAAAGACATTTCCATAAGCATCAATGCTATAATAAATTGACCAAGTTATCCCTTTCTGAACAACTGTGCAGTTGATAATATAATGTAACTACGATATTTACCTATCAACAGAAACACAAACAGATATAATTATGAATATACTATTCCATTATTTAGACATGTACTGCATATAGAAGTTTAAAGCAACTTTATACTTTGTTGGTGATGGGTGGCTTGAGATTTAGATTTTGGAATAATTTCAAAAACCTCGCTTGAGGCTTAAAAAAATTCAGCCGTCTGGTCCGATGGTGATTCAATCCCTTTCGGATTACCCCTGAACCTCTTTAGATTCGCTCCCTCCCCCTCCTATAGGATAGATTAGGTTATACAATAATTATCGTCTCTGAAAAAAAAAAAAAAAAGTGTCGGCAACTTTAGTGACAGGTGGGTTTTTCTCTTTCTTTCTTTACCAACCGAGTACGAGCTCAGAAACGCTTCTTCTTGGACATGCATATTTCCAAATCCTGCTTTTCGTTTTCCAAATCGCTTTTCTTGTCTATGACATTTTGTGCAGTTGCATATACCATAGTAAACACGTTCATTTTTCATCATAAATAATCGTGGGGGAAGCTGAAAAATGTGGTACTCAATACATAAAGTGAGTTTTTTGAATATTTATCTAAAATTTTATTGTAATTCAGCATGAAATTTATAGAAAATTTTTTTAAGATGTATAAAACTTTTTTGTTCCTTTTCTTTTTTTTTTTCCCCTTTTCTTTCCTCTCCTCTTTTTCTCTCTCACCCCATCACTGATCTTCCTCCTTACTGCTGGCCATCAGCGCCGGTCGACCGGGCCAATACTTTTTTTTTTTTTTTGGGCATTCTTTGCCGTTCTTACTGGAGCCTAGAGGACGTCGTTGTAATGCACAGTCTCCGGTACAGTAGTACTAAGGTGTCGATGACAGGAGACAGCAGATTTCGTCACTGATAACGACTCATCAAAGTGACCTACATGTTGCCGCAATGCTCACAGTACCAAATAGTCAAAAGATATTAAAGCTAAGGATCCAATTGGCTCGACAAAATGTGTAAAACATTTACGATGATGTTAAAACATTTACGAGGATGTTAAAACAAAATGTGTAAAACATTTACGAGGATTCCGCTCCACCATTTATTTGGGCCGTCTCAAGAGTTCAGATTCGTTAGGTGATCTTGAAATTCTTCCTCTTCCACGTGACCTCTAACAGGATTTGGAATCTCCATTTGAATCAGAAAAAATAATTCAGGAACTTGATTGCTTTTCTTGCTAATTATTTCTTTGCCAAAACTCTTGAAATGCTGGTGACTAACAATAAATATGTATATTTGCAATTTTTTGGCATTAAAATGAATTCAACGTTCATCATTTATTTTGTCGTTTATAAGTTTCAAGTGTTCAATATTAACTAAATAACCATGATTTTTCTGATTTTACTTTCAAACTTTTTGTTTGCCCATTTTCCCTTACAAAATTTGGAGTCTCTCCTTTAAACAGCCAAAAAAAAAAAAAAAGTTTCAATAGATTTGTTTACTTTTTCACTAGTTGTATCTTTATCAAAACTCCACCAAAAATAAATGGGTAAATCTTTTATACACTGACAATGTGTACACTAACAAGTCTAGATGCATGCCACATATACAAAATTTGATGTTTAAACTCAAATTCAAATGATGTGGCATTCATCCAATCCCGTTAATGTATACACTGACAGTGTAAGAAAGATTAATCCAAAATAAATAGGTAGATCTGCAGGTTTTTACCTACTCTAATATAAGAAGTAGAGTAAATCTTATATACACTGATGGTGTATACACTATCACGATTGAATATACAACACATATACAAAATTTGAATTTGAGAAGTAATATATCTAATTTTTACATGTCTAAAAGGCATTTCATCTTTTCCTAATCGCAATTGACGTGCTTCTCTAGTTGACAAAACAACAGTTGCATGTGTTGCGAAACATGCGTCAGAGAAATCATTGACCAATACCAAAAGAGAACGATAATTTAGGTTACGTTGAAGCCGGAAATTTTGTTAATTGGTCGCAGCGACATATCATATCATTTATCAAATCAAATCTAAATACTCCACGTAATTTAAGATTCAGTGATGATTGGTTCTCAGTAGGCTAAGCGGCTTCGTATTTTTGAAGCTCATAGTCATGCAGAAAACGCATTGGAAACACTTGCTCTCTGTCACCACTCTTGATGTTGATATCCGATTTTCTTTTTTCTTTTTCTTTTTTTTTGTGGTTATGAGCAAATTCGGTTTCCAAACCTTTCAGAAATAACCGGGGCTAAGGCTTTTCTTGAGCGACGATGCTTGCAAGTTTCATAGCAACACGTCTGTCTAAATGATGTGCTTGCATGTTTTTTTGAGGTTCCTCTACCGCAATGTTTTTTTTTTTTTTTGGCTTTATTGGGTGTTAGAAAGATTGCACGGGCATCGGTTTAAATACAAATAACCTTTAATTCTTTTCCTGGATTACTAAAATGATGGATGAGGAACAAGCATCATTGAAAATCATTTTCAAATAGACATAAAAGAGGAATACAAATGTATGAATCTCTGTTCGTTACTGTTATGCATTGATTCTACGCTTCATGAATGAGAATTGCATGAAAATTACTTTAACAAAGGTGAGGTGATATGAAAATTACTTCACTATGCGTTGCCTTTGATTGCTTTAACAAAGGTGATCAGGTGACATGAAATTTATGAGCAAAGTCATCATCTTATGCTCAGTCAATGAAAAGTTCACTAGCATTCCAACTATAAACAACAAACTTTTAGGCCCTTAAACAAAATTATTAAGATACATAAGATAAGAGGAGCCGAGCCGGCCAAACATTTTATGCATTAATAACTTTTGCTGTTGACATTAATGATTTGTGTTGACTGTAGGCTGATGTTACCAGTTTCCAGGAAGTTATTTGAAATTTTCAGACTAATATTTGATTGGATTTGTCCAATTCAAAAAATGCTAAGTTACATTAATATTTATTATTTCTAGACATACATTAACTTTCATATATCTATTTGGATCAATCTGCCTAGAATCCATACCAAAAGCAAATAGTGAAAGTTGATCGATCCGACCTCAACGGTTTATGTTTCTTTTGTAATTTAGAATCTATTCAACAAATTTATCTATGAATTACTACATAATGTGCAAGGCACGTACTCTCATACTAGTCCAAAATAAAAGACGCACGAATCTGAAGAAAGAAAGTTCCTGCAATTACGTTTTTGCTCGTTTACTTCAACATCATTTTGTTCCCTCCAAAATATATATATATCATTTTGCTTCTCAAGGAACTGCAAAACATGAAGACTGTACATCTGCAGCATAATATTCAGCGTTTGGACATTAAAAAAAAAAAAAAATCATAGTCAGTGTAACATGTGTACAACCGATCAACCTGCAGCCAAGTGCAATCTTCTGAATTTCATCTGCACTATAACATCAGGAACCGTTTATTACCTAAGTCCTTTTGGGCTCCTGGGAGAATGCAAAAGTTTCTGAGACTTGAAACAAATATCAACCGTCTATTCCTCGTTATTTTGCAGGTAAAGAATTCAACTTCTTTTCAAGAAGTTTGGCCGTACGTAGAGCATCCAAGGCCTCAGTTTGCTTCCCCGAACGTTTAAAGTTTAGTGCCTTTACCTTCTCTGCCTTGATGCGTTCTTCCAACTCCCTTCTCTCATCATTAGAGTTGTCAGTGTCAGCAAGGTTTTTTTTGGACTCGTGGTTTTCAGTGCCCTGGGATCCAGAGCTCACATCATTTAGTCCAATTGCCTTCAAGGCAGACGCAAGCTGAGGATCAAGAAAATCCTCAACTATGACTTCATCTACTGCTTCCGCGGCATTTGCAGAAGACGACATTGAATCTTGTGCAGCAGATTCTTCTAACTCGGCTTCAATAGCTTTTGCCAATTCAAATTCCGCTTCAGCTTCTTCTGTTCTGCCTTCCCTTCGCAACTTAAGTGCCTGACGCTTGTGGTTGAGCGACTCCTGCTGCAATTTAAAGCGTTCACGGCTGGACAATGGTTTTGCACCTGAACTAGGATTTGAGTCTTTTTTCCCAACATATGAGATGTCAGAACCTGGCATATCAGTAGAACTTGTACTAGGCTGAGACTTGATCTCTTCTCTCTGTTTTTCTAAGAGCTTTGCCTGCCTTAGCTCCTCCTTGGCCTCCTCCAACTTCCCTTCTCTTTTCAAGGCAAGTGCCTTCCTCTTGTGAGCCAGGATATCCTGTTGAAGGGAATTTCCATCAGTTGAAGAAACATCAGCCTGAGCAGAGTTTACTTCTGAAACTTTTCGCTTCTCATTTGTGCTAATCGTCTCCTCCGGTCTCTCAATTGTTACCAAACCTGTGCCTCCAAAATTCAGAATTGGGCCCTCTTCTGAATTCAACTGAATAGGTTGACTATCAATTTTCAGAGAGGGATCGCTTAAATTATTTTCTCTCTGCAAAATAGATTCAGCCAGAATATTTTTATCCACTGGTGCTTCAATCTCTGCCAATTGCGCCTCTAACACTTTCGCCATTTTTAGGACTTCCTCAGCCCCTTCACCATCTCCTTGACGTCTCAGAGCAAGAGACTTTCTTTTCAAACCTAAAAGCTCCCTCTGGATCTCACTCTTACTTCTTTTAGATACATCATCTTGGAATCTAGAAGTTGCTTGAATATCAGAAAATCTATTAACATGTGCAGCAGCAGCCTCATCCTTTTTTGAAGACATGGATGGAAGATTTTCAGTATCATCATCCTTCCAACCCAAAGTCTTTAGAAATGAAAGATAAGAAGGATCATTCATGTCTTGATCTGTCACTTCCCCTTCATCTCCATCATCATGGATCATCACGTCACCAGCCTGTTTACTGCTAAAACTCATGGGTGTTGCCCTGGGAACATTTTCCATCTCTTCAAGCTGTTTCTCAAGAACCTTTCCTTTCTTCAATTCTTCTGCTGCCTCATCTAACTTCCCTTCCCTTCTCAGAGCAAGAGCTCTCTTTTTCAGGTCAAGAAGCTCTTTCTGGATCATTGTTTTACTCTTCGACGCAATATTACGGCTAAAAGTAGTCCTCTCATTGACATTTCCAGCATCTGCATGGCTAAGTTTCACGTGTTCCTCCACAGATTGGGAGGGTGAACTCTCATGAACCATCACAGAATTCAGGGCAATTGACTTAGGTCCTTGAGAATTAGAGCTCTCAAGCTCCTTTTCAAGTAGTTTTGCCTTCCTAAACAATCCCAACGCCTCTCTATTATTGCCTGCCTTTTTCTGATTAAGAGCTTCCTTCTTCAAAGATTGAATCTCATTCAACAAAGTTTCACTATGAGTAGGTGCAATACCACAGTCTGATTCCTCAAAATGAGTGGTCTCCTCAGTCCAACCTAATGATTGTAATGAAGCAACCATTTCGGGATCATCCATGTCATTCTCTGTGACTTCAAGGTTACCATCAAAACCATGATCATCACCAAGATCCCCAAGATTACCAAAATCAAAACCATGATCCAGATTATACCCAATTGACAAATCATCATTTTTGTCAACATTCACACTCCGCATCAGCGCAGCAAACTCTTCATCAGAATCCTCATCATCTCCCAGCAATTCCTGCTCTTCAATCTGCTTTTCAAGAACTTTTGCCCTCTTCAGCTCTTCTTTGGCTTCTGCAAGATTACCTTGACGCTTCAGTTCAAGAGCCTTTCTCTTATGGGCCATGACCTGAGATTTATCAGTGCCATGGGTTCTCTTTTCTGTATTAGCTCTTTGGGGCGCCTCTCCAAGGAGTGTTGATAATTCACCCTCCAAACTCAGTGTTGTTGGCTTTTTATCAGCATCACGCATATCCAAATCTGACCATCCCAGTTCTCTAAGTTCAGCAGCAAGATCATCCTTTGCATGACTCCTTTGAGGAGGGAGCTTATCATCCAAAGAAGATGCCTTAGAATCATCTTTGCTGCTTAAAAGTTCAGAACTATTGTTGAAAGACGAGGCCTTTCTGCGGTTCTTTCTTATACTTATCTCCAAAGCCCCAGCCTGCTTTTCAAGCTCTTTCCCCCTTTTAAAAGCTCTTAAGGCTTCTTCAGGTTTCCCTTCTGCTTTTAATGTTCTGTATTTCTTCTTTTCTTCAACAGCTTGTTGACGTAAATCTTCAGGAGTAGCATCAGCCAACAAACTTGAGATATCTGGAGGCTGATCATGGGACAAGCTTTTATGCATGTCTCCTCTGTCATCCTGAGAGGAGATTTCTTGAATATTTGAACATGATGCACTACTTCTTGGATGTTGAGAACTTGAAAGCATGTCCATCGTGGATGCTGATTTTGATGACATTGGTGGCTTCCCTTCATTGCCCAAAATTTGGCCCAAAACTTCATCTTCATCCTTAGCCGTATGCTTTGAGCCACCTGCAAGCACCAGTATAGAGAATAAGTAGCAAGACCTCCTATTAGTTACTATACTTTGTAATTCTGTAGTGCACTTTACCTTTTGTGCATCCAATATTGCATCAAAACAATTAGACCGGAAAAATATTACATGAAACTGTAACCCAACTGCAGCTGTACTCAATACACTTTTAATGTCGTTTTCTAAAGTAAGAGTTCAGCTGTAAAGATAAGAACCTTGAATCATCCACAAAATGAGAAAGAAGACAAGACCACTTTTTAAGCTCGTCAATTATGCAAAAACAGACGCACCAAAAGCATTTCCATCTTTCCCTCAGAATAGGAACACACACTCTTCAGGCCATTAATTTTGAGACAAGGCACCCAGAAACAAAACTATCAATAAGTATACCTTCAATACAACACCTGGAATTTAAGCAACCGCAACTTCATTTTAATGATACGCCATTTATGTGTTTCATATTCACAGGGAGCAACCAAAAAGAGCAGGTGAACTCGGAAAAGAAGCACCAAAAACAACATGCATACAAGAAGCAGCTTCAGTAGACAAATCAACATATTTCAAGTGCATTTTGTCCTAGATGGTATTTGCAATACAATGACCACATCCATCTCAAATTCAAGCATTGAAATAAATGATATCCATCTCAATTCCAGACATTAAGATAAAAAGGTCTTCACTGGTGACAGGAAAAAGTAACAGAAAGGAGGCAAGGGACTAAAAGTTAAAAGCCAAGAATATAGCATCCTGCTAACAGGCATGCAAAAGAGAAGCTGGAATGTCAACCAGCGCTTTGCCAGCATCTTAAGCTCTCAATTAACATGATATGGCAAGCAATACTAGGAGAAAAAAGTAATATCAAGAACCCAGAGGAATAGAAGTCAAGAGATTGATAATAATTTTCATTGGGGAGTGGAAACCATAAAACATTAAATCATATCTACACTTAGATATACCTCTTCCAGCTCTATTTTTGTGCCCATGTCGCATTTCAAAACGTGCTGCTTCTTCTAACTTTTTGCAGGGTTCACATATGCGCACAGGTGAATCACCTTGTCCACGCAACACCATTCTTTGCTGGGTACAGCTGTTGCAGAACAAACCCCCACACCTGCGGCAGTGATGCTGAAAGTCCGCATAGAGACCATCAAGATGTGAAGACTTTGATGGACAACAAATTAAATAAAAAATTGGTGTGCCTCTGAAAGTAAATGAGTCTGAAATTATCAGCAAAGAGAAAGAACTTAATAAAATTATAATTATGACTCCTACCATTTATCATACAAACTTCCAATAAGAATGAATTTTGAGCTTGATCACATTTAACCTTCTGAAAATTTTGGGAATCTAGATCTTGCAACCTCCTCGACCAAAACTTCGGGCAATACTTCTTTGTTTCGAGTTTAGCAATAGCTTAAGATGATTACAGTTAAATAAGTTTTCAAGAGTATTGTGATAAAAATGCCTTTGGCAACAAGCTTAGTACCGTACATTAATCACAGTCTTGCAACTTAGCCAAAATTTCACATATAAAGAAACTCTTTTCAAAGGATCACAGTGATAACTGCAAAACACACCTATTTTTATCGATGGGATACCAATTAACTTAGATTATATTTCATAGTCTGTCTTAGTACTTACGAATAGTGCTCCAAGTGCCTGTGACCCCAATTACAGACAATTTTACAAGATCAGCTCTGACTTATACTACAGATTTTCAGGTGATCCTAAGAGTCTTCCATATGCTAACAGCTACTAAAGTCTCCCATATACTATCACTTAATCTTCATGCGCATCACCTCTCTCATTTTGGTGAGCTGTCAAAAAATGTTTGTGTCTGGTAAAATTATTGTACAGTCTCCATATTCTTTGAATCTCTCTCAAGGAAAAAGCTGGAGACCTCTTCTTATCACCAATTTTCCCTAATTTTAAGATATGTCAAACCTCACAGATTATAAAGATGTTTGCATTTCTTTGTATCCAAATCTCACATCTTGGGCAGAAGTTACTTCAACAAAAATGGCTCTGTGCTCATATGCATCGTTGCATTCTTTTATGGTAACTTTTTATATGTGTTTTGTTCTTGCCCATGTTTGATAAAGACAAGAAACACTTAAATAATCATTGTCCTGCCTATAAGTGTTTTGTTTGGAAAACAAAGTACACTTGACTTATCACAAAATTAGATAAGGTGGTGTCTAGGTGATATTTTACAGTAGTAACCAAATGTGGTTCTTACAAATTGCAGTAAAAGTGGGATAAATTAAAATTCACTGCTACGAAAAATCAAGTTAATAAAGCAAAATGCAACATGGAGAATGTCTTAGGCTACAAAATATAACCCGTAGTCAATTTTCTCCTAAAATGTACAAAAAATATAAAGCTAACGAAAAAACAAGAATCAAACTTTGAAGGAATGTCAAAACCAAGGTTGAGCAACGAAGAGATCTTAGCTAGACAAATAAACATTTTCATAAACTAAGAAAGATGGCTATAAAGTTGAGTTCTTAAGAAAAACAGGGAATTCTGGAAGCTGACTTCGAAGCACAGCCAAACTCTGCTCTCAAAGCTGTGTTATGCCTAATGCCTTGGTTAGTACTATTATCACTTTAATTCCCTAAGTTGCTGCTTCATCCAGTATGAAACAGAATTAGTCTAGTTTCTGCAGAAGCATTGTGTATAAAAGGCTAGTCCAATGTACTCCAAATAGACTAAAGACCGCCCTTCCTACTTTACTCTTTCCAGAGGAAAATATTTCTTGTAAGGTAAAGGAATGGCTGTTAAATGTTGGTTAATAAATTTACATATTAAGAAATGTTCTCCTGCAGTGACTCTTTTTAGTCAACTGTTAGAGTTACTTTAATTAATCACAGCATTACTCCATCATATAAACATTGTGCCAAATTAAAGAGTCAATATCTATTTTCAGCTCAATGTCTTTAGAAATTATCAAATATACTTAGAACTCTATTCAAAAGCTTAGCTTTTTTATCAAACAAACTTCACAAAAATCAACTTATCAAGTTTGGCTGTTTCATTCCACGGTTAACAGAAAAAAGATAATCAGGACTCTTTGACAAACTATCCTACATAACTAGCCATATAAATTTATATCTCATCAAATAAAGAACCAAAGAACCATCACCTCTGCAATTAAAACAACAAAAACACCAGTTAGATGTACAATACATAGTTTCTTTAATCAGATATAGCGAGGGTTAGAAGAACTACCACCTATCAACCAGATATATTAACACATATATCTCAATGAGTGATCACTCTCAACAGTAGACACAAATATCAGCACTGTAAGGGATTATATAGTATTAAATGAAAATATACACCTTCACCGATATGACAAGATGATAACACTGTCATTCATGTCTGATTTCCATTAAAATTGATTAAAGCACATACGGTATGCAAGAAAAAACCAATTAGCACTTACTTTTTCCAAATGCAGCAGCTGATGCAATAACTGATACTACAAATGACATTGTCTGTCTAGATAACAGCAAATTTGCAACATGGACTTTGATTTTCGAAAATTACAAGACTAAGTCGATTACCAATAACACGCCAAGATTTTTTTTTTTTTTTTTGGGAGCAATCACAAGCCAAGATTATAGATTGACTCGTTATTTTAACCCGTCAAAATCATAAGCTCCAACGATAAAACACCAGAAAGAGCCAATTTCGAGACAAGGGTATTGCAACAACCTATTAAAACCAAGTTTGAAAAAAAAAACATAATACAAGAATTAAATAATAATTTCAAATAATAACAGGAAAAAGTTGCAGTACACTTGTGAGACACAAAAAGATTTACACCTGGGCTGTGGATAAAACAAGCAAATAAATCAAGAACTAAGAAAAGGAGTCGCCATATAACAAAACAGGAAACGAAAAAGAAGGAGAGTAAACCTTGCGATTGATGAAAGTGAACTGTGCAGAACATCCTTGGCAATGTGAGGCGTCAACAACCCAAATATTCCCTCTCAGTGATGGCTTTGGAGGCAATCCGATCTTCTCTAACATCTTCTTAGATTTCTTTCTTCGACTCTTGAATGGAGATTTCTGATTGAACGAACTTAAAATGAAGATCAGCTGCTCTTTTCTTGGCTTCTTTGAAGCTTCTTCGTCTTTTGGCAATACTTTTTCTTTTCTTCTTTATTAATTCCACTTCCCCGTTTTGCCTTTCTCTTTATTTAGCAATTTATTTATTTAGGATTAACTCCACTTTCCACCCTCAAACTTATATCACATTTTCACTTTAGGCCCTAAATTTTAATTTTGAACACTTTGCACTTTAAGGTCTCAAGTTTGTCTTATTAAGTCCAATCAATGATAATGTTAGCAAAATTAACAAGATAGGGGACTATGCAAACTAATGACAATGCATCATTTTGTTTTATCTAGGACTATAAATGTCTAGAAAATGATTGCATGGTAACTGCCACAAATGAAGTTGGTCTTTATTTCTTACAAATAGGCCCAATATCAGTTGGGCTTCCGGCATGTTGGGTTTCACACTTTGGATCGCTCCTGGTTTGTTTGTGCAATGATGACAATTGAGAACAACAACCACTACTAGCATCTTGGTCTTGTTTTTTTCCCCCATTGAATGCATAGTAAATGTATCTAATTATATATATCAGCACAAAAATGTATGTGACTTGAATTTGGAATTGGCAACTTGACTGTATTATCACAAGTCCTTTTCGTAAAAAGAGATGCTTGCAAACAAAATTTTATTTCATTTGTACGATGATACATTCATAAATATTTTTGTATGAACAGTTGTTTATATATGTACACTAACAACAAACATGTTCCATATTAATTTTTCATCTAGCATGGAGGGATGGAATTTAAAAAGTGGAAAAGAGGTAGAAAAATTGAATTCAAGATTTTTAAGTTTTAAAATCTCAACTTTAACGACTAATAAATTACTTTGACTTCCAATTATTGCTGCCGTCCTTGACTTAACTTCACCTAATTTGCCCTGCTAATACTTAATTTTCTAAAAAAATCGATCTGTTTAAATGTTGTACTAGCTTTTATTTAACATCACCAACCACTATTTTATTGGTTTTGTTATTTTTCTGAAAGCCAATCGAAAAGAAGTACGGAGAGAATATTCAAGTCCTTTAAAGTGAAACTATATAAATGCATTTTTTGCGAGCCAAAATTTCCAAAAGTTCTTTCTCATGGAAAGTTTAGTTGCATACATAGGTTAACCTCATGTTTCCTTGTCTCGATTAATGCAGTACAGAGCATCTTTTATATATATATATATATATATATATATATATATATATATATATATAAATTGCCAGCATCTTGAACAAAATAAAATACGTACTAGTACTACTAGAAAAGATTAAGGTCGTATTTAATTTACTCTAGAAGAAAAGATTCCTAGAGATTAACGCAAAAATGCCTAGGCATCACATTGGTTTTAAAGAAGCATCGGGAAAAGGCTGTTCACTTTGTTGACTCATTAATGCACCCAGATTTCAACAAAATTGGAAGCCTAAAAAGACAATTACTGTTCCCGAAAATGTTTGTCCTTCCTTTCTTCCTAACATATTGTACTGCAATAGACTAGTAGTTGGTTGTTTCAACCTTCGAGGTTGCTAACTAATCAGTCTACTTGAGAGTCCCTGAACTTTGCACTGCTACTAGAAATTCACTTTACAGTTTGCAGCTAACTATTAGCATCAAATCAACTTGTTAGGAAGACATCCATGCTATTCACTTACCACATTACATTAGGAAGCAAATCTAATGAAAAGTAGTAGTATCAGTTTGGACTCAATTTTAGGTGTAATTCAACTGTCTTGGTTCATCAAGATGGCTTTTCAAATACATGTTGGTTCAGAAATTGAATTAGTAATGTCTTTGTTTGTCTTCACAAATTCTGCCCTTTTTAGCAGAAATGAACTGGAGTTGAATTACCCAGATGACTAGATCAGTGCTATTATTCAAATAAAGTGCAGTATCTTTCTTTTTTTTTTTTCTCTTTTTGATGAATGATACTGATTTCTGTTCCTATGCGTCTTAGCATGGCCCTCAATGTGCAAATTGTTTGCCGCATTAATCGCTGTCATAGTGTGTTTTTTAGTGGTAGACTTGGCTCAATCTTCAGTACAAATATTCTTTAGAAACATCCATTGATTCTATTAATGCACATTTCGGATTCTTGAAAAAGACAATGGACAAAGATCATCATCTTTATTGTTGAAGCATTGGTTTTCTACTATATTTCTATGTAGTTGCGCCATTTTGAATTGCAGCTTCATTTGCCACGAATCCTCGATTTTGGTGTAGACTTTGATATTTGAAAAGTGGGTTCGATGCTTCTGTGAAGATAACAATTTTCGTGCCTTTTGTCATTACTCAAAACCACCAGCAGGTCCAGCACTTGACTTCTACAAACTGCTGAAAACCAAGTCTGAGAAGCCTAGGCATTGACATTTTCATTGGAATTTTGTGTTTGCTATAATGTAATCGAAGTAACTAGACCTACTCTAGTGGACTAATCTATACGTCTTTTTTATGGCTTTGTCTCAATTGCCATGGATTCAGTAGCTTCTTTGATAAACTGCTTAAATTCAGCAGAAATGCAGAATCAACTATGGTAAGTACTGCAACTCAAGATACAGACTGTAGAAACGTATTTTACACTGCAAGGATTATTATTATTTTTTTTTGCCAGATCCTCATCGCATTTTCTCCTAATATTTTGAATGGAAGAAACACCCAGAAAGTTTGAGCTTTCCACACTATGTTATCACAGTTTTAACCTTTGCCGGAAAAGAAAAGAACACAAAAAGAATGACTTTTCTCATCGCAATCGACATTCTGTCACAAACTATACAACATGTTCGGAGATGTTCGAGAAAACTTTAATGAAGTAGCTTCCTGTCAAGGATGGAGTCCAGATTGGTTGGAAAGATTGAACTCAATTTCTTCATGTATGTTGATCTAGTCTGTTTTTCCCTGTCAAACGTCTCTGTTGGCGTACAAGTTTTGAACCTGTTATCTATGGTTTGATATTCAAGCTTAGTCATGCGAACAACTTGATCCTCATCCTCACTAGTTCCCTTCGCACTACTATGATGCGACCTGAGATCCTCATGCACCTCAAGATGGCCTGTTTTCCGGGGGATTTCTCTAAGCTTTGAGTGCTGAGAAACAGAAGCAGTGACTGCTGCACAAGCTGGAAACTCCATGTTGTGAACTAGGTGGATCAAGGACCTTGCTGAGAGCTTATCAAAGTTCAGGACACAACAAATCTTTATCTTTTCTTCTTCTGAAAGCTTCTTGTGGACCTATGAGAAGATAAGTTCATTGTTGGCAAGATAACGTTAAAGAAGAATTTAAAACTGAACAATGTTTCTTTGTTTGTTAATTGATTTTGGAATTGCAAGAAGAAAAGCAACAGCAAACAATTGGAGAGTTTTCTGATCATCCAAAAGTAGTAGACTCTGCAATGTTTAAGATTGTGTAGAATCTGATTGGAGTCTTATATCTAAGTTCACAAAATTCACAATATGCAGTTCAGGGTCATCATACCTTGAGATATATGTCCACTGCTTCATAAATCATGTCATGAGAGTCTCTTGCATATTCAGGTAGTGCTGTAGCTAATGTGACAAACTTGGAAGGTTCCAGACGAGGATCAGGGGCAACTTCAACTAAGTAAAAATCCATCAAAGAGGCAACTTTCTTGAGTCGATACACGAGAAACTGCTCTCTACTCTCAATCAGGAATTGTTCCTGTAACCTTAGGATCAAATCCACATCATATGCATAACATTTGCAAGGTGTAGATGGAAAAAACAAATCATCCAACTTTGCTTGATCCAGCAGGGAACCAACTAGGCTTTCTAACTTCTTCTTGGAACATCTTTTCACTTTGAACGCTAAAGAAAACCGAAGATTGTCAAATAGACCTCTGACGGAGATAAGGCTCCTATCCAACAAATGAAGAAGATTGATGACAGTCTCGGTGATTCTACATTTCTCAGCTCGTAAAGCACCAGTAATTTTCACTTTCTGATAATGTAAGAGGAATGCACATACAACGTAGTTGTCCAATTTCTTCGCAATCATTGTCTCCACTGCCTTCTCAAATAAGTCAACTTTCAAGAATTCAAGGTCTTCAAACCACCAAGTCGAAGCTTGAGAGCTGGAGTTGCCTTTGCTTTGACAACTAAAGTCGCCTGAAAACTGTATACAAGAACTGTCCGTCAATGAACTATACGGGATGATAAGAGAATACAAGGAAAGCCTTTCCACCAGACAATCCAGAAGCTCCTCAAGCATATCTAAAGAGTACATGGTTTGCTGCAGATCTTGAAACTGCTTCAAACATTCAAGTAGCTCAGGCAAGGCAAATTGGTGGATTTTCTTGAAGTATTCTTTGGTTTGGCTCATCAAACTGGGTGCTCCGTGAATATCCGTATCCATTTCCATAAAAGTGCTAGCAGAATGCAATAAAATTATGTTGGAGGGAGTTATGTTAATTTTGCCTCCGTTGTAGCAAAATTTTGCAAGTAGTTCAAAACCTTCAGGTCCGCCAGGAAAATCATGGAATATCAATTTGAGACTACCATTCTTGTCTGTCAACTTTCTGAACAATTTTCTCAATCTACCGGAAAAACATGCAAGGAAGTTCTGCATTTGTAAGCAGTTGTGAGATGGTTAAAAACTTCATATATTCACTTTTGTGAACCCGTAGTTCCAAGCAAAAATAGATGAATATATTGAAAAATTTTTAAAGGAAAATCATTGACTGCTGCAAAAAACAAAAAGTGCAATAAGGCGACTGAAGTTAATGACAAAACTGTGAAATGCTGCAGGCAAAATTTTAACTCTCAGCAATTTTGCAGCTACATACTCTTTACCAATTTGTAAGCTGTAGACATGTTAAATTTGATTTTCCTGAAAAGTCAGATGACACAACTGAGGCAATGGCAAAAAAGGATTGCAAAACAAGAATGGTTAATGATAGACACAAGGATGCACAAGGACTTGATGTAACTATATTACAAAGAGTGGAAATTGGTAAACAGGGCAGCTTCAGACGCTGTCCACCAGGAAATGCTTGTATTCCGTTCCTTTGCAGGACAAAACAAATAAAAGCAGAGAGAGCAAAAGGAAGAGCTATTCAGGCACAACTTCTACCTTGTCCACGAGGAACGTCTCCTGGCTATTGACATCAATTTCAAGATCACAGCACATTTCTATTAGCTGATGCACAAGCGAATACAAGACTGCAATGCAGGATCCTCTGGAGGAATGGGTTATGTGGACTAAAGGATTGATACTGGTCAATGCTGAGAAGAGAAGCAAAGAGAATTAAAGAAGCAGACGTATAAAGTGTGTACTGCATGTAACTTCTAACGAATGCTAATGCTGCTTAGTCAATAACCATTGTGGGGGCAATGGAAGGAATAAGAAGCCTCCTAGACTAACTACTATAGAGAAACCTTTAGGCTTGGAAATCATAGACTGCCCGTTTACTAAAATAATCAGTCTACTGTTATCCCCAAGACATAGTCGCCCACACGCCCCCGCGCGCGCACACACATGCACAGTTGTACTGGTGCACCATTTTTTCTCTTTCTCTTCAAGGAGGACATGTTAGTCATCGTACATGGGCCATGGTCAATTTTGTCTACTAGAGCTAGTGATAGTTTTTTCACTTTTTGCCGTCAATTTTGGGGGATCAAAATAGTGTGATCATCAGGAGATGATAACATCCCAATTACTTGCCTTTTTTTGACTTACAAACGATGAAAATTCGGTTCACTTTTAGCCATACCAGGTTTTCAATGAAAAGGTGAAGCAATGATGTAAAAGATACAGTTGTTTCCAGTATACAAGTACAAGAAAGATAGATCCAGAAAGGTGGTGTACTATTCTACCTTTAGAGTAGGAACCGAGCAATTAAGAGGCATTTCCACACTGAAATGCTAAGGTCAACGGGTCGAGGCCATTGGATTCTAGTCCTCTAATTAAAACACCCCAAAGTTGCTCTGAGATCAGTAATTTTCATTTATTTCCACTGCAATAACGAAGCCCAACAATGAAATACGGCTTAAACAAGCCTGCAGAGCTCATCTGTAGCTTTGTAATTGGGTTATTACTTTCATAAAATAATGCATTTTACAAGTTTTAGATGCCATGGTACGATGCATCACAAAGTTGAGAAGGGCTATAGATGAACAGAACTGCGACTCAAACTCTGGCTGTGGCTGGCCTGTTTTAAAAAGATCAGATGTAATCTTGTACTTCTGAAATTCTAATCTTAAACACCTGATTGTAAAACCCAAATTTTAGGGTTGTTATAATAATCAATACGTCCAGGGTTACCGAATTGTAGGGACAAAACAAAACAGACACTCAAAATAAAGAGTTTTTTGCCCAAATAACACTCTTTCTAAAAAATATCCCCGATGTGATTCACTTTCAAATTTTATTCCCAAATCGATGTTATTGTTGTCACCTAATTACCCTGATTGCCATGTAGGATTACAAGAAAGAAAAGCTTTAATCTAGTTTATAGTTTCCAATAAAAACTAAAAATTTAAACTATTTTATTATAGAGTCACAAGAAAATTGCATAACTTTAATAATTTCCTTATAATTATTTAAAATAAATTTTACCATTATTGACCTTGCTATTATTGCTCTCTGCAATTTTTTTAAATGTATCAAACTTATTGCATATATTTTTTCAAAAATTAATTTGCAAAATACAAAAATTGCAATGAACATTATAAGCAATAACAAGAAAAAGTTACAAAAACTTCAAGGCTATCATATTTTTTTATGTTATGCTTCCTACTCCTTGAAAAGAACTTTTACAAAAAGTAATCAAACTATTGCAATTAAGATAATGCTAAAGTTTCTCAAAAGTAACACAAGCCATTAATTGATGTTGAATAAATGTGCAAAAATACTTCAAGTATACGAGATTATTTGATTATATGATAAAGAGGCACTACAAATGAACATGCTTATATTGAGCATGAATTTATGTTATTACGTAGTTTTCCTCTTAGACATTTTATCAAACACACGGTGTGAGAAATCATTTGTTAAAGCAATTAGTATTCAAAATTTTTTAAAGGCCATAGGAATGTTCCAAAAACTGCACAATAGAAAAGACAAGAGAATAATCTTCATTTACCGTGAAATTATCAATTCGAGGAGAATATTTTCATCTACAGATACAATATCAGGAATAATAATAAAGTTTTAGATGTTGTTAATATAAATATTGGCTTTTAACAATTACATTTGACAAGGAAAAATAACGAAAGGACACAAAATAATAAAGGAAAAAAAAGTGGAAAGGTTCAGAGAGAGAATCAGGGAAGATATTCGTTGGGAAAGAGAGATAGAATGTGTCTCTATCTCTATCCTATCACATATGCAACCTATATGGAAAAAAAAATTATAAAGGTAATAAATTTTAAAATTTGGTTACTTTGGGTATATGTTTCAAAAGAAGAGTTATTTTGGCAATAAACTCCAAAATAAATGTGAAAGAGAAGAAAATAATAAACTCAACTTATAATATTATTGAAATCTCAAACA
Organism: Coffea arabica; assembly: GCF_036785885.1. Lineage (NCBI taxonomy): Eukaryota > Viridiplantae > Streptophyta > Magnoliopsida > Gentianales > Rubiaceae > Coffea > Coffea arabica. The sequence continues at coordinate 10,168,300 of NC_092313.1, read as the reverse complement.
ATAAAGAAAGTCACACCACCATATTTCGTTAGCTCCTTCAACTCCTAGCTAAAAGACCTGTAGGACTAATAGCTCTATTGGAAGGCTGCCCTCCGTTAAGAGAAGTTCTTCTTTAACCACCCCCCGAGGGGGAGAGCGAAGCGAGGAGGGTCGCGTTCGCGTTCAGTTCGAGCTGGGCGATGAAAAGTTTGATAAACAATAGCACGAATTCTTGTTTTTTTACCTTCTTTCATGCGAAAGTTGACCAACTTCTTGATCAATTGTTTTTGTTCACGATCCAAGCCCCCCATATAGCTTATAATTTCCGAGCAATTGGAAGCCGCTTTCGATGACGAGCCCCTCAAAGAAAGAATGGAAGACTTCGGCCCGCTGCAGCCTCTTCTGAACCTCGCCTACTCTTTGGATGGATCACCCATCTCTCAAGGGAAGACTGAATCAGGCCACATATGGTGGGACATCTGCGACTGTGATGATTGTTTCCAAAATGCACAAGAAACTGATCTCGAGCCCGATGCTCATGCCCTCTTATTCTATGTCATTTGCTTTCCTTAGGACTAGGCTAAACCTTGTCTTTATCATTGGCCTACTTACTTCGACAGTTGTGATTCCGCTTTCATGTCTTGGATTGAGCTTTCACTCCTACCTTAATCCACGCAATGACATTTGAGGAAGAAGTGTCATTGGTACCCAAGCACAACCGATTCCTCTTCTGCCCTTCCCCATGGACAAGAAACAAGAAGTTGCTTGTCCGATTCTATCCCATTCAATAGCACCGGAGTCAAGGGATGGAACTTTTGCTTGCATTGTATTATTTGGTCTACGTACCGGAACAGATAACATTCGAGATTATGCAGGATTATACACGAAAGATCCTTTTTTGGCTCTCTCTTTAGCCCTATGTCTCTTATCCCTAGGAGGCCTGCCTCCACTAGCAGGTTTTTTCGGAAAACTCTATTTATTCTGGTGTGGATGGCAGGCAGGCCTATATTTCTTGGTTACGCCATCAACAGCTAAATCGATGGCACTCGCCTTCTTTCAGCATTGAATCCTCGGACTAGACTTCCTATTGGCCTGTCACCTATCATCCCCCCCTGGTTAGAGTAGTTAGATAGAGACTCGCTCCTCTCGTCCACTTTACCAGAAGAATAGTTGTCTTCCTCATATCGGCTAGGAGTCGGTTAACTACCAGGTTGCCGTGTCCGTCGCACTCACGGTCATTAGTCTGGTTAGCTCTTCCTGATAGGCTAAAAAGGATGAAAGCCCGGGTCAGGAAAGCGACCTTAAGAAGTCAATTTCCTCTCCCTTTTCATTTCCAATTCGTTCTACTTAACTTAGGTGGAGCAATCCGAACTCTCTCCTCATGTTTGTATTACCACAGGACGAAAAGAGCTCCAATCCAGTATCTACCAGTATGGAGCCAACCCCTTCGTTTTCGGCGTGCCGCACTATTCGACTGTGCATTGGCGGAACGGTACGCACCCCAGCTTTTAGTTCCTGTACGTCCGCCCCAATCAGAGCCTTCCTCTCTCTTTCCTTCCGTGTCGTTCCGGGATGAACGCTAGGCTTCAATTAATCTTTCAGTCTGATTGAAGAGCTAGAATGCACGGGATTCCTCGTAAGAAGAGGCGGAAGAGAAGACTGGAAAGCCGGAGTCTTCACCTGCTGCGTGAAAGCCGATCGCTTTTGCTTCCAAGCTTGCTCGGATGGAAGTACGAAATCTTGACGAAAAGTTCACTCCCCCTCGGGGGGGAGGGGGGGCCGGTGTCGGGTAACCGAAGAGCTAATTCGGATAGTAAGGGAAGAAAGAGAAAGAGAGTCACTCCCGCTTCGTCCATTTGACTCCCTGATAGCTGAGTAAGCAATCTCATCGTCCCTTTTCCCATCTTTCCTATTCAAGAGTTCTTATGTGTTTCCACGCCCCCGAAAAATGGACAAATTCCTTTTCTTAGGCAAGATTCGTCACTCCAAAAAGGATAATGGTAATCCCACCATTAACTACTTCATTTATTCATATTTATGAATTTCAGGGTTGAGCCCTGGGATTTGACGGCGGACTTAAAAAGCCACCTACAGACGCTTTACGCCCAATCATTCCGGACCTCCTCAAGGAATTGGGGATGGGTCAACCAACTTCATTCAAACCTGAAAGGTCTCCTTCCAGGATTTGGGGTCGTATCCTGCTCTGTGCAAATCAAAAGGGGGTGGTGATCGGAGAGGACTCTAACAAGATGCCTGACCCTCGCCTCTGGAAAGATTAGTTCCCAAAGACTATTGCAGAGTCCCCGATCCAATCTCTTCTTAACATTCGCCCTTCCCTGTCTTCGATTGTTCCAAGTTAAGGGAGGCTCGAAAGCCGGAGCGCGCGTTAGTGCCCCCGAGGGGGAGAGCGAAGCGAGGGGGGTCGCGTCACCAACTCTCTTCAAAGTAGGGTCATCACCAAAAAGATGCTGGAAAAAGGAGACAGCCTCTTGACTAACAGTTTTATGGTCTTCTAATTTCTCTCCCTCGGCATTGGCATTGTAAACACTCACCAATCTGTTCTTGGACTGCCTAGCTCTCACCACCTTGTGAAAAAAGCCCGTGTTACTTCAGCTGAATTCTGGACTTCTGTTTGAGGTGGGCCTCTGCCATAAGAGTGAAATGAGTCAAAACTTTCAAACTCTCTTTTTCTGCATTTGCTAGGTCAGAGTTGGAAGGGATCCTGCAATTGGAGTACCCTCAATCTAGTAAGGTCCTCTCTAGCTTGGGTAACCTTAGACTTTATGCTACCATACCTCGCCGGTCACCACTTCTGATTCTGCCTAAGGCGTGCAACCAAAGAGAAGAAGTTCTGCCGATGAACAAGTAAGAATTGCCTCAACCAAAATTGATGGAATTGGACCCAAAAAAGCCATTCAGGTTCGTTATCGATTAGGTATCAGTGGGAACATAAAGATAAAAGAATTAACTAAGTATCAGATCGACCAAATTTCACAAATGATAGGTCAAGATCATGTTGTTCATTGGGAATTGAAGAGGGGAGAATGACCAGACATCGAACGATTAATTTCTATTTCTTGTTATCGTGGAATTCGTCATCAATACGGATCGCCCGTACGCGGTCAAATGAGTCTACCAGGTTATCATCCACAATATGTTTAGGTTTTCTTGCATTAAAGGTGGCTTGGTCCTCTCATCATCTGATTTCGAAGGGCGGAACTGAAGAACGCACTGTTTGGGACTGGGGGCGGAATTTTTCCTATATTTCTCTCTTCCGTATGCCTTTATGAAGCATTCTTTCTAATTCCTACGATTGGTGTAAGTGGTCGAAGGCGGAACCAGACGAGATCTCATTTTTGACTCTCGGGTGAGAGGCCCGAACGAGCACACAGGTAGTTGAAGGAAGCTAAAGTGAGTGGGTTCTCCGGGCACTACGGTAGGACGTGGATCGATCATGTATGACAAATTATTCTACAGTCTCTCTCTAGAAAACATCTTGAATAATGTCTTATTTATAATCTACTAGACTTGTTGGAAAAGAAACCATTTGCATAAAAAATTATCAAATAAAACACAAGTCCTAAATTACACAACTACTAAAAACCTAACTCCAATAAAACTAATAAATACATACTTCTAGTATTGATTTAGTACGCCAACATTGATGCTCATGGGACTAGCATCTGTTGACTCTCAGCGTTTTACTCTTTCAAACATTTAGCAGTGAAAACTATCACTCTATTTTAGGATCAAACTCGCCATCTAAATTTCACGCATTTTATTCTCTTCTTAAAAGAAAAGGCACGAGCCCGGTCGAATAGCCTCAACCCCTTTTGTCTCACCGCATGCTGTGGCCTAGTGTCATTTGCTATAGATATTGCAAAAACTGGTCATGGAAAATTAGAATTAGTTGTTACTCTTTGATAGATATTGGAATTTAATTTTTTTGACTATTAAAAAAATAAATGTTTAGACGTAAAAGCAAACTAAAACGTCAAAAAAATTGATTATCTAAAATCAGAATCTAAATCAAATGAAATAATCAAACAAGAACATACCCATAAATAACCATACACCAACTCTAATGTTCAGCAAGTTACTTGTTTACAAGCTTTTATCGATTCAGAACTTCATATGTAAATGCAAGGCAACCACCTAGGACCCAAGTCCTAGAGATTTTGTTACACATGAGCAGATATCTCTACAGCTCTATTCTTTTTTCTTTTTTTTTTTAACTAAAACGATAGATTTTATTGATGAAGAGCTAAATTGTATAATTCTTGAGCAAAGGCTCAAGTTGACCTTTACAATCGTTTACTATGACACGGAGTCAGGGTGGCAATTTTCGATACGACCTGAAAAGACGACGCGAACTTAACACGAAATTAATGGATTTTGGTTGAGGCTTCCGTCGAGTCAGAATCAGGTCGAACCCGATGAACCCGGAAAAAAATGTCGAATTCATGTCATCCACGAGTTGACCCAATAACTCGTTTATGAATTAAAAATAATTTAATAAATATAAAAATATTTTATCTAACTAAACTAAATTATTCTTTTTTCCCCAAAGGTATTAACCACTTAATCCTAAATGAATTTATTTAACTTGTATGAAGTTGGAATTATTATGTTTGGACAAATGATATATTACATTATTTTCTATTTTTATAATATCTTAATTTATTTTAGATGTAGTTTGGGATAAAATATTTTTACAGTGTTTTAATTTATTTCAGACTGATTTGGGATTGTTTTATCGAAATTTTTATTACTTGATTATGTAATTAGTTTTGTACGAAATTGGTTCTGTTAGAAACTACAGTGATAAATTAGTAAATTAAAATTATGTTTCAGGTCATTCGGGTTGACCCGCCAGCCTGAAATTTTCGGAATCAGGCTAGGTATCTTAACCTGTTTCGAGTTGACGGATTGTGTTCGGGTCAACAGATTATCTATTAAACCTAGGTCTCAATTCAACTTGCCAACCCGTTTCTGACCCGATTGCCACCCCTACAAGGAGGAATCCAACATTCCTCATCTTGTGTTAAACTAGCAGCATATTTGCTAATCATTCTACTTCTTATACTACTTTCATTTGAGGACAAAACAAATGCTTTAGTTTTCTTGATCTTCAAAAGATGTAGCAGCTTGGGTGATGAGATTTCCAGTTTAACTTCCCTGCAATGCTTTACTCAGTGCCAGTTTTACAGCTTGTGCATAGTCCAGCAATATTTCACCTGTACTTCCTTCTCTCAAGGCCCAACCAACTTGTGTATTACCAGCCTTTGAAGCTAGTATACCTATTCCTAGCGCCTTGTTTTCCTTCTAATTGCTGATTTCAATACTCATGTTCATGTGATTTCCATCATCAGTGGGCCAGTGGCTGTCTGTGCTTCCTGCTCTTTTGTTCTTGTTTCCTGAATGCTCACTCGTTTATCCATTTTCTGAGCTTCTACAAATTCCATCCACTCTACAGCTCTACTGCCTATAATAACTATATATATATATATAAAACTCAGATATCTCACTCTCGTAACATTTAGCGCATTCTAACGGAAAGGACTCTTTTATGTAAGTTGCATTTGCCTTCTTTTGATCTTGTTGCCTAGTTCTGCATATCAAATATCTTCAGTGCACCTAATGCAGCAAGATTAAGCACGTACAAATCTATGTATCTTGTTGGTGTTGCAGGAAGCATAGCAACAAAACCTTTTCTTTCTTTTTTATTTTTTTTTTGGGTTTTTTTTGTTTGTTGGGGGGAGGGGTTGTTGTTGGACCACCGTGCTTGCAACTTAATTAAACGAAAAAAGAACAGATACTCGAAGAGCCTGCCCTTAAAACTGGTTGCTTGTAGGTCATAGATTACAAAGCACCCATAATAAATAACTCCCTCTTTAATTAACATTAATTCATGGAAAAGCGCTTCAATTCAAACCCCGGGGGCCGTCTGAAATGCTGTAACGGGGAAGCAAAATATTTGCACATGATGGCAGACAAGCGAAATCATTTTACCAAGGTATCATATCACATACAAGACACTGAATGGAAACAGGCAGGAACTTATCCAAGGAAACATTTGCTTCATATATTGTACGAGCAATCTCAATACAAAATGAAGCAGCATGAACCAAAAATCCAACGTATCAAAGTATAACACAAAAAACTCCCACCACCAAGACAATTTGTCTAGCGGTGACATCAGTTTTCTACCGCCAACGTTAAAAGGCAATAGTTTCACAACTGAATTTCTTTTTTTTTTTTTTTATTTCTTATCCTTTCTGGTGTTCCAAACCTTTTTTCCGCTGTCCATGGTGAATAAATGGGCGGCGGAGTCACACAGGATCTCAGAATTTGTAGGCTGATCTATTCTTGACATCATCCCGCATGGATATTTGAAGCCTCAATTCCAACCTGCGAACTGCTCGTGCAGCTTCCAGTTTCTGACAATCCTCCCTATTGAATCACAATTACCAGTAAAAATGCATCCTTTCTCAAAAGTCACATCCAGTATGTCCTAAAAGCTCAGTAGCCATTTATTTGAGGTCTCGGTGTAGGACCCGTCAGCCGAGAAAATGGCATTTGCCCCTGGCTAGGAGGGCCTTTCTGCCCTGAAAAACGATCAGGAGTTGGGGAGTCAGAGATTGACCTAGAGAAGGCCTGGGCAAGCTCAACTGCTGAAGCTGCTTTTCCATAACGCAGCCCTGGAGCATCAGCAGAAGCTGCTTTTGGATGCTCAACAGGCTTGCGCCAAGTCTCTGGTGAAGGTGGCCTCTCCTGTTGCTGTGGTTGCAGATGTTGGTGCGGCGGGTGTTGCTTCTCAAATTCCCTTTTGTTCCTCCAGTTCTCACCTCGCCAATTCCTCTTCTGAACATCTGTTTTTTCAACCTCTAATCGGTGATCTCGCCCATCAGAATTCTTCCCTGTCCGATGTTCAATGGGTATACTTCCTGGCTTATCATTGTACCGAGTAGAAGCAGCATGCACTGAGACTCTATCAGTTTTGAGCACATCTTGTTTGACCCTTCAGATAAAGATCAATTTTGATTTATAATAACTTCAGCTAAGGGTTTCGAAATTAAATTCAAGCTAAGAGACGCAGCTCCTATAATAACTAAGCCATCCACAGCTACAGAAACACAAGATAAATAAACTGAACTTTTACCTCTGAGGAGACAGAGCCAGGTCATCATCATGGACAGCAACATTATCAATGCCCCGCTCCTTTAGAACCTGGAAGCAGCAATAAGAGCATGTAATAAGATAAACATCCAGCTTGAAGGAACTATAGACTAATCTGAATAAAGGGGGGTTAGAAAAGAAATGAGGACATCCATAACTACAGATCAATTTTCCTGAACAAGTCAAAGGCAGAAACCAGAATCAAAACCAAAAGCCTCAGATCTCCAACATTGATACAAAATGACAAGTACACAGCCAAATGTGATGCAAATTCTCATTTTTCTGGGGTGAACAAAAATATGAACTGCTGTCAGACAAGCACTAATCTATGTTTGGATACAAACAATCACAAGAAAAAGAATTACCAGCTCTCTTGGGCGAGCACCCCCAAACAATGTGTTCCTGTGGCCAGTCACAAATAACAATATGGTCAGAATCATGTAGAAACGTTCCAGCAAAAACTCCCCAGTCATGAAAAAAAATCACATCAACACAAACAGTATCAAAATTTTCCACTGAACAGCTATATAGCAAGACAGTCATGAACAACTAGAAGTAATCCAGTAAAAAGCAAACAAGGTTGGCAGAAACGTAAAAATTAAAGACCTCAGCTTGCAATGTCAAGAATGACAGCTTATGTGTTCTCTCTGTATCGATTGATCAGTTAGATAAAAAAATCACGGTAGCCAAATTGCTATTCACGATTGTTACATGCTTTAGAGAGAAAATTCTGCGACATTAATATAATATCAGAATCGACGAGAAGCTCTTGTCAACATGGTAAATAAAGCAGCTTTCAAGAAGCACATATCACATGTTCTCCCACAGGGGTATGAAAAATCATTTTACCTGAACATAACAAATAATTAATACACTTATTACCACTAACGCTTTTAAGGTAGAAAAGATACTTAGAAGAGTTGCAAAGGATGGCTGCTAGGTTTAGAAAACTCCAAGAGAACATATAAACAGGTGGAATATCCAACAACAGACTTGAAAAAAAAAACCAAAAGAAAAAAAGTACTGAAGTATGCTTTCCAAATATGTGAAGCACAAGAACACTGTGAAAACAGCTAGGGCAAAAAAGAAAGATAATTACTAGCAACCAAGGCTGACCAGAGACATACTCACTTTACCAACATATCGAGTTGAAGAGGGCAAAGAAAAATACGAAAAGCTATGATTTTCAGAAACTAATAGCTGTTAAAAGTAACAAAGACTGAAAATCATAAACTAAAAGTCCAGAAAGTGGGCAAGTTATTCACTACTTTTTCTTTCAACCGGTATACTCCCACTACTACTTTCTATTCGTCTTCCACACTTCATCATCTTGATTAAAACATCTGGGACTGCAGACAGCACAAGATTCAATCACCTAACACATGAAAGAAAACCATACAGTGCATCTGTTTGAAATCATTCCGAACTGAAATATTTATGAGAAGAATCAGATGGTTGGTCCAATGTAACTTTTAATCAGAATCTGGATAAGTTTCTGAAAATAATGAGAATAATGAAGTAATTGTCTAAATCAAACAAAAGAAGAATGATGGCCAGATTCACCATAATGACATTACATTTATCCTCTGCAATATTATACATGTTGAATTTACTGATGCAATTTGCAAATTATACATTTTGCATCTTATTCTGTTTTTTGAGTAATACTGGCTCTTCTTTCTTCAAAATGAATATTTTCGGAGGTATAGGGCATAGGTGGATCTTTTTAGGTGTGTTAAGCATAACATCTTTACATGAGAACCAAACTAAAGTTCTTGATACTAATGGAAAGCCAAGATACTTAATAATACTACAAGAGTATAAAGATCTAGAATAAATAAATTAATCAAAATATAATTAAGGAAAACAAAGCAAGCAATATCAACTCAAAACTCCAAAAGATGGAGTACAATCATGCAAGCCAACAAGTGAGAGCAGAAAAGTAAAGAAACCACAATTTTTTTAAAGCAAAAATCACATGCATCATCAATACTAGTTGAAAATCACATGCATCACCAACTTTTGGGAAGCAATCGTCAATTCCCTTCCTCGTTTATTCAGGAAATATGCATCTGTTATTCTGTCATATGCAAAAGGTACTCGATTTACAGCCGTCCATGATAATACCATTAAATATGACACTTTTGTTTGTATTAGACAGAAGACACAGGACTTGAGGTTAATGTCTTCAAAGAAGAAACTAAAACTTCCGACAAAGACATCTAGTAAAGTTTTCTAGTTGCTATGAAATGCGGATATTCGACCACGCAAGAACATAGATGAAAACATTGCATTTGTAATAATATTACAACATTTTGTATGCCATGGTTGCTCCAACCTTTTTGTCAGGAAAATGTTTAAAGTAATTTCCTTCTGTAAACTGCATTTCCAATAAATGCATGTACAAACATCACATCACTTTGGATCCATGATCTATTCTCATGTTTAATAAACTCAATAAAACAATATATCCATCACAAACATGTGGACAATGGATCTGCATATTACTATAAGGTAGCTAACAATTCAGAATTATATACACCACAGTCTATCAGCAAATCATTTTTGTAGTACTTTGAGAATTAATCCAGTAGATGGAAGAATGCAATAAAAAACTAGAATGAGGCAAGAATGAAAGAAGGTTAACTGAAAAAAAGCTTTCCCTAAAAAGCATGTTCTTTAGTTGAGACGCGAAAAAATGAAGACTTCGGACTTGATATGCCCTTTCCCTTGCTAAAGCAATTGCATTAACAGTCTTAAAGCTTGATATGATATAGTAATTCACAAACAACAGCACTTATCATTTTTCTCTTGATATCTCTTGCCTAAGTGAGGACGAAAAGTGGGTATGTAAGAACTATTTTGAACCTTTTTAAGGGGACAAAGGATGGGAGAGACCTAGCTTTGGAGCTCCTCCTTGATTTTATTTCTGTTTCGAGCTGAGAGGATATTACAACATAGAACAATGTATGGATGACTTTTTGGCACGAGTTTTAGTTGGTGAAAGTGAATCTTTACAACCTCAGGCTTTGAATGCTATCAATACTTATGGAGTACACTTGTAAACGGACTCTATTTTTATGCAAAAACAATGGACCATAGTATAAGAGAAATGGAGGCCTTGGAAGAAACTTGGATCTATCCCTTTTTTTCTCTTACTCTTAAACAAAAGTCCCAAAGCAGATGCTTTTCTCTCCATCCCAATTTCATTTTTGTCTCAAAATTCTTCGTTGAACAAAGCTTAAGGGTTCGTTTGGGAGTCAGGGTTTGGATAGAAAAGAAAAGGAAAGAAGAGAGTCAGTTTTCCTTTGTTTGTTAGTTTTTAGTAGGAAAGAAGAGAAAGAAAATGGGAGGATTCAGAAGGATGAAATGCAGCACTACAGTAGCCAAAACTTTTCCACCCAATTTATGGAAGGAAACTCTGAGGAAGCTTGTTAAATTTTTTCAAAATGCCTTTTGTCCTTAAAAAGCTCTTGAACAAATATTTAATGACTTACCTATCCAAAATCATTCCACTTATTCTCAAAATTCCCAAACAACATAACAATCCCTTCTCTTCTCTCATCTCACCTCATAACTAAAGTTTTCCCTTCTTTTCTTTTCTGTCCTAAGCTCCCAAGCTAAGCCTAAAGGAGGCAGAAATTGCAAAAAAAATAAGTCACTCTAGATACCAAGATGCCATAAGATAAAAAAGATATATCAACATCACAATAAACAATCTCTAAGTTCAACTCATACACCTTGAAAGTTCTAACTTCCCCTTCAACGATCTCTAAAGCCTAGACTCATTATGACATCTCTAACGATCAATATTCAACCACATTTTAGAACTTGATTCTATATATCATCACATGGACATATTAAATGACATATCAAACGCAAGGAAAGCTCACAGCAGGGCAACTGAAATACAGTATATGCATTACAAACTGGAAAGAAAATAGAAAGATAACATAAGTCAAGCAAGCTAGTTAAAAATTTTGGTAAACCTCTTGCTTTCAGTGCCATCTTCTGCTGGATCAAGAGGCTCAGATCGGGGCTTCAGATTTAATTTTGGGCGCTCTACAAGAGGATTCCCACTCTCAGATCCCACAAGCCCAGCTTTCAGCGGAATTTGCATTTCATGTGATCGATTGTTAATTTCCACATGTAAAGGAACAGTTGGCTGCTGATAAAAGTATATTTAGAAAAGTGCGGTAATGAGATGTAGATTTCATAATAATTATTTGAAAGCTTCAAATGCATCAACAGTAATAAGTAGAGCAGCTTTACCGGCTTATACTCCAGTGGCAGTTCCTGAGTTTCTAGTGGTTTGGATCTTGGAAGTATCTTCAGCTTTCGCCTTTCTGATAATTCAGAATGCACAGCTGATTGTGACTCAGCACCACCAGATTTTCCTACATGATGAAGCGGTTGAAAATCATTAGCATTCATTAAAGGATTCCTTTCATTTGCCTCCAAGGTGACAGGAGCTCTAGCCCTCTCAAAGATTGGTATTGCTTTGCTGCCACCACGAATTCCATCATCAACAATCAAACTCTTTTCCACCTGCCTTGCCAACGCTGCCTCATGATAGTCCGTCCCACCTACCAAATGCCTAGAGCTATATGTATTCTTGCTATACACATCCTTATCCCTCAAATGAAATTCACTCTCAACTTCTGACTGCCTAATGACTTCAACATCTGGCTGAGAACTATTATGTTGCTTGGAATGCCACCTACCAGATGAAACCTTCTCCAGTGCACTAGCATGAGCTAACTTTGCTGCAGCATCTGGAGCAGACCATGTAGCAGCAGCTGGTTCTTTTACACCAGCTGCTTCTTTCCTAAGTCCCCATGCATTTGGATGCGGCCCAGAAACCATCTGCCCACCAGACCCACTAACATTCTGAAAATTCACTCCAACTCCACCACTTGGTCCAAACCCTTGAGAACCCACTCCTGCATGATTGGTCTCACTAAACCTCCCAGCATAAGAACTACTAGTTATACCACTTGCATACTGCAACCCAGGAGTTGAGGATGGTCGACTAGGGACCCTCCCAGAGGCTGAATAATCAGTCTTAGGTTCCACCACATGACTTGGGAGAGCTCTGAGGCTCTCATCACTGACAGTTCGACGAGGACCTGATACCCCATCCAATGGTTTCCGCTCATCCTCATCAAAATGCCTACCTATATTACTATTATGACTTAAAAAAGTAGTCTTGTCATCAAAGTTCCTAGCTGTCCCAGCTGACCCTGGACGCAACCGGTGGTCTGGCCGTCCCAATGGGTTCCCCCATGCTGCCTGCCGGTCGAGGGAGCCACGCTCAGATGGCCTCACCATTCTGCCAAAAATTCCAAGTTTTCTATCAGGTTTATATTTACACAGACAAAAAGCCCAAAAATCATTTGCTCTTACGCTAATACATGCCCGCGCACACACAAAACAAGTATCTCCATCCACGTTATATGCTTGTAACTACTAATTTTCTATGTTCCTAAAGTAACAAAAATTTCATCAACCTTTAATCGAGCTACATAAAACAGATCTGAATTATAACAATAACATTTGCAGAGTCAAATTTCCCTTAATCAAAATACATCCAGGAAAAAACAGAAAAAAAGATAGATTCCAGCTAGTCTTGGCCCCAAAAAAAAAAAATCTATCTTTCACCGCCTTTAAATAAACGAGCCCCAAGTCAGAAAATTAAGACAATCCATGAAACAAAAATCGAACGGGAATAAAACAGAACAATTCATAAATCTACCACCAATAATAACAGCAAGTTTCAGATGATTAAAGAAATACAACCAACAAAACGAAATCAATAAAGAGTTAAGCTTTAATCCATGACAACTAAGAAATTATGGATAGAAATAGGGAGTAATACTAACACGCCGGGTGCAGAAGGTAAAGGAAGATCGGAAGGGATGGAACCGCCATGGAAGTCCTTGAGAGTCATAGTAGCTTTCTTCTTCGACATTATTCCTTATTATTGCGAATTCTTTCTACAATTATTATTTCTCTAATGAATTTATGAAATATTAATAACCCCTCTTCCCCTTTTCTGACAATGGAGAAGGCCTAGAATAGGAGAAGAAGGAAAAAATAGTGAAAAGGGTCTCAAGATTTTGAGACCAAAAAAGATGGGAAAAGAGACCAATTCCCCTTCTTCTATTCTTACTGCTAACTGTAGAAGAAATGAGGATTGGGAAAATGGGTAAATTTGGATACATCTATTACAATCATAAGAATCAAATATTGCTAATAGCTATGGGTTTGCGTTGATTGTACTCTGTCGGGATCGGGCGGGTGGATTTCTGGGGTTCTTTTTTCCTTTTTGGGGTCAAAGTGTAAATTATGAGCAGGGATGGTGTTAAAAGGGTAAATACCAGAATATTTGGGGTCTGCAGATACAAGATTTGGACCTTTCAGGTTTTTGTTGTATGATACAGTGATCTGATCTGGGCAGTACAAACTACAAAGAGGGCTTTCATTTATTTTGAAAGGGGGCCTGGTGTTTCCTTTTATGTCGAGGAGTTTGACAATATCATTTATTTTCTAAGATGGCTTGGTGTTTTATTGAATGTTGAGGATTTTGACAAAAACTCATATAGGAAAAAAAAGTGCTTTTGACAATAAAATGTTTTAAAAGGTTTAGGAATGACAATGGATCGGGTAAATCAATACCGGATATATACAAATATAAAAAATATATATATATATAGATATATATATGCACAGGCATTTGTTGTGCCTTAATTTTATTGTCCAATAATGATTATTGATTGAATCTCAAATTCTCTTTGTTATCATCCCTCAAATTCTCAAACTCTCAATTCTTATCGTAATGTGTTGATTTAATATGATGTATATATTAAATTTAGTTTGATAATAGTTAATCACCTTTTTCTAAACTATTTAAATTAGCGGATAGAAAGTAACCGATGAATAATCTGAACCCGAGATTGAGAGGATTTAGTAATGGAATTTAAACTCGGTAGGATTACCTGATAGGGATTGGTAAAAATTTAGATACACATGTTAGGATTTAATAAAAGAGATTTTTGAGGGTATGCAACTCACTACCATCCTTAAAATGGTTTAAATGTATAATTTATAAAAACAAAAATCAAGCTTTGAATGTTATTAAATGTAATGAGATTCATGAATTTGACCAAGTATTTCGTATTCTTTTGTTGATGCATTAATAACACTTTAACGTAGATAGTAATCTCGGTTTAGTGATCAATGTTGAAGCACGTTTTAGTGTCCCACTCATTGTGGGATAGTTTGAGACTTTGAGTTGTAATTTATTTGTATTATTTACAGTGTGGAGGACTCTTTGTAATAAACATTAATGTGTCTAAAATTAAATTCAACATCTCATCATGTGCTAATACCTGTTAACAAATTGCTGTAAAATCTTTAAAATTATCTCACTAATTTGTTTAAAACACCATAACATATTCAACGGTTGAGTACCGTGAAATTATTAATCAATTGGTGCGGTAACATTTAGGATCTTTGATGAAAGTCCTGTGCACCTAACCATGGAGAACAAGCCTTGTTTTTTCTTTTTCTTTCTTTTTTTTGCCATTCTATTTTATTATATGTCCACTAACGGTAGAAAATACAACAAAATATGCAATAGATAAATGCAGATCTAAAAGATTGACAAAAATTACATCAAATTCGAAAAAAAAATTAACAAAAATTTCACTTAATTTGAAACTCCAACACATTTTCCAAAATCACACACAATACAAGGCTTTATATTTCTTAATATCAATGTTTATATGATGATTTTTTCTCAAACTTTTTAAGTATACTAAATAGGAGTATAATACTCTGTCATGTTAAAATATCAAAGATCGGACTTTTTCTGAAAAATTTACGTTGTAGCTGTTAAAGTGCAATAATACATCCTTAAAACATATTTCAATCGCCTTATGTCTACATTAAAATGGCATACTACAAACATAAATTCCACTTCAATTTGTCTTGGGAAAAATTACGGATTTCTTGCCTTTTTTTTTTTTTTAGCACACTTGTTGTTCACATAAATTCCGCGTGATTTTGTTTGGAAAATTGAGAATTTCTTGCTTGTTTTTGGGAACGTAAATACTAGAACATTTGTCTTTCAAATCTACTCTTGTTGCTTTTCATTTTCTTGATTAAAACATTTAATACCCAAAAAATGTGATAAATTTATTAAAAGTTCCTCAAAATTGTATATAATTTTTTTTTCAACACAGACGTATCTGGATTTTTGGACTGGTAATACCTAATGACCCAACTAATCCTCTACGGGTCGAAAGAGATTGCCCAACTTTTTCACCTATCGCTTTACTCGAGATTCGAACCTTCGCGGAGGAACTTCCCCAAATAGGGTACTACCACCGGCTCTAGTCCCGGGGGCCCTCAAAATTGTATAATATATTATTCATCATTCTATTCCTGACTGTTGCATGTCAAATCAACTAAAAATGAGTTGCAGTACTATACGAGTTGAAAATCCAAGGGTCGAATACTGATAAGTGATTTTGAAAAAGGGGCAATTTAAAATTCTCGATAAATAGAGGACCAAACCATAATCAGCTTCAAAATAACTAGAGGACCGGTCAAGGTGCATGTATAAACGAAATGATCAAATTGATCAGCCTCAAAGCTGGTGAATGTTTCCAGAACATGAACACACTTGTAGAGTAGAAATTTCTTCTTTTACTTTTTGTCTTTCCCCCTGAAGTCCGACTACCATTTCTGGACTGACAAGTGGAATATAAGGCTACTTGTTGACTGATCAAAACATGACTTCCATGGTTTAATATGATTTGACACTTGCCAATTATTTTCCATGTAATATTTTGGATGCACACGACTTCGATTAATTTGTGTGCTGACTGATATTGATAATATTTTAAAAACGTTGATAGAGACCACGCTTACACTAAGGCATTGACTGATACCTCAAATGCTAATTTGCTGTGTAAACCCTGCATCATACAAGAATAATCCGTTCTGGGATGCTTAATTAATTTTGCATTTAAAATTACTATTTCACTGATCTCTCTTCCAATTTTAAAAATTACACTAACATCATTTGAAATTTATTATCTTGTAACATTTATATCCAACAAACAATTTAAAAGTGATATTAGGAGGGAGAAGATAATATGATTTTACCATTATCCCTTATTTACTAAATTATTTAATTAATCTAATACCAACCCAAACATTAAAGAAAATACTAAAATTTGCTATTTATCATTAGGGATTAAATCACATATGACATAAAAAATTGGATATCATCTATATATTTCTCTTACTGTAGGATCTAAATTGCTATTTTTAGTTACATACCCATTGTCAAACATGATCAACAATAAATAATTAAAAAAATTTGCAATAAAAAAAGTACAAAGAACGAACTTTAATACCATAAAAATCTCAGTAACCAATTTTAATATGTTGATAAGAGTATTTATGATGTTAAAATTTGTTCTCTCTAATATTTTGGTTGCAAATATTTTTGATTATTGATTGGGGCTAAATGTTACGAGATAATTAACCTCAAAGGAGGTTAGTGTAATTTTCAAAACTTGAAGGGTGGCTAGTAAAATAGCCAGAAACATTAGGGGAGGCTTATGAAATTATCCCTTAATAAAACCACAAGAAAAGTCACAAGCACTAGCTAGATATATTTAACAAAATATTTAGATATATTAATTGGGCCATGCATGAACATTGAACGGCAATAGTTTGGTCATTTGATTGGAATGGGTTCAATGAAGTTGGACCGAACATGGTCTCGAGTCTCACGATCTTGGACGCCAAATCCATCTCCGTGTTGATACATAAAATGTGCTCCTCTTGCTGCATTTGTGATATATTTGGCTGGTTCTTGGAGAAATGGAGGACACGGAATACAGTATCCATTAATCCCTTTCCAGGCCTTCACCATTAGGCTTCTGATATGCTCCCTTGCCACTGCTTCTGAAACGTTTGCTTCTCTCATGAAACATAAGATTGATGAAGCAGCGTCTCCTCTCTCTAGTTCCGCCTATATCATTAGGACAATTAATTGTCAATTAATACCAACATTTGTCAATTATGATGAACACAAAAAACAAAATTAAGAGATTAAAGAAATATATGATTTGCTGTACTAAGTAAATTAAAATCTGACATTAGCTGACAATAACAAGTTATGAAAACCATAACCCAAGTAATTATGTACCGCAGATGTTCCCTGATCATTGCAAAGCCGGATTACGAGTGAGGAATGGTGGATAATCTGCTCACAATCTTTAAGATATTCTGCAACATTTTGTGTCTTCCTATCCGCTACACCCAGGATTGCAAGCACAGAAAGCAGAGGCCCAGATGAAGATATCCAACCATTGTTAAGATACTCTTCAAGTGATGGCGTGTAACCCTTGTTGTACCACTTAGCTTCCACGAGCAAGGATTTCAGAAAATCTGTCCACTGGAAAAATGGGGAAAAAGAAACTTAAATAAATACCGTTGATACATGAAAGCTCACCAAAAAACACTTTCAAAAACTGATTTGGAGTAAATTTGATCAGATAGCTAATTACCGTTTTCTGTAGATATGGTAAAACTGATGTCCAACCCTTTTCTTGCTCGATTTCAGCTGCCATTTCATTTGTAGTATTTAGCAATGTCCAGAAACATATCTGTATGCCTTCAGGTAGCTCTTTAATCTCCTTAGGGCTCCACCTAATTAAGACAATTCAAGTTATAGATCCTATGATTTGTCACGTACAACTTTATTTGTTGCCAGTAATTACAACAAACACTTGTTTGGCAAGCATGTTATCCAACGAGGCCCCAAAACCACTAAGATTTTCGATAGAGAATAATCCTGCCTCAGTCAAAAGATCTTCTCCTTCTCCACCTAGATTTGATGCTTGAAGAAGCTCAAGCAACCCTTTGATGCTTACTTTCGGGCTAGGGATGAATTTATCAGCTCCATCCACAAAATCTAGGAACATATCTGAAATCCATCCAAATTGAAAGTGAGAGGAAAAAAAGTAAATTCTTTAGGCTGTGTTTTGATTGAGGGATTCGATGAGGGATTTGAAATCCTTTTAAATATATGTAATCGTTTAAATTATTTATGAGGTATTTAAATTTGTAAATCATCAATTATGTTAGTATTTAAAATATATTCTAATATTTGGTGAATTACAAATCCAAATACATGTTAAATAATTAAGCAACTAGAGCGATTTTAATGGATTTGAAATCTTTCATCTAATTCTTCAATTCAAACGAAGCTTAAAGCGTTTCCTTCAATTGAAGTGTTACCCCTCCAAGACATATTGAATTACGTAGATTAAACGATCCAGAAGTCAATTTTTTAATTCCATATTTTGCTTTTGACATTCAATCAACTTTTGCCTGCTTTTGAGCACTCATTAATACTTTATATTTACAAGGAACTCTCTCAAGTAGTTTTTCATGTACGTACCTTGTGAAGCATGATAACCGTAATGCCTAAGAAGCCTAAAGCAGAGTGCGGTAGCGTAAACGTCTCCTTTTAAAACAGAGCTGTTGTTCCTCAAGGCTATGGCATCTAGAGCTTCTGTGATCTCCTCCATGAAGTATTTGTCGAGACCCAATTTTGATATGCTGTCTATAAGCTCCAGCTTAGACAATGTGTCACTAGCTTCCACGAACATGCATTTGACATCCTCTTTTAGTGTCTCGGCTCTAGTTTTGTATTTCTTTTCCTGAAAAGAGAAAAACAATTTCAAGTAGAATGGAAGTATTGTAGCTATGGTGCAACCACCTTATCACGTGGTTAACTAATAGTTACTATATGCCAACTAACTATATAAAGTCCTTTTATTTATTTATTAATCACACGTACAAGAAATGAAGTTAATTAACTTTTTCTTAGGCAAGAAGTTAATTAACTTAGTTACGCTAATGTTTTAACTTACTAAAAGCACTCCTAATTTTAGCCATTGGTTGTGTATTATTTGGGCATACACAAAACTTCCCCGGTTCATCTGGAGAAAATATCACTAGTCGTTATAAATTGGGAGAACTCTAATCACCATGATCAAAAAGGTGACGAGGTTCAATTTGTACCTGAAATGCTTGCTTTTATGCAAGAGAAATTTTTTTTGAAAAAAGAGGATGATAATTTAATAGGTCACTCTAGGTAGCATGGATATTTCCGTTCTTGTGGATTGGAGCTTGGCTATCACATGCGTCTGTTGATTACATGCATGGCAATCAAGAACCAGAGTTCTTACCGAAAATTGGCTAGTGAGGGATTGAAGGAGTTCATGTTTCCATATGTTTGGCTTGTAGTTGGCTGTTCTCCTTTGAACACTTTGATCTATCTTATCATTTGCTTCTGCTTCTCGTACTGGTTTGGGTACATACTGGTTTTAAATTTTAATACTGACATTCCAGACGAAAAGAGAGATGCAATCTTTTTTCTTAACAAAAAGAAAAAAAAAATTAGCTCAACACTTGCATTTGGATTGTGATTTAAAAAAAAAAAAAATTACGTTTTTTTTAACATAAATTTCAATCATATTTTTACATTCGTACACATTAAATCGTTACAGTATATTTTCCTACAAAAAAGTCTTAAAAATAGTGGCAAATGGTAGGAGATAAGATTTGAACCCCTGACTTTTCACCCCACCAAATCTAAAGGCCATAGTGATGGCTAACAGCCATTTGAGCTGTTCGTTCTCAATTTCTTCATGAGGTTTCAAAACCTAATAGTTTAAACTTTTGGATTAGAGTTGCGCTCCTAACATATATATTAAATTTTTTGGTGAGCTCTCTTGAAATGTTTTCTCCCCTAACATGCTCCATTCAATAGAAATTCTCAGTCTTGTATCAATGATTATTCCACCGCACTTCTCAACTTCTTCATTCAATTGAAATAACATGTGTATTGTCCAAGATTTTTAAAGAAAGAGCGAAATACGCAAAACCTTGGACAATACATGTGCTATTTCAATTAAGCAAAACCCCAAGGACACTAACAAGTAAGCAGATTTACAGACCTCACAATCAACATTTCTGTGCCAATGCAAGCAATGAGGTGGCTGGCTCATGCTAGTTGGCCATTATGTTAATGTCATAGCCAATACAAGGATCTAGATAACATCTCAACTCTACAAAATGCTGCAGAATGAAAAATTATGACAGAAAAATCGCCTTGATGAGGACGTCAACAATATCATATGGCTTGTTCGATTTTCTCCCATTGTTTCCGCATTTTCCCTCCCCTCTTCTTCTACCTCTGTTTTGTCATTATCAGGATACACTCACTTCCATATTCGCCTTGGACCACTGTATATTAGTTTTGGTCTTGATGGGAAACGGAAGCGCCAAGTTTGGACATGATATATTCATTGACAAAGCAGTCAAAGATGAATGTGATCTCAGGCAGCAAATTTTACACAAGGGAACCCATAGAAATTCTGCGTTGATCATTAACGACCAAATCACAATGTAAGCGAAAGGTCCATGCAAAACCAGATGCTGAAAACATAAATTACGACACCAGCAGTATCTGAAAACGTGAATAACATATTCAAGTATTTTAGTTCCCTATACACTTCCCAAGTTAATTAGAATGGAAAATGTGAAGAACCAAGAACTGATGTATGATTTTTCCCCAGGTTGCGCCCTCGAAGACACTCCAGGTCCATAACTTGAGAGTGATCCACGAAAAGGTTCACCTAAAAACAAAAGATATGACAAAAATGTGATAATATTCTGCAAAGCTTATGATAATTTCTATAGACAACACAAAAGAAAGGGCAGCTTGCCTTGGGACCATATTGCTTAATAAACCACTCAGAGGTCTTAGGATTTGAGGCTTCAAACATGGTTCTCTCAAGGCCAAGACGCCCAATTATCTTCGCAATGATATCTGCCCTAACAGAATCAGCCTGCCGGCAGACATCATCAGCATCAATCATTATCATGTCTGCCCCAGCTTCTAAGCATCTTTCGGCCCTTCTTATCAGAAGATCAACATCCTCAATGAATTCTGCAAGGTATAAGTGAAACTCACCAGTTAAAAGGCAGTAGCAGAGGAATTTCTGCTTGTAATCTTAAGCTCTGGATGCAAGACTGACAGTTTGTGATCCTACATCTCCGAACTGAGGACATGACATTCCTCATTTTTTGATTTTCTCTTTTCTAGTTTGTATTGAAGAGGAAAATTTGTTGAGGGTTGAATATACTCTGAACTGTCAAAACTTTCAGCCATCCATGCAAGCTGAACACTTAAAACTTCAAATCCCACTAGTGATCATTACTGGTACTATAGATTGGATGCCACAAATTGCTATATAGACTTTCATAAGAGCAAACTGAACTTGGTTTAAGCAACACTCAGAAATCATGATGTAATTGCAATAGCAAATTTTCCTTATACGGTGCTGGGAAAATTGAAGAAAGGGGAGAAAAAAAAAATTATAATTTCCTCCAAAGATGGATGGGGCAGAGTTTTAAAGCTCTGCAACAAAGTCATTCTCCAGAATTCTCTGTTATAACATGAGATACCAGTTCAGAAAGACGCCTAAATCTGCATTTACGTGATTAAGGTCAGCAACGATTCTAAGCCCGAGAAGGCAGGCCTCAATTTCTCATTCAGCAGTTCTGCTTCAACTGGAGAACAATTGAGATAAAATCAAAACTTATTAAGCACAGTAATCAGAAAGTTTATAATACACTTTAATCATAAGGCCAGTGCATGATCTGCACTCTCGTCATCAGGTTAACCAAATCATGTCTGCATGGGCTTTTGATTTATCAAACATGAGGATCAAAATAAAGTCCCCATTAGACCCCACAATTTGAATCACGGAGCATATAACTTGCTTGGTTACCAGAGCTTCTAGGTGCAGGTACCACATAAGATTCAAATGCTCTATCTCTGTTGACAGGTATATCAGACTTGTTAGTCTTGACTGCAAATTGAGGCTTAGCTCTAAGACCACCATTCTTTATCAACCGCACATATCTTAACAAAGTTTCTTCGGGAAACCCCATCGATCCCATGTTGAGCTCGATAGTGTCAAATCCCAACTGCTTACATTCCTGAGAGATGAATATCCACAATGAGATATCATCACCTTGGGCTGTTGAATGCAATAACTGGAAAGGAATAACAGTATGCATACCTCGAGATATTCCTTAAAGGCAGACGGTCCTTTGCGGAGCATATGTTCAGCCCAGTCTCCTGTAGTGACATAGACATTGTGTTTATGAGCCATATCAGTAACTTCTCTTATGTAAGTCTTTGGCAATAGACTATGGGAGCCTCCAGTGAACTTTAACCCATCAACAAACTCTCCCATTGATTCAAAGATGTCCTGCAAACAATAATATCAAATTAAGAGAATTAAAAACATAAGCTGTCCTCCATTATGAAATGTAAAATGGGCTTCTAGCCACCACAAAATAGGCACCACAGAAAGTTCAATAAACAAAAGCCATCCTACTTATAGGAAGATTAACTCTCACAGCTAGCAAATCACCTGTTAACACCACAAACAAAATGGAAAATGCAGATTATTAATGCTAAGATTGGACCCTCTGGGAACTTAGTTGAGTTAAAAAGGACCAGTAACCAAAATCGCCTGAACTAGGGAGCAGGTAGGATTTATAATTTTCCAATTTCATGATAACTACAAAGGAAATGCAGTTAATCAGTGCTTGTGAAAGTTTTGACAAATTAGGAACTTGCATTGCCAATCAAGTTAAGATCCATTTACAAACTTATCAAAATACTTAAGACTGAATCCATGTTCATCTTCGGTTATGGAAGATTTTCTTTGATTTTTAGTAAATGAAAGGGATCCTCTGTCTTTAGCATATCCAGAATGACCTGTTTATAGTATAGTGAGGATATATGCACACAGAACTTGCAAAACGAGAATATAAGTTTCCCTTTTTCCCTAGCTTTCTCCAACACACATCCCAGATATATTTGCCAGTTCATCAGGACCTTGAATGTATTCTAGTGCACAGATTTCATGTTGAAAATGAGCCCGCTAATCAGAATGATCAAGACGTAGTAGCCAAATATCAGAGAGAGACATTTGTTTGGCTAGTGATGCAATTTAAAAACGGATCAGACCACTATTTCAGCTACTTCTTGACCATCCGGGGTACTACTTCTAAGCCAATTATCCCATCCCTCAACCCCATTTCCATAATCTCTCTACAAGTTTGCAGAAATGATTCAACTATAGATAACCCTATTAGACGCACCAAGTGTGATATCAATCTTTAACTGCAACATTGAATCTTCCGTGGAAATTTACCATATTACCATCCAAAATATCAGTTCCATTTCCTTCACTTCCTGCAAATTTCTATTTCCTTTTGTTAAAACAAGGACAGGCACATAGCAAATCTAGTGTCCATGAAACGCGGATTTGAAACAAGCCCTAGATACAAGAAAACTTTTATCACTTTAGCTCCAGCTCTTTTAGGAGGTCAAATTCCTGGTTCCTATGATGAAAAACCTACCAAATTTAACCTATCAAACAACTTGCATTACCATATTGAAGCTCACTGCCAATCAAATTGTACCCAGAAGGGATCCCCAAAAAATCAAACAGTTCAATAAGAAATCTAAGTATACCGCTAAAGCCATTTGATCATCAATCCATCTTCCTAAACTACTTAAGAAAAACCAACACCTTTATAAAGAATTAATGGAAAAAAAGAGAATCATCTAAACTGAAAGCTCCAATTGGGAATCTTGCAACAAAAAGGAAAAAAAAATCACATGGAAGGGAATTTCGTTCCATTCCACTTCAATCCAAAGGATTACAATTAAAATAAAAAGGGGGAAAGTATCAAAACCCATGGCATTTTATTCAGTAAAAAGCTAAAAGCTTTGTTTTCAACGTACCTCAAGGAGGTTTTGAGAGAAAAGGGAGCAATGGGGTCCCCTGACTTCAGTGACACCATAAGTTCTTGGCTTCTCAGGACGATCCTCATCTTCATAGAAGCTCTTCCATGCAAATGCCGACATTTTCTTTCCCCCTTCCCTTCTCTTTTGCTCTGAAAATTGTTGGGGATAGAGCTCAAAGTTTAGAGAAGCTTCACAGACTTATAATAGGGATCTTTACTGGATGTTTTCTTTTGATTTTTTGAGCAGAACAAAAGGAAAAGCTGGAGAAGCCTTGAGTGGTTTCTAGAAATGTAAATTGGATGTCATCTGTGATAAATTATTGATTAACGTCATTATCCAGTTTCTAAATTCAATGTGGTGTCACCCCAATTTTTCAGTTACACGTGTATTTTCTAGATTTTCCTTCTCCATCTTGAAATTTGGACAGGCCATCGACCGGTTGAGATCAAGGGTCAGGTCAATGAATCCATCCAATAATCGGATGATATCATTATAATGTTATAAATATATTTAATTTTAAAAATTAAAATATTATGTAAAATTTTTAAAAACATATTAATACTAAGAAAGATAGGTTCAATGTATGTTTGATGTTTCTAAAATATTTTTCAAGAAAATACAAATAAGGTAGTATAATTAAGTAGCAATTTATGCAATTTACAATTTAATGCATATTCAACGAGTTTATAACCAAATTGGAGGGCTTATTTGAAAAATAATACAAGAATTTAGGGTTCTAGCTATATGTTCTAAAATGTTTCTAGATGTAATAATAGTTTTCTAGTACTCTAAGGGTCAAATCATAAAATTGATAAAATGTTTCTAGGTGAATTTTTTACTTTCTTTTTTTTAAAAAATGTTTTATCCCTTTTTGAACTTAGATCCTCCATTGGAGTTGTTTGAGAGAGATTTACAGTACGATATGTGAAGAGATTTAAGAGTAGTTAAAAAAAAAATAAAAAAGGAAAAGGCGGAAAAAATCCGATTCCAAGCAGCTTTTCCCATTTATGATCAAATCTGATTTTTTAACTGAATTTAACCAAGTTTTTATTTGACGGTTGTTTAGGACAACTCGGATCGGATGTCTACCCGGTTCAACCAATTGAACCGGTCAGTCTGATCTGAATTTTAAAACGCAGCAAGAAACATGGAGTGGGTAAGGTTAGATTATCGTCTTAGTTTAAGGGAGCAAAGTGTGACTTACCTGTACATTAATGACAATCTATGTGTATTGACAAAATTCTTCAAAATATTTAATCAATAGTTGGAATGAGCTTCCTTACATTGATTCTTTTTTCGTTTAAATTGATCAATGGTTCTCAAAATTCTAAGAAGCTTTTCGTTTTAAGTGGTTTTGAATTAATTACGAGCAGCTTTGTTATGCTAAAAAAACTTAAGCATTAAAGCATATTAGAAAGAGGTAACTTAGAGACTTGGGCATAAAATGGTATTTGAGTATGGATTTGTGGTAATTTTTTATTAGTTAATCATAAAAGGGTAAAATGAGCCTGGCATTAACAGTTTTTCAACATAACACGTGATTTATATAGAGATATTGTATACAGGTAATAACTTGGGATACTAGATGAGAATTAGATGCATTATCCCTAAAACTGATCAATAATGAGTGCTTCCTAGGTAAAGTATTTAATGTTACGTATCCTCAAACTTACAATTTCATGATTGTTAAGTTGAGTGCTCTCTTTTTTCTTTTTTTTTTTCATTTTTCTTTCTCATTCTTGGGGGCTTCTTCTGTCATGTTCTTTCTTATTTGTTGAGGATTTGGGACGACACCAAACGATAGAGTGCCCGAAGGGAAAGGAAATTCCTTGCAACTTATCATCTTCAAATGCGTTGAGTAGTTCTTTGTTATGACTGATAGGGCATTGTGCATTATTTAGGTCTTAGGATCAACTTTTCATGCTTGAGAGAGCGCCCAGAAATGAAAATTCCTATGATGTTAAGATAACTAATCAGGATCGCCAGAAAGCCAGAACGAACTTAAGTAACTTCTGCATGGTATCAAGGTGACCGTTTAATTTAGAAAGATGGCAGATGGATATCACCCTGAAGAGTGAAGGCTGTAGAAGAAGCAGGAAATAACGCACAATAGCCTCAAGAAATTCCACGCTGCCCGGAACGAGATTGGCCTCGAAGAGGGCCTTTGGAAGTTTTGCTTCGCCCCAGATGCATAAAACTGGACGTCTGAAAGCACTTCTGTGCTAGTGTGTTTGGATTGCTTTCTATTTCACTTTATTTACACCTTATTTACACACATCGATTTACTCTTGTATCATCAACACATTTTTCAATCACCTTTTTTATCTCACATACATCACATCAAAAAAGTGCTACAGTACTTTTTCACAAAATTATCTCAAATAATTTACAATCCAAACACACATTAGTATGTTTTAGGCTAGATTGTTTAAGAGCACTTTCTGCAGCAATTCAGCATTAACATTTTAGGCTACTGCTTCATATGTTAAGCTCAACAATTTCGGATTTAAACAGATAAATTTGAAATGTCTATTTGTTTACCAAACAATGCAGAACTACAAAATTGTCGAAGTTGTCGAGCGTTTTTTCATTTTTTTTTTCCGTGCGGGCCGGGGGGGAGGAACTGCTCATTTTTTAAAATATGTAGCACTGATGATGGTCAAATTTTGTACCTCAACCAGGTTAACTACACAAAGTAATCAACTTTTTGAACACATGCTCATACAAGCATCACTTGGGATCCTCAGTGCCACTTTTTTAATGACCATTTAATATCACTTTTATATTTATGTTAAGTATTCTGTTTATTTAATTTGTTATGTGCTATTTATTTAAATTTCTTCTACCATCACGTGATAAGTGAGATTGACACTGAATTTGGTACCGAATAGTGTCATAGAGGATTCCAACCGCCAAATCTTGAAGTTTGGGGAGAGGAAGAGATGAATGCAGCGCTAATGCCATGGTGCCGTGCTTGGCTTGTCACCAATGAAAAGAATCCAAATCTGAAAGAGCAGAGGGAATGAACGTAGAACAAAGTCATCTCTGAAGACAAAGGAATGAGATTGACACTGAATTTGGTACCGAATAGTGTCATAGAGGATTCCAACCGCCAAATCTTGAAGTTTGGGGAGAGGAAAAGATGAATGCAGCGCTAATGCCATGGTGCCGTGCTTGGCTTGTCACCAATGAAAAGAATCCAAATCTGAAAGAGCAGAGGGAATGAACGTAGAACAAAGTCATCTCTGAAGACAAAGGAAGCCTTTCTGAGCGGATTATACAGCTAGCCATTCTTATATATAAGGATTAATTGCATTTGCCTCCCTTTAGGTTTGACCAAATTACGAATCAAACCTTGAAGTTTAACTAAATTACATCTGCCTCCCTTGTCAATAACACCGTCAAGAGCAAATAAATAGAACAAATAAAATGACAAATTTACCCTCTACTCACAACAATAAATAAAGTTCACAAAAAAAATTTCCAAAAATAAAAATTGTGAGAGTTTAATAGAGAAAACATAAAGACAATTGAACAAAATAAATCTTTATCCTAACGCCTAAAGTTAACAAATTGATAGATAAAAGAAAAGATGGCAGAAAATAATAAAAAGGAAGTTCATTAGTACTAGATACGGGGTTAATTCCACTTTGTCCCCCCAAATTTTGGACGATTACCCACTTCAGTCCCTAAACTTTAAAATGGGACACTTAAATCCCTAAACTTATAAATACCTCCCACTTAAGTCCCTAAACTTATAAAATGTGACACTTAAATCCCTAAACCCTTATAAAATGGGACACTTCGACCACCAACGGCATTCAGGATTTGTTAACAATTTTCCTTAAGTGGGATGTATTTATAAGTTTAGGGACTTAAGTGTCCCATTTTGAAGTTTAGGGACTGAAGTGGGTAATCGTCCAAAGTTTGGGGGGACAAAGTGGTATTAACCCCTAGATACGGGAAAGAATACCAAAAATTAAGAAGAAAAAAGATTTCCTGTTGTCCATGGATCGTACTCCTCAAAACCGTAATTGCTTCTCTTCCCATCTTTAAGTTATCAACCATCTCTAACACACTCCCAATTCCAAACTATTGCAAAATCATTCATCTTTTAACACCATAGCTTGAGTTTTTTATCATCTCCTTTAAAAACCCACAAAAAATAGACATATAATTGCCGTATACAAAACCAAATCATGCCAACCCAATTCTTTGTACACATTCAATTGAAGCAAAGTCGGCAAAATAGAAACAAGAAAGCAGCAAAATTTGATGCTAGGAGAGCCACCAAAATCACACGCAAAACCATAACCCATCGTAGCCACAAGCAATGCTCAGAATCTCTTCTCTAGCTCCTCATAAATAAGGTTCATCATTCAAATCTCATGTTTAGAGGAGAATCGTTTGGACTAAAGATTTGGTTTTGGTAGTTAAATTGCAAGATCTATATTTTGAAAGGAATTGCAATTCGTGTTTTTTCCTTTCCTTTCTTTTCCTGCTTTTGATTGAATCTAAGGCTGACAATTTGTGAAGAAATAGTGTTTTAATGGAAGAAGAAGAAGGAAGAAAAAAAAGCAGCAAGGAGTGATTTTGACAAGCAACTAGTGAATGTGTACTCATTTGAATCCATTCTACACGAACAACGAAGAACTATTATGCAACCGACAATTGTGCAACTCCGTTGCTTTTAGTCCCCGAGAAGAAGGGTTGAAGACTTAAAGGGGTAGTCTAGGACATTCTTGTGGGTAGTCTAGGACATTCACTGACCTTTTCGTTTAACATCAAGCAGTCAACGTTTGTTGACTAATGATAGGTGGCTCTCTTTTTTTTTTTTTTTTCAACACACAGGGGGTATCCGGGCTTTTGGCCCGACTAATCCCCTGCGATCCAAGAGAGAAGGCCCTACCCCTCGGACGCAGTAGCCCTAGGCAAGACTCAAAATCTGGTAAGCGTGGCCTGAAAAGGCGCTTGCTACCAGAAGAGCTAACCCAGGAGGGCAGGTGACTTTTAGTTAAGCTTTTGTGAATTCAGAGGGCTCTCCGTAGTTTGGCCAAATCTCGGGGCTTAGTTTGTAGTTTGGCCAAACCTCAAGGGAGATAAATGTAATTAACCCTATATATAAAGGTATGATGCTGCCCAGCTGCATGCATCCTTCCACTTTATTCAGATTCTTCAAAGAAAACTCTAATTAGCCGTACCATTCACGAAAGGCAGCATAGAATGAAGTCATATATATAGTTATATGCACAAGGCTGCGCCATCTTTGCCTTCCACAGCCATCTATCTCTTTTAATTTTTGGAAGTTGCTGATTAAGATGGTTAAAGAGGTTTATTACATAGTTGGCCTTTTGATCATGGTCATGGACGTTGTAGCTGGTATTCTAGGCATCCAAGCTGAGGTTGCCCAAAACAAGGTACTGGTCAAATTTATGCATTTATATATTCATTCGCTCGTTTGGAAACACTGTAGAAGATATGGTAAACCGCATGCCATAGTAGTGGTTCAAACATGAGTCTAAAGATCGATACAGTACAGAGTTTGGGGATCACGGGAGGAAAACTTTGAATTCATCTACCACGGCTTTTTTGTTTAGGGCTATGCTTATTGTGACCATTGCAAGAGAGCTCTGTTTTGCAGGCCATAACCCTTCGGCTGTGGATATTTGAATGCAGACACCCAAGCTATGAAGCTTTCAAACTAGGCATGGTTGCAACAGTACTATTGACCTTGGCACATGTCGCTGCCGTTATGCTCAGCGGGTGCGTCTGCATTGGGTCTAGGGAAGAGTTGGATCAGTCATCTAACATTAAGCGGCTTGCAGCAGCTTCTCACGTTTTAGCATGGTACGAGATTACTTTTATTGCATTTTGTCCCCATACAAACTATAATCACAGATTAGTCAATAATAAAGAGTTGCGAAATTGTTTGGTGAGCGAAAATTAATTTTCACCAAACTTTTCATGCAGCAGCAGTTCATGTGAAATAATTCTTGCTATAATTGATTTTGCTTGAAAAGCATTTCGCTTCAGCAGATTAAAGCCACAACCACCAAAAACATGAAGCAATAGGGGCTTAATATGCTCCCACGATCTTTGAGAATCCATCTTTATCTATCATTAACAGACTACCGTGGTGATGTATCAGGGTCATAATGGTTATAGCATTCTTAATGCTAATCAGTGGGACAATATCGAACTCAAGGTCGAGGCAAAACTGCGGAATTTCAAACCATCATCATTTGTCCATAGGAGGAATTTTGTGTTTTGTCCATGGACTTTTTGCCGTCACTTATTATATTTCTGCAACAGCAGTCATTCAAGAAGGAAAGAAGTTGAAGCATCCTGCAACTGCAGGTGCAGCTGCCAATGCTTGAAAGGACCTGAAAACTATTCAGTTCGTTTTTTGTTTACAATTCAAATGCTATTGATTTGTAATTATTTTGCAAGAAGCTTGCTGCAATGTGCTTTCATCGTTCTTTCTTCTCTCTTTTCAAATAGGTTCTTGCTGATGTTTAAGGCGTGTTTGTTACAAAGTTGGAGTTCATTATCTTTCTGAAGCAAAAAAATTTAGCGGGACTATAGTGTTTTGCAGGTTTGCTTAATTACAAGAGTCTGGTGAATAAAATTCTACTGATCAATTGTTAACCAAACAAGGCATGACAGGGGGTTGGTAATTCAGTTTTATGTCATTCATAGGATCAGTAACCCATCATGTGCCATCCATGGATCAAATCGTGCCTTATTATCTGGTTTTGCCAAATGTTGTGGAAGATCATTTATCTGGTTCAGATGCTTTGAGTCTTTGACCCTGTTTCATTTTCTTTTTTTTTTTGTTACAAAAATGACTTTTGAAAAAAAAAGGGGGGGCTTTTGGAGAGTATTGAAAAATGAGTCTTGTGATCCGCAGCCCAACTTATGACCTACAATTTAACAGGACTACAGAGAGACGGGGGACCTAATCAATTAATAATTCTCAACAAAAAATGTTAGGTTCATGAGTAAAGAGTTATGTCTCACGTTAGTTCGAAAGATGGAGAAAGAACGATTAATATGTAAGTAAGGGTCCGAGACCTAATCGCTTAAACTTTTGGATCAGAGTTGGGTTCGTGACTTACATATTGAACTCTTCGGTGGGCTCTTCCAAGGTATTTTTCCCTATCAAATTGGTATCAGAGTTTTAGGTTACGAGACTGGACTACTTATGAGTAAGTGGATTCTTCTTGGAGTTGGACCAGTAAAAATTCTCTTCTTGATAGTGAACCGAAGTGCCAAAGAGTTTGGTTGGTGTTGGACCAGGTGTGCCAGAGTGAGTCCATGTTTGGGAAAAGAAATGATGACCTTAGGTGATAAGGTAAGCTTGCGTTGAGTATTAAAATGGACTCGAGACCTAATGGCTTAAGCTTTTGGATCAGAGTTGGGTCCTGACTTACATATGGGGAGGGCCCAAGGCCTAATGGCTTAAGTTTTTGGGTTAGAATTGAGTTCCTGACTTATATATTGGCCTCTTTGGTGGACTCTCTCAATATGTTTCTCCCTATAAAAAAAAAACATAATAAAATAAAAGTGTTACAAATGCTTGTGGTTATTTACTATGACAAGGAGTCCAATGCACATTTTCTTTGTTAAGGAAATGGACTCTCATAGTGTAATTGGTTGTCTTCCATGAGCACTTAAACTTGTAAACCAAGTGCATTTAAATCTTTTCCTGTTTCTTCATCAAGAATCTCAGTTTTCAATCTTCTTATCCCAAGCAAACGTATGATACGGAAGTTCAGTTAATATAAAGTTGATGATTTGGGTGTTGCAATCCAATTGTTAATGGTTAGTTCTTCCCTTTCACAATCTTAATTTTTAATGGTGCATTAGTGGCTGATTTTATTGAACAGTACAATTTGGACTTTTTATTGATAGTAAATCTTAACAAAAGGTTAGCAGCCAAGATAAATTATGTGGGTCACTCTGATTGCCTTGATGGACTAAAAAACAGTTTGTAATAAGCAGTTGGACTTTTCTGTTGTTCTGTTGCCTTTGCTTTCTCTATTGGAATTGGAATGATGAAATTCTGCATAGATACCTAGAATTTCTGTGTTTCTTGGGATCAAGTTTGCTCACTGGGAGATGTAAACGAGATTTGCAGAAGCTGATCAGAGAAGACCAAAAAACTAGTAGAAATATTACTGCAAAAAACTGATGTTCAGATCATGAAATAAAATTCTTCCAGCCCAATGAAATTATTTTTGAGATCTTAATTAGACTGACTGTGAAGTCTGTTGGCAGATGTAAATGCGTGTACAAGACGTGGGATGTCATTGTTGAGGAACGCAAATTCATCGAAGAGCAGATGAATCGATGAGACGGTTTATGAGTACAGGGGAAAGGCATATGCTATAGGAGATGAAGAATTCTTATGGCCGTTTGTCATTGACAGACTGGTTTTGAAGAGAAGTAGCTTGACCAAAAAATATCGTGTCAGGAACCCTGCAACCAAGAAAATGCTTGATCTGTCTGGTCCTTGAGACACAGTCAATGAAATGTGGATGTTGTATCCTCAGACCACGAACAAGTACAAGTTAGCATCATAGGAGGAATTTTGTGTTTTGTCCATGGACTTTTTGCCGTCACTTATTATATTTCTGCAACAGCAGTCATTCAAGAAGGAAAGAAGTTGAAGCATCCGGCAACTGCAGGTGCAGCTGCCAATGCTTGAGAGGACCTAAAAACTATTCAGTTCGTTCTTTGTTTACAATTCAAATACTATTGATTTGTAATTATTATGCAAGAAGCTTGCTGCAATGTGCTTTCATCGTTCTTTCTTCTCTCTTTTCAAATAGGTTCTTGCTGATGTTTAAGGCGTGTTTGTTACAATGTTGGAGTTCATTATCTTTCTGAAAGCAAGAAAATTTTTCAGATTCGTTCAAACGGATACATTTGTATGCAATTGAACGTAAGCACAAAGAGAGCTTAAACTTGGGGTTCAAATTCGATGAATCTTTCTGTTCTATCTTTCAGTTCCAGTCAATGAAATATTTACATTATCAGAAAGCTTGCAAGCTACTAAAGTGAAAAACATATTCAAAACAAGACATACTAGCATCAACAGAAGCAGCATTCAAAATTCTCAATAGTCAGAAATTCAAATTGCTGCTTGCCCAAAAACCTGCCAAGTCAAAGTTGATTTCAGACTTGGAGACAAGAACCAATGAGAAACTACCAGTGCAATGACACAACATAATTTTCAGATCATGAAAATAAGGGAATATAGATCATTCAAGTAACAGAATCAGTTATTACAACCAGGTATCTTTCTCCAATTGATAGATGGATTACTCCATTGCCGAATAGACCAGAGATTGAAGTATCAGATCCTCAAACTCAAGGTTTCGTTTTATTTTTCCCTTCAACTCTCTACATGAAGACTACTTGGGACCATCACAGGGATGACAAAGACTAATTACTCGAAGTTAGAGATCAAGCTCCTAAACTACGCTAACGATAATCTGCTATCATCCTCTCAGGCACAAACAATGTGTCCCTGAAGAGGAAATTGACCAAATATACCTTTTTAACTTGAAAATTAGGAATCGCCAACCTTCAATTAGTCATTGTCTTGATTTTCTATTCTAGTTACTGCAGGGAAATCTCCACTTGTCAAAGTTGTTTATTGTAGCTACCTGACTACATGAAGTTGGCAACGATATCAATATTAACCACGGTACTGCAAAGCCAACATCCTAATTCAGCATTTAGATAACGAAAATATCACCATCATACAAGTTGCAACGCTATTAGCATGCAAAATATCATCTACATAAGGCCAACTATAATCCATAATTAGCTAATTAGCAACCCTACAGCCATAAAAGTGCTAAAGATCAATTAAGCAAAACAATGCACCATGTTCCACCGCATCAATCAACACAAACCCCATTAACATAACTGACCTTTCACATTCTTCCAAAAACTCAACGCCCTGATTGTTTCAAGCCATTCAAAATCAGCTTAGTCAACTCAGCCATCAACTCCGACCTCCTAAAGGCCCTGACTTACACGCCTTTGTAGCAACCCCTAGAAGCTTGGATGGTGAGTGTTCGATGTTGGTTCCATTAAGTTGTAAATCACGTAAAAAAAAAAAAGTTGTAAATCACGTCTACTTTTAGTATGCAAAGCTACAATTCATTTGAAAGAGGATTTTAATTACGCCCAAAACATTTGATTAAAAATTATATACTTTGCTAACATTTAGCCATGTTGCCTTAAAACAATGACTAAACAACATTAGCATAAATATACCTTTTGTTTTTGGATACAAGCGAGGTAGAGAATTTTGTTGGGGATAAAACTTAGATGCTGTGGCTAAGGAGAGAGCTGGAAGAAAAGAAAATTAATTATAAGTTAATTGTTTAAATATAAGGAAACCTGATATAAGAATGGATGAAATTAGAAGGTAATTGATTGACTAATTGTAATTAACGAATCAATTTCTTAATTATTGAGTGTCCATAAACAGGGGATGGATGTGCCTATAATTTAGCAAAATAAGTAGCTTAGTTGTACTAAAATACAATGAGTAAAATGGTTTGTAACAGCCCGAATCACAATGTCTATAACGTTGCGATTTTCTTGTGATACCACAACAACGCAAAGTTCTAGAGCAACATAAGCTTTATCGATTCCTTGATCGTCTGAAGACACAAACCTAACTGGCATTAGACTGCTACTTATGCATCGAAAAATTTAAAAGTATAGAATTCGAATTCTTGATCCTTTTTTCGTTCACAGATATAAATATTAAAGTACAGCGTTTAAATTCTTGATTTTGTCTTCATGCTGATTCCATCTGATTAATAGTCGTATTAGATCTTACCCATAAAATATGGTTTTCCTTCAGTTGGAAAATATCTAGTAATATGCCTTGAAGTAATAGTCATTGAATTTCTGCAAAAAGAGCAGAGCGCGGAGACTGAAGAAATTCTTGAAATCAACTCATGTTATACCCGTGATTCATGTATGTATTTAGTTCTCTGACGATAAGTTGGTGCTCTCCTGTTTCAAATTGTTAACTTTTGAGTATCATGATGCTTTGTTTTGCTTTAAATCATTGGTGTAATCTCACATGCACTGGCTTAAGATAAAGATTGCCAGTTTTTCAGGAAATTGTAGATCCCACAACTTTTTAATACTGTTGGAAGGCTAGAAATTGATAGGATAAACCAATAGAAGTTAAATGAAGGTGGGCTGGTGATGGGTTTAAGCTTTAAGGTAGTAACTTCATGGTTAAATGGGTAATTTAATTAGGCCATTATTAGAAGTATCCAAGAAAAGAAACAATTGTTAGACTACTATCATGTGGCATCCTGTCTGTTTCTTAGCTATCATTATGTTCTGCTTCTGCTTCAGCTTATGCGTCTGATACAAACTATTGCGCTTTGCTGAGCCAATATCAATCTCCTAAGTATCAAGTCTTTGGAGCAAAATGTACGAATTTATGAAAGCATGGCGCAGTTTGAGGATATATAACAGGGTTCGGGACAAAGAAAAATTTCTTCCTGATGAATTAATTGTTGAGATCTTAATTCGATTGCCTGCGCAGTCCGTGGGAAGATGTAAATGTGGGTGTAAGTCGTGGTGTGCTCTAATTCAGGATCCCAAGTTCATCGATGAGCATTTGGCACGATCGAAAGTTGTCTACATATACGGAGAAAACACAAATGAGAATGGAGATGAAGAAATACTCGAGCATGTGGATGGTCACGATGGATTATTGCTTGAGAAGAGCAGCTAGACAGGAAAATTTCGTTTCAAGAATCCTATAACTAAGCAGATGTTAAATCTGCCTGACCCACATGGTAAAGGCGAAAACATGTGGCTGTTACGTGTTCCAGAGAGTAACACTACTAAGTTGGTTGATGTCTATTGCAAGGAAGAGACAGAACATGGAGGCTGTCAAGTCCTAACAGTTGGCACTGATCTCTCATGGAGAGCCATCGATTGTCCTAGAATTCAGAAACTCGGAGAAAAAGGGAAGTACTTTACTGCAGCTATCTGTAAAGTATTCTATGTCATAAGTTTTTTCATAATGTTGGATTTGGTGTTCCTGCAGAAGTAGTTTATTTTGAGGTTGAAACCGAGCATTTTGCTGTTGTCAAGATTCCGCATGCGCTGTTCCCAAGTTTTGAATGTGTTAATCCTCTTCCCTGGGATAGCAAATTGGGTCTCGCGAATCTTGTGGAACAAGAGCTTCACATCTGGGTTCTAGAAGACCACAAGACGCAAAAATGGACTGAAAGGAAGGTAGTTAATACATCGACATTCTTTGGCAATCATTACTATATAAAAAGTATCATGAGCCCTAGTAACTTGGAGTGGTGTATAAGCACTATTATGATCTTATTTTTTTGTCATTCCAATTACGCCTTTATTAATTTATGATTAAAGTTTCATATAATCTTAATTGTAGGTAGCTTAGAAGAAAATAATGATTGATTAGTAAAATCACTATATTACATCATACCATATTGATTTAGAAAGAAACATTTTCTTAAAGTTACTAACAGTGAAATGATTTGAGAAACATTTCTTGGATGAATTAAATAACTTGTTCACATCCAATTTAGAAGGGGAAGAAATTTTCTTGTTCTACCCAATTGAATTTCAATTTACAAAAAGGTATAACAACTTTATAACTGAAATAGTAATATTAAATTGGAAAAAAAAAATCTGAAACAGCACCATATAAACCATTATTATCATCAATAGTAACCCCTCAAAACAAGAAAAACTGAAACTATTTATAAAATGACATAAAGTGAATGACAAATGAATTAAAAAGCTGGAAATACAATTCAAATAATATCAAAGACAACATCCAAATCACTGACATTTAAGGGAAGATAAGCATTGTTATTTGTAATAATATAGTAATGCTTCATTTGTATTGGTTTGAACAAACAAGTCCATCCATCAAGCCATGCAAAAGTCATCTCCAATTATAAAATAAGAATTATAATAAGAGTAAACTTAAAATGAAGAATGATATCCAAATTATTTTTTTGTGATGCCCAAAACAACCTTATTTTTCTAATGATTACATGTGTCTATTGTACTGCAATGTTAGTGAATAATGGTAGCAGTTATGAAATGAAAAACTTTAAAATTAAGTAAATTTCATTTATGGTGACAATTGTAATTAGACAGATTTAGTGCATTCCAATAATTGAAAAATGGTAGATGTTATGGATTAAAGTTGGCAATTGAAAAAATAAAATACTACAATATACTAAAAATTAATATTAAAATTGTTAATTAGCCAGAATTCTCGTTCCAATTCCATGATTATTAAAAACACTGATATCGAAACAAAAAAAATTGTGCTCATATGAAAAAAGTAGACTTGTTGCTTTTGCTTTGCATTGGATTGTGCTAAAAAATATGATTAAAAGAAAAAAAAATGGAAAAAACTCAACTATCTCTATCTATGAAATTTCAATTGTCAGAATATACAAGCCAAAAAAAAAAATACTTTACTTGGTGGATCATTTATACTCCATTATTGACAAAAATAGCAATAAAAAGAATACAAATAATTCAAATTACATGTATGTTTATTATTTTAGCTTAATTATATTCTTCGTTTATAAAAAATTGTAACGATTGTAGTCATATGTAATAAAATCATGAATATACAACAATTTTGGTAAAACATGATATTATCAATATTTGATATGTTAGAGTTCAAGCTATAAATCAAAAAAATGTTTGGTTTATGATTCCAAATTTAATACTATGAGACATGTTAACTATATTGGAATGCTTTTTGTCTCTTTCCATTTAATAAAATTTCTAAAAGTAACTGGCTAAAGAAAATAAATAACATAAAAATACTATATTATGATGTTGATGATCAAAATTTCACAAAAAATTTTTAGTATCTAAAAAATAATATAATTTAGGATATTATAATTACGTGCAAATCACGTGAACTATTACTAGTTACCCCAAGAATCTGGACACGCTATTCCCTTACTCATTTGCCAACGATTGTTTCTGGTTTGAGCGATGTGACGACTTTCAAGTCCAGTATAACCTCCAAAAGAACCGAAATACATTTATAGTCCTCCAGCAAAAAGGAATTTGTGTAAATTTCTTCCCAGCCTGGTTAGCCGGGAAGTAAATCATGCACAAGAGAAACTTAAGCGGAAGCAAAATAGAAAGTCTAGTAAAGCTTAAAGGAAAATCGTCAAAGAAGAAATAGTAAAGCGTAGAAAAGCAATTAACAAATGTTGTGTAAGGTCAGTAATTTGTCATTCGGCTTCTTTCTTTTACCTGTGATAATTGGTTTCGTTGTTTGTTATTTTCTGCAACAAAGTAAGATGCATATTGCATAGTTTTAATAACTTTTGTGTAATTTATATGGCCCAACAGCATCTTTGTTTTGCATACTCAATCTCCCACGAGTAATATAAACATTACTTGTACAGGCTGAAATTGTTTCTACCTCTCTTTGTCCAGCTGACTTATCAATGTTATCATGCATCTGCTTCTAAAGAGGTGGTCAAGATTTGAAGTGTAGGAAAGTATCTAGATTTGCCTCTTTTTTTTTTTAACGCTTTTCTAGTATGATTATGAGATGGAAAACTTTTATCCTGAGGGTTATGTTCAAGTCTTGAATAGTTTGAGTCCTAGAAATTTGCTTCTTGATTCTCTTTGGCGTTAGCAATGAATTACTCGGCATATGGACGGAGAAAAGCTTGACTTCTAATGTCCCATGCTGGTTGTGAAGTCCTAGACAAATCTTGTCTGTAATTCTGCAAAATTCTGTAAAATGGTCCATAAACTGAGGGGATTTGTCGTGCTACTTTTGCGTTCTTAGGCACAATGCTCTATATTGCCTGTTCTGTCTTGGGCAAGTATCCCTCTGTGATGAATCAAGTTCAGAACTTTCTCATGCATGCAATTTCCAAGCAATTTAACGGAGTAAAATGTCAGACACCTTACTAATGGTTGAACTTTCTCTGTTCCAGAACATTCAATTTTGTGGCAAACATTTCCTGCTCTCTTTGTCCAGCTAACACAGCATGCGCAAAAACGTATGATTAAGATCTCAAAGCGTCAGGCTATTTCAAGATTTTACTGCTTCTTCTTGAGGCCTCACTACCATGAATATGACATGAAAAACATTTTCAATGTCAATTCATCGACTCGAGCTTATCTCTGTCTTTGGCTATCAAATTTCAAAATTCTCACAAGTTGTGAGGTGCCGCATTCTTGTTATGGTCACAGGGAAGAACTTTTGTACAATAAACATTTCTGCCCGTGAACAAATTTGTTATCTTATTCTCTTGCAGAGCCCAATATCTGTTCAGGATCCTATATTGGTTTCTGTTTACATTTGTGGTAATTGGCATCCTTGACTGAGTTAAAACAGAGTATTTATCCGATGATATTCAGTTTTAAAGGGCCACGATCCCTCATTCTCTTTGATTAGCTGGAGGTCCTGGACCTAAATCAACGTCTTGGACGAATTAATTACGGCAACTGCTACTTTACACCAGCCTAAGACTCAGGCTTGAGCACATAAAGTGAGTTTTGTGGCTCTCTATTTGCCTTTCCAGTTATGAAAGATTCCTTGAGAAATTAAATTTGAAAGTGTCATCTGATTTCTCAACAAAAGCTTACACCAAGGTACATTGATTTTGTTTAACCAAGTTTTGATAGAACATCATTTAAAGTAGATACAGTTGCTGCATAGTACTTCTCTGCTTCAGGAGTGCTCTTGATCTTCGCTGCATGATCCAACTGTTATGCCAAAAAATTGCACAGTTACATGGCTTCGGCCAATTAAAAAGTATGCAGTTCACAAAAACAAAGTTGGCATGAAGGAATATTTGGTCAACTTACATCGCTGATGGTCTGGAACAGCTTCCCGGTGAGATCTTTCAGCTGTTTCTTCTCATCTTTGGGTTTTGCTGAGATGACAGTGTTGAGATCATAGCGAAGTAATTCGGCCTTTAGACGAAGGTCATTTTGTACATAAGGCCAAGCCTTCTTGTCTATCAATCCCTTTACATTAATAATATCCTTGGCACTATCCTTCGCCCTCGCTGCTGCCCCAGCCGGTGACAGCGCCTGAATGAAGAAACGGTCCTTCAGTGGCAAATCAAGGTCTCTCGGAATGTCTGAGTTCAAAGTTCCGGCTGCCAAATGCACAAATTTTGACATAATGATTAGTAAAATCTCAATTGCAGACTAGCAATCTAACATTAGCTATCCAAAGAATCTGACTCTATGGTCAAACCTTGTGGCTCTATATATCTCAGATGATTTTTAATCAACAAAAACCAAATTCATTTCATAGATTGAAAGAGATATCTTGAGGTAAAATTTCGATAGGTTATGTGAAGTAGCTGACAGCAATGGAAGTGTGGAAATTCTTAGCTATCCAACATTGGATCACCTATTTTTAGGATAAATCAGCAAGAGCTCATGTGAAAACAACGTGGCCATGTTCTTACAAGGAAAGTCGTAGAAGATGGGAATGGAGAAGAACTTACGCAACCCGCCAGAGGGCGGTGGTGGTCCTCCAACCTTGATTGCCCTGGCTTCAGCAAGCGCTGCCTGAACAAAAGATCCTGAGGCAATCCCAGCTGCAACAAGCCCCAACATGGCTCGGCGGCTTGTTTCGGTCTCGCCTGATCCTTGCTGGGCTCTAACGCTGAATCCTGGTCTAGCCAAGGCAATTCTGGTGGTGCTGGATGTGCTCAAGCGGCCAGACCCGCTGAGCTGGAGGCTGCCATCCAGCACAGCTTGAGAGGATCCACGTAATCCTGCCATTGAAGCCATAGCTTGGGCCATTGCTTGTTTATTTCAGTTTGCAAGATTTCCAAAATTCTCAGGCAAAGTGATGGAAAGGCAATTTGCCGAATATAACTTTCGCAGCTGGATGATGATGTAGGAGTTTTGTTTTAATGTTTCTGTGATGGAGAGCGAATGCTCAAGAGCACCTTATCTGCCTTTGGATATGCCCTCGGCCAATGAATGTTCAAGTTTTTGACAAGTTGGATCAGGTTAGAATTGGTTCAATATCGTTTTGACACGTGGACTTACAAAGATTTCATATGTGCGTAGAAATGTCAAGGGATTTTTCATGAGCATCAGTTGTATGATCCATTTTGAAAGCAAATTGAAAACCAATGAAAAGTAATCATACTAACAAACAGGCTGTTTGGATTGTAAGTTATTTGGGATTATTTGGGATATTTTTACTGTAGCACTTTTTGTGATGTGATGTATGTGAGATAAAAAGATATTGGGAAGATAAAAAGGTGTATTGGAAATTGTAAAGATGATGTAAGCAAATAAAATTGGGGAAATATGAAGCAATCCAAACAAATCCGGCGGGAAAATTGGTGCTATTATTGGATGCGTTAGCTCCCAAAATGTCTATCTTAATTACCTAGTTTATGGTTACTTGTTATACGTTGTTAATGTGAAAATTTTTCAACAGAGCATGTTAACATTTTAGTAATACATAAACTCTTTATTAATCGTTGTTGGGTTAAGTGGCGAGAAACTTGATATCCCTTAAACAAGATCTCAAGTTCAAATATTGTGAATCGAAAAAACAACATTAAAAGAGTTGATCGACTTTGGATTAGTCGAGGCCCAATACGGTGACTAGTCACCAGATTAGCGTTAACACAAAAAAAAAAAAAAAAAAAAAAAGAAGACATAGAAACTATTCTAGTTCCAACCCAACAAAAAGAATATTAATAGAATATAAAAGTTCAGAAACATAATTAGCAAATTGAACTGCGAAAAATTTTAAAAATTTAAGAACACTGTTAAACAAACTCTTTTCTATATTGAGCTGAGAAAATTGAAATGCCTTTAACTTCCTCAAATTTCATATATAAGTATTGCATCTCAGCAGTTTGACAAAAACCATTAGCAGAATCCAAAGGTAAGTTTGTTTTGCCAAATTGCACGCATAGCTAAGAACAAGAGAAATTTTTAAGGCAAATGACCCAAATAGTCCTCCAACACTTTTATCGAACTACTTCTGGTCCTTCAATTTTAATTTAGGGCAATGTCATCCCTTATCCTTTTACTTGATCATTTTGCTCCTTTCACTTTAGTTTGGGATAATTTTGTCTCTTAACCTTAATTATCGAGCTAATTTAGGGCATAGCCCCAAATTAAAGTAGATGGATCAAATTGATTCGATAATAAAAATTAAAGGATGACATGATCTTAAATTAAAGTTGAAGAACCAAAAGTGATTTAATAAAGAATTGAAAGATTATTTGGGTCATTTCCCTAATTTTTGAAGAAGTAACTTGATTGTCATATCATTTCAATATGTCATATCATTTTTGAAAATTATTGAATGCGGGACAAGGACGGTCATTAGAACCACCATCCTTAAACAAAATGTCTCTTGGGCTTCAATAAGAGACGCTAGTCTTGCGACAAGAGCGGGAATAGAAGAAGAACAAAAAAATAAGAGAGAAAAAAACCACCAAGTGATGTCTGAAAAACTAAAATGTCTAGGCCAACAAACGAAGGGATTAATTTCGTGGAAATTTTTAATCTCATCAAATTTGGATATTTCTTATGCTCGCATTTTGTCCCTCTCTCTAATATTTCAACTGCACAAAAGTCTCTTTTTCTTTTTCTTTTTCTCACTCATATAGCAACTTTAAGGTGCAAGGGAAGGAAGCAGAGTGGAATTTTTGGATTGATGGGTTTTAGGACGATGATCTCAGCCCTTTTAATTTCAAATTCAGAATTGAATTTCATTCTCTAAGTCTGCCAATAAAATTTTAATTTGAGATTTGCCGTGTATCTTTAAAGGTGTTAATTTGTAGTTATATAGTGATTATACACCCATTTCACTTTTCAACTTCTCCTTGCAAATTCGAATTCGCCTTTGTCCGTCTGGAATAGAGTCCAAGAAAGAAAGATTTTAGAGACAGATGAGTGCCCTCATGATCTTGATTTCTTGAACTAGTATTTCCTAAATTGTGTGAACAAATCCACATAGGAGGATTTGCTTCAGGTCCTCGAAGAATCTTCAACCTGACCCGACAAATGTTAATCCAATCTACTAAAGAATGGGCAAATGCACTGTGGGCTGTGGGGACTACATAATTGCACAATGTATATCCACAAGTGGGGTCCGACACCGCAATTTAGCAGTGATTTGCTTTGTCATCTTCTGGAAAAAATTAGATGTGATCTTTCTTTAATGGTTTAATTACGTATAAACATGTTTCAACAGCTATGGTGATTTGATATTTCTAGCTAGCCAGGCCATCCAACTGCAAGAAGAAGAAGAAATGGAAGGGCAGGAGCATCAAAGTAAGTCAAGAGTTGTCAAGGTGGATTCGCTGGAGTCCTGGAATTTTCATGTTAATCAGGCAACAACTCGAGGCAATCCTGTATGTTGTGTTGTATCTGCTTAGCTCTTTGTACTTTAAGCTTGCATATGCCTTTAATTCTTCCGCCTGCTCACTGATTTATCTTCCTCTCTATTATTATACAAAACAAAGCATCTTATTTTCACTGTTTCTGATGTAATTGGAAAAGGGCTCTTAAGGAATAGTGTATGGGAACAACCGAGCATTTGTTTCAATTTTTCGGAATAAACCTTGAAAGATTAGTTCGTTTTTATCTCTATTTAAGCAATTCTTATATGAGGAGTCAGGCGTCCTGTTTTACCGAAATTACATGAAATCAGTGAAATCCTGGAAGTGTTTTTTAGCATTGAATTGCATTTTAATTTAATTTCCTCAATGAATTTAAGCTCTACAAATAAGTATTGATGGGTGGGGTGTTGTATTGTATGTACAGATTGTGGCACACTTTTCAGCTTCTTGGTGTATGCCATCAGTGGCAATGAATCCGTTCTTTGAGGAATTGGCTTCAGATTTTCAAGATGTTTCCTTTTTGTCCGTTGATGTGGATGAAGTCAAGGTAATACTCCACTTTGTTTCCTGCCATACAAGCACCCCCCAGAAAAACCCAACCACCCCGCCCCCCTTCGCCCCCTGGGGTTAGAGGTGATTTTCTGTTGGCATTTAATTTAAGTTTTAGTATGAACTCGGCTGACAAGTATGTAGAAGGATGTTGCATTGGTAGCAATTGTAAAGCCTGTGTGCTCCTTTCAATTTTGTACTGCATTAGTAGCTATGCATCTATGGTTTTTTTAGTTTAGCAGAAAGACTCAGGCAGTTCACTTTCATTTGCATTTGTCAAGTACAAAAATCACTAAACTGCACAAGGATGAACAGAATTAAGCTTGTTTGTTAAAATCTTAAGAAAATTAGTACTATGCTAGAAGAACCAAGGATGGATGCACCACCTGTTGTCTTGATGTACAACAAGCTTAATTATGCATGCTTTAGCTACTGAATTGTCATCTCGTCTAAGATCATGGATCAATTTAATTTCCACTTCAGTCAACCAAAGAAGGGTAATAGAGATTTTCAAATTGTATGCATATTCTTCCCCTTCCATAACTTTGTTATGCTCAAAAAGATCGAATCTGATTCCAGACATCTTTAATGTTAATTAAAACTTGCTAGTACTTGGGGAATAATGCAGGACACCGCTCAATACGTAGTGTAACCATTTCAGCTTTGCTGGCTTCTATCAGAAATAGTCTTTGTTTCATGATCCTTCCAATTGCGCTCTCTAAAAGAAATATCTTATGAATTTCATGCGTTTTTACATTTGTGCAGAATTCTCCAAACCAAAGAGTTGCCTGGATAAAAGCTGATAATACGTATGCAAATCAAATTTGTTTGTCTTTTGTCTTTGAGCAGATCTAAGTTCTA
This sequence comes from Coffea arabica, assembly GCF_036785885.1. Lineage (NCBI taxonomy): Eukaryota > Viridiplantae > Streptophyta > Magnoliopsida > Gentianales > Rubiaceae > Coffea > Coffea arabica. Next base: position 10,123,375 of record NC_092313.1, on the reverse strand, counting down.
GTTTATCTGTACTCGATCAATAGACTGCAATTTAAGATTGTTAAATCTCCTCTATGTTTGGCAACACCTTAAATCCTCTTTGGTTATCATATGAACTGCTCTGGCAAGCTGCTCAGTATGACTCTCGTATTTCACCTGTCTCAAAGGTTTTTTTATCCTTTTCCTATGCTATTTTGGTGAAGATGCACTGGTAAATCCGTTTTAAGTTTTCTGTACTGTTGTCCACAAAATCATTAAGGTCTCCGGTGAAGTAATTTTTGTAGAACATGGAAATACCCAGAGCTTAACAGGAAGGTAAATACTTCCAGTCAAAATATTCAAAACTTAATTCAAGAAATTTTATCTACTACCATTGCAATAGTTGAAAGAATAATGGTATAATACAGCCTATGGCCTCTGACTACCATCAGCATTCTAAAGATCATATGAAGTACATTCCCTAGAGCATTTCAGTCATCTAAAGCACATGATAAGCTTGCATATAGAGTGTAATATAGTGGGACTTCATTATCTGTCATTTGACTCAACGAGACTGGTAGCCTTGAATCTTACTTTTTGTGACCGCACTAACGTCATCTGCTATGATTCTTGGCTTCCTATAGTTCAACTGTTCATCTCTGTAGTAGTTGCGGGTGGGAACTGTTCCATCATGAATACTTATGGTATATGTTTGTGATTGTTGTAGTTGTAGAATAGATAAATAGAAAGGAAGCCAGAAGCTAGACAGAGCATCCAGGGCTGGACTGCACAGTTGGAAGAAAATTGTGAGCTAGTGTTAGTACATTCTATTCAATAGGTAGTTCATGTTGTTTACAACAGAAGGCCATGATGAATGTGTTAGAATCTGCACAATATTTTGAAGCAATTTAAGATAGATAATGACATTCTTGGCAGATTTATTCTGCTTGCCTTGTGTGTTCTTGAGGTTTGGGATTCGACTAGCTTGTTTTCTTAGCATTTTTTTGTCTAATTACTGTTGTTTACTGGAGGCTAATCAGAGGCAATTCCTCATATGCAAAATAGCTATTAAATTTTCACATGACATCTTTACTGAGTCACTTGCTGCAAAGTTGGATAGCTGACTGTTATGGTTTATATATATCTTTACCATATCGTTTTGCAATTATGTATGATCTTATTGGAGTTAAGGCCTAGATTCACAACGACCATTTTCTTGTCTCAAGAAGATAGAAGGTAGAATTATAGATATGTGGTGATACTAAGAAATTTGTATTCCCTTTTCTTCTTTTGTTTACTTAGGAGGTTGCAACCAAGTATGAAGTAAAAGCCATGCCAACATTTCTCCTGATCAAGGAAGGAGCTTCCGTTGACAAACTGGTGGGTGCCAATCCTGATGAAATTCGGAAGAGGATAGAGAGTCTCGTTCAGTCGACTCCTGCTCCATTGGCATAAAGGAAATGTGCTTTTCTTTGTTTTCAGATTCTCGTTTGTTTGCAACTGTATGTTCTGCTGCTATTTCAGTTCCCATTGTATATAACTGTTTTGAGTAATGCTTGTGAATCAGAATATATAACTGGCCTGCAATGTGTTGTCTATTGATGATAAACCTGGAGTTGAATTTGTAGTTTACAGATTATATATATCACTCTTTTGATTTTGAAGCTGGTATATCATCAATCCTACTGTACCTTCGTATGTTGTTAGCAATACATCTTCATTCCTGGGAACTGGAAGCAACCAAAAGAAGAACTACATCTATCAAGCTGTTTTAAACGTACACTTCCCCTCTTAAATCTGTCTCGACAGTCTCAAACAATGCGAGAAAAACCAGGTTCATGTTAGCTGTTCTTTAGTCTGTGACAGAGCTTTTAGAGCATCAACTCACAAAAAGAGCTGTTCCTTTCCTTCAGAAGACTAGACTGCATCGCTTTCTGCTAATGTCATTTTTCAGCAGCCCATGATGTTGCCCCAGAGTTGATCATATACACGTGGTGAGGTTTCCCTTGTTTTAGAACTTTCCGAAAGTCGGATCAAACATCAACATCTTGAGGCATTGATCTGTCAACTTGTTATGTACAGATAATCTTGGGTGGCCTCTTCTAATGGCTACCAGCTATTTTGGTGATACAAGATATCGCATTATGAACAGGATCTGGATATTGGGAAGTGTGCTTATGGTTATTGATCATCCTGTGTGCAAAATCCTGTATGATATTTTGCATAGGATAGAAGCAGCCACGGTTCTCAAAGCTCTAGAGAAAAGGTGCATAATATAAGGGTGTGGCTTGAAATTACATTGATCATCAGTCCTTGGACCATAGTGGTCAGGAAAGAATTACACTGCATATATTCTCAATTGAATTGACTCAAAACCGAAAATAGTTCCCAAAAAGGAGAAACAGGGATCGGGGATAAAGAATTTTTTGTCTTTGGTTCTGTTTGCAATTCTGCATCAGCCGAATGTTTTCAATAGAAATCATTAAAGAGATGTAAAATAGATCAAACACTATTAATATGTGTAATCTCTATAAAACAATCTTGATTATTACTATATTACTATGAAAATGTCTTTCCTTCTTGGATTCTTTGTTTTCAACTGAGAGAAAAAAAAAAAAAACAGCTTTCTTGGGATCCAGTGCATCAATTTCATCTGGCATGCTTAGTCATCAATTTTACGAGCGTTTGGATGTCAAAATTTTTTCTAGAACTATTTCACTTGCTCGTTTATGCGTTTTTCAATAATTATTTTTAAATATCTTTTTATTTCACACACATCACGTAATTTACACGTATCTACTAAAATAGCATATGCAATTCATTATGCAAAGAAAAAAAGGACCACAAAATTGTAATGGAGGCCACCATATTCCATAAAATAATAATAATATAATGCTCTTGAGCACACCTTGGATGGCTATGTTTGAAGTCAAATATTGCCTTTAGTTTGTGTCGCATTTGTTCTTCTCTTTATTCTTATCCTTATTCACTTTTCAAGGAGTTCGATGTGTCTAGTGTACTTTGAGACACCTAGTCTAATTTTAGACCATGCATTCAACTTTTATAGTATTATACATTAATTTGTTGTACCTTTTCAAAGTTTACAAATTTTTATTTCTTTGATACGAATTTCCTATACTGCTATATATGATCTATAATTCCTTTCATATATCCAAACATTTTCCTTGAGGGATTTGGTAGATTCAACTGTCGAATCTTCGAAATTGGTTCACAATTTTCAATTAGAAAACCAAAAGTGAATGTAGTCGATTATGAAATTCTCTTGCGAGATTACGTAGTTAATTAAATCCTCAATATTTATTTGATGACCTTCTCTTGAACTCTTTTTTTTTTTTTTTTAAATAAGAGGTTTTGAATCCAAGATCTTCTACTTACAATCTCTCTCACATTACCACCTAATTCAACTCTCCCCGGATAAACTCAAATTTCTCAATTTTCAGTGGTGATTACTTATTACTAGTACTTAAAAAGGGTCATATTCAACAACTTCAGTTTTTTAAACATGAAACATTTTATGCATGTTCGCTGTTATATTGGCTATTCAGTTCATTATTTAACCGAAAGAATACCTGGGACAGTCTTAATCCATTGCAGGATGTTCATTTTCGTTCAACATTCATTTGTTTCCTAACTGAATGACTACAAAAAAAAAAAAGGGCAGTCCAAAAAAGAACTTGATATAGACATATTCTTCCTTGTTGCTGAGTTTCAGACTTGAACATCGTGAAAGAAACTGTTTTTGTAGCCCACAAAAACCCAATTATGAGCATAGGAAGAAAATTTTAGATAAAAATGACAAAGAAATATTTTTATTTCCGAAACTTTTACGATGTGATATACCATATTTGCGATATCTCATTAGTTTTTTTCTTCACACTCTTGTTCTGCAATGTGATTTACCACCACATTGTAGATTTTCCCTTTGATTTCGGTTGAATTCTTTAACTGAAATTTTTATTATTTTTATTATTAAAGAGGTTTTTTTTTTACAAGTTAAAGAGGTTCATATAACCCACTGCACCATTTTAACCCAAAAAGGATGAATAACCATGATGACCTTTCGACAAAAAAAAAATAAAAAATTCCATGTCACTTCTGTTTAGAATCACTTTTCCACAAAGATGACGTCATAACTAGCTCCCCACTAACCGTTGAGAGAGCCAACCATTTCCTCCCGCCACATAAAATTTTCTTCCCCTTCCTCATTCTCTTTCTCTATCTTTGTACTTTTCCTTTCCATTTTCTCTCTGAATTTCCTCTTCACTCTTGCACTCCCCAAAACAGCTCCACTAAAAAATTCCTTCCCAACAATACCCTTCGGAGAAAATGGCATCTCCGGAGGAAGACTCCAACTGGGTTTTCGATTTTGGATTGATTGAAGACATTCCGGTTCCTGGTGGTGACCTTCCTCCTCTTGATCCCGGTTTTCAAAATTGGTCCAACAATTCATTTTACAATCCAAACAGGTCCTCCATTTCCTTAACTTTTAGTATGTGAAATTTTTCTGTTTCCCTTCTCGACTCTTGCATTGCATTTATTGCGAAATTAGATGAAAATTCTTGATTATTTCACTTGGATGTGGATTTTATGGTATTTATTGGCCTGCGAATTTCTTAAGTGGTCTAGGCTTTTTTTTTTTTTTTTTGGTTTTCTATTGTTTCTTCCTTTGGTTTGGCCTTTTAATCTGAGCACTTGGGATGCTTAATTTTGCCAAATTTAGTAAAAAAAAAAAGGGAAAAGAGTTTCTTGAAATAATTTAGGAGCTTTTTCGACAAATAATTTTCAGAATAATGTTCGCTTCTGTTGCAATTTTGCTGATTGGGCTTCTTCACAATTTGTTTGCTTGTTTTGAGAAAAAGGAATTTGTTGCCTTTTGCTGCAGAAATTTACTTTATTAGAGAGCAAGGATCTCTTCAGATACAGTGTGGTGTGAAACGAATGCAATGTTCCTTGTTTGGAGGTTGGGCTAGCCTACTTAATAGCCCCCTTCCTATTTGCTTAACCAAAAGCGAGAAAAAAAAATAAAAAAAAAGGAAGAAGAAAAGAGGTATATGCATTGATGGACATTCAAGAGTTGAATAATATTCCTGTATCGATGCATGTGTTCCACCTAATATGAAGAAACAGTTTGAGAAAGTTAACACCTTTGGTGGCTTTACCGATAATTTAAATGCGAATATCTGCTCATCGCACATCCAGTGGCCTCAACGACAGACTAAACTGTGATCTGATTGCATTGCTTATGTTTTAAGAGTTACGTTGACGTGTTGATGATAGGAAGTTCACATGGTACAAACAATTTGGTGCTTGGCTTCATCTAGTTCCTGAATAGATTGAACATGATGTGCTAGAACGTTAGTCCCCTTAAATTCTGGCAAAAGTTGCACATTGCTTGATTCGTATCGGTTTCTGTTTGGGGTAGATGAAAGAAAACCAAAAGGAAAAAGACTCTTGCCTGCTTTTGTTGTGAGATAAACTTTCGCTGCTCTGTTCATGCAAGGAAGTGAAAATGAAAATTAACAGCTTCGGTGTTTGGGATAGGCAAGTTTATGGTTGAAAAAGTTGTGGTTTGTCAGAAAATCAGAATTTGCATTTGCAAATTGTTGACTATTAACTATTCGTCCCTGCCACTTTAACAAAAGTAGCATCATAGAAAGTATAAACGTCTATGCTCGCATTTGATGATTGCAGATAGGTACTTACTTCCATCTTTATCTGTCACAGGGAAGGACAATTTTGTTTGCCAAGTTGTGGGATCTTATTACTTGCTCAATAGGATTTCAATTTCCTGGAGAGCAACTCATGTTTTTAGCTGTCTCATTCTGTTGCTTGGGATATTATTTCTTTGATTCCTTTTGTTGTCTGTTCTATTAATCAACTTCCCGATTGATTTTAGTAAAAACCCTCTCTTTACTGTCCAATTAAAAACCTGTTTTATGATGATAACGTCACAGTGTGGAACTTGATGGTGCATTCCAAAGTTCACAGAGCAGGAAAGAAGCTTCCTCAAGAAAGAGGTGTGTACTTTCTTCAGAGTAATCAGCAAGCTCTTTCTTTTGTAACAATTAGGAAAAGTGTCAGATGGGTCAATGTACTTATGTGGAACATCTCTTTACTCTTAAAGGGGCCAGCATAATGGGTCTGCCGCAATAAACAGCCCCCTCCACCTCTTGGCATGCGGATAGCATACACAGTCTTAATCTGTTATACAGCATTACTAGATTTATATTTTTGAAAGAAAGTATTAAACCTCTTTTGCACAGTTAAGTTTTAGTGTATCTGTTATGTTATATGATTTTTTTTTAATGATGTTGAGAGGAGTAAGAATACCTATATCAGGAAGTAAGAATACCTGTATCAGGATGGAGATTGTAACTGGAAACTTGGTTTTTTCTTTAAACCCTCAGCCATTTCACCCTTGCCAATAGGATTTTGGTTGAATGTTAATTGTTTTAGCCTAAAAATCCTGGTAAGAATTGCAATTCAGCATTTTATTGGCAGAATGCTGTTCACATTTATTTCATAGAAGCTTTAAAAATTTTTTGGAATCAAACTAGGATTAAGTGTTTGGGCTCAAATTTTTTGATGACTAGTTAGTACATATATATCAGAATTTCATGCCAAAGTTTGATGCCTCTCTTTCTTGTACATTTATCTTGAATTTCTACATGTATGTGCCATAGCATTTCTGCCCAGTTGTCAGGAACTAATGCCACTCCCTTTGCCTTGTACTTCCTTCTCATCTACTTCTTATCTTCATCTTATTTCCATCTGACTCTTGAAGTTTGATGTAACTGTATTAGGGCAAGGTCTGGACCATGCAGTGCAACAGATTCCAAAGCATACAGGGAGAAAATGCGTAGGGATAAATTGAACGATAGGCAGACTCTCTCTCTCTCTCTCTCTCTCTATCTCTGTGTGTGTGTGCGCATCTGTGTATGTGTGTGTGTGTGTGTTTGCAACTCATCTATTTTAGAGTTTGTGAATGGGGTGCACATGAGATTACGCAATGTTGACTTTATTACACAAAGCGTGCATTTTGCAAAGTTGACTTTGTTTCTTTTCCAAGGTTCCAAGAATTAAGTTTTCTCCTGGATCCTGAAAGACCCCCAAAAGTGGATAAGTCTGCTATACTAGGCGATGCCACAAGGATGTTGATTCAGTTGAGAGATGAGGCCGAGAAGTTGAAGGAGTCATATGAGAGATTACAAGAGAAGGTTAATGAATTAAAGGTGTGTCAAATTTTTGTCATTCATTCCTGTAATTCAAATTCTTGTATGGAAGCAAGTTTCTATTTAGGCGTTCCGATAGTTCACCTTCACTGGGTAGATACATCCCTTCCTATTGATCCACAATAACTTATCATATAGGCTGAGAAAAATGAACTTCGTGATGAGAAGCAGAAGCAAAAGGCAGAAAAGGACAAACTTGAACACCAATTAAAAGCCTTAAGCTCTCAAACTGGCTTTTTATCCAACCCTTCTGCAATTCTAGCTCCATTTGTAGCTCCGCATCAAGTTTTCAGCAGCAAGATGACACCATTTGTTGGCTATCCTGGAACATCGATGTGGCATTTTATGCCACCTGCTGCAGTTGACACTTCGGAAGATCATGTCCTACGTCCACCAGTTGCTTAACTCATAATAGCTCAGCTCTGAGCTGTAAGTGATCAGAGAAAATATTCTCTTTCAAAATATAAATAGTTAGATTTTAATACTTTGGTTTCCAGTTTTGAAGCTAGACTAAGTTTGTATTGGTAAAACTTTTTTGAAATGGATGAGTTACTGGCGGCTTTCACAAAGGAGTAGAGTTTGCAAGAAACTCAAAGAATTCTAATGTTTTTATGGTTTAAGGATCATGCCATTGGCACGATGTCCATTAACCTACCTCTGTTTCTTACAGTTTTGAAACCTTTAGTCTTTCTATAGTTGTTAATGTGAAATAAACTATGATCTCCAATTTCTTTTACTATCATCACTCTTTCAACTGCTGCTAGAATTGTATTTTCTGAATGTTCGTAAGTGGAACTGGCATTTATCTTTTCCTTTTCTTGATAAGCTTGAGAGAGCTTTGTCGTTGATTTTTTTTTTTTTTTTGGCATTTTGAGTATAATAGTTATTACAATTTTACAATTGATATTGTTTAACATCCTCAACCTCCACTGAAATGATAGATGCATATTAAGTTAGACATGCATGCACTTGAAAACGGCTTATTCTATTATAGTGCTAGCTGCTAAAAAGCTAGAGCCCCTGCTCCAAAATTATCAGCTGTCAACTTCAATATAGAATTTTTGCACATTGTACCTGCTACAGATTCCTCCGATTAGTCATTGATTTTGAGCAATGATCGATAGTTTTTCTACAATGTATTCTGCTTCTTTTGCATGTGTAAACAGTTGGTGGGGAGAACTATTTGGAAAAAATTATGCATTTCAGGTTGCCTTGCAGTTTGGTTGCTTAAGTTCCCTCTAGTGATTGTACTTGAGTTTTCTACTTCTGTTTGATGCGTGGTGAAGGACAAACACTAGTACCTAATAAAAAGTGGGAATTCTTTGTTATAATCGCCAAGGATATCAACGTCTTATCTCTTAAAACTTTGGAAGCTATTATTCCCAGACCAGATCTTATCCAATAGCTCTTGCATAACTTTAGTTTGTATCCACATCTTATTGGAAATGCTTAGAGATGTTGACATATAGTCACGAATGGTCCACTATGTCAGAATCAGACATACAGGAATGAAGATGCTATTTTGCTTTTATGCAACTTTGACATGGATCTAATAATTGTTGGGAAAAAAAAAGGATCGAAGCATCCTTTGTCTCAATCAAATTGACAAAAAAAAATTCCACATCTAAAAGTTTATACCCACTAGATAAGTGAAGGATACAATGGTCGCATAGCCACACTTTTAACATTACAAAACAGGATTGAATCATACCATCCGTAGGGGATATTTCTGCAGGTTGGATGCAAAGAAACTTTTCTTGCTTCCTTTCATTCTTATTCACCTTTGTTGGTCGGTACTAGAAAACTGGTTACACCATTCTTTACTGCAACATAAACATTCTTAATGCCTTCAATTAGAGAGGATCAGACTGAAACTGATGCATCTTATCAGCTAATCTGGAACTGCACTTTCGTCTTGTTGTGATGTGTGCCAAAAATCACTCATCAACTGCATTTTATGTCTATAATGCAACTGCTTTCGATCTTGATGTTGCATTCATATGTAATTTTCTCGAGCTCGTTATTTATCTCTTCTGCAAAATCTAGAGCACGGTTTAGCGTTTATGGCCTTATTCTTCCTGGACCAGGTTATAAAGTTAGTAGGACCACTGATTCTCCTCTTTTCCCCCTTTTCAACAGGGCTTCTTGAATCCCATATATTTTCCAGTAATGTAGTCCCTCCAGACGTCAACAGCTCCAAAACTAGACATCAGAATAGTGCTCACAGCCATCACTATACCAACTGAAAACACAATGAGCGAGGCTCTTCCCTGCTTCGCTATAGCACCTTGTACAATAACCAGACCAATAATCGAGGCAATAAAACAAATTATTGCATATATGATGGCAGCGTAGACATGGTCCATTCCCAAGAGTAAATACTGAAAAGCTGACATTGTTGAGGAGAAGAATACCATGAATGAACAGGTAGCCGCCGTAACCTGTACCAGGAGCAAGGTTACACAGTTAAGCTAATTGATCCGGCACAATTACCCGTCAAGATTGGACAACTCTATAACGATGATTGCTGCTAACCAAAGACATGATAAAATTCTGAAATCTAAGATAAAGAGTATGTATCAAACAACTTACTTCAGGAGCTATGCCAACTTGCAGAAGAAGTGGACTTATCAGCATTCCGCCTCCAATTCCAAAAACACCACCCAACCCCCCTGCTAACAGCGCCATGATTGGGAACACGAACATGTTTGGCCCTTGATTTTTCGCGTCACTTCCTAATTCCTATACAAAGAAAAGGACCCTGTCAGTAGTCTTGCATGTTCAAGGAGAAAAGGATCAAAATCGGCATTAACTACAAAAAGAAGTACTAAAAGGAATTTTTCAAGCACCTGCTGCTGAAACTGATTTGTGTTGCTTTTTCTGCTATACAAAATCCATAAAGTGAAGATTATGCAAAGAGGAATTTGGGTCGATGAGATGATCCAGTATCCCACTCCACAAGTCTGCATAACTATAATTCCCTGCATAGAGTTCATATAGTTAGTGCATTTTTCCTTTTCAGAAAAAGCCACTGGCTAATGTACTCTTTTAGGATCAATACATTAGTCTGATCGTTAATTACACTTTCGTCCACCGTCTGGTTTTCATCGACTGGATAGTCAATTTTCTAGTGCCAGCCCAGTTCGCCCATTGGTTCTGACAAATTTAGCTGAAAGTCACAAGCTTGTTAAATCTTTACCTGACGAAGGTTTCTGAACAAAACAGAAATACAAGAAGAAGTTGAGCAAACCCCCCATTTCCCAGTTTGCTCATTGTGCATATTAATTTGTCTCTTTTCCAATTTTATTTTGTTTCTCTATCTTTCCACCAATAATCTGTCTGTCATAACTTGAGTTACTTTCTTGCTCAAAATTAAGGTAGCACGTAGTCTTTATTTCCTATCCCTACGTGGAATTAATTCAGGACTGCCTGGGTAATTGGTTCACTGAACCAGCTAATGTGTTTCAAGAAAAAAAAAAAAGAGGAGGAAAAAGCTAACTTGAGGAGTGACATCTACTACTAGATTCTACTACCGGGAGTATATCCCGTACGATCACATTTCCTATATTTATACTTCTGAACAATTCTTCCCTGTTGTCTTAATTTCCCCTTTTTATTACATTGGGGCAGAAAAGAAAACACGGACACTAACTAGCTATAGATATATCCGGTACTATCTAAATATTAAAAGGAATTGAAAAAGGAAGTCCACCGACCACACACCTGTCCATAGCGATTCCCCCGAAGAAGATAGAGAACAAAGAAGCAAAACCATATCGCGACCAACATCCCCAGCTTCTGCCATGGTATGTCGAATTTTAAACTTGTTTCTTTCTGCAATAAAGGCTCTTCCGAGCTCTGAACAGTCTCTCCACTTTTCCCATCAATTAACATCCCGCTTTCCAATTTTTGGCATCTATTTTTGCTCATCCACTCTGATTCCAATTTCCAATACGATATTCCTGATTTGAATGTCTTGAATGTGGACCAAGCAAGAAAACAAGCAAACATGATTGTAATGAGCCATTCAGGGAGCATAAGATTACAGATCACTCCAATACTGACTCCCAGGAGCATGCATGGCTCGGATAAAAGTGCTATATCGTAATCAATCAATGTCTTACCGCCATTTTTCTTTCCTTTGATGATCATATTGCACGCAACATTAGCAATTGACCCTCCTGTGACCATAAATGCTGAAAAGCTTGTGGCTGTTTTGAGGTCTAATCCAGCAACTATAGACAGAATTGGTATGAATAGCCCACCACCTCCTATCCCGCCAGCACTTGATATGGATGCTGCTACAAAGCATAAAGCTCCTGATATCATCACGGAAACTGTAGGCTTCAATTTGGAATCTTGGGATTGCAGTTGCATCTGCTGATTAGCCCTCCATTCAAGAGCTGTATTCAAGAATTGATCAAGTTTTTCTAAAATGGGCTGTGTTTCTTTTGCATGGCCTGATTTGAATGTTGTCAGGATGATAAATAGAAAAACCATCCATTTCAAATTTCTTTGCACTTGCATTTTTTATTGCAGTTCTTTCTGGGATATTGAGTTTGTGTTTCTCTGAGTAATGGATCGGTGGCATATGTGGTAGGAGTATTAGAGATGGAGGAAGAGAGGATGGGTTGCACGGCATTTTTATAAGGCAAAAGCACAAAAAGGCCAAAGCACAAATGGATGGGACAAAATTGGGTATGCAAGAAAAGGTGCAACCAGCTTAATATTATAGTCATCAGCCAATTGAAAGCCAACCTGTTTATTGACTCGAAGATTAGTGGGTCAAAAATTTAAATAATTATCGTAATTATGAAAAAAGGAATGATAAATAAAAAAAAGGCAAACAAAAAAAAGAAAATTATGTTAAGCAGCGCAACTATCACGAAGAAATATCACTGAGAGGAAATGGAGAATTTTTTTGATTTGAAAGCCCTGCAAAAAGAAAAACAAAAGAAAGACACTTACCTTTTTTCTTTTTCTTTTTCTAAATTTTGATGAAATCTAGGTGAGTTTCATTTGGTTTTAAGCATGGATTTGGCTAATCGATACCCTGGAGGCATCTATTAGAAGAGGTTTGTTAAATTTTAATAAAATTAAAGTTAATTTGAAAAAGTGTTTAAATACAAAAGATGTAACAATTATAAACGTGTATGCTCACATAATAAATTACTATGTTGTGTGTAATTTAGATGCAAATCCCTCTTTCACTTCTTTAATTTTTTTAAATCCCACCCATTTTTTACTAAAAAAATTAAAACATATATGTATAATTTAGGCGGATTGACGAGTGCTCTCAAAAAACCCATTAGAAAAATCTTTCAGTTAATGCACTACTTTGCAAAAAATTTTAAAAAAAATTAAAGTTTGAAGTACTTCAATACAAAATTGATAGATTATGGTGCAAGGTGGTAATCTTAAATAGTTAATGACTTGATGTTCAGATATTTTTGTAACTCTGTGAAAGTATTTGAACTAATCTACAATATCGACAAAAAAAAATAATAAAAACCAGTCAGATGATTGATTTCTCAAATTGCAAAATTTGGTCGTTCAATAGCGAAAGGGCAGCAAGAACAAACATGGACACCTAGATACGGACAAGCACGCACCTAAAGAAAAATGAAGATTTGTTTTTCCTTCCAAGAAGTCGCCAGCATTTTTTTATTTAAAAAGCTTTTCACACTTTTTCAATCACATTTCACTCTCAATCGTGAGATACAAAATTCGAACGCTGATAAGGATAAAATGTATTGTTATTATTTTTACACTGCAATCTTAGTCATTACTCAAATGCAAACTGGTCTGAACTGAAACTCTTGATCCCCTTCAACATTTGTCTGAAGTATTAAGGGTTACCAACAGGATCTGCTTTCTGTTTGAAATGTTTCACAATCTCCTTTACATCTATTGCAATTTATATTATGAACTTATCATGAATGCATTAAAAGTACTTCGCCTGTAGGTTTAATGTGTTCGCAAAAGTACAACTTTCTCATCCCAAAAACAATAACGAAAAAAAAAATTAAAAATATTTGATGAATCCAAGCTTTAAGAATGTTCTTGCATTTTTGTTAAGCTACTATGTACACACAGATTTGGGGCAGGAACAATTGCAAGAAGCAACCGTTCTGAAAGGTTGATGGCTAAGATTTGATTAAAAAAAATGTGAGATTCAAATTTCATCTTGTACATCGTTTTTCATACAATGCATGTGACCCACAAAATTTTATTCTATAGTTACGCATTGTGCAAAATAAATTACATTGTATGCAAATTGAGTTACAACTTGTGCAAAACGCACAAAATCGATTCAGACGGTTTTTCTATTGACTGTTGTTGCCCCAAATTCATGTACCCACACCTACAATGTATTTTTGTCTACCATACATGTTTGTCTTTCTGCTCAAAAAAGCATTGCAAATGTATGCAAAAAATTAAAGAGGGTCAAGGAATATCATTAGCATTCTCTAAAACAGACGTTTTAGAATACGTGACAAGAAGAACAAAGGAGAAATTTAAGATTAATTTAGGCATGCGCAGGGGATTAATGCCATAGACTTCATATTGTTGAAGAACAGGCAAATGATATTTGCACTTCAGACAATGTTACAGATACTCTACTTTTCTTTTTTACTTAATGAAATAAAACAAAAACCCATTAAACATTCTAAAAGACAAATTGCCCCTCTGTGTATTGGCCAATAACTTCTGTCTCTTCAATTCACTTAGATTTTCATACTCTTAAATTAGTCTTAAATTATTGTATAACTAATAATAAAGAAAGTTCTTGGTAAGGATGATTTTAAAAATGTCGTGTTTATATAAGTTCTTGAATAAAGGAATAGATTTTGTGGTATGGAGTTTGTACTATTTTTGAGTTTGTTTATTATTTTTAGGTGAATTTTACGACTTTAAACATTGTTAAATTTTTTTTTTTTAAAAAAAAAGAGTTAAAAAAAATTAAGATTTTATAGTCAACCCTGTAAAGATCTCAATAAAAGTAATGCAAAATGATCATTAAAATTAGGCCTTGAGGTTAATTTTGGCATTTAAATTATTAGAAAATCTAGATTATGGATGTAATGTCATTTTTAACGGTAATAAACAATGGTCAAGTGCCTGAAGGTTCTTACAGCGTGCCGGTGAATAGTGATTCAACACTTTGAGCAAACCGGCTAGTCTTACGTTAGCAGCATTATTAAACATTATCTTGATTATGCTACATTTCGACTGGCGTAATGGATTCCTGCTGTCTCCACATCGACAGAAAACGAGTTAATCATTTTAATCATGGAAGACACATTGAACAACTTTTCTGGGGCTCAGTTTAAATCCTGAGCCATAGGCTTTAGAACTTGTACATTGCAAAAGCTATAAATAGATGTTTACAGTGTTAATTGTTCGTTCTGCGAACCAAATCCAATTAAAAATGTGCAAAAAGGAACGTTTGGTAAGATTTGATATTCCAAGTGGGAGACTGATTGTCACAACAATTACACGTTTGATTTCTTATGATGTTTACAGCGTTAATTATTGTCCTGTGAACCAAATCCAATTAAAAATGTGTAAAAAGCTCGCTTGGTAAGATTTGATGTTCCAAGTGGGAGACTGATTGTCAGAACAATTACATGTTCGATTTCTTATGGTGCTAAACTAAAACCTGTTTGATAATCAAATTCAATATTTAAATTTAATGGGATCAGATTTTAACATGTTCAGATACGCTCGATAATTAATTGTGAAATGTTTAAATTAATTAATTGATACTAAATTTTTTAAACAAAACTCGTTTCACAAAATAAATGATAAGTTATTCACTTACCACTTAATATGATATACATTCAAATATAATATTTTACACTTCATATTTCAATATTTAGACCTCAGTTTGATAATATTAAATGCATCCCAAGTGTTTAGAGCTGCTGGTTCGCAGCTGAACTAGCTCAATTTGTTTAAGATTAAGAATAGAGGTGGAGCTACAGGTGGTGCCAACAGGGTAGCCGCCCTAAGTTTTGGCTAGTCCCCCTTCAATCTCTTAGAAACTTTGATAGTTTTAAGTTATAGCTACTCATAGCCTCTTGGGTTGGTTCGGATGGTTTCGGAGTAGCTTAATTAGGTTTCGAAATCGTATGTTCGAGTCACTTCTCTATCCCTTGTACCTCCTTAGGGCGCGGAGTGCATAGACATAGAGAGATTAGTCTGACAAAATTGAGATATTTTCTGCGTTGAAAAAAAAAAAAGAAAAAAAAAAGTTATAGCTACTCATGGAGATGGAGTTTTTTTTTTTTTTTTTGCTTTTTTGCCTCTCTTTCCTTTCTCACATGCTTGCCACTCCCGAGTCCCGACTGCTAGACTCACAAATCAAACCCCGAATTTGAAAGTTAAAAAAATTCTAAAACCTCTCTCTTCACCACCGGATCAACTCCAATGGTTAATATGGAGGAAGATTATTAGTTCAAATAAATTGTAATGCAAAATGATATAAAATGTCACCTAAACGACAGACTACTGAATCAAACGGAAAAAATTATAGCATACACGAGTTTTAATAGGGTTATGCTTGTGTAGATGATGAGTTCTCCGAAATCTCCCAAAGAGAGAGAGAGGCGATGTCATCTCATGACCTGCCATAAACTCCTGAGGACATCTGGTCTCCCTAATGGCAAAGTGCAAATGTCAAATTGACTTGATGGGAGAAATGACTCCGCAGCAATAATAACAGGTAACAGCATTACAAAATGAGTCCGCACAGGACACAGCAATGCTAACAGGTAACAGCACACAGCGACTAGGGCAATTACGTGTCTTCAACCAGTTGGGCACTGAACCATGCAAAAACAGAGTGGGGATGATGAACCAATAATGTTACCCAGCTTGAATTTCTTGATGATAAGTGAATACAGCCATTAGGGCAATTACGTGCCTTCAGCCAGTTGGGCCACTGAATCATGCAAAAACCGAAGATGATGTACTAATTATTACTAGCTTGAATTTCCAGATGATAACGATAAGTGATAACATCTCATTATGCATTACCATGAAAATCCATCAAAGCATGAAAATTAAACAGGCCTAACTTACAATAATTTTCTTTGCTTTTTGCTGTCTCTCAATATACTGTCCATTTTCAATATGGGTTCAGCCAATGAATGTTCGAGTAAATGGTTTAAGCAGTCCATTGACTTTTCGAGGTGATCAACCTGTTATTTTACCTATAACTAGTTTTTTTTCCCTAACACTACTGTTCAACTCCTCTGATTTTGTTCCTGCTCGCTTATTGGGAGCCAGTGCAAGCGTACAAAGTCATGTTGCACTAAAAGAAATTGATTATTTGGGATGTAGGCAACATTGCAAGAAAAAGCCTTCAAATTTATCCCAATCACATGCACATTCTCCCCGCCGTCTCGATTGTGCTTGCATTATTGCTTAGGGGTGCAGCTGAAAATTGAAGGCTGCTTCCTTTCGATAGAGCTTTAGATGATCATCAGTCCAAGGTCCACACTGTTAATGGAGACTAATCGATTTCATCTTAAACAGCCCGAAGGGAACTTGGGGATTGTAGCTATACTTTCAGATGCTAATAATATGCTTTGTGAAAAGCAAACATCTCTCAGACATATATGAGGTATTTGAGAACAAATAAGAAATAACTTTATCATGGCCTGGCACATAACTCTGCTTGTGTTTGCTTCAGATTGTTCAACTGAAAAGTCCTGCCTTTCCAAAATCTACAATTTTGGGGATCATATGTATATCCGGAAATACATAAGTTGATTTCTGATCGCTCGAACAATCGTACTGAGAATTTTGGTGAATATACAGTAGCCCTCTTGCACCAACCATTTTGCACATATATACTTTTTGTACCTTTTTTTTTTTTTTGGGTGTGTTTTACGTAAGTATATGTGGTCAAATGATGCACACTTTCAAATTCAGGATAACCTTGTACCAATTGAACCCATTATTATTAGCCCTTTCACATTTACACACGTTTTCTGAATTTTCCTTTTTTGTACTATTCAGCTTGGCAGGTAGAAGGTATCCGATGGGTAATCCAAATCATCGAGTAAGAGAATTTGGTAATGGGAGTTAAAACCCGTAGGATTACCAAATAGAATTTGGTAAAACTGCGAGTTAGGGCTTGGTGAGAGTAATTTTTAAGGATATCCAACCCATTGTCATCTCCAATGTAAGAGATGTTTGAAACAAGTTTTATTAGTTGAATTGAAAATTTTTGCACATTTTTCTGCAGATTAAAACTGGAAATTTTGATTGAGGCCAGGTCCATTGTCGTGTCTTTATAAGTCAATGCGAGTCTTCCTCAGAGAATCTTCCAAAATTGCCTAACGACAAGGAAAAATCTACATTTAGAAATGATGAACCTTAAAGTGGATGAGAATGCTGGAAAAGACAGGATGTTTTCTCCAATAATCTTAAATGATTTATAATGAGAATAATATGGAAACCAAAAGTGTCAGATTTGAATTCCGTATGAAGAAAAAAATGATAAATTCCATCAAAAGTATTATTTTTTATGGGAAAAAAGAAAAGAAAAGAAAAGAAAAGGACTTGACATACCATAGCCACTTGCATTCTTAGGCTTAATAGCAACATCTTCTCAAAGTATTATTGTGATTAGGACAACATTGATTTGCCATATTTGAACACGATTCATGAAATTAAACTTGTTCCACTTACCATTAGAAATGTAAACATTGCGTATTCACATCTTCATCAACAGCTTCAAAGCTCAAGAGAAGACAAAAGCATGTATTGTATACAAATACAAATGGTCGCTAGACCATTGGTGTAATAGTATTTTGAAATAACATTTATTTTGGTGAGAAAGAAAAAAGAAAAATTGCTAAGCAACGAGACTGGAAATCTATTGCCCAGGTTCATAGCCTTGCAAGTTGCAATGAGAAATATATAGATGCCCGGTTTCTTCCTCTACCTCGGAGACAATTCAGTAATTGATGCTTCATTTACAGGTCCTTCATCAGCCTCCAATTGCTCTTTCCGCCAGCCCTCTGTCCCGCTAGACACAAAAAATGCAGGTCGAGAAGGTGTTGGCATGGTGTGAGAAGAGCTATTGAGCATGAGAACTACCGTGGCCATGTTAGGGCTTTCCTCAGCGTCTTCCTGAGCACAGAGTAAGCCAATATGGATACGCCGGATGACTTCTTCTCTGGCACGAAGGTCTGCTATATTAGGATCCACCAAAGCTAGTGGTGTTCCATTCATCCATTGCTTCCAAGCCTTCAAGTTAGATCAATAAAGTTTGTGGCAATCTCAAATTAGATATTATTGTCTATTTAATGTGAAGACTAATCCAAAAATGAGTACACCGAGGCTCCAATTTTATGATATTAATTACTGTCACTTACATAGCTTAGAAGTCCATCAGCATTATTTGATTGGTTGAAGCTGATGTTCTTCTGTCTACTTACAATTTCGAGGACTAAAACACCAAAACTGAACACATCAGATTTTACAGAGAAATGGCCGTGCAACACATACTCAGGAGGCATGTAACCGCTGCAAACCAGAACCACAAATATGACCGGTTAGGGTATAAATTAACTAACTATCATATATAAGAGTAAATGACGTGACCATATATAAAAGCGTCAAATATACTAGATGATTATATGCATAATTTTCTACAAACATAATTACTACAAGATTAGGGTGAAGCATTCACAATGTCCCGGCAATTTTACTTGTAGATCCTTTAGTCTGATCCACTGCAAAAAGCCTTGCCATGCCAAAATCTGCTATCTTTGGATTCATATTTGCATCTAGTAAGACGTTGCTAGCTTTTAGATCACGATGGATAATTCTAAGGCGAGAGTCTTCGTGTAGATAAAGAAGTCCTCTTGCTATTCCTTCGATGATCTTGTGTCGTGTCGACCAATCCAATGTCTGTTGCTTTTCTGTGCCTATGTTATCACGAAGACCAAAAAAGGAAAAAAACTTGCCTGTTAATCTCATGAACTATGACAATGCTTTCCACAAGATGACTGTCTTTCATCTCGCTTTGATGTTTCAAGGGAGCATTTCTTCATATTGTGGTCATTTAATCAAAGAGAAGGCAAAAAAAAAAGTAAAAGGAGAAAAAGAGAAAGACAGAAGCACGGATTAAAACCGACCAAAAAGAAAGTAGTCAAGACTTCTGTTTGGAACAAGTTCATAGATAAGAGCCTTTTCTTCTCCTTGCAGACAATAGCCCAGCACTCGAACCAGGTTCCTGTGTTGAAGCTTTGCGACCAGTAGAATTTCATTTTTAAATTCATCTGCACCTTGAGTCGAACTTCTAGATAGCCTCTTCACAGCTATCTCTTGTCCATTACGAAGAGTACCCTTAGAATGTATGACAGGAAAAGAATTGTAAAAACAATTTACCTCTTAGAATGTGCCTTGAGAATTCAGTAAAGACCA
The DNA here is from genome assembly GCF_036785885.1 of Coffea arabica. Lineage (NCBI taxonomy): Eukaryota > Viridiplantae > Streptophyta > Magnoliopsida > Gentianales > Rubiaceae > Coffea > Coffea arabica. The sequence continues at coordinate 10,103,717 of NC_092313.1, read as the reverse complement.
ATATATAAGCATTCTTGCAATGAATCACCGAATATTCTGGTACCTTGTAAACTGACCCGAATCCACCTTCTCCAATCCTGTTATCACGATCGAAGTTGTTTGTTGCAGCCTGAATATCACTTAGGTTATAGTGTAATGGTTCTATGGTTGAGATATCAATCCCATCTAGATATGGAAAAGAAGCAGATAGAGTCAATTAAGAAGGAAATGTAAGTATATATAGAAGTGATTTTATTCATTCTATTTTGGGTTATTTATAACTTATTCCCTTAAGATATACCTTGATTATCACTTTACTCCCCAGCCTTTATCTTTATTCTTTCTTACTTAACCCTCTAAGATACAAAAAATACCTCTCTATTACGTTGGGTTTTTTTTTTTTTTGGTCTCTCTTCTCTTTTCTAATCTAAATTAATTTTCTTTTTTCAAAATTTTTTTAAGAAAATAAAAAAAATTCTCTAACAAAAAATTTAGGATGTTCATTGTCTAATTTACAAAATTGAAGAAATTATATGTACATTTTTGCAAATCAATTTCATCTATTCTCCAACTTAAAAAATTCTAAAAAAAAATTGCATTCTATTTCCTTGTAATTAGGAATTCAAATCAATTATCCATCTTTATAATTGCACGTTTACATGTCAATTATTGGACATTTATTTTGCTATTTTTTCACTAATGCATTTTTTCTTATTAGGAGTTTTTAAAAGTATATTATTAGTGTATTCCTTAATATATGTACTAATTTCATGTGAAACTATATCACCACCAATTAGAGTAATCAAAACCAAATCACATGTTAAAATTTATTGTTTGAAGGAAGTAAAAAATTAAAAATAATAATTTAGCATAATAAAGGTGTATTTTTGTCTCATAGGGGTTTAAATAATAAAAAAATAAAGGTTAGGGGATAAAGCAAGAATCAAGATATACCTTAGGGGATAAATTGTAATTAATGCCTATATTTTCCATCCTTAAAATTACCAGCATTTTTTACTATGGTTTTGTATCTCTTCCTTGATCTACTTGCTACGAAGCAGCAGACCAAGATGAACAGCACACTGGCAATAAGGAATGCTGCAACAATACCGACTATGATCCGAGTTGAGATTTGCCGCTTTTTTCCTGCATTCACAAAAGGTGATTAATTAGCTAGAGAGTTGTGCAGTTATTGTAGGCAATTTAAATTCATGAATCACGACGGAACGTTCCAGTTGACGACGGGTGGTTTTATTTGGATAGTATCGGATTTAGTCGCAGACTCTGAAACAGAAGCTAACCTTTACTGCTTGCTGGAGGAGGACTGGAAGGAGGAGGCAGAGGCGGACTTGGTGGTGCAGGGGTAGAGATATTGTAATAGCGCCAGTTCTCAAATCTAATATTACAGCTAGGCAAGAGAATTCTAGCTCCCAGGCGACTGAGGCAGCAACTAGGCAGAACAGAAATAGCATCTCTAAGGCTTGAATGGCAATCTGCACCGGAAAGATCTGGCGTGCACTGTCCAAGTGCATATAAACTCTGAAAACTGAAAATTTGGCTTCCTGAACAGCAAAATACTTGCCTGAATCAAGAATTGAGGCCCTTCTTGCTATCTCATCCATCGTGCTCAATAATACCTGATTAAACCGATCAGTGTCACTGACATTGAGGAGGCATACTGAGTTATCACCACACTCACATCCAAAACTCACATCCAACCTGGAGAAGATGGATTCACTCGAATAACGTAACAAGCACTTGTCATACCAAAAAATGGCAGTCTTTTGATCCGGGCATAGCTCTAGCGCTTCCCTACAGGCCCTGCTCACGCATCTCTGGCACACATCACTGCTAACATCGCCTCGACATAGAAAGAGGCCGCAGGCTGTGTTAGAGATGTCTTGTGGGACGCCGCCGGAAGTCGAATTATAGAAGCCGTTAGCAGCCCTTGAGGCATTTGAAGATAGAGTGGTAAGGAGGAAATTTAGGTTGGATTGGTACGTACTGTTAGCAGCAATAATGAGATCAGTGTTATCACATCTTTTATCAAGAATCTGATCGGGGTTTCTATTATCTTGTGCTCTGGTCGTAACAATAAATAAACAAAGCACGCAACACAAATACAATAAATTTTTAGACAACATGAAGGCCGACATCTTTTCTTTTTTATGATAATAAAAGGAACTATATATTGAAAAAACTTTAAGTTATAGGTACAAAACGAGAGAAGGTGACATCTTATGCGGCGGTACCGTCGAATTTGCACTTCCAGGAGGCCTTCAGGTGTTCATCATAAATACCTGCCAGATCAGAAAAAGTGTGGTGAGGCCACTGGTACTGTACTTATGGGCTACAAAAGGTTGTGGCTTAGAAAATGGAGGCCACCATCAAGAGGTACGATAAAACTAAACACTGATGCTGCATTTTCACAAAATTTGGAGAGAACAGGCATAGGTGTTGTGGCCAGAAATGCTGAAGGAGAGCTGATGAAAGTTTGGGCAAGAGCTGAACTAAAACGTAGTGAGCCACAGGTGGAGGAAGCAGCAGCAATTAGGATGGGAATGCAAATGGCCTGGAAAGCAAACTGGAGGGCAGTTGAGCTCCAATCAGACTGCAAAGAGGTGGTGGACATGATAAACAAGAAACAAAAGCAGCAAAACAACATCGTGGTCATCCTTGAGGATATAGCAAATATGAGATGTTTGTTTGAACTTTCTCTTTTATGCATAGAGATGGGAATAGATGTGCACATAGTGTAGCAAAATTTGCTGTAAAGCTAACAACAAATGTTGAATGGGATGTATGTTTTCCCATGTGGCTCCAAGAGGAAGCCCAAAATGACTTCAGAGGAGGCGAATCTGATGTACCTAAGTCTTGTAATATCAAGTTTACAAAATGAAATGAATTTATGATGTTTCGACAAAAAAAAAAAAAAAAAAAGAAGTTTCATTTTCCAAACCCCAAAATGGACTGCCACTTAATTAGCTGTCAAAAGGCGTGGAATTCTAGAATTAGAGCAGCTAATGGTTGAATGCTTTGTTCGACGTATATTTTTGCCAGACTTTTAGTTTTTATGGAAAAAAACTCAATTTGAGCATTGTACTTGTTTTAGAATGGCAATTTCATTTTGAGTATGCGTGTGATAAGTCTATACTGGAACTTTTAATTTGTAGCTGTGGTTTATCTCGGTAGTAAGTCTAATTTCCTTCCTAGAACTCGTTGAATTTATCAGGGAAGAGTACCTGAAAACTTATTGAATCTCTCTAGAGGGAGTACCTAGAAATTATTAGACTCACCAAAAGGAGTGTATGAAAACCATTGGCTAATTTCTCAGATTATTTGTATTTAAAAAAAATAACCGCCAAATGCACCTCTGACGGGGCGTTTCTAAATGTATAGCATAACTAAAAATTCCACCGGAATCTTCTCTGCAAAAAATTCAGTGGTGATAGGTGTCAGACGGGGACGTGCTGACTGGGCACGTCCCCGTCTGACTGAAAACTGACTGGTCTGGGACGGGCGAGGGGAGCATGTGAAGTGAGGTTCAGGGACGGGCGATGATTCCCGTGGGTAGGGATAGGATTAGTGGGGTCCACTTGGGTATGGGACACTTGTAATTTTGGCGGTTTTTGTGATGAGAAGAAGAAACTATCTGGTGCGGCTCGTTGAGTTCTTTGTCAGCTACATTTGGGAAATAGGATTGGAGGTGGTTGTGCCACGTCAAAAAATTTAATTATTTAGGAGTTCCAATTTAGATTCTTTGTCCATCATTCGTTTAAGAAAGAAACTACTGTAAAAATAATAGGAGTGTTTGGATAGCACAAATATCTCAAATAATATTTCGCTTGCATTATATACATTTTTCTAACTTATCTTTTTATATTCTCAATTATTATTTTATCTCATATACATCACATCATAAAAAGTACTATAGTAATTATTTCAAATAATATTTCAAATAATACTCTATCCAAACAAAATAATAAATATCAACATTTATTGCGGATTCTATTCTCTCTTACATCATTGAAATTTTGATGCGTGGAAATTATTAAAATTTTTATTAAAAAATATAATATAATAATTTAATGTATTTTCCAACTCACCTTTTTATACTCTCAATTATTATTTTATCTCATATACATCACATCATAAAAAGTATTATAGTAATTATTTCAAATAATACTCTATCCAAACAAAATAATAAATATCAACATTTATTGCGGATTCTATTCTCTCTTACATCATTGAAATTTTGATGCGTGGAAATTTTTAAAATTTTTATTAAAAAATATAATATAATAATTTAATGTATTTTCCAACTCACCTTTTTATATTCTCAATTATTATTTTATCTCATATACATCACATCATAAAAAGTACTACAATAATTATTTCAAATAATACTCTATCCAAACAAAATAATAAATATCAACATTTATTGCGGATTCTATTCTCTCTTACATCATTGAAATTTTGATGCGGGGAAATTTTTAAAATTTTTATTTAAAAATATAATATAATAATTTAATATATATAATAAAAAAATTACTAAAAATAACATAAAAATTTGTTTTTGACAAAAAAAATGACTTTCCAAACAAAATCTAATAATCAGGCTTGTGTATGAGTTGGAGCAATAGACGTCAAACCCTAACTTGATGGAAGAAAGTCGGTTCTAGGAATAAAGAAAAAGGAATTTCACTTTTCAGACGCCATTCCATCTATTGGCAGATGTAATAACACTCTATTGAATGTATAACACCTGTCTTAGTTATCCACTTTAGCTGGCAGAAGGCCAGAGACATCTCATTTAATGCAGAAACCAATTGCCGCGGACGTTAAAACTATTTTTTTTGAGCATTTGTCAGGCGGGACGTGCCGACTCAGCACGTCCGCGTCTGACAAATGCCCACGCCAGTCAGTTTTTAGTCAGACGGGGACGTGCCCAGTCAGCACGTCGCAAAGCCGCTATATATTTAGAAACAACCCCTGTCAGAGGTGTATTTGACGGTTGTTTTTTTTAAATACAAATAATCTGAGAAATTAGCCAAAACCATTGGACCCTCATATTGAATTAATATTAGGCTGAATTGGATTTTGGACTATCTACATTATAATTTTCTAATAACTTGAATTCCAATTTTGCCAATCTTTGGTTATTTACGCAATAGTGATTTTCAGGGTTTATTCCAAAATCATGATTTAATTTGAAGGTAAATTAGTATAAAGATTATGGATTTTTAGTGAATAGTTAATATAGCTTTTTTATGTCCAATTTACCATTCAAATAACGAATAATATTTCAATTTTTTTATTAAAAATTCAATTAATATCCCTTATATTGACATAGTTATACTATATACAATAGATGGCCCTTAACCTCAATTTTAATTTGAACTTCAAGTTTTGCATATATAACCCTGCTAGTGTATACACTATTGAAAAGATTAATTTTTCAAATAATTATACACCCTCATCTATTGCCTGCATATTTTTTATTAGAATTTCAATTTTTTTTTAAGAAAGGGTGAATGTTAATATAACTTTCTAAAGTAGACCAACGTCTCTATTCAGCCCCAAAAACAAGCAATGTCCCAATTAAGTTGTTTCAAAGAAGCCATTTTATCAATTCATGTTTGGTCCATGACATTCGACGGAGCTTTAGTAGTAAATTGAAAATTTGGAGTAATTAGCCTATCGCCTAGGCGAAAAGGAATAAAGTAATTGTTTATGTAATTTGAAAGAGGTTTGCTACTTTTTAAAAATCTTCCACACTTAATTCAAGGAGAACATCTTATCTTTTTTAACTCATTTGGGTAGGAGGTTAATTTTTTTAGAGTCCCTTAAACATTTATCAGATTTAATTATAACAATTTTGAATTAAGAAAATGGCTTATTGGGAGTGCAGATTCAATTAGAACTTATTCATCATCAGGTGCTAAGCAACACTTTAATCTATTTTGGAAGGTTAAACAAAAAATTTGATCGGTCAAAAGATTAACATTTAGTTTTTTTTTTCTTAACTTTTTACAGATTTTTTAACATATCATCCAACTATCTTTTAATCTCACACATAAACATTCAAATAATTGTCGTTCAGTTATTATGTTCTTAAATCTTCTTAGACAGATTAAGATTTTCTTTTTTAGGATTAATCTTTTCTACACTGTCAGCGTTGGATGAATGACAATTATACAAAATTTAAATTTGAAATTTAACTTTTGCACATATGTCATTAATCTAACGGTAATAGTGTATGCACTGTCAGTGTATATAAGATTTACTCTTTTCTTTTAATCAGTGAAAAGTTTTAAATCCAAAATTTCACACTTAGAATAATAACTTCTCCTTTATCACTCGATTCAACCCCTCCCCTCAGGCAAGTTAAGACTTGAGACGGGAAATTCAAACAGTGGGCCACCCTTAATTCCTCCAAGTCAATCCATGTCTGCACTGGAATTCCTATAATAAGTGTAAAAATTTTCAAAGAGTTAGATACGTGAAAGCATAGAATTGTACAAATTCTCAATAGATGGAACTTATTCACCTAACTCTATATGTCACCACCACGACAGTAATGAACATGAATATGATTAAGGTTCACCATTTGGATAGCGAATTATTTACACAAATTTATTACTTGCATCATAAACACATTTTTTTAATTATTTTTTCGTCTCACATACATCATATATATATATATAAACTATGGTTTTTTTTTCAAAAAATTATCCTAAATAATCTCCTATCCAAATAGACTCATATATATCTTCAAATAAAGAAAGAAAAACCCACATGGAGAGTACTACTCTATGCAATTTGAATTGGAGCAAAAGATTTACCACAGCCTTAGCAGCCCAAGAGTCTATTTCACCATTTGGTCTCAAACGGTATTACATTTTGTGGACCATTCCAATATTGCACATTTTCTTATCTCTTTTCCGGTCAGGACACACCGAAGAGTTGAATAAAGCACATGCAAACAAATGAAAATGTAGTCACTAGTATGTTCTTTCTTTCATTACGCACAAAAAGGAAAAGTATCTTCCAAATAAAAATTGGTGGAAAAGTAGAACATATCACCCCTGAAAGAGTCGGAGTCTACAAGTAGAATATTGCTGAAGTATTAACTTGAAGGGGCAAAGTTAATACTATCATATTAACTGTATAACATCATATAAAAATCTTAAATATATGTGTGGGGGGCAAACATGTTATTTCCAAAACCATCCCTTTGAAACCTTTCAAAATTTTAAAGGGTGATATATAATTTTCTGGGTCTTGGGGGCGTTGGCACCCACCGCGACTAGTCGATTTTTTTTTTTTGGTAATCCAATCCAGGGTAAGATTTGAATCCAGGACCACAAGAGTTCTTAAGAACCCGCTTACCGCTGGACCACCCCGCTGCCTAGTCGATATTTTCTTCTTGATTGCCGAAAGTCAATTGTCAGTTCTAATGGGCCCAACGGTAAGTCTTCCTGGTTGACAAAGTCAAATTCACCTAGAAGCGTATTCGTTCACGCTTTGGTCTTAAAGACAAAAAAGATGGGGTTTTGTGGCATTTAGGCCAATATAAACACTCTATTTAAAAATAAAAAAAAAAAGACAATAAGTCTTCCTGGTTGACAAAGTCAAATTCACCTAGAAGCGTATTCGTTCACGCTTTGGTCTTAAAAGACAAAAAAGATGGGGTTTTGCGCATTTAGGCCAATATAAACACACTATTTAAAAAAAAAAAAAAAGACTACGTTCTGAAATATTGATGCTTGACAGGCAAATTTGTGGTCTTTTTATGATTAGGAAATTGTTTCTGTAGCACCCATTTCAAGCCAAAATATTGCGTGTAATTTGATGATAAACTTCAGCACTTGACAAAGCTGAAGCTCCCATGAGATTCTCCCAGTCTTTTGCTCTTTTGGCATTTTCTAGGTTCTGCTATGGCAAAGAATTGGAGGCTGATTAGGTGCTGGCATGGTCGCAGAATAACTGTTAAGCATGAGAACTACTGCAGCCATGTTAGGCCTCTGTTCTGCATCTTCTTGAACACATAGCAAGCCAATATGGATACACTGAATGACTTCATTTCTCGAGGAGGAGTCTCCTACATTGCGATCCAGCAACGCAACTGGTGTTCCATCCCTCCATTGCTTCCAAGCCTGCAAAACATTAATGCAAGCGACATTCAATTAAGAGCATCATGATATTTCCTTTCAATCTTGATTGGACGGCATGATATTGATGCATAAGCATTCTCAAATGAAGGCAGGATGACATGATGTTTATCTGCACTAACATAGCTCAGAAGATCTTCAGCACTGTCTGATTCGTGGAAGCTACCGCTCCTTTTGCCACTTATAATTTCCAGAACTAAAACACCAAAACTGAACACATCTGATTTTACGGAAAACTGACCGGGCATTGCATACTCGGGAGCCATGTAGCCACTACAAGCCAAATCAATTAATCCGTTAAACTTAGTACTAACTATCTTGAGATATTTGACATTAAGCATTAGGATATGACTCAATCTGTATGTTTCACTAATCAGACTAGCTTACTGAAGAAGAGAATCGTCCTTGAGGATTAACCGTTGGTATTTCATATGACGAGAGTTAAAGGTGAGCAGCTTACTATGTCCCGGCAATTTTGCTTGTGCTGCCTTCAGATTGGTCAACTGCACAGATCCTTGCGTAACCGAAATCTGCTATCTTGGGGTTCATACTTTCATCTAGCAGTACATTGCTAGCTTTAAGGTCGCGATGAACAATTCTAAGGCGAGAATCTTCATGAAGATAAAGAAGTCCTCTTGCTAATCCTCCTATGATATTATATCGTCTTGACCAGTCCAACACTGGTTGCCGTTCCGGGTCTTTAAAAAGATAAGGACAATTTTTGCAGATTAGTCTTGTAAATCGACATTGTGCTTAAGCACGACAAGGAAATGAAGTGTCTAGAAAAAAAAAAAAAGAAAAAAGAAAAAGAGACAGAGAGAGAGAGAGAGTAAATTGAAGTGTATAGATCGAAGCTAACCAAAGAGGAAGTAATCAAGGCTTTTGTTGGGAACAAATTCATATATGAGTAATTTTTCTTCTCCATGAAAACAATATCCCAGCAGCCGAACTAGATTCCTGTGATGGAGATTGGCAACCAGTCCTATTTCATTCCTAAATTCTTCAAAACCTTGCAATGAGCTGGTAGACAGCCGTTTCACCGCTACATCTTGTCCATTATGAAGTGTACCCTGAGTGTCCAGTTACAGTAGATAATCCATTAACACACTTACACAAAGAGTACAAAGAATGAAAGATGTTAACAACGGCAACCACGAAATGATCAAATCCGAATTGCACTCTTGAAATCTAGCTCTCACTGTACCTTGTAGACACGACCAAATCCCCCTTCCCCAATTCTGTTACAGGCAGAAAAGTTGTTTGTGGCTGCTTGTATTTCATTGAGATTATACTGTAAGGATTCAGCATCTAAGATTTCGCTTCCACCTACATGACAAGTAGTACATAAATCCGGTTTGTTTAGTTTATCATTTTATGAATAATATTGCATAGCAGAGAGTACAGAGCTCTCATCTTCTAGTGCTGAGGATACTAATGATTATGACTTACCAGTTGCTTCCACTACACGATCACTTCTCTTCCTTAATCTTCTCCTTAGGAGAAATAAGGCCACAAAAAAGAGAAACACAGATACGATGATTGGGACAACAATGGCAATAACTACTTCTCTTGAATTTTGCCCTTTTTCTGCATCAATAAACTTATTCAACTCAAAAATCTGTATTGATAGCTAATTCTTCTCTTATGCCTACAATAAAAAATTGATAGTGGCCAACCGTCACTCACACTTACTATGTTAGGTGTTGAGAGTCATAATCCTTTTTAGATTGGGATTATTAAGAGTGCCAGATTAATTTCTTATGCAATCCATTATACCATGGCATTCAAACCAAATATATTGTCAACATGCAAATGAAGAGAAAAGGGAGACTATTCCTCACTGCTTGACCTGAGACACCTGACTTATTTTCATGCAGAAGATGGAATACCTCATCAATGTAAAGTCACTAACTGTTATCATTTGTTCTCATGAATCCTGACGGTCTAAGTTAATGTAAAAAAGAACCGCCTCATGCTTTTACAAGATAAGCCGACAAAAAGAGAAATGACAGTCGAAATGAGGGTATTTGACGGGGCATATGCATGCCTACAAATGAACATGTATCATTCAGCAAGCTCTGAGGGTTACCTTTACTGCTTGAAGGAGTACTCCACGGCAGCAGAGGAGGTAAATTTGATGCAGCGGTTACAATATTGTAAAACCGGTAGAGCTCATACCTGACATTACAGCTTGGATAGACAACTCTACCTCCTTGACGGTTGTAGCAGCAACTCGGAAGATTTGAAACAGCATTACTAAGGCATGCCATGCAGTCAAAACTCGAAAGATCAGGTGTGCACTGTGCCAGGGTATATAACCTCTGAAATGAGGAAAAATTGGCTTCTTCAACAGCAAACTTCTTGCCAGAACCATCATTTGCCGCCTGATTGGTAACATTATTCATCAGATTTAGCAGTAGAGGGTTGAACAGGTCTGGTCGAGTGACATTCTGTGGGCTCCTCAAATTTATCCCAAAGCTTGCGTCCCCCCTGGAGAACATGGATTCATTTGAATACCGTAATAAGCATTCGTCATACCAAACGATTGCTGTCTTTTCATCGGAGCATAGCTTTAGAATCCTATTACTGGCATCTGCCACGCACTGTTCACAAATGTCACTGCTAAGATCACCTCGACAGAGAAAGAGACCATAGATTTTGGCAGAAATGTTATGGCCAGCAGTGGAATTATAGAACCCGTTGATGGTGTGAGAAGCATTAGAAGATAAACTGCTAAGCAGAAAGTTCAGGCTGGCGCTGTAAGCGCTATTAGCCTTCGGATTGTAGGTTGTATTTTGGCAGCTAGGTGCAAGGAAAGTCAAGCTTGTTACTCTCTTGCTGAAGGAAAGGAAGCCAAGAATGCAACATAAGCGAAAAAGGCTTCTGGGGATCATGTCCAAAACAGGCGTCAATGCAATCCTTCCAACTTAGAATCTAGGTTGGTGTATTCAGGTTTTGAACTTATACAGCATAATTGTGAACTGCTGGAGTTGAAGTAGTGGGGAGTGTTAGATAACATACTACCCCAGCTGCGAAGAATTTGGCAATATATTAACCATTCAACTTTCCGAGCAATGTTGAATTGTCTGTGCTATGAAGGGCTGAAAGCTCGTATGTTGGTATGGCATTAACGATCGGAGTGAGTATTTGGTCAAGCACGTCTATAGGAAGTCATGGTCGGAATCATTTACTAGTTGAAATAGTTGAATCATTTACTAGTTGAAATAGTTGAAACATTTACTAGTTGAAATAGTTGAATCATTCCCAGGTAAACTGGCAAGCTGCAACTTCATTTGTGTACATGGGAGATGTTCGTATCAGTCGGTCTCTTGCTTATTTTGACGCTCCTTCTAGTCGGAGGTTTCCATAGCTGGCTATATTAAGATGGACTTTTCATTTTCCCCCTTAATATATATAATCATTGCATTACGCTGACCTAATAAATAAAGACAATTGAAGTAACCCAAAAAAAAAAGTAATGAGTACTACTTTTATATAGTCATTGCATTATGCTGTCCTACCAAATAAAGAACAATTGAAGTTAAGAATAAATAAATTCTCCTCTTTCTCATTTCTTAAATTCTTATTAAAAAAAAAAGAAAAAGTAATGAGTACCATATTTACATAGTCATTGCTTTATGGTGACCTACCAAATGAAGAACAATTGAAGTCAAAACAAAAAACGGGAAGTTGATGGCAAAGATGGGACCTACCTCTCAAAATAAAAATTGAAAAACACATATGCACACCCAAAAAGAGAAAAATTTTTGTCTAATTGAGACTCCAAAATATTAAAAGGAAGATATTAAAAGGAAGGAGGAAAGAAGAGGATTTGAAAATCAAATTAAAAATCTTACAGTTATTTGATTAATATCTAATGTTTCTACTGGTTAAGTTGCGTTAACAAATTTCAAAGATGGGTTACAGCCCACTAAATGTTTTCATAAAAAATAAAAAGTAAAAAAAAAAAAATCGATTATACATGACATAAGCCAACCAATTGAACGGATGGCAGAATAAAAGGAGGCCTAGGCTAGGATTGCGGTGCCTTGCCAAGGTTGATTCATAACCCTTTCCCGAATATATGCCTTCTTAGGTACCACGTGTTTGATTTTCTCTTTTTTGTTTTATTCCTTAACCAAAGATGTAGAATAAATTTAAGAATCGTCTCTTTCACATTAGTATTGTAATTTTTTTAAAGATTAATTAATTTTTCATACACTATCAATATAGTAATTTTTTACACATAGTTTTACATGTATGCTACATGCACAAATAAAAGATTTATGTAATTAAAATTTATACACATTTAGAGTAAGAAAGATTAATGAATTTTTTTAATTAAAGGGTTTTAATACATGTTATATCATATTGGTTTGAATCTAAAATTCTCTTTTTTGCACATTGGCTCGTATTCAAACTTTTTTTAATTTTTTTTTTAGTATGACTGAGAGAAGTCGTATTTGAAATTTCTCGCTTACACTTTCTCCTTCAAATCACCCAATCCATACCTCTTCCACTTGTAAGTTGTATCCAGACTTGTAGCTGTAGAAGGCAATAAAGGTGTGTGTAGAATGAACATTAATAAAATGGCAAGCTGCAACTTAGTTTGTGTTACATGAGAGAAATTGATAGTAGCTTTCAGATGGTGGTTAAAATGATAGAATCAGCTTCGTGTACTCGTTAAATTGCTAGATTGCGCATATGATAGGATCCAAAAGGACCAAAACACAGTAGCTGACAACGACATAAAATACGAGTCAATTTCCTTAAGATCTAGCCAGCCTTCCTCAACTGTGGAATTTGTAAAAATTACTAACTGGCCTTCTTTAATCGAGCACTTCTTCCTTCTTCTTTTTTTTCCTTTTTTTGGGTTTTTCTCCCCCTACTGAGACATTTCGTGTGTAAACTTATTATGTGTCCAATAGTAAGTTTGCAGTAAGTAAAGATGGGCAACAGCCCACTAGATGCTTCCAACGATGCCCTTTCCCAAAGTCCTCCGAAGGGTTCCTTTTTTTTTTTTTTTTTGCTGACGGAGTGGGTGTCCGGGTCAATTCTTACGGGGCCCGACTAATCCCACTCCGACCCGGGAAGAGAGACCCCATCCCCTGAATACGATAACCACGGGACTCGGACCATTGTGGGCACTGGACATCAGCTCCTAAGGAGGCTTGCTGAGACCAATCGAGTTGCCCATAAGGGGCAGACAATTTGGTGGGAAGCAAGGGTTGAACCCCTGACCTCCCACCCCACCAGGAGAGGCGGTGGCCACTGAGCTCTGAGCTAGAGCTCAGTGGTTCCTCCGAAGGGTTCTGTAAGTGATATACTCAGTTCTCAATCTGAAAAATGAGGTTTCTCTATCTTTAATCAAAGATGTAGAATGAATTATTTTAAGAATTACTCTTTCACAGTAGTAGTAGTAGAAAGATTTTTTTTTTTTTTAATTAATGGGCCTAGATACATGTTACCTAATAACTTATTCAAATTTAATTTCACGTCTGGTTTGTTTTTAAACTCGATGGAAGCAATAAACATTTGAAAGTACTTGACAACATCAAAAAATTTACAATTTTCATCAAAAAAAAAATGCTAAACAATTTTCTTAAGAAAGTATTGTGAGCTCAATGGTCTAGCTCAATGTGCATAGGCATAGCGGGATTGAAAAATGTCATCTGTCCTATATACTTTTTTGGGCTAAAACCCCCAACCCTAATGTACAGATGAGGATGAGTCAGTCATGGACCCAAATAGTAACTTGGTATCATATCATATCGATCTGATTCAAGCTCCTCAAGAATGCTCCCTGATTTCGTACGCCGGGAAACCACCGGAAATTGCGGAGTTGGAAGGGTAGCAGAGTCACCACTGACCATGTAAACCACGGAAGACATCATAGGTCTTCTGTCAGCATCTTCTTCAACGCATAGCAATCCGATTTAGGGCATCATTTGCTACACACGAGTCTCGAACTGTTGGATCCAACAAGGCCAATGGCGTGCCGTGTCTCCATTGCTCCCAAGCCTGATTCAAAGAAAGGTTGGGATACCTAAGTGAAAAAAAGAAAAGAAAAAAAAAAGTATTGGAATGATCGCATAACAGCTAATAGTCAAGGACCTTGGGCAGGTTTTGTGAATTAATTAATACAAAACTTGGATGAATGATCGTTGGAGTAAGCTCCCTTTGGGCCCAAAGCCTATCCGGACCAGTGATTGCATAAAGGGGCATGAAAGCGCGTTGGACCAATTTGGGCCACTCTAAAGTCCCTTCCGAGAGAAGTGAAACAGAAGGATTTAGTTGGTTCGCCTGTAAACATTAAAAAGTGGTCTGGCAAACCAACTTTTCACCCATTACAATCACTATGAGCTCATTAACCCCAATAGGAGTATGAATTTTTTTGGAAATTTCCACTAATATGTTTGATTTAATGAATATCATTATCAAATTGGTTGTTTGGTTTCCTTATTCCAGGAATGGATTTCAAGCAAATATTTTTCTTTTTTTTTATCTGAGGATTTTTGATAAACATGTTTCTTACATGCCACAATGTTTTCATACTTTTTTTTTTTTCTAAACATTTTTTATTTTAAAAAGAAATATATCAAAGTTAACTTCCAAGCATAACAAAAAATTTTCTACTCTTTAAAAGGGGATAAGTCAAAATTAACTTATTGCAACATAACAAGAAAAAAGATATATGATTACAATGTATCAAATTTTTATACAAAATTAATCACTGGGATCGCTTCAATGATCAAGGGAGGGATCTTAGAGACTCTTTCGGTGCCATTTCAGGGTTCGGATCCTATGGGGTGAAAAGGGTGTGGAGATGGATGGGAAGTAAGAAAATTATTAAAAAAACTTAACTTTTATAGAAAATTACTTTCCACTGATGGTTAAGATATCTGAAAGGCAAAGAATAACCAGTGCCAAAGCTTGCAAAGTTCATCCAACAAATACCTAAAGTCATTTGCTAAAGTGCACTAATGCGTCCCAATCCACATATGGATATACTGCATTCCTAAGCTATAAACTCAAATTATATGCTCCAGAATAGAAGAGAATTTCCCACGATGAAACATAGCAAGTTATACTGCAATCATGTGAGTCAAAGCAAAGTTTTGTCACAAATTCAGCGGGAAATTCTACAATGTAGTATACCACATTATAGAAACAATGCCTCCACCACTGCTCCTCAAGCTAAAACATGCAAAGATCTCATAATAATGACAAGAAAAATATAAGTTGCAGAGATGGAGATAGCCCACTGAATTATTCCAACTTCATTAAAAACAGAATAAAAAAAAAGAAGAAGACTACGTAAATCCATCAATTAAGCTACGCATGGGAGAATAACAGGAGATCTAGCCTGGGAAGCAGAGAAGAATTGCAGTACCCTTCCCTCCCCTTCCATATATATGCCCTGTTGCCTGTTGGGTACCTTCTCTTGCCCCTTCCAACATCCTCGGAAGATGTACTCAATGCTCAGTGTGAAAAATAAGGTATCTCTGTCTTTAATCAAAGATGTCGAATGAATTCGAAAATTATCTCTTTTACAGTAACAGTATAAAAACTATTTAATTAACCGGTCCCGATACATGTTACCTTGTATTGTATCTGCTCAAATTTAATTTCACATCTGGCTTGTATTTAGGCTTATAGGAGGCAATAAACATTTGAAAATACTTGACCACATCAGAGAATTTACAATTTTCATCAAAAAAAAAAAAAAAAAAGCTAAAAGCTTTTACTGAAGAAAGAATTGTGTGGTTAATGGGCCGTGACCTCAATGCACATACATCGCTCAACCAATGAAAAAAATTAAAAATGTCATCAGTCCTAAACTTTTGTGCTAAAAAACACAAAAACCTAAACTGCAGATGATGATGAATCAGTCATGGAGCCAAACAATAACTTGGTATCAGATCGATCTGATTCTAGCTCTTCAGGAATGCTCTCTGTTCTTTCACGCCGGGAAATTAGTGGAAGATGCGGATCAGGAAGGGTAACAGAGTCGCCACTGAGCATGTAAACCACGGAAGACATCATAGGTCTTCTATCAGCACCTTCTTCAACGCATAGCAATCCAATTTGGATGCATTTTAGGACCTCAATTTCGACACAAGAGTCTACAATTGTTGGATCCAACATGGCCAATGGCGTGCCATGTCTCCATTGTTCCCAAGCCTGTTTTAAATCAATCCAAAGTATCGAGTTCACAATTAGTAAACGGCAAATATTAGTCAAGTGACACCTGTAAGTATGAACCCAGTTGGACTAGTACATCATGCAAAGATTTGCAGGTACAAAAACCGTAAGAGAAGGAATCGTAGAAGTGGTGCTAAGATTTGTTGTGTGCACTCACATAGCTCAAAAGGTCTCGAGAATCCTCTGATAGGTAGAAGCTGCTGTTCTTCTTGCCAGCAATAATTTCCAAAATTACGACCCCAAAACTAAAAACATCTGACTTGACCGAGAACTGCCCGGTCGTAGTGTATTCAGGAGCCATGTAACCACTGCAAGTCGCAGTAGTTACTAGTTAGCATGATTATTAGGATGAGAAGACAATGTAATATGTTCGAGGAGAAGCATATGTAGTGCATATCATGTTGTTTTTGTGTATTTCAAAAAAAAAAAAAAAACCCTCGTGGGTAATCAAATTAAAATCCGGAGGGCTATCTTCACCATAAGTGGAATTTGTAACCTAACCTATGATATTCTAGTGCTATCAGTCGGGACAGTATATAGGTTTACAACACAAATCACCATTAGTAGAGATTGATCGTTTGGATGCATGCAGAACTTACATCGTCCCGGCGATTCTATTTGTGTTTCCTTCAAATTCATCGACTCCACAAATTTTTGCCATGCCAAAATCTGCTATCTTTGGATTCATCCTTTCATCTAGTAATATATTGCCAGCTTTAAGGTCACGATGAACAATTCTAAGACGTGAATCTTCATGAAGATAAAGAAGTCCTCTTGCTATTCCTGTAATGATCTTGTAACGTTTTGACCAGTCCAACAATTGTTGCTTTTCTGGATCTTTAGAATGACATCAAAGAAAATATTCCGTCTCAGTTTTAGGAACCACGAAGTCAAGCTATACACAGGACAAAGATGTAGAATAAAATGCTCATTGACCTTCGTTGAGATATAAACTTTTTTACACTAACAATGTTTACACTAATGGATTTAGATACATGCTACATATGCAGAATTTGAAGTTTAAATTCCAGCTGAGATTAATCCAAAAAGCAAGTGTGTGTAAAGAATATTTTGCAAAATGTCAATTATGCAAACAGATCTAGAGTGCATTTCTCAATGCTTAATCATAATCGGGAAATTAGACGAAAAAAGAACAACAGAAAAGAGGAAAAGCATTTGAGGAAGAACCTACCAAATAGGAAGTAGTCAAGGCTTTTATTTGGAACAAATTCGTAGATGAGTAACTTTTCCCCTGCTTCCAAGCAAAATCCCAGAAGTCGAACCAGATTTCTATGCTGAAGCTTGGCAACTACTGCAATTTCGTTTTTAAATTCTTGTGCACCTTGCCCTGATCTTCTAGATAGTCTCTTCACAGCTATGTCTTGTCCATCTGGTAGTTTACCCTGTGAGATTATATGAACAGCAGAAATTTAGGAGTTGATTGGAAACGTTATTATCACTTATACGTCCGTTTGAGGGAATGTTTATACGTGAAGTGTGTATGTTTTTCTTCAAAGCACCTATTGCACATACTGATGTACGCGTACCTTGTACACAGGACCAAATCCACCTTGGCCGATTTTGTTATCAACTGAAAAATCGTCTGTGGCAATTCGAATTGCACTTAAACTGTACTGCAGTGATTCGGGATCAATTTGTAAGCTTTCATCTCCGTCTACACAGAAAACATAAAAATGACTGAATTTTACTTATTTAATCCAATGTTTAAGGGCAAAAAATTTCTTTAAAAAAAGCAAATAAATCAAAGATAGTTATATGTTTTGTTATGGTGCATTGCAATCCTTATAGTTTTACCATATGCCTCTTGTATTTCGGCATCACGTCGCTTTCTTGATCTTCTCTTGAGGAGGAAAACAGCGAGCACCACAAACAGCAACACACAGAAAATGGTTGAAAAAGCAATTCCAATAGCTGCTTGTTTTGATATTCCTTTTTTGCCTGAATCAAGAGAAGAACATAGGATTAAACTAGACAGAAATGTCCTCCTCGCCGATTCGACGAAGTATGTACTCTAGCATTTTAATTATTTTGACTCAAAAAATAGTTGGACCCACAAAGGTTAAAAATCTTGACTTCTAATTAAGGTTTAAAAAAAATAGTTGGAGTGTACCGTGTATCACTATTTATTCAACAACTTTATCTAACAATTTACTAACCTAATTTGCCATAGTTGATTATGATGGATTACCTAATTAAGTGCGTCACTACTATTTTTTTTTTTTTTTTTTTAAAAAAAGGGGTGTAGCTAGGCTGAGGGGCTTGAATTTACCTTTACCACTTGATGGGGATGCAATGTTGTAAAACTGGAAGAGCTCATACCAAATCATGCAGCTAGGAAAGGCAACTCTACATCCTCGGCTATTGGCGCAGCATCTGGGCAGCAGCGAAATAGCATCACTCAGGCATCTCCTGCAGTCTGTCCCGGAAAGTTCAGGTATGCACTGGGCTAGCGGGTACACACTGTTGGAGCTCGAAAACTCGGCTCCCCCGAGTCGGACAGCAAATTTCTGCAGGGGTCGAGTATCATTGGCAGCTCCATCCGCAACCTCATTTATGCTACTTCCCAAAACCTGGTTGAACTTGTCGGCCTCGTCAGAACTAACATTCATCGTGTTCCACGCACAGGAAGCCACGGCAGCATCCGCTTGGGAGAAAACAGAGAAGAATGATTGGTTCGAGTAACGTAAGAGGCAGTTATCGTACCAACCATACCCAACCATCTGACTGCAATAATTAAGGAAATCCGTGGAAGCCGTCGAGACACAGTTGGCGCAGACATCGCTGCTGACATCACCCCGGCACATGAATAAGCCGTAGACTGTATCAGATGGGTCACTGCCGGTGGCCGAGGTATTGAAGTCCTGGGTGCGAGAAGCAGCAGCGGCTGAAACTAGGAACTGGTTGAGGTTTTGTCGATAGGGGTTGACGTCCGAGAGATTGGTACCTTGGCAGCCGCGAATTAGACTGCTAGGGCCATCCGCCGCAGCCGCATGTGTGCGCAAGCTGCCGCAGCACCACAACAAAAGACATGATTGTACTACTTTATTGATCAAGAAATTGTGCTTGCTCATCATGTTCAAGTTCTTGGCTAAGCTTTTTTTTTTTTTTCTCAACTTATGCGAAACAAACCATTGCTATTAGACTAGTTGCATATGATTACCAGATTATTGACTCTGTTGATAAGTATTATAAGTATCAAAGACCATTTCAAGCCAGCCAAATAAGCGCAATTATTTATTGAGTTCTTATTTTTACTTCTAGATTGTGGCAAAGGAATGAAGTACTTAGTCAACCAAAAAAAGCTGCAGATTAATTATCGTGGAAGTTGATGATGAGACTGGTATGCTAATCGGATTTCATTGTAGATTATTACAAGTAATCTTGGCTGCCGTGACTGTTGTCCCTTCCATGAAATATCTAATTGCTCTGGTCAAACCACAGGATCTAAAAAATTGAGATAGCAATTAAAATATGAACCGGCCTTGGATCAAGCTAGTCTCAGCCCGAATAATGCCTGCCCATTTACTATTATCAAGCGAAAATATTATAGCGTAATGTTTAAACCCTGTCCATATTTAAATTTATAAATTTATACGAAATAATTGCACATTTTGTGCACCAATGGTTTAATCATTATAACTATACAATTATAGCAATGGATGTCATAGACTCTTGATATATTTCACGCAGGACAACTTTCGAATTTAGAGGGCAAACAAAATCATATCAGGTTGTTAATTTGCACTCACATAGCTTGGGAGATCATGTGCACCATCTGATTGGTAGAAGCTACTGTTTTTCTTGCCAGTTACAATTCCCAAAACTAGAGCACCAAAACTAAACACGTCTGACTTCGCTGAGAAATGGCCATGCATGGCATATTCAGGAGACATATAGCCACTACAATCAAAGCCAATTGGTTGACAAATGTAAAAAATTGCCAATGTTACGAATATGTGCAGTATTATAAGCTTTTACTAATATCGTATTAGCTATGGAAAAAACCTCATATTTTTTAAGATAAATTATACAAGATCCTCGTACGATTTAGCACTTTTTAATGTAACCCTTTTATGATTTTAAAAGCTGAACTTAATTCCCTCACAATTTGGATTTTAAGTATCAAAAATTGATGGTAGTTGCTTTGAAATTATTTGTTGACTATAGAGATTATGTATAGATTTTAAAAATCATAAGAGTGTTGTGTTGAAAAGCGTTAAACTATAGGGTGTTAAAATGAAAATCCATACTAAATTTATAAAATTTTGCCACTTCAGTTATGTTAGTTTCTAAAGGAAGATAATGTCGACATTTGAATAATTTTTATCATTTTGACACTTCAGTATAAATTGTGAAGGGGTAATGCGTAGATTTTGAAATCACATAAGAGTTTTATGAAAAAGTGCTAAATCACACGAGATCCCTGGTCATGAGTATCTAACTAAATTTGGAAGAGATCCCTGTTCATGAGTATTTAACTAAATTTACTCATATCTGCCCATGAATAGATGGATATGGATATTTTAAGTTTTTGCATATAGGTATAAATGGATTATCCAATAATATCTATTTAATAAATGGGTATTATTTGGTAACCCATCAAATCCAATTAACCTATTTAGAATTGTCCTCCCCTAAGTCTCATCTCTTCTCCCATCCATTTTTTTTTTTCAAATTCTTCATTTGTCATGATATTAACTACTTTTGTTTAATTTTCATTATTATTTGTTGGTTTTATCTTAGAGTAAATCTTATATACACTGACAGTGTATACACTATCACCATTGGATTCATGACATGTGTGCAA
Source organism: Coffea arabica (assembly GCF_036785885.1). Taxonomy (NCBI): domain Eukaryota; kingdom Viridiplantae; phylum Streptophyta; class Magnoliopsida; order Gentianales; family Rubiaceae; genus Coffea; species Coffea arabica. The sequence goes on along the minus strand of NC_092313.1, from coordinate 10,082,531 downwards.
AAGTTGAATTTCAAATTTAAATTTTGCATAGTTGTCATTCATCTAACACTGAAAGTGTATACACTATCAGTGTAGGAAAAATTTCTTATTATTTTTATTTTCTCTTAGTTTGTCAACTTGCCCAATTTTCAATATTACCAATGTATGACAAGTTTTAACCTCTTTTCCTATCTTTTCAAAATGAAAATTTAAATTTACACACAAGAAAAATGCTAGGGGTTCAAAATTTTTGAATTAAATTTTTATGTTAGTTTTATAGTACTTAGTTCAAAATTTTATATTCTTATTGTTCAATTATTAAATAGTATGTAATTTTGCGACATAAAGTACAGATGGAAAAAAATTGGTAATTAGACTTATTGAGCATTATAAATAAGTATTCAAAACTAATGATGGGTGCAAAGGATAGTATAAATTGATAACTTAGTTTGCAAAAATGAATTTAAATGAGTTTACAAAAAGTTATAATAAATGGGTTATAAATGGGTAATTGGATTAACCAATTCATTTTTTGACTTACTCATTTATACCTATCTAATTAAATGGGTATAAATAGATTGACTCACTTATACCCATTACCTATTTTAACCAATCCAAACCCGCCCAAATTACCCATTTTGACACCTATAATTTATAGGTACCTTATATACATGACCAAAGCCACCTTCACCAATTTTGTCGTCAGCAGAGAAGTTAGTCGTGGCGGCTTGAACTGAACTCAGATTATCTTGCAGCCATTCAGGCGTTAAGACTTGAGATCCATCGGCAGAATAAATTTGTTAATTTTCATAGATTACATGGGCAGGCATTTGAAAGATTCTGAAGCACAAAAAGGATTAAAATATTTTCTTCCCTATGTAATAATACAATTTTTAACTGCTGTAATTTACCAGTTGCCTCATTTCTCTTCCTTGATCTTCTTATTAAAGATAAAGAAGGCTACCAGAAACAGCAAAAAGGAAACGGCCACTGGAAGAACAATGGTGGTAATTATTCGTGAGCCTTCATCTGTTCCTGAATTATTCAAAAGAAAGCTCTTCAGTTCGAAAATATTATGTATGCAAAACTCACAAAACGAGATGTCTAGTTTCGTTCCATAACAATCCGGTTACCCAACATAAATATTGGATCCCACATTTACAACTTGTAACTCAAATTTCTAATCTATCCCTATTGTAATGGAAATCTGCCTTTTGTCTTGACTCTGTCTAAATTTATTTCAGATTAACTCCTCAATTAAGTACAACAAACAAAAATGCCATTTTTGAGTTTTACTTTAGAAAATTAAAGCCTTCTTAAAACAAGTAAAAGTTCATCACTGCTTGATTAAAGTTGGTTTATTAACATATTTGAAAATTTTATTCTATTTATTACGAAGAAGAAAATTTTTCTAATTGAAAATTACCAAACTTCTTTTTCATCCTGAGTTTGGAGCAAGTGAATTGTCTTTCACTAAGTAGACAATTAAACTACACTAGCACCTTACCTATCCAACCAAACAAAGAAAGAGAGAAAGAAAAAGAAAGCATAATCACCATATCTTTCTTATTCTAATTAGTAATCCACACATGCAAAATTCGAATGCTAAAAGCTAATAGCAAGTCTAGAACACAATGATAAAACCTTACACGTTTAATTAAAAGTCCAATTAAGAAAGACTTCGTATACCTAAAGGTAATTATACATTTTGGAGAAGAAGAAGGACGTTATTCATAGCGTGGAAGGAAAAACCAAATTTTGTGTATGTCTCATCAGTTGAACTAATGTTTAAAGTAAACATACATGTAGTGGTATCTATATACATTACTTCTCATATTCATGTTGTAAAAATAGCTGCTATAAATATTAAATTTGGAGAAATTTAAAATTTGTACGAGCACATAACTGGTGCACAGACTTATATCTTAGTATTTGATTATTATTAGCTTAACATCCCATGTGATTTTGCACCAAATCTGGAATTGCAGTATCCTCAACAAGTGACCAAAACCTTTTCATTCGATTAATAGATTCGAACCTAAATATTTTTATTCTATCGATCCAATTAGAATAAATGGATTTTTTTCCCTCAAAAAGTCATGTATTCAATTCTCATTATTGATATGAAGTTGCGGCGAGAGATAATTTGCATATGCGACTTGTGGCCTTGGAAGTCTATTCTGATTCGTAGGAATAAATGCAGCCGAAACCATTTGCATTAATTATTTACATAAAAAATTCAAGAATTATATGTCACATAATATACTAGACTAAGATTTTGTTGTGAAATTTAAAGGCTCTTTCCCAGCTTTTAATGAGATAATTGAGTTGTAAGAAAAAGAAAAAAAAACTAATATTCTGTTTAAAAAAAAAAAAAAGGACAAGCATTATGAATGATTAAGTTGTACACGATGGAATAATTCATTTGTATTCAAGTAGCGATGTATGTTTTAAAATTGATTACATTTTGAATAATCATATGTATTTTATATTTTATTTTCGTGTAAAACTCATACATTAGCCGACCATGAACAAATTAAGACGAATGGTCTTGCAAAAATGAATCCGACAACGGCAACATCCTTAGTAAGTGTTACTTTTAAGGATATTTTTTGTCAGTTTTCTAGGCAAACCAGGAGCTCTTGGCCGTCAAGCCATGCAACAATCGACTTCCTCAATTTTTGGTCAAAATATCTTTTCATTAGATTTCAATGCATGCAATTTTGCCATGCCGTACCTCTCTATCCCCATAATGAGAATTGATTATGCTCCATATTTGAATCTCTGTGGTCTCTAATTCGGGATTGAATTTTGGTAGAGCAGGAGAAGGATGAAGCTTTTGGAATGATGGTGGGAAGTTTGGTAGAGAAGACCGGAACTAGGCGAAAGGATGGGCAGTTGGCTTTGGAGTCTTGGACTTCTGAGCGGGAAGTGATTGGAGGGAGCATTCCGATGACAAGAATAGCTTTGTCTCTAATTCGGGATTGAATTTTGGTAGAGCAGGAGAAGGATGAAGCTTTTGGAATGATGGTGGGAAGTTTGGTAGAGAAGACCGAAACTAGGCGAAAGGATGGGCAGTTTGGCTTTGGAGTCTTGGACTTCTGAGCGGGAAGTGATTGGAGAGTCAGTGATTTAATTCTGATTTCTTCTGTTGAAAGGGAAGTGATTGGAGGGAGCATTCCAATGACAAGAATAGCTTTGTCTTCACCTTTTCTTCGATGTAGCTCCCCTGATTCAACCCCATCTCGAAAATTCAGAATAGCCAGTCTCCACTCTTAAGTGCCAACACCAGGAATTAGTTATTAGCCCCCTGATTGCTGAGTTCCTCGATCCCCGAAATGCTTGATTTAGCAGCATATGGTTACTAAAATTTAACAACTAAAGTACATGGAGAAATTACAACATATGTTCCGTCTTGAAATTTTTACTCGGTACACACCTTTTACAATCTTGAAACGAGAAATGCCCAATGACTTGCTCTATCTTGGATATAATTCCGTAACGGTTGTTTCATTGACTGAAGCTGGCATTGAGTTGGATGTGGATGCATCAAACTGAAACTCTCTCGGAAAGCTCTCTGTTTTACTGCGAGCAAAAAATGCAGGTCGATCTGGAGTGGGCAGGGTGGCAGAACGACTGCTGAGCATAAGAACCACCGAGGCCATGTTAGGCCTCTCATCAACATCTTCTTGAACACATAGTAGGCCAATATGGATGCTCTGAATCACTTCGTTTCTGGCAGAGGAGTTTCCAAGAATTGGATCCAGCAATGCTAATGGCGTCCCATCCCTCCAATTTTTCCAACACTGCAACATTTATGGCAATGGATATCATAGACTCTCTGGAATTTAGAGGCGGTTAAAAAAAGAATCATAACAGGTTTGATAATATGCACTCACATGGCTTAGAAGATCTTGTGCACCATCTGACTGGTAGAAGCTGCTATTTTTCTGGCCAGTTACAATTTCCAGAACCAGAACACCAAAACTAAACACGTCTGACTTTGTTGAGAAATGGCCATGCATTGCATATTCAGGAGACATATAGCCACTACAACCAAAGCCAATTGGTAGACATGTTACAAATATATTAGAAAGTGCAAATCTTGCAAATATATGGACAGTGGAGTAGTATTAGCAGTACTAATGTGTTAGTGTTACAAAAAACTCGTATGCTTAATTGCAGCAACATAATTGAAGAGCTGTCAGGCCTTTCATAATCAATTTCGAGAAAGAATATTACTTCGCGGATAACTAACATATATCCAGGCAGCAGTTAAAGAAGACCTGTCAGTTAAAATCCTTTTTTTGGCTATTTCAAGCAGATGATTTGTGCTTCTAAAAAGGATTAGGAACATTGGATGTGTTCCACACTTTCATCAAAATTGTGCAAATTTTCAGAACTTACTATGTTCCGGCAATTGTTTTTGTAGTAGCCGCAGATTGATCAGCACCAAAAAGCCTTGCCATGCCAAAATCCGCAATCTTGGGATTCATATCTCTGTCCAGTAATATATTGCTGGCTTTAAGATCGCGATGTATAATCCTAAGCCGAGAATCTTCATGAAGATAAAGAAGTCCTCTTGCTATTCCTGCTATGATCTTATAGCGTCTAGACCAATCCAGCATAGGTTGCTTTTCAGGATCTTCATGATAATTGAAAATAATGTTTCAGGTTAGTGTTGCAATTAGCATGCATAAACAGCCAGAAACGGAATACCCATACCAAAGAAAAACGTAAGTGTTCCAAAACGCATAAAAAAGAAGTGCAATGCCTCAAAATGTCCGTAGGCAGTGGTCAAGACGTCATGTAATATTAAGACCATTGGACTCTGGTTAAATTGAGACTCTTATTCAATTTGGCTTATTTATTCTGGGTCAATGCTATAAGATCAACATTGATCATATATTTCCATATTGAGGTATGAAGTTTTAGACTTTGATTGGATGTCAAGAAAATAATATGAAAATAATACAAGTAGCTATTGAACTAAGGCCTACCAAAGAGGAAGTAGTCAAGGCTTTTGTTAGGAACAAATTCATAGACAAGTAACTTCTCTTCTCCTTCGAAGCAAAACCCAAGCAGTCGAACTAGATTTCTGTGTTGGAGATTGGCAACCAGTAAAATTTCATTCTTAAACTCTTCTAAACCTTGCATTGAGCTTCTGGACAATCTCTTCACTGCTATCTCTTGTCCATTTGGAAGAGTTCCCTAGTCAATAAATACAGCAAGGAGGAGTTGATTAGAACTATTATACAACGGGGACACATATCATTCTTGGAACCATCTAAGCTCATTTTAGGTACCTTATAGACTTGACCAAAACCACCTTCACCAATTTTGTTCTCAGCAGAGAAGTTGTTTGTGATGGCTTGAATTAAACTCAGACTATATTGCAGCGATTCAGGCGTTGAGAATTGAGATGCATCTACAGAATAAATGTGGTGAATTTCAGAGAAATCCATGGTTAGACGTCAGAAAGATTCAGAAGCACAGAAGGATTTAAATACTTTCTTCTTAATTACTAATCATTTTAACTGCTGTAAATTACCCGTTCCCTCCACGATGGCATCATATCTCTTCCTTGATCTCCTTATTAAGAAAATGAAGCCTACCAAGAACAGCAAAAAGGAAACGGCCACTGGAACAACAATGGCAATAACTGTTCGTGACGAGCCTGTATTATGAAACGGAAGATCTTCAGTTTGATAAATATGTGTATCTGTGGATGACTAGTGAACTACGAACTCTTTTGACCCCAGTCCAAACAACATAAATAAAGATGTAAAATGGATTGTTCATAGAATTTACGTCAAGAATTAACCTGTAAGCCTTCTGAAAGAGGATGCATTGCAAAAGGAAGAATCTAATATTATATATCTTAAGTTTGTGGCAGATTACCTATCATTATTTTGCCTATTTCCGCGTAGATCAAATTGGGCTATTATTGTGTGTGTGTGTGTGTGTTGTGGTGGTGGTGGGTTTGGGTTGGGCCCGGGGGGGGGGGGGGGGATGCATGCTTGCGACGACATACAAATTTAAAGCTCTCGTAAAATATGCACCCTTTTCAACAATACATACTCAGTTCCCTTCACCCCCCCCCCCCCCCTTTTTCCTCTTCCCCTCTTTTGAAAACACGCACTAAATTCTTGTTTCAGAAAAAGGGTACATATAGTTGTCCCAACATAATCCAGAGATATCTTCGAGGGAATTTAATCCCCAAAATAAAATAAGGAAAACCATGGTTTGGCCAGATTGATCTTTGAAAACTTGGACTTCCTAGCCAACAAATCAGACTGACCTAGTCCATTCTCAAAAAAACTGAACATGCATCTAGGGAGTCCGGTGCTGGTTTCAAATAAGAAGTTAAAAGAACAAAGTAAGTCTTGATGCTTTTACTTGAGAGTATTTTATTCTTTTTAATGTGATTTAATTAAATTGTACGATTGGGTTGTCAGCAAATTAGATTATGTAATATTTGCATACTTGAAAGCCAATGATCACTCAGGATATACATGTACTGAAATCCATTATGGAAGTTCTTGGAGACGTAGTCTGTATTGACAAGTTCCACCCAAGAACCTTCCTGATTCAGGAGCTCCAGAGCTTACCTTTACTGCTTGAAGTTGTCGGAACAGGAGGCAGGGGAGGTGGCGGAGGACTTGGTGGAGGCGCTGGCGCAGGTGCTACGCTATTGTTGTAGAAACGGTAGAGCTCATACCTGATGTTGCAGCTGGGATAAAGAACCCTACCTCCCACACGGTTTTGGCAGCAATTTGGAAGAACTGAGATAGCATTACTGAGGCAAGAACCACAGTCCACAGTGGAAAGATCAGGTGTGCACTGAGCCAGGGTGTACAATCTCTGGAAAGCAGAAAAATTGGCTTCCTCAACAGCAAACTTTTTCCCTGAAAGATCATTTGCAGCCCGGTTCTGAATCTTATCCATCAAATTGTCCAATAACGGGGTGAATCGTGCTGCATCAGTTACATTCTGTACGTTATACATAGCGAAAAGTGTGAGAGCATCGCCTCTGGAAAAGATGTACTGATCTGAATAGCGCAACAAGCACTCGTCGTACCAAACGATGGCACGCTTCTGATTCGGGCACTCCTGAATAATTCTCCGGGAAGCAGAGGCCACGCATTGTTGGCAGACATCAACGCTAAAGTCGCCTCGACACAGAAAGAGGCCATAGATTGTATTAGAGGGATCGTTGCCACGGCCAAGAGCGGTAGAATTGTAGAAGCCGTTAGTCCTTGAAGCATTGGAAGATAGTGTGGAAAGGAGGAAATTCAGGTTGGTTCTGAAGGGGCTGTTGGTAGTGTTTGGACTATAGGTGACATTTTCGCAGTTGGATACAAGAAAATTCAAGCTATTTGCTCTCTTGCTGAAGCCGATCAGCAAGCAGAGTAAGCAACATAAAAACACTGAAAAATCTTTGCATATGATTTCAAAACGAAGCATGATCATATGAATTGTTGAATATGGATTTATGACTATGTAGTTACTGAGAATATCTCTAGCTAGTTTGATGGCTTGGCAGTTTTTAACTAGCAGTTTGACAAACTTTTATAAGGTGGGTACAGTGGTTTTCCTTTAGAATCAATTAGATCAGGAAATGAGTGGTTGGCGGTTGCATCGTACCAGGAAATGAGCACTAATTTTTCGTACCCTACGTTTGCACTGCCTGCCAATCATGCTTTAGCAGCAACTCAGATATGTATATGATTTTTAAAATTTAAAAAGGTCTATTTAATGGGTGCTATCGGTACCCGTTAAAATACAGCATCATAATTTTTAAAATATAAAATTATTTAAAATAAAATAAATAAATATAATGGAGAATAGATAAGATTAAATAAAATATATATATAATGCAATGCAAGAGAGGATAATAATTATTAGTATGTGTACGTACATGATAGATTAAATAAATTTTAGCTGTATTAATAAGTGGCCAAACAAATCTAATTTAAAAATATACTCAAATTATTATTGCTTCTATACATTTAGAGACTTTATTGATATTTTTTTTTTCAAAAAAAAATCACAAGAACTCTCATATTCTTAGGATTTTTTTTTTTTTTTTACGAGTATTCATTAGCACTTATTTGACAAACTTTTTTTTACAATATGACTTTTACAAAGGTGACGACTGACTGACGAGTAAGGGGAAACATCCCGGATACAACAAATGGCGAGAAGTAAGAATGAATTTTGTGTTAAGTTGTTTTTTCCATTACAGAAGAATAGTGAAAAACAGGAAATTACTCCACAAATGAATTTCAACTAAATGTACATCATCGTTGATGTCACGTGACGGAAGCGACGATGACGTTTGGTACAATTAATTTGGGCAGTAGCCATGAGAATAATGAAGATCCGTCTGGGTCACGTCGTCTTTGGGTTAAAAGGGCTGCACCAGCACATGTCGAATTCATGGACTCCTCTATTTTTTTTGGTTGCAAAATTAAGCAATTTGCACAGGGAAACTGCCCTAGCTTACAGTAGCAGGATCAATACACATAAATCATAAACTCAATAGCATCACATAAATAGTGAAATAAAAAACTAACGGATGAACTCGACTAAATTTACATTTCATAAGATTTGTATAGTGAACTGATGTGTTTGGTTGCACCTGGATATATTGAATTCATTCTAAGTAATTCAGTGACTCTTTTGGATAGAGAGACTAAGGGCCTATTTGATAACTCTACGCGAGGAAAATTAATTCATTCAGAGCTTTTGGATTTAACGTGTTTGACAATAAAAATGCTTTATCAATTAATGTATTAACTACTGATCAATTCGTGTACAAAATTTTAAGTGAAAAATTTTCACTGAATCTTCTAAATTGATTACATATATTATATATCTCTCACACATAAAACACTTTCATTCTATTCTCGCATGTGGTATACGTTTGTTTTCTTTATGTTTAACACACATAGAGACACACATGCATGTACACACACTTTTTTACACACAAATATACATATTTAAATGTCATCTTTGAATTGTTTCATTATTCTCTCTCTCTCTCTCTCTCTCTTATTTTTCTTGTTCTCTAAATACACAAATAAAGGTAATTTTTAAAAAATATATATAAACACATTTTTGTGCGATATTTCAATTCAATATTATAATCTAGTTAGTTACCAAACAGATACAATGTAAACAATTCAACAACTTAGTACTTTTAACACTAACTTTAAGAATTTAGAATTCAGGCTTCAGTTTTACCAAACAGCCCCTAAGCACAGCTCCAAAAAAGCATTACCTTTAAAGTTCAAACTCGTGGCATTAGTATGGAGTTGATTGGTCTTCGAAGTTACAGCATAAATTAATCTTTCTTAATCACCAAACATTAGATAATCTTGTGAATTCTTAACTGATTCCGTAAAGATCATTATTGCAATAACTTAAAATTTGTTTGGCTGTAAAAGTTTTTTTTTAACTCCTACTAGATACGCAAAGGCAACTATTCATGTTCGAATTTTTGAAGTGCTTAATCATAGTGCAAGATCCTTTGAGTATAGTTCATGTAACACGACATTTAAATGAAAAGCTAAAGATACACCATCTGATCATGTCCAAAGGTATTTTAAAAAATATGCTCTAAATATTTTAATCAATCAAGATATTTACAAGATAGGCTAGTGTAATATTGGAACACCAGTCGAAAATGTATCTTTAGGTTGTGTTTGGATTGCATTTTCTAGGATTTTTTGTAAAAAATTATTGTAGTGATTTAATGTATGTGAGGAAAAAAGGTAATAGGGAAATATGATCAAGGAAAACGACGCAATTTTCGGCAAAAAATGGCTGTCCAAACAAGGCTACATCTAAAAATAGTTTACTTTTTTTTTTTTTGGGTCCTTTCGTAAGCATAAGTCCTGCACATGTTTTTAGTGGTTAAAATGAAACTATTTGTTTTCTTTAAAAAAAAAAAAAAGGGGGAAAAGCAGTCAGTGTAGCTGTTTTAATTGTAAATGAGTGTTTCTATTTATTTTTCTCTTGATTCGAGTAGTTCTAGAACAAAGATTAACTAATCTGACATCGCACCCACTGGCCGAAGACCTTTCTCCTTCCAACTGTTTCAAATTGGATGAAAAGAATTAATCGCCCATACACAAGTTTCAGTAGACAGGCATTTGCCGGAGGAAGCTTCGTCGAGGTTAAGGAACTGGAAAACCCTATCCTTCGGGAAATAAGAGTAAACGACGGTCCAAAAGTTGCCCGGAGAAAATGGTATTTGGGTCTTGACCACTTTCGCGGTTTCGCCTCACGTCCAGTCCAAAAGTCTTTCTTGCCTAATGCGGTGATTATCTTGAATAATCCGAAAACGATGGCTTCCAACCCCATTACGGACTCCAATGCCATTTTGGCTTCTTTTTTTTTTTTCTTCAAAACGACAGCACTTTATTAATATGCTAATCCGGGTACAAAGGCCCTTACAATCTGCTTGTGCTATCTCAATTCTCAAGCGGCCAAACTGGGAAGTCATACTTCCATTCAGCAGTCTTTTTCAAGTTTATAGCAAATTTAATGCCATTTTGGTTTCTCGGAAGAAAATTCGTGTTTACACTTCACAGGTGTTATCAGCATTCAAGACGGCCTCTAAGTCGTCAAATTCTAACTAAGATTTAATCAAGCCGGTGGGGACACGTTTGAAATCCCATTTTATTGCCCGTTTCCGATTTTCCACCCGTCATGCTCGCGCACTAGTCGTCTACTTGTCTAGTACCTCTTGGTAAAGGGCAAAAAATGGGGAAAAAAAGGGCCTTTTAGCTACTAGGATAGCCACCATGCCAAAGGGCCTGGTGGTCACTGCCAAGTATTTAAGTCTTGATAGTATTAGGAACCCTTGTTTCTCATCAAAAATTGTCACTATATGTGACGATTTTCAGTGGCTTTCTTCGATGGAGTTCTTACTTCCATCGGTTTCCTCTCCCTAAATTAAGATAGATTAAGTTATAGAAACGTTACCATTGCGACAAAAAAAAAAAAAAAACTACTGGGACACATTATTGCTATACTAAGTTGAACATGAAATTTCAAAATGAATAGTATGAGCTTAAGATTGTAGGTCATCCTTATCTTTATCTTTAGCATTTAATTCGTCTAATCATAATTATATTTTATATTTTTTTCCATACTAAAATATCATATCTCTCCAGGGGCAAAAAAGGCTAATGATTCATCGTGTGAATTAGTGTGTTTGGAGAAGTTATTATTTGAAAAAAAAAATTACTTAGATGACAAATACGTTTTTTACTTAGATGAGTTAGTATTTTTTTCTCTTTTTAACTTTTTTTTAATCTCAAGTACATTATATAGCAAAAAGCTTTGACGTCATTTTTCACCTAGATGATAATGTTGTATATAAAGAAAAGAGGCATTATTATCTTTGTGCAAAACAGTAAAATAGGCACATCTTCATCATGTTCAAGCTCTGGGATGGCGTTTGTGCTAATATCACTTGCTTGAGCGAAACAACCAATTGCTCCAGAATAGTTGGAAATCATGTTTTTATTAGTAGATTATTGACTTTATTATATCGGGATTATCGTGACAGCAGTGTGTGTGTGTGTGTGTGTTTTTTTTTTTTTGGGTAGAGATGGAGTATTTTTGAATTAAATGATGAAAATTAAATGTAGAGCATCAATCCTGATGTGTCAGTAATATTTATTATGCTTTTCATCTTATTGGTATTTATGTTTGTTATATCGCGCATTTACAGGCCCCCTGTTGTCAGTATTAACAACAGCTAAAAAAAAAACCTTTGTAAGCCAACCAAATACGCTGAAATCTTAATCGTTGGAGTTCGGCCCAAAGTCTCAGGTCTCAATAGACTTCAAAGTTCAAATCGTCGGTCCCAAGGAATTCGGTCGCATTCAGGTCGTATTCGTTTACCGCGTCTTTTAAGAAATTGGCTCAGCTTGCGATTATAAATTAGGGATAATTTCTTACACTTACATCCCCTGTGGTTTGAACAATTACACTGACCTCCCCTGAGATTACTAATCCTTTACAAATTCAGTCCAAATGATTAAAATATTATTTTAGAGAGTGAAATTAGAATTTTGTACCTGATTTGTCCTTTGTGTCACATGTCCAATGAATGGCAAAGTATTACAAATTAATTAACAATTAATAAACTTTAACGAGCGTAGTTTATAGGCAAATACGTATTGCCTATTTAAAGTACCAGTTCTTTACATGTATTTTACTTTCAAACATTTACTTTATCACAAATATTTATTCTCAAATACAGATTTGTATTTACTCTCAAATATTTAATTTTTGTTAAACACAACACCTACCCGTTTTTCTTCCGTAGAAATATTAATATAACATTTTTTCAATTTTAGTCACAAATATTTATGTATTTAACATAAATTAAATGATTCAGAATAAATACTCATAAAGAGCTAATACTTTACTCGTGTAATGGATGAAAGCCATAAAAAATTAACATTTTATAGGCCATTTCTTTTTTTAAAAAATTTTAATTTATATTAAATAGATAACCTATCGATTTTCTTTTTACAAGAATATTATTGTAACACCTTTTAATTTTTAATTACAAATATTGATATATTTATTATAAATTAAATATTTAAAAATAAAATACCTGTAAAGAACTGGTACTTTAAATAAGTTATGCGTATTTGCCTATAAACTACACTCCTTACTTAAATCAATAAATTACACTCCTTAACTTAAATCAATAAACTATACTCCTTACTTTAAATAGTGTAGTTTATAGGCAAATACGCATATCCTATTTAAAGTATCGGCTCTTTACAGATATTTTATTTTCAAATATTTAATTTATGATAAATATATTAACATTTGTAATTAAAAATTAAAAAGTGTTACAGTAATATTCTTGCAAAAAAAATCAGTAGGTTATCTATTTAATATAAATTAAATATTTTTTAAAAAATAAATGGCCTCATAAAATATTAATTTTTTATGGTTTCCTCCATTACATGTGTAACGTATTGGCTCTTTATGGATATTTTATCCTGAATCATTTAATTTATGTTAAATACATAAATATTTATAACTAAAATTGAAAAAGTGTTATATTAATATTTCTACGAAAGAAAAACTGGTAGGTTTTGTGTTTAACAAAAATTAAATATTTGAGAGTAAATACAAATCTGTATTTGAGAATAAATATTTATGATAAAGTAAATATTTGAAAGTAAAATACATGTAAAGAGCTGGTACTTTAAATAGGCAATACGTATTTGCCTATAAACTACGCTCGTTAAAGTTTATTAATTGTTAATTAATTTGTAATACTTTGCCATTCATTGGACATGTAACACAAAGGACAAATCAGGTACAAAATTCTAATTTTACTCTCTAAAATAATATTTTAATCATTTGAACTGAATTTGTAAAGGATTAGTAATCTCAGGGGAGGTCAGTGTAATTGTTTAAACCACAGGGGAGGTAAGTGTAAATGTCAGAAACCTCAGGGGAGGTTTCTGAAATTATCCCTATAAATTATTTATTAAACACTCATTTGAAATAGAAAAAAAATTAAATTTTAAATTTGAATTGTATAGAATTAGTTGTAAATCACATTATTTCAAACTTTTTAATTGAATTTATGTATTAAATAAATAAAAAATCTAAAAAAAAAGAACGAAAGATTTGAAAACCATCCCTAATGGTAGGTGAAGAGATGTGGGAAAAGATAGAAGGGAATGGAGGAAAAGGAGGAGAGAGATTATGGGTCAGTCGGACTCAGCCAATTTTTTTGATAAACAAAAGCACGTGAGGATTAGCCACGTGTTACTTTTTTTTTCTTTTTTTTATTGATGGGATCGAATGCTCTGCGACCGAGAATTTGAGGCCCCAATAGACAGTTGCGTGAACATCCCGTTACGAGTTCTTTGCTTGTAGACTGTGGCGGAGGGATTGTGAAGTTGATGGGACTGGTACGCTAGGAAATTTATTGCAACATGTCACGCGCACGTAATCGAGAGTATTATCCTCTCCATGAAATGAAATACTATCTCGAAGCTCTTAAGGATTTGGTATTGGGGGAAATGGAATCTCAAACCTCGTATTATGGAACTTATAATTGCTACTGCCTTGATTTTGAGGGACGGTAGACTTGTCCAAATCACAAAAAAAAAAAAAAAATCCTATAAGTTGACTATATTAACGTCTATCCTTGTGAGTGAATAGCATCAAGATTCTTATTAGTACAAAAATGAAATTGCAAGTAAAATATTCAGCAAACCCTTTTCCCTTTGTTTTCCTCCTTTATTACATGCTTCACAGTTCACATTCACAGTCACCAACTTACCAATAATCGCCCCACACACATAAAATGAAATTGAAAGTTCTTTCATAAATTGAAGATTAGGATTTTGTTTCTGATCTCTAATGGAGTTGAATTCGCTTTTCCCCTTTCTCATTGTAACCACCAAAAGAAGCTCCCATTAGGTTCGGCTGTAAACTTTAAAAAGTGGTCTGGCAAACAAACTTTGAGCTCATCAACCCCCTTAGGAGTATGAATTTTTTTTGGAAATTTCCTCTAATATGTTTGATTTAATGATAAAATTGGTTGTTTGGTTTCCTTGTGTCCAGTCCAGGAATGGATCTCAAGCAAATATTTTTCTTTTTTTTTCTGAGGATTTTTGATAAACATGTTTCTTACATGCCACATAATTGTTTTTTTACTAAAAAATTTTTATTTTAAAAAGAAATCAGGCGTAACAAAATCATTCATTCATGAAGAATCCGAAAACGATGATACGCTGCAGCTTGCAGCCCCATTGTAGACTCCAATGCCATTTTGGAAGAAAGTTCGTGTTTACACTTTTCAGGTGTTGTCTGTCACACGGTCAAGACGGCCTCTAAGTGGTCAAATTCTACCTCAGTTTTTGGTCAAGCCGGTGGGGACGCGATTGAAAACCCACTCGATTGCCGGTTTCCGATTTTCTTCCACCCACCCACCGGTCATGGTCGTCGCAAGCTATACTAGTCGTCTACGCCAAATTCACAATTTGTCTCTCCATCTTATCAACTCCAGGTATTGAGAATATGGCAAAATTTAGGTCACTCGATCTATACTAAGCTATTCAAATATTACGATCATATCTTCTATTCAAATTTTTGCCATCGCCTACTTGTCTAGTTCCTCTTAGTAAAGGGCAAAAAGGGTTTTTCAATTAATTTTTATTTTTTAACTATTTTTTAATCCTAAGTACATTATATCACAAAAAAGCTTTGTCGTCATTTGTCACCTAAATGATAATAGTGTAGTATATAAAGAAAAAGAGGCATTATCTTTGTGCAAAACAGTAAAATAGGCCAATCATTGTTGCTAAGGTAATTAACTTGGTTAGAAAAACAGATCATGCATTATTGGTAAATGACTTCAGTCTGTAAAGTAACCCCACATGTCATTTGTATGATATGTTAATTGACTCTAAGCGGAGAGAAGTCTTTTTTTTTTTTTTTGAAAGACAAAGAGGGTGAATTGCTCTACTCCTATAAAATATTCATTCTAGCTCTACAGGCTTGGTCCATTAAAATTTTGTCAAGAATACTTTCTGAGTTTTGCAAAGTTGCACGTCAAAAATTAACTTCACCCCTTGAACGAGTTGAAGAGAACTCGAGAGCCTTGTTTGGGTTGCATTTCTTGTAGAAATATTTTTTCAATTTCCGTCAAAATATTTCCTTATCGCATTTTTAATTATTATTTTCATTTCACGTTCATCATCTTTTGAAAAAGTACGACAATTAATTTTTTCTATAAAAACTTTTAAAATATTATAATCTAAACCGGCTCCCAGTATCCTAAAGCCTCAATCTGATGGAATGTGCCCAGGAATTTTTTTTTTTTTGGGTTTCTTTCCAATCAAAGGGAGGCCGAAGCCTAGAACTACAAGAAATTCCTTTCAGCGGATCAAATAGTACTCAAAGCGAAACCAGATTGGGCTTCTTTGGGCCTTAAACTCCTAATTGACTTACATACTTCGCCTTGACCCAGTTACCTTGCTTTTTCCTTCTTTTTTTTTTTTTCTCAATTTAAGAGGCTTTATTTGATAACCAAATTCAACACTTTTAATAGATTTAAATCTTAATATGTTCAGATGTGTTTGATACCCAAAAAAATTGAACATTTGAATTAATTAAATGACACTAAATTTTTTAGGCAAAACTTGTTTCAAAAAATAAATGATAAACTATTCACTTATTACTGAATATGATATATAGTCAAATGTATTTGATGTAGGTCCCGTTTGGGATTGCCGTGCTATTGGCCAAAAAGCACTTTTAAGTACTAAAAGTATTTTTAAATTGTTAGATGAATATCATTCCATAAAATTAGGAGTAGAGTTTTTGGTGTTAAAAGCACTTTTAGGTAAAGTTCAATTTTGGTACTTCTAGAGTAGTTTTGTGATTTAAAAAATAAAATATCAAAGTTAATCATTTTATCCTATATTATAAATCAAATAAAGAGATAAACATTTTTAAAAAATTTTAAATTACACATTATCCAATACAATAAGTACTTATTGAACTATGTTTCCAAATAATATATTTAAAAGCACTTAAACAGTTAATAAGTATTTTTATTAAAGCTCTACTATGGAAGTACTTTTCAATAAACTCCTGTAATTCCAAACGTGCCCTTAAAACTTAACAATTCAATAATTTAATACATTCATGTGACAGCCCCACTTTCCCCTAAGGCGAACCAAAGGGGTTAGCAGACTGCCTGCCCAGCTCTCGCCAGGACTAACGAGCAGTTACACGCGTTCTAAAACGTTTTGGGAAAGTAAAAGCGCGCTCGGACAAGCCACAAGTACCAAAATAACAAAATAAAAAAAGACGAAAACGATGAATACATGGAAATGCAACATTTACAACCACATTGGCATGTCAAAAGCTATTCATCATAGGTAGACAAAGTTCGGTTTGCCAATCAAAAGATGAACCCAATACACTTTAGGGTTTCATACAAAGAGCTATTCAAAATAGACATATACATGGCTCAATTTGGCAACCAACAAGTATGATCTTCCAAAAATGATCATTTTCCTGTAAGGAAAACAAATGGAACGGAGTGAGCTAAAGCTCAGTGAGCAACTATCACATAATCAACAAAGATCACTTAAGCATAACCGTTCATTTCAAGTATACAAATAAGAAGCAAAACAAATCGGTAAAAGGATACGGACGGCTCTCAAGAGCCCATTTCCACGCTTAAATTCTTGATCCAACTTCATTGACCATCCGTCAATGTTAAAAGTACCAAACCGTAGACCTCACTTCACTTCCATTCCTTCCACCCAACATACCCCAACCGGGCCCGCACTCCAAGCAGTAGCTTTAGGTGATACTCGAGTACACCGGAACCAAGGGTCTCATTACCACAAGATTCCCATTTCAGTCCCCATGGCTAGTCAATTTTCACGACCAAGCCCTCGCTGCCTCGATTCAAATGACTACCAACGGGGTCGAGCTCAGTAGTACAGTAGGGCCGTTGGATACTCGTCCAACCGACACCCAAACAATATCCCATGAATGGAATCCAATAACTCATATAGCAGTACAGTAATACAGTGAAACGGTAAACAGTCAGTCACAAGAATAAAAGGAATGAGGGCGGTCAAGTACACCCCCACCCTAATCATTTCCAATAGCCAAACAAGCCTTCAAGGCATCACAATCACACATAGCAAAGCCACATTATAAACATCCAAGTGAGTAGTATACTCACCACTCAACTACGTGATGTTTCATGCACCGATGTTAAAAAGGTCGCCGTGAACCCTCGTCACGTCCTAAATCACGTAAACAAATACCATAAGACTCGATAACGAGTCATAAAGCCATGCCAATAACAACCCCATTAGGGTTTCATATGCATATATAAGCATAAAAGCAAACCAGAAAATCAGGAAATTTAACTCATTTAACCCAACAACAAAAACAGTTTTGGCCTCCTAATGCGGTAATGGCACAAAATGCGCTACGCTTATCGGATAAGGGTGTAAGACCCACCATCTCGAAGCTAAAAGACAGGGCTACAACAATGTAGAAGGCCACTCAGTCCAAATCCTAGCACAACTAGGTCAAAAATGCAGAATACCAAACCAGAACCGTAATTGCAGGTTTACAAATCACACTATACTGTAATTCGTCTAACTCAGTCTATACAGGTCCAAATGCATTGATTCCAAAGGCATGCGGTAGCTAAGACATCAAGCTACATTTCATCAGAAGACACCAACATCCAAAGCCAAAGAAATTCCAGTCAAAACAGACAATTACAATCGCAGTTCGCACATTCTGATCACCCAGAACAGCAACAGTAAAAACGACATATCGCATTCTACACTACTCCAAATAACCTGAAATTTTACAGGCATCTCAAACACATCAATACCTACAACTTTCATGTTTTAAGCAAAGGCCAATTCGGCCTCTAACCATATGATCCAAAACCGGACAGAAAAGGGGGTTATGAAACCCTAACTTTTCACATTTCAATCCAAACCCAAAATTGGTTGCAATTATCAATCATTCACACCTACTAGAGTCATAACCCCTCATTACCAATCATCATAAATAACCACAACACCATGATCACATTAAACCAGAAAATTCCTCAAAAAATAAAAACTTCACCAATTCATTTCAAACCAAGAAATCAATCACAAATTTCAACACTTTAGCCACCACTAGGCACAAATTAAACATCATTAAGTCTAGGAGGAAGTGTAATCACCACTTACCTAGTAAACAAGAGAGAGAGAGTTGTAGAACACCTTAGTTTCTCCAAAAAACTTCACCAAAACACTCACTAGCACCAAATGGAAGAATTTTATGGAGTAGAAACAAGTTTAGGCAAGTGGTTTGGATGATTTGAGCTAGTTGGGAACTTGAAAATTGAAGAAATTTTCTTCCTTCTTGAGCTTAAGAGGGCCGGCCACCAAGGAGTAAGAAATGGTGATTTTTGTGGTAATTTTTAAGATATTTAACCAATTAGTCAAAAGGTCAAAAACAAGAATAGTAAATCATAAATCACCACCAACCATATAATGACACATGTCACTACTTTAAATGCATTCCTATCCTTCTTTCCCCCCTCTCACATCAATCACTTCACATTCTCTACTTATCTCTTAACACCCGATAAATTTTACACAGTATCCGAAACTTAACCTTATTGGCCGAATTTTTCCGAACTTTTCGCACTAGTGGGGCCCACGTCCATAATCTATCCGTAATTTTTCAAAAACTACCCAATGCTAGAAAAATCATCTAAAAACTATAATTACCCATAAAATCCACCAAGAAAATTTTCTAAGCCAGAAAATGCAGAAAACATGCAATTAAAGGGGAAAAATCCTAGGAAAATTATTAGGGAAAATACGGGTTCTCACAATTCATGCTTTAGATTTCAGATTTCAAATTTTAGTTTTCAGACTTCAGTTTTATCAAACATACACTAAATTTATAATGAAAAATTAGAAAGAAAAAGGTTTTTTTTTAAGCATAGGAAAAGGGCTTGAATGTAGAAAAAAAATATCATAGTTACTTAGGTCTTGTTTGATAACTCAATTCAGCACTTAAACTTAATGGATTCAAATCTTAATATGTTCATACGCATTTGATAACGAAAATTGAACATCGGAATTAATTATGTGACACTGAATTTCGTAGGCAAAACTTGCTCCTAAAATTAAGTGAATAGCTATTCACTTATTAATGTGATATATATTAGATTTAGAACTTAATAATTCAATAATTTAATATATTTAAATTTCAGATTTCAGTTTTCAATCTTTAGTTTTATTAAATGAACCTTTAATTAATGCCTTTATCAATTATGATAGTTCTCGCCACATTAACTAGGTTCAGCCGTGGATTAAAACGGCCTTTGTTACGCTACTCTGGAGTGAGCGGCTTTTGGGCCAAACTACCAAATTGACAACTCAGCGGAAAATTCACCTGAATTGTGTAGGAAACATAAATATACACCTTTTAGGCCTCTACCATTTCTTCAGTTGAAATTGATAGATTGGCAGCATAGTTTGCATTGCATTTGAACTGGTTGCTCCAAATTTCAAGAAAAGCTCCAAAGCATTTGCTAATCGATATGGCATTTCGGTTGAGAAAATTGTTACTGACAAATGGCTGCTCATCCTACAACATTTCAACCGTCATGGCTAACAACAAAAACAAGTATTCTACTGTATTCACCCCACTTAGACCTATCTCAAACACTTGCATGAACAACTTTCTTTCCACCGATCAAAGCACCTTCAAGCCTCAGGTTGACTCTCTTAAGTCCGGTGAGTCCACTGCCACTCTAGTTCTCCAGCATGAGTGTTGGTGAGTTTGTGGTTTTGTTCGTTTTATCATAGCACTCCATCTGCTTGTTGAAATGCCTGTTACAAATATGTATGTAGAACATGAAGATCTAGTCTTTGATTTTGGTGAATCATGCCACATGTGATCCGGGTTTTTCTCATTTTTTTCAATTTTTTTGGAATGGATCACATGTTTGGTGCTTACTCTGTGTACGTTTAGTTGAAGTTATTCTTGTCAGTCCAAGATGAATTAGCTGTTGTGAGTGTCTTGTGTTGGGTTTGGGGCTTATCTTGAAGGGACATATTAACAAACAAAGTTAGAGGAAGAATGGTTTTGGAGGATTTCTTGTCTGAAGATGAAAGAATGGTACTGAAAATTTGTCTGTGTGATGTAGTCATTGTGCTTAGGTTGTTAGAAGAAGCTAATGAACTGCCTAGATTGTAGTATAAGACTAACAATTCAGGTTGCATTTTGCGTTGCATTTGGAGCATGCTTAATCTGTCTGCTGATAATTGAGTCGTATAAAAGAGTTTCTCCTTCTGTCAATCTCCGGGCACCCACATCTGATGATTGGGCATCTGGCTATGAACTTGGAACATGCTCCATGGCATCGGCAAATTGCTCTTTTTTTAAATATACTCAAAGTTGTGATAATTGCAAAACTTTACGGGCTTAAGCTTAATGCGGAATTTTTTGGTAAGATAGTAAATATAGAATAATTTGTTTATAGACCTACAGTATAGTAGGGAAAGAAGCATGCAGTAAGCCTCTTGAAGTGCATGCTTAATTTTTCCGTGGCAGGAAAACAATGTCATTCAAGAACTCAAGTACCTGCTGTGATATAGTGTAATTTTTAACTGAAGAATTGGTTCTATTACATCTGCCAATTTCAGATAAAATAGTTTACGGGTATTATTCTCTGGGGATAAATAAGGTCGGATTGTCTACACTTGGATAGGCTTGGTACCAAACTGCTTTGAAAATTTTTTTTCCTTTTGGGAAACAGTTTGGCCATGGTTTAAGTAATACTTTTCAATTCAGGTCTTCAAAATGAGTTTGGTTTTCTATTTTGTATCTAAATTCTGACTTATATGTTTTATGATTGGATTTTATTGATTTCAGTTGGCCAAACAAAAAATGAACTCTGAGAGTATTATTCAAACTAAAATTCAGCAAACTTTTAAGTGTTCTAAAACTAACAAAACTGAAAAAAGAACTTTGAGACTTTGGAAGATGAGAATTACTTTTTTTTAGATGCTAACTAGACTAAAACTGACCATTTAGTAATTTTGTTCACTTGGTTGACCAGATAACCATACTGATCAATTGTACTTTAAAGTGTCTTGTTAGTTATTCAGCTTTTATATATTGACCATAATTCAACTATTTAATGAGCTCTTTTTTAACAGTCTAAGCCTTTTGGATAGTTAACCATTCTAATTTGGTTAGGCAGCTTTTTCAGTTTGCACCAAAGTTTTCAGTAACATCTATAAAACAAAATTAATTAGATATTTTACAGTTTCTTCATAGAAGTGGTGCAGATCATTATATTCTAGAGATATTTCATAGTTCATGTAACTGGGAGTCTCATTTCCATGTTTGAAAAGAGCAACCCCTAACTGCGATCTTCCTGCACTCAAAGGAGATAACCAATTTATGAACACATTTCCCTAAATAATTGATTTGGATTGCTTTCTTCCTTCACAGAGCTTCATTGCAGTATTGAAATGTCTGATAGTTGCTTGCAATGAATAACAGAAGGTTCTAGGTTGCTTATTTTGAAGTCCTTTTCTAACTACCATAGTTTTTTAGTTTTGATTGAGATTCCATCTTCAATGTGTTGTAATTCAAACATTGAAAGTTTTTTTAAACTGCATTTTCCTTATCGCAATTGTCTACATTCTAACTGTGTTGAGGTAACTGACATGACGCATAGGAAGTGGAAAATGTTGCCTACATAATGGGTCTCACCTACTGATAGCATTTCATTGCATACTGTCATACAGGTTTAGGAACTTCAGAGGTTTTGACCATTAAGTTAGTCATGTGTTTCTTTTCAAGAACAAGTTTTTCAGTCTGAAGTAATATAGTTCACTAAGTCAAAGTTTACATATGTTTTATTTAAGCTTAGATGATGATGCTGTGGTTGATCAAGACTTTCAGAAGTGGCATAATGGTGGTGGGACTTTTCACAAATCAGCATATATTCATCGAACAGCGGTCATAGAATTTGGTGCAGTAGTTCATTCACAGTCTCTTTTGGGTGAAAATGTTTCTATTGGGTCTGGGGTTGTCGTTGGACCAGATGTCACGATTGGTCAATCTACTAGAGTAGGGTATCATGACTTCTCTTTCTTAGATGCAGAAATCATTTAAGTTTTGTGATAAAATTTTGAGCATGATCTGTTGATTTTTCTGAAACTAAATCCTACAGGGTGTTTCTCCTCTATAGATCCATGTGTCTATAGTCATTGTTAGAGCTTTTCCGCATGGGCAGCATAATTGTTGAAAATGATAGTGTTTGAATACTTTGTCCCATTGTTTCTTCTTCTGGCTTGCGATTGAAAGTGACTGCATTTGTGTTAATCGTCTACTTTTTTGGTTTAACATGCTGTAGTTGTCTATTATTTGCTCAACCTTCATTAAGTTTGAGTTGCACATGCATAGAACTAATTCCTTCCACATGTGAAAGATGACTTGTTAATAACTTCTATGTAGCCCTTTTGACCTTCCAGATTCTAGTTAATCTTTGAGTTAGGGGAGTCGCTGAGTCAAGCTAAGTAAAGCATCTTTGCATAGACTTGAATGGACTTGGGAACAATTATTAATTGTGAATGTGGGTTCAAGTGTGCGTATACATGTCCAAGCAATGATCTATTGCTTAGGCTTATCCCATGAAGAAATCTTGTAATATTTTGAAGCCTGTTGAGTTTAGGATTTTGCTGTGTGAACATGTCCTTGTATGTACTTCAACAGCTTAATTCATTCTATTGTGCATCAAAATTCAAGTTGGAGCCTCATGCTGAGTCAAGCCTCAGGTGGTCTGCAGACACAACACAACTTGTTTGCAGCAGTAACTGTATTTGGCACAAGCATACACATTGTAAAAGGATTTTCATTGCCTAAATGACTAGACACCTAATATGAGTTAGGGTCAGATTCTATTGTTCCACCAACAGATAGTTGCAGTAATGTACTAACGTTCGTCTTTGAATAATTATAACATGTTTCAGATTCTCAGGTATCCATCTCATATTCTTTTTATCATTTTTCTTTATAGATACAATGTTGCTCTTACAAATTGCACAATTGGTGATTCCTGTGTTATCCACAATGGTGTCTGCATTGGCCAAGATGGTAAGGCTGGGTTCTCCATTATGATGCATAAAAAACTCATCAGATAGGTTAGATTTCTTGAGGCAGAATATGCACCTGATATTGTGTTGGACATGTTTTGAATCGTAATTTATGCTGTTTTCACCAGGATTTGGATTTTTGGTGGATGAACAGGGTAATATGTTGAAGAAGCCACAGGTACTGAATTTTTCTTTTTTGGTGTTCATATGACTATCTTTATAGTTGTTTCAAATCCTTCCATTGGAGATTAACATGCATGAATACAGCTGAAGGCTGTATCTAAGATTTGTTACAGGTGCTTAATGCTATTTCATGATCTCGAAAATTTCTTGGTCTTGATTCTCTATTTCCTTTTCTGGTACTCAAACACATACGATATGTCTTCTTTGCCCATCTCCTCTCCAGCATTTGAACGTGAAGATAGGTAACCACGTGGAAATTGGAGCAAACACATGTATTGATCGAGGCAGGTAACTAATCATCTGAATGCTACCTTGAGTCATTATATGTCATTCATGAATATGGACAGAAAGATGCTTTGCAGTAATTAAATTTAACAAGGATAATTTGGCTTGCAGTTGGAGAGATACTATTGTAGGAGATCACACAAAAATAGATAATTTGGTTCAGGTATATTAACAATTTTTTATTTACAACCTCCTCTGCTTTATGCACATTTGTAGTCTTTTGCTTTCAGATTGGTCACAATGTACAAATCGGGAAGAACTGCATGATTTGTGGGCAAGTTGGAATTGCAGGTTCAGTAACGTATGTTAGTTCTTCAGACCCCCATCCTCTTAAGCAAAAGGAAGAAGAAAGATCAAACTGTTGGCTTAAAGTATTAGTTTTCATTGAATTCTAACATGGAGTTGGGAACTTAGTGCCTTTGTTAATATATTTTTTGTTAAATCTGTGCAGGATGGGTGACTACGTGACACTGGGTGGAAGGGTTGCAATCCGTGATCATGTCTGCATTGCATCAAGGGTAACTAATGATCGCACCATCATGTTGACTTCATTTTGCATTTATTTCAGATGCATTTCTGTGGAAAACTAAAAATTTGTTGAGTGTAGGTTTTGTTTTTTGGCTGGTACTGAGGCATACATGAATCATATACACAGCTGACCTGTCTCTAGAAAAACTTCTCATTCATTTTATATAATCAGGGGTAGATGATTATTTAGCATTTTAAAATTGTCAAAGCAAGTATAGTTTGATTCTGAAAGTTATAGCTAAAGTAGATTGTTTGGGTTGCCTACTTTTCTTTTTGCTGCGAAGGAGGACCAAGGTCCTAGAGCAGCAGGACCAATCTGGTAGTAGCGACCCCCATATTTTGGGCTGCCTACTTCAACACTGCTCTCATAGCCATTTCAGTCGATCACTGTGTCTTGATGAAGTTGGCAAATGAGATTATTTTTTTTTTTCACCAGTGATAGTAATATATTCATTCTTTATGTTAGAATTTTTGCTTTAGACATACAATTACTCATGTTAAAAATTGCATCTTCTGGCCTTCTTTTCCCTCTTTTCCCTGGTTAACCAAGCCTTCTTGGATGCATATGGTGGAATTGAGGGCTGGGCAGTGTCCTTAGTGAATATAAGCTTCATTGAGTGATGGATAATGATGTAGTAACTGAGTCTGATGCTACTCTAGAATTTGACATCCCTTTTTCTTATTTTCAGTTGCATTACCAATTTACTATTTATGCTGGTTACAAACTGTTATATTGAATCAAATCTAAGAGCAATGCACGATGATAATGTCATATCTACTTGGGATTAGCTGTTTCTGGTACCTGATGTTTTACTTATAGTCATCATATTTATCTATTGCAACCTTAGGTGTTTGGTCAAGCCAGCTTGAGTCTAGTTTACTTGGATTTTCACTGCAAACAACTCATTTCCAGTGGAAATTGCTCTTGGTTTTAGACTACAGTCATGTTAAGTTTTGGTATTTTAAAGCACGTGGTTGATACAAGAAGATGCTCTCAGCCATATACTTGATTTGTAACATAATCTATCTGCATTTCAACTGTTATTTTTTACTTGACTCCACCTTACACTATCTTCTTACTTATGTTTAACTTTGTGAATGTTTTGATGATTGCAAGAATTACATGTGTATACTATTTTGACCATCATGACTTCAATGCGTCATGTCAGTGTTTATTTCTTTCCCATCTTTTGCCATCTCTGTATGAATGTGTCATTGACCAACAATTTATTGCTACATGCAGGTCAGATTAGCTGCTAGTAGCTGTGTCACAAAAGACATTAATCAGCCAGGGGATTATGGTGGCTTCCCTGCTGTAAGTGTCTTGATATTTTGCTACTTAGAAATCAGAATCATGTTTTATCCAAAGGAAATAAATGAAATGCTTTATCCCCCAAAAAAAGGGATAATTGGTTAATAATTCTGAATGTAGTTCCTGTAGAAGGATTTTAATATTGTTAATGTAATTGCGGAAAGATTTTCCATGGGCTTTTGCTGCAGATGCCAATTGGGAAATGGCGAAGACAAGTTGCTGCTCAACGTCAGACATTCAAGTAGGAAACCTGCGTGCGTCTTAGGGAATCACTGCTACTGTTGAGATCTTGATGGCTAACCTTGTGCGACTGCCATGATTATCCTTGGTTCTCGATGACATGGATACAAAACTGCTGAAATAGCTAGATGCTTGAAGAAACTTTTGTCTGTGCATCATTTTATGTTATGAAACTGGGTGAGACTTTTGATAGGTGTAATGTAATTGGAATTACCGTAATTTTTACTAGCATGTCTATAACTCAGTAGAAACTTTTATCCATATAATGAACTGATTTACTCAGAACATCTGCTTTAAAGGGATTTTTGAGGTTAGAAAACTGCAAAAGTTTTAAATTTGACGAGTTTGGTCTGCATCCTTCAAGTTTTTTCGAGTGCCTGCCAAAAGTATTCTTACTTGGTGTCATGTTTAGCTGAGGATAATTACTAATTAGTAATATATCATTCCTTAGGAGGCTGTAAAGCAATTAGCATGACCCGAATATTTTCTTTGTATCCGCTTGAGCTTGTTTTATATGTTAATTGGCGAAGTAATAAACTGCTTTCCTCCAAAAGATTTGTAGTAATTAAACATCTTTACTTGCATTCATCTCTTGCAGTAGGCGTTTGAAATTAGGATTATGATTTTGCACGGGGGCAGACTGAGGAAGGTTATGCCTGGGGTACCTTAATTTCAATTGGAGAAATCAATCTGAATCATTTCAGGAACCTCCATTTTCTGAAAACACGTTCAATCTCTATTCTTGGCTCATTTATCATGTCCGAATCATAGAGTAGGAGGTTTCGTGTGGGTGTGATCAAACAGACACCATTCAAGTCGAACGTTGTTTCATGTGAAATGTGCTAGTTTTGATCAGAAATGTATGATCCCTTAGCTTAAATTTACATCTGCAGTCGTACCCAACTCCTGCATGATACTCTTTTATCTGTCTACATAATCTTGAAACAATGACTAGTTAACCACCTTACATGTGATATGATATGATTCACGTGAATCTGATTCTCCATTTCTTCGAGCCATTATGCATCTTGGTCTTGCTTGGAATCTTGCCGTCTGATCCAATTGGTAACTGAGCTTTCAGGTGCACTCCGTAACGCCTGCTCTTAATTCCCCAGGTTCGATATCGAATCTTGGAAGCTAAAGCAGCCTGCAATTGAGCTTTTCGATTTGATATTTGGTCGTGCAATGCTTTCCACACCTTTGCATCCACATAGACAACTCCTATTTTTGGTGTTGTTTCCCCTTTATCTTGGGAGAAACGCGGTATGGTTGTGGAAGCTATGGAGTCCTGATTGTTGAAAAAAGTCAAGATGCAGTCGTCAAAGAAAGTGTCTGAATCCTTGTTGGGATTTTGAATCTCTAAGGCATACTCTATGTTGCCGTTCTCAACTGAGAACTTAGTAATGGTGTAGTCGGGGCTTTTCGGGCGGATGCTTAGCCACATGACGAAGGCTAGCAATCCCAGAAGGATAATGATTTGGGAAATCCAGAGTTTGAAGCTCGTGACTTCCACCATCTTATCTTTGTTTTTTGACTCCCACTGCAGATTGAGGGATTTGAAGGCGGTGACGAGAAAACAAGTTATAGCGCAAGGCTAAGTAATTAAGCATCTGGAACCGTTGTGAAGAGATGGGGTTGGTTTAGTTGATGTTGTGAAGGCATGCCTGCCAAGGCCGAAGGGATGCTTTTCTTTCACTTTTAGTTATGCACCAAGTCTTGAGTGCTTAGATAAAAGGAATCTGAGACATGACTCGCTCAAGGAAGCCATTCCAAAATCCAAATGCAGTTTGGTCATCTTCCCAAGCCCCACCCATCGAGACCAGGAATAAGAGAAGGCTCCTTCTTCTTCTTCTTTTTTCCTCCTTTTATTTTCCCTTCTTTTTTTCCCTTTTATTTCTTCATCAAAAGCAGGGAATATATATATATATATATATATATATTTATATATCCTACACACTCCCTCTATTCTAATCAGAATCTATTTAGAAGCCACCTAAATATCTGAATATTCTACTGCATTTTGTGCTGCAAGAGCATGACTATTTTACACTTGTTTTGTTAATTTCCCTGCCAAGTGGCATATTAGAATTTAGAACCTCTCATCGGAGGGATTTAATTTGCTCCCCTAAGGACACAAACCAAATACTAAAAGTTGCTGCCAAATGACCGTATGCTAGATTTCGACATCTTTCTTTCTAGGGCCAAAAAAAAATAAAATCTAATATTACCATTTTGTTTCACTGGAAATGATAGAGCTATAATTAATCTCAATTGCTTGATTTTACAACATTGAAATGGTATTAGTCACATGATGTATTTGCTTAACCATTTTGAAATCGAACTACATTAATTGTCAGAATAGAATAAATTTACCTATATAATTTAGGTTTTGTCTAATAAATGTGAGTCTGTACATTCATATGATAATATGATAAGTTTTGCATAAATTAATGTGCAAATGACTGCTAACTAAGCGCCGTTAGAAAAATCCTGTAATTTGGCATGCAATTGTGTGAGCTATTTCCAAAAAATTTTATGGTAATTAAAAAGGCTTTCCTCATCTGAATTCTGTTTAATAAATGTAATTTCCTTAATTAGTATTTTAGGTTAAGCTTGATTTGTTTCTTAAAGCATATAACTAGAAACAAACAGTGCGTCGAATCATGTACATGAACATGACCGTCATTGATTAAAACTGTCGTAGACACAGAAAATGTAAAAAGCATTAGAGAAAGTTGAGTTCTGAGAAACATGTTCCCACGAAATGCCACCTCTCCAGGTATACATCAATTTTGATCACAGTAACATCGAATCTTACATCAAATTCACAATCATTAATAATAATTTTTTAAACCAAAAAAAAAAAAAAGAAGAGAAAAAAATATCTGGGATTTCCTCTCTTAATCCAGATTAATCAGCTGAAATAAACAGGACATCTTTTATCTTTGTACTCAGGCAAGATGGTGCCATCAGGGCCAACTCCAACCGGACAATTAGCATGCAGGGTATGATGCTTACTATCCCACGAAGAAATTTTGAATCTAATGGTCGAGGTTACATCAAGCTTGAAAATTACCCTTCCTTGTGATCGATCAGCTAAAAACTGCTGCCATCTTTGATTGTTGACGGTTAATGTAGCACCACTCAAGCTACCAGCAAGAACTGTGGTATTTTTGGGCCCTTGGTAAAATGGATACAACAAAGAAATAGCCCCAATGCCTTGATCATCGTAAGTTACTGAAACGTGCATTGCATCGTAGAAGATCCCAATCGCCCGGTTTGGATTACGGGCAGTGACGTTGAAATCTATCTGGGCATTTTCAAACCCGTTTCCTTGGGCTATAGCTGGAATTGAAAATTCATGGATGTGAAATCTTGGCCTGTGCGGGCGTAAACTTAACCACAAGATGAATGTGATCACGCCAATCAAGAAAAGAAAGAACAAGAAAATGGAGCAGACGAGCTTGGAAACCCTCGTTGCTAAGCTTTCTCGCACCCTATGGGCGTAGTAACGGGCAGAGTGGTGCCGCTTGACCGGCTGGTTTTGCGGACTAGGGTTAGCATGAGTTGGTAATGGGTACGAGGAGCTCATGATACTTTCTTTTTTTTTTTAAATTTTTGTGGCAGTTGTAAGTGACAAATGTTTTGAGGAAAGATTGATGATGAACAGGATATATTTTGGATGGTTGTTTAAATATATAATGTCTTGACCAAGCCAATAGAGGATGCCCGAGGAACAAAGGAACGTGATGAGGAATGTTAAGAGTTTCTTTTGCATGGGTAAAGGAAAGAATAACAAGCTAGCTGCTCATCTCTTTTCTCTTTTTTGCTTCTACATTCGTTTTAGTACTGGCAGATGATCTTTAGTTCGAATGTGTGGCCTCATTACAATCAGTTGTCAATATCAAATACTTGATGCGTAGAATCGACTCAGGTGATTTTTTTTTTTTTTTTTTATTAATTGCGAGCATATGAATGACCTTCGAATCCAAGAAACAGAGGTCTTGAAAAAGGTATATGATACTAAATTGACTTGTGTAGGAGAGGTGTTGCATGAATTGAGTTGCGTGGTTTCTTCTTTTCTACAATTTTGTATTAAATGATTCTTTTGTTAACTTATCTTCAAGCGGAAAAGAGAAAGGGGGGGGGGGGGGGGGGAGGGTAGGCAAAATGAAAATTTGTTGAGAAATCTTAAGCACTAAGTAAGCCAGATTTAATGCTGTCTGGTACAAACAGAAAATTGAAAAATCAAATTTCATTTATTAAAAAAAGAGAGAAGAAGTTCAGAATGAAAATTGGAAGGCTCTTTAAACAGGGATGCTTTAGGTTATATATTTGCAATTGCTTCATTTGTTAAAGTTCTCAGACATTCATCACTCGATTCTTCTATGATCCTGTTTCACTCACAGTAGTGCGGCAGCACGCATGAAGCATGGAATGGAACACGGATAAACATGCGATGCTAATATATGTTTGACATGACCCAAGAATAACAGAAAATGTCTAACAGGTGCCCAATATTTCAGGTGTTAGATTTTGGAAAAATTAACTAGAAAAAGTGAAAAAATATAATGAAAGATAGTAATTGTTAGTATATATATATATATATATATATATATATATATATATATATATATATATATATATGACAGATCGAGTGGAATTCAAGCGTGTTAATGAATCCCTATTAAAATAGGCACTCGTTAAATAAACCCAGAACAAATATGATCAGTAATAAATGATTTTGAATTTTATCTTAAAAGTTTTGAGTCATATTGCACTATATGTTTTAATATGACATTGGTCCATTTACTTAAATTCTTTACATGTGTAAAGTACAAGACTCACATTAAACTAAGAGTAAATTTTGTATGCACTGTCAGTGTATACACTATCAAGGTTGAATGGATGACATATGATCAAATTTTGAATTTTAAATTCAAATTTACACGTGTCATATATCTAATGGTGATAGTGTATATACTGACAGCGTATATAAGATTAATCCATAAACTAAAGTGTAACACAAATGTAACATCCAAAGGCATATGATATAATGTGTCAAAAAAAAGGTACATGCTACAACATCGTCTTAAATGTGTTGGTAATGCTGTTGGACTCAACGCAACTCCAATAGCATGTCATGGGAGGTATAGATTCATTACATGGCCACAAAAGCCATGAAATGAGCATTACACGCATCATCAGAATAATACGTGTAAATGCTGCTGAAAAAGAGGAGATAGTGGATCTTTTTTTGCAACGAATAAATTTGATTAAACATGGACAATAGCTGAAATTTCATGGTGCAAGTTAACGTTCAATTTTTTTTAGACGGTCATTTTTTGGTTCTCTCTATATAAACACACAAGACACCTTATATATATATATATATATATATATATATATATCTCATTATCCTACTCTATTATTTCTCTTACTCTCTCATTTATTTTTCTCAACCTCTTTGCACGCGGAATTACGTGGTCGAAAACTACATCATGAACTTCGATCGGACTTGGTCGAGCATATTTGGAAACGGTTCGGAGGCAATAACAATGAAAACTGGTATTCATTAAGTTATTATATGCATTTTATTTGATTAAATTATGTAATATTATGTTATGGAGTTCAATTAATTACATAGAGAATTATTAATTAAGTATGGATTATTATGATATTTTCACATTTGAGGTATCACATATTTGTTTAATAATTACATAATTATTTTTCAAAAAATAACAATATATTATTCTTTGAGAGATAGAAAAAGATATGTTGTTCAAACTCAGAATTTAATAATATTATTTTTTAGAAAATAAAAAATCCAAAAGGGAAAAAATTTAATGAAATTTAATAAATTATTTTTAAAAAATAATGAAATTATTTTTAAAAAATTACTTTATTTATTTACGGAATATAAGTTGTGCATTATTAAAATAATATTTGATTTGATTGTGAACCCATACTATCATATATACCATGTGGAGTGTAATATATATTGAATGTGAGTATAATAAAAGAGAAGATAGTTGAATGCTGATGTGATATGTGAATTACACTCTAATGTGGATGCCCTCATGACATAATTGATCGTTCGTAGAACTAAACGAGGGAATCTTTTAAGAGTATATTATTACTATTATCCCCAAGCAGCACCCTAGGTGATTAGGTCGTGTAATAAATATCGAATATTTCCACGAGTTGATAGGGTAATATATCCCCATATCAAAGGCAACTCTGTGCTGTCCATGCCCCAATGGAATGACTCTCCCATTCATATTGCATTCTTAATTCTGTTACTTGTAGTAGAACTCTAATTGCAATCCCAGAATCCACTGGGGACAAATATAGTTGTGTACCTTCAAGGCTTCAACAAATATACGCGTTGCCTGAATAATATGTTTAATAGATTTGACCCCTCGGGGGATAGAGAATCAAGCTGTGTCTGAAATCTCGTGGTTTTCTTTTCTCTATTGATTAAATTTCATTACTATTGCTTCGAAAAAAAATTCATTACTGTTTGAACATTGAGGGGAACAGACAAAGGGCAATCCTCGGAACAATTCCAATCAAAACAAAGGAAAAAAAAAATTTGGGGAAAAACATGCCCTCCCTCAAAAATATCTAATCCGACAAACTATATACATAATTGTGCAGTCACAAAATTTCAGCTTAGCCTTGTTTAAGTTGATTCGGAACATACAAGCTTCCGTGAATTTGAGAGGTCACCCAACTTGATGGATAATTGGGAAGATTATCGTCAAACAGACTATTGAGGCTTCTAATTGTGCTGATTCACTCAAACAAAAATAAGGGAAAAGAAACAGGGCTATAAACAAAATAAGGGAAGAAAACAGAGGCATGGAAAATCCCCTCACTAGACCACAATGAAGGATAATTTCAATATTTTCAATTTGTCATGCCACGAAATACTCATCCGACCAAAAGGTTTGAGACCAATTACATGACGATTTCAGTTTTAGTTTAAGACCAAAATTACAGACAATAAAACCAAAACAAACTTTTGTGACGATATAATTAATGCAAACTCAAGCCATGTTTCCAATGTTGCGAGGCATAAGCTACTAAACTTATTTTAACATAAATCTAGGATGTCAACGATTAACATTTATTTGTCTACAGTTTCCTAACACAACGGCAAAAGCTATCGTCAATCCTTCATAGTACGGATTCTTCAATTCGTCTTATCACACGAGGATCCTTCGACGCTTGGTGGCAGGCATGTCAAATTTCGAAATTCCAGGATGGGCTATAGTGCCCTCGTCCATGGATTCCGTCTTGGAAGCTTCGATCGCAACAACAATTGGCAAAACTTCACGACCAATATTCCTTGGCTCTGTGATCTTGGCTGCTGCATAGGAAGACACTTCATCGATAGTAAGCGTGATGAAATAACGAGGAATTCCCAAGGAAGCAAGAACCTCGTATAGCACAGCAGCTCCTGCCCCATAACCATGATCATCCCGCAGCATCGAAGTCTTCGAAACCCAGAACGACCTCACCATTAATGGGCTCATTGGTTCTTCCACAAAAGGCTGCTCTAATCTTTCTTGTGGGTGTAGGTTGCTACGTAGGAGAATCTCCCGGTAACGGATCTGAATGTAAAAGATGTCTGACGGTAAATCCTTCTCGTTCTTGATGATAGCATTGTCTTGCCAAAAGTGAGAATCGTACTCAAAACCTTCCCCAGCCATCGATGAAAAAACAGGGAAAGTCAAATTGGAATATTGAGCAGGCAGAAGAAAGAACCAACTTTCGATGTGAATCGCCTGATGGAAATTAAGAAAGTAATTAATTTGGTTGATGGGTTTCTTTCTGCGGAAGTGAAAGTTATATATGTGTAATGGTATTTGAGACTTGAGATTTCCTAAGCAGTGTGGGACTAGGGTTCAAATTATGGAAAAGTCGGTTAAAAAATTGCATCAGATTTGGGAAACCTAGAATTTAATTTCATTAACGTTTTCTTCGGTTAAGAAAATTCTGGACAAAACCCAACATCACTCTGTTTTTGTTATCTTTAGAGGCTTTTTGTTGTAACGGCTGCTTTTAATTTATTTTCGTTTGTCCGCAACTTACCCTACTAGATTACTAAATCATGATATCTCAACGATTTATTTGTTAATTTAATCTTTCCTACATCATAATGTAAACAAATTTTTATTTTCACCCGTCACAGACATATAATAAATTCTTTAGTCAAATGTCAAATTTTCATTTTATACATACAACACACATCTTAGGCTACTTTTGTGAAAATCCATTACTACACTGATGGTGTAGGAAAGAGTAATTATTTTTTTTAGAGGGGACACACATCTCAATAAATTCATATACTCGCATAATTCAGAAATTTCACCAGTGTGGTACTGAATAATTTTGAATACAAAATTTTATGTCCGAACGAACAAAGTTTATATCCACCAAGGTTGAGATCATGGAATTTAAGGTATTAGCAAAATCTTTTTTTTTTTTTTTTATGTTGGCGACTGCATGTTAGTATTCATTCCACTATTTACGAGTTTTTATTTGTAATGTGTTGTAATTTCATGTATGGATCTCATCACTGTGGATTACTTGTAATTAAATAATAATTAAAGGAAAAAAAAACTACTTCAACTTCAAGCTAGCCCTCAAGGCTCCAACCAATCAAAACTAAGATACCTTTTCAATCTGAATTTTCTTTATTCTCTCCTTTAATTAAATCAAAGTTGTTTACTTGCCCAAAACCCGCTCCTCAATTTTAATAGCAACCAGGCGACGTGCATAGTTCATAGCATGTGTCCAACTGCTCCTCGGCTTACAAACGGAAAATTTTAAATACAACTTTCAGAGCAGCAAAACCTGCAAGTTTTGCACGCAACCGAATCATCTACAATAGACAAAATTTACTTGAGTTCCAAATGGACAATTTGACAATTACCATTCAACTGTGAAGAACAAATGAATCAGAATCATTCGTTTTTTTCTTCGTGCAAGAAGAATGATTAATTTCTTCTACATTGATAATATAATCATTAATAGGAGTAAATGTAAGTCATATACGCAAAATTTAGAGTTCAAATTCAAACTGAATTAAATTGTCATACATTTAGGCTCGCTCATGTTTACGCAGCCTATTGCATTAAAAAAAAAAAAAAAAAGAGCACGCACGGCCGGTATAAGAAATATTTTATTTTTCAAGAAAATAAAAATGAATGTAAATGGTGTAGTATTCAATATCATGCATTTGGGGTGGATAATGCATGTTGATTCATCCATTAGTAATAACCAATTGAAAAATATATGTATTGGTGTAGATAAATTTCCAGTAGAAGTATAATAGTAGAATTATTGCAAGCTAGCGCACAAAATTTTCTCATTCTTATTACGTACTAATGAATCCCAAACAAACATGGCTAGATGAGCACATCGATTGTGCTTCTCTGACAGGAGACTCCCCAGTCCCCACTACAAAGTCGGGAAAGATTTACTACAATTTCCAAAATGAGACATGAATCTCGAGGAAAAAAAATACTAGTAAACAGGGTAAAGAATTGAAGACCAGCACGCCAATAAAATTTCAACACCTGACTTTAACTTTGGGTATCAATGACAGAAGGTAATTGACTCCTCCATTAATTGACCTTGGTGCAGACTTTCCTGATTTCACCTTGAGTTCCAGTGAGAACGCCAATTCTACCCATCTTGATCATGGAATCGGCAAAGTCCTTGAAGAAACCGGCTTTATCTTTCAGAGCATGAAGTTTAACATAAGCTCTGGTTTCACTATCATCAAGCAGAGCTGCATCTGACTGGAAAAGGCCCCTTCTTTTAGCCACGAGAGAGAAGTAGGATAGGTCGAATGTCTTGAAACTTCCTGGATCCATCTCCACCAGTGTATTCCGGTCTCCGAATTTGCATTTACTTTTCAATTTTGGGACGTATTCATAATCCAATGTGGGATCAGCATCATCATTCTGAATACCTTTGCCAGTAAAGTTGTATAAACGATTGTTGAAGGCTGCGCAATGAGAAGTTCCAACGGTGTGTCCTCCTGATCACGTCAAAAGGCTAATATAATTAGGTAACTAAATTTATTTTTTTTTTGGTTAAAATATTTCAATTTTCGTCATGTAAAGTATTTGAGGCTAGTCCCTATTCTCCTAAAATTTGACAATTTACGTTACTAATCCAACAGTATCATTCATTGTATACAGGAAATGAAAAAAATATATTATCTAACATGACGCAGAGAAAAGGCTAAATGTGTCGAATTTGAAATTTGAGCGTGTCCAAAATATGTTATAATCAAAATATGTTTGCGAAAAATAAAGAACTAAATTTGTAACATTACGGTAACAAATGGAAATTAAGCCTCTTGCATGGGAGAAATCAGGTGATATACGCAGGGGCAGGGAAATTAAGTTGTAGGCACCTGAAAGCACCACCAGATCTTTGACACTTAAGCCTTTTGCCTGAA
The DNA here is from genome assembly GCF_036785885.1 of Coffea arabica. NCBI lineage: Eukaryota > Viridiplantae > Streptophyta > Magnoliopsida > Gentianales > Rubiaceae > Coffea > Coffea arabica. The sequence continues at coordinate 10,045,795 of NC_092313.1, read as the reverse complement.
ATCCCTGTTTTAAAGTGCTAATATTCGCAAAAGGTGACAATAAATTTGCCAAGGCTTCATTGACAGTTGAAACTCTTCCATCTCTTCGTCCAAATTCGACTTCCCATGACGGCCCATTTAACTGGTAAAGGAAAATGTACCAATCCGATATTATTAAGTAGAGCTGAAGAGAGTTAAATAAATTGATACTGCTGCCAATATATATATTTCCTTGACTTGTGCTGTACGTGCTAGAAGAAAATTAAGGATATTAAGAGAAAATTACCGCGACGGTTACGTCCCTTGCTACTGCGGCTAGCACGTCCGCACAAGAAACAATCCCTGGGCATACTTTCTCTACTGCACTCTTCACCTTATCAATGATTTGAAATCCTCTAATGCTTAAGTTTGGGATGGCATATTTTTCAGTCTTATTAGGAGTGTCCAATAGCACTGATCCGTCGCAACCCTGCATGCATGCAAGCCAATTTACATACGTTCATCGAAGGCACTGGAAGATTGAATATATATATAATAACTATATGTATGTATAATGGTAATACCATGAAAATTACACAGCGCGCAGTAATAAATAACAATCTTTACATACCCTAACAAAACAATCATGGAAGTGCATTCTCATTAAAGGACCACCGAGTGTTGGTGCCACGGACATTACTTCATCAACCACAGTTTTAATCGTGTATACAAGGTTGGGACATGTGTGTTTGTAAAAATCAGGCGTTAGGCTCCGCCCATTCGCACGATTGAAAGCAATCAAAGCTAAGAAGATCAACTGAAACAAGAAATGCTTTGAAACTCTTGAGGTAGCCATGCAGAAGACAGATTGTCTTCAATGAATTTAAGCTCTTCTTTCTTGAGATGATTAATTAGCAACCCCTCGTAGCTATTTATACTAGCCCGAGCTAGTTCTTTTGGCAACATTGATTATGTTGTGAGAGAGCTGTCATGCCACGGCTTTCTTACTTAGCTGTTTTTTTATTCATAGAATAATTTTTGGGTTTGGCAATGATTGATGGACATATTAAAAAGAAAAATTGCCGTGACAAATTTTGATTACCCTCGATCAGGGCAATAATGTTTGTACTTCTTAACAAGTGCATGACTGTTGACATTTCAGCGTGACAGTCCCTTAGTTAGTTACAGGCCCTTAAACTGAGATCCTCTGAACAAGACAACTTAGTTCTTGTAACTTAGCAATCAACTATCTTAATCTATTCGAAAGTTAATTGATGATATTAACCAAGTGGGTTGACAGAAGAATCATGTGCACGTAGGACCCGTCAACTAATCCCGGGCCATCGATTAGGTGGAGGGTTGTTTTGAGTCTGTCACAATAGCCATTGCACACAGATAAGGACCACTTCATCTCAGCATTATTAGCATTTTATATATATTTTTTTTTTCCATTGGGCACTTTGACCAGAGATAATTGGATCAACTTCAATGATTTGCAAAGTGCATCGTATGTATTGGTCTTCTCGTTGTGAAATGTTTATCAATGAATTGAGAAGTATTAATTGAAACTCAGTATGTTAGGGCATGCCTAATAATTAATAAAATGATCATTATTCATAGAGCTTGTTCCATAACAAGCCAAAAAGTCCATAGAGTTTGCTGTTCCATATTCTAAGCTTCAATCCCATACGAATCCCCTTTTCTTGTTTCACCTTCAAAAACCCCTCAAAATAGTCTTTTAAACCACAACACTATTGGAATATATGGAAGACCAATCTACCTTTTCATGAATCCTAGAGTACATTATAATGTTGAATGTAATTGTGACAAACATGGAAAATTTACAAAAATGGGCTTACATTTAACTAAATTCAAATTAATTTTTTAAAATTTTCTGCTGAGACCCTTTTAATTTGCAAGTATGCCCCTGCTTTTCATCATGAAGTGCAGAGCTCCTCTTAAATGTAAATGTATCCTTCGACAACTACAAAACCACCCAATTCTCTCCGTCACCTTTTATTCCGCCCCTAATTGCTGTGAAATGGCAGTCGGCGCAAAAGCATACAATATCAAAGCTCAGGAGGAATCGGGAGGACTTAAGATCTGTAGCACCATGCACGTTCCTGTACGTAACTAAAAGGTTAATGTTGTTGATTGACGACACATTACAAAAGTAATCTCATATGGACCATTTAGCTGACAATAGTTGATCTGTAGTTCTAAAAATGCAGGTCAAGTTTAATACGACATATTATATTATACATACGTGTAACATGTAATTTTTTTTTTTTTTTAAAAGTATGATTAAAGATTCAGTATAAAAATACGTGTTCAACAAATCTACGCATATAATATGTCAGTGAATTGTACGAATGTATTTTAACGCTACAAAACAAAGAATATGGCTAAAATTATTATATTTTTCAAGGATTATCTATATTTATACCAATTTTAACTCTTGTTCTATGTATGAGACGTTAAATGTATTAAAATTTTATCACCTTATTACTTTTACGTATATAAATCTATAGAATTATATTATATGTCGCTATTAATTTTGTATCTAACTAGGAAGGTAAGTCATTTTCCGTATTAAAATTTTTAAATTTTTTTTTCAAAAATTAAAGCATAATTAGTGAAGTATGTCAAAATTTATTTATGTATTTTATACGGTTCATTGAAAAGTACAAGTATTTTTTTAGCATATTTTTAAAATATATAAAATATGAAAGTTTTTTTTTAATTATATGTACAAACATGCATTATATAAGTATAATACTAGTATTTTCTAATTAGGGGTCTATCATCCTATATGTTCCATGCAGAATAAAGTAACAGGCCGTCTTTCAACAATTTCCTTGACTTCTAGCAGTTTTTAGAAGTGATTATATTCAGAAACCACCAAGGAAGAGCCCATATATCAGTCCTACGAATCAATTCTCCAGGCCATGCATATACCAAGGCAGAGGGCCTTAAAGCCAGATTTTCTAGTAAGACTCAAATCCTACAAAAGTTCTGCGGGTGGTTGGTGCAGCTCTCGAGTCTCGATTGATGATGACCGCTTTTGAACTTAATGTCGTGGATAAAACTTTCCGCTTTTAAACGAGTTTAAACTTTATAAGACGCCCTGCATAGGTCCGGGCTTTGTGGATCTGTTTTGGTTTGTTTGGTACTCGGACCATCAAATTTGGACTTTGGTCAAAGATATGCACTAGACGGAGTGATGGCCCAACAGACGCTTAGCATCTTGTACCTAATAAGCCTGCCTCCTTAGCTGATCATGAATCATGATTAGAAGAGTAATTGCTTAAAAAAAAGTTAAATGGACTTTGAGGACGATACAGCCAATTTAACAACAAAAAAAAAAAAAAAAAAAAAAGTTGTAACTAACAACCAAAAAAGGAAACAAATTGGAAAATTTTTTTTGTTTGGTTGGGCCAAATTGGAATATCTTAGTTCTCAATGAGTCATAACTCGCAAGAACACAGCTGAGGTTGGCAAATTAATTAGTGACCCTGGAATGATTCTGGTGATAGTGTTTGGTTGGAGCGACCGACCGACCAAGAGAACATACTTATTAATTTCCTTCTTTCAATATATTTTTAAGTAGTGTAGGTAAGAGGTTTCGAATACAGAATCTCTCACGTATTAATAATTTCCAACAAGCTAAGCTCAACTAACATAATATTTGGTGGTAATGAAGCCTTACTCTAATACTAATAGTGAAAGCATCCAATTAAGGTTGAAGTTTCCAGACTGTGGCCTGGTCCTCGTTTGCTCTAAATTTTGCAAAACCAAATTATTTAAAGTGATTATAGAAAATAATTAGAATCAATAAAAAAAATACGTTTTAATAAACTATGAATTTTAGCTCTTTTTCTAGCTATTAAAAAATTTATAAATACAAAAGCAAATGGAAACATTTAAAAAAAAATTGATATCCAAAATCAGAAACTATAATAATCCAAATTAACCAACCGAGAACAAGTCTTGATAGGTTTGTAAGTTTGGAAGAAGCGAACAATATGTTAATAATTGTGTGATTATATATTTTTCACTTCTATATAAGTTGTTATGTTGGACTCTTGCTGGCTGTAGTGCTTACTTTAAGCACCATCACCTGCTTTAGGGTCAACTAGCCTTAGGACTCCTAACCACTCTTTATCGGTTGCTAATGGCGTGGATGTAGCTATCATTACCAACAACACATTATATTCACTTTCCTTTCCTTGATTATAATGAATTTGAGCTGTTGAAATGTCAGTTCTCTGGGAGAGCCCCAATCCTGTTTATGAAGAAGGCATCGCCACCACGATTAAAATCAAAGCTTTAAAAGAGGTTTGTGCTGAACATCACTTTCATTGTTGGGCATTGTATGATTGTACTGGTAGCTTACTAATAATTCCGCCACTAATTGTTGTTCAATGCATTGTGGCTCTCATAACATTATCCTCTCTTCTTTCTGCGTAACTTGCAAGGATGTGTTTTTAAGTTTTAACCGCCCAACTAACTTTTTTCTTTTTTCTTTTTTTTTTTTTTTATTTTTTCCGACCGGACCGGACCGGAGATGGGTGAGATTTAAGAAGTAGAGTGGGGAAAGGAACATTTAAACCTAAGACTTATAAATTTTGGAGTCTCTATTTTAACTACTAGACCAAGGCTATCTCATCAACTGCCCAACTAACTTGCTTAATAAATAACAATATTATAGGGTTTTCGATTCCCCAATTCTTTTATCCAAGGGGAGGGGTTTTTTGGACCTAAACAAAAAAGATTCAAGAATATTACTGGGGGAAGAAATGAAAGGCCTTGTCCAGATTGCTAATTTTCACAACCAAAAAAAAAAAAAAAAAAATCTTTCGACACATTTTCCAATTATCATTTTATCTTATATACATCACATCGTTATAGTATATTTTTCTACAAAAACTTTGGTGTTTTGATTGTAATTTTCCACTAAAATTTTTTTACATTTTACATATTGTTCAATCACCTACTTACCTCGTATGCAGCAAATCGTTACAGTATATTTTTCTACAAAGATTTTAAAAAATAGCAATCCAACGGGGACGGTAACTCGTATTGCTAGAAAAGAGACGGTTTTGCTACAGCATATTTTTCTACAAAAATTTCAGATGAAGTCTAAGACAGTTTGTGTTGGAAAAGAAATGGTCCTGCCATCGTGTAACACGGGGCCGACTTAGAGCACCGAACAGTAACTCAAGTGCAACCTCCTTGGTTGGTCTTATATAGCAGGGAAATGATGAATCTTGCTGCACTAAAGATGATTCTTCTGCCTTAACAGGACCTACTCACGGTTCTTTTCAATCTTGCAATGATAAAGGCGATAATCAGATTACATCAATGAAGTGGACTTCACTAAAATCCAAGTTCTTGTTTAGTGGATGATAATTAATCGTCTCTCCAGATTCAAATTATTGTTTGATTTCATTCCCAACAATTCTGAACTACCAAATAATCCAAGGCCCCCTCACCTCTGCCCACTAGACAGAACCCAGTGGTTATCACTTATCTGTAGCTTTGATCAAGGCATAATTTGAATTATTTCCAGTTCAATGAGAATAGGTAACGTCAAGTATTAATGTTCGTTGATGAAGATTCGAGGAGCAAGCAAATAATCTCAAATTTTTTTCCTGATTTTGAAGTTGAGTGTGACAACATGAAAAGGTTTTCCCTAATTGAAGCCTACACGCAATCAGCAATGAATGGAAAACCCAATGACAAGATGAGGATGTCTGCCTTCTCAATCATATGGTAATCCTGCATTTGATATGTTTAGTAACATATGCTGTCAGTTGCTTTAATTTGCTGGAAATTATATCCCAGTCTCCTATTCGTTCTTCTAATTTTATCTTTTCTTTGAAAAATTTAAGTTGCAAAATTTATTTTACATTCGATTTCTGTACGTATATTCATATTTATATATATATCGCAAGGTTCAGTCTCTATATATTTTTCTTTTAAAAAAAAAAAAAAAAACAAACATGTGCATATTAATCAAAATGAATATCAACTGGAATGTCAAACCTTGTCTGTGAAGCTGGAGGGGGCCCTTTGCCTCTCCAGCAGGCTAAGGGACTTGAATCTGTCTCTACATTCATGAATCTATTGCTTCATCACTCAGAAGTAGAAAGAAATCAATTAGAGGTCCGGTTTGACTTTTGATGCTGTGCATTTCCTACATATATATATATTCTACTATAAACTTCACGAGTTTTGTGGAAGAAATTAAAAACAGATAAGAAGGTTGAAAATTATTTGTCATTTACATCTAAGCTACCAACGCTTCAAAGTCTTGATTTGTTCATTACTTTAATTCACTACCAGCCTTGATTTTGTTCTTTACCTTAACTGATCTACTTTTTTTAATTCAACGTTTTACGTGGGAGAAGAAACTCGTACTCAGTAGTAAATAATAAACTCGAAATTTCTAAGTTCTGTGGCTTCAACATGGAGGCTTTCGAAATGACTACGTAAATTATGTGGTGAAATTTTGAAAGAATGTAGACATTTGAGGCTTTCAAAATGACTACGTAAATTATATGTTTCTATTAATATAAGTTCATGTGTTGCCATCTTAGAATCCCAGAAACAATATAGTGAAATTATTCAAAATAATATTTCGCTTGCATCATAAACACATTTTCTAACCCACCTTTTTAATATTTCTAATTATCTTTTTATCTCACATACATCACATCACAAAAAGTGCTACAGTAATTATTCCAAATAATACTCTATCCAAACAACTTCTATTAATATTTTTTTGTTATATTTTGTTTGGTTTCCAGTTCTTAGTCATACCCGCCGTTTGCAAGTCAATAGTAGTCGAATATAAGAGGAGGATTCCGGAGGAGAGGGGCCAAGCGATGGAAAGGTGCAGCTAGATGCCCGGCCGGGGGGTGGGCGGGCTACAGCTGCATAGGCCAATTTGGCATGCCAGAAAGGGCCGAGCGGCGAGACGTGGTCCAATCCAACCCAACCCCAACTGGGGATTTACTAAAAAACAAGTGTTCGCACTGTCGCCGTCTCGGCGGCTACTTGTCCTCTCCCATTTCTTGCCATGTTTTCTCTTATCGGTTCTAAAATATTATTGTCTACCGCAAGATGGCACAGGAATTGTTTGAATTCGGTGTTCACATATATTTGTTCAATATTTTATTGGACTCCTCCACTTTCTATCTTTAAACTTGTATCATTTTCTCGTTTTACACTCTAAAATTTCAATATGAATACTTCACATCCTAAATTTTCGTTTTTAGACAATTTGCACCTCAAGTTTGTTCTGTTTAAATCTAATTAATAATAACTTTAGTAGAATTAACTCGATAAATCAATAAGAATGAGTTAAAGTGGTCAAAATGAACTAAGGTATTGCAAGGAGAACAAAACGTTGCATATATTATAATTAATTTATATCGTATTTTATCTCGTTAATTTTGCTAATAATATTAGTAATTGAAATAACACAAATCAATAATAACATGCTGAAAGTGATCAAAAGGAGTCAAGAAATCGCAATTCGAAGGCTTTCTTAACAATTTAATGTCTGCGCAAGAATGCATCTTCACAACAGTTTTGCACAATTTTGAATTTTTTTGACCACTATTTCAACTGCATGATAGAACCATTTTGGAGAAAATTTCGTATAGCCCTTGACAAATCAGTTTTGCGTCAATTCAGCTCGTCATCAAAGTCCATCCTTTCCCTCATTTTCTAGGCTCGAGTCTTCATGCCCGTACCAATTCACAGCAGCCGAATTTTTGCTCATCTTTTCTGGATAAACGATGACACGGGTGGCTAGAGTGGCTTATGTCCACTGGATAGATAATTTCAAAGTCATGATCATTACTTTTATTCATTCGATTCGGCCAAAACGGGAAAGTAATGAGGAAATATGGGCCAAGTATTAATGCGATTAATTGCACTATGACGTTTGGCAATTGCGTCCAAGGATGATTGAAGCCACATTATATACTATTTAAGTTGAGCATATTTTCGAAAAAGTGTGAAACTGTAAAATTTATTGAGGAAAACTGACACAACCACAAAAATTGTTGAAGCCTACTTTAAAATTAGCCTTGTGTGAAAAAATCTGTTGTCAAAGGTGCTAAATGTGTTCGAAAGTTAAAATATTTGATATCGAATTTGCTTTTGTTCAAAGTTTAGGGACTAAAATCGTTAAACACTTCATTCATATCTCGTTCCACACAATTGAGGAGAGATTCTGGGATTGTATTAGTGCAACAAAGTTCAGTCTATGAGGCCGAAAATTCACAGCCCAAAAAGTACGAAAATGAATACTAGTAGATGTTTAATGTTTTGACAATGCCCTATAATCATTGGGTTTGTTTGGATTGTGAATTATTAGAGATATTTTTACTGTAGCACTTTTTGTGATGTGATGTATGTGAGATAAAAAGATAATTGGGAAGATAAAAAGGTGCGTTGGAAATTGTAATGATGATGTAAGCAAATATATTTTGACAAATAAATCACAATCTTGACAATGCCCTATTATTTGTGGCCAAACTTGTTAACCCTTTTCAATAAGCATTATTAATGACATAGGCTGTACCATAACGAGGGTAGACCTCCACATGCATGAATAGAACTCTAAAACATTCTTTAAGTAAGTTGATTACAAGCAAACAAAAATATATATTAACAGCTAAAGATAACAAAGTCACACATGTAAAACAGATAACAGATAACAGCAAAGCCTGATATCATCAAGAACCCCAACCTGACCAAACCTTTAAAAGTCTCCACTCCCTGCACGAAAACAAGAATTTTTGTACCAAGTTTTTCTCTTCCAATCCCAACTCTCTCCCACTTTACCTCTCCTCTTCTCTCTCTAATCATCCTCGAAATTCTCTGATGCTCTCTCATCTTCTCAGATGAACCTTTCTTTCCTATCCTCCAGTGCTATATACTACTGGTAAAAGCCTTTCAGTTGCAATCAAAAACATAAACACATCGGTTAGAACCCCTGCACGTTATCACTTCCAACATCTCTTCATGCGTATCCAACTTCTTGCCGTGTGAGTTTTTGCAACTGTTTCATTGGTTGATAAGGAAAGAAAAGACAGCACGAAGTTGAAGAAGAGGAAGACTTTGCGCAAGTGTTCAGGTTTGTCAACATATTTCAACGCCATAAATGAATAACCATAGATAGCAGTTAGAAGTAGTTGAATGAAAACTGAAGCCTTTCATTTGGTTCATGAGAAGAAATTCTATTAATTAGCTCAATATTAAGTAGTACTAAGAAATTCTATTAATTACCTCAATATTAAGTAGTACTAAGTTTCTTTAGTCCTAAAGACAAAGTTGACTATCCTACTAGCTTGCTAATTGTTTTTTTGGCATCAAATGGGATCAGGTACTAGTAGATAGTGATTTTGCCCTCGGCCAACTGGGGGTACGCAAGTTGGTGTTAGTGTCACCCTCCAAATCTCTTTTTCTCTCAATCTTCTCTCTGGCCTTCTTGTTTTCACCATCTTTCCCCTCCGAAAGTCGGAAGTTGTTGGGGAATTATGGAAAATCCAAAGCTGGTAACCAGAGCTTCTTCTCGCTTGTACCTTTCTATTACTATAATTTTGTATTTTCTTCATGTCTACTCTTCTAGATTGTTTCCACAACCGCTTCGTTGGAAGTTGGAAGTTGGAACCCCCTGATAGGACTACTTCTTCAAAACCGAATCGATTTCTTTCTTCACTTCTCTCTGCCTCTCTCTCTCTCTCTCTCTCTCTCTCTCTCTCTCTCTCTCTCTCTCTCTTTAGGGTTCTCCAATTAATATGATGTTGGATAAGTAAAGTTAATTTATCTGCATGTCCTTGTCTTGGACAATTATGCAGCTGCAGGAACATATGGGGTCTGAGAATCTGAGCTCAATCAATGAAGTCAGTGAATTGGTAGACAAAGGTGCCCAGGAAATATCAGTTTCCCATCAAACAAATGGTGTGGAGGACTACACAGCCCGGAAAGCATCTGATAGCTTCATAGTGGATATAGAGCGTTTCGCATCACATCTCAGTACTGACAAAGATATCAAAGCCAACTCCAGAATTACAGTTACTTCTTCTCCTTGATTAATATACTCTACAATTCTCTTTGCAATCATTCTGCATCTTATGAAGCTTTACTTATGGCTCAAAATATGTTTATATTTTTCTTCGTATTTTCCTATTTGGTCTTGACCATCATTTCTCTTCCATTTTCTTTCTCTAAATACTACTGCCTTTTTTGCCTACCTTGAAAGCTCACTTAAATGCCTATTCATTATGGCTTCTGTTCATTTATGAAACGTTGAAAATAAAGAGGCTAGCAATATTCCCATTCCACAGAATTTTAGTCGTCATCAGTTTCAGCAAACGCCGACCAACCTCAACCTTGGAAAGTCTAGTACTTAAAATGATAAACATTTTTTTTGAGCAATTGCTACAGTAGGTTTAGAAAGACGATTGCTAGAATTTATAAAGGATGTGCTTTTTGTCCCTAATATACGCTTGTCAATTTGTGGATTAAAAAAAAAAAAAAAAAAAAAGTTACAGAGAAGCCTTTCAAGAAAAGCGTCGCAGCAGCGAGGTGGCGAAAAGAAGTCCAATCCCATTGCCAATGGTGAGAGAGACTATGGCTCCATTGCAATTTCACCAAGAGGTAAGCAAGCAACTCTCTCTCTCTCTCTCTCTCTTGATAATTGTTCTTTTACCCAAAGAGAAAAAAAAATTACTTCCTGAAAAATCAAGGAAGATTTGTTGGGATGGCTAGAATATTGTCAAAGAGCTTGGCGTCTACGTGAAGTAATTACATTGATCATCAAAACGTGACCATGTTTTGGAACCGTTTCTCTGTCATAATTACTTTCATAATTAATCTTTGATGCATTGTCAATGCACGGTTAGATGCATAATAATTAATCTTAATTTAAATTTAAAATTAAGATTTTGCATATGTATCATGTATTCAATCATGATAATATGGGCTAGGATTTTATTCAAATAAACGATTGATGGGATAAAACTCAAACCCAACAATTATACTACTATCTCGGAGTAAAATTGGGGCTGCTATTTTGGCTTCCTCAAGAATTTATCCCAAGTTATTTGAGTACGTGTGCCAAAAATTTTTGTTATCAAGGCCATTTTCTCTGTTCACTAAAATGACAAAGAGGAATTGGCAGTAACAAAACCTGTCAATTTTCCTCCATTCTGCAGGCTGTAGCTTCCAAATGAAATGGAATCAGATTCTTCACTGCATTAAAATCCTTTTGGCTCATCTCATTTCTGAAGCATCAATTCAAACATTTGTAGGATCTGTTTTTCAACCCAGACCTTGTCTGTATCCAAGTTAAAAAAAGTCCAAGAGGTCAAATCACTTGTATAACTAAATTTTCCTTATCGTCAATCCTCTTGCTTTGACATTGTAAAAAATCATATTGGTTTCTCTCTTTCTTTCTTGCTTTCTTTTTTTTTTTAATGGTTTCTTATGTACAATAATTCAAAATGAACTCTGGCATAAGATCGATCTGATATAGGCACAGAGACTGGGTTCCATGTTCATGGGACGTCTCAGAAGGAGGAGTGATTTAGACGGTTAGTTTGATAGGGGCAATAATGTAAATACAAAGGGAAACACTGACAAAAATATTAATAATTCCATAGGTACTTGTCATGCCGAAAACTGCGCCACGTACTTGCCATCAATCCATTAACAGCCAGCCTTTTAAGTAACGCAATTGGAAGCTGGATAACCCCCCGCCCCCACCCCCAGCCACCGTTTTTGTCATACCATGTGGATTTATCTTCATCGTCATTATATAAAAAGAGAATTTTAATTACCTAATAATACTTGAGGCGGCTTCCTAGGTCATTATTCCTCATAATAATTGATATGACTGGCAGTTTCTTGGATAAAATACTCCAGCAGAGAAGCTAAAGAAGGTCGGGGCTCCAGTAAGCTACTATCATTTTATCTGCAATGAATTCAGTCATAACGGTTAAAAAGTTTGAGAATTGTTCGAAAGATAGAATCCCGAGTTCAATTTCCATAACAAAAGAGAAATGATACCATACAGAACAAAACCACAAGGGCATGTGAAGCTTTTCTGAATGCTGCACGTAATCCAAAATTGCAACATATAATTAATTCTTTGCTTTCTATTCTGCTAGCAGACATACCATATCTCATTTTGGGTGACATTTAAATATTTGGGGTTGGAGTTGGAGTTGTCCACTTTCCTTGAGAAATGGGACTTTGAACATGGCTTTTTTCCAAGTCTGCTATTTTTAATATGCACCCTAAAAGACTGTCATTCCTTTTGTGGTTCCATTATTATTTTTTTTTAAGGTTTCTATTCTGTCATCAGGTCATGGCATTTCCTGCACATGCAGGTAACATTAGAAGCTAAGAGTTAGGATCACAATAGGAGATGGGAGGCTTCTTAACCACGTGCTATATTGTAATTTTCTGCATGGTTTCATTGCAGCTTCTTTATTGCAAGGGGGTAGCAGTAGCACGCCTGAAAAGCCGATGGTGGCGGTGGTGGGCGCCACCGAGCACTCCCACAGCCCACAAGTTCATAATCCCATAACTATCATGACCGGCAGCCTTGCCGGACCAACCGAAAGCAGGATCAGCACCGCCAGCAGAAGATTCAGTTTAAGACGATCATCTTCTCCCTCTTGGACTGTTGACCCCAGAAGAATCCTTTTCTTCTTTGCCACATTGTAAGTCCGTTTCACTTCCCGTTTATTTATTTTAGAGAAAAATGTTTGGGGCAAAAGAATCCAAAACCAGATGGCAGATGACTGATTTTTTCCTCTTTTTATAAGCTGGATTTAGTATATTAGTCTAAGCATGCTCGAGTCCAGCTGATATATTTATAGATCCTCTGCAATCTATTGACTGATATTCTAATAACAAAGGGAACCAAAAGTCATGGCAGGCCAGGCCACCGTTTTGTTAACCCTATCTTCCACTCAAAGGATGTCTTTTAGCATTTCCAGAGGATGACTTGGAAAATTCAAGGATCCTGGACCACTGCTCAAGGAGAGGAGTTAGGATTATCAATCTATAAATTAGAAACAAGGAGATTGATAATGATAAGTTTTGGTAATGGCCTTCACTAGATATATACGCTACACTTTATACATATGCAAGTCAAAACAAATCCCACAAGATACCATGAATTTTTATCCTGAAGCTGTACATCTCTGACTAATCTCAGTTTCTCTTTCTTGAAGGACAATTACTGACTGACATTTTCATTATCCTCAACTTTTACAGATCAAGCATGGGAACAATACTACTCATCTACTTCACACTATCAATGAACAAGTTCACTGGACGTGACAATGGCCTCAATTGATGACCGCGAAAGCAATCAGGCATTCCCACCTCTAATCTGGTAAATGGCATCAAACAAAGTGTCTGGCCAAAACTGGAAGCCAGCATAGTATATAGATGAGCACTAGAAAGTTGGTTATAGATGTTTGGGGAAAAAATTCTGCTTTTTTTTCCTGTTAAGCAGCTGGGCACAAGATGGTGGACAAGAAGAATGAATAGAAAACAGTAAAAACAGATTGAAAAGCTAATGCCTTTCGTTACAGGCGCATCATTCTCTGCAGATTTCGCTTTTCTAAGGCTACTCTTAACTATATAATATACAAGATGAAGACAACAGCAGAATGCACTATGACAAAGATGGAATCTTGAGCTCTACCATTCAAAAGTGTCAGGAAAGAGATGATGTGATGCACCTTTTTGTGTTGGATCCATCCATGACTGCCAAGCTAAATGAAGAGCTAGAAAGTAATCCTGTTTAGCCCCAATCAGGTTCCCTTAGACATTAAACTTATAGTTGCGGCTGCCATGTGGGTAGGCAATAAAGTGAATTGTAACAGTGTACAGCACCGAACATGTCTATACGTGTGCAGATTCTAGCCTTAAATGGTTCTAAAACATTTTATGGTACAAAAGCATTCGATTGATTAAAATAACTGGGGGAACTTCATATTGTTCAGACCTGAGGACTTAATTATTCACCTTACCTAGGAGAAGAACAATTAATTCATCACAAGGAGAATCCCTCATGTTTCTTGATTGATTGACATATTCTCGATGGATTAGACTATGGAAATTCTTTGGATGAAGGTCTGTAACTCATAATTTTATGTGGAGGAGAATCAAGAAAAAAAGGAACTTTTCTCATTCCAATTTGCATACACACTCAAAGCAGAGAAGTCACAAACAAAAAACAAAAAACAAAAAAAGCACATGTCCATGAATTAGCACTCAGCAGCATTTCCTGCTAAAAAACGTTCTAGCATTATGTTGGACGTGAAACCACTAAATCTTCTTACTTTTACTCTTTTTGGAGAAAGTATAATCTAGCCGAACCATAAACTGGGCATTCTTCCAGTAATTTCAACTATTTAGGCAATGGCTCATCAAATATCATGTTTGATTATAGAAGTCATTGCTAAAGCAACTAGATATGTGCAAAAACGCGAGTGGACCTCCCCAATCCCTCTTCTCCTCCATTTGCCCGACTTTCTCTTTCATTTCAAGTAAATTATATGAAGATTGACTGGTAAAAGAGAATCCCATGGCTTTACAATTATTACTTTGTTGCAATGGCATGTAAGATGATCAATCTGAAACTTCTGTACTTTAGAACTTCAGAAAGTACCTTCAGCAGCTCCCAACTTAGTAAGCAATAATTTGCTGGACTAGATGCCTAGACCCATACATTCGCTGACATCTTCTTGTTTCGGCCTCAATGTCAGATCCCTAGGATATTCAGCAGCAAATAGCTCCCAATCTATCTAATAGCGTTTGGAAATTCTTGGCATTGAGCACCTATTCTTTCTATCATGGAAAAGTCTTAGTACAATCGCTGCTGTTTCTTCAATTGCCTTCCCTGTGACTTCTGCAACCATGCCCAGAAACAATACAGTACAAAATCAGGTTAATAACAACCAACCAAGCTAAAATAAACTGTGTTAATCTTGTATCATCCTAGGTTACTTGGTTGCTAAGGATGTCCAAAAGTATCTTCATGTCCCAATTTTGATGATTGTAATGATAATTACATAATATCAGATATTTAGCCGAACATACTATGAGAAGTCTGTAAGTACTCACCAATGACTGGCCAGACAGGATTTTGGGCAAAAATTTTAGCAGCAAATTCCAGCTCTTCTTTTACATGGTCCATTTCAGAATAGTTGCTCCTTATTTCTTCAGCAAAGCCCAAGGTCCTTGATCTTGCACTTCTGATGGTATGCAGAACAACAGCATTGATAGTGAGACAAAAAACCTTTTCTGGGTCAATCTCAAAAAGAGCACTAGGCAACTTTACATTCATTACAATAGGAACATTTGCCACTTTGTATCCTTTTTGTGACAGGTATATTGAAAGTGGTGTTTTTCCAGTGCGAGACACACCAGCAAGAACAATATCTGCTTTATGCAAGTTTTCGGGTAAGGCCCCATCATCTTGCTTTATAGTGAATTCAATTGCTTCGATCCTGCGGAAGTAGTCCTCACTAAGGGAGCTGCTCCGTCCACGAGCCCAACGCGGGAGCCCTGAAGGTGAAACACCCAGGTGGGATGCAATTGATTCTGTTATTGGACCAAGGATATCAGCTGATGGTATACCCCAAAGCTGGCATGCTTGTTTGGCAGATTCAGCCATGGAGGGGTCAGCCAGAGTATAGACAAGCATTGCTCCTTCTTTGGCTGCTTGCTTGATAACCTCCATCAACCGCTCAACATCATCAATCTGGAGTTTCAAAAATATTGCAGCAAAATGACCAAAGGGAAGTGTCAGCTACAAGAAGTAACACACGATCTAGAAGTACACACTTAGAATTGATTAAAAAAAAAAGAACCATTTGCCAATTAACAATCTCACTCAGATAATGCTAGGTCAAGCCCATCTCAAGTTCAAGGTGTCGCTCAAACAGCTTCATCAATTACCAAGTCATGCTAATTACTTCATTAGAAGTCTCAAATGTCTTCACAAAGAAAAGAAGTAAAACATACCCACCTAGAAGCCAGAGTGTGTCTCCATGCTATTATTTTGCACTTTTCTAATGCCTTCATTATGGCATTGGCACAGTGCATCATTTAAGAGAACAACAAAGTACCACAAGAAACATGGATAACTATTGAGATACTTATTTCTCAATGAGGTCTTGAAACATAGACTTGAAAAGTTCCAATAAAACAAGAGCTCATACTTAAAAAGTTCAGGGTGATTGCTTGCAGTTGCAGGCAAAGAAACCGCAGAACACTTTCTCCCCTTCTAAATACAATTTTTAGTGCTTTGTGCAATTGGAAACCATAACCAGGATACGTCAAATGTTTTTGGAATCTCACAAAAGAATCAGAAGAAACATGACAGATGAGTGAATTGCAAGTGCTTTCTTAGAAAATAATGTTGGAAAGTTTATAGAAAGATTTGAACACAAAGCTTGGCATTCTATTACAAGATCATAGCTCGTATCTGCCAGTCTTTTCAGTCTACAGCCTAATATATAGAAACACAATTCTACAACCCCATTTCCCAACCGACATTACTTTTTCTTTAAAAATTCAACTGACATCAGTTAGTCAGGCAACTTCTATTGATGCCACGGAATGAAGCCATCTTATCAGTAGGTGATCACTCATTTTTTTTTTAAGCTGATCACTGATTTATCCACACACTTAAATAACCCCTACCGATTGTTACACAAGCCATGATCCATTAGTTCAAATTAAACGCATCTTCTTCCTGAAATAAGAACTCCACAAGTATGACAAACACTATGGCAACTGAAGAAATACCAATTTGCATCCCATCTAACCCGTAATCCAGCAAAAATAATAACTTTATGGAAAAATACCTGGAAGGGTATGCTTTGAAGCAAATATTAGCAAACAGGACACAAGTTTTATCTACTTAAAGTTAAGGGCTTCAATCGTGAAAATGTGCTATGAACACGTCAAAATTTCAATGTAAACTCAACCACTGAAACTGAAAACAATACAAATAAGTCAAGAAATAGTACGAGTCTATTTAAAAAGGGTAAAAGCTGTTAAATTCAGTTTAGCTTACCCCAGAGAACAAATGGGTACTAACGGGACAAACCCGATCGACCAAGCAATGTTCAAACTGCCCTAAGGCAGCATTAACGGAATGCTCCGCCGTCCAGCCGGTCCCATCAGACACCATGTAAATTGACTTCCCACCTGCCGTTACTTCCGTTTCATCCGTTCCGCTGACCCCACCACTCTCTTCACCCGACTCACTTTCCCAATTAATGGAATTAGAACTATTGTTACTGTCAGTACGAACTAGAGAACCGGCGGTGCTGGTAATTTTCTGAACCCGGCGGTCTAGTTTCCGGCCAGAACGGACTGCGCGAGCACGGGACCACCGGTTTAGTTGCGGGCTACTTCTGATTTTTCGGGAAGGTTGGTCGGATGGAGATGCAGGTTCAGACTTGGACTTCGGTTCGGAGACGGACGAGGCTGTCGTCGTCGTCGTAGTGAGGTTTGAGAAGCTTAGGGTTGTAGAAGAAATCATTTTTGCTTGATTCTTTAGATATTTTTGTGAATTTGGATAACGGCGCTTTTGATTTCGGAATTGGATATTGAACCCAGTGACACGTGGACGTCGCCTCGTTGTGTTGAGTGGAGCAGTAGACTAGGAAGAATGGTCAAGTGAATTTTGTCACGGCTCAATGAGTTCCTGGCAAAAGCCGCAAACCTCGTGAAAACATTTCTTAATTACTTTTTTACTTGACAAACATCAAAATTGTTGCAGTATATTTATTTATAAAAAAATTTTAAAAAATAGCAATTCAAACAAAGCATTACTCTTTCATCAATAAAATTAGAAAAAAGTGTTTTCAAGGTACAAAAAGGTCATTTTCTTCATCTTTAAAGTATTTTGGATGATTGTTACATCTTTCATAAATTATTCAATATTTTGTAAATTTTTAATTAATGTTGTCTAAATTGCAAAATAAAATCAGGTAAAGGATCTTTCAACCCTATTAAAAACTTGTAATTTTTCATTAAAGAACCGCATCAGACTAATTTTCAAATGTTAAAGAACTATAAATTAGTCTGTCATAACAATTAAGAGACGAGAACAAAAGGACAACTTTGGAATGAAATTATTTTTACTCTCTCAAAATTAGTTTTAAATCATATATTTTGAATTGGGTTCAAAATATTACATAAAAATTGAAAATAGGAGAGGTAAGTGATATTTTACGAATCTCCAACAATTTTTTTTTTCATTTAAACCAGCCAAGATATTTCAATTAGATGCCAATGCAACCAGACAATGACGGAGCCAAGGGGGGTGTAGACACCAAATTTATCTTCATTTATCATTTATTTATTTTTATTGATATTTATCCAGGTTTTACTTATTAATCTAATGGTTTTGTTTTTAGACATTTTTATTTTATTTATTTATATTTATTTATTATTTCATTTTATTTATTATTCTTACTTTTATAGATTAAATGATGATTATTAAATGATTTTTGTTCATTAGTCTCTTAATTTTATTAGAATTTGTCGAAAAAAAAAAAGAAAAAAGAAATTTGTTCACACAAAAAATATATATATATACCTTAATGTTGTGAAACTAATAAAATAAACTCCCAAAAGTAGGGATTAGAATAATAGAGTGAGAATAAGAGAGAGATAGAATTATATTTTACTGATCAAAGTACTTCCAGGTTTCAAGGTTACAAAAGAAGTAAGATTCAACCCTATAAATAGGTGATCCAAGATAAAAGGTACATGAACCCGATTAAGTACTAATACATGAATTTAGTACTTCAAGTACATCCATAAATGAGTTCATCCAATGTACCAATGAATCTAGGAAGAATACATGTGTCTATCAACTGGAGAATACAAACGGACATCTTCATCTTGTAATCCTTCTTGAGAATATCAACGGACATCCACATCTTATCATTATTTCATAACACTCCCCCTTGGATGTCCATTACACAAAGAATATGCCTCGTTAAAACCTTACTAGGGAAAAACCCAGTGGGACAAAAATCCTAGTGAAGGAAAAAGAGTACACTATTCTTGTGCAATAAATTCTCCCCCTGATGCAAACATTATATGAGATCTTTTGGCCGACGCATACCAATATTCTTCACCAGTTTTCGAAACGTAGCAGTCGGCAGAGCCTTAGTAAACAATTCTGCCAAATTATTATCCGATCGGATTTGTAGCACATCAATTTCACCATTCTTTTGCAAATCATGAGTAAAGAAGAATTTCGGTGAAATGTGTTTCGTCCTATCTCCCTTAATATATCCTCCTTTTAATTGAGCTATACAAGCTGCATTATCTTCATATAAAATAGTTGGAGGATTTTTCTTCTCGGAGGATAACCCACAACTCTTCCGGATGTAGTGGGTCATTGATCTTAGCCAAATGCATTCTCGACTGGCTTCATGAATTGCTATTATTTCAGCATGATTTGATGAAATGGCAGTTAAGGATTGTTTTGTAGAACGCCAAGAAATGGCTGTTCCGCCACAAGTAAAGAGATAGCCAGTTTGAGATCGTGCTTTATGTGGGTCAGACAAATACCCAGCATCAGCATATCCAAGCAACTCAGGCTTAGATTTTTTTTGAATAAAACAAACCAAGATCAATTATTCCTTGGAGATAGCGAAAAATGTGTTTAATACCATTCCAATGTCGTTTTGTAGGCGAGGAACTAAATCTTGCTAATAAATTCACAGCAAATGATATATCTGGCCTTGTACAATTAGCAAGATACATGAGCGCACCAATTGCACTGAGATATGGTACTTCAGGACAAAGTATCTCTTCATGTTCCTCTTGTGGCCCAAAGGGATCCTTATAAGGATCCAATGATCTGACGACCATTGGGGTACTTAATGTATGTGCTTTATCCATACGGAACCGCTTTAATACCTTCTGGGTATAAGCAGTTTGGTGAACAAAAATTTCACCTTTTAAATGCTCAATTTGTAAACCAAGACAGAATTTTGTCTTTCCAAAATCTTTGATCTCAAATTCTTTCTTCAAATATTCGACAGCTTTTTGGATCTCTTCAAGAGTTCCAATCAAATTGAGATCATCAACATATATCGCAATAATCACAAAATTTGATCCATTTTTCTTGATAAAAACACATGGACATATTGGGTCATTGGTATAACCTTCTTTAGTTAAACATTCATTGAGACGGTTATACCACATACGTCCAGATTGCTTGAGCCCATACAAAGACTTTTATATTCTAATAGAATACACATCTCTAGGATTTGATTTACATGCTTCAGGCATGTTGAATCCTTCAGGGATTCTCATGTAAATATTATTTTCAAGATTCCCATACAAATAAGCAGTGACAACATCCATTAGACGCATATCAAGTTTTTCATGCACTGCAATACTCACAAGATATCTAAATGTGATCGTATCCACTACAGGTGAATACGTTTCATCAAATCCAGATCTTTGAAAATTCTTGGGCTACCAATACTTATTTATATTTAACTGGCTCTACACTTTCAGGTGTTTGGACTACAGGTCCAAAAACTTTTCTTTTAGCCAGTGAATCTAATTCAGATTGTATCGGCCTTTTCATTTTGGCCAATCATTTCTATGCCGACATTCATCAACCGATCTAAATTCATGATCCTCATTAACTTCTATAATATCAAGTGCTACATATCATTAGGCTCCAATTAAATTTTCTATAATTCATTCTCTTCAGGAGTTGGCTCTTCGGGAGCGACCTCTTCAGGAGGTTAAATTTTGTCATGACAATTATTTAATCTCCGAAAATATTTGAAATCAATGTATACCTTATATAGGTAGGCCGGCCTTTATTTGTAGCATTTGTACATGTCCTTCAGGGACATCAATTTTAACAAGAGAATTTCCTGCAAGAATAGTTGATTTAATGACTCTTCTGGGTCGATAAATATAATTTTCTTCAAATGAAGAATTTCTTGAACTTCTAGTTCATTTTTTTTTTGTATGAGGATCGAGGAAATCCAATTGTTCAGATGATTTCCTTTCGGTTGATCTTTTCCTCCCCCTAATGTCGGGATAGATCACTCATTAGTAGATCATTCATCAATATTTTACGATATTTAATCGTAAAAGGTGATGCATATCCGACATCAATTTTCTTTGGAGCCATGTATAATATAAAGGGGGTATGTATAAATACTTGTCGACATTCAAATATTCTCACTTTTGCCAAATCATATATTCATGGGAATCAATAAACTTCTGGTGTACGACAGGTGATGATTATAAATCAAGTGAGAATGAAGATAACTATATCGATAACCATTACACACTCGAATGATTATTATGATATAATTAACCTTTATTTCACTTGATTTCTAAACATGATCTCTACTATTGACTCATAGAATGTCTCAATTTGATATCCATCTCGACGGATATCTTTAATAAATTTTTTCGAGACTTGGGAGAGAGTAGTGCAATATTTATGACAATTTTAGTTCCTTCAGGGAAACATAGAGTGGTTCTTCCGGAGCCCTTAATTAATTTTGCACTACCACTAATGGTATTAACATTTGTCTCTCTCATCTCCAAAGAAGAAAAATATCTTTTATTTTTCAATATAGTGTGCATAAAAGCACTACTAATGAGACAAATGTTATCATCACCATTATTTGATCCCAAACATTTGGCATTCATTTCTTCTTCAGGAAGAAAATAAATGAAACTAAATATTGATAAAAGATACGAGAATAGACATTAGCAAAGTAAATTGATAAAGCTAACAACATATCAAACAACATACTAAAGTAATTGACAATCCTGCAAGACTAACAACATATCAAACATCTAGATAAATATTAAATATATGATCATTTTGCATCTTCAGGATGCTCAAAGAAATCGACAATATCCAGGTGTGTCATGTCAGCATCATCATTATCATAAGCATCCTTTTGGTCGATAAAATTTGTCTCGACATCTTTGTCCTTCTTTTTCAATGATGCTTGATAGAGGTCAACAAGATGTTCAGCCGTACGACAGGTACGGGACCAGTGACCTTCCATACTACATCGGTAGCATTTTTCTTCATAAACTTTCTTTTCTCCTTCTTTCGGATCGTAGTCATTTTCTCTCTCTTGAGAAATATTTTGTTGCTTGCCACGGTGATAATTTTCACGGGGCATAAATCTACTACGATCACGTCCACGGCTACGGCCACGTCCTCTTCCACGGGCACCTCTACGGCCAGGTCCACGACCTCGACCAGAATTTTGAAATTGGGTTCCATACGCTTCAGGGAATGGACTTGCACCAGTTGGTCGGGACTCATGATTGTTCAGCAATAATTCATTATTTTGTTCAGCCAATAGAAGACATGCAATAAGTTCAGAATACTTCTTAAATCCTTTCTCTCTATATTGCTGCTGCAGGAGCATATTAGAGATATGAAAAGTAGAGAATGTCTTCTCTAATCTAACATATTTTCATCAGTGACTTTTTCGCCACACAATGATAATTGAGAAGTAATTCTGAACATGGCTGAATTACATTCGTTGACAGATTTGAAATCTTGTAGTTGTAAGTGAAGCCAATCATATCGGGCTTTTGGAAGAACGACCAAGTGGTCGAATCTTTCTTTCAAATCTTGCCAAAGGACAAGAGGATCTTTGACAGTAAGATACTCTACTTTTAATCCTTCATCTAAATGACGACGAAAGAAAATCATGGCCTTAGCACGGTCTTGGTTTGAGGCATCATTCTCATCAACAATAGTATTACCAAGACCCATTGCCTCAAGATGAATTTCAACATCTAAAACCCACGATAAATAATTTTTTCCAGAAATATCAAGAGGTATGAACTCTTGTTTTGTGAGATTAGCCATAAGACTATACAATAGATTCGTAGGAAAGAATTTTACCTTGATAAGTAGCCAAAAGTTATTCGGGCAGAATCTTGACACGTCTCGTGCTTCACTTTTGCTTCGTGCTTTTCCTTCACTCAAAGTAGAGACTCGTGCTCTTCCTTAGCTCAAGGTAAAGACTCGTGCTGATAACGTGTTGTGAAACTAATAAAATAAACTCCCAAAAGTTGGGATTAGAATAATAGAGTGAGAATAAGAGAGAGATAGAATTATATTTTACTGATCAAAGTACTTCCAGGTTTCAAGGTTACAAAAGAAGTAGGATTCACCCCTATAAATAGGTGATCCAAGATAAAAGGTACATGAACCCGATTAAGTACTAATACATGAATTTAGTACTTCAAGTACATCCATAAATGAGTTCATCCAATGTACCAATGAATCTAGGAAGAATACATGTGTCTATCAACTGAAGAATACAAACGGACATATTCATCTTGTAATCCTTCTTGAGAATATCAACGGACATCCACATCTTATCATTATTTCATAACACTTAATTTTTTAGATTCAATTATAGGATTTTGTTGCAATTACAAGTTAACATTGTTTGTTCACTTAAATTAAATGTTAGTTCATAAAAAAAAAAAAAAAAAAAAACTCACGCGCGCGTGCTAGGCACACTCGCTGCTTCTCCGTGATCTCATATTAGCAGAAAATAAAGTCGCAAGTTTGCAGCCGCATTTTTTCAGCTATTTTCCTTATTTTTTTAGCTCCCTTCGATCATGTTAGTACTGTTACACCTGGCTTTCATCGACAAGCCAAGAAAACAATTTAGAAGTTGAGGCCAATCCGATGGCTGAGAGAGAAACGGTGACCTGAAGCTGTTTATGAACCATCAAGATGAGGTTTTAGGGTGAGAGTCTGATATAAAAAGGGAGCGAAGGGTTTAGAGATTGGAGAGGAAGGATTGCCGGCTGCATAAGAGAAAAAAACAGAGAGACCGAAAGAACCAGAGAACTGAGAGAAAAGTGAGAGAAACCGAGAGAAAGGTGACGGAGAGTGTGAGAGAAACAGAAGCTGGGGTTCTGGGAAATTGAGAACGAAAAGGAAAATCATGAGGCAAGGGAGAAGGTAGATCAAAGGTTTCATTATCTTCTGGAGCTGTTCAAACGAAGTTTCTTTCCTATTCCATTTCTCTGTTGGAGGATACCCCACATCAGGGTCAGAATCGCAACGCAAAGGTAAACTCTTTTTCCCTTAGCTAGGTTACAAATGTGTCCAGATCTTTGGCTTTCGTTTGTCATGCTACTGAGGAGTCGAAAAATGAGTTCTTGCTGATGCATACTCCATTACTTGGTCCCCTTGTAGACGATATGGATAGCTTGTAGTGATTCCCTTGCATTTTGCTTATAAAGATGCTTCCTTTCTTTTCTGTTTTCATTTTTATTCTGGTTGTCTGATGGTTCTTCGCTGGTGGTTTTATCTAAAATTTATTTGCTCTTCCTAAAAGCAAAGAACGGGCTTGATGTTTTGGTACATGGCTGCAAAAAAAAAAAAAAATGAATGAACAATATTTACATGGGTCTGTTTCAAATAATCTTTCGGTTCTGCTTTGTTTCATGGAGTAGCAGTAGTGATTCATACAGAAACATGGAATCCATGCCATTTTGATGATTTGTTGTGTCTAAGGAAATGTCCATTCCTAGTGTTAGAAAAATAAAGTTTTGTTGGATTTTGTTCGTGAAAACTGCGTTTTGTTTGGTTGGAGTTAAGTGATTCAAAGCTGCTGCAACAAATTCAAAGCCCTCGGCTTGTTGCAGCAGCGTGGACGGACCTTGCTTCCTTCCTTTGTTTGTTAAAGTTTTTGCTTGGGTTGGTATGTGGTGTGCATCTTTGGACGAGTTTCCCTCCTTGTGTTTCTGTTGCATTTCTGTATTCATTCGCGTAAGTTGGAGCTGCGAACTTGCAACAGAAAAAATTGCAGCAGAGCATAGGTTGCCGCACCTACTTTGCTGTCTGCCTCTTCCGTGATCATTCACCAGGCTTTAGCCCCTTCTAATTTTGTTAGTTAGTCTCGTGTGGGAAGGGGGCAGTGGAAGATTGATTTGAGTTTGCATGTTTGGGTCCTTAAAACATTTGAATCATGTTCGGGTACTTGCTGAAAAGTGAATTTCAGGTTGCCAAACCATTTTACTCGAGTGTTTTGTCCAGAATTTTTGCATCAGTTCCTTTTATGCTTCTTGCTTGTTCGGATGTTGAAAGTTATGTGTCTTGTTGTTTAGTTTAAAATTATGATTTTGCTTGAAAAATTTCCGAGCAAAGCTATGTGTTTGGGTCCGAAATATGAAAAATCTTCGAGCAAAGCTGTTTGAGCAACAAGTTTCACTCTCGGTTGCAGAAGCTGGTTTCGTAGTTGTTACTTTTCATGAAATCCTTCCATGAATTGCATCTTTTAAGGAGTGTTAGCCATGTTTGGTTGGAATTAACTCAAAAGTGCTGTGCGAAATTGCCTGCCGAAAGCTTGTTTGATTGCAGAAAGTTTTCATTAGTAATGGTGCGTTGTAGAGAGTGTTTTCGGTAGTTGCATGAAGTTTGCATGGAAAGATGCTTCAAAAATTACACTTTAGCCCCCAAGTCTCTCTTTGTTTCACCATGACCCAACCAATTGAATAATTTCATCAATTTGATCCTTCGCAGCTTTAATTTTGCAACTTCATTGCTTGTTTGCTTCAATTAATTACCATATTTTGTTTAATTGCACTTAATTCATGATTTTAAGAGCTTTATGACCAAGTGAGTTTGTGTTTTGCATATTTTCTTTAACGTTCTCAATTAAATTGGTATCCTGACCTTTTTATTTGTTTTGGAGGGTAAATTAGTAATTTCACTTCGTTAGGGCATCGATTCAAGGGAGGTACACTCTATCCCTTATTTTGGCCTTATTTGACCCTATATGAGCTTATATGACTATATGTGTGCAATTGCATGCCTTTTGAATGTTTTTTTATTTACTTATTTATTTTTCGCTTTATTTGCTTAATTTCGTATATTTATTTAAGTTTCTTTTTGATCATTTGGGAAGGCACTGGAATGCCACAATTGTAATAGTTAGATTTATTTTAATTATTTATTTCATTCCGTTTCCCCTTTTAGATTGTAGTAGGCATTTCCCCCCTAAAAATGTAATAATTAGGGCCTTAGTTGCCTTGTATGTTTTGCATGCTTAGGTGCTATGTGTTTAATCGCTTTCTTAGGTTTTGGCATCTAGATATGCATGCTTATGTGTTAGGTGAATTACGTGCTCACATGTCTACTTGCTTTAATTGTGCACATTACCTATATATGTGTATGATGGATGCAAATGCACGTAACCGTGGCTAGTCCAATGCTGGTCATGGTTGTTCCCTCGAGCTCTTGCAAGTCCAATGCTTGCGAGAGAGCGTAGATGTGGGCTAGTCCAACGCTAGACCCTTAGGAGCCCTTCGCGCGTTAGATCATGATTGCATGATAAAATCACTTCATTCCATGCATATCTTTCACTTTCTAGGGCCTTTTTATCATTTTGTATGATACTCCCCTTATACGTATCTCCCTTATCCCTAAAATATCCCTTACCCCTATGTATATATAACATTTAGATTTGCATCTCATTTAGGAAATTAGGGGGTAGATTAGTGCATTTTTTGCCTGATTAGACTAGAGATAACCCCTTGGGTAAGGGAAACGAGCAAGTATGGCTACACATAGCCTTAGCACGCTAGTTTTTCCTTCTAACCAAAAGGCAAATTAAAAGTCACGACTTAAGATCTCCCCGTACCCATCTTGCTTGCATTCCTCTAGGGTTCATGCATTTCATTTACCCTCTATCATTTCACACAACTCTTATTTTGTACATTTTCGCTCTACCACTCGCACTTTATATACTATCACTTGCACACATGCACTTTATGCTATCACACATACATTTCACACTATCACTTTACATACCTCACATTGCACACTCATTTGCACACTCCCACTTATACACCATTATCTTTTATTACTTTTTTTCACTTCACACGAGCTCATGTTTTCACATTACATACATTCATTCCACTCATTTTTACGTCACTAGCATTATTCGTGATCTCTCCAAAGAGTCATTATTGGGCATCACAACTAATGTGATTGGCACCACTCAAGCTTTGAAGAGAAATTTTGCCCCCCCCGATACCCTCCTAGGTCTAGGGTTTGCATTCATATAGTATATCTAAATGTGATAAATCTCTTGGTTAAAAAATAAGAAAATTCTTGACTAAATCACGCAACTAGCCTTGGCTAGGTCGAAGGGGTGCCTTGAATTTTTATCATTGCCTTCCCCTTCGTCAAATGTGACTCCCGAACCTTTTTCTTTGATTTACGTAGACTAGGAGTCGTTTAAAAGGGGTTTTTCTACCTTTTCCTTTAAAAAATTCATTTTTAGGTGACTTGGTACACCTTAACTCTATACCAAGTGGCGACTTGATAGGGATATAATTATGCATTTTATTTGTGGTTATTTGGTCTTAATTTTGGCAGTTTAGTATACAAAGTATTGGATTTCTGCTCATAATTAGTATTTGTGTTAATTACAGGCAATTAGTGTTGAAAGTGACGAAAGGGAGACAAAATCCAGAAGACTCTTGCCTCTAAGGCGTGCCCACGCTAGACAATGCAGAGTTGCGTGAA
This sequence comes from Coffea arabica, assembly GCF_036785885.1. NCBI lineage: Eukaryota > Viridiplantae > Streptophyta > Magnoliopsida > Gentianales > Rubiaceae > Coffea > Coffea arabica. The sequence goes on along the minus strand of NC_092313.1, from coordinate 10,018,191 downwards.
AAAGCCGGATTGGGGGTCCTATTCCTGGGGCCACCGCCTTTCCTTGGAGCCATACTTTAAAACTTACGTGGGATTAGGAAATAGAATGGGAAGAAGACTTTTTGGCAACACTTCAATAAGGGAAATAAGAAGAAGAACTTGGGAATTCTTTTCCAACACAAATTCCACTTGGGAAAGCACGTGGGTGGCGGCGCAAGAATAAAAGAAGAAAACAGCAATAGACTAGGGATCATGTTCGTCTTGGACTTTTCTTCTCTCGGCTTTTGCTTTATCATTGTTAGTCGCTTAGCGGCCGGATTGTTTTTCACTTCGTCTTGGGTTCAGCAAAAACATCATGAAAACTATGAATTGCTTCGTCGTTGTCGTTATGTGGCAAGGCTGAATCTTTTATCTAGTTGAGGAATAAATCAAGGATTGGAGCACCATAACTGTGAGATCGTTTTAATTGTTTTATTTTTAATTTATATGTTCATGGGTATTTGATTATTCTCTATTTTTCCCTGAGTTATTATTGTTTAGATTTATTGGATAATTAGGCCTGTTATTCGATTGTCTAAATAATTGATAGCCAATTAGGATGTTGGCGCGTCGCCTTTAAGCATCTTGATTAGTGGCAAACGAGACAATTTCACCGCCTCGCAAGCGGTTTAATTTGGATCGTAGGGATAATTAATCTAGCCTAAATAAACCCGCATGTGTGTTTATCATCTAGAATTGGGTCTTTCTAATTCCTAATGCTGTGGCTACATTAAATCCTGTGAGCATTCCTGGGGTTGTCTAATCACAAGAAGGTAGTTTATAAGCGTCTCTTGACTACCATAAAATTAAGGAAAGATTGGTGGTTGGGCGCGTCGCTTGACCACTATAACCAGTTTATTCGTGAGTATATGAATTGTCCCTTGTATCTGTGATCAGTTGTGTGCTTCGGTGCCAAGATTAATTCCTTGACTAGGTTGTTTTAATTAATTGTTATTTGTGTAATTTGGTTCCTGCTATCTTATTCAACTTTAAATTTCAGTTTTTATTCCTTTTAAATTAGTTTGTACTACTGCTAAAATCCCCCCCATTTTCCTGTGTGATTTGCCTATCTGTTCCCTGAGGAGACGACCCTACTCACCACTATACTCATTCAGTTTTGGTAGTAGGTCTAATATAAATTTTATTTTTGGTGGTTTGACACCCACCACGACTCCGATTTTTATTTCGAAAACCCTTTTTAAACCATATTTTTGGGTCAAATCGTCGCATTTTCAAGTCCCATTTAGACCCATATTTTTCTTCATTCTCTTTGTAAATCAAATTCATTTTTCGAATGAAGAATTCACTTTTTAAACCATTTATTTATTTTATTTATAATTCTTATAAAAAATGGGGCGCGATAGGGGGGTTGAGGATAGTGCTGTTAATCGAACCGAGTATCTGAACGCCGAGCTCGACTCGTGACGAATTCGAGCCAGGCTCGAGCTCGCTCAACCGTGTGGACAAGCCATGATATGCACTCGAACTTGACTCGAAAAATAAAAATGTGGCTCGAACTCGAGCTCGACTCGTTTATCACAAACGAGCCAGGCTCGGAAGAGCTCGAGCTCGAAATATCTGTCCGAGCTCGAGGCTCGATTTTGAGGCTCGAGGCTCGATTTCGAAATATTTGTCCAGCAATCAGTTATTACGAAGTCCTGCTCCAGCATAGTTCCATTTAATAGATCCAAAAATTTGTCCAGAGTTAGGCTATCCAAAATCAACAAAAATTACTAGGATTGGCAACCAATGCCATTCTCATTCAAGAATATATAAACTCTAACCACATTTCATCCGAGACAACATATAAGACCATAACATCCATACAACACAAACTCTAGGAATAAAAGTCAACAAATACACAAACTACAGCCTAATTCCATACGAGACAACATCCATAAGAGCCAATATATCACAACAGGTTTTGTCCAGCTAAATAAACACACAAACTACAGCCAAACAAACTGCTACATAGCTAAAAAATTGTCCAACTTCAAAAATCACAAGAAAAAGTACAGCAACCCCTTCAGAAATCACAATAAAAAGTACATTTCACAAGTCCAGCTTTACAAATCACAAGAAACAGCATCACATATTCTAGAAAATAGCCTTCAAATGTCCGGAAGATCAATTTCTTCAATTGTAGATGATTCGGGAACATCGAGTGGTTCCTACAAAACGAAAACAAGAAAGTTACAACTCCTAACAAGATAAAATGAGCTGCCAAAATAAACAACTAGTAGAAGATATATTTTACTTACACGAGACTTGTTTTTTAACCCATGAAGATTGCGGATCCAATCATTCCCACAAAGTAGCATTTGCACCGTTTCAACAGACATAGAAGCACGCCTATCATCGATTATTCTACCACCAGCACTGAAAGTAGATTCAGACGCCACAGTTGTAACTGGAATAGCGAGTACATCACTTGCCAATCTTGACAATATAGGAAATCTCCACCTTTCCCCTTTCTACCAACCCAGGACATCAAGATTTGTATTTGCATCACAAACATACCTGCCCTCTTCCAAATAGATATCTAAATCTGATTTTTCAGGAGGAGCCTTGTCAATTTCACTAACAATCATCTGAAATTTTTCTTTCCCAGTTAGAACATTAACTCCAAGTTTTTTAGCAGCCCCTTGGGTAGATTTACTTGAAATTTCTGCATGTTTTCGTTTTCCAGCTTCTCTTTGTGGTTCCTCACTATGAGATGAGATGTGAGCATCCACATATTCATTATAGAGGTCATAAAGAATGCATCTAATCTCATCAATGTACCTAGGGGCTGCATCTTCTCCATAAATAACTGAAAAAGTATGATTAACAAGGATCATTTTGTACCTCGGATCAAGAATAGCACCCAAAGACATCAAGTCATTGCTTTCACCCCAATACTTGTCAAATTTTTGTGCCATACTCTCAGCCATAAACCTAATATGATCAGAAAAATTGAGAGCTTTTTCATTTAATAGCTCTTTAATCCTATACAACTCTACAAGAAAAAGGTTAGCTGTTGGGTAATCCCAACCTCCATAATAGGACTTGTTGACAATCCTTGGTGTGAATGAAACAGAGGACTGTACATACCTATTATTTAAAAGGGAAAATATACTTGAGTCAAATCCATAAGGAACATATGCAGGAATATATGCAGTCAAGTCCATATGATATTTAATAACAATTTTCAGCTTGCTTTTCGCCATTTCTACAAATGCATTTATCCAAATTAGCAATAAAACCTGAAGCACCATTTATGCAACAAATAACAAACAATTTCAGCAGAAAAAAAAATCTTCTTAAGCAGTAAAAGTATTTATTTTCGAGGATCACTAAAAGTATTTCTAGAGCATTTGGTGACTAATTTTTGGTAACATAAATACTTTAGGTTTGATAATTTAAAAGCACTTTTTATTAGAAGTATTTGTATTAGAAGAGTTTCTTTATAACACATCAGCTCCAAATGGGATTTAAATTAACAGGAGTTCTTCCATTATCATTCTGCTACAACTGCTAAAAAGAGTGCACTGATCCTTCCAAGTACGCTTAATTTTGACCCAATATTTGTCAGCTCAACAGAACTAAGCTAGTCATGAACTTGTGCCATCCATAACTAGTAGTATTTTTTAACCAGGCTTTTGAACCATTTTTCACTATTTTTTTAAAAAATATTTCAATGTCATCCTAATTATGTAATATTAAAATAATTAAAAAATATTATATCATTGATCCAGTTGAACCATGAACAGAAAGCTTATTGATTCAAGTTTTATCCCGAGTTTGAAAACTGTGGATTGTAGATTGGGTGCAGTTGTCTCCATAATTAAAAAAAAAAAAGGATCTATTTCTAGGAAGCTGGTAATGTTGCTCAAAACTCAAAAGCATCTCTTCCTTCTTTCTCTCACAGGGAAGCAAAAAAAAAGAAGCTCTTGCTTCTCATTGCAACATACATATCCAGCCAAAGCAACTTTCTCAACAATTTACACTTCAGGTAAAGTGTACTAAACTTCAGGTGTAAGTATATTTTGGCCTAATTTCATCTTGGTAATAGCACGTTACCTTAAATTCAGTGTTGCCAACAATATAGTATTTAAAAATTGAATAAGCTTATACATAATCTGGTTATGATCTATGAAGTGATTTATGTGATATATTCAATTAAGTACATGTTGGCTACATGCTATTTATGCAGTTTATTATAGTACATGTTGGGATAATTTACCTATGAAAAGAGACAACACTTACCAGAAATCAACGATGGATTAGAGAAACCAGTCAAATTGGACTGGTTTTGGCCGTGGCAGTGGACCGGTTGTTAATGGAAGAAAACAGAGGTGCTGGCTGTGGGTTGCGGCTGTGGGCTGCGGTGGAGAGGCAGAGGTTGCTGTGGGTTGTGGCTGTAGGCTGCGGGTTGCGGCTGTGGGCTGCGGTGGAGAGGGAGGTTACTAGCTGTGGAGTGCGGCGGAGAGTGCGGGTGTGGGTTAGAACTTGGGAGGTTGCTGAAATAAAGTGATGCAATATCGAACCCTAGTCCAAATTTCTTCTCTTTGACTGCTAAAATGACAAAAATGCCCTTCTTTGTCTAGCTCAATCGAACTACTCGATAAAGAAGGGAATTCGAGCTTACTCGGCTCGATAACTAAACAAGTATTTTTCAAGTTCGAGCTCGACTCATTAATTGAATTTAACGAGCCGAACTCGAGCCTTATCGAGCCGAGTCTTAACGAGTTTTCGAGTTACTCGTTTGGCTTAACAGCTCTAATTGAGGGGGCCATGGCCCCCCCTAAGTTTTAAAAATTTTAATTCATATATGTATAAGATAAAGTTGCCTCCCTTAATTTTTTGTAATTTTAGTTTATATTATGAGAGTTAATATATACATATATATATATATCTGTGTGTGTGTATGAATTAGCCAACCTTGATTTAATTTTTTCTTCAAAAAAAGTTATTTATTTTTTATTGTGCTAATTATTTAACGTTCAAAAAATTAAACATATAATTTGATGATCCATAGTAAATTGACCCAATTTGATATATTATAATAAAAGACTCAATTTATAATTATCAATGGGCTAAACCAAAAATAATTACTTTATTGGTCCATATACAAATATACAACTTAGCCTAATTGATAAAAAATTTAAAATTAGTGATCTATCCTCTTGTTGACTCATATACAAATATACAAATAATTACTTGAAGGCTTGGTGAAGACAAGAAATTGAGTGATCTATCCTATTGTTGACAGATTGATTATAGAACGGACATTTTCAATTATGAATATAATCAAAACAAAGCTCCAAAATAAGATAAAAGATAATTTCTTGAATGACTGTCTAACAATGTACATAAAAAAAGGAAGTTGTTCAAAAATTTACCATTGATTCAATTATAGATGAATTTAGTTCTATGAAAGAACATAAAACTCAATTTACTTTTAAGAAAGGAGGTTGAAATATCAAGATATACTAACATAACTTTTATCTTTTATTAATTGAAAATAGTTATATTTATATTGCATAGTTATATTTTTATTTTTGCATAAGTGACATATTGGAGCATTTTCTCATAATGTACAATTTGGGTAGTTTGTGATGTTATAAGATATTTAATCAAAGGTTATTTCTTGTTCTAATTTTTGTTATGACTATGCTACATATTTATGAAGTAGACATACATTTCTAATTAAAATTAATATTTGATATTTTAAGATGTCATATATTTAAATAAATGAACATTATTTTGAACATAACATATTAAGATAATTTTGTTCAGAAAAATTTTGCCCCCCCTCCCAAGGAAAAAATCCTGACTCCATTCTATAATCTATAGAATGGATGTTTTCAATTATGAAGATAATCAAAATAAAACTTCAAATACAAGATAAAAGATAATTTCTTGAATGATTGCCTAACAATGTACATAAAAAAAGGAAGTTGTTCGAAAATTTAACATTGATTCAATTATACATTTTTTTTTCTTTTTAAAGGATCCTTTTATTTATTCCAAGTTAACGTGAGAGAGTTACAATAGATATAGAGAGTGAACTGAATGAGCCCTTCCCCCTAACCAATTATACATTAATTTACTTCTATGAAAGAACGTAAAACTCAATTTACTTTTAATAAAAGAGGATAAAATTTCAAAGTATGTTAACATAACTTTTATCTTTTTTTAATTGAAAATAGTTATATTTATATTGCATAGTTATATTTTTGTTTTTGCACAAGTGACATATTGGAGCATCTTCTCATAATGTGCAACTTAGGTGGTTTGTGATGTTATAAGATATTTAATCAAAGATTATTTCTTGTCTTAAATTTAGTTGTGACTATGTTATATATTTATTAAATAGACATACCTTTATAATTAAAATTAAAATTTAATATTTTAAGATGTCATATATTTAAATAAATGAAAACTATTTTGAACATAACATATTAACGTAATTTTGTTCGAAAAAATTTTGGCCCCCAAGAAAAAATCCTGACTCCGTCACTGCAACCAGAGGCAATGGTGGATCCACAATTACCAATTACCAAACACTAGCATGGATCCAGATTTATAAACTACATTATTGCCCGAGTCTCACATCCCCCATGCAATGGAATTTGGTAGTCTTGTTGAAACGTTCGTTATTATATTGTTATGTTTACCTTATTCGCCGTAGCCTTTTCAAGTTATGAACAATTGATACCGGCAATCCTGTCCCTGTTCAACAAGTAAAAGAACTTGTCTTAAGAGCAAGGCTAAGATTGTAAACTATGAATCCATCATTTTTTAAGTGTTAGTGCACAAAGTACGGGGAATTATTCTGGTGACAGTTAGGGCGGGGATCGATGTACTTATTTAACGTTATTTTGGATTAATCTCAATTTGTGAAACTAGTTTTCTTTTTTTTTTTTCTTGATTCTCATTTGGTATTGTGCGTAAATTCAAGATTTTTAATTAGACTTTGATGCATGCATGGTGATATAGCATAAGGAAATCAGGATACGTTTATAGGGACAACAAATTAGTACATACTACCTTTTTTCTTTCCTGGCTATAGAGCATTAATTACATGCACGAAGGATATATAATGAGCAAAACTTTGTACATTTAATAGAAGAAGGCAGGAAATTAATTCCACCTCATAACACCTCCCAAACAAGGCACATAATGAAGGACTTCTTACTCACTAATATCTTACCTCACACTTTGCATATTATAAGGATTTTTTCTTCTTTTTACTTTCTTTTCTTCTTGGGCTTTCTTGAGCAAGAAAAATATAGTACTCTATGACTGGATTGACTAGATTTGTAGTTACAATCATACGAGAAATCTAGTCAGACCTACTTTGTAACCGAACTTTTTGACGTCCTCTTGAACCTGATCTCTGTACTCCCTAAAGCTAAATTTTCTGTAAACTGAAGGATCCACGCAGCTCTTGATTGTAGTTTCATAGGACGGACACAAGAAAAATGCAATGGAATACCTCTCCTTTAGCATATTGGTCACAACCCTGTGTTCAACACTTTTATACACACCATTGCTCCATGCCTGCACCATCATATCAACATAACATATGTCAAAGATCCTGTACTGCAGCAATCAGAGTTTTTTTTCTTTTTTCACTTATCTATATATACACACACACACACACACCTGAAACAAATCTCCAATGTTGATGATTAAGGCTTCAGGATTGGGTTTAACAGAAATCCACTTGCCATCCTTCACTAATTGCAATCCTCCAATCTGATCTTGGTGCAGTACTGTGATGAAATCGCTATCGGTGTGAGGCATCAAGCCGTACACTCGAGGAGATATGGGACACGGTGGATATCGATTCATTCGAAGATAGCAGGTGCTTGGCAAACATGTTTGCCTGAAGAATGTCGACTTATGACCCATATTTTCTGCCAAAATCTCTGCTAGCTTATGTGCTAGCTCAGACATTGTTTTGGCAAATTTTTCCATTGTTGAGCTGAGGTGATTAATGATGCAAGGTGGAAATGAGAGAGATTAGAATTCATTAAATAAACAAGGCATATATATATATATATAGTAAATACATATATGCCGCAGGGGGAAGGGTATAATCCAGAATATGACTAGGCCAATAAATTTGTACATGATCATCATATTATATATGCAGGGGATGTTCAAAGATTTATTATCTTACTTTCCATTGCAATGTACCCAATATATATAAGAGTAGGGCAATCCGACAATTTAAAAGTTTAATAATAATCTGTGGAAAAATAAATAGGGAGGTCGCAAGCAATACTCCACAAGTAATCCCAAAAATAGCTGGTAAGTTTGGTGGGTAGTAATTAAAGATTGGTAGGTAGCAAGTTTCGAGGACAAACAGACGCTGGAAGAAAATTTTATGTTCCTGTACCTAGCGAGATCTTCCAGCACATTGCATGTGATGATTTATGACCTTTCACTACTTCTGTTTCCTGGCTGATAATATGACGATTTTTTTTTTTCTAGGGAGGAGAAAAGCAATTGTACAGTCAATGCATGAAAAGGCACGTCGAAGCATGAATGAATTGTACAGTCGAGAATGTAGTGAAGCTGTCTCAGATTTGGCCACAGGGAAATTTGCTTCATTTGGTTCTGTCTCACTCTCAGCGTGTGCTGCTACAAAGGGACATATTTACTCATATGCCCAACTTTGCCTTTGATCTTCAAAGCATCTAATTCAGAAGATGTTCTCTTTAGTCATCAATTTATCAGATATGTATGTATGTATGTTTTTCAAAAATTGCACATTTTTTTGTTGTCTTTAAAGATATAATAACGTAGGCTTATAAGGAGAAAAAAAAAACCAAAAAATTCAATGTCATTCCTTTTAATAGAGTATTATTTTTCGAATTCATTAATTGGGCTTTTAAAAAGAAAATATTAATAGCAAAAAAAAAAAAAAGGACATAAAAGTGATTAAAAAAAAAAGGTATCCCACTTGGGAAAGACCGTGGGAAAGTGTGGCGTGGAATGACATTAATACAGAGACCAATTAATCGGCAATCAGTAGAGACACGGGGAAAAGAGGTGAGTAGTACAATAATGTTGTGTGGTCTTCAGACAATAAGTGGAATCTCCTCAAGATTCCGATCCACCTATATAGCTGACAAGGGTTCGGCAAATAAATTTATGTTTTTCTTTTGGCGGCAAACATTTATCGATTAAACATAATAATTATGTAAATCTTTTCTTTTCTATTATTTTGGGCTAGAATTTAAGATTATGTGGGCTTGGTAGAGAATTTTGGCACATTTTATGTTTTAAGAATTACTCGTTTTTAGATTTTTTTTTTTTTTGAAAAAACAAATTAGTATACGAGTAAGAGTAGAAGTAAATATTATTGTAAAAATATTAAAAAAAAAGAAGAAAGAAAAAGAATAGCCTGTTCTAAAGAAAAGTTTTAGTTTTAGCTATTGAACATGCTTAAGATAGATGCCTCATATAATAGAATGAAAATATATTTTTCACAAGCAAAACCTTCGTTTGCTTTCCACTGCCGACAATCTTAAATTCTTAAGAATACCTAATAGTGAACTAATCTCCCTCTACAAGTACAAGCGTGACTAGGAACCAATCCTTTCTCCACCACTGTTTGGTGGGGGTCTAAGAATTCGACTTTCTTGCAAATGATTAATTATGAAAAGGCTAGCTCCATTCCTTTACTTTGTCAAAGTGACAATATAGCCCCCTCCAAATTTTTTTTTTTATTTTTTTGTGTTAAAATTAAGCATGGAAACACTACTTTTTTTTAAAAAAAAACTCTCAGATAAAACGTAAGCCTAACATCAATACTTCGCAAGCCTAACAACTTGATCTTTTCTTCTGTAAAATTACATGCAGAAATCGGTTTCTCACTTAAGATCATCAAAACTACATTCACACCTATTTTCTCCCAAGCAAATGTTGCACTTCGACCCTGTAATCCAAATATCCAATGATGGTTAGCCAGTTGGGACGCCTTTACCACTCACCAAAATCAAAATGAATGAAAGCATCACATCAACGACTGATGTTGTGGATGACTTGGTTGACAAACCAAAAGCTTATCAACCATAGAGTTGACAGCACGTAGCACATAGTTTTGATTCATACATTCTTTAAGAATAATTGCTTGCTTTCCCTAATTATCAGCCGCCTCATTTTTTTATTTTTCAAAATGAACATAATTGCATCACAGATAAGCCCTCCACAACAAATCGGGATACTGACGTTATAAGTATACTGTATCGATTTAATGTATGTGAGGTAAAAAAAATATTTAAAAAAGTACAAATATTTTTTAAAGAAAAAAGTTACAATCCAAACAAGTCGATCTAAAGATAAAATTAAAATGAGACTAAGAGATTAATTTATATTAGGATACTATCAAATGCCATCGATAACTCTGTAATGTCGTCTATGGTGTTGATATTTTTTCTTTGCAAGAAAGTAACAAGTAATACTTTGGGAGAGACTTTAACAAAAAAAAAAAAAAAGACAGCTCAACATTTTTAATTCACATCTTCTGCAAGTTTGGTTAACCACAGCATAAGACATGGATTTAGTTCCTCCCAAAATCAGGTAAAATAATAAAAGTCATATTCAATGAACTAATTATTGATTGACTTCTAGTAGTTATAAATAGACTTCTTTTTGTACTAAAATATCATGTGCCAAGTGGCGCTGAGTTGGCGGATAATACATTTCCACCGTTGATCCAATAAAATTAGTGGTGCCTGTCGCTCTACTCTTGTTTGTTGGGCCTGCAGCACTGCCATGTACTACCTGTAAATATTTTTGGGTACAAATGTACTACCCCAGAGTACTAATTGTGCTTCCAATACTTACTTCTAATAATTAAGACACTATTAACAGCCAGTTCTCTGCCAATACAGCTATGCTCCTCTTTGTACTACCAAAAATATGCACAAGATTTTAGCTTCAAAATCTAAATGTGTTTTAGGTGTATCACCGGTTGTATCTAGTCATAATATGTGTGTAAGCAAATTTCATAATAACAGAAAACATATATACCAAAAATTAATTGGAAACAAAAAAAAGAAGAAGAAGCACGAAAGTCATAAAATTAAGGGGTAAAATATTTACCTGAGACTATTGCGACCACCTAAACCTGAGATAGCATTGAGAGGTACGTGAAAAGCTTCCGACCAAGCCAACTGCTTCAGGCAAGTAGCTGAAGGCGTCCCCCAACGGTAACTGCCGGCCAAGAGGCCGAAACCACTTTCGTTCATCTTCTCATGAAATGGTTTCTTGAAAGCCTTGATTTGCTCTGATCTCATTTTGTCCAATATCTCACGAGAAATCCCATGATTCAATACTTGGAAGAAACCCCATTCTTGGGATGCTCTAGCTATATCCTTCTTGCACCTCTCCCTGGCAAGCTCGCCCGAGTTTAGCTGAGCAAGATCGATCAGCGGAAGCTCGCACTCTTGTACGATGAAAAGGTCGTAGTCGTTAGCATACTTGGGACCTGTATCTGGTGATTTGTTGAACAAGCTATTGTACTGCTCTTGGAATGGTGGATCGTGCGAACCTTCCATGATCCAAATGTTAGCGAAACTCTTCCTCGTTTGCTCCTTTTATGGAGAATATTTTAACCCTACAAAAGAAGTTTACCATGCTAAGGGTTGACGTGAGAACTCGACCAGGAGAGTAGATGATGCTATGTAAAAAGAAAGAAGGTGAAATAGTAGAGGGGGAAGAGGCCAGTTCAGCACATTAATTACAGGTTAAAAGGAAAAAAAAAAAAAAGTAATTTGGGAAATGCACAGCTCAAGATTAGCTTAGCCTAGGACAAGAATTTTTGTCGATTAGTGAGCTAAGGACCTAGTAGAAGACAGGAAGTACTGGATGACAAAACCATTTTTGCCATGTTTCTTCTTAGTTCGTCGTCGATGAAAACGTTAGCCACTCTATTGGCCATTTTTGGTTTGGAGACTTTGGGGACAAAGGTTGACGTATGTAGTTTCTGTGTTAAGGTGGAGGGGCGTCGACCGGGGATGTCTGCCCCTTTTGGATAAGATCCTTGTTCTTAAGTAGAACTGAGGGACAGGAGGCCCGAAGGTCCCAAAGCCTGAAACCCTATCTTAATCCGTACTAGATTTTGAAGTAGGAAAGCGGACGAGCAATTTGGCTATATGCTTATCCCAATAAGAGAAATGTAGTTTTAGTTTTCACTGTTTGGTACTTAGCTGCTATTTTGCTTATGTATAAATTCAATTTAATGTGCACATGATTACATATGACTAAATTTTTTCAATAATTAGGAAAAAAATTTCCTAAATCTGCTTTAAATTGAATACGTTGAGAACCAACTGGTAACTGCCAAGTACTAAATATTGAGAACTGAAACTGCATTTTTCCCTATCTCAAGTCTATGAATGGGTTTGATGGAAAACAAAGAGAAATTTTGATGATTATCTAAAGGTCGAGAGCCATAAAGATTTAAAGTAGTATTTACAAAAGGGTCACTTTTTCTCAAACGACATTGGGTAAGTTTTTATTTGGATTAAGGTGGATTTTCAATAACATCCTGCTAAATGGCAAGGTGACTTGCACAATAAGGCCAACATTGTCCTTTTCTACAAAGGCTGCCAGCCTCCCACCTCTCACCTGCATACGAGCACCCGATGATGGGTATCAAATCGGGTAACTCATAAGTCATAACTACTTGCCAATTCATATAATCACTTCTCCTTACTTGCCTGCAATTTGAATTTGCCAAATTGAAGCATCCGGAATACGACCCCATTTTTCACCTTTTCAGCCTATTTGTCTGGTTTGTAGGGATTAATTTGTTCCGATTCAGGCTCAACAATTAATTCTAGGTGTTCGCGTCTTAATTCCCAAGAAACATGCATCTTGAATTATTAGTGATTAACTTTAGCTTGAGCTCTAGCTACACCACGACAAGATTATGCGACCAAATTAAAGCGGCTAAATGAATCTTGTACAGATTAAGATTTTTTTTTTTTTAAAATTGTCTTGTTTGCATCTGCATTCTTTTTTTATTATTACTTAAATATGTGGTCTTATGAGGCAAAAGCCAAATGTTCTCTGTTTCACTAGGCTGCTGAATTCTCTCGTATTAATCCCACTTGGGCATGGGACATGCAGACATGGTGGTGCTTTCAGATCATGCTTTCTAATGGGACAAGAATTGAGTCATTCTAGGTCTAGGTAAAGTGAAAATTCTTAGGTAAAGGGCCAAAAGGGAAGAAGCATCGCCTTGAAACTTAGGATTCACAACTCCCCAAGAACTATGGCTTCCTTAGGTATTCGGAACTATCCGATGCCAGTTTATTGCTCTCGTGTTTTTGTGAACTTTAAGAACAGCAGACTTTGCATAGAGATACGAGGCACCTAATTCCCTGTTACAGTACTTGGATTGGCCAAAGAATTCCTTTTGGCCGAATGTAAAGAAAATAATAGTACCACATGTATTCTTGAAAAAGAAAGGCTACCCTAACATTCATTTATACGAAATTAAAAATACACAAAGAAACGAAAAGGTTGGTGGTCCATTGACCTAAGAGAACAGTCAGAACAACGACCAAGTTTTAACCTCTAAACAAGCCACACGAGCTTGTTTATTACTCAGTAGAAAAAGTGTACAGGAGCATAATATCTAGGAAATTTTTTATTTGCTATAATCTTAAGTTAACAGCATGTTAGATTAAAAAAAAAAAAGGTAAAATATTTGGATTTGAGTTAGTAGTGATCGGAGTTGAATTCACTCAAACCTTATTTTATAAAAAAATATATATATACTAAATACCTACATAGGTACTACCCCACATAAATTAGGTATTGCATGGTTGATGGTGATAAAAGCTCCAAAAAAAAGTACAATATGGTTCAACATCGTTAGCCTTACCCGGTTCATGTCTGAGGAGACTAGGCTAGGCTACTGCTTTCCAGTTCCCCCGAGGATCACTAGGCGTTGAGCTTTGCCCGACTGTATTGGTCCTGCATTTCAAGGGAGAAATTTAACTCAAAATAACTAGAAGACTTGAGAGACTAGTCTATATGTTGCCTGGTTGTTCCTTGCATGGCAAATGCAAAAAGAGGGCCTCCATTATTTTCTTGAAAGGCCAAAAGAAAAACGAAAAAAAATATGTATAGAAAGACTAAGATCCCTCAACAAATAAAGCTGTCGCTGGACTAGAATCAGACCAAAAATAAGAATAAGAGATACATGGAGGATAAAATTCATATGTAAAAATGACTAATGAGTTGTGACGTACGTGAGAGACGCCTCAAGAAGAGAACATGGGCATTTTGAGAAGTAGAAGTGGAGCTAGTGGGGGTACTTTCTTATGTCTAAGTGCACAGTCCAGAAAGATTGGAGGGTGGAGACTTTTATAGGGAAAATTGATGAGGAGGTCATTCATCAATCATTAATGGTGTTGAATTCAATTGACAAGATAAAATGGAGAATTTATGCTCATGAAAAGAACACGCGGCTAAGGATTCAATCAGAGAAAAAGAAAAGCAAAGAATTCCCCCCAATAAAACCCTTTTTTCTTTGGAAGACTTCAGAATCTATAAATAGTACCCCCATTAAAGAAAATTCAACATTTCTAGACATATCTAACTGCGAGATCAAACTGCCTTAATGAATTTCTCCAAAATATGAATGAGGCCACCAGAACTGAACAGTATACACACCATTTGGGCCACATTTCTGATGCAGTACCGTAGCGCAATGGAAGGGTGGTCTGCCGCCGAACACACATATTGGCTTTTTTAAATCGTTTAAGAAGTTGAATTGATATACTACATATTGTTGCTAAAAAGCTCTGTAGCTGAGAGTGAAAGATTGAGAGATGGAAGACATATCCAACACAGTTAATCAAGCCATCTACCATTTAATTGGTGCATATTTCTCCTGGTCCATAACAATATCACCATTGCAAGTGCTTTAAGCAGAATCCTACCTATATCATTTGGCTCTTATTCTTCCAAGTCTTCCTTCCTTTTAGGCCTCATCTCTCTCTCTCTCTCTCTCTCTCTCTCTGAAACAGGGGCACGTGATTATTTCCGGACCCAACTTTGAATTGGAAAGCATCTCAGTCCATGTCGGCATTCCGATCGCAAGTACTTCTATCATGGGGATTAGTGTACATCACAAGGGATATAGATTAATGCATTTATGTATCAATAAATCAATAGCTAGAAACAACCGACGTGACCCTTGATTTGAATAGCAAAAAGTTGTGTGATGAACCATGCATGTGGACATATATATATTTGCACAGATATTTGCAAAAAAAAAAAAAGAATCTATAGAGTTTTGACAAATCATTTTGCACTGTTTAGGATGGCTGGAGCTATCGAAGGCCCTAGGGACGACACCATACACAAAGCATCCTCCAGTAATATTCGATGTTACTTTGTTGGATTCAGTCAAGAGTTGTAAATATAAGACCATGAGAGTCTAGGGTGAATACTAACGTATAAATCTAAAGACATAATCGGTGGTTCATTAAAGCTGTAAAGAAGTCTAAAATAAAGATAGATTTTTTCTGGGCTAGAGTGCGTACACATATAAGCCAGAGAGAAACCACGCCGCCCACGGATGAATCCGCTACTTCAGCTTTTAGAATTAGTGCAGTAAGACGAGAAATTTGAGAGGATCACGTGCTTTGCTTACATGATCAAGGACCCATGCACCGATATGATATAGTTTTTGGTGCTATACTACCATACCCTTTCGGGCATCATTAATGTAAAGAATTCATGTATGTAATTTTATGTTCATTACAACACGTGCCATGCTGTGCTTCTGCTGGGATCGGGGCCTGAACGTTTAGATACTAACTGTATTGATGGTTGGACACTTGGAATGCAACATATCCTTTCAAAAGATGTCCCTGATTGAATTTCTAATGGGGTCTACTTCGCATTTAGAAACCAGCAAGCAAGTTCCAGAAATTGGAGCTTTATAGAAATATATACTGTAGTTATGTGATTTTTTATTTGACGTAAAAAAAAAAAGAAGGTAATTGAAAATTGTGTAAAGAAATATTTCAATGATTTTTCTTGAAAAACATGCAATCCAAACGAGACTAATTATGCCCCGGATAAATCTACTGCCTCATGTTCTTAGGGTTTCCATGGTCTTAAAGATTCACCTCTAGTTGTAATTAGCTATTTCACTATGTGACAATTGTTTGGAAGGGAGCTTTTGGTGACCAAGTGTATGGTCACTCGAGAAGCAAGATTTGACTCGAGCAGGCCAGAAATGTACAAATTTTATGACTATGCATGGGGTGTGTCAATTGAAAACCCAAGCTAGTTAGATGAGGTCGGGTATTGCGTGGGACTTGATAAACTGCAAAAGAAACTTCAAGATGACTAGGGTTTAATTCCATTACTCCAATGCTCAAGTCAAATTCGAGTAGTTGATAGTATGTATGAAATTCTTGTAGAGAACGTGCATGCTACCTACTTAGTAAGCAGTGGTGTTTTTAGTGACATTAAAATCTCAATACTGACATTATTGAACTAGCTTTTAGGAGAGAGTTGAATTAGATGATCAGGTAGAAAGAATTGTAAATAGAAGATTTTAAATTTAAGACCCCTATTTACACCAAAAAAAGAAGCTTACTGTTATCTTCTGGATAATGTAGAGCTCCTTTCTTGTTAGATTTGCTGATGCTTGTTGCCGTAGATAAAAAGCATGACACATTCTCATTGGCCCAGTCATGGATGGAACTAAGGGGGCTAGGAAGGTCCATCTTTCCTAAATATTAGGGTTTTTGCCCTTAGAAAATTAAAAACTTTTAAAAAAGCCTTTTTAAATTTTAATGACACATTCTCAATGACCCGGTCATGGGCGGAACTAGAAGGCGCTAGAAAGGTCCATATTTCCTAAATATTAGAAAATTAAAAATTTTTAAAAATTACCATTTTAAATTTTAAACTTTTGACTCCGCAAAAACTTGAACATATTTTCCACTATATATTTAGATTGAAATATGGTGAACTTTATCTCCTCGGAATAAATTTTTTAGTTCCGACCACTATGTTGCACAGTTGCCAAAGAAACTTCGATCTCTACGGCCAAGCAACTCTGTTCGATGAGAAAGATTTTGTGCTCATTATGTAGACACATCACGATTAAGTTTCATGAAAGAAATTTAGCATCCATTTGAATGCTGTTTTTTTTTAAAAAATAAAATTTTGTCTAAAATTTTACTCTAGTTTATTATAAAAAATTTTGTGTATTTAATTGTTTGGAAAATATTTATAAAATTTCGTCATTCATTACGCGCCATCCACCCTTGCCACCATACTCACAAGCAACTGTCACTATCTTCATCCCTTTATCTGCCATTCCTTCCTCTTTTTCTTCCCCCCACCACTGCCTCCCTTTCTTCTCCCCCCTCTTCCTCCCTCCCCTTCCCCCCTCAAAAAAATCTAATGCACCTATCACACCCTTCCCCACCACCACCTACCGCCCTCTCCCTCTTCTTCTCTCCCCCTCCTTTTCCTACAGCCCTCTTCCTCTTCTTCTCTCCCCCTCCTTTTCCTACAGCCCTCTTCCTCTTCTTCTCTCCCCCTCCTTTTCTCTCTCCCTTCCTCCTAGACCCCTCCCTTCCATTAGATTTGCTCTAGTTTGAGGAGGGGGGGGGAGGGGCAAGGGGAAAGGAGAGGAGAGGGGGTGGCGGGTGGTAATAGGAAAGGGAGGTATTGATAGTAGAAGTGGCGGCAAGAAGTGAAAGGAAGAGGGGGATTGTAGTAGAAGCAGAGATAGTTAGGGAGGATAGTAGTAGAAGAGGGAAATGAGTATATGTTTTTCGATATTTTGAGATATGTTTTTTATAAAACTTAGGGTGTTTTAATAAATTTCTGTAGTTAAAGTTGGGGAAAAAATGTTATCTAGTAAAAACATGCCTAGAAAAAGGGTGCCAAATGGATCCTTAGATTCGGGAGGGATGAGTTCACATTCCATATTTCAAGTACATTTACTACTGCCAAATATGACCGAGACATGATTAGGGGCATTATGTTAGAAAAATTGACAATTCATCTCTGGCCGAAATTGATGGGAGATTTAAGCTTGGTCGGTTGATGACAAACTTGACAATACCGGTTAGTTCTCTGGCCGAATATTATGGGGTTGATTAGGGGTTTAAATGACATGCACTTTTGTTTTACTTTCTCAGTACAAATTAACTTCTTTAAAAAAAAAAAAACACATTTCTTAGGTGGATGCCTCAAGTTTGAAATATCTTAGGTGGATGATCCTAAATAATTTCAATTAAGTCGAAATTCAGAAGAGAGATTTTAATTCTCTCAATTCAAGTCAAGGATCATATACATCTGTACAACACTTGACAGTTAACTTCCGAGTCAAAGCTGGAGTAGTGAGAAAAAAAAGGGTACAGGAGCAGTGAAGCATAAAACGCAACAACCGTGGACAATCCTAGTACCAACCATTTCTTCTTCTCTAGAATTCAAGAAATAAAATTCCAACATTCTCCGAAATATTAATGCTAGTTTTTATACATGCGATTTTCCCAGAGAAAATGGGAAATGGTTTTGACGATTCTTGGGACTGTTGATCTTGTGCCTAACGAGATCAGGATTGACGCGGGAAGGTAACCACAGTAGCCCACATGTCCCTTGGACTCTAGTAAATTTCCGTGAAGGAAGGAAACAAGAAAGAAAGGAAAAGAAAGGTTGATGGGAGCATTCCAATTTTTCTCAACACATAAGGGAGCAGCAGTGGCAGATTTTCTTTCTGATTTGATGAGTGTACCATTCTTTGCTTGTTTGATGTTTCCACGCTAAAAATTGGAGATATCATATATATATATATATATATATATATATATATATATATATATATATATAGATGATCTTTTGTACAAGGCGTCTAAATGTCTTTCACTATGACGATAGTGGCGTATAGGATATGGGGTTTTCCCCTTCTCAACAAATTTTCTATTTTTACCAAGAGAAAAGGGGTTAGAAGAACTTTTCTAAATTTCTCATTTAGGTAACTGAACTTTTTCAAGATTTTTATTCTTTTATATGAATGATTTCAACAATGATAAAAATATAACTGGAGTATATTTTTCTTTCGTATTAGGATGGCTTCAGAAATCTCAATAAAATTATCTTTCTTCGTACAATATAGGGTTAAATGCACTAGGCCCTCCTCAACTTTACCTTTAGTTATGCTTTTCTCCCTTGAACTCATTAACTAAGTACTTTGTTCCCCTATTTAATATTCTAAGGCAAAACTACCCTCACTATTTTATTTTATTTCTTTTTTTTGTTTATTCATTACCTTGTTTTTTCTTTTTCACCATTTTCTTTTATTTTTTTTTATTTTTTTACTATTTTTTCACTTCTCTCATGTCACTATTTTGTTTCACTTTCCTATTAGTATTACTATTTTTGTATGCTAATTATACTATTGTAAAATATCTTTTACTTAAAATTTCATTCTTCTTTTATTTATTTACACTATTAGAAATTTCAATAAAAACTGTATAGTGGCAAAAATTGATATATGCCTATTATAATTAAAATGTGTATATTACTAGCAATTTAACTATTTAAAAAGATATAAGCAAACTAGAACTTTTGATTTAAAAGTATATCCCAAAAAGTAAAGTAACTAATATTTTTATTTACTTTTTTAATATATAGTAGATTAACTAGTATATTATTACGATCTAAATTTGTTACTGTTATTATTAAAAATTATTTTATTCAAAACTCTAGATGTATTGATTTAAGTAATATATAAAATAGTTTATGTGTGTAGATAACATATAATTTGTTATAGTGTGGACTTTAAGATCATTATTACTTCTGATAATAAAAGGTAAAAAATAAAAATAAATAAGTTTAACAAGATTAAAATTAATATATAGAGAATAATAGCAAAGAGAATAAAGTAGTTTATTATATGAGAGAAGAGAGAAAATTTTAAAAATATAAAGAAAAGGGACAAGTAGAAAAAGGGTTAAAAAAAGGAAAAAAATAAAATAATATTAATATGAAAGGGGCATTTTTATCTTAAAATATAAAATAGGGGCACAAAACACCTATTTATTGAGTTGAGGAGAGTAAAGTGCCATTGAGGGTAAAATTCAAGAGAATTTAGTTCTATTAACCCTATAATATATGGTTTGATTACGTAAGCGTGGTTTTATGAGGTGCATGGCAAAAACTATACACAGCCAATCAATTCAGGATTTTTACTTTTAACTTTAGAAAGGGAGAAATGGAGAATGGAGATCATGAGAGTCTAATCCTCATTGTGAGATGAGGAACGAGGCTCTTTTATCACCAGAACCTTTTTGTTAACAAATTGGGCATTATAGATGATTAAATTAAACATTTTGCACCAATGATAATTATGTCAGGCTTTTAATATTATATATTTTGTTTAGATTGTGAGTCAATATAATTAAATTATTCCCGATGACACTGACAATTGATGAATTGAGCTTATGGGAGTCTTTTACTTTGTTTGCTGAACAGATGAATAATAAATCTTCAACTAACTATGGGTTTGCTGGTCGGATTCATACATGTCATGCATAATTTTATCAACTAATTGTGGTTTTCTACACGATGTACTTTGAAACTAGGACAAAGTGCGCAGTAGGTTACCAAAAATTTTAAAATTCTTATTTCACCAGCCAAAATATTTTTCATATCAAATTGCATATTGAACTTGATTTCGGTGAATTTGATTTTAATTTGATTTCAGTTAAAACCAATTTTAATTCCAATTCTGATTTGGATGTTCAATGTCAATTTTAATTGAACCCTTTTTTCTATGTATATAATACTCATATTGTGTATTTTTAGTTTTTTATGTCTTAAAATTTTTATGTCCTATGGTATAGTTTAAAATTTATATTGGATATATAATATATAATATAGGTACACATACATATATGTATAATATATATTATTATATATAATATATGTACGTGTGTATATGTATGTATGTATGTATGTATGTGTATATATACATATACACATTGGCTTTTAGTTATTAACTATTTCATCAATATGAATGATTATATTAATACCTCTTCAATAACTAAAAAACAAAAACTTACATAAAAAGTATTATACATCAAGTAATAGTAATGTCTAACACTTAACTGCTTATTACATAATATGTGCTTAATTCATACGTATATAAAAATACATGTGGATACATTGTTCTTTTTTAGAGTTTATGAATAATTACTTTATACATTAATTTATAAAATCATATGATGTAATTTTTAGATATTAACTGCAAACTCATCTTTGTGGTTTTATAACAAAGATTAAAATGGACAAAATTATTAATAAAATTTCAAATTTAATTTCAATTTTGTGAAAACAAATTCAATTTCGATCAAGGTCCGAAGTTGAGAGAGGTAAAAAACGATTTTGATTGATTTCATTTAACTAATTAACAAATAAATTGACCGATTCTCACCCTTACGAGAGTGCAATGTTTCTCAAGTGAGAAATCCATCGATGTTATGGTCATTAATATGAATTTAATCAATCCTAAAGAATTAGCTCTTTCCTTGATTCTTCAACGTACTAAAAAAAGTCCCAGATTTTAACGAATTGGATCCAAAAGAAAACCCTTAATTCTTGATAATCAAACTAGAATATGGGAAAGATGGATTAGGTGGTATGAGAGAAAATAGTGTAAATGTGAAGTTTTAGATTCGAGGCTTCCTACTTAAAAGATCACGATCAGGGCGTGGAAAGGACGAGGAATGTAAGAGTAAATACCTATCCAAAAAAAAAAAAAGAGATTCACTAAATTGGGCCTCAAAAGGTTTATGGTTTAATGTGAAATGTCTAAATTATCCATTCACATAAATGTGCTCGTCACGCGGGCTAACTTCCGTCTATTAACTGTGAGAATTATAAGCTAAAGTTAATACGTATAAGCTGAGGTTGGAAGGTTAAAATTGTGTAGAGAAGTGAAATATAAATAACATTAATATAAGCATAATAACTTTTATGTCTCAACTCGTGAACCTAATTATCCTCTTCTATATTTCTTGAATATTGTAACTTCTTACTCAACACGATCAATTCATATATATTGCACATTTACACTGAGTGCTAAGTCAACCAAAGTGTGTGGAACTTCTTTTTTATAAACTCCCAAGGAAGATTAGATGATCTAACTCTAACCACATAAGGGTTGTTACTTAATTCTTTCATCTACTCGCGAAATATTCCAGAGAAAAAGAGAATCCAAAAAAAAAGTGTAATGTACGAAATCAAAAAATTCAAGCAAGAGAATCTTCATCTATTCTTGTTCAGACGGGGAGGCATGGAGGGAAGAATCAGAGAAAGAACAATCATGACGGGGTGAATCAAAGCCTGGTCAATTCTTGTGCTTCCTGCATCAACTTGAAATTAAAAATCAAAACTATTGATTAAAGAAAGAAATACAGGGAAGAGTAGGGTATAGCAACAATCCGATCATGGTGGGCCTCATCAATTAATTAATTTGTGTGTATGGAAATACCACCATTATGCATTATGTTTCACTTTTCTGAATTGACAAAAATTGAATAAAATATTAAAGAAAGTAAAACAAAAAGTAAAATAAAATAATTAAACGTCCTGTGGCCTGTGGGGTGGCTGTGTTAAGGAATCAAGGCACCGCTTAGGGTTGCAGTGTTTTTGGTAAAAAAATACTTTTAGGTAATAAAAATACTTACGTTTGGCAGAACATCATCCCATAAAATTAAGAGCAGAGATCTTGGTGTTAAAAGCACTTTTATCAAACACTCAAATTTGGTGATTTTAGAGTAGCTTTTGTGATTTAAAAATAAAATATCAAATTTAATCATTTTATCCTATATTAGGAACCAAATAAAGAGATAAACACTTTTAAAAATTTTCAAATTACACATTATCCGATGCAATAAGTATTTATTGAATTATGTCTCTAAATAATATATTTAAAATCACTAAAGCAATTGATAAGTATTTTTTATTAAAATCTCAACTAAAATTTTTTTTTAATAAGTTACCGTAACCTAGAGGTGTCAAAATGGGTGACTTGGGCGGGTTTGAGTTAGGTAAAATGGGTAATGGGTATAAGTGAGTCAGCCCATTTATACTTATTTAATTAGATGGGTATAAATGGGTAAGTCAAAAAATGAATTGGGTAACCCAATTATCCATTTATAACCCATTTATTTTAATTTTTTGTAAATTCATTTTCGCAAACTAAGTTATCAATTTATACCGCTCTTTGTACCCATCATTAGTTTTAAATATTTACTTATAATGTTCAATAAGCCTAATTACCAATTTTTTTCATTTATACTCTATTTCACAAAATTACATATTATTTAATAATTGAATAGTAAGAATATAAAAATTTGAACTAAGTACTATAAAAGTTAATATAAAAATTTAATCCAAAAATTTTGAACCCCTAACATTTTTTTCATATATAAATTTAAAATTTCATTTTCGAAAGATAAGAAAAGAGGCTCAAATTTATCATAAATTGGTAATGCCGAAAAATGAGCAAGTTAACAAACTAAGAGAAAATAAAATAATAAAATAAAACCAACAAATAATAATAATAATGAAACAAAAGTAGTTAACATCATGACAAAATGAAAAATTTGAAAAAAAAAATGGGTGGGGAAAAAGAAGAGATTTAGAGGAAGAGAATTCTAAATGGGTTAATTGGTTTTGATGGGTTACCCAATAATACCCATTTAATAAATGAGTATTATTGGGTAACTCATTTATACCCATATACAAAAATTTAAGATACCCATACTCATCTATTCATGGGCGGGTATGGGTAAATTTAATTAACTGGGTTGATTTGCCACCTCTACCGTAACCCTAAACGGGCCTAATTAAGATATAATAAGCATGCGTATAAATACATCTGGGACATAAGGCCCAATTAAAATATCCAGATCATGTGGAACATTACCATCATAGGAAGCAGCACTTTTCGTTGTAATGGATCAATATAATATGGGCCACTTTACTGAACTGTCGACGTACGTCATTCCGAATCGCTCGCGTATAATAAATAATTCGTGTATAATATAATATAATAATAATCCGCTGGATGCCCACAGGTCCCCTAAAAGCTGGACACAGAGACCGTCCCAAATTGAAATTCTCCGCTGCATTATGCAATTCGCTATGCTCTAATCCCAAGAAAACGGTCCAAGCATACCCTGTGGTTTTGTTCTACGGCTGTCAGTATTTGGTTCAATTGTTTGAAAATTTTATATTTATTTTTATTAAGTAACACGCGACAGGACCACACAACATAGGGCCTGTTTGGAACATTGGTTTTTTACCAAATTTGTATAAAACTAGTTTTTTAATAACTTTTACTACAAGAATCCCAAAAACCTTCACAAAAGTTTTTTACCTACACACTTCAAAATACCCAAAACACACAAAAAAAATTCCCTTCCCTTTTTCTTCTTCTTCCTCCCCCACCCCAACCCACCACCACCTCTATCGCCAGCGACCACCTCCGTTGCCGGTTCCGGCGCCGATCACCTCTTCCGGCGTCGGTCTTCTTGTTTTTTTTCCCCTTTTCTCCCTTTCCCCCTCTTCCTCCCCCTTTACCCTATCTGACCCTCCCCGTTTTTTTCTTCCCCTCTCTCTCCCCCACCACCCTTCCCCTCTGGGCGATCTAGTCGTGAGACCAGATTGCACCGAGGGAGGATGAGGGTGGCGGGGAAAGGGGAGGAGGGGGGGGAGAGGGAAAATTGAAAAAAAAAAAAAAATCTGTTGCTGCTTTGTCCGGCAAGAGAGGGAGAGAAAAAAATGCAAATCGAAGGTGGGAATTTCTGTTGCTGCTTTGTCCTTGTGTGCTAATCCTCTCAGCGAGCTCAGGCATAACCGGAGCTCCAGCGAAGGTGGGAATTCAAGCAATTGGGTGCTGCACCTAAGAGGGACTGAAATTGGGTGCTGCACCTAAGAGGGAAAATTCAAGCTTCTGTAAAGGGATTCGGCTAGACCCTGGGTAAGGGAAGGGGAGAGGGAGAAGAGGGGTGGCGGGGGAGGGAGAGATAAAGAGTTGGAGATGAGGATAGAAAAAATACAAAAAAAAAAAAAGAAAAAAAAAGTTCTCTGTTTGCTGCTTCATTGGTAGTTTCGGGAGAGGGAACATGCGAGGGAAGAGAAAGGGGGAGGCGGAAGGGGGAGAGAGAAGAAGCAGGAAGGGAGGGAGGAAAAGAAAAAAGAAAGAAAGGAAAAAAAATAAAAAATAAAAGGAAATCTGTTGAAAATGAAAAGGAAAAAAGTTTTTCTATCTTATAAAAGTTTTTTTTACAACTTCTACAGTAATCTACAGTAAAATTTTAGACAAACTCCCAAAAAACTCAGGTTCCAAACGGGATCATAGTTATAAAATCCGGTCTGAATTTTGACACGGAGAGGTGATCTGTTCAACGATTTTTCGATTGAACCATGATTGGACAATAGCTATATTTTATAATATAATAACATATTAAAATAGTAAAATTTTTAAGTTGGCAGTGATGTTTTTGAATTCACCAATTCAATTGCTGGATCGTTGGCTGATTTGTGACCCAACTCTATCCTAATGGCCAGTTCACTAGTTTGAACGGTTCGACCGTCGAGTCAAGCTAGATTTTATAACCTTACCACGTAAATAAGATGTCGATTTAATCTAACTTTGTCTACTAAAGTTCCAAATTTAACTTAGTCCACAAAAAGAATATTCACTGTCAAAAAAGTATCCTCAAATTGGGATGTGAATAACAATATGTTAGAATTTTATTATTTGGTTCACCCCTCTTTTTTATTTTCGTGCATATGCGGTGTCCTGAAATATAGAGACATCATTATATACAAGAAGAAGAATTCACCTTGAAAATTAACTTTAAAAACACAATAATAAAATCGGCGTATAAACATCATTATGTTAAATGATAGACGCAAGCGTATAAATTCCTCAATGGATAAAGATTATATACTCTTCCCAAGTGCTTTCACCATTCTATAACCTTCAAATCGGCGGTACTTCAATACCCACTTTCCATCTTGCATCTCACACCCATTTTGATTCTGCCAACGTGTAAAACAAAACATATTAAGCATTATAGCTCATTCTTTGCTCTAAATTCTGGCTTTGAATCTGGGCTCCCCTTCTTAAATTCTGCCTCCGGTCGCGTGTCAGGAACACTAGCATGCATAAAGCACGGGCAAGGTATGCATAAAAAAAATTAAATAAAAATTATTTGAATATAATCCAACATAATGAACAAATATAACTAAAGTAGTCAAGTTTTCACTTATGAAATAAATACAATCACTAAGTCATTATTGTATTTTTTGACAAAAAAAGTATTATTATGTTA
This sequence comes from Coffea arabica, assembly GCF_036785885.1. NCBI lineage: Eukaryota > Viridiplantae > Streptophyta > Magnoliopsida > Gentianales > Rubiaceae > Coffea > Coffea arabica. Next base: position 9,991,768 of record NC_092313.1, on the reverse strand, counting down.
AGTGTAATTACGAATTTAGTATAAATGTATTAGTAAATTTAGTATAACTAATTAATAATTTTTATTAGTAGACATGTATAATTATTAGTATAATTGATAATATCAATTATATTATATATACTACTATACATTATATAATACTTACAACTAATAATATCACTATTACAAGGTTGTAACTAATTAAATTAAAAATTATATATATACATACATATATAAATATATATATATTAGCAGGTGGCGGGGAGAGGGATGGAGCGGGGGTATACTCCCTTGCCCCCACCCGCCCCATTAGCCCTCGGTGGGGCGGGGGTTGGGAAATGACGCAAGTGTAAAATGTGGAAATAACCCAATGGTTATGTCCAATTGCCATCCCTACCCAAATGGTGCTAATAATTCCATTGTTAGTGTAAAATGTGGAAAATGACACAAGTGCTCATCTTATTATAGCTTTGCACAACAAATAATAGACCAGCAAATGGACATAACGATCAACTTATCTTTTTCACTGTTTTCTTTAGAAAAGATTATAACTTGATAGGATGCACTTGAATTTCAACACCTGTTACATAGAGGTATGTGCATCTATCGGTCCCTTCGTAATTTGGTTTGCTCTAACCATTTTTATCTCTTTTACTAAATTACTATCCATACGCAGTCATCTTCAACGGGTTATCGGTTGAAGAGGGTCAGGTATACAAGAGAATCCAATACTGCCAATACTGCAAGATTTGGATTTAAAAAAAAAAAAAGCAAAAAAAAAGAAAAAAAAGTAGAGGAGAAGAAGAAGGTTTGAAATCTTATTGTCTCTAGAAAATAAATTCCAAAGTATAACAAGTAGAGCATTAACAACATTCAAGAGAAGAAGTATCCAATACTGACAGAACCATTGAATGTTTGAAATCTTATTGTCTCCACTAGAAAAAGGTTTGAAATCTGCTTTTGTCATTATTTCTACTTGTAACTACCAATTTATAAATAAACAAAATCCATCCTTGTATGTACGTAACAAAATAAAAAAATTCGAAATGAAAGAACCAGTAGATTCCTTTCTGCAGCTTTCTATTTCTTAAAACCACTGAATGTTATTATCCAATATTGATGATAATTAGATCAACTACGTTAATATAGAAAAAAAAAGCCCAGAAACTAACGTGGAAAAGAAAAGTAAACTTTACTGAAATAACCAAAAAAACCCAACATCCGATGAAGAAAAATTAGGAATCACATTTTAAGAAGTTCAAATCTTTGTTTCATACAAAGCGGCGTACGTACACTTTATTTCAACCCAAATGACAAAACATACGATGAAAGGTAAAACAATAATAATTAATAAGCAACATCAATATACTTAATATACATTGCCGCCAATCCCAAGATATAGCGTGCATACTTAGGTAAACCTTTTTTAAGTAGTATTATATCTTCTGGAGTCGCTCATATGAATCATCCTGTGAAGAATCAAGACAGTGTCCGTGCACATCTTTGGATTGTGACAACTTCCATAAAAAATGTGGCACAGAATTCATGGAGATCACAGAATTTGATAAGCGTGGCCGCCAAATTGGATTTTGATTCGAAGCAGCATGCCTGTCAGTTAAAATGGCAATCTCAAGGTGAGTGTGATTAGCACGATCACAAGGGTTTATATCATGGCCATGGTGGCTCACTGAAAACTTGATGGTGGCACCAATGAGGAGGAGGATATTTGATTCCTATCTCCCCAGTTGAGGGGACTAGCTTTGGGAGCGGAGTGGAGGGTTATCATTTCATGGTTCAGGGCCCGTTGGTGGTGCAGTCAATTTTGTGTGTGAACTTCTTAAAAATGAGCACCTTTTCTCTAAATCACAGATTTTCTTTCATGAATCCGGTCCGGAGATGTCACTTTCGCAGGTCATGTCGGTGGAACTCGTGAGCTGAGCAAGTTGGCGGTCAATCATTTGGAGGCCGAAAATTCCACCTTTTCAATTATTTGCATCATTGCTAAATGCTGCTGATATGGCGGCCAAATCTTGCAAGTAAAACTTTCTTGGACATGATTCCTCCTCTATTTTAACATGTCTATTGTTCCATTTCCATTCCTTAAGGTGTACGAACCATGAGAAGCTGTGGGAGTGTCTTTTCTGCTCCTTTGAATGGAATTCTCTCTCTCTCTCTCCCCTCCCCCCCCCCCCCCCCCCCCCTCTCTATCTTTTGAGCAAAAATCCTTTTCCATTGATAGACAAATCAGTTTTGCACAAGAGAGATGGTTCTCAAATTTACATCATGGGCTACCTATCATCACTATACATTTCAAGCAAAAGTACCCCAAAAAAAATAAATGAAGAATGAGATATTAAGCAAAACATTTGCGCGACAATCATAAGTCCTAACTGTACAGTTAGATTCTAACAAGGTCAGTGTATAAGTGTCATATCATCTAAATTTAAAATTGAACATCAAATTCTGTACATTTGACATTCATCTAAATCAATTAATACATATACAGTTAGTGCATAAAAGATTTATCCATTTTTTTATTGCAAGTAACGACACAATTTCTTGTGTACTATGAATACCGACTTCAAAATCTAGAGGTACTTGGTATAAGACGAAGTCAGCTATCAAGCATTGTTTCATTAATTTTAAAAAAAATTAACTGCCAAAAAATAGTTATCTCTAATCCTGGCAAACATCATAGGAAATCGTGTAGTAGTGATCAATATAAAGCCTTTTTGAGCTGTTAAGGAACACGATAAAGGTTCTCCAGCTGCTAAACAGTTCTCTTTTTGGTTGGAAAAGATGTTATAAATTTTACTCGGGTAAAGTTTTTAAAACTGAAATAGGTAAATTACAAAATAATTTGTTGATATTTCATAACAAACATTTTAGCGTGGATATTTCATAACAAATACTAGTAGTCATCTCTATGATTTAACCGACATGGGGTGATTGATTTCGGTTGGCTTTGTATACACTAAAAGAAAAGACATCAAATTTGTCAAAAAAAAGAAGAAGAAAAGACATCAAAGATATAGTATAATAATTTCAGAAAAATGTCTTTTCATAGGGAAACATAACAAAAATGTAGAACATGCTGTTACGTGAGAAGATGCCATTATCTTTATCACGATTCACGAGGCATTATCCACAAATTAATAATGATTAGTCTTTTTCCAATTCTGAGAGAACTCAGATTTTTAGCAAATAAACCTAATTCCCCGGACAACCTTCAAAAACCAGCAACTTGTGAAGGCGTCCAGGGGACTTATCTACCCAAACTCCAACCCTCCCATTGTCGATGTGGGATAGAACACCCCACAGGGACCCGCTACTATAATAATGATTAGTCGATACTCCTAATCGCAAACAAGAAGGTTTTAGACCACCCGTGTTCTTGTGATAGATAGCCAGCCACGGTTTCTTGTTTTATCTCTTTCCATTCGGCGATACCTTAGATGTACGTCGAGAACTGAGAATGAAAGTTTCACAATGAACTTTAAAATTGCATTTCTTTCAACTTAAATACTATCAGCAAATCTTATACAAATTGATAGTGTATATATTGTTATTATTGGATGTATAACACATGAGTAAAATTTGAATTTTAAATTTAAATTCAGATGAATTATTATGCATCAATTGGTGATAGTGTATATATTGTCAATATATAAAAGATTAATCCAAATACTATATCCTTTAAATGCTTTTAAATGACATGAGAGAGTAGCGGATCAAATTGTAGGTGTAAATGTCATAGTTTTCATTTCACAACACGAAAGATAAAGTCTCGTTTGGATTTTTGGATTGTTGTTGTTTTTTAAAAAATTATTTTTTGTGAATACATTTTTCAATCAATTTTTTTAATACATCAAATCATTATAGTATCCTTTTATATAAAAAAATTCTAAAAGAAAATTCATATGGGGCCTAAAAAGTTTGAATAATAGGAGAAAATGGAAAGAACTAAATTCAGTGTCAAACGTGTTGATGAAGGTCGTATAATTTATTGCAAAAAAAAAAAAAAAAGAAAAGGAACACGAAGAAGGATAAAAAAATTTTGGATATAAGTTTTGAACTCGGGCTCAGAAGGTAATGGGCAGCAAAAAAATTTAAGAGTTGAATAATGGACCATCTGAAAAGAAGTCTACCTACACTGCAGTTGATCTAACCTCACAACAAATGGGCTTTATGTTCTAGTTTTCTAAATGGTCCTTACAAAGTAACCTGGATGTTAATGTTTGGAAACCCGTTTGTGAAAGGATAGACCTCTTGAGGCAAGCCTCATTGGATTGGGCCAATAATAGGGAAGCCTTGAAAGAGTTTTTTTTCTTTTTTTTTACCATTATTCGCCGTATATGGACTCATTTGTCCAGTAATTGGCTTAAGTTTGGATGTTTTCAATACAAGTAAACTTTTTATACACTGAATTTGTATATACTAGCAAATCTAAGTACACATCTCTCATTTGCAAAATTTGATGTCCAAATTCAACTTGAAGTGATGTCGCATTCATCTAGACGTCGATGTATGTTAAATAAAGTGATGATCCCACATTGAAAAGTTTTGTAAAAGATGAAAAAGTTTATCGAAGTTTACACATCAATTCAAATAAATTGGAATGGTGGAAAATTATGGAGGGGAACTTCAAAATTTTCACTTGCATTTGTGAGAGTTTCTTTATATTGTTGTGCAGAAATTCTAATTCGACATTGTAATCTCTAAAGGGAATTGTCACAAACCTTCTAATAAAATAGTGCGGACAATTTTTTTTTTTTAAGAAAAATAAATCTATTCAAGCCAAAATCATAGTTGAAGTTAATTTTTTTCCCTTAACAATGTATATAATGTGGGTAGAAAAGATTAATTTCTTTAAATAGTCTAAAACTAACACCTCCCATGCTCCTTGGAACACCTCTTGTTTTCCTTTTGAGTGTTGGGCCTTGGGACAAATAGGAACAAATATTTGTATTGGAGGAGTTTCACTCGTACACTAATCCCCCTATTTATACATCTTTTGTATTGACCATGGTAGAGTGGACAAGTTCCCCAAAATGATTATTGTATCTCACTAAAATTCATTTATCTACTACTCCATTTTTCACTTACCGAGAAAAAAAAATACTTATTGGTTCACAAAAAGGTCAAAAAGAATAAAAGAGAAGAAAATAAAAAGTCATATGCAATTACTTCTAATTTTTTTCCATTTATGTGATAAAAATTTAGCCATGAAAACCACAAGATTTTATTTTAAATTTTTTTTGGGACAAGTGAAGTGACTAATTGAAAATCCAAATGCGTGAAATAAATCTTGAAATGGACATGGGAGTTGGGAGTAAAAGAAAGGGATTTAGGCGGACAAAATGGTAATTTGAACTTACAGTTAAATCTTGCCCTCTGCTCTCCAATCTCCAATCTCCAATCTCCAATGCTGAGCTACAAAGTAAAAAGTAACACTCCTAACGTAGTGACGACAGAAGACTTTGGAGACGAGGATTGAAGCCATGGCGCCAGCGGCAACAGCTCCGATCAGCCGCTGCGTGCTCATCGTAATTCTCATATTCTCCCTGCTGATCCAGCCGTCGATCTCCATATACTGCGACGAGGACGACTGCTACGATCTCCTCGGGTAACTATTATGATTTTCCCCAAGGTTCTTTCCTCTAAATTTCCCTGCATTTTTTAACTTAACTTTTGTAAACTTCGTGTGATTGCTAGGGTTCCTCAAAATGCCAATGCCTCCGAAATAAAGAAGGCTTACTATAGGCTCTCACTCAAACAGTAAGTTCTTCTTCTTCTTCTTCTTCTATTGTCTTGTAATATGTATTTATTTCTGCACTTTTAATCTGAAGTCGTTAATTAATTGGTTTTTTTTTGGTGTTTTGTATTTAGTCATCCGGATAAAAATCCTGATCCGGAATCAAGGAAAATTTTTGTGAAAATAGCAAATGCGTATGAGGTAATTCTTTTACATAATTAGCTTTTAAAGTTTGATGAAGATTAATTGGTTACTTAATTATGTGTAATGTATTGTACTCAATACCGAGTTATATGTATCTAATTTTCAGTTAGTGAGTTCTAATTCAGCTTAAGTTTGTCGAACTTCTAAGTCCATGCTTAAAAGAAATTATTTTCAATATCTAAGGAATAAAGAAACAAAAAAAAAATTGTTATTAAGGTTGCTGTGGCTTGTGGCTTGTGGCTATTTTGATGAGAACAATAAATAAGTGTACACATATATAATTGTGGATGATTGCGATAAGACTTTTTGTAGACATTGATAATGATCGTTTTATGTGCAGATTTTGAAAGATGAAGCAACAAGGGAACAGTATGATTATGCAATTGCACATCCAGAGGAGGTTTGTTTTGTTTTCTTAGACCTCTGTTTTTTGCTGTGAATTCTGTATTTGTCAGTGATTCTGCTTGTAAATTTGTGCTCTTTTATCATTTCAAATTAGAGGCTTATGATTTACATCTCAAAGTATCAACTTAAACTTGTTCCCTGTGTACATATTTTAGAATGAGAAGTTAAAATGTGCCTAGGAGGCGAGATGTAAACTTTAGCTTTCTGATGCATATTATGTCAATTTCAGGATGTGATTATCATTTGCATCTCTCCCACATGTCTCTCAGGCGTTCAATCACCTCTAGCCCAGTATGCTTTGTTTACCTTCCCTGTGTCCCCCATCTTTGAGAAATAGGCTTGACATGTTCTTTGTATTTAACATGACATGGCATCAAATTGTTTGGTCGTTAAGTGTACTACACGGCCATGTATGGTTGAGTTACTTCTTGGTAAATTTGTTACTTCCCCTGGCCAGTTGGTTACTGTAAACCACACTTCCAAACATAGTTAATTTGCTTGTTTTTGTGGACAATTCTTTTTATCATATGCCAGCTATTTGATTCACTGGTCCTGACATGTTGTTTACCAACATTTGATTCATTCATCCAAACATGTTGTTAACTAGTTCAATGCTTGGTATTCCTTCCTTAGGTCTTTTATAATACAGCTAGGTACTACCGGGCTTATTACGGTCACAAAACAGTGAGACCCTTCTCCATTTTTTCCCTCTTATTTTTAATGTTTTACTTAAATAAATTTGATTTTTTCCTAACAGATAACTATAATTTCCGTCATCACACATTTCACGTGGCCAATCAGTAAATCATTTTACTCGAGTCTTTCTTGTATATATGTTGACTGTTCCTCCTTCCTCTATTATAGGATCCTCGTGCTGTCATTGTGGGTCTTCTATTGGTGCTTTCTGCATTTCAATATCTAAACCAGTGGACAAGGTATAAGCAGGTAAGTGGATGTATCAAATGTTGCATCCATCTGATACTATTGAGGTTAAAGACTCAGTGTTTTCTTATTTAATTTTCAGAGAAAAAAAATGCTAAGCTTGATTCCGGAAGGTGTATGTTTCGAGATGTTTTTATCCTATGATCTGTTTTATTATGGCTTATATACCTGTAAACCACTTGGTTTCTTCAGGTCTTGTAATTAAAATCAACTGTTAGTGAGATGACACTGCAATAGATACAAACAATATCATACATATGTCTGCTTACATCAGATCACCACCGATTAACTATAGAATATTTTATGCTTTTTTCCACAGAATTTCTACTTTGGAGGTTATTTTTCCCCTTGTGTTGCCTTTGTCGTTTTTGTCTAGTGCTTTATAATGCTGATCTACCTACTGGAACATTGGTTCTTCTACGACCCTGATAATTGTGGTTCCATTGACTTTCCTATGACATTTTCACTTGGTTGTTCTCCTGCAGGCTGTTGACATGGTCAAGAGAACACCAGCTTTCAAAAATAAGCTGAAGGCTTTGGAACTTGAACGCACAGGTGGAATGACAATTAGAAAGAAGAGTAACAAGCAAATAAACAAGTATGAAATTAGTTCAATTTTTATTACTATTATATTTCTTCCCTCTGGTCCTTTTATTTGAGCCTTTTCTTTGGGGGGAGAGTGGTTTGGTGTCCAACAGAGGAGCGGAGAGAAAATGGGATGGAAGTACACTGGGTCCATAATGTACTGTTCTTTGGCTTTGGCTTCTTAATTGTTGTATTGATTTATATGATTACTTCTTTTATTCTGGAACCAATATTCAAAATCTTGCAGTTCATTTAGTGTAATTATGCTTATGTGGCAGGAAAATGGAAGAAGACCTCAGCAACGAGCTTGAACTGCAGATTAAAGGGGCTGAAAAGCCATCTGTCTGGGGACTTCTTGGCATTCGTTTCATTCTTCTTCCATATACTATTGGGAAAGTATGCATATCCAGAAACTATTTTCCGTTCAAATTTAATACCAATGTATGAGATTTTGATTAGCCCAAGTTATTTTTCAGAAGCTAGTGTCATGCAGGCTTGAACCTAGAATCTTGAATTTGGCTATGTACAAGAAAACTACTGATTAGCTTTACGTCCACAGCTGCTGTTGTGGCATGGATGTTGGTTTTGGAGGTACAACGTCAAACGATCTCCTTATTCATGGGAAGATGCCTCCTATTTGACACAAAGATCCTTGGGCGTGCCGCCCGATTCATGGACATTCATTGGTAACTACATATCATCTCACTGACAGTTATAGGAAGACTTTATTATTTGGATATATCTTGCACCAGACCCACTGTTATATACCCTTTTTTCTTTTTCTTTTTTAATTTTTTGAGCTACTGTTATAGATGTAGAGAGTTGAGATGTTTCAGCACCAATGGTGATTACTGTTGCCCGCATAGAATGACCTTGGAAATGCTTCTGTATTTCAAATGCTTGTTTGAAACATTTTCTGTTGTGCCGAGATTTTTGTAACATTTTTGGGCAGAATGCCAATCAAAGAATTTGGGAATGTAACTAGGGGCCAATTTTTACAGTAACACTTCTTTGTGAATTTCATAATTCTTGGGTAATCCTAAAGTAGTTTGTTGGTGTGGTATACAGATGAATCAACAAAGGAAGATCTTGTACAGCGACGTCTATGGGAGAAATCCAATTTGCAAAGCTACCTTGCTGAGATGCGGAAAGAATCAAAGCGCAGAAGATGACAAATCTCAGATTGCATCCACGATGGAAGGCAGCAGGCAGTAGGCAGGACTATTTCACGCTGACAATTTTGGAGGAGTTTTTCCCATCAATCGGGGAAATATCTAATAGTACAAGAATACCATACTCAAGTTAACACTTTTATTGGTCAAACCATAGAAGAGGATTCTTTTCGACGGTGGGATACATTTTGTTGTAGAAAATAGGCCAGGTTCCTGTTGATGTTTCGCGGTGTCATTAGTGTAATTGTGAGCAACTTCTGCTTAATGCTGGAACCTGTTGTGGTGATGTGACACTACGCAGTTCATAATAACCTGTTGTGTTTAACAATTCGATTTGGCACTTAAAATTTAATGGTTCAGATTTTAATATATTCAGAGAGAGAGGTGCATGATTACAAAGATATAGAATGTCTTAATTGAGTGATTCTGAATTGTTTAGATAAAATTTATTTAAAATAATAAGTGATAAGTTGTTCACTTATTATTTAATGCGAAATAACAGTAAATTGGCAGACATGCACCCGACGCACCCTAACTCTTACCATCCGGCACTTTTAAGCCTAAAGACTTCTTTTTTTCTTTTTTTGTCGCAACGGTAGAATTCCTTCTAATCTAACCTAATCTATAGAGAAGGGGATCTTCCATCTCACTAAGACTGGTGGTGACTATCGGGCCAAAGGCTTAGTGGCTAAGTCTAAGGGTTCGTTTGGGAGTGGAGGATTTGGACAGAAGAGAAAGGTAAAGAAGAGAAAGTTAAGTTTTTCTTCATTTTTTAGTTTTTAGTAGAAAAGAAAAGAAGGGAAATGGTAGGATTTAAGAGGATGAATAGTAGGCAAAATTTTTCCTCCAAATTGGAGAGAAATGGAGAGAAAGTTGGAGGAAATTTGTGAAAATTTTTTAAAATCTCTATTTTATCCTTAAAAATGTGTTGAACAAATATTTAATGACTTTCATATCCAAAATCATTCCACTAATTCCCAAACAACATAACAATCCCTTCTCTTCTCTTCTCTTATAACTTTAGTTTTCCCTTCTTCTCTTTTCTATCCTAAACTCCCAAACTTAGCCTAAAGGCTTCCTTGACTCAGCATAATTTATGCTTTCAAAATTGCATACATCCTGCTCCAACTTTTTTCACCTTTGGATCATTTGAAGGGTTAGAGGCCCATTACACACTTAACTAAAAGTAGGGGTTTACTAAAACATGGCAGCATAGATTTGCATATGCCAGCGGTGAGCATCCCACACCACAGAGGTTTTTGGTTCGATTCATTTCTTGAGTCCTCCCATTTTTCCTTTGAAGAAAAAATGAAAAAAGGTCTGAATTTTTTTTCCTTTGTTTTTAATTAAAAAAAAAAAAGAAAATCTCTTACGTGGGTTGTCAACTAAACTAACTCCTCGCGCGAAGTTGTCTTGGCGGCGGCGACGACCACCACCACCAGCGAACGCTTCCTTCAACCTTAAAACCCACCAACAAAAACCTTCCACATTTGCTGCACTTTCACTTTTTTCTCTCCAGAGTAAAACAAATTAAGACTATCCTATCACACCTCAGTGACAAACCCGGCTCTGATTCCAGATTTCTCTCATCCTCTGGACGTTAATTCAAGAATGAGTATATCCAACTCTCCTCGGGTAAAATTTCCTTGAACATTTGCAAAGATGATTTCTTTCTTAAGTAACATGTTGCCAATTCTCTGCTGTATTGGGTTGACTATGATAATGTACTTGTTTGTCTTTCCACGTTTTTGGGTTATGGAAGGTGGGATTTCTGCAGCCATTGAACAAAGTAGGGCAAGAAGAGAGCTCAATTCCCAAAATATTACTATCTAAAGGGCTCAATGTTGTTGGCCGGAATTGCATTCCAGTCACTGATAAACGCCTCAGCCGGAAGCATCTCAGCATTAATGTTGCCTCCGATGGCTCTAGCGAAGTCTCTGTGGTAAACCTACTTACACGTTCTCATTCATACACACATGGTTGTTATTTCTTTGATTTTTGGACTATGTATGATGACTATTGACGTTTTTGCTATGCTATGAAACTAAGCACATTATGCATTTTTCTGGCAATGTACATCGATAAGAAATCACCTAATGTTATCTACTAAGAGCCTCGAGGTTTTTATGATGAATGTTGCTAAGTTGGGGAAAAAAAAGTAGAGTTTAAAGTTAAGGAATAAATGAAGTAAAAAGTAGAATAAAAGCTGGAGAACCTGTTGCTGGAATGACAGCCAGGATTATTGCTCTCAATTTCTGAAATAAACAGTTGGGTGGACCATTCAGGCCTAGAAAGAGTTTTGCAAGAGGGAAGATGTGGTTTTATTTCTTTACATTTTGAAAATAAATGGATGACAGAGTTAAAGGATGATAGATTGTTGACCAGATAAGTAATGAAAAGTTTTACAAGTTATAATTTTTTTTCAGTTGTTTATATTTCAATTTACTATATTGACTTTTGCAAATAAATTTAAACTTGAAATATTGTTAGCAGAAGGTTACACTAAAGAAGCTTTAAGATTTTGATGGGGTTTTGGTTGTAAGGGCAACAATAGAAAAAAAAAAACTGTTGGAACAAAATCAAATTTTGGGGAACTTGGAGGGTAACATTTTTGAACTCGCAAGACTATGTTGTTCCACCCAGGGACATACACGTTCATAAGTCTCTCTACGATATGAAATTTGTTCATCTAACCTATGATGTCTTGTTTTCTTCAACTTTTGTATTCTTTTTCTTCCATTCTGAGTAACTAAATTGTAGGAAGGAACAAACCCTGTTGTTCTAAGAACTAAGGGTGAAAGGAAGAAGCTTTTATCTGGAGAGAAATGGAAAATTGAGGATGGTGATATTATAGAGTTGATACCTGGCCACTACTTTTTTAAGTATGTAGCTTCTGGTGGTGAGAAAAATGAAAAGTTAATGAGTAATAAGCAGAAAAGGTGTTGGGATGAAGAAAGTAGTTATAGCAAAGACAGGGTTCGTAATAAGAAGAGAATCAACGGTGAATCTGAATTGGAACCTCTGGCTGAACAATCAAAAAAGGTACTTTTTGTCCTCCATTTCAGGTTGGTTTTGCATTTTTATATATAATGTATGCAATGTTATTTAGTAGAAAATATTACTTGCGGAGAAACTTTCAGTTTTTATGCCTCAATTGTTTTTCTTTCTCGTCAGAAACGGTTTGAGAATAATGGCAAGGAAACAGATAAATCTTCGGAGGGTATTCGTCAATTTAATGTTCCTAATTCTAAGTTACCGTCAACTTTTCGATTATTACGGGTGCAAGGGCTGCCAGCATGGGCTAATACTAACACGGTCTCAATCAATGACGTGATTCAGGTAAGTGAAAACCAGTTATGTTTAGAATTTTGATATTTGAGGGCATGTGCCTGTTAGTAAGCTCTGCTAGGTAATTAACCGCACGCTGCTAAGAGCAATATAGGATATGAGATGTGGTTTATTGCTTTGTTTTTTAGAATCATGTAGCCTTTTGCTTTCCCTTCAATCTGAAACAAGAAGACAGGGAGGGAGTGGAAAATATGGATGAAGACTACTTAGAGAGATCCTTCAGGCTGAATAACAATGCTTTTAGGTTAGAAAATTGTAAGAGCAGATCTAAGTTTGCTGAAGTAATAGTAAGCTTGGAAGCTGATGGGCATTCTTTCTCAAATAAGCACCTTACACATTGTTCTGTTTTGCAGGGAAATGTTATTCTTGCTATACTTTCTAATTACATGGTGGACATCGATTGGCTACTTTCTGGCAAGTTCTATTTGCACTAGTTGTAAATCTCACTCCGTTAGTGGCGTTTTAACTGACTTGCTTTCTCGTTCAAGGGATCTTTGATATTTCTGGGAACTCTTTTAATTCTACCAAGAGTGTGCATCAAAAAGAGCAAAGAGATGATAAAGTCTTGGAGTTTAATGCAAATTTGTTTTGCTTTGTAACGGACAATGTTGTACCTTAAATTGTTCCAAGTCATTGCAACATTGCTTTTTGTTTTATTTGTTTCCATAATTCTGCTTCTCTCCACCAATTCATCTGTTGCAAAGTTCTCATGCAGGAAATGATTGGTTGAATTCTCTAACATTCCATTGCTTTATGATTCTGCTTATTTATGTCATTAGTACCACTGTGCATAAACAACTTCTGTTTCTCAACTATGCTCAGATATTGCAGTCATTTACTGGGGTTGTTTCTGGAGAGATTGTAGTTTTCAATATTTCTTGGTGGTTACTGGCTGGTCTTGATTTGACACTGATTGAATCTTTCGTTGTTTCTCTTGAATAGTAAAATATCATTTTTGTAAGTTATTATGAGCATGTCCACACTATACGGATGGTTTTTTTCCTATTGACTTGTGGTAATTATCCAGATCCTTTATTAGGTCATCTGTAACATTATGCTTCTAAGGACTGTCAAAGTGTCAAAAAGTATCATATTTGGTTTCATTTCATCTAATCAAGGTCTGTACTATTCCTTGAGTGCTTGCTGATATTTTTTTTCCTTTTGGTGTAGCATGTCCTCTGCTTAAAAAAGTGCCTAATGTTTTGGTCATCCATGGAGAGAGTGATGGCATACTGGAGTACATGAAGGTTTACGAAATTGGCAGTTTCACCATTTTCTGCTCTTGAATCGTCTTGCATGCAAGCCTTCAATTTTATTTGCTGATCATTTTTTCAGAGAAAAAAGCCTGCAAGTTGGATCCTTCACAAACCTCCATTACCAATTTCATTTGGAACACATCATTCCAAAGCTATGCTTCTTGTCTATCCTCAAGGAGTAAGGGTTGTTGTGCATACGGCAAATTTGATACACGTTGATTGGAATAACAAGAGCCAAGGCCTGTGGATGCAAGATTTTCCGTGGAAGGATAATAACGGTGCAAGCAAAGGATGTGGTTTTGAAAGCGATTTAATTGATTATCTGACCATGTTAAAGGTAATAGTGTATGTCTCATACTCCTTCCATACTGAAACTTGATCATCAGAAGATCTCATTTTATTGATCTAGCATCTGATGATTTTATAGAAAGAAACATTACTCTGAAACTTGTCATGGTCGTCTTATTTGTCACTCATGATAGTTGTTTCTCTCCACCTATTCATTCTAATGACAAGCTTGCATATTCTTGTTTACCGTTTGTCTTAGAAGATTCATTTGTTTATCTTGGGCCTTATTGAATATTAAGTTGGAGATTTAAAAATTTTACTGAAAATTCACACTCGACACATATTTTAGTTTTGCAGAATCTCGAGATCAGGTGAGTTGCTCTGGTTTCATATATCCTAAGCTAGTATGATTTTCTGGACATCACGAGACTGGTTTTTTTTAATTGAAGATTGTCACTTCTGATTTTAGAATGTATTACAAAAGTACTCTCGAATCTATATTAACTGCTTTTTGAATTTGCTTTAAGAGTAAAACCTATGAATGCTGTTGTTGTTAAAGGACATTCTCTTTCTTACTTTTCTCCTTTACAAGTTTCATTAGACTATTATTCTTCTCATAATTGTTTCATTTTTGTCCTGTTGTTTTCAGTGGCCAGAATTCAATGTTGATTTACCTGCTCTTGGCAGTTACAGTATTAAGCCTTCATTCTTCAAAAAGTTTGATTACACCAGTGCAGTGGTACTATTTGATACTCAAGTCTTTTGAATTGTTCAATTCCCCCAGTGTACATTGCTTTGCTTGGTATGAAATGATGTTAAGGATTAATATCATGTATACTGGATACCTGAGACTACTCATTTTGAGATGATCATAATTTTGTAAGATGATGTCACCTATTGGTTTCATGTTCTAGTTTAGATGCCATTCACATCAAAGTTTTGTTGTAACTTTGATAATCTATTTGCTGTTGATATAAGGCTGTGAAAAAACTTTTTTGCATGGTCGCATGCTTTTGAAGTAGGAAAATGTTCTTTCTTGAATGTTTCTGCACCCAAAATTCTTTTTCTGCCTATCACCACTCCAGGGACCAAAATGGTTTCTGTAAATACATTATGAAGAACCCATAGAAACTGTATCAAATGATCAATTGAAGAGCATCTGAACAATTAATATTTTCTAGTTACTGTCTAAGCTCATATTACATGATCTTCTTAAGTGTTGCCTTCTGGTGTTTCCCTTTCTCTTTTTGTTTTTTCCGGAATGTCTTAAATCATCTTTATCCTTGATTATGATAGCTTATGCTGAATATCTAAGAGTTGTATAATTTCCAGGTTAGGCTAATTGCATCAGTCCCTGGATATCATTCAGGTTCCAATTTAAAAAAGTGGGGACATATGAAGTTACGTACTGTGCTTCAGGAGTGTACTTTCAGTGAGGAGTTCCAAAAATCTCCTCTTGTTTACCAGGTAATTTGGGATCCCAAATCCTCCTTTTGTCTATCAAGTATTTTTGGTCCTTGCTTGGGCTCTCTTTGATATCTGCATGTGTAAGAATGAATTCTTCTCTGCATTTCCATCATTTGATTCTATGTAGTATCCAGCATAATGGGAGAAATCTTGGCATGTAGGGAAATACACTGTTTCAGAAAATGATGACCTAGTTATTTGTTTTAGTAGTAATACTTGTTTTCACTGGTCTACTTTCTTTGGACTTTGCTAAGCACATATTATATTTATATCCAGGAAAGCAATTTTCAATGCTGGAATAGGTAAGATATCAATTCTTTACATTCACAAGTGTTCCAGGAAAATATACTAAGTCTTACCTTTATGAATTTCATCTCAGTTCAAAAAACTACTTGTAGTAGCTTGATGACTGTCAGCAATCTTTTGAATACATATAGCTATCTTTTGGGGTTTTGGCATGTACTTCAGGCAATAGTTTTTGCTGATACATGAAACATATAACCTGTTTCTTTCCTACCATAAAATATTTTTCACAAAGGATTTTACCCTGCATAATATTTCCTGCCATTTAACCTGTATCTTTCCTATCAGTTCTTTTGTAGCATGACAAAGTTTGCAAGATCTTCTCAATCGTTTCCTGTAATGTTATTGTTGCAGTTTTCTTCCCTAGGTTCTTTGGATGAGAAGTGGATGTTGGAATTTGCATCATCTATGAGTGCTGGAGTTACAAGAGATAAAAAGCCCCTTGGGGTAGGGGAGCCATTAATAATATGGCCAACAGTGGAAGATGTCAGAAATTCTTTAGAGGTACTCTTGAATAGGAGAGCATTTATGTATTAAGATGGATTGCTATAATACATGAGTTTTAGCTTTGCATGGGGCTTGAACATGGATGAACTATTTTTGTGCTTTCTTACTTTTATCTGAAATCTTCAGAGCTTTTATTTGATTTGTGCTCTGTACTCAGTTATTTTTTCCCGTTCTTTCTGCTCTCGCTCTCCTTGCAGGGATATGCAGCTGGAAATGCCATTCCAAGTCCACTAAAGAATGTGGAGAAAGCATTTCTGAAAAAATATTGGGCAAAATGGAAGGCTAACCATAGTGGTCGCTGGTATATGAGTTCCTATCTGCGGTTGTTTACATTTTGCTGTATTGAAACATGGAGAAAAAAAATATTGCTGAATGTCTGCTGCCATTTTTATCGTGGTCTCCTTGGACAGAAAAAGCTTACAAATGTTCACACTGTTATCCTGCTTTTTGCTTGTGCTGTAGCTTAAATCTGATTATGTTGTATGAGCAATAACCCCTTTTCTTCTCTAGTCATCAAAATTTACATGTTAGTCCTATTTGATAATATTTCTTGACACCTGGGCATTTTGATCACACAGACGAAAAACTTTCCACTCCTACTCTTTCATTGTGTCAAGATTTGTTTTGGTCCTTTTGGAAAATGAAAAAAATTATAATTAAAACATCTTTGCTTGATGGAGATGCCTAAATAAGAACAAAGACTTTTCAGGATTCTTACCAATTTCTGTTTTGTGGATCTTTGAGCTGTTTTTTACATTTTTTTTATGCATTTTATTCCAAGTAGTTACTATGATCTCAAAAGTGTAGAAGCATTATGAATCATGACATTAACCAAACTATAGACAGTCAGATGCTCTTTTCCAAATAACTGCATGAAGCATCAATGCATTTTCTGACTCAAACCAACATAGTAGTAGTATAGTTCGAGTACAAAAACTCTTGGCTCTAATGCTTCTAGGTACTTACATCCAGCCATACTTTTTTTTTAAGGGGTACTTATGTTTGGTGTTTTTATAATTATTCCAGTCGTGCAATGCCTCACATAAAGACATTCACGCGGTATAATGGCCAAAATCTTGCGTAAGAGTCCATCTCACATTTTCTTTCTGGATTTTAGGTCACCTCATAAATCATGCTTTTACCTATTGAACTCTTGTTCTCTTCCATACTGTTACCATCAACAGGTGGTTCTTGCTCACTTCAGCCAACCTCAGCAAAGCTGCCTGGGGGGCTCTTCAGAAAGGCAATTCCCAGCTGATGATCCGTTCCTACGAGGTATCTTTATTCTTTGGAGATACGTCATCGAGGTTATGTGCAATGATGAAATGCAATATAGTTTATCATACTTTTTATTGCCCTTTTCTATCTCATGACTATCAATTGAGCATAACATCTCTAGATGTCTCTTTAGATTAGAAAACTTATACTCATATTTCCCATGCTTGCCTCTTCTATTCCTTAATGCAACTAACACACACTTATTTTTCCTAACTATTTCCAGCTTGGAGTGCTCTTTTTGCCTTCTTCCATTAAACCCGGTTGTGGATTTTCTTGTACAGATATTGCGAAGTCCTCTGATGTAAAGCTTTACAGGCCTGTTAATTCTTTTTCAAGTTCTTTATATATACTGGATGTTAAATGGCTGATAAGGAATATTCCACATCAATATCAGGATAATGGTGGACTGCAGAAGAGTTCTGAAACGAAGAGAATGAAGCTGGTGACTCTAAATTGGCAAGGAGACCAAACTGAAGTGATACAGTTGCCTGTTCCTTATGAGCTTCCACCAAAACCCTATTCCCGGGAAGGTTAATCACTTGTGTTCCTGTTGCTTCCTTTGAACTGCTGTTGAACCATGCTGCTTGCAGATAACATCTTTTCTTTTCTTCTCAAATGCAGACGTTCCTTGGTCTTGGGATCGTCATTATGCAGAGAAGGATGTTTATGGTCAAGTATGGCCTAGACAAGTAAAGTTGTATGCCTGCCAAGATTCCTAGTGTACATAAGTTCAACCATTCTTCTAGAATGCTTGACTTTTTCAAAAAAAATTTGACATCATCCACACTTCAGCAAAAAGAATTTTGATCCATGTGTAAGGAAAGGTCTCGGTTGATTTGAGTACTTGCTTCAAGTATATGTTCTGATTCTTGATCGCTTTTCCCATTGTTTAACCTATAGCTGTTTCCTCAAGTCTCTGCAGATTTGGGCATATTTTACAGAGCCTCCTCAATTGCATTTTTGGGGCAGATTGTACGAGAAGTTTTTTCTCTGTAGTGGGGTCACTATAGAGAGATATCTCTAAGTCTTTCTTTCGGCCTTTAATGCGCCCGAAAAAGAAGGAAGAATTAATTCTCAAGCCATGCAAAAGTTCTAAAATTTATTTAACAAAAAAGGAAACAACGAATGCTTCAAAAGATGTAGGGCAGATAAACGGAATTGGTTCCTTCCGATCTATTGAAGTTTCTACTTTGTAGGAGGGCAGATAGGCTTTTGATTGGGAACATATAATAATTTATTCGCCGGTCTTGTCAGCGATGAACATTCAGTGCTAAAGGGAGAACGAAGATAAAAAAGGGATAGAATGTTCTCCATGGGCGGAACAAGCTCAATTATCGCACGCAAAGGGCTCTGTTTAGATTGGATTTTGTTTTTCAAAAACTTACTAATGGTACAGTAATATAATTTAAAAATAATTTCAAAAAACATTTAATCTATACGTACAAATTCCTACCGCACATCACCACCACCAACCGTCGCTACCACCTCCCTCTTTCTGTTGATTCTCCTCCTCCCTCTTCTTCCCCTCCCCTCGGCAATAAAAACACCCTTGTTTTCATATTTTAAGTAGACAATTTTGTGCAATTTACATTTTAAATAATGTTATTTATGGGAAGGTAATAGCCGTTTAAAACTTAGTAAGTTCATTTTTTTGAATTATCAAAATCTATTGACTTAAAATTCTCCACAACTACAAGGATGTTTATTTGATGTACTACCATAAATCTTACCTCAGAAACCTGAGATAAATGTATTAATTATTTCATTGCTATAAAAAAATTTAAAAAACTTCACATATATAGTAGTTATAAAATTTAATCAAATACCCTAAGACTGAGATTTTTGTCAAAAAAGAAAAAAGAATTTCTAAAATTATGCTAGTATCATTCAGTAACAAGAAAACATGGGACGAAACGAAGAAAGACAATAATAATTAATATTTTCAAAAAAGAGAAGAAAGAGAATCCAGAAAAGTAAAAGAAGAAAAAAGAAAAAGTAGAGTAGAACGGAAGTCCAAGTGTTTGGTCAAATCTAAATCCATATCCAAAATTCCCAACGACACCCATCCAATGCGTACGGCATAATTTATCATCTCTCTGACTCCTCTCACTATAAAACACGACAAATCCTGGATTCAGATTTCAGACACAACAAAACAAACGGCACATCTGAGTCTTCTGCTTCCTCCAATCCTAACCCGTTCCCCTTTTGTCCTTTAGCTGGTAATCTTTCTTTGAGGACTCCAACCATCTTCTCCGCGCGAGCCCAGTTGCACAATCCTTTTTCCGGATCAGGTAATCCCCTCTCTTTCCTCCCTCCCTAGATTTTGTTTTCTTGATTCTACAGCTTTATTGTTGAATACAATTAAAATAGATTGTGGGTTTTGATTGCCTCGTCTTGGAAAGCATGATATGTGATTATTCTTATTTAAATCTAATGAGTAATGAATTGGATTGGGTTCTGCTGTTCAGTAGGTATCGAGTTATTGATTTTTGTTATTTTTGTGTTCTTCTGTGTTCAGAACTGATGCCTATGCAAAAGTTTATGCTTGAATCACTAATTCTTGTTTTATATTAAATTTCTTGGTGCAATTGAAATTTTCTATCTGTTTGTTGAGTAGAGAATTGTGATTATGTCAAATGTTAGGATAAGTTTTTTCTTTTATTCAGAGAGAAAGACAGAAGGGGGTTGTGGGGGTGGGTGGGTTGGGGTGGGGGGGGGGAGGCGAGAGACATTAAAGACGAAAAGAATCAATAAAGATTTCAAAATTAGGTCACTTTTTTGAATTTTCGAGGATTGCTTAGATATGTTAAGACACTAATCTGAGCTTATTTTTCAGCATGTTTACTTGAATATCAATTTCTGCGGCGTTCTTGCTAACATGTCCTTCCTTTCAATTATCATGAAGTAAACTAGATGTGTTTGGGTAAAAGGTCTTGGACATTTACTGACATGGTAGAAAGGCAGTATCTTTTTTGGCCTTTTGGAGATTTTATGTCATATGATGCTCATTCTTTGTCAAGGGTACGTTAATAATTGTATGACACACAGAAATGTATGCCAAGTTGGCATCTCCTTCTACCGAATAGGTTTAAATATTGAAAGTTTCTTAACATCCATACCCCCGGATAAATGTTTGAATCCTCATATTTTTTTGTAAAACTCTTGAGAAGTACTCTGATGTAAAAAGTGAATATGCCTTTTTGGAATGTTTACTTATTATCTTGAACTCTTGCAGCCAAGGTTCATGTCTGAGCTCGACAGCCAGATTCCTACCACCTTTGGTATGTCGTGTGAATTACTTATTCTGCAATTATTATTTATGTAGTCATGTATCAAGTTGTATCTGTCTTTGGGTTGCAGCATCGCTTCTCCTTGATTTCCCTGCACTGTCTTTTCTATGAAGAGTTTTGTTACATATTTCTACTCAAAAGCATTTGAATTAGATGGGGAATTCTGTTTTGTGTATTTTACTGTTCAAGATCCTGTATTCTCCATGTTTTTTACTGTTTCAAGATCGTGTATTCTCTAATCATTGTATTTCCTTGTGTCTGTTTCTTTGGTCTTTTGGATATAGTTGTTTGTTGTCCGAATGATTTGCTACCAGAATCTAAGATTTTGTTTATGAAAACTTCGAGCAGGTGGTTAAGCAGAGCCTGATTGCTTGCTTGCTTCAGGAGCAGATAGAATAGGGAAATCTCTCTGCTTAGAAACTTGAAAGATAGTTTTCATTGTACACTTTTGGGCTTGGTGGTTTAACCACAGTTTTTCAGGCCCAAAAAGTTCATCTCTTTAGATTTACAATAGGATTGAACTCAAATATGCAGATCGCTTCAGATCTTCCCTTGAAAGAGCATGTCTATCAGTACATTCTGCAGGTCAGGAGCAGGAACATCCGAACATGTGAAGCCAGTTATCTGGTTTTTGCTCTTTGTCACACCAAAAGTCCTCTTCCTCTTTTATGCATGCCAATTGTTATGCAGTTTAGGGGAGATTTGAAGTTAAAACAGTGTCAACGAAGATAGTAGGATGTCTTCTTAATTCAGGTCTTGATCATAACTACTGCATGATATCCTTGGCAGGCCTATTGATTAGAAAAAGATCGACTGTTGTGCCTGTCATGTATGAACTGCTTTTTGCAAGTTAAAGTTGGGTTACCTTATTCTTCAAAACGAGGATATTGCTGCCTCTCATTTATCTGTCACTCTTGTCATAATTGGTGGTGTAAATAAATATGGGTATAACCACGAAATCCAATTTAACTAGTCTTAAGCAGTTTGACAACATACTACTATTTCATGCTTCACTGTTTAGTCATTTGCAATTTGCTTGATGATTGGACCACATTATATCCTGTCAACTCCCGATTGAAGCTCATTAGATCCTGTAGGATTTATGGTTCATTTAATGGCATAGTTTCTCATTGCAAGGCAATTTATTATTATGTTGACAGATCCTTTCGCTGATGCAAATGCTGATAACTCAAGTGCGGGGTCAAAAGAGTATGTGCATATCCGCATACAGCAGCGCAATGGTAGAAAAAGCCTGACTACAGTCCAGGGTTTGAAGAAGGAGTTTAGTTATAACAAAATACTCAAGGACCTAAAGAAGGATTTTTGCTGCAATGGTACTGTTGTCCAGGATCCAGAACTGGGCCAGGTAAACAATTTGTAGATATTGTTAGTCTCTCTGTGTGTGTGTGTGTGTGTGTGTTTTCTAATTATTCTGATTGGAAACAGGTCATCCAACTTCAAGGTGATCAGCGGAAGAATGTATCTACATTTCTTATTCAGGTATTCTCACTTCATGCAGACCCTATGCTATAGTATCTGCTACTTTGTTATTCCTGAGATTCGGTTTGTTATTGATCAGGCTGGCATTGTGAAGAAGGAAAACATCAAGATTCATGGTTTCTAAAACCCCTCAGTTGCACAAGTCAATTGAAAGCATCTTTGGCTGCATCTGCTGCGAGGGTGAAGTTTAATGAATTACTTGTGCCTCTTGTTATAGTCCTGTCACATGTACTGTTAATGAATTAAAAAGTGAAGTTCCAAAGTGTTTGTTAACGTTGCATTCTCATATGTCCGTTAGTGATGGTCTCTGTTAGGAGCCTCTTTATGCAAATTTGTGATGGCTGCAGAAAATTCATCTCTTTCTGCACCAAAGCTGGACAATATAATCAACTGGATGATTCTCTTTTCTTCACCTATCTCGTGAAGTTTTATATTCGTTATAAACGCAAGAGTTCGGGCAATTTGATGAAGGATTCTGGATAATGTTTGTCAAGAAAATTTGACAAACTTGTAGTCCTTTTGATTGAGCTTTCTAAATTCTTTCTCCGCTCTGTTCTACCCTCTGGTTGTTAACCGCCATTGCTATAAGGGCCTACTCCCAATTTGATGCGTAAATACGCCTGTTACTCATGGCTTCCGTTTCCCAAGTAAACGTGAAAAACATGCTGGAAAGTGGTATCTTTAATGTATAAGTCACTGGATGTATCCAAGATGTTAAAAGCTTAACAGTGAAAAAGTTTCTAACAGGTGCTCACGCTCATTTCACGTGAACAATTGTCCTTTTTTTTTTATTGTCGACATGATAGATTTTATATTACAACTATTTCTATTCTACGCTAGGAAGAGGAGGGGGATTTAAATAAGTCAAGGGGAATCCGGTGAACCGCTATTGGCAAAATCTTTTTAGAAAAGTTTGGATATTAGAATGCAGATTAAGGAATTTGATTTTTTGACTTTTACCTAAGTAGAATTTTAAAACTTGCTCGGTGATCAATTATTTTAGGAATTTGATTCCTTGACCTAAGAGTAATTGATTTGTCCTTTGATGGCCCCGGTGATTTTACATTTTACTTCTGTGAATCGTGAATCTCGAGAGCCTACTTGTATTCTTTCCCTTGATCACCTCCGGTCATGCCATCATTTTCTCATCATGTGGTTGTGGTATGAGCGTAGAAAAGTCACCAAATCACCAGTATAAATTACTAGTGACAATATCAAATTAAAGTTTCTCTTGGGCATAATGTTGTAATGCATATGGTTGGTGGTAAAACGCTTTACCTGTACAATGTCGATAAGACGTTTACTTGTAATCGAAAAATTTCAAATTAATAAAAGAGTTTGATAAGACGTTTTACCTATAAATGAAAAGTTTCAAATCAATAAGACGTTTTACCTATAAATGAAAAGTTTCGAATCAATAAAGGAGTAAGTGAAAAATGACAACCTCTAAAAAAAAAAAAAAAAAGGAATTGTGGGCAAAGCAAACCTGTTTCTTTGTACAAATTTGTGATGCATGTAATTATTCCGTATGCTTCTACTTCCCCGAGTTATTGCCTTAGCATGCTTGCATGATACTAGCAGTCGCGACACATATTTTTCTGGGCAGTATATACTATATACGAGGGCAAGCAGACATTAGTTGATGAAGCGATTTGCAGTGGTACCATATTTCTGAGCGATTTGTCTGTGCAGACTGATTTCTGTCCAGAATCCCAACTGCTTTCACTTTTATCATTCACGGCAATGGATGATAGTGATCTATCAACTGCCTCATAAAGGTAAGGTCAAATCTCATCTTCTTTTCCGGCTAACAGACAAAAGCATTACAATCCATTTATGGGTGAACTTATCATCAAAGGATCATTTCACACTCAGTCTATTAGATGAGTGAACGAGCGGCTTCTAGCCTTCCACCACTGCAGGTGGAACCAGAGCTTAGATTGACTGTTTTCGAGATTCAGCTGACAGAATTGAATTTGATGGATTAACTTCCAAATTTGAGACTAAAAATTAACTCCAAAACCATGCAAAATATTTTGCACAGTGCTGCTTTAGTGTAATATATTTATTTTGAAGTGTGTAAATTTTTGAATATTTTGGAATGTATAGTTTAAAAACTTTGAGATATTTTTTTGAGATTACTGTAGATAAAAGTTTCTAAAAAACTTTGTAACAGACAAATTTGACAAAAGACTCAAGTGCCAAATCAGGCCGAAATTTTGGATGTGACACCATTTGGACTTTATGTAATGGACACTGGGCCAACCAATTCACAACTTCTAGCATGTAATAAGGCTCTCTTCAGCTACCATTCACCACCTCGGAGTTGAATTCGTCCACAGCTGTGGCAGTAAAATACATTCCCCATCTATCCTCGTACCCTTGACTCCACATTCCCCAATTTGTTTTAATTGCTTTTCCAACAGGTAAAATTCAGTTCTTCGCTTATTTGGCTTGTGGTAACAATCAAATGGCTGAAGCTGAACACTCTTCTGATGAAACTTGTACTCATAACTTACCAGGTCAACACATGTAATGTTTCTCTCCCCCTCCCTTACATTGATGCTTTTTTTAAATTTTTTTTTTTTTGGTCTCTCTAAAACAAGATTTCACTTGATTATTTCCATATTTATTGTTTTTCTTTTGAGTAGTAATACACGTTGGTAGGGACTAAAGGGGGTGAGGATCGAACGCCATGTCAATCTATTTGTTTGGCAGGTGACTGCCCTTGGTGTGGGGGGGTTTGAGAGAGAGAGAGAGGGGGGGGTGGATTTTTCTTCCACTAGTCTTGATTAATAATCAGACTAAAACTTTGATGAATTAGTTTTATATTTGCTACATTAACAAGTTTATATGTAGGTTAGTTTAAATGGTTTAATTTTGTTTATATTTTAAACATAAAACATCAAACGTTAGAGAAACTAAGAAATTTATTAACATTCAATCTAACCCTCTTCCACTCTCTCTTTGTCTATTTCATTTCTTTCTCTGCCACATACCTTTTTCCATTTTTAGCCACCACTCACTCACTCACTCTCAGTTTGATGAAATTGTGTCAGTTGAAAGAATTTGTTAAGGCCTAGCAGAGGCTTCCCTACTAACCTTCCCGTTGTCCCACATCCTTTCTAAGGGGTTTGAGAGTTGGGTAGTTAAGTCCCCAAGGTTGCCTCAAGAGTTGCCGGCTTTTGAGGTTAACTTTGGGATTAGGTTTAATTACTAACTTGAAAAGGTCTGACAAAAAAAAAAAAAAGAAAGAATTTGTAACTATTTTGCTTACCTTTTCTTTGCAATTTATTAGCACCGGCTTGCCTTGTCCACCAACAAACAAATCTTACTTTTGAGGAAAAACAGTTTGAATGTAATGTTGTCTTGGACTATTAAATTCAAATTTGAATTATGTGTCATGCATCTAATGATGAAAGTGTATACGCTATTAGTGTATAGAAAATTAATCATATATATATATATATATATATATATATATATATATATATATATTGCGAAGATAGGTTTACTTAAAAATGTTCAAACCCTCTCAGTAACAGTATAAAAAAAAAGTGTACTTAAAAATGAAATATTCCTCTTCAATACCAAAAAAAAAAAAAAAAAAGTCACCTATGGGTACAGGTGGGGGGAGAGGGGTGGAGTTTTTGACAATTTACCCGCCCCTGCCCCATTTGTCACCTGTGGGTAAACCCGCCCCATTGCCAATATCCTCTTTGATGTTTGTACAAGTTTGCCCCCGCTCTGTTTTGTTCTTCTCGATTAAGTAGTATTCATTTAATTCCTGTCTATTCTCCAATTCGTTTTGGTTCATTGTGATAAACAAAAGAATCGATTCCCTGATTTTTGGTAATGAGTTTGGCTCAGAGAAAAAGAGCGGAGAGTCCAAGGTTGAATTCTCGGAGGAAGAAGAAGACTTGATAATTAGGATGTTTAACTTGGTTGGCGAGAGGTAAATCACACTTTGTCACCGTCTTATTTCCGTTGTTACTTAAAATAGTGGTTTTCTTTTGACTGATCATGAGAAATCCACCCTTTCATTGCTAGGTGGTCTCTAATAGCAGGGAGGATACCTGGAAGATCAGCAGAAGAAATTGAGAAATACTGGAATTCTCGACATTCAACTAGTCAATGTAGTCGCAATAATTAGTATAGCAGTTAATGCTTGCTTCTAATAAAATTTTAAGGCAATTAAGATTTCGTGAAAATGGATACCATAAGCTTTATGGTGACATGCTGCAAAAACCTTTGATGCCGGTTTGCAAAGCACAGTCACTTGCTTTGCTCACCTCAGAATATTAGGCTTGGAATATGTATTAACTGGGCGTCCCCTCGTGGAGGATACAGATCTGTAATAATCCGAATCAGCAAGAGAGTTTCTCATTGTCAATGTCTTGATTTCCAGTCTTCAACTCCCTCCTCAATGTAATGAGAATTGAGAACCAAACCTATTCAAATTATCTCATCTGCTACATCAGAAAACACGTACTAATATCAGAGATTCAAGTGCAGCAAAACAGAGCGAGACGTTGCACAGTTTGAACTAATCACGTTCCTCATAACATTACAAGGCCAAAACAGAAAAACAGAATCATAAGCTGATTGAGGACTATACAGGACAGGATTGAGCAGATTCCACAAACACTTGCGCTGATAACATCCACAGATGATTCCAAGACCAATTAGGCCAAGAAATACAATGCTACGGTCCACAAGAGAAACACTTGTGTGGACTATACATTGCTTTGCTTGTAAAACTTTGTGTCCAGTACTTGTTTCCCGCACATTGCACATACTCCTGCAATTTAGAAAGTGCTAAGAAACAGGGAAAGCAAATAATAAAAACACGCGTGAGAAGATGGCATAAAGAATGGTTTCAACAATGTTTGTACCTTTACTGTAGGCACAGGTATGACAGTACTTAGCGTCTTGATGCACCTGCTGCTTGCAAATAATGCATTTCGTTGTTGCACTATTTGTTCCATAAGGCGTCCATCTGAAAGACAATAAAGGTTCCACAAATCACAACTGGTAGCATATCAAAAGCATCTAAAAGTTAAACATACAAGCAATCTATGTACAATGCACACAGAAAATACAAACTTCTTTGTCGACAGCAATGACATGACTGAGATACAAAGACACTAAAACATAAGTATGTAGCAAACCAAACATAAATATTTCAACAATTAAAACTGATGCAACCCGATGACAGCCTTTAACAAAAATGCTCAAAAGGGAAATCAGGTCCAATTAATCTCTGATGTAAACAAAAACAGCGACAAAATGCTGAAGTGACCCTCCCACCCTTGGAAAAAGCAGTCATTAGCAAAGTTGTTTTGACAAAACTACTCATAGATCTTCTATTTTCGCAAACCTCACTAGCATAACTTCATTAAAAGTAAAAAGAAGGCAGTTTTGAAGAAATATTGTGTACACATTCTCTCTCTCTCTCTCTCTCTCTCTCTCTCTCTCTCGTGGAGGTGGGCGCGCAAGACACATTTGCATCATCTCATCCGTTAAGTTTTAGCAAAAGGAAAGCTGTAGCCCATGCACTGAGTGGGATTTCTTGTAATTGTGTAACCAATCAGAAGCATTCGATTCAGAGTGTATTACGTCAATGAAAATATATTTTCTAAAGCACTGCAGCATCCAGCAACCTCATCAACAGACAGCGAAGTTACACTTCCATACTTCAACCACATGTTGATATATTCCAAAAGGGGGAAATAAAAAGAACATAAGTATAGTACACGATACAACTATTAATCACATCCCATAAAAGCATTTAGAATCAAGCACTACCAGCAAAAACAAAGGACAAGATTATCTCACAGACTTCTAAGAACTACTAATCAGGATTTCAGAACTACATTGCCACATCAATACTTCAGAGTAGTCTTCATCAACAAAACAAGGCTACTTTTTTATAAAATCCCAGAAATCGCAACTGCACAGCAATAATCCATGATGGTTGAATTTACCCCAGCTAGTAAAAGTTTTTAATTCCACTACATTGGTGAATCAAGCAACTGAAATCAACTTCAATTTTAAAAAATTAAATTAAATCATGCTACAAAATTCGTTGTAAAACAAACAAAAAGAAATCAATCTTTTCAATCAAAACAGCCACTTCAATTAAGAAATACATAATCTAACAACTGTAAATTGAGACATATGAGTAAAACTGAATTAAATGGTAACCCTAAGTGAGTAAAGTAAGTAAAGGGGTACCGGTGTTTCTTGGAGAGGAGCTTGTTCTCGTTAATCTTCCGGCCGCCTCCTTCGGTGGTATTGTGGGCTCCCTCCTTCCACTTGTCCGGCACTATCACCTTCGACAGCTTTTTCTCACCTATACATGTAGATTTAGATAATCCATTTCTATTATGTTAAACAGAAATTAAAAAGAAAAACTAAAGCCAAATCCAACTTCAGAACCCTAATCATACAAGGTAAGTAAATAGCTATAGGTCTAATACATACACTTTTCGCAGACCATTCTCGTGAACCGTGAATTACAGTGATCGGAGGACCGGGGGGGGGGGGCAAAATTCACCGGACACTTCTCAGACGACGAAAAGGGCTTTTTCCCAGCTTCAAGTTTAATTTGCTGGTATTTATCTTGGTCGGCGAAAAGAAAGGGCGGTGAGCTATTTGGCCGAAATACCCTTTGACCCAATTCATCAAAACGACGGAGCCTGTGTTATAGACTGAAGAGCCAAGTACTTACTTTTGATTCTCCTAGGACCGGAAAGAACTCCGTCCGATTCAAATTGATTCGCATAATTTTAAATATTTGTCGAAACTCGGATAATTTTAGTCTAATGTTTAACTTAATTGCACCTGTTAGGAGAATGTCTCGCATTGAAATTTTAAAATTTTGCAATTACATTATAAGGTGTTGAGCCACTCCACTCAATATCAATTAATTTTGAAATGGAAACCAAAATCAGTTTCTAATATGATATATTTAAATCAGACAAAACTCAACTTTAACTTGTATTTCAACTTTCAATAGGAAATGTTATTGAAAATTTTTAAATATATTCTTGCATTACTCTTTTTATCTCATATGCATATTTCAAACATGTTGAAGTTTTTGGAATTACATGGCCTCCTTCACTACCTTTTTTTTCAGTAGCTCTCTTGCAATTCTTTCCTATTATTTGATTTCGAATACCATCATCCCTCTCTGTAATGTTTTGCAAATAAATACTCTTGTGTCTAACGTCTCTCTCTAAGAGAAAAACTTGTGTAACATGATACTGTAAAATTTGAAGAGGTAAATGTAAATTCCAAGAACCTTCCATGAGAAGCTCTGCAAGGATAATGTACCAAAGAGGAAGCCCGGGCATTTATCCAATCATTAGAAATGTAGTATAAATCGGGAAGATGGTTTGAGAGTGTGGTCGTCGTTCATGTGAGTTTCACGTGTGAATGAGTTGTGTTGCTGTTTTGTTTCCTTTTTTTTCCCGCCTGACCTACCAATTTTTTCCCTTTGGGACTAAGGTGGGATTATTACTCTTTATGCTTGTATCAAAAGCAAGTATGTAAATGGTGCAGTGCTTATCATGAAAAAGCATATATTGGGAAGGGCAGTTGCTGATCTCTGGTCTGACTTCCAGCTACAGAGAGGCAGCTACATTGTTTTTAAAAGCATATATAATGTGCGTGGTTTAGTTACGAACCGCTTTTGGCTAGCAATTCTTTGGAATTCTGTCTTTCGACAAGATGATTATTAGAATTAAATTCTGCTGGCATGCTTTGTATTAGCAGTGGAGGTTTGCTCTGCATGCAACCTAATAATTCCTTTGATTTCCGAGACTTCTCTTGTCAGTTTCTCGAGCATTCTCTTCCCCGTTTTTCATAGATTCGTTTCCACTTTTTCACGAATGAGGATGAAAAGCTACATTTTCGTCCTTATATAAACTTTGGCCTTATTTTGTACCTCTGCGCCATCTTCTTTGTCTCTTGCCTAGCGTATGTTTATTTTCTTCCACTCTTTGTTGCTTTGCCTTCATCTAACCCGTGCTGCTGTCTATTTTTATTCGGGTTGCCATCATCATCAGCGTGGTTCTTGCTGCTATTACTCCAAGAAGGTACTTGTTCTGTTCTTTGTTTACCCTTCTTCTTCACCACTTATATCTTGTGTTGAGATATGCCAACTTTTCCTACAGATTTTATCAGATTAAGTTTGATAACAGAATCATTCAATTGGTAGAAGAATAAGTCTTATTGTTATGATCAAATATTTTAGCTAAGATTTGCTAGGTAGAAGATCATGTTATCAAGTAGTTTTTGTTGAGATTTTCTAGAGAATTGTTAGCTAAAATTATTTTAGTTTGTTTCTCTGTAAGTACTATAAATAGGGTGTTGATGAATGAAGAAATTAAGCTCCTTTTTCAGCCCTCAATATAGTCTTGATATCTTTGTTTATGCTTCAAAAACCAACAAAGTGGTATCAAGAGCCTAAATCTTAAGGGCCTGTTTCTTTGAGAGTGAGTGAACTTGGTGAGAAACCCTTTTCACTATAAAATTATACACTTAAGCCTTCAACATCAAAATGCCAGGAAATAACTTCTTGTCCAATCCTCCAAATTTTACTGGTGAAAACTACCAAATCTGGGCTGTCAAAATGAAGTCCTATTTGGATGCTAATGATCTTTGGGATGTGGTAGAGATAGATCCTGTTCCTGAATTATCGGAAGATCCAACTATTGCAAAAATGAGAGCCCATAGAGATGCAGTCAAAAGGAGATCAAAAGCCATGACGTGCATTCATTCAGCAGTTTCTGATGCAGTATTCACAAAAATCATGACTTGTGAAACTGCAAAGGAAGCTTGGGATACTCTCAAAGTGGCTTTTCAAGGCAATGATAGAACAAGACAAATGCAGGTTTTGAACCTCAGGAGAGAGTTTGAGCTCCTTAGGATGAAAGACACAGAAAACATCAAAGAGTACTCTAACAAACTCTTAGATGTTGTGAATAAAATCAGATTGATTGGAGAACAATTACCAGATAGCAGAGTTATAGAGAAAGTCTTGGTGAACTTACCTGAAAGGTTTGAGGCCAAGATTTCCTCCCTTGAAGATTCAAGGGATTTGTCTCAAATCACTTTGCCAGAACTAATCAATGCATTACAAGCACAAGAGCAGAGAAGAGCTATCCGAAAGAAGGAAGCAGTAGAAAGTGCTTTTCAGGTGAAAGACAAAATTCAAAATCAACAAGGTGGCAAAGAAAAGAAACAGCAATGGAACAAGAAGAGCAAGAAAGAAGGTGAGTCTAGCAGAGATGAAGGAAGAAGAGGAAAATTTCCTCAATGTCCACATTGCAAAAAGACTTCACATCTGCAACAATATTGCTAGTGGAGACCTGACGTCCAATGTAGGTCATGCAATCAGAAGGGACACGTCGAAAAGGTATGCAAAAATAACAGAAGAGACCAACATGCTCAAGTAGCTGACCAACAAGAGGAGGAGCAATTATTTGTGGCCACTTGCTTTGCAAGCAAGATCTCCAGTGAAGATTGGCTAATTGATAGTGGCTGTACTCATCACATGGCATATGATGAGTCCATATTCAAGGAATTGGATAAATCATATATTTCCAAAGTTAAAATTGAAAATGGAGATTGTATTGGGGTGAAAGGCAAAGGTAATGTGGTTATTGATTATGGTTCAGGTACTAAAATAATTTATGATGTTTTATATGTACCTGAAATTAATCAAAACCTGTTGAGTGTTGGACAATTGCTTGAGAAAAATTATTCTGTTGTCTTCAAAAATAGGAGTTGCGTCATTTATGATCAAAATGGAGGTGAACTTTTTTCAGTAAAAATGAATGAAAAAAGTTTTTCTCTAAATTGGTTGAAAGCAGGTTCAAGTGCATACCTAAGTTTAGTGGATCAATCTGAATTATGGCATAAACGATTGGGCCACTATCACTATTTTGCACTTAACTACATGCATAAGAATAGTCTTGTGCAGGACTTGCCTTTTATAGAAGATAAAGGTGGAGTTTGTGAAGTTTGTCAGTTGGGAAAACAAAGCAGATTGTCATTTCCTCACAACAAATCTTGGAGAGCTTCAGAAAGGCTTCAACTTGTTCACACAGATGTATGTGGTCCAATGAGAACTTCTTCATTAAATGGCAGCAGGTATTTCATAGTTTTCATTGATGACTTCAGTAGATATTGCTGGGTCTATTTCATGAAACAAAAATCAGAGGTTGCTGCTATTTTTTTGAAGTTTAAAAATTGGATTGAAAATCAAAGTGGCAAGATGATTAAAGTGATTCGGTCAGATAATGGAACAGAATATACTTCTAATCAGTTCAACAAGTTTTGTGAAGATGCAGGAATTGAACATCAATTAACTGTCACTTACACTCCACAACAAAATGGAGTAAGTGAAAGAAAGAACAGGACAATCATGGAGATGGCCAGGTGTTTGTTGTTTGAGAAAAAATTGCCAAAGAAGTTTTGGGCAGAAGCTGTCAATACTGCAGTGTATCTTTTAAACAGGTTGTCTACAAAATTATTGAATGGTAGAACCTCATTTGAAACTTGGTTTGGATATAAACCTTCAGTACAAAACTTGAAGGTGTTCGGCTCCATTTGCTACACACATATTCCTGATGTAAAGAGAGGCAAGCTTGACGAAAAGGCAGAAGTTGGGATTCTAATTGGCTATTGCAGCAGTACCAAAGGTTATAAAGTTTATCAACCTTTGACTGCAAAAGTGATAGTCAGTAGAGACATCCATTTTGATGAATACGCAACATGGGACTAGATCAATTCCAAAGTTGAACATTTCAAGGGATTAGAATCTAAAGAATTGCAGGAGGAGAATATTGATGAATCAATAGATCATATTCCAGTTAGAGGTACCAAATTACTCTCTGACATTTATAACAAATGTAATGTTGTAGTTCTTGAACCTGCAGATTATGAAGAAGCTGCCAAAGACTTGAAGTGGATCGAGGCAATGAAGGAGGAGTTGAGAATGATTGAAAAGAACCAGACTTGGGCACTTGTGGACAGACCAATTCACAAGAAACCCATTGGTGTAAAGTGGGTTTTTAGAACCAAATTAAATGCTGATGGTTCCATCAACAAGCACAAGGCAAGGTTGGTCGTCAAGGGATATGCTCAACAATTTGGAGTGGACTTCTCAGATACATTTGCACTAGTAGCAAGATTTGACACCATCAGGTTGATCCTAGCACTTGCAGCTCAAAAAAACTGGAGAGTTTATCAATTTGATGTCAAGTCAGCATTTCTAAATGGCTACTTGGAGGAGGAGATCTTTGTGGAGCAACCTCAAGGATTTGCAGTGAAAGGTCAAGAAGACAAGGTGTACTTATTTCACAAGGCGCTATATGGCCTAAAACAGGCACCAAGAGCCTGGTACAGCAGGATTGACGATCATCTTCTGAAGATTGGATTTAAGAAAAGTTTGAGCGAATCAACTCTTTATGTAAAAATTGTCAATGATGATATAATTGTTATTTCACTATACGTTGATGATTTGCTTGTCACAGGAAGTAAGCCAATCTTGGTAAATCAGTTTCAGGAGCAGATGAAGCAAGTCTTTTAAATGACAGACTTGGGAGAGATGTCCTATTTTCTTGGCATGGAGGTTATTCAATCTCAACAAGAAATCTTCATAAGTCAGCACAAATATGCAAGAGATGTGTTGAAAAAGTTTAATATGAAAAGTTGCAAATCAATTAGCACTCCATTGATGGAGAACGAGAAGCTTAGTAAAGATGATGGAGCTGCCAAAGTTGATGAAGGCCTATACAGAAGTCTTGTAGGTTGTTTGATGTATCTTACAGCAACAAGGCCTGATATTATGTATGCTGTGAGTTTACTGTCTAGATTTATGCATTGTGCAAATGAGTTGCACTTCAAAGCTGCAAAAAGAGTACTCAGGTATGTCAAAGGCACTGCTGACTTTGGAGTTTGTTTCAAAAAATCAGAAAAATTGGAGTTACATGGCTATTCAGATAGTGACTGGACTGGTTCATATGATGATATGAGGAGCACTTCTGGATACTTGTTCAACCTGGGTTCTGGATGTTTTT
Organism: Coffea arabica; assembly: GCF_036785885.1. Taxonomy (NCBI): domain Eukaryota; kingdom Viridiplantae; phylum Streptophyta; class Magnoliopsida; order Gentianales; family Rubiaceae; genus Coffea; species Coffea arabica. Next base: position 9,957,394 of record NC_092313.1, on the reverse strand, counting down.
CATGGAATTCTAAGAAGCAAGATGTGGTAGCTCAATCTACCGCTGAGGCAGAATATGTTGCTGCTACGGCCGCTGTTAATCAAGCCTTATGGCTTAGGAAATTGTTAGCTGATCTAAATCAAGTTCAACAAGAAGCTACTCAAATTTTTGTTGATAATGAAGCTGCTATAGCTATTTCCAACAATCCAGTGTTTCATGGGAATACTAAGCACTTCAAAATTAATATTATTTTCTTCGAGAAGTTCAAAAGAACGAAGAAATTGTTCTAGTTCATTGCAAGACTGATTATCAGATTGCAGATATTTTTACGAAGGCCTTGTCCAAAACAAGGTTTGAATGCCTAAGAAGACAGTTGGGGATCTGCAGTAAAAGTGCCAAGGAAGAGTGCTGAGATATGCCAACTTTTCCTACAGATTTTATCAGATTAAGTTTGATAACAGAATCATTCAATTGGTAGAAGAATAAGTCTTATTGTTAGGATCAAATATTTTAGCTAAGATTTGCTAGGTAGAAGATCATGTTATCAAGTAATTTTTGTTGAGATTTTCTAGAGAATTGTTAGCTAAAATTATTTTAGTTTGTTTCTTTGTAAGCACTATAAATAGGGTGTTGATGAATGAAGAAATTAAGCTCATTTTTCAGCCCTCAATATAGTCTTGATATCTTTGTTTATGCTTCAAAAACCAACATCTTGTTTTCATTTGTATTGCTGTCTATTCCCTGCTTAGTTTGTTATTTTCCTATTCTGTATTGATTGCTATTGTTTAGATGCTCTTCTCAGGATGTAGTTATATTATTCATCATTACTGGCTCTTTTCTTTATTTTTCTTTCATTTGTGGCCTCTATACTTGGTCCGGTCATTCTTTCGTACCTCAATTTTTTTCATCTGTGCGTGCTTTCTCTATGGGTTTTAGTTAGTTCATTTTGTGTCTTTATGTTTCCTCTTTTTCCTATTACATCTTTGCATGTTTTCTCCTCCGTGTTATGCCTTTTAAGAGCTATGTGCTATGTGTTGTTTGGATTGTTCGGACGGATTGCCTACCGTTGCCTCTCTATGTTTGGCTCGCTAATTCCAATGTATAGTAAAAACCGGAAAGATGGTCTGAGAGTGCGGTCATCCTCCATGAGAGCATGGACATTGTGATTATTGAATACTTCTGTCATAATATGACAGGCCATGCAAACCATTGTGCCATTAATTACTATATTAGTTTCAAAGTTTTTAGGCATGCTTTGTCTGCAATCACTAATGCACCTGCAAATATTAACTAAAACAGTTAATATTGCCACACTAACTACCAAATACTACCTCACTAATCCAATCTCACAAACTTCAGATACCTTCTCTTACATAATATATAAATGAACAACAACATGAAGAATATGGAACTTATGTAGTTCATAAAAATGGAGCAACTGGAGAGTGTTGGCTCTTCCAGTTTATTAGCCAAAGGTAGAGCTACAAAGGAATGCTGATTCTTATTTAGATATAGTGAGCCTGAACAGGTATTGAGAAGTTTTAGCACTTCGCTACTGTTACCATAGTTTACCATATTATATTGCTTCTCATGCAACTTATGTTTACATATGAACTATAGATGTTGCCTATTTAGTTTCAACCTCTTCTAATCAAACACCACTATAGCCAGATAACTTTAAGAGAAGGGTATAGAACATGGATTATCAAGATTCATCGGTAGTCATTCACTCAAGGACGACAGGAGTTTTGCCACAGCAACATCATCAAGGAAAATTACTTTTTCTTGCTTCAACATTCTGGTAGCCTAATCTTCGATGTCATCCACTTTTGCGAAGACAAGAAACAAGTATACATGCCATGGATAGATCCACTACCTAATATGCTGCATTCACAGCCATCTCTTGAGTTGGGAAGTTGAGGGTTAACTGCTTTTGTTTTGTGTCAACCCATTTGTATTTTTAAATTTGTTTGCCTCATACGAGTGTCCTTTAATTTCTAAGTGATGAGAAGCAAAAAATGATATGGCAGCGAGTGTTATCATCAATGAGGTCTGATTTCGAGCAAACCTTAATCAAAGGCGTGTGTTTCTATCAATTCATTGACAGACAGAATCGACATAACTTTATAAGTTTTATATACAGATTTATTTAGTTTTTGACATCTATATATCGCAACACTTTTAACTCTTGCCCCATACAATGCTAGAAAGTCCCAAGATTTGTTGCTCAATTCGTCCATAGCAGCAGGACTCCTTCGATTACTCTGAGGACAGGAAACAAAACAATAACTGTTTTAGTGCGTGGAAAATAGTTTACGGACAACTGGAACATCTTTGTGGCAAAGCACGAACTATAGTTTCGAGAAGTTTTGGTCTTTGTTCCTGAATCCATTACTACCTACATTGTTCTAATCTTTGATAGACATAGTGCAGAAAAATATTTCCCATGGTATGACAGCTTTTATGTGTATTCTACCATAACAGATGCAGCAGCTTAGTTGTATCCTAATGAACGTCTTCCCTAAACTTAGCTTTTCTGATGAACATTTAGTTTGAAAACTCCGTCTATTCCTCCCTCTGTTATCCTATTCTACATGTACATCTGTGGTATACAACGTGCATCCCTAAAAATGATATGCTTCATAGACGAAGCTTCATCAACAGTTTACACATGCTTGCAAATAGAATATGCACCTTATACGTAGCTTTGTGAAGCTTCATCTACAACTTGTAGATAGTTCCTAATGAAATATGTGTTGTATCATACACTTAATCTTATAGCTCCAACGTTTTCTCCCCAAGCTGTAGAAAAGGAATTGCCTATGCGCTTTATGGCTAGACATAATAAATAACTTTCTCACTGCATTTCCCTTTACAAGATGGATATTTTACAGTTAAACTTACAAATATATTCCTTATTCATGAATACGCCTTATACAGCACGCTTTGCATTCTTTTCTATGCCATGAAGCATTAACATGATCTCTTAATTTAGTTCGGCAAGAAACGACTTCGTAGCACAAGTTTAACACTAATTGGATAACAAGGAATGTTATCTAGCATTTGATCATGGGCATATTTACAATTTACCACCGTGCGTGAGTCTCCTAGTCCTCCTAAATAGCGTAATAACTGTTGTTCTCTTGATTTTCAAAATGAAGTGCTTTTTTTGGCCTTTTGCCTTTTGAGGCAAGGCTAATAAAGGGAATTATATATATTGGCACTTTGTCGAGTTGGGCGTCGGCATAAAGACCTGTAACATATTTTTGTCAATTTAAAATGACGAGTTTGTATGAATTAAATATTTTTGGGAATATTTTCCAAATACTACACTATAGCATTGTATACAAAACAGAATTCATACATGGCAATACCATATATGTCACCTCACCTCTACGACTATAAAAGAACATTCCAAAATGTTTGCATCAGTATACGTGACGCGTTTATGTAGCACGATATGAAATGTCAATGTAGAGTGTTGTAGATTCAAAAAATGAGAGAGTTTTCTGCAATTATGACTAGGGTGGTCACGGGTCAAATATCCGCTCCGTTCACACCATTTGGGTGATCTGACCTGCATCTTGCAGGTCAATCATTTTTTGATCCTTATCCGTCCCACATATCAGTGGATACCCGTTAAGATAGGGTCAGGTCAATGGGTACCCGTCGCCGCCTCATTTATTATTTAATTTTTTTAAAAAGTAATTTATACTAATTTAATTTTATATTTTACACATTTATCTAAGATTTAATAAAGATTTATTTCTAAAAAAAAAAAAAGTCTCCCACCAAGAAACAAGTGTGCGAAGAGAATACAAGATAAAAAGAATTCAAAATCAATAAAAGTTTGAAATAAATAACTCATTTTTTTAAATATATGTTTCACATTAATTAAACTCTTTTCTATAAAACATAAGATCATAATCTCTACAAATAAATCTTGTAAATAAACTATAGTCTCTCATATTTGTAATGCAAGTTGTTCAATGAAATTACTTATTTAACTCTAAATTATTATTTTATAGTATGTACATAAAAATAAAAAACAAAAAATATATATATATGCCGAATTGGTCGGGTACCCACGAGTTTTTAATTATGTGATCCTAATCCGCCCCGTATCTTAGCGGGTACGCTACCCTCTTTTGATCTGATCAAATAATACAAATCGAATATCCTAATTTTCGCATCGCATCGGATCGGATATGACGAATTTTCAGATTAGTTGATAATTTTGCTCACCCCTAATTATGACAAGCTCGACGGCAAATCCACAATTCCTGTGCAGAAATCATGAATTGTAAATGAAATTCAATTGAATTTGCTCAACATGGGCTTTAGTAAGGAAATATGAATTCTATTTTGCTTGAGAATGAAAACTATGGTCATGCGATCACTGTTCATGTTTTGTGCAAATTTCACAAAGCTGAGAAAGCCAAACAATACAGAGATGGGGGCATTTTGGGCGCAGTTAGAGGTGGCAAAATGGGCGGGATGGGCGGGATTTGCTTGGGTTTGTGATGGAACCGAGTCATATGGGTTTGGGCTCAATCTTACCCATATGTGTTTTGGGACTAATTTGGGCGGGATCACTTTGGGATGGGTTTAGATTGATCCCGCCCAATGCCCAAATCTATTTTCTACATATTTTTTTTCCTTTAATTCATTTTTACTTTTTTATATAATTTTAATATTTTTTATTTATTAATTTTTTTTTAGTTTTATTAAATAAACATGCAAGTGCTTTATACTCAGGATTCCCATTAAAAATTGGATTAACAAATAAAGGAAAAAATAGATATACAGTCATATTCCAACATATATCAAGATGGCCAAGATACTTAAGGTGTTGAATATTTATCATCATCATTGTTCAAAGATGACAGGTCTAAATTGACTGAAATGTTGAAAATTCTTATGGATAATGACTAAGAAAACTACTAGATTATATTCTCTAGTATGGCTATAAAAATTGTTAAAGATAATTTTTGAATCTAAGACTCCGTTTGGATTGGCTATTTTTTCAAAAAATAAGTTTTTCAAATACAATGTTACAGTAATATGCAATAACTCAAAAAACATCCCATCCATATTAGTATATCAAATATTTCAAAAAAAAATTATAGTAAAAATTTTTCATATACACTGCTATAATAAAATATTTCAAAAATACCTCCCAAAAATAGCTAAACCAAACAGAGCCCTTGTTATTTGAGCCCAATGGGTACCCAAGTATTTCCCAAGTATTCCCATCAATTAATGGGTACAATTGGGATTTGTCCCATTTTAAACCCAATATCAAAATCCAATACCCATCCCGCCCAAAGTCCCCATGGGCATGGGTAACCCATTGGGACTTGGGACAAATTGCCACCTCTAGGCGCAGTTGTGGATGCAGTAGAGCCACGTACTAAACACAAAGGGCTTGGAAATTTGGTTATGACGAAGCACTATCATATCCACATTCAAAAGATGTGGCTATCTTATCAAAGAGTGCTTCAGTACATGTATGTTTCATTGATGGACCCTAGTAAAAAAAATGTTCCCAAAAAACAAATAAAAAAAATCGAATTGTCTTTTAAAAGTGTAGAATATTTAATCAATGAAATAATTCCAATAATTGCAGTACAGATTACAGAAGCGCCAAACCACATAATACAGCATATATACTCAGAAAGAAAACTATCTAGCTATATATGAACTTCAATGTTCTTTTTCGAAAAAATATACCAATATCTGATTCATCAGATCAGGCCCAGGGACTTATCCAGCACTCCTCAGGTACTTTAGGGAATCTTTCGGTGTCCTTGCAATAGTCATAAATAACAAGATTTCTCTGAACCCAAGCATAGTCCAGCTTTTCGCTGTCTGAGAGATGCCAAGCAGGATACTGATCCCACCAGTGTTCTGTGGTGGTGGAGACACAGGCTGGGTAAGGGTCTTCCCATTTGCAGGCATCGACACTGAAGTCTTTATAAGATGATACAAATGGTGCAAGCGTCCAGTTTGTCTTCTCCAGACCACCTCTGGTTGCCCAGTCATCAGCATTCCATATGCTTGAAATCAAGTTCATTGGCTTGTCCATGGGGAAGAAGTTGTTTGTATAATTTGCATTCCTGTAGACCCTTATTGGAACTCTATCAACGTAGAACCTGTTGAAAAAAGTGTGTCATTTCATTTAACAATAACTCGTTAGATCAACTTAGAAAGCAATTAACGCACGCTGACTAAAATGATCATTAGTCTTTGCCTAGAACAGGAAAACTAGAAAAATTATGCTCCTTCCATCTCCCCAGTCATAGTTGTAATATGCCATTGTGCTTGGTGACTCTCATCACATGGCTGGTCTCACCTTGTTTAATTGCGGTATTTGAAGCCGAAAACGACCAAAACTTGGTCTGGTGACTCTCGTCTCGTCTTGAGAATTATTGGATCCAGATTGTCAATTTGGAAGGGTGGTAAGTTAAGCATTACTTAGCATAAGAAAAATCACAGACGCTAATGATCAACCATGAGATTTCCAAGAACCTAATTCAGTGACATTCTTGGATTGCCTCACCAAACATACTTGCATGAGCTAAACGATTTAAGGACTCTGAAGAAGAATTGCAAGTCAACAAGGAAGTCTTAATAATAAATAAATTACTGCAATGGAAAGTGAAATATGAGCTTACACAAGCTGCAGCGGGTTCCATAGAATGGAATAGCTGTGATAGTCCTTGGTGGGGTCAAACCACAAAACGTGCCTCATTTCACGATTACCAGTCCCATTCTTGTAAACGTTGGTCTGTATAAGATAAGGCTGCCCTGTTCTGTTCCCCAAGAACTCAAAGTCTATCTCATCCCTTTCAGGCCCTGCTCCGAGGTGTGTGCAATCCGAACACATCTGAAGTTTTCGGGGAACCATTACCATTAATAAATTTGCAGGGTAACGTATTGATTTTTGGTATGGGACAGGACAGCAAAACAGAAAACTCTACGTTTTAGTTTCAACTTACATAATAAGCTGTAACGACTCCAGCAGAATCACCACTGACCAGTTTGAGCTTCATGCTAAACCATCCAAATCTGTACCTTTCTTTTGTCTGGAATCCGCAGCCTATGCAATATCCACCAACATGTGATATCAGATTGGTGTATGCTATTATTCACTATTCAAATTCTTAAACTAAAAGCATTGCGGAGAAAAAATGCTACATACAAAGAAGGAAATGTGATGAAGGGTTTGAGAAGTAGAATAGAAAAGACAGATGAGGGATTATTGGTGCAGTAATGAATACCTGATTCTTTGTCCAAGGAGAGGTACCATGTCTGTCCGTCAGCAGAGGTAGTGAAATGTGTTTCAGGGCAAGTTTTGCTGAAATTATCATCAAATGATGACGTTTGTGCCGCTGTTTCTTGAATTGATGAACAAGAAAGAACAAATAATACAGCTGCAATGAGGAAACGATTGGCCATTGAAGAAGCCCTTCTTCTCTCCATTTTCTCTCGATGGAGGACCTAATATTTGGAGCTTGAGGAATGAGGCCTCTCAGTCTCGGCTGTATCTCTGAAAGTAACCCGAGTATTAAATGACATATGTGATGTTTCACAAGTTGCACTGATGTTGGTAAGGGGTACGAGTGGAAATCACCGCTTTGATTAATTAAATTATCGTCGCAATTTTACGATCAGTTTAAACCTCGTATGCCACCCTTAGCCCATAACATTTGTGTTTCACTGCGAATATGCCACCCTTCATGTTTTAATAGCGTATTTTCTCCAATTATGAGTTCACCTATATAAAAAAAAATAACTGTACGAGTATAACAATATTTCACAAATATAAAAATTGAAGTGAATTATTTTTTAATTTATTTCTGTCATTTAAATCGAATGTCGTTATTTTTAAATGATAAACATAAATATAAAAATTAAAGTGAATTATTCTTTACTAATTTATTTCTTAATTTGTTTTTGTCGCTTAAGTCGAATTTCACTTAGCAGAGGTGAAGAGGACCGACAAGCTGCAAAACGATTGAATTTGCCAGATGGAATTGGGGAAGAAAGTCCAGGCTGCCCACAAATGATCTGGATCTAATTACAGATGGAAACTAAGAGGTGGGGTCAACATGTTGGATTCGAAGAAGGCTAGTGCATTTGATTGGTCTTCGTCAAAAAAAAAAAAAAAAAAAAAGAAAGTTCTTGGGGTTTGACAACTGGATTTTAGTGGTCAGGGACATCAAAGACAACCAAGAAACAACTTGTTATTCCCCCCCGCCCCCCCTCCCCCGGCGGGGGCGGCGGCCACCGGCCATTTGATCCAGTGGTTATCACCTTCTTTGGTGCTACTGGAGGTCAGGGGTTCAATTCCTACATTCCCTCAAATTTGTCATAATATGTGGCTGGTCTTAGTTGACCATCTCTCCTTGCCTCTTTCTCCTAGATTAGGCTAGTTTAGATTATAAGACTTCTATCGTTGTAAATAAAAAAAAAAAAAAAGATTTCCCCCACCTCTTCTTTTTTTTTTTAAAAAAAAATAGCTTGTGTTTGCAGAATTGCAGGATGTTGCAGGAGGAGTAAAATAGGGATCCGGGGCTGGAACGGTTGCTCTGATAACCGTTTCGGAAGGTATAACACCATTTACATTCGGTGTAATATCATCTGTACAAGATGTAACAATAGAACAATAGCGAGTAATACTAGAACAACATTTTTGTAGATCTCATACGACGTGAAAATTGAATTACAAGGAGTGATCTGAGCCGCACAAATTTTTTTAATCTAGTCATGACCGTGAACCTTCCGGAACGGCTCCGTAGTATAGATCATTCTCTAAGTTGAGTTCTCAAAAGAATAATAGTCAAGAGTCGACGCCTTCAATTAAGGCTAAGGACGCTGCATCTGCTACTTTGTTCCACTTTTTAACACCTTTGACTTTGCTGTCTCTTTCTTTTCCTTTTGACGTGGAATCAAAATATTTGAACCATTTTTTATTATAATTAAAACTGTTTTAATGCAGCAACAAGTCTTTAAACTACCAAAAATGCTTATTCTCATAACCAGATCTAGCAATTATGTTTAAATCTGCCTTTGACTTCTCAATATTTTGAAAGGAAGACTTCTTTTGAATCAACTTAAAAAAAGCTTTTCACAAATGAAGCACTATGCATTAGTTTTTTTCCTTTTTTTTTTCAGATCCGCGTATTGCTAATTGTGTTTTGAATCAGTATTAGCGAGGCTAATTTTTTGCTGAAAAATTACAGTAAACATTTTTTAAAATGCGATGTATGTGAAATAAATTAATGTGATTCAGGAATGTGCGAAAAAAATTATTTACAGAAAATGAAATTCTTTTTTTTTTCTTTTGGAAAAACAACAATGCAAACAACTAACAAATGAGAACGGGCCAAAGCAAACACAGTAGATTAGACAAATCATTCCGCTAAAAAGCAGTGAAATTGTACTTAAAAAGAAGTGCTTGTAACCAGATTAACCACCTTTCCCCTCCTTCACGTTACCCTAAAAAGGTCTGAAAACCCAATTTTTTTTCCGACCGCACCGACGACGAGGTTTAAAATAAAAAACATATGCAGTCCCACTCCCACGTGAAAGCTGAAACCTCACGAGCGATCCAGCTTCGCTATCAGAGGGTTTGCAAAATCTCAACCGTCGGATTGATAAGTCGACGATGCCGGGGAATGCAAGAAAACCATAGTGGTCCCGCATCTGAATAATTGGGGAGTATTTTTAATTAGAAACCGAGTAGTTTATGTGAGGAAATGTATAATTGCATTGGATCGATGGATCCATTAGCTTTAATCAAATAAAGTGGGGGCATAATCCGTTGATTTGAAAGGTACCTTGATTTTCACGGCATGTTTTTTTTTTTCTTTTCCTTTATGGAATTTCATGGTAACAATTATGTGACCTCAACTAGGGGTGCAAACGAGCCGAGTCGAATCGAGTTTTGAATTTATCGAGCTCGAGCTCGTCAAGCTCGAAAAATAAAGCTCAAGCTCGGCTCGATGTAGAAAAAAGAAAACTCGAGATCGACTCGTTTATAGCTCGCGAGCCTAGCTCGAATTCTGGCTCGCGAATAGCTCGAGTTCCGCTCGATTTTCTGGCTCACGAATAGCTCGAAATCAGCTCGATTTCTAGCTCGTTAGGAGCTCGAGTTCGAACTCGAAAATAGCTCGAAAATTTCTGGAAATTTAAGCAAGAAAACAGCAATTTTGTCCGCATATTTTTGACAAAATTTAGCATGATAATAACAATTTTTCACATATTCTTGATCTTGAGGCCTACAAATTATGCACTAATACAATCATAAATGTCCAAATATCCACTAATACAAATCATCCAAAAATATCCAGATGCCCACTAATACAAATTATCCAAATTTCCACAAATATCCACTAATACAAATTAAAAGCAGCTTGTTGTCCACAAGAACCAAGGCATGACATGAAGCGAGAATTAGTCCACCAACTCCAACTCCAGAAAATTCCTAAAGGTTAAAAGAATCATAAGAAAAACGATTTGGCAAAAATGCAAATGCCAAATAAGAATGAAACCATCAATCAAAGAAATGAAATGCGTGATAACCAGCAATACACACAGAACTCATGCGTGATAACTAAATGGAGATATACTAATAACAGAAAACTCATACCCAATGAGTTATAGATGACGCAAATGAAATACATGACAAAAGAAGATCAAATGTGAGATGCAAAAAGTATAACAATTTCCAAGATGATATAAACCATTTGCATCATTAAATTTCATAAACATGTGAAAGAAATCAACTTATTAGTACAAGCAAATCACGCAACTATCATTATTGACATTATTCATCTATATGAAAAGAATATCAAATCTTCGAATCCTTAAAGAAACCATAAGTTAACAGGAGCACAAGGGTGCCTACATCATAAGATGTTTGTTCATCTACATGATCGTAGTCATTGTTAGCCTGCTGCATTGCGCAAGAATGGTAAAACAGATCAATAGAATAGCAAAGTTTCTTCCATGTAATCGAAAGGGCACCAATTTCCCATGCAATTGCACAAGCTGTTAAAAAAAAGACAAAAAACAGCAATAGAAAACAATATATTGCTCCTTGCATTAGGCGCAAGATGTCCCCTACTGCCTTAATTTCCTACTGGAACAAACTCAACACAACACATAACCATCGCATATATGATTGCACTCCACCAGCGTTCTATAACCATCTGCAATTCTGCACTAACCTCTGTGATCTTAATACCATGAGTTAGAATTGGACAAAACTCTAAATAGAAAATTAAAGGTAAATTACCTCAAACATCTCCGAAGTCAAGAAATAGGCAACACAATCTCTTGTCTATCCTTCAATTTCTGGAAAAACAAAAAAATAAAATAAAAGAAATTAAGAAATAGTAAGGCCGAATTTAAATATTATGTGTGAACCACAAGGACCTTTTTATCAATGTTTCACTGTGTAAGTATTGCATTCTTTTTAATTATTCAACTCAAAAGCTTCAAACAAGATAGTGAACCAATTTATAAGAGATAAAAGGAAATCTACATTTAGTAGCTCTATTATTATATATAGATACTTAATTCAACAAATCTATAATCCAGTAACATATATATATGTGTGTGTGTGTGTGTGTATTTCTTGTTAAAATACTAACTGAAACCTCATTTCAACCCCTAAAGAATTTTTCTATAGTCAAATCCTGCAGAGGTAAAATATGGTACTTTCTTCACCTTACCAAATGCAATTAGTTTCTCCTTTGACGTCTAAGCAAAACTCCACCAACCATTTCAAGTTTGTAAGTTCCAAAGTTTTCAGGTCTCAAAAAACTGAAAAAGTTCAATAACAATAGAAATTATTGAACTCGGAAGTGTGTCATGCATTTCAATAAAATGTAAAATTCAGATTTATTACAGCAATGTGCATTCAACCAAAATTGAAACTGATGACTTGGCAAATTGATTACGGAAATAACCAACTAAAAGTAGACCATCATTCATTTTCTCAGTTAGCTCCTCCAAATCATCAAAGATGATGAGAGCAATTAAGGTGTAATTATGACACCAAATACTCCGAAAGAAAGGCAAATCAGTCAAAAACCTGCTGAGGTACCATTATAGTGCATATCATTGTCCAGTGAGTGGGATAGAATATTAATTGTCCCTTTTAATTATGTTTCTTGATCACCATTCCAGATTAATAGAATTTTCATTATACAAATTGTTGAATTAAACGGCGCATTAAGTAGAAAGAAAAAGAAGCTAAGTACATACCTGCAAAAATCTAGGAAAAGCTCGGTGGGTTGCGCACTTGCTCGCTGGAAAAGCTTAGAAAAAATCCGGAGATAGGAATTCACTGAGAAGCTGGTTGGGTTCGTCAGTCAGCCTCGTTGAAGTGGTTGGGTTCCGAAAGCTGGTTGGGTTGCCTATGTGGAGCTGGTGGAAGCGGTGGAGAAACTGGAGATGGAGCTAGTAGAAGCAGATATGGCAGTAACGGGGAATTGGGAGTTTGGGACTTCCCATGGTTTCAAGAGGGTTGCCTTTCTGGCTCCGTGCATACTGGGATGAATCTGGTGTTTTCGATTCTCAGGTAAGGGACCCGAGTGCCCCCGCTCATTGGAGCTGCACTTGCGACAGAGTTAGGACTGAGGACAGTCAGCAGAGAAAACTTGGAGGTTGCTGAGGAGCTAGCGGAAGTGGTGGAGGTGGAGCTAGCAGAGATGGCGGTAGCGGAAGTACGAATTAGGAGTTTGGCAGTGGGACAGTCGGTCGGCGGAGCCAGAGGAAGAAGATTGATCCAAGGAAGTGAAGAAAGAAAATTGGGTAACCTAACCTAATAGAGGAAATTGTAAATTTTAATTGATTCAGGGGTATATTTGTAATTTCACACTGACTCGAGCCTAACGAGCGGCTCGTCGAACTATCGAGCCAAAGAAACGAAGGCTCGAGCTCACCTCGTTTGTCTTAACGAACGGCTCGAGCTCGGCTCGAGCTCGGTCAACACGAGCTCGAGCCGAGCTTTGACTCGAGCTGCTCGCGAGCAGCTCGAGTCGCCTGCAGGCCTAACCTCAACCCAGCATAGTCCTTGTTTGGATTGCATTTCTCTGGATTTTTTTTTAATAAAAAATTTACTATAACAATTTGATAAATGTGAGATAAAAGAATAATTAGAAAATATGTTCACAGAAAAAGTTACAATTTTTCTTTGAAAAATTGCTATTCAAACAAGGCCAAATGGAAGCTATTTTTTGTTTACTTTTTTAGTCGTCAATATTTTTTCTGGTGTCTAGGTACAAGTTCAAACATGGTTAGGATGTGTTTGATTCAACTGAATTAAAACCAAATTGAAATGACAATATAATGGAATTGTAATTCTGTAACCCTTTCGGTGTTTTTTCTTCTTCTGTTGATGCGAAGTGAGTATTGTACAAGACATTTATGCTACCAACAGAATATATTGTTTATAAAGAAATAAGGAGTGCAAATTGTTCATTCCCCACAATGTCACTGGTTAGAAGTGTTTTTTCTTAAAGGGTTTAACGCGTTTGAATATCAACCATTTTACGTGTTGGCTGATAAAGTGGGAAGTATTGTAAGTGGTATTTTAAATTCCTATTTTTTTTCTTTAAAAGCAAAAGGGAGAAAAAAAAAAAAAGAAATGCAACTACAAAAAAGTGCCATAGCAATATAATCAAATTTTATGAGGAGAGCAATATAACCAGGTTCATGATCATAATATATAATTCAAAAGTAGATACAAGCTGAAAGTTACATAGAAACACATACATATTTTCAAAATAAAGTCACAAAGTATGCCATCTAACACAAACAAAGCGACAACTAAAACATGTCAAAAGTTTTTTTTTTTTTGTTAAAAAAGGAATTATGTTTTATGACCTCTTGAAAGAAGAAGAAGAGTCCTGGAAAGCAGAATGGTAATGAGAGAGTCAGTCGATTTCTGTGATTTATCCACCTTTTTACAACTTTAGCCATGTCATTTGACGTTTTACTCTTGCACGCTACTGACAGTTTGGCCGAGTGGTCTAAGGCGCCAGATTTAGGCTCTGGTCCGAAAGGGCGTGGGTTCAAATCCCACAGCTGTCAATCGTTGCTCAACGTATGATATATGTTTTGCTATTTCTTGGTTGCCACAATAAACCCCATCAATTTCGATTCAGGGGCTGCCAGAGTTGTCCTAAGTAAGACATTTTTTGTCTCTTAGTACAAAATGTTTAATTAACATTCAAATGTTCAACTGTGGCATCCAATTCAAGGGTTTGTTTGGATTATAGTTTATTTGTTAATTTATATTTGATTGCATCATTAATATATTTTTATTTTATATATATTATATTATATTATATAACTGCTACGGTATTTTTTTCAATAAAATTCTTGCAACATACCGTAAGAGTGTTCTTGAAATCAGACTAACTGTTAAATTGCGTAAAACTTCTTTTGTTAGGACTTCAAAAATACCAAAATCTTGCGAGTGGGGGTGAACATGAGCCTGCCTAAGTGCTTAACCACTCGACATTACTAGTTGACTTGACATCGCTGGACAAAATGTAGCTCGAGATTAGTTTGTTACTTAATCAAACTTAACCTAAACAACTTCTTTCTTCGTCAAGTTTGCGAATCAACTTGGCAAGTATATAGTGTAAAAAGTCATAATCTATACACGAGTGATGGCAATTGAGATTCACTCGAGTTTGAGTTGATAAAAACTCGTTCACGTTGTAAGTCCATTATACTTCGTGATCAAGCCAAGTTCTATGGCATCTCCTTTAAGTGCTCTAATTAAGAGCCTATGAATTCCTCAAATCAAGTTGTTCAAGATTGTAATTTATATTTTAGACAATTATCATGATAAATGGAGATTAATCACAAGAATTCACTTCCATGTATGGATTGGTGCATCTAAACATGTTTTAGTATGATTCTAAACTAATTTTGAATGTTGTAGTGTTTGGTTTATTTAGACTTGTCAAAAAAAATTTTAAGCACACTTTGGAATACAGATAGAAATACTAATTAAAAGAATAACTAAATATGAACACTTTAATGTTTGGTCTGTTTAGACTTGGCATCCCTACTTGTAAATTTTAGTTTAGTGAAGCAAAACTATTTTTTTTTTCACTTAGGGGTATTCCAAACTTTCACCCAAACTAATCTCCTAAAGTATTGTAAAGTCTTGCCCCAAGAACACACAGTGAGGTAGCATACAGGGATTAATCAGAGGACCTGTTGATAACTACTAGATTACGAAACCAGTCGAACTACCCGCGGGTCGAAACAAAAACCATTTAAACCGGAAAAAATAGAGAGAGAGAGAGAGAACTGCTTGTGAGTCGCACTTTTGGTTCTCTATATATGCTGGATACTAAAAAATTTTCTTACCTCTATATCACATTAAAATGTAATATTTAGTTGATTAAAAAAAAGAAATATTTAGTATTATTCACGTAATTTAGTATGGGCTGAAACTTTGCTTAGTATGGTCTGGAGTCTCTGGACCCTGATGAAGTACCTTTCGACAG
This sequence comes from Coffea arabica, assembly GCF_036785885.1. NCBI lineage: Eukaryota > Viridiplantae > Streptophyta > Magnoliopsida > Gentianales > Rubiaceae > Coffea > Coffea arabica. Next base: position 9,941,870 of record NC_092313.1, on the reverse strand, counting down.
AACAGTCCACTATTGTTTACATCGTTCTGCATTAGTAACATAACACAATGGAATACAATTCCCTTCCCTTAGCGTATGGTTACATAGGAGTAAAAAGTGTGGTAGTTAGAAAGAGTAGAAACAACATCAAGAGAGTTTGAGACAAAGAGTGTGTTGGATTGTAAATTATTTGAGATATTTTTACTGTAATACTTTTTGTGATGCGATGTATGTGATATAAAAAGATAATTAGGAAGATAAAAAGTGTATTGAAAATTGTAATGGTGGTATAAACAAATATATTTGGACAAATAATCTCCTATCCAAAAGGCTTAAACGACCGTAGGACATTTATATTCGCAAACTCTCAATACATGGGTCTCAGAAATAGGAGTTAGAAAATTAAAAATTAAGCCTGATTATCAGACAATTCCAGTTGCGATATATTTTTGCCTAAATTCATTGTACTAGGGTCAAAGAGATATAAATATGCCCGTTTCAATGGTTGCAAAAATTAATATTGATGTATGGAATTTGTAACCTAAAACATCAATAAATAATTTTGGGATCATAGTTTATTTTTGAGATAATTTCAGGAACCTCCTCTGAATTTTCTAACAGTTGCACTACTGGCCTTCCCTAAGGTATAAAAAATAATCAAAGAGGGCCTCTCAATGCTCACCTCGAGCATGAAAAAATAACTTTAGTACCCTTGCAGCTTACAAGATATTTGGCAACTATGTGGACATAATCACTTAAATTGCTAATAAACCAAATTAATAAAATGCACCACAATTGTAAGTTGTAACTAAAAAATTTTAATTTGCCATGAGAAAAGGGGGCCAATTGAAGGTACATTTTCCTGGTTGATATGCTTCACAAGCAAAAAAAAAAAAAAAAGAAAAGTGAAAAATAGAGAAATAGACTCTTTGTTTTTTTTTTTTTTGGCTCAGGAGGCTTCAAGTGGACCAAAAATGCTCTTTGATGCTTGTCAAAATTCATAATATTGATTTTGAGCTTCTTAATTAAGGTAAGAGGGCAATATTTTTTTTAATGTAGAAGTTATCCCATTGTTGTAAATTTCTAAATATTATTGCTTCTTGATCATGCTAAATAATGGCCCTGCAGCTGCAAGTGAATATATAATAAATTTGTTGGAGTAAATAATGGCCCACATTTTTTCTTCAAGTACCACATTTCCTTTCTCACATTGGAGCAAGAGGCCTGCTGGAAAAGGGAATCAACAGTGACAGGTGACTTGTCGCAGTAAATATCTGTTGGTGATGCTGTGATATTCCCCACGATCTCGATCGCACCAAACCGTTCTGAATCGTTCAATTTCTATCTTCTCTTCTTCAACCCTACACGTTCACTGCTTTGCCCCCACATCTCTAGATCTTTCTCTTAGATATTTTGAACAACTTTTTTTCCTCCCTATAAATCTTGTTACACTATCCTCTCTTCTCATCACCCTAAGTTCTTGACCCTTCGCCTAAAACCCTCTTGCAAAGAATTCCATCCACTAATTTCAATGGCAACCATGGCTACAACTCTCACCTCTTCTCCTAAGCCATCATTCTTAGAGACCAAGTCCTCTTTCCATGGCTCCCCTATCCTTTCTCGTGTTCTGCCGGTCAAGTCTAGCCCGCAAAACTTCTCGGTTACAATGTCTGCATCCACTCCACAGTACAACATTGATGCCTTCAAGTTTCAACCAATTCAAGAATCCATTGTTTCGCGAGAAATGACTAGGAGATACATGACGGACATGATCACCTACGCGGATACTGATGTTGTGGTGGTTGGCGCTGGCTCTGCGGGGCTCTCTTGCGCCTATGAGATCAGCAAGAACCCCAACATCCGTGTCGCGATTATTGAACAATCTGTTAGCCCTGGCGGCGGTGCATGGCTTGGTGGGCAGTTGTTTTCCGCCATGGTTGTGAGGAAACCGGCTCACAAGTTCTTGGATGAGCTTGAGGTCGAATATGATGAGCAAGATAACTATGTGGTTATCAAGCACGCGGCTTTGTTCACCTCCACTATCATGAGCAAGCTCTTGGCTCGGCCTAATGTGAAGTTGTTCAATGCTGTTGCTGCTGAGGATTTGATTGTGAAGGGTGGAAGAGTGGCTGGAGTTGTGACCAACTGGGCTTTGGTTTCGATGAACCATGACACACAATCTTGCATGGATCCTAATGTCATGGAGGCTAAAGTGGTGGTCAGCTCTTGTGGTCATGACGGACCTTTTGGAGCCACTGGGGTTAAGAGGCTCAAGAGCATTGGAATGATTGACAGTGTTCCGGGGATGAAGGCTCTTGACATGAATACTGCAGAGGATGCCATTGTCAGGCTTACTAGGGAGATCGTTCCGGGGATGATTGTCACTGGCATGGAAGTTGCAGAGATTGACGGAGCCCCAAGAATGGTAATGCCTTTTACCTAAATTATGACTACCTTTTATATCTGTTCTTAATTTGACATGTAATTATATTTATTGGATGAATGGCCTAGAAATTTTATGCTCCAAATTCAACTTGTCAGCTAGGTTACAAAAGACCACATCTAATCAAATTTTGCCATATCATCTGATAAGTTGTAGCTTTGTCCACCTCAGTTCTCCCTCAACGTAGTTCCAGGTTAGGTGGAGAAATGGATCCTGTTAAACAATCTGAATAGGTATCGTTGAAGTAAAATTACTACTGTTCCAATAGGTTAAGATCATTTGCCTTTTGTTATCTTGGACAATTGGGTTCTTTCATATCTAATGTAACTGCGTATTTGTTGATGACAAGTTGAAAATGGTGCTAAAATTGGTGAGAATGGCTTGTAATGTTGCAGGGTCCAACATTTGGGGCAATGATGATATCTGGGCAAAAGGCGGCACATTTGGCATTGAGGGCATTGGGACAGCCAAATGCTCTAGATGGAACTCTAAGCGAAGTCAATACTGCTCAACCAGACCTAATCCTTGCGGCTGCAGAGACTGAAGAGGTTGTTGATGCTTAATTCCCATGAATAACATTTAGGTAATTGCGCAGGGAAATCAATCACCGAAAAGGACAACCAAATCCATGATCCTTTTTGTTAGGGGAAATAGGATGATTAATGTTAGACGCGACAGTGGAATGTGTACTGCTTTAGCTGCTAGTACCATGACATTGCCTTTGCCACATCTATTCTCATTATTGGGCATAGCATCTAGTATGATGTGAACCGGAGAATAATGCTATATGTACAATGGAGAGGATGTTGAGGATTGAATAAAACATATGTGGCAAAGATTTGTGTGCATTTATTAGCAAGTTTACGCTTCAACAACTCAGTAATCTAATGTTCCAGATCAGAACAAGAATGTACAATGGAAAAGGTCCAAATAAATCTCATTTGCTCGAGTGTTCTGTTCAACTCCGAAGGAATTGCAGATTCACTTATTTCATCCTAAATTTAGGGTGTGTACTAAAGTTGCCTGCTGTTTAGAATACTATGTGAACAGTTTTTTATTGGCAATCAATCTAAGACAAAACTGAGCCGTGATCAAATATTTTAAGTCCCACATTTGGGTATACCAAACCTCGCTGTCAATTCTCAAAGGCGCTCGTTTAACTTCGTTTCCTCGACGTATATAGTTCCCTTGAAACCTCAGCTCGCTGAACCAAAATCCAAATGCCTCTCCCCAAAGAATACAAAATCTTGATCAGAAACCTCTCAAGTTCAGCATCAGAAAGCTCAAATTGGAGAACACGAGTCCAAGAAAGCCAACTGACCACCCAAGTCTCGTCAATCCTCTTGCAAAGACAGACAAAATACTGGGCACCACTTCTTAAGTCCACCCTCAAACTCACCAAATTACACCCTTCTCTCTTCCTACGAGTCCTCGAAAACACTAAAAGTTCCCCTCAGATGTCCCTCACCTTCTTCAACTGGGCCAAGAAGAATCTTGATTTCCAACCTGACCTCAAAAGCCAGTGCAAGCTGACCCATTTGCTTGTTGGGTATGGACAAGCCGAGCTTGCAAAACCCATCTTGGATTCTATAATCCTAGACTACCCATTAGGCCGAATCGTGAGTTGTTTTCATAAAGTTGCTAACTTTGAGACGTGTTCCCCTGTTTTATGCTCTGTTCTTGAGGGTTATTGCCGTAGGGGATTATTTTTGGAAGCTTTAGAAGTTTATTGGAAAGCTAAAAAACTGGGGACCGGTACGGTTTCAGTTTATACTTGTAATGCATTGCTAAGTTTGCTGCAAGATAAGAATGAGGTCAGACTGGCTTGGTGTTTTTATGGTTCAATGATTCGAAATGGGGTCTCAGAAAATCCGTTTACCTGGTCTGTTGTTGCCAGGATTCTTTGTAAAGACGGGAAATTTGAGAGAATTCGCAGGATTTTGGATATGGGAATATGTAATCCTTCGGTTTACAGCTTGATAATTCAGAATTACAGTGAGAGAGGGAAGTTTGATGCTACATTTGATTATGTAGTTCAAATGCATGATAAAAAGCTCGATCCAAGCTTTAGTATTTATAGCTCGATTCTTGATGCTGCTTGTAAATATCAAGATGAGAAAGTGATTAACGTGGTAATGGCAGTTATGAAAGACAAGGGGTATCTACCAAAAGGTCTTATTTTGCATTACGATTCAATTATCCAAAAGGTTGCTGATTTGGGGAAGACATATGCAGCAGGTTTGCTTTTTGATAGAGCCTGTGCTGAGAAGGTTGAATTGCTCGATGCTACTTATGGATGTATGCTAAGAGCATTGTCCAATGATGGCAGAATGAAGGATGCTAGTAGAATGTATGGTGTTGTGCGAGAGAGAAAAATGGTGGTGAAAGATAGTTGTTACTATGCATTTGTCAATGGTCTTTGCACACAGACACCATCAAAAGAAATACATGACTTGCTAAAAGATGTGATAGGTAAAGGATTTGATCCTTGTGTAGCACAGCTATCCGAACATATTAAGGCTCAGTGCGAACACTGTAGGTGGAAAGAAGCTGAGGAGCTCTTAATTTTGATTCTAGACAAGGGGCTGCTGCTGCCAGATCCTGACTGTTGTTGCTCTTTAGTCAAGTATTATTGCTCTCGCAGGCAGATTGATTCAGCCATTATGTTGCACAATAAAATGAAGATGTTGGGAGGCAATTTTGATATCCCATCATATAACACACTTCTGAATAAGCTCTTCAAAGAAAGTAGGGTGGAAGAAGCCCTTGAGGTATTTGATTACATGACAATACATAAAATATTCAGCACTGAAAGTTTTGCAATCATGATCAGAGAGCTTTGTTATCTGAAAGAATTCAGGAAAGCCATGAAATTGCATGATGAAATGTTGAGATTGGGTCTTAAGCCTAATGGAAGAACATATAAACGCCTGATCTCTGGCTTTGGATGAATGCTTGCTGTTACTGAGCCACCTTTGTGCATATAGCTATATTCCCTATCTTAATTAGCACTTGGAATTTTAAGCTGCTGGCTGGAGATTAATAGGATTACCATGCTAGCATTTTGGTAGTTCTTCCCGTTTTAATGTATATGCATCCCTCCATCTGAGAGATCCAGGCTTTCACACTCAACAGAATTGAGCAGTGTTTAGGTAACTAAAATCGTCTATGCTGCCGGAGTTGCTCCTGCTGGCTCATGCAGGGAAGTTTCAAAAGGAAAACATATGTTCCCCATCACAGCATCACTTTGTTGTTATATAGTTTCTCCTCAAATCAGTGGTATTGTACTAGTATTATCTTTTCTGACTCTTTTTCCGAGTGGATATATACGTTACCAAAAAGAAACAAAAGAGTTAGACTAGTTTTTTCGGAGAATCAATTTAACTAAATGAGTGCTTCAAAGTTTTGCATTTTTAGAAACATATAATCAGGTCTGAAATCAAATTACCTGATTCATTAAGGTGGAGAAAGTAAAGTGCGATTTTCCATTTAGGTCTTAAAATAAAAAAAAAAATTACAAGAAAAATCTATCATTTTGGTCTTAAAATAATGGGAAAAAAAGAAAAAGAAAAAGAAAATTCAATACACCTCATCGTCTCTTTCTCCACCAATCAGCTTCCTCAAAAATCCAGCCAGTCAGTCAATAGACTCAGTGCACAAAGGCACCCTTGTTCTCTTGGGCTCCGGAGACTCGTTGAAAGTTGAAACCCTCTTCCTGATTCCTCCTCCACGATAGCAGGCAGCAAAATGGCCTACACAAAAACCCCAATCTTCGTCGTCCTCTTCCTCATCACCCTCCTCCCGATCTCCACCAATTCTCAAGACCCCACTTCGGATTTGCTCGCCCAGCTCGAATCCCTCCAATCCCAGTCCCCCAATGGCGGCGTTATCCATCTCACTGATTCCCTCCTCAAACGGATCCTATCCATTCCAGCTCCTCGTCCCTTTACTTTCCTCATCTTCTTTGACGCCCAACAACTCCACTCCAAACCCGAACTCTCCCTCCCGTCTCTCAAATCCGAGTTCTCCCTCGTCTCTAAATCCTTTTTAGCCAACAACCCTCCAGCTTCTCACTCAAAACTGTTCTTCTTCGACATTGAATTTCAAGAATCCCAGTCCTCTTTCGCCCTTTTCGGAGTAAATTCTCTGCCCCACATCAAACTTATCCCCGCTGAAGCCACCGATGTCAAGAAAGACTCCTTCCAGATGGATGCGTCAGATTTCTCGAGGCTCGCCGAATCCATGGCTGAATTTGTCGAGGCCAAAACGAAGCTGAGCATTGGGCCGATTGATCGCCCTCCTTTGATTTCTAAGAAGCAATTGATGTTTCTCGTTGCTGTTATTCTGATTTGGGCTCCATTCTTGGTGAAAAAAGTGATTTCTGGGAACACCCTTTTGCACAATAAGAGCGTTTGGATGACCGGAGCGATTTTCGTCTACTTTTTCAGTGTCTCCGGGTCAATGCATAACATAATTAGGAAAATGCCCATGTTTTTGGTTGATAGGAATGATCCTGGGAAGTTGGTTTTCTTTTATCAGGGGTCCGGGATGCAGTTGGGAGCTGAAGGGTTCGCGGTTGGGTTCTTGTACACTGTGGTGGGATTGTTGCTGGCTTTTGTTACTCATGTGCTTGTCTATGTGAGGAATAGGAATGCTCAGAGGTTGGTGATGATTTTTGTGATGTTTGTTTCCTTCTGGGCTGTTCAGAAGGTGGTCTTCTTGGATAATTGGAAGACTGGATATGGTATTCACGCTTACTGGCCAACAAGCTGGAAGTGATTGTGGTGATTGATTTGAGGCTGATTGACGTAGAGGCGCCTTAGCCATTGGCTTTGGGTAAGAGATTTGTACCAGTTTAGATTGTAAGACAGAGCAATTGATAAGGAAATTTAAGTGACGACATAAGACTTTACATTGTCTGTTTTATTTCTACTTAGGATGGATGTATACCTCACCGCTACCTGAGACTGCACTATATGTGCTGGTCGAAATTTTCAACACTGGCAATGTGCAACCTTTTCTCGTACTGATTTCATACTATGCCTTAAACAGTTTATTAAAAATTTTATGTTTGCAATGGCTGGATACTACCGTGCTTCATTCACTACTAGTGAGTTTCCAACAAGCATTTTCCCAGCCGTGTTTAGCTTTAGAATATACATTGTGAACTTGTTGAGTTACTTGTGTCTTAGTTCTTTCTCTTTTGTATTTATAGATGAATGTCTGCTTTCTTGTAATTCTGGGACTAATCTGTCAAATACTTTTGGATGTCCTTGTTGCGTGGTCTATCTTCTGAAATTTACACATTTAGATGATGTTTATAATTTGGTTAAAGAAAAGGGTAAGACTTCCTTTTGGCATAGGTAAAGCGGGAGGGGGTTTATTATGCTACATTTGGCACAAAGAATTGAGTTTTAGAATCCCCTTGTCCTGTTGTAGAGGCTAATAGATGAAGTGGAACTCTAATATCTTCTTTACTTTGTTTGAGATGCTTATTGATTCGACACAGTTGTGGTCATTAAAGGAGTAAAGCATAAAGGTTTCCAGTAATTATAAGTAACCTGCGAACTCTGTTTTCCAAATGTTCCCGCACCCCACCCCCCCCCCCCCCCCCGGGGGCCCGCAGGGAGAAAAAATTCCCCCATCCTCAATTACTATATTACGGGCATAGTAAGGATTTTTTTTTCGGACAAGTTGTTATAGGATCTTAGAAATGGAATAAATTTTTCTAAGAGGTGCCTAACTGGCAAAGGTAAAAGTGCTGAAAAGTATATAAATATATGAATGCCCCTTTCCAGGTGTGTTTAAATAAAAAACAAGAAACATGAACAAGATGATGGTGGAAAATCTGGATTTGAGAGCTGGTATCTCAGTTGATTTGGTTGCTCACTGTGCTTTGAGTTGATCATAATTCATAACCATTTTGGTTTGATTCTGAGCAATGAGTCAACTTTTGATAAAGACTCTGTATGTCTTAAGCAAATATTCTTAATTGGCATTGTCAATATATTTGGTGACTCTTAGCTTATCTTCTTTGTAATTTTTTGTTCTTTCTTGATTCCTTTGCTAAATTGAAGGAGGAGCTTCCTGGCACCCTTAAGCTTTTGCTGAATGGAATCATGGATGGCTTATGGATTTCTTCATTTTTTTTCTTTATTAGATGAGGCATCTACTTATAGTGCCCGTAGTTTCCTCACCCTCTCCCACACACACACACAGAGCCCCCCACCCCCCCCCCCCCCCTCCCAACCCAAAAAAAAAACTCTCTTCTTATTTGTCCATTTTAATTCGCCAGGAATTATGAGATTGAGGAGATAATCTCTGTTGAATTTGTCATGGTAACTCTGCATTTCATCTCAGTTAGAAGATGGTACAAGGATATAAGCTATGCCATTGATAACATGATTTTGTAGCTGCTTGGAGATATACTTTTCCCTGCTGTCCAGTCTTTTGCTAAATTCTTAGATGGACATGTGCCACCATGGACTGTGAGATGAGAATGTGGGACCTACATATTGGCTTACAGGTCCATGGTGGCACAAGTTCACCTAGGAATTATCTTCCAGTTTTAGATGATCTGTTGCCTTCTGTTCTCATGGACATAAAATAAGTTGTGATAAACTGATTGTGGTTTTGGGCATGACCCTATTAATTTAGGGTTGCTGTTGATTTTGTATCCGCATGAACTATAGCTTATGGATAATGATGTCATCCATTATCTCCATTTCCACACTGAGAGGAACTATAGCTTAATTATATCCAGCATGACTCTTGAGTTTGAAATTAGTGAATAGCAAGATGCTTTTACTTGGCAGTCAAAGACGTGCATTCTTTGGTGATAACGTCTTTGGCTTTTCAATGTTCTCTCACCTAGTTAAAGAATGAATCTTGTATTTTTAATGATGATAGTGGCAGTGGAGGATCTGCAGTTGTATCATAGTAGTCTACGAAGTCTTGATACGGTGAATAAAGCAATTTGTTATTTACCTTTGTTGAATCACAGCTCATCAAATTCGGGGAGAGGTTGAATCCTCTGGTGATTATGCATCCCAGTGCATTCTCAATAGCCCTGTTAAAACTGTTTTTGTCCATTGAGGTCGTCATATATAAATGTCTGGGCTCTTAAAGTTAGACAAGGCCATGTCGGTCATCACCATGATGAGTCGGAACTTACTTGTGATGAATGAAACCTTCCTCTGTGGACAGGAGAGTGCTTGGTTAGGCATGACAGGATAGAATGTTCAAAGTTGATGCAGTCTCTACATAATCTACGAGCAGAAAATGTTTATGGATGTTAAGGTCCATGTACTGGGATGTGGTGATAGTCTTATTAGCATAAGCATCAGCCAGGAAAACAAACTCTCGTCAAAATAAAGAATATATTCCTTCCCCAAGAAAGTAAACGGATCATTTTGCGTCTTGAAGACTTCCCTATGAGGGAAATCAACTTTCAAACAGCAGTTTTTCCTCCCGACACGTTCTTTTTCAATCTCTATGGATAAAGTTCTTCTGGGGCGGCAAAAAAGTCCTGTAAACGAAGAGGGGTCGGTTTGCTTCAGGCAGATGCTCTGTGCTAGATCGCATTACGCACCCCAAATTTAATAATGTCTTTTTTCACAACTTAGCGTAGCCATGCAGCAGACTGGGAGATGCCTTGAACGGCATATTCTATTTAATTGCCCTTGTGAACCTATCAAAATCATCATTTTTCTATTGTGTCATAGCTCATATAATCTTCACAACTGCTGCAGTTATTCTTCCTACAATTCTCAAAGTCCCGAGGGAAGAAAAGGAAAGATGGAAGAACAAGTTGAAATGGTGGGGAAAGCATTTGTGGATCATTACTACCACCTGTTTGATAATGACAGACCTTCTCTTGCTCTTCTGTACCAACCAACTTCCATGCTTACATTTGAAGGCCAAAAGATTCAGGGGACAGATAATATAATTGCAAAGTTGGTGCAATTGCCATTCCAGCAATGCCATCACGTAATTAGCACCATCGATTCTCAACCATCATCCTTTGCTGGAGGCATTTTAGTCTTCGTCAGTGGTACCCTCCAACTGCAAGGAGAGGACCATCCTCTAAGGTTTAGTCAGGTACGCATGAACTCCTCTTTTTTTTAAAAAAAAAAAAAAATTAATTCTTGCTGTAGAGTGTAGATGCATTTAAAAAATCACCCTTTGGTTTTATCTTTTAAACATTTTCTTGATTATTCCATAAATTGTTCATCTATAACAAGATACTTTATTCTTAGGATGCTGAAATCCATTTCTTGGGTTTTGTCCCATGTAGAAGAGTAACACATTTGTATGTCCATGGTATGCAGATGTTTCATTTGATACCCACGGTGGAAGGAAGCTTTTTCGTGTTGAACGACATATTTCGCCTCAACTATGCTTGAATACAGTCCTTTTCCTGGCAATTGATTCTTCCGATAAAGAAAACATGTGAAAATGAGAAAAGGTTGCCCTGTGAAGTTCGATCGTGATTGTTGTTTTGTTCCAGAAATCTGATATGCTAAATATATTGTTGTGTCTCACATTGTTTTACGCGAGGCAGATTTAAATGGAGTAAATATCAGATTCGTAAGGATTTTTTGGACTAACTCTGCAAAGTCTAGTCTGTATGCCAGCAGCCAACAAGTAACAACATGCATTTAGGGACTGGATTAGTTTCGTCAAAATCACAAGGGACCAAATTGGTTCATTCATTTTACGAACATGAGTGTGTTTTTGTTGATAAAACAAAAGGGACTATATTCTATATTGGGACTAAGATATCTATTATCCCTTCCGAAAATATCACAAAATCAACCTAGTATTGAATCCACGCAAATGCAAGAAGACGATTGACTCTTTTTTTTTTTTTTTTAAGGCCAAGACAATTGAAGTTATGAACAGGATCAAGAATCGTTACTCTTTTGACACAAAAAAAGGTTTAGAAAATTTCCTTTCCTGTGTCGAAGACTAAGAAGACGGATAATCTCTTCTAGAAGAGATTGTTTGTTTAAGTAACCATACGAAATGTGGAAGAGGAAACACTGTACTGTACCTTAATGTGTGTCCTTTAAAGAAAACTAGCAAATACATCGTGAAGAGGGTTAGAATTTAGATCGATTTGATGTTCGAAGACAATGTTGTCAGTCACAAAATATTAAGATTTAAACGTTGCGAATTAGGTAGCATGGCTTCATATTGCAAAATGCAAAAGGTCGGATCTTAAGTGGTGTATTAGATAGGAGAAGAGGGGTTGATATATCACGTAAAAGTTGGAGATAGTGTGGTGTTAATCTTCAATTTGAGCTGGTGGGAAAAGTTTGTTGTAGATGTCCTTCATCTTTCCCTGCATGGCTTATCATCTGTTAACAGAGTTGTTCACTAGAATTCTACTTCCCTTAATTCCTCCACTGTTATCATAATTATAATTATCGCTATCTCCATTTTCCAGAGACCATTCAAAATTATTTGAAATAAATTTGATAACTCACAACTTCCCCATATATATATATATATATATATATATATAGATAGAAAGAAAGGGCAAGTGCAAATGGCAACTGATGTCATTAAAACCTTTAGCTAATCACCTATGTTGATCCATGGCCTACTTCAGTTGCAACTTTCCGTCATTGCTATGTCCATCTCTTTTCCTTATTTTCTTCTTGTTTTGCCTCAATAACCAAAACCATTTCTTCTCTTTGTCCACTTTTTCTACTCACCACCATGCTGGTAGTGGTGTTGCAAGAATAGAAGATAGCTTGGCAAGAGCTCGTGTAGCTATATATAATGCGGCAAGGACCAATCGTACCTGTGCATTTCATAAACATCACAGATTCATTCCTGCAGGATCCGCTTATAAAAATCCTCACGCGTTTCATCAGTTAAGCAACTACTATTTACTTATTTACGTTTTTCCAGCGGATTCCTCTCTTTACACGATTCTTTCTGTGTCTAAGTTATAATGGTAGTATATCATTTTGCAGCATTTAAACTCCCAATAACAACTAAACCAGAAGCAAAAAATGTAGTATGAAAAACCCTGTCATTGATCATGATTAGGGTATCACGTCATTCTAATACTCAAGAAAAACGTTTAGGCAATGATAGGATTGTCCGAGTTCATGTCAATCACTGGTCATGATTAATGTTTATCAATCACTAACTAATCATGATTAATGTTTATCAATCAAATATTGCGATGAAAAATTGATGTAAATCCATTGGTAGGAGTTACTTAGAGATGGAGAAACGGTTCAAAGTGTGGGTATACAAGGAGGGAGAGCCACCAATATTCCACGCTGCACCTGGAACCAACATCTACTCCATCGACGGGCAGTTCATCAGTGAACTGGAGAATGGTGCCATCAACAATTCTACGAGTACTACATTTACTTCGTTCCTATCTCGCGATCCTGATGAGGCGGTGGTATTCTTCATTCCCATTGGCATAACCAACATCGTTCAGTACCTCTTCGAGCCACGCGATTACCATTCGATGATGCGTCAGATCCAAACTATTGCTGTAGATTATGTTGGACTGATATCAAGCAAGTACTACTATTGGAACAGGAGTAATGGGGCTGACCATTTCTATCTCAGCTGCCATGATTGGGTAAGATCTTTAACTCTCTTTAATCTTTGTTTTCTTATGTGTAACATGAATGCTATGTTATCGTATTGTTTGAACGTAAGGAGAATCAATCTTCGTCCTCGAAACGAATAAACATTCTTCCAAATTACTATTGCCCTATAAACTTTCGTCCATTTGCAAATTGAGAAGCTTATCAACATCTTTGGCTTCTCTTATAATCTTCTAGTAAGGCACATGATAAAGAGTCCGTTCTTTGAAGTTTTTGTGCAAAAGGGTATAATTTTTTTTTTTTTTTTGCCAAGATACATACAATTTGACGGTGGCTAGTAATTTTAGAATCCACACCACATGTTTGGATAGTAATTTTTTCCAAATTTCGTTCATGTTTCATGTAAGTAATTGTACGTTTACGACAGGGGCCTTGGGTTTCGAAATCCAATCCGCTGTTCAGAAATGTGATTAGAGTGCTCTGCAATGCCAACGTTAGTGAAGGTTTCAAACCTACTAGAGACGTCTCCTTACCAGAAATCAAAATCCCTTATGAGGGGCTAGGGCCACCAGTCTTGGGGAAACCTGCTGAGCAACGATCCATCCTTGCATTTTTTGCTGGTGGACATCACGGTCATGTAAGGGGAAGCCTAATTCAATACTGGAAAGACAAGGATGCTGATATTCAAGTCTATGAATACCTCCCAGAAAATGTAGATTACTTCGAATTTATGGAGCGATCCAAGTTCTGTTTATGTCCCAGTGGCTATGAAGTGGCAAGTCCTAGAATAGTGGAATCTATTTCATCAGGATGCGTACCTGTGATCATTTCTGATGGCTATGTTCCACCTTTTAGCGATGTTCTGGATTGGAGCCAGTTTTCAGTGTCTGTTCCAGTTGCCAAGATACCAGAACTCAAGTCTATCTTGCAAGCGATCCCCATGGATGAGTACTTGAAAAAGCAGAAGATGGTCATGCAAGTCCAACGCCATTTTATTCTTCATCGACCTGCTCAGCCGTATGATTTATTGCATATGGTTCTTCACTCTATCTGGCTCAGGAGGCTTAATGTGAGGCTACCACCATAACAAGAACATTCATTTGATCATCCTTGTAATTCGTTACCAGACAAAATGTACTACTACTACATAAAGGAGGAAATACAGGACTAGCCAATTTTTTAGTCGCAGTAGCTAGCGTGTTTTGAGTTTTATTTTTTGGTGTATTTTTGCGTATTAGGGTTAATTTTTGGGGTGTATTTTTGGGTGTTTTTGGATAGTTTGTAAGTGTTTTTGAGGAGTTTTGTTATAGTTGTGTATTTAAAATACACATGTTTAGCAATAAATCTAACCCATACCAAGTATGGATTTAGGGGGAGAGGGGCAACCGGTCCCTAAAAATTTTTAAGATTTTTATTTTGTACCATAGATTTTAATAAAAAAACTCATAATATCACAATTCTTGCCCCCTCAAAAATCTTTTTCTATTCATCCTTTATCCCCCTTTCCCTACAATTGCAAGTTTTTTTTTTGAATTAATTATTCTATGAGATAAATTAAGTAAAGAGATATATAAGGAATGCAAAATTTGTATACAATTATCAAGGAACTAAGTTACTATGAATAGTAAACCAACTCCCAATAGAGGAGTTGACAACCACATTAATAGTGGGATAGGAGGTCAAGGGTTCAAACCTTGTCTCCCATCAATATGTCTCTATATGAGAATTGTTTTAAATCCATACGGGTGAGTGGTGCACCCGACTCAATTGGGACTGCACCTAGTTTACCATATCAATACACATAATCACAATAATTGCTTCTTATATTTATATAGTTTCCTAAATTAATTATATTTTTTGAAAAGAAAAAACTAGTACCTAGCCAAACCAAAATTTTAATACTAGAAAATATATAATAATTAGGAAAATTAAATAAGTCGGCGAAAGACAAATTTCACTTCAATGTTGTGTCATTTAGAATTTAACTTTTGACCTAAAGTTTCTTCTTTTTATTTGGAACATTTTCAATTAATCATAATTTCTCCCTTATTCTACAGTTTTAGATAATCTTCGTTGCAAAGATTCTTTTTCATGCAAATCAATTCAACATACGTTAAAAGTTGGCTAAAATAGAAAGTTGCACGATTATTGATCTTCTACTTTAGAAGGACTTGAAGAAACTTGTGTCCTGGGGAAAATTCCAAAACTTACTCGAAGAATGGATTTCACGATCAATCACTGTCAAGCTAACATTAAACGGAAAAATAGTATTAGTTTTGTGTTAACGCTGACATTAAACTAGAGAAAATGAATGAAATTGAAAGGAATTCGTGCACATGATTGCTAGGACTTTAGCCCGCAAAGTATTCCAAGTTGGCGTATTTAATTAGAAATGGCAGCTGTGGATTTCTTGTCGTTTGCATCATAAATCATAATTATGTCGGCGTTGTGTATTCTAACTGGATTCCACATCTATGCGGGCAAAATAGAATTTTATGCATTGGCATTGAGAAGAAAATTGGCTTTAAAAGAAATAAAAGATTAATCACTAGATTAGTCCGGGATCACATGCCTTTTGGCTTTTCAGTCAATTTTTTTTTATGCTAGTTGTGATTAATAAATTTGTGAAATGAATGCTGATCTTATCTACTGATGCATTGCTTCCCATGGCAAGGGCATATACTTTTTATTTTATTTTATTTTATTTTTACCTTTCACCCCTCTTCACACTCTTCCCATCTTCAACTATCAGTCTTAAAATTCGAATCCTCTCAATATATCTTTTCCCCGCTTACTAATATGTGACAAATTCTAAGAAGAAGATGCCCTAATTGTCCACTATCCTCATGATTAATGCTCGCAAGAAGTCTTGACAAATTCTGTATTTGGAAAAAAAAAAAACAAATTGTCTTGACAGACAAATACCAAAGGTCTCTTGAAACAAGTTAATGACTGTGGGTGGGTTCATCACTGGCCGCTTCAATCCCGGGGTATCAAATTCTTGGTTAATTTCACGACTAAAATCAGAATCAACTGCACCAGTCAGAGCTTTCATAGTAGTATAGATTTTATATATGGTTGGTAGTATGAGCAATGAACTCATTTACACAAAGTCTAAATGCCTTTTAATTCAAGAATTTCTACTCTCTAGATACTTTCATGGGTACTTCGTGATTCACTCTTAAATATGTTTATTCAACAGATTAGAGTGGACAAGATGGCGGTGTTTCATTTTGATAATGCAACTTGCTAATGGAATAGTAATCATTCTTTTAAAGTTGACACTAGCTATCTGATGAATGAGGATTAAAGAGAGCCAAAGATTAGTAATATCGACCGATAGCTATGCCCCAGGTAGATAAAATTCTTCTCACCTACTACATGTGGGTTTATCTGCTTTTGTATTCCATTAGAGCGATTTAAAAACTCCTAGTATTTTGACTTCATATGGGCTTACGGTTTTGAATTTCTTCTATTTAAGGATTGAGGAGAAGTGAGCTCAGTACCACACTAGGAAGTCACCATTATGGCAAACACCTACCAATCTTTGCTAGACGCTCCCAAGAAAAAAACTGGCTTCAAAGTCCTCTTTCTAGTTCTCTTCTTAGCAGCTATTTTGGGTGCAATTGCAATAGCTTCTATTACAATTCTCAAGAGCACCCAAACTGTAATTTCTTCTTCCCCGAGATCACATCTGTGTAGCAAGGCCCATGATCAATCTTCTTGTATGGCTCTGGTTTCTGAGCTAACATCAGCTGGACTCTTGCAATCCAGCGATGTTGAGCTCCTTCAGATGCTTTTAGCAAAATCATCATCACGGATACAAGAAACCATTGAGTTGACCAACAATATTAACCGTCGGATCAATGACCAAAAAGGGCAGGCCGCTCTAGCAGATTGCCTGGAGTTGATGGACATATCCATGGACAGAGTTATGGACTCTATGGTGTCTCTCGGAAGTCAAACAGCCAATTCCCATTCTGATGTCCATTCATGGCTCAGCAGTGTCCTAACCAACCATGTGACTTGCCTAGATGGGCTCAATGGTCTAGCCCGTCCTGCAATGGAGCCTCTGATGAAAGAATTGATCTCGAGGGCTAGAGCCTCCTTGGCCATGTTGGTTGCAATTGCACCAAGTGAAGAAGAAATGATTCAGGAACCATTAAATGGTGATTTCCCATCATGGGTTACTCACAAGGACCGAAGGCTCTTACAATCTTCAGCTAAGAATATTAATGCTAATGTTGTGGTTGCACAAGATGGTAGCGGTAACTACAAAACTGTACAAGAAGCTGTTACAGCTGCCCCGAATAATCCCCAGACTCGTTATGTCATATATGTGAAGAAAGGAACATACAAGGAAAAAGTTGATATTGGGAAGAGTAAGAAGAATTTGATGTTGGTTGGGGATGGCATGGATTTGACCATTATCACAGACAGTTTGAACGTTGTGGATGGGTCAACAACATTTCAATCTGCAACTGTTGGTAAAAATTCTAACCTTCGAATTTAACACTGATATTGTTCTTCTCCTTTCTTTATGGTAAAACTTTGATAGTTTTTCTTCTTCTTGTCCTAGAAAACTTCTCATGTTTATTTGGTACCATTTACAGCTGCTGTTGCGGATGGATTCATAGCCCAAGATATATGGTTCCAAAACACTGCTGGGCCACAAAAACAACAAGCAGTCGCACTTCGCGTCGGAGCCGATCAGTCGGTCATTAACCGGTGCAAGATTGATGCATTCCAAGACACCCTCTACGCTCACACCCTCCGCCAGTTCTACAGAGACTGTTACATCACTGGCACAGTCGACTACATCTTCGGCGACGCTGCGGTGGTCTTCCAAAACTCCCAACTCGTGGCGAGAAAGCCCCTGAGTAACCAGCAAAACATGGTAACCGCCCAAGGTAGGGTTGATCCCAATTCCAACACCGGGACTTCAATCCAAAACTGTGACATAATTGCAAGCTCAGACCTTGCGCCCGTAAAGGCAACCATAAAAACTTTTCTAGGCCGCCCGTGGAAAGAATACTCGAGGACTGTAGTAATGCAATCCAACATAGGTGATCACATCGATCCAACGGGCTGGGCACCATGGAGTGGTGATTTTGCTTTGAAAACTTTGTATTACGGCGAGTACATGAACAAAGGCCCTGGTGCGGGGACTAGCAAGAGGGTGAATTGGCCTGGGTATCGTGTAATCACCACTGCAGCTGAGGCCAGTAAATTCACAGTGGCCCAGCTCATTCAAGGGGGGCAATGGTTGAAGAACACAGGAGTCGCCTACACCGAGGGGCTCTAATTAACGTAAACTTTGTTACTTGATCAGCTCATCTCTGTATCTGAATGAAGTTTGACTGGATTTTAGATTGCAGTACCTACTCGCAGGACGAAGAGGTCGGGAATTTTAATGCATCTTTTTTAAGTTTCCTGGCGATTTGTTGCATGTTTTATCCATCCGGAGAAATGCTTCCAGATTATCTTTGTTTTCAGGAACTTTATTCCCTTCAATTTAACTGGGTTTGTTACCAAATTTCAATGCCAAATTCGAGAAATTTTATCACGTCTGGACCAGCTGCTTGACCAACTTAGTATTTGATCTTTGAGTGATAAAAAATAACTACTAATTGGACAAATAAAAATTTCATTGGTTTTTTGTTTGAATTGTATTTTATGTAATTTAGTACTCGAGCTCGCGTTTGGTTTGTAGTTCTAATTTCTTTAGTAAATTTCACGAATAACGTACCTAAAACAGTGATTTTCTAATATTAATAATTTAATTTTAATTGTAGCTACTCAAATGAGCTTGTCAAGCATTTGAATACTAGAATCCGAAACTTGAACCCAACTCATGAGCTTAAATAGATAGTTCAAACTTGACTCGAACCCAGTTAGTGTCGAGATTGAGTCGAGTTTTTAACTGAACTATTCGTGAACTCGAAGCGAATAGCTCAAATCTTCCACAGTTCTACATGGTTTAAAAAAATCATTGATATTAAAATAAAAATACTAGTTGCCAAATGTACAATGGAAATCTATTGGCCCCATAATACACAAAACTCGGATGGTCGAAAACTCCGTTTCTATTAATTTTGTAAACATGAATAAAAGTAAAAGTTTGAGGATTGAGTTCTTGATTCTTAAATGTATATTTAATTCTCACAGAAATGGGAGATGAGAAATGCTCTCCAAGCCAGGCAAAGCTGTGGATAGATGCCCACAGCCTTTGCAAGATTGGATTGCTAGGAGCTTTTGCTGGTGATGATGCGGGAATTAGGCAAAGGGTTTGCGGTGCTTTTGTGTTAGATCATGTTGAGATCCTAGGGTCTCTGAGGTCTCGCCGTTTTAAGAGCCATGGCAATGTTTTTGCTCATCTATTGGCTCATAGAGTTCTTTCAATTCAACCCTGTTTACAATTATTGGTGGGAATGTTTCCCCCACATTGTGCGATGTCTGTTTCAACAATAAAATTTATTTTAATCAACTCTAATTTAATCTCAATAATAATAATAATAAGAACAAATTATCCAGGTAGCCACTGAACTTTTCGAATAATCGAGTTTGGTCATTCAACTATTAATAGTATTCTTTTACCTACTAAATTTTGGATCATTTCGTCTGATTTTACCGTTAACTCTGTCAGATCTAACTATTAATAGTATGTTTCATAAATTGTGTAGACCCTTAGATTTAACAGAGTTAACGATGGAATCAAATAGAATGGCTCAAAATTTATACATTTTGACAGTTCAATTGGTAAAAACATACTATTAATAGTTGAGTAATTAAATCTTGACTAATCAAAAAGTTCAGTGGCTATCTGGATAATTTACTCTAATAATAATAATAATAATAAAGAAGCATGGGTAATAAATATGCTTGCATATGAATCGAGCAACTAGTGGGTAGCTTGAGTTGAGTTCAAACTGATCAAGTCGAGTTTGTACTCGAACTCGAGTTCAAAGATACTTAACTCATTAATTCGCGAGTCGGTTCGATTATATATATATATATATATATATATATAATTTTAATACTGAAATTACATATATATTTATAATATTTTATTATTTGTTAAGAAAAATTACTAATTTATTCATATTTTAAAAAATTAAAAATAATTACTTTTTATTTTTTAAAAGTCAAGGTCAAGCTTGACTCCGCTCAAATTTGAGGTTGACCTTGAACTCAAATTTTATATTGAGAGCTCGTCGAGTTCGAGTTTGAATTTGGTAAAATTAAATTGAGACTTGATTCGATTAGATCAAAACTCGACTTGGTTGAATGAATCGAAGACATTTTACCAGCATGATTACGATTATTGTCTCACACAAATAATATTCCGAATTGACAATTAAGGCAAACAAGTTGGATGAGTTGTTGTCATATGCCACACATCTATTTTTTCAACTTTTGATTTTTCAAATGGATTCGAAATCTTTTACCCGATTTTGTTATGCATAGCAATCAAACAATATAATATCTTCGGGGAAATGAGAGATTGTCAGATTGGGACTGCATGCAGATTTTGGTCAAGGGACGCACATGTTTTACAGGTTTTGAGTCAACTGTCAGCAATAGTCGTCTTTCTTCTTTTGTTTTTTTTTTTATTTGCAGAATAAAATAGAACAGGACTGATCTTATCTACTAGCATTATTTTTCTAGATCATATTTTATACATCGTTGAGTTGCACTTCTTTTGTTTAATCTATGAAGTGATGCCATTTCCTTGTCGACTAAAGACCATAATGAATGTAGAGGCAGACAATTTGTCAAATACCAAATGGATCTTGACACAATTCTGTGACTGCATTTTCCGTGCAACCTCAACTCGCGAAAGAGAGGATGGGTCATGGGACGTGCGGAAGCGCAGGCGCTATTAAAAGTCCAAAAGCGGCAAGAGCCTTTCTTAGGACTTGGCTTCCATTCCCAAAAAAAGAAAGAAAAAGAAAATCTTTACTTTATTATATATTCAGGAGATAACTGATAAGGTTGTTGCTCATTGTAGAAATTAATTAGCGTCAACCTCAAAAAGAGAAGAATTGAAACTAGAGGGCTGTCACAAAATTTTGTCACCATATATATCTAATTTAGCTTGTTACGTATGAGATCATGGGCGTATTATATATGTCTCAAAGATTGTTTTGACGAGGGCATTCTAAGGACTAGTTTGGGAGAGAGGGATTTAGAAAGGAAAGAAAAGCAAGTTGAGTTTTAATTTGTTTGGGAGATTTTTCAGGGAAGAAGAGAGAGGATATGGATGGATTTGAATGGATGAAATGCAGTACCAGAGTTATAATAAACTCGCTCTCCAAGTTGGACGGAGATGAAAAGAAAGTTGGAAGACCCTTGTTTTATTTTGTCAAAATGCCATGTTGTCGGTTGTCCTTGAAATGCTCCTATATAAGAAAAATAAATTTACATATGTATCTTACATTCTTTTTTTTTTTTTTTCGAGACGACAACTATTGTATAACCTAATCTATTCTACACTAAGAGGGAGGGGGCGGACCTAAGGAGGCCCAGGAATAACACGGAGGGGACTAAACCACCATCGGACCAAACGGGTGCACAACACACCCGCCTGAATTTTTTTGAAGCAAACCACTTAAATGTGGCATTTTGGTGGGAGGCGATGTTTGAACTCTTGCCTTCCACCCCACCAAGTTAGGTGGTGGCCTACATTCTTTCTTTTCTTTTCTGTAAACTCCCAATCAATACAACAATTTTTTCTCTTCTTTTCTTTTTTATTCTGAACTCCCAAACCAAGCCTAAGGGTGTGATCATGTGGTTCCTCCGAACAATATCAATGCACCCCTATCCTCTTTTATGTATTCAGTAGATTACACTTTTGACATGTGATTCGAACATGCAAGCTTGCAAGAGTGACATGCTACTCTACCACCCAACCACTTGGATTAAATTATACGTTGCAGCAGCACAAGGTTTATAAAATAGAAACCGATCTTTTCTTTCAAGACCTGCTGATGACTAAGAGCAGCAAAAAGATGACACAAGATATGAAAAACTTGTTTTCTTTTCTTTATAGAGATGAGAGCTACTCTTTGGCACTCTTCTTCCAAGCCCAAAATTCATCTGTAATGTGTTCCGCATCAGGCACATTTTTCTGTACTTGACACTTACTGCGAACTCTCCTGCTTCCCTAGAATATGTGGTTCAGTTAACCTTGTTTGTGCTTGTAACATGAAACGATTCATTGCTAAGTGATTTACTTCCCTATGGCAGGTCTGTTTTAGGCGTACAAATCCTTTTTAAAACACCATCTTCACTAATTTGTTAAACAACCTCTAAATTACTCAAGAAGGGTATAACAAAAACACACCTCAAGACATTTAAAACTATTCAAAAAAATACACACTGACACCCATACCAACGGAGCCACTGCTCAACCATCCCTCTTCCCTCTCCTTCTCCCTTCCCCTCTTTCACCTGCCACCCTCTTTTGTCCCCCCAGCCTAGCTCAACGTGAAGGAAGGCGAAAGGAGGAAAGGAGGGGACCCTGAGGAGGAGAGAGCTGGTGACATGTGAACACCATGTTCCAAAAGATCGTAAAATCATTTTGAAAAAATTATAAAATTAACAACTGCGGTGATATAATAAACATTTTTAGATAAATATATCATCCAAACAAATGCATGATTTTGGTATTTTTTATTTAATATTGTAAGAATTTTTCACCGCTGATGTAATCGTTGCTTCAATAGTGGTTTTATCTTAGTAAGTTCTTTAACCTTAAAAAAAAGTGTTTTTTTCCTTTAACGCAAGTGGGAGGTTTCAAACACTTGTTCTCCCTGTCTCGTGTCATCCAATTCAACCTTTCCCTACATTGGAAAAAAAAAAAAAGAAGAAAAGTTTATGTAACGAATTGAAGGCAATTCAGCCGTATGATTACTAAGATTCTATCTCGTCAACTTTCCCATATTGAAATTAAGAAATAACAAGTGTAGGAATTATTGACGCATGCCTCATCAATATGTCGACTCTATACAATTTATACTGCGAACTTTTGACTATGAATATGGATTCCAAACCCTTCAAGAAAATTCTATAGGATTGGTTTTATGTGCACCCCTTCACTATCGTGTTTTTGTGCTTTGCATCCTAAAATAAAATATCACTTGTAGCATGCTAATACCTTATAATATATCAACTTATTGCACATTGTTCAAATTAATTAAAAATTTAAATATTCTTCTTACTATCATAATGAGAAGACGGTAATACTCTTTTAATCATTTATGGATAACAAAGTAATTTAATGAAAAAATAGCTATCGGAACTTATTGGTAGTTAAACAATTCGAGCAATGCACAATCGATAGTATAGGTTACTTGTGTGCTACAATTCAATGCTTCGACCCCCCCCCCCCCCTTTTTTTACTGCTTATGGTGCAACTTGCTAATTAGTCATTGTTCAGGCGTACAAAATGCAATTATCCCAATTTTACATGCACTGGCAATCTTGGAAATGAAAAGAGTAGGTGCACAAAGTTCAGGGAAGCACGCATGTTTTCCGTCTTTTGAGTCTCAATTATTTACACAAGTTGTCTTTTTTAAATTTGTGGAATATTGTGCAAAAGGGTACAACATCCCATGTAGAAAAGGGTACGTAAGTTGTCAATTATATCTTGTGCATCGCGATTATTGTATTCTTTTGTTAAATCTATGACACTGATGCTTTGTCCACTTAGATCATTATTACGGGTCAATAATGTAGAGCCAAACAATTAGCAAAATGGCTCTTGAAACGAGCATGTAACCACACTTTAACCATGGATAATTTCACATAACTCCCTCCTTGAGGTTTAATATAATTCCAAGGAGCTCTTCTCAAGTTTAGAAAATAACACCCATCTCCTTCGGTAGCACAAATTTACTATAATATCCCAAAAGTATGCTCAACTTAGAATGCACAATAATAGGAAAGGAAAAGGAATAAATTAATAAAACAATGGAAACCCCATTGATCTCCACCTCCGTTCTTTTACTATATATATATTCACCTTCTTTTCCTATTCCTTAACCCTAAACTAACTTCCTTCTATCTCTATCCACACCAACAAAATTGTAGTATAAGAGAAACACAAAACAATCAAACACAGTAGTATAGGCAAATCATAATTGGAATAATTGAAACCAGACTTGAAACTCATGGATCCCATGAAGAATTATGCAAGAAACACAAATAATTTTCATTAGCTGCACACTTGTTTCTTGTGTTTTCTCCAATAAAAAAGTCTTTCCCTTTTGTTTAGAGTGGTTATACTATTGGTTTAGCTGTATTTCTAGAGTGAACCAAGGTTGTTGGGTGGAGCAAGTGGTGGCTTTATTGTCAATGGTTAAACTTTTGGGTGGCAATTCGAGTTCAAGATTGTTGGTTAAAGGATGTTATGATAGGAAAGTTAGATGATGATAAAGAAGCAATTTTCTCTTTTCTTCATAGCCGATCGAGGGCAATTTTGGATATTCACAAATTGAAAATAGGGGGGGGCTTAAGTGTAATTTTTGAAGCTTGAAGAGATCTAGATGCAAATATGAAGAACCTCGTGGGAGGTATGTGAAATTATCCCTTTTAATCATTACCCAACACATGCAAAGGTGACGCGCAGCTGCGCAGGCGGCATTCAAAGTTGAATAAGCGGCCAGAAGAACCATATTCAATTCCACATTTGCTTAATCAGGAGATTAGACTATTCATCAACGTTGAAATCAATTAGCATCAACCTTGAAGAGAAAAATAAAAACTAGCTATATAGCTGTTATGCAATTGCATTGCCATATGATTCTATCAACCTGTGGTTCATTCCGATAATCAACGTTCATGCACATGCACACTCAAGTCTTCTTAGGTGTGCCGACCAGATTGCTTTTTGCCCATTTTGAGAACGGAGATAGCATTTGATTTGACCACACAACTTGCATAAGTCTCATACCACTCAGCTAGGCACTTGGATTAAATTATAGTCCACCACTGAATCACGACGTTGTTAAAATATAAATCATGTCTTTGGCTTTTAAGACCATCTGAATATCTGATGATGACTAAGGACTGCAGAAGACTACTATTATATATATGTATATGTATCAACAGCTAAACGTATATGTCACATGTATACCTTGAGCCAAGACATTCATTTAACCCTTCTTTTGTTTTCTATTTAAGGACTTGGTTGGAGAAGAGAGTTTCATCACACACACTGACCGCACTTGGTAGCTAGTCATGGCAAACACTCACCAACCTTTGCTAGACATTCCCAAGAAAAGATCTGGTTTCAAAGTTCTTTATGTAGTTTTATCCTTAGCAGCTATCTTAGGCGCAATTTCTATAGTTTCTGTTACAATTCTCAGTCGCAGCCAGACTTCAACTTCTTCCCTGAGAGGAGGACACCTCTGCAGCCATGCTCATGATCAATCTTCCTGCTTGCAAGCGGTGTCTGAGGTAGCTTCATCTGGGCAATCCAGTGACGTTGACCTACTTCAGATGATCTTAGCAAAATCATCAGCGCAGATACAGGAAACTATCAAGTTGACTGACAATATCAACCGTCGGATCAATGATCAAAGGGAGCAAGCTGCTCTAGCAGATTGCTTGGAGTTGATGGACATGTCTGTGGACAGATTGATGGACTCCATGGTTGCTCTGGGAAGCCAAACGGCCCAATCCCAATCCGATGCTCATTCGTGGCTTAGTAGCGTTCTCACGAACCACGTTACTTGCCTGGATGGGCTCAATGGGCGGACCCGTTCTGTAGTGGAACCCATGATGAAAGACTTGATTTTGAAAGCAAGAACTTCCCTGGCCATGGTGGCTGCAATTGCACCACCAAAGGAAGAGATGATTGAACAACCGCTCAATGGAGACCTGCCCTCGTGGGTCACCAGTAAGGATAGAAGGCTTTTAGAAGCTTTGCCCAAGGACATTAAGGCTAATTCTGTGGTGGCAAAGGATGGTAGTGGAAATTACAAGACCGTCCAAGAAGCTGTTAATGCAGCCCCAAATAATGCCCAAAGCCGATATGTCATTCATGTGAAAGCAGGGACTTACAAGGAAAAAGTTGATATTGGGAAGAACAAGAAGAATCTAATGCTGGTTGGTGATGGCATGGATAAAACCATTATCACAGGCAGCTTGAACGTTGTGGATGGATCAACCACCTTTAACTCTGCAACTGTTGGTAAACATATCTACATTCTACCACCCCTTTTTTGCATTGAATTTTCTTAGTCTATCTATATTCTATTGTTATGGAAAACACACACATAAAAAAGCTAAGAAGTCCCTCCAATATTACCTCCTAAAATTGATCCAAATGACATTAAGGTCCAATGAAAATTGAGGATTATCAAATAGATTTATGAAAATTACCTATTTAAACTCAAAGTTTAAGGTGACTTGCTTTCTATTGCACATCTTGCCTAGCCTTTTTTTTTAATATAAAATGACTCAGCAAATCAATGAGGGTGAGAAAACTTTTTTTACGATAGTGCATATAGTGCATTTAAATTTGAAATCTAAAATTTACTTATGCATCATTCATCTAATCGTAATAGTATATACGGTGGTAATGCATATAAAATATACTCGTAAAGAAAAAGGTGGCCTTACAGATTGATTCACCAGAAGCCCACTTAAACGGCCTGACACCATGATACTGGGCTCTTTCAATGGGCCTGTGCATTGTCGAAGGCACATACCGAGATACTGGACATACAGTATTTTAGAAGAACCTGGTCCAAGATTCTCATAACTTTTCTTGTTTTGAATACCATTTGCAGCTGCCGTTGCCGATGGATTCATAGCTCAAGATCTAGGGTTCCAAAACACTGCTGGGCCACAGAAACACCAGGCCGTTGCACTTCGCGTTGGAGCTGACAAGTCGGTCATAAATCGCTGCAAGATAGATGCATTCCAAGATACACTCTACACCCACAGCCTCCGCCAATTCTTCAGAGATTGCTACATCACAGGAACGGTGGACTTCATCTTCGGCGATGCTGCAGTGGTCTTCCAAAACTCCAAACTTGCCGCTCGAAAGCCCATGAGTAATCAACAAAATATGGTAACGGCCCAAGGTCGGGTTGACCCGAATTCGAACACCGGGACTTCAATCCAGAATTGTGATATAATCCCAAGCTCGGATCTTGCGCCCGTAAAGGGATCAATAAAAACTTACTTGGGCCGTCCATGGAAAGAGTACTCGAGGACTGTTGTAATGCAATCAAATATTGACAACCATATTGTTCCAGAGGGCTGGTCAGTTTGGAGTGGTGACTTTGCTTTGAAGACTTTGTACTATGGCGAATACCAAAATAGAGGCCCAGGCGCTGGGACTAGCGGCAGGGTCAAGTGGCCTGGTTATCATGTGATCACCAGTGCAGCTGAGGCAAGCAAATTCACGGTGGCCCAGCTCATTCAAGGTGGCCAATGGTTGAAGAATACCGGAGTGGCCTACACGGAGGGGCTCTGATTACACTAATTGCCCTCTTCAATCAATTCCACTGTTTTGTTGAAGTTGTACTGAGAAATGCTTGGTTTGCACTGGTTTTTTTTTTTTTTTTTTGAGTGGGTGAGAGGTTTTGAACCTAGACATTGTTACTTATAATTTCTCCCGCTTTATCATCCAACCTAACCCTTTTCCTTGCTTGGTTTGCACTGTATTATTCAGCTATGATGCATAAATAAAACAATAATTGTTGGGTTTGGTTTTATCCCACCAACAGTTTCATTCGTTGGGTTTGGATTTTATCTCACCAACAATTTTATTTGTTAGGCTTGGATTTTATTCCACAAATCCGTTAGGTTTTATTAGTTATTTGGATTTGGGTTATATTCCATCGATCAATTTAATTTCAAAATAATTTTTCCATTTCTAAATTTGAACACACGCGTTAGTTTCATCTATTTCAATTTTGTTTAAGAATTCACTTTAAAGTTAGTTTCATCTATTTCAATTTTGTTTAAGAATTCACTTTAAAATAAGAAGGTTTGTGGGATAAAATTCAAGTCCAACAAAAGTAAACGGTTGATGGGATCCAACAATAATAATTCCCGTTAGATATGGAGCTATTCAAATCAACCAAAAATTTCTTCACAAATTCGATTGGTGTGATTTCTGAAACGAATTTGTTTGGTAGAAAGCTTATAATATGCTGTTACAACTTTTCCTTCATTACTTTTCTTTCCAAGGGGCCGGAGGGGTCCTGCTAGTTTTATTAGTAATCTTTTAGCAATCACATAAAAGATGAGACAATGGTCGACACATTTGTCTTTTGTTCTAAAGTAAATCCATGTGCGCCTTGAAGACAACAAAAGTAACTTTAATTTGTTGAACTTTGCCTTCCAAAGGTGGTGGTTAAACTGAACCTTTAAGCTTTGCACATTTCACTTAATTCACAAAAAAAAAAAAAAGAGGAGCAACAAGAAATGGATCACATTGCCTTTTTTTTCCCCTCTTTTTCTTTTTGGAAGGAAAAGCTTGTCTAGCTATATAATGGAAATTCAAACTCGGATTCCTACAAAAAATTGCAGCGACATTCTGTACTTTGGAATATAACACAATCCTAGCCGTCATTCGCCATTCTGTCAACTATTAGGATCCCGGTTTATTTGTTGCAGGCACAGCTATTGAATAAGAATAGCTATTTCTAGTACTCGTCAAATTAATTTAATAAACGCGCTATAAGAAAAATTAGTTGTTGCTAAAAAATATATATATATATTTGACTTTTGAATTTATAAATGTAAGTATTGCAAGTTGGCTGTACTGTTCTAATTGTAAATGACGTATTAATTAGTCAAGCATTACTGCAGAACTTGAAGGACTGGCGGTAGTTGTCCCATCAAATCTTCTCCACTCCGATTTGTGAGGACGGAAACATATAGTTTATGTTTTGTTTGCGGGAGAAATGCAATTTTGATCCTCAATATTTAGCAACTAGCCACTTAGTGTGAGTTTTCCCCTTTCCTACAATTTTCCTAGTGACCGGTTTCTTTTATCTTAGAATATTCTCGTGGGAATTATCATTTAGTTTCTTTATTAGGTCTAAGAGTTTTTTTAAATTTATATGTTAGATCTGAAATTTCTTACATGATTTTATCAAATGTAGCATCGACTTTGAACTTAAACTAGTTGGATAGCAGATGTGATGGTATTGACATATACGCATGTTCATTGGCACAACTATATTTAGTCCTTAAAGTTTCGACAAAAACAACTATAGTTCTCCATGTTTCCAATTTAAAGCAGAATCAGAACAATTATAAATTTTCTTGATTATTGATGAAATCAGTCAAGTGTAATAACGTGTTCATTAAATTGCATTTAAAGAAAACAAAATAGCAGTTAATTTTGAATAATTAGAATAATTTAAGTGATAGCATGTGAATAACTAATTTTAAAAAAAATTGTTAAAAAAATGGAAAAACTGGGTGTTAGGATTTTTTGTCTAGTGACAATGTAGATAGAATGAAAATGAGTTTTAAATCAACAAATTAGGTGCTCCAATTGGTTTTAATTTTGTAATTTAGCATTTTTTCCATTTTAATCACTAATACGTTAGCACGTCAAATTATTAGTTCTTAATCTTGTTATTTAAAGTTTAGTTGCTATTTTACTCTTCCAATTCTAAAATCAATTTAACAGACACATGATTGAACGTGACTAAATTCTATCGATAATTGAAAAAATTCTTTAAATATCCTAAATTTGCTTTAAATTGAATATATTGGGAACCAAATTTATTCTTGTCAAAACTTAAAAATTAGGTACTAAATATTAGAAACCAAATTTATATTTTAAAAAAACTTTAGGAACTAAAATCAAATAGCTATTAAATATTGAGAACTAAAACTGCATTTTTTCCTAATTTGCTAGAATTGAAATATCGTTTGTATGATATTTTATCATGGAAAACACTGTTTGATAATCCAATTCATCATTTAAAATTAATGGATTCAGATCTTAACATATTCAAACCGTTTGATAACCAAAAATTGAACATCCGAATTAACTAAGTGGTACTGAATTTTCTAGGCAAAACTTACTCCCAAAATTAAGTGATAAACTATTCATTTATCATTGAATGTGATATGCACTTAAATGTATTAGATTTAATACTTAACAATTCAATAATTTACTGGATTCACATCTCAGATTTCAGATTTTTATACATTAGTTTTATCAAATGCAACCGAAGAAGCCTTGTTAATCATATGGTATCCGTATTTGAAGGAATATTTGTAGATGCCCTTTTATCGTTGTTACCAGCAGCTGTCTGAAAGTGACCAACACAGTTCCGTACGAGGCAATAGGAAATTTCTGCTTCCAGCCTCATCATCAAACGTGTTTCCAACAATGAACAAAAAATCTCAGTATTTTATACCAAAAGTTTTAGGTGGGATATCCAAAGGAATCTACATGAGTTGCAACTTGCTTGACACAGTGGAATTATAATAACAATAATAGTATTCTGAGAATGATTGTAAAGGAACAACAAAAAAGATTTACTAGACACTTGATCAAAAAAAAAAAAAAAAGATTTAGTAGACAAAGTAATGGCATTGCTAGACAAACAAATCTCTGTAGCAAAAAGATTTACTATAAAGCAACAAGAAGAAGAACATTTATCCATGTGGATTATGACTCGGCAAATTCAGGACAGCTAGGATTGCAGGAAAAAAAAAAAGAATATCCTTTTTCTAGTTGCATATTGGGTCTTTGACTTTTTATTTAATTTTTTCAAATAATGAAACACTTCATAATTATAAGACTTATAGGGAATGAAACTAAAATATCCTGATTATTAATTAGCTACCTAGCTTCAGGTACATGAACACTGAAATTAATTATCAGCCAGTACATGAATGAAGCTCAAACCCTCTACTCAAGAATAATTTAGAACCAGAATTATGGCATCAGTAATTAAATAAAAAGTTCCACGCCCATAAAAAAAAAAAAGACTAATTCTTACAAATCCCAAATTGTAATAAGTCACTAACTTTTCATAATGTCCTGTATTTAAGTTTTTTTTTAATAATATGAGTGCGAGAGTTTGAACTCATGACATTTTATTTATATTCCCCGTCCCTTGTAGTTAAGTTTGAAATTAAGTGACTGTGTAAAAAATGCCATGACTATAATTCGAAACTCAATTGTCATCATCCACTGAAACTATTTCTTATTATTAATCAAATCCCATGACAAATCATTTCTACAGTCTTTGTTTGAGCGAAAAATTTGTAAACATCATTTTTTGTGATTACTCACCAAGAAAAAACAAGAGAAATGAATGAACAAAAAAAAAAAAAAGAAAATCCTCGAATGCTTATTTTCCCTAGAAAGGGGAAAATAAAAAAAGAAGAATGTAGCGGTCCTCTGGCATTAAAACCCTTTTGTAAAAAAAAAAAATCTTGGCAACAAAGGGAAATAACATAGAATTGATGACTATGTTGATTCATCATGTATGAGTCATGATAAAGGCTTTAAAAATCTTTAAAT
Source organism: Coffea arabica (assembly GCF_036785885.1). Classification (NCBI taxonomy): domain Eukaryota; kingdom Viridiplantae; phylum Streptophyta; class Magnoliopsida; order Gentianales; family Rubiaceae; genus Coffea; species Coffea arabica. The sequence goes on along the minus strand of NC_092313.1, from coordinate 9,910,345 downwards.
GCTTGTTTTTCCGTCCTAATTTCTATCCCTCAATGATCTGACATGATGCCCGTTTTTTAAGAGATCCATTGGTCCTAACTCCTAACTGAGACAGGCAGGAAAGAAAAGGACCTTAGCCTAATGACCCCGAGATTTACACCAACCAGCAAGGCACCATTTACACTACGCCATCTATCCTCACCAACCAAAACCAAAAATCCAAATGTCCCTATATCTTCGCATTTACATGGAATACTACAAAGACCATTTTTTCTTTGCTATCTAAAAATTACGTTTCATTTTTATTTTTTTTAAGCATGATAGAAGTGAATTTAAGGAGTGGAAGGAAGGAAACGGGATTTGATATTAGAATCTTTAAGTTCTGAGGCCTCAATTTTAACTACTAAATCAAGATTTCATCGATTATCTAAAACTTGCGCTGTGTATGAAGAGCTTGTCTCGTGAACATCAAAACTTGTAAATCATGTGAACTGAGCCCCGCATCCAAAAAAATGCTTATGACTAAGCATGAATTACTCCTACTTTCTAGAATCTGCAAATTCAGTACTAGTAATATCTTTTCACATTTGATACACAGTAAATTACTTGGAGTTGAAGATTTATGTCTTTGTGTTTGACTGAAGGTTTATTCTTTTTTCGTTGAACAAAGCATCATTCAATCGTTATGAAATTTCATAATTCAATGACGATGTAGTTTGCTTTTCTTAGGCATAAAAACATTGGTACTCTGTTGGTTGAATGCCAGCCTAACTTACGTCCATGCCCTTAAAAGAGTGCTCCCTCAAATCACACCTTCTTTTGAGAACTTTTCGTGGTTGTCCACCTCTTGTTCTCATTCTCTCTTCCCTCAATTTGTCTTTCTCCCTCTTCTTCTTCTTCATATCTCCCCTCTTCTCTCTTCTCTCTCTTCCTTCTCTTTCTCTCTCTGTTAAGACATCTTCAAATCTACCAAAACAATCTGCCATTGAAGCAAACTAACCACCTTATCCTCGCAACACCACATTTTCCAAGAACCGACAATCTCTAGCCAAACGCCTTACACTTGCACCTTTACACAAGAATTTCCCACATTTGCAAGTTTGGCTCTTGATACTCTGTACATTGATTTACTACATTACCTTGAAGAACTTCAATTGCTATATCTTAATTCTCATCCCATTTGGTAGTCTTGCATGCATGCTAATTGCTATAATTGCATGCATATATGTACATTTTGTGTTGAAGGGAGATGGGGACTGTAGAAGGAAGAAGGGGAAGAGAATCAGCTTCTCTTTTGAGCCTCCTTTCTCCCCTTACCGTATCAAACCTTTTCTAAAAAGGTATTGCATTTCTTGCATGTCCCTTTTTGCTATAGTATTAATTTCCTCATTCTTTTTCCTGTTTATTTTATCTGTCACGAAGAATTGTAATTGAAGGGCCACATCCCACATGCATATTTATCTCAAAGCAATGGAAAGATTCCTATCCCAACATTGAGGCAAATCTCATGTGCACCTTCTTTGATACTCAAGAGCTTTAAAACATTGAAAAAGGGGTGATAATGTTGCAGTTGGATATTCTCTAATGTGTTTGCTTTTGAAACAGGCAAAGGAACAAGTTCTACACATTGTTGTGGTTCTTCCACCTCTTTCGTGTCTTAGATCCTACCAGAGGACTGCTAAATTCGACCTGTACAGCTTTCTTTATGGGAACCAAAATGAAGGGGATCTGTAAGGGATTCAATAAATACATATCTCAAATGTTTGGTAAGGGCATTCATTCATCCTTCTCCATCTTATCATTTCTAGGATCAATTATATATACATATTTAAAAAAAATTTGGGTCTGTGGTTGTCTTATTCATTTTGAGCTTCGAGGTGAAAGTGGGTTTTTCTTGTAGTTGTAAAGGAACGTGAGATGGAGATTGGATATCCGACAGATGTTAAGCATGTGGCACACATCGGATGGGACGGCCCTTCTGGTAGCGCACCAAGTTGGGTATGCATTAGTCCACACCTTTGTGTGTTTCCTTAACCACCCCATTGATCATGATATTAAATGCTATGACTGTCTGCTACATGTCTTGGATTCTCATGAAATCTAATTTTTGTCTTTTGAATTTTTTTTTTTTTTTTGTGGTTTTCTGTCTGAAATTCAGATGAATGAATTCAAGACGGGGCCTGATTTTACAGCAACTTCGATTGGAAATTCTGGTGCTGCTCTTTCTCCGTGGTCATCACAAGGTTTGGCTCTGAAAATTTGAGCATTACGTTTCTGAATTACGTTTCTTGTATTTCCTAGATGGTTTCCACTTGCATTCAGACAGATAGTGGTTACTCGGAGTTAGGTGTGCGAGATTTGGTATCTTAGTATGCTGGAAAACAATTGAGATTTCGGAATAACTAATTCATTTGTCATGTAGCAAATCTGCAAATAGCACTTGATGAGACAAGGGTAAAGAAATTAATGATGTGTCAACGTGTTGAAGAAGTGATTGAAAATTGATTGGTTTGTCCTGTGTACTGTTGCCTAGTAGGAGATTACCTGGACGATGGGAAAAGATTCTTTGCCTGAAAAGAGGAAAGTTTGGCACATCTGTCACGAGAGAAGTTTTAGAACAGCAAAATCTGTCAGCCATTGGGCCTAGAAAAGGACAGTGGTGCTGGTGCATTGGTTGATCCTAATCCTCAATTTTTCCCTGTATTTTGACTGTAAGGTTTGACTCAATATGATATCACAATTCCTCAAGTCAAGTTGAATTACAGTGGTAAAGAAAGTAAACAACAATGTCCATAAGTAGAGGTCACAGAAAATTGCAAATCATTTCAATCTTGGTTCCAATTACGGTTCAGAAATTCGAGCTAATCCGTCTTCATTTGTGGGAGACGTATTCAGACCTTCGTGTTCCGATAATCCTGTTCGAAGACCATATTAAATTTTAGTGTTGCATGCGGCGTTACTCCAACAGTTTGTGTTTAGGCTGACTATTTTGGCAAAAAGAATCCTGTTAAAAGCTGACTACTTCAAGCTTCTATCTTCATATCTAAGCTGAGAGTGAAAATTGGTTTCTGCAGGGTTGTAGTGAGAGTGAAGCGTAGACAGTAGATTTTATTTATCAAAGTATGTTTCTTACCATCTTGGATAATTGAAGTATGACTAGAATGTGGTTCTATGATGTTCTTGATTTGGTTGGCTCATCTCTCTCTTTTTGCACCTTCTTATTTGTATCTCCCAGCACTTCTTGACAAACTTTTTAACAGATTTTGGAGAATCCATGGGGCATCGATCGACATCTGAAATGTACAAGGACATACCATCTACAGATCTTCCCAATATACCCAAGGCAAAGCAGAAGAGAAAGAAATCTAAGTCAACTTCGTCTCCCAGGTCCAATTCTTCTTCCTCATCAAGGGGTTCTCGGGCAGCTAAATCAAAGACTAAGTTTGTGGAAGGCAATGCTAAACCAGCAAATATAGAAGTAGCCTAATTTTCCAGGGATGCTAAAAGGGATAACGAAAATTTGGATGTGCTTATATTCTTCAAGTTCCTCTTTCCAAGTCGGGAATTTTTTGGTCAGCACAAGAGCCAGAAAGAGGGGGCCCAAAAAGGCTAATACAAGCTAATGTTACTCTAGTGTAGAAAGGTGCATTGCATTTGTGATCATGGTAAATACGGAGCAAAAAGACATGGGAGGGGACTTGAGCAATGCAATGCCTTGTGAGACAGAGAGGTATACCTAATATTGAATTGGGAGACTAATTTGGGAAAATCAATTTCTTCTTTCCTTTTTACCTTTTGTATTTCTTGCCTCTTTATAAGAACACCATGAAGAGGGGCCTTGTAAACAGTTGGACTCTTTTAGTGTGCTCTCGAAAACTTGGTCCTAATGTGATTTAACGTAAAGTCAGGATGCTTGTGTGCTGACTTAAGCTTAACACCATTCATATCTGTTCCTGCTAATCTGCTGGGAATTGACTATGCATTTATTCCTTTTTTTTGGTGTCTTTTCTGCTAGTACTCTTGAAAATGGCCTCGTATTGGAAAAATTTGAATGTTTATACAAGTGAATCAGAATCATCTTTGCATTGAGGAACATCTTTCTTGAGATCTTGATCTACATCCAATGCTCACGGGTTGGTATGTGCTCATCAGGCTGAAAATGTGGAACCAGATGCTGATTTTATTACAGGGGTTTGCCAGTTCCTTGTAAATTAGCTATGGTGAAAGTTCAGCCAATCTTTTATCAATTAATTCAAGTAACAACCCAACCAATTATAATTCTTGAAGTGGATAAAAATGAAACTATAACTGAATAACCTAGATGGCCAAGTGCCCCTTGTACGAAACTCAGATCCTTTATAGCATTTTTTTTAATGCTGGTGAAGAAGTTAATAGGGCAAGAATGTGATCGAATAAAAAAAAAAAATTCTGCACGAATTCATGTGCTTCATTCTTGTATTCTTCATTTTTGTATTTGCACAATTTTGTCTCACTCAATCCGAATTGAGCAAAGAAAATCATTCAAGATTGTCCCCAGATGTCAATTTCCAATCTGCTAGCTCTCCAAGGAGTCCATGGTAATGCTGGTGAAAGCAAACTTAAACTCGAGGGGAAGAAATAGAACCACAAATGGTGAAAAAATATCCATACTTTTGCAAAGGGTATTGTTGCCACTTTGGAAGTAACAGAAACACAAGACTTGAAATACTGTTGGTAGTTTTCCCCCACCAAGGCGCCATATGTGTCGCTGACAAATAGGAGGAAGTTTCACCTGATTTGGTCTTTTCTCTGAATTCAGCACCTTGATCCCACATCTCACCAGGACCTTTTTTTGCTTTCATTTTTTTCGGTTTTTCCCAATCCTCCTGTCAAAAACTCTCTTCACCTTTACCATGAATTGTTACAGTTTTCTGTAACATGAGAATTCTTGCTCTAGAGCACTATTACTAACTTACCATGCTGCTCATCATCCAGTATAAGTTTCTAGTAAAGCACTGATGAAATGATCTCTAATATGCCAATACTTTTTTCGGTTTTGTTTTGTGCTTTCACAATTTATGTTAGTAAAGCACAAGATTTTGCCAGTCAAGATAATCCATCTGCTGTGCCTCCCCCGGAAGCAGAGAATTGTAATGGGATTTTTCTGTCCTACACATTTGTCTCGAGGACAAAAGAGTATCCCCATTTAAAGAACGCCACTGCACAGCCATGGGCGTTCAAGTCTACTGCCGCAATCTTGAATGCAGGAATGAATGTGCTCAAGAATTGGAAAATGTTCATTGGGTTCCAAAACCAAGAGATTTTAGTCTCTGCGAGTAATGCAGTTCTAGTAGGTGGAGATGAATTTCCAGCTCCTGTTGGTAATGGAACTTACCTGGCTGGCTACCCACAAACAGATTTGGAAACATCTATCAACACTGCCGGTGATCTTACCAAAATTCAGGCGCAAATTGAGCTATCTGGTACTCAATTTGGGATCAGGCCTCCAGGATATCCTATGCCTAAGACAATAAAGCTCGTTAATCATGGATTCAGATGCCCTGCACCAATTCGACGCGGTTAGTACTTAGTTAACTTTATATTTTACATCTTCCCCATATTCTCAAATTTTCTTTTGTGTATGTTTTCCGTAACAGCAAGAGCAATGCACATGTGCTGTGCAATAGATCCAAAATTGGAGGCCAAAAATTTGACGACAAAATATTTTCCACGACAGAAAGGTGATCTCTCGATCTCTTACGATGTTATCCAAGCTTACCAGACTAATTACCTTGCTCAGGTGACTATTGAGAACAATAATCCATTGGGACGTCTTGACAACTGGAACTTGACATGGGAGTGGATGAGAGGAGAGTTCATATACACAATGAGAGGAGCATATACTCGCAAAAAAGATGCGACGGACTGCATTTATGGTGCTGCAGCACAGTACTACAATGACTTAGATTTTTCTAAAGTCATGAGTTGTGAAAAGAGTCCGATCATCGGTGATCTGCCTCAGGATAGAAAAACTGATCAAGAAATTGGGAACTTGCCACACTGCTGCAGAAATGGTAGTCTGCTGCCTACCATCATGAATGCATCCGATGCAATATCAGTATTTCAGATGCAGGTCTATAAGATTTCACCAGATTTGAACAGAACAGCTCTGTATCCTCCTCAAAAGTGGAGGATTTTAGGGGAGCTTAATCCGCACTATAAATGTGGACAGCCATTAAGAGTAGATGATACAGAATTTCCTGATCCTAGCGGACTTCAGGCCGTCAGCACAGCAGTTGCCAGCTGGCAAATTGTCTGCAATATCACCAAGCCTAAGAATCGAGAGTCTCAATGCTGTGCTTCGTATTCTGCATACTACTATGACTCCATCATACCGTGCAATACATGTGCTTGTGGATGTGGTAGCTCGGAAAAGTGCAGCAAAAATGTACCGGCATTGCTTCTTCCTCCAGAAGCCCTTCTTATTCCGTTTTTAAACAGAACCGAGAAGGCTGTACATTGGGCAAGACTCAAGAAGCAACATATCCCAACTCCATTGCCTTGTGGTGACAACTGCGGGGTTAGTGTAAACTGGCACATCGCGACCAACTATAGGACTGGCTGGACTGCCCGTATCACGTTATTTAATTGGAAAGAAGTCAGCTTCAAGGACTGGTTTGTTGCAGTTGAACTGAAGAAAGCAGGCCCTGGTTTTCAAAATGCCTACTCCTTTAATGGAACACTGCTTGAAGAAGTCAACAACACCATTTTCATGACAGGAAAACCAGGATTGGACTATTTGATGGGAGAGACAAATGGAACACATCCTGAAACAGATCCAAAAATACCAGGGAAGCAACAGTCTGTCATCTCATTCACTAAAAAGCACTTACGAGGCATTGACATTGTAAAAGGCGATGGGTTCCCTTCAAGATTGCTCTTCAATGGAGAAGAGTGTACACTACCAACAAATCTCCCAACGGCAGATGGAAGACAATATCCTGCAGATTTAGTTTTAATAATCTGTCTAACGCTGATGTGCATATTGTTGACAAAGTGAATGAAGTTCACTCAAGTTCAAACACTACCTGATGAGGCGCCTCACATCACAACTAGAAATTCATTGCACAGTTTGGCAAAATGGGTACATTTTTGACCCTTAGAAACTCAGCTCTGCTTCATTAGTTTAGTTGCTCTAATCCAGGCCAAAATCACCAGAACACGTGAGAGATTTCACTCAGTTCAAGATTAGTGCACAAGGTAAGGTAGGCCATATAATATCCTACTTTGTTTTGGGACGCAAGTTTGCTGCTGTGAAATCATGCCCCTTGTCTTACAGTAAAAGAAATGCATGTCTACAAATCCTCATTCCCTTGGAAGTTGAAACCTAAAGGGAAAAAAAAGGAGTTAATGTTACATGCATTGCCGAAGTGTCGTGAGTTGTCATATGTTGATTTTCTAAGATCTCTTGTAGGCATTACAGATACACTAACAAGTTTTCCTTTCATGATACTTGAGCTTTTCTGATGTTAGAATAAGATACCACACAAAATGTCTTATATAGTTCACTTGATTATACTCATGGTAAAACTTAGAATAAGACACAATTAAAATTGTTGTATACAGATCACTTGCTTGTACTGATGTGGGTTGCGGTCGTTAATTTCTCCAAAAACTGGGAAACAAGCAAAAAGGAAAACCCAGATATAACATCTTTAGATTTCATTGTTCAATCCGTGGAGGAGGATACATATAGCCGTGTTCAGTCAATCCTCCTAAATGCTAGCTGACAAGATGAAAAGTTCTTCTTGATAGAAACAAGAATTGTTTTACTTTGACAATTTGTCATTAACCTGTCAAGTGGTCCATTCTATGCTTTAATCTCCATGACAATCAGCCAAGACACAAAGAAGATACTCAAATTCCAAAAAGTTATTTTAATTAAAATCACCTTTGAAACTATCACCATTGTCAACCTTTTCTGTAATCAGCAGCAGACACATTACCAAATGGTCTAACATTAATGAAACAATCAATCCAGGAAACCAACGATCTTGTCATCATAAACTGCTGAATAAATTTCTGAATCTCCTAATCATCAGCGTCCAAGCAGTCATAACTCATCAAAAATGTGTGGCACAGGCAAGCCTCCAAGAGGTCTAAAAATATGCTGTGGTATCACTACAGTTCTTCTGATCACTGTAATAGTGGTTGGCTTGGTCTTATTTCTTACAGTCCTCAAGCCCAGAAAACCAAAAATCACAACTCAATCTGTCACCCTGGATTCTATCAAATGGGTAGTAATACCTGTGTTCCACCTCAATATTACCCTAGGCATAGTGGTTATAGTTGATAATCCCAACTATGGAAGCTTTAAGTATGACAACAGCACAGTTTTTGTGACCTATAGAGGCATTCCTGCGGCTCAAGCACCAATTCAACAAGACACAATTCCCGCTAGAGCAAAGCATGACGTTGGCACAACTGTTGTGGTTGTAGTGGATAATTTCTCCTCAAATCCTTATTTCTTGGTGGATCTTACTTCTGGCAGCTTAAACTTCAGTTCAACAACTTCCTTGCATGGTAAAGCAACGGTGCTCAAAATCTTGAAAATCAAGACAACCACTTTTACCACTTGTGACATCTCTGTAAATGTGCAGGCTCAGAATGCATCTTCTGTCTGTCATTCAGAGGCTAAGTATAAACTCTAAATTACTGTAGCTCTCATTTTCTCCCCTTATTCAATAAATCATTTAGCTTAGCTTTTGGGATGTCAAATTTGACAATAAGACTTGAAATGATTGTATAAGCAGGTTAATACTGAAGAAATTCAAACAGTAATTTTTTTTCTGGGTTGATTAGTCTCGTAGTTAATTGCTATTTTGTGTTGTCATTCTTTAAAAGTGCTCCACATGAGCACCTTCTTGGGCAAATTAGCAGTAGATGATGGAATAGTTTTTAAACACTAATATTATTTGTGATTTACAAAGTCAAACACCTCCTAAAAAATCTATAAACAATTAGAGGGATTTGAGAAGATTTCAAATCTGTCGTTAAATCTCTCAATCCAAAAGAAGACTGAAGACTTCAAGCATGAAGAATTAATTAGAGGGAAGTTGGCCATTAATTAGAAGAAAAATTTAATTATTCATATAACAAATCCTTGGTTATGTACAATATCTATACTATACATAAAGGGAAAGGTGGAAGTTTAGAGTAAAATAATTACCTATAACTATTTTTAACCGTAAAGTAACCATTATTTGATGAGAAAAAAAGGTTCAAATATTACCATTTGTTTTAGTAATTAAAATTTTATATAAAATTAACTTGTAAAAAAGATTTTTTGAATTGCAGACGCATCGCGTACAGCTTTAGCACTAGTCTTAATTATTTAACCATTGTAAGAGCAAAAACAAAAAATTTAAGTGTCTGTAGTGGATTACAGGCTTTATTGGGCGAGGCACTTCTCCAATGATCAATGAAAACGTGGGTATTGTGGCTTAAAAAGTTCGTTTACGAACTTCACAGGAAAGTTAAAATTGGGCAATTCTTCGCATCACCATATTGTTGCCCCACTTTACCCTACAGAAAACCGTTCAATCGCAAAATCTTCAATTCAAGGGCCCAAGGTCCAGGAAACGGAATTGTAGGCTCATAGCAGAAAGCCTGATCCAGACATTGGAAGTTTTTGTCCCAAAAAAAAAAAAAAATACAAACATTGGAAGTAGTTCTACAAACTTTTTTTTAAGGATTATTATTACTTTACCTCGTTAAACTGTATTATTACTATAAATTTACTCTTTAACATTATCTTTTAATCACTTCACTCCCATAGGTAATTCAACTAAGCATTTTAACAACTTTTGGACAAAAAATATCCTTTTATTTTATAGCATTACTACATTGTTATTATTACTTTATTCTTTTAAATTATAGTGATCCAATCACTTTACTTCCTAACATTATTTTTTAGTCATTTTACCCCATTGCTAACCTAACCAATATCTTCAAAAATTTTTAAATGTATTGACACTTTTATATATATATATATTTAAAAATAGAAAAGTTGGAATGGTTATTTTTCCTTTTTTTTACTCTAAGAGTTCCAATAAAAATGAAAAGGTTTTTTCAAATTTCTTTTTTTACACTTATTAATACTAGGAAAAGAAAAATAAATAGGAGAGAAGGAGACAGATAATTCTATTTTACAAAAAAAAAAAAAGAAAATAAAGAAGAATATAATATTATCGTATCATTTTAATGTCGTCAGCATTACGATTAGAATTGGGTGATAAAAAGAAAAGTAAATTAATTTTATAAAATTGAATTCTAGTTTGTTTTTATTTTTTAAAAAAAAGAATTGAGCTCTCTCTCTCTCTCTCCCTCTCCCTCCTTCTCTACCTTTCTATTTTTCTTAATACTAATAAGATTGTCAAAAAGAAAGAGATTAATGCTCTAACTTTTTTTCCCGATATTAAAAAAGAGAAGAGAGACTCTAAATTTTATATCGTTTTTATTATATAAAGAGGAGGGTACTTTTTTCTAGTTTTTTAACTTGTTAAGTTGATTTAATGGTGGGATAAATTGCCTAAAAAATAACTCTATGAGTAAATTGATAATAGGATATGGAGGTAAAGTAATAATAATTTTAAGAGTTAAACATATCTTTTTACTTAAATTAAAAAATTTTGTTAAATTTGACGGTTGGTCTTAGAAGTAAAGTGATTAAAAAGTAATGTTAAGGGAAAAATTGATAGTGTCACCAAACATTAAGGGAGTAAAATAATAATAACCTTTTTTTTTAATTCAAGACCTCACACACTAATGATTCCTCTTTCCTTACCTTCCAAACCAACCCTCCCCTAATTACAAACTTCAACCTGGCACTTCTTGACATAATTTTTGTTCAAATATTAGAGACGTTAGCTAGCTAGGTGACCATGAAGTGTCTAGTTTACTTTACTTTTAAATCCTCCTCTTTTCCTTTGTTACGCTGACAATACAGGTATTACACCTCAGAGAAATAATGACAAGAGTTAATTCTATGACAAATAATAAAGAGTATTTTTTTAATACAGAGTATGCTATATTTATTAGTGAAAAATATTATATTACGTAAGCGTGTTTGGTTGAAATAAATTCAACATTTTGTTGGTATAAGTAGATAAGTATTTCTATGCAATCTTTTTTTTTCTTTTAATAACTATTGAAAACCCCATGCTGAATTTTAAAAAACCATGATAATTGTTGTGCAATAAGCAATCAATATGACAATAATCATCCTGTTAAAAGCAAGAGATGGAAGTGCAAAACATAAAAAAAAAAAAAAAAAAAAAAGCCTAACAATGTTTTCCCGCGTCCAACGATTGAAAATGACACTTTGTCCAGTATAATGAAGAACATTAAAGACCAATCGGTCGAATATAACAAAAATATGGATCCCTGCAAACTTAAACCAGTCCTATTACAAGAATCGATCATCATTCCATTTTCGGAAAGTAATTAAGAAGTCTTCTTATAAATTTGGCCATCTGTTCCTCACAGCATTTCTCAGAACTCCCACAAATTGGAACCATGACAACTTTCATCGACAACTGAAGATCCCATTTGACTTTGACAAGTGCCATGAGCCAAAAGCCTGCAATTAAGTTTGCTGTTCAAGTGTACATCTCAGTTGATAAATAATTCTAAATAGAACAAGAACTCACCTTCTTTTCATGCGGAAAATTTCTTGTAAAACTTTTTTAGTACAAAATCAGCTATCTTAAATTGACCCAAAAAAAAAAAATGTACTAGATCTACACATGCAGGTACCGGCTAAAGAAAAAAACACACGCTCATATACTATGAAATTGGTACTAATTTCAAAGCTGGATAAACATACTTAGAAGTGAAAAAAAATTTGTAAAAAAAAAGGAATGTCGGACCAAAGATATACATATATTTGAAACTTCCAACATGGTTATCCGAGATGGTCATATTTTCTTGAAAATGACTTTCCCAAACTAATTTTTTTTTTTTTAAAAAAAAACCATTTTACAGTTGTTATAATAATTCACAACAATTGTCTTCTTTTTGTTTTTCTTGGGCTTCGTTGGTCAAGTTTATACGTAATTTAGAAAACTTCAATTGCAATTCCTCTTATATTGACTAAACTTATTGTCAAGCTCCTTAGAAAGGAAATAGTACGATCCCACCATGATCAACACTTTGACATCAACCAGTCACCAACCATCCTCAATTCTTTGTGTCCCTTGTTCTTTCAAAACTGAGAGATATCTTATGCACATTTACTGAGGGATGAGGAAACTTTCCATCTGTTTCGCAATGTGATCAATCAGTAATAATAGCCGATCGCAAATATATATAATCCGCAAGGGACACGACATTGTAACGGTTTAGCTAAATTAAGTACACAGCACGCATCATCCTGTATGAAGTTCAAATAAACCAACTTTGGTTTCCATTTACTCCTTAGGCTTGAGCTTAATAGTTGGAACACTCTTTAACAGTTATTTTCTCATATTATGAGAACAACATGCTAGCCCAAAAAAAAAAAGAAAGAAAAAAGAAGAGAGAGAAAGAAAGAGAGACTGGGATGAGTAATCAGACAGAGAAACCATATAAGAATTTCCTTATGGACTTATATTTGCTTTTTTTTCAGAAATTTAGAAATAAGTAGTTAAACCTAACTCCCAAGTTAACCTCAAAAGCCACGGTGGTAACTCATGAGGCCAACTTAGGGACTTATCTACCCAATCCCCAAACCCCCTTAAATCGATGTGGGACTACGGGAAAGTTGGACTTATATTTGTTACACTACAAAAGATAGGGCATTCAATGATGATAACACTATTCAGTGATGACTTTTGAGGTCGGATGAGCCATTTTTTTCCTTTTTGGAAATTGTTTTAAAATATTATCTAAATGTACAAGTTCATAATATCAACATGTTTAATTCTAACCATCTTTTTATCTTCAATACATTGGGCTTGTTATTCTATGTGTACTACCACATAATGTAAAGGATTACATTGACATCAAATCATACATGAATGAAATTTATCTCCGGTGGGAAGCACGATTGTTAAGAAGTCAAGATATGTTTGCTTAGTTTTGCCATCAGAGTGTGACTGCTATATGCTGTCTTTGCTAGTGATTTCACTGGTTTTAAGACGTACAATCGAGCTTCACCAAGAAGATGGATTAAGCCGATAATTTTCAAGGTGCAAGCAACCATCGATTGACAATATGGAAAATTTGACACCCACATCATTTAACTTAAGTACACACGTTAAAGCAAGCAAGAAAACAGTGACAATTTTGGATTAGTAGGGTGTAGGCCAGAGGAGGAAAAAAAAAAAGAAGAAGAAGAAAGTTTACAAGATAATATGAATTTTGTTTGCAAGTTGTCAATGCCTTTCTCTGTCTGCAAGAGAGAGAGAGAGGCAAAGAGAGATGAGTTAAGGGGAAGGGGAAGCTGTGGATGTATGTATATATATACATGGCAAGTTATCTTCCACACATTTCTGTGGTCAGTCCGATCATCTCCTTTCCGGGGCGAGGTGGAGGCTGCGAACTGCAATGCTTAGCATTATGGACCCTATTGATTGTGCAATTATTTGACACCGGTGCACTTAATTTGTGAACCCTGAACCTTAATTATTCTGCTTTAATTTGAAAAGTTCTGCCGCAATTAATTAGTAGTGCATGATCTGTTAACCTTTTAATACGCCCCTAAGATTCCAAAGAATATGATTGACAATGACGGCAAATCCTTCACCGTCAACTTATACATCAACTTAATCGTAAAGACATGCAAAGCTTAAAGTTAATTATTTCCCATTCATGCCAGGAAAACTAGGCCTTAAAAACTCCATCTTTTTAGTTCGGTAACTCTTTCGGCAAGAACTTGAATCATTGCTCCAGTCCGGGCCTCACTGACTGAAGCTGATGATATGGTCAATTGCTGACGCTAGTGGTGAAGTTAGACCGTGCGGGCAGGGGATGGCTGCCAATTTATAGATGCTTTGTAGTTGAGTTAAAAGACCTATCCACGATGCTAGTGGTGAAGTCAGAAGTCAAAACCTTAAGGGCAAGGGACGGTTGTCAGTTTATAGATATTCGTACTAAAGTTTAAAGACACATCCACAATACGGGTGATAGTATATTTATTACCTATTCTTTCACTATTTGTTTATGGCTTATTCTGATCATACTGTTTAAGTTCAAAAAGGTTGAATATTTTTTATCAAAAAGCAATAATTTCTATGTGCAATTTAGAATAAACAAGATATATATTTTTTTAATATGGAGAAAGAACTTTATAAAATCAAAAGGGATATGTAGATAGAGAAATGGACTTTTTAAAATTCAAGGGGATAATGTAGCTAGGGAAGAAGGTTTTACAAAATTATTGGGGAAGGGGGTGGGGTGGAAGAGGGGCAGATACGAGGCAAAACTAAAAATATGGCAAAGTTTGAAGTCTATTAAATAATTTTTTAAAACTTGAGGGAAAATTGTCCCCAAAGTATACAGGCCCTTGGCTAAGGCTAGTTTTGGTTCACAAATTAATACAAACTTGAGCTGTACGTAAGCTAGTCAAGATTTACCTTAGCATACAATTTAAATCGCGAATTTTTTTTTAAAAGTTTATTATAGCATGGGGGTGTGTTAGCAATTTAGAATTTTTCCTGTTATATCATACATATATTTTTAAACAATTTTTAAAATTATCTTTTATCTAACATTCTTCAAACATAAAAATTGTTATATTTTTGTCGTAGCAACTTTTCCAAATAATTGTCAATCCAAATGTGGGTAGTCGAATTACAAGTGATTTGAATGTACAAGCCTAAATCTAAATGGAGGCAAATCTAATATGTCACTTGAAAATAACCCATAACGCCAAAAGGATTAAAAAAACATGATGCTAACTGCTAAACATCATGGGAAGAAAAAGAGATTAGAAGAGCGTCAAAGCAGGCAAGAAAGTAGTAAAAATTATTTTGTTCATTCACTCATAACGTACCAAGATTCGTCAAATGTAGACCACAAAAAAATCATAGGCGAGGATAAAAATACAGCCAACTCTAGAAAGAAAACGTTAGAAGATACCAACAAAAGATATTATTATACCTTTAAAGCATTTAGTTGTACTTATTAGCCAACTCTATTGGACCTAAAAGAAAAAATAGAGAGTATTATAATCCTTTTGATTGACTTGGCTAGTCTATCGTTGTTCCGGTTGACGGTAGCACGTAAGTAGCTATTGTAGTTCAAAACTTTTCTATTTTGACATCCACCGTTTTCTTGCAAATAATAATTAGGAACTAAATTAAGTTTTTCTGGGGGGGGGGGGGGGGGATTACAATCCATATGTAATTGATGAAAATTTTATATCAGTGCGAAACAACTGCATACCTTTTTTTCGCTTCCTCATTTTAGTATTTTAAGTAGTACCTCTTAAATTCGTTTTAACTCCCTGCCGCTTAATACGCTGGGAATAAGGTAAAAGTTTATTCATAAAGCATTAGAATGCAGCTTTTGGGCTAATCATAACTATATTCAATTTTCGTGCTTCAATTCACTATTTACTATTTTGATATCACTACTTCATTTCGTGAGATTAAAAAAAATTAGTCCCTCAAGTTGTGGACCAGTTTCACTTAAATTGGTCCTATATGTTTTAGCTGTAATATTTTGACTATATGAAAATTCAGCCAGAAAAAGTAATAAACTCAGAAATTTCCTTTGATTTTTTCTTTTTTTTTAAAAATAAAATAAAATTTCCTTTAATTTGTGTAGGCCAAATCAAGTACTTGAACTTCTCAGTTCTGCAATAAACTCAGAAGTCTTATTGCTGCAATAAAAAGGCTTTGCACTTGTGGGTTCCATCGGCACTACAGTAGTACAGTTGACCAATTAAACACTCCTTAAACTTTATCTAATGCAAAAGAAGGGAAGGAGTGCCTGAATTTTTTTTTTTTTTTTTTGAGAATTGCTAATATAATTTCCCATAATATGATGTTCTAAAAAAAATCTGTTGTTCGATCCGAACAGAATTTAGCCTCAGGAATTACTACGGAAGCGTATTAATAATCAAGGAAACTTATAAAATTAACTTAAATTAAAAAATTGGTCCAGTTTGCAAATTTCCCATGATTAGGACTCAGGAGACAAAGAAAAAGATAGTTAAGCTGACAAGAGGGTCTATGCAGGGTCTCCAGCCATATCCCATGAGAAGACCGAGCGGTAATAATAACTACAACGTCAAAATTGGCTTCTAAGCTTCTTAACTTTAATGCTTATTTGGAGCTCGTATATGCAGTGACGTTTTATGAAAATTTTTCACTTTTTTGGGTCTGCGAAGGAAGAAAGTCAATATATAATAGCACCGAAAAACTCTTCAATATAATTGAAAGGTTTTAATTACCATAATTAAATCATTTTATTTAACAATTTCTCTTCCTATCACTAAATGTAGCATTATAAGGGTGCCTAACTGATGATAAATTGCGAGAAATTCCAGTTTTCATTTGATAGATTGGTGCAAATTGTAGGACTAACTACAATTTACGAAGAATTAATTAAGGAGTTGCTATATAAAAAAATACCTTTGTTTTTGAGTTTTAAGAGTATGCTTGGCTTAATAAAGATAAAGAACACAAGAGTATCATAAATTCATATACAGCCTAGTCAGTATTGTTGATGCGTGGATGGTAGAATATGTTTATAGGACTGGAGACTGCACGACATGAATGTCCTGCAATATATGTTTCTTGGCAAGAGAACAGTAATTACAGAACTACATACATATATCATAAAGTTATGGAGCTTTAAATTTTCCATAGTCATCACATTTAACACATACCGTAGTTTTAATTCCTACTGCACCTTAATACGTCGTCCTGCCAAAAATTAATAATTGTGATTGAATTCTCTCAACAGGTATCGCAACTGCCATGGAAGATCAACTGTTGCAGCTCTCAGCTACGTACCTCTTCCTTGAGCAGTCCTCTTCTATCTACCTC
The DNA here is from genome assembly GCF_036785885.1 of Coffea arabica. Taxonomy (NCBI): domain Eukaryota; kingdom Viridiplantae; phylum Streptophyta; class Magnoliopsida; order Gentianales; family Rubiaceae; genus Coffea; species Coffea arabica. The sequence goes on along the minus strand of NC_092313.1, from coordinate 9,893,351 downwards.
TCTTCTCTCTATTTTTTCTCATCTTTTGAAAAGCCTTTCCTCAAGGGTTTCCCTCCCATAAATTTCATTTCATTTCATTTTATTTTTTTAATAAAGTCTTTCCTATGTTTTTTTTAATGAGAGTTTTCTATTTCTCCTAAGATTTCTAGCGAGATTTGTTCTTCTAGGAATCCCTATGGAGATTTTTGTGTTTTTTTTTTCTTATTTTATTGTAATATCTAAATTTATTTTAGATCTTTTTGGACCTTGGATCTATTTCAATAGATCTCATCATCATTATTGGAGGTTAAAACCATTTATTAGCTGATCAAGTGATTGCAACATACACATAGAAGGGAGCTCTGCAATGATTTATTTATTATAAAGTAATTTTTAAAAATTCTTGCATTTTCATAAGTTTTCAAATCTATTATATTTGTTAAATTATAGATCTATAATTTTTAGTGCATATTTAACTTGCCATTAGAACAGTGATGTAAATAAAATTATGTTGGACAATTTTCAACAATCTATTAATGAAATGTACTTTTTATTAAAAAAAAAAAACTATGAAAGCTATGTGTTGGGATCCTTACTATACATACTATTGAGCAATAGTCAAGCTTCTTGCAATTGATTCAAAGATCTTCTTTTCATATATATACATATACACGCACTCAAACCCCTCTTACAATAGGAACAACTACTACATCCATTTAGCCTTTGTGTACTCGTTATTTCTTTTCAATTTCAGAATTTTGAGAATTTATTGCATTACCTAATTAACACTGTTGGGGAACATTTTTTTCATGTTCTTCAATATTGCATATGTCCTTTTCTATAAAGGATTTTTGGGCACTCATTAATATATATACCTCAAATTTACTTACATGCTAATAATTAATACAATCTCTTGCATTTATATACTTTCTCTATTTAATCTTACCTATCTTTCCTTATAATTACTTACTTTTACTAATTAATCTCATATTTTAAAAAATATGACACTTGAAATATATCTTAACATGTGTCCATCAGACACCCAGACCCTTTTATAAATTATATACCGATTTCTTTATTTTATTTATTTGTCCCAGAGAGCGTGATGCATATAGTTTCTTTTTTTTTTTTTCTCCTCCTTATTTGGGAAACAATTCTTCTTTCTGCGGAAGAGAAATGGCAAAAAGCGCGTATGGATCCGTGTTTGTTTGCGCAAGGATCCTTATCATATGCTGGATGATAACGAATCTCCATGCCATCAATACAAAGCGATTGCATTTAATACGAAATTAAGGGAAAAATCATGAAGGAATTTCTTCATTTGTTAATTAACCACATTTAATTGCTGTATATTTTTCAATTTAGAAGTTTTAATTGGCACCACCACATTCATCTGGCACAGCCTACCTGAAACATATACTTTACGCATTAACCATAATATTTCCCGACAGCAAAAAATCAGGAAAAAAGTTTACTTTAGATTAGATGAACATACATTTTCGTGTATCTATCTATTGTCATGCACAAATACCGTCCTACGAGGTTAAAGATGGATAATCTCATGAATTAGGTAATGGAGGTCGGAGATTCATCATCTCGGATATATATTGTTCAATGTTTCTATTTATTGACGATCAAAATACTACTAATACAAAAAATTAATACGGATGCGTGTGTATCTACGTAGATGAACACCAACCCATAAAAAAATGTGGTGTATTTGCTGCATCATGGCAATCAATGGGATTTGTATGTACGAAACAATTTTGATTAAAAATTATTGAGACTAAAACACATTTCTTAGGATATAATGGATTATTGCACTTCAATGGAGCCTCAGTAATCACCCTTTTTCAGTACAAGGCTAGTATTTTTAGGATCGTCAATCATTAGAAATAGAAAAATTTCTGTATACGCTGCACTATAATAGTTTGTGAATAATTCTGGGTGAAAATTTTAGTTTAGCCATTTTACTTCTTCCACATCAATCTAACCTGTGTTAGCAACTAGCTGGCTAGAAGTAGAGCTTACCCGGCCTCATGTTTTTTTAAAAAAAAAAATCTTTTTTTCTTTGCATAAAATGAGGTTTTTTTCATTTTTTTTTGTCTGTCTCCATGAGATCATGATTCCCAGGTCCACCCTGTAAATTCATGGAAACACTGGAGCAAAAGCTGTTAACATCTTTATTCATCCATCGCATTCACACATAGAGCATTTTTAGCAATAAATACAGCTTGCCCCAATAGGCGCTCTTTCTTTCAAATTTGCCGAGTCAATATTGGAGTTAATGTAATACTGTCAATTTGTCATTACGCACTAAAAAAAGAGTAACAAAATAAGTCATGAAAGCCAACAGAAAACATGGCATGCAAGTAAAGAACTAAACAACCAAAATCAAACATGGAATCTCCAATCCCTTTTTTTTTAAAAAAAAAACTCTTTCCACCTTCCCCTCTCGCGGTTACTCTTCTCCTGCAGATGATAGACTACTTGCAAGGTGGTGAGGAACTAACCAATAACCATAACTGTAAAAACTTGATCATAATCAGTACTAGGAATACCAGAAAGATGTTTTTTTTCATGAAGATGAGAAGCAATGAAAATGTGCACACAGATTTGTAAATATGAAATGCAGGTACAATCTGCTGAAATGTAATTGCAAGGGACCGGTGAAATACAGAAACTGCCTCAGCCAGCAACAGCGGCTCCAGCCTGAGAACAGGTAAATATATAATATGGGGGTCCAGAATTAGAGTCCTGGAAGATTTGAGTTGTGCTGCTGCTGCTGCTGCTGCTGCTTGAAATTGCTTGTATGGTTTCTGCGGTGCATGTGTAGTTAAGATTGCCATAAGTTGTTTCACCACACCCTTCTCTTCTCTATAGACCAAAAATTTAAACATGAAAAACAAAACCATTTCTGATTTCTCCAATACAATTCAACAACCAAACCTCTTTACTCTCTCTCCTCAGCAATAACATTAACACCTCCTCACTCACTCCTCACCACCCCAGCCTTAAATGCTAACGCACCCTCTCTATACGCTCTGCAATAACTCCTTACTGCCACATCTTCTCCACCTGTACCCCAGCCCCTCCACAAATCACCCTTTCTCCCTTCCTCTCCTTCTTTCTTTCCCCTAGTCACCTTCTTACCCTCCCCAAAGCCCTATGGATTCTCTCTCCCTTTCTTTTTCATTATTTCGACCTTGTTTTCTTCTCTCTCATCATCCTCAGTATTCTTCTTAAATTCTATTCACAAGAAACTCATTCATTATTATTCACTCACAATCAATCCTGAAAACTACTCCTCTCCAGTCCACAGTCCCTAGTCCAGTCCAGCCTCCAAATTTTGGTTTTCTGGCGACCCTTTTAGCCTCAAAACCAGATCTGACCCTACTCGTTTTTGGAAAACCCTAAAATCTCAAAAGTGCTCAATCCTTCAGACAAAACCAGCAAGCAACTGTATGGCGCCACTAAACTATGCAACAAGAAAACAAGCAAAAACCCTTTATTCCTAAGCTTCGCTTGTTCAGGATTACAGCATCTCCGAGGTGAGTAGACTTTATTCTCCATTGACTTCTTGTTGATGTTGTACTTGTAGTAGTAAACTACTGCCTAGTTTTGTTTTTGTCCGTTATGTTTCGGCACAAGGAAAGAGGGGGAGAGAGAAAGAGAGAGATAAGAAGGAACAAAGAAGTCAAGGGAGTAGACTTCCCATTTCCCACCACCGAGATATTCGTGGGGCGTTATTATTTTTTTTGCTCTTACATTAATTTCTTTTCAGGATAGTTTGATGCCAGTGTCAAAACTCAAGGGCCAGTTCACAGTTTGTCAACTCTTTGCTGCCAAAATTTCTGATTTTGGTCTTTTGGCACCACGTAGTATATGGAGTAGTAAAAAGGACAGAAAGGATAAAAAAATCCAAAAACAAAAGAAAGGCAGAAAGAACAGAAGTCTTACTTAGCTAAGAAACAGTAGTAATCATTTCTGGCCTCCTGTCGTTTATATCTATGTTAATACCATATTAGTGGTTTGGATTTGCTTAGTCGACTTTCTTACTCATATGCACTTCACTGCCAAAGAGAATCTATTAAACTGAACGCACTTTCCTTCTGCCAAAAAGTAGAGTAAACGTCATCATCACACACTAACGCAGTCCAAGAAGAGAGAAAAAAAGTCGAAAAAAAAAAGAAATGGGATTTGTACCTTTTAGCTTTTAGGGTTCGTCTGTCGGTTTACTTAGAGATTTACGCTGCTCCGAGGTCCTCATGGTTGAGGGTATAAAACCATGAAACTCTAAACTCGCAGGTGGGAAATTTTCAGCAAGTCACCTAACGACCACCATGTTAAAAAGGAAGCAAGAAGGCTGTAGATTTAAGACTTCTTCAGAGCTGAATTATTTTGAGGTATGGGATTAGAATCAGATTTATGTTTTACCTTCCATTATTGAGTGGAACTTTCGTCTACCCTTTTCTTCTTTAGCCAGTTTTTACTGAGAATTGATGACGATCCAGTTCACCTAAAGTCTCTTCATTTCATCCTTCTGCTTTTTTGGCTGTCCCTTGCGTTACATTTTAACCCTTCTGTTGTTTATGTTTTTTTGTGAACCTTTTCATTTCTAGTCTTTCTTTTTAGTTTTAAGTGGCTTTATGATTTGATTAGATCATGATCTAGGGTAGAAAAAAAGCATCTTTAAGGTGGGTTTTCCAGTTTATGGTTTCTTGTACATGATGCTGTTACTTGTTAGCGATTTAACTTCTAATTTTTTGGGGCAGACTGGAAACCATTAACCCTAAGAAAAGGGGTCAGCAAGATGTTTCAACCAAACATGTTTGATAGTCACCATCACTTACTCGAGATGACTCATAAAACACCTGAAAATGAGATGGATATGATAAGAGATGATGAATTTGAGAGCAAATCTGGGACTGATATCATGGAAGCCGCTTCTGGAGACGACCAAGACCCTAACCAACGCCCCAAAAAGAAGCGGTATCATCGCCACACTCAGCATCAAATCCAGGAAATGGAATCGTAAGCTTTTGGCTTCTGCTTTGGGTTGTGAGCTGTTCCTTTCTTTTTCTTTCATAAGAATCCCTTTTGGGACGAATATACTTCGATTGATCACATAAGTTTGTGTTACAGTTTCTTTAAAGAATGCCCACATCCAGATGATAAACAAAGGAAGGAGCTTGGTCGTCGACTAGGATTAGAGCCCTTACAAGTCAAATTTTGGTTTCAAAACAAGCGCACGCAAATGAAGGTAACATAAGCTGCATTTTCCAGCAGTTATAACCACTTGAGGTTATAATATGATCATATATTCCATTTGACGTTTAAGAACTGTAGTAACTTAGAAAGGGGGGAGGTAATACCCTTGCGTTGTGGTGGAGTCCCAAAGGTTTGAGACTATCTTTTATTCAGATACAACTTGTCATTTAAAATTCTAATGGTTGAATGTTGTTAATTATGAAATGCCTTAGACGTACACTCATTTAATTTATGGGGTGCATTTAATAATTCAGGGTGTAAATAATGTATAGAAGAGGAGTGTACGTGGTTTTATAACAGCTTTACCAATGTATTTATGTATACATATATTAGTTAAATTTGACGAAATTTAGCTGCGGCTTAAGGTTTATAAAGTCAGCTATATCTGTCGATGACTAGTGATCCTTTGCAGGCTCAACACGAACGCCATGAGAACACACAATTGAGGACTGAAAATGAGAAGCTTCGTGCAGAGAACATCCGCTACAAAGAGGCTCTTAGTAATGCTACGTGTCCCAACTGTGGTGGACCAGCTGCCATTGGCGAAATGTCATTTGATGAGCAGCATTTAAGGATTGAAAATGCTCGCCTAAGGGAAGAGGTAGTAGACCATAAGTGGGAAAAAACAGGCGATGAATGTAGTTAACTTTTCTGTTTCAATTAATAATGACTGCACTCAACTGACCTGTAATTTGCTTGGTCTCCAGATTGATAGGATATCCGGAATTGCTGCTAAGTATGTTGGCAAACCTATGCTCTCGTATCCTCATCTTCCCCCAGGAGCATCTCGTTCACTTGATCTTGGAGTGGGAAATTACGGGGCACAGTCGGGCATGATTGGGGAGATTTATGGGGCTGGTGACCTTCTGAGGTCAGTATCAGGCCCTACTGAAGCTGACAAGCCAATGGTCATCGAGTTGGCTGTTGCAGCAATGGAGGAACTAGTGAGAATGGCTCAGGCTGGAGAACCTCTGTGGGTTCCTAGCGGTGATAACTCAACTGAGACTCTAAGCGAGGATGAGTATGTAAGGGCCTTCCCTAGAGGAATTGGACCAAAACCGTTGGGATTGAAATCTGAAGCTTCAAGAGAGTCTGCTGTTGTTATCATGAACCATATTAACCTGGTTGAAATTCTGATGGATGTGGTAGGATTTTCTTCAAACTGATAATATTTACTTTTCTTGGTTTTTACATAAAATATCATTCATTATTCAATTTGCCTTTTTCAGAATCAATGGTCAAATGTGTTCTCCAGCATTGTTTCGAGAGCATTGACCTTGGAGGTCTTGTCAACTGGTGTAGCAGGCAATTATAATGGGGCTCTCCAAGTGGTACATGCCTGAATCTTTCACTTGAGTTTCCACCTATAATCTTTACATGAATCAATATTTTGTGGCCAATATGTTGCATATAAAAGTAGTGGACATGCCTAATATCCCCTTTGTTTCAGATGACCGCAGAGTTTCAGGTCCCTACACCTCTTGTTCCAACTCGTGAGAACTACTTTGTGAGATACTGTAAACAACATGCTGATGGAACTTGGGCTGTTGTTGACGTTTCTTTGGACAATCTGCGCCCTACTTCAGTGTCAAGATGCAGAAGAAGGCCTTCTGGTTGTTTGATTCAAGAATTGCCTAATGGCTACTCAAAGGTTTATTTGCTATCACTTTTTAGTACTATCAGTCACTGCATTGGTTAATCACAGCAATAAAAATTAATCTTTCAGCTTTTATAGGTTATGTGGGTTGAACATGTTGAGATTGATGACAGAGCCGTTCACAGCATATATAGAGCACTAGTTAATTCAGGCCTTGCTTTTGGGGCAAAACGTTGGGTGGCAACACTAGATCGGCAATGTGAACGACTTGCAAGTGCAATGGCTAATAACATTCCAGCGGGAGATGTTGGGGGTAAATGAAAGACATACTATGTGCACCACTCCGTGATTTAAGTTTTAAGTTATGCTATGTTTTCTAGAGTATTTAGTTGCTAATGATATGACTTTCTGCAGTCATCACAACTCCAGAAGGCAGAAAAAGTATGCTAAAACTGGCTGAGAGAATGGTTATGAGCTTCTGCGCGGGTGTTGGTGCTTCAACTGCACATACATGGACAACTTTGTCAGGGAGCGGTGCTGATGATGTGAGGGTCATGACTAGAAAAAGTATGGATGATCCAGGAAGACCTCCCGGGATTGTTCTAAGTGCTGCAACTTCATTTTGGTTACCAGTTCTTCCTAAAAGAGTTTTTGATTTTCTTCGCGATGAGAACTCCAGAAGTGAGGTATCATCCTGTTTTAATCAATGTGAAACACTTCATAAAATTGTTCCTATCCCATCTTTGACAATATTAGTGGGACAAAGGGAGTAGTAAATGATAGACACCAGAAATGTAAAAAGGACCCTTAATGCATTCTTTATTCATTTGTTTCTCCTGATATATGTCTTCCTTCTCTTCAATCACCATAATTAACATCCTATTGTCATTGGATTAGATTCTGGAAACACAATCCGCACCAACAGTATAGCAGTATGCATTTGCATATGTTAGTAGCATCAGATAAAAGTAGATTTTATGGCCAGCCTTACAGTGGTATAATTCATTTTCAGGCTGGAGTTATAAGTAGTGACTACAAATGATTTACATGTAATGCAAATGAATGAATGGCTTTTAAATTAGTACAGTGATTAGAAAGAATTCCTAAGCTCCAGACGTGTGCTATTAGACAAATTTATTAGCTTTCTAATGTAATATGCATGTCATGTGGATGATGGTAATATTTTTTGTACCTGATAGAGTACGTAACTGATTGACATTTTTGCTGTACCTACAGTGGGATATCCTTTCAAATGGTGGCCTAGTTCAAGAAATGGCACATATTGCAAATGGCCGGGATCCAGGCAACTCCGTGTCATTATTGCGTGTGAATGTAAGCCCTAAATTCTGCAGTATGTTTTGGTTGAAATTTTAATTGAAAATCATCCTTTTTGAAAAGGGTTAAAGATATACCCCTACTGACTGGCCAAAAATGTTGCAGAGTGCAAATTCAAGCCAAAGCAATATGCTTATATTGCAAGAGAGTAGCACTGATTCAACAGGCTCCTATGTTATTTATGCTCCCGTTGACATTGTTGCCATGAACGTGGTCTTGAGTGGTGGAGATCCTGACTATGTTGCTCTCCTACCATCTGGTTTTGCTATCCTTCCTGACGGACCTATGAATCAAGGAGGAGGAGCAGGAATTTCTGAGGTTGGCTCTGGTGGAACTCTCCTAACTGTTGCATTTCAGATATTAGTTGATTCAGTTCCAACAGCAAAACTTTCTCTCGGATCAGTGGCAACTGTTAATAGCCTTATCAAGTGCACAGTTGAAAGGATTAAAGCAGCATTATCATGTGATAAGGCATGATCCTAAAGCATTTAGGCAAGGTAAGCCTTCTTGAAATTTACCTTTCATAGCACTTGATAACTTTCTTGCAGCTAGATGAGTTAGTTCAGATTGTATAGTCTTAAAAAATGCAGGATGTAGGAATAGTGCCTTGATCACATAACTTTAGAGTATACTAATAAAAGACTCAAAGCAGTCAATCACAACACTTTATCCACTGCTACTTTCCCTCAAATTTGTAGTGAAGGGTGAAACTGAATCTATATTTGTGTTTGTACTTCAGAAGACTAGAGGGAAAGAAGGATGAGCTTAGCTTTGGATTCTGGGAGCTATGGAGAAGAGTCAAGAACGCACCACTTGCAATCCTTGCCGTGTGGTGTTTGCAAGAAATGAGAAAAGCATTTCACCACCCTGCAAGGGTAAAAGGTTCGGGTATTGACTTGGCCTATCAATGATTCAAGTAGACAGAAACCTTCTTTCGGAGCAACAATACTCCCATTTTGCCTGTGTTTTTGTTTTAGTATTAGTAGGGATAGGCCTTCCTACTTATATGTACGTGTTTTAAGAAGATGTTTAAGTAGCTTTCTGAATGCTAACAGACCATGGTTTGCTTGTCTATCAAAACTATGCTCTTTATATCATTAGCTTGTAGTCTATTTATCATTTTCATCATGCTGACAAGGGGGGAGAGAGAGAGAGAGAGAGAGAGAGCCACAAGTTCACAATCCACCAATGATGACTTAAACCTTGAAGCTAGTTAGTGATGGGCTAACCTCTGATATATCTGTGTCAAACCATTTCTTCATATTCGTTATCTCCAGAAAAAAATATCTTTAAAAAAATTGGCTAACACTAAAGCAAAAGAGGAGAAGTGAGATGGATTATCTAGATAGGAAAAAGGGTTAAGAGTTCGAAGAGCTACGATCTATGTATCGGGTTCTTCCGAGATCCAACACCATAAGACTTTCATTCTTTTTTTCCCCCATCTCTTTCTCTCGATACATAAAGGACATGAATATTAAGGTGGGGATTCTGTATTAAATGGTTGTCTTTTTCATTGTGAGATTCAACTGTGGAATAAAAGAGGAACGGTTGTCATTAGGTGTAATGAAGTATGAAATGCAAGGCAAGGTTATAACTTCCACAAAAAGATGCCTTTTGCACAACAAAAAGCTTGCCAGTTGTGTGATTGCATTCGATGAAACAAAATTTTCAAAGAATCCTTAAAATGTTAGAAATCATGCTCATTTTTCATCCACAACCATGCAATAAGTAATTCAGCGACAATTCACTATTTTTTTTTCCAAATTAAAGTTCAATAATTCTAATTTAACTCCGTTTCTTGGCATGTTGCAAATCCATTATCTGCATCTTCTAAAAGTCAAAGCATAAATTATGCGAACATTTGTCGGACCCCCATTGCAATGACAACACAAGACAATTCTAGCACCTGACCGTGTAGATTGTCCTATTCTGCTGGTCTGTCCAAGAAATTCTGAAAAAAGACATCAGGACTCAGTTCATACAGAGTAGAAGAAAGAAAGAAGTCTATGGTCACACTAATCACCTATCAATGTCCCAGCACGTATCTGCGAGAAAAATTAGCTAGCCAAGTGCGAAATGCATCATTTCCTAACAAGTTATGCTTCAGGATCAACATCGGTGTCGACAGGTAGACTATTTGAAGCCAATAAGTAACCAACTGAGCTAGCTCAATTGGCCACAGGAAGGGACTTTTGTTCCTCCTTGGGTGTTGGGTGTGGGTAAGGGATTCGAAATCTCTTGCCAGCATTTGCTGTTTAGGATTTCTTGAAACGTTTGTTGAGATAATTTAGTTCCCTCCGAGTTTTCAATAGCTTAGTTGGATCCAACCCCAACCAACCGTATCCCTCTTCCCTATTCCCCCTAATATATGATCAGTTATCAAAATGTTGTACTCAAAAAAAAAAAAAAAAAAAAGGCAATAGGTAACAGGATAGGTGGAATATTGATGGCACTTTATTTTCTGTTAATGACACTCAATTTTCTTCAAGTACTTTGGAAAAGTATACAAAGAAAATGGAGTGTCATTAACAATTAATACTCATAAGATAAACTCACTTCACACAATGAAGTGAAGTTTTACTTTTAAGCCAATGTAAGCTGCACAGTTATACGTGAGTATTTTTTAAAACTCCATTATGATTTTTTGGACATTACGAAATATTTGTGACAACATATCACATCGGGGTGTAAATGCGTCTGACTATCAGAATTGGAAGCACAACCGTATTAAACGTTTTATGAATTTGAAAACCAACACATGTTCTCAAGTTTCAACCTACTGCCAACAACAATTAGCTTCTGCCTACTGACCTTCCATATACTACTTAGTTGTAGACCCTTTATGCATGTAATTTAATGTAAACGTCTAATTAATAAGAATATGGTGTATCTATGAATATTCAGTGTGCTTCTACAAGCAGAATGTGATCTGTAAATGACACAGCTCTGTTTTTTTAACGACACAAACTTTGTAAATGACAACGAAGTCCAACTTAATTGGTAACACGCTTTATAGTGACTAATAGGTTCCTGATTCGAGTAATCAACAAGGTAGGTGAGGTTTCACAATTCATCAACTTAAAAATAAAAATGACAAAATGGAGTGCATGTGTGAACAGAAAACTTGACAAAAACATAATGATCAAGCGTTCAGAAATCAAAATTGAATTAATCAAAATCAAGCTCTGATTACCACCATAGGCTTCCTTGTTCTAAAAACCAGTTGGTGTAGAATAGCTAATGGATTATGGAAAAGCCAAAGAAAAGATTTTACATTGCCACTGACCAATAGGATGTTACGGGCCTGAGCTTGCATTCAAGTGAAAGCAAAAAGGAAATGATTGTAAGAATATCTGAATTTTCTTCCCTCTAAATTGAGACTGCATGCTTGGTGGATGGGACGAAGGTGTATCAGTTGAGAAATTCAGCAATCAAATGGTGTCATAACACCAAGCATTAGCGTGACTGCATTTTCTAAAACAGATTTCAAAGTATGTGCAATAGGCAGTACATGAGACAGTAATTTGGTCAAAAGAAGAAGTGAATATATAACCTCATATTTCTGTATCTTCTTGTAGAAAAATCAAGGAAAAGCATGACGCGTATAGTGTTGTGGAAGCTGATTAAACAAGCACCATGAATCAGATGCTACATGTACTATCGCTGAATTCTGGAACAGAAGCACAGCAGGGTGGACTAAAAACAGTCTTTGGTGCCAGAACATTTGACAGATTTTACGATAACAACTCCTTAAAAATTCACTCTCTCTTGTGAGAAGTCATCTCAAATCTGAACCTTTCATGCATAAAGCGGTCACAGAAGAAATAGTTTAAGAAATGAAAAAAAGATGGTGGTTGAAGGCTGTTGTGCTTTAAATAAACCCATAAGAATAACAGATGAAATAGCTAGGTAGGTGTGCTTTAGAGTGCATCAGATACAAGTGTACAAAAATTGGTTAGATTTCTTTGAATTCTGCTTTACATTCTCTTAAAAGGAGCAGGTCAGATTACAGACTATATATATTCAAGCACGATATAGAGAAACTGGGGACAGCAAAGGAAGCTACTACTAGTTCTTGAGTTTTCTTCTTTGCCTCAAGAGTTAGGGTGCCAAAGTTGTACTAATGTCCTCGTTAATTAAGTTGAACATGTCAAATTCTATTCAGTTAATTTGCTGCACCACATCTGATTAGTCTTTTGACACTATACAAACGCAGCAAATCACATTATTAATTAAACAAATTTTATTAGTTCCAGTTCTCTAATACGGCTGACATCATGTTCATTTTCATGATAATTCTTAATTTGTATTTCCAATTGTTGAGGATAAGTCTTTGCCCCCCAAAAAAGATATCAGAAACTATGACAGGAAAAGGTAATGCTTTTATGAATCTAATGCGTTTGATTTTCCTCAAAGTATAAGATATATGCAAGCATGTGAGATTAATTTTACCCCTTGCCAATATATTCAACAACTCAATTCAAAGTTAATCCGTTCAATGAGTTCTTGAAGTCATTACAGAAACCTCAGGCCCCCACCTAAGGTATATGCATGCATGCTGAACGCACTTGTGCCAAATAACACGCGATGCCTGCAATGTGCCAAGACTATGTTAATAACAATTACACGAGAAAAATATATTATAACAAGGAAATTGCGTATCAATTAGGACAAATTACATTTTAGCCTCCTGTGGTTTTCGCAAAAATCACATAACCCCCATGATTCAAAAAGCTATATATAAACTCCATGTGATTTGGATTGAAGTGTCAAATAGACGGAAAGCACCCACCATGACGTTTCGTAGGTAAAATGTCCAAATTACCCTGATATAAATACAAAAAGGAAGCAGATGAAGTCAGATTTTTCCAATTTTTCCTTGCATCTTTGTCGTGAGAAAGAGAGAGAAAAACATCACCGAGAATGAAGGAGAGAAAATTTAATCTAGAAAATTAAAACCATAGATCTACCATTGAATATCAAAAAGTAGATGTGAAAGAGTATCACAAAAGCTATTGTTGTGTCCGGTAAGTTTTTCGACATCAGTTTAGCATATGAGATGGAACTTGAGCATTTTGAATAGAAGCTGTCGGGCTTTGGGAATTTAATAAATCAGTGATTATAATGCTTAAGCGTTGATTAATTTAAGATTTTGCTGCTTTGGGACAACCTGTACTAGCAGTAGAAGGTAAAGAAGGAAGAGGATGATGAAAAGGACGGAAAAATGGAGGGTTGGCACCACCTTACCAATCCAACCGATGGTGGGCTGTGGGAAAGCAAGCAGATGCAGGTGGTACACGTAATTCTTCCTGCCCACAAATTCTGGTCTACCGAAACTTAGCAATATGACATCACTACCTTATTATTTGCAATTTGCCCAAATTACAGCCGATCTCAAACTTGCGAAGTACACTACTTGAGAAAGGTTACTTTAAAAAGGAAAAGAAAATGAAAAGAAGCCAGCTTCAATGTTGTTCGAATTATAATCGGAATTGCGTCATTGTCTGGTTAGATCTAAAATCCAGCACAGACGAGAGAGGTGGGTGGTGGCCTAAGCGGCTTTGCCTAACCTATTTGAAATTATGATGGTTACATGGCCGCCGCCCCTGTGGTGCTGAAGCTGACTCATGACGGCCCTGCTGATGCAAATTACACGTCTTACTACTGCTAGCGAAAGCTTTTCCGGCCACCACCGCTTTTGATTTTTTCTCAATGGATATGTTCTGGGCTTTCTGGTTTGGTTTCTCCGTTAAATGTATTGCCTTCACCAACATTCAATGGAAAGTCAACTACAAAGCTCTTTCGGTTGATGAAAAGAGACGAGGAGCAGAGATCTAGGCTTTATTTATTGGGTGCGATAAAATGGTCAGGGTCATATGGGAATGTTTCTTATTGTTACCAGTTGTTGAAGCCCGTTTAATCCACGAATCGTCACGGTGAGTGTTTTCTGTCTATTTGACACTTCAACCCAAACTACAGTGAATTTATGTATAACTTTTTAAATTATGGGGGGTAATGTAATTTTTGCGAGAATCACGTGAAGCTAAAATATAATTTGCCCTATTAATTAAGAAAAATCAACTGTCGTTTACCTTTTGGAATTATCAAGCAACTGCTTTTCCCCACTAAATCATTGCAATTTTGGCATATTAATTTCGGTGGATAAGGTGGTGGTCTGGTAGCCCAAATGGATTGATAACATCGAAGCGATAATGGGCCACAGATTTGTGGCTGCGCCTTAGCGTCTGTTGAGTCTCCGTCTTGCCTCGCTTAGGGATGCAATCATGTGCAAGAATGGGAAGTCCCGCCACTCTGATGGGGAATTAGGGAGACGATCCATCAAAATCCGAAATACAATATATATCATTTTTTTTCTTTTTATTTTTGGTATTGTTCCAAGATTAATCCATTGTTGCAAAACCCAAATACAATGTATCCTTTTCTGTGCCTTGTGGCATTTTCTGGCAACAACATCTTCACCCTTTCTCTCCGTTATTGCAGTTTTTGGTAATATTTGAAAGGAAGGTACACCTAGAATTTGTTTACTTCCTTCAACATAATTTTGATTCACTTAGAAAGCAAAAGGATAAATTATTCATTTGACTCTTTATTGATATAGATAATGTTAATGTCCCTAATAGACACTAGTTAACTAGTGATTAAGAATTAAATTTGGAAAGTATTTTTATATAATTTTTTTTTCTCTTTTAATAGAGAAGCACTGGGATTTAAAAAGAGAAGAAGGTGAAGAGGGAATAGAATGTTGGTCCTCTAAATTCTCGAATTTCAACGTTAATCATTAGATCAAAAGTATTTATATACAAGTATTCAAGCTCCAAGTTTTTATCTTTTTCTGGGATGCGCATGATGTTGTGAAACCTCTCTCGACAATAGACTTGGTGGGGTAACTCATCATAGAAATCTTGCAATGTGATGGCATTAGGCTTGCTTTCGTATTGGAAACAAAAGAAAAAAGGCAAAGAAGAAAAAAAAAAAAACAAAGTAAATGGTAGACATTACAATTCAATAAATTACAGCTAAACTCACAGATTATGATCATGATCTGAGACTTGAATTTAATATTTCTAATTCCTGAGATCTAAATCTTAATTATCAGATTAAAGGCTCTATCTATATTTTATTACTAGTGAATAGATCTTAATTGGGATATTTGTTGGAATTTTAACCCACATGATTTGAACAACACAAATTAGTCAAGGCACAGGAAAGATGAAGAAAATAAAGCGGCTGTAAAAAGGAAGGAAACCAGAATCACCACCTTTGTTTTGGAGGCAACCCAAATCTACCTTGTATATAAAAAGAAAGAGAGGTTACTGTAGCAACCTCTTTTTTTTTCAAGTGTATAGTGTCTTATTTTGACAAGTGTCAGTTTCTTATTGTAGTTGAATTTTTTCTCCACCATTTTTTTTATTAGTCAAAAGTCATAAATATCTCTCCTTCCAATTCTTCTTTTTTTCCTTTTTCTGTCTTTACTTTTAACCTTCATCTCCCCTTTCAAATTTTTTCTTTATAATTAATTATACTAAGATTATTTTCTTACTATTTTTTTAGATAATTATTATTGACCTGGAGAGGTGTCGCAATAATCAACTGATTTATATTGTCACTTCTTATTCCATCAATTTTAACTTTGAGTAAATCCTATATATACTGACAGTATATACACTATCACCGTTTGATTCATGACATGTGTGCAAAAGTTAAATTTTAAATTCAAATTTTGCATGGTTGTCATTCATCCAACGCTGACAGTGTGTACACTGTCAGTGTAGGAAAGATTAATCCTTTAACCTTTTAATTAAGTATTTTGCTTTTTCTTTTTCTTTTTTCCTTCATCCTAATTCTCTGCCTTTCCTCATTCCGCTCAATCAATGCATTTTTTCCTTTTTCCTCTATAAGTAATTGAATGTATGTTTTTCTTGCACGGGAATGGATATTTCTTTTATTCCATTGTTCCAAAATCAAATCATGATCATCTTTTTGTTTAGGAGAAATATAGACTATAGACTATTTACCTCCACTACTCCTACTGTCTGGTATATTTCATTTTCTTTTTATTCCTATTCTTCCCTTGTTTCACATTCCCAAATATGGACTTAACTTTTTTTTATTAACTGTATTTTATTTAGCCTTTATCATTTTTCTTTTTTTTGCCTCTTTATTCTGTTACCTTGGTGTATTTATTTATTTTGGCTTGATTTCCTTGATATTGATTGAGCTTTCCATTATTTTGATTCTGCAAATCGATTTTCCTTTTCTGCGGTTTGTCTTAAATCTAAATGCAAAATTTATTTTTTGCAATTCTAATGTTTTAGTTCCTTTTTAATGCATAATTGAATCTTGCACTTCCTTTACTAGTTCTTGGTGTGTTGAATTTTTGTACCCTTTTTATGCATTGAAAAGCCTTTCATTCAACTTTCTTGCAAGTTTTATTGTGAATTTGTAGGATAGAAATTTTTACATGATGGTGGTATCTTGTTTGAAAAAGAAATAATGGTGAAATTTTATGCATTTGTAATTATAATGGCATGATACTTGAGTTTTATGAAGTATATATCATTTATGTTAGTATTGAACTGGTTTTACATTTCTCATGTGTTTGGTTTTTGAATTCTTTGCTGTTGTTTGTCCATACAATATAGTATATGTCTCCATTGCATCACAATAAGCAAGTTGGAGCAAACTTTTGAAACATTCCACTATATATAAACTTTTTTAGACTCATTTTTTGACAATTATAATTTCTTTTTATTTGAAAGCAAATTATAGTGTAATAAATTTTAACCATAATTTTATAGATGGGCCTAGACTTTGCTTGCATAGTCCGGTTACTTCTAGAATTAGTATAACACAAAACCTCACCTCAACATGACGGTATAGGACACGTATATAGCAAAACTAATATTCCGTTTAATAAAACTGAATCTGAATTCTGAAATCTGAATACTGAAATAATTCACTTCTAAAGTCCGTACGCCAGGAAGTGCAAGGAGTTAAGTGCTGTGTGGAACTAAGTGCCACGTTTGATGGGGGCCACCTCTAAAACTTATGGAACTAAGTGCCACGTCAGGCGATGGCCATCTCTAGAGTCCAAGTATGACCAAGCAGTGCCACCTCTCTTCTTGGTGGTGGATTGAGGTGTCAAGGAGTTTGGTTCCTATTGGATCATATGTGCCATGAATTTGACAGGGAGTCCAATAAATGTTAGATCAAGAAGCCAAGAATTGGCAAGAATTCAAAATCCAATTTGGATGTTGAAAAAGAGTAGGGCCACAATTTGAAGAAAAGGTGATCTTAAGTGTTAAGATGGGCTTGTATTGAGTATTGAAAGTGAGCTCGAAGAAGAAAGAAAAGGCGGTTATTATGTAAGTAAGGGTCTGAAACCTAAAAGTTTAACCTTTTGGATCAGAATTGGGTTCTTAACTTATATATTAGACTCTTTGATAGATGCTCTTAAGATATTTCTCCTTAATAAGTGGTATCAGAACTTCTGGTTGCGATACGAGTTTTGCGATGACATAAAATTTAAAAGATGAGAAAAATGAGATATCTCACAAGGAGTTTGATGGGGACCATCTCTAGAACCTACGGAACTAAGTGTCACGTTGAGTCGGGGGTCACCTCTAGAGCCGGTATAGGCCACCTCTAAAATTCGAATATGACCAAGTGGACAGTCTGAATTCTGAGAGATTTTGCAAGGACATAAAGTCGTAAAGATGGGAAGAATGAGGTATGTCACATCAGAAAGAGTAAGTGGAAAGGAATTGGTTTAAGAATTTGGGCTCATGGGCTACTTTGTAATTTGGATTAACCATTTTAAACTAATGAATTTCAGTCCAAAAATTACTTGGATTAACTCTTGGACTCGGATCGTAACATAAGTCATAGCCATCAGATCAAAATAAAAAATCCAAGAAATTGAACTGAGCATCAGAAAAAGGGATAAATTTAGAAACCTCCTCTGAAGTTAATTATCTTGTAATTATTTTAGGCCCAATCAATAATTAAAAAATGATATTAGGAGAGAGAAAATAATATGATTTCATCATTGTCCCTCATCTACTACATTATTTAATTAATTTAATACCAACCCACACATTAGAAAAAAATACTAAAATTTGCTGTTTATCATTAAGATCAAATCACATATAACATCAAAATAGTATATCAATCAAAAGCCAAGGAAATTGTTGAATTGGTCCAATTGGTCCCAAGCAGCAGTAGGTTTAGTTGATAAGGCAAGCCATCCATCCACGCACAGGTTTGGTATTTATCTCATGGTCGGCAGCATGCATTAGATCTAGACACGGACTGGTAGGTCCTCGTTCTCGTCAAGAAAAGCTCTCAGTTCTGGGAAAGAAAGCAACAGGTCATGACAAAGTTCATTGGATTGAGCTAGCTAGCTTTTTTAGTTTAAATCTGGGAAAGAAAGATAATGGACCAAAGTTCATTTGATTGGAACTGCTAGCCACTTTTTTATTTTTTATTTTTTTGGCAAACATAATTTTCAAGAGCACTCGTGGCCAATATAATATATCCACATCCAACATAATATATCTAGGAAAACCCAACTTTGCATGTTTCAAACGAGTGACAACTAATATGCTAATCCTCGTCCTACAGGTGGCCAATTACAAATCGCATTATATAGGCGTCAAAGTCGTACAAAAGCAGAGTATTAGGATCTCTGGTCGGTTGATGTTGCTAATAATCACATGGAACTCGCGTACCACGTAACATCAACAAGGCAAACGAAGCATGAAATATCTCATTTAATAAGAAAGGGAGGCCCGCCTGGTGTTTGCAGTTGAAATCGGTATTTATAAGTGCTCCACCAAGGAGTCCAAAACCATGCAAACTAGTGGCAGTGGAACGAATTTCTCCTCTTCTTTTGAGCAAAAGAATACACCCCTTATAAACTAGATGATCATGGCATCCAGTCCTCGGAATGTTTTCCTACAAGGTGGAAATACAACAGAATTTAGTGAACCAGTACTGAAGTTGAGAAGACTACCCTTTAGTGCCCCATTAGGATCACCATATATAAAGGCTGCTGACCGTCCCCGTGCCCCTATTTCTTGCTCGGCAGTAGCTGATAAAATGCCAGCAACAGTTGGGGGTGCACTTGACTCCAATTCCCTAACTACTAGACGGTTAATGACTCAGACATTCATTGACCAAGCTGAACTGATGACAGTTTCTAGTACAGGAAAATTCGGACGGTTTGGGGGAAAGTTTGTGCCCGAGACGTTAATATCTTGTTTGAGCAAGCTTGAAGCCGAATTCATCTTGGCTTTGCATGACGAAAATTTTCAGGTTTGTCCGGTACTGTCTATGAATGGTGTATACAAGTTTTAGTGTTTGAGCTAGAATAATGTAATAATGAATACTAGATTTTTATTTTTTTTTTTCTGTTTTACTTTCAGGAAGAGCTTGCAACAGCATTGAGGGATTATGTGGGCCGAGAAAGTCCGCTGTATTTTGCTAAGAGGCTGACAGACTATTACAAAAACAGTGAAGGAAAAGGGCCAGAGATTTATTTGAAAAGGGAGGATCTTGTGCATACAGGAGCTCACAAGATCAATAATGCCATAGCACAAGCAATGCTTGCAAAGCGAATAGGCAGGAAAAGAATAGTGGCAGCCACCGGCGCCGGTCAGCATGGTGTTGCCACAGCTGCTGCATGTGCTAAACTTTCTCTTGAGTGCACGATATTCATGGGAAGTGCAGACGTTGGAAGACAGGGGGCGAATGTGCTGCTGATAAAAAATCTTGGTGCTCAGGTACGGAAATACCATGTCCACTCGAATTGCCTCCACCCCCACAAATTACACGTCTTCTTTGCAGTGATTCATTTTTAGTCATGTTTGTTGTATGAAACTAATAAGGTTACAAAAGAAAAGGGAAAAAAAAAAGTAGTCTAAACTAGAGAGCATTTCATATATATATATATATATTGGTTTTAAATGTCATTTTCTGGGGTATATAAAACCTACTAGTATTATCGACGGAAATGAGTATATTTGGCTGGAAACCGCTAAAAAGGATGAGATAACAGGGACGTCATTATCAATTCTATATTTAGGAGTACACGTAGAATCAGTCAAAGTTTCCTTTTGGTATACTAAAACAAAGATATACAAATATTAAAAGTGTGTTTGGAATGAAGATTAGTTTGGAATTTTTTTTTAAATAACATTTTGGTACTTTTTTTGATGTGACATATTGAGATAAAAAGGGTAAATGGGATGATAAAAATGTGAATAAAAAACACGTCTTTGATGCAAGTAGTAAAAAAAAAAAAATTATAAAGCATCAGCTGTACTCTTTCATGATTTCATCCTAGACCTTTTAACTAAAAACTGCATTGTAATTGTCCTCAAACAAACAAACCAAATGTTCTTACTAGTAATTTTTTTTTTTATTCATCGATTTGTGTAAAATGGAACAAATAAACACATACCTTTTCAGAATTAATTTGACTTGTTTGTACTTGAGCGTGAAAGATTTTTAGCACGAACAGCCAGTTCTCATAATAGGACAGCAAGCCAAACCTGATATATCCATGTGCATAAACCTACAGGTTAAAGTTGTGGATGGAAGCTTCAAGGATGCAATGTCTGAAGCAATCCGGAACTGGGTAGGAGATCTGGAGACGAGCTATTTCTTGTCGGGCACTGCCGTAGGGCCTCACCCCTGTCCAACCATCGTTCGCGAATTCCAATCTGTAATTGGAAAAGAAACCAGAAAACAGGCAGAAGAAAAGTGGGGTGGCAAGCCAGATGTGCTGGTGGCCTGTGTAGGGAGTGGATCAAATGCACTGGGGATGTTCCATGAATTTATTAGAGATGAAGATGTGAGATTGATTGGAGTTGAGGCAGCTGGGGTTGGATTAGATTCAGGTGCACATTCAGCAACCTTGGCTAGAGGAGATGTAGGTGTTTACCACGGGAGCATGAGCTACTTGTTGCAAGATGAGGAAGGCCAAATTATTGGACCACATTCCATTGGAGTAGGGTAAGATTCCTCACAACACTTGATATTTCATATTTGTTGCGCTGACTTTATGTGCGGTTCATATTCAAGTGCTAATCCAATTGTCAAAATTCGAATTTGCAGCTTGGAATATCCAGGAGTCAGCCCAGAATTGAGCTTTCTCAAGGACAATGGACGTGCTGAATTTTACGCAGTCACGGATGATGAAGCTTTAGATGGTAATATCGATCTTATTATAGAGTAGCAATAATTCGGATTATGATTTTATATCTATCTATTTACATTTGAGTTAATATTATATACAGTATCATGGTTAAATATATACGATACACGGTAAAAAAGTGTTCAATTTCAAATTTTAATTCAAACGAATTATCGTGCATCCAACGATGATAATACACACACACATATATACACACATACACCGTTAGTTAGTATATAGATTAGAACATTAATTTTTTTTTACGTTTCGTTATGCATTTATATTTGATTACAGAACTGATCAATCACTTGCGTGTCGAATTGACTGGTTTGCAGCTTATCGAAGACTTTGTCAATTAGAAGGAATATTCCCCGCCTTGGAAGCTTCTCATGCACTTGCTTATCTCGAAAAACTTTGTCCCGGTTTAGAAGACGGAGCCAAGGTGGTCGTTAATTGCAGCGGCCGTGGAGACAAAGATGCTGCAACAGTCTATAAGCATAACGAAGAACGGGTGTGAGCCACAAATATATGGCTCAATTTCTCTAGTTTAAATCCAAAACAGAAATCTTCGTGATCAAATACTTGACAAAATATGTCAAAATATATGCAGATCATACGTGGAAAGTTAGTTGACTGGTTCAATAGATAGAAAATAAAAAAAAGTACGGATACAAAATGGCATTGAGCAAAATCTTTGTGAACTATTGATGCCATTAACCCAATAACTTAGGCTTCGCTTGGATTAGCTGTGTTTTGGGAGTGTTTTTGAAATATATTATGATTTAAAATTTTAATGAATACTTTTAAAATTTTATAAAACCTTATAGCCACCCACCACCACCCTTTTCCTTCTTCTCTCCTCCCTCCTTCTTCCTCCTCACTCTTGCCTCCTTTATACTAGTGTTTCTTTTTCCATTTTTTTCCATTTTTATATAGCAATTTCAAAGGTTCATGAGAGCGAGCAACTGTTTGACATTTTCACAAAGCTAATGGCCACAGAAACAATCAGCAAATTGCAAAGTAAAGGGGGGAATGGGAATAATTAGTAAATGGTAATTTTATTTTTTTTTATCTAGAAATGTCTAACCTACAAAAATCTAGTTTTAAGTCTTTAAAGACAAATTTGAGGACTATCCAAACAAAGATGAAAATAATTAGAAGGGTAAAAAACCTCAGCGGCCACTAAACTATTTGTCAGATCATGTTTTGGCCATCAAACTATTTTTCGTCAATAATTGACCACTAAATAACTTAATCAGTAAATCCGTGACCATTTAGTCGATAATTACTCTTAATCTATGAAATTAGCAGTACACGTGGCAAAATACGAAGGTAATTTTATCTAACAACTATGCGACCGTATTCTCCTTTTAATTTCTTTCCTCAAACAATCACCGAATGGAAAATTATATGGAGGAAAAAATAGACTCAATTGGGAGCCCCAAATCTTCAGCCCCAAATCCAAGAAGCCGAAGAAGAAGACAAGAATGTCGAGGCGCTCTGCTAAACCTAGATGCTTCTGCAAATTAATAGCAACGATGAAGACCTCATGGACAAATTGGAACCCAGCAAGAAGATATGTGGTCTGCCCAGGAGAGGTAAGATTTTTTCTGGAAATGATGCCTTTATCAGAAGAAGAGTGAGCTCTGAAAGCCATCTTGCGGAGAAGCTCCCAGCCTTCGTGTGGGTTAAGAAATCTCATCCGGTGAATGAATCCTTTGTCGTCGGCTGATGAAGAAGCAATCTTGTCTGCAACTCCGACATCCCGAGTGGTGAGCAGCACTCTGCTGGCGGTTGGTTTTTGAGACAAAAGTGCAATGCGGAGGCACTCCCAAGCATCGGCAGAGCAGACATCATCCAAAACAATCAAGAATCTCTTGGACTGCAGGAACTGGTAAAGTTTCTGAGCCAAGTCCAAATCTGAAAATGGGGCCATATCATCCTTGGCTCGGCAGACATGTTGCAGCAGCAAATCTTCCAAAATTTTTCTGGTGCGGAAGTCCTTCCCCACCATAGCCCAAACAAAGCAATCAAAATGGCGGCCACTTAAAACCTCCCATCTTGCTTTACTGTCTAATCCACTAAAAATTACCCGGCACTTTTGCTACGGGTACTTAGATGAGAGTGGAGAAGATGGGCTGCTTCATGGACAAAGCTCCAACCATCCAACCCATCGACATGGTTGTAACTTGTAAGCAATGTTTTACTAAAACCCAACCCGGATTGGGACCGACCAGTTTTATTTCTAGTCCAGGCAAAGCCCTCAAACCCAATGGAAGCAGAAGAACAGTTCTGTATTTTGATTGAAATTTCAATCGGGTCAGCTGCAATGATTCGTTCGGGTCATATTTAACTCTAATTCAACACAAAATCTTGCAAATTTTGCTAACTAATCTCATTAAATGACATGCTACATTTAATTCTTGATAATCAGAATGCATGATTTCCCTGATTAGATAAAACATTTATTGCTTTGTCACAATCCTCTCTCTCCCCCCTAATAATGTTTTTGCTCTCTATCATATTTTCTACGTCATTGCCTTTTATTTCTTTCGTACCTATCTTACAAATTCCTACTTTTTATTTAAATTTTGATTATTTACCAAATTTTATTTACTTGCATCGTCAACAAATTTTTCAACTACCTTTTTGTATCATATACATCACATTAAAAATGTGCTATAGAAGTTTTTTAAAAAGTTATAGTGGCTACCAAAAAGGGGATTAAGTCCCTCTTTAGACTATAAATCGAGGGTTTGAACCCCACCTGTCCTGCAGTAAAAAAAATCTAAAGAAAGTGACTAAACACTCCTTTGATCTAGTTGGACCCGTAAACCTACTAGCCCCTTGTACAGTTTCTTTAGACTCCCCCTCTTTGTAGAATAAGATAGATTATGGATCGTTATAACAACAACAAAAAATCTCAAATAATGTACTATCCAAACACAAATCATTTTAAGTTTATGAGTCATATAAATGAAAAGCAACTTTCCATCCATTTGAATGTCCTTTTCAAAACAGGCAAAGCCATGCTAACTGGTTAAATGGGGTGACCAGAGCCATTTAATGGAAGACTACCAGTGTGACATAATTAGACGAGTGCCATAAATCTTTCCTAGAGAACGCGGCCGGCAATCAGTTTTCTATCACATTAGTCTTTTTGTTCTTTTTTCAAGCTAGTATTACTGTAAACATTTTGTTTACCTCTTGCCATTAAGTCAGATCTTTTTATACCTGTTATATTTTGGTTAAACCTTCAAATAACCCTATCTACGCCAATATTGTGCCAAATTAAAAAAGAAACAAGGCAGAGACCAAGTATCATACATTCTGGCAAGACAAACACAAGAATGGCTGTGGTATCCTCCATCCAATCCCGCTTCTACTGCAACAGCCTAGAGGAGTTTGAGGGCTCCCCCAACCTCCTCAGCAAGCAGCACATGCAGGCTACAGGACAAGAGGACAACAGAATGGAAATATGCGGGGAGGCAGGCCACTTAGTCCCATAGGAATAAATCATAAAGCAGAATGAAACCCAAAATCAGAAAGTCTCCAGGAGATGTAAATAATCGAACACTTAAAAAGACTTCACAGTCAAAGCTCCGCTTGCCATAACATAAGTGTGTGCACATCCTGAACAAAAATAAGGGATATCTTTGCTAATTAGCTGCATTAAGCATATAATAAGACTAAAGATCCCAACTTGGGGTCACTGAGTCGATATAAAGTATTACATTGAATTAACATCAGAATGAACATCGCTAAATGGAGGACACCATAACTTGAACGAAAGATGCAGCCACGGTAGTACTGTTCGTTTGCCTCCAGCAAATCGATTTGCTTAGTACAATGAGAAGCCACCTCCAAGACATACACGGAAATTCTCCAAGTTCATCCCCCTGCAAAACTCCAATTGAACAGCACGAAGTACTGGATTATATCCCCCACCCTCCCCCTCAAGCCAATTAAACAGCTGAGCCAAGAAAATTTTACATTCCCAAAGTTCGGTACATCTGAGTCGTTAGAAAGCACTTAATATCGTGTGTTCTCCAAAGACGACAAAATGCAAGAAAAGCTAAAGACGTCTAAATTCTAGACAAGAAAAGAAGAATACCAGAAAGAATGCATCACAAAATCATGTCACCTTTTTCTGCAAAAAATGTGGATGGTACAGATCCAACTATACATTTACATAATTCTGGCACAGTACATAAAAAGCGGAAGAGAAGATTATTAAGATGAAGCAACTCTATATGATGTTACAGCAAACCTAGATGGTGATGTAATAAGGCTAACTCCACATTCATTTCTTTTCACTACCCTCTCCAGTATAACCCTGCATAAGACAAAAGGCAAGACATAATTAAGAACCATAACTCACATTGCAGCAACAAGCATACCACCAAAAATCTACCCAGAATACAAGGCACTCGCTATAAGTTCCAACAGCCTTAAATTGATTAATGTGAAAATACAGGAAGCAAGCTACCTATCATTGACTTCAGTTAATCTCTCCTAAACTAGGGAGTCCTTGCAAACCCCAAAAAATTAAGTTGATGTAGAGTACATAGTTGTCAAGACGTTACTGCTTTAAATTCATAATTACTCACCCCACCACCAGCAGAGAGCCCCACGCATGATTTTAAGCATTTCCAATATCAAAGAACCCATTAGACAATGATATTGACCAAGCAACAAACAGATGTCTTTCATATTCAGAAAAGAAGGTAAAAGATGTATACCCCTCTATCTTTTGACAAAACTTCAGCAGAAGCACCACTGGTCTCTGACCTGCATTTAGAATGTATTATGGGACCTAACTGGGACCTGTTCATTCCAGCTGTTGAACCAGTTGGTGCATTCATGTAGACAGCGCCCCTATACATCCATTCCTCAGTCTCATCACTATAAAAATCATCAAAGGGCTCTCCACATAATGCACAAAATTTCTGGTCATCATCAGCAGGAACAGCCAATTCTTCATCATCATTCTTCTCCACAGCATCCTCAATGGGTAAAAAGCTAGGAACTGCATCGGTTCCCAATGCCTCTGCATTCCTAAGCCACATGTCAACCCTCACAAACCAGTTACGAGAGGGCTTCTGCTTGTTTTTAGACTTGCGGTTCCTTTTAACATGCCAATCCATGTGACTGCTATGAGCCTCTTGGCATTTGAAGCGAACACCACAAGCTGTGCATTGTCTGGGAAGGTCAGCATATAGAGCTTTTATTGCTGATTCATGACGCACCCTAAGAGTATCTTGATTGAAGTCAAGGACCATCGAATCCTGTACATCAAATGACACGATTTAGAATGACAGACAGTTCAACAAGATTGGAAAA
Source organism: Coffea arabica (assembly GCF_036785885.1). Lineage (NCBI taxonomy): Eukaryota > Viridiplantae > Streptophyta > Magnoliopsida > Gentianales > Rubiaceae > Coffea > Coffea arabica. Next base: position 9,866,607 of record NC_092313.1, on the reverse strand, counting down.
TTGAAAACAAAATCAACTCCTTTGATGATACTGCAGAGCAAGATATACCTGCATGGGAGCTTCTTTTGTTAAAGAGATCAACCCTTGGGCCATTAGTGTATTAAACAGACCAGAAAGTGGACCACCAGCTGGAGGATTAGGTCCTACTGGCCCAGGATTTTGAGTGATATGTATCATTGTGGAAGACACAGGACGGGAACCTTGTAAAGGAGGCATGGATACCCCTGGTAAACTCAATGATGCATTAACAATACTGGGAACAGGCATAGACGACTGGACATTAGGAATTACATTCTGCAAGCCTGCACCCATGATAGCATGAACACCATGTGCTTGAGGAACATATCCATAATCCAGAGGTGGTCTAACTAAATTAGAAGGTGGTAGATAAGGAACAGGTGGAACCATATTCTGACGTGCTTCCTGGGATGGCAGTGGTTGTGGTTGCGAATATGATAGATTTACATGTGGTCCAACTTGCAGATTTGGAGGAATAAGCCCACGAGGTTGACTTGAAGGTTGAGGCATGCTGACTGGATTGTTTTCAATAGAACCTAATTGCTGACCAGGGAAATTAGGCATAGTCATACCCTGATGGCCAACTGCATCTGGCTGATAACCGATTTGTTCATGCATTGGAGGACTAGCAAGCAAAGCTTGATGATAAGAAGCACGGATATTTACAGAAGGTGGCACTCCCATTGAAGCAGGTGTTGCAATTGACTGCATTTCAGGAGTTAATGAAGCAAAACCAGAAGAACCAATTCTTGATACAACAGCAGAGGGCCCTCGAATTCGAGGATCTGCATTTGGAAAATTGCTGACTGAAGGAGGCTTATATTCAGATGAAGGTGCTATTCCCATGCCTGAAAAGGACATTTGATGATTCCTTCCACTCCCTTTGATGCTTAAATGTTGCTGAGATGACCGAACATGAGACTGAGGCATACTAAAACCATCCTTTGGAAAATGAGAACTAGAAACGTGCTTATTCTCATCGCGGAATCCAGCAACCTTCTTAATCACTCCACGAACGGACTGCTAAAAAGAATCAAATACAATTCAAGTTGTGTCTCAATTTTCAAATTATGTAACCAAAAAGAAATCAGTCTATAAAATTAATCTATGAGAAATTCCCCTTAAATATCAGTGTGTCTCCTAATAGTAAGTATTCCTTATTAATGGTCAACCTCTGACTCATTGAAGGAAGCATTCCTCATCATGAAGTTTCATCTTAACTGCTACATTGATCTACATCTACCACAACATCAAATTATTATGATCACCAAAAGAGTCTTCTCAATAAGTTCCAAAGGCGTGTAATGCAATACAGAGTCAACAAAGCTCAAAGTAAAGGATAAATAAAGAGGACAATGCTCTCTCAAGTCAGATGAATAATAAACATTTGTAGACTCAATAAAGTGGTTGGCAAACACTAAAATTGATAATGCAAGTCAACTGATTTTACAAACTGTGATCAACAATATAGAACATAGCACAGAAATCCATAAAAAGGAATATTAGAAACACAAAGCATGGCCATACACTGACTGCAGAAACATTCTCAGACGGTGACGAGTCACTAAATATAGGGAGTTGGGCCTGCTTAGAAAAGTTGTTTCTGAAGTCTGAAGTCGCCAAATGCGGATCAGGATGCGTTCTAAAGCCAGGTCTTGTCCTAAAATTTGCAGACGGTGGGATGGATGATGAAAATAGATCATTATTCCGACTACTATCCCCTAAAGTTGGGCTCATATCCTCCCAATTGAATTCTTCCTCCTCGGTATTTTGCCATGTCTTCAAAGATGCACTTTTATTGATACCATTTACAATGGAGTGATCAACCTTAAGATGTTTATGACTTGGTGGCTTCTCCCTCTCATCAATTCCATATGCATCAATCAAAGCCCTTGGCCTATCGAGGTCGATACCATTGTTATATCTGTATGCAGGAGTTTCGAATTTCACACTGGTACCATTGGTCAAAGTATTCCTTTGCCAATCACTTGCCTCTTCATGTCTGCCAGAAGTTCTAGCAAAGCCATACTCAAATCCAGACTGAGATGGAGAAGCCTTTTCAGCTGCTCTTCTGGGAGAACCATCTACTGCAATATTATCTAGTGAAGGAGATAATGACCTGCCATGCTTAACTCCATATGGAGAAGACGACCCAGCAAGCCTGGCAGCCGAAGGCCGGATCATCTTTACAGCACCAAGGCCGGAGGCTGTATTGTCTGTATGATCCCTCAAGCTCAACCTCTCAGTTACAGCCTGTCAAGAGATTAACTGTGCATTATAAAAAGTAAATTCACCATATCCACTAGCAGGATTTTTGCCAAAATGTCAGATTTTATGGTAGTTCCTCTGGCAGTTAAATATTTAATAAGTGAAAAGATACACATGGTACTTTCAAAGAATGCTTTATAAACGTGAACATAACAAAACCACACAGGAAAAAAGAGCCCTCTCATGATACCATAAATGTCCCCACACCACTAAATATTGTTCAGCAGACACTCAGAATTAATTATTTCTCAATCAGCATTATAAGACTTATTTAAAAATAAAAATAAAAACACACACACACACACACATATGGTGCCACGACAGTACCAGGTTCAATTCCAACTTCACAGTCCATATCAGCATTCTTGAGTGCCAGTGCAAGTCAACAAGTGAATGATTTCGAATTTAAGAAATGGTTGATGTACAAGATACTATGCAGCTACCGCTTTTTTTTTACAACTCAAATGTGATATCAGTGATGCAACCTTAATGAAACAACTCAAGGTACAATCAGGACCACACTGTCTGCAGACAAAGGGGGAAGTAAGGCCCTAAATGGACTCCAAATCATAAACTTGTAGAATTAGGGGGAAGTAAAAACCCCATTGTAATAGAAGACTTTGGTAAAAAATAAATAAATAAATCGAGTGAGGTCCACATGTTCATAACTATTGGCGGACCAAAGAAAAATACTAGTTGCCTTGCTCACAATTACTAGGTAAATATTTACAACTGAAATGTGACATCAGAAAAGAAACCTGAAATGGAACAACTCGAGAGAATCATGATGACAATGTTCACCAGACAAAGGGGAGGGGAAAGAAGAAAACAAGCTCTAGATGGGTTCCAGATTCTAAAGTTAAAGAATTATGCAGAGAACCAAAAGTTTGCTAAATATATAAATTAGTTACTTCCACAGATTGATAACTAATGGCAAACCAAAGAAATTACCAGACGCCATCCTCATAGTTACCCAGAAAATGCTACTCTAAGTGGTAAAGTGCAGATTCAAATCTCCATGCTCAAATTGATGCATCGCATATAAACTTTCTGCTCACACTCCCAAATTCTAACAAAAATCTCATGTTGGTTGAGGAAGAGATAACTTGTAGCTTAAAAAATTGAAGCGCAAACTGCTGGCACCTTTTTCCTTCCCAAATGATGCCACAGAATAATTATTAGAATTTGGCAAGGAATGCATATCCAATTATATTAGCATCATGACACTTACTTGAATAGAAGAAAAAGTGGAGTGTGGGAAAGTGAGGAAAAGGAAATTAGACCTTCTTACATGGTTGTTTAACTAGAAAAATTTTTCAAACTAGCAGTAGTTACCAGATTTTTGTCTAACCAATTTTTTCATACAGAATTGTGCAAATTTTACAGGACACAAATTGCAAGAAGTACAGGAAGATGTGACAATTCTAAAAATTTCTTGTAAACCAAACACACAAGCAAGAAAAGGTACTTCTCCTGGCAATCAAAACCTAAGCATGACATAGTTCTATGCATTCTAAAGACCACAACCTCCCACAAAGTAAGCCAGCATGATGTTCACAGCTTTTGCATTTACCCTTCTAAGGTGGCCCAACCCAAGAGAACAGAGATCACTGGGCTTCCATTTTTAGACACGCATATCAGATAAATCTTGGGGCGCCTTATTTACCCAGACACATAGAGCATGGGCTTCTGGGAATCGCATACTAACTAATGCATCAGATACACCAGCATTTTTCTATAAATCATCAACAACTTCAGCATTTATAAGTACTCCCTCCATCCAATTAAAACTGTCAGCCTTTCCTTTTCGCTAGGTCCCAGATTTATTGTCACTTACCCAGAATAGCAAATATTCTTCCAACTCCTGCCTTACTTTAACTATTTTTTTCTGAAGTTTGCGGGGCAATCAACTTTTGCATTCATTATTTGCAAAGCTTCTAAAGCCGCATGGGATACACCAGAAAATTGTTTTGTCAGTAGCTAGCAGGCTCAACTCGGGGATGGCAGCAACAAAATTAAGCACGCATAAATTAATGATGGTCACATTGCCTATTGTTACGATGAAAATTGACTATCCAACCCACTTTTGTGTGGGTAAAATGGGAAACTCAAGCTCCATACCCCACTATCTCTCAACCATGCATAAAAAACACAGAAATCTAAACATGAGGAAAAAATATGGTATGGACGGAGTAATCTTTGAAAACCTGACTTGGTCTCACAGTGCATTCAATAATAAATTCCACAGTATCACCTTCAACAAATGAAAACCAGGACTGAAACTACAATTATGGCAAGTTGGTAGGAGGAAAATATGGAAAGACACAACTCATAGCGCAATTGGAATGTTATACTCAGTAATGGGACAAAATTGTAGTTGAAGCAAAAACTGCACGCCAAGATCTAGTGCATAACTCAGAAATAGATATAAGGCATAAGGACAAGAAAACATAAAGGACAAAAAAGAGGTAAAATAAAATCTTACAGCATCAGCAGTAGCATGCCCCAACTGACGTCTTGCTTCCAAATATTTTGGATTTACATGTATGCCATGAGTTGGCCGCGGCGATTCAGAAGCTCTTCCTGAAGTTAAGCTGGAGGGTTGATCATTCATTGGGGGGGAAAACTCCAAAAGAGCCTCAATCTTCCGGAGTACAGACGAGTGAAACACAGACGACCAGGTTTTGAAGAGGTGTCTCATCGAAGGATACATGTTGGGGTGCACTTGATTATATGCCTCACAGAAGACCTTAGCAGAAATAAATAGGGTCCCGTCAGATAGTAGAAAAAATTAAGGTCTTCCTGAAGTTTAAAAGACCCAATTAATTTGCCTACCTCTGGCAAACGAGCAGAGAAGTATCTCACATAATCTCTTCCAATATTCTTTACAATACTATCCAGGAGATACAAAAACGGGAGTTTTTGTTCAACTGGGGCCTGAAAACAGCAGGTTACACATCATGAAGATTAAACATATTTTGAAATGAAAAAGCTGCATGTTATACACAAAAGTTACCAACCAAATTTAATTCTTTTTTCTTTTCTCATTTTTTTTTGTTGCTGGTGGGGAAGGAGGAGAATATAAGTTTTCTTCAATTTTGAGCACAAAAAACTAATTCTGCAAAATGCAAACAGCAAAAGAATGTCTTATCAACAGAATAAAATAGGAGAAATAGAAAGACTACATGCTTTACAAAATAGTGACATGTCCCAGTCATGGTTTATCTTGCTTTAAAGTTCTTAAATTGCTATTCAGGCTATTTCTTGATCTGAAAATGCAAGCGGCCAATATGATGCCACGACTTACAGATTGCACCTGACAGTTTACAAACTGCTGGCAACTAAAGATTCATCACTAAATGAATTCAACAAGTATAATGCCAACTCTCGGCAAATGTGAGGGGCATTGGGACAGATTAATACAAATGTATATTTAGCATATACAAGTGAAAAACAAACTGAAAGCACACAGCATCATTAACTATACGTATTAGCCTGCATCAAATGCATAGTAAAAGTACCACAAGGACGAGATTTCATAAAAGTAGTGTCTTTCCAACCAAATAAATATTTCTTGCTAATTCTCAAAGCATTGCAAAGAGAAACATCTTTTTTTCTGTAGAATCTAAGGGTGATTCTTTCCATCATTCGAGAAGCAAGTTAAACTAGATACGTATTAGGGTCATCCACATTCTGACGTTTAAAATCAGTAATTCCCCTAAAAGGTTCATTTTGTCGGTCTTAGATTCTAATTCTTAGTTGAGTTTGTGGTCAAGAATGTCCATCAGACTTTTGAAAACCGTCAAGGCATCAAAACTTCAATTACCCGTTGTTATTGAACAGTTATTGCATAGTATGTTCTCTCATCATAGTTTAATTAATCTATGCGCTGGTTATGGAAAAAACTGAGAGCTCCATTTGTCTGAAACACCCCACAACCACAAACTTGAATGCGAGAAAAGAGAGGAGAGGGAGGGGGGGAAGAAGGGAAAAAAATGCAAATCTTGAAACTTTTCTACAATACAAGCGCTAATCTGAAACACTATAGCTTCTATAACTTCAATTACACTCCAGTACAAATCAAAGAAAACGAAAAAAAAAAAAAAAAGAGACAGAGAGAGAGCACTTTTACAACATATTCCAAAACTACTCCTACAAAACCCTACCTCAATAATCCGAGCACAAATAGCATCCGCAATGCCTTGACCGTGCCGCCTCTGTTCTCCGGCGATAATCGTAAGGTCAGTAATAACAGGCTTGGAATTAAAAACCAGGTCGGACAAAACCACTTCATAAAGCCTGACAACGTCATCACTACTCAACAAAACGACGTCGCCGCCCTCGGAAACCCTAAGTTCATCTTCCCTCTCCTTCAACATATCCCTAAACCTGTCCAAAATTGAAGTAGCAACCGGCTTTGAAACGACATCGTTTGCCATTGTCCTGTTCGAGTTCCCAAAGCTTCCGCCTCCGGCTCCTCCTCCGCCGCCGCCGCCGCCACCATTCGCGGTCGAAATATTCATCGATCAATGAATTGTAGAAAAAAATAAAGAGGAATAGAGATAGGGCTAGGGTTTTATACCATCGGTGCCGGGAAGAATCGAACGGCCGTTACTGCCCATTGGAGAAGGGTTTTGCGAAATTGGAGAATTTTTTAAAAGAAAATAGGAGCATAAAAGTTGCAGAGTTGCAGAGACGATTTTACTGTGTATGCTGCATCCATAACTTAATACTGGTACAGTGGTACGTGATTTATATTTTTGGGGAGATGTGTCAAGAGTCTGGAGGGGGAAGGATAATTTGATTTTAGATTAACGGCTGTGATGTGATGCTTGTCTGAATCTGTCCTTCTCCAATCTCCACGTGGTAAAACTCTTATATGCTTTGCTTTTCAAAAAAAAAAAAGTGAAAAGAAAAAGGGGGGTTTTCTTTTTCTTTTTTTTTTCTTTATGTTAGTTTTGTTAAGTGGGGTTTTACGTTTCAGGGGTGCAACTGCAAATGAGTCCATTGAAGTCGGATATCATGCTAATTAAGTTTCATTTTTCAATTTTTAGATAAGCTTAAAATTGTGTTGAATTTTGGTTTCATCATTTTTTTTATTCTTCTTTTCGTTTGAAAAAGCCATTTTTTATTCAAGTTTTACAGAGCTTAATGCCAGTAATAGATATTACGTGAGCCTTTAATTTTGTGCGTCTAGGAGAAATTTGTATTAAAAGTTAGAAAATATTAATGGCACTTCCTTGTATGTTAATCACACTTGTCTTTGACTTTTTTACTCACTTGAAATACTAAAAGTATAAAAATGCTCTCACTCTTCATTTTAATTACAACTTCATAAAATGGGGTGATTGTAGATTTAATCAAGGATTATGGTGTTGCTGTCTAATTAACGTAATAAAAAGTCACAGATATGATTACAAATAATTATTTAAAATAATTAATGTAATACTTTTGTGATGTGATGTATGTGAAAATATAAAAAGATGGATTGAAAAATGTATTTATACTGCAAGCGAAAAAATATTTTGAAAAAATTTGCTATCCAAACATAGATATCTTCTCGAACTTATTTTTGGAATAATAAGTTTAGCCATACTTTCCGTTATTGTGTAATATATGTACAGCGCGAGATAAACGATGAGCTGTTCACATTTTTTTAGTTTCTTATTCATACTTTCCGTTATTGTGTAATATATGTATAGCGCAAGACAAACAATGACTTCTTCATATTTTGTATAGTTTCTTATTCGTGAAGCGTTCACATTACATTTTTTCAGTGTTACATCGAGTCGTAGAACCTGCTGCATAACAAAATTCAAACATTATCTGAAAAGTAAAATCAATATCCTTCTTCTTGTAATCACAATTGTATATGGTGTCGGATATATTTTTTTTTTTAGGGTCTTCTTACCGAATCCTATTCTCTATCGAGTTACCATTGATTATCTTCATTAATTATACTAAACCTTGAACGTTGTATTGTCTATTTTGACACCGTTCTGGGCCATCAAAAGATTAGTACTCGTTGAAATTGGAAAATGCCTGTAAAGACGATAGAACACAACTTTACAGTTCCAAATAGCTATGAGTTTCTTACCTGAAAGAGTAACAGGTAAATGAGAAAGCAATTCAATGCGTTTCTCAAGAGAGACCAGAAAGAAGGAACTAGGAAATGAGAGGTTATAGGGGCACATTCAAGTGTGGCAAAGAGTCTCAATCATTCCCATAGACAACCAAAAACTGAATTCGAACACATGAATAATTGTATTACACACAAGACAAAGCACAACAATTGTATCGTGGTTACTTGCAAGCTAACAAATTGTCCCTTGCCAAATTACAGAGGGAGCTACGTGCACAAACATTTTGTCATGATTATATTTTGTTTCAAGAAAGGAAAAAAAAACCACACTTTAAGTTGTCAAAATGCAACAATCTGTTGACAGAAGGTCTCGCTCAATGCTGAATGCCATTAAATCTGTTTACAAGCTAAAGGAACGACGTTCGCTCATATTACCATCAGCTACTTTCGCCCAAAAATAACACCGAAGACCTGTTTAAGGAAGCAGCGAAAGAGTCTCAACGAATGTGCAAGATATCATTATATGAATAGCTCCCACAACCTGTGGTTTTTACCATATGTTAAACAGGTCCCAAATTGAATGTTCTTTCTCTACCACCTTCCTTGAACATTTAGACTGCCCAGCGACAACAAAATCTCCATGAGAACCATATCCAAACTAACTCGCCACTACTTCCACTTCTTAACCAATACAAACTAAGAGACACTTGGCTTCAAGACTCTACAACCTAAAAACAGGGCCATTTCAAAGCTGAATCCCAACAGAAATTGTAAGCAAAAAGCCAGTTGTTCCCATTTACTTGCGATATTCACAAATCTTAAGCTAAGTTCCAGCAGCAGGCAATGCTGCCATGAATGAATTATAAGACGATTCCAGGTCAAAGTGAAGTTGTCGAGCCTGCTGCTCTGTCAACTCATCTGCAGCTCCCATCTTTGACAGCCTGGCTATCCACTCTCTCATCTTTGTCTTGCCCTCAAAATCATGGGGCAGGATTGAAAGTTTATTCAAGGAAGCAGACAAATCTGAAAGAAGTGGATGTACCTGATCAACAGCAACCATATTTAGCTTCAGGGAGTCCATAGCAGTAATGAAGTTTTGCACGCATTCTGCCACTATAGCAGCAGAGGTAGTGGCTGACATCGCAGCAGCAGCTCGATGCTCGATGGTGGCAGGAACTCCTGAGGTAACCAGCCGATTAAGGGCAGCAGGGCAGTCCATTTTATATGTGTCATGAAATCGCTCAATGTTGGGCACAGTATCTTTCAATGTTGAAGACAGGGTTTTAAAATGTGCAATCAGTTTTTGGCATTCAGTTTCATACTCGATTGGTGATATGATGTCACGAACATAAGCTTTTTCAAGCTTCTCGGTGGCCTTTACAATTGCAAAAAGCTCAGCAAAGTTGTCATACATCTCCCTTTCACGCTTGTCATTCCATAGCTTGACCTCCATGTTCATCTTTTTATATGTATGTGGGTTTTATACTTTAGACAAATTCAAGGCAGGTTGGAGAAGAGGACGGGACACGCGCAAAGGAACACGTAAAGCTACTGCAAAACCATCAGAACCACAATATATCAGATAAAAAGCTATGCAATTCGATACACGCAAAGCGTACATATAAAGAAGCAAGCAGCTTGCTCTTTCTTTAGTATGCAATTACTGTATTAATATCTCAGTTTAAAATTCTCTGTAATTAAGATTCTTATTTTCCATCCTATACAAAAAAAAAAAGTCAAAATCCTTCCTTTACCAAAATTTAGGGACTAAAATCAATCAGTTAAGCAGTTGTCAAACTAATTACGAAAAGTGACTTTGAAAGAAGTACTCTGAAATTTTGAAACGTATTCTCGTTTTCAAGGTTCTGAAACGCCAAAAACTATTTCCAGAACCAAACTCGACAGTAGCCTCTCCAAATCAGTTTTCTTGAGCTTAAAGGTAAGGTAAAAGCATAAGCCAGATGCAGATGAGGATGCATCCATTCCTATGTTACAAAAAACAATCAGCTGCAAAATAGAAAGTCCCCTTAATAGTAGAAGTAGAAGAAGAAGCAGAGCAAAACAAATGCTTCATTGCAGCGTCTGCACCTCAATGTAAGATTTACACATATACATGACCATTCACCCCAACTTGTCAATGCAAGCTATTTGCTCCCCAGAAAAAAAAAATTAAGCCCAACTTGTCAATGCGTGCTTAACAGCAATAGCATACAGTAAGGAGAAAGGCAGAAGAAAGCAATGCCTGAGGGGGCAGATATCAGAACCATACAATCAAAATTCAGTCTTTCTAACAAATTAGATTTGGAAACAACCTTTCTGATTTCAAAATTTTAAATGCCAAAATCAGAACCATACAATCAAAATTCAGTCTTTCTAACAAATTAGATTTGGAAAACAAACTTTCGTTTCAAAATTTTAAATGCCAAAAGCTATATCAGTTCAAAAACAGAAGTCAATTTCCAACAAGAGCAACTGAAACAACTTCTTTAGCTTCGAAGAACCTAAAAACTAGCTGATATTAAGCAAAGAGGAAAAGCCCTTAATCAGAACTACTACTTTTCACGAACATGTAAAGTGAACATGAACCGTTAGAACATCTGCTTCCTGATGTAAAATGCGGCAAACACGCTCGACCATTAACCCTAAATTTGCAATGCAAAATCAAGAAGATATGTGAAGTAAGCGCATAAAGTAGAACAACGAAAGAAAAACAAGAACCATATAATAAAAATCCAATCTTTATAACAAATTACACCCAATTAAGAAAAGCCCATCTCAATTTATAATCCGTTTGTATTCGTCGTATTTACTAACCCTCAACATTTTAATCAAGAATTAGCCCAGAACAGAGTTAAAACTAAAACCCACTAGCAAAAGGGAATTTTTAAACAAAAAAAATTCAATCAGGCAACTTAAAAAAGCCCCAATCTTTCATTCAAAATGGCTAATGGAAAAAAATATATAGATCCAAGGGCATACCTCAGAGGACGAAGAACATATAGGAAGCTGAAAAAAAGTCAGAGTAACAAGGAATAGTACGGGGTATTTGTATAACGGGAAAGGGGTGGGCTATGGGGGCGTTAGGAAGGGGGTGGGTTGGAGGGCAGCTTACGGACGTGGGTATGTGAGTGGTAATAATTGAAAAACGCGGCTTTGAATAATGGGAAGAGTGCTGCAGGTGAACTACTGATGTATTCTATTCAACAAAACAATTGGATTTGATTTGGGAAGAGAGAGAGAGAGAGAGAGAAAAGGGCCTGATTGCTGAACAGAAGATAGATAGACGGACAGATAGATAGAGGGTACTTCCTATCCAGATTGCTGTTGTATGCTTGTGGCCATAAGATAGTTTGCGTGTACGATTTACCATTTATTACTTCCCCAAGGCCCAAAGTCCACTGGGTTACTTATTTGCCATTTACTACAAGTTGTATTTTTCCCCGAGTGAAACTATGGGCTTGTTTGGAAGGTGAGTTTTTTGAGTATTTATATAAAACTTTATTTTAGATCACTGTAGAAATTGTAGAAAAACTTTGGGTCCGTTTGGATTCCTTGTTTTTTGGTCTGTTTTTGAAAAACTGTTTTTCACATCCCAAATGTTACAGTAAATGTATATTTCAAAAACAACTCCAAAAAGACAAACCATATCCAAACAATATATCAAAAACAACTCTAAATACATATTTAATATGTTTATTTCAATTTGTATATTTCAATTATGTATAGGATATATATATTATAATAATTTAAATATATTTATTTATGCATATTATAAATATTTTATTTTATATAAAATATATTTTTATATATTTATAATATATTTATATAAATATTATATATTATATAAATTATATATAATATAAATATGTAATTATACATTTATATAAATATTATATATTATATATTATATATTTAATATATACATAATATATATTATATATATTATACATTTATATAAATGTACATTTATACATAATATATATATTTATGTATATTTATAATATACATTTATATATAAATTATATATAATATAAATATGTAATTATACATTTATATAAATATTATATATTATATATTATATATTTAATATATACATAATATATATTATATATATTATATATATTATACATTTATATAAATGTACATTTATGTATAAAATATATATTTATGTATATTTATAATATACATTTATATTATGTATTATATATAATATAATACATTTATAGATTTATAGATTTATATTAATATACATAATATTAATTATACATTTATATGCAATATTAATACATTAATACATTTATATTTATTATATTAATACATTTATACATTTATACATTATATTTATATATATTTATAATATATTAATTTATACATTTATATAATATTCATTTATAATTTATACACATTTACAATAATATACATTTATACATTTATAAATATATTTATATTATGTATTATATATAATATAATACATATTTATTTATAAATATTTATAAATGCATAAATGTATATAAATATAAAAATTATAAATTATAATATTCATTTATAATTTATACATTTATAATAATATACAATTATACATTTATAAATATATTTATATTATGTATTATATATAATATAATACATTTATATATTTTTATATAAATATATTTATTTATAAATATTTATAAATGTATTATAAATGCATAAATGTATATAAATATAAAAATATAAAATTTATAATTTATAAATTATAATATACATTTATATAATATTCATTTATAATTTATACATTTATAATAATATACATTTATATGTTTATAAATATATTTATATTATGTATTATATATAATATAATACATTTATATATTTTTATATAAATATATAAATATTTATAAATGTATTATAAATTCATAAATGTATATAAATATAAAAATATAAAAATTATAATTTTTAATTCATAATTTATACATTTATATAATATCCATTTATAATTTATACATTTATAATCATATACATTTATACATTTATAAATATATTTATATTATTTATTATGTATAATATAATACATTTATTTATTTTTATATGAATATATAAATATATTTATTTATAAATATTTATAAATGTATTATAAATTTTAAAAATAATCAAAAATATGTTTTAAAAATGCATCTAAAAATAATCCATAAAACATCTATGTAAGATGAAAAAACTTTTTCTTTCTTTCTTTTTCTTTTTCTTCCTCCCTTCCCACTTCTTCTCCCTTCCCTTTCCCCCTCCCCTATTCCCTCTCCCGAACTCTGCAAACGCATACAAAATTTTTTTTATTTTTTGCTTTTCTCCTCTCCCCCCCTCCCTCTCCCGCCCCCGCCACCCCTTTCCTCCCCTCTCCCCTGCCACCCCCCTCGGCCCGTCACTCCTCCCATTCCCTCCCCCGCCACCCCCCTCTGCCCACCATCCCTTTCCTCCACTCTCCCCCGCCACCCCTCTCTCTCCCTCCACCGCCACCCCTTTCCTCCCATTTCCCTCTCCTCTCCCCTCCCCCTCGTACTCCAACGCCAGAGGAAGTCGAAGCACGTGGTCCCCATCATTGAAGCTGCCGGTCTGGACGAAAGTGCCGTCAGGCATGAGGGAGCCAGAGGAGCACCAGATATCAGTGAGAACTATGAGGGGGCGAAAGGCGTTTGTAGCGACGTCGTATTCAACAGAATGTGCAGTGCAGTCCACTTTCAGGGCTTGCTTTTGGGTGTCATCTCTGCATTTGCCACTGGCCAGTGAAATATTGGAGGGGCCAAAATCTGTCCTGTCATAAATGACCACATTGTCATTGTTGAGGAGTTGCATGTGCATGGATGTGATACCAATGCTTGATTGGAGTAGAGCCTACTGGCCTCCGGTGGTGGCGGCCTCCGCAAGTTTCCGGTGACATGGGTGCAGAAGTAGTAGCACTAGTAGTAGAACCAGGCGGTGGCAGGGGAGAGATGAACGTATCAGATGCGTTCGAGTAGTCATGAGAGTTTGTTCCATGGCTTTAATGTTGTCCAGGCATGCATTCACCCACTATAGAGGGGGAGAGTGGCGGAGGAGGGAGAGTGGCGGGGAAGGGAGAGGGGAAGAGGGGAGAGGAGGAGAGGGACAGAAAAAAAAAAAAAAAACTTTTGAGGTGACCGGTTCCGGAGAGGTGGTGGAGGTAGTGGCTAGCATGGTGGGTTGGGTGAGGGAGGAAAAAGAAGAAAAGTTGAAGGGAAATTTTTTGTGTATTAAATTTTTGAAGTGTGTAGGTAAAAAATTTTCAGAAATTTTTTGAAATTCCTGTAGCAAAATTTGTTAAAAAACTAGTTTTATACAAACTTGCTAAAAAACTACACTTCCAAACAGGCCCTGTATAACAACAAGAATCATGGACACATGCAAGAATCATGGCCATGGTCTGAATAGCTCTGAAAATTATTTGGACTGCTTTTCCCTTCTATAGTTCTATTCATTCAATTTGGATGCCCAATTTTTCTGCATAATGTTAGTATTACTTTACATTATAAATGTGTTCTTAGTTTTCTTTTTTATTTTTTTAAACTAACTTATTATCGTATAAACATCCATCACAAAAGTGTTATATTATTTGTATAGCAAATTATTTGAGATTATTTTTAAAAAAAAATACTGTAATACTTTTTTGATGTGATATATATGATATTAAAAAATGTGTTGATAATGTAAGCAAATAAAAAAAAGAACAAATAATCCACTATCCAAACACGTTATTGTTTTTAAATATCTTCCTGAATGATCTTATATCTTAAGACACGTATGAGAAAAAAAATGATATACATGAAAAAAATGATAATTCAATAATATGTTTAAGCAATTAAATAACATGTTTATAGCATAGTATAACACGAATTTGTTTTTAAGATATTTACAAATCCCAAGATATGGAGCCAAACCAAACTCCAGTAATAATTTACATTTTCATTTATTTTTTAAGTGAATTAAAATTATGTTTAAGTTTAACTTTATTATTGTTTAAGTTTAGTTCTGTTAAAATGGTTGGCGTGAGTTGAGTTTGAGAATTTTATTTTTATTCGAGAACTGTGTTTGAGTTCAAGTTAATTATTGTTTGACAAATATGTCAAAATGTTAACTACAAATAATTTAGTTGGAAAGCTTCATACTTTTGATTGTCTTCCAAGCTTATAATTTTCCAATAGACCGAGCATCTCTTTTGCCCTTAGTATTCTTCTCTTGTCTCGTGGACTAGTAAAATGTTCCAAGTAGCTTTCCTCATTCTGGCATGCAAGTCTAATGGATGATGGAGGCGGAGGGTATAATATTGCACCAAGGGTGTAACTGAAATCCCAATGAACAAAGTGAACTATAAGAAATGCACTGCTCTCTTTTGGCTAGGATATTGTCTAAATCTATTATTTGAAAATAATTACTATAATGTTTTTATAATATAATGTATGTGAAATAAACATATAATTAAAAATATAAAAAATGAATTGAAAAGTGCATTTATAATGTAGGTAATTTAAAATAATTTTATATCCAGACACATAGATGTACAATTGATCTGTGAATCTCAATAAAAAAAAAAAGTGATATATTGATATTCTTTTTTTAAAAGTCCACTTGTTTTATGTTTTTGTTTCGGACAAGATAAATTTTATTCTACATTTACTCCTACTCTATACTAAGGGGAATGGGTGGACTCAAAGGGGTCAGTGGAGAATTCGGAGAAAACTGAAGCGCCACCGGACCAAATACTAAGGGGAAGAGGTGGACTCGAGGAGGTTAATGGAAAACTCAGAGAGGAGTAGAGGACTAATCGCCATATTGAACCAGACGGGTACCTTTGCACCCGTTGGTAAAATTTTCAAAAAATTCTAAACAAGAATGCAAGTTAAAAGATCAAATCCCTTAACCTATACTTAAGGAATAGCCTTTTAAAACTCTTTCTGGTGGCTTCAAATTCTCTGTCCCCAAAATAGTCTCTGTCCTCTCTGTCCTTTATTTGTACAGCTGCCACGTGTCCCTAGTTTTTTGTTAACTCAAACTCAAATAAAACGATAATAATCGGTTTACAAGTTTTGTTAACCCAAACTCAAACAAACCGATAACTCAAAACTTTTTTAAAATTTATTTTTAACAAAAAAGAGTCTTGTTGATCATAATTTTTAACAAACAAGTTTAGCTCTTTCTAATTTTTTTACATCTTGTAATTATGTAAATGCGATGATTTAAAATTAATTACTCAATAGTTTTGAGTTATCTGTAAAATCAGCCATTGAGTAAACCTGTCAATCGACTATTATCGGTTTGTTTGAGTTTGAGTTAATAAAACTTGTAAACCGATTATTATCGATTTATTTGAGTTTGGGTTAACAAAAGGTTAGGGACACGTGGCAGCTGTACAAATAAGGGACAGAGGGGACAGAGACTATTTTGGGGACAGAGGATTTGAAGCCCTTTCTGGTGGCTAACTACTTGAGGAGTAGTTGGTTCCACTTGTTTTATGTAATTGTACGTAAAATTATCAAATGATGGAATGGTAGGAAAAAAAAAGGAAATGTACTATCTCTTAGAATATCCATAATACTTGTTTCAATTCAACTCAAAATAAATAAGGTGAGCTTAAACACAATTGTTCTCCTTAGAGAAATTAAATCAAGTTTGAACATTATAGTGTTTGACTCATAACAATGAGAGAGGAGAGACAAATGCTCAATATGTATAAATTGGCACTTGGATCCTCGGTGACATATTTTGAGTGCCAATCCAATGCCACCTCTAATATTGCGCCAAGTGTCCTGCTATTATTTGCATTTTAACTTTCTAATAATTCAAATTAGTTTGATTTAATATAAGTTTTCTCTACCCTCTAAACCTTTGAACCAAAATTAACCGACCGATCTAATTCATTTACCAAACAAATTTGAATTATTAGAAAGTTAAAATGCAAATAATAGCAGAACACTTGGCGCAATATTAGAGGTGGCATTGGATTGGCACTCAAAATATGTCACCGCTGATCCCAAGTGATAAATTGGAGGGTCTAACTAAACACATTCAAACTAGTTTCGATATTCCGTTTGGTTTGGTATTTTCTAAAGCTTTTATAGAAAAATGCACTACAATGATTTGATGTATGTGAGGTAAAAATGTGATTAAAAAATATAATCATAAAAAACATAAAAAAATTTTAATAAGAAACCACAATCCAGTTACCGCATCCGTTTTGTTTTTATTTCTTATTTGCCTGAATTCTGTCTCGGGGATTCTACGCAAATGCCGGGAAGGCGACGCATGCACCCTGAAGGAGGGTGAAGCCAAAATGGCGTTACAGTTGACTTTGCACGGTAACAATCGTAGCAATGAAGTCACACCCAAGAACAGCAAAACACGCACATTACATATATTTTTAATTTCTTCTCGGGAAATCGTTTCTTACAATAATGCCTCTTTGTTACGATAAATAAATAAATGACCTGGGTTCAGTTGGGATTGGATATTTTTAAGACGACCATAATTGGGCCAGATCTTCCTCGACAGAATTCGCTGCAACATTTGCATTCCCACAAACACAATTCCAAGTGGCCCTATATGTAGCTCATCTGTGGTCCATTGAGAAATGCACGCCCAAAGGCCCAACTCCTCAGAATTTGTTTTACTCCCTCAATCCCAAAACTGGTTTGTTCTGACTATTCAGGAACAGACTCTTTGGGATAGAAATAGAATCTCCCTGATTAGTACATGTTATTAATATCAAGCAGAGCAATATATATATATATGTATATGTATATATTCAACAAGATTGATCATTGTCTAACTATTTGCCAGCAGATGTTGGTTATGTATTGAACAACAAAAGCTTTCCTTCATTTTGTTGTTCATTGACAGCACATGAATGGTTTGTCCTTTTGGGATGTAAATAGAGTTAATGCCGATTTTGGGTTCAAAAGGATTTAAATTACATGCACGTATAAGCCTTGTTCTCATTTGTTTTAGATTTTGCTAATCTGATGATGAAAAGTGATTACAAAGAATAATCAGAATCAACGAAAAGTTACTCTTTAGTTGATTATAGATTTTATGGCAAATGTTCATTTTATTGTTTGCGATTTTGGGTTATATTTTTTCGAGAAGAGAAGAAAAAAGGGTTCTTGGGCCTTGCACGCCTTGGTTGAAGACTACAAGACAATAACATCATGAATCGTGATCACTGGTTGAAATTCTTTTTTTTTTTTCATTTTTTTAAATTTTAAAGTGAAGTTATCTCTGTAAAGTGGCTTTCTCTGGTTAATTATTCGTGATGAATTAGTGTGCCAGAAGAATGACGTTTGACAACATGTGGGAAATTGATGGGACTTGATTCCCTTATCATGTTGTTTGATGGTTCCAAGAAGAATTAATGGTCAATGAACAATCTGTAACCAATGCCTCATCCCCTTCTCCAAAAAGACCAACAGCAATTCTAATCGTACATCTCTAATGTCAAAAAGTTTTATTTTCTTGTCTCTGTTTAATAATGTGTTTCCAACTGTTGCTCTGCGTGTTATTAACCACATCTTATAATTGACCAAATGTTTTCATTTCACGTTTCGTTGAATTTTTGCTGGATTCAAAAGTTTTTTTTTTCCTTATCATAAAGTGAAGTCTGAAATGCAATTTTCTAAATAATAATATTTCGCTCATATGATAGACGTATTTCTTAATTTATTTTTTATATTTTTATTTATTTATTTATTTTATATATATTACATCATAAAAATATTATAATAATTATTTTAAATAATATTCTATCCAAACAAACCAATTTTAACACGGCAGGTTAAAAAGAAAAGAAACTTCTTGTTCGAGAAGAAAAAGAGATCCTCCTCATGTTTCTTGTTTCTGAATGATTTCGTAGTCAGACTGCACTTCATACATGATGATTATGACATCTAATTGATGTGATTGGTTCTACAATTGGAAAGTAAAACACACCTATGGATGCTAGCTATTTTTGTAAAACGTCCTATCCTGTTAATACCTTCACTTATATTCTTCTGTTAACAATTGGAAAGTAAAACACACACATATATATATATATAGATGTTTACTATTTTATGCTGTTTCTGTTCATGAATATATATATATTTTTAAATTTCTTTCTGGAAGTGCTCCTCTGTTAACTTGCAAAGTTTACATGCTTTTATCTTGATTGGACGTCAATATCCATAGCTAATTATTTTGATGGAGAAGTCTTACGAGCATTAATTTAATGGTGATTATCTTCCACTAACGAATGGCATCACATCCCAATTCAGTAATCTTCTGAAATATGACAACCATTCTATCAACCAAGTTCCCACTGTGACGGGCCTAACATGACATCTAGCTTTTAGAGACCATCGAAAAAGGTGAAAAAGACCAAAAAAAAAAAAAGGAACAAATATATTGTTGCAGTCATTATGTAGCAAGAATTTATTTAAGGGATAATTTGAGAAACCTCCCCTAAAGCTTACAGTTTCGCTGAGCTCCTTTGAAGTTTGAAAAATTACACATACCTCTATTATTATTTTAAATAACAATTTTACCCTTAAATATTTTAATAAAATTTCCTTATGTGGTATGCTTATACTTAGAATTAGTTTTAAAATTATTTTTTCATTCTTTTTCCTTCTTATTCCTTTTTTTTATAAAATTTTTGCCAATAAAACTGTAGTACTATCACTATTGCCTCTAGTTTCTATTATAACCAAATATCGAACTAGTGATTTTTTTGACGAATTAATTTTATATGTAATTCAATATTTTTACTGATATTTGTTTTCTATTTTTTGGTGATAGGGTGTTAATTGTTAGTAATTTTATTGTTAATTTTCCTTTTTGTCCTTACCAAATATTGTTTTAATTATCAATATTTAATTATATTTGGTATTGGATTCAATTTCAGGGAGTGGAGCAGAAAACTACAAAAAAGGATGGACTTTCTGGAGACAATTGAGACTTCAAACAAGCCACAAACCTGGCCCACATGGTGATATAGGTGGACTGCATTTCTTTTGCTGAGGAGGAGTGTCTTGAATCCTAGGAATCCTATGAGCAATGAGAAACGAGAAAATAGGAAATATTAAGAGGCCTTACCTTTTTGTACTTTGATTGGGGAATCTCGGCAGGGACCACAGGGATAGTATTAGTCATCTTTCTTTTGGCTTTAAAAGGGGACAATCGTGCAGAGGCTTGAGGGGCTGAGTCTTTAAAATAGTTTTAGTCTTTTCTTTCTTTTTCTTTGTCAGGAGCACGCCTACTGTTCGACAATATTTTCCAACGGAAAAAACATCTCTTATTTCTAGCTTCCTAGTGGAAAACTTGATGCCTTTGCAATCAATTGATTTGCGTATAGATTTATTTAAGCGGTGTGGCTAAACCTGTCATCTAGTCGAAGGCCAACTTGAAGGTGCGGTTCCAAATATCTGTGAGATCGAATTAATTTTATTTATTTCTTTTGTTCATTGGTATTTGTACGTTTCCTGATTTAATTGCTTATACTTGTTATGTTATTTGAATGTCAATGGTCTGATATTCGAATTAACCTAATGATCTAATGCCAAATTAATTGATTGAATCCGTAATTGTTCAATCGATTAATACTAGTGGCGACTAGCGTGATTGGTTTCATGTTAGGGAAACGTATGATCTAACTTAAACAAACCCTCGTAGCGTGTTTGTTGGTTAGGATTGGGCTTTTCTAATTATTATTGCAATCGAGTAATTAAATCATATGGTCGTATCTAGGGTTATTTCTTGGTTAGAAAAATAGTTAACGGTCGTACCTTAACTATCGAGAAATTAAGAAAAAGCTGGTTGTTCATTGCGTGTATGACAACTATAACCAATCTAGTAATGAGTAATCGAATTATCTTTGCATCGATGATCAGTTAAATGGACCGTGTCTGAAAAGTTGCACCTTTGGCTAGAATCGTATTGGTTATTGATTAATTGTTGTTTATTTCTATTAGTTGTTTCATTAGTTAGTCAATTAGTTATTTTATATTTTTCAAAAATCCCCCATGCACTGAACTCTAGCATAAACGAATTATCCCCAATCTCTATGGATTCGACCCTACTCACCGCTATATACAAAATTTGTATTTTTCTTCAGTAGATAATTATTATTGCACAGGTTTGACACCCTGTCAATTGGTATTAAAATTAACAATAAATAAAAAACGAATGACATAAAAAACTACTAAATTATGAAAATCCTACTACTCCAAAAATTCATAAATTCTAAATGAATTATTTCAACATTTTCTTTTCTATCTTATAAATCTAAATCCATAATAAAATACCATCAAAAGTATCATGTCATAGTAATAAAATTATTATTATAGTTGTTTATCAAATAGTATATATGGACATGAAAATTTTGGCATCTTTTCCTTAAGATTATACTAAATAATCTTATAATTGTATAGAAAAATAAATTAAAACTCATTACACAAGGGCATTTTTGGATATTCCTTTAAAAAATTGATCAAGCCAATATTATTTTAAGATTTTGTTATTAAAACTATCAAATCAAGAGAGGTAAGTGTAATTTTTCAAACCTTAGGGGGCTTAGGAAAGTCGTCGAAAACCTCAAGGGAGGTTTATGAAATTATCCCTTTATTTAATTTAGGCAAAACTATAATAATTTTTACTTTTGATTGCATTTACAGTAAGAATTAAGTTCTGGAAAAAAATGGTGGGAAAAGAGGCTAAGAACCAGTACAACTTCTTCCGCAAATTTTCTTCAACTTATTAGCTCCTAAGCTAAAACTTTGAGCAATCTTTACATGGCCACTGCCCACATCATTGTTCATTGGTTCTTTTAACTTTCTCTGTAACTTGGAAGATATTTCTTCAATTTGAAAAGTAAGAACAATTTTTATTTTTAAGTTTACATCCCATATTCATGATCCTGTAGGATCTTTTTTTTTACTTTATTTTCTTTTCTTTTCGGGAACGTTAGAAATTGATCCTGTAGGATAATTGAGGTCATTTTTTATTATTACTCATCTATGATGGTGACTGCCCAAAAGATGGGCTCTAAGTTTAATAAACCTATATTTTTGTTCAACTTTTTGTTACCATTAGAAATAGGCTTATTTCAATAACGAAAATTACATGAACCTCACTCTTCTGTGTATCCTCCGCAGTCTTGCCATGCTTTGTTGTGTATAGGATTCTGGACCGGGTCAGCCTGAATTTGGTCAATTTGGCCCAAAAAAGCTTACTGCATCTAAACTTTAATTGGGCCAAACAGAATTTGACTCTAGAGATTAGGTCTAAACTAAATGTGAGCTGGGTTTGAGACCAGATTGAAGTCAGGCCCATATATGAGTATAACAATATATGTAATATATATATATAATAATATCTATAATTTATAATTATCTATATTATATATAAAGGGTGAGGAGGGTGTTTGGGATAAACAAAAATATGTTATTTTATATACTTAAACTACTCTTGATGATGACAGAACTTTTGGTATAAAGAAAAATCTATCTATCTGTAATAACTACCCACTACTAACATGATTTTTTACCAAGTAATATATATATTTTCATATTCTATTATTTAACTTATTAATTTTAATTAGCAACTACCAATTATGATTATGAATAACTACCAAATAACTACTTTTTATAACTTTTATTTTGGTAAATTTTTTACATATGTATTTTCAAAATGTAAAACCAATTTTTTTGAAAATGATTTCAATAAATATACTCACAAATATTTTTATTAGTTGCACACACATAGTGTGTGTCTTGAATACTAGTACATATTACAACATAAAATGTTAATAATTTATATGTAAATTTGAATTACAAGTTTTATATTTAATTATGAGTTTGGACCAAATCCGATTTAAACCCGAAACTCATATAATAATATAAGCTAAGTTTGAGCCTTTTTAATATGAGCTGAACCTTGAAAATCCATATAACTTGTGAGGGGAGTTTGGACCTGCCAAACTTAGCTCAAAAGCTCAATTGGCACCCCTAGTTTTTACCTCCTCTTGTTCCCTGGAATGTGCTTCACAAGATTCCTTCTGTCCAGGGTAGTATAGTTCTATTTCTTTGAAGTTGTAGATTATTTCGTTTGCCACCATGAAACTCTCATTGTTTTCAGATGTTCTCCTTGTGATTACAATGTGCCTATGTATGATCATGGTGTCGTGTAATCCAAGTTATTTGAGGGGTCTGAAAAGCAGTCTACATCTAGCAGATTTTCCGAGCAACTTCCTTTATGGAACTGCATCATCTTCGTACCAGGTTTATCAGAGTTGCTTTCATCTTCCTGTTTTCAGAATTTTTTTTTAAAATTTGGTGCTACTATTTTTCTCAGAGCCAGATGCTTTGTCATTTTATATGCTGTCGCATACTTCATTTGTTTAATTTGCAGTTTGAAGGAGCTTTCTTAAGTGATGGGAAAGGCCTCAGTAACTGGGACATTTTTTCCCATGAAGCAGGTAAAATGATTCAGTTAGGAAAAATTATACGGGAGGAAAATAATACATAACTAAACTTGATTTGGCGATTCCACTGGTAGGTAACATCTTGGATGGAAGTAATGGAGACATTGCTGTTGATCATTACCATCGTTACTTGGTAATTTTAGTTCACTTACGAGAGACCTTTCCTTTGCAGCTGTTCCATATTTTTTTAATGCCTGTTGAATATACTTTGTGCTATGTGTAGTACTAAATGTAACTGTTCTAAAAGTTACAGCAACAGAAAAATGAAAGCAAGAACATGATTGGTTACTGACACATGATGATTTAATGCGTGGAGGGTGGACAAGTTGGGGTAAAAATGTTGAGAGTCCTTGAAAATCAGCAAAGCATATACCACCCTCGTACAAAATGACCCAGCATGCCAATACAAGCTTCTTGTTGATGCTTGTGGCGCATAATTGGCCAAAGACTGTCATGGAATCATGGTAGATGGAGAAAAAATAGTATAGATATAAAACAAGGATTTGGGCGTTCCTGTCTAGTGACCTGCTTGAACAGTGCAGGAATATCATCTTAGGATGTGCCTGCTGATATCAGTTCTGGTAAGCTACAAACTATGTCTTGATGCAATTCTAGCCTGTGTTAATATCACAGCTAAAACAATTTATAGTTGGAGAACCAAAATTTCAGTTGATGTCTTGCAATTGAAGTAAAGTAATAAAAAAAAAAAGGACTAATTTCATGATTGTTTTTCTAATGGAACTTACCATTTGACATAGAGAGTAGATCCCATGCAAATATAAGCTGTATGTCTTCATACCATTTGACATATAGAGTAGATCCCACTGCAACTTTTCTGTTGCAGTGTATCGGAATATGTAGTCTCTTGAGTGTTTTGAAATCTGATAATAATCATTGTCGTTTGTCTTTAAGCTAAACTTAGTTATGCTGTGCTTAAATAGTCATTGTGGTTGGGATGATTTGGTTACAAGAAGCAGCTTGGTCTTTTGGTTTCTAACAGTGATACTCCACATTTTGAGTATTCAGGTAAATACATGATGTCCTGGTGTTTCACTGCATCATTCTGATAAGAAAATAGTAGATGCTACCTGGACCTATTTTTTAACCCACAGTAAAAAAGGAATTTTGATCAATAGCAAGGTATTATGTGTAAGCTGAAAACACCTATTGTTGTCAGAGTTTTGATAATGCAATTCTTATGAGAAGGGAAACAAGTAGCCATACCAGATAATATGATTATTGGATAATTTACATTCTTTTCACTGGTGGCTGAAATTTGTTTCTCTGTCCAAGCATCAGCCACTGGATACAGAAGTAGCATCATGCCGATGCTGTCGCAAAATAGCCATCTCTTTCAAGTGAATATAGAAGGAATAGTTGCCTCAAGAAATCAATAGATTATTGGTTGAAAGCAAGAGTTAAAGCTCATGGTAATTGCAGAATAGTCTGGTACCGCCAAAAGTGTTTTGTGCACTCTAACCTTTTTGCGGCAAAAACATTCTCAAATCTCCTAGTAACCAAACTACGCCTTCTTACCTGTTTCATGGATGATTAAACTAACAACAGTAACTATGTCAGTGAGAAATAACTTCTATACAACAGCCTAAGTTTTTAGATCATCAGGATTGTGTAGGATTGCATGAAAGAAAGACACCAGACTGCCAGTCTTTTTTTCTTTTTTCTTAAGCAAGAGCAAAACGGGCAATTGCTATTTTGCCTGTTTCAGTAATATTACCAGACTAGATTGCTATTTTGATCCCTGTAGGACATCAGCAGAATGATGTTTTACAGTAGTAAAACTAAATGTAGTCTAAATGGCTCATAATCTGTATAACGGGCTGAACATTGCAAAAGAGAAATATGAAAAGAAGAAATGAATCAGATAATAATTCAATGTCCTGACAACAAATACAGGAGGATCTTGATCTGATGGAAGATCTCGGTGTGAATAGCTATCGCTTCTCTATATCATGGGCTAGAGTACTTCCCAGTAAGTCTTAGTTTAAATGGTAGCTCTCTCTCTCTCTCTCTCTTCTCTCTCTCTATTTTGCAATTGGATGAGAAACTGATTTGCACTTCAAGAAACTCCTGCTTTTCCTTCAATTTCATCTTATTATTATTGTTATTGTTATTTTTTTTTTCTGTGACAAGACTGCTATTTATTCATTGTGGATCAGAAGGGAGATTTGGAAATGTGAATATGGCTGGAATTAAGCACTACAACAAGCTTATTGATGCACTCCAAGATAAAGGTTACTTCTACTCTACGTCAGCTACTTGAAGCCATGATAATAGTGCTAGTAACAGGGGGGAAAGAATAATGTATATGAATTTCCAGGAATTTCTCCCTTTGCATCATTGACTCATTATGACATCCCTCAAGAGCTTGAAGAGAGATATGGAGCTTGGCTAAGTCCCAAAGTACAGTAAGCTGCAGCAACTCTTATTTCTACTGTAGGCTGTATTAGCTTCAAGATTGTATAGAACTATGCCTGAAGAATATCAGAAGTTGGCACTGGAATTAATCATCTTTTCAATATTGATACCAATAATGTGTATGAATAATTTTGACCATGAAAGTTGGTAAATCTGTGTTCTTGAATCTAGTTCTAATGAAATTGCTGCTTAATGAAGCTTTGCTTAGGTAAAATGGAATAGTTAAGTGCCACAATTTTATAATCCCCTTGTTTGCTGAGAAGGCCATTCAACTCAAAATTGATGTGTCTACTTGCTGCTGGATAAGATTCAATTAAGATGCAACTCATTTTGTAATCATTTTTTCCAGAGAAGATTTCAGATATTATGCAGATATCTGTTTCAAATACTTTGGGGACAGAGTGAAGTACTGGGTTACCTTCAATGAGCCCAATGTTGTAGCCATTCGTGGATATAGGTCCGGGATTTACCCTCCATCTAGGTGTTCTGCTTCATTTGGAAATTGTAGCACTGGAAATTCAGAGGAGGAGCCTTTTATAGCTGCCCATAATATGATACTGTCCCATGCAGCTGCTGTCAGGACTTATCGAACTAAATATAAGGTGCTCAGTTTCAACTGCATTATTTACTCAACTTCCCAAATAGGTTACCACGGTATCGATATGATAAACAGCAACCAATGACCTGATTAACAATAACTTGTACGTTTCATGGTAGCGTTCAGGAAAAACAAGGGGGAAGTATCGGGATTGTGATGAATGCTATATGGTTTGAGCCCTTCACTAACTCCTCAGAGGATAAGTTAGCAGCTGAGAGAGCTCAATCTTTCTTCCTGAATTGGTAAGATAGTCTTGACTCTTCACTATCACAAGATTGATGTATTGTGACGTCTTAAAATAAACCTTAAAACTCCTGATTCAGGAAAGTCAATGTTATAATGTCTCGTGGCTTTGTATAAATGACTATGATGCTTGAAGTCCTCCGGTAACTATGCATAAAATGACCTTACAAATTCCACATTTATGACCTGAAAAAGAAAAGGACCTATGTGGTCTTGTAACTCAGTGGTTTTAATACAGGTTCTTGGATCCAATTATATGTGGAAGATATCCTGCAGAGATGCAACAAATACTCGGATCACAGTTGCCAAACTTTCAAAGGCAGGAAGTCAGTGAGATAAAACTTGGATTAGACTTTATCGGCATAAACCACTATACTAGTTTCTATGCTAAAGATTGCATATACTCAACATGTGAACAAGGGCCAGGAGTGTCAAGGTCAGAGGGTTACTACTTAAGGACAGCATTTAAGGATGGTGTTCCCATTGGTGAAACTGTATGTATGTCAATTCAATGTTACCTCAAATTACTATTTGGTTCCTGTTATCCTAATTGAAGTATTTTCTGATGCAAGTAGACTGCAGTGGACTGGTTATATGTACATCCTCAGGGAATGTACAAAATTGTGATGTATATTAAAGATAGATACAATAACACACCAATGTTCATCACTGAAAATGGTAATTGAAAATTTTGCCTCATCTGTCTTTAGGATAGATTAGAAGCATACTATAATTTGTCTGATGTAGTCTAAACAAACTTGTCCAGGTTATGGAGAGCTGAACAAACTGAATTCATCTGTCAAAGATTTCATTAAAGATTACAGAAGGGTGGAGTACATGAATAGCTACTTGGCTTCATTGGCTCTAGCAATACGGTATATGTCTTCGTTATTCTTGACACGTTCCCACTATCTCTATGTTTGTAGTTTCTTTCATCCCTGTGTGTCCTTACGGACCTAAAGAAGAGTTTTTAAGGTGCTTAGCAAATGATAAACAAACTGCTTTTCTGATGCATTCGTAAAATTGGTCACATGATCAGGAATGGAGCCAATGTGAGAGGGTACTTTGCCTGGTCTTTGCTTGACAATTTTGAGTGGACATCTGGATATACAATAAGATTTGGACTTCACCATGTTGACTTTGCAACCCTTGAAAGAACTCCTAAGCTATCTGCAGATTGGTTCAAACAGTTGATTTCATACCACAGGAGTCTTTCAAGTAATGCCTGAGAGGCAATGCAATGAGATCGACTGTAAGCTTATGGCATTATGATGCAACCCTTCTCCCCTGTTTTTGCAATTTGCGCCCCGGCTCCCTTCCCCGCCCCGCCCCCCCCCCCCCCCCCCCCAACAACCCCACCCTACCCCATCCCCAAAAAAGAAAAAAAAGCTTTGAGATGCTACCCCAGCTTTCTTTCATTGTAACGTACTTCACTAGGAGATTACATGTTCCATCAGCCCAGCAGCTGTAAGCCACTTCTCCCCTCCCACATGAGGGTGTACATTATCTACTTCCAACCATCAAAATGGTGAAGAATGTGGACTATTCTTCACTGAGCTAGCTGTAGATTCTGTGTTTCTTAAAGAAAGTGAAGGACCTTCTATCTTAGAACAATACACAAATGATATTATATGTTTCGCTGACCATATATAAATCTGTTGACTATATTGAACAATGAGAGATGACAATGCAGATAAAAGATAAAAATTGCAATTACCTTTGGAACAAGCTTGTATTGATTTCTTGGATTGCATCTGGGCCTCATATTTCGGATGTGTTCTCCCTGTTGTCAGGAACTAGTTTAGTGCGTGTTTGTGCGTTTAACTCGGCGTAATATTTTGTCGCGCTTGCAGCTTTCCAATTCCATTCCTGATTTACCCCAAATCCATGTGGGTCCAACATCAATAAGATAAGCGTCGTTACGCATTCGCGACACTTCCTGGTTCCTGAGGACGGTAGTGGCACGAGCATGTTTAATACTACCAGAAAAGACTCAACAAAAAGTTTACCAACCCAAATAAAATGAACAGTATTAGTGGTCCTTCAAAAATTTTTTTTTTTTCAAGTTTTACTTCAATTACAAGTTGTAATTGAAGAGTTGGCCACCACATTAATTGCGGGGTGAGAGATCAAGGGTTCAAATCTTGTCTTCCATCAATGTGTCTCAATATGAGGTTTGTTCTAAATCTATACGGGTGTGTGGTGCACCCGTTTGGTCTGATGGTGATTCAGTCCCCGTTAGGGGTGCAAACTCGATTCAAGCTCGATCAATATCGAGCTCGAACTGGTCGAGTCAAAGTCAAATTCGAATTCGAATTCAAAATATTAAGCTCGTTAGCTCGCGAACTCGAATATATATATATATTTTTTATTTTAATAGTAAAATTATATAAATATCCTTAATATTTTATTATTTATTAAGAAAAAAATATTATTTTATTTATTTTTTAAAAAATAAAATAATTATTTTTATTGTTTCGAGCACAAACTTGAGCTTTAAAATTGTCAGCTCGTCGAGCTCGACCTCGAGTTTGAGTTCAATAAAATTAAATCAAAACTCGACTCGATTAAGCCAAAACTCGATTCGATTCGGCTCGTTTGCAACCCTAATCCCCGTTAGGTTCCTTCGACTCAGTTGGGCCACCCCATAAAGTAGTTTCTCCCCTTAGGAGTAGGAGTAAGATAGGTTAGGTTAGATGTGCCGTTATGCCAAAAAAAAAAATATTACAAGTTGTAAAAGTATCATTTCATATTGGATAAAAATACAATAACTAGGCATTAATAAGCTTGTCCAAATGAAGCAGTAAATTCAAAAATTGAGAGTTTTCTTTACATCAAAAAGTTAGATCACATGCAACGTGTACGGGCTAAGGTTGGTAACGGGATCCAATCTGTCAGCTTGCAAACATGAGGGAAAGAGTCGGCGCTAGATTTCTCAATTTATCTCCGACAATCAAGTCAGTGTCAGCTTGCAAACATGAGGGAAAGAGTCGGCGCTAGATTTCTCAATTTATCTCCGACAATCAAGTCAGTTTAGAGGAAGACATGAATAAACAATAATGGGAAAATGGCCTTTTTCGTCCCTAAACTTTTTTTTCCGGTCGATTTAGTCCCTAACTTTTATTTTTGGCCAATTTAATACATGAACTTAATTTTTGGGTCCAATTAAGGCCTTCTACGGCAGCGCCACCACCTGAAAGTAATTTAGCTCCTAATTTAACATTAAACAAGGGCATTTTGAGAGCTTCAGGTATGAATTGTAATCAAAGCCCTCTTGTTGCCTTAGAAGCAGATGAAGAAGATGAACAGCTTTTGAATCTATAGAAGCTTTTGAAAAGCCCTCTTATTGAATCTGTAGAAAATGAACGACCACACAACAAGAGGGTAGCCCTCTTCTAATGCAAGCTAGAAGCAGATGAAGACCGACTGGCCTGTGGTTGTGGGTTGTTCCATCTTAGTCTTTCATTGCTTGCCTGCTACAGAGGCTTCAGCAGAAGCAAGACAACAAGAAGTTCCCAAAATGCCGAGCCAAAATTCCTAAGTTGGTGCCGGACACTTTTGAAGGTTTAAGGTTCAGATATGTCAAAATTAGGTCAGGGAAAGGGAAAGTGACGCCGCCATGGCTGCAACACCAGTTGCAACGTGATGTGAGGAAAACATTGGAAGTTTAAATAGACAGAGGACCCAACCCCAGAAAGAGGGATGGATCCTCTCAAACCCCTCCTCTCCCTCTCCCCCTCCCCCTCACATTTGCCATCCGGGTTGCCCAACCAAAATACGGGTCGGACTTGCCTCAAACACACTGACCCATTTGCCCTACAAGTTAAATCATCACAGCCCTCTTGTTGCCTTAGAAGCAGATGAAGAAGAAGTACAAGGGTCAGTCATGTCAAGAAGAAGCAAGACGTTAGAGATCATTAAGGCTCCGTTTGGTAGTGAAAATATCTCGGGACAGAGAGTATCGAGCATAAAAGGAGGATCTTTTAGAAAGAAATTGAAGCTTTCTCGCTGCTGTTGATCTTCTTCGGCTTGACACCCTTACGGTTACTGGCGCTAACTGTAATCAAGATTTAAAATTCTTATTAGCATATGAAATTGGACAACATAACGTCCACCAGCAAAGAGAAAGAAAGCATAAATAAAACTTGGACTAATAAGAAGAAACCAGTCGTGATTGGTGATGAAAGATAGACAAGCAGCCATCATTAACCATCCCTCTCATCAATGAAACATCCGCCATTTTTTATTTTCCCACTTCCCTTTTCTCAGTTCACAACTTGAGCTGTGAACCCAAATTCACTCCACCACCCCTACCATCCACTCCACCACTAATATTTCCAAGTTCAATCGTCTTGTGTACCCCAACCCTCTCTTACGCCTTTAGGAGTTTTTCTTTCTTTCTTGTTTCTTAATAGATTGGCTCCAGATATCCCTTTTTCTACGGAGACTGACTTTGTCCCTGTCCGGCCCAATTAGCCTGCGAATTTTCATTTTTGTGGAGGTTGGCAGTGGAGAGGAGATAATTCAAAGTTTCCAAAATGCCCTTGTTTAATGTTAAATTAGGAGCTAAATTACTTTCAGGTGGTGGCGCCGCCGTAGAAGGCCTTAATTGGATCCGAAAATTAAGTTCATGTATTAAATTGGCCAAAAATAAAAGTTAGGGACTAAATCGACGAGAAAAAAAAATTTAGGGACGAAAATGGCCATTTTCCCAACAATAATTGATGGATCAATTGTTCTAAGATTCTGACATTCTAACAGAGCACGTGATTCAAGACATATTCTCATCAATCCTTTCTTCCAATAGCAGAGGCAGGGAAGGAAGATCAGACCTCGGTATTGGATTTGGCTTCATGCAGGTTGTCACTAATTATCGAACTCTTCTAGTTTTAGGCCCAAAGTAGTCTGGTTTTAAGCCCAGCAGAATCAATCCGTAAGAATCGGCGGGCACATTGTTTACAATTGTTCGGTTTGTTACATTTTTTTCCGTATACGTTTGTTTGGATAAGAGTTTATTTGAATGATTTATTTGAGATAATTACTGTAACATTTTTTATGATGTGATGTATGTGAGATAAAAAGGTGACTGGAAAGATAAAAAGGTGATTGGAATTTGTGAAGTAAATTATTTTGTTTCAAATTATCTCAATCCAAACACACAGGTGAATTTGTATTTTTTTGTCCGTCAAAATTTTAAATTTTGTTTGTGTAAATTAAAAATATTGTAAGAAATACAATAATTTATTGTAAATGTATGCTAGACATTGCAAGCAGCACAACAATTAGAAGCAACCGTACCAAACCAAACCATCTCAAATTGCCTAAGCAATTCCGCATTAAAAGAATAAAAGAATCACTACACGACTTTGCCCAGTATATATCCAATTACTTGAATGAGAAATCAGTGGAGCCGATATCAACTTCATGTTGAGTTTTTACCGAACGTTGTTTTGGAGAAATTCGGGACGTGGATGCTGGCTGGATTTCTTGAACTGTATGATGCATTACTGTAACTCTTCCAGCAGAATCAGCAGCATTATCATCAGCGTTATGCAGGGAAGATGAAGGCACTTCATGATCCCAAATTTCATTGTCAGAATTGGATCCCCGTGGGGTTGCTTGCAGGCTATCATCATCCACAGTACTGCAACGGAAGCCCTGCAACAGATGAACTGGAGACATTCCATGCAAGGGCGTTCCAGGCCTACTCGAGAAGGGTGTCGTACTTCCTGATTTCCTGTCTTCTTTTATGTGCTTTTTGGCAGTCTTGTGCCAGCTTTTGAGTGCTGATGACACTTTCTCATCGAATATTACCGGTTTCATTGTTGTGCCCATCTGTTAATTTGAACCAATGTGTATTGGATTAACATAATCAGTCTACATTTTTTGTTGGAACTTAATTGCTTCTTCGCGAGAGGAATGTAGCGAGTAAAGCACATTACCTGTGTTACTAGAGCGTACAAAGGAAGAGTAACATAGCTGCAGAGGACTTGTGTGAGGATCCTAAGACCAAAGAGAGAGAGAAGATTATTAATATGATTCTAATTATGCAGCTCAAGCATGATTGAAAATTGACGCAGAATTCTACGTGCCAAAGATCGTCTCAAACTCACCCCACTGAAAGTCTGATGGCTATGTCTTTAGGCCCCTTGTGGAAGCAAGACGGCACGCCATATTTATACTGAAGAAAAGAGAAGTCAAGATGAGTGTTATGTGAGGTTGTAGCATGAATAGACTCTTGAGATCATAATGGCTTTATAACAAAAACAAATCTCTGATTTCCCAAAACATTATGTTTGGACGCTAAGGAGTAGTGTATATTGAGGTCGAGCACACTATATTTGAGTCTTCTTCACAGTAACTCTTATTGTTGCATCAGACAGACATGATGTCAAGGTCACGAGAACAAAAAATTTTATCTCCCTGAAGCTTCTTTAGCTTCGTTTTTAAGAAATAGGAAGAAGATTCCTTACCCAAGTAAAAGCAAAGAAAGCCATCTGAAATGCATTCTGCAACACAGAGAGGGTGCCAGATTTAGGTTCAAATGATAGCTTTTATATAGCAAATAAAGATGTGAAACTTTCGGATCCTGATATATGAGTATGTTTTCAATCAACAGATACCTGAAAGAGAACAAATTGAACCAAGTAAAGGAGCAAACGAGGGCGATTGAACCAGAATAGATGGTCTCCTGTCTCCACTACTGGTGTTCCCTTGATAACATCACCTCTTTCTTGAATCCTCAATCCCATCTTTGTTATAATCACCAGTAGCTTTGTACCCACCAAGAGGATTATCTGCAAGTTTTTTAAGTATAAGCACTCTCTCATAGAAGTTATGCAAATACTGATTAATAACGTATTAACGTGATCTGTTTCGCATGCACTATTACAGTACCGCAAGAGGAATAAACGGTAGCCACAAGTATGAATGCCATCCTGCACAATACAAAATTCAACTTTGTCAATCAACAAGGGTACAAGGTCCCCAAGAGTGATATAATCGAATTGCAATTTTGCCAATAGAACCACCCAAATGACTAAAAAAGAAAAAGGATAAGTCCGCATATCAATCCAAGTTTGTAAACATGTTAGAAAGAGTTATTCCAAGATATAATAGCAGCAGTCAGGTTGTCAATTTGAAGTTCCGAACAAATCTTTTATCGTATAGTAGATCATGGCTTGATTAATTTTCTGACTTACAAGGATGTGAAAAAGCATTTAGTAATCCTTACCATGAGTATTTGACAAAAGAAACAGCACAGCAAAGAGCCATATGATAGGACTGCAGACAGATAAAACAGGAATTAGTGTCTAAGTTAAATTCTCCATTCAGAATTGTGAATAAACTCAGATCATGAAGAAAAGGGCAGAAACTACAGAATCAACTTACCTTATTCCAACCACGACTTTAAAATCTTCCTCGAGGGATCTCTTGATGTATGACCGAAAATCAAATGTTGTGTGGTTCTGGGGTGCTAAATGTGCCTGATATGCAAGTAATTAGATAAAGTAACCTCTTCATCTGTTAAAGCTCGTATGGATACAATAGTGTATAATCTATCCAAGGGACTTTCAACAACTTACAATGATAAAGCCATGTCTAAGAGCCAAATAGTCAACTTTTGTAACTGATGCAAAAAATTGTCTGAAAAAACAAACCTGATCCAGGCAAATAAAGAAAAGGATCAGGAAGCATCAATTGTGCACCACTACTCAGTTTGAGGGAAAAACAAAATAAACAGATTCTATCTGTATCCTGAAAAATCCTGTATTTCAGAAGTATTATAGACCAAAAGTTAGGTCGCTGCTCTTACAATCCAAAGGAGGATTGGAGACTTGCTCCAGAAGTGCAGATGTCTACGTCCAAAGGAAGTATCCCTAGCAAACCTGAATCTGTCTGGATCTGTGACGTACAAACATGTCAAGATTCGGTTAAATGAACTTTTGGTTAACAAAAAAAATGGAACATTAATTCAGGAAGTCTAATTATCTCGGCATGATTATTGTTGGAAGGCTACTATAAATTTGAAAAACAAAAAAAGATTTCGAAACAGCCACTTGTCACTCTGATAAGCATGTGTAGGTAAAATTGGGACTTGAGTGGACAAGTGAAATGACATTAAGAATCATCGACCATACCATGATTTCAATCCTTGAAACGAGATTATATCATAAACACTTAATTAAAACAGTAGTGTAATTCCAAGAAATCGACAGGCCAAAACATGATTATCACTGCAGAAAAATTGACTTTGTGCGCACTTGGGTTGGGCTAGTGGGAACTTCTTACCGTTATGGTATATGTACTCCAGAGTCTTGGTCTCATCCTCCCATGCTTTCCATACCCTCATCTGCAGTAATTTCATATCCTCGGCAATTAGTATCAAATATACACAAGAAAAAAGTACTGAACTTTTGAGGGGGTATTAATATTTCAAGCACTATTTTCACCTTTAGCCTACCCAATCCCAAAGTCGTGATACAATAGAGGACGTGAAAAGCGGCAAGCATGAAAATGAAGATATGGAGTTCGTGTAACCCCTTTTCTGAAACCAATTGCGATTTACCCTGCAAAACAAATTCCCATTACGTACTAGGTACCAATTAGACTCGCCAGATTACATGTTCCATGCTGTTCTGCCCTTTACATTTTTTTACATCGTTCAAAACATTATTAATACTTTGCAACAGTTAAATAATAGGAGTAACAAAAAGAAAAAGGGAAGAAAATTGAAATTGAACAACATAATGATCAATCATCAATTATTATACATACCTTGGCTTTGCATGGATTTATAAATTTTTCACCATCCAATTCATCATTTTCCCGACAAGGATGCCAGGTCCGGCCAGCACTCTTGGGTATGCATATTTTGGAAATGGGTTCTTGCACTACAGTAAGGAGCAATGAGATAAACCCCAAAAGCATAAGTTCTGAAAGAAAAAATGTTCATTAGTCCTGTGATCTTGTACATATAAACTTACCAAGCTCACATGCTCGTAACTAAGTGGAAGTCCAAGATTTTCTTACCTGCTTTGATCTTCTCCAGTGCATCGTGGAGAGCTTGTTTACGCTTTTTCTTTAACCACTGTGTATAATCAACTAGCCCAGTTAAATCAAGCACATAAATGACCGAAATGTTGGAAAGAAAACTGCTAGTAATTAGTACATACCGAGGCGAGAAGATGAATGAGAAATTCGACGATGATTGAGATAGCAACGAGAATAAAGCAGATAACTGCCACAGCCCACGTAGGTGTCTCCTGCAACGTAAGTTCTTTACTTTCTCCGGCCATGATTTCCAAATTATCCTATGCTACCTGGATCTCCAATGTATAATCAACTTGATAGTTTGAAGATGTAAGAAAAAAACTAAGATAGA
Source organism: Coffea arabica (assembly GCF_036785885.1). Classification (NCBI taxonomy): domain Eukaryota; kingdom Viridiplantae; phylum Streptophyta; class Magnoliopsida; order Gentianales; family Rubiaceae; genus Coffea; species Coffea arabica. The sequence goes on along the minus strand of NC_092313.1, from coordinate 9,830,084 downwards.
TGAGGATGGATTTAAGACTGAAGTAGTTGCGTACAAATGAACACCGCCACACACTTTTATGATAAGATATATACACTATTAATATATGCTGATTTATGGAAAATTATGCTGTGGCAGCATGAAGTTGGATAACATAAATATACATCTTGGCTTACATGTTTAGAATATGTGAAATATATATATATATATGACTTATCATAAGAGGAGAAATGGAAGGGGAGGGAAGACCACTGTTTTATGACTGTTCCACTTAGACAATTACCCTTGCTGACTTCGTCCCACGTATTTGAGCTCCCGCGCATTTGAGATTGACTGATGAAGAAGACGAAGATGATGATGAAGCTGCCCATCGAATTAGCAGATGACACGATTCTTGCGTGGTCCATTAAAATTTTTGGAAAAGTATCAGAAGAAAGAAAAGGTCTGAACTAGACTAGTTACGGTATGCAGCAGCTTGCAATTGCGTAATGCTTTTTTGTGGGAAATGTTTAGAAGCCATATGAAATTGTCAAAAATTTATCCTTTTCATCTATATTCGTTGAAGGCATATGAATGGCCACATGCCCAGAAATATTGGAGGGAATTGAAATCCGTTGCTATCCCTGAAACGACCGCAACCTTGAAAAGTCGTATAATGCATGCTACCATTTTCATGTTGGACTGGAAGGTTTCCGTGCCGAGTTAATGTGTCTTTGTCTTGTTTATCGTTATGCTGGACCTCATCCTCATGCTTGCCAGCTAAAACTTCATGATGCTATCAAATTTACGTGGAAGAGCAGCCATCCGAGGACACGTCTTAAACGTCTCTGCACATTGAGTAACCCCTCAAATTAAAAGGCACTTTCATACCTGGGATGTACTCTAATTTTGTCAAAGACCACTTGGCAAACTGAAAGATTCTCCATGCAACCTATTTGTCATTGAATTAAGGGATAATTTCAGAAACCTCCCCTGAGATTTCTAAAAATTTCACTGAGCTCCTCCAAAGTTTGAAAAATTACACCTACCTCCCTTGATTCGATAGATTTAGTAATAAAACCTTAAAATAATATTGACTTGGTCAAATTTTTAAATGAATATCCAAAAATGCCCTTGTGTAATGAGTTTTAATTTATTTCTCTATTCAATTATAAGATTATCTATACAATTATAAGGAAAAGATGTCAAATTTTTCATGTCCATACCTATTATTTGATAAAAAAAAATATATTAATAATTTTATCACTATGATAGGATACTTTTGATGGTATTTTATTTTCGATTTAGATTTATAAGATAGAAAAGAAAATATTGAAATAACGCATTCAGAATTTATGAATTTTTCAACTAGTGAAATTATCATAATTTAGTAGTGGTTTGGGGCCATTCTTTTTGATTTATTGTTAATTTTAATACCAAAAAATAGAAAATAAAAATCAGCAAAAATATTGGATTACATATATGTTAACTCATAAAAAAAATCACTAGTTCGACATTTGGTTACAATAGAAACTAAATGTAATAGTGGCAGTTCTACAGTTTTATTGACAAAAAAATTTAAAAAAAGGAATAAGAGGGATAAAGAATGAAAAAAATAATTTTAAAAGTTATTATAAGTATAAGCATACCAAACAAAGAAATTTCATTAAAATATTTAAGGGTAATATTGTCATTTTAAATGATAAGGGAGGCATGTATAATTTTTAAAACCTCAAAGGAGCTAAATAAAATTGTTAAAAGCCTCAAGGAGGTTTCTGATATTATCCCTTGAATTAATTCATAAACATGCGAGATATGTTATTGTCATTTAGTATCACGGATGACGGATGCTCTTGATCAGATGTTCGTACGTGTTCGGTCTGTTAAGCTATGGGTTGACTTTGACTGCAAACCAAACCAAAATTGATCGGCTCATCCGCTTATTTGATAACTCTATTTGATGTTGAAAATTAATTCATTCAGAAAATTCAGCATGTTTGATAACAGAAATAACTTAATGTATTAAGCACTTCTTAATTTGTGTACAAACTTTTGAATGAAATAAACTTTTTAGTGAAATCTGAATTGACTACATGTAGTGTAACTCTCATAGATATAACTCAATTTTATATATGCTCTTGCACAAAATACACGTTTGTTCTTTTTCTATTAACACACACATAGGGCTGCAAACGAATCGAGCAGCTCGCGAGCCGCTCACGAGCAACTCGAGTCAAGCTCGAGTCGAGAGCTCGAACTCGAGCTCAGAATATTAAGCTCGTTAGGCTCGCGAGCTTGAGTATATATATACATATATTTTTTTTATTTTTTTTATTTAATAATAAAATTACGTATATTATATATATTTTTTATTTTTTATTTTCATAGTAAAATTACGTATATATCCTTAATATTTTATTATTTATTAAGAAAAAAATATTATTTTATTTATTTTTTTAAAATAAAATAATTATTTTTTATTTTTTTCGAGCTCGAACTCGAGCTCGGCTCGACTTGATTCGAGTCGAGCTCGAGCTTGAAAATTGCCGGCTCGTCGAGCTCGAGTTTGGTAAAATTTAGTCGAGACTCGGTTCGATTAGCTCAAAACTCGACTCGACTCGACTCGTTTGCAGCCCTACACACACACGTATACAAATATACACTCTCAATCTCACACACAAATATGCACATTTATACACCACATCTAAATTGTTTTATTATTTTCTCTCGCTCTCTCTCTCTCAAACACACACATACACATTTTTCCTTCTTTCTTTCTTTCTAAATATACAAATAAAGGTAATTTTTTAAAAGATAAAAATATAATATTTTTGCTATATTTCAATTCAACACTTTAATTCAATTAGTTATCAGACAGATATAATTTAACCAACTCAGCAACTTAATACTTTAGCACTTAATTTTTAGATTTCAAGATTCAACGTTGACCACAATCTCGTCAAACCAAGTCCTAAGCTTCTTTTTTTGACCTGAAATGTTAATCATGGGATATGTCTCCGTGTGTGTGTCTGTTTTTTAAATGGTCAACTTGTGACATTTTCAACGTATAAAAACATCATATGACGGAACTGTTTGTGTTCCCCTATGCTTTCACAGTGGGTACTCACGAAAGTGGACTCGGTTGGAACATTCGAAAATGATTAATATCTCTATTTCTATCTCCGCCTAATTTGGAGAATTTTCCTGGCTGCCATAGAGCTGCTCGAGGTTTCATTACCGATCTTTGGGTGTGCTTTACCTATTTTGGAACTATTCCACCAAAAAGCTTTGCTTTTTTTTTTTTTATATTCTTAGTTCGATTTTTCGAAATGGCCACACGTCAGTCGACTGTTGACTTCAACGCTGAATACAATTCTTTCTTTGATTTAAGGATTCTGTCAAAAAGAAGTTCTCTCGATTCTATATATTTCTGACGAACTTTGCCTACTTTTAATTGAACTAGTAATACTTCATATGCTTTGCACTTGATTATATTGACTCTCGAAATAAATTTTTTTCTGTCAAATTTTGATCATCAATAATGATCATAATATAATATTTGTATTATTTCATTTTGCTTTGGACAATTTTTTTTACAACACGTTATTTAAAAGTCAGAGATTAAAGATTTTTCAAACTTTTCTAAACTATGAGGTTCATTTATAACTTAAATTCTATCACACAAATATCAACATCATTATGTTTTGGCAAACAACGTTGATAAATAGCAGTAAAGTAAAGGCTCAATTTGTAAAATCAACTTCTAGAAGAGTTTTAGAGTAAATGAATTGACTCATACAATTTATGTTAATTAAAGACTTTAACGAATAATTGAAGAATAAAATAAAACTAAAACGCTAAAGGCTTTGCCATTAGTGATGAGTTTTTGAATGATAGATAAGGAATTCATAACTTTTATTACTTCTTTTTTGTTTTTGCTAAGTGAAAAAAATTGGACCAATGTAATTGGTTACAGTTCTTCACATAAATTTGGACTTGGTTGGCCCATACTGTCATGCCAAATAAAACTTAATTATTTTACATAAATATTATTTGTACCATCGTTATTTTTTATGTGCTGTGAGTTGGGGAAAATAAAATGCACAATTATCCAAGCAATCCATTAGCAGCAGCAGGCACGAAAATATATAAAGTCACGCCTGCCCCTCTTTTCATTTTCCCCATAAATCTTTGACAAGCAATAGGACGAAACAAAAAATTTGTAAGGTACGTGCCAACAGGCAATAGTGAATAGGCAACCACACAAACGTCTGAAATGAAGCGGGAGGCATTCCAAAGTTAAAAGCTTAAAAGTTAAAGAGGGACCAAGAGAGCAGAACGTAGCTAGTGTTTGTGAATAAAGAGAATGGTTTGTTAAAGTAGAGGAGAGGCTCATGCATCCATCCACATCCAAATGCCAACCACGCCAATGGGATATATATATATAAGCTGAATCTGAAAACAGCACAAGGATATCCAACTTTTGCACAGTGAAAGACTGCAATTAACTGTAAAATACATAGGAAAAAGTGAAAGCTTTCCTCCATGTCCTTTGTTTAGTAAAGTTGGTGTCTCCTTTCATTCAACCATCTCCACCTGTCGAAGAAACAAAACGTCAAAAGGAAGAATGGAAGAAGAACAAAGTAGAAAAAAATGAAAATAAAAAGCAAAAACCAAAAGAAAGACCAGATTTTTGCATGGATTGAGATGGATGGATAGATGATTGAGTTATTGGGTTTTGATGAGTTAATTACCAATGAAAATCCCATCTGGGGTGGATCTTGGACATCCTGTTACGGCCATAAGGATAATCTGTTTCAGCTCTTTTGGTGTTTTGGAAAGCACAGCAGCCAATGGAATAGATGCCTATGAGTAAAACAACCATGACAATGTTAAGTACAGAGAGCTTGTGCCAGTCTCTCCTCACATCTTCAAGCACTCCGGCCTTGCACGAATCGCACTGGTAACAAAGCATGGTCGGGGAGTTGTTCCATTGGTAGCAGTCCGGGTCCTGAGCCATCGTTGTTGCTGCATAATTGCATGAAGTTGGAGGCTTGCAGCAACCAGACTGCAATGTATATTTTTAAGCAGCATTATACATACGTTTTTAATTAGCAATATGCATCAAAGAGGAATATATACTAACAGAATTAAGTCTACTATGTACCCACCTACAATTATAATTTGTAGAACTTTAATTGGTGACTAAACCTTAACGTTTGGAATCAAATTGTACACTAGTCCATACAAGTTTTATGTGTAAGCTTTTCTGGACAAAACAAGTAAGAACAGATTACCCGAGTAGTCACTGAACTTTTTGAATAGTAGAGTTTTGGCCACTCAACTTATAAGAGCATGTATTTATCCATTAAATTATCAAAAGTGTAAATCTCGAGCCATCTCGCCTGTTTTCACTGTGAAGTCTGTTAAATCTAGTTATGTCTTGTGACTCATGCAGTCTTTAGATCTAGTCGATTTAATAATGGAAACAGACCGAATGTTCCAAAACTTACATCTCTGATAGTTTAATGGATAAATACATATTGTTAAAGTTGAGTAGCCAAAGCTTTGCTATTCAAAAAATTCAGTGGATCAGGTAATTTGCTCAACAAATAATAAATAACTGCAACTCGATTACCATTAAATTTAATTCGTACACCCTCACTATATTATGCATGTTCAATTTTAAAATAAAATTTGGTCAGGATATGACTAAGATATATACTGTAATATAGCGCATATAAAATTTTTGTCTTCAATCTTCGAAATATTTGTATTTTTCGAAAAATCTCGATTTGATTACTATCATACTGTGTCATAAGAAAGAAACCAAAAAAAAAAAAAAAGAAGGAGATATAGAAAGGCCTAATAGATTGGGATTTTTCGAGTGGTCTCATACAAGAAGTCTACTAACATTCCTCTAAATTTAGGCGGGACAAACTGAATGGATTCTCTTTCAAATTGGTGGTGAAAAGTGATGAATTGTAAACATTCGCAAACCAAACCACCACCAACATGAACACGTACAGTTGCTTCTTGACCACCATAAGGCCTGTCCATCCTCACCCCACCTGGCCCCCAAAAATAGCGAACAGAAATAGCACATGAAAAGGAGACTTGGCAACTCTGTACTATGACAAATTTAAGTGCCCTTTTTAGTTTTTACCTCCAGTATTTAGCGTGCCTTCAAGAATTATGTTGTACCTGAGTCCTCCCACCAATTGATTTCTAAACAATCAAAATCTTCTACTTATTTGGGGGAAAAAAATAAAAGGGGAAAAAAAAAAGAAAAGACAATAGATACCTGAATTGGAGTCAAGTCTTTGTTGAGATAATCATAAGGAGTCCACATAACAATGCTAGCACAAGTTTTAGAACTCAAAATACAATTCCGGATGGCCATCCAATAGTGAGGATCCTCAACTCTCTTCCTCAACCATGGAGAATAATCATTAAGGTGATACTCTCTATAAACCCTCCCCTCAACCGGATGCCCTCCACCTTGGCTCGTCACCACGAACCCGAAAACTGTCAGAGCCATCAAAGCTCCTATGAGAAACAGCATGACCAGCAAATACACCCACAGAGCCCATGCAACGTTGAAACAAGCCCCAATAAAACCAGCCAGCGATATTATCAGAATCACAAAGCCGATCACCAGAAGGGGTGTTTGAAGAAAGCTTTCACAGGTGGTGCTGCTCTTAGCCATCCATAAACCTGCACCGATGATCGGGATTGAGGCTAAAAGTGTGAAGAGGTTCAAGAAACCTATTACTGTATTGCTAAATCTGTACATTTCTTTCTAATTTTTACTACTGCTACTAGTTGTAGTATTTGATCGCTCAGTGAAGTGTACAACTGTTATGTGCGTATTGTAGGTGTTTTGTGGGTTCTTGTGTTGGGGGGGTGTCTTGTTCAGCTTTTGCTTTTGAGAGGGAGACAATGGTTGGGAACTAAAGAATTGTGAAAATGTGTATCAGCCAGCTTTGCTTCATTGCTTTTTGCTGCGGGTTGAGGAATAATAAGTTAATCAGAGAGCTTTATTTGCAACTGGTGACAATGACTATAATGCACTTCTTAGCTATTAAGGAAACTCTAGTTGGATTTCTCTAAAAAACCAGTACATGCTGCAAGCTTAGATTTTATATGCTTTACTGCACGCACTAAAGGCAGGTGCATACTGCATACTCTCTCTTTTTCTTTTTCTTTTTTAATTCTCTCATCCCTCTCCACCTTTTTCGTTCCCAACTGTTAAACACAGAATTTGAACACTGAAGAAGATCTTAAAAATCCTATCCTAAGGCAAGCATATACTTGCACCAGAAAAAAAGGCTAGTATATATTACACTGGTAAGATTTTCATGCAAGACCTGTTACTCAAAGAGCTTCCGTCTTGATTTTTTTTTAATGCTAATGATGAATGACGAGTTGATTTGTTTTGGCAGTTACTGGTTCATTTTGTCTTGAATCTTGGTTGGACTTCAATCAAAAAAAAAAAAAAAAAATCTTGATTGGACTTAGAAGCCATGTTTAGATGTAGTTATCAAACTCGACACAACGTTGTTTAATTTTGTTCAAGCGTTTTTTAGTGCACAACAATTTGCCGAGAAAATAGTAATCTCTTTTCTTGCAAACTTGGCTATTGAGACATAAGACACAGATGAAAAAGTTCAAGTTACTGTTTTCAGGCGGTGCTGGAGGGTTAAGGCATCAGCTGAATTATTCATAACTCGTGGGTAGAAGGCAAGCAAAGCATAAGGGACAATATAGTCAATGTATGTAAAGTGGCTTTATAGCTTTTAGGCATGGATATCAATTTTTTGCTTGTTCTTAAAGCATGATGATCAGAATGGAATTAGGACTGTGGAATATTTTGATTGTTTCTTTCTTATCTTCTCATCTTGGGCTCCTTCTTCTATTCCTTTTTTTTTTTTTTTTTAATAATTGATTTCCCAGTTTGATTCGCTTTTAGATTCCACAAATACATTTATTGCTAAAAGTTATCAATAATTCGTGATCCGTTATCTTACAAAGTTGTCGACCCTTTAATCCTTTATAGCCACCAATTTTTTTTAAGTTTTTTAAAACATGGTGCTGCCCAGAGAATCCTTTAAAGCCACTACACTATGGTTCCAGAGAAGGGAGAAAAATTAAGTAGTATATAAATAGAGAAGTGGTTGAACCACAGGAAAAGCCCTTTAAGGATAAATAATATTTATTTCAATCGTCCCTCAACTTCTAATCAAGATCTTAATTGATCCCTCACTCTAAAAAGTGTTTATTAATTAAGTCCTAAAGTTTCAAAATTGGCTTTAATCTCAGGCATCTATCTCTGAAATACTCAATCCTCTCTTAATCATTTAGTTGAATTTAATTTCGTGATAAACTATAATAAGGATGGCGGATAAAAGGATTGGCAATACAATTTTTGCCGGTGGATTGTAATTGAGGTAGCTATTTTCACTAGTTAAACCTTTGCGAGTAAATCAATTTTTACAACTAAATAAGGATCAATACAAATAGAGTACAGCTAATTGACATTAAAAATAACCCACACAAAAGGATGGAAATAACAAATTACATATGATGGGACAAATATTAACCAGTTTCATGACACCCCATTTCAGCAGCCAAAGCACCTTTAAGAGTGACTCTTGACCAATTCATTAATCCTGCAAAGTCTTTTTTTTTTTTTTTTTTTTTTTTTTACCCTTACAGAAAACAAAAAGCTCTAATGCGCTTATTTCTTGAAATAAAATAAAAATAAAGAATGGCAGCCAACAATCAAATCATTACCCAAGTATGAACAGTGAAACAATCCCATATGTATAGAGCTCTGAAATTGCTGGGGAACTTGCTTCCTAATCCTTTTGGGTACTCAAAAAAGTTTACTTGGTGATGAAGGCAGATTTTTGTTTTTCAAGAAATGGTGAAAAAGAGTCAAAGCAAGCCTAGGGCGGCCCAATGGAACTTCATGCCCAGCTCCTCTCACCGTCACATATGTCAAACCTTCATATACTTGGCTCCAACCACCAACCTATATAGGCAGATAATTTGCGTAAAATATCCAAAGGAGGAATTCATGACAAATATATAGCTCAATCAAAATGAAACATAATTTCAAGACTAAGTGGTTCTATACGCACTTATATAATGTCACTAACCTTTCGCTTGTCATACCAAGCATACCAATCAGTAATGTTCTTGAGGTTTAGAGCTTTCAAGGAATAGCGGGTAGCTGTGAGCGGCAAAACTGCATCTGTGTCTCCGCTGTTTAATCAATTTCCAGATTCACTAACCATCAAATTTTTGTGGGTTTTTTTTTTTTTGGGTTCACTATAAAATAATCGTAAGTCAAAAACTTTTGGATCCATTTTAAGGTAGGATTAACCAAGTCAATCGAAGGAAGAAGATCAAACATGCAGTCTAATTAATTTACTTACCTAAAGACCCATAGTCGGTGGCCTGCTGCTATAAGTTCTTTGAAAATGGGGAGCATAGATTTCGGGGAATCAGTCCAGCTGCTCCTTATAACTTCACTGCAATGCAAGAGGCTGAGACGTCACATTGGTCTCTACCAGTTCTTTATTTATTTATTTATTTTTGCGAAGTTTGATGTGTTTTGAGGTAAAACAGGTTATTTATGCGACAGCTTAAGCTTTTCAACATTTATTTTTTGTTTCATTTTTTATTTTCTCAATTATATTTTATCCATTTCTAGACCTCTCAGTTCTCTTTAGGTTAATTGTAGTCCAAACCTGCAAGTCATCCAAGGATGAGGAAGTTGAGTAATGTTGGCATGCAGAGCCTTTTGTACATCCGGATTATTCATGTACACTTTCGTATACTTCACGATGCACTGATCATTCCCTCTGAATTTCCAGGGCTGTATATTCAACAGATGAGGTCCACTTCAGAGCATGTTCAATGTCAAGATCAACAAAATGCGAATAGATACGAATACAAAAGAGATTGTTCAAAGGCATCTAAAGAGATTGTTAGAATATGTTGTAGACTTTCCCAGGATAAAATTAATGAGTGGTCTGGTCTTAGGTGAGGATGCCAAAGACTCACCAGGGGCATATTTAAGTTATTGATGGGGGTTCCGAGGTCGTTGCAAGGATTATCATAAATGGCATAGGGATTGATGTCTCCAAACTCCGAATAAGCACTTTCAAGGGCTTGGAAACACTGGATCCTTGGGAACAAAAACGAGTCATATGGGCAGGATTTGTTTAGTGCCTCATAAGTTGAATCCGAGATCAATCCATGATTCCACCAGAACTCAAATGTTCCTATGTTGTCATAGTAATCATCAATCAGCGGATTCCCTAGCTGCAAAATTTTTGAGTGGAATAAAGATTAAAACTAACTTCAGTTACATAAATGTTATAAGGGATTTTTTTTTTCCCAAATTGTGTTAAATCCTACCAGAAATCCTCTAAAGTTTATGATGGGATTCTTGAGACCCTTGTTGTGTCGGACTATGACCTGAGATAGCTCAGGAATGTAGTGACCTGAAAACCCAGGCAGTTGATCAGATGAAAGGCGTTAAGAAGTGGATCGACTTAATTATGAAGAGGGAAGTCAAAGGCTAGATCAGCAAGGGGGAAGGGGTGATGGAGTATCAAACCTGCATAACTTTCTCCAGCAATGTAAAATGGCCTGTTTTTATATTGAGGGAACCTTTCAAACCATCTTTTCAGAAAGTTATAAGCATCTTTAGCTGCAATTTTAAACCACTATGTCAGTGACCAAGAAAAAAAAGAAACCAATGCCGTACGATTGACCAAACAACCCATGCCCACACACCTGTTCTTTTATCTCCAGTCACCATATCAAATGAAGTATTCGAATAAGAGAATCCAACACCAGCAGGAGAATCCAGGAATAGTAAGTTGGCCACTGCATCAAATGTAAATTTTAGGCATGCTTTCGTTGTTTGCCATATCTCCATTATTCTGTGTCTGATTCCTTCTACTACTGTTTGATTAATGACTCATGACAAACGCACCAGAAATAACTAAGTTCTGCCCAACTAATCTAAACCTTACTACAAGGGACAAAGCAAGAGAAAAAATTAAATTAGAATAACGCAAGAGTTCAAACTGACAAGTGCTCTAGATATTACAGTCAGTTGATGTACATACCATGATGTCAGCTGTGGAAGCACTTTTAACTTTGTGTTTTGGTATGATAAATATGTGATGCACTTATGAATGTAATCATATCCATTGACCGTTACCTTTGTTCCAAGCATATGGACTCAGACCGAGTGTCTTGCCATCAGGACTGACCCTAAAAGGGCCAACCTCCTCCGATGCGCCATAAGCAATGGATGAGCAGCCAGGTCCACCATTGAGCCACAAAACAAGTGGCTTTGTCTCAGGCTTCTCACTAGCTGGAGATTCAATCAACCAGTAGAATAAAGCCCTGCCAGCAATCTTATCAACTGTTACATAGCCTGAGTATTGAGAGAAAGTAATGTTTGCCGCTTGACCAGGCAACCTGATGATCCTATCACTCTCTTGGTGCCTGCCTTGTTTTGCATTGGCGACAAACATTGATGAAGCCAAATGCAGGGTACCAAAGCACAAAACATACAGAACGAGGGAGCCATTTGATGAGCTCTTACTCATTTTCGTTGAATACTTCCAAGCCATCAGGCTTAGCTTTTCTCGAGTGTTTGTGGAGTTTGGAGTTTCATATCTGAAGGGTAATATGGTGATCATTCATTGCTATTGAAGAGTGAAAACTAAGAAACATTAACAAATAACGACGAGTCAATAAGGGACTAGGATGCCTTGCCTGGTGTGAATTTGAGCTGTATACCAACTGGTTTTGCATTGATTAATCATGTTGCATGTTAGCCTGGCGTGTTCAGCAAAAAAACTTCACTAATCAAGTCATTAATTACTTCATTGTAGCTTTTGGGCGGCAAACGTGCGAGGTTTTAGCATATTTTGTGCACTCGTTTGTTCTAGCTATGGACGTGTTTACTATGGGAAATTAAGTAAGAGAAGAATCAAAAGTCAATATGCGGATCCGCTTGAAATCTTTTACCGTGTTTCATAGAACACTTGTTTTTGTGGCTTGCCTGAAATATACTAACTCATTCTAGCAGCAAATATATGAAATGAAATGGGGGATTTCATCTACGTCCTTTGACCTCAACAACTTAGCAACTAAACGAGAAATGCATCTTATTTGTCAACAATTATTTTCTTTTTTCATCTCTTGTGCTAATTTGGCTTCGAGGTTCAAAATTCAAGTTTACTGTAAAAGTTATGATCTGAACGACTAAATTGGACATCATCGATTCACCTGTAAATAGACGCATATAATTTTGCTCATAGGAGTTTTTTTTTTTTTCTTTTTTTTCTTTTTGCTTGGAGACTAACACCTATTGTGCCTTCATTGGAAACAGAACTAGCCCTGTATTCCAATAAATGTGTCAAGATTTCTTTTTCCCGTGTTTCAGTTGGCAGTTGGCTTCTAACATAAACTTCGGCTTCCACTGTGGACCTCTATGGAGATTTGCACATTTTAAGGTGAAATTGAGCTGTACTGTGTCAAGATCCGCAAGCTTCTTCGACATTTGAGATATATATTTTTGCAGTTTTTGACTCTTTGATGGCATTGATGGCGCCATCAATACTCCCTCAAGGACCACCTGCTTAGCCGTTTGACACGAGTGACCCTAACAGGAGTGAAAACGTTAAAGGGTACTCCTTTCTGCTTCTGGAGTAGTGGTGCTTGGACCAGACCCTAATAGGTATCTGGTCCAAGCCGTTGAAACTCCTCTTGAAAGTAAATAAAACAAAAGGCAAATGCTTATGTTGGTAAATGAATCTCATTTCATACTCCAACATGGTTCAAAGCCGCGGTTGCAGTCGTGATCCGAATAGCTTCACATCGGTCTTGGCATATCGGTTGTAGTCTTGACGAGACGCAAATTTTTGAAACATTTAATATTCTAAAAATAATAAAAAATTATGATAAACAAAAATAATAAAAAATTAGCAAAAATAATAAAAAATCGAATTAACTCAAGATGATTCAGGACGATTCAGCCATTTCTATTCGTTTCGAAAACGTGTCGATCGAGTTCTTGGCGATCTATTATCGCAGAGTCGTCTCTTCTATTATCGCAGAGTCGTCTCATCCCAGTATCCCCGATCCGATGACGACTCGACCGAGTCTTTGAACCATGTACTCCAACGCTAGAATAAACTTCAACGTGGTCTGCAAAAACCCGTTTAACAAATACATTTGCGTTTATTTTGTTGGACATCCCAGTTGAATCTATTATCAGGGGGAACAAATCACGGCCAAACTTACAAATTCAGTAGATTGTGATTCTACTGAGACGGTCAGATACATTCTCAAAGCCGAGATTAACAAGGAAATAGAATTCATGGAACATGAGTGGTATAGATAAAGGTCCACTATGCAAGTTGCAGTTTAGTTTTTCCTCGTTTCGATGAAACGAGTAAACTGGGCGATTTAATACCTATAGTCAATAAGCACTTTGCAAAGATATCTTCGCATCATTCCAGCTTCATACAGAATTCCAATTACAATATCTGCATTTCCAACCAATCACAGCTCTAAGCTCCAAAAACTATATCCATCTCACAATAGGTAATTGCTGTAGTTACAAAACAACTGCGCTCTCAGCATGGCATCTAAATGATCTATAAGGCTCGCATAAGTTCAACTTTGTGGCACTTGGTGAAAACCTGCAATTTCGGCCTTTAAATTTGTTAATGCTAGCCTACTAGCATTTTCTCAAGGTTGGATTCCAGCTGATCAGAGAGCCACCTAAACTTTTGCCTGGGAATAGTGGAGCTTATCTAATATGAAATGATTCTCACTCGGTCATCTTCACTTATCCGAACTTCATGAACTCGTGAAATGATCAGAACCTTTGATCTGCAAGTGAAGATACCAAATTCAGCATTCTTGACCAACAACTTTTGAAGGAACATTTTATCCAAAACATGTTAAAGAAAGAAAGAACAAGATAAATATGTGTGCATGTGTCTGTCTAGTTTTGTGAGAGAGAGAGAGAGAGTTACCTTCCAAACAAAATTTTCGAGCTTACAAATGCTTTGCTCGCCAATCGACTGTTAAATTCTCATCACTGTCATCATCACTTGATGACTCCTCGTTGATAGATTTCTTGCCCAAATCTTGAATACCATTACCATCCACAGAAGACCTAGCAGCTTTAAGCTCCATTTTCTTCCTCCTCAACATCTCCACTCTCTCTCTATAGGTCCTGAAAACACGGAAATACAATATCCAGGATTATTCCAAAATACAATGATAGAGTAGGAATTTGAATGAAAACATAAAAACTTTCTGGAGTCCAGTATATGTAAGTTCACTTCGAAACAATTTAAATTCTCAAGAATTATATATTTAAACTGGTCACCAGACTACATCAAGATGAAGCATAAGATGTTTTGAACTGGTCTATTCCTTTCTAGCTAATAAAAGCTTACCTTTGCTCCACAGTTTCAGCCTCTTCTATCATTTCAGCGGCATCAATCTGCAGATCAAAAAGAGAATGATAAGCTTATGGCAGGCATGCAAGGCAGCAAATGTACATGAATGATAGAATTCATCATTTAATTGTAAACTGAAAGCTAGATGACCTCTTCTTCTTCCAAACGATTATCGATTTCTTGCAAGTCTTCCTGAATCAACTTTTCAAATTCCTTGTACTCATCCCTGTCCAGAATTTGTCCATCAAGTCAATATCATTGAAACAGAGATAAAAGAGAGGGTTTGGAGGAAAAAGAATCTCAACAACGGTAAATTAAGTCGGTGCATGACCAAAACCAAAAGCCACCTACCTTGTAATAAACCCAAAGGCACCAGGACGTTCTCATTATTAGAGTAAATTAGCCAATAACCAGAACAAAAATAAAACATCAAATATAATTCTCAAGTTTCTCCAAAATGTTGCATGACTTTCAAGCCCCAACTGGGCTTATCTGGTAATTGGGTTTATGCAGTTTTACTGCAGAATAAAAATGGATCAATTTCTGCCCATACAAGAAACCATAATTTACACCCATACTAATCAGCCAATAAACATGGCCAGGAAACCCAACAAACCAATCAGCACATCACAGAACAATTCGAAGATGGAAAGTGGCAGTTGGTTTTCAATAAACATGGCCAGGAAAAGCTTTAAACAGCAACCATACTAGTTTTCTAATTTCCATAATCACCAGGCAAGCAAATCCATATTTAGTCATCAAGATTAAATACGACCAGCAAAATGGTAAAAGGACACAGTTTCTCAAGATGAAAGGACAAAAAATGAGCTACGTCTAAATGCCATGACACTCAAAAACCTAAACTTCAATTCATAATTCTACTTAATTCATCTAAATGCAAACAAGAAAGCTAACATGACAAACATAAAAAATTGCAAAATTTAGTAAACCACCTTTCACACTAGCGAAAGAAAAATGGCACCTAGCATGTCTAAAAAGTATTCTTCCTTCAGCAGCTAATAAATATTTTCACTACCTAACTTTTAGAAAGAAACATAACGTCCAAAAATGGGGCTCATGATGACATAAGATACCAGGAGAGCAGGGAAAACATCACACCACTTAAATGAATACTCAAATGCCTCTCTTTTCTAGTGAATTACACGATAACTATTTCACCGTGAACTAACTTTAAAAACAAAGTTATATAAGGACCAAGACACATAAGTAAACAACAATACTTACTTGACGTCCAGTTTAACAGGTGTAATGCCACGTGCACGAAGGTCTGCATCTTTGTCATCAAAAAAACCCTCAGGAAGAGCTCCTTTGACTTGCTTAGATTCAGGGACAGCAGTCTTTTTGGATGTCAGGCCTTTTTCTTTGGAAAACTGAATGTCAACACGTGTATCAGCAATTCTATTCTTAGTAAAGTCATCCAATTTACTGTTTGAGGCAAAGGGATCCACCGCTTGAGTTTCTGCAACCACTGGAGCATTTCAACCTAAGTCAGAATCTGCCATCTTAGCAGACACCACTCATTAATGGCATCAACAATATGAATTAGAAAACTCATGAAAATGTCCAGTAAACTACCCCCTGCATTGTCACTATATATGCACTAAGTAGAAGTTATAAAATTTTATCCAAAAGGTTTGTCGTGCAGATAAATTGCATCCTCATCTAGTTCTTTGTGATTTCCGAGAGACATGGTATAACAAAGTGTTCCTTTCTGAGCTTCTTCTGTGCCTATTGTGAGAGATTATATGAATAGGAGAATTCAAGAGAATCGGATCACACCTTGCATAGAAAAGACACTGAAGTTTTTTGCGGCAAAATGGCATCAATTTGAAAGTAAATTTTCAATTACACTTGCAAATGAGGTACTCTATTGCATACAATTTGCACTTGCACCTCCAATGCACAGAAAAAATCACAAAAGCACATGGTCTTTCAAAATTCAATCCATTTTAAGGCACCCAGAATCATGTTATAGATACCAAAATCATCATGTCCATGAATGTAGAACCCAATTTACCTGTCCTCCAAGACAAATTTCTCAATAACACCACAAAGAAGAAGAAACAACAAATGCCCTCCATCTAGAGGCACAAAATGTTAAGAAGAAAATTCAATCCAACTAGTTTTCCCCTTTTGAGTGAGAAAAGAGAGATCTACATTAATGATAAGCATTAAAAGAAAATGGACAAATCCAAATAGATGAGGAAATCCCATTGAAAAAGTTTACCAGGAGTTCAAGCCAAAAAAAGACAGCACCGACCCAAAGCTTAAAGTTAATCAGTTGCACAGTTGAATGCATTCAAAAGTATTACATTATAATTGCATGAGAGTACACATATGTCTTATTAGAAGTTTTAGGGAAAAAATGGCACCTTGCCTCATGCACTCCTTTTCATTGAAACTTCTACATTGAAAAGCTAAACTTGGAGGCAACTTCATCTAACAAAAATCATAAAGATTTGATATGGAAAGAATTTTATGAAAATTAAACTCCTTTCTCCAACATCAGAACCTTACCCTTCTTTTGCCTCTTTCCCTCATGATTGTCAAAAAAATCAGAAGGAAGCACAGAGGATGGTCGAGGTTTAGGTAATCCACTGGAAGGTTCAGGCTTATGATTATGTAAATCATCCCGCTGTTCAGTTTTTGGCCTCGCCATATCCTTAGAAGGATCAGGCTTTGCACCATTAGCTCGATTTACTGCAGCAGCACTAGCCTTGAGATTGTTAATTGCCTGAATCAGACACATCAATATAATACACAAGCTATGGTAAGTGCGGACGCCATTAACTTGATTATGCGTAACAAAGAGAAAATAAAAAGTAAACGGATTCACAAGAACAGAGCAACAGGTGTGAAAACCAAAGCACCCATAAAAGCAGATCTCAAGGCTACTATAACTATAATCTTTAATGTAATTATTAACAAGCCATTCTGGGATTTGTAATCAGAAAACCTACTGTTGGAAATGGTGTAAGTACACAAAACTAACATCCCCAAGTATTTGGGATTGATGAAATGATCAGTAATATATGACAACTGCAAAAGACTGGTTCTTGGTTGAATGTCAAATTTTGTAACTAAAGCATACAACTCAAAGTAGAAGAAAAGACACCACACTACCAGATTAAGTTCCTGAGGAAGCATTTTATGTTAGAATGAATAGAAAACTATGTTCCTTTACAATGGTGTGACTATGAGATGGTACCAAGTAAATGGTGTGGACTTCCAAAGCATGCCAGGTACATAAAGACAAATTGTACACTGTTTACTAGCATCCAAGTTCATGGCTAACAGTGACTCTTACTTCATGATGTTTACGAGAAGCTTGATGAGCAGGCCAAAGAGACTCAGATTTCAAGACAACATCACAAACTTTACATACTGGTTGATCATGTTCATTGTACCTGCAAAAGAGAACCAATTAGACCAAAATTGAAGTTAGAGAGTTCATTAACCATTATTTGCTTCAAGTGTCTCATTCTTCACTAAATGAGTAGAGATCCCAAATTCTCAATTACACCCTCCCCGTTTTCCTCACACCTAGCCCAATAAACCACGAATTCACTATACTCAGTCAATCATTGTTATGAGATTAGCTCAAACTAAAAGGCTTTCAAAGAACTCCATACATTATTCCCTGCTATTTTTCTTTCATCATTTTACATCTAGTCTACCATATTTAGCAACTTTTAAGTGTTAGTTATCACATTCAAAGCAAAGATTTTGACGTCAGTTAATCAAAATCTCAGTTCTAAGGGCATTAAAGATTAGAATTACCTAACAAGGGGAGAATCAATACGCTTCTCTTTCTTCTGCGCATTTAATTTCGCCCTATACAGCGCTTTCTTCTTTGCTTGTGCATCCATTGCAACACCAATCTGCAAATAAGTTGCATATATTAACCTATAAAATCAAAACCCTTCCGACACTCTATTGCGCAGAGGTAGCTCAACAAATTAAGATGACTACAAAATCACTTCTACGTAAAGGAAGAAACAATTGAGTTTATCCAACAGATAGAAGAGCAAAAAGCTTATAATTAAACCCTAGATTTATGTATGATAAATATATGAAAGTTTGTGATTGCTGGTGCCCTAATTGTTTGAAACAATGAAGGAATATTAATTGGTTCAAAGTTGAAACAAATTACCCGAAATTGGCAGTTTTAAGACAAGGTGCCTCAATTGATTGGCTTGTCTTTCTTTGTTCTTCGATCAATTATCAGAACCTATTCATCCACTTCCTATTGAATTGAGCTACCTTACAGTTACAGCCGTTGTTTCAAATGGGTAAGCTTTATAAAGGTTGAAGAACTACTTTTGGGTTTCCGCCTTTAGTACGAGGCTTTTCAAAGCGTGAAATATGGGTTGAGTGTACGCACGCCTTTAATGGGTGAGGTTTTTCTTTCTTTTTTTTTTCTTTTTTTTTTTTAAACTGGTGAGGTTTATGGATGCGTTTGGTCACAGCTAGGGATGTAATCGAGATCGAATATCGTGATACTCAAACTCGATTCGACACTAGGAAGGCACTACTCGATCTCAAACTCGAATTCAAGCAAGCAGCAGAAACGGTGCTCGAAGTCGAGTTTGAATAATTGTTTGAATATTCCAGATCGACTCGATTATGCACGATTTTCTCATGAGTATGATCGAACACGAGTCAAGTACTCAAGCTCGAGATCCTTATCCTATTCCAAAAATACTCAATTTTTTTTACCTATCAATTTATTTTTTTGCATGTGAAATGATTATATGACCTATAAATATTTTAAAGTTATAACCAATATTCTAGTAATTTATGCAACTACCGAGACTAAAAGAGTAAAAATGTAATAATTAAATATATAATTTTAATTAATTACTTGATGCTCGATAAGGCTCAACGAGCTTTCAAGCCTAAAAAAATAATACTCATATCGAAGTACACAATCGAATCACTCGAACTCGACTTGCACTTGGTCAAAGTTGAGTGCGAGTTGAGTTCTTGGTCGAGTTACTCACGAGTTGCTCGCGAGTAGTTCGGTTCAATTACATCCCTAATCACAAACTCACAAGGTTAATAAATTCTTTTTGGATTTTCTTTTCTATTATTCTATCAATATGTTTTGCTAAATTAGTTTTTTTTCTTTTTTTACCCATCCACCGCTCCCACACCCTTCTTGCCCATTTGAACCATGAATCGAATAGTGAAGAGGTCTATAAAAGTCCTCCCCTGACTATTGAACCAACCCCAGTAGATAAGATTGAAAGATGAATCAAAATACTTGATACTCGATTTGATTTTGGCTTAATAAGAGTTTTTTCAACTTTGGTTTAGCAACTAGTCAAGGTTCAACTTTGGTTCAACAACCATTCAAGGTAAGATTGAACAATGTTTGATAACATTCGAATTCAATAAAAAGTTTGTTCAAATTCAATTCAACAAATAAACAAGTCAAATTTGAACAAAATTTCAAACTCGTTAAAATAAACAAACAAGTTTAAACATTAAGGTATTCGATTTAATTATGTTCGTTTATACCACTACCAGTGAGTAAATCCCTAGAATGCTATATATATTATTTTCATAAAAAGTTTTTCAATATGACCTTCAGTCCAAACACAACAATCGTTTTTTCCTCTTGAACTAACCAGGATCAAAGACAAATTTTAAGAGTAAAAACAATGCATTATAATTAACAAATTAGTGGAATATATAGTATTAACGTCAATGAAATATAACGAACCAAGCAAATTAGTGGGATTACGAGTGCTTAGGGACACGTTTATTTGCCATAAGCATGAACCACGACACGTATAGCTTTTGGTTTAAAGTGTTAGTAATTACTAACACGTCATGCGTCATCCACATGAAAAATTCTAGCACTTCTTTATCGTACAATGTCGTACACAAAGCAACTGTACAAAGAGCAGTGCCTTTTTTTACCCCGCGTGGCACATCAGTCAACACAACTAAATTTGGAATGCGATGGTTCTCTTTTGATTATCCTCTCCGATCACAATAGGGTGCAGTGCAGTTTAATTATTATTCTCAAAATGCACCGACTACAATACCAAGTACACCACCAGGCAAACTACAGTCAAATCATATTTTTGTCAAATGCAGCCAAACTGGCGGTGACAATTCTATCTGTGAGTTGCAGCAAGGTAGAATGTACAATGGAAACTGCTACACTTGAAACAGAGTAGTAAATATTGAAATCAAGAGAAAACTGTTTACAGTTGAGAGTACTAATTGTTCATCTTGCAGTACATGATAAGAGTATTTCTTTCATTTCATCTATACAACATATGACTTAAAAATGGGGGACACATAATTAATGTTTATTTGTATGAATTTTTGAATTTCCTCCAGAATATGATGAGCAAAAGAATTACTCTCTTCTGGACTGAAGGCAAGAATAGAGAGTTTCAAGAAATTCTCTCTCATTCCTTTGCCTTTCTCTATGCCTAATACATCAAGATTTCAACAAGCTCTCATCTGTGCCTTGTGTAGCGAAGTAGCCAACCAGTCAAGAGCTGGGCATCGGCTCGTTTTCCAAGAATGATCTGAAAAGAATATAAGCTAGCCGAGGGCGATGAAGTGGCACCTCATGTCCTGCTCCAGTCACTGTGACAAAGATCAACCCTTTGTACACTTGACTCCATCCACCAACCTATTATGAGAAAAGGATATTATTTTGGGCATAACTCGAGACGATTCTTCTTAAACTTGTAACTTAGAAGTTTGTCTCGCTTTGGGAGTTAATCTTTCATTACATTTACGATTGTAATCTGAGTCAAGTACCATATATTCTTTCATCTGGAGGGACGGAGGAGAGGAAACTAGGGCACTGTGTAAAGCAAACTTAATTCAACTTCATGATATGGCTGCAGTTTTCCAGGAATTGTTCAGAGCAACAGGCAAACTACAGTCAAGCATTGCCAGAAAGATGGAAAGCTAATCACAACCAGTTGCAGTGTGTCTAAGATAGTTTTCACTTGTATAACTCACCCTTTTGTTGTCATACCACGGATACCAATTAGTAATAGTTGGAAGCTTCAGAGCATCGATTGAGTATCGAGTTGCAGTTATCGGAACTATTGAATCAGTATCCCCACTGGAAAGATAGTGAATACAAGGCTCTCTCAGATACAAATTATAAAATGATCCACCAAAAATAAGAAAGATCAGAATTTTGATAATGACATGGCAAGAATTATGATAAGCAAAAAACAAAATGACATAGTAGCAATGATGCACAGTTAGGCACGCAGATCTACACCTAACATGCAGCTAACTACCACTAATTCTTTCCAAACAGGACTAGTTGTGTCTCCTGAGTGCAAATAATTGAAGTGAAATTCCTTCTACTGTCTTGGAATCAAAAATTTCAGTTCGCTGAAGTAACAAAGAGCTACACGATGAGCAGAAAAATGCAACAGAAGGAAGGGAATCAACTAGGTCAAACCTGAATACCCATATCTTGAGACCAGCTGCCATTAGTTCTTGATAAATTGGAAGCACCGATAGAGGAGCATCTGCCCAGTAGATACCAACCGTATCACTGCAAAGTAATAATTCTTCCTATCAACACAAACATCAATGGTACTATTATCAAGAAGATTTGTTAATTTTGTCCACTCACCTGCATGTTTTCCATGGGTAAGGGATCCCAGTTGTGTTGGCGTGGAATGCCTCTTGAACTTCTGGGAGATTGAAGTAAACTGTGGAATGCCTTTCCGTGCACGGGTCGTATGCTCTGGGCATCCAGGGCTAGGTAAAAAGAGCAGAAGAGTAAGTTGTTTAAAAGAACAACAGATTACAAACTTTTAAGCGGGCAAGCAACTTCTGCACTGCTAAAATTCTATATTCAGAGCTAGTATGTGATACTGCAAAACAAATCCTAATAGGGCACAACTATCTTACTATCTGAGGCAAGGTTGCGTCCCTTCCATATTCAATTTGTCCAACATCTTTGACCAAAAAAGTGAGGGTAGGAATTCCTATTTCTACTTGGTTGATATCAGATAATTATCAGGAAGTACAGCAGATGATAGATGTTTGAAAAGATGGGCTAATAGATACATGGCAAGATCTTATATAAGAGAGGACAAAATTGATAATTTGATATCTGCGGTGCAATGGTTTGAGATGAAGAGAGACCACTTATAGAAACTAGAATAACTGCGCAAATGTTTTGGCTATTTAAGGTTTGTCCAGTCATATCCTAACACAGGCCACAAGACAAAGTACAAACAGGTGATTGTCGTTTCCAGGTTGGAATGATGTTAGAAAACTGCTGCTAAGTATTGACGCCAACAAAAGAGAATAGTCCAGTATGCGACCGCTGACCAAAGATGTGTCCAAAAACAATTACTCACCAAGTAGGCACAAAGGATTCCATTATGTTCATTCAAATCAATGCTATATTGATGCAACAGGCAGATTCAAGCCATGACTAAATTCCCATCTAATACCTATCCATCGCGCCATCTGAAGTCCACATTTTGTCTGAAATTTAAAAGACTTTCAGCCTCAAACTGCATAGCGATGTGAAGCATAAATAGATGATAGGCAACCAAGAGGATATGAAAAATTTATCCCCAGATTGGCATATTTTCAATTCCTACAGCTCTTTTTATTATTATTTGCATTATGTTTACAAACACTAAATCTTAACAACTTGCTTCGACGAATTTCACAGCAAAGGAAAGCTAGTGTAGACTAAATTTTAACAGGAACAAAGTAAATATTAGAAGAATCAAGATAGAAACTCACAAAGTGAACCCTAAATCTCCGTCGCAGGGATGAACTTGCATTGCAAGGAGGAGTATATATGCTATAAGGGTCAATGTTCCCCTGCTCCTTTTCAGCCAGAAGAAGAGACTTAACACAGTCATCTGACGGATGTGTAGAAGATCCCGTATCACACGTTTCACGAAGAACCTTGTATGTGGAATCCGAAATTAAACCGTGCGTCCACCAGTACTCAAATGTTCCAATGTAATCATGGTAGTCATCAGTAACAGCATTGCCCACCTACGTGAACAGTTTCAACATAAAGCGAATGAGTAGAAAGTCAAAAGAGAAATCAGAATTGAAGACCAGTAACCAAAAGCATGCGAACATAATTTTAATTTTCAGTAATACCATGAAGCCCTTGAAATTAATAACTGGATTCTCAATTCCTTTGTTTCTTTCATAGATAATCTGAGACAGCTGTGGAACATAATGTCCTGCATAAATAAATGGAAATTTGCTTTAGTAATTTTCTCAAACTGAAAATTTAATGGTGTCTGCAAATCATAAGGAAATCTTAGACCTGCATAACTTTCTCCAGCAATGTAAAATTCCCTATGCTTGTATTGAGGAAACCTTTCAAACCACTGAACTAGAAAGGTATATGCATCTTCGGCTACAAAATTTAATATACAAGATTAAAAACAGTCAAAAGTGTACAAGTTTAAGCCAAATGGGACAAAATGCAAACTTGTACTGTCAAAATTCTGCGCAGAAGATTAATCAATAAGTAAAACACAGTAATCCAAATCAAATTCACGAGCTTTGGCTGGTCTCACCTGTTCTCTGGTCACCTGCGGTGTACAAATCGGATGATGTGTTTGAATATGAAAATCCGACACCAGCTGGTGATTCAACAAAAAGCAAATTCGCCACTGCCCAAAAAGAAAGTCACAATCTTGAAAACAAGAAATCAATATGTTTGTAACTAACTGCAGGAAACCAAAACAAATGCAGCTTACATTTGTTCCAAGAATAAGGGTTGGAAAAAAGAGTCTTTCCATCAGGCTTAACGCGAAAAGGACCAATCTCTTCGGCAGCTCCATAAGCTACAGAGGAACAGCCTGGCCCTCCATTCAGCCACAGAAGTAGCGGCCTCGACTCAGGTGCTCTGCTTGCTGGCGACTCGATGAACCAGTAAAACAGAGCCCTCCCTGCTTTCTTATTTACAGTAACATAACCTGAATACTGATCGAAATCTACATTTGCAGGCTGCCCAGGTAAAGTTTTAATCCTATCTCTTTCTTGATCTTGGTTAATCCGAGAATAACAAGTTCCAAAAAGAAGAAATAATGGTAAAACTACCACAAAGAATAATGTGAGGTAATGGCGTCCCATGAGGCAATCTATAAAAAAAGCTACTAAAAAATAACTCCAACCCAGAAACACAAATCCCAAAAGAATTCTGGGTTTCCAAGGAATTCTCTTGGGGATGTAGAATTCATGTGTTTTGCATTGAACCAGTGAAAGTAGTTGGGACCCTTTATAACGGTGACGATAATGAACTATTAAAGATCCTGTGAATAAGCAGTAGAATATTAAAAGGCAGAACTAGACAATTTTGATGAACATGAATTTCCGAGTAAATTACTCATCAGGTTTTCAAGATAGTGCAACATAATATAAGCCCCAAGACAAGCCCAACTAGTAAGACAAGCGCACGAGAATATTCAGTAGAATGAAAATGACCCAACCAAGTCAGCAAAAGTAAACCACTCAACCACGGACTAAAATACCGCTACAAATTTTCTAACCCTGAGTGTGACTCGTCTAAAGATTCCGATCCAACTAGAGAGATTCAACTTTCAAGAAGCGGAGGATTTTAATAAGTGCTGAACTTTCATTCACGTTTTTGCAAAATTATTACACGCGCTTTTTCAGATCTTCCGAGCCAAATGATCAATTGGGACAGGCTATCATTGGACGTGTCTGAACCAACCATTGACAGTCTTTAATGAGTGTTGGCATGCCTCACTGGCAATGATTCAGCACAGCCCCTCACGCCGTAAGAAGTTACTAGTAGTCAATTCTTGCAGGGAGACGAGAATTAATTTGTTTGGAAAATGAATTATTTGCAAGCTTTATTTGCTTGCATCAGAAATTCATTTTCCAGTCAGATTTTTTATTTTGTATATGTCACTTCAAAATTATAATAATTTTTAAAAAGTTATTTCAAATAATTTACTATCCAAACACATTTGATATTAGTACTTCTCAAAAAAAAAAACTTCAGACATTCTACCCCTTTTTTCACATTGGATGAAGTTTATCGAGTGCTTGATATTTCTTTTTTGAAGGAGTACCTCGATTTCATTTCCCTATTTTAGCCTAAAAAAAGAAAACAGTGAATGCAATTGTTATCGTTTGCAGAATGTAGTTGGACATTCATTGCTTAAGGTGCCTCAGCGTTGGAAAATTTAGGTGAGACAGAGTGGTGGGATTGCGTCGAGAGCCAAAGTTTACTTCAGCAGAAGAAAAAAAAAATTTAAGTGACCATTCAACCTGTATGATTTTGACTAACATGTCTTGACTACTTTATTGTCCGACAAAATTTGACTTTAAATTCCGCCGGATAGTCTTTTACACATGGTTATTGCTTGTCCGTACGAGATTCAAAGATCTGTTTTAATTCAAAGATCTGTTTTAATTAGCTTTACAAGTTGACGAACAACAAACCTATTCAATCATAGCTTTATTAGTTCGGAAATCAATCTCTAAAAAACGTTAATCAAGTCAATCTTTGACTAGGTTTTATATCTTTAAGACTTTAACTAACAATTGATATGCCAGCCCTGTTTGGCAAGTGAGTTTTTTGGGTATTTGTCTAAAACTTTACTATAGAAGTTTTTAAAAAAATTTTGAAGTATGTAAATTTTTTAATATTTTGAAGTGCATAGTTTAGAAACTTTGAAAAGTTTTTCGAGGTTACTGTAACTAAAGTTTTTAAAAAACTTGTAGCAGATAAACTTGGCAAAAAACTTAGGTTCCACACAGGATATTTGCAGCATATTGAGTGAATTCTTAGTATTTCTTTTCTTTTTTTCTTTATGATAAAAAAATATTGAAATGATTTCGATTTCGATCACTACAGAGAGGATAAGGCACGTAATTCTCAATTTCTTTAAAAATGTGATCTGTTCATATCAACTCAATCAACATTAAAGAAAAAAAAACTTAGTATGTGATTGTGTTCATACTAGCACATAGCAGCCCTAATTCATCTAAATTATCCTGAACTCGCATAATTTAAAAGGAAAAAAAAACAAGATAACACTACCATATTTATATTAGACTTCTTAGTGATGGGAAAATGATTGATTAATTAATTATGTTTGTTTTTATATTTTGGGGGCCTTTTCCGCTGATGGGTGATGGGTGATTCCATCGGCAGGTTTCCAGGACTGCATTTGTCTGAACAGGTAAGAATTGAAAAGCATTGCACATGGGGGAGTTTGTCTAGACACCGGTGCTTGTGAGTTGACATTCACTTCACATGTTTCCAAGTTTATTAAGTACTTAGGGGGCGTTTGGTAAAAGGATATCGGAATGAAGTAATTGAATAAACTTCATAGTTGGTGTTTGGTTCACTGGTATGGGAATTGAAATTTTAGAATGATTTCTAAAAATTTGGCATTCCTCCGTTCCTTAGTAAAATGGTGGGTTTTGTCCAGTCTAGACACCGGTGCTTGTGAGTTGACATTCACTTCACATGTTTCCAAGTTTATTAAGTATAGTACTTAGCAACGTTGAATTCTGAATAGTGAAATTCGCAGCTATAGAAAGCTGGAAAAGTGGCTCAGCTTTCCCAATTTTTTTTTTTACCGGAGACGACAACTGTTGTATAACCTAATCTATTCTACACTAAGGGGGAGGGGCGGACCTAAGGAGGCCCAGGGATCCCAATTGCATCATCTACTTATTAGACGAATGGGACGGTGACAGACAAAAGCTTTGAATGAGCCCCCACCCCCAATTCCTGTTGAATTCTTCCATATTTAATCAATGATATTTAAGTCAGTCTGTGAATCGTGGTACGTGCATTAACAAATGTAGCAGTTCATTACCTAACCACTTTTGATAGTGTGATGTATTGACTTTGTCTTGCCCTTTTAGTTGCTACTAGATTCACTTTTCCTGTTTTTTGGTAAATATAATATAGTACTTAAGATTAACATAGTGGTTGACGACGTTGTTGTTTTTTTGGCATGTTAAAAGTTGGGATAAACCTAAAACGAGCAAGGGCTAGACTCTTTTTTCTAGAGTTTTTTTTTTTTCCCTCCTTGGACGCTTTAAATATGAATTCAGTTTGATGATTTAACCCGTAGAAACATAATTTCATGGCACTAGTTGCATGGGGATAAACATAAATTGGACATAAAACAATCACATTATGTTTCATTTTCAATTTCGGAGACTTACCCTTTTTTTTTTTTTGGCTTTCAATAAATTGTTTCGCTTACTATTCTCTCCGTTTCAAATTATTTGTTATACTTTAGAATTTCAACTTTTTAAAAATAGTGGTTTGATAGTTATGTTAGTGAATTTATTTTTAGAGTTATCTTAGAAATATCAATTTTAAATTTAAATTTAGTATAAAATATAAATAAATATAGAAATAACATTAAAAAAAAATAGATCAAAAGTAATGTAAAATGACTAAGACTTCCAATAAAGGCATAAAGCGGGAGTAGTTGTTTGCCAAATTTGTCATCTTGACTCTTTGACTTTAGAATGCGTCTCCCCATGAATTAATCAAGGATACAGTACCCAGCTAATGTGGATCAGTCCTACAGAAACAAGGTTGGCCCAGAGCCTGTAGCAAGTTTTCTTTGGCCCAAAATAATGTTCTGAGATATTCTGTTGATTTGTCGAGCAACCAATCAAATCTCAAACCCTTTTTTTTTTTTAGGCTATTTAGACTGCAATTAGGTGGCCCTCAAAGTTAGCGATGTCGAAAACTTGGGAGGTCAGTGAAGACTTTCACTTAACCATTTGGTTAATTTTTGTTTTTTACGAGCACGGATCCAAATTCACAGGACCCACCATGTTTGTGAACCTTGAAGTGGGCCGATAGCAGCGGCTCCATATATAATAGATTTTTTTGGGTATTTTCGAAAAATTATATGTGAAAAACCTTTACGATAAATGTTTAAATGTTTATAGGGGCTAATTACTCAAATTATTGATGAAAAAAATAAGTCGAACGAATGTTAATCTGACGGGCTGACACTAGGCTGTCAGCCCGGTAGCAAGTAAACTAACACACGGATAAAGGGCAGGGACGGTCATCAAGTGGACCATTCCTGAGCTGTTAAGGGCAAGATTTGGCCAAAAACAAAATGTGCGATCCATATCACTAGTTGTACATCGATTTTTACAATGTGTGTGGGGCTCGCAAAATTTGATACTAAAGTTATACGTTGTAGAAACAAAGTTACGCTGTGTGCAACCAAAGTTACGCGCTGTTGAAAATGATCAAAACCGCCAGAAACAGTTGCATGTCCACTAACACATTGGCTGTCGGGCTGTCTTTAAAAAAAACAAATTTGAATTTGCTGCCTGTAACAATTGTTTTTTACATCCCTGTCGGATCAATATTCTTCCGACTTTTTTTTTCACCAATAATCTGAGTAATTAGCCGTTTTTAGGGGATGTATTTTATGATATTTTTAGAATTAAATTTTTTTGAGATATTTTTTATAAATTAATCACCAACAACCTATCCACCCATCAATCTCCTATTCTCTCCTCCCCTCATTCCTCCTCCCTCTTCCCCTCATAAACTTGTTAAACGGTTATTCGTATGCTTTGGTAGATCTTGTTTTATTTGATTGCATAAATTCTACATCAGAGCTGTCTATTATGCATTCTTATTTGCCTACATATCTTTGTGGGTGATTTGGTTTTCTTAATCATTAATTATTTGGTTTATCTGATTGCATATTTTCTACATCAGAGCTATCTTTTATGCATTCCTATTTGATTGGATATCTTTGTGGGTGATTTGGTTTTCTTAATCATGAATTATTTTTAGATCAAGGTGCTCTTGAAATGGAAGCTAGAATGTCTCCGCTGATATATGAGAGAAAAATTTGTTTAATGGCTTATTAACTTATTGTTTAGTATCTCCACCACTACCACTACTGTGGCCGCCCGCGATTAGAGGGAGGAGGAAGGAGGGGAAGGGAAGGGAAGGGGAAGAGGGATGAGGAAGTAGGATGAGGGGGGGGGGGCGGTAATGACAGTGGAGACGGCTATGGAGGTGAATGAGGAGAAAGAGATGGTGGCGGTATTGACCGGTGGTAGTGGGCGAAAGACGAGTA
Source organism: Coffea arabica (assembly GCF_036785885.1). Lineage (NCBI taxonomy): Eukaryota > Viridiplantae > Streptophyta > Magnoliopsida > Gentianales > Rubiaceae > Coffea > Coffea arabica. Next base: position 9,800,485 of record NC_092313.1, on the reverse strand, counting down.
TGTGGTAAGATTTTGTTTAAATTTTTTTATTTTAAATAACATATTATGGTAGACATGTTTATATTTATCTAATAAATCTAGTTGCTACATTAAAGGAAATTTTTGTATTTAAAGAATCACGGAGAAAAAAAGTGGGGACGTGAGGGAGTTATAATTTGATCTCAACCAGATAACTCTTTACAGATTGTGCAAGTTCTTTTTTTCTAGAATATATTGAGACCAATTTGTTATTATAATTAAGGAAAAATTAGAAATTTCAAAAAAGTGACACCGTATATTTATTTCCCACGGTATTGCTCTCCCTTTACATATTGTATAGATATTTATTTAATGTGTTAGGAGATTACGTTCTCCATTTGTATATTAAGAATATACTATGTTGACAAACGAATTTTCTTTACGCAAAAGTGATTAATAAAAATGCTTTCATTGTGCTGTGCAATTGTGAATTTTTTTTGGTGTTATGATAAATATCTTCTAAGTTGTATTGCTATTTTGCATGTTAATATTGTCATTGTTCTCTTCCTCGACACTTATTCCTCGTAAAATGGTATTACCATAATATTATGCATGAATTTAATAGAATCCACATCCTATGTCTTGTATACATGTGGTTTACCATATACAATTGTTTACACAACTTAAATATGCTATAACTTCGAAATAATGTCGAGGAGTTATCAAATTTTCCATAATCAACTTTATTTAATTCTTTCAGTCAATGTTCTCTCGTTTACAATCGCCAAGCATTGTTTTTCTCTCGCCAATGATCCTTTTGAGTTTAGATTAATCAAATCCAAAGTCTAGCAAAAAATCTGTGTAATGAAGAATAATTAGTTAAAGAGCAGAGTGAAAATGGGTGAAGACAGGACAGTATAGTGTTCTTTGTGGGTCAATTCGTGGGCCGATGATGCAAGAATACAATAAAAGACTTTTTCGATACTGGCTCACATTATGGGCCAAATAGATTCTTAAAAACATAAAAACACTACAACTATGGGCCTATCCTCTGTCTTGCCACTGCCTTGTTACTCTCTCTCTCCTTTTTTTTTTTTTTTGTTGAAGGGGAAAGAGACAAGAAAGACAAGGGCTTGGGGGGCAGGCTTCGAAAAATAATTTAGTGCATGCCTTTGTCTATCCTATTTCACACCTTATAACATAAATCATTCAGAGTAAATCTTATATAAATTTACCGTGTGTACATTATCATCATTAAATCCATGACATATAATTGAATGTACAAGTAAATGTTATGTTCGAATCGATTAAATTAACAAATGAGCCAAATGGCTAGAATCTAGAGGGTTTAATTAGCACTGGCGTTTGACTCATTATGTTTCTGTATTTGGGCTGAGGACTAAAACCTTGAGACGCAGAACAGTGTAGGCTCATTGGAGCCCTAGGCCTATTGGCTAGAATGTCTAATAGAAATTTAGAACATGGGCAAATAAATTACCATGCATTAACAGTCACCTTATGTACTTTTTTTTTCCTTCCCAAAAAGCAGCTACCTTAGGTAAATGTTTACAAAAGAAAAATAACTACTTCATATATCCATTACATTATTTTTCATGATGGGTTATATATTAAATAAAAAGATAATAACTAGTTGTGGAGGCTAGTGGACAGGGAGTCAAGCTTCCGCCCAGTAGATCGAGACTCGCATCCTTGGTTGGTAGTTTTAGGGTAAGAAGGGAATAGGAGAGCGACGGAGGTTAAAAAAAAATATATATAATAAAAAATGTGTTTACGGTGTAATAGAAACAAACGAGATGAGAAAAAATTTCCAACATCGGAATCAAACATAAAAGGATGTCCTTAAACGCTATTTTCTCAAATTGTATCCAAGTTTCGAACGAATATCCAATTAAGTGGATGAGCGGAGCTATTGAAACCCCCCCAATTAAACATCCATTTTTTTTAAAAAAAAAAAAAATTCGAGTTGGGTCAACGACAAAATTAGTCAACTTATGGGAAAGCTACTTGCCTAGAATGCCTAAGAGTAAACTAAACGAGAAAGAAAATCAGTAAGCGGCGGAGGCGTGAAATATGCACGTGAGCCCTACCTTGAAATTAGATCGCCAAACCAAGGGCATATCCGGTACAAAACCATAATGAGCCGAAAGGCAAAAGCAGTGTGAAGAAAAAAGATAAAAGCTCAAACCAACTCCACCGTTTCACTTGTTCCTTTTTGCCGTGAAACCATTTGGTTCGAAACATTTATGATGTTCTCTCTCTTTTTTTTACATGAATTGATTGTGTATTATAAGGCATTGAGGGTGGAGTTAGGGGGTTTTTTCAAAGAAGAATTTAAATATAATAATACGTTAATTTTGGAGACTTGATTTATAGTTTTTCTTGTAGATTTTCTAGTCACAAAATGCTCAAATACATACACCCAAAGGATCATATGGATATGGATTTTAAACCTTACACGAGCGAAGGAAATCAAATTATTCGATAATTTTTTTTTATTAATTATAAAACAAACTGTTGCATTTAATGTCTGGAATGCCCTCATTTTAGCAGTGATAGCAAGGTAAATGCGTATAACGGTAAATCAAATTTAGCCAAGCCAAGCATTTGGAAAACGTTACGGGTGGGTTTGGACAGGAGATTATTTGTTAAAATATATTTACTTACATCGTTATTATAATTTCTAATATATCTTTTTATATTCTCAATTATCTTTTTATTTCACATACATCACATCAGAAAAAGTGTTACCGCAAAAATACCTCAAATAAGTTACAATCCAAACACACTTGTTGTTATTTGCATCTCATGTTTTGTTACTGGCACTTCCATCATTTGTTATATCATATAATTTAATAAATAAAAATTATATAATAAAACGATAGTGGAAATGTAAATAACAAAAAAAAAAAGAGTGTAAATAACATTTTCCCAAGCATTTTGCTAAATTGTAGATTTCGTTTTTTGAGCTTTAAAGGGACCTGAATCTTACATAAGCAACAAAAATTGAGAGCCGAATTAGAAAATATTACACCATAAATATTTCTTTTATGTCGGTGGTGAAATGAGTTGTTGCGTTTAGGCATGCTCGCGCGGTCTGATCGAGTCGCGTTGTAAGAAGGCTTTTGGGGGGCATTCCACAAGAGGGAAAATTATACTAATAATTGATTTTCAGCGATTGTGGAAAAAGATGGTTAAATATATTATAAAAAGAAAGTAAAGAAATTCAGCGGACGTGAAAGGCGAAATAAATTGTAGCACAATAAAGGCGTCGAGATACGTTCACTACCACGCACGCGCGCGCGCGCACACAGAGTCACACATAGTCTCTCACATAGCAACCCCCCACCCTTCTTTTTTCTCTCTCATCCCAAAGCTTGTCGCCTCATTCTCTCTCTCTCTCTCTCTCTCATCCTTTCTCTCTCTAGAGAAGTGAAGGCTTTCTTTCTTTGTCCCTTATCGCCTCACTCAGAAATCTCTCTTTCTCAGAGAGAAGAGGTAAAAGAAAAAAAAGGAAAAAGGAAAGAGTTCTGGGCTTCAATTAAATTAAGCGGAGGAACTCAGAGTTTGTAATTTTTCAAGGCAAACCCTAACCCTAGCTGGGAAAAAAAAATTGCTGTTGCACCTGCCGCGGCAGCGGAGGTGGAGGGAGAAGTTGAAGAAAGATCTTGTGGTTGGAGAAGGATTGGGCGGGGGTGTATTGTGTGCGTGTGTGGCAGATGCGATTGAAGAGTGGAAGAGTCGTAGGAGGAAGAGGAATTGATGCCGCCGGAGCCATTGCCGTGGGATCGGAAGGACTTCTTCAAGGAGAGGAAGCACGAGAGGCAGGAGCCTTATCACCATCATCACCACCACCATCATCTGCACCCTACGGGTGGTGGTGGAGGAGGAGGAGGGGGCTATGGGGGTGGGATAGGGGGATTTGGGGGTGGGCCAAGATGGAGGGAGCCGCCTCATCCCCATCCCCATCCCTATCACTATGCTTCGCCTCGCTGGGTTTCTGATTTCCGCTACAGACCACCTCCTGGTGAGTTTCTACTTTGCTTTTGTATTGTCCTGTGTCTCCTATCTTTTCTTTTCAATTTTTGGATTTCCAGACCTTGGGTTGTGGTTCTCTGTGCTTTTGATGCCATTTTGGCTTTCCCTTCACTTGTGGGGGCGGTTGCAGTGAGTTTCAGTTGAGTTTTTTTTTTTTTTCTTTTTTGATAAATCAGTGGTTAAGGATCTGCAAGGTGTGAATTTTAGAAGTTTCGGGCGCTTGTAGGTGACTTAGGGGGTGGAACTTGTCTGTATCTGCTTATAGGTACAAAGATTAGTTAGGAACCATGGTAAGGAGTACTCTGTCAAATTTCGTGAATAAATTGGGCCGGGAAACCTGTTCTAGGGGAGTAGAGTTTGAAATAGATTTTTGGTAGTTAGATGCCGAAGTAGTTTTTATTTTTTTCTGATACCCGTTTATTATCTAGTTTGCTGTATTTGTAGGGCTTTAGATAGACTTTTCCTTTAAAATTTGGCAGATCTGAAGTTTTGATACTGATGTATTTGTATATTATTGGTCCATGACTGCTGTTTCGTAGATCTGTGGTTTTTGTTGATTGCTTTTGGGAATGCCTAATTTTGGCAGCGATGCTAATTTATCCTTATTTTTTTATTTGTGGTTGGAGGGTATATTCTTTGCTTGTGTTGATTTTTTGGTGCTTTCCTTGGCCCTGTTTTTGGGGTTTGAATTTTTTGGCTGAAGGTTATGGTAAGCAGGGTGGTAGACACCTTTATCCAGAAGAATCCAGTCACGGGTTTGTGCCATCTCGCCCCAGTGACAGGGTGTTTGAAGATGAAAACTGTCGGGGATCTGTGTCTGGAAAGTACAGTAGAAGCAACAGAGAAAGCAGGGGCCCTTTTGGGCAGAAGGACTGGAAAGGTCAATCGTGGGAGGCCACTCCATCACCCAATGCTCCTGGAAGACCACTTGAAACCAGCGATCAGCACAGGTCAGTGGATGAGATGCAAACATGCACTTCCTCCCACCCTCATTTGGACTCTGCAAACTCATGGGATCAATCTCACTTGAAAGATCAGCACGAGAAGAGCAGTGGGGTGGTAAATGCATTGGGCAGCTCTGGCCAGAGACTTGAAAGGGAGAATTCTCTAGGCTCAATGGATTGGAAGCCTCTGAAGTGGACTCGCTCTGGAAGCTTGTCTTCACGGGGTTCTGGTTTCAGCCACTCAAGCAGCTCCAAAAGCATGGGAGCAGACTCCAATGAAATGAAGGCCGAGGTGCAGCCAAGCAATGTGACTCCTGTTCAATCTCCTTCCGGGAATGCTGCTACACCTGTTGCTGCTCCCGCTGCAGCCTACGAGACATCTGCTGGTGCATCTGAAGAGATGAGTTCACGCAAGAAACCACGCCTTGGTTGGGGTGAAGGGCTGGCAAAGTATGAGAAGAAAAAAGTTGAAGGTGTTGATGATACTACACTGAAGAACGGGACAATTATCTGTAGCAGCAGCAGAGAACCTTTGCATTTGCATTCCTCGCACCTGGCTGATAAAAGCCCTAGAATTACAGCCTTTTCAGACTGTGCATCTCCAGCTACACCCTCTTCTGTTGGTTGTAGTTCCTCACCAGGTAAATTTGAGGGTTTTTTGCTTAAGAAATATGTCCACAAATGCCACTCTTTCTAGGTACTTTGAGTGTTCACTAAATGTCTTAGTTTCAGACTTGAGCACCTTATCTCCTTACACCCCATGATAGAGAGATCGATAGAGAGAGAAAATAAATGAGGATGCATTTGTGAACTTTAGGATCTGATTATTGTCATCGTTAGGGAGAAGGGATTCTTCCAATCCATCTAACTACAGTTCCATTAATCTCACTGTGGTGCTTGAGGTTCGACTGGTTATCATTATATTCTCTTAAAAGGCTAGCAATCTTCACTGACCACTATGAGCAAAGTTAGGGAATTTCTTTACTTGCTTCTTGTGCTGCTTCTCGTGTTCTTCATTTAGCCTAGTACAAAATCAAGTTTTTTTTGGTGATCATGACAATTTGTGTGGATAGTTTATTATTTGCATAATTTTATTTGCTTGCATCATAAACACATTTTCCAACTACCTTTTTGTCTCACATGCATCATATCAAAAAGTGCTAGAGTGTTTAAAAAAATTTTCCCAAATGATCTCCTATCCAAACATGCTCAATGTTTCTACAGCCAGTCTTCCATCAAGTTCAATTTCTGTGGGCTTTTTATTCTCATTTTCAATTTTTACTCGGATGGTTGGCCAGCTGAAACATTTGTATGCAGTGTTATCTTTCTTTTTTTTTTTCCCCCTATTATTAGTGAATTGTTAAAGCTTGGCCTTTGATGGTCTTGAAAATGAAGATGCTTTGCATTGAGAACTGCATTTAGGACATTTATTGAGCTGCATAATGAAGATTTTGGTTCAGTTGGACAGTAGGCCTGAGTCAATATGGATATGAGAGTGTTTTTGAAATTGCTTTAAAATAAACTAAACTAGTTCACATTGCTAACTGGTTTTTAATTTGAAGATCTTGTACCATTCTTCGTGGCCATTTAACCAAATTATTTTGCTGTCACACTTCGGTTCTAACCATAAATCAATCATAGCACTATTAAATTTTTGACGGGTTTTGGCAGTGAATGCTGGTTCGTACAATTCAATTGCAAGACATATTGGTCATACATGGTCTTTAGCTTGACAAAAATCATCAAGTTCTAGATGTGCTTTGATAATGAATTGGGAAGAATTATACAATTCTGTATATAGATTCTAATTGGCATAAGTAGGGTTTGTATCTAGTTGTTCAACCTAGTATTCTCTTAAAATAGTGCATTTGAGAACTTCATATTTAAGAGTTTAAAGTTTTGCCTTCTTGTAACTAGCAGGTCTTGAGGAGAAGCAGTTCATCAAAGCGCCAAGTGTTGATAATGAGGCTACTAATTTAAGTCCCAGTATTGCGTCTCAGGACCATCGGGACCATATTGAAGGAGCAACTTTTAACTTGGAGAATTTGGACCTTGCTGAGAGCGGTCATTTCAACTCTGCGATCAATGAGTTGCTTCTATCTGATGACCTGATCTCTGTAGATTCTGGCTTCGTTAAATCCACTGCAATTAACAAGTTGTTGGTGTGGAAAGGTGATGTTCTAAAGAAGCTGGAGATGACCGAGTCTGAGATTGATAGGCTTGAAGGTGAGTTGAAGACATTGGCATCCATACCTGAAAGCAGCTGTCATCATCCAGCTGTTTCCAGCTCCCTGCCTATGGATTGTTTTTCAAAACCTGCTGAAGAACAAGATGTTACGTCCAGTATTTCTCATAGGCCTGCCCTGTTGGATCTTGGATCATCTGGGCACAATGATGCAGAGAAAATGCCTAATGTGCTGGTGGATGACGATGCCAAGGTCAAAGATGAGGATGTAGATAGTCCAGGTAGTGCAACTTCTAAATTTGTTGAAGTCGTCTCTTCAGGGAAAGATGCGTCTCCATCTGAACCAGGCAGTGAGCCAGGCAATGACAGTGTATGTATCTCAAATACAGATTGTGCTATGTCAAAAAACCTGGAATTAAGTTATGTTGGTAATGGGGTGCATGAGGACAATGGAGGAGAAAATTTTCAACTGGTTGCTAGTTGTTCTCCGACTCATTTGGATGAAATTAGCTTATGTGATGATAAAGAGCTTAAGTTATGTGAATCAATATTTGCTTCCAACAAAGAGTCTGCAAGTAGAGCTGCTGAAGTATTTAATAAGTTATTGCCAGCTGATCTTTGTAAGTTTGATATCTCGGGTGTTTGTTCTTTGAAAAGCAATTCCATTGTTAAGGAAAATTTTCTGAGGAGAAAGCGTTTCCAGCAATTCAAGGAAAGATGTATTGCTCTCAAGTATAGGGCCCTTCAGCATCTTTGGAAGGCAGATGTTTGCTCCCTTTCTATGAGGAGATTTCGTGTGAAGTCTCATAAAAAGCTGGATCTAAGCTTGCGCACGGTGCTGAACAGCTCCCAGAAACATCGTACATCATTTCGTTCTAGATTGTCTTCACATGGTAAGCAATTTTTAACTTGGTTATGTGTGCTTTTAAAGTCTACTAGTATCTGATTATGAACATGCCCATGCCAGACTGCAATACCTGAAAAATTTGTGTTGGTGTTACAATTTGGCTGAAGTTGTGCTTTGGATAGAAAATTTAAGTTTCATTTGTACTTTGAACCAATTTAATTTCTAAAACTACAAGTGGTTACAAACTTGGGATTAATTTGGCCTTGTGCAAATCTAAATCTGGCCAAACTGGTTGAAAATCAAGTTTTTTTTGAGTTCAGGGCCCCTATAAAATAAATTTTCTGCTGCTTTATTGCAAAAATTTGAACTGTTAATAAGTAAAATCATAAGGAAAATTAATGTTTAAAATTTAAAAAGTGGTTTGCAGTCTGATTTAAGAAAAGAAAGCCACAGAAGTTGGTACCATGTGGATTTGTTTTTGCAATATCGGACCTGAAGTTATGATAATGTTTATTTTACATTGTAAGGCAAGGAGCTTGCATGTGGTATTATATTCATACTTGATGTTCAGAGTTATGAAATATGTTGTGATTTTGTTGCATTCCTCTGGTACTTGTTTTTATAATGTCTCTGCCCCTATGACTAAGAATCAATATTTTGCTCCCAATTTTTCTGCTTTTGTTGTTGAGTTAGATTCTCGAGTTTCTTCTTCTACATTGTGGACACAATAGGGGACACGGAAAGAGTAGAAAAGGGGTCTTCGTTATTGGTGTAGTTGGACTTTACTTAACCTGGGCCTAGTGTACAATTTGCTTTTGATTGTCTTCATATGTTAGGAGTAGTTAGCCGAGGCATGCTGGCAGTTTTGTGGATGTGTTGCCTCTGCAGATATCGACATGGTGGTTCTGTCTGATACTTTTTTGTAGCTTTGGATGTCTTGTTTCTTGTCACCAGGTTCATGAATCATTTTGAGATATATAGTCATTTAGACTGTTAATAAGCTTGAGTCTGGAGTTATTATTTGTTGTGGAACTTATGAAGTGGTAGCCCTTATTGGTTAGGGATGTGGCAGACGCGATTAACATTGGCATCACGGAATCTCTTTTAATAGTTGTATGGTTATTGTAGGTGTGAGGTGTTGAATCTTGTGGTTCCTCTTACTTATTTATGATAGTTTGTCTATTTATGAGTACATTTGATGCTATGTATGAGTTTGACTGGATTTAAGTTTGCTTCAAGTGTTGGGATGGAGTGGTGAATCTATATGCACCTTTTATGATCATAATCTCAGTATATTTGACTGACCTGTAAGGCTGGTGGATTGGGTATTTGATGGTGTTGGAATTGTAGACAGATTTGGTAAGAAATGGCCTTTCGACTTGGTGTAAGATTTGATTAAGAAATGTAGTAATTGTGGGGATGGTGAATAATAAGCTTTTGATACCTTTTTGTTGTTTAGATTCTGTTATTATTTGCACTACCTTGCTGCCATGCAAAGGAATTGGGAGGATTTAGTAGGCTGTTACTGTTTTAGGGAGGATTCCTGTATATTTGCTTCCCTGATTTGTTAGTTTTTGTATTTGCTTTGGTACTGCTGACTGATGGGAGATTGGACCCAAAAAACTGTTGAGTCGTGCCTGGTTAAGGAAACGTGGTAATGTTAATGTGCTTAAGCATACGGACTTTTATTTGTTTTAGTGTATAAGTTATGCATGCCTGGTTAAGGAAATGTGGTAATGTTAATGTGCTCAAGCATACTAAAATTTAGAAAGAAGGGAAAGGAGGCTTGTTCTTTGCAATATAGGTTTCTTTGATGAATAAAATTCACGTGGGCCCTTTTTTAAGGTTTTTCTGTGTTGATTGATGTGTGCACCTTTTATAACGTATCTTTAGGCATGGTATACCTTGACTCTTGGAAAGCTACAGGTAGATGCAAAGAAAATGATATTTCTTGTGTAGTGTACTTATTTTATCTTCTCTATGAGATCTGGCATAAGCTACAAATTTGAACTGGCATGGACCTTGTGTTGATTTTTGTGCCCCTGCTTTATTGTTCTTGCAGATGGAAATGTAAGTTCCGGGTCCAATACAGTGATGATGAATTTTATAAGCAAGTTACTTTCAGATTCGCAGGTTAAACCCTGCAGGGATACTTTGAAGATGCCTGCTATGATCTTGGATAAGAAGGAGAAGATGATATCAAGGTTCATTTCCAGTAATGGTTTGGTGGAAGATCCTAGTGCTGTTGAGAAAGAAAGGTCTATGATCAACCCATGGACATCTGAAGAGAAGGAAATGTTCATGGATAAGCTTGCCGTACATGGCAAAGACTTCACTAAGATAGCTTCTTTTCTTGTTCACAAAACAACAGCAGATTGCGTTGAGTTTTACTACAAGAATCACAAGTCTGATTGTTTAAAGAAAACCAAGAAGCATCCTGAATATCCAAAGCAAGGCAAAAGTTACACTGCTAATAATTACCTGGTTGCATCGGGGAAAAGGTGGCATTGTGAGGCCAATGCTGCTTCACTGGATATTCTTGGAGCAGCTTCAGCAATTGCAGCTAATGTTGATGATGGCATGGAAATCCAACAGACATCTACTTCAAAATACTTGCTTGGTAGGTCTAGCGATTATAAATCATCAAAAGGAGATAATGGTCTTTTAGAAAGGTTGAGCAGTCTTGATGCAGATAACAATGAGAGAGAAACTGCAGCTGCTGATGTTTTGGCTGGCATCTGTGGTTCGTTATCATCAGAAGCTATGAGTTCTTGCATTACAAGTGCTGTTGACCCTGGAGAGGGTTACCATGAATGGAAATACAGCAGAGTGGGTTCATCAAGCAGGTTGCCATTGACCCCAGAAGCTATGCAGAATGGTGACGAGGATACTTGTTCTGATGAAAGTTGTGGGGAGATGGATCCTACTGATTGGACTGATGAAGAGAAGGCTATCTTCATTCAAGCTGTGTCATCTTATGGCAAGGATTTTGCTATGATCTCTAGGTATGTCAGCACTCGGTCAAGGGAGCAGTGCAAGGTTTTCTTCAGCAAGGCCCGTAAATGCCTGGGATTAGACATGATAAGCCCAGGACCTGGCAATGTGGTTAGACGTGATGCTAGTGGTGGCAGTGACACTGATGACGTGGGTGTTGTGGAAACTGGTTCGATCACATGCAGTGAGAAATCAGGAGTCAAATTGGAAGTAGACTTGCCATGTCCTGAAGTGAAGTTGAACATTGAGCCTGATTCCGCAGGATTAGCCAATGTCAATCCTGACCTGAACCACTTGGAGGAAATTAGCGGGACAGGAGATCGGGCTGCTGTCGAAGCTGGACTTCAGTCAAAGAATTTGACTGATGACTCTCAGATGGAGGAAAAACCAGAGCAGGAAGCTGATGGGAATGGCGATATCCAATCTGTTCATAGTGGTGAGGTGGAGCAAGGAACTGCTGTTACAACCAGAGGAGTTGGAGAGACCTCTGACAGTGCTAATACATTAGATACTCAAATTCATAGTGGAGCTTTGGAGAAGCGGGATGAGCACCTTGATGCAGAGATGGAAGGGCTAAGCCCAGTGTCATGGGAAAGTAGCATAAATGATAGAAAGGAGAAAGATGATGCGAATCAGAAAGATGTGAATGGCATGGACCAAGATTTGAAGTCTACTCCAGATGGTGATATATCTGGGGACCGGCAGATTGGTGTGTTGGAAACTGATTCTGTGGGAAGACCTTGTGTTGTCCCAATCGAGCAGAATGGTTTTCCAGCTCCCATGAAGTCAGTACCTCAGTCATGTGCTGTAAAATGTCAGACTCCTAATGAGGCTACATCATCAGCCCTTGAGGCGGTGAAGATTAGTGGCGAGCAGGGTCATCAAGTTACTAGGGTTGGAGAGAAGCTCCGTTCTGGAAGTTCCTTGCTGGGAAGTGTTGATCCCTGCCAGATCCTTAAAGGCTATCCATTACCACCCTCGACAACTAGGGAGGTGAATGGCAACAGCAGTTGCAGAAGATCTGCTACCCCTCAAAGCTTCCCAAAGGTGGACAATAATTTCCATCGTGATCGCCATTTGGCTCATGATTCTTACCTTCAAAAGTGCAATGGTGTGAAACATTATAGTTCAATAGCTGAACTTCCATTCAAATTTCGGGAACAGTCCAGGGATATTAATCCTGACCATCAGTCGGGCAGTCCATCAGATGTCGAAAAACCTCGCAGGAATGGTGATGTGAAATTATTTGGTCAAATTCTTACAAAGCCTTCGTATCAGCCAAAATCAAGTTCTAGTAGACAACAAAATGGAGATAATGAGAATCAGCAATCCAAGATTGGCAAGCCACTTGGCACAAAATTCGCCAGTGATCAAGCTATAGGTGGAAATTTATCTCAGACGAAGTTGGATCGCAATAACCTTCTGGGTACTGAGAACCTTCCTGTGAGGAGTTTTGCATATTGGGATGGGAGTAGAATTCAAACTGGACTCCATTCCTTGCCTGATTCTGCCATGCTACTGGCAAAGTATCCTGCTGCATTTGGAAATTATGTATTGCCTTCGTCCAAATTGGAGCAGCTGCCGGTACATGGAGTGAACAATGGTGAACGGAGTCTGAATGGATCAGCTGTGTTTCCGGCTAGAGAAATTGGTAGTAGTAATGCTGCTGCTGATTATCAAGCTTATAGGAGTCGAGAACTGCAGCCTTTTACTCTTGATATGAAGCAGCGGCAAGATGCGGTGCTGTCAGAGATGCACAGAAGGAATGGCTTTGATGTAGTCTCGGGGATGCAACAAGCAGCAAGAGGATTGGTTGGGATAAACGTTGTTAGTAGAGCAGGGATTCTGGTTGGAGGTCAGTGTACAGGGGTTTCAGATCCAGTAGCAGCAATCAAAATGCACTATTCTAAGGCTGAGCAATTAAATGGTGGGCAAACTGCGAGCATCATTAGAGAGGATGATTCTTGGAGAGGTAAGGGGAGCATAGGCAGGTAGTAGTGCAGAATGGGCCTTTCATGGGGGAGGCCCTCAGTGGCAAATTTATCTTTTTTTTTTTGCCGCATTGTATAATAGTTTTGGGTAACTTCAATTCAGTAATGATAGGGCAGTTGGGGCGGGGTTCAGGACCGTCTTTTTGTCAACAGAATTTTAGGTGCTTGTAATATTTGCAGCAGCTTGTATTTGTTGTATTTGATGAAAATACAGAAATAATCTGTTCAAAGGTATGGGAGGAGGTAGTTCAGTTTTTGATGCACTTTTTTTTTTTTTTTTTGGTCTTCCCCTGAAATGTCTGGTTAATTGGTTGGTTAAGAAATTGTTTGTCTTTCAACAGTTTTGACGGCTAAATAATCAACCGAACACTTTGTGGTTACACGTTTTGGCTGGACTTTTGTATGCATTGTGCTAAAAATGTTTTCCCGGAGTATAATCTTGTCACACATTTGGCGATGTCCTTTTTGGCCTTCTACCTTTAATTCCTAGCGCTGCGAAAGATAAGAAACAGATGGTAGTGAATGATGGAATTGTGGTGGGGGAGAGAGGGGGTGGTGACTATGGTGTTTTTTAGTTTGGAGACTGCTGCATGTGGCAGCCCAGATTTTTTTTCCCTTCCCCCGCAACTTCAGCCTAGATTAGTGGGATGTTTATATTAGTGTATATCCATCTAATATATATATATATATATATATATATATATATGTATACACACACAGAGACACACATGCATGCATGTCCATGTCTCCATTAATTTAATTGTTGGGGGGGGGGGGGTTTCAAGAATCCATCGCCATTGATGACAGCTGTATGGAGTATGGAAAATAGTGCTACTGGTAGTGCAGATTTATTACATAAAAACAAAGGCAGATGAAAACAAAAGACTTTCACAAGCAGTCAACGTCAGCCTGAAATATCTCTTATTTGTTTCCTACAAATAAAAGTCTAAGCTACAAAATCAAGTTGCACTGCACCACGTGATAATAATATCCGGAGGAGAGTTTTTTCTTTTTTTTTTTTTTTTGTTGAGGGTTATTTACACGCGATGGTGCAAAAAGATTTTAGTTGTCACTACATAATACTACTAGTATTTACTATTACGCCACCCGGCCCCATATCATTACTTATGCTTTATTAGCCTTTCTCACACAAGTCAAGCGGTGTCGGACATATTAAGAAGAGTAGTATCAGTTGGTTGCTTTGGGTATGTATATATGAAAGAATTTAAAGGTGTATGTAATGATGAAGCAGGAGCAGAAAATTCAGGAATTTAGCAAATACAAAAAAGAAAGGAAAACCAGCATTTAATGGGAGGTTTGCCGACTGGGACTATTTCAGCAGAGGGTGACGTCATCAATGAAGCAACCGATAGCATACCATCATCAGCAGAAACTTACTACAGTATATGTTAACTTTATCCAATTCGCCGACAAGCCATAACAAGAGTTGGAATTGACAAGCTACTCATTCTCCGGAGTGATAATAATAGTAGACCAGCCTTTAGACAGAGAGGTTCATCGGCTCATTTCCAATATCAACTTCTGCACTCTTCCTCCTCTGTCTGCAAAATAGAGGGAAGTGGTGCGACAATCTTGATCGGCTGCAAAAGAGGGGATCATGACAACTTCACTGAATAAAATACTATCCAGAAGAAGACTTCACAATCATAACTATAATTACAATAATGTGAGTCGCCTCATGGAGAGTAGGGCAGACTCACCTCATGTGTAGTGGGGTGAGCAAGAAACAACTGATGTGCATGCAGATGATATCCGCAGTCCCCTGGAACTGGATTCTCAGGTCTCTGATATCCTCTAACAACAAAAATAACAGGAAATGCCATGACATATATATATATATATATCAGATGATGAGGTAATATTAGTTTTCTGCTGTCGAAGAAGCACAAGTTAACACTCAGCAACACTTGTATTTCCCATACCACAGATTTATGTTGATATAGGTGTTACTGTTATTAATTACTTGTATGAAATCAAAAGCTTGCTGGTAATCACAATCTATTTTTTTTTTCCACTAACAAAATGCAAACCACAAAAAAAAAAACCTGTGTAATACAATTGACACGTATACTAATTGTTCAATTGAAATGTGAAAATAAGGCCATCATGCTATAAGATAGAAAAGCAGCTTGTACCCATCCTGAGCAAAGCTTTCATCTATGAATTCAGGATCAAAGCAACTTGGTTGGCCCCCAGCAACATAAAGAGGATCACCTGCAGAGAACCACGGAATAAATATACACTCGGACGCCATAACTGGTACATGCAGGAATCAGTGCTTTCAAGAATTGACCATCAACCATGGACAGCTGACAGCAATTTTGGAAGTGTTCCAAGGTGCTTATCCGCACAACCCAGGCCGTGCTATGACACAAAACTTCCATACAACAGTTTCTTCATCACCCAATCAAATAACTATTCCGAACCCAGCAAAAACTTTTTTGTCATCAATAATAACAAACATTTACCCATTAATTTTCTTGGTTTTACCTCGACTATCACATGTCAGTTCTTTGGTTCTTTGAAACAAATCTAATTTCTCAACATGTACCTAGCAATGGGTGCCCAATGAAAGAAAGGTGAATACGTATCTGGTGCGGCCTTCCAGATTGAATTTCCACCTGTTGAACAGTATTGTTGCAAAAGTAAAAAAAAAGTTTGTGATATATCAGAGTAGAAAGAAAACAGATCAAAAATTTTGGATAAAGCCAGATAACAGGAAAAGATGTCTCATGGGAACTGTTATCTCAGAGTTAAGCTTCCATCCACTTCAAGTGCTATCAGCTCTTTTTCTTGCAACCAAAAAAGATTCAATTATTTTTGCATTCTTACTTCTTACTTTTCCTACCCTTTGACTCACTAATCAACAATCATCTTAATAACTTCCTATGATAAGCTAAATTAATAAGCGTTCTGTGCAATTTTTAAAAAGAAAATTTCATGATTATCATGACCTATGATATTTGATGAATTTCTGTCATTCTGGGAAAGAAAATTTATGACTTACATTTCAAAGACATGAAGTATTTAACAGGAATACCTGGACCAATGTGGAACTATTCTTCACATTCCTTTCCAGAATGCTAACCTTGCTCAGAGCCAGTTTCCCTGGCCAATGTAATGAAAAGTAAAATCAGGAACAGAGAAGTATTTATGAGTAAATGCTCTCAAACAATGTAAACGAAATGCCTGGACTATCTGGAGAAATGATAATACCTATCTGCACATCAATACATGGTAAAAAAAAAAAAAAAAAAGAAAACGGGGTAATGAAGGAAAACCTGAAGCAGAAGCAACATACAGCCCTTTGGCTACACCAGGATATTTAACCAATCCAATTGGCTGGTCTATAACAACCTATCACACAAAAGTTCACTTTCTGGTTTCAATCCAAAAGTCAAATAGAGAAACTGTTAAAACAACAAAAGAAGAGAGAGAGAGAGAGAGAGAGAGAGAGAGAGAGCAAGTATGAAGTTCTCCACCAGTATTACCTGATCCTGATCAATTATCCCATTTACTAAAGCACGGTAAAATTTTGAAATTTTCCTTGTTGAATTGAATCGTGCATTGTTGCAACTAAACAAGTAAAAGTTGCATACGAAATCAGCTATGCAGTAGAAAAAACAGGAAAACAAGAAACATGAGAAAGAGAAGTCAATAATAATTATGACCACTCAAATTGGTTTAAAACATGGTTTTGAATAATAAGTTATGGCGTTAAACATACTTTCGGAATATCTGGAAATGGTTTGTACACAGCCATAAGATGTGTTTTTCTTGAAAATAAAATTGTTCAAACCAGCTTTGTTGATCATAGTTGGCTAGGCCAACTGTATCTTCACCAAGAAATGCAGTGTGTAGAAGTAAACTGAAATTAATTTTCTGGAACAGTGACAATGAAATCTAAATCTAAAAGCAAATGTGAAGCGCTCAAATCATTTCATTCTTTCGAACATGCTTGCTCTTGATTTCCTTTGAAGTTTTACTGTTCTAGTATGGGATTATCTTCCATCATGTTTGTTATCTCTTCCTTCCCCTCTCTTAAAGAAGAAACATAAAAGTTTCAGCTAAATTTCCCTTGGCAATTTCAATTTATATATGTGTTTAAGGGAAAAGCATAAATCACCCAGTTTCAACTTCCAAGGGGCTAAAGCTGAATAGTTGCCACCTTCATTTAATCATTATGATAAATCAATTGAAACTGAGTCTTGAATGTGTAAAACCACAACAGAAAAATTCTCTCTTCCTGACCTTTCATTCCCGACAGCTGATGTCCCATCAGCAAAGTATGCTGCAAGGCAAGATTTTGCCAACTTTGTCTTTGCACAAAGCAATACTCCTGGAACCTCAAAACAAGTATATAACAATTCAGGAGGGTTGTAAGAAATGCAAGATATCTTACAAGTGACATCTAGATAAAAGAGAGAAATATAAACGTGAAAGGTCATGCAGGTTACTGAACATTTATCCAGCTGATACAACGCAAGGGGTTTGTGCCATTTTGAATACCTTTATCAACCATATATGACAGAAAAAGAACAAAGTGACCAAAATACTTTTAGCGCAGAATTTTACATACTAGAAACATCCAATTGTCTTGCAGCTCAATGAACTGAAATGTATCACACTACGTGGACAAAAGTGCCGTGAAGATCATTCTATCATATTTTTTCTGATATTTGAATGTGAAAAGAAAGAATTGGAAAACCTTCATATTTTAAATTCTGTAAGTATGCAGGAAAAGATTAAAGCTTCAGCTAGCAGTCAACAAAATAAGATATACATCCTTAAAACAGATGGAGATTTTACAAGAAACAATATTTGATATGTAGAAGACTTACCCTTGATGAAAGCTGCAACAGAAAAAACAATATTCACCCTAAAGATTCAATTGCATTAGAACCATAATCCTAGCTTTAATATTCTTAGTCCAATTAATATAAAGTCCCCAACATGGGCAACAATGCTAATTCATAAAATAAGGAACAACTTGCTGTCAAAAGAAAAAAGACCAAAAAAAAAAACTATGGAACAACTTTTGCAGTATTCATTAAAATTGTGCATCTTTTAAGCATTTCTATTGCCCCTTTCAACTTATAAACATTTAGGGTTAAATTTTTTATGGATTCTAAATGTACAGATTTCCACAAAGCAAAAGCCAGATGAGTGTTTAAAGAATACAAAGCTGACCTGATGTGCCCCTTCCAAGGCGATGAACAGGTACAGCATGTGGTTGTTTACATGAAGAAGTTCCCTTGTTTGCGCGCCACTCAAGTTGTGACAATACAGTCCGCTGCTGGAAGAGTCCTCCAGGAAGAACTTGAAGACCGGAGGGTTTATTAAGAGCAATCTGAACAGTTGCACGGAGTTGAACATGTACAGCAATCTAGTTAAGAGAGATACCACAAAACAGTGCTCTAAAACAAGTAGATTATCCTTATTCTTTTGACAAAGCCATTATTTTGCATGTTTACATGGTAGTAGGACTGATCATTGGTGAAGGTAGTAGCTGCCTATCTGGTAGACCACCTACTAATGCGGTTTTTGGGTAAGAGCACCAAAGAAAGGTAAGAATAAGATTTTCTTTAAAATTAGTGCAGCAAGACCCACCAGTAAAAACTAAAATCGTTACTGCAGCAATAATAAACAGCCATCGAGTGTAATGAATCTTTTCCCCTAAGAACAACAAATTTTCCTCCTATTATCAGCTATCAGAAGAAGAGGGCAAGGATATTGCTGTGAAGCAACCTTTTGCTAATATTGTATCCTTGAAAACTTCAAAATAAAAAAGAAAAAAAGTACCAACTTGAAAGCAGAGGTATCATAAGCAGAAAGTCTTCATAGGGTCACAACTGAAAACAATTGCACTTCTTAAGTTTACTACATGAAACACAACAGTAAAATTTCAGGCTGAACATATCAAGAGTTAAATGAGCCAAAGCTCATTAAGAACAACAGACTGAGGAATTCATACTACTAAATAAACTGTGTTATTGATTAAGAAACTACTATATGGGTCATAAAGAAAATGAATAAAGGTCAAGTTTTTAACCAGATCATTGTCTTCAAACAGGACCTCTAGGAGGTAAGGTGCATGAGGCTCTTTCCAAGGAAGCCGGTGATAGACGAGTTCTGAGCCAGCTCTGCGAAACATTGGTTTTTGATCTTAATTGACAACCCAAATACAATACATCACAATAAGCACAACAAAAAGGCAGTTTGGTGGGGAAAAAATAAAACCTGAGGATTGTGTTGGGATCAGTGATAACAGCACCATCAACCTTAATCTGCAGCCAAAAATAGCACTCAACTTACAGAAAACCCAGCCAGCCATGTAGTCGGGAAATTTTCAGAATTTGGACAATGGTACCGAGAAGAATCAAAACCTGTTTGTTCTTTATTCTCTGCAACCAACTGCTCAATTATCAGCACATTAAGAAATCTCAAAATCTTAACACAAAACTACAGCTTATTCGGCAATTAGTGTCAGCCAAAAAGGGATATAGGGGAACGAAAAAAATTAAAGAAAAATAAATAATTCTTTTGAAGGAAAAGAGAAAGGTACTAAAAACAATTTCTTGGCGATAGACTAGGAAGACAAGGAAGTTAAAAAAGAATACTGTAAGAAGATTACCCCTGAACGGGAGCTGAATTCTTGTACTTTTTGGAGTAGTACTCGATCACTGTCAAACCTGTTAAATTGTTGGGCAGCCAAAAAATAAAAATAAAGAACGAAAAATTGTCAGGAGTGCCAAAAACATTACTAGCCTCATATAAGTGAAGGATTGGGAGGGCTGGTAAGGACCAGCGTGAGGAGGTGGAATGAGGTCACGGTATGTTAAGCCATCATTCAAGTCCGGCCAGGGCTCTCCGAATGTCATAATGGGCAGGCGGGGCAGCGTTGTTGAAGGGAGAGGTTTTCCACTGCTCGACATTTCCGATTAAACGAGTGTTATTGCAGATAATGCGAATTTGTAATGTTGAAAGGTTGTAGACTTGTTTTCCTTGTTTCTTTTCTTGGGTTATAAGATTTCAATCGAGTCACGGGCATCTAACATATTCATACCTAATGATCTTCCACAAAGTAAAGCTACCTGATTCATCCATATTTTTTGTTCCTGAAGATCAACGTAATTGTTTGTACGTCTGTCTAAGTAAATTATCTTGTTTGTTTGACAGTCTCGATTTGTCTCTGAATTTCAAGAAGTCCATTCAGATGTAAGAAGGATTAGTTAATAGTTTTGCTTCATCTTTTTCTGACATCTGAATGAGAAATAGATGAAGCTTTGGGAAAACTTCCTACTGTTAATTAGGTAAGGGAGAAGAAGATCAGAGATCAAATTTGGAGTCAACACGCTTCGGATTCCGAAGAGTGGACATTTAAATAAGACCTAGTCAATGATGATCATTTCGATGGCTTCTGCAATTTTCATGAGAAGTTTTGGTACTGGAAAAATGAAATCGACCTTGACCATTCCACCATTCATAAACAGGAAATGAAGGGAAAGAAACACTTTAACCAAAATCCAACAACGCAACTAGAAACAAGGATGTGTGCCTGAAAAAGTCTACATGAATAAATATTACTTGTACTCAAATCACTCTTTCCTCCAATTATTTCGTAAGTGAATCTCTCACAAGAATACTCTCATTCTCTCTTTATTCCTTGAATAGCCGAATGCAGTCTGAGGATAGAAAAGGTGATGAAAGAAGGAAAAAATAGACATATATAAACACCACCACCCCCCCCCCCCCCCCGGCGCCCCGCGGCGGGGCTGGGGGTAGCACAAATCAGTAGAACAAAACCAAAGAGACCAAACATCAACAATACACGTTGGCCGATGAAGATGGCACAGCAATCGACAGAGGAACTTTGTTCCAGTCAACAATCTCGCCACAATGGCCACTATTAACTCCAATAACTGCTCCATGAATCGGACCATTGACTGACGTTTCGAGGCTAACTGATTTTCTGGTTGCAACTGCCTTTAGACGATATCGCTCAGCTCTTGAGCCAATAACCTGTCCAAGAATGGATGCAGCAATAGTAAACGCCATAGCTGTCTTCGGCATCAATACGGACTTCCTAAGCATCCCTATAAAAGGGACAGCTGCATGAACGGCTGCAAACCATGAAGGCGAAAATTTTTCTGTATGTTCTCTCCATACTCCTAAAGGAATATTAGCTGCCATGCCCAAAACACCAATCACAAGCATTTTTTCAGGCAGTGGCTGTGGTCGCAGATTTTTTGCAAAGGCAGTCCGCGCTAAAGCAGCTCTAGCTGCAACTACTGCCGGTGGGCACTTGAGCCTCATGCCAGGAGGGGGCTGAAGGGCCTTCGCTACAATAGGCAAGACACCACTCACAGCCCTGTAAGACTTTGCAATTGGACAATTCCCATTTTGCAGCCACTCATTGCTCATAGATTCATGTTTCAATTCCCCACCCTGAAAGATCAGAAAAATTCAATCAAAAGGAATGTTCGCACAACGGTATACTTATTTGGACGGGGATATGAGCCTTTCTGTTCACCAGTTGCCTACAGATTAAAGAACTCTGTCTAAACATGTTGTCTGCCAGTGATCATGAGGCCTTAGTAATACCAGAGAAGTTTAGCACATAAGCCTATGCAGCTTTAGGAATTGACATTTCTACAAATTAAAAGGTCACATACCTTCGAAGAAGAATCTCGTTTGGATGACTGGGAGTTCTTTTTCTGATTCTTCCACTTTTTCGAGAATGCATCAAAACCAAAAGGGCCACCAGGTCCAAAAGCTGAGAGGCTGATAGTAGCTGCCTTTGCCGCCAAAGGATTGAAATGGGCTGGTGCAGGTTCAGATTCTGGCTTTTCACGAGGAACAAAGAATCTCCCTGAAAGTGGAACAACACCATTCTGCCCATGAAAAAGCCTAAATGCCATATCAAAATTGGGGCCATCTTCAAATATAGGACCTTTTCCTCCACGTTCCTGGTTAGGGCACTAAAAAATAAGGAAATGTATTAGTCCCTCCACGTCATGCAAATTTACTAGGGCATACACAATATATGCTGCATTCATCATGACCAAAAACACCATAATACATACAACAGGAGTAGTGCAATTAGCATGCATCAACGAAGCTTCTGACTAAAACTATCTAACAGATACACAACTTACAGGCAATGGATGCGCCATTGATGCTGAGAAGGAGAAGTTAGTTGGCTCATTAATGTTCCTCAAGAAGGGACACCTAACAATGCCTTGGGGAAAAGGTAAGGACTCTTCATTTGTGTCCCTGACAAAAAATTCCATCTCACAAAGCAGGATGACCTGCAGAGAAATTGTACACGATTCAAACAGCCGTAATTGTAATGATATGAATGAAGTTAAAAGGGGAGATGTGATTTTCAGCCATCTTTACATCATGAGCTAACAAAACTATCAAAAACAAGATAAGGAAAAAAAATTAATGAACTGTCCATACAAAGATAACTAGAGTTTCAAGGACACCTTTCCTTTAGAATTATACAATCCCTAACATTTGTTTTGTTCGTTAATCTTTTTTAAATAATCTCTCCAACAACAATCTCAGAAGGGCATCTTTCCTCCTAACTAATGAACCCCTAATCCTACAACCTAAATAGTCACGGATAAAGAAAGAAATCATAAAAAATGAAAAATCGGGAGAAAACCCAGCATGGGAATTTATGAAATCAGGCTGAGTTTGCATTAACAACAGAATTTGAACTCAAAACAAAGAACCTCATATTTACCGTAACAAGTAATAAAGGATAGAACAATCGCCCTGAACAATTGGAAGCATAACTCACATACCAAAAACATAACTACAATGCTTTCTTCTTATACAGCTACATAGATAACTATACAGCACTGATCCAATTTGAAATTTATGAAATCAAAAGATTTGACAATCAGAAGTATATTCAAGTGAACTGTACGAGTTCGTTTCTTATGTAAACATTATTCCGTTAGTCCGCAAGAGGAAGGTGTGCTTTTAAATATAGACCACATAAATGAACTGCCCCTATTTATATCAAGACACAGAACTCCTGGTTTACTCAGGACATAAAGGTCAATTATTGTTCATCAACTATCATGAATAAAAACACAAAGAATCCAGTAAGTCAACAACTAATGGATCAAAAGACTCTCTGGACACCCAAATTCTGATGTCCAACATGCTAATAACAAGCAAATTCTCAAGCACCAAAAGCTCGACATGCACAAATCAATCTGGTTTGGTTTTTCTTTTTAAGGAAGACAGTCAAACTAAGAACATACATGGGAAAAAATACACACTTTGATTAAGGATCCTCATTTAACTCAGGATTCCAATCAACTGGGATAACCAGAGCATCTATCTGAAAGCCAAAAGCCCAATAAATAAAAAAAAAATGAAAAATTTGGGCATATGAAATCAAAAGTCAAACTCCAAGATTCGACCTTTGCATCCCATCAACAGGACTACCCAACATTCAACATCAAAAAGCCCATAAACCATAACTCATTATTTACCGGGAAAGTTGCTTAAGAGCATAAATTTGAATAAAATCCAGAATCCAGAATCCAAATCAGAACTAAACTGCAGGAGAACAAAAGCCTACAACAGAAAACCAATAAACCATACAAACAAGAAAGGGAAATATTGATCATACCTCAGATGAACGTGAAAGAAGGTCAGAGAAAGGAATAGACAAAAAAGGATCTTTGAAGGCGAAGAAAACTAGATGAAAGAATTAACGAAGGAAATATGAAGTGGGTGGGGTGGGTTTTGTTTCGTTTGGTGAGTCTAGAAGAAAGGACGAAAGAGAGAAGACAGATGCCTTAGTTTGTCTCTTTTTTTTCCTTATGATTCTTTAGACAGGAAGAAGGGAAAGACGAACGACGCCGTGGAGAGCACACGCCAAAATCGAGCAGCGAGGACACCACGAGCCGGCCTAATTTGACAGCTTAGACTCTTTCATTCGGAGAAAAGAAGTCCATTCCATTTTCGGTTTTCCCCTAATAATAGTTTCAATTTCTACAAAGCAAATGGGGAAGAGGACATAGTCAAAATCTAAAACGCATTTTAAATTTGCTGCTTTGGCCTTTTTCTGAAATCAAATATAGGACTTTGTTGCCCCCGTAGGACTTTTTTTCATATATCACGCAATTAGCTGTGATGATATATATATATTGTCGATATACTGTCAGTGTTGCCTGTAAAATTTTTTATATATATATTCTACCGGTATATGTAATATATAAGATTAACTCATAAACTAATAGTAACAGTTGTCCTCCCTCTTGTTCTAGTCATTGTGGTTTGCATTGGTCTAATTTGGGTTTGTCCGAGTAGGAAAAGGAGAATTGGCTTTTGGAAATCTGAGTTGACCAATGATCGTGTGGTTGCCCCAATGCCCTTCCCCATTGTTGGGGCCTTGACTTTCTATGGTTGTTAATTTCCAATTTCAATTCCAATACAAAAATTGCATCTACTAAATTACTTACTACTATATGACTTCCTCTAATTCTTATTCATGTTCTTTATTTTGTTAGATGTTAAAATAGCAACACCTAAATGTTATAATATGAGTCTAACTTTTTTATTAAGTCGAGACTTCAAAAGAGAGAAGTTTTTGGAGGTCATTATTGTCTTCCCCTATTTCTTAAATTTTACCCTCTTTGTTGCTCTCTCTCTCTCTCTCTCTATATATATATATAACTCTAACTATTTATTATTTAGAAATTAGTATTTTATTAAAAAATTTATTGTAGTGTAAGGTTTGTTTATCAAATTATTTAGTCTACAAGAAAGTCATATTACTATGATTAGTTGAGAATGGTGAAATTTGAGATATGATTAATATATTATTATTAATACTATTTCTCTTCTCTAGGATATATTTTTATGTATATAAATTGTCTCCCCTAACTTTTTCAAATATATCTCCTATAATTTTTTGATAAAATTTTTGAATTCTACACAACGACCTTTGACTTTTAGCGTGGGCGACAATGGAAGCTTCCAATGCTGATCACGTTTGCTCGAATCGCGCACGATGGCCATGCGAACTAGTATAAAATGTCATATTCTTTGAATCTAGACAACTGCCACTTTCATTATTTTGTTGTTTCCTACCAAAAAAAAAAAAATTTTTTTGTAGTATTTTTTTCCGGGCTTTTGATACCCTGCCAAACACTTGTAAATTCTTGCCAAACAACAATGATAAGACCAACTAAATCTAGAAAAATCAGACCAATTATTGTGCCACCAACAAGACAGCACCAATGGTCCATTACTCGTACACTTGGCCCTTCTTTTAACTGATTTTTTGGCCATCAACCAAACCAATACAATTGCATCCACTCCTTGCGGCTCTGTTTTTATTCTTGTTTACTGGGACAGGGGCATCTCAATGCCCAACCTTTTGTGCAACATACCTTTACTTGAGCCGTAACTCGATTCAACACTTAAATTTAATGAATTCATATTTTAACATGTTAAAACGTATTTGATAATAAAAAATTAAATATTTAAATTAATTAAGTGACACTTAATTTTCTAAGCAAAACTTGATTCCAAAAATAAGTAATAACCTATTCATTTATCACTAAATATGATATACATTCAAATATATTTAATTTAATACTTAATAATTCAATAAGTTAATAGATTCAAATTTCAGATTTCACACTTCGATTTTATCAAGCTCACTTTAGTCTTTGGAATGTGACTAAACCAACAAAGTAAAGCAAAGCAAAGCAAAGCAGGATGGGTAATGCAATATGCCCATGCAGCAATGTCTATTAGGCAGTAAGGTAAGCAGAGCTTGAACTGCATGCTTTTAGTGGTGAAAGTCATTGCTTTGCCATTTTCCCTGATTTTTACGGTGGAGTTTGTTACCTGCAGCCCAGGGCATCAATTTAGTTTACTTGCCAACCACTCTGACAAAAACCAAAGCGGCGCCTAACGTTTACAAGAATACTACAGTGCTCAACCGCTCATAGTCAAACAAAGCATACTTGCCGTTTAAAACTGTTTGTATGAACCTGCCTATCAATGAAAGACGATGACAACTACAGCAATTCAGCACCAGGGTTTTGAAATATTCAAAGATTTAATCGACAGAGAGGCATTGCTCTTTCTCGTCAAGTTTCTCTGCTGTGTCGATGACCCTGTCGTACTAAACTGTAGTCCAGTAATAAAAACTTCAAAATGATGGATAATTTATCAACAGAAAGGCAATGCTTTCTTGTCAATCATAAACCGCAGACTGTATCTAATTATTTACAGAATCACAAGGTGAAGCAAGAAGCAAAGAAGGCCGGTAAGGCGAAACAAAAATCATATACTTGGGAGTTCCGCTCATCTTCAAAAATCATATATCCTGCACACTACTTGGAGTTCGGCTCATCTTCAGATTTCTTGTACTCGGGCTTCAGCTCATAAGTGCCTTGATTTGATCCCTTGTTATTATATACGCAGAGAAGTTTAAGCATGTCTTTCAGAAATTGCTGCAAAGAAAAAGGTTGCCAGAAGAAGAAAAAACTCATTAGTAAGATGGGAAGATTACGAGGAGGACCAGAAAGACAAGGCCGTGAAGCTATTCCTATACAACATATAACACCAATATAAAGCATAAACAGAATTATAAAAAGACTAAAAGAGCTAAGTCCTTCATTTAAAGTCGTCGCCAGCAACTTCAATGAAATGCTTTTGTTCATAATGAAATTAACAATAGATTTGGCTGGAAGAACATAATGTAGAACCATCAACTGTAAAGTTTGATGTTTTCATACTCCTGACTACATGTAAATGAGTACTTGAAGTGAGTCTCCGCAATCTCCCCCCCCTCCGGGGCGGGATCTCTCTTTCAATCATCTGTGGCGGTTCCTATTCCCCTCACCTAAAGTCCTTGCCTATTCCATTTTTTGTTCCTATACATCTGTCTCCATGCATTCAGAGCAATTTGAAAATAGAACAACCTCACAAGGCCCAAGCACAGCTACTTGTTCCCAGACTCAGTTCCTCCACGCTCAAAAAGAGTTGGCCCTAACTTTATCAGGTAAAATTACTTTTTTTTTTCTGGCTATCCAGGCCGAATTTCCACTTAACCAGCTGAAGTTGGATTCGAACTTAAAAATAAAGCACATCTGTTGCACCTTAGACATTTTCTTGTGAAACCTTAACAGACAAATCACCCCCCCCCCCCCCCCCAAAAAAAAAGAAACGAAAGAAATAAGATAAGATTAATTTTTCATACACTGGCCGTGTATACACTGTTAGCATTGGATAAATGACAATTATGCAAAATTTGAATTTTAAATTCAACTTTTGCACATATGTCCTGAATCCAACGGTGATAGTGTATACACTGTCAGTATATATAAAATTTACTCAATAAGACAAATACATATTCTTGTGAAAGCTTAACATAAATTTAAAAAAAAAAAAAAAAAAAAACCTCTGGTGGAGCTTAAGTTGTTTGTCTGCCAAAATAACAACTGGATGGGAAAACTTTACTGGAATAACATCTAATTTCAAGAAATTTCCTACACCGCTGGATCAACATGTACAAGTACACAACTTCAAGAATAACAGCAAAAACTACCCTTAGATGCATGAAATTAGAATGCATGGTACAGAAATATCAAGTACAAACAAAAATGCCAAAAGAAGAAAGAGGCTTAAGCTTACACACCTCTGGTTGGTCTGTTTCCTGAACAAGTTGTTTTAGTGTCCAATTTGGTTGCCTTTCAAAGAGCTTGAACATGATCTCTTCCATTTCATTACGGTCCCTTCTTGTTCTTTTCAACTCTGAACTCTTAACTGGCATTTTCCTCTTCTCCTGTTCAAGAATGCAGGCCTTTATATGTATATTGTGATGGCAGACAACACAACTATCCTATGAAACAAAAGCAGCAACTAGAAGTGAAGATTCCTTGAATTACTTGAGGTCCTGAAGCCTTTAGACCAAACAATCCAGGCATAGGCCTTAAATGCTGACCACTATCATCGTCAATAACCTGCACAATGGAAGGTTACATCATATCATGAGAGTAGTATTACTCATAAAATGTGAAAGAGACACCATAATATATCAAAAATACATCTTATGATGCAAAATAAAGGATATTGATGCTTATTTGAAAAAAAAGAAGAAGAAGATTCTACCTGTATCTGTCTAGTTTTTGTCATGTATTTGGTTGTCCTCTCACGGCATAATTTTCCATAGTCCTCAATGGTTTTACCGTGAGGCTTCATGTCAAATTTGTGATAGATTTTCCCTTCCACAGAAACCTTTCCTGAAATGACAAAGAAACTCTGTATGTATTTACTTTGAGCAAACCAAAACCTAATGAATTACTGTCAAATACTTGGTCTACGTAAAATGTTAAAAAACAAGGGCACTAAGCTAAACTATGGCCATATGCAAACATGTTTTGTGCATTTCAAAGGAAGTTATAGATTAGGAAGGCAGACATCAGCAGCATAAAGGTTTCTTTTGCATAAAAAAAAATTTCAAAATCAACAAAAATGATCCACCAAAGATTATTCAGTGAAACAGTAAAACTAGTAACGTGATAGGTTCTAAACCAGGTCAAATCAGAAGATATTATTCTGTGATCAAAATTAGAATAAAAAATCAAGCAATTTTACCATGACTACAGGACAGAGTGTGAGGAAGAAAAAGGAGTTTTTCAAGGATGTAAACATCATGCAGAAATTTAAAGTCTCACAGCACAAATGAAATTTTCTAGGACTACTTGTTAAAGAATGTTATCCTGTCAAATCTAAAAGATTAAACTCAACTGGAAATTCCAACTTATCTTGCTCTCAACTCCGTGCTCGTTTGAATTGAGGTTAGGCATAACACTTCTGGGAGATTAATCTAGCAACCCATATTTCACCATTGATGTGCCTCCCTCACCAGATATGCGATAATTTAGGAAGAAAGAGCAAAGAGAAACAATAAACAACAAACAACAAAATGGGGATAAGACATCACCCACAAGAGTGCTGCTAGAAAATTAAATCAATGGGAATTTTACAATTATAGGAATCCGACAACAAAGTTATTATCAGTTCTAATAGCCTTAGAATAGATCGGTTCTGTCATACATAAAACTCCAATTCGTAAGGAATAACACCTCTTAAATTTCTTTGAGTGCTACACGCAACAATCAAATAACCAGTACAGAACACAGCCAAATTTTATAATAGAAGTATGAAAATTTTCAAAAGGTAAAAGATATTTGGAAGCGGTATTACTTAAGTATTAATCCACAAAGTTAGATGACACCAAGGAAAGAAGAAAAGAACAAGACTGAAAAGTTTGTTGGATTTTTTTTTTTTTTGATGGGTAGAAAATGCATTCACCTTGAGCTGACTCGGAGAATACAGACATTGGAATAAAATCCGTTGACATGTCCATGGAATAGCACTTGGGAATGTTTCCAGATTCCGCGCCAGCCAATTCCATAGTGAACTGATAATAATTTAAACAAGGAATGAAAATTGGAAGAAAACATATACTCATAGGAAACAGAACTTGTATGCAAAAGAAATACTCCAATCCTTCTCCTCGACCTGAAAAGATTGACAAACAAAAGGAGGACGAGTACATCACAAATTAAATCTCCATGCACAGAATATGGAAATACACCAAATAAGAAAGACGTGCTGTGTTGATTTATCTTCTCAAAAGACTCAAATGGACCCGCAAGCAACGAGGCATCCCAAACAGAGATATAATTTTGTCGTAAACCAACTTTAGCAGGACTTAAATGGTTCTCAAAATTTTGAAAACATAAACAAAGTAAAAGGAAAAGCGGAAAAACATCAAGACCAATCCCAAAGCATGTTGAAAACAAAAATAGTTGAATTGTGCTAATACTATAGGATAAATCTTCTTCGTTTGAAACAGAAATTTTCCAAATTTGGATAGAAATATGGTCAAGTTCAATATTGTCTATGTAGCAATATTCCTCTCCTAGTCCTAGAACACCACAACACCCACATGCATGCTTAAAAAGAAGTAACAGACGACAGCGAGACACAAGCCCAACTGTGATAAAATAGAATAAGTATAAATTTGAAAGCAAGAAATGCAAAAGCATATATCTACAAAACTATCAAGGACATATCCCAAACTTAAAACCTTCATGACAAGGATGATGGTGCCTCACCCTCATGCACGCAATTTTACTCTTTACCCTTAAAAAGTTGTAACAGTAAATTCAGGGTTCACAATTCTTGCATGCATTCGGAATAAAATAGGCAAACAAGTAATTGAGAAACTAAAGAATGCAGGAGGGTAACAGGAGGTAGAATTGAGATACCTGAGTAGAAGAGAAGTCGTCGTTGGGGAGTAAAGGGTCGACGGCGACGACGACTTTAGCAATAGGCCCATCAGAAGAAGACGAAAATGACAACGATGACGAAGTGGTAGAAGAGGAAGAAGAAGAAGAGTAGTCATGAGGATGAGGATGATGTTGGTTCAAAGAACGAGAAACGAGGGGAGGGCATTTCATTAGCCAGACGTGTCTCTCCGCTTTGCTCGTCTCCAACTGCCCATTCCTCATAACCCCGTTATTGTTGCTGTTTTCAATGCAAGTATAACTGTTGGTGGTGGAGTTAGGGGCGATGGTGGTTTTCTCCGCCATGACTGAGGTGGCGGGGAGGAAAACAGGAGGCCTTTTTCAGTTTCCAACGAACACAGAGACCCTGAGGAGATTTATTTATTTATACTATAGTTAAATGGAGGCATCAGCGACTTAGAGGAAAGGACTGAGGTGGAGTCTGGCGTTTGATTTGTTGTTCTCTTGGGAGATCCGAGCCGTTCCCTTCTTCTCCTTTTATTAGATAAACATAAAAAGGAAAGAGAAAATAGGTAAACTATTTATCCTTTGTATTTAGTGTGTGTGTATATATAAATATATAGGTCCAAGATATCACTCTTTTTTGGAAAGTGTAGCTTATTAGGGAAATGATTACAATAGTTTGTTTTATTAGAGAGTGAATAAAATCTTTCATGAGAATGAAAATATGCTGTGTGTGTTTAAATAACAGATTATTTGAAATAATTTTTTGAAAAATATATTATAACATTTTTTTTATGTGATATATGCGAGATAAAAAAATGATTGAAAAATATATTTAAAAATAAATTTGTGTAAATAATTTGTTATCCAAACACGATAGCTATCAATCTTAGGTTATGATAAGGACATAAATATGCCACGAACTTAAAAATTATAATTTGAAAAAAATCTCAAATTACTTAATATTTTTTTGAAGCCCTTAAAAGTTCGTTATGACTAGATCAATTAATTGATGAGTTGATTAGGTTTAGGAGCATGACGACAAATCGCATGACATTTTGTAATTTTGGAACAGAAAAAAATGCATTTTTTCCCGTGAGAGGCTTGTTTCAAGCTTCATCTTGTTCAAATGAACTGGGGGTCCTCTTGTAATCAAGTAAGATCTTAATCGACTCTATTAGGTCGAGACCTTCAATCTCTTTTAACACTGAGTGCAGAAAAAATCTGGACAGATTTGTATTACCTTTTTCTGTGTTCAATATTCGTGGCCATAAAATTCCCAGCTGAAGAATTACCACAGTACCTTGACAAGTTACAAACAACCCAAAATTAAAGAAAATAGCGTGTGATAGCTACATCTGACAAGGGCAGAAAGATGATTCTGTTTCTGAGAAAACAAGTGGAGAGCCAGGGCTCGAAGACAAATCTAATTATGACTATCGCTCTGCCGACAGCTAGTAAAACTGACAGCCTTTCTGATGCTGAAAGAGATACTAAATGCCCAAAGATCTTCCTCCACCTATCTCCTAAGATTTGAGACAAAGCACATAACCTGAATTGAATTTGTTCACACAATCTGTTTCAGCTTGATTTAATATAATGATACATATACAAGAACAATAAGTTTGACTCGTATAACCCCAAAAAATTTTCGTCATACTCCACTTGATTACAGGAAGAAACAATAGCAACCCAATAGTACATGATAAAGAATAGCGTTCCAAAAATCCACCGCCACGAATGGAAACAGCAACAGCAGCCAAGCTGCTCCTCCCACATGATTTTTGCTTTCCTTTATGCATCCCTATGTGATTCTCATAGCAGCTCAACAGGTTTAAACTGCGTTTGCAATTGAACTAAACTGAAACTGCGTCTGAGCTGCTGCTCCCAGTGGAATTTGCTTTTCTCTCTGCTTGAAGTGACCTGCATAAAGCCTCCAGTTTTTCCTTCTGGTTCCTTGTTCTCTCCAGCTGTTTCTTTAGGAGTTCACGCTGGATAGAAAGAGGCACCAAGAGAAGTTATTTAAAGCATAAAAGGGGATTCCAAAACCCGGATAACACATTATAGTAACCACCATATATATTCACTGCAACCAAAGGATAAAACGATAGCTACCAGTATGTCCAACTTGCATAGTGATGTAGCAATAAACAAGAAGATATTTAGAGCCTCTTCTAGGTTGCAGCTGTTGGCTTAGGTCAGCATTTCTTGCAGTTTGTCATGTTTTCAGGATCTCAACTTTATTAGTGTTTAAAAATCATGCTCCCAATGTCATATGGAAAATGGTTAATGTTCTGTTTTTCCAGATGCTCCCTAATTGTTATATTAACTGGAGAGGGGTGATTCTGGATAAAGAGATGGTCATCAGATTTATAAAGCTCCGCTGAACAAGTTTTTAACTTCTGCATAAAAATTGTATTCACACATAACACAGGGAATACTTGCTCTTGAACATGAAATAGGAAATTATTGCTCGGACTTCAGAGAGAATGAGGATTGATAAGAAAAGAGGCTCAAGACTAAAGCTATAAACTCATGTGAGTTAAAGTCAACCTCTTACCTCCTCAACAAGCTCTATGAGAGATATATCTGATTTCTCACATTTGTTCTTCAAGAATGCGTTTTCCTTTTTAAGTTCCTTAATTGATTTGGCCATCTGGACTCAGATACAAAAAAGTTGAAAATCAGAAAGTGCTTTTTCCTTCCAAAAGTGCAGTAGTGAAGAGAGTAATCCTCATCAGCAGGTTGGGAGAGATTCAAATACCATTCTATAGCTTTAGATTAAAAGTGCAATAAAAGGGCAGAACAACATTAAAAGCATATTGCTGTCTACCTTCTCTATTTCTTGCTTGAATGTTTCAAAGACCTCATTGCTTTTCATCAATGCTTCCTGAAAACAGGCAACAAGAACTACAAAAGTTCAGCAAAGGAGACAGAAGATACCCAAGTTAACATTCTCAAATAATGAAACACAACAGACATGCCTGAGTTTACTTTTCATGTGAACAGTTCAATTAACAAAAACATCTACATATTGTTAGTTTCAGGACAACAGATTATTCACATATTCAAGAGAAGGAAACATATTTTGATGGACACTAACTACTAGAAATTTTCAATAGCAACCTTATAATGCAGGTCATCCCCCAATTAAAAACTATGCAAGTCATGAGATGAATTAGTCAATACGGAGTTTCCAACTCAATAGTCATATAATCAGACGTGTAATCCTTACAGTTATTGATCCGACATCAACTCTAAATCTTGTACCAAACAGTTGGAAATTTGGTAGAAACTCAAAATGTTACAGCACAATATACTCAACCTGGAATTGCTGGAATTTGTCTCCATCAGCTGTCAACTGTAATCTCAAATTTTTTTCAGTTGCTAATAGATGTGACACCTGCTCAGCATACAATTTCATCTGTGACTGTTCCTGGACCAATTTCTCCTCATGTTGCTTAAGTTTTAAATCAGCAAGCTGAAGTTCAAGTTCCTTTTGCTTCAACTGTGAAGCAAAAACATGAAGTGAGTTCAAATTTGCAAAAGAGAAATAAAGAAAAAATGAAGAAGTGGAAGTCTATCAGATCAGCAAGTTCACCTTCTGGGCATGTTGCTGTTCAGATAGTGCATATTGGTCAGCAAGTTCTTTCAACTTGTATTTTAGCCTGGAATTAAGAGAATTGAATTACAAAGGAAAAAGGCCAAACATTTTTCTTTCAAGAAAGAATCACACACAAAAACTGAGTTCAAGTTACATCCTCAGTATAAATTTATTAGATCAACCTCACTATTCATAATGTGCTGATATCATGGTTTCGCACATGTTAGATGGAAGTGGATATGGTGACAAATTTGTGTAATCTTACATCTCATTTTCTTTCAACTGAGACAGACATTCATCTTTCTGTTCATCCAGCTTATTGCTTACTTCCTACAAAAGAGAAATTCAAATAAAATAAAATAAAAAAAGAAAAGTTCAGAATGCTGAAAATGGGAAACAAATCCAATGCTCTTTTCTGAGTATGTAATTGAAGACAAGCCAATATAGAAATTCATCATGTACTTCCAAATCATTTGATGCAACAGTTATTGACTTTTTCTTTCATCTGTAGGCCACTATAAGTGATTTTACTCCCATTAGAAAACCAGTAGGCAAGTCAAGAAGAGCTTCCACAGCAATTCATTCGAGTGACAGTATAGTTAGGGATGTCTCTGCTGCTCAAATGAAAAAGAAAACAATTCATCACTGTATTCTTACCAGCCCATTTCTACATGCTATCAGTTTCCATAAACATACATAACTTTCTTGGATATACTATGCATAACAAACAAAAAAGTCTTTCATACTTTAATGGCATCTTGGAACTTGTTTGACAGATCTTGTCTCAAATTCTGACTCTCTGTGGACACACGTCTGCATTCATCCTGCAAAATATTGTAACCCAGCAGCATCCATCAGAAGCACATTACGCCAGGACTAAAGCTAATTTACAGAATTCAGTCAGATCATTTTTGCAAAGATCAACCTTCTAACAAAAATGTTTGTTTGTTCTAAAGGTACCATAGAAGAAACAGGGCATACCATCAGCGTTTTGTTCTGACGTTGCAATTCTCGACACAGTGACTCAAGTTTATCTCGAACAGCAATGGCTGCACAAAGAGAACAAAGCAAACAAATCAATACATTAGAGGGTAAAGAAGTGCAACTATCTCCAACAGAACAATATGCTAGTAAACCTAAAGATATTTTGACTAGTTAAGATGATTGACATCAGAGTGACACTGTCAATTTGATATATACTCATGACGTAGCAAATTGAAGGGGATATTCATGCACCAGCCACATAGGCTAACATAAAGGCAGGTTGGTATATTCCTTCAACACATTATGTACATAGACAGGGAAGCACTAGGTTTGAAGCCATGAAGAGACAAATCTAAACCAGATATTGGAAAGAATTCAAAAAAAAAAAAATCATGCAGCTGAGAGTCCCATTGCTACTTATTTTTCCCTTTGCTGTTCTGGGAGAGAGCTCTGTCCAGAGCTTTTAGACTTCCCTAGCCAATGTTGCTAATAAACTATAAACGTTTAAGGAACATCCTGTTGCTGTTATAGCTTAACTTTCTTCTCTGTTATCGTCAATCAGTATCATGATAATAGGACCCCCTAACTGCTGTCTTAAAAACTCACATTAACAACTTAACCACAACAATACAACAATAAGGTAGACTTGACATGCTATGGCTTCAACAGCTGCCCCTACAAATTTTCAGTAACCCATCCAATAGGAATGCTTCAATTCAAGAAAATGCATACTAGAGATGCCATGGTAATATAGAATCCAAAGCAGATGCTACAGTAACAGGGTACCAGAATCTCTTTCAGCAAGAACGTGTTGATACTTTAAAGTGAACTCCAGAACCTCCTTTTCCGATTTAAATGTGCGCTTGGCATTCTTACGTTTCCCTTCAGTAGCCTCCTGATATGTAAAGTAGTAAAAAGATCAGAATGTAAGTTACTAGTCAAAAAGAAATTAAAAATGAATAAGCAAAAGGGGGGGGGGGCAAAAGTATTTGAAAAAGTTGAAAGCGAAGCTTAAAGCTGTTTTGAAGAGCACCTTGACAGATGCTCTGAAAATCAGCTTTTTTAAGCTTCAGCTAAACCAAAAGTAGTTAATAACACTTCAAGACAGCTTGCAGCCTTGAAAATGATAATCTATGGAAGACATCAATTTCTCGTGGTTTAAGAAAATGGAAAAAAGGCATATGACTAGTTCTAAACCAAGTTAAATGGACAAACATGATTAACATAATTACTCCTGACAAATGGTAAAGGCTTCTTTGAAAGAGTTTCAAATAATTACACCAGAAGTAGAAACTCTACTAGAAAATCTAAAACTGGATTTACAGCTAGGGGATCCCTTCTCATACACCGGGATGATTTCCCAATTTGATGGATGATAAGCAAGAAAGAGTCAGTAGACATTCATGATAATCTCAGAAGCTGTTGGATATTTGGATCAAATGCTATAATTTGGTAGCTTAGAGTGACTAAAAGTGAATGTTCTTTTCCCATTGGCTTAGCATCTGCTTACATATACTACCTTAATTTTGCTCAGAGTTGATAAACAGCGACTACAAGAAGCCAGGATACAAGTGTTAGATTTTCTGATTCTATACTCGCCAGAATATGCTTAGGGACACTTGCTAAAGTGAGTGGTGCTACCTTCAGGGCTACAATCACTTCCAAAATTTGTCTTCTATTTGTACTAAATTAAGCCAGAAAACCCAAGTAAGCACAAAGCAAATATTTGAGGAAAATATAAACGCAATGTGCCAAAATCGGATATTGATTGCTAAAAAACCATAAAATTCATGGCAGATGCATAATCGGCCAAAAGACAAAAGCACAATGAGGACTAGTCACCAACAAGAGCCAAGAAAATGTAAGGACAAAGGTATTACTGACTGCTTTTTTGTTGTTTTCAGCATTTCCTGATGAAGACATCCCCTTGCTATCAACTTGTGGACCTGAGATATCACTATTAGCTGCAAAAGTTTTACAGGATAATAGTAAAGAAACTTACTTATGTCTTAAACTAAATAATAAAGTTCAAAGATGAACTCATTAAATTTGAAATACATGCATCAAAAACCTGGATCCACGTATCACTCATCAACATATGGCAGCAGATATGTGCAAGAAATGACTGGTAAAATAATAAAACTTAAATTCATGTGAAATGAGAACTGATCCAGGTGAACAGGTTGCAAGGTATCTCTTTAACACAGTTAAATATTGTCCACCAAACCCTTGATACGCTCCAGAAAATGAAAGCAAATACCATCTATTCCTTGCCCCATTTCACTTACTTGGTTTTTCAGAAGGAAAAAAATAAATCTGAACTTTAATGTGGTTGTTGTTGAATGTAGGATGTGGGCTTTGGTATCACAATACTCAAGAAATCTACATGTAGAAACTAAATCTATGATAGCATAATTTAAAGATGATGCACAAAAATGTCCAATTAATGAATAATACAGATACAAAATGAACATCCAGATCCTAAATTGGCCAACGAAGGCCAATTCCAAGCCACTTGACCTAGAGTTAGACCCCAGCCCGTGCATCTTATTCCACTTCCCAAAAAGAAAAAGAAAAAAAGCATACAGTGGAAAAGCGACATGTAAGATTGAGGACATTATCACATACAACAGAATCATGGGAGAATCATCATCCTGAGAAGGAAAATGCAACATCATAGATTATTGAAAAAGCAAATGGGAAATTATTTTGCAATCACTCAATGGAATACATTATGCAGAATTCCACCATTATCATGCATGAAAATTTATCTATTCTTGGTTCTCATTTTGGAGGACTGTAGTTCAAACTTGTGTACATTTTTCCAACTTTTAAGCAGTAGCAAGTTTGTATAATTGATGTCTACTTCTAAATTTAACAAAAAAATCCCAACAAATACTAGCATAATCATTTTGCCACATGACCAATTAATCAATCTGAATATGTAGGCAATTCACCTGACAAGGCAAATGAGGTCTAACGTCTTTAACCACGAGAAGAACAACATACTTTTATCGTGCCATTCGCCCGCACTTTCCACAATATTCAAATTAAACTTAATGCAAACTGTTCAAAGCAAGTGTAAAAGAAAATAAACCATAAGTACTACTAATTAGAGGAACAAAAAGTTACATTTTCCAGAACTTTGACAATCTTCCTCGACTTGTGCATTTCCACGATTGGATTCAGCATTTTCTGATCCCGCCACCACCGCCGTTGCTTCTTCACTTTTTTCCTCAACCAAATCAAGGTCATCACCCACTAACTGAGGCCTCAAATTGGGATCCACTAATTTTTCCTCCTTATAATCAATCGGCTCCCGCTCCTTGTCTTCGTCCTCAGTCTTTGGAGTTTCCGGGCCCAGCTGGTCGACTGTCCAGGAGCTCTCCACAAACCCATCAGGCAACGAATCTGCCTCCGGAAGCTGATTCGCGTCAGGGTTAGGGCTCATAGTCGGATTTGGATTCTCCATATCAACTGTAAACTGTCCACAAGAAAATCCCTCATACAATCCTAGTTCTTGACTGAACAACGAAACTTTTGAATGCGTTCCAGTTTTGTGAAAGAAACTAAAACCCTAGCTATTTTAATTGACAAGTAATTGCACAAAACAATGTAAAGATTACCAGAGCGAAGGTTTTCTGAAGGGGGGACCGGAGTAGGGAACTGTTGCTTTGCAGTTCTGAAAGTGAAACTTACACCTCGGTTGATCTCGGATCCTTTTTCGTGGACTAAACGCCACTACTACTTGAATATGTGAATTGGTAATTTCAATTCTCGTGAAATTTAAAGCTCAGTTTCCATATTTGGCAATTAAACTTTATCCCCATATAGTGTACCACCTAATCCAAGCTCAGTGGACACCAGTCCTGCTTTGGACTATATACGTGGGGTTCAACTCTCACCTGCATTGAAAAAAAATCTAAGGTAGTGTCAAAGCATTTCTAGCATCTGGTAAGATTTGTATATGTGTTAGCTCCTAACATAAATCTTTTTAGACTCCCCTTCTCTATACTTTAGGATAAAATAGGTTATATAATTATTATTTTTTTCAAAAAAAAAAGTATCACCTTAATCCCATTGTTACAAGGGCTTTATCAAAGCGTCTAATCTAATTTCATGGCACTAATATTTAATACACATAATTTACTAGTAGCATTTTAAAAAATCCCATTCACAAGGTTTTGGTTTGGTCTAATTTTATGTTTTGGTTATCATCCCATTGTTTTTTATATATATATATATATATATATATATATATATATATATATATATATATATATATATATATATAAAACTTGTAATGTTGATCACTTTATTAGTGGGAATTAAGACGAGTAAGGTTGAGATTTGGTACAATTCATGTAGTGTTTTTCAGAATTAGTATATATTCATAGACTTGGTTGTATTCATATATTAAGTTATATTGAGTTGATTCGTGTATTGAATTGATGTACGTGAGTAAAATTTATATGTGTACAACAAGTTAGTGTAAACCAAATTCAATAAACAAATAGACTAATTTCGATCGTACTTGCCCCAAATCCTTATTAGTTGTAATCAATGTGTATTGATCCTACTATTGCAGATTATTTGATTGATTGCATTCCTCGTTATCTCAATTTTAGTCTAGCTTTTCTTCTGACAAATAAACGCACAAGGCCCGATTTGGTTGCATTCCTCGTTCTCTCAATCAATTTTAGTCTCGCTTTTCTCCTAAATCAACACCTAAGCCCCAATTAATGCTTGTCCTAAGAGCATTGGGTAAATATACCTTGATTTTAAACTAATAAAGCTTCATGGTATTAAGGATTTTTGTTGCTGTTACCATAATTAGTAAAATTCATCGGAGTTTGGATTCGTCCATTAAAAAAAAAAAAATTAAAAGTTTTTCATCCTAGCACAGTGACCAAAATACTGGGTTAGCCTAAGGTGGAGGAAATTGGGCACGAATGTCAAGCAGGTTGTACATAAGGTCCTAAGGCTGAACATGAGGAAGACATTCACAAGTATGCAAAAGCACCCAACGCAAGAAGATGGGACAATGCATATAAAATTTTACAGTAGTATCTCACACCGTTCGATTGACTGTCTTTCTTTACAGAAGGAAGCATGTCAGAACAGGAGATATTTCTTTTCTTATTCTTCAGGTCAGGTGTATAAATTGATGACAAATGACTTTGTCAACCTTGTAATCTTCAACTTCCGAACTTCAGCATGATCTGGCGAATTCAGACTTCAGTACTCACTACTCATTCATTCCTTTCCAAGGAATTTGATTTTGGTACTTCATCTAAATGGCCACTGTGGTGCATCACTGCATGCTTATAACTTCACAGGCTAAGGTGCAGACATCTTATTCCGTTTTTTGGCAGTATTGGCAAGAGCATCAGATTTATCTTTCTTCGTTTTGGAAACCGGGTTGTTGCTAAGCTTGGTGGCGGGCTTTCGGTTGTCAGCTTTATTCTCTTCACAATTGCTTGAACCCCTGCCTTGCACTCTCAATGCATCTTTGACAAAAAATTTTAGCCTCCATAAAGTGGATTCACTCTGCATTCCAAATAGAAAAGTCATGTTAGTTATGAACATGCAGGAAGAAAATACTCTTTTTTTTGAAAGGAAAGGGGGGAATTTAACAATGTTCAATGATCACCATGGCATCTATATCAAGTTCCAGGTCCTCATCTCTCAGCACAAATTTTGAATTCGTTTTGGCAACCATTTCCAGTGCCTTAGTGAGATCTTCAGGACGTAACTTACTGAGACCTATTCCAATGTTTCTTTTCTCCTCGAGCGATATTTTTCTACAGTAGTGGTTTTAAGGTTAATAATAGCACAAGACACAATTTTTCCTTCATAAACATTATATCAAAGTAAAACTGAGATTTGGCATCAGATGGAACCTGCACTTTTTGACTACCATGTCCCTGAGTTCTTCCAACTGTGAATCGACTTCATTAAGCTGAAAGAATGTCAAGCTGGTTGTAAAAAACGTGAGGCATGTATAACTGTACAGACTGTATATCAAAGACGGCACAATTCTGCCACAGAAGTGATCATTTATCACATACCTCATTGCTTAAATCTCTAGCTGTTTTGGCATGAGCTGCCTGCTTAGCAAGCTTCATATTCGACTGTGCCTCTGCTTCCTCCTCTTCACGTCTCTTTTCCTGGAGACACAGAATTCACCTTAAACAAAGTTCCAGGAATGTCATATGAGAGAACATATGTTACTGAACATTCAGGGATCCTTACTGCTCCGTGCTCAAGCACAAAATAAAGCTAAAACTTTCCTATGCCTAATCAGAAACCATCAGTGTGAGGTTCTGCTAATAGTATTACACCATGTGAGGCTATTATACCAAGGCCTACATACAACAGGAAACCAATAAGTTTCTATAACAATAATTACCTCCTCAATGACTTTTGGTAACAATTGTAGCCACTTCTCCTCAAACTTTGCCAACAATGTTTTGGCCATCCCATGAACATCACTCTTTTCATCATTGTACTTCATCGCATTTGTGAACACCAACCTCACATCTGCACATATCTCACGAACATGCTTGTAACCCGTACCATCCTTGGCCTCCATTTGATTCTTTATTGTACTAAAATCCATGGGCCTGTCAATGACCTAGAATCAACAAATTAATGCAAGTTCAAACTCACAAT
Source organism: Coffea arabica (assembly GCF_036785885.1). Classification (NCBI taxonomy): domain Eukaryota; kingdom Viridiplantae; phylum Streptophyta; class Magnoliopsida; order Gentianales; family Rubiaceae; genus Coffea; species Coffea arabica. Next base: position 9,758,917 of record NC_092313.1, on the reverse strand, counting down.
TCTAGACAGCACAATCAAATTAAGGTATAAACACAGAAACATCATGATAATTCTTTTGTAGAAAATCAGCAGATTCGTACAAATTACTGAATTAGCACCCACACACCTAATTAGTTTGACAGCTTTTTCAATCTGGAAGCAGTACAGGTAAAATCTACTACTTGTCGGAGCATCTCAGTTTCATGACACTTACAAAAATAAAGCTACTGTTTCTCTTCTAGTTTTTAATGTTGGTTACTTCTTTTTCCTGCTTTGAGCATCAGGTTTCCTAGTCTAGCACAGAACTGGAATGGTGGACAGCAGGGAGAAGACAGAATGAAGCTAGGTGTTCTACCTCGTAGTAGTCATCCAAGCCCAGCCCTTCAACATCAACAGGCTGCATAAATGGCCACGCCCACTTGTGCTGAGTGATCTAACACAATTAAGAAGGAAGTAAGCAAATTGGTTGAGGTACATGTTAGAAACTCATTCCATCAGCAATTCAAGATATAATGTGCCATTTTTAAAAGCTCAGCTCAATACAACCACCAATGCTACTATAGAAGAACAGGTGTGATACATGGTACAAGACAATATAGGCACCTGAAAATAAGCAATTTCTTTAACAAGTGAGTAACCTTAAACTTGTATCCGTGAAACATGACAAAGTTTCTTAATATACATTATCATATCATCTTTATTCTCCATTAAAAGTACAAGGGCTAGGCATAAGCCAAACTGATAAATCAGAAGCCCTTTTCTCCACCATGTATAAGCAAAAGTGAAGCCATGTAAGATTCTAGTAGATAAAAGGATGGATGGGGGAAATAAACAAACATTGACTCGCCCTCTACAGGAAAATACAACACCTAGAAAGATTAGCCAAGTTACTGAAATCAACTTTTTCCTTTCTCAACTATGAGAAATGAAGGCAGCGGACAAAATGTGCACCACAATGTTATGGTTCCGACATGATAATTCCAGGCAAATGACAGAAATTTTAATTGGTGTCTTCCATGCCCAAGCATGAATACCATACCCAACAAATTGTCTATGGAAATTTGTGATGCTTGGGCTGCCAAAATATAGTAAGAGATTTTGCCTTAACAGGGCTGAGTCATATCTTAATGAAATTGGTCAAAAGGAGGACTAACATTTTATTTGATTCTTTAAGATGTTACAAAAATGTCTACGCATCACAAAAGGGTAAATAGGCTCACTCATGAATTATGCACTAAACCATGTTGAGTTTCTCACGGTGGAGTGCAGTGCAACACAGGGTAAAAGATGGACCAAAATCCTCAACAATACCCTGAAATAGCTCCCTTAGGCAACTAGCACTTATTGTTTAGAATGTGTAATAGAACTGGTGCATATCATTTAAAATTGGAGCAGATTAAGGAAAACTATGTTACAAAAGAATCTAGACAAAATGTGCTTGGATGGAAGTCTACTCCGCTTACAGTTAACTACTAGCTCTATAGGATTGCAAAATGATTCTCTTCTATATGCACCCTGGCGGAAGGAGCAAATATCGCAGAAGCAGAAACATTTCACGACATAGTTTTGAAAAAATTGTATTTTGGAATCAATTTATGCGTCAAGTGTGCCAAGCTAATAGGTTAAATATGTCATGTCAGTAGCCCCATTCATCTCCATTCATATATAGAGATAAAGATTGATGATTGCCTGACGTAGTATCGATCCAAACTGGCGCATAAGGTCTTGCATTCTCTTTGCAGCAGCTGCTTCTCTGCGTGACGCATCCTGTTGTAGCTTCTTAAAGCTGGGCGCATATCTTTCCCTATCTTTATTGTTCCTTGAAGAGGTACTCCAGGACGTGCTTGGCTGATTTAAGCTTTTACTTGAGTAAAACAGCTCAACTTCATTCACTCTTTGATCAAGCTAAAAATTTCAGAAGATACAAATTAAAATTCTTGAATGCCAGTGACAGCAGAAATAGATTATTGCAGACAAGAAATGGATTAACAACAAATCTCATATGCTTCACTTAATCTTACAAGAAAAAGAAAAACTAAATGCCAGCAATACTATTGTCCACTTCATCTAAAAACAAAGACAAGTTATGATAATTCATCAGCATTTAGAACTAACATTTCAAAATATGGGAAGAAAATAACACCTATGGATCCTTCTTGGGTGATCTTCATCCAGACACAATAGCCACTCATTTGAGCTCTTCTCATCTTAATAAATGTTAAAACAAAGAGAAGAAGTGCATGATTCATTCAACACTTATAGCAATAAACTCACGTTGTCAACTTCCATGGATAGCTTATCAACACTGTGCTTGACCTTATCCATTTCAGCATCAGTACCTACCACCTCTGCATTCCTAGCACGCAGGTTTGATACATCCACTTTTTCCATCTGATACAAAAATTCCAAAAGAAAAGCTCAGTCAAAGGACAAATCCAAGACTAAACTGCATTGATTGATGATTTAATTTATTCATGATAGAGTGTTAAATCTCAATCATACACAGTTATGTGTATTTCTTTATGACAAGTAACCTAGGCAATAAGCAACAGTCAAGTGTTTTTCCCATATAAATTGAGATGCAGCTCCTACAGAAAATTTGTGGGGCAATTTCTCCAATCAGCATTTCCAAATTGAGGAAAAAACCAGCAACATATCAGACTCAGAAAACCAAAACCTTGTCATAAACTTTCCCCAGTACTTTCAAAGTCCATTATCCAATTCTTGCATTACCTAAAACTGCCAATCCACGCAGCATTTCCGGAGGATTAGAATTCCTTCAGAAGACCTTTGTGTTATTCAAACAAAACAGCACAAAGTGGCCAATCACATTTTAAAAAACAAATAACAGCAAGTGCTAGAGGTAAGAATAATTTAATCTTGATAAAATCTCCCATTAATCACCTTAAACCTTGATGTTATGTAGATTTCAACTGAAGTTGTAACGTTTACATAGCGCTACTCTCTAAATTCGGCAGACTACGCCACAATTTGAACCTAGGAAAGTGGAGAAGTAAGAAACAATATCCACCTACAGCAAAAATGACAAAATTAATAACTTTACTAATTGGATTAAACTGAATAATCCGGTTCTTGATAATGTCTCAGGACTAAGCTCCAAGAACTCTCGTATCTTACAAGAAAAACGAAAATAACCCCACAAGGAAAGGCATGATTAATCAATAATCAGACACCTTAAAGTCAAATTCAAGGAGACAGAAAAAGAAATGATAACAAAACTGCAAAATTTTCGAAGAAATTGATGCATATATAGAAAATGAATACCATTTGCGGCGGTGGTAAGGATAGAGGGAGAGGCGGAGGCGGCAACGAAGCCCTTCGATCTTCGACTTGATTTCTGGGTTCTTTTCTTTCTACGTTGCTTTGTTTTAGGCAATGGGCAGAGGCTGGTTGATATTTTTATTACTACTGCAATTTTTTCTCCTCTTGAGTGAGCTAAAATTTTCTCCTCCTAGGCGTTGTATAATGCTTGAGTTTCGATTTTCAAGTTTCAGGGTTCAATGGGGTAAAGGGTCCTTAAATTTTTTAGTGTCTCCTTCTTGAAAGAGTCTCAATAGTTTGTTTAAGAAATTCAGCTGCTACTCTCGCAGCTTCTTCTTCTTTTTCCTGCTATACACCACCACCACCAGCAGTCAGCAGTGCCAGTTGAAACTGTGAGTGTGTACCGTACCAGGTTATGACAGTAGATCGCATTATTGTCGACTAGGGGCAAACGAATTGTGCCAAGAAAAAAAATAATGAGTAAATATTATGTACACAAACATATATCCTGGTCCAAACATATATCCAGTGCTGTTCATATGCAAAAGTTAAAGTTCAGATATAAATTTTTTATAGTTATCATTTAACAAAAGTTAATAAAGTACATGTACTGTCAGTGTATGAAAGATTAATATAAAATTAATTGACCTTAAACAAAAATTTGTATGTCTTAAATTACAGAATGTACATTACATTTTACGTAACACTATATGTGAGGTTTACAAAAAAAAATTAAATATTTACGTTATGTTCAAATTAATTTACATTATATACAAACAAGATTTAAGTTCAGGTGAACCAGCCTGACTGATCCACTGGATACAAAATTTTTCTAATGATTCATCTAATTTATCGTATCATATCCTGTGTCAATTGACTTATTAGACTCTTCAAATTAATCAATTAATTTCTTCATGAATTGTTAGGTAAGGTTAGAGGGTGTCAAAATAAGTGATTCAAGCAGATTGGGACGGATCATAATTAGGTAATAGGTATAATTGAATCAATCCATTTATATCCATTTAAATAGATGGATTGATTCACCAATAAATTGAATCATCAATGCGAGATCCGTCGATATTTTTTGCTTAATGCTATGAATATTTTTTATTTAGATTCTATCGCTTATGTGATTCTAAACATGGATTTACATTAACTATATTAAAATTAATCACATTGATAATAAAACAATCACAAAATAGTACACGAATTTGTCCTTAAACATAATTAACGGTAACTTTATTAATTATGTAATAATTTGATGGTTCCAAATTAGTATTGATGAAAAACTTATAACAATTTTTAATTACTATTACTACTATTACTATTACTAAGTAATTACTACTACTATTTCCTATTAATTTGACAAGTAATTACTATTGGCTTTTAATATACTATTAACTATTTACTATTTATTTTTACTATTTACCATATGTGTTTTTATTTTTACTAAAAAACTATTTATTATTAACTTTTTACTATTCACTATCTACTTAATAGTACACTAGGAAACAATAACAAAATAGTACACTAGTAGACAAGAACGAATTTGTCCTTAAACATAAAATTAACGGTAACTTTATTAATTATGTAATAATTTAACGGTTCCTAATTAGTAGTAATGAAACACTTATTACAATTTTTAATTACTGTTACTACTATTACTATTACTAAGTAGTTACTACTACTATTTCCTACTAATTTGACAAGTAATTACTATTGGCTTTTAATATACTATTAAATATTTACTATTTACTATTTACTTTTACTATTTATCATTTATTCTTTTTTTATATTTACTGAAAAACTATTTATTATTAACTTTTTACTATTTACTATTATTATTTACTTGTACTATTCACTATCTACTTATGTTTACTATTCATATTTACTATATGCTATTACTATATTTTTTTACTATTATTATTTACTTTTACTATTACTATTACTCTTACTATTTACTATTTACTATTACTATTTTTACTGTTACAATTTACTTTTACTATTACTATTACTATTTTTTATTTTTAATATTATTTACTAAACAGTACATATATTATTATTATCGCTTACTGTTACTATTTCTAGTTTGACATTCAGTCAATCTATTGACAGGAAGATGTAATATAACTAATTCTAATAACACTATTAATTAATAAACTATTACTAATTAAATTAATTCAAACACTAATCAAATGTAATAAATTAACACTAATTAAATGTAATAAACTACTGATCTAATAGTAATAATTTAAATCAAATGTAATCAACTAATAAACTAATACTAATCAAATATAATTAACTATTACTATTTAAAATGACACATGGGGTCTGTCGAATGTAATACTTGTTGAACCAAGTATTGTCAGAGATTCTGGCTGAGCACCACCAACTTCAGATCCTAGAAAACTGCTTTTGCTTTTTATGAACTACAAAGGAAACTAATGCACACCAATGCGCGACAATGTATACAAAACTAACCGGCTGAACAATGTTGAAAAACACAGTCGGTTCTTTTCTGGGCAGAATTTCTTGAGATTTTCTATGTATGGGAGGACTAAATTGGGAAAATGATGAAGGAGATGAGTGAAAGTACACAGATGGGCTTGTTGAAGTCAAATTGCTTTATTTGGTAATATATTTATAGCCAATTGCATTGATTGTATCGACGCAATCCAATCATTCATTCAAAAATAATCAACAGCTAAAAAAAATTGAAACTGTCAATTAGGGGTGAGCGCAGGTCGGGTACTCGCCCCATTCACCGTTTGGCTGACCCGATCCTTATCTTGCGAGTCAGCCATTTTCTAACCCTTATCCGCCCCACATATTAGCGGGTATCCGATTATAGGGTACCTGCTGAGATAAGGTCAGGTCAACGAGTACCCGTCCCGCTCCATTTATTATTTAATTTTAAAAAATAATTTATATCAATTTAATTTTCTATTTTACACATTCATCTAAGATTTAATAAATTTTTTTTCTAAAAAAAGATTTCCAACCAAGAAACAAGCATGTGAAGAGAATATAAGATAAAGGAAACAAATTAAAAGAATTCAAAATCAATAAAAGTTTGAAATAAGTAGCACAATTTTTAATATATATATTCCACATTAATTAAACTTTTTTCTATAAAATATAAGATCATGACTTCTACAAATGAATCTTGTAAATAAACTATTGTCTCTCATATTTGTAATGTAATTTGTTCAATAAAATTATTTATTTAGTTCTAAATTATTATTTTATAGTGTCTGTATAAAAATAAAAATAAATAAATAAATAAATAAATATATATATATATATATATATATATGCAGGCGCGATCGGGTACCCGCGGATTTTTAATTATATGTATGTGACACTAACCCGCCCCATATCTTAGCGGGTACCTGACCCTTTATTGACCCGATAAAATAATAAAAATCGGATATCCTAATTTTCGAATCGGATCGAATCGAATACGACGGATTTTCAGGTTATCGGATAATTTTGCCTACCCTTACTGTCAATGGAGTGTATGTGCTATTGATCAACCCATAGAGTTTTGTCGCATCCATTACCAGATACCGCATCCACATGTGACGTCTGGATTTTAAAAAAAAATTTCCGCACTATTGATCAATGGTGCTAAAATTTCGCGCATCCAAAAGTGGTCAATTTTTTTTCTCAAAAAAATTCACACCATTGATCAATAGTTGATCAATGGTGCATAAATTCGTTTTGGATGCAATTAAGCTAGTCACCGCATTGGCAAATTTTTTTAAAAAAATTATTATTCGTTTAACTTATATAAAAAAACTTAAAATAAATTCAATTTCGCTCAATGTCGCTTTTCACATTTACGGTGACCCCTATTAAAGAACTAATTTGTCAAAAACACCAAATTTGTCATGATTTCTTATTTCGGCATTATTTACAGAAATTCGCCCTAATCGATGTGATGATAAGGTACTTTGTTTTTATCGGCATTACGTAGATAGCTAAAACGCATTTTTTATGGTAAGAAAGGGTATATTAAAAGATGATGAATGTGCTGTGTGTTTCTCCCAGGTCAATGCTGAAAAAGTTCGTCATTTGAAGAACCCAATTAGGCACAAGAAAACGTAAGTTGTGCCATCTTTTTTCCCCATACAGCAAATATTACTTTCATTGGTTGAGTTAATTAAATTAGTACTGAAGTACTATCAGCTGATTAGGAATTTTTGCTTTGTTAGCGAAACTTGCAGATAATTTGGGATAATTATTTTTAAAAAAAGTTACTATAATACTTTTTTGATATAACATATATGAGATCAAATATGATTGAAAAATATATTTATAATATAAATAAATAAATTTGTACAAATAATTCACTATCCAAGCAAAGAAAGGGTGTTAGTGCGCAAAAAGAGGCACAGGTAAACTGTAAGGATAGTCAAGACTTCCAATTTAACCAAATTTGGTCTACCAATTGAACGCAAATCTGACAGTAGAGGCTTCGGGCCTTGATCAGGAAGTAAATACTACAAGGAAACGGTCGTCTTTAAACAAATTTGCAAGTCTTTTTCTTACCAAACCATGGTCGAATAGGAGGTCCTAGTAATCCAAAAAAAAAACAAGTATAACACGAGGAGTGACAAGAAATAGGCTAAATTACAGTTTGCTCCCCGATACTTGATGTGAAGTAACGTTTTGTCCCTCTAAACTCAAGATATACACATGTTACCATCCATGAAAACCAGTCAATCGAAAACACGACTAAATGATGTTAATGCCCTCACAATATGGCTATATGTCCACAATTGAAAGGCAATTGGTAAAATACCTAGAGATACTTGGACAGGAGGTTATTTGTTCAAATTTATTTGCTTATATCACCATTACAATTTCCAATACACCTTTTTATTTTCCCAATTACCTTTTTATCTCATATACATTATATCATAAAAAGTGCTACAGTAATTATTCCAAATAATATTTCAAATAATCTCCTATCCAAACACACTCACTGTTAAAAGCACTTATGAACATTCAAAAATAACCAGTTTTGCTCAAAAAAAAAAACACTTTAGAATGAAATATGTTGCATTTTAGAATGTTACATAAATAGTATTCTAACTCTATGACTATTGAATGTATAGCTCTAATGAAATTTTAAATTGTTAATTACAAAACTAGAAGGTACATGTTTGTAGAGGTATTTTGGTCACAAAGAAGACGGCACTCTCTTTCTCTCTCTCAAATAGCACTAACAATCTTAATGATAGGAGATAAATTGTATATACCTAGAATTTAGGGGGGCAAAGTGTAATTAATATTTATTCACAAATATCACTGACATATTCTTTTTAATTTTCTTTTGTCAAGAAAAAAGAAATCAAATGCCAATTATGCCATATAATCATGAACACAACGTCCATCCACAAGTCCCAATTCAAACTTCGGCAAAGACTAATTGGCCACTGGAAGGTATTTTCCCACACTAGCAGCAGCTGGAATGCACCCGAACGACCTGGCCAACACGGCAGTGAGGTGGCCTTTGCCCCGCAACGACCTCACCATATTCCAGGTGCCACTCCTCTTTCCCTTATCTGCTGCTGGTGCCGCCTTCCCACCACTTCTGACCACCGCCTTTCCGCCATCCTTTACCTGCGTTGGCGGCGACATGGTGGTACTAGTAGTCGAACGACGGCCTTGCCTCTCCTTAATAGCACTCAGCTCCATTTCTGGCTTGAACTTGACTGGTCCAAACATGAACATTCTTCTTCTGGACTTCTTTGACATGGAAGTCAAACCAGATATGTTCACATTCTGCACACGATAGATTGAACCCACGCGAGACTTAGAACTCGAAATCTGGCGAGAAACCAAGCTTTTTGTCGCCGTAGAACGGTCCTTTTCATCACGAGAAGAAGGACGAAAAGAGTGGGATCTGACCATGGTTAGATAGTCTCTCTTTTGATACTCATTGAGCTGATCATCTCGGTCCTCATGCATGAGTTTCCCGCAGAAAACGACATCTGGGGCGCTGAAAAATTCAGGGCTTCGTTCATCGCTGAAGAACTCAAACAAATCCTGAGCTGAGGAATCTCTAGGGCTTTGAAGGACGGAGCATTCTTTGTATTCTTGTATGTTGAGGTTGCAGAAAGAAAGAGTGTCCTCCGCTTCTTCTTCTTCTTCTTCTCCAAAGTATTCCCAAGTAGTGTTTCCTTTGTTTTCCATCTTTTTCTCCTTTCTACTTTCTAGGAGGAGAGCTAGCTAGATCAAGTAATCAAGAATTCAAGATATACAGTGTTGTGTGAGCTAGAGAGAATACGTGTAGGAATGTGTTTGATGAATAAAAACTGGGGTAGTGGGAAGTCTATATATACTAGGGCAGGTTGTCCATCTTTGCATACTTTATTTGGAGAGCATGTGAGCGTGTAGAATGCGTAGTAATGGCTCCCTTTAATTGTGACAGCTTCTAGACGATCTTATATAATTTATGGTATTCTTACCATTTGTTTGGTGACTGGATCTTTTGGTTTTGGTTAGACAATCTAGAGGAGTGATTGTCAACTTTGACAATTGATGCCTTGAAGGGCACTTAGTTAATGCTTCTTTTATTAAGTGGTGAAAACTTAAAAACAAGAAGACGCGGAAGGAGTAAAGGTCTACCCGAAAAGAGAAGAATATATAGGATTACTACTAGAAGAGCAAGGAAGGGTCAAAGCTGATGTATAGGGTGGAAGGAAGCAATAAACGAACTGGCAAACGGACCAGCTCACTCAGGAGAATAAAGAAAGATCCAAATTAAGACCAAGTGCTTCTGGAAGGAAGGCCATGAACATTAGAGATATATTTAAGGCCCTTTTTTTTGTTTTCCTTCTGTTTTTTGGCTAACGGTGCTATCGCACACGGGATCCTCAGTGTCACTTTTCCTGTAGCAATTCAGTGTCACTTCTATATTTATGCCAAGTGTCCTATTTATTTAATTTATCATGTATTGTTTATTTAAATTTCTTCTACCTTCACGTGATAAGTGGGATGGGCACTGAATTTGGCACCGAATAGTGGTATAGAGGATACCAACTGGTGCTATCAGGCGTCAACATGTCTCTCTAAGGATATATATCAATAAGAGCATTAATGATGGATGCATTAATGATGGTTGTTAACATAGTTGGTGTAGTATTTTGACTTGCATAATGAATAGTTTGGCAGATGCAGTTTTACATTAATGACGAGTTTAAGAAGTTCATGTTTGGTTTAAGAATTTACTAAGTTCTAACCTTGATTGTGTGCTGTTTATTTCTAAATGCAAGTTGATAAAATCCACCATTATATACATCAACGTGTAGAACTTTGCCCATATACACCATTATAACACACTTTCCATGCTGATAAATTATTTGATTATTGAGAATTAATACTTTAAAAATTAATTTAAAATAAAAATAAAGCACAATATTTGATTAAACTATATATTATACATAAGACACAAAGTTCCAATTCAGTTGTCAAATTCGGATGATTATCAAACAAATGTGACTTAATAAATTTAGCAAATTTAGATTTCAGTTTTACGAAATGAGCTTGAGACAAATGCAAGTGCATTTGCATTGACATAATTTGTTGAGTCATGTGGTTGATGATGGCTCATGCAAGCACATCAAGAATTAATCAGAATTTAATTTGAGCTATGTGATTTACAAATTTGTACCGAAACATTTACATGATGGTTTAGTGTGGCAAAAAAATGGTCCAAATAATGTGAGAATAGCTTCTGGATGGTAAGCTTATTACTCGGCTCCCCGGAGGGTGGCGGGAAAAAAAAAATCAAATATGAGGGGCATTCCGAGAATTGAACTCGGGACCTCTCGCACCCTAAGCGAGAATCATACCACTAGACCAAATGCCCTTGCTGACATGCATCTTTGCGGACATAAATATTTCCGTGCACTACTTCCCATTTTCTTTTCCACTGCAAAACCCTTGGCTGGATGTCTGAAGTTGGAGTTAGGGTTTTCTGATCTCTCTCCACTGAAAAGAAGAAAGAAAGCGTGTTTTTTTTTTTTTTTGCTCCTTTTTTTTTTTTGGTAGGGTTCAATTTAGAAATGGCAAGAACTGCACTGCTTCATTTGGTCCGCTCTCAAACCCATCAGCATCTCAAATCAACGAACTTCCACTCAGGTTCCTTTCTTTCTTCACCCCCTCATGATTGAATTTTTTTTGAGAAGTCATTTTGCTTGTAAATGATTGTCATTTGATTTGTTTCATTTGAATTTGGTTTGTCTGCATTCCATCAAATAATTGGTGGTGTTAGTGTAGGCAAAAACACACAAAGAAAAGGGCGTAAGATTCTATTATTTTTGAATCTATGATAATTCCGGTAACTTATGGACGAAAACTTGATTTTAGGTATTTCCACAGAAAGGCTACCATAAAAATGTGATTTTGTTTTTTGTGCAATTCAGAGCGCAGATTATATACCCCAAAAAAATAAAAACTGTACCAGATTATGTGTTTGCACGTATTATATCACGGTTTATTTTGCTACTTGTGTGTTTGTGGGCTTTTTTTTTTAATTATTTTTTTAAGTCTTTATATATGGCTTTGAGGCTAAGAAGTTGTTTATTGGCGTAGCATAGTTGATTCTTTGGAATAGACAATCGAAATGCGGACAGATATGTATATTATCTCAATGAGGGTCTGCAATCAAGCTGAGTCAAGTTGGGTATTTGCATAATTTAGTCAAGGTCAGTTTGTCGATTTAAATCTGCCAAGCTCAAAATTGAGCACGAGCTCAGTCCATTCTAACAAGAAGTAAATTTGCTATGTTATTATAAAAATAAAAAGAATTTTATACTTATTACCATTTATAAAAAGATCGACTAAGCTTGATCAGCCTTTGAGTGGAATACTAACATACTTGAGCTTGACTCTTTAGGCTAATTGAGCAACTCAAGCTTGACATGAGCTCAGTGAACACCAAGTCAAGCCAAGTTGCAGCTTGTGAGCGGCTTGGTGTGCTAGCTGCCTGATCTCAACTTGATAATGCATGGATATGATAATGCCTTCTTTGCAGCATTTACTTTCTTAATCACAAAACACCCTTTATTCTGTCAAGAAGCAACCTTTTGGAACCCAACCATATGATTTATGTATATTGCTGGAATTTTGATGCAGAAGCATATAAAACATGTCCGAGGTGAAAACATTTACCTGCATTCAAGGTCTAAATTTCAAGAAAACTGGCTCTCAGAAAAAGCAAATAAAATGGTAGGTTTTCTTTATAGAAAAGCGGAATTAACTGCATTATTGATTAGTGGAACAGTTGGACTAGATAAGCCAATATTTGGCTTAACATGCAGCACCTATTCTTGCTTTCTGCACAAAGTTTAACAGTGTTTGTTGAAAGCACATGGTTGTATCATTTGGTGTCTAGTGATCAATTGATGATTCACTTGAAGTGCAATTAACTTTTCTCTGGGCGAGCTCAACTATACATGTTTGAGTTCTTAATATGATGCTCTCTATCTCTGTGTGTGTTTGTCTGCATAGATTTAGGATTTGAATTCTATTGTTAAGTTAAGTTGGATTGGTCTAGCAGTGCAGTTCTTGCCATTTCTTTTATTATTTTTTATTATTCTTTTACCAGTTTTAAGGACGTGAATTTTTGGGCTGAAAGCTTCATTTTCCATCAGGAATCTTTAACTGCTCCAGAAGTGCCTCAGAAACTATTCATCTTTAATAGAATTTATTGGGCAAAGTACATGGAAGACCACCTATCACCATTGTATCATTTCTGCAATTTAACTATTCTTAATCTCACCTTAAAAGAGACTGAAAATTTATCTCAAAATGACCACTTACATCAAAAAACATAAGTTCTGGGTACTTGCTTATTGTAGATTTTAGATTTGGCAGGATGGAGTACCCATATCCAGTACAGACCAAAAAACCTGTTCTCTGACTGAAACTTCTCTGATTTCCAACAAAATGTTTGATAGAGGGGGATTTAGATAGGGTATTCTTATACATCTTGGTGAATAAATACATGCCAGTACACGACAAGTTTTGCTAATTTCTACCACCTATTTACTATTAAGGTTCATGTGAATTATAGGGGCTAGTTAATCATGTTTCTCATCCTAATTTCACCCTTAAGATGTCGCTGCTGAAGCAACCTTGTTACTGGGTCCTGGAGGCCTGATGAGGGATCAATAATTAACCACCATCTTGTTATTTAGTTCTTATTAAGAATCATTTGATCCTGATAAACTTTTATTTTGACATCAATTGTTCAGCTTCTGGCATGGTCATATAACATTTATTTGGGACAATCTAAGATCCCTATTTTTATGTACTATTGGTGATTGGTTAGGATCTGGTCGTTTTTTCGTTCCATCCTTTTCTTTGTTTGGAAGGGGAATGCCTATTGATGAATTATTGCTGATCCTAAGTTGCTTTGGAGTATCTTAGTCTGAAGCACAAGTCTACATGAATGTGCAGTCCATCTATGAATTTTTTGGTTTTTGTGGTCATTCTTTGTCCTAGTCCTGTGCTTGTATCTTGCTGTTAAAGAGATATGATAATATTTTAGTTAAAGTTATACTGGAAAACCAGATAATATATTTTCTCTTGTTGATAAGAAAATATAAACATTCTGCTACAATGGGCTTATCTATTCGTACTGTCATAACAGACAGGTGTATTCAATACCTTTTGCTGATAGTTGTCATTTATCCACTCCGGCACAGATAGTCTGTAAGTTAGGCGCATATAAGTATGTATTTAAACATTGGGAAAAAGTCCCAATGGTCCTCTAACTATTAGCCGGGTGAACTTTTGGCCCCCAAACAATTAAGAGTAAACTTTTGGCCCTCGATCTATCGAAAGTGTAAAATGTTGGATCTTCTGTCAAGTTCAACAGTTAAGATTGACGGAAACTAACATCATGTGAAATGCATGCCGAAATACAAAGGCCATTTTAGTCCACCCAGTAGTTTCTATTCGGTAAAAAGGGATTTCTTCCTGAACAAAAAGCTGTAGGAAGAAAATCTCCATTGCAGTTGAAGAGCTTCTACTCAAGTTTTTTGCTTCATGTGATTGAAATGGAAAAGCTTCAAAACTTATTCCATATATAGAACAATTTTCAAACACATAAAAAAGTTACTCTTCAACTGAGGTAAAATTTACGTCTACTACAATTTGATCCAATTAAAGCACTACTTAGTGCCTTCAAGCAAGGCAAAAAGGAAGTTTCAAGGATTTTCTGGGTATCTGATTCAGGGTTTTGCAGTTGAGTGATTGAAGAAAAGGAAAATAAAAATGCCAGTGTCTTGGAGACAAGTCATACTGAATCAACAGTACCATAACAAAAGGCCAAAAATCAAGGCTGAACCCATCAGACCTGCGAGAAAGATTTGGGTCTTTTGTAACGACCTGGATGCTATCGATACTGATTCATCAGATGATGAAAGGGTGATTTAAAAGAAACCTAAGAGGTTTCTTAGGGAGATTATTCTCCCTATTATGGAGTTGAAAAGTCAACCTGGTTAGCCTGTGGTTGCAGCTGTTGGCCCAGAAGCTAAAAACAAGAGAGCAATAATGGGGAGGAAAACAACTCGAAGAAAAAGAAGTTAGCTAAACCGCAGAGTAGAGGAAATACAAAGGCGTCAGGTAGAGGAAATGAGGCAAATGGGCTGCAGAAATTCGCTACCCACTTACGGGAAAGAGGATCTGGTTTGGGTACTTCTAATTCTTTTGAGGAAGCTTCAAGAGGTGCACTAGTGATGATGGTCGACAAATTGCAGGAGCATCCAACCACTTGCACTAGAGAGAGAGAGAGAGAGAGAGAGAGAGAGAATGATATAAGGCAACAATTAAGTCAAACTGATTTTTACTCCCTTTTTATTGAGTGGAAGATAGTTCAAACTAAAATACCCCTCGTATTTTGACATGCGTCTCAAGTAGTGTTGGTTTCCGTTGATTTTAACGTTTGAACTTGACAGAAGGTTCAACACTTTGCGATTTCGATAGGTCGAGGGCCAAAAGCTTACTCTTAATTGTTGAAGGGCCAAAAGTTCACCTGGCTATTAGTTGGAGGGCTATTGAGACTTTTTTCCCTTAAACATTTCTGCATGTCACTGGACTCAAATTTGATGGAAATGGAGAAGAATATGTAGAGCATCTGCAGTTATGTAGCTGGGAAGTCACTGTAAGTGTGAGTCCTGAAAAAGATTAAGAGCAATGGTAGTAACTGTTAAATATAGTAGTTTTTGAAGCCACAATTTGTATCACGGCCAATGGTTTTAGTCTATTAGCAGTCAAGCTATATACTCTTATTGGTGGGAACCGTGGAGATAATCTTCTTTAGCAGTATTCTAATTTTTTGTCTTCTAACTTGTTTAGGGGTACTCTAATTTTTTTGTCTTCTGACTTCTAGTTAATATTCAATGTGGGATTGCCTTCAATTTAAGTTTCCCTTTCACTCTTAAAAAAGAATTATGAATGTTTTCTCCTGATTCAACTTGTCCTCGAAGCTTTCAAAATGAATAATGTATTTCACATTTATGGCCTTAATTAACATATTCAACACTTCAGGTTGTAATTTGAGTAGACTTGGTACATTGCTGCAGACATCCAGACCCTCCAGTGGCATACAGCCCACTGCTATCCAGAGACGATGGTTTTCCACTGAGGATGATAACAAGCTCAGCATAGGTCCTCAAAAAGGGGGAGAATCTGGAAAAGATGAAAAGGACTCGGGGGTGGTTTACTATGGTCCTATATCAAATACCGTAAAGAAAGTGAAGCTCCTATCTCTTTCCACCTGCTGCCTCTCTGTTTCTTTGGGCCCTGTCATCACCTTCATGACATCTCCCGAAATGAATGTGATTTTGAAGGGTGCTGTGGCATCTTCTGTTATCTTCCTTAGTGCCTCTACAACTGCTGCCCTTCACTGGTTTGTGAGCCCTTACGTGCACAAACTCAGATGGCAACCTGGTTCTGACAGCTTTGAAGTGGAGATGATGTCATGGCTGGCAACTTATATTCCAAAAACGATCAAATTTGCAGATATCAGGCCACCGGAGACCAATAGGCCGTTTGTGACATTTAAGGCCAACGGTAAATTCTACTTTATTGATGCTGAGCACTGTCATAACAAGGCATTATTGGCAAAGTTGACTCCACAGAAACCAACTCATGACTCGGCCTTCAAGAACTTGTGATGAGCATTATCTTTGTAGCAATGAATGATAGACATAAAATAAATTGTTTTTGGCAGATTTAGTTGATTTTTGTTTATGTATTCTGAGAACAACAGCTTCCTTCAGATTTATGTCTTTGAGAAAGCAAATGGTCTCATGATGGGTTATGCTATATACAAAGCAGCAGAGCAATGGATAACTTTTTGCAGTTCTAATGCCAGAATCCTACTCCTAGCCCAACACCTCTCCATCTAAGAAGGTCTTGAAGCTATATTTATACTTTTTTGTTCCCCTGTCATAGCGATTTGGTATTGGAATACGTGGGATGTTGGGTTAGGGTTACTTGTGAGATAAATGAGATACCTAGTCCAGCATTGCTCCTATTTTCATTTTATGGATTTGTGGCTGAATATCTGTGCTACCATGATTTGACAATGAGGGATCTGGGTTGTTTTCTGCATTGCAGAGAGAACATTTTATGGCTTGGATCAGCTGAGTTCAACAGCCCAGATCAGTTCGAGCTCAACCAGGCTGATATGAGATGTCACACGCATTATAGGCATGGTGCGGTTGCAGAACAATGAGAATGCCCTTTCTGAGCTCCGCAGAACTAATGAATAGATGCCAATTTCTCAAAGTTATTTGTTTCATTTTACACCCCTCTTAAAATTCTCAAGACTTCAATTGATTATATCACCAAATGATAAGAACTTTTATCAACTAGTTCTGGAAGCATTTCTTCACAAGTCCAAATTTTTTTAATTAAGTCATCCCCTCCATTATATACTACTGCCTTGACGCGCTTAAGAATGCACAAATTTCTAGATACGTGCATAAATTTGTATGTGTTTGTGTTCTTGACAAGCATTAGAAAATCTCAAGTATTTTATAATCCAAAAATCCATAAAAAAAAACAGCGTACGGAGTGTGTTTGGACAGGAGATTATTTGTCCAAATATGTTTGCTTACGTCACAATTACAATTTCCAATACACCTTTTGATTTTTTCAATTACCTTTTTATCTTACATACATCACATTACAAAAAGTGTTATAGTAAAAATATCTCAAATAATTATCTCTCTTGTGCTGACAATAAAGAGAACAAAATGTAACACATCTCCTCATAATCAATAACTTAAAATATGATTTGTTTACACAATGGAAATTAACATAATTAATAAATAGGTTGGAAGGTATAGAAAGATTGTATGTGAAAAGTTTGGGTTCGAGACCTCTAATTATAAAAAAATATATAATTAATGAAAAAGACAAAAGAAAAAATGACAAAGGAATCTAAAGCGGTCAGCCTTGGTTTCTAATTACACTAGAAATTTTTTTTTTATTGGAACGATGTTTGATTATATTGATATCAAGGGTCTGTTTGGTTGGAAGTAAAATGTTTTCCTTGGGAAAATATTTTCCGTGGAAGTAATTTTCCATGAAAATCATTTCCCTTTCATCATTTTCAGGTGTTTGGTTAGCTTATTGAAAATATTTTCTTACTTCATTTTTTTGGTGTTTGTTTAATTTTTGAAATATTTTCACTTTTATCTCTATTTTTACTTTATACACATTATAACTATATACTTCTTCCCATGCAAAATAAGAAAATTTATCTCATTGTTTAACTTTAAAAAATTTTGGAGAAATGTATATATGAATAAAAAATATCTCCTTAAGCAATAAACAAATTGCTGGCCATTTAGTGTCAAATATCAATCACATGCAATGCTTATTGTGACATATATCTTGCACTCTCACTGCTGAAAGTTTCTCTAGAAAAGAATGTCCCGATTATATATAATTAATTACTAGCATAGGATGAGCAGGATGAGGTTTTTTTTTTTTTATTTTGAATATACTAGGGGGAGGGTTGGGTGGTACGGGGGAGGGAGTGTAAGGAAGAGATCTTGGGTTCGAGTCCTCCTATTTACACTAAAAAAAAAAAAGAACATACTACAAGATGTTTTCAGTAAGTTTGGAACATACTACAGACGGGATGCATGCATTTCGGAAAACAACTTCAGTAAGTTTGGACGGGAAGTTGTTTTCCATAAGATGAGGGAAAATATTTTACATAGGAAAATGTTTTCATTAACTTTTGTGCAACCAAACACGGGAAATTAGGAAAATATTTTCCTGGAAAACATTTTTACCTGAAACAAACGGACCCCAAAAGTTGTACAATTACGAGCAAAGGTTCAAATTGACTATACAGTCAGTATACATGACACTGAAGAATTAGAATTTCCTCATCTAATATAATGTCTAATATATAAGAGTTAATCTTAGTAACATTTTTACCTGAAATAAACGGATCCCAAAAGTTGTACAATTACGAGCAAAGGTTCAAATTGACTATACAGTCAGTATACATGACACTGAAGAATTAGAATTTCCTCATCTAATATAATGTCTAATATATAAGAGTTAATCTTAGTATTTATATGATTCGTTCTACTAACAGAATACAAGGAGTACATTCGAAACAACAACTTAATTAATGAATGTCTTCCACCAACGTAACTATTCTGATGTCCTGAGTTTTCTGAGATCGAAAGTGGTCGAGAAGCTGATTGTTTTGCACTTGAAACGGCACTTTTCTTTCTTGCAGCGTTGCAGCTTTGCTCATTGAGAGCTTTAAAGTTATTAAAGCCCCACCAATTACAGTAGAATCAATTTGGAAGATTCCAACTTCCAAGCGGACAACTGATACGGTAATGACAGCCAAAGTCAAAGGTTTGACAACTGGGCCCAGTTCCGTGTCGGGTCCGCAAATTTCCTTGACAAGACAGGAGGCGGGCTGGGCTGGGAGGGGCGGCAGCGATCTTTCAGCTGAAATGGGGCCTACTTCTAGAATCAAAAGGCCAGCATATTTTTCAATGTCCAAAAGGACAGTTTGAAAAGCACGCCTTTTGACTCACAGGGAACGTGACGTTGTGGTTCAGCACTTGGACCTCAAGCAAAGCACAAAAGGTCTGAATATTTACTAGCACTACTTTTTTTTTTCTTTTTTTTTAAGACGATAAATCTAATCTATCATACACTAAGGGAAAGGAAGCGGATCTAAGAAAATCCAGGAATAATTCGAAGGAAATTGATCAGACGGATGCACAGAACATCCGTCTGAATTTTTTTTAGAAACAAACTATTTAAATGTGACATTTTTTATGAGAAGCAAGGTTTGATCCCTTGCCTCCCACCCTACCAATTAGGTGGTGCCTCGATGGAAGAAAAACAGAAAAGTCAAAAAGTTTCTAGCGGAGAAGCTAAACAAATGGTGGTGTTACGAGGAGGGTGACCTATGTACTTGAAAAACAAAGAGAAAAAGGATGACGGGCAGGACTCAAATTAGTTGGGAACTTGGAAAAAGCAATAGTCGTTGATGGAGGCATTTGAGAGCTGACTATAGACACGTAAGCAAGTTTTATTTTTAAGGTCAATAATTAGAACAAATATCCATCGGCCATTGTGGCTGCAGTCCTCTCTCTTCTCATTTGCTGGGTTCTTAAAAAAGTTCAAATTGCACTTCTCATTTAGTAGTACTTTTGTTTATGAAAAGTACAGTTCAAATTTGGATATGTTAGAGCCGATTTGCATTGTTATTTTTTGATATTTTTATAAAAAAAAGTATACTGTAACTATATTTGATACATAAAAAATAAAAAAGTGATTGAAAAATATATTTATAAAAAAATATAAAAATTCTTTGCGGAGAAAAATGACAATTCAAACAACGCGAATGGTTGAACTCCAGCAGGTAGTCCGACTGGTTACATAGCCTGATCTATACCGGTACGTCCGTGATTGATATCCGTGTGTTATCTCACTGTGTATCTTTGTGACAAGGTTCTACGTGACCTAAGTGATTAGTCTGGCAAAAAACCGGGATATCCTAAGCCAAAAAAAAAATAAAATGCGAACGGTTGAACGCTAGACAAATGCGTACTAGGAACTCTGAGATGCATGACATTAGGTCGAGGTGAAAAGCAACGACTACATTTGCAGTCATCAGTAACCATGCTTGGGTGTGTTTTCTTCACGGGAGCCTAGACTTTATAGTTGTTACATAACATTCTCCATAGCAGTTGTCCAAAAAACTAAAGAGGAAAAAACAACCTGCCCATTTATTACTTAAAAGACCAAAGCACAAGACTCTAAGAAAGGTAAAGTTGCCTTCTCATAATTACCGTTCTAAGATACCTCATTCTCCCTTCACCTGAAATTGTGATTTGTGAACTCATATATATAGAGGAAACAAAAATTTTTCAAGATGCTTGAGGGCTATCATGGTAATTCTCTTTGAACACTTTTATTCTTTTAAAAAAAATTTAACGGGTGATTAATGGACGTTCTTTAGTCTCAATTTATACTCATTTTATACCATTTAAAAAATACACACTTGCATGTATTGATTTTCTTTTTATTTAGACATTTTCATGATTTTACCACTTTTTCCCAAAAGCAACTTGAGGTCAGCCCATACTCATTGGTAGCCTTTTTCCTTTTCTTACAGAAGTAAGAAATTGTTTAATTAAACATAATTTCAAATTTAACCTCAAAAGCCAGCAACTTTTAAGGCAAATTTGGGGATATATTTAACTACCCAACCCTTAATCCCCAAGAACGATGTGGGAGAGGCAGAATAGGGATAGAGAAGTCATTGGTAGTCATTTACCTTTAATATTATAACAGCTTACGCCTATTAAGGTTAGCACAGTCATTGGTAGTCATAAACAATTAGGGTTTGGTGGTACTTGGACAATTCCACGTAAGATTTATTGTTGAATATTCCGTCTTAAAGGAATGCCCTGGTTGGTACTCAAAACAAGACGAAGTCAAATTCCACTGTATATATATATAGTCTCTACCTCTCTCACCCTACTCATTCGGCAAAGTCATCACATAAATCATCAAGTACTTCTTCTGCGTACAGCAAAGAATCACTAATGGATTTTGAAGAAGCCAATTCTGACTCAAACATGGAGAGCTTCTATGATGATGATACTGAATCAGAAGATACACTCTCACTGTGTGATTATTCAATCAATTCAGCTGCTGCCCATGAGGAAGAAGTTGAACAAGAATACTCACGGCAACTGCTGCAACCATCAAGCTCCACCTCCACCTCTGGCTCCGATCAAGATCAGCTTTTTGAGTTCTGTAGCGAAGAGTGGAGTACAACCACCACCTCTCATCCACCTGAAAACATCATTTTCTGTGGAAAAGTCATTCCTTACGGCGAACCCTCCTCTGAAATCGGCTTCCAAAATCTTATGAGTGTCAAAGAATCGAAATTAATCAAGAAACCAGCAGAATCCTTTCCATGGAATGGTTCCTGTAACATCAGCACTACTAATAGCAGAAGAAAAGAAAAGCAAAAGTTAGAGAAGCTTCCATCAGTTGGTAATAAAATATCTGTCTTGAATTCAGTAAGGAAGTTGAGATGGTCATTTCTTTTATTTGGAGGGTCAAGGACTGTTCCAACAGAGATGGCATTGAGAGATATAAAGAATAGGCAGAGCCGTAAAAATCCATCTCCATCCTCTACCTTGTTTGGATTGGAAAGTGACCATGATAAGAAGATGGCTGCAGTCAGCCAAGTTGGAAGCAAAAACAGAAGTCCTCAAGGACTACTGGGGCTGCTCAAGACCATTGGTTCCGGTGGTCAACACCATGCTAATAATGTTGTAAAAGCATCTATAGGTTGCATTCCAAGATTGTAATTTGTATGTGAATGATTTTGTATCGAGTGATGGCAGGTCCTCACGACAGTGCTGAACTCCGATCTGGACAGCAAATTTTGAACAACTGAAATTGTAACATAATCTGGATTCTACACTTGCACGTATGCAACTGTTATGATTTGGGAGTTAATTAATGCTTCGTGTTACTTGTTCCAGGGTGCAAAAGTACAAATTGACCGTACAAGTTTCAACCATTATTGTTTGATGTGTGATTTTGTTTCTGGTAATTATATTGTGGGTTTCAGATAGTAGTAATACATAATTTTGAAGTAGTGATCAACATCTGTTTCTGGCAATACTCTTGCACATAAATTAGTTTAAAGGGATAGTTACTGTAGTGGGGCAAATTTCCCAGTAGCCACGTGTCAGTTCGGACATGATGACCTGTCAGCTCGGCCAACTAATCTACGGATGCCACCTGTCAGCTCGGCTGCTGTGATATGGCAGCTCGGGCAGAGCAGCTCGGAATAGAGGGAGGTCAGCTCAGCCGTAGCCGCCGCCTCTCCATGAAGTGGGCCTGATGGGCCGCCGCCTCCGAACCTTTAGGGGTTGTCATACGAAACCCTAGAAGGACCCCGAATCCTAAGGGGACTTTGACTCCTATATGGAAACTACTACCCATTAAAGCCTATATATACAGCGCCACAAGACGACACAAGGTACGCCATCTACAGAACTCTCTACTGTTGTTCTACTCTTGAGCTCTACTGACTTGACCGTCGGAGCTATTCCAGGGACTCTAGTCCCGCCGTCGTTCTTTCTTCGCAGGGCATTCTGCTCGGTCTTCTCCCATCAGCTCGTCCCTGACCAGCTCGCTCAGCTCGCAGCAGTTCAGCTCGGATCTTGTTTTTGGCAGTCGCATCAGTTACAAATGCAGATTGGAAAGTACATTAATGTGACTGCCCCTTTTAACTAGCACATTAATGTACTTTCCAATACATTTATCCACGTAATCTCTCTGTATTTTTATACAAGCATGTGACTATGAAGTGGATATGTATTACGTTAGATTTTTATTTTTGTAACAAAAAAAAAATTTGATAGTTTTGGCTCCACTATCCACTACAAATCAGGTTCAGATGTATTTTAAAATTACAATCCTCACGTCAGCACTGATATTCAAGCAGATATATTTAAGAATTACAATTCTCACATCAACAGTGGTATTCCAGGGCATGCACTATCTTTTTAGAGGAGCTAACTGATACCGGCAAATAACACTTTATTCTAGTTATCTCTTGGTACAATGTTGTACTAAATGATTTGAAGAGACCGCACTTGGTTTCCATGACATTACATTCTGGAAATTTGGACTGCAAATTAATATTAAAGATGGCCTAAAATTACTGATTTGTCACTGCAGAGGCCCCGTCCTGGGCCTGTACACGTGGCAGCCCAGGGAGCTCCGAGCTGGACTTAGACCCCGGGCCCATGTGAACTGTCCCGCGGCCCTCCGCCGCTAGGGCTCCAAGGGGCTCCAGAGAACAATCCCGCATAGGTCGGGATTGTTCCCCCCTCAGTGCGGGATTGGGGCTATTCTGGGCAAGTCCCGAAACGTACGGAGGTCGGACTCTTAAGCAGGTATAAATGGTAATGCACAGTGACTGCGCAAGGTACGCTCACTATTGGACAATTACTTCCGACCGTTCTACTTCCCGTGAACCTCACTCACCGGAAAACTAACTTGACCGTCGGAGTGCCCTCGGGGACAACCTCAGGGCCCCTGTTAGTTCACTCTCTTGTTTGTCTTTCAGGCTTAGGACGCGTTCTTTCCATCAGCAAGCCGAGCTCATCAGCTCAGCTCGGTCCGGGAAAGTTCCGTGCTTCTTCAGTCACCATTGCATTTTTCCTTAAAAGAACAAAAAAAAAAAAAAAAAGAGATGTTACATTTCAAAAGACCAAGAAACCAAGAAAGACATGATAGCAGCAAATTTGAGCACCCCATCTTTGGTCTTCTATCATCAGATTATAACATTTTAGCGTTGTCTTCTTGATTCCCTGCAAACCTTCCGTACCCCATATCGCCAATCGATAATGCAACAAAAAGTGATAGATAGGCCTAACCATGTCAAACTACCCCTCAGCCTCTTCCCCAAGCAAAGAAAGCGGGCCAGGGCTAGGGGACTTGGGCGGCTGGCTGGCGGGGGACCCCCAATTCTAGAATCCAAGACTAGAGACTCTTCAGAGTTAAGGTAGTTGTAATTCCCAAGTTATGAGGATTTAGTAATTTAGTACTGCTTCTTCTAGTAGCAGTAGGCACGAGGGATGGCCGGCACTTGGACTTGAGACCTTTCTTACAATCAGCTGATTGACTCAAAAGAGAGGGAGAAGAACGGATCATGGGACCCAACGCTGAGTGAAAATCCAAAGTTTCTGCCTCCGTCTTTTGTTTTGGGGGGGGGGGGGGGGGGGGGGGGGGGGGTGGGGGGGGCGCGGGGGAGGATCTAGAAAGGAAATTTAGTGGGAGTAAAGTTAATATATGAAATTTTATTAATTACAGTATACGCTAAAAGTTACGCGTATAATTAATTTATAGTTTAGTAATAAAATATATATATCTCTCAAATATCAAATTTCTATGAAAGGATTCTTCAACTTCTCCTCTCACAACCCTAATAAATTTTCTTTAATTTTTTCATTAAGATGAAATAAAAAATGAGCAGTGTTTGTGAGTTCCAATGTGTAGTGAAAAAAATTTTTAAAAAAAACTTTTGAAATGGGTTTATTATGTACTGGGAGCACGTTAGCATAGATAAAGAAGAAGAATAAATGCAAATAGCATAGATAAAGAAGAAGAATAAATGCAAATTGAGTCTAGTTTAGACAAGTTGGTGTCATTTATTTTAAGAATTAATCTTTCCTACACTGACAGCGTATATACACTATCAGCATTGGATAAATAACAATTATGTAACTTTGAATTTGAAATTCAATTTTTGCACATATGTCATGAATCCAACAATGATAGTGTATATACTGTCAGTGTAAGAAATATTTATTCTTATTTTAATTGTTGTTAAATTATTTAGATATAGAGACATATAACAAAGTGTACACTACTACTACTTTAGATTTTGTTGAAAGACAACGAGAATTACTTCATTTAAGTGTGAGGGCAAACCTACAATTTTATATGTGTGTATGGAGATTTTGACGGACGGGGGCAATTCTCTAATACTTAGACTTTGGTGAAGGATAGTGGAAATAATTTCATTTAAGCGCGAGAGTAAAACTACATTTTTATATATATGGATGGAAAAAGAGTGGATAGGAAGAAGATTTTGGTGGGATCAGCGGGGAACAATCGTCCTCACTGCCTCCACTTTGTCTCCGTCGTCTCTGCTCTGTCCCGACTAAATTCAAACTGGTGATGACACGGGAAATTGAAAAAAATGGCTAATCCTTCTAACCAGCTAGTTTTAATTTGCCATCTAGAAGACTAGAATAACGATGGCAGTCTTTTCTTCATGAAACGAATAACGTGTTTTGCTTGACGGTAAAATTAAATTACTACATCTGATTGGAGGCCTGGACCGCTTCTTCATCTAGAAAATGAAACTTTAACTATCAGTCAAACTTCCATCTGTTGCTGCCAGCCTAGTCTGTGGAATTTTTATCTTTCACAGTGAATGAGTATTTCATTACCGTCTAAAGAAAAGCCACTTATATAATTTAAATTTTCACTCACATTAAATTTTTTTTTCCCTCAAACACGTTTGGCTATAGTAATTCTAGAAACTCTACCAAAAATGCATGCAGTTTAGGTAGAGGCAAACTAATGTCTGCAAAAGGCCGCAACGGATCTTCTGTCCCATATCATGTGCTATTCTTTATTCCATTTTTTATTATATTGCTATTTGTCCTACATAAATATCATGTTTTAATTCTTTTTTGTTTCCTTAAAATCCAATAACTATTAATTGAATAAAAAATAAATACAACAGTTTCAAAAAAGTAATATATAATAGAAAATTAAAAAATATAGCAGAAAATTCATAAAAAATCTCATTTTTTATGCATTTTGATTTGTTGAGTTTGTTAAATTTTTTGTATTACTCAGTTAATAGTTATTGGATCTTACAGAAACAAAAAAGAACTAAAATATGATATTTATGTAGGATAAATAGTAATATAATAAAAAGTGGGGCAAAGAGTGACACAGGGTGTGAGACAGAAGATCCGTTGCGCTAAAAATTTTAGGACCTTTTGCGCAACGGATCTTCTGTCCCACACCCTGTGCCATTCTCTGATCAACTGTGTTCGGAACAATTGCATCGATCGTAATCCTACTGGCTACAACTCAAAAGCAAATTGGATTAATCAAAATATTTCTTTCAATGCATCTCCCACTATTTTGTTTTGCGTAACAACTCACTGAACTTATGATCATGAGAGGAAAAATGATGCTACTATCTATAATTGCCCTTAATTGGAGCATTTAACAATTGATTATAAGTAAATTTTATATACACTGACAGTGTATACATTATTTCCGTTTGATTCATGATTTGTGTGTAAAAATTGAATTTTAAATTCAAATTTTGCATAGTTATCATTTATCTAATGCTGTGGTGTAGGAAAAATTAATCCATTGATTATTAAGTTGCATTTGCCATAAGGAAGGAAAAAAGCCGGTTTAATTTGTCGTGCAGGGGATCCCATCGGATCATCATGTATAATTTAATTTACGTAATTTTTGGTGGATCCATTTGGGGATTATTAGACCATCGTGGACTTGCTTTTCTCATGCCAGTCTTCTATCTTCTAGATGGATGCCTATTGTTAAAACTTAAAAGTCACCAACCTTCCTGACACCCGCGAACGCCCCGCGATCTTTGTGCCCGTCTAGAAGGACATCTTGAATAATAAAAATCCCTCCAAACTGCCCCATATAAATATACTACCTCATTCCTTAATGGCATTCATCAACCTATCCAAGAATCAAACTCTTGTGCAACTCCTAACTACTCACCTTCTTCGTCTGTCTCCAATACTCCCTAAATTATTGGATCAGAATTTCAGCTTTGTTTTGGGATAGCAATTGATCCCAATGGTTCTTGTCAAGAAGTATTGTCCCACGGAACCACAGGTGGAAAAAGTTGAGCCAAACATGCATGACATAGACGAGGAGGATGAAGAAGAGACTCTTTCCTTTTGTGAATTTTCAATCAACAGCGATGCTGATACGTGGGAAGACTCCTCAAGAGAATCACAAAACACAAGCTTCAAATCTTCCGAGGGAGACGATTATTTCGAGTTCTTTAGTGGAGAGTTGAGCTCGGGGAAAGCTTCGTTCTCTTATACACCACCTGAAAACATCATTTTTTGTGGTAAACTCATTTCTTTCAAACAGCCCATCTCCGAAAACCCCGAAAGAATCGAAAAGGTCAAGCACAAAAAGCACAAGAGAAGATGGTTTTTTAGATGGAAATGGAATCTTGCTTCATCCCTTAAAAGAAGAACTTCAAGAAGAAAGAATGCTTCAAATTCCACGGGTGCAAAAAAGGGTTCGTCTGGAGGTTATATATCGTTGCCAGCACCTGAAGCATCAGATCAAGGGCACAAGAACATAAGAAGAAAGCGCAATAAAGAGCAGGATTTGTCCGCTCACAAAATGTCCTTCTTAACGTCATCAGGGAAGTCGAAATGGTACATGTTCTTCTTCGGAGTCACGAGATTCAGAACGAAAATGGAGCTGAGGGACATGAAGAATAGGCAGGCTCGACGACGAAGCTCATCATTTTCTAAGACCCGATCGGAAAATGATGATAGCAGCAATAACCACAGTCCATGCATGGCAAGAAGCAACGGATTATGGGCCGTCCTCAGAGCATTGAGTTGCAGTGGCGATCCCCGCGCCACCGCCGTGGTGAAGGCGTCGATCGGAGGCATTGCAGATGTGTGAAAACTGTTTTGGTCGTGGCACGAGTATTTTGACCATCCCGTTTAGTTAGTTCACAGCAGCCACAGATACTTGGGGTCTCTGTCGGCGTAGTAGTTAGTAGTAATAGTTAGTTGTTGCACTTGTATGATA
Source organism: Coffea arabica (assembly GCF_036785885.1). NCBI lineage: Eukaryota > Viridiplantae > Streptophyta > Magnoliopsida > Gentianales > Rubiaceae > Coffea > Coffea arabica. The sequence goes on along the minus strand of NC_092313.1, from coordinate 9,730,696 downwards.
GATATTGTAGCAGCAACAAATTTTGGCACCAATTCAAATTGCGTCAAAAGGCTAAATATATTATTGTCTCTTTTAGTCTCTGACTATATCTTATCCCTTTTAATCGAACGCTAATATTGACCAAGAAGTCAGCCAAATGAGCAAAAGAGGCTGGCTGGCTGGCCTGCTAAAGGACTGCCTGCATGCATGGCGGCTTGGCTTGTCGAAGGATCAAATCTAATTTGACCATAGTCTTGCCTAATAAAGCTGAATGGGATCTAATAATTAACTACCAAGCCAACACCAGAAGAAGAAAACAGAGACGACAATTAGCAGAAACACTACCAAGTATTAACACAACATTTGTGAAGAATATGATATTCTAAAATAATATCATTTTTGTGCATGGCGGTCGGAATTGGACCAAGAATAGTAAATCGTTCAAACTGTTGATTTGGGTGGACCATGATAATTCTACTTGATATTTCAGTAATTGAAATATAATGCCAAGAGCCATCTTAATAATTGTTGTCTTTTTCCAGCAAAAGAGAATCAATGAAATAGCATCAGCAATTCTGACGCTTAACCGAGTCTTCCTGAATGGTGGAGGGCTTCATAGTTCTTACGCCTGATAAGTGTCCAAAAGTTGTGCTCCCAATTATGCACCATGCATTCCAGCGCTCTCAAAAGCAGGGAAGAGCCATCTTGACACTTGGACAGTGTTCCCAACCCCGGGTTTTTATTGCAAGAAAATTTCATTTGTTAGACTGCGATTCATTAAATGCCAGCTAAGCCATTAACAAAGCATTTGCTGTGGAAAGAAGAGCAGGGGAGTTTTGCAACTTTCAGTTCAGCAACTCATTCCACTGAGGGTCAGGACATTAGTTGACAAATGTTCAGTAAGAGTTCGGACATCTGATAGTAAGGCTTGCTGGAAGTTTTCAATGGGACGCTTGTCACGGTATAACCACATTAAAACATAAGCATATAGTTTTTTTTTTTAGGAGTAATTAGGGACTTGGGAGTGTTGTGCTCCAATTCTCCAGAGAGAACTTGCCACAAAGGCATCACGAATGATCCGCTGCTTGCAGTGATCTTTTATAACCAATAAGAAACTCCAAGAACCGGCTACCAATGAATAATGCATATGAAAACGCTCAGCTTAATGGCCGAAATAGGAATCAAAATCAATCACATTTCCTCGAACCTTTAATGAAAGAACAATGCTACATTCTTTTCACTTTTGGAGTTCGTCTTTCGTTCCCCTTGAAACCCGAAGTTCCACTGGCAGCAGCAGCATTTAATGCAGGATCAGCACCCGAACCTTCATCCCTTGAATTTTCTATCGGCTGCCCTCTTTTTCTCTTTGACTTTTTCTGCTTCAGTGAGCTGCAGGAATTTATTGATAAGTAGGTCATTAATTGTGAGATGGACAACAGACATTAGCAACCATTTTGGTTCTCATGTAAGAGGCTGTCTGGTTTTAAGAAGAAAACAGCTCATGTTAGAAAAACCAACTTGTATATTTATGGCAACATTTGCAGTAAACATTACGGTTCTCGAGCCTTTCATTCCCATATGCAATCCATTATATACCCAGATGAGTTGGAAGATAACCAAAACAGTAATTCATCTAATGACGAATACTATATCATGAAATTTTAATGCACTAAACAGGCTACCCTATTGATGTGATTGATAATAATTCTACAAATGCCATATCTGATGGCAGCAAAATATCAAGAAAAGCAAAAATGTCAGTCGAATACATTCGTCTTCCTCGTTACAACCCATTGATAAAATAAATAAAGTCAATGAAAATAACTTCAATCCATGCATCAGGAAACATCAGTCAACTGCCAGGCTAATATCTTTGGGAGAAAAATTAGAGAAAGAAAAAGTACCATATCCATTTGTTCATATCTAACTGTAACTACAAATAGTACACACTGTATGTTCCTTTTTGTGTAAAGGCACCCTGAAAATCTAACATAGACCTTTCCCACTAATAAAATCGAAATGACATGTGATACTACAAGAGTATCTGGTTAGACGAACTAAGCACCTTAATTGCACTTAATAACAGTTTAAGCTCTCAGATACTTCGGTAACATTTATGAGACCAAAGCCAGGCTCACAAGGGATTTTGGACAAGTGTCTGTCTTCCTTATTCAATAGATTCAATACTCTTTCACCTTTCTGAGAAATTTTTCATCTTATCACTTGGTTGTTTTGCAGTAACACTTGTTTTGTTTCATTCATCAATTGCAAGTGCAATTAAAAGACACACCTGCTGCAGTATATGGCCTTGTCCTGCATTGCTAAAATAATACATCAAACTAATGAATCATCCTAGGCGCCACCTCTACTTGGACACCAGAAATCTTTTCAATGCTTTTCATTTTGTTTCACTATTTGTCTCTCTTTCCATTCTTCCTCTACATAGCAATATGTGAACTATACGCATGATTAGGAAAGACAATCCTTCTTTCAGCAAGCATATCATTGAGCATGTGCTTTCATGTTGGAGAAATTATTTACGGGTAAACATTCCCCAGAAACAGTAGATATTGTTAAACATCTAACAAATTTCCAGTCTCCAAGCATCTCAATGAAGTATTGGATCTAGCTCATCAAAACAGTTACAAACTTGAAAGTACTGATACCTTATGTTTTCCTTGTACAAACTTCTTAGAGCAGCCCTTTCCAGGATGCTTTGGTAATATTGAGTGAATGAAGCATTCTTTCCAGACTTTTCAAGCTAATAAGAAACATTTTTTGAAGTCAGATAAAAAAGTAACAGCTTAGGTCCCATCAAAGAATGATTTAAATTCCATTAAACAAAGGTTAAGAAATTGATTGATAAGGAAGAGAACCTGGAGAAATGTTTCAACAGATTGATGATCTTTGGGCGAAAAAACTACCTCATCTCTTCTTTTCTGCACAAAGTTGACATTCTGTTCAATCTGCAGTTTTCAAAGGAAGGTTATTACAACAACGGTGATATTGTGCACAGAAACCAATAAATAAGTTATAATCTTAAAGGCAAAACAAAAAATGGAAGAAACTGATAACATCTCAATTCCTAAAATCTTCTATCATCAGATCCCATTCAGCAAGGTATGACAATAACCTTATCTGCTAGAAAGAAGCCAAACTGGCAAGATGATGCAAATGACAATATGAAAGTAGAAAACATCACAGAAACATATAGTCAACTCCAACTTAAAGCAGAAAAAATTAATATTTCTCACTCTCTATCTCTCCCTCTCTCTCCCCAAAAATAATTCCCATGTACAGGTTCACTAGTTTATGTTAATACAAGGGTATTTTAGATATTGAGGAACACAATAATGGAGAAGTCAACACCATGGGATCCATGGCAACAGGACCTGTAAGGCCTGATACAAATAGTGATCTATCTATAAGGTACAAATGGCAAGAAAAAAGAAGGGAGGATTTGGGCTAGAAAAAGTTTTTATATTTGAAAAATCATGTAATTTTCTGACACATTGGAAAATAAATAAAACTATATGAGGCCCAAGGAGAGAGAGAGAGAGAGAGAGAAAGTCAGAGCTAAAACCTGGTCAATCAAGCGCTTCACAGTACGGCGTAGACTTTCGGCACTGGTACGATCATGAAACTTTCTTAGATAAAAAAGAGGAATAGTTGCTAACTCTGGGAAGGAAATGTGATAACTCCATTGGGAAAAGTGCAATGATAGTTGCTCAATCGCAGATGAAAGACATTCCTCTTGGAAGGTTTTTGATTTTAAACAACTTTTTGGCAACTGCACCATCCAAGAGATCAAAAATTAATATTAGGTAGCTAAAGAGGTTCAGTTTCAGAAGAGATTTACAGCTCAAAAGGAACCAATAAGAGCAGCATGCACATATGCAATAACAGTCTACTGACTACCAACCCTAAGGACAGTCGAGAAGTCTAAGGCATTTCCCAGCTTTCCACCCTCTTTGACATTATCAATTTCCAGCACATCCAACACATATGATGCAACAGGAATAAAGATGCCACTCGAAGTTGATAGATTATTAAGCCACTGGATGCACTTGAATCTCAAAGGGAGATATCTTGGACCAGTAAACATGCAAGCAACTCCATTTATGAGCTGAATGATCCTGAACAATAAAGGTTGAAGATCGTGATCTTGTATGTTGACTGATATGAATCTAACCCAAAGGTCAATGCAGTTAGCATACTCCCAACTGCATATCTTTTTCAGCACTTCCTGTGTTACGAATAAAAGACCATATTATTTGAAAGAAGCCTCCTTAACACCGTCACATTAAGGAAGAAACGAGAAGGTTATAAGACAGACAATGTCATTGTATACCTTCTTCTTTGTTTGCAGGCCCCATCGCAATATTCTGGAAAGTTGAGAAATAGAATCTAGGACCTTACGAGACGAGTTTTGCACATCCAAAGAGCAAATTTCAACGATGCAATTTGCCAAAAACAGCAAGTGTCTATTATTAAGAATCTTAGAAACCCTGCTCTGAGCCATATAAGCAACGAAAGTTTTAGCTATGCAGGTGTCAAAGTAATCAACACTGAATAGTGCAGCAACATCCCGTATTATTTGGAAGGAAGTTGAGGAAAGAATCCCTCCTCCAGTTGCCCACAAATGGACTGTAGTCTGCTTCAAATGAACAAGTGTTAGTGGATGGAAAAAAGTAAAGATGAAGAATCAAAAAATCCAAAATGTATTCTAGTATATGAATTGCCTGTGAAACAATAAACCTAATCTACAGGAAAAGCAGAATATTGCTGAAAAATAGCATGTAGTAATTAATCGTTGTGTTGGGTTCATAGGCACCTCATGATGGTGATAAATAGTTTCCCTGTGATGAGAAAAATGAAGCCTTCTTTGTCACCACCATACTAATTTAATGGGTACAAGATAAAGTTCCAAGTATCAACCTATAAGTTTATTTGAATCGAAAGGGAACATGCTATATGGCCAAAAAACCTATTTGCTTTCAAGAAACTACATGGCTTTTTAATGTGATTGAATGTTACAAAAAATCTTCCAAACCGTTCTACCTTAATGAGTCTGTGCAGCAGCGATGGGAAGACCGCAAAGAATATTAGAGAAGCTCTGAGTCGGTTCAAAGCAAAATTTAGGATGTCTGAATCAGCCACTTGATCCAACAAAAACAATGTACTTCTGAAGTAGGACTTGACAAATGGCTTTATAGTTTGCCATTTAGAGGTATTCTGCAGCTCTAATATGGTTTCCTTTTTACAATTGACGGACGATATCTGCAACTGCCTCCGAAAAATATCATCCGCCTCAGAAAGCACAAACATCAATATGCTACAGAAGGTCTCGCTGTTCTGAATTTGATGAACTAATGACTCAGCTCCATAGTGGCAAGCTGCTCGATATGCATTAAGTAGACAAACAAAGGCAGAACTGCTATGCTCTTCTTTGACTAATTGACACCACAAATTAATAGCAGAACTTGTAAAAAGTTTGCCTTTGTCTTCAGCAGCTTCATTATTATCTACCAGATGTATCACTTTCTTTGACTCCTCATCTTCATCAGAATACTGTAACAGGGAAAGACTGCATGTTTAATGACAGCTGTAAAAACAATTGAAGGAAGCTCAATCAGCTAAATCTTTCAAACCTTCAAGCATGTTTCAACCCTAAAAGTTTATTGTGTGAGAGAAAATCTATGTCACTTTAATTTGCCACTTCAAGAAAACCTCTGGTTTTATTTAGTGTTGCACAAATAATGTAAACTCCAATTAGAGAACTTATCTCAAAACTAACAAGACAGGAATTATCAAGTGAGACATTCAGTACCCATCTGGTTTCAAAGACAAGATAACACTGTAAGATATGTCAAGAGTAAGCAACTCGAAGTAGGTTAAAATAACGTCAATACGACAATACATCATTGCTTTACTTGGAGTTCAGAGAGACGAATAATGAGGAAGCAGACAATTTTAGAGATAGTCATTCAGTAAAGCATGCTTCATGTAGTTTCTGATTCTCCCATACGTAAGTAAACAGACACTTCTGTGGGATAAATTGTAACTTGATATTCAGCTATTCTTAGTGGCCTTTTGTTAAATGATTGTTCCCAAGTTAAACCTTCAAATCATTAACACTTAAATTTTAGACAACTGGTCTACCAGTTCAGAGACCATGATGTTAGATCAACTAGCAACGACATCTGCAACATACACATCACAGAAATGAAGATACATAAATATTGATCCGTAGCAATATTCAATCAACATCAGAATGAGCAAAGTTCATCACCCTAACATTGACAATTTTAATATCACCAGGAACAACAACCTACCATGTTTCCATTTTGAGAATTTTCTATGCCCTTGTAGTTTTTCAAGAACTTGCTGAATTCTGGATCCTGTAAATTTTCCAAGTGAATTAGCTTTGTCACATTAAGGGGAAAAAACAGCAATCTGCTAAAAAGGAAATTGTAAAAATCCAAGAGATTGATTTACACATGAAGGACAGACATTTAGCAACAATACAAGAAACCCAACAACCTATCAGATCTTCATACAAGCACATTTTCTATAACACCAAAGACCAAGTACAAGTTTATATGTATCTTACATACAGTAAATATCATTGCAAAGCATATTACTAAGCCAACGCAAATCAGAATGCTGATTGCTAAAGCAGGGAATGACAAGGCATTCACAAGAGAAAGAAAGGAAAAAAGAAGGGCATGATGATAAGGGAAGACTGGGATAAAGAGAAGTGGAGATTTCAATTCAGCAAAAATTAATCCTAGGCCAGCAACCCATCCATGATCGTCAGCCTTTCAATAGGCAAACCCAATCAAAAAACTTAGAGATACAAAATTTAGTCAAGAAGTCAAAAGTACCTGTTGACATATCTGGATTTGCATATTTGTGGGTCTTTTTTAAACATATTCAATCGTGAGAAAATTAAGTGGCATAAGATACTCTAGGTATTGGAGTATGTGATGCTTAATGATGGATTCAGCAGTTAGGGCGGCAGGTCACCAATGATCTACAGGTGAGCATCCAATGGGATGCATTCTACAGATCATGACAGTGGAAATCAATTTTTGAGGAGTCAAAAGGACCTCGACATGTAAAGCAGCAACCAATTATAATTAGCCCATCATCAGGTGCAAAAGCAGACACTAGGCATTCTGGTTTTTGGAGGATGAAAACCAAACATTTTACAGCTTCTATTTGTTGTAGCTGCAAATCTATTGGATCTAAAATAAACCATTTATCATTCCATAAGATTTGTTGCTGGTCCTTTAGTATTCCAATATTCTAAACCTCCATATAAAAAGTAAGACAGATCATCCCTACTAGGACGTTATGGGAAAGGCATTGTAAGGTGAATGCCCATGAAGAATGTCAGCAAGGCAAGAGATACAATAACATGTACTTGACCGAGATGAGAGATTGCATTTGTTGTGTGAAGTTTACAAATGTACTTTAAAGAGGTAAGGATCCCTCACTAAGTTAATAAGGATTGTCTGAGGTGCATAACAGCACAGTTTTACCTCCTGTGAGGACGTCGATTTTATTAAGCCAAATTTTTATTGGAATTTAGCCAAAATTATACAACTTCATTTTGCAGACGTTAAGAAAAAAAAGAGAATTCAGCACGAATAAGATCCAGCATTATTATCATAAATAAGAAATGTGGATATCTCAACCCATTGAACACCAATCACCTTCTTCCTCAGCCTGTTTAATTTTTTCTTTTGCATGGCAAGATCCTTGTGAATTTTTTCATTCTGTGTTGATAATGAACTGAAAAGTTTATTTCCTGCACACAAGTAAACCAATCAAATTGTTAACATGATGCAGACAGCAAGATCAAATCTACAGATCAAATGATAAGGAAGAAGGAACAGAACACTTAAAAGAATATAAACCAAGGCAGACAAGAAATGACCTTCTAATGATTTGCCAATCTCACTTCCTACAACATGAGGACAGCTTGAGTCCTGATGAAGGCAACAAAATAATCAGCTATTGCGTAAAAAGAAAATGTCAATAAGACACTAAAGGCATGATGAAGCTAAGAACCTCTGAAAGATATCCGTCACTATCTGAAATATCAGCAAACATGTCAGAGTCATCTTTTGTGAACACAGCATCAAGAGAAGTATCCCCAACATCTTCAACATCAGTGTTTCTGATAACAATTAAGGAATGATTAGAACTCGTTCATAAGCAAGTTCATGGAGATCTGCAAACCTTGTAAGATTTCAATTGAACAAAGTGTAAGCGATGGAAAAAGGGTGGGAATTAGTGAAAAAGGAAATTGATAAAAAAGGGAAGAGGCAATAAAAAGTCAATTCATAGAGAACCAGATAACAAAGTCAGCACAATTAAAACTCGATTAATTACTAAATGTTATGTGAACAATTCACTTTATTCCTTATATTTCTACATTAGTACATGCAGCAAGCAGGATTTCAAGAAAATGCTGCAATCTACCCATATCAAAATGAAGAACTACACATGGTTATTGTCAAGATGACAATAATGTTAGTGAGTTGTGATAAGGAACAGAACCATAAATTTGAGCACCTAGAGCTCTTGAGGATGCTCATCCTAGGCTCCATTACAAGTTAAAGTAATAGGAGAAAAGGGTCAAAGAATGGAGAGGAAGTGTGCCACTTTCTTTATTTGGAAGTTTTAGCAGGGAGGAAATCAAAAGAAAAGAAGAAAAGTTTTCTTGGGAAACTGAAATAGAGGAGAAACTTTTGGCAAAAAGCAATTTTACCCAGATACATTCTCTGTCACTTGTTCCATACAAAAAAAGTGAACACTATGCACAAAGCAAAATGGAGCATCTTTTGTGCAAGTTTAATTTTATGATATCAACAAGACGAAACTTGGCATGTATAAAAATTAATGAAGAATGCTTAAAAGGAATCACCCTCTAAAGAATTTGCCCTTCAAAACTAAATAACATCAAGGAGAAGCAGTCGTCTTAAAAAAATTTAAAAAAAAAAAAAGACACTCTAGTGGGCAATAGCTTTCACCCTTTTTACCTTCCCTTAGAGTGGTCCAGAGTGTCATCAAGTTTGTCTTTCCCAGGACTCTGATCATCTCCTGCAGCAAACATGACGGAAATAATCATCAACATTTGCTTTGCAGATGAATATTATTCTGGGATAACTATATCACATCCCCTCAAAATTTTAGGGAAAATACAATCTTAGCTACTGAAGTTCAATTTAAAGCAAGTTCTCTGACTTTTTCCTTGTATCAGAAAAATTCCAGTGCATGATACATAACTTTAAGGAACGACATTGAGTACGTCCAGAAGATTAATATGTCCCAATAAACTTCGAAATTTATAGTCTAATACCACTCTTTTAGTCTGTTTCTCAATGAAATAAGAATTTAGATTCCAAAATGCTTTATCTTTACCAAAATAGCCACAGTTAAACAATAATTATAGGTGAATACATACGAACAATCTCACAGAATTCTTGTCCATTAAAGAAAATGTGTACAATGTGTTAGTGGCGGGGAGGAGAGAGGGAGGAGTTAGAATAGTTACTGGAAAAAGATTTCTTCTTGGATAAAAAAGCCTTATTTTTCCTTCTCTGCCGAAGGACTGATTGAAGATTCTTCTTCGCGAACTTCCTCGCTTTCTTCCCCAGCTTCCCCATCTAAAAAATTCTGAAAGGAGAAAAAAAGAGACGCTACATTTTCAAAATAATCATTTGAAGAAGAAGAAAGGAAAAAAAAAAAAAAAAAAAAAGCCTAGGACTACATACCCAAGCGAACAAGCTAGACAGAAGGGAAGAATACTTGCTTTTTTTTCTTTTTCTTTATTGCTTCAATGGCGGCCGGCTCCCTTCCTCCAAATTTGCAGGTTGCAGTAGTTGGTTGTGGGGAATTATAGCATCGTTCACTTTTCAGAGTTTTAGTAGCTTTAATTGAGCTTTCAGAGGGTTTAAGCTGTAAGCCCTTAAGCCCTAAAACGCCCCGGCCGGTGATATGCTGAAGTGACTTTTCTTTCTTTTTTCTTTTTATTTTATTTTTTGTTCTGGTCACTGTATAATTTCGTTGAAAATATTCAGAATGAAAAGGGCAAAAGTGGGGGAAAAAACCAAAGGCCGCTTGAATTAGCTATTTTTGGAGGTGTTTTTGAAAAATTTTGCTGTAGAGGAGTTTTTAAATTATATTTTGGGATATTTTCAGAAAATATTTTAAGATATTTAAGAGTATAAGAGTTTCTATAATATATTTTGAGATATTTTTTAAAATTTTAAAAAATTTTAAACTAGTTTTTAGATTATCTTTTAGAGTACTTTTTAAAAATTTTTATTGTTTTGAAAACTAGTTTTTGAAAAACACTCCAATTCCCAAATATTAAGACACATCATACACAACTTTGATTTTAGAGAATAGATAGCGATCAAGCACTTTCAAATGTTACAACAATTAAAGCGTGTATTACTGAATTCTTGTAATCTAAATGATGAGTTTTAATTTAACTATAATTTGTACATCAGTATAATGTAAATATGTTATCTACAAAAAATCATATATATTGATAGTGTATAAAAAAATTATTTTAAACATAAAAGAGAAATATACTTCGTACACAATATTCTATTTTAAGTGGTTACATTCAATAATTGGAGAGTAATTTCACTTTTACTCGTGTGGATCGTATGAGTCTTTTTTTTTATCTGTCTCTTCTAGCAATTAGCTTTCCAGTTCAACTTGCAAATTTGTTACTTTCATGATGGTTTTTGGTAATGTTCCAAGCAAACTTCAATTAAGCATGTTTCTAGGAAGGTAAATAGGTGTGCGGATGCCTTGGACAAGAAGAGTGTGATATTAAATGAGGATTTTTGCTTTGTTCAACTGTAAATCCCTTTTTACGTGTAAAAAACCTTAAGGATGCTTCTAGGGGTCTATGGCTTTGTAAAATTACTCTATGACATTTTTAGTAGATGCAACTCCTCTCTTGTTACCAGGAACAAAAATAAATAAATAAATAAAAACCTTTTTTTTAAATCCTATTGTATTACGAAAAGGGGTTTTGGACACCTCTTGCTGTTCTTGTTTGCTGGCTTGTCAAGTTGTGATAAATAATAAGTTAAATAGATTTGCAACCCTATCAACGATAAAAAAAAATTTGCAATCTTGATAGAGATAGGAGAACCCTCGGACGGTGTCCCGACCGATCCCAGATAAAAGGCTTGATATGCATATAATTTTTCCGTCAAATTGAAAATGGGCTATGTTCAATCTAAAGCCCAAGTGTAATTTAGTTGGAAAGCACCAAAAACCAAAGGTAACGTCATCCAGAAAGCAGATTGTAGTCTTCAAGCATAATTCAAGATGGGCTATATCTTCAGAAAAAAAAGATGGGCTATATTAAAATGTACAATGTCCCATCTCTTCGGGACTTGCCAACGGCAAGCGCTGTCCAGGAAAACCCAATTTCTACGTCTCTCGGTTTGTCAGTAGTACCTCTTTATGCATAGATACTGAAAGTGTGAAATTACGCTTCGTTTGGTAAATAAAATTTTTGGGTGTTTATTTGAAATTTTACTGTAACTTACAGTAAAAGTGTGAAACTATGCTTCGTTTGGTAAATGAATTTTTTAGCTGTTTATCTAAAATTTTACTATAACTCACTGTAATGTGAAAAAAATTTTAAGATGGAAATGTTTTTTTTTTTTCTTTTCTTTCCACTCTTTTTCTTCAACAGCAGAAACAAAAGTTTTTTTCTTTTTTCTCTCTCCCCCTCCCCTTTTCCCTCCGCATGCCGGAAGTTACAGCAGCATAAACAAATTTTTTTTTCTTTTCCTCTTTCCCCTTCTTCTCCCTCTCCCTCTCCCCCTCTCCTCCCCTTTCCCCGCCACCTCTCCCTCCCCCAACCGAAAGTTACAACAGCTGAAACAAAAATTATTTTTTTTTACTTTTCTCTCTCCCCTTTTTCCTCTCTCATCCCCTCTCCCCCTCTCTTCCTCTTCCCCTTCCCCTACGCAATTTGGTCTCGCAACTAGATTGGCAAATGGGGAGGGAAATGAGGGAAATTGAGAGAAAAAAAAGAGGTGGCCAGCACCAGAAAAGGTTGTCGCACAGCGAAGATGGTGGTCGGTTGAGGTGAAAGAAGAAAAAATGAAGGAAATTTTTTTTTGTGTGTTTTAGATATTTTGAAACGTGCATTTTAAAAACTTCGAGAAATTTTTTGACCGATAAAAGACAAAATTGGCAAAAACTCAATTTCACCAAACATGCCCTATATTTTGTTTGGATTGTCATTTCTCTTTAAAAAAAATTATTTAATCGATGAACGTATTTTTCAATTATCATTTTATGTTACATACATCAAATCATTATAGTATAATTTAAAAAAAAAACTAAAAAAAAACAATCCAAACAAGTTCGTAATCCAAGCGTAACTTAAATCCCCATTTCTATCATTCAATCATCTCCACGTTCAATCATCTCCACGTTTGGTACAACAAAACACAAGGTGCTGGTATTTCAAGTTATTGTAACTACCGTTACACGAAGGCTTTAGTGTAATTTACCTAAAATGGTTAGCAAACTATTCCAGTTGTTGTAATTTCTAATTGCTTCTCAACTTTCGAGGTGTCAAAATTATGGCAATACAATAAATTGATTTAAGCTTCACCACATTAGATGGAGTTTGACTTCTTTACGATGCATATGTTGTCGACTATTATTCGTGCATGGTATTTATTTCACTCACTCACCCAAAAAAAAGGGTCAAGTAGATACAAAGGTGCATGTGATTGTGTATGTTGGAAATAACACATAATTTCCAAAAGAAAAGAAAATTGACATGACAATTGAGAAATTAATACCTCCGAACAGTGACTCAGAATAGTAACGCAAGCTATATTTAATTTTTGATGTTCAGCAAAATAAATAAAAAAATATTGATCTAAAAGGAAAAAGAAAAGGAGAGGAGAGAAAATGAAGGACGCAAGAGGCTCGGTCATTATAAATAAGCCTAGTAGAGGCGACTTGTCACAGTCGGACCTCTTTGGATTAGGTATTTAGCTATTCTTAGGGCTGCTACTGTTTGAAGTGCCATTTGCCAGTGATTGCTATCAAAATTAGTGGACAAAAAAAAAAAAGAAAAAGAAAAAGAAAGAAAGAATAGCTCGTTTGGATTGCAATTTTTTGTAAAAAAATATATTATAAGAATGTATGTGATAATGAAAGAGCGATTGAAAAATGTATTGAGAGAATTTTTCTATAAGAACTTGCAGTACAAACAAATTGTCTAGCAACGCATTGTTTGGACTGTCATTTTTTAGAGTTTTTTTTTTGTAAAAAAATATATTATAACAATTTGATGTATGTGAAGTAAAAAAATGATTAAAAAATATATTTACGAAAAACGTAAAAATTTTTCATAAGAAAATCACGTAAAATTTTGATACAAATGCACAAATCAAATCTCATGGTTAAGATGCTGTAATCAGTTCCACTTTTTCATAATTAACCCAGTAGCTTTCCCTTAAATTATAATTATCCTACTAATTGTAGAAATTGTTCCCATAAAAATTCAGATATCCCCTACTTCCGGATCTTGAATCTTTTGTTCCCAAATTAGTCTCCATTCCCTTTGTTTCTTCTTTGTACAGTTGCCACGTATCTCTAACTTTTTGATAACCCAAATTTAAACAAATCAATAATAATTGATTGACAAGTTTACTCAAAATCAATTAAAACAGATAACTCAAATTAAAAATACTTGTTAGGTTTTAAGAAAAAAATGATTTGGAGTAAAAAATAAAGAAGAGTTTTAGTTGATTTCTACGTTTATGGCCAACAAGTAGGGATGTACGCGAGCTGAGTCATAATCGAGTAGCTCGGTCAACGGCTTGGCTTGAACTCGGGTTGACCGAGTTCGAGTCGAGTTTCGAGCTACTCGATTGTCATTCGAGTCGAGTTTCGAGCCAATATTTTGAGGCTCGGTACTTGTCGAGCTACTCGTCGAGTCGGGGGTATTTAAATAATATATTTATAATTTAAATAATATATATGTATTATAATTATAAAATGACCATTATGGGTATAAGTTTTACGGAATTTATAATAAATTATTCTTTATAATAAAATTTCATAATGGCAAAAAAATAATAACATAATTGGTCGAGTCGAGTCAAAAAGTTTGATTAGCCTCGACTTGATAAGGCTTGACTAAAGGTCAAGCCTTATCGAGTCGAGTTTCGAGTTTAAAGCGAGTTCCTCCAGTCAAGTTTCGAGTATCGATTTTTTGTACTAGGTCGAGTTCGAGCCTAGATATATATGAGTCGAGTCGAGCTCGAGTATAGCAATACTCGAGCTTGATTTGGCTCGATTACATCCCTACCAACAAGACTCTTTTTTGTTAAAATAAATTTTTTTTTTTGAGTTATCTATTTTAATTGGTTTTGAGTAAACTTGTCAATTAATTATTATTGAGTTGTTTGAGTTTGCCTTATTAAGAAGTTAGAAACACGTGGTAGCTGTATAAAGAAGGGACAGAGGGGATAGAGACTAATTTGAGAACAGAAGATCCAAAGCCCTACTTCCGACGCATTTACAGCAGTAATTAGTCATTACCGGTCACTTTATTAAATACCCTCCCCCAGTAAAACCGCATCTCTTTATTAAACTCAAACTACCCCTTCAGCTACTATCTCCTGCATTACTCCCCACGATTGACCTCTAAATCCCCTCAAATCAACCTACAAGTCCGGTTCCATCAACTCGGACTGATCGATCCACGGCAGAATGAACCTCTCCATCACCCATACTGCCGCATGGTATCCCATCCCGAGTTCGAGATTAATATTAAATAATACCGACAAAGAGAAGCGCTGCACTTTTCTCCGGACTTTCGTCATTTTTAAAGTTCACCAGCGAAAGAGAGGTCAAATTGAGCCCTCTCTCCTTCGGGACTTGCTGCTCCTCCCCGAGTGAGTTCTCCTCAGCTCGCTGAGTCCTCAACTCACTCTTTCACTTCGTTTTTGCTACTTTTCACACACTCACACACACATTATGTGGAAACCTAACTCCAAGCTCTTTCGATCTCATTTCATCATGGATGATCTGAGCAAACTCTAGAAATCTTCCAGAAAAGAGGAGGAGAAGATTATAGTTTCATTTTTGGTTAATTTAAGTTAAATTTTGGGATAGAAAATGTATAAGAACCAGCTGCAAGAGCTGGCGCAGAGGAGCTGCTTCAATTTACCGTCTTATACGTGTATAAGAGAAGGTCCGGATCACGCGCCGCGTTTCAAGGCTACCGTTAACTTTAATGGCGAGACGTTTGAGAGTCCACACTACTGCTCCACGCTTCGTCAGGCGGAGCACTCCGCCGCGGAGATGGCTCTTAACGCGCTTGCTGGCCGTGGACCTTCCAACTCCTTAGCCGCCAGAATTCTGGTGAGTTTTTTTCCAGCTCAGCCGTTAGCTAGGGTTTTGGATTTTTTTTCCTTTGTTTTTGTTTGGATGAATTTCTTCCGTCTGCTTCTGATGCTGAAATGTTTGTTGCTATGGTGACTTTGTGCTAGTGCGTTTTTCAGTTTGCAATATTAGAGCGGAAATGAAAATGGGGAGAGTGAAATTGGTGATTTTTAGTCACTGTGTGCATTGTGGATGTTCATGGCAATTTGTTGTGAAACCGTACTTACATGAGAAAATGCTGTGGCTTTCATTCTTTCTTCTTTTTCTTTTTTTCCGTATTCGAGGCTTTATGTATTTTTGCCCAGTCTGCTGACGGGTGCTATAGAGTATTTGCTATCACAGATGATTGTTTTTGCTTCTAGGTGCCTATATGTTTTGAAATGTCTAGCTGCGGAGGTTCACATACCCTAGAGTATGTATTGTGCGCATGAGGCTTGTGTGACTTGCATTTCTTACAGTTGACACTTGCATGAGCCATCTGTTAGTAAAGGAGCTAGAAGTTGGCTAGGTGTATCCAACTTTAACCCTACTTATTATGTTGACTATTAAGCATTGCTATCCTTAGGTTTCTTCTTAGTGTGCATTATAGGGGGTATCTATCAGAGAAATTGGTAACTTCACTCATTTTCCTTTTAAATTAATCAGATAGTGGAGGTGAAACTTCTCCCCTTACTCAATTTTCAGAATTTATAATTTGAGATTTATGAATATATCTGTTAATGTACCTCCTTTACAAGCTCAAAATTATTTTGGGTGCCAAAAATGGTGTTCATTAGTGTCCGGTGGATATCGTTCAAATAACTATCTCAGAGACTCAGGCTGGAGTCAAGCTATGTAAAAAGTTGCATAATTTGGGCATAACTAACCATGTCTACTTCCTAGTAGGTTTCTTTTGTAACAGTTAGCAAGTAGATACATACGTCCCTGTGCCCCACCCCCCCGCCCCCCGGCGTGGCAACATGGGGGCCAAAAAGGGAAAGAGAGGGATTCGGTTTCTCTGGCTTTGAGCATAGTGGGCCCCTATGGGAGGCTCGCACAATGGGCTATTAGCTCAATGGTAAATCCACATTGAGAATCTGTCCAGGCCTATTCTTTTTTTCTTCTTTGCGACGTGGCTTGTCAATGACAGTCAATATAATTTGGGGTATCGGGAATGCCAAGACTTACTAAGACGCACTCGGAGATTTAACTAGTGTCATTTTCCTATGCTTTATTGTTGTATCTGTCTGCACATTTTAGAATTGAGACGACCTCGTGATTGGCTGTCATTGGATATTCTGATTGTTTCTTTTCAAGATTTCCCAGTATATCAGGAAAAAAGACATGGAGGAGCCGAAACCAATGTCAATTAAGTAGAATACTTTAGAAGATGCCTTTTTATTTCTGTGGCTTCGTTGAGTGAAAAGTAAAAAATCTTTGGTGTGTGACACTTAAGTGACAAAATTAACATTTCGGAATAAAAAAATTCTTTAACATGGATGTAGGTTATTATCGTTTAAAAAAAAATGGAACATATTACTTATATCCAATACAGAATTATTGGAATGAATCTCAGAAGAAGATTGTTATGCAGCCTATATCATTGTATCATTCTTTTTGGCCTGAATTGAAATTTTTGTTGAGTATTTATCAAAGTATATACAGTTTCATCTGTAGCTTGAGTGGACTTGATGGATGAAGTCAAAATCTTTGAAGACGTTGCCTTTTAAGTGAAAATGTAAAACTGTTATGGCCAAGTGTGATAATAACAGATGCAATATGTAAATTCCATTGCACGAAAATTTTCTTTTCAAATAGTTGAAGACACATGAATGCAGGGACAAATGACTTCAGTCTTTTAGTCAAAGTGTTTTTGGATTCTTCTTTGCATGGAGATATCGATTTGATGCTATTGAAACTTCTTGTCAAATCATTCCACAATATTCTCCTCATTGTATGGTGTAAAATTATTCTGCCACAAATGCCTCAGCTCGGATGTACGAGGTTTTCGGCTTAAGAAAGGGTTGACGATGCTTCAGCTCAATGGCCTTTTGGTGTATAGTTTTGTTGATTTTTGACATTCATTGAAAAGCCTGATTTCTTGTTCTTGAATGTAGACATTGGCAAATCTATTCTTCGGACTTTTTGAGATTTGGATTTCAAGGATCTTCTAGATCAAACTTGAAAATTTCATGCAGAACATTGGAACTGAAGCAGTCCAGAATTTTAAAGCTCTCCTTCTATGTGCTTATTTGGGCATATCCTGCCCCAGTAGGAAAAATTAGGTACACATATGAAACCACACTCTCCAAATAAGGAAGCACATAAGAAACTGTAAGAGATTTTGTTTATGGGCGATCTAGAGACCTAACAGAAACAACAGAGACAGCCATTTGTAACTGGTAATTCATTTCCACTTAAATCTGAAGTGTTTGCACTGGTATCTCAAGTAAATGCACTTGATGGCTGCATCTGTTTGAGTGCTCCTTCATATAGACAGTCGTTCATAGCTTGGTGGATAGTCATTTCTCAAAGCTAAATTTACCATAGGATAGCGTCAATTTTCCGAAAGCTAAATTTTAGGTATATCAATTTAACAACTTAGCGCTCAAAAATAATGTAACAACTTAGGGAAGGGCTTTCAAATTTCGATTATCTGGAACTTATAAAGAAAATTTCAATTGGTGCGTTTTTGCTAAAATGTTATGCAGGGGAATTCTTCAAACATGAGTAGAAATGGAGATTGAGTAAAGCAGGATAGCGTGTAAACTTTAGATTCTAGTATTATTTTGAAATGAGTATTGCTTTGATTCAAAGCTCAATTAGATTTGTTAAGAAAGTAATGATTTTTCTCTTACTTCTGGAAGATAAGAATTTAGGATGAGGATAGATAATTGACTGTGTTATATCTTTGTTAAGATTCAGTTTGGTTCTTGTAAATTGGATTGAAATTAGAATTGTTATGAGAGTAAATAATCTGCCTTTGTCTTTTTGAGGAAGATAAGAACTTAGGATCAGGGCATCTGGATAAATGACTGTATGTTACTTCTTTGACACTTTTCTTTTTTATTCTAGAGTATGCCAAAAAAGATGTGAACAGTGCTAAATTTTAAGATACTGCACACTAGTGGAAGATAAATAACTGTATTCTATCATATGTTCACCTTGAAATTTTGTTGTATGTTTTCCTTGAAATTGTTTCTATATTACAAAATGAGATTTTTAAGTTGCTATAGGATTCAAAATGACTTTTCAAACTTTTCATATTAATGAAAATTTTGGATTTTTTCTTGTAACACATGAAGAAACATGAACAAGATTTACAAATTGTTTGCCTCCAAATAGGTTTATCCATAGCCATGTCCTTAAAAGAGTCGGAGTTCTTTTCACTTTTCTATGAAATGTCTTAAAATGGGAGAAAATGTTAGTTTTTTCATCCGCATAGCGAATCATAGGTGACAATTTCTGTTACCCCGTCCCCTCTCTCTCTCTGATATACACATACAAACACAAGCACAAACGTGCATGTACAAGAAATCAAACATGAATATCCAAAATATGCCTCATGAAGCAATTCAGAAAAGCAGAAATATGATGGGTAATTAACATCTAGGAGTACCAAAATATCAAGGGGGTGAAAAAAGCATTAGAACACATTTGCTGTATTATCAGTAGTACAACTAAGATCAGATTGCCGATAGGCCCACTACGGTCTTATCCTGTGCTATGTACCTGTTATTAATATTGCAAATCTTGTTAATTTATTGTTTCTCTAAGTAGTGGAAAGGGATAAATCTCAACTACCATTTATGTACTTACTCAGTTATTTTCTACTTATTCGGAGGAATTAATGTTGAAAGGAAATTTCCTTTCCTGCATGTTTTCAGATTTAAAATACTTCTGAAAACGCAATATCCTGCTCACTCTCCACTAAGGATATCTGCAGACTTAATAGTCGAATTAAAACACCGTCATACTCAGCCACTATTTAAAATTTACAGCCAGCCACACCAACATTTTGTCACGAGGTCCTGCCTTTTCCAATCCAAAACAAATGCAAACAACTAAGCGCTGTGCTTTGCCTCACAATCTCTGTTCTTGGTAAGCTTTTATTTTCCTACGCTCCTCTATCCAACGTCTAGTACTGCCTTTCTCTATATAAAGGCCTTGTATGTGTAACATGAACCATAAATCTCTGGCCTTAGTTATTTGAGCTCACTGTTCCAGTCACTAGCTAAACCTCTTGTTTCGTCTTGAAGTTTCTCTTGGTTGCATAGAGATGTATAAGAATCGACTACATGTGCTTGCTCAAAAGAGCTGCTTCAACTTCCCCTCATATAGTTTTGTAAGAGAAGGTCCAGATCACGCTCCTCGCTTTAAGGCCATAGTTAACTTTAATGGTGAAAATTTTGAGAGCCCCAACTTTTGCTCCACACTTCGCCAGGCTGAGCATTCTGCTGCTGAGGTTGCTCTGAAAGCCTTTGCTAGCAGTGAACCCTTCAGCTCACTGGCTGCTAGGATTTTGGTGAGTCTCCAGAAGTCCTTTTTACCATGGCTCTCGGGATTTCTGACTCATACCAGTGACAATGTCTTTTTCTGTTTTTCTACTTTTGATATTTGTATCGTTCTTTATTTCTAAGCTCCAAAATACAGAAGTTTGATGCCTTGGACAAGGCTTTGGAGAGTGCATTTGCCACCCTAGCTCTTCAATTATACACATACGATTGTGCGACAAATTTTGTTTGCCTATTTTCTCCCTCATATTTGCATATACACTGAATATTTCATTTTCCAATATGATCATAATGAAAGTAAGCTGTCGGGTGACTACTCCAAATTTATGTCTACCTGCCGATATTCTCTGCCTCTTCATGCCCCTAAAGAGGGGTGGTGCTAGTTCCCTATGGTTAGGTGGGCAATATTGTTAACCTTTCATATGTAAGTTACTGTGCTAAACATATGATACAGATTCATGTGCCAAAACCCTTGGTTTTAATTAGTAATAATTTAAAATGCCTGAAGCTGATAATAAATAACCCCACTTGAAACGCCAACCCCCCCCCCCCCCCCCCCCCCCCCCAAAAAAAAAATGACAAGTATAGTTCTGGTTTGAGACATAGAAGGATCAGACGGCTAGAACTAGTTGAACAATTATCAAATCAGCTACTTGTTTTGCATGTTAAGATTGAGTCCATGTTGTTCATCATAGTGGGGGATGATATTGATGTTTTCAAATTGAGTGGTTTTGATAAAGTGATTGAATTAAAAAACCATAAATGGAATAATGCTTTTAATAGGATGAAGAAAACTTGGAAGGAGGAGCAGGAGAGGGGGAGGAAGTGTCGAACGTCAAGTGGTTCTGCTAATGCCACTAAGGGCAGGTTAGGGGAGATCCTGGATTTAGAAATTGGACAATCTTATGCAACTTACTCTATTTGTGCATAATTTATTTTCATTCCTGCCATGCTTTACAACATTAGCAGTTATGGTTGGAAAAGAGCTATTGATGAATTGAGCTCCTTAGGAATATAAAATTGAAAACAAAAGTCACCTTATGTTTTCCGTTGCTCACTTCTACTGGCGGTTTACATCTTGTTAAGTTGTGAGAGATGTAGACAGAAAGAGTCCTGGGTTCTTGTCTTATATATAGATTACTGGGTTAACTGGAAGCTGGGGACAAAGATGCTCAATCTATGATGGTTAATCTTTCCTGTCTTTACTTTCTAGAGGTTTCTTTGTTCATGTATTGCTTCACTAGAGCAATTGGAACTTTATAAAATCACAAGTGAGAATTGAATTTTGAGACTATAGCGATAAAACCCTAGATTCCTAGCATATAAGCGTGACTAAGTTTTATGTATAATGCAATTGAGTTTGTTGTCATTTTGTCTTTTTCATCTCATTCTGTAAACAAATTTGTTGGATTCCAACAAATGAATGTGCTTTTGCCGTGCAACCTAGAACTCCTTGCTTCTGAAATTTTTCTGCCTGACCATTTGCTACTGAATTATGAAGATCTTTTTCGATGTATCTATCAGTTACCACAGTCAGTACTTGTCATAGATAGTTATGGCTCTTATTATGAAACAATAATACACGATATCTTACTTGATGTGCTATACAGTTTATACTAATAAGGCTTCTTTTACGTGCTTCCAACTGCATCAGATTTTACTTTTGCAAGTGGGATTTCGAATTGTATAAGTTGATATTTGATTAAGTGTGCTACAATTTGTAACTTGCAGGATGAGACAGGTGTATATAAGAATCTCTTGCAGGAGGTTTCTCAAAGAGTAGGAGCATCATTGCCAGTTTACGAAACTTTTAGATCAGGCCTGGGACACCTACCTGTATTTACATGCACTGTAGAGTTGGCAGGAATAATATTTACTGGTGAACCGGCTAAGAATAAGAAGCAAGCTGAAAAGAATGCAGCCATGGCAGCTTGGACATCTCTGAAATTAAGTGAGCCAGCTAAATCCATGTTGATAATTGCTGTTAAGATTTAATTTGTTTGGAATTGTTTTTAATTCTTTTACTGTTTAGAGGATAAAGAGTGAATTGGCTGGACTTTAGGATCTACAGATATTACACTGCAATTCCCTGCTTTAGTGTTATGCAGAAGTTGTTAGAATTTGCACGTAACATACAAGTAGAGGAGAACAATGTGTCTTATGAGATATTGTATCCAGTGTGATTTTATACAATTTGAATGTTAATTAACAGCCACCTGACCTTTTTATCTGGGTTTTATTTGGTAAAGGGGGGAAGGGAAGGAAACTTGGAAAGACCAAAACTAAAGCGATCCCAGAAATAAGGCAAACCCTCTAATTCCTATCTTATATGCTGCAAGAGCATTGTGATTGATACACAACTCTGACAAAACTTAACAGTATTAGAACAGGATGCCCTGTAGACTGCCAAAGGCTCTGGAAAATATATTGCTTTGTCTTCTTGGCATTCTGGCAGTTTTTATCTCTTAAAACTTGAGAATTTGGGCATTAACTACAGCAGATCACAAAAATATGAATTGTTATCTTTTGTTTTTTGCTTGGAAGTGAGAGCTTTATTTTGGCAATGCTACACCAAAATGTATCACAAGCATTCCATTTATTTATTTTTTTTGTGTGTGGATTCCTGGAGTGAGCCTAATAGGCTAATACATAGAACTACAGGGTGTGCTTTGTGATGGCAGTATAGTGACATTGTCATACATTGGAATCTTTATTTTTGGTCTTATTTGAATTTTCACTAGGTTTATAAGTGGCATCACTACAATTTTTAATAGGAGAATATGGTTCTGGTTAGAACTCCAAATTACACGGCAATAAATTGTCTCTGCAATTTATCCCAAGTAATATGTGACCATAAGATTGTCTTCTGTGAATGTTGCTCTTTCTTTTTATCTGCCTTTATTATCTGGTTAATTATTGCAATCGAACTAGTGGACCTGCTATTCACCGAGGCACTTTTAAAAGAAAGTGCAAAATTTGTGAGGTGGTTGCTATTTCAGGTATGCAGCTCCGTAGTTCCTTTGACTTGGTTTCCAGCAGCCTTGACCCTTGGATGTTTGTTTCAGTTGACTGACCATCCCAAAAACTGCTACAATTCAGATCATATTGTCAAATTTCTGCACTTCTGTATATTTATATTTGACTTTCTGTACTGTACTTTTAGATGCCTGTAAAGTCTGCTTGACATGCCTTTCCTATATCTGTCCAGTGGTGCAGCAGTCTGAGATTTCAACTTCAGAAAAGGCGAAGAATGACGAGCAGGAGCATGTAACTGTAGCACGGGCCTTGCAGAAGTACCTTTTTAAGGCAAGGTTGGCAAAAGAAACATTTCCAATTAGATTTCCAACACAGAACACGAAACCTCCAACTTCAATGCAGCCTCCAGCTACATCATCCAAAATCCTTCCCTTTATATGTCCAAGACCAGCCCGCAATAGAGCTGTCATGGCAGCTGCAAACTCCAGTTCAATAAGCTCGAAAATATCTCCTCAAAGCAGATCCCCTATGGGGATCGTAAATGAGATGGTGATCTGTCCTAAGACAACTCAAGGCCAGCCATCAAGTCCTGCTGTTAATAATAATCTCTCACTACCCACAGAGAGCCATTGGTACAGGTGTCAAAAGTTCCCTGCAGCTGGAGCAGCACCCTACATTCCCATCCGTCATTTTAGCCCTCACCAGAGAATTGCACCACCAGTAACTATTCGCAATGCAATTCCTGTTTACTCTTCGCCACCAATTCCCCCACCTTCTCAATCTCCTCGGCTGATGAGGCCTCCAACATCAGGTATGGCTCCGCCTGTTTGCCTAAGGCAGGCAATTCCCAGTTACTCTGCTCCACCTGTTCGGCTGGAGCAGTTATCCTTGTTAGATTCAGCCATTCAGGAGGAGCCACCATTTCCCAAACCTCCAGTTATTAAATTTGAGGAGCCATTAGGTTCTAAAGTTCCCCAAACTCAGATAGAGAACCCGATAAGTGCCAAGGCAATTTCCGGTGTAGTTCAGGAGCCAATGCTTTCTAAAGCTCCAGCAATTCCTGTTGAGGTGCCGTCAGGCTCTAGCATCAAACCAAGTTCTGAAGTTTTGCCAGTTCGAGTTGAGTTGCCAGTTCTAAAGGTATCTGTTGGTTCTCCAGCCTGCTCAACACCTTAGACGGGACCTGGAATGCAGAAACCAGAAAGCTCTGCTGGAGATTAATGGGGACTGGGGGCTTTGAAATAGCTTTAAAGTCAGCCAGAAGTCATGCAGAACCGTAGTGTTTGTACTGGGTGGAATTCTATAAGTTTTTCAAGTAGATTTCAGTTTCTAGTGTTTTATTTTTCCTCCCGTGTAGGAATAGCAGTGGTTTGCGTTAATTACTAAGTGCTGTTTTGGATAATCTTTATTAAAGTATTTGAGCAGTTTGATATCATGGATCCTTAAATTAGTCACTTGTTTGGTCTTTTGGACATAACCTGAAGATAGCTGGGCATCACTGGCAACACTGGAATTGAACTCAGATACCCTCTAACAGGATGTGATGCTAACCAACGAAAAATTGGAATGCCAAATTCTCCGTTCAACAGGTATCGCCTTCCGCCATTGATGTAATCACCGGGGCTATAGCCGGTGCTTTATATTTCATACAGACAAGACAAAGGACATAAATTATAGGATGTGATGCTAACCAACGAAAAACTGGAATGCCAAGTTCTCCTTTCATCAGGTGTCACCATCGGTCATCGATGTAATCACCGGGGAGACTTTTCTCTGCAACCTTTGGCGTTCAGCAGATTTAATACTAAAGCGCATCTTGTCAGGTATTCGTGTTTGTTTTAGTAAGCTTATCAACTTATCAGATGGTAGACGACTCAAAAATTTTGACATGCCATATTGATAGCATTTACTATTCAGGAATTCTCCTCTTGTTCGTTCGGAAGTTGAAATTCAATAAGCGACCTTGAACGAACCTATGATGCATCAATCGGTCTAATTAGGTTAGTTCTGGTACATGTTCACAATTTACTAGATTCTGAAACGGTGATGGCAGATTTTTTTAGCTGAGGAAGTAAGATAGTAATTATTTGCAATTGTTATCTTATGAGAATCATCAAATAATAATAATAATAATAAAAGGGTAGAAATTTAGAATGAAGTACTATTAGTTTAGGAATTACGATCAGAATGACTTGGTTAAAAGATACTTCGCATCCACATTTTTCATTAGCTTAGGGTCCGTTTAGTTGGATACGAATTATTCCCACTGTTTCATTATTTGTATCATGTTTTCACTTTTTTTTTTATTTTTTATGTTTCAAAATAAAAGTCTCCCTTCTCTATTTCAAAGTCAACACAAAATATCAGTTGCTTTTCAATTTTACCATTTTAAAAAGTTACTTTTTATAAAATCCCAATACCCATTTACCAAGTAGATGTTGTCAATTTAAAGATTACACATGTTAATTCATGCAATACCACCTTATGTAGACATAATGATTACATGTCTTCATAAAAAGTTGAATTTCCAAAAAAAATGACTTTTAACTTGTGGGTTAGAGGGAGTAGTTTTTTTGAAATGCACTCCTCAGAATTTATTTTTATATTTAACTAGTCATCTTCCTAAAAATTTTCCAATGTTTAGATAAAACTTTAATTTTTTTTAATCTCATATCTTCTGTATTTTATTTTCCAATTTTTATAATCGAATATCATGCGTATCTGTTTTTATTTCCATAACTTTTGACTCACCAAATCAAATTGCCTTTGACAGTTCGAGTCTTATTAAGTCACCACTAAGTCTAGCACATTCAGTAGATCAGTCGGACTAGTAATAGAGCTTTGGAAGAGAGTTTTTTTTTGTGGTCCATAGTTAATTTCTACTTCTCTCTTACTCTTGACCAAAAGCGCAAACATGGGCAGCCCCCTTTTATCCAAAAAAGTTATGGCAGTTCACTACTATTATAACCCTGAATGAACGGATACAAGAAATCGAGAAAGCTACCAACTGTTTCATTCTCTCCAATGGGCCTAGTATTTCTAGTGTCCTACAAGGGGAAAAATAAGGAAATAGTCTAGAACCCGTCAAGGGATATGTACAAGAATCTACTTTGTACATGTAGCAACTACGAATCTGCCCATGCAAAATATGCAGAAGCTAGAGTAGGATGTTATGGCGAATGAAACTAACGTTGCGGAGGCCAATATTACCAGACTATATGCACAGAAACAACAGGATGCAGGGAATTGGCCAATTACGTAGTGAACGCAGCTTCCACCGCGTGCAATATCTTAGCTGTGTCAAATCGAAAGTTTTTGAAGCTCCTGCCAGGACCTGTATCAGGGGGACGTGGATCCAATGTTGACTTGTTAACTTGATTCTCAGTGACCGCAGAGCTGCTCCCTGTAGAACTGTTCTTTGCCTTCCACACGCTGATGCCTTCCATATGGAATAAGTAAAAGAAGTGAGCATGACATCATTGCAACTATATTTTGACCTCTCACGTAATAAATATAATACAATTTCCCAATTTTCCTCCTGGATGTGAAAATAACCAAAAACTTCTATCTGTGACAACAAAGACAACTTCTTTTAACCATCATCTTTCAACAAAGTTCTATTCATGACTAATACCATGCGGCCCCAACAGGCGAAGGTTGTTTCTCCTATTAAAATTGGATTCTAAAATAACCAATCTCAATATTTGATTATCTGCAAGTGCAACATTTAAGTTTTTTTTTTTTTGAAGATAGTGCAACATTTAAGTTTATCTATACATAATAAACACAAACACAGCACGACACAAAGCAGGCGCACAAACACACATATACGCATATATATATATATATATATATATATATATATATTGCATACACATGCACATGTAAGGGAGAGTGTCTGCTCATGTGTATGAAAAGAAAGAGGGCAAACCTTTCAAGGGCCTGTCGGATCTGGGTGGTACTGGAGGCTGATTTGCTGATATCCATGCTTTCAGAGATCTGAAAGAAAGTATTTCATATGTATGGAAACGAACATGAGGATAACAAAATATTCAAAATTCTCAAAATACTTACGTTAAAAATGGAGCAACCATATATAGTTTCAACCCAGTGATGCCACGGGATATAACATCATCATTTGCTGGCTGAAGTTCATCAAGTCGTTGCCATGCTATTTCCTAAAAGAAGAAATACAGAGTAACATTGAACATAATTATCTCATCACAGCCAAATAGAAACCAATTAGCTCTAAATTACAGCACTTTCACATATTTGTAGCAGATGTAACTTCTATACATATGTGTAGTTACAAATGTAAAGCAAATTCCTTTTGTGTCACTAGAGACAGAAGCTGTATGGAAGGTAGCAAAGTAACATAGGAAAGAGAAGAATTTACACAATTCCAAATACAAATCCCTAAGAATTTGATAGAATTATTGACACAAAACTACACATGTACCATTGCTGTTTGGGGGGTGTAGCAAGTTCCCATGTGAAATCCAGTAATTAGATCGTGCTTCACCATAAATATACCAGTGCATAAAAGATTTCACTTGTCTGAAAGCAGATGATGAAGTTCGCAAATAGCAATCAAACAAGACAAAGACTTCCAACAGCCAAATATAACAAAGGAGGCAAGTCATTATCTACTAGCCTTTCATTCTCTTATTGGAAAACTGATTTAGATATCTATTTGATTTGTTAAAAAATTCAACTAAAAGCCAAACAACTCAACAAGTAAATGTATGACAAGAAGGACTCATCTTTTTTACTGTTTTTGGATGCCAAGAAGTTGAATCTTACAACAAGTCGAGTGCTCGGAAAATGGAGCAAGAAAAATACTTTTGGCCCTAGTTACAATAAAACAAGGTCCGTAACAAAAGAAAGTGCTAATTTTTTTCTATCCCTTTACTTCTTTCCGGTTACGAGAGAAGAGGCAACAAGATGAGAAGCCAGAAGTTTATAAAATCTGCATTATACAAGAAAGAGTATTCACGTCCACATGTAAAATTCCATGCATAAGGAGAAATGAAATCAACAAATTTTCAAAATATTATCGGTTCAAGACTCTTAACAGTAGAACCACATACGCTAATCTCTTTTTTGGTAAGTGGGGCAAAAGCAGTATCATCTTTTACTCCAGCAACTATATATAGCCGTACTCTTTGCTGACCAAATATCATTTCAATATAGTCATCTTTGTTAAGAAGTTCTGAGACATCAAAACCTGTTTCCTCAAGGACCTGCATCAAAGATAGCAAAACAAGTTAGGAAGATCAGCAGGAGACGTGATGGTACTAAAGTAATAAAGAAACAAACTTTTCTTGAGAACAATCATTATAACCAAGAAGCTTCCCTGCTTCATATAACCTTGGAGAACGCATATTATCTACAGCAATGGGCCCACAGACAGAAAATAATATTCTTATCTCTCTATTCTGCTAAATGGCCATTATCATAAACATTATTCCTACATGAAGTCAATGATAGGATTCCCTTCCCTGTAGGACAAATGGTAACTTCTAAAATAGCTTTCCTGTTAAATTCCTGGCTTGGGGCTTGACCTACCCAAAATCCATGAAGGAACTGGTCCAAGATTTTTACTTTCCTTAATTAAAAAAAAAAAAGTACATAAAAGTACACAAGTACAAGGGATAGAAGTCCTACAGAAAGAAAATCTAGTAAAGTGGCCTTTTTCCAGGTCCTCAGTAAATTTATCAACACACATCAGAATGCACATTCAGTTCACAAGGAAGGACAAAGGATAACTCCATTTCATAGCAATCCAATGACATAGCAATATATATCAGTGAGGGAAACACCGAAATGTTTGGTCTATCTAAATTCAACTTATACTGAAATCAACTGCATTTACACGAGATCTTTGCTTCTTTCTTTTTCCCAAATCTGAAGCTATATCTGCATAAACACAATGTCCAGTAAAAGAACTGAACAGCTCTTAGGAAATTAGCTCATTCTTTCTTTAGTTGACATCTACTTTCTGTGGGTAGTGAGGTTCCATTAAGTTGTTGTTAATCAAGTTAGTACAGCTAAGGTCAAGATCTCTAGAACAATTCATAGTTATTTTGGTAGAATTTATTACTTGACCAGTAACTGAGTAATGTATTCTATTATAGATGGGTTGGTATTTTACAACAAACACAAGTGAGTTCCAAAAGAGAGTGCCAGAGAGTTGTTGGTACACGAGAGAAAAGCTACATGGGTTCATGGCCTGGGAAACAAGTTAGATAGTTAAATGTATTTTCCTCTTATCACAAAGGGCATCTATGCTCCTGCACTGCAGGCACGGTCATTAAGCCAAACCATGTTAAATTTTGTGTCACTTGTATTTTGATCTATTTTTTCCTTCAATTAATTTTTATACTTTTGATTCCCAAGTATTTGTGCTCTAATAGCAATTTATTAAGGAGAAATTACTTGAGAAGCCCACTAAAGAGACCCAGTGCACAAGCTAGAACCCAACTTTCACCTAAAAGCTCAATGTATCTTGGGTCCTTACATATATATTAAGCAAACTATCTATCCCTCCCAAACCAATGTGGGACAATACTAGACTAAAAATGATCCTAATAAGTCTCCCCTTTCATGGGTAGACGGTAATATTGAAATCAAGCTCTGCTCAAACCGAAATTAATACTCAACATAAACCGGCCTCTGCCTTAATTGTGTAGATGACCCTCAAAACTCTTCATGAAACTAAGACTCAGGCTCTAAGTCGCTACACAAAGAAGAAAACAACTCAAGGATACAACACCAACAGCACAACATACCATGAATAGCCCAAGATCACAACCAGAACTCTCATTATCATGAGAGGAATAACAAACAAGAATCCATGCCAAGCCCAAATCTTGAGTTTCCTCTCACCCCAGCAAAAATTTTCTCACCTTTTGTGTGAAATTCACTTATTTTCATTTCATATGGCACCAATCTATTTATAGTATACTTTACTTGGTCAGCACCCAAGTAATAGCACTTGACTCAAACAACGAGGAAATTCACTAGAGACCTTGAACTTGGCTTTAAAGCTTTGTTAGCAAATATGCCAAATAATCAACATTTATCTAGGAAACTTCTCAAATGAACATTAGTCACCACACAAAGTAAATTTTGACCAAATAAAAAGATGATTTTTAAGAACTCATTCATGATTGAATGGAAGTTAAACTTTGGAGTCCACTGCAAATGCTCAAATCCATTCTAAGAAAACAATGTTCAAATCGAGTCCATATGCCCAAAGTATCAAACAATCAAATTCAATCTTAAGCTCAAGCCTTGTGCACCTAGGTCATAGCTTTTAAACTGGTTTCTGGATCAAGAATCAGGATCCTATTTTCATTAGTACACGCCTCTGTTATATGTTTTTGAATATAATAAATACGGTTCCATAGTATTTATTGTAGGTTACAACTCTCTGTACAGCACAATGAAAACTATGTTTAAAGATATTCAAGTAATTTGAATGTCAAGGAATCACAGAAAAAAACCCCAACTCATGACAGAAATCCCTAAGGTTCCAGAAGCTTGACTAAATACCGAAACGGCGATTCATAAAAATTCACCTTCAAACATAGAGATTCTTTCACACATAATGATAGAGGGGCATGGGAAGTTGCCCTTTACAAATCTGAGCCACATGGCCCAAATAATACTTGTTATGGAATTGGATAATAGAGAACTTGGGACAGGAACAAACTCAGAGAGTTATAAAAAAATCAGGAAGAAAACATGCGTACCTCTCTAATAGCACAGGTGTGGTCTTCCTCGTCTTTATTCTTTTTCCCACGCGGAAAACTCCAGCTTGTCCCTTTCCATCCCTTCACTAGTAAGCACTGTGATTCCAGAAAAGCAACATCTAAATAAAAAGTGAACACTACCGAATAAAATTGTACAACAAACTTCATGATTACAGAAAAGCAACATCCAAATAAAAAATGAACACTACCGAATAAAATTGTACAACAAACTTCATGCCTCATTGATGTCTAATGACATGTTACTGTACTGCACTTGTCATCCAAACTAGACCTCTGACCTTGAGATATTAGATGTTTGACTTACCTACTGGTATTATTTTAAAACATACCACACAAGCTTTTATTCAGAAGAGAATTAGAGTGCACATCAGAAGGCCATGAAATGAATAGATGTAAAATTTTCCAACCCTGCTTCTCAAACACAATTTCCTCTTGGGTCCACTGAAAAAGCTTAATTCTTTTTATTTTTTGTTTTCTGTTATTCTAAATAGCAATTCCAAAAGTTGCATCTAATTTGATACACATCCTTCTTTTCTGTAATATAAAGAAAAAGTCGAAAGCTTTTCAAAGTCAATGGTTCTAAATTTGGCACTTAGGCGCTATAAATTAGATACAGTTACACACTAAATCCCCTCCTATTTTCTTAACCTGAAACAAAAAAGTCTCCTCCCATGTTAGGAGGGTTGAGTCCAGCCTACCAACGGTATTTTATACTGTTTTGCCTAACAATTTTTCATTAACTACAGAAGAAATTGAGCACAAGTTGCAAATCAGCAACTGCATTACAACTTATTGACTCCAGAAATTTATTTATTTTGAATACAAGGACAATCACAATACAATATTTCAGAAGAGTCAGATTGATAGTTTTTGGGCTTCATCTCACGGTCAAAGAAGAACAAACATATTCAATCTGAAAGGTGTTGAACTCTTGAAACTGCTGCTGGATCTAAAGGCGGGGAGCACCCCCTTCACCCCCACTCCCCCTTCACCCCCACTCCCCCACCGGAGATTTCAAAAATAGTTTCATAGCCCTTTATTAAAGTTTCCAACCTACATCCTAGTAGAAATTAGAATTTGACCCCCAAATCTTATAAATCCTTCAACATCGCCTTAAGAACTTTAAACTTCCCCCAAAGTTTTTAAAATATACAAGGGTACCTTCTTAAATGCACATCTCTACTAATCTTGCCCACCCCCCAAACTTTACTGTGGTTTTGCCAGTGCTTGAAACAAATTTAAATGTAGTATCATTATAAGTTGTACAAGAATGCATATACTAATTCAAAATGAAGACTCTAAAACCAACAAAATGTGTAGTAGTAATTCCCTTGAAGAAATATTCCACTATTTAGGAATAAAGACGGATCAAAATGCTTGTTATACAAAAGTCTCACCCTTTCAAAAGATTCATCCAGGATAATAGCCCCAGTTACAGGAACTCGAACCTTGTACGAGGTGAAGTCCTTGAATATATCATCTATATGGGCAACATATGGCTTTAAAACATCACAACTGTTAAACACTGTAGTAGATTAAGGAAAATAAAAATGTTCTAATGTGTAAAATATAACATAGGATAGTATCAAAATAATTCAATAGTGTGGTTAGATCAGGCAAACTAAGAAAATAGGAAGCCAGAAAAGTCAAAGAGAAAAGGATACTTAATGAAGTAAACTCCTTTAAAGTGAATGACTTCAATGAAGGGTTCTTTTCCATGGCATTGTCCTCATAAAACCAATGAGCATATTCTACGAGAAATAAAATTCTCTCAAATGACTGTTGGTCCTCTTTCGGCACATTCAGAACAAACCGACTGCAATGAAATATGATTAATTAGTAGAAACAAATAATAGTTCATCAGAAGCATGTCATTCGAAAGCAAAATAAAATCAAGCAGGAAAGGAACAAGTTCAAACTATCATTAAAGATCATGTCAGATATGCTCACAAAGCTGATTACACTCAAACTAGAAGGATTTTTATGCAACCAGCCTTCAGAAATATCATCAATATTTGAACGTAATAGGTCATTATGCTCTGTACAACCATGTTAAAGTTCTCTTTCAGCACCATATTCTTGATTACCCCGAATCCCTTTTTCATGATTTCACATTTCTAAAGTCACAACGTTGCCATTTAATTTTGTTTTAACTAATGCTTGTTCACAAAAACAATAAGATAAACCAAAAAAAAATAAAGAGTTTCTTTCTATAATCAAAGTTATAGGCACCTCGATTGATCAAGGACCAAGTCACAATTAAATCCAAAGAAGCCCTCGACTTCAGCTAATTTTAACACTATCGCGGTGGCTCTGTGTAAGCTTCGCATAATATAACAATGTTTCTAGAACCACAAAAAGACACAGTTTATGCTCTCATTTCAGGTGTAGAGCTAATAGCACCCAACCAGCCAAGGGCAGAAAGGCTATGCACAACCTGTTTGGTCCAGAATTGCAGAAATATTTACAAATTTCCTGTCCTTAATTCCATGATTTTTCCAATAGTCGCACCCTTACATCAGTTAATCATATATATTTTGAGTGACGGCTATAGCAAATCTTCCTCTTCTACTTTTAGTTTTTCAGCAATTCTACAAGAACCCAGAAAATATACACCCAATGCTGGCGTTCACACCGACAATATAGACTAAAATAAGCAAATTTTCAAGAAAAAGATTAGCTTTATCTAACCTGCAGAGATCGTCAAGGAGTTCTTGAGGAGGAAGGGCATTCTTGGAAGGAGTACTGGAAGATCGATTAAGCCCAGCAGACATTTTCTCTGATCGAAAGAATTTCAAAAGATAAGATTATAAAAAAAAAATTAACTATTTGTTATAATAGAGTACAAGCCCTAATTTGGATGACCGGTTGCTTTCATGATGAAAAGATATGCAGCAAAGTGATGGAGCGTGGAGGATACAGAGAATTGTTCTAGTCCTTTCTAAGTCAAGAAGGCTATCAATGGTCAAAAACAGTTTTTTTTTTTTTTTGGTGGGGGGCGGGGTGTGGTCGTGGTGTTGGGTGGGCTCTACAAAGGGTACTTTGCATAGAGAGGTAATAATCCAATTTCAATTGCTGCGCTTTTTTATTTTTTTTGGGTCAAAAATCGGTATTATCATTATTGTATGAATAATCATCTTCCTCCCCGTTGTTAGTTTTAAATTTTAATCCTTTTTTCACACAATTTTAATATCCTTATACTAATATTATATGACTAATGATGATTATATTAACGAACCATCACAACAATTAAGACCATTAATGAAAAGTTGAGAACCATCAAAATCATGAATACAATAGTTGTGGCTTTGGCTGATGTCATATAGTCAGAGCCAAAATTAGCTTGCAGAACAAATCTTAGTGAAGGGACAAATTTGCCGATCATTCAGTCCAAAAAGGCTTGTTGGGTCTAAATTCTAATTTAAGCCGGATAAAGTTTAGGCCTAAATTTAAGTCTAAACTAAATGTGAGTCGAGTTTGGACCATATTAGATTTAGACTCAATTAAAATCCACCTTGTACATGAGTATAATTATATATATGTAATATATATAATTATATCTATAATTTATGATTATACATATTATGACATAAATATTAATAATTTATATATAAATTTGTAGTAATTTATAATTATAAAATATATATTATATATAATTATGTATTTAATTATGAGATTTGGTGATTTGAGCTCAAGACTCATCTAATAAAGAGATAAGAATGAAGAGATAAGTATGAGAATATGACTTTATATATATATATATATATACACACACACAAGATCACAATTTCAAAGCCACCAGTCTCGGTTCAAATTTGAATTATATTTATATATGTGTATGTGTGGGAGAGAGAGTGAGAGAAAGGCATTCAGATTAATAATAAGGCTCAAAAAAATAGTGTATTCTCTTAATTTACCTAATTTACTAGGTTAGTTCAGATTACAATCAAATACACCTCTACAAAGGACGTTCGAACTAAACCATCGAGTTTTATTTCTGTAGTCACCAAAAAGAAATTAAGTTCCTCTTTGAACTGTAGATCGGAGTTTGAACCCCACTTGCAATAAAAAATTTTCAAAAAAGGTGTCAGAGCACCCATTTAATCTAATCTGATTTGTATACCTATTAGTCTGATCTGTATACCTGCTAATCTCTTATAGATAAGGTTATATGGATGTCATCGTAACAAAAATTAAAAAAAGAAAAGGAAAAAAGAAAAAAGAGGTCGTTCAAACTAAAACCATTTG
The DNA here is from genome assembly GCF_036785885.1 of Coffea arabica. NCBI lineage: Eukaryota > Viridiplantae > Streptophyta > Magnoliopsida > Gentianales > Rubiaceae > Coffea > Coffea arabica. The sequence goes on along the minus strand of NC_092313.1, from coordinate 9,695,757 downwards.
TAATGAACTCACGCAAAAAGTTAAAGACCAGAGCCAAACAATAAATGGTTTTGTCGTATCTTTGATAGTTCAAAAGAATAATTTATCTTTAACGAACAAGGCCACACCCTACACGTTGCACTTATCCAATGGTGGACGGAGTTCACAAAGCTGTTTTATTATAGGGATCATTTTAGAAACCTCTCCTAAGGTTTCTGACAATTTCACTAAACTCTCCTGAAATTTGAAAAATTACACATATCTTCATTGTCATTTAAAATGACAACACTGTCCTTAAATATTTTAATGAAATTCCCTCATTTGGTATACTTATACTTAGAATGATTTTAAAATTATTTTTTCATTCTTATTCCTTTTTATCTTTGTTTTCTATTTTTTGGTATTAAAATTAACAATAAATCAAAACAAAATTATCCAAAATTAGTATTAAATTGTGATAATCCCACTATTCAAAAATTTCATAAACTGTGAATCAATTATTTCAACATTTTATTTTCTATCTTATAAATCTAAATCCATAATAAAATATCATCAAAAGTATCTTATCATAGTGATAAAATTATTATTATAGTTATTTATCAAATAATATGTATGGACATGAAAAATTCGGCACATTTTCCTTATAATTATATTAGATAATATTGTAATTATACATGGAAGTAAATTAAAACTCATTACACAAGAGTATTTTTGGGTATTCATTTAAAAAATTGGCCAAGTCAATATTATTTTAAGATTTTGTTACTAAAGCTATCAAATCAAGAGAGATGTGTGTAATTTTCCTAATCTCGGGAGAGCTTAGTAAAATTGTTAGAAATCTCAGGGGAGGTTTATGAAATTATCCCTTTATTATAATTTGTACAATACTTATGATATATTTATTAACAATAGTTTTTGAGTTCTTATTTGTTCTAACTTTCTTTATGTGTGGTGTCAAGAAGTCTATTCAATAGGATATGGCAAATTCAGGGAGTTCTGGTAACGTAACTTACACCGATAAGCAGCTTGTAGCTCTGGAAGAAATGTATGCTCAATGTCCATATCCATCTGCTTCTCAAAGGCAACAGATGAAGCATGACTGTCTAGCGCTTAAGGACGTTGAGGATGAAAAAATCAAGGTTTGGTTTCAAAATCGCAGGTAAAAATTCATATTCTTATCTAAATTTATTTATGTGCTTAAGTTACTTTCTAATTTTCTTTTCTCATTGCTATGTTCAATCATTCAAACAGGTCAACACTTAATCTAATAGCAGAATCTTTTGTGATTATTTTTAAACTATTTGGTTTTGAAGTGTAACGTTCATCACCAATTTTCGACTTTCAATTTCAAGGCCTGCCTTGTTTGGATTGTGATTTTCTGTCAAAAATGTTTTTCGTGAACACATCTCCTAATTATTTTTTTAGTTCACAAACATCAAATAGTTCTGTATATTTTCTTACAAACAGTCCTAAAAATATCAATCCAAACATGGTTCTTTTCCAATTATATATGTGTATATATACACACACACATACATACACACATATCTACACACACATATATAATTGATCATCTTTTGAATACCAGAAACAGAAGAAGAATCGAGCTTTGCTATGTGTATGTGTGTATATACATGTACACACACACATATATACACATATACAGACACACAAATATATACACACACATATACATATATATACATATATGTGTGTATGTATATACATACATTTAGTTTGATTTTCAATCAAGTTCTCATGTATTGTCTTGGGAAAATTGCTTTATCTTGATTTTAATTTTTTAGGAGCCTTGATAAGTTGGAGAAAGACAACGCGGAGTTTCACTTGGTTAGGGAGAGATTGATTGCTACACACACCCTTTTGAAGGAAGAAAATGACAATTTGAAACAAACAGTGATGGACCTGCTCTATGAGAATGATTACTTGCAGCAAAACTGTAGGATGCGTGTCAAGAACCTCTAGATGTTTAAATGGTTATTCATTCATTATTAAAAATAAGGTTATCTTGTGTCTTGGTTTGATGAGGGTGTTTGGTTTATCAAGCCACTCGTGAAATGAGGACCATTGTTTTTAATTTTTTTTTAAATTTATTATAACTTGCTACAACATATAATGTTTTCTGATTTTATGTATTGATCTTTATCTAAGTTATTTGTCTTTTCCTTTTTGTTTTTTGTGAGCTTAGTTGTAAGCCAAACATATAGAATTCGTATCTTAATAATCTCTTTTTAAAGATTTTGGTTTTCACATTTGTTTTTGATAAATATGGTTCACATGTTAATACAAAAAATACAAGCTTTATAGATGCGGTCTAAAGTTCATTAATCTTTTCAAGTATGATATGGATTTAATAATTAAAAAGATTTTAGCGATCATGAAAGTTTGATAATATGTTATTGGTATACAATTAAGTAATAATAATTTCTTTTCGTATTTGCATATCATACAATTAAAATTAGTTGCAAGCTCGTCATGTATTGCCTAATTAGGTCTCTATAGCTTTTTAATCAACAAAAATTTAAAGATAGAAAGGACTAGAGATCTACTTTAGTATTTTTTTTCTTTTTTTTTTTTAATGACAAAAACAAACATACCTAATTAGGGGTATGAAACCCTTAACCTAAGAGGGGGAGGAACTTTTGAAAGGGCCATTGGAATTCATCAAGCTATCATTATTCAATATCTATACAAAAATATTATACAAAAAGGATGACGAACCGTTCATTATTATATGTGAATTTTAGTATTTTGATATTTCAAATAATAATATTGTCATCAATGGGTTAAAAAGTATAGCTTTGCTAATTGATCCCCCAAAAAAGTTTTGAACGACACTTAAAGAGTATATTTTCTTAGAATATACTGCACATCGTTTTATGGCTGACCATATTGAAGAAAAATTTGCTCAATTAGCAACTAGAAGAAACCTATATATTTCTTGAATAGTTTCTTCTCTTTAATTTAACTATCTTCCTGCCCCTATTTATCTTGCATTGCTCATTATTTTTTACGCTCCAAAACCTATACTTGTCTATTTGATTTTGTGAACATTTTAAAAATCAAATAACATGCAATTGAGAAAGAAAAAAAATTGTGCTATTCAGTAGATGTCAATAGCGGTTTCCAATATAACGTGTCCTCATTGTCAAAAATTTGTGCTATTATTGTCGATTACTATTTCCAATAATATAATCATCATGCGTTCTTATTGTCGTTGATACAATAATTTGAGAATGTATTGATTATATATTGATGGCATAATAGTAGTACCTGTAACTAGACGTTCACAACTAGAAAAGGAAAACAACAGAAAACAGAAGCAAAGATAAGGTAGCACCATCATAGACATCTTGCTTATTTTTTATTCGCATATTCCAGAAACACAATGAATACCAACCGCGACAAGGATCTTTTTCTTTTTTTGGGTAGCAACAAGGATAGGGATGAGAGACCTCACAATTAGACCAGTTAAATGAATTGAGTTGTTCATTAGTTCGGTTTGACTCGACTCGTGTAAGCTTAAGTTTAACTCAATAGTTAAATGAGTCAATCTCAAACATGACTCAACCGATAAATAAGCCAAACTTGACTCGACTCACAAAGAGTTCATTTAAACTCGTTTAACTTGTTTGATAACTATGTACATTTAGCTTGACATAATTGTTTAAAATACAAATAGTAAAAAAATGCCTTCTTATATTTAGTGCTAATTTACTTAATTAGTAGGTTCATTAAATTAGTAAAATTTGATGATTTGCATTTTTTTGTTATGGTTTCTAGTTCGTTTGAGCTTGTTCGAACTCGAGTTCAATCCGTTTGTGTTAAAGGAGTTGAACTCGAGTTCGAACTTGAAATCGAGATTTTCTTTACGAGTCAAGTTTGAATACTAGTCTAGACTTGTTAGTTTAGAGAAACGAGATTCTAGTTTAGCTAATTAGGTAATCAAGTTAACCTCAAAGGTTGCGAGTTTCGCTCGACTCGACTCTACTAATATGAGTTTTAGAGGGGGAGTTTTTGTGTTGGCTCTTTTCTTTTTTCTTTTTATAAATTTAAGTTCAAATGGAGTTTGATGGCTTTGAAGTTGACTTTAAAGTCGAACTCTTGGGGATTGACTTCCCATTTATTAGGCAAAATTACATATTACCTCCTTATAATTATAATCTAGCAGCAATTCATTCGCACATAAAATCTATAGATTGCCAGACTAACAGTCAAATGTAAAGTAGTGAAAATATGTCATGCCCTTAATTGGATGAAAATTGTCACATGACTTCAAAAAAATAAAATTTCAAAAATTATTTGAGCTTTTTAAATTTATCTTGTCTTGTTGAAACGTTTCAATGAGGTTTTTTTTTTTTTTTTAAATTTGGCCATACGATCTAAGTCTTTATACTCTTAGAATATCTCAATAATCTCTTTGTAAGCATATAATGTTTTTGTCCTCTTACTTTTTTCTATTTAAATGAGGTACACATATTGACACAATACATACAATCTTTCTATGAGTGGTTGGAAGTCTATTAACTTTTTAAAATATGTTGAGTTCAATAGTTTTTTTGGTAGCTTTACAACAATGGAAGTTAATAATATGTTATTTTATGTATAACAATAATAAGCTATTATTTTGTTGCAGAATATATTTTGTATATAATATACAATATATTTTATATTATTCATGAAATTGAGATATATGATTACTTAAGATAAACTTTTGATAAAATAATTACTAGGAATTTTTTTTTTAGATATTAAAATAAAATATTTTAGTTTTTTCTTCTCTCTTTTTTTTGGGGCAAAAAATCTAGATGTTCTTCAAACTTTTAAATTGATAGGTTTTTAGCCCTCCACCTATTAAATATATATTTTTGCCTCTCGAACTTGTGAAAGGGTATATTCTCTAGTCAAAGGTTTGAGTAGATCCTGTCTATGTAGACACCGTGATACAAATTTTGTCACATCATTTCATCAACTCAAGAATATATCTAGCCAAAAGGGTGAAGAATATGCCTTTTATAAGTTTGAGGGCCAATTGGTTTTTTCATCGTATTTTTTCATATGTTTGACTTGTGCGAGGAAACAGAACCCACACAGGTTTCTGCCTATTTACGCGACGTCGTTTAGCAGCCATTGACATCACTCGAGAGAACAGGTGCTTAGGTCAATCTGTTTAACCAACTAACGACCCATTCCGCTATTCCCCTCCTCTGTACCGTCCTTGCCTCACGTGTCACTGCTCTTTTCTTCTTAGTCTCCACTCTTCATTACTGAAAGTTCCACCCAGAAGCACATTTTCGCATCTCAACTTAAATAGGCAAGTGTTTATAACTCTGTTTTGCTTTTCTTGTATCTGATTTCATATTTGCTATTTATATTGGTTATTCAAATCAAAGCCCAATTCATGTAAGTTAAATTCCAAGAAAGATTGGTTAATGATATGCTTGTTGAGCTTTCAAGTTTTTGAATTTTGGGTTGTTCAAGAAACTGACTTTATCTCATAAAGATTTGAACTTTTTATTCTTTTTGGTGTGGATGATTTATCTTCAGGTCAGGTGTTAGGTTTATGTTAAGTATCTTAAAGGGGTATTACGATAAGGAAAGGGAAAATGAGAAAGAGGCCCAATAGTAGTTCTGCTGCTAAATCAAATTCATCTACCAGTGGTGATACAAGTGATAAAAAGGGACCCCAGAACAGTGATGATGTAGTAGTGGCTGCTAAGAGGTCAACTTTTGTGGTTCTGACATTGTTTGTGCTGGTCGTAAATGGGAGTTGGGCTATTTATCATTACCAGTTTGAGAGTCTGCCAGCTCCACTTTCGGCTGTGCAGGTGGGTAAGAGAGGATTTTCTGAGCTTGAGGCTATAAAGCATGTCAAGGCATTGACTCAATTTGGTCCTCACCCTGTTGGTTCTGATGCTCTGGACCGTGCTTTGCAGGTATTAATGGTCTATTTTCACTGATGTAATTAACCTGCATCCCTATCTGTTTTCAGTTAATTCGATAGTCATAATTATTGCAATTCCATAAGATTCTCTGCCATTTTTCTGTTTTCTGTCTTTTAATTTCAATAAAATAATATAAATTCTAGTGTAAATGGTGAGTTCATTGGAATCTATTATCATTTAGAAAAACCCATGATCATACTCACCCTTATCTAAAAGTTTAAAGCTTTTGATCACTAAGTGTCAATTAACTAAAGTTTGACACCCACCACCCTATGATACTGTATAATCTAAAATACAAAGAGTTGATTCATTCCGCTGTCTAAAAGTAGCTGTTAGACAAGGTTACATGTGTGATCAACAATATAGCTCTCTTGATAGTTTTGTAAATAATGAACAGCAAGTAGAAGCTGCACTTTTCTAGTAAGGGTTTAATTTACATGCCACATTCATGTTCGGTAGCTGGTATTTTTAGCTACAGATATTGTGCGCCGATAATCCTTGATGCTACTTTAGAATTTGATTTTGCTTGCCACTTACTTGTGGTGTGAAGGTTGCTGTATTCTTTTTGGGTAAATAGTATTTGCATTTTGATGCTTTTCTATGTGCATACCTTTATAATGATGCCAACTTTCTTTCCAGTACGTCTTGGCAGCATCAGAGTCGATTAAGAAAACTGCTCATTGGGAAGTTGATGTGGAAATTGACTTTTTTCATACAAGATATGGAGCTAATCGTCTGGTTAGTGGCCTTTTTAAGGGCAAAACTCTTGTTTATTCAGATTTGAATCACGTTGCTATGAGAATCCTGCCCAAATACGCCACTGAAGCTGGGGAGAATGCTATTCTTGTCTCCTCCCATATTGACACTGTTTTTTCTGGGTATGTTTTTACTTAATTCTTCTTTGCATGTCCTCAGAAATCTGTTTCTTTCCTTTGGAAAGAATTATCTGTAGGTTTGCTGATTTGTACTTTGGATGACTGTCCTTGCATATAGTCCATTTACAATCTCATTTTTTCATCTTCATTTGTTTGTTCTAAGATGCATTCAACTTTTTTCAGAGAATCTGGAGCTTCTCATTCAATGCTGACCTTTGTATGTAGGGAAGGAGCAGGTGATTGCAGTTCTTGTGTTGCTGTTATGTTGGAGCTTGCGCGAGGAATTTCTCAGTGGGCTCATGGATTTAAGCATGCTGTTATATTCTTATTTAATACTGGGGAGGAGGAAGGGCTAAATGGTGCTCACAGCTTTATAACTCAGGTTTTGACCAAGAGATGTCTATTGGTGGGAGTGTGGCCCCTAATTATTTATTTGATGTATTTTTTTGTTAATATTGGTTGGTGAGAGCCGATTTTTTCATGCACCATCTCAGCATGTTGCCAAAATCAATTCTAATGCTTGGACCTCCATCATTAGGAATAGGCGCGCACACCATTATTATAAGTGAATGTACGGAGTATTAGTTGCTTAACTCCTAGCTTGGAACCTCATCATGAAAAGCTTGTTAGGATTTTCTTGGGCACTAAACCATCAAGGTTGCAACCCTCCATCTCTTCCAAGATGTGTGAATATATATGAGCAGCTATAAATATGAAAGAAGTTTTTGGCACCAACCAACCAATTACAGGATTCTAGTGCCTGGTGAGAGGAGAAAATATTGCCGTCTAGAGTTTTGACGAAAAATGATGAAATTTTGCCTGATAATGTTGAAAACATAGTCAGCATAAATAGCAATAGATTTAGTTCAAAAAAATCTGGATGGATTTTTCCATCTTAGTCAGTTCTTTTGACTAATTTCCCCAGTTCTCATTGATTTTCTCCCTCTTTTTACTTACCCCTATTTAATGCCTTATTTTTCTTATTCCTTGTACTACAAGTTTGGAATTGATATGCATTAAGTCAATCAACAGTGCTCTAAAGTTCATTACCTGATAAGAAGGAACTTGCTCATTACCTGACAAAAGTTTCACTTGAGAACAGATATGTCCTCCTCCACCTGTGAATTGGATGAGTCTGGAGCTTTGGATTTCTCACTCATCATTGAACTGATAAAGATCTCTGTTGGCAAATATATGTTGGGTGGCTGTAAACTCTAGAGTCTCTCTCTCAATTAATGAGAGAAGAGAAGAGTGAGAAGGAATGGGAGAGGGGGAGGAAGAGAGTAAGGCTACCATGCCTTGGGATAGAAGTTGGGTAAAAAATTCTATACACTATAATTGCAAGTGGATATCCTTGGAAATAGAATTTGATAATGCTATTGTTCTGGTGTTCAAAATATAAGTCTTCTGCAAAGTCCAACAGATATTGAACATGGGAGGATTGACATATAATCTCAATGCAGCACCCTTGGAGTGATACAGTAAGAATGGCTATTGATTTGGAGGCAATGGGTATCGGCGGAAAGTCTACCATTTTTCAGGTCTACTCTGTGAATTAAAATCTCTCTCTCTCTCTCTTGCTTCCCTAGTTCCCTTAGCCTTAATGTTTCTCTAAATTTATTTGCTTCTGAAGTAGCAACTATGAAATATTTGACTTTTAGAAAAAACATTGTGGTGCTTCTCTTACATGGTATGTGTGGCCTAGCATGGTTCAATTGCTGATGGCAGCAATGGGTGCCAACAAAAGGAACGAGAATTGTGATGATAAAAAAGATTAACAAGCCTATCTTATGTGTTTAATGCACCCTCACAATATTAGATACATTTAAAATTAATAGATTCTCTTGCATTTGTGTTAAACCTAGAATAATGGCCTAATGCGTTACCTTCAGTGATCTATTTTTAATTGGTATCCATCATGACTCTGGTTAGGCTGTTTCTTTTCCTTATTGTCTTCTTGTTTGTTGTTTTACAGGCTGGTCCTAATCCGTGGGCAATCGAAAACTTTGCAGCTGTAGCAAAGTATCCATCTGCTCAGATTGTTGCACAGGTCTGTTGAACGAGTTTGTTTGTGTAGTATGTGGAGATAACAATTGTGTTGAATACTGTACTGCTTTTTTACTAAATTACATTTTCCAGGCAGGACAAAAACTTATATCTTCGGGATATCTTAGTGCTGCAGGATCTCTTTTCTTCTGGGGCAATAAAATCTGCAACCGATTTTCAAATATATAAAGAAGTTGCTGGACTTTCTGGACTTGACTTTGCATTTCTTGATGACACTGCCGTATACCACACAAAGGTAACCTGGAAGATCACATAGACATTTTATTCTCATGCTATGTTGCTTGATATTAAGATTTATATGGCGCTTTGGTCAAAATAGCAATCTAATGCATTTTTCATAAAAAGGCAGCTTCTGTCATTTCTATCTGGAGCGCAATTATATAGAACATAAGTTGGTGTGAAGCAGAATAATGACCAACTTTTGCTCTTCTTTTAATCAAATGAACCAGACTCCAGAGCAGATTATTGATTTCATCTGGAGTATAATACAAATCAGTTCATCAATTCTCTTGATTATTTTAAACACCTTGATTTCATCGTCTGTGAGCATGACTTTTTGGATAATGCTTGCCTCCTGACTGACCAAAATTAGACTGAGTTGTGGCTGGGATCATCTCTCTCTCATGCTTAGAAACTATTACTTGATGATATATTATTCTGATGTGCCTCTTTAAAAAAAGAAAAAAGGCATTATTCAAATGTGCATGACATGAATAGAAATCTAACTAGCCTGACAATAATCTGCTTCTCGGTGGGTGGCATGAGCTCTACCTAGTAGCATGTCTTTATGGACATGTTATGTTCATTTATAACAAAGTGGAGTAAATCTTCTCTGCAGATATGTCTAATTGCTATTTTAGCCCTTTTCCTCTATTTTTCTTTGAGATATCCAAAGCTAGATGGTTTGATTATACCAACAACTTTTATTAGGAATAAGTACCTTTTTGTGCAGAATGACAAATTAAAGCTTCTGAAACCGGGTTCTCTTCAACATCTTGGAGAAAATATGCTCGCTTTTCTGCTTCAAGCTGCTGCGTCTTCTCATCTTCCTCTGGGCAAGGCAGAGGAACAAGATGGAAATTCTAGCAGAGATGCTGCTATATATTTTGACATTTTGGTACCTTAGCAATACTTTAGCAGATTATTGTAGATCTGCATTTTCTTGTTTGACTAGTCAATCTCTTGATTACATAGATGAATTTTAGTCAATCTAACTGGATACAGATGCCAATGTCATTCTTAATTGAACATGTATGCTTGTGTCTCAGGGAACATATATTGTTGTATTTCGTCAACGGTTAGCCAACATGTTCTACAACTCCACAATTATGCAGTCACTTTTGATATGGGTTACATCAATCATGATGGGTGGTTCTTCTGCACTAATCTCACTGGCTTTGTCATCTTTGAGTATCATACTCATGTGGATAAGCTCCATTGCTTTCGCTGCTGTTGCTGCCTTTTGTCTCCCACTTGTATCTGCATCACCAGTTCCATATGTTTCAAACCCTTGGCTGGTGGTTGGTTTATTTGGTGTACCTGCTCTGCTAGGAGCATTCATTGGCCAACATCTAGGATATCTGATTCTGCGTAGATACTTGTCAGCTGTATACTCAACAAGATATAGGGACCTTTCTTCTTCTGTTCAAGCTGACATTGCTAAGTTAGATTCTGAAAGATGGCTCTTTAAGGCAGGTTTAATACAGTGGCTTCTGCTCCTGATACTGGGAAACTATTATAAGATTGGATCTACTTATTTAGCTCTTGTTTGGCTGGTTTCGCCTGCATTTGCATGTAAGTATGATTACAATAGCCTGCTTCATAGTGATGAGACCTAATGCAACACTAATGATACAACCTGAGATCTGATAAAAGCTGGATGTTGTCTCAAAATAGCTGTTTAGATATATCTCTATTTAAGAGAATTTTACTTCTTTCTCATCTATGATTTACTAGAATTTTTCTTCGATAGCTATTAAGTTTTTTCAAAACTTGGAATCATATCAATCCTGCTTTGTTTTGTCTAATCTATGTGTTGGAATAGCAGATGGGTTGCTTGAAGCTACTCTATCACCAGCTCGGTTGCCTAAACCACTGAAAACTCTGACCTTGGTGATTGGCTTGTCTTTTCCATTTCTACTATCTTCTGGTATGATTATAAGGTTGACAAGCATAATGGTTGGATCTACAGTTCGTTTAGAAAGGTAAACCAACAGTAAGAGGGTAAATTTTCTTGGAAGTCCTGAGTTATATTCTTTTTTAGTGCTGATATTGACACTCCACCGATTTTATATTTTTAGCAAAAGAACATGAAGAAAATGGAGTATCTCTGCCAATATCATTAACCTTTCTTATTTCCACTCTTTCTTTTGAATAACAGAGTACCATGTTGTTCTTCATTTTCTCATGTTTCCTTGTTTCTTTGTTCCATTGTATTAGGAAATATTGCACATTTGGTAAGTTTTAGCTTCTCAAAGGTTTTTTAGACTATCACATGCATATAATTTTTTTTAAAAATAACCTCTCTAGTTGGGGGACGGGAGTTGGTTTGATTCTACATTGTTATGATTTCACTTTTTGGCTGTAAATGCATCCTCTCCGGTGTTTTGCGGGATCTGTTGAGAATCTATGGATAATTTTAGCTTATCTTAAAGTTTGATAGACATCTGACCTAGGATATCTCAAACACCGACACAGAATCCAAGAATATGTTCTTTTTTTTTTGGTTCTTTTGGATTTTGTACACAAATATTATCAGGCTGCTTGATTAACATCTTTCTGGACAAAATAAATAACCTAGGATATTTCAAGCCATATTCTTGATTGTTTCTAACAATTTGTTGCCAAATAGAGTCATATACTTATGTTACTGTTCTTTGTTTGACATTTAAAGATGATATCTTTGTCTTTTACTTGTGGTTTTTTAGGTTCCATCTTATATCAATCTTAGGTCATTAGCCACATGAAAAAAATCTCTGATGGTCAGGTCCTTTCATTATTCCTGCATCAAATTAATCAGCAGTCATAATACTTCCTTATCTCAGCAAATCTGTAGAATATAAATGCTGTCTTTCTGCTTGGCAACTGCAGTACACCAGAAATTGTTTAACCAGTCTTTTGATCCGCTAGAGGAGTAATGGGGGTCATCTTTATCTTTTTGCAGGAATCCTGGTAGCAACCCTGAGTGGATAGGGAATATTGTGGTTGCAATTCTTATTGCTGCAATTGTGTGCCTTACGTTGGTGTATCTTCTGTCATATATTCACATCTCAGGTTCTTACTCGAAAGCTTGCTTGTCTTTGCAGTTGATTATGAAAAGTTTGTCCTAATCAAACACAAATCAATGAAGTTCAAGGTTGAACTTACAATTTTCAAATACTTTGGATGTAAGCAATGTTAGGTGCATGTGTCCTGACCTTCTTAGGCGCCACCCCTTAAAGTGAGGATTTGGATTTGAATGAACTGAGTTCCTTTTCAAGTGCATAAATACAGTACTTGCATAGGGGGCAGAGAGTTGTCTTTGGTAGCACGCCCACATTTTCTGCTTTCTGGTGGCATCTTTCTGATCGTGATAGTCCTGCACACAGTACATAGGTTATGTTTTGGTGTATTGCATTTTTACCAACAATTTATTGGTTTATTGGTTATGTTTAGACAAGATGAGAGCATTTAGAGATTTGAGTTATTTATTACCGAGTAGTAACAATATCCTTCTTACGTGAACACCAATATTAGTTTGAATTGCCGTCATTTTTTTCACAAATGCTACTGCCGGCCTTTGTTTTATGGCTTCTCAATCAGTGAACTATTTTAAAAAATTTAAGTTGTAACAGTTTTGCATGACCATAATGGGAGCTTCAATTGGCAATAAAAAATTAATTAAGAGCAAACACTTTTACCAAACACTTCAAGATCTGATTTTTCATTCTAAAGCAGATCCTGTGGTAAAGTTGTCTAATTGCAGTATATCAGTCAAATGCTGGTTATTAAGTTGAAGTGCATGATGTGCGAAATCATATAGCTTCTCACTAGCTTGAACTTGTATCAAGGAACATATCTGCTTGCTATGCATAGATAGAGGCGTAAAGTATGCAACTATCCAAAATAGCTTTTCAACTACTTGGCCTCAAATTTACTGTTGCGTGTCTTGCTTTTCTGCTAGTATATTTCATGCAAGTCCAATTATGATTCAATTACAGACCTGTCGTAACCTCTTTTTACTTAAAAACTAGAATTGCAATTACTTCAATCTCTCCCAATGTTTGAGTATTTTTTTTATGGGGTCTAAACTAGGTACTTGAAAAAGTTGGCTTCATCAAGTTGCTATTATTGGGTTTTGAGCTTGGACAGTTGGAAGAAACTAGCACGTAGTTTTTACAATTCCTCAGTTTCTTCTTTCACCTACAGATTGAACTAAAATAGGCAAACCTCCTTTGTGTACTATATTATACTTTGATCACTTGCCTGTGAAATAAAATGTACATTTACGAGCAGAAAATGCTATCAGCTACAGAAAAGGTTTGCAAAAACTCTACATGGTCCATGAAGGGGAAGTATGATGGATAATGGACAGCTAAGTGCTACAGATCTGTCATTCGAAAGTAATCTATCTTGTTTGTTATGAGTGAAGGGGTAAGAGGGAAAAACCAATTCACTGCTGGTTCGGTCCTTTTACCAAAGCACAGCATCAAGACCCACAAGATTTTGAAGGGTTTGAGAGTGCTAATTTGCTGGGCTTGGACACTTGACTAGTCTTACTTTGACATACCATTTCACCAACCTCATTAATAAAATGAAAGCAAGAAGGGAGATGGCTAGTTTCCCTGGATTTCTCATTTATGTCTTTTATTTTATTTGGTTGGTATACTTGAAGTTATAGTAGTGGAAAATAATCACTGGATTTTGCAAAATCACATGTTTCCTCCTGTTATTTACTTTCCAGGTGCAAAGGTGCCAATCATCATTATAACCTCTATCCTCTTTGGCCTTTCAATTTGTTCGGTAGTAGGTTTTCTTCAGGCATTTACTGAAGATACTGCCAGAGCTGTGAATGTAAGTAGCTGGTAGTCCTTGACATAAATATAACTTATACCTCATCTAAATATTCCATAACGCATGTTGCTCTAACTGCATTTTCGGGTAAATTTGTATTCCTGGATCAACTACTTTCTTATTCTCAACTAGTTTAAGATAGGTCACTGTAGATTCAAGTTCCTGCAAGTTCATAGAAGGAATTTTTTTCACTAAGGGCTTATTCTTGATTGCTTAAGATCAGCAGGTTCTTGCTCTTTTTGGCTAAAAGCTGCTTTTTGGTGTTGTCAATTACTTTATTTTGCTTCTTTTAAAAACTGAGAGGCCACTAAGGTACTCTGGAACTATCTTCTGGCTTGTAACTGCTTTAAACACAGAAATAAGCTTTCACTTTAGTTAATGGTGTAATAATCACGTTCACATGCTTGAATTTTTGGCTGGGAAATCATGTTCAGAATATGTTGCTTCTGATAGTTGGGTGCCATCATCTTTTCAGGTTGTCCATGTTGTGGATACGACAGGAAAACATGGTGGAAAACAAGAACCAGACTCCTATGTTTCACTGTTTTCAACAACTCCTGGAAACTTGATTAAAGAGGCTGAAAAGATTGGGAAGAAAATGGTTTGTGGCAAGGATAAGATGCCTGATTTTGTCAGTTTTTCAGTGAACTACAGCTGTTGGATTGATGAGGATGTTTTAGCTGGGTGGGACAAATCTGATATCCCCGCAATTCATGTCGAGCGTGATATGATGGATGAGAACAGAATTACTGAAATCTCATTGGACACAAAATTTTCCACTCGATGGACTCTTGGAATCAATATGGAAGAAATTGAAGATTTCCAGTTGAAAGGTACAATGGATGTTTCTCAAGGTTTATCCTTGTTTTCCTGTTTCACGACTTTTTTCCTCTTTGATTCATGAGTAGATTTTTACTAATGAATCATTCAAGTTCATTATATGAATACATGTAGACACATTCCATTCAAGTTCATTTATGTCTGTTTTGGAACATTTCCAATAGAAGAAGATTTTTATCAAGGGTGGCAATATTGGCAGTCTGCTTTTTGGTACTGGTACTCCATCCTCTGTGTAATTTCTGGATACGAATATGAAGCAAGTGGAGTATTAGTGTGATTACCCTTTCATTAAATTCTATTTTTTTTTTTTTTTTTTACCCGTTCTGGATTTACATGCTTGTAAGTTTTATCAATTTTCTAGAGATGTAAATTGTCAGAATTTAGTTGCTCTCAAGTTGCTTAACATAGACCTTTTCTTGTGTCTACTGTAAACCCTTGTAAAAGTGGAAAAGGCAGTACCTACATGTATGACAGCAATCCTTGATAACAACAGTTACTAGTATGAAGAATTTAAAGCTGTGCTAGAATGATGCAACATAGAGGAACCCACTGCATTCAACCTTGGGTTGACTGGTCTGGAGAAAATCTTTTAGCTTCACTTTTGCCTCCTGGGTAGCTGTGCTGCTTAAAGTCTAATGTCATTTGATTGGGTCCTGGAAAAGGCTTAGAAGAAACTGCATAAATGGGCAATAGAGATTCTATAATTTAAAGGGTTTGTCTAACACATGTTATACCCAAGGGGCTGTGATTTACAGGGCCTATAAGCTAGATGTTGAACCTACAGGGCTCTAATGCGTTAGGGAGGTTAAAGTTGGAAAGTACCTAAAAGCTAGATGCTGTACATTTAGATGGTAAAATGTTTTAATAATGAGTATGGTGGGGATTCCCATTAACGAATATTAATAATCTAAAGGCTACTATTGCAATCTGTTACTCTGTGAAGTTTGTTAATTTGGAGAACTATTGATAAATTGAGGAACGCCTTGTTAATGGAAAATTCTGTTTTGGGGGTTCAGAGTTGGGATTACAGATATAAGGTTATTCATCAAACTTTGCTGAAAGTAGTTTTAGATACATGTGAGTGAAGCTTATAGCTTCTCGCATCTGATGCAAGACATGTTAAGCAGTAAGGGGGACTGGGCTGACCGGTTTCAAAAATCACCGACTTACAGGTGACAATAGCTGCTTTTTTTTTATTTTTTTTAATTTTAACGTGAACTGCCCTAATGTACAGTCATTTTATAAATGCTAAATTGATACTAAAACTAGCCAAGGAATATTAATATAACTTGTAATTGAGTAAAATTTTTTTGGTGAACCGATGGGGAGAACTAATTACCAGATACATTGGTTACAATTGTTTGGCCACTAAGATGAAGGAAAAAGATTTTGATTCTGAAAAGTTCACCTTTGTTACATCCATCTGAGAGGTCTCAGGAAATTTAAATAGAATACTGTTTCTGTTGCATATTATTGGTAATGGTTATTAAACTCTATTCCTATTGGTTATTAGTCTTTTTCATTATCAAAGAGAGTTACTCCACTGTATATTAACCGGGTAAGAGTGCTGCATGTTTTTCAGAATAGTATTGTCATTGTCAATTGGAGCAAAGGAATTTAGCTTGGCTTCTTGTTCAGGGCATTTTTTGTGGCGTTTTGAGTATCATAACTGTCCATAATCTTTTTAAGTCATGTTTACTTCCTAAACTACTGATCATGTTTTTGCTCCAAGCTGAAACTGTTGCTTCACCAGAAGAATGGCAATGTTATCATAACTGAAGCCACTGGATATCATGCTCTCTTACAAAAAGATCCTTTTCTGTTAATGTTTTGGTCTCTAGATGTGGGCGAGTCTGAGGAGTTAATTCCGCTTGGTGGCAAGACAATTGTGGATGGATGGCATATCATTCAGTTTTCAGGTGGCAAGAAAGCGCCAACCAAGTTCAGCCTGACTCTTTCCTGGATAAACGAAAAGCACGGTCCGATGACAAGAAATGAGGGCAGTAGGGGAGAACGCCCACTTCTGAAGCTGAGAACAGATGTTGACAGACTAACTCCACAAACACAAGATGTTCTTACGAAGCTGCCTCCTTGGTGTTCATTATTTGGGAAATCCACATCTCCCCACACCTTAGCTTTCTTGAGCAGTCTCCCTATTGTTTTCTAGGCATTTGGAAATAGAATTCTTGCCTTGCGACTCCCCAGCTAAATGTTGCCTGCAGAGAACAAGAGACACACCTTCGCCAGAAGAATACACTACTACTGTTTTTGTCTAGGAAACTTGGATTCAATTGCAAAACCCTGAAAGAGGGTTGTTCATTTAACTTTCTGAACTCAAGATATGTCTTGCGTATTATTAGTCACTGAAAGAGATTACAAAATGTAAAGTGTATTATCAATTAAGTTGCGCTTTATTATTTCAATGATGAAAATTTGGCACAAAGTTTATTAACTTTTTGTTTGTCCTTGATATTTGAATCTTAGATTTTTATAATATATGTGCAAGACTTTACGGCTAAGCTAGTATTTACTTGATGAAAAATAAATTTTACTACTATTTTGGCATGAATCCTCCTCCATGTCCACGAAGCAAGCGAGTTACAACATGTTATATATATCAGGCTTCGAAGGCCTTCTATACTACTACTAATTGGCCAAATGTTCTTTGTAACAGATATTTTTTTTAATCACTTGTTAAAATGTATTTCAAGCGTGAGATTTTAAAAAAAAATAAAATTAATTAAAAAAAGTATATAAATGCAGACAAATGTAGTATGTATGTGTATATATAGGATAAGTTGAATGGGATATAAGTGTACTAATGGATGCCAAAAACCTTATCCAAATTGCGTCCTAGTATAACTCAACTCAAAACAGAAGGAATTTTGCTGTGAACAATAAACTTGCGAGTTACATGCTAATTATTTCGGACTATGACTCAAAACAGAAGAAATTTTGCTGCCAACATCCTAATTAAGGATATAAATCAAAATTTACATGTCTACAAGCAATAATTTAACCTCGAGTCAACATCACATGAAATGCGAAATCTGTTTTCATTTGTGCAGAAAATCAAGAAAACGGCGTGACAACGTGGTACTTAAATCTATGATCACTTGTCAGTTGTCATTTAGCTTCTCAGACTGCTATTCTGCTTCTTCTTGCCTTAATCAACGAACAAAAAGAACGGCAAAGGAGAATCTGAATATCTCCTTCCAATTCTTCCTTCCTTAATCTTCTACAGCCTTATTAAATTTCCGGCACACACGACCACACAAACCAAGTGTGTGTGTCGTGTGTGCCTTTCTCCAACAATAATCTGAATCAGCGGTAGTACTGTTAACTTAACGACTGCAGCCAGAGAGAGAAGCAAGAAAATTTGGACCATGCCACCATTAACAGTATCAGGGACTTCCTCAATTAATTTTAACAGCTTAAGCCTCACCCAAAACCCATCTCTAAATCATCTCAATTTCTTCAATTCTAGGACATCCTTTCCATCTTCTTATAGGGCTCCTCTTCACGACCCTCTTTCCCCTTCCCTCCTCTCTTCTTCAGGTAAATTCCTTTTTTTTTTCTTTTGCTTATATTTTATTTTTTGTTATATGTATTCTTTATTTATAGTTTAGACGCATGTTTGCTATGTAGCTTTGAAAGCTTTTATCTTTTCTGGGCTTTGGGTGTGATGTTATTCGATTAGAAGTTCAAAGCATGATGCTTGCTGCATATGTATGTTGGTAAAATTTGGAAATTGAGGATGAGAAAGGAAAAGGGTATTATACTTCTATTTGCTATTGCATCCCAATGTGCTGTTCAACTAATGAGTTAACTTTTTCTTTTGTTTTTTGGGCAAGATTTGGTTTTAATCTATTTACTGTCCACCCTGATACTGTATCTAGTTCTTGGAGGGCGTTAATAGGTATTTTGGATAGCTAATTATATAGGTGTTTTTAAGATTTCATTGTCCCCTTTACTAACTTTCCAAGTGCCAGCGTTTTGTTTTGGAAGGGTGTTTCTGCAATTAAGATAGCAGACGAGTTGAAAATGACTGAAAAGCCATGGGTTGTTTACCACAATATTGTGGTTCTAAATCAAAATTAAAGAATTATTGTCCTTTTTATTCGTCTCTTGTAACTACGGAAGTCGATCTCTGATCTTTAGAAATTGATTTCTTCATTGATCTTGAAGAAATCAATTTCTGGTTAGATAGCCTCGTTAATGACAAAGAAGTTAATTTTTAATAGACTTGCGCATCTATTTAATAGACTTACGCAACTATGGAAGGTTTTATTGAATGATTCTGTTTCTGCTATAGGGCTTTGTAGGGCCAGTCAGTTGGCTGAATTATTCCCAACCATGTCTCCTGATATAGTTGTGAGAGAGGCCAGATTAGAGGATTGTTGGGAAGTGGCTGAGACTCATTGTAGCTCTTTCTTTCCACAATATTCCTTTCCTCTAGATTTTGCATTGAGAATTGACAGGCTGATTGGAATGCTATTTGGGTTCTCTTTGCCCAGTGGTTGCCAGAGGACCTGTCTTGTTGCTGTCATTGGCCGGTCAGATGAAGATACGCTGCATTTCTGGAATGAAGATTTAAAAATTGGAGGCTTTGATGGAAAATTTAGTCTAAATAAGGGATATGTTGCTGGGATATTGACTGTGGATACTGTGGCTGATTTTCTTCCAAGAAAAGGACCCCTGCGGCAAAGAAGGTTAGTATGGAATTGATTCTTCATCTCTGAATCAATCAGAATACTTCGATTTTCATGCATTTGAAACATGAATGTGTAACTTTGCTAGTACTTTAAATTAATCCAAATTGACCAACTTGATTTATTATGCAATTTGCCAAGTAGATATTGTCTATACATTGAAGAATTAGTTACAAAGGGCTTGAAGTTAAAAAAAAAAAAAAAGAGCAATTCAGTCAAATAAAGATTGGTCTTTTGGACGTGAAGGAATGTGAAGATGTGGCTGGTAGTACTGAGAAGCTTCTGGCACTCAGTATATTTTTCTTGGTTGCCTAAAGGGAGAGAGAAAAGTTAGACATCTTATTGATTGACAGAGATTTGGGGATGAATAATAAAAATATTGGATGGCTTCTCAACAACTTAACTAGCAATGGTTTAAACCATGTTGTGGGTGTTTGCTTCTGCTCCTTAAATCTAAGATGTGAGATTAGACTCTATAACCTTTAAAGTCTTTCTTGTGGGAATAATGGTCGTAGGTAGGATAATGGAGAGATGATGGCGGGACTGTTTTCTTTCGGATGAATGAGAGATATTCCAAAAATTTATACAATAGGAATAAGGCATACTCCAGAAACAGTGCATGGTTTGTTAAACAGATTATTGTGACATAATGGTGGTTGCTATGCAAAATATCAAATAGTCATCTAATATGATGGGATTAGTAGATGTGATATTGATAATAAGGGTGGTGATACTAGTGGAACCCTTCTTTTGTTTTCTAGATTTAGTTGTATTTGTAGCATAAACCTACTTGTTGGAACGTCACTGCTTCAGTTGTCTGTCAAGTCCATTGGTCTTAATTTGTTTTTGCAATTGGTGCTCTTGTGAATTCAATAAATTATACAGTAAACTTGCTATATGACCATACAATGATTCTCATAGGTCTACTGTTATGTTATTTGCTTATCAATGAGCTATTGACTTGCTCTTAATGACGTATACATGATGAGCATCCTTTGTCTAGGCATAAATTAATCTTACATCTTGAGCATAGGCATGTTGGATTTGGACTATTGCTTTTTAGTGACACATTCCAACACAGGGAAGAGATATATCGGCATGCTGCTTTCTTGTTCTACAATCCCTTTTTGGTTAAATCCACTAAAATATTCAAAGAAAAGGACCTCTATGTCCACTCAATGCCCATGCTTACTGCTGGCAAAATGTAGATTCATTCCAATTGCTATACTTGCTACTGGTCAAATCTAGATTCATCTCTAACCTAACCTTCTTATAGTGTATCAGAAAGGCACCCCTATACTTAGGTTCAGTTGGTGTTACTCTGAAGTATTCTTTGTTTTGCATTTCAAATGGAAAAGATTCTGAATATTTCTTCAGTGCAATTATGTATCAACGCTACCATATCATCAGGAAAGGTATTGCATACATATCAAATGTTGCCGTCCGAGAAAATTTCCGCAGAAAGGGAATAGCAAAAAGGCTCATGAATAAAGCTGAGGCTCAAGCCAGAAGTTGGGGATGTCGAGCCATTGCTTTGCACTGTGACCTTAATAATCCTGGAGCTATAAAATTGTACAAGGGCCAGGGCTTCAAGTGTGTTAGAGTTCCCGAAGCAGCAAACTGGCCACAGCCCAAGACTTCACCAGATGTCCAGTTTCACTTCATGATGAAACTTCTGAAGTGAATAGTGAACACCTCAATCAATTTCTAGATTCCTTTCTGCAAACGTCCTGTTTTCAGATAAAAATACCATTGAAAGGGGGGAAAAAGTTGTATACTTATAGTGTACATGTGTACATTGCGGAAGCTGCAGATATTGAACGCAGCATTGTTATTGTCCTCCTGGCTGTGATATAAAATTTGTGCTAGTAATGGACTATTATATGGAGTTCACCTACAAAAATTGATGACATGTCTAAGTGATATATACAAATATACAAATCCCTAAAATTAAGGAGGTGGGCCAGTATTTAGTTTGTATCTGTCGTTTAAATCGTATGTTATTTAGAGTAGGATTTTCCCATTATATGTAGCATTTTCTTAGGTCTTTAAGCCGATCACACCGGAGATGCAAATTATGCCTGATAAGATACTGCATCTCTGCACTGCATATGCTGCTAACTGTCACGGATAGGTTTGGAGTGTCAATTGCTAATAGCTCCTGCTCTGTTTTTCACCATTAAAAATCAGCTGTTCTATGCTTACCTCCTTTCTACAGCTTGAGATGATGGTGGAATGCAGTAGCTGAGAGGCAAAGTTTCTTTCATGTAATGTTCCCTGAAAACCAGTTCAAAATGTAACCTTGAGCTCCAGTGTCGTTTTCTCAAACTGGTGGTTTTTCAACTTTTTATCAGTGGCCCTATTGTGACGTTTACTGATTTCATTCACCCTCCCAGAAACCAAAAAGTTCCATCATCTCGCCACAATATGCAGAAGAACCATTTATATTATTTAACCACTCTCAGATCCTAAAATTCCACCTCATCAAATGTACAGTGACTATCCTCTAGCCGTGGTGGAAATTCTACTTAGCCTCAATGTACAGTTTCCATATTTCCAGTGTAAAGGAAAAAATTAGCAAATGGTAATAGACTTGCAATCCTGCAGCAGGGACCCCAATGAAAGGACTCCCTACTTTTCCTTTCCATTTTTTTTAATTCCCTCTGCTGGTTTGAGCACACTTAATATCTAAGCCAGTCAGATCAACAACTGCCGTGTTTAACAGGAGTCATAAAACAGTTTCCCCAACGCTAGTCACTGATTAGCCAGGCAATTCAGAAACCTAACGTAGACCATTCAGCTGTGAAGCTGTTGCAAAGCAGAAGCATAGTTTCGGTCCGAGAGAGAGACTGTTATGCACCATGAGCATCAATTCTTGAATATTTTGCAATTCACTGACATCAATCCTTGATCTTATGTAGATTTCAAGTAACTATGTATACAAAATCGATCGCTCAAGTTAAAAAGGTTGACAGGCAACAACCCAGACTAACATTATTATCTTATTTATTCCCCAGAATTAGGACTCTGTCGTGACACAACAACCATTTGAGTGTTTTCTGGAGCTGATTTGCTCCTATAGTTTCTATAGTCAAGACGCTACAACTATCCATGCCTACAATGTCCTCAGTGGAGAAAATAACCTCGAGACTTTCCTGAGAACAAGCAGCATATTCTAAAACCAAGTTCGAGCAGCCAGCTGGAAAGACTAGTGCTTATGCTTGGACAAATTTGTTGAGCGCAGATACATCAAGAGCTGGGAACTCTCTTGCTGCAGAAAGCACAACAAGGGCAAGTTTCACGGCATCCTCTTGACTGGATGCCTACAAAATCAAAGGTTGCAATCTAGTTTCATTTTTCAATTTATATATTGAGCTAATAATACTGCGTGGTGGATGCATACCTCTATGTTAAGTGGCAGAACTGGGTCATGAAGTGAGAGTCTAAGAAGAAACCACCCATCATAGCCTGAAACCCTTATCTGTTCACAGAAGGCAAAGTCAACCAACATATAGCAATTTTTGGAGACAACAAAGGTCAATACAAGTTTTACCCAAGTATGTGATCTTGTTTAGGTGAGAGTGCCATCATTGTCAAACAAAATAAGAACATATATCCCAGGAAATATTTACAACCATGTGCTTCACCTAATATTTCAATGCATATCATGCTTGAAGTGATTACTTTGCAATCTACTAATGAATGGTCATTTAAGGAATGAACTAAATCAATAACTGCTCATTTAAAAGCTAAATGGAACCTTTTTGACAATAAGAATTGTAAATAAAATAAAAAAAGAAAAAAAATGAGCTTCAAAACAAAAATAACTTCCTAAGTTAAAGAGTGCAGTATTTAAAATGCTTCAAACTTAAGAAAAAATTGATAGTTTTATTCGTTTTGCATAAATATAGAAGTTGATTACTTTAAAGTCAACTTCTCCATTTGTTCCATCCCCTGTTTACTTTTCTTATCCTCCTCCTTTTGCAATTCATACAACACTCCAACAAACAATCTAACACACACGGCATTTATGCGGTACACTAGAAATCCAACTTAACTGATCCAAATAAGTGAGTAATTATTCACACCAAAATTTTCAAGCAACTTTCCAACACAAACCATTTGGAAAACAAGTGTCCTTTCATTGGACTTGATGGTTGCAAAGAAATTGAGGTCAGGAGGTGTAAGTTGAATTCACGGACAAAGTATGTTAGGCACCATTGCCACACGCCAGTTGGTCCAAAACAAAGAATTAAAACTTAAGAAGATTTATAGGTGGAAAAGGTCTTGGGTTTTCGACCCGTGTGAGAATATCGGTTTGAATTGCAAAAAAGAAGATGAGGAAGAAATGTGACTTGAAGAAATCGACTTCTATTTTTTAAAAATAAAATAGAAAAAAAGCATCAACATATTTTTCATTTAGAATAAAAATAGCACCATTATAATAATTAACCCTAAGGCAGAGTAGAACTGCATACTAAGAAAAATTCAGACTCTGTACTCGATCAAAAGAGAAAAAGTTCAGTAACCCAAAAAAAAAAAGTGAGCTAATGGGAGTCTCCTTTCCCAGCATTAGCAAATTTGGAAAAGAAGAACACCATTATTTCTCTCTGTGTGGTCACCTCTACCTTAAAAGCCACCCTTCCCTGACACTGCACGAGGCAGCAAAATCACCCACAGGTGTACCATGACTATCAGCAAACAGTGTTATCCATTTAGGCTCCAAGACAAGCACAAACATGGAGACAAATTTTTAAACTAAGATGGACTGCTTGAAATCAAGTCATTGGACTTACTCCTTCATAGTTAACAGGCGCTTTTTGAAGCTTTGGATCTGTAACAGTGATATTCTCCAGATGATGTATAACTGCCTCCCCATACTCCCGAAAAGACCTAGATGCACTAGCAAATTAGTTAAAACACCTACAAAAAATTGACTTGACCAAACATCAAGTATGGTGGCATACCCTCCTTTAAGATCTGCATGAGTCTGATCAATCTTTAGTCTCAACTCAGCAGCAAAAGCAGGTTCCTCAAGACCTTCCACTAAACCTGTAAGAACCTTGCTGCCTCTGCCTTCACCAGAAGCTTTAGCTGATGCAAGCTTGTTCAGAAGTTTGACCTGCAAGCATGGACTATTTCTTGTTTAGGATTTGTTTTTGTTGAGAGGGGAGAGAAAATAGAAAAAGATTTAAATCCTTGTTACTACCTACAGATAAATGAAATCAAAACTTACCATAAGATATGCACCATCATCAAGCCAGTGATTCTCCTTGAGAGCACCATGCCCACTGGTTTCAATAGCCAAATGTGACTCCTCACCAACAGAGTTCTGTAAAATAGTGTTTCACCAGCTGTAAACTTTTTGTTGCTGAAAAGTATGGAGCTTAGAAAAGGGGCAAATCATTAGTAAAATGAGACTACAAGAAGACAATGTCACTTCTTTGACAAACAAAATCTTCAATGTCAGTCCTCCAAATATGTACCACAGTAACAAGATTCCGTATTTGACCTTTATGAAAGAAACACTTCCCTAAAGATGGTCTACTTTCCTTTTTTGCTTTCTTTGGTTTAAGCATGTCAATTCAGAGAACTTGCATGTATGATATTTTGCCATTCCTCAAGAATTAAAGCAAAAATTTTGAAAGATTTGTGGAAAAAGCATTAAGCCATATTAGCGCAAGTATGTTGGTTTCAAGAGCTATGGGAGTTGAGAGGATGCATTATGTTTATTTATGTATAGCTTGTAACTTTTGAAAAGCAATGACATAATCAAGTAATATCCAGCCTCTTCCCTTATCCAATATTCTAATTACTCCAATTATTCACATCTGTCTATCCTGAGGGTATCAGTCTGTACTTGATTCTTTGAGAAAACCAAGCACTAACTACAAAGCAGAAACAAACTACTATAAATGTGTCAAAAAAACTCAATCATACCAATCGGATTGCTTCATCAATGATATTTTTATAGCCCCTTTTAAAACGGCGGTGCTTCCCTCCTGCACAAAACCAACTGCATGAACACCTCCATTATGAAAAGATAAAGCAGGAAATATGTTTACTTATCTTACCTAATTTCTTTTCAATAAAAGTGGTCAAACCATCTGAAGTCACACTGTCTGTCACAATAGTTGTTCCTGGATGCTAATTGATGGCAACATAGAAAAAACCCAACTTAGATTCAGATTAAAAGCAGGCAGTCATTTAAGTGTTCCACAAAAATTACCTCCTCTAAGACGATAGCAGACATTAAAGCAATCAAACGGTTTCTATTAAGTTCTCGGCCTGAGGAATCTACAGCAGCAGATCTGTTAAAAAGCACTTTAGAATTAACAAATCAAAATCAATCGGATGCAGATGGGTGGGATAACACATAAATAATCACCTATCAACATCAGTATCAAAGATTATCCCCAAATCAGCCTTGTTATCAAGGACAGCCTTGGTGATTGCTTCCATTGCTGCTTTATCCTCCGGGTTAGGAATATGATTAGGAAACATACCTGAAATGAAAATTAACAGTCAATCAACAAATATCTTGATGAAACCTATGCAAACGGAAGTTTGAGTGAAAGTAATACCATCTGGTTCTAGAAACTGACTGCCAGATGCAATAGCTCCCAAAGGCTCAAGCACTTTACCCTGCTTAAACAAAAACAGCTATGCAGTTGTCATATAACTAGAAGAACTGCACATATACAGTCTAATGACCATGTTAATAGTATAACAGTCAAAGTGAATGCTGATTGTATTAACTAAAGATGGGAAAAGGTTGCAATTATATGGATGTGTAAGAACCATATGTCTCCATTTTACCAACTCGAGTTCAAAAATCAACCTAAGTTCGGAGGGTAGTTATGTGGATTTAGCCTCTACAGAGGAATTGAAGGTTTTCCTTAAGCAAGTTGCTGCTAGACCTCTTCTCATGGGTTACTTAGTTATATACCAAACCATCAAGGTTAGGGACACATTTGGATAGGTCGTCATCCATTAAACAACAATGACTGCAATGTCATCTCAATTTGCCCATGTGTGTTTCTGTATAGGACATTCTTTCAATTCCATCTATTTCTAGCTAACTTAATGCTCAACCCAATTCATAGAAAATCATAGGATGTTGTAATGGAACTAACTGGGTATTTAATTCGAGTGCCTTTGAAATGAACTCAATTCAAAGATTCTCACTTCCATTTTCTCACGGGCTTACATCATTTGAATAGCCAAATAACATGTCCAGCTTTTAAGTTACCCTACAAAGTCCAAGTGATTCTTGACTTTACTTCTGAAATTCACGTAGCTTGAGGATACATATATGTTTCAAATAGGAGCTCCGCAACTTTTGGATGACTTGCTATTACTTGTGATATTTCCAAACACTACCTATTTGAGCAAGCATCTTCTCCTTCGTAGATAAACAATTTCCTGAATTCCCCTAATGACAAGCGATGACTCAGATCTTCTTGAATATTGGTCCTTTCCCACCTTTGCTAGAAGATAGAATAATAAGACAGTTTTCATATCAGAAAATTTTATTTTAAAGAAAGAGTTGGTCAGAGAAAGACTAAATCAAAAACTGACTATAAAAGTGTGATGGAGGAAGGGCGGGGTGGGGAGACAACTTTCAGATTGCTGGATAATCATTAGGATGAGAATGAGAAAGTATCAGCTGTACTGCAGAACCATAGATACTGCACAAGACATTTGTTGAGCATAACTGGCTCTAACTTTGTCTGTAAGTATGTAATCAACTTTAAGGTTATGAGGTATCATACAACTGAGATACCCTTTAAGATGACAAACATTGGCAAATTAAGTAAATTTATACTTCTGAAACTAGCATTTTATTAAGTGCTTTTATGTCCTTTAAATAGTGTGACGAAAACATGGAGGAAAGGGAAGGGATTTACTTAGAAGAACTAAAACTTACAGCAAAGAAACCTCCTGCTCCATTCCCTGCATCAACAACAATATGGAACCCCTCGAGCGGTTTCTCTGATAATATGATGAACAAATAAGCAAAATTTGAAGCAATAAGAGTTAAGAAAGGTGATAAACAAATAAGCAAAATTTGAAGCAATAAGAGTTAAGAAAGGTGATATCTTTAAGACTGACAACACGAAGCCAGAATTTTGGAACAACTTTGATAGCACTCAGTCAAAAGGAAATACTTCATCCACAGAGAAACAAGGACACTAATCTTCTAAATTATGCTTCTGTTTCTGGAGGTACTTTCCATTTTGTTATCACATAACTCTGCGTAAACGAAGTTCTTACCAATATTTCCTGCAGCTTTGCGAACAGCTTGCACAAGATTGGACGTATAAATGGTCATGTATTCCACTCTTCTTATTGATTGAGAAGCTTTTCTTTCTAGATCCCGTAAGTCTTCATCTGTAAAGGTTTTGTAAACACTAGCAGCACGCTCTAAGATGTCTTTTATGTCAGCTTTCCCAAGCCCTCCAGCACTTGTAAAGAACTTAAAACCATTCCGGTTGTAGGGAAGATGGCTTGCTGTATGCAAGTATAGGCAATGAACAGTCTATTTTAGCACTCTATAGCTAAGGATGAACATAATAGCATACAAAATCTGTAACAGCAAATTCAAATATCACAGGCCTGTAATTTAGTTCTTTTTTGTCTCACAGAATAAAAAAAATTAAAAAGACTGACCGACTAGATTTTTTGTACACTTCTTTTATTGTAATTGGTCCAATTTGATTTTGTATATTTGTATAAGAAATATCATATTACATTCACCTGTTATCATTATCGACCCATCCACCGGACACAGAAAGTCCTCATTTTCAGTCAGTGTACAACTAAACATTGCTGGAGTGGATGCTAGTCTACAAAAAGATTCACAGTTGTCAGCAAAAAAGTGAGAGCCGCTGTGCTTGAAAGACATAGATTTTCTTGCTAAAGCAAATAAAAAAAATACATGCTTTGAAAATCGTTATCATGTCTCTTCTGCATTACAGATCAATATTTCTCCCCCCCCCCCAAAAAAAACCCCCCACTCATGACATATGGCAAAGAGATTCTCAAGATAAATACAAATGCAAGTGTAAAGTTGCACAAATGGAAAGAGCAGTATTGTGGTCTGTTCTTTATTCCAGATGAGCTCTCTCTCTCTCTCTCTCTGACACACACACACACAGACATAAAAACACACACAACGCACAAATTTGTAGTAGCCTAGGAGAAAAGCTTGCAAAGGGCCAGCCAACACACAGAACTTTTCTTCATTAAGGGCACAGCATCAAATGGGAAGATCGTGTGAACTACCCCTGTGCCAAATGTCATAAAACTTGGAAACAAAAGATTTTCCAGAGAGGAAAGTTTTGTTGTTAGAATGAATTGACAAAAGGCACATGAGCTATTTTTTATCAACAAGTATAGATAGCTATATCAGAATTTTTCACAATACATAGTGATACCTTCAGAGAAGATTAGGCCCCTAACAATATCCACTCCAATTCCCTCTAAGGTCATGCAACCAGGAATTAATCATCCCAATACTAGGAAACCAAAACCATGCAAATGCATCCTTGTTCAAAAGTTAGGAGAAGTATTTGACAAATGAGAGAAATGTTTCAACTATTTTCTACATCGAAGAAAAGATCATATGGTGAGAGCATGATTGTCGATGCATGCATCCAATGCATTGCAAACAAAGACATGCTGATACACTAGAATTTTTTATAGTAAAAAACTTTTAAGTAGTCAACAAAGACTAGTTCTTTTTGAACTTTTTTTGCCAAAAATTCAAAAGTGTGCATTCTTGAAAATACTTCAAAAATATACATTCTTAAACATGCTTAATTTTCAGTCTAAGTTCTTAATAAACAAATTTACCAATGTCTCTGTTGTAAGCTGCGAAAATGCTTTTTTGGTCAAGAAAAGCAACTTACAAAATATCAGTCTTGTTAGAAGTTTAATATTTTCTTTTATGTCTTTCAAAAATTTTGGATAGGTTCCAACTATAATAAATGAGTGCTAGCGTTATACGCATATGAAGCACCCTTCCACAACCTCAAAGCACACGCTCTTGAGCATATTGAAAGCGTATGAAGCGAAAGAGAAAGATGTATAAAGACTAAGTTGCGCCTCAACAGCTCCTCTCTCTAGAAGACTTTAACTCTTCCTATGTGTAGTGTTCATCAGGCAGCAAATCATTAAATATATGGGCTGATATCTTTTGGGGGAAAATGAATTTAAGAAGCACTACGCACCCGTATTGAATGACATCAAGGCCTGCACGACCAATTCCTCGAGAAACTGCATCCTGGAAGTTGATTACTGCAATTTTTAGTCACCAGACAAAACCGGCAATACAAGACGTTATGCGTAGATAACATAAACATACTCCAACCATTAAGTTTTTAAAGAAAATGGATAATCCAATCTAACACAAGCAACTTTTCGGTTTTCACAGCCTTTGGCCTACAGTACAAAGCAATCAACTATAGCAGAACAACTAAAGTATAGAATCAAATCAATGTCTGACAAGCATTCCACCAGAGACTCATGGTGGAATGAGGAATACTTTATGTTTTAAAAAAAGATATTAAATCACTAGCACAGTACCTCAGGAATTTCCAGTCCATCATTTAGATTCATTGGTCTACTCTAATTCGTCTAAATGATTTTTCATGAAAATATCTTGAATAGCAATCCCCTTTTTGGCTCAGGTATAGTAAAGCACGACTAAGAAGTTAAGATTTTGATATAGGAAACCAACCTAGGAAACTAGCAAGGAAAGCTCAGTCAAAAGAGATACTTGGCTCAACCTTCCAGAAAGGATAATATCTTTCTGTGACAAAATAACCTTGGATTCTCCTCCATCTATGATGGTTTCAAAAAAACGGCTTCTGCAGACAAAGTACATATGAATACCTGTAATGTTTTTGCAGATATCCGAGAATCATGACCTATGGAAACCCTCAAACGTCTAGCAGCATCTGGTTGCTTTCTATCCTGCAACCATGAAGCAAATGCGGCAGCTATTGCTTCTGTGATTGGTTCAGTTAGGGTAACAGGTTCTCCCTCAACACCAGCAACAGCAACACCTCGAATATCACTGTGTTAAGTTACCATTGGCTCACAATCAGTATTACAGTGCACATTGCGTTTATGAGCGTAAAATTTTATGCATTATTACAACTCTTCTTAGATGTGAATAACTTCATTTGTGCCAAATCATCTTCACCAGATACTTAAAGAGGAGGATAAATAAGATGCTCTGCCAGCCTTGTGTTCACATTCATGCAATACTTTGACCACTTTGTAATAATTTTTTAGCATCGTGTTGGTTCATCTAGAAGGAAATAATCTGACATCAGATCAGGTCATTTGTAGCCGTCATCTAGGTACTGTTCTTTTTTATTTTGTCTCAGGATGAATAAACTCCATTAAAGTCAAAGCTCCACAAAGATGGATTGTATAATTTCAAAAAGAAGAGGTTGGACAGCTTATCTTGGGGAAAAGTGAGGTTGTAGATAGAATCAATTGGCCATATTGCCTATTGAAAATGAGTTAAATTTTGGCAGATATATTTTGTTCATCATATTAGACATTTTCCAGATCTTATCCTGTGGAAACCCAACATGGAATTCCTCATTATGTTTATATCATGTAAATTCTAAACACTTGAGGGTTTAAAAAAAATGGTTATGCCTGAAACAGATACCATACAATCAGTATAATGCAAAACTTTAGAATGAAGAACAAGAAGCATGAACAAGCACCTTCCATTCTGAAGCTTAAGAAAATCACTCTTTTCAATGGATGATGCTGCTGTAGGTGGCGCAGCTGCAACAAAGCTCAAGTATCATTAGATTTAAGCATGATGATACATTTTACTTCTAAACTAAAAAGTATTTCAAGATAATCAGGATTGACATCACAGCAAAATCAGGAAGAAATCATACAACAGAATTTAGAAGGAAAAACATCAGGAGTCACAAACGGAGGTTAATAGTTTTTAAGATTTTCAATGTTTCTCCAATTTGCAAGGTTGAATCTGATATCAACCTGAATAGTGAGAGTCTAGAACAGACCATTGCAGAAAACAATCCTTCGCTTAAGTTTTGAAAAGGCACGCAACTGTATCGTGGACATGCGACTCCGTGCCAAATTCCCCCCTAGGAAGGGAGACAAGTTGCACCTATTAAGGTTACAACAGGCTTGTCGATATTGGGTGCTCAAATGCCTATTCTGCTGGCAGCTCTTTGCTACCAGAACATGTTCGATAATCTTCCCTGACATGGCTGCATGAAAGTTAAAGATTTGGATTACTATTAGACCTTTTCATCAATAAGAGTTTAATGTATAACTTCTTTTCCTATGAGACAAAATTACCCATCCATCTTTTAACTAATATACCTACTCACATCCTCCACCAAATCTATTCAAATAACTACAAATTAGCCCGTCTCAATAAAAACGTACATGTTTTCATCATTGACTTGAAAGGAGTTGAAAGAAGCACAATGGTTTTTTTCTCTTCTTAAAAAAAATAATAAAATGAAATCTCCTGATCCCAATATATAAATCAAGGAGCATGATCATCAGACAAATAATTGGCAATGCAGCATTCACTCTTCAAACAAGTCAAATGGCAATAAAGCAACCTAGAAACTAGAATATATTATTCCCAGAAGCTTCCATAAATATAGCCAATTTTGCTTTCCTCTTGAAATTCCAAGAGGCAGGCATAACTAATTTACCTTTTGCTTTGTGTTCAAACAGAAAAGTAGAACATGAAAGATAAAGAAGAAAATAATCCATCATTCATAGCAAGAAATCATCACCGTGACCAAGAATAGCAATCATTGCAAGATGAGAAAAAAAATTAGGTTTTTGTATGCAGGAAGATTGCACCTAGCACAATGCATAGATATAAAATTTTAAATTGGAATAGGACATGAAATCACATTCAGAATCAAAAGTAATTAAATCCACCCGAATTTTGACGCAACACTCCAAAAATTGCGATTGCAAACTAACCAAAACCTTGCTATACACTTTAACATTAAAATCCACCCAGCTACAATATCAGCCTATCTTCTCTTGATATTTCTAAATTCACTAAAAGACTTTGTCTGTTGCCTACCAGAATGCCACTGTATTGTATAAAAATGTCGCCTAACTTGAACAGCATACAACTGCAAATTCCAGTTCTGACAGGAAACTCAACACAGCCTCAACATACCTTGTCAGTTCTGAATTGAAAAAGACAACCACTTTCTTTGCTAAAGTGCTTACGAATTTTAAATTTAAGACAGAATTATGCGAACCTGTACCCATATACAAATCAAGGCCTTCGTATGCAATCATTCAAGAAAACAAATCCAAAAGTAAACATAACTAAAACACGAGGAACGAAACAATAGATTAGTTGGTTAAAGACAGAGACTTTGAGTGCTGAAGTGTTCATGGATTCAAACAAGGAACCGACGCATTTCAGAAAAGTCATTCAAGAAATCAGCATGAAAACTGAAAAATAAAACAAGAAGGATTGGTTGGTAGAGCGTTGATTACCTGCCATGTTTGATGAACCGAAAACAGAATAGAGAGATGAGGTGCTCCCGTTTTGCAACTGGGTACTGGAAAGAGAGTAGAGAGTAGATAGTAGACAAGGCGACTATAACGAGGGAGACTGGGGAGAGATAACTGATGAGTTCGGAGTAAAATAGGACGGAGGAAGTATTGTAAAGATCTCCAGAACCCAACAGAAGCAGGCCCCAAAAGATATATTAGGTGGCGATGTATTAGGTGCGCATGTATATTCTAGTTTAATGCTAGATCTCGACTATAAAACCAACCATCAAACTTGACGTCGAAGTGCGTCCTTAGCCTATAATTAACAGGTCACGGTTCGAGTTATTAATAAAATGACGGATTGAGTTATTCAAAGAGTAAGTAGAGAATCACAATTCATTCTCTTCAAAAGTCTATTTTATGAAATGTTTGGATGAAACCTAGGAATCGGAATTGTAATTGAAATCATATCCAAAAATTCAGTATGGGTTTTGATTAAAAGTGTCGTTACAATGACTAGTGTTTGGTATTATATTTATAAGGTTTTGAAATTAACTTATTTTCATTTCTTTTCTTTATTTTTTTTCTCTTTTCCCTTTTCTTGCTTCCTTCTTACCAACCTTTAAGTACTCGCACTTTACCAAGTTCTCTTGAATCACCATTTGACTATCACCAATCAACTTTGCAATCTGTAGAGCATGAGAGAACGACTGACAAGAGATAAGAGAATGACTTACACAAAAATGGGGGAAAAAAAGAGAGGAGTGAACTAGATGGAGAGAAGCAGCTACCATTGAGTATTGGAGGAGAAAGAAAGAGAGAAAAAAAAGGGAAAGTGAGAGAGAGATTGACAAGAAATGAAAAAAAGAATCAGATGGGGTGGGGGCTGCTGCCTTGGAGGGTTGGATGAGAGAGTGAAGCGAAAAGAAAATGATGATAATGAAAACCTGCTCTGAAAGATGAGATAAAAGAGAAAAGATGAAAGAGAAAATGTAATGGTAAAGTGCTGCAATGAAGGTTGGGTCAACGTAATAGAGTGATGAAAGTTTTTTTTTTTTTTTTTTGATGTCCTTGAGTCAAATTGAAACAAATTTGGGAATCCACCAAAACTCCCAATTTGTTGGGGATTGAGAATTCCTAAATTTTAATGATTCAATTCTGAATCCAATACATGTAACCCAAACAGTAAGAATTGAAATTATTTCAATTCCTAATTCTAATCCCCCCTTACTAAAGGAATAATTTCAGAAACCTCCCCTGAGGTTTCTGACAGTCTCACTCACCTCCCCTGAACTTTGCAAAATATTAGATACCTCCCTTGTCAGATTATTGGGCCCTATTTGTGATATCATTGATGATGAATTGACAGATATACCCTCATAACTTATGATATATTTTGAAGTTATTTTGACAGAATTAGTTAAATATGTAATAGAGATATAACTTTTGATATACCTTCTATTCCACTTTACACTTTTTATTCGTAGTACAATAACCAATAAAGAGTTTAACACTAGTGTTACCTTTCTCTAAAGTCATGTATTTCATGTTTTTTTTTATATGACAATTATTTAGTGTAACTCATTACTTATATTTGGGTAAATTTGGATTTCAAAAATTCAATGACGTAAATTGTATATTATATCATCTCATAAAGTGATGCGACACAATTTGGGTTATTGAATTTTTTGATAATCGGATCCACCTAAGTTCTGGTATTCAAATGAAACTTGTTGAATAAATTTGACAAACTACAGTGTGAATTAATTTTTTTTTTAAAAAAAAATCTCAACTAAAGTATCTAGCACTAAATGAAATGAAGTATCTTGCTACTTCATTTCATTTTCCATAGAGAAAATCGCAAAAAAAGTTATTAGACTATTGAGAATTTGGTTATTTGATCATTACACTATTTATTTAACTGCAATTGCCATTCACTCAATTAACCAAATAGTGAAAAAAATTTTGTAACTTAACTAGTAAAAATTTATACTTTTAATCATTCAAATAATATTTTTTTATGACTTAACTAATAAAAATTTATACTTTTAATCACTCAAATTATAAAACTATACATTTTTTTTATATCACCAGAAGTATGTTTCAATTAGTTGAATGATCATATTAGCTAAATAAATGTCTAACAGCTAAAACAAAAAAAATATAAATAGCATTGTAACATTGCTTGAAGAAGCCATCTATCTCTCTCTGGTTCAACTTATTACTTCTTTTTTTTGCTTTTGCTTTAGCTCAAGTTGTGGATAAGCAAAAAGGGCATATGTGGAACACAAATATCATCTCACTCTTCAAAATATTTTTTTAATGCTCATTTTTCGGACATGGGCTGATCTTGTTACTCCAACTATAAGTTCAGGGAAGGTATCTGATATTTTGCAAAGTTCAGGGGAGGTGAGTGAGACTGTCAGAAACCTCAGGGGAGGTTTCTGAAATTATCCCTTTACTAAATGGCACCTTATTTTTGAATAGATGGTTTAACTTGGAGCAAAAGAAATTGGGTGAATTCAAAACTAGCCACTTGGAAAAAAAAAAATCGATTTAAAAGTACCGGATGTTCCGGTAAAACACAAAAAAAAAAACTTTAAGTATTCAACCGAGTTTAAATATCATGGTATTTGCTCTGTCTAAATCTATTTAAATTAGAATGTAGCCAAAACGGAAACCAAAAAATTAACCACAAAAAAAAAAAAGAAACATGTTCAGTGGATTTACACTACAACTGTTATTTATGACGTTTTACGTTTAAACCTCCATTTTGATTCTCATTTCTCATCTTTTGGCAGCTTTCGTGTAAATTGGCGACATTTTTGAAGGCGTGAACGTCCCAAGGTTGCTCGTGCGACTATACCACCAAGAAGAAAGTCAAGTTGATTAGTATGCTGTAATGAGCTTGGAGTTAAACTCGGATGCATTTAAAGGCTTTGTCTTAACCACCACAACCTTGATGCAAAAAACAGCCCAGAAGATTGAAAATAATTATCAAAAAAGAATGAATAAGATACCTGAGTATTTTTTTGGAGTTTCAGTGTGCAAGTTTTTATTAATTTTTCCATACTTGTAGCATTTGTTCTTTAAACCTGTTCCGTCTGAATATAACAAATATAATTTCTGCCGTTATTACAGGTTCTATGAAATTATTATTCTTTATAAAAAGAAAAATGAAAAAGAAAAGGCGAATGATTATGAAATCTGTATTAGCATGTGTCATTAGCATCTACATCTAAATCTAATAGAGCAAATCACTCATAAATCCCAAAAGGAACTTATGTTGCTATTCCAATTTAGATTAACATTTTTTCGGAAGTAGAAAAGGAAGAGCAAAATTCCGTTCGTTAGTCTTTTGATTATTCTTTTAAGAACATGTTCTGATGTAATATGGATCCGTGACATCCAGAACCTTTAACAGCAGATAGCCCATATCTGATTTGTCAGATTAGGCCGGAGAACCTTTCCTTGTTTAGATGCCAACTCCATGGCCCAGAATCGAAGCAGCTGATTCGTTAGCCAAGAGCTAACTGTTAGCCATCAGTTGATGTGGTTCACGGTCCGATATATTTGTTAAGGGTACCAAGCCCAACTAAAAACTGTGCCTTCAAATTGGATCACCTAGTTAACAACATGCTTTGACGATAACAGATTGTAGTCCAATACCAAAGGCGGGCTTTCCATCAACTGTTTTCTTGCGCGACTTTGAGTTTAAAATAAAAAAGAGCCCACGATGTCCGCTTTGTGAAATATGGAGACTTGGAGAGTTCATATGCAAGAATCAAGTGAGCAACTAGAAAGTAATAGAAATAATTGGTCGTCCAGTCAATTCTAATGTTTAAGATCAACACCCCTGAGATATTGCTAAATTCCCAATTACACCTCCTTTTGTTTAGTTAAAGTGCTACCTTTTGAGTTGTAACATCATTACATAGATTCCATTAATTTCATAACATTTTTGCTGCACTCCTATTAAGTCTTAACAGTATCTGGATATGAGATTATTTAAAATAATTACAGTAACTTTTTTTGTGCTATGATGTATGTGAGATAAAAAGGTGATTAAGAAAATAAAAAAAAAAAGTTTGTCGAAAGAGTGTTTGTGATGCAAGCAAATAATTTTTTTGACAAATAACTCCTATCAAAACATACCAAATTTGCAAAAAGAAGATATTGAAGGTTTTGTAACTTTTTGTATATAATTGCCAATAAATGAACCAACCATCCTCTCAAATTTTTGCATAAGTGTACTATTGGACACATTATAAGCAAACTACATTTGTTGTTGGCTTAAGCATTGCTGAATAGATCAAATGCAAACTCATAGTTTCATGGTGCACGGGAGGAAAATTTTATTTCCATTAATTTATCATCCCGATACCACGAAAGGCTTAGGATGCCATCTACATTTACAAAACACAAAGCTGTTCCATGTAATCCGTGTTGACCTGAAATCAAGACATAAACACCACAACTAACAATGGAGATTAGACAAAAAACAACTATCAAGACATATAATTAATTAAACCCTCTTTAATTTTCACCTTCTGTATGTCCAATACAAAAACAATGGAGACAAGACAATGGATGGGTGGACAAAAACAGGTTGTAAATTTCCATAACCTGATTTCAAGGGTTGACTCTTGACTGGTTTTTCTATTTTCTTCATAGGCCAACATCTCTCGGGAATTCTTGGATCTCGGCCCTGTTCAAAGAAGTGTGTATAAAGAAATTATTTACATGGATTTCTAACATATGTAAATGAAAAGCTAAGTAAGACCATGAAATTCTGGGATTAGCTTCTCATATTCAACACTTCCTCCTCGTAATGCTTGTTGTGGACCTGACTTAGCTTAACTTTTCATAATGAATGTAGTATAAACATGTTTGTACTTAAATTGCAAGTTGAGTACTACACTGTTTTACTCAAAACAACTTAATTACCATAATTGCATGCCCCCCCCCTCTCTCTCTCTCTCTCTCTCTCTCTCTCTCTCTCTCTCTCACACACACACACACGCACAGAGACTTCTCGCACACAAAAACAAGAAGATGAATCCACATGGATTGAACTGAGTTCATGCATGCATGCATGCAATCGCATTTGACTTTTCAAGATACCGTGTGAAGTTTTTCACCGGCTAATAAATTTGCTAAAGATATATAGTAGTAATATTCTAAGGCTTTTGGACCAAGATTCATTGTCTTATTACCATTTTTTTTCCCGCTTTGATGAATATGTGATGTGTGCTTTCACTTTCATCACCCACCCCCTATTATGAAGAGGGCATGGACCATGGATATGGAGCAGTTCCGAACTGCAGGACAGAGCTTTATTGGACATGCCTTATTGCATAAAAAGGGTATCTCGTTCTCCTTTTGTTTTTCATCTTTTTGGTGAAAATTTAAATAATTTTTGGAGTGGAATTTACTTCGATGACTGATCAAGGACTCCCAGTTGGGACATGGGAGTCTCCTGCAGGACAGACAGCTTTAATAGAAAGCCTTCGACCCATACCAATACTATGTCCGTATGACACTGTCATAGCCTTCGGCACGTACATAACTTAGAGAAGATGCTTTGTCGAGAACTTTATGATGGAGGGGTGACTACATTTTGGGAGGATACATAAGGCTGGAAACTTTTATGGCATAATTGATGATTCTGGATTTATCACATATTCACCAGAAAAGGAAAAAAAAAAAAAGAAAGAAGAAGAAGAAGAGGGTTTTCTTAATCAAAGTGTTGACTACAGTTATTGCAACATAAATGATAAATACAATCAATGGCCCTTAATATTAGTAGCAGGTGCCTTGGGATCTTAAATGAGGTATCACATGAAATGACAAAGAATTTCCGGGTAAGATGAGTAAGAATATCTTTGACAATCAGGTGAAGGATACTAAGAAATGGTTTAGAATGCAATAAAATACAATCCTAGTACTATGGAGTTTTTTTTTTTTGAAGGAAGTACTATGAAGGTTCAAAGCAACAATAGGCAACCACTGGCACGACTTTAATTATTATACACTTTGAGTATCCTCAATTGCAAATTTGCAATGCATATTTTAAAAAAAAAAATGAAAGCTTGACATACACAACAATCTCTCCACAAGAGAAGAGCCTTGAAGTAAGTATACAGGGAGAGCGAGATAAGTGTAGCTGGGTGATCACGTAATTTCAAATTAGCTTTTTTGTTTTATTTTTTTCTTTTTATAGTTTAAGTAGGAGAATTCGATGTCTAGTCACTACAACTATCACATAAAATCCCTGAAAAAAAAAAAAACGTATTGCTCCAGGATATGGTGTATTCCTCTCAGGTATAGAAAAGAATAGACGTTGCATCCCAAGTCAACAAAATAACACAGAGAAAAAGATTATATATATGTTGTCACTGAAATCGTAACATGGGCGGAGTCCAATATTGAAAGCGCGACGGGTGAACCGGAAAGTCGGAACGAGGAACGATGGATGGGGAGACAGTGTCCAACCTTCAAGACGGCGCAACCGTGGTGCGAAACGGGTTGACCAATGGAGGCCGTCACGTGACCCA
This sequence comes from Coffea arabica, assembly GCF_036785885.1. Classification (NCBI taxonomy): domain Eukaryota; kingdom Viridiplantae; phylum Streptophyta; class Magnoliopsida; order Gentianales; family Rubiaceae; genus Coffea; species Coffea arabica. The sequence continues at coordinate 9,656,167 of NC_092313.1, read as the reverse complement.
GTTGTTTTTGTCGCCTTGGGATCGTCAGATTACATCATGCGGGTCCCACTCTTACCGTCAGAATTGTCTCTGTACTCCTTGTAGCTGTTGCCTTGTGTCATCAGCGTCATTTGTCAAAGACATCCAACCAAACAATACCTTACTTGCAAGCATGCACCCACGCTCCACCTATCCATCCTTACTGTCACGCGCCTCCTAAATTTTCCCCCTAGTAATTTTTTTAAAATCCCCATGGTAACTGGATGGAAGATTATTTGGATAAAATATTTTAGAATAATATTATAGCATTTTTTTTATAATGCAATATAGGTGAAATAAAAAAATAGTTGAAAAGTGTACAAGTGATTTAAAAAAAGAAAAAAAAGATTTGTGATGCAATGAAAGAAAACTATATCGATATAAAGCCAAACTTACATAAAAGATTAAAGTAAATCTTTCTTACACTGACGATATATATACTATCATCGTTGGATTCATGACATTTATACCAAAGTAGAATTTCAAATTCAAATTTTGCATAGTTGTCATTCATCCAATGCTGATAGTGTATACAGTGTCAGTGTAAAAAATATTAATCCAAAAGATTATTAGAGATAATTCACAATAATGATTAGATTTCAAAAAGAGTTGGGGGTTTTATTACAATTGCCATTCTTGAAAAATTATGCAATCTAAGAAGAATTAAAAAAAAAAAGATGTACTTTTTGAGTTTTATTCTATTTCTTAAATCATATAGTAAACACCCAAATTGGCATCCCATTCCAGGCTATCCCATACGTACTCAAGCAGTACAATTGGTTAATTCCTTTTCATACCATGGGATTTTAAGTGTTCATATCTCAAAAAAAATACTGGGTAGGTAAAATTAGGTATAGATTTACTTGAGAGCATGAATGGAAACGAGCAATTTCCCATCCCCTTCGTGGCATGGGCGTGCTACATACGCTACTTAATGGAACGTGAGAGTAGCACTTTAGGATCCCCGTAATCTTTGTTTGTCCCATGACGATTCATTGAAGTCATTTCCATTCCCACTGCCCCGTGGGAAATTATTAAAAAAAGAAATAACCCTAAAAACATTTTTTTAAAAAAATTGAGAGATGAATAAATCTCTGCCCGTTTGACCGACAACTTAACAAACCAGCATCCCAAGTTGAGTTGAGTTGATTGTTAGGCCTTTATTTCAGGAGATTTGATAAATGGTGAATCGAATCCCAATTGATCAGATGATGCATTAAGGTAGTTGGGCAGAGCAGTAGAGTAGTATATATCCCAACTGTTGCGGCACCACCGGAGGATTTCACAGTTGTAGTAGAAACGTTGGACTTGGGATTTGAGCTATTCCAGCTTGCAGAAGCTACTATTCCCATTGCCTGTCTGAAATTTCTTCTCCTACTATTTTACTAGTATTAGCAGTTTATGGTGTCATCATTTCCCCAGAGAGAGAGAGAGAGGGACGAGGGGCCTGGGCGGTTGTCAGGTTCACGGCCTGGATGAGGTCTCAAAAATTTGTGCGGCTCAAATCACGTCTTGTAACTCGATTTTCACGTTGTGTGGAACCCACAAAAATATTGTTCTATTGTTACTCGCCGTTGTTTCATTGTTACACCTTATACAGATGATGTTACACCATGTACAAATGGTGTTACACCTTCCGGAGCGGTTGTCAGAACAACCGCTCCAGCCCCGCGTCCGAGAGAGAGGCTACTATTCCACGTCTCCCGGTGGTTAGGTGGATAGCTTAAATTGGATGTTCAAAAACAAGGCATGTATGAACATGATATGATGTATACAAACGAAACGATTGTTGAGACCCCCGCATGAGGTCAATTTGAGGGGTGATAAGCAAAACTTTATCCGCACAGGGTATTGGTTCTTTTCTTTTAGATTTGGCACTCTTGATCCCTACAACATGTGTGGAATATGCAACCTAATGGCCATGATGTATATTCTTCCTGTCATGTAACAAGGGAGACAAGCATCACTTTTGGCCAAAAAAAACTATTAGGTAGCCTAAGTTTCAACAGTAAGACAGGCTCTTGCAGTAGCATATAGCAGTTAGAACTGTTTAAACAATCAATTTAGTCAGTGTTTGGAACCAAGAAAATTAACAAGGCAAATGATTAACTTGCACTATGGAGATGGCCAATTAAGTCATCAGCTGAAATGGTCATACTGGTTGCAGGGTAGGCATTTGTTCCGGCAAAAGATCTTTTATACAACTTCCTTTTCTGTCTTAATAAAAATGTCCCGTGTGTTTACTCAAACAGCTTTTCATCACAAAGTTACAGAGACATGTTGTCTTCCTTGACAGATTGGAATAGGAAGTGGTACAAAAGATCCATGGTCTTTTTATCCCAACAACTGAGAACAAAAGAAAAAAAAAACATGAAACGAAAAGATGCATCCTAACTAAGGCTTGACATTCAAATGTACAACTGATGAAGAAGATCAATTCTTCCCTCTATCGGCATACGTTGTCACTGCCCGAGTCGGTTAGAATTGTTATCCTTCTTGCTGCTTTCAGGAAGTCGCTGCAATACAGGACATCATAAAAGATAATCAGTATACTCCAACGTTCACAGATACCACCAAAAGGCATGCAAACAGGATCCATTGGATGCTTGAAAATACTAGAATATATTACCTGAATGGTTCATCTCCACTGTGCTTAACAACGCCAGCCGGGTCCTGATAAAGCACATTGCTCAGCATCTCTGATCTTTCAAGACCAAACATCTCTGCCAGCTTTCCATAGAGCTCCTCATAAGAGCCAAAAACTGACAGGTCCAGAGTCCGGCCAACGTCTTCAGATTCCATAAACACCTTACAGTGACCTGTCTCCAATCCAAATTCAAGTTTGGGATCTTTGTACCACGGAAGGACTTGATCTAGAGAGTTCTCTGGATGACCACTCTGAAGAACTCCTGATCCTGAACCACCAGAGACAGTTACAGTATTTTCTGGATTCCTCTCTGATAAACTGCTGCGAGCTGTATCCCCAGAGGAGCTCTGGGAGATCTGCTGCTCAGTGAGAATTGGTTGACCAAACAAAACAAACAGGGGTGCTTCTGTACGAACATTAGGCTTCGATCCTTGTACAGAATTTCCGATAGTCAACACGCAAGATACATTATCCTTGGATTCATAATCTTCCATGAAGCAGCTACTGTTAGGGATTCTAGAAGCTGCGGCAGCAGCATGTTCAAGCTGCTTCAGTTTGAACGGGAAGAGGCCCGCCTGCAGTTTATTGAAATGCGGTTCTGATGAGGGTAATCCGAATTGAGCATGCCTGGCTCCCTGTATGCCTGCAGGAATCTTGTCTGGTAAACAACACAAGGGACTACTTGGGCTTAAGGGGTTGCTGAATAGTGATGGCATTGGAAGTTGGCCAACAAGGGGAAATTCCGGAGGTTGTGGAAGCCTCAACTTCTTTCTTGGTGGGGAAAAGGGGCAAAGATTGATGGCAGGCATATTTGATACCAGCTCAACCAACCATGGACTGACTCGCTTAACATTCTGAAGTAAATCTGGTTCATCCCATGCAACCTACATTTTGAATATTAACCAAATCATGTCAGACCCAAATTACCAACAAAATCAGCAGTCTGAATCTGACTGCAGAGAACAAGAGCAACAAAGATTACAATTCATGCTTCATCAATTCATATACATCAAAATACAGTAAAAAAAAAAAAAACTTGAAATGTCAGTTAAGCAGCAGGTAAATCACCCACACACGCACGAATACCAGTTCAGTTAGATTCTAGAAATTTAGGACATTGTATTCAATTTTTGATCCAGACAAGATTTACCTACTTAAGTCAGAGGCCCTGCGTTTAAGGCCTCCCACTTACACTTAAAAAAAAAAATAAAACTTATATTAATGGCCAATCCTAAGAGCCAAACCGAATTGTTGTAAGTGGTGTATAAACTACCCCTTTCTCATCGTCTATTGACTGTGATTATGAACAAAATAGCTCCACCATTCAGAGATATTCCACTCTAGCAGAAGAAAATTCCTCCTATCTCAATCCAGGGATCTCCGATATGAAAGTATATTTGTACAACAAACAAAGAGGAATCGCAACAGCACAGAAAAGGACCAAGGACAAGTAAATCAAACTATCTGCTCACACAGCATAGTTCTTCTAGGCATGGCTGAGAAAATAAACCAGTAAGATGCACAAAAAGAACAGAATAAATTAATTCTCAAAACCAATTTCCAAAGAACCATCAAATGTAAGTTATGTACCTGGAGAAGGCGCCAGGGAGAATTAGGCCAATGGATGCGGTCATCAACTTGAACAGAGGATATAGTTCCCATAAACCAGCTTATCCGTGATGAATCTTCTGTCTCGAAAGGCATCTTGAATCTCATCCCGGAACACCACTGAATTCTTATTGCAGCCTTTACAGCTGAGGCCTTTACAACAAACTCCGGCGTGCTTGCACGTGGATAGTAAATAACCTCAAATGCCTGCCCACTGGCAGCAAGATTGGCTGCTTCAACAACAGATTCTGCCCTAACTTTACCCCTTCCCCTAGCACCTATGTCACTGTTATTAGTCCCTCCCTTAGGATTCCTCATGATCCTGTTTTCCTCTTCACCTAGAAGCCTGGAGAATCCCCCATACAAAGAGGAGGTGCAATTCCCAGCACTGGTATTCCATCCAGATGGTGCCTCAGGTCCACCACCAATTCCTCTCTTCGCTCTTCTGATCCCAACACAAAGATCCCCATTTTCAGCTCTCAAAAACACAATCGAGTCCCCTGCAACAAGCTTCTTCTGGTTCACAAAATTACTCCATCCAGTCGTCAAAAGATGACGACGCGGTGTCCCCCTGTAAATATGCCTAAATTTCCATATCTCCCCATGAACATCTTTGGCCAAAATAGTCTGAACTGGGGGTTCAGCTGAATAGTCCAACCGCGGAAATATGGTCTCAGCACAGTACCGTGGCACAGAGAAACCCCCACCGTTGTTTGCATCAGACTGTGTTAATGTCTTTGCAAAAGAACTAGGCTTTTCCTGACCGTCATTCTTATCAAAAGCCAACAATCCATCATCACCATCATCATCGCTACATTCATTTCCTCTCAGCGGAACCAATCTTATTTTAGCGAAAACCTCATCAGTCTCAGTATCAGCCAGGTACTTTATTGATGAGACTCTACACAAAATAAGTGGTGGGATTGTGCAAAAAGTCCCGAAATCCACACTTTTGTGAGCATGCTCAGCATGTCCTTGAGGAAAGTAGAAAACTTTGGAGTTAACAGGTGACATTTGCACCATTCCGCCAGCGCAGGCATGCCATAACTGGGGGTCCAGGGATTTTTCCACTTCATTCATGGGTTCGTTCCCAGAATTCATCACAGTAATCATTCTTCTTTTGCAAATCTAAGGCCTCAAACGCATACACAACACAAGCAATCCTTTAACTGGGTCCTAGTTTTTCTCAATCAATCAAATCTCTGAAACAAGACAACAAGATTATAAGTATTAGGATCTGAAGTACTTTAAACACAAAGGGATTGCAGGACGAGAGTAAAATACTGGAAGAAAATAAACTGCAATTGCGAAGACGAAGATACATTTTTAATGTTCTTGAAACAACCCATATAAAAATAGGCAAAATACATGGATTCAACCCTTCGGTCCCCAGCAATCAATCCAAAGGAAAAAAAACTGAAGAAAAGGGAGAGGGGGATATATAGAGAGAGTTGGGAGAAATACTAAAACAGGGCATCTTGAGTTACCTTCAAGATACAACTGGCTTTTTGACAAACTGATGTTCCATTCTCTCTTTTTTGCTCTCAAGGGAACTTTAAAAAAAAAAAAAAAAAAGGCCAACCTTTTTCACTAGTTTGTGTTGATTCAAAGGAAAAACAAGAGGGTGAAGATTATTGTGGGGGTGATGTAATTTCTTTTGACAGGAGAAACACTACTTGATGGTAGTAGCAGTAGCAGTCCGGACTCCAGTGGTTAAGTACTAAAAGTGGGATGCTTGAGTTACGCGAGGAAAAAAAGAAAAAAAAAAAAAGGTGGCTTTTGTGGGGATTTTCAAGCATTACAAGGGCGGTATGGACCAAAGCAAACGGGCAGTCTGATGGGGCCAGACGGAGACGAGACACAAATAGAATACACGCATGTATACACCCACTTTCTCTCACACACACAACACCTGAAGCTTCGTTGCCGACCAAACCATACCAGACCAGAGCAGAGGGTGGCAGAGGGAATTGAAATTGACAAATGACAGCCAAAAGTTTCATATTAAATAATACTAATTTTTAATCAACTTGTCTTTTTAATTGAAGTAGTAGTCTTAATACAAAAATAATCTTTGCCTTGCAATAGTTTGGAGGAGGACGATATTTTCCGGAAAGCTGTTCTGTTATGCAAGATTCCATGCATCACATCCCAAATTCTGTCCAACTCTTTTTCCTTCTGATTTCTACATTTTTTTATTTTTACTGAAAATAAGAAAATACACTGCTGGTTAGGCAAGTATTTTTATTGGGTTTGAGACTCTAAATTGTGTCCCTATTAAATTCAATTGGATTGGCATGTCCTGCTCACCTCATACCATATGGGGCGCTTCCATTATCCGAATTAGGTTAAAAGAAGACATCTCATGCAATTAAAGGTGAGAAGGAATTCCCGAAACATAGGGGATAAGGGCATGAGTGTCCCAGAGAGTTTAGGTTTGGCATGATTTAGAAAGATGTTCTTTAACAAAAGCCCTCTTAATTTACCAAAAACCGGCCTCCTTAAATTACAGAAAATTAATTACCAAACATTTTAAAAGCCCCTTTTTTTTTTTGTAAACGCACCCTGGAAAGTTTAGCTAGTTTAGTAGGTTAGGCACGGTAATTCTCTGAATCAAGGACACAAATATGTCATCAAGAAGTCTTTAACTCTTAACCCCACGAGAGTGTATAATTGGCACAGTTTAGTTTGCTGCCAAAGTCCATTCATAAAAACTATCACTCTTAATTATCGGTTTTCGTTAGCTAACATCCTTCCATCACTCTTTTGACACTATTGTCTACTCTAGTAATCCTCTCCACTTGGATGTAAATTACTAATCTTGGACTTGTGTGCATATCTAGATCCTATTTTACTGGGATCTCCATCTTTTAATTATTGTCGGGTAGCCCACTCTCTCGTTTTCAGGTGATGCTCTTACGCACTTGAATATTCTATTCTACAAGTATTTCATTTTCCTGGAAACTATGTAATTTTTCTATGACATATTTGCTAACTAAATACTTTAGATGCTTATATATGGATATTTTTAAGATGCTTTAAATCCTTAGATCTTGTTTAGATCATCATTTTTTTTTCAAAAAATTTTACATTTTTTATGAAAATATTTTTTAATCTTTTTTATCTAACATATATCAAATTGTTATAGTATATTTTTTTATAAAAAATAAAAATAAAAAAAGCAATTCAAGCAGACGGTTGCATGACATTGTGAAATTATTATGGAATAATATTAAATGATACATAATGGCTTTTTTAGGAATATTAAATACTAATAATATGGTTATGTCTTCTTGATATGGTGGCCTTCAATTGCTTGATAAATGGTAGTATTAGTATATTGGTCTGCACGATCTTTAAACCCTTTTTTTTTTATCTGTCTTGTTTGTGGGGGCTTTACTAGAGCGTGGTATTCCATCAACCAACAAGCAAGTGGACGCAAGACTTCAACATCAAGACTTTGCCACATTTTATTTTATTTTTATCATGCACAGGAGCAGTGTAAAGGTTTCCCGCATTTTGACTTGTCAACGACACAAAACTAATTAAGCAACTAAGTTTACTTCATTACAGCCTTACAGGTATGTATGGTTGTAAGGAGGGTAATTAGTTTGGTTAGATGCATTTATATCGGGATATCTCCCTTAACTAATTGCCTGACTTTCGCTGTTAATCTTCTCTGAATTCTAATTAAGTTTTGGGCCAGATGCATTTAACTGTCTTCACAAAATTAATTTACCATCATCGCAATGTGAGAAAGACCCGATTCTTCAGCTTGGCATAGATTGAATTCTCAGCAGGTTTTGGGCCAAATGCATTTAACTGTCATCGCAAAATTAATTTACCATCATCCAATGTGAGAAAAACCAGATTCTTCAGCTTGACATAGATTTAGGTTACAAAGTCAAAACAGTTTTAATTTAATGAACCATGGTTAACCCATTACTAATCTTGAATTTCTTTTTCTTTTTCTTCTTTTTTTATTTCACAAGAGACCCTATGCTAAATAGGGATATAAACGAGTCTAATCAAATCGAACGTCTTAATGTTCAAACTTTTTGATTATTTTAAGGGTTAATCACATTTTATCCCCTTAAAGAATACCTCATTTCTCAGTTTACCCCCTAATCTTTAATTTTGCTCACTTAACCCCCTTTAGGACAAAATTGCCCTTGCATTATTTTGACTTTTCATTTACCTTGTTTTCCTTTCTTTTATTTCTTTTTCTCTTTCTTCTTTATTTAATTCTTCCTCTTTCCCACAAAAATCTTCACCTTAATGATTGAAATTAAAAAAGAGGAATTACAGAGATCTATCTTCTTCTTAAATGATCAAAAAAATATTCAAACCACTTTTCTTAAATACAATTTTTTTAGCCTTTCAATTCTTTCAATTTTGGGTTTTCCTCTTTCCTTTCTAGTTTCTCATTTTATTCTCAAGAAATATCATAAGATGAAATTGTTTTCCTTTCTTTTATTTCTTTTTCTCTTTCTTCTCTCTATCATCCTTCCCAATAGAAAATTCGATTTCCACAAAAATTTTTGTTTTGAGTTTGTAATCGCATATTTTTGGGCGAAGGTTTAAAAGACATCAAAAACTAATTTTGATTTTTTGTATGATGCCACGTGTCACAAATTTCAATTGATAATTATTAATCAGGTCACAATTTCATCTTAAGATATTTTCTTGGAAATAAAATGAGAAACTAGAAAGGAAAGAGGAAAACCCAAAATTAAAAGAATTGAAAGGCTAAAAAAAATTGTATTTTAGGAAAGTGATTTGAATTTTTTTTAATCATTTAAGGAAAAGATAGATATCTACAATTCCTCTTTTTTAATTTCAATCATTAAGGTGAAGATTTTTGTGGGAAAGAGGAAGAATTAAATAAAGAAGAAAGAGAAAAAGAAATAAAAGAAAGGAAAATAAGGTAAATAAGGTAAATGAAAAGTCAAAATAATGCAAGGGCAATTTTGTCCTAAAGGGGGTTAAGTGAACAAAATTAAAGGTTATGGGGTAAACTGAGAAATGGGGTATTCTTTAATGGGATAAAATGTGATTAACCCTTATTTTAATGAATTTAAGATTTTGTTCAACTTGGCTTTACTTGTCAAATCGAATTTGAACAAGTTCTTTTATCAAATTTGAATATTCTCAAATACAAAATGCTACTCAAGTTTAGTTTAATTAGTTGGCGAACAAAGTTTAAATGAGTCCTTACCAAGTCAAGTTTGGTTCTAAAATAATTTGATTCATCTTTCAACCCTAATACTAGAAAAAAGTTTTAATGGTTTTCTTAGGAATATTAAATATTGATCCATTTGAATTAGCTATTTTTGGGGTTATTTTTGAAAAATTTTACTGTAGCAGAGTTTTTAGAGTATATCTTGGGATATTTTTAGAATATATTTTGGGATATTTAAGTGTAGTAGAGTTTATAGAATATATTTTGAAATATTTTTAAAATATTAAAAAAATAGATTACTTTTTAGAGTATTTTTTAAATTTTTATAATATTTGAAAAACTAATTTTTGAAAACTGATGGATCCAAACAGACTGTCTTCTTTATATGGTGGCCTTTAATTGCTTGATAAATGGTACTAGTATAAAGGTATGCACGATCTTTGAACTTCTTTTTATGTTTTGTCTAAAAGGTGCTTATAGAGCACTCGTTAAAATATATTTCAGGTGTTATATTTTTAAAAATATAAGATTAATTATGAAAAGTAAATAAATACAAAAGAGAGTAGACAAGATTAAATATGAAAAGTATATAAATGTAAGAAAGGATAATAATTGTTACTCTGTTTATATATATGATAGGTTAAATGAATATTAGATGGATTAATGAGTGTTCAAAACCTTTTTTTTAATCTGTCTTGTTTGTGGGGGTTTTACTAGAGCGTGGTATTCTATCAATCAATGAGCAAGTGGACACAAGACTTCAACATCAAGACTTTGCTGCGTTTTATTTTTCTCCATCATGCTCAGTGTAAAGATTTCCTGTGTTTTGACTTGTCAACGACACAAAACTAATTAAGGAACGAAGTTTACTTCATTACAGGTATATATGGTTTTAAGGAGGGTAATTAATTTGGTTAGATGCATTTATCTCGGGATATCTCCCTTAACAAATCGCTTGACTTTCGCTCTTATTCTCTTTGAATTCTAAGCAGGTTTTGGGCCAGATACATTTAACTGTCTTCGCAAAACTAAATTACCATCATCGCAATTTGAGAAAGACCCGATTCTTCAGATTGACATAGACTTAGGTTACTCCAGATTAGTTAAAATAGTTTTAATTTAATGAACCATGGTTAACCCATTATTAATCTTGGATTTTCTTTTTCTTTTTCTTCTTTTTTTTTCACAAGAGACCCTATACTAGATAGAGGTTTAAACAAACCTAATCAAATCGAGCATTTTAATGTTTAAATTTATTTGATTATTTTAACGAGTTTAAAATTTTGTTCAAATTTAGCTTTATTTGTCGAATCAAGTTTGAATAAGTTTTTTCTCCAGTTTGAATATTTTCAAATATATAACACTACTTGAGTTTAGTTTAACAAGCTGGCAAACCGAGTTCAAATGATCTCCTACCAAGTCAAGTTCGATTTAACTATCAAATAGTTTGATTCATAACTCAACCCTAATACTAAGGGAAACTTTTACCCAAATAATAATGTTCCCCTCAACCGACACTAATGTTTCTACTTGTGAACGAGGTCTTGGAACATATATTTAAAGATTCAGTTATCCACAAATATAACGTAGTATAGCTCCTGTAAATTTTACACTTAATCTGAGATTTACTAGCTAAAGAACATATCTGCAAAGTTAACCGTGATGTCGTCTCAAAGTTTGGTCTTTGATGTATATATAACCACTTAATATTTTTTTTTTGTTTCTACCATTAAAATAGGCGCTTTCATTTTCCTTGTTTATGAGTAAATATAAGTTCAGAATTAATCTTTTATACACCGACAATGTATATACCATCACTATTAGATGCATGATAATTCATCTGAATTTAAATTTAAAATTCAAATTTTGCTCATGTATCATGCATCCAACCGTGATAATGTATACACTGTCAGTGTATATAAGATTTACTCACAAAATTATTAGTATTAATTTATGCATCCCACGTAAAAGGAGCAACCTAAACCTATCCATAGGTCAGATCAAATTTTGTAATCATCAAATAAACTCTAAAAAATTGTTATTTTTATGAACAGGCGGAAAGATTATACACATCTATTTCTTATCATCTTAATTATTGTACTTTTCAAGCTGATGGGCTCTAAGCAATAGTCTCTATCAGATTAGTTAATTTACCGTATAAGTAAGCAGCGCTTCTGAATCGATGATATCACATGATACAGCCTCAGGTAGATATACACTTAGGTCTGTAGAATTATTTTTGTACGTATATAAAAGAATAGAAAGAATGAATACTAGCTAGATATTAGAATGGAATGGATAATAATGACCCCTTTGCTTTAAGATATGTAACATTGAACCTTAACCAAATCTTTAGAAAAGAAGAAGAACCTAATCAAATTATCTTAACGAAATACGATGCCATTTCATATGTGACCACTAGATGCATCGGTTTGTTAGTTCGGAACCTTAACCAAATCTTTGAAAAAGAAGAAGAACCTAATCATATTTATGTTAACGAAATGTGATGCTTTTTTATTTCATTTATGACTGGTCGATGCATGGATTTGTTAGTTGGGAAGCATTAGACTTCCCCTTTTAGATATTACAAACAAATGCATTTAAATCAAGAATATAAATTCGAAAGTTGAAGAACTCCAAAAAAAAAAAAGGCAATATATGGGTGAAATCGTGAAAAGGGAGCGTAATTGAGAAGTTTCAGATTCAAACTCTTCCATTAACACTAAAAAAAAAAAAAAAAAAAGTTTGCAGTTGCAGAAAAAAAGTAACAATAAAAAACTAAAAAGAGTGGAAAAGAGCATTAATAAGCTCGTAGAGAAGAGAACATAAGAAATAACTAGTATTTTAATTTTAGTGACCCTAAGATTGTCTGCCCACTTGTAGTTTGACATTATAATAAAACGTGGGAGATAAAAGCAAGACAGTAATTTTGGACCCAGATTTGAGGTGACATTTGGATCAATAACAAATAAATATGACATAAGGAGTAGGTTATAATAAAAGCCAAATGAAACGGCTGATGATTTTGACTTTGAATTAGCAAACAGAGAATGCTCATCTTTAAGGTAACAGCACAAAAGTCGCGTCACTCGACTGAAATTTATTTATTTTTTTTTTTACAGCCAATGGAATATAATCCGCACTAATTAAATTCAAAAGCCGGTTGAGCTTCGAGGGGGTTGATGAATTACATGTTAATTAAGTTGGATGTGAAATAATCATGAAATTGGTTGGTTGATTTTGTTTCCTACGGCAACAAGTTCACTTAGGTCAAGCACTACGACAATAATGTGTCTTTTGACTCGTGCATTTACCAAATGTTTCTCCATCAGCAGCTTGAGAAAAGGTCAAAATCCGCTAAAACAAAAGTCCCTAACATATGCATCATGATGCTTGTTAGTTTTGATTAAACAGTTCAAAAACGAAGTGTTAAATGAGTGATCTTGGATTCAACTCTCGCCACTATGCATTACATTCTAATAAGGGAAGTTTGGGGGAGAGATTGTAAGTAGAATATTATGAATTCAAGATTTTTCACTCATCAAGAGAAAAAAAAAAAACGGAAAGGAACAAACTATTCTAACCGTGTAATTATGGATATTTTTACATTTATAGTATAAAATTTGTACGCTGATCACTTGTATAACCTAAGGCTGAATTAATAGGAGGAGGTTGTTCAAATCATTGTATCTAATGCTAATTATCGTTTGATGTGGTGAATAAAATGCATATGATTTCTTTTTGAAAAAAAAAAAAAAAAAACATGTAGCCCCACAAAAGCCATTCACTTTATAATCTGTGAACAGAAACTCATCGTCTGTCATTTTTTTCTCATTTCAATTCTGCAGTTGCAATTATCATGTCTGGGCATTCATGTCGCGCTCTGAAGTTTAATTGTTTTGATAAGGACGTAGTGACCGAAGAAAACACGAGTTTGGACCCCAGTCCTATAAAGTAGATTGCAAGTTGTAACTTCCACCATAAAATGAGGAGAAATTAATTCTCCCACTTTTTCCCTTGTATATATATATATATATATTTTCCAAACGATAACATGTTTTCCCTTGTATATTAGGAAATAAAAATTCATTAGGGTTAGAATATCACCTCTCCACTGAAATGTTTATTGAAATTAAGTTAAAGCTCAGGTTTTACTCCGTGGAATCAACCTGGTATTCATTTGAGGGAGGTAAGGCGAGAGGAACTGTAAACAGGAGGTGATAGATTCAAAACCTCCCACTTATCAAAAAAATAATAATAATAAAGCAGAAGCTATAGTCAGTTAGGCTTTTCTAGCTTTTCTTCAATCGGCTAAATTTCGAACTTGTCAATCAAAATACCTAGATAACCTAAAAGATTAGTAACTTTTTCTTCTTGTCTCTCTTTTTTTTTTAAAAAAAAAAATTTGAGGATAAAGAAATCATTTTGTGAATTTATGAGACATTCTGAAGAATCTCATCCTAAACCTTGAAAAGGACCTCTTAACCAGACATATTATTTTTGTCATGTCATCTCCAAAAAATAAATGAAGATGTGCATATGCAAAGACATATAAGCAACAAATGGACTTGGATCAAAGACAAAGAAATGAAGTGGAAGACTTTTTTAAAAAACATGGGATAAGGCCATACATGTCAAGCTCATCCTCCCTTATAAATTCGTCTCTATCCCCCCTCTCTCAACCCCAAAAAAAAAAAAAAAAAACAATAATGTCTTTTGATTTACCCCATAATAATGAATGATAATATAGTTTGTTGCGCATTGAATAATAATAAATACTAGTATTAGGAGTCATTGTCTTAACACATTCATTTGCTTACCACCAACACAACACAAACATTTAACCACATCCATTTTTCCCCTCCATGCGTACAAGGACTTGTTTGTCGTTTGATGATTTGGAAGTTGATACGGTTGCCCCTGTATTGTACCAAATGCTGTATGGCTTTTACGTACCTCTAGGCGCTTCAATTCAACCCAAATAAGTAGCTCTTTAATTTGCGGATACTTAGTACTGTTTTTAACTATTGAGGTCCAGAAAATTTGCATCTTTTGGGAATGTTTGTCCAGTCTCTCTCTTTTTCTTTTTTTCCTTTTTCTGGTCCAGTCTTGATTTGGAACAGCATATTTATTCTTTCACAACAGCATATTTTTGTCATAGTATGCGCAATAACATTCATTATCCCATTTTGGTTTGAACATTCTCTCAATTTAATTCTATCTTTTCAAAAAAAAAAAAAAAAATAACATGGAAAGCAGGTACTTAAAACTGTTTAGCACTTTCAGTCTCACTTTGTTGGTGGTACACTTGATACATATAGAGATATATATAAGTACGTAACTATCCGCATATTAGACAAACTCATGGCTGAGTTGCCATTAGCTTTCTACCTGTATACTACCACCTTTCCGCAATTAATAGTACTTGCAAAACAACAAATTAGACAATCCTAGTTATTTGAAATGTTTTTACTGTAACATTTTTTGTGATGTGATATATGTGAGATAAAAAGGTAATTGGGAAGATAAAAAGATATATTGAAAATTGTAATGATGATGTAAGCAAATATATTTGGGGAAATAATCAGCTGTCCAAACAAACCTAAGCTAGCGGCTATGATATTAGATGATGTATGAGCTGATAAGATGAGACATGAGTGCTAGTTTTTGTTTTCCTATTCTTTGATCTCTACATTTCTTGTAAATCTCATGCTCCTAATTTGTTGTAAAGAGACCTAGTATTGACAACAAAATCAATAACAATTAAGAATATTTGTTTTGCAATTACAATAAAAGAACACATGTTAATTTGTTGTAAAGAGACCTAGTATTGACAACAAAATCAATAACAATTAAGAATATTTGTTTTGCAATTACAATAAAAGAACACATGTTATGCGAACAAAGTTTTAAAATTTCATGTATAACTCTTCTAAGTAATCAAATTGACACCAAAACCCACATCTAGATCTAGATTCAACAACGTCCCACAAATTTGGATCTAAATATGCTCTGATAGACCCCTCGGCTCCAAATTTGGGTTTGGTAATATTGGTTTTTTTTTTAATCCTTCCTCCCCTCTCCCCAAATCTGAAATCCTTTCCTTCCCCCAGACCTGACAGTCAGGTTCAAACCCTAATTTATCAGACGGGGACACGATGCCCCTAGCCAGTAGCCCCAAGTAACGTTTCTTAGTTTTGGTAATACTAGTTAGTAGATCACGTCTTGATCTCCCAATTTTAACCCAGATCTAAGCCACTTATAACCCTATAGTTGGCTAAAAAAAAAAATAGTTATAGTTTGTACTAGACAAAAACTTCAAATTGAACGCATTTTGGACTAAAGTGGTTTTTATTTTTTGGGTCAGAAAGCAACCATCCATTTTAGTATACGAATTTAATGGCCTGCAAGAATACTAGCAAAGCACGGTTAATTAGGATTTTAGGACGAAAAAGAAGAATAAGAGATGCAGGAAGGTGGTGCAGTTAGTTTTTGGTTAGGTTCAAGGTGATCCCCCAAGGTAGTTGAACTACATGGACGATCGAGTTGCCATACGAGCCAAAAATATCAAATACACTAATTGCTACGATCACTAACCAATTCATGGACAGCTAGAGGACAAATTCATGGTGAAGTAACCTTGTTTTGACTTGTTCTTCTTCTTCTCTCTCTTTTCTTAACATGTTTTGTCTTCTTTTACGCTTTGAAACAGTAATAGAGCACGCTTATGAGACAATTCTAGCTGTAAATTAGGTCCACATAACATTTGAAGCGAGGGACCATTATACATCATCTTTGGCAGGGTTTTAGAGTCAATAAATAAATGAACGTGGAAGCTAATACACACACACACACACACACAAATCACAAGTACTTATAATTTACACAAATTAACACTTAGAATCTCAATTGGTGAGTGTAGTACTGGGATTTCTGTTAAAAGAAAAATCAAAATCTTAACCCCATACCAAAAAGGGACCAAAACAAAATAGACAGAGAAAGAGAGAGAACGAAAGAAAAGAAAAGAAAAACCTATTAGTAATTAGATTATGAATAATATTTGATGAACATTCAGCATTTAGCATAAGCATTTCGCCCGTCGGCCTTACAAGCATCATCAACCATGCACTCATTTACATACATACGTACATACATACATATATTATATGATTTATACAAAGCAATAATTGGCCATAATCAACAAGTAGGATGATGCTACTGGAGGTTCAAAAAAGGATTAAAGATCAAGCCCAAAGGTGTTAATATATACTACTATATTATGAATTGATCTTGAAGTTTTTTTTTTTTTTTTCTTCTTAGAGGGAACAAGCTGATTTAACATTAATTGCCTGTATGTAACCTCGAATATAACTTGTCAAACAAAACATAAATGCATAGGGGCCCAAGCACTAATTATTTGAGCCACGATTATTTTCCACTTTGTGTGACGACAATAGCATTTGGGAAGTTCTGTAGTGTGATGTGATATTAGATGAAGGTATCTTTCCCAAGGGAGGCCCTTTTCTGTGGCCGATACATGTAGTTCAACTAATCACCATTGGCCCTCTTCATGTTGTCGGTTTTGCTATTGCCTGATGCCTCGTCTGTGTCACCTGTTTGCCTCCATTTATAGTGCCATTATTGTGTTCCATGTACTAATATATGGACCAATTATAACTTGCATTTTCCTTTTTCATTTTTTTGGGTTCTTTATTTAAGCAAAGTTTTAGGTCTGGCTAATGCCTTTAGAAAACAGTTTTTTTTAAGAGAAAAAAAAATTATTATAAGCATTAAGTTTTAGATTTTTTTTTCTTGGTGGGAAGCCAAAAGTTGTTTCTGAAAGGTGCTAGAGCGCTACTACTCTAGCAAGCTTTATTTAGCTTAGAATAGATTAAGAGTGAATCTTATATATATTGATGACGGTGTATACACTATCACCGTTGGATATATGATACATATGCAAAATTTGAGTTTTAAATTCAATTTGAGTTATGTATTATGCGTCTAATGGTGAAAGTGTATATACCGTCAGTGTATAGAAGATTAATTCTTAAACGTATAAGTTAATTAACGATACTAATCACCCTGTATAATCCAAAGACAAACCAAGCCCGAATTTCATAACGAGGATCCTAAATTGGGAGCCCGAATTTCGTCAGGCGGATGAAACTGTAAGTTTCAGGATCCAACAACTTTGGGGCGCCCCCATAACGGACTGGGCTTTTGACATTGATGTCCACTCCTGAAATATTACTTACTGCAACTCTTTCCGGGCTTCTTGGCCCAATTACTTAACGCTTCAGAAAGAACTTGGCTGCTTTTGTTTGGTTTAAGATAAGATTCTCAATTCGAGGTTGGATTTAGTATTTCTTTTTCTATTTTTCGGGTAAAATATGTAGTAAAATTTAAGGGGAGCTTGGATATTTTAGAAACAGATTTATGAAGCACGTCTGTGATCAAGATTTTTGATGGATAAATTTGTTTGATATGGTGAGTTATCCTAATAAAACTATCAAGCTTAAAATGGATTAAAAGATAAAAGATTGCAACTCCCCTTCTGAGTTCAACCTCCCAGATTCATTATCAACAAGCAGCGTTCATCAAGTTTATTTAGTGTTTATCAACTTTACTCTCTTTCTGTAAGTGAGTGAGAGGTTTTGAATCCAAAATCTTTTACTTACAATCTCTTTCATCCTACCATTCAATTCAACCATCTCTCCAAGCATTCATCAACTTAATTATTAGTAGAGTATCACTTTGAGATTTTCTCGTGGATCCCTCAAGAATTTGTGATCCTTCCAAAGGCTAATTACATAAGTTGACAATTATTAACCAACACAGTTAAAAAAAAAATGTACCTGTTTCTCACAATAAAGGAAAAGGAACCAAGATGTTCATATTCTTAAGTGTTCACTTTTCAGCCTAAGAAAAAATGTACTCGTCGTACCGTCGATACTAACGGCTAAATTTGACGAATATTCTTAAACGTAATACTCTATTTTCTGTTACGGGCCTTGTTCGTGACAATATATTATTGAGGGGTCAAAAGAGTGCAATGATAATAGTTTAGTGGTCAGGAGGGTATATATATATATATAATTTTTTTTTTTCGGAGACGACAACCGTTGTATAATCTAATCTATTCTACACTAAAGGGGAGGGGGCGGACCGAAGGAGGTCCATGAATAATCCGGAGGGGACTGAACTACCACCGGATCAAACGGGTGTACAACACACCCGCATGAATTTTTTTAAACAAACCACTTAAATGTGGTATTTTGGTGGAAGGCGAGGGTTGCCACCCCACCAAGCTAGGTGGTGGCCATTTCCTCCCCGCAAAAACACAAACTTGGTCAGGAGGGTATATTCCTCCCCGCAAAACACAAACTTGAAGCAGAAAATGCTGAGAGAGAGTGGATTAATCATTAATCCAGAGAGAGGAGAAGTGGTCGTCGGCAATGAATCACCAGGTTCAATTGCCTGGTGTCCTGTTTCGTGGTTCGTCCTTTAGGAGGGAATAGTCAGTAGTGTAGCCCTCCCTCGATAATGGAATTAGCTGCTACGCACTCACGTACTATTCTGGAAAACTGACTTCACAAGCTTAATAGCTGTCTTCTTCATGAATATGAATCAGAATCAGAATCAGAATCAGTCAGTTAAGACTTTAAAGCATCGAACGCCCTTGAACATCACATGCAACAGTACATTCTGGCAGCTGCAGCTGCTGGTCTCTGTTGAAGATGACAAAAAAGTCCTCATCTGCTCGATCAATTTCTAATGCCCACAATCTACCCTTTTTTTTTTTTTTTGTATCCTTGTCAAAATTACCCACAATCTACTTGCCTACTTCTACAACTGCTACTTATTCGTAGGAGTATTTCTTTCTGCCACTGGCTTCTCTGCATTATCCAGTGCATTTAGTACATAATAATTTCTTTTCGTCCCAGTTTTGATCTTTGTTTTTCCCATGCTATTCGTATTATTCTTTTTCTCTTCCCCATGACACAGTCGAACCCATGAGACTGATTTTAATTTTGGATTAAAAATTTACGCACCATCCAAAGTTACCGGAGTGCGTTCATTTTCATGATATTTTACATTTAACCAATCTTTGCTATTGGAAGGCAGCCAGCAAATGAAAGAAGGCATCAACACAGGCAGGGAGGAAATTTTGGAGCTCGAAGAAACTTGCAGCAGATCTAGACTTCTAAGAAAGAGTAAAATAACTAAAGACTCTAATTTAAAAGCAGTCTCATTTTCAGAGTTTCCTACAAGCACATGAACTGCAAAAAGAATTCCCATTAAGGCTGGGAAGAGAACACTGACCCAAAAAGAGCAGAAAGAGAACACTGACCCCAAATACCTATTAACTTTAAAGGACCTAAACAACATCGCTAAAGCTGAGCCCTAGCCCTAAAACTCCCCATTATCTCTTTTATCAGTTTTTTAGTACCTTCTCATATCATTCCTTCTCCCTAATAGCTAAATATGGTCACCTATGCTCCTATCCCTCCCCCATTACATCTCTGTACAAAGAACCAACGAACGAAGAAATGGAAATACAGTAAGAGAACAGCAAGAGGACTAAATGAAAAGAGGCAGAGAAGAAAAATGACTTCCAAGGAAGCCATTCTCTGCTCCTAATCTCAAATGTATTCTAGCGAGGGTTTACTCTCTGGAACTAGCTCTCTTCCGGCAGCTGAGGCTTTTGCTGCAGTCCCCACTGTAGTGTTTTCCTCAACAACCTTGACCCTCATCTCAAGAACCTTCTTGTGAGAATTTGAATGCAGGGACGGCACAAATGTGGGACTTGCTGCAGGGCGATATTCTGGAAAGAGACGGCCGGATTTGTAGCGAACACCACATGCGTTACAGAGCGTTTTTGGCCCCATAGGCCCAGCCCTCCACTGAGGAGTCTTTGTTATCTCACAGTGCATGCATTTCCTCACAGCTTGTGATGCTGAATTCTGATTTATCTCCATCGGGCCCAGAGGAACAGTCAATTTGATTTTCTTTTTCTTCTTATGCTCTCCTCCAGCAGGCTTGGGGAACTTCCTCACAAATTCAGACTCCGCAAAATTCTCCGATTCTGAAGAAACTCCAGGAGCAAGAAACAAATGAGGAGTCTCGCTGAAGGAGGCGGGCGGAGAGATAAGTTGAATAGCCGGGCGGGGGTTAAAGGTTGCCGGGCGCGGACGTTTACTACGAGCACGTTGTGGTCCACGGTGGTTGGGGCTAAGCGGTATAGCTTTCCCCCCTGAGCAGGAGGAGCTGCTGCTGCTGCTGCTACTTTCAAGCACAGAAACAGGGCTGGAGGTTTGAAATTGGTTGCAGGGATTGTCTTTGTTGACAGAAGAATTATCTTTGCTAAGAGTCATCCCTCCACCAGAGAAGGAATCCTCCACGAAGGTTGAAAGCCATTCAAGTTGTACAATGTCCTCGTACTGCAAGAAAATCAAGGTAAAGACATCAACAGAGAGACTTGGATAAAGATGAGTTGATGAAAATATTAGTCTCATGAACCATCATCAGCTTGAGAAAATGGAAGAAACTTTAATTTGACAAACGGGCACAAATGGGAAACATGAAGTTTCAACACATGATTCCCATTACATCTCTGCATTGACCAGCCCAATCGAGATCAAAATATTCGAATTTTAAAAAACAACTTCAAACAATTAAGATATCGCTTTCCAAACACTCTATTACTACCATTTAACAGGCCGGACCTTTCAATCCTACAACCTTCTCAGCGCCTGTGCATATAACAAGATTCGTAACCGTTGAGATTAACAGAAACGAATAACTCAGAGTAACTCATGACTCTGACGAATAACAAGATTCAAAGTTGATGGGCAGAAATTAACATCATATCTCATCCATGACAAATGACTACACAACAACGCAATTGTTGCACTCCATCCACAACAAAACAAAAACCCACAAAGAAGTGACAGAATTATTTTAATCAATAACCGTCAAAGCATAAGGTCACATGCATCAGACAACTTTCAAATATTGATGTTCAATGCAATGTTCAAATATTACCACAATTGATCAAACAATTGAGGCAGATTCACTATCTAAAACTTTCTAGAACCATGCATCACATTCCAATGCTGCCATTTATCGAATGTGGAAAGGTAATGCTAATGATTACCGGAACAGAGAGCTCCGCAGAAAGGTCAGAAGCCGAATTGCTGGTATTGCCGGTGAAAAGGGTGTCGGTGTCCGGCAAGGCTTCATCCCAAAGGCTAGGAAAATTCGTGCAGTCACCAGAGCCAACAAGGCCGTTACCACACTCATTCTCAGGAGGGAATTCAATCAAGTCATCAATGTGATCAAAGAAGCTTCCGCAGTCTATCTCATCCACAAAATTTGGATTCATTCTTCTAAATCCTGGACTCCTTCAGAATTCTACCTGAAATGGTTTGGAAAACAGAATATAAATGGATAGGGTACACAAAATTAACATGTTAAAATTCCAGAAGGCAATTAATTAATGAGGATAAAAAAAAAATGAAATGTTTCGTTTTTGCTATCTTGGATTGGAGGGGCCACCTTAAAACATGGCAGTAAAAGAGATTCGATTTTCGAATCAAATTTGGATTTTTGCATAATTATTACAAGAAATAAGATGCTGACATAGAGATTCCCATAATCTTTACTGCGAACCCAGGAGCATGGCATGTGAGAAAGCACCGACAAAAGGCATTCAACTCTCTCTCGCAAAATTCGCATTTTTAAAAAACAAAAAAAAAATGAGAACATTCATGCACCGACATGCAAACTTTTGAAGCTAACCTTGAGGTTTTCAGCATGCAAGCAAAAAACAAAATGCAGACCGCTTCCCAGGGTGCAAAATTGTCTAATTTTACATGCAAAATGGAACAAAACGTCAGGTGCAGAAAATTAGAAAGGAAAAAAAATGCAGAGAGTGAAATAAATCATCCAGTGTTTGAAAAACTGAAGGGTTAAAATGAAAAAGATTGAAATTTTGGTAATTTTGGCCCTTGAAACTAAAAAGAAAAGAAATAACTATAAAGACTCAAACTTTACATGTTCATACTCTTCCCCTTGGTCTGCATCTCCCAAATTCTCAAAAACAGCCCAGGAAAATCGATTTTCAGAGGGTAAATTTTCAAAAAAGGAAACATTTTTAGCCCTTTATGTGCCATAAGTAGAAAAAGAATTGCAGAAAATGCAGAATCAAACCTGAATGGAATGCCCCGAAAATTCTCCCGCCTAAACGACTTCCCTACTCCTTAGTAACAACAGCAGGAAACTGGAGAAGTCTAATGAAATTCGCCTCTGGCACAAGTTTCAAAAAAATCCCAGTTGAAGGAATTCAGAAGAAGAAGAAGAAGAAAACCGGAAAAGAGGAAGAGACAAACAAAAAAACAGCCAAAACCCACAAAAACCCTTTAAACTATTCCTCCATTACACTCACTTTCTGTTGTACCACTAATAGTACTAGCTATTGTTGCTACAAATATATGAAGCTGGAAAAGAGAGAGAAAAAGAAAGAAAGAAAGAGAGACAGAGAGAAAGAGTGAAGTGAATTGAAGAGGAAACAGCACAATGGAACTCAAGGCTAAAAAGGCAGGGTGGGGGTGGGAGAGAGTAATGGGGTATTATGGTAGGTGAAGCTCTCGCTTCATTGCTAGCTGTCCTTTAACACACATCCTTCACTGTCGTGATGTTTAAGTCTTCTTCAATTCAATCACACACACACACTATTCTCATACTCATCGGCAAAACCATTCCTTTTCTTCTCCTCCTTTTTTTTTTTTCCCATTTCTTTTGATTGATTTTTTTTTTTTTTTTTTTTTTGGATTTGTGTCTTTCTCTCTCCTCTGATTGCACACGGGTCCCACACTCTCCTCACCACCGCGCCTTCTTCATTTAATTTTCAACCTTTTTGCTTCACATCTATACACACACGCGTACTCATATACGTATCTATGTGGACATGTATTATACTAGTCTCAGTACTTATCTGTACCTGTGCTGGGAGTGGTGTGTAATTGTTTGCAACTTTAGTGCGAGATTGATCCAAGTGAGAAATTTTGTAAATGTTGAAAAAAATGATCAAAAGAAGAAAATTTTGTAATTACCCTATTGTTGTCGAGTAATGTGAGTGAGCACATTAATTTGTAGTGTGGATATTTCCTTAGGCTTTTTCTTGGTTAAAAAAGTTATAGATGGAGAAAGTGTACTTCATTTTTCATTGTTAAACGTTTATATTGTAAAATAAGTAAGTACATGATCAACAAATTTGTCAGAGACATTTGTGAAATCATGAATCTCTCTCATTCATTTAGGAAAAAGATATTGCATTATTTGTACAGAAAAAAAAAAAAAACGTGATCAATCATAGTGTCACGTATTGTTTATCAAAAAAAGTAATTAGTATGTGAAAAAAATCGTGTTCGAGATAACTTCTTCCTCTATTCGAGATATTGTTCTTTCATCACCGAGCATTAATCTTTAAAAAGAAAATTGCAGGGATAAAAAGATCTCCTAAGTCTATTTATTTTAGTACAATTAAAGAAACCTATAAAAATGCACTACATTGTCTTATCTCATCTAAATAAAAATCATTTAGTATATATTAGCTTTAACCAATGATTGGAAATTGGGCGGTCAAAGGGTGTAACATCGTGCTTTAAGAGTTGTACGTGCCTTTGCCATACTCAACTTTAGAGCCGGGAGGTTGGGCGCAAATTCTACTTTGGGTATGTGCCATCGTGGGCTGTAATTCCAATTGAAAACCGAAAAAGAAAAGAACAAAACTTAACCGCGTTGTTCTCAGTTCTAGAAGGGAAAAAATGACTTTTCTCATGATCCTTCTAAATTCTAATATAACCGCCGTTTAGTCTGACGCAAGTAATCTAGCTGGACTAGATGAGGGAAGTTCCTCCGTGGCTTTTATGATTTCTGCATATCATAAGAAGCGTGGACGCACGATCCAATAAAATTCATCCACTTAGGCTGATTTATCGTCACCTCAACCAATCACACTGATGCCTTCAAATGCAATGCATTAACACATCTACATAGCGCGTAAAGCACAGAGGGCGATATAGTAGTGCCGCCGTGTATTTACAAAGTGAAAATAAACGTTACCGGTAGTAGTAAATCTTGACGGTAAATTTTGTAGTGGCTACAACTTGTACGTTACAATGGAAAGCAAGTAATATCATTGACGGCAAGCACAAGGATCTCATGAATGAAAACCGTTCAAAAAAAATGATGAAATATCTCATTTAGAATATCTTAAGATTTTGATTTTTAAGATATATTGTATTTGTTAAATTACAGATATGTAACTTTTAGTTGCATGCATGTTTAACCTATGATTGTGTGGCAGTGATGTAAATCAAATTGTACTTAACGGGTTTTCAATAATCAGTTAAAAAAACTTACTTTTTATCCAAAAAATAAATTCTACTTACACTTAACTCAAGTATAAACTTATTGTAAAGATTTAATATACAGATTGAAGAAAAGAACAGGGTAGTGTTTAGTGGGTTTGTTTGGATTGTAAATTAGGGAAAATAGCCAATTTCATCCCTAAACTTTTCACTAGCGCTGATTTAGTCCCTAATTTTTATTCCTAACCAATTTGATATGTGAACTTATTTTGCAATTCCAATTAAAGACTTCAGTGGTGGCTTCACCACCTAAAACTAATCTAGCTCTTAATTGACCAACTAAACAATGGTATTTTGGGAACATCACTCATGGGGTTATAATAAATCAAGTAAATTGTGTAAAAAAATCACAATATTAAACTTTAAAAAGTTTTACCTGGTGATTTTTTACACGATTTAAAAGTTTTATTTGGTGATTTTTTATACGATTTACTTGTTTTATTACAGTCTCATGATAATATCCCTATTTAATTAGTCAATTAGGAGCCATATTCGTTTTAGGTAGTGGTGCCACCGCAAGGTCCTTAATTGGAACTGCGAAATAAGTTCAAGTATCAAATTAGTCAGAAATAAAAGTTATGGACTAAATCGGCACTAACAAAAATTTTAGGGACAAAATTGGCCATTTTTCCTTGTAAACTATTAGAGATAATTTTACTGTAGCACTTTTTTGTGATGTGATGTATGTGAGATAAAAAGATAATTTGGAAGATAAAAATGTGTGTTGAAAATTGTAATGATGATATAAGCAAATATATTTTGGCAAATAAACCGCAATCCAAACAAAAAGGTAAAGAAAAGAATGATTATCCAATATAAGTTTGATAGCCACTATTTTGGTTGATTCTTTTTGGCTAAGTTTCCACGTTCCAAACGAAAATATTCAAGTTAATCTTCATTAGTTAATCTTTAGCATAGGAAGGATGGATATTATTCCTATCCAAAGCAACCAGAAAAGCTTTTCTTGATCGGAATCGATATTTTGATCTTTTATTCCTGAAATTGTAAAAAATATAGTTTGTTTGGACAAAGAAAATTTGCAAGATTTATTTCAGATTTTGTTTTGCTTGCATCATACACACAATTCTCAATCACCTTTTTATCTCACATACATCACATCACAAAAAGTACTACAGTAACTGGATCAAATAAATCATCCAAATAAATTCTTATCCAAACAAACTCAATTGAATTCCTGAATTTTTCATATTAACAACTATCCTCATTTCTTCCTCATTAAGATTGGGCTAAAGTTTTCAATTTAAAATTTCTACTGAATTTGTCACACTAAAGTTTTACTGAATAATAATATTTGCAAGTCTTTGTTGCCATTAAACGTTTCATAGTAATCAAGTGGAATTATTAAAAAAAAAAAAGGCTTCTCTTAAATATCCTTCCTAGATTATAACTAAAATTCTTTTTTTTTTTGCCCTTTTTCGTTTTCTTGCTTCAGTTAGGGCAAAAGAAAGTTTCAACAAAAGTGAATCCACGGCTGAAAGCTTGTCTTGTTTTGGGGCTCATAGGAATATTTTTCTCTTGGGGTAAAAAAAAAAAAAAGAATACATATCTTTCTCTTGGGAATGAGTTACAAGAGGAGACTCAAAGGAATCATATGACCATATTGGATGGTTTCCATGTCTTCGATCACCTTTTACCATCTTTTAACTGACTTGAGGTGTACTCCATGCATCATTCCTCTTTAGAATACTCTCCCTTCGATATACAAAGTGAGGCATGTATAAACATTATTGATATGATGAGACATTCATTGAATAGTAAGTTGAGCTTCATGCATTCTTCCCCTTTCAACTTACTTGGTTTGCACTCTTTGAATCACTTCCTTCTAAAAGACTTCTCCTCCCTTTCTGAAAGTATTTGGTCCTAAAACCATACCTTTTTGATAGTGCATTGCACTGCCGTTGAACTTCAGTAAATATATATATATGTATATTGCCATTATGAATTTATATACTTGCTAGTTCTTTAATCGTACGTAAATGATATGGTCAAAAGCTGGCTACCTTGTTGTCTTGAGACTAACTAAACAGTAGCAATCATGTATCGGTTAAAAATGTTTTACCGGGATTTACTTGAGAAGTGAAATGTGCAGATACTTATCAAGATAGGTTTTATATTTAGTTGAGCAAAAGAAATTTCTGGTACAAACCATGATTTTGCATTTGGTTACTTTCCTTCAAAGATAAGATATGAAGTTGTTATGGGATATATGTTCAGCAAAACCTTATGATAATTACTTGATTATCATGTCATGCTCAAGAATGTCCATCTTATGCTCATCACCGGCTTTGCTGAAGGTCCTAGACTTCTACTTTCAAATGCCCTCAAATCTGCATCAAATCATCAACACCCCAACAAAAAACAAGAAAAAAGAAAATCCCTCATATATATTTTTTTTTTTAAAAAAAAGAGAAAAGAATAACGTTATAAAAGTGACTGAGTAGAAAATCGAAAGCAACTAATCTGCGAAGCAATATTCTAATTTGCATATTTGTCGGTAAACGCTATCTTTTGTTTTGCAAATTTCTGCTGTTCGCTTTTCGGTGCAGAGAAATGTCTCTTTCAATTTTAAAACTTGTGTAATGAGGAAAGGGAAATGAACTCAATCAAGGGGACTGAGATTCATGACCTTTATTCTGCACCGGGAAATTGACTGCCAGAAAAACCCGGGGAAAACTTCGAATGTTTAGAGACTCTCTTTAAACCCAACCCAAAAAAAAATAAAAAGAAGCTTTTTTAAGCAACTACACCTATATAGACAAGAACAATCTATTTGTCTAAGACATGGATTCCATTTAGATTAGCTATTTTTTACAGTATTTCTGAAATATTTTACTACAACAACAGTGCATTTGAAAAACTTTTACTGCTACATACGTTCTAGTCCCAAACACTTATTTGACTAATGGCATAACACAAGATGTGTCTTTGACTCCTTAATCATGCTCGACCAACTTAAGCATCTACAAATAGTTTTATGAAGTTAGTACAGTCGCTAATTCAAACACATTAGATCATGTTACATAAGCACCTGGTAAATGTTGTTGGTCAGCCGTTGTCTTCGAACTCCATGAGCTCCCACACTGCTGACCTTTGGCTAACAACATGTTTGGTATCGGAGTAGGGTTTGACTGGACGGTAAGAGGAGAGAAATTGTCAGTAAAAGATTCTGAATTCAAAATTTTTAAATTATTTTTAAAGTCCAGTACAAAATTTTTCAAATTCAAACAAAAATAAATTTTATTTATTTTTTTCTGGGGAACGGTTGTCAACAATCAAGCGTTAGAGTAATATATTCCCTTTCCAATTTTTTTTAAATGTTTGTTGTCACGTATCTATGAGTTTGATCCAGTAATTGACTTCTTAACCTTCATTAAACCTTCGCGATGGCGAATTTATCCTTCCACGTCAGTGCATAATCACGAAGGCTCGAAGGTATTATGGGAATTCTGTAATTTGGGTCGTGGCACCGCCCGGAGCGGCGAGAGCGGAGACTCATGTGCCGCCTGCGTGAGGGGATGTAAATTAATAGCCCATGTTGTGGGACCGAGGAGCACGTTACGGCGTCGGTAGACTGTAGACGACTAAGTCCCACACGTTCTTCCGACGTGGCTCATCGGACGGGTTGGCGATCTTGTGTGGAGCCCACACGGTAGGGAATCAGCCCGGTATAGCCAGCTTGGAGTTGCTGGTGCGTGACTGAGTGAGTGTGTTCCAGTGCAGCCGCAGCAGGACAGCAGTCACGTGACTTTGCCTGGGGATTCGAGCAAGATATTTTAACATTCCTTTGTCTTCTTGAAAGCGTACACGTACGACACGTAGCATTTCAAGAGAACTAAACCAGAAAATATTCATGCAAATCAATTCTAAAGAGAGAAGGAGACACATTTACCATTTCGGCCATGGTCAACCGAATTAGGGGCAGCACTCGTTCTGCAAAGTTGAAAAAATATTACAATATTTTTTTTATGTGATATATGTAAAATAAAAAAATAATTAAAAATTAAAAATTGTATTAGTAATGTAATTAATAAAATTACAAACAAATCACCGTCCAAACAATTAAGAGAAGCCTTTTAGAGTTTTTTACGTGCACTAGGTTTCAAATCCCACTTAATGCATTATGAGGAAGCATGCATAGTGTTTCCTTTGTGTTTCCTTTAATTAAAAAAATCTAGAAAGTGCAATATTACATTTGTTCGGTGTAGCAAGCCATGCATAGTACGCGAGTAGTATAAATTGTTTGCTGCCTAATGTAGCAAATTATGCATAGTATAAGAATAGTGTATATTGTTGCTATTAGATTTAAAAAGATAAGGCTAGTATCAAACACTTCACCTTATAAACCACTAAGTTTTAATTCAATGACCATAAAAAAAGATTAAATCCCTTTAGGATATAGATCAAAGGTTTGAACCCTATTTGCAATGAAAAAAATTCAAAAGAAGTGTCAGAATACTCCTTTAGATTTATGTATCTGATAATTCATTATAATCCATTATACAGTTTTTTTAAGTTTTTTTTTTTATGAAATGCGATAAATTAGATTATAGAAATATTATTGATACAACAGAAAAAACAAAAACACTTGCCTTGTATTGCGGATAGCAAACGATGCATTGGCTTGGAATGGTCGTACCCAAGCGGCACAACTATTTTTAGCTGTACATTGCAGGCAATTCCACCACTCGGTGAGATGCTTGATGGCGAGTAATATGGTAGAGGAAAATGACTGCATAGGTTTTCCAGTGATGATTAAGAAACTGGAGTAGCATCATGATTTGTTTGTGGGGTCCAAGAGGGATATCGAATGAGGGGCACCCATGAACAGCCGTACATCAGACAATATCGTGATTGTATTTGTGATGTGATCCAAAGGCCGCATTGCGGGCCAGGATAAAGCATAGGGACTGTATGGTAACGAAGTCTAAAGTCCAGAACAAGAGACGGCCGAAACCCCAGAGAATTATTGCTTGATTTACTGCAGTGTTAACGACTGATGATTCTTAATAATGTTTTTCTATTCATTTTTAATTCCGTGATTTTAGTCTAAAATAAAATAGACATCGCTGCTCCAAATCCACATTTGCACATGCTCCATTCCTTCTAAAAATCAAGACTGCAGCAAGCTTGCACATGTTGTCTAGCCTTGGCCATTTTTCTCAATTAATCTCCATTGTCATCTTCCGTGAAGAGAGGGAGGAAATTTCAGGGGGCGTTTGGTTCGCAGCTTGGAATCGAATTCGGATTTGGAATCGGATATCTTGGGTTTGGAATGAGACCTTTCATTCCAATACATCTGTTTGGTTCAAGTATCTGAAATGGGTATCATTACTATACTTGATGTTTGGTTCGTTGGTTCTTTCGGAATGGAATCTAATAAATTTTCAATTTTAACCTTACCTGTAAAATTGACAATAAACCTTGTCTTAGAGTTTCAAAAGAAAAATTACATAAATCTTATTAATAATCTTGTCATATGTTGGGGAGAGTTATGCAGGTTTTTGTATTTTTAAGGGTAAACAACAAAAAATCCCCCTGTGGTTAAGCAATCATACATAAAAACCCCCTGTGGTTTCATATCATACCAGTCGATACCCCGTGGTTTGAATTAACCTGAAAAGTGGACGAAAATCGTCAAAACAGACGGAGCTGAGTGAATAGACGAAAATAAGGGGGAAACCCGCAAGCGGGTTTCAGGCAGGCTATTTAACAAATTACTTAAAAAAAAAAAAAAAATTTACATGCAAGCTGCGTTGAGTTGCACATGCCCATCGGAGGGCCCTAGGATGCCCAGCAAACCTCCCCTCTCATCCTCACCCTTCAGGTGAGGGTTTGAGAGTATGTGTTTGATATAAATAGAACAGAAACGCAGCTTTTAGTCATTTTACATAAGGGGGAAACCCGCAAGCGGGTTTCAGGCTATTTAACAAATTTATAATATTCCACGGTCTGCACTTCTAATCTTGCACCAATATGAAGTAGGTGGGTTTCAAGTGATAACTCAACTCACAAAATCAATGGTTTGAGTAACGCCTAAATTCCAATTCGATTTGCGAGTGGGGAACCTTTGGTGATATGATGCAGATCCGTACTTCATCCTATTGATACAAATCTGATGCTTATTGGTTTTGGATTCTTTTGCATTTTTTGGGTTGCATTTGAGATCAGCATTCAAGAAGATGATGGAATAAACTATGATTTTCATTTTGACCCCACAAAGTCAATAGCGGAAGACAAAACAAAAAAGAGCCAGAACCCACAAAAAAGAAGCACTAAAGCTCAAGAATCATGAAGATCTGCTAACTGCTAATATCAGAAGAGAAAACAAAATAAGAAAAGTGTGCAGATTTGCCGGACCGTACAGAAAGCATAGTACGTACTGCTCCCAAGAGCAAAAAATCTAAAGAAACTAGAGATACAAACCTTTTAAGGAGCAATCTACAAGGGAAATGGAAGATTGAGAATCAGCAGAAGAAGATCCACTATTGCACAAATTATTCTTGTTTATGGACTTGGAGAATAGAGAACTTAGAACAAGAAAACAAACAGAAGAAAACTTGCGTACCTCTCTAGTAGCACAGATGTGGTTTTCATTCGTTTTTTTTCTTCTTCCCACGGCAAAAGCTCCAGCTTGTCGTGTTTTTAAGGGGTAATTAGGGCAGAGAATTGGGGGGAGAAAGGCGACGGAAATAATGAAAAAGAGAGGAAGAAGAGGGACCGGGAATAAGATTTGGGTTTTGGACAAAACCCACGAACTTAGTCAGGAATGGAGAAATGACATATTTTTAGATATCATTCCAATATTTCAATTCCAATACCAGTAAACCAAACATGAGTTATGGGGTTTATTCCATAACCCCATTCCGATACCCTCTTACCAAACGCCCCCTAAGAAATTCTATGCAATAATCATGTGCACATGTTGTCAAAGGAGTTGAGTTTTTTCCTTTTCTTTTTTCCCAGAATTATCTTAGAAACACGTCCCATTTGGATTGCCATTTTTAGGAGTTTCTATAAAAAAAATTTTTAAAAAATGTACAATAGCAATTTAATGTATGTGAAATAAAAAATAATTGAAAAATGTGTTCACAGAAAACGTAAAAATTTTCTGGTTTGGTTAACGAGCTAATCTCACAATAGTTAGGTTAATCGCAGTCTATTGTGCTAAATGCACATTGTAAAGCACTGAGCAAGTGCTCGCTTTTATATATTTTTGTTTCAATCAATACAATCCTATCGTTTCGACAAAAAAAAAAAAAAAATAGCGGTAAAGAAGGAAAAAAAGAGCATCAAAAACACAAGTTGGATATTAGGCTATCTATCACCTTTGAATCTCATCAAGTACGTTATTTATCCATTTATTTCTGATTTGTACATGACAGTCTAAAGCATGCAATAAAATTACGTAGCTCCATGCTTACACCATATGATGAAAAATATCGAACTATCGGCCTCAAAATCTGTGAGAGGAATGAAACTAGCTTCCATCAAGAATTCGCAAACTTAAATATGAGGAAAGATGCTTCTCATTTTCCATAACTTTATTGGCAATCAAACGGGGCCTGAAAAAGAGGGTGACTACACTGATTGATTGGTGAATGTTTCATTAGCTCGAGTGTGGACCTAATATTTGGTGGTTGATACCGGTATATTAGTTTTGTAATTGACAACAATTCTCCCATTTTCTTCTGGTGCCCTTGGAATACTAGCAAGTAATGTCGGAGTGGGTGGGAAGTGAGTCCTCATTCCTCATGCCATGGGTCATAGGTTGAACGGTCAAGATCATGCAGGTATGCCAAATCCCTCATCTTCGTTGTACCTCACGTATACGCTATCCACGAACCGTAAATTCTAGTGCCAGCGTTCCGTTCGAAGCGAGTTCGAGCCGAGTTCAACCTTGCTTGGCAAGATCAATGAATCAAGTTCGAGCATGATGATATTCGATTCAACTTGTTTACATTCATATTTCTTCCAAGAAAAGTTACGTACTCTGATGAATGTATATGACAGTTGAATTTCTATAAAATGGAAAATCAAAATATTGATGAACAAAAGTATTTGTAACAGGTTATTGATTTTATAGATAGATATTGAGCTTGAAACGCCGTAATGAAAGGACAAAAAAAATCAAACAAAAACGTTCAACAATTGCGAACTGATAATGTCGTTAATGGTTTTACAATTTGCGAATACACGTTGCAAAAAGTACGAGACTTTGATTAGTCCACTTTCAACAAAGTGCTACTACAGTTTCATGTCGAAAAGGAAATATGTTCCTCCAAAGTATTTTTTTTTTGTTTTTTGTTTTTTGTTTCTTCTGCCAATTTCCAATGCAGCAGTTTCATCCTTGCAATGGTTATCTATCGTATAATATGGCCGACACCGACAATATTTGTCCTCCCTCGATAACGCTCGAACAGCAACTTCCTCATAACGCATGAAATCATCGAAAATCCATGCAAGTGATGGTTCTGCTGAATAAAGCCAATGGCAACTCTATTGTCATCATTCTTCCATTGCCTCTCATTTCCTTGGGCCGAGATGATTGTGAGAATTAACTATAAATGAATATCATCTGTTTCGAAATACAATAATATAATAATAATCTGATCTTTATAGCAAACAAAATAAATTTTAATGAATTCGGGTCATTATTATAAGTTATTGTATTTTTGTGTTACACAAATTGTTCGTGCTTGTGTTAACAAGAAATGTTCCAATAAGGGTTTTATGTTTGTAAATTGTACGTGCAACATATGCAATAACAAAATCAAATAAATATCCAAAAGAAGTAAAACATTTAGGCGTATAAATGAAGCATGTCTAAAAGAATCAGAAGCATATATGTGACCTGTTGCCATAAATTATCTAAATTGCTCATGACTTTTGCCCAAGAAATTGAATCCTTTTACGTGTAAATTCCATATGTTTTCCCTGAAATTTGCCACGTTTACAAGAACCCTTTTGTAACCTCTTTTGGAATTATGCTAGCCTCATTTCAATATCCTTGGGTTTCCCAAATTACTTTTGAAAATGCTAGCAAGGGTGGGAGAGAACACTACTGCCGTCTCTAATCCAAAAACACCACCTAGAACAAAAACTAGAGCAATTGTCAAGAAAACAAAAGTAGAAGCTTAGATTTCATTTTCAAATTATAAGATGCGTTAATAAAAGTTCAGAAAGCCGAAAGAGTGATCATAAAATGAAACACAAGTGGACAATCTTTTCGGGTACGATAAATAGCATTTAATTTTCGTTTTCTCGAAGTTGTACATGTACGTAAAGATTTATTACTCCCAAAACAAGTTCTTTTTTTTTCCAGAAACTGAAATAAACTCACACACACTTAATTAGACTAAGCACCAGAGTTAACAGTTAAATCGGCCCAAAACAAGTTCTTGATAAATGACAAAATGTGATATTACTACAATATCAATTTGAATTAAAAAAGAGAAGAAAAGCAAAGAAAGAGGAAGAAAGCACATGAGGCTTAGACCACTTGAGATACTTTGTATCATTTTTCGGTGCCAAATTTAGTGTCAGTATCACTTCTCAAAGCAGTTTTTGACAACAAACTTTGCTGCCACATATATTTTAAGTGGCTAAAAATGCTGCTAATTTACCGGGAATAAATCTGGCGTGTCGGTGCCGACACTAATTCTCGCCGACAACATGACCGGATGTACCAGGTGACAAAGCCTGTCATTTTAGTGTTTACCGGCAAGCGAAGGTACCGGTTCGGTGCCCCATGCCCAAAACTGGAAAACCCACAAGCCCCGCGTCCCGTGTCGGTGGCGGAAAATTTTGACTCCCGTGACTCCTCTATTCTCAACGGTTTTCCGTTGCGTCCGCATCACCTCAAAATTTTCAACTCCTGATTTTACATTCTCGCAATTCATTGCTCATTTAAACTTCCATCTATTTTTTAAAAAAGTCTTTTACTTATAATCTCAAATTTCATCTATATTTACAACAAAAACAGCATTAAAGAAGGGATTAGGTTGTAATATTATTATAGTTGCATGGTGCAAAAAATCTTAGATTACAGTCTCTTGCATGCTTAATGATTTTTTTTTTGAGATGCAATTATGTCTTTGAACTTGGAAATAATTTCTAAATTTAATTATTTGACTTTCGTGCCTAAAACCAAACTTTCTTGCTAAATTGTCTTTTCTTTCTGTGCATATGATAATTTAGTAAATAACAAAAAATTTTGTCAATATTTACGACATCACGAACTGCAACTTTTTTGAAAGATAAAGTAATAAGTATAATCGTTTGACAAATAAAATCGATTGTGAAAAATGTTCCAACATCCATTGGTATGTTATTAATTGGATTCTCCGAAAAAAAAAAATCTTCATTTTTGGAATCTGGAAAAAAGCCAATTAGAGTGGTTGCACCATAAATTAGTGTTTTGAGTGTCCATATATTTTAAGAATGTATCAATTCTAAACACCACAATGTGGCTATCAAGAACCATAAAAAAAAAAAAAACAAGGGATTTGGTTTTAAGTCAACCCTTTAGTATCAATTTTTTAATGATTTTAATTATAAATACCTAAACCCTAACCACCTATTTAGATATAGTACAAGGAATTTCCCTACACATATAAACAATTAATTGCGTGTATGTTTGGTTATGTGTACATGAAAAGAATAAAATACATATTTTTTGTATTATTTTACTTGCATTAGTTCTCAATCTTATGACATATTGTCCGCCCCGCGTGAATGGTCCAGCGGCAGCGCCTCTCACCAGTGATTCTTGAGGTCACAAGTTCGAGTCTCCGCTACGCTGGATTCCTCCACGCACTTAACGTGTTCGGGCCGGGTTGGGGCATCGGGTCCGGGTCGCAGGGGATTAGTCGGGCCCCGTAAGGATTGATCCGAACACCCCTGTGTCGACCAAAAAAAGACATGCTGTCCTCTAACATGTGAGCTGGTATGCAAAATAGGTAAAATTCAGACCATGTGATGTTGCCACGTTGTTTTAATTTGTTCTATTTTAGTATTGTAATTACAGTTTTTGTCATTATAAGCTGATGGTGACGTGGAAACTAAAATATACTATGCATTACCGACCACAGCGGTAGCCGTTTAAGTGAAAGCGATGCTTTCATGTGAGATTATATATTTATATGCAAACTAAATCAAATTCGTTTCAAAATGTTAATGGCACTAAAGTTACTCTGATTTACTGGATCAGGTCAGCAGCTGTTTGGTTAATACGTTAAGAGTTTCCAGTTTGATGTGTAAACGACATCTCAATACTTAAAAAAAATAAATAAATCACTGTAGTTTGGAAAAAATAGGCCAAAAAAAGTCTTTGATGAACTATTAATGCTTACATTAGCAGAATAGGAAAGATTGATTCTTTAACCAATTTAGTGAATGAATTTGGCTTAACGAATGTTCAGTCGACACTGGTTAAGAGGGCCCTTAATTTTAGTTAGTTATTAATTTAGGAAATTTTCAAAATACAAGAGGTATAATAAATGTGAGCGTGTGTCTCCGTAAAGATGAATATGATGTGAATTAAGCGTGTTAATGAGTGTCGACTAATCCTTAATAATCAGTGAAATGGTACAGATATATTTTCTAATCCACCTTTTTATATATCAATCACTTTGTTTATCTTACATACATCACATCATAAAAAGTGTTACAATAATTATTTTAAATAATTTTTTTTGTGTTTTTACCTCGCAAACAAGTGTACTTAAACAACTCACAAAAAGAAAAAAAAATCCAAGCCAATAATTGCACGGCACTGCGACAATTGGTTTTAGGAAAAAAAAAAAAAAAAGAAGAAACAAGAGGCTTTCATGTCATGCACGTGACACGTCGGCGCCGCGTCAATCAGCTGACATAAACACGAGACCGAACGCCAGTATTTATTTGGTTCCATTTCTCAAAATCCTGAAAAGACAATTTTGGGGCAACGGTGCGGTAACTAGACAATAGACATTGATGAAATCACGGGATTGTTGAGGGGGGGTTTTTTAGGGAAGTCGGCAGAAACAAATGGGTGATGTTATTGGTTTCCCCATGCAACGGCATGTATCGATTCAAGTGACTGAAAATACTCAGAATTGCTCTCCCACTCCTCTTTAATTTTAGTGCTCCACCCCTCCTAAGATCAATGAACTT
The DNA here is from genome assembly GCF_036785885.1 of Coffea arabica. Classification (NCBI taxonomy): domain Eukaryota; kingdom Viridiplantae; phylum Streptophyta; class Magnoliopsida; order Gentianales; family Rubiaceae; genus Coffea; species Coffea arabica. Next base: position 9,619,101 of record NC_092313.1, on the reverse strand, counting down.
GACTGATGAATTTATTTTTTTTTGCTTTAAGTTAAAGCATATTTAACTATTTAAATATGAAGCTTTTTTCTTTTTTATTGTTAGTTGCTTGAATTTGCTCGAGTCCTTTAAAACTGCTTCATTTTTCAATGAAAATTGGTTCCACTTAGGTACTTTTTTACCATAAAAAAATAGCTATGCTTTTGTTTAATCTACAAGCGATAATGATACAAGAAAATTTTGATACAAGAAAAATTTGATAGTCGAATCAAGAACCTTATCTAATATTACACTAGCTCAGCTAAATTCGATCTTGCGGACAACTCTGCCATAGTCCAAACGGAAGATGATCCAATCAACACTTCTGGCAGTTACATACATCTAACAACTGAACAAGGCTGATGGGCCTTGCACTCTATGAAGCCCCACTACTCATAATCGCATGGCTTGTACGATGAAACCGCTGGAGCCCACGGAGAAGTGCATTGCATCTCATGGAGCCCAGATAAAAATAACAGAAATGTTTGTTAAAATGAATATGTCAAATGATTACAGGTGATTTCACCAGTAAGTTGGTGGTACGCTTTCAAGTTCCTAACCAGATTGATACTTTCTGGTAGGCAGTAAAAGAGAAACAAACCACATTTCATTCTCTGATTTAGAGCAAGTCCTCAAGAAATGGTAAGGGAAGATAGATTAGATTGGAAATCCCTTTCCGTTGTGGTACATTTCAACCATAAAAGTCAACTCTATGGATTTGAAGTTTAATCTTGAATTGCAAAGAATAATGGCATTGAATAATAAGAATTATTCAAGAATGTAAACCTTTACAAATGAATGCATCCCCCAACAAGCTGATAAAGAAGAGAATATGTACTAGAGATGTTCAGCTTTTGCTGGAGTAAGAAGATAAATGCACCTAACACATCATGGTTCAAACTTCTTGCTTTTTTTTTTTTTTTTCTTTCCCCTATGCACTAGATCAAAAAATCCTGTATGCGGTCAGTTACTTTGAAAATGAAGTTCTCTAGCCTGTAATGGAGTCAGTTGAAACGGATTTGGACGCATCTAGATGATTAAGCCGACATGTTCCAAGGAGGAATTCAGGAAGCTCTTCCTCTGTGTCAGCCTGCAAATTAAGTTTAACTTCAGTTAGTGATTTGAAACAATTTTCCTCCCTCTCACATTCTTATTCTTTTCATCTGTCCAGTTGAGGCTTGATATGTTGGCACTTTTGGTGCAAAATCAGCAAACCCTGTTCTATGGTAAAGCGGACTTATTGGTAAGTACAGTTGATGCAAACCATTATGCAGAGAAAACCCTTGTTACCTGTATCAAGAATGCCATTTCTATTACAAGATTGTTCAAATATCCCAGAACAAGGCTGACCACACCCCTCGCCACAGTTGATGAACCAACGTCGATGCCAAGCTGAAACAATTTATAATTTATTTGTTTCAGTTAAAATCAAATAGTCAAACAATCATACATCTCATTCACGGTGTTCAGCAATCATTAAAACGTAGTTCTGTATATCTCACCTCCAAGTAGTTCTTTCCACGGAAGTAATGCACTTCAAGTGCTTGACCGACCAAACAAGCTTTCTTACCAACACTCTGCTTCACTATCCACGATCCCTGACCCGATCATCAGCAGCGAGTAAGTTACAGTAATATCGAAAAAAGTTGGAGATAGTGGCAGTGAAATTTTGGTATCGTGCCTACTAAATGAAATTAATATTCGCGAAGGTGATGAAGACCGTATTCATGCATTTTGTTTATACTACAACATTTCTTGCTTCCCTCGCCAACATACCTTAGATATGTATGGTATGAGCTTAAACCTCGAATTCCTGAAAGCATCATCTCCATTAACGAAGCGTTCCAGTAAAGGTGCTTCTTCCAAGGGACTTGTAAGCATATAATACAGTGCCAGACTATATTGAGTCGTGCCGGGAACCTGATATATGGGGTACAATGTCATTATCGTAGTAAATTTAAAAAATCATCTAAAAAAGAACAGTTAGAGGGGATAAAGGAAATTCCTATTACCTGAATGTTAATGATGAAAAAGAACTCTGGTCCGCCTTGAGCTGCATATTTCTGCAAGGTTCAAACAGGGAATGAATAAGATAGCAATTTTACATCCATGAATCTTCCTGTGATTTTTGTGTTCTGGCCTCTTTAAATGCTGCAAAGCATAAAAAAGTAGATTTCAAAACCCATAAAGAAACCTGAACAATGCCTCCTGGGCGACCACCAAGATCATCTTCACGCTTGTCAGATCTTATCCAATCTGCAGCCACCATTTGCATCAAAGTGCTTTTTGCCTTAATCTGGTAAAAAATCACAAGTAACATGGAAAATGGCTTCACGGTATACTTACTTTGTGTGCACAAGAAACAGCAGAAACAGAAGCAGCAACAAATGGCAATGATGATTCACAAATGAAGACAAGAAGCAAGTGATACCATTTAAGTCTATAAACCACACATGCATCCAAATCTGATGTTATTCTAAAAGGTGGCAACATGCTAACGCGTGCCTTTTTTTCACTTCTTCAACATTTATAACTAAAATCAATGAAGCAGCTCTTGTAGACTGCTACAAATTTAATGAGATCTCTAAGGATTGCTTATTCATTGAACAAAGATGCCAGTCGAAAATTACAGATATATATCTTGTGGGTCTGCATTCATACTTGTGAAGCGCCCCCCTTTACCAGTTGACAATATCACATATAAACATGGTTGGTTGGAGTTCTGCAACAATTAAAGATACTGATCCGTCAAGGACTAGATTTTGTAGTTCAAATATTTTAATTACAATTCCAGCTTGCTTAGGTATCACTGGATAAGCCAATCATAAAATTACTCCCAATAAATGAGTTATCCAAAGACATTCCATTTCATCATGTTTAATCCAAGGGATGTAATAATTCATGACTTACCTATTAAAGTTCAATCCCCCATCTATAGAAATTAGGCAGTCCAAAGAAACTTTCAAAGCTATTGAAAGGTCACACTGATGGTGCTCTAAAATTCAAAGTACAAGTTCTAAGGTAATCCCTCCATAGCAGTATGCAATGTCACAACATTTTTGACAAAACTTTGAAGGGAGTGAGAGATGACCTTTTGATGGTCTTCCAAATAAGTACTTCCACGAATTAAAAATGATGAAGGATCACCAGCTGCCCAACTGCATGGCATGCTACCATTTGAGTCTTTTGCAAGAGTAGCTCCGTAGCGGCATGAGATATTGTCTTCCCAAATCGTTTCATGTAAGTCCATGTAACCCTTTTTCTGGACTGCAATAAAATGTTCAAGCATTTGCTATATTAGAATTCACATTACTAACTGTATCCAGCCATTATGCAAAAGAAAAACTGCATAACCACCTTAGGACTAACCTGCTAAATCATGGAATATTTTAACAAAATTGGCAGCTGATGATAATTTTGGCGGGTATGTCTCCTGCTGATTTCAAATAACTATATCAGCAGACAAAGTTCATTTGTAAATTTAGGGAAAGATATTATGGCTTAGGTTAATCAGAGTATATTCAGTTAGGAAAGCACACGTAACTAATGTTTCATAATCAGCAGTCAAATACCCAAGTGCAATAGGTGGGAAAAAATTAAGAAAATATCAATTCAGAAATGAGATCTGAAACGTCTATAGAATTATGTTCAAGGAGGAAAGGAAAATAAAGAAGCATCATATGTCACATCTGATAGCCACATGGATATAGAAATATTTCTCTCCACTGGTTTACCACCAGCAGGCAGAAAGACATATCAGTGCATGAAGACTTTATAGAGAAGGATGGATTGCATAAGAAGCAATGCATATTTCATCTTTCAACAAAAAGATAACAACCAAAATTTTAAATATGCGGGCAGGGTCGGCATAAGAGAATCAATAACCAAGAAATTGCATTAAATAAAAAGTTAAATTAGTTGACATGCCTCCTAATGTAGACCCAAATATGACATTAGGTAAAGGAACAGAGGAATTGCGTTCCTCAATTGAAACATGAAGCATTTTTACATCATTCTATTCTAGTTGGGTTGACCATTCAACTTATAAAAAAAAAAGAAAAAGGAACACTTAACCTGGGTAATCAATAAACAAGAAAAAGGAGGCAATGGATAAGCAGGCTGCGAGGGATCACAAACTGTCACCGAAAATTATTTTTCCCCAAAGTTACCTGCCCCATGATCAACTAAACTCGATACAAACATAAAGTGTGGTTTCTGCTAAAAAATTGGACAATCAGCTAACAAAGGATTAAATGATCACTTATTGAGATCCAATTAGCAGAAACATCCTGGAATTGAAATCTGAACAGGCAAAAATCTAGTAATCAATCTCACTTATCCCACCTATATTCATTTATGCAAAGATAAAAAAGATTAGTTATATGCTTTTTAGCTACCATAATCATTGAAAAAGCAGATAACTGATGGGAGAACCTCACAATATGACAATTTCCCATAATGGAAAACTGCATCTTGCAACTCTTAAACTTTGGAACGAAAAAGAAAGAAAGAGAATTCTAAAGGCAATTCCTAGTCATCCCAAATATACAGATGGAAAAAGAAAAAGATAAAATATAAAAGAAGATATTTATGACACATGCAATCAAACAAAATTACAAGATAGAGTCCTGTAAGGTAAATCAATTCTAGATTGTTTCATATTCATGGAAAATTAGATTGAAATGTTCACTGTCAGCAACTGAAATAATACGAAACAAAGAAGATTTTCTGGACTTAGAACAACAGTCTCATTAGAAAAAATAACTAAGGTTTAGCCAGAAAGTACCAGGTAACGCAAATCTGGACTTGTGTTCATGCCCCAACCATGTTCCAGATCATCATCTGATGGTTCAGGAACGTCAAAAAACTCGTCAGCTGCATCATTTAATTCCACAAGACTTGAAGATCCTGAACGTGGATTCTCTACCTCATTCTCTATTTTGTCCTCCTGAATCATTTTTAAATCAACTTCCTTCTTTATCTCCTCAAATTCATTCTGAGGCAAGCCAATGTCTCTTGTTGACTCTCCCAACGAAAACTCATAGGAGAATTTTCCTGCCTTTGCTCTAAATAATTCTCTTAGAGCTGCAGCAATATGAATATAGAAGCCATTATAATCTTTCCATGTGCTTCACTAGTTCTACACAAACAACAACGTGAATCTTCATAATGACAAAAACTTCACCCGCAATTCTCCCCAGCCAGCGGATAGTTATTGATCTTGCAGATGCTTTTCGACGATATAATTTCCAGAACTTCCAATCAACGGCCAGCATGTGTTTTACAACTGATTCCTTCCCTTGATTCAAAGGAGATATGACAAATCCACCACCTGCATGGTTGGAGAAACGAAGTGAGAAAATTAAAATAAATATAAGCAAGCTAGCCCAATTTACAGCGACTTTCCGAAACACTATAATTTTGCTGGAAACTTTTTAACAGTAGTATAAGCCAGAATCGTATAACAGCTGAAGCATATGCTATATAAAACATAAACATCAACAATACAATGCTGACTCCTTTAAGCAACCATTCTTTGTACTTTTCACTTGATTGAAAAGACTAGTGAGTTTTCAAATTCTAGATTAATTAGCACGATATGGCCTCTACGTTATAAAGTTTGATGATGGCAGCAATTTGTACTCCTGGAACATGGATATTCAAAATTATTAACCACATTAATTACTAAAAAGACCCTCTGAGTTCAAGAACAATGGTCTTCCTTTAGAAAAGAAGAATTTCTACTCCTGAATAATCGTGAATAAGCCAGACCAAGACTATAGGGTCAATAGACAGAAAATTAAAATGGCACCAGTCCATATGTCCAAAAGAACCTTCAAATTCCTAAGAAACTTGTGATAGAAAATTTAAAAAGAAACTTGAATAAGAGCCCACATCTCAAATGGAAATCATTTAACAAACGGCAAATATTTCCATCTTGGAGCATCAGATATTGGATGACATCAGATAGACAGGTCCATAAGTTCACTAGCAACTACGAAGATTCACAATTGAGATTTTATGTTCCAAGTCAAAGCGTACATTACTTTTAAGGCAGGCTCGGACATATCCAGGTTGAGGTGGGCACTTTCTGTGAACGACAGAATGGTAGAGAATTACTGCCAACAGAAAATCAGAAAAAATTAGTCATAATGCTGACAGCAAAATTTACAGATAATTTTATCTTCAGACATGGATACCATAGGTGCCATCATCTTCTCTTCTCCAGTAACGTCGCACCAGCAAATCTCTTCGTTTCATACCCCTGCAAACTACAAGGTGTTAAACAAACAAAAGACATTCTGGAATAATTAACTTTCAAGTTAAAAACTGACCAAGAAAGCCAATGGCTATACAGCTTTATGTGAAGTATATCAGTATGACCATCAAGGTGCTCAACCACGTTGCCTTTGTAAATACAGAAATCCCATCTGCCAAAAACGAAGTTCAGATTCCAAGTCAAAGTGCAAATTCTAATTGATACATGATTCTAAAACTTAAGGAAAGGCGTGATGAAACCAAATCCTCAAATGAATTAGCCTTTCATTACTTCATCTTTTGAACATGGTTTCTTATTTGAAAAGGATATCATTTTTGTTATTAATTCAAATGAATGTATAACCAGCATAATGGGACAAAAGTAGTATGAAATTAGTCAGAAGGACCTTTTGAATATGGCAGTAACCTTCTCAGATTCTACTAAATATTTGTACGCCCTTCCGAGAAACTATCCCAGTTTATGGGTACCAAATACAAAAACCACAAGAAATTGGCACTAATTTATTTTTATTTTTTTGGGGTGCAAATCAAAGACATTTTTGGATGGATATTGTTGACAGCAAGTGTTATGTGATCTGTTTAACTTCAGGCATATGCAAAGCACTTTTCTTATTAACCAACTGGGAAATCACCATGTCCTGATTCAATCAAATTGAAGTATTGCAAGTTCCAAAGTTTATTAATGGTGAAAAAGTTACAGGGATTGGACTGTATGGCAAAAACTTTTATGTTAAAGCAAATCATTAAACAGCATGGACGCTTTCACTCACTTAAGTCACAGATCCAGAAGATACAGGGATTGGACTGCATGGCAAAAACTTTTATGTTAAAGCAAATCGTTAAACAGCATGGACACTTTCACTCACTTAAGTCACAGATCTAGAAGATATTAATCGTCAGTTACATGCAAGCATGTCGAAAAACATTCTACTATTTCCAAGGAATTGCCCAAGTTAATCTGTAATTTCCCCGTATGTGTGACTGTAAAGCTTCAAAATTCTTCTATCACTTGTTATATTCCCAAGAATACAAATACAATCTTCTAACAACAGCTATGGTGAAAGCAAAGCTGAGAACTCAAAAGATAGGCAAACTTAGCATCTGTCTTACTCTGATCTTGATGGACCAACAGACATTATTGTGCGGAAAATGGCTTCTGAAGTACCTTCGACAACTCCAACTGCCATTATTGCTGGGTGATCATCCCAAGCCTGATATCAGAAACATCTCTTACAACAATGAAAAATTGTTCAAACTGAAATATCCAATGATTTCCAGTTAATATGGAAACCAACCTTCCCACCAGGATCTTGATTGTTTGATTCCTTAAATAGCCTTAAACCTAGAAGATGAAAACTGATTAATATCACACGCATCATGCATTGACAGAAAAATAGTTCTGTCCCTTACCATTTTGACAACCAAATATTTTCCATGGTGAAGGTGCAATAACATCCGATGTCATTGCATCCACAGGCATATGAGTCACATAAGTACCATCCATGAAATTTTTACTAGCTGTCCTCTTGGAAACACTCAATCTGCCAAAGAGATCTTGATAAGTAAATGCAAAACAAACAAATATCCAGATTGACTTCCCCCTGGGACTAAACCAATCCATCCCCAAAGAAAAAAGTAAGCAGAAATTTCCAGCTATGGAGTGATTACATTTGCTAGACAATATTAAAAAAGACACCAAATGCTGATAATCTTCATTTACAAGATCATCTTATCACAAAGATTTTGTTATTTAAAAAGAAAAAAAAGAAAGCAGCTTGATCCAGATGGATCTTAACGTTTTTTCAGAAGGGATTATATCATAGGAGGTGATTTTAGAAGCAAATAAATGTAATCAGGTTACCAATAGACATCAATGTAACAAGAAGACTATATTTATCTGCATGCCACTAGACCTCTGATCAGTTACCAGAAATTTTCTCATTGCTTTGTTTATCAAATTTTCATCTTTTAACAGCAATTTTCTGCAAGGAACATCAGACAAATGATATAGGACACCTGAAGGGCTGCCACTTTCTTTTTGAAGAAGCTACTACACCATTGACTGGGTTTAGTGCAACATTTTGCAAAGACCGGATCCAATTAGCAGCTTCTTCTGAACTGCTTGCTCCCAACTGCAGAAAAATTCCGTATCATTACCATCCATACTGTGGAAATAAAATTATAAACTGAAAAATTAGTACACCTTCAGCCGATCATTGTGATTTGACGTATTGTACAAGGTGAAGATGAAGAACACCTGTTTGCAGAGGGAAGAGTCTAGTTAAATAAACAAAATGAAACTAATTTGGCTGCTTAATTGCCTTTCTGTACTCAAATAAAGGATTTTAGGGACTTACTCTTCCGTGATGGCTCTCCCTTCCATTATCTGTGACCCGGATGCAGGAGTCTATAATTGCACGTCGTACTGGCTCCTAAGACAGGAATGCTATGTGCAAGTCAGAAAAAATTAACTATAATGTTTAGGTTTAAATCTACAGTATTTGTTTCTTCCTGAGTTGCCAATGAGATGAAAAAGTAAATTGACATGCATAATCAAGCTGAATGCACATTAAATGTTCAGATGTTTGGGCATCACATGCAATTAGCAGACAGATCTTTAAGCACACTGAATGTTAATCTTCTTTTGTTGAGAGCAGAGGCATTAGTCATATGGCAAAATGTTACCTACCATAAAAAAGAAAAGGAAGAAAAAAAGTTCTACATTCTAGTTACTCTGAGAACCCTTTCTACAGCCTGTGAGGGATTCTAGCTAAGCCTTGTTAGAAAAGAAGCTCTAAGTCCGCCTTCCAGACTCACATGGCCATGCAAGCTTGTTTTCATACATTGTTCAGACTAGACAGTTTTATTTGTGTTTGCTTCCTGTATTGATTGAACTGAAGAAGTCATCATATCAACCCTGGATTGATGATTCGATGTTTACCATAAAATTTTAGCGTATGAAGTTCGAAGTGTATAAATTTCTCATAACTAAGTACGTAAAGTTTCCATTTTCTATCATGCTATTACAACAATCTGGTTCATGAAATAGGAGCATGAGTTTCAGGACTACATCTCAGCATTTGCCATTTTTCTGGTTGGTTTTGTCCAAGTCATCCATGGAGCAGCCCCCAAAAAAAAAAAAAGGCATCAATGGGGCAGCATGAAGTTATATCGACACAATTTTCCTTAGCAATTATAGTAGGCAGATCCAATCTAGAAAAGACCATTTACTCATATCATCTCTCATGTTCACCATAAAAACATCAAAGTGACAAAAAGACCTAAAATTGTGTCCATGTTTGAATAGTTGTCCTACTACAACAATTTGAAGGCTTAGAAAAGAGAACTAATGCTCCCTAAGACTCTGTACCCCTAGCCAGCTACCATCTAGCTCCAATTGAATATTATCTACACTCAGTATCATCTCTACTGTTTCGGACCAATTTCAAAATTGACATACTCTGCCTCTAATTTTTCACATCCTAGTTTGAGTTTCACTTCCATAAGTTCAGGCTTAATATTGCAGGATAAGGTTTAAAGCGTTTTTAAACAATGTTTTCCAGGTCTATCATGTTGTTGCTCCCCGTTACAGATTGTCAAATCTCCAGTATGTCACATTTATTGATTAAGAAAAACAACATGAAGCTCCAAACGCTGTTATCATTTTCCTGCTGAATACAAACTAAAACACTAATCAATCAAGTGTGAAAAGAGCAGGACAATGCCAATCAACTCCATTTGCTGCAGCAATTGATTTATTTTTGAAGGCATACATTTGAATCAGATATCATTGTCTGTTAGCATATGCAATTTGCAGCTGAGTTCACCCACTGTTTTCCATAATTCAAAGAAGAATGAACCAAAAATAGTGATCTTTCTATACTGTAGTTGCATCCAAAAATAGATAACTAGTTACATACATAAATTAACTGATTACTGCAAAGCATCTAATGAAAATTTGAATATCAATAAATAAAAGAAAAGACAAAATAAGCTAAAATGTGGAGCATAACGAGTACCAATAGAAGACTTGAATGAACCAACAAGCTACTCCAAAAATAAGGCATAAGCACCAAATTAGCAAGCAGCAAAAATCACATAAAACCAGTATTGATAAAATGACAAAACTAATTTCCCAACAAATTATTGAATGCAACTCTTCATCAACCCTCCAAAATTCATAATTGATTTTAAAAGTTAAAATACATGTAATATCAAAGGAGTAAAACCATAATTGTGAAGGGCATATTGTGAAAAAACCTTTGGAAACCTCCTTTTATCAACATAAGCTTCAACATTAACATACAACAACAAAACCATAATACAAGAAATTTTGCAAACATGCACACCCCGTTTTACTATATTACAAAAGTGCACCCCCGCAATAGCCTGAATAAATTCATGCATGATCAAATACAATATCGGGGGAAAAAAAAAGCACATGAATATACGTGTAATACATGTAAAAGGTAGGTGTACCTCTCTCTCAGAAGTTGGTACAGATTTGAAGCTCTTGAGGCAGTTGTCTTCAAGAATGAAGTATCTTTTACGTGAATATTGCAGCCCAAACCTATTGAAACGAATGAGGTAAAGCCACCCCTCCATTCTCTCTTCACTTTGTGGGGATTCCATTTCCAGAAAAACCAATAAAGATCAAACTTTTGTTGGATTTTCTTCGCAAGAAGTTTTCTTTTTTTTTTTATGAATTTTTTTAACTATTAAAGAAAATTTCTAGAACCCATTAAGGAGCTTCCCTCTGTTTCCTTCAAATTCCTGAAAATCAACGAATTGAAGTTTTCAGGATTGCATATTTGATCAATCAAGATGGCTGATCATTTGCAAAATGATGAAGGAAAAAGAAAAAGAAGGGTGAGAAATGGGAAGGTGAGAAGAGAAGTGATGATCCTCTGATTCCTAAAGGAATCAGAGAATCGAAATGTTGCAGAATGCCAGAACCTCTTTTGGAATTTCTTGGCAAAACTGCTAATGTATTGTGTCCTTTTGTTGGTTTCTTTCTTCTCTTTTGTCGTCGTTGCTTTTATTTTTTATTCTTTTTTATTTTATTTTTTAATTTTTTTTCGTTTTCTTCTCTTCTCCCACCGTTTGAAAGTAACTGATTGCGTTTTGTTTATGGTGAGCAGGAGACAATGCTGACAAACATGTGATTTTACCATCTTGTCCCTGATAAATGTTGCACCAAATGGGGGAAAAAAAAGAAGAAGAAATGTCACCTCCATTAAAAAAAAAAAAAGGTAATCAAATGAAGGGACCAATTGTACAAAATTAAGTCACATTAGTACTTTTGCACCTGTTAACATTTATTTGTACATTAAGATATGAAATAAGCGCAAAATGTTTACTAGTTAATTAAGGTTCACGTTTCTTTTTTCTTTTTTTTTTTCTTTTAGAGCATTCAAACTTGCAAGGAATTTCAATCTTATAAGCCATTAATTGGCCAAAAGAAGGAGCAAGCACTGTTATTTTCTTAGTAGCTAGCATTACTTTCATATTTTAGATAATTAATTAATACGGTGCTGCTTTTTTTTTTCTCTTTTTCTTTTACGGAATTAATTGATGTGGTACTTGTGCAATGAACAAACGAATATTCTCAATTGTTGACAAATATAATTCACTTCTATAAAGAATGTGATCCCTAAAGTCCATGATAAGACGAGCTACATTAAGCAACAAAGGGGAATTTCTTAAACATAATAATATGTTTCCTTCCTTAGTAATCCTCATTACGGATAGAATAGAGTTATTGGAACATAATGCAATTGTTTTTGCTTATTCTCATTGCCAAATATAACTACATGTAAATGCAGAGGACAAACTGGTAATTCTAGAAGACTTTCGGAAATTTGATGCTATTTGAAGTGACTGGTCGACCTTTTTAGAAAAAGAAGTGGCTTAACATAAAATAATGCTACGAGTAGGATACATTGTGGGGTGGCGATGATGTTGCTGCTTTCAAATAAATCTAATCATATACTACTACTAAGCAAAATTGAAAAATCTGTTTATTCTTTAAGGCATATTTTTGGCTAGAATTAGGAAGGGAAATTCAGAAACATATAGGATAAAATTGGCCGAAGAACCCAAAGGGTAGACTGAAATGAAAAAGGGAGTTTCGGATTTTGACATAGAATGAAAAATTTTGATTGTTGTTTAGGCTGCGGAGAGTTCCAACTTCCAAGTGGTTGGTACCCCATTCATTTCATTAGTAATGATTCCTCGTTCCTTCCAAAGATTGCCAAAATCAAGGCGGGCAGTGCTTATCTGCCACTCCTTCCATTCGACCTTTTTACATGGTCAAACCTTAATCAAAATTTTTCTCCTTTCTGGCTCTCTCCTGTTCTTTTCATTATATATATCTCTCTCTCTGTCTTTCTCGTGCAACTCATTTCATCATGTTAATTGCTGAGGAAGCAGGCCCATGAAAGTTACCACAGAAGCAGTAGTGAGTATTTGTGCAGATGTTTCTCTTCCCTTTTTTTTTTTTTTCAGTGGTAGCATGAACAAGAGCAATCCCTATATATGGTTAGGTTAGGCCACGAGCCATGCACAAACATGCATGCTCGCAGTTGTTGGCAGTGATAATAACTTTAAGCACCAAATCATATGGATTTCTTACCAAGTGTTTGGATAGGGGATTGTTTGAAAAATTTCTCAGAATTATACTACTATAGTGAGTTTTTGTGATGGGTTATATATATGAGATGATTGAAAATTAAGATAAAAAAAAAAAGAGTGTTGAAAAAAACATATTTATGATACAAGTAAAATAAATATTTACAAAATTTTGAATCTTTGAGCCATTTTGGGATTAAAGAGCTTATTATTATAATATCCATATTTTCTTGAATTGAATAATTTGGCTCTAATTGTACCTTTTCAATCTCTCCAGTAGCCATAACGCGTATAGAAAACAAGGATAAGTGGCCAAACTGAATCACATAGGACAGGACATTCTAAAACACACAATAATTGGTACAATGCCAAGAGTCTAATAAACTACTAAGATAAAATAAAGAGCCACTAATCAATAAAGAAAGAAGGAAACTATTAGGCATTTGCCCGTTTGTCAAAAAAAAAAAAAAAACAGGCATTTGCTAATTGCCAGCCAGAAGCAGGTGTGATCTTGATCTCCTTGAGTTGAGCATGCATAAAGTTGAAAAGATTTGAGGGATGACTTCGCGTGGTTTTACTTCTGATATGTGGTCTTCAATAAAAATGGTTTCTTAAAGAGATATGTATTCTTCTTTATTAATTCGCAAAAGACATGTTTTCTTTTCTGCAGAAAAAAGACATGTTTTCTTTATTGACATTATCGTAGTTAAAATAACTTTCATATATTGAACATGATGATTTTCTATGTCCAGGAGAACTACTGATTGCACTACTGACCTCTAGTTATTAACCAATTACAACTAAGCAAGCATTTATCTATCTTCCCCTTCCAAAGGGGACAAAATCTCTTTTGAAGTTCCAATGCATGGTATCTCTTGATCGACAAAAAGCAAGAAGAAGAAGAAAAAAAAACAAATGTTGACTGTAAACAGCTTTAAAAAATGCATATATTTTTCACATGACTCCTCTAATTAGCTTCTTTGTCTGACTGCAACTTTTCATACACAAGCCATGCAAATAGGCAATGAAAACCCCCGTGGGTTTCCATCCCACATCGGTTTCTGGGGGGGTTGGGTTTGGGTTTATTAGTCCCTGGGAGCTCCTCAAGAGTTGCCGGCTTTTGAGGTGTCTTCTGGGATAAGCTTAATAAGCAAAAGTCTTGCCGTTTCGGTAAAAAGACAAACGTTGGGGACACGCAGGGGAGTTATACTGGGGTCTAGAGGAATTGGGTAGTCGGGCGGCCCTACTAGCTTGCCCCTGTGGGGTTTCCATCCCACATCGGTTTCTGGGGGGGTTGGGTTTGGGTTTATTAGTCCCTGGGAGCTCCTCAAGAGTTGCCGACTTTTGAGGGTGTCTTCTGGGATAAGGTTAATAAGCAAATGTCTTGCCGTTAGTTTTTTCATACCAATCCCTGTTAGTTTTTTCATAGGTTCAGTTGGATCCCCTAAAATAGGATAGCGTAGACAAATACCAAGTGTAAAAAAAAAAAATTCCATGGCTCAAACGAAGAACTCTTCCAATTATTTGCCTACAAAAATTCTTAGTCGATCCTTGCAACGTAGCTTCTGTGCGTTTGACTTTGTACGCATAATGGTCATACAAAGAGATGTGAAAGACTGAAAGTAGGTATAGCCAGATTTAGTACTGCACACTATCTAATCACCCTAGACTTTTAAGTTAGAATGGCAGGCATCTGCCTAAAATTAAATAGCTTCCTGTTTTTGCACTGTTTTTAATCCTCACCTGGTAATATAGGTTCTCTCTCGAGTCTCGAGTGAGATTATAGGTTTCATTGCATTGCTAAACAAACTCAATTATTAAATGGGTAGCGATGAGAATTTATTCTATTGGGATTAACTTAAGAAGGAAGGCATGCTAAACCGCCAGAAAGCAGCTTAATTAATGCAATCCGAAATTAATCGCCCCTTTTAGATTATTATTATTATTATAAAGTGTGATGACTTATTACTACTCTATATATATATTCTTCCTACCAATGAGTTATTTAGCCCAGTGATAAGTAGACAAGGTTAAGGTAAATAAGTTTACGCCTAGTAATCTTAATCTGTACGTTTAATTGGCCTCGTTTGGATTGCATTTTCCGTCATTTTCCATGGAAAAATTACTGTAGCGATCTGATGTATGTGAGGGAAAAAGGTAATAGGGAAATGTGATCACGGAAAACGACACAATTTTCTAGCAGAAAATGGCAATCCAAACAGGAAGTAAGTTTTCCACCCACCTAAAAAGCTATAGAGTGTACGTGGATTAAGGACCAAACCAGAAAAAGAATTAATTTCCACCAATTGCCTAACTAAAGAAAGGATGCCAAGACGACCAGTAATCTGCCTACTGCACTCGTTGTGATATGGATTGACCATTTTGACAAGAGCCCTTTTAATTATTAAGATAGTAAAAACTTTTCCCCAAGTTCCAACCTTGCCTAATCATTTAGTCATGCCCTTTGCCCTACAACATATAAAACAAACAAAAGACTGTTAAATATTCCTATTGCTTTCTTGTTCATCCAGAACCCACCTTGATTGTGATAAACAGCCAATCCTAGGATTCTATGTTGCATAATTTACCTAACGCATTTTTGATGGTTCCCCTCCCCACCAAAAGTCCCAAAACGATCTCTCTCTCGTATCCAAGGCACGAGATATGAAGTAAAGGGAAAAAGAAGCATATTAGCATAAGTAGAAAGTGCATATTCTTAATGAATAATGATGATTGAAATGTTAAAACGAAAAAGTTTATGATAGCTAGCATGTACATGGTAGATATGATGGTCTTTTGGGAGATTGCTCGATGATTTTATGAGCAGAAAAATTGATAGGGCTGTGAACATTAATGTTGGGCATGTGGGATTTAATTACATTCAAGAAAGCTACATTGAAAAATGGAAGTTGAATTCAACTATTCTGCTGTCTGGAGCTATATACAGCAGTTGTGAAAAATTCATGTAAGAAAAATTGTGAGAAATGGTTGGTTTTAATTAAAAGTATGGACATTCACCTAAAATACAAGAAAAATGAAAGATTTGAAGGACGTCAACGTCAACATAATAGAAGTCAAAATGGATCTATGAGATAAGGTCCATCCCTAACTTTTCCGAAGAATTCAACCTTTTGTCCTCCTATTTGTTCATGGGCCATTACCTGATTTCAGTACCCAAACCACAAAGGAGTTGAACTCAAACAAGTAATTTGCGAGTTTGCTTGGTCAAAATTCATCGAGTTTAAACGCAAGTTGTTTGAGTTCAAATTCGAGCTTAATATATGAAACTAGAAAGCTCGTTACATATAATCGAATTCAATCAACCTTCACGCACGCACGCACGCACATATATATATATATGTATAATTTATTAATATGAAGTATCTATGTTGTTCCTTATTTAAAATTATATAAAGTATAAATTTATATATTTTTTAAACTCAATTAGACTCAATTAAGGTCGACTGAACTCGATTTGCATGAGTCCAAGCTCAAGTTTGAAAAAGACGAAATAAAATCAAAGAGTTCGAGATCGACTTTCAAGAGCTCAATAAGTTCGAGTTTGAGATTGATTCCCAATTTTTTAACTCTAGTTGAATTTGAGAAGTGCAGTACTTAAATTCGACTCGACTCGATTCGATTGCACCCCTAATCTAACCCGCTCTTTGTTTCTCTGCATGTCATTGTACAAGAAGTCAAAACCAATGAAAAATATATAGGGATAAACCAAACCCTTCGTTGATTTTCGCAAAACTTCAAGGGTGCAATTAGTAGTGTTTTGTACAAAAACCTGTTGAAATAGTACACACAATAGAATATTTTTGCTTTGATTCAGAAAACGTAACATAGAAGCATTCAGACTTCCAAATGCATGTAGCACCTGCCTAGACGAGTAAACAAGATAGGACTTGGATTAGTTGAGAGCTGCGTAATCCTTGTTGAACTTGAGCCTCAATGAAGAACACTTCATCAACACTAATTTCGTCATCGAAAAATAAAACATAGCGTCGTCAAAACACCCATTCAATCCCCTCAGAATCGCGGTTCAATTCTGAGATTGACAGAAAAATCTTACCAGACCTGATCCAGTTAGTCAAGTTGAATCCTGTATTTAAATCAAGAAGTCTTGGTCAACTTCAGACAGATGCTTCAATGACGCCAACAACAACAAATGAATATACTTAGTCCACATCAAAATTTCAGCCCTTAGGTTTGTTTGCTCATCTCGTGTTGTGTGGTGCTGGCGGAGGGAAGGCACGAGGGAATCAACAACCAGACAGGCACTTCTACTACTTAGATATGAATATGGGAAATTAAAGACTAGAAAAATTTCTCCCTGTATTGCATTTTTTTTTTTTGGCTGCAAGTAGGAATATAAACTGGCTATTTACTTTTCTTTTTTTTTTTTTAGATCTATATTCTTCTTTATTTATGCCCAATTGTGCAAAGAAAAATCGAGGGCATGGGATAATTAGTGTCTAGTATCGTTATTATGCCATCTTTCTTCTAGTTCTGTTTTCATTTCTCAGTGATTCTTTTAGTAGAGCATTAAAAAGGAAAAAAAAAAGATTTCGTGTGCTAACTGCTTTCTTCTTGGATTTTTCTCATGATAATAATTTCCGTCAAACTAAAAGCAAAAGTTCAACCTGTTCACCAAATAAAAAATAAAAAATTACAAAAAAATTGCGTATCAGTTACTGCTCTCTAACGAGCAGAATGGTAATTAAATGAATTCAGTGTGTAATGGTCCACTACGCGAACAGTTTGACATATACGTCTGTTTGGATTGTAAGTTATTTGGGATATTTTTACTGTAGCACTTTTTGTGATGTGATGTATGTGAGATAAAAAGATATTGGGAAGATAAAAAGGTGTATTGGAAATTGTAAAGATGAGTAAGCAAATAAAATTGGGGAAATATGAAGCAATCCAAACAAACCATGCACGTACATGGGATTTGTTCTCGGTTCTTTAGATTTTGTAAAATCTAATTATGAAAAGTGATTATAGAAAATAATTAGAATCAGAAACAAAAGTTATATTTTGATTGATGAATTTCAACTTTTTTATTATTAAGAAATTAATAATCTAAACACAAAAAAAAAAGAACATCACAAAATTAATTATTAAAAATCAAAATCTATAATCAGTTAAAATAATTAACGAGAACAAGCTTTCAAGTTACAAGAGCCAGCAAATTGTCTTCTTCTTTCATCTTTTTTAAGAACCAGCAAATTAATATATTTCATATGCGTAGGACAACAATTTCAGGCAGCAAAATGCGCGTACAAGTGCGGAGCTGAAATTTGAATGCATCACACATAATCCTATTGCTTGCTTTGCACGTTAAGGGACCTTTATGCCATTACCCATGAAATTGTTATATTTTCAGCGTTTCCAACGTTTTGAACATCGTTATTATCGGTTTTCCATCAAGAAATTTCAGCGTAGTCAAGCCGCGCTTCCAAGCGTAATTTTTTTTTTTTTTCCCAAATGATAAGAGATGCTTGCAAGCGTAATTTACAAGGTAGTTAAAGGAACGGCTTAGGGTCTGTTTGATAATATAAAAAAGTGTTGAATCTGAATTTTTTCAGATATTCAGATAGTTTAAATGTTTGATAAATAAAAATCCATTTGCTGAACTTATTAAGTAGTACTGAACTTATGTGTATTTTTTTCAGCACAAGAATCCTAACTGAATGCTTAATTCTGATAAAAATCAATAGAATTATTTCAACTACCTTATCTTATCTACCAAATCTACCATTATTTATTAATTTTGTTTAAAACTCTTATCTAATTAAACAATATAATATTCTCTATCTAATGATTTTCTATTTCTTTTTTCTCCCTTTTGAATGATTTTCACATCTTCTCCATACTCCTCATATAATATATTTCATCTTTTATATTAATTTGGTTTAAAAATAAATATTATCATTTTCGTACCTAACATTTTTAGCTAATAAAATCATAGGTTCTATTTCTTTTTTTGGATGAAAAGATACAAGGACAAATTTAAATTTATCAAATTTAACTTATTAAACATTCAATTATAAATGTTTATCAAATAATATAAATAGATTTAATATTAAAATTCAGACATTCATATATTTCTTTTCAATACTTAAAATTCAGATTCAGTTTTATCAAACGGAACCTTACTTTGCTTTAAGATCAGCAAGATTTTATGCATGAAGTTTGGATATCCGACGCGGCTAAACAAATACTACCATCCAACCCATCTTAAGCAGCACTCCCAAGGCAACAAATCTCAACCCAACACTAAAGAGTTTCGGCACTTTCATCAATCCTAAGGCCCAGTTTCTCTGTTGCAACCATCCATGCATGCGCGCACACGCATGCGGACAGCAAACATATATATCTGTGCAGCAACACTTCTAGCCTCGCCGTTTACAGCCAAACATGCATGTGCACGCTTTCATTCCAGGCCTATTTATGCAGCAGCAATTCAAACCCAAATAACCAATTAAGGGTAGTTGATCATCGTAATATCCTTTTCCGTAACCTTACGCTATAACATAAAATCAGTTGATACATTCCACTTCAAGCAAAAAACTCTACTAAAGATTAATCTGCACCTCGGCTGTAACGTGATCTACATAATCATGCGGAAGCTAAAACATGTGAAAACCCTCACTCATTTTGCCAGTGGCAGAGAATTGCATGACAATCTTTGTGCGTTTTTTTTCTTCTGACAGAATGAGAGGGGTTCATGTGTTGACCTTTAACTGCAAAAATGTCTTCTAAATGTGACAGATAGCTGCCTTCAAAATCATTGACTGAAGGTTGAGCTAAAGCTTCAAACATCGGAAAAAATATATGTCAATTATGTATTAAGAAGAAAAGCAGAATGTAATTATAAACTCCAATAGCACTTGTCTATTACCATCAAGATTTGCGTATTGCGATGTCCATGTGCAGGTAAGCAATGCTGGCAACAAAGAGGAGGAAAAAGCCCAAAACTAGCATCAATGGCTCTGCAAGCATGAATACTGGATTGAACTTGTAATGGACCTGCGTAAAGAAACTTGGTTTTAGCAGCAATTTTGAAGCATTAATCAGACAGAATTGGGACTAATTACAGCTGAAACTCCCTCCAAAAAAAAATTAAGGAAAAAAAAAGCTATACTGCACAGAGAAAATAAGGAATAAAAACAGAGGAATGATTTTCTCAATTGAAATTAAATGCTTTCACTATTAACTGCTTTAACATAGCATTTCAGCATAGATTCAAAATAGCTAGCATCATTTTCCTTTCTGGCTGCAAGAACAGGCATTTTGATCTCTGAATGGACAAATAGTTTTTGGAAATTGAAACACCAGAATTGTGGGAAAAAAAAGCTAGAAAATTCTGAATGAGCAAGCTAAAAAAGAGAATTTATAGCAATTACATGAGAATTTATAGCAATTACATGAGTCATAGCACCAACTAGAGTTAATCCGCTAATGGCTACCCTAAGGAAAGTGTTGAACACCAGATAGCATAAAATTCAACTAATAAAAAATGAAATCTATGAAATAAAAGTAACAGATGCCCAAATTGTATGTTCGATGTAGCACACAATCTCTTAGTTAATGGTAGATGTATAATGATTTGGCTTGCTGAAGGATTTCATTGATGATATATAACTTACCTCTCATGTTTCTTGAACATGGACCATCCGTGAGAACCTATTATTCTTAGCTAATGGAGCAGTTTTACAAAAGTCCCATAGATATTCACCTGGAAAGGAGAGTTATGATCAGGAACTACATTTTTCTTCTCCAGAACCAACACAGTCCTTCCCACAACATCAAGGTAGGAGTGCTTCTTCTGCAATTGACATATATAGGTATTTTAGTAGACAATCTAGCATCTGAATGCTTTGCCAAAGTTATAACTGGAAAAGTGATGAATTTGACAATTGCGGGTTGCAACATAAGTTAAAAGTTTAGGTAATAATGGACAATTTCTAAATTATGCTACAAACCAAAATAAAAAAAAAAGAACAAATTTCGGTTGTTCCACTTATGGTGCAGTCCTGTTTGGTTAATCTACCCAAATGAAATGTCATATGCAGGCGTGCCAAAGTGAAACAATTAGATAAGCAATTTAGCTTAATCAAGTGACCAACCAACAGAAAATACCTCAAAAAATATATTCACCAGCCCTAGTTAGTAAAAGCTATTGAGCACCATACGTGCTTGGCAAAAAGAGCATAATTACAAGCATTGATTGCCTAGTTTACTAAGCTCCACTGGCAAATATAAAGCTGCTATTACATGCACAAAGGATGATGCAAGATCCTTTTGATTGGCATTACGCTCATTCCGATTTAAAACAGAATATTCTCATGGATGACTTCCAGTTTGAAAACATCTTCTCCCTACTTCATTTTCACATGCAGTAATGATAAAACAAATAACTATATCTCAATGATATAAGGGCTAAATTTTCAATCAGCATTGACTTTTACCTCCAGCCTTTGTTCCACTTGAAAAGGAATCACTGCAGAAGGGTCTTCTGATCCCTCAGGCAGCACTACCTGAATAAAATGACGTCACTACCTGCATGACCCAAAATAATACCAAAGCAAATGTCTTTCTCTAAAATATAATTCCATAAATGCCACCTACTTTTATAGTTAACTTGTCCACTACAGTCTCAGCAAGGGGGCATCCAAAACTGTAACTCAGGTAACGTGAACCATCAGCTGACTCAAAAAGATAATCATGTACTGGCACCCCATATCCAATGACAAAAGTTGCTTTCCAGCCTCCAAATAGAGGATAGCGAGGCTCTATTAACAGCTCTGACTGCATAGATGAAAGCCAAGCATTCAATGCGTTCACATGAATTTGTATATGCATGTGGAGTGTCTATATCTACATAAATGAGTGTGTACAAGAATTTTTTTCCTTGGAATTAGCAACGACTCCTGATGCATGATAAAACAAACAATTTCATGCTGTCTGTTCAAGGTTTTTTTCTGCTGGTTCTTCAATTAATGCAGAGTGGAACTCACTCTATAATCAGATGCTAAGCTGAATAGTTATCTACTGATCATATGCAAGAAATTCCTCACATTTGCTCAAATATGCATGACTGCAGAGAAAGTAGAAACCAGATATTAATCATACACAAAGTTTCAACGTTGAAAATATTTTCAGAAAATGTCAAATCTAATAAGAGATATTCTTTATACAGACACCATAAATCCCACTATTCCCACTTGAGCCATCTCTGAATTGCTCTCTGTAAGCACATTTCAAAGCCAAAGATTGAAAAGGTTTGGTAAAAGACAAATGAAAGTGACTCAACAAATATAATAAAGTTCTTGTGAAGAACAGAAGAAGCAGGAAGGAGAATGATAAGGGAAAAACCTTCTTAGCACCTATCCGTAATCGTGATGACGAAATATTCCCTATATCATCCCTATAGTAGACAGAGTGAACCCTTGGGGGCAGCTCTGCCAAAAGATGCTTAAATGAAGCTGAACCACCAAAAGGTTGCTTAGATTGATATTCAACCCTGCCACCAAAAGAATCTTTAGAACATAAGGATGAAAATGAGAAAGAGAAAATCTACAACTACCAGCATAAAGGTAACCTCATAAATGTCTACATAAGTCAAGTAATTTCAACTCTTATAAATCACAGGAACCATACTCTTGCATTTTCAACATTATAAAACTAAGTTCTTCTCAATTCTGCAGCCAATGTTTGTATAGGCATATAAAAATCATGAGTTCCTATAAAAATGAATAAAAAGCAATAATTTTTCTCAAACATCACTAAATCAAATAACTTGATGGACATGGGTATGAAAGATCCAATTGTTGACCTTCTGATCAACAATAATTGGCAAAGTTACTAGCATGCTTCATCACAAAATTCATTTTCTAAAGAAAAGAGCGATCCAATGGTCCAAACTTATATCCTATGAGAAATATTAAATGCTTCCTTAAATAGTCATCAACACACCTTGAAAAGCCACCTTTTTGTCGAGCACCAGCATGTGCCAATTTATAATGGTCAGTTATCTGAAGATTTCCCCAGTGGGATATTTCAATTTCACGAACAAGCTCCTCAACAACAGCAAATGGATTATTATTCTCAAAATGAATAATTACAGGACTGTACGAGTAAGAAGGGCGCTCCTCATACGGTCCATATTTTAGTTCTGTTCCAGAGCGGTCAGTTG
This sequence comes from Coffea arabica, assembly GCF_036785885.1. Classification (NCBI taxonomy): domain Eukaryota; kingdom Viridiplantae; phylum Streptophyta; class Magnoliopsida; order Gentianales; family Rubiaceae; genus Coffea; species Coffea arabica. Next base: position 9,595,967 of record NC_092313.1, on the reverse strand, counting down.
GTTCCACTCTGGAGAATGATTCAACTTTGTTAGTTGGTGTCCTAAAAGATGTTTCCTGACTTTTAATATGGTAAGGTGACAGTATCACTGCACTGTCACGGAAATAAACCAACTGAGACTCGGATTGGCTTATCTCTACAGGAAAAGGCTCAAGAGAATGAGTCAACACATAAAGTACTTCTAGGGATACAGATTCACCACTCCCAAGTTGGCTGGTAAAAAATACAGAGTAGTATTTAGTTCCATTTGGACCATCCAGTATGTTGCTTGGTTTTACATCAAGCGGCAGTGAAGATTTCTTCCTCTTCTTCCCGACAAGGGCTCCTGCTTTAATCCATGCTAAATGATCAACTTGTGCAGGTGAGAAGGCAAGAAGAATTTCAGAAGCTGGAGATGTGCCAACATTTTCAACCTAAAGGTAAAAAATCACAGATAAACATGAAAAAGCAGAACCCAAAGGCACTCACAATGTATAACTGAATCTGTAATTTTTGAAAGAGTGAATCATTATACAGCCCAACTTCACAACAACTACTCAATACTTAAGTTCCATCTTCTTTCCTTTTCTGAGGGAGCTAGTGAATACATTGGGAATTTACAGGGACAATGAAGCCCGCACTTTAAACCAGGAAAATTCAGAATTTGAGCTTTTAATAGCTGAAATCCACACCCTCAAGCCTCAAATCACCAGCTAATTCCATAAAAAATGTATATACATCTAGGAATGGATTGCCTCATTGAAGAATTGATGTCAATATATAAAATGCAATGCCGAGCGGTTTGATCTACACCAATTTTCTAACGAAATTTTAGGTCACACCAAACAATATTTTCAAAAAGTTTAAATCTTTGAAGTACTTTTATAGATTGATGTTAAGCAATCTAAACCAAACCATATTTACCGCGAGATTGGTTCAAAATATACAGGAGACAAATAACCACCATTGTTTCATGTTATCATCCATGAGCATTGCAATAACTTGTTCAGCGAACATAAGCCAAAAGGTAGATTGAAAATAGGAAATGAGAAAATCAGTACCTTAAGCGTCAAGGAAACCCTAATTATATGCGAACTCAAGTCAACCTGCGTCAATCAATCAAAATCAAAATTCAAGCAGAGTTACAATTCACAACACACTACAAAAGTCTTTCCAAGGAAAATCTAACCAGATAAATTTATATGCAGAGTAAAATTGATCAAGGTAAACATAAATCATCAAAAGAAAATGAAATGTGATCACTAGTTAAGCAGCTTTTTACATTTCATGATGCAAAATGTACTACAGTAGAAGAGAATTGGAACTTACTCTACGCTCGGCACTGAGAATCTGAAGGTCCAGCGTCGATGACGATCTGACGACCGGAGAGAAGAAGGTTAATATTAACGTTGAGAAAATTAGGCAGATTTGCAGAAGAAGACGAGGACGACGACCACTCGCCTCCATTGCTGCGGAATTAAGATTGAAGAGCATGGCAGTCGAGTCCACTAGCTTCTTAAGTCGGAATATACGTGGATTCTGGTTGCTGATTGGTTGGAGGCTATGTGGGCTAATAGGATTTCTCATTGGTGGAGATTTTTGGGCTTAGAACAGTTTTGGGCTCCTAAAACTGTTCTGGGCTCTAGCAAGGTGGGATTGCAATTCACAAGGGGCTTCGTGTTCTCAAACTCAACTCATTTAGTAGGAATACTAATCATGTTGCCAGGAGATTCTTTACTCAATTTTCAACTTCTCTCCTTTTCTATCTGATAAGGTTTATAGTTTTCTTTTAACCTAAAAAAAGAAAAGAAATTTGGAAAAACATATGAGAGTTAATTATAGGAATAATTCGTCTTAGGACTCGAGTACCTAATGAATCTAGTCACTGGGGGAACAAGATGGTGCAAAAATGAGGCTTGATTAGTGAATGGGACCTTTGAACATAAATTTACTCGATTGCACAAAAGATAAGCCACAATGTAACAGCTATAATCAAGGGTAGAACCTGTGACAAAAGAGTGATTGAGATTAGTTGAGCCAATCAATTATTTTCAATCGATTTTGTGTTGAAGCCATGATTTCTTTGACTCCTCTTAAAGCATTAGGGGAAATATACAGCTTGAGAAGGGCAAAGGGTTCCAAGGTACTATCTTATAAAGAGAGACAAACTTAAAATAAAAGCCGACAGAATTTAAGAGGACCACTGTCCCGTTTGGCAAGTAAGTTTTTTGGATGTTTGTCTAAAACTTTACTATAGCTTACTGTAGAAGTTTTTAAAAAATTTTGAAATATATAGATTAAAAATTTTGAAAATTTTTTTGAGATTACTGTAGTTAAAGTTTTTAAAAAACTTGTAGCAGACAAACTTGGCAAAAAACTTGCGTGACAAACAGGACTAGAGCACTCGACAAAGTGGTTTGGGGGTTAAATGTAGCAATTGATTTTGAAATTTAAGAACCGCAGAAAAAGGTGTTTGGATTGCAATTTTTGGCTACATTTTTTCGGGGACACATTTTTCAATCACCTTTTTACCTTACATATATCTAACCGTTACAGTAAATTTTTTTCCCAAAAAATCCAGAAAAATACAGTCCAAACAAAGCATTGGAAAAAAAAAATTAAATTTGCGAGTTTGTTGAGTTGTGAAATGACTATGGTTTTTATATAATAAAAAAATTTTCAAAATAAACATCTAAAAGATTTTAAACTCTTGACAATGAAACATACCTTAAGTGATAAGATGTTTCACTTGTAATTCATAAGTCACATATTTGAATCATCATCATCACTGAAGGTAGGCAGAAAATCATTGTTGATACCTTGAATAAAATGCGTAACAACAAAAACTCATTTACTTCAACATTTTCTGTATGCATACAATTTCGTATATTCTTCTTGCAAGTCATCACTCTTAACTAGTTACTATTACGGTAATTTTACAAGTAAAGTATCGAATGACCAATAGTATTCTTTTTTTTTTTTTTTTTTTTGTCAACACAGGGGTGTCCGGGTCAAGACCCGAAGGCGGCCCGACTAATCCCCTGCGCCTGGAGTACAGAGCCACCCAACCGCACCCAGGCGTTAGGTGAGGTTCGATCCCACAACCTTGCGAGTGGTTTTCCAGCCGCAGACCGGGTGATCTAACCCCGGGGGCTGACCAATAGTATTCAAAATACTTAAAACTGATTCTTATCACGAATAACTTTTTTTTTTTTTTTTGGCCACGAATATCAAGTCTAGCTTCAAGTGGCATGTGGAGTATTCATGGCATGAGTTTGCCACATCAGTAGCGTCCTAGTACACTGTTGGAAATAGATAGGCTGCTTACATGATTGTCAAAAACTTCAAAGGGCCTCAACATAAAATTTCATTCTTTCCCTTTTATTTTTCTTTCCTCAACTTTCAGAAATCAGAACTGTTTCCCAAACCCTCTTCATCCAAATTAAGATCATTTCCAAATCGTGCTACTATTGGAAAGCCCTGTTGTTCCGCTTCTTTCTAGACCAATTTTCAAGTTCTGGTCTTTTTTCCAAAGCAATACTTCATCAATTGATCAAGCTATCATCTCATCATCTTCTTTTGGGAGAGGTTCACACTTCAGAGCGGAATTTTTGTCTAAATTCCGAGGTAATTTCTCTTTCCTCCCTAAATCTTCATTTTGATAGTATGTCAGCTGAGTAGTATTTCATTTCCATAGAATCAATTCCTTTTTGCGGAATCATTTGTATTTGTAGACTTTGGAACATTCCCTTGTTGTAAAATCCTATCATTTTGGTTTGGGCTACTTGTCCTAAGAGTGAGGTTCTTGGGTTGTCTTGGGGTGTCAATGCTGCCCACCATGTGCTTGTCTTTTCGTCTAAACAAGATTGGGATATAGCATGAATGCCTGATCAACGTTATCAAACTTAATTTAGCAAGTTAATAGTTGTTATGATTGTTTTAATACTTCATAATGTCTGAAAAGCAAGATGTTCTTGATATCGAATACTGTTGTCCTCGTTATGAATCCCACTCATTGTTTAAAGCGGCCATGAAATTGAAATAAGCTCATTTTTACTTTGGAAAGAACGGGGCTTGAGCTCATTTTCCTTGTTCTGGATATCACTCTCATGCGTGCATTTGTTGATGACTTGGATGGTGCAAATGTAGGCAGTGTTAGTATTGGAGGCAATGACAACTGTTCAGCCAACTACGGGTCTACCTAAGAAAGCAAAGCTGCAAAATCCACCTGCAGGGTTTAAAAGAATGGGCAGGGCCTCACCCTTTATAAGATATGGTCTACCTATGATCTCACTTACTGTGTTAGGGACACTCGGTCTCGGCTATCTGCTGCAAGGAAGGTCAGTGCCAAATGTCGATTTCCTTGTGTATGCTGCAGGGATCCTCCAAAGAGTCATCGCTGGGATTCTTGATGTTGTCAATGTTTTGGTGTTAGCTCTAGAAATGTTAACAGTACAACACCCAAGCATCCTGTAATTAGGCATATTTCAGTGGTTCAGACTCAATTATTGGTCAAATACCAGAGAGCACTAATGTATAGCAAGTTTATTTCCTGTCTTCAAGTGACGAGCTGCATAGTGGATGCTGTTAGACAAACACGGAAATATTTTGGAAGATATACTACTGTAACTTCTGAAACAGGAAGAGTTTTAAGTCTAGATTGAACTTATCCTGAGAGTGAAAATTTTGATATGTAAACCCCCACTCCCTTTTTGTCAGTGTGAGTCACTTTCTTGAGTTCTGATCCGTGCATGATAGGCAAATTGTTTGCATGGAGACACATGCAAGGGATTGTGAGTTCCAAATTGCAGTTGCTTAGGGATTTGCACTGCAGATGTTGTCCTAGAGACAATAGCATGTTCTGTGTGGTTTTTTTTTTTTTTTTTTTTTTAATCTTTTCCTTCAAAAGCTTAAATTAACGGGCTAATTTTTGTAGTTCAGCAAGGACATTGCTAAAGTGAAGGATGATCAAGAATGGGAGATCATTGAGACAAGAAAAGCGCTATCAAGAACTGGGCCAGTCAATGCCTACAACCCTAAAAAGATTTCACTGGAGGAAGAGCTTAAGGTAGACAAATTTTATTTCATGTCAAAGTCTGTGTTGAGTTGTGAATCTTTTTACATATTTGTCTTCGGTGCAGGCTTTGCAAGAGAAGGTTGACATCAACAACTACGAGTATAAGAGGATCCCTAAGCCTAAGGAAAGCGCATGAAGCAAAAAGCTTCATCAGGCGTTGTGCTCAAATTTTGCAACCGTAGATTCTGTTTCAACTTGAAATAGTATTCCGTTTTGCTCAAAATCTCAGCATCAATGTTGTACCTAAACCAGACTTCGATTAGGAATTAGTGGAATTGAGGAACTCTGTTTGCAGCCTTTTGACATTTTAGTCAGTCATGGTCGTATAAAGGCCGATGTTGGTGAACTCTAGTCGAAGCTTACATCTTTATGGTGCTTTGTCTCATTGTGCGGTCTTTTAGTTTTGTGTATACTTAACCCAGGAAAATTCCCGAATGATGAATATGGCTGTTCTGAAATGAAAATGGCTATGGTTTTCTAGAACTTTTTGGTTCCTCTTTTACTTTTTTTTAGAATCGGTTGGTGTACGAACTTATTTTGAAAGAGCATTCTTTGATCTTTTTTCATGGATTAATTCAATTGTTGCAGTAAAAATGAATTCCTGACTCTCTCCGATGCATGTGTAACTTGGAATTCATATGTATATCAGGCAGCATGAGCCGGTCTTCACCTGGCCATACCTAAAACGATTTTGAAACTAATTTCCAGTGGAGAAAGCATGAAGTTTTCCTAGTTTACAGCCTCATTTTCAGAGTCCTAATTAAGTCTTCATGAACATGACATGGCAAGTGGGAGAAAGCAATGAAGTTGATGCGGCTCCCTTTTGTTTTGGCCTGGGCGTACTTCGAGGTTCTCCTCTTTTTTTTCTTTTTTTTTTTTTTTTTTTCGAGGTTCTCCTCTGGAAGTGGGGAATAATTTCTTTCGGGCAAACGAAACGACCAATTGGGCCATCAAACTTAAGGCTGAATTTGCAACAATGAAGTGCGTTTGATTTTTGCTACACATATGTTTGCAACCTTTCTTCTGTCCCTTTGACTTGTTAGCCAAAACTACTTTGTGTCTATCGTGTCCTGAAAAGTAACAAGTTTTTTTTTTTTTTTGAGAAGCTGAAAAGTAACAAGTTTGTACAAGCTATTCTTGTAGTGCACCCAAAAAAAAAAAATTTTTTTTTCCTTTGAGAGTGTACACTACACTACACGATATATATAGTCTGTCAAAGAAGTTTCTGCAAACCACGTCGTGTAATAAGCCCACAGTTGCTTTTTTTTTTTTTTTTTCCAGGAAAAACCTTAAACCCAGAGTGAAGATCCCACAATCTTTCGATGTGGAATGGTGACCCAACCCCCTGTGCACACTCTCACCAAATTAATGGGCTTGTTTTTTCCAGGAACCGAAAGAAACACACACACTCACTCAATTAGAACAAACACGGGAGTAATCCGAAAGAGCAACTCGAAGGCAATCTAAGAGAAACCCACAAGAAACACCCATCCAGCCAATTGGTGACAGAAAGGTGCTCCCATGAATTTTAAACGCAGAGTGAAGACCCCACGATTTTTCGATGTGGGATGGCCACAGTTGCTGACCTGATGATATTCAATCTTTACTCGCAATCAGTAAAGCTGCCTTTTCTCGCACATAATAATCTGATATGTGAGCCCGCCCGCGGCAAAGATAAGAATTATTTTCCCCTTATCGTATGAAAAGACGTAACAGAACAAAAAGCTAAGAGTACCCAATATTTTTTAAAGCTTTCTACGTTATGAGACATTTCATGCAACAAAAAAGTGAATCAATAAAGGATCATGATAAAAAATAAAGGATCATGACCATCTTTATCAATCCCCAAAGTTTTTAAAGTCAATTGAGAGACTGGAAAAGGGTATGGACCGTTTAGAATAATGCACCACACCATCTTTTACAGTACAGCAGGACAGTACAGTAGTGTATTTCTTGGCAACAATTTGGTGCAATGTCAAAGCACTGTAGTGCTAGCTTTTGTTCTCTGGACTCGTAATGAATGAGGAGAAGCACAAGTCTCCACGGAAGGTCAACTTTGAAGTTCATCTTTTCCTAAAATTAAACAATAATATATGTTTCATCTTTTCCATCCCATAATAGTAGTACCATACCATCTTGAGTGACTTTTTGCATGCTTATCATGATCTCAGTTGCGTAAAGAGAGAGTCCATTTTATCAAGTGGTTGAAGAAATAGTACCAGTCATACCACTGCATGATTATTAAAACTCCGTGAAAGAATCACATTCTTATGTAATAGCTGCGCAGTTCACAAAATATTTCCACAATTACAAACTTATACCGGCTTCTCTCTCAGATGAAAATCCATCTTTCCTTATGTACACCACCCCCAATGATACCCACAAGGTGAAAAAGAAACAACAAAAAGCAAAAGTTGGATTATCCTACTCCGTTTACCCCTTACCTTGACCCCATTATACTTTCCACGCTTCACCAATGTTTATTGCTTTACATAATTGAGACAGGAAGATAATGACACCCAAAACTGTTTCTTACCTATTAACTTTTCCCCGGCCCAAAACACAAATAAGCACAGCTATAGCATCAAGGAGACCAATGAAAAACAGTTATCTTTGAGAAAACTCCATATCTTGGTGTCGCAAGGTCACCTTGGCTTTGGATGTGATGCAAATGATAAAACAGGTCGAATGAGCCTCTGAGCTGAAGGACTACCTAGTAGGGTAGCCTGAGACCGATTCAGCATCTCGGTCATTGACGGGGTTTGATAGGCCTGAACCAGGCTTGAACCATCCGTCGAGTCACCTCGTGCTGTTGCTCTCTGCCATGAGTGTGAGCTTAGTCCTGAAAGAATATATGCCCTTCCTGATGCTTCATACACATGTCTGCTTGCCAGTCTCTCTTGCATTTCTTTAAGCTCAGCATCAAGTGCAATGCATAGCCGATCATGAGACTTGGCCGAAACAGTTTCTGACAACACCTTGCGACAGTTTTCAAGAATAGATGCTGCACCAGACAGGTCTCCTTTCTCAGCCGTAGTTCGCGCTAGGAGCATCGCCTCAGCCGCACGCAGCCTGTTCTGTTGCCTATCCACTTCAACTGATGCACTTTGTTGTCCAGCTTCATCAGGTCTTCTAATCCTAACTTCATCACTTCCAACAGTCACCGAGCCTTTTGTCAAAGGATCATTGTAAACACATTTCACCCTTATCAATGCAGTTTCAGTGCTTGAAATTTCTGTTGGGACATTAACTGAAACTAGAAAGTCTCGTTCCTCATCAGCATACAGGTCGCCAACATCAATAGTTCCCATGCGTCCATCCGACATCACGCGATTGCGGTAGCTTCCAGCTTTTAAAGAACCAAGACTGACTCTTGGATCAACACACTCAATATTCACCTGCAGGTCCTTGACCACAACACTCAAAAGTCCACCAATGCACTGAGCAAATGCATCCTGGATTACACCTTCTGTTTCAATGAAAGAGAAGGTTCCTCCAGACATCTCTGAGATTGAGTGCATTGATGAAGCATCATGGTCTGCCCCGAACCCAAAAGCATGCACTGGAATCTTAAAATTAGAACTACTTTCATTGTGGATAGACAATGGAAGAAGAAGTTGGTAATTTGGTTGCTGTTGACTGCTCCCCATGTTACTAACTGTATATGTATCTTGCCCATCAGATAGCAATATAATACTGGCAACAGGGTTCTTTTCTCTACGATCTTCCATTACCTTGGCACCCTTGCGCAAGCCTTCAGCAATGTTTGTCCCTCCATTTGCAACTAAAGAGTTAACAGCTTGCAGTGCTTGCTGCCGTCCTGTTTCAGACATCCTACGAAGGGGAAACAACCGGCGGGCGGTTGATGAGAAGGCAATTACTGCAAGCCTGTCATTGGGACCAAGGTTCTGTATCACAAACCCCATAGCTCGCTTGAGCAATGCAAGCTTGGTACCTGCCATGCTGCCACTGACATCTAGAACCGTGACAAGGTCAACAGGTGCACGAGATGTTTGGGAAACTTGGGGTGAATTTGCCTGGTTTCTACTCATGTTCACACTGGAATTTGGAGCTGGAGCTTTGAGATTAATTAAGATCGTGAAGTTATCAGCAGCATTGAACCGGAGGACAGCTGGAACTTCTGTGTATGTTTTGATTTTCATTGTTCTTTGGCCATCATTTTCTGCAACATTCTTGCCTGAAGAGCTTCTCTCACTAGAGTCAGACTGATGACCCAAAGATTCATCATCATTGAAGATAGCAGGCTCAGGAGTCTGACATGGAGGTGCATTGATTCGATTAGGATTAGGACGAGGTGGAGGGAGTCTGCGCACTACAGTCATTAGAGCATTATGTTGGGGCCAATCGACAGGATTAACTCTAGCCCTTCCAGGGGGAGGATCCAAATTTGGATACTGCAGGGGAATCTCGTTCCACTTTGCTCTACAAACTGGGCAAATTTGGTTTCCATGTTTTACATTGGAAGCAATACACTGGAAGTGAAAAGAATGTGAACATTCGGCAGTGAATATCGCATGACCATCTCCACGGTTCATTGAGGCTAAACATATCGAGCACGTCTTCTGTATGTCAAATTTAAGATCCAGTGAGATGACAATAGAAGTCAAGTGAAAAGCAGGATAACAGTTCAAGTAATAACGGATAGGATTAATAACTAGAAGGACAATTCCGGTTTGACTTATACAGACACTGAGTTTGACTTTAAGGTCATGTTAAGCATCTGATAATTCAAACACTGAAATAATTAGAGAACAGTATTATTGGGCATAGACCACTAAGCTGAGTCACCACAATGTCATGTTTACATGTACATTAAACTCAAATTTATAGGTTCAATGATGATGTCAAACACAATGAAACTTATCTCCCGTTAAAGCATTTTGAGCTAAATTATAAACTTGGGAGGATTTCACAATGTACTCAATCACCAACTTTCAGTTGGATTCCTCCAGCTGGGCTTGCTTAAAAGTTTGAATTGCAATACAAAAGTGATTCCATACAGTATTTTGTATAAACATTTTAGGGAATAAAGAGTAATAGCAAGCATTTATATCCTAAAAGCTTGCACTTACCCTTCTCTCAAGTTAAAGCTGGATCCAGTCAGTTCTTTTATATTCTCTAGAGTACAATTTGTTTCTCAATTAAGTGGTGGCGCTTTTACAAAGTTACAAAGATATTAAACCTCTTTTCTTTTTTGTCAATTTAAGCATTTTGCAAACTACAGTTTAAAGTATCCGTATTCTAACTCTTTTCTCCTCCTCTATCACTGATTTGTATCCAGAGCAATGAGAATTCAGTAATTTTCATTGTAACCGATAAACTGGAGGTTTCGTGTGACACGAAGGTCATGTTCCTGTTTTCTGTACAAGGTAATTCTAATTAAAGTGCCAAAACTGATTCGTTGAAAAGACTAGCAGCATTTGTCATTTCCAAAGACGAACCCACAAGCATGTTTGATAGCTGTTTAGAATGGATTTGTTGACTAGTCTAAAAGACTTTGTCTTTTTTTTTTTCACACTACAAGTCTACAAGGGGACTGCAGCATCCTTTCTTTTTCATCTCTACTTTTAGTTATTTCTTGATCATCCAGACTGCCTATGCAGGCACAAACACAAATGAAAAACAAAAGACTGTGAACAAATTACTTCTTAAGGTTTCAAATTAGCAGGTACAGGAGAAAAAGCAACAGTGAAAGCAATATACCCATTGCATCAAAGCCAGAATTTACAAGATATTCAATACTGAGGAAGATCATGCCATTGGAACAACGAGAAATGACAGATGTAGGATAGAACGATATTTATCTATGTCAAAAACAAAAAGTAAAATCTGTTTAGTATTTTCTTTTAAATTTTCTGCAAAGACGATCAGACATCCCATGTTTGAAACTTTATTGCCTCAGTTGCCATAGCAGCAGGACCAAACAGAATTCAGATAGATGTAAAACTAACGATAGATGACACCTAAAAAAAAGCTAACAGCGAGATGAATCTTATGTTTTTAGCAAATCTCCAACTTAACCTCCGTTTTGCTGTTCAACATTGTTCCCTCAGAAGCAAACATAACACCTAAAGCAGGATCAGATCCCAGTACAGTTCTTGAAAAAATGAAAGCACCAATAGGAATTACAACATACTTTGATCCCTTACAGCTAGTGATAGCAATAATCCTTTTGGGGAGAGATCAAACTATCTTATTTGTCATTGCCTTTATTAATATTACACATCTACACTTCACAGCCAAAAAAAGAAACTTGGGTAATGTCACAAAAGGCTCAAACTGGTTTCACTATATTCCTCCAAATCCTCAGCTTAAGCCATTTACGGTAGAATTTTCTTCAGTTTCTTCCCCAAAGCCCCAAACAATTGAAAAAGAAGAAACAAAAAGAACAGAAAGGCTATCGACTTTTCAATCACAGTTTACACTGCTCCATTTTTCTCATCAATTTAGCACAACCACAACGAAAACGACTCTAGTTTTTCATCTGTTCCAATCTCCTGTTCCCTAGTTAACAAGCATTTCATCTCCCAGATATCTTAGCCAGCAAATGAACCAGCAAACTTCCTCAATTTTCTCATACCCCAGCAAACCAAAAAACCCATTGTAGACCCAAAAAACGAATAACCCAAACAAAAGAAGAAAGGGACAAAGAAAAAGAAAAGGAGGTCCAAGACACAAACCTTAGAAGACCTGCTCAAGCTCTTGGACAACCTGAACCCATGGCCCTGAGACCCTGAAGTAGGAGAAGGAGAAGGAGAAGTATTGTGGAGGCTACCATCGGTGGACGGAGAGAGCAGTGCTGCGTTGGAAAGTATCTCGGACGTTGGAGAAGAGTCATCATCATTCCCAGTTCTTGGACTATAAACACAAAGATTCATCCCAAGAGCCAGCTTCACTTTTCTCCATTTGCTCCCCATATTTTTTTTTTAACAAAATCCCGTACCAAGATTCAACAAAAAGCTTATTTTCGAGATGGGTTTTTGCTCAAAAAGTAGAAAGCAGGAAACTTTAGCAGTAAAAATAAAGGAAAAGTGTCTAGTGCGGAGCTCGAAAATCAAGAAAAACACAGTAGTGTGTGGTGTGTGGTTCAGGGGAGGATAGATTGATTGAAAATGGTTAATGGGTAGTTGAGAGGAAGGGAAGAGGAGGAAGAACCGAAGAAGAGGAGGTGGGCTTTGTTAATATTGTCTCTGCTTTTACTCTTCTTGCTGCAGGAGTAGAAGTACTAGTAGTAGATTCAATTGGCGGCCTGCGGCCACGAGCGGACGAATCAAAATGAATGTGGAGAGAGAGAGAGTTGAATTGTAGAAGATTAGGAAGGGAGAGTTGAGTCTGACCTGTGGATTTTGTTGTTTATTTGTTTGAGTTGGGGGACTTGGGAATATGGGCGGTTTGACATTTCATTTTTACACTTTTTATTTCTCCACCTGATAAAAACAGTGCATCACCAGCCACGAGTCATGCATTTACTTTCCTTGCTTTTACAGCGAATTATGACACTGTTTGATAAGTGAGTTATTTTGGGTATTTATCTAAAATTTTATTGTAATTTACTATAAAAATTTTTTAAAAAATTTTTGAAATATGTAAATTTTTTAATATTTTGAAGTATATAGTTTAAAAATTTTGAAAATTTTTTTGACGTTACTGTGACTAAAGTTTTTAAAAAACTTGTAACAGATAAACTTGACAAAAAACTTACCTGCAAACAAGGCCTATGTTTATGAGATTAAAATATAATTAAAAAATTTATTTATAAAAAATTTTATAAAAAAAAAGTATCAATCCAATCAAGGCGTGTTTGTAAGAACTAAAATATTGAATTTCTCCAATTTGCCCCGCTATGGATGAAAAATTAGAATTACTTCTATTTTATTTTCGTAAGCCTTTTAAAAGGACTATATATATATATATATGTTTTATTATCATGCTAACATGTATCACGTGGTGTTGATGGCTGGAGTGAATGACAGGCTAAAATGTTTAGCAATTTGAAGGACAACTACTCTGATTTTATATAAAAGGATATAAATTTGTCTGAAATTACTAATCATTCGACCACACCAAAATGTCTATTGTCTGAAAAATTCCAAAAGTAAACTTTTCTCTCTGTTTTAGCCTTAAAACCGTGTCCTCTGACCTTTTTCTGTAGGTTGAAACATGTACAAGAAATTAAGAGCGTTTCAAAAAAAAAAAAAAGCACTTGTGACCATTACTAGGTAAGTTACATACCCCAGGCGTTTAAGAAGAAATCCAAGTTACTATTCCTCCCTAAGTTTATAATTCTATTTCTCGTGGAATCTAAAATCTCTCACCTTATAGTTGTAGTTTTTCCAACATTTTATCTTCGGGTCAGGTAATTTTCTTTGACGGCAGATTCTGATCAATTTGGCTATATCATCAAAACCTTTTTAATCAAGTAAAGTGGTTCTCTCTCTCCCTCTCTTTTTTTTTTTGGTCTGCAACGTCAACCATCTAACCTGTTATAAAGAGACTTTATGTAAGAATTGGTAGGTGAATCACTATATCAGATAATTGTATTACTGCACTCTTTGAATTTAAAAAAAAAATAATAATAAGAAGAAGCACTGTACTTCTTGTATGATGCACTAAACGGGATTCAAAATTTCAATCCTGCGTATTTAGGCTTCAACTCATAAAAATATATATATTTATCGCATGTCCTAATTTCCAACGATCATATCATGAGGTTTGCCATATCTTTTTTTACTCTGCTTTTTCTGGCACTACACTACCTACCCATCACCTCCCAGTAAAATCATGCGTGATCCTATCTAAATCATGTCTTACAAAAAGAAAATTATTTGATTAGCAAATATTAGTAAATAATCTAAAGTGGATTAGGGCATACTCCTTTTCTAGAAAACCTCACTAGGCAAACTTTTCAAATCCAAAAATAAAAAATAAAAAATGATTAGTTGTAAATTGTGGATCGATGACTCAGAAGAATGCGATGGAAATGTGGATCAGTAAGCCCAATTGGGGCCCCACTAAGCAGTATTGTTGGACAATTAGAGATGGGTCAAATGAGGTGGGATTTTTCTAATGCTGCTGCATTTACCAGATGATTTGATAAGTACGCCCACACGTGCACATCATCACATTTTCCTCCTTTATAGTTGTGGCCGGCCTCGGCCTCGGTCAACCTTTGTTCACTTTAATCCTTCTTCTGATTTAATTTTCTCTCGTAAGTATTTAACGCCAATTTCCCTCTCTTCCTCTAATTTTTTTTTTTTTTAAGCAGAAGATCTTGAATTCACGATCCCTAATTTATAAACTTTTTTTTACATTATCACTCAACTCAACCTTCCTCCTTTTTCTAATTTGGTGAGTCATTTAGTATCATTTTTCTGAGATAAAACGCAAAAAGAATCCCACAATTTGGAAACTAGCCCGTACACTAAAGATTACTTATTCATACGGGTTACCAAAAAAATGTTTTTTTTTTTGCCAAAAATATGGCATGAGAATAGATTGACTTCTACACCTAATTTGCTAGCATCAGTTTTGTCACATCCGAAAGCCGGTTTCTTGTCGTCAAATGGTCAAAGATTGGTGCAAAATAGAATATATTTTTGTAATCGTCCCGTGGGCTAGGTACAGTTTTAACACATTGGTTTGGTCGTCGGCGCTTGGCCACTTGATTTTTCTTCAACCACCAAGCCAAATTAGACGTGGCTCTTCTTCTTCAATGCCTTCGAGTTTGAGGAGGAATATTACAGCTCTGAGACATCTCAACGCCATTACCTCTTGACTATGGCATTTCTTGGAAGAAAGGTTTTCAAAAAAAAAATATAAAATAAAATAGTAGTGTTTTTGAGACTTAACGTATGATCAAAAAGTGTGGTTGAAGAATCACATTTTGTAACAATTGCAAACCTAATGAAGCCCAAGTTTTTATTTTTTAAAGCAAGTTTTCTAAGTATTACGTAAGTGGAAAGCAGAAAACATGAAAAAAAAAAAAATTTTTGTCAAAGCTGTTGTTACGTTGCAAGACAGCTAGCCCATAATAGGTAGCAGCAACATAACGATTTGGTCAAGTCTCAAATTTAATGCTATTACTACTTTTCTTCCTCTAGAATGGGTACTGAAACGTTTATGAAGTCTTCTTCATCAATCTTTAATAGATGGAATTGGAAGCCGTATACCGACATCAAACCTAGTACGTGTTTTTTGAAAATCTTTATATAGCCAAGAAGGCTCAAGAGTAGGTAGGGTCTTTACCATCTAACTTTGATTAGGCAATTTATATTATGTTCCTTTCGGAATGAACAAGAAAACAATTTATGAAAAAAATATGCCGGCCAATTTTATGTTAACTAGAAATTTAGTTAATTTATTATTTCGATTTTATCTAGAGGCCTGCAATACATTTGACATGAGCCAAAATAGAAAAGAACAATCCCAAGGCAACATTTTAGTTCCTTCTCTTAATTAAGCTCGATCATTGTCTACAAGTTTGTATTTACTATTTCAGTGTCCCATTAGAATTAATTGAAATAACAAAATCCATATAATATGGCCGTGTTTATTTCGTCTACCTGCGGAAAGATTTATTATTGTCTTCCTCTTTTTTTTTCCAAACGATAAGAGATATTATTGTTTTCCTCGCTTCCATCTTTTTGTCCAATTTTCATACTAAAGAAATAATATGACCATGCTTTAAAGTTTGGATCGGTCGACCTTCATCTGCATTGATAGTGTAGTGATTTTTTTACACTACTAATTATGAATGTACGTCACACATGTACATAATTTAGATTTTTAGTATATATTATGATCTAAATCTGTTAATGTAAAAAAAAAAAAAAAAAAAATTTCGTCCCCACAATGTATAAAAATCTTACATTCAAAGTTTAGTGTCGTACCAATAATTTGGCAAGATGATGCCAAGTCTTGTCACCAACGACAAAGGTTGAATTAGTAGTCTTCGGTAACTGATGCAACGTGTTTTATTATGTACGCCATTCAAATAGTCGTTGCAAGAATTTGTGGGGAAAAGGGCTGGAGATTTATTCTTCGAGAATATATGCTCCTTGGGGTTGGAGTGGACTTTCAGGTGATCTAGATCTCACCATATCTAATTCGAAGTCAGTGGTGGACACTTGAATACTCGAGACATGCAGGTTGTATATAATCTTTTCCTTTATTCTTGACATATATTTATACGTGGCTTGCACAACTTTGATTCCATAAAATGGCAAGCATGTTCAAGGAATTAGTCATATGGACGTAATTAAAAGTTTAAAATAGAGCTATAATTTTCTCTATTGTTTTTTATGGCATTTTCTTTTGTTTCATTAGGGCGCAATGACATTCATTAATTGACTATCATAATTAATTTTTAATTTAATTTCCGCAAAAAGTCATGAATGATTGTTGATAATCAAACAAACTACTTCCTAATCAAATAAATCCCGAGGACTTATTTGTTGAGAGTAACTTGAAAGAAGGGTTGGATTGGATGGTAGGATTAAAGGGATTGTAAGCACAAAATTTTGGATTCAAAATATCTCAATTACGTCATAAAAGAAAAAAAGAGGCAAGCGTTCGGGCGTTTGGGTTCTATATATAAAGGCTGTTCTCCACATGTTTGGTAACTTTGACAAGAACATATATGAAATTTTTTCGTGTCATCCATTCTTTTTGAAAAGAATCTCAATTCATCCGCTTGTAAGGCTTCGTGTAGCGATTTTGATATAAATCCATCCAACAAAATCATACTGGATTCACGATGAGTAAAAAGTTGGTGGTCACCAAGAACCTGGGCTAAACAAAATCCTTTGAGGAAAAAAGTTACGAGAATTACATGGCTTGACAAAACTGTGCCGACTCTCTACTTCCAATTCTAAGAAGAACAAACAAACCCAATAATCCGAATCATATATTTGCAGCAGCTAGCTACTAGCCTAAATGTACATATATATATAACTCTATAAAAGTACGAATGTGGACTGGGAACTAGTACCAAGATCGAAATTCTGTTCACTGGTATCTGGGGCAATTGACAAATGGAAGGCATCAAAAATATTCATCTTCTTCTGTACTTCGTCAACTTTATATGTAAGCCAAAGCTTGACAAAACGCACTTAGATGAACCAGTGGATTGGTACTATGGTGTACAATTAATACACAACAATATCCATTGGCGCAAGAAATGAGAAGCAAAAAACTATCACCAAGACAAGTATAAGCTAATTAAGTAGTATAAGGTAATTCTTTTAAGTCTTTGAGTGGAGCGAAGTTCTCTATTCCCACTCAACTTTACGGTTTACACTCTCCTCTCAAAAGCCAACCTTTTAAAAGGAAAAATGCCCTATCTTTTTAAGCTGCAAAAAGTTATTCCTTTCCCCCACAAAACAACAGCAACTAGTAACCAAGAAAGTGACTCCTTTTCATTTCATTTCACCTTTTGAGACCACACATGCCTCCCAACAATTTTACTTATTTCCATAGATGTTCATTCATGTATTAGAGAGAGAGAGAGAGAGAGAGAGAGAGAGCAGAGAATGCGTGTGTATGAGAAAAAGAGAGTGGGAGATCTTCATAATTCGCAGCCCTCATTGCAATGAATAAAGATCCACTAACAAAGAAAGAATCGTCATAACTCCTTTGTGGGGGGGGGGGGGGGGGGGATAGGATTCCCTTTTCCACATCCTTTTTCTATCTAAATTTGCCAGACTTTCTGGGGCAAGTCAACTACAAAGCTGACTTTATTGGTATAATAGTAGTAGTTTTATAGAAACATAGGAGAACTTTGCCCCTAATGGTGCTCCCCACTTAGGTGATCATTAGATTAGGGTAACAACTAACAAATGTGATGTTTTGTCGTTACTCTTTGATATGCATGGCACGACTCTTGACGAGCATGGTGTACGAAGCCCTTCTCGTTGTCCTGCAAGATGACACATTAATTTTGACTGATCATGATATATTAACCTCCATTTCTTGACTAGGGTTTTGTAAACCTCGAGAACTACTATTTTACTTTGTTGAGCTCGATGAGCTAGGGTTTTTCGCCATTGGCTTCGACGAGCAAAATAAATAACTAGGTTATTGTTGGCGCCATGCATTGGGCAATCTCTCCTTAAATTTCTTTTCTTTTTCTTTTCAAATTCTTTTCTCTTCTGGATTGGTGTTTCTTTGCAAAAGTAAGAGGCCTCATGTATGTATGTAAGTCAGCTTTGTCCTGAACTTTTTGGAACCATTATTCATTTTATTTCTGGGGGCCAGCCCGGTGACCTCAGACATGATCTTTACTCGAGTAACGTCGATGCTGACTTGAGACATCATTTGCAAACATTTTGGAAAACTAGCTCTACAAAATGAAATTTACATAATTAGCTTCGTACTGAACATGTTAATTTCTGAATAAATAAACATTGGAAATGGCTAAACACACTATATATATATATATATATATATATATATATCAAATTCAATATATAAAAAGTAGCAAACAAAATAGATCGAACACTGGTACTGAGGGTGACCCTTCAATATTGCGATCCATCCCACCATGATTATGAAGCCTCCTTTTTCCTTCTTATCATGATGTCACATGTGTGGTGGCTTGGATGATTACCATCAGCAAGTCAAACCTAATCCATATCTTGCACCCCAGCAAGGTCCAATTTTCCTCAAAGCTTATAATTATTCATGTCGCAATTCGCATGGAATATCATGACCATCCAAATAGGTATTGTGCCATATGCTATACAGGGGCCGATTGGAAAACTCAGGCCGATTAATCTTTGGCCGTACTGACTCTTCTTCGGT
The DNA here is from genome assembly GCF_036785885.1 of Coffea arabica. Classification (NCBI taxonomy): domain Eukaryota; kingdom Viridiplantae; phylum Streptophyta; class Magnoliopsida; order Gentianales; family Rubiaceae; genus Coffea; species Coffea arabica. The sequence goes on along the minus strand of NC_092313.1, from coordinate 9,577,091 downwards.
AACAGCATCACATGGATATGCTCTATAGTTGAGAAGTAGAATGTGGAAATTTCAAAACCATGTATTTTTGCGAAGACTTTTTAATTTTGGTCAGGAATATTCGTGAATGGAATGAAGTTCCCACCTCCACTAACTAGTGACAAGTTGTTAGTACTTAATCAAATATTAAAGTTTTGATTAGTTGGTTTCAAGAGCACTAGAGCAAGATAAGAATCATACTTTATGTGTGTGCATATATACGTGCTTGAATGCATAGGCAAGGTAATTAATTAACCACCTGCAACGCATTGTTTATGACAAGATGTCACGAGATGAGAGATGAATTAAGTTCATCTTGAGGATTGAGATCCAGCTTAATTCTTTTTCTTTTTCTTTTTTTTTAGTGAGAGAAAGGTGGGATTAATTTAAGAAGTGGAGAAGGGAGAAATTGAATTCAGAATCTTTAATTCTTCTTTGGATCTTAATCATAACTTAGAGTTGTTTCTTTGTGATTTAAATTTCTTTAATCTTATTCACAAATCAAACTGTTCTCAAGATTAGTGTCTACTGCAGGGAGTTTGTGGAAGAATAGAAGAGAAACAAAGAAATAACGTAGAGAAGGAATAATAAAAGTCGAGTTCAACAATATGAGAAGATTGATCAATTTCTCTCGCTTTGCTCGAGAGTTCATGAATGAACAGCGAAGAAAAAGGGGAAAAAGAAAAAAACCTCTAATTCCATGTATCACGTTTCCACCACGTTTTTTTTTTTTTTTTTTTTGTAAATTTGGTTGTATACATATTTTTCGTCGAATTATGATGAGGTATGGTAGTATTGAATTAAATTATCCCCCAAAGGTAAATAATGATGGCTCGTTGCGACACTAGTGTGAGACAATAATGAATGATGGGATGTAGGGCTAATTGCGACGAGACACGAGCGCACTGACACCTGAGTTATCGCCGGAATATTGCATGAGCCAAGTTGGACCATCACCACGCATCAATTCATCAGTGCCCACAGACTTTTCTTTTTTCTTTTTTTTTTAAAAAAATAAAAAACATATATATAAGCAAATTTCATTAACAGATCACTGGAAATCGTCAGCACGATTTGATTCACAATTTCACAACATTAGAATTATCAGGAGCATAATTGCCCTCGAGTCTTGACTATAATAATGTACTAGAAAAGCCACAAACGAACGAATACATCCGGTTTAGGTGACTATTTTGTTATTCCTGGTTCTATCAGCACATCCCAGGTCCAAATTGACGCATTTGGCAGGTTTTGTTTGAGCTAAAACATAAAATTATAGTGATCTTGTACTTAGTATGCAGCAATAATTCTAGGGGCAAAATGGTTCGATGCATGCCTGAGTTTTTAATAGTTGAATTTTAGATCGGGTTGTGAAGTTGACCAAATCGGATGAACCAGCCAATCCATAGGAGAAAGATAAGTATAGGAGAGGAAGAAAAGATGAAAAGACAATCCACAATTTGCCAGAAAAGCAGTGTGATAAGAATGGCACTCTTTTATCTTCTTTTCTGACATCTTCCAATTGATCCTGAAAAATTCATGTTTCTTTTTTGTTATATATAATATATAATTTGGGTGAACAAGAGAAGAAATCCAGAAATCAAATGTATTTAGAGTTCCTAAATTTTCAAATATTTTCTTGCAAGAAAATAAAATGTCACGGTTCCTTTTTCAATTAAAGGACAGCGACACTGACTGTTTTGCAAGAGAAAATACACAAAAAGAAAAGAAAGAAAGAGAAAGGGCTGTCAGTCTGACAGAAAACCTTTTGCTGCAGGACAGCAATGAGCCAAGGCCCAAGGGCGATCCAAGATTAATCCACTAATCGATCCTTATCTGGAGAATTACAACTTCTGAAGATTGGGCATCATTGATCTAGGCCCACTATTGGAGAATGAGACTGGATACGGTTGGTGCTCCGATAATAATAGGTGTAATGTAGGTAACCTGTCACGCCCCGTATCCTATATGGGAAATGTAACAAAACGAATAATGCCTTGGACGATGGAGTATATCACCATTTATTTACGCTTTGGTAGATATCTAAGTATATACAAAAATCTTATTTTCTGTAATTTCTCATTACTATAACAATCCTGTATGAATAATTTGTGGCATTTTTTTTGGGTAAATTACACTTTTTTTTACTCCTATAGTTTCAAAAATTATACAAAAACCCTCTTGTAATTTCAACTAAAGTGTAAATGGTTTTTTGTAACGGAACAATCTGAAAATGTCGAGGAGAAGCCTTTGTTTAGAAATGAAAATAACTGAAGTGATTAAGATTTATAAACATATTATGCATGGCATTTGACCACTTTACAATTTAATGCTTTATCACGTAACCTTTCTTATGATTTTCAAAATCCTATAAAGAGATGGTACTTTGAATAAGTAATATCTATTTGCCTATAAAACTACATCCCTTAAAGTTTATTAATTGTTAATTAATTTGTAATACTTTATCATTCCTTTGCTAATACTATTTGGCATGTAGCACAAAGGGCAAATCTGGCACAAATATCTCATTTCACTCCGTAAAACAATATTTTAATCGCTTGGACTGAATATGCAAAGAGTCAGTAAGTTTAGGGGAGGTGAGTGTAATTTTTTAAACCACAGGGTAGGTGAGTGCAAGTGTCAGAAACCTCAAGGGAGGTTTCTGCAATTTTCCCTTTCAAGAATTTGACCAATAATGTAGTAATACCCAAACGGAACAACGTAACTTTTGGCACTCAATCTCGAGCATTTATCTTCCAGTAGCCGACCTTTCATTCGCACTAATGATGTTGCTATAGCTGAAATTTTACCAGAACATCCATCATGTTCAAGACAATTGCACTTATACTGTTTTCCATCGTAATTCAACATGTATCTGTCCATACTTTGAATCAATTAAATGGTATTTTTCATTCATTCTTCCATTGTTCACAACATCAGCAAGGTTGATTTCCACATATCCCAGTGATTCCTGTACAGAAACAAAACAATTCAAGATACTCAGTGATGCTAAACAATTAAATGGGAACCAAAAAGACTCAGAATGGGATGGTGATGGATTTGATTACCTTTGATTGCAATCCGAATCGTGTACGCTTACTCATGACCTCCACACGAATCTTCTCAGAAACAGGAGGCTCATCCAGCGTAAACTGGAACTCTTCATTCCATGCTGGATCACGAGTTCTCCTGATCATCTGAGGGAACAAAATTTTCTTCATTGTTAGCAGCTGAAATGATACTAAAACGCTAGTCATTTTCTAGCTTCATTCGCTGCTAGTATTAAGTAGGAGACAGTATTATTGTATTGAAAGGTCTGGATGTGTCTTCTGTGCTTTCTCAAGGTAGCAAAAATGAGCTAACCCCAATAATAAACAGAAAGCAAATGAGAAAAGAGAAGCATAAGATAACACCTTTACATACTCTTCGTGTTTTGTCGAATGACTTGATTTCCAAGGCAAATAGGTGAAACGAAGGAAGAAACCATGCTACGTTACTCACCTTTGATTTCCTTTTTTCTCCTCGGAAAATTATCAGAGCGTATGGATTGTTGTGACGTGACCCTTCTACATCCTCAGCTCCATAAACAGTAACCGAAAGTAAACCAGCTCCGCTGTAACTCTCATTGCTGGATTTAGTGTCAATTATGCTTGCTTTCCTACTGAATCTGTCAAGAGGCCCGCTAAACGAAGCACTGTCTTCTCTGAAAGGAGCGTACCTCAGCTCAAGCACAATTTGGCCTCTCTGCTTCTTATTATGAAGATCAGTTATATCTGTACTCTTAAGCAGGTCTAGTGTCAACTCTTTTGTCTCGTTTGCATTTAGAAGCTTCAAAGGATAAACTTGCATTCCCAGCCTGTCATGTGCTCCAACCTCCATCAAAGTGCAATCCAACAGAAAGAATTTTATTTCAACTCTTCGTCCCATTTTAGCACTTTATTGAACACACAGCATTTATCAACTTGCATGTATCAGAAATTCTAAAAGATGATTGTAAGGGTTAAAAGTACAAATTACTGCATATATCTGTTTCAATTAATTTATCTCCAAACAGTTCTTGTGGACTTCACCTTCTTGTATTAGCTAGCCTGAGATTGCAAATTGACCATGAATGGCAGTCTATGAAAAATAAATTATGATCAGTTCTTAACCAGTCAGCTTGCAAATGGAGCCTGATGATGTAAAGAACCTTGGAATATTATCTTCCAAGAAAAGAAAGAGTCTGTTCTCCTTGAAGCTATATCCGATTGACATCCAAGAGATTAAAATCACATTTCCTCTGGTTAAACTTTAACTGTGTAAAATTCAATGAAAAATCGCTTTCACTACTATACTTTCTTCAACATTTTAGATATAGAAATATTTATCAGTTAACAAATTCATTGGTTAAACTCAAGAGGTGCAATATTAACTAAATGTAACAGAAACTGAGACTGAGGGTGTGTACCTTGTCCCAATCATAGACATCTATAAGAAGAAACTGAGACTGAGGTTCCTTCACAATTAGCTTAAAATTCTCATTCCACTCAGGGTATAAGGTCTTCTTCTTGATGGTAGTTTTCTTAGTGGGCAACCTGTCTCCACTCAGACTTAGTTTAACGTAAGGATCTGAAAGTCCGAGCAAGTCCATCTTCAAGAGCTTCATGGCTCGTACAACTCTTACATGTAATATCCCAACAGGCTTCTTAGCAGCCACACTGCAAGGTAAGAAGGAAGTATGAGCCAAAAGGAGGCAAAGGACTTAGTATATGACCCACAAATTGTACTAAATGCACGACAACATTTCACAAGTTACACATCATTTTTCCAATAGCAAGATTGTATGATGCACAAGAAGCAACTTACGTTGAAGCATCAAGAATTGGAATTTCAAGGAACCGTGGCCACAGGTAGAGGCTTGATACTTGTTTTTTGATAGTTTCCTACCAGAAAAGGAAGAAGTTTGAGGTGAATACTTATGGTACTTCTGTAAGATTATATATCTGACAAGAATTTATCCTGTGACACCCATCCCCCAAGTTCGTGTCCATAACAAATTCGTCAAAATGCCACCTGAACATAACGATATAGGCCAGGAATAGACATGATGTCTCCACCCAGCACTTTCAATCCAAAGTCAACCTGTGGCTGCACAAAATAAAGATGATCATCAGATAAATGCATTTTCCCTTGCTGATGCACTACTGAATGAATTCATGAAGCCATAAACACTACTTACCTTCTCCATTAAGGATACAACAATGTTTGTAAAACATGGAAGTGTTGGAACGAGAGGCTTTAATGTGATACGTGGAGCTGCTTCAATTTGTATGTCCACCAACTGGTAAGAAGCAACGTCAATCCTTCAACAAAAATGACCTCTTCCTAGAACCACATAAATTCGCTGTTGTAAGGTCTTATTTTTTCTGTGCTCTTCTAACCTGGATTAAGATTCTTAAAGATGCTAACTTTACGGTGACTAATATGTCAGGATTTCCCGCCCACTTAATTGCTGGCTCCATTACTAGTTCACTCTCATTTGTCTCGTAAACTTTAAGACCTGTCAAGACATGATAACATCCAGTCAATGAGTATGCATATACTGAAAATCATGATTAAATTTTCTAACGATTTTAAACATCAAAGAGACGTGACTATATATGCCCTAGTACTTAAAAGAAGCTATTGAACTGTGACATAACAGAATCAAAGGGCACATGAAGCAGCAACTACATTTGCCACCAAAACTCTAAAGGAAAAACTCACCATGAATTGTTGGTGAAAGAGTTCCAAGGCTTATTTTTTCAAATTCAATTGATTCTATCTTACACATCCCTATGTAGTCAGCAAATATAGGCTCTGCTATGCTTCTAATGGTTCCATGGCTTGCCTGTAGAGTGAATGAACCCGAATTTACTATTTCTGATCACGAACAATAAAGTCTTAATCATGACAAAATTACCTTATCAATGAAAGGCCACATGTCATGAATAAATTTGTTTAACCAGTCTACCTGCGTGACCCACAATGATGGTTCAAAGATCAAGAAATCAGAAAACGTGATTAAAAGAAATTAAGTAAACAGCCTCATCTGGAAGAATTGAAGACAAAATCTTACCCTCTCATAATCAGGATTCTTCACCCACCATGGAATTTCAGGCATAAGATCTTGCATTTCAGTTGTATCGAGCTTGTCAAGTGCCTTGCCTTTGGGATCCTGTAAATTCAAATAATTGCCTCAATTAGGCCAATCTGTTCTTATCCATGTTTAGATAAAGCATTTAAAAAAACATCTTTCATGTTCTTCATGTGTTGTTCTGCCAAGCATTTGAACACGGAAATGGGATATCTAAAGACATAAAGCATGCAAAAATTGACTGACCGCAAAAGGATCACTTGAATTTGCCACACAAAATAAGCAGTAAAATTTTCATATGCATGATACAAATACACAAAATTATTGCAACTTTTAGACAGCAATCGGACAATGTTGATTAAGCCTTATCTAATTTCTTTATACACAACAATCATCATTACAATCTCCATCTTGCATACTTATTTTCTTTTGTACCAAGGTGAACTGTTTTCATTCAATGAGGATCAGCACATAATGGCATTGAAATGCAGGTTATTCCATATTGCTGCAACAGTGGAATTGGATTGTTTCAGTCATTGGTGTAAAGTGTAAGCCCTTTAAAAGCAGGCAGTTAGATGTTTAAAAGCGGGCAGTTAGATGTTTGGAGTTTCATGTTGGACTAAGAATGGGATTTGGCTTCCAATAGAATATCTCCCCTGCAACATCTGGTGCATACCTCCTCCAGTCACATGGAAGAGAGATTGGAATAGCAAGAAGAGGCTAATTCTTAATTGGAAACAGCTGGTATGACAGTTCCTTTTACATCTCATTCAAGATAAACTTACAAAACAACAAATATAATCTTTCATGCTCCTTCACCTAATTGGAAAGGTTCAGAAACATGTTCATTTTGGGGGGGAGAAAAAACCAGAAAATAACCGATGCATCAGATAGAACCTCCAAATTTCTTAGCAGCATCAAGGGATTTGAAGCTGATGATAACACAAGGCAAAAGACATTGGAACAGAACCCTGAAACGCATGATCATGCAAAACTTAACAATTGAATGCACTAACAGAAAATCAGGAAAACCCATCAAATAACAATACACCTTGTAACCATAAAAGAAATCATCAGACAGAATTTAGCAAGACTTTCAAAAAACAGTTCTAAACTCATTCAATAATAATAATAATAAAGGAATTCAAGAACTACAAGAACTTTATATAACTGATCACCTCAACGTGTTCAGGCTCCGCATAGATGAAGAGATAAAAACCCAACACGATTCCAATCAGAGACCCGACCAAGAAACCAAAAATTCCGAAGAAAGTGCTCAGGAATCCCATGCGGATTCTCTGCTTTTCCCTTCTCAACTTTAACAACTGACGCACATACAGTCTTTACAGAATCGAGGAATTGAAGCTGGACGAAGGCAATGCAGAATTGGAAATATAGATGGAAAGAAGAACAGATTAAAAAGGTAAAAACTAGAACAAGAAAAATTAAGGTTGAAGGAATTGTTATTGTCGATAGAATCTAAGAAGCAAATTTATTTAGTCATCCGGTGAAGTCTACACTCAACAGGTAACGAAGAGAGTGAAAACGAAACCGCCAAAACAGAGACACGGTGTCAAATACTTCAAAAAGCAGCCAAAAATTTGTTCCAAGGCTAGGCTTTAACTCGGGCTGTGTTATTCAGCACAACGACAAAGTTGGAAGAATAAATTCTTGCGTCAAAATACTTGTCTAAGGCTTGTCAGCTGTAAAATTGTAATCCTCTGAAGTTTACTCAAAATGTATGAAATTCGGGAGATACTTCATTAAAATCAATTTGCAGAACTGGGTTAGCACTATTTTTTCCTCAAAGTACCAAGGGTCTTCATGACAACATGAGCATAATGAAAATGTTAAATTTCTGATAAATCAAAAAGATTGGGCGGTTTCGAAAAATCTCGAGAGATATCTTTACAATAATTAAAGTCTGTATAGGTAATTAACTTGGTATTAGCTTTGTATATTTTTAAATTTATCCTTAGCTCTATATCAATTAATCCTTATCTTTATTATCTATTAATTCTTATTTCTATTATCAACTGATGTCCACTAAAACTACCTCCCTCCAATTCTCACATTCTTCCTTACCAACGATTTTTTTTATTTTTGCTTGCATTATTTTTGTAATTCTTGCAATTAAAGATATTTTTTAATAAATTACACATGCATCGAGAGTGTGCCTCCATCGCTAGTTATATATAAGCATCTATACGTGCCCAAGCGATGAAATCTTTGCACAAAGTATTCCTTTTGCCTCCTAGAAGATAACTTTCGGATTCCAGCATGAATTTTAAAGTAGAGAGGGTTAAAAATTCTTACCCATGTAGTAGTTTAACCTTTCGATGTCTTGCAGATGGATTATTATGTGATTTTTTGGGAAATTGGTGGATTCTCATTGACCAGCTTACGTGTTAAGATTGAGGATTGCTATAAATTAATTTATTTCTCGTCTAAATTGAATGGACACGAAATACAAAGTTGACTGTCTGCATGTCAATATCCCTGTCACGTATTTAAGTTTGACGCTGATACATCATCTAACAGTCCCACCTAAGCTAAAGCAAAGGAAACTCATCATGAAATTTGGCAATTTGGGTAATAAATTATCTTTTTCTGGGCCGACGGGGGTGAAGAAATAAATTGTAGTAGCAACTAGGAAAAAAAAGGATTAGATATTAGACACGTCAAGAAAATGGAGAGGAAAATGTTAACGGAAGGAATGAAAGTCAGATATTAGGCATCTTTTATTCTGGCTTTGAAAACTATATAGTACATGTTATTATTCGTCAAGGGCGGCAAATGCCTCGATGACCAATGATTTGGCAACAAGCTCGTTAATCGATAATTTTGATAAATCCAACTCAATCACCATTAGTATCATTCCACTTGAGCTAATTTCAGAAAAAATTAACAACAGACGAATATTTTAAAACTAAAATTTTATCAAAGAGGTACGTGAGAAATCACTATTGATTCTCGTCCCAAAAAAAAAAAAGGAGAGAGGCTATAATAGAACTTATCAACAGCATTATTGTATTGAATAACATCTGCTATTTTGATTTTTCTCAAAAAAAAAAAGAGAGTTATAGTTCTAATTCTAATTCTACTTAAAATTCTAATAGACAGAAAAGGCAAATCGACCGGAGGAAAAATCAACAACATTAGGACCATGTCAACAGCAACAACTACAACGGGCTATAATTAATTGCATTCCTCCTGCAGCTTTTGTTTGTGGGCTGTTGTATCTCTTGATTTGGCTTTATTAATTAGGAGATTACAGCTGTTAAATCACTTGAGTGCTGAAAAATCAAAGAAAGGCGTCCAAGTGGTTAATTTAATTGCTCTTGGTTCCGGGGAAATCAGAGGTTGTTTCTCAGCTTTGTTTTTCTAGGTGTGCTTTGTCTCCTGGAAACTCCTTGATCATGTTTTGTTTAATAGTACTACTAAAAGATATCGTGCGAGTTGTTTCCTGCGAACCAAACCATACATTTTCCACCATGTGGAATAGGAATACCAAAACGATTCCTCCCATTTCTAGACGAAGTCAGAATCCAACAAGTGCATGTCCAAAACTTTTTTTTTTTTTTTTAAAAAAAAAAGAAAACCTACACGAAACGTTAAATTCAAACAAGAATGCAAATATACTACAGTACTAAATTAAAAAAAGATGATGTGAACATATTGAATTTTCAAGGAGAATGCACTTCTAGAAGTATGATAGATCTACGATTTTCTATTTTTTCGAAAAAAAAAAAAAAATCTATAATGTTGACCGAGATTTACTTCCATCTATCAGCCCATATTTATTATATATAGGACTTGTTCTCGATTACTTTAGATTTTATAAAATCTGATTATAGAAACAGATCATGATGGAGAGTAATTAGAATCAGCAAAAATTACTTTTTGACTCGTTATAGATTTTAGGTTTTTTTTTATCACTATAAAATCTATAATTAGAATATAAAAGCAACTGGAACATCACAAAAACTAAATTATCTGAAATCAAAATCCATTAAAATAATCAATTGAAAATAATACTTCCATCATTACGTTACATGATAAAAACCTCCGTGGTCTGTACGTTTGACAATATTGGGTTTTTTTTTTTTTTAATTTAACCAAGCATATTGAACTAAGACACGCAACTTGACCAATTCAATAACTCAGCAATCATCACTAAAAATGTTTCCATATTGTTTATTTCATTGGCTTCCTTAGCTCTTAAGATACAGATAGAACCTGTTTGGTGCTTTTGAATTATTCTCTTCTACTCCCAGTGCATGTGGCAAACTTGTCAAATGGCAGCGTCAAATCACACATTTGAACTCCGGATTCGGCACCTTTATGATTCCAAATGCAAATTTCTCGATACTTTTCAAATCAAAATAATAAATTAACAACAAAAAACAAGATCTAGAGCAGAAGAAGAAATTAAGGTTGACTGCTGGCTGATGATTAAAAATGAATCAAGTCAGATTGGTCTGGTGATACCTCTATGTGCTAGTATATATATATGGATTAATCTTTCCTACACTGACAGTGTATATACTATCAGCGTTGGATGATTGACAACTATGCAAAATTTGAATTTGAAATTCAACGTTTGTACACATGTCATGAATCCAACGATGATAGCGTATACACCGTCAGTGTAGGAAAGATTTATTAATTATAAGATAAAAGTGTATCATTATTATTAAAAGATCTTACAGGATTTGGTCAAATTTTTTTGAGTAAAAAAACGAAATTCATCCATCGATTGCAAATAATAATAATGTATATACCCTACTACGAAAGATGGTTGAGCTAATAAGGCGTGCCTGGAGGTAACTTGTCCCATCCACCTGGAAGGAAAAGGGTTTGAGGTCGGTGCGATTGTCCAATTGTTACATGAATTTGGTAAATGCTAGCATTACTTTATTATTGTGTATGTAAACTTTGTTCATGATGATGTACATTGTAACTACTTCATTCATTTGGATGGATGACGAGTTTTTTACCGTATTTTTAATAGAGAATTTTTTTATTTTTTATTTTTTACAATTTTATTTACAGTAACCTTTTAAAACACTTCAAAATTTTTAAAATATACACTTCGAAAACCCACAAAAATGTTTCTTTTTACCTTTTTCCTTCTTTCTCCTCCCCTACCTTAATCTAGCACTGTCGACCGGTACTTGACCGACAAAAGTTTTTTTTTTTTTTTTTTCGTAAACATGCATTAATTTACAAAAGAAGTACGACAGACAAACGCACTAATTGTACTAAATTTTAATTGTACCCGTCCTAATCCCATCAATGGTGGTAGTATACGTTAAAGGTGAACTGAGTTGTGTCGAGTTGAACTGCATATCATCGACTTGGGCTTTATGCTATCACAGCTTCCATGATCAGTCAAGCACGATTTCGATCATGGCATTGATGATTGATTGATGAGAAGAAGAGCACAACACACCACTTTTTGTTCCTTTTATATTTAGACGTCCGGGTATAGATTTTTCAGTTCACCATCTTCTCGTGAGGCCCATTTACAGATAGGGCCGGTTCTCAACAGCCTTTGTGGAAAATCCACTTTTCATTTAGAAAAACCCATGTTGTGATGCCACCCGCTGGTTTTTCTTCCAGTTCGTGCTTTTTAGGAAGCTTTAATAAAAGTGCTAAGACCAAGAGCCTATAACAAATCTATTTTTCAGATTCTGATTTTAAAAATTTAGGAACTCAGCTAATCCAAAAGTAATACATATGACGGGTTTGGCCCAAGTTCATCATCCATCAAAAGACAGTTACCCAATGGGCCAAAGTTTTGTCTGCTTAAAACTAAGAACATTCATATTTATTGGTGTTAATGTAAAGGATCACATGAAGAACAAGTTAGTGAGCAGTTGGACATGATGCATCAGCGTAGCGGTCCAGTCGCTGATCTACTTGCTTTTTTTTTTTTTTTTTTGGTCCTCATAGTGGGTATCTAGGGCCCATGGACTGATAATACCGTACGACCCAATTAATCCCACTATATGGATGGAGAGAGAGAGGCTGATCTATTAGCTGTTTGTTGGACACTTCGACAGTGATTGCTGTGCATAGGCTTTGACAGTGGCAAATCCTGTTGGGCGTGGCAGCATGTCACCCTCACATTGAATGCACGTCCAAATAGCTGTATATTGGCCCCTTTTTGTTTGACACATCAAAATGAATAAAAGGTGTTTTCCCCATTTTCAATTCGAATTTATAGATCTATAAGGCTTCCATTAATTCTGCTGGTTCCGCTGCTTAAATTGGGCATTTAATGGTGGCAAGCCAAACAAGCTCTAAGAATTCTTGAAGCTTCAATCTTTTTCGTGACCCAACAAAAAAACTAAGATAATTATACAAATATAATATCAAGAATGCCTTCCATTAAACTCTTTATACAGCGTTCTTCCTTCTCTTCTACTTCTTCTTCCTATTTGTAAGTAAAAAATTTTGAACTCATAATCTCTTACTTACAGTTTCTTTCATCTTATCACCGAACTCAACATGACCCTCCCGTCATCTAACCTTCACGTGCTGCTAGAAATCGCGAGGACTGTGTTAAAAATCTATTATTCGGCTGCTAACACACAGCTCGATCAATCATGACATATATTTCCTTGCAAACCGGCAGTCTAAAACTCGATTAACTCTAAAAAGAATTTCAACCAAACTTTGGCAAAGTGAAATTTTTGGGAAGAAGGTTAACGTTAAAGAGATGAATCCATATTTCAATCGCCGTTACGCTGCTGCAACTTGAATAGCTCAGTAATAATTGCTTGCAAAGACTTCTTTATTCTTACGTTCTTTAATTCGGAACCTGCCATCCTTCGAGCACCCAGAAGGATTAATTGTTACTCATAAGAACGAAGATATATGAAGCAAAGATGGTTGGTTTCAGTCATAGAACCGTAAATGGTACCATATAAATAATCACGAGAAAGTTTGGGGCTAAGCATATATGTTATCTACTTCTTACGTGATCAAGTTACTGAGATTCTATCCTGTTTAGCTATTGTAAAAGGAATTAGCCAATTATAGGAATATTACATTGTGGCAGAAACTCAACAAAACAGGGAGAAGATTAATGAACACACATTTTGAGGAAATTCGAGAAATAAAACATACTACTTTTATCACGGATATGAAACTTAGGTGAAGCAATTCCTCAAATGTTGGGACAACTGGAAGTTGATGTTCGACATTATTGACGTTAACAAAGGCCTCAAAATCAAGTTTGCTGGCTTTTTGCCTTTTCTTCTGAATTCGACCTGCAATAACCACAAAACTTTCTAAACTAAAAGTTCCAATTTTCTGGCCACCCATCTTCTCGCTACTTTAGTGCTATTCCAACCATTTGCATCCAATTTTGTACGGATTGTTTGAACAAGTTCCACACTGCAATTTACTCAATCAATGAATTAAAAAACCCAGTGCTTTATTTCACCTATAATTAAGGTTTTGCAATTTTTTTTTTATTTTTTAAAAGGAGCAAAAGGCCAGAAAAGTCCATAAATTATTTATCAGAAGCGAAAATAGTCCCTAAACTTTTTATATACCTAACCAATTTAGTCCATCAGTTATATATACCTAACCAATCTAGTTCTTTTTGGGCTGAGCCACCAATAACACAAGATTCTGCCGATGGACAAAAGGGTGAAAAAAAGGAAGCCCACAGTGTGGCGTTCATTAAAATCATTAAAAAAAATTTGGCATGGCAATTTTTTCTTTATTTTTTTTTTAAAAAGAACGCCTTAGAAATCCGACATATTTTTTGTGGCTTTTGACTGAAATTGAATGTAGTGTTTGTTTTGGTGGCATACTTGTAATATGGCCCAAAATTTTTAAAAAAATTTGTCTTGCCAAAACCTTTTAAAATGATTTTGCATAACTGATTTGTACACTGATAGTGTATAAAAAAAAGTTAATCTATTTTTTTTTTAATCTGAAAAACCGATCAACTTTAGCAAAAACTGGTGGTTCCTTTGACCATTTTGTGATGTTTACTGCTTGCTAAATTTGTGGAAACTAATAAAAGCCTCTTGAGGACAAGCTCCTCCTTCTTAGTAATACGATTCAATTCATATTACTTTTCGTATTCTTCGTTTCTTAATGGCAATATCTTGTTAGGCAGCCAGACTAGAGGTGTCAAAATGGGTGATTTGGACAAGTTTGGGTTGGGTAAAATGGGTAATGGGTATAAGTGAGTCAACCTATTTATATCCATTTAATTAGATGTGTATAAATGGATAAGTCAAAAATGAATTGGGCTAATGCCGTGGTCATAATGCATTTTGGTCATATTTGAATATATGAATTTTACGTTTTTTTAATTAAAAAATTGGAAATTGTTTCTCAATTGAAAATTCATCTCAAATGCTGAATGTCAAACCTATTGCCTAAAATATTGGTGCCAAATTCTTGAATTTGGTTGTCTGGTAAAATGTATGTTCGGATGCAAGGTGCTGTTGTGGGTTGGATATTCGAGATCTAATGGGCTTAAATTTCTAGGAGGCCCAACAACTAGTCAACCAAACACCGGTAAACGAATAGGAAAGCATTTATTTCCTTTGAAAAAATTTTCTTTCCAGGGAAAATATCTTACACCCAATCAAACAGACCACTACATGTATTAATTTCTGTTGCATAATCGTCAAACTTAAAATAAAAGCGTGAAAAAGGAACTTATATAGGTGATCTCGGATGGCACGGAAAACGAAAAAGTTTTGTTCTAGATGAGCTTCATTAGAAAAACATTAATTAATTACTTTTTAATCAAAGTCAAAGAACTACCGGGCCAAAATTCTTCGGCAGCTAATCTTCCGTGGGATCGACGAGAAAGGGTAATTTGAGAAGGGGTGAACTTAATTACTGGTACCAAATCCCGGGAACGTTTCGGACCATTGGCATGGATTGATGTAATTTTTTAAAGCTTTTAAAAAATGATTTTTTTTTTCAATTTTTATTTTTTTTGGTAAAAAAGAAAAATTAGTGTGTTTGGAATGCATTCTATTTACACACACTGATTTACTTGAACCATCAATACGTTTTTCAATCACCTTGTTATCTCACATATATCACATCAAAAAAAAAAATGCTACAGTATTTTTAAAAAAAAAAATTATTTCAAATAATCTTCTATTCAAACACAGCAGTGATTATTAACCAAATTATTGAAAGAACCGTTTAGCAAGACCGGGTGGGTATTTCTGAAAGTTTAACAAGAAAAGCTGATTCACGTGCCATCCTATTTATTGTCATCGTTAAGAATCTATCGTACATCAACAACATTTACGTCTGATATGGACAGTCAGATATCCTCAATTATAATAGGCATCCTCAATTATAGGGCACTGGCCGACAACACCTATTCCTCGTCACGCAACATGTTATCAAGTGTACCACCCTCCAGGATACAATCGGGAATTTCTAAATTTGTAATCAAACCAATTTGTCTCACGAGCTGCTACCGCCTGAGCTATCTCAACGGCTATCAGACCATTGTGAAATGTGCGGACAATTCCGCAACAAAGTGTCCCTCGTAATTGCGAATCACCGCAGCACCAATCCCAAAAGGTTTCTTATGCAGTGTGGAGAAGAACAATCAAAATTTGCTTTGTAGTAGCGTTTGATTTGAAGGGAGAAGCTGTCCACATTTGAGCGGTATTTTGAGGGGATGGGCTACAATCATTGAGGTTAGCTGGATGATAAGCTTGAAAGCGTCCCTCATGATAGCGAATCACCGCACCGATCCCAAAAGCTGCTCCTGCTTATGTACTGGCGTAGAACGATCAACATTTGCTTTATTGTGCGTTTGAGCAGTATTTTCAGGGTTACAACAGTTAGCGTTAGCTGCATGATGGGCTTCAAGATGATTAATCATTTTGAACAATCTTTTACCTTCATGCTGTCAATCATCAACGAAATTTCTTAATGGGCAGCTGTATCAGAAGAAATTTGATAGGAAGCAATCATGTCCTTCTTGAACAATTGTACACGGATGTTTTGCATCAATTTTCTCATTCAATTATATATATATATATGTATATATATAACTAAAGATTTATAATAATATTATTATCCCGCAGTCCAATTGAAGGGTTTAGACTTCAGCTTTAGCCTGCAATTCAAGTAGTAATTTTGCATATTTGCTCAAGCTTTTAGTCATCAACACACGTTGGACCTTGCGGAGGTCCAAGCTTCTAGATTGGTTGGTTGGTATTGTCATCCATTGGCCAGGCATTTAGTCATATTTACATTTACTAGTCCAACTGTCCAAGTATGGTAGCAATAATTATAACGACAGCTGATGCTTAGACTTCCCCCAAAAAAAAAAAAAAAAAAAAAACTGTAGAGGGTTTAGGAATTTGTTGAAACATGTTTCACGATTGAGACACTTTAATGCTATCTATTTTTTGTTATCAGATCAGCCGATCGTATCGTGAGCATTCATTTTTTTTTTATTCTGATTTGTCCTCTTGTATCACTTATTAAAGAAAATGCCAAAAAATCAACGCTGGCCTTAGTTTTGAAATTTTAATTTTTCCATTTTTTTTCAAATCAAACCAGTGTTTCAACAAATGAATGGAAACACTACTAGTTCCTGTTGCCTTGATTAATCTTTGGCTTTGTCATATGAGTACCTGGACTTTTGAGTCTTTCATGTACTCATTTGAGCCACGTTTTAGTGGACTAATTCATCCCATCTGTCTAACTTTTGGAGGATACAATAGCATCCGAAGAAGT
This sequence comes from Coffea arabica, assembly GCF_036785885.1. Classification (NCBI taxonomy): domain Eukaryota; kingdom Viridiplantae; phylum Streptophyta; class Magnoliopsida; order Gentianales; family Rubiaceae; genus Coffea; species Coffea arabica. Next base: position 9,560,203 of record NC_092313.1, on the reverse strand, counting down.
ACAGCACAAACAGGACACTCGAGGAATTAGGCTGAACAAGTACACAAAAACTAAACAGCTGTTGGGATACTTTTTTCTTGGTATTTTTCAAAAATAGGATCAGTGTTACTTGTTTTTCAACTGCATTACCCAGTCCGAATAAGTCCAAAAGATAAGAGAGTATTATTTATATGGACAGTTTCAAATTTGATATCTTCTCTAAATCATCATTCATTTCATTTTGATGCCAATGCTAGTGAGTTTGATTTTCTTCGTTTGGAATATTTATTTGTTTTAAGGTTTTTTTCTGATGAATGCTTACGTATCATGTAAGTGCACGCATGAATAACTATTACCCTATTTTACATTTAAATAGTTTCTCTATTTTAACTCTTCTATTTTTTTCAAAATATCAACACCCGGGCACTCGTTAGGACATACCCCACATTTAAATAGTTTACTATTTTTACCTTTTCTTCTCAAAAAATAATATTAGATTTAATGTCCATTTTCCTTCTCTAATTTTAAAAAAAAAAGGCGTATCAACCATTTTAGCAATTTTGATTAAGTATTTCATATTGGACTAATTTGAAACCAAAAAAAAAAAAGACAATGTTATTAATCTAAAATTTTAAATAATGGTAATTGTATTTATTTTTAGTATTTTGTCATTTATTCCTTTTGTTTGACTTAAAGTCTAATAAATTGAACAAAACATATATAGAAGCAAACATTAATCCAACATGAAGAATTTGAAGGATACAAACTAAACACCTTTCTTTAACTTTGATATTTTTTTATAATTGATACGATAGAGAAGATATAAATCTTTTAACAATGAAAGGAAATGATAGTAAGTTATATAAATAATTTCATGAATAAAAGGGCAATATTTTCATTACACTCTTTTTTCTTTTTCTTTTTTTCATTTCTAACATTGACTAGTTTTCATTGTGTGACTACATCCAAAAGTTAGGGGCGCCAAACTGCTATTAACCCAAATGCAAAAGCGTGGACCCAGCATCTCCTCATGGAATCGACTCGTGCCTGCCAGAGCACGTGGATCCTTTAGCTATTTGTCGCTGAAACTACGACTATCCTCACCGTTACTGCAGCGTCTCACATGTTCGGAGAACTGGACCATCTGATGCGTTAAAGCTCAGCGGCCATCGGGAGGAATTGAAGTCCTTTAATACGGGGTCGGTGAGAGTTCAAATCTCACCTGTAATAAAAAAAAATTTAAAGACAGTGTCGTAACATTCTCTTGATCTAGTTGGATCTGTATACTCACTAATTTTAACACAAGTCTTCTTAAGCTAATAATGTTGAAGATAATAATAATAATAATAATGTTGAAGATTAAGAGTGAAGCCTTTTTAAAAAAAAAAAAAGTAGAAAAGGGATGGAATTTATGAAATGAAGAGGAGGAAAGAGAAAATTTTTCTTTGTCAGAATCTTGTTAGAATTTTGAAGCCTTCAAATATGAAATTCACAAGAATGTTTAGATTGATCTTTGTTACACAGATGGGAAGGACATATCATATAGGTAAGTGTCATTTTTATTAGAAATTAAATTAAGGTAGAACGATAAATGTTTGTTGAAGTTAGATTCAGCTCTGGCTTTGATAAGTTGATTGTTTCTGATATTTGGCCACAAGAAATAAGGAACGTTGCGTCGGCCAATATTTATGGAATAGTCTTGTGCCTGTCAGAGCACGTGGTGGATCCATTAGATCTTTGTGGCTGGAAGCCTGAAACTGAAAGCGAATCTACGATCTGCCTCGCCTTTACGTCTCGGATGAATCTCCGACAAATGGGGATCTGGGCCGGATCCGTTACCGGTGAAACCATCCCGAAGGGTTTCAAGCATTTCAACAAAATATACATGCATTTGTTCAGAATGTAAATACATTTGGGCACAACATAAATTTAGTACTCTCTCCGTCCCACTTTGATAGTCCTGTTTCTTTTTTCACACAATTTAAGAAAAAGTAATTAACTTTGTTGGAAAAGTAAATTTAGATTGCTATTTTCCTAAAATACCCTCACATTAAATAGAGTACAACTTTATGGGAACTTGAATTGATGGTAAAAAAAGAATCAACTCTCATTAAATGAGGTAGGTTTATAGTAACAACAACTTACATTGAATAAGGGCATTTTAGGAAAATTAAAATACAACTACATTTTCTTCAATTGGAAAGTGGACTACAATTTGGGACAGACAAAAAAAGAAAATAGGACTATCAAAGTGGGACAGAGGGAGTATAATTTTTTGTGGATTTCACACCTACGTTGTCAAAATTGATGTAGACTTCGTAATCTGAACCCTACAATTTTTTCTTTACTGATCAAGGCCTTAAAATGTTCAAGAGTAGTTGCAGCTGTTCCTACCCGAAATTGGGGAAAAGGACCATGTGATGCATTACTATCAAAAATAGATTTTTTTTTTATTTAGTTAAGATAATTTTTTTTAGCATAAATAAGAAAGCTCGAATCCGAATCATTTTACTTATACTTTCTCTTTCTGAACTATCAAATAGAACCCTCCTCCCCATTCGCTCCTTCAGTTAAGATAATGTTGAAGATATAGAGTGAAGTTTTTTAAAAAAAAAAAAAAAAATTTTAGGAGGAAAGGGGTAGAATTCAAGAAATTGAGATGGGAAAGAAAAAATTGACTCACAATCCAGTCGGCTGCACGATTGGAAATGGACCTTCTATATTAAGGGCGGTAAAAGGGGCAACAAGTTTTGTCACCAATTTTGTCGATTAACTGAATTGAAACAAATCTAGTCGGCTATACAATTAGATCAGTTAAAACTAGTGTCCTTTAAAATGAAGTTGAAATTGAATTAAGAAGCACAACAATTATCCTTGAGAAGAAAATGAACTGATTGATCCTTGAGAAGCACAAGAAGTTGAAGTTACTTGAGAAGAAAATGAACTGATTGATTCAAATTATCCTACCTTTTGTTTTAATTTCCTTGACTATTTTGAAAAATGAAATTCTTTGGTAGTACTTATTTTGCACAACCAATTCTCAAGGGCATAGAGCAGCGCCATCTAAATTAGTTCAATTCAAATACTGGTCAACTTTGACGAAAACCACAAGTTAATCTCGTCAAGGTAATTTTCTATTTTGTAGTGTCTTAATTGAGATTAATCCAATTGATTTTACAAATAATTCCACTTAACTTTGCATAACATATGTTATGTATATTTTCTACCATTAGTGCAGCTTTTTTTTATTAAGTAAATCGTGTAGGACGATTTTCAACTAATTTATTAATAATATTGGTTTATGTTTATCAACTAAAAGGAGAAAACGCTCCGTATAACATATGGAAAACATTATAAGAAAGATCAGAATTTTGTTATTCCTGTTTATCGATTTATCAAAATTTTTGTTCATTACAGATAAAATTTGAGTTTGCTTCAAAAAAAAAGAAAGAAAAAGAAAAAGAGGAACATTAAACTAAAGTGGACCATTTAACCCAAATTTGGCATTGGTTGAGGTTGTGGGCTGATCAGTTTAAAAACTCAGTTGTTTTTTTTTTTTATTCTTCAGTCCGTATAAACTTAGTTGATGTCACTTCCATCTATATTTGCAAACTATTAGGTTTTGAACTTTTGATTTTTTCAAACGGGTTTTCCTATGCGAAAATAAAGATTTTCACTACAAGATTATAACATCTTGGTTAATGTGAATATCAACCATGTTCCCAACTCATGCTACGAATGTTCATTTCATGGATGCTTGATGCTCTGTAACCTCTTTTTTTTTTTTTTATGGGACGTAAAATCTTTCTAATTAAATTAATTTGAAATCTTTCTAATTAAATTAATTTAAAATATTTCTAATTAAATTAATTTACATACCAAAATTTATTATCTAAAGGACAAAATTCGTTTTGCAATAGTGGTTTCAATGCTCATAAAATTTAACTAACTACCATTTCTTTTTCTTTTTTTCGTTTCATGGACTTGGTCAAATAACATAAAACACCTTTTAACTTTCATGATATCTATTTTAATTTAGTATACGTACATCACTAGCATATCACCAAAGTTAAGGTTTGGAGGAAAAAAAATGTGGTGGGCTTAGTCCACACTCGTCACTCTCTTATATATATAGGTTTCTTTTTTCTCTGTCTTTTGCAGTCGAGTTTCATATTATTGGTTGACACATTTTAAAGGTCGATGAAAGCTTACTCTTTATCCTACAAAATTATAGAGGGTTTTCATTTTTTTTTTTTATAGTTTTAGCACGGAACAGATGAAACCCTCCATTTAAATTCTGTTAAGAAGACAATATTCGTAAACACAGTAATATTGTTTTCACTTATTACATGCATGGTTGGACATGTGGCAACGTTAATCCGGTTTATATTTCAGAATTTATCGAAAATGACAGATAATTATGGAATCTGCCAAAAAAAAAAAAATCTGTCTTTTGTTTTGTCATTATTGTTACTTTTTCCTTTTTGTTTTCTTTTTTCTTTTACTTTTGTCGAGCCTCCGTAACTTAGTTTCCAAAAATGAATTTAAATGAGTTTACAAAAAGTTAAAATAAATGGATTATAAATGGGTAATTGGGTTACCCAAATCATTTTTTGACTTACCCATTTATATCCATCTAATTAAATGGGTATAAATGGGTTGACTCACTTATATCCATTATCCAAATCACCCATTTTGACACCTCTACGTGGAGGTCTGATTCGAAGATCAAAATTCAAAACATGCCATCGCGAACCACACGGTGGGGTAGTATAAAATGATAAAGGTCTATTTTGTGGTAAAAAGTGTTCTTCACGAATTGTTGCCTGTTTCTGGATTCACACATAGGCGCAGAACGGAGAAGAAGGGATCAGTCAGTGCAATTAGACCTGCCGTATAGTCGATACAATTGTTGTACTTTTTTCAGAAGGCGTTATACATTTACTTACAAATGTAATTGTATTAAATTATTGAGTTGATATACAAGAACAAAAATTATGTGCACGACAAAGAAAGAAACGTAAATATATACCAAATCATATGAAATATACAACAATCACATGATTGCATGACAATTCCAATTGTACCGCCCCTTCTCCGCCAAGAACATCGTACTCCTACAACAGCTGTGACATGGTTGGGGTAAATCTGGTCTTCAATGAAAGGGCAGCAATCCCATCGCAGTCAGCTAAAGATGGGTGGGAAAGGAACAATTATATTTGGAAAAAAAAGTAGGTCAATATCAGGGATCTGGTAGGGTAATTTGGCTCCTTCACCTACCCAATTGAGATAGATAGAGGGATGGATGGCAGGAGTGTGGTGGTTGGTGGCGAGCATGACTGGTTGAAGTCTTAACAACCCTGATTTATCCTGATATTATGCAGACTTTATAATTACTTTCCTTTCTTTAATGGAAGACTACACTTTCAACAAACGTCAGAGGGCTTGGTCAATTAATTACTAAACAAAATGTTCTTTTGTCATGCTGATCATTAGCATTTAGAAAGACACTTCAACAGTAATCTCTTATTACTAACTATATATTACAAAGTAGTAATTTTTTTTTTTTTTTTTTTACCTATGATGTCCCCAATTCAAAAAAAAAAAAAAATTCCAACCAAGAATACAACCTAGACAAGTGATAGATATGCATGCAGTTACCGTGCATATGGTGATTTGCTGACAATTTTTCCTGAACCTTCGCAGTAGAATATTCAAAATTAGAAGCGTGTTAAGTGGAATTGACCGCACGGGATTCTCAGTGTCACTTTTTCCGTGACAATTCAGTGCCTCTCCTATATTTATGCCAAGTGTCTTGTTTTTTTAATTTGTCATGTGCTGTTTATTTAAATTTCTTCTACTATCACGTGATAAGTGAGATTGACACTGGATTTGACACCGAATAACGACACAGAGGATCCCAACTGGGAATTGGCTCTTTAATGTCACGACGAAACCTCTTAGCATCTTTCATGCAGGCTCCCAAATTCTTCTTACATGGAAAACTTCCACTGCAGTCTGCTGGTATGATGCAATATGTGAACGCATGTCAGGTAGACTGGAAAGTAAAGCTTCCCTACTTTCTGTCGCAGTTGGAGAGGTTAGGAGGGGATCACGTTTTTTTGTTCAATATGAACTCTCCATTTTAAGGGATAATTGCAGAAACCTCCCCTGAGGTTTTTGACATTTGCACTGACCTCCCCTGTGGTTTGAAAAATTACACTGACCTCCCTTGAGGTTACTAATCCTTTGCAAATTTAGTCCAAATGATTAAAATATTATTTTTGGGAGTGAAATTAGAATTTTGTACCAGATTTGTCCTTTGTGCTACATATCCAATGACTGACAAAGTATTATAAATCAATTAATAATTAATAAACTTTAAGGAGTATAATTTATGGGCAAACACGCATTACTCATTTAAAGTACCGACTTTTTACGGGAATTTTATTTTCAAACATTTAATTTATGATAAATATATCAATATTTGTAAGTAAAATTCAATAAGTGTTACAGTAATATTCTTGCAAAAAGGAAATCTATAAGGTTATTTATTTAATATAAATTAAATATTTTTTTTAAAAAAAGAAATAGCCCATAAAGTATTAATTTTTTATGACTTTCATCCATTATATGAGTAAAGTATTAGCTCTTTATGTGCATTTTATTCTGAATCATTTAATTTATGTTAAATACATAAATATTTGTAACTAAAATTGAAAAAGTGTTATATTAATATTTTTACGGAAGAGAAGTTGGTGGGTTTTGTATTTAACAAAAATTAAATATTTGAAAGTAAATACAAATCTGTATTTGAGCGTAAATATTTGTATTAAATTAAATATTTGAAAGTAAAACACCCGTAAATAACCGGTACTTTAAATAGTTACCGGTTCTTTATGGGCAAACACGCATTACTCATTTAAAGTACCGGCTTTTTACGGATATTTTACTTTCAAACATTTAATTTATGATAAATATATCAATGTTTGTAAATAAAATTCAAAAAGTGTTACATTAATATTCTTGCAAAAACGAAATCGGTAGGTTATTTATTTAATATAAATTAAATATTTTTTTTAAAAAAATGGCCCATAAAATATTAATTCTTTATGGCTTTCATCCATTAAATGAGTAAAGTATTGGCTCTTTATGGCATTTTATTGTGAATCATATAATTTATGTTAAATACATAAATGTTTGTAACTAAAATTGAAAAAGTGTTATATTAATATTTTTACGGAAGAGAGATTGATAGTTTTTATATTTAACAAAAATTAAATATTTGAAAGTAAATACAAATATGTATTTGAGTCTAAATATTTGTATTAAATTAAATGTTTAAAAGTAAAATACCCATAAAGAGCCGGTACTTTAAATAAATAATGCGTATTTGCCTATAAACTATATTCCTTAAAATTTATTAATTGTTAATTGATTTGTAGTATTTTGTCATTCATTGAAAATGTAGTACAAAGGACAAATTTGATAAAAAAATTCTAATTTCACTCCCTAAAATAATATTTTAATCGTTTGGACTGAATTTGCAAAGGATTAGTAACCTTAGGGGAGGTCAGTGTAATTTTTCAAACCACAGGGGAGGTCAGTGCAAATGTCAGAAACCTCAGGGGAGGTTTCTGCAATTATCCCCTATTTTAAAACCAAGGCCTGCAAGAAACTCCATATAGTTTTGAAAATCTCTCACAATTTCACCCGCCCTGGAAAACTTGCGTTCTCTTTGCTTCATAGAAAACGATGGTTCTTCACGAATTGGAATTGGATGGAGTATTTATTGCGGAGCAATTGAGAATGCAATAAAATCCACAGGCTTAACAAGAATTTCGAATGTTTCAACCTTGGCTACAATAATATTTAATTCAATTCAGCGGCAGAAACCGAGTAAATTAATTACGCGCAGTGGGGCAATTTTAGCAGAAGCAATTTCCAAATAAACTATAAACCAAAGGGAAACCGTTTTCATTGATGACAAAAAGGTATCTAATCTAGTGCTGCATAGGGCGCATGGGAAAGTGGGGGAGGAAGAAGTAGGATCAACTGACGATTGCTTACCAACTAATTTAAGACTAGTTTATCAATGTGGATTGGTTTAGGTAGGTTTTCCACTACGCCAAAGTGGAAGAGAAAAAAGAACCAAGAAAATCATCAATATGTAGCATTAGAAATTTAGAACCGTACTCTGATCAAGAAGAGAACCCTGATGACATCCCCGCAAAATGACATTTCTGTTGCTGTTGCATCGTTGGTTTGGTTGTACATATTGGATAATAATTTTAATGATTGCCGTGCAACATTAATTTTAATGTTAAAGCTTAATGATTGCCGTGCTATTATCCAATTCGTACGACAAATTCAGTAAATGTTAACTACCTTGTAACATGCGTTGATGAGGAATTTCTGTCTAATCTTTTTTCCAGAATGGAAAGAATGGAGAGGGAGAGAACAGTACAAGCCTCAAATCAACTCTCCATTCTAAAAGTCTAAAACCAACAAACAAAACGTATGACCTTTGAGTCATCTTCCATCAATTTGCGATTAACTATAAGAAGATACTCATTTAAAGGGTCTATTCAATGGGTGTTCATTTGGTACACGTTAAGATATATTTCATGTGTCATATTTTTTTTTAAAAAATAAATAAATATAATGAAAGACAGGTAAGATTAAATAGAAAAAATACATAAATATAAAAGAAGGTAACAATTGTTTGTATATATATATATATACACGTGATACATTAGATTAATTTTAAATATGTTAATTAGTACCCGATGGGATCCCCTAGAAAAACCCATTATTTGAAAAGGCTCATCGTTGCTCGTGCTCATTACATCTTGAACATGATATCTCTCCATAGAATCTTTTTACTCCTCTTCTATTTCAAAGTAATTAGCTCTACTTACTAGGTTAACTTTCCATGTCAGTCTGCAAATAATATACTAGTATTAGTTATGGTGTATATTACTTTGTACAAGGCTGGACGGTATCTTGTTCCTTTTTCCGGGGTTTTTTTTTTCTTTTTCCTTTCTTTTTGGAGGCCCTTGGGGAGTGGGGGCAACCGAGAGTTTGGTAAGACTTTATTTATGTTTTTCTCATTCTTTTTTCTTTGGTACGGTTTTTGGTGCCATCTGTCTTCCCGCGTTAATACCTCAAGAAAACCGCAAGAAATTTACCCTCCTACTGTTCAATCTCTTGGTGGTTGTTTTTAGGTTATTCTTAGAAATTCAGGTGGAAATAGACAAAATGTCTCATTGATTTTTTTTTTAAAAAACTTTTCTCGTAGCAGCCTTGTATATATTCTACCATGAAATAGTACCACTTCATGCGGCTGGTGGTCTTGATGACTCCTAATAATTTGTTAAGACGGAACAGAAAAATTTGAGGGCAGGTACTTGGTAAAATACTTCAAAATACAGAGATAGGAATACTAAATCAATTATTATTATTATTTTTTATGTTTGGAGTGGAATATGTGGACAACAGAAACAGTAGCTTAAACACGAGTACTGTACACGTTTCCACCCAACAACAAAATTAAGAAAGACTAAAGGGGCTACACGTACTAAGAAAATTAATAGAGAATTTCATCATTTGAAGTCCTCAACTTGACCGATGCCAACCGGCAGGATTGGTGGGAGATGACATGGTGCTTTCGTGCAGCCTTCCAAGTTCTCACATCTTGTGTTGAGGAGACTTGGGAGTCCCCCGTACTCTCACCAACCACACCTTTTATCAGCTTATGCTTTATACTTTGTCCTCCAAAGTTGCTTTTCTTTTCATTAATTTGTCATCTTGATGAAAGTGTGTTAACGCAAGTTAGCTCACTAAGACAAAGCCACCTACTTAATAAAGTAAAAGTCATGTATTTGAATCGCGCTGCTTATGCAAAGATTATGCCCATAATAGTCTATAAAAATATTTTTTTAATTGACTTCTGATTCTGATAATATATACTGAGCATATTTGGATAGGAGATTATATGAATTATTATTTACTATAGCATTTTTTTTATAATGTAACATATGTGAGATTAAAAAAGTGGTTGGAAATAAATATATATATATATTTATGATGTAAGTAAATAATTTTTTTGCAGATAATTCAATATCCAAACAAATCGTTTGGATTAGTTGTTTTTGAAAAATTTTACTGTAACAATATATATGAAAAATTTTTAATATAAAATTTTTTTGAAATATTTGATATATTGTATGAATGGAATGTTTTTTGAGTTATTGTGTATTACTGTAACATTGTATTTGAAAAACTTATTTTTGAAAAAATGGCGAATCCAAACAGGTAACATCAAGTGCAAACTTTAGCCAAACATTTTTTTTTCTAAATAGAAATGTGTATACGACCAAACCATGTATGACTTGTGGTAGAGCCTTCTTCTTCATCCCAGCTGCCCATGCATTCAAACACGTGTCATAAATCTCAACCATCAACCGCATGCTCATCTGACGGTCGTCTACATCTTTCAACTACCCAATGCCTGCCTCACCCAACTCTCAATGCCATCCTGTTCTCTATTTAAACAACCAAAGGTGGCTCAACCAACTCAGGAAATTCAGCTAGAGCTATTTCCCCTTAAAGCTTTGCAAATTTCCTACTCACCCCGATCGATCAGTTCCCCACCCCCCCCCCCCCCTCCTCCTCCTACCCCCCAGCCACCACCACCACCACCACTGTTTAAGCATTACAATCTTTTGGGCTAATTATTATTATTACTAGAATTTGCTACTATTTTCTTGTGAGCCCGGATTTCTTGATCGTTCCAGTAAGCTAGCAAGCAAGCAAAAATGGAGTGCGCTAATGGAAATGGTAATGACCTTGCGGAGACCTTTTGTACTCAACGGGCCGGGCCAGCACCGGACCCGTTAAATTGGAACGCAGCCGCGGAGTCTTTAAAAGGAAGTCATCTTGATGAAGTCAAGCGGATGGTCGATGAGTTCAGGAGGCCCCTGGTCCGGCTAGGTGGTGAGACGCTGACGATAGCTCAGGTGGCGGCCATAGCTGCTTCCTCCGACGCAGCCGTTAAGGTGGAGCTGTCGGAGGGTGCCAGGGCCGGCGTCAAGGCCAGCAGTGACTGGGTTATGGAGAGCATGAGAAAGGGCACTGATAGTTACGGTATCACCACCGGCTTTGGTGCAACGTCACACAGGAGAACCAAACACGGCGGAGCTCTCCAGGAGGAGCTCATTCGGTAAGATTAATGCTAAATCCTGTTGCACTAAACTATGAAGCTCATGTCCTGATCATGAGTGAGTGTTAAACTCGTCTAATTTACGCCGCATTTAAGAAATTTGTCAGGGCATATACCACCATACAGTAGACATCATCATGGTGCATGTAGATGAGTGATACAGAGTATTTCGCTATAGATTGCAAAATTAACCTTTGCAAATGGAATAGGGGTGACTTGATGATAATCAAGAATAATAATAATGCATGCTTGGTTCTAGGAGAAGTAATTCACATTGAAATGCAGTCTTGAAGTTTCAGGCAAGTTCATAAATCAATATTGAGTGGGGCCAAACAACCTTAAGATTTGGCTTTACTGCTGAAAAGGATTGGTTGAAATTTCTTTTTTCTTTCTTGGAGAAAAGTTTCTTGGACTGTCTATCATTTCGTGGCCCCTGATGATGTAGGTAGGTTCGTGCAGCTGGGCACACACATTTATTAACAAAAACTCAAAAACGAAGAAAAGCAGCCAATAATTATTATTAATAGGGTAATAAGACACCAAGACTCCTGATTGTCTCAGCAATATTACCTTTAGGCGCCGAAGGGTTAAAAAAATTCCGAGGACTGCAGACATGTTCTGCGTGTGCTCTTAAAATTCCGCCAGGTACATTTCTTTTCGTTTTCGACTCAGAAAAGATCATTATTGGTGGGGACAAGCAGAAGAAAACATTTAGTTACAGCTGTAGAAAACTTGTTGAAGAAATAAATAATTTTGCAAGTCAAGTAACTAGAACTAAAAGGGGCCAATCAACAATATATTAAGATACTCGTATTAATAGTTAGTAGGACGTAGGTGAGAAAACAAAAAGTGAAAAGGAACTAGTACCATTTTGTTATTCACTACTGACTATTTTATCAGTTGTAGTTGTGGATGAAATAAAAATATAATAAACTTTGACATTGATGTTGCAACAAAACCAACAAGAATTTTCGGGAATAAAAACACAACAGTATATAGTAATAGTCTATTAATGTTTCTCCGCCGGCCATGCTTCCTTTCAAAGGACGGAGTAACATATTTTTGCTGCATAATTCTTTAGCATATATATATATATATAATTCTCAGACCGAGTTATGAATGTAAAACAGGGGGTTAATTACTATTTAAGCTTTCAAATGAATTATTTTTTCTGTTCAATATGAAAAAGAAAAAGGAAAAGGGCTAATTGAGAACAAGTTAATGCATTCAAGGGCCGGCTGGCCCTGGCCATACCTAAAAAGAAAATGCATTCAAGGCTGGCCCTGGCCATACCTAAAAAGAAGGCTTTGGCTTTGCTCTTAATCAAACTATAGGGCCATTCTGATTTCTGACCTGAAAATGCAAATTGGGAGCTCACGCACTCTTATTAGTGCCAATAATTAATGATGGCTGCGATTCTTGGTTCAACAAACAACTAAAAACGAAAAGCATATCTATCTGCTTTGGCTGTGCACAAAATATGCCAAATAAAATTCTTAGTATGTCATAAATGTGGTCCAATTCTAACAAAAACAGAGTTTGAATAGTAAGTAGCGATATGAGGTGATTAGAAGCTAGACAGAATCTCCATTAACTTAGATCATGAAGGCCTGCACTATTAGATGGTCCAGGTGGGTCGACCAAATTCTAAACCAATCAATTATTTTCATCTACTGTACCCACGTTTTAATTCACACTGATTTGGTTCACGTCCTGAATTTTGTCATCATGTCCAGTTAGGTGCTTAAGCTTGCATGTCGCTAAGCTTTTAAAACATTTTTTTTTACTACAGTATAGTCGATAAAATAACAACATTAAATTGGAATAGAGATAAGGCTTGTCTGTTTTCGTACAGGGACTTTTATAGGAAATGCATTTTTGGTGGTTCCATTTGTTTTAGCATTTTATGAGGTGAGAATGAGTTTCGAGATTGTCTTCACTCATTTGTTTTGTCGCGCAAGACGTGTACGCACGAATGTACCACCAAGAAGTAAGGTTAAAGTCCCGTCGAGTGGCATCTTTGAGTAGGTCATTTTCATCCCTTTCCAACCGGCAAGCCAAAATTCCCGTCGAGACTTTGTCAATTGAAATTACAGTACAAAAAAATAGTACAACCCCGCAATAATTTAATTGGATCGTAATGCACAAACATTTTTCAGCTTGTGCATTTTTTTTTATTTGGGTTCTTAGAAAAGAGAAAAAAAAAAACAACTTCTTGACGAGTGATTTTCATTGATTTCTTTCTTGAGTAGACAGTGAAGAGTTTTTCTACCCTGAATATTATCTTAATACTTGATTGTTTGGCACAGATTCTTGAATGCTGGAATTTTTGGCAACGGGACCGAAACATGTCACACATTGCCTCACTCGGCAACAAGGGCTTCGATGCTTGTTCGAATCAACACCCTCCTTCAGGGGTACTCTGGCATCAGATTTGAGATTCTGGAAGCTATTACAAAGCTTCTCAACAATAATATCACCCCATGTTTGCCCCTCCGCGGAACGATCACCGCCTCCGGTGATTTGGTTCCACTCTCCTACATTGTTGGATTATTAACAGGTCGACCAAATTCCAAGGCTGTTGGACCTGATGGAAAATTTGTCAATGCTACTGAAGCATTCAGCCTGGCGGGGATTGACACTGGATTTTTCGAGCTGCAGGCGAAAGAAGGCCTTGCACTTGTGAATGGCACTGCTGTTGGCTCTGGCTTGGCTTCCATGGTTCTCTTTGAGGCTAATATTCTTGCTGTTCTTGCTGAAGTTCTTTCAGGAATTTTTGCTGAAGTTATGCACGGGAAGCCAGAGTTTACAGACCATTTGACTCATAAACTGAAGCACCATCCTGGTCAAATTGAGGCCGCAGCTATTATGGAACACATTTTGGATGGAAGTTCATTTGTTAAAGAAGCTCAGAGGGTTAATGAATTCGACCCTTTGCAAAAGCCCAAACAAGATCGTTATGCACTCCGAACATCCCCACAATGGCTAGGTCCATTGATTGAAGTCATCAGGGCTTCGACAAAATCCATCGAAAGAGAGATCAATTCTGTGAATGACAATCCTTTGATCGACGTTTCCCGGAATAAGGCCTTACATGGTGGGAACTTTCAAGGTACACCAATTGGAGTCTCGATGGATAACACCCGTCTAGCAATTGCATCAATTGGTAAACTCATGTTCGCACAATTTTCTGAGCTGGTTAATGACTTTTACAACAATGGATTGCCTTCAAACCTATCTGGGGGACGTAATCCAAGTTTGGACTATGGTTTCAAAGGTGCTGAAATTGCCATGGCAGCTTACTGCTCTGAACTTCAGTTCCTAGCCAATCCTGTCACAAACCATGTGCAAAGTGCAGAGCAACACAACCAAGATGTCAACTCATTAGGATTGATCTCATCAAGAAAAACAGCAGAAGCTGTGGACATATTGAAGCTCATGTCATCGACCTATTTGGTTGCATTGTGCCAGGCAATTGACCTGAGGCACCTGGAGGAGAACTTGAAGGCCTCAGTGAAAAACACAGTTAGCCTTGTAGCCAAGAAAGTGCTAACAATGGGCTACAATGGCGAATTGCACCCATCTAGATTCTGCGAAAAAGACTTGCTCAAAGTGGTGGACAGAGAGCATGTTTTTGCTTACATTGATGACCCCTGTAGTGGAACCTACCCCCTCATGCAAAAGCTAAGGCAAGTCCTAGTGGAGCACTCCTTAGCAAATGGGGACAAGGAGAAGGACGCAACCACTTCAATTTTCCAAAAGATCGGTGCCTTTGAGGATGAACTAAAGGCCCTTTTGCCCAAAGAAGTGGAGAGTGCTAGATGTGAGCTGGAGAATGGAAAGCCAGGCATTGCCAATCGTATCAAGGATTGCAGGTCCTACTCATTATACAAGCTTGTGAGGGGAGAGTTGGGGACCAATTTCCTGACTGGTGAGAAGGTGAGATCACCTGGAGAAGAATTTGACAAGGTATTCACTGCCATATGTGAAGGGAAGTTGATTGATCCATTGCTGGATTGTTTGAAAGAGTGGAATGGTGCTCCCCGTCCAATTTGCTAAGATGTTTTCTTCATACTGTGGTTCATTTATTAAATTTCTTGAAATTTGTTTTTTTTCCTAGTTTGCCCTCTTTTGGGAATGTTGTATCCAAGTTGTCACTAGCTTGTTTAAGATCCTTGTATTTTCGTCTTATACTGATATTGTTCGTTGCCATAAATGTTGAACTTCAACAAGTGTAATTATGGATAAAAGTCTTTTGCGATTTCGTGTATTCTTGACATCGAAGCTCTATGTTTATCCTTAAATTTTGCACTTCCTCCATCCCTTACAACTGACATATTTGGAGTTTGGTTTGCAACTAGTCAAATGAAGAATGCACGGTTTTTACGTTCGATTAAAAAAAACTCATTTAAATTCGGTTCGACAAATAATAAAATTTCAAACTCGTTAAAATGTCAAACAAGTTTAAATACTAGAGAATGTTCGAATTGATTAGGCTCATTTGCATCCCCACTTTGGATTTCACCTAACACACTGATTTGGTAGGAGAAGATCAGGATCACGCTGACAAGAGCCACCTACCCCCTGGGTCAAAAAAAAAAAAAAAAAAAAGTAGGTGAAGAAATACAGGAAATCTCCAGACCTGATGATTCTCATTTTCCTTGTATTGCCAAACAAAATCTCAACTAGCCTGAAGGCGTCTATAAACGTGGAATTGAGCGTTTGACATCAACATAAAAGACCATCGTCATATTGACGGCTGCTTTCCAAATACAACTGAGATGAAGAATAGAGCTACTATTAATAGCTAATCATTTGATTAAATTAATCAAGCTAATGAGTTGAAACTTCACGTTCAATTCAGAGTAGACTTCTATACCAGTCGTTGGACAAGATCGATATCACAATTGGTTCACGACAGTTGGTTAGAAAAATTTGGCAGAGTCCAAAACACGTCCTCACCATATTTTACTTGGCTGCGCAAGTGAAAATGCAATCTAGATATCAAGCTAAAACGATGTTAAAAGTGTTGTTCAAGATTCAATATGAATACCACATCACGGTATCATTAGCCAACTGGCTCCTCTTACCCCTTCTTGAAGATCTGCATATGAATACTTCTGAAATAAACCTAGGGATCGATGCATGAACAAGAATTCCCTGCAAAAACAAATTCAGTAATTTCCAGCATGTGTCAAAACTCAACCGGAGACATGCTCCTGTCATACTCTTGGAACTAGATAAAAGATAGCCCTTCAAAGAACTTTCCCAGAAAAAAAGAAGAAGAAGAGATGTTACGTAAACCCCTACACAATGTTGGCCAAAAAAAAAAAGAGAGGGGATGGCACATTTCACTGTCGGACCTTTTTCTGAGATAGTGCATTGCATTAGTGTGTGAAGAAAAACGTCCTCATTGCACGGTAAAGGAAGTTAGAGAGTACGAGTGGGAAACCAAAAACCTCTTCTGCAAGCAATGCCATGAAAAGAGGATGCTTCAGCAAGCTCAAATTCACTCCATGTCTCGTCTTGCATTCTTGGCCTACATACGCCACGAAGTGACCCTTTGCGACATCTAAGCTCTTTCTTGTGCAAGTGCAAGCAGCCCCACGATTTCTTAAGTGCCCTATGCAAATGCATGATGCTTAAAATGCCAAGAAGAGGCATTCTGGTTCATATTGTGACTAGGCAGTTTCTTTTGCGAGTCTCCCTTTTCCCTGTTCTTCAACTTTGCATCTAATTAAGCAATCTCTTCAAGAAATAGAGGAAGAATAATCTTGAGAGGGGACAAGGCTTGAATAAAAATACAAGGCCATATATAGGCCTAATACCTAATGCCATGATCCCTGTTTACATCTGTTAGTTCTCGTCACAGAGGAACCTTATCCTTACAAACAATTTTAATCACCCTGAGACTTGCTTGAGCATGTGTTTTTTTCAACACTAAAACTATATGTTAATGTGATCACTAACTTGAATGCTACTGAACGAGTTCATGTTGGATGAATATAAAAACGAATAGATGTGTCTATTATCTTAATTCCTTCGACGTAAGGATAATATAAAGAAGTTATGATCAATTTGGGCAGATAGACGACCATCACGTTTATCCTGATATGAATATTTGGTCCACCTGCAGTTTTTTCCTTCGACAAATTCATTGAAGAGGGGGTCACATTTTGTTTCCAGAAGGGTAGAAATTTCAATGTACGATGGTTTTGTATCTTTTGCATCTTTTTTTTTAGAAGATTCAACTAGTAATGATTAAGTCAAATTTAGCTCAATAATTCAAATGAAATGTCACATGCTGGCACATGGCAGAAGAAAATAAGTTTGATGACTAGAGATTCTTTCTCTCTCGATAGTACATATATTTAACTTTCCACTCGTTATTTCTAAAATCCATTTTGGAATATTTTCCGGTACTCATTGAAGGTTTCATTATCCATAATAGATTCTAAATGTAAAAAATCTGCATTGCACAGAATCCTTGCATTTTGGAGCAATTGCAGGTATACAAATCCAAGAAGGCAGTCGAGGCAACTATTACGTAGCAGATCTTCTATTTCATTTTCTGTGTAACTTTATATTTTATATTTTATTATATTGTTATTTTTTTTATAAATATTATATATTAATTCTTTTTCTAATAACTACTAACACAGTAAAAAAATAAATACAACAGTTTCAAAAAAATAATGTATAATAGAAAATCAAAATATACAGCAGAAAATTCATTAAAAAAACTCACTTTTTGTTTATTTTAATTTTTTGAGTTTGTTAAATTTTATGTATTGCTTAGTTAATAGTTAAAAAATAAAAAAAATAATATATGATATTTACGAAAAAATAGCAATATATGATCATCGGGTGGAAGGCAAATCATTCCAATGAACCGCCGACAGTATTTCCAACAGGGATGCAACTCTGGTTCCTCTGTCTTGTACTTGTCCCCTGCACAGGCAGGAATGTTATATTCGTTTTTCACCAGGACCTATACATAATTGCATGACAGGAATAGGGACATCATTCACAACTTGTAATTTCTATGCCGGCCCACTGTAAAAAGTTACAACAAGAATTGTACTTATTTTTTATTTTTTAATGAAGGGAAAAAATGTTCAAAACGGAAATCTTGAAATGAAATATTCAATTAAAAGAACATAGAAATTTTTTTTAAAAAAGGCAAAAGTAGCAAAGTAGGCTGAGGCAATTGACTCTGAATCCACAACAGATTTAAGGGTTTGCTAGCTCTTTCAATTGCTTAATAAAGGTACTTCACTATTGGCCTTCAGAAAGAGTCCAAATTAACCCTAGCCCAAAAAGCGCAAAAATGTAATACAAACAAAGCAAACTTAATCATTTTTTTTAACACAACTGGTGCTGTATGTAAAGTTTCTTGAATTTGTAATTTGTGATTCTCAATTCAGAAAGCACTCACAGAGATTTGACTTGTATTGCATTTTAGTCAAAAGTTTGAAAATTTTCCATCTTTTGTGAGGCTAATGTGTAATACATTTTTTTTTTTCTAAACAGCAGTACATTTTTGAAGTTAAAAAAACATAAAATGAAAAAAATTGCAGGATGGTCACTGGCCAGAAGAGAATATCAAACCGCGCTCTCTCGCGAGCAGTTCGATCAAAAACTCAGACTCGAACTCAAGTTGATCGAGTTCGATTTAAGTTGAGTAGCTCAATAAGCCTAACAAGTCGAGTTTGAATATCCAATGGCAAGGTTCGAACGCTCGTCAAACCTTATGGAGTTTTTTAATTTTAATTTTTTAATACATAATTATTATAAAATTATCCTTGTGCCCACAAAAGTGGTTGAATTTATGAAATGTTTCAAGGCAAATGAAATTTTTTTTAAAGATTAATAATATCTTTTTGCTAAAAAATTGTTAAGAAAAATGAAATCCCTAAATCTTCCTGATTTGAGGTTGATAAGGCTCCCATTGACTCAAGCTCCATGTGAGTTGAGCTCGAGTTCTGTGAGTAATATATTGAACTCGAGCTCTAACTTCAATAATGCTACTCGATCAAACTCGAGTATCCTTCCTACATGTCAAGTGGAGCTTGAGAACGGCGATACTCGAATTCAATCGATTACATCCTTAAATAGTCCCTCAAATGAGTAAAGGGTTAGAAACAAACTTCTTTGTCCATATAAATGGGCCGTCATTTTTATATCAATAGGCCGTTCAATGTACGGGCTCTCAAGCAGAATAGAGGCGTCCTGTCAGAAGATACAGCCCAATCGAAGGGAAATGGTGCATGTGGGTTCGAACTTTTGTTAATGATTAAGAAACAGAGAAACAAAATTTGGAAAACAAAATCATATTTCCAACACTTCAAATTAAAATTTATCATTTCGTTTGTCCTGAAATTAGATTAATTACCATTTTCAGATAACAAGTGTAGTCAAAATCATCATTTTTCGTTAATTCCTCATGTGCATAAAACAAGGGCAAAAGATCACCTTTTCTTTTTCTTTTTTTTTTCCTTGTAAGCTTGAGATAAATCCTGTTGTCATATATACTTTTTACTTTCACATTACATTATTATTTAACATTTTAGTTGCTTAGATTATTTCTTTCCTTTTTTTTTTTTGAATGAAAATTTTTTGTACGAAGTCAATTTCGCAAAGAGATAAGATTGCAGGAAATAAGTTACAAGAACACAAAACTCTTTTAACTTTTCCCTCATACATTAGCAAACTTGATCAAATACAGTGACAATCAATTATCATCGTTGAAGATGATACATTAGGTTTTGATTTTGTCAAAGGCATATATAAGACATGATTGCCTCGAATTCTCTCTTGCTAAAACATACTCCCTCCGTCCCACTTTGATAGTCCTGTTTTCCTTTTTCGTTTGTCCCAAATTGTGGTTTACTTTCCAATTGAAGAATGTAGTTGTATTTTAATTTTTCTAAAATACCCTTATTCAATGTAAGTTGTTGTTACTATAAACCTACCCCATTTAATGAGAGTTTATTCTTTTTTTACCATCAATCCAAGTTCCCATAAAGTTGTATTCTAATTAATGTGAGGGTATTTTAGAAAAATAGCTACCTAAATTGATTGTTCCAACAAAGTTAATTACTTTTTCTTAAACTGTGTGAAAAATGAAATTAGGACTATCAAAGTGGAACGGAGGGAGTATTATAATTTCATTAATATTTACACCGACACAAGATATATCATCAACCAAACCATACGCAGATATCAGACATAATTGTATTTAACTTTAAAAAACAAAAAAGGAAGTCAAATGCAACTTGGCAAAAGATAAATAAATAAATAAAGGACTTCTAGGCTTGTAATGTAGCTACCTGTCGCCTCCTCCCTAGTCCAGGCAGGATCATCAATCTGCTGCATGCCTCTTTGCTCTTTCTACGTGTACGATGTGAATATATGTACGCATCTTTTTTTAATTGTGTCATCCAAAATCGACAGATGATCTGGTAATCCAAATCCATATGGTCAAATTCGCCAAGTCGCCGAAGTCTCACCTCCTAAACGGCCAAAATCTGTTTCTGCTTGCCTCCTTTGATCGCAATCATGGCCATCTCTTCTCTTCTCCTCAGGCCCTGCCCTCCTATTCTTTCCACCAAACCAACCGCTGAAAACAGCCACAGATGCTATACGAGCAATAGACTGGGATTGAGGTGTTTAACTTGCAAGAACAGTCTCAGGAAAGAGACTGCAGAAACTTCACCCCCGATCAGTGCAACACTTTTCAGTGATTCCGAGTATAAGCATTCGTGGCTGGAAGAGCTAAAAAGAGCATATCCATCTGAAATTTCAAGCCAACAATGGGAAAATGATGATGAAAGGTTTCGAGAATTGGTGGACAAAAGGGGCGTGGACAATGTCAGAATGTTAATAGTAGACTCTGTGAATCATGCAAAAGCTGGCCACCCTGGAATGGCGCTTGGGATGGCTGAAGTGGGCTATTTTCTATACAGGCATGCCATGAGGTATAATCCGAGGAATCCCAAGTGGTTCAATAGGGATAGGTTTGTCTTAAGTGCAGGGCACGGATGTCTTCTTCAATATGTTTGTCTTCATCTTGCTGGATTTCAATCAGTTCAGGTACATATATATCCTTGATATTTGGATTTCTTTGATTTTATTTTCAACTATGGTTTCTTTAGTGTATATTATCCTGCATAGGTTGATAAAATGCTACCAAATTTAATCATCAATTTTTTTTTATCTATTGAGATATATAGAACGAGAGAATTTAATGTTCCCATAAATACTTGCAATTCTAAAACAGTAACGTAGAAGGAATTACAAGGTTGATTTTCTGACAGGGGATGTTTTTTTAATTGTCTTACCTAGATTGAAGACCTGAAACGTTTAACTAAGCTTGGTAGTAGGACTCCAGGTCACCCAGAGAACACAATTACTGATGGAATTGAAGTCACAACTGGTAAGGAAACTCTAATTGATTGGATTGTTGTCATAGTTGCTAAAGGATGATATACACCATTGCCATCTTTCTTTAGCATATAAGATTTAGCAAATTTTGATCTGTGTCTAATACTTTTTGCACCCTTTATGTCTTGGGAAATCAGGCCCCCTTGGGCAAGGCGTACCCAATGCGGTTGGTCTGGCCCTAGCAGAAGCACACCTGGCTGCTAGATTCAACAAGCCCGATGTTGCCATAGTTGACCACCGAACGTAAGCAGATTTCTAGTCCTCTTTCAACTCATTCAATACTCCTATGAATTTGTAAAAATGCTAACACTGACCTGCTGATTGTTAATTTAGCTATTGCATTATGGGGGATGGCTGTGCTATGGAAGGCATATCACATGAAGCTGCATCGTTGGCTGCACACTGGAAACTTAATAAGCTTACACTAATCTATGATGACAACCACAATACTATTGATGGTTCTACAGACCTTGCATTTTCTGAAGACATATCAGCTCGATTTCAGGCTCTAGGATGGAAAACAATTACAGTGGATCTCAGGAATGGAGAACTGAAATTGTTTGAGAATGCACTTCTCTCTGCTTATGGTGAGACTGAGAAACCGACTTTCATCAGGGTATGTGGGGATTCGCTCAGTACAAGCAAACAGCTTGCTTCCCAGACCTTTCTGTAGATACAAGTCTTGTGATTGAAGGAAACATCAAACGCTTAAACCTGGTCACATTTGTCCTCAATTACAAGATTGCTGAAGTATGAAAATTTTCATGTTTTTCAGGTCAAGACTACTATTGGGAAATTGTCGAAGAAGGAAGGAACTTCGAAAGCTCATCATGGTACCTTTGATGAAGATGATGTAAAACAAATGAAACAAAAGGTCAAATGGGAGAATCAGCAGCCGTTCCATGTGATTCCTATGATCTATAGGTAATGACTCAGTGGAACAGGAGTTTTACCAGTTCAATTTTATAAGAAGCGAAAAGAATGAAGCAGCTCTTTATATAATCTTCTTTAGGGAAATGCAAATTCAGGCGGATCAGGGAGAAAAGTTGGAGGCGATGTGGACATCCAAGCTGCATTATTACCAAACTGCATATCCGGAGGAAGCGGCAGAATTTAATGCTCTCCTTCATGGTGGACTAGTTCCAGGCTGGGAGAGTTCTTTACCGGTGAATATCATGACATTCCTTCTTAGAGTGTAATTTGTCATTTTGGTTGCTTACGTCTATTAAAACATTCTTTTCTCACGAAATGTGAATCAATCAAGTCTCAGCAACTCCAAGTACTTAAAAAACATTAAATGAAGGATGAACCAATCTAGGCAGCATTTAAGATTCATGGAAAAGTTGGGGTATACCTTGCATTCAATTTCACCCTCTACCTCCACACACACACAAAGGATTAGAACTTAGTTTGGCGGAACTTCTAAACCTATTGTCTAGGAGAATTTGGAGGTTGACATTTTGCAGTGTAGATTCAGAGGCCTTTATATATCTAGGTGACGACGGCATCAAATTTACTCCCCTCCGTTGTTCTTCTGTAAAAGATGGAGATCAACTCTTGTTTCTGCCAGGTGTTGCACCCACCTTGCTGCAGCCAAATTCAGTTATAAAGACCACGTTTTTCCTTATTGGACCTGATTTCAGTTGCTTCTGCATCTTTAACTTGTTAAATTTCGGACCATCGATCCTTTTGATGAATCTGAGCAGTCAGCATGTGAATGGTATTCTTTTGGCCTAAATGACAGCATGAAGTCATCTAGTTTGCATCTTATTACAGATGGGTTTAAGGCATTGTCTTCTTGTGTCTTTAGTCTTCCCAACAATACTATGATATCTGCTTATTACTCAGAATATTACCAAACTGATCTCTGATTCTCTTACTGAACAGCAATGGTCAATAACTGACCCAGTGGATGCAACTCGAGGGTATTCGGAGAAATGTTTAAACCAACTTGCTAAAGTGCTACCAGGTCTAATTGGTGGAAGTGCAGATCTTGCCAGCTCTAATAAAGCCTATCTTCATGACTGCGGAGATTTCCAAAGGCAAAATTACAAGGGAAGGAATATTAGGTATGGAGTACGAGAACATGCAATGGGTGGAATTTCAAATGGTATTGCGCTGCATGGAGGTGGTTTAATACCATTTGCTGCAACTTTCCTTATTTTCTCCGACTACATGAAAAATTCCATCCGACTCTCAGCTCTCAGTCATGCTGCAGTTACCTACATTATGACTCATGATTCAATTGGCTTAGGAGAGGATGGACCAACACACCAACCCGTGGAGCAGCTTGCTGGCCTAAGAGCAATTCCTCGCCTATTGGTTTTTCGACCTGCTGATGGCAATGAGACTGCTGGAGCTTATAAGGTAGCTGTTGCAAACAGAGATGTGCCTAGTGTTATTGCATTATCAAGACAAAAGTTGGCAGCTAACGTGGAGGGAACATCCTCAGATGCCGTAGAAAGAGGAGGGTACATTGTAAGTGACAACTGTGGTGAGGAATTACCAGAAATCATACTAATTAGTACTGGATCAGAGCTATGTCTCTGTGAAGCAAGTGCCAATTTGCTGAGGAAGGAGGGGAGGAGAGTGAGGGTGGTTTCATTAGTGTGCTGGAGACTGTTTGATAGGCAACCACAGGAATACAAGGAGGCTGTGCTGCCATCAGGAGTTTCAAAACGTTTGAGTGTCGAGGCAGGCTCGCCATTAGGCTGGAGGGAATATGTTGGGGAAAAGGGCAGCGTGCTTGGTGTGGAAGAGTTTGGGGCTAGTGGCGCATATTTGGATGCATTCAAGAAGTATGGCTTTACAGAAGAAAATGTCACCAGAATAGCAAAGTCGCTTCTCTCCTGTTAAAACTTACAGATATTAGGATGAGTGCACCCGTTTCCGAGAAGAAAGAGATGAGGAAATCTTATTCCTTTCCTAGGTCAAATACATTCCGGCATAATCAAGCAGGCGCAATAGTTTTCTAGCTATATAATGATCTACAAATAAGCTGCTAGTGCTAGGTGGAGACTGGAGAGTTTGCTGGATACGTTTCTGTTTCTGAGAGATTAAGAGTTTGCTGGAAACGTTTTTTTCCCTGCTTAATATCTTTCTCGACTTGATGATCGTACTTCATGAAGCCTGCAATATATGTAAACTACTTGTTGAGAAGAAGCTTTCCAATGTGCAAGTAAGCAATCTACCCTGTCTGGCATAGGAAAATAATGCTCCTCAATTCAGATTTAGGTCGTTTACTCATGATCTGAACCTCAGATACTCATCTTTTCTTCTTCTTCTTCTTCTTTTTAATTTTTATTTGTCTCCTCCTAACAATTTCAGAAATGCCAACTTCAAAAAACCTGCTTATGTATCTGTCAGCCATGAGGAAACAAATTCACTGAAAATACAAGAACGTAACCTGCAATTACGCTCACCAGAAGCCGTTTTAAGTATTACCTAAGCTCATAAAAACTGCTCAAGATGTCCATCGAAATCCTTTCTTGACTAGTTCTGCATCGAAATACTTGTGACTACGAACGCACAATTATTGTTTTTGTAGCACTAGATTACTTTTTCCACAAATCAAAGCACCTCTTGTAGGAAGCGTTATATGCTCTGATTGCATTTCTCGCTGGAACTTTGATAATCAGCACATGCTTAACTCTTGGCTCTAGTAGCTATGCCTCAAAGCTGACCAATTAACAGGTGAATCATTGCCAAAAGGTAAAAGAGAAAACTGCATTGTGTTCATTAGGGGTGCTATGAATTTTGCACCTTTAAAAGATGACGAACGAATGAGAAACTGAGAATACAATCAGTTTCTTAATCAGCGCCTTCAAGAGTTGAAGAGTGGTCCATAAATTGTGCTTAGGTGTATAAATTTCTCTCTCTCTCTATTGACAAGAGAACTCGCAGCCGTTACCCGAGAATGCGTAATGGGTAATACCCTACCAACCACACGGAAAGGTAAGACACATTAGGCAAGTCCTATACAACGGCAGCAGGAGAGATTCGAATCCAGATGTTTCAGGAGAGATTTGAATCCGGATTGACAGAAAGGCATGACACCAATCGCTACCATCTCTTTTTTTGTTTTCTTGGTTTTCATTTTAGAGGATATGCTTCTTGTTGGATGGTCATTAAAAAAAAAACTCTTTGTAATTGTTAAAAAGAATAATACAACAAATAAAATCATGAGATAAAGCTAGTGACCATGGAACATAAGACAAATATTACCAAATACGAGAAGAGTTTGGACAAAAAAAGACAAGTACACGACGTGATTACCTTGGATCCTGAACCCCTTCTTCTGATAACCACTAGCACATCAAAACTGAAAAAGCCAATCAGAAGAACATTCTAATTATAGTCATTAATTGGTCCATTACATCACCAACAAATCTTTGCTATTAAAAGAATGGTAGGTAAACATTGAGAAGCTTCAAGCCTCCAAGAACCATTAAATTAAGCTTCTGTTCTAAATGATGACAAGCGTCTACCCTCAATTTTCTTCATAAAATCCTCCTAACCGTTCCAAAAAGAAATCACAAAAACTTTCTTCCACATACCATGTTAAATTAATCCTATAAATAGTGACAGGAAAGGTAATACTGCCCTTTTAAATATCCACATTCATACTAGTACCAAAGGGACTTAACTATCAAGTATCAACATAAAGGTACTAGAACAAGAAAATGGCTGTGAAGAAAGTGAGTTTGACAGCCCTTTTGGTGTGTGCTTTGGTTTTGATGCTTTGGGTCAACATGATTGGAGCATTATCGGATTGTGCTAAAGGGTGCATGCCCACCTGCATGCAGGTTGACGGTGCCTCGGAGAATGGTTGTTCCCAGGCCTGCAAGCAATATTGTGATCAAGTAAATGGAGATGGTGGGGGACACTTCTGAAGAAGATGGGAATTCAAACCACATCCTTTCTCTGTGGGAAAGGAAAATCATGTTCAGACCTTAATTTTAGGGTCGCGCTTCGTGCAACTTCTGGGATGTCTCCAAGAATTCCACAAAAAATTTAGGTTTATCTTTTTTTTTTTTTGTCCTTTTAGAATGCTTAATTAAGATGTTTGAGAATCAGCAGGGGGCCATGCTTCCTTTGTTTTGTATTCAAATGGTGTACAGCATAGAGGATCATTTTATGTTGTTCTATGATTCAATTATGCATATGAGTCCATCTATACAGAGCGACAGATCACCACATTTTTAAACGATAGACACCCTAATATCTAATTTAGACGCTTAAGTGATTTGAATATTTTAAGAAGCTCTTAATTATTTCTGTGCGGAAGCATGTCGAGGTCTAAAGTTTGTCTGATGCTGATATTGATTGAAAATAATTCAAATGGCTATTTTGCAATAATACTCGACTAATTGTAGTTTTCATCTCTTTTAGTTTAGAGTTAGGCCTACGTTCCAGTATTAAACCATCGCAAGGGGAGAAAAAACAAGAGGAAAATTACTGTCTTCCTATTGGAGATGCAATGAGACGTATCAACGAATACGAATTTAACCGCAAAAAAGAAAAAAAAAATCATGCTCCATGAAATCCAGTCTTATAATAAGTATTAACAAAACTCAAACCTTTATAGCTAGTTCTTGTTATTAACGCTTTCAAAAATTGCACTTTCTAAGCTAGAAGGAGATGGCTAACCCCTTCCATTCTCATGTTTAAAGAGCAAGGCATTTATTCACTACTTTTTTTTTTTTTATGTAAATCTCGAACTTTAAATTAGTAGAAAAAAAAAAAGAATCATTTTACGCGAGCAATATTTTTCACTTGTGCAGTCTAACTACATCATTTATATTTGTACAAAAAAGGTAGATTGCAGAATTTGCCAAAACAAAACTACAAAGCTTCAAATACATTAAACAAAGCCCCATTCAGAAACCATTTTTTTTCTAATTTGTTGCCCTACGACTTGACATAAATCCATGAAACATTCAGTCGTAGAAATTGTACAAGAGTTGTTGGAGTTGTTCGAGGTAACTGTATACATTTAATTATAGAACCAGAATGAACATATGATATCTGCAGAAAGCTTTAGATGCTCAATATTATTCTTACTTAACATATCTGTTCATGCACAAAATTTCTGCCAAATCTCTTAATCTTGGAAGAAGCTTCAAGTTGACCTGCTTACAGAATGTACATTATCCTTGCGCCTCCCCAGTCTAGATTTCAATGGCTTAGTCACAAATTTTGGAGTTTATGCTTTGATCAACTTTAAGAAACTGTAAGTGGAATCATCAAGCCACACATGAATTTCAAGAATTCTTGATATTCTACTTCCATTTCATTTTTTTCTGCTCGACCAAGAACTTATGGATGGATTTCTTTTCTCAATTAATTTTTTCCCCTTCACGTTATTATGTCCGTTTATTCTTAGGCCTATTAAGACAAAACAATCGAATTGGATTTCTTTCCTCTAATCCATCAATGAAAGAAGTTTTTTAATCTATAATTTTTATGTACTCTATCATCTCCTCTCTACACCTAATTGTCAGGTGTAGAATTCAAATTCCGAATCTGACAGTAGACCACAGGCCAACCAAAGTGGTTTCTTTATTCTATAATTATCTCCTGACCACAGGCCAAAACTCGAGTGGTGTCTTTATTCTATAATTATGAGTCTAATTAATGATTATTGGCATCAAATATCAATCCAAACCTGGGGCAAATTAGTCTTTTCAACCCCCATGTTGGTTATCCACGTCAGCAAACCTGTTGGCGCTGTCTCAAAAATTGGGCGGTTAGAACACGATGCACCAAAGTCCGGAACGCCACGCCCGCTGGGGTCCAACCCCTTAATCGTACGGATAAGCAACAGTGTATTCAGTGGTGCAGTGTGCACCGCAGCACACGCTAATAAAATTACGTGCAAATATACTATCCTACGCACCTCACAGATAAAAATTCCTCAGATTTATTGCTCAAAACCTAGATAGAGATTCACAGGTACAACTCCAGCTCTATTCTTGGCAGCTCCTCCTTCACCACAAATTTGCATTTCCAGGTTCTATACTTCATAATTACCATTTTTCTTGAATTCCTGGTTTTTCATATTATATTTCAAAATTTCAATTCCTTGGCCTTTTCTTGCTATAAAAAGTTGGTGAAGTATCAATTAGGTCAAAAACCCAGGAATTATCCCTTCAATTGAGGGTTTTTCATGTATTGATTGATAATGTATTATTGGGTGCTGATTAGATATGACGTTTAATTACATTACGTAAATTGTTGTGGTCGAGCGTTGGATGCATTGAACTTAGATGTGGTTATGGTTTTGAATATTGTGGATCGAATGGGGGCTGTGGAAATACCAAAATGGCTTGAAGAGTTGCCTTTGGCACCAGAATTCCGGCCAACAGATACTGAATTTGCAGACCCAATAGCTTATATATCAAAGATTGAGAAAAAAGCAAGTGCCTTTGGTATATGTAAAGTGATTCCACCAGTGCCTAAGCCTTCAAAAAGATACGTTCTTTATAACTTGAATAAGTCACTTTCCAAGTGTCCAGAATTGGGTTCGGAGGTAAATGTCAGTTCTTCAATGAACATGAATGATGGGGCTGAAGGGAGTAATGGTTCTGAGGCTCGGGCAGTTTTTACAACTAGGCATCAGGAATTAGGTCAGAATGGGAAGAGGGTGAAGGGAGCAGCTGGGAATCAGTTGATAGGAGCTCCAAAGCAAGTATGGCAAAGTGGGGAAGTTTATACATTGGAACAGTTTGAAGCGAAGTCAAAGAATTTTGCTAAGAGTCAACTAGGGGTGGTTAAAGAGGTTTCCCCATTAGTTATAGAAGCAATGTTTTGGAAAGCTGCTTCAGAGAAGCCCATATATGTGGAGTATGCGAATGACGTGCCTGGCTCTGGATTTGGAGAACCAGAGGGATCATTTCGATATTTTAATAGGCGAAGGAGGCGGAGGCGGAAAAGGGGGACTTTCGATAGAAATAACCAAGGTAGTTCCTGTAACAATGACCATGTAACTAACTGTAGCAGTACTGTGAATTATAGTAGTGTGGATAAGGATGCACAGGCATCTAACTTGCATTCAGAGGTTTCTGGAGCATCTACATCGCTACCATCCATGTCATTGGACCAGTCTGAAAATTTTTCTGATGGAAAGTTTTCAAATGCTAGTAATGAGATGCATGGAACAGCAGGTTGGAAGCTATCAAACAGTTCTTGGAATTTGCAAGTAATTGCAAGATCTCCTGGGTCACTGACACGCTACATGCCAGATGATATACCTGGTGTTACTTCTCCAATGGTTTACATTGGAATGTTATTCAGCTGGTTTGCTTGGCATGTTGAAGATCATGAACTTCATAGCTTAAATTTCCTTCATACGGGCTCCCCAAAGACATGGTATTCAGTTCCAGGAGATTATGCATTTGATTTTGAAGAGGTCGTTCGCCTTCAAGCTTATGGGGGAAATACTGACCCTTTAGGTATGTTTGTGCTTTCAGTTTCAGATTTATATGAAGGAAAAGTGCCAAAATTGATATTCTTTCAGTTTTATCAAATGTTTTTTGGTGCTCAGAGAAATTTGTACGAAAATGTAAATAACCACAGCTCTGGAGTGCACTTTGCATTGCTGGTAAAATATCCAGCTAAAATAGTTGCATTTTCTATGCTGTTTTTTCTCCATGAAGATGGAAGAATCACTGTCTGAAGTGCACTTACTCTATCTTGTTCTATTTGTGGACGTCTCTTGAAATATGCTTTAGCTGTCAGCCTATTTCTGGGATGAAAAATTGGAGCTGAGATAAAAATTGCATCATCTCCTTAGTTTTTTTTTTTTTTTGAGTGATCATTCTGAGTTCAAAGAGAGAAGTTTGATTTCATGATTGGAGGTTAGAGAATGTTTTAGCAAAAGCTTGGTTTTGTCAACTGCATTGGTCATGGAGTTTCTTTTGCTTCAACTGGCACCATAAAGTCTTACATTGATTCTTTAAGATTTCCTGCTTTTGTGTATTTTCCCTGTTTAAGTTCAGTTGTTTGTAAATTTTTAGATGCACTGACTCTCCTGGGTGAGAAGACTACTCTTTTTTCACCAGAAGTTATTGTTGCAGCAGGCATCCCATGTTGTAGGTGGGTTGTTTTCTCTAGAACCATATTCAGTTTCATTTAATCTCTTTATTCCTATAAACTCTTGCATAATGAGGCTTGACAGGAACTCATACTGATTTATTGGAGTTCTGAGCTACAAGTATGATAGTGGATGATTCCAGCCACTAATAGCTAATTACTGGTCTTGTCATCTTTGCTAGGCTAGTTCAGAATCCTGGTGAGTTTGTTGTGACTTTCCCAAGGGCTTACCATGTAGGATTCAGCCACGGTAAATTTCTCTCCTTATAAGAGTATTCCTGTTCAAATTATGTATAATGTTTCTTTAGTTTATTGTTTTACTATGCATTACCAATTTTCCACCTTTGACAACTTAGACCAAATGTTATTCAAGCTGGAGTTCTGGGCTCTTATGCATAGTGATTTAACTGCTTGCAAACTTCCATGAGATTTACTTTTATAATCATCTGTAGACTACAATATGTTACCTTTGTCAGAAAATTGTTTTTCTAGTAGCAAGTGTACGTTAAACCTTGACATGGTCGGGGAGAGCTGCAATTTTTGCTTCTACCATATTCACACTTGTTGGCCATACTATTTTTCAGTCACCAGATCTTTGGTTGCAATGTCTGTTGCAAGTGTCTTAGATATATGTGAAACAGATATTATTGTTTTCTTTTCAATTTTCCATTTCTTTTTTTTTTTCCCAGATGTAATCAGGAAGTGGTTTAGGACATTGTAGAATAATATATCCAATGGGGTTATGGACAGTGGTACTATTAGTTGTGTCAATCAATTAGCACCTAATGTTCACAGTTTGAATATTTTGAATATTTCACATGCAAAGATTGTTAGAGATTGTGGCATGAAAAATTGTGGTATAATCAGGGGTTGCAAGATGGTACACAGTGTTTTAACCATTAATCTTTTCAAATATTGTTCTGTCACTATTTGTAAATTCCATAAAAATCCTTGCTGTTCTATATATTTATGGTGGCCTTTTATTCATTATTATGACAGTGTATGTTCATTTCTGGTTATAGGTTTTAATTGTGGAGAAGCTGCAAACTTCAGTACTCCTAAGTGGCTTACAATAGCCAAAGAAGCCGCTGTTCGCAGAGCCGCGATGAATTACTTGCCCATGCTTTCTCATCAGCAGCTGCTATACCTGTTGACAATGTCTTTTGTATCAAGGTCAGATTTTGTCCTCTTATTTAAAATGTCCACATAACTTTCTTAATCTACTTGTAAGTTGTTCATCTTATTCAGTTTTATGGGCATTTCCAGCTTTCAGCCTTGCTTGAGGCTTGGTTGTTCAAATATTTCAACTTCCACATTTTCATTTACTTCTGTGCATTATAGGTTCTTTTTCTTATTGCCGACAGGGATACCATATGAATTGGTTAGCGACCTGTAATCATAAGTTTGACGTAGTGGATCTATTTTGAATGACAGAGTGCCAAGATCCCTACTACCAGGAGCACGAAGCTCTCGTCTCAAAGATCGTCAGAAGGAAGAACGCGAGCTCTCGGTAAAGAAAGCATTCATAGAAGATATTTTAAAGGAAAACCATCTGCTAACTATTCTTCTTCAGAAAAATTCATCTTATCGTGTGGTACTATGGGATGTGGATTTGCTGCCAGCTTCAAGTAAGGACTCTGAATTGTGCAGTACTGTTGTAACTGATGGGACACAAAGAAGAGAAGACAGTCATCCTGACAACTGCAGTAACCAAGATCTTTACACGCAGATGAGCTTGTATATGGACACTATTACTGATTTTTATGTAGATGATGCTGATGACATACAAAATGATTATCAAGTTGATTCTGGAACTTTACCCTGTGTTGCCTGTGGTATTCTTGGTTTTCCTTTTATGGCTGTGGTACAACCATCCGAGCAAGCATCGAGAGACCTGCTGCCTGAGGATCAGGCTATGACTCAACAATTAGGAGTTTGTCAACCAGCGGGTTGTAAATCCTTGGATCTTGATTTTAGGGCTGAAAGCTGTATTCCAGGTATAAGGCTCACAAGACAACCTTATATGTGATTTTTTACATGTATGCTTCTTTGTCAAACCATGAAATTCATTTTTGTCTTATGTTTTTTCTCTTACTTTTGGAGTCATTCTTTCAGTGTCATATGGTAGTAGGTGGTTTACAGAGTAGGTTGGTAAGTTGCGATACTAAGTGAAATACTTGCCTTTATTGTCTATTGCATGTTCTGAGTATAATATGGAGTGTTTTGAATTCTCCATTCCTTTTCACCTTGATCTGATTGTGCAGCTCTTTTGCATGGTCTTATTATGACATTACCATTACAAGCACTTTGTAACAAGTTAAGTTATTTGGTATGTGGCTTACTATCATGAAGCTGCCTACGTAAGTTCTCCCAGTGAATTCCAGTGTCTTTTCACATGTGGAGAACTTCTTTTAGGATTTTCATCATGGCCTGCACTTTGGTTGACTTTAGATCTTTCTGTCTTATTATTAGTTATCACGGAACATTCTGCAAAGTACATTATATTATATTATATGCTGCAAAGTACAAATTTTAAGTCCATATTTTGAGTTATACGTCCTGAATAGCTGGTTTGCTGCTACTTTCTGTTTGTAATGGCTGATTTGTGTATATGCTTTGTATTTACCTCTCAGTTTGATGTATTAATGGGAATATATCATACTGGACAGCTTCTTGTTCAGATTTAAATCTATCAGTTTACTTCTATGCTGGTGCATTAAATTTTATCTTGCTAAGATACTGTAGATACATGAACC
Source organism: Coffea arabica (assembly GCF_036785885.1). Lineage (NCBI taxonomy): Eukaryota > Viridiplantae > Streptophyta > Magnoliopsida > Gentianales > Rubiaceae > Coffea > Coffea arabica. The sequence continues at coordinate 9,526,705 of NC_092313.1, read as the reverse complement.
AAGGTGCCGAACCTTGGAACAGTCGATGCATTAGAATTGAACAACATGAAAGGTCATTAATGCTGACAGTGGGTCTTAAAATGCAACAGAGACAAGAAAGCCAGTTAAGAAGAATATTAACCATCCAGATGAAGCATCTCCTTTTGCTGAATCAAGCCCATCCACTTGTTCTCATATGGAGGAGGATGCCCTGTCTGTAGACATTAATACTTCATCATTTCCAGTGCACGTAACGGCTTCTTCAGCAGTCAAGTTTGACGGGGGGTGGAACCTTTCAACTGGCTATTTCAGACCTCAATTGTTCTGCCTGGAGCACGCAATTGAAACCGTGGAGCTATTGCGCCCCAAAGGTGGTGCAAATGTGCTTGGAATATGCCATTCAGGTAACAATAGATTGATGAATTTCAGTTCATTATTAGATAAAAATGCATGAAGTGGATCGCTCCTGTCTTTTCAACCATGCTAAATTTATGTTGTCACCCTAATGAAAGATTTTGCTCTTCTCCCTTCTCCACTTGACGAAGAAATGACTGGATTGTACTTCATTATCCTTCTTTTGCATGTGAATGTCGCTTATGAATTGGATAAAGTGGTCCTCGGTTTTCAATATTTGTAGACTTCCAGAAAATAAAAGCACACAGTGCAGTTGTAGCGGAGGAAATTAGCATCCCTTTTAACTACAACGAGATTCCATTAGGAAATGCATCCCAGGAAGACCTGTACCTGATTGATCATGCAATTGAAAATCAAGAAAAAGATGAAGGTGCACAAGATTGGACCTCAAAATTGAATCTCAACTTACGCCACTGTGTAAAGATGAGAAAGAACTTCCCATCCCAGAAAGTGAAGCATGCATTGGCTTTAGGTGGGTTGTTTTCTGATGGAGTTCTTCACTTAAAGGCTTTGAAGTGGCAATCCAGGAAATCACGTTCAAAAAGGAATGCAGATCCTACAAACTTTAGCAAGCCATCTGTGAGCATCCAGACTGAGAAAGTTGAAGAACCGGTAGAAAAGTCGGGAAGCAGAATGAGTAGGAAACTAGGTCAAGTAATGATCCAATATTATAGGAAAAGACACAAGTCGAAGCCTCGTGGTTCTGAGGGAGCCATTAAGGCCTTGGTGGTTTCTGAGAAACATCCTTCTGATGAAATTTCAGGTGCTGACAGTGGAAATTGCAAGGAAAAGGAGAGAGACATGTCTATGAATACTCATGTTAGAGTTGAAGGTGCAGGGAAGGGCGCTTCAGGGCCAACTTGTTTGGCCTACAGTAGGAAGTCTAAGTTGCGGAATGAAGGTCAAAAAGTTGTATCAGGTGGAGGTCTGAACGAAAATCTTTCTCCATTGAAACTTGTAGATTCTTCTATTGCTACTAACCCAGTGGCTGGGAATATAAATGTTCATACTGGAAGTGGTATGTCAGACGAACTTGTCGAGCTGAATAAAAACTACGATTTACTTTTGAAGGACTCCCACAAATTGTCCATGATCAATGTTGCCGAGGAAACTGACGAAAACCATGACTCAGTAAATTCTGAAAATTCTGCAGGTTCACTTGGCATTTCTGTTTATGATACTGAAAGTTCTGAAGTGATGAGGGAGGATGAAATTGTCTGTCGAATCAACATGGCAAAGATGACATGTGATGTCGTAACAACAAATGAATCTGAAAGGAAGTATCACAGAAATGCTGATGGGGATGTTCTCATGAAAGAGGCCTCTGAACCTGCCCCGTCATGTCCTCATGCTGATGAATCTTCTGGGGAAAGGTGCAATCAACAAGTTGAGACAACAGTTCTAGATAAATGTCAAATGAGCAGTGGCGAAATGGAGAAAGAAATCTCCTCAATGAAGGGAGCTGATCGGGAAAGAGCTGTTTCAAGTGATGTTCTGACATCGAATACATCTAACCCTTCCTTGACGGAAGAACTTGAAGCACCTCGAGAGATGCCTGCTGATGATCAACAGCAACGTGACAATCAGAGTTGCACCTTATTTGAGAACAAGGAGGTGGATGATGCAATTTCTACCCTAGAACAATTCCAACATACTGAAAAAATGAGAAGCAAAAGAAAAAGAGAAGTGGATATCCAAAATGAAGATCAACCAAATTTTGGCAGCTTCAGTAGAAGTCCTTGTGAAGGTCTAAGGCCAAGGACCAAAAGAGATGCTGCAGGAGACACGACTGGTGCCGAAAAGCCCTTTGAGGATTTAAGCAAAGGAAGGAAGGTGAACAAGCATTTAAATGGTTCGGATCTGCACAAGCACAAGAGAGAGCAAAAGAGATGCTCTCACAAGTGCAGCATAGAAGGCTGCCGAATGAGCTTCCAGACCAAGGCAGAGCTAGTCCTACACATGCGTGATCGCTGTCCAGTACAAGGGTGTGGGAAAAGGTTCAGCTCCCACAAATATGCAACATCTCACCAGCGGGTTCATGATGATGATAGGCCACTAAAATGTCCGTGGAAGGGGTGCAGAATGACATTTAAGTGGGCTTGGGCAAGGACTGAACACATACGAGTCCACACCGGGGAGAGACCATACAAGTGCAAGGTTGATGGGTGTGGCCTTAGTTTCAGGTTTGTATCAGACTTCAGTCGGCATAGACGGAAAACTGGCCATTATGTCAACTAACCAAATAGGTTAGTTTTTGTAACATATCAGATCGGGGTTGGTGGATTCTTGGGGTCAAAAAATAGACCTCAAGAAGCATGTAAAACGGGAATGCTCTGGTCATTCGGCTTTTTGGAGTAGGGTGGGGTAGACTCTTTGAAATGTACATTGCTTTAGCTTAGAATGATTGCTCTGGTAGTGATATTCGTCTCGTCTCAAAAAAAGAAGCATAGATTTGATATTTCATGGATAGTGGATGCATGTTCTTGCTTATTTTATTTCATGACACCTGTCTTTTGTTTTGTGCACTGGTTTTAGTCGCACAAGGAAACTGTAAGGCTCCAAATTAAAGTAGGCTCGTCTCGACTAATCATTAATGATCGATCATTTTTTTGGATGCTTTAGTGAATGTCCAGAATGTTTCTGCTTAGTCAAGTTCTTCCTTGGCCAACTAAACGGTCCCTGTTGTCTTCCAGTAAAAGCTGCTGAGTGGGGACTTTTACTTCCATGCCAGTGATGTTGGGAAATCCACGGCAACATACCAATCATGGTTCGCCGGCCGAATCATAACTGGAACGGAAGGGATCGGTACGGTACCGATCTTCGAATTGCGGATATGATAATATCATATCCGCGATGACTCGTTCTGACTCGGTCGATATTGACTGATTCGAATCCGTGATGCATGATATCGGCAGATATATTCGAGTCAACTCGGAGTCGACTCCGATATTTTTTTAAATTATGTCTTTTTTAGTATTTTTTAATTTTAGTAATTTTTTCAAAAATTTTGGAAACTTTAATGTGTTATAATGTTTGTATCACATGATATTCAATCGATATGTCGTGACGGACATGAAACAATCGAGACCGCGACCCACGGTGAACCATGATACCAACCCACCCGTCATCCCAACTGACAAGGGATAAGCGCATATTTTTAACACCAACTTTGTACCTCGTAGGAGGTGTTCCGAGCAACCGCTAGTGTCTCAGGATTTGATCTTAGCAGCTTATAAACACTATAGCCACGTGTGATCTCCCGATTTGGGAGCGAGAATTGATTGGAAAAACAGATGAACCATGAGAGGAAGGCTTGTCCTTGCTGGCCGACAGAAAATTATATAATTGAGTGTAGAACGATAAATTGCTGCATGGATACTGCATAATGTCCAAAGTTGTGCTTATATGTCTGAGGAAGAAGAATCCCAATCATGTTCGCAGCTTCTTTAAACTCTCTAGTCTCTTACATGTTAGGCTGGTGTTATTCAAAAAACCAATTAAATCCGATTTCTTGATTAATCTTAGGATGACGATGGAGATGGGTACCAATCCCATGGAGAGTTATAAAAATCTTAGAAATGACAATGGAGATGGGTACCTATCCCACGGAGAGGATGAAAAACTTTTCTTTTCCACTTTAAATGGGGCAAGACAGGATGGATGCTCTCGTCCTACCTCGCGCTGTCTCCCATTTAAATTAATTAATTTAAATAAATAATATATACAAACACACGAGCATAATCTAATAATAGGAGTAATGAGCGTAGAATATTGATTAATTGAATTATGTTTTTTTTTTTTATACTTTGAATATAAAATGTTTGAAGAAAATAAGAAACCTAAGCTACCAAACCCTTACACTATTTTCCTCTTTTATTTTTTTTTTCTTTTTCCTTACACAAATTAAGGAAAATGAAATATAAGAAATGAAAATAGTGGCATGTAAGTTTCAAAGTTGGGTCTATTCTATATGCCTCGAAAGAATATTAGCGGATACCAAATTACTGTTTTTAACTTCTACAGAAACTCTTTAAACTCCAAAACCACTTCACTGTACAACGCCAGTAAGGATTAGATATTAAACGCAACTTCTCTGCAAAATGTGATAGGCGACATCAGACACTAAGACCAGGAAAAAAAAAAAAAAACTATGGAATATGGATTCCAGAGTTACTGGCTTCTTCAAGAATCAGCGAACATTTTAGTTAACAAAAAGAATAAAGAAGCAAAGAAGATGAAGAAGCCAATTTGCTTTTTGGCATCGGACCAAAGCAGGAATATTCCCTTTCCCTCCTTCTTTTCAACGAAATGCAACTACTAAACGTCAACAAATCTGCAACTTTGACGTCTCTATTCTCGTCCGCAAGTCTTACGCAACAGACCAACATTTTTCTGCACATTTTAACCAAACCACTACGAAGAACCAATTCCTGATCCACAAAATGCAACCATCAATTTCTTTCTTTGTTTTTTGAACTTTTGCTTAGATTTTGAGGAAAGTAACCAAACCATTATTGAGTTTTGAAATTCTGAAACTAATGATGTAGCACAAGAAATCCAGTCGTTGTCTCCACTTTGTGGGGATTATTAGTAAAGGTTGGGATTACTTTTTAATCTTCCAAGCTCAAAGGCCTAAACACTGGATTGATTATGTGCTAACCCACTGCGTGTTAAACGACTAAATATAGACCAGACAATGACGACTTTGACATGCGTCGCTGTTAGTTAGTGTGTGGCAATTCTTTCCAAGAACTACTGAATATAGACGAGACAACAATAATAGAATATGACTTTGAGGTGATTTAATTTACTTTGCTTAAAACAAAATACATCTTGGTTTGATTTAAAAGGGTTCAACGTTCCAAAACTTCATACTCACCTGTCAAAACAGTCCATTCAATGCTGCTGCCAAATGCTAATGAAGTACGTAGTAGTAAAGTTCAGATGTGGCTGCTCTCAAAACTTGAATCATATCTCTTCGAAATTGTCCCGAAGGTCACTCTGGCTGCTGCAACGAAGTTTGAATGCAACAGATTAGTCCTACTTGTTTTCTTCATTCCGAGCTTGAAATTGGAAGCAAGTTGATTTGGTTGTATTATTACCATTATTGTATAAAATACTCCAATCCAATCATGCAAAAACTTTGGAAGGGGATTATTAGGTAATTGTTTAAAGTCTAAAGGGCAACTTCCCAACCACGCTTCTTTAATCTGATTTATTTTACCACCACTTCCAAACAAACAAAAAGCCAAAAAAAAAAAGCATGGCAGCAGCAGCTCCGCAGCCGCCACCGCCGCCATTCCTGGCCACAATACCCGAAAATACGGTCCCTGAAACCGCCCCATTCCGGCACCCATTGTATGCCCGCATCCGTTTAGCCACCATTTTAGACGTCCCCCACATCCATAAGCTCATCCACCAGCTCGCAACCTTCGAACGCCTCGCCCACCAGTGCACCGCCACCGAAGCCTCTCTCGCCGCCACTCTCTTCCCTTCCCCGAACCCACCTCTGCCCTTCACTTCCTTCAACGTTTTCATCCTCGAAGTCTCCCCTGACCCCTTCCCACCACCTGCTCCTCAGGAGGACACGACTAACTCTTCCCCGTTGCTCAAAACTTTGCATCTGGACCTCGCGAGTGAAGACTCGGAGAAGGAAATTTTCCGGTCCGAAATCGGAGGCGACGTCGTCGTGGCAGGATTCGTGCTGTTCTTCCCAAAGTACTCGACGTATCTGGCGAAACCCGGGTTTCACATAGAGGATTTGTTCGTGAGGGAGCCTTATAGGAAGCATGGATTCGGGAAAATGCTGATAACGGCGGTGGCGGGGCAGGCGGTGAAGATGGGTTACGGGATGGTTGAATGGGTGGTGCTGGATTGGAATGTGAATGCTATTCAATTTTACGAGCGAATCGGCACAAAAGTTTATCAGGACAAGAGGATTTGTAGGTTGACTGGAGAGGACCTTGACGTCGAGGGGTCTGCCAAATGAGTCCATTTCATTTTGTTTCTAACCAGGAGTCATATGGGATGGCATTGGCAGCATGAAGCTCCGTCGTCTCCTATGAAACAATAATGTATGTCGTTAGTTACTTTCATCGAGGATTTTGATATCCTGTTACAGTGAAGAAGAAGAAGCCAATTTGCCTTGTACAAGATCAAATTAGGCCATCTCAGCAGCCTGAGGGGGGGAGATCTTTCTTCTGATCACCCCTAACCATAATTATTATTAGTAGGAAGAAGAGTCAAAAAAACAAAGGCTTCTTTTTGGTAATTCTAGAGAAGCTTGGCCATAAACCGCTATTTATGTAATCTCTTCAAAGACGCTATCGAATTGCCTTGATGTTTTTGTTCCTTCCTATTTAATCATCCATTGCTTAATTAATGGTATTTCTGGATTGCCAACACTAATCATCATGTTTCGGAGACGAACAAAAGAGAGCTCACATCGATAAAAGAGAGGAGCACTATTTACAAGCTTTTGAGGTTAAAGCCTTAAAGGAGAGAGAAATGCAGCAACTGAGAGCTTTTGGGGTGCTGCAAATTATTAGGGGTGGCAAAACGGATTGGCGGGTCGAGTTGAGAGTCGGATATAACAGAAAATCTGTTGATCCGAACCCGAAAATTTCGGGTTGGCGGGTCAACCCGAAATGACCCGAAACTTAATTTTAATTTATTAATTTATCATTGTAATTTCTAATATAATCAATTTTGTGCAAGACTAATTACATAATCAAGTAATAAAAATTTAATTAAATAATCCCAAACCAAATCTAAAATAAATTAAAACACCATAAAAGTATTTTATCCCAAATCAAATATAAAATAAATTAAAACAGTATAAAAGTAAAAAATAATATAATACATTATTTATCCAAATATAATAATTTCAACTTCACACAAGTTAAATAAATTCATTTAAGATTAAGTGATTAATGCCTTTGGAAAAAAAGAATAACTTAGTTTAGTTAGAAAAAATAATTTTTCTGTTAATTAAATTATTTTTAATTCGTAAACGGGTTATCGGGTCATATCAGGTCACCAACGGGTTGACCCAAAATTTGATCCGTTTTTTTTCGGGTCCATCGGGTTCGACCAAATTTTGACCCGAACTCGCAAAATCTCAACCCAAATCCATTAATTTCGTGTTAGATTCGTGTCGTATTTTCGAATCGTGTCGAAAATTGCCACCCCTAGCTGCAACGCTGCTTGCGCTTGGTACAATTGTCAATCAGCACTATGAAATTCAAGAATCTTAACGCCGACGGCAATAATAATAATATTACTATATTAGAGAGGAGACAGCAAATCACATCAGAAAAATTAAAAGAATCCTCGTACAAAGCTTTCTCGTCTTTCTAAAGACAGATCAGACATCTCCCGACTCTTCTAGTTCCATCTCCCAATTATCGCATACTACTATAAAGATTGTTATTAATTCCTTCCTACACAGTACACAGCACACCCATCCATCTTCTTTATTCCATGGAAATTGATGTTTTATCCTGGCAGGGCTTCCCCCATCTTTTAATCCAGCTGCACCTTTCTTCATACAAAATGCTTGCTTGCTGACTAACTAGTATGTATCGTATAGGTATATTTTTTTGTTTTACCAGACATGGGCAGTAATGCACATAAAAAACCATTGGAAAAACTTCCGAGATTGAAAAAGGGGAATTGCATTTTAATTAAACCTTTTTTTCAGATATCAGAAACATAAAAGTCGTCATCATCATTGATCATACTCGTACAAACCCGAAACGGGAGAAACAAACAGCGCAAAACAAAAGGAGAAAACTAATAAAATTCCAAAAGATGGATTGGAAACATGGGATAATTTATCAAAAGATTAGATGTTAAGATGAGCAAAAGCCTCGAGGGCATCTCCGGTCAACCTACAAACCCTCCAGTCCGGCTGGATTTTTGCACCCATTTGCTCGTAAAACTGAATAGCATTCACATTCCAATCCAGCACCACCCACTCCACCCTCCCGTATCCCATCTTAGCCGCCTGCGCCGCCACAGCCGTAAATAGCATTCGTCCGAACCCTTTCTTCCGATATGGCTCCCTCACGAACAAATCCTCAATATAGAACCCGGGTTTCGCCAGAAACGTCGAATAGTTGGGGAAAAACAGCACAAACCCCGCCACAACGACGTCGCCTCCGATTTCGGATCGGAAAATGTCCTTCTCTGAGTCCTCAATGGGGAGGTCCAGATGGAAAGTTTTGAGAATAGGGGAAAAATTAGAGGGGTCCTGAGGAGTGGGTGGAAAGGGGTCAGGGGAGACTTCAAGGATGAAAACGGTGAAGGAAGTGAAGGGTGGAGGTGGGCTTGGGGAAGGGAAGAGAGTGAACGCGAGAGAGGCTTCGGTGGCGGAGAATTGATCGGTCAGGCGCTCGTAGGTGGCCATTTGGTGGATGAGCTTATGGAGTTGGGGGACATCGAAAATGGTGCCTAACCGGATGCGGGCAAAGAGTGGGTGGCGGGGCGGGGCGGTTTCTGGAACGATGGTCTCGGGAATGGCAGCAGGGGAGGGAGGTGGTGGCGGTGCTGCCGCTGCCATTTCTTTCTTATTACTATTTACTTTTTCGAGTTCAGAGAAAATGGAAGAGTCACACTGCGAGCTCTGTGCTGTGCGGTTTTTCGTGGGATTAGAGGTTTTGTAGTTACTTTGAGGGGTTTTTGCAGGCATATATGTAAACTTTGAGAACTTGAAATTGCTATTTTATTCCCTTGGGGACATTTTTGGATTTTCATTCATCTCCTTAGGTCCAATTTTGGGTTGATTAGTTATCGAATCAAGAACCAAGCAAATCAAGATCAAACAAACTCTTATCAAACTGAGTCCAATTCGATATCGAATAATTTAATTTATTTTTTAATCCTGTTAATATATAGTGTCTAATGATAATCTTATCAAATTGAGCTTCATTTTGAATATAGAATAATTTAATTCATCTTTCAATCATATCCATATATAGAGTGTTGCATCCATACTAGAGGAATCGCCAAAGGCCTTGTTTGGACAGCCATTTTCTGCCGAAAAATTGCGTCATTTCCGTAATCACATTTCTCTATTACATTTTTTCCTCACATACATCAAATCGCTATAGTAATTTTTCTACAAAAAATCCTAGAAAATGCAATCCAAGCACAATTTTAAACCATTTGGAAGTTCGAAAAAGCAACTCTGTCCCGTGTTTCACCATGAAACTTTCACTTTATTATAGTGGAGTTCTCCAAATCCTACCAATCAAATATTCCTACAAACCAGGCATTGGCCAGGTCTAACAATGTGGATTTAGCTTAGACCCTTTAACAGGGTATTGGCAGATTTATTCCAGAAAAATATGCACAGGCAGGTTTCTTATGCAAAGAATTGGCAAGGATTTAAAGGGGGGAAAAAAAGGCCCTACTCCTACAATACTGCAGCCGCTGCTAGAGTTTCTCCTACCCAGGACCAGACGACATAAATGTCGCTTAGGGGGCTGGATACCATCTACTCTTTTCAAGAGTTTTTTTTTTTTTTTTCTAACATCACTACACTTCTATTTCCCTCCAAGTCACTGAAGTCAGTGAGCTTTAAGTTCTCCAAAGACATATAGTATTAAGATTTAGCTCTGCTCTTTCTGAGAAAGAACAACCATTTCCTTGTAAGAGAAATGGAGCAAACCTAAATTCCCCGTGTGGTGAATCTTTTTAAAGTGGTGCGTCCAAACGAAATGGAGGAAACAAAACCTTCTGCAGCAACTTCACAGGACCCATAACAAGAACTTGTTGCTATTTTACAAGTTACACATATACCTCACTTGCCTCGTGGGGTGAATCTTCTTAGTTAAGTGAAACAAAATGGTAAGGACACACGGACATTTCAAAAAATGGACAAAAAATAAAATGGAGTATGGAAAATAGAAAATGAAACAATAAGATGATCCTCGAAGCAGTGTAATAAATTCTGCCAAAACAGATAATAGCAACTCTCACTTTTTCATCAAACTGATACATTCCCCGGCTATTGTACAGGAAAATACCATTGGTAATACAATGGAAAAGCCACCTGCAAACAATTACAGAGGAGGATTAAAGCCCTCTCTTGCTGAAGGTGACCTGGACCCTGTGCTATCCCTGCCAAACCTTGACATACTCCTCCCACTTTTAGGAGTGCCCATGCCTGGACTTGAACCCCGATAACTTGCTCGGAGGGATTCATCAACAGCATGAGAAGATTTTGCAATTGCGTTTCGCACAAATTTTTGAGCAGCAGGAGAGAGAGTTCGTGCACTGGGACTAGCACTTCCCCCTCTAACTGGTGAGGGCAACGGTGGTTTCTGAAACATTTTTGACCTCTCCCTCAACTTACGGGCAGCCTCCCTAGACAAAGAGTGAGCCTTAACATCCCTTGAAGGTGCCATTGGGATCTTAAACTGTGGCCCATCTCCGCTACCGCCAATATCAATAGGCGTATCCTCTGACTCCAACCTCAATGGCGTACCTTCAATTTCACCCCATGTTATAAATGGCGACTCATCCACACCCGGAGCAGGCGATGGAGTCCTAACGAAACTGTAACCATTCTCTGCCTTCTTCCCCGACTCAACATAAAATGGATTGGGCGTCTTCCTCAAATCTTCCAAATCATACTTCTTCACCTTATCGCCATCCCTAACAGACAGAGGAAATGGCGTGGCCCCAGCAACCGGGGTATAAAGCACCTCAACCGCATCATCTTCTTTCTTGTAATTGACCACTTTACCCCGGAACCTCGTGTTAGTCCTGTTAATCTCCTTGGTCAATCCCTTGAGCCTCTCAGCCATCTCCTCCTCCGTCAAGGGGGCTTCACCCCTATCCGCTGGATGATACATCAACAAATTCTTGGCAGTGTACTTCCACCCTTCCAACGTAGCCACAGGCTGATCAGACGTTCCAAACCCATCCGTTGCAACGCGCTCCCTCTTCGCACCCTCAATCAACTTCACATCCCCTTCCTTTTCGCCTTCCAACAAGAACCCAAACCTCTCCTTCCTCTTCCTATTTACTTTCTCCATAATCTTGGAAAAACTCTCGTTATCCTCACTCGTATACCTCCTGAAGAACTCATCTAACGTCAACGAAGTATCCACCTCGCCCTCCCCATCACTCCCATCACCCAAACGTTCGCCAATCGTGGTCCTATCGCTCCCTACCCCGGGACCAGGGGTGGTTCTATGCTCGTTGAACTTTCCAGCACTATTTTCATCAAAACCAAAAGGGGTAAAACTAGAATTTCTGAAAAAAGTGGAACCAGGGGTTAGGGTGTGCGTCCGTGATTTAGTACTAGTACCTGGATCAATCGAGGATTCCCCGGCGCTGCCGCGGCGGCGTTCGAGGATTTTCAACTGGGCATCTCGGATTAGAACCGGGTCGCCAGAGCGGACGGCTTCGAGCCAATCGAGACGGTCCCGGAGCTTGGGGATATCGGGGAAAAAATCGCGTTCGATGATTTTCTCAATGGCGGCGACGTAGGAATCTTCATCGAGGACTTTCGGTCGCTTTGGCTGCCTGATTGAAGGAGCAGAAGTAGGAGCTGTAGTAGTTGTGGCAGTGCTATTATCACTAACGGAACTGGGGGTTTCCGGTGCCGGTGATGGGGAAGGGAGGTGGCGAGGGGAGTGGCCGGGCGATAAAAGCATGGTGGTGGCGGCGGAATGGAATTGGTAGAGACAGTGAGGGAATTAGGGATTTGGTGGGAATTGGGGAAATTGTATTAACTGCAGAATTGAAAGGATTTGAGCCCCAGGATTGCGAGTTCCAACCCAACCGACTTCCAAGTTCCAAGTGGTGGGGTGGGGCTCGTAGTCGTGGCAACTGCCAAGCCGGCGTCTTACAGCTTTAGTCCGTTCCCACAGAATGACCTGTATTTTTCTATTTCTTCTTGTTTAAAAAAAAAATTAGTGGTAAAAATGGTAGTATAATAGAAGTGGAATTTTCAAACTCCGACGTGAAAATCTCTACAATTACAATTATAAGAGACTATAAAAAGTTGCAAAATATGCATTGGACAATTTTACGGATTTGGAATGGATGGAGTCAATCCCAGTGTGAGACTAGTCTCACAGGCTGTATGGCATAGAAACTTTGGATACCAACGGATGTTGGTGCAAGTGAAAGGGGGTTGCATCCGTTAATCATGAGGTTTTGGGTTCGAAATTCATGGGAATAGAAAAAATAACGTTTGGAGAACTTCCTTCTACAAGGGGTCTGATCCGACTCGAACAAGATTAATCGCAAACCGTAAAACGGATGCGGACACCTATGAATTATACCTAAAAAAAAATAGAAATTTTGGATATTTGCTCATTACAAGTGTAGATGTTTATATTGTCTTGATAAATTTCAGTTGCCATTTTGACAAAAAATATATATATATATAAAAATAAAGCGAGTAAAAAAGTACTAACAGAACTCTACAATTAAAGGAAAAAAAGAAAAAGAAAAAGGTGGAACAGTTTTTTCTCCGCACTCTTTTCATCCCCCATTCCCATTGCCAGACTTGGTATTTAAACTCTGAATTTGACTAGGAGATCAGTCTTCATGTGGTCACTAGACCACCTAGTTGAACAAATACAATTAAATTTTAGATTTATTGTTATTGAATTTTTTTAAAAAAATGAACTTGGGCCGAGTTAGCGACGTACTACTTTTCGGTTATGAATCTCGTTTTTCTGATTTCGAGTCTTGAAAGTATTCCTAATGGTACTTCCTTGAACTTCTAACCCATGCATCATGCTTTCCAAACCTTAATCAAAGTATGGCTGGACAGGAATTGGTCAAAAAATGGCAACCTCCTGAAACAGAATCACTGGAGATGCAGCTTGGACAGAAGAAGAACCAGGAACCGGTATTCTGGTCAGAAATGACGAAGGAGAAATCATGGTTGCAATGGCTGAAGGGATTGGCAAGATCATGTCTATTGCGTTGGCAGAACTGGCTGCAACAAGTACTGGTTTGCAGTGGGCAAATGCTGCGTTAAGCACTGGTTGCATTAATGTAAATGCTGCTTTTTGTGATATGAACGGGTAAAAAGTTTCTTTTTCCCTCAAAAAGAGAAAAACCTTAATCATCTTTTTTTCTCAAAAACCAAGCAAGGCCTGCGTATGCATGTTTAAGCCTTGTTAATAAATTAGCCAACTATAAAAACAGGGAATAATAATGAGTGCCTGTTACTCCCCTACACAAGCTAATCTAACTAACGTTACAGAGAAGCACGGATTAACAACACCACCTGCTGTTGTGCTACACTCTCTACTCCAACTAAATGCATGCGCATGCAAAACATTTGAACCGAATAACAATGGACCTGTAAATTATGAGCAGAGACGTCAGTGAGGCTCAATGATACTTCTTTCCCATTTGAATACATCAAAATTTTCCACATCTTGCAGTGAAAGAAATTGCGAACATAGAGAATTATTTCCAAGTTTCTTCAAAATCAACACCAGGAGCTTTTGGCACGCATGAATTTCTTCCAATTTCTCTACTGCAGCACGCTTCAAGGAAAGATCTCTCCAAGGCTGGTAGTATGACCTGTACAAGCAGATTGATGATGGAAAAAGCAGCACAACCAAATGAATATCTGCTATTCTGTAGGTTGCAGAATTGGGCAAAAGTGAGAGGAAATGTAAGAGAATAAAACAATGTTACCATCTCCACGAAGGATTAGCTTCAGCTGGGCTGTGTATCTTCTGGCAGAGTGATACCCAAGGACTACCATCGCTATGTCGAGAGTCTGAATCTGACAAACAACACGACAAAAAGCAAAGACTTAGAACTATTATCAACTTGTAGTGCCAGGCTAGAAAAACGACCACTTAAAATTGGGTAATTTTGAGAGCCTTCACAGTAAATTGGGCTGCAAATCCCTAAATGTAGGACCTCAAATCACAGTTCATTCGCAAGCAAATTTCTAAGTTAAAGAACTTGATGAAAGAGCTTCAGGATATAGCATCCAAATTGGACTTTACACATGTTAGGAACTTCCAGCATTGTAATTGCACTAAGCTGAATATTTATTTAATCGACTGAACCAGGTCACAAGAAAGGTATTAAGCGTCAGCAGCAACTTTCCAAAAAAAATTTTTCTTTTTGACTGAACCAGGTCACATGAGAGGTAGTAAGAGTCAGAACCCCGGTACCACCAAAAGCAGGAAAGTTTAATCCCAGGACTTGTTTTCCCACATAAATAAAAATCCCATTTCATGTCAGCAAAATGCCCACTTTACATGGAACTAAAGCATGGAAAGGAAAACAATTCCTGAGACCGCAGGTTCAAGCAAAAGCACTGGAAATCAATACATTAACATTCCTCCTTAAAGACACTAGCAGGCAAGAAGCAAGGTTTTGTTCCTCTAAACTTTTAATTATATATACAAGCAGATGTCATGTCAATGGGAAAAACAACCAACGTTATAAGATAGAAATTTATAGACGCAAAACTGTCTAATACTAATTCATGCAAGAATAGACTAAACCTGATGAGGAGGGACCAGAAAATAACAGGAGAGAAAGTGCAGCAACAACTGATGGAAGAAAATTCCACTTTATGCCTGCAAGCTGCTGTAGGTAAAAATTGATACAGCTAGTATCTCTTTGCTGCCAAAATTCTCCTGGTTTTCTCCACATTCCTTCACACAATAGTCCATGATACAATGCAGATTATCAAGCTTTAATATTTCAGAAGAACTAGTGGAATTCAAATCACTCAATTTCCATGAAAGCCTTCCAAGAATCACTGAGGCAGTCAGCCATCTTAAAAGCTTTGATACAAGATCCTCTTCAGATTGTTCTGAAAATCTCAAGGCATTGCTATACATTGCTTCAGATTCAGGCACCTCCATCAAGTTTGACTGCACAGCAGTTGATATTGCCCAGCTAACAAACTTCAAAAGCTTATTTTTATCCTACAAGCACATCGAAGTAATAGGTCATCTTAAGGAATAGAAAAAGATAAGCAGGGTCTAATCACAAATATGAGAAGTTGATGGTTGAACTCTTATGTCTTGTTCACTACATATAGAGTTTCATGAGGTAAAGCACTTGTGAAGTGCCATTGCTCATCTTTCTCAATCATCACCAGCTAGCTAGTAATGCCAATCACAGTCTCATGATATACTATAAGGACTTGAAATAATTGACCTAGTAAATCAATGCATACATGTGCATGTGGAAAATCCATACATGGGAAATTCCAATTCTGTACAATGAACTCAATCAACTTTTTACATCAGAATTTTTACACAATCTCAGCCACTTACAGACCATGTCATAGTCAAAAAACATTGACATTTCTGTACATGTGCATGGTTTGACAAAAGAAGCTGGTGTTCAAATTCAACCACCACAATAGCAAAGGATATGCAATTTGTCTACTACAATACAATTGCATCACATCATTCTCAAAATTTTAAGGGGCCCAAACAATTTTTCACATCAGACAATCTAGATATAATCAGCCACTTAGAGATCATGTCACAGTCAAAAACATTGACACTTCCGTACATATGCATGATTTGACAACAGATGTTGATATTCAAATTTATCTACCACAATAGCAAAGGATATGCAATTACTCTAGCGCAATACAATTGCATGACATCATTCTCAAAATTCTAAGGGGACCTGCAATAGCTTCACACTTTAGGATTCATTTTCAAGAAATTCAACTTCAGAAGGCTTCAACAGCAGAACAAAAGTCTGATTCAAAATCCAACAATTTCTTGGAAATGTGGGAGGAATTCTTAAATTGCCCAAGATATACAATGGACTGTTTCACTGTGCCCAAAAAAAAAAATCTTAGTTTAAGCCACTACTTGTGCGATTTATACCAGCTATTCCATCTGGCTATAAGAGTAGGAAAACCATTTAAAAAAGACATTTAACAGATACTAAAAGCAGTTACCCAAATTTAAGTGCTCCAGCAAACTGTTGAAAAATAATAACAGAAGAAAGTAGCCAACAATCGTTTAGGCAAAGAACTCACACATCTCAGGTAGGCTCAGCAACAAACAGACGCTCTTAACAATCCAAAATTATATGCTTTCAACAGTAAATTTTGACATTGGCAATTCACCAATTCGAAATTGCACAGCGGGTCAACAGGATTTGGTAATTTGAGAAAGAGGATATGTGAAAGGTATTAGACAGAAATGTATTCTCTGTTTCCAAAATGCTTTTAGCTGTGGTCAGTTTACAAGTGGATGGCTGCATTGATCATTTGTTTTGTGGCTCAGATACACCATAGTGCATCAATAGCTGCTTATCCGAAAGCAAAATTTGCTACCAAGTTAGACATGTCAATTTGTCATACAAAATTACCATGCATTAGAATGTAGAAGCAGTCAGTTCAACAAGCTTTTAACTATAATAGCTGGAGATTGACATACTTATTGCAAAATTAAAGATCTTTCATTAAAAAAAATTGATAGAAACCAAACTATTGGTTCACAAAGTAAAAGTTAAGGGTTTCTAAAGTGTATTATATCAAAGTTCACGATGTCCATTCTGCACAAATATATATATATGAACAATGTTTGAAGAGGTGAAGAACATAACAATCTTATAAGATGATGCTTATAGGTTTTCTTGATAACTTTCATGAGGACCATCGAGTTTAACAGAATAATTGCCATGCAAAATTATTGCAAACATGCACATGCACATGCACATGCATGCGTGCCCACACGCGCGCACACACACACACATAGAGAGAGAGAGAGAGATATACCATGTGAAGTATAGAAACTGGAGGAGTACTCATAAGGACAGCTTTCAGTCCAGTCTCAGCAGTAGAACTGAAGGTCCCACTGCAACAGACATCAACAGCTTCGTACAAATGGTATAAACCTTCAAAAGATATTGTAAAATGCGGCTGATATACTTTTCTTTTCTGTGAGATCTTCAGGGTTGACATCAATAGTTCTAGAATCAAATCAATGATTCTGGTTTTCTCTTGTATATGTTTAGAACAACCAACTAAGATTCTGTACAGATGAGCTGCAAGTTCAGAAAGCTGCTCTAGGGCATATTTTTGCAACCACTCACTAGTATTTCTAGACATAATAACATCATTGGCTACCTGAAAAAAAGACACACCCCTACATAAGAGGGAAAATGATTTGCATTGAAAGCCATGACTTCAATTATAAAGAGAGATTAAAAGAAATTCAAATAACATATACAAGCCCATTTGTAATCATCTTATTCCACAATGTGAAATTCTAATGCGGATCCCATCTCTGGAGGTTGATATTTGATTTTCAAAAGCAAAAACATATATTTTGACAGAACACGATTTCTAAAACCGTGTTCATAGTTATAAATGATTAAGGTCATTTCTTTTATGATAGGAAAGGAACTCATAAAATGCTGGAAGGAGTTAGGAGCCAGCTTCTGTTAAAAGCCTAAAGTTTGAAAGAAAACAGAAGACAATGATGTCCGAAGCAAGCTACACACCACCATTAACCCAAAAAGAAAGAGAACAAATTAGGTTCCCATCCCAGAGAAAACAATAAAAGACATGATGCCAAAATTTTCCAAGACTTATTCATCTTTTGGAGTATACTTAGCAAAATAGTTTGTACAGAAGAAAGTATAAGAAAAAATGATTATACCTCCAGAACCATAGCTAACTTAGCAAATGAAAAACTTCTCTGGTCCCTGAGTAGAATCCCGTAAAAAGATGCAACATGAGAAGACAGCCAAGAAATTATGCCACAGCGTACAACCAAATGCCATGCAAGCTTATTTATTTTGACGGACTTTTTCACCATCTGCAGAATAAAAAAATAAAATTTAGCTAAATTGATAGTTCTCTAAAGAGAAAGTATCAACTCAGTGATAAGTAGCCTACTGAAGGCCATGAAAATTTCTCCTAGATCAAAATGCCCAGAGTTATAATATAACTAGCAGCTAAGGCACACTGACTAGTTTTCGTGATGGTCATCTTCTATAAGCAATGTTAAAGACAGATGAATGTCGACAGAATCAAATCAAACTTCATCTTCTTGTGGTCTAATTATATAAGTATATAAGATGCTAATGCAGTGCAAATTTAAGGGCTGCTGCTGAGCAAAAAGAGAGGAAGAGGAAAAGGAGAGTAAAGAAAGGATAAAGACATTAAAGCTGTGTTCCTCGAGCTTAATTTTATTTCCCATAAACAGATAAGCAAATTTGAGAACTATATTCTTCCTTTTCTCTGAAGAAGCAGAGAAGGGAATTTCATTGTAGGATAATCATTGGCAGGATAATCATTGGCCTTGTGAGGTATGGAATACTTGGCAACAGATGCTTAAGAAGAAAGAAATATAGAGCAAGGGAAAGATAATATGTTTTTTCCAATTCCACTTTCTTTAATCTTTAACGATTAGAAGTATATGCAGTGACATCACGGGGCAGAGATATTATCAATTTACTGTTCATACTAGTAAAACATGATAAAGCATTATAAAGGTCACACAGAACTTACCACATAAGAACTAATCGACAATGGCCTATCAATTATTTTCAGCTTTTGACGAGAGAATAGGCTGGGTAGTAAAAGAAGGTAAACATTTATCAGGAGCAACCCTATCTTATCCAAACCACACCCTCCCACCACCAAACACACCCCCCCCCAAAAAAAAAAAAAACAAAGAAAGAAGCAGCTTATGAGAAAAGATTAACATTGATTACCTCAACGATCAGTTCCTTTGACTCGTCATCGGAAAGAGGAGAGGCATAAAAATTTAAAAGGATCTCATAAATGGAATTTCTGACAAGTATTTGAGCATCATCATCCATAGTCAGAGATGTGTTTAAAAGCTGAAGCATCCACAACCTTTCCGACTTAAAAGTAACAGAGCTACTCCAGAAGAATTCTTGGAATAATGGTACACCCTTTCACCCAAAGAAAATAAAAATGAGGAACCCTCAACAGAGGTTGAAAAGATATCAAATCAAAAGCATTTGAATTGCTCAATTTATTTGTACAACTCTAGTCCTAAGGTATGCAATATAACAGATATAGACAAAATAACATGGAAAAGCTCTGCAATAGAAGTGATACCTTCATATTAGCACCTGATGACTGCATCAGGCATTTACTTATAGCTGAATAATGATCATGGGAAGAATCTAACAGAACAAAAGAAGCTTCCGCAATGAATACAGCAGTTATGGAAGGAATCCTCTGACACTCTTCTTGTATACCATTTTGCAAGTATGATACTAAGAGCCGGAGTCGCATCACATCCTTCCTCTTGCGACATTTCTGTATCCAACAGTTTATATTATTCCAAGGATAAAGAATATCATTCAAACTACTATACCTAACACAAGCTTTTCAGGCATTTCTGGAGGCCAAAGAAAATGATTGCTTCTTAGTCACTGTATGTATTCCTCTACTTGGTTTAATGACTCGTACCAAAATTCAAAACAACATAAACACACAATGATACCAATAATTGGCTCATGAATAGAATGCCTTAATTCTATGGGCCTTCCAATATGCAAACAATTACAGACGAAAACAATAACAAAACCAAAACTACTTCTACCTCCACAGCACTCTTAAATCTCACAACAGCCTCATAGCCCAATTTCCTTGTATCAGCATCAGGAGAAGACAAACTGATAAATGTAATTGCAAGCAAACCCAAACTAGCAAACTCCAGGGGCTCAATATACTCCATTGCAAGACTGTGAATTGAAAAACGCAAGATGAAAACTGGATCATAAAGTTGCACCTTCTTAGAATTTGCATTGTAGCCCTGCACAGAAATTATAATCAGATTCACAAAAGACCCACCACTAATCTCTGCAGCCCCCCCACCCAAACCTGCCAAGGCCACATACTAAAAAAAAGAGGAGGGAAAAAAAGACCAAAGAAATGACAAATATAATATTCATACAGACATACGGCTAACCTATCCATCTAACCTATCCATCAAAACAGTAATATGCTAGGTATACAGTGGTCTAATTCACAATATACCTCATCAGAATCATCTGTTTGGAGCTTGCTCAAGCTCCCATCAGCAAATCTATCATGAGGAAAACAAAGGACTGTCTTTGCACATAATTTGGTGTCAATGGGAAGATTTTCTCTAAATTGAATCCTTCGTCTCTCTCCAACTACTTCATTATCATATGAGTTACTCAAAGAAGATACACTTTGCTTTTGTTCCCTTTCTTGTCTCACCTTCAGAGAAGCAGAGCCCCATAGAAAATCCATTTCAGCAATACCTTCAGAGACTGATTTATCAATAGCCTCAATTTCATTCATGAGGCTATACATTTCCAAATCAATCTCATCCATGGTTGCTCCATAAGAAGACAAAAGCACCAAAACCAATTCCTTCAGATTTAAGCCATTGGATGTTTCAGAATCAAGATAATGTTGCTGACCCAAGATATGTATTAGTACTCTGAGCAACTTAATCAGTTCCAACTTCTTCATGTGAGGCCCAATTTCATGAGCATCCTTTTTTCCATCAACCGTGTTTTCTTCAGTATGAAGAACAGTAAATAACCTCATAATGCTGGGTGCCGGAGCAAAACTCATACCAAATTGAGTACAAACAGTTGATGAATGGGCAAATAGAATGGTTGGAGCAAATTGAGAGTGAGCAAGTAACAGCTGGAGAATTGAAATGCACAAGAACTTTCCCTTAGATAGTGAAATAAGAACAGTTCTAAGCATCCTAATTGTGGTAGGGTCATCAAACCTATGAAGAAGAGAATATTTGGCAAGTTGGTCTAAGAAAGGAAGCGAATGCAATTCAACCAGGCAATCATGCATTTCTCTTACCAATTCTACTATATTCTTAGCAATGAAGATCTCCAAGAATCTAAACAATGACGACCTTATGTTCTCTCCTTGCCTGCATGTATGAAAATTCTCCACAAGACGTTGCCATGAATGGACCAGCATACTTAAAAATCGGATTCTCAAAATGCTAACTTCTGATTCAATTCCTTTTTTCTTTCCATCTTTCACTACAGATTGAAGATTATTATGCTCTGGAAATAACAACATCCTACAGAGGCATATCTTTGCAATAATTTTGTTCACAAAGTTCAAAGACAACTCAAGAGAACAAACACTAATTTCTCTAGCATTGCAGTCCAGAAGATCATTCTGTGCACTCGCATGTGGGCAAACAGAATCAAATGTACTCAATAGCCTTTTCATTTTCACCAAGTGTCCACTCACAGCAAGGTAATGACGCATCAGCAGTACTGCTTTTCCAAGAAGACTGGAAGAGAAAAGGTTAGAAAAATCTTCCATGCATAAAGATGAGCACTCAACAAGTTTTATCTCAAATATCTCTTCCGAAACAAAACTCTTCCAGTTAGAGAAACCATGCAAAAGGATCTTCCAAAAGAAAGAAGAAGTGTTTTCAACATGCTTGCCAAATTGGCCCCCAAATTTCAGAAAATTTGACCTCAAGTATAACAGAACAGTTGGCAGAAGCATCAAGAACTCTTCAGAGTACTGAGGCCGATTGCAGTTTTCTTCCTTGTTGACCTTAAGAGCTTGATTATTACTAATTTTACCAGAAACCAAATGTCCAAATACACAAAGATGCAGGGAGCTCATCTCAGACAGAAGAAACAAGAAGTCACACTTAGTCTTGGTTGTCTTGTCCAAGCAATAAGAAATAAAGTTCACAGGAATACTGGGTAGAAGTCTTGAAGTAGCCATAACAAAAGGTAAGCTGGTCTTCTCCATACATTTATGCATTTTGATGATCTTAACAGCTTTGAATAAACATATATCAGCAACTTCTAGTTGAGTGTGAGTGGCAATCTCAAATATGCTGTTAAAAATTCTCTCAAAAAGGGTAATTTCAAAACTTCTGTTTCCAGTACCCATAAAGAAAATGAATAATGTCCTCTTTGCATGTGGCTCTAACATATATAAAGAAAGAGAATCAAAAGCCCATGAAGCAATTTGTAATCCAACAGACAAACCACATCTTTGACAAGAAATGGAAACTGCAGTATCATTTAGATCAATTCTGGAGAACAACCAGTGCACCAAATTGAGCAACTCAAAGGGACATATGAATTCACTCAGACTATGCAAAGCATACAATGTAGGAATTAGAGGCATCAAATCATCTGTCTTTCTGGAATCTGTGAACCTCCCCTTAAATGTCAAAAATAGCTTCTGCACCAGAGCCTTGAAAGCCTTTGCAATCCGTTCAGTAGAATGATCAACCACAGATGGTGATCTACATTTACTAAATACATGAACCAAAAGCTCAGATGTGGTTCTTCTTAACAACTGCAAAATATGATGATCTATTTTACGAACACCCCGTTCAGCATACTGAAGAAAGGTTTCTGGAGGTTTCATAAAAATCATGTCACCAACATCACTATCAGTATGCAAAGGCCATTCCAGCAATGCAGTGAGTAAAGGGTGGCCAAGAATTATTTCAGCCACTTCTCGAATATGACCAGATGATAAAGGAGGCAAAACACGCGGGGAGCAATCAGGACCAAATTTTTCAACAAATGATTGTTTTACTATGTGCTTTGCAAGAAAACAAGATGATTCACAAAGTTTTTCAAGTTCATCAGATGGTTTGATTCTATAGGCCAATCGCGCTTGAAGCAAGCAAAAGAGCAGATGGCAGAGAGAAGAGACAGAGAAGTCAGGTGTACTCTCAGTGAATTTATCCAGAAGCAAATTCTGCACTTTTGAGTGACCAAGCAAATGCAATCCATCAGTGAAAAAAATAGCTGGAAAGAGCACATGAAAAGGAGCATTCTTTACTAAAAAAGAGAAGGCAATAGAAGCAGAATCTGGTGAATCATCAAGCTCATTAGCTATTGTCTGCCCTTCTCCATCATGAACTCCACTTATAACTTTTTCAACTCCAGCAAAGCATATTTTAGGCCATAACTTGAAAACTTCAGCAAAATGACTTGGTTCGAGAAAGAATCTCAACAACAAAATTGAGAAAGGAACCCCAAGCAATTTAGTAGAAGTAGAGATGGTCGATGGGAAATTCTGCAATATCTGATCAGCTGTGGTGCATATCATTGAAAAAGAAAACCCCATAGTAACTCCAAGCAACCCACAATGATCCTTAGTCCTTAAAATCCTATTAACTTCAGAAAGTGTCTCAGAAAATGAACCACCAAGACCAGTAGCTTTCTCTTCAGACATAAAACTGCTATAAATTTGTTGCTGCACGGTATTCCTTGCAAAATATAACAAACTATTCATCGGCATCCATTCACAAGGGCAGAATCCAATCATATCGCAACAACCTTTAAGTCTCTCTGATATCAAAAGCTGCGTCAGGGAACACAAAAGTCCACCTTCAACCTAGCAAAAAAATCAATCAAGTACTTACAGCCAGGTATAGAAGAACCTGAGTTGTCTGCTTTAAACAGTGTATAACAACATAATCACATCCGAGTACCATAAACAATTAAAGATGAACTGCTTACCTGAGTTTCCAGGAGATACTTTAATGTGGTAGAAACATACAATGATATCATTGACTTCTCGGGCAATGTAAAAGAACCAGTTTCAGAGCTAAGTAACCTCAAGCACTTCTCCAGTACACAAACTATGAAAGGGCTAAAATTGGGAAATGTATCTGCAAGAAGCATCATATTAACTCCAGAAGAAAATGCAAAGCCTATTTTGATAGAAATGAAAGGACTACAATGAAGCAGGAAGATTATCCATTGTTACTATGATTATGAGTAAATAATAGCAAAAAGTAGATATTGGTAATTATAGTGTCAGATATATTGTTTAGGCAAGACTTACAGCTAAAATAGCTGCAATTTCAGGGGAAACAAGTAACTAAAAGTAATCTAGTTTCATTAGGGATTAATGCATCATCTTTTGACGCAACAATGAGAATCATACACCTGAGTCAGTCAACAGCAGCCTTAAATAAACAGAGAGGGTCTGTGTTTTCCATATAGAACCACTAGTAAACCTTTCACCATGTAAATCCACCAACAAAACCCAAACCTGACATCAATATTGACAAAACCAATTTAAAAAAAAAACAGTTCACAGAAGGTGATTTTAACAGCAGACCTCGGAAAGAAAGGGATAATGTAAATATCTTTGATATGTCCTTTAAATTGAATACTAGGGCATCAACAACTCCCAGAATCCGGATAACTTTCAAAATTGCTGGGTCTATCATAAATCAATTGCAGATCAAATTAAATTCCAGACTAATAAGAAAAAACTCTTACAAGGTTCCCAGATGTCAGAAGCGCGGAAAGGACAAACACAGGCCAGTTTCAAGAATGGGAAATTGAATCAGTAAAATATTGTGCTAACCAAAGGTAATTCTTAATAACTACCTAGGACTAGGATAAAAGTATGTCACTTGACACTAGCAAAGTAAATCTTTTTGGAGTTTTCCTTGACTGTGACAAGGCTGGAAATGCCATGTTAGACAGGTACAGGCTACTGATCTTGCAGAGAAATTCAAGGCAAGAAACATTGATTTTTTCTCTTATTTCCTTCAAATTGAACCAACTTCAATTTTAATTGATGGATCAGATAGAAAGTATGAAACAGATCCAAAAGATAACAGTGTTATTAGGTAACTATCGCAATAACCCAGACTACATCCAAACTGGAAATAAAACAAATATAATGTGAATTACCTGTAGAAACGTCTAAATCACGGATATAGCACCTTAAGAGATCCAAATATTTGAACAAGTTGTTCCCAGTAGTAGAAACTGCATCGCAAAGAAAAGAGATGACAACTGAAGACAACTTTTGGAATACTTCAATCCCATGTTTTTTACCATCAATAACCACACTGGTATAGCCAGGTATAAATAGAAACCAAGCAGAAATTTCCCTTGGATTTCTGTCAAATGCACCTGTACTCAACATGGCTGCTTGTGCTAAAGAGTAAGCCTGATCTTTTATGTCTCTTATTGGTGAATACATAAACAAATTGATAAATGAATGAAGATACTTGTACATCAATGGTTGGGTTCTGATGGAAATCTGAGACTTGTTGGACCCAACAACTTGTTCTACAAGCAGTGACAGCATAGACTGCTGCAAAATTGTAGGTAGTGCTAAAGGATTGCTTGGGAGAACTTTAAAGAAGTCAAATGATCCTTCCACAGCAGTAGGCAGAGTCCGCTGCATAAGAGAAAGACAGCACCAATAATTAGGAACAGACCTAAACTCACTTCTTTTCACTTTTTCCAGAGAGGGGTAGTGAGAGCCTATGGGAATTGGAAGGGTGGTTTATCCCTTTTCTTCCAGTAAGACTTTCAATCATAAAGAGACATGCAGTGTGTTTGGATTGTAAATTAATTGAGATACTTTTATTTTTTTGTGATGTGATGCATGTGAGATAAAAAGGTAATTAAGAAGATAAAAAGGTGTATTGGAAATTGTAATGGTGATGTAAACAAATATATTTGAGCAAATAATCTCCTGTCCAAACACACTCGGCTTCTCAAGAACAAGGGATCATAGTGAATGAGCCACAGCTTGGAGTGGTAGACCTAGATCCCTTCTGCCACAAACAACCATCTAAATGTGGCAAACAGAGGTCGAAGACTGTAGATGCTCAGAAATGCCATCTTACTCTTCTGTCTAGTAAGTTTCAAACAATTACTTCAGAGTTCTCCTATAATGCCATAGCATGAGCTAATGCTACATCAAATTCCATTTTCCTAAATTTGAGCTCACTACAAAAGGTAGTATCATTCCAGCAATTACATAATTAATTTCACAATTAAGTATAGTTGTTTGTCGCTAAATTATGCATAAACTGATGTTAATGCATGCAGTTGACTCAGGGCATATGGCTGTTTATTCAGCAATTCATTGTCAGCCTTTTCCTAAGAGTTAACTTGTCCAAAAATCATTGTAATGGTTATGATGTCATTTACATTGAGTAAGTAATGTAACAAAGCAGGGCAGATGCTCTCAGGATATTCATGCTGTAGGTTCAGCCTTTTTAATTTTAAGTTGAGGAAGCTGTTTAATTTCTGTACTCATCTAAATCTATTTGAAACTTTTATTCAAACATTTAAAAACTGAACTTCATTAGCTAGGTATTTCAACTCCGGTCAAGCAACAGACTCATTTAACAATCATATAAAGGCATTTCATCCTCATTTTGTGCTCTTGCTGTGTCATGAAAGATGCTTATCTTATCTCTCATGATCATGCAGATCCAAGATTTTCCATATAGAACTTCTTTGCCTAAGAGGCACTACTTGCAGCCAGGACATTAGGGATTGTATTGATTGTTTAGCAGCATTCAAAGGCATTTTAAGGACTTGATAACTTTTGTGAATATTAAACAACAGAACATGTTTCCTAATGTGAGACATTGGTAAGTACGTATTATGTGAATAGTGGATTCCTTTACTGTTCCACTAAAAGCAACAATAAATGAGTATCTTACATGATAAATTCTGAGAACATCAAGCAACTTTGAGTAAAAGTATGTGTCCCCATCTTCAGTTCTGATATCTACACTGGAGCATCCCTGCAAACCCCAAATTTCTAGAACAGGTTTCAGGAGGTCAACTCCACTATTCAGCTGATCCTCAACATCCTCTTCTGACACTCCATCATTCTCAGTCAAAGCCCCTTCAGTGGTTGAACTAACCCCACTGACGAGAATATCCATGTCCTCATCCACGCTATTCATCTTCAACTTCTTCTTCTTGTGCAAATTATGCTCGACTGTAACATCTACATCTGCAGCCCTCTTCATTCTTGATGCAGGACTCTTGCAGTAGCCACTGAGTGAAGAAAGTAGTGATAATAGCACCTGGGGATCAGGAAGTAAAATCTGGACTACATTCTGAACATCTCGCTTGAAAGATGCCCACTTATGCATCACTTGATCACTGGAACTGGACAGATCATTTACAGAGCCAATTAAAAAGTCGAGAAGCTTTAGTTCCTCCGATACAAGCCTCAGAGTTACATGTTTCACAAGAGGATCAGAGTGAAGCAACCCTTTATTCATTACCAATCGGGTGAATGGGCGTGGCCCTATGCACTTCATAATGTCTTGGACTATCAGATTGTCAATGGATGGGGGCTCCTGAGACTGAGAGTTAACATAGGCACATGTAAATCCATCACCAACTGAGGACATGACATCTGCAGCCAGAGAAATAGCAGAAAACCTGCAACTATTTCAGTCGCAACAAAGGAAATAAATCAAATACCCAAAGTCAAGTAAAAAAGCCAAATATCTAACCAGTTAGGTGATGCCAGGTCTTCAAGATTATGAGGGAAGTTCTCCAAGTATGCTGACCCAAAGGCCGGCCTCCCTTTTACAATGGCCAAAAGCAGGTCTTTGTGGTACTCAACCTCTGTGGGTTTGAGCTTCTTCATAAGATCCACTAATCGCTTCACATTTCCCTTCAAAGGATTAGGCTGCCTCTCTAAATCTGGCATCAACCCGTTAGAAGGATCCGTACACACCATTACTAGCACACTATGCGCCACCTCAGCAGCAAGCCCACCATCCTGCCTCCCTGAAATGCTTATCAATTGCTCCAGAGTAGCACTCCCAAACAACACGCTTCTTAGGCCCGGAGGCACCAACGACTCCGGGACAAGTACTCTATTCCGCAACGTCAGAAGAACATAAACCACAATCTCCTCATCATCATTTCCCAACCCACGAAGCACCCCTGAATACATATCCTTCTGCTGCAAAATCCCTCTCAACAGCCGCGGATTCCCCACTTCCAAAAATGACATAGCAAAACCAACAAATTCCTTCCTCGTCAAATACCTCCTCATCCCCTCATTCCCCCTCGCCTTCCACTCAGCAAGCTTGGAGAAATTCCCAGTTTTAAAATCAAAACCCTTTGCCACCTCCCACGCCAAACCCGGCCCACGCCTAACTATAGAAGCCAACAACAACAAGACAGCTTTCTGCCTTTTCGCCACTTTACTGTTCAACTCCTCGTACAAATCCCCCATTTTTCCCTCAGTAATTACTCGCGCAAACTTATCTAAAGCGCTACTAACAAAACTATAATTACTGACATCTTTATCACTATCTTTTCCAAAAGGATATCTGAAAATTGCCGAAACTAATTTCAAACAGTGGGAAAATCCGGGCTTGCCTTGTCGGAGCTCCCAAGCTTGTTGGACTTCGACGCATTTTGGTGATGATTGGATGTAAAAGGTGAGAAATTGTGGTCCAGAATCGGATTTGAGGATCTTTATGAATTCCTTTGAGGCGTCTGAACAGAGTTTTGATTGCGTAGAAGTTAAGTTCCGCAAAAGTTCTTTAAGCTTGGCCTGGTGAGATGCCGCATTCACGAATTCTAGAGTTTTTGGTTTGTTATCGCCTTCGTCCTCCTCCATCTCGGCGGAAGAACGGCCGACGGAAAGCCAAAAAGACTAGCCTGATTTCCAATTGGACTCTGTTGTTACTCGGCTGACCGGCGGGCATAAACCCTAAACCATAAACCCTTTTTCTTGAGATGACATGACATAAACCTGTAGCTGCTTTAATTCTGAGTTAATTACACGGAGGCCCTTCACGTCTTCTCCAATATCATTCTAATGACTAACTTTTTTGGTCATTCTCAAATCTTTGCCACTTTATCCCTATATTACGGCCTGTTTGGAATCCGAGTTTTTTGGGAGTTTGTCTAAAACTTTACTGTAGTGCACTGTAGAAGTTTTTGAAAAAATTTTGTAGAAGTTTTTGTAGGGTGAAAATTTTTTTTGTAAAAGTTTTTGTAAGGTGAAAAATTTTGTAGGAGTTTTTGTAAAATGAAAAACTTTTTTGATTCCTTGTCTTTTTTTTTCTTTCTTTTTCTCTTTCTCTTTCTCTTTCTTTTTCTTTTTCTTTTTCTTTCTTTCCTTTTTCTTTTCTTTTCTCTCTTCTCTTCTTCTTCCTTTTTCTTCTTCTTCGTTCTGTGTAGCCTCCCCATTCCCTCCCAGCACCGACCCCCTCTCCCGCCACCCCTTTCCACCCTTTCCCCTTCTCCTCCCCTCTGCCCTCCCACTCCCTCCCCCGCCACCCCCCTTTGCCCCCGACCCCTTCCCCCCGCCACCCCCTGCCCCAGCGCGACCCCCTCTCCCCGCCACCCCTCTCTGCCAGCGACCCCCTCCCCCCGCCACCCTCTGCCCTTTCTCCCCTCGCCACCCCCCTCTACCCTTTCCCCTTCTCCTCCCCTCTGCCTTCCCACTCCCTCCCCCGCCACCCCCTCCTCCTGCCACTCCCCCTGCCCTTTCCCCAACTTGATGACCCCCTCCCCCCGCCACCTCCTGCCCCAGCCCGACCCCCTCTCCCCGCCACCCCTCTCTGCCAGCGACCCCCTCCCCCCGCCACCCCCTCTACCTTTTCTCCAGCCCGACCCAGGCGCCACCTCCCACCCTTTCCCCAGCCCGACCCCTCCCCCCTGCCTTTTCCCCAGCGTGCGCCTTCTCCATAGCCATCAACAAGCCGTGCGTATCTCCGCACGATGGGGGACGAAACGGCGGTGGTGGTCGACATCGGCGGTGGTGGCGGGTTGGGATGGGGGTGGAAGAAGAAAAAAAGGGAAGGGAATTTTTTTTGTGTTGAAATTTTTTTTTTTTTGTGTTTTGGGTATTTTGAAGTGTGTAGGTAAAAAACTTTGAGAAGATTTTTTGGGGTTCCTATAGCAAAAGTTGTTAAAAAACTTGTAGGTAAAAAATTTGGCCAAAAAACTAGCTTCCAAACAGGCCCTACATTTTTAACAATTAAGCTATTTATCAAGAAACTTTAGTAAATTTAAAAGCAAAGTATACGCTTGTAATAAATGTTTCAAGATAATATCAAGGGCTTGAAATTACGTCCTTAAATTGTTGAAACCCCTTTTCTTTTCCTTTAGTTAATGAGACTTATAGATTTTATTTGGATAATATATATTTTCTAAATGAATAATTTAAGTGTGTCGACACTCGGCTTAAGAGCCATAATATAGACTTCATTAATGCATGGATATATTTTCAATCCTCGATTTACTTCATGGTGTGATATCCATTATCATGAGTCAGCAAATAAAATCGTGCTATATATACAAAAGTATGGCAAATTAATCAAATGTAATTCATTGACTCATGCGGACTCTAGCTTTAAATTCTTAAATCAAGCGATTGTTTTAACTTCTTAGTAATTTTAGGTAAATATACATCACTTTCAAGCATGAGGATGCCTACAATTTCTATTTAAAATTTCTCTCAAGAGATGAACTATGCTTGCTTCAGGAAGTAGCAAAACATGATTCATGTTTTAGCATCTCAAGAAGGGTTAAGCCGCATTTCTTTTCTTTTTTTTTTTTTTACTACAACGATAATATTTGTATAATCTAAACTATCCTATCATTATAAAGAAGAGAAGTCTAAAGAGACTGTTTAAGCCGCATTCCATTTACTTTACAAATTTTGCAAAGGTCATCTGCCGTGTGCTACAATATCTTCTCCAAATTCCATTGGTTTGGTTCTTTGTCCATCTGAGGGACCATTTACCTGACTGACTAATTATGAAGCGTACAGCTTTGGTATAACCTTTTAAGTCAGGCTGACAAATTATGAGGTAGACAAGTTTCTGGTACAAGTCCGACAAAAACCAAGACTGAGCACAATAACAAGAAGAGCTAATGCAAAGATGCCAAGGCCTCTCATCAAGTATTTCAGTTCCTTCTTCAAGTTATGTTTTGGAATTGCAAGTACTCAGCTCTCTTTCTCAGCCAAAAAAGTACTGAAAAAAGTGTAGGATATTGCTTAGAAATACTCCCATAGTCGAGCAGTTTCCTTGGTGTATCTTGTCGAGGGGAAAGTTTTCTGCCATTTTGATGGTTTGCTGCTTGGTGGAGTTTCTGGTGGGGGGTAGGTTTCTGCCAATCCCACTAACTATCCCATGACTTTGGTATCTCAACGGGACTGCCAAACATTCATAATAAAGTAATGCTGTTTTCTTTCCAATCAATTTTACCTTCTTTTAAGGTTTTCTTTCTCAAGTGTCTCTATCTAAGGTATCGGCATATGGACTACTTTGAAAACTAGTTAGTTAGTTAGTTTTTTTTTTTTTTTTTTTCAACACAGGGTGTTCGGGTCAATCCTTACGGGCCCGACTAATCCCCTGCGGCTCGGACCCGGCGCCCCAACCCAACCCGAATACGATAAGTGCGCGCAGAAATCCAGTAGAGCGGAGATTCGAACTTGGGATCTCAAGGGTCACCGGTGAGAGGCACTACGGTTGGACCATTCACACGGGGGCGAAAACTAGTTAGTTCAATCCAACACATTCGTGTTTATTTGACTGGTTATTTTCGCAGTTCTCAGTAGCTATTAAAACTTAAAAAAAGAGGCCGGAAGAAGAAAAATACATGCATTAAAAACCTAGTACTAAAGGTACAATTATTACTTTTGTGAGCTTCGAAAAGATTTTTTTTTTTAAAAGAATATGTTTTATTTTAAAAACTGTGAGATTATTATAGTAACATATACATGCCTGCCTTGCATCCCTCGAGTATAATAAAAAGATAAGGTAAGGTATTGTAAGTTGTAACAGCCTCTCTTCTTGACACATATAATATTTCTTTTCTTGATAAGGGGCACGTCTCTCATTTCTTTTTCACTCCATTTATTCCTTTTGGTTGGACTCAGAATAGTCCAAAATATAGTTGCTTCTAGATTTACTTGATAGTTACGTAATTCTGTTATTAACCTATACTTATGTAATTATGTCTTTGTTATGTGATTAGGAATGGTATGTGAGCTTATTGATGATGCAGTCTTTGGATCATAAAATGTGAAATTTGTAGTAATAGAGACATAAATAAGAGTATTTTGAAGGGCCAATGTTGTGCCTTATACAGCCTAATTCCCCTAGTATAAGCACATAAGAAGAAAGTTAAGTTACTACAACAACCCATGCTTTTGATACATGTATTATTTATATTTTTTACAATTGTCAGTTTCCATTCTTAGTTGAATTTTCGCTCCACTATTTTTTTTTCTTTGATTAGCCAAAAATTATAAACATTACTTCTCCCAATTCTTTTCTTCTTTCTTTTTCTACCTCTGCCTTTAATCCTCATCTCCCTATATTTTCTTCATCTTTCTTTTTGCCCTTTCAAATTTTTTCTTTATAATTAATTATACTCAGATTATTTTCTTTCTATTTTTTTAGGTGATTATTATGGACCACGCAACAATCAACTGATTTATACTATTACTTCTTCCTCTATTAATTTTAAATCTTTAATCCAATATTTTGCTTTTCTCCTTTTTTTTTCCTTCATCCTACTTTTTCTCTACCTTTCCTCCTTCCACTCAATCAATACATCCTTTCTTTTTTCTTTTATAATTAACTGAATGCATGTTTTTCTTGTATGAGAATGCATATTTCTTTTCTTTCTTTGTTCAAAAATCATGATTCATTATCATCCCTTTTTTTTAGGGGAAACATAGGCAATAAACCTTTTATCTCTGCTACTCCTACTGTGTGGTATGTTCCATTTTATTTTTATTCCTTTTTTTTCCCATTTCACGCTACCAAATATGGACTTTAAGTTCTTTTCGTTAATTGTATTTTATTTAGCCTTTATCATTTTTCTTTTTTTTGCCTCTTTGTCCTGTTACCATGGTGTATTTATTTATTTTTGCTTGATCTCCTTGATATTCATTTAGCCTTCCATTATTTAGTTCTAAAATTTGATTCTCCTTATGTGAGGTTTATCTTGAATCTAAATACAAAATTTGTATTTTGCAACTATGATGTTTTAGTTCCTTTTCAATGCATAATTGAATATTGCACTTTTTAGTAAATCTTTGGTACTAAATTTTTGTGCCGTTTCTATGCATTGGACAGCCTTCCATTCGAATTTCTTACAAGTTTTGTTGTGAATTTGTAGGATGGAAATTTTTACATGATGATGTCTCGTTTGATAAAAAAATAGTGGAAAAATTTTATGTGTCTGTAATTATAATACTAACGTGTTATTTGAACTTTGTGAAGCATATATCATTTATATTAACATTGTTTTACATTTCTCAATTCTCATGTGTTTGGTTTTTGAATTATTTACCGTTGTTTGTCCATACAGGACAGTAAGAAAAATCTCTACTGCATCACAATAAGTAAGTTGGAGCAAACTTTTGGAACATTCCACTAAAAATAAACTTTATTTTTTAGACTCACATTTTGACAATTATAATTGCTCTTTATTTGAAAGCAAATTATAATGTGATGAGTTTTAGTTAGAAATCTGTAGGTGAGCATAAGCTGGGCTGACGCAACCTGGTTCCTTCTGGTACAGCTACAATTCCCCAGATTGATCCTTTTTTTTTTTCCTTTTTTTTTCATATGTTAAGTGTTTCTTTTTGTTTGCTTATTTTCTACGAGGAATAAGACGAAGACCTGCAAGTGCAAATGTTTTGTCATTTGAATTATTCTTTGACCTGATGACATGCTGAAATTTTTTGAGAAACAGCGCAGCTATCAATTCCAGTAAAGCATTCATTATTATTTCTACGAAAAAAAAAATCTGTTTAACTTATATACAATTATTTTCGAAAAAGTTGAACACTTAAAAACCTTCGTGCAGAAAACCAGAAATGAAAAAGACTTCATAAATCCTAATCAACTGACAACCAACTTATTTGAATGATAATAAAAAATAAATCCCATGTCCCAACATCCGCATTATGGTCAAATTACATGATCCAACCTTATTTGAACAAATCCCCAAGTCTCAAAGACGCTCAACATCCAACACCCTGACATGAAAAGGACTTCACTCAAAACCACCAAATTAGCCCGCACGGCTCTCTCGCCCTTTTCTGCCTTCGCCCCACAAAACATTTCTACGTTTCCTTTCTTTCTTCTTCCTTCTGTCTTGGATGATCAAAATCTAACCCAATTCTGTCTAATCCAACTCCAAAATCTCCAAATTCTCGAGGGCAAATGAAAGAGATTACAAACTTGAATTCTCGTAATCTAATCAAACAATCATCACCTTCACCGGCTCAAATTATCCATCCCCAGCGCCCCATACGAAAAGCCAATTAGGACCCGTCTCCACCTCCAGCAGCTCATCATCATCTCCTCCACCTCGAAGCTTCAATCATCTTTCTCAGTTTCAAGATAAATCCATGCAAAACTTCCCTCTTGTTACTAGGTATAATAAAACCATAGGAATCAATAAATATACTACATATTTGATCTCTAGTTCCTCCTCTTCATGTGTAAATCGAAGAAGCAACTAAGCCAGGATGTGATTGAGCCCTCCACCATGCCCAGAAATTCATCTTCTCAGCGATCAAACAAGTCATCCCACAAATCCTCCTCCTCCTCGTTTGCAGAACCTTCATCGTCCCTCAGCAATTACGACAAATCCATCCCCAGCACCGGATCCAGCTACTACAACCGAGATTCATGGCTGACCACCTCCAATTCCAGCTCCGGGAATCCTCCCTTAACCCGACTCCGCGATAATCTTCCCGAACGAACCCACGTCTACGACATATCCGAGATCTCCGCCGCAACCAACAACTTCAAGCTAAAACCCTTCAACTCTTCCTCCTCCTCCACCTCCTGGCGCTGCACTATTCGCGGCCAGAACGTCATATTAATCCAACGCAAGTTTCGCCGCCCCATGAACGTCTCAGAACTCGTCGACCGCTTAGCATTAATATGCCGGAGCCACCATTCTAGCTTGGTTCGGCTCAAGGGCGCCTCGATTTCTGGGAATTATATTTATCTAGTCTACGACTACATCCAAGGTGGAAACCTCGCCGACTGTTTAAGAAACCCCAAAAACCCTCATTTTACAGTGCTTTCTGATTGGCTGTCCCGCGTGAAGATTGCCGGTGACATTGCTCATGGGCTCGATTACATCCACCATTCAACTGGGTTGGGTTTCAATTTTATCCACAACCATATTAAGGCCTCGAGCATTATCATTACACCCACTTTGGATGCAAAAATATGCCATTTCGGGACGGCCGACCTCTGCGGGGAGATAACAATGGACAGGGATGACGAGGACAACGATAAGCTGGGGTCGACGAAGAGTAAGGGTAAAATGGAGTACAAAAGATCGGGGAGCGGGCGGATGAAGTTAGAGGGGACTAGAGGGTATATGGCGCCGGAGTATCGAGACACCGGGGTGGCTACCGAAAAGTCTGATGTTTATGCATTCGGGGTGGTGATTTTGGAGCTGCTTTCGGGGCAGGAGGCGTTGAAGTATAGGTTTGATGAGGAAATGAGAGGCTATGTGAGGGATTCGGTGATCGAGGCGGCCAAGGAGGCGCTGGAGGAAGGTGGCGGAGGGGTGAGGAAGTGGGTGGATAAGCGGATGAAAGATTCTTATCCGGTGGAGGTTGTGGAAAAATTGACAAGGTTGTCGTTGGAATGTGTTGCGGATGATCCGAATAAGAGGCCGGATATGGGTCGGGTTTTTGCTTGCATATCCCAATTGTATTTGGATTCACAAACTTGGGTCGAGAAGATGGGCGGGCTGCCCGTCGACTTTTCGCTGTCTCTTGCACCCCGGTGACTGAATGTCTCCTCTTCTTTTTCTTTTTTTTTTTTTTGACTGAGAAGATATCTTGTTTTATTTGCTATAGGTTTTTCGAGGAATTAAGGTATAGAAACATTGGTTAGTTTTGGTGTAAATAGATTCTTTACGACATACAAATTATTATTTCCTGAGAAGCAGCTCGATTTTGATAATATTACTAATTTTTCCTTTGAGGTTCAGCTGTGTTTCTTATACACTTGATGGACAAGGAAGAAGACATCTTCTTTTAGGGCATGAGCAAATTGCAGTTTTCAACTCAACGGGAGAATGGAAGGCTTGAATTTGATGAGATTTCACTCCTATCGTGGGTCGAATTGTGATGCTGATCAAATCAGTTGTTTTTTGCTGACAATAATGCTTCGTTCAAATTTAGGATGCATTTGATAAAACTGAAATCTGAAATTTAAATTCATTAATTTATTGAACTGTAAAGTATTAAATCTAATATATTTGAATGCATATCACATTCAGTGAAAAGTAAATAGCATATCATTTAGTTTTGGGAATAAGTTTTGCCTATAAAATTCAGTGTCACTTAATTAATTCAGATGTTCAATTTTTTATTATTAAACGGTTTAAACATGTTAAAATATGAATTCATTAAATTTAAGTGCTGAATTGAGTTATCAAACAGAGTCTTTTGTAAAATAATGAAGTAAAAGCAGGACCTGATTAGTGGCCATAGGTAGCAGAATTTTACGTTAGTATGAACACTGTCCCACATTATATGGATTGTATAGTCCACAGATGGTCGATTCTGTCAAAGTCAAGGGTTTAATGCCTTAATGGAAGCTATAATGATGGTAATATTAAAGATGTTTATAAAACCAGTACCTTACTTGTGTAAACAATTTACAGCAATAAGTTTTGACCTCGAAGAATTTGCAGATTGGACGAAATCTGCAGCAGCCAGCACTCAGCAGGTATTTCAGCAGATTGACTTCGGAGAACAAAAGCGAGGGAGTAGATATCCAATCAAATTCGATCAAGATTTCTCAAAATGGGAAAAGGAAAATGGCCAGCTTGGAAAAAAACTGCATACCCTCTTTTGCTTTATAAGGAGGAGGACTGCAAGCAATCCTAACCTTGAACCTCATTTATGACCAATAATTTGCAGCTGTAGTCAATAATGCATTAAAGTTGACAAACGTTTTAATTGTAGGCTCTGGTTTTGATAGTAGAAAGGGGGGGGGGGGGTCGTCTTTCCAACTTCGATTTTATAGACTCAAGAGCTTAACACGAAAAACAGAAAGCATAGTCAAATTATTTCCATACCGACATCTCTTTCCTACGGTGGCTGTTCAGACTCTGTGCTCTTTCCTGTCTAATCCACAAACAGACTTGAGAGGAGAAGACTTCTGAAACTTTGAGATTGACATGAATCTAGAAATCATGCGGAGTGGTATTGGGGTTTGACCAGAGTGAATTCGATTTGGTTCACAAACTGGTAAACCCCGGCTGAAGTGCTAAGGTAGGTGTTAAGTAGTACTTTTCTTGGAGCCCCATGTGAAGGAAAATGAAAGATGTTCAGTTCTGGATGTTGAAAGTCCAAATGCTATGGAATACGATGGCTTCCTGCTGAGAGTAGAATTACTTTTCTTGGATCCCCATTTGATCGAAAGTGAAAGATGTTCAAATTCCAGAGGTTGGAAGTCCAAATGCTATGAAGAACGAAGGCTTCCTTGAACCCTTGAAGGGGTAGCTAGGTGGTCCATTAATCAAATTAACTCACGTGAAGATGTGAATTACACTCAATGCACGTAAAAATTAGGTGGCTTATCTGTTTTGAGAGTAATTGAACTAAGCGAGAGGACAAATTTTGCTTAAATTTGATTAGCAAATCCTTGTATTCCCTTGTAACAATGTAACATTGGAATTATAATTCTGAGTAAGACCCTTATTTAAATATACTTGCTTACATTTCAACTCAAAAAGTAAAACATCACATTGCACTAGAGTTGTTGTTCGCCCTCGCTCACATAAATTTTTGCTTTTACCATAATTTTTCTCTTTATAACATTTCAATTTGAACTAGGGATGATTTGAAAACCCTCTCCTAAAATTTCTGATCTCTTGAAATCAATTTTCTGGCAACGATTTAGCCCAATTCAAAAAAAGCAACAATAAAAATTTATTTCAGCTGTGAGATGATTTATTTATGCCAAAAATGCCTCCCAACTTTTATACTAGTAAGATTAAATATTTGATCTAATTTGTTAATTTACTTATGAGGCCATTACACATGGTTAATAAAAAAAAATTCCATCATCCATAATAAAAATAACAACTTTCAAAATTTAATAAAATAATTTTTTTCATACCTTATGATTCTTGCTATCACCACAATTATAAGAAAAATTAACCCAACTGAAATCTCTTATATTTGATTCCTTTTATTTATCAAGTACATAAATTAGAAAAAGGATGCCTAGTCTTGGATCCCTTTTTAGATGCCAAAATTAGATTTTCTTTTTTACATTTCAAATTATGGTTAATTTAATTTGTAAACGGATTAATTGTTTCTATATAAAAATTAAAAAGATGCACCTAATATTGGCTCTATTTTTAATGCACCTAATTGTTTCTATTTTTAATGTAGTTAGCAAACACTTAACTCTTTTCCTTCACATATATACGTGTAATTATTCTAAATTATAAAGGTAATAGAGTCATTTAACCTATTAGTGATGTAAGCGTTCGATCCCAAATGACTGCGAGGGGAGGTAAATAAAATTTTAAAAATCTTAGGGAATGACAGTGAAATTGTAAAAAATCTCAAGGGAAGTTTCTGAAATTATGCCTTTGAACTAAAGTAAAGGTTCAATTCGTAATTTAGTATAAAATCTGGGGAAATAATGTAATATCCTTTTAGTTCTATTTTTTCCCATGGTTCTAATGTTTGTATTAGCGCCGATGCCCTTGTCTCTCAAACCTAGGTCCGAAGCACCGACTACCGTTAAAACTCCTCAAACTGCCTTACTCGAACCCCTTCTCTTCAGCCCTGTTTCTCCGTTGTCGGCCTTTTCTACCTTCGAGTAAAGGGACGCTGCCAAAAGGTCGCCTGACGCCACCGACGCCGGAGCCGGGTGGTTTAGCTATCAAGGTTTTTCAATAACTCTTTTTTTTGAAGTTC
The DNA here is from genome assembly GCF_036785885.1 of Coffea arabica. Taxonomy (NCBI): domain Eukaryota; kingdom Viridiplantae; phylum Streptophyta; class Magnoliopsida; order Gentianales; family Rubiaceae; genus Coffea; species Coffea arabica. Next base: position 9,487,599 of record NC_092313.1, on the reverse strand, counting down.
AATTCTTTCTGCAAAACTATTCAGCATCTATGTGTACGTCTATGCATTTATCGAATTGGCTACATGAATTCTGATCTTTCGTCCAAACCGAAACTGGGTTGTGCTTTTTTGAACTTTTACGGGATAATGATGCTGTTTGAGTTGGGCGGGTTTAAGAGAAAACTGTTTTTTACTGGGGAATTGGGCTGATTTCTTCTTGCTTTCTTGAATTAATCAGTTGCCTATTTTTAGGTTGCATTGTGACGGCCTCCTCTAATACTTGGACTTTTATATCTTGCTCGTTCTTCAGGAACTTGATGTGAATTTCATTTACTTTGGTAAATTTTGAATTTTTTATGGTTGAGCTGTGATATGGGTTTCTCAATGGAATACTTCAGGTAATGGTATTTAAACTTTCGATTCCTTTTATTTTCTATGAGGTTCATGTAATGGTCTGAGACTGGAGTATTGCTGTAAGACTTCTATTTGTACTGTATGAGCTCGTTTTTAGCAAGTTCTTATCTGTCCTACAGCTCAAAATACGTGATAACTACCTCCCTTAGTGAAATTTATAGTGTAAAAGAGTAAGAAGATCATCCTACTGATTTTGCTAGTGTTTCAGTTATAAACTGTTGCCTTTTATTGGGTAATCCTTTCTTTTGTTGTGTCTTTCTGTTGATGTCATCGAGTATGAACTTCAGAGAAACTTTTTAATGTACACGATCTAGGAAGTTTTAAGGGGATCAGTATCTTGATTTTCCCAGATGAACTTCCTGCATTCTTATGTTGTGATGGTGGATTTGTGTCGGTTTTTGTGAAAGTAACTAGATGTTTTTCTGGACTCATTTGCTTAGGTTACTTTGTGTTTAAGTTTTCAAAAAATTTAACTGAATTTTGTCAGATCCTGTGGTGCCTTCTTATGAATGAGAAAGATACTAGTCATAATTCTGACAATGAAAGATTATGAAAGATACTAGTCATAATTGTGATACTAGTTATACCTATCATCATGAAAGATTGTGAACTTACTAGGTACTACATTAGCTAGTAAATTCTTCATCAGTAGCCCAACTTTAGAAGAATCTGCTTCTTTTTATATGCAAAATAGATCCAAACCACAAAACAAAACAATGCAAAAAGAGGAGAGCTGTTTGATAAGAAATTTAGAATAAGAAACAATATTTAATATATGCTTGCTTGAAAGCTACCATCATTATTGGCTGTGATGCGTAATACCCATTCAATCAGCTCGGCTGCACTAACAAATGATTTCTGCAAAAGTATGTTAATTAAATTCTTTGACAGTTAAAGCTACAAATGGCACAAGTAAAGTTTCTTTTACGTAAGTCCCCCAACAAATAAGACATTTGGGTTTGAGGTTGAAGCAAAAGCTGGTATAGACATGTGAATAGGACAATGAAGTTAATAATGCAGCGGTGCTTTTTTTAATGTTTTTCTGGACTACTTCATAGGATATCTATACTTTTCTGGCTGTGCCATGGCCCGTTAAATGCAGATTTACTTGGATTATTAGTTGTAGATTGTAAAATTGTAGCAAAATACTATGTTTGAATCCCTATTTTAATGATGAATTTCATGTCCAAGATTGCTTTGATCTTTCGGAGAATTGAGATTGTGCATTGGTTAAAAATATTATCAATCTCCATGTGGTTTTCTTTGACTTCTTCTAGATGCTGCTTCTAGGTTAATGATACAGTTGGGGAGGATTCACTTCTGAGGGTCTCTTTTCCTAATGGGCTCTCCTGAACGAGTAAGAAGTTCAGGAAAGAAGGACATAGAGGTTGATCCAGATGTAAAGACGGACAGGTTCAGGGAAGATGATGACTGGGAAGGTGATGATAAGAGAAAGCACAGGTCAAGCAAGTCAAGAAAGCCTGGAACTTTGGAAGATGCTGAGGGAATAGATAGTGGTGGTAGAAAGAAAAGTGCCGGGGACAGAACTGAGAGCCGAAAGAGATCAGGTGGTTCAAGCAGAGCTGATAGTGATGAGGATGACTATGAAACAAGGAAGGAGTCACGTACTCGGCATATGAAGAAGAAAATAGAGGACAACACATTGGAGAAACTGAGCAATTGGTATGAAGAAGGAGAAGGTGAAATCAAGTATGACAGTGGATATAAAGGACATGGTCGAGTTGATGACAGTGAAAGAAAGAGATTGACTTCAAAGTTCTCAGATCATGAGATCTCCCAGGTCAGAGCTAAAGACAAAGATGAAGCAGTGTTAGATGGTAACCCTGAAAAGGCGCTAGATAGAGAATCTAGATTTTCTGAAAGAAGGGAAAGTAGTAGAGAGAAGGGTCATGGTTCTTCTGAGCATGGGAAAAACTCAAGGAGAAAGTGGGATGACTCAGATGTCTTCTGGAAAGATGAAGATGGAAACTACACTGAAAAATCTGATATAAGAAGTGGGAAGCTGACTGAGTCTAGGATTGAGATTGTTAGAGACAGAAGTGATAGCATGAAATTTGATCTGAGTGAGAGCAAAATCAGAGAATTTGACTCAGACGGTGACAAAGGCATTAAAGCTCAGGATAAGGAGGACAGAAGATCTGAGTTTGAAAGGAATAAGAGGGACAGGTTGGAAGTTTTAGAGGAGGACCTGAAAGGAAGCTCGTCGATGCGGTCGAGCAAGGAGAGAAATGAGGAGCATAGACACCCAAGAAATCCGGCTGGTAGGGAAATTGTTGACAGCCGTGAGAGGTCTTTAAATGCAGACGAGGATGGCAATGCATGGATGAGAGACAAGAACAGGAGGGAAATAGATACTTCCAACCGGTCAAGGACACCTGAGCGGAGTGGAAGACGTCAATATGAACCAGACAACTTTGATATGGATTATGAACGAAGCACTTCTTTTAGGAGGAAGGAACAAGAGAGAGATAACTATAGAGATGATAGGTCTAAAGGAAGAGATGAAAGTTGGAGTGACAGGAGCAGGGATCGCGAGGGCTCTAGAGATGCTTGGAAAAGAAGGCAACCTAATAGCACTGAAAAGGAAATAAGGGATATTGATACAGCTTATGATCATGGTAGAGAGTGGGATTTTCCTAGACGTGGTCGGATTGACCATGATAGGCCTCAAGGTCGTTCTGGTGGTAGGAAAGACGGAAGCAGGACTGAAGCAGTGAAAACCTCTTCCAAGTATGGAATTTCGAATGAGAATTATGATGTCATAGAGATCCAAACCAAACCATTCGATTATGGAAGGGAGGAATCTAAATCCCTCCTTTCCAGAAGCAATGAACTGGGTCAGCAATCTGATACATTGGCTCCAAATGGTGAGGAGAATGCTTATTCTAGAGAGGAAAGATCTAGGAATTCATATGCATCTATGCAATCTGGTGAGGATTCAAAGGATAGATTCACAGATGGGGGCTTTTCTGGGCAAGACCAGAATTTATGGAGGGATGACAATGACTTTGCAAGAGCAAGAGGCCAGAGGGGTGGTATGTCTAACCGTGCTTCTGGGGGCCAAAGTTCTAGTGTTGGCTCACAAATGATGCATGGAAACCAGGAGTCCTCTTCCTTTACGAGATCTGCACCACAAGGAGTTAAAGGGAATAGAGTTGGACGAGGAGGTAGGGGTAGACCAACGGGTAGAGATGGTCAACAGGTTGGGCTTCCAATGCCATTGATGGGATCGCCTTTCGGGCCACTTGGAATGCCACCACCTGGACCGATGCAATCTATAACTCCTAGCATGTCACCAGCACCAGGTCCTCCAATTTCTCCTGGTGTCTTTATTCCACCATTCCAGCCTCCAGTTGTTTGGTCTGGTCCTCGAGGTGTTGAAATGAACATGCTAGCTGTCCCACCTGTTCTCTCACCTGTTCCTCCAGGGCCCTCTGCGCCTAGGTTTCCCGCAAATATGGGGACTCCACCAAATCCACCTATGTATTTCAGCCAACCTGGTCCTATAAGAGGAGCACCACCAAATATACCTGCACCAAACTTTAACCCTATTGCACCTATGGGGCGTGGACAATCACAGGAAAAATCCCCTGGAGGTTGGGTTCCTCCTAGAACTAATGGACCCCCTGGCAAAGCTCCTTCGAGGGGAGAGCAGAATGATTACTCCCAAAACTTTGTAGACACTGGTATGCGTCCACAGAACTTTATCAGGGAGTTAGAGCTCACTAGTGTTGTGGAGGACTATCCAAAACTTCGGGAGCTTATACAAAAGAAGGACGAGATTGTTGCCAAATCGAATTCCCCACCTCTTTATCTGAAGTGCGACCTGCATGAGCAGGTGCTTTCTCCAGAGCTCTTCGGTACAAAGTTTGATGTCATTCTTGTGGACCCTCCTTGGGAGGAATATGTACATCGAGCTCCTGGTGTTACTGATCATATGGAATATTGGACATTTGAAGAAATAATGAATTTGAAAATTGAGGTACTGACTGCATTATTTATCACCAAGAATATATATATATATATATATATATATATATATATATATATATATATATATATAAGAAATAGAAAAGGAGGTTGTTTGTTTTACTTAGGTATGATCTTTGTGCTAGACTTTTTATTTCCACAAGCCTGGAAAAAATTATGATTCTATCTGCTCATAATTTGAATTAAAACCGGCTGGTCGGGTGATGTACGGTCAGTGATAGACCCATATATGCACACAAAGGTTATTTGCTACATGCTAGTAAATTATGCATGTTGGTATTTATGTTTCTATAGTTAAGAATTCTTATAATTGGGCTTAATACTTCAAAATTTTTAGTCATCATTGTTGGTTGCTTCTGCTGACATTCAAAAGCACTTCCTAGTAATGTATTTCTGATCCTGGAGTATCTCTACTCTGCAGTTTAGCTTAATGCTTTCTGGAACTTGATGATTTAAGTGATTGGCTTTCTTCACTTTCAGGCAATAGCAGATACACCTTCTTTTATTTTTCTTTGGGTTGGTGATGGTGTTGGGCTTGAGCAAGGTCGACAGTGTTTGAAGAAGGTATAGTGAGATGTTTGAGAGAAACAGTGTGTGGTTAGCAGCTGCCTCATCTTTGTATTGGTGTTCGATATTGTATTTGTTTAGATCATCCTTGGCCTTTCATTTTTTTTTTTACTTTTTTTTTGGTTTGGCGGTAGTTTAAGATCATTTGAAGAGTTTTAACTTTTTTCCACATATTATTTCATTATAAACTCCATGCAGTGGGGATTTAGAAGGTGTGAAGATATATGTTGGGTGAAGACAAACAAAACAAATGCAACTCCTGGACTGCGCCATGATTCGCATACTTTATTCCAGCGCTCAAAGGTTCGTGAGCAACTCTGTATGCTCTATATTACTTCTCTGAAAGCAAATATCCCGTTGTGGAGTGCAATCGCAAATGCCCATATTTTGCTCTTTTTATTTTTTTTATTTATTTTTATTTTTTTCCTAATATCACGTACTTGTTTTGCTGATCTCTGTGCTGCTTTGTTGCCACAATGAAGGAACATTGCTTAATGGGCATAAAAGGGACCGTACGTCGCAGTACTGATGGTCATATAATCCATGCCAACATTGACACTGACGTAATAATTGCTGAGGAGCCTCCTTATGGTATGTAGTTTGTGATCCAAATGCCTAGGCTTGTCTTATGTCGGCAAACTTGTCTTCTTCCCATGGGATGTGAAATTTATGAGCGCACCATGTTCTCTCCACTCCTACATCCTTTTGACTCTATGAATTTTTAGGTTTCTCCTGGTTGTTTCGGCAATATTTGTCGTAAACGTAGATAAAAGCAGACAAATGGGAGGAAGAGGCAATCTTGTAACTGCTCTCAGGGCTTTGAAGCTTATTATAAATGCTCTAGGTTTTCCTGTTACATCTAACAAGATGGAAATTCCCATGCTGCCTTCTCGTTTCTATCCACATATGCCTTACCTTCCCCATCTTTCCATGCTTTGTTTCAGTTATACCTTTGATTCACTACTTTTCTCCTCTCTTCAGTTTGCTAATCAAAGTGATGAAAAATTGTGTGCACATTAAACTGCACTATTGAACAAAGACGGACATATATCAAAATATACTGTAATATACATGACCACAAACATATAATAGTAGGATTTCCCAAAGCAGTTGAACTACCTTTTTCTCATGATCATAATAAAAGTATTGATTATTTTACTGCAATACATTTGGTAGAATATTGGAGAATGGACTACTATTGCATTATATTCAGCAGACATTTGTAGAATGAGCTATTGTTTATGCAATCTTGTGCAGCAGTAAACCTATAGAGTCTTATTTATATTGTAGGATCTACTGCAAAACCTGAAGACATGTATAGGATAATTGAACATTTTGCTCTTGGCCGGAGAAGACTTGAGCTCTTCGGGGAAGATCATAATATCAGGGCTGGCTGGTTAACTGTTGGTAAAGGATTATCCTCATCAAACTTCAATGCCGAGGTATGCAGTTGAAGCATTTTGTTTCATTGAATTTTTATTTGGATTTATTGTCATTTGCTTGCTATATCTTCAAAGGAAAACAGGAGAGAAAGGAGCAGGGGTTGGTTTTATTTTTATTTTTTTTGTTTTTTTTTGTGGGGGGGGGGGGGGGGGGATGTTGGAAAGGCAGATGCATATCCGCAACTTGCAGTGATTTTTTTTTTCACAAGTATTTTGGTTTTATGAGGAAGTGTGTCTGAACTGACAAGTTAATTTGGCTATAAGTATTTTTCTGCTATGTAATGTTTTGTTGGCTTCTGAAAAGTTCTTGTAACCAAAGTAGTAGTAAAGCTGGCCACGTTGTAGCAAGTTAGGCAGTTCTAGACAATCTTCTCAAGTCTGGCTCGTTAGTCCCTTTACAGGACGTTGTTGGTTCATTCATGCCAAGGGATTAGTAATCATATGTAGGAGACTCCGCTTTACGGACACAAAACAAAATGGCCAATGTGGTTCTTTTGAAGTTCACTGCATGACATAGGACTAATTATCCTTGGATGAAGCTTTGTAGGGATAAGATTGCGAGATGACATTTTTTTTTTGGCCTCTTTTTAACCCTTTTTTTAAGTTGACTTGAATAGTAGTAGTAACTGCAGCCTCAATCTTACTGTTGCATAAATGATGGCCAATGCTGGATAATGGTTCTCTCATTAGGGTACCGAAGCATCAAAATAGCTGCATGCCCACCTTCTTCTTATTCCTTGTTTTAATCTGGAAACGAGAAAGTTAAGAATGATATGTTTTTTGGGTCAGCTTAGTTGTATTTCAGCGTCATTTTTCCAGTGGACTTTATTCGAATTCGTGCCTGTCCTGACAAGAGAATTGGAATATTTTCAGGCATATTGTAGGAGTTTTGCTGACAAGGATGGGAAAGTTTGGCTGGGTGGGGGAGGAAGAAACCCTCCTCCAGAGGCTCCGCACCTCGTTCAGACAACTCCTGAGATAGAAGCATTGCGTCCAAAGTCGCCAATGAAGAATCAGCAGCAACTGCAGCAGCAATCTTCATCAATCTCTCTGACAACAGGCAATTCCTCGAACAAGAGGCCCGCTGGAAATTCCCCACAAAATCATAATGCACAGAATATGAACCAAGAAGCTTCTAGCTCCAATATCTCGACCCCAGCTCCCTGGGGTTCACCAATGGAGGGCTTTAAAGGAAGAGAGGGTGGACTTATGGCCCCCGATGATAGAATATTCGATATGTATGGGTATAATGCATCATTTGGTCAGAGTAATGCAGAGTTTTTAGACTACGAGTCGCAAAGATCAATGAATTTGTTGTAGTAAAACGCATTGTACCAATTAATTTTTCATTTCTTGTATTTTTTGTATTCCACTCCATAAAAGGCATGAAAATTGCCCCATCCCTCGTCTTTCCTCTGCAACTCTCTTCCTTCAAAATTGGGTGTGGCGGCCATTGGTTTTAGCACCAAAACCTTGTAAAGATAATCTGTAATCATTCTCCATTAGGAACTATAAAGCAAACTTTTGTTCGTTGTGAGCGGTTTACCTGCGTTTACTCGATTCTGCACCAGTAAGTTGTAGTCACACACACTGGCATTAACTAAACCATGAACCGCAATGGCATGATTAAACAATTTATATGGTTCTTCTTTTTCTTGATTCGATTCATCATTGACTGCAAAATAAATGAATGATAGGGGCATTAGTCAGTGGCCACACTTTATAGCGATATTAAGAGTTAATCATAGGGACATTGGGCGCTTGATCGTGAGGTTATATTGGTTCAAATCTTGAACAAAAGGAAAAGGGGAAAGTCTGGGTACAAACTTTCTGTTAAAGATGACAAACAGCCCTCTCTTAAAGAAATCGAATTGACGCCCGGGCGGCTACGAGCGACAATTAATCAACCTAAACTTGGAGGAGAAGTCAGATTCTGGAACTTTGCTTTGGTTTTCTTAGTAAAGTTGGGAATCGAACTTGGAAACCAACAGAAAGTCGCCCAGAGAAAGAAAATGGCGGCTCGCCGAGTCCTGTCGCTTCTTCTCTCCAAACAACCTCGTACCTCCTCCTCCTCTCTTAAAGGTAACAAGCAACACCCCACTTCCTTCTCTATCTCTTTTTTTTTTTTTGAGATTGCTATTATTATATGTATATATCTGTTTTCGATTTCAGTCATATGCTTGCCCTAGATATGGTGACTACTCAGCAATTAGAGCTTTAATAGCTAACTTAACAGCCTGAAATCTTGGACCTGCCACTTTTTTTTTTCTCCTCTTGGCGTTAATAGATGGTGATACTACTGATTTAGATTTGCCATAAACTATTTAACTCTTCAGGAGTTGCAGCATTTCTTTTTTTATTCTGATTGGTTGTTGACAATTTGATTTTTTTTTTGCTTTTTCTTGTCAGAAGCGTGGTGGACTAAGTGATTGCTACTACTGTAAAGGACTTGCACTTAATTGTTTTTCTGACAGAAGTGTAGATAGAGTTCTGGGGTGGGGTTGGCTGATTTGAGCCGGAGATAAGTGAAGTTATTGAATTGTTCTATACGTGGTGATTGCATGGGTAGGTCAAAATTGCTCTACTTAAAAAGACTATCCATTGTGTCTTAAACAGTTTTGTGGTTCATCTCAAGTTCTGAATTCAAGCTTGAGTTGGCTAGTAAGTACTACAAAAGATAAGGTGCGATTTGAGTTTCTTCATCTTGGATAAAGCAATGCTTTCTTTATGCAGGAAGGTTATGCATCTCCTTTGTTTTAATTGTCTAATAGGGTAGAGGATGGAATGTAAATGAGAAAGGAAATATACGCTTTCTAGTTTTCCACCATGCTGGCATAATGATGCTAGTAGAAAGCATGATGGGGCAATCTTCCACTTAGTTTCTCACTCACCATTGTCATTGAAAGAAAGGGAATGGTGACTTGACGGCTTGTATGTTGTCTACGATCTTTGACTTCTCAACTTTCAAACATACAAGTATTCTTAGTTCGTCATAGAAATACCTTCCCTGGATTCATTTTACTGAAGATCAGGAAATCGAGATTTTTTTTCTTGGAAATAGAAATTAGCTAGTAAACCAACGAAAATTTGCGGGAAAAAGGGTGGTAAACTAAGTTAAGAGGTTTTGGTAGTTCTTATATTATCAAGTTTAAGTGAAAATTTTGTTGCTGCATGACATCGTTTAAGAAAATCAAGTAAATGAATTGTTTAAAGGGGTGAATAAAGCTGTCCTGTTACTTGCACTTTTGGTTCAGATGTGAAAGATGCTTCGTATCTTTATGTGTTGGTGCCTGAACGTTTATCTTTCACAAGCAAAGGAGGATTAGCAAAAGTTAAATTTGGGTCCGATTTGATACTGGACTCAGTATTTTGTGCCTTGATCTGATAGTGAGCTTGCCAATGTTTCTATGGTTTGAGAGGTTACAGAGTTAAGTAGAGCATATTGCATTCCCCACGAATCTGTATGCATTGCTTGTGAATTTTTATTATCCAAGAGTTCGCCTGAGTTTTTCTCGTGGAATTCAATTTCTTCTGCGTCATGTTTATTTCTGTCTTGGTTATTGTTGATTACTGCTGCAGAATCCTTCTCCCAAGTTATCCCTGCAGCAAATTCGTTCTTCCAAAGAGATGGACTGCGCGAAAGGGGACTTCGGACAATTGTAGAAGACCACAATCGATCTGTTGAAGACAGTTTAGCTAAAGAGAGCTGCAACTTGAACTCAGATTCCAGCTCCAGTGATGCCATTTCAAGTCCTGTATCCAATGAAGACTCCATAAGACACAGGGTGACGTCGAGCCTGAAAATCTCCGAAACACATGATCTTGCAATGATTTTCACATGCAAAGTTTGTGATACCAGATCGGTAAAGACATGTTCTCGTGCCTCTTATGAAAAAGGTGTTGTGTTGGCGAGATGTGGTGGCTGTAATAATGTACACCTGATTGCTGATCGGCTGGGCTGGTTTGGAGAACCTGGGAGCATAGAGGAATTCCTAGCTGCTCGAGGCGAGGAAGTGAAAAAAGGGTCTGCTGATACCTTAAATCTGACACTTGAAGATATGGCTGGAAAGGAGAAACTTGATGTCTGAAGGAGTTTCATAGTTTGCATGTCGGGATTATGACAGTAAAGATATCTTTTCGAAACAGATAGGCAATAGAGATGCAGATGTTAACACCATAGTGTTGAAGTTTTCTTCTTGAGAACTGTCTAATTGACAGATTACTAGAGATTATTTGCAACCGTGTCCTAATAGATGTATTCCCGTTAGTCATCGCTGTCAAACCATTTATTGCTCCCCGCAGTTACAGGGTATTCCAATTGGTGAAATGAAAAATTAAGTACCAGGAAGTTGTCAGTTCTCAAATAAGGAAAATTATGTAATTTAACCGCAAAACAACTTCAGGGATACTTTTGAAACTTCGTCACTTGCCCTGAATTCAATTTTTTCCCCAGTTGATTTCTAAAAGAGTACGCTTAATTTGCTAGTTTCCTCTCTTCGATTTGCGTAGACATTTCCACACAATTAAAATTTAAATTTTGTTCATATATTATATATCTAATCGTGATAATATATATACTGTCAGTATATATAAGATTTATTTGTTCATAAATTTAAAAAATAAAACAGTTATGAAAACCCACAAGAGCAAGCCACCCTCAGAAAACTTTTAGGTATAAATAACCTTTTAGTATACTTAGAAACTTTTAGACACATTCAGCCACAGATTTTTAATAGTTGAACAACAACAGAATCAAACAGTAGAACCTCAATCAAAATGGGACCAGATTGTAATTTTTTGGGGCAGAGGGTGTCTCAAGCGTAATAAGTGGAAACCTTGGAGACCTACTACCAGAACCAGAAGTCTCGAACAGACTTTTGCCTAGGACAAAGAAAAAACAAAAGACAAAAACAAATTATTGTTTCTTTTCAATTTCTTGCACGTAGAAGCAAAGAGATAACCAGGATTAATCCGTCTGTGTTTCTTCAGAACTTCTAAAGCCTGCTTGAATTCACTCTTTCTTTCACTCCCAAATTCTCAATATGGCAACAACAGTAGTGGGTTCCTATCCTCACTCACTCAAATCCCTCAGTTCCCCTCTTTATCTTTTGAAATTTAACCCAAGCTTCAGTTCCGGATTTGTTTCTTTTCCCAGCACAAGAAACCAGCCTAGGAAATCTCTTGTTGGTAAAACTTTTTAACTTCATCAAATATACTCTGTTTTATTATATCAGTTTTGGGTATTGTTATCTGAAAAGTTCTTTTAAGGAATTCCATTTTTCATGATTATGTGTGTTCATGTTTGCAATTCATTTGTTAGAATGGTTATGTAACTTAATGGGTTTCTGTTGTTTTTGGTCTTTTCTGTTTTGAACTTTAGGTTGAAGATTGGAGGATACTGACAATTTTGAAAAGGTTCAAAGAACAAGTTCTAATAAATAAATTGTAGTCAGGCGAGTAGAATCATATAGCAAAACCTTCAAACGTTGTCTAGGGAGGAGCATTTTTAGGATGGTTTAGCAATATATGTCTTTTAGGGAACAGAACGCTCTAACCACCATCATTCTATCTATTAATTGAAAGAAAACTGGCATTTTTATTTATATGCCCCAGTTAATAGCACTTTGTTATGACCAAATAACGATTTTTAGGTAACTGCTTTTCACACTTGATTATTGACGTTAACTAATTAGAATATAATATTAATTACATGTAAAAATGAGTTGATATCGAAGGGGGAATGCTTGATAAAAATATGGTTGAGACTTTCTTATTCTATGTAGTGAAATACATACAGTTTGCTGGCGTTTTAGTGATTTTCTAGAACAATCAGAAAAAGTCCAAGTCTGAAAAGGAAATACGGGCTAAATATGTGGAGCTATAGTACCATCTAATTAGGGCAAACGGAGTACCAAATGTCTGAGATCAGTTTTAGCAAAGCCTATATGCTGGCTTACTGTTAATTCACTGTTATCTTCTGTTGTTTGGTTTTTACAAGTTTTTGCATTTGATTTTCATAGACAAGAGAACTGCATGAGCAGAACATGCTTATTTGATCATGGCATTGCTTGATGCCCTGAAACTTTTAATGGGCTTAGATATAGAGCTGTATACACACTAGATTTTTTTCATCCTCCAAACCGAGTTCTATTGCACAGCTTGATTTATTTCATCCTCCACGGCAAGTTCTACTGGATCACAAACTCATATAGCTACTTGTGCTTCCTTTTCTTTTGGGAAGAATTCTTTGAATAGACTCTAAAACAGATCAGCATATAACCTTCTATCTGGTGTCGCTTCTTATACTTTAAAGTGGACTTCTATATGTCGCTACATGAGCCTCAGTGAGTCAGAGATGTTATGTGCACATTCGAGGAAACATCCTACCTTGTGGATTGTTGCATGATGCATAATGTGCTGACGCTATCTTTCTTTGATGCTATTTCCATGCAGTAAGATCAGTGGCTGCTCCTGTAGAAGCTGCCTCTGGGTTTGATGAAATGGTTTCAGGAACACAGCGTAAATATTATATGTTAGGTGGAAAGGGAGGAGTTGGGAAAACAAGTTGCGCAGCATCACTTGCAGTAAAATTTGCCAATAATGGTCATCCCACTCTTGTAGTTTCAACTGATCCTGCACACTCTTTAAGTGATTCTTTTGCCCAGGTTCAAAATTCAGTTTTCTTCACTTTGACTAGCGGAATCTGTTTATTGATGTCATTTTCAAAGTAGAACTCACGTAACAAGTTTGAAATGGTGTTCTCGCTTGTTCCCAGGATTTGACAGGAGGGACACTAATACCTGTGGAAGGACCTTATTCTCCATTATTTGCCCTTGAGGTGTGGGGAATAAGAAATTTTACATCTAATGGTTTCTATATTCCATAGTCGACATGTATGTTATTATATCTTCATGAATGGAATTTGTATTCATTTGAGTTTAAACATTTGTGCTGCAACAGATAAATCCTGAAAAAGCTAGGGAAGAATTTCGTAGTGCTGGTCAGAAAAGTGGGGGAACTGGAATTAAGGACTTCATGGATGGTATGGGCCTTGGAGTCCTTGCAGACCAGGTAAGACTCTTTATATGGGGGCCTTCACTTTTACTAGATACTATTTTCTGAGTAAATTGTTGAAATCTACTGTAATAAGTAGTCAACTGATTGTAGTAGTCTTGCAATTGATAACACTAATATATAGTCTGTGATGTTCAAATTTGCAGTTAGTAGCATAGAGTTATGACTGGATTACTACATACATGCTAACGTTATTGCCTTGGATTATGTGCGTGAATTAGATTTTATGCTTCCATTGTAATTACTTTATTGTCAATCTCCTTCCCCCCCAAGGAAAAAAAGACTTGCATACTTAAATCACTGTGTATATGTTTCCATGTTTGATTAACTAGTATATCACTGACTGTCTTTCCTCATGTGAGTGTTGAGTTATTGATTTATAGCTCAACTTCTTGTGCATTAAATGAGCTAGGTAACTTGATTCTCGTCATGATCTTCCCGTTTTTGTACTTGTCTAGCTTGGGGAGTTAAAGCTGGGAGAGTTGTTGGACACACCTCCTCCAGGTCTCGATGAGGCTATTGCAATTTCTAAGGCATGTTTTAGAGTTTGAAGTTGTATTTCAGCTTATGTTTTTTTTAGAGTCCTAGACTTCACTTACTACATAACTTATTTACAGGTTATGCAATTCCTCGAATCACAAGAATATAATATGTTTACCCGCATAGTGTTTGATACTGCTCCAACAGTGAGTGACTAAAAGGTCTCTTATTTTATTCTTTATAGAGATACTAATTCAAACTAATGCCTTGTAATACATCAATGTTCTTTGTAGGGTCATACATTGCGGCTTTTGTCCTTGCCCGACTTCTTGGATGCATCAATAGGAAAGATATTGAAGGTATATATGTTTTTAATGCTCACATAATAATGTCTGGATTGAAATGGCAAGTCAGTCAATATAGATAACCATCAAGTTTATATAACCAGATAAAAAGAAGCTTGAATTTTCTTTGTGCCAAATATTATTTCCAGGACAAGCAGAAAAGTTTTGATTGATGATAGCTTGTGTTTGTGAAATTCAACAAATAGCTATGTTGCTTGTAGTGCTCATCTACGGAGTCAAAGATATCTTCTTGTGTATACTTGTAGTGCTTATATCTGCTTTGTTCTTCTCATATCAATTCCTTACAGTTAAGACAAAAAATAGCTTCAGCTACTTCGGCAATAAAGTCAGTGTTTGGCCAAGAAGACAGCCATCGCGAAGATGCTGTAAGCCTGCCATTGTTTAGAAACTACTTACATTCTATTGTGAAGATGAAGTGCTAACATTGGTTATTGCTCTCTCATGTAGGCTGACAAATTAGAGCGCCTGAGGGAGAGAATGATTAAAGTGAGGGAGCTTTTCCGTGATACAAGCTCAACGGAGTTTGTCATAGTGACAATACCGACGGTATTGGCCCTCAAAAATTAGTTATAGCCTAAACTTGGTTACCCTAACTAGTCGAAGTCATATGAAGATGAATTTATGGTTTTGTATTTTGACCTGCATTATCTTATCCTTGGAAGAATCTTTTCTCTCATGGTCCATGCTTTTTATTATGTCCCTGTACCTTTTACCCTGTCTTGGTTGACATACTTCTTTTTTTCTGCATTCAAGAGCCTTGAACAACTCACTGGATTATGTTGAGTCCTTTTCATTTTGGAATTACTGAGGAATTCTTGTGAGAGAATTCTCATGGGTTGTATGACAGTCACATACTAATTCATTTATCAATTAATTTGCTTATATATTTTTCATTTCTTTTGTTGTAAAATAGGTGATGGCAATTAGTGAATCATCAAGATTGTGTGCTTCCTTAAAGAAGGAAAGCGTACCTGTTAAGAGGCTCATTGTTAACCAAGTTATTCCACCCTCTGCATCAGACTGCAAATTCTGTGCAATGAAAAGGAAGGTATGTCTGGACTACAAGTCTTTCAAATGGTACTTCCAATATTCTTAAACAAATTGTGGTTTCTACTGATGCTTAAAATAATTTATGTGACAAAGAAGGGAAGAAAGAAGTGGAAATTCTTTCTAAGCTTTTGTATTTCCATCAGTCATAATTCATGTTATGTGATTGTGTAATAGCAAAGCAGAGGGACTTGTTTCTGTGACTTGCACTCATTTTGTGGCTGGAACTCTTTTCAGCCTACTTGATTATTTAGGTCAAGTTGAATACTTGCTATTATGAACATATTATATTCAACTTTTATCCTTGGCAAATTTTCGGGGTTTCCTTTTCTAGAATTGTTAGAATGTGAATTATGCAGTGGACTCTGGGCAGCTACTTGTTAGCTTTGGCTTTTCAAAAGCTGAGCATGGTATAGCATTTATTAAAAACCGTGTTTTGAAAATTGAAATCATGCTTTTAATTAAAGAGTTTTGAAGCCAAAATATGTTTTCAAAATCAACATTTTTCAGCTTAAAATAATTTTACAGAAGAGGTCAAAAAGCAAAAAAGTATACCTCAAAGTAGTTTCTGGCTTCATAAAATGTTATCTTAAGTAGTTGAGAACAGGGTGGCTGGCAAAAGTGTAGTATGTAGGACAACCTTCCTTCCAGTGTAATAATTTCTTTAATGGTTTCTTTTGGACCATGCAAGTCTTCATAGGTTTCTGTGTAGCTTAGTTCTCTTCCTCTCTGATAGTCAGGAGTTAATAGCTCATTAATGTATGGTAGGACCAAATGCGTTCTCTCAACATGATTCAAAGTGATCCAGAACTTTCCAGCTTGATGGTGATACAAGCTCCCTTGGTGGATGTAGAAATCAGAGGTGTTCCAGCCCTTCAATTTCTGGGGGATATTGTCTGGAAATGATTCTGCCAGCTAATTGGTAAAACCTTTTCATTTTTTTAATTCACATAGCCCTTTCCATTGATACAGAAAATGAATTACTCCGAATAGTTGCCCAACTGTTTTTGGCTTTCTGCTCATCCCATGGTTGGATTGCTAATTTCTTGTTGTCTTGCATTGGCAGCCTTTTTTTCCCCATAAGTTTGCTCAAGGCCCCACAGTTTATCTTTGTTTCCAATTTTTTTTTCTCAAGGAAAAGTAGTTTTACTTCTGACATAACCTTTTGCTCTCATTTTCCATCAGAGGATGTTGTCACATAGTATGGATACATTGTTTCATGATTAAGAAAAGATTCACTTTTTTAAAACTTCAAGTTTTGCTGGGCCATTTACTGTAACTGTTGTTATTGCAATATCTGATCGATCCATGCGAAGAAGCACATATTTTGGAGCTTTATTTTCTGACTTCTTGGGGATTAATCTTGCGTGCATTTGTGTTTCTTTCATTCGTTGAAGCAGGTATTGCAACCAATCCAATCTTGGATTATTATGGATATCCTGGCTCTGCTGAACTTTTGAATCTTCAAATTGGCCGGATTGAGATTAACTGATACAATCATCTCAAAGGCTTCATGCTCTTGTGAGCTGATTTACAGGCATGATAGACACTGTGAAAGTGACTGCAAAATGGCTGCAATGAAATACTTCGGAAATAGCCTACACAGTTTTGCAACAAAGGAGAGAATTTCACAATAAAAGAGAACCATGCATGTCACACAACTGCAACGTTCAAGAGAATGTTTATGTTGAGACCATCAAAGTTGTGCTTCCTACAAGATAGATGATGCTTGACTTGTACAGTACAAGATTGTGATTAGTCCTTGGAGATACTCTTCTTTAGCAAACTCTTGAGGTCAGAAAAGAGAATTGATCTTTTTAATATATACTACTACTAACACAGCACGTCAGCTTGGATTGACCTATTTTTCAAAAATAAGTTTTTTTAAATATAATGTTACAGTAATATACAAATAAAAATAATTCAAAAAATATTTTATTCATACAATATATTAAATATTTCAAAAAACATCTATAGTAAAAATTTTTATGCTGTTATAGTAAAATATTTTAAAAATAGTTTAAAAAATAGCTAATTTAAATGGAGGGGCTGCGTTCAAAATCGACGGCCCAATCCAAGGTGCTGTTCATCGCGGCCTCCTAACCCGAAAATGCACTTTATGTAGAAGGACCATGGAAAAACAAATTTGATCCTAAACACAGTCAGCAGAGGTCATTTTTCCTTCTCAATGGGAACTTCACTATGCTTCACTTGGTGACTAGTTCAGGATCAAATGCGTACAATTCCTTCTTTGACATCGAAGTCCTAGAAATCCCATATCAACAAAGCAAGGAAGACCACAAGAAGAAATTTTCTATGCAAATTATCCTCCCCATACAAGAAAGATGGTTTGCAAAATCTCCTAGAAAAATGTATGCCAAAATTCAAGTTCTCGTATACCCTTGACGAAGTTTCCATTCATGGAAGAACCCATGGAGCTGAAGGAGATGTTCCATCGATGAGGAAGGCACAGAGGCGGCAGCTGTTTCTTTTAATGTGGTGGTTCCAAGTTTTGGACCTTTCCAAAAGCAACATCAGAAATTAAGATTTTTGCTGCTGCAGATCACCATCCTTTGATGTATTTAGTCAGAGAAGAGATATCCGGATCACCTCTTTTCCCCGGAGCAGCACCAAACACCCCCCCCCCCTCCCCCCGCGGCGGGTAGAATGATCACCTTCCAGCATATACATGCGTTTTCGTGGAACATCCATGTGTTTAGTTACAACCTTTGCTTCTACGTTTCTATACCTATAAATTCCATTGACACTTGATTCAAATGTTTAGTCCGTCTATGTGTTACTTATGAGAGTTAGCATGTAGTGGTTTTAGCTTTTCATATTCCCATAATATATATATATATATATATATATATATATATATATATATATATATATATATATATATATATATATGCTCTCATATTCTCTTATAAGATTCATGTATATCGGTTGTGGATTAAACAGCCCTTTCGGATAGGTTTAACGTTTTGGATTTTAATGATGACTTAAAAGAAAAAAATGGCACCTAAAACTCTTAATCTACATTTGCACTGTCCACTATGTCCAATTATTGCTTGTGCTCGATTTCTGTTGGAAAGGTAAGATTAAGACTAGGAAGCAAGCTAATGAAAAGGTATCTCGAATAATAGAGAAGAGAAAAAGTTAGTACTAGACAAAGCTCTACGTGCTCCTGCATCTTGGTCCAGTTTGGATTGGAGTACTTGAGAGTTTCTGCAAAAAAAAAAATAAAAATAACAATATGATGTATGTGATGTAAAATAATAATTAAGAAATGTATTGAAGGAATATATAAAAAAAAATATCACAAAAACTCGCAATCCAAACGTCAACTTAGTCTTTATGTTATACAATTTGAAATTTACATACTTGGAACCAGTGTTTTAAAAGGCGAAAGCGTTGGGCAGGATGTTTTATGTCCATCTAGTGGAGGCAAAAGACCCACAAATTTTATTTTTAAATATTTTAAAAATATAATATATATGTATAAGCATGTGTGCATGTGTGTGTGTATATATATGTATAATATTAAAAATACCAAAAAAAGGATTAGATAAAATAAAAAAAATATAACCTTGTGTCTGCATAAAAAAAGTAAAACTTGTTTGTATGACTAAAAGTAAAACCTACTTGTATGACTAATGTTATGCCATAAGCGGAAACCCAACAAACCACTATAAATTTTGATGATTATTTGCATAAAAGACTTGATGTCATCCCCCAAACAAATGATCGCAGTTGTGAGAACTCTTTTCCAGGGCACTAGCAAATGATATTTGTGAGTTTTGACTATCAAATCCAGTGTCTTTCCCCTATTTCTTTAGAATATCTTCAATGTGAAGCACAAAGTTTTAAAATTTCACCTCCTTTGTATTATTAAATTCCAAACTAACATCCATGTTCATCAACTTAAATTTGTAAGCTAACATAAGAAATTTTTTTTAGAAATTGCAAATTCACATTGAGGGTCTCAACTTCCTTAAACAAGTGAAGAGAAAATCCAGTTTAGATATTCTTTTGGAGTTTAAAAAAGAGAAAAAAGTGCTGAAATTTTAAAAGCACACAATTTTTACATTGTAAAGAAAAAACTCGCAAGAATGCGTGGGCATTCGCCCGGACACTAACCCCCATTTGACCGCCCAAGGGTAATTCAGAAACACCTCGCCTCGAGAATACGACTTTCAAAACACGGCTTAAAACTTGAACAATAAAATCACTTATATTAAAACTTCTTTAGCCAATTGTACACACAGTATACCAAATCTAAAATAGTTAATTTCAATTTATTTTAGTGCAAAAAAAAAATATTTTATCCCACTTTCGATGGAATTGTTTGTCCTCCAAAGAATGGCAGAGAAATGTGTTTGAACTCAAGAACAAACAAATTTTCTGCGGTTCAGATCTGAAGCTACGTCAGCCGACAGATCTGTGCCGCTAATTGGGATCCATTGCTTGCAAGTCTTTACGCTACTTGGTCATACGATTTGCACGACAAGTCATCCTCAGGTATCCTCCAAAAAGCCCTACACTCAAAAAAAAACCTCTCATCACGCACAAGAGAAAAAAAGGAAAAAAAAAAAAACATGAATCCTTGTCTTCCTTTTGCTGCAAATCTTGTGCAAAGTAGCCTCCGCAGCAATGGGTTCTCGAAAAATATTGTGCTGTCTCCGCTGTCCTTGAACGCCATAGCAGCCATGCTGGCCACGGGATGTTCAGGACGCTCTCTGAAGCGTGTACTCAGCTTTGTTGGATGCGACGATTTGGAGCAGCTCAAGTCGATGTTTTCGCAGATGATGTCTATTGCAACTTCCTCCTCCTCCTCCTCCTCCCCTTCCTCCTCCGCCTGCAGTGGCATGAGTAATAGCTACCGTCGTTATCGAGGTTGTGGTGGTAGTAGTAGTCCTCCAAAGATCTCATTCGTCAATGGAGTTTGGGTGGATTCTCGTTTTCCCCTCAAGCCCTCGTACAAGGACTGTGTTACTAACGTCTTCAAATCAGATGCCAAAAACGTGGATTTCCAAAAAGTACGTGTTACTAGGTGACTGGTCTTCTCTCTTCTGTTGCTGACTCTTGTATTTTTTTTTTTGGCTATTATGTTGGGACGAAAAGTAAAATAGTAGTTTGTTAGGGTTAGTGAATGGTGTACGATATTAGTATGATGAAAAGGGAGAATTCCCATCATCAATCTCATTTTTAAGGTGATTAGGTTGATGAAACTCATAGTGGGAAAGTAAGAAAAAAAAAAAAAAGGGACAGGTACAAACTACAAAATTGTGGATAAGTGCATGTATGCATAATAGGCTGATATGTATATGTATAGAGACGTAAACGAGTCGAATCGAATCGAGTATTTCATGTTTGAGTTCTGTTCGTTAAGCGATTCGAACAACGTTCGTGTTCGTTCGTTAATTTTCAAACTCCAAACCTGTGTTCGTGTTCGGCTCGTTAAGCAAAGTTTATGTTTGAATTCGAGTTCGTGTTCGACTCATTTAACATAAATGAGCCGTTCGAGAACATTCTCGAAATACTCGAATCCAAATTATTTTAAACCTTAAATATGCCATACAAATCATTAATCATTCTAAAAAATAATTAAAGCACTAAGAGACTAAATTCTATTATTCATTAACTATATAACTAACATTAACATAAAAATAACAAATAAAACCCTCCAAATACAAAAGTCTAGCCATAAAATTAACCCTAAAATTTGTCAAATGATAATTATGTTCATGTTCGCGAACGTTCGTTAAAACTCGCGAACATGCTCATGTTCGCTTGATTATTAATCGAACAAAAAAAATCGTTCGAACTCGATTCGTTTAAAATTTCGAACGAGTCTTTCACGAATACGAATATGTCGAAACGAACCGAACTACCAAACAGTTCGATTCGTTTAACAGCTCTATATATATGTATGATAAGGGCATGTGTGCATATCTAGTTGATCAATTATGCTGTTTAATTACCTTTAGTACTGTTGATTACAAAAATCTGCCCAATTCCTCTTTTGTAACTTCGTGCATTAAGTCAATCAGTTAACCTATGAAAAACTATTCTTGCTGAATTTGTCTTGATAATGTTGTTTTATGTTGGACTCAACGATTTTGTGTAGGCCGATAAAGCCATCAAAGAAATAAACTCATGGGCAGACCTGCAAACGAATGGCCTCATAAAAGATGTTCTTCAACGTGGCCACATTAGCCCTGTTACCGCACTTATACTAGGAAATGCTCTTTACTTCAAAGGATATTGGGCAGATGAATTTGATATTACAAGGACTCGGAATCAGAACTTCTCCCTTCTCGGTGGAGACAAGGTTTCTGTTCCCTTCATGGGCATTTCAAGACATTATCTGTACGGATCATTTGATGACTTTAAAGTCATCGAGCTTCCCTATAAAAGCGGCAACATCGGAGACAAGAAGAGATTTTCAATGCAGTTGATCCTCCCACACAAGATAGATGGATTGCAGGATCTAGTATTGAAGTTCAATTCCGGGTTTATAAGCCCCCATTTCGAGCTTGAGAGAACACTTGTTGATGTCGTGCGGATACCCAAAATCAAATTCTCAAGCGTTCTTGAGGAAATTAAATTTCCATTCATGGAACAAGACATGGAGCTGACAGAGATGATTCATGCTAGAGATCCGCCTTTCATTTCAAAAATAATTCACAAAGCTTTTATCGAGGTGGATGAGAAAGGCACAGAGGCAGCAGCCGTCACTTTTAGTGCAATAGAGGGCTGTGCACCCGAAGCAATACAGCGAGAAATCAAGACTTTTGTAGCTGACCATCCTTTCATGTTCATCGTCAAAGAAGAGACATCTGGATTAGTCCTCTTCGTTGGAGCTGTAGTAAATCCCCTCCCAGAATGATCGAACATATATAATTGCTGGAGATTTATAGCAGTCAAAAGCATTAGGTTTATTTCGGAATCATTAATCTTTTAAGCACCCTTTTTCCCCCCTCTCTCATTTAGGCACCAGAATGGTTGTATTTTGATTATGTATTAATTATGAGTATTGCTACAAATTATGAAAATAATTTCGGGAGTGTCTAAGTTATACAAGGCTACGGAGTACATTCATCACGTAAAAATACTAAAGACTCCTTCACGTAGGCTGTCAAAGTTCTGTCATGCAAAAACCTCCATTTATATACTGCTGATCAAGTTGATCAGGAGACCGGGTAATAGGCTCTGAATCGGGCTCCTCCCATTACACTATGTCTCCTGTCTCGATACATATTAGATGATTGCTATTTGTCAACTAATTTCTTGAATAACTGAGCATAATATATACTGGAAAAAGCAAAACTCGAGCAATTCTAATTACCATCAAAAGAAAAAGATTTTCACTTTCAATTCTCAAATATGAAGAAAAAAACCTCAATATAATAAAAACAAGTTCAATCGGAATCCAAAGACATTGCAATTCACGAAGTTCAATAAGTAATCGATAATTCACGATCAAGAGTATAGTACTCTTTGCAGAAGTGGTACTTGTAACAATCCACATATGGTCAAAAATAAAAATCTCTATTTGACAGGACTTCTTCTTCCTATACCTATGAATTCCATTAGATCCAAAAATGATACTCGAGAGATTGTCCTCAGGTTGAGGTTTGATGGAATTGAGTTCGTTGAGATGTATGTCTACACAGGCTGTAATACTCTTTTATGTTGAGACTTGAGCGTTGCAAGTAAACTAGAGCAAAGGGCTTATCTTTTGTTTCTATTAAATTCGTGAGTTCGTTGTAATCGGTCTATATCTCCACGTCCTTGCACAGCTCGGCTTATTCTTCGAGCCTTGCTTCTCCCTTCCCACTCTTTCTAGTAATGCTACTTAAGATGGGAGTACTATATTTACTTTGATACAATAGGAAAATTTCCAATTGGCTGCCGGGCTGAGCAACCCAACAGTTTAAAAAAAAAAAAATTGCTTTGCCTATAGGCCCGGCAGGTATAGTTCTATATTACTTCATGTTAGGTCAACATTTTAACGATTTTTTTTAACAATAAACAAAGGAATTAACCCAAACAAACGGTCTCATAAAAAGTATCTTTCAACCTCAACATATTAAACTCTTTTTAACACAATGTCTTTGATTAAATCATTTATTTTTTGCCCCATGAAGTATTACCATGTACTTTTACATTGTCCCGTACGTCCAAGCTCTTAAACCCATCGAAATTAATTCCTGGAAACAATAGAGAGCTATAGCAGGCAAAGCTTGTTCGATTCTCAGAAGGTTCCAACTTTGAAAACAAAGGGGTGAAATTTTGACTACTGTTTTGTATACAGTAAAGGAATCAATATCTGGATTTTAATGAATGTTAATATCTTGATTTTGTATACAGTAAATGAATGTTAATATCTGGACTTTACAAGGAAAACCACATTAGAATATAAATTTATACTACAGACATCAAATTTGCGACTAGCAAAGCTATGACACGACTAGCAATGCCAATGAGGATTAGAACAGCTATACTAATTAAGTATCCAGTCATGGAGATTATATCCCACATCTTTGAGTAAACTACAGCGAGTCATGATGCACACACCATAGTACCTGATAATTAACCAAAATTTTATGATGAGACATATTTCTGTCTGGTTCACAAGTCACAATGTTATAATTCCTAAGAAGACATGCATATGTGTTAGTTAAATCCATTCATTTGAGAGTTAAACTCAACTTGGTTATTTAGCTGCATCTCTTCTATCTGTTTTTTTTCTTTTCAGTTCTAGATCTCATCTGGTAGGGTTTGCATTTTAGTGAACATGTGTAACATAATTACTTTAGGGATTATTAGAACTATGTAGACAAATTTCTTCTAGAATTACAGTCATATCAAGAGATATAAGACTTGCACAATTGAGACTAGCTGCAGTTTTCTCGTTTTATGCACTAAAGCAGGCATCAAGAATTATAATCGATGGAAGTCTTAACCTTGTATGGAAGGACCATACCTTTCTGCATTTTGAGTAACAAATGCTTCTAAAGCCCACTTTGGATAACACAAGTTAGCTATAAGCTTATACACTTTATTATCTTTGGTTGTAGTTGCAATAAGAGTCAAAACCACAGAAAGAAACACTGAACACTGCAAACGGTCAAAAAATAACAGGTCAAATTGAAGAAATCAAATTTAGAACAATTCAAAGAAAGGTCATACGTTGAAAGATAGATAACAGGCTTGATGGCTACGTTAAATAGGTCTACTGTATCCTTAGCAGCAAAATGAGCCAGGCTAGAAATTCCTGAAGCACTTTCTCGCCAGTATTGTAGCCTGTCCAGTGAAAATGATCTCAAAGCCACGATTTTGCATAAAAGAGCTGAAATTAGACAAAAAGTAGAATACAGTGAGCTATAATGAGAAATTTTGCAGAATTTGTCCCATATGTGCACCTATTATCATGAAGTCTAGTCATACTTCGGGACATATCTCAGTACCGAAGAATTGCAACTTCTAACTCTTGTGAGGCAATTGAAATGGCCAGTAAAGCAAGAACAATATTAACATGGAGTAAGAGGTAGTTGGTCCTTTCAACTTACAAACAGCAATAATAGTATAATTGTAACCATGCAGTCCGAACTGATAATCGCTTTCTTTGCCAAGTATTCCCAAGCTGGCCCCAGCAACAGAATGAGATAATCTATAGCTTGCATTCTGGCTTCACGTAATCGTTGCTTGCCAACCCTGAGATCAGTATGTCCGTGAGTAACATCACAATGTGTGCTTGGTGAAGGATAAAGAAATTTAATCAATTTTCTAAATATTAAGACATTTAGCAAGTTCCAAATGTTAAGACATGTATAAAGGGCCAGCAAACCCTTCACAACTAACAGGAATTTGCTTCTGAACCAAAAGATTTAATCAAAACCCAATTGTTGAGAAGGCAATCGATTAATCAAATACACAGCAGTTGACAAAGCTTCAACCCAAAATCTAGGGGGTACAGAAGATTGCAAGAGTAATGTTCGAACCATATCCAACAAATGGCGGTTTTTGCGTTCAGCCACCCCATTTTGTTGAGGGGTATAAGGACATGATCTCTGAGATACAATCCCTTTGCGTTGCAAGTAGGCTTGGAAGTCATATGACACATATTCCCCACCATTATCAGACCGTAAGATCTTAATACAAGTGGAAAACTGTGTCTCAATGTAAGCCACAAAGGTTTGAAAAACAGTAAACACCTCAGCTTTAGTGCGCAGGAAATATATCCATGTGAACCGACTATAGTCATCAATGAATGTCACAAAGTATTTATACTGCGCATGTGAAATGACAGGAGTAATACCCCAAACATCACTATGTATTATCTCAAAGCATGCACTAGCACAACCAACAGAAGTAGGAAAAGGTAACATCTTACTCTTCCCCAATTTACACACAGAACAACCAAGAGATGATGCATGAGCAAAACCTTGATCTTTAGCACCAAGAAAACCACGCTTTATTAAATCAGATAAAATGACATTATTTGGATGACCTAATCGTCTATGCCAAATTTCAGCCTTATTGTCAACAATCATAGAGGCTAAAGATAAAGTTCTAGGAATAGTAAATTGCAATGGAAATAATCTTCCCACTCTAGGCCCCTTCGCGATTACCTTCCCCGACATCTGGTCCTGCACAAGACAACCACCACGAGAGAAATGTACATCACAATGATTCTCCACTAGCTGTCCAACAGAGATTAAATTAGTAGACAACTTAGGAGCAACAAATACATGGCGAAAAGAATGTCCAATATCACCAATAGCTGTAATTGGAAGATTACTACCATTAGCAATCTGAATATTTTGGCAACCAGTATATGGCCGCAAATTTTGTAAAAAATCAGATGAACCAGTCATATGATTGGTCGCTCCTGAGTCGATAAGCCAAGTAGATGAAGCTGGCTTACCTTGACCTTGAAGTCCAAGGGCAGAAAATGCAGTAAGAATCATCTGCTGGACCATTTCTGGGGTCAGAACAGTCTGGCTGGTGGTAGATGTAGGACCAATAACAGGAGCATCTGGAACAGTAGCTTGAAAAGCTTGGGCTCGCCTGTTTTCCGGACGTGTAGGACATTCCTTGAGAATATGTCCACTTTGCTTACAGTAACTGCAGAATTTCTTACCACAATTGCGAGCAATATGGCCAAACTCCTTGCAGCTGTAGCACTACATTTGTCCCTTTCCTCTATTCCTTCCTTGTGCAGCATAAGCAACATTGACAACCTCTGATGTCCCACCAGCTGCACTTAGAATTGACTGTGTAGCCAATCTTTGTTCTTCCCGTAACAATTCACCAACACACACATCCAAAGAAGGAACTGGATTTCGATTCAGCAATCCACCCCGAGCAGTCTCAAATTCTGGCCTCAGTTTCATCAAAAACTGATCACGCATGCTAACTTGATGAACTTTTTGAAAGCTTGCTAAGGCCTCCTTAGGTATCTCAAAGTAGATGATATCAGAATATTCACCCCACAGATTTAGAAATGCAGAATAATATTGCTCAATAGACAGATTACCTTGACTGAACTTACTGATATCAAGTTCAAGCTGAAATCGTCTTGCAGTGTTGTGTTGATGATATATGCGTTTCAGAAAATTCCATATCTCCTTTGCAGTATTAAATGAACGTAAGCTGTTCACCATATGAGGTTCAATGGATGCTAAAATCCATGAAATAATTCGTGAATCATTTGATTCCCATTGACTTATTTCTTTCTCAGTTCCAGAAGCAGTAGAAGACCCATCAATGTGACCCCAAAGCTCCTTCCCTTTCAGAAACATTCTGAACTGAAATTCCCATGTTGCATAATTCTTCCCTGTAAGTCTGATACCCAAAGTCTCTGCAGATTGTCTTCCAAAAGAATTCTCAGCAGCCATTCTTAACAAAACTCAAATGCAAATCCGAAATCACAGATTGATAAACTAAGAAATATCAAAACCAGAATGTTGATTAGAAATCAACCCAAAAAGCTAAAGAAAAAAAATACTCAAAATATCTTATAGATTCAAAAGGTAGGCTGTGATACCATGACAAAATTTGAGTAAATTGACTGGAATCGGATGCCGTTCCTCTTCCTGGTCCTTTCTATTAAATAAGAATTCCTGTACAATCTATTTTTGGTAAACCCCTATATATACTTGATTGATTGACCTAATATACAGCTATGGTAACTGATTTTCTATTCTAGGTAAGAAATATATACAGATTGTAGCCATAATGTCTGTCATAATCTGCCATAATCTTTCCCATAACCTCTGCCATATAATCTGTCATAATCTTTCCCATAACCTCTGCCATATAATCTGCCACAATCTCTGCCATTGATACCATTGATAGAGTTCACAGTTTCAGCACATGTAAATAACTTCTCTTCATGCAAGGTAAGGCCTAATATTTCTCACTGTTCCCCCTTCCCTCAGTCTCCTGTTTATTCAAATTTGGCCTGTTTTATCCGGGCTGAGTGGGTTTCATGAAAGTCAATTAACGTCGAAGAAGATTGATGAAATTTTGTTATGTACCTTCCAAGGAAGTACTTATATTGTAGAACCACATTGGGAGTTCTCCGCTCTGACAAATCCTTTGACCGCAAGAAACGGTGCCCCATAATACTTTTCTGCCGTTCCATGTTAGACTTCGCATCGTGCCACATTTCCCCAGCAAAAGATTGTTCCTTGTTTCTAATTTCAGGAGAATTCTCATGATTACCAAATTGTATATTTGATGGAGATGCAGTAACGCCAGCAGAATACTGTTGCATGTCAGAAGGCACAGGATAACCATTGTAAAGCATCCATCTTTTAGGGAGCTCTTCGTGACTCAAAATGAAGCTTGTGTCTGGTTTGACTATTCCCTCCGAAACATCTATGAAGTACTCCGGGGGATTAACTCTGTCAGGAACTCGGATGTCAAGGCTGGTGAAGTAGTCTTCAACTGTGCTGACTGGACCATGATAGACGGTGAGACCAGCTTTTGATAGAAGTATCAAGTCATCAAACATCTTGAATAAGGTGTGGCTGAAACTAGAATATAATCAATGAAAATTAGGAGAATAAAAGTATCCAAACAGTCGTACCAAATGGAAAAAAAATGGAAAAACTGATGCCCTCGTAATTTGAGATTTCTAGGACATTTTGTTAATAACTAACTACTTCGTAAACATGGGAGCTTCTGCTCCCAAGCAGTCCACAAATGTTCCTCGGATGCAATTGTCTGATTTTCGTTTGCATATTCCATAAGAATAATGCTATAGAAGTTCCTAAATGTATGCTAAAGATTCTTAATAGCATGAGCAAATGAGTTGAAGTAAAGAAATCGTTACCATAGTGATACATGACAAACAAGTCCAACCAAAAGAAAAAGGAAATTACCATCAAGTATTCATAAGATTGATGTAGTTACCTTGGTTAGTGAACAGCCATGCAGATGTTGACCCCCTCAAGAGCTTCCCGCCGAAGTGCTGAAAGAAGTAGCTGGGAAGTTGAGCTCTCCAATCCAGATGTCGGCTCATCTAGAAAGAGAAGTGAAGGTTCCATTACCAACTCCAGACCAACATTTACTCTTTTCCTTTGACCTCCAGATATTCCTCTCTTTTCTACTGTTCCAACAAGTGAATCACGAACTGCTTGCAACCCCAGAGATCAATAACCCTCTCAACTATAAAAACCTTATGTGGCCTTGGCAAGTCTGCTGAAAGCCTTCAATGATTTTAAGAAGTACAGAACAGTTAAATAGTGAAATTTTAAGCTGCAGGAGTTGCTATTAGCAATAGAAAGGCAATGGAGAGATCATGAAGATGAATAATTAGAAAAGTTTCATGGTTTGTTGCAATTTCATATGTCAGATTATTGACAAGCCAATTCTCCCAAAAAAAAAAGTAATAATAGTAACAATAGTAATGCAATTAATTATACACGTTTCCAACACAAAAATGTTTCAAGGCAATTTTGCCTTGATGAATCAGATACTCTTCGAACTGGACACAAATTAGCCTCTATAAACCACCTAAACTGTTTCTGCTCCTGATGGTTTCAATTATTCTTAATCAACAATATTTAGACAAGAAATTTTTGTTTAGATGTTATACAGAAAAACAACCATATAGGGTGCAAGAGAATTGGACATCACATACCTGCATCTTGCACTGAACCACAAGTTCTCCTCCACAGTCAAATTTCCATGCACAATATCATCCTGAGGAACAAAACCAACTATTTTCTTGTATGAATGGATTGATTCTGTCTTTCCATTTATAAGAATCAAACCATTTACTTTGCTGCCAACTGCTTTTCCTGCCAGGGCAGAGAGAAAAGTTGTTTTTCCAGGCCCTGACGGGCCCATTACAGCTGTAATACGGCCAGGCATAATATTTCCAGTAATGGACCTCAAAATATGTTTGTTTTTCCCTTTCATTCCTTCCAGAGTAACAGTTAAGTCTCTAAAAGCAATCTCAATAATAGGTCTTTTTCTCGTGTTAGTATCGACTGCCAATTGAATTACTCCTGGGAAGGTTAAATTTCTGGTCTGCTGCTGCTGAGCTTTCTCTTTCTCAAGTTGTGAATAAGCATACTTGAAGATTTGGCTCTCAGTACGTAATTCTTTTTCCTTTGCGGCTTTTGATTTGCTATTTCTATCTTCCACCCTGAAACTTGAGAAACTATCAGAATGGTCTTCAGTTTCATGCATCATTCTCATGAGATCATCCCCTTCTACTTTCTTCCCTTCAGATGAAGCACGTGATTGCTCTGATGCACCAAAAGTAATAGCATCCATGGCAGGATATAACTCCTTATCTACTCCAAGTTCCACTATGTTCAATGTCATAACATTCTCAATTTCCACGCTGACTTTCCTGCTAGAGAATCTCTGAGATATTTCAGTACGCAATTGAGCTGCATGCTTTTTAGCTGCATCCCTTGCAGCTTTCCACCTTTCACGCACTTGAACCTTGTCTCTTACACTTCTAGCTGCTGCTTCCCTGGACTTGGCCCTTCTCCTCTCTCGAATTGTGATGGATTGGTCAAAGCAATTATAGACAATAAAAAGAAGAATACTCAAACCAGCCTGCAATTATGATAAATAAGTTTTTTTTTAGTTGTAGATTCAATAGCGAAAGAATACAGGGACTTTGAGGCGATGGCCGGGCAAGCAAAATCTTTCACCAATCAGAATGCAGGTGCTGCCCAAGGCTCAATGACGGATATTATAAATGCTTAAACAGTTTATTGTGATAGAATGTGATCCTAACAAGTCGCCAAGACTACAAGTGCCCCGACAATCAGAAAGCAAAGCCAATAACAACGGAGATGCTGAAACATGAGCTCTCTGGCATCTTCAGGACAGCTACTATAGCTGTAGCAGTATCTAACTTGAAACTGTTAAGCTCACTCTCACCTTCTAAAATGATTCATGTACAAGTCAGAGTAAAAGAACCTCCCGCATTTGACTTCCCCTAAAAGACAAAGGACCCAACATAGTCAAGAAAAAGGAACAACTTACTACAAGCATTAGTCCATGTACATGAATATTTTGATTTGCTGTATTTGGACCACATGTAGCCAACTTGAAGCATTCTGCAAGTTTAATTTGCAAGACATCACTCCACTGAGCAATGATTTTTAGAAAAAAAAAAAAAACTTATCACAATCTGGGTCAGACTTTTTTCTGAACTTACGTTTCTCAGCTGTAGAACCCCTAGGACAGTAATTCCTGGATTTTCAAGAGAACATAGTTGTATATCAACTCCAGCAATATAAAACTTTATAACAAGAATAACGGGAATATTAAGAAATCATAGGCACCAATTACTCAAATATCATCGTTACTGCTGATAATCAGGTACACATCTACTTACAAAAACAATAGTGCAAATCATAGTTGTCGGAAACTGCATCTTGCATGTGCTTCTCCTAAATAGATTTCAAAGTATAGGACAAAAATTGTGATAAACTTATGCTACATGCTTAAAACTCTTAGTAATCATGCTTAAACTGCTTCTTGCATGTGCTTCTCCAAAATAAATTTCAAAGTATAGGACAAAAATTGTGATAAACTTATGCTACATGCTTAAAACTCTTAGTAATCATGTTTAGAGAATCAAATAACTTTACAGAATTAGTTGAGAATTTTTTGAAACTAATCCATTCATTGGAGTTGATCTTTAATGGTAAAATGGAAGCATAACCTTCTTTTAGTATTTCACTTGCATATCTAGTTTGCCATTCCATTAAATGTTTCAAAGTATATTCTATACTCCCATTCCAAAACTATTTCATGCTTCCAAATAACTTTTTTTTTTTTTTTAAACAAGCTAGAATTCAAATTACAGGAACTAAAGACAAGCATTGTGGATAAAGGATCAACATAGTACCCAGTGCTGCAAGCTTTTGCCTCTGTAGTGGTTGGACAATATGATCCTGCTGGACAGAATATGCCACTACTAAAGTGTAAATCTGACCACGTATTTGCTCCACCACAGGTGTGATTCAGCTGTCCAGGTGGTAATTTGTAATCATACCTGAAGAAGACCATCAATAATCTTAAATGGAGAACAAGATAGAGAAAGAAAGCCTGTAAGAATTGTTGGAACAAGAATCAGAACTTACGGATCACAGTTGCCAGTAGTCATATTAAGTGTAGCTAGTGGACAGTATGAACCCAACGGGCATGCTTCACATGCACAAAAAGATCATATGAGAAAGCTTCTTACTCTTTAGCAATCAAAGAATAAATAATTTTGGAGCTTAATGTTGTAAACAAGCATCAAAACTCGTTCAATAATTAGCGCAGGCGGACAGAGCATCAACTACATCTTATCCTGGTACAAAGAAAGGAGGCACTGTAGGAGCGCCATGGAAGAAGTAAGAAGTCAACACAGAACGAGTGATTAAGTTCTTGAAATAGAAAACTGCAGGTTTGAGGGATGTTTCCAAACACAGCCTATATTTAGGAATACTTGAAGTGCAATGGATAGTTCATCCAATAATATCACGAATGATCGACTGCGCAGTTGGTTTCGACTAAGATACATGGGTAGGAAGAGGAAAGGAATGAGAAAGGCTATAAAGGAAACTCTGGTTGAACAAGAACTCGACTTTTTGGAAGAATGTTAAATGCATAAACATGCATGGTCGCTGATAAAATGTACCGGATGTTAATGGCGTTATACAATGCTAAATCAAAATTCTTAGTAAATTAAACAAGAATAAACAGCATTGCTAGTGTCAATGTGGAAGATTACTCTAAATTCACTTAAGGTTATAGAAGAAGTACGCGCTAACATTTCTTAAGATTGCTTCAGAAAGAAGCTTAAAGTCAAAAGAGTTAAGAAAATGAGTCTCATTTATCATCTGCAGGAACTATAGGAAGTTGCAATTATGGGAAAAAAAACTTTAAAAGAATTCATGTACTAGAATAATAGAATGTTCTTGTGTGCTTACGTATCATGCAAGTGAGGCCACGAGGGCAGAAAAAACCGGCACAGCAGGATTGACAGTCGAGAGTTCTGGCTGGTATGCCCTGAAAATCTGTTAGATCAACCCGGTGATCTGAGTTAGCTCGACATGCCCATCCAGGCTCACAACCAGGAACCCAGGAGGTGGTGTTACAGTTGTTGTTAGGTTTCGTGCTTTGGATTCCGAAAGACAAACTCAAAGGTTGGATGCCATTCAAGTAAGCTTTTATCTCGGCAGCTGTGCACAGTCGCTGCCTGATATCTCCTGTCGAGCATTTGAGGGTCAGTATCTAGAGATGGACTTTCTGGCATTGGAAACTGAAAATCCCCCTAGTAGGATTAATTCTTCAGTTATCTACCTCCAGCACCATGTATTTTTTCCGTTATTTGTACCGGCAGCTAAAGCTACGGGAGAGTGTTAAAACTTAAAGTTTTTTTAGGCCAACACTTTTTTTTGTGTAAGGGGAGCCTCTAAACCTTACTAGCACGAGGAGAAAGGAGAAAGATATGAAAGCCGAATCACTGAAGGCCAAGTGGAGTCGAGTTTGAATAGAATATTATTCGAACTCTATTCCAGTAAAATTATTCGAACTTGAATTCGAGTTCAAATTTAAATTTATTTTACCTTTCTCAAGCTCGACGTTGAACTTGACCAAATCGAACTCAATCGAGTGTAATTGAGTTCAATCAAGATTTTAAACTCAATTTTTTAGTAAATTTCATAATTTTATAATACATAATTAAAAATTATATTATAAATATACTACTCGATAAGATTTTATGAGTACTCGAATTTTATTTTATTTCTTGAACTCGATTCGATTACCTTATCAAGTAATTTGAACTCAAACCAAACTACTCGCAAGTCCGAATTGAGTAGTTTAATTAATTTACACCCCTAATCTCACAATCACAAGCAAAGGGGAAATATATTTTAAAAATAAAACTAAAATATAAAAGGAAGCTTAAGTGTCGAACGACCTCAAGAATACCAGAGTCTGGCTATATACTACACTTTGACATTTTATGACTTTAAATTGAGTTCCCTCTATTTAATGGCTTTTTGATGAAATAATTTTACCAATCCAAAGATCACCACATTTTAAGGAATCACTACATTCATTGGCCAACTTTGTAATAACGATGTCCATCACCAGCCTCACAAGTTGGGAGTTATTCAATTCAAATCAATTGATATAATTCTTATATTTTTTTGATATAAGTTTGTGCAAATTGGGTTTAATTCAAATTTCTTAGATTTAATTTGAATTTGTCAATTCGTATAAGTAAATTAGTATAAATTTTATAATTACACCTAAACTAAACTAATTTACATTAAATGTGTAAAGAATTGGATGAACCAGTTGGAATTTGACAAAACTCAACTTTTGCAACCCGTAATCACATGAAACTCAGGCTAAAAAAAATCCCTAACAAACCCTTTCTCCGCGTTGTATCTATCCACTCACAAGTCAATTTGGTGAATACACCACCCTTCAACCCCATTACTTAACCATAAAGTACTTTTTGATAATCTAAGTAAAAAAGGAAAAAGAAAAAAATAGTACTTTCTTTTTTGTGGTGATTGATTTTTTCCCGTGATGGATGGAAGACAACAGAGAAGATCAAAACATACCTTTGGAAAAGGGTTGAATTGGGTGATAAAATAGAAAGAATTATAAGTAGGAGGTCCTCATTACCCACTTACCAAAAAACCAAAAAAAAAATTGATGAAGAAACTTTAAAACTCAATAATACTACAAATTAACCCACAACTAATCGATTGAAAGAAACTCAAGTATAGAAAGGGCCTGATTTTTAATTTTAATTTTCAAATTTATTCGCATTAACAACTGGAAGTGCATATTTTCTAGTGTCATATTAGTAATTTTGATAAACGTGATCAATTCCTAAACAGCGGATTTTTTTTTTAAAAAAAAAAGACACCTTCTGTTCTAATCTGGATTCCAGATCAAATAACCAATTGCATAGTATTTCGGAAGGAATTTTTTAAGCATTAGTTAAAAAGTAACCAACAATATCAAGCTATCATCCCCCTGAATAGTTAGTAGGGTTAAATGTGCTAAACCCCCCTTAAACTCTACCAATAGTTGTGCTTTGTTTCCTTGAATTCATTAAATGAGCACTTTGCCCCCCTATTTGATATTTTAAGGCAAAAGTGCCCTTACTATTTTATTTTATTTCTTTTTTGTTTATTCATCCCCTTGTTTTTTTCTCTTCCACTACTTTTTTATTTTTATATTTTCTTTTCTTACTATTTTCATTTTTACACTTCTTTCATGTCACTATTTTGTTTCACTTTTCTATTATTATTACTAATTTGTTTACTTATTATAATATTGTAATTATCTTTTTCTTATAATTTCATTCTTATTTTATATATTTACACTATTAGAAATTCAAGACAAACTATTAGCGTAAAAAAACTGATATATGCCTGTCATAATCAAAAAGTATATATTATTAGTAATTTAATTATTTAAAAAGATATTAGTAAACTAGAACTTTAAATTACTTAATATTTAAAAAAAATATCCCAAAAAATAATGTAACTAATATTTTTATTCATTTTTATGTATAATTGATTAACTACTATGTTATTATGATCTGAATTTGTTACCGTTGTTAATAAAAATTAATTTATTCTAAACTCTAAATGTATTGATAGAAATAATATATGAAATAATCTATGCGCATATTTGTGATCATTATAATTTCCAATAACAAAAAGTAAAAAAGATAGAAATAAATAAAGAATAAGTCTAAGAAAACAAAAACTAATATATAGATAATAATAACAAAGAGAAGACGTAGTAGATCACATGCGAGAAGAAAGAAAATTAAAAAAAAAAGATAAAGAAAAGGGACAAGTAGAAAAAGCACAAAAAAGGAGAAAAAAGAATAAAACAATAATTTAATATGGAATGGGCACTTTCATCCTAAAACATAATTACATAATATAGGAGAGCAAAGTGCCTATTCATTGATTTTGGGGTAAACATGCGACTAAAGGTAAAGTTCGTGGGGATTTAACGCTTTTAACCCTAGCTAATAATTATCTGAATTGCAAACTCCTCCATTTCTTGATATCAAGAACTAGCACACCCAGAATTCATATATACCTCTGATTTTGGTAATGCAGTTAGCCATAAAATCCAAATTGTTGGAAAAATTAAACGCCCTGTTCCATTCATCTTTCCTAAAAAAGCAAAACAACCCACAAACCAAAATCATAAGTACTAGTAGTAAAAAATAGAAATCCAATAAAAAATGAAAAAAAAGGAAACTGCAAAAGCAAACCAATATATAATGCTAGTAAAATAACTTACGCATCCTTAATACAGTCGATAGGATTGTTAGCAGATTGAGTAGAAAGCAAAGAAGTCGATGCTGGACAAATTCTGAGTTATGTACCGGAAAATCTTTTCCACTTCCATATGTGTAGTAGTCATCAAAGTTCTGGCAATGTACCATCTGCACCCACCTTAACTGCAAAATTCCAACTACTAAAACCGCCAATGCCGTCATCCTACGAGTACTAAATGATTTGAGACCTTTTCTGGGTACTTTTTCTCTGCTCATTTTTCAAAATTGCTCTCGCTTCTTTCTTTCAATAGGGACGGATTTCTGAAAATCTAAGTCAATCCCACTTGATAAAATGGATAAGGGTCTGATCCGAGAGGGAGAAAGAGCAGCCAGCCGAAGAGTAATAATGGTATGAATGTATAAATGGGAGGTAAAGAAAAGGATCCAAAGATCGAAATGGGAGGTAAGAAGAGGGGAAACAGGAGAACTTAGTCCTAATTCGCTGGTATTTAAATGGAATTTAGGCCTGGTTCTTGTTAGTATAGCAAGTACGCAAGTAACTGTATCGTTTTCATCTCAGTTGCTCTTTAATTTGCTAATCTTCCATGTGTTCTGCTGTAAATTAATTCGGGTGGCAGATTTTACTGCGAGCAGACAAGAGGAGATTGTTTTGACTTTCAAGTAATACTTAACAGCAAACTTTCAGCATTCTTTGAGATTCGCGGGGGTAAAATATAGTAGTAATATTGCATGCACATGGGACAATCTGCATATACAAAGTCTAAAGATTGCAGCCAACTGGACAAATCTTGATTATCCTATATACGTGCTGAGCAACAAGAAATAAATTACAGATTGGAGAACTTGATATTAAGAAAAAAAAACAACGAGATCAAGAAGCATCGACATTTCTTTTCGTTATTTTTTTTTTTCATTTTATTTGAGAAATGGGTTGCGTTTCCACCATATTTAATCCGTTGCCTTAAGGTACAAGGACCATCCGATGCTACTTTGAGTATTTATTCATAATGAAAAATGAACTTCAGAATTCACCCGGCTGAAACACATATCACTTGCCTGATTATAGTGTAAATAAGGCTAATCAAATCAAATATTTTAGTGTTTAAATTTATGTGATTATTTTAATAAGTTTAAAATTTTATTCAAACTTGACTTGTTTAGCTAGTCGTCAAAGGGAACTTAAACGAGCTTTTCTTTGAATTTAAAATCATTAAACAAAAAAAAAAACTTTCAAACTTGGTTTCACTAATTAGCGCCAGCGGATCAAGTTCGAATGAGTTCTTATAAAGTCGAGTTCAATTCAAGTATCAAGTAACTTGGTTCATGTTGTAGCTCTAATTTGAACCATAAGTTTCCTTTTTTTTACTAAAAATCACACTCTAAAAGACCATGGTTCATGGTCAATTGGTAAGTCCTGCACGAGTTTATTATTCAATTTCAACTTGTGTTGGCATTGATTCTTTATGCTGGAGCAGTACTTTACCCCCTGCAAGATTAATGATCCACTGCTTGCTTATGTGTTTAATTACGCGTCTTGCATGGATCATTTGGGACGTGGGTTTGTTGTTTATGCATTTTGACCGGTCCATTACTGATTTGCACGCTCTTAAAAATAGCGAAATGAATTTTCAATCCATTTTTGTAATCAACAATTCTTGTTGATTGATTTTAGATTTTTTTTTTCTTTCTTTTGAAACAAAAAGTAAAGAATAATTTTCAAGATTAGTGCTTAAGGCACACTTCGTAGCTGGTTGTGCCAGCTAGATTTCGAAAACGGGAAGTTAAAAACAGTTTTGTTGCCAGAATACATTGTCTAATTCGCTGGTAATTAATGTGCTAAATCCCCTCCTAGAATGATCAAATTTTTAGTTGTAATTTTGTTAGACTTTCGTCTAATAAAGCTTTATTCGACAGTTCTTCAGCTTTGCGAGATTCTAATTAAGGCAGCAACCCAAATGGTTTGGCCAAAAGATGACCAGGTTGATATGTTTAGAGAAACAGAAACGAAAGATTGCTTTAATTATACCAGATTTTTACACATCTACAACTGTAAAAAAGTTTTTTTTAGCACAACTTGCTCATATTTATTGGTTCTTTTTTTTTTTTTGCTTATGAAGTATTACTATATACGTACTTGCATATTTGTTCCCTCGAGACTCTTAAATCCGTTGAGATTTCTGTATTCAATCCTGATTCTTGGAAGAGAAACTTGACAGCTATAGCAGGCAAGCTTGTTGGGTTTTCTTTTGTCATTGGCGTGCCAACTTCTAAAGCAATGCACAATACCACGAAAGATATTACTCCAAAAAAAACAAAAGGATAACCTTTGACCTGTTCTGTTTACATGAAAAGAATCCACTAATCGTATTAAAGTATGTCTCTGGATTGTACGAGGAAGCCCCCGCGTGAATGGTCCAGCGGCAGCACCTCCTCCTGGTAAACCTCTAGGTCCCAGGTTCGAGTCCCTGCGCTGCTGGATTCCTCCGCGCACTTACCGTGCTTGGGTCGGGTTGGGGCGCCAAGGCCCGGGCCGCAGGGGATTAGTCGGGCCCCGTAAGGATTGACCCGGACAGGAAAGACCAATAGGCTCTCTCCTCTGACATACACTAAAAAATGAACTGTGTAAAGCTATAAATATACTATCATCACAAGTTCCTATACATTAAATTGGCCATAAAAAGCTCAGAAGAACTATCATGATGCAG
The DNA here is from genome assembly GCF_036785885.1 of Coffea arabica. Classification (NCBI taxonomy): domain Eukaryota; kingdom Viridiplantae; phylum Streptophyta; class Magnoliopsida; order Gentianales; family Rubiaceae; genus Coffea; species Coffea arabica. Next base: position 9,448,682 of record NC_092313.1, on the reverse strand, counting down.
TCAAGAATTAGATCCTGCACCGTTACTCCAGAGTAAATGTTAGCTTTTCTTTGAACTCGACTAAATGTTAGCTTGGAAACGCAGAGCCTTCGAATCATGCATTCTGTGATTGCCTGAAAATTGCGAGTGACTATACTTCCATGCAATAATCTGAACTGAGTACTTGGTCAAATTGAATTTACTCCTACTTTCTTTGGAAAACCAGCATGCCGAGGAAAGCTATGCCACGACTAGCTATGCCAGTGAGGATTAGAATAGCTATACAAAGTATCCAGTCATGGAGATTATAATCAAATCTTCTGAGCGTACCGCAGCGAGTTATGATCCACACACCATAGTACCTGAAAACCAAAAGGTAATGAGTCGACTGTTTGGCTGGTTTACAAGTTCAAAGTCACCATGTTTTGATGAGCTTCTATCCGTATTAAAATTCATTCATTTTAGTGTTAAACTCGTCTACTAGTTTGCTAAGTATATTTAATTGATATAGTTCCTTCAGCAATCTCTAGACCTGGATAGACAATTTTTCTCTAGAGTTATTATGGTCATGTCAAGCGATAGGTTTATATAAACACTTCTGCTTCGCTTTTGTAGTTTTAATGCGTTAAAGCAGGCTCTAACAAATGGATGAAAGTTTTAACGTTGCATAGAAGGATCATACCTTTCTGCATTTCCAATAACAAATGCTTCTAAGGCCCATTTTGGATAACAGAAGTCAGATATAATCTTCAATACTTTATTATCTCTGGCCTGAGTTGCAACCAGAGTCAAAACCACAGGAAGAATTACTGAACACTGCACAAGGTTGAAAAAGTAACAGGTCAAATTAAATAATCAAATTCATAATAATTCAAATAGAAGTCATACTAGGATTAAACAAGAAATTACTACCCACCAGCTGAGAAGGTCCAGGGTCAAGAAAGATGGCTAATACATATGCTATACCAGTCACGCAATACACGAGGCAGAGCAAAACAATATAATTATCCATGAATGGCGATCTGGGATTATTGAAGAAATAATACATTGATAGATAGACCACAGGCTTGATGGCTGTGTTAAAGTGGTCCATTGTATCCTTTGAAACAAAATAAGCCAGGCTAGACATCCCTGAAGCACTTTCTCGCCAATGTTGTAGCTTGTCCATTGAAAATGACCTCAATGCCGCAATTTTGCATAAAAGAGCTGAAATTGGACGAAAAGAACCCATTATGAACCTCTTTTAGCATGAAGGGTATTAGTCATGATTCAGGGCATAAAACATGTCTCAGGAGGTTGAAGGAAATATTTTCTTCAGTTCTAAAGCATTGCAACTTCACACTAGTGAGTCAATTAAATTAGGCAGTATTTCAAATATAAATCAATATTAAATGAGAGGTGGTTGATCCTTTACTTACAAACAGCAATAATACTATAAGTATAACCAGGCATGCCAAACTGCTCTTCACTTGCTTTGCTAAGAGATCCCAAGCTAGCCCCAGCAAGTAACAAAATGAGATAATCTATCGCTTGCACTCTTGCTTCACGTAATCGTTGCTTGCCAACCCTGAGATCAGTATGACCACAGGTTACATCACAATGTAGTCTCAGTGAACTAAGAAGAAAGTTACTTAAGCAATCAGAGATCCAATGGTTAGCACATTTAGCAAGTTTCTTATTGTATAATGTGCCAGCAAACCCTTAAACACTAACAGCAACTGCCGTAATTATACAGAGTTTGCTGCTGACCCTAAAGATTTAACCAATAAACGATGCCTTGCCAACCAAACTATTAATCCAACCTTAAGTAGCTGCATACAATCTAAGGCAGGATGACAACATCCTTCTAATGAAAATAGCCAAAGTGTTACTCTGTGATTCCATTTCTTTTTTGGTAGTCTCAGAACTTCCTCCCATTCATCTAGTCTACTAAGTCAATGAGTCTGCCAGTTTGTTATTTTCGCCATGTGGAGAGTTTAATTCACTTCCAAGATTCAAGAAGAGCTTCCTTACCAATAGGAGCAATAGACAAGGAGATCAGGTCAGGATTTAAAAACCGTACTCTATAGGAAGGACAGACACTCCAGTATAAATCCAGATATTGCTTCTTTCATGTGTTTTGGCTTATGGTGCACTATTCACAGTTTCAGGACATGGAACTTCTCTTTATGCAAGGTAGGCCTCGCATCTTTAGCCCTTCCCATCACCCCTCCATCTCATGTTTCTTTATTATGGCATGTTTGTTTACCTTGCGAACAGGGTTTATGTGTGTGGCAGTTGAAGAAGAGTAATTTGGCTTATCTAAAGAACTCTGAGCCACAGAACATTGTTTACAGGCTTGCAAAAGTATGAAGAAGATAGTTAGATTGTCCCTTTTAGGAGCCATGAATATAAATGAAAATTTGTCATGTACCTCCCAAGAAAATACTTGTATTGCAGGAGCACATTTGGAGTTCTTCGGTTTGACAAATCTTTTGACCGCAAGAAGTTGTGCCGGATTATATCTCGCCGCCTTTCCATGTTACACTTCACATCTTGCCACATTTCCCCGGCAAAAGATTGGTCCTCGTTTGTAATTTGAGCAGAATACTCATGACTACCAAACTGTACATATGTTGGAGATGCAGTAACAGCAACAGAATAGTGTTGCATGTCTGGGGGTACAGGATAACCATTATAAAGCATCCATCTGACTGGAAGCTCTTCATGACTCAAACTGGAACTTGTGTTTGGTTTGACCAATCCCTCCAAAACGTCAATGAAATAATCTGGGGGATTAACTCGTTCAGGAACATTGATACCAAGGCTGGTGAAATACTCTTCAACTTTTCTAACCGAACCATGATATACAGTAAGACCACCTTTTGCTAGAAGTATCAAGTCATCAAACATCCTGAATAAGGTGTAGCTGAAACAACAAGATGAGTACTGACAATCAGTAGGAGAATGAAATGATCCTAGCCAGTCATACCAAACTGAAAAATAAAAAGAAAAAAAGATGCAAGCATAATTTCAGACTTCTAAATAAATAATGTTCTGGTAAGCTCTGAATAATTTCATAAAGAGAGCAGCGTCTGTCGTAAAGTAATTCAAAAAAAATCCTCTCTCTCTCTCTCTCTTTAGGGTATAAGTTCATAAAATTTCCTCTGTCATTTCCAGGTTGCACATGGTCTTTTGCAAGTTCCACGAGAATAATCCTATCAAAGTCCTGAATGTATGCTAAAGACTCATAACAGCTTAAGTAGATGTGTTTAAGTAGAGAAACCATTAGCATAGCGATATATGACAAAGTTAAACAAATCCAATCAAAAGAGGAAAAGACTACCATCCACTGTTCAGAATATTGATTTAGTTACCTTGGCTGGTGGACAACCATGCATATGTTTACCCCCTCAAGAGCCTCCCGTCGAATTGCTCTAAGAAGAAGCTGGGAAGATGAGCTGTCCAATCCAGATGTGGGCTCATCTAAAAAGAGAAGCGAGGGCTCCATAACCAACTCCAGACCAACATTTACTCTTTTCCTCTGACCTCCAGATATGCCTCTCTTTTCTATTGTTCCAACCAAGGAACTACGGACAGCCTGCAACCCCAGAGACTCAATTACCCTCTCAACGGTAAGAACCTTATCTGGTTTAGGCAAGTCTGCAGAAAGCCTTCAATAATTTTAAGAAGTAGAAAAAAAAGTTAATAATGAAATTCTATGCTCCATGGGTAAATATGTCACCATAGAAATGACAATGGAGCTCTTTGAAGATGAAAAAAATACCATAGTTTGCTGCAATCTCAAATGGCAGAATATTGACAGGTTTACACAATCTAAAAGCCAATGCGTTAAAAAACAAAAACAAAAACAAACAAACAAACAAAAAGAAACGGTTTTGAAAGTGGCTTAAATGTCCTTCAATTCTTAATGCTGTTTGCATCAGCTAGTGCAATTCACACCTTTCCAACAGAAAAATGTTTGAAGGTACCTTTTAACTGTTCAGATATTCTTACAAATAGATACCAATCAGTATATGTAAAACATTTCAACTATTTCTGCTGCTTCTACTTCCAATTATTCTTAAGATAATAAATTCGTATTTTGAGATGTCGACAGAATTGGATGTCACATACCTGCATCTTGCACTGAACCATAGGTTCTCCTCCACAGTCAAATTTCCATGCACAATATCATCCTGTGGAACAAAACCGACAATCTTTTTGTATGAATGGATCGATTCGGTCTTTCCATTTACAAGAATCAAACCATTGATTGTGCATCCAACTGTTTTTCCAGCCAGGGCAGAGAGAAAAGTTGTTTTTCCTGCCCCCGACGGGCCCATCACAGCTGTTATACGGCCAGCCATTATTTTTCCATTGACAGACCTCAAAAGATGTTTGTGTTTTCCTTTCAGAGTAACAGTTAGGTCTCTGAAAGCAATCTCAATAACGGGTCTTTTTCTCGTCTCGGTATTGGCAGCCATTGAAATTACTCCTGAGAACGTAAGATTTTTGTTCTGCTGTTCCTGAGCTTTCTCTTTCTCAAGTTGTGAGTAAGCATACTTAAAAATTTGGCTATGAGTGTGTATTTCTTTTTCCTTTGCAGCTTTTGACTTGCTACTTTTAGCGTCCACTGCAAAACTTGAGAAACTGTCAGAATGATCTTCAATTTCGTGCATCATTCTTGTGAGATGACCTGCTTCTATTGTCTTCCCTTCTGATGAAGCATATGATTGCTCAGATGCAACAGAAGTACTAGTGTCCATGGTAGGGTATAGATCCTCATCTGTCCCAAGCTCTTCTTCGTTTAATATCCTAACTTTTTCATTTTCTGCACCAACTTTCCTGCGAGAGAATTTCCGAGATACTTGACTTTGCAATTCAATTGCATGCTTTTTAGCTGCGTCTTTTGCAGCTTTCCACCTTGTACGTGCTTGAACCTTCTCTCTTATGCTTCTAGCTGCTGCTTCCCTGGACTTGGCCAGTCTCCTCTCTCGGATGGTGATAACTTGGTCAGAGCAATTATAGATAATAAGGAGAAGAGTACTCAAACCAGCCTGTGATTAGAAAAATATGTCTATTTGTTAGTTGCATTTGCAATAGCAAAAGAATACAAGGACTTTGAGAAGATGGCCAGGCAATGAAATTTGCACTCATAGACAAGTGATGGTTTAGGCACAGTGAAGATTTTAGAGATCCTTACACAGTTAGAGTACTCAAACAGCTTGTGATTAGAAAAATACGTTTATTTTGTTAGTTGCATTTGCAATAGCAAAAGAATACAAGGACTTTGAGAAGATGGCCAGGTAATGAAATCTGCAGTCATAGACAAGTGCTGGTTGAGGCACAGTGAAGATTTTAGAGATCCTTACACAGTTAATAGAGAGAGAAATTGTGATCCCAAAAGATCAAGTCCACACTTAAGTGTCTCATCATCAGAGTTTAAAGCCAAATTGTAAAGAGAATAACAACAGAAACATGACAGACAGGGCATCTTCAGTATTGCAATTATAGCTCTATATTAGCATCTTGAACCTTTTCGCTTCACTCTCCCATACTAAAATGATGTATGTATACGTAGCTAGAGCTTGGGGTAAAACAACCTCCACATTTCACTTCCCCTATAAGACAAAGGGTCCAACATATAATAGTAATTCATAAAACACGGAAACAACTTACTATAAGCATTGCTCCATATGCATGAATATTTTGACTTGCAGTATTGGGATCACACGAAGCCAGCTTGAAGCATGCTGCAAGTTTAATTAGTCACCGTCACTCCATGAAGCATTAAGGTTTTGATAAAATTTAGCATGTGCTAACTCAAATCTTAGTCTGGTCTTACGTTTCTCAGATGTAGAGCCCATTGGACAGTAATTCCTGAGATTTAAAGAAATAATGTATTGAGACTTCGCATATAGAATCACTAGTATAACAAAACAAAAATGGAGACCATGGTTGTAGGGAACTGCTTCTTGGACAGTCACGAAGTTTCTCCAAACTAGACTTCAATGTAGACAATAACAGTTGCAACAAATTTAAAAACATGCAAAACACTCCCAGAGAATATGATTAACAGTTCAAATATCATTCCAAAATTAGCCAAGAACTTTTTAAAACCAATCCAGTAATTAATTTTTTATCTTTAATGGATTTATGAAAACTGTAAACAAGTTTGTTTGGTATTTCACATGCCTATCCAATTTTCCATTTCCATTACATGTTTCAAAGCATATGTTGTCATTCCACTCCAAAACTGTTTCACACTTCTAATTAATTTTCTTTTCTCAACAGGAATTCATATTACAGAAACTTTAAAAGACAACAATCTTACCCACTGCTGCAAGGAGTTTGCTCTATACTGGTTGGACAATATGATCCTGCTGAGCAGAATATAGCACCACTAGAGATGACATCGGACCACATATCTGCCCCACCACAAGTGTGATTTAGCTGTCCAGCTGGTAACTGGTAATTGTACCTGAAGAGTGCTATGATAGATATAAAAAGCCATACAAAATGGAGAAATCCTTCAAAAAATTGTTGCAACAAGAATTAGAACTTACGGTTCGCAGTTGCCGCTAGACCTATTAAGCGTAGCAAGTGGACAGTACGAACCTAATGGGCATGCTTCACATAAACCAGAATATTTTGTGAGAAAACTTCCAAGCTATTAGCAGTGAACAATTAAAAAAGTTTCAGAGTTTAATGTAATAAAGGCATCGTTTGGGATTGCGGTGCGTTTACAAAAAAAAAAAAGTGCTTTTAAGCACTAAAAGTACCTCTAGGGTGTTTGGTGACTAATTTCCCGTAACTTAAGTAGCCCAAGTTGTGGTAACTTAAAAGCACTTTTGTTAAAAGCACTTGTGTCAGAAGTACTTCTTTATAAGCCACCGCAACCCCAAATGGGGCCAAACAAGCATTGAAATTCATCTGAATAATTAGCCAAAGAGCACAGAACATCAATTGAGTACAAACAACTGACGCATCATAGGATTGCCACGGACAAAGTAAAAGGTTAATATAGTCAATCTGCTGTAAAGTTCTTGCAATAGAGAAATGCAGGTTCACCTGATTGTTCATCCAGTAATATCATGAATGATCAACAGACTAGTTGGTTTCTAGTAAATACATGGGTAAAGAAAAGCAAGGGCATGAAAAAGGCCGCAAAGGAAACTCTGCTTGGACAAGGACTTAACATTTCAAATTTGAAAAAAAAATTATCAGTTTTCTAAAATGGAAAAGAGGACATAAAAATGAAGGATGGATATGAAACTTTGTGGATGTTAAAATGGCTCTGTACACTCCAACATCTATATAGTACGTAAACTAAAACAAGAGTTAACAGCATTTCCAGTGTATGCAGAAGATTACTAGAAGCACACTATTTTCTAAGGTTGCTTAAGAAAGAAGCTTAAGTGAAAGAATTCACAAATTAAATCTCGTTATGATCACCAGAACTATAGCTTATAGTCTGTTGCAATCACAAGAATAGCTTTAAAAGGATCACAACTTTCTTGCATACTTACGTATCATGCAAGTGATGCCACGTGGGCAGAAAAAACCTGCGCAGCAGGATTGGCAGTCCAAAGTTCTGACTGGTATATCACGAGAATTTTTTAAATCAATTGGCTGATCTGAGTTGACGCCACATGCCCATCCAGGCTCACAACCAGAAACCCAAGATGTCCTATTGCAGTTTCCATTAGGTTTTATAGCATTTGAGTTTTGGATGCTGTTGAAGTAGGCTTTTATCTCTGCAGCTGTGCATATTCGCTGAGTGATGTCTCCTGTTGCACAAATGATAATTAGAATCGACAAATGATGGACCAAAATACTTTAAGTTTCCAGCTGAAAAGAAAATGCTCTGGAAACTGCAAATCCCCATGGGAGACATAATTCTTCATTGATCTGCTTGAAACTGAGAGTTTCAGTGACAATTGCCAACTAATAAACTTCCTCTATATGTGACAAGTTTTTGATGAGCTTAATGGAGTTCTGTTCAATTATGGCATTCCAATGGATTTAATAAATTATATAGTAGATGTCGATATGTTATAAACCTCTACTAAAAGTAACAGTTATGAACAGAAACATTGAGCAATAGCTAGTCATATTATTGAGCACAATTAGCAGATGATTAACACTTTCATAAACAATTAGCAGATGCTAGGTAAAAAAAGTTATATTTTTTGAGCTTCGTCACAACAATAACTAAATAGAAAGCATATTTTCAAATCCGAGATTTTGATTTTGATGCAGCAGTACTTTTATACCTAAAACAAAGTTTAAAGGAATCCCTTTTTGTTTTTATCCAGATTCCAGAATCAGATAATCATTTGTATTAGTATTGCGTAATAATTTTCAGCATTAGAGTCAACTGCATCTAAATTCAAAGAAACATCCTACAACAAATCCCAAGTGCCTTATCAGTTATTAAGCTGTCAACTTCTTGAAACTACTTAGCTCCCAGATTAATTTGAAACCAAATATCATTATTTTTTACGGCAAGCTCATCTTATTTAAACCCAAACTAGCTCATTCAACATTTATTTACCTCTGAGATTGGTAATGCAGTTACTAACAAAATCCAAATTGTCGGAAAAGTTAAACGCCCTGTTCCATTCAGCTTTCCTACAGAACCAAAACAATCAACAAACCAAAATCACAAGTAGTTGTATAAAATAGAACTTCAACAAGAAAGAGAACTGAAATACAGAGCCATGCTAGTAAACTTACGGATCCTTAACACAGTAGCTATAGTTGTTAGCAAATTGACTGGAGAGCAAAAGCGTAGTGAGATTGGATAGCCTGCTGTAAGCAACTTGAGTAAAATACTTGACAAATTCCGGATTATCCACCGGAAAATCTTTTCCACTTCCAGATGTATAGTCATCAAAGTTCTGGCATTGTACCAGCTGCACCCAACTCAACTGCAAAATCACAACTACTAAAACTGCCAATGTGATCCTACTAGTGCTAAAGAATTTGACAAATTTTCTGGGTTTTCTTTCTCTGCTCATTCTACAAGATTGTCTTTTTCTTATTTATTTATTTATTTTTCTCGCTAGAAGAAGGGATTTTCCGGAATTCTTAGTCAATCCCAGCAAATAATATCAAAAAGGGTGTCTTGAGAGACGGACAAATTAGCTGGTTAGGCGGCGAGATTAAAGATGGAGGGTGAGAATAAACCTTGGTGGTATAAATAAGGGGAAGAAATGTTGGGAAGAAATGGGAGTTGGAAGTGGGTCCCAAAAAGAACATGTCTTTATGTCTTAACGGGCAATGATCCGCCGGCATTCATATGAAACTGTTGGCAGTCCTGCTACACAGCAGGATAGTAGTATTTGTTTTTGCAGCAATTTTATCTGCTTTGCTAAAAATTCCTGTACTTAATTACAGAGGATTTTCTATCCTCGTTGGTAAGTTTTATTCGAAGCAGACAAGGCAAGAGCGTTTGAATAACTTTGTTAGCACTTTCCAAAAAAAAAAGTAATAACTTTGTTAGCTTTTCTTGACACTTACAAATGGAGAACAAAGTTAATGATACCGTCCAGGAGGACAAATGTAAAGAGAATGAGTCAAAACAATGTCCAAGAAAATGAGGAACCCAAGGGTTATGGGCCAGAGGTGAAATATCAAGGAAGAAGAGTTTGCAGCATGTGGTAAAGGCAATTGATACGGCTTGAATACATTTTGACAAATTAACTTGCGTGCATCTTTATAATCACAACGTTGTGTGTATCCAATGATACTGGTCACAACACGACATGTAAATTATGTCAAGGTTATATTTTTTTTTAAGAAAAAGTTTGGATGGGTTCGAATCCGATCACTACTGTGAGTAAGAATTTGCTTTCGAAACTATAAATTGTTGAGAGAAATTCTTATAGATCATTCATTAATGCATTTCTCACATCGACAATGAAATTCGAATACACTACCTTTTATGAAAAAGTAGCTCATTCTTGCCAAGTGAACCAATTTATATTAGCGTTAAGAATTATATAGTGTTGTTCGTCATTGTATATTTTTAAAATTTTTCTTCTTTGCGTTTTTTGTTCCTTAAATTACTTGCAATAATTTGTTCTAAACCCTAGGTTGCTTGATTATTGTACCAACATGCTGATGTTACCTTCTTTTTGCCCTATTCTTTTTCCTTTCTCCGTTTATGTTACATTCTTGAGATTTCAAACCGTGACAAGGTACATTATAGTGTAATCCCTTCTTTTGCTGACAAGGGTTCCCCATTAGGCTATCTTCCAACATATGGACCATCAAATATTATTATTCTCTCTCTGTCTCTTCTTTTTTTTTTTATTGGTAAATCTTGTAAACATTCAATTCTGCACTCAATATGGTTGGAGCACTTGTCAACTTAAAAGAAGCAAGTTGAGGAAGCAAAATATAATAGTAGTACTAGTAAACAGCACTGGGGACAAGTTGCATTAGTAAAAAAACCAAAAGAATGCAGCAAAATCAACAAATAATTAATCGTGGTATATACGTTTTAAGGTACCACATACACTGAATTCTTGAAGCAACGAAATGATTAAGGTGCAAAAGAGATTAATACATTAACAATTTTCATAATTAAGGATGTCGATGGGAAGACTAGGAAGAGAGATGAGGATGGTAGAATAGGACGATTTTTTTGTGTCTATAGACAAGAAAACTTCTTCCTTTTTTTTTTATTGCATGGAATAATTGGTTCTATTTTGAACCTTTGAGGTGGTCTACCAAATGTGTTTTAGGAAACAAGATTTTCAATTTTCTATTATAAATTCCTTTTCTTTGAGAAAAAAAAATTATAAATTCCTTTTCGTAGCTGACAGTTTTATTTGGACTAATTCATTGCTTTAGCTTGTCATTGTGGGTAAAGTAAAGATAGAAATGATTCATTGACTTCCCCAAGATTTCGTTCTCCAGAAGAGCTTCCTTTTTTTTTTTTTAAAGACGATCAGCATTTTAAGATGGCATTATTTTCAAAAGATACCCGACAACATGAATATGATAGCTTTGAACTTCGAAAATGTGGATTATTTTTTTGTAGAAAATGAAACTTTAAAAATCATATTGTTAGAAGTTTCTATGCCAATACCAAAAAACCTTGCCTCAGACTCTAGTAGTGATCGAATTCTATACACAACTGGCACCATTTACCTACATTCTTTTCTCTGAACGTTTGCTTTTGTTTTGGCATATGTAATGCTCATCTATAAAGGATCTAAGGATTTTATTTCACCGTGTGACTTTATTCTTGAGCAGATTCATGCTTCCTCAGCCTAAACGGTATGCTTCCTATCTGGAGTTTTCAAACTATAGCTGGTGTGTTTCTATTGTAATTTTCTATTAAAAATTTTTTACTTTAGGGGAAAAGATTTTTTTAAAGAAAGCGCTTGGTCTGAAAAGGCCAAGTACAAGAAACTCTTGTACCATACTGTTCATTGAGCTGAAGAAATCGCTCATATTTTACATATATCAAATCGCTACAGTGATTTTTTCTAATAGAACTCCAAAAAGTAGCAATCCAAACCGAAGATGACTTTATCCTAAGAATTTTATCTCTCGCTCTTCTCTTCTCTTCTCTTCTCTTCTCTTCTCTTCTTGTAGGAGAGTGGTAAGCTTGGACTTCACATATTGCAGCGAAAATGATTATTGATTTGAATGCTTGCAAGTTCAGATAAATGCACCCTTGAGTTGCTTGGCAATAATCTCATTTGACTTTGTTGCATTTAAGTTGTCAATCATATGGACAAACGTTTCAGACCCAAAAATAATAAGGGGTTGACGAATTCAACTGTTTAAGGGTGCCTGCTTGAGAGGGCAATATCTGTTGATCAAGTACTTTCCAATAAAAAAAAAAAAGTGTAAACTGAAGCCTGAGTCTTAGGCTTAGTTTGGGAGTTTAGGATAGAAAAGAAAAGAAGGGAAAGCTTAAGTTATGAGAGAAGAAAAGAGAAGAGAAGAGATTGTTATGTTGTTTGGGAGTTTTGAGAATTAGTGGAATGATTTTGGATATGGAAGTCATTAAATATTTGTTCAAGGCATTTTTAAGGACAAAATTCGCATTTTAGAAAAATTAACAAACTTTCTCCAAACTTTCTCTCCATTTCCTTCCAATTTGGGAGGAAACATTTTGATCACTATTCATCATCCTATTTCCTTTCTTTTCTTTCCTACTTAAAACTACCAAACAAAAGAAAATCAAGCTTTCTTTTCTTTCCCTTTCTCTTCCGCTCAAATCCTCAACTCCCAAAGGCGCCCTTAAGGGGATGTCTATCCAAATCTAATTAATCGACTTAAAATGTTGCATCTAAATGTAGCAACAGTCATAAAAATACTTTTTACGCTTCACATCTCTGATGGGTTGGGACTCCATACTTTAGAACACAGCAATCTTTCCCAATCTTCCCCAATCAACGAAGGTTGAATTTCAAGAAGAGTTCACAAGTTTCAATTGAGTATCATAGTTTCAAGTTATATTTATTGTTAAATAGTGAAATAAGTATTTTTGAGCTCTTAGATTGTATTAATTTTAATCATTTAAATTTTGAAATCATTATTACGACTAAGAGATAAAAATGAAAGGAGTGATTCACTAGAAGGATCATAGAATTTTCTTATATTTCAATAGAAATCCATTCGAATTAAGGGAATCAAGGTTGCCCTGTTAATGTGCCTAACGTTTCATTTGGATCTCGGGACAAAGAACAATTTTGTAGTTTTAAAAGAAAATTAAAAAAAAAAAAAAAAATTGGCTGTTGTGGAAACCAAAGTAACAGACCAATTCGGATCGCCGCTCAAACTCTCTGATTCCAGCGGGCTTTGTCCACAAATTCGTAGAGATCGTGGGCCTGACAACCCGTCACCGCTTCCTCATCGTTTAATGGGACGTGGCAACGAGAGCCCAACTTTGTGTGATTGAAATTCTCTTTAACCGTAAATAAAGAAGAAAAAAGGGTATAAAAAATGAAGAAAATAAAAGAAGAAAAAAGAGTAACAAGTTACTAAATCCCAATTCGTCAGTGTGATTTAATTTTAAATGTATGCCACGTGTGTATGATTTGAAATTCAAATTTCAATTCATGTTATGTGACATTGATCTAAATTTGCTAGTGTAAAAAAAAAAATTATCCAAAAAGTATTAATTGGATAATCGCTAGATTTATATTCCCTTATCTAGCTCTCAAATCCTTTCCATTCTCTTTTTCTCCTTGTAAGACTTAGCCATCTCTAAACCTAATAACAAAAGTGAGAAGAATAATCGGTGTTATCTTCTTTTACCACTATCCCTTGATTCCCCTCAGTATTTTCTTTTCTCCAAATAAAAGATATTTATTCCGTAATTGTGTCATACTTTTTCCCCCTTCTTCTTCTTCTTCTTTTTGGACACATAATTCGTTTCTTTTGAGGAATGCAAACACTGTAATAGTGACATTGATTTACAGTCCAATCTATGCAAATCATAGAATTTGCTCACCTAATTTCATATAGCATTTAAACATAAAAGTGATCATCAAAAAGGTCGGATAGATAGGGCATCATTATCTATTCAGGCACTCCAAAAAAATGGCGCACACACACACATATATATATATATGTCCCAAGACCAAGAGTATCAACAACAGTGATGCGGATGCCTGCTCATCTCATCAACACCACTTCATTACTTTACTAACACCCCCAAAAAAATAATAATCAAAGGTCAAATATACACAGGGGAAAAAATCGACAAGCCATCCATTTAAGTCTGACCTAATTTTTTTTTTATTAAGCATTACGTTTGCAGTTCACAAAATCCCAAAACGTGGGCACTCCTTTGTCAGCCGCGTGAACTTTTCAATCTTACTGGCACACAGTGCAACAGTTGTTTGACTTCTAGAATATACAGAATGGAAAAGTGGTAGATTGATGCATCTGAGTTAGTTTAATGGTCAGAAGAAACAGTAGCCCCTTTTCATTTACTAGATTGGGGATAAGAGCTCGGCTCCTTACATTAAATAAGGAAGCACTATATATATATATATTTTTTTAATACATTAAATAAGGAAGCACTATATATATATATATATATATATTTTTTTAAAAAAAAAAATAGTAATGCATTTGTTTGATCTAATAATTCACCCCTCATTTGTCATTGTTGTAAATTATCTGCGTAGTTTAATGGTCAGAAACAGTCCCTTTTCATGTACTGGCTCGGGGATCCGAACTCGGCTCTTTACATTATAATAAGGAAGCACTATATTTTCTTATTTTTTAAAAGAAGAGAGTGTTGTAATGCATTTATCTGATTTGATAGTTTACTCCTCATTTGTCGTTATTACAAGAAAAAAAAAAGAAGAAAGATAGTTGTATCACGTATGCATCACGATAGTCTTGCTTTCAACATTCTTAATTTATGATGTGTGCAGATATAAAATTACATTTTGTTATGGACTAAAATTACCTAAATGTAGATTGTACAAAATGATTGATTAAACGAAAACTTCCAATCAAAGAATGATTTAATAAAGAATGCATGGTTTGCTAGCTCATCTCTAACCTAATTCCGTAGCTCTTAAGTAGGTGAATTGTTAACCGGACAAGACATCTTGCAAGTTACACCTGGTCATTTCAGTTAATTATCCTCCGGCACATATGCTTATCTAAATGCAAACTATTAATTACTAATTCCCCAAACTAAAAAGCTGTTTTAGAGCTTCATCGGAAACGAACATGTGGCATTATTGCACATAAATAAGAGATTGAGATCATATATATTCATATGTAGGATCACATGTACTGCTTGCCTGTCAAGCACCACAATGGACAGGTAAAGAGGGTTTTTTAAAAAAAAAGAGAAAACCTTTGAACTCAAATTTCATTTTCTTGCATCCATTTTCATATGACTATACATTAGTTTAGTAGTCAAAATAAAGGGTTCAATCATTTCAGTTCAACATTCTTGTTTATTAACACAATTCATGGAAATTAGATGGAACGTTAGCATGCAATTCCAAATCCGGTTCTCATTTGCAGTACAAATTTGATGTCCGCTGGCGCATCCTCCAACGGCCAGATGGTGAACAAGTACGATTAAGTTGGTGAACATTATTGATGTAACAAGTAACCAAGAACCGCATCCAAGAAATGTGAATCCAAGAACAAGTTCTCTTGCATTTGATTTGAACTCTTTAACTGTACTACTACTACTACTACTACTACTACTACTACGACTACAGGTGTACTTTCGTCTTGAGTTTTGCGTCTTCCAAAACAATCACTATCCAACTCTTGATTGAGTACAATATACGCAGAATTCAACTTCTTAGCTCAGAAATTCCACTGGAGACCGGTCCTGCACTTCCTTTAGGATAAAGCATTAATCATCAATTGTGTCCAGCCTTTCTGTTTTCCTTCCACTTTTTTTTCTGGGGTCTATTTTTCTTTCTTTCTTTCTTTCCCTTTTTGTCCCCCTCCCTCTTGTCTTTTTTCAATGGGGATAACCTGGTTGGTGAGCTGAATTCCAGCTGCCCAGCATTGACTTCCTTAGATCATGGGACGCTCGTTCTCCTTCTGCTTCTTGATTTTCTGACCCACTGCCTTTATTTGGATTCTGGGCTCCTCTTATAACCTGTCGAAAATGGACATTCTTGAATGTTAGCACTCACAATATTCTTGTCCTGTTATTACCTGGAGGTATGTATATTTCTTCCATCTTCTACTTCTTCATGTTCGTGTTTGGTCCATATGTGCATAGTTGCATGTGAAAGTTGTCTTCTCATTGTCTAGTTCCTCAAATGGATTTAAACTTCTATATATTTGTAAATGATAACTGACTAGGAAATCTATGAACCTGATAAGATTATGATCAAGAATTTTGCGGGACAAGTGTAGATGCAATTTAAGGAATTAACCTTTAGTTGGGAAGGAACTTATAAGGAAGTGATGCAATGACGGAAAACAATTTGGTAATTCTGGAAGCAGACCGGACCATTGCAGTAGTGTTTATTAAAAGGGCCCAAAATAAGGCAAAAGTAATGGCAGGGCATAATTCATGTAAATTCCAGTTGTGCGCAAACAAACTGAATCTGTTGATTCTGCAATGGTGATTCACTAGGATAGAAGAGCTTTTCTAATCAAATTGTACGAACTTTTTTTTCTTATTCCCTCTTATAATCTTTGGAATATCTGTGTTGATTATTCAGAACAAAGAGAAGTTTTTGCATTTGCACTACAAACTTGTATTGGAATTTTACTGACTTCATCGATTCTCTTAGTTAAAGAGTTTCTTAAAATTACAGATAAGGCGAAAATTTACAAATTGATGTAAAAATCTAGTGCAACGCTTGTTTTTTAATGGTTCCATGACTAGAGAGATTTGCAATTTGCAGTTAGAGAAATGGCAAAATTAAGGGCTATGAGGTGTTTCTCATTCTCAAACACGGACAGAAAAGATGAGCCAAAGACTACTAAGTCTATTTCGGTTCGCTCCTCTACTTCAACATCAACTGATCCTGAGGTGAGGAGATCAGGTTCTGAATATAATTCTCTAAATGTCTCGGACATCAGCACAGGATCTTCTGTGGGTATGTCGCTTACAAGCGCGTCTCCAAGACCAAGCAACCTCAGGGTCTTTTCATTTACAGAGCTCAAGACAGCAACAAGGAATTTTAGCCGATCCCTAATGATTGGAGAAGGAGGTTTTGGTGGTGTGTACAGGGGTGTCATAAGGGATGTACAGGATTTGGACAAAAAACTTGATATTGCTGTGAAACAGCTCAGCAGAAGGGGATTGCAGGTGAAATCCTCCTCCCAGCATTTTAACTGATAGTGCTAGAATTTTGATCATTGTCCTAGCTTTGTGCGACGTGAAGTGTTAGTTCACAATGAAAAGAATGGAAGAATACCAAAAGCGCATATAGTATAGATTGCAAATGTGAAACTTGAAGTTCACCTTTTACCTCGAATTCCTTGAAGATAAAAACAATCATGAATCCTCAATCATGTACATTTGATGAGGATCGTAGATTGGGTATGTATATTGTTTAGTTGGTTATTGGTGGCCTAACTCAAATTTGTCATCTCATGTTATCCTTCCTAGCAAAATCAAGGTTTAGATCTCCCACTACATACTTGAGAACAATCACAAATATTTTTAATCCCTAGTAATTCATTCTGTTTCGTCAACATCTTACATTAGGTTTTCACAGCTCTCGAATTCACTTGGCTATAGTGTTACCCTAACCAGATTTCTTTTCTTAGGTATCGTTTGATGTTCTTTGTCATCGCTGCAAAATCTTAGCCATAAAATAACTATCTTGATCCCTTTTGGTGTATATAGGGACATAAGGAATGGGTGACAGAGGTTAACGTTCTTGGCATTGTTGAACATCCAAATCTTGTCAAACTGTATGGCTATTGTGCTGAGGATGATGAAAGAGGAATCCAACGCCTTTTGGTGTATGAATACTTGCCCAACAGAAGTGTGCAAGATCATTTATTCAGTCGATTTCAGACACCTCTGCCATGGGCCACCAGACTGAGGATCGCACAGGATGCTGCACGGGGATTAGCATACCTTCATGAAGGAATGGAATTTCAGGTGTGTGTTGTTCTCTACAGTTTCTAAATTTCAACATGATCTAATAATACTCTCCCAGATTCTAAAGCCTTCTACTTTCAAGTATAGAGTAGTTGAGTTCAGCTTGCTACAATCACCGACCGTTGTTATGGTTGTTTAGCAGTGACTTGAATTCGTTCTTTCTCCTGAAAAATGTGCAAGATCAAATATGTTCTGTAAACAACACAGCCATACAGCCTTTCTTCTCGTGTCCATCCAAGAATTTGACTCCAAGCCTTATTATCTTCTTCTGACAACTTGCAATTTAAAAGCCTAGAAACAAATAAGCCAGTTTTTAACTTGAATCAATGTTCAACTTCCGAAATACAAATAAACATGACCTTTCTAGTAACATCATTACTTTGTGTCCGGTATTAGACCAACATAGTAAGTTCCTTGTTAAAAGAGGTCAAAGAGGCATTTGTTGCATGTCCTTGGGCTGTTTACAAAGCTCAGGCCATATAATTTCCTTACTTGATGCGTAATTAAGCTGTGATCTACTCAACATGTCAAGGTTGCACCGGCAAGCTTGTTTGAGATGAAAGACCAACTAAAAGAAGTAGATTTTCTGTGCTTATTCTAGGAAAAATTTCAGTTGCGAATCATCTTATAGAGAGAGAGATTGACCTCTCTCTGATTGCACAGTTTTATCACTGTAATTGTCTGATGGAGTATATAATTTTGGTGGTGCAGATTATCTTCAGAGACTTCAAATCATCTAACATTCTCTTGGATGACCGATGGAATGCAAAGCTTTCAGATTTTGGATTAGCCAGGCTGGGACCTTCTGATGGTTTTAGCCATGTCTCCACTGCGGTATGTTGATAGTGCATCGCTAGTGTATGAATGTAACAAGAGCTGCACAAGCCACCCCAATTCCCTCCTCTGCCTGGTAGTCATATACTAATACTTAATTCCAGAATAAAACCCATAAAAAAGGGATCAATTGCTCTATCCATCTTCTGACTCTTTTAAGTACAAGTTCTTGAATATGAGCTCAAGTATTTCGCATTTTATCCCATGCATTGTGATGTTTACTTGTTTTGGAAACCACAGGTAGTGGGTACCGTTGGATATGCTGCTCCGGAGTATATTCAAACGGGGCGTCTTACATCCAAGAGTGATGTGTGGGCTTATGGAGTCTTTCTCTACGAACTTATCACTGGCAGACGTCCTTTGGACAGAAACCGACCCAAAAATGAGCAGAAACTGCTGGAATGGGTCAGGCCACATCTCGCAGACATTAAAAAGTTTGAGCAGATTTTGGATCCTCGGCTAGATGGGAAATATTCTTTGAAGTCTGCGCAAAAGCTAGCCGCTACAGCCAACAAATGTTTAGTAAGGCATCCCAAACATCGTCCGAGAATGAGTGAAGTTCTGGAAATCGTAAACAAGATCGTGGAAGAAAGTAGTGTGATTGGAAGTCCTCAAGGTCCCATTAGTTCAAGTGTGAAACATTTTGAAGAAAAATCCAAGGTACAAGGACCAAAGAGAAGATTTGTGGACAATGTAACTGGAGAAAATAAATGGTTGCTTTGGAGAACATGGAAACCTAAGCTTGTGAAGGCTACTTGAAGGTAAAAAAAAAAAAGAAAAACTAGAGCAGATTTTCTCTTCAATTAGATGAAGCTCATCAAGTCAGCAGCTTCTTTTCTAAGTGCAATTTAGCTTCATCTATTAAAAGCTCCACTTGCGCCCTCATCTTTTAACTGTTAATATGTCTCCCTTTTATCCGAGTAAAAGAACAAAAATCAGAAATAAAACTCTCTGATACCCTCAGCAAATCCTTACTGGGATCTTTCTCATCCAATCCAGAGCACAGAGGTAAAACCTGAAAATCCAGACAATCAACACGTCTATCAAAATTCAAAAGTACATGCTTGAGCTATTAAGGGGGCAATCAAGATACATTAGGAATCACAAGATTCAATATCTTCATCCTGTGCATCCCCCCTATACCAGTGTTCCACCCACCCTCCTCCCAAGCGAGGAGGAGGAGAAAAGAACGACAGTAAAGAGAAAAAATGAGATGAATCCCCAAAATAAATCCATGTTAAAGTAATTGTGTTCGTTCGAAACATGTTTCCATTTTCCTTCTGAAGGCCATTTCAACTGGGCAGAACCTTCAGATGTCAATACAGATGTAGCTACCAAAAATACATCGCCAAAAGCTGTTTATTTTATGTCACTGAATTGCTGTTCTGTAGCTCCATAAAGTTTCCAAGAATTCTCTAAGCATCCAGAGGCCCCAGTGCCCAAGGAAAGAAGTCCTACAAATGTCCTCCTCCAAAAAATCAGCATCTAAGCTGACATCTTAGACATCAGCTATTTGATAAGAAGTTGAAATGCAAATCCTTTCCCTCACCTCTTCAGGTAACATTCTATGAGAAAATTATACGTGAAAGCTGTCACTCCACAGAGATGCCATCTAGCAGCTTCCTACCTTGCTCACTTAATTCCACATTCTCCATCTTGATCCGCCGGCGCATGATAGGACTAGTTCTTCCAGCAGCTGCATATGTCCTAAGCAATGATTCGAACACATCAACACCCAATTCATCCACAGCCTTCTTCAAAATCTCCACAAAACCTTCCGCACCTTCAACATCCTTCTTTTTCTCAAAATGTTCCATAAGTTCTCTTACAACTGTGGAGGATGGGATCCACTTAGAACCATCTCCTCTACCAGTTATAATTGCATTCTCGACACACTCTACGGCTGGTTTGATCTCCCCATTTCTGAGATAGTAATCAAGGAAAATCTCCCAAGTTTTAGCATTAGCCTTGGCCCCACTCCTCCTGGCTCGTTCCTTTAGCTCTTCAGCCTTCTTCAATGAACCTTGTTTAGCATAAGCTCCTATAAGGACGTTTGCAATACGAATATCATAAGCTGGGTGGCCAGATTCCCACTCCCTGAAACATTTTTCAGCACCTGGTAAATCATTGAGGTTAACCAACACTTGAATCATATTCAGATAGCTTATATTTGCTGTCTTAGGAAAAGCCAGCCTTAAAGACCGCCACACACGATAAACTTCGAGCAGATTTCCAGTGCGGCCGTATAATGTGATCAAGAACTGGTATGCAGAAAGATCTCGGCGAGCATTTTTCTTCTCCAATTCTTTGAGTGCCTTCTCTGCTTTATCAAACAAGCCTGCATCAGCGTAAATTGATGCCAGGTTGCTATATGTTGTCCAATCTCCAGAGACTCGACCATCCCTCTTCATCTCGTCAATGACCCTCTCCACCCCAGTAATATCATTTTCAGCAGCAAGAGCCCTCATCCAGACATTATAGGTATAAGAATCAGGCAAAATGTCACTAGCTTTCATCTCTTGGATTATGGATGGGATTTTCTCAGGCTGCCCAATTTTTGTGTACAGGGTCATCAAGCTGTTATAGGGCATTGAGGTTAATGATAAATTAAGTTCCTTCATCTTATCCATTAGAGCCTCTGCTTTGTCAATCATCAAGGCTTTACAGTAACAGTTCAAAAGAGCACCATAAGTTAAATGATTCTTTGATGCTTCAGGCAAATTGATGAAGTATGTTTCTGCTGATGCAATCCCTCTAACTTTTGCAATAAGATCGATATGTATAGCTTGATCACTAACCGTCTTGTTCATTCCCCTCTTTGTCATACTTTCTGACAGCTGTATATCAGAAAGCATTGAGGAAAAATTTTCAGTACATAAAACATGGACAATCACTAAGTTCAAGAGAACAGGGAAGATTACTTCAGCAGTAATCAACCAAGTTAAACAGCAAGTACTATGGTATTAAAGATGAAGACTTATGCTTGATCGTGCCCATGACCAATTGCACACTACATCTTAATACAAATGAATTGTCCTTGACAAACCTTGGGACACAGGCTTGCAGGAACACTAATTCGTTTTCTTTTCCATTGGCTGCACTTCCTAGTACAAGAAGCAACATTGTTAAACGCAACTCCCAAGAAAACGGGCTATTGATACCATGAAATATATGATAGTCGGGCCTAGCTGATAACCACACTGGAAGTCTGAGCCTGAAAGATTGTTTACCCCCTTTTGCATGAAGGTTAAAAGCTGAGACCAGCTTTTTATGTTTCCATGGCAACAATTGGAGGAAGATGTAGCAGAGTAGGCGCTGCAACAAGACGGGAAATTTGATGTGTAGCTAATTCAGAACCTATAACCAGACTATCCGAGCACCAGCCTTACATTTCCTAATGAGTAATTCCACAGTTGTGTTTGAAAACCTATCAACCAAAAAATGCCAAAACAATTTCCCCCTCTCTCTTTTACCAATTAAAAATTTGTTCTTCAATATAAAACCTACAAAGCAATGCCCAACAAAAATGATAACTTTTTCTCAACCAACATATCTAGCATTTATTCAACGGCATATACTCCAAGGAAAAGTAAAATAACTGCCTTCTTACTACACCTAATCCCAACTGTCATAATCACCATCACCAATTGATCCTAAAGTTCCCTACTTTTACTGACCCAAATGAGAATTAAACCGACACTGAGAGAACCCACATACAAGAAATGCAATGCAACTCACAAAAAAAAAAAAATTTCCTGCAACCATTTCTTATATCCTCCAAATCAAGGATGCATAGAAGAATCATTTTACAGAAGCGGAGTTACAGGGTATAGGGCTTAAGGAAACGAAGGAAGAGACCTTGAGGGCAGGGCCATAGAGCTTGCGTTGTCGGAGGAGCTTGAGGGAATGATCCGCCTCCCATTTATATGCGGACTTATGGGATTTCAAGAACTCGTTCAGCTGTTGCCTCACGCTTTCTTCTTCGCTCCCGCCTTTCAGGAGCTTTCTGTAAAGCGCTTCCTCTAAGTACTTCTTTGTCGATCGCTTAGCTACGGTTTTCGACTTCCTCGTAAATTGTTGCATAAATGTTGAGGCCATTTTTGTTGCTGCTATTTCCTTTCTTGAGTTTGTAAGCCCTAGTGAAGATGAAGAAGAGGAAGAAGATGGAGAAGTGACTGCAAGTTTTGCAGGTGGAGTAACGGGCTTTTTGGGAAAAGTATTTTATTTTGGGCTGTACTAATGGGACAATATATTTTTATCGTTGTTTAAAGCCCCAATAAAAGGTCAGCTCGTAGAGCCCAAAAATTAATCCTCTTTCCCTGTTTGAGCCCAAATATCCTCCATCCTCTTCGGCATCTTCGGGTTATCTTTTTTTAAAAAAAAAAAAAAAAAAATTTTTGTTAGAGACGTGTTGTGCTATGAGAATGATTCTTCTGCCAGAAGAAAATGGCAAGAATTCCCATATGAGCTTCGTCCACTTAATAGATCATAAAATCGAGGAGTCCCACTTCTATTATTTGATTTGGCAGACACCAATTGAGAAGCCAAAATTAGGAATACATTTTAAGCCACTTTAGGTGGGTACTTTAGTAACGCAAAGTTTTGATTTTGAAAAAAGGATAGCAAACGCGCTTATGATTAAGTCATGTTTAGGGTACAAATGATTTTAATCAAATCAAACGTTTTACTAAAACTGCTTAAATCTGTTTAATTATTTTAACAAGTTTAAAATTTTATTTATTTATTTGTCATATCGAATTTAAACAAATTTTTTGTCAAACTTAAAAGTTATTTAACATAAAACGCTGTTCCAATTTAACTATGAAATTCAAATGAATTCTTATTAAGTCAAATTTGATTTAAGTATCAAATATCTCAATTCATCTTTCAACTCTATCCATATGTAGCTAAATATCCATACATAACAAAATGGACAAAAAACCTTAGTGGTCACTAAACTATTGGTCAGATCATATTTTGACCATCAAACTATTTTTCGTCAGTAATTAGCCACTAAACAACTTAATCAGTAAATCCGTTACCATTTAGTCGATAATTGCTCTTAATCTATGAAATTAGCTGTACACGTGGCAAAGTGCCAGGTAATTTTGTCCAACAATTACGCGACCCTATTTCACAGATTAATTGCTAATTTTACAGATTAAAAGCAATTATCGACTAAATGGTCACGAGTTTACTGATTAAGTTGTTTAGTGGTCAATTACTGACGAAAAATAGTTTGATGGTCAAAACATGATCTGACCAATAGTTTAGTGGCCGTTGAGATTTTTTACTCTAACAAAATTAGATAAAATTTGGCTTTGGCATACGATTATTCCAAAACATAAATATGGGCCCCGTTTGGAACCTGAGTTTTTTGGAAATTTGTTTAAAATTTTACTGTAGCGTACTGTAGAAGTTTTTTGAAAAAAATTTTTGAGATGAAAAACTTTTTTTTCCTTTTCTTTTTTTCTTTCTTTCTTTTTTTCCTTTCTTCTTCTTTTTCTTCCTTCCCCCTCCCCCGTCACCTCTGCCGCCAGCTTTGAAGAACCAGCAGATGGTCCAATTTTTTTTTCTTTTCTTTCCTCTCTTCTTCTTCTTCTTCTTCCTTCCCCCTCCCCTTCCCTCCCTCGCCACCTCTCCCTCCAGCTTTGAAGACTCAGTAGCCATGGTTAAGCTAATTTTTTTTCCTTTTCTCTTCCCCTCTTCTCCCTCTCCCTCTCTGCTCTCCTCTCCCCCTCTACTCCTCTCCCGAAGCCAGAGAACTAGTAGCCATGGTTTTTTTTTTTTTTTTTTGCTTTTTCTGTCCCCCCTTGTCCCCTTTCCTACTCTCCTCCCCTTCCCCCTTCTCCTTTGCCTAATGTGGTCGTGTTGCGATCTGGTACCGCGACTGGGGGAAGGGAGAGGGTGGCTGGGGAGGAGAGGGGGAGAGGGGAGGGAAGTAGAGGGGGAGAGAGAGAGAAAAAGAAAAGAAAAGAGAGGCATTGCTGGAGGAGCTTGGGCTGGGGCTGTGAGATGAAGAGGGGCAAAAATTTTGGTGTCTTGATGTCCTTGATCCCGGGACATTTGAATAAGCACTATTTTTCTGGCATAGATATGTCACTGAAGAAAGTGATTCCGTTTTGTCTATGTTTTCTTTTTGGATTTTGAATGCGTCTACCTCGACTTTGAATACGCAGTTTAGATCGGTCAAAGGCGGAGGGGGAGAGGGAAAGGGAGAAAGGAAAAAAAAAGAAGAAGGAATGCCGGCGTCGGAAGCAGCGGCGGAGGTGGTGGCCGGCGATAAAGGTGCGGTGGATCGGGGTGGGGAAGAAAAAAGAAGAAAAGAGAAAGTTTTTTATGTATTAGATATTTTGAAGTGTGTAGGTTAAAAAATTTGATAAGTTTTTTTTGGATTCCTGTAACTAAAGTTATTAAAAAATTAATAGCTAAAAAACTTGGTTTCAAACATGTCCATGATTCTTAAATCACAAGAATATTACAAAATACTCATATTTGCTTTGTGGTGAATAGAAAGATTCTAAACTTGTCATAAGAGTTTACTTGACACTCATCTTAGGAGCATTGATGGGGTCCTTGAATTTTAAAATGTCCACCCCTTTCTTTTTTCTATTCTATTTTCCCTTCCCATAAATATAAAAAAGAAGAAAGCAAAAAAGGTTACATAACAAAGGCGGCCGACCAAACCCCAGCATACACGTGACACCAACTGCCCCAAAAGAAGCTTTTGATACCGACACGTGTCCGACTCGCGAAAAACAATAAAGTAGGTCGAAAAAACAAAAGCCTCCTACCGGAAACAGGTATAAGTGGACCCCACAATAACTGATTTTTCCGGACTCATCAGTGCCTAGACAGACGGCGAAAGTCTAATCCCTGGCCGCCTTTCCGCCTAAATCAGTCCCATTCGTAGACCATTTTTCAATTCGTGGCTACTGCTGCTCTTTTTATGAAAGCGGCGGCGTCTGCTCCTTTTTTTCGAATCCCATTCAATGCCAAATCAAATCCTATCTGCGTATTAAAGTAGTCAAACTCAAATATTGAATATTCACAAATTTCGCTCCGGCAAAGATAAGTCAATCATATAAGGAGGATTTTGAGGTCTGAACGGGCCAATCGATTTTTCTAACTTTTTGAGGTTTGCATCTTGATCTTTTTTTTTTAGGTGATAATGAATTTTTTTTATATTTAATATGTTATTGGATGTAATGATTTTGAATTTGGGAAGGTTTTTCTGTTCTAGGTTTCTGGGTGTCTAAGTTTGCTAGAGATGCTTGTACTAGTAAAATTCCTTAAGCTTCTTGTGGTCTAGATTAACTGTCGAATATGAATATCCTGAAGATTTGATTGTTGCCATGGTTGGATTTGCTACTTTTTTTTTGAGTAATTTTATTTAATGGTTTGTGATGATAAACCAGCTTTTCTTTCTTTCTTTCTTTTTTTTTTTTTAAATTAATCGGGAAGCTTAATTGGATGCAACTGATATGCTTTTGTGGAATTGTAATTTGTAGAGGAAAGGAAAATAATGAAATTTAGGTTAAGGAAAGAAGATTAGCAGGGATTTCTAAAGCTAAAAAGAAGATCTTGCTAAGGTTTTTTTTTTTCTTTTGCCCTCCCAAGGCTTTTTGCATTTTGTGCGTGTGCTGGGATTTCAATAAGCTGAAAAAGGGATCTTGGATTGTAAGAGTAGGGAAGTTTTCCAGGTTTTTGGATTTTTATCATGTTCTAGTTTGAATTGTCAAGATGAGGGCAAGCGTCGACCCAAGTGGTGCCAGGATTGGATTATAATCATAGCTTCTGCAGCCCCCATGCCCCTAGATTGTTAAATTCTATAGTTGCAGACAACGTCAGAGTTGGATTTTGTTTTATTTGTTTTCATATTGGTTTTTGGGGATGTAGCGCTCAATGCGATACAACTATCTTGAGAATACATTATTATCTATATGTTCTTTTGCAAAATGTTGTAGGATTGGATTTTGCTACGTGGTCAATTGGACATTTCTATACTCATTTACTGGATATTTGAGTATAGGCAACTCATAAGTTTGAAGATTAATGAAAACAGGGAATCTTGCCTCCGGCTATAAGAATTGTGATTCAGCTTAGGCACTATTTATAAGGTGCTTGTCAAAGAATTTGAAGTTCTTCGTTGGACATTAAAACTAGTTTAAATTATTTTATGGACTCTAGATAGAAGTTTGCTTTTCTGGTTTTGGTGTCTATAAGTTTTGTCCGGTTTATGTTGTTCAGCTCATAAGGAATAAAACATTGACAGATTCGTACTGTTGTAATGCTATCTGAAATAAGCCAATGACTTTTCCCCCCATTTTTCTCAGTGTATTGCTTGGTATCCTAATAATTTACTTCATATGCTTGCTATATTTAGCTTTGTGATTAATTCGCTTCATGCATGGTTGGAACTATTACACATTTAAGTATACATAATTTAGGCCACTATATCATGTTTTTGGGGAGCTGATCAAAATTAACTAAGCTGAAGCCTATGAAGAAAAACTTTTTTCCATGATCTATATTGCAAATTAGTGGTTTTTCTATGGTCTGGTTGAGAGAAATTATTATGTTTGAAATAGCCTAGAAGTTAATGCTAGAAGAATCACTTGTATCATGGAATGCTTGCCAATTAATGTGATGAACACGACATTCTCACATGGGACTAATTAATGGAATAAATGTTTGTTGTTTGGAACAGGGATCTGTGGCATACGGACAGTAAGATGGCAATCTATGAGTATGACCCTGATGTCATTCGGTGGGGTCTACATCATCTAGATGTCTGTATACCGAATGATAGTGGCTGTCCCAATACTGTTACTGAATACGATAAGGACTTGTCTGAAGTTGCATATGTAGATGAAGGATACTGTGAGCCCATGCAAGCAAATGTGTACAATGACGAGATAATTGCTCATGCTTATCAAGAAGAACTATCACGACTTGCAGCAGCTGAAACATCAGGATCTTCACATGCTGAGGAAGAGCATCAGCAAATCTCAGTTCTTTCACAGGATTGGTTTGGTTCTTCAAGAAGACACTGCAATTCTGGTATGGGAAGAGCAGAAATTCTGTTAATTGGTCAATCTACTCTGTTGAATTACTTTGATGAAACAAGTATATGAATTGTAGAATGTCAAAGCAATCAGGACGATCCTGATGAAGCAGGAATGTTTAAATTATGCCCCAGCCCAGGACGAGCTGTTGTTAATGCAGAGGACCAACCAGGTTCCCCAGAGATAGAAGATGAATCTGCTCTTGATGGAGAAGTTGGCAGGAGGTTGAATCAGATGTTCTCCGTCCCTGTATGTACTCCTCTTTTTGTACATTACACTACAGAGATGTCCCATTTTATGGATTATGAATGATGTGGTGGTTATTGTAAACAAATGGAAAACAGAATATCATTGTGCCAGGGGACATAAAAATGACAGAGTTTGTTTTTGGATTGTAACTGATGTTCTTTTGTCATCACTGCTTGCAGCATGTGCCTAGAATTAATGGAGAAATACCTTCAGTTGATGAAGCTACCTCTGATCATCAAAGATTGCTAGACAGGTTTTTTTACAGCACTTGTTTAGTTCACTAGCCTCTTGTTTTTTGTAGCTCTGGTTGCTCTGAAGTTTTGTGGACTGTTTTCACAAATCTTTTTTCTAAAAATGTCTTTCTTCAAACACAAGATACCATGATTCTAGGATGTAACCTATAGCTGTTTATAGGGATTTTGTCCGCATGATTTTTATTGCCTACGTTTGTCCTGAAAAGTTTGCTATAGTGTTAGCATGGGACATGTCCACCTACGTGTCCACCTATATTTTCTGTGATTATCTGTTTGTATGCTGTGTAGGGCTAAGGCTGCTGCTCCATCTTGCTTATGATTCTCATTATTTCTTCTTCTTAGGTGGAAGTGAAATTTCCATGCCCAGATAAAAATTAAAATATCATCTGGGCAAGTTTAGGAGTGCCTTTCCTTTCCTCTTCTTCTATAGATTTGTTGGCCATTGTGTTATCTTGGCTGTAAAACCAGTAATTGCTTAGTATAATCAGGGCAAGCATAGTTTATTGTCTTTCAGGAATCAATGTAATTAATTTGTTGTGAGCCAGATCTATTTTTACTTTATCTTAAAATAAATATATTACAATCTGCATGCATTTCTGAACGGATTTAATGGGAAAAAAGCTCTCTCTGACATTTGCTCAATATTAACCTAAGCCTTTTGACTTTAAATAATCTGCTCTCACTCTTGCCATGCTTATTTGCTGGAATTTTTTTTAATGGTTTTCAGATTGCAGTTGTATGACTTGGTCGAGCTAAAAGTATCAGGAGATGGCAATTGCCAGGTTGGTTTTTTGACATTCCCATGCAATAGTATTACCTATGTGTTATAAGGGCTGAGTTTTATTGTCAAATTATATAACTTCAACTTCACTTCAATGATATCTTTGACAGAAGTGTCATAGTTTCTTGATTATGCTTTATGCATCTAGTGGGCACATATCCTGATAATTGCATAATTGTTTGTTTGGATTACATTGATGGCATCTCTCTGAGGGTTGAACAATCACTTTTCTATATTGAAGTAATTATATTGCCTTCCTAGGAATATGTTAATTACTTTTGGTAATTTATAGGTCTTTAAGATTTTTGAGACTCAAATAATTTGAGAAAGGATGTATTTTGGTCTTACCAACTAAAATAAGTATTTTATGAGTCCCTTCTTTGTTATCATTCTGGATTTCACCTCTCAAGTTGCATGCAACAAAGGTTCAGAAAAGAAAAACTCCAGTGCTGATGTCATTTCCCTACCTACTTGGGAGTGTATGCTAAAGCAACTGTCTACTGTGGTCTGATAAGGTATTTAAGGTGCTATTTACATGGTTTCTTTGTGGTTTTATGGTAAATGTCTCTGTAGTGTAAAATTGCAACTTGTGTCCTACCCCTTCCCCCAAATCCCGCACTTTGTGGAACATAGGTTCTTGCTTAAAAGCTTAGCTATCACACTACGTCAAGTCTGTGCTGTTTTTCACTAGATCAAGTTTTCCCTTTTAGTAAGAATGTCTTATTGCGTCTCTGAGTTCATATGGCTTTGGCTCGTGGATAGATGAGTTGTTTTATTTGATGTTGTGTGTTCTCTCTCTTCTTTTTGGGTGTTAGTATACTTTATCGAAGTGAGTCTTATATCTTGATTCAGATTTTTGTTTTAGTGTCGTCGTGTTATGATCAATGACTTTCACATCTATTGGTTTCCCTGTAGTTCCGCTCCTTGTCGGATCAAATATATCGTACTCCTGAGCATCACAAGTTTGTTAGACAGCAAATTGTCACCCAGGTTGTATACTGTTAAATTTTTAGAATGACTTATTATCCTTATAGGAAATCAGCATGTTTAATTCTAGTCATAGATTTGTGTTCTATTGGATGCTAATAATTCCTTTTTGTCAATTTGATCAGCTTCAATCTCATCCAGAGTTGTATGAAGGTTATGTTCCCATGGCCTATGATGACTACTTGAAAAGAATAACCAAGTATTCATCTCGCTTCTGTTGTCTTCTCTTCCATGGTGTGTTTTAGACTATTTCCCTGTTATGTGTTTATTTCCTATTGATAACTAGTTTAACCTTACAGGACTGGCGAATGGGGTGATCATGTCACACTGCAGGCAGCAGCAGATTCGGTAAAGGGCCTCACTTTTCCTCTGTCTGAGCTTGTTTTGGTTTAGTCTTCTTTCATTTTTCTGCAAAATGGAGTAGAAGATGGTTTCTATATCCACAAAAAGGGTAGCATATCTATAAGCAGGTCTTTTCAGTCAGATTTCTATAATAAATTTTCCTTGAATTGCTGAACCTGCATTTGGCACACATTAATTAGCTGCAAGTTAGGGGCTTAAAATTTGCATAGATAAATTCTCACCAATATTCCTTGCCTTTTTTAGGATGTGTCGTCATTCTTTGAATGTGACTTTGCATTCATCGTGACTAATGCTTGTCATCTTATACAGTATGGTGTGAGGATTTTTGTGATAACGTCCTTCAAGGACACATGCTATATTGAGATTCTTCCTCAAATACAGAAGTCAGACAGAAGTAAGTATTTTCTATCATTTGATGTACAAGTTTATTTTTCCGGATCATGAAACTTAAGAGCAGGTACAATTTTCTAAAACAAGTAACTAAGATTTGTCAGATGACCTGACCTAGCTTCAGCAGTACCTTAATTTGAGATTGCCTTTCTATGTAAAGCAAGGAGAGTTCAGAACAAAGCTAATCCAACAGAAACTCTTATTAACCCACATACTTTTTGAATTTTATGATCTTAAAATGGCTACTGAATTGAATCCCGTTGTTAATAATTTTAAATTGCAAGGATGAATTGTAACCAAGAAACTTGTGAAACATGACATTAGGAGAGTATGCACTACATTATTTTTGTAACTCAAGGTTGCACTGGAGTAAATTATTTAGTGTTGCAAAAAATAGATGCAATAAAAGCTAGAAGCTGAAAACCTGAATTTCGCAATAGGACTCGCTCTTGTGATGGGAAACATATTTAGTCAAGAAGGTCTCATGGCTTTTAGTAATTGGTGCTGCTTTTGAGCAGAGTAGTGCAGAATGATGAAATTGTTGTTTTTTTCCCTTTGGGTCAATTGGCAACAGCTACACACTATTCCTACTCTAACCTATACTAGGGGAGGGCCCAATTGGGCCATGGGGGGCTAGAGGGAGAGAAACCCACCTCTAGACCAAAGGGGTGCACTGCTGCACACCCTTTGGATTTAACTGTGGATGCAAGGGTTTGAACCTGCAACCTGTATCCAGACTGCAAATCTATACTTTGCCTGGTGGCCAACTCGCCTAAGGAGAGTTGGTTTACCTGATTCTCATGCGATTCCCCATTTTAGAAGTGTTGAATCCCCGAGAAATTGTTCTTCAATGTATTGGTGAAGAATGGAATGTATAATGTAAGTCCGCTATGTGTCGAATATATTCTTGGTTTTGAATTTTAATTGGAGTTTCCTGGATCACTTAGCCATCCGTTTGGCTGGATAAAGCTTTCTCTGGTTCTCACTTTCAGCTTTCTTATTGTCTTAAATGACATCTGTTGTCCTTTGACGTGTTTGTTTTACATGCTTTGGAAATGTCAATCTGGAATTTCCTCCTCTGCAAGGACCCTTTTTATCTTTTATATGTTACATCTGTGTGCTAAAAGTGAGAGATTGATAATCAGTTGAAGAGTACCGAGTTTAAGATAACTTCTGTTGATCCTTATTGTTATAATGTTTCCTGCAGTAATAACTTTGAGCTTCTGGGCAGAAGTGCACTATAACTCCATATATCCTCATGGAGGTAAGAACGTTAATCCGCTTCTCTTTCTTTTTGTCTTTTATATTTTTTCTTCCAATTCAACACAATACTCTGTATACTCTGGCTCATCAAGGTCCTTTATTGCTGAATTTAGGAACCCTTGCATCTCCCATTAGCAGTGAGTTTATCCATTTAATTTGTATACAGTATCTTTGCTTTTCCTTTCTAATTGTTGCATGTTTTAACATACGTGAGTGCATGAAGACAAGAAAATTTCTTTGGATTTAGCTCAACACTCTTTACCCAGGTCAATTAGAATGGTTAATCCAACTGTTTGTTAAGATTTTAGCAAAGATCAAGTCTTGATGCTTTTGGGAGATTAAAAAAACGATAATAGGCTAGTGATGGAGGGATAGGTAGTTTGGAAGATGGCTGTTGATGGGATGATTGCTTTAATTGGGCGTTTTTGATAGACGATATAATCAAGCAATTGTTGTTTTCAAGCATTTCTTACCGTCTTGAAGTTGAACTTATATATGCTTACTCTTTTCCATCAGACGCCTAAATGTTCACATTTTAACCTAGAAGGTAACAGTTTGTCTATATTAATTGGAAAAGATATTTGGTTTAAGTTTCAGACTGAAATGCTGTGCCTACTAATGTCTGTGATTTGCAGAATTTCCTGAACTAGAAAACAAGAAAAAGAAGAGATGGTGGTGGCCTGGCGGTTAAAAGTTGTTCAATGTAGAACACTGGTTGTTTAGCGTTGCTAGGAGGTTGATGTCCGGGATAATTTCCATGCAAGACGCAGTTGATCTGATGAGCGTTGTTCACTTCACATTCTTTTGTACATAGGTTTCTACTGTATATATATGTAGTAGGAATTTAAACCCCTTCTTTTTCTGAGGCTCTATTCTTTTGTACATAGTTTAAAGATTTATGAGGAGAATTTTAACTTTTTGTGCGAGCACAGCACGAATGCTATTTGGCAATTATATCCATGCATAATTACTGTATCAGGGCTTAGAATTTGCCACCGCTTTGCTAGATTTTAAAAAAAAAAAAGCTAGAATTGGGATACTTTGGCAAATTATGTATTGTCTCTTTGTTGTACTTGGTTTCACTCATTTTCTGAATCGGAGGCACGATATGCAAGAATGCCTGCCAAGTATTTCTGCAGGGCAGCATATTAAACCATGGATACCACCCCAAAATAAGGGGGAAAAGTGGAGAATCTGATGTTATTTAACTTAGGTACTGTTGAGCGGACGGATGAGTTGAGTAGTTCGGAAGGTGTGAGCATAAGTGAGAGATTATGGTTCGAATCTTACTTACAAAAAAATAAAAACAAAAATGTTGGATCAAAGTGCATAAGGAGTTCCCAACGGTCATGATGCATAATAAGCATAAGGAGTTCCAATGCATCAAAGTGCATGATAGCCATTTTTACCAAGCTTTTTCCATCATTGAAAAGCGATCATGTACAGTCAATCTCTCTACAAATAATTGCCCAGTTACTTACATATGCTCGTTGAGGAAAAGAGTCGATACAAATTCTTCCTCTCACTACACCTTCTTGACTTTCTAAAAACTATGCATAAACTTTATAAGAGGGCTACATACAGATGGAAAAGACAAAATGAAAGTCTTATTCCAACGGAAGCAAAAAAGAAGTGTGTAGTCTATCTACAACTACAAGTAGCAGAGGTTCCAATCAACTAAAAGGCGCTGCGGCTGAGCCACCATCCCATCTTGTTATATGGGGTTCTCTGTCATTCAATTCAAGAAGAGGATACTGCCATATGCTTCTCTGTATTCAAGTTGAATGTCATGGGGTGAATTCTTTTACCAAAAACAGCAATATGTTAAAAGAAGTGCTAATAAACCAAAAAGTCTGAAGACGCGGCGGGGTATTCACTCACCTCCAGTTGCTATGAGCTTCTCAACACGAGAAACAATATGCTTCCCGTAAGTGTATTTCTTTAACGCATTCAAGTGCACCTTAATACGAGAGACAATTAGCCCGCGGCTTTGATCATCACAAGTCTCGAGCACCTTCTGGACAACATAGTTTCCAAAGGGATCTTTCATCATAGCCTGCAAGGACATCATTAGCCGATTGAAAGTGTTTTTAGCAACGAATGACCTGAAAAAATGGCATCATTTTCTCCTCCTCCTCTCTCAAGCCTTGAGAGAAGAAGAACTAAAAATCAAAATAGAAGCACAGAAGGACCAAGAAATATGTCAGTAAAACAAAAGGTGGCCTGCCAAATCATCAAATCAAATGCTCAGTAACCAAAGGATAAAAGCTGAATCTTAGCATGCGGGACTAAGATTTAAAAATCAACCTGCAGCGGTTCATTTTCATCGGTGGAACCAAGCATCTCATCTATCAGAACTTTACGCTCTTGTGGACCACCAAAAGCTAAGCACTTCTCAATGACATTGGAAGCAAATTTCTGCTGACTCATCTTCACAATTTGTCCAGCGAGCTTGCTAATGACTTCAGACCGTTCGCGGGGATTCCCATGTTGCAAGACGTGCTAAGCAAGGCGAAAGAACAGAAGAGTTTACATCATTGAGCATAAGAGAAAAGCAAATGCACCACATTACTTCAATACAAAAAAAAAAAAAAAAAAAAAAGATTTCTACTAATAGCAAAACGAAAAACCATCATTCATGCAAAATGTTTGAGGAACAGACAGAAAAGCTATATAAAGCAAT
This sequence comes from Coffea arabica, assembly GCF_036785885.1. Classification (NCBI taxonomy): domain Eukaryota; kingdom Viridiplantae; phylum Streptophyta; class Magnoliopsida; order Gentianales; family Rubiaceae; genus Coffea; species Coffea arabica. The sequence continues at coordinate 9,414,259 of NC_092313.1, read as the reverse complement.
TAAACAAATTGCTATCCTGCTTTCCACCAAGTACAGCATTGACATTTAATACGGTATCAGATCCTTCTAAGAAGCCTTGCTTGAAACATATGACATTTTGCACTGAAGCATAAGTTTCACTCAGCAACTATTCTAATAAAAAAGTGTATTGCAATTTAGGTAACAATGTGCCAATTGGCTTCAACACCCAAGAAGTTCAATAACTAATTCAACTTTTAACATTTCCAGTGTCCTAAATTTAATGTTGTAGTTCGGCTGTGTCCTAGTACTAAGATGTGTTGAAAAGTATATGCTACTGCCTTAGAGAGGGCTTGCCAAACATGTGACAGAGTCTGCCATATGATTCAATGGGACTTTAAGGGCAAAGTGAGAAACATGTGGAGCCACTACCTTATTAGGAGTTTCTTCAGAGCATTTATGAGTTGTTCAAACATAATGCAAGTAGTCATTAATATCTGAATGGACTAAAGAAGAAACTAAGTCATTCAGTTGGAAAAGGAATAGAACGAAAGGGAAGTATAAGATAGAGTGTCAGCTAAATTCCACAAGCTCTCAATATTTGTATGAAACCATTTCACAAGTAGGCCATAGTTTTTGTCGGTTACAAAAGAAACACCAAAATGTGTTTCTCTCTTACTGAGCTTTAAATACAAATGGCCTCCAGGTGTTTAAGTATTTGGCAATTGGTAGGGGATGGAGCCCTTCCCTTGTAATCAAGAAGCCTATTTCCAACACAGAACAACCTATGCCTTCTAGACCATGATTAAGTAACCTAATTTCAGCCCCGTAAACTTTCTCCCTGATTTTGTAAGCAAAAAGATTCAGACAGTGCCACTGTGGTCTGTGACCAAAACCAGTAGCTAGAATTTACGATTGACAACCAAAAGTATCTGTGAAGGGGAAAGAAAGTAGAAAAGAAAACAGACAACCAGATTTCAAAACAATACAGTTCAGGTTAGTACTTTGAAGAAAAAACCCCAATTATTATATGATGACAAGGAACTAAAATCTGATATATGGAAAAAATTTAAGACCAAACAGCCACATGCGTGATAGAGAATAAAATATTGGTAAACTGGAATGATGTGACAAGACAGACAAATAGATCTAAAGAGGTAATAGAGTACCTGGATGACATAATTTCCATATTGGTCTTGCGCTAACGTACATATAGAATTCATTATTTCATCAATGATGAAATGTTGAGTATTTGGATCATTGCAGTGTTCCAGGACCCTCTGAATAAAAACCAGGACATCAGACATGATTGGCATGCAGGAACAAGAAAGATCATGACAGAAAGATGAACAGCTAAAACCAAACCTGAATGACACGGCAACCATAAGGATGGGTAGACAAGGCAACAACTTGTCCAAAAAAGGATGAGATAATAAATTGGATCCGATCTTGTGGGACACACTCAATACATTTCTGGATTACATGATTACCATTCTGGTCACGGACACATTTCATAACAGAACCATTAAGCTCTGTCACCATTCGTGTCTGCTGCTCCACATCAACCACTTCCAAGGCCTGAATCAGTAAGTACCAAGTTTCGTAAATTATTTCCAGTCGGGAGAATAGACCAATTACAGAAAGTGGAAATTTAAACCTTTAGTAAATGGTCATGTGGTGCTATGTCATTGTAAAATTTCTTTTGTAAGTCAATCTATGGTCGACATCCAGGACAGAAACAAGAATGGTAGAGGAGTATATAGTTCTCTCTTCCTCTCATAAGATACTCACTCTCCACTCTCACCATCCACATTTTTCTACCATTGATGATAAATATTGTAAGATAAGTACTGAGGAGGTGTAATGCAAGAACAAGCATACAACAATACAGTGTAAACGCACAGTATGATATGAACCCACTTAATCCTAATAAGAAGTAGCATAAGCATCAGACCTCCAGATAGCATCCTCACTTTGTCCTCATCAATTAATTGTAGCTGCATGTGTTCTAGGCATCCTGACTGAAAACCCCTTTCAAAAGCAATGAAGTAAACATCAAATTTATACCTGTGTTCACATTTTTCTCTGTTCCTTCTCAAACCTTTGTTGCTTGACTTATTTATTTTTATTTTTACTTTTTTACAGTTAAAGCTTAACTTTGGAAACAATTTCTGTGCTTGTTCAATCAAGGAGGCTATTTATTGGATTAGTGGAGTTTAGAGACCAGATATATGGTGCTTCATACCCCAAGTATTCTCAGAGAAGATATATATTATTCAGATATCTAGATGTCAGAAGAATGTGTTGTGATGAATATGTTTTATCACCCGACCACAAATTTCATGATTCAATCATTCAAAAATATCTGAAAGTTCTGACACTCAGATTCAAGACATAAGAAAAGCTCAAGAACAAACCTTCTGAATTACTCTGCAACCGTACATTTGAAGACTGAGGCCTAAAACATGACCAACAAGTTGATCAGCCAACTCTTTTCTTTGAGTTTCTGTGCCATGCTCAAAGAACTGCATATCCAAGTAACAATTGCATCAACAACTGGAATATCAATTACCATTATTGGATGGTAAAGATAATTACCTTCTGTATGACATAATTACCAAAGACATCAGTCATCAGACTTCGAGCATGAGGAATGATCTTTGGAAATATTGTAATCTTATCCTCAGTACAGGCAGTTTCCAGCTTCTGCTGAATAAAGCGACTCCCATACTGATCCATACTACATTACAGAGAAGGGGGTAGAACTCAGAGAAGAAACTAGAGAAAACTACCTGTATTGATAACTTATCTTGATACAGAACAAACAAGCCATTAGACTCGATAATCACCTGAATTCAACAACATGATCAAGAACATCTGAAAGTTCCAAAGATCTGCCCTTGTTGCTCTTGAGCTCTTCTAACAATGGTGATATGGTCTTCCCTTCTATTCTAGTCCCACTAGCTCCCCCCAGTTGACTTTTCAATGCAATAGTAAACTGTGAAGGTTGCTCATTTTGAAAAGTAGGACCTCCAGATTCCACTGTAGGATGAATGGCATTTGGCATTCTGTTTCCTTGATGAGACATGTGTAGGCCAAATGTAGGGATCCCGTGGTACTGGAGATTCAAACTTCCAGATTTAGATAAGAGGGGCAACTGACAATGTTGATTCTGTTGTGCGAGCAATGTTTCAATATATATTCTCTCTAATTGGTGCAAATCAGGGTGAGAAGTGCTTGTGTAATTTCTTGTGTGAGACAGATTTCTTGGCATAGCCGCTGCATGTGTAGCATAGTTCAACTGTTTCTCTGAATAATGAGCCTGATGTATGTCTGGAGAATGAATGTTAGAGAGACCCAAATTACCACTCCTCCTCAAGCTTTGTCCATTCAGAGTAACATTACCCAAATGTGAACCTAAAATTATAAAACAAAAAAACTAAGAACTTCAAACTTAAAAGAAAGGGAATTGTGTTATGAGACATCATGAATATAGATAGCTAGCTCATTACCAGACTAGATAGATATACACAACATATAAGACATTAGAAGTCCTCAGCATAGAAATTATCACCTGGATATTGGAGATTAGGGTTGTCCAACATTGTGAACTCAGAAGAATTTACTAGTGACTGAAGGTTGACTAAAGAAGAGGCTCTTCTTGGAAGATTTACTTGTCTGTCTAAATTAAAGTTCCCGTAATCTAGCTGTGATACCATCTTCCCCCTGGAAAATTCATTATGATTGGTAGCGGGGATCAATTTTTCAGCTCTGGACTTGTCAATGAAGTGCTGCTGCATATTCAGCTGATGACAATTTGGAGTCGGAGAACTTAAAGGAGCATCCTCGCTGACTTTATTGACAGTTAATCCTGGGAAAGAAGCTAAAATATGATAAATTTCAGTGTCATGAGATGAAAGGTCCTGTGATTTTGGATCCCTGATGTTTTTCTTGGCATCAAGGGAGACTCGGCTACCCACAGCAGGGAACCCTGGAGGAGATGTCAAAGATGCACCTGTTGTACATGGATAAGCACTGGGGTGGCCTAAATCCCTGGACAAGCCTGCAGTAAGTTGCCCACGATGCATTGAATCAAAAGATTCTGCTCTATTTTGCAATACTCCAGAATAGGTATCAGATATAGTTCTCGAATCCAAGATATCACCAACTGAGTTACGGCTAGCAGACCGTGAAAGACGACCTGAGGATGTTGCAGGTTGACCACATCCTTCCTGTAAATCACTCATTTCAGTTGAATAGATGGACAAAGTGTGCGAACAAATAGACAGTCGTATATATAATTGTGCATGTGTGAGAGAAAGAGAGAGAGAGTTCCCTATTAAAGGGTGTTGATTTTTTTTTTTTAAGTTTTTTTTAAGTGCACACAGAATCAAGGGAGCTGGGAGAAACTTCTCTATCATAAATCTCCTCAGTATAACTTTCATATAGTAAAAGAAACAGTTGCTAACTTCTCTTGGAAACAAATCACAGTACCAGTGAAGGAAACAAAAGACAATTCTTACATCCTCTTAAGAATTAGAGTGCTGGGGTTTCAACATGATTATAGTTAGGTATGTCCCTGATATATTCCATACATACACCAAAATCGAAGGAAGCATGAAAAATGTAATTGTTCAGTCTTTTCACATGTCATAATATTGTTGCAGCTGATAGGGTCCACGTAATTGAGTAGAGCAATCTGCTTACAACTTAAATCAGAATTTAAGCATTATGCTCAAACTCCAGAATTACAAGCTCTGTTTGTTGAAATGATTCCAAGTGGAGAAATCAATGTACCAGAGTCATATCTGTTATGGAAAATTTTTTCACTGTAGAATTTCTTGATTGTTTATAGCAACCAGTGAGGACTTCATTTACTTGTCCAAATCTTCTGATGGAAAGCTTTGTAATGATTGGAGTTTGCCTATGGAGCAAAAGTTATTTAGGGGTAATGTGGCACATTGCGGCTAAGTGCAGCTAGTGATTATTATTCCAATTGTCTCAAGTAAATAAACATTGCAAGTGGTTCTGCCAGTGATATAGAATAGGAGATGGAACAGTAATCTTCAAAATATGGAAGCATGAACACTAAGTCAGTTGAATCCCTTCTAAGATGTCAGTAAATGACGTGTGAGTCAATGATAACATGATAAGAAGACAAGACAATGAAGGTAGTCATAACAATCAGTAACTCATTGGGCAGGGGCAGTTATGGTATGGGCAAAGTGCAACTGAAGTTAAGTGCACATGGCTAAAAGATGATGATATTAAAATCAAGCAAAGCACTATGAATAACTATGACAGAAAGAATAATGCACGCTCAATTTCAAATTCCAACACATGCGAGCTGCACTACCTGAACTATATCTGCAAAACTCTTCCTTCTCGCACCCATTCCAGCTTTTGATAGGCCAACAGAACTAGAAGAGCTCCCTTCCAGATATTCTGTGGAGCTTTTCCGTGAAAGGTTCCTCACTGCAGCCTTTCTTAATTCAATCAAATCCTCTTCCGCCTTCTTGACAGCTAGCCTAGGCTGCATTGACAGCAACAATGAGCTGACACCATCGTCAACCAAGAGGTTGTTCGTCAAGTCCCCAGTCCCATCAACTGAAGACCCCGCTGCCTGAACCCTCTGAGCAATCCGCCAATCTTCTTTCGATAACAATGGTGGAGGCAACCTCGGATTAAGATTCTCATTTGAATAATAATATGCTAAATATGCAGGGTGAGACCTAATCTCTTCTTCTGTCAAAACTCTATCAGTACCAGTATTAGAAGCAGTACTATGAAGCGATGCAAAATTGGGATTCCTGGATAGACTTCCAGCAGCACTCAGGGCCCCTTCTACACTTGGTGGAGCACTACCACTCCTGTGAATGTCAAAATCCCTCGCACTTCCAACAAATAAGTCGCGATTTCGCTGCCTCTGCTGCTCTTTCTGTAGCAGCAATAATTCAAGTTCACTTTCCAGAATACTACTATTGTTCATTAAATCCCCATTACAACTTGATCCTCCCAACATTAGATCATCACCAGAATCACTCATTAGTCTCCCACTTGACAGCAAGCAGTCATCTTTCCCACCCTCATCAACCATCTTACGAATCCCTAAATCAAGAAACAAGAATTTCCCACAAAAATTAAGATAAACACAATCCAGCAAATCAGGAGCAAATATATAAAATGCAGATAAAATAAACAACAAAAAGGACAAAAAAAATAAAAATGAAAAGAGAGTAATAACATAATGAAGAACCATAATTAAAAGATTTAAAACGAATATCCTAAATTAATTACCATCCTAGCAACATTAATGCGGCTGAAACGACATAATTGGATAAAAAAGAAGAAGAAACTTACCACCGTGAGTAATTGAATAGCATCCAGTTGGGCTTTCAAGAAATCCTCCTGGCTCGTGAAAATTCAGGCTTTTTGATCATTCTCGTCAAAATTTACAACAAAAATCCAGGGAAAGCAAGAATGGTGAAGAAAAATGAGAAATTTCAGCGGAAAGACCAAGCGGAACGGGGATCTTCCAAACAAAAGAAGAGGAGGAGAAAGCGAGAAAGAAAAACAAAACAAGGAAAGGAAAACAAGAACAAACCAAAAGCAATTACAGATCAGAGACTTTCTGGTTAAGCATGCTACCTAAAAATAGTCGGACACACACCAGAATTGAACGAGTGTACGATAGTTAGCATTGATATGAAGGAGGAATCTCGGGAATTTTTCTGGGATTTCATTTATTGCGTGTACAATTATTGGAAATCTTTTTGCTTATTATGGCAACCTTTCCAATTTATGGAATCATTTATCGGTCGGTTGGTATATAGATTCATAGATACGATCATACGAATATGAGTGGAGGAATTTGGAAATTTGCATGGGATTAATGTGGTGCCTGAGATTAGCGTTTTTATAGGTTACGTGCATGAGGTTGGGGACCGCCATTGCCATGACGGCGCAATCACTTATGTTACTTAAGCGGAACATGGGCCCGAATGTTGTCAGGAAAATCGTTCGAGTGGAAAATTGTATACTTAGGAAAATCGTTCGGCTCAATTTTATGCAAAATGCACGAGATATAATTTTATATACACACGATATAATTCACTTTCAATAACATATAACTATAAAACAAAATTTTGTAAATCTCACACATAATATGAAGAACAATATACAACATGTAATTTGAATTTTACATTATTTTTTTTGGCTAAATCTTAGTCATGAACCTTCAGGAACGGTTACAGTTGCTTCCTGCAACCGTTCATATCCCTCCTCCTAGTTAAGTGCGACTTAGTACTATAAATAACTGTTCAGAGCACATTTTAAACGTGCTTATTTTTTTTTGTTTAGACATACGAGTGCACCTCCAATGTGTCTGCAATTTAAAAACAATTAAAACAAATTAGTATCATATGAATTTTGTTTTTCACATAAATACAATTTATATAAATTAATTAAGGAGCTTTGATTTATAAGGCTATAGTAATTTGGTAGTTACAATACTTAAAAAGCAAAAGCAGTTATAAGTAGTTATACTAATAAAATATGATTAGGTAATTAAGGTAAAAATTAGATTTTGTAAGGATATAATTGAAAGTTCAAAAAATGAAAAAAAAAAAAAAAGGTTATACCAACCACTGCCTCTACTTCTTTATATATTGTATAGATTTCTATGTAGGAGTTAATTTAAGTGAAAGGGATGGAAGACAGAGAAAAAAGCAAAAATCATTTGTGGTTATCTGCTTCTCGCTCTGTCTCTCGGTTTGAAGAAGCCATAAAGTGAATGTAGTATCAATTAATCTTATCAAGTTTCATTTTTCAATTTTCTCCAGGAAGGAATTATCGGTTGTAGATATACCATTCTATAAAAAAAATTTCTCAGATTAATGAAATTATTATTGAATTATAGATTTTTGAGAGGATTCAACTGCTAAAATTCGTAGATACCATGAATTACAAACGAAAAATTAAATAAGAGGGGTTATTAGATATTGTCCAAGCACCAGACGTGCTGGGAAAGGCATATATATCCATTCAACATGGACAGTTTGTCACATATCAATTGCTATTTAGCAGCAGCATGAATTACTGATCTGATTCTTTACATTTTCCAGCCCTGTTGCATGGACACTTACTTCTGAAACTTTTTTTTCTTTTTTTTTTTATCATAATCCATCACCATTACTTTATTAATTTATCGTTCTAAACTTCAAGGTATACACAGTTGACACAATGCTTTACAGCAATCCAACTATAAATGATGTTATAATAATTCATCATAGAAAATTTCTGTGTGTAAAATCAACTAGAGAAAGTAATGAGTGGAATTAAACACATGGATCCATCTTTATCAGCAAATCTTTTGTGAGTAATCTAACAGACAGCGGAAGGTTCCATAAAACAAGGTAAAATGAGAATACTCAAAAAGGAAAGAATAAACCAGTGAAGATGGGACATCCTGGCCACCGATATATGCAGTGCATCCTCAGCTAATCTTGGTAAGTACAGGAGTGGCACTATTTATTTCCTTTTTTTTTTTCCCTGAAAGGTGGCACTATATTATTCTTAAGATGGGTAAGTATGTAGCCAGCTACAGAACCAGAACGAAAAGTGGCAAACTCCCCTGCCCCCTCCCCTCCTTCTACCCCCAAAAGAGGGAGGTTTTGCGAGGGGAGAAGACAAATAGGAAAAACAAGGGGACAAGTATATTAATTATCTTCCTATGACGCATTGGAAAAAGTAAGCCAATGATCTCCCTATAATTGGGCAAGCAAAACACCTGAATGCAGCTTTTTCCTGTGCGATTGGCTAATGTTGAATGAAGTTTAAATGCATACCCTCAGGGACTGGATTGAATTACAAGGTGTATTCATTTTCAATCATTTCACGTATCTCATTAACCACCAAATGTGCTTTGTGCCCTCCAATCACCTCGCCTTCTTTCTGGCCATCCTTCCATAGCTGCTGTCAATGCTTTTTTAAAATCATTCACATTGCAAAAATTCTAGAAATGTTTGAAGCCAGAAACTGTCAAGACAATACAATTTCCAGGGTAATTAAACTGAGTTACCTGTATGGTAGGCATTTTCTGCTCTTGTTTGGAAGCCGCATTTCAGATACATGAAAGGCAGATTAAGTCCAGTTAGATTTCATTCGAATCGTTTGTCTGAACTTTAACTAACCTACGCAGAATAATGGGGTGTTAAAAAAATTCGACTGACTCACAATGGAAATACTCCAGTCTAGTACATGAGAGTAGCATATTCTTAGTCATCCAGTTAGATTGCATAGTAATGAAGCAGTTTCATTTGGCTAACTTATCCATTTTGAAACAATAATACCACTTTATGCACAGAACTCGTATATACAACTTAAAGAGTAAATGATTGTTTTATAACATTTTGTGGTAGAAATCTGCATCCATACAGCAGAGAAACAGGTATAATTATTCAGCTAATATGATGAGGCAAGCAGATGTCAACAGCATTTAAAAACTTTTATCATTAAAGGGAAACTTACAGTAACTCCTGCTCGAACCACGAGCTTGTGTGAAACATTATTAACATCAACATGGAAAAAGCGTACTCTGCATCAGTGAAGGCATCAATAATTGTCATTGCAGAGGCATATAGACAGAGCCCCTGACGAGGGGGTTGGATGGATGAGTGAGGTGAAAAGAGAAAATGAGAGATAACTGCAATCTTAGATAATTGTTTTGTTCATAGAAAAGGCTGCAATAAGGATGTTATTTTCTCAGAGTTAAGCAGGAAATGCCATTTCATACTTGTGAAGATAAGCATGTGAAAAGAAGCATGAGCCACTGGCAGTGAACTAAAAGCAAGTTCTAAGATTTCATCTCTTATGATGGTAAATGGATCTTATTGAGATGCAAATAGCATCCCTTGTAATTCATAATCTAAGAGGGATATCCTACTTCAAGATAATTGTGAACTCATTACAGGCAACCAAATTTAGGAATTAACCAGTAATGCTTATGAAACAAGTAGGCTTGGGACGTTCAAAAAACAAAGTCCACCTCTTCCTTCATCACCATAAGTACAAAGACTAACCAGTCTGTCACACTGCTAAATGCAACTAGTGGCAGTAGAACAATCAGAAAAAACATTATTTAAAAGAGGCCAGTGCAGAAAAATCAGCATGGACAGTTCCAACTATCACAGGATTTGACCTAGAACAAAAAAGTACCTTGCTGTAATTAAGATTTCATTGAATTGATACCAAGAAGAACAAAATTAAGTCTTCAAAAGGATAGGTGCATCAATGCTTTTCTATAAAATACAGAAGAAAGCGAAGAACCAATTAACCTGATCCAGCACCTACAAAACCAAACAGAGTTTGAAGATCGGATTGCAAGAATTTGGTACATGAGATCAATTACCTCGGATTATACTCAGCAGCTAACTTTTCCAACTTCGGTTTTAAATATATGCATTTTCTGCACCACCTTGCCATCCTGCAACCAATATAATCCTGGATGCTCTAAGCTTAATATTCTCAGCATAAATCTCAGGTAAGAAACAAAATACCACAGGACAGTGAGCATGTAACTGCATATGTGAAACATGTAAAAGCATCGCAGAAATCGATACACAACTCAACTGAATTCCTAAAAGGACTTTTCATGCAATATTTGAATCAAGCACTGATCTTCTTCCATTTTGTTCTATACTTCTGTACCATATTTATTAGCATTATGAACATATCAAGCGTGTATGAAATTAGAAACAAAATGACTTTGAAAATGTGGTCCTACTATTAAAAATATCTGTTGCTGATATCTGACTAGGGCAACTGAAGGATTAGATTGCTTGGTCTCCTAACAAACAAACTCAACAGCAGGCATCACAATTTCCAACTGATTTATAGGAAGACAAATATTTAAATCACTTGGTCTATCTAGCAAGCTGGGGTAGCCAACTGTAGATGGTAAAACATGAGGTCTCTTCTCTGTTGACCATAATTATACCTGCCCTACAACACCAAAGGCACTTATTTCTAATAATCAGAAAAAACAACTTTCTTAGGATTTTTACCCTCCCAAACATGTGGTAACCAACTAAGGTACAGAGAACAGATCAAACTTCAAAAGTTATTTTGAAACACAGATATTGTACAACACGTAAATATCCTGAATATAGGCGCATGTAGGACACAACTACCTAGATCCCATGAACATGTCGTAGGTAATATTTCTGAATCCCATATATTCCTGGATCAATAGTTCCAATTTATTTTCACATTCAAAAAAAAGTAGCACTCTTGGAAAAAGTGATACAAAATCTATTATGCAAAATCACAAGATACGAAAGAAAAGAATCAGAAAATTTAAACAAAACTCTACGACTGTCACCACGTGCACTCTCTGTGATCTGGCAAATCCTAATCTGACGAGTTACTACTGACTTTATCAGTCCATGCATTCCATTATTGTTCAACAAAATCAATAGAATCTGCCTCAGCTATAATTCTCAAATTCACCATGAGGACTCTTCACGATAGAAACTAGTGAAGTCATCCAACTGATCCAGAAATGAAAAAGCAATAGTCTAACAGCAAAAAATAAAGACTAGCCCAATAACTTTTTGACCCAGTTCACGGACACAAAATGCTTAAACAAGTTATTAGCAACCCGATTGCCTTCTGCACTACGTTAGCCTCTACATCGACAAGAAACGATATTTACTAAGACCAGACGTTCAATTGTTCCAACGGAAAAAAGTTGGGAAAAACATGCAACAAAAAATGCCAACTCAATGTAAAAGTCAACTTTTTCATTCAAATCACAAGACCCAAAAACAAATAAAATCTATGATGTCAACTGCATACCATACAATTAAAATTGGTTCTTCAAGCTGTTGAGCTTCAGCAATGACCCGATCGAACTGGGATTCGCTCAAAATTGGCTCTAGCTCTATCGAAATCGGGGAATTGTCAAGGGCACCTTGAACAGACCCTTCATCACTATAATTAGCTAATAAAGCCGCCTTGCCCTTCACCTTATTTCCTCCGCCGCCAATTAATCTTATTCTATTCATCTTTGATTGAATTATTTCATTTGGAACCGAAAAAATCATTCTAGTCTCTAATGTTGGGCCGAAAAAGAGCTTCCTTTCATGCAAATACTCATTGGTAGGATATGTTTTCATTATTTCAGACATGTCCCTGTGTTCCTCCCCTCTGTGTGTGTGTGTGTGTGTTTTTTTTTTCTCCTTTTTTTCTGGGCGGGGGCGTGGGGGAGGGAATTAGAAATTGGGGGATGGGAAAGGTGAAGTCTTAAACCCTGGAATACTATGTGGAGAATTTGAGGGGACGAGGATTCTGAATTCTGAGTTCCGACAAAAGAACAAGTGACAAAAAATGAAGACTTTATTGAGGAAATGGGTTAAGGTTCTGGGACTGCTAGTATTGACCCGACAAGATTGGCAGACAAAGTACAATTGCACAAAGCTACAACAACGTTGTAAAATGAGATACATTTTTTTTTTTTTGGTCAAAACGATGACATTTGTATTGGTTTAACTTGATAATATAAAAAAAAAAAAAAAAAACTTGATAATATAAGCATGCTTTACAAAAGGAATAAGCTGCCCTCACAATCCTTTCGTGCTTGATCTTTTATCCAACCCAGAAAATTGGTATTCCAATATACATCATTAACTAACATCAAAGCGAATTTTGCTAGCTCAGGACACAACTGATTTCTTTCTCTACGTATAAAGAAGAAATTGCATTGATCAAAAAACTCCCTCAACTTTTGTATATCCTCCGGTGCATTTCAATCTTCCACCAACGTGTTTCTTTTCCTAATTGCATAGCTGTTCTGACTGCCAAAGCCTTCTCTAGTCTTGGTTCTCCTATCTTTTCCTCCGTTATGGCTTAGGCTTCCAGAATGTCTTCTTTCCAGTTACAGAAGTCAACGTAGATATTTACATTTACATAAGTCAATCCGATCCGATTAACTAGCTTCTTTTACTAATTGTAAAATGAGACACACAATGTGTACTTTTCCATTGCTATTTATGTATTTACAGTTACAGAAGTCAATGTAAATCATAACACAAGATTAAAAAAAAAAAAAAAAAAAGTAGATCATAACACTTGTTACAATTCAAACTTGTAACCTTTTATGAAGGGACTAAACTAATAGTTAGATCTTTAAGAAATGCATTGCAAAAACTTGCTAAATGTAGATACTTCAACAAAAAATCTCCAATTTTTTGCACGTTTAAATCAGCTGGTGTTTACATTTTATGCTTGTTTTTGTAATAATATGAGCCTGTGATCTCTCATTGAAAAATTGTACCTTCGAAGTTTATCATCATCATTTTTTAGAGAAGATAAGTTATTGAAGTTATAGATACGGATCCAAAGTAAAATGACCCTAAACATAGATGGCAAGAGACATCCATACAATCTTAAAAGTAGAGGTGAGATTTCCATGATGATGACAAACTTTATGGTCTGACATTACTGTAACTTGTAAAAAAGCCATTCAGATATCTGTTTAAGTGCTTATCAAAACATTTAGATGAAAATAAGTATCTGCTATAATTATATCCATCAGTTAAACTGAATATTCATCTATGGATATACCAAAAAAACCCATCTGATCTTAAATTTTACTTTGGATAATGGACATCTCTTCAGATGGCCAGAAAATGTTTATGTTAGCAATACTGCAGTAGAACAAGAGATCTTGTAAAGGGGAGAAAAAATGCACATTTGTGGCTAACTTAGTGGCTGCAAAGTGTGGGACAAAGCTTCTTATCAAGAATTTTCTTTTTGAATTTTGCAGGTTGATCAAGTACACATCTAGAATGTATGCAGCTATAATTTTCAATGAAACTTGAGATACATGACAATTTCATGCAATATAGTTATGAGAATTAACTACACATTAAGTGATACATCACAAAAAATTTTGGGAAAATGGCACAATGTGTATAAAGTACCCTACAAAATCCCAGTTTCAAAAGAGGAAAGAATGGATATTCTCCGTTGAGGGAAAAAAGGTTATCCCCGTTGCGAGAACCACATAAAAGTTTTAGCTCAACTGATCAAGTTCTCAACAATTTGGGAGACAGCTGAGTAAGTACCGAAAGCAGATGACACAGATCCAACTATTATGACCGATACACAAGCAGCTACCTGCAAGAATGAACAGGAAATAAAAAGACTGACTAAACAGTAAACAATGGGTGTCAAGCAAAGGCCTAGGCACCTAATGTTTCTCATGTACAAAGCGATGGTGTGGCTTATTTGTGCTTGTTCTATACGCCTCATCTCTCAAAGCTGCATCAGGTGTTTCGATTTCCGGAATGATTTTCTTCTTCCACTTGTTACTATGAGGATTAGTTGGATTTGAGATTTTAATCTCAATCATTCGTCTATGTAGCATGTTTCTTTCTATTCCCATTAATCAATAAATAATCATATCTGAGCATGGTTTGCGGAATGTGGAATAAAAATGCGGGGCACGAGGAGTTGGTTTTACCTGGAACTGGTTTGTTTTTCCTTTCAAGATGCGAAGATAGCAAACGCAAGGAAGTATAAATGTCTGGAAAAAAAAAATTCTGAAATCAGCTTACTGAAGAAACTGAACTTGGCAATGTGAAGGTGGTAGGAGAAGTAACTGCATATAAGTGGTATAGTAAGACTTACCACTAGCATTGTGAGTAAAGATCCAATAAGTGCCATGACCAGACCTGAAAAAGAAAAAAAGAAGAAAAAAAAAAGCAGTATGATACTGTTTAGCTCAGCTCTTAAAAAGTTGGAAAAATAGATCCCAATTAAATAGGAAACTGATGCAATTTGCATCATGATAGACTCGGCCAATTAACATAGTCGAAGAAAAAATTTGAGAAGCTACACTGCCAAATATTCAAATGAAACTTACCGAAGAACGGAACAGAAAGGCCCACAATCAGAGTAGAGACAACTAGCGCTGTCCTTATGAGGATTGAGTATATGTGAGACTTGATGTGGTTTGCAGGTATCAGTTCTTCCAGACACAAGGCCACAGGAGTCATGGTTAAAGCATATGTGTTTCATATTAAGGAAATTCAGCTCTTCCATTGTGATTAAAAGCATCGCAGTTTGGCAAATCTAAAAGCTTCAAGAAGATCATCCAAACAGATACTACCAATGCGAGAAATTACATCCTAAATTTCCTGAGCAATATACTTTTTGGGATTTTTAATTGTGCATTGATACTTAAGTTGCTAAAGCACTACAACATTGGTTTTATTGTTCTTATCTTGATAAACAAATACTCAGCATGCTGTTTTGAAAAGTAAACCAGTATCTACAGATTTTAAAAGTTTTAGCAATAAAATTTCTATCCCTTTTTGTCTCCAGTATCATGTCCTAAATACATATGCTGATCAGAAGCGGGAATTGCTGTCAGAAGTGATTGTAGTGCATGCAAATTCTAGTCAGCAATTTTAATTCTAAAAAGGATATTTTGTAAATGGATTAACAACCTGCAAAATAGCAAGGACAAAACAGAAGTTATAGATAGTGCATAGGCTGCAAAATCAAAATAAGCCAGCTAACTGCAATTCAAATTCCAAAACCAGTTCAAGTTTGATACAGTGGTCAAAGAGTCCAAGAGGAAGCATAATAAATTAGTAAGCAAAATGTGAAAGATAAGCCCTCTCACATGGTGCTTTACGTGGTTAAGGTAGGTGAACTTAGCATGTGTCCAAATATTAAGAATCAAAGAAAACACTGCGAAGCATTTCACTGAAACTTTAAAATGACCTACCGTTGTCCAGACAGCAATTTTGGAGGCAATTAAATCTTGGGGCAAGTTAAGAGTGAATTGTGATTTTGTTGATTCTCCAAACACCAAGTATCCCAATACGGCAACTCCGGCATACATCAGAGTACAGATTCCAAAACTAGATTCAACGCAAAAACAAGAAAAAATCAAGAAAAAAACATTTGAAGCTCCTAATGAGATATGCCACCCTGTATACAGGATTACTAATGCCAATATGATGATGCAATGTAAGGAATGTGCAAAGTGGTGCCAGACGTTGGTGCAAGCTTCCAATGACATAATGTTGTTATGAGTTTCTAATATCTACTCAGAGTGGCAGTTAAAGAAAGTTTTCAAGCATGTATAATGTAGAAAATGAAGGCCACCTTTTCCGTACCAACACAATATGTAACAGTTCACAGGACAGCTGTTGCATGATTTACCTGGTTAAGAGAACTGCAGGGTACTGGCTAGGTTTCTCCATTGATGTGTAGATATTGGGAAAAACCGCATGGCCTGAGTAGCAATAACCATATAGGCCAATAGCAACAGGAAGAGTTGAGAGATTTAATACGGTCCCCTTGGGCTCAAAGCCAACTTTGTCCACCAAGCCAACCCAGAATAAGCAGGAGACCACTAATATTGAAGCAATAACTCCTCCAGCTAAAGAGAGTAATTTACAAACGAGGATAATGGTTAATTTAGTGTACATGACACCCAGTGCATGATACACTCAGATTAACAAAAGAGATTCACAAAGAAACAATGAGAGCGTAAGCTGATTTTCCTCAGGGGACAGATGAGAGTGCTTTTGACCCAATATTGATCTAAAATCTCCTATAGCAAAAATTTAATAGGAGAAACACTAGATATAACACTGGTAATACTTGGAAATTATTGGTAACTTTTACCTGAACGCAGCTGAAGAGACAATACAATCTGCTAGATTACCAGTGCAGAACATTTCAAGAAAGATATACTTACACTATCATACTCAAAATCTGCACTTCTTTCCTTTGAAAAGTTCCTTAATCAATAAATCACTCACCTGAGATGTAACTAAGCAGAGTGAGATCTCGCAGCCAAACAGTAGGGAGAACAGTGAGGGTAGCGAGCAAAGCAAATAGGTGTTTTGAATTTAATTCAAGTCCTCCCAAGCTTAAATGTGCATTAGGAAACAGAGATGATAAGTTATCACTCTCCAGAATGATATATTCAACACAACAAGCCTGCAAGGCGAGAACACGGAATCTTTAGTAGTAGCATGATATATAAATCAGACTAAAAGAGTAGGAAATGCTGCATGTTGCCAGAAAAAAATTAGGGAGACGAATTCCAAAAGTTCACTTATGTCTCCATAGCCTTCATTTCAAGGTATGTCACAATCTAGCCAAATCAAGACACACATGCCGCAACTAGAAATCCAACATAAAATATTAGATGCCAAATGAAAAGAAGCAACATAAAGTTTGACAAATAATCTATTGCTAGATGAGGATAACAGTTCTAACCAGATGCCACAAGAATCAACATCACTGATAAAAGTGTCCACGATTCTTCAAAACCTTTAAAAGTATAGACTGAAGCGAAAAAATTAACAAACTAGCAAACTGCAACACTTGAAAGACCTATATAATGAGTGAGTGTGCACTTTCTTTGATTTCCTTCCTTTTTTGTTTTGGTTGTTACTTTATCAGAATACTGTTAGATTATACTTCCAAGGTATGGCAATGTAACTGACACCAAAGTATGAAAAAAGCTCGAAGTTGAGAAAGATCTACTTACGTATAATTCTGCATATAAAATAATCTGCATCCACAAAACACAGAAGATTAACATTGTCAGTAAATGATGAAGTATGTAAAGTGATCAACAATTCAACAAATGATAAATCATCAATGGCTTAATAAGCAAAAGCCTGTTGTATATTGATTTCTTGGAACAGAATATCATTTATGAATTTTGAAAAGCTCCAAATTAAGGCTGACTAGTTTAGAATGAGTAGTGGACGGAACTAAACCCTGATATTGCTGCAATGATATCGCTTCCAGAATTGAAGTGCAGATTCTCATTATAATACAAGTACTTTTGAGTCACAGTGTCTTGTATGATACAAGAAAGGAATTCAATTCAGGAGCTCTCAGTGCAGGTCAACTTGATAAATTATTCTACTGATATAGTATTATATATGACTTTTTACCAAAAAGATTAAAGGGTCTGACAGCATAGGTTTTTCTACCTAAAGGCCCGATAGCCAATTAGAGTGAATCATCTTTTGCGCTGCATAAAGCTGCATGGATCCACTGACATTAAACAGCTTTTGTTGCAGCAGTGTCCTGGCTCACATGTCAGGGGAGGTTAGATTGAAAGCTACCAACTTGCCTGGCCTAATTTAAGACTTAATTATGTAGGATGAATAATGTTTGCATTGGCATGACATTATTATTGGTCAAATCTTTGTTTAGAAAAAAGGAGCTTGTTCATGAGGGGCCAAGATAGAAAAGGAAAAGATAAAAGCAATTTGAACCTTAAATCCATGTATCCTTCCCATGAGATAAAAATAACAGTGTATTTTTTTTTAATTTTAATAACTAACGACTCCAAGATACTTTCCGACATCAAAAGCCACAAACTTCCTCTCCAGTTTAGCTTCTTGTACATCAGTTCCCAACGTTATACTCTCTGCTAGATCTAGAAATGAAGACTAGTATTCTACTTTATTCTAACTTCAGACAAAATCAAAGAAAGGAGTTCACAAGTTCGCTTGGTTTTTATTATTTCTCTCTTGGGTGTCGGCAATTTAAATTTTCCCATGCAAGCTAGGAGACCTTTCATATCTTTGGATCTTTAGATGGAATCTATAGGAGAAGCAAATGAAAGATACAGTATACTTACAGATATAGCAATACGTCCCACATTACCGAAGGCAGCATGGCCAATATCCGGGTAAGTCTCGAGCCCAGGCTGACTGTCCAAACAGGAACGCAGGAGAATCCCAGTGTAGTAAGAAACAACAGCGAAGATAAACAGAATTGATAGCCCAACCCATCCACCTTCTTTGACAGCATAAGGAGTTGAAAGAATTCCAACACCACAAAGAACATTTATGCCTGTGAAAGGTAAACGTACATAATTTTTATGTGTCTTCAGTCACCATGAGCACATTAGCAGCTAAATGCAAAGGCAAAATCAGAATTGTCAAGGCCTTCAAACGGTTCTAGATGTTTCATGATAGTTTCTGATTTGATATTTTATTTCATTTTGCAAGGAACTGCAAGGACGAACTTCCTTACGTGAGTGGAAAGGGAAAAAGATCAAGTGTATAGGTAGAATATATATCTGCAGATAGAAGAAAAGGATTTAGAATATTATGCGAGACATCAGAGTTCTCAGTGAGTGAATAGATTATAGCAAATTTAGGCTTTTCTTTATAATTTACAGTAAAGTGGGCAAGTTTATATTCCTACATCTAGAAGTTGAATGAGGACAGATTACTGAAGTACGAATCATCAACATTCACGTCAACATACAAGTTAATTATGCAGTTGCTCTGATAAATGCTTCTTTGATATTCCTGCATTTCTATGTAGATTGATGGATAGCCAATCAAATAAACCTACCATTCACCACAGCTTGTCCATATGAACTCTGGCGAGGAAGAGAAACCTCATGTGAGACCTTGGATGATTTCCTGTCAGCAGTTCCTTTTCTTAAGGAAGGCCTCCTTTGAATGGGGGGCAGCAGAGAATGTGAACTACGCCTTTCTGGTGGCTGCCGTGCATCTGCTACTGGTGGTAATAGAGGTTTTTGCAAAGAAGGGAGTACTTCAGGAGTGTGTCTTCTTGTTAATGAAGAAGAGATAAATGAGCTGCCTAAACGTGATAATGTAGGCGTCCCCAGGAAGTTAAGACTTGGAGATGGTACACTACTGTATAAATCGATGGACTGCCTGAAACAAGGATATGAGATACCAAGCATTATCAACCAGAGTTTGAACACAGTCCAAGTCAGATGACTAATGTAACCATTTCTCAAATAAATAATCCAGTTGTGCAAGTTTAAAACATATTAACAAAGAACCATTGGAATTGATTCTAAATCTTAAAAGTTAAGAGCCAAATTATTTGCAGCTTGTAGAATTGCACGTGAGGGAGTGATGGTTGTACTCATGATCAAACCAGTATGTTTTATCCTCTCCAAAAACAACTGAAAACTGATGCAAATAAGAAACTCTGGTACATGATTTAAGGAGGAAAGTGAATCTCTGGCACTTATTTCAATCAAAACATCTGGCAGACTGTCTAAAAGTTGGTATAGTTCTGGCCAGATGTTATGACACACAAGTTATGGAAATTGGTTCAGTCTAAAGCCCATGAAATGAATACTCTGGATGCGGTTTGGCAACTTCTCTTCTAGAATCAGCGGTTCGATGAAAGGTAATATCCAAAATATGGTTTCTACCATTGATAAATGTAGTAAGGACAAATGCAACTCCTTCACTTCCAAAGATGGTTCACAGGGATTAACCACCAGTCCCTCATGACGAAGGAAAAACTTTTCAATAGAGGCAGTAATCAGCAATATAAGTGCATCCTACCAAGTTCGGCTAAGCTGAAGGAGGAGCCAGGGATGACATAAAATGCTCTGGCCTTTTGATAACATTACATAGCCTACCTTAAGCCCATAGCTATGCTTTACTGATGTTACTGGATCCATTCAAACTCATAAACTACTGATATTCATGGCTGAAACAGAATGAAAATATTTGAAGAAGCTCCAAAATATGAATGATGAAAGCATTTCAATCCCATTTCTAAATATCTCTCCTAGCTAAAAATGAATGGGTAAAGCTAAATATCTGGTACTATATAAATATAACAGATTTCAAGAAACCAAGTGCTTCACTGCTAAATACAGAATCTGCAGAACAAGAACAGAACAAACGTAGAGAACACCATAGCTAGATGTAGAAAGAAACAACTATAGATATGTGCGATAAGATGATACGCACCTGTAACTTTGAGGCCAAGAGGTGGTGATAGATTTGCTCTCCGGCCTTTCGTCCTCATTATCATTAGAATAAGTGCTAGAATCAGAATTATTTCCATCTTCACTATCTTCTTTCTCCAGTGCCTTCTCCTCATCTTCCTCGTCGCTCTCTATGTAGAAACTCTGTTCTGATACCGAATTCTTCATCTTTCTCTGTGTGTCTCTCTCTCTCCAAAACTTCAAATTGTAAATTAAACTCAACCCTTTATGGCAATCGTAACAATATTGGAAAGCTAGATCCAACTAATAAACAAATTCCAACAGAATCATGGATATTAAGAAATTAGTTGATGCTCTCAATCTCAATAATCATTAAGAACTTCCTTCAATATTAATACCATAAATATCCTTATGAAATGTGTCTCTAAGAAGGATAAGAAGTATTGAATTTCTAACAAAGGAAGATGGAAATACATGCATGTCAACAGATTAGCTAAGACGTCGGTGATTGTCTCTAATTCGACGTGAATGAAGGGAGAAAAAACTTGACAGGAGAAACCAAAAATAGACAGGATAGGGAAAGAAAAGAAAAAAAAAGGTGGCTGAAAATACGGGCCGGATACAAGTGTAGCTAAACATAGTAATACAGATTAAACCAATCAATAAACTTTGACAGGATTTTGAGAGCCACTTTCGAACATTTCCTAGACATTTCCAAATATTTATCCAACTTTCAAGATGCAGGACTAATTGCATGCACATGCATTTCCAGATTTCTAACTGGTTTCTACAAGACGTCTGCAGAGACAGAGAAGAGAAAGAAGAAAGAAAAGGGTACTATACCTGCAGCCTTGCAGGGTCCCGAGCCAGAAATGCTGTGCTTTTCTGGTGAGTTCTTGTTCTAAAATCCTGACCCTTTTCTGTTTTTCTTTACAAAAGCTTGGTGGATGAAAGATAAATCTTCTCTGGATCTTGAAAGACTCAGAAGCACCAAACTCCAGTTAGCTTCTGTTCTCTGGCAGCCTGTGACTCTGTTTTTGTTTGTATGTGTGCACAGGCGCGTGTAAAACTAGCAATGTTGGGGGCCAGAGCCGTGGAGTGCTGAGCTGCTGTAGTTTAATCTACTCCAAAGTCTGCTAATTTACAGGTAAATTTATACCGAGGTGTCAAGATCCCTATGGTAACAGAACTAATATGCTTACAGGGCGGAGAACTTTCAAGATTCTGTCGAGTGACAGAAAGTGCAGCTACTGTTGTGTCTGTGAAAGTTGTAGCCCTTTTGGGATATAAAATCATAAAACCATAAAGTTTTCACTTACACATATAGACTGAATTGCAGAGTCCAACTTGGTAGAAAGTCGCGGGTGGGAATGGCATTGGTTGTTGCTTCTTACCACCATTCTGCATGGATTGGCAAAGGAAGCACTTTAGGCCAACTTTATCATCTTTGTGCTTTCTTCCTATGTTCAATCTGTCAAGAAGAAGAAATCTTGGAGTGAAAATGAGAAAATGTCTTCCAAATAAACCAAGTAATCCTAGAAGATTCTTAATTAATTTTTAGTATTTGTATTGGAGTCCAGTTTCAGTACTTTCTTTATTTACGAATTGCTGTTTTATTAAGTAATTCTGCGCGCGAGTGAGTCCAAATTTTAATAAATTATAAACAGGACATCAGTTGAATTATTTTATTAAAAGAGTTATCAAGAGTACCTACTTAAAGACTACTCTAAGATCTCACGATATGAGTTGAGTTTATTATTCTTTTTTCTCTCACATATACACTTGTAATAATAATGTTTGCGTTAACATTACATTTAGTTCATTCTTTGAAATATTAGGCTTGATTGAGTCAAAAAAAAATCCCAGAAAAAAAATCAAGAAGGAGACAAAATGTCGTTCTCTGTGCACTTCATCAGAGATGAGCATACGTGTATGTCCTACTTCTATCTAGGCGTAAAAAAAGATTAAAGATAATAATAACAATAAAAAGATCATCTCAAGTACAGCAGGAATGAAGTAGTCCTAAACCCTAAACCTTGCCTCCCACCAAAAATGCCACTCTTGCGGCTCTGCTTCAAATCCAGACGGGTGCGTAGTGCACCCGTCTGGTCCGGTGGTGGTTCTGTCCCCATCGGTCCCTATAAGCTCAGTTGAGCCTCCCCTAGATAGAGTAGGAGTAGGAGTAGAAGTAGAGATGACAATCGAAAAAAAAAAAAAGTACAACGGGAAAAAAACATGCAAAACTATGCATAGCTGCCTCTCCAATAAACTCAAGGAACAGAAAAAAGTCCCCACCAAAACTCCCATAAAATACATGGTTCTTTCTTAACAAATCAATTATTCATAAGATTATGGCAACATCAACGTTGGCATCCATGGCATTATATTACAACAAGTTGCACAACTAGTTTGTATTGCAGGGCCAGTTTTATACAACCCTCCTCCTAGTGTTAGGCTGCTACTCATGGACAGCGACAAATAAATGGTGATCCATCAAGATCCAAGGGTCCTGCATGTGGGGATGGATGTCACATAATTGCTATATTGTATTTTTGTTAATCAGGTACTATACAAATTCCAACCCGAAAAGCTCTACTTTTTTTTTTTGTCTTTTTGTTTCCATTTGGATTTGTAAGCAAGGGGGTGGATGTGATTTTACAGCCCCTGAGCTGGATAATTAGGACAAACCCTTTTTACCTGTGAAATAATAGTCTCTTATAAGTGAAGTTTTTTTTTAAAAAAAAAAAAAAATTTTTCATATGTGCAATGAACAATTTTATTGATATAATTGCCCTGCAATTCCAGCATCAGCATAATACGTACTCAAATACAGACCAGATCTGCCACTGCAGGCTGTTTGTGACAGCGTGGGACATTTACGAAACACAAGATTTGATTTTCGATTCTCCACGTCTCAGATCTATTATCATGTCTAGGTTCATTCCAATCACTTGTTGGAAAAGAACTGATGATGGAAGTTGATGTATAATTTGGATTGAGTGGTCTCTATTAATGTTCCTTACGATTTTCTTTCTTGAAGGGTTGGGCAAGATTTATGCATGTTGTGGTCTGTATATTTGATGTATTCGTTATGGAATATACTCTCTGCAAACCAAGAAGACAAGAAAAATCGGTTAAAGTAAATATAACATCTGTAGCCGACGATGCAGAGCCTGAATTTTGATGATTTGAGCATATACAGTATATTGAATTTGTGGGCATCATTAATGGTGCAAGACGCTGTAAATAAGGCCTCTCGCTCTGTCATCATGCATTTCTTTTAGTAAATTAAAGTTTAGTTCCGATTATCACCACGGGTCAGAGCATGCATCACGATCACATGTTGCTTATAAAAGTTCTTACAGATCGTTCATCAACGCAGTTTTCACGTTGACAGCGAAATTCAAATACACATCATTTTTCTAAGAAAGTGATCTATTCTTTTCAATTAAATCAACTTATACTGACACTTTGTCGTCGTGCATGTTATAATATGTTTATGCGTTCAAACAATTAAAATTGAGCACGAAGGCAAGGATAACGATATAATCCAATTGTACTCTACCTAATTTGACCCAGATATTCATCCAGAAAAAAAAAAAAAAAAGGAAAGATATGTTAATGAATTAAGTTACAGCTTGACAAACCATCATAAGCATATTGTTGAATTTCCTTTTCCATCATTTCAACCGAATGAAGCTCATATGCGCAAGAAATGCTAACGTTCAATGAACTCATCTGGTTGACGCCCATGTTTTTCAGTCAAAAGGGTGACCCTCCAAAGAAACTAATGGAAGAATGGCAACAATACATTCCAGATATGTACATCGTCACTAGGCCAAAGGAAAAATGATTTCTTTAAGACGTATGAATTTGTCCATCTGGAAGCATAATCATTCGATCCATAGAAAGCCCGTGCCAACGATTTACGCCGTCTCACTAAAATTAAGTGATAGTCGTATTAAATAAACGTGTGCTTATCCCCACGTCACCCACCATGATGTCGACTTTCAACCATTTCATTTTCAATTTTTGTTGCCTATCTATTTGAAGGTGATGAAGCATGTTAAGATACAAGAAAATACAATTCTTACATCGATAATAGCGGCATCACACACAGTAAAACTCTTGTATTTGTCTAAAAAAAATTTTAAAAAAATATGCGACAGCAATTTGATATACGTGAAATAAAAGATAATCCAAAAATTTATAGATGTAAAAAGTCAAAATCAAGAATGAATCTTCGATTCCACATATGTCTACCTATTTCATCGTAGTGGGATTTTGATGTATGAAAGAAAAAGTTTAATTAAGTAGCACAGCATTCAGAATTTAATTCCTTATAATTTAAAACTCCTATAATGGCGCCAAAATCATCATCAATTAACTGTTCAACTGCAGACGGGTGGATTGCATTAAATTAACTTTGCACATTGATTGAAAGATTATTATAAACATAAAGCACTATACTGCTGTGCACTTGCGTTATTTTCAGTAGAATCTGAAGGGAAAGATTCATGTGTGGGATGAGTCCAATTCCACTAATTCTAGGGATTCACCAATTATTCTTGTGAAAATTGTTAGTTGGGCTCAATGAATCATTTGAATCAGTGACCTTGGTTTCGCATCAAAGTGGTTGGGGGATCCATGAACGCATTTTGTTGGCTATCTAGGTATACTGTTCTTTCTTTAATGTAAACCAGATTCCTTTATTTAGATGGAGGAGTTACTCATAACAGGACATGTATAAACTAATAAAAGTAAAAGGATTTCTTTGTTCTAATCAAGCATAAAAAGAGGTGTTGCTTTGCAGATCTTCCAAAGTGCTGAGCTATATATTTGGTGTTTTCTTGGTTCAAGATTCCTCATCTTTATCAGTTTTATGCTTGTATGTATGTAAGTATTCATTCGTGTCCTGTTAAAAGAAGTCGTCCGTTATAAGTAATAAAAAAACATTTTTTTTAGGGTTAAAAGACGACATAAAAATACATGTGCAGAAAAAAGAATGATACGGATCCTGTTCTCCAAGCAGTCCTTGTTGACAAGAAACTACGACAAACAATTGAATCGATTAGATCAAAAAAGGACCTTCCGTTGTCAATAACTTCGATCCACTGATGATCCCAATCCAGTTACGATCTTTTATCAGTTTGTGAATCAAATTACTTTACATTGTACAAAGTTATCTTCAGTCAATGGAGTTGGCTCAATGGTCAGGAGAGGGTTTTTAAAATCTTTATCACCGTCAGATTTAAAGATTTGAATTCTATGTCTAACCGTTGTTGGAGAGTGGAAGAATGAAAAAAAAAGAGTACATTGGTACTTATGCATCCATCATTCAAGTGTGTCGTTGTCACAAAATTATTCTTCTCCTTCTGATTGTTGTTAAGACCTGTTAAGGTATATATATCAACGTCATGAAGAAAATCTACTTCAAGAGCTGAAAGGAGTAGCTTTTAACTTGCTAATGTTTCTCTAGGAAGGAAATCCTGTAAATGCAAGCTATTAATTACCGAAAACATTGGGCAATTTTATGAGGCAAATTAAAAAGAAGCATCAACGACATAAATAGGGATAGAAGAAGGGATTTTCGCACATTGTCTCTGAGTGAAATTTCTGATTTTTTTAAAAATAAATTATCATGTTAAAAATCTATACATGTATACAATATACAAAAGGATGGCAACATTTCTAATATTAACATACACTCATCAGTTTTGAAACTTCCTATTGCCCCTTTAATTGTAAGGGTAAAATGGTTCTACCCTCTTACCAAAGAAAAAATTACTAAAGAAAAAATGAGTTTGTAAATGTTTCTTTTCTTTTTTAGTATAAATGGGAGGTTCTGAAATCTCTCACTTACATTCCCTCTCTATTCCATCCAATCCATCCCTTCAAACAAGTTTGTAAAATGTGATATTTTTGTTTGCTGCATACACGTCGATTTTGCATTAATCACCCGTAGGGATTTAATATCGTGTTTACATCAAAACAAGTAGGATCTCTGCTTATTACTAGAATATATCAACCCTTTTAGTTCTTTTTGTTTTCAAAATCCTAGACCTCGTGAACAAATGCCAAAAAAAAAAAAAAAAAAGTAGTTTTGTTGTCAATCGCATCAACCATGCAGAGGTGGCAGTCATTCATTCGCACCAGAGGACGAGATCTTGATTGAGTGCTTTAACGCTTTCGGATAGACGTGAAGTCGACATACGGAACAATAATTGCACATGGTGTTGGTGGCTTGTGTTTTTCGTCTATCCATTCGGGGGGTTGTTTCACCATAATTTTACAGGTTTAGTAGCAGAAAGAATAGTGAGTACTAGTTTCTTGGCTAGACTAACACTCCAAATTTTGATTGGTCTTTTTCAATCCATCTCACAAATGGATACGGCATAATCTGTCACTGCAAGATTGTCTGCTCTGTTCATCTTACTCTGTATCTAGAGCCTTGATGAAGTGCTAGCTTCCAATGCTTGACTCGATTGTATGATAGTTTCAAAACTTTTTTCATATTTGTACCCGTTTATCTCTCAAGCCTAGCTACCTTTTCTTGATTGGGCTGAAATGGATCAACGTCTGGGCACAAGTTTTGGTGTCAGAACTACTACTTCTTGTATCCAGCCTTAGAAAATATTTGAACAGTTTCTGTGGGCATCATACCATAGCATCACTTTTCACCTCCGGATCATAGCCAAGTATAATATAGTAATATACCATGTAATAGAGTCTGGCATCTTGTCAGTCTGAGGAATGGTGAAAATAAATAATAATTGAATCTCCATCATATGCGAATGTGAGTTAAAATTCGCCGCATTCGATAGATGACAATGTGGAAAATCAGAGCGATTGCATGTTTGATTGATAAAGCATATTTTACAGTTCTTGGAAACTGGCTTGGTTGGGGGGTCCATAATTTCACAATTGATTGTAACGGCTGTTGATGACCCTACAAATCAATAGAACTGCAATTTATGCACAGAATCCCCTCAACAACAAAAATGAACTCTGTTGAATCTCTATTGAGGGGTAGATAGATGAGCGACAAAGAGAGGAAGTTATATGGATAATTTTTTGTTATGTTGCTCGTAAAAAGCACTGAATGGATTAACTTCCATTTTTGCATCTGAGTTGGGCACTTAGCTTCATGGAACAACAGCAAAAATGAGTACCAAAATGTCATCTGACTTTGTTTAGCGGCTCCGTTTATCACTCGTTCTGCTGCAGCGCCAACTATTCCCGAGTTTGCTCCACATGCTGCTGGTAAGTTTCCTCATTGTATGTTTTACTCCCGAGTATTGGAGGAAAAAAAATGAATTTGCAGCGGCTCTGGGCAAACAAAAGAGAGAAGATGCAGTGCTGGCTCACACTAATTGTAGAAGCAGAACCAGTCACAAGTTATCACGTGCAGTAGGAAAGCTCAATCCATCTTTGATATGGCTAACTGCTGTCGGCCATAGCCATTTTAACATGTTTGGACCTAATACCTGGAAAGCAAGAAATGTTATTGCAGTCGGGGACATGGTAATTGCATTTCAACATGAATTTGGCAGTTCATCGAACTTCGCATTTAGAGCAAACTAGGAGCATGTAAGATGCATGGATGTGAGAGAGAGACCAGGGTAAAATTTTTGAAAGCACCAACATCAAAAGGATGATGAGGACGTAAACCAGATTTTTTGGCCAACCAAGCTGCTCTTTTTCCATCATAATACTGTGAAAACAGGTAATCTGATCATCAACCAATGGAAAAAAGGAAATCCATTATATGAATTGAATATTAACACAAGAATTTACCTCTATAGTCGTCTTATTATGAGATATGAGATAGATATGCCAAGCCAAGAGAGTTCCCAACGTCGAAGTCAAGCCCAAAAACATTACCCCACATGCAATCTGCAGTTTAGAACATCAAATAACACTTCAAGAGCACTTTCAAGAATATGAGCAGATTACTGCTTCCAGATAAGCATATTCATGGAAATCAATCGAGTCAAAGAGATGGAAAACATTAGTGTTTTAATCAATCTTGACTAGATTCATATACTCATTAAACATTTTAAGTTAGCAAGAAAGCCTAATAAGAGCTGTAAATACTAAATACACTAGCAGAAACAATTACTGACTTACATAAAAGATCTTAAGTGGCATCCTTCCACTGAAATCCTGGTCCTTCTGAAGCACGCAATTTAGAAACAGTATCTGGGGAAACCAACAACAGACAACACGTACTTAAAGCTTGGCATAGCGGGTATGACAAAACCAAAAGAACATATTTGAATGCATGGCATACCCAAGAGTAGGTAGTAGCAATAGTTGCATAGAACACTGATACAACAAAAGCCTTGTAGTTTCTATGACCAACACAATTATTTATCCAGACACAATGATGGTCCTGCACTTGTATTTCAAGAAAATAAATTATTAGACAGACAAGTAAATCATGTAACATTAGACAATAACATATTGACACAGAAATATGCACTTTGGTCAACAAGCACTCACCATTCTCAGAACACACCTTCGACAAACACGACAATGATGAGCCCTGGGAGGTTTATATGCTGAACACTTATCACATTGCCTCGGGTTTACATGCTGAAAATCATGAATTTAGTATATCTTTTGCATCAACATGCATCAAGATATCAAACCAACTTCATATCTCCATGAAAATGTGTAAAGCAAGCCTCCTGTTTTCTTGTTATTTTCCTTTTCATTTTGGATCAAATAAGGAAGTGTTTAAATAACTATAGCAAATTCATGGAATTCTGTTAATCAGCAGCAAATTAACAAGAAGAATGGAGATGCTCAAGAGGGCAAAAAGGGAAACAAGTCAAGCAACAATTACAACAATTCTGCCACAATAAAAGAGGGTTGAAAAGTGTTGTGCTTCTACTTTAATTGGAATTCAAGGGTGTCAATCGCAATCATGTTGAAAAGCTGTTCTCTGCTAATGGAAATCAAATAGTGTCAATGATATCTAACCATGATTGACACCTCCTGACCAAATCTTCTCTATAGTCATCCTTACTTCAGAAGATGTCCAGAAAGTTAAAAACAGAAAAGAAGGATAAAATGGGGTTATGTACACAAAAATTGACTTCTTTTTTAATTTAAATTTAAGAAACATTGATGGTTTATTTAGCTTCTAAAAAGTGGACTTCTCTTTCCTTTCTCTTGTTCACAGTAACACCTCCACACAATAATACAAGCAAACTCTCTTCCAACTGTTTCCGGTTGAATTCATAGAAGATCTTAATGTAGCCATTTACTCGTACTTATTGACAATCATGGTAGAAAGCAAAACCATCCAAATAAACAAAACAAACAGCAAAATTCACCACAAGAACAACAACGTTCTCAGGCTTGACATTGGTGGATATAACAAACTGTCAAGAGCACCAAACATGTTACCTGGCTGCTTCACGTGCGGTAGCCATGGACGGTCTGTGGGATACAGTGCATTTCGTTGCACAAGTATTTGAACGGACCATTCATTTTTTCCTTTTTACCAGTCAATTTCATATGTGCTGATTCCTAACTTATGAAACACAAGAATATTTCTACTGTACATAACTCTTGAAGACGTTGAGCAATTAAATGATTTAAACAGAGCCCACTAATTCTAAATATAAGTAGCTCAATTACAGGAAAAAAAAAAGATCAAATCCTTGTATCATTGTTCTATATGTTCGACTGCTCCCCAGACATCTCTCCCCAAAATTCACTCGTCTTTCTCACACCAGTCCATAACAATTCAAGTGGCTAAAAGTTAAAAAGCCTGAGCATCCAAAGCACAGATTCCAACAAAAAGCACCGAGCTTTTTCAACCGCAACATGGGATTCCAATGCTAATTCTACCTTTCACAACAACAAGAAGAAAATTCCCAAAAAAAAAAGGAAAGAAAGTAGAGAAAACTTACAGAAGTCTTATCTTCTTGATCTGAGGGAAGACTATGCTCAACATCAGGAACAAATCCAGGAGGGACACCACCAGGGTCGGTGAGGACACAGACAAAGAAAGAGAAAACGAATAGGAAAGCCAATAAGGTGAAAACCATAGCATGCCGCGAGCCTTCTGAGGCACTTAAACCTGAACAATCTTCAATAAAGATGAAAACTGTGACATAATAAACAAACCCCACCATGAAAACAACTGAAAATATGGGAACTGAGAGAATTCTTTCGAGCTTCATAGCTGTATTCAGATCACTGCTGGTTTTTACTTCGGGTTTCTTGAGGACGGTTTTGAAGAAGAAAGTAGTTAATTTTACTTTAAAGTCGTAACAACATACTACTGTTAGCCCAGCTGGAAAGTACTTTCAAGTTCAGACCTAGTACAGTATGTAAGGAGCCCAATTCACAAAAGTTGCCAGTCCATGTGTCTAGCCCAGGAAAAAATTCATGAGCCTCTAGACATTAGACCCAATTTCGTTACAATCCGTGAGTAGTCGAGGGAGGCCGAACAATTGGGTATTACTGATTTAGAGAGATTCGCTGCAAGATATCTACACAAAATAAAAGCGAAAAAAGAGAAATTGTTTTCATGTTTTTGTATTTCTTTAGTGGCAGTTATAGGTGTCAAATAAACTCATTTAACTAAATTTACCTATACCTACCTATGAATAGATGGATATGGATATCTTAAGTTTTTGCATATGGGTATAAATGGGTTACCCAATAATACCCATTTATAACCCATCAAACCCAATTAATCCATTTAAAATTGTCGTCCCCCACCCATTTTTTTTTAGATTTTTTATTTTGTCATGATGTTAACTACTTTTGTTTCATTATTATTATTATTGTTTGTTGGTTTTATCTTATCATTTTATTTTATCTTAGTTTGTTAACTTGCTCATTTTTCAGCATTACCAATTTATGATAAGTTTTAAGTTCTTTTCTTACCTTTCCAAAATGAAAATTTAAATTTACACACGAAAAAAATGCTAGGGGTTCAAAATTTTTGGATTAAGTTCTTTTGTTAACTTTTATAGTACTTATTTCAATTTTTGTATTCTTATTGTTCAATTATTAAATAGTATGTAATTTTGCGACATAGAGTACGGATGGAAAAAAAAATTGGTAATTAGGCTTATTGAACATTATAAGTAAATATTTAAAACTAATGATGGTTGCAAAGGGTGGTATAAATTGATAACTTAGTTTGCAAAAATGAATTTAAATGAGTTTACAAAAAATTTAAAATAAATGGGTTATAAATGGGTCATTAGGTTACCCAATTTATTTTTTTGACTTACCTATTTATACCCATCTAATTAAATGGGTATAAATGGGTTGACTCGCTTATACACATTACCCATTTTAACCAATCCAAACCCGTTCAAGTCACCCATTTTAACACCTCTAGTAGCAGTTTTAACTTGATTGCAAGAGGTATTGGAACTTACTATTTGTTATACTCTTTGACCTTTTTTTAAAATTTATTTATAGCAAAGAAGTAGTTATGGTTGATGTTCAAGTAATGAGTCTAGGATTCACAATAAGCTTCATGTCTGATAATTAACTGAATTTGGATAAATAAACTCCATTAGGTGTGTA
The DNA here is from genome assembly GCF_036785885.1 of Coffea arabica. Taxonomy (NCBI): domain Eukaryota; kingdom Viridiplantae; phylum Streptophyta; class Magnoliopsida; order Gentianales; family Rubiaceae; genus Coffea; species Coffea arabica. The sequence continues at coordinate 9,381,954 of NC_092313.1, read as the reverse complement.
CTGTTCATTACTGGTACCTAATGTTTAATATTAGAGAAAACCTTTGATGGTTTTCTCAGTTATATGGAAGAATTTTGTGTCAACAAGCTTACTAATGTTTGATAAATGCACATTTTTAAGTTGTGATAAATATGCCAAATTTCTTTGATTAATATTGTTGAGTGAAACCATATGTCTTGAATTAATACACCCACGCAAGAACTTTTTATTTTCATGCTCAACTTGTTATATTGTACCTAAAGCAAACGAAAAAAACCTATTCTCTTTCAATTTTCCCTGTATGATTTTATGTGTTTTAATTTGCAAGGAATCTTCTGTCTCACTTTTTATTATATTGTTGTTTCTTCTTCATAAACATCATATTTGAGTTCTTTTTTATTTTCTTAAGATCCAATAACTATTAATTGAATAATACACAAAATTTAACAAAGTCAACAACTCAAAATGCATAAAAATGAGATTTTGTATGAATTTTCTACTATATTTTTTAATTTTCTATAATATATTATTTTTTTGAAACTGTTGTATTTATTTATTTTACTCAATTAATAGTTATTGGATCGTAAAGAAACAAAAAAGAACTAAAATATGATAATTATAAAGAAGAAATAGCACTATAATAAAAAGTGGGACAGAGAATAGCACAGGAAGATCCATTGCGGTTTTAATTCCCTTCTTGTGTTATTTTCTAGTTGACCTTTTCTCCATGGCAAAGATCTGCAGAGATAGTATTAACTCTGTCAGAGGGGAACTACAAGTCTTTATGATTATCTGAAGCTCTGATCTTCGCGTTGCTGAAGATTGAAGATCTGTCAACATCTTTAGGTGGTTTCCAAATATTGTCAGAAGGAGATCGACCTTACACTTGTGAGATTGAGATTGTGAATTAACGTCTCCAACGTTAGCCCTAAATACATCTGGGCGTGCACCACAACCAGCATGCTTTCGGTTGCTATGAAGCTAAGGCACCTTGAGGTTAATTTGCTGTCAAGAAAAAAAATGATCCCGTCTTCAGGTACTTCTTCTTCAACATTATCTTCAAATGACATTTAGCTTTTCAACTCATCTTTTTGGTTTCGTTTCCTAACCTTCAAAACGATATATATATATATATGAGGAAACTAAGGCATTTTGGTCAGGAATAACATGATTTTCATACAAGGGAACCCTTGAACAAAGTTATGGCGCACATCCTACTAAACCAATAGGGCTTAAGATTTGGGAAGTCTTAGAAGCCAAAAAGTTAGGGATAACAATTTGAGGGCATATACGGGTTTTCTTGTAATCTCGGTCTAAGGGACAGGTAAACTTAAGGATATGACCAGTCAATTGCATAGAGATCAAAAGACCGGCAGTGTATATTAGCTCATGAACCTATTATATGTTAAGGCATTCTTTTCCCCGATGAACGAAAATGATCGGTAATTACCAAGCAACATATGTGAGGTTGGGTTGGTGTGTGTGTGTGTGTGATTTCCTCCACCTAAAAGGGTTAAGTTGTTAGTAGAGCTTTCAAAATAGAGTTGGGTGTATAACGTCGCCAGTGTTTTGTTTCCAAACATGTCGGGTTAATCGTGAGTTAAAAATGAATACTCCCTTCAAAAAGATAACTACCACTTAAGGAATATACACTTTGCATTTTCCACCGGACCTTTAGGTTCCGTGTGTTTGATACGAAAGCCTTGTAAGAAGGTGTGTCGCGAAAAAAGTGAAGTGAGGCGAGGCGAGGTAAAGGAAAAGGAAACTAATCTTTCCACATGTATATGATTAAGAAGAAAATGATACAAGAAAATACAAATTCTTATGTTTGTTTAGCCGGAAAGTTGCGAAAAAATTGGATAGTGTGTTCCTTAACAGAAAATATTCAATATTGAACTTCTTCATTTTTGGTATTTAATATATGTAAAAACATATAATAATTATAACATTTTGCATGTTGGAAGAGTTGTTTACTTAAAAATTAATCACATTCTTTAACAACAGGTTTATATATGCACATGTATATGTGTGTATTGTGTGTATAAGTTATTTCAAAAATATATAGACATAAAAAGGAGCATAAAATGTAAAAGACAAAAAACACTAATGTCATATAAATTCAATAAATTACTAATTCATTAATTGTATAAAAAATGCCAAAAAAATATAAAATTTTCTTCTGAGACTAAGTTATCACGTAAAATATCCTTTTGATACTAGGTACTAAGTTTAAGGGCTAATAATTTTATCAATTAAAATATTCTTCTGACACTAAGTACTAAGTTTAAGAACTAATTATTTTTTCAAAAGGATATTTTACATTTTTTGGCAATTTTTATTAATAAATAAAAATAAAATGTCTAACTACAAGCCGGTTGTTTGAAGGGAAAATCATTCAAAATGTCCATTACATTTTACAAAATAACTTTTTTCGTCCTTCGCTTTTAAAAATATAATTTTACGTCCCTTACAAATTCACATTGGTCAAATTTCGTTCCTACTTAGGTTTCCGACTAGTTTTTTGTCGGAATTCACAACGTGCCTTGCACGTAATCATATTTTAAGGGCAAATTTGTCAAATCAAATTTTATATAATTCGATTCATAATCCCTCACATTTCATAAAATAAATTTTTTCGTCTCTTACATTTCACAAAATGAATTTTTTCATCCTTCACATTTTTCAAAATGAATTTTTTCATCTTTTATTGATCATGTGTGTGAATAATTTTTTTAAATCCATATATATATTTATTTGATTTCACCTAAACAGTACGAATAGCATGTGAAATCAAATAGAGATATATTACACACCATTCGTATTGCTCCAGTGAAATCAAATAGATATATACATGGGTTTAAAAAAATTATTAATTTTTCACTTATATTCATTTTCTTTTACTCGAAATTTGAAAATAAAAGAAGGCATTTAATCCTAAATATTATCGAGTGTTTACATCGAATTAAATTTGGATAGAAAAAGTAAACAAAAGAAAAGTATAACAAAAAGAAATAAGTGATTGGCACTTTCAAATTTTAACAAAATCACAAGGCAAGTAATTCAACTGTTGGTCTTAAAAGTGTCGAGTAGAAATTTCAGATTTAAACTGAAATTTGTTAGCACACTTATAGAATTCGAGTTAGGACCCATTAATTAGATGACCTTATTATACAACTTAATAAATAAATTATTACCAAAATAGAAATGTCACAAATATTGAATAGGTTTAAATGGTGAAATCATATAAATATATAAATGGATTTCAAACAAAATTATAGTTTTAAACCCCTATATATATCTATTGAATAGTATGTGTATAACTACGATTAGCATGATTAGATAAAATCCAATAGAGATAAATTACATGTTATTCATACTATTCAGGTAAAATCAAATAGACATACACGTGGGTTTATACAAAAAAAGCTATTCGTATACATGATCAATGAGGGATGAAAAAATTCATTTTTTCAAATGTGAGGAACGAAACAACTCATTTTGTAAAATGTTAGGGATGAAAAAATTCATTTTGTGAAATGTGAAGGACTATGAATTAGATTATGTAAAAATTTGATTTGACAATTTTGCCCTTAAAAATGATCACATGCAAGTCACGTGGTGGATTTCGGCCAAAAACTAGTGAGAAACCTAGGTAGGGACCAAATTTGGTCAATGTGAATTTGTAAGGGACGTAAAATTACACTTTTAAAAGTGAGGGACGAAAAAAGTCATGTTGTAAAATGTGAGAGACGTTTTGAACGATTTTCCCTTGTTTGAATTATAAATTCTAAGATATTCTAATTTATGTAAAAGTTTAGAATGCAGGAAATAGTTTAGAAAGAAAGAAATTGTAAAAAAAAAAAATCTAATTAGTTTAAACTTTCCCATGATTCACTTTCCAATCAAGGAAAAATTTTACAGAAAAATGAACGGAAAATTTTATGCGGTGGATCCCATAAGTTTCCTCGCTAACAAACTTTCAAAACTTGGAGGAAAGTTATTTTCCTTCGGTTACCTTGATGAACAAACACTATCTTAAAGATAGGAAAAATTTATCTATTTTGTGAAACAGCTGGAGGAGATTTTCACACTCTTTAATTGGCTGTTTGTTTTGAAGGGCCAAAAAAAAAAAAAAAACAGGTCTAGTTTGATTTGGATTTGTTGACGAGGCATGAGACAGTTTAGTATTCATCCAATAAGTTAAGAAGCAGTACTTATGTTCGGGAGGCGCACCTTTTAATGTAGTTTAGCCTAAGAAACGTCAAAGGCAAGGAGTGGTGGGGAGGAGGGGGGGGGGGTGTTGCACGGCGCTTTGCCTATATTGAAAGCGCTGTTTGCGATTGGATGGCAGTCACAGGTCGGTGGAACAGATAACGGTGGGGGCGCCAGCGTCTACCACTCAGCTTAATAATAATAGTACCACTGCTTCCAGCTGATGATGCTGTTTCTCTTCCTCAACCACCCCGCCGCCCGCCGGCCCCTTCCCTCCACTCCACCTCACCCAGAAACACACAACACACAGTCACACACCAGCAGAACAAGAAACATCCATTCCTCAGCAACAGATTACTACTACTTGAGATCTAAATTATTTTGTCTGCACCAAGCGTGCCATGAAAAAGCAGCTGGCTAGTAGAATTTTCCATTTCAAACATTTGGCAAATTAAAACGCTACAAGCAGGACGCATTTCAGAATCCTTCAATATGTGTACTTCACTAAGCATGCATGAAAAATACCATATAAATACTTATAAGATGCATGGTTAAAGCAGATTTTACACACATGATCTAGCAACTTGCCTTAAGTTTGATGCTGATTCAAGCGAAATCCAGACTACTTCTTAGTCCTTTTTTTTGTTTCACCGAACCATTAGCATTCCGCAGACTCTGATATATACATGTGTTAAAATTTTGCCAGACATCACAGCCAAAGAAGAACCTGGATGATTGACTAAATTCATCAGGAAAACTTGATCTCAGTTATTAATAGTAATAGATAGAAGTGTGCAGGTAGGGCTTGGAACGGAATTAAATACGCATTAATTTACCGTGTCATAAAAACAGTGCCATACTAATCATATACACATACACATCTATGATGTCAACTCGATGCAGATTCATCTTATAAATACGTGCACATTTATAATGTGCAAGAATTGATGCACAGACTAGAATGATGACAATGGGATCGATGGACAATCAACCATCCACGTCTTACTGTGCAAATATGTCCTCCCTCCTCCCAACCCACAAAAGTAACGTTCTCTCGTGCTCAACTTGACGGACGGTACGTCCCTCTTGCATCCTCCATCTTTACTACCTGTACTAACATCCAATTCACAGTTTTAGGCTTCTTCGGTTAACTGCCTTTTTGTTGGCTTGTGGTCCATTGTTCATCTGATGTCGACACAAAAAGAAATAGGCAGGCCACAAGAAGTAGTAGATGGTATTATTCATCTGTCAACGTAAAACATTAGCCTTACGCAGCAGGAGCTGATCACCGTGATTTTTTTGTCGTGGTCCCTCTTAACTGGGTACGAAAATTTTGATTATTTGGTTTTGGAATTATTTGTTAAGCCATTAGATTTGGGTAGGGACATTTTAGATTTCATCGTACGATTGATTCTTCATTGCTGAACCATTATCTCATGCATCTTTCAACATTGTCTCAAACTGGGACCATAGATTTTAAATGCTGACCTACAAAAGCACCAGCCCATCATCCAGCTATAACAAACGGCTTCTTCATTGGCCTGTAATGAAGAATCTGGTATAGTGGACTGATAAAATTCCTCGCGCTTTCTACCCTTTTTTATATAACTTGCTCATGTTGCATTCAAGAAGTTGGGGCGTAGAACTACCCAAAAAATTTGGTGCTTAGATGAACCAGTCATGAGCTGGTTATGATTTTGATCAGACTAGCTATGACCTGCAGAATTGCTGTGGACCATCAATTCTTTCGCCATCACTTTGCTGTGTATAAAAGGGTAATGACTAAGAACATCCTTCAAGTCGGGAACTGATGGAGACAAAGTCTGACAAGTTGTGAACAGAAGTCTACATTTCACTGTCTAAAAACTGTTATCAAAACAAAGGATTTTGGAGACATGTTTAAGACAGATTAAAGGATAATAGTAGTATTTTTCTTTTGAGAATAAGAAAACAGAAGCTGTCCCAAACCTTTGCTTTTTGCAAGTTTTTGTTTTTTCAGCTCAAAATAACCTAAAGCCAAAAGTGAAAACTAACAATATATAGAATCTCAAAAGAAATTTTTAGCTTATAGAGGAATAAAACTAGCTTGTGTTAGTTTAGCAAGAGATATTAAACCCAAAAGCTGAGGGCAATAACTACAGCCAATTCTTGGAGTTTTCTTAATTCGAGAAAAAGCCCTTTTCTATCTGAATTCCTTTCTATACGAACGTTGTCAATTGATCATAATGATCCTGATTTTCTCTTGAATTAATGTTATTTGCACTGTAAGGTGGAAGTAAAAATTGCCCAGACGCGACTGCTTGTGGATCAGTTCTTCTGCCTATATATATATATATATATATATTGGGAGACGCACAAATTTGGGAAGGATTGGCAACTGTTTGTTCCAAGCACTCCACCTTCACTTTCAACTAATGAATCTGACTCAAATATCGAAGCCCAAATAATTCATATATGATAACTACCCAAAGCAGTAGCAATCAAGTTTCATGAATATTTGCTAAATAATACATATAAAATCTCGAATAGAACTGCGGAAACTAAGAAAGAAACATCAAATCATTTAATAGAAAGCCAATCAAACCTCATTCATCGTAAAGAAATTCTTGCCTAATTCGTAGTACGAGATATTTTTGCTTTAACCAATTAAAGGGTCTTTTTTTCAAAATTATTTTCTGCAATTTTTTTTTTTTCTAAATTCATGACCTTTTAAGATATTAAATCAACAAGCCAGCTTTTAGAGAATCGTATAAGAAGACAAAAGTACCTCCTTTATGTAATAGGAAGTTTTGTTACCTAAACAATTATATGGGTGTTTAGTCATTTCCTTTAGCGAAAAATTAAGAGTGGAGTACATGAAATTAACTTAAGCTATCAATTTCTAACATGATCATTTTCACCATCTTCAACATGTCTTTTTATTTGTTTAAATTTAGTACTATCAGAGCGTGTTTGAATTGCAAATTTATCTCAAACAATATTTCGCTTGCATCATAAACACATTTCCCAATCCACCTTTTTTATATTTTCAATTACTGTTTATCTCACATACATCACATCACAAAAAATGTTACAGTAATTATTCCAAATAATATTTCAAATAATACACTATTAATTTTGTCCAATCTCATGAGTCAACAGGTGCATGCATGGATTTGAGATTCAGAAGTGTAATATTTCTTAGAGGTCTAATAATTTTGAAATAATAGTTGAGAGCAGTGAAGGTAAAAGTATGAATGAACAGGTCGCAAGTACCAAATCATATTCGTTCCGACCATTTGTAGATGTAACCATGTTGTTTTGTCTAAAGGAAGAAAGAAAAGATAAAGAAGACATTACATTGTTTACCATACAACACTAGATTGTCTCATCTCATGTGATACAGCCCAGAGATATTGATTTTCAAAGAAAACCATGTTGAATTTCCTCTATGTTTGGAGGTGATTTCCTACATCATGATTTAGGGATCATGAAATGCAAAAAGCCGGAAGACCAGTGTTCCAAATAAACAATCATATAGAGCAGAAATAGATGATTGAAACTACTAGAATTCCTTCTAAAGTTATTTGAATTTGCAGATCTGTAATGATGGGATGTCTCATGACAGGTTTTACTAATGGTCCAATGCTTCTATATGAACCCTTTCCGTGTGCGCATCCAAAGCCACATATATCCTTCCCATGTCTGAATCCTTAAACTTCCCAATTCTCTAAAATCTTAAACCACATTCAAGTTTCGACCGTGCAGAAGAGGTTTATACTGACTCTTAGAAAGCATGCCATGTGTGAGAAAATGTGATGATACATCGCTTTTCCAGTCCTATTTCAAACCAGAAATTGTAATGGAAAGATTCCTGACCTTTGTGTTCTTAATTTTCCAATAAATGGATTCTAAATCTCCCACGTCATTTCTCTTTCATGGAGTCGGGACCATCCACTTTTTTTTTTTTTTCCTTTATCTTTAATTCAGGACAAAAGGATAAGTTACAACACAACAAGTCACAACTGGTGAAATAAGTACTAGCATTATCCTTGTCTATAACTCATAACTACAAATCTCAACCTTGAAATCTTTTACTCTTGAATTTTGGTTTCTTTTATTCTTGGAGTTTCAACCTCGCGTTACCCTTATCTATAATTCAGATTTTTTAACTATAAAACGTTTGACCGGATATGTAAATTTTTTTTATTTTTTTAATTTTCAAGCGTACTCGTGCGCAAGATGGATGACTATTTTCCGGCCTCTCTCCCTCCCTATGTGTGCAAATGTACAAAGCAGAAACAATGCATTGAGTGCAATGACAATTATAAGAGATGGTTAACGTTCTTGTAATTTAATTTCTACTATTACTAGATCATTTTTAATGGGTTATATATTAAGGGATACGTTGTGACAAAGTTTAATTTCATAAAGACTAGGCAAAAAATAAAAACAAAAATAAAAAAGTTTGTCACCACTCCTTTATATGAATGGTATAGAATGCATGAGGCATGAATTTTTCATGGTCTATCTAAATATGTGCTAATTACTGATTAGACGTACATCTGAGTTTGTTTAATTGTCTGGAATAGAGCGACAATAAGGATGACCTAACTAATCCTTAGGTAGACAAGAATGAAGGGCACCTATATATGTGTAGGGGTTGTGTTTGTTTCAAGAGGTCTCCAAGCAAGAGCTGATGGAAAGCCAGTGTATTTCTTAGTAAAATGGAGTACTTTAAAACACAATCCAGGCTTTTCCTTAACCCCAAAAACAGAAGGAAAAATGTAAGCTATGAGCAGGATCCAATTTCAATGATCAGGATCTGGTTTCTAGACAAATTTGAAACTATTTTGTTTTAGTAAAAGTTGAGGAGCTTCCATTAACCAATAATGAACTGCCAATTTTGCATCTTGCAAATATAAGAATGCAACTGGCAGCAACTATTAGAGGTGAGAGCAAAGTTACAAAACATAATTCGACCGGCCCGTACAGCTACCAGGGATAATGGCAAAGACTTTCTGGCGAAAATGCTGCTGGCGCTAAGGGTGGTAAAACTTTGCAGGAGGAAGGAAATTACTTGAAAACTTATCAGCAAAAGATAATTGAAATGAATTTGCATTACTTGAATGATGGAGTAATAAATGAAAATGGCATAATTGACCATGATCTATGGAGATAAATGACTAGTTTAGCAATGCTTTGACGTAATTTTGACAACAATATTACCACTGTCACCATCATCTCTTAACCCTTGAGCATTTGATCCAACAATGTGAAACTGCAACTAGTATGATGATAATGTTAATTATATGCTCCCAAAACTCAAGATGGATGTATGAATACATATATAGTTGAATCCAAATGGACAATTTTTTCCCCCGCAAAGAAATCAAATCCACATTCATCATCCTGCGAAGCTAAATTGCTGTGATCCTTTGATGGAAATTTGCCATTGGAAACCATTATTAACCTTCCATTTTACTTCATAGCATGAGATCGCCATAAGGTTCCCTAACCTGCTCAATGAATATGAATTTAAACCTCTTGTGATATACATACGGTGAACTTTAAACTTGTCATAGCAATATGAGGATTAATCAGCGAGCCAATTTTTTTATTCATCGGCAGCATTTGCATTAGCTATTGAAAGCTAGCAAGGCTACATGCAATGGACTTCCCCTGTACTAGGGATAAAGGTTGTTAATATTTTCATTGATTCAAGCAGCTGTCGACCAAACATGTTGTCTTTCTTCAGTACATATAATCCGTCACGAGAATGCATCTCCTATTGCTGTACATTCACGAGTTAATCCTCAGATCAAAGGTAACGAACAATGATGAAAGAACATGTATATATTCCTTAGCGCTTTTCTTCAGTTTATGCTCTTACCAATTTACGTGTACCAACTATTCCTTTTTAAGGTGTGTCTAATCAACAAGACAACAATAAGTGAGAGTGTACATGTAAGGAAGCAAGAAACTGCTGAAATCTTTAATGAAACAGTACTTCCATGACTATTCCTCTTAAAATGAAAGGTACCATTAAGACAAGAAATTGTGCAGGTGCCAGTACTATATGTTACCATCTTTTTCAGAGAATTGATGATAAAAAACGTCCCTGCAGGATTTCTTCCTTTCAGAGAATTCAACATCTCAAGACACAAAAAACGTCCTTGTTACACATGCATAAGGCACCGAAACATGAAACGTTTATGATGATAAATGCATCTTGCTAATTGTCAATGATGTCCGAGATATTTTACTGTGTAACATACACTTAATCATTTAAATCAGTACTTAACTACTTAAGAGAAACAACCCAAGGAACTTTTTTCTTCTACCCCAATGTAATTAAAACATCTAGAACTGGATGTCTTGTAACCCACCAACAATCTTGATTATTTTGGGAACCTTGAGAGATTAGTAGTACTGGTGAGTAAAAATGTGAAGTACAAGCATCAGAAACAAGTTCGTGTATGATGAGTGATCAGTCTATAAATATTGTATGTCTATACGAGAGTACGGGTGTGCGGGGGTACTGATTTTTCCTATTAAAAGAATGGATTGAGTTCACTGACCTTTGAAGCACAATTCTAGATGTGGAAACACATATGTATCTTGAAATTTTTGATACATATAATTCGGTGTTTCTTGCTGCTGCTCTAGTTGTCTGCAAATATGAGCTAAAAAGTAAAAACAGGTGAAATTAATATCGAACAGATAGATAACAAACGCATATCAGTATCAAATTCAAGTAGTGGTGCACATAAAATATCCACCAAATATCCACCGAAAAAAAAAAGCAGTAGCACCCAAGCACTTGGAAGAAATACAAAAACTAATTGTCCTTGCATCTGAAAAGTTCTCGAGTTACTGATTGCTGATGCAGCATCATCAAGATTCCCACATAAGAAATTCGGGCACATACTTTTAAATCGTACCAAAATTTGTGTGTGAATCTTGATGATGCCGCACCTGCAACCATCAACTTGGTATTCATCTGTCTGTGTCTGTGATAGAACAGAATCATGACTAGACGGATCATAAACCGCCAGATCCCTTGGTTGGACATACAAGGTCATTTCGGATCAAAATTTTAGCATTTGGATGGCCATTGGAGAGAGTGGAAAAAGGTAATCCAGCGAGAATGGACCAAAGATGGATGGTACCCTAAGATATCTATGACCAAAAAGAGAGCCAAAAAGGAAAAATCTGAAATACTTCTAAGCATTGAAGTGGCTATAGCCTTTCCCTTTCGCGCACTCTTACTAGTTAAGCTTGAAAAAAGAATGGAAAGTTATTCCCAAAAAAAAGAGAAAATAATGGAAAGTTAACTGCCTAGAGCAGTGATAACATAATCAGAGACAGAAATGAACACAGAGAACATCCTATATTTCCCAGCCGCCAAAGGTATATAACCATTGGGATCCTGAAAAAAGCCACCATGAAATAGGGAAAAAGCTCCTATGGTTTGTAACTGAAAGAATTAGAGAAGTGGATCCTATGAAAAGAGAAGAAATATACTATGGTGAAACAAAGAAGGGTTATAAAACACATGGTGGAGAAAGGTGAGATGACAGTGAACTGCCAAAGCATGAACGTGTAATAATGGAATATGGATGAAGAGAAGAAAAGGGTATTCAGGAAAAAGTGTAAAAAGTATCAGCCATGGGAGAAACTGGAGAGATCGGAGGGGGGGGGGGGGGGGGGGGAAGAAAGTAGGGTGGAGGGACTTCAGCCGAGAGACGACCGAGGAAAGAAATAGTGCGACCAAAGTTGGGGAAGTTGCGGATTGAGGAAGAGACTAATATGTGTACACAATATATACACAGTATGAGCGCCCATTAGTTGGGGATTTTCTTTAGTCACCGGTGGTTGCGTGAAACTTTGGTGATATTTATTCTATTGATTGGAGGCTTTAAAAATCAGAATGTGATCCAAGACACATTTTGATTTGCATTATATTGTAAGAAATCTTTTATTTTTGGAAGCAAAGATCTGCCTTCCGTATGAGAGAATCAATTTTTCAATAACTTCTTGGTTTAGAGTGTGTACACTATCTTTGCTAGATATACTAACATATATAATAGCTAGTTTAAATTAAAATTTTACATATATGTATACAGTGTGAACACTAATCTTTATTAGATATACTAACATATATAACAACTAGTTTAAATTTAAATTTAAATGTCAAATTTTACACATATGTATACAGTGTGAACACTATCTTTATTGAATATACTAAGATATATAACAGCTAGTTTAAATTTAAATTTAAATTTTAAATTTTATACATATGTCATGCATGCAACTGAGAAAGTGAAGGAAAGAAAGGTTTTTTTTTTTTTTTTTTTGAGAGAGTCAATTCTTCCAATTTTCTTTTTGTTAGGTTTGCTTGTTTTCAAGAAAAAGTGTGGCAAAGTAACGGGAAAAAAATTATTTTTTCCTTTATGCATGTATAATTACTAGGAAAGTTTTGAAAACTTTTCTTCACTTCCTTGCATTTTGTGTCATGCAAATTTCGCAAAATTTTGAAAGAAAATAGTAATTACATACAAAAATATTAATAACTATCACCAATATCACCAACTGTTACTAACTTCTCATTTTATCCCAACTTTTTGTTGATAACCAAAAAGTGGTTTTCATTTTCTTTTACTTCACTTTTTTCATTCTACTTTCCCTCTATCTGAATAAAATCTTAGAATTCTCTTGGGAAATTTAAATGAAAAATCCTTTTTAAAAGAATTCATATTGTTTCTTCATTTTTTTTTCTCCATATGGGAAAGAAGTATTGTGTACTGGTCTTGTACAAGAAGGAATGAATTCAAAGAGAGAAAGATAGAAATAAAGGTATAGAAGAAAGAGAAGGGTATGAGCGGAAAGAAGACTGAGATATTATAGATGAAATGAGAATTGTTTACATTCAAAATCTACATCTCTTCTCTTCCTTCCCTGCTTTATACTAGTTTCTGGTTTTTTTAACAATATAACCAACGCATGCAATACGAAATGACTCACATGCAAGATCAAATAACCAGCACATGTAATCTGTTATTTGGAATATTTCTTCCTAACTAACTTCCTGATGTCAGCTAACTTGGCTTCAGCTTCAGCCATTGCAGTTGCCCTCCTTTCAAACAATCCTAGTTTCCAGGATTGAAGGTTGGGAATTGGCTTTGTATAACAGTCAAATCCTCCCAGGTAGCATCCTCCTCATTCATGTTCTTCCAGCAAATTAAGACCTGTTCCACCTGCTGGCCATCCCTGTCAATCATTTTTTTGTCCAGGACTGCAGTGGGGGCAGTAGTGTAGAACCCTTCCTCTGAGACTTGTGGCAATTCATTGCTTATAGGAGCTCCCTTAGACGTTGGTTTCAAAAGTGAAACATGGAAAACAGGATGAATAGCACCACCATGTGGAAGCTTGAGTCTATAAGCAACTGATCCAATCTTCTTTTCCACTTGATATGGCCCATAATACTTGGCTGTCAGCTTCAAGTTCCTCCTTAGTGCTACTGTAGTCTATCTATAAGGCTGCAACTTGAGATACACCCAATCACCCTCAACAAAAGACCTGCCTATTCTATGTTTATCTGCAAACTGCTTTATTCAGTTCTGAGCCTGCAATAAATTTTTCCTGAGCAATGTATTCCAGTTCACCATTTCCTTTATCCAATCCTCCACAGCAGCAACTTGAGTATCACCTGTGTTTAGACTCAGTTGGGGTGGTTTATAGCCATATAAAGCTTGGAACGGTGTCATCTGCAAACTGGAGTGGAAATTAGTATTGTACCACCATTCAGCTGCAGGTAAACAATTTTCCAATGGCCTGGTTGCTGCAAGCACATGGCTCTTAAGTAAGTCTCTAAACACCTATTCACCCTCTCAGTTTGTCCATCAGACTGAGGGTGATAGGAAGAAGAGAAACTAAGATCAGTCCCTACTTGCTGAAAGAGCTCCTGCCAGAATATGCTGGTGAACACTTTGTCTCTATCCGATACAATCCCTTTTGGCAGACCATGTAACCTAAATATTTGGTCGAAGAATACCTGAGCAACACTCTTAGCAGTGTAATGAGAAGTCATGGAGGTGAAGTGAGCATATTTTGTAAATCTGTCTGTCTACCACCATAAAAATGACATCATAACCATAAGATTTGGGTAGTCCTTCAATAAAATCCATAGAAATTTCCTGCCATGCTTGCTCAGGAATTGATAATGGCCGCAACAGTCCTGGGTAGTGGCAATGCTCCCCTTTACTTCTCTTGCAAATGTCACAAGATTGTACGTAAGCCTCCATATCCTTTTTCATTCCTGACCAATAGAAATAGTTCTTCATTCTCTGGTATGTTCCCTGGTTTCCCAAGTGTCCTCCAATAGCAGAATCATGCATGCAGTTTATGAGCTGTGATCTTAACTCTGAGTTACTCCCAATATACACCCTTCCTATATACCTGATAACCCCTTGTTGATATGTGTAGTCTTGCACACTAGATTTGTCCACAGTTAGTGCAGTCAGTAGTTCCTTGGCCTTCTCATCTCCATTATAGCTGCTTGAGACCCTTGCTAACCATAATGGTTTTGCTGTGGAGATAGCATGGATCTGCACCTCCTCACTATCAAACCCATCGACTCTTCCTTCCAACCTTCTAGATAGAGCATCAGCCACCAAATTATCCCTACCCCTTTTATATTGGATCTCATAGTCTAATCTCATAAGCTTTGCCAACCATTTTTGCTAGAGAGGTGTAGTGATTTTTTGTTCCAATAAGTACTTCAAACTTTCATGATCAGTTTTGATTATGAAGTGAGTTCCTAGCAAGTAGTGTCTCCATTTCCCCATTGCAGTAATCAATGACAATAACTGCTTTTCATATATGGACAGTGTTTGATTCTTGGGTCCAAGTGCTTGACTCATGAAGGCAATAGGCCTACCTTGCTGCATCAAAACTGCTCCAATGGCCTTTTAGCTAGCATCAGTTTCCAATACAAATGTTCCTGAGAAGTCAGATAGTACTAGTACAGGAGCTTGAGTCATAGCCTGTTTGAGTTCCTGGAAAGCATGCTCAGCTTGTTCATCCCACTCAAAATCTTCCTTTTTGAGCAGGTTAGTTAAAGGTTTAGCTATCTTCCCATATCCTTGCACAAATCTCCGGTAGTAACCTGTCAGTCCCAAAAAGCCTCTTAAACCTTTAACAATGGTAGGGGATGGCCAGGACAACATGGCTCACTTTTCCAGGATCAGCAGAGACTCCTTCACCAGTAACTATATGCCCCAAATACTCTACTCTATCTTGCCCAAATGAACACTTAGACATTTTTGCATATAAGGAGTGATTTCTGAGGATGTCAAGAACAAGGAAGAGATGTTTGAGATGGGAGTCAAGATCTGGACTGTAAACTAGAATGTCATCAAAAAATACTAGCACAAATTTTCGAATGAAAGGTTCAAATACGGAGTTCATTAAAGCCTGAAAGGTTGCTGGAGCATTAGTGAGGCCAAATGGCATCACTAAGTATTCATAAAGGCCAGAGTGGGTCCTAAAAGCTGTTTTTTGGATATCAGATGAGTTCATTCTTATTTGATGGTACCCTGACTTCAAATCAATCTTTGAAAAAACTTTGGCACCATGCAATTCATCAAGGAGGTCATCAATGATTGGAATGGGAAACTTATCTTTGATGGTGAGGTTGTTAAGTTGTCTATAGTCAATACATAACCTCCAACTGCCATCTTTCTTTTTAACCAGTAAGGCTGGGGATGCAAATGGACTATGGCTGGTTTGGATGATGCCAGTGGCCAACATTTCTTTGACTTGCCTTTCTATTTCTGTTTTTTGTCTGTGGGGATACCTATATGGGCTAATCTTGAAAGGTTTAGTATCAGGTTTCAAGGGTATTTGATGATTGAGGCTACCGGTTGGGGGGTAGAGTTGTAGGTACAACAAATATGTCATCATATTGAGCAAGTAATTGAGTGAGTGTTTTGGGCACAGTAGTTACCTGTGAGTTTTGTACTCGAATCATGCAAGAGTGTTGCAAAGCTGTTCTGATTTTGTTTCTGCAATATCTCTGGGCAGATACTCCTTGCTTCATCAACACCTTAGCAGAGTGGGAATCCCTTTGCAGTAGCACCATTTCACCCTCCTTCTCAAATGATAATGACAGCTTTTGAAAGTCAAAAGTCATGGGGCTATAACACTTCATCCAGTCAACCCCCAAAATCAGATCGTAAGGTTCCAAGTCTAACACATACACATTGTGAGTGAAACAATGGCCTCGCATCAGCCACTTCATATTAGGAATCCATTGCTTACAAACTAATTCTTTCCCATCTGCAATCTTG
The DNA here is from genome assembly GCF_036785885.1 of Coffea arabica. Lineage (NCBI taxonomy): Eukaryota > Viridiplantae > Streptophyta > Magnoliopsida > Gentianales > Rubiaceae > Coffea > Coffea arabica. Next base: position 9,365,431 of record NC_092313.1, on the reverse strand, counting down.
ACTTTAAAAGGTTTATGACTCTTAACAGCTCCAGGGTAGAGTTGAGCAATAATTGGCTTTATGAAACAGTTGGTGCTGCCTCCATCCAACAGGATTGACACCTCTTGATCACCATAATACCCCAGCATTTTAATGGTACTGAAAGACAATTGGCCTGAAACTGAGTGGAGAGATAGTGCAACATCTCTGCCATACTTGTTGCCTTGATACTCAATGACCTTATCCTCTTCATCTACTACTTCATCTACTTGTGCCTCGCCTTCATCTGCTAGCAGCAAATGAATTCCCTTATTCCTGCAAAAGTGCCCAGGAGAAAACCTCTCTCCACATTTGTAACATAAGTTGTGATCCTTCCTATACTGGAACTCAGTGGGCGTAATCCTCCTGGGGCCTTGGGGAATAGTTTTACTGGTACTACTGTCAAACGCCTGGTGTGTAGGCTTCTTCGGCATTGCATCTGCAACTGGAGTTGGTTTTGTGGCCATCTTGTGTTGCTTAGACATAACCTGCAAATAGTGTTCCTGCCATCTCGCCTTCTCAAATGCTAATTGTAGGGTGGTAGGCTTGTGGATCTTGACCACAGACTTAATTTCCTCCTTTAATCCACTTAGGAAGCTGGAAACGTGATAAGATTCAGTGAGACCAGGAACCTTGAGCATTACAATAGCTCGCAGCTCATCAAATTTTTCTTGGTAGGCCATTACTGTGGAAGTTTAATGAAGCTTGTTAAACTCCTCTATGACATCGTCCTTCCCCAAATTTCCAAATCTAATGCAAAGCTCCTGGCTGAATCTGTCCCATCGTAACTCGCCCTTATCCACCTTGAAGCCTTGATACCAGATACTAGCTTTTCCATCCAAATGCAATTCCACTAGATCCATCTGCTGAGAGTCCGGAATGCGACATAAACGGAAAAACTTCTCACACTTCCTAACCCACTCCCTGGGGTTATTACCATCAAATTTGGGAAATTCCACCTTAGGAGTCCCTATAGGTAGATAATTCCTTTCTCCCTGACTGGACAGCCGCAACTCCAAGTTTTTCTGTGACCTTTGGACAGTTTGTCTCTCCGTGGTGTCTGGTGAAGTTCCTAAGATCCCTCTGTCGCCTTGTAAGCTCCTCACAAAAGCAGTGTATTGAGTATTCATGGAAACCTTGAAATTTTTCATCTCAGCTGAGTTTGCTTCTAACAGCGCCTTCATATCAGAGTAATTTGTCGCCAACTTCTCCTCCAATGCTAATCTGGCAGCTGCATTGGCTTCAAAGATACTCTGAATTCGTGAATCCTGCTTCTTCAGTTGTTCTTCAAAGCCTTTCATTCTGGTGCCCTCCGTCATGGTCAGCTACAGATTCAGTAGCTGAGCTTGCAGATCCAAGGACTGCAAGCTCTGATACCAATTGTACTGGTCTTGTACAAGAAGGAATGAATTCAAAGAGAGAAAGATAGAAATAAAGGTATAGAAGAAATAGAGGGGTATGAGCGGAAAGAAAACTGAGATATTATAGATGAAATGAGAATTGTTTACATTCAAAATCTACATCTCTTCTCTTCCTCCCCTGCTTTGTACTAGTTTCTGGTATTTTAACAATATAACCAACGCATGCAATACAAAATGACTCACATGCAAGATCAAATAACCAGCACATGCAATCTGTTATTTGGAATATTTCTTCCTAACTAACTTTCTGACGTCAGCTAACTTGGCTTCAGCTTCAGCCATTACATATTGTTTCTTTAAAGCAATGGAAAACATGTTGGAATATGGCGAACTTGCACTTTCACTTTAAAGAAAAGAAAAAAGAAAGAAAATAAAAGATAAAGAAAAATTAAGTTAATGTCAAAAGATTAGTGGCAAAGGTCACTAAGCAGCTGGCTTCACAAGTTTTCTCAATACCGAAATGGTACTTCTTGTGTTTCAAACTTTATCTCCAACTAGTTTTAAATCAAAATTTGGAATTAATTAACTCAAAGTCACAAATCATAATCTAGATCTGCATGATAGGTAAAGAATAGAAAATAAGGAATATACGTAGGAGTGAAAAAACAACTAATTAAGCTGCAAGTTGAAATTGAGCGCTTGATTCCTAATTAGTGACTGTTCAAACTTTGATCAAGATCAAAATGATTTATTTATCAACTGGTTTCCACTGAATTTTTAAGGCAACCAGCTCCATATACTTTATTAACTTGTCAACCTACGCACAAGAAGGGGCTTTGTCAATTAACAATTGTCACAAATAAGATAAAATTTGACTTTGCTCCTGTTTGATAATCCAGTTCAACACTTAAAGTTAATGGATTCAAATCTTAACTTATTTAAACTATTTGATAACTAAAAATTGAACATTTAAATTAGTTAAGTGGCATTGAATTTTTTAGATAAAACTTGTTTCCAAAATTAAGTGATAAACTATTCACTTATCACTGAATGTAATATATGCACTCAAATGTATTAGATTTTATATTTAACAATTTAATAAGTTAATGGATTCAGATTTCATACTTTAGTTTTCAGGTTTCAGTTTTATCAAACCTACCCTTAGTAATTTACGAAGGAATCTACATATTGTTGCAAGATCCTTTTGGATTTTATCTAATTGTTAAATTTGGATGCAATTAAGAGAGAAGTAATAATTAGAAAAAAAAAAAGAAAAAGAGAAACAACACTTACAATACAGAATTGTGTACACTTTTTTTGAAAAAAAAAAGAAGGAAAGAGCCAGTTCATCACTCTCTCCTAGTGGCATTACTTTATTCTGGATTTTCTGCATATATGCTATACAGATGATCAGATTGTGCTGCTGCAACTATGTGTGCTGGTAGTACAAGAGCACGAGTAGGATCTAGCGCAAGATTACAGCAGACTTTTGGTTCAATCCAGTTATGATCATGATTAGACTATGAACACGTAAAGCAACAAAAAACCCACAACGTTACAAATCTTGATTTGATGTCATTATAGCAAAGGACAAATGACTTAAAATCATCATTAAAATCATTTTGATTAGCATCAACGGCTTCATTATGATCACATCATCGTGATGCTGGCAGAGTCATCATTACCATTATTGTCGTCATCCAATTCATTTTTTTTTCATTTATATGTAATGTAACAACAAAATAGATTTCTTCTTTTGGCGATGAAATTTAACATTTGCTGTTTCTTGAATAGATAGATAATCTGCTGAAATCGAACTATTAATTAATGAAGAAGTTTCAAACATTAGAAAGCGATTTTGTTTAATTTGCTGAAACAAGTACTAGGAAATGTTTTCTATATTTTCTATACACCATATATGTCTATATATATACATATATATATATAGACATCATACGTCAACACGTGTGTGTTTGCATACACATGTATCTCTGTATCATTCCAATTTTATCGGATGTCCCTGAAGGGACCATACACATATATCTCGACTCAGCTATGTTTTTATCATAAATGATTTTCGACCAAAGTGAAATATATTATACTTATCTTGAACACTCCCAGTATCAATTTTGAGCACTTCAGGGTACAAAATGTCTCAATATAAATGTTTGAAGTGCTATATGAGTATCCGTTTAAGGTTCAAGGGCACAAAGTACTAGGTTAACGTTAAAAAAGATTCAAGCAACATGACTCATTGAATTACCGTCTGTCTTTACAACATCGACCACGGTTCGATTCTTCCCGAATTACCGTGTTAAGCATCCTTAGGGGCGGACTCTGCTCTGTCGCAGGGATTAGTTTGGGTGATTCTAGGATATCCTATGTCGACAAAAAAAAAAAATGACACATTGAATTGAAACTTGCATATTCCCCCTCTAACATTTTAAATTGGTTCCAAATTTAGGTGAATAACCCCTAAAGTTTATCGAGGAGAAAAAATATATATATATATATTGTAGACCTTGAATCTGTCCTCTTATAATATGGTACATAATAATAAAAGTTAAAAGCAGTATAAAGGTTGCAGTGACGTGCATACATCCAAGACAAAAGCAGCAAAAATCTAATCATCCATCCCGGATAATGAACATGTTGATGAGCAGATGAAAAGTGTACTATCTACCATGATAAACATTAGTAAAAAAAAAAAATCTTATTCATGCTTACACCATCCTCCTTTTGATTTTCGCCTTCCTTCCCATTGATGGATCGACTTCAGCTGCGCACTGGCCCATGAAAAACTAGGCAAAACTAAGCAACTACCATTATTAATCTCAGGAGAGAAGATGTGGACTCACAGCGTCCAAAGAAGCAGAGAAAAGAAAAGGAAAGGAAAAAAGGGAGCTCGGAAAGTAGGATCGAGATTCCTCACGTCAACAACCACCATCTAGACTGGGGCATGAAACCCGTACGTTCTGATGTGGACGCTTAAATGGACTTATTGATCTGCGCCATTTTTTCCTTTTTTTTTTTTTTTTTTATCCCATTACATCGAAAAGATGCCAAACACTCCTGGTGCGGCCGTGCAAAAAGGTCCCGTAATAAAATTATGAAAAAGGTTTCTCTTGACTAAAAGTAATTATGAGTCCATTTCAAAGTTATGATGATCTTTACCTAAGTATCCGTCCAGTTTTTTTCTCCATAATGGTTTTGGCAGTTATTTTGGCCAAATGCTTATCTACTACTACTAATGGCAGTTAATCCTTGACATGTGTACAATATATCTATATAATATATAATAGGAGAGTGTTGCTATCAAATGTAAGCATACAACGTCACTTTTTAATGTTTCTAATCTATCCATAATTATACGAATAAATTTGTTCAATATTGTTCCCAAAAAAGAAAACATAGCTTTGTTTGGATAGAGTATTATTTCAAATAATTATTTGAATTAATTACTGTAGCACTTTTTGTGATGTGATGTATGTGAAATAAAAATGTGGTTGGGAACGTAAAAAAGTAGATTGAAAAATGTGTTTATGATACAAATGAAAATTTTTTTTGGATAAATTTGCTATCCAAAAGCTTCCCACAATTAGCACATAGTTATCCATTGAAATCTTCTAACTAACTCTCACGTATTGCTCTCAACTTGTTTCTATAATAGTATTACTTTCCATAGCTAGGCTTATCTAAATTATAAAGAAATCTAACTAACGAAACTTTATAAAGAGATAGTAATTTATATATAGTACTATATGGTTTTAGTTAATTGCACACACATTAAGGTGCATCTTAAGCACTAGTTTCATTGATGTGGCTTAGTGCAGACCTTGCACCATGTAATTGAAACTGACAACTGTAGAAGCTTATATAGAAGGTTTTGATCACCAGCTGGTTTAGCCTTTGGAATCTTGATGCAATTTTTTTTTTCCTCTTTTACCAGAGCCCGGGGAAGAGTTTGTGGGCTTGCCTCGATAAGCCAAGAAAGTTGATTAAACGATACCAATTAGTGAGATTGTACAGACAGTATACTTCCTGAGCATGCATCCTGCCATGGAAAAATACAGCAGATTGCACTTCCTGAGCATCCTACTATGTAAAAAATGACGTGCTATATATATTCAGGATTTAAGGTCAATATAACATATAGGCGATAATTAATGATTCTTTTTTTCTACGTTTAAGGTTTGATGCAGTGAGTGCATACTTTGCTTTGGGATAAAATACGCTCAGAAATTAATGAGTCGTACCAAAGGCCAGGCCAGGCAGGGGATGAAGCCTCCCTTTGGACGTCCTTCGATTGGATCAGCACCGAAACAAACATTTCAAGATTCAACCACTACCATATGATGAGCCTCCCCTAGCTAGTTTCTTGAACAAGTTGATGGAATATACGATTTTATGCATTCGGCCGCAAGCAAGCATGCCAGCTAAGTCTGCAGTAATTGAAAGAAATTGGCAGGCTTCATTGGCCATTTGTATTTTAAACGTGTAAAATGTATAATATTATAAAGTTCGGACCGAGAAATGTTTATCAAAATTGTTAAACTATCAAATACTAGACGAACTAATTGGAATGACGCCAGCTGAAAGCAAGAAGACCTAAACTACAGCCTTTTCTTGGGCTTAAGTGATCAGAGCTTAAATATGGTCCCCTCCAACTGACCCTTGCTTCCTGTCCTACTTTCCATCGCTTTTGATGACTAAATACGCAGGAGGGTTCGATGTTCAAACCCTATCCCTCGCGGGAACCTTTTTTTTTATTATTTATTTTTTGGTCAAGCCATGAGGAACTGCAGAATCATAGCTTACGCAGAGGCGAAAATAGCGTCCTATATAATCATCAAAAGGCATCACTATTCCATCACAAAAGACTCTGATCGAGGATTAATACCCAATTCCAGCATAAACTTCCAATCAGTTCTGGTCAATCCCTTGCACAACTAAGCAGCAAGAGTTGTTATGATAGACCAATCAATTGGTCAAATACAACCGTCAACCCAAGAGTTGGTAGAGTTTAAAACCAATAAATATCTTAGACATTTATTTTTTTTCCCTATCTTAAATATGCTTTCAAATTTAATTGCTTTAGATTAACATAAATTTTTTTTTTATAGTTCTAACACTCTTGTAAAAGGTACGTAGCAATTATATATAAAGTTTCTTTTCTTTGGTGGTGGGGGGGGGGGGGGAGAGACAATTGAACCCCCTCAGCTACGTGTGCCTCTGCCATTGTTTGCAACTTCCCATGTTGCATTTTTTTAGTTTCTTGTTAATTGATAATTATTCTTTGAGAAAATGTATTTAAATATGCGTATATATATGTGAATATGGTTTGTGTATTGACACAAAATAATGGGTAATTTCCAAGTTTTGAAAAACACAATAAGGCACACATGGGTGTTCTTTATCAATGCCAAGGTGATCCCACAAAAATAGCAGCGCCGACGAGAATTAAGGATGTAAAGAAATCCTTGTTTGTTGGCATTGGCAAGAGACAAGACTCGGTTTAGTTGGACCTACCATGCACTAAGCTAAAAATTAAAGAAATTAAAGATTAATTCAGATTTCATTTTCTTTTCCCATTTTCTTCTTTTCAATCGATTCCTGTATATGGGTATGATGCATTAATAGCTAAAGTAGCAGAAGAAGAAAAATCTACCGATGGACCCAAGACCTTTTTATTTATCAAGGGATGAAAGCCTCAACTTGATATTATAACTATATGAACTTCTTGTGGCCACAACTTCGCAGGATGGCCGATGATAGAGAAGGGAGGAGAATCCTGCGACGTTAAAGTCACTAATCAATCTACACCAATCAGTACTAATATATAACTGATGGATCCAAATCAATCAATAACATAAACCTATAGATAATTCACACGAAAATTGATATAAGAAGAACAGGAAAATTTTCCAATTACTCAAAAACGATAGGCTGCGGCTCTAATGATCTATGAAGTTGAGGCTACCAAGTACTACCATAGCGGACACCACCAATGCATTATAGCTTGGTGGGGTGGGAGGCAAGGTTTCAATTTGCCACAATTAAATATGGTCCTGTTTAAAAAATTCAAGCGGGTGCGTAGTGCATCCGTCTGGTCCGGTGATGATTCAGTCTCTTCCGAGTTATTCCAAGATCTCTTCAGGTCCTCCTCTCCCCGTAGTATATGAATTATAAAAAAAAAAAAAAAAGAGTACTACCATATAAACGAAACTGAGGCTTCTGACATTGAAAGCCCTATGCGGCTCTGTATTCTGGTTTCTACTGCCACTGCTGCTAAATTATTAGAATGGTCCTATGTAAGTTGTAACCACCCTACCATCTAAAAAATTCAACAGACTTTGTAAGCCAATAAATAAACTGATTACACATGGCCTCAACTAAATAAAACAGACAAATACTCTAAAGATTGGTTTAATTTTTCTGTAATAACAATAAGAATTATATAAGAAAAGACTAAAAAATAATTCACATTGGCTAATTCTCTTTATCCATCTTGCGTGTGCTTTAGAAAGACACCTTGGTACCCTACTCTGGACTCTCATGATGGAGCCGGCGTCTTGTCTTGTATCGAGAATATTATCCAACGTTTGAGTGATTAGTTTAAGTTTCGGGGGTGAACGGGAGAATTGAGTTGTGTGGTAAGATAAAATAAGTTGTAAATAAAAAATTTTTTGATTCAAAATCTTTCACTTATAAAAAAATAAAAAATAAAAATTTTAAGCTTCGAGTAAATGAGTCTCAAGTTTATTTATGAAATTACTTTAGTTCTTTAAAAATCAAGGAAAAAAGAAAATTGAAGTTTTGATGACCAGCTTGAAAAAGATCCAGCTAGAAAACTCGTGCCATACACAGTTGGGAAGGGTTTATGTTTTTATGATCTGACAAAGGGAGAAGTGGGGCTTCATGCCGTACTCATGGCCAACAACCTAGTACGCCATCTTCAATCTAAATCTTACATTGGCCTAAGCCATTAACAGTAACAGTCAATCTTCCTTTTGATTTTACGTCCATTGTGAAGGTGCTTTTGTCTCTTAGGGCTTGGGAGTCAAGAGGTAATCCATCCTCTCTTGTTTTATGACAGCTTTGTGAGTTGTGCCTCGTCGAGATATTCCATATATACTTGTTGCTTGCTATCTATGCTCACTCATTCTTCGTTGTCTACTTTCCACTCCAAATTTAACTGATGTTGTTGCTCTCCCTCTCGCCTCTTGTGTAACTTACTTTGACCTTTTTCAATGTTCATTTATTGTCTTGCAACATCTTAGATCAGTCAAGTAAACTAATGAATTACATTTTCTATGGTTGAAAGTAGCGTGTTACAAACTCGGTCCTTGATATTTACTGATTATGGAATTGCCTATATACATGTAGAAATTTTGTTTCTTAGTTTTGAAATTCCTAATTTTTAAACGAGTTAAGGTTTAAGATGCTAGTAAACGAGTATATTTTAATTTTACAATTTGGATGTGTGATTTTACGATTCTCCCTTATCTTTTTAGGATTAAAAAATTGTTTGAAATACTGATAAATATGGCAGACAACCTTATATCTAACTTGTGATACGTCTAACTTTAAGATTCTCTATAATCTTTTTAGCATCATAAACGTCTTTGAAATGATGATAAATATGGCAGACAACCCTATATCTAACTTTTGATTCGTCTCGAAATCTAGTCATAATAACAGTGATTAATGATCAACTCGATTCTCCTTTGTTAACTATACTACTTTTATGATGTACAATTAGGCTTTATAAACAACCTTATATTGACTCTAAACTAAACTATTCGTGGATCTATGTGATATGTCTAGGATTTGGAACCTCGTGAATATCATAGCCCTCAATTTTCTCAATCAAATGAATGACAAATACTGTGCAAAAGTGAATAGCTAAATGTGCAGTCACATTTAAAATTCAAATCAAGTCATATTTGAAATTCAAATTCGTATATTCGATAGCATATCTAACACACTTCTTATTATACGCCGTAAATGCTTGAACGTATAACATATTAATTCATCAAGTACACTAGTCGCAACTCTAAATCATAATAAATTTTACATAGATCTTGCAAGCTAGAATTACCCAAAAAAAAAAAAAACGACCATGATGAATGGCCCATTGTTGTCTAATGCTAATGAATAAGTTCGAGCTAATTAATTAAGCACTAGCCATCTAATGCACATGAGATTAGCATCGGTTTTGGCTAATGTTCCCCCGCCCTCCTTCACCCTCCCCCACTCTTCCTTTCATAGCCTTATCATAATCAACTAGTTCAAGCAAATGACAATACCATATGAGGTTAATTAATTTTCAAAGCAACAGCCAGCCTAACCTTTTGTGCTTAATTAGTCATCAAAGCAAAGGCCCATGTAAATACTGATGCTTAATTCACGTGATTATCATTAATCTGTCGGGTATAAGGTGGTGGTGATCTGACTGGATGTTGATGATAGGTTTCACGGTCATGGGGAGATTTATTTGGGGATCAATGTGAACACCCTCAGTATTGGCAAAATTGATTAAGCATCTTAGTCATAAATTAATGCTAATACTGATGCCCTTCATTAATCTAATATCCTCCTAATTTCCAACCTGATTAGATAAATTTTTTTCCGGAACTCAGAGCTAAAAAATTAATCCTAGTCGCGAATCTTGTTCAAGTGGATTTCCACTCATTAATGTTGTTATTGCTTTTTTTTAATCCATGACCATATATATCAGAAAAAAAAAAGTAATTAAAAAGAATTTGCTAAAGATTCTTCACGAGCTGTGCATTTAGATGCATTGTTGGGATGCGTTCGAGTTCAGATTAATTTATGTGGCTTAGCTCTGGACGTGACAACTGACAACCACGTACGATTCCTAAATCTTAAGTCTTGACAAGCAAATTGCAAATTAATTACAGCTACTTAATTACTTCTGTTCATCGGATGTATACTTATGCTCGATATGTACCATTCTATTTTCCGCTGGATACGAGTTAAAACAGATTAAACCCCAATAAAACAAAACTAAAAACTGATTTTCTTTAAGTACAACTGCAGCTGCCACCTACAAGAAAAAGCAACCTCGTACGTATCTACATGTGCTTTGAACTCTCGTGTCATTGATAATGAGCATTTATATAGTAAATTCAACTCTTGTTATCCTTTTTTTTAAACTCTCTCGCAACTTTTCATCCCAACTGTCAGACACGAGATTCAAACACCCAAAATCTGACTCGACTTTTCATACCCTTTTCATCCCAACTGTCAGACACGAGATTCAAACACTCAGAATCTGACAACGGAGAAGATCCTAAAAACCCTTCCTTGACCAATCTTGCTACTCGAAAACTGCCACAGAATTTAACGAAAAACTAAGGAAATCTTAAAGTAGCATACAATGAAAGAGAGGAACTCAATCTGAGCAAGGCTTTAATTATGCTTGTGATAATCTTCATGTCTATTTGGTCAAAGCAAAAAAAAAAAAAAAAAAGGAAAAATGCGTAATGGTTGAAAACTCCATGTTTTTATTTTTCATATCTGATTTTTTTTCCTAAAGGAAAAAAAGAAATTAGAATTAAGCATGCGACCAGAATTTTTTTGGAGATACATTCGACCAGAATTTGGTCCCTTGAATCCAAAGATGGCATGGTTCAGGGCAGACTGATTCATCTTAGTGGTGACTGATTGGACTTTGTCCATGGTTGGGCCTATCTTGGACCAGAAATTTAGGCCTATTGGCTCTTGAAACTTATTTATGCAAGGCATCAAGGAGACGTAGATTTTTACTTAACGCGGGGTTGTCTGGAAATACTTGCCAGCAAAGATGGCCTAATGTACTGGGCTTTGCCGTCCGATGATCCAGAAAAAAAGAAAAGAAGAAAGAAATGGGAAGGCCTAAGGCCTTGATAGGGTATCGAGAAATGTATTTTCGAGAAGAAAGATGCCACTGGCCATTTGGTCCAGTGGTCATCCCCTTCTTTGGGATGCTGGAGGTCAGGGGTTCAACCCCTGCCTCCCACAACTTGCCACTCTACGTGGCTGGTCTTTGCCCCCGCGGGGTAGTTCGAGCGGTCCGCTTCCCCTCCTTAGGGGTATGGTGACCTTCCTGACTTGTCCAGGGTTCGAGTCCCGCTGTTAACATGTTCGGTGTGGAGTGGGGCCTCCTCTCTCAGGCCGCAGGGGATTAGTCGGGCCCCGTAAGGATTGACCCAGACACCCCTGTGTCGACAAAAAAAAAAAAAAGAGAAGGAAGATGCTACTGAACACGATAGAAATAAAATAAAAAATGGTCCACCTCCTCAATTTTAGAAATTTTCATATATATATTTTATTTTAATACATCGGGGTGATTTTTAGTAACTTTTTATAGATAAACTCTTTTGAGAAACTGTAAAAAAAACATTACAGCAAATCAAGTTACATAACTACACAACAAGGCAAGCCAAAGTAAATGAATACGATTGTTTATGAATATCACAACGGTATCACCCTACCCCATGACACCAATTGCAACATCAAGCATGCAAAATTCAAATATCTGGGAACAAATCACAACGAGCAACAACTCATTTAGGCTAATTTTGTTTCTAGATCCTATTTAATAGATTAAATTCTAGCTTTCAAAAATTATAATAAGTTTGACGAGATGCAATTGATTTAAGTCGAGTTTTTTGTCAACCAAAATCAAATACATTTTTGCAACCACTTTGTCATATAGAGGTGGGCATGGAGACATTAGGATTTAGGATGAAAGGCATCCGCTCCTTTGACCTTTCAATCTCTTGCCCGATCTCATTAGAAAATATAGCTTGGTGACTTTTCCTTTTTTCCTACGTAAGGGAGACTCCAAGTCGTATTGAAAAAATCTTGGGAGAAGTTCCACCACTCACTTGACACTAATTGCTCAGCAAAAAACCACCTTAAACCATCTAAAAACAATAAAAATATATGTACCAAACCATCTTAAGCCATATAAAAAAAAAATTTTCTAATAGCATTTCGTTAACACACTTAATATTCACCTAACTTACTATATATATATATATATACCCATATTAACAATTATTATCTTCTATTGCATTTATATACTTTTTCTATTTAATTTTATCTACTCTCTCTTATATTTATTTACGTTTCCTAATTAATCTTAGGCCCCGTTTGGCAAGTGAGTTTTTTAGGTATTTGTCTAAAACTTTACTCTAACTTATTGTAGAAGTTTTTAAAAAAAATTTTGAAGTGTGTAAATTTTTAAATATTTTGAAGTGTATAGTTTTAAAATTTTGAAATTTTTTTTGAAATTACTGTAACTAAAGTTTTTAAAAAACTCGTAGCAGACAAACTTGACAAAAAATTTGCCTGTCAAACAAGGCCTTTTAATTTTTAAAAAGTATGACACTTGAAATATATCTTGCGAATATAAAATACTCGTTAGACAAATCGTAAAACAATAATAAAATTATAAAGAACTCGTGGATAGGAAACCCTTTTTGGCATAGACAAATCGTAAAACAATAATAAAATTATAAAGAACTCGTGGATAGGAAACCCTTTTTGGCATGCCTATCATCTAATGACCCCTTGCCAAATGTCTCACGTGAACAGAGTTCACCGATAGACTTTGACTCATATTTGTGTGCCATCTCCTCTCTACCTTAAAAGCTCACATGATACCATCGAAAGAACACCTAGATTTCAGGTACAATAAAGGCTTATGGTTTTAGCGCAAGAAATTAGTTATTCGTAGTGTTGAATTCTTATTGGCACGAAAGGAAAATTTAATTGGGGGATGCATAGTTAAGTGTGTATAGAGACTTGAACATTTTCTCTATATATATATTTTTTTGTTTAAGTCATATCTAACCAAAAATCTCCAATTTCACATCGGATATTTAAACTTGAACATTTTTTTCTTTTTATTTCAGTCATATCAGAATGTTTTGATGGACTTGAAATTATGAGAAAAGCGACTGCAATGGTCAAGAAGAAGAAGTATAATCATATTAAAGACAATCGCCAATTTAATTACTTACTTCAATGAAAACAAAGAAAAAGATATAGAAATATAAAGAGGTTCTGAATTTAAAACCATTCACTTAAAATTTTTATATATAAAAAAAAAGAAATAGGAATAGAAATAGAAATTTGTGACACGTGTCGTTTCATCAAGCTTCACTACTGGATAAAACTCTTTGGTTGTTGAGATTTCGTATATAGGCAGGTGAAAAATTGAAAATTTTTGCCAGCAAATTACGCGTGGCAAATCTAAACAGGTGAACAGGTAAGCTACTAATTCCAGGTGGCCCAATCAAAACTCTCTGTCTGTCATCTAAGACCAGTAATATTTGTTGCCCATTAACTCGATTTAACTTGTACTTTCTATTGCTTCTCATGAAAAAAAAGAAAAAGAAAAAGTCTATACGGTATATAATGTGTTCAATTATCTTCCAAAATATCTCCTTGGTTCAACAATTTCTTTTTTTTTTTAAATAAAATTTGGTGATTAAATGTAATAGCAACAGCTCAGTTACACTTAAAAATAACAAGAATACAATAAAAACTCGTGCAAATTAATTTATGAAAGTTTTAGGAGCTCTACCTGGCTATAGATCAATTGTTGTTTTCCATATAATTTATGTAAGTGTTTTCTAGATTAACTTTCCTAAGAATTTGTTTTTTTTTTTCTTTTTCAATTCTTAAATTTATAGTTGTGCATCTAATCCATTGCATGAGTAGTGATCATTAGCAGCTCTCCTCATTGCATTTCATAAGATTGAGGTCCCCCCAAATTTAATTTGCCATTGAACTTATATATTTTTCTCATGAAATGAGATGGGACAATCATTTTTTATTTTTAAAATTTATGTGTCAAAACTCATTTTGCACATTATGTTACAGTATGAAGCATTACTCTTGACTGTACTACTACTACAAAAAAAAAAAAAAAAAAAATTGACCAGCTGTAGAAAATATTAGTACTACCCTTAACCTCCAATCTATCTTTCTTTATTTTGATTTTTCATTTTTTTGGACAAATACTTCATTCCTCATTTTAATGAGCTTTTCCTCTGGACTTTGTATCACACTTTAAAGGAATTTGACTTGTAAAAAAGCAAATTAGGAATGAGTAATGAAGTGCACGAGATTCTCCACCTGCATTTTTGCAAAGGCGATCTCATCTTGTAACATTCAACCACTGGTACTACAATCAACTGGATTGCTAGACCTAAACTATGAGCTGTTCATTAATTTTGCCAACTTTTCATCATAATCTGTGCCTCACAAGCCTATATATTTAAGGCTCCTTGTTCCTTCTCCTTCAACACTACACCAGAAGAAAACAGTCCTTACCCAAGGAAACAACAGTCGTAATTAAAAAAATGCCTAGCAACACTTGTTCATCCTTCATCCTTCTGTTCTGTGCCCTGCTACTTTTTTCTCCAAATTATGTGGGACTATCCGCGTCCAGAGCACTTGCTGAAGAAGTCATGAGGCCAATGGGGTCGAAATCCGAAAATTATATTGCATTTGAAACCAAGAAGAATCATGAAGATGAAGATGGCTCTCGAGTAGGTCAAGGTGTGGAGGCTTGCTTGCCTAAAGGATTTCGACGAACTTCTGCTCCAAGCCGATACACAAACTATCAAACCCTCGATTCAAGTTTGTGTTCCACAAAGGGAAGCAAGAACAAACCATGAGAATATGTGAAATATATACCAATATGTAACACGCATTAAATTTCTTCCATGTCGATGGATTGCAATGTAAGCTACCCTTGTGGGCTTCCCCACCCTCTCTTTCCCATGTTTACAAGTTCATGATCCAGAATTCAGTGCTCCACTCTACTGTGAATCAAAGCCTTCCTGAATGGGCATTTCTTTTTGTTGTTACAATGAACTAGTATCTACAGATAATAGTATACAGAAGATGATGGAAGTATACATGTGTTAGTGTATCGTATTCAATTCTCTGGCAGCGTCAATCTCACCAACATTTTCATTAGTTTCATATCATCGGGTGTCCCTTCAACATTCTGATTCAGTCTTGAGCTTATTAATCTTTCTTGAATGCGATTTGGAACATATATTATATAGAATCAAGAAACATGGACTAGCGTTCATTTCGTGATTTTAAATATTACCTAACCAAAATGAGAATTTTCTATTTTTTCCAGCGAGTTAAATATGACAATGAAAATTAACAAGCCCAGCTAAATGAAAATATGCAATATCATGTTAACAAATACAGGCATACGTGTCGATGAAGCCACATATATCAGCCACAAGCTTGTTATGTTTCATCCAATTGATGAAGCTGTGTGTATACATACAGAGAAAGAGAGAGATAGTAACCCTAATTAACCACATACATGTACACCCAATATGTGTAAATATGATGTATGCAAATATATTGTACATATTGTCGATGTACATAATTCTATCTCAAATTGATTTCGACTCAATTGACCAAAGCATGGTACGTAATTCAGTTCTGACCACTCAACAAAAAGTTCATGGTTATGTATAGTTGGATATACAGATGTGGATTGCGTACGGGCTGATGCATATGAAATCAATAAGGAAAGTTACGTTGGAAAAGGGAAAAACAGGGACGGTGAGCATCCACTCCTCTTGATTGTGGTGAAGATTGGCTGTGGGATTCATACAACAGCAACCAAAAAAAAAAAAAAAGGATTGGTAGTAGGAAAAAGGTGCAGCTTTGAGTAGAGGTGGAAGCACAAATGTAACTGCTATATGGACCACGGACAGCTAAAATCTCATCGAATGATGTCCACACGATGTTCACTTTAATTGAGTGTCCAAAACATAACTTTGACATCAAAGCTATCGTATGATTAATTTATGGTCATTGAAGTGAACCAATATTGTTGTAGTTCATTATTTGTTTCTCAAAAAAAAAAAAAAATTTTTTTGTCAAACTATGATTGATCGAAGTGTAATACATCTTACAGCCTTTCAATCACACCAAGCGATCAAGCCCTCACCTTCTTAAAATGTTAAGAAACAAAAGGAGATAAATATGGCCCTTGTTCTAGAAAGACATTTAATTGATCTGAACAAGTTGCGGAGGATGAAGGTGCACATTACAAATGAATTCTAGTAGTTGAAATCTTTAATTAGTGAAGTAATTTCATAAGGTTTTGGCCATGAATTGGCATGGTATAGGCAACTATATATTCAGGTCTCTTTTCTTTTCGTTCTTTTCTAAACAAGTGCTTTAGTTTCCAGTTTAGTGTTGGACTTGGGGGTAAGAGTTTTCTTGTGATACTTGCTCACCATAGATACCTTACCAATTTTCCTGGCATTATATCAAACTTTTAGCTGCAAACCATTTTCCTTTGTATGTTTTTCATATGCAGCATATTGAAATAAACTATGACAAATACAGGAAAAGTGCTAACTGACTATTTGTTAGTTCAAATAACTGTTGATAAATAGAGAAACGGGCATAATCAAACAAGATGATTGGAAAATATGGGTTGCAAGTTTTTTGAAGTTTTTGTAGAAAAATATACTATAATAATATGATGTATTTAAGATAAAAAAAAAAAGATGCAAAAATATGTCGAAAGAATTTTTTTCGCAGAAACTCACGATCTAAATAAGGCCCAAGTTTTTAGCTCTTAACGTTGAAGGTAATTCCAGAATTAATTATATCAAGAAAAAGTTTTCGCTCCTAATCATTTTCTTTTTTATTTCTAGATCGGTCTTTTGAACAACTTTTCAGGTCATGTTTTTAGCGCGTCCATTGCTTTGACCTAGACTCGTACACTCGGAAACCAATAACTAGATCAATTCAGGTCCATGAATATTGGCAGACATCGTTGTCATACACTAATTTTGTGATAACAAGACATTGTCATAAAGTTATAAGTTAACGAAGTCAATTATACTAGCAGATATTGGTGCAAGTGACAGAGATTTGCATCTTCCTTGAAAAAGAAAAAAAACTTGCATCGCTTAATCATGAAATATCGGACTCAAAACTCATAGGAACGAAAAGTACAAAGTTGAGAAAACTCTCTCGCAAAAAATTCGACCCAACTTAAACAGGTCAATTATAATGCAAGAACATAATAAATATCTTCAACTTGTATTAGAAATGAAAATTATGATTAGGGTAAAAAACAAAAAAGCCCCCTGTGGTAAACCTAATACACAGAAAACCCCCCATGGTTTCAAAATATACAACACGACCCCTCATGCTTTGAACTAAATTGTAAAGGTGACGGAATCCGTTAAAGTTAACGGAAATGGACAAAATGACCAAAATACCCTGATATAATTAAGCAAAAGACAGCTCAAAAAAATCATTTGTTTTATTCTCTAAATAGAGAGAATTGAGGGTTAAGGGGTAAAATATGTATATTTGATAAAAATTAAGTATAAAATTTTTTTTTTAGGTTCCAATAAGTCATTTCCGTTAAATTTAACAGATTCCGTCACCTTTACAATTTAGTTCAAAGCATGAGGTATCGTGTTGTATCTTTTGAAACCATAGGAGGCTTTTCTGTGTATTAGACTTACCACATGGAGCTTTTTTATTTTTTACCCTTATGATTATGGGGCGAATTCAACACTTATCTAGTCTTATTACAAAGTCAAAAGAACAAAAAAAAAGCGTCAAATAATTTGAGCATCCAAGTAAAATGTAATTGACAATGGATTCAGACGTATATGATCTTTATTTTTGTCTTAAATTATTTCGAACTCTTTGGCCTATGTATGTGTGATTTTGTCCTTTGACAAAGAAATCCAAAGAAAATAGTGTATGCAATTCTTGCTTCAAATTCATGTAAAATTTATGCTTCATTGATATTACAATATATTACATATGCTTTTTCTTGAGTTTTGTATTTTAGCATTTGTGCCTGCTTTCTTTGATTGATTGCTTACACCAATGCTCCACAAAGCATATCATGTCATGTTCTTACTGTTGCTCTTCTTCGTTTCTGTTGCTATCATCTTTTCGACAAAGCCAACTACGATTAAAAAAAAAAAAAAAGGAAGAAGAAGGAGGAGAAAACGATCATATGCTTTATTGAAAATTTTGCAAAAGATCCATGATATCATCTCTAATTTCACCTGTACCCCATTACATGCTTCCATAAAAATAAAAATAATAAGAAATTTATAAAAGGACTAAAATAGTAAAATTCCAACTTGTAAATTGTCACCTGCAAGTCTGCAACTATTTTCGTGGAGGTCCCAAGTCCAAAACCGTTAAACTGGAAGCTTTCTGATCACAAAACTATTACGGGTCAAGTAATATTAAATGAAAACCTAAGGGGGTAAACTGAAAATACACCCTTTCTTCCACCAGCGACCGTACACTGTATACCTCTCTGTCTCTCTCCTCTCTCTCAGCGTCAAAAATTCCTTGTTTTAGCTGTTGTATACGCTGTGTCATATTCTTCTGAAGACAATCAATAAATCCCGCTAAAATCCCACAATAATTTATCCCCTCTGGCGTCTACACAAGAAAAAGTGAAGTATTTTAGCCTTTGCGTCTAAAATCTCGCTAGTCCATGGGTTGTTCGTCTTCGCTGCCAGGTGATTAAAGTTGGAATTTTTATTCAACCCATCCTTGGTTTTAATTCTTTGATTCCCTAACCCTATGTTAAACCCTTTTCCCTTTTTTTCCATTTTTTGATCTTTTGAAAATATTCTTCAATTTCTCTGAGCTGAATATTCTGTTATTGATTCTTATAAATGTCCCATCGCCCTTATGTCCATCCTGGTAGGCTCAATTTGACTTGATTCGGCTCCTTTTTGTTGTTATTGGGCTCTAATTTAGTAACCCTTTTGATAATTTTCTTGATATTTATTGATTTCTTCCGCGGTGGCACCTTTTTCTCGTCTGTTGTTGGTATACTTTATTTCTTGAGTTCTTTTTTTTTTTTAATTTTGTTCCCAATTTCGACAGATAGGAATTCGGGTCGGTTGGGTGGACTTAATCCGGAAAATGGTAGTGCAAATGATGCTAAAAACCTCCGTGTGAAGGTATATTTGTATGATTAATTTTTGAATTGTTGCTCTTAGTTAAAAGGAGTAATAATGTGCTTTCTTGCACTATTTTACACAAGAAACAATCTTTTTGCTTTTTGCATGTAAATGATACGAGGTTTTGGAGCCAACAGTGAATGCTGCAGCAAATAGTAAATTAAGATTTTTTTGGGGTGTTTATGCTTAATATATTACGTTGGACCGGCTGAAAGTTGTATTTGAGCTTTTTGGAGATACTTGTTTGATATGTTTTACTGATACTGGACGGAAGCTGATTTTGTTATCACCTTGTTTTTGACAACACATAAGTTCCTGTAGCAGTGGCTCTGTGCGCAGGGGTGATTTGAGGTTGTATGTATGCACCTTTTTGTACAGCGGAAAAAATTGTAAAAGAAAATCATTTCCTGTTTGTAGTGTATGGGCATGGTAGTGCATTCACTACTGAATGCATCATCTCCAAGGCTATTATCCGTGGCTTGTGAAGATCCCCCAATGTGGTTCTTTTTCTCAGCAGTTGCTACACTGTGTTTAATGTGTATTGACTACCAAGCTGAGAAGCCTTCATTTAACTCGGTTAAGGTGAAGCCTGAAGACGCCAAACTACCCTTGTCCTCATGGAACTGCTTTGGTTATTTGGTGAATGAAAGTCTCAAGGACTGCAGGAAAAATTTAGAGCCATGATTTTTGGATGCTGAAGACTCTGATCCATTCATCCTTTTAGGCCTTTTTGTCATCTGGTAGACACTAGTCAATTTGCATGATTAATGTGTGCATTATGAGATGGCTATCTAGGTTTAAATTTAGCAATATCTTTCCATGAGGGTTCTACTTGAGGCTGTTTAGTGGTGCTTAGTGCACTTTTTATTAATTGAATTTTGTATTCAAACAAATGGATTTGCAACTAATCCATTTTTTCAATAATGTCTGCAGCTGGTGCTGTTAGGTGATTCTGGTGTTGGGAAAAGCTGTATTGTTCTTCGTTTTGTCCGTGGCCAGTTTGATCCAACATCCAAGGTGAAGTTAGTGGTCTAGTGATTGAATAAAATTTTCTTGTTTTAGACATCTTCAATACTTATCTGACCTTCTACGATATTTATATGGTCTACAATTTTACTTATGGTTGTTGTTTTTATTTGATTATAGGTAACTATTGGAGCTTCATTCTTGTCTCAGACTATAGCTTTGCAGGATTCTACCACTGTTAAGTTTGAAATATGGGATACTGCTGGTCAAGAGAGGTCTGCCAAGTTTCATAATCTGGGACCCTTTCTTTTGATGCCACTGATTTTGTGGACGGAGCCTCTCCTCATCGCTTGTTTTTTGGTAACATGTATTTCCTAATATAGAGCCCTAACTTTGTTTGTCTGTTGTTTGTTCTTTAGATATGCAGCACTGGCACCACTGTATTACCGAGGTGCTGCAGTGGCAGTTGTTGTGTATGACATCACTAGTCCTGAATCATTTGCCAAAGCACAGTATTGGGTCAAGGTATATCGCATTGTGGTGGACAAGTTACTTTTATTGATTGCTTTTCTACAGTATGGCATGTTGTGAGGCTTTGTTGCTGTTTTGCTTGGTGTTTTTCTTTTTGGATGATGAAGAAAAAATTGCAGTCTTTACAGGCTTTCCGGATAGTTTTCCTCCTTACCATCTACCTTTTAATCATTCCTTTTTTTTTGCTTTTTTTTCCCTTTATTTCGTTTTCCTCTCTCTTCATGCACTGGGAAGTTTTAGATAACTATGACATAGTTTTCTCCTTTTTCTTCTATTTTCTTTCTCGTTGCCATTTTGGTTACATCTTTAAATACCTGCAAGTGCAGGAGGAGCTTGCTCCACGTCAATTTATTGTGATGCTTGATGCTGTAGGGAAATTATGAGTAGAAGAGCTCACAATAGGTTTTTTAGGTGTATATGAACGTTAGGACTTATGAATTCAGTGTTCATCCTAATAACTTTATATTAAATTTACAGCCTCGATCTTGCTCATTTTACTTTTCCTTGGAATACTATTTCTATTCTCCGCATAATTTACAGATGCTGATCTAAAAATTTAACAATATAATCGTAGATATGCGCATGATTACTTGTCAACTTACTAAATGATTAGAGTCTCTCTCTATAGTCAGTTCTAGCCCCGCACAAGCACCAATTGTAATTAATCTTTAGTCCTAATGAAGCCTTTGTGTGTCTATTTTCTGGATCTGTATAGATTATGTTTATCCTTCTGTACACTGTCAGCCTTTAGTAATGCTATCATGATTTTACAACTAACATTTGATGTGTATGATCTCCAAATGTCATTAACTCCTATTAGAGCATGTTAGATGTGGAATCTGTAGTAATTTTAGATTCGGCAAACGAATGATCGTGATGTACGTTAACATAACTTTTCGAGCTTACTTTTTCATGGCAATGTGGAAATGTAATCAGATGCTTTCTTATATTAGGAGTTTATGTGTTCTTCTTTTTTTGCCTAGGAGCTACAAAAACATGGGAGCCCTGGGATGATCATGGCATTGGTAGGTAACAAAGCTGATCTCCAAGAAAAACGAGAAGTGTCAGCTCAAGTAAGCATCATATACCTCTTTACCCGTACTCTTATCTCCAACAATTCAGCGTCATTTACACATTGATGTACCCTGTTCACTTTTGAAGGATGGAATGGAGTATGCAGAGAAGAATGGGATGTTTTTCATTGAGACATCTGCCAAGACAGCAGATAACATAAACCAGTTATTTGAGGTATATTCTAATTCGCTTTTCATCTGAGATGCCTGAATTTGCCATTTTATTCACTGCCATTGCTTATAGCTTGTAATGCTTCTTATACAATTAAATAAGAAGTTGTGGAACTCTTTACCCTGTGGTGGGTCGCACTTGTACCCGTAAATTGAGAATAAAGCAGTTTGAAGGCTTCTCCAGGAAGAAAAAAATAACCAATAAAAATAAAACAGTTGCTGAATAATGTATTGTCAGTGTTATATCCAAGCTATGTCTAGGAGCAAGCTGACTTCTGTATGTAGTAAAATGGGATAGAAGCAAAGCATCATACTTGGTAATGTTTGTCGTGTAGGGAGAATCTTTATGAGTCTCCCTTTTTTTTTTGGGGGGGGTAAGCTAATCTTTGCGAGACTCTGTGGTTGACTTCACCTCAAAATCTGTTCAGATCCTTTGGAGCCTTCTTCATTTGTTCTAAGTGAATGCTTGTTGGAAATGGTGTGGTGTTACCGGATCATAAGCAGGATTGTGCATCGATGACATAATTTTGAAGCAAAATTTTTAGTTTCCCCTCGTTGATGTTTCCATTTTTCAGTTTCTGTTCTTCCCAGAACTTGTTGGCCCCTTGATCTGAAGTCTCCATAAACTTTTTATTCTATAGTACCATTTTATGTTTTCCTCCCCCGCCCTTTCCCTTTTTCTTCCTTCCGGAAGCTATTAGCATCCTAAATATCAGTTATTTGTGCCATGATACACATGGATGGTGCCTTCATTAATTGCATGCGATTATGAGAGTCAGATGCTCATGCTAATCTCTTGAAATCGTTTCTGCTGGAGATCAATTTATCCTAAGAACTTAAAAGTATTTGCGTTTCATTTTGGGTGTTTTTGACAGGAAATAGCGAAGAGACTCCCGCGGCCACCTGCTTCCTGATTTCCGAAATGTCCTCACACACCACATTTAGAAATTGTGCAATGCAGCTTTGCTACTGTGTGTAATATTGTATGTGTGTATAATAAGATGATGCATTCTCATTGTGTAGTGTGTACTTTTCGGCCAACCGTTTTAACTCCGTGTTTTAGTTAAATTGGGCCGTGTGTTGTGTCTTTAGCTCTGGGGAAGAAATTTACATGTCTCTGGGAAAAGGTGTTCTCCTCCTCAATAACATTTTGGTGTTCTCCTAATCCTAGCCATACACTGAACCCTAACCTGTAAATCTATATCTATGTATATGAAGTACATCCAAAACCCCCAACTCTCCTAGCTTCGAAAAATCTTCTTCTATCCAAGTCAAGTGTTTCATAATATAATATTCGTTTCAGTCCCAACATCATCATGTCAACAGAGAAAAAGGTGTTAACCTTGAAAACATCAGACGGCCAAGAATTTGAGGTCGAAGAATCCATAGCCATCCAATGCGTAACCATCGAGAACTTAGTAGACGACGATTGTGCATCCAGCGTTATTCCCTTGCCCAACGTTAACCATGGCTAAGGTTGTGGAGTACCTTAAAAAGCGTGCAGACGAAATTACAAAATTTAGTAGGGACTATTAAACAACTCCTATAAACACAGTTAGTATTTTTAAAATCATCATTATTAGGAATTTCCTTTAATAATAGTTGTACGATAATTTAAAATTAATTTAAGAGTAGAAAAAACTGAGAGAATTGAAAAACTAAAAGTTATTCGTGATTACACGAGGGATAATTTTGTCTCTTAGAATATTTGATAGGGTTTTGTGTCATTTCACCAAGTACAAAAAAACAAAAAAAAAAAAAGAAGGACAGAGAGTGCTTTGGAGCTTTTCTTTTGAAGTGTAACTCATTGCCGTTTGTGGAGGTGCTAAAACTTTTGTTTGTGGATGGCGTAGCTATTGGCGAATGAGAGGTGCGTTAAATAAAATTGAAGTTTGAGATTTGAAATATGAATTCGTTAAATTATTAAATTATTATATACTATATTTAAATTTTTTAGTATATTTTAAATTAAGTGATAAGTGAATAATTTATCACTTATTTTTTTAAGCAAATTTTGCCTAAAAAATTCAGTGTCATTTAATTAATTAAGATACAATATTTTTGGTTATTGAACATGTTAAGATTTGAACCCGTTACTTTCAAATATTGAATTAGATTATCAACGCGTCCAAATCAGAAATTAAACTGGATAGTATGTCCTCCAATAGAGTGAAGATTTGAGCAGAACTTTCCTCGTATCTTTGAAGATCCATCCAATTTCCAATGTCCAATTTCCAGCCAACACCTAAAGCTATTAGGCACCACAACTTAAAAGGAAAATGGGATAGATGCAAGAGGCTGCAATTTTTTCTTTTTTTTTTTTTTTGGGGTAAAGAAAAGTTAGGTAAAGGAAAGAGGCCGCGTCTTTGTTTCTGTTGAATAATGGTCTAGTTCCTAGAATACTTTGTACAAGTTTTCTTTAGTCTCTGCAAGTAATAAATGTACCGAATTGATTTCCAACTAGTCTCCCACCTCACATTTTGTTTGTTACAATTCTTTCGAGTTACAATCACAAGTTTTTTCTTGGTGCAATGGAGGGCCTACCTTTAACGACTTCATGGAATTAAGGAAATTTGGTCTGAGTTTTCATCTAGAAAGAATAAGGAAAACCAAACCATTTTCTAGTACTCAAAGCTAAGTCCAAGGGAATGATGAAAGAGTTCAAGAATTCGAAGACTGAAGCAATGTGATTAGAGAAAGTTATGTTTAATTTACCCTTTGGTTTATTCCGCTAAATATAAGTAGTTCAATAATTTGATCATGTCTTAACAAATAATAGTTTAAAATAAGCTTGTTTAGGAGACTATTGTCATCAAATTCTTGAAAAACAATCGTGATTCCTCGAATGCTTTAATTTTATCTTTTTAAATTTGAATCAGCTTCTCCCCCCCCCCCCCCTCTCTCGCACTTAAAAAAGCTAGAAGCAAGAACCAAAAGAAAACAATTGAAACATCTTTAAAAAATTGACTTTAGAAATTTATAACTAATTGATCACAATTGACTGAGGGCAATTCTTTGCTAGATGTAATTAAGCAATAGAGGCTCCGCTTGGATTAGCTGTTTTTGGAGGTGTTTTTTTAAAAACTTTAATGAAAAACTTTTACTGTAGATGTTTTTAGAGGTTTTTTTAAAATATATTTTTGAATATTTTTATAATTTAGAATTTTGTTGAGATTCTTTTTAAATATATACTGGCTCTGTTTCTATATATTAATGTTTATTTATTTATATATATAATATTTTTATTTCAATTTTGTTTGTTAATATGTATATTATTATATATTTAATATACAAATACAAATATATATATTAATATACATATTATTAAACAAAATTGATATGTGTATATTTATATAAATATACATAAATATATTTTAAACAAATATTAATATTTATATATAAATACATATATTTATTTCCATTGATATAATATATATAATATACATATTATATTAATATAACTTATATATATAATAAAATATACAAATTGAAATATACATATTAATATATATTAATATACATATTATAAAACAAAGTTGAAATAAATATATTTACATAGTTATATAAATATATAAATAAATATATATATAAATAAATAAATATATAGATATATAGATATATATATATATATATATATATATATAAGAGTTTTTGCTAAGACACTTGGAAAGTAATTGTAGGAAAGTATCACGGGCAGCTTGTATAAGCTTTGAAATTACCTTTTATCAATTTTTAGCTAAAAGGGCTCACAAAAATGCCTTAAAATGCCAATAATAGTTTGTTTGGATGGAAGGAAAGGCTGGGAAAAGATATAAAATGTTGAACTTTTCTTTCATTTGGGCGTTTAAGTTAAGAGCAAAAGAAAAAAAATGTAATGAATTAACCAACTTAAAATGCCTTATGCTTCTTCGCTTCCTTTTGTGTCCATAAATGGCCAGAAAATGGAAAGAAAAGCTACTTTTGTTCATTGAAATTTTTCGTAATATCATCTTTACCCATTAAAACAAGCATCTAGTTATTTGAAAAAAAAGAAAAAAAAAGATACAGCCGCGGACGTCCACGTCACCGTATCTTATTGGGAATTCATCCATGTCAGCATGACTGACACGTACTACTGACTACGGGTGAATATTTGGATGGCTTCAAATTAACAAAATCAAAATCACAGCGTTCAATGCAACAACTGTCACAGCGTATTTGACTCGATTTTCAACCTCCTCCTTACGTGTTCTAATCAGCCCAACGAACCTTCCAAGTCAGCAATTGTTATAATTAAGCACCTGTTGACGTGATCTTTAGAGCTTAGATTTTGGGGACGTTAAGAAGACAAGTCGCATGAAACTTAATGCTCAGAGATGTCATGAAGAGAAAAGTCAAAGCAAAATAAAATTCAAATGAAAATCCATACATTATACATCTAAATAAATCTCTTCGCCTGCAGACTTTGATTAGTAATTAGATCGTTTTTAGATTGAAAACTTTTCAATGCATTCTTCTGCACAATCATATTCCTCTATTTTATAAAATACTAATATATTCTCTCCATTTCATTTTTTTTTTTTATGTTTTGAAAACTCAACTTTGGAAGAATAGTAGTGATTTGATTGTCGTGTCTGTGCTTCGCTTTCCAATTTTACCTTCCACACATTCAAAATTTGAACTTGAATGCTATAATAACATGCATACAATCAAAAGAGAAGATTAAAAAGTGTCTTGATTTTCTCAATATGACAAATATTTTAAAATATTTTCTCAGTATGATACTTTTAATGGAACGGAAAAAAAAGAGTGCAACATAATATAACCCTTTTTTTTTCTACGTAATAAAATAACCCAGGGTCAAACAGTAGGAATGTGGCATGCTAATGCGCTTTTTTTTTCTAAGAATACCGACCCTCCAATTATTAGCTCAAAAATGGACTGTTGAATAAGTTGACTTACGTGCATAGTTAACAAGTAATTTCTGGTTTAAGTTTGGTAATGATGATGTTTCAAATTGCTTGTGCCATATAATAATAAAGTATTGAGATACCTAACTTTCTGATAGAGTACACCTGTTCTGTGTTCAAATAACAAGTAATCTCCTAATCTTTGGATTGCAAACTCAACTAATTGGCTAATCAGCATCATATAATAGTTTCTTGAAGAATCAAGATTATATACACTCTGAAGTAGGGCCAAGTTTTTAGCAGATAAGTAACATCTGTTACAAAAGTGAAGCAATCGATTCGGTTTCTTTGTTCTAGAAAGTGATTTACTGTGGATAATATATACATATTTATATACATTTTGCAATACACAGAAAATTTGAATAGGGGTAAAAAAAAAAAAAAACAACAGAACATTCCCATGAAGCATCTCTTCCAGTTGCAACTTGTGATATGCCGGCGGCATGCTTAGAAATGTTCTCTTCTCCCAGCTGCTTTGATTATACATTCTTGGACTTCTTCTTGTATCCAATTCTTAATTCATTTTCTATACTTCTACTTTACCTTTCATTATTGTTGTCTTGTACCAAAATAAAGAGGAAATGGTCACAGGACTGCTTCATCATAAAATCCAATTGCTCTTAAAATATAGAGTAATTGGCCCCTCTAACCAGAAATTTTTTTTTAAAAAAAGAATTAAATCTTAAAGTACATGCATTAAACTTGTATCCAAAAACTAATGGATTAATCTTGTATCCAAAAACTAATGGATTAATCTTTCCTACACTGACAGTATATACACTGTCAGTATTTGATGAATGACAACTATACAAAAGTTGAATTTTATGTCATGAATCTTACGGTGATAATGTATACACTGTCAGTGTATATTATGATTTACTCAAAACTAATACCTCATCCGTTCGTTAGTTCTTGGACCATTATGATTAGTCCAAGTGTATGAATGTAAACCTTTACTAATTAAACTTGAGACCTAATTTTTGTTTGGAAATAGTTTTTGACCCCATAGACAGAAAGGGAGGGGGAAGAACTAGAAGACAGAAAAAGAAGATCAAAAGTCAAAAACACCAAGAAAGAAAAATTAGAAAACTTGAAGCCCAATAACCTAAACTGTTATGAAATATAGGATTCACCTTCTGCTTTGCTGATTATATGAACTGTTAAACGTCGGTAAACATGATTAATTAAATATTAATCTCATAATTCATTCATGCATTTGGCACCACATAATTATTAAGTACTAGTACTATTTTTCTCTTGACAAATTATTCAGTACTTTAAAAAAAAAAAAAAAAAATCTTCAACAAAAACTCTAACGAAAAAGGAAAGCAACAGGAACAGCAACTAACAAAAACCAGTTTAAATTCAACTCTTCCTTTCCGCGTCTGACAAAGTTTGCTTTCGCTCTTCACACCTAAAACTCCATCCTATAATTCATCTCCTCCTC
The DNA here is from genome assembly GCF_036785885.1 of Coffea arabica. NCBI lineage: Eukaryota > Viridiplantae > Streptophyta > Magnoliopsida > Gentianales > Rubiaceae > Coffea > Coffea arabica. The sequence goes on along the minus strand of NC_092313.1, from coordinate 9,336,889 downwards.
TTCCCTTTCTCTCCATTAATCCCTCAAAGTCAATCGTTAATCATCTGAAAATCCATCAATCTCGGATTTTTTTTCCCCTGAATTTTCTTGAATTTCCGGGTCAAACCAACCTGAAAGCTAGAACCTGCCTTCACCTACCAATATTCTTTCATTTTTTATCATCTGGGCACTGCCCAAATTCTCAAGAGGACCTCAAATTTAGCTCCGGAGCCCTATGAGTCCCAGGGGAAATTCACAAGAGGCGTTACTGAGCCAGCTCAGTGAGACAATACGGACAGTTTCTACTCTTCCCGAGTGCAGAGCGGTAGTCAAGAAGATCTATTGTAATTTGGTTAGGAGAATCAAGTTATTAAGCCCTCTGTTTGAGGAATTGAAGGACGGTGAAGAGGAGCTCCAGGACGATGTCGTAAGAGGGCTTGAGCTGTTGAGAATTGCTCTTAACTCGGCTCTGGAGCTTCTTAAATCAGTCCATGAAGGCAGTAAGATCTTACAGGTATTGCTCTTTCTATTCTAATCATTTTTTCCGTCTAATTTTAGCTTCGTTGCTATTGTAGCTTAAGTTCTAGTTCTGTGTGTCTATTTGATTGCCCAGAAGTAGGAAAAGAGAAAAGAATCCATCTTTTCGATATTTTGCTGAACTTCAAACATAGATGTATGTTGCAAATTGGTATCATGTATAAAGTAATTTTGTTGGCTGTTTGTTTGGGGAGGAAAAAACGAAGATTTTCTTGTTTTTCTTCTGATCTTAGATGCTAAAAAGATGGGCTTTTCCTGCTATGTCTAAGGCTTTCGTCTTTCTAATTCATCTTAAGTTGCTTATCCATCTAAAAGTATTAAACTTGGAAATTAAGAATGTGGCTTTAATTTTGCTCTGTTCTCCGTGTTACAGGCTCTGCAGTTGGAACAAATTACAGTCAAGTTTCATCAGATAACAGAACTGATTGAAGAAGCACTATGTCACGTTCCTTACACGACGCTTGATATAACAGAGGAAGTTCAAGAACAGGTAACAAGCTAATGAATTGATATTTAAAGATTGTTGTAATTTTGGAACACCCTCAGCATGTCCTGTTCGTATCTTTCTTTATCTTGACAACAATTGGCTATTTTTGTTTGTTCCAGATTGAACTTGTGCATACACAATTCAGAAGAGCAAAAGGAAGAATGGAGTCACCTGATTTACAACTTGAAATGGATTTGACTATAGCGCAGAGGGAAAGAAACCCTGATCCTGCAATTTTAAAGAGGCTATCAGAGAAGCTACATCTTAGAACTATAAATGATCTAAAGAGAGAATCACTTGCTATCCATGATATGGTTATTACACATGGCGGGCTTCCTGATGAGCGCTTTGAAACAATGTCACTACTCCTAAGAAAGCTAAAGGATTGTGTATTGATGGAGAACCCCGACTTTGATGCCCCTGAAGGTGACAAGAGCTTTGTGAAGCTCAGGTCCCCGGTTATCCCAGATGATTTTCGTTGTCCAATATCGCTTGAGCTTATGAAAGATCCTGTTATTGTATCAACTGGACAGGTTTTTACCTCACTGTAACTTGCAACAATTTATTATTTTGCATGTTTTACCATATTTTTTTTAACTGCTGTTTGTTCTTCTTTCTTTTTCAGACATATGAAAGATCCTGCATACAAAAATGGCTTGATGCAGGACACAAAACATGCCCCAAGACTCAGCAGACTTTATTGCATACAGCCTTAACGCCTAATTATGTTTTAAAGAGTCTAATTGCTTTCTGGTGTGAGAGCAATGGTGTTGAGCTGCCTAAAAAGCAAGGAAGTTGTAGAAATAAAAGATCAGGAGTTGGTGGTTCAGAGTGTGACCGAGCCGCTATTGATGCTTTGTTACAGAAACTTGCAAATGGTAATCCTGAAGAACAACGAGCAGCTGCTGGCGAACTTCGCTTGCTGGCAAAAAGAAATGCAGATAATAGAGTCTGTATTGCTGAGGCTGGAGCAATACCGCTACTCGCTGAACTACTAGGCTCGCCAGATTCTCGGACTCAGGAACATGCCGTTACAGCACTTCTCAACCTTTCGATAAATGAGGCCAACAAGGGAACTATTGTAAATGCTGGTGCCATACCTGATATTGTGGATGTGCTGAAAGTTGGAAGCATGGAAGCAAGAGAAAATGCAGCAGCTACCCTTTTCAGTTTGTCGGTTGTTGATGAGAACAAGGTTGCAATAGGAGCAGCTGGGGCCATCCCAGCACTTATTGACTTACTCTGCCAAGGGACCCCAAGAGGAAAGAAGGACGCAGCCACTGCCATATTTAATCTTTCAATCTATCAAGGAAACAAAGTGAGGGCAGTTAGATCAGGGATTGTGCCACCATTAATAGGATTGCTGAAGGATCCTGGCGGTGGAATGGTAGATGAAGCTCTTGCAATATTGGCCATACTTGCTAGCCATCCAGAGGGGAAAGTGGCAATTGGTCAAGCTGACCCAATCCCGGTATTGGTAGAGGTCATTCGGACCAGCTCTCCACGCAACCGGGAGAATGCTGCCGCTATTCTGTGGTCATTGTGCACAGGCGATGGGCAATACCTGAAATTAGCTAAAGACCTTGGGGCAGAAGAGGTTTTGAGGGAATTGTCAGAGAGTGGCACTGATAGGGCTAAAAGAAAAGCAAGCAGTGTATTGGAACTTCTCCAGCGAGTTGAACCAGTTAGTTCGTGACATTCAGTTGAAGGTTCAGATATTTTTTTTCTTTCCAAGATAGACGAGTTTAATGTGCCACTTCACTTAAGCTAGTCACTGCCCACGTAGAAGTTCCATTGGAAGATGTAGATGTATGAAATCACATCCTGTATAAAGCGATAGAATCCCGCCACTCCGTGGGGTTCCCTTGCCTCTATCACTTCTTGGTTATGTTAAAGCCAGTCCTGGAATTGAAAGGTATGCTGAGAAAGAGGCATGAAGGGAGTTAACTGATTGATGTGTAAAATTGTATCTTGACCATGAGGAAGGTGGTGGATTCCGAGTTAATTGTGAGGACATCTATTGCTGATCCTGGAGCCATGGAATTAACATTGGTCAAAACAGGATGCTTTGAAATGCCAAGGGAACACTAAGCGTGGTTGTTTGGCTGTTAATTTATATTCCAGGTGGAAATTTCAGTCCTCAAGATGTGCATAATAGCTGTTTCAGTGTATTAAAACTTTTTGCACACAGAAACAGGTCATTTTGTAACTCTCTCTTTCAGAGACACTCTTGAACATAGCTGCCACTGCTCCGAGGACAGACCTCCATTTGTAGAAATTTTTGTTAAGATCACGTTATTGTTAAAGGCTTTCTGTTTTACTATTTCCATCATGGCGTTAAAATGCAGTGCATAGGTTTGATGGATGTTGCAGTGAAGTTTATTTTACCACAACACTGCTCATTATCATCTTTAAATCTTTATATGACCTTTCTTCACGGTAATCATCAATTACCGGCGCCAATACCCTCATTTTTATGTCATTGACGTAATATGAATTGTTTGGCGCGGGCCCCGGGGGTTGGGGGTGGGGGAGGGAGGAAGAAGAAGAATCCCCTTAGAATCTCAAAGTTGAGGTTCCTGTGATTCTGGCGGCTTAGAAAAACTTGTGTAATGGATTCTTGAAAGTAATCCGTCGAGAAAGATCCTTTTCCAGCCAATGAATAACCTTACCTACCAGCTTCCTTGCCCTTTCAAACAAGAAATAATAGAACCAGGAAGCTCTTCGTCACCTGCCAGCCAAAGCAGAACATAAGGAATGCCGTTCCAAAATGCGTTCCCCCAAAGCAAGGGAATAATGGAGAAAAAGGAAAGGAAAAGGAAAAGGAAAAGGAATCCTTCAAGTCTCATCGCAGGTGCGCGTCTTTGGGGTCAAAACGAAGACAAAAAGATTCCAAGGCAAGTACTAAAGAAAAAAAAAATTTTCCTGGGGGTAAGAAAAGCAGCTAACATTAAATTAATCAGACGTATTAGTTACAGTCATGCTGGGGAATGAAACGTCCCTGAGCTAGAGAGAGGGTAAGGATGTTTGTAAGTGAAAAAATTGATTTTCACCCTTATTTAATGAGTAAATCTTATATATACTGACAGTCTATATATTATCACGGTTAGATGCATGATACATTTGTAAAATTTGAGTTTCAAATTTAAATTCAAATTATGTATCATGCATTTAATGATAACAATCAGTACTTAGGTGGGTTTGTTTGGACAGCTGATTATTTTTCCAAATATATTTGCTTACATCATCATTACAATTTTCAATACACCTTTTTATATTCCCAATTATCTTTTTATCTCACATACATCACATCACATCACAAATAGTGCTACAGTAAAAATATCTCAAATAACTTACAACGGTTGACGGACTTTGTTAATGTTTACATATTGACGTTAGCAAAATTGATACAGTAAGTGTGTTTGTAGGGCAGGTGCAACGAACTCAATGTAAAACGGTCAACCCGTTACCCTCATTAGGTAAATGATCCCCTCATTAGAAGGGTTACCAACTTCATCCTCCAGAATTAGCTTGTCCAAAAGTAAAAGATGAAATCCAAAACCTAGTATGTAAAAAAGAATTTCAGCGAAACAAGCTCTTGTTTTACAAACATACGTCCATGTAGTCGAGAAATGGAGATTAATTAACTGTAGGTTCAAATCATAATTACTTACGAGGTGAAATACATCCGACCAATTCATACTACAAAGATATCCAGTCCAACAGACTCCATATCTTTTGCCAGCAAAAAATACAGACAGGCCGCCAGATGAGGTGGTGAATGAAATGACTCCAAATTTGGCACCATACTCCTGAAGTGCAAACCACCTGGCAAGCATTCCTAAAAAGGGCTAGAATTCATTTCTTTCTGTACAAACCCATTTACGATCCATTGTCAAAACGGACACCTCGCATACAAGTCAAACATCTGCTTAACAATCAAAAGGAAGCAAGCTGGCTATGATCTTCCGCGTGACAAGCAAGGAGCAGCCTCCTTCCTCTTCTGCAGCTCACTAACTGTCCAAAAGGATCTTTAAAAGTTATCCCAATTTCTCAACAAATGGTTCAATTAACGTTTGACCATTGATGATCTTCGTGGTTCCTATTATTAAGTCATATGCCATTCCCTCCTGCACGGTGAAAATTGCACGGATGCATTTAGCAATATTGACAAGATGACATGGACAAGATAACAGCAGCAGCAGATGCAATGGTGATCGAGACAAGAAGAAATTTAAGGTAAAGGTTGAAAACTGGAGACAAAGCAGGGCTATTTCATAGTTCTTTGCCTGCAAGGAAGCAGTATCATATAATGCAAGACAGCAAGAGAATGCACTTTTCCATTTTGTCCTTTGCTGCCTGAGAGTACAAAGAAGCACTGAAGGTTTTCCAAGGCCAAGGGTGGTTTGACCAAGGGAAATAGCACCACCAAGGGAGCACAAGCAGACGCTGTCTGGCGTATGGTTCACTGTCGTGAGACAGTTATGACAATGAACCATAACCTTCAGTGATTCACATTTGAAATTACTAGAAACATGAAATTAGTCAAATTGGCACTCCAATGAACAATACCCAAATAGTAGTACTAAAATATTCTTGCATTTTGATATACTGCAATGAGCACTAAAAGTAACTCATGATCTGTCAAACACTGAAAGAAAAAGTCATTTGAAACGTATGACTTGCAATTGAAAACATACCTGAGAGCTGAGGAAACGAAGAGCAGCGATTTCTGCAAACGTAACCCCTCCAACGAAAACAACAAGGACCAAAGAGCGCCTTCCATCTCCAACTCTGAAATTTCAATAGGTGTCAAAAAGAGAATTTGGTTCAACTCTTAGCTTTTGAAGCTCTTTGGCTCAAAATCCCAATCTCCAAACACAATTGGGAACAAATACAACTTTCATAATTCCAAACCTCTAATCAGATTCATTTAAAAGAGAGCATAAACAAAACCGAGAGAGGCAATATAGCATTAGAAACAGGAAGGAAATTTTTGTTGCTACCTAAACAATGCATTGCAACTCTAGACCAATGATCCTGCATTCGTACAGCATCACAGGATCCTTCTTCATATAGGAAGCAAACAATTATGACAATATCAATGTACTGCCCGAAAACTTACTTGGCTAAGTTGAGCACAGAACTGGAAAGATTGTCATATGAACCGCCAACATATCCACTCTGTTGATAAGATAAACCATAGTAAGAGTCTTGTGCAGCGTCCTTATCATAACAAGAACATGGAGTCTAGCAGTAAAAAGAATGACAAAGAAAGTCTAGGCGAACACAATACTGACTCTCTTGGTTTCTGTATGTGGTCCTGGCAGTAACTTCAGTACATCTTCAAGAGGGCGCCTGAAAATTTATTTCACCACAAGATTACAGAAAGCCACATCTCATACTACTTCAAATAAGTTATATCACTCAATAACGGAAAGAGGTTTGAGAAGGTAGAATATACAATGAATTCCTAAATAACTAAAGTTATGGTTTGCTCTTGATCCAGAAAGCAAACCTTGAAGATGAATAGAACACTCAATTCAAAATATTCGAAGCATCCAGTACAGTAAAGACCTGTTTGAAACTCTAATTTTACACAGTATTCAAAGACAAAGCATTTTAAAACTCTTTCAAAACTCAAGTAATAGAAAGATAAAAGTTTTTTTGGGGTCCTCAATTCGAATGAAAAACTAGAGCTAACAATTCCTTGAATAGCAACATCTTTTCTCAAAATATGTCAATCATTTATCTCATGGTTTTTAATTGACACTTCCACTGAAACTACATGGAGATACAAATTCTACTCTAATGCTTGATCTGAAATTCAAGAGGAACATCTGTGTTTAGACATGTTGTCTAAAACTATCTGTATTTAGACATGTTGCCTAAAATCAACTGTATTGAAAATAAAGGGGTTAGTGTTTACTTCATCCAAGCACCAATGAAACATATACAACAAAACTACTTTCCAAGAGAGGTTTTTCAACACCTGTAATAGCGAATACAGACATTAAATATGCATCAGATGTTGTAGAAGCAGCAGCTTCCACAGTTGAGAGTGACAATTGAAGTAAGAAGGACCAGATTGGCGGGCACTTATTGCAACTCCATAAGCAGCAAGCCAAGTCTAAATCTTCACTAGACCTTTTACCCCTAGTGAATCTTTTCTCTTCTGACCACATAGCTCTAAACCGTAAAAAAAAAATCCACTGAAGAAACTGGAGTTTTATTTTGTTCATTCCTTTTCTTCAGACTAATATACAGTCCACTTTTAGTTCTCTATATAATAGCAACTAAGATCCCCAAGAAAAATAGCTGCAAAGAAAATACGTTATGTTTGTATACCTACTTTCTTCCCTGCTCCCAACCCCCATTTTGGAGCCTTTGGATTTAGATGAGAAAACCATGTTTAGACTCGTATTCTTCCAACAAACAAGCCAAACAGCTAGATGCAAGAATTTGGCTTGTCAAATTGGTAACATGCTTCAAAAATGAATCTTACCATCCAGATCGGATTGCATGCTGAACAAGGCGAATACTGAGAGGTGCATATCCAGAGAAGACATAGGAGATATCATTGGGACTGTTATGTCAAAAGCATCACAAGTTAGCAACAACAAAGAGGAATGCAGAAACTTCTAGAAGTCAGTAAATAATTCTACAAATGGTTTAGCTAACAAACAATGCAGAATGACCTTTACAGATGCTTAGAAAAATTTTCCCACAAAAAAGTAAAGCACTTTATTGATCAGGCACTATACAGAACTGAAAGCCAAAAAAGAACTACATTCCCAAACAAAAGATTTAACCAAATTATAGATATGGTCAGACAGCATGCCCTTCTACATGCTATACCTATGACAGTTACATCTCTTCTTGGTTATCAGCAACTGCAATTTTCATTCTTTGTTGAGATCAAAAGTTTACCATTCTCTCCCAAAGAATGTCTTTCAAATTTAATCTTTCCCTGAACAATGAAATATCTTACTGGTTGGGTTATTGAGACTCTAGCTATTGATCTAATTCAACATATTATCTACCCACTAATTCCACTCTGCACAACCAGATGCTTTAAAACTGAAGTCAACTTAAATTTAAGAAAAATTCAAAAGAAGTCAGCCCACGAAAGATAGACCACTTAGATATCTGATGGACTTAACTGAATCATCAACATGGATTTTATTAACTGCTACCAAATTTGGCTAAATCACTACCCTTCTCCCCAAAAACTTATCTTTGCAAGATGGGAGCTATCAGTGGTCAGCTAAAGTTTCTAGGAGTTTCTCATGCTACAAACTTTTTCCTGGTGTACCACTAATAGAAAGAATAAATAATTTATATGCCACCATCGTTTCTGAAGGAGATGAAACATGATTTGGAAACTGGAGGTGTTTTCTGAGAAAATCCTTTTCGTCCTTTATCACCTACTACCGGAATATACTAAAACTTCTTTGATTGGAACAAATATAATCAGATATTGATCAATGACAGGAAATCAATCCCTACTTAGCTGTATCAGTATCCTCAACCACAAGATGCAAAGCGCGTTTGATCGTAATCCAGTTGCCTTTTGTCTCCTGCAAGGGATAAGATGAAAAGTTATACAACAATCAGGTCAATAATGCATACAACTGTGTTATGTGAAAGATATGATGTGCTATTCAGACCTGCTTCCTGAACAAACCAGCTTTTTCCAAATTATTCAGAGTTGCCATGTGCTCAAAACCATAGCTGTGAAGCAACTCTCTCCTAAAACAACAATATGGAGGTCAACAAGTTTTCAAAAGATACTGAAAACTCAGAGAAAAAATCATGAAATACCACATGTGAAATGCAAAATCAGACTAAACAGAAAATCAATTCATTCTGCCCTCCACTTGCCTCAAATAGTCAAAATTCCTTTTGGGCAGTCCTGAATTTGTTATTGAAAACAAGATCAGGAGACGCAGAACATTAACTAGAGGCTCCTGCTTGTGGATCATCTCTTCAATGTACTCGAAGCATCTGCATTAATGTCCACAATTAGTTTCTGCAGCCAAGTAGGTCATCAAGGGACAATGGACCATGTTTATGTGGAATCCATGCAAATTTATTTGATCATGGTTGAGGGCAAACGAAAACAGAGGTTATAAAAAGACAATGATGACAACACTAGTTTCCAAGGGAGGCAAAGGAGGTTTGGAGATCAGACTCACTGAGAATGTAATTTGGGAAAAGCACTGAGTGAACAGGGCATTTAAAGTGTCTGTGGAAATCAAGGTTAGAATATATACTACCATGTTTGGAAAATATATAGCAAATAAAAGAGGATAATTAATCCAAAATGCTTCAAACTTCAAATGCAAGCCCCCAAAGTTACCCGGAAAAAATGGGGGTCAAAGTAAATGATTTGGCAGTTGAGAAAGCAGGTGGAATATCTACACAACAGTAACCATGACAAGCAATCACGTTGGTAAAGTTAACTCGATAGAGAAAAGAAGAAAAATTTTGCAACCAGAACAAAACTGGACTCAGCTAGGTGTAAGTTACCCTGAAGATAAGCATTCCACATCAAATGAAGCTTATTATGTTAGTAAGCCACAGCAAGTTTAGCTCATATTAAATCTTCTGATTTAACAAAGTTTTATTAAGTAAAAGGGTCAGTTAAATGTACACTTCTCTGAGTTCACTTTAGAAGAATTAAAAGATAAAGAAATTGAGTTTACATGTCATAGCTCTCAGCCTCAACAATTGTATGTTCCATATCAAGACGCCCAAGAAATGAAGGTTTTGATGTAAAAGTTGACAAGTGCTGAGCAAGATTTATGTGCCGCTGAAACAATAGTTGACTGCACTTAGATCTGGAACTTGACAATTGAACCATCCAGAACGATAACTGCAGTTAATCCGTGAAGAGCTTACAGTAATTTCAGGCAACGAGTTCAGCTTTTTCACAAAGTCCTTCAATTCAGATACTGTTTGATTCTGTATGCAATGCAGCACCATGTCAGAGAATATTCTTAGTGTGTAGAGCAATATAAAGATCCTCACATTGGAGAAACAAGAATAACTTTTTTTTTGTTTTTTTTTTGGGGGGGGGGGGGGGGGGGAGGAAATAAGTATAATTAAGTTTGCTCAAACAATGGATCCACATGACAAAGCCATCCATGTAATTAAGAAGGAAAACCTGACTGTTCTTTTCGGCAATTCTTAGTGCCATGTAGAAGAAGATGCTCTAGGGCTTAGCAAAAAATATTTTACTTCATTATGATGAATCCACAATATTATACACTACTAGGTAGATATCACTTTACATTTTTTAAAATCTATTAGACATTCTCCCGTATATGTTCCTAATAACACTGGCTTCTGTCCCGAGCTTTGATGGGGAATTATTTTGTTGTTATTCTTTTAAAAACAAAAACAATATAGGAGAAAGCAGTATATAATAGGTAATCTGCCACCAGTAACCGTATAGACATGTAAACACTAAGCCTTTTTACCGACATGATCAGTCGAGTCTCCATTTTGAAAAATTCATCAGCAAGAGCACATGGAATTTGCACAACTACATGGAAGTATTTTGGACCATATGTTCTTTTGTACAAACTAGCCAATTTAATACTTAGTAACAAAACTGAACATAAAGTTGGTTTGGGGCTTAAAAAATGAGAAAACTACTTTAATGACCACATACAGTAGTTGTCATCTCTGTGTAGTCCTGTTTCATGGATGTTGCTTTTTGACGTAGAACCTGCAATCACACTGTGAATGCACATGAGAAAAATGATAAACTAATTAAACAGGATGTGAGCGGACATGAAAAAATGCTCAAAACAGGTCAACCTGGACAACAAATTCGAAGTTTAAGTCCCGTATCTCTTTGAACAGTTTGTCACTGGAGTAACAGCAGAAAAAGAATCAGTAAATGTTACAAAGCCAAGGCATGCAAGATATTTACATGTCGCACTGATGTATACTTGCGCACAGAACAACTAGACAAGAATTGAACCATCAATTAGAAGGGGAAAGTCTACAAATAGCCAGCCAGCAGGGAAGGCAAAAACCTTTCATCTTAGAAAAAAAAAAAGGCATAGACAAATTCAGAATTCTTCACAAAGAAAAAAACTCAATTGATTGTGAAATTGCTCAGAGGAAACCCAATTTTGCTTTGGCATGGAAGAGATGAAGAGCATTTTTTAAGATGTTTAGACAACAGGGATTGGAAGAGATAAGCATACAGCACAACAGATCATCACAAAGTAAAGAATAAGAATCGCAGGAAGATGAGAGAAGCTAAGTAGGGCATATATAGAACTAACATACGTTGAATTAAGGGGAACCTTCATTTTTTTTCCTTCTTGCTGAACACCCATAATAGATGAGTCTACTTCCACTGCACCATTATTGACACCAAGAAACTGCATGCAACCAGTAGAAAAGCTAAGCAATATATTGTAAGCCAAATACACAGGACACGGATCATATTAGCCAACTACCAAAAGAGAAAATTACATTTGATCCAGCAGGAATTGCAGTTATTGTAAAGTAGTACTCAGCAATGCAAATTAGTACGCAAATTTAGTTTATTAGTGTCCAATGAAGTTCTTTTGCATTTTACCTCATCCAGCAGCCCCTCGTATGTTAACTGAGAACACAAAGGAGTGATCATGTCTACCTGCAGCAGAAACAACAAATAGCAATCAGACTGAAGATATTTCTTAGCATTACAATTAAAATCCCAATACTCAAGCCTGAAACTAAGGCATGATAATAGATTGCTTAGTGCTAGTAGATTAAATTTTTCAGAGAACAAGCCTTCAAACCAAGTCCATGAATACCATGACTGGAGATGAGTAATCTTTGGTCCAAAGGAATAGCCTGCCTTTACCCAGGCTTTAATATCTCAAATTACAATATTTTGAAATGTAATTTCAAAATTTTGTGATGGACACGTGTACACTTTCAGCAACCCAGAATGGTCAACAGACACCTATGTACCTCCCCCTGATTGGAACAGTTCCCACCGTAGGTAGCTAGCCAGATGTTACAACCTCCTACTCTAGCTCATTCATGATGATTATAACAAAAAACAATTTACTTATTCGAGTGCATAATAACTCTCTGAGCATGAGGTGATGAACTACTATAAAGTTAATAGTAAATATAAAGATGTCATATGGAGAAACAGTCGTATATACATCAGTAATCTGGTCTAAGCTTGTACATAAATACACATACACCCTTTCACACATATAAACATATACACATATCTGTGCCCATCCATCTATCTATCTATGAAAGAGAGACAGAGAGAGACAGAGTGAATGAGTGAATACCTCTCTGTCTAGGAGGATCAGAGTATTGATTTCTGGCATGCCAGCCTGCAGCAAGAAGAAAAGATCCTTTAAATTGCCAATAAACAACATAGAAGATTCTCAAATCAAACAAATATAAAAAGCCTATAAGTTGAAGCATAAGTACATCTGATGCGTTAACAGGTTCTTCAATTTGCATGCGATTCAAAATGTCTGCAACACGTGCAGATGCTTTCCCTTTGGCCCTAATATTTGGTATCACTCCAAAAGTAGACTGCATTCATCCAGTAAAAGAAGGCTATCAGAAAACATGGGCAAACCGAGGAAGTGAATAAACTGATTTTGACTAGTAGGATAAGAAACAGAAGAAATGGACCTCTAGTTTGTGGAGAGCCTTTGCAATGTGCCAGAGAGAGGTCGTGTCTCCATCCGCCAAATGATCCTATCAGGCAAAGCTAACCTGCTCTTAGATATGTCCCTTTCCAAGATGTACAGAACACTTTTTCTAAAGCAAAAGTACAAGCAGACTTACTTTATAAGCAAGGTCGAGCTCAAACGCTATTACATCCTCATCTATTGGCATTAGATACAATGGGTACTCACCTATAGTCAACAAGTCATAAACTTTCTCCTCCTCTAGTATCTAAGCAAACATAAACATCATAATCAATTCAGCAAACAAGTAAAGACGCATTAACAAACTTAATTGGAAAGGGAGCTTACTTTCTCACACACAACAGTACGACGAGGAACAAAGTAAACAAAATACTCTCTTTGAAGACCCTTTGAAGTATCATCACGAATTTGTGAGGAAATTAATTTCATCAAGTCAAGTTGGCTGTGGACCAGGTAAACGACCTTGGTGCAATCAGTTTGAATTGGTTCTGCAGTAAGATGACGCAATTCAGCCCCATGTTCCTGTTGTACATATCAAAACACCTTTAAAATTGACTAATTTCAGAAAAACTCTCACTCGCTAGTCCACACATTGAGAAGCCACGCTTCATTACTACAATTCAGATAACAGTTTTTGCTCCGATCAAGGTTACACCCAAAATTAAGCAAAAATGTTCTTATGTTTTTTCAGTAAACTGAACGATAAATCTTCGAGAAAACGCACAAAAGAATACATTGATTACCCATAACTCAGACAATCTTACTAAATAAAAAACTCAATTAGCGAGCTGAAAATGTATAATGATAGAAATCACAACTGGCTGGGGCCAAAAATGTATTAACAAAAAAGAATTAAAGGGGAATTGCCTTGAGTAGTGAGCTCTGGACGATCAATGAAAGCGAACCACCAAGCTTGGGATCGATAGCTAAACATTTCTTTCCTCGAATCTACCAATAAAAAAAATCACCACAAAAATGAAAAATATTGAATTGTTCGAATTATTTTACAAATTAATTCAACTGTCACCCAGAGGGAAAAAAAAGAGTAAACTGAAGTATGTAACTTACATTTTTCAGGATAGTAAGAAGTTCTTTCTGAGACTGATCTCTGAATTTCACCCAGAAAAAAAGAAAACAGAGAAGCAAGATTAATTCTTGAGTAAATGAGTAGTTGAAGCAATTTAAATATACATTAACACAATTGATAATTAACAAACCTAATTGCAGTGAGATTAATGGGAGCATTGTCTAAATTGGGAATTTGCGCCATAATTTTTCCCTCTCCTGATCTTCGCGTTTGATAATTTTGTGAGAGCTTGCTAGAACGAAAGTGGAGATTTAAAAGGGCTATTAGCGTCGGCTCTTTTATGGGCTTGGCTAGTTAGCAACTATGAGGTAAAGCCCCAGAAAGGCCCAATGTTTCAGCTTGTAATGCCAGCCTTGATTTCATCAGCCCAATAGAAGGCTGACGGGTGTACATGTTTCGGCTTTGACCACTCCTAATGTTCAATTTGGGGTTGACTACTCCTAAGATCCACCAGATACTGTTAATTCGATCTAGCCATTCGATGTGATGGGTGCAATTCGCTATCTAATCTTGTAAATTTGGTTTCAGCCTCTCTTGACCTAAAAAAAAATGGTTAAGATATATTTAAATGTTATATTTTTTAAAATATAAGATTAATTAGAAAAATAAATAAATATAAGGGAAGGTAGACAATATTAAATAAAGAAAGTATATAAATGTAATGGAGAAAAATAATTATAAGTATATGTATATATATGGTAGGTCAAGTGAATACTAAATGTGTGTGTAAAAAAATCCAAAATACAATAGAGTTTTAAAAAACGCTTAAGATAAGCATTTTTCCTTTTTCACAAGTCAAATGTTTTCCTTTTTTTTGTGTTTCTTTTGGTGGTAACAAGATATATTAGACAAACTGCAGAGATCCACAAGAAACAATGGCTCCAATTTTATCGCATTTTCTAGTTCCCAAAAAAATAATAATAAGCACCTTGCTGGGATGTAATTTTTGTTGGATAAAAATATAGTAAAAATATAAATAGGTCATTAAAAGACATGTCAAAGAATATCTCAAAAACATGAAAGTGTTACTAGGAGTATTCATGAATCGGGTAACCAATCCATTTGTAATTTTGCTGACCCTAAGTGTATGTAGCGGTTTAGCAAAATTGTATTTCATATCCTAAACCTGTATAATCGGTGAACCTATAGTAGGGGTGGCAATCGGGTCCGTTTCGGGTTGGCGGGTCGGGTTGAGATTCGGATATAACAGAAAACCCGCTGACTCGAACCTGACCCACCAATCCGAAACGGGTCAGAATACTTGACACGAATACGAAAATTTTGGGTTGGCAGGTTGGCGGGTTGATCCGAAATGACCCGAAACTTAATTTTAATTTATTAATTTACCATTGTAATTTCTAATAAAATTAATTTCGTACAAGACTAATTACATAATTAAGTAATAAAAATTTAAATAAATAATCCCAAACCAAATCTAAAATAAATAAAAACACCGTAAAAGTGTTTTATCCCAAATAAAATATAAAATAAATTAAAACAGTATAAAAGTAAAAAATAATATAATACATTATTTATCCAAATATAATAATTTCAACTTCACACAAGTTAAATAAATTCATTTATGATTAAGTGATTAATGCCTTTGGAAAAAAAGAATAACTTAGTTTAGTTAGATAAAATAATTTTTATGTTTATTAAATTATTTTTAATTCGTAAACGAGTTATCGGGTCATATCAGGCCACCCACGGATTAACCCGAATTCGACCCGTTTTTTTTTCGGGTCCATCGGGTTCGACCCGATTCTAACCCAAACCCACAAAACCTCAACCCAAACCCATTAATTTCGTATTAGGTTCGTTTCGTGTTTTCAGGTCGTGTCAGAAATTATCACCCCTATAGATAGGTTCGGGTATGTAGGGTAACCTATATCCCTTATGCTTATGAGAAAAAAAAAAATAGATTAACAAGCATAATGATACAATACATGGAATTATTTCTGTTTAAGGCCAACTCATTCAAGCTTTTTATGTTTATTATCCTTCCATGACAAATGTCTTCATTGATGGAATTAGAAAACAAATTGCGTTCTTTCCATTTTTTTCTTACAAAAAAGAAAAAGAGAGAACAAGATGAAATCTTTTTTGATATACAAATCCTGATTACTCTTGAAGGATAGTGATTCATATGTTTAGATGAACACGATACATGTGTAACATATGCATGCGTATAGGATGAAGACACGAACATAACATTCAAAGGAAAAATAGTTTATGTAGAAGTTACATATACA
The DNA here is from genome assembly GCF_036785885.1 of Coffea arabica. NCBI lineage: Eukaryota > Viridiplantae > Streptophyta > Magnoliopsida > Gentianales > Rubiaceae > Coffea > Coffea arabica. The sequence continues at coordinate 9,320,851 of NC_092313.1, read as the reverse complement.
CTAGAAAATTGACGTGAAATGAGTCATTCAACCCTTATTCGAAATCATGTATTTAAAGTGATAATAACCATAAAAAAATCATCTTCCTAGATTTCTACTACTAATTAAAAAATGACGAGGTCACTAGCATAAACTACATGATAAAATAATACTCCTATAAGAAATACACCAACAAAATGATGATAACTGACTAATAGGGTGAAGAAGGCAACAATGGTTAGCAGCCAAAAGGAGTAAAGAAGGATTAGAGTCAACTGATTAACTTTCATATAAGTTGTAAAAAGGATATAAATATATCCTTGGCGAATGGCCCAAAGAGCCAAAAGGAGAGGCTGCCTCATTTTCTTTTTCAAGAAAATGCTCTAAACACTTGACTCCACCATACATATTTCAACGAGAATCTTAATCAGAAAAGCCATTAAGGTACCAATCCATGGCTAAGTAGTACTAGTCCAGAAGCAATGCCAGCACTGTGTGTGGGGTAAATTTTGTGTCTGTCGAATATTATATAGATGACTTTCAGAGATCAGCAAACACTGAAGTCTAGAACCACAAGTGTCTTCACTGCATACATCTTGCACAAACAGATGACATCCAAAAGAAGGATTATTTAGGCTCATTTGTCTTCCCAGTAGACATCTTGCACAAAAAGAGTAAAGATATCCAAATTTGGATGTTATCCAAATTAGTATCGTATATATATGGATGACATCCAAATTGATATTATTTCGGCTGATGGCTGATGAGAGATGGGGCAATCAACCGTTCATGCAGAACTGAAAAGCTACACCTACGTTGTACAAGTCATTGTTGCCCTGAAGCAGTTGCTTGACAAAAGAGGAGGTTAGCAACTCTTTCGGGATCTACATTTACGACTCCTTGCTATTTGTGTTTCCCATCATGGAACTGAGCATTCTTTGATGATTTGAAGGTTTCTAAAAATTCTCTACCCTTCTTTAGTTCTTCTTTCTGCCTTGATTTGTCCCATTTGTGCTCAGCAGCCAGAATCTCAATCACGCGGGGTAGAGCCCGATTTGCAGCATCTGTGTCAAGGAAAGCTAGCCGAGATCTTCTGGCAATAAAATCCACAGCAGATTCACAGTATTCGTTTCGAGCACAATATGCTACTTCTGCTTCCAGAAACGGGTATCCATGGGCAAGTCGCTTCCCCAGGTTCTCATTCTTGATTTTTTTTTTAAAAAAAATCAAGTAAAAACTCAATCAGAATCAAATGACAAGTACAAATCCCCCGCTCCCCATGAGATAGTTGCACATGAATATTCAAATAAGATTTCTTTGAAAAGAAAAAAAAGCAAGGAAATGGAGATAACCAGACTTGCTAGGAATATGTAAATGTAGAAGCTATAAATGAACTCCAGGGAATTAAATCTATCAAAATGCCTTAGTATAAATTGCAAAAGATTGTTGAATCATAGAAATAATTGCACAAACAAATAAAAAGAGTTAAACTAGTATACCTGAGCTATTGCAGCCACTCGTTCGGCTAGAGTACCATACGCATGAGATAAATGCTTTGCTGAAGCAGTATCCATCACTCCTGGAACAACATTTCCACGATATGTCCTTTTCATGCGCACATACTGTTGCGCTAGTATGGTGAAAGACGCGGGTTCCCACCCATCGGCACCTACGAGTTGTATGTTGTATGTTAAGCATTTGTTGGTTGGGTTCAATTTCCCAGACTTTATGGCAGCATCAAGAGCATCTTCTGCCATGCTGAAACAGAAAAAAAAAAATACTTGTCCACAATGCTGGAAAAAAAAAAAAAAAGAAGCAAGCACTGAGGCATAAATGTAAGAAAAATGTTGATTCTGCTTACTAACATCTCCACCCCAAGAATCTTATCAAGAGAAACTCAGAAGATAGCTAACCACTAGAATATACTTGACACAATAAGTGAGCTCAGGTGTGAATGCCAAGAAGTGAGGATATGAAAGGTATGCTTCTAATTCAGTAAACCAAAAAGAAAAAAAAAAATACCTTCTATATGTAGTCCATTTACCACCGGTAATTGTTACCAAACCAGGGTAGTCTTCAGAAACAACATGATCACGGGAAATGCTCTCTGTGTTCTTTGCTTTAGGATCCATTGCCAATGGACGAATACCACTCCAAGCAGAAAGTACATCTGTGCGCCGAACCTAGTTTTCTGACAAACTTTTAGTCCCCACAAGATATTATGCAAATATAACATTAAGGAAAAAAGAAAGAACACACTTCAAAACCACATGAAACCATTTACAAGAGACCTAAAAGAACAAGAAGAGTTCACAACACAATCGAATATTAGCTAATTAACTGGTTTTACTATGGCAGATTCATCACATGCAACTTGCGCTCATCAGCCTTTTCCTGATCCCCAAATTTCTTGAAACCAAAACGCTAACATCAAATGCAAGCAAAAACTCAACAAAATGTTAAACTAAGTCTAGTAGTTTTAGACTAGACCAAACAATGCCTCAAACTAGCTTACAGTAGTCAATATGCTGTACAAGAACTAAGAACCTGATATTTAAAGCATTCTGCAACTTTATAATCCATACAAATGTTGAAGATAACCCAATGAAATACCAGCAGTGAATAACACTTTGGATTTCATCTAATCAAATAAATTAAAAGGTCCTCTAAGGCTAATGACAGATTATGCATTGAATCATATATAAGTTAGGTGACTGAGATTCAGCACTCAATACGAAATCAAGTTAGGCAAACCAACAAACCTTGACATTCAGATAACCAGATATAGCATCCAATATGAATTCAATCTCATTCTCATGAGGCTCTGGTAGCATTGTAATGGAGGTGTTTGAATCTGTAGTACCAGCAACTGTTCTCCCCAACCATGGGAGCATGAAGACAACACGACCATCCTTAGTTTTTGGAACTATGAGGCCCATTCCTTCAGGTGAATAGTAATCAGGTAGCACAATATGCACACCACTACTAGGAATGATCATTGGTTTTGCCTTTTTGTCAGCCATTTGCCGCACAGAATCACAAAATGGTCCAGCAGCATTGACAACTACTTTTGCATATGTATCAAACTCCTTGCCTGCACACTTTAAAAAGTAAGATCTCTAAGAGCAAGTCGATGACATTGGCTAATTGGTACAGGATGAAAATATTGAGACCTGAGAGTACACAGAGGAATGAGTACAAGAGGGGAAGGAAATTTAAAAAAAAAAATTAGTAAATGCAATGAGAAAAATATGCTTTTTTATGTTTTACACAATGGGTTAAGAGAGAGAGTTGGATTATGAACCAGTGTTTTTACTCAAATAAGTAGTCTCATGAACTGCAACTCATAAAGAAACACAATTTACAAGGAAAACCGTACAATGCTGAGATGCTGTAAGCGAAAATGATAGACTCAAAATTCTACACCAGACTCAATCCAGTTGAAATACAAACACATTGTACACAGTACACTGCTCCAAAATGCACTGTTGGAAAGGAAATTAAAAATTCTACACCAGCCTGAATCCAGTTGAAATATAAACACATTGTACACACTACACTGCTCTAAAATGCACTGTTGGAAAGGAAAGTAAAATAACAAAGCAAGAGGTAGTGTAATTCTCATTGTACCAGATAAGTTATTGCGAATGCGTGCACCGATTATGCGGCCAGTAACATCATCCTTGAGAAGTGATACTACTTCTGCATGATTAAGCACAGCTGCCCCAGCTAAAGCAGCAGAACATGCTATTGCAACATTGAGTCTCGAGTCATTCATTTGTCCATCATAATAAACCACCGTGCCCTTCAAAGTTTTCTCTTTACCATTCCTTGCTAGAGTAGGAAATAGTTCTAGAGACTCCTGAGCAGAATAATATCTGGATACGTGTAGCAGGTGGCGTCCAGCAACCAGATCATACATTTTCAAGCCCATCCAGTAGTAGATCACCTCAAACCAGTCAAAACACGGCGTCATGCATGGCAAAGCATGGCAGAGGTGGGGAGCATTGTCAATAACCTGTTTGCGCGCCTCAAGTGCATGAAAAACCAACTTTAACTGCCCATAATCCAAGTTAAAAACAGCTTTCTCCAAATAGCGAACTCCTGTAAAAGATACTTCTAATAAGCACCAAGGCTTAAATGCAAAAAATGTGCAATAATGCCCTGTTGATTCTAAAGTATAATAACAGAACAACAAGAAAGTGGGGTTTTTTGGAAAAAAGTTGTATAATATGTTCTAAACTCGTTAGAGTCCATTATGAGCTGCCATCATACATGATCAATGAATTTTTTCAAAACCTGGGAGATTGGTACAGGACAAATTGGGTGGAATTAAATCTGAAGAGTCATAAGCACCAACAAAGGAATATCAACTATGAGATGATTGCAATGATCGACATAGACTACTTAACTTACCAGTTACTATCAATAGAATGATATCATGCTCATGCTAGCCAATAATATCAAGACAGATGAGCAAATTTTCATAAGGTTTGTCAAAATTGTGCTTTGACCTGCAAGTAGCAAACATTTCCCATTTTGAAAAATCCAATGATTGAACTCGTGAGCTTCTAAAGTTCTTTAAACTTGAAATTTCTTGAATGATACTACAGTTAATGAACGCCTATGCTTGAAATATCGAAGTCCACTCACATCACATCTAGACCATGATGATAATTTCTGTACTCAAACTTAGATGGGCAGATCTAATAACCGTGAGATCATCATATGCTGGACAATTTGTAGCAACACATGAATTTAGGATGAAGACCTTCCAGTGCTTTGAAACTTAATGCATTCACCAATTCAGTTAAAAGCAATCTTATAAACACAAATATCACCAATTTCACTCAGATGAAATGCCCCTTCCCCTAAATATATGACAAAAAAGGGAAGTTCTGTGCCCACCCTCGATCATCCACCTTTTATATGTTGCTTCATTTACTGCATATGCTTAAACTGGCTCCGCATTTCAAACTAAGCTTAAACTGCAGACAACTATAATATAAACTCCAACCATAGCTCCCAACTATACTAAAAGACATTCTACATCTAGATTCAAGGTTCCCAAATATACTGAAAGATAGCATATCACATCAAGCACACTCACCACACAACTGTCTTGGCACTAAATCTTGGCAAAAATTGTCCTGTCTATAGCCACCTGGAACACTCTTTTTTTTTTTTTTTTTACCTTTACTTTTCTTTGTGATCATTGCAAGGTGGTCACAAGGAGTCGAACTCCTGACATCCTGCACAATGGAGCACGCATAAAATGCCGAGCTACTAAATTTCTCTTTTCTTTATCTATCTTTTCATCTTCACTGCTCTCTCAATGACCTTATGCCAATACACAGAAGCAAAAGATACTGCAAAAGTTTCTAATCACTCCTGACCTTCTGCATGATAGAGTAAGGTAGTAGACATCAACCACCAACTTTTAATGTTACCTCTATCTATTCTATCTTCAACACTATTACCTAAGCGACTAAATCCCAATACCTCAAGAGCAAAAAGATCAAGCCTTTCTGACCATATCTAGCAATTGAGCACAAAAAAGCTTATTTCCCGCATGCCACATGCATAGAAAGGAGATTTCAACGATGAATAAATACTATGCGTCCTTAACGATATATATCATTAATCGTATTCCAAAAGATCAATCATTTTTTAGCAATTTATCTATATATAGTCAAATACTATGCGTCCTTGCCAATATATATCATTATCTGTAACCCAAAAGATCAATAAATTTTTAGAAATTTAACCATATTTAGTCATTTTGCCAGACTTACCAACGATTCGTCTGAACATTACTGAATAACTGTGCACTTATTTAAATTTGAAATTCTAACCTCCATGAACTAATTTAGTAGACCTTGAAGAAGTCCCAGAGGAGAAGTCTTCGCGCTCGACAAGCCCAACACGAAGGCCACGCGTGGCAGCGTCGAGGGCGACGCCGGAGCCGGTGGCACCACCACCAACAACCAGTACGTCAAGAGGGTTGGCTAAACTGGCGCCCATAAGAGCTGATTCCTGAACGGCTCGGCTGGGGATGACGGCAAATGGGTCTGCAATTTTCTGCTTTACAATCTGTAAAGCAGAACCACCACCTCTGTCGTTCACGGATATTGAGGGGTCACGGAGAATAGTATATGCACCACCGGCTGCGAGGGCGACGGTTCCCAGCCGGCGGAGACGAATGGAAGTGGCCATAGAAAGTAGAAAGTGGCGGTGGTGGGACTAATTGGAGGGCCGGAGGAATGGAGTCAGTATTTTGTTTTCTGATGGAGCGGAGGAATGGAAGTTTGATTCGAAGGATCGATTCGGTTTACATATTTTGCATTGGAATTCGAAAAGTGCTTTGGATCCTTGTAAGATGAATATTATATTGCCAGAAATGACACTTCATTCATTTTTCTTCAAAAAGAGATTCAAAAAAGTAAAAATAAATGAATGAAATATACCGGAACTTGGAATATTATATTGCCCCTGTGAATAAATAATTTTTGTATGAATTAATTTTATATACACTGTTAATGTATTAGAAGGGAATGTCCGTGCAATCCGCAGGTGTTTGGTGCCTGTGAAGGCTGTGATTAGAAGAGAGGGTTTTTCTATTTAACAAATAATAGTACATTCTGAAAAGAAATGGTTATAGACATAACAAAACTAATAATACATTATAATTGCAGCACACACTCGTACACTTTACTTTATCAATACTTTTACAATTTTACCATTCCAAAAAGGTCCCTATAGAAGTCAGTTGAAAATCGTCGAAGAGCAGATATAAGTTGTTTCAGACAAAGGAATATCCTCCAACGATTAGTTATAACAATATGTTAATTGCACAACGTGTTAATATGTCTTTGTGTTAATTGCACAACAAAAGTCACACATCAATTAAACGTGTCTATAACACCATTTCAGTAATTATACCAACGCATAAATTTATATGAATTGTACTCAATGCAAAAACGGTTGTAAAATAATTTCATATTTCAGAAATATCTAGATGTTTCCATAAATCAAAACTTTAAATGTACAAAAAATGAAGGCAATTTGTTAAATATACCTAAACACATGCTGCCCTTAGTTGTACCAAAAACTTTTAAAAAATTACATAACATTTCACATTTCCAAAAATCTCTTATCCATACGATTGAAATTCAAAACTCCTTTGACCGCAACTCATTTTTAAATAATATAAGGATACAATTTTGTTAAATTTCTCATATTCTTTTATCTTCAAGGAATAAATTCAAGAAAAAAGGTGAATATTTGAAACCGATATTGAATAGTAAAACTCAAGATATCTAACACTTTACTGGACAAAAAAGGACAAAAATTGATACAACTAGTAAAATTATAACTAAATTAATGATTAGTTTACACCTTGATGCACCATATCCAGTCAGTCACTTGGGCGGGCTGAATGTGGTGAAGCACCATTTCAAAGAATTAGATGTGTTAACGGAACGAATTGATTAGTAATTCACATTTGATAACCTTTTTCCAAAGGAAAAGCAAACGAAATATTCAATAAACGGCTAATTTATAAAGAAACACAAATTAGTGCCATATGAGCGTAGATGCAAGGGAGAAGGTAATTGATTTTGCAATTCTTTAATTTTTTTTTCTGATTGGACTGTCAGAGAGTGCAATGAAACTAATTGGAGGACAGTTGATTTAAAATAAGACAAAAAAAAGGGATAGAGTGGGTTTGTTTGGACAGTAGATTATTTGGCCAAATATATTTGCTGACATCACCATTACAATTTCCAATACAGTTTTTTATCTTCCCAATTATCTTTTTATCTCACATACATCATATCATAAAAAGTGCTACAGTAATTATTCCAAATAATATTTCAAATAATACCCTATCCAATGGACACTCTAAAATTTTGGTAGTGATGAATTATTAAAAAATGGGAAAAGGACATATAAATCAATTATGGGGAGAAGGAAATTGATTTACAAGTTTTTTAATTATAGGAATTTAAGAAGAGAAACTATATAGTTCCTTAGTGTCATAAATCAGATAATCGGTGAAATTGGTTGAAAGGGTAATTGAATAATACAGTAGACATCCTAATTCCTAAGCAATCTTCTTCAATATGTTGAAGTTGAACCCAATCCCAAAAAAAAAAAAAAAAAGCTTAAAACCCAATTCCAACAACGAAAACTTAAAACAATAAAAAGAAAGAAAGAACGAAATCCAAATACACATGTATCGTACGTTCAATCATGATAGTGTATAATTATTAATGTATATATAAAATACTCTTTTTTAAATTCGTTAAGAAGAATATTTTTTAAAAAAAGTAATAGTAATATTTTAACACTCAAAACCAAAAGAAAGATGGATAAAGCCATACATCAAAATTCAACATTTACGTTTTGATAATTATTAAAGCTGTTAATATTGAGATGTCAAACCAGTGAATCAAAATTCGACTCAATGATTCAAACTAGCGATAAAGAATCAAATCTAACGGTGGCAACTGTAATTAACTTGCCAAACAAATTGGTCAGAGATTTGGAATGACCAAATCATGAATTAATCATTATAGTTTAGGACCTTAGGTGTATCATAATTAATTATTCTCTGCCGGAGACGCCAAACTGCAGAGGGCTTTATTGGAATTAAGTCTTGAGATAAAATCTCCCTCTACTTATCTAAATTCTCGACTTCAACCCCCATCGCCGTTTCCCACTCCACCCCAGCGCCACTGAACATGGCGGCGCTAATGGCCGCAGTAGCTGCTGCTGCCTCCACGGCTTTCGCCACCCTCCACCTAACCAAACCCGCTATTCCTCTCACCCGCACCACTCACCGCCATCTCCGCACCATAATTGCCTCCTCACTCTCTTCCACTCCCTCCACCACACCTGAATTCAACATCACCTTCGCCCCTCCCAAGCCCAAGTCCGAGCCCAAGCTCAAGCCCAAACCCGCATCCGAATCCGCCACTGAAACTCCGGGCCAGGACTCAGCTAGCGAATTGGATGACCAACTCTACATCCCGTGGATTGTCCGCGACGAGAGTGGCAACCTCACCCTCCAGTCTACTCCTCCGGCTCGTCTACTTCACCAGATGGCCAATGCGGAGACTAAGAAGAAGAAGAAGAAGAAAGAGAAAGACTCCAAAGTAAAGCCGGCTTCTCCCACAGCTGAGCCGAAGTTCTCCAAGGCTGCCCGCCGGTTTTATAATGAGAATTTCCGGGACCCGCCTCAGCGGCTTAGTAAGGTCTTAGCTGCTGCTGGAGGTAACCTTCACTGCTTATTTAGTTATTTAGTTCAGTTTTATCAAATAAATGTGGATGCTACTGCACGAGGCGGTGTACCTTGTGCTCTATTGGTTGTAAATTGCACTTATTTTGCTGTAATTGTATTGTTAAATTTAAAGCGTTTCTTATTATGAGGGGTGTGCTGCGTGACCGCAGTATCATTTGTCTAATGGACGCATTACTATTTCTTGAGACAATTTAATGTCTGATGATACAAAGTTTTAGTATACTTAAGCTGTCATACTCTACGGCGGCTAGTGATGTTTGTGGATGGAAAATGTTGAATTACATTTAATGTTTCTGTATGATTGGGTTTGATTTGACAGTGGCATCAAGAAGAAACAGCGAAGAGCTTATTTTCGGAGGTAAAGTGACTGTTAATGGTTCTGTATGCAATACTCCTCAGGTTAGACAGCTGCACTGTTAAAGAAGAAAACCATTTTTTTTTATGATGTGGTTTCTTATGATGAAGTATGGCATTTATTTGCTTGTGTGATGGATCAGACCAGAGTTGATCCTGTTAGGGATGTGATCTATGTCAACGGGAACCGCCTGCCTAAGAAACTGCCCCCAAAGGTCTATTTTGCGCTAAACAAGCCGAAAGGGTTTGTTATCAACGTCTATCTATGTAACTTGTCATTAGTATTTGAGACTTCAGCGTTTGAATCATGCACATTTTCTATAAGCTGAAAAACAGTATAATCTTGCAGTTACATTTGCTCAGCTGGAGAGAAGGAGACGAAGTCCGTGCTGTCTCTGTTCAATGATTTTATGAATAGTTGGGTATGTTGGGCTGAATTGTTTATGTATTTTGCACTAGACCTTGCAACTAAAGTGTTCTATATCCCTATACTAATTTGATGGCACCTCCAGCAAGGGCTTTATTTTGACATATGAGTATTTTTTGCATTTTTCGCAGGATAAAAGGAACCCTGGACTACCAAAACCACGACTATTTACTGTTGGTCGTCTTGATGTTGCCACAATTGGATTGCTTATAGTTACAAATGATGGTATTTTTTATTTTGACTCATTGATGTTACTAATAATGATGTTTATACGGTACTGGTATTTGTTGAATTACTTTTGTTTTAGGGGATTTTGCTCAGAAGCTTTCACATCCTTCTTCTAAATTATCCAAGGAGTAAGTTCTTGTTGATATTTTTGTCCATTCTTTGAATGGGATTCTTGCTTTTCATTTCTTATACTTATTTTAGAATTCATTCTGCTTTCCTATCGTTTGATTCAGTATTAAAAGAGTAAGTTTCAGCAGTGGTCAAGCATTCAACATTATGTGCTTACTTACCTGATATACTGAATCTTACTGAAATGTTTTGCTATAGATATATTGCAACTATTGATGGTTCCGTCAATAAGCGACATTTGATTACCATTAGTGAAGGGACTGTTGTTGAAGGCGTTCAATGCGCCCCGGATATTGTAGAGCTGCTACCGCCGCAGCCAGATCTGTCAAGACCACGAATTCGGATTGTGGTATTAATTTTTCTCTTCTTAGAATACTGGACTTATTTACAACTGTTAAGGAACTAGTCTATTCCTTTTTCTTTTGATTTTTGTTTTCTGCCTAGCATTTCCTGGTGTTCTTGTATAAAAGGCCTTTGCAGTTGTTTTCCTTTTCCTTTTAATTTCTTTCTCAAACACTGACAAGGTAATCTTTTATAGGGTGGTCATCTCCTTGCTGTCATCACCTTCCTCTTTTCCCTCTTCCGATGCAATAATTATTAGAATAATGAGAAGAAGGGGGGAAATAACTAAAAGTCTCAAGTTATTGCTTTGTGTTGGTAACGACTCATGAATAAAGCCAAAAAAAAAAACATGCTGTATATGTATTAAGTATATGGATGGCAGAAACTCGTCTCCCTGTGACGGACTTCCGAGTCTGTTGTCCACCCAAAACTATGGTCCTGACTGACAAATAAATCATGCTTTTGTTTGATGAATTGTAGTCTCCATTTGTCATTCTGGCCTTTGTTGTGTCATTATTTAATTTATTTATGCAGATAAGGAAAAGATAATGGATCAGACCTCCACTTACTTTTAATGGTGCAGGTTCATGAGGGAAGAAATCATGAAGTGCGGGAACTTGTAAAAAATGCTGGACTTGAGGTAGTTTTTGGTTTCTGAGATGTGTTTTAGCTTCTGAAAATGTTTCTTCTGCTTCCTATCTTGATTAATGGCTAATATGATGTTTCCTCTGTTTCTTCATCTGATTCTTATCTTGATTAATTGCTAAAATGTTCTGTCTTTTTCTGTCTCGCTGTTCTTTTTAAAAAGCTTTTGGTGTGAAATACTTGAATTCTCAACTAGTCAAATTTGGAAAACAGGTTGACAGGGATTCTGACCTTCCAAATTCATTTTAATCTTTTAGACAGGAATGTGTAGTGGGCTTCTAATAAATGCTCCAATGGTGCTATCCCATTTCTTTTCACTCGTGGAGAGAAGTATTAAGGAGTGTTGCCCTTCCTTTTAAAATCCATCCTTGGACCTTTGCACTTTATGAATTCTGATACTGATAAAGAATTGAGTTTACAGAATTTTATCTTCTGATCCTTGCCTTGCTCACTTTCGACATTCTTTTTTTTTCATTTTTCTTTCTGTAAATCTATTGTACTTCAATATTGTCAGTGGCAGTCTTGAGCATAGATCACTTATGTCTGTCCACTTATATTCTTCTTGTTGTAAGTTTTATGTATGCCTTCCCTCTGTTGACTGTAAATGAATTGTTTTCTTACTCCTTTTCGTGTTTCTTCTATTTCAGATTCATGCACTGAAGCGCATACGCATTGGTGGTTTCAGGCTTCCATCAGATCTTGGGTAAGATAATTTTTGGCAACTTTAGATGGTTAGATTTCGTTGTTAGCCAAAAGATGCTTGTTCAGTCTGTTTCTTTTATCTGTTCCCTTTCTCCTCCCCTCTGTGGGCTAAGGCATGATTTAACCCTGATGATCAAAAGACTTGTAACGTGTGGTCCATTCTGAATGGCTAATGGTTTTGTAAAATTAACATTTTTTTCTATTACTTTCTGCTCCTTAGAAATGCTTGAGAATTGTGTGCTAAGCATCTGAGACCTTTTGTTTTGTTATTTGGGTATCTGGGATCAATATTTATGCATCTTTTTTCTCTGTACCCCGTTTTCTCTGATCCAGTGATAAAAACTTGAGTGTTTATATCAGGGAGTCTTCATTTCAAATAACTATAGGACACAATCCTTCTCCCTGCAGAGGGAGTAAAAGTAGCTTTTCTTTTCATATTTTCTTGGACAATGAGTTGCATACTGCTATTCCATTGATGCTGATTAAAGCTGTGCTTGATCTCTCCGGTAATACTAGAAGTTTGCTTGAATTAGCCATATATAAATAGATATTCTTGGCCACTATGTGGTTTTCATGTTAAGGCAAAAGCTCTCGACTCTGGTGCTCTGGAGTTTGCTTAGTTATGTGCCCGTGTATTCTTTGCTTCTTTGGTCTTTTGCAATAAAACAAGCACGATTTTATTTATTGCCGTAAATTGTTAGGAACTCCATCATCTCTATTTTGCATGAGGTAACTGAGCGGAAAGATTTTTAGCTACAAGACATTGTGAACTGTGTAACTCACGGTAATTTTTCTGCTGACAGGATTGGAAAGCATGCTGAACTGAAGCAAGCTAATCTCCGAGCACTGGGTTGGAAGAGCTGAAACTGATTTCCAAAATGATGGAGCTTGCAGTTATTTTTGGATCGCCTGTTCACCTCAAAAGTTGAATGTGGACATCTGTCATGTCTACTTGGCGGGAGTTGGTCTTGCACTGTTTAATGCTGAAACAGATGGAAGTAGAATTTCCTGCAGCTGCAAGTCAAGTTTGCCTGGGGTTCGGCTCGGGTGTCTAGAGCTTCTTTCAAGTGGAGAGTCCTTGCCGCGGGTCAGATGATACATGTTGAAAATTGTTTATACTTCTTATACCAGGACGTGTACCCAGTGTTGATATGTAAATGACAAATATCGACTCAGATTTCGGATGCAATTCTTGCAAGTCATGCATTTTGTAGCATACCAACCAAATGGCAAAGATAGTATATTATGATTTCGTACTACAACAGAGGATGCAGTGAGGATGATTCACCAGATTCTCGTTTAAGTTCATATCACCTTCGGTGCAGAAACGAGTTTTATACATACAATCTTATACTAGCAAATTTTTGCCTTGTTCCTGATGTCTGGGGCATGCCAGAGAATGCACCATTTGGAAAAAAGAAAAAGGTGACTTGAAGGTGTTCGTGAATGGCAAATTAGAAGGATGTGCAGAATAAGAAGGTGAAGATATTTGTGTGTGAAATGCATTAACGTGGTCAGTGTCATCCTAATTGAAGAAAGAGATGATAGTACAACCTGTGTCGGCCGGCAACCCATGTTGAGGTTCACATCATCACATGTTGTCCTACCTCTCTGTGTAGGGATACAACACGACGAAACATTTTGATTGTCAATGTAGCGTGCATAGAGTGAAATGTACCTTTTAAGGGTAAAGAATATACTATCATCTTTGATTCACTAAGAAAAAAATTATCGTCGTAGATTTGGCTTCACCAATTGTCAAACCTAAAAAAAAAAAAAATCCTTAGAGATCTGTTAATTTACCTGTAACGATTGGCAGATGTAAAGTATCCATGATCGTTGTAGAATTTTGACTTCACTTACTTGAGACGGCTGAAAGATAGAAAGTTGACAATTTTCATTGGGGGATGATGTGGGGATGCCAAATGGTTGCCTTGAAGGGTAATCATGTAGCATCAAAACCATTGGTATCAAAGTCGAGAAGCGGTTCATTCTTCTCCTTTACATCCATTCCATTCATTCATCTGAATGTAAAAATTCCATCATATCATTATCAGCGCCGAGTAATGCTGGAGAAACAGACTGACTAGAGTCTACTGTAGAAATTGCAGTCATTAATCCCCCAAAATCACACTGAAACGCACTCTTTAGCAGATCCAATTCCGCATCCCTTGCTAAACCAAATTGACAGACAATCCATTGAATACTCCAGTCCATGCACACTTCAATTTTTGAATGAATGAATCAATTGGTTGTAAAACAAGACACCTGAATAAAACCAAATTTTTACTATCCGATGATTACAATTCAGGTGGATCAAACACGATAAGATTGTTCGGTATTTGGACTTGTGTACTAACTACTAGTAATAAACTAGAGACAATTTGAGTGTAGGTAGGCAATTGGTTGCATTCGTCTGAGAACAGAACGTACAAAAAATTGTGTACAGTGTGTACTGACAAATGGCCAGGCAAGGAGCGGAACCGGAATTACGCGGGAACTTAAAAAGCTTATTTTTATTCCATTTTGCAAAATAGTTAATAATATAATCCAATGGCAGTCCCTTTCGGAACTCTGAAGTATTAGTTGTATGATCTCAAACGAGATCTTCCTCCAATCGTGCCGGCCTCAACGACGCGTCCCATTTCTCCATTATTTTTTCCCATTTTTCCAATATTCTCCGTCCCATTTGTGAAACTGAAACCAACTTCTTCTTCTTCTTTCTTTTTTCCGCTTTCAAATACTGCTTACTGCTGCTATGCAGAGTGGTAGAACATTATTGATTGATTGAGTTCAATCTTGCTACCAGGAATACCGATTGAATTGAATGGCGTCGTCTTCTTCGACTGCTGCATCTGTGGGAAGGCCGTCATCGTCACACAGGTCGGAGAGGCCTCCTCTCTCTGCTTCTGCTTCTGCTTCTGCATCTGCATATGCTGCGAGTAATGTGAATAGTTCAAGAAGTTCTCGTTCAAGTATTCCTACTTCATTGTCTTCTTCTACTAACGGTATTCCTACTTCAAGACGCTCTCGTTCCCTGACTCCCAGTTATCGGACTCGTTCGCCTTCGCCTTCGTCTTCTTCCTCCTCTTATCTTTCCAACGATCCAGGTTTGTTTTTCCATGTCTCTTTTCAGTTCCCTAGTCCTTTGTAAATCAGGAAATGATTATATAGTCTCTCAGGTACAACTCTTGATATGTACAAGCTGTAAAGCATCTTGTGCGAATACTTCAGTGACCGATTCCATACAGAGTAGAAGCCCTGTGAATTGTGACTGTATGAGTCCCGGTGTTTGCAACCCCTGGAATAATAATTTGGTCGATTTTTTGGAGTTTTGTTTTCTGGGTTTATGTTATGATGTGCACTGGAACAAAGATCAAAACTTTATTGGAGAAACCCTTTTTTTTTTCCTCGTCCTCATCCCTGTTTCACTGGCAACTTGTTTGGTCTACAATGTAAACTTGTTCTACATGCTTAGCTGATAACTGGTGCACTG
The DNA here is from genome assembly GCF_036785885.1 of Coffea arabica. Classification (NCBI taxonomy): domain Eukaryota; kingdom Viridiplantae; phylum Streptophyta; class Magnoliopsida; order Gentianales; family Rubiaceae; genus Coffea; species Coffea arabica. The sequence goes on along the minus strand of NC_092313.1, from coordinate 9,305,245 downwards.
GTGGGACTCGAACCCAGGACCTTATTACTATCTACGCGACGAAACTGATTCAACAAGGCTTCATCTCCTTGTTCACCAGCTTATTTGATGCATGTATTTACTCTTTAAGTATTGCTCTGTGGCCAGCAGTGCCAAATGTTTTCTAGCACGTCTTCTTTGGAATTACATGTTTGAAGTCGCTGAGTCAACGGAAATTATACTGTTTGAACTGTAATTTGGGAGGGGTCTTAGACTAATCTGCCTCATCATTCTTCTAGTTTTGCAGATTAACTTCTCATGATCTTCTAACTACTTATTTTGTGTTAAGGATGTTCTCTGACGAAATTCCACTTGTTTTTTGCCTGAAGCCCTCATGCTTGTGGCACGTGGTTCTAGAGTCTTATTTCTGTAGTAAATGAACAGGAAATATGGCCATTAATTTGAGGGTTGAATATACACCAGCGATCAGTAGTCTTTAATCTTTATTGCTTGTTGTAGAAGATCCCCTTAAGGAATCTAAGTTAAAAAAACTTAAATGTGAGCCATATAAAACTTGTATCTGATTTCAGTATGGACACAATGCACATGATCCCTTCTTTGCTTGTTACTAGATGAACTCTATCATTTTTACTAGAAGTTTAGCAGCATAAATATGAGTACACAAGAAACTTCATTTAAACCATCTGAAGAAGGTGAATAACATCTCTGTATGTGGCTATGTGTAAAGATATCCTGGTTTCGAGTCAAATGTTGATTACAACATTACCGCCTTTCTTTTTTTAGGGTGTTTGATCCTTGGTCTGATATGAGATTTTTTTTGGTTTATAGTCAGTTTGCACTTTGCAGCGTACGAAATTGCTTAAAAATGTTGAAATATCTGCAGAACCTGGAAGAGTAAGAGTTGCTGTTAGACTTCGTCCAAGAATTGCAGCAGATCTTTCAGATGCTGATTATCCTGATTGTGTTGAAGTGCAGCCAGAGGTAATTAATATGCAGACATATGCAACTATGAGTCTATGACATATAACAAACATTCTTTTTGTGCTGATGATAAATATAAGTTATGGTTTTTAAGATGATTGCATTTCCTTATGGTTCAGCCAGTCCCCTTCTTTGTCTGCATTAGTTTATTTAACTGAGTGCAGGAATCGCTGTGTGTCTGTCTACTTTCATTGCTTGCTTCCCGTGGCTGTTCACCATGCACACTGTATATTTCATCCAAGAAGTTAAGGTGTCTTTCATTCTGCAGCTCAAGAAGTTAAAGCTGAGAAAAAACAATTGGAGTGCTGAGTATTTTAGGTTTGATGAAGTATTTGCAACAAGTGCGTCTCAAAAGCGTGTTTATGAGGTGGTTGCCAAACCGGTTGTTGAGGTAAGTATCAGCAGAGCTCAAAGCATCGTGGTTTTGCAATACATCCATTATCTGTTTGTCACTCTGTTTCTCTGATTTTTCTCCAATACTCATTCATTTTGCTTTAAAGAAAAATTGGAATAATTCATACTAAAATGTATAATGTTATTTTAACTGTGAATTTTGGTTTCTGTAGAAGTTTGTGGCTGTTTAGGCGTAGGTATGCAATTGGGATTATTAGCTTGACTTTTTATGCCACAGGGTCTAGATGCTAGAGATGTTAGCATTTTTTAACGCATGATCAGTCCGGGTTGTTAAATCTATGATTGGAGATGAATTCTTTGAATGATGATCAAGGTTCATCAAGGCTAAGCAGGTTACAGATGTAATTTGGGTGATCTGGGGTTTAAATTGCAAGATATCTATGGTATTTGTCCTTACTCCTTATCTTGGTCACTTTAAGCCATTAAATGGAGCAAAATTTTTGTAATTCAAATACATTTAAGTCAATAATTATGTTTATGATTTGTGCTTTTGAAAAGACTGTCTAACCAGTCATCAAAAGATGTTATTTCTGGACCAACTGCTAGAGATGTGGCCGTGATGGTGAACTGTGGCTGCAAAAATCTATGCACTTTATAACCCAATTATTGGCTCTTAAAGGTGTAAAAGATGGAAGAAGCCAGACTGCTTAGGTGATATGATCAATCCAGGAATAAAGAAATTAGGAAAGAAAAGGTTGCATGCATTCATTAGAAGCTTGTACCTAGGATGCTCTGCCTTTTATGTCTCGGCAGCAACTTTTTCAGCTTCATTCAATTTATATTTCTCAGTTCAGTATGGCAGATATATTTTGTATTTTCTACCGCTGTAATTAATCTCAGTGTCTACTAGCACAAATATGCTTGCAAAGGAAGGCGAGAATCTGTATAGACGCTGTATAAATGCTGGACCAGCTCGCTCAAATTAGAAATAGAGAGTGGGTATATTACTTAGCAGGTTTTGGGGCTTATGCCTCGATAAAGAGTTGGGTCTTTTTGGGGGTATAATACCCATAATCCTAGTCGTCATTGTATGAACCCCCAGCTATTGAAAACATCAGCTCGTACATTATTCTTTCCAGTTCATAGCTTCTGAGAGAATTTGTATCGAAACTGGAAATATATCTTTTCAAAATAGGTTTTCTGGTCCCTAATTTGGATACATTGGCAAAATTCATGTACTTTATATTTAGGCGAGTCTTTTTTTTTTTATGCTTTCAGCAACTTATCTACCATACAGAATTGTGGTATCATTGCTAAACATGCAAAAATTAAAGGGTAATTCTTTCCATTCATAAAAATTTTGATTTTTCTTTCTTTAAAACAAGCATTTAAATTCTTGTAAAAGAAATGAACTTATTGAGATGATTGGAACGAGATATTGACGCGAAAGAGGAGGTGCCATTCACTTTTGCAGAGTGTGTTGGATGGATACAACGGGACAGTGATGGCATATGGTCAAACAGGCACTGGGAAGACTTATACCCTTGGTAGAATGGGTAAAGACGATGATTCCAAGCGTGGTATCATGGTTAGAGCTTTAGAAGACATAACTGCAAATACATCTCCCACATCTGATTGTGTGGAAATTTCATACCTCCAGGTACTGAAAATTATGGTGATGAACCTCTTAACCTGTTTGTTCCATTTGTTGTTTCATTTCGGATACTTCCAAATATTGTTATCATTTCAGTTAAATTTTTTGATCGTAGTCTTTTATACTCTCAGACTTTGACCTTACATGCATTACACATTTGTCATCTTGGTATCGAAATTTTTCTACTTGTTAAGTATTCAAACATGACTCAATCCAATAGTTGATTTGCACTGCTAACCACCGAAGACGTTTTTTCACAGCTTTATATGGAATCTATCCAAGATTTGCTTGCACCTGAAAAGACAAACATCCCGATCGTCGAGGATGGAAGGACTGGAGAAGTATCAGTCCCCGGTGCCACTGTTGTAAAAATAAATAGCATGGACCAATTTGTACAACTACTGCACATGGGTGAAGCAAACCGTCATGCAGCTAATACAAAATTAAATACAGAATCATCACGCAGCCATGCAATTCTTATGGTAATTATAGATTGTAACTTTCCTCATCAATTTGGTAATTCTTTAAAAATATTCGAGAACACATTTAATAACAAGGATTTTCCACTGCATTTGGCTTCCATATATTCTGTTTTAATCATGAAAATTTGTTTGTCCCTTTAGTAAGCTACTGACACATAACTTCTTCCCAAGGTATTTATCCGTAGATCTGTACCCGAGCAAGAAGGATTGGACATCTCTTTACGGGAAACAGAAATAGATAAAAAAACAGGCAGACCAGGATATCATGTTCCAACAATTCGGAAAAGCAAGCTGCTCATAGTTGATCTTGCAGGATCTGAGCGATTGGATAAATCTGGTATATTCTCTACGCCAAAGCTGAATAATGCTCTTTTCTTACTCATCATTTATCTTTATCTGTTTTCTTTTTCTTTGGACAAGTTAACATAGTTCTGTTTGACAAAATGATAGAACAAGGTTTATGGGTGTGTTTACATGGTCAAGTCCATACTTGGGGGCTCACTGGCTTGCCTGGTTGTTTCATCTGGTTGATTGCCTTAATGGCACTAATTTCTCTGTGTCATTTTTCATGTTCCAGGGAGTGAAGGTCACTTGCGTGAAGAGGCTAAATTTATCAATCTGTCCCTTACTTCTTTAGGAAAATGTATTAATGCACTGGCTGAAAATAGTCCTCATATTCCCACAAGAGATTCTAAACTAACCAGATTGCTTCGTGATTCATTTGGAGGTAAGATCTGAATTTTGAGTGCTGTATTTTTATGAGAGTCATTATTGTTCTGAAACATTTTCTGTCAAGTAATTTCACTTTGCATTGACGACTATTCTCACAAATTCCCCTAGAGAGAGAGAGAGAGAGAATGGCTAATCTTTTTGTAGCTAGGAGAACAACACACAAACAACGTTACTGCCATATTCTGTCATTTATAACTGCATAAGCAATTCTCAGGTTTGTTGAACTAAAGAAAATTCTATGGTAACTTCTCATTTTCAATCGATAACAGTGGAAATGTATTATCAAACATGCAATACCTGTGGAGACGATGATAAAAAAGAAAGAGTTTGTATAATTTACTTTTGGAGGACACAAGGTTGCATGGAACAATGGGTTGATATTGATTACAAGATGGAAGTTATTGACATGAAGCGCTCTAAGTTTATTAAAGAGTCTGTGTTCTTAATGTTGACAGTTTGATATTGCTATTGCATCATAAGATATTCATCAATTTTCGAAGCTAAACTTTTCATTTCCTATACAACTCCGTTGGTTTTTTGTGCCAAAATTTACGTGATTTTGACAAACAGGTTCAGCGAGGACTTCACTTATAGTAACTATAGGGCCATCTTCTCGTCATCATGCAGAAACCTCAAGCACTATAATGTTTGGACAACGGGTAAGTTACAATTCCTATCCATTTGAAGGTTCTCCATGACAATGTGCTTGAAATTTCCAATTTGAGTTGAGTATATAGTTGCCAAGGTGTTCACGAGTACGAAAATTCTAAACGTACACGTTTACATATTCCAAGACATTTTTCGCCATCATGTCCTTTTCTGAATTTTATTTTCTGCAGTAAAAAACTATAGCATTATGTTTCATGTGAGACAAATACTGGTGGAACATGGAGTAGCCTCTGTGTTTTTAACCAAATAGATTTATCATACATCATTTCTGGTACCTGATATCACTTTTAATAGCCATAAGAATTATAACTCATCTAGTAAAGTGGATTCCTTGAAGAGCATATTGCATTCATTTGCCTGGTGGACTATATTTCATGTCTCTATTCTTGATGAATTTGATTAGGAGTTTCTCAGCTTTACATGCTAATTCATTCTGTTCCTACAAAGCCCACTTCTTCCGTCTCTAATTTGCAAACAAAACCTAGAGATTCCTTATCTCTTCATCTTATATATTGACTGTAAATGCTTTAACATCTCCGTGTAAAATTTGTACACATCAACCAAAAAACAACATAATATTGCTTCAATTTTGTCCTTGTGGAAAATTGCCTGCTTATTTCTGGGCCCATGAGTGATGAAGCTGTTGTCAACAGCAACAACAGTGGGGCAAAATGAGTGATTGTGTACTCTGGTTATTTTGTGGGCAATCTTGTTCGCAGCTTCTTATATGTATTTCACTGTACATGATCTGTAATTTTACTAACTTTTGCAGGCCATGAAAATTGTAAATGCAGTAAAGCTAAAAGAAGAATTTGATTATGAAAGCTTATGCCGGAAGCTTGAGATTCAAGTTGACCACCTTACTGAAGAAGTGGATAAGCAGCAAAAGTTGAGGGAGAATTGCAGAAGTGAAATGGAAATCAAGCTTAGAGAATACCAAAATTCATTTGCTGAAGCAGAAAAGAGTTTGGTTTCCAGGTCTGAGGTACTTGTTTGTCCTTTTGTGTTTGCTTTCCATTTCCAATATGTACACCAACTCCAGCTTTGGTTCAGAAGCATCTTTAAAAAATGCAATGTTAAGCTATTCTCATTATATGTAATCCATTGCAGTTTTTAGAGCAGGAGAATGCTTCTTTAGAATCCAGGATGAAAGATTTTGTAAAAGAACTCAAAAGCCTAAAAGACCATAATGATCTGATGCATGATGAGATTGCACGACTTGAAAAGAGTATGAAGAATAACAAGGTAATGAAATCATCTACTTCATGGTTACTCAACATGAAATCCCACAGATCTCTTTGCATTCTATCTTGATTGGCTTAATGTGAGATACTATATGCTAGATAAGGTTCTGCTGTATTTTTCTGTTTAAGCAGCTTCTTTATTTAGTTTCCACTTTAGATGAAATCTTCTCAATAACCTTACTTGACTGCAGTTGCTGGAGAAGGAGAATTCTCAGTTGGCACAGAAGTTGAAAGATGTATTGGATGATTTGTCTCAGCAGAAAAATTATAATGACGTAATGAGAGATGAAGTTGCTAGCCTAGAAATGAGTTTAAAGCTCAGCAAGGTATCTTTTGTTTTGGATTTGTTGCAAAAGAACTTATCAACAATTCTGCCATTTACTCCACTTCACTTGGATGTTTATTGATACTAATGCTATGGGGTCTTTTCTCGCTTGCAGAAAAGGTGTTTACAAACTTGAAAATGGTGATTTTGTGAAGTAGTGTTGCACAAATGCTCATCACATGATAAGCCTTTCTCCATCTAGAACCAATAATCAAAAGTAGATTTTAAAAACACGAGTTGTGTAGTTTATGGTGTTATGGTCGTTGATATGCATCTGAGTTCTGTGGTTGTAGAGCTTTATTTGATGAACTTTGATTTCACATTTAGAAGTGAAGGGAAAAAAGTACATATTTCTTCTTTATGCAAAGAAGCTTTGCGGCGCTAAAATGACTTAGTAGAGCTTTGGAACATGTAAATGAAGGTGACAGCAAGAGGGAATCTCTAACTTACTACTATAAGCAAAAGATGTGTTAGATAAATAGAAATGAACCAATTAAAGGGGCCAGGGCTCTCTGCAACTGCTAGAGCATGCAAGATACAAGTATGTCGTTGTTAAGGACATTAGATCACGATAACTCAAAATATGATTTTTGACAAGATGGGGCATGTTTCACATGAAATTTAACTTATTTGAACTGGATTAATTAGAGCAGTGCAAGTTTTTAGATGATTCAGGATTTGGACAAAACATATGCCTTTCTGTTTAGCATGAACAGCAAGAGAAATTGATTCAAGAAAACACCTTAATTTTGTAACTGAGAGGCATGAATGCTAGTTGAACCCAGACTGAGGCATATTTGAGGAGAGATTTTGCCTTACATGGTTGCAGAAGGATCTGACTTTATTGGTGGAGAAAATTACAAATCAAGTTGAGATTAACTTGTTCTCTATCTTGTATTTTTAAGAATGAGGGAGGCAGATCATCGCTGAGTCTAAATATCTTTTCTATGATTACCATATCAGTAAAACTATCTGAGGAAAATGGAATATAGAATCCAAATTAATTATCTATAAAAACCATGGAAATATCTGAAAATTCTGAACATCTAAAAGTAGGGTGATAACAGGTCAAGTGACATGTAAAATCATGAATTGGTTGGAGATTTCTATACTGTCAACTGAATCAGTTTGGAAATATTTTTGAGAGAAAAGGACAACCATGTTACAGAAGAACAGTTTCAGTAAATGATCTCTCTCTCTCCACCCTGCTCTGGTATGTCAGTAAATGCTAGGATTCTGGCCTTCAACTGTGTTGGTGGTGCTACTGTGAATATCAAAAGGACCTCATATTGACCATAATATACATAGCACCTTGTTTGTTCATCCAAGCTTTGGATATGGATTTACATCCACCACTTGTAAAGTCATATCTAAGTTAGGTCCTCTTTTCTATCCTTAGTTTCTTCCTAATAAGTTCAGCACTGAAATTTTCTTCTGTCATATTTTCAGGTGTGAATAGACAAATTAATGTTTTTGTTTTGTCTGTTAGTAGCAACAGCAGCTAGAAAATTCTACATATCAGAAAGTGCTTGCGGATACCACCCAAATGTATGAGAAGAAAATAGCTGATCTGATGAAACAATCAGAAAATTCACATGCACGAGCTGAAAGTGCTGAAGGACATTTGGAAGAACTGAAGAAAAAACTAACTGATAATCAGATCTTGATGCAGGTTAAATATCTACATTCTCCATGCTCAAATTGATTTTGAGGAATTGCTGATCCAGTAATATTGTGATAAATCTTTGAAGAATATTTAGTATTTTATTCCTAGTAGTTTTAGCAGAGAAACAGATTTGATCTTTTTTTTTTTCCTTCTTTTTAGCATGTTCAGATGGAAAATTCTAGATACCAGAAGACACTTGCAGAGACCACTCAGATGTATGAAGGGAAAATAGCTTCTTTGACTCGGGAGATCAATGAAGAGCATGCGCGGTATATTGATGCAGAAGAGCAGTTAAACATATTAAGAAAGCTCTCAAGTGGTCAGCAAAACTCAGTCCAGGTAACTGTTATGCCTTTAATTGAAAAGAGTTATCCTCCACCTGATACTTGTTTTGCTTAAAGCCAGGTTCTCATGGATTATTGTTTGAATGGATAAAAACTTGTCATAAGGCTACCGATTACCTTTTCATCTCTATGGCCATTTAACTCCTGGAATCAATTTTTCCCTGGTGTCTTTTTTCGTCTGCTTCTCTTTTTTGATAGATTTTGGAGCAAAAAGAGATCAGAGAGCTTAAGTCTAGATTACAAGAAATGCATCAAGTGCATGAGGCAACTGTCAATGAACTGCAATCTCTGAAAAAAGAACACAATGATCTGGAAGCAGAAAAGGTATCACTGAAAATGAGATTCATGCTATATATTAATACCTTTTGTTCCTAGATCCACTGAAAGGAACTTCTCAGTTCAGGTTAAATTTTAGAACAGCACTTATACCAGCTTGCTCTCAATTTTGAGAATTTTAAAATTAAAATGGTGTAAAAAGAATATGAAGACATCAGGAATGAAAACAAAAAGAATAATCTGATCTACTCATAACACAAACAAGGAAAAGGATAAAGTTATTAACCATCTTGATGGTGTAGACTTCATTTAATGCTGCTACAATCCCTGTCAACATTGATTTTTAGGGTAGATTAAATGATGAAATTCATACCCTGAGGCAAGCACTCAAAGTAGAGGAAATGCGAAGGAAGGCTGCTGAAAATGATCTGGTTAATATCAAGAAGGTTGTGCCAGAATCTGAAGATGGGTTTGAGGTCAGTTGCAACTTCTGGGCTCTTATTCCCTGGAAAACTTAGGTGGTTAAAATTTCTGCGACTTGCAGGAGAAGAGGTCATATACAAAAGAAAAATTGAACAGAGGACCTTCGTCATTTGGCCAAAGGAGCAGTATTGCGAAGATATGTGAAGAAGGTAAGTTTCTCTGGCTTTTGTCTGTTCAGGCGTGTCATCTTATTGCACCATATTTAGATAGGCCTTTGGGAGTTTGTGATGGTGATTATCCAATCTTTTACATTTAGAGCAATAGTCTGAAATCGAGTGCATATAACGAGAAGCAGTAGGAGGATTGTGATGCCAAGGTCTGTGATCTGACAACTTAGGGACCTCCTACGCTAAATTGGCATAATAAGAATGAATTAAATTCTGTTGACAATAGGCAAATGAAAGTTCCATTGGTCTTGCTTGAAAGATGATTCTCTTGCTCTCTCTCTCTTTTCACTTTCAGTTGGCCTCCAAAAGATATTATCCTTGCTAACATGTGAAGAGTTGGATGTCCAAATTCATGCGGTGAAAGTGGTAGCCAATCTTGCCGCTGAAGGTATGCACAGAAATATACTTGATATTAATTTTGAATGTCAAAAGCTTCTGTTTTGAGTTTTAAAGTTTGTGGCTATTTTTCTTCTTCTTCTTCTTCTTTTCTTTTTTGTTCTTTTTCTGTCTAAGTTGCATATCTTTTCCTCAACTCTGATGGGTATGCAACTTTAAGTTATTGATTCTTTTGCTAACTGAAGATAATGGTAATATTTCTAACTCTTCAGTGTCAAGTTCTCCGACTACCTACATGCATACCATACAGAGTCATTTGGGGCAGATGCAATTGTTCTTTCATTGGGTGTTGTGCTGTTATTGAATTTATTACGTTGTTTGGTGTACAATTACATTATGTTGTCGTTTTTGTTGAAAAGTTGGTCTACATAGTAAATGTTCCACATATATTCAATACAACATATAATGTAAATGTACACCAAAAACTATAACAAATACAACAACTGGATGAAACTGGACATAACACAAAAAGGGGCTTTTGATCAGTCGGGAATGCTTGGATAATCAGTAATCTGACTGTCTAAAGTGGTGGATAGTCATGAACATTTGCAGAGTAATTTCTCAGGACCGGGTGGCAGATTCTCTGACTGTGTTTCCATAAATTCTGGCAATACTCGCAGGATTAGCGTTCCTCATTATGTTACTCTCTGGACAAAGACTTGCACCCACATACATGCTACTGAATATTTTCAAAATCACTCAATTAGGACCTAATGGTAAAGCAATTCAGTTCTTGATGGATGTACTGCATGCTATAAATTAAAAAAAAAAATTCTTTATATTGACGTTGGGTCATAATCCATTCATCAAAAGTTTACCTAAAATCTTAAAATAGTTATCTCATCTTTGACTTCTGGATGGTACTAAGTGTTGGAAAGAAGGTCCTGTTAAGAACTGAAAATCACGTCCACTAAAATCACCTACGTATTGACAAATCTATTGGAAGACACAAGCTATTGTAAAACCTATTGTACATTTCAGATAAAATATCGTTTTACTTAATATTTCAACTTTCTATATCACTATTCCAGTGCTCAATGCTTGGTTTTGATGTTCTAAACTTTGGATACAAATATCCAAAGCCTGAACTCCCAATGACATCAATATTTCACAGCATTTTTTCCAAAAGGCGGAGCAGCATTTTTTTTAACTGTTTTGTTAAGTTTTTCAGCAAATTGAGTTAAAAGGTCTCCTACCCTGAGGTTCCAAATGAAGTAAGAAAAAGTAGTGAGAGTCTCCGAGGTCTGGAAAATGGTTTGTTATTATTTTCAAAAATACTGATTCTCACCGTTAAACATGGTTAATAAATTTGGCAAATTTGTTCAGGCACTAGTACACTTCAAAATAATTATATCTTACTTTGAAAAGTGAAACTTGTTAACAGTCTAGTTAAATCTAAACTTAAAGTGATTCAAGTGAAAATTTAATTAACTTTTGCTTTTTTAGTAAAATTTAATGTTCTATAGGCACAAAGAGAACTTGAATCAAATTCAGATATCCAGTGCACTTCTTGTAAATCTTTAAGATAAAGCATCACAAATGCAAGAATTAATAGTTTTTTTTGACATAGATCACAAATGTTAGACTTACTGCACACATCATGCTATCCTCAAACTTGACAAAGATCAAAATCTTTAGTTCCTTTCTCATGCTTACCACTCAATATAGACAGCAACCAAGAGAGGATTGTTCATGAAGGGGGTCTGGAAGCACTGCTCATGCTGCTGCAGTCATCAGAGAATACAACCATACTCAGGGTGGCTTCTGGTGCTATTGCCAATTTGGCCATGAATGGTACTTGTACATCTTGGCTGTCTTCTGTTGTAAATATATATCTGTATAATGTGCTCAGATTTAGATGTTGGTGAGTTATTCTCTCCCCTTCAATCAACAGGAGCTCCCTTGCAGCATTTTAAGTTCTTATCACAATTCTGATAATTGGTTGTAAGTTTTTGTTTGGGCAAGAAATTTTACCTATATATGTGGCAATAAGCATTTCTCCTAGATGCATTGCTTCATGAGAAATAGATTGAACAAAAGGTAACAAGAAGAAAAGGAAGTAATATGGAAAAGTATTATTTGCTATATGAGGGTTTTTGGCCGGTAAATGTCCATCTAATTAATTAACAACTGCAGTCTTTTGGGAAATAATGGAACTCTTGATTTAATAGTCCTTTTGGTTTGCATATATTTATATTATTTAGTTGCATACATGAAAAAATGCAAGTATGAGCATTCTAACAATGTTACGTACAGTCTAACACTAAGAAACAGTAGAATCATATCTGTGTAGCCCCTTTCAGTGGGTTGTGTTTAGAGGTTCTGATTAATGGAACACTGCTAAGGAGTTTAGTCTCATGAGAGAAGTATGGTTAACTTTCTACTATTTTACTTCGGCTACAACCAGCTGAGAACAATTTAGATTTGGTACGAGTGAAACAGTTGATCAAATTATAATCCAACTGATGTGATTCAAATATTGGTATGGTGCTGGTAGATATTTTGGCATGTGTGTTAGCTGAGAACCAGCATTATTGCATTAGAGGGACAGATTCTGACATTATACCTAAGAAGCTCCTAATGACATTACAGCTAGGTCATTCCTGGATCTTAGTGTTACTGAAAAACAGTTAGAAGAACGGAGATAACAGAGAGAGTAGCCACAAAAATCTTCTTCCCCAATATGACAGATAACTCCATACTGAACTGAATAAGATTCTTAATTCATAAAACCACCCCAGGCGTATAATGCAATTTCTACTTGGCTTTTAGCTAGTTTCTTCTCTCTCTCTCTCTCAAACGTCGTTTCTGTTCTCATCTATATGTTCCCTAAATATTTGCCTTTCATAACTTGCAAGATAATCATGTTCTCTATTTTTGTTTTCTTTTTATATTTTTCAAATATTCTCAAAATGGAGGAGTTTTTTTTTTCTTACAAAAACACTGGTCGCGTTTACAGATATTTCTTGCCTTCCATATGTAGAAGTAGATAAGCAGGATTTAGTTCTAGTTCCCTTATAATTTTTCCCTGAGCATGTTTGTGTTAGTATGTCTTATGTTTTAATTTTGAGACGAGGCTTTTGTGGTATGTTCTTGGTACATGAAAATATGTATTGTAAGATGTGACTTATTTGTAGCATTTAACTTCTTCAGAGTTGAATCAAGGCCTAATAGCAAGTAAAGCTGGTGTTCGGCTTCTTGCAAATACAGCTACCAAAAGGGATGACCCACAAACTCTGAGAATGGTGGCTGGAGCAATTGCAAATTTGTGTGGAAATGGTAATCTTATTGCCCATGGATGACATTTTATTGCTTTATCTATTTCATCTCCAGCTGGAGTATACACTAGTTGATCTGAGTTTGCTTGTATGGTTGAAATTCAGTTTAAAAGTTTTAAAATGCCATAATGGATACATTGTACTTGTTTGGTTAAATATCTTGGACAAGAAAAATGCTTCTGAGGCTTTAGATAAGAAGGTATCAGTTACTGATGTCGTATACTCCTGATATAACAGAAAGCTTACATGTAATCCTGAGAGAAGATGGGGCCATTAAAGCTCTCGTCAAAATGGCTAGATATGGGAATATTGATGTCATAGCTCAGGTAGCCAGAGGAATGGCTAACTTTGCAAAGTGTGAATCTCGAGGAATACTTCAAGGTTTGAAAATTGGCTATTATCTCCATTGTAACATGTATACTATATTACAGAGGTCATGCATCTGAAGCTTTATCTACTGCAGGAAATAGGAGAGGGCGTTCACCATTAATGGAAGATAATGCTCTAGCATGGTTGATCGCAAACTCCAATACCACTTCTAGTTCAGCTCGGCGTCACATAGAACTTGCTCTTTGTCATTTGGCACAAAATGGTAACTATTTCCTTGAACAGTTCATGGTGTAATTGATTATCTAAGGACTTAGGATTGTTGCACAATCCATAAATGGAAGTTGACATTTTACAATCTTTTGAGAAACTTGCCTGTCAGGTTGAACGATGCAGAAAAGAAAGTACCCAACAGATTTTTTTTTTTTTTTTTTTTTTTAAACATTTGAATATGAAGTTTCGAGCTAGGCATGTGGAGATTTGACCTTTCATGTGCTTCAGAAACCAGTTGTTTATCCAATAATCAGAATCATACAGATGCATAGCCCTCTTAACCATAGTTTTATGCATCGTACCTAGATGATATGGTAATAAGAAAAGTCTGTCTGTTTGTTTCATACACCGTATTTCTCTCAATTCAGTGAGGATAATATTGATATCATAGATTGGTATCTCTATGTTATAGGATTTGGTGAAAAAATCTGGGGTTAGATTTTCTTAAGTATGAAAATAATGTGTATACATAACAAATTTTTTGCTCAAGATTTTCTAAATTCAGTATAAAAACCATGCATGTTCTCTTCAAAGTATGATTTTTACTAGGGTCCAGCATTTGGCTTACTGGATACATGCACAATTATATTCAAGAAGATAGTAGCGACACACTAGGAAACTTTGGGACTTTAACTATAGTAACAAAATAAATTGTGGATTATAAATTCACAATTACTGCATTATTAACTCTGCACACAGATTTGCTGGCTTCACTTTTTAACTGCAAAATGCTGTTAAGTGCATTCTTCCAGCTATCATCTGATGTTTCACAGAATCCATTTTGTGCTTGTCTCTGTTTCTCCAAGTTTGATGGACATTACCACGTTCGCAAGACTACAATGTAAACTGACATTGCATATGAACTTGCTGATCTCCACAGAATACAATGCTAAGGATTTTGTATCCAGTGGAGGATTGAAAGAACTGATTCGAATATCGGTGGAGTCTTCAAGAGAAGACATCCGCAACTTGGCGAGCAAGACACTGAAGTTAAGTTTAGCATTTCAAGCTGCTGTTGATGCACTGTGAAGCAGGATGTATATACAAAACAATTAATATTAGGATTCTTGGTCATTTCTTTACATATGCATATCATCGTTAAGTAGGTCTTCTGTGCTGCCAAATACAATCACACTCCTTTTACAGGTACTGTCCCGGGTAAGAGGTGGAATTCTTTTCTTTTTTTGGCTCATGTAAAAGATTTTGACGAATTCCAAGCAATAAAGCATAACAAATGAAGTTACCCGGTTTTTGTTTTTTCTGCTAATTACTTACCCTGCTTGTTCAAGCCTTTGATCAATTAGCCATATAAACAAAGTTGACGCTAAGTAGCATAGGTCATGCATCGATTTTAACAGGATACTGTTTTTTTTTTTTTTTTTTTTTTTTAATCTCTATTTCTTTTAAGATTGGAATGAGGCGATGCTTGTTACAGTCTTACCACAAGTCAAGCCCATAAATCCAATTGACCAAATCATGTGGGTAATTGTCAAATGCTAACTCAAACTCTTCTTGGCCAAGACGTCCAAACCGGAAGTGTCTCTCACAGCAAGAGTGGCTTTACTTAATACTCGGCCATGACTTGACAATTCTCTTAACCAAAATTTGCTCTGGCAGCTCATTTACATCTTTATTTGATCTGGAATTGGCCTGTAATGCTTTCATTGTGCTGAGCCAAGCTGCCCAACAGGTCTACATAGGCATGTTGCTGCCCCTCCCCTTTCTAATTTGTTTGACATATGCACTGTACGTATTGGGGGTGGACTCTCCGTGTTTGGTCCGGAGTCCGGACTGTGGACAAGAATTTTGTAAATTGTCACAAGGTATTAATGGCAATCAATGACGACTATACAATCAAAATGCTGCATGTTTATGCAGTCTACATAACATGCATAAAAGAAAAGGGTTGAAACAAAATTGGGTACTTTGGGAGGAAAGGAAAAAGAGACTACTAAAAAAATTTTGGGATAAGGAGAAGGATACAAAACTTTTCCTTTTCCTCCCGCTTTGCCTAGAAAGAGCAAATCAAAGCTCAAGGAAAATTTTTTATATACCTAGTTTATCCTCCATGCAGTAAATAGCAAAATTATGATGACAATCACGTCTAAAATTGTCCCATTTCTCACTTAAAATTCTCAAACTAGAGAGAGGGAAACTTCAATTTTATCTTTTTTCTCTATTGACTTTACCTCCAGTTTAGTGCGTAGGAATAGATTAGAAAGGAAAAACTTTTCCAACTTGTCCATTCTATTTCAGTGTTTAGTATGATTCATTTAGGTGAGAAAATCTTTTCCTTCTAGAATGCTCATTCCAACTATTTTTTTCTAGAATCTCATTCTTTAAAAAGAATTTAGGGAAAGATCTTTACACCTTCATCTTAGAATGCCTAAATAGTAAGACATCATATTTATCCTCATAAATCTTTATATTGCATCACCATATCTTTGGCTATTTGTAAGTTCAATTAATATTTGAATGTAATTTTTCATAATAATTAATTTTCCTTGTATTTAGAATAATTGTTCCTTTATACTAGGAAGCAAATGTTTTAAGATACTTTATTCTTTGACTTTTGAACAATTGTGCAAGAATTTTTTGAATCTCATGTCAAAATTGAAAATAGATTAAAAATAAATTATAATTGTTTGGTTTCGTGTAATTTATATTTTATAATTTTAATTTTAACTTAAAAATCTATATATTAGAATGAATCAATTATTATAATTGAAGAATTTTGATATCAATCCTCATTTATTTTTAAAGCAAAAATATCAAAATTTTACGTAAATAGACAAATACTATTGCAGAACAAATAAAGCGAAAACTAATATAATGTATCATGTCCTATAATCTAATCCAAGGGAATTAAGTCAAATTTGTAATTAGTATATTTCATTCTAACATCTAAATATTGATTATACCAAACATTAGAAATTGAACATTGTAAATTGAGTAAATATTATGTTCTAACTTGTCTATCAAACCCTGAAATAATAAAATTTTTTCCCTACCATTTTGGATGGAAACGTATTTTGGGTCGAAAGGCCTTTCCATTCTGGATATTCCTGCAGACATGAAATTTCTTGGTCTGGGATGCTTTACATAATCTATCCCTATTTAGTATGTTAGGATGACTTGAGCATAATTCTACTTCGATCAAATGGTTTGTAAATCTCTACCAACATAAACAGATTATCCCCATCTTTATTTGGAAAATTGCCAGTGTAAAGTTCGCTGATATTTTGTCAAGGCTAAGCCGGTGACAAGTGAACTGCCACTGAACAAAAAACAAAATATTTATTAGCTTTTCGGGTCAAGTCTGCACAAATTTCCTCACTTATTGCATACAAAATGATAACCGTTAAAGAAAAGGGGGAAAAAAAGAAAAAAATAGTCTACAATTGATGCTACTAAAGAATACACTAATCATTATAAACAGACAAATACTACAACCCCAAAAACCATACTCACAAAATTTGTTCCAAACGGCATAGAATTTTTAGTATAATGGCTTCCTCATCGACACTGATCACCATTACACCTGGAATTATGTACAAATGCCAGCATCGTACAAAAAATGAAGAGCCTGCTCAGCTCCACAGCTTGAAAAAATCAACCTGAAATTCCACTGTCCCACAAATTCCACTGTACGATTCATCACTGTGCACAAGCTAAACAAGCTAGCGTGATAATATCTCTGACACACGATCGCGTGCATCAAAAGGAATATCCCTCCCAGGCACCTGAACATTCAGAAGATTTGCATACCTGCAGAATTGAATAATGTAATTTTACTAAGAGGGGGTGTGCATTAACTTTTAAATCTAATGCAAAAAAAAAAAAAAAACTCACTCTGCAGCTGTAAACAAGTGCTCATGCTCTGTGATGAATGCTAACATGGCCTGTAAAGAGTAGTACAACAGTGATAATATTAGTGTTGTTTGACAAAAGAAAGCAGAAAAGTCATGAAAGAAAACATAAGCCTTGATACAAGTAAAAAGTTAAGTTATTACCTCAAATGGCATGTTTAATAGTTCATAGTATGTCCGCACACGATCTAGCTTCAACTGTACGGCTTCACTATTAATTGAAGGGATAGCAGCAAGAGCCTGCAATAACGATTAGGACAAATCAGCTATATAAAATAGCAGAAACAGAATTGAAATGGGCATAAGTTTTGAGAACCAGAATTAGATTGGGAACAAGTCATCAGTATTATGTAACAATAGGCTTGTGACAATTGTGGGCAATCAGTTCAATTAGATCTGGCATGCATGGGTTACAGCTATGCTCCCTATTATAACAAGGGTAGGCAAAATTTTAGTATATCCAGCATTTGGCCAATTGGTCAGCCTTGGGGTTTGTAATTCTCAAACAAGTACTACAGTCCTAGAAACTGCTTCAAAAATTCCCAATCCATAAAGAACATCAGCAAAGAATCTGACAATAAGGCCATAAATTATCAGATAACTTTTAGCTTAACAGATACGAAAGAAATGGGTAGTCATCGATTTTTCTATTTCCTGAACTCCTCTCCAACCATAAGCAACAGTATTGCAGATTTCGATCATTGGACTAGACAACTAATGTCCAGATTAAATCATGCAAACACGTAAAGCTGACGGTCAAGTCTAAACCTTCACATACACCTAAAGTAAACCCTCATTTTATAATAGTTTATAAAGCTACAATCAAGGAATGGTGACGTGTGACTTAATTTAACTGAGAAGGATAATCATCATTTTCCGAGATTTAATCTGACACTCCTATTTCATTGCAAGAGCAAAGAATCATCAAGACAAACCTGTTCTAAGGCAATAGAATTCCGGCATATCTGCTGAACCCCGAAAAGGTTGATAGAAGTCACATCCGTCAAAGCCTAACAGGCAACAAAGAACTCTGTTACCAACCTATGATCTGGAACTGCAAAAGAAAGAATTTTGACTTGCAAACCTTGATAAACGCATGTGCTGCAACACCACATATTCCACCAAATATATATTTACGCTTCGACTCGGCAATGAAAGGTGCCATTTCTTCATCTCGACGTGTTATCTACAACAGTCAAAAAAGCAGAATTATGGTAAGGATTATGTCCAAAGAAACATAATGGAATTACATCATTCAACTTGGCATAAATTGAGAACATTTAGGAAAAACTTGTAACATATAATCAGAACATGATAGGAGGTTACCAATCAAAGAAAGAAGATGACAACTAAATTAAAACCTGATAGGAGGTAATGGAAGTTTGGTTTTTTGATGCCTATTGTGTTTCCATAGCACAATCAACTTGACACATATGCCATGCTCAGATTACACCAAAATAAGTACAGACAACATGAAATTCTATCTAGATATTTGTATTCTACAATATGACAATCATAATTTTTTAGATTCTCAGTCCTTTACAGTATTTGCAAAGAGAACAGCCATGAGGATTCATACAGCCTTAGATCATAAGCAAATTAAAATAAGTCTTAGGTGCTTCAACACATAAACATGCCAATACATATAATAAAGACCATATCATGAAAATTGATAACTAAGACAGATATTGGTTGATCCAAATAACAGGTCCAAGCAGTTTTCCAAGATTATTGGCGCTTGAATTAGATGGCACTATAAGATCACAAAACTGACATAGCTATACTTCAAGCTGGAGTAAATGCGGACTGCTCAGAAAATTCTAGCCAGGAATCACATATGGATGTCACTGCACCAATAAGGTGACATCTACACACAGTTTAAAATGGAAAGCAGTGATACATACCAGAGACGTTAATGATATGATAAAATCATCTGGTTCTTCTGCATCTTGGTCATCCAAATATTGCCGGCTTGTCATTTCCTACATCAACAGAATGCTTAATAGATTGCAGAAACCCGTTTTAGTTGACAGAATATTGAAATCACCAAAATATGGTCAAACCTGCATGTGAAAAATAGTCTCCAGCAGCATCTCGACACGCAGAACTTTAAGGCAATCAATTGCTAGTTTTCTATACTCCTCAGCAAATGATGCAAGATCCTTAGGAGCTGTACTGGTCGTTCTACTATGACGCGGAGTTTTTAGCCTCCCATTCTCTTCTACTTGGTTATATACTTTCTTGGATGTCTTTCCTAGCCTGATAATTAGGGAAACTCATCAGGTAAGACATAAAACATCGGCCAAGAGTCTTAACATGTTTGGTGAGTTTAATTTATACTATTCACTTTTTCCATTTCATAAACAGAGAAAATACACGACTAGAAAGCCTGTGGACCAACCACATAGTGAATGGCACATAAGTAAGCGACCTAAAATAGCAAGAGACATAATGAAGTAAATAAGGATGTGTGCACATCTTGTGAAAATCTCATCTGCAATGCAGAAAGTGACATCCATTCACATCAGAATATAGCAGAATATAGCCAGATATCTTGCTAGATTTTTTAATATCACCAAAATAGCAGATGATATAAAATCTTGGTAATACAATGCCCATCTATATATGTGACAGATATAGTTGATGCGACAGGTTTTTTATTCTAAATTGAAATAACAAATCAGCATAAATACAACATGAACTTGAGACTTCTATTAGAAAATAGGCATAAAAATGTACCAAAGTGAATGATATAATTGCATAATGATTGTATGGGTTTATTTCCACGTGAAAGTTACCAACAAAGTAGTATGAAAAACACAATACTACAGCACATGCCTACCAAAAGCATGATAACCAAAACTTTCAAGGAAAATAATACGGGACTACCACACATGTATGGCAGCACAAATGCGGAAAACTTGCCTTTCAATTGAGTCCGCAATGTATTCCAGTGAATCACTCAGAGATGCCAGCAAAATAAGTTTGTTATCATCACGAATCAAGTTCTCCTGCAAAAATTAAATTCAAAACAGAGCATGTAGCTCACCATCAAGATGCTGGCTTAGTCTAATTTGCATATAAGAGGCCAAAGCTCAACAGGTAAAAATGTTAAATAGGCTCCTACTGTACAGATACCTGCTTGATTGGCCTCAAGTTAAACAAAAGATCACTCATTTGCATTTCAAACTCCACAGTTTCAGCATCAGAAGCATTGCCGACCAAATTTGACTGACCAGGTAAGTTTGGTAAACAAGCACTGGCTGGATCAATGCGCATTAGATTTTCAACATCATGCCTCCCTATGAGCATATAACTTTGCTTCTCAAGAACTGCCTGATATATTACCCAGGAATAGTATTGTCAAAAGAAAATACCAGGCAATGAAAAATAAGAAAATCCTTGACATAATCAAACAAGACATGTACCACCAGAAACAATTTACTTTGGAATTATGCAGATTCAGATGAAACTGCAAAACACTTTACATGACAACCCCACTACTCAAGGTGCATTGAGCAGGAGGTTTTGATGCATGATGACACACATGAAAACTATTGGTCTTCTTCTTATTTGGAACGCTATGAACGTACAAGGTGAGATGTAGAAGAAACAGCCATTCATTTAAAATTTACACATCTAGGGTGTTGCCCTTATATATTTGACTTTTGAGAAAGGCCACAAAAATGAGAGATTATTTTAACCAAGAGTTTCCCAGATTTTCTAAAAGAATGAAAACTAGTCAAGGAACAGAGAAAGAGACAAGTAGCAAACAAATTTCCCTGGCCAAGGTCCCAACAAATGCTTAAAATTTAACAAAATGAGGAAAAGAGTTCATGCCTCCATATATGAAGTCCGACATCTTTCATATGTTCTTTCAAGGAAAGTTTGGACATAATTCATGAGATCACCAGCAAATTTAGGCATTGCTTGGGCCCAGCCAAAAACCTGAAATAAAAGGTTTATAGGTTAAACGCAATTTAAATGGGACAAAAAAATGACTTGAAAGAAAAGTACACGCTTCATTATCACTACAGAGCAAAGTAAATTCAATCAAGTTACAAAATAACTTTCTTTTCAAACAATGACAGCGGGAATGTCCCTAATATTGTAACCAAAGCGTTGAAAGACTTGGACAAAAAAATGCCTGTTTGACTTCGTCTATTGTATACACTCCTTTTTTCTTTCATAGGACATAAAGAATATCTAAGACTACCTCCTTTGCCAAGAAATCAATTGCCAAAAGCCCTTGTAAGACAGGCCGCCCCTTCTCAATTGATGGTGTATAACAAGCAGCTGCATGTGCTCTTGGACGGAATGCAGCTGGACCTGCATAGAGATTTCCAAAAAACAAGGTTTAATGACAAACGACCCATCATGCAGCTAATACAATTTCAGCTTAATAATGTCCAAAAAACCCCCCTCACAAGAAAGAAAGGATTTTTAGAGCAGTAATTGAATTCTTCTTCCTTTGCAGCCTCTTGCACAGAAGTCCATTCACTGCTTTTCTTTCCAAACAGATTTAAATTTCCCAACACCAAAAGTGAATTTTTACCAATCCAACACATATTGTTTATCTCTCATGCATCACAAAGGACATCCAGATGCTATGTGGCACAAGCCCAAGTTCAAAAAGACGGCCAACATCGTGGCAATATCCAATAACTTCTATCAACAAGTCCACAACAACCACCCCCTCTCCAAGAATAGCCTCTCTCGGAACTCACAAATGAAAAATATCTCAGAGAATATACAGTCCACTCCATTTCAATTTGACTGTCAAATTCTAGCCTTTCCAGTCAAACTGCTGAGAATTTAGACCAATAAATTAAGTGAACAGCCTCAATATTTAAAACAAAAACTTCCATCTGATAAGTATTTATTCTCAGCCACCAAAGCGATCTTTCTAAAAACCTGAAAAAGGGAACAAAATTGTGCTCTGAAGAGAATCTTATAAACCAGAAAGGTCAACAATGGCCCTTAAAAAAAAAAGAGAACAAAAGTTTGACAGATTCACTTCTACTGAGAAGCCTATCAGAATTTCAACCAGTATGGCTCCAAATCAACAGCAAGGGCAGTTTGCAAATAGCTCCAATGGCAAGATATCAAGAATCCTGAACTTTTGTAGCAGAGAATTAAGCCCATTGTGCTACTTTGACAGTGTTTGGGGAAAACTATTTATGCATGAGATTCATGCATAGAAGATCTATATACTTACTTTATGTCTATTGAATCTACTTACTGCAGTTAATGAATGTTAGACTTCTTAACATAAGATACAAATTACATTGCACTCCACAATATTGTTGATTCATTGACAGTTTGCTGAACAATCTTATTTTACCCTCCCAATGTGAAAGGACAGAGGCGATGGTTGTTATGACATGTGAAACATAAATAACGTGATGTGGTATAATCTAATACTGAAGATTCTGCCTCCTTGCTAATTGACCGCAGTATCCACGAATCAAAAGATTTGGAAAAACCAGAAATTGCACCTAATGCTTGAGAAACACAGGTATAAATTCCTATTAGATAAATGAAAATTTAATAATGCATATGAAAAGTACCATGTTCAATATGGTCCTCAGAAATCAAGAATTACTAATGCAGAGGAACTATATCTTCAATGCACAAATGAAAGACAATAAAAATTACGAGTAAATATATAAGATGAGCTTTAAAGAAAATTGGTATTTAACTACTTTAATTCTAAAACACAAGGCTATGATCAAAGTAATACTAAGGCAGAACTTTTCATCATTATATTGACTTCAGTATTGTAGATTCCTTGACCTTAAAGCTTGAAAGAAATTGATGAAGAAAAACTAAAAATGGATTAATGTGTAGAACTTACTTGATATGGCTTGCTGAACGCCTTTCCGGTAATCAACAAACATTGTAGGTAAAAAGTGATCCTTCACAAAGTTCTCCACAAATGCTAACAACCCATCATTCCTGAAAATTTCGAAAGCAAGGAATGTGTAAGTCAACTAACTGAGAAGCATTATAAAAACCAGAGGCAAGAAAAACTAACACCCATGTCCCAGACCCTGTAGTGGTTCAGACACACTAAAGGATAAAACAAAGAAAATGAAGGTTACTACAAACCAATTTAAGTTGTGAGCAACAACAGGAACCATTCACTTTTGAAACCCATTGTTAATTTAAGGAGCTAATAAATCAATTCCACAGCAGTATAAACTATCATTTGATGAAGCTTGTTCCAATCACCACAATGTCAAAAGTATTCCAGTCATTATTGTTACCTTTTGGGTACACACTACACTAAATCAGAATCTCTAATTTCCAGTTTATCCAGGAAGTATCCCAGTGCATAACCAAGCCCTAAATTCCTTTGACAACAGTGGCAAAGGGCAGTCACAGGAAGTTTTTTAATTATAGCAACTGTTTTCCAATTTACTCATAGACATCTAATTACACTAACATTTACCTTCATATATCATTTTGTGGTGTTAATATTGTTTCCATGATGTCCAGAAAAGCTATATACCCACCTCACTAAAACAACTTCAAAAAAGAAAAAATCATTTCTGCAATGACACCACTCTTATTTTTCCCCCATTTTGTTTGGTGATGATGAAGGAGAATGTCATACAGTCGTGCAAATAATAGCATATCAACTCCCAAATGGAAGCAAGCCTTTGTAATAAAAACTCACAATCAGGCATGTCCGACACACAGCACTCAAAATTTTATGTACATCTATATCTTTTTGTACTTCTACCAGAAAATTTAGACAAATATGTGATTACTTGAATTTAGTCCGAAATTGCACTCTTCTTCAGATTCTGGTAAACAAATCTTCTTGAAAGTTTAGGACTTGAACATTTCAATGACGGTCGTGCTTTATCACAAAATATTAAATCCTGAGGCCTCAGTTATTATGACATCATCAAAATTATCGTATACAGCTAAGCATAGAGCCTTGCAGTTGTCTGAAAATTCAGTAATGAAGTTCTAGTACTCGCTGAAGAGGATAAATTCTTTATTGGAAGCTTGAAGAGCAGGTCATATGGTAACATTATCCTTTCATCCACTTATGTTTCCTCAACAAAAATCAAGATCAGCACAAGAAAATGTCAAAAGATAAGTAGAGAACTATGGCAACAATTGCCTTTAACCATTTTCCTGTAAACTGTCAGGAAAAAAAAATTCATTCTCAAGAACAAGAAGCTGTATAATTAACTCCAAGCTTACCCAAGCTGAGAATACTTTTGAGGTAGCAATGAAGCAACTTTATCTGTAAACTGCAGACAAACAAATTTTATAAGACCAGTTACATAATCCAAGTTTGATAGTAACAAGAGGAAAAGGGGGAAAGAAATAGAAAAGCGTGTCAAATGCTAAACCTGAAGAACAGGTCGATATACAGATGCCGCTAAATATATGCCCTGCTCGGGTAGAATAGCTGCAGTACCATAACCTTCTTGAAGCACATTAGGACCTCGCCTACTCCATCCTTGGCGAATGAGATCAACCCCTGAGTCAAATTGTTCACGATAAACTTACTAAGGACAATGGAGTGAAAAGTTGAAAAGGAAAGAGGAATCTGGTTGTAAAAAGAAACTTGAAATGGATATGTTACAGTCTAAATGTAACTGCAATTGGCAGACCAGTCTTTCCATACGTCTACTGTTTCTCCAAACCCAGGATGGCAGGAGAGAGGAAGTATAGATGAAATCAATCAAAAAAATTAAAAAATTAAAAAGCTTTGATTGCACCATTTGTTGAAAGAAGATAAACATAGCATGCAAACTTTGGGTAAAGGTATTAGCAGATGAAGAAGCAAGAACATGGCATTGACATTCTAAAACGTGAAGCCCAAAACAGATTACTATAGATTTTCTTCGAATTTACTTAAATTATCCTGCTTCATACCCACAAAATATCATGACTGATAGCTAAATGAATTTATTATCAACTTTGACACCTTATAAGTATGATCAATCTTCCTGCAAGCACAATTTATTCAATGGCAATGGGGTTCAGACAACTGAACAGAACAATTTTGTCCCACTAAAAAATGGAAAAACGCAACAGATATTTTACTTTGGGTATGGAACAAAATTTTAAACATGACAAAGTCAAGTAATTCCATAGGTACCTCAACAAGGGCAATAAATCATATATTCACGCAACAGAAAAAGGAATTGTAAGAAATGCAATAGCACAGTTGCACATACCCTGATTAGGAATGGAAATTGTAGCTTCTGTGAAGCGAAAGGCAAAAGTTAGACCATCTTCAGATCCGTCCCTACAGCACAGATTCAACAAAAAAGATTTATGTCCCAGAATTGACACAAGAGATCAACCCTGAAAAAATTAGAATAATGAAATTTTCACAGCAAACAGAGTCATAAATCAATTGTAAAGCCAATGAGAGGTAGAAAAATCTTAAAGATTCAGGGAAATCACTAATGCAACATTACTAGTCATAATAAGAATTAAACAAATTCTACAGAATATGAAACATAAAGCCACTGTTGCAGCAGAACTACTTTCTGTAATAATTCTATCAAGTACAAAATATAAATAGGGACCATCCAGTTTTGTATCCCTGGAACTTCATTAAATGAAACTATTAGTGTTCACTCTAACAATGTCACGATTCCTAAATCATTTCAATTAGGTCGATCATGCTTTTAAAAATCATCAGGTAACTATGTTCAGTGCTCAAACACATGGACAATTTTATGGAATATTCAGCACCTTCAGTGGTTGGCCGTTCCAAAAGTGAATCACTGCAGCATGTAAATCGCCCCCTATGAGTTACTTATGCAGCTAATTATCACATGAAATTGTTCCCAATTAGAGTAAAACCATAAATTAAGATTGTTGCAATTAGTAACGGAAAGTACATTTCAGTCATTTCAATCAAAGAAAAGCTTAAACAGTTTAAACAATTAGACATCAACAAATCGTAGCTTACCATTTATTGGGTCAGAAAGAACATTAAACAAATAGGCATGCAGGTTTCAACATCATGTAGCTGAATCTCAATTGCAACAAAGTCTGAAACCTGATCCAATTTTCCTGAATACCTTATTTGCATCATTCCTGATCATATACTAAAAAACGATTTAAAATAAAACTGCCTGAATTTTATTCCTCCACTAGATTATGAGTTAAGCACTTTTAACAATCATACACTTTTCATGACTCACGTACTGGCCTTAAGTCATGCAAGACCGCATGGTCCAATTGATTTTTTCATGACGCAAATTGTGAATAAAAACAAACTCTACATAGGCGAGGAGAGATAAGAAGTAGATGAACTGCAACTAACTCCAATTTGATGGCAGAGACTATTCAGTCAAGACAAATGAAGATGAGATACAAACTTTGCTCTTGCAAAGATTGCAGAAGCACTTCACTATAGTTCCCAATTTTTGAAATTTGATGTTATCATTCCAAGCAAGGAATTGGCCCTAGACCTAGAGTTGCTATCTGAAAATAAATATCTTGAAGAAAGAGGAACAGAATCTCCAAGATAAAGTGGAAGAGAATCAATATTTTCTTTACTCACCTCTTATCTTTAGATGGAGCCTTGCTTGCAAGTCTAGCCGTTTGGACAGCAGCATCTGCTGATGCAGCTTCAGGAGTAGCTCGTAATATTTCACATATGAGTTGTTGACACTCACTCTAATCCGCAATCCATCAAAACCATAATGATGCATTTAATTCACAAATTAAAATGTACTCTGGCGCTAGAACTTTAAGAATTTAACAGAGTAAGAAATTCAACCTTAACAAAAAAATCACAATCATAAGAGACCTACCTGTAAAACAGTCAGCGAGAAGCCAATGCTATAACCACCAGTATCATGTGATGCCTCAGGATCATGGTTCCAATTGGACTCTCCAACTATGGACTTGGGTGTATTCAAGTCAACCTGCTGGGCAGATTTTGTCTCAAGAAGCTCTCCAACAATAACATGGTTCTCTGCAATCATAATGATTTGTTCAGATAGTAGTGAAGTAATTACAGGCATTAAATTGAAGAAAAGAGAGGCACTCATATCTAACCAAAAATCCTAACAACAGTTTCCAGAATGGAATCAAGAAGTTCTTTTGCAGAAGCCTGTGCTGTTCCACTAGGAGACATTACAGAAGACACTGGGCTCACAGCTAATAAGGCTCCAGCTAGAGAAATTCCATTTTGATGTTTTTTCTGCTTTAATAGCTGATAACTTTCCAACTGTCCCTTTAAATAGTGTAGACCTGTTAACCCAGTTTGTGCAGCTTGCCCAATGCCAGGCCTTGAAGAGTTCGAACGCTCTGCTTGTGATTTAATCTTGGTTGTAATTATATCGTGAATTGTAGGTCTCAACCTTTGGCTGTTGAAAACAACAAGGAAAAGATCAAAAGTCATGTTCTAATTTGTTTGAGAAAACAATAGAAAGTAAAAGCCATTACTCCTAAAACAAGCTCAATGCATATATCTAACGCTAGCTCACTAAATGACAATTTGATGCCTTATGTCTAACAATTTCAATCGAAAAGAACAGAAGCAGATTTTAAGTCCTGCTTATCTCCTGTAGCTGCATAAAGCAAACTGGCTTAACAAATTATCCCATAGTGTCCTGTAACACACGATTGTAGAAGCTGAGGTAACAAGCACAAGGAATTTTGATTTGACTATGACAAAAAGCACTTTGATTCCCCTTACTCTTTGAAACCATTAAGAACAGGATATGAAGCTTATATATTAATACTTCTAAGAAGATAAAGATGTCACATGCAGCCGAAAGAATAAAAGTGAAAAAAGCGGATCAAAAGTTACGAGTTTGCAGTGAGCCAAGAGAAAGAAGTCGAATGGGAGAGAGATTGTGCAGCGGAAGTTAGAGATTTGATTAAGCCTTGGAAGAGACATATATCAACTTGTTAAAACTATGCCCGATCATCTTATGAGACAAGACTCTTATTGATTTTGAATGTTGAAAACTTACCATATTATGGCACCAGCAGCAGCAACTTTGCCAAGCAGGCAGAGGCACTCAACCATGGTCTGCAAATACTTAACATGCAAAGGAGCATCACTCTTTCGCATTGTTTCCTACATGCAGATTCAAAATAAAAAGCTCATAACTGTTTGACAAGATAAGTTGATTACTAATTGCACAGATGAGATTGTACAGTGTGTACAGCATTCATACAACAAATTCATCAGGAGTGGCATCTGACAGCCAAATTGGAATCTGACGAGAAAAAAGCTTGACATCCTTTAATGTAGCATCACCACCATTGACCTTTGACATACCATCCTCTTGTACGTCCAAAGTGCCATCCTCATCGTGACCGTCAAATGATGAACTACAGAGTAAAGAGGTAGATTATGTATTATTTACTTTGCACATTATTCAAGAAAAATTAGGCATTTGAATCATCAAAGCAAATATTTCTTCAGAACAAACTAAAACCATTCCAAGTTTTTATATTGAAAATCCATTTACATACGCATTACTTGTAAAAACTTATCAGTCAATA
Organism: Coffea arabica; assembly: GCF_036785885.1. NCBI lineage: Eukaryota > Viridiplantae > Streptophyta > Magnoliopsida > Gentianales > Rubiaceae > Coffea > Coffea arabica. Next base: position 9,276,235 of record NC_092313.1, on the reverse strand, counting down.
GAGCACAACATGCATGCAATGTGGGGAACTGCAAATACTGCAATAGTGCACACCATGCAAAAATTGCTCTGTTTCATCCCTCAACACTGCAATTTAATCTTACCTTTTGTAAAAAAAAAAAAAAAAATGCATTGTGTTATAGATTTTTATACTTTGAACAGACTTTGATATTTTAGACAAGCAAACATCTCTTTCTGGTTTGACTCTCTTGCACACTAGAATTTGAGCAGTAGATATAAACACAAAATGTAAACCAATATATAGGCCAAAACTGAGTCAGAAGAAAGACGAACAACAGAACAAATAAATGGGTATGTAACACACACAAGGTGACAGTCATCAGTCTAACCGGTGATGCTAAACAAGTTTTCTTAGTCGTGAGACAAAGTATTCAGTCATCAAAGTTGATTCTAACCAGCAGCAGAATTAATATTAAGAAAATCAAAGAACAGGAGCCAGCTTCTACACAGTGAAGCAGAAGTAGCAACCAAACAAAGAAAAATACAATTTGCCAAGTAGCAACCAAACAAAGAAAAATACAATTTACACAAGTGAATCTTAAATAAGTATTCTATATTACCCCCCGTCAATAGAACTAGCTCGAAATGATCCATCTCCAAGTCCAGATGAACCAAACTGATTGTCGCCTTTAAGCAACCTGGTTCTTCTAGAGAGAGTTTGCGTGTTGTTTGTAAAATATGCAACAGCTGTGGCAGTTGGCACTGCATCATCCATCTCGTCAATACTTGACACAGCAGAACTGCACAAGAAGAAATCAAATTTCACCAAGCAGCAAGTTTTAAGAATCACGCCTTGCCTGATGCTCAAAAGAGACCATCAAAAACAGAGAATTACAAAATAAAATGTTGGAACTGCTATCTTGCTGTGTGTTTTATCTTTGCCCCCTTATGTAGTCATCTGATATAGTTTTACCTAACTGGATGAAAAGCTTGCTGTGCAAGTGGTGTAAAAAAATAGCTAAAACCTGAATTCAGAGATTTGGCTAAGAAAAAATGGCAACCCTTGTTACTCAATGGGTGTTACTCAAGGACAGATGTTTTAAAAGGGAACATGAATATTAGTTGTTCAACTTAAAATCATACAAGATCAAGGTGTATAAAGTGTCGTACAAACACAGACTAAAATGAAAGGACCACTATGAAGAGGAAGAGGATGCAAAAAAACTCAAGCAAGCAAAATATATTAAACAAAAAGGGAGCATTCAATTGAAGAAACAAAAAAGCAACAAACACTAATGGCAAAAGAATATTCGATAGGGGCAAACAAGAAAAAGGAGACAGCTTGCTTCAGAAATCAACAAGAAACTGAGGTCTTCTGTTAGTGGACTGTGTGTACAGACTTTCTCCCCAAGGATGTCTTAAACCCTCCCAACATAAAACCTTTGTGTAGGCAGATGTAGAAGTGTACTTTGATTGACTTGACGCAAAACATGCAAAAAAGTTACACATTTAACTGTTGTAAACCACTCCCATTTCCCTGACCAAAAGGGCAGTGGGTGTCAGACTCAGTCTAAGCAGACTTTCCCTTGGAAAACAAGGCAATGTGTCACAAGCTGACAACCCTGAAATATTCTGACATCACATTCCAAATTTACCTCATATTGCAAATTACATGGATAAATAAGGACTTCACAGAAATGCAAAAGCAGGAAAGTCAATATTTAAAATCCACAAGAAGACACTTAATAAACATATATGATCAAATAGGGATAAGAAACATTACCTGTATCCACCCTTGTTATAAAGATGGTCATGCATATCCTCCAATACTTTATAGAAAAGAATTCCTCGCAATTTCGTCAACTCAGATCTGACATCTTGTAGAGCACCAACCTGAGAACATCAAAGGGCATGCAGTTTAGATGCGACTACAAGCATCATCAAATAAATCAAATCCTTTTTTTTGGGGGGGGGGGGGGGGAAAGAGAAGGAGGACGAGGGAGAAGGGAACCAAAATTTAGAGCAATGATTACAAACATCAAATAGCTATTCATTTAAGACATTGGTCTACCAGGCCAAATGAGAAAGGCACTGCAGTAGATATCTAGTGAACCCTAAAAAACCTGGAACCAAGTTGCCTGCTTGTCATGTAAGAGAATGTGCACACATTCTGTATGCACATACTACTATATATTTAGCTTAATCTGGAATTCATTATGGAACAACCTAAGAGATTTATGTGACCAAACTGAGAGCTGCATTAACTTCAACCAGTAAATAAAGTCCTTAAATTTAATATCCTATCAAGTGCTTTAAGACTGCATATTGAGATACTTGAGCGTACGAGTACATTAAGATGAAGTCAACCACAGGTGGATGTAAACAGTTTCTATTTTATCATGGACTTAACTTGTCTAGAGAGGGATGGACTGAAAGCGTATGCAACATGGCAGCCACAACCATTTGACAGCTTTTCATAAGGTTGAACTCTAAGAAAAGTCAGGGTTTCTTCAAACAACAAGGGGCTGGGTCAACCACTCAATCAAATGATATTGAGCATGTTTCCCAACTCTTCTTGAGAAACAAGTGGGCTATTTCTTTGCAAAATTGTGCTCAATTTCATATGTACTTTTTTTGGACTTGGCGAGTTTATTTTGGGATTTTGCGGAAGCAGAAGATAAAAGGGCCTTTTTTATCAATATTATCAATTATTTGATAATTGTTATTACCAATCTTAGTATTTTGATTACTCTTAGTATTGATTTTGACACAGGATTCAATATCGACCCTTTTTCTAAGAAAAAATTTGATGATTTTCCAATCAAAATATTTAAGTTCTCATCATGTCCTTGAGCGTTTATAATGTTTGTCTCACAGGCCTGTGCTATTCAGATCACACAAGGGTCATCTCACAAATGAAGCATTCTAATATACTAATTCTTATGGTAAAAATATGTTGGTGTCACTTGCTATGGAGCCTGGAAATCACATGCTTGCTGATGTTGAATCGGGAGTCCAATTTCACACATCTGCTTGCCTTTGATTCGCAATATTTAACTCCACTCTAGTTTATATTAGTTGGATGGGTTAGCAATTTCATTCCAATGACCCAAAAAAATAATGAACCAATTAAATGGCTTTACCACAATGTAGTGCTGTAGAGTAAAATTCAATAACAGCGATCAAAGGCATCCCACAATATCATCCCATTAAACAGATCAGACATCTTTAATGTCCTGAAGTTCTTAGTTAAATGAAACCTTATGAATTAGTGTGCTCAACCATTCAAATTCTGTAACTAAAATTTCACATAATTAAAGCGCATAAAAGATAGCACAAGGGGGAAATAAGCCAAAGATCCTTCAAATTGACCATAGTCACCACACAGCTAAGAACTCATGGAGTCAGACCTTATTTGTGGCTTCACATTGACAGCTGAGTTCAATATCCAGGTGAACTTCTAAAACCCTAACCTAAATGTGAATATTTTCACAATTCAACATAACCAGAAAACAATCTATCAACACAGTAAGTCAATAATTTAAAACTCCAGTTCTCAGAAGTAACTGCCCCATATTTAAAGACATAAGATGTGAAATTATTTTATGACCATACTTCATAAGCTAGAAAAATCAGAACATGGATTCGTACTTATTTACATTAAAAATCAAAAGCAGCAGAGGAAAGTAACAAAATATTAAAGAATGCATCAACCAAACCAACCGTCTGAAGGCCCTCTCTCTCCAGCATTAATGTAGATTGAACATGTAACTGCACTGCAGCATAGAACTGCTTATCAGCAATGAGCTTCTCAATACGAGCTGGAACCTAAGCCATAATGAGGAAGAGAAAACCAAGACAAATAAATCATAAGACGACAAATGCTAGGTGTTTAGAACAATTATCTACAATGAAGAGAAAGGATGCTGAAAAGAATCACGGCTTCCACAAATGTTTCTTTCAGTATATTGGTCAACTTGTATAATGATGGAAGGAAATGCTAAAACAAATTATTCGCCACTTTAGCAGATTAATCTCCAATGTAGGTGTAAATTTCTACAAATTAAATAAATTAAATAAACACAGTAAAAAATATTTAAAAAGGTAAATTCAAGAAAGTACAAGCTTTTAGATCACCGAGTTTGAATTAGCAAGGATACTAGCAAAATCATAGATCACCAATAACTTGCTCCAAGCAGCCAAGAACCAAAATAAGTTTCTGATATTCAATTGGAAGACAGAAATTAGATGATTGTACAACCCAACATGTCAGAAAAACTAACAGAGAAGCTAAAGACTTGTATATCCCACCCAGAAGGAAAGTAAAAGAGACATCTCCATTCGAGGAAATGTTTTGAATCCTTATGCTTTTCTTTACTTTAACCCTTGTATTTCAATTGTTGCCCCCCAAGACTCCAATTTGAAAATATACAACTAAATTTGGCCAGAAATTGCCAAGAATTGAGCAGGAACATTGACTTTGAGTTTCAAAGAGGAGTAAGTCCTAAATTAAAACATTAGGTATAGATAAAGTACACCCAGGAAAAGTTAGGTTCTCAAGTTCAATCAATTACAGCCAAGGCAAAAGAAGGACCTAAGAGGAATGCCAATTATCAAACTATAACGACTGAAAATCCATCAATTTGGCCTTGCTCTACCAATAAAGGACCATCACATGTATTATCATTCTTAGTACTTTCTCTAAAGCATTCCATTTATACCCCTAGAAACTTTTAGATACTCCTTCTACCAAAGAATATTGATCTCTTTACAAATAACTAAGTCTATACATTATCTCACCAACCCAAGATACAAGTTTCCAAATTTTTTATTCTATTCTGCCTTCAGTGATTCTTTTTTGTTACTGGAACTTTAAATTTATCTCTGCGGTCACTTTCTAACCTTTATTGCTTGATGTGATGCCCAATGCTTTCATCCTTCAGAGTTCAAAGAACATCAAAACATAAACATAATTCTTACCAGAATATGTATCAGCATTTAATAGAGATGACCTTCCTACTATTTTTTGTTGTACTTACTAAAATGGTCTATAAGATTCTCCTTACACATACTTGTGCAATCTTTATATTACTTTTGATCTTGAGCTCAAATAATAACTTCTGATTGACTCTATTTTTTTGTAGAAATACCAATTTGAACAACACTTTTATGGACAGCAAGGAAGAGTACCGCAAGGCAAACCATGCATGAATGAGGATGAAAACAACAATTGACATACCTTAGCTATGCCCTCCAGTTGATCCAACAATGATATAATATGCCGCAATGTAACCGAACGATACCATAACTGATGCAACTGCTTGTTTTGAGCGCCAAGAAGCTTCTTTGCGTCACCCAAATCACCCTTTAGTACAGCAATACTCTGAGCAGATTCACTGAATAACCGCAAAATCTGGAGGAAAATAGTTGAGCTAATACAAACTTGAAATATTAAGAAGGGTTAAATGCTCTACTTCCCGGCGGCAAAAGCAAAAATAGGGAGGTTCTAATAGATAATTACCACTAATACTAAAAAGAAAAAAAATGCACCACAACCAGGAAAAACATAAACTCCTCCACTAAGGATAACAACTCGAGCGTTAAAAATGGCAAGAAAGTAATATATATTAGCGAGACACTCTTCCTGAATCTATCAAAAGTAAAAAAAATTAAAACAGTAGTATGCTGCCAACTAAAACAAGTAGACATCCTATAGCAACACAATTAGTTTTATAAGGAAGAAAATAACGGTAGGTCATAGACTATAGCTCCTTCACCCAGCTCTGAAAGATAATACTCAATGTGGTTGTTTTATAGTTGAGCAAAGTAGCTGATTTCGAAGACATATGCCCTAATGTTGTCCTTCCATCTCTTACCTTCTCCAACCACTCTCTCTCCCTCTCTAAAACAGAATAGTGAAGATATACAGTGCACATGTACAATCAGAATATGCTATATAACCTCTTTACTATACTACAATTACGGTCTACCTAAATGTCGTATCAGTATATAACAGATCCTTCTTTTACGCAAGAAAGTTGACGACAATACTGATACATAAATATGCCGATTACTAGCATCATCTCGAATCTTGGCATTACATCAATCAACTTGGAATAAGATTTATACATGACAAAGATAACTAACATAAAGAAAAGTTGAAAACTTTCATCAAAGGGCGGCAAGAAAGGTAAACAAGAAAAAGAAGAAATAATTAGCAACCTGAGAATAATTTTGGATAGCTTTGTTGAAACCACCATGATAAGCATGCACTACTTCATCTACAACTTCTTCAATGATATCACTCTGCTCCTTCAAAAGATGCGCGTCACCTTCACGATCTTTGGATGTTAAAATATGTACAACGTGAGGTAAAGAATCAAAACGTGCAGCAGCCCAGCTCTCGTCTATTCTCGCAAGTTCCTCCCTCAAATACTGCATTTGGAATGAAGCAAAATCAGAAAGAATGTGCAGGATCAACCTGAAATACTAATTCTCAACAAGCCCTGAATCAATGGGTCTAGTTACAAGCCCAACTTCATGTTGAATTTTGAGTAGTATTTACAAAGTAGAGCTCTCGACCAGAAAATTCATCACCCAAAGGAATTCATGCCGGCGGCAGAAAATCCTTGCTCCAATTTAGGTCATGTTCAAGAATAACCAAATCATCCAACTACATAATAACCCCATTTTCTCTCGTCGATTACAATACTTCGCAACTAAAATCTTCAAATACTTTACGCATGTGGGTAATTAAACACAACAATAAGCAAAAATGAAAGGCTGCAATCTTAACAATAAAAAGAAATACAAATTGAATCAACGGTCTCAACACTAACGTTTTACTGATAATCCAAAAAAGTCTAATTTTAGACAAGAAGATGGAAACTCACGGCTTTGTCTCGGGAAATCGGTAACCCGTCGAAAATCCCCATCCGGAATCCAATCAGCTTAGTCACCAGCTCCAATTACTGAAAATTCGGGCTGAAAAACAAAAATTGCCAAAATTCAGATTAATTACATCCAAATCGTCATTGAAGTAAATACTGGATTAATTAACGTAGAAGAAGACGTGTATTTACGTTTGTGCGTGAGTGTGTGAAAGAAAGAGGAGAAAATGCTGGCAGGAAAGAGAGGAAATGATTCGGATCTGTAAACTTTCCGATGAAGAAAACGAATCAGATAAATTAAATTCGAATCATTAACAATATATATTATTATTACCTTTGTTCAAAATATGATATGAGATCAGAGGATTCAAAGCTGGTTAAAAAAAAAAAAAGAAACAAAAAATAAATAGAAAAGGACGTTGCAGGGGGCAAAAAATAAAAATAAAAAAGAGTCGTAATATTAACTCAATATGGGTCTACGACTTTTCTAATGACAACATGACAAAGCGGCGGAGTCACGTGGGTGACGTCATCATTAACCTGTTCAAACTTGAAATAAAAATGAAAAAGATAATTGCCTTAGAATATTAACTATGACCCCTAAACTTTTGAGATGTGTCAATTTAGTCATGACAAATTTGGTAATAAAATTCTATTATGATTAAATTACTACTACGTCAATACACATGAGATTGGCAATTTCGATTTTTTCTCTCTGGTGCATACGTCATGTATAAACTACAGTAAAGGCAACTAGGCTTATTGATAGGATTAAACTTAAAGACGTAATTTTTACTCATACACAATAATGTAGTTATAATTAAATGATGAAAACAAAAAAATAATAACAAAATACTATCTGCCTTTTTTATTTAATATGCTATTTAAAAACATACAATATATTACAATGACGGTAGTCTAAAACCTTGGAAAAAATATATTATTATGTATATCCTTTCTTAATATCCACATTTCTAATGCCTGATTTACAAACTAGTCCATCATTTTAATTTGATAGTTATTAAGAAATTTACATCTTATATATTCAAAGACAAAACTCTTTTTCCTTTTTTTTTTTTTTTTTTTGGGTCTTGGGAAGACTAAAACTAGTCCATTATATAATTACAAGTCTAAGCATAATGATGTTATCTAGTACAGCAAAACTAAATCTATTTTTGTAGCACTTGTGGAGGTTCCTCTAACACGTGCTATTTCTTATTTTATCGAAATAATCTTAGTTTGAATTTGGAATTTAGGGAGGCTTAATGCAATCTAAGCAACCATTTCGTCTAAATATGGTGTATGGTTTCTAAATTTAAAGTATAACTTTTGGATCTAAATTAATTTGGATTTCTAACTGTTATAAGCATATTTGTACATCACTTCAACATGCCTCTATTAGACTACTACCTATGAAAAAATAAACTCAAAAATTCCATAGGACTAAACAGGTTCAATTTTGACATCCATCTCTCAAATTGTCTGAAATTGGAGCACTTTTGATGAAAAATTACCACTCAACTCCATTAGGTGGCTTCGATTGCTCTGAGGTACCAAAATTGCAAAAATAGTACCCGACAAAGATAAATAAAAAGATGATTTATATATAGATATTTTAAGTGTTATATTTTTAAAATATAAAATTAATTTAAAAAAATAAATATAAGTGAAGGCAGGTCAGATTAAACAGGAAAAGATATAAAATTAGTATATGTATCTATATTAGATTAGATGAAATTAAATGTGGTAACTGGTGCGTTTTTAGAAAATTCATAAAAGTAAACAGCCGGCCTAGCCCGACCCCCGACCCGTCTGCAAAACAAAGAACCCAATCGCACCACCGTCTCCACAGTGCTCTTGTTGGCCGACGGCTTTCTTTCTCCTCCTTCCTCCGTCTTCCGCCTCCTGTTCTACCACCGGAGCATCATTCTACACTCTAGCCTTCACCTCCGAAGTTCACAAAATTTAAAGAAAAAGCAATACTATGGATTTCTCAAATCAAAACTCTCCTCAACAATACAACCCTTATATTAACATTAACGACAACAATCCCCTTCAATTCACCATTCGTTTACCCACTTCAAACCCTAACCCTAATTTTGCTTCTACTTCCACACAAATCCCTAATGTCCATTTTTCCAACAGCGATTCTATCTCAAATTCTGACCCTAACTATTCAGTTCCCAATCACTTCTTTTCCCTTTCTATCCCTCGCAAGCGTCGCCGAGGCCGACCACGCAACACGACGCCGTCTGTCAACCAGGTATATAACTTACCAACGTCCTCATTGTTGAATCATTCCAATTTTGATTTTAGCAGCAATGGTCATACTAGTTCAGCAACACTGGGAAACCAAAACCTTGGTACTTCTGATGTATCCGATGAGATCATTGTGATTAATAAAGAGGCTACGGCAGAGGCATTGATTGCGTTGACAGCTGGTTTCCCGGCTGATTCCTTGACTGATGAGGAAATTGATGCTGGGGTTGTTTCTGTAGTGGGTGGCATTGAGCAGGTCAATTATATTTTAGTTAGGAATCATATTATCACGAAATGGCGGGAAGATGTATCGAGATGGGTGTCGAAAGAAATGTTTTTGGACATTATACCGGATCACTGTAAAAGGCTATTGGATACGTCTTATGATTACCTGCTTTCGCATGGTTACATTAATTTTGGGGTTGCACCGGCTGTTAAGGAGAGGATTCCTGCTGAGCATAGTAAGCCGAGTGTAATTGTGATAGGGGCAGGTCTAGCAGGGTTGGCTGCAGCTAGGCAATTGTTGTCATTTGGTTTTAAGGTTACTGTTTTGGAGGGGAGGAAACGTGCAGGTGGGAGGGTATACACGAAGAAGATGGAGGGCGGGAATAGGACTGCCGCTGCAGATTTAGGGGGCAGTGTGCTGACAGGCACACTTGGGAACCCACTTGGGATCTTGGCGCGCCAGCTGTCATACACGCTTCATAAGATCAGAGACAAGTGTCCGCTTTATAGAGTGGATGGAAAACCGGTGGATGCAGATTTAGATCAAAAGGTGGAGATGGCCTTTAATCGGCTCTTGGATAAGGCTGGCAAGCTTAGGCAATTAATGGGGGAAGTTTCTCAGGATGTTTCTCTTGGTGCGGCTTTGGAGACCTTTCGGCAGGTTTATGGGGATGCAGTTACTGAAGAAGAGCTTAGCTTGTTTAATTGGCATCTTGCGAATCTTGAATACGCAAATGCAGGTTTGCTTTCTATGCTTTCTCTTGCATTCTGGGACCAAGATGACCCTTATGACATGGGAGGTGACCATTGCTTCTTGCCGGGAGGAACTGGAAAACTGGTTCAGGCATTGGTTGAGAATGTTCCGATACTTTATGAAAAAACTGTGAATACCATACGTTATGGTAGTGAGGGAGTTCAGGTTGTTGCTGGTGGCCATGTTTATGAGGGCGATATGGCTCTATGCACTGTCCCCCTTGGAGTTTTGAAGAATAGTTCTATCAAGTTTATACCTGAGTTGCCTCAAAGGAAGCTGGATAGCATAAAGCGGTTGGGTTTTGGACTGTTGAATAAAGTTGCAATGCTTTTTCCTCATGTGTTCTGGGGAACTGATCTCGATACCTTCGGACATCTCTCTGATGACTCTAGCAATAGGGGTGAATTTTTTTTATTCTATAGCTATGCAACTGTAGCTGGTGGTGCCCTCTTGATTGCTTTAGTGGCAGGAGAAGCTGCACACAAGTTTGAGACTATGCCTCCAACTGATGCTGTGACAAAGGTTCTTCAAATTCTTAAAGGTAAATCTTTTTTTTTTATTGCCTAATATCAGGACACACCCAGTTTACATGTACTTGTACGTATATTTACTGGTGTACATGCCTTGAAAAGCTGATGTAGTTAAAAGCACTTCCATTTTGGATTATTGCGTCCAGGTATATATGAGCCCCAAGGAGTTGAGGTTCCAGAACCAATCCAAACCGTCTGTACCAGATGGGGCGCTGATCCCTTCAGCTTAGGTGCCTATTCCAATGTTGCCGTAGGCGCATCAGGTGATGACTATGATATTCTGGCAGAAAGTGTAGGAGATGGTAGACTTTTCTTTGCAGGTGAGGCCACTAATAGACGCTATCCAGCAACTATGCATGGAGCACTTCTTAGTGGATTTAGAGAGGCTGCAAATATTTCTCATTCTGTGAGTGTTAGAGCCTTGAGGTCAAAAGTTGAGAAAAACCCACCAAAGGATGCACATTCTTGTGCTTCTCTCCTTGCAGATCTATTCAGGGAGCCAGATTTGGAATTTGGAAGCTTTTCGGTAATTTTTGGCAGAAATAAATCTGATTTTAAATCAACAGCAATCTTAAGGGTGACATTCAGCCCACCAGGAAAGAGAAGTCATGAAGGGCTTAGACCAGATCAACCACACACTAATAAGTTACTCTTTCAGCAGCTTCAGTCCCATTTCAATCAGCAACAGGAGCTTCATGTTTACACATTATTGAGCAGGCGACAAGCACTAGAACTCAGAGAAGTAAGAGGAGGTGACGAAATGAGGTTGCATCATCTTTGTGAGAAGTTTGGTGTTAAATTGGTTGGAAGGAAAGGTCTGGGACCATATGCAGATTCTATTATTGCTTCAATTAAGGCTGAGAGGGGCAATCGTAAGCCTGTATCATTGACCCCGAAACCAGGTGGGTTAACAATTCTTGCATGGATATCTCATGGACTGAAAGTTTTCACCTATTGCAGTTTGTACACTTAAACTGCACCACAATGACTGATGATTTCTGTTTATTTTCCCCTAAAGGTACGTCAAAGTTGAAAGCAGCCTCTTTGAAACAGAGGATGGTTAGGTATGAGCATAAGATTTACAATTTAATTGGTGTTTTCAACACTTAATGTTCTACAACATTATAATTCATGACTCTGAAAGAACTTTCCCTTGCTGGAAACTTTTCAGGAAAGCTAAAATACTGAGTAAGAACAATGGGGCTGGCCTGCTGAATACATTTGGTAGAGCTAAAGCAGATGACAGCAGCAACAGCTCTAACGATCCAGCAAATCTTGATGTGGGCTCTAAATCAGTGGCCACTGGTAATGGCTCTATTACTGAAAATCTGGGCAACAGTGCTAGTGTTTCGAGCAATTGTGTTAGCTCTGCATCTGTCCCAAGCACACTAGTTGAAGTTAAAGTTGAAGACAGTTCTAGTTTTACCTATCCTTTTGTGGAAGGTAGTGCTAGTGTTACATTCCCTCCAGATGCCAATATGGTCTCTAGATCAGTGGGCTACATGGAATCTGACCTACCCCCAATATCAAACATTGGAGGTACAATATTAAACAGTGATGGTGCGTTTATCCATGCTTCTAATTCAGATGTTGGATCTATATTTGTGGAAAGTATCACTGGCTCCTCTACGCTCAGTTTGGATGCTGGGGAAAATTTAGTAACCGATTTCAGCAGCTCTACTCTCGAAAACATATATGAAAATAACATATTTGGATTTGCTCCACCGCCGAGCACAAACTCTGGTAGTTGGTGATTGACAAGGGTAATTGTGGAAGCAGAGAGTAACATGAAAATGGTCTTCCTTCAATGGTAATTCTTTATCAGTACATGTCTTTTTTTCCTGCTGTGAACTTGATCTGTTTTTGCTGATTGTTTCAATACCGTTTCGCAGGTTGAGATTTGATGCAAGTTGAAAGTAGTTGAAAGAAGATTTTCATGGTTACTGTATTACATGTTTCTTTTACTCCTACATCTTCCCTATTTACAGCGAGTAAGATTTTCTTTTGACACTGGTTATTATTCAATCTGATGTTATCATGAAGTAAACTATGTTCTCCTGTATAATTTGAATGTGCTTTTTCTACAGGAACCCAAACGCTGTGAATATTCTGCCTGGGCCTGAATCATTTTCTTTCACTTGCTGATGGCTTTGGGATGCAAACGCCTATACTCCCTTTTTGACATGTTTAGAGCTCAAATACTGCTATCAGTGGTGGTTAATCAACAAGAGTTCACAAGGCAGCTTTTGTTTCTTCTTGTCCTGTTCCACGGAGCTGCCTTGGTGCATCCTTTGAAGGTTGAAGTGTGTGCTCTAGGATGTATTTCAGCTTGCATTTCATCCACGATATTGCTGTGCAAGCTGGAAAACTAATCGAGCAATCTGCTTCCGATCATCCTGCTCAATGCCTGTGGGTTGGGTTTTGCATTGCCTCTTCAGCTAACACGTGTTACTGTGTTGGGAAGTCTCGAGGTAGATTTTTTTTTTTTTTTTTGATATTCTTTTCATTTTTTTTCTTGTAAACAAGTGTACAGAGGACAGAAATGACAAATAGTTTATTCTTTTGTTAACGCAAAATGTATCTGGCAAACCGGAAAAAGCATGTTTTAACTACATCGTTGACCATCTTAGACTAAATTATTCCTCATAGTCCCCCAAGCAATCAATCTCCAGTACTTTTGCTGAAGAAAATAAGGGCACTGGAGATGTACCTTATTGGTTTGGCTCCAAAAGAAAATGAAGGGTTGGAGACCCACAAATAGGATCATCTCAATACAGATATGTGATGCCTAACAGTCTCCCCTTCTTTGCCTCTAAATAAGATCCTGCAAGAAACTCATAGTTCTTTTATTTCCAGTATGCGTAAAGCACAGGAGAAAATCTGACCCTCGCAACTCCTATCTCTTGTTTAAACTATGCTACCTTTTCTCTTTATGTATGTCCACAAGCCCTTTGATACAATGAGAAAGTGTGCCAGAAACAAATACGCTACAGCAGAATTTGAAAGAACGTCAAAACAAGTCAAAACAATCTGACATTCTAAAGTATCCTTTCAACCCCTTCAATGTAGCAAAGACGCCCCAAAAGCAAGTCAGGCATTTATAGGTTGTCTGCACTGCACGTGTTTGTTCTTAATTACTTGTCTAATTCTTCATCTCTCCTAGCCATTCCTCCAGCTTAGCTTCTCTATCAGCCTTGAATTCTTCATATTTCACAGCCAAGGAAATCAGATCATCGTCACACCCGCTTCTGTCAACTGGCACTTCTTGTGGCTCCTCAGCTATCTCACTTGACAATGGCAATTCAACTGCCTCAGCCTCAGGCATACCAGAAGAGATACTAGCACCTCTATCTGACAACGAGGGATCAAGATATGAAATTGATTTCTCATCTTTGATTTCTCTTGATTCTTCGGAGGATTCAACCTGAGGCCATTTCAAATTGCTAGCCTTGAGCTTTGCAGACTTTAAGACATTTGACAGATAACTAGCACCTTTATCACCATCTTGCTGTGGTGAACTTGATTTCCGACCCCAGGCAACTGGTCCCCAAGATCTTGTTCTCCCCAACCGAAAAGCTGAATCTGAGCTATTTATTAATCCTCTTTTTGGATGTTTGGCTGACATGATAGCTAGAGAATTTTTAATGTCTTTAATCATCTCATCAGCAATGGGACAGCCACATTCTCTCATTGACCTTATAATGGAAATAGAATCTTCTGAATCTTCTGTATGCAACGTCATCTCACGAGATCTCTCAGTGACATTGTTCTTGAGATTAATAAGGTTTGGTGCTGCATTCCGTGTATGTTTTTGAATGTAGAAAAGTCCCACAGAGGGTTCATTTGCCACATATTTTATCATCTCGGCCAAGCACTCACTTACCTCCACAAACCCATCCGCTGTAGAAAACTCCTGCATCTCCTTGAATGCAAATTGTTCTCCATCACTGATGGTATTAGAGGACAGAAGTGAGTTCCATTTTGTAGAAAGAGAGGTCCCGTCTCATACCAATCAGAGAAACTTTCAGATAAAATACAGATTTGTCATGGACTATTCATCAATAGCTTGTCACATAACCCACTTGTAATTCTTGTTTCAAAGGAGCAACAGTTTTCAAGCATGCAACAATGGATTTTTATTTAAAAGATAAGCCATAATAAATTAAAGCTGATCTTTGTTTACTCCTCTACTACTATATGCATGCATAATTTGAAAGTGCTACCTATCCAGTCCCTATAAGACATGAACACATTTAAAAGTCAAGTTCTGCTGAGGATGTTTTACAATTCAACCTGCTGTGATATTTGGATGGCATGGATACAGCGAGAATCACAAGAAGAATTGGACATGTGACTCAGAGGGTGAATCTAGTGTGCTTAAATTATTTTTTTTTTACCACTTAAATCAACGCCCCCACCCCCAAAAAATAAAAAAAAGTACACGTCTCAACTTCCAACAATTTTACAAATATGGCATTGATGAGTGTATTGAGGTGCCTATATGTAAATCTATGATTGGAAGGGCTCCAGACTTACTGAGATATTGCCAACTCTAATTCTAATTGGAACAGCTATGGTTGTTCCTACAGATATTGGTAACCACCTATAAAAGGTTAAGAATGTAGAAGATGCAAATTCGATGTTTCTTTCTACCATTTCAGGTTTTAAGGACCTTTCACATATGCAATAATAGTTATGTACCAGAGGCTGCTGATGAGCCAATGGATTTCAAGGAAAGCTTCTTGAGATTACAGTGGAAGAGGCATGAGACGAATAGTAATCAAAGGCCACTAATAGGGTAAATTGCAACTAATTTATTGCTATAACAATATAGTTACCAACCACTCAGTATTTCTCTGTTCAAGAATTTCTAGACCCTTCCCACTTCTTCCTATTTCCTTCTGATGATATACCAATTTAGACCAACCTCATAAAAAGGCTTTATCTTCCCTCTTAAATATGAGCAACACTATAATCTGAAGTAAAAGATGGATTCTTGAGTGTTTTCTAGGAAAAGCAGGAGTAAATTAATAGCTGCTCCTAATTGGATAATCAGATTCTCAGCCAGGAAACAGGCAATAATACCTTAAGCGATGACAAGCAAGCCTCTCTAGTATACCAGTACCCCCTCTGGGTACATAACAGAACTATAAGTGGGGAAAAGAGTAATATAAGGGAAACCTATGAAGATCACAGGATTGTAGTGATATCTTACTTGAACATAGATCATGCACCACAAATTACAATCTGATGTGCAAAACCTGCAAACTAATTGAAGAGAAGAGCTTAGATGGCATCAATCACAAAGAATTTCCTTCAGAACTTAAAATTGGTGATATAAAATTGATGTCAGGTTTTATGATGCAACACTAGTAGTTTCAGAAGAAAAAGGATAAGCATGAAGGCCAGCCCACTGACATTGGTTGTGCTACATGCTTTACAATGTCTAAACTGAAACGATGTTTCCTGATTGTATATCAAGAGAAACAATTACTGTGCCACATTTTAAAAATTGATTCTTTTGAAATTAATTATCTCAAATTACTTCTCAAGTACAAGCTAAACCTCCTTTCGAAAGAATTCTACAAAGCTGAAAACTTTCACAAGAAACATGGGCAATCCAGACAGGTCCTCTAGTTCTGCTAGTACATCTTATCCAAATCTCTCTTTATATCTGAATGAAACTGACAAATGTATACAAACATGATTATTTGCTAAAATTCCTAAACAGATGTTAAAAGCTACTTCATCAACCTTACATGGATTTCGAAGTTATTCACCGTAGGTATTCAGCACATTAAGAAGCCAATTACTTCCTCCCGAAACAATATGGTAAAGAACCAAATGCTGACCTCGAAAAAACAGTGAAAACACATTCTTGGAGAACAATAAAATCAAGGGCGAAATTCAGGAAATTTCAAGAAACTACTCAAAAAATACTACTTCGTCAATATATAATCGGAATACAAGAAAATCCCCCAACTGTCAAAAATCATTAGCTCATTCCTTCAATCAATTCAAAACATCAATCAAGAAATTACAGAGAACATTACAATCAGAATTAAGAAAAGCCCAATTGTCAAAATGCAATCTTTAGCTCATTCCTTCAAACAATTTAAACCACCAATCACGAAACTATAGAGAACCCATCTCCCAGCCGCTCTCGCCAACCTCAATTCAAGCAAGAAAGACAACAAAATCAGACAACTATTCTTTTAGAGGAACTAGACAAGAAAAAGAAGGAGAAGAGGGACGAATTACTAACCGATAGGCCTAGACGAAGAGCTGCATAGTATTTGGCAAGCTTTATCCAGAATTGGGTTAGACGAGCATGAGGTCTGCAGCAGCATTCGATTTAACCAGCTGACTTTTCTACCATTCTTTTACTAATTGTTTATTGTCAGCATTCATAAACTTTTGGGTTTGCTTTAATCAGGGGTTAACTGACGACAGACAATGACAAAAGGCCAAAGGGTCATTCAACTTTAATAATTATACATTCGTTGTTTTTTTTTTAAAGTTAAAACCACTAACTAAGTACTACGTCGTAATGACAGGTCGATACGATGTTGTTTTTTCCAACCTGAAAAAGACCGCCAATGAAAAAAAATAAAAGAAAATGATTGATTCAATGGCAAAACTAAGAAGCAAAAAATCAAAATTTAGGCAAATTGAATTTTTAAAATCCCAATATATCAAACTTAGCATATCTAAAATACCAACTTCTTAAAATCTAGTGTTGGAAGAGACTGAAACTTTAGTTATCAAATACCATTGAGGAGTTTTAAGAAGTTGATTTTACTTACCTTAATTTGATGGAAAAAAAAAAAAAAAACAGTTTCTGACCATTTTTTCCCATATTTTTAAAATACAATTTCACTGTAGTTCTCTTTTGAGTACACCTCCTACCAACTTAAACCCGTATATAAAAAAAATCAAGAAAAGAAATAGATAATGTTTAGTGAAAGGATAAAAGGAAACTAGAGAAAGAGCACTGATGAGATTATCTATCTATTCATTGATTCCTTCATGGCTTCTCGTCTGATCACCACCCATCGAAGCTTCTGCCACAAACTTGAGTTAAACTCTTGTAGACTATCATTTCTATCATCAAACCCGCATGTGAATTTTTGCATTCCAGCTTTTGTTTCATGTAGAGGTCCCTTTAGTTGTTTGAAGCTTAAGCACTGCCTCAAGCTTAGAGCATCATCTGAGGGTATGCATATATGATCTTCTTCTTTACTTCCGTTGAGAACATCGACTGCTTCTCTTAATTTTTGGCTGTTTATGAACTCTGATGTCCTAACTCTTAATGCTTAACAGGGCTTCCATCTGAGTTAGTAGAAGAAGACTCCAAATTTGTTCCTCTAAATGCTGAAGATCCTAGATATGGTCCACCTGTAAGTTCTGGTTAGTCCTTGCATACTAAGCAAATGTTATCTATTAAGGAAGAAAACAAGAAAAAGGTAACGTGAATGGATTTTCAATAGATGCTGTCTAATTTAAGGAATGCGTGTATTGACAAGAATCTATTAATGCAAGTCCAGATATATCGGAATAGCACTTCAATTGTCAGAAAAAAAAATAAAATGTTGCCACCGGTCATCCCTAGTAATTTTTTATTTAACACTACATTCGAGATATTTGATAATTAGTTTGAGTTACCTGTTGAGATTTTGTTCCTCCTAAATTGAACAATTCTATGACATAAGAACCAATTTTAAGTTTCTTAGATGGCCAAATGCACAGGATTTAGAACGTTGCGTTAATTTGGCTACTGCCTACAAGTTTATGCACTTGATATGGACTTTTCATGATTTCTCCACTAACGCTGTGATGTAAATTTGGACAAGTTACTGCATCAAGAAGCCTATAGATTTAGTTATACTAGTAATTTTAGCTAATAACACTTTGTGTCACAGGCATTATTGTTGCTGGGGTTTGATTTAGAGGAGGCAGTGAAGGTACTTTACGGTGGCATTTACGTCTTCTGATTGAGTTAAATAATTGGCTAGTTTTTGACGATGACATGCCAAATTTCCAACTTCAGTATTGTTTCTTCTTCTGGTTATGTTCTTTCATTTGTCGCCTCTTCAGTCAACTGCATCCATGTTTAACACTACACAAACTGCTCATGACTAGTGCTTACTGCTTTTCTGAGTTCTAGCATAGCTATGATCTTAGTCAGAAAAAAAAATGATTATTAGAAATGACTTATCAAGTAGAAGAGAACTAGCAACGATAGTTGTGCCGAAACTAGCATGCAGAAACAAAATCAAATGCATGTTTAAGATCAAGATTTCGTGACTGAAAATTGGGGGTTTCATCAGCTGGAAAGTATGTTCAAATTTTGTGATTTTGGCTTTCGTTTGATGGGGCAATTTATATGGGATATGAATTGAAAAGGATATATCCCTTAATGAGCACTATCAATGATATTTTAGCTATGAGACAATAAATTTAGCTGCACTCAATCTTGCACTACCTCCACTGGCTAATACTCTTCACGGAGGCTCCTTCTTGACAATGTACAGATAGTGTTGCAACTCTAGAAGCATATTGACCCAATGATCTTTATATGCAACAGTACCCATCCAATTTAATTCATCAATCCACCACGTGTTTGTGTGCGTGCAGATACAGCAACTTCTTAAGGAGTTAGATGGTGATTTCCTAGAGGTATCTCCATTGGTAGCTAGCTTCTCTCAACACTTCTCTTTCTTCTTTTTCCACATGCAAGTTAAGGAGATGAAGAGGTATTCAAAGTGGCTTTTGGTTGGTAGAAAGCTTTTGCAAACAGTTAAGAATTAATTTTTTTTCGAATAAAATCTTCAAATAATATAAGTCCTTTTCTAAGTCATTAGAGAATCCATTGAACTCAAATGACCATGTCATTCTGGGAAGAGGGGGGAAAAGAGATAAAAGGATATTATGTTTCAGATTCTATACATTCCTAAGGCTGTGTGAAGTCATTAGAGAATCCGTTGAACTCAGAAGACCATGGTCTGCCAAGTGTATTTCTGGCTTCTGCAAATGTTGGCGGGCTAGAGAAATGATTCTTCTTGATGCATGCCTGAGAAGTAATGGTTTTGGGTTAATTGAGGAAAGTTCATCTGCATTTCTGATTGTATATTTTGGTTGCAGGTCATTTTTTGTACTGAAGACATGATTACTTGCTCTCTGTGGGAGGCAATGAATACTAAGCAACCTAATTTGGATGCTGCAAAGGTTGGATTTTCTGCTCTTAAATGTCAAGTCTTCCTCCTTCTGCGACCGATTGAAGCTATGCCAGAAAGAAAGCTATTTCCATAAAAAATGATACTATATGGGGCTCGCATATATTTTTTGTCCACACAAGTCATTATCTTGGATGCTTGTTTTTATTG
The DNA here is from genome assembly GCF_036785885.1 of Coffea arabica. Taxonomy (NCBI): domain Eukaryota; kingdom Viridiplantae; phylum Streptophyta; class Magnoliopsida; order Gentianales; family Rubiaceae; genus Coffea; species Coffea arabica. The sequence continues at coordinate 9,256,231 of NC_092313.1, read as the reverse complement.
TCTTCAAGGACTGACGGGGAGGGGGAAGAAAACATATTCTGTGCATCTGAAAGTGGAAAGTTTAGGTGCCCTCTAATTCGTTCTAGAGTTGCCAACTTGACTAACAACAAATAGCAGTGGAATTGGGACTGAACTACAGACTGTAGTACCTTGATAAGAAGTTCTGATTGCAATGCAGATCAAAAGAATGATTGTGGCTGATGTTAAGTGAAGGATGTTTTTGAGTGCAATTCTATCCTCTAATTTGGCAACTGAAGAATCGTACTCTTAGATGCTGCATACTAGCTGGTCTTACAATCATGTAACAGAGAGTACATTAATATTGCATATTGTCCGGCGTCATAAGCATTTTGGTATACCCTGCAGATTGCAAAGTCACTTCCCCGAATTTGCTTCTTGTCTGGTCTCACAGGAGAGGAGATGATGATGTTTATTGATGCCTTTCCAGAAAGTGGTAATGACAGCAGCATCCTACTTTTCACCGTAATAGAAATCTTTGGTTGTACAAGTTAATTTCGTTACGGTCATTGTTAAAGCTAAATTATAAGCCCAAAAGGTATCTCGTGAAAATATGGCCTAGTTGTTTCTGGTACCATGAATTCCTTTTGTGTGCGTGTTGGTTTGTGCGCTATTATTGTCAAAGAAAATGGCTTGTTGAGCTAGGAATTTCATGGTACCGAAAGTCTACAAATAGCCAAGTTGACTAGTGTTGATATTATCCTATCCCAATCTCAATCTTCACCTACGGTAATTTAGGATGTATGCTTGATTCGGAAAAATTTTCCCCTCTACCACTGCGAAGCATCTGCTGAGCATTCTGCATTTTGCATGTCCGGTTCAAGTTTCACGTTAGTGGTGGTTCTTTCAGTTTTCTCTTCTAATTTCAAAGAAAGTACCCAGAAGCAAATTCCATCTGGTCCTGTTGTTCTGCATACAGCTTAAAAGACTCGTTCCAATATCTTCCATTTCCATCTGTGTAGGACTAGAACCGCCAGTTTTTGCTGCTCTTGTCCCGAACAGTGCTGATAAACCGATACAAGAGTTGATTGAAGAGATCATGGGGGACCATGAGATGATTGTAAGTTCAAACTTGAGTGTTCATGAATTCCAGATATCTTCATAACCTGCCTGTCGTTTTGTTCGTGACAGCTTCTTATTTATCTATGCAGGCATCCAGAAAATCGACTTAGATATGGATATTTGTTGGTGGATTCTCCGAAGTTTAAACATTAGTCGTACGGTATGGCCCCTGCAAGCTGAATGAAACTCACGAGCTTGTACCGGGAGAAGAGCAATATATAGATGACTATACATGAATTCTAAAATTTTATAGAGCACTGACATCTGTTATCTCCAGCTTAACCGATTTCACGTTATATACAGCACTGGCGGTCTACGACATTGAGCATGACTACTGCCGGTTAAAATCCACTGAAAAGCCTATCCTGACTGAAACGTGTACTTCAAATGGTTGCCTTGAAAGTTTAAGTCAAATCGTCTTGCAGGAATTGAGAGAACTAATCAGGCAACATATGCACTTTACCCAAAACTCTGCGTTGTTGAGATCATTTTTGTTGTGAGACGATGAAAATACAGATGGCATTAGCAAATTAGTCTAGAAGAATCGTGATGCACATTCCCCTGTAAGTAACATTAAGCTTGCGAACAAAGCGAGCATCATCCAATCTCTTGACAATATAGAGGGAGACAATTATGAGATACAAGTCTATAACATGAATTACAAGCTGCAACATAAAATGGTGCAAAAAACCACTCACTCAAAGTCAGATCTCATCATTAAATAAGATGCTAGCGATTTCAAGTATGCTCATACATCTCTCAGTAGTCGTATGATTCACGGATAAAAAATGTAATTTGCCAGAATCTCAATCAAGATCTTGATAGGCATGTGCAGATTGCCTTTGATGTAGTATAGTAAAAAAAACGAAGCCTTGAAGGCAGTTGCAAAGCCTACAGAAAACTTTTCTTGGAGCAGCCAACCAGCATGTCCAACCATATTCTACCTATAGCATGACAACTGATCAGAAGCCATTTCAAGCATCCAGAACATGAAGTATTCAATTCAAGAACTCCTCAAAATACAAGCAGAACGAAATAATTCAATGTAAACAGTGTATATTCACCCAAGCATGAGAGATCTCTAAAACTAACCAGAATTCTTGAACTTCCTCTGAAATCAACATAAGCAGGAATTTATTTAAATTACAAAACAAAGAATCTATGATAAATCATTTGTATCAACTGGAACCAAAAAGTTGCACAGTTAACAAAATTATAGCAAGAATCACTTTGGACAACTCAAATCAATAGCCATAGGAAGCCCAATAACAAACCTCAGTTATAGATTTCATGTGCTAGCATGCCTTATCCTTGACAGCAGGACTCACTTGAAGCAGTCTTATACACATTTCTACAAATTTGTACTACCTTACTAGCTAATACTTAAACTTGGAAGCGCTCACTCAAAACCCAAACTGAGCTGCATCAAGATTCATGGTGTTGTAAAACTAATCCCTTTACTACCTAGAAAGTCTTTTTCTCTTCCGACAGCATATGTCGTGAGAAAGTTCAAATTCAGCCATTTTAAACAACGATTAATCTCACTGCTCCAGAACAAACTATCGGCTTAAGTATCTGGAGCATCATGTGATCAGTGAAGACACCCAGCTTCACATGCCACATGATGAAAGGGCATTGTTTGAAGATTTCTGGTTTACACCATGTGGGATAACTTAAACGCATGTTAGGGTTCAGAATGAAACCATGGACAGTGAATTCACCCAAAAAATTAATTTACTAAAAACTACAGCCAATGAAGACCATAGTAAATCTTCTAGTAATCTTATAGTCCACAACTTCACATACAATCATTAGATGCAAGAATCAAGCATCCAAATAAGATTAATACTCTGCCTCAGCTAAAACTTATCTTATTTTATAGATGCAGAAATTGTTTCAGAGTTGAAACAATTTCAAAAACACATATGGTCATAAAGACTTCGAGAATTCTTCATTAAATGAAGCATAATTTTTGTCACATGCCTTATCACCTTATTTGCAGATAATCCTCTGTAGCGGTGATCTTGTCCTTTGTCAACTAAGCTTAATCTCAAATGGAGCTCCTGGTTCGGTTTATTATGCTCCTGCTTAGTTATATATCTATCAACTGCTTACATGTCTACGATATTATCATGAGTTAGAGAATCCATCCTTGTTAATATCTTATAGCTGCATTTGCATCTTCATCTGATTGGTCTGGTGCTTACTACACGAATTTAAAAAATCACTATACTTTGAGGAATAGCGCTAGATTCAAAGATAAGAAAGTCTTCTCAAAGGTTTAGATTCATTGGAACTTGGCACCTCCTTTAACCATTAGATTAAGCCTTTTTGCCACAGATCTCGGCTCCTCGAAAGCACTTTAGTTAACTCTTGCATATTAGTCAAGTCATTTTTGCATGATCAGAACACACATCACTTGTTTCATAGTCACTAAGATGTTTATAAGCGGCAAAATTATTCTTCATAATGACCATAAAGAAAATGAAATTTTAGCATGAAAAGAAGTTGACCAAGCCAGGATCACCACTATGAAGGTATCTTTGCAAAGAAGGTGAAAAGTTAGCTTTGATTATGAAAACATTTCAAATACAGATAAGGTGATAAGATTTTCAGAATTTGCTTCAACGAATTAAGCATTCTCAAAACCTTATCACTTTATCTGTATTTAGAATGGTCTCATATCCGAAGCCACTACTGTACTATAAAAAAGAGGAGTCTTAGCGGAATGAGGCAAAAGTCAAAAAAGCTCACTGTTTATCTTCTATCTTCCTCATGCAATAGAATCTTACACTCAATAGCTGTGGGTACAATATTGAAGTACAAGCTCATTTACCCTCAAAAAGCCTACTTTCTTTGTGTGTTCTTATCTAGAGGATGTTGTATGATGTCAAAAGCTACCAAGTTTTGGTGCCAATCTATTATTTATGTCAGTTTCAAGTAGGTATAAATGAAGACATGTCTCGAACTCGTTTAATAGAACACAAATATCATTCTAGACAACAACAACCATTCTGATCTTACCAATAACCAAGACTCCACCCCCGAAGCTATGATCGTTTACCGCGTCAAGTAAAGAAGGCACCTATATGTCACATTTAAGATCAAAAATTGCAAACTTGACAGACAAGCATCAGAAAAACCCAACGACAGATCAGCAGCAATCAACAAGCACAAATGTTTCCGCATAGAACAAACACCAAGACACATATAAACAAAATCAATTCTTTGATGACACATATATCACTGAGACAACAACATTATTCACAAATAAAACAAGCCAAAAATTTATACCTTTAGTTAACTTCCTCACAGCAGTAACCCAATTACAACAGTATAATTTACAAAATTCCAAGCTGATGCCACACCTCGCATTCATCATCCTCGTCACTCTCATCACTAAAATACCCTTTTCTCTTCTCCTTCTTCTTCTTCTTCTTCTTCTTCCTCACCTCCTCCTCCCCTCTCAACAACCTATCCTCTGCCCCCTTATCCACCACTGACGCCCAATTATCCGTTTCAAACAACGCCATTTCCTCCTCCTCCTCTTCCTCTTCCACTTCTCTTCTTCCCCAGCCTCCTCCACTACCCCCACCGTCTCTCCTTCCCTTCTTCGAAGGCGCCGGCCTTTCTCTAGGCCCCAACAAATTCTTTGGACACTCATACGACAGATGCCCTTCTTCGCCACACTCATAGCACCTACTCTTATCCTTGTACACTCTCTTCTTTATAAACTCCGGGGCCCGGCCGTTATCAGAAGCTATGGAAGCAGTTAGGGTTCTGCCGTTGAGGACTTTCTTGTCAATTCCCTTCACAGCTTTTATGGCATCGTCGCGAGACACGAAGAGGATAAATGCAACGCCTCGGCTTTGGCGGCTGTAGCGGTCTTTAAGGACGGTGACTTTGGCTACTTTTCCGAAGTTGGAGAAGATTGTGTGGAGATCGGAGTTTGTCAAGGAGTAGTCTAAGTTGCTCACGTAGACTGTTGATTTTGATGGAGCTAGGCCTCCGCTGCCGCTGCGCTTATTGGTGCTAGAGGAGGAAGAGGAGAGCTGATTAGGCGGTGGTGCCGTGGAGGAGTAGCGGTGGTAGAAGGTGTCGTCGTCGTCATCGTCGTCGATATGGGTTCTCTTTCTCGACATTTGCCTTTTTTTCCTCCGAACGGGGGAATATGCTAATATGCTGTTGCCTGTGTATTAAGTATTAACGATGTAGTTACGAGAAACCCAAAAGAGGGAAAAAAATTGAAAAGTCCTTCATACCACTATCTTTGCTAAAAACATCCCTCTACTCATTTTTATGAAGTTTAAGTCCTCCAACGTTTAAGTTATAACTTCAATAGAAATTAGGTCCTCCAACATATCCACAAAATTAGAAGAGGAGCTGTGATGTCATAGTCATAAATTGTAGCCTGGTGTTGGCAATATTAAACCAAGCTAGTTTAGTTAATGGCTAATATATTTTATTTGATTGATTGAATTAAGTTGTTTGCATGTTTTTTTTAGAATTTATGCTTACGATAACGTATCACTTTTTATATCGAATGGATTAGTTTATAATTTTTTTAGTTGATCCTAGAAAGTTTTTTAATCAATTGGATCGAGTTTGTTTACACTTCCTTAAGTCAACTTAAAAACTCTATATATGTGTAGACTCATAGTATATTACTACTAGTGAGTGTAGTGAGTCGTTGCCGAAGAAAGAGAGATTTTGTTATCTTAAAAAAATCTTCATTTATTTCTTGTGCAATTTCCTCTTGACCTTTTCTAACGGAAGTTAGAAATTCGGTTTTTATAAACCTAAATCCCAGAAGAAACCTCAAAAGTAGGCAACTCTTGAGGTCCTCCCAGGGACTTATAAACCCAAATCCAACCCCCCCCCCCCCCCCAAGAACCAATGTGGGATGGCAACTCTTGTGCAATTTCCTCATTTTCTAATTTTTTTTCCTTGTGCCTGAAATATCTGCACCGTTCAGAATCATGTGGGCTAAGTTCCCAACATAAGGTCTGGACGTGCTTTATTTGCTTGTGGATTGGAAGGGGTAAATCAAAGGGAAGAGTAACATTTGGGAAAGGGGATTCAAACTCATTCCTGTTTCCAGTTTGGCAGAGCCTTACGATTGTATCAGGACTAAACCTAGTGTTAAGGCATGCTTTCATTTTGGTAAAATTATGCGTGCTTTTTGACATATTTTGCTTTTAGTGTTAGTAGCGCAGACCATAAGTGACTGTCAATCTGAATTACCAGAGTGGATACATTAATGAAAAGCGATCAACCTGTAGCGAGGGATCAGAAAATGTCCAAGAAGTGGTTCCACAAATATGTATAGCGTTGCCATCTAGATTCCAGGCATTAACTTTCCACAGCCGTAAAGAAGCCACAAAGTCTTGTCCTTTTGTGTTTTTGTGGTACCCTAAAAAAGAAACTAGAAGCGTTTCATAACTTCATATATTTACAAACAACGCATTGAAAAAAGGAACTACAGCACGAATCACATTGAAGAAACCAATTTTCCTGGCTCAGCAGAGCTTTCAGTAAGTGAGCCCTTCATCCACCTCTTCAGCATCTCTAGTGCTGCTTGCGGTTGATCCATGGGAACCATGTGTCCGGCATCGTGCACCTGCTTGCCATAAAATCAGTCAGCTGATAAGTATCTGCCACAAACTAAAACTCTCAAGACCAAAAGGCAGAGAAATGTATAGCAGAAACTACCCTCGCAAAGCTGAACACATAAATGTGTGTGTGTGTGTGTGTGTGTGTGAGTGAGAGAGACAGAGAGGGAGACCTTGAGGAAACTAAGTGGTCCATGGCTTTTCAGCAACCCTGCCTCAGAACTATCAACCACAAAGGGAACTTCAGGAGATGATTTGAACTCGTTTTGACCACTCCACTCCATGGCATGAACCCATCTCGAATTGCCTAGTGAAAAGTACACCATGTTCATCACATATTAGTCAAATTCTTAAGATATTCAGATTAAACATAACTCGTGACTCTTAAGCACAGAAAGCTCACCAAGCCAGTTGCATATAAGATCGTATTCTCCAGCATAAACAAGTAATTTTATTCCATCCTCGAGAAGAGCAGGAATGCCAGCTTCAAGGTTTCTCATCCAATCAACAAGCATAGCCTGATACACAGTTGGACTACAAGAGACAAAATCTAGATCTCCCACACCCAGAGCATTTCTTACAGTCTTCTGATTCAGAAAATTATCCAAGTTTGAGAAGTCATAACACAGGCTGCCCTCACACTTCTTTCGGATGTCATAGTACTGCAAATTTTACCATCAATCCTTTCTTACTCAGAAATATTTTAAAAGAATTGGCGTTTCATATTCAGTGCTAGTGGAGTTCTAACACTAGAAGATAAAACCACCTGTAAGGTAAAATTAAAATGTTCCTATGCTATCAGGGAGAGACAAGAATAATATCATACATTTTCAGCAGGTAAGCAACACAAATCTTTCTGTCTCTTAATAAAAAATAAATTAAAAGAAAATGCTCAAGATTTGGGTTTGAACAATGTCAAGTATCACCGAGAGGTCTGTTAGATAATTATGACAAGAAACCATAGTATGTGTAACAGCAAGGAAGCAAAGTGGGGATCTGTGTGACAAGTTCCCTCAAAGCAAATTCAGTTATAAATATATCGAGCAGCCCTATAAAGTATCATTCACATTACTTATTGAGTCTTCCTGTCAAAGAAGACAGAAAATGCCCTAAAAGGCTAATCTGATGAACCGAAATGAACATTCATTAATGCCACAAAGCTTCTCCAATCTGAACCTCACAACATTCCTCATTTCATAAGTTGTCACCACTGTGCACTCTGTAAATGAATATGTGTGTGTGTGTGTGTATAAAATCTTCCCCACATAATTATCCCATAATTTCAAATTAAGGTTAAATACTCAATGTTAGAGATGAATTTTGCATTAACAAGCTGTTGTCAATGACAATTTTTTCTTTTTTACCTGATTTTTCCCTTAGAAATATATAAAGAGAATTATTTTTGTGTATGAATCAGTTTAAAGGGTGTATCTAGTAAATATTAACAACCAGATGAGGTTGTTACGTGATTCCTAATGCAAATTCATATACAGTTTTATTCTACTTTTGAAACACTTGTTAAAAACTTTAATTACTTCATTAACTACTCTCCCTACTAGGTTATCAGTAAGATGAAAGACACACTTGATAATTGGCTGCCATTTGCTGGTTTTCTATATTTGAATAAGTGGGAGATGCAGTAATAAGTGCAAAAAAAAGTAAATAAGGAAAGCCATATGACTTCCTTACATTTATATCACCAGCATGTGCCATGATGGAGCTGAACATGGCGTTACAAACCAAATAGGAAGCCAAGCAAGAGATTGTCCCATCTGTGCCTGAAAAAAGGGGGGGGGGGAAAATGCCTTAAAGCTGAAAAGCAGCATTTCTAGTAGTGGAAGTTGCTGGTTTCTTTTGGAGAGTGAATAAGTGATGTTTCTGGTTTCTTTTCGAGGGGTTTAGGTTGTGTATGGGGACACATGAGATACATAAGTGTCATTACCACAAAGCTTTATTGCTGTCTCACACACTGGAAGCACCTTGTTGATACGGTCATGATCAGAGTCTGAAATAATCCCCATGTCCAGTGCATAATCAGTGTATGCTCCATACTGGATTCCTGGTTCAGTCAGCCCATTACCAATAGCAAATCCCTGTTACACCACTCAGTGTAAGGTCAAACCACAATCAGTACATAACTTGAGTCAACAAAATAAGGAATACCTTCAGATTGATGTGAATTCCTTCCTTAGCTTTGTTTCCACGGTGCACTCTAGCAGCAAAAGCTGGAATGTAATGACCAGCATATGATTCCCCTGTTATGTAGAAGTCATTCTTTGCGAACTCACGATGCTTTGAAAAGAAAGCCTATATAGAATGGATACATACTATATTAGCATTGCTAATCAATCATCTCCTTCAATAACTAATTATCATGTGCTGCCTATCAATCAATATGGCCAAAAATGGGTATCAAGAATAATCTCTTTTTCAGGAAACTTATTCAAAGAATGAAACAAGACAACCTGCAAAAAGTCATATAAGTCGTTGCTAATTCCGTCTTCGTTATGACGAATATCACGCCTATCAGTGCTGTAGCTGAAGCCAGTTCCAATGGGCTGGTCCACGTACAATAAATTCGAGACCTGCAAACAATAACATTTCAAATGCTGTCATTTCTCCCTCCTCCATTCATCAGTAAACTGTAACCCAATATGATATTAAGCAAAGGAAGCACAATCAGTACAACAGATAACTTTTGAGATGTATGTCAAATTCCCAGTCGTGCTATAGCTTAGATATGAAGCAATGCAGCAAACTTGAATGTTAGAATAGCATCTAACTGTAACCCAATATGATATTAAGCAAACGAAGCACAAACAGTACAGCAGACAACTTTTGAGATGTATGTCAAATTCCCAGTTGTGCCATAGCATAGATATGAAGCAACGCAACAAACTTGCATGTTAGAATAGCATCTCCTTCCCCATTGATAGAGCAACATCCACCCAAATTCCCTTCCCTGCAATATGCTTTTGATACTCTCCCTCCCTCTGAATGTTTAATTTTACCTCACCCTTGCACTGATTTTCTAAAAAGATTGAGACTTAAAATAATTTCCTGATTGAGCTCCAGTTGCAACATGCCTCTTCTATTTTTCAGCTCAAACAAAAAACTACTTAAAGGAGCAAATATAATAGCATAGGGGAAGACAACTGAATATATTTGGAGACCTAAGGAGAATCCATTGAGTGGATCATCCTTTTCAATCTCTTGTTTAACTCCAATTTAGAAAATTGACTCAACATGAGGCATACACCATGGAAATTATCTGACAGGATATTCCTCCGTGCTTCAGCTCTTTACCTAAGCCACATAATCTAGAATCTAAGAAACATCTTTCTCATCTTCTGCTCACTATGGATGCATTTGAATAAGAAACCAACAGTATATTCACAACATTGATGTACTTTTGATTTCTTCCACCAGACTTTGGCTCTAGCAACAAAAGATGCAATTACCCCTGCTCTTTTAACAGCATTACCTCTAAAGAAATTTGACACGACAAAGATCACAAAACTGAGAGAACTGCAAAAAGAGCGAAAATACCTTGTCCCAGCCATAGTCATTCCAGAGAAGAGACAAGTTTTTAGCAATACTGAAAGGTCCATTTTCATAAAAGAGTGCTAATTCACTGCCGCAACCAGGTCCGCCAGTCAACCAGATAACGACTGGGTCTTTCTTGCTGTTGCGTGATTGGAAGAAAAAGTAAAACATCCTAGAAAACCCAACCAGCACAAATTAGCAAAGTCCTGATCGCAATCAGCATAAGTAAAGCAGCCAAACAAAGCAATTAAATTAACCAATCTAGATAGGAAGTACAATTAATTGAGAGAGTCACAACAAAGCCACACCACCAGAATTTAGTGCTTTGCTGCAGGTCCAGTAGCAATCATAGTGCAGGTAAATATTGATTGAAATACAAATAGAAAGAAGAAACTCAAATCAAAAGATACTGCTGAAACTCTTGGGGTTTGCAATGTCTAACTACATACCGATAAGAAAAGAACATTCGCTCAAAGATAAACTCAATACAGGGGTTTTACTACCACTGAAAGAAAAAAAAAACTCAAACTGAAAACTACAAATTTCCTTAAAATTGTCCCAAATATATAATGTATATACCACGACCTACGGATGATAAGCTAACAATCAACAATTAACAATTCTTTTCCCAAAAAAAGGACCTCGAAATGATACTGAAAAATCCACCAAAAAATTCAATAAAATGTAAAAGAAATTGCAAAATTAACAAAAATGCAAAGAGAAAAAGTTGATCTAACTATGTCTCTTCAAGAAATTAACCTGGCGGCATGGGAGTGCTCAATTTTGAAATAACCAGCATGATGAGCAAGGTCTTGAACGGTGACGCTAGGATCGGAGACTAAGTTGGATAACTTCAACGGCCTTTCAACAATTTTCTCAGCTTCAGAAAAGGAGGAAGAAGACAGAGGGTCGTGATCGGCGATGTTGATCAGCTGTTTGGGGAACAAATTCAGCTGCCGGATCAACTTCTCCGCGTGCACGGACGGAAAGTACGCATTCGGAGGCAATCGGAGAAAAGCATGGGAAGAAAGAGGAGAAAGTAGGACGAAGAGAAGAACAAGGATAGGAGATACGAAAATCGAGTGCTTCATAGTTGTGGGGAGAGGGAGGGAGTCGACGAGATAGGGTTTTGGGATAGAAAATGGAAATGGGAGGCGGCTTTTTGGGGGAGAGGGGGAGATGAGATGGGGATTGTATATAGAGAAAAGAGCATGTAGTGGGTGTAGTGCGCGATAGCGTCAAGGGAGGAACAACAGAATCTGAACTAACGGTCAGAAAAGTGTGGAGGGAAGGGGCTGGGTTCATGACAAAAAGAAGTACTACAACCGAATGCCTTAAGCGTGAAGGCATAGGGGTCACTGAATTTTGCGAGTGCTGCGGAGGGAAAAGAAAAACAAATCTGGATGGATATTTATGTATTAATAGGAAGGAAAATCCGTGTCTGGCATTGCACTGTGGAGTTCAATTTGGACCAGGGGCCCAAATAGTCAAAAATCATTTGGGCAGTCTTTGTTTAATTCCACATATATAATTCACTTTCAATACACTGTAAAAATAGAACTAAATTTTATGAGCTCTACACATGATATTAAGATCTAAATCTTTTTTTTTTTCTGGCTAAATCATAACTGTGTTATATGCAATCGTTCCTATTCCATCTCCGTTAAATTTCAAAAGCGTCAACCACTCATTAAGATAGCTTTTAAGTATTAAATTTTTGGACAAGAATGAAATTATTTTTAAAAAAAAAGTATCTAAATATAAAGGATAATAAATATGAGTATATGCATTCATATAATAAATTAAGTATTATTTGGATTAGTTATTTTTTGGGATATTTTTGAAATATTTTATTATAACAGTGTGTATGAAAATTTTTTTACTGTAGATATTTTTTGAAAGTGTTTTTAAGATATAATTTGGAGTATTTTTTTAAATTTAAAAATTTTTGTGGCATTTTTTAAAAATTACCACCACCACCCCCCTCCCTTCTCCTTGTTCTTCTTCCTCCTCCTCTCCTCCTCTATCTCTTTCATCCTCACATCTTCCTCCTTCCTTTCTTTCCTCCTCTTCTCCCTTCACATTCTCTTCCCCTTTCCCCACCACGCCTCACCCCTCCCCTTTTCCCCCACCCCATATCTAGTCGAGGCCAAATCGAGGCCTCTGTTCACAACATTGCTGCCAAATCATAAACTCTAGTTAAGACCAAATTTGGGGGAGGGGAGGGGAGGAAGAGGAGGGGTAGGGTGTGGCTGGAAAGGGGAAGGGAGGAGGAGAGAAAGAAGAGAGGAGAGGAGAAAGGAATGGATGATGGCGGCGTTGGGTAAGGCTGGTAGTGGTGGGTAGTGGCGATCAATAGTAGAAGAAAATGATTAGATTTTTTTATATATATTTGGAGTTGTTTTTGATATATTATATAAATATAGTATTTTTAAAATTATTTTTATTTGTATATTATTGTATCATTATATATGAAAAACTTGTTATTCAAAAAATGAGGAATGCAAACCGAGCCTTTAGGTGTCTTGGAAAATTCATAAGTATATAATATTTCTCATTTCTTTTAAAGTGAGAGGATGGTGTAAGTGTTGTGAATTGTAGAAGAAGAAAAAAAAAAGTATTAGTAATAGGTAATTCAAGAAATATATTTATGACAGTGATGTGATGCTGTTATCTGTGGCATTATATAATGCGTGGAATGCATTGTGACATACCAATTAGTGTAGGGATAGATACATATATACACGTATACACAATTAATTTTTGTAGAATGCAATAAAAAATTATAGTGGTGATGGTGTATGATGCGTGGAAATTGTCGATCCGTTGTCCAATCTCTCTTGCTTTTCTTGTGCCTCTTTTGTTTCATAACTTGCTTAATACCGTAGTAAATAATTGCATACTGCTTCATAACTTGCTTCACTACCAATTGCAGTTGGGCATTGTGGGCAAAGACAAATGCGCTTAACCAGAAATTAGAGGTTAAACGTGATTGTGCTTATGGACAGTCATATTCCCAAATAATACCAAATACTTGGGATAAACTCGAGGGTACCTGGTGTCGAAGATGGTGGCCATCAAAGTAGGTGAAGGGCTGTTCATTGTCAAAGACTTTAAGCTAGTCTATCTTACATCACAGAGTACCCGACAAGGGTAGGAAAGCCGTCGGAAAGCCATTTTCCCGACCTTGTTTGGACCCGACAAGGGTAGAAAAGCCGTGGAGTATGAAGACTTTTGAGTGAAGTAACAGACTGAGCAAAACCGTCTGTGGCTTACCATTCCAAACTTCTTCCTTCTTCTTCCCCTGTTTCAAGAATTTCTAAAGAACTAGGAGGATAACACCGCACGATGCGCGGTGTAATTTTCACGGTTGCCCAAAAATGCCCAGTGATTCAAATTCTTATATTAAGTATGAAAAGTTACACAAATATGCACCAAAAGCTTTGCCGTTCTGTTTTTGTAGTCTTATTTAGTAGTGAATATGAATATTTGTTAAGAAAATGCAAGACAATATCATGATTAGACTACTAAGATCACTAAGATGCTCCTTGCTTCTGCATAGAATGAAAATAGAATTAAAAAAAATAGATACACGTAATCAAGGAGAAGCTAATAATGTTGTTCATAAACTTTAATTTGATTGAGCTAGATCATCACGCACAAGTGTTAAAACATTAAAAGAAATCATCATAAAACCAAGAGAAAATGGAATTTTTATAGCCACTAATTGTTAGGGTGCATAATGAACAACTTACTAAAAGTATTAGAAAGGAAGACAAAAACAAAGATATCGAGCTAAGAACTCCATACGCTTTCAAGGCTCCAATATCTAGGCTCTTAATCAATCAAAATTGAAAGAAAAAATTAACTGGGTCCTCTTCATATACATATATATATTATATATACAATTCTTTTAGAATCGCAAGCAAAATACTGGCATCCATTGACTATAATCCGATTCAACTTTTTGTTAAGAAATAATTTAGAATCCAAATACTTACTCTAATAGCCGGAAAAGCCATACCGCAATCATGATGAGATCTAATATCAAGCAAAACAAATAAAGCCAACTCCACCTACAAAGTTTATTAACAATCTTAGTAAAGGTGTTCCTTTTGTTTAATAGATTGTTTCAAGAAAGATTGACAAAAAAAATTGGGTAAAATAGTTAGAGATTAATTCGCATACAAGAGTTTTCAATTGGGGAATGCAAGAGTTTTCAATTATGCCAAGTAAATTTTCAAATTTGTTCAACTATATCCGCTTATGTATTACAATTCAATGAAAGAAACAATAATCCAAAAAATCACATAATAAGTATAAATAGCCGAGATTGGCTTTATATATGTTTGTCCAACTCAACATTCATGGAGAAGTAACTTGTGCAATAGTATATTATATCAATCCAAATAAAGTACTGTAGCAGCTGCACTTGGCGGTGGGGGGAACAAAGTTTGTAGTCTCGATTGGTTGGTACTTGGTAGTACTTTCTGGACTATACTCATCCATCGAAATTTTAAAGACCGGATGTCTCCTATAACGGTTAGTTTTGGTCAAGTCACATAGGAGAAGGAAAAAAATGCTCCGGAACATTTTCCTGTTTTTTGGGTACAAATAGATTAAATAAAACACCAAGTACAAGCCAAACAAGTATTACGAGGAAAAAAATTTCCCCTCAAATCTTCATCTAAAGCAAAAGGTAGTTCATGAGGATAGGAATCCAAAATTACAAAATGCCATTCCATCTTGCCTCCCAGTCTAGCTAGCCATCTACACATCTATTCACTTCTTATTGCAACCGCAATAGGACTCTGTAATCAACAATTATATTGCAAACAATGATTATTATGATTACTGAGAGTATTTGATTTCATTAGAGATATGATGTCAAGGCAGTCAACTTCAATATCTAGGAATTGAATATTTAACTCCAAAGCAAGCATAATTCCGTCTCTAAAACCCCATAGTTCAGCCAAAATATTGATAGCAATTCCCAAGTTTGCACTGTTTCTACTATAGCCTTCCATCCAACAACCAGAGGAGTCTCTACTGAGTTCTTTTGCTCCTGCCAATCCTGGATTTCTTAAGGCTATAGCATTTCGAAGAAGTTTAGTTTTGTGCATGTTTCTAGCCTACGAATAGAGGATTCCAACAAAAACAACAAAGATACATAGTGTCGATAATTATGGCAACCAAAACCCAAAAGGAAGAAGGAAAAAATAAATAAATAAGCACAGTCCATATTGATAAAATCGTATTGGATGTGTGAATCAAGAGCTGAACCTAGCAGGACAACCTATATTAGACTGCATTTGTGGGTTAAATATAGTGCAAAAATATCATCCATTACCTAACACGAAACAAAAATGAATAGTTTCAAATATGGGCGCTTACACTTTCTGATTTGCTGTCCAAATCAAATTATTGCTCATAAATACCACAAAAAAAAAAATTAAAAGACCAATCATGTTTGGCTATAAAATTTATCTAACAATGACGAAATCTGAAATGTTTCATATCTCAAGCTAACCTATTTTTGTTATTAATCCAAGCAGTGCCGAAGAATTGAAGTTATTGGTAATTGGAAAGGCTATAAACAAATCATACATAAGAAGTAATTTCCAAGGATTCGTGGCAAAGTTCATTACTTGGATCTTGCCCAATGAGAATCAAGAGCACCATAATAATTCTTGCAAACTGCAACAACACAATTGAAATGCAGTAGCTACAAAACTGATAGAAGATGCGGCAAATATGGCATATATGCCTCAGCCTAAAAACAAAAGTGGAAGAAATAATAATTGTATTCTAAGATTCTGCAAAGAAGTCTATACCAATTTCTCTCAAAGTAGAGGGGTCTTCTTCTACTGGAACATCTAGATGCCATATTTGGCATGGATTATGCATCCTATTGTAATTTACAAGAGAGTTTAGCAAATCTACTTCAAAAGTAACATTTCCTTCCATTAAGTTCTTTCTCGTAGAAAAACTTAAAGGTAGATTGAAAATCTGTTTAACATTCACTCATTGAATCTTTCAATTGGCAATTCGAACTTTAATTGTTGTCCGTTAACCTGTTTAGGGTTCTTTCTCAGTTGGATCCAATTTCACAAAGTACAACAAACTGGCTATAAAAATCAGACTTTCCAAACTTAATCATACTAAAATGTAACAGGGAACATCATGTTTAGCAAATACAGATTTAAAACACCCAAAACTGAATTACCTAGTAATTATTTCCATGTTAAAATTTTTAGAAGTGGTAAGAGGCAACTTAGGGTCATGAATTAAAAGCATAGAGCATTGAAAGCAGAGCACTTTCCAAACAAAATACGGCCATCATTTCTTTTATGATTCAAGGCAAGAAAATGTTATATAGAGGATGAAGTCTAGTTAAGCAAGCAACACATTAGCAAACCTCTTGGATGGAAATAGATTGTAACAAAAATCTTAACTCCAAAAATAAAGTAATAACCGATTCATTGAGTACTCAATTTGCTGGTCACTTGCATACCTCCATTGCTTAACTAATTACCAGTGGGTGAGAAAGTCCGGACCTTCATTTGAGATCAAACTCTTTTTTCAGTACACTTTTGCTGAGGCATATATGAACCACTAAACTAATTTTGTTCATACATTCTAATTGCATATGCATTTTTTCAAGGCGAAATCCTACTTTTGTCCCTGTTTAGTAAAAACTCAATCAAAAAGTGCAATTTTTAAGCATTTGGAAAATAAGAGCATATGTGTCATATTTAAAGATTCTTCAATTAATTCAATTTGACAACCCCAACAATATTTAAAATAAAATGAAAATGTTAATTTCTAAAGTTTTCCAAGCACATGAGTTTCAATTGAACTTCAAAACACACAGCAAGTACAAGAAATAAGAAGACCACGTTTTCTTTTCTTCTATTTCACAAATTCAAAAATGGAGATTTATACAAACGCTACCTGTTTGTTTTGGTATTTTGCAAATATAAGATCTAGTATGCTGTGCTACTTGAAGTGAATGATTAGGAAATAAGTCGAGGGGAAATTTTGAAAAAATCATAAAAAACTTTTCAGCAAGGAAAACAGATATTAAGACATTAAAATCCATTATATTTGCATGAGTTCTTTTAACCTTGAAGATAAAAACATGAAATCAAACAAAAAGGTAATAACCTTTTTTGCCACGTTTACTGAGTTCTTTGACCTTGAAGATGAAAACCTGAAATCAAATATAAAGGTAGGAACTACTTTTTGCTACTTATATATAGAGAAAAAAAATTAGAAACCATAATTGCAAATTAAAAAAGTGGACAAAACAAATCCTCCAAATATAAACAGCAACAACACTTATAACAATAATAAAAAACTTAAAATAGAGCTCAGGAAAAAAAAAATAAAAGTAAGCACGGATGCAAAAATTAGAAAACTCACCATGAGGAACGAGAATGCGGGAGAGAAGAAGCACTAAAAATTTTCTAAAAAGAAAAAGGCACATATCAATAACAAGTGAGAAAAAAACAGCTAGTAGAATAACCATATAGATGTTCGCACAAGAAGAGAATAATCACACAACAATAAAGATAATAGTGTATAGGAAAAAAAGCAATAATAAAAAATGTATTTGTTAGAATTTAAAGATGGAAGGAGAAAATAGCCGACTCTCCAAGATAGAAACAAATGATCACGAATTAATCTGTAGGAAAAAAAGCTCACCTCTACCTTTTTCTCATAAAATATGAGACGAACAACTGTTGCCTTCCAATCTGCCCAAGAAAAAAAAGAAAGAAAAACAATGATTGAGTAACCTAAAGTAATCATAATTTTTTCTCTCTTGTATTAAAAAGATAACTCCATGAAACGAAACAGGAAACATCGAACAGTAGAAAGTTGTGAAAAAAAGAATGCAAGATTTGAATCCCCCAAGACTGGAGCAAAAGCTAGCGAATTTCTAATATCTGGGCATCCCTAATTTTGATACAGACCATCCATATTAACATTGGGGGTGTAAAGAAGATATCTTTGGGACGAATATTACAGCAGATGGGTTCGAGGAATCATGTGCGGAAAAAACGAAAAGGGGAAAAAAGATTTTTAATATGGCTAAGTAATATGAAGAAAAAATTATGACTAAGTAGCCTAAAGTAAAATAAATGTTTGCTTCCCATTCATTGTTACACCTTGATCAACGGAGAGTAATGGAGCTGGAGAGCCACGGAGAGGCAGATCTGAACAACAGCGAATCAAGGAATGAAAAGAAGTAAAAATGAGAGAAGAAAAGGAGAAAGAAACCAAGAAGAAGGATTAGATAGGGAGGCCCATTCATTGTTATCACCTTGATCAATGGAGAGTAATGGAGCTGGAGAGCCACGAAGAGGAAGATCTGGACAACAGCGAATCATGGAAAGAAAAGAAGTGAAAATAAGAGAGAAGAAAAAAAGAAAGAAATCGAGGAGGAGGATTAGATAGGGAGGCGCAGAAGAGACTCTCGGCAGCAGCTTCAGAAACCCTATCTATTGAATGATGAGGTGAAATCTCGATTTTGTCCTCAATTCAATTCATCAGCTCAATCAACGGAGGACTACCATCAATCGGCCAATCACAGCGTGCCACGTCAGCAATTGGGTTCAATTGGAGGGATTGGCATTCACACATTTACTATATATGTTAATAATGATGCTGAGGGCTTTAAAAATCATCCACATTGATAAACAGAAGAAAAACATGAATAACCAGTTTCAACAAAGATCACTGAAAACATGATTGGCGCAACTGGAACACTAGATACTGTTTATATTTGCATGACGCAAATAAGTATAGCATATCAGTAATCGGGTACAACAGTATCCTCTATTTCTTGATAAAGTCAGCTACTTTTATCTCTCTTAGCTAATACTACAACAGAACTTGCAGATGCCTGCACTGAACCAACTTAAGGATTTTAAACCTCCAAATAAACAATAAATGAGAGGGTATCTCTAATTTATTTGGACGCTTGATCGTATTCGACAAAGTCAAAAGTGACATATTTTTCCACTCTCAGTGCTATCTAAAGAAGCAACTGCCCAGAAGACAAACGGGGGCACTTTGTTTTAGTCAAAAAGCCCCTCATCGTGCCATATATCAACTAAAAAGTCCACCATCTCCTGCACAAACTCAAAACACCAGAAACCAAGCACATAAGCACCATAGAGAGAAGAAAAATATGAAAACATCAAACCTATGCATAAAATGTGGGACCAGTGCTGGAATCCATGCAAACATTTTAACTGCTAATTCCTTACCGTTAAAGGAATTCTTTCAGGGAAGGGCTCATTAGTTGAGAGCAAATCCTCATAAGTCGTTGACCAGCTGCAAGAAAAAAATTACACATCAAATTTCTACCGCAAAATACCACAATTAAAATGACATACTTACAGAGCAACTCTTTCTTCTTCTCCTTTTCTGTTTTCTTGTCACTGGGAGGGTTTGGGGAAAGGAGGAGGGGGGGGGGGGGGGGGGGGGGGGTCTAGCAATTAAAATTAGACGGGAGCACTGAGCTTTCCACATGCATGTAATAAAACAAAGAAAAAGTCCAAAATGGTGAAACAGTAACAATAATCTTCTGTGCAACAAGGTGATTGTCAATCTTTAAGCTTTATGGAGGCAACTCCCCTACAATTCCTTTATGCATAGACAGATTTAGGCTAACACAATAACAATGAAGTCTTTGGCATAGTAATTATTGAGACATGAAGTGCATATATGATGATATACATGTCTGTGCTAACATCCAGAAAACCATTTTTGTATTTTGCTTGGAATGAACATAGCTGGCTTGTTCTTCTTCATTTCTTCTTATTGTTCTTCAAGGGGCAAGGGAAGAAATGCTGAAGAATTGCAATAGATCTAAAGGAAAAAAATATATAGCTGCTCATCTCTTACCTTTAAATATCAAAGCCAAACCATGTATAATATGCACCGTAGTGCTAACTATATGACCAAAACTTTTATTTTATCTAACTTGTGCCTTGCTTAAATGTCATAATCATAGGTGACCATTCAGGAGTAGTCACTAACTTAAAAAATAACACAGATTGTGGTTTTCCATTTTCTAGTTTCATATATTCCCATAGTTTTCAAAGCTTTCTTTAAGATAAAATTCTGGATGAAAACCTTTTACTAGAAAAGCCAAGGAATAATTTTGGGAGGCAACTTGGTAGCTTGTGCCAGACAGTTTCCAGAGGCTGGTGGTTATAATAGTCAAGATAATTAGCCAACCCAAACTGTATGGAGCCACTCAGGATTGTGTTACCTAAGACATGTAGAATTCATGCACTAACTAGGCCTATTGAGTGTTACTCCTTTCCTTATAAGCCTATCCTACCAACCTAGATCTGCTAATTGGCATTCTTTTAAGTACAAAAGGTCTTTGCTTTCTGCATAAACTAGGAACTTTTAGGAATCAATAAAGAACTCTATGCCTAGACGTACACTAACAAGACTATCAATATCTTCAAAGGGATTGTTGTCAAGACTCAGATTCTATTGATGGCATCTGAAACAGTAAAACAAACTTCTACAGCACCGCTGTAGCCAGATCTTAATCCACAAAGGACATAGTATCTTCAGAGTCATAAATGCAACAGTTCTCTCAGTGTTCCAAGAGAAAGTTTCAAGAGAGGAGTGTACCTTATAATGGGGTCTTTCTCTATCCTTATTGATCTCTGGTTTAGATCTCCTGTCCATCTTTTTCTGCTCTCGTGCCATGCATTTGCAGCTACATAACATATTAAGCCACATTAGCCTTACCTTTTCATTAACGGTGAAGATCTCAAAACTGCATTTAGCATATACTTTTTACAGACAATTGAAAAATATGATATTCTCATCGCTGTTGATCTCACTGATCGTGAACATAGAGACAACACTTTTCTTAAATATGGCACCATCTTAAGGCAGATAGAGTGCAATATCCCCAGAATCAGACTGGGCATAACGCAATATCGTCAAATCAGAGTGAAGTATAATGCAATATCTTCAGAATCATAGGGAAGTTAGAGGAGATATCAGAAACGAGGACTGATATCTGCAAGAGTGCAAAAGGTGGTGCTAATTTCAGCTATACTAACAAAAGAAGTCATTCTGACCTTGCAGCACTTAAGTAGGTCACAACACAGAAACATCATCAATTTCGACATGAAAAAGGGAAACTACGAAGATCTCAAAGCCAAATATTAAAATTCAAATAGAAACAGAGTCCGCATATCAACATATTTTAGCAGGCTGGAATAGGCATTTCCACATCCCATGGCCAGTTTAAAAACATCTTAGCGGATCACTAATTCAACTGCAGAGTCATAATCAAGGACCTAATTGCAAAATGGATTCAAGGCAGATACAGGCATAATCTTGGTACATCTGATTGTCTAAAATGAAACTTCAGGATATTTCATACATCCTAATCCACTAACATACAACCGAAACTGCATAAAAGAGCCTATGCTTTCTGAATAATCCCTATTTTACAACAATGTAGATGCAATACTGACATGCTTGGAAATACTATTTTGGGCCTCAAATAGGTAAGACACAATTCATGAATCGCCATTTTCCTGCTTTAATATCAACTGAAGAACAACAATTAAAAAACTTGCCATGATTAACAAATACAGGGCTGTTTGAATTATCCTCTACAGGCTTTTTGGCTTCATTAGTGGGTGTAAGTCCTTCAAAAGGCTTCTTCTCATGGAAATGGCAACTTACAGCTGTGACGTCCATCATCTGCATGCTGAGAAACCATTCCCTTTTGCAACAAAAGAATAGTTATGGCAAACTTTACCTTCTATATTCTCTCAAAGTTGTGTCAAAGGTGTGGAGAACAGAATTGTAGTTTATTTCTGAAAGTAGTCCTCACTCTGCAATGAAAATGGAACATAAATAAATGCAGTACATGGGAAAAGTTAAAAGTCTTGAAAAAAAGAAAATAACAGTGATAAATGACATGCTCCTTTAAGAGATAAAGCAACTTTATCATAACAGTTCTGGACCTTAAAATCAAGCACATTTAAGTGATTATTCATACAAGGTAAAGAAAATATCACAATTTTCATAGTTGATTACAAAAGGCCCACATGGGATCTGTACATAATCTGGAGTATGTTCTCACAATCAAGAAGGAATTTTGTAATGGTCTCTGCACTCATAGTCAAACAATTTCCAACTTTTTTCTCGCAAGGAAAGGCCTAAAGCTCATACATCTTCTTCTAATTCCTTAACCTGGTTCGTGACATATAGATTCTTTTATGTTTGACAATCCAATCTGCTTCTCTTCCTCAAAGCGGGCAGATGGAGAGCCATGCTTCTTTTCCTCAAAGAAGGGTATCAAGGGATGCTCTCCCATAAATGCTAAAGTAGTTAACTATTTAGCATTCCTCCCAATGTCATTCTTTGAAGGAGCACCCAAGTACTCCATTTCATAGACTGTCCATATCTTGCCTCCTATATGACTACGTATAGGCCATATTAAGTGACTATTATAACACTGTTAGTTTTCTTATCTCGCAATTTTCATATTAAGGACTTCC
Organism: Coffea arabica; assembly: GCF_036785885.1. Classification (NCBI taxonomy): domain Eukaryota; kingdom Viridiplantae; phylum Streptophyta; class Magnoliopsida; order Gentianales; family Rubiaceae; genus Coffea; species Coffea arabica. The sequence continues at coordinate 9,233,436 of NC_092313.1, read as the reverse complement.
TTAAACTTCCTGAAAAAGATTGACCATATCCAACCTGGAATGGAGGAGGAGGATGATAAAAGTATAATACACGCGATTCTTCCTTCAAATACACTAGAGTAAATGAATAGATAAGACAAAGAAAGACAAACATGGTCAACACTATGTTTGCCAATCATTAAAAACTGAATCTTGATAGTATTTGCATCTTTAATTTAGCAACAAAAGAAAGTGTTAGAGAAATTAACCACAAAACATCAATGCCATAATGATCCCCTTGATTTTATCTCCTCCATGCAACCAATAAACATCTAGACTCCATTATTAGTCTTAACTGTAGAAAATCTTAAAATTAAATATATTCATCTTCAATTCCATTCTTCAGAAATCCAGCTCAGGATCAGATTTATGAAGTTCTAGCCTTTAATCTCCTTTGCACCAAAGCCAACCCTCTACCCCTGGTCTCTACGCTCAGAAAACAAAACCAAACCTATCCACGGTAAAACAGATGTAAGAACAGGGTTGCAGGAAGACTACATCAAAGATATTGCTAAGCTATCTATTCAGAGAAACGTTGCAGGCTGCATAGTCTCAAGACTTTGTCTTGCTCCTTATCAGTAGGAAAAAGAAAAAAACCCAATCTTTGTATCTTTTCTCATGGTCACAGTAATAATTTTACCTGCCTAAAGTGAAATGTAAAATCTTGAAACGCAATCAAAAGCTTATCCGCGTACATTAACCATCTTACCTCTTCTAAATTAATTTGAGCATCTATCAATAACATGCCTGAAAAATCAGCCCAACTTCATAAAACTGTAATAGTGGATAGAAAACCCCCCACAAAACCCCTGAAACTATTGTCCATGAATCAGCCACGCATTGACTTCACCAGCATGCCAAACACAAATAAACAAGACAAACAACAAAAGACAGAAAAAAAAAATAATGCAAATAGAAAAAACAAAACTAAAACTAAAAATTATACTAATAAAGAAAGATGGAATAAGAAGTCGTACCTTATTCGGGCTGTCTTGAAGAGCTGCCCAAAACGAGAGAGAGGAGAGACGAAAGAAAACCAAGGAGGGGGCGAAGGGGTATTTATAGAGGGCTGGAGGCTGTAGCACATGTGGCGCATTGATTATGGTTTCTGTCGTCACTTTCTGATTTTTCTTCCGTTCCTATGATTTTGTAATATTTATTAATTAGCTTTTCTTGATGAATCGGCATGCTGTCCATTTTACGTTTCGGGATTTTCTTTCAGAGATGACGTGGCGGGGGGCTTTTGATTGGAAAAAGCCACGCTGCTGAGTCGTTTGACTCTAATAACCTTCACCAACCTCTCAAGGTTTGTCAATTCCGTCGCTTTCTGAGGTCCTTTTTGGTCATTAGATAGCTGCAGCTCGAGAAAAATGTGCAATGATTAGCCGTGCGGAGATTTTCTTCATTTTCGTGCGGCACGAGCTTCACAGGACGCGCTGGCAGCAAGACAGAATCCAGCTGCTGCCACCTCATTTTCTTCCGATTCGTTTAAAAAGTTTTCTTGTCTTTTTGATGAGATGGATAGAAATGAATCAATCTGAAAATAAAGGCAAAAGAATCAAATCACACCATCTTAGTGGATTTAAAAAATATATATTTGTCAGGGCGTAGGCCTACAGTAACTATAGTGGATTTGGGCTAATCAACTATTTCTAATGTAGAATTTTAAAGGTTTTAGTTTGAGTGTACCTTAAGAAATTAAATTTCTTTGTTCATATTCTAAAATTTAGATATTTTTGAAAATGTCATCAGAAATCAAATTTCTTTATCTATATTCTAAAATTCAGACATTCATGAAAATGTCATCAATGGGTGTGTAAGTATTCGTTTGAACCGTGGTGATTTAGTCCCGTCTAAATTCTCTTTAAATATTTTCATGTCCTTTTCTCAAATATAAAGTAAGTGTAAATACATTATTGTATCCTAGTGAATTTGGGCCAGTTTAGATCTACGGATAGCCCAGATGCCCCCGGTGCTCAAAAATTTTGCTTACGGTGGGCTTTAGAAGTTATTCATAGTCTAAAGCATTTCGTTGCTTAGTATTTGACTCTATAAAAGGTAGTTTAAAGACAGCTTAGCGAATTTTTTTTTTTTTTTTTTTTTTTAAAGGGATAAGATGAGATTGCCCAAAAAAATAAATCGACAATTATTACTTTCGGCTTTTGATTATCAGTGTACAGCTGAAAGCAGTTGAATCAACTTACAAATAAGACGTGGTCCGCGAAACAAGTGGTATATAGAAATTATTTAACATAAAGGGATCCGAAGGCACAAGCCGACCTTAGCTCAGTTGGCAGAGCGGAGGACTGTAGTGTGATAAACATGGATATCCTTAGGTCGCTGGTTCGAATCCGGCAGGTCGGAACCTTTTTAATACATTTTTCTATTACCTGAATTACGCTTGGTTCTGACAAATGACCGCATAGACAATGAATGGTTGCTCGACCCATGACTAATCCAGAGATTAAAAAAGTCATCGACATCGAAGTACAAAGGTAGCACATTTATACAAAGAACAGCAAATCACTGGAAACGAAAAACAGAGGAGAAATCCTGAAAGATCCAGTAACAAATGACTCCGATCATATTCCATTCCTATCAGAAACAGGCCTGAACTTTTGTTTGTTTCTTATTACTCTCTACCCTTCATATTATGCAAACCTAAATATTTCGAAAACATGATAAGATCTTCCGAGAGCAAACCACCTTGTACACAACCTCTGAAGAGCAGAGATGTTTTGGTATCAAGAGGTCTGTGTCACCACAGCTGAAACCATTGCGCTCATTCCACACATGTTGTGCCCTCGACAAAGCCGGTAGTAACCATGTTCGCCCCAACGCTTCCCCCATGAGTTCTTGATAATCCAGTATGGCTTGTAGCCAAGCCTAAGGATTGAGAAGCCTCTAGAACCATAGCCCACAAGAAGAACACCATGGTTGATCCTCTTTTTGTCACAAATAAGAGGACATGACACACCCCCGATGTAAGTTTGCATGAATACCGCATTCAATCCAACTGCATGGTAGAATATCTCCTTTAGTGGTTGCTACAATAATAAGTGGATTCCAATGTATGGAATATTCACAAATATGGCCACTCCTTTACATGAAGTAGAATGTCTTTTTTTTCCAATAAAATTTCTACCCAGAAAACATTTAGCAGCAAATATGCTCAAGTGCGTATGCTCAAAATTCATGCTCCAACTGATCAGGAGAAACAGAATTTTGTGAGAACAATAAATGCATCTCTTATTGATAATATTCTTACTTGCAAGCGGGCCATTATGCACTACATTGGCAGCAATTTGACTCTCATCCACAGGGATTTTTGTGAAATTCCGCACTTTCACCGCAACTTTCTCAGGATTGAATTTGCATTCTCCGCGTTTCCCAGTATAGGGATAGGTTATCTCCTCCTCTATACCTCCTGCCTCTATCAAGTAGTTGAAAGCAGTTGTCATTAGCCCTCCAGAGCATCCATCATCACAGTCATCTTTTTCTTTTAAATCACACTACAGAGAAAACCACAAAGAAACAAATTCATGTCTCATAGACATTGTCAACCAAAATACGAAGGATCAGCCTCAACTACAATTAAAGTGTTCGTTTAGTCCTATTCTACATCCACATGATCCAAAAGATTAGCCCTTTAGACTAGTTATTGCAAACATGTTAAGCTAGAAGAACTCGTGTGCCACCCAGAAATGGCATTAAATCTTGCGAAAAGCCAACTGATCAAGGAGTTTCAAAGAAACTTAACCAACCATATGATCACAATCCACAAGCTGCTGTTCACTTAGGCTGAGAAGCTTGCCAGTTGCAATGAAATTAGCTCCTTCAATAGCTCCAGTTGTATTAAAAGCCCAACACGATCCACATCTTCCCTGCAATGTATAACTTTCAACTTATAGATAAGATGGAATTAATGAAGCTGTTTTTCTTTCCATGGGAAAAAATTTTGGCACAAACTTACAGCCTTGATGGAGCATATCTAATTGGCAATTGTCATAGATAAATGCTGTTGCAAAATTCCAATTACAGCTTCAGCTAGCGTTGCTACTGCTATGAACTAGGAACATAAGTCACATATTTACTGGCCTGCACCATTATTACAAAATACGTACAGCAATTTGTCCATGCATGACATCCAACAGGCATGTTGATTTCTAACAGAAAAACAATGGTCAATTTTGAATTCGAATTTGGACACGAGTTAGCCAAATATAATGCCTAAAAGTAGGAAAAATATCTTGAGTTTTGGTATATTAACCCCTATATATTTCCAACACCATTAGAATATGGTGTTATAAGCACTTTACAGACTTTGCCATAAGATATTTGGAATATGATGTAACCATAAATAAAAATGAGAGCAGAGTTTCTTAATTGGAGCCATCAATTTCTTTGGAACATTTTTTTTTTTATTCCTATATCATATCTACACAGCCTAGCTAAAACTGGTAGTGATTCCCTTTTTTTGCTCTCTCTCTTTGGGTAGATAAAACTGGTGGTGATTCATGTATGCACTAATCGTAAATGTGGATGAAACATCAAACAACAATACCATAAACAGCAAGGTACTAAAGAAATTTAATTATATACAAAACACATTTATTCTCAGTTACTACCAAAATTATGAGTCTCTACTTCACCAACAATTAAGTGAAGGAACTCATTTACCCAGTCTAATTTCAGTCTAAAATGTTCAGCCAAACTCAGTCTGCAAGACTACCAATAATAATATTTCTTTAACCTTCTCATCGAAGTCAATGGGGAATTCATTCAGCTAGCTTCCATGCTTTTAACACTGCTTCCACCTCCCCCGCAAATGGTCACGATTTATACACATTAAAAGGTAATAAAGCAAATGTAGTAGCAAACTCAAAAAAATGGACTGGCCAACTGTAGAATAATATGAGTCGAGAATTACCTGCGTCTTGACTTCGGTCACAGCACCTTTTTCTCTCCAATCAAAACTCTCCGGCAAATCAGATACATCCATCATCACCTCTGCTGCACTCTCATCCCCATCATCTTTCCCCAGCTGGGTGGTCCCACCAACTCCAGCGCCACCTTTAAGGCCCATGTACGTAGCCTCAAACTCCTCCTCGGTAAGATCAGAGAACTGGGTGACGCCGTGGATTGCGGAGGGGTCCATGGCCTGGTGCTCCGCGGCCTTGATGAGGTTCTTGGCAAAAATCCCCAAGCGGTGCACGTACTCCTCGTGCGTAGAGTAACTTTTCTCGTACTCCTCCATGAAGGACTTGAAGTGAAGCTCTGTGGTGGTGCCCAGTAGACGATGGTTTGCAGAAGACCTACCTGGGTGGTGGCGGTGGTGGTGATTGTCAGTGACTTGGCGTATCATTAACGGGTCTTGTACTGGATACTGAATTTCATGTTGGAAAGTGGTTGAAGAGATGAGTGCGCAGGATAAGAGGGTAACAGCCAGGGTGCAGGTTAGCATCAGACCTCCGCTTGTCATCATCATCTTTGTGGCTGTATGTATCACTCTGCAGTCTGCTCCTCTCTTGGACGGTGGTTTTGGACCCTGGTCTGGAATGGAACGGGGAGGAATGTCGTAGAAGGGGAGAAGCAGATGGTGCAAGGAAATAGGACTGTCGGAGCCCGAAGTGACACTTTTGCCCCTCCTCGGAACACAAAGTAATTAAATTGTGTAGTACCATGAAATTAGTTAACAAAATTTATCTAGGTGCGCACAAAATTTATGTGTCACAACACAATAAGTCAAATTAACAAACGAAAAAAAAAGGTTCATTCACAAAAAGCCACTTAAAGTCAAGAATACTAATATGAAAATTTTTAAAATTAAACAGATGTACCATAATTTAATTTGTAACTGTCGTAAGTCGTTTAGAATAGATTTTTTTTAAAAAAAAAAACTCATTTCTCATGCAAAAAAATTTATAATATAATCAAAATTCAATAAATGATAATCAAACATAACGTGTAAAAATGTATGTTAAAATTTTTAAAGTGTCGTTAAGTTTTTAAAACAAATTATTTAAGGAATAATATATCAATATGTCTTTAAATTAAATGTGGAATGCTTCATCATTATCATTGCCTCTCTCTTTCCTTGATGTATAGGAAAAAGGTGGATTTTCATTCCATAAGTTTATGGTGCAAACTAGGAATGAAGAAGTTTCATTTGTTTGTAAAAACCGACGGAAAAAAGAAAGTTGAGGATTTTGTACGAGGAAGAAAAGGAACAAACAAGAAGAAGAATGCATGAAAAATGGTTAGGGATAATTTCGGTATTCCTATGTGTAACGCTGCATGCAAGCTTCTTCTCCCTCCATGACGACACGTGCAAAAGCCTCAGCTCCTTTGCGTCCTCCACGTATCCAACATTCCAACTGCAACTTCGCCACTTGGTCCGAAGATCATATAGATTTAAACGAAACGTATAAAGACTAGTTCCTTTTTCTTTTTCTTTTTTTTTCCCATTTGAGCCCAAAACCGCAAGCTTTGAGGAGTCCGACATAAACAAAGAGCCCACTGCACAAAATAATTGGGCAATTGGATTTGGGCTGGCTTACCTATGCATTCCTTTCCCTCACCAACTTGAGCATCTGGACACCAATTTCACTTTTTTAGGCTTGGAAAAACTATTATGTCACATTTTACATAAAACGTTACTTAGATTTAACAAAGTAGGCACAATAGCGGAGTTGGGCTGGAGTGATCAAGAATCTTGATCGTTTTCGCATATTAGCTTGATTAATTCCTCAATTCGCACGACCGTGACTAGAACTTTTATTCTCTCACTAGATCAATAATATTTATTCGACCCATAATATATCAAATATTTTCCATGGAAGACATTTTCCGAAAAGAATATTTTACTCCCCACCAAGTGAACCCTTAATTTGGTCATTAACTTTGTAGTATCCTTACATATACATAAGAAGCACTTTGTGTTTCTACGGTGGAGAGTGCTCAAATTCTTGGTAAAGCTCTTGTACCTTGAGGTCGGCGTTCAAGTGCACTGGACCTTTTTTTTCTTTTTTTGGATTGTGTTTTTTGCTCCTGGCACTTATGTGATGCGATTTTTCATTTGCAACAAAGCTATCGTTTATGCTGAAGCTTTTGCTTATATCTTCTATTGAATAGCTGTAATATAATATGTAAATATATACGTATATATGTGATATATATATATAGATATATAAAATAGAGATATATGTAAGATCAAACAATTCAATCACATGTTCCCCTAATCCTTTATGTTATTTTCTTTAGAGCAAATTATCTGGTTGGCCATTAAACTTTTGCCATCGTCGAGTTTTGGTCACTCAACTATTAAAAGTCTGGTTTTGGCCACTCAAATATATAAAGTTAAGATATAAGGCCATTCTGTTAGGTTTAACCGTTAAGTTCGTCAATACGTCCGTTCGCGCGATTTCCAAGACAAAAGATAGGGTTAATTTAGGAATTCAATATAGCATTCAATGCTTCTCTAAAAAATTGTTGTTCTTCTTCCTGCCCCTCTTCAAATCTTCGTCAGACCCTTTTCATCCACCGCAGGCATCACTCCTGCAACGCCACCAGTAGATTTCGGAGCGTATCTGCAACGCCACCAGTATCTGCATGCCACCACCACCACCTCCTACTTTGAATTGCTTATTTGAAGGAGAAGGGGAAGTTTCATCTGCGCCGTCTCCTTGGCGGCCGCTTGATCCTTCCTCTTTAAACAAATCTTCCCTATATTTTTTTCCTTAATTTGAAGGAGGAGCAGAGAGAGTGGAGCCGCTGCTCCTGACGGATATGTTGAGGGTTGAAATGTTAGCCGGGATGGTTCCCGTGCCGGTGGCGGCGATTATGGCTGGCTCGGCTTGCTGTAGAAGCCACTTGATTGTCTCGCCGTCGGACTTGTGACCTAGCTCTCGAGTCAACTGGAAAACCCTAGCTGCACAGGCAGCCGGCATTCGGATACGCCTGCCTCGGTCGTCAACTTTGGTATGGCGGTCCTTTGTGGATCTCTTGGGTGGCTGCTGCTTAGGGTGGATTGGTTTCAATAGCCCTATTGACTAGGAGAGTCAGCATTCCGGCAGCTTTGACTCTGTTGCAGGAAGGACTACTTGGAGTTCCATACCATGACTTCCATGGCAATCTCCCAATTGATGTGGGTCTCACCCTACCAAATCTGAAACTAATAGCTGTTACGGAAAACAATTTCTCTGGAATCTTTCCCACTTCAATCACCAATGCTTCTGGGCTTGAGGAAGGAACTTGAGGAACTTGGCCTAAAGAAGAAGATGCTATTTTTAACTTCCTAAATTAACCCTGCATTTTGTTTTGAAAATCGTGCAGACAGACAGATCGGTGAATTTAACGGCCAAATCTAACAGAATGGCCACGAATTTTAACTTTATGCATTTTAGTGGCCAAAACCAGACTTTTAATAGTTGAGTGACCAAAACTCAACGATCGCAAAAGTTTAATGGCCAGCCGGATAATTTGCTCTTTTCTTTATATATAAAATTTAACTGAAATTTAACTACAATTCAATTACTGTTTAACTAAAATTTAAGTAAGTACGTAGGTATACAAAAAAATATATACATGTAAGATAAAAAAAATTCAATTACATGTTCTCCTAATCCTTTATTATTTTATTTTCTTCATATTTTTTAATCCTCAAATTTGAGTAAGTGCGCAGGTTCCTTGTCATCATCTCAAAAGATACGTGTCATTTAACATTCAACTCTTGCTTAAAATTGATGGCCAGTTTTTATTAATTGTCGGCCATTAACCTTTGTTATTTACCAAATTCTTTCGGGAGATATCTCTTTTGTGCACCACTCCATGCCACCGCTTGGCTGTATTTGTAATTCCGCGTTTCTTTCATTGACTTCTAAGATGCAAACAGTCTTCATGCAAAATCGACTGCGGACTCCACTTCTCAGTTGTATGTAAACCTTCTTCTCAGTTGTTGTGAATCCAGAAACTCATACACAAGGTATTTTTGTATTATCTGATATTTGATATTCGATGAAAATCTGTTCCCTGCTCTGTTATCATCTTATGCTTACTGCCTTAACATCTTTTATTCAGGTTTCCAACAGATTTGCTGCACTGGTTTCTGCCTTACCCATCGATGGAGATATTATTTTGCTATGTTTATTAACATGCCTGTTAGTTGATAGTTTGTCTCTATCGTCTTTCCTGTTGTTGCTATCAGTGTTCTTTGCTTATTACGCTTAGGAAGCTTCTGTTTTATCTACTGTGTAATTATATTAAAAAAATCTCCTGGGTTATAATACGGACAACATGAGTTCCTCTGAGTAACATCCACCTGACAATGCTCTGAATGTTCGGGAGAAAAAAAATGAGAGGAATTGAAAAAAAAAAAAAGAGAACAATTTGCTGCTCTTTCGGTAGAACAAAAAGAGGCTCATCGAAGGAAAAATAGAGATGCGCATCACAAAAGAAAGTTAACGAAACTCTTGTCCAAGCCTCTTGGTGAACAATCTCAGCAGATTTCTGAACTATCAGATTCTTTAGGCTCTGTTATAACAATTGTGCTGCTGGTACGTATCCATTGCACAATTTTTGCTTTCTCATTTATTCATAACCTTTCTAAGTATACCCCTGCAGCTGTTAAATATACTGTTGTTTTATGTTTCTGTTATTAGTCATGACCGAGGCTTGAACACCTCTTTACTTTGTAGCTTTTGGCAGTAAAAAATTTTAGCAGTGCAGTAAACTGTTGCCAGAGACGAAAATGTTAATGTCACAATTAACGGAACAGGGTCCACTTGTGATATGTATGTTTTGCAGCCTTCATTCATCCTTTTTTTTGATCCTGTTGTATGCACCCTGACTTTCTATCTACCGTGTATTGCAGCTGAAAAAGTTCATGCAAATACACTTGCTCAGACAGTTGATGCATGTGTCAACAGAGCTACCTCTTCTAACCCTCGGCTATCTGCATGCAACCATCAGTGTGACAATGGTAAAGTTAAATGAAGTATTACTATTCGTCATTATTTTATTACAGATTTCTTTTCTATGCTTTCCAACGGTTATCTGACTGTTTGTCTTACAATCTCTTGATGCCGGCTCCCAGTTATTTGGCTTCAAATGTGCTCCGTCTCTCCTGCTTTCCATATACATCAAATCATCTTCGACATTCGCACATTTCATCGCTTGACTATGCCACCATACGTGATTATGGTAGATGCCTAATGCCTATACTTGCTACTATGAGGAACTGCCACAATTGTTTGTTTGTTTTTGATTGGTGTCCTCAACTCTGTGTTTCTGTGTACTTAGTAGAGAATGAGGTTCCTATACCTGACGCTGTATGAAGATTAAAGAATGGTGTCTCCTACTTTTCCACTTTTGAACAAGGTCTTTGTTCATGTTACTTTTATACAAGTATTACTATCATTAACATAACTGTTGCTTCAGAATACCATTGTATTGTTCTAAATTTCTTCAACCGCAGGTAGTTGGTCAGGGACCATCCACAAGCATGCCTGCTCACATTATACTACTCCATATACTGCAGGTCTACTACTACTTCAACTAACTTTGTATTAAATATTTCCACGTTTTATTCATCATAGAAATCTATTTTCCAACATGTGACTCCCTACCACATTCTTCATACTTATCCATTTATTGTTTATCTTAAATCAACAGTTGACTCATTTGTCTGTATGAGTTGCTACAACTTATTTCCAGAAAGTATTGAACAAGTTCCAGGTATTTGATATTTCAGTATCGTCATACATGGTGTTTCTTGTTAAATTACATTAAATTTGTGTACTGTAACTGACACAAGGGGTACCTCTTTATAGAACTGTCATCACTTGTTACACGATATCAGGCTACTCGACAGTTCCTAGGATCTACTGCTAACAAAAATGGAGGAATAACGCATCCTCTGTTACCAACTTTTATTATTGTAATAGCCACTATACCATCAATGTATTTCTCAACGTTCACAATGTCTTCTTAACAAATGTACAGCCAAAAGAAAATCAATGCTGCAAAAAGCTTAGACCGTTCATAAGACAACTAAGAGACCAAAAGGTATTGTGAACATAGTTCACTGTACACCCACAGTTTTGTTCTAAACTTCTATTATTCTGTTCAATAATTACAATTACATTGAATGTATTGTAGGGAGAAAAAATCCAGATGGAATTGGAGCATTGAAGTTCATTAACGATGAACCAGACATATTGCCTTCAAAACCACATTGCAGTTACTATGAAGCAAAAAAGTTCCATTCTGAAACACCAAATTTCTGTTGTTCTGACGGCGAAGTAGTTCTCCAGCAAAAAAAACTTCCAGATATTCTGATAGAATTATATACTGGTCGTTCCGATGAAGCTGCCTCTTTCAGAACATATGTCAGGACGTACAACAATATGTTTGGCTTCACATTTTTTGGAGTGCATTATGATAAATCCCTCTGCAAAAGAACTAATGGCATTTATACATTCAAAGTCCAAGGACAGACTTATCACTTCATCAAAGATCTCATTCCATCTGGTGCTTCTGGCCTTTATTTGTAGCTGTATTTCCATGACACAGACCATTAAACTCCACAAACCAGCTCATACTTATACTCCACGTTTCATTTTCAAACAAATATGAACTATACGCATGTGAATAGCAGAAAAAATTCTCTGCTGCTAAAGAATATCACGTAGACTTACTACGCACACGTGAACCAAACAATAAATTACGAATTAAAGGATGATAAACTCAAACCAAAAAAAATAAGCTACAACTTTTAATTACCTATTAATGAAAACAACTACTGTTACTTAATAAAGACAACAAAAAAATACTAACGAAATTAAATACAACAACTGCAACCAGAAAAAAAAGAAGCAAAAAAATAAACACAATTGCAAAAAAAAAAAAACTAAATGTAACCCCAAAAACAAAAAACAATAAATACACCAAAAAATTTAACACAATAATTAAATAAATAATATCACTACATAAGTATATCAGTGTACATTCCAAACACTGGTAAAAAAGTTTAAAGTCATAGATTTTAAATACTAAGACTAACCAGTATTAAATTGCACTAACCTGGCGCCCGCGCATCGCGTGGGCAAACACACCTAGTTGTACTATAAAGAACTTATATATAAAGTGGGAATGAGTGGTGAAATTTGATGGTCTTTGGTCCTCCATGTGTAAATCACGTGCAAATGCTTTCTTTCATTTTGCTCTTCTACTGTTTTCTTTTGTCCCTTTTCGTCTCGTTTGATGTGTTTTTTTTTTGTTCCTTTCCAAGCAACTCACTTTTCCAACTTTTTTGAGGGACTCGATGGGCTCAGATAACTATTAGCAGATCACCGTCACAAGCTTTCTCCCACTCTCCACTTTCCCCTCTCCATTTCTTCGTATTACTGCCTCCATTACTCCCTTCCTCTATTTTCACTTTCTTTCTTTTTCATCAGCCTGATCATCATCATTCAGAAATAAAAAATTACACCCAACCAACTCCACTTCTCCATTTTTTCCTTCTTTGAAAGCCTACCTTTTGGTTTCTTTTTTTTTTCGTTTCTTCTTTCTTCTTTTACCCACCGGACCAAAAGGTCCAAAACAGAAAAATGCAGATGATTCCTTTGTCTCACATCTTTCTCCTCACTTCCCAATTAATGGCCGATCCCTGCCAAACTCTCTCTTCGTCGTCAAAAAACAAGAAAGGGGGAACAAGGATGAATGGGGAGGATGTTTGATTCATCTCAACCGTCTGCATCATTTTTGACCAAATATAATTGTGGTAAACTTTTATCCCTTTTGCCTATGTTTAATGTCCCTTTTTTCGATTTTTTTTTTTGTAATTTTTTCCTCTCCTCTTATGGTTTGGTCTTTCTAACCACAGAGCATGAACCTTCATTCCTTTGCTAAGATATGGTATAATCTGACATAGGTACCTGTCATATCTATATCTACTAGAAATTTTACCGTAAAAAAATAATTTCGTTGACTGATTTTGTTTTTTTTTTTATGGGATCTGTTGGATTTTTTTCCCAGAAATGTGTTCAGTTATTGTATTTATTGAAATTTAAGCTTTGTATGCCCTCATTTCTTATTTTATTGTGTATGTTTTATCTTTTTTTCCCCCTTCTACTTTCCCCTTGACTTAGAGCATGTCCAACCATTAATGAAAAATTTTAGTAAGTCTGAAAGAAAAAAAGAAAAAAAGTAGAGAGTTTCTTCTCTTGTGAGTTTTCTGCTACTTTTAATATTCATATTCATATTCAATGGTGAAAATCAAGGTGAACAAATAATTTTATTGTTTGGTAGGTAAAAGAGAAAGGAAAAAGTTCTGTTAATTTTTGTTTTCCTTTCCATATATCAAAAGGTAAGCTTTTTATGCCCTAATTACTTAATCTCTGTCAATGTGTTTTGTACGTCTTTTTTTCCTAATATCGTCTTGGTTTGTAGCACCATTACTAAGAAATTTCAGATAATATCTTCTTACATGAATTTCTATAAACTTTAATGGTGGAATTCAAGTTTAAACGGTACTACTTTACCTTTTAACGAATATTTTTTCTTTCAGTTAAGATAACAAAGATGCAAATGTCTCACTATTGCAGCCCCTATTTTCTTGGTACTCTTTTTTCTCTTTTTTTCCTTTTAGATTTATTATTAGTTTGTTTTTCCAGTGTTGTAGGAGCATATTTGATAATTTTCTTATGGATCACTGACATTCCTCAGGGATGAATGGTAAGTTTTTATGGAATTGTAAAGTAATTCTTATACATTACTATTGAAGAAAATAGTTAGCTAATTTTTAAAATTAGAGGGATTTTTGGTGAAGAATTTCATGTTGTGCTTTTAAGGCTCTGTATTTTGGCTTTTGTGCAATGTAGCAGAAAGATATAGAACTTGATCTTGTTGGGAATTTTCCATATTAAGTTATTCTTGAAGTATTCTACACTTTTTTGCAGGGATGAAAATAAGAAGCAAATGAAGTTGAAAAGGAGGCATCGAAGGTGAAATTTTCCTTTTTTTTTCAATGTTGTGCCCAATTTCCATTTTTGCCCTTTCTCAGCTATTCATGAAATTCATTTTTTTTTTCTACTAACAGCTACACTGAGATGAAAGGAGGCAATAATTGCCAAGAAAATCTGTATGTGGATTTTGCCTTTCTTCGTATGTCAATTTCTTTGTAGCTCAGTTTTTGTTCTTTTGACTTTATTTGGTAGTTATTTTTTGTTACAGATTGTAGGCTGATTTGTAGGGATTAGATAGCTGATTTGTAGGGATTAGATAAGTTACAGATGTAGGCTGATTTGTAGGGATTAGATAGCTGATTTGTAGGGATTAGATAAGTTACAGATTGTAGGCTGATCTGTAGGCTAAATAATAGGAACTAGATATGTCTATACTTGTATATATACCGTTATGATTGATGAATAAAAGGTAAGGAAAATTCATTCCCTTTTTCTGAGTTTAACATGGTATCAGAGCAGTTCTGTGTAGAGCAGTTCTGTTCATAAGTTTTTTTAAGAAAAAAAAAAAAATTTTTCTAGGCTGTTGGGCGTGAGGGAGGCTGCTGCCATATTCAAGGTGCAGGCGTTAAAGGTTCCTCTAAAGACACCGCCAACTCAGGGAGGTACGTTTTTGGGTCAACATCGATCTAGGTGTGGGACCTGGCTACGACAGGTTCTCTTGTGGGTAATCTGTTATCTTGTTGAATTTTCTTAGCAATTATGTCTGACAAAAAGACTGGAGTTTCTGATATAGTTCCGTTGGTTTCAAAAATCACGGAACACAAATTAAACGGAATTAATTTTCTTGATTGGAACCATACTATTGAATTATATCTACTCAGTATTTCTATGGATGGTCATCTGACCGATGATCCACCTACGGATGACTCTAGACTGTCTTGGGTGAGAGAAGATGCTCGCTTGTATATACAAATTCGTAATTCTATTGATAGTGAGGTGGTGGGCCTGGTTACCCATTGTAAGACAGTGAAACAGTTAATGAACTATTTGCAGTTCTTATATTCGGGAAAAGGAAACTTCTCTCGTATCTATGATGTTTGCAAGGATTTTTACAGGGCAGATAAAGGAGATAAGTCTCTCACCAGTTATTTTATGGACTTCAAGAAAACATATGAAGAGCTCAATATGCTGCTTCCCTTCAGTATCAATGTGGAGGAACAACGGAATCAGCGAGAGAAGATGGCTGTTATGAGTTTTCTCGCCGGTCTTCCGTCTGAATTTGAGACTGCCAAATCTCAAATTCTTTCCGGATCAGAAATTTCCTGTCTAGAAGATGCTTTTCGAAGGATTCTTCGTACAGAGAATACGTTACCTGTTCTATCCACTCAGCCTAACAGTGTTCTTATTAGCCGTACTACCACATTTGATTCAGGAAGACAACACTACAAGAGTAGTGGCAACAGTAAGAGCATGGGGTCGGGGTCCAACAACTCTGATAAAATTACTGAAAATCGTGGAAAGGAGCAAGGAGAAATTGTATGTCACTACTGTCATAAACCAGTACATATCAAGCGGGACTGTCGAAAGCTACAGTATAAGAAAGCTCAATTTGCACATGTTGCATCTAGTTCTGAGACCTCTGAAAAGTCTGTTACAATCTCTGCAGATGAGTATGCCAGATTGACTCAGTTTCACGAAACAGTGAAACAGCCATCCGGTCGTGTTACTGCACTTGTTGAGACAGGTAAACCCAATACATGCCTTGTTTCCTCTTCTCCAAAATGGGTCATTGATTCTGGTGCTACAGATCACATGACAGGTAATCCCAATTTACTTTCTAACTTTCAGCCACATAAATCTATCACTCCTGTTACTTTAGCCGATGGTTCAACATCCAGTGTTATTGGGTCTGGAACCACTAAACCTACATCATCTCTCCATTTGTCATCTGTTCTGAGTCTACCACGACTATCGTTTAATCTGATTTCTGTCAGCAAACTTACTCGTGCCCTTAATTGTTGTGTCTCATTTTTTCCTGGTTCTTGTGTATTTCAGGATCTCATGACGAAGAAGATTATTGGTAAGGGACATGAGTCTGACGGTCTCTACATTCTTGATACACAGAAACCAGGGTCTATAGCCTGTGCTGGAACAGTCTCTCCTCTTGAAGAACACTGTCGATTGGGTCATCCTTCGCTTTCTATGTTAAAGCAACTTTGTCCTCAGCTTTCGAACATTACTTCATTAGATTGTGAGTCGTGTCAGTTTGCTAAACACCATCGTCTTAGTTCTAGTCCTAGAATCAATAAACGAGCTACTGCTCCCTTTGAGTTAGTCCATTCCGATGTTTGGGGTCCTTGTCCGGTGACTTCTAAAACTGGTTTCAGATATTTTGTTACCTTTGTTGATGATTATTCTAGAATGACATGGCTTTATTTGATGAAAAATCGCTCAGAATTATTCTTTCACTTTTCTTCCTTTTGTGCTGAAATACGAACCCAATTTGGTAAACCAGTACAAATTTTAAGAAGTGATAATGCAAAAGAATATGTTTCGGGAAATTTTCAGAAATACATGCTTGAGCAGGGCATTCTCCATCAAACTTCTTGCGTTGACACCCCTTCTCAAAATGGGGTTGCTGTGAGAAAGAATAGACATCTTCTTGAAACTTCTCGAGCCTTGTTATTTCAAATGAAGGTTTCTAAATGCTTCTGGGCTGATGCTGTATCTACTGCTTGTTTTGTAATCAATCGTATGCCTTCCTCTGTTTTATCTGGTAATACTCCTTTACACACTCTATTCCCGAATAGACAATTGTTTCCTATAGAACCAAAGATATTCGGGTGTACTTGTTTTGTTCGGGATGTTCGTCCTCAAGTTACAAAACTTGATCCTAAGTCCTTAAAGTGTATATTCCTGGGTTATTCCCGTGTACAAAAAGGGTATCGTTGTTATTGTCCTAGTCTTGGTAAGTATCTTGTGTCTGCCGATGTCACTTTTTTGGAACAAACACCTTTCTCCTCATCTTCAGGTTCTGTGAGTCCGGGGGAGGATGATGATTTGTTAATCTATAGTGTCATACCAAATTTGGATTCGCCTCCCTCTACACCAGTTAAGCCTCCCATCAAATACACCTACTCGCGTCGCCCACATCTGCCCAGTTCTGACTTGGTCCTGGAGTCTCCAACATCATGTCCTGATGAACCAGTATCTTCGTCATCAGATCCGACTACCAATGATGATCTTGATCTCCCTATTGCTCAAAGAAAAGGTAAACGTGCATGTACTTATCCAATCTCTTCAGTTGTTTCCTACAATCATTTGTCTTCCTCTTCTCGTGCTTTTCTTACATCCCTAGACACTATTTCTGTACCCAAAACTGTTCAAGAGGCATTAGCTCATTCCGGATGGCGGAATGCTATGATTGAGGAAATGAATGCTCTAGATGTCAATGGTACGTGGACTTTAGTTACCCTACCTGCAGGTAAACGAGCTATTGGATGTAAATGGGTGTTTACGGTCAAAATGAATCCTGATGGTTCCATTTCTCGATTGAAAGCTAGACTTGTTGCTAAAGGATATGCTCAGACTTATGGCGTGGACTATCATGATACTTTTTCTCCTGTAGCTAAACTTGCTTCTATCAGGTTATTTATCTCCCTTGCAGCAGCTTATGACTGGCCTCTGCATCAATTAGACATCAAGAATGCCTTTCTTCATGGTGATCTTCAGGAGGAGGTCTATATGGAGCAACCACCAGGTTTTGTTGCTCCAGGGGAGTATGGGAAAGTCTGTCGTCTGAACAAATCTCTATATGGTTTGAAACAGAGTCCTCGGGCTTGGTTTGGAAAATTTAGCCAAGCTCTTGAAATGTTTGGGATGCAAAAGAGCAAGTCCGATCATTCTGTTTTCTATAAACAATCTCATGGGGGTATTATTCTGTTAGTTGTATATGTGGATGATATTGTCATCACAGGTAGTGACCCTAGAGGAATTTCGTCTTTGAAGTCCTTTCTTACTACTCAGTTCCATACCCAAGACTTGGGGATGTTAAAGTATTTCTTGGGAGTTGAAGTTAGCAGGAGTAAGAAAGGAATCTTCCTATCTCAGAGGAAGTATGTGCTTGATTTACTGATGGAGTCGGGAAAATTGGGTGCTAAACCATGTAGTACCCCAATGGTTCCTAATTTACAGTTAACCAAAGAAGGTGAGTTGTTTGCAGATCCTGAGAGGTATAGAAGACTTATTGGAAAGTTGAATTATCTTACTGTGACACGTCCTGATATTGCTTATTCAGTGAGTGTGCTGAGCCAGTACATGTCATCACCAACTATTGACCATTGGAAAGCAGCAGAACAAGTTTTACACTATTTAAAAGGTGCTCCTGGACGTGGTATCCTATATGGCAATTATGGTCATACTAGGATCGAATGTTTCTCAGATTCTGATTGGGCAGGGTGTAAGGAAGATAGGAGATCTACTTCAGGATATTGTGTTTTTGTTGGGGGAAATTTGGTTTCATGGAAGAGTAAGAAACAGAATGTAGTCTCACGATCAAGTGCAGAAGCTGAATACAGAGCTATGGCAAAGTCTGTGTGTGAAATCATATGGGTATATCAGCTCCTGAGTGAAGTAGGAATTAAGGTCTCGGTACCTGCAAAGCTACGATGTGATAATCAAGCTGCACTTCACATTGCTTCTAATCCAGTCTTTCATGAACGAACGAAACATATTGAGATTGATTGTCACTTCATTCGTGAAAAGATCCAACAGGGTTTGATCACTACAGGTTATGTGAAGACTGGGGAACAATTAGGTGATATATTCACAAAATCTCTTAACAGGGTCCGTACTGATTATCTATGTAACAAGTTGGGCATGATTGATATCTATGCTCCAACTTGAGGGGGAGTGTTACAGATTGTAGGCTGATTTGTAGGGATTAGATAGCTGATTTGTAGGGATTAGATAAGTTACAGATGTAGGCTGATTTGTAGGGATTAGATAGCTGATTTGTAGGGATTAGATAAGTTACAGATTGTAGGCTGATCTGTAGGCTAAATAATAGGAACTAGATATGTCTATACTTGTATATATACCGTTATGATTGATGAATAAAAGGTAAGGAAAATTCATTCCCTTTTTCTGAGTTTAACATTTTTCAATATTTTCTTTCTTTTTTTTTTCGAGGTTTTTTGGTTGTACAAGCGCTAGCCTCATGGTAATGGTAAGTATTCGAAAGAATTAATGTCTTCTAATTTTTTTTCTTCTTTTCTTTTTTTCCTTCACTACTCAAAAAACCTTTTTCTAGAGCTTTTCTTTTTCCTTTTTTGGAATGGGGTCTTGTCATATCTTGCCTGATGGAATATATCTTTCTTTTTGCTTTTTGTTAAAATTTAGTTTTACTCTGTTCAAATTCCTGGTTAATTTGCTCGGTTAATGTTTTACTTCTTTGATGTCTAATGTTTTATGTGGGTGGAAATTTAGGAATGTGATATTTACATAATTGTTCATCTCCATAGTGCTTAAAGTCCCATGTGTTTTAATGATTACTAAGGTCCCAAAACTTTGATATTTTTTCCTCTCTCTCTCTGGTTTATTTTTTGGGTGGTATTAGTATTTGAGTTTTGCTTTGGATTGTAGAATGTCACTTATTGTTTAGTGCTGAAGCTAATTGCATGCATGATCTTAGTTTCTTTGCTTAGTGATGTGCCTGCTGAATTTGCAGTTTTCAATATGTGTTTGGGATTTGTAAGTTACAAGCTTGCTTATTTAATAGCTCTATTCTGCTCACAGGTCATTGGAATTGTAATTATTAAGAGTACTTTGGCATGAGGCAATTGGTGCATCCATGACTACTTTTCTATTTCAGTTTTGTTGAATGTGCAAATGGCCTTTTCGAATTAGTTGTGACTTGTAAGTTAAGAAGCTAGATTCAAGTACAGAGTCCAGTTATTGCTTCACAGAAAAGCTATGTTCAGAGTATTACCTCAATAATTTTTACTTGCCATCTAAAGATTGTTTGATTATTGTTAAGAATTTGTCGTCTGTTTTTTTACCATCAATGTTGTTAAAAGAATTTTGACAGTGGCCACTAGATTGTTGACTTCTTCAAGACTAATAGTTAAGCTGGTATCTGTTTGTCTATGTTAGGATTTTTTACTGCACTGTTTACTGATTTTGGGATTGGATAGGCTATTGAAATCTGTTGAGTAATAGTTAGACTCATTATTTTTTGTCCATGGTAGAATTTGTGCTGCATTCTCATCCTATGCTTACTTGTCCAATTAAGATGAAAATGATGAAGATGAATAGTCATAATTGGCTCTTGAAATTGATTCATTATGTGTTCCTTTGGAATTCATTGTCTTTCTTTGTTAGGTTTATCTAGCAACCTCAGATTTTATGTGCAAGTTTTGCTTTCTCTTCATTTATTACATTCTGATATTACTGGTGAAGTTTTAGTTATTGTGTTGATGTTATCTTTTTTCTTATGGACTAACATTTTTCTTTTTATCTTTCAGGAAGGTGAAACTATCCGAATTAATGTGAAGAACAAACCTTCTAGTGGAACAGGCATGCTTTCAGCTACAGGATTGTTAAATGGACATCCTGGAACTGTAAAGGCCAAAACTCTAAGCATAGCACCACTCCCCAGTGGAGGAGTGAGGATTCAGTCTCCTCTCCGACCCCCTCCCAATGATTCTGCAGCTGCTAGGATGACTTTGGGAAGGCATGATACTACTCTTAAGGGGCCTAAGGAAGTTGCTAGACATTCTGCTGATCCACTGGCAAATCTGTCACAACTGGAGGTTCCCATTGTCCTTTCTGTTACGTTTTTGAAACTTTATTTATCCTTCTATGCAATTTGAACAGCAGAATTTTGTATACCAAGAGATTTTGTTATTAGAGGTAGATAGAGCACTTAATTGTAGCAGACTACAATCAAGAATATTGAGACCTGCCAACTTTCAGAAACTCCCATCAAGAAGGATCATTGATCATCACGTGATTGGAATAAAGGACTTATCTGAGTTGATTTAAAGGACAATTCTTCTTGTGTTTCAGGATGGGGTTGGTAGTTTAAACTTGAGGCTTTCAAAAAATTTTGCTTTGTCTAGCTTTTTGTATGAGGTGTTCAACCTTTTTATTTAACCTTCATTTAGGTCCATGAATTGGCTGGTCATATAAAACATTATTACTAAATTATCTTAACTGGATAATTTCAGTTATCAAAAAGCATTTTGCCCACTGTTTTTTTTCTTGTAATATTCTCTGATCTGCAGTGTAGATATAGTACTTAGGTGTAGCTCTCCAAATTAAGAATTTTAGTGATACAACTGGTATTACCTGATCTTGTGGTTTTGGGGAAGTGGAGATAAGGTAGGGTCATCCTTTTCAGGTGGTCATGTAACTGACTTCTTAGTATAATGTTCTGATAGGGAATATAATTCATATTTAGAAACATTTGGAAGCAAAATCTATAACAAAAATTTCTAGCAACCTTTTGTAAATTACCTTTACTTCAGTGGCATTTAGAAAGACAAACTTATCTCGCTTGATAGAGATTCATAAATATAGGAATCATCAATATCTTGCTTGATAAATATGAATCTTTCTCATTGGTGCTACCTTTTTATGTCATGTATGTAGACATAAAATATTAGCTGCTGTTTTACCAAATGTCTTTTATCTGGAATTGTTCTGACTTTACATGGATATGCTATTCTCTCTCCAACCTGTGTAAATGGGCTTGGTCGTTTTAAATGGTTTATGTAGAGATACAATACTTGTATCTCGGAGTCAGCTTGTGGTCTACTTGTGATGAAATTTAATAGCGATTTTGTTGTTGGCATTCTGCAGAAGAATCTTCCTACAACCACTGGAACAGGTTCTAAGAAGTCCACTGCAGCTGGATGGGCTGCTTTTTTATCATGTTAGCATTTGACTGTTGGTGGTTCGGATCTTTGTCTCCTGTTGTATTTAACAAGCTGAGAAAAATTGAAAAGAAAATTCATAACTGAAGGAATTTCAATATGTGCTCCATCTTTGGAGGAATAATTATTCTCGAAATGTGTTGATATCGTTCTTTTGACATACTTGGACTGTTGATCTCAAATTTATATGCGTATAACACAAGATAATTCTCTTTCCTGGGTTTCTGCCCCAATGTTTGTTTCTCTCCAAGTCGTGATCAAGGGATTGAATTGCTTTTATAGGATTGCAGTTCTTTTCCAAAGAACACGTCTTTGGGGGTAGTGGGTAAGGCTTATTATAGTTTTGTGTGGAAGCGCCTCTTGGGACGGGATGGATTAGTATACATTTTGTATGTATAGATTTGTCCAAACATGAATGGCACTAATTTATGAATGTTTTAATGCTTTGGATGTGTTTGGATCGACATCATTTGTAAACAAGTACTTATTTGCATCACAATTTATTTTATAATTGGTTTTTAAATTTTTCAATCATCTTTTCTATTTTATGTATGTCATATCATAAAAAACTATTCTTACAAATAATATTTCCAATATTATTCTAACTAATATTTTTAAATAATTTCCTATCTAAACACAATTACTATTTTTACATGTTAGAGCTTTTTTTTTTTTAAAGGAAAGAGCATCTTCCATGCAAAGAAGGTTAATGGAGTTTGGTGGGCGAGTACACCTTTCCCTTCTCTAATTAGACTGTGTTGAGGTGAAAAAAGAGTTTAACTTGGACATGTAGCATTCTAGGATTGTAATTGTTTAATTCAGGCATTATTTACAAGTTGTGAATGTCATGCTAAACTGGAGTATAATTTGACTTTGTATTATCAATTTCACGTAGGAAAGAAAGCTTGTGTTGGCAGATGTAATGTCAAGAAAATACATCTGATCTTGCCTGTGCCAGTTGATACTTTATTTTTTATTTTTTTAGCCACTTGATACGTTTTGGTATATATACAGAGACTTGCAACCACTTTTCCTGCTTAAAAAAATCCCATCGGTTGAGACACTATCTCCTATAGTCATGTTAGTAAGCATAATTCTGACGTTTTAGAGCGAAATCAAAACTATATGCTTTTTGGGACAAACAAAATGTTAATGTATATGGCAATCAATTAAACAAATATGCATCCGCCAAAATATGTTTCCAGCAAATTTTTTTTCATCTATTACATTTTATAAAAGAAAAATAAAACTACATGTCTTTTTCCTCATTGAATTTACTAACTTCCTTCTCATTCATAGCACAAACTATACATATACATTTCAATATCTTTTCTTATGCAGCTACTTCACCTATTCATTTTTTATTAATAATGTCTTAATTTCATTCATTAAACAAAATAACAAATACAACCATACATTACATGCAAATCAGCTCATATTGGGCATCATTTTAATTTCTCACCGTGCGCAAGCACGGTGTCATCTTGCTAGTCTTCTCCAACATGGCAACAGTAAATAGAGACTTTGGGCTTAATTTTGGTGTTCTTCAACGATGCCAAAGAATTCACAGCATCCCTCAGTAGTTGGCAGTTGGTAAATGGTAAGTTGGTCGATGGACGTTGGTTGATCGCGAACAAAACTTGCATTAAAATGCAGCGTAACGGAGTAAAATATTCGAATCAAATGGTAGCAGTGTACATGAAAAGAGATGGAGCGGAGTTCTACATTAGAAAAGACTCGCGGGGATTGATACGAAAAAGTCTAAACACGTGCAATCCAAGCAAATAGCAAAGTTCCACGTGCTACTAACCTGGGGTGTCAAGTTATGTGGTCAGTAAAGTTGGTAAAACCAACATTTCGTCAATCTACTCATCTTTCTGCACCTATGAGTTGTCACAGCTACCTCCAGTAATTTTTTAGCCATAGAATATTCCATTTGGGTAAAACGGAATATCGTCATCTCTTAGTGGAATTTTTTTTTTTTGCGTGAAGTATTTCATTAATTTAAATAACTTAGCATTTCAGAAAATTCAAAAGAAAATCAATTGCATATACAAAATTTTCATGTGTTTGATATTAGCCATGCACTCAATTTCTAAAGATATTTGTTAATGGGGTTCATACATTATAAATGAGTTATCTAAGGTGGTGTTTGGATTGCAATTTTTTTAAGAAATTTTTTTTTATGTTTTTTGTAAATATGCTTCTCAATCACTTTTTTATCTCATATATATATATATATCAGATCATCATAATAAATTTTCTACAAAAATTTCAAAAAATAACAACCCAAACAAAGCATTAAGTTATGATAAATAGAGAGATAAACCAGTTAATGCTAGTAATATCACGGGGCAATATGAGAAGGCAAACTACTACATTTCGTCCTTGCGATTTTTTCCTCCAACTCAATACTTTAATAAGAAAAAATAATTGTTTACCATAACCTTCTTTTATTCCATTCTCTTTTCTAATTTTTAGGTTCAAAAGCTACATAGTATAATTTTCTCTTTTTTAAACATAATGTTTTAATCATATAATTTGAATTAGGTTGAGAACATTACAAAAATTTAAAAACTAATAAGAGAGACAAGTGATATTTTTTAAACTTTAAGAATGTTAAGTGATATTATTAAAAGTCTAAGGAAAGGTTTTTGGAATTATCCCAGACTCAAAAACTCTTCCAAATTAGTTCTAGTGCAGGGGCGAAGCCAGAAAAAAATCTTAGTGGGGGCAAAAATAACACTAAAATTTTTTATCTACTCTTTTTCTAATTTTTTAAGCAAAAAAAAAAAGTCTCATGCATAAAATCACCATTTCACAAGTTAAAATATTTATCAAATAACCCATTTATTAGTTATTACATTAACTAATCAATTTTCAAATTTCTTTAAAACAGTAATAGTCTCATGCTCTAGAAATATATTTGCAAACAAATTTAAAATAATAATAATAAGAAGTAATTGTTTAGAACCTGATTTTGATGGTCTCCTAAAGTTGGTGAAAAGAGCTACAAAATGTGGCGGACCCAAGTCCTAGAAGATCAATTGATTTTGGTGCAATCTCTAAATAGGATGAAGTGATCAAAAGAAAGAGTAACAAGCTTTGGTTGTGGAAAAAAAAAAGGCTCTCGTATGTATGTTGGGGAGTGGGGACAACCGAGAGCCAGATGAGGAAAGGGAAATTGGGGAGTGGGGACAAATGAAGTAAATGATAATTGGATGAAGTGATAAAAAGAAAAAATAGTTGGCTTGGGTGTGGAAGAAGAGGAGCCGGTTGTGAAGGGAAATGGGAGACCACAGGAGTAAAGGGAACTTGGGGAGTGGGGACCAAAAGGAATGACTGATATAATTGGTACTTGGCCCTGTTGGTGAGAAAATGGGAACTAGAGGAGGAAAGTGAATGATATAAATTTTGTGACCCATTCTTCCATATTTTTTCTAAAAAAAATTCTGGAGGCACCTTTAAAATTATGTCAAAATTGTAGATGTATTATAGGAATTTAAGGGGCAGTGGAGCCCGTGCCCCCAATGCCCCACTTTAAATCCGCCCCTGTTCTAGTGCCAACGTTCCACCGAGGCAATACATTCCAAAGTTTAGTCATCCAATCTCTCTGGACTCCTATCCGTCCGTGTCGTGTGGACACGGACAAGACATTTTTAGGCATTTCTTAAGATCTCGCAAAGGTCAAACGACTCCAGTTAGTTGCTTCCTTTTCACACTTTGAGCTAATATGCACTCGTGCGCAACTCGCTGCTAAAATGTTGATACTGCGGCGCATGTGGAAAGGAAAGCAATTGAAATCACAATCATACAATACCTATGCACGAGTTGCGCTTTGGTGTTCATAATTCCAATTTGGATTTATCAACCGAGTGCCCGACACGTCGTCGAGATATATTTCAAATGTTATAATTTTGAAATTATAAGATTAATTAGAAAGATAAAATAAATATAAGAAAAGATAGGTCAGATTAAATGGAAAAATATACAAATGCTAGAAAGTGCAATAATTATTAGTATGCGTATATACATAATAGGTCAGATGAATATTAAATATGTAAGGTGTCCGTTAGAACATACCTTCCAATTTATATCGCACTTACATTTATTGTTATCTTTACATTAGGTACTTTCTCGATTTGGTTGTATTTTTACCAAAAAAGAAAAAAAAAACTTAAAACTGTCCGGGACACCCCAATAAAAAAATGTTAAATACATCTGAACCTCTTATGCATGAACCAAGTTTTATCCTTCCCTCTTTTTTTTTTTTTTTTTGTTTTGCTAACGGAGTGGGTGTTCGGGTCAATTCTTACGGGACCCGACTATTCCCACTCCGACCCGGGAGGAGAGACCCCATCCCCCGAACACGTTAATCACGGGAATCGAACCCTTGCATGCACTGGACATCAGCTCCTAAGGAGGCTTGCTAAGATCAACCGAACTGCCCATGAGGGACTTTATCCTTCCCTCTCAATGGCCTTAAATCTCACTCAATTGTTCAGCGAGTGCCATAATTTTCACACCACCGGTATTTTGTAGCTATCCATCATATTATCCAGTTCATTGTTAGCAGACAATTGATAAAGAAAGTTCAGCAAATGTGACTTCCCTTTTTCGATAAGCAAGTCGAGAAAGGATGTTATGTAAATATTAGGGTACCTTTACTTGCATAAGTGTCAACATCCAATTAGGAACAGTAGAAACCTTCAAGAGTTCCCGAAAAAAAAACTTCAACAGTTTGGTGGAGACTTGTATGGTTACCAGCACACTACTTTTCCACCAGTTTTGCCATACACAAAAAAGAAAATCTGATCCTTTTTAGTGCTATGTTTGTCGGTGCAATGAACTAGTCAAATCATTTGAATTCCTTGATCCGGGGGATGAGCTAAATTCATACCCCTACATTCTAAATTCACACCAATATGACTTTTAGTACTAACTGTACTATTGATAACTTTCACCCTCTTTATCTTATTCTGATAGTTTTATTTTTTTATTTTAAATTATAGTCAAAATTTCAATTAAAAAATATAATTAGCTTTAAATTCCTCTAAAATACCCTTGTTTATTGTACATTATTACTTAGTCTTGAATAGTGCAACCTCAGTCAGTATTATTGTTGTAATCAGTGTAAAAATATAACGATTAGTCACACTCCTAATATTAATGTAACAATATTTTAAGAAAATAATAAATTAAATTTACTCTTTCAACAAACTTAACTAATTTTTCTTAAATTGTGTAATATACGAATCAAATCAAGTCAAGAGCACACTACTAGTAAAAGGTATATGGAGATGTGCACTTAGTGTCACTTTTGATTAACTAATTTTTCTTAAATTGTGTAATATACGAATCAAATCAAGTCAAGAGCACACTACTAGTAAAAGGTATATGGAGGTGTGCACTTAGTGTCACTTTTGATTGAAATGTCCGAATGCCCTCTGTACATGATGGTATCCACTTCCCAAAAGAAGGAAAATATCCTCATTGAACAGCCAATCGCAAACCACGACGTTTCTTTATAAACTGTAGAGCCTAGTCGACACGTGAACTTGCTACCTTCCTTCCTTGTGTTCCCGTTTTAGCCATTTTAGCCCGTACAGACGCCCACATAAGACGCCCGATTTGTTAATTTATCTGTTAAAACACATACTAACAAGCTACAACTACAATTTGTGCAAGAAAATTGATGGGACACTACTGTCTAGACTTGTAACCACCAAGCCATTAGCCATTAAAGCTTGGTGGAGTGGATGGCAAAAGTTCAAATTTTGCCTCCCATCAAATGTCACATTTAAGAGTGGCTTAAATTCAAAAAATTCAGACGGATGCGTAGTGCACGCGTCTGGTTCGGTGGTGATTCAGTTCCCTCCAAATTATTTTTTTGTGGTGGTTCAGTTCCTCCGAATTATCTCCGGATCTCCTTAGGTCCGTCTTCTCTCCCCTGGTGTAGGATATATCAGGATATATAATAGTTATCATTTCAGAAAAAAAAACTAGTGTCTAGACTTGTGAATTTGTTGCTACCTTCCCTTCATGTTTTTAGCCTCTTAGGTGGACAGAGACACAAGAGATGCCTCGACTTGTTAATTTATCCGGTAGAATAGTGAGGGCTCATGTTGCTTATGCCAAGACAAGATGAACATGTTAACACGTCGACATTTACTTGAACAATATTTCTATCACTTAAGTTAGATTTTAAACATTCTATATATACCCCCCTTCTCTCTCTTTCTGTGTATATATGTCTTACATTGCAATATATATATATATATATATATATATATATAAAAGATAAACCACGTAACAAATTGTTGACTGAATTATCAATGAAGATATATGGCTACTTAGTTTGAGAGTATAGGATCGAAAAGAAAAGAAGAGAAAGGTTATGAAAGAAAAGAAAAGAAAAGAAGAGAACGGATTAATTTTGATGTTGTTTGATAGTTTATAAAAAAAATAAAATGATATTGAATACATATATCAATAAAATTTTGTTTAATAGACGTTTAGGATAAAAGTGATATCTTAAAAAAGTTTATAAAGCTTACTTCAACTGTCTTTCATTTTTTCACCCATATTTTAGGGGAAACAGTAGTTTTATTTAACGGTATTTGTCCGAGTGACTTATCCAAAATTTTCCATTTTCTTTCTTCTCCATCGCTTTACCACTTTCAAAACAAGCAATCTTGTCTAGCTTTCTTTCCCTTTCCGGTTTTCCCGTCAAATAAGCTCCCAAAAATAAACGGCGTCCAGCAAAGCTAGCTACGGAGAAACCAAAAAAGCAGAAATGAAAAGAAAAGAAGAAAATGGGAAAAAAGTCCTATATTTGTTGGAGTCCCACTTCTCTGGATGGCAGCCCCCAGTCCCGACTCCTCCTCAATTTAGACATTAGTT
This sequence comes from Coffea arabica, assembly GCF_036785885.1. NCBI lineage: Eukaryota > Viridiplantae > Streptophyta > Magnoliopsida > Gentianales > Rubiaceae > Coffea > Coffea arabica. Next base: position 9,204,614 of record NC_092313.1, on the reverse strand, counting down.
GGAGAGAATCAGAGAAAGAACATAAAGGCCAAACTACACCCTTTATCTGTTTTTGTGTTTTCACACTTGTACCCCTTCTTCTTTTTCTTCATTTTTGGGCTCTGTTTTACTGTGGACCATCCTCTGTAGTCATTCCTCCCTTGCTTCATTTTAACAATTAGGTCAATGAAACAGAGCAAGAAACAGAGTTCAAAGGGAAAGTAAGCTACGTCACTGTTAAAGAAGTTGGAGAAATGGGGGTAATATATGAAGATGCGGTTTTGATTAAGGAAGCGGAGAGCGCAGTTGATCACACAGTAATCACTGTGAATTGTCCAGACAAGACTGGTCTTGGCTGTGATCTTTGTAGGGTAATCTTGCTCTTTGGCCTTAGCATTGCCAAAGGAGGTACAACAGTTTCTTGTGTTCCTTAATCTGTATCATACTGCATTTTTTTTTTGTGAATTTTGATGATTTGTGTAGAAATGAAAGAATGGTTGTGATTATTTTCAGCTTTATTCTTTTTCTTTTCCAAAATATTCAGCTTTTTTATTTAAGGTTTCAGAAGGCAACATATTAGGGTAAAGAATGATCGGCCATTGTGTTTTTTGGAAATTTTGTTGAAATTTGCTTCTTATTTTAAAGAATCCTTTAAAACATTTCAACTTGTTGCCGGAAGGCATGTAGATTATGGTAAAGTCTTGAACTTTTTTCCTTCTTTTTTCGTTTGATACTGTTCTGATGTAGTTCCAGTGAAGGTACCTTGTTTTCATGGCAAACGTAGTTACTGTTAAGGGTTCAAATCTTTTGATATACTGCTATTTTTACTATTGGCAAGTTGGTGAAACATGAGACGTTTAGTGAAAGCTAAGATGGGTCATGCCGATTCTTAAATCTTTGTTTAGTGGTACTTTTTCATTTTGAGGTTTAGTGTACATAATGAAAAAGCAATATTCTGATATGGTTAATTTACCTAGATTCAGTATTCTAAGCAAAACTGGGAATTTTCAACTCTTAAAGTTTTGTTTATTAATTCTTTTTGGGCTGAAACAGATGTTCAAACAGATGGTAAATGGTGTTACTTAGTTTTCTGGGTTGTTGGGAAGCCAATGACCAGGTGGAGTTTGTTGAAGACGAGGCTTCAAGAGGTGTGTCCAACATGTACACCTGCAGCATCAGGAATTTACTATTACAGACCAGAGTTTCAACAGCCCAGGCCTCCAGATATATTCCTTCTCAAGTTTTGGTGTTCCTATGACCGGAAAGGACTCTTGCATGGTAAACCTTGTATTTTACAAACTTAACATACATGTATCTGCATATAGTATCTTCTGAAGTAGAACATAGGTATTATCCAATCTCCTTGATCTGCTTGCTTTTCTTGTTTCTTCTCCTTCGTAGTTATCTCTTGAGATTTGGGAAAATCTGGTCTATTTTGACCTGAAAATTGTTTATGCATGGGGGGTTTTGAAATTTTCAATATTTTAACCCTCATAGAGTATAATGTCCTATTGCCGTACATTTGGTATCACTAAATAGACGTCATACTTGTTCTCATGGTGACGGTAGTAAAAAGCTGGCTGTCTGGGGAAAAGATTTTGTTGCTTGCTTAGTAGATTCACTCCAGCTATTCCTTACTGATAGTTGGTAATGACGGATTTTACGTCGTCTCAAAAATTACCGAGGTTCTTGGATTCACCTATGCAGATGTAACTCAGGTCCTTTGTGAATTAGAACTCACAATCAAAAGAGTGAAGGTATCCACTGCGCCAGATGGAGGAGTCATGGATCTCTTCTTTGTAACGGACACCAGGTTGTTCTCTTCTGGCATATTTTAAGTGTACGCACTTTGGCATTTTCTACTGCTTTCTGCGTTTTGTCTTTGATCCTTTTGCCAATAAAATAGACAACATAACACATCTAAGCTTTTGTACCAATGTAAAGTAGTGATTAGGCATATTGTATATTCCGCAGCATTCTCTTTTCTGGGCCATAGTCAAAGTGAGAAGTTCAAATTTGTCTTATTGAGGAAATGCAGCACGTGGAACATGGTGTGCAATTTGCAGGCCATGGAGGAATGATTAAGTATTAGAAAAGTGGCTAACTTATGCAGTATTCTTCAGTTATAAGAATGAATATCAGCATTACTATTTGAACAGAAAATGACAATAATGCTTCTTGGACTACTTCTTGTCTTTTGTAAAACTGATTAACTGTATACTGCTCTGCTGGCTCTCAAAGTCCTTAAATATCCCAAAATTGTTTCAATTTTTCTGTTCTATTTTAGTCACTGAAATTGTTAGCGAAGTTAAAAGAAATTCCATATAAGCATTTTCTGCTTGATGGATTACCTACAGTGCCATCGTGAGATGTAAGTTATGAACTGATACAGTAAAAGCAATTGCAAACTCAAGGGACAAAACGAAGTAAAATAAGGAATTTTTTTTATCCCTGCTGGTTCTGAACTGCAGTTATTGTCTTGCCCACACATATCAATCTTTAACTGAAGTTATGCACTTTCATTTGATGGCTGTTGATTGATAAATGCATTGATATAATGAACTTGTAGTTGTATAGTATTGCTCGATCTATTGGAAAATATTAGACAGCATCTAATAAGTGATGTTGTGTGTCATAATTTAATCCAACATCTGAAGTATGATATATCCACTGATTGCTATTTGGAACTTATAGTATTTTTAATGCAATGCTAAATCGCATTGTCTTGCTCTATCTGAAGGAGTCCCATGTAATTCCTTAAGGCTCTTTTGGGTTTATATACACGTTCAAGTCATGTTGGTGCATTCTGCCAAAATTCCTAGCCGTGAAGGACAAAACAGTTCTGCTGCTATTTGCTGATATCAATTTTACATCAGAAAAACTTGTCCAATTGCAAGTTGTGCACATCAGCTTCCCTATGTTACTATACATCTCAACTAATGTTATGAGAATAGCAAGAAGATGAAAATTAGATGCAATATCCAACTGAATTAGTAGAAGTGGAATTGTCACTGCTCCTTGAATGACTGCGGGAAAACCCCAAAGCCATATTGAAATTAAGATACTGAACACCTTGACATGAAATTATGTAACTAACAAGGATACATAAATGGAGAAATCAGATCTCACCAAAAGCTTAGGTAGATTTCAGTTTGATTTGTTTCTTGCACAGGTGGAATTAGGATTGGTAATATTTTCTTTTACGTCTACATTTAAAAAGGTAAGGTATATTGCCACCTTCCACCTGCCTACCTTCAGTCTGTTATTCTCATTTTATAATTCCATTTATTATGCAACACGGAACTCTGTATCCAAATGGGTGTACTGAGTGTATCTGCTTCTCTGTTGGCACGTGCATCATGGGTTATTAGTGTACGCATGTACATTGCATATGTTCCTGTAATGCCATGTTCTCTTGTGAGCCTGCTTGTATGCATGAGCAATGAGGAGAGGAGATCACACTTCAACATTTCTAACTTAGTACTATTTTATATGCATTATTAAATGTAGTTGTCTTCTCTTTAACATCAGGGAACTTCTCCACACTAAAAAGAGACAGGAAGAAGCAATTGATCATTTGAAAGCTGTCTTGGGGGATGCCATGCTGAATTGTGAAATTCAACTAGCCATTCCTGAGGTTACTGCATATTCACAATCATTTCTTCCATCTTCAGTCACTGAAGATATGTTCAGACTGGAAATGCTAGGAGTTCTTGCCTCCAGTTCTGTTTCTATTGAGGTGGACAACAGCCTCAGGCCCTCCCACACACTTGTTAAAGTCTTATGTCAAGATCACAAAGGCCTCATTTATGATATAATGAGGACCTTAAAAGATTATAATATCCAGGTATATTTTTTGCTTTCCATCCTGGAATACCATCTTTTGCATTTGTGATTTTCCACTACAAGGAACTTTTAAGTTAGAATCCTTGAGAGGACTAAAGAAGAGTAACTAGGGGAACTTTTAAGTTACTTATTGAGCCTGGAACTTTAGGTTCCATATCACGTAAAGAACTGATTTTTATGAATGTCAGATCGCTTATGGAAGATTCTTTGTAAAGAACTGTGAGGTGGAATTATTTATAACGCAAGCGGATGGGAAGCAGATAATTGATCCCAACAAACAGAATGCTCTGTGCTCCCGACTGCGAATGGAACTTGTTCACCCGCTTAGGGTGGATGTCATAAGCCGCGGCCCTGATACTGAGCTGCTGGTAGCTAATCCTGTTGAGTTATCTGGAAGAGGCCGTCCTCTTGTTTTCTATGATATAACGCTAGCCCTCAAGAACATGAATATAAGCATATTTTCGGTACTACATTTTTGTTTTCATGGTTTTCATTTGATCTCTCATCTTGGTCCTTAAGTAAAGTTTCCTTTGCATTGCCATTTGGTCTATACTCTGTTCCCACAACTCATTGTAGGTGGAGATAGGAAGACACAGGATTCATGATCGTGAGTGGGAAGTATACAGAATCTTACTTGATGAATGCGATGGCTTCTCTTTGCCAAGGAATGAAATTAAAGAATGTGTCCGAAAGAAGCTGATGGGTTGGGAATGAGTTGGTCAGCAACAATTTCCACGCTTTCTTTGTGTACAGCAGTCCAAAATCTTTACCCGTGCGTATTTCTGTTTAAATCATTCCACTCCTTGCTGCGATTCATTGTAAATGTAAATGTAAAGCAATATTAGGAGTTAATTACAGGCAATATTAGGCAAGTTGCTCAAAGAAGTAAAAGGGGCTCAAGCAGCTCTAATAAGACTATAACCAGCCTCATGTGCTCCATCTTTGAGCAATTAAGTTTAGTTTTCAAAAAATGGTTTCTCTAAGAAACTTTCTACTTGTGTTTTCTTAGTATTTATTTTCCTCTCAAATGTCTATATATTGGTTCTTGATTTGAGTGGTGGGGTTATCTGGGAACATCCCTGGCCAAATTGAACGAAAGGCGATTTAGATATTTTGCTGTCAAAATCTCATGCATTAAAGGGATACTACAGAATATCTCAGTAGTGTCTGCTTCGATATAGAAAGGTGGTCCTACTACTAACGAGTAATGACCATTTATGATCTAACTGAGCTGATGTACAGAGAAAGTAAATCGGATTAACAGATGGAACAATTACAAAGACTCAGAGATCTCCAAGTAGAAATAGTAATATTAATTTACTCCAATGAAGTTGTGAAAAACAAATTTTATGCTGACCATGTTTGTGGAGTATTGCAAATTACAATCATAATTTTTTCGACATTTATGACAGGCATATATGTGAATTTTATACTACCTCTGTCCCACTTTGATAGTCCTGGTTTTTCTTTTCACACAGTTTAATAAAAAGTAGTTAACTTTGTTGGAACAATCAATTTAGGTAGTTATTTTTCTAAAATACCCTCACATTAATTAGAGTACAACTTTATGGGAACTTGAATTGATGGTAAAAAAAAGAATCAACTCTCATTAAATGGAGTTGATTTATAGTAACAACAACTTATATTGAATAAGGGTATTTTAGAAAAATTAAAATACAATTACATTCTTCAATTGGAAAGTAGTCTACAATTTGGGACAGACGAAAAAGGAAAACAGGACTATCAAAGTGGGACGGAGGGAGTATTTGAAATTTAAATTTAGCATTTATGGGATTCATCCAAGCATGGCAATATGCCGTCAGACATAAATTTTGGTTTAAATGCATTAAATTTTTTTAATAAAGGCATCAATTTCTATAATGCAACAAAGTAAGTACTAAGTAGAAGCTCATTTAAGAAAAATAAAATGTAACTCATCTCTTGGCTTATCAATTTAAAACTAGGAATATAATTAAAAGAAAAATAGTTCAAAACATCTCGTGTATTTTGCCAAATAAATTTTCTTGCCATTCACATTTAAAATAATAACTTTATGTCCCTTATAAAATAAAGTTAGTAAAATTTAATCCCAACCTAGGTTTTCAACCACTTTTTACTCTAAATCAATCACACATGCAATCACTTTTTTATATACAAAAAAAATCAGGTCTCACCTTTTTAGTGACAAATATAAATATAGATTGGATTAGATTTCACTTTTTTTTTTTAAAAAATATAAATATATAATTCAGGTCAGGTCCTACATTTTTAGGCATACAACTGAATATACATAAGATCATTTTTTTAATTACACTCCAGCCATGATGTCGCAGAACTGGGTCAGGGAAATGGAAGAAAAGTGTTCAGAGTCTCATCAGAGACTAATGAATCCCAGAACACAGCAGTACTCCTAAACTCGGAGAACATTCAGAGACTTGAGAGAGTCCTGATTGCCATTTTCTTCAAGGGAAAGATCAGCGGTGAATATCTCTGCAGCCCTAAGATTTGCTGTATAGCAAACAAAATGCCCCAATAATATATCACTATCAGCTTCCTAACGTAATATACCCAGTCATGGTTAAATGAAAACATCATGCATCATTCATAACCTTTTCATGGTTAAATGAACCAGTCACTCTCCAGTTTAAGATTTGTTTTCTTCAAGTAAATAAGTACTTCTGAAGCATTTCTAAATTGTTTCCAACAATTTCTTCCAAACAGTTCCAGCAGGCACGCCAAGCCATGTAGCCAACCAGAGTAGAACGTGCGGTCCGAAGCAGCCTTTCCGTCCACGTGGTTAGGCGTATGTGGTCAGTTTCAACGGTCGTTAACAATCTTCTGTTCGTTAACTACTAGCTGTAGTTGTAGGTAGTATTTCTCTTCAGTGGAACCCACTTTCCCTCCTATACCATAGGAGATCCCAACGAATCTTCCCTCCATCTCATCATCTTCCTCATCCCCTTCCCTCCAATGAGATCTCCTTCTTTCCCACTTCAAAATCACCAATCTAAATTTCACTATACCAAACAAAAAAGTGAGAACCTTTTTTCCATATTAAAACAACAGCATATACAGCTTAGTGTGGGTTGTGCGTGTTTCAGTGGGAAAGAACTGTAGAAGAGAGAATGAAAGCTCTGAATTCACATTTTGAGCTGATTGACATCCACAGCTCATGGCAGTCGGCTAATCAGATACCCATTTCAACCTTTGCTTACATCCGTAGCTCCACTCTAGCTGCTTCTACTTTCTCCAAGGCATTTCGTCGAACCCGTCGGGGACGCGGCAAAATCTCATCGTCTACTGCGCCGGGGACCTCGATTCGGTCACCGGAAATTCGGAGGCCGCGGGACCGATCCAGTTCCGGAAATGGGTTGTCGTCAGTTTCGTTAAGTTCGGCCTCTACTTCGACTTCTCGGGACGAGGTGGTTTCGGATTTGGACTTGTTCCTTCAGCTGGTGCCCTTGAGGATGAGGAATGAGCTGTTTAGGCATCAGGAGATTGGGCAATTGATTGAGGTTGTTATGGATTTGGGTCGAAAACCTCTTGCTCGGTTTCCCTCTGGTGATTGGGTGATCTCGGAACAACCCGTGAAGCTTGAAGATCTTGGCCATGCTATTTCAAAGGTTGTTTTTATAGGTCTTGATTATGGAACTAATTGAATTTAGCTCACTTAATTAATATGTTACTATCCTTACTAAAATTAACTCACTAAGTCAATATGTTCCACATAAGGCTTTATAGTACACTTGAATACTTTATCGTAACTGTGGGGTAGATCAACTATTGTGATTGAGACTTTTAGACTCAGCTTTCTTCGTGGATTAAAGAAAGAACGTTGATCAGTCAGACGTTTCCCTAATTAAGGAAAAAACTTATTTATGTTCAATTTGCCACACAGAAATCTGCTCATCGTTCGTTAACCATGTATTTGCACTTTATGGACACATCGGCAACTTTGCCTTTGCAATATACTTTTCTATGCTGATGGTCGGTAAGTATACATCTTTTGAGTAACTAAGCTTTCAGCGTTAAACTACCTTATTTATCTAGGTAGGTGATTTTTCTGATGACAACCGGTCGGGTATCAATCATTCTCTACATCGTATAAGTGCCATTCGCAATCGTAAAATGCAAATTATTGGTCTTACATGCCGGGTAGGTCGGGCTGTGTCTGGAAGTGCTGAAATCATTCGTGACTTGGTTGAAGAAGGAGGTTCCATCTTGGTTATAGGGCCCCCTGGAGTTGGTAAAACAACTTTGATCAGGTATACGTCGTTTATGTCCTCCTTGAAGTTAATGACGATCATCTAAATGACAGATCAATGTTGGAAGTGCCTTTGCTTTTGAACGTCTCCATGTCTTTATCCACCTTCAGAACTAAACTGCAGTACCTCCATAGTTTTCACCTTTCTGTGAACTTATGTAGAAAGTACAAATTGAGAAAGGATATAAATTAATCTGTTCATTTCTCCAAGCCCATTGTGCAAAAGGAGAGAAAAGGCCCACACTCTTTGCCAACGTAGTTATTTACCAATGAGTTACTCTTTAGCTGTTTCACATTGGCATTTACGAGCCTATGCTTCTGCAGGGAAATAGCAAGGATGCTGGCTGACGACCAGAACAAACGTGTTGTTATTGTCGATACATCAAATGAGATAGGTGGCGATGGAGATGTTCCTCATGCTGGAATAGGTCGTGCTAGAAGGATGCAAGTCCCAAACGTTCACATGCAACATAATGTACGTTGAGCTCAATCCTATGGTTCACTTTTTCATTTGGATCCCGTCCTCTGCTTTCTGTCTTGTGCATGATGGGTATGTTTCAATCCTTTCACCTGACTCTTTTCGCTCATCTGATAACAAGCAGGTGATGATTGAGGCAGTAGAAAATCATATGCCACAAACCATTATCATTGATGAAATTGGAACGGAGCTTGAAGCGTTGGCTGCCAGTACAATTGCCCAGAGGGGAGTTCAGCTTGTTGCAACTGCACATGGAGTGACCATAGAGAGTATAATAAAGAACCCATCACTGCAGATCCTTGTTGGTGGCATTGAGGTACAATGGACCCTTTTTGCCTTGTGAATTTTCATCCACCAGTATCCATTTATGTGTGTATATGACATTGATGTTAAGCCATTCTCTTTTGTGTAATTGGTCTCCTTTGCATTTTGTTTTTGTAGTTCTTGCTTGCTTATTTTATCTGGTTATTCATTTGGTAATCAAAATAAAGGATGTAATTTGTAAGAAATTGCGAAGCGTCTAGAATATCTTAGACATACCTTTATTGACCACTTGATGGTTTCTATTCATTAATTGGATGATAGAGCGTTACTCTTGGTGATGAGGAGGCAAGGAAAAGGAAAGTGCAGAAAACAATTCTCGAGAGGAAAGGACCCCCTACATTCACATGTGCAGTAGAGATGATATCAAGAACTGAGTGCTGTGTCCATCATAGACTGGATGCAACAGTGGATGCCATACTTGCAGGTAATCTGAGCTTCTCATCAGAATGCCTGAAACTTTAGTATAACCAGTATATCTGAAGCCTGTGATCTGTTATTAGTACCTCATCTTGATCAGAATTTCTTGTGGGCTGTAGGAAAATCTCCTCTGTTTGAACTCCGACGCGTAGATGATGAAGCTAGTAGTTCTCTAAAATCTTCTTTAAGTACCCAAAAGGATCCTGTACAAGACTCTAAGCTGGTTAATAGTCAAAGTGAAAAGGTTGGAACAGAGTCTGATGATGAAGGTGTGGATTATTATCGCAAATCCAGTAAATTGAATAATGATAGGTATCTTAACCAGAGGAGTTCTCCTGTCTGTGTGTATACTTTCAAGGTAAATGTTGCAGTCTTCAATCCTCTTGGTCCTTTCATATTTCAGTTTCAAATGATTTTATTAAGATAGGCAGCAAAAAAGGCACAAGAAAAAATTTTTAGTATTTCATTCCATAAAGGTTTTTGTGTCATGCTATTAATCGACACAAAATCAATTGGTTTACATGTTTCATTGGAATTCCAGTATGTACACATATTTCACTAGTATTGCATTCTATAACTAAGAGAGCATCTTGGGGCTAGACAACTTTTGTTAATCTCTTTTTATGTGTATCTAGATCCAGGAAGCTGATCTGACACAGGTAACAGCTGTCATGGGGCTTGATGATGAAATAGATGTGACTGATGACGTAGGTGCTGCAGATTGTATTCTTGCTTCTAGTTTTGAAATGAAGCAGAATCCTTGGATCCGTGGGATAGCAAAGTTCCACCATTTACCTATATTTGTTATTAAGGTAACTTAAATACACTTGTTTTTAAAGCAAAATATACCTGTACGTATGTACAGTTGTTCATCTGCTTTTGTGGGATTATGTAGTCAAATACAATGGCTCAAATGGTAAAGGCAATCCGTATGATCCTTGGAATGGATTACTTCGGCTCTTCCACAAAGCAGCTAGTGAAGGACACTCTTGACATTGAAGTCGAAGATGATGCTCCTAAACGAAAACCATCATTGGAGGAGATTGACGCCTTGGAGGTGCACCAACTTAACTTATTTCTACTGGTTTATATACTTTGTCCAGATGATAATTCCCTGACATATAACAGGATGTATTTGAATTTGTGTTTGCTTTTGGTTGCATTGCAATCAATGTATTTGGACAAGTGTTGTTTTGTTTTGCTTGTTTGCTTGTTATTTGGTATACTTGACCTGCGTTTGTTTCATTCCTTACAGGAGGCTCGACTTGCAATTGAATACATTGTGATACCAGGTGGCGAGCCTGTAGAACTTCTTCCGAGGCGCTCTGAAATAGTTGCTCGACAACTAGAGCTCGTGAAGAGTTATCAGTTGGCTGCTGAGAAATCCGGCACGGAGTCAAACCTGAGGTTGCAAATCCTTCCTCAAAGGTTAACTAAGAAAACTTCTAATAAATTTTCCAGATTTGGTTCAAGTTCACCGAAGGATACAATTCTTTAACAAGTGGTGGAGCTACTAGTGTTGCTCGCCTCCCGCTTTTGCCTGAATAATCTAATGCTTGTGGAGATGCAACAAATTTCAACCCCGGTTGATAAATATCCCTGCTCAACTCAAATGTAAATTATGTATGATCTGCCTTGTAACTTCCAACAGCGCATTCTTTTTTCTTGTAAGTGTAATCTGTACTTTGTACAGAAATCTTAATCATCTAAAACAGAAAGATATTCTCAAAAGCATCACAAATAGGCTTCATTAGGGTAACCACTTTCTTTTGTATCTGGGCATCGTTGTGTTGCAACTAAATTAAAACCATGTTTCAGTTCCAGCCTATTAATAAATACTGCAATTCTTTCTCACAAAAAACGGCTCCTTGCCTATGCTTATTATCTTTATCAATTGTACGTTTGCAGTTTGCCATTCATACCTAAAGTTGGACTCCTTGATCAGGCATTTATTTCCAAGCTGAGATCTTTAACTCGATAAAATCCCTAAAATCTATATGATCTTTTTTTGAGGAATATGGGGTTGATCACTACTATTTTCTGAAAAAAGTAACTGGGAATTTAAGATTCATTATTGTTACCAACTTTGTATGCAATGCGGATACCTATGCACTATAAAGTTTTATTTTCGTTGGTATCCTTATGCAACTTTTTTCAACTGACCATTAACCTCCCATAATTTCTCCTACTAACTATCGTAATCGTAATCTTGTTATTCCAAAAAAAAAAAAGGGAAAATCGTTTAAAATGTCTCTCATATTTTGCAAAATGACTTTTTTCGTCCCTTACTTTTAAAAGTGTAATTTTACGTCCCTTACAAATTCTTATTAGTCAAATTTGGTCCCCACCTAGGTTTTCGACTAATTTTTAGCCGAAATCCACCACATGCCTTGCATGTGATCATTTTTTAGGGGTAAATTTGTCAAATCAAATTTCACATAATTTGATTTTTTCGTCCCTTACATTTTACAAAATGAATTTTTTCGTCCCTCACATTTCAAAAAATGATTTTTTCCATCCCTCACATTTCATAAAATGAATTTTTTTTTTATCTTTCATTGATCATGTGTACGAATAGTTTCTTTTTTTTTTTTTTTATAAACCCATGAATATATCTATTTGATTTCACCTGAACAATACGAATATCATGTAGTATATTTGTATTTGATCTAATCTACAGCTACAATTAGCTTATTCAAATGAAATTAAATAGAGATATATTACATGCTATTTGTACTGTTCAGGTAAAATCAAATAGACATATATATGAGTTTTCAAAAATAAGAAAAGACTATCGCACACATGATCAATGAGGGATGAAAAAATTTATTTTGTGAAATGTGAGGGACGAAAAAATTTATTTTGTGAAATGTCAGGGACTATGGATCATATTATGTGACATGTATTTGATAATTTTACCCCTAAAAAATGATCATGTGTAAGACTGTGGTAGATTTCGCCTAAAAACTAGTAAAAAATCTAGATAGCGACCAAAATTGATCAATATTAATTTGTAAATGACTTAAAATTACACTTTTAAAAGTAAGGAACGAAAAAGTTATTTTACAAAATGTGAGGGACGTTTTGAACGATTTTCCAAAAAAAAAATATTACTACTCAAGATCAATTATAATACAATACTTTCCTATTATTTGCTGAGTTAGGAAAGTATTCAATTTATTCGATTAGGGGTATTAACAAAAATTCCATTGGAAGGAATTTTTACATTTTTTTTAGAGTTACATAGGTTACAGCGGGTCCAAGTTACTTTTCTAACATGCTGGATTTTGTCAAAAAGGAACTTACTCAGTGGTTTACAATAAAGGAGGGTTGCCCGGCACGAAAAAGAAATTTCGCGGAAAAGGCAATTACAATGAGAAAGAAATCTCGGGGAAAAGATTTCCACATTTCCAACGGTTCTCCCAACTCTCTCCCTATTTATGTTTTCATAGCCCGAGACCCTCCTGAAGAATTCATTCCTAGTTCTGAAGCATTTGTTCGTGGTTACCAGTTGAATTTATTCTTAGTCGCCAAGCATTCCTTCTTAGTTACCACAGTTCCTGCATTGCTATTTCTTTTCTTTTCTTGCATTTTTGTGAATTCATTTCTGTGTTGAAAGATGGCGGAGTGTGAGAACGATTACTACGACTCCTATTACAGCGAAAGGCTTGATCACGATCATGCAAACAAGAAGAAAAACAAGTTCATCATCTTGACTGAAGAAGATGTTGGATCTAGAATGGACGACGATATCTTGCAAGTTTCATCTGTTCTCTCAGTTTCCAGAGAAGCAGCAACGATTCTCTTGTACCGTTATAATTGGGATGTTACCGACGTTGTTCAAGAATGGTTTGAGAATCAAGAAGGTGTCCGCAGCGCCTCTGGACTTTTCAGAGAGAAACCTGGACCGATGGATGTCGAAGACGGAGACGAAGAATTCGTCTGTCGGATTTGCTGGAAGGAGCACCCCATTGCCCTCGTTGTTGTGGCGTCTGCTGCTTGTGGTCACGTCTTTTGCAAGAACTGCTGGAAAGAATTTATCAGTAAATCAATCAATGAGGGCTACGTTAAAGATGGAGGGTGTTTGATGCTGAGATGTCCTCAGGACTCTTGTGGGGCTGCGGTTGGCGGAAACATCATTCGTTCTCTGGCCTCTGATGGAGATAAGAACAAGTATGACAAGTTTCTTGCTCGATCTTATGTTGAAAGTCGTGCAAACTTGAAACTCTGTCCTACCCCTGGGTGTAATTGTGCGGTTGAACTTGATAACAGGGGTCCGGATAGATTAAGCAAGAATTTTGACGTTTCTTGCAATTGTATGTATGGGTTTTGCTGGAATTGTCTGGGGGAAGCTCATAGTCCGGTTGATTGTGAAACTGTGGCCCTGTGGGCGGTTAAAAACAGTTCTGATTTGGAGACTGAAAATTGGTTGTTGGCTAATACTAAGCCTTGTCCAAAATGCCAGAGGCGGATTGAGAATGTTGGGGATATTGATAATGGCGATTGGTACATGACCTGTGCACCGCCTTGTGGTTGTGATTTGCGCAATGGTGAAGAAACTTTGGCCTGTAACACTTATGAGAAGGCAAAGAATGAGGGTGTTTATGATGAAGTAGAGAAGACGAGGCGGAGGGCTAAAGCTTCGTGGGATTACTTCGAAAGATGGTATAATAACCATCTCTCTTTGGAAAGAGCCTTTCTTGATCTGCACCTGATGAAGAACCAGAATCTTGAGATGCTGAGTAAAATCCATGGCCTGGAAGCGACTCAGTTCTGGTTCATTGTTGATGCTTGGGTTCAGATTGTGGAATGTACGAGGGTCCTCAAATGGGCTTCTTTCTATGGCTATTACTTACAACAGTACGAGCACAAGAAGAAGGAGCTTTTCGACTACTTGCTCAGCGAAGCAGAGGGTGTTTATGAAATACTTCATCAATGTGCAAACAAGGGACTGTCCAAGTGCCTTGAAGCAGAATGTTCTTTGGACACCTTCCTTGATTTTCGCACCAAGTTACCTGCGCTGACTCGTGTGACTAGAAAATACTTTGCTGACTTGGTTACAGCATTAGAGAATGGTATTGCAGAACTGGCTTCATCTTCCCACACAATCAAGCAAAAATAAGATTGAGATTCGATACAAGTTGCAGCAATGCCAAAAATTTCTTACATGTTTGCGACTCTTTCCTTTTTCGGCTCTTAGTTACTAGTCCAAATATGTAGTTTCGACTTTCAGATTCTACAATGTGTCAGTTGAGTATTCAAGTTTCTGTGACCAGAAAAGGCCTCTGATTTGGTAGTGTATTCTACAATGGTTGTTCTTTTGAGAAAATAATTTGTTTACTTTTTTTTGCGTTCCTGCTGAGTACAGTACTTGACGCTCCAAGAACTGAAATCCATTAGCTTAAATCGACCATCTTATGTAGTGGAAGCATCAAATCTCTAACTTTCTGATTTAACTTTGGCTCTCAACTTGGTAACCACATAGCAACTCCTGGATTGATAATCTTTCCTCCCAATAACAGCAGAATAAATTGCAGCTAGCTCTGGCAGAGACATGCTAAGGAGCCCATTCCGACCAAAGCTACAGAATTCCATTTCAGGCTGCAGGAGTGGATGCCACTTGCGAAATGGTTTTGTAACTTTTATATACATGTATATAAAAAGGGCCTTTTTATAGGCACTTGCTAATACACCAGATTCCATCCCAATCTATTATGTATATATATACACACACTAATAGTGACTACTTTCCCTTGCATTTATACACTTTTTCTAATTAATCTTTATGCATTTGCATGCTTTTTCTAATTAATCCTATATTTTTCAAAATTTAATATTTAAAATACATTTTAACGCGTGCTCACAGGTCACTCGTCAAACAGACAGTATAAAAAATCCAACATATGAAAATTTAGCACGTCCGTTAATTTTACCCAAATTACTAGTATATATCATGCACACCAAGTGGAACAAGTATAAGCTCAATGATGGATATACACCAATTATAGATTCTAATGGGAAAGGCGGACCTTAGTTGTGTGTAACTTAAAATAAGTTAAAAACAATAAGTATGGAAGTTATAAAGGGAAAAAAAAAAGTAAATAGCAAACTCCTTCTGAACGAAAACCTTCTTAAATAAATAATTCTTTCTTATAAAAATTGCTAGCGGATATTTGCTATGTCTAAAAAATATTTAACTGTAATTCGAGAATCTATAAATTATTAAAAGATAGATTAAAAATAAAAGCAAAATTGTAATTAAAAACAACACGAAAACCAAAAATAAAAATCGAAAACCCCTCTCACCTCCCCCTTCGAGCTTTATTTATTATTATATTATGATATGATATTCGACGAATTCCAGTAATCTTACGAGTAAAATTATTTTTATTTTCTATTAAAAAAACGAAATTGTAGAAAGTAGCAAGTGGTTGCCAGTTGCCACGTAAGTCGGAATCTTTGGGATGCTGGTTGGGGGTTGGATTGCAAATTTGTCAATCGCACGTGTCCCCTGAGCGTTTTGCGGTGCTTAGGGTTTTTGTAGTCACCGAAAATCAAAAGCTAACCTCATTCTTTCAATTCCTCCTCCCAAAATTTCCCCAAATCTCACCTACGCTTCTCCCATCACCTTTCTCAAAGTAAACTTGTCAGTTCTTATCCCTACTTTCTCTCGACCTACTCAAATTGTTTACATACAAATTTGTTGTCTCGTATATGTTTATTCTTTCTCTTCTGCTAACCCTTTTTAATTGTAGGTTTTTTTTCTTTGATAAAAACATGAATAATCCTTGTTTCTCTGTGTTCTTTCTGCAGGAGTGCTGATAGAAGCAATTTAGGTATAGGTTAATCGAATAGCGGTTATGGCTGGGAAAGAGCACGAGTTTCGAATATTTGTGGGAGGATTATCGTGGGACGTCACCGAACGTCAGCTGGAAGATGCTTTCGGCCGTTTCGGCAAAGTTCTCGACTGTCAGGTAAGCTTCATTGCTTGACTTCCTGTTTGCTTTCTCTCTGTCTCTGCGGGGGGGCCGCCTTTTTAAGCACTCTCTTTTTGCTCATCATGAACTTGCAACTTTTAGATGAACCTTTGTATGAGAATTTTAGATGCTTGGGTACGGGATAAAGCTATCTATTGGGAAAACTGTACATTTACATGAAGATTGTACATGCCTGGGGGCTATATGGGGAAAAGGTGGAAATTGAATCTATGTATTGAGGAAATCATGGAAAAGGGAACAGTAGGATGACAAATTTATGAAGATGCCCTATTTATCTGAAAGGGCATCTGGTCTGATTTTTGTAGCAAATTTGTATTTTTTCCAGATATTGATCAGTGCAAATAGTATAGAAATCAGTATACGTTTTTCCGTTATAATAATAATAGCTTCAAAACGTACCTTCTTTATGAATTCATCATCCTATCTCACCTTTTTCACTTTTATTTAGGTAGAGAAATTAAATGGAATATCTTTCTTGATTGATTAGCAAGACAATGCGTTACTTTTGTGTCGTGGGTTTGTAAGCTACTGGTCCTACTGCTTGTATTTTCTATTGCTTCTTATTGTTCCTTTTCTTCGTGAATTAATTTCCACTTGTTTGTTCTGTTGCTTGATTCTGGTTGTGTTAGGCAGTGCTTAAGATGGGATGTTGTTGTGGAAGTTTGGAACCTTTGGGTGGTTGAAGCTGGAGAACCACTGTGTATATGATATGAATAAATTGTGTTCTGTGGGCTGTGTCACCTAACTGCAAGAGTAATTTGCTTGTGGATTGTATAATTAATTTGATCTGCGACAAGTCATTTTAGTTGAATATTTGGTTACGTAAGGCTGCTGTTCTAATTGAAGGGCCTGGGACTTGATCTCCAGAAAAGAAAGAGGAACAGCTGTTGACTTTAAATGTAATGCTTTAGAGCTATATGGACTTGCCATATGACATGGATTTCTTTCAGGATTTTGCATATAATGATTCAGAATTCATGATCATGTGGTTTTTCGGTCTGGGAAGGTTGTTTTGCTCTCATAAACTTAAATACGTGTCTTATTTTGCTGTTTGAGCAAGCGTATCCATCGAGTATGAAGAAAGGGGAACAAGGAAGATTTAGGACTCTCTTTGTCTTCGCTGCTGTATGTGTTTTGGTTGCTCCATTTGTGTTAACTTGTTTTGAGCGATCGCAATTCACTTCTACCTTCTCAGAGCGGATAAATAAAACATGTCAAGCTCTATGTTCAAGGCTTCATCCTTTTCCGTTGATGGACTTAAATCACTCGCCCCTTGGTGGAGGACAGTTTAGTCTCCCTGCTTGTGTTAGAAAAGAAGAATGCAGCTGCTTGATTCAGTTCGATCTTTTATTTATTTCATAGGGTACATGTCTGTTTTGATTTAAGCTCACAGTACATCAAATAGTAAGAGCCTTTGGAAGAAGTGGAATAATTTACAGATGAGATTATTACTATTCTACGTTAACGAGTTTCCGAAAAATGATCTGTTGGCTCCTTCCTTGGGGCGTATTAGCTGTGCTTTTAGTCTGAAAATCTCGTAGAACTCAGATTTCATGACATGCTTAACTGAATAACACGACAATGTCATGCCTGCCGTCCTGAGGTTTTGAATCCTTTGTGGTAGTGTTCATCTTGCTCTTTGTATGTAAAACAGTTAACCCAGGTGCATGGATACAAATACAGATTCATTTGAGGCTTTAGTTTTTATTTCCTATGTGGATGCATGCCAAATTATGGGCTCGAAGCACCTGATGAGCCTCAAGGCCTTGGTATGAAGTTGTTGAGGTTATGGAACAGCTGCAGCTGGTATACTGTTGTGCTTGAGTCCCATGGTCCATGACTTTATGGTACTGATCAAGTTATAACAGTGTCATGTGCTATGCCTTTCTTACTCGTGCTTTTCAGTGATCCTTTACATGACTTCAGAGAAAGAACTTATCTGCTGAAAGCTGTTTCCTGGAGCCTGTTGACTTCCATGCTTTCTTATTTCAACTTGGTTTTTTGAATATTGCTACTGCTTATGCTGTCATCTTTGTCTATTTTCTCTGAGGTGTTCTTAACTGGAAATCATGCAGCTGAAACTTATGGTAATCTGATTATGGAATTTATATCCAGGCTAGCTTAAATGTGAGATGAATGTGTGAACCTCCACGATCAAGTGTAAATGACAAGATGTAGTGTATTTTGGACTATGATATTTGTAAATGTGGTTCTGTAGAGATGTGACATTTTTAGCTTTGCACGGCAAGCAAAACTTGTGGGCCATGGATTTGTAATCAGCCAGTGGTTTTGGTCGTTTTCTGTTACTACTGCTGCCAATGGACGCAATGGAATGCTGGATTATGTAAGACAGACAGTCCAGAAAGTTGGTTAACCTGAGATAAGATCAATGTGACAAGAAGAAATATAATTATTTTTTGCTTAAAGTTGCAGTATGGAAGTGTCAAGAAACTCTGAGGATTTCTCTGAGCTATCTTTTGGTGTGAAACTTGTATAGTGTCGCTTGCTGTTTCTTTTAACTCAATTTTTTGGATAAGCATGGTGTTTCTTGACTCGTACTGTTATATGGCTGGAGTGTGTGTGAATTGAGTAGGATGTGACACTAAACCTCAGTACCAGCAACCATCTTTTAATCCAGAGAGACTAGGAAAATTATCAGCTTGTAATTTTTCGGTTAATGATGAAGTTAGAGATCTTCATCTGTGAGTTTCAAGGCTTGAGGTAACTTAAATAGATTCGATGCAAATCTGCTGTTCTGCGGATTCTTCTATACATGTAAGAATTCTGCACCTTATTGATTGTATTTCCTTGTCCGAGTTCTAGTCTATTTCTTTATCGTGTTCTCATTCTTTTTGGTTCATAGCCAATTAAGAGAGTCTTTTTTAGTAATCTCTTAAGCTACTGTGTCATGGTTGCTGCTGCGCTGTTTTAATGGTACATGAATATCAATTTTTAAAAGATTAAAATACCATTGGGCTCCTTTTTCTTCCTTTCTCTTTAAACTTTTATTGGGAAGCTATTACAATTGAGCTTCCTGATCCACCAGTATTGGTTTAAGTGTTGAAGAGTAGTGACCATGAATTATGATGGCAATAAAAATTCAAAATACATTTTTTTTTTGTGTCATCCTCGTATAAATCATATTTCAGGAAAGGCAATCCTTTGTCTGTATTCCACGTTTTGTCCATTTGGAGGAGTTAACTTTTATGTTAACTAAGCGTTGTGGCTGTGAAAGGTATGTAATGGACAGCTCGTAGCTGCTGGAAAGTCGGTTTTGGAATCGAAGGTGGACTGATCATAGGGCATGACAATTTGGGATGTGGATCCCATTTTGCTGTCAATTTGAATTAATAGAACTGGAAAGAAGCAGAAATTAGGGTTTCAGTATATTTCTTTTCACTAAATAGATCCTATAATATGCATCTCTTCGTGCTTTGCATGGCTGGTTTGGTATCTGCTTCTCTTAGTTGTAGTTCTCCATGTAGGTCATGCTGGAAAGAGATACTGGCCGCCCCCGTGGATTTGGGTTTCTGACTTTTGCAGATCGCCGTGCAATGGATGATGCAATCAGGGAAATGCATGGTAGGGAATTTGGTGATCGTGTCATCTCAGTCAACAAGGCACAACCTAAAATGGGGGGTGATGATTCAGATCATGGCTATGGTGGGGGTTATTCATCAGGTGGCAGGGGCAGCTATGGTGGAGGAGATAGGTCAGTTGGACAAGATGATTGCTTCAAGTGCGGTCGTCCTGGGCACTGGGCCCGAGATTGTTCCTCGGCAGGTGGTGGCCGTGGTCTACGTCCAATGTCACCACCGCGTTCTAGGTTTGGTGGTCGTGGAGACCGCTATGGAGGTGACCGTGATCGTTTCATAGATGATAGGTATGATAGAGGACGTCATGGAGACAGGGAACGTTTTGACAGCAGAGATGACCGCTATGTGAGTAGGGGTCGGTATGTTGGTGACAGGTACTGACAGATTAGTTGTTATTTCACTATCACTATCCTGCATAAACTCGTTTTGGTTTTATATTAAAGATATGCATAATTAACATTGATCTGTCTCAACTATTTATTCATCTAAATACTTCTCAATTACGTTGAATCTTTTGCAGGTATCCTCCTGGTGGAGACCGATTTGTGGCTGATAGGTTTGGGGGTTCAGACCGCTTTCCTCAAAATGGGTATGGGAAAGACAGAGGATATGATAGGGATGAAGGTCCTAGAGGTAGTAGTGACAGATATGGAGTTGGAGGGCCAGCACGTTACGATGGAAGAAGCTACAGAGACAGGCCAGGTCCTTATGACCGCCCTAGGAGGGGAGGACGGCCCCCTTCCTTTGATCGTTATTGAAATATGACTTGTTTGTGCAATTTGGTAAATTTGTTGAATGTTGCTATCTAGAATGGTATTTGGACTGATGCTGTCTTAGATAAGCCTGGTAGCCTTGTAATATTCCTGAACGGGTGATTGGATAATACTCTGCCGCTGTCTGCTTGTTTTTCCATTGACCATCTAAATTCGTGGAATGAGTTATTGAAGCAGTTAGGGAAGTAATAGATCATATCTTTGGCCAGGTACCTATTTCTCCTTTGATTTGTGATTTTGTGGTATATGTTCTGTCTAGCTGTTTGAAGCCAAGGTTTTTGCTGGTCATTCCAGCTTGAAGTCATGATTGCCTATAGTTTTACGGAAGATGCTATGTATAAATATTCTAAGTCAACACAAGCCCCTCCAAGCAAGATGAGTGTCGATTTGTGTCGAAATCAGTTAGCTGGGTCATCGCCGGCCTCAGTGTTTAACTCGTCACCTTGTACTTAGAGGGAGAGCAGGCGCCGTTTTCCGAAATGATTGTACTGTGGTTGAAGGCTAAATTACACGCCGCGTTGTACAGAAGAGAGCCCGTTATGTTTTGAGCAAGTGATGTGTAAGTACTAAAGCTTATTGCCCCCTCTGGCGGCAGACTGATCTAATAGTTGGGATGGTTCTTCAGAAAGTTGCGTCTTTTAGGTTATATAGTCGCTACTGCTGTTGATTGGTAGCTGTGGTAGAAACGAGAGAGTCCTACGACATGCTCCGTTTTCCAGAATCTGAAATGGAAAGCGTATTGGTATGTTTTTTGTTTCTTAACTGAACGCATAGAGATGACTTGAGTGCTGTACAAATGGAATGGGAAAGCAAGAAATTGGCTTTTTTTTTTTTGGTTGTAAGAAAATACGAAAGTTGTCTTCGTAGCCATTTGGTATTTGTCTTTGGCTATGGAAGCTAAAAATTGTACGAAGATAAACGTTCTCACCCAGATTTAAACTGCGTTATTGATATCAAAAATCAATAGTTTACTTTTTAAAGACTAGAATGGTATAACAATTGAAAACGCGGGGGTTCAATAATCATTTGAAAAGTTGACTTTTTAAAGACTAGACTCGTGATGTACGTGAGAAAAAAGGACGATTGAAAAATGTGATGTATGTGAGAAAAAAAGACGATTGAAAAATGTGTTCATAAAAAACGTAAAAATTTTGTAGAGAAAAATAGCAATTCAAACAAACATTCAATGATTCATATAAAAAATCGCATGTTTACTTTTTATAGACTAGAATGGTGCAACAAACAAAAATGTGAGGGTTCAATAATCATTTGAAAATGTGCCGTAGCGATGTGATGTATATTAGAGATAAAAAGGTGGTTGAAAAATTTGTTCATGAAAAATGTAAAACTTTTTTGGAAAAAATAACAATCCAAACGAGCATTCAAGTTTAATAAATAATCGATGATACTAAATCCGCACCCATACAATTTAAATCCACACCTGGTAGGGTTTTTAATGCTAATGGTGCGAGTTATCAGCGCTCGTGATATAAGTTATTAATGCATTAGAAGCATGGATTTAACCCATCCCTAAATAATAATTGACCACGTTTTCAACTTGGGCTATAGCGCCGCTTGCGATTTTTTGTGATTTGCTATTTGTTTTTGGCGGTTGTGAAGAAAGTATGACACTAAAGTTAAAGGACCAAAGGCGACTCATGATGTAGAGAGGCGATCAAACTTTATAATTCTGATGATTATGCCTGTCCATATTGATAGCATTCCTTGGAGATGAAATCCGTAGGCAATACGAGACTTCAGGCAATGTACTTTCACATCCTATGTTTGAAATTTCTTGGCTAAGGGCCAGATTTGCTGGTTTTGCATCTAACTAACTGTTAGATGGAGCTCCAAATTGGTTTTTGTCATCTTCCTTCCTTTCCCTTTCCTGCACATCATTCCAAGTACCACTTACCAGATTGGATTATCGTAACTTTGGGAAGTTTAGACGAAATAAAGCTTTAAATCGACCTGTCTCCTTTGTGCTTAAAAAAGTGTCTTTATTATTAGTTAGGGGTTCCTTCAAGCATATTTCTGCTTCGCTTGACAAATGCTTAGTGAACTAAACACAATAAATTAACTAACTACGTTGAGTTGTATCAGGAAAAATAGATTTTGCAGTCACATCATCATCCACCTTTTACTTTTTAGACCACAATATGGTAGCATGCGCGTGCAATTGAAGAAATCACCTGCTTAATTCTCCACAACTTTTTTTTTTTTTTTCCATTTGTCACTTACTTCCCTGTAACTTTTTATTTCCAAGTTCAAGAAAATGTTATGTTTACAGTAGTTAAAATCTTTGAAATACTAAACAAAAAAAAAAACTTTTTTTAAAGTCAAACTATCTCTATACCATTAGAGTAGTCTATAATAACAAGCTGCTAATTTTTAATGTTTCATGCATATCCTTTAACCCTAGTCGCAGCTTCAAGTTTGGCTGGACGTGCCATCCTGATTGTACGAAACACAATTAACGACAATTGTATCGGAAGCATATCCGTATCCATATCCGTTAGGCCGACTACCACCCTTCAGCAGCTTGTGACCCCAACATGTACTAGCAGACCAGCAGTTGACTTGTAATTTTACTGCATCATTAATTTCAAGACTTCAACAAATTCTTTTAGTTCCATAAACAGGAAAATACCAAAACATAAAGTTTCTTTTTTTCATTGAAGTGCACATTCAATTCCATAGGCCTAAAATTTCTGAAGATCTTTGTTTTGTATATAACATATACATATATGCGCGAGCACGCGCACACACAGAGCCGGTCGCTCAAAAGTTTATTGCTTGTAGCACCTCAGGCTACAGCAAAATTTCCATATATTTTATGTCAATTATAGAGGAAATAGGTCAGTGGGTGCGCAAGAGTTTGTCCTGTACCATCGCTCATCAAGTGGTAACAGAAATAGAGTAGAAGTACAATTATAGTATGTGGTGGGATAGATTTCACATGAATAATCCGACACAGCACAGCCGCCTGATATATTTTGTAGTAGTAATTCGCAAAAGCAGACAAGAGAAGAGGAGAGGAATACGTTGACAAGGAAAGCATCGTTAAACTAATTAACTGAAAGTACTAGTTGATCTCTTCCCTGTTCCATCCATAGACATGTAAATTCTCAGCAGGCATTGAGTGGTTACTTTTTTAAAAATCCCAAGGCATGCTCTGGATAAGATGACATCTATCTAATACGCATCAAGAAACTAACCAAGGGCATGCTGCTTATTCAATGCAGAGTCTCACAACTTGACCCCTAACCAAGGGTATCTTTCTTCTTGTTTCGTGACTCTGTTAAATGTAATGAATTTTCAAATTCGATACATCTATGATGTGTTCTATAACTTTTTTACTATTGATGCAGCTTTTTTTTTATCAAACAAATTATGCTGGACGACTGTGTTTTGAAACTCGGATCGGACTGGCTGGTCGAACCGAGAACCGGCCAAGTGCTCGGTCCGAGTCATGGTAAAAAACCAGAAATTTAAAGCCCGGTCAAAAACAGGGTTTGACCGGGAAAAAACCGATTTTTCCGGTTCAATGGGCTTTTTTAAAAAAAAAAAACTCAATCTTTTTAATATTATGTTTTGGCCCCCTAAATTGTTAAAACTTATTAATATACCTCAAATATTTCATATTTTATAAATATTGTCCTAAAATTTGATGTTATTTTTCAATTAAATTCATAATTTTAATTCTAAACTTGTTAATATTTATTAAATAACATTGCTACTTGATTGTTCTAATTTCTTTGTATTTTCTTGTTAAATATATTTGAAACATCAAATATATATGAATATACCTTTATTAATATTAACATATTATTATATATTTTATATATAATATTTTAATTTTTAAATAATTTTTATTTATGACGTCATCCGATTCGACCCCTATCGATCCCCGGTCGAACCCATTGACCCCTGACCTCGGCCGAGTCGATACTCGGTTCGGTTCTGAAAACATAGCTGGACGGTTTCCAATTAGTGAAGAACTATCATGATTACTCCTTTCTAAAAAGGAAAAAAATAATTGTCACCGACACTAATCAAGTGGCACGATTGCGTAAAATTTGCCCGGTGGAACGTGGACCAAATAATTCAACCTTGTGAATGATGATCGATCAGTACCCAAATTTAAATCTAAAGTTTACTCTTGATATATATGTAAGGGTCTTGTTTTAGTAAACCTGTGTCTTGTAAAGGTTTTTTGTGCATTAATGAGCAACTTCATTAAAGAAAGGAAAATTTTGCTCGCTTTGGTGGAGGAGATTTTGCTTTTCATCCCTCGTGTCAGTTCAAGTATACGGTACACACAAGGCAAGGGTCAAGAGCCTGTAGATACTTGATAATAATAATTAACCCAACAAAATTACAAATTGAGAGAGGGAGGAGTTAAATCCACACCCGTCCATCCTAATTTCTTAAATACACATCTCGCATTAAGTTCTGATAGCAATGATACAAATTGTTAATGTTAATTGTACAAGTTATCAATGCACCGCTAGCTGTGTAGATTTAGAATATAACAATGTGGATTTAATCCTTCCCAAATTTGAGAACTTTGAACATATTAGTCTCCCTTCTAGATGAAATTACATCAATTTGCAAATTTTCTATTGTTGGTGTGTGTAAACACGCCGGGTAGTTGGCCTGAGAAGTACTGCCGCCTGCTCTAGAAGATCAAGGCAACTGTATAGTAGTATCCCAATTCCTTGGCTAGCTAGCTCGTTTTCCACGAACCATTTAGGTCAGATATTCATCATCTTTAGTGCTTTTCAAAAGCAGTTTGGTTTTCTGAATTTGAAGTGCCTTAGATAGTTGGTCATTGACCAAAGATGGTGGTGACCTTTAGCCTTTAGGAAATAAACAACTATTCCGTAGCCAAAAAAGTTGATGTGCTATGGTTAATCTTTTTCAGCCGCACATGATGCAAGTTGGATGAGGATCTGTCTTTATTTCCAAGGCTTGCTGTGAAATTTCCTGGACTTTCGAGCGAGCATCGGATTGGTAGAAATGTCGGACACAAGAAGAAGGTTCCTTGGAAGGATGTAGAAAGTGGACTTGTGGGGGTACTTGCGCAGATTTTGGATGTACCTATCATCCCTAATAATTTTGACCAAGAAAAAAAAAATCATCCCTGGCTAATAATTGTTGAATGGTCCAACAAAACCTCACACGTGTTGACGGATTTCTTTTTTTTTAGGATGCGACAACTACAATACATCCTAATCTATCCTACACTAGGGGAGAAATGAATCTAATGAGGTCTAACGGTAATTCGGAGGGGACTGAATCACCACCGGATCAAACGGATGCACTATGCACCCGCCTGAATTTTTTAAAGCAAATTCACATTTTAATGTGGCAATTGATGTGAACTCTTACCTTCCATCCCACCAAGCTTTAAAGGCTTGATGGTGGCCACCAACCCAAAGGCTGGTGGTTTGTTGACGGATTTCAACATGGATAATTTGTCCACCTTTTGTTCTTATGTTGAAAAATGGGCTCCGTTGCAAGAACTGAAATAGCCCTAATACCATGCTAGTACACGGGTGAAATCTAGCTGCCACGAAGTCAATAATCAAGATTCATACCATGGAAATTTGGTTTCGGACCTTCTTTTTTCAAAAAAATTTTCAGATTAAATTTAAGAAGTAAGGGGGAAAAACGGAGAATTAGACTATTAGATCCAATCAATGTACAGCATTAATCTGCCTAGAATATTGTGTCTTTCTATTTTTTTCTTAATAATAAGTTAGATGTAACCTACAATAGTGAGATCAATTAAACAAATTACAATCCACCGAAATCACAACTTACTCGCACACTTGAAGGACAAATACTCACTGGGTTTGCATTTTGGGTGATAGATCTTTGATCACAACTATTATAATTATATGTTTGTTAAATCTTTTACTTAACAGACTGTCAGTGGAGGTAAGTGATGACAGGCAAGACGGCCTCGAATCACTCAAAAGACACATGAGATGGCAACCCGTTAACAGATGATGCTGCAAGTTCTGCAACTTGCAGTTTATTTGTCGCGATTTTACTGTTGGAAAAAACCAAACAAAGAAAGACCAAATCTAGAAAGAACAAGATTAAAAGCTGTTTAATTTTTTTATGATAATGAAAACCTGTTTAATTAAGGTTGAACTTGGCAATTGACAGCCCAACAGAGACGATAGATTAGTTTTTTTGGAGGAGACATTAATAAATAATTCAACAGTTGTCGCAGATAGGGGTTCTGCGGAGATGTCGCTTCGAGAATTTAAACGCCAATTCAGCATGCACGTGCAAGGAATGCAGTAGATAAGTCAGTCGGTTCTTCTGAGGTTGAGTCATTTGTGCTGAACATTTAAACGCCACTAAAGAATTTGATTAGGTTTCCCTGCTGAAAAATCTCCTGCAAGTTGTCGACGCGAAATTAATGTACTTAAATATTGACGAGTTTCATTTTGAATTTGTATACATTTTCAGGACAATTTGTATGCATATTTTGAATCTTGAATCTATTTCGACGGATCTCATCATTAACTTAAAATCAGTGGTGGACCCAGAAAAAAATCTCAGTGATGGCAAAAATAACATTAAAATTTTTTATCTGCTCTTTTTTTAGTTTTTTAAGCAAAAAAAAAAATAAAATTTCACCAACAAGTACAATGATACGTATATTCTATGAAAAACATAAAAAGACAAATTCAAAATTATTAATGTAATAATAATTTTATTTTAAAAACAAACTAAACTATTTACAATTGTTCACGACGAGTTTTCATATTTTGATAACGATTTACGACTTTCTCATTTTGAACTTCACGAAGTATATTTTTCTCAATATAAGTAACTAAACAATCATTCATCCAAGTGTCTCCCATTTTATTTCATAACCGATTCTTCACTATATTCATAGCTGAAAAAGCTTTTTTTACTGTAACTGTAGC
This sequence comes from Coffea arabica, assembly GCF_036785885.1. Lineage (NCBI taxonomy): Eukaryota > Viridiplantae > Streptophyta > Magnoliopsida > Gentianales > Rubiaceae > Coffea > Coffea arabica. Next base: position 9,176,986 of record NC_092313.1, on the reverse strand, counting down.
AACATGCAAAATCAAAACTAACTTTAAAAGCATATAAACCAATGGATACACAATATCTCTCTTAGTCTCCACCAACCTTTGAGCTAGATAAGAGACTTTTCTTAAATTGAGAAATTCCTTAGCTGATTTCAAGTCATTAATATAAGTATCCAATTCAGTGTCAAGTGCAAGAATATCCAACTTAGAATATCCAATTCAGTGTGGGACGGCAGATGGGATGTGCTTATGAGCAAAGTTCGGTGCTAATAGATTTGTGGCTCTTTTGGGGGGAAAATGGGAAACCAGAGGAGCAATAAATGATGGAGGAAAGGGAAATTGAGAAGTGGAGACAAAGGAAGTAAATGATGGATTAAGAAAGAGAAACCGTCGATTGGGAGGGAAAATTGGGGACAGAGGAGGAAAGGAAATTTGGGGAGTGGGGGCACACTCAAAATTACGTTAAAATTGTATAAAAATTATAAGAATTTAAGGGGGGCAGTGGGGACACCACCTTAAATCCGCCCCTGCTTAAAATCTGACGATTGTAATATGTACAGAAGGGAGTTGTAGTGATTTATCTATTTAAAAATAATTACAAAATTTTTATAATTTTCAGATCTATTGCATCTGTTACAATGATTTAAGTCAAATTGTGGTGCTGGATGCTATTAATGAACTTTGTTTTTATAAAAAAAAAAAAAAAAAAAAAAAGAAGGTTGAGTTGCCTTACCATACATACCAATTTGGACTTATCTCGTATTAGTACATTTCACAAAGTTGATGAAAACCTGATTCTATTGGCTCAAATGTAGGAATTGGAAACACCATAATTAGTCTTTTGACATGATGAGATCATGAGAAAGTTGGAAACGTTTCCCGTCTTGTTTTCAAATGAAACACGTACATATGCTTACCGCCCCCAACCCTCCTGCGTCCTATATTTCATGTTTGGCTACATTTCATGTTGAACCCTAGACTAAAATTTCACCGTCAAAGTAATGAAAAAAGAGTTCTTGACTCTTAAATGGCACTCACTATCAAGCTCAATCACTTAAAACCCAGATGCTTATCATTGTTGAATGACGTGACAATCAAAATCATTGCATGTAAACTGAGAGAATAGTTGTCTAAGTAAAATTTTCCTCTATTCCGAACAGGAAAATGCACACCATTGAAACTAGACTATTGCAAACCATACCTTTACCAAAGAAAGTTCAGTTGTTCACACTTGTCCAAACGCAGAAGTTTATTCGATCAATTTCCCAGCCACGTATTATTTGGTTTTGTCACCCGTAGCTTTCGAACGTTGGACGGATGCACAACGCTACGCAATTAAACTTGTAGTACATCAAAACACACTTAGATGCGTCAACCTTTCGCGATGCTGATGCTACTAGATACAAGTGATTATCTCTTTAAATTTTTAGTTCCTTTCTAGAACCTATTCTTTTTTCCAAGAGTTCCTGGAATATTATGCCAAGGACTTTTCCCCTGGCCCTCAGGACTGATTAATCAAGCATAATAATTGTATTAAAAAGAAAAAAACCACTGCATTCACACACATAAATTGCTTCGATCCAAACTCGAATAAGTTCTTTTGACCACCACGCTTCTTCCGAGCGTGATCGCATATCTTGAGCCCTAATCAGGTAGATATTAGTTCTTGCTGATCAGCAGTTCAATTAGTCAACTACATTTATCCAAAACATACACTTGTATTAACTGATCGACGACTGATTTAATTAGATGAAAAAAAAAAAGAATATTGAATTTTCTTGGAGGACAATTCCTGGTGAATATGTGGTGCGTGTAAGATTTGCTTATTAGTGATAGTGATTAGATGCTTGCAAATTCATGGCTTGTTTGACTAGATCACAAACGTGGCAGTCCAAGAAAAGGAACCCCCCAAAAAAAAAACGAAGAAGAAGAACTGTATTTCCAAATGGTTTCTGGTTCTGAAGTGGCTGTATGTATCTATCTGGGATCGGAGTGCCGGTCCATGTACATTAGCTTGATTGTTTGACTGAAACTAGTTCAGTTGATCCAATTCAACAAGGGAAGTTTACGATATACACACAGGGGGGTGCAGGCTCTTGATTCCTAGCTTTGCAGTATAGTTGGAGAAATTAATCGTGTTTTCACCTTGAGTCGAAGTTTAAACTTGTAAAGAAGAAGAATTTCTCGATTAAAATGTTCAAAGTGAAGCTGACAAAGAAAAAAAAAAAAAGGAGCAAATTTTTAGAAAGTATTAACGATTTATGTGGTTGCTTTTTCTCATTTATAGTATTATCTGCGGAAATTTCAATTGGAACTAAACTGTAAGAAAGAAATTTCGGGAAGTTGAAAGCGTCATTTGAAACATTTAAAACCAAATTCAGACTTTTAAAATCTTACGTACCCCAAAAAAAAAATTTCAGACTTTTAAAAGCGTCGGAGAAAATATTTGAAAGAAAAAAAAAACCTGAAACCTTAACAGTGACTTTAATGAATTATTTGGTGAATCCATAGCTCATCTAACTTGCATCATCAAGTGTCATTATTGACACTTCACTCTTTCTCCAAAAAAGAAAAAATGGAAAAAATTTTCATTGGTTCCAATCTCATGGCAGGCCTAAATGTATCTCTCTCTATATAATGCATATGCCATGAGATTGGTATTAGATAAAAAATTGGGTCATTAATTATTATTTCAAATCTACCATTATTCAATACTTATCAGTAAAAACCACCAATAACCTCCTTTCTTTTCAAAAAAAAAAAAAAGAAAGAAAGAAAAATACATCCCCATTTCCCATTTAATTATAAGACTAATAAAATCTCCAATAATTGCCAACAAATTATATCTTCATTTTTATGAATATTTTTTAATGTGCCTTCCCACTGGTAATTAAAGAATCTGCCTAGTAAAGGATAGCAAATCGTTTGACTTGTTCAGTTTTTGACAGTGTAAAACGAGAAAATCTACATAACATTTTCATTTCCGTGAATATATGATTATCTTATGTGTACATATCAGCTAAAAATGATTATGTATACAAGTTAATGGATTCTAAATATTAAGTGGAATTATTAATTTTGAATTTATCTCGATAATGAATAATTATTTTTGATAGTTTGCATTATTCTTCCCATAAATTCTTTCTCACACTTTTAAGAATTTTTATATCTTTAAAATGTTTGGACACTCATAATCAGCAAACCGTTTTCTTTCTTGAGAAATAATTAGAACAGTGATGTGTTCAAAGCTGTTATACACAGAATCATCCGTTTGTCTTCAAGCACCACAAGTTTAACAGTTGAATATTCTAGTCAACATAAAAGACATTTGCGATATATATAGGAAGCTTGATTTTGATCCATGAGAGGTTAAACGTACGTATAAAGTTCAACCACCGTTATCTATATATTACAAGAAAAATCAACCAATATACACCTAGGAGTAGAGAATTTTGACATCCTTGAAAATGGTTTGGCAATAAGATTCAAACTAATTTCATGCAAGTAATAGAGTCAAGGTTTGCATCAAATCGTTAACAACTTATCACCACGTTCGTTTATTATTTTCTGTCGAATTATCACTTTTCGTTGAGATGAAAGTGAGAGCAATAGTATCATATATGAATGCTGTCAAATACTGTAAACAAGTATGGTCAAAGATTGTAAGCATGATAATCACGAAAATGAATTCATTTTATTTTTTTCTTCGAAATGCGATCCACCTTCACTAGTTCATACTGTAAATTACAAATAAACACTCACAAAATTGGAGATAGGTTTAATTATCCATCTCCCTGATATATCCAACTCTTTCGGAAATTTTATTGAAATACCATTGGCTTTTACTTGATTAAATGTTTTAGTTCCTCTTCACCTTTTCTTCTTCAATTGGTCCTTCTCAATACATGCAAGAAAAACAATGCTTATAACTGGACTTCTTTCTACCCATCTTCCTCTGTTTTTATTTTTTGTTTAATAAAGTCTCTTCTAAGATATTCTAGTGACAGTTTTGTTTCTCTTGGTGTTTTATTAGCGAGAGTTTTCTTCTCTCCTAAATTATCCCAGTGAGAGTTTTGTTTAGTTTTTGTTATTTTTTCTCATATCTAAGAATTTTTTTCAAATTTATATATTAGATCTAAAATTTCTTGAGTTTTCTCGTCAAATCTCGTCATCAATTTTGAATTTAAACTAGTTTGATAGCATATATGAAGGAAAAGACATGCACAGATATGTATCGAGTACTTCTTGCAAATGGTCAGATCTGATGATTTGTAATTTACAATATAATCTTTTATATTTTGTAACTCTATTAAATCTAATGATTTTTTTAGATCACATATATCTGTAATATGTTCTATGTGTTTTCTACTATGAATGCAAATTGGTTTGTCAAGTAAATCGTGCTGGAAAATTTTCAACTAATTTATTAATAATATTGACTTTATTTTATCAAAAAAAAAAAAGAAAAACAATGCATAGATACCGAATTTGCCATAAAGACAATTGCATGTCAAGAATTAGCTTTACTATTTTAATTTTAATAAGCATGAATTTCATTGGTGAATTGTATGAGGAGTCTAAAATTTAAAAAAAATTATATAAGATACAGTATATTTTTTATACATTGTCAGTGGATAATTTTTTTTTAATACTAGCATGATTAAATCATGTCACATAATATGAATTTAATATTGAAATTCAAGTTATACATATGTGACATACATCCATAGTTATTTGTATAAAAAAAAATCACTATATTATCAGTGTATAAAAAGTTAATTTTGTAATATATTTACCGTTGTACCCTCATTTTAACTGATAAATAAGGAGTTATCTTAGGGGTTGCAAGTGATATTCATCAAACCTCGTTGGTGCCGGGAATTAGGCTTCACAAAATGTCATGATCTAGGCGCATCCTAACTACCCAACCTAATTGTATTTATTTCTAGGTTTGTTAGGGCTTCTGCTGACTTTGCATTAATGAAAAATAATTGTTCATTAGATAAATAATCACATTGCTTCAATAAACAGCCCAATAACATCAATGCTGTCATTATCTTTTATTGAATTATCTTTTTAGACCCAAGAGGATTGTACGGGAGAATATTCCGTGGAGCCATGGCAGCAGATAGAATGGTGAAGCCTAACTCTTCTTTGGAGAAAGTTCTGTTAAAAAAAAAATCTTCGGAGAAAGTTACTAATTTAAAAAAAAAAGTTATCTATAAATCAGAAGAAGCGGGTCAATAAATCTTTCTACCAATTTGATTTATTGCACGATAGGATGCTGTATCTGTACTTAATAATTTCTCAAATTATCTTTTTTTTGGGAGGAGAAAGAGGAGGGGTTGGAGAATTGGTATACACAAACAATTTTTCTCCAAGCATTTGTTTTTTTTATTCATAAATTAAATTATCTATGTGTTTTGCCTTCAAAAAAAAAAAAAAGAAAAAAATCCAAACAAATCTGACGCCTTTATACATTTCGAAGCCAGTACCCTAAATACGGTGGTGATGAGAAAACTTAGGCCTTGTTTGCAAAGTTATTTAAAAAAAAAATTTTACTTTTCGTGGACGCATTTATTAATCATCTTAAAATTAATTGTTAACTTTTATCAAGTTTCGAATCCGGACCTCCCACTTACACTCGTTTTTCCTTCTGTACTATTCAATTTATCTCTAATCCGTCAGTGACATTTTATCTCACATATATCAAATTTCTAAAGTATATTTTTTAAAAAAAAAAGTCCAGAAAGACTCTAGTTAAATAGAGAGGGGCATCATGTCTTTGTGCTTTAAACATCCTACACATTTACACAGGTCAAATGACCAAACAAAAAGAAATACTAATAGTTGTAACCAAATCTCATTATAAAGAAAGTGACCCAAATAACCCAAGCAACTGTTTGCCGTTTTAGAGGTTTTCATCATGAATTATCTCTTGGAATTTATGGTAGCCAAGTCTTCCATGCATCTAAAAATATCCCCCAACCCTTAGTGCGTGGATGCCCCACTTCATTTTATAGAATTTGTCTAAGACCACATGATAGGAGGTTACGTACATGGCTGTTTGTACTTATCGTGATTTCTTGTTTTTTTCCCCCTCTTAATAGGCTTTCAACAACTATATTTTCATTTTTTTAGGACGGAAAGAAGAAAAGGGCAAGCAACTAATGGTGAAATATCCACGTCCCAAGCGTGAAAATTCTGAACTTTAGGGGAATTAGTTGACACAAAAACCGTATGGACATCATAACATGGAAAGTATAATTAATCTTCTCCTTTGTCTGCTCTTCAAGTCGATGAAAATTTTGAGTAAATCTTTCTTTTGTATTGTCTGATCCTGGCAAGTATAAGGGCCATATATCAATCATCCGCAGTTTAAACATGTCTTCCTAGTTTTAACTTTAACTTCATAATTCCAAAATATATAGAGCTTCCGTCCTTAATTTAGTTGATTAGTAAAAGAAACCATTTTTGCTCAATTAATGTTTCATCTCAACAAACTGTATATATGCTGATGTACCGGCCATATTGACAGGCCTGGCAGGCATGGTTCAATACTTCGATAAGAAAATGAAAGGGTATGGAGTCTGTAGACAAGTGGAATAATAATGGTAGCAGTTCGATTCTCTAAAAGTGACTCAATACATGAATGAGAATCAAAATAAAGCATATGACTAGGCATTAATTAAGTTACTGCGAGAGGAAGTTCAACAAAAACTCTCAACCAAAGCAATGTTGGAATTGAATTGAATCTAATCCTGTCGGGCTAGGGTAGAAACTTAATTAGAGGGATAATGCCATAAAGGATATCAAAATTTATGAGCTCCAGTGAATGATTAGATTAATAAAGCCACCTAATGTAGCCTTTGGCTTGAAGCTCCAACAGGGAAAAAAAAAAAAGTTCCAACTTTTCAAGCTCGATTGAGAAGTAATCCAATCACTTTTTTAAATTCTTTAGTGTGTGTGTGTATCTTGTACAAGTACAGTTTAACAAGCATCTGATGCTCAAGTTGTGGGTTTTTGTGATGAAATGGTGCTATGGCTTATCATACTAATTCAGAAATTAAAGATTCCTATAAAAATTAGACATTTCGGGGACTAGAAATGTAGCATGTAATTTTATGCAAAAAATGCCAACGTCGTTAGCTTAACAGAATCATCACCATTCAGCAAATTTTGACAGATTCTTTACTTAGTTCTTTTCTATTTTGCTTAGGTACTTTTATTAGTCTCAAAAGTTGTACTTTTCTGTCACGGAATGTTTATTTCTGATTAAGGCAAATAAAAGAAAATGTTGCTTTTATGACAAAGACTGGAGCTTAATCCATCTAAAGCCTCCTAACATGATTTTGTGACTAACCAATGGAGCATGAACAGGTCACTTGCTGGGAAAGTGCTAATGAGCAGAGAGTATTAACTATTCATATATATATATATATATATAGTCCTCTTCATTTGGTGCAACTAATAGTTGACTTGATCATATTAAGTTATGACTTATTAAGTTTGATCATATTGTATGATTTGGTGTAACTATTCATATTAAGTTTCTCACACACATATATTGCTGTTGGATTGAATCAAAATATTGTTTGATTCCATGATCATGTATTTAGTCAAGTGCCTGAATCCCAATGAATCTTGCTTTTTCCTTTGCTATTAGCCATTAAATTAAATTAAGAAAGAAAATCAGTGCATGGATAAACCAACAACTAATAAAGAAAGTAGCGAAACAAATCGCCCGGTTTTTGCCTTGATCTTTCAAATTTATAATTCTGTGATCTCTTTGCCCGATAACACAAAATGGAAAATAAACATCAACTTGATCTCAAAGATGCAGCAATTACGACGCCATTATTAAAATAATCTCATGGATAAGAAGCTTAATTGACATGTGATCTTCCCAAGTATAACTCCAACTATTGATATACAACAATCTTTGGTAGTTCCTTTCCATATAACCAAAGAATCAAACAAAATATTCATCTCTTTTTACAACCCACCCTTCCTAGTAGGGTTGCAAACGAGTAGAACCAAGTCGATATTTGGCCTAATCGAGTCGAATGTTGACTTAATTTTTTCGAATTCGAACTTGAGCTCGAGCTCAACGAGCTGACAATTTTGAAACTCGAGCTCGAAAAAATTAAGTTGAGCTCGATATTGATCAAGCTCGACATCGAACGGCTCGTCGATTTGTTTGCATCCCTACTTCCTAGAACTATACTATGGTCAACTATAAAGTCTTTGTACTCTCTTTCTCTCCCTCCCTCTCTCTCTCCAAATAACACTTGTAAACTAAGGACAAGACAACTACTCCTATAAATAAGTCATATGTTTCCTGGCAAACTTCCTTGGCATGCCATAAGCTCCTAGTCTTTGCCAATAGGCATTAAACAATAAAAACACACATATCAACTTAACCATGGTGTTTGCTGGCAATTATGGTGGAGGTGGTGGCTGCTCAAACATGGGTGGCTTTGCCGTCCAGGTCATCACCAGCCGGTGGTTCATGATCTTTGCCACCATTTTCATCATGGCTGCCGCTGGTGCAACATACATGTTTGGCCTTTACTCACAAGAGATCAAAACAACCCTTGGCTATGACCAAAGTACACTCAATTTACTCAGTTTTTTCAAAGACTTGGGATCTAATGTTGGTGTCCTCTCAGGCCTAATCAATGAAGTCACCCCACCATGGGTTGTACTGTCGATGGGTGCAGTCCTGAATTTCTTTGGCTACTTCATGATTTGGTTAGCCGTGACCAAAAGAATATCCAAACCCCAAGTGTGGCACATGTGCTTGTACATTTGTATTGGTGGAAATTCTCAGTCATTTGCCAATACAGGAGCCCTGGTCACAGCAGTCAAGAACTTCCCGGAAAGCCGGGGAGTTGTGCTTGGACTTCTCAAAGGTTTTGTTGGCCTAAGTGGTGCAATCATCACTCAACTCTATCATGCAGTGTATGTTGATGATACCAAGTCTTTGATCTTGATGATTGGCTGGCTTCCAACAGTTATTTCCTTCACTTTCCTTCGAACAATCCGAATCATGAAGGTCGTTCGAATCGAACACGAGCTGAAAGTCTTCTACAGACTTTTGTATGTCTCACTTGGGCTCGCTGGATTTCTCATGGTAATTATTATACTCCAGAATAGGTTTAACTTCAGCCATAGTGAGTTTAGCATCAGTGGTGTTGTCGTCATTATTTTGCTCTTTTTACCACTTGCCGTTGTTATTCAAGAAGAGCTTGATACGTGGAGGAAAAAGAAAGCTGCCCTGGATAGTATTTCTCAGCTGAAAGTTATCACTGAGAATCCCAGTCCTGATCAGGCTGCTGCAGCTGATTATCAGCCAAAATCAACAGAAAAGCAAGTGGAATTACCATCTTCGTCCGCAGTTAAAAATACTACAGAGCAACAACCTACCACAGAAATCCAGGAAGTATCTTGCTGGAGAACTGCTTTCAGGCCACCAAATAGAGGTGAGGATTTCACCATACTTCAGGCACTCTTCAGTATGGATATGTTCATCCTGTTTCTGGCAACAATTTGTGGTGTTGGAGGTACTTTGACGGCAATTGACAACTTGGGTCAGATTGGAGCTTCACTCGGCTACCCCAAAAGAAGCACTAGCACATTTGTGTCACTCGTGAGTATTTGGAATTATCTAGGAAGAGTGGTTTCTGGTTTCCTATCTGAGCACTTTTTAACCAAGTACAAATTTCCTCGTACCCTGATGCTTACAATCATAATAGTCATATCCTGCGTAGGCCATCTTCTCATAGCTTTTGGTGTCTCAAATGGGCTATACGTTGCATCAGTAATCATAGGATTTTGCTTTGGCGCTCAATGGCCATTACTTTTTGCTATAATTTCTGAACTTTTTGGCCTCAAATATTACTCCACTCTCTACAATTTTGGCTCCGTGGCCAGTCCAATTGGCGCATATCTCCTCAATGTGAGGGTCGCTGGACATCTATACGACAGGGAAGCTGAGAGGCAACTCAACGCGTTGGGACTGAAGAGGAAGCACGGAGAAGATCTGAATTGCGATGGAGTAGAGTGCTTCAAATTGTCCTTCATCATCATTACTGCAGTAACAGTTTTTGGAGCGCTGATTTCATTGATTTTGGTGTCGAGGACTAGAAACTTTTACAAGAGCGACATCTATAAGAAATTCAGGGAGGAAGCCAAGGCGGCCGAGACTGAAATGGCATTGCCCGGAAATGGCACCGTTGTTCCAAGCCGTAACAAGGAATAGACTAAATATTATTGTAATTTGTCAACGTAGAATTTGTGTAGGTTACAGGCAGGTACAATTAACGTTACCCCAGCTTAAAGTCGAACCAGCTGATAATTACAATCCTTTTCTTTTTCTTGCTTGTAAAGAAAAATATCCGGGTTCGACTCTCAATCATTCTATTCCCTCAAGTCTCCAATTATCAAACCTTGTCTGTTTTTGGTTGTCAAATATCTGGACTCCGCTTGCAACCACCGCAATCCACTCTGTTTCCAAATTCCAAGTCTCCACTGCACTATAGAAAAAGAAGAAGAAATTGGGTATTCTGCTGCTTAGTATCATGCAAAATATTTTTCTTCTTAGTTTTAGTTTCAATTCCGTAAACATTTACTTACTTTGTTTGACTTGAAAATTCAAACAATTGCTTAATTAAATCAGATGGGGTCTGGGCTCTTTTTAGTCTTCTGCAATCACTATTTATTTCGAGTCCACGAGTCTATGTCCAGTGACAGTGTTGAATGATGAAGATCGTTTTCACCTTGTTTGACTTGATGGTTCGTTCTCTTCTCAATTCCTTTGCAGATTCTGTCATGGCCCCCCAATTGTGCAGCGACCCAAATTAAAGAATATTAATGGTTGGCTGGTTGCTTTGGTCGGCAACCGGCAAGTGAATGAAATTTGAATATTCAGAGAAACCGTGTTACATTATACAAGGCTGATGTCGACTCAGAGTTACTCTGGCATCAGACAAGATTTTCTTTTTTCCTTCAAAAAAAAAAAAACTCAACCCTTCATTTCTTTTTTACCATCAAAGTGAGAATTCATTGGCCAATGTTACAGATTTCAGGTTACGGATTTATATGGTAATCCATGAGCATGTCTGCTTTAGTGTAAGGACGTTATAATAAACCACTTCTAGAGTAGTTGGTCACCAAGTACATGTTAAAAAATTCCGTTTTTTCTGAAAAAATTTGTCAGCGATGCATAGGCACTCGTCTGGACTCAGTCCCCTTCGAATTTTCTTTGGACCTTTTTAGATTCCTCCTCTTCCTAATATAGAGTAGGAATAGGTGTAGAATAGATCCTATCTTGTTCCAAAAAAAAAAAAAAGTAAGGATGTTATAATAGTTATATTACGTGTCTTTATCACCTTTTTTAAAATCTTATGGGTTAAAAATGCCTACTTATCAATGAAGCCGGTCTGAAAGGGATGATTTTGTGCTCTGACAGAAGTTAAATTACCAAACACAAGCTTCATATCACGCGTTCCTAATGTCTTTTCTTCCCGTTTTCAGGGAAATTGCAGATGTGCCTTGGCCGTGGAAAGTGGCATAAGTGGACAATTGGCCCCGAAAATGAAATGATTTGGATTTTTGCTTGGATGGCATTTAATCAGCAGTTAGTATCTCACATCCACTATAGAGACTAGATGCTGGAAAAGCATGCCTGCGGTTGGAGTTAGTTCTGCAATTCTACGAACCCTTTTGTCATTTAATTATCAAGATTCAAGAGGGTGCCTCGATATTAAATTAGCACCAAATCAGTATGTGATATCTTCAATAATCAAGCAACTCAACGAATTTGATATGCCTATGTGGCCGAAAAGGGATGTAAGTTGTTTTTTTTTTTTTGGAGTAATGAAAAATTTTGGTAGGTTTGGCTCGGATTACTACTACAGGTTAGGATGTGTTTGTGTGACTATAGGTTACTTATAGAGATTCATCATCTACCAACACAGTCCTTACGTCGACTGCGACGTTCGAAAACTTGTGCTGGCGTGTAAATTGGTACAGCATCTTATTGCAGTCCAATGAATGTTTTGGAATCAAGAGATTTCGGATGGCAGAGCCATTGAAATAATTGGGATTTGAAAATTGATATGCATATCTCTCTGCCATAATTTAATGGATTCTTGCGGGACTTTTTGCTCTGTTTGGGGTCCAAATTACCACGTACACACAGATCCTTCGAGTGGAAATAGTGAGTACTCTTATTCTTCTGGAATAGTTAGAAGTTCCTTCTTCCAACGGTAATCAAGTTATAGAGGAGACAAACAAAAACAAGAAAGGAATGGTGGGAATGAGACATGGTGACAATTACTACTCCACTCGTTTAACCAATGAGACATATCCATTCCCATGTAGTCGGCCTGTCCATATTCATTGCCCTCATCCACGTCTTCACGTAAGTCTGCCCTACGTACGATGCATCTGGGAATGGATATCGATATGTTGGACAGTAGGTTTTAGATCAATTGACCCCATTCAATCCATTGGTTTAGGTTTGTCAGGTCAATTTTTGTACTGTAAGAACTCGGAAATTGAAGGCAGGAGAATATATAAGCACATTACCTGTCGCTGAAGTTTAGAATATAAAAGGAACGTACCCGTAAATCAAGTGATAACCTGGTTCAACCAAGTCAATTGGATTTGCTTCTTTTTTTTTTTTTGAGATTTTGCTTTTGAATCCTTTAATTGGTTACTTCTACAATTGTGCGTTAGCATCTACCCCTGTCTAAATCAAGATCGAAACCGATTTCACAAGCTAGTCGCATCCAAGTTTTTTTTTTTTTTTTTTTGGGAGGATTTATTCTCAACCAAGTTAAAAGTACATTCAAAAAATGGCACTTTCTTTCTAAAATAAATTTAACATCACAAGGCACAATTTCACGTGGTCACATGAAACATGGTAAATATCTCAGCCTCCCCCTAATTCGAAAAGCCCATGAAAATGATCCAAGAGCCTTTAATGGTTTTGGCTAGGACTAGGAAGCCCGACTCAGTGTTCTTTGATCCGCCATTCATTTTCAACTGGGCAGGCTGACCTATCAAGCCCAAAATTGAGAGTTCAGAGGATGAATCGACTAGGAATGCATTCTTGTCCAATCGCAATCTAACAGTGTGCATCACGCGACGTCAACTCGAGGTGACTTAAATTCAAGTTCGATTTCAATTTACTTTATTCTAGCTCGAACTCGAATTCAAGTTTAATTAAACCTAATCAAGCTAAATTGAACTTATTTGAGTCCAATCGAGCTCGTCTAATAAAAATTAATATTTTATATATAATTTTAAATAAATGATATAATCAATATTTCACAACAATAAATATAAAAATTTTAATATATATATGTATGTATGTATTAAAAGTTCGATTAGACTCGCTAAACTTTTGAGTATTCGAGTACAAGAATTCGAAATTCTAACTCGAGTGGAGAAGCTTGAATCTTCTGCACCCCTCAGGCGTATTGATTTGCGGAAAATGAAGCCTCAATTTCGGGTCAGTCACACTCACGGTCATTGTCTCGCTTGCTGGTCTGTAAACAACTATCTGTACTAAATAAATCTTAACCCAGTCTGAAAATTTTAATATACGATGAAATATTTGTTGTACCATATTTGTTCTAGGCTAAATGAAAATGCTCAAAACATCATGCCAAACAAAAGAACTTTTGCCACTAACGTTTGTTTTACGTGACTTGCACAAAAAAACGCTAGATAGCTGCGGAATTATCAATTGTTGGCCCATTGATTTAGTCGTTGAAAAAGACCCAAAAAAAAAAAAAGCCAGTTTACACAACTTATTGTACGTGTCAGGAAGACTGCGCTATGTGGCAATTAAACCACTTTATTACTACAAAATGTGTCGTGCTTGCTCCATGATCATCAGATGTAGTTCATAAAATGGTAGCATTTGGTTGTTGACTATCTTAATGTAAATCCTCTTTTTTGTGTGTGTGCATGTCTTTTTTGGTCGGATATTCTGAGGTCCATTTCCGGCTTCATGAGAAAGGTATTAATATTAGGCCTTATTCTTGATTGCTTTATATATAACAAAATTTGATTATAGAAACTGATTATTCAGTAAAAACTACTATTTGGGTAATCATGGATTTTATCTTTTCTAGTGATTAAACAATCAAGATATAAAAACAATCGAGAACATCAAAAAAATTGATTATCTGAAATCAGAATTTGTAATCAATTAAAATAATCAACCGACCCTTAGTACAATATAGAAAAATGTTAACCGGTAAATTCAATTGCAAGACATATTTTTATCACGGTATACATACTAGAATGTATTTGATATTTTTGGAGCTACAAAGGACAAATAGATTGCCTCTGGCTTCTCAATAAGTTGTAAATCTCAACTTAGTCTTAAGATCTAAAAGCATGCAATGTACCACTACTAGATTTGCACCACATCAAATTTGCCTACTCCAGAGAGCTCAAATTTGGCCAAAAAAAAAGAAAACTAGAAATTTGCAATTAATACTTACCAATATTTGTTTGTCTTCCTTGCACAAGATAGCTTAAAATTAATGTGCTGCTGACTCGCCAATAACTTCAGTATATGGTATAAAATCGTATTGGGATGTCATCAATGATGATGAATCCCCGTCATCTTTATTATTTCGTTTCTACAATAAATTTTGGTAAGTGAATCATATGCTTCATTAAGAGAAATGATTATAAATATTAAGAGAAACGAGCAATCTCTTTAATAATATAACTAATTCTTTGGTTAACGGATGCATTAATTTTTAAAGAAGTGCGTTTAATATGAAAAAAGTGTCTAAATGCAGAGGTAGATTAATTGTGATGGTATGTATTGTTAATATAATAAGTTATGTATAATTTAATTTAGGTGTTTTAACGGGTGGCTGTTACATTTGTTTGACAAATCATGCAACGAAGATTAAATTTCTCTTCTTTTGTCATGACATACACTTTAGTTTAAAATTTTTAGAATTATGAAATTTCATAGGGTTAACATACCTACATTCCATCCAATCTACTATATATATAAATGCACTGACAATTACTACTTTCTATTGCATTTATACATTTTTCCTAAATAATCCCCTTCCATTTATATGTTTTCCCTAATTAATCTTCTTATATTTCTAAAAATCTAACGCCTGAAATACATTTTAACGAGTGACCCTACAGACCGTTTCATTTGTAATTGGTTTTCTACTTTCCTTTTATTTTATCATTCTATTTATTTTCATATTTTTGGGTAAGCTATCTTATCAAATTATTATCGTTACGTCATTATTATCTTTTTCGTGACCGGTTTGCTATTTAATGCTGTGATACGAGATTGCTAACTAATTAAGTTCAATTTAATCACAGATTCATTCTAATTTACACCTAATTTTGTACTATATTTGTTTCTACTATTTGGCAGAAAACGAAAAATTGTTTCTAGTCTAAATTTACCCAAAGGCAATAAGAGAAACAAAGAATCTCCACGAATACGATAAATGAACGTGCTGAATATCTGTCTTTTATTCCCATAGACTTCGTCATTCTAGTTTATCTGAACTGCCATCTATTTCACTCAAACTACATCTTTATCTGGAAAATCCAATATCGAATGCAAAATCGGATATATATTCTTGCACTTTTCCTCTCTCAAACAATAAATTACTATCGTATTCTTAGCTAACTACCTTATTCGATTAGCCAGGCATATTACTCTTATTAGCAACTACCAAAGAAAGCACAGCACAGTAGAAGAGAAGGGCATGGCTGAAACCACGGTGCTACCATCCAGTCATGGCTGTGGATTGTGTGGTTTCATGGTTCAATTTCTTCGGGGCAGATGGTTCATGATGTTTGCTACATTCTTGATCATGTCTGGCTCCGGTGCAACTTACATTTTTGGTGCATATTCAAAAGCGATAAAATCCAGCCTTGGCTATGATCAATCAACACTCAATATTCTTGGCTCATGCAAAGATCTAGGAGCGACAATTGGAGTGCTGTCGGGATTATTAGCCGAGGTAACACCATCCTGGTTTGTTCTCTTGGTTGGTGCTCTTATGAATTTTTCTGGTTATTTCCTAGTATGGCTGGCAGTGACCAAAAGAATACCAAAACCCCCAGTTTGGCAAATGTGTGTATATATATGCATTGGTGCGAATTCCCAGAATTTTGCAAACACGGGATCCCTTGTTCCCTGTGTAAAAAATTTCCCCGAACGTCGGGGGATGATGTTAGGACTGATGAAGGGATTTGTAGGGCTTAGTGGTGCAATTTTTACACAGCTTTATCTTGCAATTTATCATAATGATGCCAAAGATATGATCCTTCTTATTGGTTGGCTTCCAGCAGTGATTTCTTTAGTTTTCCTCTTCTGCATCAAGGAAATGAAGAAGATTAGTGGTCATCCCCACGAGGTGAAGGTTATGTATCAAAATCTCATCATAACAGTGGGTTTGGCACTGACCCTGATGGCTCTGACAATCGGTCAAAACTATTTCAATTTCTCTCACGCTGATTATGTAGCAAGTGCAACAGGTGTTTGTGTTCTGCTTTTCCTTCCATTCCTGGTTGCAGTGAAAGAAGAATTAGAGACTTGGCAGCAAAAGAAGGAAGATGCATTAAAACCCCCTAACAGGGTAGTTACCGAGGAACCGCCTTTGCCCGAGTCCTCGAACCCCAGAAAGCAGGAAATTGTCCCTGCACATTGTACCACAGATAAAGGAGGAGGGGATGATGAATTCCGTCAAGAAGGTTGTTGCTGTGGAGACATCTGCAACAAACCCAAAAGGGGTGAAGATTATACCATATGTCAAGCTTTATTAAGTGCTGACATGATAATTCTTTTCATTGTCACATTTTGTGGGCTTGGTTGCAGTCAAGCAGCAGTGGATAATTTAGGCCAGATTGGTGAATCCTTAGGCTATCCAACTAAGACAGTTAACACATTTGTCTCCCTACTTAGCATCTGGAACTATTTTGGCAGAGCTCTTTCGGGTTTTGGCTCTGAGCAACTGTTGAGGAAGTGGAAAGTTCCGCGGACTCTAATGATGACGATATCCCTTGTGGTGCCTGCCATTGGAGATCTCATTATTGCCTTGCCATTTCCTGGTTCTGTTTACATTGCATCAGTATTGGTTGGATTTGCTTATGGCGTCCAGTTAACCATGGTTTTCGTGATTATATCTGAACTTTTTGGATTGAAGTACTACTCCACTCTCTTGAATTGTGGACAATTGGCCAGCCCTATTGGATCATACTTCCTCAATGTGAGGATTGTGGGAAAACTCTATGATAAAGAGGCTTTAAAGCAACTTGCGAGGGCGGGCCTGACAAGATCAATGGTTCCTGACTTGACTTGCATTGGGACTCAATGTTACAGAACATCTTTTCTAATATTAGCCGGCGTTAACACTCTTGGAGCTCTTATTTCTCTGATCTTGGCAATGAGGACTCGGGAATATTACAAGTCAGATATATACATGAAGTTTAGAGATGAGATGGAAGCCAATGAGAAGGAAATCGCAATGGTTTCTTCAGCTGACCAGAAATAAACAGAAAGTCATTGGTTCCCCCCCCCCCCCCCCCCCCCCCCCCCCCCTCCTCTTTTATTGTAGGTGCATTCTTGGGCATTGCAATTTTCGTGGTCTTCTTGGCTTCAATTAAGCGATGTAATTGTCTGCTTGACTTTCTAAGGGTATGTTTGTTTTGACTGAAAACCTTTTCCCGAAAATATTTTCCTTGAATTCCTGCATTTGGTTGTATTATGGTACATGAAAATATTTTCTTGTATAAAACATTTTACGCCTTATAGTGTAAAAT
Source organism: Coffea arabica (assembly GCF_036785885.1). Lineage (NCBI taxonomy): Eukaryota > Viridiplantae > Streptophyta > Magnoliopsida > Gentianales > Rubiaceae > Coffea > Coffea arabica. The sequence goes on along the minus strand of NC_092313.1, from coordinate 9,159,172 downwards.
AACTTCCTTAAAAAACTTGTTGAAGTTAATTTTCGCTGTCTACGCCCGTTGTCCAATCTTACCGGACAAACACCAATGTCTATCACGCTAGATTACTACCTCTTTGATAGTTGACAAATAGAAGAATAGGGAGAAAAAAATGTAGCCTACGAGTAAAATTCAAGGGATTGTAACACTAACAATTACCTTTCGCTTCTTCTCCATATCATATGTGTATCCCTTTTTCTCCCACCGTTGCACATTCAAAGACAAGCATATATTGACATATTCTCACCGGATGCTTACAAAATAAGACTAAGATCTGCGGAAATCAAGAGGAATTGTGGTCTTGACAGAAAGAAAGGAAGGACAAAGATCAGCAATAAGAAAGTGAGAAGCTACCATTAGCCCAATAGAGAAAGTTGCAATGGAATGGAGAGGGGAGAAAGAAGGCCAATAAAGTGGTGGTATTTCTCAATTCTGATGGCTTATGCTTCGATACAAATGGTCACTTTCCAGGTGTCACGGGTTGCTTGTCTCGTTCCGTTTGCCTATTTGTCTACGGGTTGAGCACGAATCGCCCATGGGGCTGTTGTAACTGTTGCACAGGGCTGAGGGCTTCTGGGGAGTTTTGTGGTAGCGTGATGTTGCATGCGATGGAGATTGCTAATGAAGGAAAACTAGCAGTCATAGGCCCCAATTTGATCTAGCGGTTTTCACTTGTTGAGAATTGAACCAAACACAGGAAAACAATGAAGAAAACAATTATTTTCCCAGAAAATTACTTTCAAGGAAAATGTCTTCCAATGGAAAGCATTTTACACCCTACCAAACGGACCCTAAATGTTTTTGGGTATCAATTTTCTGCAGTTTTTTGTAGTAATTGTTATGCACCATCACAATAATGAAACCAATAGAAGTGTAACCAAGACTTAGTTCAGTTGAAATTTGTGGCTGGACCTTTAAAATCTTTTCTTTTGCCTTTTTCTCCTTACAAATAGTCCACCGTCCAAACAAAGGAATCTCTCCTTAAATTAAAAAAAAAAAATCCAACAAAAGTGTGTGAAATATGATTGCTAATATTACAATTCTTAACTATCCTAATAAATTTTAGAATATTACTTCTGAAATAAAATTTATAAGATGTACAACACTCTAACGCCCTATTTGATAATCTAATTCAATATTTAAATATAATGAGTTTAGATTTTAACATATTCAGATGCGTTTGATAACCAAAACTAGAACATCTAAATTCATTTAAGTGGCACCCAAATTTTTAAATAAAATTTACTCTAAAAAATAAGTGATAAACTATTCACTTATCACTTAATGTAATATACAATCAAATGTATCAAATTTAGTATTTAACAATTCACTATTTTAATAGATTTCAGATTTTTTTATTCATCTTCAAAAATCCAACAAAAGTGTGCGAAATATGATTGCTGATATTACAACTCTTAACTATCCTAACAAATTATAGAATATTACTTTTCAAATAAAATTTATAAGAAGTAAAGCACTCTAAGTAGGTAAATAGTGTATTGTTTTTATCTACTCTTTGTGTGGTAGACGGAGAACTGTCGCTTAATCGTAGCCTATTAGCTAGTAGCTACCGGCCGCTGGTTACCAAAACTTTTAGTACAAGGCAGGTGGGATGGGAACGGGTGTTCACGAATCGAGCCGCTCGCGACCATGCCGCTCGCGAGCTGCCCGAATACGAGCTCGACTCGAGCTCGTCAATATCGAGTTCGAGTCGAGCTATTGACGAGCTCGAGCTAATTAAGTCGATCTCGAGCTCGAGCTCAAACTCAAAAACATTAAGCTCGTTGGCTCGCGAGCTCAATTATATATATTTTTTTTATTTTTTATTTTTTATTTTAATAGTAAAATTATATATATATCCCTAATATTTTATTATTTGTTAAAAAATTATTATTTTATTTATTTTTAAAAATAAATAATTATTTTTTATTTTTTAAAAATAAAATAATAATTATTATTTTTTTATTTTTTAAGCTCGAGCTTGATATTTTGAGCTCGTCGAGCTCGAGCTTGAGTTCAAGTTTCACAAAATTAACTCAAGCTCGACTCAATTAGCCAAAACTTGACTCGAGCTCGGCTCATTTACACCCCTAGATGGGTTGAATATAACATAACACAAGTCAGGAAAACGAAATAGACCTTAAAAAATGGCACTACAGTAATTTTCTCTAAATAAAAGCGTTATTGAAAAATAACCGATAAACTAAGGACCTTAACCGCAAAAAAACTCTTCACCTATGTGTATAGCTCACGATTCCACTCTCCGAAGAAAGCGTTTCACAACACACTATTCAATGTGTCACTCACTCATTCTGCGTGAGTTCGTACGAGCAGCTGTAGAATTCTCAGCAGATGATAAATACTAGTACTAATTATTAAAACAAAAAAGAAGGGATAAAAGTGCCCTCAGGAATGGCCCCATCGGCGAAGGGTAAAGAGAAGGTCATTGACGGCGGCAAAGGCTCGTCGGGGAAGAGGAAGCGTAACATCGGCGGTGGTGACGACGGCAAAACTGGTGGTCGGAAACGGAAGAATCGCGGCGTTCTTCAGTTCTTTGACGATGCCGCTTACGAAGTTGATGAGGATGATGCCAGTGACGACTCATTCTTCGATGATGGTATATTTGAACTTTTTCATCGACATTTCCCACTTGCATGGACTATATTTATTCTTCTTATTTGTTTTTCTTTTCTTTTTATTTTTACCTTTTGAAAGTGTGGTAAAAGCTAGGGTTTTTTTGGTGTGGGAAGTGAAAATTTAGATTAATTTTGTTTGCGACATGTGATGATTGGGGGTTTAGGGTTTTTTAATCGGCAATGCTGGCTCTAGTTGATTGTTGATATGCTTTTTTCCCAAACATTATTGATATTTTGTGTTTTATTGAAGGATTTTAGCTGAAATATAGTGATGATATTTGGCATTTCTGCGTGCATCTTTTAAGGTAAATAATCGATTGTGTACTTTCAATGGTGAATGAAGAAAAAGAAAATAAATGCTAAAGCTCACTGAAAAAGCATGTTTGCTCGGGGTGTGCAGAATTATGTTGTTCTCTTTTTCTTTTTTAGTTTGCCGGTAAGGTTGGCTTATTTAAATTGCGTTCATGATGCTTTGGGGAACTTTTGCTTAGCGGTTTTTGTTGTTGTTGCTGGGTTTATTTATCATATAGAAGGAGGATATGCATTTTTATTAATGTGGTTTTTGAATTGTGATATTTTGATGTAATTTTGATGGACCACTGACTTTTTTTTGTTGTTGTTCTCCACCCATTAAATGTGAAAATGAGGTAGCATTTCTTGAAAATTGTATTTTATTAACAAAGAGAGGGAAATGGCATGTATGTTCATTTGGTGTTTGTGGTCACTCTTAGGCTTAACTTCTTGCAACTGTGACTTTATTATGCTGTAAATATGCATGCATCTGTGCTTCAATTATTTTATACGTTATTCGTTTGCCGAAAATGGTCCTCTTTTAAGCAATTCATTTATACGTTATTCGTTTTCTGCTTGTCGCTAAGGAGTCCTCACTCTACCTGTTATTTTTTATCTTATCCAAATGTGCCGATGGTTCTTGTTATTTTCGTGTGCTGGCTCTCCTAGCATATTCCTGGTTGATTTTTTCATCAAGCCTGTTGGTATATTTACTAATGAATCTTCTGTTGATTGTTAGGTTCCTTGTACTCATGCTTGTCAATCTAATTTGTTACCATTTGCTGAAACTAGATTCTCTGGAAGATGAATTTGACACAGCAGCTGCAGCAATGCAATTCCAGTCTGAACCTAGCAGAGCCCCCTTTCTGCCTTTTGTTCCCAAAGTGGAGGAACCAACAGAAGAAGAACTTGAAAAGATGTTACAGGAACGATACAAACCAGGCTCTACTTTTGTGACATATGCAGAAGACAATTACGAGAGCAAAAGAACGGTGGAAATGCCTGAACACTGTCCTTCTGTTAAGGATCCAATCATCTGGAAAGTCAAATGCATGGTATAAAATTGTGACATCATAGTTTTCAAGTTTTAAAGCAGATTCCTTTTCTTTTCAAGCTATGAAGTTCTTTTCTTTTGCATCATTTTGCTCATGAGCAATTGATGGGCCATAGGTTGGACGTGAGAGGCATTCAGCCTTCTGCCTCATGCAGAAATACGTGGACTTGCAATTTCTGGGAAAGAAGCTGCAGATAATTTCTGCATTTACAATTGATCACGTTAAGGGTTTTATTTATATCGAAGCAGAGAAGCAGTGTGATATTAATGAGGTAGTCATTTGTTCTTCCGTTGATCTTCTGAATTTTGCAGTTTTTGTGTTTCTCCAAATAAATTGGATGTCCGTGTTTCTATTGGTTGCTTCTTATGCTACTAAAATTGTTCATTTGCTTACTTGGAGACTAAATACCCACAATACAGGCGTGTAATGGGCTGTGTAGCATATATTCAAGTCGCGTTGCACCTGTACCAAAGGAGGACATTAATCATTTATTTTCTGTTAAAAACAAGAGTAATGGAATTTCTGAGGGAATGTGGGCACGTGTTAAGAATGGGAAATACAAAGGTGATTTAGCACAGGTATGGTTTTGTTCCTGTTGATATGTTTGATCTTTGGCCAGTTTCTTTTTTCTTTTCTCCGGTCTTCATTTGGTATTTCTCCCATATTCTTCTAGTTTTAACTTTAAGATTTGTGTTTCACTGATTTCTAGCTGTTTCTATTATATATATGTAGGTTGTGGCTGTAAATTCTGCACGGAAGAAAGTGACCGTGAAGCTGATTCCTAGGATAGACTTGAAAGCATTGGCTGAGAAATTTGTAAGATCCTTCTCACTAATGTGTCTTTTTATGGTAATCTTACTTGAAGTAATTTATTTTTCCTTATGGGTAAAAAAGGCCTGTTATTGACAAGGAACATTGGGGATCTCCCCCTTCTCCCCACCATGTCTAAATTTTGACAAGATTGAGCAATTAGAAATTACTAGTACAAAAATTACTCTTGAAGTTTGTGATAAATAATTTACTATTTGCAGCATTAATATGCTTTAAATAATTTTACTATTTGCTGCATTAATATGCTTCTGCTTTTGCATCCTTTTATGTTACTGTTGGCACCAAATGGTTGTTACGTTATGATTTGTATCGTTCATGCATGTACAGGGTAGAGGAATTACTGCCAACAAGACTGCTAATCCGGCACCAAGACTCATAAGCAATAGTGAACTCGAGTAATTTGCGTGCTATATGTATATGTTCTTTTTTTTTTGTTTGGTCTTTAAATAAAGTTTTTGTGGTATTGATATTTCCCATATTGTATATGTAAAGAGAGTTCCGGCCTCTGATTCAATGTCGACGGGACCGTGATACTAACAAAGTCTTTGAGGTTCTTGATGGGATGATGCTGAAGGATGGCTATCTGTATAAGAAAGTATCCATTGACTCGTTAAGCTTTTGGGGAGTAACACCTACAGAAGATGAGCTTCTTAAATTTGAGCCTTCAAGGAATGAAGAATACAATGATCTAGAGTGGTTATCCCAGCTTTATGGCGAACAGAAAAAGAAACGTCCTTTACTTAGTGACAAAGGTGGTGGAAAAGGTGAAGGTTCTTCAACGCCAAGCCTGGACACTGATTTTGAAGTGCATGATTTAGTTTTTTTGGGGTAAGTGCGGTTATCGCTTATTTCCACGTTGGCTTTGCCATTGCTTCTTCTAGTATGAGTATTAACTTATTTTGGTGTAACCTGGGAATTTTGCGATTGCAGTCGAAAGGATTTTGGTGTTGTCATTGGCACGGAGAAGGATGAGATTTTCAAGGTATACCTCTCAGTTTATGTGGTCACTTTACTGCCAGTGACTTAACATTATAGTTTTTGTTTCAGATTATCAAGGAGGGCTCAGAGGGACCAGTAGTTGTCACTATTCCACGGAAGGAGTTAAAGAATGCATCATTCGATAAGAAGCTATTCACAGCACTTGATCAGAAAATGAAGAATATATCAATTAATGACAGAGTCAGAGTTTTGGATGGTCCAATGAAGGTTTAACAAAAATTTTGCATTTCAAGTGACACTATACGACTTAGGTTATTTGGTTGCTGATTTGCTTATACTATACAGGATAGAGAAGGCATTGTCAAGAAAATTTACAGAGGGATTATTTTCTTGTACAATGAAACCGTAGAGGAGGACAGTGGTTACATTTGCTTTAAGGCACAGTTGTGCGAAAAAGTTGAGCTTCCTGGTGAAGCACGTAATGAGAAGGTTTGTATTTGTTTTAAATTTGGAAAGTAGCAAATCTTTTGACTGACTACCTATGACTTCCCACAACCTGCAAATGGAATTTGTGTACATGAAGGAATCCATTTGTTTAGTAAAATTTTTTTTATTCCTAACCACTTAATAAATGATGATAATCCAGAAGAAGTTATCAGGAAAATCTCACCCGATGTTAACTAATGTGGTATCAATTGAAGTCTTAATTTTTTATATGTCATAATATAGAATTTTATGCATAGACAATTATATGCTTGCTTTTATTTGGAGGATATATGCAATATGAGATTGTAATGAGTTCCGAGAGACACAAGAATTCTTACGCTTGTAGCACGGTACATCATGCTGTGTATGTGGATGAAAAAGCTTCTGCTTGCATAGCCCTTTCTAGTTCCTCTTTTGGTGTAAATTTGTCCAATGGTGATGCAAATTCTGTTTTCATTTGTCACTTGAATAGTTTAAAAGGTTTATTTGCGTATCCATTTATGTATATTATGCTATGAGGGCTTATGAATGTATGTTTTTCTCAGAAAAAAAAGAGCAAAAAATTCCTGTTGATTTTGATAAGGATTAGGATGTGAAAAAAACAATTATCCTCATCTATTATTACACATTCTAAGACAATTTCATTATGGCTTGGGATATCATAAATATGCACAACTTTTGTACCTTTTACAAAATATACAATTAAGCCTGTTTGTCGCATCTCATGGTCATTTCCTTTGTTCAGCATCTGATTTTGTCCCAGAAAATGTCTGATTAACTTCTGCGCAAGTCCAATTTATTTCCCTTCCACCTGCTTCGAACAAACAATATATGCAAGCCAACCTGAAAAAAAAAAAAAAGAAAGAATGGGTTGAATGGATAGAACTGCTGCATTTTGTTGACACATTATCTTTCATGCTAATTTGTGCTCTCTTTTTTGGATTAGGGTGGTGAACAGGAAACTGTAGTATTTGGGGATTTTGCTTCTTCTCCTAAGTCCCCTCTCTCGCCTAAGCAATCTGATCAAGGAAGGGATGGTAGCCGAAACTGTATGTGAACATTCTTACCGCTTTCATAGTCTTTGACTGTTCAAAGTTTTAATACTTTTGCTTGAAATGTTTGTTGCTATGTAGTCAACAGGGAAAACAATACAATGTTCTCTGTGGGACAATCACTTAGAATCCGTGTGGGCCCATTGAAGGGGTACCTTTGTCGTGTGTTGGCAATACGGCGGTCTGACATCACTGTGAAGCTTGACTCTCAGCATAAAATACTTACAGGTTGGATGAATCATATATATGTATATATATAGTTTTCGACTAAACCTTGTTGACCTAAATTAATGTGTCTTTATAATTTGTTTGTAGTTAAATGTGAGCATCTTGCGGAGGTTCGTGCAAAAAGTTCTGGCATTTCTTTGGGGTACTTATTTATCGTTTTTGAATTAATGTCTATCATCTAGGGTTTGTATCTGTATTTGTCTTCTAATGTCTGTTTTATGTTACCACAGGGAGGAATCTGACTCTTTAAGGCCATTTGATCTCCTTGGTACACAGGATGGCTCAACAGGTTGAAACGAGTACCCTCTTTTTTTGTATGTTAGTATGTTTTAGTTGAAAAGCTTCAATTATCTACTATAATAGTAGACAGTAATCTCTTCTTTCATGTTCTTTCTCCTTATGATATTGAGGTTGGCGTCGATATTAGATTGGTTCCTGGCACATGTTTTATTTAGCAATTTGACTTCTGTGGAAGTCCTTTTTGAAGGGAGTAAGTTTATGATTTTGAGCTGGCTGTTAGGCATGCCCTTATAAATTGTTTGAACAGAAGGGGAATTGACAAAGTAGCCACTTCACAAGCAAGCATGTAATCTCTTTGAAGAGATTCAAATCAACTTTCATGGATAAATTCCAAGTGAAAATTACAAAGACAACTTTTGATAACTCTCTTTGTGAGAGGCAATTTTTAGAGGAAAATTTTAATCAAAGGAATTTTACCAGAACCAACACTTTTTTAGGATGTGCTGCGATCTGATGTCATGAAACTTCAAATAACTATGAAAGTTTCACTGTAAGATAACAAATGTAACAATAATTAATCTGATTGTATAAACATGAGTGGCTTTCAGTTGGTCACTCTATGTGCCTGATGTTTGTAATTGCCATTTTGTTTCTCATATTTTCAGTGATGTGGACATGGGTTATTTAGAGTGTTCGACATAAATCTTGTAGAGTAGTTTTCTATATTTCTTTAGTTTTACCTATAGGTATTGAAAGTTTGCATATGTATTCATTCTACTTCTTAGACTCCATTTCTTGCCTTCATCTGTTAACTTGTGGTTGATTGTCGTTTATTTAAAAAAATTGTTGTATGCTCTAACTTATATATGCTTATCTAAAGATTGGTTGGACGGGACAGCTAAAGCAGCAGGAGGTGGAAATTGGAATGCAGAAGGATTTTCTACAGAAAGGTGAGAGGCGAGCCTGCTAATTATTGTCCATTTAATTGTGAACTGCCTCATATTCTGCACATACTTGACTGCTATAATTTTGATTATTATCATGACTTTTATTAACATATTGAACTTAATGTAAATTTGATATTCCTTTTATTTATTTTTTTGTATGCTAACAGTAATTTCATGGCCTTGTAAATCTGTGAAAAATAAGAGAAACCTGGATACTAATTTGTGATTCACTTAGCAGAACATGAATATTGCTTCAATACAAGTTAACTCACATTTTTGTTGGATAATCTAATTTTGAACTTTATTTTCAACTTTATACCCATGTGATATTATGTTGTCATTGCATTATTTTAGGCTAGAGAAATAATTGGGTGATCCAACTTGTAACTTAGTGATGTATAAGGCAACTCAAGTTATGGTGTGTAAAACCTTTTGCATGATGACAAATTGTTGAGCATTTTGTCAAATCAGTATGGTAGATCTAAATTCATTCAACGACTCTGGGGTGTGGCTTTCATCTGTTTCGCTGCTAAGCTGCTGATTTTAATCTGATAACACTGTCACATGTTTCAGGAGCTCTTGGCCTGCTTTTCCTGCATCTAACTCCTCGGTTAGTTCATAGTTCACGTTATTCCCCCCTCCCCAACCCCCCAACCAAAAAAAAAAAAAAATCCCCTTACATTGTAGATATCTGAGAAATCTTTATATGCTACAGCTTTGGACAGAAGCTCAATCTTCCAATCCTCTTATATCTGTGGATGAAGCCAACAAAGGTATGGTTGAATGTACTACATTTTAAAACAATGGGCTTGTAATGTTCCAAATTAGCAGTTGTGGTTCAGCTAAGCAGGTAAGTGAGAGACTTAGCTGGTTTGTTTCTTCCAAGTTTCTCATCAGTCAGCTTTGGTGGGAAATCTTTGGTTGGCTTGCTGGGTTTTATATGATTTTATGTAGTTGCATGATTCACAGCAATGGTGCTGCATTTGTAGTTTAAAGACTTCATTTGTAAATTTTATATCATTACGATTTCTACTTATGTTCCCATCTTATTTATGAGGATGCAGGTCACTCTTCCTGGGAGGTTAAACCTACTCCAAGTCAAGGTCCATCATGGGGTGCAGCTGCAGCAGCTCGACAAACTTCTGGTGACGGTGGACAGGTTGCTAATTGGGGAAACAAAGAAGACAGTAGTAAGAAAGGAGCTTTTAGTACAAGTTTTGTGGGTAATGCTTCTGACAGTTGGGGAAAAGCTCTTGAATCTGTTCATCAGTCCACTACCCAGGAGCCTAAGGAGGATTCTGGGGGCCAGGCTGCTGAGAATTTGAGCATTAAAGATGATTCAAGTGGAAGCAAGTCAGCCTGGAATGCTTCTGGAGTTGCTCCTGAGAAGCCAACTATGGGTTGGGGAAATGCTGATGGTGGTTCAGATCAACCAGATGCAAATGCCTGGAATAAAGTTACGACTTCAAATACACATGAGACAGGAAACTGGCAGAGCACGAGAAAGGATGGAGAAGGTGCAGGAGATGAAAGTGCTTGGAACCAAAGTGCACGAGTCATTGATGGTGGATCTTCTTGGAATAAACAAGATGGTGAATCTTTTGGGAATAAGCAAGTTGGTGGTTCCTCATGGAATAAACCAGATGGAGGATCCACTTCTCAGAGCAAGCAAGGTGGTGAATCCTCTTGGAGCAAACTGGATGGAGGATCCACTTCTCAGAGCAAGCAAGGTGGTGAATCCTCTTGGAGCAAACCGGATGGAGGATCCAGTTCTTGGAGCAAACCGGATGGAGGATCCAGTTCTTGGAGCAAACCGGATGGAGGATCTGGTTCTTGGAGCAAACCGGATGGAGGATCCAGTTCTTGGAGCAAACCAGACCGGGGATCCAGTTCTCAGAGCAAGCAAGGTGGTGAATCCTCTTGGAGCAAACCAGATGGAGGATCCAGTTCTTGGAGCAAACCTGATGGAGGATTCAGTTCTTGGAGCAAACCAGATGGGGGATCCAGTTCTCTGAGCAAGCAAGGTGGTGAATCCTCTTGGAGCAAACCGGGTGGGGGATCCAGTTCTTGGAGCAAACCGGACGGGGGATCCAGTTGTCAGAGCAAGCAAGGTGGTGAATCCTCTTGGAGCAACCCGGATGGAGGATCCAATTCTTGGAGCAAACCGGGCGGAGGATCCAGCTCTTGGAGCAAACCGGACGGAGGATCCACTTGGAGCAAGCAAGGTCATGGATCTTCTTGGAGTAAACCGGATGGAGGATCTGCTTCTTGGAGCAAAGAGGTTGGTTCAACTGAAAATAAAGGTGATACTGATCAAGGTGGGAGTTGGGGGAGGTCAGAATCATTTGGCAGGGCCCGTGGTTCAGGTGGAAGAAGTGGAAGAGGTGGTCGAGGCGGAAGAGGTCAATTTGGTAGGGGAAGGTCATTTGGTCAGGGCGAGACTTCCAACTGGGGAAAAGGCAATACAGATGAACATGGCTTCAGTGGTGATGCATCGAAGGGAAACCATTGGAGTTGGAATAGTGGTCGAGCAGATAGTTGGGATAAAAATGTATCCTCTGCTGGAGATAAAGAGAGTGGTTGGGGCAAGCCAAATGCATCAGGGGACAATGGTGAATCCAAATGGAGGGGTGCTACTAAAGATACTGGTGAATGGGGTGGAAAATCTCATACAGGTTGGAATGGTGGTCGGGCTAATGACCAAAATGAATCCTCAGATTGGCAGAAGAAAGATAAAAGCTGGTCTCAGAAATCTGATGACAGTAAAATGGATGTGGAGGCAGGCAAAGATGATCCCTGGAACAGCAAAAAAACATCGGAGGGAGGTTCATCCTCAGGTTGGGGTCAAAGCAAGTCAGGTGGAGCAACTGATGCTGGTGGAGGTTCATCCTCAGGTTGGGGTCAAAGCAAGTGGGGTGGAGCAAGTGATGCTGGTGGAGGTTCATCATCAGGTTGGGGCCAAAGCAAGTGGAGTGGGGAAACTGAGGCTGGGGGAAAACAAAACTCTTGGAGCAGCAAGAGCAATTGGAACTCAGACAATAACTTTGGCAGTAATGAAGGGCAAAATGACACTTTTGATAACCAGGGAAGAGGTGGAAATTGGAGGGGAGGCCGAGGAGGAAGATGGGGGCAAGATAGAGATGGTTTTGGGCGCAGAGGTTCTGAACGAGGTGACTTTGAAGGTCGTTCTGACCGTGGTGGTTTTGGGGGTAGGGGTAGATCAGGTAGGGGAGGATTTGGTGGTAGAGGTCGATCGGATAGGGGAGATTTTGGTGATTTTGGTGGGAGAGGTGGATCAGATAGGGGGGGGTTTCGTGGCAGAGGTGGTTTTGGAGGAAGAGGACGTGGAAGGAGGGATGATTGGAATAAAAATGATTCTGATCAAGATAAGTCCTACCGCTATAACATGTCAAACAAGGATGTGGACTGGAAAAGTAGTAGTGGTGGAGGTAATTGGAATGATGGAGATAGTGACAAAGGCCAATGGCAGAGTGCGAATTCAGGTTGGGTGGCTGCTGGGGGAGGAGATAGTGCTCGAGCTGGTGGATGGAACAAAGGAAACGATAATGCTGGTGGCAGTTGGGATGATGGAGTTCATGGCAAAGGCCAGTGGCAGAGTGGGAATTCAGGTTGGGCAGCTGTTGGTGGAAGAGATAGTGCTCAAGCTGGTGGGTGGAACAAGGGAAGCAATAGTGCTGGTGGGATCGGTGCCCAATCTAGTGGCTGGAATCATGGAGCTAAAGATGTAGCTAGTGGTGACAAGCCTAATTCTGGGAAAAATGGGTCTTGTAGTAATGCTGGTGGATGGGTAAGCAACAATAGTGGAGGCAATTGGCAAGCTGGTGATACGAATCAGTGGCAAGGTGCTGGTTCAGATGGGAATAAATCAAAGGAGCCTGCTGAAAGTGGAGACATTGAGCAAGCTGGTGGCTGTACCGGAGGACTTGGTTTAAGCAAAGATGTTAGTGGAAGTGATACTAATTCCGGTTGCTGGAATAGCCAAAATAATAATTGGAAAACATCAAATTCTTCTGGTGGAGCCACATCATCTAGTTGGAACCAACCGGCTATGGGGAAGGGGGAAGGTGCTGGCACAGCTGATGCTTGGGGTAAAGCACCGGCAAGCTCCTGGGGCCAGGCAAAGGATGGAAATGATAAAGGGGGTTGGTAACTGCACTATAAAGGTAAACTCTGCTTTATATACTCGTCCGTCTTGCTTCAGTCTCTACTAGTCTAAACTGTGTTACATTTTTTGCTACATTTTGTGATGATGGTGTTAGCAAGTAGTGAGCCTTAAGTATCTTCCCAATCAACTTGTAGTCAGCATCTAAAATTGGCACTAGAAAGGTAAACTCTGCTTTATATGCTCATCCGTCTTGCTTGGGTCTATACTAGTCTAAACTGTGTTAACTTTCTGCTACATTTTGTGATGATGGTGTTGGCAAGTAGTGAGCCTTAAGTATCTTCCCAATCAACTTGTAGTCAGGATCTAAAATTGGCTCCTTAATTATGAGAGAGTCCTTAAATGAAACTTCTAGTCATGTAGTTAGGTGATAGCTCAATTTCTTGGCATCCAGTAAATGTTTCTTGTCAGGAATAAAATTGATTTGGATGATTAATAGGATATTTGATACATCAATCAGTGTTTAGCATATTGAAGCTTTCACATAAGATTCACTAAGGATGAAAATTTATTAGCAAAATGATTTGAAGGGAAGGTAGGAATTTGTGAGAAATGGTATGTGAACAACAAATTGACAGCATTTCATGGAAAACAAATTTACTGCAGGCAAAGTGTCTTTTTTGGCTGAAATTATATCTGCAAATTCAACTTAATTGTCGGCATAATGTTGTCCTTTTCTTGTTTTCCTGCTGTTGATGCCCATGCCCTTTTAGGTTGGACTATGAGATAATTGCTGTTAAAATATTTGGGAGGTACAAGTCTAATGTTGGAGGAGTCAGGGGCAAGGGCCCTGACCAGTTAAAAGTAGTTCTCTTACTACTAAGCTCCCATATGTCATGGTTGGAAATATTCTGAAGAGAGAGAGAGAGTAAAATGAGAATGTGCTTTTTAAACATTCAATTTTTTTTCTTTATATTTCAATTAAAGAAGGCACATTTTAATTTTCAAGTAATTGAACTAAAAAATGTTCTTAAAGAAATTCTTTTGGTTTGATAAAAGAGGATCATAAATGTCACATTTCTTTAATGTTTGTGTGCTCACTCCTGTTGGAGTGATCTAATTTTTCTGTTCTATGTGCTTATTATGTTGCATTGTTTGCAGGTTAGATGCTAAGAAGCCCTTGCACCAAAGCACAGATGGTGACTGTTCACTAAAAATCTTCTAAAAAACTTTGGGGGTTTGAAACTATATCTTCATCTTTGTCCGTTGTGTAGAAAGCCATGAAACCTTTGACAATTTTCTGGATGTTTTCAGTAGTGCTGTATGACTTTTCAGCTGTATATAAAGCTAATTGTCGGTTTTTGATGAATTCTATGGACTTTCATTAGTAAGGTTCATGAATCCCCTCCCCGACTTCCCTGCATGGGCCTGTTGCGGTTCATAAACGCCCCTGGGTTTCAAAGACTGCAGCCAATGTGTGACTTTTTTTTTATCTTCCAGAAATTTGGTTTAAGGCTCCGAGTGCTCTTTTACTTGGCAGGTTTTTCCCCCAGAATGCTAGCCAGTAGAAAAACTGCACCCTTACAAAGTCTGGCGCTGAGGAGTCTTGGCAGCTGAAGACAAAATCTGATACTGGCAGACAAAGTGGTTAAATATGCAGGCATTTGTGCCTAGAGAGAACTTTCTGTTTAGAGCTAGTTCTCAAGATATGTGGTTGGACTTCTGGTGTGTTGCAGGGGGATTAGGTGGCTTGGGTTGGGCTGTAGAAGATTGGCCTAACTGTCGTGGGAGGTAAACAAAAGATATTGGATGCCAGAATTGTTGGGGGTGCCTCTGGGTGGTTAGAGGGATTTTCTACTATCCTAGTTTCTGGTCCACGTATTTTAGGACGCTTAGCTCAGAGACTAGTGGGCCCGTTTGGTTAAGTGGGACGTGGAATCATGGGACCGTGTCTGTGTTACTCTTCGTCTGATGAGACGAAGTGCGAGAAATATTGGATGTGTTGATTGAGCATTTCCGTCGTCGGTTCTCTGTTCTATTTTGATGGTACTACTAAGTACGGCGTCATTACTGTGCCAATAATTGGGAATTTCAACTGAACTGTAAATTTGCCTACTGATTTGACTTGCTAAACTTGAAATTTCCGAAAATAAATAGTTGCTATGTTTAAAAAGGAAATAACGAAGGTAATAGTTCTAAAATTTCTCGTTGCACCAAATCTCCAAAAGTTGGGAGAGAGAGAGAGAGAGTAGAGAGCTTAACATAAATACAATCACTGTCTAAAGTACTACTAACAACTACGTATTCAGCTAAATACATCTCTAACCTTGAAGAATTGAAAATTTTTCCAGAAGGCAAGTAATTGGCTGGGTTTCGGTTGAAAATCTATTGTCCATATAATAGACTTACCAGTCTACTACTAACACCATCTAAAGTCCTGGGCAACCCAAATTTGATTTCTTAATACACTTGCTATTTGTTAGTGCTTGGTACTAATAAAATCCTAATAGAAAAATGATTTTGACTTCTATAAAGAATATTAATCTCTAAAACTAGACCCTTTATTGTTATTTAAGTCATCTCAAAGTAAAACAATAACAATTTGTGTAAAGATTAGATGAACATGATTTTGAAAATCTTTTAGAATTTTATATCACACACGTTACATTATTAAAAAGTGATTAAAGAAATTTTCTGAAAAATGAAATTCAAACGAATATAAGGTGTTATCATGCTATTATTAGTTAGAGAGAGAGAGAGAGAGATCTCATACTGGAAGGAAAGAAGTGCTTAAAATTGGTCCAAAAGCAAGAGGAGTAAAATGTAAAGCAAAAGAAAAAAGGAAGGTGCTATCCAAGTGTCCAGCAGTTAAATCTTTACATGTACTTACACAGTAGAACCACAAAAATAGAAAGAAATATAAATAAACACTGATACATATTTGTTGCAGCGAGCTCGGACTGGGAGGCGCGCACTCAAATGGTTTGGGGCTTTCCATCTCATACGATTTCCCCTTCCTTTTCGGATCTCTAATCTTCTCTCATCTTAATCTAATATCCCAAAATTTTTTCTTTAGCTTTCATCCCACTCATTCTTTCGCTCTCTACACACACTCCAGTGTGTAATTCTTGATTCATTCTCCCCAAGAAATTTGACTGTAATTCCTGCATTTCTGTGCCATTTTTATGTCTTAATTTTCAGGGTTTACATTAAATTCATTGATCATCGACTTCTTCTAAACAGTCGATTCTCAATCCCTTGAGGTATTTCTTACTGACCCTTTTGTTATTTCTGTTGAAATATGAATTAAAAAGCAGCGGGCACAAAAAATTACTATCATTATAGACCAGCAAAAAAAAAAAAAAAAAAAGATTCCCTTTTTGTGTTATTATGTTTGTTATGCGTTGTTAACGTTATTTATTAGTTTATTCTTGAAAAGGCTTTGTGAAGTTTTTTGATGTTTGGGGCATATCTTAGGTTTCATGTGGAATAGTGAAGAAGCAGTAGAGGAAGGGAGGATATAGTGTTAGTAGTGGTTTAAAAGTATGTTCAATAAAATCAGAAAAAAAGGACATCGAAAGGCCTCAAAATCGGATGGAGCTGAGACCCCAATACCTACCAACAATGCAGCGCCTAATCCTGATGTTACTGTTAATCATGCTTCAAGAACGGCTGGTGCACCATCTCAACCTTTGTCTTTGGACTGTCTGGGACACAGTTCTGGAGTGGTTGAAGTATTACCCTTGTTGAAAGAAATTCCGCTGTCTGAAAGGCATGCTTTGTTCATCAGAAAGCTCCAAATTTGTTGCGTTTCCTTTGATTTTTCAGACACTTTGAAGAATGCCCGAGAAAAGGAGATTAAGAGGCAAACTCTCAATGAGCTGATTGAATTAGTGCAATCAGGGTCTTCTAAAATGAATGAAATAATGCAGGAAGGGTTAGTGAAAATGATATCAATCAATGTTTTTCGGTGTTTACCGCCTGCAATGCATGAGAATACAGGGTCAGAGAGTGGTGACCCTGATGAGGATGAAATGTTTATGGACCCATCATGGCCTCACTTGCAACTTGTGTATGAGTTACTTTTGAGATATGTGGTATCACCTGATATGGACACTAAGATAGCCAAGCGATATCTTGATCATTCTTTTGTTCTAAAATTACTGGATTTATTCGATTCTGAGGACGCCAGAGAGCGTGAATACTTGAAGACTATTCTTCACCGCATTTATGGGAAATTCATGGTGCATCGCCCATTTATTAGGAAAGCGATAAATGATGTATTTTACCGGTTTTTATTTGAAACAGAGAGGCACAGTGGGATTTGTGAGTTGCTAGAGATTCTTGGAAGTATTATAAATGGGTTCGCTCTGCCAATGAAAGAAGAGCATAAATTGTTCCTTGTTCGGGCTCTTATTCCATTGCACAAGGCCAAGTGTGTCGCATCATATCATCAGCAGTTATCTTACTGCATTACACAATTCGTAGAGAAAGATTATAGATTGGCAGATATTGTGATTAGGGGATTGCTGAAGTACTGGCCTGTAACCAACTGCGGCAAGGAAGTTCTCTTTCTTGGAGAACTAGAAGATGTCTTGGAAGCCACACAGTCTGAGGAGTTTCAGCGCTGCATGGTGCCTTTATTTAGACAAGTTGCTCGAAGCATCAACAGCTCCCATTTTCAGGTTTGAGAATGATCACTTTTGTCTTTGGAATTTTATAAAATCTAAATGAGACACCTGTGTCCTTAAATTCTTGAACAGCTTCACCTCATTGCTATGCTTTTGCTTTTCTAACAAGTCATGACTCTTTAGCATTAGTTATCAGATTTAATGCATATTACACCATTAGATTGATTAACGAGCATTAGTAGATTGTACATTGTGCATTTGGGTGCTATGAGCCATTTATAATGAAAGGGGGAAATTATTTTCCCTGCTTTTTATTACTTGGACGGACGAAAGTTAAGTGAGGTCCAGATTGACATACTGTTTGCTCTTACTTATAAGTTTAACCATGGTAAGTTTATGAAGTTTGTCTGGGTTTATGAAGAAAACTTATGATTTCCAACCTTTTGGAGGTTGTTCTCTGGCATTGTGCTCTATATTTCGTGTAGCAGTCACTGTCTTTATTTATCCTAGACTTATTCTTTTCAAATTCTGAAACACTGTTTGAGGCTTCGAATGATGATAATGTTAAGTATTCATGGGAATGTTCTGTTTCCAGAGTATATGATTCTAAAAAATGTTCTGAACATGTGCATTATAGTAATGCAACTTTCTTTAGAGCCAATGATGGGTAATAGACTGATAAGGAACAAGTGCAGCTACTGTGGACATATATATATATATATATATATATATATATATATATATATATATATATATATATGTTCCAATCATATACTCAAGCTGTTGAATGTCACGCAAATCATAATGACCGTCTTTGGGTCATATAACTATATGAGCAGGTGTTACAGTGGGACAGAGTCCTAAAATTTAGGATTGGTTCATATTATAGGTAGCTTATACAGTGATGAAGAATATGCAATATGGTGTTATAGAATTTGGAATCACCAGCCAATCAAGTGGTCGTTGGAATTAAAATATGAATGTATAGTACCAAGAACATGATTCTGGTCCTGAGGACATAGAACAGGATTTTAAATATGTTTGAAATACCAGAAATCTCTTGTATTAGGATAATATTCATCCAATTTATAACAAGTTGTGTAATATTTTTGACCTAGTATACAGCTATGGCACCCTACAATCTGGTATGACCGTTGGTCAGTTATGACATGAATAAGTACCTGAATTTACGGGTCCAGGAAATTGATCAATGGTTAAAGATCTCTAGTCTTGCTCAATACATAAAATTTGTTTTCTATTTACAAATATCCAGTTTCTAGTTATACAGAAAATTGTATATTGTTCATGCTTATTTGTATGATTGTGTAAACTTACGTACCAAACAATGTGTATAACTTTACTGTAAAGGACAATGTTTACCATGTTTATCACACTGTTATTTGACAACAGTCAATGGAATGAATAGTTTCATCATTTTTAGATGGGTACATTCATTCCATACATCTTGATTAAGAGATTCCTTTGAAATATTTACATTTTTCCACTTAGACCACCTTTTCATTCATAGGACTAAATGGGTTTAAACAAAATTAGGTTCGTAACCTTGTCATATCTCATATTTGTTTAGTTTTGGAGATGGCATTGATGACCATTTTGAAGCTTCATCCAACGTACATGGCATAATACAATCCCCTGGGGGAAGTGTGTGTATTGATGACAAGTTGACTTCTTTAGTAGGATGTCTTCTCCATTCTCCTGCATATTCTGGATGCTAGACCAGTATTTTAAAAGGATTATTTACAGGACCATTAAATCTAGGATTCCTTGCGCTGGTTAATTAACGTCTCCTAATTTAGTCTGACTAAATTTGCGTTTAGAAGTTACGGTCAACTTGGTGTTTTTTTTTTTTTGCATTGCGGAATTGGAACCATAAACCCCACTATGGGTATGAGTTTTGGTCTTCTTCCTTGCCTGTTGTTTTTGAACCAAAATGGGGTTCATTCTACTAAAGAGCTAATCAATTTGAACCCCAAGTCATAAGTGGAGAATGATGGGGGGCACAATCTAAAACTTTGATCCCCATTGAATTATTCCCATTCCAACCAAATAGTTGCAATGGGTATCATTACTTTGATATCCATTCCTGACCCCCATACCTGTTTACCAAACATCCCCTTAGTTTCTAAAAATTCCTTTCAACTTCCAAAGGAGATTATTGTAATTATATTAGAATAGATAAGTTCAATTTTAATCTAGCTCAGGATAGTTTTCTCGTTTAATTTGATTGTTTCTGCCTAAGTTTGCACTTGTTCAGTTGAAAGAGAAGATGCTTTGAATTCCTTAATTGTTAGTTTGGATAAGATTGAATCATTTTTAATCTATTCTTGTTGTTTACGTTAAGCTATAGAAAATAAGAGTGTATCAGTTGTAAAGGATATTGATAATTAGCACAATCAGTGAATCATATCGCCTTTTGTTGCTGTGAGGGTCCTTTTAAGATTTGATAGTAGGCCAGTGGTAATTATTCAAAAAAAAAACCGATGTTCATTGGCAGAGCACTTGCAGCATACTAAGATATTGGGATGGCTCAGAATTTTGTGCTTATTTAGGTGTTGAAATTTCAGTTTTAAGGAGAAATTGACTGAAAAACTGCTTTATCTTTTTACTTTCGTTCAGTTTTCAGGTTGTCAAAAGATGTAACTTAATCAGATTTCAATATATATGTAATTTGACGTTGGGTTGTCACATTTGCATCTTATTCTCCTCAAAAACCGAAATGATACAATTATTTCGCTAGGTCATTAATGTTCACAATGTCCTGGTATGCAAATAAAAAAATGTTTCAGGCCCAATTGTATACGCATAATGATGTGAATATGTCACAAATTTTCGGGCCAGATTGAACAGCATAATCAAAATTTTGTCGGACCCAATTGAACACCCATAACTATGTGAATGTCTCACAAACATAAGTCCCTATTAAACACCATAACTCTTATGATTATCTGACAACTGGTTTTACATTCGTAATTGCCTTGGACGTCCATAGCTTATGTTTTCCTTTGATAGTATTTTGATGTAAAGCACGTGTACCCATGCATTATATTTCAAGTTGTGCCAGAAGTGGCTTGAAAATGGATGGGAATTTTGTCTGAAGATTTTCACAGTAAGTTAAACTGCAGGTTGCAGAACGGGCGCTATTCTGGTGGAACAATGAGCATATAGTGAGCTTGATTGCAGAGAATCGCCATACCATCTTGCCAATTATCTTTGAAGCTTTAGAAAAGAACATAAAGTGTCACTGGAACCAGGCTATCAATGGGCTAACAGCTAATGTTCGAAGGATGTTCCAGGAGATGGATGCTGAGCTGTTTGAAGAGTGCCAAAGGCAATATGAAGAAAGGGAGGCCAGGGCTGGAAGCCTGGAGGAGCAGCGGGTGTTGACATGGAAGAGACTCGAAGAGGCCGCTGCAAATGGGTGTTGACATACAAAACTGTAAGAGCAGCTGTACTGGCTGGGGAAGATGTGATTAGAGTTGACTCACTGATCTACTTGTAGATTTCCACTGCAGCACATAATTCGCCTATAATCAGGGCAATGGGCGGCACAAGTTCTGGTATTGGTGGCGCACGGTCTCGGCCTATTGCCCCGAAATGAGCAAAGTTCTTTTGCGATCCGCCCTCTGTCACTGTTCTGTCTTTTATTCTGGGGAGAGAAGTTGGACGAAATTCTGCCATCTTCTCTTCTCGACCAAGTGCAGTGCTTTTTGCTAATATGTGTTTCTAATTATAGTTTGGCTTTTTGATCGTTTTTTGTTTTTTGTCATTCAATTTTGAGATGACAGTGAAAGCAATGTTGGAAGTAGTTTGTAGTTAATATCTCATTCAAAAGGGTTTTTTTTTTTTTTTTTTCACCTTTGGTAGCAATAAGTTCAGTGGTTAAAAGAATCTGCTTGCTCTTCTTTCCGCTAATTGATCTCTGCTGTTGGATTAATTTGGGCATTGATTGGCAAACATGGTGACGGCATGGCATCCCCCGTTAAATGGCCATGCAGAGCTGCTGCTGCTGGTGGAACTGGAAGGCACTGCCAACTCAAAAATGATCAGTTGATAATTTATGTACAACAATTTTAAATCAAGACGTGGTATGATGAAGAGAAGATTCTTGCAGCATTTAAGCAAAGATCAGCTGGACGATTTGTCTACTTTACATGATGACACTGCGACATCCCACGTTTAAGGCCTCTTTAGCCATCCAAATCAAAATACTTACTAAAATCTCTTTAAAAGAAAAAAAACCCCCGGCAAAGAAGAAAGGAAAGAAGTGTTTCTGATTGATCAATCAATTTCAAAGAATAGCAAAGAAAATGGCTCTGAAACTGATGTTTGACCCGAAGTAACCACTTCAGCCACTCATACTCTATCCTCTCCCCCATATGCATAAATATAATTGATAATTCTCTCCCCATCACATTACTTGACTTGAGCAAAATCAATTCCTGCACCATGTGTTTTTTTCTACATCAAAATGGCCCACCGAAAAGCAACAAGAAAAAATGAAAATTCAGCAAAAAAAAAAAAAAAAAAAAGAAAAGACGAATCCCTGAGCGTTGCCTTGAGGTGCTTGTTCAATTGATGCCTGAGAATCAAAATTACATGTGCAGGAAGAGATGTGATGGTTGATCTTCTTCCTTTTTCCCTCTAAATAATTAATTAAAAATGTTAGTTTCTTCCTTTTTCTTTTCTTTTTTTTTTTTGGCTCTTTAAATTCCTATATACTAGTAATAATAATCATAGTAGAGCACCTTGGTTGGTGATCATGCACGAAATTAAAATAATTAGAAGAGCCAAAAAGACGAGCGCAGATGCAGTAGGAGGAGGAGGAGGTGGTGGTGCGCCGCTGCCAAATATCATACCGAAGAAGTCGCCATCTCCGCCAGGAGCGGACCCCGAACCGCCATGACCGTTTGCGCTGTCTCCGGTGGTAGACCCCCCGCCATAGGATATGCTAACGCTGTTGTCCCTGTACCATGGTTACCATTATCATATCAGCATCAAAATCATAATCATAATGAAGGGCAGAAAACACCACCACCACCACCGGAAAAGAGTAGTAACTTGCTTGCTGGAGGAAAAAAAAAAACATGCAATAATAATAATGATGATGTTGATTGATTGATTGATTGATTTAAGCAAGTCATCTAACTAATCGAGGGATTTGAAGGTGAGAAAAGGATTTGAAGACCAGAGCCAAAATAATTGAAGAAAGTGATGCATTACAAAAGGATGGACACCTGATTGAGAGAGTGATGTAGGCAGGAGAATGAAATTCGGCCTATGGCTTACTATCACAAATGTACCACCTACCTAGCGTTGTTCCTTATTATCTCTGCTCCATTAATTCTTTTTCAGACACACTCTTCTTTCTCATAATTATATATTAAAGCCCCCACTCTTCTTTCTGTTTTCCTTCATTCATTAGATGCATGATGAAGATGGGAAGTCATCCTCACACTACTAGTTCCTTCTTGCACAAAAACCAGACATTCATAAATCAATCTACAAGACCTTGTCGTATTTTTTTGGTCTACAAAAGAAGCCGAGTGGGGCTCAGACGTCGCTTAAAAGTCTCAAACACGCGTGATGAGGTTGGCTTATTATATCCCTATTCCTTTGATTTAGAACGGTGTCCGCCCTTCTCATCCCCCGTAAATAATTGTGTCCATGTTGCAACCCAACCCAATTTGATATTTTGATGCTGTGCAGCAGCAGTATATTTTTGCTTGGTTTAAAAGGGGTAATAATTACGGAAATCTCAGAACCGGAGAACAACGGTGGGGCGGGGCAAAGCAAGCAAGCGGCGCCAATCGGAGTATGGGCTCTTTTCCAGTTTCCCGTTCCAATGTCGAAATCAATAATGAGCCGAACTAATTTGTACCAAAACAAAGTGGTTCCCGAATGGAATACTACACAGTAGCATAAAAGACTCAGGCCCCACAACCCCATCCGACGCTGAATTGGCTGGAGAGCATATTTATTGAATGGAGAAAGAATCTGAGAATATTTATTATCATATCTAACCCGCTTCACTTTTCTTTTCACACCAGGAACAAGAAAGAAGATCAATAAAAAGCGCTCTCCGTTCACACACAGTCACACACTAGCTTAGTACTAATATTTTATTATTTCTTAAAATTTATTGGCACAAAGCCGCCACTACTGTTTTCATTACCAGATGGATGATCAGTTATCGTTCATTCACAATAGAGAGATTAGAGTACATTTTTTTTGTTCTGACAAACATAAAACATTTATTTCGTCGTTGAAACGTGTTGACCTTGGGGATGCTTGACAGAGAGACAAAAATTTACGCGCTCAACCGACCTTTAATTATTTATTACTACTCCTACTAATATTCTTTCCTCTGAACTGATTGGTTTAGTAATTAGCAGATTCCTATGTTGTAAGGAGGGTTTGTAAAAGGCAGGAGTGAGAGTGAAAGTGAAAGTGGTGGTGGTAGTTGTAAGACAGTTGTAGTTGTTAGCAGTAAATCCGACCAAAAAGACAACAAAAGCAAACGCTAAAAGACAACTCAAAACAACGCTGTTAAGGCTGTCTGTCCAGCCAGCTTTTAGATTCGCAACACCCGCGCCTTCACGTGCATCCAAATCCAATCCATCAACACCCCCTCTTCCTTCGCACTCACTCTTCACCCTATGCCTATAATCTTGGTCCCATTTCATTTCTCCGCTTTTACTACTACTACTACGCTATTTCTTGCTATTTCTACTACCCTATAAGTGACTTACTCCTGTTATTTATATATATATATTAGTATCATGGTACATGCAACGCCAAGGGTTTTTCAAAACCAAACTCCGTTCTGTTTGACAAATAAATTTTTTGAATATTTATTTAAAATTTTACTGTAGTTTACTGTAAAAATTTTTGAAGTGTATTTTTTTAAATATTTTAAAGTGTATAGTTTAAAAATTTTTAAAAATTTTTTGAGGTTACTGTAGATAAAATTTTTAAAAAACTTGTAGCAGATAAACTTGACAAAAAACTTGTAACAGATAAACTTGTAGCAGATAAAATTTTTTGTTTTTTCCTTTGTTTCATATTGTCTGACATTCCGATTGATTGTTTTACACTACTAGCTGGATAAGAGGGTATATATTCTCATCCGAGCATCCACTGAATTGGAGGGAGAAAATTGTGTCTTCTGCATGTCCAATTGGCTCCTCCCTTCCGTAGCATACTAGAATTATTGCCGTTAGATTTAATAAAATTACACACTACCTCTGTCCCATATGTCTAGTCATATCATATTTTGGCTATGTGTTTTTTATGCAAAATACACTTCATCAAAATATTTTTTCTTTGTTTTATTTTTACCCTTAATCATGTGCTGATTAAAGTAAAAAATAAAAAACAATCACATCACATTTGATTTTATGCATCATTAATAAAAGATATAAAAAAAATTTTAGAGTATAAATTAAATAAAAATGTCAAATATGACAAATATTTTGACACAGCTAAAAAAAAAAAAAGCAAGATGCTTTTAATGGGACTGAAAGAGTATTATTTAGTCGTTGACAGCAAGGGGCAAGTCGAGCAGAAATAGTACGGACTAGTATCTGTTCCCCAGACAAGTTGATTAGGGAATTTGACTTGGCAATGGACATATCCCAAGTGGTCCCAAAAAATCCACCAAGTTGGCCCAGTGGCATTTTGGTGGTTTGGCACTTAGTTAGAGGAAGAAATGCCCTTCAATTGGGACGGTTAATCTGACAGGTATTTTCAGTTGTCAAGAACGCAACCCTCTATTTGGAAAGTGAGTGTGAAGGCCAAACCATTTTTTTTTTTGGGGGGGGGGGGGGGGGGGGGGGGGGGGGGTACAAAAAAAAAAAGGTCATAGAACTACAGAAGCGGGAGTTGTATAGGATACCTGGGCCCACCAAGGACACCGGAGTTCAACGTTAGCTGGTCAATAAGTCCAGAAGACTTGGGCTCGACGCTGGAGGCCCTAGCATATTGGGCGCTCAGCCCCTCGCCCGAGGGGACGAAGAACGCTCCATTTACCATCATGTCCCCGTCCGTCCTCCAGTTCCAGTCACTCCAGTCCTTCTCGTCTGTTTCCACGCGCTTTGTCACCTGCTCCTCAGACATATATGTAATTAATAATCATACACCCAGGTTAGCAGCTGCATGACCATATTAAGCCAACCACGCTGCAAGCATGCGCGTGCATCACACGACGTCATTACTTGAACTTCCGCTTAATCCTACTCTCGTCGTCTAATTATTTAAATCAATGAATGAAAAATGAGCCGTTAACCAAACAGAAGAGCAGCGACTAATTAGTGCAAAGTCCCTTCGAAAATAAGTTTCTTGATCTGGGCTGTTTTCTTGGCCCGGTGTCCACTTTTCTTGTTGCATCTTCAAAAGTTAAGGACCATCTCTTTCTATTGTCAAAATGTGGGGAACACCAATTATAAAGTTCAGTTTAGATCACGAAATAAATAGGGAAACGATCCCAAATTGGTCATTTTCTGCAATATCCTATTTTCTTCCTTCATTTTTTGTCGTCTAAAAAAAAAAATTTCCCATTACAAATGGTAAAATTTGTCACCTCAGCCTCCCTTCTAATAAAAGAACATCACCATCCTAAGAGCCCAACAAATTAATTTTTGGCCGCCCCACGTTACACCAACGTTACTTTCCTGCCAATTTACATCTCAGGACAAAAACATATACATATAGCCCACGTGCACTTGCTAACACTCTTTGCATTATTCCCCAAAAGTCACTTTTGGTTTCAAATATCAACCCCTAAAGAATTCAGGATGGATCATCATCATCGATTGCATGGAAACCTAAGGCTATCGATAATCGGGCTTGTATGGATAGAGTATTATTTGAAATATTATTTGGAATAATTATTGTAATATTTTTTATAATGTAATGTATATGAGATAAAAAAAATGTAATTGAAGATATGAAAAGATGAATTGAAAAATTTATTTATAATACAAATAAAATATTATTTAATAAAATTTGATATCCAAACATAGTCGCACTCCTAAAGCACTCCTTTTCTTCTTTTGCATTAGATGAGATTTAAAAAGTGCCTTAAATTTTTTAAGGAATGCCAATATCATCTCATTTCCACGATCAATCTTTTTTTACCACAATCCCAAAAGCTGCCTTTGGTGGCGCGTAAAAGTACGCGCCTCCAATGCAAAAATCCCTTTAAGCAGAGTATTGTATGATGTTACTCCCATCATTGAGCCAATAATTCTGTAATCAGACAACAGTACAAACCACTAAACACTAGCTAATAACGATGGAAAAACAAAATGTCAGCAGTAAATATGAAATGGCTGTAAAAGTGGATTAATTACCTCCTTGGCATCCGGGTCGGGCGGGGCGATGTACCTATTTCCCTGACTATTGATGGTAGGATTAGCACTACCACCAATTGCATACATCTTCCATTCTGTGAAGTCATTGTTCACCACGTGTATGTACCCTCTCCTGCACCTTGGCATACGTTGTACTAACCCCAGTCCAAAATGATTAAACGCAATTGTCACCTATCCCAAAAATATAATTAATCAAAATTAATACCAATCACCCTCTTAATCAATCAATTTTTACAGTCTACCCCACAACTTGAGATACGAAAGCCCCATCACCCCTTCCCCCCCCCCCCAAAAAAAAATTTTTTTTTTGGGGTAATTTTTACTGACCTGCATGCCGGAATCGGGTAAATACTTATCATCATGGCCAAGCAACATGACTTCATTGTGATGGGTAAAAAAGCTATTAGAGATAGTAATAGCTGTGGAACCCATGATAGCATCAATCAACCCATCGGTACAATGAGAAAGCGCACAATGATCAATCCAAAGATTCCTGGACGAAAATATCGAGATCCCATCACCGTCGGATTTCCCTCTCCACCCAACATGCGTTGGACTCGACCGTATGTTAGTGTTTCCGCTAGGGACACAGTCGTAAATGTGAATGTTATGAATAATGATGTTGCTTACGTACTGTAACGTTATACAGCCACCCCCAGTGATTTCCACATTTGCCCCTCGACCGTCAATGGTCTTGAAGCTGTTCACGATTAGTTCATGCTTAAGCTTGATTTGCATGTTGGCCGCAAAAATTATCCAGAGGGGTTCGTCTTGGATGACGGCGTGCCGGAGGGTGCCCGGAGTTGGGTTCGCGGCGTCGTGGTCGGAGGAGTCGGTGACCATGTAGATCTGTCCACCTTTGCCGCCCATTGCGGCTTGGCCGAACCCAATGGCGCAGTCGGCCAGGCGCTGGCGGTTGTTGGCCCAGTTGGGGTCGCATTTCCAGCAGTCATCTATTGGGTTGCCGGTCAGGCATTGGGCTTGGTCGTGGACCGTTGTGGAGAGTAGTTCTCTTCGCGATAAAGATGCATTTACCTTCCTGATTATGAGAAGGAAGGATTGGAAATGTATGTGAAAAATGAGGATGAGTTGTTAGCAGTATATTTTTTAAAACAAAAAACGTGGATGGCCGGAGATGCTGGGTTCGATTTTCCTTCCTATCTAGTTGTATCAAAAGAGAAAAGGAAAAATGGGGATGGCCCAGATTGGGAAATTGACAAATGAGGGGGCCAAGATTTTTCCTTGGATGAAAAAGCAAGAGCTAATTGGGCGATTCTTTTGGGGGAAAAACGAAAGCAAGGTATAAGCGGTAAAATGCCAGCAGAAACACACAAACCACATGGTACAGTTGGCTAGTGTTCGAAATCAAGATGGTTTATCAAGAAACTAAAAGCGTCTCAGATCATAAAATTTGACAAAGAAGCAAGGAAAGGTCAGCATTTGTGGTTAAAAAAAAAAACCATTCTGAAACAGAGTGGCTAGTCAGGAGGTGAGAGGGGAGAGTGGCGAGTCAGGAAAGGGGAAATGAGAACAATTTTTCCAAAAATTTGCTGAGTTAAGCAAAACCCAGGTGGGTATTTTAAAGGTTTCTGTTGCAAAAACAATGGGGAAAGAATTAAAGTCCAGTCGGTCCAGTCAGTCAATGCTAGGTGGGTGGAAATGCATAGGAGAAAACAGAGATGCATATGTAAGAGAGAATGCAATAATGAGCAAAACCCAGAGAGCAAATGGGGCAAAGTTATTACCTTTGTACTTCATGAGCCACAGCCTCGGGGTAGGGGTGTTGGTTGGGGAGGGTGAGATTGAAAGAGGAGGCTTTAGCAGGGAGGGAGAGCAACAAGATTAAGAAGGGAATTCGCAGAATGCTGCACAAGTCAGGAGGAGGAAGCATTCTTGGAGGACTGGCAAACACGGCAAGGTCTAATGTTTTATGCTAGTAATTAATACTTGCTTTAGGAGATCAAACAGCTCTCTCAAGAATAGAAGTCTTGTTCCTGAATGCGCAGAGGAACCTGCAAAATTTGGGGAAATGTGATGCTATTTACATGGTGTACTTGTATTAAGCAAGTTTCTTTAATTAGTACAAGTAGTAATGTAAAATGAGGTTAGAGAATTGAATAAAAAAATAAATAAATTTATGTAACTTTCATGGTAGGGTTTTGGAGGGATTTTAGTAGTTTATTTGTAGAAGAAGAAAAGATGATGAGATTTGTTTGGGTGGCTGCGTCTGGGACACCATCTTTGGAATCGGGGAGTCGAAGAGGAGCGAAGGGAGGTTTATTTTCCTTCTCTTCACTGCTTCTTTGCAGCCTCCCTTAGACTTTCTTCACATTCGTACCTTGCTAGCTAATTATTCTGACGGTGAGAGAGAAGAAAAATATTACTCATCGTTGTGCTAAAAGGAGAAAAAGAGAAGATTTCAGATACAAGAGGCCTTATCCCAAAATGGAGAAAAATGCTGATTTCTCCTGTTTTGTGTCTAGGGTCCGTTTTGTTTAAATTGTATTTTTTATTTTTTTAAAAAAATTATTAGAATAATTTGATATATATTAAGTAAAAAGGTGATTAAAATTTTTTTAAAAAAAATTGCAATCCAAACGCAAAAGATTCTCTGCCTGAGCTATAGGAAGGTAAATTTGAAAAAATGACATGTTATTTCAGTTTGATGCTGCCGCTAATGTGTTAAATTGATTCGCCATTGCCATTGGTTGAAGACTGTGGACAAGCAACTTTTTTGCACTTTTCATGAATGGTGAAAAAGACATGTAATGTAAAGGTTAGATAATGCATAGCATCATAGTGGCATTTTACCTATTCAGCTGCGTTAAGATGACAAGACCTCTTCAGCTCCTTGGGAATGGTTTTCCTTCCTCTTCCTTTTGCTTTGCCTTTTTGTGATCCAATTTGGGAATGGTTCAGTCTAATCAAAAGCGTTGAACGATTCCTAGAGGGAAGAATAAATTATCTGACATCAGTGCAGTTACTCTTTATTGATAACTTTTTTTAATTAGGTTTAAATATTAAATTTAATTTGGCTTATTTAGCATAGAAAAAAAAAAAAGTGGAGGTCAAACATACAAACTCGCAGATTGTAACTCCTCCTTCAATTGAATAATAGATTTTTGCTAAAATAATTTACACTTTTGTAGAACCAAAAAAAAGAAAGAAAGAACTCTGGACTCATGCGTCTTAAGCACTCAAAAGTATCCCTCCTTAAGGTGAGATAAACATGATCACTTCTTGTCAACACAAAAAATCACACACATCAAAAAGTAAAGGTTGTGTTTGGATTGCATTTTTCTAGATTTTTTGTAGAAAAATTACTGTTGCGATTTGATATATGTGAGGTAAAAAGGTAATTAATAAATGTGTTCACGAAAAACGTAACAATTTTTCTTTAGAAAATGACTGTTCAAACAAGACCATATGACATATATAAATAAACTAGAGGGAGTGCGCGGGTGTTTGGTGTCTGTGATTAGAGATAATTTTTCATTGGACAAATAATAGTACATTATGAAAAAAAATAGTCATCAAATATGACAAATCTAATAATAGTACATTTTAATTGTAGCACGTACTTGTGTACTTTGATTTATCAATACTTTTATAATTTTACCATCCCCAAAGATCCCTACAGTCAGTTAAAAATCGTCCAAGAGTAGACATAAGTTGTTTCAGAGAAAGGAATATCCTCCAATGGCTAGTTATAGCAACGTATTAATTGTACAATATGTTAATATGTCTTTGTGTTAATTGCACAACAAAATCCACACTTTAATTAAATGTGTCTATAATACCATTTCAGTAATTATACCAACACATAAGCTTATAAGAGTTGTACTTGATGCAAAAACAGTTGCAAAATAATTTCATTTTTCAGAAATACTCAAACGTCTCATAAATCAAAACTTTAAATAAATAAAGACATTTTGGTAAATATACCTAAATACATGCTATCCTCAGTTGTACCAAAAATTTTAAAAAACTACATAACATTTCACATTCTCAAAAAATCCCTATCCATGCAGTTGAAATTTAAACCCCCTTTGATCATGATTCATTCTTATATAGTATAAGGATACGTGTGGAAAGAGGAGAAAAATAAATTTACAAATAAATAATAAAAAATTTTACTAATTCAAAATTCAAGAACAATAAACTCACAATCCTCAAATTGGGAGGCTCGATTCTCCCAGTTATGCACTCGGTGGTTTTTTTTTTTTTTTACCTCTGTTATGCACTCTCTTAATTACACACCGCAGTCCCGGTAAGGTACTTATTTATAGTAGCACTGGTACCAAACGGTCAACCGCAAGGAAACTAACCAAATATATGACTTACATTTGGAAATTGACTAATTCTAATCAAGCAATATTGCTACAAGGTTTAGCACATAAATGAATTCAGCAAACTACACTTGATACTTATTGACCATTGAGGTTGGTTTAAATTTTCAACACCACAAGAGGGAAACCGCACCAACTTAATACAAATACTAGCATTAGAAGTTAGAACTAAAAATTAGAAAATAAAAAGATTTTTTTCTAACTGATGCATATTACACAATTGTTAAGATACTTAAATCACACATAAATTGTCAGATAAATACACACATTGAGTCATTGACATTTATTACACCCCTGAATTGTGACTTTTTTGAATCAACTATGCTTTTTTGAAATAATTACTGTAGCATTTTTTTGTGATATGATGTATGTGAGATTAAAAAGTGGTTGGGAATATAAAAAGGTTGATTGAAAAATATGTTTATGATGTAAACGAAATATTATTTGAAATAATAGTGTATGCAAACAAAACACTTAGACCCTCTCTCATCGGGCGTCCATTGGATATCCGGTAACCAACTCAAATAAGAAATAGCAATAGAGCTCGACAAAATGAACAAGTACCTCAACTTCAAACCATTTGAGATTAAGATCGAGATTTTTTTTTTTTCAATTGCTACGCATGCAAACCTGATCTAGTAGTCTTCTTCTCCTTTCTCGTTAAGTAGAGCATTGATTGGATTTGTATAGCAACGACCAAATTCAACAACAATTATAATTTCAGTTCCAATTATCGGGAAGCAAATATGAAACAATCGATCTTGTTGGAGTACCATTTGATGTTTAGGCAATTATTACTAGCATGAAGTCAAGTTAAAGTTTCAAAAAAGAATACAAAAACCTCAAGTAAGAAATGATATTTGATATATTAATAATTTCCGGAATGCCCGAGAGTGGCTGTATATTGGTTGGTGGAATGATTCACATGAAAACATTTTCCTGAAAGAAGAAAACAAAAGTAATGATTGTCTAATTTTAATTTGTAAGGAGTGCCGGTCATGAGTAAAATACGAGACTTGATCCCCCAAGAAAGTGTTTTTTCTTTTTTTCTTTTTTTTTTTTAAAAAAGGCCTGCTGCCATTGCATCAATTATTGAACAAACGTTAATTAATTATATATACATATATATGAGATAATCCACTTCCCTCTGCAAAAACATGATTATTAGATTTAGCCAATCAACAAGCATGCTACAGTGATAATTAGGTCAATGCATATTTAAAAAAAAAAAAAAAAAAGTGGTTAGAAAGAACAAATACGAAAATACACCAAATAGGACGTCGAACATCGAATATGCCAGAGCAGTAGTGACTGATAATCAGTGGACCGCCCCCACTTGTATGCTCAAACTTTAGCATCTACAAGTAGACTGAAATCACAAGAAACAAATTTAGGGAAAAAAATAGTACTAGTATTATGTGTTTGTTGATCGTTTCGATTCCCCTTTTTCCTCAAAAATATTTTTAACTCTTTTATTAACATATTTTTTAATTATTTTTTTATCTACAGTATATTTTTTACAAAAAAAAATAAAAAAAAAAGTCAACCGGGCTCTAGATATCCATCATGATTTTCTATATACACGCTTATGAAAGTAAAACCGCGATGACCATTAGTGGAAAAAATGCATTTGGCTGTGTCACTTTCAGTTTGTTATTTCTATTGCATGCCTTAGACCTCAATCCTCAATGACAAATTTGAATTGATAAAGTTGCATACTTTTATTGGATAGAAACTGCAGACAAGTTGATGTCCCCTTTATGATACTCTACTAAATTCCACACATAAAATCAATTACGGTTTAGAAATATAAGTAGCTAATTATAACCAATAATCATTTCATGAAAAAGAGTACAAGCTCTTGGGGATCTTGAATATCTGCCCTGTTTAATAATTCAATTCTACACTTAAACTTAATATGTTCAGATGCGTTTGATAATAAAAAATTGAACGTTTGAATTAATTAGATAGCACTAAAATTTCTAGGTAAAATTTGCTTCTAAAATTAAGTGATAAACTATTCACTTATTACTAAATATGATATACATTCAAATGTGTTAAATTTAATACTCAACAATTTAATAACTTAATAGATCCAGAATTTAGATTTCAATTTTCGGATTTCAATTTTATCAAACGCAGCCTTAGTTAGCTAGCGGCTCGCAACTAGGGGTGGCAATCGGGTCGAATTCGGGTTGGCGGGTTGGGTTGAGACCCAAGTATAACAGCAAACCCGCTGACCCGAACTTGACCCGCCAACCCGAAACGGGTTAGGATACCTGACACGAACCCGAAAATTTCAGGTTGGCGGGTCGACCCGAAACTTAATTTTAATTTATTAATTTACCACTGTAATTTCTAATAAAATAAATTTCTCACAAAACTAATTACATAATCAAGTAATAAAAATTTAAATAAATAATTCCAAACCAAGTCTAAAATAAATTAAACACTGTAAAAGTGTTTTATCCCAAACCAAATATAAATTAAATTAAAACAGTATAAAAATAAAAAATAATATAATATATTATTTGTCCAAATATAATAATTTCAACTTCACACAAGTTAAATAAATTCATTTAGGATTAAGTAAGTTTAGTTAGATAAAATAATTTTTATGTTTATTAAATTATTTTTAATTCGTAAACGGGTTATATCGGGGCACCCACGTGTTGACCCGAAATCGATCTGTTTTCTTTTCGGGTTCATCGAGTTCGATCCGATTCTGACCTGAACCCCTGAAGCCTCAACCCAAATCCATTAATTTCGTGTTAGATTCGTGTCGCGTTTTCAGGTCGTGTCGAAAATTGCGACCCCTAACCTCAACTTATCCAAATATCTTGCAAAGAGTCTTATTTACTTGCAATTACTTCTCATTAGTTTTTTTTTTAGGTAATTCTATGGGATGTGGATTTAGGTTTCGTCGCTACGGTGAATCTCTGATGATCTTCATATCAAATCAGTGAGCTTGAGCCTCAAGTTCAAAAAAAAAAAAAAAAATCCGACTTTTTATCTGATGTTGTTTCGTGGGCATATGCTGTAGTTAATTTTGTTGCTTATTTTATTAAGGTTTTGGATGTGGAATTATGTTTTCTTCTTTGCAGGTCGATCTGTCACTGAGAAAATGTCTACCGCATATTCTAGCTATAGCAAATTATATGTCATGTATCTAATGGTAAAAATATACACACTGTCAGTGTATAGAATATTAATGCTTCTTTTATTACACATTCATGATTTACATACCAAAGGTGTCTTGAAATATTTGAAGGTTACACAATTAATACCACAAGGGCATGCAATTGGTTAACATATGACTTTGACAAAGATAATTTTTTCCACCAAAATCTAGAGGATAGAGGCAATAAAACCAGAACTTTTTCATTGATCGCCAGAAGAAAAAAAAAAAAAGGGTTTTCATTAAATCTCGAAAAATGGCCTAGACTATGTCTATGTGCATGGTCGAAAATGTATGCTCTTGCTGGCGACCCCACTATTACTGCAAATCAAATTCATGAAATTTTCGTCGAGCTTGCTCTTTCCAACTTAATAATGGTGCATTTTCCTTTCTCTTTTACTTAGTCAAATTGTTCTTCCTCCCTGGCACCTTGCTGTCTCTCTCCCTGGTTTGCTTTTTGGTTGACACCTTGGCAAGTTGAACCAACCACCAGCCCGTACTGCCCACAACTGAAAAAGAAAAGTATAAACATGCAAATTTTTTTTTTCAAAAAAGGCAGATTCAATATAGAAAGAAACTAAAAAAGGCAAGGGCTGAAAATAAGGGAAATGAAGAAAAATGAAAGGGAAGTAAAGCAAGTATGGGATCCATGTCAGCTGGGGTATGGAACTTTGGATCTCAAAAGAACAATAGGCATGTTATCAACAACATTGACCGGGGACAAGAACATGTTGGATCCTAATTAGTAAAAATTAATAATTTGAGAGGGCATTAACAATTTGAGTACTGGGTTCTATTTCGTAGATGTATGTGAAGCAAAATCCAAAACTTTGGGTATAAAAGTCAGTATTGGCTTTGAATCAGCACCGGACTGGACTAGTGATGGTTAAACAACCGACGAAGAATTATTGTTTTTTCTAATTATTTTTCTATTTTCATTTTTGGAAAAAAATTTCGAGCTCAGACTCGCTCAGACGCGCTAATACCTAGTTATCCTTTGATAAAAATAACTTGTTTCAATTGAAGATGAATCAGATTTTTTTAAAAATTTATCATGGCACTATTTCAAATTATTCTTTGATAAAAATATCTTGTTTCAATTGAAGATGAATCAGGTATTTTTTAAAAATTTATTGTGGCTCTATTTCTTTTTGTGAGTCGATGCATGTAAGAGTAAATAATTTGTTCATAAAATATCAAAAAAAAAAAAATTTTAAGTAATGCACTTCAGGACACACCTCATAATCATTCAATGCTTGAATTGCTTAATCATCATTTTTTTTTTCAGTAACGATATATTTGTATAACCTACTCTATCCTAATCTAGAGGGGAGGGGGAGCCTAAGGAAGCTCTGTGATAGGGGACTAGTGGGTATACAGACCCAATTAGATCAAGAAAGTGCTTTGACATAATCCTTAGATTTTTTTCGTGGTGGTCACTGAGCCTTTGGCCCAGTGGTTTACTTAATCATCATTTCATTGGGTACGAGTATTAGTTTTAGCTCAAAAAGGGACCAAAGCTCCAAGCAAATACAAAAGAGAGTAATATATTATATTGTTCTGTAGTTATCGGCTTTGGTGTTTTAAACAAGATTTCGATTTCTCCTCCCAAATTGCTTAGAAAACTCCTTCCTAAATGAGGAGTTTGGACTCGCGGCTCAATGTTAACAAGCCATTAGACGCACCAAATTGTTCTGGTCACAGAGAATCCAAAGTTGCATTTGTCCAATTTATATATATATATATATATATATATATATACTATCGTAATTGGATACACGACATACATATTTATATATATATATATGTGAAATTTGAGTTTCAAATTTAAATTACGTGTCATTCATTCAATAATAAAAGTGTATATATGTTGGTTATTTGAACCGCAAAATGTAGTCCTCTTTTTATGGTTTTGCCAATTGTTACTACTAGTTTGAGATTCGAGTTTGGACAATTGAGGTTTTTTTTAAGAATATAACTGGTGTTGTGAACGAGAGATCTATTGTCCATACAATCTGCGCCTGCTCTCCATTCCAGCTATAGGATCTGTATCTAGCGTTCTCAAGAATATCTGAATTTACTATGAGCGAAAAAAATGAATGAAATTTGATAAGTTTTCTCAGGGAGAGAGAGAGAGACCAATTGTTTTATAGAATTGTTGTGCATTATTATTTCATTACTCAACATTTCGTGGATGATTGCTACTGACTAATTTTTATAAAACCAAATTATAAAGCTTATGGTATATTTGGTTTTAAAAAAAAAAAAGGCAAAACCCAGTACCACTTTTCTTTTACTCAGTACTTCCCCTGCAAAATCCATCCATCCACTCTGCAAAACTAGGCCTTACTGTAGCATATCCGCTTCGGACACCTTCAGAGGTTATTACTGGTATAACAACCGCGATGACGTAAAAATAACTCATAAACATGTCTTTCTACCTTTTTTTTTTAGGAAAAAAATGAGATGAGATTTAAGAAACAGAAAAGAAGATGGGGAGATTTGAATCCGTCCTCTTTGATTTTTAGGATTTCAACCTTAGTTATTAATAACATACCTTCGTATTGAAGTACGCTAAATTAAGACAAACTAAACGACAACATACTAAAGGACAATATAGGAGCATCTTATTTTGCAGTTACATTTTTTGAAATTCCGTACGTACAAAGTGAGAATGGTATATCACTGGGATTTAAAGTCAAGTTCGATATATAAAAATGAAATAATAATGAATCGATTTCACAAAATTAAAGCCACCGGGGCCGATTTCTTTGGCTTTTTGTGCCGATGTAGATAAGACTACTATCAAGTTGCCATTCCAATGCGAATAATTAATGGGATGTCCAAAGAATCGCAGATCACATTAAGTCATAAAGTTTCAGCATATTCTAAAAATCTTAAAATGGATGTGAAGTGAAGAAGTAGATTTTGAACGAGAAACTTTAGACTTTTTAACCAATATATTGGCGGCAGATCTACGTGTATTTTGTCTTTGTAGGAAGCAAAGCTTTTAAGCATTGCCTCGAGACGGAGAAAGATTAGCCAAAAAGCCCGCCGCTAAAGCATATGATCGATCCAAATCAAAGTGCCGAATTTTACTGTTGCTTTGCCACTGGAAAAAAGTATCACAAAAGAAATACGCTAAACGAGCAAGACTTGGGTTCTTCTTTTTCTGCATGCTCATTCTCATTTACTCCTGCTGGGAGGAATTGGCTACTATAAGATTAAGTTCTTCATTTTTTTTGTTTCTACAACAAAATTTGAGGCCTTTGTTTGAATAGGTTCTGGATAATGGTCTTTATCTGCACCGCCAGTGTTATCCGGACTCAAAAATTACTATAAAGGGCAGCCATGACCTGATCATCTATAATTAGTAGCAAAATGCTTTTAGCTAAAGAATTGAAGTGCCTCTCTTTGAAAGCCATTCATTATGCTTGGTGTGGTGCAGTTTTTTGCACACGGGATCCTCAGTGCCACTTTTCTAGTGGCAATTCAGTGTCATTTCTATATTTATACCAAGTGTCTTATTTATTTCATTTGTCATGTGTTGTTTATTTAAATTTCTTCTACTATCACGTAATAAGTGGGATTGGCACTGGATTTGGCACCGAGTAGTGGCACAGATGATCCCAACTGAGTTTTTTGAGCACTTCTTGTGCCAAGTGTATCTTTAAAAGGAGCTTTATTTGATGAAAAACAAAATTTCAACATTTGAAAAGTATTTCATCGTGAAACTACATGCAGTTCTTACCAAAATGTAAATATTTCGTACAGGGAATTTAGAATAAAAATTGATAAAAAAAAATATTTGTGGTGGGTATAAATATTAATTGATAGCTGTTTTCTTTGTGTAGAAATTATATTAAAAATGAGAAAATCTTGTATACACTGTCATCATTAGATGAATGTCACATAATTAAAATTTAGATTTGAAATTCAAATTTAATATATGTGTCATTCATTTAAACATGACAGTATATACAGATTAATCCATTAAAAGTTAGTCTAAATTGTGCAAGTTTATAATTATTTCTTTTCCTTTCCATTATAAAAAATATATATATTGATGAACATCAATCAACCTGTCGTCATGAAAAATTGGTGCGTACAACCAAGCCAGATGAGGGCCTCTCTTTTTCCAACCTGTGTCGGCAGCAATATTTTGTAATTTTGTATATTTTTCACAAGAAAACAGAAAACTACGTAGGACACAAATGCCATAACAAGTTTTGTTACGAAAAATCCCTCCTAAGGAATTTAGTCAACCATATTACATCACTGGCTTTTTTTTTGTAAGCACGAATTGAACATATGTTCACACTAGTCAGTACATTTTTTTATTTTTTTTGAAGTTAGCTTAGTGAAAAACTTTATAAAAGAAGAAAGTGGCCAAAAAAAAAGAGAAAAACTTGGAGGAAGTGAAATCGCTAAGGGTGGAAAAAAAAGAAGTACCAGAAGAGAAAAGTCTAAATAATCGGTTGTTCTTCCTAATTAAGGAACAAAATTGCTGCGTTAACTTTTCGTTTCTCTCCAGGAACACGTAAACAAACTTTTGGCATAAGATGAAAATATTTTGCCCGTTTGGAGTGAAAAAGCTATACACTTTCCAATCACATGAAGAAAAAAAAAATCCTTAACATACCTGAACAAATTTACGCTGCATCGTTCCACACAATTATGGTAGAAAATTTTGCCTTATATGATTAAATGAGGAATTTGGAGGTAGAAGGGACAAGTAGTCGGAAAGGGTTTAATCAACTGGCCTGAAACCAAACATCCATGTTACTTACCCAAAAAAAAAAAAAACTGGTGCTGTACTTAGCTGCATTTGATATATGTATCTATCGTGTTGGGTCATAAATAATGTGGTTATACTTTAGTCCCAAAAAATACTCAAAACTTTTATGACATTGAATTAAAGATTTCTAAACATTTTGTGCCATCATCTAGAATGGATTCCACGTCTCTGCGAGCTGGGAATGATAGTGCGAGTCCGTGTGCAAGACGAGTTGAGATCGAACACAAAAACAGAAAAAAAAAACAAGTAGTTATCGTACTACATGTTATAGAAATGTTATTGTTGTCATACTCAATCATACTTCAAAATAAAAGATGACATAAAACTTTGGCAAAGTTTGGATTCAAGGGATCAAAGGCAAAGGAAAGGAAAGGAAAGGAATTAGAGGGATTTATTCTTTTCTTGTTTGGATTGATTTTTTAAGAGGAAAAAAATGAAGGATGGGGAAGTAAAAGGAGGAAATAATCTAGTTATTTTGTTAAGTAATGATTCCGTCCAAAAGTAAGCAAAAACGGAGGAAAAATAAACCAAATCTAATACTGAAATAATTTTATTTTTTTTAAGAAAAAAAAATATTTTTCTTCCTTTTCAGTTAACTAGCACTTGATCTTTTTCTTTCTTTACTTTTCCTTCCTCAATCCAAACAAAATTTCAGCATTTTCTTTCTATTCTTTCCATATTTCAATTCAAACAAAATTGATGGAAACTAATTTCCTCTGCTCTCCTTTCCTGACTTTTACATCCATGTCCCTTCTTTTCTTTTCTCTTACTGCTACTGTTTTGTCTTTTTAAGGTGTAACATTTCAGATACCGTATATTCGAAGCCCATCACAATTTCGTCTATAACTGGGCCCAAACACTGGGAGATTCAATTCTTGAACATATTATGGGCTTCTTTAAGATAACTTGTAGAGAGTATGTCGAGCTTCAAAGATCAAGACCCTTCACAAAACCAAAAGAGTCCACTACCCCTTGTTGGGGTGGGTTTAATCCAGTCAATGATTTGAGAGTTATCTTCTTGACTTCAGCCTCTATTTTTTTTTGTTTTTTTAAGTGAGAGGGTTAGGATTCAAATTCATACGTCTTACTTACACTCATTTTTTTGAACCATTCAATTCACCCTTTTTCCCTCAGTTTTAGCCTCTATTTGCTCCCTCAAAATTTGAAAAATGTAAAATCGCATTCTCAAGTTTCAATTTAGCCTAAAGGAGAGTTGGGCTGGGTTGAATGGTAAAATATGAGAGATTGTTAGTAGGAGATCCAGAATTTAAAACCTTTTATTTATTTTTTTCTAAAATAAGGTAGCCTCTCGTACTCTAATTTACTCACCGAAATTTAACAAACTTCATGATATGCACAAACACGAAAGGCTTTCTACAATTAGTGGACAGTAGTTTATTATTTCTTTCTATTTTGCCATAATTGTAAATATGTTTTCATGTTTTAATTATGTCAAGTAACATTTACAAGTTAATTAACAACTTATCAATAATTTACGACAAATGATCTCACCATATCTCACTTTTTATTTCTATCGCAACTTTAAATTGGAATGACATTACTTGTTTAAAATCCAAAAATAATTAGGACTTGAGATGGGCAAGTTTGACACATAAATAAAAAAAATTGCTGTGAAATCAAAATATTGACTGTGGCATTAATAATAATCGTACTTTAATATAGATCAATTTCTTAAACCAAAAAAATGTTATTTAATTCTCACCACTTTCATTCCTCTGTTTAGTTTTCACTTCTTCCTCTCCCCTCACCTTGTCATTTAATACTTATTTAGTTATATCATAAACATACTCAATAATTTCTTGGGCTATTCATACTCATTTTCCTTTATTTTTTGAACCTATGGAATTTTCCAAGAAAGAATATTGAATCCAATCGACAGGCACTAATTGAACTTGAGTGCATAAAAGTCTAACGCAACACTTTAAATTTAGGAAAAATCGTCAATTTAATCCCTAAACTTTTTCACTTAAACCAATTTCATTCTTTACGATTTTTTTCACTAATTTAGTCCTCAAACAATTTTATCGGGTTTAATGTAGGACTTATTGGACATCACTACCATATTTTATGTATTTTGTGCAGCAGGCCAAGGGTATAAATCGGAATGACATGTTCGATTGTCTAATTATAGGGATTATAACAGAGACTTTTAGACGATTAAAGACAAAAACCTCTTAAAATTGAGAGAGAAACAAGGATCATAAGGATCAAAATTTCAGAAAAGACTGGAGTCGCTTAGTCAAGGAAAAGAAGCTCGATGCCGGGGACATCGTCTCCTTTCAGTGTGAGCTGGGCAAGGATCGATTGTTTATTGATTGGAGGCACCGACCTGAAGCTCCCGATCACCCCTAGTTTGCTTCCTTCCATGTCCACTACTGGTTTTTTGCAGCTACTTCCACATCATCAATATTCTTTCCCCCATCCTTGGAACCATCCTTTCTACTTGCAGCATCATCAGCAGCAGCAAACCCCCAGGGACCATTCCTAGTTGCTACAACTAAATAATGCTGCTACTGGTGTCAGTATTAACAACAATCCCTATCCATCTCATCCTCATCATATAAGCAACAACTATGCCTACGGCAATGTAATGAAGGGAAACCCTTGTTCTGGCCCGTTCATTTATCTCAGATCCGCTTCGGCTGCAAGGCGACTCCAGGTTAATTTGGGAATCGGAACGGTGCAACTGGTGCAAAAAGGAGGAGGAGGAGCCAGCGTTGGGCTGAACCCGGAGAAGGTGATGGTAGAGGAGGATGGGGAGGCGGTGGAGCCAATGGTGTTTGAGTCGGTGCCACTGGTCCAAGGGAAGGCCGCAGTAAAGTGGTTGAGGCTGTTTGGAGTTAACATGGATTGCCCCATCTTGGAGTCGTCGTCGGAGGATGACAACTGTGACATACTTGAATAACCTTCTACCGCAGTCGATCATCCTACAATGCCATCACAATTTCCCCATTTGTGTTCTTCTTCTTCTTCAACTTGGCCTCTGCAGTTAAGGCCATACAATTATTCCAACCGTCCACCGCTCCACACAATGCCCTCCAACAACAACAGCAGCAGTAGCTACAACAAGGGCAAGACATTTATGTTCTTGGATTTGGATATATACTTAGATGGAGTGGCACCGGGGACTCGAGAGTGACTAAATCTTCTAAGCCGGGACATATACAACTTGCGTGAATGCAGCCTTATGGACTATGTTCCTTTCCCTTGGAACAACTTACTATGTTAATATTTTATATATCTCTCTCTTTAGTGCTGTATTTTGGGCGGCAGTAGAGAAGTAGTGAAACGCTGAAATACGGAACCATGTTACAGTGCTAAGAGTACGTGGAAAAGCTCTGGTTTTGTTAGCTCTGCCTGCTAAAATCCCAGTGACAAATGCAGACAACTTACTATACTATAGTAGAAGAGGAAAGTGTACAACTCACGGGCAGTGGCTGACTTTTTGCAGAGATCTTGGTCTGGTTTCTCTCTAGTGCTCTTTTCTCTCAATTTTCAGAGGTTTTTGTCTTTAATCGTCTAAAAAGTCTCTGTAATAATCCCTATAATTAGACAATCGAACATGTCATTCCAATTATACCTTTGACCCGCCACGCAAAATACATAAAATGTGGTGGCGCTGCCCAATAAGTCCTACATTGAACCTAATAAAATTGTTTAAGGACTAAATTAGTGAAAACAAACCGTAAAGAACGAATTTGGTTTAAGTGAAAAAGTTTAGAGATTAAATTGGTGATTTTCCCTTTAATTTATATAACCAACTTCCAATACAAATAATTGGGTAGTTTTTGAGTAACCGCAAAGAATTGAAATGAATTTTTCTCGAAGCCAAGAATTTTAATGAATATGATTGATCATATATAATTTTGCACATTCGAAAATTTTATACTATAATTTATAGATACAAATATGTGGAAGTACCGAGTAGGCAAGTACGTGCATTCAATTTTTTTTTTTCGACAAAGATAATATTTATATAATCTAATATATCATATTTTACCGTAAAAAAAAGGGACTTAGTCCAATTTTTGTGTTGACTTTGGCTCCGTGGTTAAATATGTGCGTTGACAGGTTATAAGTATATTGGAAGAAAGTAAAACAAAGGAAGTGTTAAGCAGACAAATATTTGAAAGGGTGGTTGGGATTTGGGTTCGGGAAGCCGTTTGTTTGGCTGCCCCTCCTTACTTGTCTTTCCCTCTCCTCCCCCTCTTCAAATTCCAGCCACATCTTCTAATGTAGCTCTCTACTACCAAGAGACGGAATCCGCAGTAGAAGTTTCTGAACTGAAAAAGGAAAGCTAATCTCAGGGAGGTAGACAGAAGAGAAGGTACGACGGCGTCCAAGATGCAGAGTATCGCGGTTCTTCAGACCGAGAATAACTTCGCAACGGGAGGTAAATTTTCTTCAAGTTTCTTCCCTCTCTCTCTCTCTCTCTCTCTCTCTCTCTCTCTCTCTCTCTCTCTTTTCTTTTGTTTCAATTAATCTGAATTTCTATCTACATTTCAACGGAATAGTAGTGTATCGTTCTTAATTGGTGCATAACATTAGGAAATCTTGTTCTCTTTTGTTGTTTCCCCTCTTTAATAATCGAACCACTTTAAGAAAAAAAACCTAGCTTGGGAATTTATTTTGCCCTAATACCCATTGTGGGTTTCGCAAATTTTGGTAATTTATTATATTTAGCTAAGAGAATTGGAGGTTTTGGTGTAATTTGTGTAAAATTCCACGATTTTTCTGCTAGCAGTTTGGGCTTTAGAATTGCTGGCTTTGTCTGAATCTTTATCTCTTCTATATTTAATGGATATCTGAGGATCATTTAATAGCTGAAACCTAATAAATCTGCCAACGCTTACAGTCATGAGTGTAGAGTTTACTAAATATGTTAACCTCTTTATGAATAACTTTTTAAGGACTTTTATGCTAATTCTTCGCATTCAAAAAGGAGAGAAATGGAAGAAACATTATTTTCTGGTATTAGAGACACCTGCGGGAAAGAAGATGGTAGCCAGTTACTGACCCCAGGTAGTATGAGATGAGATTGTATTGTAACTGAGCAGGGTTCACTTATCATAATAGATTGAATTTTGTAGTTTTGAACTGATACATTGTTCTTTTGATTG
The DNA here is from genome assembly GCF_036785885.1 of Coffea arabica. NCBI lineage: Eukaryota > Viridiplantae > Streptophyta > Magnoliopsida > Gentianales > Rubiaceae > Coffea > Coffea arabica. Next base: position 9,114,828 of record NC_092313.1, on the reverse strand, counting down.
ACTAAGTGGCAATTTGGGAGCCATGCAGTTTGTTTTTCTTGTTTTTATTTTCTTATAATCCAAACCTGAAAAGGATTTGTTTTTTCTCTTACGAGTGATTGTTTGGTTTTCCAAAGATTTAAATTTTCCAGAGATTGATTGCTTGGTTTTCCAAAGTTCAATCTCTTTAACCCAAGAAAATAATAATATTAAACTGAAAAACAACAAAAATGTTAAACTTGGGAAACTATTGTTTATTTACATGGCTTGGAAGTTGAAATTGCTAGAAACAAGAAGCTCACTTTCTCTGGCAAGCATCGACAGCTCCTCTCTCTCTCTCTCTCTCTCTCTCTCTCTGAGTTTCTCCCTATTGTATGTGCTCCATGGTTTCTAGCTTCTAAGTCTCCACCACCACACAGTATCCTCTACCTGCGACCATCAACTGTATCTTCTCTTACAAATTGAACTTATCAGCATTTATTTGAATTCAAATTGGCCCACCTGAAACTGTAAAATGACCAACACTACAGGCATCATAGTGAGTTGCAGTTCTATCTGCTTTGGAAAATATGGAAGTGACTCAGCATGGAATGCAAAGAAAGTTAATTTGATGTCATTCGTAGTGGAGGATGAACAAATTTCATGGGGAAACAAGTCACTACATTTGAATAGTGGTTGTTCACTTGTGATATATTTTATGAAGATTTGCCTGCTGGTCTGTAGAGGGGTTTGGAAGAGATTAAGAGGAGAGATGTTGAACCTATATGATGTGTAGACATATGATTTTGCTTCAATGAGATTAAGTCAATTATAAAACAGAAGCTGCATTCAGACGCGACTTAATTTTTGCTTTTTCTCTATCACAATCAGTTATCCAGTCTACTTGAATACATGTAAAGTGCAAAATAGGAGGTTCTAAAACAGGCCCTGAGTTTTATTTACTGTGACCCCTTTTTTTGGCTTTATATGGGGCTGAATTTGTTCGTCAACTTGTTTTCTTTGTTACCGGGGCTAGCTCAACATAAGATACAAAAAGCAACAAAGGCTCCATCCGGAAACACATCAAGGAAAATGCTTGCAGATATCAGCAACTTGCCTCAGCAAAATAAGACTTTAATACAAGATGGTAATTCTCAAGTTGTGCCAATTACTACTAAAGAGTATGTTGACCAGCTCCAAAAGGTAATTTTCTTTGAATTACTAGAAGAAATACTTTTTGAGTTTATTCGATGTTGAAGTTTTATCCCATTTTGTCTGCTTTGAACTGTGAATCAGGAAAACATGGCTCTTATGAAGATAGTAGCAGAAAGAAAGTATCCTTTTTGATTAACTTTCTCATCATCTATTACCTTTCCTGCTCAATTTATTTATTTTAACTTCCCTTTGTGTTTGTAGTCATTTTGTACCTCCCATTGCTTCTTATCTCATTTTATGTCCTTAACTGCATCCAACAGTAAACTAATTGAAGTGACTGGGATTGAGTTACAGAAACTGAAGGTAAATATGCAGAAAATGCAGATACAGAACTTGCAGTTAGCTCAATCAAACAGCCAAATGCTGATGGTGTGTTTTCTTTGTTATCCAATTTTGTATTAGGTTACTCTCTCTATTTTGTGATCATCACAATTTTCAATTACTTGAATCTGCAGGATCTCAATTCTGGTAAAGATAGGGTAAGTACTTATACATGCTTAAGAACATTTGACCTCATTAAATATTTCAGTTGAAATGTTATAGTCTTTGGTTGATTTCAGCTAAAAGCATTACAACATGAACTCGGATGCCTTAATGGTGTGCTTAAAGCAAAGAATGTTGAAGTTCAGGTCTGTGCAGCTTGCCTCTTATTAAATTGAGCTGTCCAGGTCGAAATGGCATTTTTATTTTTTTTTTGTGGGTGCTTGCCTCACCCATTTGGTTTTCTTGTTTTTCAGAAACTGAAAGTGCAAGTGAGAAAACGTGAAATAGTTGATGATGAGGTACATAAGCAAGATTCTGTGTAAGCATGTATTGTACGGTTGCAAATGGTGTTTCCTTATGATTTGTGTCTTTGCTTACAAATGTCCCTTCAATTTATTAAAAGGTGAAACAGTCTAATAGTGATGCAGCAGAGGAGTCCAAGCTATGTAGCAATGATGATAAACTTGGAAATGCTAATAGGAGGCCGCAATCAAAGAGTTAGTAGATTCCTGATAACATCATTGTTAGATAGAAAACTAAGCATAAATTGTTTTGCTAATGGGATTACGATATTGGTTTCTGTATGTTTAGGCTGTTCTTTACTGGCTCAATCGAAGGATATAAATGAAAATAAGAGGTTTGTTTCTGCATGTTAAGCTACAGCTGCCTAATAGTATTTGATCCCAGCTAGTTCTCAAATTTAGTTTGCAAAATATATCTTTTTATGCACTTATGTTGTCTTAACAGGACATGTACGAGAAGGAAGTCTGCTAGGTTTGAGCGTGAAGAACTAAAACCTGATGAACGTTTGTTTGACACAGAAGATGTGACTGTTTCTGTATGCCAACCAACTCACGATTCACTTGAAGAAAATGTTTCTACTTCTACATTCAATGATGTGCATGGAAATGAGGTTGAAACTAAGAGGTTTGTCTGTTCAACTTAAAGTTTCTTGCTAGTGTTGTATGTTTCACATTTTATATAATCAAGCGCAGTGGGACCAACAATTGTTTCAATGATGGCTTTGCAGGCCTTGTGCAAGAAGACAGTCCGCTAGGTTTAAATGTGCAAAACCAAAATCTTCTGACGATATTTCTGAGATGAAAGATGCAGAAATTTCTTCATGTTTGTTGAGAGATGATAAGATGGAGGAAGAGGGTTTAAATTCCACAAGCTCATTTAAAAATGAAGAGAAAGAAGGCATTTCTGCTCCTGTATTTGACGCTCAAGGGTCCAGAAGATCTTCCATGAATAGGCCTTTGCGCCAAGCAGCTAAGAAGGTTCAAACTTATAAGGAAATTCCTGTAAATATAAAAATGCGTAGGAGCGAGTGAATCAGTGCTTTGGCGTTCTTGCCTCTAGATTGGTGCCGTAGCAAGTAGCTGTTCTACCGAAGCCTCAGATTCTTGGAATGCATATTTTGTAAACATGTACTTTTGCTTCTTTACACTTCTCAGTGCTTAGCACTCATCTTTTGCAAGCTTAGCAGTAACTTTTTTTTTTTCTCTTAATCATTATATCAAGAAAGGCAATGGAAATATATAAAAAGTGTATTTGACGCGACATCCATGGCTGTCTTCGACAGACGAAATTGCTGCAATTCTGTGCTTTTATATGTAGGTTTTATCGATGCTTATCTTTTCGTTTTGATGACTATTGTTTGGGCCGAAGCTACAGGTTTGCGTATTTCATCGTCGCTTAAATGTGGCCCGTAGGATTTGGTTAAGTAGCCCATTTTGGGCCTTCAGCGCAGCAAAGCCCTTGCTCTTTAACTTGACCAAGTTCAGTGTGGCATCTTCGTTGGTCCAACTAAGATATTTCTGAACTTACTCTCAATCTGTTATCAAATCACAAGTCCCAAACCCCCCCAAAAAAAAAAAAGATTTAGCTTCTTTTTATTTAAAAAAAAATAAAAAGAGATTTAGTGTGTGTGTGTGTGTTTTTTTTTTGTTTGAGATTTTTAGTGTTCTTGGTTTCTTTTGTTTAAAAAAATCTTTAATTTGTCGATTTCTTTTATGTTTCTAATGCATGTAAGGATATATTTCGACTCCAAAATGAGAATATAAAGCAAAATATGCAGCATGTCCAATTTCAGAAAGAGAGGATTGAATTGGTGCCCAGCTCTCTGTGGGTTTTGGCCTCAGGTATTCTTCTCTTTCTGCGTCAACTATTTCAAGACGCTAGTAGCCTATAGAATGTACTGCAATTGAAGAAAGTGCCTTAGTTTAAACTCTTCCTGAGTAGAGCTTACATTTCCAGCCGAATTAAGCTGTTGTGCTTCAAACTCCACAAATTTCTACGAGGAAAACAAAAACCTGATGATCACGTTTAAAGTCAGAAGGATTAAAGTCAAAAAAGGGTGCAAATTACTGCATTTTTTGGCCTTTTTATCTCAAGAGAATACAAATTTGAGTTACTCTTTTAAAGCAATAGTGCGATAGTTGATTCTCGGGCATGAGCTTATAAGTTGACGTTTTGTGAGAGTCAAGTGTACAGTTTACACAGATTAGGGATCAACCATCGTCACATGCAATATTGGAAAGGAGTCGACAGAAAGGCTCATCTTCAAGAAAATTCATTCTACGCAATGGACTAACGCCATAAACCGTGTTTCCGCACGATGGAAATCAAAATAATAGAATAGAAAATCATTAAAATTATATCGAAGCTGTAAAATAAAATCCTCTACTCTACTAAAGAGATGAACAAAAATATATTTTCAGACTCCAATCTTCGATCTGCTGCCTTTTGGGATCCCATTCATGATCTGATTTCCTTAGCTTTCTAAGAAATATCTAAGTGATTATGTTTACTGTGAGGAATTCGCTCTCATTTCGTTCTGATCTTTTTACTATACAAATAACTGAAAATAATAATAAAAAAAAACCCATAAAACAGTGTTCAAAGTTTTGAACTCTTACATTATTGTCCTTTAATTGTAAAATGGGTACACTTCAGCTCATTTTGATACTTTGAAAAACGCGGAAAGGCAATGAATGAGGCTAAAATGGGAGTGCACATGTCAATTTCCTAAATATGACTAAAGAAGAACCAGGCTGCCAGGCCAATTTGAATACCATATAAGGCTATAATTATACCTAAGCAGCGGAAATAGGAGAAAATATGTGTAGCACGCTGGCTAACAACTTAGGACTGCTAGTACAAGGTCCGATATACAGCCTCGCAAACTTCCTTTCACTTTTTCGTGGACGCCAATATTGTTGGCGAATTGAAGAGAATTCGCTGGGATTAACTATTCAATGGTTTACTTGGAGGAAGGCCTGCACACAAGTCCAATTTTGGAGTCTGATGTTCTAAACTTGGACATGTTCAGCACATAGTTTTGGTAGCGGAGCAGCTTAATTAGGCCAGGCAACTTGCCAAATTTCATCATGATTCCTTTTTTTTTTTTTTTTTTTTTCCCAACAAACGATTCATAGTAGAGACTTTTTATCACATCAATCCCAACGACATGCACGATGAAAAACCAACCTCCTAATCTAATGATAGATTAGCGATTTGCTTAGGTTAGGTGGTGCAGCCCTTTTTGCAGTCTCCTGTCAGCTCTGTTCGAGGTTACGGTGCATTTATAAGCACTAAAAGCACTTTTAAGGTGTTTGATAATTAATTTCGTATGTAATTTAAGGAGCCCAGCTTTTGGTAACCTGAAAGCACTTGTATCAGAAGTATTCTTTATAAGTCGGGGCAATCCCAAACCACATCTAAATAGGATATTTGGGATAGGCCTGTACAATTATTGTGTGGAACAACATGATTGCTAAGCGACAGGCTATTGTTGGAACTAAATCTTCATGCCACTGGATATATGAAATCCGCATTACACTAATCATACAAATATTAACAGGGGAATTTACACTAACCCGGTACACAAATTATGGGATCCATTAACAAAATGTAATAAAAGGGGTGGGAGATTGTGGCATGGGCAACATGCCTGCTAAGTGGAGTTAGTTGACTATAGTTGTAGTGACGGGTAAAGATAATTGTTAGTTAGGCTATGATTAGAGAACAGATGAAATATGGGTGGAAGAAATCCCAAAATAAGTTTCGTTGTCCCCTTCTCTTTTTGTTTGGATGAAAAAGGGGTGAAATAATCATTTTATTATTCACATGTGGAGGGATGAGTATAATAAGTTATACTACTTTACTGCAGGAAGCCTTAGCCAATGAGCAGTAGCCACAAACTATTGGTAGTGCTTTAGATTACTTATTGTGCTCGAGGATTCTTGTTCAAATTGTGCGAAACAATTTATGGTTGAGAGAGAGGAATTGAGGGTTTATGTTGGGTTAGTGTGCTACTTAGTTTCATGTGGTTTTTCGTTAGTGTTTGTTCTTGAGGAAGATAGGGGGGAAAGATTGATGATTATTGAACTAATTACAGATAATTAGTACAAGAAAATTTCATTTCATCCACTCGAGTGGTTTAAGGTCGAAAAAACGAGGAATTTTTTTGTTCGACAACGTCAAATGGAGCAAGCACATTTCTTATACCATAATACAAGTCATATTGACATATGTGTTGGATCGTGTGTTTTCTTTCTTGACTGCTTTGTCTTCATCCCAAGAAATCAATGGTGCTATGATAGCCGAAACGTAAAATCTAACATGACAGGCCAGGTCTAGCTAGTATGTGAAGTTCGGAGGATGGGAAATGCTTGGATATCCAGCAAAGCTTTTAGCATGCGGAGCCCATCGAAATGTGTTTCTTTGCGCAAATGCGTCGTTTTTCTCGTCTGTCTGGCCAGTCGGTCTTCGTAGGATCATGCAAATTTGCAGCGTAGCATGAGAAGCTGGCACCGAAAATACCACTACGTTTCTGATGGTGAATTTTCTGTAGTTGAGAGAAAGGTGAAAGGGTCCCTGCTCCTGCATGTATATTTTCAACATCCAAACCTTTCTTAATTCTTACCACTAAGTTTCTGAAAGTGGAAATATATGCCCATTAAGAACAAAAGAAGACTAATGACATCAAGTTGTGCTTCTGGAACAATTTTATACTCATCTGAATTCAAATGAAGGGGAAGATTTCGGACCTAGAATGCACAGCTCGATTCGGTCAGACACCTCGGAATAGTCTTACCATGCCTATCATTTGCTTACATAAAGGAGAAAATTCAGTGCAATAACTACACTCGGGATCATCATAAGACTCAAGTAGCTACAAAATGCTCTGGCGTATGAGACAACATTTAAAGATTTATACCATTTCTTCTATCTCTTCGGAGATAAGAAGATTGTACACAGTTTAAATTAGTTCAATCAAGAGTTCTTCTGCTTCTTTTTAATAAGATTACAAACAGTGACACAGATTACAACTCTGGTCAATTCATAAATCATAAAAATTGTAATTTAATATCAGTACAAACTGATCAATATAAAGTGAGCAAAGAAACTCATATTTAGAGAACTCGAACCTGAGATCGATCTCTGAATCCTAAAACCTCAAATTTGAACACTACTAACTCATTGATATAGAAGAACGTAGGCAGCCACATCAAATTGAGTCATGCCCAACAATCACCATGCAAGGCTGTTGGCTACTTAGTATCCAAAACTAGATTCAGTTGATGCCCTGATGGCCATGGGACCCGGTCATGATATCACGCTATCAGGTCCCACACGCTAACGCGTGGTGCCATAGCAGAGAGGCCCCCCACCCCACCCCACGCCCACTCTCGACCTCAAGGCTTAAGAATAATGAGGTTTTTTTTTTATTTTTTATATATATACAGCAAATGGTCAAAACGGAAGCCGTTATTCTTTTTCTCTCAAGAGGCAAAGAAAGAGCCACTTTGTTCTCCAAAAGCTCCTCATGGGGACCCTACCATTATCTCCAGTTGAAAAGCACACCATACCTTAACTTCTTCAATTTCCTTTTTTATTTTTTTCTTCTCTTTACATGTAATTTCAAGTTTTCAACCTTTTTGATTAGTAGGATTAATCTAATTGGCCTATTTAATCGCGTTTTCGTGTCAATTCGGTTGTCCCACACGGATACAAATGGGGTCAGCTCCAACTAGTTCTAGATAACATAAAAAGGGTTTTCGGTCGATTAAATATAGTGATAGACCCTGTTGAATTAAGCTTGTTAAATTAAGATTAACACTTTAATTAAGTTTTCTTGAAGGATTTACAAAATCGATTATGTAATTTGTTCTATTGGGATTCGTATAAGATTTTCTGGTCATGTAATTTTTTTTACTTTATAGGGGGTCAAAAAGGGCAACGAAAGTATATACTCTCAAAGGGCAAAAGTAGTGGATCAGATGTCTGTAATCATTTCGCCATTTCCGTCTCTGACCAAGATTATCTTGCATTACCTCCTGCTCTAGAGTCTAGACTATACAATTCTGATTCTTTTTCAGTAACGAAGCTCTTTTTTTTTTTGGCCCCCTTTATATTCTTCTTCACAACGACAATCAATCCCCTGTCAGAGACTCAGAACATTGGCCATGTATATATAGATGACACCATCCTAGTTACCACGAGCAAGGTTGAAAACAAACGGAGAGATTAAATTCACACACCTTCGTTTGATATTCATGTATTAATAACTTGCATCACGAGCATCGAAATTTGTACAATATGTAAATTTAGGATGAAAAGTGTCAATTTAGCCCCTTTCAAGCTGCCAAATTTATTCCCGAAATCTCGAAAGTATAGCCAATTTTGGCACTCAACACAGGAAATATGATGGTGAATTTTAGAGTTGTCCTACCTAGGATATACTGAAGAACTCAAGGGAAGTCTTAAGTCCATGTTAAATTTATTTTAAGGTTCAAACTTTAAAAGAAAAATTAAAGGTGTGAACCTACGGAAAAATAAAGGAGCACCGGATCATAACATATCTTCACAAACCTGAAGTTCAACAATTGCAGACGGCCGTGTTGGATATACAGTGTTTAACATTTAATGGTGCGACAAGAACTGAGGCTTCACACACGCCGTGACTCGCCACACAACTTGGTATTGGTAAGTTGGTAACCTGAAAAAAGGAAGCAGAAAAAAAAGAGATAAACTTTAGCCAATATCATGATTGACTTGTTGCATGGCTTATTAGTTGTCCTAAGCCAAGAAATATGAATGAACATGTATGCGTACTATTATGGGTTGGTAAAATTGAGATTTTGATACAATTGTTGTAGTTTTTAAACAATATGATGTATGCACATATAATGTTATTGTACTTGTGAATTTTGTTCGAGTTAACCAATTTAATGTATAATAAAGACAATCGTATCTGTAAGTGTTCAGTAAATCATGAAAGATGCACATAGTCGTAACAACTCTCTCAAATATCAACTATACTTGAGACGGTGAAAACATTTACTAGTAATCATGGAAACTTCTTTCAATACTCAATAACATGAACTTCTTTTCTTTTTTTCATTCTATATAGCATAACATGAACTTTTAATCCTTAGGGTTTCAGTATTGGTTTTTAAAAACCAAGCGCTCAATGACATACCGCTTAATAGCTTCACTTCAACCTCAAGAAATACTCAATCTAAATGAATAGTAGTAGCAAAACTGACGGATACAATAAATTCTTGTGCAAGCAATGAGACCGCTCAAGTCGCCTTCAACACAAATACTTTGAGCTGGGCTCCAAAATTAGTCCTAAAAACGAGTGAAAGCATTCATAACGTCTCACTATCTTGTCTTATTTGAAGGTTGGCCCATAAAATTAATGGTAATTGAGAAATAATTGTACTACTAATATTGTCTTCGTTATGAGTGTGCTATGTATACTTAGACTTCAACCCTCAGCCTCCCATATGTTTTCAATCTTTCATACTCCCAATTCACACATTCCCGCCATACCCTCATAAAGGGCACTGCTGGTACTCTTAGTCCTATATATGGTCCTCCTCGTGTACTAAGAACCTAGTAGTACTCTAAAGATATGCACTAAACATCTTGGCTTTTCCATGCTTTTGCCTTTTGTGTTTTTGTCGAACCATATCCCATGAGGAAAAGAGAAAAAAAGCAACCAAATCATACTATTAAAAACAGTACTATTCCACTTACTTTATAAAGCCTTATAAGAAGTGAAAAGCCCTCAATACACACTTCTCTTTATGTGCCATCCTTAGTTCAGAAACCACCAAAACAAGCAAAAGCAGGCATGGAAGATCAATGTAGTCCTCTTAATTGGGCTTTCTACTATCAAGAAGAGGTAAATTGAAACATCCCTTTCGGCCATTTACTCTTTAATTGTTTTTTTTTTTTTTTGTCTGTCTCACTTCATTGATTTATAATGTGCATTGTCTTGATTGACAGCAGGGAATTGATGAGTTGAAGCATTCTCTCCTTTACACTACTCTGGAATTGGAAGCCACAGTTCTTTCGGCTCGCGAGGAGCTTGCTAGAAAAGATGATGAACTTGTGCACCTCAAATCTCTCTTGACGAAAATCACTAGAGAGAGAGATGAAGCCATAGCAAAATGCCAAAGACTTATGCTGGAAAAACTTCTGCTTCAGCAGCAACAGTTGAAACAAACACACGTCGAACCAGCTGCTGCTGCACCCTCAAGTGGAACTACTAGCAATGAAGATTTTGAACCAAGAAGGGGATCAGATTCCTATGCAGGACTTTCCTCTTCTGATTGTGATGAAAACGTCATTGCATCCCCTGCAGGTAAGGACTCTGCAGTATTGCTTCCCCTGCAGCCTGTATCACCACCTCCAGCTTTCGCAGACGTGACCGATAGAATTGTTCCCAAAAAGCCATTGCCGGAGAAAGGGAAGTTCTTGGAGGCAGTAATGGAAGCCGGGCCGCTTCTAAAAACACTTCTTTTGGCCGGACCACTTCCTCAGTGGCAGCACCCACCCCCACAACTCAGCACAATTGACATTCCTCCGGTGACCATTTCTTCTTCTCCCAGGCCAATGCTTCTACACCAGGACTCCTGTCTCAGTACTTGTACTGGTGGAGGTGGTGGTGGTTTGAGTAAGAAAAGAGTGCTTGTCAACGGTGATCAATGCTGTGATTCTTCACCACCCAATTCCAAGTATCAAAGAGTTGTTCACCAATCATCATTGACCAACATCTAGCTAGTGCTGCTCATCATAATTAGTTGCCTTATCCATCCTTTTCATACTGTCAAAGCATGAAAAGTAACAGCATGAATTGGATGGCTATTATGCCTAATTGAAAGCTTGTATATTAGTGGTTTGTCTTAGATACTAAGGATCCTAACTTAATCAGGAGAGAAAATTGATGGGACTTGGCTTAATCAAGTCCTCTTTTTCATCCTTTTGTTTTTGATGGAGACTTGATCATTTTTTCCTTTTTGGGTTTTTTTTTTTTAATCCTACTATAGCCTATAGCAGCCACTACTCTAGTTTAGATATTTTCCCCCTAGATTATGAACTGGGGTCTCCAAATTCTCCAAAAGGGTGGGGAATTCTATATGCATACTATATCTTTTTGCTTTTACATGAGGATATGGCAGTGTATCTCTTGATAGATTATGTTGCAGTGGACCTGCAGTCATGATTAACAAGATGATTTTATTAATGGAAGTAAAGTTGTGCTGCTTATATGTATATATGCTATTCTTAATTGCTTTTGTCTCTAGGTCACTGGTGCTAACCTCAAAAGTAAATTGATTTGGTAAATACGACCTAAACAAGCAACCAAAGATTCCAAATGATCCTATTACTTTCCATGGAGTGCACCTACCATGCATGGTCTGTGTCTGCCATTCAAATGGCATCCAATTAGACCCCTTTCACCATCAGATAAAGAGAGTGAAGAGATGCAGATAGTCAAAAGAGGGGAAAAAAAATAGAAAGAAGAGGGTACATGCAGCTTGACTCCGGCCTAGTCTCACATTTCTCCCATTAACTATTAATTATGTCTAATGATACATATACTATTAGGTCAAACTCAGGTACTCAATGGAATTAATCAGCCTAAGCTGTTATGCACATGTAGAATCCATTTTTGTGCTTAAGTTTAAATGCAAGTCATTTACCTTTTGTACCTGTTGTAATGCCTCAATGGTGACTTTAAATTTGTTATCAATAAATTTCTTGAATCGGTAGATAGTGAATCTATCTTTTAACCCTTCTGATCAGTGCCACTAAGAATTTGAGAAATCATAAATTTTAAGGACAATTTGATGTACTAATAATCGATAATTTTGAGGAGGCAATGCAAGATATGACCATAATTTAGGAGGGGGGGGGGGAGATTTCATCATATAAAAATTCTGTGACCAACTTTTTCCACTGATTCACTGTTGTTTTTTTTTTTTTTTGGGGTATTTGGGAAATTAGGAAAAGGAATGTCAGTATTCAAACACCTAACCTCCTACATTACATTTACAAAACTAGTCTCAAGAAAAAAAAAAATTTTTTGGAGGATGGAGAGAATATCTCTTAGGATGCGCCAAATTCTTTGATGGTCCAAGTACTACTACCAATTTAGCATCCACCAAAAAGAAAAGTACATTTAGTTAAGAGTGGTTTGGAAATCAGGTAACTAAACCTTGAACTAGCTAGTAGATTTTGAGCCAAAAAAAAAAAAAAAAACAGGTCGTAGTCATGTAAACCGGCCAATGAAAGAAGTCAACTAGAAAGCAGAAACACAAATCAGGAAAAAAGAAAATGGAGAAACAAGAAGGTTTGGTAGTAATTGATTGTGCTTTCATGAAGGAATTTGTCATTTTCACGTTCTCGTTGGGAGAATTTCAAACTTAGAATCGCTGTAGGAGATGACGGCATTGTTGGTTGAATTGGGCCATGGGCCGGCTGGACAATTTGCACCCACTCAAGTACTGAGCAATGAGCCTGCTATATTAGTTTACCACATATGTTGTTGTCCCTCGATCAAATCAAATCAAATCAATAATGTGTGTCCCTCGTCTCTCCACCAAAATATCGCACGGAAGCATAGTCCAGTCCAGCCATTTCTAATTGAGAAACGACTTTGGATACACATACATGGATGGACTGTGGACTGGCTGCGACTGTGATGCTGTGGCCCTTGCTATTTCCAGAGGCCTATGGTTGTTTGGTTCATGTTTTGGATCAAATAAGAAAGCAAGTGTTAGGGCAGAAAGCCCGTTTGACTCTCAAGCCTTGACGTCCTACTTTTAATCTTCTAACTATTATTTGTATCATTTTAGCCTTTGAACTGTTAGAAGCGTGCACGCATAAATAATCCATCTGTCAATCTAAATAGTTAACTCTAATTCTTAACTTAAACGGAAGGTAACTCAAAATAATATCGTTTTGATCTTTTTTTTTCCTTAAAATAGATTTGATGACTGCTACAACTATTTATTGTCGAGTCAATGATCGGATTGACCATCACTTTATTATTGTCAAATTTAGATGAAATTATACCCCTAGATTTCATCTTTCGCATATATTCCAAATTTGGGCTCATTTTCAATTGGGGGTAAGATGCTGGCTTTGCATGTGAATTCAACTAAGACCTGATATTTTTGTTACACCTTTCTTGCAGATTTCTAACAATTTTTTGGTGGATTTTTTTTATTTTTTATTTTCAAGGAAAAGTTACAATCCTGTTCTTTGGGGAGTCCCTAAGGGAAGCCATGCAAGTGGAGAAATTTCTAAAATTATGATGAATTTTAAAAAAATTCTACTAAGGGAGCATTTTGAGTGTGGGATTCCGTCCAAGGGATCTTCGCATTCAGCAAATGCGAGCTCCCTCAACTCGCATTTGCTGAATGCGAAGTCTCTTGAATTTTCCTCCAACGAAATCCAAAAAAAAAAGAAAAAAGAAAACCAGACCTTGCATTTATGAAATGCGAGGTCAGTTACCTCGCATCTCTTAAATGCGAGGTCAGTTACCTCGCATTCAGACCGCAGACCGCAGAATGCGATCTCATCTCAAAGCTCAGACCGCAGAATTCTGGCATGATGCCAGGAATACAGGAGATGGCACGGGCGTGTTACTAGTGCTGCTTACACCTCCCATGTCCTTGGTCTTGTGGAGAAGGAATGTTCCAGACAGGATAGTCACAAAGCCACATACTTCAGAGACAATTTGCGATGCATTTTGACTGTCCCAGTCCTGCATGAAAAGTTTGAAAGTCAGCCTTTTGTTGCTCTGATTCGTCCCTCCTCCTCCCAATCCACAACACTAAAATATATATATATATATACACGAAAGGAAAAAGCTAATAATAAAAGCCAAATGAAAGTACCTTAAACATTATAATGCTAGCTAGGATGGTGAGGGATGTAAACATAACATAGTATACTGGGGACACCACAGCTGTATTAAAGGCATCCAGTGCCTGCAAAATGACATGTACAATTATCAGATTACACATTTTTCAGGTAACTGGAATCCATTGCAGCAACATAAGAAAGGTACAACGAATTACAGTTTATCTACAACAAAATCCATATTCAGAAATTTAGTATCACTTGTTCATGGAAAAGATAACAGGAAAAAATCAAGAAAGGGAACATTCGTGCTCTCTGAAGAACTGAAGAATTTGCCTGTCATAGCAAATGGTAAAGCCAAAGACAGTGTTCAAGACACAGATGGCAGAATTTGCTAATATTTCAGTATGTCTACTTGAAGCCAGTTGACGAACCTTGCTTTTTAGACCAAAGGAAGTGCAAGATGAATATTTATCTTGCCCCAGGGAGCAGTTTATTGTCATAGCGTAGGAAAGGAATCTCAATATAGTGTTTGTTTATCAGTGCTAATAAAGATGTAAAGAAATAGGCAGTTTACCAAGTTCTTGACCCTGAAATATCTTCTAAAAGGCAGTTTAAACCTGTTGAGCTGATATGAGAATCACATAGGGATGCGTAAAGGAAAGCAAAATCATGTGGGAGGAGCAGCTTGGCTGCTGTTGCTGTTTCTATTCGTGGCGCTGCATTTTTGGAACTCTATCATGTACTATTGGGTTCCTATTGTTTCTTCCTATAATCAAGTGGATTATGACGAAAATTTTTTGGGGTAATACGAGTCAGCTTATTGTTCTTGTGTGTATATCATTATTAAATCAAGCTGAAACAAATTATATCCAGAGCGGTGCATTTCATATTATATCCACAACTTCACTTAATTCATCATCTTTGAGGCAGGAGGACGCCTCATATATTGCAGAAGTTAGCAACTTCTGTTCAGGAATTTTCACAAACGCCTTGTATACATCCATAAAATCACAGGAATTTACACTTTCTTGCTTAAATATCACTCCAAAAAATATCTATCTAATCACGCGAATTTACAACTCAAACACGAGACCAAATGCATCAACAAATGACACCATCATTGAAGACTAGGCATGGCAAGCAAATAAGAGACAAAACGAAAGAACAAGAACGCTCAATAAATTGCCAAATCAGAAAAGCCATTTCAATTCAGAAAACAAAAAATCCCAGAAAAAAAAGAAACTCAGAAAAAAAAAAAAAAATTCATTCTTGGAAACCTCCCTTGAGGGTTTGTCTAATATCACTTAACATTCTTGAAATGTTAAAAATATCACTAACTTCGCATTGGATTGTGCTAAAAACATGAATAAAAGAAAAGGTAAATAGAAAAACTCCAACTATCTCTATCTATAAAATTTTAATTGTTAGAATGTACAAGCCAAAAAAACTTTACGTGGTGGATCATTTATACTCCATTATTGACAAAAATAGAATTAACATAATACAAAGAATTCAAATTACATGTATGTTTATTTTTCTAACTTAATTATATTCTTCGTTTATAAAAATTTTGATGATTGTGGTTTATATGCAATAGAGTCATGTATATACAATACTTTTGGTAAAACATGATATTATCAATATTTGATATGTTAGAATTCAAGCTATAAATCAAAAAGTGTTTCGTTCATGATTTCAAATTCAATCTTAAGGGATATGCCAACTACATTGGAATGTTTTCTGTCTCTTTGCATTTAATAAAATTTTTAAAAGTAACTAGCTTAAAAAAATAAATAACATAAAAATACTATATTATGATGTTGATGATCAAAATTTCATAAAAAATTTTTAGTATCTGAAAAATAATATATTTTAAAATATTACAATCACGTGCAAAGCACGTGAACTATTACTAGTTGATATAAATGCTTGGGAGAGTTGCCGTAGCTCCTCCATCTCCAACAATATGGATATGACAACTTGCTAAGCAGAGTCTTAACCAAAGCGAGTCAAGCTGTATATGGAACCTGTTATAAGTTCTGTTCAAACATTGATGTACACAAAACAACACAACCTTGATCAATTTCCTGAGATATGTACAGGAAGTGATCAGCTCAATTATCTCAAAAACCAACATAAACTTCCACCTACAAGCCTTATGAAATTTCTGATCAAGTTAATATGTTTCTAGATGCTTATCCAACCATAAATTCCATTATAAGGAAAAATCAAACACTTTAAGCATACAATTTACAATCACTTGCTTCAAACACCAGAAAATTCATGACAGCTATAAGAAATAAATTCTTCAATTTGGTTCAAGAATTTTGGATTGGACTGGCGTCCATGATGTACCAAGATCATTTTAACCCCTGTTGCTAAGGTAACATAAAGCAAGGCATTCTGCAATAATTTAACTAGGTGGCAGAACTAAAAGGCTAACTACGCAAGTGAGACTGAAAATGAATAGAATGCTAAGAAGTCCAAGAGGTTAAGTTCGTTTCTAGCATATTCTCCATATGCTAAGAAGTCCTAGAGGTTAAGTTGGTTTCTAGAATATTCACCATATGCCATCGTCAAGAACTGGAAATTATGCCATTGTTTCTTTTGCTTTTTAGAAACTAATATGCCATTGTCAAACTCAAACTTCATGGCATTATAATTTCTTCAAAAAAGTGACCCTTATACAGGTTGTATGCCCCAATCCCCAACTCTTGCTTCTACCCAGCTTGCAATTTTTTCCATGGTTGATTGTATGAACAGATTTAAAATATAAAAATAAAAACAGAGGAGTTGTACAGTCCGGAATGGGTATATTCATTCTAGTTCCTCAACCAAGAAAAATTCACAGTTGCCCTCACAATTAACTAAGATTGGGATCAAAACTTCCATGCATTCATAAGCCTACATGCAAGTACAAAATATTTAGATTCTTCAAAATCTAATCATATTAGGATGGACCCGACTGACTATACTCAATGATCAGATTTAAGATGGAAGAAGGTTGAATGTTGCAGAAAGAAAGACCACTGTGCCAGCAGTGTGTCTTGAAATAGCAAATGGACTGGGTACCTCAAGGTTTCTAGCCATGCAAAACAGTTATTTAGGTGTATTACCTAAGCGAGCCTCATTATGCAAATGTTGATGATCTAGAATTGTTAACAGTGATAACTCAGAATTGTAAGACTAGATATATGGTGCAAGGACCTACAGGTTTTTCCTGCATCTCAAAACTATACATAGTTTCTCAATAAGAAGCAAAACTTCAAAACAAGTAGCTAATACATACCACTACTTAAAAAGGTAAAACAAATTGCATCGTTTAATAGTAAGTAGCTAATAGCAGTTTTTTTTTTTTGGGGTATTTGGGAAATTAGGAAAAGGAATGTCAGTATTCAAACACCTAACCTCCTACATTACATTTACAAAACTAGTCTCAAGAAAACAAAAAATTTTTTGGAGGATGGAGAGAATATCTCTTAGGATGCGCCAAATTCTTTGATGGTCCAAGTACTACTACCAATTTAGCATCCACCAAAAAGAAAAGTACATTTAGTTAAGAGTGGTTTGGAAATCAGGTAACTAAACCTTGAACTAGGTAGTAGATTTTGAGCCAAAAAAAAAAAAAACAGGTCGTAGTCATGTAAACCGGCCAATGAAAGAAGTCAACTAGAAAGCAGAAACACAAATCAGGAAAAAAGAAAATGGAGAAACAAGGTTTGGTAGTAATTGATTGTGCTTTCATGAAGGAATTTGTCATTTTCACGTTCTCGTTGGGAGAATTTCAAACTTAGAATCGCTGTCGGAGATGACGGCATTGTTGGTTTGAATTGGGCCATGGGGCCGGCTGGACAATTTGCACCCACTCAAGTACTGAGCAATGAGCCTGCTATATTAGTTTACCACATATGTTACTGGCCCTCGATCAAATCAAATCAATAATGTGTAAATATCGCACGGAAGCATAGTCCAGTCCAGCCATTACTAATTGAGAAACGAGTTTGGATACACAAACATGGATGGACTGTGGACGGGCTGCGACTGTGATGCTGTGGCCCTTGCTATTTCCAGAGGCCTCTGGTTGTTTGGTTCATGTTTTGGATCAAATAAGAAAACAACTGTTAGGGCAAAGAGCCCATTTGACTCTCAAGCCTTGACGTCCTACTTTTAATCTTCTAACTATTATTTGTATCATTTTAGCCTTTGAACTGTTAAAAGCGTGCGTGCATAAATAATCCCTCTGTCAATCTAAATAGTTAACTCTAATTCTTAACTTAAACGGAAGGTAACTCAAAATAATATCGTTTTGATCTTTTTTTTTCCTTAAAATAGATTTGATGACTGCTACAACTATTTATTGTCGAGTAAATGATCGGATTGACCATCACTTTATTATTGTCAAATTTAGATGAAATTATACCCTAGATTTCATCTTTCGCATATATTCCAAATTTGGGCTCATTTTCAATGAATTTTACTAGATAATACTCTATATCTGAGGTCAAAGATTGTAATTTTATCACTACTTTACAAATATTCATTCAATCTTTTAAATTTTATGCCAAAATATTTCTTAGTATGGAGCGTTCAAAGAAAGAATTTGACCTGAAATGCTCCAAATTTTCACGATTCAACTTTGCACTATTGCAACCTTTTTCGATTACTCCAAGACCCAGCATATGTTGAATTTTATATATTTTATACCAATAAATTCTTCATGTCATGAAGAGGCTGAATGCATGACTTATTTGTCCTAATTTGTGTTGAATTAAAAACTCTAAATTTGGTGTACTCCCTATGCTATTCTGATAATAAAAGCTTTCCACTTTCATTCGTGGATCGCGTTTGACGCTCTTTCTGTCAATTTTAATACTGTCTCAAGCTAACAGAAGGGCTACAACTACACGGTTTTAATAATTTAAGAACCAAAAAATACAACTAATAGTTAGAGGGTTAAAAATATAAATGGTTAAAATTTGAGGGCCAAATTGGCTTTTTGCTCCAAATGTTAATATATATATATATATGTATGTATGTATGTATGTATTTCATAAAGCAAAAAATCTATATAGCACTCAAACTATTAAATTAGTCAACTTTTAGCCCTCCAAATATTAAGTACATACTTTTGCCTGTTGAACTTGGAAAATGGTATATTCTCCGCTCTTTTGGCTAGAAATAATTTTAGAAACCTCTCATGAGCTTTATGTCAATAACACTTAGCACCTCTAAAGTTTTAAGAATATCACCAGTCTCTACTAAAGTCATACCTTTTGAAACAATCCCTCCATTGTATCATTAAAATATTATTATAATAATCATTTAGTGAGACAAATATTTTTTCTCCCAATTCTATCCTTTTGTATTGTCTTATATTGAATTTTCTACCAAATTGATTATAATTTAAGATTTACTTATTTTGTTCAAAAATTTTCTCCTCTATAGTGTTTTGCTTGAAATTTGTTAAGGTAATAAAGATAATTTTGTCAATTCATATGCTATTATAGTGACTAATGGTCCCATTTCACTAATATGGGAGTTAAGTGATATTTCTAAAATTTGAAGGGTATCAAGTGATATTACCATAAAATTCAAGGAAGGTTTCTGAAACTATCTTTAGCAAAAAGGGTGGAGAGTATATCCTTTTTATAAGTTTGATGGGCAAAAATACGTGCTTAATAGTTGGAGGGTTAAAAGTTGATCAACAATATATAATTTAAGGATCATTCAGATTTTTGCCGTATTTCATACGATAAATTAGGTGTAATTTATAGATATTAACAATTACTCATAAGAAAAATTTTAAATGCATGTTAATAATAATAATAGAAAAGTAAACTGCTCAAGAGCAAGAAATTTTTAAAATTACATTTTTTATTGGAAAAAAACTACTTTGTTACTACATCTTCATGGGATAATTGACTTCGAATGCCGACCCTGTACCAATAAGTTAAAAAGCAATTAATACTCGGTGGATTTAGCTACTAGTTAAGTTGACAATCCAATAGCCTAATTGTTTGTTCTGTCACCCCTTAAATGGGTCTAAAACAAATTAGGGGAAAAAATAACAAAAAAACAGCGGGATTAAGGTGCAAGTTTGTTGGATTTGGCAAGAAATTAGTTCCCAACGCAAAAGAATACCATCCTAGATCCTCATTTTACTCCTTAATTTTCTCTTAATTTTTACAGCTCCAACATACCTCAAAATATTTTCTGATCAATAGAACCAACGTCTAGGCCTCCACAAACACCCCGGACGGCCACACAATGTCTGACGACCCCGCCACCACCACTCCCTCGTCGATATCTGATGACAACACAGACGCCACCGCCACCACTGCCACTGCCACCGACACCGCCGTAGCGGATGATAGCTCCTACTCCACCAAGCCAAGCAGGCCGCACATAACATGGTGTGATTCCTACACCAAGGCCCAATCAGCCGTAGATTCCCTCTCATCAATCCTTCCCCACGTTCCTCCTTCTCTTTCATCCTCCGAAACTCCAGCAACTTCCCTCCTCCACGATCCCGAAATAGCAAAGGAATTCTCAAGACTCCTCCGCCAACCCGACTCTGGCTTAGGGGACAACAATCTCTGCCGATGGCTCTACGACACCTTTCAAACCGGCCAACCAGCTCTGCATCTAGTAGTCCTCAGATTCTTGCCCATTCTTGCTGGCGTATACCTTTCTCGAGCTTCTCTTCATAAGCCCTTAGCCGGTTTTGAAGCAGTTCTTTTGGCCCTTTACGCCCACGAAACCACTGTCCGAAACGGCCAGGCAATTACCGTAAGCATCCCTGATCTCTCTCATTCTAGCATTTATCATGAAACTACCAAGACGCCCAAGAACACCGCGACGGAGTTAAACATAGCTGTGCTCTCTCCAACTTTAGAGCCTCATGGTACCGTTCGATCGACGAGGAGGGCAAGGATAGTTGGGGTTGCATTGGAGCTTTATTATACTAAAATCTCGCAGCTACCTGTGGATTCCAAGATTGAATTTTGCGAGTTTTGTCGAATATGGGCCGGTGAAGATGGTGATGTCTACAAAGATGGTGAAAACGGTGAAATGGGACTGCCCGGATTGGGCGAAAGTGAAGGAGAAATTGAAGAGAAGAAGGAGAAAGGTAAGGAGGGGAGGATTAATTTGCCATGGGAGCTTTTGCAGCCAATGTTAAGAATTCTAGGGCATTGTTTGATGGGGCCTGACAAGAGTAAGGAGTTGCATGAGGCTGCATGCTGTGCATGTAGGTCTCTTTATGCAAGATCTCTGCATGATATAAATCCTAAAGCAATTTTGGCGACTGGTAGTCTTCTTAGGCTGGTAAACATGACTTCAGATTTGGACAATTTTGATCATACAGACATACCTCAGACTAATCTTATTGCCCTCTAAGATCTCTCGGAATTTTTTTCTGGTTTATTTACTCATGGAATTAGGGCCAAATTTTAGTCTTGTAATATGTAACCGTGATTTTTTTTTTTTTTTATCAGATGGGCTTTGTAACGATGATTTAGTTAATCATCCAAAAGAATTCTTAATTCTTGCTCTGGAAAGAATCAAATTGATTGGATTTGGCCTCGTCACGAATCCACTGGTAAGCAAGCGTCGTTACTCGTAAAACAGCACGAATCTGACTTTGCAAATTGATTGGATTTGTGTTTGTGTTTGTTTTTGTGTCAAAACTTGGTATGATTTGATTCAAATTCGTTTCAGGAGTCTAATCCAGAAATATAAGAGCATTTTGTAAGATTAGCCAGTAAAACTACCTCCAACTTGCCGATCGAGATCCGATTTAGAAATTTCAAGAACTTGACTTTGCCAGTGAACAAATTCTAAAGATGGTAAATTCCATACATTTACCTTGTCAACCAATCTCCCAGTTGACTAAGGCACGAACTTCTGCACCATTATCCTTTCCTTAGAAAAAATAAAAAGGGATTTTGTCTGATTTACCATGATCATTGCATCCTTACAAAGTAAATGGAGGAAAAACAAAGATAATTACGTCTCTGTCTCTAATTTGATCGAATCCTACACAATCTGTAATTAACTATAGGAGGCAGCTTGTTCAAAAAAATGTGTCATGAGCATCCATTTATAAACGTAATCCTCTTCAACTGACTATTCTTTTTTTTTTTCCTTCTTTTTTTAAGCTCAAGAAACTTGTAAGCAAATGAGCATTACGTCTAGGGATGGCAATGGGACGGGTGCCCGTCCCGCGGAGGATAATGGGGAGGGTGTTGGGGTGGGGCGGGGTCGGGGGGAATATTTTCCCCCCCGCTTAGAAACGGGGCGGGGGACGCCCCGCCACCCGCTTTAAAAAAATAAATATATATAATATATAATTTAATTAGTTACAAACTTATGATAATGATATTATTAATTATATGTATTATATAATGTCTATTAGTATATATAATATAATTGATATTATTAATTATACTAATAATTATATATGTGTACTAATACAAATTATTAATTGGTTATACTAAATTTACTAATACATTTATACTAAATCCCTAATTACACTTAATACAATAATATTTTTTTTCTTAAAAAAAGCACAAGCACAACAATGAATTAGTGATTGTATTTGTGCCAAAAGTGAAAACTTGACTACTTTAGTTATATTTATTTCATCATGTTGGATTGTATTCAAATATTTTTTGTTTGATTGTTTTTATAAGTTTCAATTGTAAAATTATAATGAATAATAATTTGATGATGTGTTAATATTTTAGTACTTGATTATTTGCTAAAATTTAACCATAATAAAATTATATAACAAATTTTTATTAGCCCCGCGGGAGCACCCGCGAGAGAAGCGGGACGGGGCGGGGCGAGCGGGGGACGAGGGATGAGGAGGGGGCGGGGGGAGTTTGGACCCCTCCCCCATCCCCCGCCCCGCTGCCATCCCTAATTACATCAATAGTGAGTTCAATGAAAGATATACAGTAACATTGTTCTCTGTTTTTAAAGGAGATAGTACTAGACAGTGACATTGTTCCATTAACTATTATTAACTATTGCTGAGATCCACTTAAATGTATAAATCCTTGAGATGCATTTAGCAATCTTGAATTGGAAAATTATTATTATAATTAATAAATTGATGTGACAATTTTGTCTCTAACTTCGAAATAATCATGTGGATTAAATAATCCTTCTCCCTCTTAGTTCCTATGTGATTAGCGCCTGTGTTGCAAGATGCGCCTATCATCTTAAAGCTAAAGAAGAGAGATAAGTGGTGTGACGGGGTGACGAAGCTAGTGCTGTTAAACAAACAAATCGAGCTGTTCGTTTGTTTTTGTTTGGCTCCTTTAGATTTGTTTGTGTTCGCTAATGGCTAGTTCGAAATTTTATATGAGTCGAATTCGAGCAAATATTTTGGCCCGATAAATAATCGAAAAGAACACGAGTTCCTTCACGAACATGGGTTAATTGTTATTTTACAAAATTTAGGATTAGTATTGTATTTCTTAACGAGTCAAATATAAACATAGACGGAAAGTTCAAATACTACTGAATGAACGTGAAACTTATTCAAGTAACTTAACAAACAGAATTCAAACATTAGACATTCGGCTCGACTTGGCTCGTTTATAATGCTAATAAGGAACCAAATTCCAAATTCAATAAATTATTAAGCTGAAGGTGACCAAATGAGTATTCCACTATTGAGTAGTTTATTTTCGGCCATAACTATTGCCAAAACCCCGATCCTCTGCCATGGAGCTAAGAAGTGGGGGACTGGATTTAAAAGACTAAAAGAGAGACCGGGTGGGAGACAGGGGACTCATCCTTCCGATGGAAAAGATTCTGAAAAGCGAAAAGGCAGAATCTAACAACCGCCTCTTCTCCTTCCTTTCAAGTAGAAGTAGTAGTATCACTGTTTATTAACTGACAATATTCAAATGTCTGTTGTTACAATTTCTTCTTCCATTCCGGTTTTGCTGCCATTACTATGTTCAACGCCGATACCCTCATCTCGCTCGGTGCTCCACCACCGTATCCGGAATATCCATTTCAACACTAGTTGTGTGCTACCACTAGAATCCAACAACCAGAGTTACTTAACCCGCCACCCACTCGGTGTCGCCGCCAATATTTATCCTACCGGATTACGTTTGATGCCAACTGGTTTATGCTGTTGCTCCTCCTCCTCAGGCGCAATGCCTCTTCAGGCCCCCACCACTTCATTATCTCCTCCTCTTCCTCAGGTCTATCTTCATCTTTTTAACATATATGCAAATACACAGATTCTTTTTAGCTATTCATTGTCGTCGGATGTGATAGTGGAGACTAAGGCTAGTTTATCGTTTTGCCCAATCTTAAACATCGGAACAAGCTTAATACTACTGGTACAATCTTTGCATGAGTTGCCATGGATTGTACGATATCGAGTTTCAGAAGTATGTATATTTGCCTAAAATTTGCTTTCCGCATGAAGAATTTGATTTTCATCAAAATTTCAATTTGAATGAAATTCTTGATGTTAATATAAAATAGGTGTTTTCAAGGTTCAAGTTGTTCATGGCTGGCTGCTCAACATGCTACCTAAATGCATAGACTTTTTTACGGTGCAGGATAGCTTATTGTACTCGAGGGCTTTTTGGGTCAGTAAATCTCTTATTGCCTGGAATGTGGAAGCTGGAAATGGTCCGTGTTATTTGTATGCCAGCGTAACTGCTGATTTATTTGTTGCGGATAATGACATTCAAGGTCTGCACTCTGTAAATGCTTTCTCCTGGTATTTGTAGGTGATTAGCTTTCAGGATTCTAGACTTAATTAATCAATTTAATGAAGCGTTTACATAAGATTCTGATATTTCCATATGCACAGGTTATGATTCAAAAATTGAGCTCCAAGGAGGAGATATTGGGCTTCCACAATGCGTAAGATATATTTGGTTCACTTGGTTGAATGACTTGAACTTCTTTCATCTGTTAGGTTATTCTGATACATTTTATGGTGGTCGGAGTCTAGTCTTTGCATGCATGTATGCTGATGATGTTCTGGTAACTCGCATTCACCAATTCCAGGTGATCGAAAAATTTCCTCATATTCGACATTATAAAGCTTTCAACCTCCCTCCAGATTTAGATGTGGAAAGTCTACTCAAATGCCAACTGGCTGTTGCCATATTTAGCTGTAAGTAGTCAACATTATGGACTTATCTCACAATCTTGATTACTTTGTTAAGGATCAGATTGCCTCCTCGTTGGTAGAAATCTGTAGTTATGCATCTCCTTGCCATAGACTTCTTTGATCACTTAACAAAACTATGTTTTTTTAAGGACAGAACATGAATAACAATATCCAAATTTACTAGGAGTACAGTATTTTTTTCTACTCTTAACTTTTCAATCATCTTATGTCACATCTCCAAATTGTTATGTGTCTTACAATAGTACATCACACCTTCGGGATCAGTGGTTATAGGATCTCTGATATTTCTGCAAATTTTGAACTCATTCAGCTGATGGAAAATGCAGCAGTGCCACTGGTTTGCAGCTACCTGGTGTCCTTGATGATTTATTCTCTTATTGTGGACCTCTGGGCGCTGTTTTCTCAAGTGAGACTATCTCTCTTCACCTGTGGGCCCCTACTGCACAGGTGTATATTATTCTGTTAGTTATTCTGTCGTCTTCACTGAACTGTTTTGGCTCCAGTCTCTTGTCTGAATCTCAATTGGCTTTGTTCTTGTCTTCTTTATTTTGTACGCCTCAAAACAGGGTGTGCATGCATTCATATATAAGGACCTGTCTTTGAGTGATCCCTCAGAAATTGTCCAGCTCAAGGGGCAGAATGGTGTTTGGAGTGCCAAGGTGCCAAGAGACTGGGAGGGTTACTATTATGTTTATGAAGTCTCT
Source organism: Coffea arabica (assembly GCF_036785885.1). Lineage (NCBI taxonomy): Eukaryota > Viridiplantae > Streptophyta > Magnoliopsida > Gentianales > Rubiaceae > Coffea > Coffea arabica. Next base: position 9,089,118 of record NC_092313.1, on the reverse strand, counting down.
GTATACCATCCAAGCACCTTGCAGATCGAAAAATGCATTGTCAATGACCCATATGCAAGAGGGTATGCTATCTCTATTCTAGCTTACTATTATTTGAAATACATAAGGTGTTATTCGTCAAGCATAATTTGTCATTCTTGGATCGCTTTATTTCACATGCTATTGCAACCTTGTCAAGGCACTGTATTCACATAACTGTTGTTGTTTGAATAGGCTTTCAGCTGATGGTCAACGGACATTGCTAGTTGATCTTGATTCTGATTTGTTTAAACCTGAAGGATGGGATGACTTGGCAGATGAGAAACCCCATCTTCTTTCTTTTGCTGACATCAGTATATATGAGTTGCATATAAGAGATTTCAGGTGAAGGTTCAATTGAAACATGTGTTTTTGAGCTCTCTTAGCATTGGTCCTGATTGATGCAGTAGGTCTAGTGGTATCAATTTTCTGGGGACTGTGGGAAGTAGTACACTTTAAACAGTTTTAGAATAAGTGAATACCTTGCCTATCTTTCTTGGGTGGGCGCCGAAAAGCATAAGTCATGAACCACAGCAAAAGATCACTTGTGTATTGTCTGCAATTCTCCTGCTATTCAATGATTGTTTTCTCAATCTTTTGCTGCAGTGCCAATGACTTCACCGTGCATCCAGAGTTGCGTGGTGGTTATCTAGCTTTTACTCTTCAGGTAGTTTGGCTTCATAATAACTATCCCTTGGAGATATCCTACTAATTCCTCAACTTAAATGTCTATACTTGTCATAAATTATGAACCTTGTCTGTCAGAGTCTGATCTTTTACTCTTTAACTACTTGCCAGGTAGAATAACATACTTTTGATTGATTCAGATAATTTTCATATTTGTTATGTGGAAGCCAAAAGACAAATAGATACCATTTGATATTCTGTGGTATTTGATTAGGAAAACATGTACAAAAGCCTTAGAACCAGTAAAACATTGGCATGTATCAATTTTATGGCAAAAAATATTTTTTCGGGGCTGACAGTTAATGAAGTCGCTAGCCCCTTGTTTTTGGTAGGACTCAGCAGGTATGCTTCATCTGAAGAGGTTAGCTAGTGCTGGTCTCACACACGTGCACCTGTTGCCCACCTTTCATTTTGGTGGTGTTGATGATGAAAGACATAAATGGAAGGATGTGGGTAAGTATAGTATTCTGTTGTATTTGTATAAATTTTTAGAAATTGCTGTCTCCTTTGTGGGTAAGTATGCTATTCTAAGTTTGTTAGAATCTACTGCTGCAGATTGGACTTGCTAAATTATAAAGCCATCGATAGGTCAAATATCATTTATGTGTTATTCTCATTCTTTCGTTGCAGTTATTCCCCTTTCTCATATATTGTGTGTTTTTCTGAATTGCATGAAACTTTTGAAGATAGAGAGCTGCTTGAATCATTACCACCAGACTCTGATCAGCAACAGGCTCATATCACAGCAATCCAAGATGAGGATGGGTACAATTGGGGGTAAGATGCTAGCTTTGCGTGTGAGTTCAACTAAGACCTGATATTTTTGTTACACCTTTCTTGCAGATTTCTAACAATTTTTTGGTGGATTTTTTTTTATTTTTTATTTTCATGGAAAAGTTACAATCCTGTTCTTTGGGGAGTCCCTAAGGGAAGCTATGCAAGTGATGCAAATGGCTCATGCCGTACTTTGGAGTTTCGGAAAATGGTCCAGGTAGAACGGTTCCTTTTGCATGCCAAGAGTTGAAAATTTCATATTTTTTCCATAGTTCGGATAAGAGATGGAATAGATTTTGTTGTATATTCTAAACTCTTCAAATTTATGATTTTGTTTTCAGGCTCTAAACCGTGTTGGCTTACGTGTTGTGTTGGATGTTGTTTATAATCATTTGCATGCAAGTGGGCCCTTTGACAAGAACTCTGTTCTAGACAAGGTTGTGAGTTAATTCTTAAGTCTAGTATTGCTAGTTGTTAGATTATCTTTGTGCTCCTATCATCTCCTAGTGAATGTGCATGTCTTGTATTTTAGGCATACAAGTGTTTTCCAGAATCCAAATCTTATGCTTATCACTTAGGCTTTTTGTAAATATATTGGAAAACCATCTCAAGATACTCTGTGCAAAATCTTTAACTCTTAAATATAAGTTGTATGTTGTCAAAAGCACAGTTCGATTAAAAGTGTGTACATCCATTTTGGGACTGAAGCAATCATTTTTGTCCCCTCTTGGGCCAGTAACTCAAAAGCTCAATTAGAAAGAAAAAGAGAAATAGATAAAAAAGAATTATGACTGAAAAGTTATCTGCAGATTGTACCTGGTTACTATCTTCGAAGTGATATTGATGGTTTTATTGAGCACAGCACCTGCACTAACAATACAGCAAGTGAGCATTTCATGGTTGAACGTTTGATTCTCGATGATCTCCTATGCTGGGCAGTTCATGATAAGGTAATCATCTGAGTGGTACTTGTTATTACACTTTGAGTGGAATAGAAACCTATGAAAGGCTAAAATCTTTTTTTTCCCTTTCTTTTTTGTACTTTTCTTAGATGTTTTCGTTGAAAGAGCAGTGGGGACCTATGTTGTTAAAATGATCATATCAGTTTTAAGCTTTTTGTATGTTAAGCTGTATACTGTTTGAATTTTGTATCTGTCAGCTCTAGTACTAGACCTTCTTTGTTATCTTCATACCTGATGCATTTTTGAGTTTAACAGTTTTGTAAGGAGTAAAAGGTGAGACTAAATCTATGAGTGTTTTCTCAGATTATTCTTGTAAGGATTTCATAGATTATCTTGATTAACACAGAATCTTGCAGGTTGATGGATTCCGCTTTGACCTGATGGGTCATATAATGAAACGTACTATGGTAAGTTGCTCTAAAATTGTTTCTATCAGAGAACCGAAAAAAAGGAACTGTTGTTGTCTCCTATGTTAGTTGCTCTTAGAAGTTCTAGTTTCATGCTTGTTTTGTACTGCTTTGTTAGGTGGTTCTAGTACTTATAACTAATGCAGTAATTTTGGGCCATTTCTAATATCTCCTTTTGGTTTGAGTTACAATGTTGATGACAGCGCAACAGCTAATGTTGGACATTGGATAGTTTTAGTTTATGGCTGGACTAGCCCACCTAAATGTTCACTGAGTCTTCGGCCTTTGGATATACTTTTTTCATTTTCTTTGTAAATGTTGCATTGCTTATTATAAGTTGATACCTATAAAGGAAGTCAATTCATGGTGTTAAATCTATCTATCTCAGGGAATAATAGGTTTGTCAGGTGCTTTAGGATATGTTAGTGTATTGGCTTAAAATGGGATGAAACTTGTGTTGGGTTCTACCTTTATTTATTGTCTTTTAGATCTACAAGGTATTTCATTTCTGATTGTTGAATCCTAATATCTTGACCTGCATCACATTTTTTCTTCAAACTAGTAGTGCCTTTGCACTGTTGTTAACTAAAAATTTATCCTTCATAGATCTTCCATCAGTTGGGCTCTTAACAAGATCACGTAAGAAATTAAAATGTCAAAAGGCAAGAAAGAGAGAGACAATTAAGCATGGAAAATAAAGCATCATGTAAAAGAAACAAGAAGTGTTTGATACTTCTAGTTTATTCTTTGACTAGGTACCTTAGTCATTCTACTAATATGGGTACTGCATGCAGGTGAAGGCCAAGTCCATGCTGCAGAGTTTGTCAATGGAGAAAAATGGAGTTGATGGCTCAAAAATCTACATGTAAGAGTTGTTGTTTGTAATTTTGGCCTTCAGTAAATAAATGACTGCAACCTCCTTTATTTTAGTTTGGAAATTGCTAATCATTTTCTTCTTAGTGATTATTGTTGGTTGAAGTCCTTTATCATCTAACACGTACTTCAACAGAACAATCAGAACCCATGGCACTCTTAAGGAGATATATTTAAAAAATTAATTTTATCATATGAAGAGCTTTTATATGTTCTTATGTGTAGATATGGTGAAGGATGGGACTTTGGTGAAGTTGCAAAAAATGGACGTGGGATAAATGCATCACAGTTTAACCTTTCTGGAACTGGAATTGGGAGGTATTACATAATTCCTCATTACTGGCAAGCAACTCTTTGTCCCTCTACCATAGCAACCAAATCCTAGTTCTTCTTAATGTAAAAGCATGAACCTAGAACTTTGAGAAGGATGCATATGTTTGAACGCATTTGTTTCAATTTGGTAAGACAGATGGGAGCATTATTTTTGTAATACTTTTGAATTTCTGGAGGAAATATCTTCATCTTGAAACAGACGCTAATATGACCCATTGTCTTTCAAAATTATAACTTATTGTTTGAGATACTTGGTGCGATTATCATTCTGTTTCAGTTTTGTTTGTTGGTCACTGTAATTTTCATCAGAGGCCAACTTATTGTTGGCTGAAAGTTGGCTATGAGAATATTACCAGGTGAACATGGTTTTCTTTCCTAAGAGGAACAACATAAACTGACGGCATCTCTGGAGTATTAAGTAGAGTTAGTTAACGCAAAATAAATGTAAATGCTCTTGAAATGACATTTGCTCTGAGTTTTGATGTTAGGTTCCGAATTTTGTTCTGTTCCTTACCATTTCTTGACCTGCAGTTTTTTCCTACTGTTTTCCTGCTTATGGAAATTTATCTGTTTTAGTATCAGTAGCTCTGTTTTCCAGACAAATTATATTATCTGAATCTACAGCATGCCAGAAATAAGCAAAGCAATAGCTGCTTTGCAATTTAAGCATCCATGTAGTCAGTGGTGGAGCCACATAGAATTGAGGGTGGGCAGTTGCCCCCACCCCCTCAAATTTTGATAAAATTATACAATGGTTTTGAAATTTTTAAGATTTTTAAGTTTGCCCCATATTTGCAACCCCGGAATTTTATCAAATTCTTTCTTTTAGTTATATTGCCCGCCTTAAACTTAAGAAAATCCCTTTCTTTATGTAGATTATCCTTTGAAGTTTTGGGTATTCCCCTTATTCTGCATTTACACCCCTCCCCCCCCAACAAAAAAAAGATTTTTTATTGATTACCTCTAACAAAGAATTTGAATCTATTCTAAATTAAACATTAACGACACTCTAATGGGAAAAAAGGATTTGGCTTTTTAAATCAAAGTACATCGTATATTTCTTATATAAATCTAAAAGCATGATTTACGGAGAAGTTGACCGTTGCATCCCCTCACCACGGTTTCCTAGCTCTGCCACTGCATGTAGTCTAATAATTGCTTTTACGTATTCAGCTTTAATGATAGGATTCGAGATGCAATGCTTGGGGGATCTCCATTTGGCCATCCTCTTCAACAGGGATTTGTCACTGGTCTCTCTTTGGAGGTATTTGTAATTTTGTTGTTTTGTGTTTTCAGTTGTTTTGAGTTGTTATTATTGCAATCCGATTGTAATATTTCTGGATATGAAATTTGTTTTTGTAGCTTGAGTTATTTATTGCTCCAATCTTTCTTCTTTTTCAGCCAAATGGTCATGACCATGGTGATAAATCTGCTGCAGAGCTTATGCTTGCTGTGTCAAAGGATCACATACAGGTCAAATAGATAAGACTATATCTTGTTTCTGATTATTGACGCGTATGCTATGCATGAATCCTTGGCTTCCCATTTCTGATCCTGGTTTTTGATCTATTCTTTTTAATGATACATGTTTCCCCTAATAGGATTATACAACTTTCTTTTTAGGTTGGAATGGCTGCAAACTTAAGAGACTTTGTTCTGACAAGTTTTGATGGTCAAGAGGTAATATTAACCTTTCCATGGACAAATTTGGAAGAGGCTTTAATGTGCAACATCTTGAATTTTGCACTATTTTCATGTATAGACATGTTTTTACAAGCCTAACTTGTCCCAGAGGGAAACGTGATATTGTCTGTATTTGTTTTGATTTACTTTGTTTTTCTATAGGGAAAATGGTAAATGGATTTTATTTCTCTTTCTTACATTCATGATCAAAATAAACCCACACTGTATACCTACTTTTGAACAGTTTGATATCTCCTGCCAGATATTTGTCAGAAATAAAGGCAAAGAGTTAAATCTCAATTCTCGGTCATTCTCTTTCAGTTCCCAAGGAACAGAAACATCTTTAGAAACATTGTCATCTCCTTTTTTACTTTATTATAAAGATGCCAAAGTTCCAACCTGACTGCATTCTGAAAGAAGTAAGGAAAATTAGTTTTGTGATAGCATGCATATCTAACAGCTACGGAGACTTAACTGGGTTGAAAATTGTTGATGAACAGCATCTAAACTTCGAGTTTATATATAAGGGCAGACAGAATTATTAGGGAAATAGTTTTGTAACTTAACACTACCTGTTATAGCATTTTGAATTAATTATAGTATGTTACATCAATTGTAAACTACTTGGTCTGCAATAGAAAAATATTTCCAGCCCAAGCATGTGTGAATTCCTTGCATGCTTGCATAAAATATTATCTATGTACTACCAGTTAAAATGGATTTTGTTATATATTGTTTACTGGGTTACATTTGCATGATGATTCTGGTGTTTATTTGTTTATGTTGAAGATATGTAATCTGATATTATGGAAAGATTTGATATTGTAAATATTAGGAAAGATTAGATTTGATTGATTATAGTATCATATGATTATAGTATCATGTGATTATAGTATCATATATTAATTAGGTAATAGTATGATTATAGTATCATATGATTATAGTATCCACTTGTGTATATATATTTGTATATTGTGTAGTCCAAGAATGAGATGAAGAAGAGTATTTTTTGTCTCCCTTTTTTTTTTAGTTTACATGGTATCAGAGCCAGGTTCTGTTATCAGTTTGTCTTTTGACGTGACCCTATTGAGTCACTTTTAGGTCGTGACCCTATTGAGTCACTTTTGAGAAGAAGGTGGGACAAGATTACCGTGTTCGTGATTTTTAACCCGTTGGGATCTGTTGAACCTTTTGTGGGATTTGACCCGTTGGGACCTGTTGAGCCTTTGCATCTTGGTTCGTTGGTGGCTCGTTGTGGTTCGTTGGGACTTTTGTGGTTCGTTGAGATCCGTTGGGACTTTTACGGAGAAGGTGGAGCTTGTTTGATATTTGTCTACTATTTACCGATGTTGGATACACGTCAAGGTGGAGATTTGTTGAGTATGTCATTGTATCCCACATCAAAACTTTTATAAAGAAATATCTCATTTTGGTGGTTATAAATATAGTGGAGTTAAGTGAGTTTAATTGTGCTAAGGGCACCAGCCCAAGTGCCATGTGCACCAGTCCAAGAGAGTTTTGGGGGCCTGTGCCCCAATCTGAGAGGAGTTTTGGTTTGGCATTAAACCAAAAGAGCAAGTCATGGGCTTTTGGGCCATTAAGCATCTAGTGCTATACCCACCCGTTGATGGGGAAGAGAAGACGGTTTGGCTAAGGGAAGATACAAAATTATTTTTGCACCAGTCATGTGAGAACTGGAGAACAGTTAGCTGATATCTTCACTAAGCCTCTAAATGGTCCGAGAATTTATTACATTTGTGGCAAGATGGGCATGATTAATATCTATGCTCCATCTTGAGGGGGAGTGTTGAAGATATGTAATCTGATATTATGGAAAGATTTGATATTGTAAATATTAGGAAAGATTAGATTTGATTGATTATAGTATCATATGATTATAGTATCATGTGATTATAGTATCATATATTAATTAGGTAATAGTATGATTATAGTATCATATGATTATAGTATCCACTTGTGTATATATATTTGTATATTGTGTAGTCCAAGAATGAGATGAAGAAGAGTATTTTTCTCTCCCTTTTTTTTAGTTTACAGTTTACTTTCTGGTTTAGGAATCCCCTAGATCACAGGCTATATTGATTTTGATGGTTGAACAAGACATACTATTGATCAGACATATTTGTCTTGAAAGTTATTGCGACATACTTTGCTAATGAAGTAATTCATGGTTCTGATTTGAGGCAATTGTTTTTGCAAAAAAATCATAGGTTGTGTTGAATCCTACCTCAGTCTCTTACCGCTTTAAGTGTGGTAGGGACCCCTAAAGACTTGGAAAATTATAATAAATGACTGTAGAACATGTTGCCATGCTCACAAGACAAGTCATCTCTCTGTTTTTTCTTGGTCTTTGCTGTAGCGAAGTGTAGTATTGAGTATTCTGTTTTGATTATTTAGCTGATAAAAATTGAGATTGTAGGTGTGCAGTGATGGATGAAAAGGACAATTCCAACTGATAATGCCTACTAGCATTTGATTATTCTTTTCAAATCCATATGTTTTGTATATACTATTGGCAGAGCAGAACTAACGATATTGTCAAATGCTTGACACCTAAAATACATTGATTTGCTTTTTCTGTTCCCCCTTTATCTTTTTAGTATGAAGTTTTCTATGCTAATCCAAAATTTGCTTGAAGTCCATTTCATCTGTAGTAGCTAAGGTTGGCAATTCCCTTTGACCTCAGGTTAAAGGATCTGAAGTTTTAACACATGATGGGGTTCCTGTTGCATATGCATTATGCCCCACCGAAACAGTAAGATTTCTAATGCCTCTTTTAGTGAAGCAGATGACTATCCTCTTATAAATTAGATATTCGTTTCTTATTTTTGCTCATTGTGTCTCTGTGAGTTTGTGTGTAGTATGTTTCTGGACATGTCTGTGTGCAATGCATACATGCGATGGCCACCATTAAAATTCCCTTATCTTGTCCAATCTAAACCTTGAGTGTCTTATTTTTCAGATGAATTATGTTTCTGCTCACGACAATGAGACACTTTTTGACATCGTGAGTTTGAAGGTACATCCTTTCTTTGATTTGAAAAGGTACAGATCGTGGAAGTTATTTTCATTTAGTGTCTGACTCTAGTCCTTTGCTTTAATAGACTCCAAAGGATATTTCTTTGGATGATAGGTGCAGGATGAACCATTTGGCAACTAGCATGGTGGCACTATCACAGGTTGAACCAGATATTTATATGATTTGCATTTTCTTGGAACTTAATTTTTTGGACTTGTTATCTTTAGGTTTAAAATTAATGATAAAGAATTTTAATGCTTCTCTAATAACCAAAATTTCAAGTTTAATGTTCTTTTTTTGTTGAGTTTATGAATGTTTTGTATGTTAGAACAATGTTTTGGCCTTTCATTTAGAATTTTGTGCCACACTGCATGATGTCACATGCAAAGCCAGGTTTACAAGGATATATTGTGCATATCTGCGAATTCTGCCAATATGAACTGCTGAACTGCGCATAGCTGGAAGAATGTGGTCCTAAGTTGCAGTTGTCGCATATGCACCATATAAATCTTTACATTTTCACCATGTTAGGAAAAATTTTGTTTACTAAACATTAAAGTGGAGAGCTAGTTTTCTATGGGTGAGCATGTTCGTAAAGTATTCGTATTTTAATTGAAGCTCTTGAATGATGTGGAAATATAACACCTCCAACCAAAGAAGTGGGCTAGATTGGCTAGTTTTTCCTTCTTGTCATACTAAAGGAATTTGAATGGATGAGTGGTGCACAGTTAGCTTGTTCCATCCAGGTCCTCGTGCTCTTACCATTATGCTGCCTCATGTGCGTGCCTTTCATAATGATTCCATGCTACTTATGCGTGATCTGGGATCTAGGTTATGTATTCTGCAAATCATTGGAGTGGAAAACTAGTTATGAGGCTTAGGAAGTGTAATCACCTGTTCCACTAGTGAGTAAGACATAATGCAAAAACAGTAGTGACATATGTGAAATCTAGATTCTTCGACTATAATACAGTTGTGGAATCATTGATGTTCAAGTGCAAATTTATCTTTATCTCACAGGGCATACCATTTTTCCATGCTGGTGATGAAATGCTGCGCTCAAAATCACTTGACCGTGATTCATATAACTCTGGTGATTGGTTCAACAGGTTCACCACAAAGCTCTCTGTTTTGCTTTTTGTTACTTAGCAATCTGAAGACAGTTTCTTCCATTTATTTCTCTATGAAGCCAAAGTGACAGCTGGCTTCTGGAGTTAGGACGATAAACTCGTAACTAAAGGGCATTATTACCATCAGTTATTTGCCAGAAATTTGATCTTTTTATTGGAAATTGGAGAGATATTATGGCTTTATTTGGGTTCCCAAAATACAGAAATCGATTTACAAATAGACCTTATAGTCGATCTTATTGGCGTCGAATTTAAAGTTGATTACTTAGGAATGGACTTGTTTTTATCTTGTTCTTCTTCTCCACTATTTGCTCTCCTCATCAACTGTATTCTTCAGTTCTTCCAACCAGGAACCCCATTCTATTGATGCAAAACCCCCATGCAATACTAGTAGTACTAGTTCTATTATTAAATCTTCCACTTCCACAGTTTGTTGATTTGAGTTATCCATCTTCTTCTGCTGCTTGTGGATTTCTATTGCTCCTGACGACAATGACAAGGATGAGTAGGGATTCTGTTTTTGTTGCTGCTGCATTTTGGATTTGAAGGCAGTCAGGGACAGCCTGACCCAACAACACCAACATTATTCTGCCTGCACTCTACTTAACATCTTTATCATGGCAATTGCAGGCTTCTGGGATGTGGTTGACAAAGCAAATGAAAGAAGGCACCTCTGCTGTGGTAGTTTGAGTTCTGATCATGGTTGTCGTGGTTGTTGTGGAGGGAATTATTGGGCGTGAAAGATGCTGGTGGAGGCGCGGCTTACATGGTGTGCTTTTGTGGCTGCTCTACTACTCTATTCTTCTATTCTTGTATGTGGACATAGAAATTTTGGAGAAGGAGAAGAGCGGAAGGTGAGGGAGAAGTTTGATAAGAAAAAGAACGACAGTAGTACAAGGAGTAGAAGATATGGAGAAAGAAGAAGAAAGACGTCTGACTTTAAAGTCTATTTTTCACAAGTCAATTTCTCTATTTTGGGAACCCTAATAATACCAACCAATCAATATGTGTATAAATAACCTGCAGTCTCATAGTTCTTCCCCCCTGACTTGAGTTTTTCAGTTTCAGCATCTTTCCTGCAAAATGTGATTCTCTACTGCTATTTTCAGGTTAGATTTTAGCTACAATAGTAATAACTGGGGCATTGGTCTTCCTCCAAGAGAAAAAAATGAAAGGAACTGGCCATTGTAAGCATCCAGCTAAGTTTAGCTGTCCATGGAAATTTCTCATTGTTTCACATCTGCTATAAAAATGCTTTTCAAAATTGTTTCTCATGTCCTGTTTCAGGATTCAACCAAGACTTGCCGATCCAGACTTCAAGCCGCATAAGAGTGAGATTGTTGCTGCTGTTGAAAGTTTTTTGACTTTCTTACAAATAAGATACTCTTCACCACTCTTTCGTTTGAGAACAGCAAATGCTATCCAGGTTAGAGGAAAATGCAGCTCAAGAAGAATTACCTTTGATAATTATTCTGTTCTTTGAGACAATAAGTTTTTGAACGAGTGTGGGTGTGCAGAAAAGCATTATTCATCAGATTGAGTCTTGTGTCTGGTTTAGCAAGCCAACACTTCCTAGAGACGTATTGTAGCACCCAGCAGTTAGAAACTGATAGTCCTACCCTTGTTAACTTGAATCTTGATGGTTGACACAGTTTTAATAACTAATAATGCTCCAGTCATCCCATATTTGGCTAATATGATTTGATAAGTTCCTTTTGAGCATAGCAAAATTTTTCTCCTCGTTAATGTTGTTTTTGGATGGTCGATACCTCATGTCTGTTGTCATTAGTAGCAGGTTTTCCCCCTGGTTCATTTAAGACATCTCCTTTCCCTTAGCAAAAGGAAATTAGACAGAAGAATATCTTTCTTCAATCTCTCCCTCCCTTCTCCCTCTCTGTCTGTCTTTGTCTAGCTTAACTTTAAATCAGGTAATGTCAATTATGCTATAGCAAAATATTTGCGCCATTTGGTGGTTCCTAACCTCTCCAATGTCTTTTTTCGTTTTATCTACATGTCAGGTCTAATCATTTACTTGATTTGATCAGTTTTATTTGTTAGTCCCCCCCCCCCCCCCCCCCCCCAAAATAAATATGTTGAAAGTACAATGTGATCTCCACTTAAAATATCTAAGCCACTCAAGAAGAGTGGCAAACTCATTACTTTTAGAATTTGGCTTATGCTCTAGCCTTGCTTGCTAAGAGCAACTTGATTCCCTCTCTCAATCTTGTTAGATGGGAAGCAATTACTTGCCATTATTTTTTGATTATCTTATAAATCCTTTCTGAAATACATTTATTGTTCAGCATCCTTCCATTTTCTTCTCATTTAACTGTATGAGAAAAGGTCAAAAAAGGATTTGGTCTCATAAGTGGTGCTTTCATACAGGAGCGAGTGAAGTTTCACAATACTGGTCCATCATGGATTCCTGGTGTCGTAGTAATGAGCATTGAAGATGGTTATGAAGGGGTTCCAGGGCTAACCCAAATGGATGAATGGTGCGTAAGAACGAAGTTTGTGAATTTTTTTTCTTCAACTATTCTATGCTTTAATGCAATAATTGTGGTTCATTTTTCGTTCTGAACAGCTACTCATTTGTTGTTGTAATCTTCAATGCTTGCCCCACTGAAGTTTTGTTTAGTAGCCCTGTTTTACGGGCAAGAGCTCTTCAATTGCATCCAATGCAGGTATGTTTACTGTTCATGATACATCCAAATGAGTCGTCTCCCTGTTCTTCTGTTGCTTCAATTTAGAAATTCCGTGACGACACGTACATATTTTTTTAGAATAGAGAATTCAGGTTAATTAGATTTTAAAGCAGGCTTAGTGTCTTTTTTAATGGGAAAAAATCGATTTGACTACTTCTGAACAAAAAATGAGTTCTTTTTATGGGTTTGATATGGCTATGAAGGCATCTATGTTCCAAATGTCCTGCTGTAAATGTGTCCCAGTTTCTTTTCCTGGTCATTTCAGTTTTCCTTGTGTCAAATCAGAATTGTTGACCAATGTCGTAGAAAATGAATACGGTATTACTAATTGATTATCAAACTTCTGAGCTTCGAGTCCACGGAGATTTTGCTGTGCCTGCTGACAATGTTTTGTGTCATGCAACCATATGATTCAGCTGAGGTCAAGCGATGATATTGTCAAGAAGTCAAAATATGAAGCATCCTCGGGTTGTTTCACGGTTCCTGCTAGAACATCATCTGTGTTTGTTGAGTCTCGAGATGCCTGAGTATTTTGTCTCTAAAAATGTATATAGTTGCTTGGTTCATATAAACATAAACATGAGTACTTTGCCGCGTCCTCCCTGCCATGCAAATGCTCGTGTACTCAAATACTCATAATAGAAGAAAAGTCTTTTTGGGTTAAGGTCATTAGCCTTTGGAATACTCTGCTAGTTGATGATAGTAATGGATGGTATTGTTGGTATACAAGTGCTTCCTTAAAAGAAATAAACAGTCTATTTAAGTAGTGTAGTCCTATAGTTGTAACTAGTGGGAAATCCACACCCCATGTATGTGCAGATTAGAAGAAAAATTTATAAGGAAAAATATGAGCTGTTATTAAAAGGTTTTATTAGGTTGTGTAACATGATTTTTTTTTGGTGTTGTTAAACAAAAAACGAAAATAAGTTAGTGGCGCTGTTGTAACTAGTGGGAAATGCACACACATAGATAGTAAGATGGGATATTAGAATGACAGAAAAACCCAATTGCACCTGTAGGGGCGGTCGGTCATGCTCTTTTGTTCGAGTTCTTGATGGTAATTTGGCCAAAGTAATGAATGGTATGATATAAATAACGAGGCTTTAACTTATTTGGCCTTAAATGAAAAATTCAAGTAGTTTTGTCCGACACAGATTTGGACAACTTCATTCTGGTTTGTTTTCGTGTAAATAACGAGGCTGATTGTAGTTCACAGTGGAAACTCCACTCTGGAATCTAAATTGGTTTGTCTTATATTTTCTTTCGTAATACAGGCTTTTTTTTTTTTTTTGGTTTTTCCCCCCTTCACAAATAGTACACCTGTTTAAAATTCATACCACTTCAATCTATTCACAGATTTCACTGATTGTGCTTCCTTTAAGCATTAATGTAATCGTAGTTGACTTGAAGAGTGAACGTAACTCCATGGATTCCCCTAAGCACATTCTATAATCTTAACCGGGTGGCTTCCATTATTCTTTGATTCGGTTGCATTTGCCTTAGTTGCAGCTCGCAGCTAACAAGTCAGTCTCATCTCCACTTGCTCTCAAGTTTTTTCTTTTCTTTTTTTGGGTTTTGCCCCCGTCCCTTCTCCCACACCCTTTCTATCCGCAACTGTCAAGTACGGAATTCGAATCCTGAACATGATAGTAGAAAAACCTTAGAAGACCTTTTCTAACCTTACTCTTAATCATGTAACCGATACACAAAAATTAACAATCATAATAATGTAAGCACCCCCCCGCCCAAAAAAAAAAAAAAGAGTCTGCTCTAAGAATTTCTCTTCTCTCTCTCTCTGTCATTGATGATCTGTGAAGCGAATACTACAGTATTTTAAGTTCTAAATTTTTAAAGACTAGAAGGCGGGTTGCATATATGTACACTCGCACTACTACTCTCAAGCTGGAAGTGGACACAATCACTTTCAAGCATTGGCCAAAAAAAATAATTGGGTTAATCGTAGAGATGAGGATTAAGGAAAGGATCCCATGACGTGAGATGATGCCTTGCTTGTCCAAGACCTACCGGGCTGCTACTACTATATTACGTGCAGCACACAACCAAGATCCTTAATAATTCCTTCACTCTTTCTCGTGGCAACAACTTGCCCGCCTTACCTTGACCTTTCCATTTCTGATGATTCTGATCGGCTGCTCAATTATCAACACTCTCCTCACCACACTGGCAACCCACTAACTCACCACCATTTCCTTGTGGAGATGATAAATCTGCACTTTGCATGCATCAGCAACAATTCAATTAACTAGGAGCTCCAACACAATCATTTAGATTTAGATTTAGAGAGGCTCCCTTTGTTCTTGGGACAATTGATTCCTCACGAGATGAATTTTTGTAATCTTTTTCCATCTTAGTAGATTCAGTTGTTATTTGGGGTAAACTATGGTACTAAGCACATGATTCAAAGAAACAAGAAGGTATACTACACATAAACTCGAAATTGTGATACGCACAATACTATAGTTGCAAAGTACTACAAATAGACATTTCAGACAATGATTGAACCATTGTAACCTACCATACTGGTAGGTGATGATAGTTTCTTTCGTGTATTTAATTACTATGTTGAAAGAAGTAATTAGTTATGATTACATTAGGCTCAATTATGCATGGAGTTGCGACCCATGCCAGGGTGAACCTGCAAGTAGATAGAAATATGGGTTATTATTACTTTACCCCCTTAACGTTCGATGTCACTATCAATTTCCCCCTTAACGTTATCTTTTAGTCACTTTACCTCCAACACTAACGGTCAAACTTAACGGAGTTTGTTAATTAAAGTGAAAAGACAAGTTTAGCCCTTAAAGTTATTATCACTTTACCCCCATAAACTATGGTCTCATTATCAATTTACCCATAAAATTATTTTTTAGATAATTTATCCCACCATCAAACTAATTTAGCAAGTTAAAAAAACTTTAGAAGAAAGTACTCTCCTCTTTGTATAATAAAAAAAATAAAAAATTTAGAATGACTCTTCTCGTCATTAGTATCAAGAAAAAAAGTCAAAGTATTAATTTTTTTCTTCTTGACAATCTTATTAATATTAAAAAAAAGAAAAATGGTGAGGGGGAGGGAGAGAGAGATAGAGAGAGAGCTCAATTCTTTTTTTTAAAAAATACAAATAAGAAAGAATTAAATACTTTTATTATTTTAAAATTATTTCACTTTATTGTTTACTACTAGATTTTAATTTTAATCCCAATAATCTTAAATTAATACAATATTATTAGACTTTTCTTTATTTTTTCTTTGCAAAATCTAATTTTCTGCCTCCTTCTTTCCTATCTCTTTTTCTTTTCCTAGTATTAATAAGTGTGAAAAAAGAAATTTGAGAAAATCTTTTTATTTTTATATTTTTGGATCTCTTAAAGTGAAAAAAAAGAAGAATAATCATTCCAACTTTTTTGTTTTTTATTATATATATAAGGGTAAATATATTTAAAAATTTTTGAACATACTAGTTAGATTAACGATAAAGTAAAATGCCTAGAAATAATGTTAAGAATTAAAGCAATTATATCACTATAATTTAAAGAAATAAAGTAATAATAACAATGTAGTAATGCTATAGAATAAAAGGGTATTTTTGTCCAAAATTTCTTAACATGTTGAATTGAATTACTTATGGGGGTGAAATGACTAAAAGATAACGTTAGGGGGTAAACTGACAGTAGTAATATAGTTTAAGGGGGTAAAGTGATAATAACCCTAGAAATATTGAATAAGATAAAAATACTTTAGACCTCTATTATCAACAAGTTGAGCAGGCCAATACTAAAAATTAGTGTTGGAACCCTAAACAAACTACGTATCTCTGTGGGATGACAGATAGATAAGTGGATTTGCATACACTTTGGATTGAAATGGCACCATATGTGGGACAGTTTTGATGTCCATTGAAAAAAAAAAACATAATCTAATCTTTGATCAAATTAATTAGTTGCCATTAAGGTAGTGTCCTATTCCTCCTGGCTGTTCATTAATATTTTCTCTCCCATCAATTGACAGTGGTTAAGTAAGTAATTGATAGCGTTATTGACCTGTGGTGAGATTTATCATTTTATCCTGCTGTACCTATGTTTCCTATTCACAGTTTTTCCTGTAGTTAGATAATATTTATCTCACGGATGGTTACATTTCCTTGAAAAGACCCTGATTTTTCTTCAGAAATTTTTAGAGTTTAAACATGTCCCTTCCTTCTTCCTCCGCTTCTTAAATCTCACCCCGCTGCTCCTGTGCCAGAAAATAAATTTAAAAAGAATATCAGTAATAAAAATGATGTCCCAAGACAAGAAACTAACCAAAATGCTCGAATTAGTTTACATGATCAAAGAAAATGAAGAAATATCAAGTAAAGAGGAATCATGTGTAGCTAAAATATTGACTAGCTTCTTGCAGTATCTACAAAGCAACCTATCACATGTTAAACCTTTGGATTTTGTTTTTGTCCTTTTCATCAAGGAAGTATGCCTAAAGATCTGCTACTAGAGTAAAAGGAAAATAAATAGCATTTCCTGGGAAGAAAAAATGGGCGAGCTTACTACTATACATCAAATGCAAAACCAAGAAAATATTGCTGAAATACGGTTCGGGATCTGCTGTGCAGTCCTGACTTCTAATGGTGATTCAGAAAATCTTCTTCTGAGAAGAGGCATAAGAGGGTAGTCCACATTTCTCAATTTTTTTTTCTTTTTTTGCCTGATAATCTTTTCCAAGACTTAACATCATGTAAGTTACTAAAATTGTTGTTCTTTCTTTCCAAAAAACTGAACAATGACTGGAAAAAAAAAAACATGGCTGACACAAATGAGAATACTATTTACATGCGGGCCCTAGACATCTAGTTTATTTATTTAAATTGGGAGAGCGTGTATCGTAAAAATTTGGAAAATGGGGATGCATCCTAATTAATCAAAGATGTGAGGGGTGGAAAGGCAAAAGCGTATAATTACACAAGGGTCCGCCGCAGATTCCGTAGTTCCAGGCTTGCGCGCCAATCATCTTCCCACTTCACTAGAGGTAGTTCGCTTATACAGGGAATGTGTCGTTGCCCCAAAGTAATGGTTCTTTCTTGCTGTACCCAAGCCTCTATTCTCACTTTATTTGCCCCTTAAGATTTACTAATTCTAGGAAACTTGACAACTCCTCGTGGAACAAATACCTCTCTCATAGAACCTCCAAGTGCCCCCTTTTTCTCGACTCCCAAATTAAAATAGATGGAATAAAAAAGAGAAGCATAATGTACCAAGCACGTAGAATAAGTTTTGAGTTCAAATCTTATCAACTGTATTTCTCATCTCACAAAATGCTATACAAATCACATCCGACAATGTTGTCACGAGAGTTCATTAGTCTTATCATATATATATATATATAATCATATACTTTAGAAGGAAAATGACCTGCATACCTTTTTGGACAACGTGTTAAAACTAATGCTAATATGATATAGATTTTACGTTTCATGTGATGGGTAATATGTTAAAAAAACAGGAAAATTAAAGAGCTCAAGAGAAGAGAAGAGAAGAGTAAGAAAAGAACTATTCTTCCATTCACTCAAACAAAACTTCAGTTTTCTATCAAAGCACTTTGATACAAAAGGGTTACTTAAAAAAAATGTAACTAACCATACCAAGCTTAAACAAATAAAGCTAGTTGGCAAATGTGAGGAAAGTGTGTTTGAAAATTGAAACGGACTTGGTAATTACAACCACAAGGTCCCCAACCCAACCTCCCAAGTGTATTTACTCTAGCTGTGTTAGCAGCAGTTCAGCATTAACAGTCCTTATTTGTCAGTTACAACTTTACAAAAGTCACCTGTGGGTTCTCATCTCGTCTGATTTGTGCGTTCCCTCTTTCCAGTCTATTCCACTTTACTCTCGTGCTCACTATTTTTTGATGTGCACTTTCTAAAAATAGGCCTTTTCATTCGTTTGTCACATACATAACCTTTTCTTGCAAATATTTGGGGCACCAGTCCGGAGTTACTATCCCATCTCCTCCTCCTCCTAATGTGGTGTCTTTTTGACTCCTCCAACTCTCCAGAACCTCTCTTCTTGGCTAGTTATAAATATGCAACCACTACTCTTTTGTCAAGCTTCGTTCAACCGCCTGTTTCTAAAATTTTTGTCCCTCCCACGTTCCATTCCCTCGACTCCCTCTCCCTAAGTATCTTTGGTGTTTTGGTGGTGGCAGAGGCAGCGGAGGAGGCGGTGGCCGTGGTGGTCGTGTGATGGTGGAGGCCGTGGAGGAGGTGGCAGGTCCTCAAGACCTTCCCCACATCGTAAAGGGTAAAAGGACCAAGCGCCAAAGGCCTCAATCTCCAATTCCCTTCACCATCACTACACAATATTCATCAAGCGGAGAGGGAGGATATGTTAGCAATGGAGATAATTGCATCAACAATGTCAACAACAATACCAATACCAATAACAATCACAACAATTCCAGCTCTTCATCAGCTGAAGAAGCCCGCCCCGATGATCATGCTAGCAACGAGGAAGACGAGTACACCGCCAAATGCCTTATCCTTTTAGCCCAGGGCGGCGATGTCATTAAAGAACCACCAGCGATAAACAAGTTTGATCAAGCTCAGGAATTTGGAACCGAGAAATTTAACAGCAAGAGATACATTGAGGCACCTATCTCCGGTAATGGCAAGGCTGGGATGTACGTTTACGAGTGCAAGACTTGTGGCCGCACCTTTCCTTCATTCCAGGCACTTGGAGGTCACAGGGCAAGCCACAAGAAGCCTAAGAACATGGCGGCAGCCGAAGAAAAGAAATTATTTTTTGACATGTCTGATGATGAAGAGGAGACAATAATATTCAAGAACGGCAAGAATAAATCCAATTACAACAATTCTTCTCCACTCTCTCTTGAACTCATTAACAATAACAACAGGGGAACGTCCAGCAATAGCAATTTGTACAAGTCTGCTTCTTTTCCTAAGATCCATGAGTGTTCCCATTGTGGCGCTGAGTTTCCGTCTGGACAGGCCTTAGGAGGGCACATGAGGCGCCACCGCGGGGCACCTGCTATGACCAGCACAACCTTGTCTCTAGGCCAATTAAGTCCGGAGACCACGGATCAAGACTCTGATGAAGCTGAAGCTAATAAGAGGACAAGCAACGGTTTGTCTTTGGATCTCAACCTTCCAGCTCCAGAAGATGATCATCATAATAAAGACCCCAATAAGTTTAGTTTGGCATCAAAGCATCAACAAATTCCATACCAACACCAACAGCAGAACCAAAAAGAAGAAGAAGAAAAAGAAGCAGAAGCAAAACCGGCCCTTGTTTTATCCTCCACCCCCAAATTAGTCCGTTGCCACTACTGATAAGGTGCAACTGATACAGTATATTTTTTTTTACTACATCCATCTTCTCGAAATACTTTAGAAGGGCAAGATGTGAATCGACGACACTCATTCTTTCATTCCTTACCCTCTCCTAAGACTGTCAAACAATCAATTCTTTAAATAGTGTTTACATCCTAATAATGCACAAATTGATAATGAAATTCTTTGAATTTTTTCATTGGTGACACTCGTGGTGCTCTGACTGTCAATAATTTATAATTACTACATGACTGCAATCGTTGTCGAATTTCTATGCCTTCCATTTGGGAATTTCTTGAGGTACCTACTATACATAGCAAATGAGGTATTTCTGCTCAAAAGTACTAACTGATTTTAGCCCTTTTAGGTAAAAAAGAAAAAAATACTTAACAAATTTTGTAGCCCTTAAGAGTTGAGTTGAGACAGAGAGGTTAGAAGGGGAGTAAGGAACAGAGAAGAGACATTGACATGGAGGGTGTCACCACCATGGCACCATCACCTCCTTTATGTTTAAATTGTGTCAACAACAAGATTAATCTGTTCTGGCTTATCATTGATGACAATGTTTTAGCTAATGCAGTCCTGCAACTTACTTCCCTTGCCCAATATTTGTCTCCTTTTTTTTTTTTTTTGGTGGCATGGTCACCAATTCTTTCAATTCCTGAAGTTCTATTCTACTATAATAATTTGCTCAGGGCTTTCACCACCATTTGCTCAAGGCAGATTTACAATCGAGACATTGCACTTGGATTTTTTATGAAACACGTTGTAAAATGAACATGTAACTGGTGAATAATCAGTAAATTGTTTAAGCTAATTAGTTAGCTTTAGGACCAAATTTATGTACAGGAAAGTTTGGAGAGGCATAGAAATGCAGTTTTTGTTTTTGGCACTTGACATAATAAAGAGACATGGACAGCATTGGATCACCTCCAACTGGACAATGCTTACAAGACCATGTTGCTAGCTAGGTTCAATTAGGCGTTCAAATCAATCTTTAAGCAACATGAAAGAGTCTTAATTACGTTAAGCATCGGGACTTCATTATGGCATGTGTTGAGACAATGAGCTGTACTGCGAGGTTATGTCTGTTCGTGGTTTGTGGCTGTTTTTCTGTTTTCTTTGCTGTTGATCTATTTAATAGCTAATAGACTAATTTCAGAAATCCAACATGCAACATGAAACGTATATAGTTCTTTTTTTTTTTTTGCCTTTTTTTTCCTTCGCACGGCTGAAGTTGACAAATGTTATGTAATTCCGAAATGTCAAGAGGAAAAATTGGTACTCATTCATGACTCCTTTTTTTTTTTGTGATTATTTAACCATTTCCTATTTGTAGTTGGGAGTGTAGGTGAGTATGGGGCAGGAGGGTT
Source organism: Coffea arabica (assembly GCF_036785885.1). NCBI lineage: Eukaryota > Viridiplantae > Streptophyta > Magnoliopsida > Gentianales > Rubiaceae > Coffea > Coffea arabica. The sequence continues at coordinate 9,067,773 of NC_092313.1, read as the reverse complement.
CTAACTTTCTGGTCGTTAATTATGATTAATCTTTCATCGTAGGAATTCTTTAGACTAGCAAGTGTTCGTATAGGAGCTTCTTTTACGTAATCTATATTTTTTTTTTCTTGTATTCTTTGATTTTGTAGATACAGGATAAGGGATGGGGCTAGTGTTTCACTTTCTGCAATTAGGATTAGAGGTCACTAAAATTTCTCCCTTTACGTAGGTATTATATGTAATCTATATTCACGAATAGGGCATAGAATAGACCAAAAAAAAAAATTCATTACGTAATTATGATATTTAATTAACATTCAAGTATATAACTTTTTTCTTTTACACTAGCATCTCGTGTGACATGCATTTAAACTCGCTTTTAAATTCTACTTACGTGGCATACTTCTAAACTCACTCAGATTGTGTGCGAAAAATTTTCTATATTCATCAAGGATTTTCAATTGGTCAAAAAAATTTCTCCACTCACCCACCCAAAGACTGTCAAATTGGTCTAGTTTTCAATGAAACAAAAACCACCTGTGAATCTAGAAATGGCCCTCATCTTTCTTGCACAAAGTTCGGTCCCTTGCTAACCTGTTTATTTAAACATGAATTTTTGAATTGTCAATTTAGCCACAAAAAAAAAAAAGAGAAGGATTTTAGACTTCAGAATGTTTAATGTAGTCTATGATGATTAGCACAACAAGTACAAGAAATCAGCAATATGCTATTACCAATTCTAATGTTAAAAGATTGTAGTCAGATATTTTTCACTTCTTTGCATCACAAATGTTTTGACAAAAAACATCCATTCTAATAAATATATTTGTATCAACATCTTACATTTTCAATATTTACATCTTCATAGAGGAATAATTATCGACATTGGCATTAAAATTTGATTGAAAAATTTGCAAAACCATAAAAAAAATATATATTGTAACATCAACACTAATTTCAAAGCTCATATCAAAATTAGCCAATAGAACATCAATGTTCATCAACACATAAACGTCAATTCAGCAGTAAATCTTTTAGACACTAAGTAGTAAATCTTCATCGGGACATAAATGTCAATATCAATTCAGCAGTAAATCTTTTGACCCCTCAGTAATAAATCTTCAATAGTAAAATCGTTTGGTGTTGCTATGTACGGGCTACTGAAACTTCCATTCACAAAGCCATGAGAAGGCCAACAAGCAACAGAAACCTGACAAGGTGAGGAACATCAGTATAATCAAATCAAAATGCTAATCTACAATTTTTCATGAAGTTAAATTTCGGCATTTCATTTTAAGTATTAGGATAGTAAAATTGCCCATATCGAAAATTTTACCGATGAATATGCAAAGTTGTTGTGCCGGATTTCTGTGGATTTGGTGTTGCTGCACTATCCCTTTCTGGAGCTGGTGGTGTCAATTGGAAAGATAGGGGTGGAGGAGCTGGTACAGAAAATACAGATGGAAGTGTATGCACTTTCCCTGCTCAAATTCCACCAAAGGAAATCATTATGCAGCAACTGGCTATGCGAGACAAGGAAACCACCATAGATGAAAAAGTAGCAAGGTTCAAGAAAACTGTACCACAATAGAGTAGATTTTCTGGGGGAGGCCGTTCTTTTGCCGGATTGGGATCGGGGTCATATACTCTAATATAGAGCTCTTGTCCTAAATACCAATATTCCAAAATCTGCGACCTCAAGTTCCACATCCCTGGATTATCTAAATACGCATAAACTGCTGTCCATCCTTTAGGGTATACCTGCTCATAATCACCATAATATTTTATGAGATGTGTAATAATGTTTTTGGGGTTTGTGTTTTTTGCGAAGAAAAACTCACCTGAACTGTAGAACGAACTACTGGATTGATAATGTTATATTCAGTACGCGATTGTGGAGTCCAGCTTCCATTTCCATACCTAGAGATTGGGACAAGAGGCCTTTCAACAATGTAATTTAAGTAAACTAATCATGCTTTGTAGCTATATAATCATGACGAATGAATCAGATAATAAATTACTAAATCTTACCCAACAGCCCAGAATCCAAATCCATCCAGGTGCCAAGAGTCTATTGCTTCATGATTATTGACAAATACAATTTCAGCATATGCTTTGTGAATCCCACTAACCACAAATGTTCCCTTAACAGTGAGGGGAAAGGTGTAGTTGGCAGGATATTTATCAAGAGAATAAACACCAGAACCATTTAGAGCATAATCAGCTAGTTTCAGAGGAGTGTCTGGAGTGAGATATGACACATTATTTACTGTGTAGCCAAGAATGCCATTAAACTCCGCAGCTAGTCCTCCATGAAGATTGAAGTTTTGGGATATTGTGGCTTTAGATATGTTGAATGAGCCTTGACTATTAGGCCTTGCAGCTCCTGCTGTCAAATTCCACCTATATCCATGAATTGATTGTGTAAGTACGATACTTTTTATATGATATTTAGTTGAATCTTGCTATAACTCAAAAGCAGCAGAAATAAAATACTCTATTTTTTTTTTTGTCAAAATGTCGTATAATATTGCAATCATATAATTTAGTCTGTCCAAAATATTTATATATTTGCGATAACACAATATTCTTTACCCCGCTATAACGGAAATTTCCACTTATTTTCCAATATAAATATATATTCTATTTAACACATTGGATATATATATATATATATATATATATATATATCCAATGCGTTACGCATACTTGTTAGCTGTCAAGTCCATTAAATAGAGAGATTAAAGGAAGCTGAAAGCATAATATAGATAGAATTAATTTTATATACATTGTCAGTGTATACACTATCACTATTAGATATATGATATATGTGTAAAAAATTTAAATTTAAATTTTAAAATTTACTTATGCATCATCCATCCAATCATGATAGTATACACATTAATAGTGTATATAAAATTTACTTTTTATACGGAGTCTTTGGCAAATTTGGGTTTATCTTAGAAAATATACTAAAATTTTACCTGATCTGTTTTGCTTGGTGCATGGACGACAGAATGTCAAAGGGATCAAGACCTATAGGAAGGGGCCCATTTGGAGGTGTATTGGAGCCGTTATAATGCAGAACTGCAACAGCCACGAGCGAGGCCTGATTAGTCTCATCTACCAATTTGGGGCTGGCCACTATGTAGTAATCCGCAACATTTTGGTCCATCGTGACGAGAACAGAGTAAGACTGGCCCACATGCACATCAAGAGAGTCCAGCAGAATTTGGTCGGTGTAGGAGCCTTCAGTTTCTACTAATAGCAGCTTATGATTCTGGATTCTGAAATTCAAGCTGAATGTTGTGCCAACATTCGAAATCCTAAATCGATATGTTTTTCCTAGGGGAAAAAAATCAAGTGAAAAATAAAGTTTAAAAGTGAGATATATGCATAAAAGAATTTTCAAATGACCAAAAATGTTACTTCCATGTCAAAAAACTTGAAATTGGAAGTCTTTGTATTGAATAAGTAACTATTACTTCAGGGAAGGGGAGATGGCAAAATTTTTTACAACAAATTTACAAAATTGGTTGAGAATCTGCACATCCACAGAGAAAGTTTTGGTATCGATAGAAAACAAAATTTTCTACTAATAATATGATTTGTTACATTGACTGAAAAAAAAATATTTGCAAAGACTTCTGATTGGTCTCACCTGGGGAGGCGGTGAACGATTCATGGGCTACTGTAAGTGGATTGCCGAAAGGGCCTTTTCCGTTGATAAGAATCCAAGTGGGAGAATTATGTTGGCCCGACGAAGAGCCCAATTGGGATCTAACCTCCTGCCCATTAGCAAGTGCCAAGAACACACAAACTTGTAAATTCCCAATACAAGTAACCACATTTAAAAAAAAAAAAAAAAAGGCTACCACATAATAAATGGGGTAACCGAGACCAATAATAAGAGATATTCATTTAATAGTAGTACAGTACTTGTTACCTTGTAGCTCTGATTGTACCAATCGCCAATGAGAAGATCGAACTCATCCTCGGGTTTAGGAAATGGCACCCGGATTACAATGCGATTATTGATTCGAATTGGGCCAAACCCTCCCGCGGCCTTTTGGAAATTCGTTGAGGGGAAGTAAAAGAAACTGCCAATCTGATCCTTCATTTTGAAATCGTACGTCCAATTTTGTCCGGGCTGTATTGGACAGTTGGTCCCCGAAACTCCATCTTGCCATGAATTCAGCCGTTGTTGAATGCCATTCCTGCATGCATAAAAGATTATATATATACACCGAGTTTGAGAGAATTACTTATGTATTTGATTACTGAATTTTACTTCTAGTAGCATTAGAACGGTCCAAGTACCAGGAAAAAAATTTGGTACAATGATGGCAATCTTGAATTGTTGGAAAAAAAGTAGTACAGTGCAAGTTTTTGTTTTGTTGTGCAACTCGTTATAGATTTTTTATTCACTCTTATCAAAAGAAATATTATTCGCACTCCATTTTTTGTTATTTGCACTTCGCCATTTATTTTATCATAAAATTTAATAAAAATTATTAGAATGATAGTAGGAATGTGATTAACAAAAATGGATGAATGGGATGCAAGTAACACATTTCTCCTTATTAATTAAGGAGTATCTAATTTAGAAGTATCCACCCATATATACATAAGTAAGCAATAAATGGTAGAAGACTAGTTTGTGTTGAACTGTATAGAGGCGTTTGCCTTCTAAACAGGAGGCCGAGGCCATGGCATGCAAATCTTGCAGCATAAACAAGAAGCGAAATTCAGGCTAGAGCATAAGAGGAGCGTTTACCATGTCATGAGCAAAGGTTCGTCCAAGTGGTTGAAAACATTAACATGAACAATATCATTCGTGGTAGAATTCAGAAGAGGTCCCGGAAACAAGCCGTTGATGGTAATAACCTAGAAGAAGACGTGACATATTTATGATATGCCCTCTACATCGAAATCACAGAAAGTTCAAACAAAAAAAGAAAAAGAAGAGGATTTGGAGCATATATATACTTACAGGCTTATTGACTGAAATAATTGGTTTAATTGTTGTATCAAGAGCAACATGCCACTCTAGGAAAACATCCTCCCCTCCCGCTATAGCCACCAAGAACATGCACCAAAACCAAACCTTGCAAGAGAGTCTGCATGCAACATCACTCAAGTTGGCCATTTTTTTTCAAAGGAAAATTGAACTAGACTAGGCTTTCAGGGAGGAAGTTAATTATGGCCGGTGGAACACACACTTATGATTTATTTATATGTGTTGGAGTGGAAAAAGAACTAAAGAAGTCGAGTTGGCTTAATAAGTGTAGGTTTCATTGACAGAGTTGTGGGTTTTGATAGGTTCATTGAAAGATTATCCTATTTGGACTAACAAGTGTCCTAGACTTCTTAGACCACTCCACTCCTCTTGAAAATGTATTGCTGTAGAAATTAACTTTCCTAAGAAATTGACATCTTTTAGGTTTCTACAATGGCCTACGAACAAATCCAATAAATACCCACGAAGATAATCCAATTTCGTCCCCTGAGAGGTACTTGACCAAAAAAACATATATATATGTCTTGGTGATTGAAAAAATTAAGGTTAAAAATAGGGAGAAAAAAAATGTTACTATTAATTACTTCTCAATATATATGTTCTCCTGAATTAGAGTCTACTACTACTACTACTATGTCAACTCTCACTTTGAACAAACCACCACGCCTTTTTTAACAACTTATTTGCCAACGCAATTAATGGATGATCTGTCTGTCATTAACAAGTACTAGAATTGGATGAAAAACTATACAATCTCGTGGTTGAAACATCAAAACTTAGCCAATATTTAGTTTGCCGTACTAATTAGTTTGCTTGAGGTGCTTTTTTAAATTAATCGTTCTTCTTTGTTTGCTTAAGAACTAACTATTCGTTTCCGTCAAACTTTTTTGCTTTTAGGCTGCAAGATTCTGGAGCTAAAGAAGATATATATATGTCAAAAGGCAACGTTATTAATAATCCTCTATGGCTTACCCCCTCCCCCCCCCCCCCCCCCCCCACCAAAAAAAAACAAAATTCCTCTATGCGGTGATACTCTTTCACGTATCTACGCTAAACTAATAAAGCCTCTTGGATTAATTAGCATAACATTAGTTTAAAAAAATTAAACTATACTATTATGTGATTAAAAAATTTGACGTTATACAGGACGGATATGCTAACTCATAATAGAACTATGTAAGTCTAGATTATGTCGATGAAAGAAATGCCTGGATTCAAGCCTTTATTTATAACTTCCTGCATCATACCAAGCCGTGATTATGGATTTTATGCAGATTCATGCGCCGTACTAATCAATATAAAGCCTAATAAAATGGTCCCTGACTAATAGTGATAAGCATATTTCTGTAAATATGTGAAAACAAAGATTTAATTTTCAGGCCATTACTTAAAACAAGGATTTAACTGAACAATCTTCTCTCAAAAAAAAAAAAAAAAGGAAGAAGAAGTTGAAGGAAAATGATTTCCATTATTTAACTAAATTTGGTTTGTTTGGATTGGGCTTTATTTCCCTAAATTTATTTGCTTACATCATCATTACAATTTTCAATACACCTTTTTACCTTCCCAATTACCTTTTTATTTCACATACATCACATCACAAAAAGTGCTACAGTAAAAATATTTCTAATAATTCACAATCCAAACAGACCTGTTCATGTCATTTTCCTTCAACTTCTTTTTTTTTTTTCCCCTCAAAATCTTAATTCATCTACTTATTGCCTGTCTAATTACCTTCAACTTTACTTTTTCAAATACCTAATTAGGGAAACAATGATTGAACGTCCATTCTAAAAATTCGAAATACTATATTTTGGATTAATCTTTCCTACACTGACAATATATATATTATCAGTGTTGGATGAATGACAACTATGCAAAATTTGAATTTGAAATTCAACTTTTGCACACATGTCATGAATCCAACGATGATAGTATATACACCGTTAGTGTAGGAAAGATTTACTCATAAGTTTTTAGTTGTAAAAGTTTTGAAAAACCAAAAAACTACTTCAAAAAGCTACTTTTCAGCAACAACTTTCTTCTAAAATAATTTCGAAATTAAAGAAAAATGAAGACTAATGAATATTATAAAAATTGACGGTACATCTCAAAATAACTTTTAACTCGAAAGAACTACAAGCAACTTACTTTACTCAATCTAATTGAATGTATATAAGAACCTGCAGTTTAATTACAATTTGTTGTGATCCGTGATCTGGAGTGCACATGTATTTTTGTTGACAACTTTAACTTGAAAGAACTACCATCAACTAAATTTACAAAAATGTTAAGGAACCTGTTGCAACCATAAGCGAAGGTGTTAAGATTCTAATATTGAACATCCAAGTTGCTTTCATACCTTTCTTTTTCATTTTTAAAATTTTAAACCTCCTGCTTCAAACTATTAGATTCAGGATTCGAACGTGAGACTTAAGTTTTGGAGGACACTTCCTGCCATTGAAGTGAATCCAAGTGGTTAAATCTCTTTAGATGTTTTATGATACAAAAAAAAAAAAGATATATGAATTTTACCTAATCGATTCTACTACGGAGTAAAATGCAAGCGTAGATATGTTATCTTACGAGGGATTGCATTGATATTGAAGTCTATATATGCCGGAACGGTTCAACAAAGTTTCTGCATGGCGCAGTGCTTGATTAGTGAGGAGCAATTACATACATCAAAATTGGTTTGTCCTCCAGAAAGTTCAAAGGGCAAAGCCAATACTTACACAGTTCTACTTCTAGTCTTTTTTTTTTTTTTTTTCCGGAAACGATAGAAGTTTTTATTTCTACTAATAGAGAAATTACACTATTCGAGCAAAGGCTCAAGTTTTTCTTTACAAAAGTGTACTGAGACACTGAGGATCGAAGAATTCCTCATCAAAATGTAAATGCATTGCCTGCTTACTCAGTTTATGACTGAGACAATTAATGCTATGATTAGCGGACTGAAAATCAAATGAGCATATCGTAAACATTAAGCTAAGATCTGTTATGTATTGTATGTGGGCTGCTAGTAGCATGTTACAAGAAACTTGACCGTTGAGAAGCTTGTAAACCTGAAGGCTTGGTGTCTGAAGTTTGATACTGAAGCAGCCACGTTCCATAAGCTTGCAAAGTGCTAACCGTATGGCCACAAGGTTGTCCAGTACTGGTGATCTAGTGCTTCTTTCTTTCATCAGCCACACTGCACTTAGTTGATGCAATCTGTTTTCTATTGTAATGCCGATTCCCATGTTCAGACCCTCGAGATACTGTCTCACATGTACACTAATAGTCAGTGTGTTTGTATCTTCGACCACCCTCTGCTCTTGTACATCCGCTATATCTGTTTCTGAGATGCTCACTTGCTGTTTAGGCTGTTGAGATTTCAAATATTCCTCTCATTCCATAACTGCCTTTGTAATCACTTTCATTGGATGTCTCTCTTTGTCTTCGAACTCTACTGTATTCCTGGCTTTCCAAATTTGCCAAAGAATGTCCACTGTCAATGCTATATGTTCCCTTCCTTCCTTCCTATCTGTGACTTCCATTAGTGTACTCCACCATTTCCTGAAGTCGCTTGTAAACTGCTGCAGACCATCCCATTGCAATGGAGCCATCTTCCAGATCATCCTTGCAGTCCTGCAGTGGAAGAAAATGTGCTCCACTGTCTCACTGTTCTCACCACATTGCTTACACATTAGGTCTCCCTTTCCCGTTCTCCGAAAGATTGCCTCTCGACCTGGTAGCACTTGATGCAGGCACTTCCATAAAAATACCTTGTGTTTGTGCTTTACTGGAAGACCCCATAGCTGTTTCCAGATTTTACTATTTCCCCCTGACCAGCTTGTTTCCCCCTTGCCGTTCAATTGCACTATAGGCTGCGTGGTAAGACTTGTGAGTGCTGCATATGCCGAGCTGACCGTGTAGTTTCCTTTTTTGGTATAAGACCAAAAGTAGCAATCTGGTCTCCCTGTCAAGCTTATAGGTGTTCTGAGTATATGAGCAGCTTCGTGTGAACTAAAGAGCCTGAAGATGAGAGTTGATTTCCACCTAAAGTTGGCTATCAATTCACTAACTGTTGTGATATTTCAACCAGGGGGTTTTGAGGATTCAATCTTACCGTCCTTTCCTTCCAACAACCAAGCATCTTCCCAAATTCTGGTGTTGTTCCCATTTCCAATCTGTTTCCTAGCTCCGCATTGCATCACCTCTCTTGCGGACATCAAACTTTTCCATATCCATGATGCATTACCTTTGATTTCGCAGTTGAAGAGGGTTGTTTTGGGATAGTACCTTGCTTTCAAAACTTTGCTAAGCAAAAGGTCGGGGCATGTGAGGAGCCTCCAAATCTGTTTGCCTAGCAAAGCTTTATTAAAGCTTTGAAGATATTTGAAGCCAAGACCACCAGCTTGTTTTCCAGTTGACAATGTCTTCCATGAAACCCAATGCATTTTCGTTTGACCGTTCTCCTCCCCCCACCAAAATCTTGCCATCAAAGAGTTGATGTCTTTGCATAACCTCACGGGCAGCTTAAAACACGACATGGCATAAGTTGGCATCGTCATAGTAACAGCCTTCAGCAACACCTCTTTCCCTGCTTGGCTAAGCCGTGTATTTCTCCAGTTGAGGATTGATCTTTAGCATTTGTCTTTAATAAATCCAAAGATTTGCGTTTTGGTTCTTGTGATTATCATTGGCAAACCCAAATACTTCCCCTGCTTCACCACTTTAACCTGTTGTAGACTGCTGCAAATTTCTTCTTGTACTTGTTTCGCCACATTTTTGCTGAAGAAAACTGAAGATTTTTCCATGTTGATCATCTGTCCGAATCCTTTTTCATATGTTTGCAGAATTTTCATTACTTCTTGAGCTTGCTTCTTATCGGCTTTGCAAAAAACTAACGAGTCATCAGCAAAGAAGAGGTGAGTTAGTGAAGGTCCGGTTCTACTAATATGTATTCCAGTCAATTTTTTGCTTCTTTGTGCCTGAGCCAGCAAGTTGGAAAAACCTTCGGATACTAGTAGAAACAAGTAAGGCGACAATGGGTCTCCTTGTCTAATCCCTCTTGACGGTATCACATATCCTTTAAGCTCACCATTTATGTTGAAGGAAAAAAAAACTGTTGAGATGCATTCCATTATCCAGTTTATCTAGGTATCACAAAAATCCATTTTAACCATGATTGCCTTCAGATATCCCCACTCAACCCTGTCATAAGATTTAGACATGTCTAACTTTAAAGCCATAAACCCATTAGATCCTTCACTTTTGTTTTTTAAGTAGTGCAAGTACTCATGAGAGATAATAACATTGTCCAAAATCTGTCTTCCAGGTATAAAAGCAGCTTGGTTTTTGCTAATGCAGTTTCCTAAAACTTTTTTCAATCTGTTTGCTAGGATTTTGGAAATGATTTTATAGAGTACATTACAAAGACTTATAGGCCTAAACTGCTTAACCTCAGTGGGATTATCGACTTTGGGAATGAGTGCTATGGTTGTGTGATTCAAAGCCTTTAACATATGACCCGAATGAAAGAAACTTTTGATTGCTGAAATGATGTCATTTTTAAGAAAGTGCCAATATTTCTGAAAGAAAATTGGTGTCATGCCATCAGGGCCCGGGGCTTTGGTTGGATGCATAGAAAAAAATGCATCTTTAATTTCTTTTTCCAAGACTGGTTGGGTAAGAACAGTGTTCATGTGATCCGATATTGACTGTGATATTCCCTCCAGAACCAACTCAGTTGGGGTACCTACCTTGCTAGTAAAAAGCTCGTTGTAATGTTTAACAACTTCTTCTCCTATTTCCTCCTCAGATGTGGTCCAAGTTTTGTCCTCCCTTTGTATTCTTTGCATTTTATTTCTCTTCTTCCTACCTTTAACACTAGAGCCGAAAAAATGAGTATTTTTATCCCCTTCCTTCAACCATTGCACTCTAGATTTTTGACTCCAAAAGAGTTCCTCTTCATCGTATGCCTCCTTTAATTTCCTCTTGAGCTCCTTAGTAGCAGCCTTTTTGTTTTCGCAATCCTGTCCTTGAAGGTCTAGCACTTGTTTTTTCAGGCCATCAAGCTTGCTTCTAGAGTTGCCTTGGAAGATATTTTTCCATTTCAAAAGAGCCACTCTGCAATTCGCAATTTTCCTATGCACTTTGAACATATTCGAACCAGTTTGTGCCTCCTCCCAAGCATGCTTTATGACTTGTTCTACCCCCTCTTTTTTCATCCATCTCTTATCAAAAAAGAATCGTTTTTTTTTCTTAACCTGTATAGGATTGGAGTCTATTAACAACATACTATGGTCTGATCCCAGGGTCTCAATGTGTTTGACTATGGTTCTGTCGAAAATCTGGCTCCAATCATGACTTACCAAGGCTCTATCTAATCTTTGCTTGATTTCCCCTTCATAAGACCAATGGTTACTCCAAGTCCAGGGGTTACCTTCAAATCCAATGTCTATGAGTCCATTATGTTCAATGAAGTTGTTAAAATCTTGGAATGACCCCTGCTCTCTTTTCCTACCTCCCCACTTTTCCTCATTTGAGGTAATGTCATTGAAATCACCTGTGATGATCCACTTATGACCCCATAATACCTTTCTTCGTTGCACCACTTCCCATTGCTTCCTCCTAATTTGATCATCAGTACCAGCATAAATGCCAATGAACCACCATTCCTCATTCTTTTTTGTATCCTTGATCTGAAATTCCATAGTGAAAGCCGTACCCTTTGAAAGAACACAAATTGCAAGGCATTGTGGGCATCAAATATCTATTCCTAGAACATAATAAGAAGGAAGAATAAAATAGGAAATGTTAATCGATTAAAAGTAATTAGTACAATTATGAAGTTGTACATCATCGCATAAAGCCATATCTATATGAATATGGCAATACTAGCTAGTATCCCGTTTATTACAATAGAGAACTCAAGAGTATAGTAGTATAAGATACTATCAGGTTACAAGATCACAAGAGCAGTGTTGTAAATACGAATCATCAACCAAATCAAGCAATGTTTATCCTCATTGGGGAATAGGAGCAATGGGTCCCGAAAGAACTGCAGAACAGCCGTCTTGAGTAGCTAAGGGCTTGGTTGTGCAACTGGCGAACTAATTGGTGCATTGGACTTTTCAAGTATTCCTGTAGACAGCATCAGTGAAAAAGCAATTTTAATGAATGGTTTAGATGAAATGCGGTATTAGGACTAAGCTGCAATTAGGCACAAGCTGAAAGGCGACTTCACTGACCACATAGGAGGACGTTTTCAGGGGGTGGGTTTTCCTTGGCAGGGTTGGGATCACCGTCATTTACCCTGATGTAAAGTTCTTGTCCCAGATACCAATTTTTCAAATGCTGTGATCTTAGGTTCCACATTCCGGGATTGTCAAGGAACACATACACTGCTGTCCATCTCTTTGGGTACACTTGCACAGTGGATCTAACAACAGGATCAAAGAGGTTGTATGAAGCTCTTGATTCAGGTGTCCAATCTCCCTCACCAAATCTGAAAATTTAGAGAATTTATCATCTATTCCTGTTATGATTCACAAAAAAATAACAATACTGCAAAGTCCAAAACATGTGATGGTACAAGCAGCTTACCCAACTACATAGAACCCAAAGCCATCCAAGTGCCAAGAATCCACCATGCCTAGATCATTCTTGAGCACAATTTCTAGCCACCCTTTATGTATACCACTTGCAACAGAAGCGCCGTATGCAGCTGCATCATTGATGGCCTGAGTAGGAAATGCATCAAGTTGGTAGACACCGGATCCATTAACAAATTCATCAGCAAGTTTAAGTGGGGTGTTTGGAGCGAGATATGACACGTTGTTCACTGCAAATCGTGGCAAACCATCAATTTCGGTAATTGATCCATGGAGAATAAATGTCTGTGACAGGGTTATATTTGTTATATTGAAGGTGCCTTGTGGATTAGGCCTTGCAGCTCCTGTGGTCAAGTTCCACCTGTTCAATTAAAAGGCATATATAGACAGCATAGACATGAGATTCTGAAAAATTTTCATCGTAGATGTTGATTGACAATTCACTTGAGTAGCCATGATTATTCCTTTAAAGTGAACGAAACAAATTTTCAAATGAGAAAACTGCTAATTAACCTGATTGATTTAGCTTGACCAACTGAGAAATCAATGTCATATGGATCAGGCCCACTTGGTAGAGGTCCGCTCACTGTGTTAGCAGAATTGGCATAGTGTAGCAGTCCTTTTGCCACAAGGGGGCTACCATCACTTGCATTGAGTAACTTCGGAGTAGCCACCATGTAATAATCGGATTCATCTTGATCAGCAGTAACAAGAACAGAATAAGACTGACCTACATGAACGTCGAGAGACTCTAGAACTACTTGGTTTGTGTAAGATCCTTCAGTCTCAACCAATACCATTTGATGATTTTGAATCCTAAAGTTGAAACTGAAAAAACTTCCAACATTTGAAATCCTGAACCGATATGTCTTCCCTGCAATCATAAAAGTGGCTCTGATATTTATATTGAAAAAAAAAAAACAAAGTGAAGGTGAGTTACGGAATCAGTAGATTGTCTCTTCACCTTTTGTGACAGTGAAAGACTCGTGTGTTTTTGAGTCAGGGTGTCCATAAGGTCCGTTTCCATTCATCAGCATTACATCAGGAACAGCACCAAATACAGGGAACTTGCGTTGTGTGGAAGATCTTATAACCTGAACCACATTCCAGAGGTTGAATGAACTAAAGGAGTGTACTTTTGTGCTCCAGTTTTATAATCTATTTAAATTTTATGTTGATTACCCTGTAGTCAACATTAAACCAGTCACCAATGAGAAGATCAAACTCAGCTTCTGGTTTTCCGAAGGGGACTGAAATTACCACCCGGTTGTTAACTCGAATTGGACCAAATCCTCCAGCAACCTTCTGAAAATTGATGGAGGGGAAGTAGGTGAAAGTTCCAATCTGATCTTTGGTCTGAAATACGTAAGTCCAGTTTGTGCCAGGTAGAATGGGGCAGTTGGTGCCTGAAACTCCATCTTGCCATGAATTCAATCTCTGCTGAATGCCATTCCTGGACAACTACCAACTTGAATCAACTTAAGCATCCCAATGATAGGTTAAGATTAGTATTCTTACTGCTATTAAACCGCAATATGCAGTAATGTTTCTTAATGCAGTGAAGCCTTGATTTGGTCTGTCATCCTGTCAAAAGGTTAGAACATTCTTCAACTAAAAGCAGAAAGTACGCCAGGCATGAAGATCATACCATGTTATAAGGAAAGGTTCGTCCAGGTTGTTGAAGACATTCACATGAACAAAATCATTAGTTGTGGCATTGATGAGAGGTCCTGGAAACATTCCATTAATAGTTATAACCTGCAAAATACATCAATCTATGCAGTTAACAAACCAATCTACAAATGTCACACGACTGCTATTCAGTATGAAAAGGTCTAGCCACCTACAGGCTGAGGAGATGAAACTGGTTTAATGGTGGAATCCAAAGAAACCACCCATTCATGATAGATGTCAATGCAATTTGTTCTAGCAAGAAGCACAGGAAAAACTATAGCACATGTCATTAGCCACCTGCAGTGGCTCAAAGTTGCCATTTGAATGTAATCAAGTGCTTTTCTCTAAATTCTTGTCACTCGCAGAAGATTAAACAAGGTTAAACAAGAAGCTTCTCTTTCAGAAAATAATCATCTAAGTGAAAAAATGAGCAAGGAGAACCAAACAAAAGTGAGAATATCAATGCTGCTTTGTCCTCTCTATAGTATAAAAGCCGGCAAAGTGAAGATCATGGAGCACTGGTGTTTCTTACTTCTTAAATTCTTCAGAAATGCTAGTCACTTTGTCCAGCTATATTTCTAGTTGATTCCATAGTAGCTTTGAATGCTTCTGCTGTGGCATATCATATCCGAGATTCGCAAGGCTAAAAATCTCATGATCTTCACTTTCCCGGAAACAAACAACATAACGTTTGATATTGCCCATCTGTTTTCTTGCAGTTGGAGTTTTTTCCCGACTGGCAAATTGTAAAGCTTGACAGTTTCAAACACTAGTCACATAATATAATTATGTCCTCGACCTTATTCCAAATCTCTCGATTATGATAAAATCATAAATTTCTGATATCCACTTTTTTGTGTTCCGACTCAGTCAGGGATTCAATCCAGAATGATCAGAATCCCATCCAATTTACCCAAAAACTTATTAGAAGAAACAAAAAAGCAGACCAATAGCTTTGTCTAGGTAACACACAATCCACAGTGTCCAAACCTCATTTTTCTTCTCAGAAACTAAATGGATCGGCCAACAAAAAGATTTTTAGTACTAAATTTGAAGGAAGGAAAAAAAAAAAAAACAAGAATAGACTGCTAATTTGCTGGAGAACATAGTTTACCAAAGTTTAAAGAATGGAAACAAAAGATTGTGCTAAAAGTGAGGTTTATTGTAGTGAACTACTGTGGATTTCAGCCCTACGGTTATAAGGTAATCAGACATCAAGATGAGTTTGTAGTACGTTAATCAAAATCCTGAAACTTAAGTCGGCCTCCTCAAGTCTATGTAAATATCATCTCATACAAAACCAATCGATATTTGTATTTGGTCTAGTACTAATCTGGCCACCGTTATACTGTTTGATTGACAAAAGAACATAATTCTATTTCACTGCAGTAATGGCAAATTAACGTGCAATCAAGCAAGTGTAACAGATAAAAGAAGAGAAAAATGTTACGGCACTCTCTTTTGTACAAGCCATGATGATCAATTCATCACGTACTTGTATATGAACAATGCTGTGTTTAGCTTCCGCTCGAGTTACATGACAAATTTTATCCTTCCAAAAAACCTGCTAGGTAATTAAAACTTGATGAATAAAAAAAAAGTCAAATTTACAAACACTATATGCTATAAATGAACCTCATCTTGCTTTACAAACAACACCACTGGCACACTCTTCTTGCCTTCCAATGCTAACAACGCCAAAAGGGATGCGAGTGTCTACATTTTACTTTTCCACCCATAATCATTTTAAGAACAACAATTACTTCTACTTTCAGCCTGGTAAAGCTGCTTATTTTCTAAAATCTGCTTCTTCACAGCTGTAGATCCTTTCTCCAATAAACTAGGAGCCTCAAGTATCTGCAAGTAATAGAGCAGTTAGCGAAAGTACTAAGCAAGAAAATACCACCCTTCATAATCACGATGGTAGCACCAAGAACTGATCAAAGTTCTTTAAAACTAATGGCAAACAAAAAGAGCCAAAATACAGTAAGAATTATACAGTTTTCAAAATTTGGAGCTGATGTTTGAACACAATAGATGTTAAAAGAATAGTCTGTAGTGCAAAGACACAACACCATCTAACCTCTTAGCTTAATAAATCACCTCAGCTGAGAGTCTTTCAGCTTAGAAATCTAGGTCAACTCTACCATTTTGCCCAATAATTATGTAAAGCTTGAACCATTTGCATTTTGTCATAAAATCCAGAATAAAAAGACAACTTTGAATCATGCAGAACATACACAAAAAAAAAAAAAACACACTTACCTTAGATATAAGTTCTTTAAAACACTGCTGCACATTTGCTCTGGTCTTAGCACTACATTCAAAAAATAAACATTTGTGCTCCTGTGCCAGAGCCATGCCTTCTTCTACGGTTACAGCCCTCTCACAATCCTGAAAATGAGTAAAATGAGGACCTCCCATCCTTTTCAAATAACCATGACAGAACCTTAGAAAAGGATATTTGATGATTCTTATAGAATTAGTAAAGCAATTTCTATAAATATTTTCTTAAAAGGTCATTGCATATATCTGCACTGATTGATGCATTTTCTAGAAGTACACCGAATTTTTTGAAATCACCAGAATCTTTTATAGAAAGAAAGTTTAAATTTCTTAAAAATATCCTTCCTTCCAACTATATTGTCCAGCAGAATCTTAGACGGATCCTTTTGTGATGGCAGAGGTCGATTCTAATCTTAAAAATATCCTTCATATTAGTAACTTTGGTAGAATCTGAATATGTTAAAAAGGGTAGGCATGTAACTCACCCTATCGACTTTGTTCCCGACTAAGATCCTGATACAATCATGATTTGTGGAGTAAAGCTCTACTTCCTTTGCCCAAATTTCTGATAAGTTTGTGAAAGTCTCTCGCCTTGTTACATCATAAACTAAAATGGAGCAACAAACATTAAAGCAGTTATCTTCACCAATTAGTGCAAAGACCCCCACAGAAAACCAAAAGGAGATAATATTAACATATCTTACAAGGGATGACTAAATAAGTGGTAGTTGAACAACTTCTTACAGGATATTAAGCTTGTATATATTTCTAACTTGAACTCGAAAATGCTAACTGAAATCTTAGTGAAACCCTGGATTTCTTTCTTGTGTCTGCTCTTCAATCACTTGCACGCCCAAGGATGTACCAATAGATTAAAGAAACTAAAAACAAACTTGTCATTAAATTTAGACTAGAACCCTGCTTTGGAACAGAAGGGTGCTGGTCATTTAAGTTAATAAATATAGATTATGATGCAACGTGGCCACAAGGCTGGCATACTAAGTATGATATGAGAGCTCAAAGCCTCTTCATTGGTTTCTCTCCAAATCCAAACTCCTCAACAGCATGGTCTCTTTACGAACTATTACAGATTGTTCTAGCTCCAGAGGTTAGACAATTAATAAGATATGCCATCACCAGACAACAGTTCATGCTAAGACATATATTAGCACCTCGGTCATATAAACTAAATGAACAAAGCTCAACCTCAACTACTATTTGAGCTATGTAATCACTCAAAAAAGATTCAGGAAAGGGTTTGATATCTTACCAAGTATAATTCCATGTGCCCCTCTATAGTATGAGCTTGTTAATGTTCCAAATCTCTCCTGTCCAGCTGCAGTGCACAAACAAAACATGCATTTACACCACCCCTCTAAAAGAGAAAGACATTCCCATGTGACCAGAAACATTACGAGGCAACAAAAGAAGAGAGTATGCATTTCAAGAGTACAAAAAACAATTGTTTGCATTCTGGTCTGCGATCTAAAACACCAGATTCCATTTCTAGTCTTACAATTCTATTATCACATAGAAGTTTGGTTATGTAAATCAAGCATTATCCCTTGTTCCTCCGTCTCAATTATACCCTTAGCTTTGTAGGAGGAGATTTAGCCTACAACTGTTAGAGCACACAGCTCTTATGGGCATGACAGATGCGTACAAGTCTTCCCATGTCAGTGCTTTCTCAAGCTCTTTCAAATTTTTTGGGTGGAATACTTTCGACAAGAAAAAGAAAAGCAGGGACGAATTCAATTGGAATTGTGAGAACTGCTAATATGGAATAATATACAACGTTTATGTAACCCAATTACAAATCATATATCTAGATGAAATAGAAATGAAAAGCAGTAATATCTACAAGAACTCCAATTCAGCTTTACGTATAAAAACCTGTATCCCATATGGTTAGTTTCATTCGCTTCCCTCCAAACGTCAGCAGCTTTATCTTGAAATCTACACCTGCAGATGTTACATCATCAGCAAGACTTAATACAGAAAGATTGAATTCTGCCGTTTAAGGAATGAAGCTCACCCAATTACACCTTATGTAAAGTTCATTACATCCCAAACAAAGAAGTGTATCATATACTCACGGAATTCACAAACCAAAATTTAGATAAATCAGAAAATTAGAAAGCAAGTATACATACCAAGAACTACCATAAACTTTTATATTGAATCCAAAAATCCCAACAAAAAAAAATGGCCCCTAATGGACAAAAGCTTCCAAGAACCAAGATTGAGTCCTCGATGAACTCAAAACTAAAAATACTAACGATACTGAGCTTTAAACCAATAATTCAATTTAGTCGCTAAATAAATAAGCAGAGAGCAGACAGAAATAAAAGGAAGTAAGACTGATTGTACCAATGGTGGGGGAGAGATCTTGCAGATACTGTTGCGAAATAAAACTGAGCACCAGACTGCTTTTGCCAACACCTGAATCACCTATTAACAAAATCTTGAACGAGTAGTCATAACTATTACTACTATTACTCCTACTATAATTCTTCATCGAAGCCATCTCAATTTTCTATGAACTTCGATCAATGCAAGGAGAAGAAGATCATCATTATCATCGAATTCGAAATTTTGAAGTTCTGGAGAAGCAGTTGGTATAGAGTTGGCGCCTGGGCTGGCCCCTGGCTGATGCGTGAGACAGGGAGTGAAAGAGAGGGAAATTTTACGAAATTCGGACAAACGTCGTCTTTTCCTTGAGACGGTTGTAAGTTGTTTGCACACATGGCCGCATCAGGACTTGAGAGCCGGACCCACTTGACAACACATTGAACTCTTTTCTTCGCTAAACAACATATTAATTCAATCGACAGGCACTTTCCGATTTGGCCTCTTGTGAATCAATGAATGTGTCCGAGCTTTCGTGGATTTCATGGAATTGCAAAAGTCTTTTGAATTCTTCCTCGTCTTGGCATTTAATTTTGAGAATGATGAAAGATACTTTCATGCGTGGATTAATTATAGGGTTAATCACATTTTATCCCCTTAAAGAATACCTCATTTCTCAGTTTACCCCTTAACCTTTAATTTTGCTCACTTAACCCCTTTAGGACAAAATTGCCCTTGCATTATTTTGACTTTTCATTTACCTTGTTTTTCTTTCTTTTATTTCTTTTTCTCTTTCTTCTTTATTTAATTCATCCTCTTTCCCACAAAAATCTTCACCTTAATGATTGAAATTAAAAAAGAGGAATTGCAGAGATCTATCTTCTCCTTAAATGATTAAAAAAATATTCGAATCACTTTCCTAAAATACAATTTTTTTAGCCTTTCAATTCTTTTAATTTTGGGTTTTCCTCTTTCCTTTCTAGTTTCTCATTTTATTCTCAAGAAAATATCATAAGATGAAATTGTTTTCCTTTCTTTTATTTCTTTTTCTCTTTCTTCTCTCTTTCATCCTTCCCAATAGAAATTTCATTTCAACGAAAATTTTTGTTTTGAGTTTGTAATTGCATATTTCTGGGTGAAGATTTAAAAGTCATCAATAACTAATTTTGATTTTTTGTATGATGTTACGTGTTACAAATTTCAATTGATGATTATTAATCAGGTCACAATTTCATCTTAAGATATTTTCTTGAGAATAAAATGAGAAACTAGAAAGGAAAGAGGAAAATCCAAAATTAAAAGAATTGAAAGGCTAAAAAAAATGTATTTTAGGAAAGTGATTTGAATATTTTTTTTAATCATTTAAGGAGAAGATAGATCTCTGCAATTCCTCTTTTTTAATTTCAATTATTAAGGTGAAGATTTTTGTGGGAAAGGGAAAATGAAATAAAAGAAAGGAAAACAAGGTAAATGAAAAGTCAAAATAATGTAAGGGCAATTTTGTCCTAAAGGGGGTTAAGTGAGCAAAATTAAAGGTTAAGGGGTAAACTGAGAAATGAGGTATTCTTTAAGGGGATAAAATGTGATTAACCCTTAATTATATTATCGTTTCAGGTTTGATCGTTTATGAGGATAAAGTACTACTACTATCAAGGAACAGTAAGAGGGAGTTGTGTTGAACAATTCATGGGAATATTTGTAAGAGTTGATGTGGTAGGTAATATACTGTATGTAGATTCTAATTTGTTTTAGTTCAAATGCTAAGTCAAATCAAGTCACGCTCCGTCCTAATAGTAGCCAAATTTGACGATTTTGATATCTTCATCCAGCAGTTCAACTACAAAATGGTACAAACTGCTAGCTAACCAAGTATGATGACAATTAACAAACTTCGGCCTTGTTTGGTAGACAAGTTTTTTTGCCAAGTAGACAAGTTTTTTTGCCAAGTTTGTCTGCTACAAGTTTTTTAAAAACTTTAACTACGATAACATCAAAAAACTTCTCAAAATTTTTAAACTATACACTTCAAAATATTAAAAAAAAAAAAACACACTTCAAAAATATTTTTAAAAACTTCTGCAGTAAGTTACAGTAACATTTTAGACAAACACCCAAAAAACTCACTTGCCAAACGGGGCCTTGATGTTACATGGTCTCCACATTCAATCTCTGATCATTTTGTTTTTGTTTATTGCTTAAGTTTTATTGTTATTTTTTATTTCTTAAACAGCAAGGAGTTTTAACTTTACTGTAGGTTTAAGTATGGAGTTCACTTGTCACTATCTTTGAAAATAGCATGAAATATTTAATATTTGTTATCAATCTTTTCTCTCTATTTTGTTTTGGAGCATTAATACTTTAACCCCTTAAACAAATGAGGTAGTCACACGTTATCATCTACCTTTACACACAAAGTAAAAGTTTAAAAAAGAGCAAAAATTTTCGCCAATCATTAAATTATACCTCGCGTTAACTTTTGACTATCAGACTATTTTTAGCCTTAAATTACCCACTTAGCTAACTAATCAATACATTTGTGATTATTTCATCTGATTTTGCTCTTAATCTACAAAATAAATTGTGCAATTCACATATCAAAATCTAAACACTTTTAAATTGTTTGACTATTTTCTCTATCTGCCTCTCACATACACATACATATTTTTCTTTCTTTCTAAATGCACGAACAATATAAGAACATGATATTTTTGTAACATTTCAATTCAACATTATAATTTAATTAGTTATCAAACTGATATAATTTAATCAACTCAATAACTTAATACTTTCGGCACTTAATTTATAGAATTCAGATTTCATATTTTAATTTTATCAAACAGATGCTAAAAATCATTCAAAACCTCTCTAGAGAAATCGACAAACTCTCAAAAAAAAATCACCTTTAATTCCGTCAATTAACAAATGATTCACTGCAGTCTGAATTCAAATTAAATTCATTATTTTTTCCCCAAGATTGAGCTTACCTTATAATCAGAGAATCGCATGAGCTTTGTCCCAAAATTTTCATAGGACTTTGTGCAAAATGGTGCTCTTATCCCATGCTGACGCCTTGTATCTTCACTGGATTTTGTAGCTCGATGAAACTAAAGCAGTTAAAGGACTAACTGCCGCGATTCATTTGTTTTAATTGGTCCACAAAAACAAAGAAGCCCTTTTGACTTTCCTCTCTTCTACAAAATGTAACGAATATACAGCAAAACCCTTTTGTCCAATCTAAAAAGTCTAATCTAATGTTGCATCCTTTGGATTACGGAACTACAAAGCCGGACTGCGGTCTCTTGAAAGCGGGCAATCACCCATTTGGGCCAATCAAATCGAATCAGGAAACACAGCACGGAAGTCGTTGCCGTACCCAATACCCAATGGCTTAGTGGGCTGCAAGTCGTGAAATTCCAACGGTCCCATGCCTGTAGTCCACGACGACTACCAAACACCATGCAACTGGCAGCTCTTCTCAGACGTCCCACCTTCTGACCAAAACCGTTACAGTGGCGGCGTGAATGATTTCCGGGCAAAAGTATCAAGCGTTCAATCGCCCTTCTAAAAATCAAAGATTGTAATTTTTTTTTTTTTTTTGTGAACATATTTTTAAATGATTATTTTTTATTTCATATATTAAATCCTTATAACATATTTTTTTTTTTTTTTACAAAATTTCAAAAAATAACAATCCAAACGGCTATAATAAATTCATCCCAATGGTGATTTGTCATTTGTTCCGGTGTCAGGGATGTAACTGATTATCTGCAGTGCTTCGTATCAGACTAGTGTTGTTACTACAGTATATCTTGCTACTAGTGCTGACAATTTTTTGTTCACCAATGCAATCACACATATGAGGGGTCAATCTTGACGTGGATTGACAAAGAAATCATGATCATCAAGCATTTGAGTGCGGTCAGGGGTCACAATATCTGGAGATCTTTATCATTATCCAGCCGCAAAACGGAAGAAAACATATAAATAAAACGCCAACTTCGTCTGCTGCAAGCAATCCCAAGTCCCCAACAATAATGTTGTGATACATTCATATGAGCGGGGAGCGTCATTTATCAACCTAGCCAGATTTGGAAACACGTAGTAATTTTTGTGGACTGATGTAATTAACCCATTTAAGCCTAATCCCCCAACCACAAGTTTTTTTCTTTTTTAATTATTATCTTGGTGTTGAATCACGGTCTTATCATGCTTGTGCAGAAACATCAGACTACTACTTTTCATAATAGTTGTGATAAGTTTCCAAAAGATAACTTTGCGAGTGCCGCCGAGTGTTATCCTATGTTCCTTCGCATGCTTCCAAAAATAATTAGAATTAATTTGGTATACGTTAGCACTCTTAAATACGTGTCATTTACTATCAATTTGAATTTAAATCTCATTTTTTGCACATATAATGTACATCTAAGGATATCAATATATACAGTGTCAATATACAAAAGATTAACCCAAACAATTATCCGCTTCACTTTTATTTGAATATACACTTCAAATCATGGACTAGTTTGTCATTTAAGTAGTACTTTATCCGGCAAAAAAAAAAAAAAGCTGTTGTGGCTTCAAATGTTACCTTAATTACAAGTTCATTTGGTGAGCGCGCTCCATATTTTTAAGATCTCTGTAACTAATTCTATATATCTGACATGCAATTTTGGTTGAAGGGCTTAGAGGGCATCATATTTTTAATGAATTTTTCTAACAGATATCCATAAGACATTCGTTAACATACTTAACATTCATCTAACTTATTAATATATACATATATTAACAATTATTACCCTCCCTTACATTTATTCATTTTGTATTTTAAAAAAATAATACCTGAAATATAATTTAACACCGAGATTGACTTACGAGTGCCGGTTAGATGGAATTTTTTTTTTTTTTTTGTGTGAAATGAACACTTGGCCAATTTCCTTAGCCGAGATATTTTCAAGTGACAAATGGGCTTTGTGTGATTACCCTTTTTGACCGTTATTTTGGTCGCTGTCCCCCTGCTTTAATGTGTTGCGACTCTGCTCGTGAGTTCTTGGGGCCCATCTTAGAGTGGAGGGCCACGAACCATTAATTCAATCACACGGATAATCATTTGCCTTGCCATGCATCTATTGGGCCAAACAGAAAAATATTGCTCAAAGTAGAGCCCAATTCCTAGAGTGTTGACGAGCAATTACTTTGAGATTACAACTTGCGAGTGCTAGCATTTAATCAAGATTCTGTCTCTGTCATAATTATCAATATTATCATGCGAAAATTACACCACTGTTCTAGTATTTTTCTTCTTTTGAGTGCTTTTTCTTTTTACATTTCTAAAGTCCAAATCTAAACATTGTTTTAAAGAAGTAGAATCTAACCGCTTGAAACTATATATATTCTTGTATCTAGAAATGTGCTAAAGATTTATAGATCTTGATATTTTAGCCGTGTCTTCTATTCCACGTTATAAGTATTGATATAAAATATTTATCTTTTGACAATATTAAGGTAGATTAAATAATTGATCGAGGGTTTCATGCCTCGCCTAGTCAGGATTCGAACTTGACTACCAAATTTAGTGACAAAGCAGGATTTTTTCTGGGGAGGAAGAAAAAAAAGTGATAAAAAGGTAATTGATCACTGTAAATAAAATAGGAAGTGGTAACATAAGAAAAGAAAGGGAAAAATATATAAGGTGTTCATCATATAAAAATATTCTCTGATTGGATGACATGGTAGATTGATATACCTCTTTCTGTATAGACCAACAATGAACGGAAATACTTTAAAGCCAAGTGACTTAAGCACACGTCAAATTACGGTCATCTAATACTGGTTTACAGTTGATTAATTGTTCCAATCAAATGATACAAAAAAAAAACGAAGTTAAAACAAGAAAAAATAAAGAAAGAAAGAAAGAGAACTGAACACGGCCGGCTTTCATATTTTTCCTACATCGGCGATGGCGGGCGTAAACCTTTTTCCATTAACGGGCCCTAGCGTTGAACGTGCTAGATCAAACGACAAAAGAAATCTCCTGCTATTTAATTTCCGTATTTGAGCAATAAGTATGATAGCTAAAGCTGAAATGATTTTGCATTTGCAAGTTATATATGAGCTTGAATTGGAAGAAAAGGGATGGGGCCCACGGGACCACGAAGGGAAGTTCCTTGTTCAACAAGAAGGTCTTTACTTTTATCTGGATTATGAA
Organism: Coffea arabica; assembly: GCF_036785885.1. Taxonomy (NCBI): domain Eukaryota; kingdom Viridiplantae; phylum Streptophyta; class Magnoliopsida; order Gentianales; family Rubiaceae; genus Coffea; species Coffea arabica. Next base: position 9,042,659 of record NC_092313.1, on the reverse strand, counting down.
CAATTGTCTCGTGGCTCTCGTTCCCGGAGAGAAGTTGACTAATGCCCCAATAACTTGTGAATGCAATTATAGGCGCACACAAGCAATCTTTCATTTTTTTTTTGCCTTTCTCAACAAGTAATCTTTTTTAACCAGGAGTGAAATTTCTATTTCGTTAAAGGAATAAGGCCACTCTTCTTTCGTGTAGCATGTCGTCGCTACCCCAGCCACAGTAAAAGAATTTCTCTCTTTCTTTCTTTTTTTTTTGGTTGCTAATTAAGTTAATAGTATCTTACTCCTACAAGAAAGTTTGGACATTGGCCCTCGTGGAATTGGCTGGATTACGTTTCTTTTCACTCAAAATTTTGGTAATCTGTACGTTTTTTTTTTGAAGGATAATCTTTACGTTTTCAATGATGAACTGCCATTTTATTTAACTTTATACTGATTAACTTCTAATTTCTTCTAATAATTAGCTTCAATTGGAGATTTCTTCTGATTATTAGCTTCAATTGGAGTATATGGTTTTAAAAGGGTAGGGCCTAGTGTCACAAGCACGCTAATATGCATGAGCTTCTTTCGAAACTGCTATATGGTTTTTTCAATTCTCCTTTTTCTAGAGGCTAAAGCTGATATTTCACAAATTAGAGATCCTGGTTTCAAATTTTCTTACTCTCTCCCGATTTCTTAAATCTCTGACCAAAAAAAAGGCTTCGTCAATGATGAGGTCAGGAAACTTGCTTAATATTTTCATGAATCAGGCATTGCACGAAATAGCAATTGCCGTGAAATTTAGTGGGTCTCCCCCTTAAGTTGGTTGATTTTCAAGCATTGTTGAAAAGGCGTTGCACGAGGCCGGAGTATAAATTTCTCGAATACCAGGTGATTTGGATTTTTTTTTTTTTGTTTTTTGCTTTTGGCCGCAAAGAGAAGTGATTAAAAAAAAAAAAGGCCTTATAGGGCCTTGTTTGGAAAAGAATTTTTTCATCAAAAAATCTTTACGTTTTTTCGTGAACACATTTATCAATTACCTTTTTACCTTACGTATATCAAATTAATACAGTAATTAAATTTCTCAATGTCATGGCACGGCAAAAGAATTTCTCAATGTGCCCCGCGAACAACAGCATTACCCAAACACGCACTGGATATGATGATCCTTAACTTAAATGGTCCAAGATGCCAGAGAACCGCTCTCCAGTCTCCAGGGGCCAAGTTGTTTAATACATCAAAGTAACGGGCGTAAAGTTTGGGGGTAGAGATATTTCAAGGATCGAATTAGAAGAGTTGAAATTTGGAAGGAGAATTAAGACAAATTGAGATTAACCTGGTTATTTGTGCATGTGATATCAAATTAATTACTAATATATGTTGTACACTTGTGACAAATAGAATGCAAAAAGTTTTACATCAGTTGAGTGTTAATGTGTTCTTTTTTGAACAGTTAAATTGGTGAGCAAATTAACCAATTACAAAATTAAAAGTCCGTTTGGATTGCTATTTTTTTAGAATTTTTATTAAAAAAAATTACTTTAACAATTTAATGTTTGTAAAATAAAAAATTAATTAAAAAATGTGTTTATAGAAAACATAAAATTTTTTTTGAAAAAGACGACAATCAAAAAAAAAAAAAAACCCATGACGTTGTGTATTACCAAATTGTTAGATCCACCTCCACTTGCGTGTGTTCCTGTTTTTTGCTTGAATACATACCAACACCATGCCTATCCTGCTCCAACAAAATGTCAAAAACCCATAAACGTTATGTGTTATGCAGACGCCATTATGCCCACTTGTTTCAAGTCTTTTCTGATGGCTGACACCAGTAATTTTCACCCATCTTAATCTACACGCATATAAATGAACTTGTTACGTTTCTATCTTCTTGATTAAATCACAACATTACAGCTAATTATTTACCAGTGCTTTGCCTTCTATATTTTTATGGGATAATATCAGAAACCTCCCTTAAAGTTTCTCTTAATATCACTTGGCACTCTTAAAGTTTTAAAAATATCACTTATCTCCTCTAGTAATGATAAAAAGACTATATTAACTGTCACTTAACACATAATTCACAACACATCAAATAAATGAAGCTCAAAAAATTTAAAAAAAAAAGAAATGAAAGTCACTTTTTTCTTTTTTTCCCTTTGCACCATCATTCTCTCTTAATCATTTTTTGGATGATTATGGTGCAATATTTTATTTATAAATTATAATAAATTGAATTTTATTTATCTTTTACTTTTTGTGATTGTGCTAAAGTGGGATGTGATTTATTTGCTTATTTTGAATTGATTTTTATAATGATTGATACAGTTTAATGGTTCGAGCAAGAGTTGAGTAGATGCTAAAAAAAACATATAACTTCATAAGAAATCGTTTTGTGAGCATACAGAGTTAAATTGATACAAATGTGTTTCTTTTCAAATATCTTTTTTATTTTTTAAATTTATATTTTTATGAGGTATAACATTATGATGTGGTAGTATTTCAAGAGATTGTGTTTTGAGGTGATGATTTTTTTTAAAGTGAACAAAGTGGTTTAGGAATGTTTCTATTTAGAAGTGAAGAAAGTGATATTTAGGCTCTCCAATTAGCCTCTAGCACTTTTTAGAGGCTATATATATATATATTTAGTGGATGAATCAGAATGCAAGAAACTAGAAGGGAGTGCGAATATCAATTTACTTAAGAAATACTGGCAAATAATTGAAGGAGTACTAATAACTATTTCGTACCACTGGCCACCTCCCCCGCCTTGCCAAATGCTGTGGCCGCGGCAGCTCTTTAGATTTCAACTCAGGACTTTTACAAGGATGTATGGACATGCGAGTCAAAATTAATGTAGCACGGCAACCAACATGTTCGACAAGCAAACAGGATGCATAGAGGTTTCTTAACGGACGGGCAATAGTTTTCTTTACTTGTACTCTTTAACTTTATTACACCAGCTTCAATTCATTCATACGTTGTAACATTTTGGCTTCCTCCTGTTAAGAATTATATATATCTGTCTATGATGGGGTACCATGACAATGGGATATTTTTTCTCCTTCCTTTCGCTTTAGCGTTTTGACTTGCAAGGCTGTGTCATTTTCAGGTGTGGCAACAAATACTCAAATGCTTAACACTTCACTTCAAGCTTTTCTTTTTTTTTTTTGTAAGTTCTCATGAAACAAGTGTTTTTTCTTGTCTTGAAAGTCCGGGTAAGAGATCATGTATGATACATCATCATCTGACTGGTGATCGATAATCAAGTGAATGTATTTGCCATGCAAAATAATTATTGACTTTTTGAATTTTCTTTGGCTAATGAATATCTCATAGGATAAATAAAAAACAAAAAAAAAAAGAACTAGTGTACGTGTTACCACTTACCACACCAAGAAAAAAGAGAAACGGAAACTTTAAAAGAGAAAAGTCCAAAAAAAAATAATGGCCGTGTTAATTGACTAGTAATGCGGCCAATCTTATCTGCACCTTCTTTATATATATATATATATATATAGTTTGTTATATTTTGCCAGTGTGAACACTGAGGTGAGGTGAGGTGAGGTGAGAACTGGGAACTGGGAAGAAGAGATGACATCATAGAATTGGGCCCTACAAGAAGGTGCCAAATTTTGTAGCATATTTATTTTATTTAGTGGTATTTATGGAGTATTTATTTTGCAAAATTCCTGGGCCCTGGGATTTTAGTGTTTTTTTTTTGTCATTCATCGTTATTTTATCTATATCGTTTTCTATTCTAATTTATCGAAGGAGAGACACAACTGAATCATAAGAGGCAGGTGGGGACTGAATCATCAGCGAATCAAACGAGTACATTACACACCCATCTGAATTATTTAAAAGAACTACTTATTGTGACAATTAATGAAAAGCAAGATTTAAAATCTTGACCCCCTACTCCTCGAAGACTTGAGCTTGGTGGTGACATCAGCCCAAAGCTTGGTGGGATTTTAGTGTTGTTGTTATGGTTTTTTTGTGTTGTTGGGGGGTGGGGGGTTTCTGTTGATGGATGGACACTTGGCTGTATTCACAACTAGTCTAGTAGTAATAAGTTGCAGAGCAGTAACTTTTGATAATGGAGATTGGACTGGTGATGCTTTAGTCCGGTCTGAGGGTCAAATTTACTTTCCACCTGTTGTATCTGTATAGACAGCTTGCTCATGACTTGTGTTGTACTCTTGCCTTCCTACTCCTGTGGCTAAAGCATATGAGCTCTGGAATGCCCTCTGGACCCTTCACTAGGTAAATCTGGTAACGCTCACTTTGAACTACTGCTGGTACTACTATGCCAGTCCATATAAATCCAAAGAACTAACCTTTACCTTTTTCTTTTCCACATGCCCAATAATGTATCCCACTCATTATTGATGTATTTTATATTTTTATGTGTTTGATGTTTCATATTTATGGTGAATATTCTTAACCAATTATGGGATATATAAAATAGCTTATCAATTTCCTTTCTGATGATTATTTTGCCAAATAGGAGATAGAGCAGCAGGATGGGATTTCTTTCATTAAAAAAAAAAGATAGAGGAACTTTTTAATTAAAAAAATACTGTAACACTTTTTTGACGTGATGTGTAAAATAAAAAGATGATTGATAAAAATACTGTAAACAAGTTAGGCCTTGTTTGGATAGTGATTTTACTCAGAAAAATTACTACGTTTTTCTTGAACACATTTTCCTATCACCTTTTTACCTCACATATTTCAAATCGCTACAGTAATTTTTTTACAAAAAATCCAGAAAAATGCAATTCAAACAAGGCCTATGTGTAAATAAAATGCAATCCACACACGCTCACGCCTTCTTCCGCAAAAATGTGCTCAAAAGCTAGCAAAGAAAGAATTTCTTAAAAGGACAGCAAAAGATCTGTAACTTTTGGATTGATTGTTGTTTCATTATTTGTGGTTGTTTAACCAACTCAAATGTTTGAATTGCAGTTTTTCTCTAAAAAAAGATTTATGTTTTTTGTGATCATACCTTTTAATCACTTTTTTTTTAAAATTTTACATATATTAAATTATTATAGTATATTATTTTATAAAAAGTTTAAAAAATAGCAATTCAAATGGATTCTAAGTTGGCCGGAAAATTGATATTGATAGGCGGACCAAATGGATCTGGTTAAATTTCTTTTCAACCGGATATGTTGCTCGGTGCTCGCATTACGTACTTCCAAAGCAAACCACCGCACGAGTGACCATGAAAAAACTTCGGAATAATAATTCATGAATTGAATCAGCCCCCGGAAGGAAATCCCTTGAAACAGCAACTATCTGAGTCCGAGTTGGCGAAATTGTAAAAAGTATCCAAGATTGGCTCTTCCTCTCGAAATCCGCCTAAGTCCCACCATCAATTACTGACCAGATTCAGCATCCCACCACAAAACCAAAACCGTATAATTGAAAAGAAGAAAAGAAAAACACTTCCTTAATTATCTTAGATATATTTCCATATTTAGTGAATAAAATTTCCTTCTTGGACCACCATGGCTAGATTGTCTTTCCCTAAAAACGAGTCCAGAGAAGTAGTTAGTAGTGTATTTTCACACCATAGTAAATACATCCTCCACCCTACAAGATAACCACACCCCTTAAACTTTGGTAAAAATCAAACGCAAGAATAGAATCCCCAATTTTGCCAATGGCTGTCGTTATCCACGAGGATTGAATGAGTGAGAGGGAGCGAGGTGAGTGAATGAGAAGCAGAGAAGGAAATCCTCCTCTTCATTCTTCCCCCATAACCATAGCCAGAGTCCAGAGGTAGATAGAGACAGGCTTCTTCCTAAAGTAAACCAAAAAAAAAAAAATTACTAACTTAAACCCAAAAATTAATAAAAAGAAATGAAGTAGTAATACAACAATGAAAACACCACATCCCCAACCCCATCACCAATACCAACAACAATAGCAATAGCAGCAGCCTCAGTGTTGGCCTTTGTCATTGATTTTCGATTTCCGTGTCAAGCAAGCATCCATTTCTAATCCACAACCCACCCCCTCAAACGCCATTTTCCTTTCAGCTTTCTTAACCGATGGGCAATACCAATCCCATTCTCCTCTTCTTTTCTTTTTTCCCTTATCACTAGTATTATTACTATTATTACTAGCCTCAACTCTCCCACCCCAACTCCCTTCACTCTCTGCTTTCCTTCTATCCTATCTTTACTTCTCTTCTAATCATCTTTTTTCTTCATCCGTCAAACCTAACTTTTTCTCACTCGATTTCTTTCAGCATAAAGATAAGATCTTTTTGGTGGGTTTCGGGAATTTTTTGTGGGTTTTTTTGAAAATTGAGGCTTTTTCCGCTTCATTTCGTTTCTGGGTTTTGTTCTTTTTTTTTTTCTTTTTGCTGGCGAGGATGGGGCAGGAGTTAGTGGCTGTGGCGGTGGCACCATCATCATCAACGACGGCCGTTCTGGGAGGAGGAATTGGCGGGTCGCCTGTGGGTGCGCCACCGCCGACTTCTTTGGCTCCTGGGTTCAGGTTTCATCCAACAGATGAGGAGTTGGTCAGGTACTATTTGAGGAGGAAGGCTTGTGGGAAGCCCTTTAGGTTCCAAGCTGTTTGTGAGATCGATGTCTACAAATCTGAGCCTTGGGAGCTCGCAAGTAATTTCTTATCTGCACTTTTTTCCCGTTTTAAGGTTTTATGTTGTCTTTTTTTAAAAACTATTAAAAGTTGTTCTCTTTTTGGTTTGAATTTGTTGGGCTTTTATGTGAGCTGCTTGTTTGGTTTATGTTTTTGTTAAAGATTAATGCTTTGGCAGTAGTTTTTAAATTGGCATTTTATTTTAACATATGCCTTCTGATTTTATGTTCTCCAGCCATTTTCTTTCTTTGATTTCCCTGTGTAAAATTGTTGTCTATGTTACTTTGTGTAGAGGTTTTGTGTTGTTTTGCCAGGAATGGAGCTTTGAAATGAACTGAGGTGTCAATTAAGAGTAAAAATGAGATATTTATGGAGTCCAACGAATCTAACTTGATGAATTTTGAACTACTAAAATGCAATAAATAGGACATCTAAATGAATAGAATAACAAGAAAAAAAGAAGAAGCATGAGTGTTCACAATACTACATACCAGCTGAAATTTTGTGCAATAACGATAAGATTCTTCCCTGACTTTGGGTTATCTCCCAGACTTGGAGCTAAAGAAAGACGGAAAGATGGATGCAGGATGTCTGTTTAATGTTTAATTGAATATTCAGAATAGAGCACAAATCTAGTCCACCTGGTTTACGGCTGTATGCACTAGAATTTTCAGGATGAGTTTATATGTTTTGCTAGCTAATGAGTTTCTTGGTGTTTTTTTTTGATGTAGCTTCTTGAATGTTAATTTTTGGTTTCCCCATTACTTCATGGCTTTCTGCACTTTTCTTGCCGTTCCTAATGAATTGTGTTTGGTGATGACAGGTTATTCTTCCTTGAAAACGCGAGATCTTGAGTGGTACTTTTTCAGCCCTGTTGACAGAAAGTACGGTAATGGTTCTCGACTGAACCGTGCTACTGGGAAGGGATACTGGAAAGCAACTGGTAAGGATCGTCCTGTGCGTCACAAGTCTCAGACAATTGGGATGAAGAAAACGCTTGTTTTTCATAGTGGACGAGCCCCTGATGGCAAGAGGACAAACTGGGTAATGCATGAGTATAGACTTGTGGATGAAGAATTGGAGAAAGCTGGAGTGGCACAGGTGTGAACAACAATATCAGACTTAAAGTTTACCATGTGTATTTGATTATGACCCCCTTTCTAAGTATTGAAACTTACTGCAACGGTTTTTTTTCCTTCTTGTGCGAGCAAAAAGGATGTATTTGTGCTTTGTAGAATTTTTCAAAAGAGTGGTCTAGGGCCACCAAATGGTGACCGTTATGCTCCATTTGTCGAGGAGGAATGGGATGATGATACAGCTCTCCTGATTCCTGGAGGAGAGGCTGAGGATGATATGGCCAATGGTGATGAAGCAAGGGTGGATTGCAATGACCTCACCCCGGTACTTTAATTATCATTAATAGTTTTTGTCGCTGACCGTCCTTCATTGTCATCATGTGTGGTGTATTTTTACGCAATTAATAAGCATTGCATTTTGTCGAGTCACATGTTAATGATTGGAAGAGCAGGGAGCAATGATCACGACAAATTGGGAATGATCACGACAAAATAGGTTTATAACCAGTTAAGGATTGCGACAAAAGCCAACCGGGAAAATAGCGACAAAAGCCAACCAGGAAAATATCCAGTACATTGTTGCTACTTAAGACGATTTTGTCTGGTAGGAAATATATGCAACTGGAAAAAAATATTTGCTGAAATAAAGAGCAGGTCCCTAGACCTTGAAGTTTGACATCTAAGATGAAAAATGGATGGCATATTTCCAGGTAGATGAACTGAATATGCAGCTATTTTCTTTTGGTGTCGATAGATACGAGGCTCCCTCATTTCTAAGGGAGTAAAAGTAATCCAATCCATGGATCTATAGTAAGTTGGGGATTTAAATACAGTAGGAATATATAATTTTAGCAGTAGCTATTTCCATTTTTGCATGTCCATTCACCTCTCTCTTTCTCTCTCTCTCTCATTTTTTTCCCCCTACAAATATATGTGGTGAATTGGGGATTCCCATGTGGTAGGACTTTAATAATTGCGACTAGTTTCTCTTACTAACTTTGCGTACAATATGTTGTGCATGAGGATTAATCATTTTCGTGCTCCTGTAAGGAAATTTGAATGCCCAGCCATTTAATTAATTGCTTATCTATTCTCAATGACCCTGGCAATATGCGTCTGTAAGGATATCGTCACAATATATTCTTGTATATTTTCGCTTCGTCAGGGCTGATGGAGTATGGTGAGCCTTCCACCTTTGGAAGTTTCTTCCATTCAGCCCAAGCTTTGGGTTACATCTGCTTCTGAGTCTGTTATTCCGTTATCCTTTCAGTTATTCGTTTACTCAAATCCTCCTGTCCCTTTGAGTTTTGAGAGCAATTCATGTGAATATACTAGCAGATGGTTCAACTATATCTTTATGAGATTCTTTCTCCTTTTCTGTGGTTAATATGATAGAAGATAGCATTTAGTTTATTGCTGGTTAGTCTGTGAAGCTATATCTGCATACTTCTCCACTGTCTTCACTTGAGGGTACCCCTTTCCCCTACCCCGTCCGATACATAATGCAGATTACATACAAAATATATTAAATGCAAATTCACTTGTGCATCACTTGGTAACCTTTATACAAGGTTGGCAAATATAACAATATGATGGACCTCTGAGTCCCATTATATACTGCCCTCGCATTGCCATTTATGTGTGAACTTTTGCTGGTTGTTGCAGGATATTAATAAGACACCTCGCGTTATTGAGCATCCAAGTGAGCCCCAAGGAATACCATTTATTTGCAAGAGGGAGAGGTCAGAGGATCCAGAGCCTCTTTCTTTAGGACAGAATAAAAGGTCGAAGCAAGATGACCCTAACTCCAGCCATGCCAATGGTTCGGAAGATTCAACTACTACTAGTCAGGATCCTCCTCCAACGATGATGACGACAAATTTTTCATCTGCCCTTTTGGAATTTCCTTTACTAGAATCCGTCGAACCTAAAGAAACCCAGCCTGCCAGCACAGCTACATTTGACTCGTCAAATCTTGAGAAATCTGTGCCGCCTGGATATTTAAAATTCATCAGTAACTTAGAGAATGAGATCCTAAATGTCTCCATGGAGAGGGAGACTCTAAAGATTGAAGTGATGCGTGCCCAAGCCATGATTAACATACTTCAATCACGCATCGATCTTTTGAACAAGGAGAATGAAGACTTGAGGAGACTTGTTCGAGGAGGCTAGGCATTTGGGTTAAGTAGTAAGTACCTGTAGTTTTGTAGTTTCCGGCTAGAAGTGTTGCTGCAATTTTCTCAAGTGGCATCTGATCTTCGGAACAAGGAAGATTAGTTGAAGAGTCATTTGAGATGCCTAGCAGTTTGTTGCACCGCTGTAATCTTCTTCTATAGTTGCTTTCAGTATGCTGAACAAATGTACCTTAGTTAGTTATCGTACTCTGCCTTTCTAAATAATTTATTTAAAATAAAAGTCCAATTTTCAGCTCCGTTTTTTGGAGGAAATTCAGGATTGTGGAGTGTTAGAACCCTCCAGTTGAAAGCATGCCATCAGATTTTAAATGGCATCTGTCTGCCCCTGGAGGGACATCATCAAGTGGTGGTCCTAGAGTTGTGGGAATTACAGGTGCTTTGATCTTTTGCAGTTCAAGAAAACGTTTACCTTGAACCTACTCCGGGAATAAAACAGGGAGGACTTTCTTGGTTGCAGAAAGTCTGGATACAGACTTTAGTAGCCTTAACTGTGTGGAAAATTGGGACTTAAATCTGTCATCAAAGAAGTTGCAACTGGATGCAGATTGGAATTTAGATCCAAGCTTTGGGCTTTTCTTTCAGAATGTGGTTGCAAGTTTATGGTATGATCTTCTGAACATTTTGTTTTTTCCATAAACGTTAACATTTTATAGATATTAACACTTGATAATACAAGAGTGTAGCTAGCTGAGCACAGCTTGCGCAGGATTTTCTTGGATCATGTTAAACTGCTAGGAGCGGCCGTTCCAGCTAAGTGGCTGATGCGGATGGCGAAAATGCAATTTATGAACCCAAAAACGCAAAAAAAAAAAAAAAAAAAGGGCATTCTTCACCATGATTGATGACTAGTCATTCTTTTGCAGAAGCTTTTTGTTGCAGAATTTGAGTGCATTCATCCAGGTCTTTAGAATCTTGACGAGCATAGGTTGGGGAAAGATCATCATGGTTCTCAGCATTTTAAGTGAAAAAACTTCTGTGTTGTGCATGTTATTGTAATAACTAATAACGCCCATATTTATTATTTTTAGCATCTAGTTTGTGTTGGTACCTACTATTGTAGAGATAATTACCACTATTAGCAATTGTAGAATCAATCTATCCTTTTCATGATAAGATCTGGCATAATGCAGATGTTGATATATACTCTTCTGGGCTAGCTTGGCACGAGGATTTGGATTCCGCAGGTTGGATGATTCGGGATAAGGAGTCTTATGCTGAAGTAATCTTGCAATTTCAATCATGCTTTATTTAAATTTAGATTATAATTGGATTAATCTTCTAGACATTACACTGACAGGGTATACACTTTTATCATTAGATACATGACACATAATTCGAATTTAATACTTAAATTTTACATATGTGTCATATATTCAATCATAAGTATTTATAAGATTTACTCGTTATGACTACGACTTATTTTAAAGTTATGACTACGACTTATTTTAAAGTGAATTCCTACGGGATAACTCATTTATGATTATTTATTTATTTTTGGGTCCATTAGCCCATGCATTCTCTTTTAGTGGTGCAACACTCAGATGGATAATGGCTTTTCAGACTCTTATTGCATGAAGTATTCATGCGCCGAATTTTGGGCTTTTTTAAAAAAAAAAAAAACTCTATTGGCCACCAGCCTGTACACTCGAGTCAAGTCCAGATATGTGAAAAAAAATCATCTAGGCTAAGCCTAGCCCAAAAGTTAGGACGAGGTTGACTAGAGTAAATCTAAAATTTTAGGTTTGACTTCATACAACTGCCATAAAGTCAATCTTGAGCTAGGATTTGAGCACGATTTTTTGAACAATGAATCAAATTTTAATAATCAGAAATATCAAAGAAAGTTTACTGTTAATATAGAAACATATATATATATATATATATATATCAATATTCCAAAACATTTATACTCTTCTTTTCTCACATATTTACGAATATACTCTCAATAAGAAAAAAAAAATAGAATTTTTGCCCATTTATTGGAAGAGTCTGATTTTCTAGAGTTCATAAATAAACAAGATGAAATCAAGTCTAAGCTCAATTTAATTGTACAAGTTAGGAAAGACGACCAAAATGAAGTAAATGTCTAAACTTCGAGAAGAGCCTCTCAATAGCCATAACAAATAGAGGAAGTACCATGGGAAAGAACAAAAAGAAGAGAAAAATAGTGGGGGGAAAGTAACTAATGCTAAAAATAGGATCTTAAGAAAACGATACTGATGCAATACTCCCAATTCTTGCCGGATTGAGGTCCTCTGCAATACAAGTGATTGTAAGGTGCAATTGACGATCGTCGTAGAGCGTGAAATTGGATAGAAAAAATTAAATATAAGACTGTATCAAAAAGTTTATTACGTTTTTATATTTTAATATATTTAATATTTACATTTATTGTGTTAATATTTATAGGTGTTGTAATAGAGTATTTATATTAGAGTTTTTTCTGTGGGTGTTTTTAAAGCACGTGTTAGTACACCTAATATTCATCAAACTTATCATACATATATATATATACACAAACTAATAATTATTATTTTCTCTTACATTTATATATATTTTTATTTAATTTCGCTTACTCTCTTTTATATTTATTTTTTTATTAAATTTATATTTTAAAAAATATAACACATAAAATATATATTAACGAATGGACTATGAGCATCGTTAAACAAGCCAAGCGTTTATATTATACCGCGGAATTAAAATCTAATAACAACTCGAGCCCATGATCCGTCGTGGGCGTTTGTGAATAGTCAATGTCAAGGACTGACGCACAACACTCGCTCCTCTTACCGTCTTACGTCATATCCTTAATCCTGAAGCAGGCGCATGCGCACACACCGACGCCTATGTGTGCAAAAAGCAACGGAAGAGGATCCGTGGCTATGAATTTATTTGAACGGAGTATTATTTAAAATAATTATTATAATATTTTTATGATGTGATAGAAAGATGAATGAAAATATAAAAAAATAAATTTATAATATAAATAAAATATTATTTAAAAAAATTTAATATCCAATCATAATCAAAATTTAATTTTACTTACAATCCAAGTTTACACGAGTTACTTGGAACTAATGGAATACATGATAATTTACATACAACTCTGTATAAATTTTGAAATTATCTTTTTATGTTTCCCACCTTAAAACCCACTGATTAGAATAATTCTTCACCCTATCAATAAAATATTTAAGCTAAAATGTTTAACTAAGTACATAATTAGATTTTGTACAGAATACAACTCTACACTCAATCCCACAAGTGTCGTGTTGGAATTTTTTAAAATTCTTTCATCCCTTTCGACATTTTTTCTTCTTTCAACTGTTACATGTAGTATTCGAGCATTGAATTGGATAATAGAAAAAAACTGCTTCCTCTTTATAATTAAGTCAATTCGGTTGTTGAAATTTTATTCTTTAATCAGTATTTCCAGTTTAGATGAGTGAAATTTTCTCTTGAATACAACTTGCATAGTAATCACAATAACATAAACTCAATTCGAACATAATTTAAATAATGTAAAAAAAAAAAAGGTTTTTTAATTAAACGAACTGCATTGTACTTTCTTGGTAGAATCCTAGATGGAAAGGAGTAGAACCACGTTATCATGTATTCAGATTGTGCTCGCGCCTGGCGACGACCCACTCGAGCGACTTTCAATCCGAACGCTCTGGTACATTCTGGAACCGGCTTTCTCTTATCTCCACGTATACAACTGTGACCAAAGTAACATCACCCACCCGTAACTCAAACAAGAAACACCTCCTCTCCGTCAGGGTTAATTGCACTTTACGCCCTTAGACTATTCCCTTTCGTGACTTTACTCCTCAACTATTTAATAGCAGCACCATGATAACTCAAAAGTTTCACTTTACATTCGCAAAGTAGTGCAATACATCGGATCTGTAGATCGAATTTAACGACTCTTTCATGGGCAAAAAGTCAAAAAGAAGCTTCATCTTCTTGTCGAGAATAGAAATTTTATGAAAAAATAAATTTTTCTTGTGAATATAATTTATAATTATTGAGTATAGAGCATCTATTATGCTTGTCAAATTTGTTTTATTATGGAGTTTATTGTCCTTTTCAATTCCAAAAGATAGCTAAATTCTATCGTAAATTGGGGCCAATTGATAATTGTGAACAGTTTAGGGGTTTGAATTACAACTAATCCTGATATTTTTCGACTTCAGTCAACATTCATCTTCCCTAGCTAAACACTACTCTTACGGTGTTGGACTTCATTTAACCACTGGCAGCGCTCTCCTTTCTTAAATTCCACCAATCCACCAAAAAAAAAAAAGAAATGAAAAAAGAAAAGAAAAAGTGAAAAAGCAAAAAAAGTAGAGAAAACCCACTAAACAAAATTTAATAAGAGTGAGTTCTTTCCTCTTTCTTCTTCATTTTCACTAGTACTACCTTTCTCTCTAAGGAAAATTCTATCGGTCTCTCTAATGTTTTCGAAAACGTCGACGTCTCTAGCGCCGGGTTTCAGATTTCACCCGACGGACGAGGAATTGGTCCGATACTATTTAAGGCGAAAGCTTTGTGGGAAGCCTTTCCGGCTTGATGCAATCTCAGAGATCGATATTTACAAGGCTGAGCCTTGGGAACTTCCAGGTAATATATATATATTTTTTCTATTTTCTGGTTTTGTGTTCACGAGTTGTGTCTCTTTTCTGGGTTGGGGTTTATGTTTCATCGATTGTTTTAGCCGGGATTGCGCTTAATTCTTTTTTACCTACAGATTTGTTATTGCTCGGTGCTGAATTTTGCGGTTAGTTGAGAGCTGGGATCTTTGGGTTTATTGTCTAATTTTCTGTATTATGTAAAAAGCGTTCTTGGTAAATTACGTTTCTTTCCGGATTTGGGATTTTTTTTCTAATGAAGCCTTAGAAATAAAACTAATACAATATAGCTTGACACTTTCTTGCAGGTTTAAATCCACATACCTTTAGTCATGTCCAGGGCTTGTGTGGTTTCCTTCTGCTTTTTCTACCTGTTTGGATTTGGGTTTTATTTATGCTGGATTAACTAGATGGGTGGGATTAGGGGATTGAGTTAACTGGGATGAATTTGAGGATTAGTTATGTTGATTTGAGTGGATGAGGGGAGTTTTGAATTTGATCTGAGGATGTTTCAGAATGCATGGTAAGCTAAATCAGGTGGGACATATTTGACTAGGAGGCAGGTAAAGCTAGTTATTTTCCTTACGTCTTTGCAGTCTAGTTATAGTACTTTATCTGTTAAAACATTTAGACCTCGTTCTTTCTCAAGTGCTTCTGATTGTGTAAAAGCTGATTTTAGAAAATCAGAATTAAAAAGCACCAAAATTGATGTTTCTGATTTTCAGCTTTTTTTTTAAAATCCCAATTATTTAAATTAAGAGTATGAAAAGCAGCTTAGAACACAACAATATAGCTTTTCCCAAAATTAGAATCTAAACTCAGGTTTTGAAAATCAGTTGCGAATGAGGCCTTAGGCTTGCTAGCAATTTTGACTTGACAAGTATTTTTATTATATCGTCTGTTGAGGATTTCTTATCTGAACTCTATTTGACTTGCTAGATGTTTCTTTCTTTCATTGTATTATTTTTCGTCCTTGTTAATCTGACCTCTTACAACTAACATTCAATGGATGATTTCTTTTTGGCATGTGTGGCATTGTCTCAAGTCATTGGTGCATTGTGGATATATTGCCTTCACAATTTCTTACTTCTCATGACTTTGTTGATTTGCGAGTTATTCAATTGTTTCCATATTGTGGTTTTTTAGGTAAATCAAGGCTGAAGACCAGAGATTTGGAGTGGTATTTTTTTAGTGTACTTGATAAGAAATATGGCAATGGATCACGAACTAATCGAGCGACAGAAGAAGGTTACTGGAAGACAACTGGCAAGGACAGGCCTGTCCGCCACAAGTCGCAGGTTGTGGGGATGAAGAAGACCTTGGTGTATCACAGTGGTCGTGCCCCTAAGGGTCAGAGGACTAACTGGGTCATGCACGAGTACAGACTTATTGATGAAGAGTTGGAGAAGGCTGGAATTGTCCAGGTGGGGGTTGTTATATGTATCATTTCCACTTGTTTGCTTTTGAGTTCTTGAAGCTTATTTTGGTTGGAAAAAAAAGGGGGGGAGGATGAGGGTGCAAAGAATCCTTGCCCCTTCTTCAACTACAATCTCAATTCTAACCAGTCTACTCTTGGATAATTTGGCGTCTTTGTAAGTTTGCAGTGTCAAAAACCTGCACATCTTGTTGTCTTATTGTGCTAGTTGTCCCAGAGTTGAATTGCTGAGTATTGCTGATTTATTTTCTTTATTTCATTTTCTGTTTGCCCTCTCCTTTTTGGTGGAGAAGGATGCATTTGTTTTGTGTAGAGTTTTTCAGAAAAGTGGCTCTGGGCCAAAGAATGGAGAACAATATGGTGCGCCCTTTGTTGAGGAGGAATGGGAAGAAGATGAATTGGAAATGGTTCCCAAGGAGGAGGCTGCAGAAGAGGTGGAAGTTGGTGATGATTCTTATTGGGATGGAATTGACCTTGATCAGGTCTGTTCTCTCTCTTTTTTGAGTTCACTTCTTTCTAATTACCTTCTCTCTCTATTTTTTCCATCACTTTTATAAGCTTTGCTGGAAACCTCGTAATAGGCTGCATGATGGTTAACAGTTTTGGCTGATAGTGAATGGGTTCTACTTCTGCAAGTAACAGGTTTAAGGATTTAGAGGAACAGCTGGTGTATTTAATACTGTTGTCTGTTTAGCATATAACAAACTATACTTGTATGAAAGGAAATGAACTAGATTGCTCTTTCATGTTTTCTCGTGTTAAAAAAATACGCCTTCCTACCTAGAAGTCCATGCCAAACATATCAATAGTAGTTTTAAAACCCTGGACCTCTTGGTTCCATACATGTTGTTGGGTGCTTTAGATTTAAGTGAGTGTCAATTATATATAGTGGCGAGTAACTGCTTCAAGCTAAAAGTTGGAAGGCTTAACAGAAACTAACATAAGTTCTAGGACTCGATTGATATTTCATGAGACATGTAATACTTCTATTCATATGTATCATGTAAATTTTTATTTCAGACAGCATTCACAGGACTTGAAAGCAGATAAAGACAGTTACAACCTCTTTATTTTGTTCAATTGGCATAATTTGGAATTCAAGAAGAAATTTTGTTTAGATGGCATTTTTACTGTAAATATTTGACTGAAGCAACAAAAGTAAGGTATATTAACTGCAGCTGTAATGAGTATGCTTACAGCATGAATCATTGATGTTCATGAAAGGGTGTAGCACCTACAAATAAGTGAACTATTTAACTTTAAGCATCTTGTTGCATGGTGTGCTCAGTTGTATAGACTACTGATTAAAAAGGCACGTGTTTCTAGAGTGGCTTGATTCTCATCTCGGAAAGTGTGCTGATATTTTAGGAAACTAAACTTGCAATTACAAATGAAATTAGCCCACCAGCTTTTGGACTGTAGAATGTATATGTTTTGATCTTTGTAGTATTTAGACCTGATATGTAGCAAAACAGGTACTCCATTATAGAAGCTTGATGGACATGTTCCACCTTGGTGATTAGTGAAATGATTTCTGGAGAACAACAAATCTGATTTGGCATAGTATATAGATAGTGCACCATTGGCTTGTTTCTTTTTTAGATGCAGGTTTCGTTTATCTTCTCTTCGTTTTAATGTTGCCTCTGCGCTTCCTAGTGGGAAATGTTTGGTTTGTGGATTTAATATCCTTACCTCTTAGGTCCTAATGTTTTGTTAAAAGTGTTCCATTTGGTGAGGCAGGTCAGTTTAGGATAGGGTGTCTACTAAAATTTCTTGCATGCACTTCTCATTTTGATATTTACCTAGTTTTAGACATTCATTGAGATTAAGGTTTGTGGATGGTTATACTAAAGAAAATGATTGTGGGAGCTGCTCTTTTTTGCTGTGTCTCTTCCTTTTTTTTTTGGGGGGGGGGGAGGTTTGTCATCCAAAAGATTGAAACTTGTGTTATTATCCATTGAATTACATGTGATGCTATGATTACTGATCTTATAAAAAGGATATACCAGAATGTTTGGATATTCGTTTTCTTGTTTGTAAATGTTTTCAATTTGATTGGCGGTGTTAGTGCTGCAGAAGTCTGAAATCTCTCGGAGGGAGGGAGGTCAGAGAGAGAGAGAGAGAGAGAGAGAGATGAGCTTTTATTTGTTTAATCAAGTGTACTTCCTCTGACAGGCGTGGAATTTTTTTTTTTTTTTTAATCTTTTTTAACTCAGATTCTTGGAACTGAAATTTCGCCTGATAATGATCACATGTTGAATATTGTTGCTGGTGAGAATGTCGCTTCTGTCGAGGAAAATACGGATTCAAGCAATGATCCTCAGAAGTTATTGGTTAGCAACCTTCCTTTGGAATTCTATTCTGGGGAGAATGTAAGTGGCGGTGAGGAAACTACAGGTTCTAACAATGATTCTCAGAACCACCTGGTTGGTGCTGGTGAATACAATTGTGTGCCAGAGCAGTCTGATGACCAGAACTCATATAATTTGCCTGTTCACTATGACTTGCATCAAAAAGCAGTCAAGCGTGAATACATTGGCGAACCAAGCAATGCACTGGATGCTGAAAATGTAAATTATTTGCTTGATGAACCTTATATGGATGCTCTGGATAATCTTCAATTTGATGATGGAGCATTCCTTGAAACTAATGACTTGTCAAATCCGATTGCTGCTGATACTTCTGCTTTTGGCATGCTGGAAGAGTATCTCAATTTCTATGATGCCGATGGTGAAATCCCACCATATATGAATCATGATCTTCCAGAGATGATGGGGATTAATGAGACCCTTGTTTCTGGACAAGCATCCATTCTTCCAAAGGTAACACTAGGATTCTAGGAATTTATACTTCACTGACTACTGCATTGACTTATTGATATTTGGCCTTGACTTGGACAGTGTTGTCTTTGCCAGGAATCGGAAGAAAAAGCTCAATCTGCTGAAGAGTCAAGCGAAAAGCTTTTAGGCCATGGTGATGTTGCATCTTCTTCAAAGGAAGAGCCAACTAAAGAATGTAGGACAGTTTTTATAAATGCTGAATTAGTTCGAGCTAGCAGCTGCTTTCGATTTTTTTTTTTTTTGTGTTTATAGTCTACCAGCACATTTTTTACCTGCCGCCTAATCTCTAGCTGCCTTCTGTTTTTTTACAGATTTTCAATATCCATTCATCAAGCAGGCAAGTCGTATGTTGGGCAGCATTCCCGCTCCTCCTGCATTTGCTTCAGAATTCCCTTCAGAGGATGCGACTCTTCTTCTGCATCCCTCATCTTCCAGTACGGCTCACATTACTGCTGGTATGATTCAAATAGGGAATATTGGTCCGGGCAGCCATGGAATGGACTGGCTGTTTGGAAAGCACGGGAGGTACAATGTTGTCCTTTCTTTCGGCCTATCAAGGGGCGATGATAACTCTACTACCTTGGAATCGGTTGTTAGCATACGTCCAGGGAAGGCTGCTGCCTCTGGGATGTCCAGGGGTTGGTTCTGCTTTATATTCTTTTGGGTCCTTGTTCTGTCTGTGGGCTTCAAAATTGGGACCTGCATTTGCGCCAGGTAATGCTGCGAAACATGTGCAAAAGATGTGGCATCTGGAATAAGGAATTCTTTTGTACTTCAGGTGGAAGTTAATTGCTGGACTCTACTGCAGAGTCATATGGTTTAAGATTTTCCACAAGAAGATTACTAGGATGGAAAATTAGATTATATTTAAATGTAGAGGAGTTTATGAAGGTTTTTCGCTTTGGATTATGAGACTCGAAGCTTCTTGCTTAGAAGCTCTATGGTCAGAAAACATTTTGTAGTTTGTGATTCATGTCAATGTAGAGCACATCTTTTATTTGACTATATTATATTTTGCCTCAAATTGGCTTTGGAGTTTTTGACGTAGTACGTGTTTGATAAACACTTGGAACTAACAAGTTCTTTGATTTTTGTACCATTAAGCTGTTTGATAACAATTTTCTAATCTCTTTATGGATCAATTCATAGTACGCTCTGTCTTTATTTGTCTTGCACACAATCGTCGTCTGGTGTTGGGGGTTTGGAGAATGAGTCAATAAAC
The DNA here is from genome assembly GCF_036785885.1 of Coffea arabica. Lineage (NCBI taxonomy): Eukaryota > Viridiplantae > Streptophyta > Magnoliopsida > Gentianales > Rubiaceae > Coffea > Coffea arabica. Next base: position 9,022,663 of record NC_092313.1, on the reverse strand, counting down.
CACACACCTTTTTATCGTCTTCTAGGCGTGAAAGTTGTTGATGATGTCCCGTTGAATGTAGCAACCCCGCTCCAATAAAGCATGAGTATGGCAACCCAGCTCCAATATCATCATCGTTAGTTAAAGCGTGAGATTTAAGAAGCTGCTAATTGTTAGGAAGCATCCCGGGTATTATTTAGACTTAATACAGGTCCATTATATTTGTTTTCTTGAGCTTGGATTTAATTTTTTAAATTTAAACGCTATCAGATTAACACCTTTTAAAAGAATTATGAGTTTGAATAGGGTTTGATTTTGTAGAATTAATTAATTAATGCTCAAATATAGACCCAAACTTAAACGCTACCTAAACTTGAAGAAAGTTGAGAAATTTGAAGTGCATACAAACTTCGATGTTGGCTATCGATAAACAATTTTCAATCAACTAGAGTTATTTGATCACATTTCATGCTTTTATTTCATAATTTTTTTTGTGCGTAAACATTATTAGATTTTGATCGTGTTATCTATAATTGTTATTGGACTGCATTTCTTGATTTTGATTGTGTTTCTATAATTGTTACCCGGAGAGTGCGCACTGGATAAATTCTGTCCCGTGCAATAGCCGGTCAACCACATGAAGGGGTAAGACGCATTAGGCAAGCCTTCTGCGCCTATTTCTTGCTATTTTTGAACTTCATATGTTTTCATTATTTGTTTAATTTAATTTTTAATTATACATTTAGACGCACCCAACCAAAGATACCTATTGGATATCAAAACTCATAAGCATCTAGATCTGGATTGAGCGTTAATAAACTCACTGCTGACTCTCGAGTCTTGGCAATAGGACAATGGGTTTGCCTTCAGAAATTTAAGGTAGAAGCAAATAATTAACTGAAACGATCAGAAAACACCCGAAAATTTTGTTTCCTCATCCATCTGTTCAGTTTAAGGCTTTAAGCACCCATCTGTTGCATCTTTTAGTCGGAAGAACCAAATTCACGCATCTGTTTCTTCTGTGGACTGTTTGTACACTATTAAGAGGTTTTCCCGTTCACGCTAAAGAAAACACTATTTCAGCAGCCAAAAATCTTTAATGACATCGCATATTGGTGTGGGTGGGATGATAGAAGTGTATTCAGCAGATTAGCACCCCATTTAAACAAAGACTAGCTTAATGCTGGTATCATATTTTTTGAAAAAGTATCATATCATAAGAGACTGCAAAGAATGGTTGGCATCGGACTACAAGAACATATTTCGCACAAGCACCATTTTCTATCACATAATAATCAAGTTACGCTCAGGTTCAGAAACTTTACCTTATCTATCTACTCCGTTTTCATTTTCATCGTGACTTGTTCTAGGTAAATTACAACAATGGAAGACCAAAGGTCGTATCGATTCAATTTGGAAGTCTTCATGCTACGACCTGAAAGATCCTTGGGAATGCTCTATGCTCGGTATCTCACATTTCTCCAGGAAGCATTGTATCTCCGGGTAAATCACATACAGCAATACCCTAACGACAGGAAACGATGATGCTCAAGTACTCGTTACAATTACAAATAGATAGAACAGGGTAGAATGCTAATGAGATAGATACTAACCTCTCCTGTAAGATGCGCCACACATCTCTTCTCTGCAAGCACCTCAGCTTCACTCTACATAAAGAGGAGTACTAACATGTCAGTACCTAAAGTTTAAAGAAGAAACACCATAAAGCAGGGATTATACTGTGCTGCTCTATTAAGTGCAGGTTCTGATTGCTGCAGCTTGACAGAAGTGACTCCATCTTTTGCATCTTTCAACAGGAAAATTCTCTCTTCTTTAACTGATTCCAATGCTTTTTTTTATTACTGTAGTATTTATTTCAATTAATCTGGTAAAAGGAAAATGGTGTACCTTCTTAATTCGGCTATGAAGAAAATCATCAAAATTCACATCCTTCACAAGTTCATAATCACCATCACCCTGAAAATTGGAAATAGCCCAGCAGCACGGCTTGAGAATCTTAGCACAGAATATGCTTCTACAGAAATCAACGGTGAATCACTTACATTTGATCTACATGGCATGCTGAAGACAATATTCTCCGCTACACCATAAGGGTTTCCATTGGTATACACCTAGATTGGCATTTTAGCTAATGATCAAACCCCATAAACATAATGATACAAGGAATACTGTAACACGAGCAAAGTACGTATTTGACATGAGATTCTAACTACAGTAAAGATTCTGTTCAGTTGTTATTGTACACAGAAGCAATGAAGTTTTAGACATCATTTGGGTGATACACGACATAGAGAACTGCCGTACAAGCTCATTTTCAATGTATTAAAAAAATGTATTAAAAATATATCAGTTTGAATTGGCATGATGAGTCTCATTTAAAAACTGCAACGTCTGTTAGGCACTGCTAAAGATAAAGCTTTAGGCTCCATGGACGATTGCCTATTTCCACCATCTCCCCCATGCCCACCTCCCATAAAAGAAAAAAGGGGGAGGCGGGTTGTAATGACATCATATCAAGGCAAGCATATAGAAAGAATGAAGTAATTGTTTTGAAGCAATCAAGTGTCAAGGAATTACTCCAGAAGAGAACCAATCACCCTCAGGAGTAGGGGTTATGAGAGATTTGATAGCATCAACTACTGACACAGCAGTTGATGCAGCTGAAGATCTCCCCCACTTCTGAATAAGGACACCACCTCTCTGAAAATGCATGATATGAGCAATCAGTTATAATGCTCAACAGTTAATTGAAAGTGCAGTGCAATGGTTATCTCTAAATTCTTGTACCTTTTGAACCTTCTCAGTGAACTCCTGCTCTAACCACTTGATGTCTTTTATGACCTCTTTGACTGGTAGACCATTAATTCTAGCATTTAAAAAGTCAGGAACCTGATGAAATCCAACAAAGATGACTTTTAAGATCGAAACCAATATAATTAGCTCGTAGAATCCTATCATAAAGCTCCACTAAACAACCTGAGTCGTTGAGTGGTTGCCCCAGATGGTTACATTTGAGACTTTGTCATAGAATACTCCTGCCTTTAGAGCAAGCTGCAGAAATGACAGAAGATTGATTATGCTTTAGATCATGATGGACTTAAATGTAAAGATAGGCTTCATTGATGGGCTTGTCACACCTGGCATTTTGCTCTGTTTTCATCCAATCTAGTCAAGGCATGAAAATTTTTTGCTGGAATGTCTGGGGCATTTTTCATACAGATCAAAGCACTTCAAAGGAAAGAAAGCAGATTAGCAATCAAATGTATTAATATTGCAGACTTGGTATAAAGCATGAGAGTTGTACTGAATTACTTGGTATTACAAGGGTTTCCCACTACTACCACTTTGACGTTACGCGATGCAACAGCATTGAGAGCTTTTCCCTGTTAATGTCCAAATAAAGGAGACATAGAAACCTTATCAACAATAATCTTGTTCTCTGTAAACTAAAACCAATAGCATATGCTAGATATTAGTGTTACCTGCTCAGCAAAAATCTGACCATTTATGTCCAGCAAGTCCGCCCGTTCCATTCCAGGGCCCCGAGGCTTTGCCCCAATCAGAAGTGCCCATTCAGCATCTTGGAACACTTCATAAGGATCTATTCCTATACTGACTTCTCTTAATAGAGGATATAAAGAGTCTTCAAGTTCCATAGCAACTCCTGCGTGGTTATAATATTAGAAATTAATTGGGTAGAGATGCATCAAAGAACTATTAGGTTCAAAAAGAAGAAGTGTCTAACTTTCCAAAATACTGCATTGGACAGGTGGTCTGCTTAATAGCTAGTATAATGGATATTTGGATGGGACATCACTAACTTCACAAAAAATTCAAATCCATACCTTCAAGAGCTTGCAACGACCGTTCAGACCCCAATAGTTTTAATGCAATAGGTTGATCAGGGCCAAAAACCTCACCAGATGCAAGCTGGTGCAACAGAATAAGTCATATTACTCGAGAAAACTTCTAAAGCTGCTAAAGAAGAGATAACTTGCTCTCCATTAGAAGTTACAAGTTAAAAACTTTGGATGCTCCAGAACAGCCTCAAATTACAAAGCTGTAGCTTCACTTTTAAAGTTGATATGATATATGCTTTAGCATTATACCATTCTGCTTTCAACTCCTAAGCTCAAATTTATTTCACCCATCATTGTATTTGGCTCTTAGAGAACTTGTTTATTGATAAAAGGTTATTGTTAATTAAAAAAAAAAAAAAGAGATCCTAACTGGCATCGTTTAGTTGGATCCTACGATGAGTTTTCCGACGTCACAATAGACAAAATTTTAGTCCAAATACAGCTGGTAAATACTTAGAGAAACTTATTGAATTTTTTACAACAACTAGTGATATTGACACCAATATATATATATAACTTTAGATCCTTATAAGTAGAACTTCAAGTGAAAAGGCAACTGATATGCAGGTGCTCTAGCTTCAAAAAGTAAAATAACACGAAACAATTCGTACTTTGAAAAGAAGATGATTAGAAATCATCCCAGCGGCACCTGAAACAGCAACATTAACCAGTTTCTTCCAAGATTTTATCTCATCTTCCTGAGGACAAATATAACAAAATGGTTACATTCACATATAGGCTAGAAATAGTTGAAGTCTATGAAGGAATCAATATAAATTCCTTTCCCGTTCTAAGAAATGACATTTTATTAGCATACTTTATTTTTAGACAGTACACATTTTAAATAGTTAGATCTTCAATTTATGGAGTTAATCTCTTTAATTACAACAGCAAGACAAGTAAGAATAAAATTCAGTCAAAGGATTAAAAGGTTTCGATTGTATAGATCATCACAATGCAGACGAATGTGGTACAAGCGTAAAAGCATCTCGTCATGAAACGAAAAACTCAGAACTACACGTCATTTCACTTAGGATGCAGGGATTTGAAGACGGTATGAATAATCAATTAACTATATGGAAGACAATGTTAGGCAAACATAAACGAAGAGAAGAATATTGATATGGTCTGAAGGTTTTTGCCAGCGGATTTGGTGAATCAACTTGGTTATCAGCTCCATAAAGTTAATTTCACTAGCTTAAATAGATACGCCAGCAATATTATTTCCCAGAAAAACTGAAAATTAAACCAAAAACTTTGTGCCCTACAATTGTGGAGCGTACAGTCACCAACTGTTTGCACCAACGCCGCCAAGATGACAATGGTCAGCGTCGAGTCAAGAGAGGTCATTTTCTGAATGAATTAGATAACAGTCAGGAAAAAAAATACAAGTAATCGATGCTAATGCTGCTTTACACGCAATAAGACTGGTTCTGTTTATGCCATGAAAATGAATAACTGCACCCAAGTCGCTTTTAACTTTCACACATGTTTCATATATTCTTAGGCTCACCATTCTACTATGATACTCGTACACTTCTTTGGGCTTAAAAAACAAATAAGTTTTTTTTCCCAAATAACAAATAAGTTGCTTCTCAAAAAACAAACTTTAAATGAGAATCTTAAGAGCATGATGAATTGGGTTAACTTACAGCCTTGAGATCGTAAGTAAGGCAGAAGACTCCATAGCATTCGGGTTTCTTCTTGGGATCTTCAGTCTGCAAAGCAACTGGTGCTTGAGCTTCCCTGAACCCAATGGGAAAATAGTTTCTTAGGATTAAAAAACAATTATCCACATATAAAAATGGAAAGCTAAACAAAGTTGATTACTTTAATGCGAGTAATTGAAAAAGCTGCTAGGATTGCATTACTTACTTGACAGAGCAACGTGTTCTAGCATTCTGGTTGGTTCTGGGGTAATGAGGCCTTAAAGAAATTCTCCGGTAATTGGAAAGGCGAGTGGAAACGTAGGAAAGCTGTGAAGAATAGTATTGATAACGATGATGGGTTGTTCTGGTAGTATACAAAGATGGAGTACCAGTTAACTCTGCCACAGCCATGGCTTGCAGCTGCTGCTGAGACAGGGGAAGAGACGAACTGACAAAAAGTGAGAAGTCACTTATGGGCTTGAGATAAATAACAAGAAAAACAGAGCAGTGCGAGTGATCAGTGATGATCGAGTTGGGCGGGAGTATAATCTAGGGGAGACGTGTGTGGTTTTTTGGAGGGTTGTAGGGAAGAAATGGAAGGGAGAGCGGATGCGTGGAACAAAAATGAGGAAGCCTTTCTGGGGATTGAAAGGGAAGCGAAGACGAGTGGATTGAGAAGACTAAGGCCGTGCATGTGACACTTGTCATTTCTATCCCATCCCTACAATCTTCCTGTCGGAAAGCACAGTCGGAGACTCGGAGCGGATTAGAGGCTCCTACAATTATCACGAAAAACTGCACCATGCAGGTGTAGGCAATTACCCAACAAATGTAAACATTAAATCAATAAATGTAGGTATCAAAATAAATAACTTTCCAAAAAACATAACAAATCTTCTTTCCTTATATTTGTGTTAAAAAATTTAGAAAATATAATTGTTTATGCTCTCATTTTTATTAAGAGTTTTTTTTAAGAGCGTCCGTTAACACACCTAACATTCACCTAACCTATTGTATATATACACATATTAATAATTATTATTCTCTCTTGCATTTATATACTTTTCCTATTCAATATTGTTTACCCTCCTTTGTATTTATTTATTTTTTCTAATAAATCTTATAAGTTTAAAAATATAACAGTCAAAATATATTTTAAGAAGTGTCCTATGTTCACCCGTTAGACTCACCGTTTTATTAATTACACTCTTACTATCATTTTGATTATACAGTTTTCATTTATTAGATTATATGATTTAACACTTTCACTATCATTTTAATCATATAGTTTCATTTATTGGACTATATGATAAAATAAATGATGGGAGTGCAAATAACAAAAATATAGTGTAAATAATATTTTGCAAAATTTATTGTACTTTTACGTGTTATTTGTTATACCATTCTCTAAATTACACAGTGCAGTTCCCACCCTCAATTGTAAAAAGCCAGTGATCCGGGTTGGATCGGATCCCCGGAGGCAGGGATGCGCATAAAAGCAACAAAAGGCTCATGGGCCCTAAAGGAGGGGGAGAGGCTTGTGGACTGTTTGCAGAGTGGAGCCGGCATTGTCCCAAGGGCCCAACTGGACATTAGAGGCTAGTACCATGTTTGTTTGCGTTCTCCTCTCCCTCTTGTTTGGTCTAGACTTTAGAGTTTGGAATAATTCTTTTTTTCTTATCGTTAATCAAGACATTACACTTTTTTATCACTCAACCACAAAAATGTACATTTTGGTCATTCATCTAATCCAAGCGTATACTTCTAGGTCCCAAAATACATGTTTTAAGTAGCTGAATAACTATTTTGGCTAAATAAAAATTTTAGTGACCAAAATAAAGAATGTTAGATAGTTTAAGGACCATTTTTATTATATGCTATTTGTTGTATATCTGATTTACAAATCAAATAAAAAAAAATGGAAAAAGGTCCTTAAAACAATTTCGGAGAAAGGACGAGCATCTCAGCCTACTCAATTTTCAAAACCCACACAAAAATCTTAAAAAAAAAAAAAAAAAAAAACTGACATCTTAACTCCACTAGGCGAATTGCAATTCTTATTCCACTCCAAATCAGCCCAGCTCAAAAGACGACCTTGTTAAGCGATCCAAATCTCAACAATCAAAATTAACCATCATAGCCGGTTTTCTTCCTAAGAGCTAAGACGATCTGCCTTTATTTATCTACTGATAGTGGCGAAAATTTCATCAAAGTCCAAGGGTTGCACCATCCGAAGGTAATTGTTTGATATGTATTTTACTCTATTCTCTTTAAACACACGCGATGATGATATAATGTGCTGCGCTCCTATGTATTAATTGGAGGAGGAGACGAGATGGGCCTAAGGATTCCTTCAACTGCTTTACTAAATAGGTTGATACGTTCCGATACATTTGATAAAACCCGAGAAGCCAAGTCCTTGTGCTTTTGTTCATTTGTCAGCTTGTTTAATCTCCAGTTTACGAAAAACAATACCACTTTCCTTGAGGCCGAGTCCATGTTCCTACTTCCTAGAGGTTAAGTTGCAGAAGAAAATGTTTTGGCCAATTTTTGACAATCATGTTGAATTCCTACGCTAAACAAGATTATCCCACATATGCTGATCAACTAGTGAATGTGTTCTGCCCGTGAACTGCAATACTTTCCAGTACAAGTGTTTTTCTTGCAAAGTTAGCAGCAGCTTCTCATTCTTCCTACTGGTTTGCTTGATTCCTATTGCAAATGAAATGAATACTCCAAAAAGACGAGCTACAAATCGCACAAATTATTTAGTACTCAATCTTTTCTACTTTTCCAGTAATAATTCCACCCATCATCTTGCAACCTCTACATTTTCTGATGGCAACGCGGAGAGCGAGGTTTGTTGTTATGTGCCCAATTCCTCTAGACTAAGACGATGTCAACACAAGAAATTCTCATGACCAACTCATCTAAGCAATTTGTTAGCATAAATTGGAATGAAAAGAACAAGGTGCTGTAGTTCAGGCGACTGTCCAATTTAACCACAGAGAAAAATACAACATCTATCTACAGGCGAAAGGTGAAGCTATCTAACTCTGTTGCAAAAAACAACAGTAAGGTGTCAATTACAGTCTCCATCTATTAATCCAACAACTTTGCAGATCACAAACATATATGGACAGCTGTTCTAAACCAATGCGCGTGATTCAAGCATAAGGCGGCAAAAACAAGTTCCCAACCCTCATGTCACGTACGATGGCGACGTTAACAAGACCGTGTTTTAAGATGAAGAAATTCCTTTGTTGTGCCGTTTTATAGCTGTTAATGGTTGCAAAGCTGTGAAATCCCAACTGATAGTTAAGATGAGGATGCTACAATTTCCATGACTTGGTCGAATAAAAATTGTTAGCCGGCGAGCATACAAACAACTCTTACATGCATCCAGAAGCTAACGGGTTTAACAATAAGGAAGATCCAAGCCCTGACAAAGTCGCAACCAACTAAATTGACTTGTTAATTTGTCCAAATATTTAGGGAATTTATATAACTATAGATGCAAAAACTAGTTTTCAAGATTAAGTTAATGTAATCAGCCTTGGCTATTTTTTGCAGCCATGTCAAGTGAAGAAGGATGGATAGCTCCCTTTGAAGAAGAACTGGCAGCTAGTCATCCGTCATCGACTTTACAAAGAGGTGGATTCGATCCACAAGCTGGAATCTACCATTCATTACACAAACTCAAAGGGACTAATCAGAAGATCCCAATTAGGCCTAATCTTGATACAGCTGCATTTGTTCTATCACAGTTCCCACCTGTTGGCCAAGCTGAGAAACTCGTTGCGTTCATTGATTCAGCTACTAACCAGAGAGTCACGTACGCTCAACTCAAACTATCCATCTACAAATTGGCCACAGGTCTGTACCATGGACTTGGGGTGAAGAAGGGTGATGTTATCTTTGTCCTGTCACCAAACTCTCTTTTGTATCCAACCATATGTCTTGCAGTACTCTCTATTGGGGCGGTCCTAACCACAGCCAACCCGCTTAACACTGCATCAGAAATTGCAAAACAAGTAAGGGACTCGGGTGCAAACCTTGCCATTGCCACCCCAGAAGAGGCGGATAAGCTGCTTCCAACCGGAGTGCCTACCCTCCTCACTTCGCGTAGTAAAGATGGTGTTGCACTTTCAGTTGAGGAGTTGATTGATTGCTGTGAGCCTCTAGAATTACCATCAGCTCGGCCAGCTCTTTCGGACACTGCTGTCATACTTTACTCTTCAGGGACTACTGGAGCAAGCAAGGGTGTAGAAATAACCCACTCAAATTTGATGTCCATTGTGATACTCCTCAGGTGGTCTGCAGAAGTGTCATCATCTCTGGATGATGTGTTTTTGTGCTTCATTCCCATGTTTCATGTCTATGGCCTTGCATTTTTTGCTCTGGGGTTGCTTGCTTGTGGAACGACTAATGTGGTAATGCAGAAATTTGATTTCCAAGCAATGCTGGAGGCAATTCAAACTCACAAAGTCAATAACATTCCGGCAGTTCCACCAGTGATACTTGCCCTGGTTAAGTACGACCAAGGTGGTTATGACCTGTCATCCTTGCGAAGGGTCGGATCTGGGGCTGCCCCGTTGAGCAAAGAAGTTACTGATGGGTTTAGAAAGAAGTTTCCTGGGGTGGAGATGAGGCAAGGCTATGGACTGACTGAAAGCTGCGGTGCAGCTACATTCTTTGTGTCAGATGAACTAGCTAAGACTCATTCAGGCTCATGCGGACAATTGATTCCGAGCTTTACTGCCAAGGTGGTGGATGTCGAGACTGGCGTGGCACTGCCACCGTTCAGAAAAGGAGAACTGTGGTTTAAAAGCCCAGCAGTGATGAAAGGATATCTGGGGAACCAGGAAGCTTCGGCTGCAACAATTAATGCAGATAGGTGGCTGCAAACAGGAGACCTGGGTTATTTTGATGAGGATGGCTGTTTATACATAGTTGATCGGGTAAAGGAGCTTATCAAGCATAACGGTTATCAGGTACAAAGAGTTGATTTGAAAAAAAAATTCAATTGCTAGAGAAATACCAGCTAATGGGAGTAAAATCAACTGCACTAAAGACCAGGAAGAATTGATCCACGTTCTAATGCAGGTAGCTCCGGCAGAGTTGGAAGCGACGCTTTTGAGCCACACTGATATACTGGATGCAGCAGTTGTGCCGTATGTTTCACTTTCACCTGAAATTTAAGCATATTACATGTTTCCACACGCCAAACCAACCTGCACCCAGGCCCCAGATATACACAAGTGCTATCTAATGATTAAAGAATCATGCAGGCTAGACGATGAAGAAGCTGGACAGATTCCAATTGCGTATGTGGTAAAAGCAGCTAATTCTGAACTCACAGAAGATCAGGTCATTCAATTTGTTGCTAGCCAGGTTAGTGCAAGTCTATTAATGCATGGTTTCTTATTCACTACGAAAATATTATTATTCCTAAAGCCAAGCCCATGTATACCAGGTTGCCCCATACAAGAAAGTTAGAAAAGTGAGTTTCATCGATGCCATACCAAAGTCAGCAGCAGGAAAAATTCTGCGGAAGGATCTTGTTTCACAAGGAAAACAGAAATTTGTATCCAGATTATAATGAATCTCACTTGATGTTCTTGCTGGATCAAACCTTCTTTCTCATTCTGTGTATTACCTATGCGAAGAGAAAGAGGACGTAAAATATGTCTCGGCATCATCACTTAGAAGCACTTTTATTAGCACAGGATGTACGCCACTGCGATAGCCTTGAGTTCAAGCTCTACTCATGAATGACCAAGCAGCATCTTAACGTTGCAATGATGAGTGAGAAAAATAGAGAAAGGATGGTACAAGTGAGAAAAAGAAAGCAAAGTACTAATACATTGTAAGGTGTTACTTACCAGTTGAATAAGAAACATAAAAGAGCCAACAAATTAGCCAGAGAGTGCAAGGTTAGTACGTGTCTGAAACCTCATCATCAAGTATAAATTCGAAAGATTGTTTACATTATTCAATGTTAATTAATCCACCTACATTTGGATTAAAGTTCGACCTAAGAAGTCAGAATTCTCTGAAGACCTTGAAAGTTTCAAATACTTGGTGATTCACGTAGAATGGCAAATAGCAAATCACGCGCTTTGGGAAGAAAAAATATACCAGATTTTTTTGGATCAAATTTATTTATTTGCACCATCAACACATTTTTCCATCATCTTTTTATTTCATATATATCAAATCAAAAAAAATGCTACAGAAATTTTTTTTTTTTTTTGAAAAAATTATCTCAAGTAATCTACCATCCAGACACATTAGTATATTCTTGCATGATTGTTTCACATTTTTCTGCTTAAATCATCTCCTAAGAGAGTGCGGATCAGGGAATCGATTTTTGCAACATTATGCTAACAAATGCATGTCCCCTGCATATCGATTACATACTCACCGTATGTTGGAAGCAACACATCGTAGAATCAATCTGAAGGTATCCCGTCTCGTAAAAAGATAATTGGATTTAAAACTTGTGGCCTTTTCCACTATTAGGAAGAAAAAGAAGCAGTGTTACTAAAAATCGGCACACAGATACTGAGAAAGAAGAGTCACTCAAACAGCAGGAAAACCGAAATAGAGGCATTTCGGCATGTAAAGAACTGACAGAACAATCAATCTTCAAATTTCTTTATCTTCTGACATCAAACATAACCACTCCACCAAATAATGCACAAACTCTGGGTCGAATCACCAATATGCAAGACAATAATGTCTTGAAACCAGGAGAGTCATGCACATCTGATCGGTTACAGAATAAAAGATTATTCAAGAGAAGCTGCAGGGTGAAGGTACGAGTACAACAGCAACGTTGGTGTCAACAAAAAAAAAAAAAAATGAAGCCAATCGTGTGACTTTACATATCAAAAAGAAATAAATGCAAGTCATTGGAGGTGTAACTGCAGTAAATATTACATGAGGAAGGAAAATAAAAATGGAACCTTGATATCAAAAAGTTACATTCATGAAGATAAAATCGAAAGGTCCAACAAGGTAACTAGAACAATTAAATGAAACTAGATTGCCGCATCTTCGAGATACACGTCACTCCATGATCCTTCTCTGAGCTGTTAAATACTTCCTAAAGGAAGTGTATCAAGTTTCTTGCAACCGTGTTTATGGAGGATGACTTTCCTTCTGCAGGATGGACCGTTAGACTATATAGCGCTGACCTTAGATCAGAGTAGTACTACCCCAACTCATCCTGCAATCCACCTCCAAACACCAGAATTTTGTCTCTGGGCACTAGCAGCAGCAAGTTCCATTTCACGCTCAAATTCATCTTTCTGTTTCCTGAGTATTTGAACTTCCTCCTCTACGGGCTGCAATGACTCCAGATTCTTCTGTAGCTCAGCTATAAGTGCCTAGCATGCCATTAAACGTGAAGAGGAGAATTTCAACCGCTCATACAACAGAATAAAAAAGAAATTGCCTTAAGACAAGAACGGATAATTTTCTTGCCAACACGAGCATGAAGCACATGAGAGAGTAGAATAGAATTTAAGCCAGTAATATAATCAAGAGGAAACAGTTCTGAAAATAAAATTCAAGATGAATAAGAGAATAATAAATGTACAACCTCAAGTTTAGCACATCTTGATCTCTCATCCACAAGTTGACCTTGAACAGATTGGAGTTCCTGAAAAAAGTAGGACGGATCATATGCATGAGAATTAGCTGACTAACAAACACCAAGCAATTTCTAATGATGATCATACCTTTGACAACTCAGCATGAGTTCCATTAATTTCTTCAATCTTAGCCTTCAGAGAAGAGTTTTCTGATCTGACCTCTTTAAGGGATAACTCCAACAACCTTTTTTCTTCTCTAATTGAACTGATCTCGACTGAAAGATCCTGCTGGGAGTGATCCACCTGAATGACCTTGAAATTTGAATCTTCCCTTTCTGTCAAGTCTAACTTTTCAGATTTGGTCAAAGCATATGCAGCAGTAACAGAAGCTGCAGCAGCTGCAGCTGCTGGGGATTGGAATATTTTGGGAAGTAAATTGTCCTTCAGTTTAGGCCTCATAACAAAAACCTAGATTTCAAAGAGAAATGTGAACCGTGTAAGAAAGGTGTTGGAGGAACCAAGTCATCAGGCAAAAGAGAAAAATTGGTGCAGCTTAGCAACAAAGAAAAGAGTCTTGAGAGAGAGAGAGAGAGAGAGAGAGCGGGCAGAATTGTGTTATAGCAAAGCAATAAAAAATTTTGTGCAGAAAAAGTGTTGATAATGTGTACAGAAAATGGAGCTTAAAATTCGCAAAATGTCATGCAAGTTAATTCTGCCATTCCAGAAAATATAGGAATTCAAGATGGAGAGTTTTTAGCTCTAATATTCCATTGTTTTACCATGCATCTGGTATGCCCATGTATTTTACTATGTGATTGCACTTCACATTGTGCTAGTCATCGCAATGACAATATCCACCTTCAATTTTGAAATGATGTGAAATGTATTCAACAATTGATAATAAGTTTATCCTCGATTCCAGGGCAACAGAATGCATCAGTACCTCAATGATTACATGTTTTTCTCACGTCCTTTATTGGCTACATTTCCTAAAGCATGCCATGCAGGTAGACAAAAAGAGAACAGGGACCTATACAATTTCTTCCTTTGACCCTCAAATACTTTGATAATCGAGACACAAATCCCTGGGTCTCTAACTGAAAGGCTTTAGGTGCTCAAAGCTCCCAACCCCCCCCCCCCCCCCCCCCCCCCCCCCCCCAAAAAAAAAAGAGAGAGATAGAGAGAGATGCAAAGATCATCACCCTAAGCAACCAGTCCAGAGCTTCCCTTCACTCTTTCTTTTTTCTAATTTAACATCATTTAGTCACTTGCTTCACAAACAATTCAATAAGATTTCTGTAACTAAGTACTTAATGACTACCTCACTATCTTCCCAAACATATTGACAGAACACCCTCTACAAGAAGAAAAGACAAAACATCTATATCCCTTTGCTGCCTATGCCATCACTGAAGTTCAGAACTAAGCATCCAAGTGTTGAACCGAAACACTTGGTGTTTAAATACAACATCTGTTCAAGCTAGAGAGACAAACAAAGTTTTCTTCCCTTATCCTATGAAGCCAAAAACTAAATCCCTCTTGATCTTATTTAATTCCTACAAAACATAATCCTCTCACTAAACTGTTTGCCACCCAAACATAACATTGTGATCAGCTACTGAAGTGCGTCTGCGTGTGTGTATATTGTGCCAGCTAAGGGACTTCTAAAGACACAACCAGCCAGTAGATCAACCACAGAAAAAAGATACCTACAAGAGCAGGGTCAGGTTTATATTCATCCATCAGACCACAATGGGAAAATAATCACATAAGTAACCCTTTTTTTTGGACTCATAAAGCTACATGTCAGTGGTCAAAATGTGTTGTTATACATAAGTTACATTTGGCGATCTAGTCAGTAATTAACATGAATAGAATGCTTTAGAGAATATTGCATACTTGGAGGACAACAAGCACCATCAAGTAGTAGTTACATCTAGGTGGAGATGAATTGCAAGCGACAAATCTCTACATCTTCGCAGACTAATGAAAGTAGCACACTATACAGACATGTATAGAGAAGATACCTCATTATTATATTTTCCATTATAACCACCAAAGGCAACCAAGAACTTCTTGGTGTCTAGCACTGCAGAGGAAACACTAAGGCCCTGTATTCAGAGTTTTGTCAACCATTAAGTGGTAACCAGATTATGGATTTAAAAAAAGAGACAGAGAGAGAAATATAGAAAGAATAAATGAATGAATGAAAAAAAATTTCCATGCTTGCAGCATGATTTCATCTAAAAATTTGAGCCTAATAACAAAAGGAAGCAAATTGAGCTGCAGATTGTGAGGTAAAAACGAACAACATAATCACATGAGAGAAATAAAAACACTTGTACATGAATAGAAAGAGCAAGTTTCACTGAGAAATTTGCAGGCACCGTGTCTACTTGGTTGCCGAATGTGATAAATTATTAAGAAATTTAATTCTGATACTTTAATCAAACGACGTCACCAATAGAACTGCCTCCTTCCCCTTCAAGCAGGAAATTTTTCATGTCTGGAAAATGAAGTTTTACCACAGCATCATTCTTGAAGAAAAAAATAGATAGGTGGTTTTCAGTATCAAATATATAATCCACCAATTTACAAGAAATGTCAACTCATCACACAAACCCGAAGAGCATTCCCGGAAAACAACTCTCTTTAGTGATTTAGTTGCTATGACCCTAAAGCTAAAACTTTTCACTATAAATACACAACACTCCAACTGCATAGAGACTTTCCGACAAAAGTGGGGAACCATTTAGGAAGTCAGCATCCGCAAATTCCAAAATTAACCAACAAGGATTTAAAGCAAAAGAAAGTAACCTCACTGGCTAGTGGCTCTCTCCCCTTTACACTTGTCAGCACTGACACAGCAAGCTTAGACATATCCAGCAAAAGAGTGTCTGGGGCACCTGCAACAGAAGTCCAAATAATCAGCAATGGTATGTGGAACTGCGGAAGGAAAACAAAGCGAGCCAAGAGTAATACATATATACCACTTCTATTATCTCCGCCACCAACTATATACCAATTCTCATCAAGGGTGACACCAGCATGACCAGCCCTCGGTCTCATCAGATCCCCATGAATTTGCGGTTGGGACCATTGCATCTGCAATATTGCAAGCAAGATGATAAACTTTCTGATACATCCCAACATGCTCTAATTGGCAGCAATATTTAACTAGAAAATACCTAATTGCACCAAAGAGGAAAGAGCCAAAAAAAAAGCATGGCAATATTTCCAAGCATATCCTTTTCAGACCTATCTAACCAACCCTAATGATAAAATACAATAAGCTGGAATAACAGAAGCCAGATATCTAACACAATTCTGAGTTGACTTCTTGCAACAAATATTGCAATTGTCAATCTGTGGTCACAGGTATTGAGTCTCGCCCAAATGCAGACATGCCAAATAAATCTAAGAAGGTCATGGACACATCAATCAGTCTCATAGAACCAAAAAATTTGCTTCTAAATCCTAACAGTCAAGGAAAACACAGAGTGGCTTATGACTGACCCAATAAATAATGCAATCAATAAAAGACAAAATCAAACAACAACCATCAAGGAAGTTTTACATGAATATTCAAGTGATGAATTAAACATTAGATATGTGCCAGAATGCAAATATAGTAGTACAAAGAATGAAGAACAATTAAAAGAGAGAAACTCTTATCCTTGAACACAACAGGTCAAAGGCATGCTGCTGCATCACATAAATTCTTAAAAAGTGTGTTGCCATGGAAAGCCAACTAGGCTTACAGCAAACAAGTATTTACATCTGAATGTGCTAAGAAATTCACAGACAAGGCACACTTACTGTTTCCAAGTCCAGCACATGGAGATCACTAAAAAAGACTGAATGAGAACAACCGCCAGAAATCAGAAGGTAGCGCTCTGTATGCAGTGCAGCTGCATGATCAAACCTTGGAGCTGGAGGTGTCTGCCTATCAAGATAGATGCAAAGTGAAGGGAAACTCTTCTACAAGCATAATGACAGCAACTAGTAAACACTCAGACACATACGTAGTCTCCACAGAGCTCCAAGTCATGGTCTCCAAATCCAATATCCGAACATCATTGAGCAGTCTTCTATTCCTGTCTTCTCCGCCAAACATTACAAGCTTAGAGCCAACTAGTGTAACAGATTGCCCACCACGAGCTACCTGGAAACAGTATGCGCACAATGGGTCAAGAGTACCAAAAACTTAATCTAGGGTCTCCGCATGGAAAAAAGAACACCAAGTAAGACCTTTTCTCACTGACTGAGTTTGGTTGAAGGACAAAAATTTTTTGTAAAGAGTAAACGTGGGAACAAAATCCTGAAATAGGCAGCAGAATATTCACTTACAGGAACCTTTCCATAGGTCTCTATGACACCACAATTATGTGTTTCAAGGTCAATAAAGCGCACTGCAAGAATTAATCAACTAGGCAATAAGTCAAAAAACATAAAAATGAAAACATCAGAGTTTACTGCTCAGGACAAAATTGATCTCAAATAATAAACCTGTTACACCGTCAGAAACATGCTTTGAATGACCAGCAAGAAGCAACAGCTTGTTTTCCCACTTAATCTGCAAATGGAATGTAAAATGGTTGCATTATTTGTGAAAATGCACAACCACATTCTGAATGAACTAAAATCCATTCAAGCTTCAAAGTCAAAAAGTCTAATTGAATTAAAGTTGAAGTAGCACCAAAAAAAAAGATCAGACGATCAAAAAGAATACTTTTAGGCCTATATCTCACCATACTGTGACCAGCGATTGCAGGAAGACCTTCAAACTTGATCCCATCATTCATCTTAACAGCATTAGATTCCAATTTCAACTTTACAGTGGACCATGTCAGACTTTTAAGGTCAAAAGCCTACAAAATAAATTAACTAATTCACAATGTGCAAGAAAAAAAGGCTTTGAAAATAAAATGAATGATCAAGATCAATACCTGGACATCAGATAAGTAGCGCCCATTACGGCTTCCACCACTAATATACAACTTCTCATCAACGACAGTTGCAGCATGCTAGAGGTGCAAGAAGGAAAGAGCATAGGAAGCAGATAAGCCACTAGAACATAGATTACTGAACCATCAACAAGTCGCAATCTTGAGCAGGGTTTTGTAAGATAAATTTGGTTGTGAATTAAGGGAACTGAAGATGCTATATTGTCACCATGACTTTGCCAAAAAAAATTTAAGATTGCAGAGCCAGAGGTATGAAAGAAGTAAGAAAACGAGATCAGTTTCCTTAAAGTCCAAGGACCTAAAGAGACTTCTAAACATTGACAGTACCTTGTAGCGAGCAGCAGGTCGTGGACCGGGCACTGGGACTGCTACCCATTGATCAAATGATACATTCAAATGCCAATTTTGATTATCTGTTCCCATAACAGCTTAACCCCTCTTCACCAGACTCAACAGAGTTTATTACTGCAGACTGATGTAGCCACAAAATCAGAACAAAAATAAAAATAAAAAAAGTATCAGAAGAAAAGAAATAGCAAATGACACAAACTTAATATCCAAAAGGAAAACCAAAAAGATAATAAAAAATAGTGCTAGAATAACAAAAGAACAAAGTACCGGACAAAACTGATAAGTCTGCTGCATAGAAATCCATCACAAGGAAACATTCTAAATCAAGTTCCAATAAATGATTGTCTGTTGAGAACATCGACTTCTTCTTCCCATAACAAATTTAATTTGTGCATACAAATCTACATAACCAGTCTGAATTTAACCTCTTATACAGGTGTGGATCTCGATTTCCAGGAAAACCAGACCTCAAGAAACCCAATAAAGTACTTCAGTGCCTGGGCTAACAGTATACAAGTTAAAGTGAAAAAAAAAAAAGGCAAACCAATACTAACAAAAGTAATCATAAGAGGCTATGAAGGAGGAATTAGATTGAGAATAAACCCAACAGGAATTGTTTAGATCCGGAACCGTGAAACTAGAGAAGGCTGCACTTGAGCTAAATGAGCAGGGATATAAATCTTAGTCATTGGAAGCCCCAGAAGAACTCTACTATAACCCAACCAAAATGCGTGACATGAATGTGATATGAAGATCGTTTTTCTAACACTATACGTCGAGTCATTTGTTCCCTTTTGCCTAACAACACCAAGAATTAGCCGGGAATCAGAAAAGTTCAAAATTCTGAAGCAAATAAATACCCAATACAATTTCGAAGCAAATGTATTCATTTGCATCTTGGTTAGAGCAAGAAATTTACACTAAATACGTAAATCCCTTGATTGATTAAAAAAAAAAGTATAACTTCACACCGACATTTATTCAAACACGATCAAGACAAATGAATTTTGCATCTCAATCAGAACAGGAAAGTCAAAATAGACATTCATAAGTCAGATATAAAAGCATTCGTGCTGCACAAAGATGCAATAAGAAATAAAAGAACAAAAATACCTTGTCGAAAGGGAAGGCAAAAGAAATATAAGAAGAAAGGATCAATCGGTGTAATAAAAAAACTCACTCAGAATTTAGGGGGAGTTGGGGATCGGGTGGATCTCCCGCCCCGAATTTGACGACGACGGCGGTAATCTGTCGGGGGCGACTTTTAGATTTAACGTCAACTTTACTTGTCAATGGGATTTCTTACACTACAGCTGGTTAGCGATGTCGTCGGGTCTAATAGATAAATAGCTGCACTACCGTATCTGTGCGTAACGGTTTGGTGCTGCCCTGCTGCTTTTCCTTATTATCCGCGTTAAGTATATTTTTTTCTTTTTTCTTTTTTTTTTTGCTAACACAGAGTGTTGTAATTAGAGGTGTCACGATGGATAATTCAAGATTAAGTAATTAGTGTAATTAGATCAATTTTTTAAATTTTATTTAATAAATAGGTCAAAATGAATCACTCTAATCCACTTGAAATTTTACTTTTTTTTAAAATTTTTTTGCATGTTCTATGAAAAGATATAATAACATTTTATTGTTATCAGATTGGTAGAAAATTCAAATTTATCTACCTAATATTCACTAAAAATTGTGTTTAAGTGTATAATTATTTTAAAATAGGTATAAATGGGTAAGTCTAGTCAATTCACTACTCACAATTTAAATGAGTTTAATTCAGTATCCATTTAGATTCATTCTAAATTCATTGAGTTTGTTTGGACAAAAAGAATTTGGAAAAAAAAAATTTGCCTCATAAATCCCAATCACCTTTTTATCTCACATACATCATATCACAAAAAGTGCTATAGTAAATATCTCAAATAAATCATCCAAATAAACTCTTATCCAAACAAACTCATTGCATTTCTAAATCTATTTATTAATGGGCGTATCAATATAATTGGGTTATGACAGACACCTCTAAGTAAAATTTAAGAAACGGGGAGTGGGCAATTCTTTATTAAAAAAGTAAAATGTTTTAGGTCGATAAAAGATAAAATGTTTTACCTTTGGGGAAAAGTAAAATGTTTTGGACACAATTGTGTATAATCATTTTGGGTTTCACGTAAAAATAAAATTGTACGGGTGAGATCTAGCTGCCCATGTCTAATTCTTTTTTGTAGGAGGAACTTAATGTGTTACCTTTTTCAAAAAAATAAAATTGCAAAAGTGTTTATATGAAAGGAATGTGAATTTATGCATTCAGATACATATATTAATAAAGAGAATCTATTTTTGCAAAAGTATCTGTCAAAAATTTTTTTTTTTTTCAATTTGTGAGATCAAAACTGAACAGCATCAAAAGGGCCGCAAGCTTTTTTGTGTTTTTAATTGTTTTTAGCTAGTATTTGGCTACATAAGTTTTTTTTTTTTGGTGGCAAAAATGTCATTATCGGATTCTATCGAAGCAAACGCCGTACCAATTACACACATGCAATGTATAAGGACATAAGCAACAGCTGGTCAGCTGCCACGGCCGACACAGTTAGGCCCGTCAGGGGAAATTTGAAGCCTTTCGTCGACCAAAATGTACCTACTACCGTCATGATTATGAGTTTTAATTCTATCAGATGTTCCGAGGGACGATTACGAGTTATAAGAACTCAAAAGAGAGTTAAATTAGGTGATAAGAGGAAAAAGAATAGTAAAATCCTCGATTTAAGACTGTCTACTTAAAAAAAAAAAAAAAAAAAAGAGGCAATCCCAGGCACAAATGACATAATTGTGCCGGCTTTTGGGTTGACTTCTGGGATTAGATTTAATTAGTCAAATTTTCGTTTCTCGAAAGAAGACATAATTGCGAGTTCTAAGAACTCAAAAGCCCTCTGCAAAGGAACTCAACGTTGACGTAAATGCATAGGGAACAAAATAGAGCATTACAGCCTGTTGTAGACTGGCGAAGCAAAGAATCATACCTTGATTAGTTTAGATTCATTTTAGTTTCGGTGGCCGCAGAAGACACTGCACAAACCTGATTAGCATAGCCAATGGAAGCCAATCCTGCTTCTAACTGAGCAGTTTACATTGAACTCCCAGGTCCATACAGCTAATAAAAATGCACAAACCACCTGCTGTAATTTATGAACCATGATGCGATGGGACTCAGGTGAAAACCGATGATATTTCTGAATCAAGAGAAGGCTAATAGGATTTCAGATAAATATAACAAATCTACCGTCATCCTCAACCTTGATTTTGATTGCTGCATTTCAGGGCCAGTATTCCCTCAAGGAAAGTCAAGGTGCATTAAGACCTTGTTCATAACAAAGCTATATGCATAATGGTACAACAAAATTCTAGAACTGACAAGAATACATTACATATTCCAAAAGGAAGATAGGATGACGGGATAAAAAATCAAATGTTTCATCTGAAATCATTTTACTGCAGAAGCTCCTAATCACGATCAGCATCCTCTACTTCTTCATCTTCTGGAACTCCACGAATATAGAGAACATTATTACATCTACAGAGAAAAAAATATGTGCATCAGATGCTGAAAGTTATCCTACACAGTAATAAAAGCACAGTAACATGCATCAGAACATTGTTACACGGTATTTCATGATTTGAACTTTCTACCATGTACCACAATTTTTTTCCATCATTAAGACTGATCTCATCCAGAATCATGGAATAAAAGCAGTATCTAATTGGAAATGCAAAAAGGAACCCCAAAAACTATTAACTGAAAGCAACGTTGGAACTACAGTTAAAATACATTCAACCATTTAGGAGCGGCCCAAAGTTATAAAGACTTAACACCTCCCATATACTGGCAAAGGTTCTCAGATGATTCAACAGCATACCAAATAGGAGTGTAAGGTTTTTAGATTAAACAGAAAATATATTAGCAGATAAAATTACCTGATCAGAATCTCTCCAAGATTTCCAGTAAACTGCCCCTCAATATATTCCTCAGCATTAGCTAGCTGAAAGTATAATGGTAAAAGCGAACAAGTGATTTCTTTTGTCACAATATGGAAACAAATTCACAGACTAAAGCTATTTATTCAAAGTACTACACCAACAAAAACACATGTACTATGAACTTCAGACCATGCTGACTAAAACACAATCTTAAACTACGTGAATTGACTAACAAAATGCTTCTTCTGCAATTTTCAATGTCAATAAATTTTCTAATAAAGAAAAGCAACATGTATCCAGTTACAGGAGCAAACTATTTCACACAAAATTACCCTCTAAATCACTACCTGCAAGTTCATGTATGAGTCCACAGAGACAAGAAACCCTGCAATGGATTCAAAATGAGAAGATTTAAATCTTTTGGAACATAAGTTTGGACACAATTAAAAAAAAAAAAGCTTGGACACAATAGCTCAGAACCAAAGAATACTCAAAGATTTATCAAATCTTGCAAGCCAAAATACCTTTGTACTCCATACCCCACTTGAGCTTTACCATAACAGGCTGTCCAGTAAGATTGTTCAGGAAAGGTTTAGGATTAACTGGTACAGTCTGCATCAAAACATGCCAGGAGAAGATTAAGCTTCCAATAAAACTATAGATGCATAAGAAGTAAATGCAGGTAACCAATAAGGCTGCTGTCATAGTTGCCATTATACAATGAGTGTATAAGCATAATTTGACCATTAAATGGACAAAATACTTCAGGCTATAAAAACTAAAAATACTCCAGCACTGACTCATGAATAAATTCAACATGGAAAAACATGAAACCACATTACAATGATATCCTTACGCTGCTTGAATGATTATGGAAAGAGCCTTTAGGTAAATCAACAAAGCAGTATCAGAAGCAATCTTAAGCACATACTTCCAAAAACAAAGCAGACAGAATATCTCAGGTTGTACTGGATAAACTAGACAACTGTGTCAAAGTAATGACTACATCCTACATTCCAGTTGCACATTTGAATAAGAGTTCATTTTGGGTGGGACAGGGAATTCTACAATTTAACGTGTGCTATTGTTTAGCAATACACCATTCCCCCTGAAAATTTTGGACAGTGTAATACCCCTAGGTCATAACTACCATGGCCTACCTTCCCAACTGGAAACAACACAAGTAGAGATACATTATTTCTTGACAACTGTTTGCTCATCAATGCATTATTAAAAAAAAAAAAAAAAAAAGAACAACTCCACAAGCACAACTGTGTAGTGCATCAATCAAGGATTTTAATTATTAAGGCAGATGAAGCCAAATCCCCATAACATAGAAATAGTGTTACTATAAACAACTAAAACTCAACTCAATAAGTTGAACTTGAAGGTCACAAGTAATGGTAGTATAACACCGGAAATTTACTCCTTTCCAATCTGAAAGCTATGACAAACATTTCCTTTCCCCTCTAAAATTTCCCATCAAACCACATTATCTGGAAAAAAAAAATCTCATGATGCCTACCCCATATTAATTATGCTCTAGCTCCAACTGTCCAACAGCGTCAATTAGCAAACTTTATTCCACATAACCCGGCTTCCTCTAATTCATTATAACCAGCATTACGTGCCCTATACAACCTTAAAATGGCTGGCTCAACGGCCCAGCCCCGCCCCGTATTACTGGTAATTATTTTATGCGATTTTTCCTTAACCATTATGACAATCCAAACTTTTAGCAGGGAAGACAGATTTGGAAGGAAAAACGGGAAGGGAAAGGGCATAGAGAAGGCGAGAGTCCTACCTCCGTCAAAAGACGAGGTACATAAACTCAGAACCCGAAGCTAATCAAATTCTCATTCTTAGCTCTCAAATTTTTTTCCCTCTGTTCCTGTTTTCCCATAAAATTTTCGATTTGCTAAGCAGCTACAATACAGAACACAGAATTGTAATTAACTTCACCAATTAAACGGGCAAGACAAAGTGAAAACGACCAATCGAACAACTTCCAACAAATAAATTAGCCAAATCTAATCACAAGTCTCTTAAACGAGACAAGGAAACGAAAATGGTGATACTTACAGCCATTATAGTTGACTGGAGAGCAGCGGAGCTTCTCTATCACCTGCAACGGCGGAGACGGGGGAGTTTTAGGGTTTTCGGGCTGAAAAAGAGCGAAAGCTGAAAGGGTTTTAGAATTTAAACTGCTGCTCGAAGGAGGCACGTTGAGTCGTAGAGCATCCAGATAACGACGACATTATTTGGTAGAATTAGTTTCATTTTTGGTACTCCAAATTGGCCAAAAAGCATAATTTGGTCCCTCATACTGAAGAGATCTCAATTTGGTCCTCCAAAGCAGTAGTGCGTTTCATTTGGTCCCTCAAACTAAATAAAGTTTCATTTTAGTCCTATAAATTATAATGAAATCTCAATTTAATCCCTCAAACTAAAAAATTTTCAACTTAATCCTCCAAATTGGGAGAACCATTCCAACTTGTCCTCCAAACTTATTTTTGCTGGTTGAGAATTTATCTTTAAGATGCTTTTTTTTTTTTAATTCCAACTTAGTGTGTTTGGATTGCTTTGAAAAATTGTTACATTTTTCGTGGACACATTTTCCAATCACCTTTTTACCTCACATATATCAAATCGTTACAGTTATTTTTCTACAAAAAGTCCAGAAATATGCAATCCAAACAAAGCATACTACGAACTTGTTTTTCCTTCCTTTCACAAAAAATGAAGTGTCTTTTTGAAGAAGATTCCCATGGAACGAGCTACAATCTACCATCCTGCTAAGCTTATTAGGATTTTATTACTATTTTCATATTGATAGATAAATTCTAAAACTCTGTCAGTTGCATATCTTGTTTCATTGTTTCTTAATCATGCCCATCACTTAAGTTAATACAGCAGTCTCAGACTTGATCCAACTAGATTCTTTCTGCGATTCAACTAGATGCTTTTGGTTTTGCATATATGCATGTACCTATGCAGGTATCTGCATATATGTCTATTATCATCGCTTAAACATCATTCTTTTAAAATCTTTGCAGATAATTACTTCGTAAAAAATTAATCTACCACACCTTGCTTCTCAACCACAATCACCCCCTACATAATCTCCTATATATTCCTTTCCCATTAATGATTTGGTGACAATTCATGAAGTCAACTCATCAACTTAGTTGAGACATTTAACGTGGAATTATTCGCATTCTCAAATGATTAGAAGATTGAAGGAAGTGGATACTCGGTGTGGATATAACTTATAAGCATTCAAGTCTTGTCTGTCTACTGAAAGGACCAATGAGATGGAAGCAAATTCTTAGATGATGACAAGAAAAGAATGTGGGGATTTCATAACATACACTAGAAAGCTGCCGCAGCAATGATTAAGTGCAAAGTGCAAGCTAGCGTGCTTTGCAGTTTGCATACGCCCACCAAAGCAGGGTAGAAGGTAAGATTACAGATGTCATTTGATTGAAGAAATACGATAACGTACGAACGAAGCTGGGAGACAAAATCCCCCCACCACTGACGAGGGATAATAGACATATTGATAATTGACAGCGGAATATGGGTTGGTGACCATAGTGGATTGTATTTTGTGTCATCGTTTTATAGGATTTCCAGATGAAAACTACATGTTCAAGGGTGAAGAATGAAGAG
Organism: Coffea arabica; assembly: GCF_036785885.1. Taxonomy (NCBI): domain Eukaryota; kingdom Viridiplantae; phylum Streptophyta; class Magnoliopsida; order Gentianales; family Rubiaceae; genus Coffea; species Coffea arabica. The sequence goes on along the minus strand of NC_092313.1, from coordinate 8,996,588 downwards.
GGCGTCCAAGGCTGGAGACTGTACCATACGCGGAAATGTTAATTATGTGTCTTCTACTAGTAATCAAGTCAAATCCACTCTTTTCTGTCGAGAAATGGAGAATGAGATGGGAAGCCAAATGTTAAAACCGAAGCCAAGAAAATTAGTATACAGGTCTATAATCCGTTGGCTTTACGCATCAAATTAATGGCATAGATAATCTAATTAAACCATAATCCGTTGATGCAACAGCACACTTACTGAGACTAATTCGCTGATTAACCTAGTCAACGAACTAATTGATGAGGTAGTCTTTTATCAAAACTCGTAGAGTGGACTTTACACCCACACACACACATATACACACACTAGTATGTTCTTTTAAATTCATAAATCATAAAGAGGTCGCTGATGCACTAGTTGTAACGTTGTACTCGTGGGCGTTAATTCATACAAATTTGTTGGCTTTACACAATTACTTTGCTAAATGTATAAAAACAGATTGCACGACTAATCATCAATCGATTAAAGACACTTTCCAATGGTTAAATCCGACGATTATTTTGTTATCCATCGTCCAAACCCATATGTAGGTGAATTCTTACGAGTCGGGTTTTGTTTGCTTAATATGCTTTCATTTGAAGGTCTGAAGTTCGCATCAGAGTATGTGATTTACGCAAACTGGAAGGCTGGGAAAAGATTGCTCTAGATGTCCGTTCCACGGCGGTGCCCTCACATATTATCCGGCGACAAACATATGCTCAAACACAACCCAAGACGCAATCGAATTTTCTGATGGATTTCACCGACAACGAATTGGTTATTCTTAAATGTGAACCTGAAACCAGAACAAAAAAATTTGACAGAGTTAGGAAAAATGTGAACATTGAGACAAAGTTGAGATCAGATAATGCATCCCACTGATCCCCTTATCTAAGTTCGTTAGGAGCCTCAAGTCAAAAGTGGGAGCCAACTTTGTGGAGAATCTGCATGAAAGGCTAGAGGATCAGAGGACAGGCAACCATTATCACCACGCCACCAACACCACTATCACTGTATCACAATAGACCGTTCCATTTTGCAATCATAAATAGTAGTATTGAGAAGCTACTAGAAAGCCATGCAACTTAAGAATGTTGGCTTCGAAATGCCTATATAAAGGACCCCCTACCTTAACCTCATTGGCAAGCATTCCAAACCTCGTTATGTTTTCAGTTCCTAGACATTCTTAATTAAGCACAGAAAGACACATATAAACCAATCCTTATACTACTTGTTTGCATATTGGGAGTTAATTTGAAAATGGCCCATCCCAAGTTGATAGCTTATGCATTGTTGGTTTTGCTTCTTGTGGATCTTGCTTTTGCTGCTAGACTTGGAAAGGTGGCCATTGACGCAGGAGGAGGAGGACGTGGTGGGAAGGGGCGCGGTTCAGGTTCTGGTTCTGGTTCGGGGAGTGGCTCTGAACAGGGTAATTATGACGAGGGACATGTAAGCGGTGGAGGTGGAGGTGGAGGTGGAGGTGGAAGTGGTGGTGGTGGTGGTGGTGGAGGCTCAGAGTTTGGTAATGGTTCAGGATACGGATATGGATCTGGTTACGGCTCAGGCTATGGTGGAGGAATAGGAAAGGGAGGAGGTGGTGGAGGAGGTGGTGGCAGAGGTGGAGGAGGAGGCGGAGGTAGTGGAGGAAGTGGTTCAGGCTACGGAAGCGGCAGTGGTTCAGGATATGGAAGTGGTGGTGGGAGAGGAGGAGGCGGAGGAGGTGGTGGTGGTGGTGGAGGCGGTGGAGGTCATGGTGGTGGTTCTGGATATGGCTCAGGTTATGGGTCTGGTTATGGATCAGGATATGGTGGCGGTGACGGAAGCGAGGAGCCATGAACTACTGCAAATGCATAGGACTATCTCCTTCATACTACCATTCCATCATCAACATCTGTAATTGCAAAAATAAGTTGCATGCTTGTCTTATTTGCATGTAGGTATTCTAAAATACTTGTGATTTCATTCTGTACTACTATTACTCTATCATTTGAGGAACTTTTTGGCATTTCATTTTGAAAGCCTCCCATTTATTTTGTTGAAAAAAAAAATAGCGAGTTATTTGCAAGTAGCAATACGACCATTAGTGAAGTAACACCGCTATATAACCATGAAAGCATCACCTTTCACCGAAGACGGAAAATTCTAACGGGACAAAACAATCTTGAAAGAAGCAAGAACCATCGAAACAGTTGATATTGAGAATTGGACGCCAAAACAAATTTTCAAAATGAAAGTTTATTATCATTTCTTAAGACGGATCTCAGCAAGGTATTTGGTCCCCAGAAAACAATGTAATGAATCGAAAATCTAATAGCTAATAAGTGGCATCTAGTGAATTTCACCTGCTGCATGTGTGAGTGTTCAAAATTTGTCTGAGAGCGCACAAACTTTTTATCTTTTGCAGAAAAAAAAATATTAGGGGCCGTGATGGGGACTGTGGAAATAACAAAATGCGGATAATTCAAGAATCTGTACCAAACTTTTTTATAGCACTTAAATATAAGCACACCAAAATATAAAATGCGACGTAGGCATCAGCGTAGTAAGCATCTTCTGGCAAGTGCTAATTTAAAAAGGTAAATGTTTTTCTCTCATCCAATTTAAAGTATCTTCAAATTCCTTCCTTCCACAACCATCCCAGTCCCCCACCCCAAAAGAAAAGATAGACAAATATGAGAGTTCCAATATTAATTTAGCCACTAGTAATGTAATGAAGAAATAATTTAGCCAAATCCCAAAAAACTCTCGACATAGAACGTTGACTGAACTTACCTCAATCCTTCTAAAATCTAAACACAACAAATATAATTAATTTAGCACTAGTAATGCAATGAAAAAATGATCAAACAGACAATAATCAATCGACCCCAGATCAGTCTTGAAACTAATCTGGCAATGGGCATCAGCAACTCCAGCATTGAGAATTCCCCAAAAAGTTCGGGCTAATTTAGCAGCTTAAGCCTTCCAGATGCTATTGGAAATTGAAACCGCAAAAAGTACAAATACCAACAAATGCATGACATATAATGTCGAAACACCATACCAACAGAAGGGAGCCTCAAAATTTTTAATCTCAAGCCTAGTATCCGAAGAATACACCTCAGACATAATAGCTCTAACTTAATGAATTACATTTATATGTTATCCGTAAAATGTAAGTATTATATTTTGTCTAAGGAGTCAGTTATAATGTCCTACTCTGAATATTTTTCATTTAAGAATAATTTTCCACGATGTTCATTAGGAAAGTGCTCTCTTCCAAAGAAACCGTGATAAATCTTCTGCAATCACCAGAGTTTTAACGGACTAACCACAGCAAGGAATGTCCATAACTAACAAAAGTTATGGAATGTGCATAGACAAGGTAGGACCACTCAGAACTCCAACGAGAACACATGAAAACCTGCTTCATCACCTCTCAGAGACTGGTGATACCTTTTGAGATATCATAGCCTCAGCCGCACGGATAGCTCTTTGGGATCCCGTGATAGTAACTTTCCTGCAGAAAGGACAAAAGCTTTAAAACATCCCAGTAGCAGAATTGACCCAACATCAACAAAAGTGAACCATTCATACCTATCAGATGTCCCAGACATGAAATCACCCCTTTCAGAAATTTTAATTCTTGCCCCGCTAAGCTGCAAAGTTAGGAGTCCATTTAGTAAGCTGCCTCACAATTGTCAAATCAAGAGAAACTTTCTGCATAATCAGCAAGATAAAAGACAAAAGTAAGAATGAGGAATTTCTACCTGACTAATTTCAAAAATATTCCTTCCACCCCTGCCAACAACTAACCCTATATGCTCATCTGCAACACCAATTGTTACAGAATTACTCCTCTCCTCCTGCTGATTATAGAATGACATATGGTCAGCCAAACTAAGAAAAACAAGAAACTGTGTAACTATAAACAAAAAGTAAGTTTAGAAAAAGAAGCAGATTGCCGTCATGCTTTGCATCAAAGAACATGAGCTCCTCTAGAGTAGAAGCTGTATCCTTGCCATCAAAGGGAGGGTGTCAAAGGGGGCCGCCACTCAAAAGGTTAAGAACCACACTTGTCCCGTGTACAATTACACATATCTAAATTAATTCTCAACAACTGTTACATGTTGTTGCCTGACATTCTTAGTTTTATCTTATTATCAATCTTCCTGAGCTAATGGTCATGCTAGGTATGTTCAGGCACTGCCATTGCTTATTAAAAAAAAAATGAATCTTTATGTTTTTCGCAAACTTGGATTGTAAATAAAATGAACCTAGAAAAAAACACAAAGTACACAGTTAAAAGAATATGGTAATGGAAAGAAACAAGTACATTGATAAAGTAAGCCATATAGAAAAATCTACAGTTCTGTAACTTATTAAGTTCAAAGTCGGGAAGCGACTAACGAAAAGAATATACACAAAAGCATCTGCACAGTGGGGTTCTGAGAAATCATGACTTTAATCTGACAGAGAAAGTGTGGAGCATAAGGTAGTTTTTTTAACAAAAAGAGGCACCAAGATGCAAGAGATGGACAACAGAATATAACTCAAGAGGCCAACCTTATTCTGAGACCTGGCATTCTGAAATTTCCCTCCAACTCCATTTGATGCATAGTTCATTCCATTGTAGCCTACTACTGAAACCATCCAAAAAACCAAAGGAATAGGTTGACTACACCTTCAAATTGATATCGTCAAAGTCAAGAATCTAGTATCTAATGAACGTAGCATCAGATGTCAATTATTCCAAATACATCAGATCGTATAAAAGAACAAAGTACACTGCAAAGGCCATTAACTTCCTAGAAATAAAATTAAGAGGATATCTTTAAAATCCCTGACAGTTAATTTCGTGAACATATAACAACCTCAACCACCTAAAGCAGTGCACGAACAGAGACAGGAAAAAAGACCTCATCGCCCTTGACTTCAAAAAAATTGCTAAATTGCCGTCCATGACGATGTTCTAATGTATCCAGCATGTAGAAACCACAATGTAAGCCAAAAAAGGCATATGCAAGTACATTAAAAGAAACAACCTTTTAAAATTTCCAGAAGGTAACAGGTAGAAGGAGAACTCACAGAACTTAAAGAACAGCTGATGTGTTGGCTTCAAAAAGGAAACAAATTAAAGAAACACAAACTTGGCATTTCCTTGTAAAACTTCAGTTTGAATCAAGCATCTATTCCCAAAAAAAGTATATTTTGAGCAAAGAAAGAAACTAAGTCCGCTTAATACAAGTTACTTTGATCCTGAAGCCTTCCTACCAGTACAATGATCTGAAGCATGAGCCAAGCTGTTGGTGATGCCTATAATCAATAAGCAAGGAACCTGATATAGATTGGCTTGCACCAAAACTGTTTTTAGTTAGGTGATTGCAATAACCTACGAGTAAAAAACACCCTTTTCCAAAATTTTTTACTTCATCCAACCATAGAGCTGTTTCCAGACAATACAGACTTCAAATGAGCAGTCTAAGCTAATTTAGAGACCATTTGGAAGTATGGTGTTTCTTGCTAGAAGCGCTCTTCTTTTCCAAAGGTTCTTCTACAGGTATTCAGCTTAAAATCATAGTTACTCTTTGGATAAATTATTTGCTTCCAGAGAAGCTCCTTGTTGGAGCTTTCAAAAACCACTAAAAAGCCACACACTCCCAAACAAGCACATATAGGATGTTTTTTATTCTAGGATTTCATTCTCTTTAGAGACTTCAAACAACCCCAAAAGTTCTTTGTAACAAAACAAGTGAATCACTTACAATTCCTTTAAATCCACAGCAAACCATTTTGGAAAAACTTTGCAAAAAAGAAATAATTTTCAAAAATAAATGACTGAGAAGAAAAAAACATGCAATGAGAATGAGCAAATACTAGTAGATCTACTTAAATCTTAGACAAAGATTGTCTTCTCAGCAGACTATCAGTACCTGGATACGGAAATGGTGCACTGACAGATTGTACATAATGGAGGTCTTCTGCCAACTTCAACAGAATCAACTCAATCGCCCGCATCTGTTCCCTTAGAGTGCCATTTACTGTTACTAGCCTATCATATAGGCCAGGGTAACTATTATCTAGAGGGGATATTTTGATGCCGGCATGAGAATCTTCAATAAGTGACCTAAAAACAAATCAAGCCAGAATGTTTTAAGACATGTGATACTAAAATCATCTAATGAGTATTAGCAATGGTGCCATAAAAGTGGTACAATCTTTGCCTCAAAATACACTTGTCTCTGTGCACAAAAAGAGTTGCATGAAATACTTCTTCTACAATTTATGAGCTCCTCCTTAATTTTTTCAACTGCTTTTTCACTTAGATTTGGGTAATGCTACAAAGCCAAGACCCTATAGTGATTACAAATATCTATCCCTAGACTATTAGTAACTATACCGATGTCCATATCTACAGAAAATTCACATTCACACAGAAAAATAGAATAGAATAGCAGCGAGATTTTGATATTATTTTTTAAAACCCAGCCATATTTTATTCATAAATTCTATCAAATAAAAAGGGAAGTTTGAACCTAGATGCAAACTCCAAACCCCACCCCCCGGCGGGGGTGTTTCTTCCCTGAAGCACCAAATTCATAATTCAAATAGTAAATGAATCAAAACCATGCAAATTGTTTTATCCTATGCCAATAATGTATTATCGCATGCATGTGTTAGATGGAGAGTCCATCTTGGAGATGCCAAGTCTCTAAGATTTTTGATAACCAAAAGCTACATTAATTTGCAGCAATATTTCCAGAACTCCAGTCACTGCTGAATTGAGTGAACTGCTAAATACTATCCTTTTAGAGCCCCAGTTGTCTGATTAGCTAATGAAAATTATAGACCAGATGAGATAAAACTATGAATGTCAATGTTATCAGAGAAATTTAAACTACCAATGCACTGTGATAACAAACTACTGAATAATATGACATGGAGCACTTGCTCCATCGGGAACATCTCTATCATTTTTTAAGTCAAGATACAAGTCAATCACCAATTTCTCACTTACATTACACACTTTCTGACATAACAATGCTCTTAATAAATGTGAACACAAGAAACTTCCCAATGAAAATGCTTCAAACACAAAGAATAACAACAACAACGAAATGAGGAGTATTCCATACTTTATAATAGAGCCTCCCTTTCCAATTATTCCACCACAACAGCCATTTGGAACAACCAGCCTAACTTTAAATCGGGGATCTTCTCCGCCTTCTTCAACATAAAACTGCATAAGAAAAGATATTTATGTTTCACATTCAACCTCAAACAATTTCTGAAACGAATATTAAGTAACTCAGATCACCTCATCCAGCAATTTAGACAGGATAAGATCGACTGCCTTGAGAACATCATCAATTAATCCAGATACCATAACAATCCTATCGGATGTCCCAGGAAAAAATTCAAAATTGCGTGATAGTTGAATTCGTGCTCCAGACTGCGTCTGGAAATCATTTATGGTTGAGCCACCTTTCCCTATGACAGACCCAGCTTCAGCATTTGACAGAAGAAACTTAATGTGAGTTGTCTTCTCTTCATGATCTGAACAGAAAGTGAAAGAAGTTAGGTACTGATGCAACTAGCAAAGACAACAAAATATAACCGACCAGAACTTAATAGGGAATTTATATCATCTAGATTCTACAATCCTCATTACTCATGAATTTATGCTTCTTACCATGTTTTGATCTTCATATAAACCTCATTTACTAATCATTTTATAAATCATGATAATGTCCCTTAAGATAACTTCATTAAGGCCCCATCATCTAATACCTATAACTAAAATTACCTCATTTTGAGTTTAGTATGACACGTGAACGACAATACTTCTATTACATCATTTGCATTCATTATTCATTACTGTGCTTCTTTAAAATATGAAATTACAATTCCAAATTCTGTCCTCTCTCTTCTCATGATTAATATTTAATTCTCTATTCATGTTATACAACTCCATGTTTGCTGATTAGTGATTAATAACAATATGCAAAGTAAATAGTGCATTAACAAACCAAACAGCTAAGAATACTGAAATTGATATCACTTAGGACAGAATTAAGCCTACACAAAATATTGAGCAAAGCACTTTTCACTCTTTCAGCAGTCATAATTCTAATTCTTTTCTCAAAAGGATTACATGCATACAAACATCGTTATTGCCAGAGTGGTCGTAGCATTTGCATTGACATAAACACATTTTAACGGAGATAGCAATATTTCTTACTAAATCATCTTCTACACACAAAAGTGTCGTATTCAATGAAAACTAAAGCATGAACCGAAACACAATGATCCCAAACGTTAAACCTCTGGCCTTCCTCTATACAGGACAATTCTAATTGTGTCTGTATTTCTTTTAGTACCATAGACTGATTAAGTGGCCAAAAAATAACAAAATTAAAAGAACACAAAATGCCATTTCGCCACATTCCGACTGTTCCTAGGGTTTGAACTTTCAATAACACACAACCACCACCATGATGAAAAAAAGACCAAAAAAAAAAACAGAAAAATAAGTAAACCTCAGGTGTCTCTTACGTCACATTTACAGATGTCATAGGCAATTGTAACGCCAAATTACAACAAACTGTGAAAATGCGAATTACAGATCATCAAAAAAATTCAAATGCAAGTCAAAATTCAACAACAAATCTACAGATCTTTCAGAGGAAACGGATAAAACCTGGAGGAGAAGGAGGAGATTTGCGAGGCGAAGGAGACTGATTCTGCGAACCGTCAGCAGACGCAGCAAATCCAGAATCCGCTCCTTCCATTGACATATTTCAATACCTGTTTATTTCAATAACGAACTGGAAATTACGTAAATGTAATCTATATAATTTAAAAATTTTAGACAATAGAGATAAGAGGAAGAGTCAGAGCATTAGCAGCGTAGAGTCTGCAAAGAGGAATGAGCAGCAGAATGGAGAAGAAGCAAAATTTGGAAATGTCAAAAAGGAATGCGGGCGAATGCGTAAATAGAAGCGTATCGAAGACAGAGCAGAAGGCAGAAGGCAGAAGGCAGAAGGCGGGTGGGGTTGGGCTGTGGGTTACTTAGGTGTTGAAATAGCCGCGTCACCTGGGTGGGAATTATAAGGGAAAAGAGCAGGAGAGGAGGGGAAGTATCATGTGACTGTGCAAGGTTATTGAAAATTTTTGCTGAGCTGTGGGCAGGGTTTGGCAGCTGGTCTATGCCTATTAGGAATTTAGCTATTGGGATCACCGAATTAGCGCTAGTACAGGTTTTAATAGGGGTAATCTTTGCTCTTTTATCTTTCCTTCTTGATCGTTTCTTTTTCTACAAGGAACGGAGGTTTATTTATTTTTGGCTTGTTTGTGCGAGCTGTGTCTGAACCGGAGATGAGTTAGATAGGACTATGGGATATAAGAAAAAAGTGAACTTTTGGGGTTATGTACCATATAAGAAATTAGTTGTGATATTATTGTACTTAATGACGAAAGGTTATGTGTGATCAACCTATCGTTAAAAGAATGGTTATGGTAAGACTTTAAGAGTTGAGCTATTCCAAGTCAATGCTAGAATGGATTGTCAAATACTAGTAGATAAATTTGATGGTTGAATTACAATTAGCTTGAAAAAGATTTGCCAGACGATTGCGTAGGTTTAGCACGTTTTTATTATCAAAAGCATTTTACTTCTTTTGGTTCATATGACAGAATGGGCGAGTTTAGTCAAATAATCTCTAAAATCTTTTTTTTTTGGGGGGAAAATGGTAAGCCATTTAAAAGCATGTTATTTATTTATATCTTGTAGTCATAGATATTAGCCACTTGCATTAAATATTCACCGTTGCATTTGCAGTTTTGGCCTAGTGTAAATTGTTGCCTGACCTCATGCCATACAAGTGGAAAAGGTCTACGAGTGTGAACAAATCTAATTAAGTCAAATTCCCTAGAGTTTAAACTTGTTTAATTATTTTAACGAATTCGAATTTTTGTTCAAATTTAGCTTGTTTATTTGTTGAACCGAATTTGAATAAGCTTTTTATCGAGTTTGAATATTATCGAACATAGAACGCTGTTCAAACTTAACTTGACTAGTTGGCAAACCAAGTTTGAATAATCTCTTATCAGACTGAATTCGGTTCGAGTATCGAGTAATTTAATTCATGTTTCAACTCTAAAGATGTTTCATAAGATCACAATCAATAAAGCACTGAAAAGGAATATATGTTTTGTCCAATAATGGGAGCAAATCCTTATATTAGGGTTACAAACGAATCAAATCGAGTCGAACTTTAATTTAATCATGCTGAGTTTCAACTCAATTTTACCAAGTACAAACTTGAGTTCGAATTCGACGGGATTTCAATAAAAAATTCAAATTTGAACTCAACCTCAAGTTCGAGCATAACCGAACTTGAGGTCGGGGGGTCGAGCCTGTTCAAAAATTAAAATAATAAATATTTTATTTTAAAAAATAAATAAAATAGTCATTTTTTGTTAATAATTTATAAAAATTTAGGGATACATGCATATACTAGGTTTCTCGACTTATCAAGCCAACACGATCGTTATATATTTTTAATAAATTTTTTATTAGTAGAGAGATTAAATTTACATCCCTTATTGTATTTTATTTATTAAAGTAAAAATAGGTTTTATCCAATTTTAAAATATAATATATTTTTTATTTTAATTTGACTAAGCTCAAACTTGAGGTCAAATAGGGTTGAACAGCAATTTGAACTCGGGATTGAGTTTTTTACTTAGAGCTCAATTGAATTCAAGCTTGAGTATAAGATTACTAAAGTTGAGTTCTATTCGATTAAGCCACAACCCAATTTAACTCGGCTCATTTTGCAAATTGTGCACGCTATATTTAGTATCTTAAACTCAATCTATCAAATTATGCATTGATCGCATATAATTTTTTCCCTATTAATGAATAGGGATAATTTCAAAAACCTTCCATGAGGTTTTTGACTATTTTACTAACTTTTCTCCAAATTTCAAAAATTACACTAACCTTTTTTGAGATTAATTATAGTGTAATATTTAAATATAATCAATGATTAAAAAGTGATATTAAATTTCATGTATTCAGATTTTAATATATCCAGATGCGTTTGATTGCAAACAATTAAATATTTGAATTAATTAAGTGCCACTGAATTTTCTAAGCAAAACTTACTCTAAAAAATAAGTGGTACGCTATTTATTTATTATTAAATGTGATATATATTCAAATATATTTGATTTAATACTTAATAATTCAATAATTTAATAGGTTCAAACTTCATATTTCAGTTTTCAGATATCAAATTTATCAAATGCACCCTTAGTCATTCTATTCTTATACTAAAATATCAACCACGATCTCTATCTTTTTTATTACTACCACTATTATATTGGCAAAGAAAATGAATTAGGATAAATTTGGTTATTCAGGTTGAATATAAACAACATTGGATGCATGTCCTACTGATAAAAAGAAAATGAAGAGTCCTCAAATTTAAATTTCAAAATTAAATTAGGTGAAAAATAAGAAACTTTGAGATCATCAAAATTTTGTTAGTTACCAATGAAGTACTTTTACAAGTATAATGTAAAATTACCAAAATCGCCCACAATTTACAGTGTGGAACTGCGGATTAATTTTCTTGGCCGTCCAAATGAGAGCTTAAAACCGTTGATTATCAATTTCCAGCTTCGCTTTTTCTTATTTTGTTTATCCAGAAAAGCTCGTCTGGAAAATCTCGCAGATCCAAAAGAAGTTTGGGCACCAAACCAATCCTTGCGGAAAGAAGCGTGCGAAATTCAATTTTCAAATCTCCGGCCAAAACGTCCAAAATTCCAAATCCAAGACCCAAAACAATCCATACCGTTCTGTACTCATCAAAATCGACGGCTCACATCCATGATCCGCGTCATATCATTTCCACCAATCAGGGCTCACCCGGATTCTCCTATATAAACAAACCGCCTTCTTCACGGAACCATATCTGCCCTCTCCGGTCTTTAAATCAAAGCCCTCTTTTCATCCTTCCCGTCAAAGTCTCTCTAATTTCAGCTTCAACAGCAGCGATGGCACCAAAGGCGGAGAAGAAGCCGGCTGAGAAGAAGCCCGCGGCCGAGAAAGCCCCAGCAGCAGCCGAGAAGGCTCCGGCAGAGAAGAAGCCAAAGGCCGGGAAGAAACTCCCGAAGGAAGGCGGAGCCGCTGCTGGCGACAAAAAGAAGAAGAGAGTCAAGAAGAGCAGCGAGACCTACAAGATCTACATCTTCAAGGTGCTAAAACAAGTCCATCCCGACATCGGGATCTCCAGCAAGGCCATGGGTATCATGAACAGCTTCATCAATGATATTTTCGAGAAATTGGCTCAGGAGGCTTCCAGGCTCGCCAGGTACAACAAGAAGCCGACGATTACGTCGAGGGAGATTCAGACTGCTGTGAGACTTGTACTTCCCGGTGAATTGGCCAAGCACGCCGTCTCCGAAGGCACCAAGGCTGTTACCAAATTCACTAGCTCTTGAGGAAATTGAAGAGAAAACGGTTGATTTCTAGGGTTTTCTTATCTTATTTTGGGCTTTTTTTTGGTTTTTTCTGTTTCTAGAATCCTATGTTTAGAGTTGAAATTAGGGTTTGATGTCCGTAGTAGTTGTTAGTGTAAAAATGGTTGATGAAGTCTTTCGAATGTAATGAATCTCTGGTTCGTAATTGATCAAATCTAAGTTTCCAGGCATAATCTGTGACTAATTTCCATATTGATTGTTCTAGTATTGGCGCGACGACGTTTATGGCGCTAATCTATGCTGAATTATCCGGATTAATTAATAAACTTACTGACTAATTGCAATCGAAATCGGGTCGATAAAACTGAAGAATGCGTGAGGAATGAGCTAATTACTACGGCATATTCATATGTCTAACTGGATTTTGTGACATCAGCAGTTGTTGCTTATCTGGGACTTGCGTCATCTTTAGTAGGCGTAAATTAGCCGAAACAGTGGGCCCATAGCCACAATGCGCCGGATGTTTTCGTCGCCACCTAGCGAAAGACTACCATACCCTCGTGGTCTTATCCTTCCCCGCATCTGCTCGTAAAACTAACTATCACAGATCCAATTAAACGAGATTTCTTCTGAAAGAAAAGGGAGAAGATGAACATGGCTTTGAGTTCATCTTCAACGCATTGGAGCTCGCTTTCGTCCCGGTTTAGATACCCTAGGTTATCTGCCCGAGTACTCTCCAGTTTAACTGACGATTCGTCGAAATCTTCAGTTCGCATTTCAGCTGATTCTGCTGCTCCAAAGGCTCGATTTGTGGCAAGGCGGACGGAGTCCGTCTCCGTCCGACAGCTCCAACGTCCTCTGAGTACTATTTCATTCCATTTCCGGCTGACTGATTTTTCTAGATGCTTAACTAGTGTAAAATGTGTTCAAGTGTTTTTGTATCTCTCTTTTTTATAAATTGTTTTTTCCAGGCGAGTATATGAGCTTGCCTGCTAGTCAGTACTCGGTGTTGGATGCGGAAAGGATAGAAAGAGTAGATGATAGCACCTTCAGGTGTTATGTTTACAGATTTAAGTTCTTTGCATTTGAAGTTTGCCCTGTGTTGTTAGTCAGAGTGGAGGAGCAGCCTGATGGTTGTTGTATTAAGCTCTTGTCTTGCAAGGTGAACATATGTTTCGCTTTATTTTTTGTTGTATGCATGAATTTTTGTTTCTCTAAAAAAATTGGTTCAATGTTAATTTCAGCTTGAGGGTTCGCCAATTGTGGTAGCGCAGAACAACAAATTTGATGGTAAGTGTCTTTTAATGGTAAGATGATGCTGTTGAAGTCCAACTTGTTAGACTTTGGGGAAATATGGTATTGATTATCAACATGCCTAAGATGGGCTTAGCTGTTTTCCTGATTTACTTATGATAAAAGCAGAGTCATGAAATGGTTGTACTTGTTCTTTATACAATGTGCGTGGGAGATAATGCTCTGAGAAAACTTATATGCCAAACAGACATCCTGGAAACTGAGAACGACAAGAAGCCTTTCTGATGTATTTCAAATTTTCATGAAATTTGAGTTTTCATTTAGTATACACGATACAGTGTGGCACCTGAGAGAATGTAGTTCAACAACGTAAAGCCTTCAATTTGGTTTAAGGGTTCTCTTTAGAAATTTTAAGAATAAGGATCTCTCTGCTGGGAGAGTGATGATTCTCGTGTTGTTGGATTCTGAAATTCATTATATAATTCTTTCAGGAGAGCTTTGACATTGATTTGGTATGGGCATGCAGCTTCTATGGAGAATAAAATCAAGTATGATACCTCAAAAAGCGAAGTACCAGTGCAGCAACTTACCTCAGATGCAGTTATTGAGGTGCTGACCATGATTTGGCCTCTGTTTTCTATGTTGAATCACTGGTTTTGATTCTTGTGTATCCTGTTAACTGATTCTGCAACTGGCATGTGGTATGCAGGTAAGCATTGAGATCCCTTTTCCCTTTCAAGCACTTCCAAAAGCAGCAATTGAATCGACTGGCACCCAGGTCCTAGGACAAGTTCTAAGGATCATGCTTCCCCGGTTTATGGCCCAGGTATGCCAAAATGTGCAAAGATTTTGGAAATAAATTTGTTGGCATAGCCTTTAACTCTAATTTCAGTTAAATCTGCTCAAGATAGTTGGTCTCTTTTATGATTCCTGTGCATATATGCCTGTAGCTATTGTTCTCTTCCATTTTTGTCGTTTGACTTGTGAAGTCTACCTTCTTTACATACTCTAGCTTTATGAGTGAAAAGATAAAATACTCAGGAAAGTACAATGGAGGACTTGGATTTTGGAATACGACAAATTAATTGTAACTGTTTGGTTCCTATCCTGCCTAACTGTGAAGTTTGTTTATGATGTTTACCCGAAAAACGTGAAGGCCATTCTATGGAAGGGAAGGGGAATTTATTATATGTTAAGGCTGGCATTTTGAGGTTTATGAGTGACCTCTATGTGCATGTACTACTTGTGATGTGACATTAAATGGATGGGAAGGGAATTCATATTAATACGAAGGCAATGTTGCAAATTAGGATTGATGTTGAATTTGTCCAAAGTTACCTGGTTTGGAATAACTAACCTTCTAGATTTTGGTCATGGTGGGAGAGGAAGGGCATGGGGTGTCTTTTGGGAAAGGAAGGTTCTTGTGCATGTTGCTGAGAGGTGGAACAAAATCTGTCTTAAGCTGTTATTTTGGCTGTCAGCTCATATTGTGGTGGGGAGTGTTAAGTTGGTTTTCCGATCTTCCACATCTTCTTAAGGTTGCGAGTAGCTTTATCACAGTCACTGATTGACTTCCAGAGCTTCCGCATCTTCTTGCCTTCTTGTCTATTGTGGCCTGTTTTTCCAGTATCTTCACCCGACTAGAGGTATAGTGGGTTCTTTGGTTTTATGTGCTGCTGCATTCTGTGCCTTTGTTTTTTTGGCACCCTTGGTTCCATAATTCATACAAAGCCTTTTGCCAATTTTACCTTTCATCAACCACTTCCTGGGGAGAAGCTTCATGCATTCAATAGCGCTCCTGAGTGGGCCTTACTCTTCCCACAAAGACTTAACAAGAGTTTCAGGATCTGTCTCCCATTAAACAGCATGACTGTTCTTTAAATCTCCAATTAAAACCCTGAAAAAAAAAATCTGACCCTCTTTCCCCCGTCTTCTTTTTGCCCCTTATTTTGGTTTTTTTTTTTTGTTGGGGGGGGGGGGGGGGGTTAAGTGGGTGGGTCCTTTTGAAGTCTACTGAAGCTAGTGAATACAGAACTAGTGTCATGTCCCCTTGTCTGAGGCTCTGAACTTATCCTTTCATGTCTTCTGTCCCATTTGAGGTCTAAACTAGTCATTAAACTCGAGAAGTTTTATAAACTTCATTAGGTTTATTAGTTGTTCCAGTCACTTGCACTGTCTTCCATCATCTGCATGGTCCAGATGAAGCACAGCCAAGGAAACTTTTTCCCTCTTGAGAGTAGTTTAAGGCAGTGAAGTTACTCTAACCATAGCTCCCCATAGTTCTTCCCTTTCAATTTTGTGTGTAATGGTGTAAAGCTGCATCATCTGCCTTGGTCATTGCAAGGGGCTGCAGATAAAAGGATTGATTTGCAAGGGGATCCTTAACACATGCAAAATTTGGATTTCAAATTCAAATTTAGATCAATTGTCATGCATCCACCGGTGATAGTGTATTTGTTTTCAGTGTATAGAAGATTAATCATTTTATTTAATGCGTACTTTGTCCCATTAGTTAACTTCTTACCTTGCTCAAGTTGAGGACTGCTTGGTTAACGAAATACTTCCCACTACCACTTGCCATCCAAGATTATAGAGGTGCAAGAGACAAAAGTAAAATAAAAAAATTTAGCTTCGTTTCTATAACATGATTATTAATGTCTTCAACCTATTTATATGTTTAGAACCTACGTTGTTGTTATCAATCTATCATTCCTCTGTCCGGATATCCTTGACTTTTAATTGGTTATTTTCTCGCTGCTGGGTCTGGTCATTCATCTCTGGTTTGCAGCTGGTGAAGGATTACCATGCGTGGGCATCAGGGGACACATCTAGGCAGCCTCTTGGAACGGGTAAAATTTAAGGATATCGAGTGTAATGTTTCTCTATTTAGCGTAATTAGATTAAGAGTTGGTTTGTTTAATATATACTCTAGTCTCCAATTCCGTCATCATATTGCACACCTGGTCCTCCTACATGTTGGGGCGGAATTTACATCTCATAGTTATTTTTTTTTTTTATGTTTATGCACGTTCAACAGTACTGATCCAATTCCATGTCTAAATATCTGTTGGTAATGAAGACTAAGTAAAGTAGTTCCTGTTATTAAATCCAGTTTCATGCCCAAATGTCTGTTTGCTTTTGGGGTTCTGGAAGGATTTAAAAGTGTTTGTTGTTTAGTCAACCTCAAAGTGCCTCTGTAGTAGTCGAAGCACCGAACTTGGTCCTATTTCTTACTATTTATACTTTTTTTAGATTAGAAGTCGTTGGTATGATAGCAGATCAATGGGCGTGGGCTTTTGCTTATTGGGCTGTTCTGATTGTGAAGGCTATGGTAAAAACTAGTACTTTTTATCCACAAGCAGTTTCAAAATTTCTGCAAAATTATATCCATAGCATTTACATTTTTAAAATGATTCTTGAGACCTTCATCCGGCATATCAGCCATAGCAGTTCAATTCCGGCCAGCTAGCTTTCGGGAAGTTTCCGCCCCAACAAGACGGACTCTTCATCATTAAAGAACCATTGATCCATAGCTTCCACTCCCAGTCCCAGCGTATCGTTGATTCAATCAAGACCGAAATCAAGGCATGCAAGAGCTTGCTAATAAATATGGGTTGGGCCGGTTATGCAATTGATTTGGGTATATTAACAGGGCACCCGTTAAAGAAACCCTTGTTTTAATTGCATTCTAGTTCATCTTTTAGCAGTATACACAGTATTAATGAAAATATAAAAAACTTTAAGTTTTTTTTCCTTTTTTTTAATGTACTAATACTTTATGAAAATAAAAAAATAGTAGCCCAACTTTTTCCACGGTCTTTAGATACCTAGCATTGATTATTCACATATTTTCCCGACAATAAGCTAGTCAATCAAACTGACATTTTATGTGTGGGACGGGGATGGGAGAGGGTTGGGTTAGGTGGTAAAATGGGACTTTAGATGTTGTAAATAAGAGATTTTGGATTCAAATCTTCTCACTTACAAAGAAAAAAAAAAAGTGGGATGAAGATAAAAATGTCTGAGAATAGAAATATGAGCTCCAGTTTCACCATTTTGTATGACCATTTGATAATCCTTACACTACTACGACTTTGCAGTTTCAACCCCTGAATTGTGCCATTTTCTGAATCCCAAATTCAATTATTTTTAGTCCCTCGTATTTCATGTTCTTTTGAGTTAAATGTACATGTCTCGTGAAAATATTTTGCCATTTGTGAAGTGCGGAAGAATATTTTATGCACTAGAAACCCGAGTTCTAGAAAATAGGCAAACGCAAATAGAAACACAAGTTGAAGGAGTTCTCTGATATAGTTTGCCACATTTGAAGGACAAGTGATTTTCACCGTACCGCAGGTGGAATGATTTAATTAGCTACTAGTTCATACCACAACTGTCCAAATGTTTCCACAGGGGAGTACAAGCACATGTGCAAGGAAAAACTACAAGCACATAATCAATAGTGGTATTGAAGGTGTCACACGGGTAGAGAAGTGCTACCATGTGTTGTTGGTGTAACATGATGATTAGGGCTCGAAAAATCATTCTGCCACAACGTGATAAAACGATTTGGACATGAAATTTTTGGTTTATACGATTGGACTCTACTTTGAATCTGGGATCAAGAAGAAGCAAGGCGCGGAAAAGGGGTAAGAAACTGGAAGTTTCTGCACCATCAATATCTGCTGTTGATAAGATCTGCAACATAATTCTATCCTTCTCCAAGAACTGGACATTTGCTACGTTACTGCAATGCTCAAAAGTTCACACCGGGTGGACCCAAAAATGCCACATTTTTCTTCAGTTGAGTTGTTTCTGAATGCCTCATCATTAACTTAGGATTCTCATGTCAATCTCAACAGTTGCAATGTGATTTTGTTCCCAAAGTAGCCACCCATCCTTACCAAACTTATTCTTTGTGGTGACCTACACTATGTAATTCCAAGAGTGTAATGGGCGATGGAAAAGAGAGGATTATGGCTTCTTGGAGATGGAGTTTTGCTGAACCCCTAGAAGTTCATTGCGTATATAATATGAGGAGGGGACAACAAGCATGCAGGTGAAGAAAGTATGACAATTATAAAATGATTTGGCACCAGATTTCGATGTCCCTATCCCGATGCTTTTGTCTTGATGTTAATGGACACATACATTTTAAGCAAACCAAATCCTTGTTTGTGAGACAGGCACGAGTCCTGGGGTATTGACAATCATGCCTTCCTTTTTCTTTCTTCTAGTTTTTGTTGATGGAAATCATGCTCATCCATTCATCTCAAGCTCAACCATTGGTACATAAAAATTCGGCAAAAGAATGAGCGCTCCTCCATTCACATATAGAAGAAGATGAAGGGGGGACAAGACAGATGCAAGAACAGAATATAAGATATACTTCATTTGAGTGATGTTTAATTATGTATGTTTAACATGGTAACATATTAGTATTCCATTTTTAAGCACAAAAATCCGTCTAATCTTGCAACATTAATTATTTCCTGGACCGATCAAAGTCAAAATTCGAGTCGGTCAATTCTCAGATTTACGTCTCTGTTCAACTAGCCCAGACCCGAGAGAGTACTTTCAATTATTAGTAAATTTGAGAGCAAAATTTTGTTACATTCCTGAAAAAGTTAAAAATGGAGAAGATCGGACCCATATTTCAGATGAGTTTGGATAACAATAGAGCTCCGCTGCATATCAATCAACCCAGGATTATGTCTTAATTAATATGCTTGTGTTTCATTGGGTAGAGATTTATCCGTAGTCTCGTCAAGTTCAGGAGCTATAGATTAATACTTAATTACCGTTCATTAATTTTAGCTCCACTTCGACTTATTTTTCTTATTCAATATTCTTAAATTTAATGATTACATGCGCATGCACTTCTATAATCTTGTTCTTCACACTTGCTAAAGGTTTCTTCTAAAATAATTGATTGGTGGAGAATTTGCTATTTGGTGAAGGAAGATTATATGTTTCAGCAGAGAAGCACAAAATATTAGAATTGACTTGGAAAAAAAAAATCTAAAAAGAAGTTAGATCTAAAAAATAATACATCACTGCATGCAATTGATTATCTTGTTCAAGGAGATTGAAACATTTAACAAACAGCCCTTTATCTACTACTACCGATTGAACAAATCAAATGCACCCACCGATTAAACAGCCCTTTTTTTTTTTCAAAGAATTTCCTACTTCTTTTCTGATCACTCATCAAATAAAATGGGTAATGCTTTGTGGGTTCCTATGATGAGAGACCAAAGAAGAAAATTACAAATATTAGAACAAAACAAAGAGAAAAGGCAAAATGTCAAATATTAGACATCCTTTACAATATGTCGGCAGGTTATAAATGGAAAAGAACATTGAATTAATTCATCCTACAAATTGAAAAAAAAAAAAGTCGAAAATCAAAGAATAAATTCGTCAGGATTCAGGAGTTTTATGGGAACATGAGTATATATATTCAGAAAGTGATGTGAAACTGAATTGAAATACTAGTAGAAAAGGAGCAAATACGTGCACTGGCGTTTTGTGTTTATGGGTTTGTGACCATAAGTAATTACAAAACAAGCTGTGAAATGACAGCAAGCCAATGATATTAACTCGATTGGAGATATCAATTGGTCAGATAACGACCGAAAGAGCCTTATCCTTCACACACACCACACACACGCAGAGCCCGCACAGGGCGATAGGGAGAGATTAGATGGAAGGTGGCCAATAATTGCAAGTGCAAATGCTATTAAACATATGCAGTTAACTCTAATTATTGCTTTTGAAACTTTGTTGAGTTGACAAAAAGCAAGTTTAAGAGAATCTTTGTAGATCAATTGCGGAAACTCAAAAGCGTTTCATATGCCTTCTCAGCTTGCTTTGGTTGGTTTTTTTTTTTTTTTTTGGTTTAAAAAGATTAAGTCCAAACGCAATTTTTTAGCAATTGACAAACCTAGTAGAGTATTTCAAACAACAAAAACAACATGTTATGAAAACATGCTCACTTACAAAAGTCATTTGTACTGACTTTGTTTCAAGCCTGATGGTTGTTAAGTGCTAGCTGTACCAAACTAGCAAATTTGAGGCCACAATGTGCCCCGAATGCTTGTGGGTTTTTTTACCACTGAAACACGAATTTGCAGCTGCTTTCCCCTCTCCCAGGAGGGCTCCAGGCCATGCAGTGAAAAACGAAGCCTAGAATGAAGCAAAAGTGGAAAAGTTTAGGGATGCGAATTTGGGGTGTGGAACATTATTCCCCGTTTCGCTTTTCCTCGGCTCTCACAAAGTGTATCATGCATGTGATCCATCCATCACATTTTCAACCGATATTAGGTGGTGGGATGTGTTGAATTCAGAATTTCTTACTTGCAATCTATTCTACGTTACTATTCAATTTAACTCTTCCCTTTCCATAAATACGTAAGTTAATGTTCAATCTAACCCTTTCCTTTCAACGGGCATATAAATCTGAGTAAAAATCTCAATATGTCCACATGCACAGTTGCACACAATAGTAATTCATTCGAGTAATTTTTTGATCTTAACAAATTTTAAGATTAATCATGCGAAAAAACACAGTAGGTCAAGGAAAGGAAACAAGAAATGACACTGTATTGGTCTCTCTATCGGACTTTGTGGTCAAGGTACACATCAAAAAGAGACACTAATTAATGAATGCGGTAGAAAAATTTTTCACATCTATTTTCACCTTTCGGTGATTGGAGACACTACTGTATGCTGACCCTCACAAAATGCCCAACTATTGCACCATCTTCCGGCCCCTTTTGGAGCCTCAACAATTAGTTCCCGTCAGCCAACCATGATCTGCCCCATATCATTGTAAATTCCTTTAACTATATTTGCGGTCAAAAAATGAATTTGGTGGTCTCTTATAAATTTGTTCCACTTTTTACCTCATTCAACTGGCTCTATGCGTTATAGAAAATTTTCCGTGAGAAAAAATTACTCAATGTGACTTTATTTTATCTTTTTTCACAAGTCATGCATTTACACTGCAATTGTGGCTGTTTATACATGGACGCTTTCACTAACTGCGCGAGTTCTTGATATTATTTTTTGCTCAATAGTCGTTCAGCTACGGACATAATTAGATCATGGGGCAAATTTATTCAAAACAAAAGAGATTAAAGTCGTTCTTCAACAAAATTCAATGAAAGCATACACGAAACAATTCTTTGACTTTTTTCGTTTAAATATATATTCTGCAAAATAGAATAAGATTGATGGTTGATATGATTGAGTCAGAGGGATTTTCTCAACGAGGTGAAGCAAGGCATATTAGGCAAGCAATGGCCATTTGTTGAGAGATTAGATTTCAACATCAGCAACTATGAAAACAACATATAATCTCATAATGTATCTTACAGCTGCACCCGCCTAATTTGCGTAATAGAAAGACAAAGGGCATGATTTTTGTTGTGCATGGTCCAGAAGGCTTAATTGGTCCTTCAGTACTCACTACGTGCTCCTTCCTAAAATTTTTTGCCTTTTTGAAGTCCTCCAATAGATACTCTGATTCTCTCGTTCTCTTTTTTTCCATATTTGGCTAAATAAGACTTTATTGCCATTTTTATGATTTGATACGACGTCAGTTTCCATCATCTCTTTCAACAAAAAAAAAAGGATTATACGAAAAAAAATACAAAGATATCTTGTGTTTGGTAGAGATGCATTAAAGTCGAGTCTAATTCAAATATCACAATGCTCGAGCTCAAATTTGATGAATGAAGGGGTGCTCAAGTTTGAACGGATCTAAGAGTCGAAGTCTAAATTCAACTCGAAAGGCTTCTACTTGACATCGAGCTCGACTTGAAAAAACTCGATATAGTTGTCAAACCTAATCAAGCTCAAGTACTCAACCTCAAGCTTGGCTAATGGTTCTAATATCTATAATAAATTTCACAAATAACTTACCTAAACGAGTAATTTTGTAATACTAATAATTTAATTAAAAAATGCAACTACTTGAATGAGCTCGTTGAGCTTCGAGTACTAGAATTTTGAGTTTGAAATTGACTCACGAGTTCAAACGAATTGCTCGAACTCGACTTGAGCTCGCTCAACATCGAGTCCAAATCAAGCTATTGACGAGATATTCGCGAGTTTGAGACGAGTAGTTTGAATCTTGTGCACCCTTAGGGTTTGCTGGTCATGAATATTTCCACCCCCTGCAGATAACAAAACTTGATGAAAGTCAGGGACCGTTTAAGGAAGCTTGACCTAAACTCTGGATGCTGCGTTATTGACATTGGTTTGGCATTTACTGCAAAAGTTATTCATCTGACCTTTTTATGCAGTAGGAGCAACTTCATAGTCAATGGCTGTGAAGTGTGAATGCCATTTTCTTCCTCAAGAACTTGCATCGATCCATTGAGAATATGCTTCCAATGCAAAAAAAAAAAAAAAAAAACACTCGTGGAGACGATGATCTGTTTTTCCTAGGACTTTTGACCTTGAGTTTCATAGACGTTAGTAAAATACCATAGCAGAGATTTTCGAGACGGGGCAGAAAAACATAGTTAAATCTTGGCACTGGCCTTCAAAAAAAAAAAAAAGAAAAAAAATTGGGCATTGGTGACTGGTAGCTCAAAAATTGGATCCAACCAAGGGGTCGCAAAAATATTATTGTGAACATGTTTTTAACTCCACATCTGGCACATTTTCTTACTCGTGGAATAAATATCTTGAAAATCATTCTCAATAAGATGAGAGTTAAGTTAGTAAGACAAAGCCTGGAAGTAAAGTTCAAAACTTAAGCATATTTTCGTTTCGATGGGATTGCAATAGATAATGCAAAGATGTAATGGCTAATTTGCAAACGGATAAAAAGATATTACTATTATAGGATATGGCTTCTTTTGTGTAATTATCCAAAACTCCTTTCTGTTATGGGTAGTCGCAGTGGCTTCCAAATAGTAATAAACGATGATTGGTGCTTTAAGATAAAAAAAAAAGAAAAGAAAAAGAAAAAAACGATGGCTGGTCAATTGCGCTTTGAGATTCGGACACGTTCCAAAAGTTGGTAAGAAATTGTTGGAACCGACTCAAATCATTAAATGGTGCATGAGAATTTTATTCCTAATCATCTTGTAGTATTAAACATAAAATTATCAAATCGAAACAAAATAAACCCAAAAAATGTTGTTTTTTTTTTCCAATTACATATTGACAAAACAAGAAAAAATGTGGGAGAAGGTTGAGTTGGGTGTTAAAGTGAAAGGGGTTATAAACAAGAGGTATTGGATTTAAGACCTCCTATTTACCAAAAAAACAGAAGAGAAAAAAAACTTAAGTATTTTTCTTTCTTCAACTAGGAGATAATATATATATATATATATATATATATATATATGTATATAAAAGAATGTTAGTTTTGAACACAAGAGTTAAGCAAGCCTTAGTGGGTTAATTTTGGGCTTGAAAATTTTGATGTTATAAAAGTCATCATCAGTTGATTATTGATTATTTTATCTGATTATAAATTTTAATTTAGATAATCAATTTGATATTATCATTTGCTTTTCTATCTAAGTTTAAATTTTTAATATAAAAACTAAGTTTTAGAATTTGTCAAATACTATTTTTAGATTATTTTTCATAATCATTTTTTCATAATCAAATCTTGCAAAACTAGAAGCAAACCGGAGCATGCTCATGGCGTAGTATAGAAAATTCATTGGCCCTATTGGGTCCCCACTAATATAACTCAGTGTGAGAATAATGTGTCAGCGAAAAAAGAAAAATTTTTGGTTAAAATGAATCGGAAATCGGCAAGTGATGACGTGTCAACTTCGTCAGTTAATCGGCGCATCTGTCTCTGCCTCTTTTCTTCCACCCAAAAAACTCCCGGTCTTTCCTCTCCTTTAAAATAAAGGCAGGAACACTTTAAAAAAAAAATATCTCAGAAATTAATTGATTTTCACAATTAAAAAAAATTCATAAAAAATTAGTTTTTCTCTCTCTCATATCTCCTTTTCTCGTCTTCTCCTCTCTCTCTCTCTTCTTGTACGTGTAGTGTATAAGCGTCTCTCTCTATTTATATTCCGATTTTCCTCGTATCCGTCTCCCCTCCCTCCCCAAAACTATTGCGTTCTCTTTCTGCATTTCGTTCTAATTCTAATTTATATATTAGTCAGAATAAATTAATCACTGAAGCAAGTTAGGGTTTTGTCATTGGTAGTTTCGACACTGCAATCGACGTATAGGCACAGCTTCTGAGGTACGTTATTTCTTTGCCTTCCACAATTTCATTTTCTCTTTTTCCAAGATTTTGCGGAACTTATCGTCATTGCTTTTTCCAGATCTTAATTTCGTTGGTTTGGGTTTTTCGTGTTCTTTTATAATTTTGTTTTGGTTTTAATTGATGTCGTGATGGGAGGAATTTTTGGAGTTTGACGTGTTTAATTTGATCAGGTGAGATGTACCGAACAAGTGATTTGAATTTGATGAAAAAGTGCACTTCTTTTGTCAATTCCATGGGGTTTGATCTCAATTTAGGATTAGGTTTAGGGTTTGGTTTACGTTTAGTCTTTCCCTTGTTTCTTCAATGTATTGAGTGGATTAATGTGTGAAAGAAACAGGATGTGCGAACTTGCTCTTTTGGGTTTGGGAAATGATGGGAATTTTTTGTAATTGAGGAAAACTATAATCAGGGGATCTTTTTTCTTGTTTTCTTTTGGTGGTGGAGGTGGTGGTATTGGACTGTTGTGTAGGTTATTTAGGCTATAGCTGGTGAAGATGACGGATGTTCGGCAACAACTTCAACAGAAGCCTGAAAGCACCACGACAGCTGATGATGCACGAGCTGAATTTGAAAGGGGGTTGGAGGAGTTAATGCGGGGGCATTTGGACGATTGTATGTCATTTGCGTCCTGCAGTTCTCCCCGAAATACCGAGGATGAGGATGATGAGGGTGAACAACTCGTGAGGAGAAGGAGAAGGTCGGAGCTTGAGGGGGATGATTTGGCTGAGTCATCTGCTGCCAGGAGGCGTCACTCGCGCATTTTGAGCCGGTGGGCTGCAAGGCAGGCGCAGGAGATGATTACCACTATTGAGAGGAGGAACCGTGAATCAGAGTTGATTGCTCTTGCAGGTTTGCATACAGTGTCCATGCTTGATTCTTCATTCCTAAGAGAATCACAGTCTCCAACTTCAAGGCGACAGGGAAATGTTGAGAGGCCGAGCACTCAGGCCTCGTCTATTTTGCAAATGTGGCGGGAATTGGAGGATGAACACGTATTGGACCGTGCTCGGGAGCGGGTCAGGGAAAGATTGAGGCAGCAGAGGAGTGTTGGGCCTAATACAAATGTTTCTAGCACAAACATGTCTGAAAGTCGGGAGAGTGAGAATCAGGGTAGCCTGGAGGATGCCAGCGAGAGTGAGAATGAATATGGAACTTGGTCCCATGATGCTATTAGCCAGCAGAATGGCAACAGGGATGAAGATAATTCTAGTCGTGAGCAATCTCCTGACCTAGGTGATACAGAGAGGGAAAGAGTTAGGCATATTGTCCGTGGATGGATGGAGACTGGAATCCGGGACCACTCATCTGGTGTTTCTCAGAGGAATGGTGGTTCTAGAGGGGAATGGCTTGGGGAAACTGAGCGTGAGAGGGTGAGAGTTGTCAGGGAGTGGGTCCAGATGACAAGCCAGCAGAGAGGAGCTCGTGGTGCCCATAGGGAGGAAGAGACCACTGCGATTGGTGCTCAAGTTGATCAAACTCGTGAAGGCTCAATGGGTGACCAGGAAGAAGGTCAACCAGAGCACATCCGCAGAGACATGTTGAGGTTGCGTGGAAGACAAGCTCTACTTGATTTGCTTGTCAGGATTGAGAGGGAAAGACAGAGGGAACTTCAAGGTTTGTTGGAACATCGAGCTGTATCTGACTTTGCCCATCGCAACCGAATTCAGGTTAGTTTCTTATCATTGATGCCTGCTGTGTCTTTGTATTGCACTTTAGCTCTGTCAGGTTGATTCTGATTGAAGCAGGTTGTGGTTTTTTTTTTTTTTCATTTTTAGTCATTTTCCCTAAATCTAGCGAGCAAAGTTCAAGTTTTATAGTCACTTCACTGTCTTTGTTGATTTGAAGTACTTGTGGCTACAAGATATGTCTAGAAAGAAGGAAAAGATACAAGTGATGCATTTTTTGAGTAATTTGGGTATGTTGCACCATAAACTTTTCTTCCTGCAGGTTCTTCGATTATGTACTGTGTTGTGCGTTTTGGCCTTGACATAGTTATTAAGTAGTGCTGTTCAATAGCCTCAGCTCTGCGCTAGAGCTATTTATACCTTACGTTGCACTTAAGATTTTTCACTTTGTTTCACTTCTCTTCCTCTCCCCCCTCCTCTTTTTGTGTCTGATTAGGTCATTGCTAGATTAATCACTACATTATTAGATAACTTTATAGATAGTGAATTAGTGCACGCTTATTTTAAATTACAAAATTTATTGCAGAAGTGCCCTAAATTCTTCTTGTGTGAATGTTGGCATCACCATGCCCCAGGACATTTGTGCTGTTATGCTTTATGGGTTACTAACAACTATAAGTTTTCCTGGTAGGAGAAACTGATATGAACATCTAGATTAGGTACTTCTTGGTAATAATATCTTGCTGGAAGGAATGGTTAAGGTATATGTTAGGAGAAAACAGTTAAAATTTTTTTTGGATAGGTATTCTAATTTTCAGTTTTTAAGGTTTTACTGGAAGTCTCGAAGAGAGTGTTTATAATGTTTTTTAAGCACCTATCTTGAATTTTGAATGCAGAAGTTTTCCTGAATGGATTTTGATACTGTTTTTGTTATTTCCCCATAAAAGTTTTAGAACGAAAACGTCACTGGTGAAGATTTTCATGCAATGGACATGTTTGTCTGTTAACTGGAAAGTGCTTATGAAGGACTTGAGTTTCGACGCAGATCATCATTTTCAATTACAATCTGAAAATCTTTTTTTTTTTGTTTTTGTTTTTTGAGACATTGTCTTTGGCTTTTGTATATTGCTCTTGAAGACCTGAAATTTATGTATTTTACTTCAGTCACTACTCAGGGGCAGATTCCTACGGAATGAAAGGCCTGTTGAGGAAGAGAGACCACCTTCAGTGGCAGCTAGTGAATTAGTTCAGTTGAGGCAAAGACACACAGTTTCTGGTTTGAGGTGGGTAGTCTGCACGACCCAGATTCCAATTTTTCTCTTTTCTGCTTTTCATAAATCTATTTCTTTTTTTTTTGGTGTAAAACTTTGTTGTTAACCTTTTTATCCTCTGCATGTATTACTTTGTTACTTGATTGTGGTTATTTTGTGAAAATTGTTGAGCTTAGTTTAATGCTTATTTGACAACTAAATTCAATGTTTGATTATTTACCCAGTATTCTGGTCATTCATGATATTTAGCTAAAACCTTTGTTTGAAGTAGCTTCTTTGATAAGTATTGTTTTTTGGGTTTTACTGGTGAATATAAATAATTGTTTCTTTTTGATGTCTGGTGTATACATGGTTACTCAGTCAATGGTTTTGTATTCCTATTAAACCAAAACTTTTCAGACATCTTAATAAACTTCTTGCTGCTATCAGGTATCGCTATTTATGGGGCCACTTACATGAATTTGTCTGAATTGCAGAACAAACATTTGTATAGGACATTTTATGTTGTCCTGCTCGTTGCCATATTTCTCCTCATCCTTCCCCCGCCGGGTCAATTTGTTTTGAAGACTTGATATTCCATCGTGTTTAAACTCTGTTGGGGAATGTTTTATATAACTTATCATTTTAATTGGAAAATTGAATTGAAGTTGAATTGTGACAATGTTGAAGACCATGTACTGTATTATCTTTTGGAGTTATAAAATTGTTATTCATGCTTTTGAATCTGTTATTATAGGTGCTTTTATCTGCCATTTTTGTGTAGCATTGTCCTTTGTTCGTTTTTATTTGTTAGTAGGTGATCAGTGGTCTTGGCATATAATGCTACTTGGTTACTAAGAAACCTCTTCTTCTTGAGTCAAGAGATTGGTTCATGATTTATACGATGAATATATGCTTGTTCATTCTTCGGTGTACTTTGGCCTTCATTTCAAGGTACAGTTTGTCTCTGAATGCTTTATAATGCATTGTTATACATTTTCTATATGCTAGTGGTTTTTGGTGTATTTTAGTCCACTCATTTGCTTTATAATGTGTAGGTGCTTATGTATTTTGGTTTCCATGCTTTCGCCAATCTATATTGTTGCGTAATTCATCTTCATTCCCTGACTTATTTCTGTTGCAACCAGGGAAGGGTTTCGCTCCAGATTAGAAACTATAGTTCGGGGTCATGTAAGCAGCCCTCATGAAACCTCATCTACTAATAACAACAGTGATTCTAGAAATTATTCGACTCATTCAAATCATTCTCAGGAGGGTGAACATGAGAGTCTCGAGGAGTCTCATTCTGGGAGTATGGAAAGCAACCTTCATCACTTGCCAGGACGTACTGGAAATTTAGATGGTAGTGCAGCTGTCACTGGGATGGATCAGCAAGCAGTTCCTAATCAAGGAAGGGATATGCAGGAACAGGTTACTGAAGATGAGAGACATATCCAGCCTGAGATGACCTTTAATGAATCTAATGAATGGAGAGAGAGCATTTCAGAAAATATGGATGCAAATTGGCCTGGAAATTCAAGAACTAATTGGTCCCTCAGAACAGCAGGAAATGAAGGTGGAGATAATCGTCGTTTTCAAGAAGCAAATGAGGTTTGGCGTGAAGATGGCTCTCGAGAAGCTGTAGAAAATTGGTCCGAAGGACCTTCTGATCCTCCAAGAATGCGGCGTGCTGTTCCATATAGGAGACTTAGTAGGTTTCATCCTCCTGATGATGATAATGTGTATAGCATGGAACTCAGAGAGCTTTTGAGCAGGTAAATTCTATTTTCTGATTCTTCCTCTTGATTTGTATTTGACTTCCTCATGTTTGCTTGGGTAATCCACTTCCTCAACTTGGTTGTTCACTGTAGGAGGAGTGTCTCTAATCTTCTTCGCAGTGGCTTTCGGGAAAGTCTGGATCAACTAATTCAGTCATATGTGGAAAGGCAAGGACGCTCTCCAATTGACTGGGATCTGCATAGGAACTTGCCAATTCCTGCATCTCCAGAGCAGAATCTGGAACAGCAGGATGATGAAAGAAATGATGATCAAAATGATGTCATTGGTAGACCTTCAATAGTACTACCATCTCCCCCAGTACCTCCTCCACAACCACTTTGGCATCAGGATTTGCATCATTCCAGTTGGCCTCGTCAAAGTGTGCATCGCACTGAACTTGTGAGTAATCCGCAGGTCTTTTTCCAAGGTTTATCTGAAACACATGCATTCTGGATAATTTGGACATGACATGGGGCATAGGTGGATGCCCTTCTTCTTTTGAATATCATTACTGGAAAATGTTCCATGGCCTTCTTTTGAAGTTCTTAGAAAGTAATGACTCTAGGATAGTTTGTTGTGTCCGTCATTAGTTTGATGTCTAACCCAGGTCATTCACCTAAAACTCACTATATACAGGACATATGAAGTAGGCTTGTTTACTTTGAACAAGTTCTTCCAAGGTTTCAGTTTTGTTTAAATGATCATTCAACTCAAGATGTCTTGGTTAATGACTAGAACTGTGAAAGCTTTATGACCATTTTGATCTCTATAGTTAGCAAAATTAGACATATTTCTTTTTATCTCTATCATAGTTATTCATAAAAATTGGTGTGTTGACTACCAATTAAGTCATCCATCTGTCTGTTATTTATGTTTGGGCTAAATCCCTGAATATCTACTGCAACAGGAGTGGGAGGTGATTAATGATTTGAGGGCTGACATGGCAAGACTTCAGCAAGGTATGAATCACATGCAGAGAATGTTGGAAGCTTGCATGGATATGCAATTGGAGTTGCAGCGCTCAGTCAGACAG
This sequence comes from Coffea arabica, assembly GCF_036785885.1. Taxonomy (NCBI): domain Eukaryota; kingdom Viridiplantae; phylum Streptophyta; class Magnoliopsida; order Gentianales; family Rubiaceae; genus Coffea; species Coffea arabica. Next base: position 8,965,898 of record NC_092313.1, on the reverse strand, counting down.
GAAGTTTCGGCTGCTCTCAATAGATCGGCTGGCGGACAAGGTCTGTGCTGGATTTTCATGCAAAACTTCTTTCATTTTTTCAACTTTACGGGAATCGCCAATGAGTTGGCATTCCCTTTGACGAGCTATGTACTTACATAATCTATTCCGCGTTCAATGCTCATACTGGGCCAATTTCTGAGTGTAGATTCAGTAATATTTCCTCAATTTTCTTATGAGATATATGAAGCTTCAGTTGTAAGTCTACTTGTACCAATTGTTTCAGTGATTTGAATAATATTTCAGGGCTTACAGCGACCTCAGAGGATGGGTCCAAATGGGGTCATGTCAGGAAGGGGACCTGCTGTGTCTGTTGTGATAACCAGATTGATTCCCTATTGTACAGGTATGCTTACCAATATGAAGAGATTTGTATTTAAAATGACAGGCACTTTTTTTTTTTTTCAAGTAATCTTCACAAGGTACTTTCTTCTTAATTTGATACAACTCTTGTTCTGTAGATGCGGGCACATGTGTACATGTTCAAAATGTGCAAATGAGTTGGTTCGAGGAGGAGGAAAGTGTCCATTATGCCGGGCACCTATTGTTGAGGTGATCCGAGCTTACTCTATACTGTAAAAAATATAATAGGAATTAATTGTTCCGAGTTATAACAGTTTGAGGGAGCCATTTATCGGCCTGCTGCCTTTGCGGAGCTCTACAGGTTGTTATCTGTGTTGTAGTTTGCACCGTCCTTCTGATTATATGTGGAATGCTCAGCATTGTATAGTTGGAATGACAAATGGCATCTTCTTCTACTTCATTCATTCGTAAATAAGATATATTCTTTTATATGTTTTTCTCTGTCCTGTTTGCCTGTGACCGCATATCTACTACAACTTTTGGTTGTCATCAGATAGAAGCTGATGGCTGGTGTGCAACTGTTTTTGACTTTCTGTAAAATGGGCAGAATTTTCTCAGCTTTGCGAGCAAAATTAACTTAAAGGAGTTCATCAGTCAATTAGCAGCTTGCTTGATCTTCCATTTTTTCAAAGCTGATATCAGATTTGATATGGTTTCTTTATTGATGTCTGAAGTAATGAAATTGCTCTTTATAAAGTAAGAGGCCTCCCTCTAGTTGTAAGACTTGCGGTTCTCGTAAAGGAAAACAAATGCTTGAATTCATTAGGGTCGAAGGAAGTTATCCATCACAGCTGCAGGAGACATCATCCCGCGGAACAACTTTGGGTTTTAGAAGCCAAGCCCATTTTATTTTAAGATAAATCTTGGCGTTATCAGTGCTCATCCAAGCAAAATCTTACAAGGAGTTCAGCTTTGGTTTGGCAATTGTGGATATGCGAAGAAGACTAGAAGAGAGGAATGGAAAGTAACTCCTCTACATGTCAAGAGAGGAAGGTTTTGTAAAGTTTTTAAAATGCCGCTCTTGTCCTTAATAAGCTACTAAAAGTAAAACTTAGTTGTTTATCTGTGTGTAGATTATTTCATTTCCTCTGTAAAATCCCAAAAAAATTCGTAAAATCTCTGCTCGCCGCTTCTCTTCTCCCTTAAACTTCCAAATCAGCGAAAGCTTATTAGTGTGGTGATACAGCAAACAAGATAAAACAGAGGGACTGATCGGCTTCTGTTAATTGGAAGCTGATCAACTTCTCCCAAAAGAAAGGAAAAAAAAAAAGAGTAAATAGAGTACTTGATCTTACCACTATCTTTTTTCAAAATTGGCCCCACTTGCTGGGTTGTCTGGAATAAAACAAGGCCTTGTTTGATCGTCCCCTTTTGGAACCTGACCCTGTTAGATTGAACATCAAACTTGCTGCTGAATTCCACTATCAGATAACTGACGAGAACTTGACATGGACTTGAAGCCGGTTGGTACCCTCAAGCGATCTCAATTATTGATTAGCAAATCAATATTGTGGGTATTCATGTGAGTATAATTTTAGGCTCGTTCTTTATTTAGCCAATAGCCATAGTTTTTGCTTGTTACCTGGTAGTTAATTTCAGGCTCATTCTTTATTTAGCCCTTGTTTGTGGTTTGAAGATTTTCATATGACTGCGGTAACAATATATAGAAGCTGAGTTCGGCTAAGTTGATACAATTACAGCTATCAGCATTTTTGCGAATGTGAGAGTCTGTCTTACCTCCAAAAACGATTTGCAGTAGTATTAAATTGCACATCTTAACGACTCTATTACGTAGATCAAATTTTCTGTTGTACTGCCCCTTTTCCGACGCTAACAAAAATTGTGTCCATTTTGGTTGTTTGGTTCCATTTCTTCAAGCTGGTCCGGTTGCTAGTAAAGATCAAATTAGTATCTATTCCTGTATGGAGGGTTGAAACTGGGCAAGATGTTATGACAAGAGACCGGGCCATTTTGGAGTAATATTTCGTCTTATTTTATGTTATGTGGAAATTGAATCGCTAAAGTGAATAATTTTTTGTGCATTATTAAGTTGCGCTTTTATATGGACAATGACTGGTAACCATCCACTTCCATTCTTTGGCTTTTATATTAAGTTGCGGTTTTATATGGGTAAATAAAATGACTAGTAAGCATCCATTTCCATCCTTGGTTTCGGAACCTTATCCACTTCCTTTTTTTAGTAAGGTTGACTAAACTGACGACCAAATGCATCTACTATGGTACGGATGACTAATTCTGGTCATTCTGTTTGTTCGTTAAGGTTCTACCCGTCCTGTAGGCGCTCACCTCGCCATTTGAGGTGGTTCACTTCTTCATAATGCTCAAAGACCGAGGCGATTACCTCCCCTTTTTAGCTTTACTTCGTAGCTCATCTCCGTCTCCTTGAGGTAATTCCGTTTCGATTGTACCCCTAAGTTTAGTTACTCGATATCTGACACTTACAAGTACAACTGATAAATGTCAAGATGACATGACTGTTACCGTCGACTTGTTCAGACCTACCTCTGACACCGCCACCTTAGACTGACTCTCTACAGGTGATAGGGAGTCGGTTCCATCATTCCTCCTGTAGATCTCTCTACTATAGATATTCTCTTCCTTTTTTGTAGGAGAGGAGAGACTCCAACCCAGTTTAGTTTAGCCCTTGCTCATAACTCCAATCTCATTAGTTTTGGTTTTGCTCTCGATTTCTTATATAATTGACTTTAGCATCAAAACTAGATCGGGAGACAAGACTCCGACTGTGTCTCTATCTTGACAGGTGTACTTGTGTTACCGACTCGGTTCGTTGGTCCAAAAATCACCTCATCAATCATTGTGTTTGTGTTCTCTAATATTCCTTTAAAAGAGTGCCAGTATTAAGAGCCCTTATCAACGTGGGTGCATCCACCTTCTCGTCTTCGTTTCCTACATTTCCACCATATCTTATTTATTTTAATTTTTTGGGTGGCAAGCTCAAGTTATTCTATTCAATTCAATTCGTAATGACCTCTGGGGGGAGGGAGGCAGCATGTTGCACAAATTAATGCATTTATTTACATGGAAGATAATGGGTATATGTCATATATAGCATGTACTAGGTGAAGCATATCCCTCTTCCCCCCCCCCCCCCCCCCCTCCCCTAAAAGTTAAAATGAGTAACGAAGGGTATATGACAATATAACAGACTAGCAATCTCGCGTTGAAAATATATTACATGACATTGACGAGAATTTTTCTTTTTAAACCTAACTGTCGAGGATCTTACTCATCTCATCTTTTACTCCATTTAACAGTTTTACTATTGTAACCGCATTTTATGGTGTAGTAGAATTTATTCAAATGAAAACCATGTTCGTAAATTTTGGAATTGGAAATGGATTTGTAAATGCAATTGCCTTGAAGATAGTGTGTTTCTTTGGAAAATGAAGCATGGTGAACTTCCCAAAATGACATGAGATGTGGATCATATGCAAGTAAAATTAGCTTTGTTGTATTTATTTTGGGGTTGAACTACATTTGAACAAATTTCCGATTCTTCTTTTGGAAGAAAACTGAACCAAGAGCTAGATCTGAATTTGTTCAAATGGGTTCAGTTCAATAATTATAAGACGGAGAGATAGGGTTTGACGACTTCAGATTCCATGTAATACCTTGAGCATGTACTTCTCCACGCATAAACCTTCCTTCTTTTAGGACAATTCTAAGCTAATACACTGGAAATTATTAAATGTCCTTTGAAGTTAAACAAGCATGGATGGAGGGAGACCCTATTTACAGATTTGCTTGTGCTGCTTTCTTTGATTTGCTTTTCAATAACGTGCTTGGAAGATGACCCTGAACCTATATATAGTACAGTAGTACTACTTGAAGGATTTTTGGGAGCCTGTATCCATGCAAGACTTTTGTGTCTTCATATCCTATGTACATTGCCACCATATTTAAATGAGCACTTGAGACCGCCCTCCATGTTGCCAATTTATGTATCCAACTGTTGCTATTGATAATCGAAGAAAAAGAGGGGATAAAGTGAGCAAGTTGCAGAACTACATGACATTAAGGAGAGGATATTCATGTTCATGCATAGCATGTTACTATGGGAGGGAATAAATACCTTTCCTGCAGCTAAAAAATGTGAGGGTAGTATGTAATTATGCATACGGAGATCAATCATTTTAGTGAGTGTCTGAATGATGAGACAATATGTTGCATTGATTGTCTCTCAGAATATATTTTCAGAATATAATCAAGCTAAATTACCCAGTTTACAACTCTAAAATCTACTTTTTTTCGCTTTTAGTTGAAGGGCGCACTCCAAAAGGATCCACATTTCTGAAGTCAGCATCTGTATCTCCCCAATGCATATATCCCGACATTCTGTGCGACCATGTAGCTTTTCCTGACTTGAAGAGGCTAACAAACCCCCGAATTGTGTATTTATGGTTATTCGGTTTGACATTTTTAAACTGGTCCAATTTCCAGCTAAGATCGGAGTTTTCTATACCTCGATGATGGGATAAAGATACTAACATGATGCTGTGACAACTGACAAGGGACCATGGCGTAATGATTTTATATTTTGTCTTATTCTGTGAAAAATGACTCAACAGCTTATCACTGTTGGATCACGTTTCATGTTATTGTCAGCTAGTCAGGACATTTGCTGCAAGATTATATTAAAAACAGAAGTGTCTGAAAAGATTTAATGGAATATTTTAGTCAAGGACAGGGCATGTTCACATTTGGAACTTGCCAAGCGAGTATAAATTTTACAGTTTACAAGGCAAAAAAGGTGTAGACATCCATTGTTCAGCTTGTAACCTATTTATAATCTGTTTGCTGATCATGTACAAATCTATTGGCACTATGATCAACTTACCAGGCAAGTTTCAGATTTAACTTCTTGGGAAGCATTCCAGCAAAGCAAAAAAAAGCAGCACTAGACTTTCAAATAAACTTTGATAGCTTTCCCCTGATCTTCCTCATTCCATTCCTTTGCTTTCCGCATCTTAGCCGTAGCTACCTAAGCGTTGGAATTCCAGAATTGAGGTGGCTTCGGATGTGTGAACATCGCGTATATTCCTTTGATGCAGAGTTTTCCAGTTAAGCCTTGAGACTATTTCACTCTGTTCTGACTGTCATCTTTTGCACATCAGTAGCCAAAATGAAGGCAACCCTTTTCCTAAGCAATGTTCTTTTGCTTCAAAAATAGGAAATGTGGTCGGAATTTATTGTCTCTATAACAACGTAATTTGTTCAGTGTGATTTCTCAAATTATTTTTTTGCCTTTTATTGGGCAGATAAAATTTATTTGGTGAACATAATTGATTTGTTTCCCTTTTGCATTGCATTTCACTTCATCTGTAACTTGCTCCTTGAATTATTTAAATGGATCAAGGCAGTCGAAAGGGTTGAAAACCATCTGTTTCATAAAAAGTTTCAGAGAGATTTGATTCTTTATAATGCGTATCAAGTATCACGGTGAAGTGGTAAATCTCGCATATTTGTGTAAATATTTAAATTGGTGTCTTTAGTTCTTTTTACGTGATTGATGAATTGCTCTGGATTAAAGTTGAACAGTTTATTAAAAAGGGTTCTAAGGGTATAGGATAAGACGTGAGGCTGACATTTAGTTGTCTACAAAAGTTTAAAATTTCTTCACTAAAATTTTCTTAATTCAAGGGTGGATAATAATATCTGATATTTATATTGTGCCCATCCCTATATTTGGTACACTGAGGGCACAATGATTGAAGAAACATTGTTCAATTTATAAAAACTTGCATATATGTATGTATATATGTATGTATATTAAACTAGCTTTGGAGAGTAATCTTGTCACTTAATACAACAATTGACACTAACTTCTGTATTTTTTAACATTGGGTTGTACCGCAAAATTCAAATCATTGTTTAACTTGTAACATGCTTTTATTTACACTATTATCGTAATCGGATATCTAATGCTGGACAGGTAAATTACCGCGTAAGTTTCAAATGTAACTTGTCTTTGAATTTTATGAAATGTGGAGTGGCATCCCAAGCAATCCAATAAAGCAGAAAAAGCAGCACTAGCCTTCAAAGAAACTTTGATAGCTTTATTCTCTGCTTCATTCCTTTTCTTTGCATACCTTGTAGTGGCCGTACGTAGCTCCAGTATCTGCAAAAGTTCTCCATACGATTTACATACTTATTGAACTAATTCAGAACCACGCAAGTTACCTAAACGTTTCAGGGAGTTTTGGTTCTCCATAATGCTTATCAGTTATCAAAGCCAAGGGGTAAATCTTGCATATCTATGTAGAAATTAAGTAGGAGTGTTTAGTTCTTCCTAGGGGATTGATGTATTTTTCTAGGTAAAAGCTGAACAGTTGGTTCTTCACCTACAATGGTTACTTTTTATGCGAAATTTAATGAAAATTTTCTGGATAGTTTTTGGGGAATTTTGTAGATATTTTGATGCAACTCCTTCTGCGGGAAATCTGTCTTCATATTTAGATGGAGTAGTTTAGAGTGCATATCAGGTGAAGATGTAGAGAACGTACTTGATGCATGTTAGTTAATATTACACGTACCCAACCTGAAAACGTTAATGCGGCAATTAGTACCAAATATTTTGTTTTCGTTTCACTGCTTAACCAGTGACATTATATTGTCATCTACCTCACCTTAAAGTAGCCGACATGTCCGAAGATATATGCCTATACTTGTATGGACTTCAATTTAAACCTACTTTTCTAAATGAAACAAGAAAGAGGGAAGCTTAATGTTGGGAAAGGGGTACCAGTATAGGCACAAAATATCAGAGTTAGTCCAGCATAAATTTCTCTTTCCCCAGGTACCAGTTAAAATAGGAATAAACCAAATCACCAAGTAATAATACCAGCAGTGATAATAAAATGCAAGGAAAAATAAAAGGCACAGGACACCAAGATTTTTACGTGGAAAATTCAAATTGGGAAAAACCACAGGACCTAGTCCAGTCAAAAAAATCTCCACTATCACAATAATGGGAATACACAGGTCTACCCGAAATATTCGGATGACAATAATATCACCAATACCAACCAAGCCAATCTGCTACAAAATCACCCCCCAAAAACTACAACTGTCAAAGAAGTGGGTTTGGAAAGGTGTTATTAAACGAAGAGGAAATCTGAAATCTGAATCGATAGATGAGTAGAGCTTGTCGAGAGGATCACGTGTATAAAGTTTCGTCTCAATCGGGTTTTGAATCGCCCTCCAATCAAGACCTTGAAGTCTCTCCCTCTAGCCTTTCTCTCTCTTCGTCTCACTCAAAAAGAATGCCGGCTGGCTCTTTTTCTTTTTGTCGCACAAGCACTGAAGAAAGCATTACATCTTGCGGCTGCCGTTTTCTCTTTTTAAGCTTGAGAAACCCTCAAGCTTTGTACATGTGGTTTGGCCCACAAATGGGCTGGCCCACCCAACAATCTCCCCCTCCAACTCATTTGGGGGGCTCCACCAAACCTGCTTCTTGTCTACAAAATAAAAGTTTCTCCTTAGGCAATGCCTTGGTAAACATGTCAGCACCATTATCATCTGTATGCACTTTCTCAAGTGTCAACAACTTGGAATCCAGTACTTCCCGAATCCAATGATATCTCACATCAATGTGTTTGGATCGAGAGTGAAATGTGGAGTTCTTACACAAATGAATAGCGCTCTGACTGTCACAGTAAAGACTATACTTGTCTTGTTTCATACCCAACTCCTGAAGGAATTTTTGCAACCAAAGAGTCTCCTTGCATGCTTCAGTGGTTGCAATATACTCTGCATCCGTACTAGAAAGAGCGATACACTTCTGTAGCTTACTTTGCCATGACACTGCTCCCCCTGTAAAAATCATCAAGTACCCAGATGTGGACTTCCTATTATCAAGATCACCTGCCATGTCTGCATCAGTGTATCCATCTAGCATAGTTTTACCATTGCCGAAACATAGACACAATCTAGGAGTTCCCTTGAGATACCTAAGAATCCATTTGACAGCATTCCAATGCTCCTTACCAGGATTAGAGAGATACCGACTGACTACTCCAACTGCATGAGCAATATCTGGCCTGGTGCAAACCGTAGCATACATCAAGTTACCAACAGCCGAAGCATAAGGAACCTTCTTCATGTCTTCTTTGTCTTTCTCATTTGTAGGACACTGTTTGATATTCAATTTAAAGCGACCTGCAAGTGGAGTTGAGACTTCCTTAACATTGCTCATGTTAAACCTGTTGAGCACTTTCTCAATGTATTTTTCTTGAGACAACCAAAGCTTCCCATTTTGTCTGTCTCGTGAGATTTTCATCCCCAGTATCTGTCTAGCCGGACCCAAATCTTTCATTGCAAAGGATTTACTTGACTCCTTTTTCAACCTGTCAATCTTCACAGTATCACGATCAACAATCAACATGTCATCAACATATAACAAGAGAATAACAAAATCACCATCTGAAAAGTTTTTCATATAAACACAGTGATCAGATGTAGTCCTGTGGTACCCATGGTTTGTCATGAAAGAATCAAACTTCTTATACCACTGTCTCGGTGCCTGTTTCAACCCATACAAGCTCTTCTTGAGACGACATACAAGGTTTTCCTTACCACTTTCTTTGAACCCCTCCGGTTGCTCCATGTAGATCTCCTCTTCCAAGTCACCATGCAGGAAGGTTGTCTTCACATCAAGTTGTTCAATCTCCAAATTCAAACTGGCTGCAATACCAAGAACAACTCAAATTGATGACATTTTTACCACATGAGAGAAAATTTCTTCTTCACAACCAATCTTGCTTTGTACTTTGGTTGTGAGCTGTGCTCCTGAGTCTTCAACCTGTAGACCCATTTGTTCTTCAGAGCTCTCTTGCCCTTAGGCAGTTTCACTAGCTCATAAGTGTGGTTCTCATGCAGGGACACCATCTCCTCTTGCATGGCTCGCAATCAATCTTCTTTACTCTCATGCTCTAGAGCCTCACCGTAGGACTCTGGCTCTCCTCCATCTGTCAACAACACATATTCATGAGGATTATATCTGTTAGAAGGTCTCCTCTCTCTGGTAGATCTCCTAACCTCATCTTGTGGTGGCGGTGGTGGAGTGGGTGGTGTCTCATGCTCAGGTTCATCAGTAGTAGGATTATCACCGTCATTAATATCCTCTCTTTGCTCTGTCTCAGCTCCCCCTTGATTAAAATCAACAGGTACTGGAATTGGATCTGGAACTGAATTTGAGCTAGCAGGAATGTCATCTGAGGATTTTGAGTTGTCACCTTTATCAATGTCTTCAATGGTTTGATCTTCAAAGAAGACAACATCTCTGCTCCTGATCACCTTCTTCTCAATAGGATCATACAACCTATAACCAAAATCTTCATGTCCATAACCCAAGAAAATGCACTGCTTTGATTTTACATCAAGTTTTGACCTTTCATCTTTGGGAATATGAACAAATATCGGCAACCAAAAACTCTCAAGTGCTTAAAAGATATATCTTTTCCCGTCCATACTCTCTCTGGAATGTCACCATCTAGAGGAACTGATGGAGAAAGATTAATTAAATCGACCGCAGTCCTCATTGCCTCACTCCAAAAGGATTTTGGCAATTTAGCATTAGAGAGCATACATCTGACCCGTTCAGTGATGGATCTGTTTATCCTTTCTGCTACTCCATTCTCTTGAGGAGTTTTTGGCACAGTCTTCTCCAATCTGATCCCACGAGACTTGCAATAGATTTCAAATGGTCCTCTATACTCACCACCATTATCAGCACGTACACACTTTAACTGCTTACCAGTTTCTCTTTCAACTTTGCTATGAAAGTCTTTAAACACATCCAAAACCTGATCTTTGGATTTCAAAGCAAAACACTAAACCTTTCTAGCAAAGTCATCAATAAAGGTTACAAAATAAATAGCACCACCAAGAGACTTATCTTTCATATAGCAGACATCAGTGTGCACCAATTCTAAAGGATTCAATTTTCTAGATGGAAGAAAATTTTTAAATGCAACTCTGTGTTGTTTCCCATAAATGCAGTCAACATAAGGTTTAAGTGCATTACCTCTAATTTCAGGTAAGAACTGTTTGCGAACAAGTGTTTGAATCCCTTTTTCACCCATGTGCCCAAGTCGCCTATGCCACAAGTCAATTGATGAATCATGAACTGCATTGACTTCTCCCTTCCTCAACTTGGCTTGCATCACGTAGAGGGTACTGTGCTTCTTTTCTCTGGCAACAACGAGATTTTCTTTGCTGAGTTTTCATTTGCCTCTACCTTGCGAGTTATAGTAGCCCTCATCGTCAAGTTTTCCTGTAGAAATAAGGTTAAGTCGAATATCAGGAACATGTCGAACATTTCTCAATATTAGCTGACACCCGATATCTGTGTCTAAGTAGATGTCTCCCATGTCAACAATTTTGCATGAGACCTCATTTCCCATCCTAACACATCCGAAATCTCCTTCAGTGTAGGTTGAGAAGAAATGCCTGTGAGGAGTAACATGGTAGGATGCACCTGAATCAACTACCCAGTCACTGTCATAGTGAATAATATTCACCTGACCATCATCACAGAACACAAACATGTCATCATGAGCTGCCACAACTGCTGTAGTGTCCTCATCATCTTTTTCCTTCGCCTTACCCTTTTTCTCGGCCTGATCCCGTTCTAGGATTCTGCACTCCTTCATATAATGCCCATTCTTTTTACAATAATAGCATGCAACATTTTTTCGTGACTCAGATCTGCCTCTGGATTTGTTATTCCTGTTATGGAATCCTCTACTTTTACTTTTTCCTCTTCTTTCATTCTTTTCTGTCACCAGGGCCTGGGATTCATAGACAATTCCTTGTTCCTTCGTCCTGAACTCTTCATTCATCACGGCCTCTTTTGCAATAGCCATGGTCAACACACCATTCGGAGCTGAATTACTGATGGAGACCACCATGGTTTCCCAACTATCCGGTAGTCAACTGAATAATAATAAATCCTGCACTTCATCATCCAGATTCAAATTTAATGTAGTTGCCTGGTTTATCAATCCCTGAAAATTACTCAAGTGTTCAGTCATATCTTCCCCATCCTTATATCTCATTCGAGTAATCTGCTTCAGACAACTAGATTTATTCAAACCTGTCTTTCTTTCATACATACTCTCAAGTCTTTTCCATAATATGTCAGCTCTGGTGTCATTAGCAAAATGTTAAAAAATACTTTGACCAATCCATTTTCTAATATTTCCAACAGTTTTCCTGTGCATATTAGCCCATTTTTCATCACTCATATCACTTGGTCTACATTTATCCCCTAGAACAGGTTCAAACAAATCTCTACAATACAGATAGTCTTCCATTCTAGGCTTCCAAATCGAATAATTAGTAGCATTTAATTTTATCATGCAACCACTATCCGAATTATCCATTTTAACAGGTACAATTGAGCAGCCTAACCTGACTGTTCTGATACCACTTGTTGGGAAAGGGGTATCAGTATAGACACAAAATATCAGAGTTAGCCCAGAATAAATTTCTCTTTCCCCAGGTACCAATTAAAATAGGAATAAACCAAATCACCAAGTAATAATACCAGCAGTGATAATAAAATGCAAGAAAAAATAAAAGGCACATGACACCAAAATTTTTACGTGAAAAATCCAAATTGAAAAAAATCACGGGACCTAGTCCAGTCAAAAATATTTCCACTATCACAATAATGGGAATACACAGGTCTACCCGAAATATTCGGATGACAATAATATCACCAATACCAACCAAGCCAATCTGCTATAAAATCACCCCCCAAAAATTACAACTGTCAAAGAAGTGGGTTTGAAAAGATATTACCAAACGAAGAGGAAATCTGAAATCTGAACCGATAGATGAGTAGAGCTTGTCGAGAGGATCACGTGTATAAAGTTTTGTCTCAATCGGGTTTTGAATCGCCCTCCAATCAAGACCTTGAAGTCTCTCTCTCTAGCCTTTCTCTCTCTTCGTCTCACTCAAAAAGAATGCCGGCTGGCTCTTTTTCTTTTTGTCGCACAAGCACTGAAGAAAGCATTACATCTTGCGGCTGCCGTTTTCTCTTTTTAAGCTTGAGAAACCCTCAAGCTTTGTACATGTGGGTTGGCCCACAAATGGGCTGGCCCACCCAACACTTAATTCGTGTTAGTTTTTCAAAATGGAAATGATCTGGAAGTTGGCCATTTTAGCGACGGACAGTGCTACAGTACCTATAGTTATGGTAACGATATTAGGGAAACCTGCTATTATAGGTTTCTATTACCTTTAGTGACAGATCAAATCTTTTAGTGACTTTTTAAATATTATATTAAAATAATTAATATTAACTTTAGTAAGTTTTTAATTAAAACTAGTAAGTATATGCCTGAAAGATAAGATTTAGTCAGAAATAGAAATTTACACTTTGAGTAATTTAATTTACTTATTATTTGACAAAATTTACTTATGTTTAAATTAAACTTACCAATACTGAAAGTAAAAAATGTACATATTTAAGTAAAAAAACGGTTTTGGGTTCCTGAAAACGGTTTTGGGTATCACCTTTCTCTTTAAAGTTATCTACCTTCTTCTTATTCAGTTCCCAGTTCCAATGATACGATTGAATTTCCAGCAAAGGTTTCCACTTTGATCCACACTTTCTCTTTGTTACAATTGAATAAATCTTCTCACTTCAAAATTTTCATCTTTAGTTCACACTTTGCTTCTATCCTTTCTCATCGTTCGGTTGGGTTTGAGTGCTGCCATATGCAAACACAACAAAAGGGTTAGCGACGGTGGTAGCCAGCCAAAGAGCATATGAAAAATAGCAGTGACGAGGTTAGATCATCATGTTCTCTTGAAATCGTTTGATTATATTGCTGTAATTTATTTATATTTCATTTGTTTTGTTTGTCAAGATTTTCTTGGGAAATCAAGGCTGAGAATTTGAAGATTTTATTGCAATTTTGGGGCCGAAAATGTCCGTTGAAACATCTAGGAAATGGTTGTAGTTTTGATTGTCTACAGGTAAAATATGTTTAACAGCCATGTGAAACATCTAGGAAAGGACTTGAGACCAGGCGTTTAAGTTAAATGTGATTAATTTGTGAATGCATATAAGATGTTTGGTGAAATGTCAAAGAGAAATTTGTATGTTGTGATTGCTACTCTGTGCGGGTGAGAATTACTAATATATTAGTAACTCAACATGAGCTTTATAACTTGAATTCTTCAGGCAAGAGAGGTTTCTCCCGTTTTGGAATTCTAAGTTGATACGCTTGATGGAGCATATGTTATTGAACTGAACTGATCTAGAATCATTGTTGCGAATCTGTTGTTTCTATGGAAATTTATTATCAGCCTCTTGAATTTTTTACTCCATTGTAACGTCTGCAATGCCACGGAAATTTGGCCATTATTACTCTTGTAAATCTGTGTTGCAGAAGCAATTCTTATTACCATCCTATGATACATGTAGATTTTGTAGAATCACATCTTCCATCTTCTTCAGTCAGGAAAGGAGAGAAAATTCATAGAACAGTTTCCGACCATCAATCAATTATGGTGTTATACATACTTCATATTTTTGCATTTTTTTGTTTATTTTTCTTTTGAATGGTGTTGCATGGGGCAAACCTGCGGAATCCAGTGGTCTTTGAGCAAAGGATTGTCAAATGCTGGTTGTTGATACATATAGACACAATCAATTATATCACCGTCTTTGCTCTGTCATGAGAAAAAATTTTGAATTTCATTGTAAAGAGCCAAAGGCATTCAACATAATCTAATCTACCTACCCGCAAATTTGTGACTTTCATTGAACTAAGGATTAGATTATGCTGGTTGTTTCGATATTTTGGACATGTGAATAACTCATCTTCCTCCTAAAAAATTACTAATACGTAAACCCTTATCGGGAGAGTCAAAATAGCTTGTTAATGCCATTGCTATATCATAACGATTAGACTGGAACATAAATCTATTGAATGGGTTGATTGGAACAAAATTCAGATGAATGGTTTATATGAGAATTGAGGTTTTCAATTAGTTTGATGATGGTTTGTAATATAGAGAGAATGGAGTTCTAATCATAAAATACCTAGAAAAGAAACGGGTTTATATGATGAATGGTTTATATGATGGTTTGATGATGGTTCTAATTCAGGTACATTTTTCCTTCTTCACGCCTAAGTTTTATGTTATTTATTTGCTATGATTATGTGTTGTTGTGGCCTTTTTTTAATACAAATCTTGTGATGGTTTTGTAGTGAATGAACCAGATTTCAGCCAAGACCATTAAGGAATTTTATTCTTGAGAGAGTACAAATGTTTTTGCACGTCTTTGCTCAAAGCTTTTAGGATGATTTAAGTTTCTTCGAAGGTAGTTTAATGCGTTTTGATTGTAAATCTGAACATAATCTCCTTAGTTTGCAATTTCTGGTGTTTACTTGTTTTAATGTGAATAATTTCAGCTTGCTTGGAAAAAAGTTTGGTGATCAAATTTCAGATATTGTTAGCATCCAAGTGCTCTTGGGTTTGTAAACCAGAAATGTCAATCCAAACTGAAGCTTTTGATAGTGATATCAGAGCCCTTGATGCTGGTGATCAAATTCTCAAATCAAGTTACTAGCCTTTTGATTGCTTCAGATTTCTGAAGCCAAAGTCTTTGTGCTCTAAATTCAGTTCTTGGCCATGTAATCTTGTCATGCTTAGATAGCTATATCTAGTGTCCTGCCAGCTTAATTTTGATGCGTAAGTATCAATTATTAAAAGTTAGATTCATTCTGATGCTCAAAATGAGCCGTTTTCTCCTATTTTGAAATACCAATTTCATATCAAATGTCTTGTGCATGTAGATTTTGCTGTTTACTTCAAATTGGACTGGCTTACTTGATGAGCAGAACTCGAAAAGCAACTCAAATACTCATGTTATACAATACTCAGCACACGGTTTTTTAGGCTTTAAAACGTCATTAATGAAAGTTACCCATTCGGTTGTTTAGGAATGTTAGGAGATTCGTCAAATTCAAATGACGATGCCTGAAACTTGTACTTATCCCCAAATTTGTGTTGTAGTACAGTATCAAGATCTTGCACCTATTCCATTCACCTATAAAAATTATGATTATCATAAAATGACATTTTATAATAATTTACATACTATTTGCCAATTAAAAGCAAGTTTCATAAAAAATGTGCATGTAAATCCATATTGTGAATGTTACGAAATATATTTGAAACTCACGAAACTTAATATATGGGTAAATTTACTATAATTTTAAAAGATTACGCTACATTAGATACGATCACTTTACCTTTTATACTTGTGACCTAGAAAATAAATTTATTAAAACACATAACATTTATAAATGATGCATACATTTATTAAAATGCTTAAAACGCAAAACATTTATGAATGAAACATACAATCATTATTATACATTTATGTTACCAACAACTACTAACTATAATATTAAGTTTCAACCATTAATAAAAAAATCTTAGCACTAGTTTAAATAAACTTCTTAATACTTGTTTCATATAAGTTTCTTTAAGTAATATAGTAAATTTATGCCACAAACTAGTAAGTTTTGATGATTAACCAAATTATTATTCTTTCAACAAGATTTACTATTAATCTATAAAAACTTACTATTACTTGAACTAAACTTACTCCCCACAAAACTAAGTTTCGAATGTAGAGTAGTAATTTAATTTTTAAAAAAAGTAACTTTCATTTTTATTTCGATTTACTTTTTGAAACATAAATAAGATAACACTTATATGACCATTTTCGATTTATTTTTTATTTACTTTTAGCGGCCATTTGATTATTTGATAGGCCTATCCACCTAAATAGGATAACACTTAAAAATAAGAAAGTAAGTTTTCCATCTAAAATAGTAAGTTAACGGTAATAAATTAGTAACTTTTATACTTCAAAATGTAAATTGGAATAAATATTAAACTTACTTTTTAAATAAATAAATTACTACTTTATATCCCAAACTTACTTTTTATAGTGTAAGTTTAATTCATGTAATAGTAAGTTTTAATACATAAATAGTAATTCTTACTGATAACATGGTAAAATTGATTAATAATCAAAATTTACTGATTTATGAGACACATGTACTATTTTACTTTAAAACATATTTCAAACTAGTGTTAGGGAATTTATTTGAAATAACGATAAGATGTTTTATTAATGATTAATTTTTAGTACCTTAGTTAGTAAGTACTCATAATATACCTGTATAATACAATATTATAGTTAACATTTAAAAAAATTTATTTACATATTTTAAAATACTATGGAAAAAAGTTTGACTTTTCACATAATCTCGTAAAATATGTAATAAAATTTTGTCGTATTATAAGTTTTTAATTATTTTCAATTTTTGAAAAGTTTGAAAGTTTGGATAATAATAACAACAAATCTTCCTAGTTATATATAGAATGTTACTTGTTTATATATCAAAATTTTTATAAATTAACACCTATGAATATAATAAGATGATAAAGTTTTAATAAATTTACATCTGAGACACAAGAAATAATAAGAGTAAAAGCCTAAACAAAATGAGAAATAATATAATAACAAAAATTATAAATTTAGTATAACAATTAATATAAGAAAATTAAATTAAATTTAGAAGGTAAATTAAATAACAATGTCAAGGTTAGAGGTCATGGTAAATGTTACAAATTTTAGGAGAAATTATGTACTGTAAAAATGGTTTAATAATTTTCTATTAAGCATAACTATTGCATACAAAAGGAAAAGATATTTGATTTTATTTTGCTTTGATTAGAAGAACTTGTACTAGTAATAAAAGAAATTTCAATTCAACAATCAACGTGTACATGATTACAGTAATTTTTTAGTCATTTAGACTAATATGTGTCATAAAGTAGTCAGATTTAGTCGTTTGTGAATTCATAATTTTAACAGTTTACATAAAATTCATCTATTAAAAATTATGATTATTATAAAATTCCCTTTTATAATAATTTAGTTACCATTTGCCAATAAAAAAGAGTTTGATAGAAAACATATGGATACAAATCCATAATGTAAATGATACAAAGTATGTTTGAAAGTCACAAAACTTAACATATGGGTAATTTTACTATAATTTTCAAAGCTTATTCTATGTTAATACAACTTTAATTTTTATACTTGTGACCCAGAAAATAAATTTATTAAGATTTTACCATTTTATTAAATTCATAGGCATTAATATATGAAAATTGCGTACCATTTTATTATATTCATCGGTGTCCATATATGGAAATTGTGATGTATAGATAAGTGCAATTCTATATATAACTCAAAAGATTTTTTTTTACTGTCATCCAAACTTTTTAACCTTTTACAAATTCAAAAATAATTCAAAATTTATAATATGACAAATTATTCTTACATATTTTATAAGGTCATATGCAAAAAAAAAAGTTTTCATAGTTTATTTAAAATGCTTAAAACATATAACATTTATAAATGATACGTACAATTGTGTATCATACATTTACATTACGAGTAATTACTAACTATAATACTAAGTTTCAATTATTAATAAAAAATCTTAGCATTATTTCAAATAAACTTCCTAATACTTGTTCCATATAAGTTTCTTTAAGTAAAATAGTAAATTTATGCCATAAACTAGTAAGTTTTGATGATTAACCCAAATTTACTATTCTATCAACAATATTTACTATTAGTCTATAAAAACTTACTATTATTTGAACTAAACTTACTCTCCAAAAAGTAAGTTTTAGATATAGAGTAGTTATCTACTTCAAAAAAAAAGTAAGTTCCATATTTCTTCAAATTTACTTTTTGAGACATAAAAGTTACTAATTTCTTGAGTTAACTTACTATTTTTAATGTAAAACTTACTAACCATATTTTTAGGTACTATTTTATTTAGATGACCAGTATAACAGGTAATCAAATGGTCGCTAAAAGTGTTTTTACCTGTTATATCAAGTAAAAACAGTTTCGTTATCATAACGCTCGTTACTTCAGACTTTTCCTTTAGCGACTAAGGTGTTTCTTTCACTTTTTCTGATTCTAGCGTGGTAAGTCGTATATACAGGAAATGGAGACTAAACGGAACAACTCATTCATACATTGAAAACGTGCTTGGATGGTTATCACTTATCAGTGTGGGCATACATGCATGCATGCAAAATCTTGAACTACCAGTCACTAGAGATTCACATAACAAGAATAGTCGTTTGGCTGTTTTATAGCGTTGTTAATATCACTTAGCATGAATTCATTCCTTTCTGGTTCTTTTATACTATCATTCTCAAGATAACCCCAGAAAAGTAGTACCTTATCTGCCTATACAAGTCTACTAGGAGGACATTCATCTGGTTCAAGTGCATAAATCCTTTGGAATATTACTAGTGTATTGAGCATATACCGACTGTTTAGGATTTGAAGCTATCCCATAAGGTTTTATTTATTTATATATTTTGTTCCCATTTCGGTAGGATGTGATGTGATACTTGGGGGAATATTTAAGTATCTTGATAAGGAATAGTAGAATTGCATTTGCATCCACAGTGTTTATTCAGTACGCCAACAGTTTTTATGATTGAAATCTTGACCAGAATAGGACCTCCGTATGGAAGAAACACTCATTCTGTTGTTGACAAAATCACCTAACTAGCCAGTTACATAATGAAATTGCAATTTATTGATTTCACTAAAAACGCGATTACACGCTTCAGTCAAGATGCAAACAACGAGATATTGGTAACAGAACACAACATTGGCGATGATAGCAAAAGAAAAAATGAAATAAAAACAACGAAACAAATCATCAACTTGGATAAACAAGAGAGACGAAACACTGAAGCAGCTGCATTAGGAATCAGGCAGCTGAATAAGTAAACCCTGAAACAACGACAGGAAGCGTAATTCCTGTGGCCGATCCTTGGATTGTAGATGCAGAATTTTTATTAACTGGAGACCTGAGATAACCTGTGGAAGGTAAAGCAGCACAATTGGTCACGGCATTCAGGTTAACAGCCGCAGTGAGTTCTGCCAGTACAGTTGCATGGGGCAAGGCTGCTACTGCTGTTAAATCAGCTATAAGGAAACTAAAGGATCCATCAGAAAAGTTGTAGTATGGAAAACCGGCAACGAAGACCCAGGAAAAAGTAACAGGTACGGATGCGAGGGGTAGGCAGCCTGGTGTAGGGTTTCCGGTTGAGTTGCAGCCCAAGACGCCCTTCACCACAATTGCAGCTACATTCTGTCCGTTATAGAGGAGACCATGAGATATGGAGTTGTGGTTGAAACGAGGAGGAATGCAAAGAGAAGGAGGAAGTTACGATAACTGTAAGCCATTGGTGCTAACTGCTATTGGAGTTTAGAGAACTTTGGCTGGCGGGTTCAGCAGTTATGAACAGTGCTGCTGCTCTCTTTGATTTGCTTTGTGCTGAATTGCTTGGAGGACGACCCTATTTATAGATTTCTTCCTCCTCCCTTTTGGACAACTTCTTGTACTAGTTGGATAGTCGATTGGGTGCCTCCAACCATATCCTATTTCGTGTCTTCCTCTCCTACATTGACACCATATCCTTTTGAGTTCCCCACCCATGTTGCCAAATTTATGTATCCAACTGTGTTGTTATTGATAATGGCGGGAAAAAATTTTGGAAAGATTGGGGGGGGGGGGTGTTACGGAGCCAGCAAGTTGCATAATTGCATTAGATAGCGGAGAAGATGTTCATTGTTCTTGCATAGCATGTGGAAATGGGAGGGAAAAAAAACTTTTCCTAGAGCAAAAAGACGAAGGATAGAATGAGATAATCTATTTCATTCAGTATATATCCATCATTCTAAGAATTTAATCGAGTTCAATCAACTAGTTTACATCTCTAAAATTGACTTTCTTTCGCTTTTAGCTGAACGTACGCAAATATCGATCATGGGTGATATTTTGCTATATATTGAACCAATCTTTTAAGAGTTATCATCTGTATCTATACTGCATGCACCCAGATATCAAGCCCCCAAATTTGTCCATTATGATTATTCGGTTTTGACATCTTTGAGCTGGTTCAGTTTTTGGCAAAGATCAAAGTTTGCACGTTGGGTTGAAGCTGCGACATGATATTGCAACATGAGACCATGCCATGTTAGTGTTATATTTTGTCTTAATTAAATTTTATGTGAAATTGAATGCTAGCTTATCACTGTTGGATTACATTATATTTCGGTACTCAAAAAGAGGGCACGGGGAGGAGATAATTTTCAAATACTATGAATACTCGATATTATACATTTCGTAATGTTTTTTTTTTCTTTCTTTGTCCTATTTTGCTAAGTTATATGAATTGAAGCGCAACTGTGTGTGGGTGTGTGCCTTTCTGAGCTTCTTGGACATGTTAAGGTGGTCAATTTGATCTGTGGCTACCAAGCAGGATAGATTACATTAATGGGGACTGGGGAGTGGTTGATGATGCCTGGCGCAGCTTTTGTTGTAGACAAAGGTGTTTCGAATGTGACTTTACCTCCTGTTTTTGGTATCGGATACAATCTCATTCTTCACTCTAGGCGAGTCTGCTATGGCTAAACAGATGAGGTAACCTGGCTTTGTAAACACTTTAAACGGCAGTGATCTTCATCAATATGGATTGGGGTTCCTCTATGCATATATCTACTTTGCTGGCAGATGTCTTTAGGGTTATTTGATAATAGGTGAGGTTGTTACCTGTTTTTATAATTTTGGCAAGTTGAGTCTTAATCAAAAGCTCTTGCTACCTCAAGTATCCCACATCGGTGGTGGAAAAAAGGAAAGGAAAAGTATAAGAACTTGTGTCCCTAATTCTGTTATTGGGTAATTTGGGTTAATTATTTTTGAATTTTGGTCCAAAAATTACTTGGACCAACTCTTGGATCCGAGTCATAACAGTTGGACCCTAACGATACTTGGACCACCTGCGTGGGGTGAGTATGGAGGAGCGGATTATGATTTTGACTATGCAAGGAAGTGCAATGAGCTAAATGCCCGTTCGATGGGGTGAGCCTGGGCCAACGATAGCCCCGTTCGACAGGGTGAGTTTAGGTCAGCGGATTACGATTTGATTACGCAAGGAAGTGTAAGGAGCTAAGTGCCACGTTCGACGGGGATCACCTGCGTGAGGTAAGCCCAGCAGGTTATGGTTTTGACTAGGGGTGTGCAAAATTGAAAATTTTCAATTTGATCGACCGAATTCCAATTGAATTTGGAATTTTCCAAATCGGTAAATCGGAAATCGGAATCGAATTCGGGTTTTCCGAATTCATATATTTCAAATTTGGTTTGAATTCGGTAATGGAGTTATTCAAATCGGAATTCGAATTCCGATTTCGATTTCAATTTCATTTTTAATATATATATTTTTTATAGATGTAATATAAAATTTATATTATATAATATAATATTATAAGTTTTATATTATATAATAATATATAAATTTTTTCGAATTCGGTGAAATCGAAATTTACCGAATTCCGAATTGAATTCGGTACGAATTCAAATTTGGAATTGGTGAATTCGAAATCGAATTCGGTCGGATTATCAAATATCAAAATTTCGAAAAATTTTCAATTCAAACTTCCGAATTATCGATTTCGAATTCGATGCACACCCCTAGTTCTGACTATGCAAGGGAGTGCCCACCTGCGTGGGGTGAGATTGAGCCAGCGGGTTATGGTTTTGACTGTGCAAGGGAGTGCAAGGGGTTAAGTGCTCCATTCGACGGGATGAGCTTGGACTAGCGGATTATGATTCTGTGCAAAGAGCTAAGTGCCACGTTCGACGGGGGTTACCTCTAGGATCTGCGAGACTAAGTATCACGTCGGACGGGAGTCACCTCTAGAGTCCGTATAATTTGAACCTAGTGAATAGTTTAGCTCGTATAATTTGAACCAAGTGGATAATTTGAATTCTGACGTCCTTTGCGAGGACGCAAAGTCCTAAAGACAGGGAGAATGAGGCATCCCACATCGGTGGTGGGAAAAAGGAAAGGAAAGATATAAAAACTTGGATCCTTGAGCTATTAGGTAATTTGGGTTAACCATTTTGGGTCAATGACTTTTGATTCAAAAATTACTTGGGCAAGCCTTTGGACCCGAGTCGTGACACTATCAGTGTTTTTTAACATTTCTTTTTCAACAAATGTTAATGATTTGACCATATAAAAGAAGTTGGATAATTGCATGGATGATAAAAACTTTTCCTAGCAAAACATGAAGAGGAAAATGTATAGATATGGAGATCAATTAATCAATTTACCAAGTCTCCGAAAGATCAGATAATACGTTTTGTTGAGTATATATCCAATATTTTAAGACTTTAATCGAGCTAAAAGTAACTAGATTACATCTCTGAAATAGATTTTCTTTTGCTTTTAGTTGAATGCATCCAGAAAGTCACGAGGGATATATTATATTAATTTAGACCCCATTTTTTAGAGTTATCATGTAGAAAAGTGCTACTTGAAGAGGCCAACCAAACCCTTAAAGCTCTCCATTTAATTTTGGTTGTTCCCTTTCACGTCTTTAAAGTGGGTCCAGTTTCTGACAAAAATCAAAAGTTTCCTTGCCTAGATGACGGTATGGTATGGTTCATAAGAAAATGTCAGAAAGAAAACTCATTCTCAGGGGGCTTGGGGGGTCTTTATCTCTTAGCAGCGGGGCACCCCTGTGGGGTTTTCTATCCCACATCGGTAATGGGGGGGTTGGGGTTTAGGTTTATAAGTCCCTCACAGGACTCCAAAAGTTACCGGCTTTTGAAGTTATTGTGGGGAGTTAGGTTTATTTGCCAAAAATTCTTACTTTCGTAAGAAAATGTCAGAAAGATGACGGTATGGTGCTCTGACAAGGAACCATGCCATTTTGGTGTTATAGTTTGTCTGATTAGTAATTTTCTTTGAGAAACGAAACCCTAGCTAGCTTATCACGTACTGTTGGATTACATTTCTTGTTCATATTTGGTAGTCCGTAGTCACAAAGGTCAATATGGTGACCGCAAAGACATTTCTATCCAACAATTGGATCTTCAATCGTGGTAGTATAGATGCTACTTTTCATCCTTGAAACATGCTTAACAACATCAGGTTCTGCTGGTACGCTCGAACCATGCAGAAACAATATCCCGTCGCAAAAGTTAATCGCATCCGGAATCCCTCTCTCTTCTGAATTTGATATCTGGATCAGCCTGAATTACCAACTTGCGATCCCAAGAAGCAAATTAAAGAAGCAGTTGAGAGGCAGAAGAGGATGAAGAAACAGCTGATCCTCTTACCAATCTTTAACAAATTCATTCATAGCAACGAAAGTCTAGCATTGAAAAGAAATGTTCAATCCGGCCCGTCATAGTTTGTCTCGACATAAATAACACAGCAAGCTAAAGTTTGATCTGTAGAAAATGCATGATAGAACTTATTAAAAGAAAAATCATCAATAACGACTTGAAATATGTAGTCTTAAAGGCGAGTTTGGTGCTAACTAGAAGGATCTGAAATTTCTATTGATTTTATTCAACATGCAGGAGTTAATTGATTTCACCGTCTATAATATGAGAATTCTTGTGGCTAATTCGTGAAATATGTATCCGTTAACCATATTCTTCTAGGCTGGGAGTACTACTATCTTTTCTAGACACTCTTGAATATTTATTTATTTTTTTATCTTGTCAACAAGATATTTTTACCATTATTCCATCTTAGCTTCTTCAAAATCATGTTCTAGAAATATATCCAGTGAGAAATTCAAAACACTGAACATTGATTCCTTGGAAGCATCCCATTAAAAGATACCTTTGATTCTTCAGCAGAAACCACATCAGAGCCTGAAGACCCGTCGAATGACTGCAAGCGCACTCTGGAACTAATAAAAACTTGCGACATAAATGATAAAACCTCTGTAGTCAAATGTTGTGGCCCTGAACAAGCGAATGAATCGATCCGCTATAAAGGGATTCTTTTCGAATTTAAGATGCAGCCTAATTTTCCCCCTCGAAAGCTAACCCTTATTTAACGCGTGTGTTTGAGGGAGACAATCATCGAGAAAGTGCATGAATTTTCTTGCCTACACTATCCTGAAAATACTATCTAGGAAAATATCAACCCCAAAAAAAAAAAAAAACTATGGATCATGCTAAACCTGTCTATTGGTTGACCTAAATGCTCGTGCATTTATTTCACTTGTTATTATCCAAGTATCAATTCGATAAACTAGAGGGTTTTCTGGCCTATTAACTTGCCGCTCTATGCATTGTTCAAGTACGAGATTGGGTAGCATGGTCTTTTGTCGAGTGCTAGATGCAAACTTGCTGGTCCAAACTGACTGCGCTTGACGAGTTAACTCGCCTTATGCACTCGCGCGTATATATCTATCACCACGCAAATGAGACTTTGTATAGGTAAAATCAAATGATAAAGTATTGTTCAGACCGATTAGTTTATTAAGTTTGATCTAAACTGGAACTAAAACTGATACATGTCAATAGGCTTAGTTTAAGTTCGATCCCTCAAAAAAGAAAAAAAAAAAGGTTTGAGTTTGATCATATTGCATCTCAATATGCTTAATAATTCCTTGATGATGCACAAGAAATTGCAAGATGTTCACCATGATTATAGGATTTAGCAAATCTCAGCAATAGGCTGTATATGTAGTCCATGCCAACATAATTATATATCTAGAAATTTTATTTTTGCAAAAAAAAAAAAAGAAAGAATACGGAAACTCTATCAGTCGGTGAAAGCAAATAGTTAGAGACAAGCATTCCACTTTTTAACGATTTATTATCAATAAGTAAGTCGATTAGCTCTGTGCTTCACAAATAACCTATCACACCTTGAATTTACGAGTTTGAAATGATTAATTCAAATTATTCTCGTTCACCTATTTAAGACCTTGACCTTTGCACTCTTAAAACCTCTCGTAGTCCAAATTATCCACTACTCATACTAAATCTGATGAGGCACTTAGTCCTGAACAAGTTTGGAGCTGCCTCACATTATAATGTGATACTTAGTCCTATATAGCATTTAGTCACAATTAAAATACGCTAGTCCAAGTTATACCGATTATAACCGCTTTTCGTTCAGGAGGTAAGGTGGCGGCCCTCCTCCTTTTTGTGTACTCAGGTTTTATCTCAGTTTTAATAAAATATCCTTTCATTTAAAAAAAAAAAAAATTCACAAATGCTTAATCTAGGTTATTTGATAGTTCATGAGTTCAAACTTATATACACATCCTCTTCCTCCTTTTCTGATCGATATGGGACTTGGAGGGGATTTGGCTTCTCTCTAGTGGATTCTCTCTCCATTTTTCACAATATAAATCTGAATACGTGACATGTATTTTCATTTATTAGAAATGAACATTATCATTTTAAATTTGACTAATCCTAACATTTATTAATAAATGAAGACACATGTTATATATTTAGATATGATTTGTGAAAAATGGAGAGAGAATCCACTGAAGAGAAGTCAAGTCAATTTGGAGGACTTGGGTTTCTCGAGTAATTTCCTCCACCAAAAAGCCAAATAAAAAAATCATTTGTTCTACAAAAAAAAAAAAGGAAAAGTCATCGGTTATGTGACGATTGGAAGTGCACGAGACTAAAAATGAAGAGCGTTTATAGCTAGTGCCGTGACTTTATCAGTCGTGAAAATGTTTCCTTCATTTTCTTCCCCTGCCTTCATCACAAAGAAAAGTTCAGAACCAATGCACGTTGCTGTTTAAACAATTCAAAAAAGGAATTAAAAGAAATTTCTCATCTTGAGCACATGTATAATACGTAACAAGCGCTACATTCAAAACTTTAGTCTGTTTTTCTTTCTTGGAGTGATGGAGAGAATTGGAAATTGTTCTGAGTATCACATCAATTTCCTGGATTCCAGGAAATTCTTGGTCTTGGGTTCACGGGATGAGATGTATTCAAGAAATGTAGCGAAATCTGTATCCTTATAACGCCTGGGGTTGGTTTCATCTATGAGCTTAGGCGATGGTCGAACCACACAATCGAAAGGCAGACTGTGCAATGAGGCAATAGATATTCGATGGTTCGAGGAATTCACAAGAACCCTATGCAGCACGCTTTTGTATTTCCCGTTGCTAAATATCTGCCAATCAAACCAAAAACAGACCAAGATTTAATCTTCATTCGCAAGAAATTGAGACTAAAATACATGAAATCATTGCTAAAATGTTAAAAGCAAACCCAAAGAAGATATTGCTTATGAACTAAAAACATTTCGGGTCTATTTTTGCTGAATGGCGTTTTGGTTTAGGTTTTCCTGTGTAAATAAAAGGCTTAATTAGGTGTAGAGGCCATGTCAACTTCTTCATGTATTCCAGTAATACGAGGAGTGTGCCTTTTCTTTTTCTTTCTCATCTTCTTTAAAATGCTGGACTATCATTAAATAATATTATCTCCATTCTTAGAATTTAGAGAAATCTTTGCTAGCTAATACGCTACACTTTTTTCCCCATGTGAAGAACTACAAGTATAATTATATGTAGTTTAGTAGAAAAAGGTCAATTGATCAAATCTCCAAGGGGTTCCTCCAACCCATTGCGACCTCCTTTTGTTGCCCTTAATTCAAAGGGATATTTTTTTTTCTTGCGGAATGCAGACATACAAATGAATCCACAAGCTGTATGGTAACGTAACTTGGAAAAAAAAATTGATCACGTTAAAATTAAGATGAACGGACCTCCAAATGATCACCAACATTAACAACAAAGGAGTTTGGAACGGGTTCAACCGTGAGCCAGTTTCCTTGATGCTCTATTTGAAGTCCCTTAACCTCGTCTTGGAGAAGAAGTGTGAGCAAGCCATAATCAGAATGAGCCGGCATTCCAAGGGTTAGGTCAGGTTCCGGACACGGAGGGTAGCAATTTAACACCATGAGTTGGCTTCCATCTTCGAATTCTTTCAGAATTGGATTGCCATTCGCTTCTTCCATGGGTTCCTCCAACAACCCTAGGCTCTCAAGAATTGCACCCATTAACATCAGGTACAAGGATTTAGTTTGATTGGCGTAGTTAAGAGCTACCTTCCTTCAATCAGAAAACGATAAGAATTTTTAGTACTTGTAGTATATATAACAGTAGAATCTGATCAGCATCAAAGACAGGGAATTAGGAGTTTCAGTTGATGAAAAAGGTCCCTGCATAAGTCTTATTTACTGATGAAATACACAATGTATTTATTGAATATTGGACTAGCTTAGTTCATTAGCAGTACGAAATTTCACAAAAATAACTTATCAAAGAACGCATACCTGAAATCTATAGGAGAAGATGGCCAATATTCGAGAGAATTTGAGATGGGAGTGCAGCTTAGTTTTAAGAAATCTCTCCAGCAGAAAACTTTATCTTTGTTTTGATTGAAACTTGTGCCATATCGAACTGGTGCAAACATATCTGAAGACATGTACTTTGCTCTCTCATCAAAAGAAAGCTCGAAAAATCTTCTTGCTGCATCGATCATATTCTGTATGATTTCTCTTGATATCCCATGGTTTACCAACTGCATCGTTAACCAAAAACATTAGTACTGTTAAGTTTACGCCATAGTTTTCTGAAACCAACGTCAAACCCCAAAAGCTACCTGAAAAAATCCGTATTCCTCGCAAGCTTTTGCTAAGGATTGAATAACTTGGGATCTATCGGGCCCTTGTAGCTCAGCACAATCGATAACAGGCAAGTTGAGATTTGTGCTTCTTGCATTGCAATGATCTTCGGTCCTCGAATTCGGCCTTTCTGAGATAGGCAATATGTACTTTGTTGGAACTCTGTTCATGATGCCATTACTATTTTCGTAGAGATATTGAACTCCTTTCTGATATCTGCTTTCTAATTGCTCATCGTCCCTGTGAAGTTCACCTGCAAGACTTAAACCAGGAGCCATTGTTTGATAAAAGATTCGTCCACCAATAAGCGAATGTATTTGGAAGGACTTTAAGCTCTCAAAGACTTTGTTAGTCTGAAAAAGGGTTCCAATAGCATTAAGGTGAAGTTACAGGCCCTGCACTGCAAGAAAATTGACGTAGGAGAAAGTGGACCAAGAAAACCTTAGGTCTAGAGAATGGTAATTGTAGTGGGATGAGAAATGAATAGGGATTTGGGTATCATATATAGAGGCAAGGAAAACAATGGGAGAAGCAGTATGAAGTTTTACTAAAACAGGGTTTTGCGTTGTCTGAATCTGCATGTCTTATGGACTTGTTCCATTCTACTATATTTCTTCCTTTCTTCCCATGCAGCGACAACCTGCGTTGACCTGGTTTAGTCGTACCGCGGAGAGGACAAGGCACCTGGAAAAGAAAAGTATCTTCATGCTACGTGGACCCAAACTGGACATTTTCAATTTTCAGCTCCCCCCTGTTTACCTATCTTGACCGAAGATTCTTCACCAGCAAGCGGAATTTTATTCGTTCTTAAGTAGGTCTACTGATCTGCTGATATAAATCTAGTTCATCTCATATGGCAATGTTAGTCTTGGCTAATTATTAAACAAAGCAAAAACCCGAGAGACGTTCTTAACGAACGTGTAATCTTGTAATTAAAGATGTTATCAAGCATCAAACATATTTAGCTTATAAAACCCTTTTTAATTCATTTGAAGGCCGTACGTTAAATACACTTCATAAAACTGAAACTTTAAACCGTGTGTGTGAGTGTGTGTGTGTGTATATATATGTATAAAATATATTTCCCACTAAGACTTGAAAAGGAAGTAGTATTAATTAAGTTTATGTTTATAGAATTTTCAGTTTTCACATTATGCACATGTAAACTTAAGACTAATGCATCTTGTCAAACTTTACCGTGATCAATGATCAATTAGTTGACAAGTCTAAACATTTAGTTGGTCATTGAATAGTAAAAAGCTTCAAATATATTATTAAAGGGTCTGCCACTTTTCATTATTGTTATATACATCTGATTACTAACTTTGTTTTGTACCAATATTCTTGCTCTAATGTTTCACTGTGGATTTGATCAAGCACAAACTTAACCTCACCACCTCCTCTTTCTCTCTCTACCGCATTGCCGTCCGATACAATAATATCACCAGCAGTCACGATATTTTCTTTTTCCTAGTTTGAACTCATTGAAAGAAGTGGTATAGTTTACTAGAGGTCAAAAACCAACTCGGATAGGGACTTTTTGTGTCCTTAATTTCAAGAAGAAATACTTGATTCCAATTAAGAATCATTCAAATTTTCGTATTTTACAATTTTTTTTTACAAAGCACAAAGAAAAGAAAAAGGAAAAAGGGCAAAAAAAAAAAAAACAATTCTCCATCTGTTTCAATTCCAAAAAAGAAAAAAAGGAAAGTGCTCTCTACTCCATGCATGTAATCTACAATGGAAGATGAATGCAACAATTAATCAAAAGCTATGCATACATTTGGCTTGTGATTTTACGAAAGTTAGTAAATTGTCGCTTGAGTTAATCTATTATTTGTTTTAATATTGATTTAATCTCGTACTGGATTTGGGTATACGTTAATAATGGCTTTCAGCGTGGGTTAATGTTAATAGATAAGAAATGACAAAATTTTGGGTCTATTAACTATTTGATTAAAATGCACAACAGGGGTAGAGCTTGTGTGAACTAAGCTGTTAGTTTTGCTTAAAAATCATCTCATGTGGGCATAAGTGATAGAATTTAATTAAAATTTGACGGACGGCAAGAACTATTGATTATTTAGATGGCAAGATGTGATTAACTATTGGACAATTTATAGAACTTTCTATAAAGTTACTCAATGACTGCCATAGAAATTTTCGACTTTTTTTGACTGAGATTCCCATTCTCTTTTTGGTTGTCAAACTTCTTTGGGAAAAAAAAAAAAAAACATTTAGATTGGCGCTTCCTGTTTAACTACCGACATATCTAGCTCACTATCTGCCACTCATTTAGTAATAAATTATGAGCCTTTTGTTTTTTCCTTCTTTTTGACGATCGTGTTATTCATACCACCAACAAAATAAATTACTATTTAATCTACTTGTGACACGTGGATTATTTAAAATTAGAAAATATATATATATAACTAAAATTAGACTTGTAAATCAAGTTAAGAAACTAATTTTAATTTTAAACAAGATCTAGAAAAGATCGAGATGTACACTTAGTTATAATAGACTAGCAGAGTAATACAAGCACTTTCGGTGCATTTAAACCTAATAATTGTAACGACTTGGAATTTTTTGTAGTGAGCTACCTAGCGTATTATTCCTTTGTTCTTTGCTATTATGCTTGTGAGACAATCACAAAAGGGACAATAGTATTATTTTGAAATTCATAAATAAAGTCTTCTAGTAATTGTGTCATGACTGACTAATCTAGTGAGCAAGT
This sequence comes from Coffea arabica, assembly GCF_036785885.1. Lineage (NCBI taxonomy): Eukaryota > Viridiplantae > Streptophyta > Magnoliopsida > Gentianales > Rubiaceae > Coffea > Coffea arabica. The sequence goes on along the minus strand of NC_092313.1, from coordinate 8,935,096 downwards.
TATAGGTGATGTTCTGAAAATCAGATGAATCAGTCAGTTCGATCGATTGAATCACGAACCGATCATGCTTTCGACCCGATTCAATGATTAATCCAAAGAATCAATTGAATTGGTTAAGAATTAGTTGGGCCAATAAAAATGGGTTTTATTAAATTTTTATGTTCTAAAATAAATATTTCAATTTTATCAAATTTTTCATACTAAAATAAAAATTCTTAAATCTTTGAACTGAAATTGAACCAATCAAACCGTAAATTAAAAGCTTTTTTGTTCGCTCTGGAGTTTGAGTTTAAAAATATTGGTTATAGGATACATGGACGTGATTAATTTCGAAATGTTCACGTCAGCCAAATCTAAGCATCTAGAGAGACAGCATATGGGTCCCACCCTGCCTGATGGCCCCGATCCTCTCAAGTCAAAGAGCCTATTACAACAAGGACATAAAATTTTGAGTAAAAATCTATGACTAGAAACGAGCAGCCACAATTGTAGAACATCTTTTCAGAACGTATCTAGCACTAGCAGCATATTATTATATACATATAATTAGGTTTGGTTTCGGGAGGGAATGGCAACCAAGTCCCAGCCGAAAAATCCTTTGTCCTTTGCCTTTCATTCATTGCATGGTCTACAATTACATCCACTTAAAACTGTGAGCAATTTTGTCTCACTAAGCTTCCTAATCCTTATCCAATTGTCACGAGTGTGCTTGGACAAGAAATTATTTGGGATAATTTTTTTAAAACAGATACTATAATACTTTTTTGATATGATATGTGAGATAAAAAAATAATTAAAAAATAAATTTGTGTAAATAATTTACTATATATCCAAATACACTCAATGATATTTAATTAAACTCGTGCTTAAGTTACCTGAAATAATTACTAATAGCTACTTTACTAGACCTAGTTATTTGAATTAATACGTCATGCTGCTATTAGAAATGCTCTGGTGGGGTTCAAATATATGAAATGACAAGTTAATTGTTAATCCTAATTCCTTTTATTTTTATTAAGTTTGACTGACTAATGACAAATGTAGAAAAGTAGAACGCAACACACACACATTAAAATTGATGGATTACCATTTAGGAATGGCAATTCAATAAGAGATATGTATCAAATGACGTTGTTTTTTTATTTTTATGCTGATATGTCCATCAATTTTTTATTTAACTAATCGCTGTAACATGCACCGAAGGTTGCTTGAGCAAATAGAATTGTGCATTATTAATGGTCCTGATCAGCAACTTTTGGCAAGAAATCGACACTCCCAGCCTAGCAATCGACGTGCACGTAACATCTTATGCAGCAAATGCCACAGGCCACTGGCCAAACTGTGAAGATCATCAGGATAGCTTCTAGACCATAATTAGTAACGAGTAATGACTAATTCTTGTTGGATTGATTAGATTTGTGTGGGCTTATGGTGGCTACCTACCTTGACCAAATGGGTTCCCTTGCTCATCCCCGCCCTTTGGTAATGGTCAATTGCATATGGGTTGTTGAATCATGAATGACCTCATGGACTTGGACATGCATGCATGAATGCCAATCTCTGATTTTTTTTTTTTTTTTGTCGGACACGGCGATAGATCTACACTTATTCTATACTATGAAAAGGGGGACCTGCATAGGATCAAAAGAAAATCGAAGGAGATTGAACCATCTATCGACCCAAACGAATGCACTACGCACTCGTCTAAAAGCCACTTAAAGTGACCTGTCACATTTTATGTCACATTTTATTGGCAAATGATAAGAAATAATGTTTGAATCCTTGACCTCTCATGTCACCTATCATTAAATACTTTGGTGGTGGCCATATATATATATATACAGAAATTTATTTACTGAATACGTCCACACTGAAACTCTGAAGCCTGAATTTCCGTAATTCAGTAATTCAGCCTTGGACAGTTTGAAGATTCAAAGTCTTAAAGTTGAATCAAACTAGAGACAATACGGACTTCTTTATTTATTTATAATAATGTAAATGTATGGTAGTCCAGTCGCGCGACCACCTTGCTTGGGCCTACTCCTTGGCCGCTGGCTCGCCATTTCACGGTAGTTGCTGCGCCAATCCAAGGTACATAAATTAGTTTCGTCCGTATTTTGTCAATATCATTCTCTCGAGTATGAAAGCTAAAAAAGAAAAAGCCAATATATACTATGCAGAGTTTCAGAAAACGAATTATAATTTCACCGTGCAGATCTAAGGTACAAATCGATTTCACCGTGTAGGCGCCTTCGGTTGTAGTGGCTAATCCAATCCCTGCTTCAAATTTGCTTTGTATCTTATTATCAGTTGAAAATTGGAGTGTTTATTTGCTCTTGTGGTTTACAAAATGACCCCCTGAAGTTCTTTTAGATGAGCGTCCAAGATTAAGTCTGTTTACCATTCCGCGTCCACTCCCATTCCCCACTTCAATTAAAATCTTTCGTTCCTTGTAGGGCTGTAAACGAGTCGAGTTGAGTCGAATTTTGACCTAATCGAGTCGAGTCTTGACTTATTTTTATTGAACTCGAAGTCGAACTCGAACTCGACGAGCTAACAATTTAAAACTCGAGCTCGAGTTTGACTCGATTCGAGCCGAACTCGAGGTCGAGCTCGGAAAAATAAAAAATAAATAAAATAATATTTTTTTCTTAATAAATAATAAAATATTAAGGATATATGTAATTTTACTATTAAAATAATATATATATATATATACTCGAGCTCGCGAGCCTAACGAGCTTAATATTTAACATTTTGAGCTCGAGTCAGCTTGAACTTGACTCGAGGCGCTCGCGAGCCAAACCGCTCGGTTCGTTTGCAGCCCTAACTTCCTTGGTTTGGTGGCCATTGGGGTTCTTTCACAAAGATATATATCATCACATACGCTGGTGAATTTTCATTGCAGCAATTTTTTTTTTTTTACCATTCCGCGTCCACTCCCATTCCCCACTTCAATTAAGATCTTTCGTTCCTTGGCTTGGTGGCCCATTGGGGCTTTCACAAAGATATATATCATCACATATGCTGGTGAATTTTCATTGCAGCAAAAAAATTTTTTTTTTTTTTTAAAAAAAGATTATATGACTATAGGATCGCAATAACTTAGCTGGAAGACCTTGCAAACTGCCAATTAATATGAGTACTATCTACGTCACCAAGTAATTGAATAAGGGCTTGTCCTCGGTTGATGACAGATACTGATTTTAGATAATCAATTTTTATGATGTTCTCAATTTTTTTGCATTTTGATTATCGATTTTTTAAATCAATAAAAGCTAAAAACTATAATCATTTAAAGAGTATTTTTTGCTAATTCTGATTATTCTCTATAATCAGATTTTGTAAAATTTAAAACAACCGAGAACAAGCCCTAGTTTAGTCATGATTCTGTGCATAAATTTGCATTCAAGTTCTGCGCGCAATCAGTCGTTGGCTATATTTCGTAATGTATGTCGGTAGTGCTAGATTAGAACCGATACGGCACCCTTTTCACTACATCCTCATTTTTTTTTTTATTACGGAGTAGGTGTTCGGGTCAATTCTTACGGGGACCGACTAATCCCATTCCGACCCTGGAGGAGAGGCCCCATCCTCCTGAACACGATAATCACTGGATTCGAACCTTTGCGGACACTGAACACCAGCTCTTAAGGAGGCTTGTTGAGACCAACCGAGCTGTCCATGAGTCCTCCTTATTTGAGTCCTTTTTTTTGCAAGTTCCTTATTTGAGTCCTGGTAGGGCCTTCATTCAAGTGTTAGTAACAAAGAAGAGGAGGGATTAGAACAACGTCAAAGAAGTCGCACATTGAAATGGTACCCGCGTGGACCTCGGCTTGAGCTTAAATCTACCCAATACTGCCATTCGGCAACTCCCAACCCATTGGCAAAGGAAAAGCCCAATCTCCAGGTTCAAGTTCCACGGACCAATTAGGGATTTGCTTATCACTCAACCCTAATATTTGGTTTCGGTTTTACTGCGGCGGGGGAAAAAAGAGCGCCAGAAGACATTTGCTCTTTTCTCTTCATCTGCATTGGTTTTTTAACTTCAATCTGCTTCTTCAGGTTTTCCACTTTTTCTTCCCGCCTTTCTTTTGTTTTCTTTATGCATCTTTAGTATGTACATCACTATATATTATACATAGCGTGTACATTACATTCAATCTTTGTTGCTGTTTGGTTTCTTGCCTGTTGCTTCTTCTTTTGTTTTTATCTTATTTTTACTTATCTCTAAGCTTTAAGTCACTGTCTTAAGTTTTGCCTGTTATATTGTTTTGTTGATCAGCTATTTGGTGCCTTTTTGGACATGTCTATTACTTTTTTCATTGTAAACTTCCTTTGGTTTGCGTTGGAAGGTTTAAATTCTGTCCTTGAGCTATTTGTTCACTCAAAAACGAAGTTTCCAAGAGCAATTCAAATTTGTCTTTTGCCAACATTTCGCAAGCAAAAATAGCAAAAAGATAATGGCCATACTGACATACAACTATTTGCTCCAGAAAAAACACAAAGGCTCAGGACGAAATTAACAAAAAGCATGAAAGAAAAACTAAAATAATAACTCTTATAAGAAAAAGATGGTAAAAAAATTACAATTAGATAACAACCATAATATTTTTTTAAAATATCCAAAAATTTTATTTAAACAATAAACAATAAACCCAGAAAAAATGCATAATTTGCTTATAAAACAATCAAAATTTGCAACTCAAATCAACAAATACAAATTTACTTCATGCAATAATTTTAACTAAACAGATACCACACTCTTGCCAACAACAGATTTTGATGGAAGATATTCTTCAATTAAGAGTGGTGTTTCAAATGTGCTCCTTTTGTTTAGTTAGAAGTGATAAGAATCATATAATCTCTAAGATTAACTCTTTTGCCTTAGGTATTATGCTAGATGAGGAAATCTTACTTTGTTAGGGTCAAGTTCACTGACTTTATTTTCAACTCAAACCCTTGCGAGATTTTACATAGCATTTCTGGTCATTTCTGGTCATTGCATAGATTTTACATCTGGACGTTAACGAACCTCTGCCTGCATCTCACCTTGAATTGCTGCTGCCAAGGCATTCCTCATTTCCTCGCTCCAGTTTTCTCCCACGCCCTCTTGGATTGTTTCCAGGAATGCTTCTTTCACAACCTATGTCTCAAGTAAAATTGACAAATTTATTACTTTCTTTATTAATTGCTTCGTAATAAAAACTTTGAATGAAGTGATTCCTACATGTTTGCTTGTTAAATTATGATCAAGAATGGATTTTGTATTTCCACATTAGCATATAATATATCTATCAGTTACACTCCATCAAAATTCAAGAGACACCACTATTAGGACAGAGCTTTAGAACTAGTGGTACCTCAAAATGGAATCTAAGAACTCCCTTTTGGAGATGAACAGATCCCAACCACTTGACAGTAGTATCGGCAAACACCACTTTGCCCTTCTCACGCAGCTGCACTACTGATTCGCAAATCTGATCTCGTGTACAATACAACCTTGTCAGATCCCAACAATTTGCAGGATCTTGAGATCTAGCTTCCAAGCACTGCAAGTGCTTTCAAGTACGTGGAATATCTTCACCAATTAATTTTGGTATCCACATGTAAACTAAACCATAAACAATAATTACTCGTATTGCTTTACTGGTTTTCTAATCTCCCCAAGAATGACAACCCGTTAAATTTGTACATGTCCATGTTAATCATTGCTTAATGCTTCTCTTTTGAATTTTAATATCGATAGATAGAGATGCCTGAAATATAATTATGCATGAGTGTAATTGGTGGTCTTTGTCAGATTTGGATCAACAGTTCACAATAGGAGAATAAACAATATAGTCCATCATACTCTTTTTTTTTTTTTTTATCAATTGTCATCATCTATCTACTCCTATTCTAGAGGATAATCCAACAGAACCACAGAAAATTGATCGAACTGAATCACCATCGGATCATATAAGTGCATTGCGCACCCATATAGTCCATCATACCTGTAGAGGAAAAAGTGGAGACCATCATCAACGAGATAATGAAAAAAATTGTTAAAGGGTATAGCTCTTCAGAGAAAAAAAAATACTAGTAACAAAGAAGAAGATTCAGAGCCAAAAGTATTAAAGTTATGGTGCTTTTAAAATTGATGAAGTATAAAAATAGAATACCAACAAATCATGGAAGATAGACACGACCCAATGTTTATTTTTTTCAGTTTAAAAACGACCTTTCCTGTTGTGGTAGTAGCATACGCCAGGTTGATGAACAATTGAACACTCGTTGTTTGATGAACAATTGAACACTCGTTGTTTATAGGGATGGTGGAAGACAAGAAATGACAACATAAATTTATTATTATTGTTTATGGTAATATCTATTTAGCCATTTCGCAAAGTCGGGCAAAATTTACGAAAATGACAACAGAAAATGAATTGAGCCAACACACCATCTTGAAAACCTTGGCAGCATGTGCCCAGATCTTGGGATTGTTCTGTGGATCATCGGTGTCCCTTAGATATGAGAACATGTTCTTTGCCTCTGGTGCTTTCTCCAGGATCCTTAACCATGTAGCAACAAGATATTAACCGTGAAATTGGCAAGAGAAAAGAAATTATTCAAGGAAGAAAGAGACACAATATTCAGCTATCACGAGCCTAAAATAGTGATTTTAGATAGTGCTAATGATTTAAATAAGCTATTTTCAGTTTGCAAATGTTTCAGGTGCTCAATTCGATTCAAACTCGTTCAACCATTTTCTTAACTACACAGAGCTAGACGTAGATACAAGCAACCTCTTCTGTACTACTCCATATCTCTGTCTCTGTGTGTGTGTGTGTGTAGAAAGTTTAAATTCTGCAAAGCAAACGAATTGGTCGGAAACTGGTGGTGCAAACTTACGATGTAGATATACGAAAACCATGTAGAGGAATATCTTGTTTCAGCAGCTCCCACGACTCCTTCACCAGAGCTTCTTGCTTCTAGCTCAACACCATTCTTGCTCCTTAATTTTCTGAGCTGATTGCTAAATAGCTAGCCCCACCCTTCCCAGCTTTATATTGGCCTTTTGGGCAATACGGGGGGTTTAAATGTAATCTTCAGAAAGTTAAACAGGGTTAGCCATAAAACCATATGTGATAATTGACAGTTGACAACAACGTAGGGCATCATTTAAAAAAAAAAAAAAAACAATTGGATGAAATATTTTTAGCAATTTATCTTGCAGCTATCCACCGTGCAAAGCACGATAATTTCCTCCCAGTTGGGTGTTCCTGTTTCTGAACCTTCGTTTAACACTTTTCGGGCTGCTACAGATCTCTAACTCGCCAGTGTCAAAAAGCCACCTTCATCAGTTTAATCAGTGAACTGGTCTCGACTTACCTGAGGAAGAGAGAAAAAAAATGGTGAACTGGTCTATTTTGAAGGTTGGAGTTAATTTGTCATGGAGTATGAGGAAAAATACAGAAGTCGTGATCTAGAATACAGGAAAGGCGTGTTCCAGCTGGAAGAAGGAGAGAGGCGTGTTCCAGTTTGTGTGAAAGGCGCAGCCACGCAACTTGAGGAAGTAAGGCGTGACTTACAAATCACGCCTTCTATCTGTTATAACAGAATTATGCTTCTGTTTGGCACAAGTGGAGCTGATGATTCCAGAACTTCCACGTGGCCTCACCTGATTAGCTAGTTTAGAAGTTAGTTAGTCTGGAAGTGCCATAAAAGGCTGAAGAATCCGAGAGTTAGACAGATTTTTGTCATATTATTTCCATTGTTTGTAAACAGAAATTGGCTCTGCCAATTTCCCTCTCTTTTCTTTTTCAATTCCTTCAATCTTTCCCCTTCTTGGCTAAATCCATTATTTCTGTTCTTGTAATTGGTTTTCCAGATTCAATTAATGAAAGTTGAAGTTCATTCGTTCACTAATTCATTGATTCTTCATTAACTGATTTTATTCATTCAAGCTTGTTCCTTCTGATTTCCGCATTAGTTCTGGCTTCTCTGGTTTCTGGTCCATAACAGTGGTATCAGAGCTTAGCTACGAGCCATTGGGATGACAAAATCTCAGGAGGAGGTGTTAAAAAAAGATATCTCTGAGCTAGGCAGTGTGGTCAAGGTGTTGGGACATAGGCAAGAAAGCACAGAGAAGACTCTCAAAAATCTAGACCAAAAATATGAAAGTATGATGGCTATGATGGCTCAGATGATGGCAAAATTCAATGACAAGAACAAGGAGGCAGAAAGTAGTAGCTCCATTGAAGGACCTAAGAAGGAAGGAACACAGGAGGAAGGCTATGACAGATCAGATTGGAGGGAGACCAGAACCTACTCCAGAATGCCTAAAGTGGAGTTACCTAACTTCACAGGAGATAATCCCAGGGAATGGATCCGTAAGGCTAATAAGTTCTTCAAGATCAATGGAGTGGAGGAGAACATGAAATCTGAGATTGCTGAGCTATACCTGAGGGACAGAGCTGATACCTGGTTCCATGGAGTATTCAGTGGCAGGGGAACCATTCCATGGACAGAACTGGCTACTGCTTTGTGTAAAAGGTTTGGGGAGGGTACACCAGAAGAAGCTATTGAAGAATTCAACAAGCTTAGGCAGGAAGGATCCATAGCAGACTACCTGGAAAAGTTCGAGCTACTCAAAGCACTGGTAATGCCTTCCCTCCCTCATTTGGCAGATTCCTACTATAAAGCATGTTTCCTAAGTGGTCTAAAGGAAGAAATAGTCAATATGGTTAAAATGGCCAAACCTGCAACCCTGTCAGATGCAATAGAAGCAGCCAAGCTACAAGAAAAGAACCTGAAAGCTATGCAAAAGTTTCACAAACCCCTACCTAACAGCCCCCAGACACACAGAACCCCTTTCCACCCACAGAGCCATAACAAATGGAACCCCACCCCATCCAGATCCTCAGATAAAAACCCCACAGACACCTACAGAACCCCAAACAGCAACACTAACCAGTTCAAAAAGATCACCCCTAGTGAGTTCAATCTCAGGAGGGAGAAAGGACTATGTTATAAATGTGCTGAACCTTACACACTTGGCCATACTTGTAAACAATCCCACATCCATCTTCTGCTAGTACATGATGACAATGAGAAACAGGTAGCTAGTGAGGAAGGAAGAGAGACTGAACCTGAAGTTTTCTGTGATTGCATTGAAAGCAAAATTGGGGATGAACATATGGAAATCTCCATCAATGCTCTAGCAGGAGGTAGTGAACACCAAACTATTAAATTGAAGGGGTTAGTAAAAGGGAGAACTATCACTGCACTTATTGACAGTGGTAGCACTCACTGTTTCCTGGATGCACAACTAGCTAGCAATCTGAAACTGGTTAGTAGTGGTCCACCCCTAGTTGTTAAGGTAGCTAATGGGGAAAAGGTACAGTCCAACAGCCTAGCTAAACCTGTAGTGTGGAAAATGCAAGGCTATGAATTCCAGCACCAGTTCAATACACTGAAGCTAGGAGGATGTGATATGGTGCTGGGTGTAGACTGGCTGGCCAGATTCAGTCCTATGGAGTTTGACTTCAAGGGGCTTAGTGTGAAGTTCAGGAAAGGGAAACAGCAGGTGGAACTGAAAGGGGAGAGGGATCAGGTGCAGCTAAGGTTGATCAAAGGGAGTAGACTACATAAGTGGGCCAGGAAACAGGCCTATGGAATTATGGCTCAACTCAGTGCAGTCCAGGAGGAGGTACAGGCCAATGCTACTACACCCCCAGAGGTGGAAAAGGTACTGCAGGATTTTGAGGAGGTATTCAAAGAACCTCAAGGGCTGCCCCCTGAGAGGGGTCATGATCATTCCATTACCCTTAAAGAGGGGTCTAAACCTTTCCAGATCAGACCATACAGGTGTCCCTATATTCAAAAGACTGAGATTGAGAAGCTGGTGCAAGAAATGTTGGGAAATGGTATCATTCAGCACAGTAATAGCCCCTTTGCATCCCCTGTACTTCTGGTAAAAAAGAAGGATGGCACCTGGAGATTCTGTGTTGATTATAGGCAATTAAATGAGCTGACAGTCAAAAATAAATACCCTATACCCCTTATTGATGAACTTTTGGATGAGTTGACAGGTTCCAAATATTTCACCAAGATAGATTTGAGGGCAGGCTACTTCCAGATCAGGGTGAAGGCAGCAGACATTCCCAAGACTGCATTTAGAACTCATCAGGGGCTCTACGAGTTCAAGGTGATGCCATTTGGGCTCACCAATGCCCCTGCTACTTTCCAGAGTCTGATGAACCATGTCTTTCAAAAGCAGCTAAGGAAATTTGTGCTTGTATTCTTTGATGATATCTTGATATATAGCTCAAGTTTGCAGGAACATTTGAAGCATGTTACAGAAGTCCTAGACATCCTCAGGAAACACCAACTGTATGCCAAAAGGAGCAAATGTGCCTTTGGCCAAAAACAGGTGGAGTACCTGGGACACATCATATCTGCTGAAGGAGTAAAAGCTGACCCTGAGAAGATTGAAGGTATGGTGAATTGGCCTACACCAGGAAATGTGAAACAGCTGAGAGGGTTCCTAGGCCTGACAGGGTACTATAGGAGATTTGTTAGGGGATATGGTGGTATAGCTAAACCATTGACTGCACTACTGAAGAAGGACAGCTTCCATTGGGGACCAGAAGCAGATGAGGCATTTCAGAAGCTCAAAAGGGCCATGTGTGACACACCTGTCCTGGCTCTACCTGACTTCAACCAACCATTTGTAGTAGAAACTGACGCCTGTTACAGTGGGATAGGGGCAGTATTAATGCAGAACAGAAGACCTTTAGCCTATATCAGTCAAGGTTTGGGGCCTAGGAATATGGGGCTATCTATTTATGAAAAGGAGCTACTAGCTTTAGTTACAGCAGTCTCAAAATGGAGACATTACTTGGAGGGCCAACACTTCATCATCAACACTGATCATCAGAGTTTAAAGTACTTGCTGGAACAACGGATCACCACACCCCTGCAGCAGAAGTGGTTAACTAAGCTCATGGGGATGAGTTATGAGATCCACTACAGGAAGGGAAAGGAGAACGTGGTAGCTGATGGCCTTTCCAGGAGGGGAAACTCAGGCTTGGAGTGCACTGCAATAACCACTATAGTACCAGAATGGATCAAGGAGGTGATTAGTAGCTACCAAGGAGATGACTGGGCACAGAATATCATCAGGGAAGTTCTACTTAAACCAGACCTGATTGCCAATCACAGCTATCAGAATGGTATACTGAAGTTTAAAGGAAGGGTAGTAGTGGGATCAGGAGGGGAGATAAGGAAAAAGCTGATCAACACCTTACATGACTCCCAATTGGGGGGGCATTCTGGGATTCAGGCCAGTTTCATGAGAGCCAAGCAGTTGTTCTATTGGCCAGGTATGCACAGAGACATCAAAACAGCAATCCTAAAATGTGATATCTGTAGGAAGTGTAAGGATGAGCATGTATCCTATCCAGGGCTCCTACAACCCCTGCCAATTCCACAGTACCCCTGGAGCCACATCACTATGGATTTCATTGAAGGATTACCTAACTCTGAAGGAAAGGATACTATCATGGTAGTAGTAGACAGGTACACTAAGTATGCTCACTTTCTGAGCACCTCACATCCTTATGATGCCCCAAGGATCGCCAGGATTTTTCTAGATGGAGTGGTCAAGTTGCATGGAGTACCTCAGAGTATGCTATCAGACAGAGACAGGGTCTTCACCAGTCAGTTCTGGGGAGAACTGTTTACATTCCTGAGAGCTACACTGGACCTCAGTACCGCCTACCATCCTCAGTCTGATGGCCAGACTGAAAGGGTCAATCAGGTATTAGAAATGTACCTCAGGTGTTTTTCACATTTGGAACCAAAAAAGTGGAATCATTGGCTGACTATGGCTGAATGGTGGTACAACACTAGCTACCACACAGCCATCCAAATGACCCCTTTTGAGGCTCTTTATGGGCAGGCACCCCCCCAATTAGCTATAGGGCCATATACTCAGGCCAAGGTAGCTGTTGTTGGGGACTACTTAAGGGAGAGACACAAGGTTGACATCATACTGCAGCAGAACCTCAAGCTAGCTCAGGAGAGGATGAAAAAGTACGCAGATGAAAGCAGGAGTGAAAGAAGGTTTGATGTAGGTGATTGGGTGTACCTGAGGTTACAGCCTTACAGGCAGAGTTCAGTAGCCATGCGAGGGAACACTAAGTTATCAGCACGTTACTATGGACCATATGAAATAATAGGAAGAATGGGGGAGGTTGCATACAAGCTCAGATTACCAGCAGATTCCAAGATTCATCCTGTTTTCCATGTCTCTCTGCTGAAGAAAAAGGTTGGGGAACAGACCACACCTGTCTTACAACTGCCCGAAACAGATGGAAGGGGGTACTTAAGGATCGAACCAGTTGCAGTGCTAGAACGAAGAACAGTCAAGAGGAAGAATGCAGCTGCTGTTCAATGGCTGGTACATTGGTGGGGAACAGATCCAGCAGAGGCAACATGGGAATTTGCAGACGAAATTAGGAGGCAATTCCCTCATTTCCAATCTTGAGGACAAGATTCTTAAAGGGGGAGGCTCTGTCATGGAGTATGAGGAAAAATACAGAAGTCGTGATCTAGAATACAGGAAAGGCGTGTTCCAGCTGGAAGAAGGAGAGAGGCGTGTTCCAGTTTGTGTGAAAGGCGCAGCCACGCAACTTGAGGAAGTAAGGCGTGACTTACAAATCACGCCTTCTATCTGTTATAACAGACTTATGCTTCTGTTTGGCACAAGTGGAGCTGATGATTCCAGAACTTCCACGTGGCCTCACCTGATTAGCTAGTTTAGAAGTTAGTTAGTCTGGAAGTGCCATAAAAGGCTGAAGAATCCGAGAGTTAGACAGATTTTTGTCATATTATTTCCATTGTTTGTAAACAGAAATTGGCTCTGCCAATTTCCCTCTCTTTTCTTTTTCAATTCCTTCAATCTTTCCCCTTCTTGGCTAAATCCATTATTTCTGTTCTTGTAATTGGTTTTCCAGATTCAATTAATGAAAGTTGAAGTTCATTCGTTCACTAATTCATTGATTCTTCATTAACTGATTTTATTCATTCAAGCTTGTTCCTTCTGATTTCCGCATTAGTTCTGGCTTCTCTGGTTTCTGGTCCATAACATAATTACCTGCACATGCGCTAAGGGTCCGAACATCAAAGTTGACGGAACGTTAGCCTCTTAACGCCAGTAGACTTTCTGTTTCCATTAAATGGCATTCAATTGGCCCCGCCAGCCCTTCTGAGGAAATAGATGTTGCAGATAAGATATAGATAGTATATTAGTCCTTCGCGTGATTTTTTTTTTTTTTTTTTGTCGACACAGGGGTGTCCGGGTCAATCCTTACGAGATCCGACTAATCCTCTGCGGCCCGGGCCCGACGCGTGATTGAAAATATGATATTTTCCTTTTTATCCGTACCAAAATTATGTTTCTTACTAAAAATGGATCAATAAATTTGTTCACTCTGAAGCGGTTTTAACAATTATTGTGAGTTTCAAAAGATACATCTCATCTTTATCAAAATTGCTCCAATAGCATAGCATCCTTTGCACGAAACTATGATAAATTTGGAGAGTGAAACTCCATACACTTCAAATGGTTATTAATTTTACCAAAGCAATTAAGGGTTCATAGTTGCATTCATTCTTTCACCATAAACTAGCTACGAATAGGGATATGAAAGGAAACCAAACAAGATTAGGTAACTGTTGATAAAAAATAAAAAAAAACACAGTCTCCAAAGTGCGTTAAATTTATTGGGACAGAGGGAGTAATTGCATTATTTATTTATTTATGATATCACGAATTGATTCTTGCTTGATAACGATTAGCTCAACCATTGGAACCAGTAACCCTTGTCCTAATAACTTAACACTACTATATTAATTATTAATTATTTATTTATTTATGATATCACAGATTGATAATAGTTGGATAACGGTTAACTCAACTGTTGAACTAGTAACCCTTAACCTAATAGCTTTTCAAGTTCAATAAACGATTTAGGTTTCAAAACCTTGCTAAGGAATTAGAACGTAATAACTAGTTTAATCTTTTGAGTCAAGTGTGATTGCCTGATTTATATATTGAACCTCTTTTATTTGCTCTTTTAGGTTTTTTCCTCACAAGTGATAATTAGAACTTTTGGTTATGAGCTTAAACTACTCTTTGGCAAGTAGCTTTTTTTTGGCAATGATGGACCAATAAATTGTTCCATGTTTTTTAGTGTTGGACTAAAAAGTACCAAAAGTCTGGCAGGGGTCATGAGGGCTATGTCAAGAAGCCAAGAGTTTAACAGAGGTCCATAATTCTTTTAGAGATATTGAAGAAAGGGAATCCATGAGTTGTAAAAGAGACACTCTTGAATCTTTAATTAAGGTGGTTCAAGGAAGAGTCTGTGAATTTAGATTGAGGAGTTACTCATAAAAGGAAAGATTGTTAAATTCATGAATAGAAGTTATTCGTCACACATTAGTTTGAGAGATTCGTTAATATAAGGTACTAGCTGGATAACTCCTGACTTGCATATTATGCTTCTTTTTCTCCAATCAATTCTATTGCACGCACTAAAGGACTAGTTTTAATCACTTTTAAGTAACTTATAACGATACATGATTGGATAATAATAATAAAGTGACGAGATGCCGATGAAAATGATGGTAGATTGGATAGGAGATTATTTGAAAAAATTGTTTCGAATAACACTGTAATATTTTTGTAATTTAATATATATCTGCTAAAAAGGTGTTTGAAAATTATGTTTATGATGTGAGTTGAATAATATTTTTTTTGTAAATTATGCTTACTCAACGGACCCTATTTAGTTAATAGAAGTGGGTGACAAAACTTTTTGAAAAGTTTGACCGTGTATGCATCTTTGATTGTAGTGGCTAATCGAAACCCCGAAACTTTTGCGTTTCATATTTTTTTTTATTTCTTATCATCTGAAAACCGGAAATTTATCTTCTTTTTTCTTTAACAAAATGACCAACTAAAGTTCTTTTAGACTAATGTTCAAGACTGATTGAGTTTACCATTATAGGTGTCAATTCATTTCTTGGCTTGGCCACAACTTGGCACTTGGCAGCCAATTAATAAAACATGTCCATTACGGAAATGATATTGTGTTGGTGAATTTTGATTGTATGAATTTTTAAATTTTGAAGTGACACGGCTCGTATAATTAAAAAAAAGAAGAAGAAGAAATGACTTAGCTGGAAGAGCTTGCAATGCAACATCCTGTCGATGTCACCAATTAATTAATTAATCAGCTAATGGTCATGATTCTGTGCGTTAAAGAGTGACAGTAAAACATGTTTTCTAAATTATGTAAAAACATGTTTACAAAAAACAAGTTCAAATAAATGGAGTTGATTTTGGAAATTTTCCTTGTTGTAGTGCTTTTTAGTTCTTTCTTTTGCAGTGGCATAAAAATTATGTTAGTTTTATTTGTTTCACCTTCGTACAAATTTTAAGAATCGAACAAATGTAGACTGTACCTTGTTCCCTAATGTATATAATGGCCAAACCTCTACCAGTAGTCTTTCCATTTTGATATATGTATATATATATATTAAATCGACATGCCAATTTTTACAATAACGCATGCATGCGTTTATTGAGCAATGAGCACTGTCACAGAAGCCGCGCCTACACATAGGAGTTACCATACACAGATGAAGCTTCACACGGATTCTTGCAGTAGATTTTGCTTTGGCAGTTATGCAATGGGCTTTGATGAAGCAGCAGCCTCAACCTGCATCTCACCCATAATTGCTGCTGCCAAGTGATCATAGGCTTCTCCCCATGCATTCTTCATTTCCTCGCTCCATTTTTCTCCCACGCCCTCTTCGATCGTTTTCAGCAATGCTTCTTTCACGACCTATGTCTCACGTAAACTTCACACTTTAAATCTCTTCATCAATTGCTTCGTGATGAAATTTGAATAAATTGAAGACTTTTACTTATTTATGACTAAGGTTGGAATGTCATAATCACGCACATACTAATGTTAATGCTGGACACTTCTTGAAGTTCTGGAGATTAAAATAGTACAGCCAGCTTTAGAACCATTACCTCAAAATGGGGTTGAAGAACTCCTTTCCGGAGGTGAACAGATCCCAACCACTTGAGAGTAGTATCGGCAACCACCACTTCACCCTTCTCGCGCAGCTGCACTGCTGATTCGCAAGTCTAATGTTGTATATAATACAACCTTGTCATATTTCTAGTTGACTAATTGATAGAGATAGATAATCATTACTGTAATGGACATTTACAGCTATATATGCATGATCAATTTGCAGGGAACTTGAGATCCACCCTCCAACCATTGCAAGCGGTCTTCAATTGAAATGTTTATCTTTAACTTTTGTTCTGCACTTGTAGACTAAACTATAAACGGTATAGTTTACTACCTATTTCTCCTGTTTTTCTAATCTCTCCAAGAATGATAACCCGTTAAACTTGTACGTGTCCGTGTTAATCATTGCTCGATGCTTCTCTTTCGAATTTCGAAATCAATAGATAGATGCCTGAAATTAAATTATGAGAGTGTGGTTGGTGGATTCTTGTCAGCTTCAATCAACCTTTCAATCATTTTTGGTTATTAACCATCAGAAGGAACAGGGGAATTATATGTAGTATATCCATACATAACGAGGTAATGAAAGTCTCTTTTGATAAATAGTTTGTCATTTGAATTTTGAACCTATTCAGCCATTTCGGCTGGTGGGCAAAAATTAATTACGAAAATGAAAGCATAAATTGAATTAAGCCAACATACCAGCTTGAAAACTCTGGCAGCGTGTGCCTTGAGCTTGGGATTGTTCTCTGGAATTTCATCTGTGTCCCTTAGAAATGAGAACAAGTCCTTCGCCCCTGGTGCTATCTCGAGGATCCTTGATCATATAGCCCGTAACCCAAAAAAAGAAAAGAAAAGAAATTAAGCAAATTAGGCAAGGGAGGAAGAGAAACTATATTGATGTATCTGAGAAATTAATAATCCAGCTATGATGATCCTAAAATAGTGGTTTAGGTAGTATTATATATGGAAGAACATCAACTTGTTAAAACCATTTTCTTACTGGGTACAAGCAACATCTTCTGCATTAGGTACATATACACTGAAACAAAGTTACAATAATGCAAACTAGAAATTCCGTGGAGGAGATTTTGGTCTATTAGTTATACAAGTTGAGAGGTCAAGAATTAGAGATTTTAAGTTCAAATGCCTTTCATCTCCTTCCCCACTTCGTAAATCCCACTACTTTCTTGCTACCAAAAAAAATTAAAATTAAAAGAATGCACTCCAGAAATTGGACGAAAACTCTCGGTGCATACTTACAATGCAAATAAACGAAAACCATGTCGAGGAATATCTTGTTTCATCAGCTCCCAGGACTCCTTCACCAGAGCTTCTTGCTTCTCAGTCAACGCCATTTTTGCTCCTCTCCCTGAACTTTTTTGAGCAGACTGTATAATAGCCCCTCCCTCGCTTTATATTGGGTTTTGAGAGATAAGGTATCATATTCACACGGATATACGAGGTGCAATGGGCAAGAGACTTTTGGATGGTTTCCGGAAGCTTGATGTTGGCATCATTTGTTGGCCAGATCATATGTGGTACACACCTGCAAAAGATCCAGCCGTCGTTTTTTGACAGTGTATATATTTTCATTTTTGAATATATGGCACATAATTTGAATTTGAATTTGAAAATTAAATTTTGCATATGTGTCATGTATCCAATCGTGATAGTATATACAATGTCAATGTGTATAAGATTTACTTTACTATATTTTCCCCTTTTTTTTTGGTTACATATGCGTACACAGTGTACTTAGATTTGTTAGCTAAAAGTTAAAGCAAGCTTGGAAATCATTACTTTGGTGTGCTTGGATAGGTTCTTATAATTATTTGATTGCATTATAAATATGTTTTTAATTATTTTTTATCAAATCAATTACATTTTTATCTCACATATATCACATCATATAAAATACAACTATAACATTTTTTCAAAAAAATTATTCCAAATAATCTTCAATGCAAACACACTCCCTATTATCACGTAGTATACTGTTTCCCTTTTTGGATAGGGTTACTCAAGAGATCAGTTGCTTTTTTAATTACAGAAGAAGTCAATTCTTTATAACAAAGACAAAAAAAAAAAGTTAATAAATAAATAGCCGAAACTCTGGGAGACCATTGGCCCATGTTCAGACAATATTAGAAATTTCAACTTTTCCTTAAGGCTATCTCCATTATGTAATCAGCCTGCTTGTAGAAGCCCAGACTTGAAAGTAACAACTAAAACACAAAGCATAAATCGTTTGGGTTTCGACGTACATTTATATGAAGTTTAGGGCCAAGCCCAACAGACAAAGCGGATCAAAGCAAGGAGACATAGGAGTGATAATGAGCACAATTAAATAGAATATTTTAATGTTTAAAATTTATTTGATTATTTTAATAAGTTTAAAATTGTGTTCAAACTTAGTTTTTTTTTTTGGTATTCAAATTTGATTTGTTTATTTACAGAGTTGAAATTAAATGATGTCAAGTTCAAGTAGCTCGAATTTTTTACTTGTAAATTCTAATTTTATATCAATCAATTCAAATTCAAACCAAGTTTAAAAGTATACAAAACACAAAATATTGTTCAATTATGACATAATTAGTTGAAAGATCAAATTCGAATAAACTCTTATTGAGTCGAATTCGATTCCATTATTGAGTAGCTTGATTGCTTTTTCACCCACAAGGAGTCCACACAACAATTTTTGACCGTTGAAATTGATCTTGTCGATTAAAGTAAATTTCCCAAGAATGGGTTGCTGTCAAACACCTAATAACCTTGTGGTGATTGATAGTCTCAATGCATCACACGACGACACGTACGTCTCTTCTTCAGATGCAAAAGCTTAATTTTAATGGGATCCCAGTGCACTTGTCACACAACGAAATGTTGGACGATATAATAATAGTAGCATAATAAAATACATTATTATTATTATCTTGACTCAATTTTCCGGCCAAGACACGTACCATTTCATAAAGGACATGGCCTATTGGATTGAACTCATCCTCTTCTGATTGACTTCATACTAAAAAAATAAAAATGTAAAGCCATTATACAGAAAAATTAAATAATCCTCAGTTAATTTTCTTATGGGGCAAAGCTGACCGGTCAGCTAGCTGGACGTGTGATGCATATCCAATCCACAATTGTATTTGTACAGGTAGAAGGAGAGAAAAACAAATTAAATGTCGATTTTTTTTTTTCTTGTTGCCTAGTTGAAGAGAATGAGACAACGAAGATTTGAAGTAGCAGAGAATTAATCAGACCTCAAACCATTTTTAATAAGCAGTTCAATTCAGCCGGTGCAGAAATCCAACCGGGTTCCTTCGGATCGTTTTTACAAATATATTAGTATCATGTAGATTGTGGAACACTCAGTCATGACAATGAGATGTGGTCCAGTCTGCAATTTTTTCTTCATGATGTAGTAAAATTTAGTCGATACACTCCATGATTATTTTGGAGCACTTCTCGCTTCTATTATTCCAGTTGAGATCCTCTGTGCCACTACTCGGTGTCAAATCCAGTGCCAATCCCACATATCACGTGATGGTAGAAGAAATTTAAATAAATAACACATGACAAATTAAATAAATAGGATACTTGATATAAATATAGGAGTGACACTGAATTACCACTGAAAAAGTGGCACTGAGGATTCCGTGTGCTATTATTCATCACTGGTAAATGCTCTATTCTTATTACTATCATTTATTCTTACAACGCATTAAGGACTATCCAGAAGCCTCTCCCGGGAGTCACAGATGAGGCTTTCACTAAAGACATCCTTTGTAGATTATACGTTGTCGATGTTAAGGAACGGGCTTTGATGAAGCAGCAGCCTCTGCTTGCATCTCACCTATAATCGCTGCTGCCAAGTGATCATAGGCCTCGCCCCATGCATTCTCCATTTCCTCGCTCCATTTTTCTCCCACGCCCTCTTCGATCGTTTTCAGCAGTGCTTCTTTTACCATCTACGTACGTCTCATGCAGAAATCAAAATTTAATAAATTAAGGAATAAAATTTTATTATAGATAAGCATGTAGATTAATTAGTGTAAACTTCTTGAAAATTTATGAAGAGATACAAGAATGGGACTGCAGACAGCTTCAGAACTAGGCCTAGTAGGTAGTACCTCGAAATGGGGCGCAAGGACTCCATTCTGGAGATGAACCGATCCCAGCCACTTGAGAGTAGCATCGCCAATCAGCACTCCGCCCTTCTCACGCAGCTGCACCACTGATTCGCAAGTCTAATGTCGTATACAATTAACCTCGTCAGATTTCGTTAAACTACTTGCTAGAGATAAATACATCCTTGTAATGAACATTAATGACAATCTAAAGGAAGGAAGTTGAGACCTAGCTTCCAGCCATTGCAAGTGCTTCAAAAATGGAAATCTTCACCCATTTCTTCTAGTTATGCTCTCTTAAACTAAACCAATGAGTGATTTGATTAGTACGTTTTGCTTTTCTGGTTTTCTAATCTCTCTTCAAGATTGGCATACTTTAAAATTTTGTAGATCAATGTGTAACATGTCCGTTTAATCATTACTTGATGCCTTTCTTTTGAATTTCGATGTTGATAGATAGATGCATGAGATTACACAGTGAGGGTGTAATCGGGGGTTTCTTGTCAGATTTGGATCAACAGTTACGCAATTCTTTGTTGATGACCATCAAAAGAAAAACTGGAGAAATAGTATAGTCAATAATTAGGGAGAGAATATATAGAGACAGTTGTTGGTGATAAAAATTTGTCTAGGGACAAATTAAATAAAAATTTCACACTGACAAATGTTAATTAATAGTGTTGGGCATTAGAAAATGATGAAGTATAAAAGAATAAATCAAGGAAGATTGAAGCCACCTAATATGTTCAATTTTTAGGTTAAAAACGACCTAGCGTTTGGACCAAATGGCGTGACTAACAAGTAGAACTGTAACAACTAATATTAAATACCATGCAGATACTTCCATTCTAGATTATTTATGGCAGTATATACTATATACGCAAGTTGATGAACATGAGTCGTTTATATATAGCTATGGAGAGAGAGAGACGAGAAAAGCTTAATATATACACAAATATAGCCATTTCTCAAAGTGTACAAGAATTACAATTATGAAAACATGCAATGAATTACGCCAACATACCAGCCTGAAAACTTTGGCAGCATGTGCCCTGAGCTTGGGATTGTTCTGTGGAATTTCATCCGTGTCCCTTAGAAATGAGAACAAGTCCTTTGCCCCTGGTGCTTTCTCCAGGATCCTTAACCATATATTATATACCCATAAAATATAAACCGTCAACATAGCCCCCCCAAAAAAAAATACTACTAATAATCAAGGGAGGAAGAGAAACAATATTCATGAATCAAAGAAACATTCAGCTACCATCACCATAAAAATAAAGATTTAGGTAGTGTTATGCAATGATGCTAAAAAGGATGATAGTCTCACCATATATATATATATTGAAGACAGTAAAAAAGTTGATGAAAAGCAAAATATCGGTGGCGCATACTCACGATATAGAGTAGTTGGTTACCAAAAGAGTTTTAAAAACTCTATTTGGGTGTAGATCAAGAGATTAAATCCCTTGGCCTGCATTCTAATATTCAGGCTTTCCAGAAAATGTTTTGTTAACGGGTGCGCAGGCACCCGTCTTGATATCTTTAGGTTCCCCTTTCTCTAGTATAGAGTAGCAGCAGTTGTAATATACAATTTATCATGTCGACAAAAAAAAAATAAAAAAATACTCACGATGTAAACAAACGAAAACTGTGTAGGGGAATATCTTGTTTCAGCAGCTCCCATGACTCCTTCACCAGAGCTTCTTGCTTCTCACTCAACATTTTTTTGCTCCTTAATTTCTTGAGGTGATTGTCAAGTAGCTAGCCCTGCCTCCCTCGCTTTATATTGCCTTCTTGCTTGGGCGACAAGATGCAAATTTAGACTTTGGTCTTTGGATTGTGTGGTGGTTTAGCCCCAAAATCAATGCTATGTGGTAATTGACAGTTGACACCCGCCAATGATCGAGCTGCGTCTACCGGATGCTAATGGCCCCTCATTTGAAAAGTTGCAAAGCCAAGACGTATAGGCCGGGCCGAGGGATGTATTAAATAAGGGCGAATGACATATATTTTTTTATAATACAAATAAATCGCAATTCTGATCAACCCATAAATGGTGAAAATTATAACTCAATATTACTACAAATTAATTGACATAAAATGGAAGAAGAAATTGACACTCAATGAGATTTGCACGTGTGAATGACATATCTAACTATCTAAATTATTGCAGTGAAAACAACACATGAACATGATATACTCTTCCTCTTTTCAATTTTTTTTTTCAAATTATACATACAAAGTGTGATTGATTCTTGGCTGAAACTTAAGACAAGCTTCGAAAACAGACAAGTTATAGATTATTCACAATACCTGTTAAATAAGAGTTACTGAACGGAACTTTTTCACATACACAGAAGTCAATTTTTTTATTGACTTGAAAAGAAAATTTGGGCTGTTAACAGCCGAAATTGTGGCAAAATTGGCCCATATTGAAACACTGGAAATCTCAACGAACTGAATCTTTGGTATTCCTCAGCTCTTTAACGAAAACCAGGCTGCTTGTAAAGCCCCAGACTCAAATGTAAATGTAAGTAAAATGTGAAACATAAACTAGTTGGGTTTGGAGAAACCAAGCTGAATAGACATCATTGCAAATGATGCTAGGCCCAAGACCAACAGACAAATGTGACCCAGAAAGCAGTCCAATAATAATTCTTGTACTAACACAATCGCGTAGGCGGTCGAAATTGATACCGATTCCCAACTTAGGATGAAGGGAAACTAGCACATTTGCTAAGGCAACGGTGAAGTCTTTGGCTGATTTTTCAAGTCCTTGTTTCCTCCGTTTGTAAAACTTAAGAGTCTTTCTTGAATTTAAAAAAGAAAAAAAAAAAACTATGTCGAAACTGGAAATAAAAAATTCATAGATGTTAAAACTCACAAGAACAGATTGTTGTCAAACTTCCAGTAACCCTCCGGTAATGTAGTTTCAAACTTTCAATGCATTATGTTAAATGTATGTTGTTTGTAATCGGTTCATATATTGTTGACCCAAAAACAAAAAAGCAATTGGTTCATATACAAGAGGATACCTAATTCACATGTCATTATAACCGAAGGTTGATGAGAAACTTGTAGGTTATCGTTAATCAATTTTCATGCCAAATTGCCAACAATGAACACTTCACAAAGGATGCCATATTGGATTGACTGAATATATGCTACTGAAATGTAAGTGAATCCACTACAGAGAAATTAAATAATGATCAAATTATTCGATGGTCACTGAACTTTTGGAATTGTAGAGTTTTGGCCACTGAACTGTTTTCTGGGCTATTCCGTCAAATTTAATCATTAAATATGCCCATTTCTTTTGTCTCATGAATCGTACAAGCACTCAAATCTGTTATGTTTAACGATTAAATCTAACGGAATGGCTCGAAATTTAAATTTTAGATAGTTTAGTAGTCAAAACCAAATATTTAATAGTTCAATGGTCAAAATTTGACGATTCCAAGAGTTTGATGGCCATCCAAATAATTTTGCTCATTAAATAATCCATGATTTACTTATTGTCCTAGCACCTTTACTAAAATATTGGTACGGGCTCCAAGTATGACAAATAGATGATTTTTTTTTCCTACGACATACAGTAATTTTAAATGGTAAACAAGTTGCTCTTACCTTTATATAGCCTGTTCTCATTTCTTCACTTTTTTTTAGGGTGTTTGGGGGGGGGGGGGGGGGGGGGGAGGGGAGAGGGGATAAAATTTAGAAGAGAGGAGGCTCACCTCATGGCTAATCCTGAATATTCACCATTTTAATCAAAGTTAAGTGGTAAACAAGTTCTGATCGCTGGCAATTTGTGGGAAATCACCATTTCCGTTTACCTGTGGTATTTCCTAACAAGATAATCTTCTTGTTTGGCTACCGCACTGCAGCTTCGTCTTAGCTTCCTCCGGCAACATGTATTAAATCAGCCATGCTACGTATTATTGATGTCAAATAGACAAACTTGTAATGTAGTTGTGGAGAAAAAGTGTAGACCCATGACTGCATTAAGTAATTGCACGACCTTCAAATGGCAAATTTTAATTCATAATCTGTATTAAGAACTCTTAATTTTGTGGTTCCCAAGTCCAGCATCACAAATCCCGTAGAATGCTGTAGTCCCAAATTCCAAGTATTAAACAGCAAGAAACTTCCACACCTCGTATTTTGGCAAAAATGAGAGATTCTCATTTCCACCGGTGATTGGTACTTGTATTGAACATTCTTGTAGTGCAAGGAGACACTTTTATGGGGAACACACTTGTCTTACCTCAGTAGGCAAAAGGGATCAGTTATGATAGTATTTAACTACAAAATCCAGGGTTTTAACTCCACTTTTTCTTCACTTTTATCAGATCTTAGCTTTCACTTTTTCCAGTTCTATGTCTGCAGTTGTTTTTTTCCCTTTCGGCCCACAAGGAGGAAATACTTCCTGTGATAGACGGTTAATCTGTGTTTTATCCAATGCGTAATTTGTGTCGCTTGCGTTCGGATTTTACACTTGCAAAGATAGAGGGGCAACTTTTGGACTTCTATAATTGAAATATGTCCCGTAGTTTTGCATTTCTTTTTGTTGCTTTGGAAGAGGTTTTTGAATAATTTTCTAGTTGGGTAATTAGCAGTAAATATGTACTCAGTAAATTTTATACACATCCTGGGGTTTTCTTTTTATGTTTGTTGTCCATATATATAACCTGATTTGCATTTGCTTTAGTTTAGATCAATGTGGTTTCTTTACACTTGCTTTAGCAACTTTACAGATGTTCTTTGATCCTAGCTAAAACTCCTATTTCAGTAATTTGCGAATATTCTTCGACAAGATCATGAATTTCTTGAAATGTTTGATTAGAAAAATGCACGATAAACATGTCTCGGTCACATGGCCACCGACTAGCAATAAAAATGAAAAATTAGTTTCACATGATTGATCAATCAGATGGAATCAGATCAAAACCATCGTTATAACTTTTTGTTTAAACCTACCAAACATACACCTACCGTTTGGTAGGTTTTGAGGATCTTGTTGATGCCGGAGCTAAAAGGCTCCAACTAGCAATGCGTCCTCTTTACGTCTCATATAAGAAAAAATTATACTGAATGAATACCATCTAACAACGAAACATAATCTAGTCGGTAAGACGTTTCATCTGCAACCGACACGCTACTCTTCGAAATATAGCTGCTTTTGATGTCAATTACATTGTGTTGCTCAGCTAAATAAGATATTCATATCTATATATATAGACGTATAATTGTGATGCATGGTATTCTGAGGATCCAAACTGTAACACTAAAAAAAGTTTATAATCAAGCTGAATATACAGCACACATACAGGGGAATAAATAATGATTTTCAAGAATTTCTGCCGCCGTTATCACTTTTTGTACACATATGCATGTGTCCCCTTTAATGAACTCTAATATTCCTGACCACGTGAATGTTGTATCCATGAACTATATAATTAATTCATCAATTAATGGATATTAATTTCGCCATCTTTATACCTCTCTGTCTGCGAGTTGCCGCTGGTGGTGGGCTGCTGCTGCTGCTGCCTCTTTAATTATTCCGTCAAAATTAAGAGACGGAAAAGTAACTTATGGTTTAAGCTCTACCATAAAAGCGCCTGCCGGCTTCTTCTTTACTTTTGTGCTTCTGATCTGGTCTTGACTCAAATACGTAATCTGTCTAAATCATGTCTTTAATTGTACGTAATCCAACTTTTTCTTCTTGCTAATATCCGCAGGAAAGGACACGTAAGATTGAAGCTCACTCAAAGCTTTAATTATATATACATATATATACGTATCCATCAAAAGTGGCGTGATTAATACGACATTGTCCACATACAGCCTTTTGTCAGTTTGAATTTGGTTAAATACAAATACAGAGTATGTAGAAAGAGGGGAAAAATTTAAAGTGCAACAGGTAACTGAGGGTTAAGATATTCCTTCAACGGAGTACAGAAAGTGAATTCTAGTTTTTACTTTGCTCCGTTTTGTTTTATGTGATTTAATATTCTGGATCTGGCGTTAGTATCTCACGGGGGCATATCGAACAGCAGAGGAGAGAGTAGAGACATATTGATATGGCCCAGAATTATTATTATTGTTATTAGCCAGATCGAGATCATATTAACTGTCCTGTCTGTCAGGGGATATTGGCTCGCTGCATGAACATATTTTTTGAAGTATATTGCGCTATAATCTTGCAATTTTTGTCAGTTACTCCTTCGTTTTCACCTTCTAACACACAGTAATCTTATAGTACATTCAAATTATTAAATCACTGGGGTTGGTCGGTGATCAGGGAAGAACTCTCCTCCTGTCATGTTTAGGATTTGAGTCCTCACAATTTAAGGATGGGAAAGGGATGAAAGATAATAATAAAAAAAATACAATCGAATTGTTAATCGGGTCCTTTTTAACTCTAGGTCATTTCTCTTATAAAAGGTGTCAAATTAAAAGGTAAGATAACTAAAGTGTCTATCTAATGGGTACCTATTGAGTACTCGTTAAAATATATTTTTAGAAGTTTAAGATTGACTAGAAAAAGTAAGTAAATATAAAAGAGAGTAGATAAGATTAAATAGAAAAAGTATATAAATATAAGAAAAATTAATAATTATTAGTATGCGTATATAAATTATAAGTTAAGTAAATTTTAAATATGTTAATGAGTAACTAATGAGCACCTGTTAGTAAGGACCATCGTTATAATCTGAATATTGAATGCTGATGCAACCACAACAACTTAGAAGAATAGTCACGTCTGGTTCGGCATTTTTTTTCTCTCTTATTGTATAGATGGAGTCTGAATCAAATTCAAATGGCCAGGTGTATGGTTATCAATCTGCTTAACAAATTCAACTGCTAACTAATAAGAAAATCGGTTTGATTCCGTGGAAACACTTCTGAAATTCAAAAATTTAGAAGTCAAGTGAATGCGAGGTCATGTAAGACTATCTTTTTCCCCCTTTTTTTTTCGTCCTTTTATAAATGAATTCCAAGTTTGTTAACGAAGACTGCCAGCCCTACATTGAAAATAATTGAAATAGCAACAAAAGTTGTAGGCCGGCATGTGAACTCGTACACTTCCTATGTGGCGTAATTAAAGCCAGTTATCCCACTTATTCAACCCATCCTAGCACTATTATCCTCGCATTTTTTTTATTCTTGTTGTACCAGTTTCATTGTTGAGCTTGCATTGCCGTTTCTCTCAAAAAAATTTTTTTTTTTTATATTTTTCATAAACACATTTTTCAATCACCTTTCTATCTTATTTATATATCAAATCATTACAATATATTTTCTATAAAACCTCCAAAAAAAACTAGTGGTATATGTTTTTCTTGGACACAAAAGCAAGCGATCACGTATTTGTATTTGTATGTTGTTTTAGCAAATTACTCAACGAGAAAATGGATGGATTGGATGGTAAGGGAAAAGGGAGTGGAAGTGAGAGATTTCGTCTTTAAGCCCCGAGTCCACTCGTTTACACTTGAAAAAAAAAACAAATTGCTCAACGAATAACGACAAAAGAGGGAGGGGGGTGCGGGACGACAAGTTTTAGTCCTCGAAAGTTTTTCGGAAAAATTTCTTAAATTTTTTTTTTAAGGATGTGATGTGTGTGAGGGAGAAAAAATATTCACAAAAAATGTAAAAATTTTGCTCTAAAAATGGCAATCCAAAGCAGGCAGAAGCATGGAATACGCTATATATAACATATTACAGTGCCGAATTTTGTTTGCATTAATAAGGACAAAAGCAAAAAAAAGGACAAATACCTGTCAAATTCTCTATCTCTTTCTGGATTGGCAATACAGAGATGAGGAATGCCCAAAAAAATGATAATCAAAGGATGTCAATCCCAAAACCGTGTCTGTCACTCAACGATAACGTCAAACATGATCACGCTGCATCATCAAACCTAATTCAAATCTTTCTCAAGAAAAAACTTGCACCAACTGAATTAGTCGTAGCTGTATTTCATTCATTGATTATTTGGTGGATTGATTCCATCTATTATTCACATCTTCCTTCCTTCGGACAAAACCAACCAACCAACCACTCATCTCCCTCACAAAACTCATCACTAATCTATGCTTTAGCAGCCTTAATTAACTATCGTCATCCATGTTTAAAACCAAGTGAACCAACCTTCCCAACCAAATTAATTTCAATAAACAAAAAAAGAAGAAAGAGAGAGGAAGAAGGTAGTGCAAGTTAATTACTCAAATTAATTTGAGTAAATTCTCAATCATGTCAGCCTTCAGTTCACATCCAACTTACACAAAAAGAAATGAAAAGAAGACAATAATAGTTGTAGTAATAACAAGAATTTTGAATCAAATAATAAATTTTCTTTAACATATAAAAAGGTGTAGTACATACACAATTGATCGTAATTCGCTTTGCTGTGGCTTTGTCAATTGATTCCAATTAACAAGGCAATGTAAGAAAATGGGGCGGCCTTAGAAAATTTCTGAATGTGGAATAAATTTTATACAAGACACCTCTTTTTGATGACACCAGTTGTAGAATTCGGCCCGTCAAGCTGCCTGAAAAAAGACTCAATCTCTTCCCGTCCCACAAACTCGAAAAATTCAGATAATTTTCTCTTGCATGAGGAGGAAGCAGGCCTCGTAGGCTTCTTTGGGGCAGGTGGGCAGCTAAGAATTTCTGGGATCATATGCTGAGGCGATTTTGGCGTATGGCACTCTTCTTCTTCATTGATGCAGCTGCCCGTGCCGGTGGTGCTTTCTTGTGACTGAATTACAGCACCGCCATCATCCGTACTATCTGAAGACTGTGAAACCTTGATGTTTAGAGCTGGTAATCGGATTTCCACCAATTCTTGGCGTAATTCTAGATCCGTAGACATGGGTTTTTTGTCCGTTCTTTTGGTTTTTTCTGGTGGGTGGAGGGTTGGTCGAGGAACTGGAGGGAAAGCTGATAAGGAGGTGGAAACCTGTAAACAGGAAATTGTAAGAGATAGAAGTGTAGGAATGGGCAGGGAATATATACGGGTTGAAAAAGAAGAGTTTGGAAGAGAGGCGTGCATTGGAAGGTAATTGAGTAGAGAAAAGGTCGTAGGGGCATTCTTTTTATTCTCACAAAAACTAGATTAAGATAGATAGGTTGGTGGCAGCACAGACTACAGTAGTAGAACAACTTTTCTAACATGTCCATCTCAGGCTGTCGTCACTTGGCTCCAGATGTAACTACCTGTCTTCTCCATCTTTACTCACAAACCTTTTTCATCTTTTCTTCATTGGCAATTGTTTTTTACCTCCTCCAAATCTCTCTATTCTTTTCTTTTCTTCGTTTCATTTTAGTTTTTAAGAAGTACAAAAAGGATGAAGAGGAGATGTTCCTGCGGTTCTGCAGTCAAGATTGTGAATGCATGTTAGAGGCATTTACTTGTGAGATTTTTGTCATCTGGATCGTCACTACTATTTTGATCAGTTTTTATAATGACATGTCCTGTAACTGTACTAGAGGCTCATGAAAGTAGAAGGAATTTAATTGCTTAAAAGTACTACTGCGACAAGTTTGTTTCCATGCTGCCTAGATAATATATATGTTCTCCATTGCAGTACCAATTTTTTTTTCTTCTTTTTTTAAGGTAAACTTGGGTTGTAAACGGTGAAGAGGGTGAGATACATTTACCAATTTGCATGATGAGTACTAGAAAATGACAAGCTGCAACTCATTAATTAAATAGCCCACATTGTACATTGTGCATCGCAGGACTTAGATACTTGACAATGCAAGGAAGGAAAGGACGCTGATCAATCTTGGATCTGAAATTCATGGTTTCAACTTTTTTGGAATTGGCATGTGAATCCAAGCTTATAACTTACGTTAAGTTAAGAAAGAAGGACTAACTTCACTTTACACTCCCAAACTTATACCACCTTTTCACTTTGCACTCCAAAATTTTAATTTTGAACACTTTGCACCCTAAACTCTCAAGTTTGTCGTGTTTAGATACAGTCAATGATTGTGTTGCTTGCAAAATGTATGAGGTAAAGGGGTGTAGTGAAAATCAATAACAATGTATCATTCAGTGCGATCTCTTAGCTTTTTTGACCATTTTAGCACATTATTATTGATTTATATAGTTTCAATTACGAATATTACTAGCAAAATCAATGAGATAAAAGATGGTACAAATTAATGCCAATATACTGTTTTATTTTTGCTATGATACCTTGCTACCTTTAACAACTTTCAGCATATTATCATTAATTTGTTAAGTCGTACATGTCGTTAATTTTGCTGAAGTTGTCGTTGACTAGATTTAAATAGAACAAAATTAATAGTTTAGAATGTAAAGTGTTTAAAATTAAGAATTTAATGAGCAAAGTATTTAAATTTGAAGTTTAGAATGTAAAGTGAAAAAATCATACGAATTCGAAGGTGCGATATGGAGTTTGTCCGACAAAGAATTGCTCAAAAAGGTGAGAGCAACCTGCATGGACACCACCACTACCACATGCGCTCTAAGAAAGCCTGCCTGCAGTAAATAATTCCATTAGATTTTCTTATTCCCAGTGAACTTAAGAAGCATCTCATTAAAAATTATCTGGCAGGATATCTCATTGTTTGTTCCTAAGAATTCGACCAAATTTTGTCTTCCTCTCCATGTTTACACGAATCTTCGTCGGTGTCTTGTAAATGTAAAAGTTGGCTGATGATCCCAAAATTGAATAGTTGTGTCTGTAAGATGCTAATATATGTTTGTTGGATGTATGAAAAGCTAAAATGCAACCATATAATGAGCCCTGGATATTTTACTTCCATTTCTTTCTATTCCTTCTCCTCTTCGGGGCAAGAATGTGGCACTTGTGGCTAACTAGAAACATTTTCCCCCAAAAAGAAAAAAAAATAAAACTAAAAAAAAAGCTGATAAACTTGAGTCGGTGTCTTTTTTGACCTATGAGTAACGCCTTATCTACGGATAACACTAAATACACTTACTCTTTTTTTCCGTCCATAAAGATCCATATTTCTTAAATCAATTCCGTTTTTAGTATGATGGCATATTTGGAATCGTCTCACATGATGCAAATTGCCATAAGTGCTTAGTATTTTTAATATTTCATTTTGATCTCTACTTGACAAAATTTCAAGCGAAAATTTGTAGTAATAGGTGTATATAAGTTGAGTCAAGCTCGAGTAGTTCTATACTCAGCTTAACTCAAACACTATTAGTACCCTACTTGACTCGAGTTTGAGAATAGAGAGCATAAAACTCAAACTCGACTCGATATGGGTTGATTCAAGATCAAGCCATATCAAGTTCGAGTACTCGATGATGCTTTCAAGTATAGAAACTCAATCAGACCTCATTTTTTAGCCTTTAAGTTCAAATCTTGGCGAATGAAATTATATTGTGTTTACTTCAAATTCTATTACTTTTTTGCCATTCAAGAGTTTTATTAAGTATGCAAATCAGCTTGTAAATTGTCTGAAAGCATAAACCCTTGGTGATAATTTTGTATTTAAAAATATATATATTGTTTAAATTAAAAAGCACTCGACAAGTAACTTGTCGAGCTCAAGTAGCATATATATGGGCTCGAAATTTGACTTGCTTTCCAATCGAATAGTTCAAGTTCGGACTCAAACTTAATCAACCTGAATTCGAGCCGAGCAATTGACCAAACTACTCGCGACCAGCTTGGCTCGCAGTCAACTATAATTGTAGTACAATGCATTTAGCCTAAGACCTTCGTTGGCAATTTTTGTACTCATTTCTGTCTCTTTCACTCTAATTTATAAACTAGCATAGGATTCCATCGTAGAGCCTTCAATACGCCCTATCTGCCATATCTCTCTCTCCCTCATTATTATTATTATTATTATACAAATAAAAGAACAAAGAAATTGAGCTTTGAATAATATATGTTTTGGTCGGGTTTACCAAATACCCTCTCCATGGTCTCCACCTCACGAATGAATCTTTCCATGTGAACTGTCCCCTCAGCCTTTCTATTTTGCTTGGTTTTCACCATGCATTACCCCAACTTCATTACGTATAATTAGGACGTCCTTGTTTATTGATACATAGTACAAAGATACCCAAAAAAAAAAAATCCTAGAAAATGATGGCGTAATTTCTCTGACCGCTCTATACGGGCAACAATTTCATTTCTCCGAATCCTTGACACCGTCATCTGATTTGTATTATTAGGCCATTTGACCTGAGATTCATATCCAATTGCATGCTGATTAGATAGGAATGAAGACGGATCATCATTACGTGTTTTTGGACACCCTCCTTGTCCCCCCTACCCCTGCTTAAGGGATATTGGCCTTATGTGTGAAGTGTTCTTAATAACTAATAATTGCTTGGGGGAATTCCATGCCACCCCACTATCATTGCATGTTGCCATCCCATGCAATAATGATCCTGTGCAACTTTTTGAATCTTCCTCGAATTTTGTTTTTTTTTTTTATATCATTTCAAGAATTTGTTTTTAGTCATAGAAGCCGCAAGGAGTCTGCCAATCCTACCATATACTCCAACTAGGAATAGTAGAAAAATTGTTACTACTATATAGCTTTGTTAAATTTATTTGTGTACAATGCATTGAATTCTAGTATTTCAATAGTTTGAAGAAAATTAATATAGTAAGATAGTTTTGCCGTTGTTCTTATATTTTTTTTTAGTTTGTGGAGGTTTTGGGGGTTTTAATTTAGTCTTGCTCTTGAGTCTTGATGAATTACAGATTATTGGATTTTTTTTTTCTTAGTTTATATTTTCCGCTTTATTCCTTGCTTCGAGATTGCTTCAGACCTTTCTCTCTTTCTTTTTAATATCCTTTGCCTTTTGTCACACAATCTTTAGAACCAATCACAAACCGACCCTCAAACAAACATCAAAACAGGTCGGCACAATCTTACATTACAGTAAACTATATATGTTACTGACTCGCTAAAGGCAGTTGGGCGAGTCCAATTATCCTTTGACCAGGTTTCCAACCGCCCCACAATATTTTGCTTCTTATAGCAAAATATATAGAGTATTATTAATTGTTTCTTATGTTCTTATAGAAATGATATTTGAACAGAGAAATCCTGCCATTATTCATGTGTGCAGAGATGTATATTTGTGAACCTTTGATTTTTTTAACGCATGGAACAAAACATATTTAGTACTTGAGATTCTGTTGCAAAAGCCAGGGAAGCTTAATCAATATGTGGGCATCTCTTGCTTGCTCCCAATTGGCTGTATTCCAGCAATGTGAGCATTGTACTAAACTAAAGTCTAAAGCCATTTATGTACTTTTTTGGTGCTTTGTCACCTTGAAATCCTGATTGCAACCAATATATTGTTCGTTTTGTTACAACTTTGATTTGATGGCAGCAAAATCATGACACCATGCCAAACAAAACGCTGAAAATCACGTTAGCAGAGCTGGAATCGATTGCCCGGTTTGGACTCTTAATTGACAACCTCAATGAGTAGTCTATGGACCAAACCTAATGATGCTTTGATGGCGAACGAAAACGAAAAGTAGACCTCAGTTCGAGAATCTCACCCTTGCAAAAAGGAAGATGTAATAATGAATCCCTTCTAGACTGGGAATGCCTTACTTTTAGGTGGACTAACATATCCATGTGATGCAAGCAACGTATTTATAAAGCAAAAGATCCCAGAATGGTCAAGCTTTAGTCTTGCGTTAACAGTTGGAAAGCGTCTACAAGAAAGAACTAAGAACAAGACCTTATCAGCCATCCGCGATCGTATGAAATGTGGTGGACTGAATTCTGTTCCTGGAATACTGCTGCGTCACTTTTCCAGTGGAGCAGGGGATGGAAAGGGATTTTTCTTCTAAATATAATAAACAGCAACCACTCATCTGTTGCCGTGACCATTTTCTGTTGTGGAATGAGTAGGGTTGCTCTTTATTAAACAGTACTATGTCCTTTTCTGCTAACAGTGTCTCCCATGGAAAATTGGGATTTATCACAACTTAATGGACAATTTATTTATGCTGTCGATATTTCTTAGGATACAAGGAGATCATACAACTACTTCAAGCTATTTTACTTTTTATTATGAAGCAAATGTAGATTTATCCACACCATGCTTACACTTGTTCCATCCAACTTTAATGGTGCAGATGAGGGGAGGTCATCAAGAGGCTGAAATGATGGACCAGCTCCTTAATGACATCCATCTAGCAAGGTCTCCTCTTCTACCTAGGTTTCAGGGATACAAGCATCATGTAATTGACCGCAGCAACCACCATATACATTAAGTACGTTACCAGATATCATAATATCATGGAATTAAAGTTTCCCATAAGCTGCAAACACTAAGCTTAACACCCTGCAGATACTCTCAAAAGCTACATTATAACACCCCGTAAACTCTCATCCATTCAAAAATCTCACAAAAGCAGTAACAAGCGCCTTGAAGAATGCAAAAACTGGATTTACTTCAGATTCAGCGGGCAGCTCTGATGTCCTTTCCCATGTTTCACTGCAAAGGGGAAACTCAATTGGGTGAGGCTAAATGAACAGTACGTAGGTGGGGCAGTCCGGGGACTGGGGAATGTTGAAACTGATTCACTCTGAAATGATAAAGAGTGACATCTTGAACTGTATGCAAAAGGGCCTAGGAGATGCTACAAAAGATACTTACAGGTTAATTCTGTTTAATGTAGGATTGCTTCCCTCCTTGGAGCTGCTATCACCTTCGATCTTTAGTTTGTCTTCTATTCCAATGGTTTCATCTGGAATGGACTGTTCATGAGAAACACCAGTATTTATGTCACCATGTTTCTCATTGGTACCCGTTGGAACATTCGCAGGCTGTAAAATAACGTCAGAGAAATTAGCACCACCCAATAGGAAAAGAATAAAATGTGCAACAGCTACAGTATGTGATAGCCAAACACAAGTAGCCACCTTCCAATTTTTCTATGTATAGGCCACCATACCTGCTGCACCTTTAATGAAACCCCACCAAATTGTGACCTTTCATCTTCAGAACATAATAAATTTTTAGTTACAACCAAATTTTAAATTACCTTCATTAGACTTAATAAACTAGTACTGACAAGTTCATTAATATCCATGTTGCGACAGCTGAAGAATAATTAACAAGACAACCACAAATGGAGGTTCTACCAAATTGCAAGATCAAGATAGCTCCAGGCTGCAAGACTCATCATAAGTACCCAGGTTCACCGTAATGCAATCAGAAAAGTTCATCCGGGATCTGAGTGTCATTACGCTTTTAACCTCGTAGTGTTACAGTACCAAAGTGTAAGTTTCACTTGCATCTCCACTCATCTGATTTTCAAACATGACTCTATATATACTTCCATTACAAGGCCTCCCAATGAATTCGACCAATCAGGACTAGGAACTGGAAATAACCACTTTCATTGGCACATAGATGTCACATAGCCCAAAGTCCCTCTACATCTTATTCACAGCTACAAGATTTAAGCCCTTTAATAAGCACAAAGTTAGGGATGCAAAGACATACATCCCAAGCCATGTGCAAAAGATATATTAAATACATCATAAGTAAAATACCTTTGCTTCAGTGGGGGAAGAGACCTTTGCTCCGATTTCTGCAGCATTGCTCATGTCAAATACAGGAACTTTTTTGGTTGCAGAGCAATTCGACATTTCCAATGGTGGATTCCCATCATTTAGGCTGGCAGTTTTACCCACCAGCTCACTCTTGCTTTTTGAAACAGCAAGGTCTGCACCAGCTTCCACCTGCACAACACTACAAGAGTGCTCTGTAACTTGTACTCTGTCCTGTTCAATTTTGTTTACCTCCAGAGTTCTAGTTCCTTGACTTTGTTCTTCTAATCTTCCTTCCAAGTCATCAAATTTCCTAGCAATGGGATGAAGTGGAAATTTTTCAACTACTATGTCAGCTTGCCCACGAGTCATACCAGCATTTGATGACTCAACTGTTTTAGTACCACCTTTGTTGACATCCAGGCTATCTTCTCCTACAGCCACTGCCAATACTGGTTGTTCATATTCAGTTTCTCCAATTGCCTGACTAATCCCATTGACATCTTCCGTGTCTGCTTTCAGATGGACATCTCCAGGAAAATCTCTAGTAGAATGTACAACTTGTTCTCCCCTACTTTCCTGGTGATGTTCTTGAATAACTCTGGGATTAGGTATAGACAAAGGACTACGTATAACTGGTTCATTAGATTCTTCATCCTCGTCAGTTGGCTCACTAACATTGCCAATTGGTTTGCTGTCAAACTCCTGACAATCAGGTCCTGTCAACTGCCCACTCAAATTTTCAAGGATTTCATCACTTGTGCCTTCATGAGTATGGATTGCAGCTTCAATTAAACTGCATTCATCAGATCCCAAATCATCTTTAATTGTCTCAACTGCACCATTAACTACTTGATCATTGTGTAGTTTCTGATGCTCAGACACAAAGGATTGTCCACTAGAGTTTGCAACAAGTTCTTCACCACTATCCAGACTTTGTTTGGATGAAGTATGAGCTACGCTTTTTGGTCCATCTGATCCCATGTCATCTTTAATTGTCTCAATTACACCATTAACTACTTGATCACTATCTAGATTTTGATGCTCATACCCAAAGAATAGTCCATTAGAATTTGCAACAAGTTCTTCACCGGTTCCCTGTCTTTGTTTGGATGAAATATGGAGTACACTTTTCAGTTCATCTGATGGTAATGAACTTCTCTGAGCTTCAATGGAAATGGATCCTAATGGATAATGCTCCAAAACATTATCATAGCTCTGCTCTTCTGAAAACTTAGCTGGACCTAATACTTTGTTTTCTTGAATAATTTCTCGAACAATTTCCCGAACTGTGTAAAAAGAACCACCAACTTCCTTGTGTGTAAGATTCAAAGATGGAAAATTTCCATTATTTGAGTTCTGATATCTGTAAGAAATCGACCCAAGAAATGTGAAGACGTCAGCGAGTATATTTAGTAAAAAAGGAACAATTTAAGAAACTAAATGAAATAAGTTCTTCTTCCTATTTATGTGGATGGTCAAGGAAACTAAAATAGATGAATTCTAGTCCTAAACAACAAACAAAGAGATTTCTCATTTTGGGTAAAGCACAATCTATATTACTCTCAAGGACCAGATGACAAAAGTTTACATGCTAACACAATCATCCTTATGCAAAAAGTGAAAATTTAATAGTGATGATTAAAAAAGAAATACACAGACACATGCACAAAATAGATCACCATTGTAATGTAAATAATATACAAATTCTCTTTATAAAAAGAGCAAGTTTGAAAAGGTTACTTCTTTATAAAAGACTCAACCATTGCCTTCCTCTCCTCCTTTGAACGCCTAATCCTTGCCTTCCTCCCTCCAGAGTCACTATATGCAGCAAGGGCAAATGTTTGCCCAACCCATCCACCTTTGATTGCATGCATCATCTGAAAATTTTGGTTATGTGAAATTTTGGTTATGAGCTCCAAGAACATAAAAAAAGGCAATACAAAAACAGGGTGCTACTGCTTACTTCTTCGATAGTTTAGGATCGTTGCAAGTCAGTGACTGTACAACGTATGTTTACACATCAACCACAGATATGAATTTCAGGTGATTAGAATAATTTTCAGTTGATGCCTTTCGTGGGGTAAACAAGCAACATAAAAGATAGGTTTCTTAGCCGCATGTATATGTCATGTCACACATTCAAAGACCTATGAACTGCAGAGTTTATCTCATCACTTTCCAGACTCTATTTCTCTGTAAGATAGACAAAAGACCGGCCTCCTTATATGCATATACATTAAGAGAGAATAAGATTCATTAGTATTCTAAGGGAGTGTCTCTTTGGTTCTTTCGAAGAATGTCAACTGATTTGACACAAAACTAATCATATTTCTGCCAGCATTCTGCTCAAACCCCAACACAAAAGGAAAAAACAATTAAGCATATAGACTAGACAAATTTTTTGTAACCCCAAAAAAAAAAAAGAAAATTGGCTGGCCCACATAATGCCCAACCAAAAAAATTAGCTGAATTGAAAATTTTCCACTAGCATTCCAGCATTCATGTCTAAATAGAAAAAAGAGAACAAAATAACTTGGGTTACTAATTCCTCCACATTCCAGCAACCAAGAAATGCAGTGGGACATCAACTTTGCAAGCCCATCCCAATTTGAAACGAAAACAACAAATGATTCAGAAGAAAATTACAAGAACTTCAGCATACAGTGTTGCTCCTCAAAAGAAAACCAAAATGGGAAACAGCAGAGAATGAACGACCAGTTCATTTTGTCAACAAAAAACCGATAAAAAAAAAGTAAGATAAGCTAAAGTCCATAAAGAAGTCAGTGATTTGATAACTAGAAATGCAAGAAATGGGTGTCACCTGAAAGAAGAAGCAGATGCGTAAGATGAGTCTTCAAGGTGTGAACAGGGAACAGTAGGGGTTTGGAGTGGGAGCCGAAAACCCTACACGGTTTTTGCTGCTCAGCCCAACATTCCCAATTGAGTCTAATTAGGCGTACGATGAGGGAGGGCAGGATTTTAGTACTGGCTGGCATGGGGGGATTATTTTTAAATTATTACTATACATTAAATTAATATTTCAAGAGACAAAAAATAAAACGAAAGGAAAGGAAAAAAAAATGTCCGTTGAATGTTGAAATGACTATATTATCCTGGTCGAATCCTTCTTCGTCCCAATTTTTTTTTTTTTGTCTCTATGTGTTTGATTTTGGATGTTTTCTAAATCTTTTGCTTGCAGGTTTTGGTTAGTGAACTGATTTAATCAGTTCATACAGTGCAATGTGTTCAAACATCAATCAGGATCTTGCTGCTACTACAATTTTTTTTTTATCTGTAAGTTTGTTTGGACAACTTATTATTTGTTATACTACAAACATATTTTCAAAAAATTTTTATTTTATATACATCATATTAAAAAAGTGTTATAATATTTATTCAAAAAATTATCCCAAATAATATTCTATCCAAACATATTCTATATTAATGGTTCAATTGAAAATTTATGGACCATTCATCGTCGTGCACTTTCAACTCCGTTTCTCATAAGCCTATTTTAGGAGAATAAAATTTGCTACATCTTTTTAAAATATTGATTAGTTTTTAAGAGAAGTTTCCGATGAAGCAGTCAGTGAAACCGGGCACTCTACTGACATTGCTCCAAAATTTCCCCAAATCAGGCATTGAAATTAGAAGTGCGCAATTGAAATTGCAAACGTCACACTTTCTGTGAGAAAAAAACGCTGAAAATTTCAAGCAAATTTGGCAAAAAGGGACGAGTGGAAATAGAGCTATTTGTCCAAGTGCATGCAAATGAGTTACACGGATCAGCTTGACAATTTAGGTGGCCCAAACCCATTTGAAACAGGGGAAATTGGGCTAATAAATGTGACCAATATGTACAAATTTGACACCAGTAAGAAAACCAGGGCTTTTGAGGATTATTCGGGGATTAGGTTTATTTGCGAAATTCTTGTGACTTCGTAAGAAGATGAAAGAAAAAGAAAACCAGAGCTTGGTGTTCCAATCCTATTTGCATTTAAGGATTTTAGAATGTGTTCGTTAAAATGTTATTGGGTTTGCCTTTTGGTTTCGCCTTGAAAATCATCAAAGTACCAGGAAATAGGAACACGAAACTAGGAACAGAGTATCCCTTGATATTGTCACAAGTTAACTGTGCACATAAGGTGCCAGTTACTATAATCCTGTCAAATTGTATGAAAGAACATCGCACCAATAGTGGGTTGCAAGCAGTTACAAATTTGGAAGAATAATGCGGTAAACCCATTTTCCTATAAATAGTACGAGTACGAAATCTGCCCCTCAAGCAATAGCAGCCCATAAGTTAGTCAAAATTGTAAACCTCTACTCGAGGGTGTCATGGTTTTAGTAGTTACAAGTCAGAGAGCCAAAAAGGGGCTTTTCAGAAGAATTGGATCGTTATTTCAAAGGATATGTACATGTGAAAAGAATACAATTGTATGTCTAAAGAATTCCAGTCAAAATCAGTTAGATCTGGAGTAGTGTTGAAGGCCGTGCAATTTATACCTGTATGCTATGTTGGCTACAAAATTGTTGGTATGTCATTCTAGCTTTGCTTGCTTTTTTTCAAGTGTATCTTGGCACCTGCGACCCCCGTTCAATGTATTGAGTAACGTCAGAAGAATAAGTCAGTTCCAACTACCTTTGATGCTGTTAAGGAACAATCACTTTACTCCATTATCAGCATGAGGCTCTTCGAATGCTCAAGCTTAGAAAAATTATCACCTCACCTCCTCGACGACAATAGGAATAGGAAATTCCAACAAAACTTTCAACTCTTCCTGCTGAGATCTACAGCTTCAATCTTCCAAGTGCCTTCTGCACATATCCATGTTTCATCCTGTCGAGTAGTTTCTCTCTTGTTTTTCTCTTCTTGTCCATCTTCAACCTATATCTTTCTTCCCTCTCACGCTCATATACACCTTGCCAGTAAACTTCCCCTGTTAATGGCCATAACCACATTTCATATGGATGGTCATTGTCATCTGCTGCTTCAGCAAGGTCTTCATCCATACTTTTCAATAATGAGGTGTTGAAGTACTTCGCCCACATAAATCCTTTCCGTTGTTCTATCGGATGTTGTTCCTCCAGCAAACCTGAGTGGGGATCAATGTAAACCATCCTACGTGCACTATGATATGCCCATACGTTGACCAGAAGTTCCATCACCCGACAGTAACAATGCTGCTTCTGGTAGAAGTGTCACAATTTCAACATCAGAATCTTTCATTTTGTCATTTTCTTGATTACAGATAACTTTTGGTCTATGCTTACCTCCAACACTGAAGACCCCAACAAACAAGAAGTCATGTTGCTTGAATTTACACGCAAATAATCGAGAGAATCCACAAAAATCCTAATATGCAAAGGAATTTTCAGTCAGATGACAAAATGCAGGTAAAGCAAACAACGACCTCAGCCGTGGCATCTTAATCATGATATTAAATTGCCAAAAGGTTAAGCAATGTGTTACTCCAGGGAAATTACCTGGAAAACATAATGAACTCCAGAAAAGAAGAGGTTGGCATGACCCAGCTATGTAGGGCTGACCAGCGCCCTCCATCTTCAGGCATGGGTGGAAGGGCTTCTACATGTGACGGTAGGGCATACATTATACGGAATGCATCT
The DNA here is from genome assembly GCF_036785885.1 of Coffea arabica. NCBI lineage: Eukaryota > Viridiplantae > Streptophyta > Magnoliopsida > Gentianales > Rubiaceae > Coffea > Coffea arabica. The sequence continues at coordinate 8,893,677 of NC_092313.1, read as the reverse complement.
TCAAAGGCACTTCTGCAAATTTGAATTATTTGAATGAAAAAAATTTAGCAACACAATCTTCAAACACTAGCTTAATAAGTCAAAAAAAAATGCTAAATGGTTATTACGACTTTAGAAGCAAATTTGAAGAGAGAAGATTCTCTCATATTCTATGTAATTTAGCATCTTTAAAAGGGGAGAAAAATTTAGATGCCTGTAGTCTTTAAATGATATGTAAAACTAAGAAAAGCTATAAAAACAGCGTAGGTCATGTGTCTCCCAAAACACTCTAACCTGCAGTTTCCTCCATTTAAGATGTCACACATGGACCAAAAAGTAAGCACGTCATTCCTCCCCATAAATCCACCATCCATGTCCAACATCGCCCAAAAGTATATCACATCTCCTTTAGTATTTTTTTGTACTACTTCTTCCAGAACCTGCTCAGCTTTTGTAGAGAGACTTGCCTGTCATATATTGTAGGCCAGAAGACGTTCAGATGAAAAATATTCTTTTGCTTGATTACAAAAATAACAATTAATGGTAAAGGAAAACTATTTTGACAACACTATCTTGCAATCCCATTACAGGCATTAGAACCTCAATTTTAATATATGATATTTCATTATCTAGAATAAAAAAGAAGCAAGGTTAGCCAGAAAGACAATTCCTCTGAAATACATGAGAAAATTAGGGCACACCTTCCTCCCAGCAGCACGCCAAGACTGAAAACCGATCCAAGGTCGCTTATGGATATTATCAACACCATTCGCAACTGAAAACATGCCTCCAATCTCACAAAGTACGTCTCGGTAATATGTGTCATTCAGGACAGGAAGCCGAGCAACTGCATCAACATCATCTGACCTCAATCTTCTGGCCCGAGTAGACTGGGGAGATTTACCAGTATTAGCACTGACAAACTACAAAACTTACATGCAAAACACAGCCTAGAAAAAGAGGATAACAATTATTCAAAGTAAGAAAACCAGCAATTTCTACTAGAAGAAACACACAAGTGTCAGCAACACAGACGAGGTAATAGAATAGATTACTGAACTTGCTCCAGAAAGATAGTTTCTTCTTAGTTCATGTTGCAACAGATGACTTAATATAAGCCAGTGTTCCTGGATCAAAAAAACTTACGAGACTCAACCCACGGTACAAAGAACCATGATGTAGAAATTGCCAAGCTCCAGCTCCATGGTAAATCTCATAGATGCACAAAGGTTGCCCAGTCCTTTCCAGCTCTCCTTCATCTCTTTCATTCATTTCAAACTTAAGCTTTTCAGATTTTCGAGCATTACGATATAATTCATCCCAATCACCAATCGCTTTCTCCATTCTTTCTTCAATCTGCGAGTATTACAATAATGTTCTACCCAACAGTAATTCCAACAACCTGGGAAAAAACAAAACAGGGCAAAAAGAAATTTGCAATGCATAACAGAAGCACGGTCATACCTCCTCCATTTCCAAAGACTCCAGTTCCTCAGAACTTTCCATTTCCCTCAAAATATCCCAATCTAAATGTGTAGGAAAATCCCCGTCCAGAGCTTCTAAATCATTGCCAGAGACATTCTTTAAGGGCAATAGATTGGCCATGTCTTCTTCAATATTGTATACAACACCCAAACTTAATCCATAACCTCTGCTATGTGGATTTGCAAGGTCACCAGCTTTTTTATCAATTTCTTCCTGGAAGAAGTTCCACTCCCATGAAGTCTGCTTAAGCTGAGAAGTGTTACCAGGAAGCAAGACATCTGATGGAAAATTGAGGATATTCTCAAGCAACTTTGCATAACTCATTACACATTCTGATGCTAGCATATTCTTTGCTAGAAGCCTGCCAGAGGAAGCAATAGAATGGGCAAGCTTCAGTAATTTTGCTTCCGATATCAGAAGTGAGAAAGCTTTGATTAGCGCATCAGGGTTATGTTTGGCAACGATCATCCCTTGGACCTGATCAGCAACCTGGAGATTTAGAAGCTTAATAAGAGAAGTAAAGAGCAACAATCATAATATCCACAACGGAACTCAATTGTCTATACAAGATAAATGTGTAAAACCCACATGTCTCTTTATGACAGGATTTTCTAATGCAACAATAGGCATTCCAAAGGACATTGCTCGTGTCAGTAATGGTGGAAAACCCTGCTCATCTTGTGGAGAAGCATACAGTACAATGTCAGCCATCAATATCAACCCATTAGGATCACCATGAACGCCAAAATGTCTTAGAGATCCTTGATAAAGTCCCAAACGAGTGGCAATGTCCTAAAAAATACAAACAAATAGGTGTAACTCAGATCTCACAGCTCTTTAACTACCACTTCTTTTTTCCCTTGTTTTGACCCGGGGAGGGGGTAGTAATGCTAAATAAGAAGTCCTGATAAATCTTAGGATTGTCTGGCTAGGAAAGCAAGACAAACCTTGTAAGAACTTTTCACTTGAATAGAATCAAATCAATAAAACAAGGAAAAGGGATTTCCACACAAATAGGGAAAAATTAATCCTGTAGTGGAACACTTTTCAGATCAAGAAAAATTCATAAAGACGCTATTATCCATAGCCATGAATAATATATCAATAGAAGATATCAAGGATAATCCTTCATGTAACAACATGCATTACGTTTTCCCAAAGCCTGGATTTGCATGCAGACAGATATACCTAAAGAACTATATACCTTGGATAATTGATTATACCTGCAAAGCATCATCATACTGACTGCTGGAGTTTCCACATAAGAAGACAAACTTGAAGGTCTCCTTGCCTTCTTCTCTCCCAGCATAATTGAGTAAGAGTGGCTCCAAATCATGCATTGCCACAGCATAATCCCATGACAGCTCAGCAAAGAAAAATGAGCTTCCAATAACCAAAACCACCACATCATCTTCACAGAAACCATTTTCCTTCCGTAATACCAATTTGGAGTGTGTCTTAGTGTAGCTTTCTGCAGCCCAAACATCTACTGGTGATCCAGGAATCACAAAGAAGTTTCCAGTGTCAAGCACACTATATAACATCTGATACAGGAAGATAATCTTAATTGAGCAGGAGAAGCACATCATATAGAATTTGATAAGTAAGCATAAGAAAACCTAAAATAATTCCTATGGATTGACTTTGTAATGCATGTAATAACAACAGAAGGATGAAGTTACCGGCAAAGAATAATCAGGAAAGACAACAACATTAGCCCTGCAAAAAGCACTCTTCCAGTGAGATATGATATGGTTCCATTGATTCCTTTCATACATCTGAAGGCGATTTGCAAGGGTATCCTCTTGAATTATCCAAACGAGTGGAATAGAGCAGAAAGGCTCCTGCATAAGGCTGCAAAAATATAAAACTCACAAACAGCATCTCAAACAAAAGGCATATTGTTGAATAAACCAGTAAACATCCCTCCCAAAGCCATGCTTGCATTTTTCATCTGAATGCACATTCAAGCACCACAGGAGCAAAGAATACTGATCTCACTAACATACCAGAATTTCCTACTTTCACTCAACAAACTGAAATTCGTCATTATCCTTTTTATAGCGCTTTCATTTTGATACCTAGTGGAATACCATTTTACGATCAGCTAGACAAAGTTAATGATGTTTTCTGAAAAACTTGTCGACTGTAGACAATGTCAAAAAAATCATTAAGACCTAAGGGACTAAATCTGAGTTTTACTTCAGGACTAGTGGATTATACTCAGGGTTCGTAAACTTACAATTACAAAGTGAGACATTTTGCCCAACTACATCTCCACGAGGAATAGACAAATGCAGAAATGGTCAATAAGCTTCACAATTTCAGTCCACTCCACAAATCACTTCTTTGGTTAGTATCCAAAGTGGAAAGATAAATGATAATGCAAAATAATAAAAATGGTTTACAAGTACCAAAGAGATCGACGGGATGTTAACACGAAGCAAAATATTACAGAACTACGATTTTTCTCCAATCAACTGTGCAGTGAATAGAAGAAGGCTCCAGTGGCACAAAAGAATCCGGTGATTAAGAGAATACTAAAATTAGAAAAATGAATCAAACAGCAGTAGCCCTACCATCTTCTTAAGGCTATTTATGTATCTGAAAAATTAATTATGCAAACCTTTTCCTTATATTTGTATCATTTAGCACCTTGTTTGTTATAAAGCAAAGTTAGAACCTAGCTAAAATGTCTAGTCAGCAAGGTAGCACTTACTATAGTTAAGGTCTATCTCCCCTCCCCAATCGAGCAAACTAAATAAATAATTAGACAAATAACAGGAACTTGTTTCAAATTAGAGGGAAACCATCTCTTTATAATTAATTCAATTTTGGAAGCTAAAGTTTAGGGACAGATTCCTCTTTTCATTTGATAACTCAGGCACAAGGTTAGCACTAAGAACCAATTATGCATCAATTTTTCTAATGAGAACATATGGTAAATTTTGAGAAAGTGATGAGAAGTAAAATTAGTTCATTAATTTCATATGTCAAGAATGTCTATACCTTGAAATGGCATCCTTCACTTCAAGAGAATCTGCTATTATACCTTCAAAACTGCAGCAATGAGGAATTTTATTTATTAGTACCAATTTAAGGACTAATTGACTAACTATTTCATGGAGAAGTTCTTACTATCTTAAGAGAATTACTATTGGATTCATGAGTAAACTAGATGAAAGAATAAAACATACATTGACCAATCAATATGACCATGTCTTTCAGGACTTAAATTCAAGATTTCACCTCCTATTTCCTCCCAAATTTCTCGAGCATCACCATCTTGTAGTGCATATATCTGCAAAGAAGCATGCATTGGGCCCAAAAAGATTATATCACAATCACACGACAATTTGCACTAAAACATATTGATTAATCAGACAAAACTTCAAATTGACAAAGATCCTCCAGGATTGAGCAGATTATAGGTGGAGAAAAAGTCAGTCTGATCACTAACTGGATTGAGGGGATAACAGAAAACAGACGAAGGACAGGTCGTAAATACCAAACCATATAAACCACACCTAAACCCTCAAACTGACCAGTTGTATAGTCTTTGACTAACTAATATCCCTCAAAGGACTTTTAACAAGTGTTCTATCAAAGGATGCAAATAGTAAAATTCATTGCTTTGATCACATAATTCTCTTGAGATTTGCGCCAGAGACACCGAAGCCCTCTGAAATTTCCTTTAGTTGATTGCATTCATTTGTTAGTAAGGCAAAGAAAATTTGATTCTTATTTTCAGGAACTTGATAAGGGAGAGAAATTATAAAGCAATTATTTTTAAAAAAACTAAGACAATACATATTTCAGGAAACCTAAACAATAAACAAACTGGTTAAGAAGCTAGTTTTACACAATTGCTAAGATGGAACTCACTTGGAAAATTAAACTGTTGCTATGACCCACAAGTGATTATATGTGAATGCAGGGAGAACTTGGCCAGTAGAACCCATGTAAAAGCTTTTAAAAGCTTCGTAAAAACTCTTAATTTTCTACTTAATGAGGAAACAACAGGGCTCTTGCTCTATTTCCTTGATGGCATCTAAAAGTCAAAGGTGATAAACTTAAAACTACTCAGGAAGGAAAAAGCCAAAATTCATAATGCATTTACATGTCCACCCGAACCTAACCAACTTTCATCCATCTTCTAACCAAGGATATAAGATATAATTCCTATAAAATTACCTTGAACAAATAGCCAAGTCCCTTCAAATTCTTCATCACCGTAGATAGCATCAATGATGAAGGATCCTTGTTCATGTTTCCTAAGATCTGAAAAATATAAAATGCAAAGCTCAAGTCTGTGAAATTCAAGAAATCATGATAAATGAAAAGCATGCATACATGGACCTTAATACTTAACAAATAGTATAAACAGATGAATTAGATGATGCCCAAATTCATCCTATGTTCCACCTCAAGTCTGTCATGAACTTACAAGATCAACAGTTTTAGTCATGTTTGCATCCTTACCATCTACTCTCAGTGATGTGTTATAAGTCATAACAAAATATTTTTCAGTTTTCCTGTTTCTTTTGGCACAAGACTTCTTTCTGAAATATGTGAACACAGTTCAGCCAGGTGGCCAAAAGTTTCTTGAATTTCCAGTCAGCATTCCTATAAAAGAAACACACATATACTCAAGCTGCAATCATATCCACCAAAAGTATCAGTACTTGAAGTTGTATGACTCAACTACTTGTTAAGACAAATTTTTATCAAAGACTTGGCTAAGAAAATGACTTTCAACTGAAGCTTTGGTTTGCAATTCAAAGATGTACAGCGGGACATGCACAATTCCCATTTCACGTTGCCCATTCAGTGACGTCCATCTCAAGCAACAGACATTGATATCACCAAGAAAACTAGAACTCTGCAGAAAATGGTTTTTTGAAAGTTTCTGATATTAATGGCAATAAGCATATCAAAGCCAGCTTAAAGTTCATAGCTTCACTTAAAAAGAGTTTCGAACCAACGCAAAAAGTAAAAAACTTCGGAATCAATCTTAAGAAAGCTAGTCATTCCCAGAATGAGCATCTATTAAAATACAATAGCTCCAGAAGAATTATCCAAAATATAACTACAACTAAAAACATGTATACAAAAAAACTCACTCACAAGACCAATTCGTGGAGGTCGAACCCCAATTCTCGGCTGACTCCGCAGCCGATCAAGCCCGTCGTGAAGCTGAAATCTCCTTTGCGGCTCAAAATGCAAAGAGCTGCCCAACTTCAAGTCATCTCTAACAGGCCACAGCCGTTTGCCTCTCTCACTCCCTCCTCCACCTTGCCTAAACACGGGCATGATTGAGCTCTGAAGCACCATCGACGCCAAAGCAAACACAAATATCACTAAAAAAATGCACAAATAAAACCACGATCTCTCCCTAAACGGAAACAATAACATCTTTTTAGCCGCTGATCTATTGTAATGGTGGTGGTGGTGGTGGTGATGGTGAGAATGAGATCGGCCTTGCTTGTATTGCCGATCCAGAGGCGAAGTCGTCGCTGTTGACGTGGACGGAAGGTAAGAGGCAGCAGAGTTAGGGTTTCGTTTGAAGCGGAAACGGTCTCGGATCGAACGGAAGCCGCCGCTTCCATTTCCCACGCCGGTGACGGCATTGTCGTCTTCGGAGAGGTGTTCCATATGTTGGGTGGTGAGTCGAGTGAAGCTATTCGAGTTGACTCAGTGCGATTAAGGAAGGAGAAATTCGGAGCTTCCTTTATGTTTGTCTGGTTACTCACACTGCATTTGTCAGTCGAATTCAATTTGTATTGCGTGTTGCTGCGGGGTGGTGTGTGACTGCGCGTTCTTTCTTCTGTTGCGATTTAGACAGAGTAGAACCAGTTTGGAAGTCTGTTTCTGATTTTTTTTTTTTTTTTTGGCATTTAGATTCTGGTTTTTGTTTATTTAATTTGGTGAGAAAATTCAATGAAGTCGACGGAATGGAAAGGGAAGCGGATAAAATACATTTTCTGCTACATTTTTTGGGCCCAAATTAATTCCAGTTGTAAACGCAATATACGTCAACGTCGAGAAGAAATGACTATTTAAAGCTATGCAGCAACTAGCAAGAAAGAAAAAAAATAAGAAAAATGACTTGTAGGATATAGATAATTTCAGAAACTTCCCCTGAGGTTTTTTTACAATTTCATTGTCCTCTCTCAAGATTTTAGAAATATCACTTGCCTTCCCTATCAATTATTTGAGACTCAACACTTACCTCATTGATAGTTAGACATTATTACCCTTGAGGTATTTTTGATATGCAATATTCTTCTTACTCTTGAAAATATTTTTTTATTGTTGTTGTTTTTTTTTTTTTAATTGGGCTAATTTGATATAAGATAATTAGTTTAAAGGAGGTTAATGGTATTTTTAAAACCTTAGAGAATATCAGTGAAACCGTCAAAAATCTTAGCGAACGTTTCTAAAATTATCCCTACAATATAACTAGTAGTTTTCCTTCCTTTTTTTTTTCTTTTGGTTCGGGGTTTTCTTTTCATGTCTAGCTATGTCCACCAATGATCAATTTTTCAGATTAACTTAGCTTAATTTTTTGTTTCCAATGATCAATTCCATGATATTTTCAAACTCTAAATCGTATAATTCTCGTAAACAATATAACAAAATGATATTTTCTTTTCTTGGATTCACGTAATTTTAGTTTTTTAAGGGCAAAATCGCCTTAATCGTGATTGAATGAGTGCGCTTAATCAGTTGATTTGATTAGCATAAAAGAATAGGAGTGCTCGTTGGCCTTGTTTCTTTCAGCGTAGGGGGCCATTTGAGTCATTGAAATTATTCAAGCTACAAATTGCGTTTTGGTACTATTTCTTTTGTCAAATTGATAAAAATAGGAAAGGGATGTCTGTCCCATCGAAGGAACACGAGGGCCGGTCAGGCTATATTTGGTCAAAAAAATGAAAAATCAATTACATTTCTTAAGGTATGGAGAGTGACCGGCAACAACCTGGTAGCAAAATAGCTTAAAACTATGATCATTACTCCTTTTGTTTGCAAAATTATGAAGACAGTACAGTGGATAACAATCCCTCAACATCAAATTAAATGCAAACGATCCTTTTATTCCCCTCAGCATAATAATTGTGCCATAAATGCATATGAAATTATTGACACACCAAAAAAAACAAAAAAAAGACATGACAATTTATGCTGCAAGGAAAAGAAACCAAGACGCATGGGGCTCACATACTGTGGATATTAATGGTGATGAAGAATTAAAACGCTATTGATTCTACATGTGCACGTATGATATCCAAAACTCCATCCTCTTAATACAATGCTTCAACCTGCAATTACTAGGAAGTAATTGTCGATTTCCTTCCCTTAATCTACCTGTATAGGTACAGCCAAGTGTTTTACATGTTATCGACCATGCAAAATCATTAAGTTATCTTCTTCAATATTCAGTACTTCATACAAAAGAACAAGAAATTATTATAGATTTTAAAGAAGCACTAATAATAATGTTCTATTAATGGAATCGCCATTATAATAATGATCACCATGTAGGTTGCGATGAAACAAAAACTTCATTTCTTGTCAATAATTCATATTGATTTGGTTTCTTAAAAAATTGAACAATACTTCTCACAAAGTCCCATATAGAAATCCAACAGCTAATTTGGTCATAATATGAATGATAAAACTCCAAAAATTGCCTAGCCTGTCCAGAACTGGTGACAGCAGACAGCAGTATACATGGATTCCCTTTTGGTGAATAAGCTGATGACAACAACATTATTGAGATGAGCAAAAGCAAATTATTCTTTCATCATTCTATAGAACTTTGCATATTTCAACAGCAATTATTTCAAGAAACACGTATTTACATTGCGTTTGAAAATCTTAAAAATCACCATTCTATTATTCCGAAGAGCATTTCATGAATCACCCTTTTGCTATTGTGGACAAGCTATAAAACAGCTAAAGCAACAAATACAAGACTCGAGAACAGTTCCATAACCAGGACCTTTAGCCAAGATATGTACTAGGAAGATATCTGACCGTTACGATTACGATACAATTCATTGTGAAAATACAGAGTAGTCAATCCTCTAATCCGTTTGACTTTAGGAGCAAAATGGGAAGCTGAGTGGAAGTTGGAACTTGAAACTACGCGGAGACGGTGGAGCTTTAGGACATAGATTACATTCGATTGGCACAAAGACCAAGGAACTTTAAGAAATGGATTACATTCGATTGGCCCAGTCTTGTCGGTGAGTGGATATTTCCACTTTCAGCTCCATCAACGTCACTGACAACAAAGCAAAGTGCCTGTTTAAGTAAATTCCCCTACCCTTCTTCACCGACATCCTATCCCCCACTCGACCCCCTATTTGTCCCTAAAGAAGACTGAGGCTCGTTACATAATTGCCATGTTTTATGCAATAATGAATATGGTACACTTACATAAGTAGGAACTGTGTTGGCAGGTACAAGTCACTCCTCATCAGGGCAGGCCTCAAGAAATTGTCTAATTATGGTTCTTTCGTTCTTCGTGAGGTTGGGGTCTTCACCGCTTAGCCTTTTTCTTATCCTCGAACTAATGCCATTGGGGTTACTGTCTGCAACCTGCACAAATGAAGAGCAGAAGAAGAGTCGTAAATGAGAGGCTACAGAAGATTAACTAGACCATGAAAGAATTCCAGGATCGAAGAATTTTCAGTCCCTTCAAAAATTGAAACACTCATTCTGCTGGAGTCTTCATCATAAGCATATCATCATCCACTAAGCACTAAAAAAGTTACAAAAATAATCATTGCACAAAAGCTGGGCAGTCAAAATGCGGTCAGTACCCCTAATATTCACGTTGAAACGAGCCTGTTGGATAAAAAGGGAGAGAGCACCTTCAGTGAATCTCCGCCGAGGCTCAGAGTGAGTCGGTAAATTATGAGTTTGATCTGATTCTTAATGCTTATATCAAACTCTATTCAATTCTTAAGGTTCTCAATTACTTTCCTATCTACCTTTATGAGGTCACAAACTCCATTTCTTCCAATGGCATAGGGAGCGCAGGAAGCCCCAACTAAGTTCTCATAACATTTATACTACGATTACTCAAAGAATCTGGACTCCCCACACAAGTCAAATCGTTACAAAATCTTTATTGTCTATGCCGATTGCTGACTGTTGAGTGCATAAAATCACAAATACTCAATGCGTGCCTATTTATGAACAAATTGTTCAGAAATAGTTGTAGGCCATACTCTGATATAATTGTTCACGTGGCCATCTTTGTTGGGAGAAGTAACAAGTTCGTACTTATTGCACATCCATTCACCATCAACAATGTATTTGTACTCATAATGTCCTTCCTGCAAGAGGACAGAATCAGAGACTTGATCCCTTTACAGTTTAGATGTGCTTTTACATTCCTTTCACAGCTAAAAATCACATTCCCAAGTATGGCAAATCAATATAGAACTCGAGATAGATAAATACTATCCACTTACTGGTAATTCCCTCTGCAGTATCCATGAACCTTGTTCCTCGTCAAAATTCAATGGCATTCTCTGCAGTGAATTGAAGCTTCATACATTAAGTTGTGTATGTGAACTAGGATTCCCGAATGCCAAGAAGCACATGATAAAAGTTCTAAGTACTCAGGATTTTAGCACTCTGAGTCTCTGGTTCAGGTCAAGGGACAAGATCATCCAAGCTCAAAGTTGCATTTCCGGTTAAAAGATCAATACAAAGAAATGGAACAGCTTGCAACATGATATAACTAGCTAAAAAGTTTTTTTTTTTCTTTTTTTGCCTTTTTTGAGAGAGAGAGATATTCACAAAATATTAATACTGAAACAGCACAGTTACCACAAGTTTCAGGCAAAACAAAAATTCAATATCTTGTATTTCAGAAGTCTGACAATGCTCAGAATCCAAGTCTAGACGTATATTCATCTTAAACATCCTTCACTTAAGTCCATGTAAAAGGAGAGACTTCTGGTGCAACAACATTTCCAGGAGACAATGATAACAATATGAAGATTTAATCATTACCTGACCCCATCCAATATCAAGTCCAGAGATTTCCACTGTGGAACAATTGCTACTATACCACCTCAGCGTGACAAGCTTCTTTTTGAAGCCTGTAAGCTTTAAACAGGAATATAATGCGTCAAGAAAATAAGAAGTGACTAGAAATTTTGCGATCTATCTACTAGGATAGATGTAAGATTCAATAAGCAACTCTTAAAAGTATATTCATCCCATGTTTCAGATATTGTTCTGGCAAAGTGATAAAATTTCTCTGTTTTGACTTCAACAGTCTTCTGTCACAACTCCTGACTTGCCCCGATTTCTCCCAATAAGCAGCAGTATATCACGAAGTTAGAACACCAACATGTTACAGCAACTTGCCTAATGCTTTTCTTGTTGTGAAAAGACATGATATTCAATGAACTCCAATAATATATGGCATACTGAAGTGACTAATTAAAGTAGTAAACCTCCTCAATGGACATTGGTTAGCTGCTAGACTTATTCTTTCTTCCAGGATGTTTTAACTAGACACTCAGTCCTTTCTAAAGATGGAAGAACACTAGCATTGCTATTACTCTGGCAAATTGAAGTTTTCAAAAAATGGACAAATGTGATAACCATTTTGTGACAAATTATAGAACTGTAGAAATGATCATTCCACATTGCACCCATACATGGGAATGACAAGTGTAGAAGGAAAAATCCAACTCACGAGGTCAGCAGTTGCACTTTTGATAGCATCCAACTTTGGGAAGCAAGAGCGTTTATTCTGCCAATACAGAGAAACAGGGCTATTTCAGCACTAAGATGAGCCCAAACTATAGTCCATTTTACATCCCAATTACCCTATTTCATAATCACAAATACAAGTCAAATTATTCAACATTATACATGAGAAATGATTCTTAATTAGCACAATTATCCTATCCATTAGGAAGTTCAAATACCATCATGGCATGAACATTTGGACAAATCTGTTGCAAGATATCACCATATTTTGAAGTCATCATGATATCATACAAGAATTGGTCCATTATTCATTAGAATTTCCTTAATCATAGAACAATAAGATATACCATGAGCAATTGATAGGCTTCGCCAAGTTTATAGCCTTGAACCCAGAACATGTAAGCTAGCTGCCATCCAAAGGAAAAACAGTGGTCATGTCATCAGAAAACGCAACACTTACAATGGAAGTTCAGCCGGATCCACAGAATTAAGGTGGAAACAAAAGAATAGTGTGAGATAGCAACCTAGTATTGCATCCCCAGAAAAATGAACTCAATATAATGCAAGTGAAGGCACAGCCTAGACTCTGGAAATCAACACATAGAAAAGAAGATTACAAAACCATCTAAAAGTTGCTTCCAAACCAAGGAAATTGCAGCCATGCTTCATTCTCAGAATTTGGAAGACCTAAAGTTTGTTACCAGATATGTGGGTAAAGTTTAGAGGACTAATAAGATTTGTTGTTTTGTGTCACCAATAACAAGGGCTTAAACATTTTAATTTTCTGTATGGGGTTTTGATTCAAGTGCTTGTTTTGGATTTGTCTTTCCTTCTTCTTTTCACTCCACATCAACAAAGTGGGGCAATTTATATGGGTGATTTTGTGAGTATAAAACAAAACATCCAAATCATTCACTTTGTATAGAAACACTGGGTAACAGGAAAACAAGGCCACAAATAGTTAATGTATATTGTCAAGAGAAACGCATATGGAATTGGGTAGTTAATTCCAGATCACATCACATACATACATACATACATATTTACAAGCATGTATATAGAGTTAGGGAAGAGAAACAATAAACATTACAGGCTATCTAACTAGTTTGATATTGATAATAACACCAAAAAGTTCAAAATATGAGCAAAAATATTTGTTAGAACAATGCCAGCAGCCACCCAGCCTGTGACAAATAACTTCTTACCTGAAGCTAGAACTATATGCAATATTTTCTATAGCTGTAGTCTTCGACGCTATCATCTAGCATATGGTAGAAATGACAGGCTGAAAAAGTCACTATGAAATTTAGACACAAAAACATGGATTTTAGCACCCAAAATTTTACACCATTTTGACACAACAAACTAGCGTAATTTTCTAAATAAGCAGACTTACAGCGACTGCAGGAGCTCTTCCCATCCCAGCTGTGCAATGTATATAAGTTACACCGCCATTAGAATTAATGGCCTTGTGTAATTTGCTCACCACTGCTGGAAGCCGCATCCGTAAATCAAACCCATCAAAATCCCTGCTATTCATTATATCATGATATCTAGTGTAGGAATGTTCTATTTGCAGTAACAAACCATGAAAGTGGCATATTATACACTATATATTCTCTTAAGATGTATGAACACCTAGATACCTAGAATACACTTCTAACACTACTCCTCACTTTGAGACATCTTGGATGAGATAGTGCTTTCTATATACTTCACACCCTTTATCTAGTTTTGTTCAAATTCTTAAAGGAACTTGACAAATTTCCCAGCCCAGCCTTGCAAAACCTCCCATGAACCTAGACCACACATAGTGAAAACTCCTGAACATATTTACAGGATGGAAATGGTTTTTCTTTTGTTGCTTCTACTTGACAGAGTAAAAGAGTGTATCAGAAGACCACACTCCAGAGAAACTTTTATGTGTGGCCAGACTCTCTCTGCTCTACACATATATACTCTCCATACTGGCCAATAAGTTGCTATTTGATATGACAGAAAATGGAACATGATAGATAGATATAATTGATAGAAGTAAGCCAGTTCACCAAAATGCAAAAAAGCAAGTTTTTTCCTTATGAAAGATTTCTTATAACCAGCCAGAGAAGGGCGAAATAATACCGTGAGCTTCCTAAGCTTTAGTAAGCTACTTTGCTTGCATATTAAACAATATCTTTCTTTTACTTGCTAAGAAAATAATGCAACAAATATCTGAAAGTTCCTTATCATGGAGCAAAAAAAATTCTAGAACAAGTATTTAGAAAGTCCTAGAGAAAAGTGAATAACCTCCAAGCAAGAAAGTACCATTTTCAGAACAATCTGTAACCTTTTTTCTTTACCAACCTTATTTGAGCTCGCAAGTGTTCAATGTCAACACATGAGCTAGCATACTCGCGAATGGCTTTAATATCGACCCCAAAATATCTTAAGTGTACTGATTAAGGCGTCAAACAGAACATCTCACTGAGAAGATGTTTGGAATTTGATTTAACATTTTATGTAGCATATAAACCCATGTGTTATGAAAATAACTAAGCTCTTCATTGATACAGGACAAATTAGATATATGAACCACTTTTGAGGATACTCAAGATCAGGGTCTTGTTGCAAACAAAAAATCGTTTTGACCCCTATGCTGCGAAGCTTGTCAACATCTTCAGGAGACTGAATTTTATTGAGCAGAAACAAGAGTTAAACAATAATACAGGAGATAACTAAAAGCTGCAAAGAAGTCCTTATCACCTGCAGGCATGACCCCACAATCAAATCTGGACGAATGAAATTGTAGTTCATTCCTAGTTCATGTCTGTAAGTCAAGACTGTATTGACATAAACATTTTAACAAAGTAAGACAAAACTGTTGATCCCAGAGAAAACAATAATATGGAAGAAAGGCAAAATAAGCCTGACAAAGTGAATCGGAAAGATCAAAATCTGTGGCCACTCACATTGCTTAAGTTTACAACAGATAGACTGGGAAAGAAAGTATAGTTGTCTTTTCATTGTTAAAGAATGCAACTGCTAACAGAACAACAATGAAGTGCCAGTTTGTGTAGTTTCAGTAAACCTTTGACAATTCTCACAGTAAGAAGGAAATTGCAAATAAATCTTTTCTATTATCATCTTTAAACACAGATCACCTCCAAAGCACCCTCCTATATAATGTTTTCCATTCAGTTTACTAAAGTCAGATCACATAAATCACATGAAAACTGAGATTACCGGCGCCCATGGCCTTGGTCATGTTGTGGGTATATACATCAGATTTTTCCTCGTCCACTTTAGCACCATCCATCTCAGCACTAGATGTAGAACCAGATATAGCCTTAAAATAAGTAACAGACTATTGTCATTAAAGTACCCATCATAAAGCCAAGAAATAGTGAAAAAGAAGAAAAGTAGTTCATTAAAGTATCCAGGAAGCTGTAATTTCACACATGCACAGCTAATAAATTGCTCATTAAGGTATTCTTCATTATTGACCACCTAGTAGGACTTAACATGGAAGGTGGTATTTTGCTCAATTAGTACATATCCTTTAAATGAAATCTCATTGAGAGGGGACAATCTTCTGGTAGTTTAACTTGGTACATAATGAAACTTAAAGCACATTATCCCCAATTTCAGTACAATAAGGGCAGGGTATAGAGCTTATCAAGCACAGTATTTAATGAGGCCACAAAACCGTGTCAAAGTTACTCCAAGTAATGAGTATATGACACAAAAAATTTCTTTTTTTTTTTTTTACTGGAAAGATTAAGAAAAATAAAAATTCAAGGTAGGTCACATTATAGAATGGAGAGGCACCAAAGAAAACTTAAAACTGAAACCACAACTAAGAATTATAAGTAGCAGATGAACATGTCAAATTTCGCGAACTTAAAAAAGGTGCAAAAGTACGCTGAACACAACTTAGATGTAATTGCTGAAACAACAAATACCCAGTGCCACTTCCGTTCATCCACACAAGTTGCAGAAAAAAGAAGTGAAAAACCAGATGTTAACTATAAAGGCAAGATTCATAGGAACATTTTCAGCTCAAGAAAAGTTTCTTTTACGTTTGCAAAGAAGAATCTACAATTTAACATACAGTCCTTCCTATGACTGAAGAGGATACAATAATACACGTCGAAATCCATACTCTAATTTATACACCAATGAATCTAAATTACATGATCTACATTTAAAAGTTTACAATTACTTGAGCTTAATCACCAACAAACAAACCGCACAATTCTTTAATCTGCTCATTCAAAAATTACCTTTCCCACAATATTATGCCGAAACTGCGGAGCTGTCGGCACCATCTGCACACAAGAAAGCAATAAATTCAAACTGAGAATGTAACTGTACATATATCAATCTAAATTTCTATATATTCCTACTTGCTTCGTTAGTGGCAGACTAATCTTACAGTGATGCTAACTGAGCACGAAGATTTTCCGGTATGACCTCTATTAAAGCTTTGCAAAGGCAAAGCAGAAAATCTGCCCAAAAATTAACGAAATATAAAAAAAATCTCAAACGAGTGAGAATTGACCAGACCGGAATTACGAAATAATTATGAACTGAAAGAAAGCGTGGAAATGAAGTGGAACCTTAGAATATTCTGGAGACAATTCATCTCTAGTAGAGTTCACTTTCCAGTACAGTGAAGTGAGATGGAGATTCTAGTTTCTGATGAAGGAGCTAGTTTTGATGAGCAATCAGCAATGGATTTTTTTATTTTTTATTTTTTGACAAAGTAAGTGATATTTTGGGGTATTTATACCGTATACGTGGCGTAGAAAAGGCCAAAAAGGGGTCACCCCTTTTCTGGAGATTCTCGAAAATGCCAATCGCACATGCTGATCAGGAGACACGATCGTCAACGTCGCATAAATTCGTTTACGGCCCCACTTTTTTCATCTTATTGCTTTGGGATCCAACAAAGTTTCAGAACTGTATAACTCTCTAGTAGTAATTAATTGAATTTTGGTTTGGTCGGTCTTGGGTGTCTCAAGTCTTAGGCCCTGTTGTTTGAGTTTGCGGTGCATTTACAAAAAAAAAAAAAAAAAAAAAAAAAAAAAAGCACTTTTAAGTATTAAGAGTATTTTTAAAGTGTTTCATAACTAATTTTTTGTAACTTCAGTAGTTCAGTGTTTAATACTTTTAAAAATACTTATGTCAGAAGTATTTCTTTATAAACCATCGCAATTTCAAATGAGGTCTTAACCAGTTAACAAGCGAAATGTTACAAGGATCAGTCCAAAATCCAAAATCCAAAATCCAAAATGTCAATTTTATTTTTGGATTTACAAATGTTTAATTGAATTTTCACTAAGCACAAAACTTTTCAATGCTTGGAAAAGGCTTCAAGTAACAAAGAAAATTACTTAAGTTGGACTGACGAAATAGAACATGTAGATGGTCCATTTATCATGATCAAAGAGATTATTGTGATTGAATTCTTGACCTCCCATCCCACCAGCCCAACTTTACATATCGTTCTTTGAAATGTTTTTTCTTCCTTTTTGGCCTGTCCCATCCAGTTGCTGCCCTTTAGGATTTCTTCTCTTCCCAGCATCTGGCTGAGGAACCCTCAAAAGTTGATCGACTGCAGAGATAGAAGAGGAAGCGAAAGCCCAGCTGCTTTTAAGCAAAATATGCGCTATATGTAATTCTGTCAGAAGAGTTTATGTCTATAATCTATACGCTGTGAACATGGGAAAAGAAAATTGTATGACAGTCCAAACTTCTTATTCCTGCAAGAAAACTACCTATATCTAAGCGGTTAAGGAACCATGCAAATGTTATTGCTTCCAAATTAGGAGTAAACATTACGAAAACTTGATTTTTAACTCGTTAATTTGCCTCTCTTCATTAAATTAATACCAAGAAATGATCAGGCCATGCCAATATGATGGTCTAACTAATCCGCCTGTGTCATCTTCCTAATGTCAATATGCCTCATCAGGCAGAAAGAACATGTAAAAACTAACAACGCTTTTAACTCCATCTAGTCACATAAAACCTTACATCATATACTACCCGTACTTATTCAACTTCTGGGAAATTCCCTCTTGAGGTAGTTTTCCTGAGAACACAGATGGGTCTAATCACCTTAATTTACATCATTCTGTGCCTACATTTTCTTGCATATGTATTTCAGTCTTGGTTTAGAATATCAAATAATTCTAGAAGGCTTCCACCAGGCCCGCCCGGTTGGCCGATTATCGGCAACCTTCTTCAGTTGAGTCAATTACCACATAGGGACTTGGCTTCTTTGTGTCAGAAATACGGACCTCTAGTGTACCTTCGACTAGGGAGCATTGATGCCATCACCACCAACGATCCCGATATTATACGCGAAATCCTTGTCCATCAGGACGATGTATTCGCCTCTCGGCCGAGGACTCTTGCAGCTGTTCACCTGGCCTATGGCTGTGGAGACGTGGCATTGGCTCCGCTAGGCCCGAAATGGAAGAGAATGAGGAGGATTTGCATGGAACATCTACTGACAACAAAAAGACTCGAGTCATTTTCAAGGCATCGGGCCGATGAAGCTCAGCATCTAGTTGAAGATGTTTGGAGCAAGGCCCGCAAGGAAGAACCAATAAATCTGAGGGAAGTTCTGGGTGCTTTTTCCATGAATAACGTGACTAGAATGCTGCTCGAAAAGCAATATTTTGGGGAAGAATCAGCTGGACCACAAGAGGCAATGGAGTTCATGCACATAACGCACGAATTGTTTTGGCTCTTGGGCTTGATTTATTTGGGAGATTATCTGCCGTTTTGGAGGTGGATAGACCCTTATGGTTGTGAGAGAAAAATGAGGGAAGTAGAAAAGAGGGTGGATGATTTTCACTCAAAGATCATTCAAGAACATAGAAAGAAATTGCAAACTGAAGGAGTAAAAGATGAGGCAGAGATTGACTTTGTTGACGTGCTATTGTCTTTGGCAGGTGAAGATGGAGAAGCACACCTAGATGATAAGGACATCAAAGCACTGATTCAGGTTGAGTACTAATATCCTTTGATCATCCATCACAAATACTTCATGATCGTATAGAAATCTACTATCGCCACCCTCTTTTTACGTTGCACAAATAGTAAAGGCATTCTTTCTACAAATCTTGTTTGGTAATTGAATATTATCAGCAATCCACTGAAAATTAATCAAATGTTTCCCTGCTACAAATTCTTTCCATTCCAAGTTATATGACCGCCATGACAATCTTTATATATATATATATATACATGATTTCTAAGTCAAAACGGTTTTGAATGCTTAGGATATGATAGCTGCTGCTACCGATACTTCTGCTGTCACCAATGAATGGGCAATGGCAGAAGTCATCAAACATCCAACCGTCCTCGAGAAGATCCAAGAAGAGCTTGATACCGTAGTCGGACGTGATCGGATGGTCACAGAATCTGATTTAGCCCACCTAAATTACCTACGATGCGTTGTACGTGAAACTTTTCGAATGCACCCGGCCGGTCCATTTCTCATTCCGCATGAGTCAGTTCGAGCCACCACGATCAACGGATACCACATCCCTGCCAAGACACGGGTTTTCATCAACACGCACGGCCTAGGACGGAACACCAAGATATGGGACGATGTGGAAGAATTCAGGCCGGAGAGGCATTTAACAGGAGATGGGAGCCGAGTGGAAATAAGCCACGGATCCGACTTCAAGATATTGCCTTTTAGTGCTGGGAAAAGGAAGTGCCCCGGGGCGCCGCTGGGGGTGACGCTGGTGCTAATGGCATTGGCTCGGCTGTTTCATTGCTTCGATTGGAGGCCAGCTGATGGATTGAGACCTCAAGACATTGATACCAGTGAGGTTTATGGCATGACCATGCCCAAGGCCATTCCCCTGGTGGCGATTGCTAGGCCCCGCCTGCCTTCTCATTTCTACCAGTCCTCTTAAGTCTTGACTCAAGGATTTGTTCTCCAAAAAATAAAGGGCTACTTGTAGTATTAATGTTAGCGAAAAAAAAAATTTCTAAAAAAGTCACAAGTTTGCAATTAAATTGCCAATTTTATTGCATGAAAACAGATGAACGATAATTGGAGTCCATCCATACATGAAAACACATGAACAAAATTGAAATAGGTGTGCTTGGAGTCCATCCATCAGATTTTTAAAAGACTCCAATTGGTTTTATTTCTTGCCCAGGTGACCAGTTACTCAATGAAATTTGATCGGTCTAAACTTGTTTCATCCATTTGTTGTTTTCTTCGTGTTTTTGGCCTCCAGTCCTACCAGTAGGCACAAATCTGGAGTCGAGAGTTTTTCTTGGCAAGAACGCTAGAAGCACGTAATTACCCTAGGCGCAATGTACCCTCAAGATCCTCATATAATGCCTCGTTTGGATTGCGAAAAACTTTCAATCGCCTTTTTGCCTCACTTACATCACATTATTACAGTATTTTTTTTTTAACAAAAACCCCCCATAAACTTGCAATCCAAACGGCTTACTAGTTTGTGCATACTGCGATACTATCTTAGCATCCAGTATCAAATAGAAGAGTGAAGCAAGTGCTTTGTTTGATTCGGTTAATCCAATGTTATGATTGTTGCTATATTAGATGCACCTTGCTTAGCTTTCAGCATAGCAATCTTCAAATAAGGAGGTACCAACCATTACTCCTTTTCTTCTTTATTGTTCCCAAATACAATGAGCTAAGGAAATTTCGAGGTTAAAACATAAGAAAAATATGCACCAGAAAGTAAAAAAACGAAACAGGAAATATTGAAAAGGGAAGTATTTGAAGTGCCAACAGAAAAATTATGACACGCATGTAACACAGTATTCTCTCTGACCAGCTAGTAACCAAAACTCAAAAACGCAGTTACCATGCTTGCTATAGGAACAGAGATATTATCATCTACTATTCCTGTAGTTGGGAGGGACTCCACCAGTGTTGCTACCAAGGATACCAAGGCAACTCTTTGTACCGTGCAGCTCCAATCCAACTGAAAGCATCCAAGGGCTGAAAAGTAGTACAGCATCCTACAAAGACAAGGGAATAGAAAGTCATCAGTCAAAACCATAAATGCAAGATAGCTTGCAATGCAAATCCACATTACCAAAAGATATGCTGCAACTCACCCAATAGAAATCAAGAAACCAAATACAAACATGGAGAGGCTACCAGCCCAACTCTTCTGTTGATTGTAAGGTAGTTTTAAGGATCCAAATCTCCTTCCCATGATATCGGCAATGCCTACAAATCACATTGTCAGATGGAAGACACCAGAAGTACTGAGGATCTAGATTAGATATAGGTTTGGCTCATACCATCCCCACCACACATCATTGACACTGAAACCACTCCAACGGGAGAGTCACGCCAGAAAAATATTGCACTTAAAATTAGTATCATAACATAATAAAGGGGACCTCGAAGCAATTCCCTGCATGGAAACTAGAAATATGTAAATAAGGTCTGATTATTTACTCGTAATGTGTCTCAGAAGGAATACAGAAACAAGGCTGCAAAATTACTCAGGCTTCCCCTCTCGAGTGACAGAGTTTACGAGTCCCTCATCTTTAGCCAATGAAAGGCCATAGACAATAAGCCTTAAGCAGTTTATGAGGGGCACCAGCGAAGCAAAGTAACGAGCTCCTGTGGATGTGCTAATCTAAGATGTAAATAATCAGCAGAAGTATTCAACAATAACAGGAGTTGACTGTGGAGAACATTATATAATGTAATTAGTATTGTGAGGAATGTCAGAACCTGAACATTGGCCAGGAAGCCATGAAGAGCAATCCAGACAGTATGTGGACCAGTTTTCGGCTCAAATTCTGTCAGAAAGATGGAAACGATATAAAACCGGCAAACAAATGCAGCCAATTGCAGTTCATATTCTTTCATTTCATTATATGAAGTCTGCAAGTAATTTCGAGTATTACAATAAACAGTTGGAAATTAAATAAACCATTATCCAAACTGCCCCATGTCTAATGGAAGAAATAAGACACGTTCTTGACTCCGATGATTGTGGCCAATAATGCAGGAATGCCTTTTATTCAAATAAACTAATGCTCATATACACTCCCTCAGTAGCTATTGAGTTTCCTAAAACATGAAATTTCCCTTCACCACAAAAGTCATCCCCACACCTCTTCCTTCAACAAACCTCAAACCATCTCTCTTTCCCTTCCTTCTTCAAGAAACCACGATCTTCTCCCTGTTCTTTCAGTTTTCCCTATGTGCCCGTTTCTAATCAATTTCAGTTCTACATTTGCTGCTCTACTAGCCTTCAGGGGAAAATTTTGAAGACGAGGCCTCATAAGATGGTTTTTGCCTCACATTTGTAAACTGATTTGTCCTTGTAGATATACAATGAGCAATGTGTTTTGAGTTTGTGACTCTGACACAGCATTATGTTCCCGAAGATTTTGAGTTCGTGAACCGTTGTTTCCTTGTAATTTTTTGTCTTTAATTTCTGAATAGAGCGATAATTATGGCCCTCGTTGTGGTTATCTCGGATCTAAATTGTTTCTTTCACGTGTTTTCTCACGGGAATAAGAAGAAATTACAGGAAGAAGAAAATCTGTCATCAATGGTAGTCGACCTCTGAGCAGTCAACTTCTATACTCCTGCAATTCAATTAAAACCAACAATAGTCTACATAATTTCTGATGAAAATAGGCAACGTTTGAAAGACATAAACAAAACTGTGATCATCATCTATAGTGTCTACTTATTATTATTCAAAACTTGGAGGAGTAGGTTCCACCATTTTCTTAGCCAGGTGAAATTGCAAAAGCTATCTAGCACTCATTTTAGCCTCCTAAACTAAAGTGCATCGGATGACTCCTCGAGCCATCCTCATTCAATCGTTCGTGACCTTTACCCAAATATCATTCACTGCTTTTTATGTATTCTTCTGGGTCAACCAGTCGCTGCCTCAAGTGCACTTCCTGTCGCGCTTTTTTGGGTTCACGGGACACACAGCCTGATACGATGATATCAATACTAAAAGAGCAAATTATCCCGGCGGTTATTAAACTTTTCCAATAATAGAGCTTTGACCACTCAATTTTTCAGAGATCGTGTTTACTCACTGAACCATTAAAAGTATAAAATTTCGCCATTTTGTCTGTGGAAACCACTGTTTTTTTTTTTTTTTTTGATAAGGGGTGGAAACCACTGTTAAGTCTTAGATCTAGCACTTTCCAATCCGTGGCTTTTTACATATTCACCGTCTACCAGATCTAAGACTTAACGGTAAAAATATATAAATATACGGAGTGATTCAATATTCACACTTCTAATAGGTTAATGGATAAATACATATTCGTAAAGACTGGGTGATCAAAACTCAATTATTTAAAAAGCTTAATGGCTTTTCGGGTAATTTGCTCGTACTAAAACTTTGTAATGACAAGTTTGTTATCGTCATTATCCAAAATTTGATTTTTTTTTCCAGCGTACAAACAACAAACAAACTGTGTACAGAATAACTACGAAGACATAAAAAATATATATATATATATATATACTGGCAATTATTTTCCTTGACCACAAAAAAGAAAAGAAACCTGTTGGATGAGATTTGCGGAGGTGAGTTTATCAAAAGTCGAGACGAGAGTGTAAGCTCCGGCGACAACCAAAGCCGTGGCTCCGGCATCGTGCAGCTCCAAGCCGCCGTCTCCGAAAAAAGCGCGTTGCTTACACGAACGAGTATAGTTATTTTTCTCCTGAGAAGTTTGAATGCAATAACCAGACTTGATAAGATTGGAAACGTGAGCTAGAGGGAGGTTGTGTAAGGGCCCAGCCGACGGCAGGCGGGGTCGGAGTAGTGGAAGGTGGAACTGAACCAAGGATAAAGTGGTTCTGCAATTGGCGAGGGAGGAGGCGGCGACCATGACACCCACGCTCACTTTGGTTCCGATCGCCATTTCCGACTTCTCTTTCTTTGCACTAAATTTCTTTTTTACTACTATTACTAGTATTATTTTTTTCACTGATGTGGTAAGTACTAAGAATTGCCAGTTAGCTTTCCCAACAATATCTGGAGGCAGGTTGGCTTCTTATAGGTGGCCGGGGCCATCATTTAATTTAAAAAAAAAAACATAATTATCAATTTCATCTTGTATTTCATATATTCATTTAACAATCAACACAGATTTTAGTGTTTTTTTTTTTTAAAATCGTGCCTGCAAACAAGTATCTAATTTTTTTAAGAAAACAAGAAGCATCTAAAACTAATAAAATTAAATCACAGTTCATTATACAATCTCCATTACAACTCGATAAAGAGTTAAAATTGTTCCTCAATTTCAATATTCTTAGTCAAATATTTATGAGCCAAATATGAAGTTTAAACATCAGGCGTAATGAATTCAATAAGATAAGAATTTCAACCAAAACCTAAATGTGATGTGTATTACCCTTTTTAACAAATTTTAAATCAACTAAGCTTAATCCAAGAAAAAAAAAAGTCATGACTTCTACAAATAAATCTTGTAAAATAATTAAAGACTTTCACAATTAGTTGTCTCTAGATAATTATATATTTTGTCATGTGTAGGTATAAAATTAAGGAATATGCAGGACAGATCGAGTATTCACGAGTTCTCAAACCTCTAACCTTAGCTCGGTCCCGTAGTGGTGACTGGTCGACCCTCCTCTGCCAAGGTCAAAAAATGCGAATTATATTATTTTTCGAAAATAATTGGGGTGGGTTCAACGAATTAGCTGGTCAACAATTTTTTTTTTATTTTTTTTTTACCCTTTCTCTTCTTTGCCCGCTCCCTAGTGAAAAAATGAATGAACTGGACCAGAAAAGAATAATTAGATAAATCTACGGTGTGTTTGATAAAATTGAAATATGAAAATTGAAGTTTGAATTTATTAAATGATAAAACTGAAGTATGAAAATTGAAGTTTGAATAATTAGATAAACCTAGGGTGTGTTTGATAAAATTGAAGTATGAAAATTGAGTATATTATAAATTATATAATATATTTGAGTGTATATCACATTCAATTATAAATGAATAGTTTATTACTTAATTTTGAAAGCAAATTTTATCTAGAAAATTTAGTGTCATTTAATTATTTCAGATATTCAATTTTTAGTTATCGAATGAATTAAATATATTAAGATCTGATTCTTTTAAATTTAAATAATGAATTGAATTATGAAACTGTCCTAATCTTGTAAGTTTTTAAGTTTTGCACTTCAAGGGCATATTTAAGGGTTTCATCTACGGTGGAAAGCTGACTCAACTGTGCATGGTGGGAAGAGCAAAAAGAAATTTGGCCAAGACATCATTGTGGGGCCGGGCACGATGTAGCTATTAAATGAGCTACTGGATATCGGGTAGAAGCGGTTGTTTATGGGTCCATTATATTTCTAGAAGAAATAAAATGCAAACCCCTCAACAATTTATGGGCACTTGTTTGCACCCAAAAATTCGTATCAACTGGGAAGCAGCTCCCAGGCGACAAAATTTCTGATAGTTCCCAATTTTTCTAGACGAGCTTCCCCTGTCCTCTAAAGGGCCTCGTTTTTGTTCTTCGGTAAATTTCAATTTGTTTTATCAGCAATCTTTGGTAACTTCATAACACTTGGGTTTGATTACTTGTAGTTTGTCAAAAAGAATGCTTCTGCAAAGTAATTGCGATTACCTTCTAGTTTACGATTCTTTAAAGAGGGTGTCAAAGCATGCTTGTACACTAGTAATAATGTTATTTTGATTTTATCCAATTAATAAATTAGTTTATGAGAAAATGGGTACTTTATGGAGGAAAACCATAAATAGATAGTAATTTATGGCATTACCCATTCAACCCATAATTGGTATTACCCATTCAACCCACTCTAAAGTAATCACAATTACTTTGGTCAAAGAATCTCTGGAGTACTTTATGGAACAAAGCCATAGAGAGATGGTAACCCACTTATTCATTAAAAATTTTACTCTTATTTTATCTGATAAATAAATTAGTAATTTGATGGATTTAATATAGTGTTACAAAAAACAAGAATCGTTACATAATTGACCTGATAGATTTCAATTTAAATTTAGAAATTATATAAGTAATCTTATACGTAACATGGTGACTTTCAAATCGATATCAAATTTGTAGATGAGTAATCATAAATATAATTATCATAATACACCAAGAAACTAAAATTGAGATTTTAGATAAAATAATCATAAACTTTTAAATGCCAAAGCACCCAGTTTATAAGTCTTGTTTCCTGAATGGTGCAAAAAATCGAGGCTCGCTGTCCAAGTATTTAACATGAATGGATTTGAAATGAGTGGTTTTAAAATTCATATTTAATCCAAAGTCATTATTGTTTGGCTAAGAGTTGTTACATTACGAAAGGAATTTATATTTAAGGTAAGCATGAGGGGTAAAGATTGAATACCCCCTGTAAACTTTAGGGGTTAATAGTTAGATTTCCATTTTCCCTTTCTCCTCCGTTCGTGTGTTTACATCCCTCCTACTATTTCAGATCGACCGCTCCACCTTTGGTCACTAGTGTTTTTTTGGGCAAATTAACTGTCAATATACGTACAGGTTTTTTTGAATCAAGGTCATTTTTTTTTCTTTAACTTTGACCAACGGCGATAACTAATAGTTGTTAGTAATCAATTTAGGTTTACTACCTAAATTGATTGTTCTAACAAAGTTAACTGCTTTTTCTTAAACTGTGTGAAAAAACAACCAGGACTATCAAAGTGGGACGGAGGGAGTAGTTGTTAGTAATTGATAGCGACAAGCAACAATCAGCATTTAACTCTTCGATCTATATGCATGAAAGGATGGATTCGTTAATGTAGACAGAAATAAGTAAAAGAGATTTGAAATGACATGTTAGGCTTTTGAGTAAATTTGAAATTCACTCATTTGAGGACTCTTAGAGTCTTTTTCCCTATTAGTTTCAGGGTTCGAATCATGTGACGACAGTTGAAAATAAGAAATGTATAAAGAAGGATGAACCAAAAAAAAAAAAAAAAAAACTACTTATAAAATTTTTGAAGAAAATTCTTCCAAAGTTATTCAAACACTCGAGGGGATTTAAGTGGAGGAATTGAAATCAAATCCATCCAAATCCTTCAATTCAAACACGAACTTAAAAATTTGTAAATCTGGACATGAATTAATTTGGAAGCTTAGAGGTTCTAACCTAAAAGACTTTCTAATGTGAGGTAGGCGTACTCTAGGGCCTTAGCCTTACGGAACGGAAGACAGAGGAGGCAGACGCGGGATGCATAGGGTGCTTAATAAATCAGGCTATTTAAATGGATGCATCTAATATGCTCTAGTCGTCATGGTGTAGAGTGGGGGCCTTACCACGAACGGAAAAAAGAGGAGGCCGGCTGGCCAGCAAGCTCGGGCTGCATAGGGTAGAAAATGGATGCATCTAATAAATAATGCTCTTGCCATAGTGTCCCATCTAATATTATTGTTAGCACTTGGCAGGCAAGATGAACATTCTATTTAATCTACACAACAATTATGTCAAATTCAATTTGAATATTTCCAAAAAATCAACATCTGAACCCCTGCTCAATCAGCGCCTGAGAGCCCCTGTTCTTGCAAACCACTAGTACTACAGGACATTTAAGTCGACGACCTAATATATAATTATTAAGCATCTCTCTTGCGAACAAAACCTCGACCATTTTCAGGGCCATCTTGTTTGTAGACAACTGCCTATATAATTATAATTCATTTCGGTTTAACTTCAGCAAGAGATCATTATTCCTTTCGCTTTCACTTGAGAAGAAAACAAAGCCTGCAAAATTACTGAAAACTCGTATACACCTCAAAATTGATGAGACCCAACTCAACAGGCCCAATATAATACAACAAATTTGACCTTGTCTCTAGATATGGTGGTGATGGATCATAGCAACAAAATTTGCCCACGATTATGCTTTTGCTTTCTTCCTGGTAAACCGCTGTAAAGATTTTGGTAATTCATTTTCCTCGCTGATTCGCTTCCTCTTCTCTTTAGACAACTCCTCTTCTTTCGCTGCCTGTTCCAGAAAGGGCCTCTTAGCTTTTTCTACAGCTTCCTGCTTCTTCTTTGCTCTTTTACTTGGCTTATTCCTACCTTTTGTTTTCTTCTTCATAGGAATATCTTTAGCAGCAGCAACCGCGGCTTCCAACTCTGCCTCTCTCTCCGGATTGGTTGGCTTTTCTTTCTTCCTTGTAGGCCTCACTGCACCAATCTTCGTGGGATCCAACATGATTGTCTCTGGAGGGAGTTTATCAAGAAGAGAATGTATTTCCTTCTCTCTCCGCTGTTTAGGAGTTTCAAATGGATTCGCCACCCAAGTATCGAAGTTGGGCTCTCCTGATCCAGGAATTAAGACCGAAGACCAGCCCTTGGAGTGCCCAATGCCCAAAACATCTTCATACGGTCGGAACGCAACCTTTCCTATTTGGTACCCTTTTGCCATTGAATGACCCATATAGCGGTCATAACTCTGAGATCCAGCTAGATCCCCCCAAATTTGAACAAATGATCCAGTTGCTCCAGCAAGCAACCCTTTCTGACTGAAATCTAAGGTCTTGGCATGACCGGACAAAGTCTGGAGGACCTCAAACTTCCTCAAGTCCCAGAGCTTGATTTTTCTCTCCATACCAGCTGTTGCCAGCAGATGGCCATTACTATGAAATGCCAAAGCTGTAACAGGTCCTTGGTGACACAGCATCTTGACCACAGGAGCAGCACTGGTGGGCTTCCACATGCTTACCGTTCCACGGGAATGACCAACTGCAACCACCCCATTGAAGGGATTGACCTGCATAACATCTGAACGACCATGACCAGTTCTGTAGTTGCCTACCATTTGCCCTGTGGTGACATCCTGATAATGAAGCTGCCCCAATTTGTTTATGGTAGCCAAGAGGAAATGATTTTTCAGAAATTGAAGCTTCAACACCGCACCATGTTCCTAACAAAAGAGGAATAAATTAAGACTTGGGTCCATAATCATGCACTGAACTGGAAAAGAGAAAAAAACTTAAAGGCAACTAGACAAGACAAAGTCTGCTTCATCACATATGTCAATCAAAGATTCCCCAAAGATCCCTTTATAGGATGCAGAGTCTACAGCAACTAAATAACCTCTAAGGATATAAACATTGGGAGACTATAAAAACATACAGTCATGAT
Organism: Coffea arabica; assembly: GCF_036785885.1. NCBI lineage: Eukaryota > Viridiplantae > Streptophyta > Magnoliopsida > Gentianales > Rubiaceae > Coffea > Coffea arabica. Next base: position 8,864,311 of record NC_092313.1, on the reverse strand, counting down.
GGATTTAAAGATCTAGATTCCAACAGGATGGAGAGACTACTAAAACAATCGAGTCATGCAGAGAGTTTAACAAGCATCATATAGCAACAAAAAGGCTGAAGTAAGCATATCATTTTCAGCTTCTTTGACTATAGGGATCAACAATCGACACCATAGTACCCATGGGCCAGTTACAAAATAACTGTATTTGACATTGGCATGTTCCTAGAGCTTAATGAAATAAAACTCAAACTGTCAAATACTCCAGGCCATGACACCAAACAGGAAACCAAAGTTGAAAGTATTTGACAATTACCAAAATCCAGAACTACAAAATTTCCCCTTCCCTTTTATCACAGAAGATTCTGTACAATAACTTACCGAGTTAAAATTTTAAAAAAAAATCTGAAGTTTACAATTATCTATTTGTACCAGGAGGCAATAAATTTTCAATTCATCAGTAGCACCTATTTTTACAAGATACATAATCTCTATATGTTCTTGAAAAGATTTCAAGAATTCAATTGGCTATGTAATATACATCCCTTAACCTAATTGATCAGGTCCTGTGCTAAAGTTTAAATCTTTTGACACTGATCATAATTTCCCACTCAACTAAAAGCAACTGTATAACTTGAATTACTCAAAATAATAGCTCATATTATTTCAATTTACAATAGGTCACATCTCATCCGTTGGACTACTTTGGAATGGGGTTGCTACTTGACCTTGCAGAACCTGAAAATCCTAGCTGAAATTCATGTTTCCAGACTTTAGAAAAAAATGAAAGGAAAAATTCACATTATAGACATGACAAGAAATAAACCTTGATATATAGAAGTGATATAAATAGAACCAAGGAGAGTAACTAACCTTCAGACAATGAAGTTCTGTGCCATCACGGTTATATATATAAGGATACCTGTCAAGTTGACATATACATATATTTTTCAAATTCGGACTAAAAAATGCTTTACTTTAAAGCCTTCTCAAATCCACCACATATTGCAATAAAAATAAATAAGTTTGAGAGATCCGGTTTGACTAACATAAAAGATGTTATTCTATTATTCCCCAGACACCAAGCTTGGAATAGAAAATGACGTCTCTTTAATAACAGGCAAACAAGATGAATGAAAAACTCAACCACCATGAGGACTTAAGCGTGGTTCATTGCAGTCAATGTAGGAAAGCAAGTATCATTTACCCTCAGGACTGCTTAACTAGTAGGTGCAAAAGAAAATTGGCAACATGGTGAGAAATGCTGTATCCAAATAACAAGTTTCAAATGCAACCCGAGTAGAAAGCGTAATTGAGTGACCCAATCAAGAAAATCAGACCTTAGCTGACACTAGTCCATATAAAACACCAAAAAACATATAGTTAAGTACATATTACCATCTCACACAAATTTCAGTATAGAAACAAATGTGGTCCCCAAACACATCATGGTGTTTTTTCAGGAATTTTTCCATTAACTTCTTAGGAAGTTACATTCAGGAACAATAGAAACTAAGCATCGTACAAAGGTAAAGCAATCATCTTGGAAACTGGCTGCTTTCATAAGTATGCTAAGTTAATTTGTTTCAAGATCCATATCGAGCCAAAATCTGAATAGCTAACTGACCAAACTAATGCAACTAAACAACAAATTTCTCATGAAATACACTTCTTTCTGTGTTTCAGGAGAATAATAAACAAGACGCATCGTGAGCGAAAATTCTGAAAAAAAGTGTTCCACGTTCCATGGGAAAAAACTCAAAATTAAGAGCACAAACAACAAGCATCACAATTATCTTTTCACATTTGAAAGGATGAGAGACCTTACTTCTTCTGGGCAGCGGCGAAGAATAATTCATTATGCAGGAATGCAATATCTCGAACAGTTTCCCTAACCTGAAAGAACAAATATAAGCAAGAATTTTTTTCTCTCAGCACCCAAAGAAATATTATTTAAATAAGGACCAGAACAACTAACAGACAATCGACCAGAAATTTGGTGGAATAACCAAAAACCAAAATAAAGTTTCTCATACAGGGACCAAAATTTTTCTCCTTTTTGAAAACAACCAAATCAAGTTACAATCTGAAGCAATTATCACAATCCAAAAAGCCATAAAATACCTGAAATTCTTTGATTAGGGCCATATTTTTCATATCTAGGATGCCGAGGTGGCCCTTACGTCCAGCTATTGCCATATAGCGTCCACTTGAGGTAAAATCCAGCGAGTAAGGACCAAAATCTGAAAAAGAAAGCAGTCTAAGCTAAGCTGCAGCATGTAACATCCAAACGCAGATAAAAGGAGTCAAGAATAAAAGTTCATTGGATTTTTTTTAAGTCAATCTCAAGGCATCAAGTTCAAGTGATTTAACCTTATCCTTCAAACATTGTTAACACACAAGTCAAACAAACTAATTATTTTCCTAAAGTCTGAAAGTAAAACATGAACAAAGTACATTGGCATGCATGATATAAATCCTTCGAATATTATTAACAGACAACTCAACCAAACTAATCGTTTTCTTAAAGTCTGAAAGCAAAACATGAATAGAGTACATGGAAATGCATGATATAAAATGTCATCAGGCGTTCCAGCCAACTGCACTTAAACTTCAGGACAAACAAGAAAGATCAGAGAGAAAATTGCCTGTCAACTATAACATTATCACGTGGTATAAGATAAGATGAAAGTTAATCAATAGGTAAATTTATTAAAAGTTATGCTTCTTCTAGCAAATAAATTGTTGAACCACCAGACATCATGGCAGCAATAGTGGAAGTTGCATCTACAGAGATGTAAGGATGATTTTTCTAAAATATCCTGAAACATGGTATAGGCTATGAAGTTTCATAAGTTCTCCAAGAATGTCGGCTAATAAATAATTTCATAACTTTAAGAAGAGGATACAGTGTGAGACGCTAATCATAATTTCTTGTATTCAAAATTTCCTATTTCCCTTGTCATTCAATTTACATGTCAGACGCTAATCATGAGATTCCCATGTTTCATGTTCTAAATCTCCAGACATACCCAGTATGTAGAGACATAACAAGTGTAAGGGCCCTGATTGCAGATTAATCACAAAATTATTCCAAGTTTAGTTCCAGCAAGGTAATTAAATTAGCCACGGTTAGACGTATCAACCTGGTAAAACAATGTCATATTGATTTCTGGTGCTCAGTATGTCTACTTCTTGGGCAATTGATTCCTGTTTGATCCTCCATGTCTTCTCTATACCTTCAGCCTCCAAATAGCCCCCTTCACTCGGCAAGAGCCACTGATAGAGTAATCATGAATCAGCATTTTTTTTAAAAATGACACATGCAGAAAGTATGAGCAACCACGAAATAGAATTAGAATTACCTTCTCAATTTTGGCAGCAGCTTTTGCAGACTTTCCATATAATTCTTCCCTCACAGCAAGCTGACCCTTCAATTTTCTATCTTGCAAAATCTGAATAATCCACATTGTCAGATAAGCAACATTGAAAATGGAAAATCATGATTTATAGTAGGTCCTAAAGCAAATGCAATACCTCCAAATTGGCGCTTTCACCTCTAAGGTACTTTTTCACTTTCATATCCATCTCATCATCCTCATCCTGCATGAATACCGATCACTAGCTTAAACAAAATACACTTACAGAAGCTAAGATTTCACCATCAAGCGGAATGAAGATTTTGCAATCATATTAAAACATGGTTCAATCACTTATATTCACAAAAACTCCTTACTAGAAGAACCCAAAACTCTGAAGCAACGCTAAAAAGAAAAGGAGAGCATGTGCGTACAAGGGCCCAAATCTGGCCAACTAAATTAAAGTTGAACAGCCTTACTCCAATACATGGTAGCTATACAGTTTGGACAACTTAAAAGGAAGTGAGTTCAAATCCACCATACTTCTAATGGTTCAAAGGAGTTAATTTCTTTCCAATAACATGTAATTTCACATTGCCCGTTACAACTTCCTATCTCTCTCCTAAAGAATCCATCTTTACGGGGTGAAGAATGGACTGGCACTAACCATTTTCCGGAAAATGAAGTGACAACAACAGCGGGCGGTTGAGAGAGATTCTGAGTTGGGTTTGAAGTGGCGAACTAGTGTGTGTGAGGGAATTCGCCGGAAAGGAGCTGGAGAAACTGAAGCGGCGCCTCCTGTGACGCTAGGGCTTTAAACATGCGAACGGAATAGGAAAGGGAGAATGAAGAATAAAAAGTTTAGTCCCTAATCTTTTAAGCTATCCAGTTTTTCCCCTCTTGTTCATATTAATTGTAAATTCCCCTGTCAACCTTTAGCTAAACAAGGCAGCATTTAAATAATATGTGAATTCTATAACTTTTTTTTTTTGGATAAAAAATCCACTCATTTGAAGTCCATTCATGTCAAATATTAGAAGTTAAAAGTTTGAAATTATCCAAACGTAATTTATTCATTATTTTGTATTTGTTTTAAACATATTATTTTGTATTTAAATTACCTTTAACATCAATTCGTTTCTTATTTAATTTTACAACAAGGAGTAATCTGTGACCTCCAAAAACAAAGGTTGAGAAAACAAGAATTTTTTTTTTTTTTTTGAGAAAACAAGAACTTGCTCAATGTGTAGCGCATATTTTCCTATCCTACTCAAGTTTGTATTCTTTCATTTATAAAATAACAAATATATTGTCATCAGGATACCTCAAAAGCCCAAAAAACAAAAAAGAAAAATTAAAGACTAAACAAAACATAATTTCGAATTAGTAAGCCATTGAAGTAACTTTTGTATTATAGAAATAAGGGTTTTTTTCTAACGGGTGTTATAGGGCACTCGTTAACATATCTAACATTCACTTAACTTATTATGTATATACACGTATTAATAATTATTATCCTCTCTTATAATTATATACTTTTCCTATTTAATCTTACCTATCATTCTTCATATTTATTTATTTTTTTTAATTAATCTTACATTTTAAAAAATATGACAACTAAAAATATATCTTAACGAAAGCTCTAGACAGACCCTATAAATAAAACAAATAACTGTAGAAATTGCCAAGGCATAAAGCTGCACACGAGAAGTTGAAATTTCTGCCTCGTCCTAATTGTGGTCATGCACTCTTTCTTGGTCAGTTATGAGACTCTAATAATCATCACCAATGAATGAATTAATGAGAAATTCATATTCAATTAATTACGAACCTAAACATGGAAAACTTTAAAATTTCCCTATTATTTCAACTAGAGTGATTACTCTAGAACTCTCCTTAATTAATAGTCACTATGATTAACAAATTATTCATGATACATAATAATTAATGTTGCTGCTTTGACCACAAAAAAAAATCATATTACAGGAAAACATATGCTCTGCATATATGGATATTCTTTAATAAACGCAAATTGCACCATGTGACGTTCAATGTCATACTACTACTAATTTACTATATTATGGCCAAAACAAAGTTGGAAAATATCTGAGGGAATATCCGCGTCAACGAGGAAGGCCGTTGACATTGTATTTTCCGCGGTGGTGCGCCTGTTTTAGAGCCCACCAATGGCCAATCAAATCATCTTTCTATTGAAAAGAAACCGAAAACTCAAACATCCCGCTGTGATTAACAAAGTCCTCCTCGGCTTGTTCTTCTTCCGAAATTCTGGAAGAGCAGCCACCTTCCTTTCTTATCGTCGTTATAGTAATAATAACTGAATAACAATGGAAGGTGGTGTTGATGGGGTGGCGGGAGAGGGGAAGGTGACGTGTGCGGCGTGGATCAGACGGCCGGAAAATGCGCATCTGGTGGTGATTGGAAAGTCAAGGACGCCCCCCTCTTCTTCTTCACTGGAGATTTTCTCATTTGATCCCATGGCGGCTTCTCTTTCTTCCTCTCCGAAGGTTTGTTTTTCTCTTTGGTAGTCTTTTTTTTTTCTTTTCATGTTTTCTTGAAAGTTCACATTTTTTTTCTGGGTTTTTGTTTTTCCGGTTTAATTTGTCAGGTGATTTATGAGTTTGAAGAAGGAGTTGAGCCGGTGAGTATTGCGGTACATCCAAGTGGAGACGACATCGTCTGTTCCACCTCCACTGCTGGCTGCAAGTCCGTTCTTTACTTCCTAGTATTCCTTTTCAATTTGCTATTTCATTTATTGATTTATTTTTGTCCATACACTGTTAATATAGCTTAGAAAGGTAGAATATCAGTTAAAGACTCCGTTTTGGTGAAAATATGTCAAATATTAAACATTTGCCCTTCGTTCCATAGCAATTGCACAATTGGAAGTCTTGATTAGTAGTAAGTCTTTTCTTTTTTTTTTTCTTCCAGCTTATTGGCTTTAATTTGTCAATCACATATGTGGGTTATATGAATTCACTTAATACATAAGTACTACTTAGCACTAGGTTCATGGATTTTTGCGGCGTAAAAATGCATTTGGGCCTTATACTTCACCTGCTATGTTTATGTATTATTTATCTTAGCCAAACTCTGATACCATGTGAGAGAATGTGGAGCGATCTAACTCAAGCTGATTGATCATGGGTCGAAAACGCCTGGAATTGTTTATAAGCTTGTGTGATAAATAGAATCCTTGAAAATGAATATGGGACTTTCATTTTAATAAGGTATGTGAAAAAGGTAGCGGCGATAACAACTAATGTACATTTGCTGATTAAGATGTCCAGTGAATACAGTAAACCCATCAGTGTGTAGGTGAGAATTAGTGGAGGGTCCAGTAACTCTTTGAGGATTTTAATGTTCTGTGCTAGACATTGATCACTTCAAGTTCTTGCCTTTTTAGGTGCAAAAGATATGATTAGCCTGGAATCTGACTTACCAATATAGTATGGCATTGATAGAAGTATGTAGTTCAGTAACCATTAATTAATGAAGAAGAAGAAGAACTTTGCATGATGATGATGATGATGAGATGCTTTATGGCTGAGACTGTTCTGTGTTGTATGCAGATTACTTGAGTTGCATGCTCGAGGAGATAATGTAAGACTTTTGGCCAAAGAATTACTTCCTCTTCAGAATGTCAGTCCACAGAGATGCTTAGCCTTCAGTGGGGATGGATCTCGATTTGCTACTGGAGGAGTTGTGAGTAACATTTGTCTAATAGCTATTTTGCTCTTTGTATGGAGCATCGGATTATTTTGAAAAAATAACCTTGTTTATTCTGACTACTTTGTCTTCTTGTATTTCGTTTGGGACCCTTTTTGAAACCTGAAGGATGGACATCTCAGAATCTTTGAATGGCCAAATTTGCGCATCATTTTAGACGAACCAAGAGCCCACAAGTCTTTTCAAGACATGGATTTTAGGTAGACCTTGCTTCTCCTCAGTTTCTTTCTATTTAAGTGGCTGAATAGTTATTTGTCACGTGCTGTTTTCTTTTTCTAATATTCTGATGTGCTTGTGAACTCACCAAAAGCAGGTATGTTGTTAACTTTTGGACCTTATCAAGCTGCTTTTATGTCTAGTGTGAAAGTTATAGTGCAAGAGCAAACATTCTTCTCAGTTTAGGAGGATATATGTTAAAATATTTCCATCTTGTTCCCTATTCCAACTTGTGCATAATGGATTTTCTTGCAAGTGTCTTGTGACTTTAATTGATCTCTCTTTGCTCCCTTTCTGTGCGTATGTGGAGAAATGCGTATGAAGAAGAAGAGAGAGATTGGGCACAGATCATAATCGTAACTTTGCTGTTTTCATGAGATTTTTGTCAAGTATAAAGGAAAATGCATGGCTTCTTTGATAGAAAAATTCTTAGTTTTTGGATGAGCATGCATTTAAGAAGTGTTGCCTTTTCTTTTTTGTCTACTCTAGTCTAGACTCAGAGTTTCTAGCTTCAACATCCACTGACGGTTCAGCAAGAATATGGAAGACTGATGGTGTTCCAGTAACAACCTTGACACGAAACTCAGTATGTCTTATCTGATTTAGTTGGTATTTTGATGCCATAACTCGTCATTCTTTCTGTGGTGATGTCATAAGCTACTTTATTGGCAGGATGAGAAGATTGAACTTTGTCGATTTTCAAGAGATGGGACGAAACCATTTTTGTTTTGCACAGTACAAAGAGGTATATTAAGCTATGGTATATGAGATCAGTTATGCACTTACTTTGTACTAATTCCTATTTATCTCTTCCAAACTTGACTTATTGGTTGATTAAACAGGCAATAAACCACTTACTGTTGTCTGGGACATAAGTACATGGGAAAAAATTGGACACAAGAGACTCCTACCTAAACCAGCTTCTATATTATCCATAAGCTTGGATGGAAAGTATCTTGCTCAGTAAGTGGGCCTTTTACGAATACCTGTTTTTGGGACTCTTTTGGAGATGATTTTGTATGATGAATGTACAGTTTTTAGAACTCAGTGGCTTATAACACAAAGAAATGGGGGGAAGCATTCGACAAACTATGGGTGGGAAAACTTCCCATGAATTTTGGTACCCAGATATTTGACCTTTTGGCTTGGTGCATGCTTATACTAATTCCAATATTGCCTGTGGCCAACACTTTTTTAGACTGTCCACAGCTTTGTATTGTTTGTACTCTTTACTTTTAGGAGGTTTTAGTATCAGGTCATTACGAATTTGTTTATTGGACTGATATGACAATTTAATGACCATAGAGGAAGCAAAGATGGGGATGTGTGTGTGGTTGAAGTAAAGAAGATGGAGATCCGCCATTGGAGTAAGAGGCTGCATTCGGGTTCTAATATCATTTCATTGGAGTTTTGCCCCAGTGCAAGGTGATGTGCAATTAAACTTTTTTTTTTTGTTTAAAATTTTGCAGCGGAGAATAAGAATCATATGGTCTTTGAAAGGGGTGTCGTCATTTTTTTTTTCTTCTTTTTGTTGGCTTTTAGATGACATCTAGATGAAGTTTAGTCATTTATTGCATGCTACCAATTGTTGTTGTGATTTACAAGTTCGTTTCAGTCAATTGCGCGTCTTTCAGAATTCCTCCTGGATCCTTTCTTCCAGCAATGTCAGTTGGATTGAGTGTGAATCTGCTTGCTCTAGGGTTTACTTTCAGAAAGAAATGTGTATTGAACTTGATATTTGGTGCACTTCTGCAGGATTGTCCTAACTGCCTCTTCTGAATGGGGAGCTATGGTGACCAAACTGACTGTTCCTGTTGATTGGAAAGGTCTCTCTCTCTCTCTCTCTCTCTCTCTCAGAGTATTAGAATTTGCATTAATCCTTTACTTTCTATTGCAGAATGGCAGATTTACCTGCTGCTGTTGGGACTATTTTTAGCTTCAATGCTTTTGTTTTACGTATTCTTCCAGAATTCAGATTCTTTCTGGAACTTTCCTGAATCTGCAAGAAAGCTTAACACTGTTTTCGGAGGTTCGCAACCCGATGATAAGACTGCGTTCGAACAATTCGAACAACTAGACTTGTTATCCTGATCTTGAGATGTTAAGGACAGAATTGGCATGTGAAACTCGAGATATCAAGCATTTCATGTGTGTATAATTTTGGCTTTTGTGGGAGCAAGGAAATTGATTCTGACATTCTCTTGCCAATCTATTGGCCTCTACCTCTATTGTATCTCTTTTGGAATCAACGTGAAAGATGAACATTTTTTTTTTTAATATATGAACTTTTTTTTTTTGGAATATATACTCGATGATGGCAATTTGTATTTATCGGATTAGTAATTTTGGAAGTTCAACCTCCTTGTAAACGTTTATGTTTACAGGTCAAACAATACAAACTAAGCCCTGTTTGATAATTTAACTTAACACTTAAATTTAATGAGTTCAGACTTTAATATATTTAGATGTGTTTGATAATCATCAAACTTGCTACTAAATATAAGTGGTAAATTATTTACTTATTATTTAATGTGATCTATATTCACATATATCAAATTTAGTAATTAACAGTTTAATAATTTAATAAATTTGAATTTTCAAATTTCAGTTTTATCAAACGCATCCTAAAATAAAGGTATTTCAATTTTGGGTCAAACAATTTCAGTGCTAGAGGTATTTCAGTGGATTTAGCACTTTCTTTCACGGAGAATGTGCATAGAGGGTAATTCTACCCTGATCACGTTGTCCGGGGATTGAGCCTTGAAAGAGAGAGAGCGAGAGAATAAACCCAATCCAGTTGCCACCTTGTTATGGGGCTGGATGGGATGGTACAAAGTTCACAGACTGTCCATGCTGTCTTGTACGTGTTAAGAAATGGACTATACACGTGGGCCAGAATCTATCCAGGCCCAAGGCCTTCCATTTTGTGATGTGAAGAGTTATTGAACGAAAAAAAAAAAAATACCCATTCCTTTTTCTGAAAGGAAGCTATTCCATTGTAAATTTGTAATTGGTCATGGATATTTTAAAGGAGAAAATTAACTAATTTAAACATTTTCTCTCGATCTTATTCTTTCATGATTTTCGTTTTCCTCGTTTGGATAATTGGCAAACTAATCTAGTTTGAGTTAAATATTAGTACTCTTCAAGGAGAATGAGTATATAATTTCTCACCCTGCACCCTTCCTTCCATTCCTTTCATATGCACGTATTAGATCCTACAATGTTGAGTTAAGAAAAAACGGTGCATATATGTTAGTGTTACACACAAATACGTTGTTTATTTTTCCTTTTTTTAAAATTGATTTTTTGTTACCTTTTTAGTTTTTCCTGGAATAGAGCCAATTGAGTATAGAAGTACTCTATTCACAAACAATTTTTTTTTTTTTTAAAAAAATGTAGAAAAGGTATTTTAGGTAGTATTTAACTTCCTTTTTGCCGGTGGAAACTGTATTTTAATTTTGTGGTCCAGGCCCCTTTTGTTTCTTCATGAAAAAACGGCCGCCTTTCTTAATGGGCTGTACGAAAGACCTTCGATTTGAAGTCTGGTTTGCATCAATGGTGAAATGTATGCGAAAGGGCGTCTTCATCACTCATTTTCAACGTTCATAATAAATTCCTACAGAAAATTCATTAAGTTTTTCCTTCTACTCTTCTTCTTTAATTCCCTTGTAGTATTAAGCCTCATGTATTTGCGGACCTATTGTTATGGTCCAAGTTCTCTACCGTCTTCGGGAAACTGACCTTTCAACCTTCATCCTTGAATTGAATGCCCTTCAACCCTGCCATTTTAAAATGCTCTTATTTATTAATTCTTTCGTCTGAGGCGGCTTGCTTTATTTTTGGCCATTCCAATTTGCCAATCCACATCATTGAGAGAACCAATAATGAGCTTTGCGGCATGTGAGATGAAATAATTGCACCTCAGTATTTTCCAATTCTACAATTTCAGAGCCTGTCTGAATTGCTATTTTTTAAAGTTTTTATAATAAAATATATTGTGACGATTCAATATATATAAAATAAAATAATTATTGAAAAGTGTGTTCATGAAAAACAACGGAAAAATCAATCTGATTTTTGTGACGATAACGATAATATTTTTATAATCTAATTTATCTTAATTTAGAGCAGCTATAGGAGCACGATAAAAAGGCTCACTGTGCTCTGGCATGCGTATCATTTTGAACAGCAGTTGAGGATCGTACAGTTTCTTGTCGAATCGGTAGTCTCTTGACCTTTTCTAAAAAGAAATCTAGAAATTCGACTTTTATAAATCTAATTTCAGAAGAAATCTCAAAAGCCGACAGCTCTTGAAGTCCTCCTGAGAACTTATAAACCCAAACCCAAACCCCCCAAACCCAACTCGAATCGGTAGTCAATTCCCTGCAAAATTAATGGATCTAGGCAAAGGTGCCACGTTGGAACCGAGCAATTATTCATTGGAAGCAGTCAAAATCAGATCATTTTAGTTGTTGGAAACTTGGCATTCTTCAATGGTGGGCTGGTGGTTTATGGTCTTAGTCTTAGACGATGGATAATGAATCTTTTGACCATTCCCAAGTCCAGTCTATCGCCACTGACGATTTCTTTTTAGTTTTTCCTTCCCTGTTAAGCTTTTTGTGCTACCTTAGCTTTTCAGTGAGAGGAGTCCTAGTTTCTAGTAAACATACTTTTCAATGCATTGAAAAGCCATATATAAGCAAAAATAATAGTAAGAAAAATTGAAAGAACAATCTCTGACCAAAGACAGAAACCTTAGCCACCATCATACGATTTTCATCCATTGGCTGACTTTTCTTGTACAGCTGTACAACAACTGGGTCAATATAAGTACTTGTTGTACAAGAATAACGTGTTAAAATGTTGACCAAGTGTAGAGAAATAAAAAAACTACGTGTGAAAATGTGTATTTGCTTATTCCAGATCTAGATACTCAACAAATTTGTGCACCTCATTAATATATTATTGTTAAATCAGCATTATTTGACAAGAAGAGAAGACCCCTCTGCCTCTGGAAGCGACAGCCCTTGTAGACGAGGTCCCATAATGGTTGGAAAGGTACTGGTCCAAATGGGTGTGCCGTGTACGGTTTAAAATAAAACATCACAAAGAAATTTTCCTTGTTTTTGCTTGTTAGAATGGATTATGACTATCAATTGATTTTTAGTACTAGTGAGTGTGTTTGGATAGTAAAAAATTACACTTTATTTATATCTTATTTACACACACTCGCTTGTATCATCAACACATTTTTCAATCATTTTTTTATCTCACATACATCACATCAAAAAAGTGCTACAGTACTTTTTTCACGAAATTATCTCAAATAATTCACAATCCAAGTACATTCATTATTTTTACCAGCAGTTCAATTCAATTGTTTGGTGACAATTATTAGAGACGGGTCAAAACCATTGGAATTTTCGAACAATTGTGCGATTGTTGAACATTTTATATAATTTGACGTATATTTATATTTCTCTATCATACACATAATTTTTGTTCTTATGTATTACTTTAATAATTTAATACAATCACGATTACAAACATCCAACAACTTCTAAAAAAAATTACAACAATGGTACTAACTGTATAACGGGCCCAATTGTACGAATCCCTTCTCCCCAGTTCATCTGCACTTTTCGCATTCTGACAGCAAAAGGGTGCATAGATGAATGCCATTGTGTGCCAGAGTAAACATCCAACTGCAACTGCTTGGTCCACTGTCCACTGAGGGTATATTATTAGTATTATTATTATTATTATTATTTCTTCGTTGGTCGGATTTGCATGTTAATCAATAATTGCCTACATCCACAGGATAAAATATTTCAAACCTACTGCCTACATATTATTTGGAGTAATTTTTTGAAAAAAATACACTGTAACACTTTTTTTTTTGATGTGATGGGATGAGAAGGTAGTTAAAAAGATAAAATTGTGGTCGAAAAATGAGTTTATGATACAATTAAATAATTTTTTGCAAATAATAAACTATCCAACCGCACCAATTATTAATGATAACTTAGGGTCTGTTTGATTGGAAGTAAAATGTTTTCCTTGGGAAAATATTTTCCGTGGAAGTAATTTTCCATGAAAATCATTTCCCTTTCATCATTTTCAGGTGTTTGGTTAGCTTATTGAAAATATTTTTTTACTTCATTTTTCTGGTGTTTGTTTAACTTTTGAAATATTTTCACTTTTATCTCTATCTTTACTTTCTACACATTATAACTACATACTTCTTCCCATGCAAAATAAGAAAATTTATCTCATTGTTTAACTTTAAAAAATCTTGGAGAAATGTATATATGAATAAAAAATATCTCCTTAAGCAATAAACAAATTGCTGGCCATTTAGTGTCAAAAATCAATCATATGCAATGCTTATTGTGACATATATCTTGCACTCTCACTGCTGAAAGTTTCTCTAGAAAAGAATGTTCCTATTATACATAATTAATTACTAGCATAGGATGAGCAGGATGAGGTTTTTTTTTTTTATTTTGAATATACTAGGGGGAGGGTTGGGTTGGGTTGGGTGGTACGGGGGGGGAGTGTAAGGAAGAGGTCTTGGGTTCGAATCCTCCTGTTTACATAAAAAAAAAAAAAAGAACATACTACAAGATATTTTCAGTAAGTTTGGAACATACTACAGGCGGGATGCATGCATTTCGGAAAACAACTTCAGTAAGTTTGGAAGGGAAGTTGTTTTCTATAAGATGAGTGAAAATATTTTACATAGGAAAATGTTTTCAGTAACTTTTGTGCAACCAAACACGGGAAATTAGGAAAATATTTTCCTGAAAAACATTTTCACCCGAAACAAACGGACCCTTAATGACTAATAACCTTTCATTTTCTATATGATAAAAATCTCCCAACGTATACAGGCACTTTACCGTGCTAAAGGTACACATCAGCCACTTTAGAATTAATGCTAGAATTAAATCGGGGAGTATCCATTCTAAGTTGTAGTAATAATAATGATAGCAACCACTAGTTCTTTCCATCTTTGGTGGTGCAATTTGGGAATTGCCAGTTTGCCCGTGTGCCTCAGCATAATGTGTAACAGCAGATTCTTGTTATTTTTTCAGCTAGAGAAGAGAGTTGGGGGTTGATGCCTTCTTTATACAAAGTTGTAATATCCACCAACGGATGTTGATGCAAGTGGAAGGAGCTTGCATCCCTTAACCCTGAGGTCTCGGGTTCGAAATTCATGGGAATTAAAAAAAACAACGTTGGGAGAGCTTCCCCTACAAGGAGCCCAACCCGATTCGAATAGGATTAATCGCAGATCGATAAGACGGATGTATGGATTATACTAAAAAAAAAAAAAAAGCAAAGTTGTTATATCCTATATCCAATCATGTTGCTTAACAACTCATTTCTATATATCTAATGAGCTAATTCAAGGTCTCAGATGCCAAGTTAAATTTATAATATGCATCAAAGAAAGAAATAAATAAATGATATTCATATCCTTGTTGTAAAGGCAGGAAAAGTATCCAAGAGAAAGTGGCGAATATTCAATTACTCAAATGTGTCCAACGACTCTCTTCTTTCTGTCTATCTATTTTTAGGCCCCGCAAGGCTTTCTACCGGTCTAATTCCCCATTAATGATTGATCACTATGGTAGAGTTGTGGGATAAAAGGTTGTGGATAAAATTCGATTGGGGGATCTCGCCACATCCACATATGGTGCTAAGTGTTTTCACACTCACTCAAGAGAAGAATATGAATAGCATTTCCACCTCTTTCCCCTGACATTTTTCTTTCTTTCGTTTTCTGAATTGAACATCTTCGCAGTAAGACTAGTGGGAATGTATGGAGACATCTTTATGGGAAAATTTGGTCGTTTGTATACTAATGACCATTTTATTTTGCGCCTACGGAGAAGTTAACGTCAACATCAATCATGCTTTGCCCTCGTTGTCTCACAGGTGACACTTTAGGCTTTGTTTGGATTGTATTTTTCTGAATTTTTTACAGAAAAATTATCGCAACAGTTTGATATTTATGAGATAAAAAAATAATTAAAAAATATGTTCACGAAAAACGTAATAATTTTTCTTTGAAAAATTGCAATCTAAACACATCCCAATATTTCTATTACTTTGGCTCGAGAAGCTACAATGCATTTTCAAAGTGTAGTTATTACTCCCTCCGTCCCACTTTGATAGTCTTGTTTTCCTTTTTCGTTTGTCACAAATTGTAGTCCACTTTCTAATTGAAGAGTGTAGTTGTATTTTAATTTTCCTAAAATACCCTTATTCAATGTAAGTTGTTGTTACTATAAACCTACTCCATTTAATGAGAGTTTATTCTTTTTTTACCATCAATTTAAGTTCCCATAAAGTTGTACTCTAATTAATGTGAGGGTATTTTAGAAAAATAGCTACCTAAATTGATTGTTATAACAAAGTTAACTACTTTTTATTAAACTGTGTGAAAAAAGAACCAGAAGTATCAAAGTGGGACGGAGGGAGTATTATTATTATTTTTTTGGCTCTAACACTTTAAACGTCAATTATTATTATTATTATCCATTCTTTAAATTGCGTAAATGCAAAACTAGAATCCTTTACACAAAAAACAAAGAAAAGAAAGAAACAATTAATATTTTGATATTCTCAATAGTACAAGTATGGGAAATGGTCGAGCCACCTTGACCTGTACGACGGAATAACAAGTTCTAGTTTGTTTCTTCACTGCTGATGACATGAATGTCTCCTATTCTGTCTCTTGTCTTGACTCTGCGTTGGCTTTCCTATAAGCCACATTTTGTCCTCCTATCATCTCTAAAACAATTTTGTGAAATTGTAAATACGATTAACCATTATATGTCACAAGAAGAAAATCGTTCTCTTTCCTTGTTCACTCTGTGCCTATTACTATTAAAGTCCGTTTATTATTGTTATTTTTTGATAATTTTGTAAAAAAAAAAAAGTGTTAAAACGATTTAATGTTTATAAGGTAAAATAGTGATTGCGACAAATCTAATAAATATTCCAAGACACTTTTGAGTGTTCAAGGCTATTGGAAAGAGAGAGATGAAAATCTTTAAAAAATTTTCCTCCTCTTCTTCCACTAATGCGTTAAAGAATTGTTGTCTATCCCAAATCAATAGGCATGTCCAGCCACCTATTTTGACAAATCTTTCAAATGGATCATACTTGCTAAACCTCGCTCAAAATATGCTTCGATTTGTTTTCAATAACAAGTGCTGATGAAATGGATCTAGGACCGTCCACCTAGAGAAAATCAGAAATGAGAGCAAATAGTTGTACATCTATTATAAAGTACATCAAGACGAAGAGATGATGCCGTTTTCATTATCAGCAGGAGGGTTTGAATTATGCCCATTGGATAAGGGCTGGGATGCCAGATGCAAATGCAGCATCCATTAAAAGACAAGGACAATAACAGTTAAATTATGTCAGCATTATTAAAGGGTTATCAGTTATGTGCGACCCCAGAAAGCGTTTAGTTTTATGACTTTATCAATTTGTTCAGCGGTAGGATAAGACTGAATCAAATTGTTCAAATCGAAACTTATCGTTTCAGGGGAAAAAAAAAGAGAGAGAGAGAGAGAGGATAAGGCTGAATCCGTGCCTAACTCTTTACAGAACCATCAATTGTTTAACATGGGTCTGGAGATACTTTCTTTTTCCAAATTAAATATCTATATATACAAGTCCATCAAGTAATAAATCGCATAATAATAGGGGTGTAAATGATTATAATCAAGCCAAACACTAATGTCGTAGCGTTCAAGCTTGTTTGATTATTTTTTCAAGTTTGAAATTTTGTTTGTTCAAAATTGGCTTGTTTATCTGCCGAACTAAGTTTGAATGAGTTTTTTTTTAAATTATTGAATTTGAATGTTATCGAACATAGAACATTGTCCGACTTTGGTTTGATTAATTGGCGAATCAAACATAAAACGAGTTCTTACCAAAGTCAAATCTAATTCGAATATCGAGTAGTTTGATTCATCGTTCGATTCTAAAAAATAATAGGTATACTGAGTTTGAAATGTTTGAGTTCTTGACCATAATCGTTTTATCGCAAAACCAAGATTTACGGGTCAAAAAATAATTGTTTTGGTTCGTAATTTCCTTAATCAGCTGGAATTCTCTCATCGATTAGTAACATAAAACAAGTTTACGGCTCCAATGAGTTTCCATAATTCGGTTGCTGCCATTTTTCCAACACGCACGCTTTTCAGAGCCCTGGATTCCGTCCGTTGTTAGGGAGCTTACGGTTTTACGTTCTTTTTCACTCATCGACGGGCTTTGTGTCACAAAAATTCAGTGCTTTAAGCAAGGTAATATGAAACAATTCCAAAAAAATTTTTTTTTTTTTTTTTTAACGAGCGGCTTTTCTCTGTTCTTATTAACAAAAAAAAAAAAACAAAGAAGAAGACTTTTAAAGTCCCTACTGCGAATAAACTAAAGAATATCCAATTTCTCCACTCCGAATGAGTTTTGCTACATCCTCCTTGTTTGTCAATCCATCAAAATAGAACAGGCTTTTTGCATAGAGTAAACTCTAATTGAATGGAAATGGAACTCGAAACTAGCATTGTTGATCAAGAAAAAACAATAGATTATTTGAAATAATGGAAAAGGTTTATTCCATTCTTCTTCTTCTTCTTCTTTTTTTTCTTTTTAACTTCTTGTTATATATATATATAAATATAAAATAATAACGAGTATGTTTAGATGAGAGATTATTTGAAATAATTTTTTTTTAAAAAACACCGCAGTTCTTTTTTTAATGTGACGCACGTGATATGAAAATGTTGAAAAATAAACAAAATTGTTTAAAAACATGTATTTATAATGCAATCAAATAATTTTAGGGATAATTTCAAAAACTTCCCTCTGACAATTTAAATTGGCACCACTCAGCTTTAAAAATTATTAAAAGAACGTATTTATAATACAATCAAATAGTAAGTTTTTTGTATGCATATAAGAAGAAGCCATCCTTCATCGTGCGTGGTGCATGCGTTAACCAAGAATGCACTATCATTTGTGCTTTTCTAATGAAAAAGTCAGAATCTCTGATCAAATCGGATTTAATCGTTGGAGTCTGCTGTAAATATATCACCCCCACCAAACAAAGCCTCCCCCAGTGTTCCGGATCACCATTTGTCTTGTTTGTCACGCCTGTGAATTTCTCTTCAAAAAGAAACAAAAATTTTTTTTTTCTCTTCTGCAAAGCGGAGTCGATCATGTGAATAAACAATTTCGACAAATATTTTAACCCTAAACCGTCCTCTGCGTGGTAGTAGTAGTAGTTGCTGTCAATCTCGGCCCAACAAATCGACTTTGACCGGCAACAGACAAAATTGACGCAACCGGCAGATGATAGGAATAGCTCATTAATTTACTACTATCCCCAATTACCAGCATCAAAAGGCGCAAGGGTCCCTAGCCCCTGGGGGGAATTAGTTTAATCACGATTCGATAATATATATAGTGGGAGAAATTAGTTTAATCACGATTCGATTAAAATACCTGTTTTCTAGATTTGCATGCGTATTAGGTTGCAGTAGACTTCAGCAAAGTATTTGATTGATGTCATGCCTAAAGTTATTGTGTCCATTATCCAAGAGACTAGTTAGTGAGTGACATTTAGTCTAAATTTGTTGGGAGCATTTATTTGAGGACGGTGATCGGATTTAGTGTTGCTTAACAATTCGAGTTGAGGTTGCGGGATATATTATATATTCGAGTAGAGGGCGGGAAAAAAATATATGGAAACGGAAAATAACTACGTATAATTAATTACTATTAGTGTTTAGGATACACATGATGTGTGTCCAACTATAAAAAAAAAAAAAAAAAAAAATTAGGCCTTGTTTGGATAGCAATTTTTCAGATTGCTGTTTGGATAGCAAATTTTTTCAAAAAAAATTTTCACTTGCATCATAAACACATTTTCTAAACTACCTTTTTTATTTCACATCACATCACAAAAAGTGCTCCAGTAATTATTTGAAATAATGCTCTATCCAAACAAAGCCAGTTTTTTGTAAATATATTTCTCAATCACCTTTTTACCTTACATATATCAAATAGTTATAATAATTTTTCTACAAAAAATCTAAAAAATGCAATCCAAACATGAGATATTTATTGAAATCAATTTTTTATAAGAATTAGTTTTAAATTTTTTTAATGCATTCATAGAAAACTCAATTATTAATTTCTTTTTATGTTATTAATTTAACATGGAAAGGGGTTTCGAGTCTTTTAACTTCCCACTTCCCAGCCAAGTAACCCGGAATAAATGAATTGAAACGTTCAACAAAGATTGGATTCCATATCTTATTTTATTTTATTACCTTCTAGAAAAATATAGGAGCCGCAATTTAAAATTCATCAACTGTTAGTCTAAAATATTTGTGAACCAATTGTTAAAGGTCTTTCTAGAATCCGCGATTAACATTTGACGATTTAAAATTGATAATTTAGTATTTAAATTTTTTTTTCTAGGGACTGAAAAGTGGAAATTTCCATGCAAGAGCCGAGAAGCTTGTATGCAACTTCGTAATATACTTTTTTTTTCCCCCTTTCCATGACAAACTTCGCAATGTAACCTTGGAATAATCCGCGGGTGGGTGCTGCGCCAAGATTTCAAAACTTGGAAAAACACGTCCAGCGCAGGCCCCAGCCACACCAGCCGGCACGTGATCCATAGACTCGGTAGGGACCCTGGAGACATTTCACGATTCAAAAATGGATCAAACCTTTTCCTCGCCCCAATTCGTAAGCTGTTGACCGCCGAATCAATTTACCCACCTACCCTTTCCAGGAAGATTCCAACCACATAATGGTGGCTTGGCTTCCCTCGTTCCCTTGTCGATCACTATAGCTCTGTTTGGATCGCTGTTTTGACATGTTTTTAGAAAAGATTTTGTCTTAAAATTTTTTTTTAACAAGCATACGTGAGATAATTTGAAAGTTAGATAAAATGATTAAAGGGATTCTAAAATCTTAATAATTATCTGTGAATTACTAACTAAAATTAATTGTCGATCGTGACAAGCATAGAATTAGCTCCGTTTGGATTAGCTATTTTTGGGTTTGTTTTTCAAAAACACCACTGTAGCATTTTGAATCTGAAAAACAAGTCCGCTTGGATTAGTTGTTTTTGGGGTTGTTTTTCAAAAACTATATGAAAAACTTTTACTGTAGATTTTTTTGGATTATTTTTAGAGGTATTTTTGAAACATATTTTTGAGTATTTTTAGAATATTATAATTTTTATATTTTTATATAAATATACATTTATACATTTATAATCCATTTATATTTACAAATGTATAGATGTATATTATTATAAATGAATATTATATAAATGTATAAATTATAAATTATAAATTTTATATTTTTATATAAACATGCATTTATGCATTTATAATACATTTATAGATATTTATAAATAAATATATTTATATATTCATATAAAAATATATAAATGTATTATATTATATATAATACATAATATAAATATATTTATAAATGTATAAGTGTATATTATTATAAATGTATAAATTATAAATATATTATAAATTATAAGTGTATATTATTATAAATGTATAAATTATAAATGAATATTATAAATGTATAAATTAATATATTATAAATATATATTAATATTATGTAGAAATGTATTTATATAATTAATATAAATGTATATATGTATTGATATTATGTATAAATGTAAAATTAATATTATGTATATTAATATAAATGTATAAATGTATTAATATATATAATACATAATATAAATGTATATTTAAATGTATAAGTGTATATTATTAAAAATGTATAAATTATAAATGAATATTATATAAATGTATAAATTAATAAATTATAAATATATATTAATATTATGTAGAAATGTATTAATATAATTAATATAAATGTATACATGTATTAATATTATGTATAAATGTAAAATTAATATTATGTATATTAATATAAATGTATAAATGTATTATATTATATATTATACATAATATAAATGTATATTATAAATATACATAAATATTTATATATTATGTATAAATGTACATTTATATAAATGTATAATATATTATACATTATATTATATATAATTTATATAACATTTAATATTTATGTAAATATATTATAAATATATAAAAATATATTATAAATAAAATAAAATATTTATAATATGTATGTATAAATATATAATATTAGAAATGTATAATATATATAATATACATTATTATTAATATAATTTATGTATAATATACATAATTGAAATATACATATTAATATATATTATAAAACAAAATTGAATAAATATATTTATAAATTTATATATAAATAAATGTATTTATATAAATATATAATATTTATTTCAATTGATATAATATATATAATATTATACATAATTGAAATAAATATATTTATATTAATATAATATATATATATATATAATATACATAATTGAAATATACATATTAAAATATATTAAAATATAATTGAAATATACATATTAAAATACATAATTAAAATATACAAATTGAAATATACTTATTAAAATATACAAATTAAATATACATAATTGAAATATATTTGGAGTTGTTTTTGATATATTGTTTGGATATGGTATTTTTGAAGTTGTTTTTGAAATACACATTACTGTAGCATTTGGAATGTGAAAAACAGTTTTTCAAAAACAGGTGCAAAAACACTCAATCCAAACGCAGCCTAGATATTTCAACACTCAAAATTGTGAGTCAGTTACTATAAAAGCTAATGCTTAAGGCATACTCAATACGTGTGCAATAATAAATAAATATTTAAAAAATTTTAAAGATATTATTTGAAATTATTTTTATGAGATTTGGTTATATATATATTTTAGTACATATAGAAAATTGACATTTACATAAATAAAATATATAAATAGACTATTATTTGACAGTGAATAGTTATGAAAAAAGACGTAGAAGTAGATATGATATTGGGCAGAAGAAATAGAGGTAAATATGATAGTGGGTTTGAGAGACAAAAGTAGATATAATAGGGAGTAGTTATACTTAAATGGGTAATTTAAGAAAATCATAAAATGACAACTTTTTATTTACATCAAAAGACTCCCTACTTCTTTATATATTGTATAGATAGAGATAAGGATAAATTTGAAAACATATAAAGTTAACACTAAGTTGGTGTTAACTATATACACAGACTTTATTATTATAAAGATAATTTCGTACAAAGTTATCTCTTCTGCTGACAAGATCTAGTTATACATAACCTTATGTGCATGGTAAGTAAAAAGAAAACTTTAGTTGAGCCCGTTTATATAAGATGACTAATATATTATATATTATATAAAATGACTAATCCACCCACGATTCTATGTATAGGAGGTAAATTTAACCAATAATTTACATTTATTTACTTAGATTCGTTTGGGATTTTGGTAAAAAAGTATTTTTAGATGCTAAAAGTACTTTTAAAGTATTTGGTAAACATCGTTCGATAAAATTGAGAATAAAACTTTTGGAGTTAAAAATATTTTTAGTAAAAGCTCAATTTTGAATTTTTAGAATAGTTTTTGTGATTTAAAAAATAAAACATCAAATTTAATCATCCCATCCGATATGATGAACCAAATAAAAAATAAACACTTCAAAAAATTTTCAAATTACACATTATCCAATATAATAAGTATCTATTGAATTATGTCTCTAAATAACTATTTAAAAACACTTAAAATAGTTGATAAGTACTTTTATTAAAAGTTATACTAGAGAAGTATTTTTCAATAAATTAGCGCAACCCCAAACGGATTCTTATTTTGAAGTCATAATGGAAGAATGTGAACTTGGGTATTCTTTGAAACATGATAAAATGAGGGGTTCCAGTTGTTTTTGTTTCAAAGGGAAAACAAAACATATAAACAAGAGTGTTGGATAAATCAAGTGAATAAATATACATATTGCAACTAATTGACTGAGGATAAAACCAAACCCAAAAGTGGCTAACGCGGGATGACGGAGTATTCGGGGCAGCCTCATAATTCTCCAGTCGCCGGTCAACACCCCTTCAAATCTTCCAATTCTTCCTTCTCCACAACCCCCCGTCTGTATATATATATATATATATAACAAATATATACAACGCCGTTACAGTTGGGATGGGGAAAAAGGGAGGATAATGGACCTATCTAGCCTGTTGAAAGGTTCCAGCTAAATAATTTATCTTTAATTGGACTCTAAAAGTTTTGGAGAAAAAACGCAGTCACGGGTTGGACTAATACATCAAAAATTAAGGCCTAATTCTTCCCCTTTATATCCACACATGCTTTCTTGCACGTAAGTAGACCCAAAAATAATTCTTTCTTATTAATTAATATAAATAATCACAAAAAAAAAAAAAAAACAAACAAACAAAAGAAGACTCCGAGTTCTTGAGTAGTGAACTAGTACTACTATATAACAACGAAGCCCACCAGTACAGCTTCTCTGTTTTCTCTTCGTAACGTTCTGTTCTGTCTCGGACAAACAGTCCAAAGAAACCAAACACAGCCCCCGCTTCTTCCTCCTGCCACCTTTTCCTTCCCCACCGCACCACTTTCTTCAACTCCCTTTCCCAGTTTTCCAAATTAAATAAAACGTATACCCAAATTCGAATTCAAGGGCTCACACCGGGACTGATATCCACTGGCAGAAAAGATAGAACCCAGTTGTCATTTCTTTTTGTTTTTTTTGCTGAAAATCACAACAATAACAGCTAGTTGAGATTTTCTTGCCTTCTTAAATATTTTCTTGATTGAAAAAATTGATAATGTCAGTTGACATGCAAAGCTACCCAGCAGCGGCCGTGATGAGATCTTAGCCGGGAGTGCCAGCCGCTTGAGAGTTGACTTTTGACTTTTCATTTTAACAAGGGACTGTTTTTCTGTTTCTTTTTTCTTTTCTCTGTATTGAGATGGGGTCCAGCCCAATTGTGGTGTCGGGGTCAGGCGGCGGCGGATGGTGGTGGTGGTGCAAGTGGCAGAGATTTTACGGCAACAATAGCAGTAGCAAGCATAATAGTAGCACTAGTAACACTCTTTTGAGTACCAGTAGTAATAACAGCGGGAATAACGAGTCGTGTGTGTTGTCATGGAGTTTTGGGTATTTTTTGTTTGCATTTCTGATGCTGGGTTGGATTGCGAGCCTCTACGGGAGGTTGATGCTGACCCCAAATGTCCGTACTACTCTCTCCACTTTAGGCTGTCAAGAGGACGGTGAAGGTTCATGGTCTATCGGTGTGTTTTACGGTGACTCGCCTTTTTCCCTCAAACCCATCGAAGATGTAAGCTATTTTTTTTTTTTTTTTCCTTTCTCCCTTTTCCTCTCTCCAACCATTGGTTTTTCTTTTTCTTTTTTTGTTTTCCTTGGGTTTTTGGTTCTGGCTGTTTGTGGGCCCTTGCTTGTTTCGTATATTCTTCTTAATTTCTGAGAAAGGTGGTTCCTTTAAAAAAGGAATAACAAAAATTTGTCATTCCTGCTGGATTTTATGTTCAGAAATTTTCTGGGTTTTTGTGGGCCCTTGTTAATCTTGTATATTTTTTCTCAATTTCGAAGAAAGTTGTTGACTTGATCACTAAAATTATCATTCTTGATGGTTTTGTATTTGGATTTTTTCTGGGTTTTTACTTTTATTTTGGTGCTTTAAAATGGAGAGATACTGATAGGTAGTTGATTTCATCATTCCTTGTGTATGTGGTGTTTCCCCTTTTCTTGAATTTCTCTTTTTTTTTTGATATTTTCCCTTGGATTTGTCCTTTTTGTTGATTTTTTATTGTGAAAATGGGATTGCAGATGAATATATGGAGGGATAAGAGTGCAGCATGGCCGGTTGCAAACCCGGTGGTTACTTGTGCATCAGCTTCTGAGGCTGGATTCCCCAGTAACTTTGTGGCCGATCCATTTCTTTATGTTCAGGTGAATTTTTTGGCATTCTGGCCGTGTTAGTTTAAGCGCAATGGTTTGTACCTTTCCAGAAGTCTGTTTACACTGTGTATAAATTGGTGTTGTGATATTGTGGATTTTTAACTGTTAAATCACTGTACAGTTGTGACATAATATATATGACAGTAAGCATGAACAGTGGCATTGATAAGGAATGTGGGGGATAGCGTTTGTGGTGGCTTATATAATGGTCATCATCTTTGGCTGTTGATGTCATGTAGTGGAATTGTCACCCCAGGTTGAGCTAAATAATCCCTGTCAGTTGCTTTGTCATATACTTTGGCCTGGGTTATCACTACTTTCTTTTGGCGGATGGGGTCAAGGGATCAAACAATTGTATCCGGTTTTTGGAGGGGAGACAAATTTAAATTAGGGCAAGTGGGTTGAAGATGGGGAAAAAGCAGAAGAATTTTTTGATTTATTTTTTATGTGAAAACTTTTGTATGTAAAAGGCTTATTAGGGCAATTTCATAATTGTTTGCTCTGAAAGCTCTCATACCGAATAATCTTATTGCTGCTCATACACTTGGGGAAAAAAATGGAAGATATGTGGCTTTCAAAATATGATGAACTCATGGCAACAAGAGGAGAACAACTGAATCTTGTGGCTGGTTGTAGCTGTAAAATTGGTGCTTTGCTTAGAGTTAAGTATAAAATGATTGAAAAATTTTGTCACAAGTAAGTTATGGCGAAAAAGAGTGGAGTTGTCATACCATGAGAAATTTGGGATTCTAGTCAACAACGTTGTCGTAAAGCGATAAATTGAATATGAACCAAAATAGAGTACACAATGTGCGAGATTTCGAAGTTCAAGCAGCTTCAATGCACTACTAGGTTGGCCCTGATATGCTAGATGGTAACAGAAGGGTGGCACTTAGAATTTATGTGAGCACACAATTCTGATACTGATATAAGAGGTAAGGATATAGAACTGGTACTGGTTTTCTAAGGATATAGAGGTTACCAATGTGAGGTAAGGATATAGAGGTTACCAATGTGCGAGATTTTGATGTTCAAGCAGCTTCAATGCACTACTAGGTTGGCCCTGATATGCTAGATAGTAACACAAGGGTGGCACTTAGAATTTATGTGAGTACACAATTGTGATACTGATATAATAGGTAAGGATATAGAACTGGTACTGGTTTTCTAAGGCTTGGAATTGTTATAGATGATTGTTGTCTTACACAGGGAAAAACTGGTCAAATTGAAGTATTAGTAAGTGGTTTCAAGCTGCAAGTGCCACAAGGAAATACAGGATAGAGAATGGAGGTCAGCAAGTCTTGATGACGTCCTTTAATGATGCATGGAGTTTTAAATGGAACTCCATTGCTCCAAAGTCAAGATGGCATTTAGCTGAATGTTTCACATGATTCTACCTTCTTAGGTTTACTATTTGAGAATTTTGTGATTAAAAGAGTTTATACTTTCAAGTGATTGTAAGATGGTAGTACCAAGTCCAGTTCAAGTGTACTTTCAGTGGTGCATGACACTCTTTGTTTTCGAAAAATGATGATAGATTTAGAAGATTATATTTTGGTAATGTAGGAATTTCCTGCCATAGATATTGCACTTTACTTCTGGTTCATTCAGCAGGTACTAAATTCTGAATGGCTATTAGGTGCATATCAAGCCAATGAATATGTTTCTTCTCTTAGGCCGATCTAGCTTATTTTATTTATTTATTTTTCTTTTGATAATTCCTTTGTCTTGTTATTCCTAATCTTTCCCTCGCTCTGCAAAATAACTTCAAGCTTTTTATGTTAGGTGTCAATGAGTTGAAGAAAATTATAGTAGTTATAATACAAGTCACTAACAGTGTACGTTAATCGTGCTGATTTCTTTAGAGAGAGAGAGTGTGTGTGTATTACACACTATTTATTTTTGGGTGTCAACAGAAAACAGCTTTAGTTGTCCCTTGTGTTTGATAAGCAATAACATGTTTGGTCTAGCTGGTTCTTTAGTTCTTGCTATATTTCGGGAGTGCTTGACTTGTTTGTTTATGGAGTCTTATCAGCTTTTAAAATGTAAAACTTGCAAGGAACTTTGATTGTGATTTAAAAGCATCCGTGGAGTATGACCTAGTGCATCTTTTTCATCTTTTCTTGTGCTTTGCCAGATGCAGAGTGTGCATACAGTTAACACTTGGTTTAGACTTCAGAGTGATATGTTTATAATTTGATTGGAAATGTGCTAGTTTCTTTATTCGGGATGCATGCCATCAAAGGAATAATGGCCTTGTTCTCAACTGATTTTCAAGATCTGATTTTAGATTCTGATTCTAAGCAAGTTATTTTGTTGTGTTCTCAAATTCTGATTTTTTTATTTTTTTAGCCTGAAAAAGCTGAAACTCAAAAGCATCTATTTTGGTGCTTTTTTATTCTGATTTTCTAAAATCAGCTTTTACACAATCAGAAGCAGTTGAGAACAAGACCAATGTCTTTCACAAATCATAACAGTAGAGTCTTGTGATTTTTCTGTTTACCAAGAAAGGTTATTTTGCCTTTTAGTATGGTAATTCACAATGAATATGGCACAGGACTTTGGAGATTTCCAAACTGGCTATATTGGTTCAGTAACTTTTGTAATTCATGTAATTACACTCTTCATACCTTGAATTCTGAACTTTTGATGATGAAATCCAGGGGGATGTGCTTTACCTGTTTTTCGAAACAAAGAACTCAATCACCATGCAAGGAGACATCGGAGTTGCAAGAAGTGTTGATAAGGGAGCTACGTGGCAGCAGTTGGGCATCGCCTTGGATGAAGATTGGCATCTCTCTTATCCCTATGTCTTTGACTACAATGGCCATGTAAGACCTCTTTCTCTCACAGCCTTTTTTTCTGTAAACTGTGAATATGATATGTGGATCTGCAAGCATGCATCACTTTTATGAAAATTTTGACCTTAATTAGCAGATTAGAATATAGAAGAGTAGAGTTTTGAGAATAATGAACCCAAATGTGTAACTTGAACGCAATGAATAAATAGTATCGTCTTTGATTGCTGATATAGACATCATGTCTTGCCTTTTCATTGTGGTTACTGAAAGCCTCTGAAGTGGTTCAAGCTGAGGAAATTTTATCTCTTCTCTTTTGGAGCAGATATATATGATGCCTGAGGGAAGTGCAAATGGGGATCTGCGGCTTTATCGAGCTGTGAACTTTCCAGTGGAATGGACATTTGACAAGGTCATTATGAAAAAGCCTATGGTTGATTCCTTTATCATTCCTCATGGTGGAAAGTACTGGCTGTTTGGTTCAGACCACAGTGGTATTGGGACCAAGAAGAATGGACAGCTGGAGATTTGGTACAGTACTTCTCCTCTTGGTCCTTGGAGACCACACAAAAAGAACCCTATATATAACACAGACAAGAGCATGGGAGCTCGAAATGGAGGCAGGCCCTTTGTACATGATGGAAACCTTTATCGAATTGGTCAAGACTGTGGTGAAACATACGGGCGGCGAATTCGTGTCTTTAGAGTGGAAATTCTCACTACAGATGAGTTCAAAGAAGTTGAGGTCTCTTTGGGCACTGAAGAACCAACCAAGGGACGAAATGCCTGGAATGGCCTCCGCAACCATCATCTTGATGTTCAGCAGCTAAGTTCTGGGGAGTGGGTTGGGGTGCTGGATGGGGACAGAGTGCCCTCTGGAGATACAAATCGCAGGTTTGTTCTAGGCTGTGCCTCAGTCATGGCTGTTGCTGCACTTGTTATATTGGTTGGATTGCTTCTAGGGGCTGTGAAATGCCTAGTACCCCTAAGTTGGTGCCCTCACAATATGGGGAAGAGAAGCGATGCTCTCTTGTCGTGGGAGAAGCCGAATCTGTTATCCTCCAAACTGAGACTGTTTTGCAGCCGTTTAAACAGAGCGAGCTCAATTCTTCGTGCCAAAGTAAATCTGAATACTTGTACCGGGAGATTGGTTATAATATTGACAATCATGGCATCAATGGCCCTAATGTGCCTGGGGGTTGGATACATATATGGAGGCAGTGGTGCACAGGAGCCTTACCCGTTAAATGATCATTATTCTCAATTTACTTTATTAACAATGACCTATGATGCTCGCCTCTGGAATTTGAAAATGTACATAAAGCATTACTCCAGGTGTTCATCTGTGCGTGAAATTGTGGTGGTCTGGAACAAAGGCAAACGTCCAGAATTGAGTGAATTCGACTCGGCAGTACCAGTAAGGATAAGAGAGGAGGAAGAGAACTCGTTAAATAATCGATTCAAGATGGATCCAAAAATAAAAACTCGAGCTGTACTGGAACTTGACGATGACATTATGATGACTTGTGATGATATAGAACGGGGTTTCAAGGTATGGCGTGAGCATCCTGATAGGATTGTGGGGTTCTACCCCCGGCTCGTGAATGGGAGTCCCCTGAAATACAGAGCAGAGAAGCATGCTCGCAGACACAATGGCTACAATATGATTCTAACTGGGGCAGCTTTCATGGACGGCCGGATGGCCTTTGAGAGATACTGGAGCAAGGAAGCAATGGCTGGAAGACAGGTGGTTCAGAAGTATTTTAACTGTGAGGATGTGTTGCTGAATTACCTTTATGCAAATGCAAGCTCTTCCCAGACAGTCGAGTATGTAAGACCTGCATGGGCTATTGATACATCAAAATTTTCTGGTGTAGCTATTAGCCGGAATACGAATGCTCATTATCATGTTCGAAGCAATTGCCTGCGAATATTTGCAAAGATGTACGGGAGTTTGACCGACCGCAAGTCAGAATTTAGCCGGCGGAAGGATGGTTGGGATGTATAGTAGGAATGAAGTCTAACCAGAGGTGGTGAAAGTTGGTGGGTACATCTGTTGATCTTCGTTTCTCTGTGGCATAATTTTGTTCTATACCGACCCTGTAAAACTTCATTTGCCTCCCATTGTGAATCTTGCTTCGAGGGGGGATTCTGTTATTAATAGTTTTGGCAGTCAATTGTACATTAGTTGGTGGATCAATACTTGTTCATTTTTTTTTTGTTTTGTTTTCTTGGGGTGTTTTCTTTATGCAAAGCTTGGGATGTAGACAAAGAACACAGGTTTCATCCTTTACTGTAGCAAAGCCTACTATCTTTGTGGGGGTGATAAAGAGAGGAACCACAAATTTTGCAGCTTGCTTCCGTTATTGAAGGTTCTCAATTTGAAGAAAAGAAAAACAAAAAGACCTCTCTTGTTAATGAGTCGGATAGGGAATGTACACGAAGTACAAGGAAAGAATATACAGGTGCAGTGTACTTTCCAACAACATTCTTTGAGTTGGTAGTACTTCAGAACTATAACAAAAGATGGAGCAGATTATTATCTTCCCTGAATACTGTACTGCTGAGGAATGGCCGGTCCTCTAGCTACAAAGCAATAGGAGATGGGGCCTGGGAGTGGATAAGCAGAAAAAAGCAACCCCTCCCAGTCCAACAAGTCGCAAGTCGTAAAACTGGTAGCCATAATCACGATTGGTGTGATGGATAGTCATGGGACTGCTTGGGATGGGATATGTCGCTTCATTTCATTTTCCATGTGGATTGGAACATTCATCGCACCCAACTTCATCAAACGTTTCTGTCCCGCATGGCCCCCTCTCCTGTCCTGTCCTGCCCTTTCTCCTTGAGCTGCAATTGCAAGGCTCTTTTATTAGCTCTTATTTATATAGTTTCCTTCTCTCTTCGGTCTAATTTGACATTTTCTTTAGGGCATTTAAGGAGGGGCCAAAGCCTAATGTTGTTTGTCTCTGTCCCTCAAAATCAATTTACTAACTTAAACATGAAAGATTTCTAGTTCCTATAGAAGAAAGGAGTCTATTATATTCTTGTAAGATGTTAGTGTTTGCAGTAATTATAGAAGGGTTGTTTGCTTAAAGATAATTTCTTCAATTTTGCTCTACTAGTTGATAGTACTACTACTATTTTTCATACTTTTTTTAGACAAACTATTTGCAATTATGTAGTCTTTTTAGCATTGTTTGGTTCACAAATTTTTATTCTACCCATTTTGCTTTCCACCACGCTAGTTGAGTGAAATCATCACCTTTTTGTTTCTCTTGAAATTATCAAAGCATGCCATAATGCAAAGGAAACCCAAATTCTTAGTAGTCAAATACTTTATATGCTCCTAATGCCGAGATAATTGTCTTCGAGGATGAAAATTGGTAGTTTTCCAAGGTAATGATTTTTTCGAAAAAAAAAATGGAACTTTTCGATTTTCCACCGCAACGTAAATGGTTAAGAAGCATAATGCTCTCAAATGTTAATCAATACTAGTGAATTCATGTCATTGCATTTTTAATTTCGTACATATTTTGATATGAACAGTACCAATCACTAGAATGGAGGAATGTGAATTCAGCCTAACTTATATAGGAGATCCTACGCTCCTTTTTAGATATCATATTTTCAAGTTAAATTCACCATTACATATATAGTCAAATAAGTATTTTGAACCGTTAGATTGTATTAACTTTAACCATTTAAAATTTGAACCACTATTATCATTAAGAGCTAAAAAATTGAGAGAATCGTTCTTTAAAAATAATATTTCTTAACAAATTAGACCAAGTTAAGAACTTCTCAAACTTAAAATCATAGAATTATATTCAAGTTCAACTTAATTAACAAAGTAAAACATATATTCGCCTTGAAGTCTCTTAATCATATCACAGACCATTAATATTTTTGCTGACGCACTCAAAACTGGAAAAAATATAATAATATTTATTTATTTACATTATTAACGCATTTTAAATCATTTTTTATCTCATAAATATTATATATATATATTTAAAATTTTCTCAAATTATCTACTATCCAAACACAGTCATCAAGGAAAAAGAAACAAAGAAAGAGAAAAAGAAAAATACAAGGGCAAAAGGGGGAAAAAGTTAAAGGTTGAAGCTAAGTTGAGCAAGCTCCAAGTTCCACACCAGCCTTAATTTGACAGTAAAATGTTCACAATGGAATGGGATGCATGGTGGCAGCATGTCAGTCTGGCCATTTTTGAAGGTCTCCTTCCCCTTTCATAGGCAGCAATAGCATCAGTCTTCTCCCCATCTCTCACCCCCTCCTTTTTAGGATCCCTCTCCATACTGCTACAACTCATGCACATAAATTGAGACAGAGATTTGGAATAATATTAGAGTAACCAAAAGAAAAAAAAGGGAAAAACCTTTTCTTTTCTCATACAAACCAGAAAAAGGGAAAAAAAAAAACAAAGAGAAATTAAAACAAACATGAATCGCTCAATCAGATGATGTCCATCATTCATTCCCATGTGCTCTTCAATCCCTATATGAATATTTCATCATCCCCCACTTCATTCTTCCTTCCATCCATTCATTCCCTCTTTACTTAGTAGCTTTCTCTGGTTTTGTAAAATCAATAAAGTTGTCACCTTTTTGCAGATTATACAGTTATAGCAATACATACATCAACATACATGTAGTAAAGTATACATGTATTTGTATTAAGGAATCATTTGCTTTTTTGGGGGTTCCTTTGACATTGGATTGGCTTTATCAGATAGCTGTCTCTCAATTTTCAAAGCCAAAGGCAGAGAGAGAGAGAGAGAGAGGGAGAGAGAGAGAGAGAGAATCTGATCTGATGTGTGATGGTTCTGCTTGATTCTTCTGCTATTCAACGGTCTTACTTCACCTTTCATTGGAGGCCGTGAAAAACCCATTTCTTATTCCAAGGTTTTTTATTTTGTTCTTGTTCGTTGGGTCAGGGAAAAAAATAAGTTTCCATTTTCCAGAGGAAAATAAAAATTGTTACATGTATTCGTAGGTGATATGAATTTCTAAATGTGTATTTGTTTAAAGGGTTGGTGGGATTTGGGAAATTTTTGAGAGAGAAATGTTGACATTGGTCGGAAGTGAAGGAGCTGGAGCTACAGGAGGTGGAGGAGCTAACAAGATGGAGAAGGAATTTGATTCCAAGCTTAGGATTCAGAGCAGCGCATCAAATCCTAGCACTCAGAGATCTAAGAGCTTTGCATTTAGAGCCCCCCAGGAGAATTTCAGCATTCAAGATTTTGAATTGGGCAAGATCTATGGTGTTGGTTCTTATTCCAAGGTCCCAACTTTTGCCCCCTGGTTTCGCCTTCTGTTCTTCTTTATTGATTTCTGGACGTTTGTTTTGTAATTTTTTCTGATTTAAATTGGAATCATTCGGTTATATGTTCTGAATTCTATATAGTATTTTGGAGAGGTTGGTTTTTTTCGGTGGTGATTAGTGATAGATTGATTGTTTTTGTTTATTTTCATCTCCTTTCGTTGGTACGGGAGTTGGGAGTTGGGAGCTGGGGATGCATTTGCATGGAGTTGTTTATATGGGCAATTTCCTTTTTCTTATACTTGTGGCAGTTGGATGACAAATTATGAAATTTGAACCTGTGGGATTTTAGGATCATTTAGATACTACATTATTTTTTTATTTTCCATTTTGGTTTTCCTCAGCTCAATTCATTTCTTTCATTGTTGTTTTTGATCCAGTGAATCTTTATGCAAGTAAATTCATTTTTTTTTCTCTTTTGAGCTATGCAAATAATTCACCTGCCTTAGGGTGCTATGGCTGCAACATTATCTAAAATATCAGGTTTTGATTAGCTACAATTCTAAATCTATTAGAACTTTTTTATTTTATTGTTTGAAGGAGTAGGAATAGCAGGTCCTCTGGTGTCTGTTGCAACATGGTTTTTGATTAGCAATGAACCTAAGAAGAGACTCGACAGGAATAAACTTAGGATCCCCATCTGCATGGGGTGGTATTATAGTTCATTTTTGAAATGTTGTGAGATGGTCTGCTTGAAAATTTGCTTTTCTTTACCTACAGCTAATGCGCTCATTCAGAAAAGATCAAATGCGTCGTGAAAATAGAAGTGTTTCGTTTTCATCAATTAAGAATAATCAACAGAGTACTGGTTTTTGCATGAGAATGTATATCTATATGCAGCATATGGTTAGAATGGAATTCTGTTGTAAGAAAAGGAACTAGGTTCTGAAAATAGTTATCAATATTTTACTGGGTTTTTTTTAAAATTTTGTTTGAATGGAGTAAAAGTAACTTTTCAACTAGAAAGATGTTTTGTATCTGGGGCTATTTTCTGATGTTATTTTATGGCGGAGTTTTATTCTTGCCAATAAGGTTCTTATTATTATTTTTTTAACGTGGCAAAAATTTAGATGTTGAGGCCTTGGCAAGAAGAGTTTCTAAGTTCAAGTTTCATGGTATATTTTAATTTATTTATTTTTATGGATTCAATTACATATAGGTAGTGAGTTCATTGGGGTTAAAGAATAAAAGATAATGCTGGCGAATAAATGGGAAAGTAATTTGTGCTTAAACATAGGTAGGTGTAATTTCGTAAGATAATTATGCAGAGGCAAATAAATTGTGAGGTTTAGAGACCTGTAGGATGGGTTTTTGAGGATTTGGATCCTCTGCAATCACAGTAGTGATTGTAGGGTGGAATTGATGGTGTGTAGTGAAATTAGATGGAGAGAATTACATGTAGGTCACAAATTTCAATGTGTCAAAACTTTAAGCCTATTGCAATGTTATTTTTCTGGTGATAGCATGTGTTTTTGTCTTATTCACTTCAATGATTTTCCTTACCTTTTGTTGCGCTTTTATTTTTTGCTTTTTGATTATCAGAAGCCAAGAGAGGCCATTTCAAATTCCATCTTCTTGTTACAATTAGGTTTGTATCAGTTAGTTATAAATGGGAGTTTGTTTTGTCTAAGATCATAAGTTGCAATTGCTTATCTCCTTCCCTGATCCACTTTGCAGGTCTCCCAAAAACAAAGATTATTTGGATTGTTGTTGAGTATATACAATTTTAAGTGTAATTTATTATTGTGTAATGCATACTTTTGATGGGATTGAAGTTCATAATTTGATATTTAAGCGAAATTAATTCTATCCAATTCTTGATGCCTACAGGTTGTTAGAGCAAGGAAGAAAGACTCGGGAACTATATATGCCTTGAAGATCATGGACAAAAAATTCATCACCAAGGAAAATAAAACTGCTTATGTAAAATTGGAACGCATTGTACTTGATCAGTTAGACCATCCTGGTGTGGTGCGATTGTTTTTCACATTTCAAGACACGTATTCTCTGTGTGAGTGTTCTTGCTTCTTGGTGGCTTCCTTCAACCATGTAAT
This sequence comes from Coffea arabica, assembly GCF_036785885.1. Classification (NCBI taxonomy): domain Eukaryota; kingdom Viridiplantae; phylum Streptophyta; class Magnoliopsida; order Gentianales; family Rubiaceae; genus Coffea; species Coffea arabica. The sequence continues at coordinate 8,828,813 of NC_092313.1, read as the reverse complement.
ATCACAGTGTTGGCTTAGTGTTTTTTTCCCCAACCTTTTCCATTTTGAATTCCATAGCTTTTTCATGGCTTGCTTAGTAATTTGACATAAGTATATTCTTGTTTTATTACATTTGAAGATATGGCACTTGAGTCCTGTGAAGGTGGAGAACTTTTTGATCAAATCACCAGGGTAAGTGGATGTCAAAATCTAGCTTATTATTCATTTAATAGTAGTAAAATGACATCAATCCTGTCCTTGATCCAAAATTCTAAGGCGCAAAATTAACTTTGACATGTGGCACGAAACAATATATGATGCAGCAAAATTTTTGAGCTACATGGATTCACTTATATAGCATTCCTCAACATTTTCAGACATAAAGGTTTATTTGCTTTGATCCTTGTAGATATAGTGGAACAATCTTATCTGAAATTTCATTTGCAAGATTGTTCTCCTATTTCTCTTTTGCTTATTTGGTACACTGGGGACTCCATAACTCACAAAGGGGAACTGGAAGGGGCAGGGGGAGGGCCTGAGACTTGAACTTGAGACCTGTTGGGTGCCCTGTTGAGCTGGGATTGTGAACAGTGTCGTATTTAAAGAGCATCTTTTCTGGCCTGCCTGGTCAGCTTTTCCCCAATATATCTTGTTTCTTTTGTTGCAGAAGGGTCGTCTGTCAGAAGATGAGGCCCGCTTCTATGCAGCTGAAGTTGTAGATGCTCTTGAATATATACATAGCATGGGGCTGATACATCGAGATATAAAGGTATTTTGCATGATATATTGCTCTTACATTGGAATATAGGAAATGATAATAATTTCTTTAATGGCAGCCAGAGAACCTGCTACTTACTGAAGATGGGCATATTAAAATTGCTGATTTTGGGAGTGTAAAGCCTATGCAAGATAGTCGAATAACAGTTCTTCCAAATGCAGCATCGGGTAAACTAACCTTCTGTAATTATTCATTCAGGAAAACTAAAACATCTTTCTTAGTGAAAATTCATTGATGGTGAGATTACTGATTGGTATGCAGATTAATGTAATGAATTGATTTGTTTATTTTTATTCCAGATGACAAAGCTTGTACTTTTGTGGGAACAGCTGCTTATGTCCCTCCAGAAGTTTTAAATTCATCTCCTGCAACTTTCGGGTAAGGTAGTTACCTCTTGGAAGGCCTACAACCTTCTTTCATTCCATTTAGATAGATATTTTCATGTAATGTCAGCTTGTTAAGTAGTGGACTACAAATTTGAAAATATGGCAAGAATTGGTTCCTCTATGTTTACTTAGTACTACTTATTATCATTCTATCTCTCTGGCTGCCTAACTTTTTTTATTTGACCCATTTGGTTATACTGAACCAGAAATGACCTTTGGGCACTTGGCTGCACGTTATTCCAAATGCTTTCAGGAACTTCTCCTTTTAAAGATGCAAGTGAATGGCTCATTTTCCAGAGAATAATTGCTAGGGATATCCGATTTCCAAACTATTTCTCTGCAGAAGCCAGAGATATTATAGATCGACTGCTGGTAAGCTCAGTTATTTGCATTTTCATCTAGTTCCGGATAGACCCAATTACCCCTTGATCTTTGTGAAATAATATAAGCTGTATTTTTTACTCTGTCTTCTATTTCATTTTTCATTTTAAGTATAAAGGCACATATACCTGTACCTATGCTGCCTATCCACTATCATTTTCATAATTTCATGCATAATTTGAAGTAAAGAAAAGTGGTTGCAACAGTTTTGCTGAATTTCCAAAGGTATATTCATCATGGTTTTCCCACTATCCTTTCTTTTATTTTGTAAAAGTCATATAGAAGGAAAGGCTGGAATAGTCCTGTATTTTCCAAACATATGCGTGCTTTTTTTATGGACAAAGTGTAGTTGACAGCTCCATTTTGCCTTCAAATTACATCAAGGGCTCAAATCTTGTCATATTCTCTCGTAAAATTATAGCGTAACTTTGGGATAATTAATTGCAAATTGTTCCTTTTCCTTTTTCAAGTTCGGATGTCTTTTCTTGAGGAACCATATATGTCTTAAGGGTCAGAACCAATTTTGAAATTGGTATATTTTGTCAGAACTCAGAGGTGTGGCTTATTCTTTTCATAGAAACTAATCTGGCCTTAGAGGCTATTTGGATGCCAAACTAATTAGCAGTGGTGGCTTTTGAAAATTGAAGCATGGAGCCAAGGTAAAAAAGGAATGTTGTTGAAAAGTGCTGGCGGAATAGCTCATTATGGTTTTTCTTTAGGGTTTTACCAGGTGTAGCTTAAAGGTATGAGAGCAAAACCAGTAAACATTAGCAATTCTTTTGCTTTTGTAGTTCACTTACAACAGTTGTCCTCCACTACTCCCTTATCTCCCTTCTATTGTTTGTTTTCAAATATCTTAAAATCTTTGAAAATTAAAATCGTTGTGTTTTGATGGATATTTCATCAGTGAAGCACCTAACATACGTGTCAATGGAACAATACAGGATATTGATCCTGGCAGGAGGCCAGGGGCTGGACCTGATGGTTATTCTTCCCTTAAGAAGCATCCTTTCTTTGAGGGGATTGATTGGACAAATTTGAGATCACAAACCCCTCCTAGACTTGCATCGGAGCTTAAAGTATGTGTTGCTATGACTCTCAACTGATTGTTTTGTTTTCATTGAATAATTCTCATTGCCATCTTATCTCTTTTTTAGGCTCCATCTAGTGGGCCTGATGGTCATGAATCTGCATGGAACCCATCACATGTTGGAGATAGTTCAGCAAAAACAAATGATAGAAATGGAGGTGCTGCCTCATCTTCTGAGTCTGGTAGCATAACTAGACTTGCTTCAATTGATTCCTTTGACTCCAAATGGTGAGTTTGATAACAGGAGTGTGATATTGCTCCACCAACAGTTGATTTTTTTTTTTTTTGGCATTTAATTTCAGTGGTGCTAGACAACTTACGTTTTATATGAGACTTTTCCTGTTTGCTTGACATGATGTTTAGAACCTAGAATTTGATAAACAAAGAAAGTTGCAACTTGAAAGGAGTGGGAGAGCAAATTGTGACTATCTAAAGCTGTGATGTGCCTAGGTAGTCAATTGGTATATGTATGTGTGTAAGTATGCATATTGACTATGTTTGGATATGTAAATGCACGTGTGCCTGTGTTGGTGTGTCTGAGAGGGAGGGAAGAAGTCAATGAGCTTATGGTAAAAAGGAGTGTCAGAAGACAATCAGAGTAGTTCTTTTGTTGGTTTTAAAATTGAAATTTGTTCAAAGGATCAGGAAAATATGCATCCAAAAAAAGTTGTTATTTTTTTAAATATCTATCGACCATATTGATATGCTCAGGACACCTTTTCAAACTTCTTTATTCTCTAACTTAAAGATCCTACCATTTAGGTTCTAACAGAAATCAAAGCATATTTTGCCTTGAAATTGCATCACAACCGTTATGATCCCGGTATAGCCTATAGATTAGACTATTGTTATGGTCTGGTTGGAGACTCAAAATAATTTTAGAGGGGGTGTATATTTTGATCGGCTAGGGGTGGAGAGAATAGATTTTTCCTTTATTTTATTCAGATGTGTTACCGCAACTATGTAACACTCAGCTCATTACAAGTGACAGTTTCCTCCTACCACCAAGTCTCATCTTATGGGAGCATCAATATCATTAACCGTCACCGTCACCGTCCCTCTTTTCTATTTTTTCCTTCCTTTTCTGCTGTCATATTTAGTAAAATCTCGCATTCTTATCTCTTACCAGGAAACAGTTTTTGGAGCCGGGTGAATCTGTTCTTATGATTTCTATGGTTAAGAAACTTCAGAAGCTAACAAGCAAAAAAGTACAGCTTATTCTCACCAACAAACCAAAGTTGATCTACGTGGACCCTGCAAAGTTGGTGGTTAAGGGGAATATAATATGGTCCGACAATCCCAACGATCTCAGCATTCAAGTTACTAGCCCTTCACTTTTTAAGATTTGCACGGTATGTTTGCCCTTGGGGGGCATGTCTACCTGTAAAATGAGATTTTCAAGTCCAATCATATTCCAATGTGCTTGCTTCTGAGCTTCTAACCAATACGTATTTTGTGATGATGCAGCCGAAGAAAGTCATGTCCTTTGAGGATGCAAAACAAAGAGCACTTCAGTGGAAGAAAGCAATAGAGGCCCTTCAGAACCGGTGAATTCTGTTATGATTTTGACAACATATTCTTTCGATGTAACGATATTGTAGAGGAACACGGGGATCTGAACACATTTGGATGCTCCAGAGGAACTTTATTACTATAAGAAAGTGATTAAAATTTCACATCTGCTTCTGTCTTGGTTCAACAAAATTCCAACACCCATCTTCTTTTGCTTCATGACTTTCAGTTAATGTGCAACAGAGTATTTTAATATTCAAGTTTGTACTACAGAATATGACTGTGTGCAAGGCTCCTTGGTCGGTTGGTGCTTCAAGAGTGTTTTCTTTCAACTAAATGCCCAACCTCTATATGCATGTAAGAACAAAGACAAGCAATGTTACGTGCATCCAGAAAGAAGGGTGGGCAAGAATTTAGAGTGCAGGGAGGGTTCTTAAGCCATCGCTTGAAGCTCTTTAATGTTCTGGGATTTGATTGAATTTGCTTGTACGCTTTGAAGCCAATGTATTTGCTTATTGTTGCTGATTGCGAGAATCTGTTCCTAAAGCCTGCCCTCATGTCAAATGTTGTCATAAATTGTCAAAAGTTGCTATTTCATTTTACCTTCTCCCTCGATGACTCAGACCTTTCCCTACTCCTTAGTAGCAGTAACGTATTAGTTCCGGACTGATCCAATTAGTCAAACTTTTGAATGGAAGATGTGGACTCATGCAAGTATGGTTGAAAATCCAATAAATGAGCCAAATATGAACTTGTCCTTCTTCAATGCTCAGATCTTTTTCGAAGATTTTTTCGAAGATTTGAAAGGGACAGACACGACTGAGTAATAGGCCTTGACTGCTTGAGCACAAAAGAAATCCCAAGCAACATTAGTTATCGTCTATGCTAAAAGAAATGCGACAATGGCTGCAAAACAAGTCACTGAAAGAGGATTAGTGATGATTGATCTTGCTTCCGCTCTGTTGTGTTGTCTGTCATTGTCAGCCCTTTTGTCATCAGCAGAAAAATTAGAATCTTCATTAACAATACTGAAGGAGGTTAACCTTAGGGGGCCTTATCTTGGTTTGATCACGGTTTATCCCCCAGAAGAAGATGCTTTCTTTGACACTGGTGCATTCAAACCACACCAAAAACACCCTTATGTCGACTTGTCAGGTAAAGTCCGTCCGTATATAACTTTGATTATTGAGGAAGAGGTCCTGGTTTCTACTATTCTCTTGCAGGCAGGCGTTTCCGAGTAGGGAAGATGGGAAAAAAGAAAGTCATTTATGTGAGATGCGGGGTTGGAATGGTAGGCTTCATATTTTCTCTAGTTCGCGGCTGAGTCAGATTATTCTTATTGTTATTATTGTTTTTTTAAAAGTATAGGAGCCCTTTGAATTGGGACATGAGAAAGTATTGATGCATTTCTAAAGGAGCTAAGATTAGATGCAGCGAACTGAACAATATTAGACAAAGAGAAATTTCCAACATAAAGTGCTTAATTTCTATGATTTATGTATTTTTTTTCCTGTACTTCGTCTTATTTTTTTGGGTTTCCCTTTTGGTCAACGACAACCTTACAAACATCATCCTGTTTCACTCAGGTGAATGCTGCAGCAGCAACGCAACAAATGTTAGATATGTTTGATGTAATTGGAGTAGTGCATTTTGGCATCGCGGGCAGTATTAATAATTCCATGTCCATAGGAGATGTTACCATCCCCAAGCAGTTTGCTCAGGCGGGCTTATGGGATTGGCTCGTAACTTCCATTTCTTGCTTTTAACATGTTAATACATCTGTTTTCGACTGATTTACATGAATCTTTTTCCTGAGCAGAAGCCTAATGCGACAATCCCAGCAGGTGATTTTACTGAATTGGATTTTGGAGCCTACAGTGAGCCTTCCGGAGGATATAATCAATTGGGGAGCATTGGATACAGCACTGAGCAGTTCTTTTCGAAGTCGGGAAAGCCCAATACTGCTCAAAGAAAGCTTTGGTTTCACGTAAGCAAGAATTGGCTTGAATTAGCACACACTCATCTTGAGGTAAGAAATGACTCGACACAATTCCTTCTCTTATCTTCTGTATTTTTCCTCTTCTTTCTCAATCGAAGATTTATTAGTATAGGACTCCCTTATGATCATGGTTCAAAGTCGCGGTTGCGGTCGCGGTGCGAATCGTTTTACATCAATCTTGGTATATTGGTTACGGTTTTGACAAACGAGACGTAAATTTTGAAGCATTTAATATTTTAAAAATTATAAATAATATTCAAAAATATGTTAAACAAAAATAATAAAACAATTGGCAAAAGAAAATTTGCAAAATGTAAATTTGCGAGTTGACTCGAGATGACTCGGGTCGACTGGGCCAAGACTATCTGTATCGGAGATTTCTCGATCGAATTCTCGGTGACTCGACCAAGTTCTTGGCGAGTCAAGTATCTTGGAGTCATCTCGTCTCGGTCTCGGCCGAGACTTCGAACCATGCTTATGATCCGTTGCATTCGTTCAGGTTCTGAAGCCTGAAAAACCTTAGCAATTATTAAGTGTCAAAGATACTCAAGACTCGTGCTATTTTTCCTGTTACAGGGGATGGTGCTGGAGCAGTGCGTGAACTCGAGCTCGTGCCTAACTCAAAGGCCCAAGCTAGTTGTTGGACTCAGCGGCGCAACTGCTGACATTTTCCTTGACAATGCAGCTTATGGGGAGTTCCTATACAAAACTTTCCACGTCTCCTCAGTGGATATGGAGAGTGTAGCCGTGGTCATGGCAAGTTCCCTTCTCTTGTCCGTGTATTTCAGCCATTACAACTCAGGCTTGGTCATGTTCTTGATCACCTGTTCTGCAAATCTGCAGTCTAAATTCGTCTTGACAAATGCAGAAACAAAGAAGTTGGATCAATTTTCACATACCTTTCAATTCTCAACAGATTTCAATCATCGTTTCTCAGAATCATTCCTTTAACAACCAAGATAATTAACTGTGTGTGTGTTCTGGCCTTTCAGACAAGTCTGTCAAATGGGTTTCCGGTTATTGTCATCCGAGGACTATCCGACCAAGCTGGAGCACAAGAAGGCCAGAATCCAATCGACTTATTTGGGCCTCTGGCAGCTTCAAATGCCGCCAAAGCTGTTGTTCAATTTGTGAAGGCATTATGAGCAGGTCATTTACAAGTTTTAGTCACAAAGATGCAAATAATCCTCATCAAAGGCCACCATATAAACATCAATGTGGTTTAAGGACTCGCAATATACTTGATGACATTAATATTGTTGTTTTCTGCCACACTGCATCGGGGGGCATATATAGAATTAACCGTACAAGACTTTCATTACAATATCCCTGCGAGCATGAAATTTTGCCATTCATTACGATTTTTATGAAGCTTGATTGAGATGGGAGCTTATTCTCCTACACAAAAAAAAAAAAAGGAAGAAAAAAAAAACTGGCCACAAGAAATCTGTGAATAAAGACTCCATCCAGTTTCATAGCATTCTTTGTTTAGGATGATCTCACATAAAGTGTGCTGAGCCACAAAATGTTTTCAGGCATTCCAACATAATCCCGTTAATAGTTTGGCAAATCCGGTTTACGAACAACATTATTGTCAAACACAATTAATATGTCTGGGCAGCAAAACATTAATTGGCTTCAAGCAAATCCGTTGTGCTGGGGAACAAATTGTCTGCAAATTCCAGTATCGCTCGTCATATGCTAGTATTTGCTCCATCTCAACTTTTGTCAAGCGTCAACAGTTTGAGCTGCTGACATTCAAATTTTTTTTTTCTTTTCTTTTCTTTTTGAACTTCGATCATGTAACTTAATGTGGTTAGATTATGACCAGAATCAGAATACGTCGAAAACATTTGACGTGCACGAAGTTTTATATGTGGACCCGGGGCAAGAACGATTCCTGAAAGTTTTGTGCATTTTACATGCAGTGTAATTTACTTTCAATAATGTGTAAGTCTAAATCAAAATTTGGTGAGTCTCACACGCACATTGTTAAAAAACGAGGGTCAAGATGAAATTTGAATCTTATAATTTTTTTTTACCAAATCTTAGCCAATGAACCGTTCCTGCCCCTCTTCATTTGTTATGTACAGCGTACGAAAAATTTCTAAAATTTTGAAGGCTAGTACACCTGGAGGAAACTCCCATGCGATATTTCACGTAAAATCTTAGTCTACGTTTGTTTCTCAGTTTATCCACGATTGGTCGACCTGGATTTCCTTATCTCCTTGTGCAATCTGAGGATAGCAACGTCTATCCACGTGCACGGTTTAATTTACCTATCCTCCCTCGGCACGTTGTATGTTTTCCTCGTCGGTCGGAAAGGGACAGCCCCCGCCACTTGGCTCCTCTATGGATGGCTTCTTTCTTTTCTTTTTTCTTTTTTTTTTTCACGCTTTTGTTGTGGCGAAAGTACTTTCAGGGCTCTTTGTGAGATGGGCTCTTATGCGGGCCAGGGTCAGGGCCAGGAGAAATTGTTTCCGTTCATTCTTACATTTGTACGATTTGTTTATTGTCATTGTTATTTTCACTTCAGGCCAAAATGTGATCAAATTAATACCTTTTATCTCTCACTGTCACCTAACTTTTTTCTTAGTAAAAAATGTCACTTAAACTTTTTTTTTTCCCTTAGTAAAAAGTGTCACACAACTATTAAAAACAACGCAACTTTTTGGTCATTCTTTTAAATTTAGGCCATAAATGCTACCAGAAAATCGCATGCATGATATGGACAAAGAGCTCCAGGACAAAATAGTCAGAGTCTCAAAAAAAAAAAAAAATCCTAAAAGCACAGAAATGATATTAGCTTCTCCTAGCTTCTAGTTTTCTCCTTGTGGAACAATAAAAATCCTAAAAGCACAAATAATCTCCTGTAGCTTAGGTGATGTCCGCAGAGAGCATATGAGCAGTTCTATGTATTTTAGTTAAAGTTCTTGATCCTTTAATATAACTAATTTTGACACTGAGAATATTGTTCATTTTTCCAAATTGTCTCTAAAAGAAAATTCGGACATTTTTACCCTTCAACGGTCTCTCGTGCAAGTCACGTGCGTTACTTTTCCATGGCTTTGATGCACAAACTTAACGTAATTACTGATAAGTTATCTTTAAATAGTTGAGTGATATTTTTAGTTAAGAAAAAAAAGTTAAATGCCATTTTTTAGCTACGAAAAAAGTTATGTGATATTTTTAGCTACAAAAATAATTAAGTGACGAAAAGCGATAAAAGTAATAGTTTGACGACATTTTGCTCCATTTACTCTATTCACGGCTGGCATTTTATGTCAAATACAATAATAGTTTTAAAACTTAACAATTTTGTTCAGCACTCTGTTCTTTAGCAATAAAGTTGCATTGTCTATACGTTCTACATCTAAAAGTATTACAGGATATTGTTACTACGTCAGAAAGTACTCCCTCCGCCCCTCCGCCCCAGAAAGTGTGTCTCACTTCGGGAGACTTGTACTCCATCCGTCCCACTTTGATAGTCCTGGTTCTTTTTTCACACAGTTTAATAAACTTTTAAATGATTTGCGTTTAATTTCCGGTAATACCTCGCCTGACTTTCAATGTATTCATACGAGATTGAATGATAAAAAGGCCACAAGGTATGATAAGACACGTGGAACCCAAAAGAATGAAATGTCTCCACACTACTTTAGAGGAAAGTATCATGCACAATTGTTATTTGCATTTCACGTGGGAGTCACAAACTATTAAGTGCAGTGTTGGTACTTGGTAAGTGCATAATTAGGTCCACTAAAAGATAAGAAAGGGTTGTCACGTTGAAGGGTATGTAATAGAAATGTGTGAAAGATTTCATTGCCAATTTTAGTAAGTGGCAATTATTTTAGGACAGATAAAAAAGAAAAATATGACACTGTCAATGGGACGAGAGAGTATATATCACTCTATTTTTCATTTTTTTCTTCTTCTATAGGTTTGCCCTATAATGTTCATATATCACAGGGGTAGCTAGGAACTATCGGATGAAGATAACTGATGGGCTTATAGATCCTGCATTTATACAACAGAAAGCCTTAATTATCTGTCAAAATTTTTTAACGTTTATCTATATTTGCCGCCTGCACAACTATCTATAACGAGTGAAAAAAAGGAGAAACAAACTATAAGTTGGCTTTTCAGAATGTTGAATGCAAACCACAAGTTCCATAAACAATTGCATAAACAGAAAATATGAACTGTTTTTACGGGTGATGCATATGGCCTATCTCTATCTCCTACCTTAATCAATCATTCACCAAAAAAAAAAAAAAAAAAAATCCTTAGTCATCAATCATCGGTCAGAAAGCCAGCCGTTTGCCTTCTCGAAAGCTCTGAAATTTTAGGCATACTTGTTAGTTTTTTTTTTTTTTTTAAAGAACTAGAAAACCATGTAGTTAAATGATGCATCAAAATCAAAAATTTTTTTAACAACACAATTCGATCCATGTTTAAGGAAGCATGTCTGAGATTACAGTATGGCTGGTTGCAAAGAACATGAAATGGTATCCATATTATGACTTGTAAGTAATGATATCTGATGATGGAGGAAGTGCTACAACTGGTGGACCTTAATTCTTGTGAAAATAATTGAAATGTTGGACCACATTATTGATTACTGACTTTAACGGTATACAATCAAGAACAGTGAGTTAATTTGGCCCCAGAAACATAATTTGGAAAGCGACAATATTAATAACGCAGGAGAGAATATGGTTTGTGGTGAAAAGTTAAAAGAGTGTATTTACAGATGGTAGCTGGCAAATCTTACCGCAATTTGTGCTATAAATAGGCACCATGCAGTCGAGTTGAGAGCAAGGAGATTAGAAGAGCGATAGAAAGAGCATAAAATGGCTGGAGTTCTGTAATAGCCAGGGGAACTTTTGATTGCTTTTATTTATATTTCGCCGTTTACACCAAAAAAAAAAAAAAAATAAAATGGCTGGAAAACAAATGAAATTGCTTTTACTGGTTTCAGTTGTGATTTCTTCTCTAGCGGTCAATGTTTTAGCCACTCCTTTGCCTCGGGCAATCGAGCAGTTGTCTGTTAGACCGCCTTTTCTTGGTCTTATCTCCGCTCATAGTTACAAACAAGCGACACCCTTTTCTGATGATGGTGCCTTCAAGCCGGATCCAGAACACCCCTACGTGGATTTCTCAGGCAAATATCTATATATATTTCCCATGCATTAAATCTGCTTCGCAACCATTAATTATTACTACTACTGTTTTTTCTTCCTCATGATAATGATCGAAATTTGTTGCTGACTTTTTATCACCTAATCATTTATTTCATTGCAGGCAGGCGTTTTCACATCGGGACCATAGGGTCTAATAGTGTCATTATTGTCGGATGTGGAACTGGACTGGTAAGCGTGATTGAGTTGCAATAGGTCCCAGTTTCTAGTTTTGCCGCCCTTCGTTAGTTTGGGAGCTTTTGTCCGAGTAAAAAAAGGTTTCAATAATTTTGCTTGGATTGAATTAATCAGGTGAATGCTGCAGCAACGACCCAACTACTGTTGGACTTCTTCCCAATTAGAGCAGTTATACACTTTGGCACTGCGGGCGGTGCCGACAGTTCCCTGTCCGTGGGAGATGTTGTCATCCCAATGCAGTTTTCTCAAACTGGAATATGGGACTGGCTGGTAATATAAATTCCTTTGTTTCTTTGTGTTTTTTTTCCCTTAAAGGCAAAACCTAAAGTTTCATAAAGCGCACACAATCAGTGCCAACTGCCAACAATTCAGTCAGTATCACTAAGAATTCGAATCACTACACTCAACTTGACAAAAGAACCGTGGAAACAAAACATTGAAGTAGGAGATTTTGGAATTATGATCTCTCGCTTACCAAAAAAAGAAAGAAAGAAAAAAAAAAGCGAAAAATGTGCTAATTACTGAAATTCGCAAGCAAGGCTTTTGAACCAGTTGCCTTTTGGATTTGGATGGTGCTTTTCTCCTCCCTCCGTATGCGGTAGACAGCAGCTCCAATTAATGGAAAGCCTAAATACCTGCTGGTGCAATTGAATTCCTCGTTTTCTTTATTTATTTATGTTTTTGCGAAGCGGACATAATTTTAGTCCTTTCCTTGCTTCAAAATTATTCTACGTGTTCTTTTTTTTCAATATTCGAGGAATTACATTTTTGCATGTATCTTCATCTGGGCATGCATGCATATTGCAGAAATCCGAGACAGCACCACAGCCAGATAATGGGGTTGCTGACCTAGAGTTCAGACGCTATCACATTCCCGGTGGCGGATATAATCTGTTGGGTCGCGTGGCTTATATGAAAGAGCACTTCTTTTCCCAGACAGGAGAGCCTGATGTTCCGGAAAGAAAATTTTGGTTCGAGGCATCCGAGTATTTGCTGCAAATCGCTTCCACTCTAGAGGTAATAAGGCACAGATTCAGATCTAGAATTAACATTCTCTTTACCTTTATTTTAAGTTGCCAAATTCTATTTCAAGCCAAAATAAAAAAACCCCTTTCACACATTTCAATTTAGTAAATTCTTTTTGATTCTGACGGTGGTAGTTTTGTTCAAACAGGGAATTGAGCTAGACCAGTGCCTAAACGGCGTTTGCCTCCCGAAACAGCCTAAGCTAGTTCTTGGAGTCAACGGCACAACTGCCAACTTTTTTGTTGAGAATGCAGCTTACAGAGATTTCCTCCACAACACTTTTCACGTTGCATCCATTGATATGGAGAGCGCAGCAGTAATGATGGTAATTTTTATTGTCTTGTTACCAGATCGAGTACTTTCATCCTCACTGCTTTTTCTGCTACTTTATTCTTTTGTAAAAGCTTTTCTTCATCAAACTAGAACCAATTTGAAGAATCTTCCCTGCAACTGAATATCTGATCTCAAATTTATCCTCTCAAAGAAAACAGTAGTGTATACATGGAAGCAGCAAGTTGACTTGTCTTTGGTTATGTGCAGACATGCTTGTCGGCTGGCGAGTCAGAAGTGATTTCCATCCGCGGACTGGCTAATTTAGCTGGATCAGAAGAAGGAGAGGATTCGAGCGAGAGTTATGATGCTATTGTTACGGCAAATGTCGAGAAAACCGTTCTTGCACTTGTTAATAATATACCGTCACCTCGTTTGGGCCGTATCTGTGGCAACCGTAAATGTTCAGCTTAATCAGGAGGAGCGCTGAATGAATCAATCAACGAATGTGCTTCTAATAATTTGCCTAGAAAGAATAAATGAGCTTCAAGACTAGAAGTCTCTTGGAGCAACGACGTTTTGTGTAAAATGTACCAGCAAATTATTGTGTGTTTGAATAAGAAGCGCATGCAATGCAATTCCTCCTAGCTGCCGAATGCTACTTGGGAGTTGGTCTATTTCCTCTATGATTGATTGCTCGAAATGAGTGAAAAGGCAAAGTTCAACTATTGACGTACCATTTAACCAAAAAATGATGGCAGATTTATACGTGCTTCCTACTTTCTTTCGAACCCCAAAGAGTTTACGTCAATTTTTACAAACCTAAATCCCGAGAGAACCTCAAAAGTCGGTATCCTTTGAAGTCCCACAGGAGACTTATAACTACAAACCCAAACCCTCCCAACCCCGATGTGGGATACATCTAAGGGGATGACACCCCAAACCTCCACAACGGGGAGCCTGCTGCTAACCTCCACAACGTGCTTCCTACTTGCTAAAGCTTAAAAAGGGCTTTTAAATGTTTCAATTACCATATATATTTGACCTGAATCAATTACTTTTGACATTAGAGTCTCGAACTGTGAAATGCCTAATGAGGATTATTTGCTGACTGTGAATAACACTTACACCTCCAAAGACAAAAAAGAAAAAAGAAAAGCGACTCAGTCTCTAAACTCCTATCAAAAATTGCAAGAAAATTTTATTCCACAGCTGCTGCCAGTGTTAGCTTAATGTAGACAGGTAGTTTTAAGTATTTTAACAATGAACTGCTCACAACCCACCTACTCCTTTAGCCCCTTGTCCATCATGGGACAAATGATTGAACTTTGTTTGGATTGTGAATTATCAGAAATATTTTTATTGTAGTATTTTTTGTGATGTGATGTATGTGAGATAAAAAGATAATTGAAAAAATAAAAAGGTGTGTTGGAAATTGTAATGATGATGTAAGCAAATATTTTTTGGCAAATAAACCGCAATCCAAACAAATATATATTACACAAGTATTTGTGACCTATATTACAAAGAAATCAAATCTTAAATGAAATAACGATATAATATTGTGGCATGTTTATAGATCAATATTTTGAATATTGTGGGACTGTTGTCCCTTTTGCTTCTACCCTCGTCCAGTTATTGTAAAGTTTTTACGATGATATATAAAACTATCGTTTCGACCAAAAAAAAATTGTTTATAGATACAGAGTTTTGATAGCAGTCACGGGCATGCGGTATATGATAACACAGCTATCTTTGTCAATCACTTTGATAAGATTGAAATCTTTGGCATTCTTATAATCAAATGCATATTGGTGTGGAAAATTGTCAGCCAAAACCAAGAGTATACGATCAAGGTTTTCACTGTCTGCTGTTCACCTTCTTTAGCAGTTCAATTCTGATGGTTCAACTTTACTAGGGTTTCTCACTCTTGTTTTATTCACCCTTCCTACATACGTAGGCCTACAATTGTTGCTGTACATCTGGACAATCATCTGTTTTTTGATGCCATACGGAAAGCAAAGTTGGAGTTTTTTTCTCATGGAAAAACTGAAAAAGTAGGGAAATTATGAAAGGGATTTTCTAATTTAAGTTAAAAAATTAGTGGAATTAAAAATAAGTGCATGCATTTGGTTGGTTTAATTTCATGTAATTTAGTTAATTTTTGTGCAACTAAAATTTGTAAATCGAATTCCTTTTTATTTCTCATACTAAAACATCTCTCTTGACTGCACTTGCATAACTTGTAGTACAACTTATATCTTCAGTAAAAAAAAAAAAAAAAGAAGTAAACTTTCAAATAACTTAAAAGCATTAATAAGAGGGGTTAGTTTGAAAAGTTACCATTACAATTAGCACAGATTCTGAAGAAAAAAAAAATAAAAAACTTTTCATTCAATTCTCAGTTTATCCACAATTGGTCGACCCGCGGAATTCCTCGTCTCCTTGTGCAATCTCAGGATAACGATTTGTCTATCCTTTTGGCTTTTGCACGTTTTTCAAAAAATAACGGACCCATACCTTTCCTTTCCTATCTCGGCACGTTCTATGTTTTCCTTGTCGTTCGAAAAGGGACAGCCCCGTCACGTGGCTCCATGGACAGCTTCCTTATTTCACACGCTCTTATGCGCGCCCGGGCCACATTTGTGCGATCAAATTATCACCTTTTATGAGTTTATCCAGATTGTTATTTTCACTTCAGGCCAAATGGTGCAAAATGCGATCAAATTATTACCTTTTTATCGCTTTTTGTCACCTAACTAACTTTTTTTTTTTTCTAAAACTTAAAATGTCACTTAACTTTTTTTTTTTTATCCTCAGTAAAAAGTGTCACCCAACTATTAAAAATAACGCGGCTTCTTGGTCATCCATCCTATTAAATTTAGGCCATAAATGCTACCGGAAAATCACATGCATGATATGCACAAAGAGCTCCAAGGACAAAATAGTCAGAGTACTAAAAAAGGATAGGAAATGAGAAAAATCACAACACCCAAGTTAAGCCATTCGATGCGGTAACTGCACTAGGAAGCTACTACATTTAGATAAGGTTCCATCCCAAGCTTTGTTTCATGTTATGCGAGCCATGTACATTTAGAAGTGTACAATCAAATTACCACTTGGACCCGTATGAGCATTCCTAGCTCGATCGGCCCTTCCCATCTTATCTTCGTCGGTCAGAAAGGGATGGCCTTGTCACTTTAGCTCCAAGGATAGCTTCTTTCTTTCGCATGCTTTTGTTGTGGCGAAAGTACCTTTAGGGCTCTTTGTGAGATTGGCTCTTATGCGGGCCACAAGAAATTGATTTCAGGCATTTTAACATTTGTACGATCTGTTTATTGTGATTGTTGAGTTGAATTCATTCGCAACGGATCTTCTATCATACAACTTGTATCACTCTCTGTCCTACTTTTATTATATTGTTATTTCTCCTTCACAAATATCATGTTTTAATTCTTTTTTTATTTTCTTAAGATTCAATAACTATTAATTGAGTAAAAAATAAATACAACAGTTTCAAAAAGCAATATATAATAGAAAATTAAAAAATACAACAGAAAATTCATAAAAAATCTCATTTTTTATGCATTTTGATTTTTTGAGTTTGTTAAATTTTGTGTATTACTCAATTAATAGTTATTGGATCTTAAAGAAACAAAAAAGAATTAAAATATGATATTTATGAAGGAGAAATAACAATATAATAAAAAGTGGCACAGAATGTGGGACAGAAGATCCGTTGCGGAATTCATGGCTGGCATTTTAAGGCTATTTCATTGCATAGAGCATCTTAGGAAACAATTTTGTTCAGCACATTGTTGTTTAGCAATAAAGTTGCATCATCTAAATATATTATAGTTACCAATACAGAAACTGTATCTGACGCGGATATCACTATTTTTCCTTCTTTCTGCTTCTGTGGAATGGCCCTATAATGTTCACAAATTACAGAGCCAGGAGCTCACGGTATCAGATGAAGATAGCTGATGTGCTCATAGCTCCTGCATTTGTACAACAAAAAGCCCTAGTTAACTCTTAAAATGTATCACATTTATCTGTATTTGCCATCAGCACGACTCTAATGAGTGGATGTAAAAGAGAAACAAACTATGAGTTTGTTGAATGCAAACTACAAGTTCCATGAATGATCTTGCATAAACAGAAAATATGATTTGTTTTTAAGGTTATCTTTCATTATGTAGTAGGAGGATGTGGACAGACAATAGTCAAAACAGCTGACACCAATGACTAGTTTGGCAGAAGGGAAAAAAAAAGAGAAAGTTTAAGTTAGAAAAGAAAAGAATAGAATAGCAAATATTGCAATATTTTTTCATGTTGTTTGGGAATTTTTGGAAATAAAGAGAATGAAATGATTCTTCTTTATTTGAGAGTGGAGAGAAGTAAAAGGAAAATATTTTACATAAATGCCCTTAAAACTTGAAATTCACATGACATCACAAAACGTTATATTAAAATACGAGTAAATCTTATATGCATTAATAATATATACATTATCACCATTAGATCTATGACATATGTATAAATGTTGAATTTCAAATTTAAATTTTGTACAGTTATTATTTATTCAGCTACTAACAGTTTTGGATTGACCATTTTGGACTAACAGTATTTTGTAGTTTGAAAGAAACGTGAGATCCCTCCTTTTATTTCTATTCTTTTCCTACAAATACTCCTAAATGCCAGAAATATTCTACTTTCTTTCTTAGTTCTTTCTTTTCTCACCAAATCTGTCACAACATCCAAGTTAAATAATTTCATGTACGTGGTAACTGCACTAGGAAGCTATCACATTTGGATAAGGTTCCGTGTCAAACTTGTTTCATGTTATGCGAGCTATGTACACTTAGATTAGTAGGAATATCAACTCCCTTGCGCCACAAGTTTCACTTCATTGCTTCAACTTAATATTTTCTTATTCAAGACCTACAACTATCAATGTGTAAGATAATAGAACGTGATTTAATTGGTAAAACACACATTTTATTCGTAATTGTGAGATCATGAATTTGAGTCATCAAGGAGTTAAATAACTTTAATTCTTTTTTTTTTCAAAAAAGAGTACTTACTAATTAACTAATATCAATGTGTGCCTTTATACAATGATTTTTTTGTGAAACATAACGTCTTCAATCTCCACGCTGAAGTTGGGCTTGTGTTCTACAGCTAACAAAATTGATGGTAATAACCAGCTCGATTGGTGTTGCGCTTGTGTTCCAGTTCTATAGCTAACAAAATTGATAATAATAACCAGCACTCAATATCTACTGGACGTGACATGTATTTAAATTTGATTAATTTTTTCCTAAGCTTTTCTTTTGCAGCTCGAAGGAAAAAAAATGGTGTTTTTATTCTTACCACTAGTATTTGTTGCTTGTGATGAAAAGCCAGCCGTTTGCCTCCTCGAAAGCTCTGAAATTTTAGGCATTCTTGTTTAGGTTATTTCTTTTTTAGAACTAGGAAACCATGTAGTTAAATGATGCGTCAAAAGCAAAATTTTTTTTTTCTAATGCTTAAACTTTTAACAACACAATCTATCCATGTTTAAGGAAGCATGTCTGAGCTTAGAGTATGGCTGGTTGCAAAGAACATGAAATGGCATCCACATTATGACTTGTAACTTGTGGATTCAAAACACCCCTATGTGGATTTGTCAGGCAAATATCTATATATATTTCCCATGCATTAAATCTGCTTCGCAACTATTACAACTGCTATTTTTTCTTCCTCATAATAATGATCGAAATTTGTTGCTGACTTTTTATCACCTAATAATTTATTTCATTGCAGGCAGGCGTTTTCACATCGGGACCATAGGGTCTAATAGTGTCATTTATGTCAGATGTGGAGCTGGACTGGTAATTGTAATTGAGTTTCTAGTTTTGCCACCATTCGTTAGCTTTTGTACAGGTAAAAAAGGTTGCAATATTTGTGAGCACTACAACAAAAATGACCTTTAACAACGTTTAAAGGTGTCAGTATAGATAATCTAAACTGACACTTTACCTTTTCTCACACTTCAGACGAGTGTTGTCCCTTCCAATGTGGGGATAGGCTCGTACTATTCAATGTGTCAGGAAAGCTATGCTATTATAGCATCCCATCTGCCAACAAAAATCTCTTTTCTTAACAATCAAAAGTGTCAGAATATTGTCGAAGTTGTTGAGCTATGCTAACACTTTTAACTGCCAGCAGTTTTTTTTTCTTTTTTTTTTAAAATAAAGAAGCAACCTGGTTGTGCTCCCTGCTATACATTCTGTCAATCAGATACCCAAAGGACTTGTAAAATTATCCCAAAAAATAGAATGCATGTAGTAATTTAAAAGCAAAAATCAATGTTCAAATATCATTTGTTGAACTAAAATCAGCAACAAGTACTAACATAGCTAATCAAAAGCCAAAACCAACACCAGCTAATATAACTAATTGTCTACACTGTCAGTATATAATAGCCAAAACCAACATTTAAAGTCCCAGATAGAAGTTCCTTTATCTCTGGAACCTTGGTGCTCAATGCGTTGTTAAGCAAAGTCTTGAACAGGAGCAGAAAGTTTTAGTTCATGTACGGCTTGGAAGTAATCTGCGGCTACTTGTTTCAAGCCTTGAGACTTGGATAGACTCCAAGAAGGAACCACGCATGGTGGTTTGTCGGCTCTAGTCAGAGAGCAGTCATCAACAAGCTTCTTGCAATAGGAAGATTCTGTCTACCCAATTTTATCAGCACTCCAGCAGTTGAGACAATGCTTGGTACATAATCTGGCTCTATGGAGAGTGAAACTGAGAATGCAACAAGAGCTTCCTTGTATTGTTCTTGAGCTTCAAATGATTTACCTGCAGATATAAACGCATCTTGTGATAATCAAAGGATATGAATAAACGCATCTTACTTTTTTTTTTAATTTTCGCAACTTCTTTTAAAATTATACATCATCTTACAATCTTACATGTTCTGAATCGCTTATTAAATGTTGTTATTTCTGGAATTGGTTAAGCGAAATCCCAGCTAACCACTTTGTCAGTCACTTCAATAAAGCAGGGGATTTAATTGAACAGAAGGAAAGAAGAAAAGTGCGGTAACACTTCCAATAATGACACCATATCAATTTCCAAAAGACAAAAGTAAAAAGACTATAATTCAGAGTACAAAATAATTGCATTGGAACGCCCTCAGTTAACCTTTTCTGAAATGGCATTAACCAAACATGCATCGAGATAGTATGAACTTAGACAAAAGCAAATAATCATCTGCAACAGCAAAACAATGCATCTAAGCTTCTTCATTTTCCCTTCATACAAATTAGAAAACAAAAGCCTAGTGCTTGTCTTGTTTGTACGTAGCATTTGAATTGCAAAAAATACTGCTGTCCATTCTACATTTGCCAGCCCCTAGTATTATGCCAGGCTGCAATCATGTTGTGGATTATTTTCAATTTTAGCCAGAGGAAAAACAAACAAAATACATGTCCTTTTGCCCTACTAGTTGTGGGATATTATGCCAGTTATTTCTACTACTCTGACAGGCACTGCAATGGGTGCATTGGATTTTTCCACCTATAATAAGAAGCTCTAAAAAGTAGACAGTGAGGGCTTTTGTCAGGACATTTTCTTTAGCTATGGAGTACCATTATTTTGTAGTTTTTCTTCGAGGAAAAGTCAAGAATTGAACTCATGATCTCCAGAACATGGAGCATGCATTGATTCCTTGGGCTATCAACCTCTTTTCCACGAGGACAGACTTTGCCGCCACTAATAACAGCAACAGGGGCTAAAATTAGTCATTGGCACTTTCTGAGAAGGGGCACAAAAGTTATCCACCACCATGTTTTAGTACCTGCAGTTTCAAGTAAAGAAATAATTAATTACTAAACAAAATGCATATTCAAACTGGATGTGACATGTTTTAGTACCTGCAAAGGAGGAATATAAATTCCAGGTGCAAATGAGAATGAAACAGAGACAAACCCAAGGAAAACGTACCATTCTTGGCAATTGAAGGAAAGAACGACGGGGAGAAGCCCAATGGCCACCACCCCAGTGAGCTGGGAACCTGACGATGAGTGGGAACTCATCAACGATGACGGTTTCATCTCCAAACGCAGGAAACGTCCCTGTGTCGACCTTCCTTCCTCCACTTCGGCACCGGGACTACCGGATCCGGCCGTTGAAGAGTAGAACCGCCGGCAAAGGAAGAAAAGAGCTCTTCTCAAGCTCAAACACAAGTACCGACAAGAGATCGAACAGTGGGTACATTTGTCAAACACCTTGAAGGACATGCAGAAAAGATCCCCAATTGTTATTAGTCAGCAGCAAAAATATCGACAACCCAATGACGCTGCTACATCGTCTGACCGAGCCACAGTGACTTCCCCAGTCCCTCCGGAACAATCGTCGGACTCCGCTTGCCGGCATCTTGTTGATGAACTTCTCTTGCAGGTGGAAGCCCAAAAATCTATAATTGGAGATGTAGCAAGGCTGTGCGATGTGGCCGAAGCCTTGTGTAGCGCAAGAGAGGAGAATTTTACGAAATCCTTCACCGAGCTGCCGATATCGGCGTCGAAGCCGCATGAGCTGATGACGTCACTCTACGAAGATTGATTTAGTTCAGGAGTAAATGTCTTTTTAAAGTTCCTTCTTCTACACCATTACAGACTTCTCTGAGATCCAGGAAGGCCGAAAGGAGGGAGATGACCAAGAAAGCCTTGGGTTGGGCACTTGTCCATAGCTGCTCTTTTGGATGGAAGAAATACGACCAAAAATGCCATGCCATGGGCCTTCTCGCTCCAGAAATTATGTGAAATTTTAAAGAGATTTGAGATGTAATTCATGTATAATATGACTGGTTTGATTGCTATCCTTTCTGGTTAAAAAAAAAGAAAAGAACGAGAAGAAAGAGAAGAATATGGAATAATCTAAATGAGAAAGAAAAAGGAAGGATGCAATGAGGGATTGGAGATTGGAGAGCCAGAAGAAGAAAGGAGAGAGCGGCGGAGGAGAAAACAAGAGGTGAACTTGTGTTTGCCCTACTTAGGGAAGAGAAGAAAAAGGAACACGTGCACCTCATATGAGTATGACGAAAAAACTTGTGAACAGTAACATTTTTTCAAGTGTCATAATAAGTAGTGTAAAGACACATTATTATTCTTATATCAGATAAAATAAAAAAAATTAAAGTATATATTATTGAGTTGATAATAAGTGTCATAATAGAGGTACTATAATGACAAAAATCAACAAATGTCCTTATAGACATGTCAGGAAAAGCCATTTTTGTTGTAGTGGAGTGAGAATTGGTGATTAATGAAGGCGTTTTGCTTGGATTGGATTAATCAGCAACGACCCAATAACTGTTGGACGTCTTCCGAATTAGAGGAGTTATACACTTTGGCACTTCGGGCAATGCCGACAGTACCCTGTCCGTGGGAGATGTTGTAATCCCAACGCAGTTTTCTCAAACTGGAACATGGGACTGGCTGGTAATATTAATTCCTTTGTTTCTTTTTTTTTCCCCTTAAAGGTAAAACCTAAAGTTTCATAAAGCATAAGCATCTAAGCGTTTGCATTGAGAATGATTCTCAAAATCAAGCGCACACAATCAGTGCCAACTGCCAACAATTCAGTCATTATCACTAAGAATTCGAATGACTACACTCGACAAATTAAAGAACAATGGAATCAAAATGCTAGAGAGGGAAGGGTTGGATTGTATTGTAAGATGGGAGGAATGATAAGTATAAGCACCTAGATTCATGACCTCTCACTTACGGAAAAAAAGTGAGAAAAAAAGTGAAAAATGTGCTAATTACTGAAATTTGCAAGCAAGGCTTATGAATCAGTTGTCTTTTGGATCTGGATGATGGTTTTCTCCTCCCTCCATATGCAGTAGACTGTAGACAGCGGCTCCAATTAATGAAAGCCTAAATACCTGATGGTGCGACTGAATTCCTCATTTTCTTTATTTATTTATTTTATTGTGCAGTGGAAAAAATTTTAGTCCTTTCCTTGCTTCAAAAGTATTGAACGTGTTTCTTTTTTTTTTTTCAATATTCAAGGAATTACATTTTTGCATGTATCTTCATCTGGGCATGCATGCATACTGCAGAAACCCAAGGTAGCAACACATCCAGATACTGATGCTGCTGAGCTAGAGTTCGCAAGCTATCACATTCCCGCTGGCGGATATAATCTGTTGGGTCTCGTGGCTTATTGGAGTGAGTACTTCTTTTCCGAGACAGGAAAGCCTGATACTCCTGAAAGAAAACTTTGGTTCGAGGCATCCAAGAATTTGCTGCAAGTCGCTTCCATGCTAGAGGTAATAAGGCACAGATTCACATCTAGAATTAACATTCTCTTTACCCTCATTTTAAGTTGCCAAATTCTATTTCAAGCGAAAATGAGACAACCCCTTTCGCACATTTCAATGTAGTAAATTCTTTTTGATTCTGACGGTGGTAGTTTTGTTCAAACAGGGAATTGAGCTAAACCAGTGCCTAAACAATTAGATTTGCTATTAACATGAGTTGGTCCAAGGAATAATTTTAAGTTATTAATAAAGATTAATCTTCTATACACTGACAGTATACGCACTTTTACAATTAGATGCATGACACGTAATCCGAATTTGAATTTGAAACTCAAATTTTACATATATGTCATATATTTAACAGTGATAACATATATACCATTATAGTATATAAGATTTACTCTATTAGAATAATAATGGTACACAAAAGCAAGGCAAAATTCAACTATTGACGTACCATTTTTCCAAAAAATGATGGCAGATTTGTACGTGCTTCGTACTTCCTAGAGCTTGAAAAGGGTTTTTAAATGTTTCAATTACAATGTCTAAATTTTGGCCGATGCCATATTGGACCTGAATTACATTAAAGTCTTGAATTGTGAAACTACTGAGAAACGTGCCTAAGAACGCTTCTCAACTTTGACAAATGAAGATTATTTGCCGACTGTGAATGACAGCACTAACACTCTTAAAAAAAATGCGACTCATTCTCTAAAATCCGATCAAAAGTAACAAGAAAATTTTATTCCTAGCTAATAAGCGCTTCGATGGTCTACAATAATTCTCATAGGTAGCGAAATCTTATATATATATATATATATTCAAGGATGCTTCAATTCAAAAAGAAGAATTCTTAAAAACCACAGCATCTGGCCATGTGCTGTTGTGTACACAATTGTTTTAGGTTTATTTAGTTTTTGATAGGAATTTGACAATTATAGGAAGTGGTATTGTTTCAAATTGGTTCATGGATATTTGTTTTTGGTCTATTAAGTCTGTTTCTGTCTTCCAAATGGCGCTTCCTCAATGTTAACAAGAACAAATTTAATTTCAAGTTTATAATGAGAATTTCCAATTTCCTTTTTCTTTAGATGACACACTAGAAAAGGAATTCTTTAATCCAAGCTTTCCACGGTAAAGTTGTTGGAGCAACATCGGAAAATCAGCACGAACAAGAACATTGGGCCATCCAGCCATCATTTCTTCTATTGTATTATTCAATATATTATGGATATAGACTAGCATATTTCTTTTAGGGTTAATCTTGTGCAGACTCACAATATATGTTATAGCGCCTATGAATGCATGCTACCTCATTTCAATTTTAATTTTTATATATGTGATATGCTACCTGCTAGTATATACATTATCAGTATATACAAAATTAATCGTTTCTTTTACGAATAATTCTTAGTCAAAATGCTAGAAAAATCTCCTCCAAAATGAATTACTTCTAAATTTTATTTTATTTTTGTTTAAGGAGTTACTTTAAGCATTATAAAGGAGAAAGAAGGTTTGAAAATCATGTATTGACTATTGACGGCACATGAGAAGCAGGTGATTCAAGAAATAGAAAGATATCTTAGGAATCTTATAAGATCTGTTCGTTCTTCCCCTCCCCCCAAAATAAATGGTCAAAATTCATCGGGATCTAAAACTAGTTGAGAGGTCTAATACATATTAAAATTTGTTAAAAAAAATAACAAGATGTTTCTTTTTTCCCATCGAAGTGATCAACAAATGAAGAAATGGTTAATATATTTAAAACAAGAGCAAATTGCGCGAAATGTCACTAAACTATTGCGAGGTGCCGGTTCTGATAACTAAACTTTTTTATTAGCCAAAAATGTCACTGAACTAGTAAATCTGTACTGTTTTAGTCATTCCGTGTATTTATGCCGTTAGGAGAGACGGAAAGTCACTTTTTGAGGGGCAATTTCGTCTACACAACTGTTAAAAAATTTATACTCTTGTTCTTTTTCACCCACAACCACCCATCACCTACATTGCCACCTATAAGTGCATAGTTTACGTGTTTTTAGTGTGTTTTATTAGTTAGTTTTGGTGTGTTTTAATTAGTTTTATAGCTAATTAACTAAGATTCTAGTGAAAATATGCATTTAGGGGTTTAAGTGTTAAAAATTGCATTTCTATGGATTTTTATGGTAAAAACTTCATGTTTTTGTAGGTTTAATGATTCAATCATCAAATGACATAAATTGAGAAGAGAATTGGATGATTGATGATGGTTTTAAATCATAAAAAGAGAATATGAAGTGCAAGAGATGAAATGCAATCAAGTTCTAAAGAAAAGGAGTTTCACAGCTTTGACACCTTGTGGTATTTTGGCAATATCTTGAGCGACAATAATCGGATTGAGGTGATTCTTATACCATTTTGAAGCCAAGAAATAGATCTACATTTGGTATGAAGACATTGAAGTCCAGTTCGGTGGTTTTCATAGTCAAAAGGTCGAAAAAGTGACTTTTCGTCTCTCCTAACAGCATAAATACACGGAATTGCCCCTCAAAAAGTTCGGTGGTTTTCATGTGCGGACGAAATTGCCGCTCAAAAAGTGACTTTCCGTCTCTCCTAATGGCATAAATACACGGAATGACTAAAACGG
The DNA here is from genome assembly GCF_036785885.1 of Coffea arabica. NCBI lineage: Eukaryota > Viridiplantae > Streptophyta > Magnoliopsida > Gentianales > Rubiaceae > Coffea > Coffea arabica. Next base: position 8,803,070 of record NC_092313.1, on the reverse strand, counting down.
TACAGATTAATTATTGGTTCAGTGACATTTTTGGCTAATAAAAAATTTTAGTGATCAGAATCGGCGCCTCGCAATAATTTAGTGACATTTCGCGCAATTTGCTCTTAAAACAATAACGTATTTGCAAACCTGCCACTTAATTTTGGTCTTGGGACAATTACTTCCGAAGTTTGAATTTCCTGGTTCTATTTTTTCTTCACACAAACTGGATTGATATAGAAAAACCACCACTTCTTAGAAGTTCCAAGATCCCAATTCCCAAGCATAGCCCGTAAAGAACAAGTTTAATTAAATTTGGAACAGTTTAGTCCGTGCGGCCTTATTTCCAAACCCTCTCGCTGTCACAACTGGAGTTTGTGCTTTGTACTCAATCCAAGAAAAAAATTACTCCCTTAAATGCGTCGTCTCAAGAAAAAGATTAAGCTAATTAATAGATCCTTGTATAGCCTACTACTTTAAACTTTGAATGCTTTTTGATTGGATCGGCCATGGTGGTGCTTCACAAAATGTACTTCTAATGGCTGCTATTTTCAAGATTTGAATATTAAATCTAACAGAGAAAAAACCTGATCACAGGTCGATTTCAGTGATTAGTCAATGATCTTTTTAGGCAAAGCAATCAACAAAACAATTTTTATTTTTTTACCCTGCAATTAGTTTAATAGTAAAGCTTTTATTTTTTGAAAAAAAGTTTAAAAAATCAGGGCTATGTAAGCAGTAATGCTAGGGGGCACATGGATGTTAAAAGTTTGGTAGAATTTGGTCAAATCCCCTTTGGGATCGCGTCCTTTCGTAGCAAGTAGATTAAGCAGCTATTTTGGAGTAGAAAGCAAATTAAATTGTTGTTCAGTTCCCATCTCTCTGTACTAATATTTGAAGGCTGTAGCCCGTGGAATCTATATGGCTGATCATTTTTGACCTTAATTAGTTGGTCGAAAAGTGAATGCCCAGTACCTGTGTCCTGAAAGGCTGAAAGACTAGTGGAGTGGCTAAGATGTTACTTTTTGACCCTGCAAAGCTAGTAAACAATTTGGCGCATGAAAAACACTACTGCGTTTTCGACAACAAAATCGTCCCGTGGGATGCAAAGCACATGGTGCAAATATATTACTATTAAGTCGCATTGCTTCAAAGACATCACAATCATGTACACTTCATTTACTACTAGTATAATATGCTTGATTAACTATTCAATCAGCTGCAACTCGTAGACCTCATTTCAAGAAAATCATTCAAATCTATAATGAGGTTGGCATTAATAGTAATATATGATCTAAACATAAATCCCATGTTACTAATAAATTAATCAAATTATTTCAATTTGTTTAGAATCACCCTGGCATCTGTGCAGTACTTTGGCTCCATAGAATGGGAAGGCCGACAACCCCTACCATGATAAATATGTGTTTGATGTTCAGATCAAGGAGAACCATACAATGGCTGGAAACCAAGTCAAATGGCTTTTGTTGATGCATGTTTTCGTTTCCTCGCTTATTTTCTCTGTTATAGCCGTTTCATCCGAAAGGAAGGCAATCTCTGCTACTAGGACAATCAAAGAGCTGAATCGCAATGGACCTTATCTTGGTCTTATTACGGTTTATGCCCCAGAAGAAGATGCTTTTTTCGCTACTGGTGCCTTCAAGCATAACCCGAAGCACCCCTTTGTGAATTTGTCAGGTACATGATCAATCCCCAATACATACGCTTCAATATGGTACTAAGAGAGCAAGTGTATCGTTTATGATGATTGAAAATGGTGGTTGGTTTCTTACAGGGAGGCGGTTTCGCGTAGGGAGCATAGGAGGATCAAAAGTCATTTATGTAAGATGTGGAGTGGGAATGGTAGGTTCATTTCACATTCTTCTGGTCTGGTTATTACAGACAGTTGCTTGTAGTTGTTATGATTTGTGTCAGCAACTATGGTGTTTTAGTTCACTGGCCAATCTAGTTCACAAATCATAAAGTTGAGTTGATCGGTAAGGTTGGACAGAAGTATTTAACGCGTAAGCAAAGATACTGCTTGCTTAAGAGCTTCAGTGCTGGCAAAATCATTTTCATCTGCTCAGCTATTCATGTTGATAATCACTGAAGGATTTTTTCTGTTAATCACTGAAGGATTTGCTGGCAATAAAGAATTTTTCTATTTCGGCCATTGTTTTTTTTCTGTTAAGTAGTACTACCACAAGAAATGTCTAATTGTGGTACGCCCAGGTGAATGCTGCAGCTGCAACACAACAGATGTTGGATGTCTTTCGCATGATTGGAATTGTACACTTTGGCATTGCAGGCAATGCTAACAGTTCCATGTCCATAGGAGATGTCATCATCCCTAAGCAGTTTGCTCAAACAGGGTTATGGGACTGGGTGGTAATAATCATTTGGCTCATTTCCTGCCTCAGTAAATGCAGACTACGAGTTTATTTGCGTACAATCTCTTCATTTTGCAGAAATTCAAGGCAACAATACCGACAAATGATGTTGCTGAACTGGACTTTGGAAGCTATGATGTTCCCAATGGAGGAGACAATGAGTTGGGGAGCATTGGGTATTCGACGGAGTTCTTCTACTCTAAGTCAGGAAAGCCTAATGCTCCTGAAAGAACACTTTGGTTTCAGACAAGTCAGAATTGGCTAGAAGTATCTTCTAGTCTGGAGGTGAGTTGCTTATCGCTATTACATAACATCCTCATTCGCTTTGCAGCCAGCTAATTGCTGCTGCCTAAAACATTTTTTTTCCTCTTAAGTTGTCTTCAACTAGCCCTTGAATCTAATGGATGCATTTTCACTAATACAGGGGATGGCGCTGGAACAGTGCGTGAACTCGAGCTTGTGCCTTCCTGAAAAGCCCAAGGTAGTTGTTGGACTGAATGGCGCAACTGCCAACATTTTTGTGGACAATGCAGCTTACAGGGAGTTCCTCTATACAACTTTTCATGTTTCATCACTTGATATGGAGAGTGCAGCCATAGTCATGGTAAACGCCTCGCACCAAAACTAATCTGAAGAATATATCTGCTTCGAAACTCGGGGCGCATAATTACTAGTCAAGATAACTTGTTATGTTCATGTTTTCTGGAATTGCAGACATGTTTATCGAATGGCTTCAAGGTAATTGTCATACGAGGACTATCAGATTTAGCTGGAGCACAAGATGGAGACAATACTATTCGTCTGTTTGGCCCTCTTGCAGCATCAAATGTAGCCAAGGCTGCTGTCCAGTTTGTGAAGACATTGCGAGGATTTCACTTTCAACAGTCTATTTAGCCGCAACAGAGATTCAAGTTAATCAAGAGGAGTTTGAGAACTCATTTGCTAATAAACAAAGAAACAAAACTAGACTGACTTCATTGTGCACTGAAGGCTTTTTGGAATAAACATGTACCATCAAAGCGTTTTCTCACATTTCGAATAAGAATTTCTTGCCATTCCTCCAAGGCCAATCTTGGGTGAAGCATTTTTCTGTGTTTCTTTCATATTGAGAGATCTTGAAAGTAACAGGTATTATGGTTAGATTTGTAACTGAAACCTTCACAACTAAATACTTCTAGGACCATGATTATGTACTCCAACTAGAAAAAAGAATGAATGCGAAATTTACACAAGTATTTATGAACTACATTACAAAGAAATCAAATCTTGAATGAAATTTACAAGTTACTTATGGCATGTATAGATCAATATTTGATAAAAAGTTTCATAGCAGTCACAGGCATGCGGCAAAGGAAAACACTTGGTGTTTCACTTGATAAGATTATATATTCAGCATCCTTATAATCAAATGCATATTGGTGTGGGAAATTGTAAACCAAAACCAAGAATATACGATCAAGGTTTTCATTGTCTGTTGTTCACCTTCTTTAGCAGTTTAATTCAGATGGTTCAACATTACTAGGGTTTCTCACTCTTGTTTCTTCACCCTTCCTGTGTAGGCCTACAATTGTTGTTGTACATCTGGTTATCTGTTTTCCAATTTTGATGCCATATGGAAACCAAAGTTGGAGTTTTTTTCATATGGAAAACTAACAAAGTAGGGAAATTATGAAAGGGATTTTCTAATTTAAGTTAAAAATAGTGGAATTAAAAATAAGTGCATCCATTTGGTTGGTTTTGTTTCATGTAATTTAGTTAATTTTTTTGCAACTAAAATTTGTGAAATGAATTCCTTTTTATTTAGGGTTATTATCACTTTACTTTACCCCCTCAACATTCGCTGTTACTATCAATTTTTCCCTTAACGTTATTTTTTAGTCATTTTACTCTCAAGACTAATGGTCAAACTTAACGGAATTTATTAATCTAAGTGATAAGACATGTTTAACAGTTAAAATTATTATCACCTTACCCCCATAAACTATAATCTTGTTATCAATTTATCCTACCATTAAACCAGCTTAACAAGTTAACAAATTTTAGAAGATAGTACCCTCTTTTTTATATAATAAAAATAATAAAAAATTTAGAATGACTTTTTTCCTTTTTAGTATCAAGAAAAAAAGTCAAAACATTAATCTCTTTCTCCTTGACAATCTTATTAATATTAAAAACAAAAGAAAAATAGGGGAGGGAAAGAGAGAGAGAGTGTGTGAGAGCACAATTCTTTTTTTAATACAAATAAGAAAGAATTCAATATTTTTATTATTTTGAAATTACTTTAACTTTTCTGTTTATTACCCAATTCCAATCCTAATTCCGAAAATATTAAAATAATACGATAATATTATATTCTTCCTTATTTTCTTTATTTGCAAAATCTAATTTTTTGACTCCTTCTGTCCTATCTCCTTTTCTTTTCCTAGTATTAATAAGTGTGAAGAAAGAAATTTGAAAAAACCCTTTTATTGTTATGTTTTTGAAATCTTAGAGTCGAAAAAAGAAAGAATAATTATTTCAACTTTTTTATTTTTAATTATATATAAAAAAGATAAATACATTTAAAAATTTTTAAACATACTTTTTAGATTAATGATAAGGTAAAATATCTAGAAAATAATGTTAGAAAATAAAGCGATTATACCACCATAATTTAAAGGGATAAAGTGATAATAACAATGTAATAATGTTATAAAATAAAAGGATATTTTGGTCAAACTTTTATTAACATACTGAGTTGAATTACCTATGGGTTGTGTTTTTAAACTCGGACCGGACCGGCCGGTCGAATTGAAACCGGCGAAGTGTTCAGTCTGAGTTACTCTAAAAGATTGGATGTATAAAAACTCGGTCAAACCCGGTCAAAAATCGGGTTTGACTGGCAAACCGGATGAACTAGTTTGATGTCAAGCTTTTTTTTTTTTTTAAAAAGGTCAAAGCATTTTCAATATTATATTTTGGCCCCAAGGTTGTTAAAAATTATTAATATATCTCAAATATTTCATGTTGTCCTAAAGTTTGGTGTTATTTTTCAATCAAATCCATAATTTTAATTCTAAACTTGTTAATGTTCATTTAATAATATAAATTGCTACTTGATCATTCTAATTTCTTTGTATTTTCTTATTAAATAAATTTGAAACATCAAATATATATGAATATACATTTATTAATATTAATATCCTCTTAAGTATTTTACATACAATATTTTAATTTTTAAATAATTTTTAATTATGATATCATCTGGTTCAACCCCGATCGAACTCGATCGAACCCCTAAGTTTGATCGAGCTGATGCCCGGTCCGAGTCTGAAAACACCTATGGGGTGAAATGACTAAAAGATAATATTAAAGGATAAATTAATAATAATGATATAGTTTAAGGAGGTAAAGTGATAATAACCCTTTTATTTATCTTTTTATTTCTCATACTATTACTTAAACATCTCTCTTGACTGCATTTGCATGTACAAATTATATCTTCCATAAAAAAGACAAAAAAAGTAAGCTTTCAAAAAACTATTTTTAATTTCTCTTTAAAGCATGAATAAGAGGGGTTAGTTTGACAAGTTACCATTACAATTAGTACGGATTCTGAAGAAAAAGAATAAAAAACTTTTCATTTAATTCCGCACCCAAAAACTTAGAGCCCGAATCTGCCTGTGGATGATCCATGGTGCTATCTAGGCTCCGAAATCCGGTGATCTCTCGAGCACCTTCCCTTCTCCGAGCTCGGCTTTTCTCTTCCACCTGCCGATCCCTTCCTCGGCAAAACTCGCATCATCTGCTTCATCTCCAACTCGTTTTGCTGGGGCTCTCAGAATTGTGTGTAATTCATTTTAATGTCTAATTGAATTTTATTCATTTTCATCGGTAGATTGTCAGAGTCAGCAGCTTAGCACATTTGTCAAACAAGAAAGATATTATTGAAAATGAGAGTTGAAAATTTTGGAACTCGGATTTGCTTAGAAGATTAGGAATTGTTTACGGATTGATGAAAGCTTGAATCATTTAGTACATGACTTTTTCATCCTCAATTAATTTGTGGTAGAGGATTATCATGCGCAGTTTGTTTGGCAATTTGTTATTGCCTTCGATTAATGTCAGACCATAAGAAATGTAATGCATGGGCATATCTCGCTATCAGAAGTTTTGTCAATTGGTAATGTCATGCTTTATTGGAGCAATTTCATGAATTTAGACTTGCTATGATATTCATGGATGATGTTGCAGTTGAACAGTTAAAGGTATATGAATAAGTATTTAAAAATAGTTGATTTTCTAATAAAATTTGGATGGCTTTCAGCCTAAAAAAACATCCGGATGGCTCTAGAAAAAGAATTTGTGAGAAACATAGTTATGATACATGAAGATTGTTAGACATGGGAAACTGCTGTTGTCGCAGTTGGGAAGTTCTTAATAAGACTGTAAGTGGAGTAAAAGTTCATTACATTTTGGATAGTCCGTTTTGTACTGTTCTTAGTGAAGTGCATGTACAGCAGAAAAAAAATAAATTCCACCTCGAACTGTGTTTTACTCCTTTAAATTGATAATAAAGAGATCAAGAATGATGGTGGAAATATGTCTTCACAGGAATCAACAGAGAATGCTTGCCAAGTAAAAAAATATAAAAGGAAAGGGATAGAGAGACAAGAAAAAAGAAACAGGATGAGTCAAGGCTGAGATTAAAGGGTAAGAAAATGATAGAATGAAGAGATGCTTTGCTTTATGAGAGAATTTATGTAAACATAAAGGAAGAAGGGAATGTGAGTCTGAGGTTAGCATGTTTGGGGGGATGTGTGTCTGTGTGTGTGAGAGAGAGAGAGACGAAGAAAAAAATGAGATATTAGCAAAGACAAAAAGAAATTAGCAAGTTAGTGGTGAGCACGAGACCAAAGGCTTGTGGCGATTTCTTTATCTCCTTGTGGAATATGAGGATAGCAACGTTGATCCACTTGCATGGTTTTAATTTAAAACAATAACGGACCCATGCGAGGATTCCTATCCTCGCTTGGCACGTTGTATGTTTTCCCCGTCGGTCGGAAAGGGCACGCTTTTGCTGTGGCGAAAGTGCTTTCAGGGCTCTTTGTGAGATGGGCTCTACTGCGGGCCAGGGCTAGGGCTAGGAGAAATTGTTTCCTTCCATTCTTACATTTGTCCGATTTGTTTGTTGTGATTGTTATTTCCAGGCCAAATGGTGCAATATGTGATCAAATTATTACCTTTTATCTCTCTCTGTCACCTAACTTTTTTCTTAGTAAAAAATGTCACTTAACTTTTTTTTTATCCTCAGTAAAAAGTGTCACCCAACTATTAAAAACAACGCAACTTCTTGGTCATCCTATTATATTTAGGCCATAAATGCTACCAGAAAATCGCATGCATGATTTGCGCAAAGAGCTCTAAGGACAAAATAGTCAGAGTCTTTAAAAAAAAAAAATCATATCAGCTTCTCCTAACTACTAGTTTTCTCGTTGTGGAACAATAAAAATCCTAAAAGCACAAATAATCTCCGGTAGCTGTAATGGTAGCTTGGGTGATGTCCACAAGAACATACAAGAGCAGCTTGGGTGAATTGTATTCTAGTCAGTTCAGGTGAGGATTTTAGCATCGTTAGGTATCGTGCAAAAGGCCCAATTTTGGGAGTGAGACTGTAAGAGCCTTTGTTAAAAAAAAAAATAGATTAATCTTTCCTAAACTAACAATATATATACTATCAGCGTTGGATGATTATAAAATCATACAAAATTTGAATTTGATAACTATGATTGACAACTATGCAAAATTTGAATTTGAAATTCAACTTTCGCACACATGTCATGAATAAAACGATAATAGTGTATACACTGTTTACCTACAAAATTAACTAAGTGATGAAAAGCGATAAAAGTAACAGTTTGACGACATTTTTCTCCATTTACTCTATTCACGGCTGGCATGTTATGCCAAATACGAAAGTTTCAAAACTATTTTATTGCTCGGAGCATTTTGGGAAACAATTTTGTTCTGCACTTTGTTCTTTAGCAATAAAGTTGCATTGTTTATACGTTTTACATCTAAAAGCATTATAGGATACTGTTACCACGTCAGAATGTACGTATCACTATTTTTCATTCTTTCTTCTTCTGTAGGTTTGCCCTATGATGTTCATGCATTGCAGGGCTAGCTAGGAACTCAAGGTATCGGATGAAGATAACTGATGGGCTCGTAGCTCCTGCATTGATACCACAGAAAGCCTAAATATCTGTCAAAATTCTATCACGTTTATCTATATTTGCCGTCTGCACAACTATCTATAACGAGTGGGTATAAAAGAGAAACGAACTATAAGTTGGCTTTTCAGAACTTTGAATGCAAACCACAAGTTCCACAAGCAATTTTTCATGAATAGAAAATATGAACTGTTTTCAAGGTTATCTTTGATTATGTAGTAGGAAGATGCGGGCAGACAATAGTGAAAATCAAGTGACACTAAGTAAAAGGATAGGAAATGAGGAAAATCACAACATCGAAGTAAAACCATTCGATGTGGTAATTGCACTAGGAAGCGACTACATTTGGATAAGGTTTCATCTCAAACTTTGTTTCATGTTATGCGAGCTATGTACATTTAGAAGTGTACAGTGTTGCATCAGATCACATATTGGACCTGTATGAGCATTCCTAGGCTCCTAGCTCGATCGGCCCCTTCTATCTTATCTTCGTTGGTTAGAAAGGGACAGCCCTGTCACTCAGCTCCAAGCATATATGGCTTCTTTCTTTCGCACGCTTTTACTGTGGCGAAAGTAGTTTTAGGGCTCTTTATGACATTGGCTCTTATGCGGGCCACAAGAAATTGATTTCAGGCATTTTAACATTTGCACGATTTGTTTATTGTGATTGTTGAATTCATGGCTGGCATTTTATGTCAAATACCAAAGTTTTAAGGCTATTTCATTGCATAGAGCATCTTAGGAAACAATTTTGTTCCAATTCCATGTCAAACTTTGTTTCATGTGATGCGAGCTATGTGCACTTAGATTAGTATGAATATCAACTCCCTTGCACTACAAGTTTCACTTTATTGCTTCAACTTAATATTTTTCTTGTTCAAGACCTACAACTATCAATGTGTAAGATAATGTAACGTGATTTAATTGGTAAAACACACACTTTATTCGTAACTGAGGGGTCACGAATTTGAGTCATCAAGGAGTTAAATAACCTTAATTCTTTTTTTCTTAAAAAAAGAGTACTTACTAATTAACTAATATCAATGTGTGCCTTTATACAATGCTTTTTTGTGAAACATAACATCTTCAATCTCCACGTTGGTGTTGGGCGTGTGTTCTATAGCTAACACTTGACAATAATAACCAGCTCGGAACAAGCACTTGATATCTACTGGACGTGACATGTATTTAAATCTGATTAATTTATTCTTGTTCGTTTCTTTTGCAGCTCAAAGCAAAAAAAAAAAAAAAAGAAATGCTTGGGCACAAAAGAAATCCCAAGCAACATTAGTTATCGTCTATGCTAAAAGAAATGCGACAATGGCTGCAAAACAAGTCACTGAAAGAGGATTAGTGATGATTGATCTTGCTTCCGCTCTGTTGTGTTGTCTGTCATTGCCCGCCCTTTTGTCATCAGCAGAAAAATTAGAATCTTCATTAACAATACTGAAGGAGGTTAACCTTAGGGGGCCTTATCTTGGTTTGATCACGGTTTATCCCCCAGAAGAAGATGCTTTCTTTGACACTGGTGCATTCAAACCACACCAAAAACACCCTTATGTCGACTTGTCAGGTAAAGTCCGTCCGTATATAACTTTGATTATTGAGGAAGAGGTCCTGGTTTCTACTATTCTCTTGCAGGCAGGCGTTTCCGAGTAGGGAAGATGGGAAAAAAGAAAGTCATTTATGTGAGATGCGGGGTTGGAATGGTAGGCTTCATATTTTCTCTAGTTCGCGGCTGAGTCAGATTATTCTTATTGTTATTATTGTTTGTTTAAAAGTATAGGAGCCCTTTGAATTGGGACATGAGAAAGTATTGATGCATTTCTAAAGGAGCTAAGATTAGATGCAGCGAACTGAACAATATTAGACAAAGAGAAATTTTCCAACATAAAGTGCTTAATTTCTATGATTTATGTATTTTTTTTTTCCTGTAATTCGTCTTATTTTTTTGGGTTTCCCTTTTGGTCAATGACAACCTGACAAACATCATCCTGTTTCACTCAGGTGAATGCTGCAGCAGCAACGCAACAAATGTTAGATATGTTTGATGTAATTGGAGTAGTGCATTTTGGCATCGCGGGCAGTATTAATAATTCCATGTCCATAGGAGATGTTACCATCCCCAAGCAGTTTGCTCAGGCGGGCTTATGGGATTGGCTCGTAACTTCCATTTCTTGCTTTTAACATGTTAATACATCTGTTTTCGACTGATTTACATGAATCTTTTTCCTGAGCAGAAGCCTAATGCGACAGTCCCAGCAGGTGATTTTACTGAATTGGATTTTGGAGCCTACAGTGAGCCGTCCGGAGGATATAATCAATTGGGGAGCATTGGATACAGCACTGAGCAGTTCTTTTCGAAGTGGGGAAAGCCCAATACTGCTCAAAGAAAGCTTTGGTTTCACGTAAGCAAGAATTGGCTTGAATTAGCACACACTCATCTTGAGGTAAGAAATGACTCGACACAATTCCTTCTCTTATCTTCTGTATTTTTCCTATTCTTTCTCAATCGAAGATTTATTAGTATAGGACTCCCTTATGATCATGGTTCAAAGTCGCGGTCGCGGTCGCGGCGCGAATCGTTTCACATCGGTCTTGGTATATTGGTCACAGTTTTGATGAGACGTAAATTTTGAAGCATTTAATATTTTAAAAATTATAAATAATATTAAAAATATGCTAAACAAAAATAATAAAACAATTGGCAAAAGAAAATTTGTAAAATGTAAATTTGCGAGTTGACTCGAAATGACTCGGGTCGACTGGGCCAAGACTATCTGTATCGGAGATTTCTCGGTTGAGTTCTCGGTGACTCGACTGAGTTCTTGGCGAGTCAAGTATCTTGGAGTCATCTTGTCTCGGTCTCGGCCGAGACTTCGAATCATGCTTATGATCCGTTGCATTCGTTCTGGTTCTGAATCCTGAAAAACCTTAGCAATTATTAAGTGTCAAAAATACTCAAGACTCGTGCTATTTTTCCTGTTACAGGGGATGGTGCTGGAGCAGTGCGTGAACTCGAGCTCGTGCCTAACTCAAAGGCCCAAGCTAGTTGTTGGACTCAGCGGCGCAACTGCTGACATTTTCCTAGACAATGCAGCTTATGGGGAGTTCCTATACAAAACTTTCCACGTCTCCTCAGTGGATATGGAGAGTGTAGCCGTAGTGATGGCAAGTTCCCTTCTCTTGTCAGTGTATTTCAGCCATTACAACTCAGGTGTACCAAAGCTTGGTCATGTTCTTGATCACCTGTTCTGCAAATCTGCAGTCTAAATTCGTCTTGACAAATGCAGAAACCAAGAAGTTGGATCAATTTTCACATACCTTTCAATTTTCAACAGATTTCAATCATCGTTTCTCAGAATCATTCCTTTAACAACCAAGATAATTAACTGTGTGTGTGTTCTGGCCTTTCAGACAAGTCTGTCAAATGGGTTTCCGGTTATTGTCATCCGAGGACTATCCGACCAAGCTGGAGCACAAGAAGGCCAGAATCCAATCGACTTATTTGGGCCTCTGGCAGCTTCAAATGCCGCCAAAGCTGTTGTTCAATTTGTGAAGGCATTATGAGCAGGTCATTTACAAGTTTTAGTCACAAAGATGCAAATAATCCTCATCAAAGGCCACCATATAAACATCAATGTGGTTTAAGGACTCGCAATATACTTGATGACATCAATATTGTTGTTTTCTGCCACACTGCATCGGGGGGCATATATAGAATTAACCGTACAAGACTTTCATTACAATATCCATACGAGCATGAAATTTTGCCATTCATTACGATTTTTATGAAGCTTGATTGAGATGGGAGCTTATTCTCCTACACAAAAAAAAAAAAAAAAGGAAGGAAAAAAAAACTGGCCACAAGAAATCTGTGAATAAAGACTCCATCCAGTTTCATAGCATTCATTCTTTGTTTAGGATGATATCACGAAGTGTGCTGAGCCACAAAATGTTATCAGGCATTCCAACAGAATCCAGCTTTCGAACTCCTACTCATAAACTACATAGTCAAGATTTAACGACATTATTGTCAAACACAATTAATACTGCAGCAAAACATTATTAATTGGCTGGGGAACAAATTGTCAGCAAATTCCAGTATCGCTCGTCATATGCCAGTATTTGCTCCATCTGAACTTTTGTCAAGCGTCAACAGTTTGAGCTGCTGATATTCAATTTTTTTTTTTGTTTTTCTTTTCTTTTCTTTTTGGACTTCGATCATATAACTTAACGTGGTTAGATTACGATCAGAATCAGAATATGTCGAAACATTTGACGCTCACAACAAATTTCTAAAATTTTGAGGACTTGTCTCGTGCGATATTTCACGTAACTAAAATCTTAGTCTATGTTTGTTTCTCAGTTTATCCACGATTGGTCGGAGTTTATTGCTAAAATAACTCTTCTTTTGAAACATATATCCAAAGTAATTTAATTCTAAAATTTATTACCTTTATAATTCTTTTTTTGCCATATAGGTTGCATATGTGGCAGGATAGAGATAGAGATACATTCCATCTCTCTTTTCCAACTAATATCTTCCCCAATTCTCTCTCTAAACATTCCCACTTTTTTTTTTTCCTTTTGTTATTTGTTGTCCTTTCATTATTTTTTCTTGTCAAATGTAATTGTAAGAAGCCAATATTTATATTAACAACATTTAAAACTTCATTATCATTCCTGATATTGTATATGTGGATGAAAATATTCTCCTTGAATTGATAATCTCAAGGTAAACGTAGATTATTATCTTGTCTTTTCTTTTGCGCAATTTTTGGAATATTCCTATGGCCTTCAAAAAAATTTTAAATACTAATTATTTTAACAAATGATTTCTCATACCGTGTGTTTGATAAAATGTCTAAGAGGAAAACTACGTACCAACATAGATTCATGCTCAATATGTTTGATTTTCACCACATATATAAGCATGTTCATTTGTAGTGCCTTTTTTTATATAATCAAATAATCTCGTATACTTGGAGTATTTTTGCACATTTATTCAACATCAATTAATGGCTTGTCTTACTTTTGAGAAACTTTAGCATCATCTTTATTACAATAGTTTGATTACTTTTCGTAAAAATTCTTTTCAAAGAGTAGGAAGCATAATATAAACAAATATGATAGCCTTGAAGTTTTTGAAACTTTTTCTTGTTATTACTTACAATTTTCATTGCAATTTTTGCATTTTGCAAATTTATTTTTGAAAAAAAAATGCAATAAGTTTGATACATTTTAAAAAATTGCAGAGAGCAATAATAGCAAGGTCAATAATCGTAGAATTTATATTAAATAATTATAAGAAAATTATCAAAGTTATGTAACTTTTTTGTGCCTCTATAATAAAAAGTTTAAATTTTTAGTTTTTGTTGGAAACTATAGACTAGATTAAATATTTTCTTTTTTGTTATTCTACATGGCAATAAGGGTAATTAAGTGTCAACAATAACATCGATTTGGGAATAAAATTTGAAAGTGAATCACATTGGAAATATTTTTTAAAAAGAAATGTGTTATTTTGGCAAAAAACTCCGATTGGTCGACCTGGATTTCCTTATCTCCTTGTGTTATCTTAGGATAGCAACGTCGATCCACTTGCACGGTTTTAATTTAAAACAATAACGGACCCATAGGAGGATTCCCATCCTTCCTCGGCACGTTCAGTTGTACGTTTTCCTCGTCGGTCGGAAAGGGACAGCCCCGCCACTCGGCTTTTTTGGCACGCTTTTGTTGTGGCGAAAGTACATTCAGGGGCTCTTTGTGAGATGGGCTCTTATGCGGGACAGGGCCAGGGCAGGAGAAATTGTTTCCGTCCATTCTTACATTTGTCCGATTTGTTTGTTGTGATTGTTATTTCCAGGCCGAATGGTGCAATATGTGATCAAATTATTACCTTTTATCTCTCTCTGTCACCTAACTTTTTTCTTAGTAAAAAATGTCACTTAACTTTTTTTTTAATCCTCAGTAAAGAGTGTCACCCAACTATTAAAAACAACGCAACTTCTTGGTCATCCTATTAAATTTAGGCCATAAATGCTACTGGAAAATCGCGTGCATGATATGCCCAAAGAGCTCCAGGACAAAATAGTCAGAGTCTCAAAAAAAAAAAAAAAAAAAATCCTAAAAGCACAGAAATGATATCAGCTTCTCCTAACTTCTGGTTTTCTCCTTGTGGAACAATAAAAATCCTAAAAGCACAAATAATCTCCGGTAGCTGTCATGGCAGCTTGGGTGATGTCCACAGAAAACATACAAGATTAGCTTGGGTGAATTGTATTCTAGTCAGTTCGCGTGAAGATTTTAGCATCATTAGGTATCGTGCAAATGGCCCAATTTTTGGGAGTGAGAGCATTTAAAAAAAAAAAAAAAGATATAAGTTTGGGACTTCTATGTATTTTAGTTGAAGTTCTTGATCCTTTAATATAACTAATTTTGACACTGAGAATATTGTTCATTTTTCAAAATTGTCCCTAAAAGAAAATTTGGACATTTTTACCCTTCAATGGTCTCTCGTGCAAGTCACGTCTAGGACTTTCCCACAGCTTTGATGCACAAACTCAACATAATTACTGATAAGTTACGTTTAAATAGTCGAGTGATATTTTTAATTAAGAAAAAAGTTAAATGACATCTTTTAGCTACGAAAAAAAGTTAAGTCGCATTTTTAGCTATAAAAATAATTAAGTAACGAGAAAAGCAAAAAAAGTAATAGTTTGACGACATTTTGCTCCATTTACTCTATTCAGGGCTGGCATTTTATGTCAAATACAATAATAGTTTTAAAACTTAACAATTTTGTTCAGCACTTTGTTCTTTAGCAATAAAGTTGCATTGTCTATACGTTCTACATCTAAAAGTATCATAGGATATTTTTGTTACCACGTCAGAAAGTATATATATGATCAAACTATTTTTCATCCTTTCTTCTTCTGTAAGTTTGCCCTATAATAATGTTCATATATTACAGGGCTAGCTAGGAACTCAAGGTATTGAAGTAAAACCATTCGATATGGTAATTGCACTAGGAAGCGACTACATTTGGATAAGGTTTCATCTCAAACTTTGTTTCATGTAATGCGAGCTATGTGCATTTAGAAGTGTACAGTGTTGCATCAGATCACATATTGGAGCATTCCTAGGCTCCTAGCTCGATCCGCCCCTTCTATCTTATCTTCGTTGGTTAGAAAGGGGCAGCCCTGTCACTCAGCTCCAAGCATATATGGCTTCTTTCTTTCGCACGCTTTTATTGTGGCGAAAGTAGCTTTAGGGCTCTTTATGACATTGGCTCTTATGCGGGCCACAAGAAATTGATTTCAGGCATTTTAACATTTGCACGATTTGTTTATTGTGATTGTTGAATTCATGGCTGGCATTTTATGTCAAATACCAAAGTTTTAAGGCTATTTCATTGCATAGAGCATCTTAGGAAACAATTTTGTTCCAAACTTTGTTTCATGTTATGCGAGCTATGTGCACTTAGATTAGTATGAATATCAACTCCCTTGCACTACGAGTTTCACTTTATTGCTTCAACTTAATATTTTTCTTGTTCAAGGCCTACAACTATCAATGTGTAAGATAGTGTAACGTGATTTAATTGGTAAAACACACACTTTATTCGTAATTGAGGGTTCACGAATTTGAGTCATCAAGGAGTTAAGTAACTTTAATTCTTTTTTTCTTAAAAAAGAGTACTTACTAATTAACTAATATCAATGTGTGCCTTTATACAATGCTTTTTTGTGAAACATAACATCTTCAATCTCCACGTTGGTGTTGGGCTTGTGTTCTATAGCTAACAAACTTGACAATAATAACCAGCTCGGAACAAGCACTTAATATCTACCGGACGTGACATGTATTTAAATCTGATTAATTTATTCTTATTCTTTTCTTTTGCAGCTCAAAGCCAAAAAAACGGTATTTTAACAATGAACTGCTCACAACCCACCTACTCCTTTACCCCCTTGTCCATCATGGGAGACAAACGATTGAACCGTTCAACTTAACAAGAACTTAATCCTGATACATTTGTAGCTGAAGCCTTCACAACTAAATACTTCTAGGACCATGATTATGTACTCCAACTGGAACAAGAATGAATGACAAATTTACATAAGTATTTATGAACTATATTACAAAGAAATCAAATCTTAAATGAAATATTTTGGCATGTTTATAGATCAATATTTTTTGAATATTGTGGGACTGTTGTCCCTTTTGTTTGCTTGGACCCTTGTCCAATTACTATAAAGTTTTTACGGTGATATATAAAACTACCGTTTTGAAAAAAAAAAAAAAAGTTTATAGATCAATAATTGATAAAGAGTTTTGATAGCAGTCACGGGCATGCAGTAAAGGATAACACAGCTATCTTTGTCAATCACTTGATAAGATTGAAATCTTTGGCACTCTTATAATCAAATGCAAGTTGGTGTGGAAAATTGTCAGCCAAAACCAGGAGTATACGATCAAGGTTTTCACAGTCTGCTGTTCACCTTCTTTAGCAGTTCAATTCAGATGGTTCAACTTTACTAGGGTTTCTCACTCTTGTTTTTTTCACCCTTCCTACGTACGTAGGCCTACAATTGTTGCTGTACATCTGGACAATTTATTAAATCATCTGTTTTTTGATGCCATTTGGAAACCAAATTGGAGTTTTTTTCACATGGAAAAACTGAAAAAGTAGGGTAATTATGAAAGGGATTTTCTAATTTAAGTTAAAAACAGTGGAAGTACAAAAAAGTGCATACATTTGGTTTGTTTAATTTTATGTAATTTAGTAAAAATAATTTTTGTGCAACTAAAATTTGTAAATCGATTTCCTTTTTATTTATCTTTTTATTTCTCATACTAAAACATCCCTCTTGACTGCACTTGCGTGACTTGTAGTACAACTTATATCTTCCGTCAAAAAAAAAAAAAAAGAAAAAAAGTAAGCTTTCAAAAAACTTAAAAAGCATTCATAAGAGGGGTTACAATTAGTACAGATTCCGAAGAAAAAGAATAAAAAACTTTTCATTCAATTCTCAGTTTATCCACAAATTGGTCGACCCGCGGATTTCCTCATCTCCTTTGTGCAATCTCAGGATAACCATATGTCTATCCTTTTGGCTTACGCACGTTTTTTAAAAAATAACGGACCCAGGCGAGGATTCCTTTCCTAGCCCCTAATGTCGGCACGTTCTATGTTTTTCCTTGTCGTTCGAAAAGGGACAGCCCCGTCACCTGGCTCCATGGAGATGGACGGCTTCTTTCTTTCACCCGCTCTTATGCGGGCCCGGGCCAGAAGAAATTATTTTTCATCTGTACGATTTGTTTATTGTGATTGTTATTTTCACTTCGGGCCAAATGGTGCAAAATGCGATCAAATTATTACCTTTTATCGCTTTTTGTCATTATTTAACTTTTTTCTCAGTAAAAAATGTTACTTAACTTTTTTTCTTCTAAAACATAAAATGGCACTTAAACTTTTTTTTTTCCCCTTAGTAAAATGTGTCACCCAACTATTAAAAACGCGGCTTCTTGGTCATCCTATTAAATTTAGGCCATAAATGCTACCAGAAAATAGCATGCATGATATGCGCAAAGAGCTCCAGGACAAAATAGTCAGAGTCTCAAAAAAAAAAAATCCTAAAAGCACAGAGATGATATCAGCTTCTCCTAACTTCTAGTTTTCTCCTTGTGGAACAATAAAAATCCTAAAAGCACAAATAATCTCCGGTAGCTTGGGTGACGTCCACAGAGAACTTACAAGAGCAGCTTGGGTGAATTGTATTCTAGTCAGTTCTGGTGAAGATTTTAGCATCAGTAGGTACGTATCGTGCAAATGGCCCAATTTTGGGAGTGAGAGCCTTTGTTGGAAAAAAAAAAGAGGTATAAGTTTGGGACTTCTATGTATTTTAATTAAAGTTCTTGATCCTTTAATATAACTACTTTTGACACTGAGAATATTGTTCATTTTTCAAAATTGTCCCATTTTTACCCTTCAATGGTCTCTCGTGCAAGTCACGTGTGTGACTTTCCCATGGCTTTGATGCACAAACTTAACGTAATTACTGACAAGTTATCCTTAAATAGTTGAGTGATATTTTTAGTTCAGAAAAAAGTTAAATGACATTTTTTAGCTACAAAAAAAGTTAAGTGACATTTTTAGCTACAAAAATAACTAAGTGATGAAAAGCGATAAAAGTAATAGTTGGACGACATTTTTCTCCATTTACTCTATTCACGACTGGCATTTTATGCCAAATACGAAAGTTTGAAAACTATTTTATTGCTTGGAGCATGTTAGGAAACAATTTTGTTCAGCACTTTGTGCTTTAGCAATAAAGTTGTATTGTTTATACGTTCTACATCTAAAAGTATTAGAGGATACTGTTACCACGTCAGAATGTACGTATCACTAGTATTTTTCATTCTTTCTTCTTCTGTAAGTTTGCCCTATAATAATGTTCATATATTACGGGGCTAGCTAGGAACTCAAGGTATTGGATGAAGATAACTGATGGGCTCGTAGCTCCTGCATTGATACAATAGAAAACCTTAATTATCTCTCAAAATTCTATCACGTTTATCTGTATTTGCCCTCTGCAAGACTACAACGAGTGGGTATAAAAGAGAAACGAACAATAAGTTGGGTTTTCAGAATGTTGAATGCAAACCACAAGCTCCATAAACTGAAAATGTGAACTGTTTGTAAGGTTATCTTTGATTATGTAGTAGGAGGATGCCGACAGACAATAGTGAAAATCAAGTGACATTAAGTAAAAGCACAGAAAACGAGGAAAATCACAACATCCAAGTAAAACCATCCGACATGGTAACTGCACTAGGAAGCTACTACATTCAAGGCTCCATCTCAAACTTTTGTTTCATGTTATCAACTACACATTTAGCTAAGGTTCCATCCCAAACTTTTGTTTCTTGTTATGCGACCCATGTACATTTAGAAGTGCACAATGTCACATCAAATTACCACTTGGACCCGTATGAGCATTTCTAGCTCTGTCGGCCCTTTATATCTTATCTTCGTTGGTTAGAAAGGGACAGCCCTTTCACTCAGCTCCAAGCATATATGGCTTCTTTCTTTCGCACGCTTTTATTGTGGCGAAAGTAGTTTTAGGGCTCTTTGTGAGATTGGCTCTTATGCGGGCCACAAGAAATTGATTTCAGGCATTTTAACATTTGCACGATTTGTTTATTGTGATTGTTGAATTCATGGCTGGCATTTTATGTCAAATACCAAAGTTTTAAGGCTATTTCATAGCATAGAGCATCTTAGGAAACAATTTTATTGTTTAGGCACATTGTTGTTTGGCAATAAAGTTGCATCATCTAAATATATTATAGGATATAGTTACCAATTCAGAAACTGCATCTCCTGCGGATATCACTATTTTTCATTCTTTTTGCTTCTGTGGACTGGCCCTATAATGTTCATAAATTACAGAGCCAGGAGCTCACGGTATCGGATGACGATAGCTGATGAGCTCATAGCTCCTGCATTTGTACAACAAAAAGCCCTAATTAACTCTCAAAATGTATCACGTTTATCTATATTTGCCATCAGCACGACTCTAATGAGTGGATGTAAAAGAGAAACAAACTAGGAGTGTGTTGAATGCTAACTACAAGTTCCATGAATGATCTTGCATAAACAGAAAATATGATTTGTTTTTAAGGTTATCTTTCATTATGTAGTAGGAGGATAGTGGACAGACAATAGTCAAAACAGCTGACACCAATGACTAGTTTGGCAGAAGGGAAAAAAAGAGAGAAAGTTTAAGTTAGAAAAGAAAAGAATAGAATAGCAAATATTGTAATTTTTTTTCATGTTGTTTGGGAGCTTTTGGAAATAAAGAGAATAAAATGATTCTTCTTTATTTGAGAGTGGAGAGAAGTAAAAGGAAAATATTTAACATAAGTGCCCTTAAAACTTGAAATTCACGTGACATCACAAAACATTATATTAAAATACGAGTAAATCTTATATGCACTAATAATGTATACACTATCACCATTAGATCTATGACATATGTATAAATGTTGAATTTCAAATTCAAATTTTGTATAGCTATTATTTATTCAGCTACTAACAGTTTTGGACTGACCATTTTGGACTAACAGTATTTTGTAGTTTGAAAGAAACGTGAGATCCCTCCTTTTATTTCTATTCTTTTCCTACAAATACTCCTAAATGCCAGAAATATTCTACTTTCTTTCTTACTCCTTTCTTTTCTCACCAAATTTGTCCTCCCAAAGGGGCTATTTAAGTAGAATGATAGAAATCGAGGAGAAATCACAACATCCAAGTTAAATAATTTCATGTGGTAACTGCACTAGAAAGCTATCACATTTGGATAAGGTTCCATGTCAAACTTTGTTTCATGTTATGCGAGCTATGTACACTTAGATTAGTAGGAATATCAACTCCCTTGCGCTACAAGTTTCACTTCATTGCTTCAACTTAATATTTTTCTTATTCAAGACCTACAACTATCAATGTGTAAGATAATAGAACGTGATTTAATTGGTAAAACACACACTTTATTCGTAACTGAGGGGTCACGAATTTGAGTCATCAAGAAGTTAAATAACTTTAATTCTGTTTTTTTTTTAAAAAGAGTACTTGCTAATTAGGGTAAAATACACAAAACCTCCTTGTGGTTTGACTATTTGACACGCTACCTCCTCATTATTTAAAAACACCCACACTACCCCCTCGTGCTTTGGATTAGAGTAGAATTACGCTTTTTGACCTGCTATTGAACCTGTAGTCTGTCTATTATTAATTTTTTCTTTTTCATTTTATTTTCTTTTCCTTTCCTTTTTTTTTCCTTTTCTTTTTCTATTCTTCGTCTCTTTCTTCCTCCGTTTCACATTCTCCACAACCCACAACATCGAAGCAAGGGGGTCTTGGCATCTGCTCATTTTTTCATTTTCACATTTTCTTTCATTTTCCTCCTCTCTCCTGCTCCCCTTCCCCCTCCACTACTTCACACCACCATCCCCTCCACTAGAACTTTGCACCACCATTTCACACCACCATCCCCATCTCCACCCGAACCACCACTTCATACGACTATCCTCTCCACCCAAAGTCTAAAATCCTGCAAATTTGGAGTACCATAATATGAGAGGTAGTGGGTCAGTTTGTACTTTTATGTATTGCTACAGATCTAGTCCCTCACGGTAAAAATGGGCACCACCGGATCAGCCATCAAAGACCTAAAAATTGGGTAGAGGAATTCTATAGGTGGGTCTCATTTTTGCTACGATTTCGGGTAGAAAGAAGAAGAGGACTTGTAGTTGTAGTCTAAAACCGTTCTTAACATTTCTTCGCTTCCTTTAGTCTTTATCTTCCGCCTCCGTAATCTGCATCCCCACATCCCTTATATCTACGCCGTTCCCACTCACCGCATCTCCTATTCATCAACTGCGTTCTACATCCTGCAATTCTTTTCCAGACGGACCAAAACAATGAATCCTCGTCCATTCGTCCAAATTGTGATTGGAAACTTGGCGGTGAGGCTTCCTCCCCCATCCTCTTGGTCTAAGTCAACGACCACCACGACCCTGTGTTACTGTAAAATCAAGCTCAAAGGCTTCCCAATGCAGTATTCGACAGTCCCGTGGCTTTCTCAGGAGAGTGGTACTGATGCGATTGAGAGCAGGATTCATGCTGGGTTTAACTTCAAGAAGTTGGAGTTTGAGAAGCTTGTTGAGAAATTGGCTGCCAGAGGTAAGACTTGTGGTTTGAAGATTGAGATATATACGGGAAAAGGAAGGAATACTTCTGCAACTTACGGGTGGAAGTTGGGTGGGAAATTTTTGGGCAATATTTTGGTGCAGCTGGACTTGAAAGCAACGGAGCATAGTAATAAAGGGTGCGTGATTCAGGATGGATGGATTAGCACGGTGAGCGGTGGGAGGGGAAAAGTGGTTGAGTTGCACATAAACGTGAGAGCTGAGAGCTAAGCCAGACCCAAGATTTGTGTTTCAATTTGAAGGGGATGCCATTTTCACTCATCTGATTTGTCCATTTTTTCAAGAATTTTATGATGGAAGCTTATGAAATTCATGAAATTTTTTCTTGGATATTTGGGTGTATTTGGATTTTGGAGCCATTGTTTTAGAAGAATCTTTGAAGACAACGCCGCGTGCGGTGGTGGCGACTGATCAGTAGAGAGAGATGGCAGAGCAAAAGTGAGAGGGTATGAATAATTTTTAGAAAATTTTAAAAGTGCATCACTAATTATAAAATTTGTAAAAATACCTATGATAATTAAGTCAAAGCACCAAAATTAAAAGAAAAAGTGACAATAAAATAAAAAATATTAAAAAAATAATAATACATCACTTGCAGGTAGCATATAGGTTACCGGTTAAATTTCACTTTAGTCCAAAGCACGAGGGGATAATGTGGGTGTTTTCAAATAATGAGGAGGTAGCGTATCAAATAGTCAAATCACAAGAAGGTTTTCTCTATTTTACCCTACTAATTAACTAATATCAATGTGTGCCTTTATACAATGATTTTTTGTGAAACATAACGTCTTCAATCTCGACGTTGGTGTTGGGCTTGTGTTCTACAGCTAACAAAATTGATGGTAATAACCAGCTCGATTAGTGTTGCGCTTGTGTTCCAGCTCTATAGCTAACAAAATTGATAATAATAACCAGCACTCAATATCTACTGGACATGACATGTATTTAAATCTGATTAATTTTTTCCTAACCTTTTCTTTTGCAGCTCGAAGCAAAAAAAAAGTATGGTGTTTTTATTCTTACCACTAGTATTTGTAGCTCGTGATGCATGTGGCCTATCTCTATCTCCTACCTTAATCAATCACTCGCCAAAAAATAAAAAATAAAAATCCTTAGTCACCAATGTCGGTCAGAAAGCCAGCCGTTTGCCTCCTCGAAAGCTCTGAAATTTTAGGCACACTTGTTTAGGTTATTTCTTTTTTAGAACTAGGAAACCATGTAGTTAAATGATGCATCAAAATCAAAATTTTTTTTTCTAATATTGCTTAAACTTTTAACAACACAATTCGATCCATGTTTAAGGAAGCATGTCTGGGATTACAGTATGGCTGGTTGCAAAGAACATGAAATGATATCCATATTATGACCTGTAAGTAATGATATCTGATGATTGAGGAAGTGCTACAACTGGCAGACCTTAATTCTTGTGAAAATAATTGAAATGCTGGACCGCATTATTGATTACTGACTTTAGCGGTATACAATGAAACATCAAGAACAGCGAGAACCATGTACCTCTGCCAAGACGGTGCAGTTAATTTGGCAGGAGAGAATATGGTTGGTGGTGAAAAGTTACAGAGTGTATTTACAGATGGTAGCTGGCAAATCTTACCGCAATTTGTGCTATAAATAGGCACCATGCAGTCGAGTTGAGAGCAAGGAGGTTAGGAGAGGGATTGAAGTAGCATAAAATGGCTGGAAAACAAATGAAATTGCTTTTACTGGTTTCAGTTGTGATTTCTTCTCTAGCGGTCAATGTTATAGCCACTCCTTCGCCTTGGGCAATGGCTGGAGTTCTGTTAGACCGCCTT
Organism: Coffea arabica; assembly: GCF_036785885.1. Lineage (NCBI taxonomy): Eukaryota > Viridiplantae > Streptophyta > Magnoliopsida > Gentianales > Rubiaceae > Coffea > Coffea arabica. The sequence continues at coordinate 8,778,899 of NC_092313.1, read as the reverse complement.
TTCTTGGTCTTATCTCCGCTCATAGTGACAAACAAGCGCAAGCCTTTTTGGCTACTGGTGCCTTCAGGCCGGATCCAGAACACCCCTACGTGGATTTGTCAGGCAAATATCTATATATATATATATATATATATATATATATATATATATATACACATATATTTCCCATGCATTAAATCTGCTTCGCAACTATTACAACCACTATTTTTTCTTCCTTATAATAATGATCGAAGTTTGTTGCTGACTTTTAATCACCTAATAATTTGTTTCATTGCAGGCAGGCGTTATCACATCGGGACCATAGGGTCTAATAGTGACTGGCAAGCGTAATTGAGTTCCAATAGGTCCCAGTTTCTAGTTTGGCCACCCTTCGTTAGTTTGGGAGCTTTTGTACCAGTAAAAAGGTTGCAATAATTGTGCTTGGATTGGATTAATCAGGTGACTGCTGCAGCAACGACCCAACTACTGTTGGACTTCTTCCCAATTAGAGCAGCTATACACTTTGGCACTGCGGGCGGCGCCGACAGTTCCCTGTCCGTGGGAAATGTTGTCATCCCAATGCAGTTTTCTCAAACTGGAATATGGGACTGGCTGGTAATATTAATTCCTTTGTTTCTTTGTTTTTTTTTCCCCTTAAATGTAAAACCTAAAGTTTCATAAAGCATAAGCACCTAAGCGTTTGCAATGAGAATGTTTCTCAAAATCAAGCGCACACAATCAGTGCCAACTGCCAACTATTCAGTCAGTATCACTAAGAATTCGAATCACTACACTCAACTTGACAAAAGAACCGTGGAATCAAAATATTGAAGAGGGGAGGGTTGGGTTGGATGGTAAAATATGGGAGGCATGACAAGTAGGAGATCCTGAATTCATGACCTACCATTTACAAAAAAAAAAAAAAAGAGAGAGAAAAAAAAGGGCAAAAATGTGCTAATTACTGAAATTTGCAAGCAAGGCTTATGAACCTGTTGTCTTTTGGATCTGGATGGTGCTTTTGTCCTCCCTCCATAAGCAGTAGACAGCAGCTCCAATTAATGAAAGCCTAAATACCTGATGGTGCAATTGAATTCCTCATTTTATTTATTTATTTATTTTATTGTGAAGTGGAAAAAATTTTAGTCCTTTCCTTGCTTCAAAAGTATTGAACGTGTTTCTTCTTCTTCTTCTTTTTTTTTTCAATATTCAAGGAATTATATTTTTGCATGTATCTTCATCTGGGCATGCATGCATACTGCAGAAACCCAAGGTAGCAACACATCCAGATACTGATGCTGCTGAGCTAGAGATCGCAAGCTATCACATTCCCGCTGGCGGATATAATCAGTTGGGTCTCGTGGCTTATTGGAGTCAGTACTTCTTTTCCGAGACAGGAAAGCCTGATACTCCTGAAAGAAAATGTTGAAGATTGGAGTCGAGAAACTGAATTATATCAGTAGGGAAGATAGAAGAAGAGAAATCAGGAGGGAGAAAGAAGAAGAATTTCAGAGGGAGGAGGGAAAAGATAATGAGAGAGACTGAGATATTATTGAGAAGAGAATTAAGCAACAATGAATCTGATGCTTATTACAATTGCAGATGTAATACTTATACAAATCCTAGTGTTGTTTCAAATACCAGATTGCTAGCAATTAACTAATTTTCCCGCCAAAACTCTTCATTCTGTTAGGACCAGGCTTGGTCACGTGATTCTTCCCCTGTGCTCCCATTTCTCATGCTACCTCCTCTGCTGACTCTTTCTGGTAGTTAGTTTAATAGCTTCCCATGAATTCAGGTCATAACAAATGCCTTCCCCTAAAAATAATCCTAGTCTCTAGGATTGATTAAATTGGAAAGTAGGGAATTGAGCATGAATGAATGTCCAATCTTCCCAGGTGGCTTCCTCAGGTTCCATGTTTTCCCATTGCACCAACACCTGTTCGACCTCTTGCCCTTTTCTAAAGATTGTCCTCTGGTCTATAACTGCTGAGGGAGCAACACCAAACTCCCCATCATCATTTAGGGTAGGCAAGGCAGTGCTAAGAGGAGCCCCCTTAGGTGACTTCTTGAGTAAGGAGACATGGAAAACAGGATGTATGGTTGATCCTGCTGGTAACTTCAACCTGTAAGCTACAGTCCCCAACTTTTGCTCTACTTGATATGGCCCATAATACTTAGCCGCCAGTTTTATGTTCCTTCTTACAGCTACAGAAGTTTGTCTGTAAGGCTGAAGCTTCAAATAAGCCCATTCTCCTACTTCAAATTCCCTGTCACTCCTCCATTTATCTGCCATTTGTTTCATCCTGTTCTGAGCCTTCAACAGATTCTCCTTGAGCAAGGAGTTCCAGCCCACTCGTTCTTGTGCCCAATCCTCCACTGCAGCTACTAGTGTGCTATCAGGCCTCAGGTTCATCTGAGTAGGCTTGTAACCATACAAGGCCTGAAAGGGAGACATTTGTAAGCTATTATGGTGGTTAGTGTTGTACCACCACTCTGCAGCAGGTAGCCATTTCCTCCATTTCCCTGGTTGATACATGCACATACTTCTCAGGTAATTTTCCACACACCTATTCACCCTCTCAGTCTGTCCATCAGACTGAGGATGATATGCAGATGACAGATTTAATTCTGTGCCTAGCATTTTGAAGAGCTCTTGCCAGAACAAGCTAGTAAAAGCCTTGTCCCTATCAGAGACAATGTGTGTTGGTAGGCCATGCAACCTAAAAATCTGATCAAAGAATGCCTCTGCGACACTTTTAGCAGTATAGTGAGAGGTCATTGGAATAAAATGGGCGTATTTAGTGAATCTGTCCACCACCACGTAGATCACATTACAACCAAAGGACTTGGGTAATCCTTCTATGAAATCCATAGAAATTTGTTGCCAAGCTTGGTCAGGTATGGCCAGTGGCTGCAGCAAACCTGGATAGGGGCAATTTTCATTTTTGCTCCTTTTGCAGACCTCACAGCTCTGTACATATTGCTCCACTTCCTTCTTCATTCCAGGCCAGTATAGATAACTCTTAATCCTCTGATAAGTACCAAGATTCCCAGAATGTCCCCCAAGACTAGAATCATGAAAACATGAAACCAGCCTTTGTCTTAATTCAGAATCTGCTCCTATCCACACCCTTCCTTTGAACCTTAGAATTCCCTGGTTATAGGAGTAATCTGGTAATGCGTCAGCTCCCATAGCTAACTTCAGCAGAACCTCCTTGGCCATCTCATCACTGTTGTAGCTCTCAGCTACCATGGTCAACCACTGAGGCTTGATGGCAGTGATAGTATGCACAGATGTTTCTGCTATATTCTCCAAGTCACCCCTCCTTGACAAGGCATCAGCAACTATATTTTCCTTCCCTTTTCTGTATTGAATCTCATAATCCATTCCCATAAGTTTAACCAGCCATTTTTGTTGGAGAGAGGTGTTAATTTTCTGATCCAACAAGTATTTGAGACTCTCATGATCAGTTTTGATAATGAAATGGTGTCCCATCAAGTAGTGTTTCCACTTGTGAACTGCAGTGATGAGTGATAAGAGTTCCTTCTCATAGGTAGACCTGGCTTGATTATTCTGTCCCAGTACTTGGCTGTAATAAGCTATTGGCCTCCCCTGTTGCATTAGAACAGCACCAATGGCTTTCTGACTGGCATCAGTTTCCAGCAGGAATGGCTTTGAGAAGTCAGGTAATGCCAACACTGGTGCTGCACTCATTGCCAGCTTCAATTGTTGGAATGCAGTTTCTGCAGCAGTACTCCATGCAAATTGATCCCTTTTTAGCAGTTCAGTAAGAGGCTTAGCAATCTCCCCATACCCCTTAACAAACCTCCTATAGTAACCTGTCAAGCCCAAGAATCCTCTGAGAGCCTTTACACAGGAGGGCGTTGGCCAGGACAGCATAGCTTCCACCTTGGATGGATCAGTTTTCACCCCTGCACTAGTAATTATGTGTCCCAGATACTCTACTTGGTCTTGACCAAAAGAGCACTTAGATATCTGTGAGTTGTGAATCTTCACCATACATGCTTGCTGCAATGCCTTCCTGATCTTGTGTTTGACATACTTGTGAGCTGAGGGACCTTGCTGCATCCTTAAGTTTGCATTGTTGGAGTCTCCATTTAGCACCACTTGCTCCCCTCCTTTTTCAAAAGACAGATTCAGCTTCTTGAAATCAAAAGTAATAGGACTATAGGACTTCATCCAGTCAACTCCAAGGATCAAGTCATAAGGCTCCAGGTCCAATACAAACACATCGTGTGCAAATCTGTGGCCCTGCATGCTCCACTGCATCCCTGGAATCCACTGGTCACATGTCAACTCCTTGCCATCAGCTATCTTGACCTTGAAGGGCCTGTGGTTCTGTACCCTTTCTGGAAATTGCTGAGCCACACTCCTCCTGATGAAGCAATTAGTACTTCCCCCATCAAGCAGGATTGTCAAGTGCTGGTTCATATATTCCCCTTGCATTTTGATAATGCTTGAGGATAATTCCCCTGACAGTGCATGCAAGGTTAGCATCACCTCATGCTCTTGCTGAGTTCCCATGTATTCAATAACCTCCTCCTCTTCTGCTGTGTGATTTTCCTCACCCTTCTCCTCCTCCCCTACTATCATCATGTGGATCCCCTTGCTTTTGTAATTGTGACCTGGACTAAATCTTTCTCCACACCTGAAACATAGGTTGTGATCCTTCCTGTACTGGAATTCAGTGGGGGAGATTTTCTTGAAAACTTGCTGTGAATTAGACTTCCTGTTGAATTCTGTTGGTGATGTTCCCGCTTGTCTTGCTCCCGGATCCTGAGCTCCATTTCCTCCTTTGTTAATTCCAAATGAGGTTGAGTGCATGGTATTTCTGAGTATAGGCCTACTGGACTTGTGAACCAGATCCAAGTGATGTTCCTGCCATCTGGCCATCTCAAAGGCAGACTGTAGACTGTCTGGCCTGTGCATCTTCACGGCAGATTTAATTTCCCCCTTCAGTCCACTTAAGAAACTAGAAATGTAGTAGGATTCAGTCAGTTCTGGCATCTGGATCATTACAATAGACCTCAACTCCTCAAACTTCTCCTGGTAAGCCAAAACAGTGGAGGTTTGATTGAGTTTGCTAAACTCTTCCACTGCATCAGCCTCTCCCACAGTGCTGAACCTCCTACATATTTCTGATCCAAAATCCTTCCATTGGACTATTCCCCTATCTTTTTTGAAATTCTGATACCAGAGATCCGCCTTTCCTTCTAAGTGCAGTTCCACAAGGTCCATCTGCTGCTCCTCAGTAGTGCGAAATAGTTGGAAAAATTTCTCACACTTCCTGACCCACTCCTTAGGACTGTGGCCATCAAATCTGGGGAAATCCAACCTGGGGACCCCCATGGGCCAGTGTTGCCCCTCTCCTCTAGAGGAATTGCCAAATTCACCATGCCTGGTATTCGAATTTCCCGCATTTCGATTGTTAGGAGTCCTTTCTGCAGAACCATTAGGATTTCCCAAAATGCCTTTGTCCCCCTGCAAACTTCTCAAAATCGAGCTGATCTGGCTACTCACAAAGTTCTTCAGTTCTGCGCTATTTGCTTCCAGTAAGGACCGCATCTCCCTTTGATTAACTTCCAACTTTTCCTCCATGACCTGCTTGTCAGCTATCATGGAATCGAGAACCGCTTGAATCCTGGCATCCTGTTTCCTAAGCTGCTCTTCGAAGCTTTTCATGCGTGTACCTTCTGCCATTATGGATTGTGGAAGAACTTGCAATCCGAGGACCGCAAGCTCTGATACCACTGTTGAAGATTGGAGTCGAGAAACTGAATTATATCAGTAGGGAAGATAGAAGAAGAGAAATCAGGAGGGAGAAAGAAGAAGAATTTCAGAGGGAGGAGGGAAAAGATAATGAGAGAGACTGAGATATTATTGAGAAGAGAATTAAGCAACAATGAATCTGATGCTTATTACAATTGCAGATGTAATACTTATACAAATCCTAGTGTTGTTTCAAATACCAGATTGCTAGCAATTAACTAATTTTCCCGCCAAAACTCTTCATTCTGTTAGGACCAGGCTTGGTCACGTGATTCTTCCCCTGTGCTCCCATTTCTCATGCTACCTCCTCTGCTGACTCTTTCTGGTAGTTAGTTTAATAGCTTCCCATGAATTCAGGTCATAACAGAAAACTTTGGTTCGAGGCATCCAAGAATTTGCTGCAAATCGCTTCCATGCTAGAGGTAATAAGGCACAGATTCACATCTAGAATTAACATTCTCTTTACCCTCATTTTAAGTTGCCAAATTCTATTTCAAGCGAAAATGAGACAACCCCTTTCATACATTTCAATGTAGTAAATTCTTTTTTATTCTAACGGTGGTAGTTTTGTTCAAACAGGGAATTGAGCTAAACCAGTGCCTAAACAAAGTTTGCCTCCCTCAAAAGCCTAAGCTAGTTCTTGGCGTCAACGGTACAACTGCCAACTTTTTTGTTGACAATGCAGCTTACAGAGATTTCCTCCACAAAACTTTTCATGTTTCATCCATTGATATGGAGAGCACAGCAGTAATCATGGTAATTTTTATTGTCTTGTTACCAGATCGAGTACTTTCATCCTCACTGCTTTTTCTGCTACTTTATTCTTTTGTAAAAGCGTTTCTTCATCAAACTAGAACCAATTTGAAGAATCTTCCCTGCAATTGAATATCTGATCTCAAATTTATCCTCTCAAATTGACCCCAAGAAAACAGTATATACGTAGCAGCAGGAAGATAACTTGTCTTTGGTTATGTGCAGACATCCTTGTCGAATGGCCACTCTGTGATTGCCATCCGCGGACTCTGTGATCAGAACAAGGAGAGAATTTGAGTGCAACTTATGGGGCTATAGCTGCAGCAAATGTCGCGATAACCGTTGTTGCATTTGTTAATAAAATACCATCACCTCATTAATTTCCGGCCATAGCTGTGGCAGCTATGTATGTTCAGCTTGATCAGGAGGAGCGCTGAATCCATCAATGAATATGCTTCTAATTAATAATTTGTCTAGAAAGAATAAATGAGCTTCAAGAATAGAAGTCTGTTGAAGCAAGACGTTTTATGTAAAATGTACCACAAAAGTATTGTGTGTTTCCTTGTTAATTTGAATGCAACGCAATTCCTCCTAGCTGGTCCAAGGAATAATTTTATGTTATTAACAGGGAAAATCGTTCAAAACGTCCATCACATTTTACAAGATGACTTTTTTCGTCCCTCACTTTTAAAAGTGTAATTTTATGTCTCTTACAAATTCACATTGACCAAATTTGGTCCCTACCTAGGTTTCTAACTAGATTTTTGCCGGAATCCACCACGTCACTTGCATGTGATCATTTTTTAAGGACAAAATTGTCAAATCAAATTTTTACATAATCTGATTTATAGTCCCTCATTCACAAAATGAATTTTTTCGTCTCTAACATTTTACAAAATGAATTGTTTTGTTCCTCACATTTCAAAAAATGAATTTTTTCATCCCTCACATTTTTCAAAATGAATTTTTTATCGCTCATTAATCATGTGTATGAATAGCTTTTTTTCTATAAACCCACGTATATGTCTATTTGATTTTACTCGTACAGCACGAATAACATGTAATTTATCTCTATTGGATTTCATCTAAACATGCTAATCGTAGTTATACACATGTTATTCAATAAATATATATATAGGGGTTTAAAACTAATAATTTTATTTGAAATTCATGTATATGTTTATATGATTTCACCATTTGAACCTGTTAAATATTTGTGATATTTCTCTTTTGGTAATAATTTATTTATTGAATTGTATAATTAGGTCATCTAATTAATGGATCGTAACTCGAATTCTATAATTGTGCTAACAAATTTCAATTTAAATATGAAATTTCTACTCGACACTTTTAAGACCAACAGTTGAATTACTTGCCTTGTGATTGTCTTAAAATTTGAAAATGCCAATCACTTATTTCTTTTTGTCATAATTTTCTTTTATTTATTTTTTCTATCCAAATTTAATTTGATATAAACACTCGATAATATTTAGGATTAAATGTCTTTTTTGTTTTCAAATTTCGAGTAAAAAAATGAATATAAGTGAAAAACTAATAATTTTTTTAATTCTATGTATATATCTATTTGATTTCACTTGAGCAATACGAATAGTATGTAATATATCTCTATTTGATTTCACATGCTATTCGTACTGTTCAGGTGAAATCAAATAGATATATACATAAGGTTTTAAAAAAAAATTATTCACACACATGATCAATAAAAAGATGAAAAAATTCATTTTAAAAAATGTAAATGATGAAAAAATTCATTTTATGAAATGTAAGGGACGAAAAAATTTATTTTATGAAATGTGAGGGATTATGAATTGAATTATATAAAATTTAATTTGACAATTTTGCCCTTAATATATGATCACGTGCAAGGCACATGGTGAATTCTGACAAAAAACTAGTCGGAAACTTAAGTAGGGATCAAATTTGACCAATGTGAATTTGTAAGGGACGTAAAATTATATTTTTAAAAGTGAGGAATTAAAAAAGTTATTTTACAAAATGTGAGGGACATTTTGAATGATTTTCCCTTATTAATAATGGTATACAAAAGCAAGGCAAAATTCAACTATTGACGTACCATTTTACCAAAAAATGATGGCAGATTTGTACGTGCTTCGTACTTCCTAGAGCTTGAAAAGGGTTTTTAAATGCTTCAATTACAATGTCTAAATTTTGGCCGATGCCATATTGGACCTGAATTACATTAAAGTCTTGAATTGTGAAACTACTGATAAAAGTGCCTAATAACGCTTCTCAACTTTGACAAATGAAGATTATTTGCGAACCGTGAATGACAGCACTAAAACCCTTAAAAAAAAATGCGACTCTAAAATCCGACCAAAAGTTACAAGAAAATTTTATTCCTAGCTAATAAGCGCTTCGATGGTCTACAATAATTCTCATAGGTAGCGAAATCTTATATATATATATATATATATATATATATATATATATATATATTCAAGGATGCTTCAATTCAAAAAGAAGAATTCTTAAAAACCACAGCATCTGGCCATGTGCTGTTGTGGACACAATTGTTTTAGGTTTGTTTAGTTTTTGATAGGAATTTGACAATTATAGGAAGTGGTATTCTAGATTGTTTCAAATTGGTTCATGGATATTTGTTTTTGGTCTATTAAGCCTGTTTCTGTCTTCCAAACGCCGATTCCTCAATGTTAAGAAGAATAAATTTAATTTTAAGTTTATAATGAGAATTTCCAATTTCTAATTTCCTTTTTCTTTAGATGACACACTAGCTAGAAAAGGAATTCTTTAATCCAAGCTTTCCACAGTAAAATTGTTGGGGCAACATCGGAAAATCAGCACGAACAAGAACATTGGGCCGTCCAGCCATCATTTCTTCTATTGTATTATTCGATATATTATGGACATAGACTAGCATATTTAATTTCTTTTAGGGTTAATCTTGTGCACACTGACAACATATGTTATAGCGCGTATGGATGCATGCTACCTCATTTCGATTTTAATTTTTATATATGTGATATGCATCTATGCCTGCTAGTATATACATTGTTAGTATATACAAAATTAATCGTTTCTTTTACAAATAATCCTTAGTCAAAATGCTATCAAAATCTCCTCCAAAATAAATTACTTCTAAATTTTATTTTATTTTTATTTAAGAAGTTACTCTAAGCATTACAAAGGAGTAAGGAGGTTCGAAAATCATGTATTGGCTATTGACGGCACATGAGAAGCAGGTGATTCAAGAAATGGAAAGATATCTTAGGAATCTATATAAGATCTGTTCGTTCTTCTCCCCCTCCTCCAAATAAATGGTCAAAATTCATCTGGGTCTGAATCTAGTTGAGAGGTCTAATACATATTAAAATTTGTTAAAGAAATAACAAGATGTTTCTTTTTTCCCATCTAAGTGATCAACAAATGACGAAATGGTTCATATATTTAAAACAACAACGTATTTGCAAACCTGCCAATTAAATTTGGTCTCGGGACAATTACTTCCGAAGTTTGAATTTCTTGGTTTCCAAAATCCCAAGCATAGCCCGTAAAGAACAAGTTCAGTTAAATTCGAACAGTTTAGTCCGTACGGCCTTATTTCGAAACCCTCGCGCTGTCACGACTGGAGTTTGTGCTTTGTACTCAATCCAAGAAAAAAACTACTCCCTTGAATGCGTCGTCTCAAGAAAAAGATTAAGCTAATTAATAGATCCTTGTATAGCCTACTGCTTTTAAACTTTGAATGCTTTTGATTGGATCGGCCATGGTGGTGCTTCACACAATGTACTTCTAATGGCCGCTATTCTCAAGATATCTTGAATATTGAATTTGACAGTGAGAAGAACTCGATCACTGGATCTACTTCAGTGACTAGTCAATGATCTTTTTAGGCAAAGCAATCAACAAAGCAACTTTTAACAGTAAAGCTTCTTTTTGAATTTTTTTTTTTTTTTTTTTAAATTAGGGGTATGTGGTGATTAAGCAGTACTGCTAGGGGGCACATGGGTATTAAAAGTTTGGTAGAATTTGATCAAATTTCCTTTAGGATCGTGTCCTTTCGTAGCAAGTAGATTAAGCAGCTATTTTGGAGTAGAAGCCCAATTAAATTGTCGTTCAGTTCTCATCTCTCTGTACTAATATTTGAAGGCTGTAGCCCGTGGAATCTATATGGCTGATCATTTTTTACCTTAATTAGTTGGTCGTCAAAAAGTGAGTACCTGTCTCCTGAAAGGCTGAAAGACTAGTACAAGTTTTAGCCAATCGTTGTTATAGTAGTAGAGTAGCTTTTTTGACCCAGCATTAATAGTAGGGATAATTTTACAAACCTTCCTTGAGGTATATGATAATTACAGATAGTACCCCTTAGGTTTAAATAATTACAGAAACCTCCATTAGAAAATACTTTGAAGCTCACTTTGCTGATGTAAGCAACAATTCCCCATTGCAAATCCTAAAACGCCCTTAGATGATTATCCTCCAGAAAAACAAAACTCTTTAGTAACATTAAATTCAAAACATTACTCACACATTTTTATAAAGTTCTTTAGTAAATTTATTCCTATCCGCTAAAAAAATGTTGATACCTACTTGGCCAACAAAACTAATTCAATAAGAATCTATGTGTGGAGGAAACTAACATTTTTATTTACTCTAAAATCACCACTATATGGAGTAAGATTGGGTTTAGGTTTTGTGGGTGTCTATGACAAGATAAATAAGTTTATCACTCTTTTTCTTCTTTTTTCATTTTTCACTTTTTTCAAAGGATTTACTAAATTTAATTTACAATACATTAGTTCTCTTCATGGAGACTTTAAATTCAACATTGGATGAAGGTTATTTTTGTCATTTTAGACAATGAGGGGAGGTATGTGTAATTTTTTAAACTTGGAGGGTACTGTCTGAAATTATTATAAACCTTAGGGGAGGTTTGTGAAATTATCCCTTAATAGTAATATATGATCTAAACATGAATCCCGTGTTACTAATAAATTAATCAAATTATTTCAATTTGTTTAGAATCACCTTGGCATCTGTGCAGTACTTTGGCCCCATAGAGTGGGAAGGCCGACAACCCCTACCATGATAACTATATATGTGGTTGATGTTCAGAGCAAGGAGAACCATACAATGGCTGGAAACCAAGTCAAATGGCTTTTGTTGATGCTAGTTTTCGTTTCCTCGCTTATAGCCGTTTCATCCGAAAGGAAGGCAATCTCTGCTAGTAGGACAATCAAAGAGCTGAATCGCAATGGACCTTATCTTGGTCTTATTACGGTTTTTGCCCCGGAAGAAGATGCTTTTTTCGCTACTGGTGCCTTCAAGCCTAACCCGAAGCACCCTTATGTGGATTTGTCAGGTACATGATCAATCCCCAATGCATACGCTTCAATATGGTACTAAAAGCGCAAGTGTATCGATTATGATGATTGAAAATGGTGGTTGGTTTCTTACAGGGAGGCGGTTTCGCGTAGGGAGCATAGGAGGATCAAAAGTCATTTATGTAAGATGTGGAGAGGGAATGGTAGGTTCATTTCACATCCTTCTGGTCTGGTTATTACAGACAGTTGCTTGTAGTTGTTATGATTTGTGATCAGCAACTATGGTGTCTTAGTTCACTGGCCAATCTAGTTCACAAATCATAAAGTTGAGTTGATCGGTAAAGTTAGACAGTAGTATTTAAATCGTAAGCAAAGATACTGCTTGCTTAAGAGCTTCAGTGCTGGCAAAATCATTTTCATTTGCTTAAATATTCATGTTGATAAGGAAAAGGGTGTATAACATTAGTAACAAGCTAATCACTGAAGGAAGTTTGGCAATAATGAATTTTTCTATTTCGGCCATTGCTTTTTTTCTGTTAAGTACTACTACCTCAAGAAATGTCTAATTGTGGTACACTCAGGTGAATGCTGCAGCAGCAACACAACAGATGTTGGATGTCTTTCGCATGATTGGAATTGTACACTTTGGCATTGCAGGCAATGCTAACAATTCCATGTCCATAGGAGATGTCATCATCCCTAAGCAGTTTGCTCAAACAGGGTTATGGGACTGGGTGGTAATAATCATTTGGCTCATTTCCTGCCTCTGTATATGCAGACTACGAGTTTATTTGCGTACAATCTCTTCATTTTGCAGAAATTCAAGGCAACAATACCGACAAATGATGTTGCTGAACTGGACTTTGGAAGCTATGATGTTCCCAATGGAGGAGACAATGAGTTGGGGAGCATTGGGTATTCGACGGAGTTCTTCTACTCTAAGTCAGGAAAGCCTAATGCTCCTGAAAGAACACTTTGGTTTCAGACAAGTCAGAATTGGCTAGAAGTATCTTCTAGTCTGGAGGTGAGTTACTTATCGCTAATACGTAACATCCTCATTCGCTTTGCAGCCAGCTAATTGCTGCTGCCTAGAACATTTTTTTTCCTCTTAAGTTGTCTTCAACTAGCCCTTGAATCTAATGGATGCATTTTCACTAATACAGGGAATAGCGCTGGAACAGTGCGTGAACTCGAGCTTGTGCCTTCCTGAAAAGCCCAAGGTAGTTGTTGGACTGAATGGCGCAACTGCCAACATTTTTGTGGACAATGCAGCTTACAGGGAGTTCCTCTATACAACTTTTCATGTTTCATCACTTGATATGGAGAGTGCAGCTGTAGTCATGGTAAACGCCTCCCACCAAAACTAATCTGAAGAATATATCTGCTTAGAAACTCGGGCGCGCATAATTACTAGTCAAGATAACTTGTTATGTTCATGTTTTCTGGAATTGCAGACATGTTTATCGAATGGCTTCAAGGTAATTGTCATACGAGGACTATCGGATTTAGCTGGAGCAGAAGATGGAGACAATACTATTCGTCTGTTTGGCCCTCTTGCAGCATCAAATGTAGCCAAGGCTGTTGTCCAATTTGTGAAGACATTGCGAGGATTTCACTTTCAACTGTCTATTTAGCCGCAACAGAGATTCAAGTTAATCAAGAGGAGTTTGAGAACTCATTTGCTGATACATTTGTAACTGAAACCTTCACAGCTAAATACTTCTAGGAGCATGATTATGTACTCCAACTGAAAAAAGAATGAATGAGAAATTTACAAGTATTTATGAACTACATTACAAAGAAATCAAATCTTAAATGAAATTTACAAGTTACTCATGGCATGTATAGATCAATGTATGATAAAAAGAAGTTTCATAGCAGTCACGGGCATGCAGCAAAGGAAAACACTTAGTCAATCGCTTGACAAGATTGAAATCTTCGGCATCCTTATAATCAGATGCATATTGGTGTGGAAAATTGTCAACCAAAACCAAGAATATACGATTAAGGTTTTCATTGTTTGTTGTTCACCTTCTTTAGCAGTTTAATTCAGATGGTTCCACATTACTAGGGTTTCTCACTCTTGTTTCTTCACCCTTCCTGTGTAGGCCTACAATTGTTGTTGTACATCTGGTCATCTGTTTTCCCATTTTGGTGCCATATGGAAACCAAAGTTGGAGTTTTTTTCATATGAAAAACTAACAAAGTAGGGAAATTATGAAAGGGGTTTTCTAATTTAAGTTAAAAATAGTGGAATTAAAAATAAGTGCATACATTTGGTTGGTTTAATTTCATGTATTTTAGTTAATTTTTGTGCAACTAAAATTTGTAAAATGAATTCCTTTTTATGTAGGGTTATTATCACTTTACTTTACTCCCCCAACATTGGGTGTTACTATCAATTTCCCTCTTAACGTTATTTTTTAGTCATTTTACCCCCAAGACTAATGGTCAAACTTAACGGAATTTATTAATCTAAGTGATAAGACATGTTTAATCTTTAAAATTATTATCACTTTACTCCCATAAACTATAATCTTGTTATCAATTTATTCTACCATTAACCCAGCTTAACAAGTTAAAAAACTTTAGAAGATAGTACCCTCTTTTTTATATAATAAAAATAATAAAAAATTTAGCATGACTCTTCTACTTTTTAGTATCAAGAAAAAAAGTCAAAACATTAATCTCTTTCTTCTTGACAATCTTATTAATATTAAAAAAAAAAAAGAAAAATAGGGGAGGGAAAGGGAGAGAGCACAATTCTTTTTTTAATACAAATAAGAAAGAATTCAATATTTTTATTATTTTAAAATTACTTTTACTTTTCTGTTTATTATCCAATTTCAATCCTAATTCCGAAAATATTAAAATAATATGATAATATTATATTCTTCCTTATTTTCTTTCTTTGTAAAATCTATTTTTTTGACTCCTTCTGTCCTATCTCCTTTTCTTTTCCTAGTATTAATAAGTGTGAAAAAAGAAATTTGAAAAAATCCTTTTATTCTTATGTTTTTGGAATCTTAGAGTGGAAAAAAGGAAAAATAATTATTCCAACTTTTTTTAAAATTATATATAAAAAAGATAAATACATTTAAAAAATTTTGAACATGCTTTTTAGATTAATGATAGGATAAAATATCTAGAAAATAATGTTAAAAAATAAAGCGATTATATCACCAAAATTTAAAGGGATAAAATGATAATAATAATGTAGTAACGTTATAAAATAAAAGGATATTTTTGTCAAAATTTAATTAACATACTGAGTTGTATTACCCATGGACTATGTTTTTAAACTCAGACAGGACTAGTCGGTCCGACCGATCAATCATAAACCGGCCAAGTGTCCGGTCTGAGTTACTCTAAAAAATCGAATGTATAAAAACTCGATTGAAATCGGGTTTGACCGGCAAACTAGATGAATCGGTTTGATGTCAAGCTTTTTTTTAAAAAAGGTCAAAGCATTTTCAATATTATATTTTGGTCCCTGGGTTGTTAAAAATTATTAATATATCTCAAATATTTCATGTTGTCCTAAAGTTTGGTGTTATTTTTCAATCAAATTCATAATTTTAATTCTAAACTTGTTAATGTTCATTTAATAATATAAATTGCAACTTGATCATTCTAATTTCTTTTTATTTTCTTATTAAATATATTTGAAACATCAAATATATATGAATATATATTTATTAATATTAATATACTCTTAAGTATTTTACATACAATATTTTAATTTTTAACAATTTTTAATTATGACGTTATTCGGTTCAACCCTCGATCGAACCCGGTCGAACCCATTGACTTCTGACCCCTAAGCTTGACCAAGTCGATACTCGGTCCGAGTCTGAAAACCTATGGGGTGAAATAACTAAAAGATAACATTAAGAGATAAATTAATAATAATGATATAGTTTAAGGAGGTAAAGTGATAATAACCCTTTTATTTATCTTTTTATTTCTCATACTATTACTTAAACATCTCTCTTGACTGCATTTGCATGTACAAATTATATCTTCCGTAAAAAAGACAAAAAAAGTAAGCTTTCAAAAAACTATTTTTAATTTCTCTTAGAAGCATGAATAAGAGGGGCTAGTTTGACAAGTTACCATTACAATTAGTACGGATTCTGAAGAAAAAGAATAAAAAACTTTTCTTTTAATTTCGCACCCAAAAATTAATTGGTAATAAAAGAAGGAGGAAAAAACCTGAGGAGCCCTTAAACTATTATCGTTGTCATCTTTTGGCCCCCCATCTAAAATTTGTTTCCGATTGATCCTTAAACAATTAAAAATGCATACTTTGAGGACTTCTGATGACTTTAAGCACAAATCTGATCGGAATTAAAGGGCATTTTTGTCCGTTCATGTTTGAACCCTCGAAACCAGCAACTAAGGAGCGTAAAAAGAGATTGAAAGATGCAACTCTTCAATTCTTAAGCAAGCCAAAATCAAAGCAACGGAAATCCTTTCCAAAAATCGAGTTTTGCCCATTTGCTGAAATTTCATCTTCTTCTTCTGCAAAAGAAAGAAAATTGTTAATAATCAATGCTTTAAAATCAACAAATCAAATGCATCATTAACAACTACAGACATCTTGTTCGCTTTTAGCTTGCAAATACAAAAAACAAGAAAAAGGTTATTGCAACGAAAGTTCACCAAAAAATCACGAACATACAAGCTGTTGATAAAGAATAAAACCATAATCTGCACAATCAGGGGAATGCATTGATTACCTGCTACGGCAATTCCCTTCTGACGACAGGCAGCTGAGTATTTTCTTCACAGACATTGCCCAACTTATCCTGAAACTGAATGGCCAACTGCGTGATATCTCCTTCCACCACCTCACAAACCACCTCCCTGGTATTCAAATTTCCAAAATTTACTACTTGGGCGCAGGCATAGCCATTCTCATGGTACCATTGCTGCACGCGATCCCTAATCTTCTGCAGGAGCCTCGCGCTCACAGCACCTTTCTCCCTCAACAACTGTAAGATCTCCCTTTGCACCGGCGTTGGCAACAAACAGGGCCTCGCCTTTTGCATCCTCCTCCTATAATCTTGCTCTTGACTCCTGTAGAATTCTATCCTCTCCTTCTCAGTCATATCCGGGTCCATTTCAATCGGCTTCGACTGCTGCATTAACCCCACATTTATGCACCTAAACCTATCCGTAGATTGCCAAGTACTCTCCAAGAATGATATAGTGCATTAACAATCGGCTTCGACTGTTGCATTAACAAATTTCTTTCTTTTGCAGAAGAAGAAGATGAAATTTCAACAAATGGGCAAAACTCGATTTTTGGAAAGGATTTCCATTGCTTCGACTTTGGCTTGCTTAAGAATTGAAGAATTCCATCTTTCAATCTCTTTTTACGCTTCTTAGTTGCTGGTCCCGAGGGTTCAAACATGAACAGACAAAAATGCCCTTTAATTCCGGTCAGATTTGTGGTTAAAGTCATCAGAAGTCCTCAAAGTATGTATTTTTAATTGTTTAAGGATCGATCGGAAACAAATTTTAGATGGGGGACCAAAACATGACAACGACAATTAGTTTAAGGACAATTAGTTTAAGGACTCCTCAGGTTTTTTCCTCTAAAAGAAGAGCCCCTCTTCAACTTTGTTCAGCTCCCTTTTGATTAACATACTAACATATTAACTGAGTTTAATTCATACTCTAATCTTCTGCATAACGAAGGCAGAGAAAACTTAGAGGCCGAATCTGCCTGCGGATGATCCATGGCGCTATCTAGGCTCCGAAATCCGGTGATCTCTCGAGCACCTTCCCTTCTCCGAGCTCGGCTTTTTTCTTCCACCTGCCGATCCCTCCCTTGGTAAAACTCGCATCATCTGCTTCCTCTCTAACTCGCTTTGCCGGGGCTCTCAGAATTGTGTGTAATTCATTTTAATGTCTAATTGAATTTTATTCATTTTCATCGGTAGATTGTCAGAGTCAGCAGCTTAGCACATTTGTCAAACAAGAAAGATATTATTGAAAATGAGAGTTGAAAATTTTGGAACTCGGATTTGCTTAGAAGATTAGGAATTGTTTACGGATTGATGAAAGCTTGAATCATTTAGTACATGACTTTTTCATCCTCAATTAATTTGTGGTAGAGGATTATCATGCGCAGTTTGTTTGGCAATTTGTTATTGCCTTCGATTAATGTCAGACCATAAGAAATGTAATGCATGGGCATATCTTGCTATCAGAAGTTTTGTCAATTGGTAATTTCATGCTTTATTAGAGCAATTTCGTGAATTTAGACTTGCTATGATATTCATGGACGATGTTGCAGTTGAACAGTTAAAGGTATATGAATAAGTATTTAAAAATAGTTGATTTTCTAATAAAATTTGGATGGCTTTCAGCCTAAAAAAAACATCCGTATGGCTCTAGAAAAAGAATTTGTGAGAAACATAGTTATGATACGCGAAGATTGTTAGATACGGGAAACTGCTGTTGTCGCAGTTGGGAAGTTCTTAATAAGACTGTAAGTGGAGTAAAAGGTCATTACATTTTAGAAAGTCCGTTTTGTACTGTTCTTAGTGAAGTGCATGTACAGCAGAAAAAAATAAATCCCACCTCGAACTGTGCTTTACTCCTTTAAATTGATAAAGAGATCAAGAATGTAGTGCACTTGTGGAAAAGAGGATAGTGATGGTAGAAATATGTCTTCAAAGGAATCAACAGAGAATGCTGGCCAAGTAAAAAAATACAAAAGGAAAGGGATAGGGAGACAAGAAAAAAGAAACAGGATGAGTCAAGGCTGAGATTAAAGGATAAGAAAATGATAGAATGAAGAGATGCTTTGCTTTATGAGAGAATTTATGTAAACATAAAGGAAGAAAGGGAATGTGAGTCTGAGGTTAGCATGTTTGGGGGGATGTGTGTCTCTTTGTGTGCGTGTGTGTGTGTGAGAGAGAGAGAGATAGACGAAGCAAAAAATGAGAAATTAGCAGAGACAAAAAGATTTGTTGAATTTTAGTAGGCAAGGAAAGGTCTCGAGCTAGTAAGAAAATTAAAGTTATTTTTTGAAGAAGCATATGCATATGGCTCACAGTGAAGTCAACTAAGTTGCAAACTACATTGACAAGGTCTTTATAGTTTTACATGTTATGTTTTGCTATATGAATGGTTTTTGTAATAAATAGAGAGTTACGTCGCTCTAATGAAAATTCATAAGTTAGACCTTATTAGACCCTGTACATCTTCTGGAGTGGGAGAAATTGAAGTCTCCCAGGTTTGTCACAGAAATATGGAACACCATTGATTCCTTGGCTGCAATAGGATCTAGTTATGGTTGATGAAGAGGAAAATAAATTAGAAACAGCATATCTTTGCATTTCTGTATGTATGAGACTTAACATCCTGCTTGCTTAAGTATTTATTTTTTCAATGGTTACCTCATGCAGCAGCTCCAGGGTGCTCAGTTCCTTTGCTGATGTTGAAGGCACATTATCAAGGTGGGATTCTCTAGTGTTCACAAATTTTTTTATTTGCATGCTTCTTTCACTCATTTAATGTTAGGTTCTCCCAGAACATAGTGTTTACTGATCTGAAATTGTGTTTCTAGTAGGTTTTGTGAAATGGTATTGCATTATGTGATGCTTTCAGTCTACGGGGTTCTTGAACATCATGTTGCGGACCAACTGAATACATATCAATAGACAATATGTTGCCTACTTAACATATACACTGTCTCCCTGTAGTTGCCAGACATGATCATTTACTTTAGAAATTCTTTGATATGCTTTAATTAGTTCTACAATGCCTTATTTGCTCTACTGTAAAAGGCCTTACCACATTCATGAATTGCAGATTTTAATCTGCTAGATATCTAAAACTATATTATGGAAATTATTTGAGGTTATTGGATAAGACCCTGTTGACCCTGGGTGTGTTGATATCTGATCCACAAGCAATCTCTTTGGTTTATGCATCATAATATACATTTGACATGATAAGGTAGAGATAGTTAGCTTCTATCTTCAAATCATTCAATTTAAATGCCCACTAACGTTGTAGTTTGTCAGGACTACATCTGTACCTATTTTTGGTCGATTACATGGACATTCTTCAAAAATGAAGGTTAGTTGTGAAAAGTTGTGGATTCCTTGCTATTATTAGCCAGCACATGCTGTTTCCTAATACTGTTCCTAAATTGGCAGTCACGAATTGGTGTACGGTATTTCTCATCTGCAGGTATGGATAAACTGTTTAACAATTGTAGATTCTTCTACATGAACTGCTGAAAATTTTGCCATGATATTGTCAGCATGACCTTGTCAGTTGTTGTTTCTTTGCGTTGATAATGATCAAGCAGTATGAAAATGCAGGGCCTTTTTAAGGGAAGTGCAGTTTGATCATGTCAATGATTGGGCCAATTATGTAGAATGTTGGACATAGAAAAACAAGCTATGTCAGATTGAGTTTAGCCTTACTATAGGCAGAATACTGAGTGTAGTATTCACACGGTATAATACTTGGTGAAGATTCATATTGGTTAAAATTGGCTAAGGTGAAAGCTTGCATCTTGTTTGATGGATATAGCTGCCTTGTTGATCTTTATCCAGTGGTTAATTTTTAACGGTGCAGACAAACCAATTTCTAGGTTGTAGAGAAATTAATTAAGGCCTGAACTGCTTTGGGATTGTATACATCTTTTGGCAGTATATTGAGTGTTGGCTTGTAGGCTACCTTTTATGTTTTTGAAAGTGGAGTGTGAAATATTAATGTGCAAATGATGAACATGACAAAGGGTAAATGGTTGAATGATATTGCTTGCTCAATTTTATTGTCTTGTCCTTAATGGGTAACAATGTCATTTCAGATCCTCTCCAAACGGTCGTTGGAATGCCAGCTCTGTCCCCTACAATGGTAAGATTGCTGCAAAGGAATTAAATTTCTATTTTGAGAAAGATTTCTTTGATTTGTCTGCAAACTGAATAAATTGATGCTCTTCTGCAGAGTCAAGGTAACATTGCAAAGTGGAGGAAAAAAGAGGGAGACAAGGTCAGTTTGTGTTGCTGTAGTGATTCCTCCATATGATGCTAAAGTTTAGGTTGATCTTTAGGGTAGTAGTATACAGATATACGGTGAAATATTTAGGATAAAAATAGTGAAACATTTTTTTAATTGAAACCAAAATGGAAATATTTAGCCATATCTGCTTTTTCCTTTATGTGCTGACTTGCAATTTGATGCAACAGATCAATGTGGGGGATGTGCTATGTGATATAGAGACTGACAAAGCTACACTTGAATTTGAAAGTCTTGAGGAAGGGTAGGCCTAAAATTTCACCACTCGTAATATGTGGGAATGTTATCCAAAATCTGGATTCGAAGTGCATGTCTTGTACCTTGGTTATCAGTGGATCTCCACTCTTATGCAATACATATTTGTCTGTATTATTCTCAAATATTTTCTCATTAATGGTTTGCATCAATAGCAACATTTTTATTGGAGTTTCCATAGTTCTGCTTTTTATTGTGCTCATCTGAGCTTCTGTTTGTTATATCCTTTTCACTTCCGAATTACATCTGGTACTTCTTTTCTGTTCTTCCACTTTCAGTTTCATGATTCTATATTAAAAATGAATACTGTGTTTTCTCGAGGATTTTAACATATATTTCATATTGAACACAGAAAGCCTGAAACACAGAAATGTAACGTTAATATGACTTTCTGAATTACCATGTTCAGCTGCTTCTGTGCTTCAATACTAATGGGCATGGCCTGGCTGAAAATTGACCGCAGGTTCTTGGCTAAGATACTGGTACCTGAAGGTTCAAAAGATGTGCCTGTGGGACAACCGATTGCAATTACGGTAACGTGTGATAATCCTCACATAATATATTTTTGTTCTTCTATTTTTACTGAAAAAGTAAAAGGATTAAAAACTGGCATCTACTTTCTCTTACTTGGATACGTTCAGCAATAAGAAACTATTTGTGATAATGGTATCTTTTCTTGGTAGCTCACATAGAATCCTTATTTTGTTGAGCTCATTTTCTTGGTAGAGTTGCTTTCTTATTTTGTAGAGTTATACTAATGATTCTTAACTTGTGTAGATTTTTCATCAATATACTGCTCATTCTTTGGGTGTTTTTTTTTTTGCTTTTATGGGCATCTCACTGTAAAAAAGCCTGACTTCAGCTGCTTCACTAGGTTGAGGATCCAGATGATATAAAAAATGTATCTATTCCTGCTGGTAGTGGATCAGAAGTCAAGGAAGAAACATCTGAAAAAAGTATAGGTAACGAAGAGAAGAAACAGCAAACAAGTTCTCTGAAGACAAACACAGCTGACCTTCCTCCTCATTTTGTTCTTGGAATGCCTGCATTATCCCCAACCATGGTATGGAAACAAAGTTTAATTCTTCAATAAAAACTTTGATAAAATCCGTGCTTCTTCCAAGACTTCCATGATCTGTCATTGCCTTGTAATGTTTCTTCCCCCGCCCCCTTCTCTCATGCAGAGCCAAGGAAACATTGCTAAATGGAGGAAACAGGAAGGTGATAAGGTCAGTTATGCGAGGATTTTTAGACATATCTGTAAGATGGGAAAATTATTTGATTTGAGTGATAGTGAACAATGTCATCTTTGTGCTTTTATTTATTTCTTTTTTGTCTGTTGTCACCTCATTCAGATAGAAGTTGGGGATGTGCTTTGTGAGATAGAGACCGACAAAGCAACCCTTGAATTTGAAAGTCTTGAAGAAGGGTAATACTTTTTTTTTAAACTGCTAATCCAGAACAAATTATGTTGAACTTTCCTGTTATT
This sequence comes from Coffea arabica, assembly GCF_036785885.1. NCBI lineage: Eukaryota > Viridiplantae > Streptophyta > Magnoliopsida > Gentianales > Rubiaceae > Coffea > Coffea arabica. The sequence continues at coordinate 8,756,257 of NC_092313.1, read as the reverse complement.
CCTGTATATTTCATTAACATATTGAGGAAATTGGTCGTTGTTAATACATTTTGAAGCATGAAATATTATGTTTGGTCTTGTTCTGTATATGATGACTTTCTTGACAAGTTGGGGAGAGACCTAATTCAAACTTGTGTGCATGTCTTTGTCCAACTTGGTCAGTGTATATGCACGTCTTCTCTTTAATTGTTTTTTGCACTTATCTTTTATTTTCTTTTGGTTGGGCAGATAGATGTGAACTGAAGGATGAACACTTTGTTGTTTAGTTCACCAACAATCCAGTGGTTCTTGGAGACTATTGGAATCCTTTGCCCCTCAAACCATTGTTTTTTCTCCCGCTTTCTAACGTGCTCCAATAGATTTTAGAATGTTGCTGATAATATAGTACATGGCATTGTAGGGAATAAGTCAAAAGACTCCATTTATTGTACAGTAAATGACTTTCTGAGATATATGGTTTTGTTTTTATACCTTCAGATTTTTGGCCAAGATTCTAGTTCCAGACGGTTCAAAAGACGTGGCAGTTGGACAACCTATTGCCGTAACTGTGAGTTGCTAATACTTAGAATTTTCTTCTTCAGCCTTTAATTATCCTGACATTCTTTTCCAGTAGGAAGAAATTTTCCTGTGAAGTAAAGGATACAATAAATTACTATATGATGAAGCACCTAAAAGCAACGATCTTCTTTTGAAGTATTCTATTGTCTGTAGCTTGTTTTCCTATGTAATTTCTGTTAATTTGTAGCACTTCAGAGGGGATTGACGCTTGTTTTTTCCCCTAGGTGGAGGATCCAAATGATATTGAAAGTGTAAAAACATCATTTAGTGGTGATAGAATGCTGCAGGAGGACAAGCCGGTCCAGCATGACCCGACTCCTAAAACAAAAGCTCAAAACACAAGTTTCAGTAGAATAAGTCCATCTGCAAAGTTGCTTATTGTGGAACATGGATTGGATGCGTCGTCAATACCAGCTTCTGGTCCTCGTGGTACTATTTTAAAGGGAGATGTTTTAGCTGCCATAAAATCAGGGATTGGATCTTCGAAGATCTCATCATCTAAAGAGAAACAAACCCCATCTCCACAGGTTAAATCACAAACTGGTTCTCCAGGATTGTCTGGATTAAAATCTACTTTACCCCAGGCTGATGCATATGAAGATTTACCTAATAGTCAAATTCGCAAGGTAATCTCTTTTGTGTTTTGATTTTTAGTATACAGAGAAATAAATTGCCTTACAGAATAAAAGTCATCATGATAATAAATATTCTTAGCTTAGACCACAGTTTTTATGGTGTGTAAGTTAAGAGTCATTGCAAACACCTTCTGTGGAGAGATGTGAACTTATTAGAAAGCTTCAAACCTTGTATGAAAAGAGAGAACATCTTAATAGGTTTGGTAAAAGAAACCCAAAACCGTTAGTTCCTAGTACTGGTACTTGCTGCTTTTGCAAGCTGCCCTATCAAGCTCTCCTCTGGGTGCATGCTTATGGATCAAAGATCTCTTGAATTAAAACATCTCAACTTTTTCTCCCTTCACAATGAGGCTTAACATGCTGATCACATATTTTTTTTCCTTCAAAAATGCATTTTTTTTTCAGGCATGTCCATATCAGCTTTGCTTATTTTCATTATTGCTAATCTATACATCTCTTTGTATATTTCTATTGCGCTTAATTGCCAAGTTCTTCTGCAGGTTATAGCGACTAGGTTATTGGAATCAAAGCAATCTACACCTCATTTATATTTATCTTCAGGTTTAAAAAAGTTTTTATGAATATTGCTGCCTTCTGTTTAGCAATTTAACTCATATCTGAAATGCCTTTTGTAATTTCTGCTAGATGTCATCCTGGATCCTCTTCTCTCCTTCAGAAAGGAGCTCAAGGGTATGGGTGCTTGCTTCTTCTTTTATTGTTATTGTTATTATTATTATTATGTTTATGTTTATGTTTATGTTCATGTTTACGTTTGAGAGGTTTGTTCATAGCTTTTTGCATTACAATTCTGTCTTGCAGAAAATTTTGATGTTAAAGTTTCAGTGAATGATATTGTCGTCAAAGTTGTTGCAATGGCACTGAGAAATGTCCCAGAAGCAAATGGTAAGTTGTGTCATTATGTCTTTTCTGTTTGTTCCGGAGTTGAGTTATTTGTCATTAAGCTCAAAATAAAAGTTTAAAATGGTAAGATGAGTTATTAATTGACCTTTTAAAACTAGTAGTAATGGAAACCTGATTGAGCCTGAAGCTGTTCTGTTTTAAAACTCCATTGAAGATTTTCTTGTTTTGGACTGACTCTGGTTTCGTTATAACTGGTTTTCAGTTCTGCATTGTCATTATATTTCCAATCTTTTTCTTAGAGTTGAGGGAGAAATAAGTGCTTTAGCTCCTCCAACTAAACGCCATGTTGGTCTATTACTTGACAATAGAATGCTGTGGTGGTTTTTTGAAGTGTTTTCATTCTGTTTATATCCAGATTTTTTGCTGGATCAATGAAAGAACTTTGAAAAAAGTAATACTTCAGTGGCTGTTTCAGTTGTAGAAGTGTTATTACTCAGGTCATTCTCATTTATTGTTTGCTAATTGTTTTAAGCTCCTTGTCACTAGGATCATATAGGTCCATGTCACAAGGAGTCGGTTAGAAGTATTGGGTAAGGGAAAGTGTTCAACTGTCAAGTTCTTGTTGCTATGACCAAAGAGGAAGATTGTGGGCTCAAAATATGTCGTGATATTTTCTAATGCACATGGTCTTTTCAACATGCGGCTGTTAGTTCACACAGATGATTTCAAATTGGCAACCCTCCTCTTGGCGTATGTAATAATAAACACATTATGATCATTTATGCATAGATATAACACCATATCCTATCGGAACTTCTTCCAATACTTGACTGTTTAGTGTCCTAGAAACTTCCAAGGGCGGGGGAAGAACATTTACCGGCCTGCCTAGATTTTGTATTTCCCACTTATTTCGTTAGTCAAACCAACCATTCTCTTCTCAATGGAATAGATTGTCTTTTCCTTTTTCTGGTAGATAGGTAGCTCCCGAGCTAGGAGCGCATCATCTAGGCATGGCATAAAGGAACATAGGATGCATGCACTTTAGGGAAATTGTGATATATATGTATCTTTCTACGTCTTGTTGCTTTATGAAAGATAATCTATGTAATTACTAAGTTCTTGGATTTGTACCATGATGCTTTCTATTTGTATTATTTCTGGTCATAAGCTGCTAATGAATCTTAATATGCAAATCTGCAGCTTACTGGGATGTCAAAAAAGGTGAAGCATTATTTTCTGATGCGGTTGACATATCAATTGCAGTTGCTACAGATAAGGTACTCAATTGAATATCTGCTACTCTTGTCAAGGTATAAAACTCACTTCTCTCATTATATTCTTTGTGAATTACAGGGCTTGATGACTCCTATTATTAGAAATGCTGATCAAAAATCCATATCAGCAATTTCCTTAGAGGTACTTCTATGAACAGATGTTTAAATCTTTTCACTTTCAGATACACAAATGCAATACCTTACCTAAGCCCCATATTCTCCACTGAAGGGTTGATATGCAGAAGACTTGTAGACTTTCAACATAATTTGTATAAGATAATTTATTTTCTCCATTCTTGGCCTGCATGGTCTACTGATGAAATTGCGTATCCTCCAATAAACAAGACAGTTAAGAAGGTTTGCTGAAGAATCAATTTCACTTGGTGGAAAATAGCAGCAATTGCTCTTAAAGATCAGCTAGAATCATGACTACAAAACCGATCTCTCCCCTCCCCACCCCAACCCCCCCCCCCCCACAAAAAAAATGAAAAAACAGTTTATTTAGCATCTTCTTTACCTGCCATAAAAATGTATTACGTAGGGTGTAGTTTCATTGCTTTCCTGAAAGGTCGAGCATTCCTCTCGTAACCGTTTTGAAATTGTCAGTGTCTAATTCTGCATTAAATTGTTCATTTTTTGTTGTGGACTTGAGAACTAAGTTATTCTTTTTAGTCTGAAAATGTATTGTTTTTTAGCTTTCACTAAGGAAGTGATTTATGTTTTGGCTGGTGACTTCAAGCACATGTATGAGTGTGTGTGTGTGTGTCACTTTGTCTTTGTCCTTGTGTGTCTGATTAACTTGTACTTTTATATCTTCTGATCATTTGCGCACAAAAGGTCAAGGAACTTGCTGAAAGAGCAAGAGCGGGAAAGCTTAAGCCAAATGAATTCCAGGGTGGCACTTTTAGGTAAATATGTTTAAGCATCTGGATTTCGCTTTCAGCTCTGTATATTCTGTTCTGGCCATTAATGATTTATATACTTCTGCAGCATCTCAAATTTGGGAATGTTTCCGGTGGACCACTTTTGTGCAATTATAAATCCCCCGCAGGTTCTCTCTCTCTCTCTCTCTCACTCTGTGACATGCACACATACTTCCAAACATCCCTTGAGGGAGTGGAGATTTTTTAATTCTGGTTTCTCAATTTGAATTTGAAGTCTAGAAACTTGTCCAATGGATCTTTTTTGTGTACCCATCCAGGCGGGCATTCTTGCAGTTGGTAGAGGCAATCAAGTTGTTGAGCCTGTTGTTGGAGCAGATGGTAAGAAATCGATGGTTCTTTATTGTCTCTTGTTGCTTTAATCCCTGGCTTTTGAGGTTAATTTGATTTTGGACTTTTCAGGAATTGAGAAGCCTGGTGTTGTCACAAAAATGAGTTTAACACTGTCAGCGGACCATCGTGTTTTTGACGGACATGTTGGAGGTACGCTTGGCTCATCCTGTCCACTAGTAAAAACAAATACAAATTTGTCTTGTATCTGTCCACTCCATTCTTTGAAACGACTCTTTCTTATATGTCCACGTATACAAACTCAGACTTTGCTTTCGCTCCCTCTCTTCAACCAACTAGTAAAAAGAAGAAGAACGCTGAAACGGCTACATTTATGTGCATTTTCATTTCATTGTCAAAGTTATGAACACGTGGATGTATTTTACAGGTGCTTTTCTCGCCGCTTTACGTTCAAACTTTTCCGACATTCGAAGACTTCTTTTGTGAGTTGTCACGGGGGTACAATGTACGTGTAGAACAGCCATTTCAGAAATTAGCTAGTTAGCATACCTTTGTTGTGCCATTTTGCGGAAAATTCTATTCCTGAGCTCCAACTTTTTGCTTTGAAGATTTTTCAACGGTAATTAGATATTAGTTCTTCTTAAGATTGTCTTTAATTCAATGATCATAGTTCACACAAGTGTGATTTTTTATTTTCCACCTCCCTTTCTTATTTCATTGCAGTTAAGAAAAATAATGTACAATAGGGGTGAACATTTCTGCCTTGTCCCCTGAAATTGTTAAGGTTCTTCCACTTAATGCATTTTGAGCAATTCTTTTCTTAGACTTTGTATTTGCTGTCCTGGCAAAGGATGGAAATTGAACTATATGTACAAGCAGGCCGCCACAAAATGTATGCCTATGTTTCTCCAAGGGGGTACAGATTCTGCATTGTTTCTCCTATCCTAGTTGTTGTTTTGTGCCATGGATGTCTTTTTTGATGCAATCGCGGCTGCATTTTTTGTAATTTTCTTAATCTCTAACAACATAAGGTGGTTTGATAAAGAATTTTAAGGCATAAAAATCTGATGGTTTAGACCATTGGTATAACATGTAACGAGATAATCATAATCATGTATGTCCAGAAAGATGGTTGTGAGACAGATCAAGAAGTTCAATTATCTCAGGTGCTGGAGCTTTGGACGGATAGACCCTGTTGTCGCTTGAAAGATTCAACCAATCACACCGTCAAGGCTTGCAACTTCTGCAGGAATTTCTCCAGATAAGTAATTGCTCGAAAAATCAATCATTTTGACGAATCCGAGAGTATTTCTTTATTCCGACACCGCTCCTTTCCATATCAAGACAAGAATGCACTGGCAGCACAGAACAGGGGAAGGCTTGACTATCAAATCGCCTGTTTCATATCAGGACTGCCATCGTCATACATGACCATCACAGTAGCATTAAATATGTTTCAAAACCTTCAGCTAGAAGCTAAACACCTGTATGCCTCCAAGACCCAACTTAGCTAGTAAGAACATTGGCCGGGAGACTGAAATGTTCGACTCTCAAGCCATCCCCTTTCTCCCTTCCTGTTATTGTTATAAGACTCGGAGTCTTCCAAAAATAAAAAATAAACAGCTGTACTATTGTCGGCATGCTAGCATATGGATATGAGATGGTTTTGAAATTTGAGATATCCCAAATTGAAAAGAAAAAGAGAATGTCCTTAATTCTAGAAACTTATTCATAAAATGAACTCCAAATTATGCTACCATAATGTAAAACGCGACAAATATAAAACAAAATTGATAGAAACACATCATGAGTTGATTTCGTAGGTTTTATTAGTGATACTCGATAAGGACCCCTTATTAATTGTCCTAGGGGCACGTTTGTTCACTATATAATATCAAGTCTCCGTTCTGTTTCTCTGTATCGTAGCACAAAGCAAAGCTAGCAAAACTATGTAGTGCTGGTCAAATACAAGAGTCTACAAATAATCTACGAATTTCAATAGGTAATTGTATAGCTGGTAAACACAGGAAAATGCCGTCACAAGGAGAATGAATGGCGAGAAAAACCTTATCGCAGTTAGTGGTGTCAAAGAATCTAAAACACTATCAACTCATTCAGTTGCTACATCTTTGATAGCCAAAGGCTCGTACCATTGAGAACCGAATCCAGCAGCTCTTCTGGCTGTCTCATTAAAAGGAGGCTTTAATGGGCCCCTAAAGTATCTCCTGACAGTTGCATGAAACATCCGAATTACTTCATCATCAGCTTCCACATCATTATCACTGTAGTTAACTTCATTTTTCTGTGGCATCAGCAATCCATCAATCACATCTGGATTTCTGGACCTCAAGCAAAGATACCTAAACCACTTAACTCCTGCAGCACAATGCGTAATCTCTTCAGGGTAAATGACTTTCTCCAGCAGGCCAGCAGTCTGATCATCTCTCCCATTGCGGAAGCGAGATATTGTCGTCGGGATCACATCCAGCCCTCGAGCCTGCAATTATTTCTAGAGTTCATGAGGTTGATTTTAATAATAATTGAGAATAATTAAGAGGGGAAATGACATACATAATTCCATCCAGCCAAGTACATATTTTCAAGAGTTCAGAGAGCTCTGTATACTCTGCAACTCATATTCCAAGAACTAAATGCCCATTGATCATTGTGACATTCTTCCATTGGCCAGCAACAAAAAAGACACTAACCTCATGAACGCAATGTTCAATAGCCAAACGTGCCAACAAATCATTAGAAGTAGCCATAGCAGAGTCCCAGAGACCATCATGGGCAGGTAAAGCTCCATAAAATGATCCTAGTTCTTCAAGCCGCACAGAAAGCAGGGTGAAATGCCGACCTTCATCTTGTGCCACCTTCACGAAGTCAGTGAAAAAATCTCTGGGCATGCACTCTTGCTTGCCGAAACGAGCAATTATATCCTATAACAAAAGTACAATGTTAATATATCAAAGGGAAAGTAGTTAAAAGAGAACTGGAAATAAAATTGTTTAGAAATGCGTATCCCATGACTAAATAGAGACCACACAAAACCAATAACCAGATAAAATTAGAATTAAAAGTATGAACCAAATTGGTCTGACTTTTGACGCTATTAACAGCAGTAGTATTAACATGTAAATGATAAAACTGCAAAGGGATAAAAATGATAAACAACTACAAGAAAAGAAAAGCAAATATTACCCAAGATAAGTCAACGGCCCAGCTCTCAGTGTGGACAAGACTGTGTACAATGGCTTGTCTACTCTGCAAGCTTCCAGCTTTGCCCAGTTTCGGCATCATGCTAGGTGACACTAGTTTCACCTGCACAATGTCTTTAATCAGTTAGCACCTTCAACACCTTCACTTGTGATCTCAAATTCATTGAGGCATTTCGTCGAACAGTTAAAAGAAATGGAACGATATTGAAGTAAACAAGATCATATTTCATAACAGTCAGAAAATCACTAACGTTGCTAAGCCTAGCAGGGCGATCCGGTACAATGACGTCTTGGGATGGGTCATAGGCCTGAGTGATGAGACCCTGTAGCCATTTATTAGCTACTTCGTCACCCAGCCGGGCCTTTTCAACTGGGTCAGCCGTGTTGAGCACTCGTAGTGCCGCTTCCACCAGGGTCTCTGAGCTGCTCATCTCTTTCCCTCCCTCTCTATCTATGTGAAAGTTCTAAAGAAATCAACTGGCCGTCAGGATATCCTTTACATTACATTGAGAGCAAGAGAGAGCGTGTTCTTGATACGAATAGCTCCCCTGTATGTGTGTATCATCAATCAACCAAAACTTCAAAGAGCAAATTATTGAGGTATCCGCTAAACTTTTTGAATAGTTGAATTTTGGCTACTCAGTAATATGTTTGTACCCGCCAACTCATTAAAAGTGTAAATTTTGGATTATTTCGTCTAATTTTATCATCAATTTTGCCATTTCTAACCATTAATAATATATCTCATAAATTGTGCGAATCCTTATATCTATTGAATTAATGATGGAATCAAACAAAATGGCTTAAAACTTACACTTTTAATAGTTCAATGATTAAAAACATGCTATTAACAATTAAATAGCCAAATCTTGACTATTCAAAAGTTCAGTGGCTACTCAAATAATTTGCTCAACTTCAAATAGGTTTTGCTCAACTTCAAATAATCTGCACGCTTTTGAGGAGCCTAACTGAAAGCGCCTGCACGCTTTTGTGGAGCCAAATTAAAAGTAGGGTTCTTCTATTTTGTAATCCAAACTTCCTATGCTTAAAAAAGCTATATGATTTTACAATGCACCGACTTGTCTTTTTTATATTCTTATCCAGTGCTTAGATAAAACTTCAAAAAGTTTTTATTATTGCTTGTTGATGATAAAAATTGATTTCACGCCATGATTCTAATTTTATTCATATACATCGATTTTCCTATACATATAGCAATATAATGTGATCGTGTACAAAATAATGTAATAAGCAAAATACTGTGCAGAACTAGACAGAACTACAACTACATTGGCCTTGCCTATTCCAAACTTAGCATGAACTGCATGTAGGGTTTGGAATGAGTAGTGTAGGACTTTGACAATATGCACCACTTATCTTAGGAAATTGCAGTCATTGTCCACTGTTAATAACCAATCAAATTAGAAGCTAATGCTACAGTGAGTATTAAGTAGTTAGTATTAACTAGCAACATTGGTTTGGTTCGGGCAAAAGCCAAAACCATAAGTTAGGGTTTGCGTTTGTCTTTGGCATGTTTTGCTATTGCGGTGAGGATATAGGACCACTAAGATATGAACTAGAGGCATTACAATTCTAAGCACCTTTGTAGGAATGGCAATGGGACGAGGATCGCTGCCCACTAATTCCTCCCGCCCTCCACCTCGTCCCCGCTCCACCTTGTTTCCTCCGCGAGGTCAATGAAAATTTGTCCTATAATTTTATTTTAATCAAATTTTAGTAAAGAATCAAGTACTTTTTTTTTAAGTAAAGAATCAAGTACTTAAGTATTAATATATCATCAAGTCATTATTCATTCTAATTTTACAATTGAAAGTCATAAAAATAATTAAACAAAAGTTATTTGAATAAAATCCAATATGATAAGATAAATACAACTAAAGTAGTCAAATTTTCATTTTTGAAACAAATATAATCACAAAGTCATTATTGTATTTTTTTTTTGAGAAAAAAGTGTTATTGTGTTAAGTGTAATTAGGAATTTAGTATAAATGTATTAGTAAATTTAATATAACTAATTAATAATTTCTATTAGTAGACATGTATAATTATTAATATAATTGATAGTATCAATTATATGACATATACTAATATATATTATATAATACTTATAATTAATAATATCATTATTAGAAAGTTGTAATTAATTAAATTAAATATTTTATATATTTATTTAATTTTTTTAACGGGTGGCTGGTAGAGGATATACTCCCTCGCCTCGTTTTTTAATTGGGGGAAAATATTTTCCCGGTCCCATTGGCCCCTCGCGGGCATCCGTCTTAATTGTCGTTCTGCACCTTTGCAAGTTAAAAGTTAAAACGAACAAATAAAATAAGCTCTCCTAAAACCTTTTCTTTTTTTTTAAAAAAAAAATTCAACTCAAAATCCCTTTAGACGAAGAAAGCGTGCCGTTTTATTTGTCTCAGAATCCCGACTTCGATGTGGACCTCTACACAACGCTTTCCCCCACGACTTCAGAAATTCTGAATAAAACGGTCTCTCCTCGTCTCGAGTCCCCGGAAGTCGTCCTCCTCCTTCGTTGCCTCTGCAATAGAATCGTTAAATTTAAAAACTAGGGCTTTGAAGAATTTTTCAAATTTTAACCTAAAATTAACAAGAAGATGCTGGCGGGTTCGTACCCGAGTCAAAGGATACTATCAGAGTCGACCCACCACAGACTCATCGAAGTCGTGAAAACAGCTCTCATCAAAATATTCGTGTCGCCATATGCAACTGTATGTGAATTGTATTGTGGGAAAGTAGCGGATGAAGACAAGTGGGACGATGCTCAAATTGGTCACTACATCGGCATTGGTACTACTACCGCTGCTCTTGTCCAATTCTCTTTTCTTAATTTCAATGATTTTTTTCCCTTTGTTGGCTTTTCTAAAGTGTTCAATGTGCTTTTATATTGAAATGAATGTGGTTGATATTTAAAATTTCTTTGTTTACTCTTTTGCTGTTTGATTGATTAGATGTGGGCACGTCGGGCGTGGGAGAAGTAAGAGAAGCTTGGGAGAGTCAGCGCAAGTCTTACACTTCTGACTTCTTTGAGCTCGAGCCCTGCACTGTGAGCTCCTCCCCCTGCGTTCTACTACTACTGCATTTTTTTTACCTTGTCTCTTTTAAGTTGGCTTCTGGGAATTTAATGATTTTTCTCGTTTAGCCCTAATCAGATATTGGATTTGATTTTTTTTTAAAGAAAAAGAAAGACTTCCTTTTTCCCCAGCATTAGTTCCTCCTTGGTTCGAAGTTTTGCGTAAGTTTTGGCAATGATGGTTTACATTTTTAAGGTTGGATGAGTATCAATTAGATTCATGTACCTTTCTTCCATCAATACTTTCACCAAGTGTTAAAAATTGATTAAAAGTAGCTTGCTTTGGTTGATCTAGTTAATCCTTCCTTTCATCCTGCCCCAATTGTTTCCCTCCTAAAGTATATCCATGAATTTCATATGGACTTAAATTTGGATCCTTTTTGTTGCTTGCAAACTTTCTATGTAGTTAAGATACTTGGGTCGTGAATGCTTTTATGCAGGAAGATATAAGCTTGCATCTGCAGGACAAAGAGATTCAGGCTGATGTCATTTGCTGCTTGCACCATTTGCAGGTTTCAATTAAAATTCTACTACTTAATGTCATTTTACCTGGCATATATTCTTTATTGACACTGGAGGAAAAACTTCTCCTACACAAAATTGAGACCTTGAAATAAAAGATGAAAAATAAGTATCTGGTGGAGTGAAGTTGCTATTATCTATTGCAGCTTTGCTTTGAGACAGAGGACAAAGCGAAGAGACTGTTGCATAATGTTTCATCTTTGCTGAAACCAGGAGGTTATTTTTTCGGTATTACTCCTGACTCATCTACTATATGGTATGCGCAACAAGTTTGATAATTTCTTAGCCATCTTTGTAAATGTTATGTATATGTTTGGTCATGTCCTTGCTTTTGTGTAAGCTTTGCAAGATATCAAGTTCTTCGTCTTCATATATTAAGGGTTGTTATGCATTTGGCCCTTGTGTCAAAATTTTTCATTCTATTGTTCTTCAAGTTATGAAGTCAGTTCCAATGGACTAATTCTCGCTTCTGGCTATATAGCTGCTGCTTGTTTCCAATTCATTTATTCTAAGTTGGTTTTTGGTAATGGTTCATATTCAAGGTTTTGGTAAACTCATCTTTGTCATCCATTTCACATATGTAGTCTAATATCATAAAACTCTATACATTTTAGCATATTTGTTAGCTCTACAGTGTAACTAGCCGTCTGTGCAGGGCAAAGTACCAGAAAAATGTAGAAGCATACCACAACAAGAGCAGTGGAATGAAGCCCAACATTGTCCCTAACTGTATCAGATCAGAAAGCTATATGATCACTTTTGAAGTCGAGGAAGAGAAGTAAACAAGAAATTAAATTTTTCTGCTTTATTGGATATTCTTGGAGTTTTTTATGAGTTGTTTGACAGTTCCTGGTACATGTTCAATTGATATCCAGGTTCCCATTCTTTGGAAAAAAGTACCAGTTGAAGTTTGCGAATGAAATTTCTGCTGAAACCCATTGCCTGGTTCATTTTCCAAGCTTGATTAGGTCAACTTTTATCTTGTCAACACTATCTGTTCTCCCCCTATCTACTAGCAAAAGGGTCAATATTTGTGTGATGATCCCCTTGGTTAAACCGGATTTACAATTGTAGCCTGATGTCAGTTAATGTAAAACCTTAGTAGATGTGGACCTTGGGCATCTTGCCATGGGACTTGCAATTAGGTGGTCATACCTCTTCTTATAGGGACCGTTACTTCATTTACCGAATGATCTTCTAGATGACTGTCGTCTATGGATAGCATTACAGTTCTTTTTTGGGAAAACCATTTTTGAATAATTGTCTGCAGGTTGGCTAGAGAGGCTGGTCTTGAGTATGTGGAGATTCAAAACTTGACTGATTTTTATGATGATAACCGGTATGGATTTTCTCCTTTTTTAATCTTTAATCATTGTAGATTGTTCCTTTGGTTGGTTCAGTCTTTCCTGTCTGTTTACCATTTGAAATTGTATATTTCACTTACCACTGTTCCCAACATTTTGTATGTGGTTTCTGTTGCTAATTTTGAAAGACTTTTATTTAGGTTCTGTAATTGTAGGTTCCAAGCTTCATTGTCATATATTGTAATAACTTAGTTTTATTGTGGTAGGTATGTTTGAAAATTTATAGGAGATAGTTCTCTTCCTCCCCTTCTTCATTCCTACATTTCTTGTACTCCGTAAATATAAAGTTTCATCTAAACCTGGTGACAAGTTACTACTAAACATCCAGAGATGTTTTATGCTTAGTGCTCTAAGTACGCGGCTTATTCTCCTAGTTCTACCTGTCATAATTTTTTTTTGTGTTTTTGATGTCACTCCTGTTATGCTTGTCTTCGGATGGCTGGCTAATGTGCTTGTCATTTAGTAATATAAACTGAAAAGATGATTATTCAGCAAAATGACAAAATTTTGTTGGTATTTTGATGGATTATTAGGAGGAAATGGAATGGGATTTTTTTATAGGTGGTGCAACTCCTAAATTGTTGATCATATGCTTTTGTTCATTTGAGAAGATGAGGCTCCAGCAATTTGTTATGAATTTCTCTCTTACGTGTGTTTATTTATATCTCTAACTATTCTTCCCTGTTTCCCCTGCATTTCAAAGTGCCCAATTTGCAGGCATGCTGCAAGACTCAGGTCATAATTTTGTTGATCCCCGGGGAAGACTTCTTCCCAGATCATATGATGTTTTAGGTGATTTCTTCCTTTCATTTGTTTTCCAAAGAAATCAACTGCGTCTTTGCTTATCTATTTCCTTAAATTACTTCTGTGTAGAACGAAATTTAGGTCTTATTCTTCTGGTATCATCCTCCTGCAGGTCTATTCACCACTTTCATATTTCAAAAGCCTGATCCTGATATTGGTCCCCCTCTTATGACCCCTGTATTGGAAGATGGGAGTCACAATAATGATGAGGCAAGTCTTTATAATATTGGAAAGTGCCATTTAAGTGGGCCTCTGGATTTGGCTTCTATTATAGGGAGGGATCAACTTCACCAGTCACATTGACACAAAATCAAAGATCTATTTTCTAGATTCACATTCTATATTCTATGTGTTTCATCCTTACGATTACAAAAAATCAAGTATTTCTTGGTTGATTACAATAGTCTTAAAGACTTTTTCTACATTTTGATGAAAGCAATAAATTTTAATCCTAATGAGTTGCACTGTGTTTGAATTTAAAAAAGCACCTCTGTCTGTTGAATAGTGGAAACAGTTTATAAGAAATGCTTGAGGCATAACAAGAATTAAAATTGCTTCAAATTGATGTTGTGGGTTCACGACACGCTTGCAAAAATAGAAAAGATCCAAAAAAAGGAATAAAACAAGCAGAAAATTCTCATCCAAAAATGAAAAGATGGAAATACAAAACTAAAGAGAGAGATTCTGTTGTTGATGCAAGAGACAAGCTATAGTTTGATAAATCATGGATTAGACTAGTTGCATTAATAAGTCAAGCTCTCTCTTATTTTCTGTTTCAACAAAGAGAAACAGTAGATGCGACTTGAACTTTCTAGTGCAACAACTGGCCAACATTTTTTTTTTGGGGCTGCTGCAGGGAGATTGGCTTGGAAATGGTTGGGGAGATGATGACAAGAGTGTGCAGACTGAAACCTCCCAGGGATTAGGCAAGATAACTGAGCAGAAAGGAATTCTAGGTCCTGGTCCAGCAGAGTTGCGCTTTGCTGAAGCCATTTGAGCCAATTTTAATTGGAAAAGGTGCAGGTATTACACGTTCAACGCAAGTTTGTAGTTGGCTGTTAAGAACTGGTAAGAGGAAGTATGATGACTGAAAAACTTGCATTGATGTTTCATTTGGCCTATCCGGATCGTACAAAATGAGATGCTTTGCTGAGTTGTGCTGAGTGAAGTAGATTTGTGAAGAGGAGTGCAAGCAACTAATCACATATGAATTTAGTTGTACGATAGTCTTATTTCTTCTCCGAATGTCTTATGTAATAGAGGCAGAATGCTTGCTCATGGATGGCTCAAATATATTTCTGGTTTGAAGCTATGTACATGCTTCATGACGAGATATTAGATCATGATGGCTTGGACAATTTTAATCGTATAGCATTGCTGTAAGTTGCCCTGAAAACTAGTTTCTCTTTTTGCCTTTATGGTATTGGCATAATTACTCCTCCGTGATTATGTCATTCCTTAAGCTAAAAATGCGCCTCGTAATGCCGATTGGTCCCTCCAGCTCAGAGGGATATCGAAGAAATTACTACTAATCAAGAGTGAAGTGCCACTTTCTACTGATTTTGGCAATGATACCCAACACTGAGACTGTCATAGTGCATTACCCGGTTAATTCCCAGGCGGCTGGAGTTGAGGTGGAGGAATTGGCTCTGACCTTACCGTCATCAATGTCCAAGTCCAGCTATTTTGGTTATTTAATTCCTCATTTGCCGCCTGAGTCCATCTTTCTTAGGCTGAAAGCTTATTGTGAATTTGTGATGTGGGATTCTGCAAGTTCTTCTGTCAGAGGCTATGGACATAAGGGAAATGGGGCGGGGACGGTCAGAATGACCGTTCCTGAGCAGTTAAAGGCCATGATTTGGTCAAAAAATTTTGTGCGGTCCAGATAACAAGTTGTGCATCGATTTTCATATCGTGTGTGGGTTCGCAAAATTTTGTACTAAAGTTACACGTTGTGCAAATAAAGTTACGCCGTGTGTAATCAAAGTTACACGCTATTAAAAATGATCAAAATTGTTGGGAACGGTTGCACGTGCCCCTTGTCCGGACATAAGAAATGCAGAGAGCTGCAATGATCCGTGAGAAAATACACATTGGGAGAATAATTTGAAGGAAGTAGAAGAAGAGGATTTTGACGAAAAAGTGAGGAGGCAACTTGTAGCTGTACCTGTTGGACTTGAGGTCGATAATTGATATTGATTGATTGACAGGTCGATTGAAATTGTCTTCAGATTGAAATGGTGAATCTTCTTAATTAAATGCTTGTACGTCTCAATTCTGAGATTGGCTGGTGCATGGGTTGACTACTTGTTCTTGTTAAATCTGATGGAGAATTATGCAAAGATCAATCATCTAGGAGCTAGTGTTTTTTAAAGAAAGATTGAGCATGTTGCTTGCTATTCATGATTAGGTTGGATTGTGAATTATAACTAGCAATCGATACGCCTTTTTTAAGATCGTTTTCAGTTTAAAATTTCAAGAATTTTCTTTTTATTATAAAAGAAATTGTGTTCATCTGTTACGTGAAAGTCGTTAAAAGGGGTTCAAATAAAGTTGCTGCAGGGGGAATGGAACGCCGATATAACCAGTGAATTTTGGTTTAGTGGCTATCAAAAAGAGGCTAAGAGTTTATATTTCACCTGGAGCGAAAGAAATATATTAAAATCAGATAGAGATATAACTATTAAATTTTGGTTCAGTGGCTACCAAAAATGACTAAGGGTTCAAATTTTATTTGCAGCAAAAAAAAACCCCGATGTAACCATTGAACTTTTGTTCAGTGGCTACCAAAAAGAATTAAGGGTTCCAACTTCACCTCCAACAAAAAAAATATATTAAAATCAGATAGAGAACGGACCCACATAAAAACACCAATGAGCACGCCCGGTGGGACTCGAACCCACAATCGCCTGATTAGAAGTCAGGCGCCTTATCCATTAGGCCACGAGCGCTTCTTTATTTCAACTGTTAATTACAGGCACTACTTTTTTTTCACTTAACAAGACGACACAAAAAACCTATGAACTATTCTAAGAGACGGAATTGCCCTAATATGCGTTCACCGGTAATTTTCTCTATTTTGTTTATATAATTCGCTAAGTTTTTCGTACTCCATAATTAGTATTAAATTTTTGAAATTCCCTTTTTTCCCCTAAATTTTCAACTGATATTCGACTTCATTTCAAGCTTGCCATCATTTATAAACTAAGTGGTAGTTGTAAACTTCAAGAATTTTAGAAAAACTAAGTGGTAGTTGTAAACTTCAAGAATTTTAGAAGAGCACAGTAAAGAAACATAGGAAATTTCAGAAATTTACGGAGGGGCAATTATAAGCCAAGATTGAAAATTTATTCAAGCCATTTTTAAAAATTCTTCAAAGTTGAGGAAGGGGGGTTGGGGGGTATATAGAATATACCCACCGTCACTTGAATGTGGCTCCGCTAATCAGCTTTCGGTAAATCCTTTCAAAGATGCTAAATGGTAAAAGGAATATACTTCATAAGGAGACAGGATAGTAATAGGACTTGCTCTATCAATAACAAAGCAACCATGTTTTCTTCCTTCACTGCCACCCGCGGAAGGCACTTTAATCTACAGGTGCCAGTCTAACTTATTGCATTCTACACAATGGGGACTAGAAAGTTGTCAACAGGTTTTTCGGAAACCATAGTAAAATAATCCCTGAAGCTTCGTCAAAGCGGAAAACACAGATAATGGAAGATGACATTTTAGGATTCAATCCTCAAGCTCAATGATCTTGACCACAGATGCATCACCCACTTTTTGGCAAACAACAACTCGATCATGCGGTTTTATGACACCAGAGGCTTTCCCGTGATCCAATGCCACCTTCAAGACCGACTCGTTGGTCGCATTTGTAGACTCAGCCTGCAAAACCACAGCCATTACGACTTAGGTTACAATGGTAAATCAGGAACATCATCTGAAGGGAGAATAACCACTGGTATTAGCTAGCATTTACTGCTCAAACATCAACCAAGCCCATAATCACTTTCCAGATTCAGTTATGATGCATGGGTGAAAAAATTGAAAGAGCACCATAACTTGGTCCAATAGGTGCACATGGTAGTACACCACAAGAAAAATCGAACGAGTTTGGTTATAAGTTGCACAATCATGGCATTCAAATCCGTAGAATTTTATTGAAAGTAACATGCCAATCAAGTGCAGTAGGAGATCAGAATTAAAGCAAAGGTTATGATCAGATGTTCGGGATGCATGGCAACAGATAAACCTAAAAGATATTTTCAATCAGAATAAATACCACAACAAAGAAAATATCTTACTGGATGTCGTGGATCTGCAAGAATAGGGAAAAGGCCTCTGACTATAAGAGATTGCCTCGCCTGAAAGTACACCAATCAGTAAGCAGGTTAAACAACCAATATCACTTTCCGATTACCAAATGATGGAGAATACTAGCATTGATTTGAACAATGGTTAAAATATATGTGTATATATATATATATATTTATGTATGTATGTATGTATATCAGATTCCCAGAAGCATCCAGGCAATGCACTCTTTCTGGTAAGTCTATATATACCAAGAGGGACACAAACTCTAGGCTGTTTGTATGGCATTTTAAAGTTGTATCAACTCTAAAATTCAACAAGCAACCAAGGACGCTGATCTCCAAACAGCATGCAGTACCTCAAAAGCACCACTAAATGTCCAGCGGAGCTGATTCGTCTTGAGCCGAGGAATAACAACTGACAATACAGGCATTGTCGGCCTATATTTTGCAATCAATCTGCATAATTTTGAAAAGGAAGAGTTGAAATTATATAGGTAATTGCTTCTCTAATCGGTTAATACAGACTAGATATTAGCACTTTTCAGGACATCCAAATTGTAGTTGGAAATATTCAAATTTTGAGGATTCTCAACTGTTAAAGGTTGCATTCCAAACATTTTGCTCACAAACCACACACAAAAACAGAGACATGCGCACAGAGAGAGAGAGAGAGAGAGAGAGAGAGACCTTGCAGCTCTTCCAGATGAAGTGAAGCAAATGATAACTGATGCTTTTACCTTAATGGCAGCTCGAACCTGCATTAACAGAAGTAACATTTAAAACTTGCATGTGTACAGGGTTCTCCAAGCCACGGTAAAGCTAAAAAGGATTTCAAGGAGATAGCCTATCCAAACTAAACTAGGCGGAGTAAATACAGCTAACCGATAATTTTAAGAGAAATACCGCAGAGGAAGCAATAGATTCCAAGTGGGTCATTGGTTCTCCAACATACTTGACAGTTTTCTTGAAATAGAGATCTTGATTGTAAGCTTTCTCAGCCTGCAACAGCATATGAAGTAGATTTATCTGATTGTAAAGATGCTCTCTAAATTATGACAAATGATGCGAAAGTAAGCAAAAAATTGAGCAATTTGATATTAGGGAGAGGTGGCACTGCAATTGCACAAACCAATACAAGCACGTAAAGAAGTTCATCCTCAAAGATAGGTTGATGCAGGGCTGATGACAGTCACTTAAAAAAACCCTGTCCTAGGCTGTCTCCATTACACCAAGGAATGATACACATCCTGTATGCTGCAATACTGCATATGGGACTTGTGACATGGATCCAAAATTTCCTCTAACTTTTCACATACCTATGGTGCAAGGGGAACAGCTTAGGACAGAGTTTTCCGATTGATAAGGCTTTGAAGGCTGCATGATACGCAAGTCTGATATCTTCCTATTGCAAAAAGACTTCTTATGAAACACTACTTTCAAATCACAGGAGAATGTAGCTCATTCAAGAAAACAACATAAACTGAGATAACCCTAGAAGCTATAAACTGCAGCTAGAGGAGTCTAGAAGATTCATAAGAGGCTTGCACTAGGTTTTATCAGCTAGAGGAGGGAGAAAGCACAGATGTTGCAGAACAGATAGGTAGCTGAACCAACAAGTTTCTAGGTCAGTAACATAGTAGACCTACCTCAGCACAAATTTTACCAACAATAGAAATAGTCTCAACAGGGTATAACCCACGTAGGGTCTCTGCACCTAGAAGAATTGCATCACTACCTGAAACAGAGGTAAATGGTTATAGCTTGGAGTATCCAAGACCCAATCACAATGAATAGATGAGGACACCTCAAACAAGGATTGCCAAAAGGAAAAACCTGGGCAAGGATGAAAATTAACCGAGTACATAAGTGATAAGTGAAACTCACCATCCAATACAGCATTGGCCACATCAGTTGCCTCGGCACGAGTGGGTCTTAAGTTGTCAGTCATACTATCTACAACACGTGTAACCACAGCAGGTTTCCCAGCCATATTGCACTTGTAAACAGCAGCTTTTTGAAATAGAAATACCTGGGCATTTGGAAAGACATAAAAATAGTATCAATCAGGAATATATTCCTAGAACAAGAACATGGACAAGCATTGAAAACAAGAGAAAACACTAATTTCCATTCCTTTTCCAGTTATGATTCACTTTTTACCATCAAGACTGGCAGTGCTTTTGCTTTTCAAATAATATGAAAACTAAGGGGAACTTCGAAGAGAAAATGAGCTAATATTTCTCATTACACATCAGAATTTCCAATTCATACTCCATTTGCAATTGATCGAGACAAAACATTCAAATTACAACACAAACCTTCTCAGGGGGGAGATCTATTCCCAAATTTCCACGAGAGAGGATGATGCCATCTGCTTCTTGTAGGATCTCATCAAAGTGAGTTAACCCCTGCAGGATAATGACAGTTTAAAAAAAAAAAAGTGAAAATCACATAAGACAACATATAAGGCCCCAAATAGCAGTACTTCAAGAATACACAGGAGACAGCTCACCTCTACATTTTCAATCTTTGCAAAAATATGGGTCTGACTGAGATCACCCAGTTTAGAGAGAAATTCACGAGCCTGTGTCAAAAATGAATAATCCACATAGTTGAGAATAAGAAGTGTACACTTACTTTAAGGCCAAAATAAGTCATAGTGAGCTTGATGAATTACTATAGAACAATAATATATACAACAGGTATTGGGAAGTGACGGGAAAGGAAGACAGAGACAACTTGATGTAGAAAAAGCAAACAAACAAGAAATTCAGAAATAAAACCTTACATGTCGAACATCTTCTGCATGCCGTGTGTATGACAGAGAAAGGAAGTCTATGTTGTTTCGCACACCCCAGGTGCTTATAACCTAAATTGAACATGAAACATTGTAAAGCAGCGCACACATGGTTTAAACATGGGAATATGACGTGGTTTCTGATTATAACCAGCGAGACCAGCAGGACCAGCAGTTCTAGCATTAAAGGACAAGAAACATAAAATGTTGGAAGAAATGTCATTAGTTTAGACTAAAATGGTTTTCAACTAGACATAGTTGAGTGACATCTGCAGCAGATATATGAATAAGAAATCAGTCCTCAAAGACCTCAAACTAAAGTCACAAGAAGTATGCAATTTTGCACAAGTCTCAGCATTAGCCAAAGATTTACAAGCACACTGGTTCAAACAGGACCTTTTTGTTACACAAAGTCCCTATAACTTTTCAGTTCCTTCACAGTGATCAAGAATAGTAGTATGGCTCATGGACCACACTATTTGAAAGGCTACCATTTTTGAATGAAAAAGAGAGAAGAATTTAAGGTACCTCCTTATCCTTGTCAGTCAGGGTTGGCAGATCGATGTGAATTTGAGAGACATGTAAAGTGAACAAGGAGCCAGCCAATGTAGCTGAGTTCTTTATAAGACATACAACATCCTCACCTTTAACCTCAGTCACCTGCAATATCGAACACTCACAACAAGTGACTTATATGCATTGCATCAATCATGAAAACTAGGCCGATAGCCCTTGGCCAATTTCTATGATTCTTCACCATGAAATCACAGATCAGCTGCTACAGTAAAAATTAAAAATTTTATCAAGTCAACAAAATTAAGGCATATACAGGCAGATAAGCATTACCTCAAGCCACACTGAAGTCGTTTCGTTTCCAGTGAATAAGTACTGACCAATGAAAATAGTATCTCCAGCTTTAACTGCCTGTAAGAACAATTTGGCCTCAGTAAAAGAGAAACCAACGTCATAGAATCAGTAAAGCCCAATTCTATCAGTCCCTTGACTGGTCCTCGGAGGGAAAAAAGAGAGAGAGAAAAGCATTGAATAGCATTACATATGGCCTGTTGTATAGGATGATATAAAAGATTATATTAGAATCCAACATGAAGGGGATAGAAGGGCCATCTATCGGCCTGGCAATTAGCAGCTGATGCAGTTACATGAAAGTACAAATTTCATGTATGCAACCAGTCCAAGTAACCAATTCAGGCACACGCCTGATTCACCATTTTCTAGCATCCAACATGGGAGGATCAACAATGAAAACAATGAATCTACAATCTACTAGTGGTAGAGCATGCAATCCACCAATTGCACCAAAAACAGCTCAACAACTAAACAGAGGAAAATATAACTACAGTTTTGGAACAAGTATGTTTAAGCATAGGTTAAACCATGGTTTTATAATGTGTTGTTAACAGTTGATTATAAGTCCTGAGAACAATAAGCAATGTTTCTGCTGTTTTTTTTTTTTTTAAAATCACATGCATCCTCAAGCATCTTATGCTGAAAAGTTGGATAAAAGCATAGCTTGGTAAGTTGAATGGTAGAAGTTGTAGCATAATTAGTGATTACCTTTGGTAACCCAGTGAAATTAATAGGGAGCAAACTTGAAGAAGCCTCTTTGTCTTGGTCAGGGGTTAGTGTTACAAGGGACTCAGCCTTGAGTGAGATAGGATGCTCTGTTTTGTTCACAACTTGCAACTCAGGACCCACGGTATCTAGCATAACCTGCAAGGGGCACACAAAGTTACTACTCATAGCCATTTTGAAATCGAAATATGCAAAATAACTTAATAATAAAGAACCTTCAAACATATTTTAGCTATAATATGTACTCAGACTTATCAACATATACTGCAAGCAATTGGAGCTTACCGCACAGAGCTTCTTTGTACTCTTAATAGCCACCTTCAAGTTCTCCAAAGTCTCCTGGTGGAATTCAGTATCACCCCACGAGAAATCGAATCGTGCCACTACAATGAAATTAGTGAGCTTAACTCAAGTGCCTTAAAAGTGATCTGATCTGATTAAATCAATAAAAAAAAAAAAACCAGTAAGAAAGAAATCACTCCCCCTTACTCTCATTTTACCACTAAAAGTCAAATTATTGCAGTCCAAAACAGATCACCACAAAAACCTTTGAAAGGTTCACAGAAAACCTCAACAAGATTCTGGCAATACTACTATTAAAGCAATCTAACAATTCAAACAACAGCTTTTGACCAGGAAATAAGACAGAGATTAAGCTGGCAGATAGTATACCAGACATTCCGGCCTTGAGGCAGCCAGAAATGATCTCCACAGTACGCGATTTGGGGCCCAGAGTCCCAACAATCTTCGTCATTGCTGGAAAGAAATTCTGCAAACAACGATGTTTGAAAATTAAAAAAAAAAAAATTAACAAGCAATTAACTTCAAAATATAATGTCCACTGATTTTCCATCAAAAACTTATAGGAACTAAAATTAACACGAAGAACTAACAAAAACTACTCAAATTCGAAACAACAGACAGAGAAAACAAAACCCACAAAGAAAATAAAAAAGAGTGACTATTAAAGGAGTAGCAAGTAAAGCTATATGCTTACAGGCTTTGATGGCTCAAGAATTGAAGCCATCCGAATTGGCTCTTCCAGAAGCAAATGAGTTGAATGCATTTTCTTCCTTCTTTTATTTTTCGATAGCAAATCACTGAGCTGATGCAGAAATTTTAGAGAGAGAAAGAGAGGGAGTCTATGTAGTATGCAAGTATGTACTGAAAGAGAAATAGAGCAGAGCTTCTCAAGTAGCGTGGAGCTGGGATGATCAATGGAGGAGAGGTGAAAGTAGATACTTCACAAAAAAGTAGAGCTTCATATTTTAGCGTCGGAAGTTTCATATAGAATTTTTCTTTTTATTCTTCTTATTACAGTATTTTTTTCTTAGAAGAAAGGCCAAAAGAGGGACTGAACAATTTAATTAATATTTGGGTAAATGGAAGCCTTTTTTATTAGGGATAATTTCAAAAACCTCCCCTAAGATTTGTAAAATTACACTTACTTCCTTTAGCAGAATTGTGGATCCAGTTACTTACCTCATATGAGGATAAATTACTCCTATATCGTAAGATATTATGTCTTATTAGAAACTAATATCTAACAATTGAGTAATTAGAATACTAATTAATTATTAGTAACTGATTAATGCAAATAATTGTTGAAAACTTCTTTAATGATAAACGGTAACTTACAATTACAAAATAATGCCAATTGATATATCAAATGACATTCTTTTGTAATTAATTAGAAATCAGTTTTACACAATGTGAGAATAAAGGTTTTGGTAGAAGGAAAAAATATAGGGCAAAAGAAGGTTGTTCATGAGAAAAATTTCTTTGAAACTCTTAATGTTGTGATAGTTATAAAGTAATTTTGTGGAAATAAAAAAGAAATGAAGGAAAAGAAAGGCAAAATTCGAAGTTTTTTTCTACTCAAAATCATAAGAATCATAGCAATTCTTATGTTAAGAAAGATGATTGGTATGTTTCGCTGAATTTTGTGATTATTAGTGTAGTTTTATTTCTTATTTATGTTGCCTGATGTATTGAATGTGATCTTTTTAGGCAGTGAAATGTGTGTGTTAATTGTTTTTATGTTTTATTTATGTTCATTTTTTTTACTATTATAACTTGTATATATATATATATATATATATATATATACAAGGGGTATTTATGAAATAAAAATTTCATCTCTCATTTTAAAGTACTTTTCTAACTTGGACTAATTTTATTACCAAAATCTTAATCTCATTGAAGGTTTGTGTAATTTTATAAACTTCAAGAGAGACCAGTGAAATTATCACAAAACCTCAAAGGAGGTTTTTGAAATTATTCCTTTTTATTATTCTGGTTTTTGCTAACCTTGCTTTTCGTGCATGCGAACCATTTGGGCACTAAGTAAAAGCAGTAATCTGTGGGCGTCTGCTGATTGATAATTGATAGGCACACCTAGTTTTTGAATAGAAAAATAAAGAAAACCATTTGGCGGCACCGGTGAGGCGGTGGCACCAAACAGCCAAACTGGGACAGCAATTGCACGCGGATTTCGGTGAATCCAACGGTCGAACGCACTCCAAAAATGAGGCAAATTTCATGATGGACTGGCATGGAGCACACGCAAATCAAGCTCAAGGAGACATTTGCGAGCTTACTCCATCAAAAATTTTTGAGGTTCAAAAACTTGTCAAATTTAATCAAATTTAATTGAGCATCAAATATATATATATATATATGTTTAAAACTTTTATATTTATTTGTGTATATGATATCATATTTTTTTATTTAAAGTTATATAAGATATTATTTTATATGTTGAAACTCGATTGATTTTGATTAAGTTGAATTCAATTCTATTAAATTAAATTCTATCAAGGTTGAATAAGATAAAACTAATTCAAGTCCAAATTCAAATTCAAATTTTAATAGTTTAAAAAATTTGAACTCAACTCAAACAAATTTACACCTTTATTGCTACCATTTTTCTCTGTTAATTCCTTTAGAAAAGAAAATAACCGTTAAGTTTATAAATATACTATGATTTTTTTTCTTGAATACTAAACAAATTTGGGAGGAAAGGAGAATCACCCCGTGTCGAGAAAATTATTGAAAACTACGGGAGGCTAACCCAGTCTTTTTAACCATTAACCATTAACCATATAGATAAAGAGGGAAAGGCCCCTGCCACGTAGGATGGTCGTCCGCCCATGTGGCACGTGGGGATTGGTCAGTGGTGATGATGTGGAGCTGATGTTGGACCGGTTTTTCTTCTCCTTTTTTGTCTCCTTTTTTGTTTTTTTTTTTTTTGCCCTTTGATCAACCAAACGACATCGTATGTGGATGAATCTCCAACCAATTTTTTCTCCGCTTTCTTTCTTTCTCTTTCATTCAAGAACAGGAGCATTTGTCAATGCCAACAACTCTTAAAGGCCGGTTCCTATTGCTATTATCCTCTGGACAAAATTCCCTCTTCTTTCTTTCTGTCTTTCATTCAAAACATAGCAACATCAATCAATGTCAAGAGCTCTTGAAGACCGGTTTCTGGACAAAACTCCATTTTTTCCATGAGACCCAGAGGTCTCCCCTTAATTTCTGGCATCTGATTGTACTTGGAAGAGATTGCAATCTTAATTGGAGGGTCTAGATTTTTTTCTTCTTCTGAGGAGTGGGTGCTTACGATTTGACGGACGATGGGCTCGAGACAGAAAATGGCTGGTAATCTTCTTCCCCTTCCACTCCCGGTTCTCCCTCTTGTTCTTCTTCATCTTCCTCCCTCCCTTGAGTAGTTAGGGCTAATTTTTTCTTTTTTTCTGAAAATTTTCCTAATATTTCTATTTTCTTGGCTAAAAGCAGCAAATCTTTTTTTCCCATCTCCTTCGTGTCCTTTTGTGAAACAATGAGGAAGGGGAAGGTCAATACTTCATCTCTACTATCTGGTGTGAATTTCTGGAATGCAGATATGGTACTTTTCTTCCCCTTTCTTTCCATGATTAATGTCTCCATTTCATTTCTGTTTTATCATTGATTTTTTATTTTTAATTAGAAGAAAAATTTTTAATATGGTCTGTGATGATGAATAATTGATGATTAGCTAGCTTTTAGATATTTATTTACTTGGTGTTTTGTTGTTCCATTTTTCGTTCTTGCCTTTCTTGGATTTTTTTGGAGCTAGGAGGAAAAATGGCCACCCGTGAAAAACAACTGGTAAGGAAAAATATAAGTTTTATTGTATCATTCTAATTTAATTTTTTCCCTTCCACTCCCAATTTAGGATTTGATGGACGATGTTTTTTTTTTCCTTTTTTTTTGTTTTTTTGGTGTTACTTTTCTGAGTATATTATTAGTTGTTGTTACAGGAAGGAATATGAAGACGTGAAGTTGACATCTCTAAGAAGTAGTTAAAGCGGGTAATATTTATTTGTGTTCTACTATTTATACTATAAACCATAGTTTTTTTCTATAAACAGTTTCTCTCACCTAATTTAGCCTATTTTTGTTTATTGAGGTTTTTGTCAGAGAAAGGATAAAGGTAAAAGTGATTGGAAGAATGAGCAGATTTCTTCCAGTGTTTTGCGTTTTGGGTTTTATTGTCTTTGTCAAAGTAAATTAGATATGAGTATCTTTTTCTTCTCTATCTTTTTTTGGTTTTGTGGTTTTAATGTGCAAAGTGAAATCATTATTATGACTAAATTTCTTGAAGATGTTTTCACCAGTTCATGATTCATGAGATACATAGTTATATGAATTAGGTAAATGAAGTTTCAAAAGCAAAATCCATGTTATCTACTATGAAGATACCGTCTTTGCTCTTTTAAATTATTAAAAAAACTTGGCTTGATCTTTAGCTGGAAAAAATATGTTCAGAAAATAGTGTCCCTGTGTTTCACAGTATTGACCTTTGATGTTGGACCCAATTTGGCATTTTTAGAAAAAAGAAAAATTGGAAAATAATGCATAGAAACTTCTCTAGAATTTACTTCCACATATATATTCAGTATTTTGTTCCCTTTGGGGAAATTTCATCAGTGACATTATTGTTATTGTTTTATTTTTGTTGGTAAGACTTGCTTTTATACTCTCTCAGTAGATTTCTTCTCTTGTTTCTGTTATTGCTATTTTTTTTATGAATTCTTCTTTCCTCTAAGCAACTTTAAAGGTTCTTTTCTCTATATAAATATGTTATTATTGGAGTACATCTAATCCTGATCCAATTTCTATAGCAGGAAATGACCATACTTTGGGTTTTGTTACCGGTAGATCTGCTCAATTGCATGGTGCTGCCTAGACAAGTGCTTCACCCTGCTCGTCAGCATCAATGATATTTCCGCCAGCCCTAGGCGTGCCTTCAAATGCTGAGTGGAATGGGTATCAGGTAGTTTGTTTCTGACATCACTTCTCTATTTTACGATGCATTTGTCTGCTTGATGGCATTTATTGTAAGATTCATGTGTTTAATGTCCATCTGATGTTCAAATTGTGGTGGTATCTGACAGATGGTGTTATCTTTGCTTGCTGAACACCGTATATGAATTTCATCTAATACATTAGATGTCACAGATGCATTTGAAAATCCGTCACTGTTTCCAATTTGTGCTTGTCAATGTGTAAGGTTTAACATATGGGGTAATAGTGTAGTGAACAAGTGCATTCTTAGTTATAATTGAGATGAAGAAACTAATTCTTATCTTTTTGTGCCGCGGCAGACTATCTTTTTACTCACCTTTACGGTGATGAAAATCTTCAGATGCTGTGTTTTTTTTTCAGGACTTTGAAGTTAATTGAAGTTAACAGTGATTGTTGTTCTCTATATCTCTTTTGAAAATTGACAGGAGGCTCTCATTCCCATACTGCATTCAAAGTCATCTTTAACTGCTTTGTTGTTCCTTTTTTTTATGGTATATATGCATAAGCGAGAAATAGTGCTTTTAAAGTGGATTTACTCCGGATGTATCATGATCTCCTTTAAAAAATGTTCCCATGGCATGAAAAGAGAAATCTATCATTAAATAAAAGGGGTTTGCCGACGGTTAGCTCTGCATGCGCTTCGGAGGCCAGGTCTTGTCCCCTATTTGTAACTTGTGATTTGTGCTAATAATATTGAAGTATTGTTTTAGAAAAAAAAAAAGGGGTTTGCAGAAACATTTCAAACAATTAGAGATTAATGTGGAGAGAGGTAAGAGAAAATTATTGAGCTCAATTTGCAAAGAGGAAATAAATCTCGATTTTTGTTTGAAACACTATGAACCTTAGATTATGTACATGCAACCAACCAAAAATAAATACATAAAACAGAGAGAGAAAACAGTTAATAGATTCATAACTTTCATCATGCATGTGAAATTAGTTGGTAAAGTAAGGGTGTTAATTATTGCATGAAGTATTTCCATTGTAAATATAAGCTGCTAGATGCTTGTTACTGCCTATGAAGCTCTAAAATTTTTATATTTAGTTTTAGCTCTCTGGTACCATTATTCTTGTGTAGCAAATAACAGATGTATCAACATTTTTTTTCCTTGAAAGTTGGTGTTCTTGACTCATTGAAACTTGTATAATGGTCTTCTTTGCATGATTGTTTCCTTTCCATTGATTAAAGCTACGGTCTACGCAACATCGGCTAGGAGTTTACCCACACCTCCAGCATTTGCAATGATCAACCCAGTATCCGAGACCAATTTCTATGCCCCGTACCAACAACAAATGGCAATTGATGAATATCCTCAGGGACTTGGTCAGCCTGACTGCTGTTACTTCCTGAAAACTGGAGACTATAAATACAAACGTAATTGTAGATTTAACCATCCTAAGCTTCAAAGTTCCAAGTCAACGTCATGTGCTCTTAGCAACAAGGCTTTGCCTCTGAGACCTGTAAGTCATAGAACAAGCAAAATAATGATACAACTTACAAATTCTCCCTTAATAATGTGATGTCTAAAATATATTCTTTTAAATTAAGCATAAACAAGAGGATTTATTGCTCACTTCCTGTAATAATGTCCGCACTTGATTTTTTTTAAGACTGATGTTCCTCCAACATTATCTGGAGGGTTGTTTTAACTTCCTTGCAAGGATGTCTCTTGAAATGGATTATGTTTAGAATAGATGTGTTTCCATCTGTTTATATGAATATGTTATTATTAAGGTACATCCTATAGTGGTTTTTTTCCTCACAAAAAAAAAACATGTTATGTCTTTGTGTTTCTTTTCCTAAAAATTTTTCTAAACTTCTCAATCACTATACGAAATGCAAGTCATGGTTTTCTTTTCTTTTTTATCTCTCTTTTATAAAGATTTAGCTGACTTTTTCAATATTTTTTTTAGTATATTATGTTGGACTTGGAGAGATGGCTGTGTTTTTCATTTTCTTTCTTCAAGTTGAAGATGAAGAAGAGTGAAGACGAAATGATTGTGATTTTAATGGATGTTCCAACATTATTTTATTCACGAAGTGATTATTAACTTAATAATTTTTTTTATAGTTTCCTTTTTTTTCCCTCTTCTAAAACTCGTTTCTTGTTTTAATGGCAGTTATGTGATCGAAGAAGAATGAACAACAACTATTGGTAGGTTTTTCCTTTTAGTTATTTCATGTCTTTGCTTCCATGCAAAATGTTTGTTAAACTCCTAGCTCACAAAGGGCATTCCTTATGGTTCCCTGGGTTTTTAAGAACTAAAGAAGTAAGCATTTTTCATGTTTGTTTCTTTCTTTTGTCTCTTTTATCTTATGCTTAAATTATTTTTTTTTCCAAACATCTGGTCAAGTGGAAAAAATGGAACAAGGCTTTCTTTTATGTGTATGTGCGGTTAAAAAGTAAATGATTATTTTGAGCAAGATAATGAACAAATGATAAATTGTGAGATTGGCATTTAATGGATGGGAAGATGTCTTGCTGGATTTATCTAATGTCAGAGTGTTCCAATCCTTTCTATCAAAAAAAAAAAAAACTATTACCTCTTCTTTCTATGCAAAAACAATTTTTCCCTCTTTGCTGGTGAGTAAAATACAAATTCCTATATCTGCAACAAAAAGGTTGGGCTCAATGTTGAGAAAACTAATTGATTCCCATTTAAAAATTTTTCCGAGCTCAATCCTTTCCTACTCGAGGCTTCTGTCTCAAAAAATCCTTTTGTTCTTATCTTTCTTTCTCTCTCTAAAAACCGCTAGATTCTCCATTCCTGTTTAATGTATATTTTTTTCTCTTGATTAAATTTCAACTGTAATTTTCTACTACCTTTACCCCAATTCCATAGGCATTTCATAGGTAATTTTCTTTTATTTTTTTTGGATTTGGATCAACATTGTTTGATTAAAGCCTGGAATGTTATGCTTGCTTTGCTAAGCATGCTATCTACAGAACTTATTCAATGCTTGGTTTAAAACCTTAGGCTGTTAACAATTGAAGTAGTTAATTTCAAATCATGTGAAGTGTGTGAAGTATTTCCCAATTAACCATGATTAACAAACTAATACTGACTGTGACAATCAGGGAATAGTGTACTTGATGAATCTACTTTGAAACCGGTGTTCTTAATAATATTGAGATTAGCAAAACTTTATAACCAACATTGGACTAATTTTGAGATTTTACAAAAAAAAGGATAAAATGGACAGCAACTCATAGAAACTTATTTATTATTTGCCTTCGTATATATTTAGAGTTTTGCATTCCATTTCAGGGGTTTTTAATGGTCACATGTACTTGTGTTTCCTTTCTATGGGAATAGAACATATATCAAAAGTTTGATTAAACAAGTTGTTGCAAAAGACTCAACAATCCATGTAAACCCTGTGAATATTGAATAGGAGCAATGTTGAAACATAATTGAAGACCAATTCTTTAGATGAATATTGCCTTTACTGTTTTTCTTTACACTTGTGAATATTGCCTTCACTATTTTTCTTTACACTTGAAAATTTTATAGATTCTTGATGCTGGAGTAACATGAACTTTATTGGAAATAAAAGCTGAATTACATGACCTTATTTAGAGTTGCATGTATTTTGGCTTTTGCGTTGGAGTATGTCATTAGAATATAAAGACATCCTCTGGAGAAGTTTCTGCTTCATTTTTACGTTTTAGGATCTTCCTAACCTATTTGATTGCATGATCATTTTATTTCCTTTTTCACCTTATCTTCCGTTGGCATTTTGTGTAAATTGCGCAGCTTCATGATCAAGTTGTAGAAAGTTTACTTGCATACCATCTCCAGGGATCTAGCACATCTAATACTTTCACTTTGGTAAGAAACTCAGGTTACCAAGCAAGACACTTTAGCTTACCTGTAAGAATCTTTTCATTTCTGGACTTTGACAACTACTGTACCCAAAACAAAGTACCCAAAAAAAAAAGTTTCTTGCTTGTGAAATGGGTTGATAAATAGAAGGGGTAACAAATTTTGTATGAGACTATTACTAACCAAAAGTGCAGATGTTTGTTGAATTTGTCCTCTCATTATTGGCATCATTTAAGTCTCTTGATTTATTTTGAACTTGGTTTTACAGCAGTAAACTAATTTTAATGGATTGTATCTTACATTCTTTCTTTTTATAATACATGGCAGGTTCTCAGTGGTTTCTTTCAAAAGTTGCTCATTCACTTCTGGGGCGAGTACAAATGACAGAAAGTTGTTATTTTTGGTTAAGTTAAAATATGTATTTATCAGAGTCATGGAAGTTCAAGTTCATGTTTTGAGATTCTACAATACTAATTTTAGTGTTTTATCTATTTATTATGAATTCCTTGACTGTGAACAAGTGTCAAAGTTTACACTGTTAGACAAATTGTAAATGCAACTTTTTATAGTTTAAAATCTTTTACAATTGCAATAATATGTTTTTCCATAGAAAATTTAACTTTAGAGGGCAATAATTGGGTAAGATTAAAATTTCACACCGTGTATTTTTTTGATCCTTCGTTGCGTTACAGGCATTTTGTAAAGATGGCATAACTGGGCACGTTAATTTTAGAACTGTCCACCGCGCAAGTGCGCGGTGATCCCCTCCTAGTATAGATAAAGAGGGAACCGCCCCCTGCCACGTTGGATGGTCGTCCGCCGATGTGGCAACTGGAGATTGGCTGGAGGTGATATGGCACTTGGTTGTCCTCCTCCTTGTATTTGTTTGAGGGCTTTTCTTCTTCTTTCCCTCGATAAACCAAACGACGTTTTCTATTCCTTCTTCTTTTTTTCTGTCTTTCAAAACGTCGGCGTGGCCGTCCTCGGGTTGGCTGCTGATGACATGGTTGGAACGACAGATGGGGTGGGCTCGAGATACCTACTCCCATCAAGTGTCTCCCATTTCCCATCAAGTGTTTCTCTCTCATCACTGCTTTCTCCTCTCATACCCAAACCACCGGACCACTACGGCTACTGTACCCCTTGTTGATGATCTTCTCATCTCCGTTATTCTCTGTTTCTCGGTAAAAAAAATTATCTGGACGTTTGTTTCTTTCTTTTTTTCCAAGTACTTATCGATCTGTTCCAAAACTTTTTTTCAGATCACTACGGCTGCTGTACTCTTCGTCCGTGATCTTCTCCTCTCCGTTATTCTCTATTTCTCAGTAAAAAATTATCCGGACACTCAGCTTTTATTCCTCTCTTTTTTTCCAAGTACTTGCCGATCTATTCCAATTTTTTTTTTCATATGCTTTCTGTCTGGATGGACTATGACTGTCAACAAAATAACATTATCAAGTTTTGTTGGGCTGGTTTTAAGTAATCATCTTTTTTTTTCCAGGTACATTGCAGATCTGTTCAAAATTTTCTTATTTTTCCAGCACTTTCTATCATCAACTTTTTTTTCTTTCTTTTTATTAGACCTGATATAACTAAAATCATCTATTTCTGTTTTATCTATGCTATTCTCCATATTGTTGTTAGTTCTTACAGTGAGCAATTTTTACAGTTTTTGAATGGCATGATTTTTCTCTTCTTGTGGAATATTTAGATTGATATTATGCTTAATGTTAAATTTGCTTATTTTTAATACATGTGTTTTTCTTTTTAAGAAAATTTTGGTGCTTTTGTTGTGCTAAGTTCTCCTTCACTAAGTAAGTTTGCTAATTTTTTTATGTATGTATTCTTATCTTTTTAATTCCTTGAGCTCTGTTTTAGTTAGATAGATGATCGTAGAACTTGTAAACTGCTTTTAGAAGTACTTTATACATGTTTCTGAATAAATGGGTCTATTCATAAGCAGTTTTCTCTTAATTTTTCCTTGGATTTGAATATTTATTCATGTTTCCTTTTGTTTCTTGTTAGGTTTTTACAAAGATGGATGGTGATTTTTTTTTGGAAAAGGGTGTAACTTTCTGGCTGGAGTATTACGGCAGATGAAAGTTGTAAATAGGCTAATTTATTTTGTTCTCAGTTAGGCTATGATGATATGGTTTTGGCTTCATTAGATGTATTTCAGGCTTTAAATTGATTGCCGCATCTTGGCGAGGCAACCCTGATTGCATTTAAGGTTCATTCTTCCCTTCAAATGTAATGGGTCTGCAGCCATGGCGGTACTCTCATCTCTGCCTGACTTTTGCTGACAAACCTGAGCCTTACTTTAAACTACCATAATTACTGCTTACTTTAATTAAAAAGATTTGATCACTGATTCCTTTTTTTCGTTTGTATAATAATTTTCGGATCATGACAATTTCTGATGTTCTTATTGGTTATTTTTTCACCTTTGAAGTAATATTTACAGAGTTATACCAAAAATTCTCAGGTGTGCTACTTTGGTTTATAGTTATAACTCATTCATCATATGATGTCTTACTTGTGACAAAGCGTTAGCTTTTTTTTTCCTTTGCTTTATATTATCTTGATCATGCTAGAGAAATTGCTTGATACTTTGGTACAATTCACATAGTGACCCTAATGAGCTTTTATCAGTGTGCTTTAAATTTTTGAAAATTTTGTGGTCAAGTGTCGAAACTATATGAAGTTTAGAATGAAATGTCTAACTAAATATCTAAGTATTTGGGAGGTCTTGTAAGCCTCTATGTCTTAATAGAGAAGTAATTATGATATTTGATGGTTTTTTTTATAAAAAAATAGTAATACTTTTTTTCTTCAGTATAAAAAAGTCTGGTTAGTCAGGAAAATCTTTAAGAAATTTTGTGGACAAATGTAGAAACTATATGAAATTTAGAATGAAATGTCTAACTAAATATCTAAGTATTTGGGAAGTCTTGCAAGCCTCTATGTCTTAATAGAGAAGTAATTATGATATTTGATGGTTTTTTTTATAAAAAAATAGTAATACTTTTTTTCTTCAGTATTAAAAAAGTCTGGTTAGTCAGGAAAATCTATTGGGCACCTTTTTTTTTTCCTATTTCACAGCCCAAAAGCATGGAAAAAAAAATCTTGCATTGCTCACTTAGTGTTATTTGGGTAGAAATTCATTCTCCTCCTTTTTTTTCCTCTCTTTATGGTAATTAGAAGATAACATGTTCATAATGATGGCTTTTCGTAATGTTAAATTACATGTTTTGTAGGTGTTTAGTCGTCACGAGAAATTAACTGAGCCTTTTTTTAAGTATCTATATTTGGTTTCTTTTTTTTTTTTTTTGTCCCCTGGTTTCTGAAGAATTAGAAAAATGAAGCATTTTTCTGATTTTTTTTTTCCTTTTGTAATCTTTGTTTTTTTGGAGAAATAGGGATGGGCGTTGCTGGAGTTATGTCACTTTCAAAGTACTACATTTGATAATTTATTTTTGAAGATAGAGCTTTGTAAATCTCGAGTAGTGAATAGTGCAGTACAATTGGCACTGCTATCAAAGAGATTTGAACATCTACAAATGGAAAAAGTAAAATTGACCTTGGATCTATTTGACTTTTGTGCGTATGCAATTACAGTAAGCATTTAAACACTATAATGTCAGAGATTTCAAAGCAAAATTCAGGGTTACATAATGTGCTACACCATATACTCGTGAGGTGTAGTGGGAAATGATTAGTGCTACAGATTGTGCAACTATAGTATCTCATCCTGCTCATACCATTAATGCTAGATTGGTTACATAAAAAATTTCTTATGCTTTTGATGGCTTTCTGCAGTATGGAATAGGGATTAGTCCTTATTTGTGTTGCAAGTGCGTTGCTATCACATTTTTACTTCTATGCTAATTTAGTAAGCTGTAGCCAAAAAAAGAAGTTCTGTTGTTGGTTATCCTTCTTTCTGGTAAACAGAATGTCATTAATACCATTGCGTTACTATCTTTGTGTTGACACCATGTCTATTTTTTCTTGAGCAAGCGTACTTGTAACCTTAAGTCTGCTGAAGGTGTTCAAATGAAGTCTGTGCAACACAAGGATCAAGAATACGCAATAGAAGGTCTTGTCTTTAAATTTTGCTGTAGATTCAGGCTCTGGGATGTTCTGATCACCCTCCATAAGGTTCCAGAACAACTTTAAATTAGAATGAACAGTTCTCCCCGTTCCTTTTATCATAACTGGTTTAAATTGATTGGACCAGTTACAAACCTCCTCTGATCACCCTCCAAAGGTTCCTAAACAACTTTAAGTTGTGTACCTCCGACTAGGAAATGGATCACATCACTATAGTTTTCCCTTTTTCTTTTTGGTTAGTAGTCAAAATCTCTTATGCCTCTGCATCCATATAGGAAATGGTTTTTGTTTCGTTCTTTTAATCTTATTTTTACTCGACTAATTTGTTTGGTTTAATTCTTTTTTAACTTGATTGAGCTGAATAATTGTGAAGCTTAAAGAGTCAGTGATGGCAATTCTCTAGAAGCACTGAGGTTCATGAACTTTACTTGAGATATGTTCAAAGTGAACACCATAACGTAACATGCTCGAATTAAAAGTTATCGACAGTTTATTTTGTTGCATGCCTAATTAACAAATTATGGACTTGACTTTTAACATCTGGGATAGATAATATTGTCAAAACCCACAGTGAAAGCACACTTTTTTGTCTTCACATTTTTTGCTAAATAGTTGAAAGTGAAAGAATCTTTGTTATGTAGTTCACCTTTTATCTAGATTTTCTGATTTGAGTATCTAATTGTTTTGCTATGATTTAACACGTATTTAATCTTCTTTTTTCTCCCCCAAAAAAACCTCATTGGAATGTACAAAGGTGAAACCTGATACAACTTATGGTGCATCAATTAAATTTTATATTATAGGTTTAACAGTGACTTTTAGTCAAGCAAAGGCTATCAGTTTAATTAAGATATTTGGAGTAATAGCTGAGTTCCTTGCCATGTGAATAACGAAATTTCAATGACTTGTTTGATGGTTCGAGTTTTAAATCTAGGTGTTTCTCCCCAAATTCAATGATGATATCCACATATTTCTCAGCTTTTAGCTTCCACTACTTGAAATTTTCTGTACTTTTTCCTTTTTTAATTTAGTTATGTGAATAATGTACTTTTTTGGTTTTGCATATGAAAATATTGAGTTTTCATGAGAACCATCTCCAAGTTGTGGAAATTGCGTAGCTATATGATCAAGTTGTGTAAATTGATTTTAATATCTTCCATTGGCATTTTGTGTAAATTGCATAGTTGCATGATCAAATTGTGGAAAAGTTTACTTTACCGTCTCCAGGGATCTGGCACATTTAATACTTTAACTTTGGTGAGAACACGAGTTACCAATCAATCTACTTTAGATTACCTGTAAGAATCTTTTCATCTCTCGACTTTGGCAACTATTGTATCCAAAAAAAAAAAAGAAAAATGAAAAGTTCCTTGTTTGGGTAATGTGTTGAAAAATACAAGGGGTAACAAATTTTGCATTAGACTGTTAGCAACCAAAAGTGCAGATGTTTGTTGAATCTATCATGTCCTTGTTGGCATCATTCAAGTCCCTTGATTTGTTTTTAACTTGTGTTACAGTAATAAACTAATTTCAATGGATTATATCTTTCTTTTTTGTTATATTACTTGGCAGATTTTTCACCAGTCTCTTTCGAATGCGACTTATTACAGTTCTTGGATGAGTATGAATGGCAAAAAATTTTTGTTTTTGGTTGAGTTAAAATATCTATTTATTGGAATCATCAAGCTCATGTTTCGAGATTTGACAAGACTAATTTTTCTATTTATTATGAATTCCTTTACTATGAGCAAATGTCAAAATCTACATTGTTAGACAAATTGTAAATGCAACTTTTTATGGTTTAAAATCTTTTACAGTTGCAACAATATTTTTTCCCTTTTGTTTGTTAGTTTATAATATTTCTTCATTTTTCTTGAAACATATATGATTGATATTACTCGATATCTCACACGTACTTTGCATGGAAAGATGCATATGTTGTATATTAGACCTTCTAGATTTGGATCCATCTGATATGAAGCTTATGAGATAATATATTCATACTCTATGGATAAGACTTTTTTATACTGACCCACTCGAAGTTATGAACTCGTGTCCTTCCAATCCTTGGATCTAGATGAAGAATCAAGTTGATTTGCGGAACTTTTGATCCCTCTAAATCACGACGTTATGAACTAACAATGTTTCTTAACCCATAAATTTAATAATTTAGCGAACCAAAATTGAACCAAAATTGTTTGTAAAGGAACGCCACAACTATGGTATATACTTGATGATAGGTTTGATTTGAATCTTTTCAAGAAAACCCTTTTAGTATTTAAGAAAGGCTCTTTTGGACAAGAAAAAGATGATAAAACTCAAGTTTATTGTTGGAAAAATTTAATTATTAACGATAGAAAAATTAGGTTATTTATAGCCTTATATGACTTGAGAATCAATGTGATTTGTGATCACTTATTTGGCTAAGAAACCAACTAAGATTAGGCCTTTTTTGAAGACTAATTTGGCTGAATATTACTAAATAATTAAACCATTAAAATAGCAATTAGATTGACAATTAAAATCCTAACTAATGCTGCTAATCAAATGACATTAGCTAACTAACAAAACAACTATTTAAGTAATTTGCTTCTAACTCTTCATGTGCGACCAGGAAAGTGACACATGAACGCTCATCAAGTTGAAATCCTTCAATAGTCCTCGTGTCGTCACCAATTCGATCTTGAATTGCATAAACAAGTGCTTGTAGTGAATCTCTAAGTTTTCTTGCACGAGTTCTTGTAATCAGACCACTTGGAACTTGTACAACTTGATCACTTGAAACTTGATCAGCCTTGAACCCTTTGAACCTTTCATCACTCTTATTATCAACAATGTGAACTTAAACATTCTCAACATTC
This sequence comes from Coffea arabica, assembly GCF_036785885.1. Classification (NCBI taxonomy): domain Eukaryota; kingdom Viridiplantae; phylum Streptophyta; class Magnoliopsida; order Gentianales; family Rubiaceae; genus Coffea; species Coffea arabica. Next base: position 8,717,817 of record NC_092313.1, on the reverse strand, counting down.
ACAACTGGGATTATAATCATTCTACTTTGCTATTAGATGATGGTTATACTTTGATTTTTTTTTGTCCTATATGCATTATGAACAATTTGCTATGTATTTCTACAATCTATATCTATTATGCATATTGTTGTTTTTTAATGATGTGTCTTTTCATTTCTTGATCATTAGTTACGTTTCAGGCATTATATAAATAGGGCATAACTGGGCATGTAAGTTTAAAAATTGTTCACCGCGCACTTGCACGGTGATCCCATCGGTTTGTTGATTAAACTATGAACAGAAAAAAGAAAAAAGAAAACAGTATTTATATCTTTGGAACCAGTCAGCATCTATATACAATAGGGTCTACTAATTCTTAACAAATTTTTGTAAAACTCTGCCGTTGAAATTCTTAACAAATTTTTGTAGAACTCTGCCGTTGAATTGCTAGTATTGAGACGAGAGAGAGAGAGAGAGAGAGAGAGAGAGAGAGAGAGAGAGAGAGAGAGAGAGAGAGAGAGAGAGAGTGCCATTTTTCAAACTTGATGTTGTAATCACTAAAAAGAAAACAAAATTAAAAAGATTTATTCGTGGAAATCTGGACAAAGAGCTTGTGAGTCACACAACTGCAGTCGTGTAGATGTCCACTTCATTTTCCCGAAAAAAAAAAACAAAATTAATCCCCAATCCTTCCAAAATTCATTAAAACTCTTACTACATGACAGTATGATTGATGATAAATTTACTTCATTTTTTCTTTTTTTTTCTGACCTAAAATCATGTAAGAATTAAATATTAAAAAAAAGGTCATCCTCACAAATAAAATAAGCATGCCAATTCAATAGTAGTACAACTACTAGGTAGACGCCAAACAAAAAGGTTTCCCTGACAGCGGCGTTTCCTAGAACCGTCCTATCTCTGCTTCACTCGGGCGCTCTCCGCCTGCTATTTTATTCAAGAAAATACTACACACACACTCACGCATCCTCTGTTGAGCGGCAAAAATGGCGGATGCTGCAGCCAGAGCTTCCGACGACCAACCCAATGATAACCCAATTTTGAGTTTCTTGTCGAACTTTGTTAAACTCTTGAATTTGCCCCCCCTGCCTTTTCTTCCACCGGCTCCTGCTTCCAAAACCAAGCAACCGGAGGAACCCGCTAACGGAGCTGGCCCGGTTGCTGTCGCAGATTCTGCTGCGGAGACTAAGCCCTCTGTCGTCAAGTTTGGCCGGCCCTCCGAGACCACCTTGCCTTCTGTAAAGCTCGAAGCCGTCGAGGTTGAAGAACGCAATACTAACCCCGTCGTCCTTTGGCAGGTACCCTAATTCACTAAACCTAAACCCAAAAAACTGTAAAATTTTTTACTTCTGCTCTTCGCTTAGTTTCCACGGTCTTTCGCTTTGCCTTTTCATTTTTGTATTTTTTTTTTGGTTGAGATAATGCCATTTATGTGGAAGCAGTTCATTTTTGTGCTGTAAAATTGAGAGTTCCTTTTTCTTTTGATTGATCGAATTTCTTGATTTTAAGAACATCTTTTGCCTTATTCTGATTGAATGAACTGGAATTTAAATGGCTTGACTCGAGAAAACTCTGATTGGTTCATCATCACTTAGTATGTAGCTATGAATTTGTGTGTTTAGATTCACTATCCTGGATATTCTATCTGGTGATTTAAGCAGAGAATGTTAGTTTAAAATGCAGTAACTTGATATGTAAAAGTTTTTATAACTTTCGTAATTAGTGATCTGGTCAATTCTGCCGATGAAGTTAATTGTTGGGATTTTGATGTTGTTCTTTGTTCCTGAGAATATGCAACAAGTTAGGTCTGGCATTTCCTTTTCTCTTTATCTACTTTCTGTGAAGATATCTCCATGGTTTGGACTCAGATGAAGGTTTTGCGGGAACGTTCTGTATGTATTTATCTGTTACACGTCGTCAGAAACAATTTCTGGAAAGATATGTAGAAAAAAAGGAGGATGGAAAGGAAAAGATAAGGAAATTCAACTTGTCTGAAAGGAGAATGTCACGGCCTATTGGCTGGTAGTATGAGGTGCGATGTTTTTCACGCATTATCTTGTTCGATATTTAAAGAGAAGCACTTTAAACATATATTTTGTAAGGTAGTAAAGGCGTCATAAGTCAAGATTTTTTGCAGCATAGCTGAATTTATTCCTGCTTATATACTGTTGAAGTTAATTTTTCTTGAAAACCACAGAGGGCAATGCAATGTTGTGCCCTTTGCCCTTATCCCCTGCTTTCCCAAAGTGTTCAAGTATCTTAGATTGGTTTTTGCTATGTACGTAACAGTGAGGAAATTTTGAAGGCTGGTGTTTAGGGAGCCTGAATGCCTAACTTTAGGACAATGTTATGTTTCAGTATGTTATTATCTATCAATTTAATTTTATTCTTAAGTTCCAAGGCTGCCTCTAATAAGCAACAGCATGAAATCAGTCAACTCTTTAATTGCATAATGAGTACCTTCTTGGAGGGGAAATGGAGAGAAGAAAAAAGGAAATGAATAAGATAGTATGCTCGTGAATTGCATGTACTAAAAGGGTAAGAGTTCTTCTGCTGTCACTTTTTCCTCCTTTGATGTCATTTAATCATACTTAATTATCTTTGCCAAATTCAGGTCTATGCAATTGGTGGTTTGTTGGTTTTGAGGTGGGCATGGACGAGATGGAATGAGCGTAAAGAAAGAAAGAAGCCATCTGATGAAGATCGTCCTCCAGCTGTTGAATAGTGTTCCCAGCACTGCGTAGAAAGGAAAAGAAACATGGAAAACCTTCTTGTGCATGTTTACAGTCTGTAATCTGTTGAGTTTGCAGCGTAAAACAAAAAACCTTGGGTTAATGGATTAAGATATGCTGTATTGTTATCTCGCCTTGCCCTGCGCAACCTATTCATTTGCTGATACCTGTTTTATTCTGATGCCTCGTATTAACTTGTAAGCTCCATTCTGCATAAGATTTTTTAGTTCAAAATGTAGGGTTAGAGATGACTCGTGACTTGTGATTGATTGCTTTGCATCCTCTAAAGGAGATCAGCATTCGATATCCCAGGCCAAGGTTAAATGAGAGTAGTGACAAGCCAAGATGCGTAAAATACCACCATGCAACTTAATCTTCTAATCAATGTTCATCCCACCGTTATATCCCAAAAATTGCATTGTTGAAAGGACATTTCACTACTTAGGTGATCTTTTAGTTATATTTGCATGGGGAATAAATTGAAGGGTTCAGTTCACCTCATATATTGAATGGTCAAGACAAGAAATTACTTTTTGACTTGGTACAGCACTGAAGCATCATTTCTTCTCCCACTTAATACAGTGCAATGTCTTGCCTAACGGCGACTCTTTGGCGACGGTGCTCGCTATCAATATGGGGAGTAGCTAAATCATTTGTGTCCATGCTAGGTACTATTTGTATTACAATTTCTTCCAACTAAATGCTTTGTAAGAAATGTTAAAAAGGATTCAATCAGGTCAAAAGTTTTATTCCTGGCTTTAAATCTTTTAAGTTGCCAAAATCTTCGTAACAGGAGGATACATACTGATGAGAGTTGATTAGACGCTCAAATAGGATGATGCAGCAAACTAAATTTGTTTTTCCAAAAAAATAAGTGATGGACACCAAGAAGGAAAGGCCCTCAAGCTGCTAAAAGATATATAGACTAATGATAGGTGGGGAGCAGAGCAACATTAGAATTGTATGTAAGAACATGGGTTGGAGATGGAGTTGCAGCTTGAAGCAACTTAGAAGCTTTTATGACTTAAGAAACTCCGGTAATGTAGAAAAGCTAGGCAACTAAGTATATGACGGTGAATTATGTAGAGGTCAATTGCCATGCATGTTCCTCCTCCTACATTGCGTTTACGCTCTCTGAATCTGAAGGTTCAGTCATCGGTAGTGTGTGGTCTGGTTAAGCACGTATTAGATGTTTCGACTTAAGGAAACGAGAAGATACCAAACTTTTGAACTCTTGCATGGCTGCAAACAACGCGTGAGTAACAAAACGCGGAGCCACAAGAGGAGGTTTCAAAGTCATGATCTCTCCAATAACATCAACAACCCGCCTTTAGAAGAAGGTACTAACCTTCGCATTTTATGCCATTTTAAAGAAGATTTTCAGCTGAAACTTCTCAAAGCATAGCATGTTTTAGGTCACAAGTACCAGAAACACATTTCCTATATTGCATTGAGATAATATTGACTTGTATGGCCCAGAAACCTCATGTACTTATTTTCCCCTTTCCTGTACAGGGTCATATCAATTGTATGCTGAAGCTTGCGGAGCTTCTGTGCTGCAGAGGCCTCCATGTTACCTTCCTTAACTCACATCACATCCATGAACGTCTTCTTTGCTGCACTGACATTCATTACCATTTCAGCCAATATCCTACCTTCCATTTTGAAACCATCTCTGATGGGCTTCCGGCAGACCACCCTCGGACCGGCGATCGTGTTGTGGAGCTCTTTCATGCCGTAAATGCCACAACAAAACCTCAGTTTAGAGACATACTTACAGGTCTCCAATTCCATAGCCCTAACGGGAGACCTGCATTGACATGCATAATTGCAGACGGGATCATGTCTTTCACTGTTGACGTTGCCAAAGAACTCCATATTCCCACCATATTATTCCGAACTGTTAGTGCTAGCTGCTTCTGGGCTTTTCTGTGCGTTCCAAAGCTCCTTGAAGCTGGCGAACTTCCATTTAATGGTAATAGTCCAAACAATATTTGAGAAGATCCATTGTCTCGGCATGCAGCACACACTAATGCACAATTCTTCTTTAGATCACTGTATTGATCTCCTGCATAATTATTCCCGCAGGTGAAAATGATATGGATAAATTGCTTTCCAGTGTGCCGGGACTGGAACGCTTCAGGATGCGTGATCTTCCAAGTTTCTGTCGCACGAGTAATCTAGCTGACCCTGGTTTCCAAGTGGTCATATCTGAAACTCTGCAAAACCTTAAAGCAGATGGACTCTTACTCAACACATTCGAAGACCTAGAAGAGTCCGCATTATCACATATACGCACTCACATTCCAAAACTATACACCGTAGGACCACTTCATGCACATCTAAAAGCCAGAGAAGCTTCCAGTCCCGCGCTGCAGCAACCATCTTCAAGCAGCCTTTGGAAAGAAGATAGAAGCTGCATGGCATGGCTTGATAGGAAACCCCTAAACTCTGTGATCTATGTAAGTTTCGGAAGCATGACAGTGCTGACAAGAAATCAGCTTTTCGAGTTTTGGCATGGACTGGTGAACAGTGGGAAACCTTTTTTGTGGGTTATAAGGCCAAAATCTGTGAACGCAGATGGAGATATTCCGGCAGAGCTTCTGGAGGGCACGAGGAAAAGAGGATACATGGTGGGATGGGCACCACAACAGGAAGTCCTGGCACATCCAGCTGTAGGTGGATTTTTGACTCACAGCGGCTGGAATTCTACATTGGAAAGTATATGCGAAGGGGTGCCTATGATCTGCTGGCCTTTCTATGCTGACCAACAGGTGAATAGTAGGCTTGTTGGGGAGGTTTGGAAGGTGGGTTTGGACATGAAGGATACTTGTGAAAGAGCAACCGTTGAGAAGATGATAAAGGATCTGATGGATGTGAAAAGAGACGAGTTCATATTATGTGCTAAAGAGAAGGCGAAATTGGCAAGAAAATCTGTGGAACAAGCAGGCTCATCCCACTGCAATTTGGATCGGCTGATTGATGATATAAATATGATGAACTTTGCCAAATGAGTTGTAGTGTTTTAGCTCTGCAAGGTCAATGCTGGTCTTGTACCCAGAATGTCTTCATTCATTTTTACTAGGCTATGTAACTTTACGATTCCCTTCTTTTTTTTTTTTTGGCACAACGAATTCTTATAGCTTCAGTGATTACTGTGAAAAGCTGAAAAGTACTTGTATCAACATGGAAGTTTGGCTTACCATGACCCATAAATGACAAAGATGCAGAGCCTTATTTACTAATTGAAGTATGAAAGCCTAAAAGGATTAGATTTGTAAGAGGTTACAATGACCAAACTGTTCCTCCCCCGGACTATGACCAGAAATGGAATAGGACCATGGCGGATGTCTCATAATATCTCTTATGCTTTATGATGAGTTTCAGCCTTGAGACTTCAAGAATACAAAAGTACACCCATCAGCCATCTTCTATGGTAGCGAGTTCCCATGCAAAATTTTCTTTAGCACCCATGAATACCATCTTTTATGTGAAATCAGAGCACCAACAACTACTCGACTAGTGCTGTTGTGCATCATCGTTCCCAATTCCCTCCAGCACCGTTGTACAACAGTCAAAAAAGTTTTCAAGATTGGCCGAGCTGTTATGTTGGCCGGAATATTGATCCTTCTAGCCTCTAGGTACAAAATCCAACTCAAAATTCAATAAAATCCTCAATGCACCTCTGCACGAGTCAATCTCCTGATGCAGCACGTACGATGTACTACCAACAGATGAAGAATGCATACAAGGTCCCTTTCCTCGATCTACCCCAGGACTTCTTCTGCAAATAGGACTCTCCAAAGACAAATTACAACATTGTCTGGCATTCTGCAGAAGAATATAGTGCCATCACCTGAGCCTGACTAGACTAGAAGTAACCTCAACTTTTTATCAACTATACAGCAAGGATGAGACTTCACTTTAGAAGTCAAGGGAAAACTACCACTACATGACTCCTACAACACATAGAGAACAAAAACTACTCATTCAAAAATTAATTTATTGAAACGCTGTGAGATATGAGTATACAATTAACACAAAACCTGAATAAAATCTAAGTATCTGTATCACAAGCTTAGATTGCTTGAGAGAAGAATGGAAATTTGATCGATGTACATGTAAGCCTGAAGCAAGTACAGAAATCTGTACCCGCGTCCACTAGCCAGTTTCTATGTCAATGAGGAGCTCTTAATGTACATCCTCAGATTAGCTTCGATAAACAAAAACCCAACTATATATATTAACCTGTACAAGCAATCCCCGGGCCCATCTCCAATATTAGGACCACTATAACCTTCACTGGCTTATTTGTTATTCACTTGTGTCTCATGTAAAAACTCCAACAAAACTTTTATCTAATTAATCTACACTAAAGTTCCTTCTTTACAAGAGATCCTCAATTTGATAGCAAGACAGAAGCATGTCCCTAAAGTCCCCGTACCTCATGTTTAGTTTAAAATGTCGACTGTCTACTCTGGCTGGAAATACCTATCATATATAGACAGCCGATCAAACGCATCAAAATTTGCTTTTAATCCAACAAATTGACTCCCAAATTGAGCACAGGCAGCATCAGGCCATCTGCAACCTCCCTCCCTAGTATGTAACGGACATAAAGATTCACAAAATCGGTTAATTGGATTATTGGAAACATCATCTGCCAAAACGGTGACTGAAACAGAGAGCTCTGATTTCTCATTACTGACACCAGTACCAGCTGATTCCTCCTTAGAAGAAAAGTACACAGATTTTTGAGGAATTTCAGTTGGATTACTTTCAATGCCAACAGTGCAGTCACCATCTCCCGAGAAGTGCACTTTACACCCCAGTGATTGTAGTGCACGCTTTATTGCTGCACTCTCCCTGCTGGCCCGGCTGGCCAACTCCTTTGCTGATGTACTGATGACCTTCTCATTCTGCAACTCAGCAGCCAAGGACTCCATAGTAGCAGTGGTTTCTTTAACTCTTGCATCAGTCTCTTCTTTTGCCTGTTAATAATTGCAAAAATCTTACAACTTCTAATCATAAAGTTGACTCCATATAAAACCAATTATAGGGAGAAGAGTTCACTCTATATTATTTTTCTAAAACTAATCACAAAAGGGGAAAAAATGGATATCTAGAATAAGCCTATGTACCAAAGCTAGAGCAAGGGATGAAAAGAATTTACTCTCACCTTCTGCAATTCAGTAAACCTTTTACTCATGTTCCGACATTGTGCTTCAAGCTCTCCAGCCTGAGACTCCATTGGGCAAGCCCATCGAAGGTGGAACTGTGGCCAAACTGTTGGGGCCAAAGCCGCTGCAGGTGGTAGTAGTGGACCATTGTGTTTAGATGGTTCATAGAAAGGATTGTAATGCACATGATAACCTCCATTCAAAGCTCTCATATCAGCCATGTACGCCCATAAGCAGCCACAGGAATCAGAAATACCAGCTTGCTGCCTTTCCTTCTCACTGAATTTGTAAAACAGAAAATCTATGAAAAAATGCACGTTGAAACTTGACTCCATCTTTATTGGAAAGAAGGGGACTGAAGAGGGAAAATGAAAGATTGTCCACAGAATTTATTTCAGATTGACTTACTATAGTTTAAAAACTATCCTTGCAATTCACACTGTAACTTGTCTGAACTCCCAACAAATACTGATGATGCTATGTGCCACAGTAATTATTGTGATTCATGACAGTTGCATGGTCTCAGATTTAAGTATAACTGCAGAGAGCTCCATAGTAAAGCTCCAAAGCAAACTAGGGAGTAGATTGAAACTTATTAAGTAGTGAGGATAACCATATCCCTCTAGATTCCTACTGCCAAGTATTGGATTTGCCCCATCTTTGTAGAAATATGAACTATGGCAAACTTATAGCATCTGGAATTCCAGACAACACCATGTGCACTACACATCAAGTACATAAAAAGTGCTATGTACTTCAGCCCCAGGTCACCCTTCACAATGTGATGCATTGTATGTCACTGAATTCATAAGTTGGAGATTATTTGGCAGCAATGAGTCTAAGCGCATTAGGTTAACTATTACTTTTCTTCTGTTTTATCTTTCAGAATAGGTTAAGACAGCATAAGCTGAATCATACCTGTTGCACAAGAAGTTTCCAAAGCGGCATGAAAGGATAGAATCCAATAAGTCCACTAGGAATCCCTGCATGCCAAAAAACAAGAATCACTAAAGGCAACACATGAAATTCTTGAGAAAAATCAGCATCCATTCAGGAATAAAACAGAAATACATACCGAGGAGAACTCGAAGGCAAGTGGATACAGCCGTAACAACTGTGAAACACAATCAACCCACTGCAGAGCAACAATCAAACGCCAAAAATCAGGAAAAATAAACAAAAGCATCATGACCATTTACAAGTGAGATGATAGTTGCAACTTGATTTTCATCATTTAATAAGACCCAAGAAAGAATTGCTTTTCAGTTTCAAGGCATATTCAACATTTAGCCATAGTAAGCTAGGTATCAGCATTCAACTGGAGAACTTAAGACTTACTCCCACACTGTACTCTTCTGAGATGCTGAAGATTTTCTAATTGCAAGAAAACCAGAACTCCTGATTGTCTAATGTGTATCACATTATCTTAAAAGTATCAATAAAATAAGCAACCAGTGACATGTACTTTGTACATCAATGTGCCAGTGAATCACATTCACACAATCATTTTGTCACTAGAGCAGTCCAACTCAGGGGATTCATCACACTGAACTACACTGGTACATGAGTTTACTTGAAATCAAACTTCAAATCATGAATGATGCACCAACTATTTGCTAATCGTCATTGATGCTTATAGTCATGCCTGCTCGGAATAGCAAGAATCCAACTCAGCATGCAAACTGTACATCTCTTCAAAACCAGTTTGGACTTGATTTTTCTGGAATACCTTTATATCTATCATGCAGTAAGCATGAATAAAAAAATATAGCAAGGGAAAAAAGGAGAAGTGTTCTTCACAGCTTATGGTTACCTAAATCCCACACACCTGCAAAAAGATAGGTGAATAATTATTCTGTGTATGTGATGTAGCTGGAGCTTGAGATGTAAATGACCCTGATGCTTGGCGTGAGGGTGATGAAGAGAAGCTCCCTGTGGAAGACTGACGAGACAACTCAAAAGGCATGCTGCCACTTCCAGATAGAGATGGCATTCCAGCACGATCTGCAAATGGGTGGCCAAATGCTAGCCAATCTTTTTCCACAAGTGCCTGAATCAGATAGACATTTAGCATATCATTAAAAGACAAACAATGTCATCCTCACTGTCATGAAATGTTGAAGCTTATTGAAGGATTCACTCTCTATGAATCTAATCTCGTAAATGGCGTATATTCCTGCAATAATAGCTAGTCAAAATTCAACTCCGAACAACTTGGAAAACACACTGAAATACTCATCCTACTAAATGCTGTATGTTTTTCACTATATAACACTGCTTCTATCTAACAAAACCTAAAAGAAGCAGAGCAGGCAACGTCGCTGTGAAACCATTCCACCAACAGTAAGGCTTGCAGTTGCAGAATAACATGAAAACATATTCTGAAACACTCGAAAGCAGAGACAAACACAATGCTGTCAACATGATACGTAGTCAACATAAATAAAAAGATTGTAATTGATTTGGTATCTCAAGCAGTACCTGAAAACCTTTAATTGTCCGGTAGTATGGATCAAGCAATAAACTGGCGAGTGAGACCAACTGAGTGGTTCTATCCCATCCATCACTGCATTGTAGCTTATAAAATCAAGTGAATTGCGATTGACAGAGATGTCCAAAGCTAATGAGAAAGATGAAAATAAAATAGTGAAGAGTGTTCTTCTGATCCAAGAAAATGCCCGAGACACCCTCACTAACACACTACCAGGCAAGAGCAAAGAGGGTTCCAAAACAAAAGGTGTTTCATGGCTCTTTCTAGAGTTTATAAGGAGGGAGGAGGAGAACAATTCCCTGGATTGACATATCATAGAAAACTATCCTTATCATACCAGAGTGGACAAACAAATCTGAGGCAGTATCATTTATGTAGCAAGCTCTGTTAAAACTGACAAGCGGATCTTCTTCATGAAAAAGGATATAGTCAGATGGAGTTATGGTGTAAAGTCAGCACTCAACATCTATTTTGCAGACAACTGTGTTAATTGTTTGTTAGTTCAGGAAATCCAAATGTCCAGAACTAGACGGCTCTATCAGGTCATCTTTTTTACAGTTTTCACAAGTTTCAACAATGTGAACTCTCTTTAATTGACACATAAATTGAACTGGCTAACCAAAACCTCCAGTAAAATTCTATTCATGACAATTTACATACAAAGATTTATGCAAAAAACTACTCTACAAAGATTAATGACTACAATCAGCGCTAAAAAGTAATCAGTTCTTAAATCACCTTTTAAGGTCTATAAATGAAATAATAAGAGGAAAGAATCTTCTATGTTTATTCTAGAACAGGCCTAACTATCCAATTCTGTCTTCTTCCAACTTTTCCTCAAAGAGGAAATACAAGAGGGAAAATGGAGTACATCCAAGTTGCGAACTCAGGTTAACAAGAGCTTTTGACTTCCAGGAAGTGCAATACGGTATCTCGCGAAGTTGTCATCCTTCCCAAAAGCATCTAATAAACAGACGAAAAAAGATAAACAATTTTCCCACTTATGTAACTCCCATTTAACTGTATATTATGGTACTTCAGAAGAAGCAAAAACCTAGGATAGCATCACTGTAGGTCCAAAAGGTCAAGTAAAATGTAACAGCTAAGGCAGAAACCTAAACCAAATTGGTAAACAGATCCCAAAAACCCATGTGATACAAGGCAGAAATACATAAGTTTTCAAGGCCAACAGTAGCTAAACGCGATCCTGATTAGAATAGGACCAAAATTTGACAAATTAATCCCAAGGGGAAAAAATGGGAAAGAGCATCTCAACCGACCATGACATTAACTTAGAGACACATCTCACCTGCAGTGAACAAGAACTGATGCTGATTCCAAAGCAACACGAGCTGCAATCCAAGCAGAACCAGCCAAGACACTCTGGACATGTATTAACCAACCGCTGTCTCCAAGCGTTGAAACTGAGGCAGACATGCTACTAAGGTTACCACCTCCCCAAGTCCATCCCCCGTGCCTCTGCAAAATAGGAAAGATGCACATACTTGAAGAACAGAACCAGAAAATGTTCAAGAAAGTGCTTTTACCATTTTCAGTTCAATGATATGATATCTAGAAGGTCACAGCAAGGACATAACAACATTTTATGGATATCGCATGCATATCACAAACCATCTAGATGAGATAACAAGGAATATAATAATGCCTGACACGGAGTTATTAGCATCAAAACTGCAGTAAGATAAAGCAAATTTGACCATAAAATGCTGTTATCATAGCAATCTAAGAGGGCAACACAGAAAAGGGGGAAAAAACAATTTAAGGTGTTTGATCACATTAATTCTGATAATAATTCTTAGACAACAAGCAAGGTGGCCTTATTATTTAGTAAAACTGTTCTCGCCAAACGAAAATTGCACAAACCAATTTCATGCATATCTTAGTCTAAGATTCATTTACAAATACCGCAAAATAATGTTTCTCACTAACAGCATGGTCAACTAAAGAATCTCATGTAGTACCAAAAATGATGACATTCCATCGGATGAAGCAGAACCATGCGTATCCAGGTAGTCTCTTAGTCGAACAAGACTCTCCCTCATTGCATGTATGTTATCTATCCCGAAAAAAACAATCTGATAACCAATTAAAATGAATAAACATGAGTACTCAATGTAAAAGTTGTGGAAGACCAGATGTTAGAAGACTGAGGTAACTCAAACCTTAAACAGACCTCAGATTGAAAATAATTAGAAGATGACTCTGATCCACCCCCCATGGCTCCATTTGCTAAAGCATTCTTACGAGGCCTTGCATCGGCAATGTACAGCTTCCTATAACAAAAACAAAACGACTTCACCAAACATATCTTATTGGATAAGATATACAGAAGTTTGTTCGCCTTCTTAATTGCTGTCTGTTTAAAGTCAAGTACATATTCAGTAAAGCAGCTACTATGTTCAATTCAATAGGAAGCCTCCGAAGAGTAGAAGTATCAAGATAGAATAGGGGGGCAAAAGTCATCACAGCAATAAAGAAAATGTTTACCTTCGCTGCTCCCTTGATCCAAAAATTTGAGTGCACAGTGCAGCTACTAGCTTCTCATCAGCATTGCTGGCAGATGACACAAAGATTAGGCAACCAAAAGTTTTATGGGTCAGCCTTCCATGCTAATAGACACCGTCCCATTTCTTACTCTTCAATATAACAGTAAAACCTAAATCACCATCTAAGGGTTATAAAGGTACAAGCTCTGTAAATAATATTTCACCTCCTCATATTCATCATAATGCCAACAAGAGGTTGAGCTGATCTCGCCAGTACAGCACCTGTATCTATGAATTAGCAATGATATTACAACATACATAAGTTTATGGCACAGCCAGACAGGTCCATTGGATCATGACTAATAAAAGCTTAATTCTGAAAGACTACATACCTCGGTTACACCAAGTAATAACAGGCAACCGACACCGCCCACGGAATGTACTAGCCTGCAGCAATTCTTCATCACTAACATCAATAGCCAAGCAAAGTTATTAGGTAGATATCATTATAAATGATTAATACTTTTTACAATGACTTGAACATTCAAACGAAAGTATTATATTGGTTGTCACCTTACAGATCTTGGGATCAGCAATGCAAATGGATAGGTAGGACACATAGTATAACTTGAATTCAGACTGCTGATCCTCCACAACTCATTGGACAAAGTGAATGACCCATCTTCAATCATTCTTGTTGAAGCATGATACGAACTCAGACCTAGAAGCCGGAAATACTCATCCAATAACCGCACTTTAGGATCGCTGTTAGTGAATCTGGAAGGGCCAGAAGCAAAAGCATAAAGATCCCAAATCCTTAATGGCTTTGTGCACCTCAATAATGCATCATATACAGCACGCCTCTGCAAATCAGAACCTATCAAAATCAGTTTCATATATCCTCAACATGCTTGGGAAAAGCTAAAGGATTCTTGTGAGGAAATTAACATATGACTTGGGAAATAAAGCAGCATAGAACATAATTAATTTCATTTAACTGAGAAGCCAGGCCCACCTATCTATCTCATCACGCCGAGGTCATAAGAAGTTACTAATTAGGAAATCAATCACCCAATGCACTGTATGGTAGGGGTTGATTGTGAAACTCGTGATGATAGCACTCAGAACTCGTGATGATAGCACTCAGAAATTTTCTCATTCACCAATCAAAAGTTCAGCAACAAGTAATAATTTACTGCTACTATCACTTTTATTTTCTCTTCGTTGGAACTCAGTAGAACAAATCCAGGTGACTAATTTTATTCAGGCTTTACATAGGTGGAAATTACAAACACAAGCAACAGAGAGTGAAACAGAACAAGGGATGTTAAAAAACTACATTGGTTGAATTAATGGATACAGTGACAGCTAAATGGAAATTAGAAGAGGCTAAGTAAAAATCTATCCAAACCCAAATGTGCAGGCCATTGATAGACAGAGATGAAGAAATGAAGCTTTAATCCTTGAGATGACTGACCTGCTTTGTTCGAGGCCGAAAACCAAAAACAATTATTCTCATATCCTTGCCTGAAAAATACAGTTGAGGATGATAAGTGTATCAAACAAACGTGGACGTTAATTGTACAGACTGATCACAAGGAACATTTGCCAAAACATTCTCAATTTTTTTCAGCAGGTGCTTTTGAGCTAAATCGATCTTATACTGTAACTAACTTCTCTTATAAGAAGTTATACCACCAATTCAAAGTAGCCTCCATGAACCAGTAGGGTTTTGAAGAATCCATAAATCTATAACCACAAACAGGGTTAGATCCATATGTTGCAAAGGTTAATGTTTCTTTTGGTTGTTATTTAGTGCATAAAAACGTCCAAAGTACCACAAGATTATTTCCCATCTCATCTACCGCTGGTGTATATTTCTCTGACAAAACCAAACTGGGGAAGACCTACTCCCCGAGGCCCACAAACCAGTAGGATGAAGCCCCAATATCAAAGAAAATTTTTGATAAGAATGAACCAGAAATAAAAGAAGCGGGATTGTGAAATGTACAGCACAGATTCTATCCAATAGCATACCAATGACCTGAAGCAGTCGGCGGGAAGGACTCCTGTCAGTTTGCCTAGGAGCTGCTGGAAGCTTCATAACCTATGCCTCCATGAAAAACAAGAATTGGATGTAGTTAATCTATGTTCAATGAGAATAAAAGCCCAAGTAAACAGTTAAATATAATGATCGCAACAACAAAATTAATTCCCATCAAGAAGACAAATTTAAAAGGATAGTCACAACGCTCCTAACATAAGCAAATATATAAAGACACAGAAGTCGTTTTAAGCATCATTTTGTCTGTGAAACTACAACTTGTAGTTCTTAATTTCAGCTTTCTGCATTCTCTGGATTCTTCATGTATTTCTGAATATTCAGTATTCTCTCCTTTAGTCTTTTGCAACTAATACAGTACTTACTTTGATAAGACGTTCCAAAGGAAATAATTCTAATTCATAATCTGTGAAAAATTCCAAGAACTTGGATAATGAACATAAGTAGACGATATCATAAGGCAAGAAAAGTCAAAACTCACAATCTTGTTGAATTTCTCAATTGTTGCCAAAGGTATGGTTCCAAGTGCAATTATATTCCTCGAACCATCACTCTGCAACAAAACCAAACTTCTACATGAGTAATGCAGCTTCAAAAATTGACTCCAAAAATTGGTTTAAGGGATTAAAAAAAATAGAAAAACTGACAAATTAAATTTTAGATTCAATATTCTACAAAAACATTAAAAAAAGGAAGAAGAGAAAACAAGCTCTAGACTTGAACATAGTTAATCTACAACTATAAACACAATAACTCAAAAAACATAGGACAAGAAATATTGTGTACCAGAGAAATTAAAAACTACAAAAATGCCTAGCAAAACATTGCCCATATAAACTTCTTTATGTAACTTAAGTTCTAAAACATCAGAGCTCTTGACTATCTCAACAAGAAGCATGCTATACACATGGCAGTCAAAAGCATACAGCATGAGTGAACAAAGTAAATGATTGAACACCACAAGTAAATCCCAGACAAGTAAGAGACACGAGGAGAAAGAAGTAATCACTAGTCACTGGAAAAGAGACCCAAGTCAAGGATAGGAATTTGATGCCAAGTAATCACTAGAAATCACTAGACATAAAAAAACTTGTTCTTAGCTAGCTATTGGACCTAATAGACCTTCACGAACTTGATGCCAGCAGAGATCATTGCAGAAATAGCACCTATTACTTTGTTAATGGGTATAAAAGAAATTGTTTTGATAAACTTAGTCCACAAAAATTTACCTTTGCTTGAGGATCAAATATCAAAAAGAAAAGTAAAGAATAAAGAAATATTGCTACACCGATATGCAACAATTAGGAAGATGATAGCCCCTAAAACTTTGGCAAGGCTAAAAAGACTTCAACATTATTGTTTCTACTAACATAACTCATTACAGAAACCACGTGATAGAAAATCCCTTGCAGCACTCACCAAGAAAGCCGCATTAAACTCGCATCACCAAATAGATTGTCTAGGAAATGAAACATAATGCTTGGGTATGTCAAATTCATCACTTACCAGGAAAAGAAGACGAAAGTTCGTCACAAACAAGGTCCCTGCCTCATCAGTATTAACAAGAACAACACCATATCCCTGCAAGCAGACTCTTTAATCTCAGTAAGCTTCATGACATGCTCATACTAGCTAGAGAGTAAAGAATAATGTAAAGGGACACAATGGTTGAAATAAAGCATGTGTGATTTTTCTTGAAAAAAAAAAGCCAAGACTAATCCAAGACAAGATAAACAAGCTAAATGATACCAGAATTCCAGTCTATAAAACCTCAAATTTACACAAAGAAACAAGAAAACCATACAATAAAATTAAATCCAGGAATTTTTTTTTTTTACAAAGTTAAGCAAATGTTTACCAAATCAACATAAAATGACATCTCATATATACTCACTAACTCCCTTAAGTAAAGTAAGTTAACCAGCTGAATCATTTTTGGCCATAGCAAATTGTTGGCAAGTTATTGCAGATGCTCCTCTCCTATTTTCTATTGGGTGGCTTTACAAAGGAATTTTTACCTATTACCCATATATGTGTTTTGAAGATGCGAACAGCATGTGCTTTTAAGAACGCTGAATCTATCAAATAAATTAAAGTCAGTTGCACCAAATTCCAGCTCTTGTGGTAGAAAGAAGACTGGGATGGCAAGTTGCATAATGTTGTGCAATTCTAGACTTTCTTTTGACATCAGATAGATAGACAACATAAATATTCCCGTGTATGACACATGCATCATGATGGAAATAACCAACTTGATTCATCCAAGTCAGAAGTCTCCTTCAGGATCCGGAAAAAAGAAGGCATCTTTAAGTAAATCCCCAGCATGTCAATAACCAAGTTCTTCCAAATCTATTTCGAAGTCCCCGATTCTAGAGCTAAAACGATCACGGTCTTAGTTTACCATTTAGCGGTTTACCTTAGATTATCTATCTCCTAGTCCTCAGTGTCCTCAGTAATGTACACATCCAAACACCTTGCAGTATTCTCAATATCCTTCCTACCACTTGCAAGGAATTGCACTTGATTGGCATAGAGAATTGTGACAGTCACTAAACTGTTTTAGGATAGCATCAAACTAGGTCAATTCCGACCAAAGCTATAAATATTTGCCCTTCAAATCAATCATTTACGAAACAATTCTGACCTACAGCTTTCTCAATGTCAACAGAAATCAAGAATAGTCGATCCTGGCAACTCTTAGAATAACTACCAAATCAGTGTCCGAACAATGTCCCCAGTCATAGGGATGACAATAATTACAAGGAGGGGAACAAGAAGATGCAAAATCAAATCTGCTAGTGGTTGCATATATGAATGGATGAGCAGAATGCCCTAAGTACAATATCTAGATTTCCTGAGATTAGGAAAACACCATACCCAGAACAAATTGAACCAATGTTGAGCTAATTGTAGATGAGAAGGCATACATGTGCAGACTTGTCTGTTCATGCGTGCACATGTGGAGGCTCATCCTCGATACTCCTTAATAAGAAGCATACAAAAAAAAACATGCTAACGCGCAATACAACCAGTACCTTGCACTTACGTCATCATTAAAAGCAAATACAGCGAGAAGGCCCCGATTGGTACAATGCATTTATCAGCCATAATCTGCTTACCTATGTAGATTCAATAGGATCCCTTAATTGGATCGTGTAGATGCCTGCTGTCATTGCTACGAGCAAAACAACAAGTGAAGATTCTAGATGAACGAAACATAATTTAACAGCCAAACTTCTCCACACCCCAACATAGAGTAAAGCATAATGCTATTTATTTCCGGTTCCTCTTTTGATCTGTCTTTTGCTTGGTAAAATGAGATCTTTCATCAGTTCAAAATTTCCAATTTCGCACATTCAAATAAATACTCCCGCCAACTAATCCCATCGGATCAAATGATAACAGAATACTTATAAATAACCTTTTAACTCCAACCAATTACAAACTCACTACTTCAACTAACCTCATACAAATTCTTAAAGAGAATCTAAAACAGCAAGCAAATGTGAAAAAAAAATACAACGAAACTAAAAGACACACACGTACACGCACACGCAGAGAGTTGTGGCTTGGAGAACGCGACTAACATAGAGGCACACAAACTTATCACTTACCTCTACGATAACACGTTCAGCTTCGAGCAAGAAACCTTGCAGTCCTTGTGGAACCGACCTCGAAACAGGCTGCAATTTGCAGGAAAACATACAAAATATGAATTCCAAATCATAAACGAAACCCTAACAGGGAGAATGATAAAGGAGGCAGGTGAAAGAAAATTGAATTTACCTCAATTTTAGTCCATTCAAGGGCTTCCCAGCTACCAGCGCCTTCAATTTTATCGGAGTCAGTGAATCGAGTGTCGGAAGGGTCACGAAGTGAGGTGGATCGTCCCACCCGAGTCCTGGGCAGGTCCATGGGAACCGTTCCGTCGTGGCGTCGGCGTCTCGGCGGAAAAATGCTTTTCTGCTGATTTAATTAAACAATGATGAAGGAATGAGTAATCACGGGAAATCGTGACAGCGATGTTTAATTAAAGCTGTACGGATATGATTTAATCGTTGACCGATGCGGTGTTTTTTTTTTTTTTTTTTTCCAATTTTTTCGGTGGCTGTTTCAAACTTTCAATTTGATTGTGATGGTAGTGACTAGTTGTTGAGACTCTGGAGTCTTGAGAGTTGGGAGATGAAAACTTGTTTGGGGGTGCTCGGCAAAACGTGATGTGGAGGACACGTATGCGAGAAGCGGGGTCCACGTAACCGCCTATGCTACATATAGTTGGCAACTGAATGTAAATACTACAAATGTATGAGCTGATGTTGGAATTGCAATTTCCTGCTAATTTTATATTTTTCGTATTCAGTCGCTTTTGGAAAAAATACTACTAATTTTATATTTTTCGTGACCGTATTTTCTTAAATCATCTTTTTCACTTAACATGTATAAAATTGCTATAGTGTATTTTTTTTTATACAAATTCCATACCTTGTTCAGTTTGGGAGCATTTTTCTATAAAAATTCCATCAAAAAATAACAATTCAAATGGGAATATTTCTCTATACGTCATGGTATTCAATACGTTTATTACTACTTTCTTAGCAAGTAATATGGTAGTATAATGCCATTATATACCACCCATGCTTCATGTTTTAATCAAGTTGAAATATAAAAACGTTTGAGATTTCCAATGAGCCTCACTCACGTTTATGGAAGGAAATCAATCTTTTAAAATCTTGATGAGTTGGTGCGTTATTTCAAGAATGCATAAAAAAAAATTTCCGTTTATTCACATACCATATTATATACATGTATACATTTTCAATTTTTCCCACATACCATATTATATAATGCATATATTAACAATTTTTTAAATTAATTTAGCTTTTTTCAAAAAAAAAAAAAAAAAACTAATACATCAAAGTCTTTTGCAAACATATAATAGTGTTCAGTATGCACCTTTAGCCAAGCACACGTGTTGAATTAAATCCCTATTCTAAACACGTTACAAAAATCTAGTTTTTTTTTTTTTTTTTAATTTGGGCCCCCTTTCTCTCCACTAAAATGCATTTGAAGCCGACATACAAAGTTGCTTGTCGATCACAGCCAAAGATGGCAGCAACAAATTAGCAAACAATTGGCTCATTTCCTTGGAGGTTAGAGTCTGTCCGCACCCTGCCTGTTGTGAATGTTTGACTACAATAGGACAAATCAAACAAACCAAAAGCAAAATGAAAAAACTCTGTGTCAGGGGATTGCTTGGAGATGGAGTTATAAATTTCGCTCAAGTGAAATTCAATTTTAATTGTTAACTATTTTATTCCGTTGTAAAAGAAAAACAGACGATTTGATTTCCATCTTCAATACTGTCAGCGACCCATTTGTCAAGCCAGTAATTAGGCCAAGCTGAGGTGGTTTACTGTAGCTGAATGACGAAACCGGTCAGATGAAATGCCCGAGTTGGCCGAACTCCTGAGGGGCGAAGAGTCTGGAAAAGACAATCCAAGATGTGTATCTATCTTTATTGACAAACAACATCAAAATTGACCTGCCACAAGAAGTTCAAAGGATAATAAAATGAAGATTTACCATTTGACATATATTTCATTCATCTAAGCAAGTTTTAAAATCAACACTATCAGACTAATCGGACCAAAAAAAAAAAAAAAGGGTGCTGGGATAGAAAGGAAATAAGAACTATGGAACCATACCTTTCAATGAGTCTGTCATCTAACACACTCCAAATCATCAGAAGATATCCGGCAGACCGAACCCTGCAAAAGGTTTGGCAAAATTGGAGTAGACTAATTACTTGAGCATTCACTGAATACCACTGCCTGGGGACACCCAAAAATTGATTGCCTAATGAGTTCAATACAATCATTATCTGAGTAAGTTCCGTATCCATCAATAACCTGTACCAATTATCAAAATTCTAGATCAGAACAAGTGTGTGAATAAAGAAAACTAAGAAGCATTACAATACACGATAGCTCATTTCAGCTTTAGAAATGACAGAAAAGAACAGATATCCTTTTGCATTATTTTAAATATCTAACCAGAATCAGACACAAAATCTTCCCCGAGTAGTTTCAAGAGCCAGCAAACCACCTAAGATATTCATTTCCAGATCAACATTATAATTTACCATAAACAACCTTCTACGCCAAGCACGTGAAGTATGTTAATCACATAAATATCAGATAACACACACGAAAGTGAGGGAAATTCTTTTGTTAGCAGAAAGCTTAATGAGTTAGTTTCTTCCCCATGCATTAAGCGATGAATATGATTCAAATCCAAAAGCGGTCCTTATCTAATTCTCCGTGCCAATTATACAGTAATCCCAAGTTTCAGGCTGATGCAAAATGAGTTTGGCAGCAAGTAATTGGATGTGTTTTAAGTGCATCCAGATTAGATTAGTAAAGAACTGCCTACAAGGTCCAGCTTGAGATAGCTTGGCATCAACTAGCCTGAAAACCTTACCAACTAACAGTTTTCACAAGAACGAGAGACAGTAAACCACCATGCAAGTTAAGCAAGCAAATAAAAAGCCCAACCAAGCCAGAACTTCCACAAGCTTTTTCACATAAGCTACATGTAAACCCTTTTAGTTAGCTCAGATGATTCATTTGCAACACCAAAAGTGGCCATCTCTTTCATTTTACATCATCTTAAGCTGTAACTTTTGGTCTTCATTCATTGCTAAAGGACATTGTGCTACGTCACTCAGCCTTACAAGTACAGTTTCTGGTTTATGATGCAACATACCAACCGTCTCCACAAGTTGTCCATTTCCTCCTCTTTGTGGTTCTACCGAAAACCGATTTTAGCTCAGGCATTTGACAAGGCATTTTTAGCATGAGAATATTTAATAGCCCAGCATTCTATCCTTAAAGCATGGATGATCTAGTAAAAATCCCCACAGAATTTTGCCCTGACATGCACAGAGGAACGGCGTTACCACATCCCATAACTATTCTTCTGCCAATATCGCATCAAAGTACTTATTACCACATGTATAAACTATGTCCACATTCATATATCTAGTCTCATAGACATTTTCTTTTAGAAGTAATTGTACACAACTTAACCAACTAAAGATTTCTGCCATTTCAGATATTTCTATTCATTATGTAAATTGCCAGGAAAATATGAAACAAAGTAAGCAAGGAGAACACAATTAGAAACTCAAATACCAATTTTAAATAGAAAATATGTTCAAAATTACCAGCAAGGAAACCCCACTGATGTCGACCTCGTTTAAGGAGACGAGCTCTAGAAGTCTCTTAGGTGTAGATAATAGAAACTCTGGTTCACAACTTTTTAACCTATCAAAGAAATGCAATGGCATAAGATTGGTGAATACAATTGTATATTGAGAAAAAGTAATTGAAATGGCTTGCAACAAACACACTGAATGCCAATGCCTCACATTGGACATGATCCTAACTAGTCTAGTGTTGGCAAGGAATATGCCTTGTCTACGAAGTGCATACATCTTTCTACTGTGAAAGACAATACATTGGATTGTTGTAGGATAGTATTAAAGAGAGTCATAATCTGGACATAGACTACCAAAAGATTGCATTGCTCAATGATAGGTATACTTGTCGGTCCAATCTGATTAATCAGTACATTTTCCTCTGAAAGTCAGAGATAATACTGACGATCACATAGAGTCAGACCTGCTAACCAAAACAGCCAAAATCCAAATTAAATTGTCTGAACAAGTGTGGATACATTTTATCAACTTGAAAGACATAAAATCACATGGTAATTTAAAGATCATATTCCTTACAGATTAAGCTTGTGAATACCTAGTTAACAATTGATACATAGTATCAAATGTGGCATGTAAAACTAATTATTACACTTTTCTACATGTTGAGAATCTTTCTTGAAAAATATTTGCAAGAGAATGTTTATTAAATTGATCTAAGCCAAATTCAGATAAGAAAAAAACAAAAGGAACGAGAAGGAGGATTTTAAAAACTGACCCTCGAATTTGATGATCTATTGAGGCACCTGGATGCAAACTCACTGTATGTATTCCAAGAGCTTTCAAAGGCTTGCAGATTTTCCGTACCTAAACTCCAGATGAAACATAGTCAAATTCAAAAACGTACAAAATGGTTATGGTAAAGACATCTCCAAAAGAGAAGAAAAAATTCTTTGAGCCGAAGAATAAATTCTGTGGGGTCAAATGTTCATGTGCAATTAATTATTTGCTTAGATCAATTTCAATATATATCAGATAAAACATTTGATCTCCTTGTCCCAGCTAAAACCAATTTTTTTTTTTTATAATGGTAACACAAACAAAGCCCAAGTTAAGATCCAGAAGTACAGACAGAAGAAAGACACATAGAAGGCATTATGCTGTAAAATAAAACGGAAAGCACCATTGAGTGACAGAAGCCTTGTTAGCAATTCTCTCCCCTCAAGGTCTGAGCTGAAAATTAAAAAATATCATATGCCACTAAAATCTGACATTCGATAGCCCCTTAAAACTTATCCTAAATTACTGAAAATCTCCTTGAAATGGACAGCCTTTAAGCTTGAAATAATTCCTAAAAGACGGATACTAACTGATTAAAAAACTTGTATACACATATTTCTAAGATCTGACTCTAAATCTACTAAAGCTTCATCAAATTAAAGACTCTCACAACCAACAAACACCATGTGTTCATGCCTGAAAGACAATAAAATACATTAAATAATCAAGACTGGCAGCTGAAACAAACAAAACAAATCAATAAGAATACCATTACAAAGAAGTCGCAACATGAGAATGGCACAACTTGGGGAAAGTTACAGCTTTTAAAAGTGACAAATGATATTCTTTCAGAAATAGAATGCACAAACCTTGGCAGCCTTTTCTTGAGATGGCACAATGAATAAAAGAAAGGGACTGCTAAATGACAATCCTCCCTTCTCGTTTCTTGCAATGGTATCAGCAGCACACGACACCACCCAAGCAATTTGCTCGGAATCAGAATCTGCTCCACTGGTCTCTACTATATCCCTTCCACTTGAATAAAACTTCCAAAACTCAACTCCCCATTTGTGAACAAAGAAAGGTCTATCTTCACTGCTAAAGGCCGATTCATGTTGCAGAGCATTCTGAATGGTATTCAGACAAAGAACTAAAAACTTTGATGGGCAATCTTGAAAAATTTCATGCCCTCCTTCATCAGTTTTGTTCCCACAGGCCTGAAGCATTGGGACCTCCGTTTTTCCAGGCTTCCCCACATCTTGCTTCCCCTCAGATTTAAAGACTGTAACAGATGCAATTGTGTTGTTCTCAATCTTCTCAAGTTTAAATAACTTTTCTTTTTTGGCATCTTCATTTGCATGATCTTTATTAGCAGCCATGTTCCTTGACAATGCTCGCTTCTTGTCCATATGTGTCTTGTCTACTCTAGAATCTAGAGGTCGTTTCTTATTCTTCACAGCATCAGTTTCACCGTATCTATCATTGAATGGATCCTCAGATGTAGGAAGGCTAAAACACATACCCTGTAAAATTACGACACATGCCTAGCTGTTACTCAAAGAAATTTCCATATAGCATTTATTTATCGTCGTAGATTCCTTTTTATTCCCCGTTTTTCAAACTGACATACATGAATCAGACAGTTTATCGATAACCTATGCCCACTTAAAAAGCAAAACGAAATGAACAGAATTACCCCAACGGGTGAATCCTACTCTCTGGTTTATCAACCACTAAGAATTTAGGACACAGCTACTCAGATGAATAATTAAACGGTTTTGGACAAGCATTCCTGGTTTATAAAATAAAAACCAAGAATCTTCCTCGTACTTTGTCTAACTTCAAGTTTAACGCTAACTTCAATCTCCACCAAAAATGAACAGCGCATCTATAAGTAATTTAAAACCCAGAAAATCTTCAATCTAAACTCTGAATAGTAATTCAAAGTACGATTTTAGAGCTCAATTCATGCAAATTAACGAACAGAACATTAAATCAAATAACCAACAACCCCAAAAGATATGCTTAACAATTAGCTCAGACAATCCAAATTCATAAAGTAAATACATCAAACGCAAATTAATCAAGTCTAACACATTAACATATAAAATTGACAACCCATTGTCCATTTTTCACCCTTTTTCTTTCTTTCTTTCTTCATTTATCTATTTATTTATCCTTTGGCCCGCCCAGATAATAGAAACCGATTACAGTTCCGAAGAAAAGCACATCAAAAACTGCAGAACGAAATATTTTGAAAAGAAGTGTAAATTTCCAAGTAAAGATTTACCTGACACTTGCGGCGTTTGCCTGTTAGTCGACGCTTTTTAGCAGCAATAATGGAAGCTATGCGATTAGAGACTTTGGAGGAATCCTTATTTTCTTGCTTTTTTCTGCTCTTTTTATTTTTCCTTCTCGTTATTGAATCATCGCTTTTCCCCATTGTTGTTTCTCGGTTATTCAGCAAAGTAATCAACAGAGACGAGCACGGGTGAAAGGAAGAAGATGGCGGTTTATGGTGGGTAGTAGGTTTGTAATATATGGCAAAATTATGGGTGTTTTCGTCATTTAAATTCTGTACTTTGGACCATGAACTGCCTGTGTGATTTATTAATGGGTTGTTGTAGCTTGGCCCAAACCAATATTTGTGTTTCTAGAATATTTCTTTAACATATTTATCAATCTTTTTTTACCTCACATACATCACATATTAAAAATACTTATAATGTTAATTTTTTACCCAAAAAGTCAAAAAAATTACAATCCAAACGAGTTATGAGGCTCAAATTGGGTTTTACAATGAGTGTGCGATCATTACATTGCGGTTTTTATGGGTTTAGTGACCTTTAATCAAATAGATATTTTTAACAACTTGAAGGAGCTTTTAGGATGAACAATAAATGAAAGGTTAGCTGGAATTAGGGTTGTTTATGGATCGGGTTGAGGTTCATACCTGACCTGGATCCAATTTGTTTTTAAAAGATACGGAATAAGTGATAGATCCAGTTACTCGAATCGAATCCAAATCCATTTTATCTATAAACTAAACTGATCGGATATGAATTTACATGTTCTTATCTGTTTTGAACCCAAATCTTATTAGTATAATTATTTTAATTAAAAACATATTTCTAATTAAAATTTGCTACTAATCTAATTATTTTTAAATTTAAAAGAATTTTCTATAAATCAAATGATTAGTAGAATTACTTTAATTATATTGTTAATATTGTATTAATAATTTTTATGTATAAATAAAAATTATCATAATTAATTCTTAAAAATGGATATATCCAACTCGGCTTCAAATCTGAACCTATATATTGAGACCCATCCGGATCTGAATCTCGATCTAAATTCAGATCTTTTCATTGCATGTTGGATCTGGGTTTGGAATCAACTCGTTGACAGCCCTAGGTGGAGTCCTATTGTAAATGAACAGACACATTTTATTTAATAAATGTGTTTGGATTGTAAATTATTTGAAATATTTTTTATTGTAGCACTTTTTTTGATATGATGTATGTGAGATAAAAAGGTGATTGGAAAATGTGTTGATGATGCAATTAAATCAGTATGTATAAGTAAAGTGTAAATAAAGTGAAATAATCTTCAATCCAAACACACTAGTACCAGTGTCAATGGAATTTTGACAATCACATTTTCAGTTCTCTGTTTTGATGTTTGTTGGGTGAGAGGATTTAAATCTAACATCTCTTATTGAATCAACATTAGAATCAAATTTTGAGATCTCTTTGTTAATTTTATTAAAATAAGCTAAGATTCTTATGAGTTATGAATTACGATTTTCGCCCTTGCTTTCTCCATCCCCCTTCTAGAAATGTTTTTAATTAGAAAATGAAAAGTGGTAGAACTATTATAACTACCACCATGCCACTCTCTATTTAGCTATGTAGTTGTCAGGAAAATATTTTCCAAACTAGAATAGCAGTTTTTTTTTTTAAAAAAAAAAATTCACTTTCAAATTTCAACTACTCCAAGTAAGGGTGCACAAGTTTTTGTCATAGTTATAGGGTACAAATAAAGAGGGTTAAAAACTTACATCCAATTCAATGCCGTTTTGACAAAAAAAAAAAACTTACATCCAATTTATATGCTATGCTTGTCCAGAATTGCCACTACCAGAGAACATAGCATGGACTCCATATTATTTACATGTGAAGTGCAATTATTATTGGTTTAATTTGTTCATTCGAATCCGAGTTTTCATTTTAGGCCACCCATAATAATTGTAGATTCAAGTTTATCTTTGACTTCCACCAAGATTTGATCTTCTCGCCAATGCCAAAATGATTGCCCGCTGAATGCTGGCCTGAACAAACGCTTTATTTTTATTTTTATTTTTTATTTTTTGTCAGAAGTCTTTCTTTTATATCATAAAAAATCTTTGATACATACGCCAGCATGCTGCATGTACTTAGCTGGCAACTGTCAGACAATCACTTTGTGCAGTCCACACTAGAAACTATTCTTCCACTTAGTTTCGTTAACAAGATTACCAGCGAATTTCGCCGATTCATGACGAGTGTGTTGACTTCTTGCTTCGCAAAGGTCCTCACTCCCATGGTTTAATTTGTTGGCCTGCCAAATGCTCGATCGAGTCTGTTTAAAACTTTGCTGGTTTGCCACCCGTCTCCTTCCTTTTCTTCTGGTTCTTGGAGATCGAGTTAGCACTTATTTTGCAGCAAAGTTTGGACGACTTGGTCCTCCCAAAAAAGTTTGGCCGACTAAGAACTCTAGGCTGCCTGTAATCAAGCAACAAGGGAGGCGACAAAACAACCTCTAGGCTGCCTGTACTACTCTTTCCCTGAGTTCACCGGCAGCAATCGATACAATAATATTTCTGATTGACCAGTGACCATCATAAGTTGGTCTATAATTATTAGTTAAAATACCGTGGGATCATCTCATCTATGTAGAAATGCAATGCGACACATTCAAGCAGGCATAATAACCGAACAGCTGATGCGGGTCAAATGTTGATTGCCTGATTTGACTGTATCTTAATTTGTTTATAGAAGCAACTCCAGCTGATATATTAAGGTGCAACAACTATAAATAATTCATTTGCCGATCTCTTTCAATCAACTCCACCCATAAACTTGCTACTTACTAGAGCATGGAATGAGACAAAGATATACGAAAACAATAATGATGAATAAACCAGTTTTACACGGAGCATATTTCCACGCAAACGTCCAAGATATATTAGTTTTCAATTTTCGGCTGGTAGCATGTGCATTGCAGCATTAGTCTGTCTTTTCCGAAATGAGTCAAGCCCATCATATAGTGTTGAACACAGAGTTGTGAATGAATCTGAATCTTACCTTAAAGCTGAATATCCTTAATTTATACTGCTCGAAACCAACCGGCGTTGACTTGTTGATTTCACTCTCAGTGCTGCATAACCCCTCGTATCGCCCACAATTCTGTTCCAACATTTTGGGTCGTTTATTCACACACACATTCTATCCGCAGAACAGATCCCACATAAATCACACGCATAGAAGGTGGAAAATGGGAACTGCTGTCCTAGATTCCCCCAAGCTATCCCCAGAACATGGAGAAAAAGGTGGTGCAGCAACAGTCGGCCCCAAAGAGCTTGATGCTGGTGCCCTTTTCGTCCTGAAATCCCGAGGTTAGACACTAATTAGCAAGTGCTCCTACTACTTTCTTCACATCTATCTGGTGGGATTGTATTACCCATCCGGCGGCCTACAACTCTTCCAACTGCTCGATCCAAACTGTTGCTTACATCGTTTAAAACTGAAACGAAATGAAACGAAATAGTGGGTAGTATGTGATTTGTTTGCGGTGCTTGATTTCACGATGGACAGGGACATGGTTGCAGTGTGGATACCATCTAACAACAGCAATAGTTGCGCCGGCACTATTGAGCTTGCCCTTTGCATTTGCCTTGTTGGGATGGGCGGGTGGAGTTTTGAGCCTCGCCCTCGCCGGGCTGGTGACCTTCTACTCCTACAACCTTCTATCCTTAGTACTGGAGCACCATGCGGCGCTTGGAAAGCGCCAGCTTCGTTTCAGGGACATGGCTCATGATGTTTTAGGTATGTAATTCTACTCATCAAGAGGTGTGACAATGTCCAGCTTTATACGAAAAGATATCCAAAATGTGAAGGATCATAGTCTCGAATTTAGACCAGCCGAAAGATTTTCGCTTTTCATTCTGGTTGGATTATGTGTCTCATTACATTTTTTTTGGGAGAAAAATAGAAAAATCTTCCATTATTATGCTGAAAACAATTTTTTTTAGTGGCAGGACAAATTTTGTCATTCTAATTTCTTTGGTGGAAAATGGTATGTTTTTCAGCTTGAGAAGCTCCCGATGTCGGTGGAAAAATTGTAATTTTTCTACTGCCAGGGAGTGAAGTTCAAATAATGCAAATAGTAGACAATTAAGCACAAGCCGGCAATGGGCTTATTCTCGGCTAATGATTTTAACTGATTATATATTTTAATTTTGAGTAATTAATTTTCCTTTTGTATTCTGATTATAGATTTTTTTAATGATAAAAAAATTAAAATCTATAATCACTCAAAGACTAACTTTTGTTAGTTTTAATTATTATTCATAATCAGATTTCATAAAATCTAAAATAAACGAGAACAAAGCCAATAATATTAGAAAGTTCAAACTTTCATCAGGTTCGCTTTTGATGCGAGTGTGAAAGATGCTCTCTCTAGTCTAGTCTCTACAACTGCAACAAGCTAGCAAGTGGAATTCAAATAAAGTCAAAAGCAGACAACAATAATATTAGAAAGTTCAAACCTTTCATTGGGTGGGCTTTTATGTGTCAGCATCATCATTATCAAACGACAATAATTAAGCAAGTGAAGTTCAGACAAGGCCGACAGAAAACCATAAGCCCCGGGCAGCCATATTAGACAGTTCAAACTTTAATTACGTAGGCTTACTTTGAAATTGATAAATTTGATGTATACAGGGCCAGGATGGGGTCGGTATTTCGTTGGCCCACTTCAATTGGGCATTTGTTATGGGGCCGTCATTGCATGTACACTTCTGGGTGGACAGAGCTTAAAGGTAAGAAAACTATTTAATTTACTGTTAAAAAAAAAAAAAATCTAACTGCATGAAGGAAAAGAAACTCCAATTGAACTAATGCTACAAAATAGTACTGTAGTACCTTACTACACGGCCAATCAGTGTATATATTGATGGATCTAAATATATTTCATATTATTCCGCTTTGAATTTGAATGCTAAATCTTGCAGATTAATGTATATATTGTCAGTGTTTAAATGATTTACTTTTATACTTAATTACTTGATTTGAAGAGGTACATTTCACCACAATTAATCAATTGAAAAAAATTAAAAATTTGAAGATTTATCTAATTTAGGCCACATATAGTTATACTTATACCGATTCATCTTGTTTAAATCTAGAAAAGTTAAAAGTGAAGCTTCTAACTCTCCTTTTGCCTGTTGTTGTCTTGCAGTATATTTACTTGGTGGCTAGACCGAACGGGAGCATGGAACTGTACCATTTCGTTGTTATTTTCGGAGGCTTAACATTAGTAATGGCCCAAATGCCATCATTTCATTCATTGAGGCATATCAATCTCATCTCCTTGCTTCTTTGTCTTGCTTACTGCGCTTGCACCACTGCAGGAGCCATATATGTAGGTAATTATTCAAGAATCACAGCCATAGTGTTTATTTTCTTTTCTTTCATTTGCCCTTTTCCCCCCAAACATTATTATCAACTTTCTGGCATTTCCAAGTGCAGGATACTCTAAAAATGCTCCTCCAAGGGACTACTCAATCACTGGAGTTGGTATAAATACAGTCTTTGGTGCCTTCAACGCTTTTTCAATTATTGCCACAACATATGGCAATGGAATTATACCTGAAATTCAGGCAAGTTTTTACTCATAACAATTGTTTCTTCTTCATGCTGACCAAGTTAGTGGAGTATTAAATATCCCTCAAATGCTAGCTTGTGATTTTTTATTCCTTATTCTTTATTTTTGCAGGCCACTATAGCCCCTCCAGTAACGGGGAAAATGTTTAAAGGGTTATTGGTTTGCTATGCAGTTGTGATTTCCACATTCTTCAGTGTTGCAATTTCTGGATACTGGGCATTTGGAAATCAGTCTCAACAATCTGTTCTCTCAAATTTCATGGTCAATAACCATCCTTTACTGCCTAAGTGGTTTCTTCTGATGACCAATGTCTTCACCTTGGTGCAAGTATCAGCAGTTGTCTTGGTAAGACGCATTCATGTTATATCATGTTACATTACATACCAAATTCATGAATACTTTATTCACCAAAATGGCGAAGATAGCGCTGGAACTCCAAGTAAACCTTGTTGATATGTTTAGCCAATTAACCTTGATGAGATTGTGATTCTAGGTTTACATGCAACCGACAAATGTTGTTATAGAGCGGGCATTTGCAGATCCTAAGAAAGACCAATTCTCGGTCAGGAATGTTGTTCCCCGTCTGATATTCCGGTCATTATCAATCGTCCTAGCAACAACCTTGGCCGCAATGCTACCTTTCTTTGGAGACATTATGGCATTGTTTGGGGCCTTTGGTTGTATTCCTTTGGATTTCATTTTGCCAATGGTTTTCTATAACCTCACGTTCAAACCCTCAAGGAAGGGCTTGGTCTACTGGGGAAACACAATTATTGCAGTTTTATCCACAGTTTTGGCCTTGGTTGGGGCAGTTGCATCGGTGAGGCAGATGATTTTGGATGCCAAGACTTACCGTTTGTTTGCTAACATGTAATACTAATACTAACACAGCCATATTTGTAGCAAACGTTGAGGTAATGTTTAGAAATTGATATGAAAGTGATGGAATACTTTATGAATACTTCACTTGTTAATATTTAAACAAGTGATTTGTCTTTTGACACTCAGTTTTATCGTGTTCAGGTGACGGTAAGACCTTTTAAACTCTGTCTTTTCCCCCTCTCTTATTGTAAAGTTTGGAATATCTCTTTCTACAAAATAAATAAATAAATAAATAATGATACGACAAAAAAAAAATAAAAAATGTAGTAGCATAGGACTTGTTAGTGTCGTGGATACTTGAAAAAGTATAGAGGGCTTTGAATGCGTTACTCTAGAGATCATTGATATTCTAGAAATTACTAAAGGTCGATGACATTTACTTACCCTTTGAATTAAGAGAATATCGCTGAACATCCTTCATGATTGTCAAGCAACAAAAAATACAAATACATATATATATATATATATAGGGTCAAAACTCAAAAGCTCTAGATCGATAGAGAAACTATTTGAAATAATTATTTAGCACTTTTTGTGATATGATACATGTGAAATAAAAAAAATTATTAAAAAAAAATTGATTGAAAATTATAATTGTGAGGTAAGCAAAATAATATTTGGGGAAAAGTTGCTACCAAACACACCCCTGGATACAAAAGACTACGTGGTAAGAGTTGATGTAGAACAATGCAAAACGACAAATTCGAATTCTAATATTATTATTCAATAGATTATTTTGTGTTGATTTTTAGCCCGCTCAGTATTTGACTTGTTGTATCAAAAAGCGTTCAATCGGAAATCATATGCCCATCTTGCGGATGAGTTTCAACCTGCCGTGAATCAGAATGGCCATACGATGCCCGTGGTCCATGCGATCCGGATTTACAATTTCCCCGTGGTGACAAAATTTTTTTTTTTTTTTTTTTTGGAAATAAAAAGCAAAGTTTATTAATAGACAGTTGAAAATTATTCAATGCGATTTGATTATTTGATTTGCAACACTGCTCTAATGGTAGGTTAAACATGCACTATAACAAATCATATTTTGATTTTGAAACTAATCATCATACTATATAGTTAATGATAGCTCCATCAAAACAGCTGGTCAATATCTCGATGCTGAATCATGTTGTGATGTAATATTCACAATGGCAAATCGGTTATGATAAACTTTTCTTCAGTTGTTTTTTTTTTTAGAATAACTTTTTCTTCAGTTTGATTTACAATAATTTAGCAAAAACTATTATATGTAAAATAGAAGAAATGAAGGAGCAGGAGAAAAAATACTTTTCAAAGTGTTACATTTTGAGAAATGCTATTTTAAATATTTAAATACATACTCACAAAAGTTTATGTTTTCCTTTTTTCTTCTATGTTGAGGAAAAGGATATCTTTTTTTTTTTTTTTTAAATGAACACGTCTCCAATACCTGTACATTTTACAAATGGCAATGGCCTTGTTATCATTTGCTTTAGATCTTACAAAATTTGATTATGGAAAGCAATCATGGAAAATAATCAGAATCACCAAAAGCTATTATATTTTGGTATCCTCCAATTATCAAAACTATGACATAAGTAGGGGTGTAAATGAGTCTAATTAAACCGAATATCTTAGTGTTCAAGTTTATTTGATTGTTTTAATAAATTTCAAATTTTGTTCAACTTTGACTTGTTTAGTTGCAAAATCGAGTTTGAACAAATTTTTTTTTTTTTTATCAAATTTAAAAGTTATCGAACATAAAATATTGTTCAAATTTGATTTGAATAGTCAAAGAATCAAGCTCAAACGAAGTCTTACCAGGCGAAGGTCAATACGAGTTTCGATTAGGTTTATTCATCTTTTAGCTCTAGATATAAGTACTCTCTTTTAGTACATTCATCCGATTGAAGAACCTTCTGATTATAATGATACCGGCCGACTGCTAATTACTTTACTTTTCTAGGTGGAGTTTGGACTACCTGCCGTGCTGCAAGCTCTGTTTCTTTGTTTCTACGACTCCAAAAGAAGCACAAGGGTTACTTCTCAACCTCAAGTGGGGTTATTTTGTTCGTTTCCTATGGTTGTTTGCACCTTTATTCGGAGTTTGCATGAATATATTAGGGTACGATAATTGTCCGATTTGGACAACCTTATAATTAAGAAATTAATTTCTTACGAGATTTATCTTGGTGTGAATTGTTTGTATTTTGCTTTTGATTTATCCCCATGAACTTCAAGCTATCAAAAAATGGGAAAAGGGAAAAAAAAAAAAGAAAAAAACGTTTGATACGATCCAGATCTATTTTGTATTTAGACGTGGTATATTTTGGATATGAACCAAAGATTTCTAGGTTGTGCTTAACAACTTGAGAGATCCAAAACGAGGTTTATGAACGAAGAGTGTTGTCATGTAGCTCCTTTCTTTCTTTGTTCTGTATAACTTTTCCCCTAATCGGCTAATTCAAGGTTATGAATTGCAAATCGACCTTTTTTTATATATATATTTTTTACAAAGTCTGCTTGGATTTGTACAGAATAGAGATTTCAAAAGGCTGAATGACCTCTCAATTAAAATAATCAAGGCTAAGTAATTAACAATTGAAATTGCAATTGAATAGGGTTCCCATTTTCAATTTTTGATTAAGAGTGTACAGAGTTTTTTCCCGTCTCTTTTTAAGTTGGTACTTTTTGTGGATAAATTTCTTAATTTCTAATGCATGGTTCTTTACACATTTTTTTAACACCTTTTTACCTCACATATATCACATCATTACATTACAGTTTTATACAAAAACCCTGTAAAGCTCAAAAAAATTGCAATCCAAAGAAGATAAAAATTTTAAATTTGCCTAAAATAGAAAAGAATTGAAATTATTAGCAACTTGTCTTTTTAATTGTTTAACTACTTAGCACTAGTGAGTTGATAAAACTTGCAACACACTCCTTTCATTTGTAAGTTTGCTCCATTTGTTGAGAACAATTCTATCAAAAGAAGATTAGAAACTAGTAACGCTCTTATAAAAATTTCAAGTACGTATACTCCCTCCCCCCCTCCCCCCCCCCCCCCCCCCCACACACACACACACACACAAAGAAAAGGAACAATAAAAAGAAACTAATGAATGTACTTTAGAAGTAAACACCGTACGCCCAAACAAATGTATTCTCCAAATTAACTAAGAGGTTGAAAGTGATGGTTAAACTACTACTTATCATCGTCCTGTGTTAAGTAGTTTTATCGACTCTTTTTGGAGAGTTATCATTAAAAAAGATCATTGGGATTAATGTTGGCCAGGGAACTCATGATAAGATAACTTGATAAGCCTCCAATAAACTTATAGTATCATATTAACATGCTTCTGACTTGCCAACAAATGGTACAATTACTCGTGCCATTTGAGCCAGTAATTTTATTTATTTATTTTTTACTGGGAGGTATTACAGCCTTTCGGCTATGCAGAGCCTTTCCCCAGATACACAATGAGGTGGTACATAGGAATTGATCACGGGTGCTGCTGGTATTTGGTTACTTTCGACCAATTGTGTTAATATATAAATAATAACATAAACCCCATACTGTGGCTCTGATACTAATGGCTGTTCTTAAAGTTCTCTGGGAAAGCTAACAGACCAGGGAATGAAGTAAAAGGTGGCAAATCTGACTAATAATGCCAAACCTAAGAATCGAGATTTTGTTAGTCTATGAAAGCCCCCCGCCCCCTCCTCCCTTTTTTCATTTAGCCTTCTGCACCATGAACATTAGGTTCTATTTAAGCCTATCATGAAGCATTATTGTTTAAAAGAACCAACTAAGCTAAAGCTTTTCATGTTTGATTTGATCCTTCCATTGATTATGCTGTACATCTTTATATGCTTTGACCCTGCTTTCTAACCTGCAAGATTTTGATAAAACTGCTAGCTATCACCATCTGGCATGGAGTAACTCCGAAGCAAAAATGAAAGGTTTCCCAAACCGAAGCAAGAATTGCCTTTGCACATTCGTGTTGTTCTCGCGAAGCAACACTCAATCAAAAAGCACGTGCATTAGATATCGCACTTCTTTATATATTCCAAGTGCTGCACTGCTCCGGTGTCAGCTCAACTGACTTTGCAGTAGTGCGATACTACTGCTGCTGCCTCTGCTTAATCTTCCAGCGGACTATTATTGGCTATTTACAAAAAAATAAGATCAAGAAATGGAGAGCCTTTCATCCGGGGCTGTGATTCCACCTGAGGCCTTCCAGGGTGGCCCGGGTGATGTTACCGGCCTTCTTGGATGTCTATGGCAGCAGGCGAAAGCACCATTGTTGGTGCCATTTTTGAAAATGATGGTCTTTTTGTGCCTGACAATGTCGATACTGTTATTCGTGGAAAGAGTTTATATGGGAATTGTCGTAGTTTTGATAAAGATATTCAGGTGGAAACCCGAGAAGAAGTACAAATGGGAGCCAATGAAGGAAGATTTGGAGATGGGAAATTTAGGCTACCCCATGGTTTTAGTGCAAATTCCAATGTGCAATGAAAAAGAGGTACTGCTCTTTTTTTTTATCTTATAACTTCGTGAATGCTACTATATAATTAGCAATTTTGATGCATTATTTATCAGACGTGTTTATTATAATGCTCATCATATTCTTGAGTGCTGCAACATTTGTTTTACGTTCAGGTGTATCAGCTGTCAATTGGTGCTGCTTGCGGCTTATCATGGCCGACTGATCGAATCATAATTCAAGTTCTTGATGATTCAACGGATCCTGCTATCAAGGTTCAACAACTTGCAAAACCAACTTTTATCAATCAAATAATTTCTCTGAATATATGAGGACGTAAAAAATGTAGCTTTCCGGGGCAGCAGTAGGCTAAATATAAATAGAGGAGTGCAACACTAAATTTTTGAAAAACTTCGAAGGAACAAATCTATCTCAGAGAGGATTATCTGAGAGTCAGAGAAAAAAGAAAAAGATGGCAAAGTGGAACTTCCGAGGTTCACTCTACTTCCTTGATTATGCGAGAGATAGAAATGTTAAAATGTGTTCCTCTTTTAAAATAGTAGCTGCAACTAACAAGAATTCCACTTTTACACTGAAATTCCAAAAAGTCCACCGGAAAAACTTTTTTTCATGCATCGCCAATCGAATACCTGAAAACTGGTTTTCTAACTTAATCACCTCACTAATAAAGGTATACAACTTTTTCTTTTTCTTTGTTCTTTTTAGAAAAAAAAAAAACTAATAGTATGACTCTACCCTTCTTTGTTTTGCCATTTAATGTTTCCAATAAAGATACTCACTTCGATCATATAGATATTACTTTTGCTATTTTTTAGCTCGATCAGCATCCTGGTTTTTTTGGGTTTTATATTGGATTCATGCCACAGGTCCCCAAAATACTACCAATTTTGAAAACCCATCAGCTTTGCATAGCATTTAATCATCAAATACGCTTCGGAAACTTTGAGGTTCTTTTTTTTGGCAAAAACTAGTAGGGTAGACCCAGTTTATGGGCCCCATCCGTAGACCCAATAGCTCAGAATTTAGCACACTATCTTACCAACCTACACAATGAATATGTGGCGAAATTTGATCCGCTAGGTCTAGTAGACCAGGTCTACCCAAATTCTTATTCTTTTTTTTCTGCTCCAAATTGAGATGGACTTGGGTTAATTGAAAATTACAGGCCTTAAAGGAGCAAGAGTGCAAGAGATGGGCAAGCAAAGGCATAAACATAAAGTATGAGATTAGAGAGAACCGCAACGGCTATAAAGCTGGTGCTCTTAGGGAAGGAATGAAGCATAGCTATGTGAAGCTATGTGACTATGTCGCCATCTTTGATGCTGATTTTCAACCTGAGCATAATTTCTTGCGTCGTACCATTCCTTTTCTCGTGCATAATCCTGAGTTAGCTCTGGTTCAAACCCGTTGGAAATTCGGTAGCTTCCTTTGATTCTGCAGATTACACTCAGTTGAAAGCCCTTCAATTTAAGCTGTAGATTGAAGTTTCAACTCGTCGACTTCCTAAACTGTAACTATAAATTTCTGGCTTTAATTGCAGTGAATTCTGATGAATGCTTGATGACAAGAATGCAAGAGATGTCTCTTAATTACCATTTCATTGTGGAGCAAGAAGTTGGATCCCGCACTTACTCTTTTTTTGGTTTTAATGGTAGGATCTCCCGAGAAAAATTTCTCGAGTTCTAGCTCTAACATTAATGTGTTAATCTATTTTACAATCTCGAACATTTGATCGTCATGTAGGAACCGCTGGCGTATGGCGAATTTCAGCACTTAATGAAGCTGGAGGGTGGAAGGACAGAACAACTGTGGAGGATATGGACCTGGCTATCCGAGCCGGTCTCAAAGGCTGGAAATTTGTGTATGTTGGTGAAGTCGAGGTACAGTTCAAAAAAAAAAATGGACCGTACGTTTGAAGTGTAAACTGCAACAGACTAATTTGGCTCGTCCATTATGTAAAGATCAAAACCCAAATTCCCTTAAATTTTGCATTATAGGGTGCCTGATATTCTGTTTGTGCGGTTCCCAATCAGGTGAAGAATGAATTGCCAAGTACTTTCAAAGCATACCGGCACCAGCAACATCGATGGTCCTGCGGTCCTGCTAATCTGTTCAGGAAAATGGCTATGGAAATAGTTAGATGCAAGGTTAAGGCATCTGTTTTTATCTTCATTTAGGGATGAGAAAGATGATTAAAAATCAACGCCACTCTTGACAATTCATGTTCCGTTAATGCAGAAAGTCTCTCCATGGAAGAAGTTTTATCTAATATACAGTTTCTTCTTTGTTCGGAAGATAGTAGCACATATGGTCACGTTCATCTTCTACTGCGTTGTCCTGCCTGCAACTATTGTGATTCCCGAAGTACAAGTTCCGGTTTGGGGAGCTGTGTATATTCCGTCTGTAATTACCCTTCTGAATGCAGTCGGGACACCAAGGTCTCTCCCTCTCTCTCTCTTTATTCTGCATGCCTGAAGAATCTTAGTTCTTTAATTAATAATGCCATATATAGTAACATGTTTTTGCTGCGTTTTGCTCTGCAGATCATTCCACCTAGTAATTTTCTGGATCCTCTTTGAAAACGTAATGTCTCTGCATCGAACCAAGGCCACATTCATAGGTCTACTTGAGGCAGGGAGAGTTAACGAGTGGATTGTCACGGAAAAATTGGGACATGTCCTACAGACGAAGTTGGGCTCTAAAGTTCCCAAGAAGCCTCGTTTCAGGATGGGAGACAGGTACAACTCTTCATCGCACAAAACTATACTCTAGGCAACAATACAAAAGGAAAAACATCATATATAACTTTCATGTATTGTCAGCATCATGAATTGAAAAATATTCTTCCATTCGCATGAATTGTTTAGCGATATGCAACGTGGCCTTCTATTCAAAATACGACATGGATTCAAGTTTTATATTGTGGTTGAATTTGCAGATTACATCTTCTGGAGCTCTTTGTTGGGTTTTACCTATTCTTTTGTGGGTGTTATGATGTGGCTTTTGGAAAGAGCCACTTCTTTATATACCTTTTCCTTCAATCAACGGCATTTTTCACAGCAGGATTCGGGTACGTTGGCACCTTTGTCCCTAGTTCTTACTAAAACTCTTGCAGCCTGGGAAAGAATCTTTTGGATTGTCCAAAGGACACATCTGTACCATTTTACTACTATTATTTTTCAGCTTCTCAAGTCAAATAATAGTGGCTGCTTAGTTCTTTTATGTTGTCAACGAGCATTTCCAGAGAATACTTTATCCGCACTTTCCCATGCAACATGCTAATAGACCTGGATTATAAAATCACAATCGCCATTACTTATTCACTTTGGCCGTCTAAAGAAATGTACTGCAATTGAACGCTAATTCGCTAAACTTGGTATGGTACCCTCTCTGTCTCTCTTGCTCCTCATTCTTGAAACAGAAGGAAGAGGAAACATGTTAATAGGGAAAATTGAGAAGCTGCTACTATAGGTGTTTACTTATTATAATTTCAATGAAGCATATTGTGTCAGCAAAATCGTGGAAAGTGCCACTTGCCTTGGTATCATCAAATTTTAACTTCAGGGAAGCAAATAGGGAAGTGATATTTGCGCTCCTAAATTAAAATGCAAGAAGCTAAAATAGAAGTGCGAATAATATCGATTCCCAGCAAATGGCATCCAGAAAGTACATTTTTTTACTGATTGCAAATTTGCGATTGCCTCGAGGTTCATTCAGACGAGTAAAAGCGCTCATATAGATAGCATCTTAAGGTTTTCAAAATGAAGGAAAAGAAAGATTCCAAGGTTTTTAAATAGGATAAGCAGCACGTCAGAAGCGAAAGAGAATATGCCCCCACCTAATTTGGGAATATTTCATCACTTAAAGAGGTCATTCTAATCTTTCGATATTCAGACTGTTCAATGACAATGATTTAAGAAAGGTAGGCAGCATGGAAGTGCTCACTCGCCCACGAAGGCCCCAAAAACCAAAATAAATACTAATTAAGTAGTAACACAAAACGTGAGGGACCAAATGTAACTCCCCCCCATTGCACAGGTGACATGCCCTGAGTTTCCAGTTTCTAGGATACTGATTTACAAATGGCAATTGGGATCAGTTCGTAACTCAAGAGATTTTGAAGTCAAGTTTAAGATCTTCACCCCAAGAGATTAGCGTTACTGCTTGCACTCAGATGATGCACGGATACCTTACATTTTCCATTCGAGCAATTTTATACTGTGTGCTAATAACTACTGGGAAAAAAAAATCAATCAGAAGCTAAACAAAGCAAAAACGGTTCTATAAGGTTAATGACAAAACCAACCCTCTGATCTCAACTTAAGATTTTCTCATCGCTGGTATTTAGTGGTTTAAAACAGCAAGTAACGAAATACACTCTCTCGTTTACCAGTCAAAGAGTAACATGCCAGCTAGTACGAATGATCAGTTGGTTTAGCATATTAAAACAGATGGTAACTTCAAAATTCCCACATGTTTAAGTAGATAGCATTCCATGTTTGCTCAGACAGTTGCACTCGGAAATTGTTAACGTTTGCTCAATAACAATTGAAAGTAAGAGAAAACAAATAGACTACAGAATCTACAAAATTGAAAATAATTCTAATGCTTGAATAAAGTCATTTCAGCATGGGCTTGAAGAGATGGGTAGGAGATGGATAGAAGCATCTTTTCCTTGTATCCCGAAAGAATTTTTGGAACACTTGCTGGAAATATATTCTTTATTCTTGATAAATATGTGAAAGACTTTATTGTATGTTTTATGTCAAGCTTCTAGGCTGCTTCTACTCTCTGATATCCTCCTTCTACTTTCTGGTAACCTTCAGAGACAACATCCACTATGTCATAATGTCCATATCCATGAAATAGAATGTTAATTGGACTCTCTTCATCTTTCTTATACTCTTCACCATACTTTGCTATATTTATTAAATTACCAGAGCTTCTATCAATCATAAACACAGAAATTGGCGCCCTGTGATGATAAAGAGAGAGTAAAATTTCAATAATCCACAAGAAATTTGAGTATTTAAAAACCTATCATGCTACAATATCAACAAAGCATATATGCCCTATGTTGCAAGAAAAAATATCCACAAATCTTTCACATGAAATGGTCCTTGCACTATACTGAACTCAAAAATATTGACAATCTTGGGTTTAGATGAACAGTCACTTAGTCAAAATTAGCTTTCCTTTTGCCATAATTCCTAAATAGGTATTTAGAATAGAAAACAACTAGCCACACAGTCTTTAATAATCACCAACCAACTTTACGAGTTTACCTACTCCTACTAGTTCTAAATTTGTTGCTCTTAATGCTCAAATGTTACAAACACCCTACCAACCACCAAAGACCAAAGACCAAAGTTGGATACGGAGAATAAGGCAACCAAAGCAAACGGTAAAACAGTATGAGCAAAAATTAAGACTATGAAAAGAGATAAAGTGAAAAAGCACTCACTTGAGAACATGAGAAGCCATTAGCAATTCTGGTTCCCCGCCCCATACATAAGGTTTTTCAATTCTTTCCACATATGCATCAAAATCTCCTTCAATAAACCTTAAGAACAGCACCAAAATATATCACACAAGCATAGCATCCAAACTCTCCATACATAACTAAATAATAATTAAAAAACTTAAGAACACTCACCATTCTGCATCTTTTCGCCTCTTTAACAACTCCTCAACAACCTACGGCCCGGAGAAAAAAATTCAGCAAATTGTTCAAAAGCAAAGGCAAATTCAGCAAAATAAAGAAACATAAAGAAATGAAGCTGTTAGATTATACCAGAGCTCTTAATTCATCAGCGAGTTCCCTTTGGCGGTTTTCATCAGGAACACTCTCCCCTTTTCTCAACCATGCCACGTGAGCTATTGCTCTAAACAGACATCTCCCATCTGCTGGCACCCCTGTCTCCATGCAATCATTCCATCACAATCATTGCATTACAACAAAAAACGGATTTCTATTCTTCCGATGATAGAGTAGTAATAAAGTTGGTGATCACAGCTCGGAATTCAAAATCTGGATTGCATATAATCGAAAATTAATCCATTACAATCATTCCATCACAGCAACAACAAACAACAGTGATGGAGTAATGCTAGATTTGGCATCAGAGTTCGAAATATGGATTGCATATAATCGAAAATTAATCTGATCAAACTCCATATAACTAGAAATCAGCTTCTCCAACTAAAATACGTGTAACTCTAAAAGTGATAAGAGCAGTAATAGAATACGTAATCTGGATTGCATATAATGGAAAATTAATCTCAAATTAACATCATCTATTCAAACTTCATCAAACTTTATATAACTAAAAATTAGCCGCTCCAACTAAAATACCTGTAACTCTAAAGTTGGCACACTTTCGATTTTCTACAACGGTCATTGCTGCTGCTTCATGTCTGAATTCATCCGTTTCCCCATCGACGAACTCAGATGAATCCGCTAACAGCGGCAATGGGGGCGCGGCTAAGCAAGCGCAAACTCCAAACAATAACCACGCAGAATCACGATTGTGAAGCCAGCGCGCCGGCCTGGCATCCCAAGCCACATTCCACGAGCCTTCACCTTTATTCATCAATTCATCGTGGTGGTGGACGAACACATTCCTCTTGGTTCGGTGGAGATCCAAATCCCCGTCACCGGCGGGAAGGATTGCATGCCATATAGACGCAGCGCCACCCTGAGCGGAGGTGTCGACGAGACGACAACTACTGGAGTGGTGTCTCCTTTGATCGGCGTTGGCAACCACTACGGATTTCAAAAGAGGGCTGCCAATGAGCCGATTGTGAACAAGAGCCGCTGCCGAGCTGTGGGCATGAGACAAGAATAAAGTAGTGAATAGCCAAGATTTAGGGCGAGCACATAGTGCACTGAGCATCACCGGAATATTATTCGATACGGTTTCCCTACTAGCCTGCTTTATTTGTGGTAAGATGTACTCCGGACGAAGGCTAGACGAACCAACGCACCCATCGGCAATGGGAACAAGATACTGAAGAAATGGTTACTATTGCGTATGAGCTGTGTTGGGTTTTATCGGAGGCGGGGGCTGGGCTTGGGAGTTGGTGACGGCGACTTAGAGGAGCGGAAAAGTAAAAGAGGAGTGCATCTTGTTGTCCGTGGGGCTGGGGGCCACAGTGGAAAAGGGCAGCAGCTCCTGCTGGCTGAGGTGTGAGCCTCTGAGGTATCTGCACACGCTATAATCGGCTTCCAGAGTCTCCGCTTTTTTTCTTTTTTTCTTTTTTTTCAATTGAAGGATTTGAGCCCTTTGAAGGTGGTTTGCGTCAAATGACCGGCTTGGCCTTTAGGTAAAGCTTCTGGTCGGATGCTGCCTGAGTGTTTGCCAAAGTATAAACTTAGAGAATTTTTAAAACCCTAAACTAATGATTTTAGAGCTTGATTTTATGTATGTATGAATGTAAATTTTAAAATTACAGTATCTATGATATTACTATAACTTATAAGTAAATTTTCGTATATTTTAATGTCTTTCATATTAGACGATTTTTTAAGTGATCCAATAGAATTATGAAAAGAATGAATTTATTGGAATTTGTTTAGTTAACCAAATTTAAAATTGTTAACTAACATCAACATGTTTGGATAGGTATTATTTGTCAATAAAAATTAGAAATTCTCTAAATAATTTTTTTTCAATAACATTTTCATCTCACAAACATTTACATTAATGTGTTATAATATATATAAAAAAGTTTTTTGGAAATATTCTTAAATCCAAACGCATTGTTAGAGCTTCGAATTCACACCCAAAAAAAAAAGGAAGCAAGTTTTAGAACATTTATTGGGCTGCGAATTAAGTCAAACTTTCAAATTTGGGATTGGAAATGAAATCAATTACTACTACTTATTTTCCATGTCCTTGAAGTGAAGGGTAAATTTGGTCATGTCATGAGAGGATGATGTAACAATAATCTTATGATAAAATAAAGAAAATATTATTTGTACTCAATTTTTTATTAATTACACTCTTATCATTTATTTTATCATACATTTTAATAAATAAAAATTATAATGAAAGTGAGATTGACAAAAACTGGGAATACACAAATAATTTTTTAAAAAAATACTTAAGGTGGCCGTAACCTCACGTGCACGTTGAGAAATTTGGTGAGTCACGTGCTCCGTCCGACTAACAGACAGCATCGATTGGTAGCTTTGATAGGCTGACAATTTCGTTGTACGGTAGATTTTCTCGCGGTGACCGGTGGGACGAACCCAATAAAAGTCTTTTTTATATTTTACAAAAAAGGGAAAAAAAAAAAACCTAATATCCCCTTTGGTAGCAATAATGGCTACACCATGCAGAGCTTTTGTCTATACCATCTAATTTTGGTAGATCGTATTTTTCATTTTCATTTGGTATATATGTATTTTGTGGGGCTTTAATTTGGTATCCCATTTTCTTAGCTGATGAAATAGTTAGTACCAGTAATATGCAATCACTTGATTGCTTTTCTTGCACCTCTTATTATTAATTATATCACAAACAGTTGAAAAATCTTTTCCCTGATATTTTGCTTTCAACTTAATTGTAGTAGTTAGAAGGAGAGAAATTAAGTTGAGAATTGCCTTCCTCTTTGCTCTTGAATTTCTACACATGAAAGCTCCTCCACCCTTTTTTTTTTTCCTTATTCTTTCCGAAGTGATTGAACTTTGAAGACCAACAAATATTTGACAATACGTTTTCTGTC
The DNA here is from genome assembly GCF_036785885.1 of Coffea arabica. Lineage (NCBI taxonomy): Eukaryota > Viridiplantae > Streptophyta > Magnoliopsida > Gentianales > Rubiaceae > Coffea > Coffea arabica. The sequence continues at coordinate 8,672,818 of NC_092313.1, read as the reverse complement.
CTTTTTGATTCGGTAGGAGTGTCATTCAGTACAGCTACTTTATGTCCAAATTTATACATATTAAAAAGTTTGGACCTTGACAAATGTGACAACCTAAAATGCCCTACAAGAAAATGGAAAAAAAAAAAAAAAAAAAACAGCTTGTCAAACGTAAATTGAATTGCTCCTCCAAAATTGCGGACAAAAATGGTTGTCGATCCGACTCTCATTTGTGATTTGATTAATAATATTATTATAATCATTGTCGCCGCCTAGTGTCTGCATCTGATTGGCTTATTTTGTTGCTTCTACTATTTGGTCTTCTTATTGTTCAAAAAAATTTGGGAAGAAATGTTATATTATATATAATGACATAAGGACATAAGGAGTAAGGAGTAATGTTATATTATATAAGGAAGAAATGTTATATTATATATTATATATATAATGACATAAGGAGTAATTACATCACAAGTGCATAATACAAATTTTTCTGCGAAAAATCACAATTCAACAAAATGGACATGATATACATACACGGAAAAACTTAACTACCTTCCATAGAGAAACAAAATTCTTCTTCTTTTATTTGTGGTTGCCGTTTCATCAAGGTCAAAAATCTTTATATGAAGTAGGGTTCATGCCCTAAAAAAAATGTTCCCTTCGTACTTCTATTTTCCTAGAGACTAATTGCGCAGTTTTGTAATCATAGATGGAATAATTTGACTAATTATAGTGGCATAGTAATCACACACACACAAATAAGGTCCATAATGCTTAATTACCTTACTATATATAACCTACTAATGAATCAAGTAGATACACTATTACACATCCTTTAAATTTTAGATTTTACTGTGAAGGTAAAGATTTGAACTCCTAACTGTATACAGTGAAATCTACGATTCTGCTTCACGCGATTCGATGGGGGGTGGCCAATTCGCCAAGTTGGCCGAATATTCTGAACGCAAGCAAATGGCATATTTTGCCGGGTCCGGGGAATAAGAGGTGGAAATTCCAAAACAGAATGGTACGTGTCCGTCTCCACCATCACCTACGTAGAGCTAACGTTCACGCATCGAATGCTGGCTTTTTACGTGGAAAATTCGGGACAGCAAAATCCACGAAGACGAGTCTGTGTTGTGGAAGAAATCCCAAAAAGTAGGAGTATTATATAAGTATATATTAGCCTAGTCGATGTAGATGTTGACAAGAAAAACTTCCCAATTAAATCGATGAACAACGGCTGATATCACGCCTTTGATTTGTATTTATTATTATTGATTTTCACAGCTTTCACGAGCCAAGGCTTCTTCTTTTTTTTTTTTTTCCAGATGAACCGCTACTTTACAGCTCCTCCATGTAGTGGCGGACCGTACAGAAATTTTCCCCCCCACCCACAATTTGCATTATTGTAATTTGGATGCTTATTCTGTTGATTGGCTTGATTCTCTCATATGTGATTGGTTGGTTGTTCTTCTTTCAGGCGAATCAGGCCCAGGCCTACATTTCTTGTTTGTTTTCTTTTTTTTTTAACCTCCTAAGGTGGACTTTCACCCATAACTTAAGCTTTTTGAATGTACATCTTTGCTTTGCTGCATGCAAAAGTTTACAGCAGTCTTGGTGATTTCGTTCAAAAGTCCAACTAACATGAAATCGGTAAAAGACTGGATTGGCCTTTGCATGGTTTGGATTAGCCCACGTAATGGGTTTAAGTGAGGGTTGGCCATGAAACTTTACAGAAGGAGTACGGGCCCTAAGGGTAATTCCTTTTAATTCAGCCCTTAACAACTTCTAAACTTTAAAATTTAAACTATTATCCTTGTATATATATCGAGGGACTGGTACCCCAAAAGTAGAGGTGGCAATGAGTCCCAAAATCCAGCGGAACCCCATACCCAAACTTAATTTGAGTGGAATCAATATGTAAAATATGTGACTGGACCTAATCGGGGGAAATATACCCATCTAAAATATGGATCTAATTATGACTTAGTTGGAACTCTGAGAGGTCTTTCTTTCCCCCTAAAACCTATTTAATTAGGTTGATTTGCCTACAAGTTGAAAGCCACCCAAAAACAGTCGACAATAGTGTGTGCGTCTAGTAGTACCAGTGCACTGTTGTTTGTGTGTGTATTTGATGGTGGAATTAAAGACAAAAGTACTGCTATTGCACTTGTGAACGTGTGTGAGTTTGGGTTTGCTTCCTCATGTTAAGACTAGAAAACTGGTCGTTTATTGATATAAAGTACTGATTAGCTCACATCTATGTACTTTTATTTGTATGAGAGTTGGTCTTTTATGAATTTGACATCTAGTAAATTTTGTTTAGTTTGAAGAATTGTCATATGTATATATAAAGAGAAGTGTAAAACTTTTACAAATTTAAACAAACAGACTCATTAATGATATTAGAGAAAAAAGCAATATTGAGGCATTTGATTAAGGGAAAAAAAAGAGTTTAAAAAAATAAAATATAATTTATTGAATATTTTGGTGTTATTAAAATGGGTCTAACCCATATTTTGCAATCACAATTAAGTCCCGCCGCCCATTTGCCATCTCTACCTTAAGGGACTATAGCATTTTTGTGGGACAAAGATCATCATTTATGTACATGCTTTGAAAAATCATTTTTTTTTTTAAATTATCAACACTTCATTTGTCTTGGATTTATTTTTAAAGACTTTAAGAATAATAAAATCTTGATAATAGTAGTTCAAGTGGCAATATTCTCACATTATTTCTTTGTTTTTGGCCCTTGTTCATTTAAGTACTTAGCGAGAGTGTCAAATCCTAATCTTTGTGTAGCCTCTAAGTTAAGAGCTCCCTTAAGTTCTATACATTTTATATAGCTAAGTGAGCGACTTTGAAAGTGATCTGTAAGAGTTACTATAAATCGGCTAGCATGCTAATAGCATGCCATGATCTTGGAAAGGAGTGAGTTTTTTCTCTCTTTATAAACTTTTTTGTTTTTCCCCCAATTAAGAGGTAAAAAGTCAACTACAGAAGTGGAAGGTCAATTTGGTTGTTATCAATGCTAAGGCCCAACAAATATTATATAGAGTATTATTGTCATGTTCACACGTGCTTTAAATGAATATATTATTTATATTCTTTCAAAATAAGAAAAGTACCTGATGATTGACAATGTTATGCTAATTGAACATATGATGACGACAAACCCTAGATTCACCTTTGTACTTTTTCGCAGACAGACATGATAGAGACATTTAAAAAGTTTAAAGTACCATATTGGAGCATTCTTTTCGGGTCATTCCATTCATAATTTTTTTTGAAGTGACCAACTATACCTTCATGTATAGTATAACTCCTTCTGGAAGGACCAATCTCGAATTCATCCAATTATTCTTTTCCAACTATGTAACTCTAAATGATGTGACCGTGGTCGAGAGAGAGGGGAAAACCAAAAACAAAAACAAAAAAAAGGGGGTAGATTTCTTGATTTCAAAAAAAGTGAAAGGTTTGTGGAAATCATGGTGGCAAACCTTGCACTAAGTATAAGGTTCCAATATGCTCGTGAATCTTTTCGTGTGACAGTTGAGTAATCTTTCATTGTATACCACCGAAAAAGAAAAAGAAAAGAAAAGGACCTCTTCATCATTTCAATAAAGTGGAAACACATTTACAGGGTTTGGGCCATCATTTTTTTTTTTCTTCTTCAAGAAGTCTGCATGGCGCGAGTCCCATGCCTCACCTTTCTTAAGAAAGGAATAATTTGCGTAAGTTTGCTTCGCATCCTAACCTTGTTACGAACCCCAAATGGTCCTCACCATTTTGCTTTTGAGATTCTCCCTCATTTAGGGTCCGTTTGTTTCGGGTGAAAATGTTTTCCAGGAAAATATTTTCCTAATTTCCCGTGTTTGGTTGCACAAAAGTTATTGAAAACATTTTCCTATGTAAAATATTTTCACTCATCTTATGGAAAACAACTTCCCTTCCAAACTTACTGAAGTTGTTTTCCGAAATGCATGCATCCCGCCTGTAGTATGTTCCAAACTTACTGAAAATATCTTGTAGTATGTTTTTTTTTTTTTTAGTGTAAATAGGAGGACTCGAACCCAAAACCTCTTCCTTACACTCCCTCCCCCGTACCACCCAATCCAACCCAACCCTCCCCCTAGTATATTCAAAATAAAAAAAAAACATCATCCTGCTCATCTTATGTTAGTAATTAATTATGTATAATAGGGACATTCTTTTCTAGAGAAACTTTCAGCAATGAGAGTGCAAGATATATGTCACAATAAGCATTGCATGTGATTGATATTTGACACTAAATGGCCAGTAATTTGTTTATTGCTTAAGGAGATATTTTTTATTCATATATACATTTCTCCAAGATTTTTTAAAGTTAAACAATGAGATAAATTTTCTTATTTTGCATGGGAAGAAGTATGTAGTTATAATGTGTAGAAACTAAACATAGAGATAAAAGTGAAAATATTTCAAAAGTTAAACAAACACCAGAAAAATGAAGTAAGAAAATATTTTCAATAAGCTAACCAAACACCTGAAAATGATGAAAGGGAAATGATTTTCATCGAAAATTACTTCCACGGAAAATATTTTCCCAAGGAAAACATTTTACTTCCAACCAAACAGACCCTTAGTCAAGAATTTTTCTCCCTAGTACTTGTATTTTGTTTTCATTTATATTAAAATTCCTTAGTACTTGTATTTTGTTTACATTTATATTTTTTATGTGATTGTAGGTGGACTCTTTTGTATCAGGGTTGATAGTAATTTTATTCTTGGCGCGAGAAAAGGGGCTGAGGATAGGGGTGCTCCCCCCTCCCCGCCCTAACTTCTGAAAAATTACTGTTTTACGTATAACAATTTTTAAAATTTGATTTTAACTCCTTATTTGTCACCCCTCTCCGAAATTTGTTTAACTTTGTTGCCTTCCATCGCAAAAATATCACAGTTCTTTCTCATCTTTAATTTTATTTTTTATTAATTTCTTCTTCTAGCCATATGTAGCACCATACCGTAGAAGTAATTTTTGTGCTTTTATATGTAGCATTGTATAATAGGTGTAATCATTGTGCTATTTTTTCTTCGTTCTCAGAAAAAATAGTACTCTATTTGATTCAATAAGTTTAGTTTGCAGCTATTGTACATAGGAATAAATATTCAAAATTTTATTTCTTAATTAACATTTTTAATTACAAAAAAAAAACTATCGATTTCATATTGTAAAACCACTTATATATGGCTCTTTAATCTCCAAATTCACCCCTATTGCCACATTGTGTCTCCGACACTAGTGGCTTTCTACCAAGTTTATAGGTCAGCTAGTAGCATACGAATGTTGATGCATTGATTGTAGGGCAAAAAATGGGTCTTGGTTGACTAGGCATCGTTAAGGTGAGAGACGTATTGATGTAAAAAAATTCAACGTAAATTACGGAGTTTCAAGATTAAAGAATTAAAAAAAAATCTCATAAAACATGTTCTTCCCGTGGCAAGGTACCTATGCAAATTAAGGACCAAAGAAGAAAAAAATGCTAACTTAGAAAAACTATAGGAAAATAATTTTTCTAGAAGACCCTTTTGCTTGGTCACATCATAATTCATTAGTAGTCAAAAGTAAAGGTATGCAATATTCCAATTCATTAAATTCTCGAAAATTTGTGGGTATGGCTGGTCAATGACCTTGTCTTTAGCAACGAATTTTTTGTTATGGAAAGTGAATGCATGCGTACGACGCGGCCTTAGCAACAAATTTTGAGGTACAATTTTATAAAATCACGCACTTCTTTTTCTTTTTCTTTTTGTAGATAAAAAGTAATATAGTGTTGTAGTACATTATGTATGTTTTATGTATTATAAGAGTAGATTCCTACTCCAATTGAACTATTCGTAGCTGTCAAGAATTAGGTGGATGGTACCAATTCAAGACTCATATGCCAAAAACCATCACATAACTTTTTCACACTGATATTTCTGAGTAATGCAAGACCTCAAGTGCTAGGAGTCTTTGGTTCAAATCTCTCTATCTCTTTTGACTTGTTAAGTTTCACTCCTCACCTGCTAATTTTTTTTTTCAAATGAAATTGAATATGTCCTCTCGTCTGTTACCTCTAGATAAATATATAATAAAACTAATTCTAGAAATGGGTTGGCCCCTTCTCATTTGTTCTTCAGAATTGATTATGCAAGACATGTAACCATCAAAGTCCAAACATATGAGTTATTGCATTCGCCATTTTGTATATTAATTTGTCATATTCTCAAGAAATATATATATGGAAAAAATTTTCTAGAGAATATACTTGAGTAATGTTATGCAAACCTTCTTAAGACGTGACTTGAGAGCGAAAACATGACTAAATAAATAAATAAAAGGTGCTCGGAACCTTTCTTTTTTAAGTGTAAGTAGGGGTTTTGAACCGAAACGTCTTACTTAGGTGCTCGAAATTTTAAACAAATTAATCTGTTGCAAATAATTTCACTATTGTCTAGTCACTTTTTTTCAAGAAATGGTCATAAATGAAACAACTAAGAGAAGTAATTTTTTTGCCTCTCTCTCTCTCAAGAAGGCAAGCATTAAAAGATTAATGTATAAGAATCAGAAAAGTACATACTTTTTCTTTGAGAAAAGGAAATGAATGATGACAGTAATAATGATAATTATATGGAATCAATTTAATTGGAAAAGACATTTTAAAGAAAAAAGCCCAACCAATAAAAATGCACCAACCAGTAAAATGTAGGCACTAAACCACCGAGCTTTGATTCAGTAGCCATAAAAAAGAGAGTAAATCACTCTTTAGATTGTAGGTCGAGGGTTCAAACTCCATTTGTAGTGAAAATATCTAAAGGAGATGTCAGAACACCCTTTTAGTCTAGTCGACTCTGTAAACTTGCTAATCCCTGATAGAGTCTTTTTAGACTCCCCATTCCTGTAGAGTATGATAGATTAGATTATACAAATGTTATCGTTGCAAAAAAAAAAAAAAAAAGATTAAATGTAGTCACTACTTGCACGACATAGCATAATCCAGGGCTACAAAGATCTTTGACAAATGTAACGCTTTTGCCTTGAGTGTCATTTCTTATATGATACTAAAGTAGGAAAGATTATCCATTTCATTAAGTTTTTTTTCTTTTGTTTTGGAACAATTATGCTCCATCATATTCTTTTCTGTGTTTTTTTCCTCATATACCCTTCCATTAATACGAGTTTTGGTGTAGTATTTATTATTCCCAGAATTGTTCACCAATAAAATGATTTATTTGTTGATAAAGATGTGCATTAAATATGGGCATGGTAGTAAATTGATAAACTAACTATTCTTTAAAAAAGTAAGCAGGCCTATAATTAGAGACAAACACAAAAGGAAAGTGAGTACTCCCTCCGTCCCACTTTGATAGTTCTAGTTCTTTTTTCACACAGTTTAAGAGAAAGTAGTTAACTTTGTTGGAACAATCAATTTAGGTAACTATTTTTCTAAAATACCCTCACATTAATTAGAGTACAACTTTATGGGAACTTGAATTGATGGTAAAAAAAGAATCAATTCTCGTTAAATAGGGTAAGTTTATAGTAACAACAACTTACATTGAATAAGGATATTTTAGAAAAATTAAAATACAACTACATTCTTCAATTGGAAAGTAGACTACAATTTGGGACAGACGAAAAAGGAAAATAGGACTATCAAAGTGGGACGGATGAAGTATATTTTTATGGGATGGAGGAAATAAAAATAAATATGTACGAAATCACTCATTCTTAAAGACCTTGAAACACATTTATATAGCACAAAGATTTAGGCAATCAATCATGAAGTTACATTTAAATATAGGTATAACATACTGTTCATTCTAGTAATTACTATTAGTTACATTTGACTTTTGTAGTAATTATTCCATTGTGAATAATTATTTTCCTTGACTTCTAAACCTGTAGTTTCTTTCATGCATCAATATCACATGATAGAAGAAATTAGTCACTCTTCTTACAATTCATCAAACAGAGAGTTTCCTTTGTCCTTCTCTAACCAATAATTTTTATTCGTGTACTCAGTTTGGCTCAAAATAATAACTTTGAAATTTGAAACCCTCCGAATTATAAATACTATATACACTTGAAAAAGTAATGACTTACTATTCTAAATATCAATTCCAATTATCAAATATTACTGAAGTTCCTAAGTTTTCTAATTATTGTGAAAATTACATATTATTAGTTTATATTTCTAAATCTTTGTGAATATTTGGTACTAACTACTAAAATCAAGATATTTTTTTTGAAGGAAAAAATCAGGACAATTTCAAAACTATGGAGTACCTATAAAACCTATGTGCTCATGTGTATCACACTCCAAATCCCAAAAACATCCAAACACAGTCACATGTAACATATGTTTCAGTGCCCTAACAGACGTGCGGTTGAGCGTTTTTCCTCGCCATTGGGTGGTGTTTTTACTTTTTATTCATTTGTCACGGCCACAATGCTTTGAATAAATGTCCATGTCCCCACTCCCGGCCCCACCATTGGCGCTACATAACTAAAACGGGGATACTACTAACGGTAACGGAGCACTCTAGCTTTGTCTAACCTGCCGCCCCGGTAACAAATAGGGTCCGGTTTCTGGTCCATCTGGACCTGTTTTCTTTATTTATTTTTTTGTTTACTGAAATCTCTGCAGTACGGCTGTACGGGTACTAATGACCTACAGATGTCCCACGATTATTATTGTAATTCTTTGAGATTTTCCTTTGTTTTTTGACATCATAATTTTTTGATTAATTTTTTGTACACTAACAGTGTATAAATTATCATCATTGAATATATAATAACTAATAAATAAAATTTGTATTTAAAATTTAAATTATATATATATATCATGCATTTAATAATGATGGTATATATACTATCAACGTATATAAGATTAATTTTAAAATTTAATTCATGTGGTAAGTTTGATGAGAGTTACTTTTAGTGTAATTAAAAAAAATAATGTTCCTGTAATTGTGAATAAATGTAAGGAGAGTCCACCATAATTTACATAGGCGCTGCAGTGTGTCTAATTTTATGACTGTATAGTGCATAAGAATATTCGGCAACGAAGAAAAATAATTGTTATTATAAAAAAAAAGAAAAATAATTTTTTATTTTTCTTAATTTTTACACCTTTTGAATCTTGGAGGCGCCCGCCCTTATTAGGAATGCCTAGGATGAGTTAATAGTAATAATGCTGACTATGAAACAGTTTATATCTCTCATTTAGTATTTTTTTAATTGAATTTGTTAATTCGATATTTCAAAAACTCTTAATTATAATTTCACTCGTATCTTTGGTCAATACTTTGGAAAACTCTTAAATGTTAGGCGGACTAAAATGACGTTACTTGTATCCTTGGTAGTAGCGTTAACTGTTAAGTCTCTTTCAACACAAGGCAGTTGGCAAAGTTATTTAACCACTCCCGAAGGGTGAATTTGGGGCACTCCTACAGGACGAAAATGCCCTTCCGTAGCAATGTGAGTAAGAGGTACGAGGCCTTCTCTTAGTGAGCCATGTTTTTTTGTGTCTTCAAATTCAATCAGCCAAAATGGTTTCCTTAAAATCTTCATGCAGATTATTTTATTTTAATAGAAGAATCTTCATGCAGTAATAGTGTTCATATTCTCTAGATGACTATACTGTAAATACTGCCAAAAGTTTCTACCAATAAGTAACTAATGTGTGATAATAAAAAATAGACCGTAGTAATCAATTATGCGGGTCTGAATAAACTTGTTTATGCAAAATTTATTAAAAATAATTAGTAATAAATTGTTCACTTATAATTTAATGTAGAATATGCTCAAATGTTTGCTCAAATGTTAAGATTTTATCACTTAACAATTCAGTAATTTAACAAATTCATATTTCAGAAGTTAGATTTTAGATTTCAGTTTTATCAAGCACGCCCTTTGTTTATCAATACATTCGTTGCATGCACAGTTAACATATTAGGCATTTACCTCATTTACAACATATATTTTTAACATAGTAAAAATATGAGTAAATAATTTTTTTCTAATCCTTGTACTGACCTATAGCCACTTAGCATTGATATAACTCTAATAAGATGCTCAATATTGATGTGTTCATGTATATGCTACTTCAATATTCATTGTTATACAAGCATTATAAAATTTATTTTATAATTCTCTCCTTTTTTTTGTGTAGTGAATGTTTGATAGTTATAACAATGAAAACAATACCAAATAGTGAGTTCATCAATATATTTTCAATAAATCTAAATAGCGAAACAAATTAATAATCGACCAAACAAATAGATGGCAATCATCATATCCTATTTTTTACGGGATATCTAACTTATAAATACGTAAATCTAGTTCATAACTTTCTTATATCCAATTAACACAATCCTTTCAAAATAGCAAATTATTTATAATTGATACAAAAGCATTTATCATTCTGTTTCTCGTTATCACAATTACACAAACAACATAGTCCACAAGAGATAATAGCTCAGAATAATATAATTTCTCCAATTTAAAAAATTGTTGTATGGTAAGTGAACTGTCAATACTTATCTATAAATATGAACAATATAAGATATTGTGTTTAGTACTAGGTTTTGGCTTTATACAATTATCAATTCAATGAACATCTGAACCGCCAAACAATGAAACGAGTAAGGAATTTATAATATGACTATAAATATGCAGAAACAATATAAGATATCGTGTCTAGTACTAAGTTTTGGCCTTATACAATTATCAGTTCAATGAACATCTGAACCGTCAAATAATGAAATAAGTAAGTAACTTACAATATGACGATGGAACGATGATTTTCCCACGAGAAATATGCCCTAGAATTAATTACATCCCATTTTACATAAATTTGAAATCTCGTCATAAATTGAGTTTCCCAAAATATCGATTCAGTAAAATTACTAAAGGGATGTGCCCCCGTTACAAAAACCTGACTTAACACACCAATTGACACAATCCTTTCAAAATGGCAAATTATTTATAATTGATACAATCGCTTTTATCATTTTGTTTTTCATTGTCACAATCACAAACAACATAGTCTACAAGACATAACAGTTGAGAATAATATAATTGCTTCAATTTAAAAAATTGTTATATGATAAGTGGATTGTCAATATTTATCTATAAATATAGAGAAACAATCTAAGACGATGTGCTTAGTATACTAAATTTTGGCTTTATACAATTGTCAATTCAATGAATATTAGAACCGTGAAACAATAAAACGAGTAAGTAACCTACAATATCACGATGGAACGATGATTTTCCCGCGAAAAATATGCCCTAGACTTAATAACATCCCATTTTATATAAATTTGAAATTTTGTCATAAATTCAGTTTCCCAAAATACTGATTCAGTAAAATCACCCAAGGGATGTGCCCGGTTATAAAAACCGGACTTAGCAGCCTCCGTGAGCACACACAGTTGGGTGGTGTTTTTAACTTTTAAACGATAAAGTGCAGTCAGCTGTTAGTTTGTTTCCTACCAAGGTTTCTCTCTCTCATTTGCGTTTGTTTTTAGTATCTTCAGTTTTAACGAAAGAAAGACTGACTGGACTTAGCTCTCCGGCATTGACTCGTTCCCAGCGCGCGTCACTGGGGGCAACATATCTCTGCTTGAGATCGGTTAGCTAAGCTCCACCTGATAAATGTTTCCTAATTTTGCTCTGCTGCATTTTTAGCTTAATTTCCTCATGCTTTTCTTCTTCATATATGGTGTGAAATGATTAAAGAACCCACTTAAATAGGTGAATTGCATTTACCAATTAATCACCTGAAAAGATTCTTTATCCAGATTGTTTGCCGGGTTTTATTCCTTTTTGCTGCATTTCATTGATATCCCATTTTGAATTTGGTATTGAATTTTTTTGAAATTTCCATGATCTCTGATTTGCTTGCCTTGATTGATTCTTCATTCTCATTGTCTTTCTTGTTTGCTTTGCTTTCCTTTTTATTTTGCTAGCAAATTAGTTACAAATTGAGAAATGGGACATATCGCTTTCTTGTTTCTTTCCTGTTTTCCTTCTTTTTTCCCCCTTTGTGTGGGTTTCTGCAAAAAAAAAAAAGAGTCTGGAAACTGAATTTGCAGTCATTTATTATGGATTTTTTCTTTGGAAAAACAAAAGAGAAATTAGCGTTCGTTTGCATGTTTAATTGAGTCAAATGTTTAACATGTGTTTTTCATGTTAGGTGAGATTACTTAGGTTCTGAGAATGTTAGTGGCTGATTTGGCAGGTTGGGTTCAGACACTCGGACAGTGAACACATGACTGGACGAGGTTGGCAGAAAAAATCACAACAATCTAGTGATTTTACTGAGAAATTTTCACATTCTTGACAGTCAAAAGTAAAATTTTGATGCTAGAAATTCATACATTGGAGTACAAATAGGGCGAAGTTTCAAAACTTTTCGCGGTTTGTCAATTTTCAAGATGGACTTGGGGAAGGGTTTTCTGATTCCCCAAGAGAATGGAGTCATCAACAATGGGGATCCTTGTATTCCTGTGACTCCAGAAAAGCCAGCAATGCAGATGCGGAATACTGTTCTGGCTGAAATGCAAGGGAGCCTGACAAAGGCCACAAATTGGCAGGAACAGCTTGGAATTCAGAATCGATTTTCCTCAGAAAAGGCAGTTAAACAAACAACTTATCCAATTGCTTGTGAAATGCAGGGTGATCAAGTAGAGGGCAACAACTGGTTGGAATTGCTTGGAATCTACAGTGGAGTTTTACAAGAGACACCAAAAAATGAGGCACTTCAGAATTTCAATGGTGCAGGTTTGCTGGGTCGTGGTGAGCATAACATACAGGATGGTGCTGCAGTCAGGACCAATGGATGCTTCAATCAGAATGCTGGTTCTTATACACAAAATATGGCCAAAGATATTCCTGCTAGGAATAATAGTTCTTTGATGCAGTTGCTCGGGATCAAGAATGCGCCAGCCATTCTCCCTATTGATGGAACTCCAAGCAGAAGCATTCATGGCACAGACAAGTTCCCCTTTACCAGTTCAGATCCTCCAAATCAAAACAAGTGGACAAACTATCCATCTGTTAACTCAATGCTCCTGCAGCAAAAGAGCGCCCTTCCACCAAACCGGGGGTTAATGAGTTCCAGCCTACAACAGATGCCAAGTGGTTAGTAACTGAATCATTTCAGAATTTTAGTAAATGTAATGGAAACAAATTAACTGCCTGGTCATACGACATAATTCTACATACTTTTTCTGACAAGCGATCAAGATACAGTTTCATGAATTTCAGAAAACAAAATCACATATTGACTTTCTACCAATATATTTATTTCTTATTGCTGCAGCAACTACTTTTGCCCAACTAATATAGAAATTGGCCTTTTAATTATAAAAAATAAAGAATAAAAAAAGATCATTTTCTATTGTGAAGAGATTCACGGAAAATAAAAGAACAAAAGAGAGTAGATTGTTTTGGTTGTTCAGTAGTATATTAATCTTATCTTATCTTACATTTGCAAAAAGCTGACAATTTTATTGAAGGAAAAATGAATAAATAAAAAGGCATCACCTAAGCATGCACTTTAACATTGTTTAGAACAGAAATCTTTATTTCATTTTTCAAAAAGACAATTACCATAACAATGGCACATATGATTCAAAGTCACCAATGAATGGACTTGGGAATCATCTAAGGGATGGACTAAATCATATAATCTCACAGATGGATTTCCAGTCCCTTACCGGCCCATATGCAACTTGAACTCACCACCAAGAGAAGATACTGCTGCATCATCACGTGCAACCAGTTGCTTTCATTTTGCACCAGTCACTCCGGATCAGGGAAATTTGAAAAACCACCAACAGTCTCATATACAGAATTTCTCAGTAGATGAGAGCTTACTACAAGGAAAAGACAAGCACGAGATGATATCGACAGATACTGAAGTTGGTAGCTACTGCAATGGACTTTTGCACAATGTGATAACATCGCCTTCTGCTTCCAATTCAAAGATACTGACGGAAAAGGGTATTTCTGAAGATAATGTTCATGGAGGTATTGACCTGAACAAGACACCCCAGCAGAGACCCCCCAGAAGGAAAAAGCACCGGCCAAAGGTGGTAGTTGAAAAAAAACCCAAAAGGACCCCAAAGCCTACTGCCTCAAAAGCTAATACCTCCAGTGAAAATCCATCAGGAAAAAGGAGGTATGTGCGCAGAAAAGGAACTGATGCCTCAAATTCGGGAACGGAAAATGTATCAAATGGCATTGAGGATTCTGGTGTAAGTTCTGCAGCAAAATCATGCCGTAGAGTGCTGAACTTCGACTTAGAAGACAAGATGCATAACCAAAGTCAGAACTGGACAGGTCACAACCAGACAGATGCACTTCTTAAGAGCAAGCCTTTTGATTTGAACTTAACTTGTCAAGAGACAGCATGGTCTGCAGGATGCGACCCAGTATCAGGAATGTCATCTGCAAAGGAAAGGCAACAAATTGGATGCAGTCCAGAAAACCAACATGGCAAAAGCATATCTAATCTGACTAATTCCAACAATCAAAAACCTGCTGAGAAATCATTGCTTCTTTTCCCTGAAGCATCGTCACCTGCTGCAAGGGATCATACTCTAAATGTCATTGCAAGGAGTCTAAACCTGCAAAATGCTGCAGGCCAAAACAATGACGAGTCTGGGCACAGTCAAGGCCATCAACACAAACTTGGAGATGGAACAGGCCAGATGATCCTTCAAGAAAATACTGCTTCAGCTAAGTTTGATGCAGCTCGGCAGCTGATGTGGCAGACATTAACTACATCTCTCAAGGATACATCACAGATCTACGAGACTAGAGGATCCAAAAGAGATTACTGCCATATTTCTGAGATGACGAATCCCCAATTAGTTGACACAATGCATTCTCAACTTTTGAGTCAAGATATATCAAAGATTAGCAAGCAGAAGAAGGATAGCAGCAAAAATGGCTTGGGTACTTTGGAACTTCAGAAGAGGAAGAAATTAGAAAATGAATGTCTTGGAGTTGCATCCAGCATTTCTCCCTCTGTGAAATCTGTTCAAGATTGTTCAAGACAAGTTGAATCTAGAGGCAGCAACTATACCCATGCAAGCTGTTCTTCATCGTGTCAATTTGGTAGACTCCCAAATCCTGACCTTGAAATGCAGAAAAGTTTCCAGAAACAAGACAGTGGTTGCAATGGGATTGCCAGTGATGGATGCAATACTAACACAGCAGTTGCTAATGGTTTCCAGGAGGAAGAATCTCAGTCAAGTGTATGTCTTAGACTTTTGAATATAAGACCCAAGTTTCAAGAAAAGACCGCAAGCAACACAACCGACTGTCTTCTGCATCCAACGCAAGGAGTCTTCAGAACTCCAGGAGATGAAACTAGAACTTCTCCAGTTGCTTCCTCAATGAAAAAACAGACTGGGGTAATTACATCTTCCATCCAAGCATTCAGGAAGAAAAAGGTGCATCCAGAAGAGAATAAGGAAGAGATAGGTTCTCAGCGTTCCTCCAGGAAAGCAAAAGGTATTAAGCTATTTTAATGAGCTGCACATATTTCCAATAATTTATAAATATTTAACTCTAAATAGCAGACGTCTGTGGTATCTGGTGTAGGCCAAAAGGAAGAACAGAATTATGCAGCTGCAGTTGAGGAAATTACTCACCTATTGGAAGCGCTAGAAATCAGTAACAGTGGCAATGTAGTTGCAAAAGAGCAAAATGCTATTGTTCCTTACAAAGGAGATGGTGCAATTGTTAGCTTTGAAGATCCTATAAAAAGGCGCAGGCCACGGCCCAAAGTTGATCTTGACCCAGAAACAAATAGAGTTTGGAACCTGCTAATGGGAAAGGCTGGAAGTGAAAGCACGGAACCAACGGACATGGAAAAGGAAAAATGGTGGGCAAACGAAAGGCAAGTGGTCCGTGGTCGAGTAGACTCCTTCATAGCGCGAATGCATCTTGTTCAAGGTATCAAAGTCTTTGAAAAACTATGCTCTGAGATCATACGTATATATCTTAACTGCTAAGTACAATAAGTCACTTTCATTCTCCACTCGTTTCTTCAAATGGTTCTTTAATCATAGCCAGATGCTGTAGCATAGAACTAAAGCTCGTTAGTCATAGAAACTTAAAATGTTTCAAATATGATATTTAAGAGGTGCCAATGCAAAATACTGGCAAGATAAAATTGACTTCAACAAGAAGATTAACAGAAGGAACAAGAAAAAGGCTGTAACTGATATTACCACCTTCAAGCATCCAATTGTTTTTGCATTTTACTTGACATAGCTCAATTGAGGTTAGAAGACTTGTCACCACATATTAGGCCAACAGGGAGCATTTATCCAATAGATACCTGTAGTGTACAGGGACACCAATTTATGCGATACTGTATGTTGTATTAATGGGTGCATTTCAACATCTTTAAACTTAACAAGCTTTTTGGTGTTCCTTGTCATATCATAGAAATGTTGCATTATTCAAAGACAAAAACATGATTTACCTTGCTCATCTGCAAAGTTATGGTCATAAGACATGAGACAAAAGCATTTCTTTCACAGGAGATCGGCGCTTCTCACAATGGAAAGGATCAGTTGTTGATTCGGTGATTGGTGTATTCCTCACACAGAATGTTTCAGACCATCTTTCTAGGTAAGCTGACATCCTAATAAAATCTGAGACACCAATACCAAAACCAGAGACAAGTGCCATGAACAATAATTCCTTGTCATCTTCTGCAGCTCGGCTTTCATGTCTCTAGCAGCCAAATTCCCTCTACCATTAACAACCTTCAATGCAAATTGCTGTCAGAATGGGGCAATTACTTGGATTGAAGAACCAGAGGTTCAAATAATAGATCCAGATGGCACCATCACATATCATGGGAGAATGTTTAGCCAGCCACTTTACAAGCGAAACTCCATGACATTAAGCGAGTCTTCTGAACGAAGATCAGATAATCTCATTTCAGAAACAGTAAGTCATTTGGCAAATGACAATACCAGTGGAACAGAGGAAGAGGTGGTTTCTTCACAAAATTCTTGTGACTCTTTTCTTCAAGCCACTGAAGATATACGATCCAGTTCAGAGTCAGAAGTCGAAGATCAAAAAATCAGGTGCAACTCCAACAAGAATTGTAGTTCAGGAACTGTTCCTAAAACCGAAAGAGCTTCTAAGTTCAAGCAATATCAATGTCATGGAATTACAAATTCATTTCTGGATCAGAGCTCCATGCCTGTGTACCAGCAACAAGAAAATCCACCATGCATCACGCAATACCCTAGTTCAAATGATGGCAAGAAAGCGCATGCTAACCCTTTAATTTCTGATGTCCTGTATCAGCAAAGAACATTTTCTTCTTCTAGTGGTCCTTGGTTGAACAAGGCATCAGTTGCTGGGGTTCATGGACCTTGCTCAGTTGGATCTTTGGGACAAAAAAGCATGTCTTCTTTTCCCCACAGATCGGTTGAAATCGCCAATAATGCAGGTGTGGCCCATTTACCCAAGAAGATGGGAGGTGCGGAAGGAAGAACAAGCAGTTCAACTATCCAAGAAACAGGAAGTGTAACTAAGCATGCAATAGCAATAGACCAAACTGTATCCCAGAACCAGCAACATAAAGATGATTTGCAACCAGGATCTCACTTTTTAAGTAGCCAACAATCCATCAGCAGTAACCAAGTAGAAGCATCCAAGAGCTTTGAGCTGGATGGTAGGTCTATGATGGAGCCCAAAGTCCCTGGTGAAGCAGATGCCCAAAGGCAAACTGGTAAAGTTTATAGACCTCCTGATGCCTTTTTTTTTAAAAATTTTTCATTCAGTACCTTTTGATATTTGCAGCGATAGGGAACTTAGTTGCGTATCAATGTTGCAGGCCATTTAGGTTCTTCCAGTGAGCTGCTCGGCAGTATTGGCACTAAGAGCTCAAATGCAAGAAAGAAAAAGCAAGAACTAGAAAAGACAAAGTCATTTGATTGGGATAGCTTGAGAAAGAAGGTATTGTCAAAGGGTGGAAAAAAAGAAAGAAACAAGGACACCATGGACTCGCTGGACTATGAAGCTCTACAAAATGCTGATGTTCAGAAAATTTCTGAGACTATCAGGGAAAGAGGAATGAACAACATGCTAGCTGAGAGAATCAAGGTAGGGATAAAACCCAATGTATTCTTGTAGCTTACTTGATTAGAATTGATACATTTACAATGACGATATTGTGTCCATATGCTGCAGGATTTCCTCAATAGACTGGTCACAGAACATGGCAGCATTGACCTGGAATGGTTGAGGGATGTTCCAGCAGACCAAGCAAAGTAAGTTCTTCAAAGAATCCACTAAGAGCACAGAATGACAAGGACCAATATTCATCCTGATAGCTTCAGTATTTGGTAGTAATTGATATAGACAATCATGTTTTCTTGCTTTCTCAATTGTACCAAACTTCAGGGATTATTTATTGAGTATACGCGGTCTGGGACTGAAGAGTGTGGAGTGTGTGCGATTACTAACACTCCATCAAATTGCTTTCCCGGTAAGGTTCATTCATCCACTATTCATGAATTTTACTTCTGATAGGGCATTATAAATTTATCACAAAGAACCTTGATCTTGGGTTTCTTAGGTTGATACAAATGTTGGACGAATTGCTGTGCGTCTAGGATGGGTCCCTCTTCAACCACTTCCTGAGTCATTGCAGCTGCATCTTCTCGAGCTGTAAGTGATGCTGCCAATCAATATCCACAATGAATTATTATGAAGGATACCAACTGCGTTTTTGTGCAGATACCCCGTACTAGAGTCAATCCAGAAATATCTTTGGCCCAGACTTTGTAAGCTGGATCAGAGAACTTTGTAAGTTCCTTAATCTTTTCCTGAAACATTTGTCACTTTGAAATTATCCTCACATCAATGAAACCATTCTTGGGACTTTCCCACCACAGATTTCCCTTGACTAATATAGTTTTTGGTCAACCTGCAGGTATGAATTACACTATCAGATGATTACATTTGGAAAGGTATTTAAAACATTTGTTTCAAAGTTTGTTAGACTCTTAACGTTTGCAAAGACTAAGTGTCTACTTATAAATTTGACATAGGTTTTCTGCACAAAGACCAAGCCAAACTGCAATGCATGTCCATTACGACCAGAATGTAGGCACTTCGCAAGCGCCTTTGCAAGGTAACTTATCAAGTGTTTCCAATAATGATCACCTACTATGGAACTTTAATTAAGCAACTTTCTAGAGAGAAAAGTGAAACATGAAATACCTCAATAGTTGTGCATCTTCAATGGAGGGTAGGAACCACTCAACCATGCTCTATAGTCCAGCACACGTCCTCACATGCATTTAATATATGACATAAACAATAATGTGACTGCAGCGCAAGGCTAGCCCTCCCAGCGCCAGAAGAAAGAAGCATAGACAGTTCAACTACTTCTGTTGCCAATGGAAATGCATCTATAGTAGTGAAGCCCATGCTGTTGGCTCCTATTGAAACTAGTGAGGGTTTGGAATCACAGTACATTAGGACCAGCTGTGAACCAATTATTGAAGAACCAACCACACCAGAACCATCCTCTGAAGTGTCAGAAAGTGACATCGAAGACATGTTCTATGAAGACCCTGATGAAATCCCTACAATCAAACTCAGCTTTGAAGAATTAAAAATGAATGTGGAGAGTGTCTTGCAAGAGCAGAATATGGAACTTCAACCGGGTGATGTGTCCAGAGCTTTAGTTGCTTTGGATCCATCAGCAGCTTCAATTCCTGGACCAAAATTAAAGAGTGTGAGTCGACTACGAACGGAGCACCAAGTGTAAGTTTCTGGGAAATAAAACCTAGCTCTAGAAGCATCAGAACATTTATTTTTTCTTCTTTTTTTTCCTTCCTAAAATCAGATTCTACATATGCTTATATCTCTTTTGCCTGCTTGCCATTGCAACTGCCGACTCTGATAAATTAGCACAAAGTAGACAAATTCATTAAACAGTTAAAGGAGTCTTTCTTGTTTCAAATTTAGTAGATAATAGAATAAAAAAAATTCTTTGATGGTGTTTATTGCATATAAATATGTATGACCCTTCCAATTTGCTGCAGGTATGAACTTCCAGATACACATCCACTACTAGAAGGGGTTAGCGGCTATCTCTTTTGTTTCTTCATTTAAATATTGCCCACAGCAACTAAACTTGATTTGTATTGACCCACTCTCTTAAACCTTCAGATGGATAGACGAGAACGTGATGATCCAAGTCCATACCTTTTGGCAATATGGAGTCCAGGTAGAATGTACCTTACCAATAAATTTTAACTTAGACTCATGTTGTCATAAAGAATGTCGATGGAGGGTCCTAAAACTGCTCCAGGAAAAGAGACTAAACTAATCCTACATATCTCAAAGAAAAAAGATGCATAGAAAACAAGAAGAAAATGGACAAGATGAACAGGAAGCAAGGGTTCAAAAAGACCAAATTGATATTGAAATTCATCTTTTGACTCTGACATAATTGATGATTTGATCTTTTATTCTGTGAACCACTCAATTAGGTGAAACTGCAAATTCAACTCAACCTCCTGCAAGTAAATGCAGCCTCCAAGGATCAGGCAGACTTTGCAATGAGAAGAGTTGTTTTATGTGCCATAGTACAAAGGAGGCAAAATCAGAGACAGTGAGAGGCACACTTCTGGTGAGCAAAAAAATGTGCTAGACAAGTAACCAGAGTAACTACCAACAGAGAAGTGATTCAAGTGCTACTTTTAGCTAAAGATACCTGCCTTTTTACAGATACCATGCAGGACAGCAATGAGGGGTAGCTTCCCACTAAATGGAACATACTTCCAAGTTAATGAGGTAACTAAACTATTGATAGAGAGTAGTTACACTTGTTGCCTGCTCATCAACATCTTGCATGCCATAGTAGGGAGTTCATACCTGCCAATGGAGTCCTTAAATTTTTTCGTGTTATCTAAAGATGGTACATACAATATCAGGACCAAGAGCACCGTGAGCAAGTAAAATTACAAGTCACATGATTTATTATTTTCAGATGTTTGCTGATCATGAATCCAGTATGAATCCAATTGATGTTCCAAGAGACTGGCTATGGCAACTTCCAAGGCGCACTGTGTACTTTGGGACATCTGTCACGAGCATATTTAGAGGTATAATGGAATATTATTGATCCGATATGAATTAATCACTGGTCCAATACCAAGCTTTGGAATGGTGAAAAGCAAAAAAAGACTCACAAAAGGATTTTCTCATGTTTTCCAGGCTTGTCAACTCCTGTAATTCAGCAATGCTTCTGGAAAGGTATGATTGCTTCTTAAATGCTAAGAACAGATATAATAATGCTCAGAAACTCCTCTGTCTAGTCAATACAACTTGACAGTATGCTTATAGAAGGAATCAGCTACAAACTAAACGGCCATGTAATGAGTACTAATATTCTCTTTCATTTAGCAATTGTGTCTAGAGATCATTTAACATGTGCAGTTAAACTTGTTCATGTCTGATCTGCTACAAGATTAGTTAATGGACAAGTCAGAGGAGCTTATCAAGTCTCATTCACACTTTTATCACGAATATATGCCACGTAATGAGTACTAAACATTCTCTTTGATTTAGCGATTGTGTTTAGTCAGGATTTAACATGTGCCATTAAACTTGTTCATGTCTGATCTGCTACAAGTTAATGGTCAAGTCAGAGGAGCTGATCAAGTCTCATTCACATTTTCATCAAGAATCTATGCCATTGCTCATTGATTACCTTTGATGAAGATATCAAGGCCTGTCATCCCCTTTTTCCTAATATCATTCAAGTATCATTTTGCAGGATTTGTTTGTGTCAGGGGATTTGACCGGAAATCTAGAGCACCTCGACCTCTCCAGCGCAGATTACATGAAACTGCAAGTAAAATCACCAAGAATAAGGACAAAGGCAAATAAAAGGAAGGGTACTGCAAAAGATACCAGTTCGGAAACTAACCAAAACTTGTCCATAGAAAGCAGAGGAATACAGCTAAGTAGGATTACAGTCCATAACCATTGTTTGTACATTCAATTGTTTCATCTCTATGTGGGAGATGCAGCTTCAGATGCAACTGAGGCGGCATAAAGAATTTTCCAAACTTGGCGAGAATCCCTTGAAGCAAGGGTATTAGATGTAGTCACAACTCAATTTTCTCAATATAGTGCTCCAATTAAATGAGCCAATTTTTCTCAAGAAATATCAGTGGCAAGAGGTACAAGAACTAAATGTTAGACCAACTATTATCTGTTCATCTGCACAAGACATAACCAACAGCCAAGAAAATATACATACTTTCGGCATGACATGAATTTAGTAGGGTCAATCAGAATTCAAGTAGTGCCAACGTATGCACCCGGCCAAATCCCCCACTATAGTATCTACCAATTACAAAGTTGGCATAAAACCACGCTTGATGAAATTTCTGTACTTTATGCAGGAATCTCCAAGGTCCGTGAACAAGAGTTTAGGATTTCTTACTTCGGGAAAAAAAAAAATTTTAGGATTTGTTCATAATGTAGACACCTTCAAGAAATAACAATTTTTCACTGCAAGATTCAAATTGTTGAAACCTCCGCATGCTTGAAGTTACAATCCAGACCAAAAAAAATTACTGACAAAAATTAAAAATCTAGTGGAAAACACTACGTGCACTACAAACTTTAAGCGGTAATTGTATCATGTAGACAACAGAAAATTGGAAATTTACCGAGTAATTTTGCGTTCGAAGAACTCAGAACTGATTTTTCATTTTTTGGGGTCCTTTTTTTTTTTCATTTTTTTTCCTGTCCATCCATCCCCCTGGTGGGGAAGGGGGGAAAGGGGGCTGCCCCTTCTAAAGTTTTCCCTTCTTCCTTGTCCCACGAAACAGCAAATTATGGTGGGCAGATTTTATAGACAATCCAAGTCATGAATAAAACCATGTACCGAATACAGGAAAGAACTGCTGCAAATTGGATTTCCTATATTGCCAACTGACCATAAATTTCCTCCATTAATAACCAGATTCCCTACCTTAATCAGATGACAAAATTCAGGTACTCAAGACAAAAGTGCTTGTTTTTCGGTGCAGAAAAGTGCTCGCCGGTTTCTTGAATGTATACCCTTAATTCATTTAGCACAAAATTTTTATGATACACCATATCAATTCCAACATTTTTAATACATGTGTTCTTGAATGTTTTCGGGTCATTGCGTTGCATGGTAGGACTGGAGATTTAGTTCTAGATTTGGCTTCCCCTCTTGAATGAAAGCTCAATTTAACATTAGAATTCAAGATTTTGAGATTTAGTTCTAGATTTGGCTTCTCCTCTCAAATGAAAGCTCAATTTAATATTAGAATTCACGATATTGCTGTATTTATTACATTTTTTTTTGTTTTCTGTGTTTCTCAATAGATTTTTTTTTTTTTTTTTAAAAAGGAATGACTGTACATGAGATGCAATGAACAATCCAAGTTGAGGTGGCACTACTAATTTAATTATCTTCACAAACATTATTGATTATGCAAATCTAGGAAACTCACAAGAAGGTGGGTTACTATTGTTTCTTTTTTGCTTGCAGAAATACACACAGTTTTAATTAAAACAACACCGACTTAGGTTATACATTTTGTTAGTGCTTCTGGGACACTATAACGATTGATCTTCGCTACAGAATTTAACATGCCAAATTCGTTACAAAATTATGCAAGAGCCATATGTTTCTTGGATTTCTGTTTGAAAATTGATCTAGAAAAAACTTGCCTTGGTGGTCCAAACCCCACTATCTACCTTCAAAATTGTTAGAACTGAACAGTTGATCATGCCCATTTTTCCGATCAGATCCCCATACAGCTATATCGGAATCACTGTGGATTCAAGTAAATGTTGAGATGTTTGATAGGACATGAATCATATGATCAAGTCAGTTTCTGTACAAGTACTTAGTACTGCCTTCATCAAGAGTGATGGTGTTGGAACTAATTACTAGTGCTTTGTGCTGTTCCACAATCAAGAATTGAAAGATCATCCACTAACAACTACAAACTAAGCAACACAAACCACATACCAATTTGTCTCCATGATTTTCCTCAAAATGATTGTTTATTTGCGAGCCAATCAACCTTGATTTTGATTTTTGTTAGATCATCTTTGAGTCAAATCTAAGAAAAGTTGGTTATATATGATTTCTATCAGCAGCTACTAATCGGCTCCTTTGATTTTTCCATGCATTGGCTTGGCTTTCCATGCTACTGACTACGAGGAGGGTAACTGGATAGCATTTCCTCTAAAATCAGCGGATAAAAATCGGTTCTGTGCAGCCCTCTATTTAGCATTATTATGAACAACTAAAGCACAGGGAAAAATTGTAGTTTTTTTTTTCTCCCCAAAGAGCTACATATTCGGATTGAAATGAATCAAGGATTTGATGTCAACGAAACTAATAGAGCACAGTAACTATAAATAATAAAGAAAAAGTACATTCAAACAACATATAGATACTAGAAAAAAGGTACCTGAGTTAAGAAACCAAAGATTAAATATACCTGATTTTTGTTTAATTAAAAAGTACCTGAAATGTGGAATCAAATTACAGGCAAAGGGCATAGGTAAATATGTATAGTATTTGATGCGTTGAGATCACCAAATAAGAAATCAAAGATTAATATACTCTGGCTTGACCTCGACAGAAACACCTGCTCAACTCATATGAGATACAAACGTTTTTCCTCAATTTTTATCCATGCGATTACCAAAAATATATGGTAATGCAATGAGGTTACCATATATTTTGTATTACTCCATAAATATGTAATATGTTCACCAAATTTTGTTGCCCTAAACATAGGAAATCATCAGTATATAATTGAAGCAAGACGTGTGCTTATGCTGCATAAATTGTTGTATGTGTTTCTTGACGGTGGAACCAATTGTACATCAAATCTCAAGAGTAAAATTTAGCCTTATGAATGTGTTAGAAGTGTGCAAGTCAATGTGGATGATCAAAAGAATAGCAGATGGTTAACACGTAATAGCAAGTTATGAGGATGATTGGTAATTTTGATCATCAAACTCTACTTATAGCTGGAATATTTGAGTACCTTTTCTTGATAAACGTGGTTGAACAGACGAAAGATTCCCCCCCCCCCCCCCCCCCCCAACACAACAAAAAATATATATATATTGAGCTGAAAATTTTTTGTTTAAATGAGAAAATAAAAAACTAGGCTTCTTCTAAATTTTTTAGCCACCATAGCCATATCAAAAACTAGGCTTTCCTTGCAACTTGTCATGAAGATGGAAACTATAATAAATACAGTAACACGTATCTTTAAACTTGAACACGTTATCATATTAAGCAAAAATTCCAAAATTTGCTAGAAGGGAAAAACAGAAAGATTTTAGAGCTTTTTGCTTGATAATATATCCAGAAATGACTAATTTCATTGACTAATAACCAAACCTATTCATTGCGATTACATATATAAGGGTGTTTGAATACAGTATTATTAAAAAAATTTTACTTATTACATTATAATACGATTCTAAATTTCTAACTATTTTTTTTTATTTTCTCTCTATTTGGATTGGCCTATTTTTCAAAAATAAAATTTTCAAATACAATGTTACAGTAATACACAAATAAAAATAATTTTTAAAAAAAACTAATTCATACAATATATCAAAAGCAACTCACAAATATAAACAAAAAAAATAAAATTTACAACATTTTCCATCTATCACCACCACCACCACTACCCTTACCCACCACAGCCACCGCCCCTTTCCTCATTTTTTCTCTTTTCCCTCCCTAATACACAAACAAAATTAACTTAAAAAACATCTCATTCATACAATATATCAAAAATAACTCACAAATATACCAAAAAAATTTTTAAAAAATAAATTTTACAATATTTTCCATCTATCACCACCACCACTCACCACTACTGCCACTACCCCCATCCACCACTGTCACCACCCCTTCCCTCCTCCTTTCTTTTCTCCGTCCCTCTTGCTCCTTCCTCTCCTCCCTCTTTCCTTCCCTTTTCCTCCTCTCTTCTTTGTCTCCTCCCCTTCCCTCCCACCTTTTGGCCCTCCCGTCGCCCTTCCTCGATTTGGTCAAGACTAGATCGAGGCCTTTGGTCGCAATCTGGTTGCTACATTTTGGTAGCGATTTGGCTGCGACCATATTGAGGGGGGAGAGGAGGAGGCAGGCGAGGGAGGAGGAAGGAGGGGTAGTGGTTGGGGTGGTATTAGTACTCTAAAAATATTTTAATTTTAAAAATTATTCCAAAATATATTCCAAAAACTCTTTCAAAAACAATAATAAGCATTTATAATAAAAGTTTTTCATATACACTGGTACAGAAAAATATTTAAAAAAATACATAAAAAGGGTTAATCCAAACGGAGCTAAAACATAGATCACAACACAATCATAAAATAAACAAAAAATAAAGGGCTAATTTGGATTTTTGCAGAACATATGGGGAAAAAGATGGAAACACCTGAAAGTGGGGCTCCTGAGCCAGGCCCGGGGCTCTTGAGCCGGGCCGAGGTCTTCTGGGCAATTAACCTTTATAGTTTGTACTCCCATTCGAATATACACCCTGCAACCTAAGCCCTGGCCTCTCCCGCCGCGTCTGTTCAGACATCAGACATCAGCCACCACCACCACCTCCTCCTACCACCACGCCACTCTCTTCCTCCGTGAGCAGAAGTAAAGGTATTTGCCAATCTCCAAGCGGTAAAATTTTTGAATTTTTAGTTCTCTCTCTCTGGCGCTATTATAGTAATATTTGATTCTACTTCAATTACTCGTTTGCCTATAAATAGATATTAGTTGTAGAAGGATAGGGTTCTACTGTTGTTTGCGGTGTTGATTAACTTGGTTCATTGGTATATTAACAGTGAGATGGGGGCAAAGGCAGCAAAGAAGAAAGCTATGGTGAAGAAGCTGAAGAAGGGTTCAGCTCAATTACCTGCTGCTTCTTCGCTCTCCAATGATGAAGCTCCTGATTTTTTGGTATAAAACTTAACTTCAACTCTGTTTTTATGGAATATGTAGTTATGTAAATATGTGTTGCTTGTTTATTTTGTGCATATGTATGATTGTATTTGTTTGGAAAATAGCCATTGGAAGGTGGCCCAGGGCGGAGGATTCCGCAAGGTGAAGTAAGGGAAAATAAAGCTACAGTCTTGTATATTGGGAGAATTCCACATGGTTTCTATGAGAATGAAATGGAAGGTATGTAATCTATGTTGTTCTTCTACACGTTGGTTTCCTAGTTTGAACTGTGTATGCTTTGCATATGTACGAAATATTGCTAAAGTATGAAGGGATTAATTTGTTTTTGTGTGGGGATGTTGCTGATGATCTGCAGGTTTTTTCAAGCAATTTGGTGCAATAAAGAGGCTGAGAATTGCTCGAAATAAGAAGGTTAGGCTGCTAAATTATGTAGTTTTTGCCATTTTCTTTTATTTTTTTCAGTGATATTGGATGTTGATCTGAAGCTTGATTTTAAAAAGCTGATAGCTGAACTTGTGCAAGAAAATGCGATTCATAGTGGAAAACAAATTTAAGCATCTCAACGTTGCAATGAAATCTTAGACTAGGTAAATTAGAGTGAACTTGTGTAGTTCGAAGAGCTATTAATAGTTGTAATGCTGCCTAAGCTTGACATATGAGCAATCAATGGCAAATGACAGCACTAATTTTTAACTGTGGTTAAAGTAGAGTGGTAACTTATCAGAGACAAGATAAACCATGTCAAATTTGCCTGCAGCATCCACAGCTCTCTCCCCCTTTCCTCCTTTTTCTCTCTGCTGGGTACTGTTTTCGGGCTCTCTTTGGGAATTTGATCTGTCTGGGGACAAGTAGTAGTCAAAATTTTCAACAAGTCCCATAAGGACCATATGTGCAGTTATTGACATGATTGTTTGAATAAAGCTATCTAGATTTTGTGGTTTGAGCATTGATATGCATTCACAACTCATGCATCCTATTCTGCTTGATGATAGGGCAAAATACAATCTTCATTACCTGTGATAATGAAGTCTAAATGTTTACCTAGAAAGGTTTACAAACTTGATGCTACCTTGTAAAGTCTTGAAAAAAAGCAATTGTAGCTCTAAGCATGTTTATTTCTACACAATGAATTTGAAATCAGATTTTATTTTTCTTTTGATATGATTTTGCTGATCTGAGCCTTTCTCGTTCTGCTTGACAGACAGGAAAATCAAAACATTTTGGGTTCATAGAGTTCGAGTCTCCAGAGGTCCTACTCTTTTTATATGATTAGCAAATGTTAATTGAATTAGGATTTTCTTCTAATATGTTCGCATTTTGGGTGAATTTTCACATAAGCAGGTTGCAAAAGTTGTGGCTGACTGTATGCATAACTATCTTTTATTTGAGCACTTGCTACAAGTTCATCTCATTCCTGCAGAACGCGTCCATCCACGGCTGTAAGCTACCTATTTTCTTTCTTGTACCCTCATATACTTATGTAACATGTTTTGTTCATAGTTATGTAAACCTTTGATTGTAGTGGAGTATCTGTTAGAGCATCTTGTTTTCCTCCTTTGAGGAGATGAATTGATGGAAACCATGTTCTCCTATTATTATAATTGCTTTCAAGATGTGAGGGAACATATGAATGCACATGAGTAGATGTTATCTGAAGCTTATATGACAGAACCCGTGATTTGCATCGGATGGTAGAAGCCCATACTAGGTGAGGTGATAAACTTTAGAGGCAAGAAGTAATTGGAGGAAGAAGTGGGCAATATGGGTGTGTTGCTTCAAAAACAGTTACGTTTTCACACGTGTGCCTCGGTAAATACCACAAATATATAGTTTGGAGATCATTTATCTGTTGTGGATTCCACCCTAGAATGACTAATCTGGTGGTTATTACGGTTCAATATCATAGGACTTGGTGCTGTCACAACAAGAAGATCCCTGCGCTAGGTGCGCTGGGGGGGGGTGTTATTCTGGCAAAAATGTTTTGAGGACATAAATGAGGTGTCAACTGGACTACATGTTTGCTTTGGTTGACGGTGGGTGATGTCTAGGACACGTTCTAATTGTGAGTTGAATAAACATTGGTAGGAGTGTTATTGTGAGTTATAGTTTTTGCTCTATACTGTAAGTTTAGATATCCTCAGTTTTTGCAATTTATGCATTCAGTTTAAAGTAAAGAATTGAGTTGCAGCATCTTTTGAGACCTATAGATAATGAGCTCCATGATGCTTTGAAAAGTCAAAATTTGTGTTCTTTTCTAAGTTTTATTGTTTATTCTCCTCTTTTCTTTCTTTGTAACCTTGCTAGGGGGTCCTGCCTCATCACTCCTTATGTATGACACGAGCCAGAACTTTTAGGTTCATGTTGCTTTTGGATTTTAATCCAGTGTAAATGCACTACTCTTGCTTTGGGGGAAATTTAATATGGTTAAATCTGTGGTTAGACTGATTCCTGCAGGAAGAGATTTAGATGTTTGGTTTGAGGATGAATATCATCTGCAGATTAGTTTTAACCCCCAAAAAAAAAAAAATCTGAAACACACCAGGGAGAAGTGAGTATGAGGGCTTTTTGTCTGTTACCTGTAATTCATGCCATTTCTTTTATGGATGAGTGACAGAGATTTTTGTTTTTTCTATTTCTTTTCTTTTATGTGAAAGTAATGCCATGTACTTTTTAGCTTGTCTTTAATGACCTTTAAACAAGTTTCAAATTTGATGAAATTATGATTGTATTTTGTGGAACATTCATGGTTCTGAGGTCCTTGAGCACCTGTATATCCAAAGACCATTTAGGAATGGGGATGTGCTTTAACTGGGAACTATGATTCCCTAATGGACAATAATCATTTTCTGATTTCTAGGTGGAAAGGTGTCAACCGCTGGTACAAGCCCTTGGATTGGGTTAGAGTTGAGCGGAAGCACCATGACAAGGTAAAGCATGTGTGGGCATACAGTTATTAGGAATATTTTTGAAATGTTCGATAAATGGGTAAAATGAGATTGCAATTCTGCATTAATTTGTATTTTGGTTTCATTTTTTAAGGATAACCCCACAGCTCTATTATGTTTACTCAGGAAAGAACGTTGGCAGAGCACAGGAAGTTGGTTGAAGGTATAATGAAACGGGACCAGAGAAGGCGGAAGAGGATTGAAGCAGCTGGTATTGATTACGAGTGCCCAGAAATTGTAAGAATATACATCCATTTGTTATCTAGTATACTGCTGCGGATCATGTTTAATGCTTTACCACAAGTAGAAGTTATGAAAATTGTTAAGAATGAGCCTTTTGTAGAAATTCTATATGGTGAAGGATTGTTATCCTTGTGGCTTTTCGGGCACTTTTGCAAATATGAAATTTTGATGGCATCAAGCGGCTTGAGTCTTGTACCCAAACCTGAACAAAGCTGATGTCTTGTATTGCCAAATTTCTCGACTGTATAATTTGCTTTGATTTTCTGTTCATTGAAGGTTGGTGGCAACCAGTCAGCTCCAAAGAAGATTAGATTTGACGTAGAGTAGGGCTTTGTGCAGAATGAGGTGTGCCTTTGCAAGCATATTTCATTCTTTTGATCGAAAATGAAGCCTAAGTTTGAGCTTTGAGGTTGGTTGGCTGCTGAATTTTGGCATGGTAGGTGCTTATGCTGAGGGGCTTCTGGCATAGGATGGCCCAAGTCGCAAAATACGGATGTGGAGTTTTATGTGTCTCTATTAAAATAAGTATTTTTTTGTTTTCAACAAGAGAGTCTTGACAAATTTATGTTTCATGCTGAAGGGACTGAAGTCAGAATTTTGTAGTTCTAATTTCGTTGCTACAAGTGATTACCCCTATGGTGATTTTGGTTGCTGAATTTGAGCACCACGATTTTGGCATAGATTCATCTCTATTGACATTATTTACATCTTATTCACATACATTGATTTGCTTGTATCATCAATATATTTTTATCTCACATATATCATTTTAGGATTTCATTTTAGTACCATGGCCAAAATGAACCTCAGCCTCCATCATCTCGACTAAATTGAAGTTCCAATGTCTTCTCGTCATTTGTTGTGATATCCCCCTTTTTCGAAAAAAAAAAGGGTTGATGAACCCTAAATTGAAATATAAAATTATTTCGATTCTAAAATAGAATATATGAATTTATTAATGATTCAAAATTTATTTTCATCTAAAATAAGAAAAAAGGCGAATGAAATTCAATAGCTCTAGGTATGGGATCTTATTGAAGTGCTTTATTTCATATGATTATTTACTTATTTGGATAGAGTGTGTTATTTAAAATATTATTTAACAAATTTGAGCTATCCAAATACACTACTGTTATTATTATTTTTAGGATCCAGGCTCTATTCTGACCACGAGTGGCATGTGTAGGGATGCCTTTGTCATACTTGTTTGTTTGGACGGATCATCGGCAATAATTGAAGTGTGTCATTCACGGTACATAAAACGCCACCCTAAGATCGGTCACCCCCGAATTTGCCAGCCTCCAGTTTTGGGGGTTACCTCGCCCGTTAATAGTAGAGCCCCTTTTTCAGCTATAGTATTTTCCAAAAAAATATCTCTAATAATTTCCTGTCCAATGTTAGTTACTTGGCTTTCTTCGAATGATAACTTCTACAACAGTTACATAACATCAGTTTATGTGACAAATCTTGGATTGTGAAATCATTTCCGCAAATAAACATAAGCACAGGCTTCATGTTTGCACTGGTGTAGGCAAACACAGCGTAGATATTACTTCAGTAAATGTCCCGGCTAGAGATCAAACGCTAAACACTGCAAAAATTTCTAATTTCGGTTTGTCAGAATTATTACCGGGTCTAGCCTGAGTTAGGGACGCCAACGAATTACCATGGCTTGTCAAATTTTTCACATCTGATACTGAAAAACGAGAAACAAGAATCTGCTTGTTGCTGAATATGAAAACATCTAGATGACAATTCATCAACTGTTGTTGGAGTGAAAATTGGTCCAACTGCAAAAAGGAAGTCCGCCTTCTCTCTCTCTCTCTCTCTCTCTCTCGCGAACGGACCCAGATTCTCCCAAAGACCGCCTGATTAAAGTCTGGGAAATTTCTCTGCATCAAAAATGTCTGTGCTGGACCCAACCACCTTCCAAACCATAGTCCCTTCTCGATACATCACCTTCACTTTTCCCAACCCACTCTTCCTTCCCGCTCTTCCCCATTGCAGCCATCTTCTCCACACCTCTCTCCTCCGCATCGCCGTCCTCGACTCCCCCTCCCCCATAAGCACTACCCCTCGAGTTGCGGCCATGTTAGTCCCACCCAGACGCGAACAAGACTGGACGTTCTCTACCGAAACCGGCCACCTCCAGCTCCTCCTCTCCTTTCCCTATCTTTCCCGCCTCATTTTAATCTCCAACAATGATATTAATAATCCCTCCCACCCCACCTCCTATAAAGCTCCACCCTTGTCCACAACCACCGAAAACCCATCAACAACAACAACAATTGAAGAAAATCTATTGCCACTGCTACTGGCTTTGACACCCAAATCGGCCTTTGACCGGAGCAATGGCTTTCCAGAAATACCCTTCTTGAGTTACGAAGATGAGGTGATAAGTAGTCTAGTGTTAGAAATTTGTGTTGGGCCTTGTGTAGGTGAAATGCTAATAGAAAATGTTGTGCTGGACTCGGAAAGTAACAAAAATAACAAGGGTAGGGAGTTTAGAAGAAGGTTGAGGTTTAAGAGGATGCCGAATTTAATTCAAAGCCAGGTCAGGATTCATCCGATCAGTGAATTGGGTGTCGTGGGTGATGAATTGGAGGGGGTAGAGTTTACGGTGGATAATGGAGTATTGGTCCAACCTTATCTGAATCCAATGGTGGCAGGTCTGGTGGTGATTAGTTCGTATTTGGATGAGCAAATCCGATGCGGGATTAGGCCTAGAGCTCTGTGTTTGGGGGTTGGAGGAGGGGCCTTGCTCAGATTTTTGAGTGATCAATTAGGTTTTGACGTTGTGGGTGTGGAGGAAGATGAGGTTGTCTTAAGCGTCGCGAAGAAGTATTTTGGGTTGAGACACAGTGAATCGGTTCATTTATGCGTTGGTGATGGAATGGAATTGATGCAGAGGCTTGCATTGAAAGGACAAGGTGATGTTGATAGTAAGTTTGATGTGGCTATGGTTGATTTGGATTCAAGTGATGCTAGAATGGGCACTAGCGCACCGCCTTTGGATTTTGTCAGAAAGTCTGTTCTTTTGGTGGCTAAAGAAATTATCTGTCAGCGTGGTGTTCTCATTATTAATGTGATTCCTGCCAGCAAGTCATTCTATGCGAGGGTGGTTACTGAGTTTCATGAGGTTTTTGAGGAGTTATATGAAATTGACGTTGGAAATGGGGAGAATATGGTTCTTGCTGCCTCGCGGTTGTCGAAAATGAGGACAGCTCCTAGTGATTTTGAGAACTCTTTCCACCAGAAGCTAGAAGCGAGTATCCACGGATCTTATATGAATTCTGTCAGGAAAATCTAAAAGGTTTGGGTAGCTATATGATTAAGATATATCGACACTTTGTATTTAGTCATTGAGGACAGCAAGGTTCAAGAATCAATGGTGATTCTCAAGGAAATTACAAAAGGTTGCTGCTAATTTGTAGTTAAGATAGCACTTTGAAGCTTCTATCTAACTAGTCCTTCAAGATAAACCAGATTCAAGAACTGACTTGGGATTCCTCATTTTCTTTACAATTGTGGAAGTGACGAAAGCTTCATGATTATTTCCTGCCTTGGTCGTTGTAAGTGTGGACAGGAGGTGTTTCGGTGCATTTTAATAGGTGCAGAAATGCCAAAGGAGACCGACTTCAAGGCACAGAATGTATCAATTGAATTCCATATTTGATGATAATACAACTGATTCTTTTCAGAGTGCAGTGAAGGCACTTTCAGCTTCCAAAACTTTGCTTTATGGTAATAGAATGTTCTCCTTGGGTTTTATATTTTTCTTAAAGGGTGCATTATCTGGCATTTCAAGAGCAAACTGCTATGGTACTTTCGGAAGGAGAGGGCATGGGGAAGATAATGCATCACTGACCTTTAGAGAATGAACTTCATATAGAGATATCCCTTTTGATGTGAAATAAGTTGCATACTGGCTTTTTGGTATGTAACTTGGAGTAGCATGACCCTGTATAGGACCAGTGTTATAGTTTGAGTTCTCCTGTTATGCAAATGCAAAATCTCTTTTTGCATCTGCAGTATTTTTCTGTTTGCCTCGGTGGTTTCATATTCATGTCTTTTCTGATACATTATCAATAGTTCTATTCTACATTTATTAAGGTTAACTGAACTTGATATAGTGATCGAAACTGCAAAAGAATTAGCTAGTAGCAGTGTATCTGTATATGGTTGATTACCCTACTTTATACAACTAGTACAGGTGTACAACACATCTAAAAAAAAAAAAAAAAAAAATCCACTACAGGATTGGCAATTCATTTGCAAGTTCATTCAGATCTTTTACATACGCATTGGTCTAAGTAAGAACAAGGGAACAGAAAAGGTAGTTTTTCAACATTACATCTGCAAAATACGTTAATCAACAATCTGTTATATCCACAAAAAGAAGTGCAAAAGCCGAAGCGAGAAATGAAAACTTCTGGAGGAGAAGAAGGGTACACTAATAGTACTAAAGGAGGGTAATGAGGATGAAGATGAGGAGGGCAGCAATGAAGGAGTACTTGAGAGCTGCCAGCACGATTGCTATTGAAATCACAAACAGCTGCCACAGCACCTGCACGCTTGCCCAGGCTAACACCCCAGTCAATCCAACCGCCACGACGTTATCCGGGTCTGGGTTCAACAGCAGATCAACCCATTTCAGATTCAATCTCGGCCCCCGTCCATTCCCATTCCCGTTCTTCCCATTCTCACCGCCATTATCACCATCGATTCCGTTGCTGTTAGTATTATTATCATCTTTGAGCCCTTCCTTGCTCAACCCTTCCTTGCTCAATGGATTGCTACTGTCTTCCCCGTTATTACTTTTGTTGTCATCTGACGCCCGGATCAAAAGCAAGAATTTCTTGCGGAGATTAAATTGTGGGCTGTGGGATTTTAAGGGAAAGGAGTTGCGGAAATTAAAGGGAAGAACAGTAGTAGAAGAAGAGGGCGTAATACAAGATGGTTTGGAGGAGGAGAGAGTGGAGGCTGGGGTTAGCGTTAGCGGGGGCAAGAAAGAGGCGAGCCCGTCAACTGATTTCATCATCTGGCTATTCTGCTCTCAGTTCTTCCTCCTCCCAGCCTGTATCATTTGGTTAGATAACAAAAAGCAGCACTGAAACTTGTTCAATGGTCGGACAAATTGAATGAAATCAGCAGGCAGACACGCACTCGGTAAATTCTACTAATGGCAAGTGGCTGTGGCTGGCGTTGTCCCTTCCCTCTTTTAATGTTAGTAAACTAAAATTACCATTGCTAAAGCGTTGAACAAGAGAATTCTAAATGAGTAATTGAAGCTAACAAAAAGTAAAAGATAAAACAGGCGTTAATTTTGTGCATGGATTCATGAATTTATAGTCCTAATTACCTACAAATGCGTCCGCAACTCAAGTTTATAATTTCCTTCTTGATTTTCTAGGGGGTGTTTTTTGAAAAATTTTTACTGTAGCAGTGTATATGAAAAATTTTTATTATAAAATTTTTTGAAATATTTGATATATTGTATAGATGAGATGTTTTTTGAGTTATTGTGTATTGCCATAACATTATATTTGAAAAACTTGTTTTTTAAAAAAAGGCTAATCCAAATGGAGCCTAATTCCTAAATTGCTGTATTATTTCCCTTTTATCTCTTTTATATTTGGAGAAAATTAAGATTTTGTAGGTCAAAATATAATTTTTCAAAATCATATTTTCTTTTCCAAAAGAAAGAGAGAAATAAAAGGAAAAAAATAGTGAAAGGGTGAATTTATTAATTTAATAGTTTAACTTTGAATTTTTATTGTTGGCTGTTAGTTTTAATGGAAAAGTTAAAAGGTGATATTTTAACCTAAACTAAGAGAAGATTATATATGGGTTTTTAAATCATAAGAAATTATATAGTAAAGTACTAAATCACTAGGGATAACAGATAATTTATCAAAAAAAAAATTACTAATATCTAACTAGATTATAGACTATGTTTTGTAATTTTTGTATTCAAAATTGACAAATGTCGTTATACAACCCTCTAATTCATGTGGGGATCCTTTCTTGGACTTGAAAGTCGACTTTGTATTTGTTTAACCATTTCTTCATCTTTTCTTTGACCAGTTCCAAATATGTATTATGGTCTACTCTAATATTTCTACACTTCTTCCATCCAAGCTGCGCATATGTGTCCCTCGTAGAATAATAAACTCCTGTATTTTGATGGGCTGAGTCTCGCCATTTAACGTTCAAATGACTAGTAGAATACAAGGAATACAGACACACACCAAGAAAATTTCCAATAGTTATTCCATATATGTTTACCTTGATTCACATTGACTAACATCGTTCAGAATTCAATATCTTTCTTCTGTAATGTCTATTATTACGTTTTGTCTCACTTTTCCTTTCTAGTAATATTTTTGTGTTTATGATCTTCTTCATCATTGACCTTCAGGTCAACCGAGTCTATGCCAGCATTAATGGATCCTGCGACTGGCCAATTGTGCTAAATTTTCCCAATGAAGTCTTGACTGCTGTGAAATAATCAACCAAGAAGAAATTGGAAAAGCCACCACAGCAGCAAGATTTCCTCTTTACTCTCAGCGAAATCATCGTCTGGACAGATAACAAAAAAGGTGAAAGGAGAGCTATTGATCAACCACGAGAAGCTATGCATCTTAAACTAGTTTTGGTTGCTAGTTTGTTTACGTCGTTCGTCTTCTTGCTCTGTCATCACCATTTTATAGCTTTCATGAGGAGTGCTAATCCTCCAGCAGCTGCTGTACATTACATAAGTGATGCTGCTATTAACTGTGGCTTTAATGGCAATTCAACCGCACTTGATGGCCGTGAATGGATTGGAGATGCCCCCTTAAAGTTCCTGTCTGGCAAATCAAGAATCTCAACTGCAGCTGAAAAACCATTCCCAATTGACCCTGTTCCGTACAAGACTTCAAGAGTCTCTGCAACTGAATTCGGCTATTCATTTGAAGTCAGTCCAGGTCAGAAATTCATTCGCCTACATCTTTACCCTGCCTCATATCGCGGTTTTGAAAATTCTATAGATTCTTTCACTGTCAAAGCTGGCCCTTTTACCCTCCTCAGGGATTTCAGTGCTTCAATTACTGCTGAAACTTCAGGTGTCAAGTACCTTATTAAGGAGTTCTGTCTGAATGTAGAAGAAAATACAAAATTGAACATAACATTTTCTCCTTCTCTGAATCTGAATAGCAAGTCAAAAAGTACATATGCTTTTGTAAATGGCATTGAGATCATTTCAATGCCAGCTGGACTTTATTACACCTCTGATCGTGACTCAGGAGCCCCTATAGTTGGTCAGAAAAATCGATTCTTTAGTATTGACAATAGCACTGCGCTTGAAGTCATACAGAGGTTGAACATTGGAGGGAGCTCTGTGTCATCAGCAGAAGATTTTGGAATGTTTCGAAGATGGAATGAGGACACTAAGTACCTGGTAGAATCCAGTGCTCATCGAGTTCATCATCCAGCACTTAGGATTAAATATACTACAAACATGCCAGCATTTGTTGCCCCGGCAAAACTTTACCAGACCTCTTGGAAAACAGGAGGAAACTTGAAAGTAGACCAGATATATTACTTTACATGGAAAATACCCGTAGAATTGGGCTTTGGATACTTAATAAGGCTTCACTTCTGTGATCTTGATGATGAAATGGCACAGCGTGAGTTAAGGGAATTCAGTCTCCTTATAAATAATCAGATAGCAGAGACAAAGGCTGATGTGATTAGATGGAGTGGCGGCCATGGGGTTCCAGTATACCGGGATTACATGGTCAAAATGAAAGGTGACCAAGGTGGTAGCAGTTGTGATCTCTTGATTGCCCTACAATCAGCTAATGAATTGGTTTTTGGACTCCTTAATGGACTCGAGATCTTCAAGTTGAGCAACCTCGAAAACAGTCTAGCAATTTCAAATCCTACGACTCCAATGACAGTTTCTACCCATTCAGGCGTGAAGATTAGAAACTTGTTTTTAGCCTTTGGCCATAGCAATGTTGCCACGACTGGTATGACACTCCTGGTTATTTTAGTCAATGTCCTAGTGTACTACCTCAGAAGAATTTGGGAAGCAAAATTTTGCCTGGAAAATGACACAGTGGCAGCCACAGCTGAGCGGGCTTGTCGTTGCTTCTCACTCGCTGAGATAGTTTCGGCAACACAAAACTTTAGCGATGCATTTGTTATTGGAAGGGGGGGATTTGGCAAAGTGTATAAAGCTTACATCCCTGCCATTCAAGAAATTGTGGCCTTGAAAAGATTGCACTGGAGCTCCCGACAAGGAGCTCACGAGTTTTGGACTGAAATTGAAACACTTTCGAAGCTCCGGCACATACATCTTGTCTCTTTGATCGGCTATTGCAATGAGAGCCAGGAGATGATCCTAGTTTATGAGTATATCCCTCGTGGTACACTTGCTGATAATCTCTACAAAATGAGCAGAAAGGGAAATGATATTGCTCCTCTTGGTTGGGAGCAAAGGCTTAGAATCTGCATTGGTGCTGCTCGTGGGCTGGAATACCTCCACAATGGCACTGAATATGGAGTCATACACCGCGATGTGAAGGATTCAAACATTCTGTTGGACGAGAATTTTGTGGCAAAGATTTCCGATTTCGGACTGTCCAAACTTGAAAGGTTAACCCAATCGAAGAGCTATGTTAGCACAAAAGTTAAAGGCACTCGTGGTTTTTGTGATCCAGACTATATTGCAACTCATAGATTGACGAGAAAGAGTGACGTATATGCCTTTGCGGTTGTCTTGTTGGTAGTTTTGGCAGGGAGGCCTGCAGTGGACAATGGAACTCCAGAAGAGCAGCACAATCTTGTATCATATTTCCGTGAATGTATTGCAGAAGAAAACGTGGATAGAATTGTTGATCCTAGTCTACAGGGGAAGTTCTCATCAAACAGTTTAAAAGAATTTGTGAAATCTATTGAAAACTGCTTGCACCACCAGCCCAAGAAAAGACCTACAATGGCTCAAGTGGTGGCGAGTCTCGAGCAGGCATTGCAGCAGCAGGAGAGCACTATGATTTCTGCTTCAAGCGCCAGGGTAGTTGGCCAGCATTTCCAGGAAGGAACTCTTGAGTCACTGCAAGTACTTGAGGGGAGTGCCCAATCTCCACCGACCGAAGGAATCACAAGTACATCAGCTGAATTTCTTGGCTCACCTATTAGAGGACAAGTCTATCCTCCAGCCCGAAAATTGTTATGGGGCTGGCCATGGAAAGCATTGCTTAATAGAGGTAAGCCTATGAACAGGGAAGGTTTGGTATTGCAACATAATTCTGGTCCTCACACCTTAATTGATGAACGTAGACCTAGCTAGACATTTGATGAAAAATCTAGTCCTAGCTTCCTCATTTCACGGTCTTACTATCATAGACAAGTGCTAAAACTCCATATCTATTCAGCATCCACTTGTTCACATCTGCATTCTTTTTGATTAATAAGTCACGCATAATATGAGTTTGATGCAACTAACTACATTCTTACACATAAACCATGATTTTGACTGATATCCTGCCTGCATTCTTGATTCTTGCACATAAACCATGATTTCGACTGATATCCATTCAATGTACTTGATTAGAAATTTGGCAAGCCGAACACAGCTCAGCATTCTTATTATGGTTAGAAGTCTTAAAATTCCGTTCAGATTTGCAGCATAATTTTCTGCTGAAGCGTTCAGCACGCGTGCTTATATGATGTGACCTGTTGAATTTACGCGTTCAGCACGGTTTGACATTAGTTATTTTGTTAGTACTTTAATTATGAAAGGTTATGCAAGTCATGCACTTTACTTTTGCATTCTCGTGGAACTGGTAGTATCATTTTTATGTTTTAATGATATTAATGTAATAGGGATGGAGAAAAAAGATGTTAAATAAGTCAGTTGTTACTAAGCATCTCATTTAAATTCATCCTGTAATTTTGAGACGATGGCACTCACTACCAAAGGAGGGTATTCTTAATAGAACTTTAACTCACATAGACTTCGTTCATAATCAAATCAGGGAAAAGGCAAAAGGGTGAAATTTCATCACTAGCTGAAGTGCTGCCGCTTTACAGTTACAAGGCACTGGCTAATGCAACAGATCATTTTCATTCAAGGAATATGATAGGGCATGGTGGTTTTGGCCGAGTGTACAAGGTAATACAAATTACTCAGGAACTGCGTGTATTGTGTACGGGAAACTGATTACTAATCATATTAAACTGTATGTATCTGCAGGGAATTCTATCAAATGGTCAGGAGATTGCAGTGAAAAGGATTTCAAACCGTCATATATTTGGAGAGTTTGAGAATGAAGTTGCAGTTGCTTCTAAACTGCAACATCCAAATATTGTTAGACTGCTCGGATGCTGTGCTCAAAGAGAGGAAGAAAAAATGCTAGTTTATGAGTACATGCCAAATAAAAGCCTGAAGGCCTACTTATTTGGTGCGTTTCAAAAAAGTTTATTTATTTGTTCTTTTTTTTTTTTTTGTCTTTATTCTCTTTTATTCGCATAATTATTAAGTTCAGAGAATTAGTTTGAATAGGTATGGCACTATAAGTCACTGTGACTCTTTGTCAGATTCAAAAGAACTTGATTGGAGTAGACGTGCAATCATCGTCCAAGGGATTGGCAGAGCCCTCCTTTACCTTCATGGGAGGGATTCAGGACAGAGGATTATTCATAGAAATCTGAATGCAAGTCACGTCCTCTTAGATAATGGGCTGAATCCAAAAATATCAAATTTCATCCTAGCAAAAATTCTAGGAGGCGACCTAGATGAGGATGTGACCAGTACGATTAGAGGGACATGGTAAGCAGACATTAATTCCTTCTCCCGTCACTTTTCCTATCATCCTGATGATTCAAACGCTGTTCTTGGAAAATAAATTTCACCTCTTTATCCTTACATGCTGTGATGCAGTGGATATTTCCCCCCAGAATATTTCAAACATGGAATATTTTCTGAAAAGACAGATATCTACAACTATGGAGTCTTGTTACTGGAGATTGTAAGTGGAAAGAAAAATTGGCAGCTTGTTGGCTGTGACTTAATAGAATGTGTAAGTTTAATTGGGTTGGTTGTGAATTTTCTCTTGAAGAAGTCCAGTTCCGCTTCTATTTATATCACCACATTCAATACTTTCACTGTGTTCACAACATTTGCAGGCCTGGAATGAAAATAAAGCAATGAATTTGGTTGACCCAGCATTGCTTGGTCCACCCACTGAAACGGAGATGTTGAGATACGTACATGTTGGTTTATTGTGTGTGCAAGAGTCTCCAGAAGATAGGCCGAATGTCTCTACTGTTCTTTCAATGCTTAATGACGATGAAATTGCAGAGCTTCCTCGGCCCAAGGCTCCGTCTTATAATACAGCACGGGGTCTATCAAGAAGCTCATCTCTCCAGAAGACTATTATTATACCGAGTTCTGATAATGATTTCAGTTTAACAGACATCGAAGGAAGATAGAGCCATGAATAATAACCTTTCCTAATTTCTGGTTTCCCAGTTGTCCAACAAAATCTATCTATGTTCACTACACGAAGTTGTGGGCAGAGTGAAACCTCATATATATTTTGCAGATTGTGTACCCTCCTCCTATTTAGCCATCTAATAAGATAGACAGGGTGGGTTCATCAGACATTTATTTTCTTTGAATACCAACCAGATTAAGCATTATACGATCTAACCAATTATAAATGTTTTTCTTAACCAATCATAGATGTTTTTAATATTTTTCCACATTCAAATTAAAGCCAAAGTCAGTTGGTATTCTCGATGGACATTTCTTAAGATTCCTTTTAATAACTTCCTGCGGTTATGATATATTATTTTATTTTATATATTTATATAAATCGGCGACTTTGAAGTCAACGACAGCCAACCCGTGAGTCTACGATGGCACTAGCGGCTGCTCTTGTTTGGTTGATGCCTGATGGTGGTAGAGTTTCCTGTTAATTAATTAATTAGTCTAAACCAAAGGAAAATGTAACCAAACAAGACATCCAATCCAATCCAAGACGCTGAGAATAGCAGCTAGCTTTTCCATCCACGGTTTATTCTCAGCAAAACCACCACCACCTGGATTGGATTGCATGGCCAATTAATTGCCCGAGAAAAAGAGATCGACAATTCTTGCCTGTTTCCGTCCATCAAGAAACCATCATGTATCTGAAGCCACTTCTACTAGTTATTCTATTTTCATGCATCTTACTCCGTCCTGATCGGTCTATGGTCGCCTTTTTTGGTGCCGGAAATCCCCCAGCAGAGCCGCATTACTTGGGCGACGTTGCTGTTGACTGTGGCTCTATTGGCAACTCAACGGCACTTGATGGGCGTGAATGGATCGGAGATACAGGCTCAGACTTGATGTCTTCACTGCAACCAAGAGGCAAAACAAGGAGCTCAATTGCTGCTGACAAATTATCCTCCGTCGACCGTGTTCCGTACAGAACTTCAAGAATTTCTGCAACTCCATTCCAGTACACCTTTCGGGTCACCCCAGGTCAGATATTCTTGCGCCTGCACTTTTACCCTGCTTCTTACCGAGGTTTTGAAAATTCTCTGGACTTTTTCACTGTAAAAGCTGGTCCTTTCACCCTCCTAAGGGACTTCAGTGCTTCACTTACTGCTGATGGTTCTGGTGAAAAATATATTGTCAAGGAATTTTGTTTGAATGTAGAAGTAAATGCAAAATTGAACATAACGTTCTCTCCCTCTAAGAGCAGCAAGTTAAAGAAAGTGCATGCTTTCGTCAATGGAATTGAGATCATTTCCATACCGGCCGGTCTCTATTACACGTCTGATGGTGAGTTAGGTGCCCGCATGGTTGGTCTGAACAATCGGTTCTATATTATCGAAAACAGCACTGCACTTGAAGTGGTTCAAAGGTTGAATATTGGAGGGGGCTCTATCTCACCAATAGAAGATTTTGGCATGTTTCGAAGATGGAGTGAGGATTCTAAATACTTGCAGGAATCCGGAGTTCATCGAGTGAGTCATCTGACTAACAGGATTAAGTACACAAACATGCCAGCATTTGTTCCTCCACCAAGGCTTTACCACACTGCTTGGAAAATTGGAAGATGTTTAAGAGGAAATGAGATTTACAAGTTTACATGGAAAATACCTATAGATCTAGGCTTTGGATACTTAGTCAGGCTTCATTTCTGCGACTTCGATGCTGGTATGGCAGAAAGCAGGCAAAGGGAATTCACCATCCACATAAATAATCACGTAGCTGAGAATAAGGCTAACTGGATCAGATGGAGTGGCGGCACTGAGATCCCAGTATACAGGGACTATTTGGTGATGGTGAAAGGAGAGAAAGAAGTCAGGAATTATGATCTCTTGATTTCCCTACAATCAGTGGATGAGTTGGTTTTTGGACTCCTTAATGGACTAGAGGTCTTCAAGTTGAGCAATCCTGACAACAGTCTTGCGACTCCAAATCCTTTATTTCCCAGACGAGCGTCCAAAATTTGGAACCTGAAGATTCCAAACTTGTTCTCAGCTTTTGGCCAGAGCACTGCTGTTTCAACAGGTATGACAATCATAATTATCTTGCTAAGCATAATACTCTATAACTTGAAGGAAAGTTGGGAACAGAGCTTCATTGAAGAGAAAAACAGTCTGTCAGCCCAAGATGAATCATCTTGTCGTCAATTTTCACTTGCTGAGATCACGGCAGTAACCC
Organism: Coffea arabica; assembly: GCF_036785885.1. Lineage (NCBI taxonomy): Eukaryota > Viridiplantae > Streptophyta > Magnoliopsida > Gentianales > Rubiaceae > Coffea > Coffea arabica. The sequence continues at coordinate 8,628,860 of NC_092313.1, read as the reverse complement.
AAAACTTTAGCGATGCATTTTTTATTGGAAAGGGGGGATTTGGTAGTGTATACAAAGGATCCATTCCTGGCATTTCAAAGACTGTTGCCATAAAGAGGTTGAATCCAAATTCCAGGCAAGGGGCTCGTGAGTTTTGGGCAGAAGTTGAAACACTTTCCAAGCTCCGCCACATACATCTCGTCTCTTTGATAGGATACTGCAATGAACGCAAGGAGATGATCCTTGTATACGACTACATGTCTAGCGGCACACTTGCTGACAATCTTTATAAAGCTGCCAGAAACGGGAAGGCCTGTGTTCCACTCCGATGGGAGCAAAGGCTTAGAATCTGCATTGGTGCTGCTCGTGGACTTGACTATCTTCACACGGGCTCTGAATATGGAGTCATACACCGTGATGTCAAGGACACAAACATCCTGTTGGATGAGAATCTCGTGGCCAAGATTTCAGACTTTGGTCTATCCAAATTGGAAAAGTTTACCCAATCAAGGAGCTACGTTAGCACAAAAATAAAAGGAACTTTTGGTTACTTGGATCCAGATTATTTCATGACTCAAAATTTGACTAGAAAAACAGATGTCTATGCCTTCGGCATTGTGATGTTGGTTGCTTTAAGCGGGAGACCAGCAGTGGACTCCAGAAATCCAGAGGAACCACGGAGTTTGCTATCATGCTTCAGAGAATGCATTGCAGAAGGGGAAGTTGATAGGATTGTTGACACAAGTTTACGGGGGAAAATACCATCCAATAGCTTAAGAGAATTTGTGAAATCTGTGGAAAACTGCCTGCAGCATCAGCCCAAGAAACGACCTACAATGGCTCAAGTGGTTGCAAACCTCGAGTCTGCATTGGAGCAGCAGGATAGCACCATATTTTCTTTAAGAAATTCAGCTCCTTTAGTTGGCCAGTCTTCGCAGATTGGAACTCCCGAGTCACTAAAGTTTGTCAAGAGCGAGGTGGCTCATACAGATGAGGAGCGTAATCAGAGTAAGGTAGCCCAAATAGATGAGTTGAGTGCCATGGCTCCTCCAAATGAAGAAACTAAAAGTAAGCACAGCCAGAATCTTGCCTTTCCAGTTAGAGGAAAACCAACTTGGAGTGGGTGGCCATGGAAAGCAGCTCGGCATAGAGGGAAGGCAATGAAAACAACAGAATTAGTCTCACCAAATGATTTGGTTCCACCAAGTGATTCTGGTCCTCGCTTTTCAATTGAAGACATCCGAGCAGCCACTGACAATCTCGTTGATGGCTTTGCTATCACAAATAATGGATCATGGAAATTTTGCATAGGATTTATCCAGCAACTAAAGATGACAGTTTCCATTTACCAGTCTCATTTTGAAATATTTGGTGGGCAGGTTTTAGAACTATGCCGTGAGATTGAGAGACTATCACGATTGAGACACCCCAACTTGCTGTCTTTGATTGGGTATTGTTACCATGAAGATGAGAATAAGATATTCATCGTCTATGATCATATTGGCTCCATCAGCCTCGACAAACATCTCTATGGAACCAGAAATGTTCTTCCATGGAAGTGCAAACTCCGCATTTGCCTCGGTGTAGCACAAGGGCTAGGTCACCTGCATAGGAGTCTGGGGCAAGCTACTATCCATCACGACTTGAGGGCGGCAAACATACTCTTGGACGGGGACGGGAATCCAAAGATTTCTCTAATCGGCTTGTACAAAGTAAGCCATGTGCATCAGCTTGCTAAGCCCTCAACCAAAGCTCAAGCAACGGGCGGGGAGTATTTGTCTCCTGACACCAAGACCACTGATTCACAATCATTTGAAAAATCTGATGTGTGCTCATTTGGGTTGTTGTTGCTGGAAGTTCTATGTTGTCGAAGACCAATAGATTCTGAGCTAGATCACGATAACGATGACAGGTACCTTAAACATTGGGTCAAAAATAACATCAAAACCAAGAAGCTTCATCAGATTCTTGACTTCAATTCCAAAAGGGAAATTGCAGCAGCATGTTTAGCTGAATTTCTGAGGGTTGCTTTTAGCTGCTTGCTGGTCTGCGAAACTGAACGGCCATCGATGGATGATGTTATCAAGAAATTAGAGTCCGCATTGAAGTTGCAAGAGCAAGCAGAAGCTATGAAGCAAGATTTTAAGGGAAAAGGCTGTGCAGATGGTTTCAATCTGGAGGATATTTACCATGACATATCAATATCAAATCTTGCGGACAATTGAAGTGTTTAAGCCACCATCACTTCACTCAAGCTTTGCAAATTCTAGATTGAGGGGCAATTTCATGTAGTAAGTTGTTAGTTGTTGATGCCCAGCCGATTGTTGTAGATTTTCCCTTTTAGCGTCACAGATTACCAATTAGAGCCATGATTAATATGTACAATATAATATTTTTCTGTTATTTTTTAGAAGAATAATATATATTTTCCTTTCACCCATTGGTCTCTTTTTTTTTTTTTCAAGTGTGTTTCTTGTTTTAGTTTTCTCTAATCTTCTAAACTTCCTTCCTATGTTCTGTACTGCTTTAATTAAATGTATGAAAGTTTGCTTTTTAATTCATAAGCAATTGTCCCTTTTTTTGAAAAAAATTGCTATTGCCGGGGCACTATAGTACTATACCTTCAATGTTTCCATTTCAATGTACAATTTGGCTTAGTAATTTATTTTTACTTACAAAAGTTTGGAAAATTTAATCTTAACATATTACTCAAAAGGCTACAGCATTTTTAAAACCAATCACTACCACATGTACGAGTATGTTCTTCTATTTAATTATTTTTATACACAAAATTTTTTTTTTCTTTTTGGGACAAGTTAACTTTACAGTTTATCAAAAATGTTCTTGAGATTCAATTTGGAATTAATTCCCCTCCTTCTGGCTCATCTTCAATGAGCACATTTTCACATGCTCAGAATTTTATAGTGTGCTTTGAATTTCAAGCTATTACATTATGGAAATTCAAATTTATTAATAGTGTAATATTTGTTTTCTTCACGCACAATGTGATTTGTGATTTCCCAATTTAACATAACAAGCTATACATAATCCCATTCAAGAAACGGGTAAAGGGCTGGATAACCAGTATTGTGGTAGAAATAATTCATACCATGCGTCGGCTTGCCTATTAGCCTATTGCTACAAAATAATTTTTGATCCAAATTACAAAAAAATAAAGAAAAAAAAATAAGTGGGTAAGGTATGACTAATTGATTATTACTACAAAATACTTTTAGCCAAAATAAAAGAAAAGAAATAGGAAAGGAGGTTTCGCTTCTTCGTTTTTTTTTTAAGACAATAATTATTTTGTAACCTAATCTATCATGTGCTAAAAATTTAAGAAAGTCTAAAAGTAATTCGGAGAAAACTGAACCGCCGTGCCACGCACCTTCCTTTAAAAGAAGGTTCCTCTTCCCTCCTTTTTTTTTTTCGGCTCAAATCTCATCTCCCAAACTAGTTATTTGTGAAGTGGAGCTCAGGTTAACGCCGAGACCAGCCCACCTTTTCACGGTCGCTGTTGAATTTTCCCTGCACTCCGTTTAAGCGGCGATGGCTAAAGTAAGTGTTGCTACTAGTTCTGTTTAGCTTGGTGCGAAATGGTGTTTAGCTTGTAAAGTTGTGCTGGAACATGACTGTTTGGCTTCCCGTGGAAAACAAAGTTGTATCCTTAGCTTGTACAGTTGTGTTTGAGCTCAACGTGCTTGGCTACCATTGAAAAACAAAGTCGTGTCCTTTGGATAATTGAAGAATTTAGCTTACCTAATTTCATTCTGCGATTTTGAAGTGTTCTTTGGGGAATAGTATCTTCCCGATTGCTGTTTACCCTTTAGGGTTCTCTCCATCTGTTTTGCATCTCCTGGACAGATATACACATGTATAATTGCATACAGTACGAATGCCTGAAACAAAAGATAGGATCTTTGTGCATAATTTATGATCCTTTAAAGGAAAACAACGAGAAGAGGGATTAGTCCTTAGTCTTGTAATCGTCTCAAGAGGGATGTAGCAAGTATAAAGAGGTAGGCCAATCTTTGAAGACTTAAGTTCAACTTCCCTGACGATTAATTAACTTTTTTAATTTTTTTTCTGGAAAAAAGAAAAAAAATTTAATATATTTTATGTAATGGCTGATACCCTCCCGATGCATCATATTTGATGGATATATCTCTTTCCATTCCTTAGCAATAAGCTAGTCTTTCCCTTTTAGTCTAAACTAGACGTTTTGGTGCTGCTGTCTGATCTATGCTTTTGTTGGGCTTCTGGTTTGTTGATGTTTTATTGCGTAATCAGTTCACTATCTCAGCATTTTTCTCCATTACTGACCAACAGAAAGTCCTTAATTTTCTTTTTGCACCAATTCTGATGACTGCAGTATCCCTCAACAGCTGATGCTATTGGACGTGTGTTTGAATGTTCAGACTTTAAATTGAGCAGCCAAGAGACTTCCTATCTTTTGAAGTCAAGCTGTACGCCAATTTCATGCCCTGAACTCTTAACTCTTCGTCATTTCGTTTTCCTTAGTTTCTATCTTTCTTTTCTGATTATTAGATGGTGCTTCATCTTGATCAGCAATACTGACACTTGAATTGTGTTTCTTGGTTTCTTTCGTGGTCATAAAAGTTAAGTTGGATCTACCTGCAGATAGAGTGCAACCTATTTCAGGTTTTTTGCCTGATCCTCTTTTATAAATTGATGTTGCTTGTTTTTCAATTCGTTAACAGATTATTTTCAATGTCTGCTTCCAGCCATGCAGAGGAGAGCCTACCTGGACTCCATAGTTATTCCCAGTCTGGCATACCAGAGCTAGATTCCTTTGAGACAATGGTATTGTAACTTATGAACTGTTCTCATGGGAACATCTGTTCTTGTGGCTTACTGACAAGAAGTCTGTTCTAGATGTTTGCTTTGAATGGTTATTTCCTATTACATTTAGGTTTGCTTTTTGGCATTTGAACATGTCAAGAGGCGAAAAGTATCAGTAAGCCTCTGTTTTATGAGCTGAAAAACATCACTTCAAGTTTGTCTTTAAAAGTTAATTAGATTTTGTGATTTCATTAATCAACATTTTGGGCTTCATTTATATGGTCAATGAGCTTGTCCTGTCAAATATTGTTCTGTTTTCATATCATACCAAGGTAGGATGGAGAGTTTGGATTACAAATTATGTGTGGTGTTCCTTTCTCTTCTCTTTTACCATGAATGGTGGTCTCTTCTTCTCTTTTACTATGAATGGTGGACTCTTCTCCTGGACAGTAGCTCTGTTGGTGGTGACACGGGTGGAATGAACCCAAGAGAAAATCAGGGGGGAGGGTTCAAAGTTTTTATTGTTGTTTATACAACTCTATGTGCATGAGTTGGACACACATATGCGGATGCACACATACATCACATAGGATGAATTTGAGTCATCTGAGCACCTCGCCTGAGTCCATGCAACATGGCTTTGAAGCATTATATGTGGTTGTTTTACAAGAACTCAATTTAACTTCCAATATGTGTGTATTTCCGGTAGATTTGTCTTTTATTGCAAAATGTGTTGATGGCTTTGATCAACTGGGAGCTTTCCCATTTTAGAATTACAACTCAGTTTTTGGTATATAAACTTTATATTAGACAAAATCTAGGTTCTTTAGACATCTAGGTGATGGTCATCAAGTTGTGTTAGATGCTTTTCCAATGTCTACTTCTGAATGCAATGGTGGTTGCTCTGTCATCTATTTGTTTAGGCCTGTGCTCAGTCTTGTAATTTATCAACAAAAAGCTCTTGTTCTGATTTGCTGATGCGAATACCTGCCTGGAGCAAATTATTTTATGTATCCATGTACTCCAAGTAGTTATAGGCTCCTCATTATTTGTCAGCTTTTTCTGCCATCTCATTGCTTACCTAATTTAACTTGCCATCTTTAACAGCCTAATTTTGGGTGGGATGAAACTGATCCTGAGCATCAGAAGCTGCTTCCGATGCGCACTGTAATTGAAAAGTTAAGGTAGGAAATATGTATGTCCTTAGCGCTAAGTCTCACTTGGAATATAATCTACACTATGACAACCCCCCCCCCCCAACACAAAAAAAAACCCCCTGGTGGGGGCCTTAAAAAAAATTCTTGGCTCTTTTAGATGGGATGTTACACGGATTTTGTGTCCTTGTCCTCCCATCCCCTGGTTTGTATCTTTGCCATGTGCATCTGTGGATCTTTCTTGTGCTTTCTTTTGAATCCATGCATTTTGTCCAGTCTGACTTTTTCTTCCCATTTTTCTTAGTTCTGCTGCAAGTGTATGGCAATGGAAACCAAGCGAATCCATATTTAAGTTGGTTATGATGCTTTTCCTTCTGAAAATGGTATGTTCTTCTGCTAATTCTGCTTTTGACATGTTACTTTTTTACCAATGTATTGAGAAAGAGCTAATTTTAGCATCAGTTGTGTTAAATCCATATTTAAGTTGGTTATGATGCTTTTCCTTCTGAAAATGGTATGTTCTTCTGCTAATTCTGCTTTTGACATGTTACTTTTTTACCAATGTATTGAGAAAGAGCTAATTTTAGCATCAGTTGTGTTAAACTGACTGCACCTGTGGCAGAAAGAAACTTGGGGGATTGCTAGCTCACTTGCACAGAGCTCAGAGAAAATAAATGAGATTGCTTGCTGCTATGCCAAGGAGGGTAAACTGATTGAGTTATCTATTATACTAATGGTGGCAAGGGAGAAGGTCATGCGCCCAATTGTCTTTCAGATTAGGGGCGAGAAATCTCATAGGTCCATGACATTTCTACAGTTCGTCAATAGTGAATTGGCCCAAGCAATTGATCTGGAGTGCAGATTAACTGGAAGAAAGACAAAGCTAGAAGAAGAGCTGAAAAAGCTATGCAAACAAAGGAAGTTGGTTATGATGTCTGCTCTTGGGCTGCTAGAAATTTTTGAGAAGGCTGGTGCTGCCTTTCAAACATACTTTTGGTCAGAGAGAGGAAATGTAGGTTTGCTTTTTAATTTCATCCTTTTAGTTTTGTTTAGCTTGCTTTAAGATGTCTGTAAAATTCTCATCTACTGGCACTGGTTTTTGTGTAGGTTCTTGAAGTTTTTATTCTTTTTTTTTAATTAATTTTTTGGTTGATGATTTGCACTTGTTGTGCTTGAGTTATGTTTGAGTGCATTAGAATTTGCGTCTTCCCTTTCCCCTTCCCCTTTGCAAGGCATAGGGTTTCCCCTTGAACCAAAAAGATTTGCATCTTCTCTGGTTTGTTACATTTACACTGCCTTATATGGTGTTTATTTTCAGGTGCAAAAGGAAAAAGTTATTAAAGAGGTCTCCGTGCTGCTATCAGAAGCTGGTTTCAACTTAAAAGAAGACATTGAACTGCATGATCCAGTTGACAGGTCTGTTCTTACTGTTCCTTGAACTCAGGATTTGGTTGCTCCTGTTAGGGGTGGGCATGGGTTGGGTACCCGCCCCGAATGGTAATTGACTGACCCGACCCTAACATGTCGGGTCACTATTTTTTTGACCCTAATCCGCTCCGATCTCCCTCGGGTACCCGATCCTTGGATACCCGAAAAATAGGGGCGGGTCATAGGGTACCCGCCCCTATTTTCAATCTATAAATTGCTTTAAACCAATTCCACAATTCCAATAGGAAAACCTTATTCATTCTCTGGTTATATACTAGCTCGTTTGGGTTTGATACGCATACATATCTGTAGTATGCTTTGCATTTTGCAATCACTGGATAGCTAGCAAAAGTAAACACAAACAAATTAAAGAAAAGATAATTGCATCATTAGGGAATGGTACTTCAACCCCTGACCACTCTGTATTATGGCACAGTAGTATTAAGTAGGAAGGCCAGAGTCACGGAGTACCCTATCAAAAACCAAAAGCAACTGCCTGAAGTGCGTAACCAAAATGATTAACAAAACAGATTGATTGTGTAAGGAGCTGAGAGAAGCTGGAGAATTGCCAAACACATAACAAGGACCTAAATAGAGGTATTGTGTCAAAGCAGTATTAACACAAGGAGTGGAAGTGCCAAGAATATAGAAAGCCACCAAAAGAGGTATTGTAACAACAATTTCCTACCTCCTAGCATCGAGCAAGGAGTAGTGTACTGTAATCACTCCAACCAAAATTTTAATAAGGTCCAAACCTACACGTAATATACACCATCACCTGAAGGAGCTGGATAGCCATCAATTAAAGAAGGTCCAAACCTGCAGATAAAGAAGGTCGGCGTTTTACAGCTTCTGCTTGAGGCTTGAGAAATCGAAATCGAAACACTCTGTTGAATCATCTACTTGAGGGCTGAGGCTTGCAGGCTTGAGTTCAACTTGACAAAATTGAAGAGATGGAGAAAGGAGGTCGAGAAGCAGAAGAAGAAAATGAAATGAGTGAAGACGGAAGAGTGTCGGCTGAAGCTGAGGCTAAACTCTGAATGGATGACTGATGGATTGATTTAGCTTAGGAACTTAGGGTTAAAAACTTAAAATATTATACAATTACCCCTATATTTTTAATATTTATATATTATACCCCCGGGTCGGGTACCCGCGGGTTTTCACTTTCACGATCCGTATCCGTATCCGAATATTTAGGGTACCCGACCCTATCTGATCCGCTGATTGAAATCGGATCGGGTATCCGATTTTTCGGTGCGAATCGGATCGGATCTCTCGATTTTTCGGATTTTCGGATTTTTTTACCCACCCCTAGCTCCTGTTGCTTCATTCCTCATCTATGTAAAATTTGTCAATTGCATTTAAATAGAATCAATTCTTTTATAGCACACTTTGTAAGACCTTTGGAGTTTATGAATGAATGAAAAGTTGAGACATACATATGTGATGTAAGTATGCGTAATTGTGATAACATACATTTGTATTCATGTATTCAAAGTTGGATGGAGGTTGAACAACAGAATGAGGCACTACAAGATCCACACACGAGTTCCGGTATGTTAACAGTTGATGGTATGTTGATTTATTTAGTCTAGTCAAATAGTAGGCTGCCATGTTGCGCTACCATGTTTATAGGCCCGGAGTATGTGATGGTTCTCATATTGTCTAAATTTTTCACTGTATGCAGAAATGGCTACAGAAAGAGGATGTCAAATGCAACACCTTACAAGGCTGTCTTATGTGTTTCCGTGTGGTTTTGTTGAGACACATGTAAGGAAAACTAGAACGATCACCTCTCTTAAGTGGCATATTACTGTCAGAAGTATTGATGACTTTTATGTGTACATCAATATTGCCGAACCACCATGTGTGTAAGTAAATTGGGCATAGGTTTTTATGGGAATCCATGTGTGAATTTGAATTTATTATCTATCACCTTTGAGTTGTGGCATGGCAGCACAGTTGCATGTAGGCTATGTATGCTTCATGTATTCTGTCGAGGGGAAGGGGATGGTGGTGGTTTCATCTCTTGAGATCATCAAATCTCATTCAATAGCAGTAAAATATATCATTTTGCCCCTTTTGAGTATGTCTCTATTAAGGAACCAACTGATTCGAGTCATTTTGCCTTTTGCACGTTAATTCGGACGGATGAAAGGGTTCATGTGGTGGTAGGCCCAATGACATGAGGAACTTTCTTTTCACACGATATCCAAGGGAGTGCTTTAATTTGCCATCTGGTGCCCAGTCTTTTCGTGCATTTTGGACATCAAAAGACAGTAAAGCCAGCTATTGTACTGGCTTTCCAAAAGCATTGGAGGTTCAAGGCGGTGCTGTGAGAGGAGTTGTCAATTCGCTCGTGCAGAAATTTCCAGCCAGCAAGCGTTTTGCCTCCGTTGCATTAGCAGTCATTAGACATGCTGCCTGATATCGAGTGCTATGTGAAAGGTAATGTGAAACAAGTTCTTTAGAACCTGCTACTTGTAAGTTCAGGTATTTTAGTTTAGGATGTTATGGTGGTTTGTTGATTACTTTTTAGGTCGCAGTCCTAGTAAATTTAGGTGTTATGGGGATGATGCTGCCTTCTTCTTTTTTTTTTAAATGTCAATGGAGATGCTTCTGCATGTGTGTGTGTGTGTGTGTGTGTGTGTCTCAGGTTTCGAGTTCTAGTGCTTATTACCCGTAATCTCCAGCTTTCACACCCCATAATTCGAAAGTAGTCTATAGTTTACACATTTTTTTTTTACGCAGAACCATTATTTACCATAGTTTGTCCCTTCAAACAAAGCTCGAACCATGGCCATGGGATAGAGAATACTGGAAATAAGACCAATATGTGATTGCCAACCAAAAGCAAGAGGAGACACAGAAATTGAGGGGCCGTTTCAGCAGTCGTCAAAATGAACAATACAACCCAGCATGCACCTTAAAGTAAAAACCATATAAGGTGATTTACCAAACCATTTACCAAAAGGATCCAATATGCTCATTCATAGAGTAAGGAACAAGTTCTGACAGCCTCTCAGTAGAGAATTCCATAATCACAAGTGATAAGCAAAAGTCTCACAAATGAAAGAGCCTCAAGTTTGCACTGCGACTACCGGAGAAAGCAGAAGCAAGATTCCAAGATTTCAAGGGACAAGGACTTGATAGTGGTTTCAACTTGGAGGAAATTTACCATATCTGGCGTATGACCAGAAGAGGTCAAATTATTTTTGAAGTTTGACCTTCTTGTTTAAATCTGACCGAATACATGCTTGCATTTTTGCGCTCAAATATACAATGGAGCTTCTAGAAATTTTGATTTTTCAAATCAAACTCCTCTACGCCTCAGTAGGCTTGTGGTGTAACTTTTTCTACCTCTCTGATAACCTTTCACCATATATATTTGGAGGAATCTTTAAAATATTCTTATAACCACGCAGTCCTTCTTTCCCTGCATACGATACCAGTCACCTAATCCAACTAGTACAAGAAGACATTCCAAGAAATTCTCGTTTTCAGATTGAACCAAATGTCAGCTCAATACCATTCATCATGGCCTTTCTTTATATTTTCCTGCCTTTCACTCGTCAGAAACGTCTGTTTTCTTGATGTCAAGTCGAGTAGCAAACCAGAAACCAATACGCGTCTTAGATGGCATTGGCAGATTCATCTTGACCGGGCTTGTTTTGCTCTTTCTCCTCTCAACGGAAAACAAGTGTCCCTCTTTACTGTCCATAATATAGCAAACTCACCACCCAAGACACTAACTACACGTTTCCAAATCATCATTCAGAAGAAGAAGAAGAAGAAGAAACCAGGGGAACATATCTAACCTTCAGTGTCCAGCAGCTCAGCAGAATCAATAGTTACGAAGCTATTATGTATCTTGAGCCAATTTTACTCGTCACTTTTTCTTCACACATCCTACTTGGCTTCAGTCACCATCGCTTTATAGCTTCTGTTCAGGGCTATAGTACTCCAGGCCCAGCGGCTCCATATTACGTAGGTGATGATATTGCTATCAACTGTGGTTCTGTTGGCAACTCAGCCGCACTTGATGGCCGTGAATGGATTGGAGAAGCAGCCTCACAATTCCTGTCCGGCAAGTCAAGAACCTCAACTGCACTCGATAAATCATTCTATGCTGACCCAATTCCATACATGATTTCAAGAATCTCTGCAACTCCATTCCACTACACATTTCAAGTCAGCCCAGGTCAGAAGATCATCCGCCTGCATTTTTATCCCGCTTCCTATCGTGGGTTTGAAAATTCTTTTGACTTGTTTAGCGTCAAAGCTGGTCTTTTCACCCTCCTTGAGGACTTCAGTCCTTCACTTACTGCTGATGGTTCTGGTGAAAAATATATTATTGTCAAGGAATTTTGTTTGAATGTTGAAGAGAACAAAAAATTGAGTATATCGTTTTCACCCTCTTTTATTACCGAGTCAAAAGATAACCCATATGCTTTTGTAAATGGAATTGAGATCATTTCCATGGCAGCTGGTCTTTATTACACTCCTGATGGCGATTTAGGTGCTCCTATTGTTGGTCAGAAAAACCGATTTTATAGTGTTGATAATACCACTGCGCTTGAAATGATAAAAAGGTTGAACATCGGAGGGAGCTTCATCTCATCAGTAGAAGATTTTGGAATGTTTCGTAGATGGGATGAGGACAGTAACTTCTTGCTAGAATCCAGAGTTTATCGCATGAACCATCCGGTGCTTAGTATTAAGCACCCAAACATGCCACCATTCGTTGCGCCACTGAAACTTTACCAGACATCCTGGAAAGCAGGAGGAAAGTTGAAAGTAGACCAGACGTACAACTTTACATGGAAGTTGCCCATATATATGGGCTTTGGATATTTAGTCAGGTTTCATTTCTGTGTGCTTGATGCCGGGATGGCAGATAAAGAGCAATCCGAGTTCACTATCCTCATCAATGATCAGATGGCAGAAACTCAAGCTGATGTGATCAAATGGAGCGGTGGCACAGGTACTCCAGTGTACAGGGACTACGTGGTGATAATGAAAGGAGACAGAGAAGGCAGCAAGTGTGATCTCTTGATTTCCCTACAGTCACCTGATGAGTTAGTCCTTGGACTCCTTAATGGAGTAGAGGTGTTCAAGTTGAGCAACCTTAAGAACAGTCTTGCAACTCCAAATCCTGCAATTCCAAAAAGAGTTTCTGCTGCTTCAAGCCTAAAGATTCATAGCACGTTCTTAGCTTTCGGCCGAAGCAATAATGTTGTGACTGGTCTGACCATCGTAATCATTTTAGTCGATGTAATAGTCTATAGGTTCCGGCAAATTTGGGAAGAGAAGTTCCATCTTTATAAGAGAAGAAAAGATATAGTAGCAGCCACAACTGAGCCATCTTTTACTCGCTTCTCACTTGCAGAAATCATGTCAGCAACCCAAAACTTTAGTGATGCACTAATAATTGGTAAGGGAGGCTTCGGTAAAGTTTATAAAGGGTGCATTCAAGGTATTTCACAGTTGGTTGCCATAAAAAGGTTTAAGTCTAGCTCCAAGCAAGGAGCTCAAGAGTTTTGGGCTGAAATAGAAATACTGTCCAAGCACCGGCACATTCATCTTGTCTCTTTGATCGGCTATTGCAATGAGGCCCAAGAGATGATCCTTGTGTACGAGTACATGGTTCATGGCACACTTGCTGATAATCTCTATAAAGTTGGCAACAAGGTGAAGGATCGTGCACCTCTTGATTGGAAGAAGAGGCTTAGAATCTGCATTGGTGCTGCTCGTGGACTGGAATACCTTCACACTAGTAGTGAAGAGGGAATCATACACCGGGATGTAAAGGATTCAAACATCCTGCTGGATGAGAACTTTGTAGCCAAGATTGCAGATTTGGGACTATCAAGACTTGAAAGCATTCCCCTATCAAAGAGCTATATTAGCACAAATGTTAAAGGCACGCTTGGTTATCTGGATCCTGACTACTGTACGACTCACAGGGTAACAAGAAAAAGCGATGTATTCTCCTTTGGTATTGTGCTGTTGGTAGTTTTGTCTGGGAGACGTGCCATTAGCACTGGAACTCCAGAAGAACATCGAAGTCTTCTGTCATTTTTCCGAGAATGTATCGAAGGAGGTGAGCTTGATAAGATAATTGATCCTAGTCTACAGGGGAAAATACCATCAAACAGTCTTAAAGAATTTGTTAAATGTGTTGAGAACTGCTTGAAGTACAATCCCAAAAAACGACCATCAATGACTCAAGTGGTGGCAAACCTGGAGTATGCACTGGAGCAGCAGGAGAGCCCTATTTTTTCTCCGATGTTTTCTGTATCAGGGGTTGAGACAGCAGGGGGCCAGCTTTTTGAGAAGGGAGCTACCGAGTCTTTTCAACTCAGTCAGCATGAGGAACCTCCAATACTGGAGGAGAGTGTCATTTCTCGTCCAAATGAGGTCACAACCAGCAAACCGCTTCAAAAAACTGCCTCAACATCAAATGGAAAAGACTTGCAGTCGAGTAAAAAAGACTCTTCTCTGATACGAAGGCCATCAAAAGGTTGGCTGTGGAAAGCAGGTTGGAACATAGGTAAGCAAACGAAGAGAACGCATTTCATTTTACCCAATGTCTCTGGTCCTCGGTTCTCGCTCAAGGATATCCAAGCAGCTATGGACATCTCTGTTGATCATCATCATTTTATCATAGATGGGGAACTCAGGAAGGTATACATCGGACATATGAAACAGCACCCAGAACTCGCGTTCTCCATATACCAGCTTCCAATCGGTAGACGTCACAAGGAGGTTTTAGACGTTTGCACTCATGAGATTGAGAGGCTATCTCGACTGAGGCACCCAAACTTGCTGTCCTTGATTGGGTACTGTCACGATAAACTTCAGGATCAGATCCTCCTTATCTACGATCACATTGGCTTTGCAACCCTCCAAAGCTATCTGTATGGCAGCAAAACAACTAATCATCTCCAGTGGAAGAACAGGCTCCAGATTGGCATTGGGGTGGCGCAGGGACTGGATTACCTCCATAAAGGAACCAGAAGCACAATTGTCCATCACGACGTAAGGCTGGAAAATATCCTATTGAATGAGGATTTGCGTCCTAAGATATTGAATTCCGGGTTGTCCAAACTAAGCCCTGTTGCTCATCTTGAGAAGGCCCCCTCGAAGAGTGAACTACCGTGGCTGGAGTATTTGTCTCCTGAAGTAATAACCTCCGGATTGCAAGCGTCGGAAAAATCAGATGTGTACTCATTCGGTTTGGTGTTACTGGAGCTTCTGTGCTGTCAAAAAACAAAGGATTTCCATCTCTGTGTTGGAAACGATGAAAGGTATCTCAAACATTGGGTCAAAAATCACATAAAAACAAAGACACTGGATGAGATTATCGACCCGAGTGTGGAATGGGAAATTGCATCAGCATGCTTAGCTGAATTCTTGAAGATTGCTTTTAACTGCTTGCGTGTTCGGAAAGCAGAAAGGCCCTCGATGAGTTTTGCCATTGAAAAGCTAAAGTTTGCACTGCAACTACAGGAGAAAGCAGAAACAAGATTCCAAGATTACAAGGGACAAGGTCTTGATAGTCGTTTCAACTTGGAGGATATTTACCAGGACACACCATATCTGGCGTATGACTAGGAGTTTTCCAACAGCATTCTTTCTTAGTCCACTTTCCCAAAGGGTGCTGTAGAAATAAATAAACAGACCATTGAATGTCAAGTCCTTTGGGTTTCAGTCCAGATTTTCCTTTGTTATAGATAGATGGCAGTTGTAGAGTGTTTTTTTTTTCTTTTTTGGAGCAGAGCCTAATTTTGTGCTATCGTGTTTGTTGATGTGTATGATATTTCTTGATGCTTGTTTGTACCCCTCAAAGTTTTTTCTTGCCGGATTGATCCTAAAAAGTTACTTTTTCAATGATAGAGTTTGAACATTTGCCAACTTAAAACCGAAGACTATTAAGTGCCAGAAGTGAAGGGAAGATGTGGTTTTGGTCCTACACGGTCCTTACAACTCGATGTCCTCTAATGTGAAATGCAAAAATGAGAAAAGGAAAATCTGCTCTCATTTCTTGGAAATTGTTCTTATAGGTGAACAACCGTGACCTATTCTGGAGCTGCTGAAGATCAGTAACTTCCAGTTTCTCGTGATTTAATGAAAAAGTACGTAATTTCACTGGCTTTTCTTTTGTATACTTCTTCTTCTTTTGTATGGTTCGTTCGATCAATTTCACAAATTTTGACGCAGACCGCGTATGACTCCGTCGTTGGCAAAAGTCACCCACTTCCCATTGTTTTTTATTTTATTTCTTTTTTTTTAAAAAAAAAAAAAAAGTGCGAGCTCACTAGTGGGTCATTGTCATTGTCTTCTTTATGGCATTTCTTTGAAATTTCGAGGTTTCAATCAAATTCTAAGCAGAACCCACTCTCTGGCCATTGTCATTGTCTTCTCTGTGGTCCTTCGTTGAATTTTCCACTCTTCATTTGTCTCACATCTAATTTTCTTGCTAGTTCTTGATTCAAGAAATTTTTCATGTTGGCTTTCAGGTCAACCAATTGAATCTCTCGTCTTTTATGTTTACTTGCAAATCACCACCTGCATTTGAGATATTGTTGGCCAAGTAATTGCCCGGCCAAAAAGAACAGAAGGAAGAAACTCCAGCCTGTTTGAAGTTGAACCCATGTACTTGAATCCAGTTTTTGGGGTTACTTTATACTTGTACTCCTACATCTTGCTCAGTTTTTGTGATCATCATGTTATAGTTTTCGTTAATGGCGGTTACAAAACCCCAGCAACTGCCACCTATGACATAGGTGATGTAGCTATAAACTGTGGCTCTGTTGGCAACTCAGCTGCACTTGACGGCCGTGAATGGATTGGAGAAGCATCCTCGAAGTTCATGCCTTCACTGCAACCAAGGGGCAAATCAAGAAGCTCAACTGCACTTCAAGAATCGTCATTGTCTGTTGATCCAGTTCCCTACACGACAGCAAGAATCTCTGCCACTCCATTCTACTATACATTTCAGGTCAGTCCAGGTCAGAAATTTATTCGCCTCCATTTTTACCCTGCTTCCTATCGAGGCTTTGAAAAGTCTATGGACTTTTTCACTGTTAAAGCTGGTCCATTCACCCTCCTAAGGGACTTTAGTGCTTCGTATGCCGCTGATACTTCAAGTGTCAAGTACCTTGTAAAGGAATTCTGCGTGAATGTAGAAGAAAATAGGGAATTGAACATCGTTTTTTCCCCCTCTCTGAGTAGCAAGTCAAGAAACACATATGCTTTTGTGAATGGTATCGAGTTAATTTCAATACCGACTGGTCTTTACCACACACTTGACGGTGATTTGGGTGCCCGCATTGTTAATCTGATGAATCGATTCCATGTCATCGACAATAGCACTGCACTTGAAGTGATTCAGAGGTTGAACATTGGCGGGAACTCTATCTCACCAATAGAGGATTTTGGCATGTTTCGAAGATGGAGTGAGGATGCTAATTACTTGCTAGAACCTGCTGGAGTTCACCAAGTGAGTCATTTGGCAAAGAGGATTAAATACACAAACATGCCAGCGTTCATTGCACCACCAAAACTTTACCAAACCTCCTGGAAAATAGAAAGAGATGCAAGAGCAAACAAGATGCACAAGCTTACATGGAGAATACCGGCAGATTTAGGCTTTGGATACTTGGTCAGGCTTCATTTTTCCCAGTTTGGAGCAGAGATGTCAACAAACGAGCAAAGGGAATTCAGAGTCGTCATAAACAATCATATAGCTGAGGCTAAGGCTAATGTGATCGAATGGAGTGGTGGCGCTGCGATCCCAGCATACAGGGATTATCTAGTCAAGGTGAAAGGAGAGACAGAAGGAAGGAATTGTGATCTCTTGATTTCCCTAGAGTCATTTGATGTGTTTGTTTTTGGACTTCTCAATGGAGTAGAGATCTTCAAGTTGAGCAACCTTGAAAACAGCCTTGCAACTCCAATCCCTACATTTCCAGAAAGAGTCTTGCCCTCTTGGAACCTGAAAAAGCAATATGTTTTCTTAGCTCTTGGCCAAGGCAACTTCCCAGTGACTAGTAGTATGACAATCCTCATTATTCTAGTCAATATAGCCGTCTTTAACTTGAGGCAGATGTGGAAAGAGGAATTTCACCAGGGAAAGGACACACAAACGACGACAACTGAAGCATCCTACCGTTGCTTTTCACTCTCCGAGATCGAATCAGCAACCCAAAACTTTAACGAGGCATTTGTTATTGGACAGGGTGGATTTGGTAAAGTGTACAGAGGAGTCATCCATGAGACTTCTGAGGTGGTTGCCATAAAGCGGTTGAAATCAAAATCCAAACAAGGAGCTCATGAGTTCTGGACTGAAGTTGGAACACTTTCCAAACTCCGGCACATACATCTTGTCTCTTTGATTGGTTACTGTAACGAATCCCAAAAGATGATCCTAGTGTACGAGTACGTGCCGTGCGGAACTCTTGCTGATAACCTGTATAAAAATCGTAGAAACAAGACAGCTTTTGTTCCTCTATGTTGGGAACAAAGGCTCAGAATCTGCATTGGTGCTGCTCGTGGACTTGACTATCTTCACACTGGAACAGAATATGGGGTCATACACCGAGATGTAAAGGATACAAACATCCTCTTGGATGAGAACTTTGTAGCTAAGATTTCTGATTTCGGGCTGTCCAAACTCGAAAAGACGAGCCAATCAAAGAGCTATGTGAGCACCCGAGTAAAAGGCACATTGGGTTATTTGGATCCATACTATTTTAGGACCCATCAACTGACAAGGAAAAGCGATGTATTTGCCTTTGGCATCGTTTTGCTGGTAGTTTTATGTGGGAGACCAGCAATGGATACAGAAAATCTGGAGCAACGGAGTCTTCTATCTTGCTTCCAAGAATGCATCAGCAAAGGAGAAATTGATGAGATTATTGATCGTTTTCTTCAGGGTAAAGTTTCACCAAAAAGTTTAAAGATCTTTGTGAAATCTATTCAAAATTGCTTGCACAACGACCCCAAAGAAAGACCTACAATGGCTCAAGTGGTGGTAAGCTTGGAAGATGCACTGAAAAGGCAAGAGAGTACTAATGTTTCTGTGGCAGAAATGGCAACCATTCCAGGGGATGCACATTGGGACATAGGGAAGCCAATAAAGAAAAAAGAACCTTGCTATCATTTTCCAATTGATGACATCCGAGCAGCAACAGACAACTTCAGTGATCGTACTGTCATCATGCAAGATGCATTCAGGAAGGTGCATCGAGGTTTTCTGCAAAATATGCAAAGAGAAGTTTGCATTTACTGGTTTAAGCAAAAGGTAGAAGAAGAGGAAGTTCTAAAATTCGGCGAACAGATGGAGATGCTATCCCAACTGAGACACCCCAATTTGCTTTCCTTGCTTGGGTATTGTTACCATGAAAATGAGATGTACCTTGTGTTTGATTACGTTGGCAATAGAACTCTCTCCAGCAATCTATACAGGAGTAGAGAAAAAGGTCCACTGAACTGGAAGTGTAAACTACAAATTTGCATTGGTGTAGCAAAAGCTCTAGATTACCTTCACAATGGTACCCAGAAGACAGTAATTCATATGGACCTCAGGCCAGCAACCATTCTGCTGGACATCAATTGCGTCCCAAAAGTTTCTAATTTTGGGCTGTCTAAAATAGGTCACATCGATCCCTGGGCAAAGCAGTCAGCAGCTGGGGTGGTCTCAGAGACACTGGATCATATGTGTCCTGAAGATATAAGCCTTGGTGTACAATGTTTAACGGAAAAATCAGATGTGTACTCATTTGGTTTGGTGTTGTTGGAAGTACTATGCTGCCGAAGGTCATTGAGCAAAAACAGTCTTCGAGACTCAGTTAGAAGAAGCATTAGAACCAAAACACTTCATCAGATAGTAAACTATCTGGAAGGTGAAGTTGCAACAGCATGTCTGGCTGAATATTTGAAAATTGCATTTAGCTGTTTGCAAGTTCAGGCAGCAAGACGGCCATCAATGGACACAGTCGTTGAGAAACTAGAGTTTGCACTGCAGTTACAGGAGAATGCAGAAGCAACAAAGCCAGAGGTGAAGGGGAAAGGTCATGATGGTTTCAAGTTGGAGGACATTTACAAGCAAATACCAAATCTTACTTCTACAAAGCCGAAATGGAAACGGCCACTTCTGTTTTCGGTTTGCCGAGAGTGAGCTGAACAACTTTGTGCTTGTGTTACTTGATAAGTCTTCGATTCTAAATTCTAATGTTGCATGTATGAAGATTGAAATCAACAGTCTACTTTTACGTATCAAGAAGTTGAGTTGTCTTACTGAATAAAAACCAATGTTGAGTTGTCTTGTTGGATAAAAACCAATGTCATGTAACAAGATGGTTGCAAGTTTTAGTTGACATTCCTCTACCAAAATACATTTTTGTGATGGTTAGATATATGGATCGAATGCACTTCTTCTATTGTTCAAGCTCTAGTATGTTTCAATCGTTCATATCCAATGTATCGACAGAAAGACATTAAAGCGTCTATAAAGACGGCAATACAATTCATAGAGAAAGCCCAAAATCCAGATGGTTCTTGGTAACCATCTCATGAGAAAGATGTAACATGGCTTGCATATTGTATAACCTTTTCGAAAAATAATGGACACCAGAATTCCGCCTATCCTAGTGACACGGGCTGCGCCTAAGTTGTGTGCGGCCGTGCCTTTCCGCACGGGCATCCACGCGCGCTCGTGCCTAGTCGCGCGCACGACTGTGCTTGTGCGTGCTCCCGCACACGTGACTTTGCCCATCCGCACATGGTCGCGCGCGACTGTGCCTAGTTGGCTAGGGTTATTCCACAAGATGCTAGAATTGTGGAGAAGATTCTAGAACCTTGTGGAATACTCATGAACCTTATGGATAGCATGCACCTTGAAGATAAGCATGAACCTTGTGGATAAGTTTTGACCATGTAGATAAGATTTAGACTTGTGTAGAGAATTTCAGGATCATGTAGTATTTTGGGCTTGCCTATAAGTAGGTCAAGCCCTTTGTATGGGAAATGGTTGGCAACCTGTAAAGAAGTTTTGTGTGTAATATAAGCTTTCCTTTGTCACACCAACATATTTTTACGTTCTACTTTTGCGCTTCCGCACTTTAAACTGCGCATTGAATGTTAAAGGTGAACTAGCTAGGCGTTCATGGCTTAAGACTTGAACGTACGTTAGTGCCGCACGGGATGGCGGTTTGTAGGAAAAACAAGCAGCCCGTGACACAAGGAATGGCTTTTCGGTAACATGCTACATTTATGCCTCTTGGTTGGCTTCGGACACCTTTGCTGCATGCGGGAAAACGGATAGCAACAGTAAGTGCAGTCCAACAAGCAGATCGGAGTACTGTCGCAGGTTGAGTTTCGTCCGGTTCAAATTGATTTATTGGGAATTGTGCAGTCAATTGAAAGCTTTTATTCTTGTTTCAAAGAAAAGGAGAAATGGGAAACACCTTCATTCTTTAACAACGTCGTCGTGGAGCCATGGTGATGCAGCTATCACATTTACAAGTACAACTCGAATTTAATGGCCGCAATTTTATTCCACCAGCGTTTACTGGCTACCAACTTCAGTTGCTCCTTTTCTCATTTACTCCTGCCCCAAGTCCCTTACTAATCCTCCTGTTTTCTCGACCTTCTGGTCCATTGGACGGTGAGAGGCACATCCATCCCTTGTTTCTTCAGTAATTTTTTTACCGCTTATCGTCCTTCCTCGTGACGACATCTATTAGCACAATTTTTTTTTTTTTTTTGTTAATCGACAATTCCTACACCACTGTAATTCCTCCTTCTACACTAATCTATTTAAGTGAAGGGCCCAATTAGGTCGGGAGAGCCGATAATTCATCTAAGGGGAGGGTCCAACTAAATCAAGGAAATTAACCATCATTAAATCACAATGATGTACCGTGCACCCATTTAAATTTGAAGAAGTCATATATTAATAGCAAATGACAAGAGATAGGGATAAAATCTTGACCTCAAGGTTTTGTGGTGGTCAAGAGCCCAAGAGCTGTTGGTTTCAATCTTTTGACAACAGTCATTTTTTCCTACTTGATGGATTCGGGGCTTTCATAATTGACAGTTTCAATTGCACCACACACTATATACATCAACACACAAAATATAAATACTAACACAATAAATTTAGATATTTATGCAATAATATATATATATATAACAAATCTTGTGATTCCTTAAATCCCACAATTTCATTCATTCAAATTCAGATTAAACATATCCAGATCATGAATTTGTCTGATAACTAACTGCATAGATACTCAATCCCTAACTGAGATCTATTTTAATCATTCAAAACAAATATACTCGAATACGTTTGACAACTTTCTCTCGATTGTCCTGTCATAGGATAAATACTTTAAAAAAATGCAAAGTTATAAAATTATTATCCACAATAATTTAGCATAAGAAGTTTAAAATTTGACAAGCAAACTAGACCTACTTATTTTTTGTTTTGGGCATAAAATTAAAGAATGAACTTCAAATTATTCTGCTATTATTTCTTAGTGAATTGGTCATCAAGTAAAGTATATAAATTACATTCTTAATGAAAATTCAAGGTTCAAACCTTTACACATGCAATTAAATCCAATCCAGAGTGTGTGTATCTCTTCCAAATCTTTAGAGTAATGTAAATGTTGCCGATTCAATCAAATCAAAAAAGGTACACTTCCTACTATTATTAGAACGAAAATTTCAAACTTCTTATTAGTTTGCTTTTGCGGTGGAAAATCTGGAATTACTACTAATGTGTCATTTATTTAAGCACTCCGAACCACTAAACAACTCCTAACTACTTTTTCTAACATATCGCAATGAATGCGAATCAATACTCAACGTGATTAGGCCCCGCCCCGCGCGATGTTTTCAACGTTGTATCTATGGACAGGATTAATGTTGCTGTTGTCTTTTATAGTTCAAAGAGTCAGGAGGCAACTATGCAAGTCATGTTTTCTCTAACTTTTCCAGTTAGAATTTAATGGGGGGAAAAACGAGTAGTTGACTTGACTGAGACACTCAACTGTCCCGGCCCCTGCATGATTGCCCACCGTCTCCTTTTTCACTCACTTGCCATTCCTGATTTCACCTGTTGTCAACTTGTCATCCAATTCTAGTTTTCCAGTGCCATAATGCCATTGCCATATATGGCTCTGGCAATGGTGTATTTTGTACTAACAGCATTAAAAACACCCACAGTTTTTTTAAATTTCAATGGCTACAATAATTGACTTCACCTGTAATTTCCAGCTCTCCTACATTCTTATACCCCTTTATGTCTTCCAACTTCCCTCATTCTTCTCTTTCAAACACCAGTGGATTTTCGTTGAATAACCTTTAAGCTTTCTCCTGTCCCCGAAATGGATCCCCCCCTATCATCCTCATCACTTTCACCTTACTATAACACCATTTTCACAGCACTAGCTTTCTTTTTATCGGGCCTGGTTTTCTTGTTATCAAGCAAATCAAAATCCAAAAGGTTGAATTTGCCTCCAGGACCGCCTGGATGGCCTGTGGTTGGCAACCTCTTCCAAGTTGCTCGATCAGGGAAACCTTTTTTTCAGTACGTGAGAGATCTTTTGCCTAAATACGGTCCAATTTTCACTCTCAAGATGGGCACTAGAACCATGATAATCATCACCAGTGCTGACTTGGTATACGAAGCACTCATCGAAAAGGGTCAAATCTTTTCTAGCCGGCCTCGAGAGAATCCTACCAGGACCATCTTCAGCTGCAACAAATTCACGGTCAATGCTGCCCTTTACGGCCCTGTTTGGCGATCCCTGCGGCGAAACATGGTCCAGAATATGTTGAGTGCAACGCGGCTTAAGGGGTTCAAGGATGCAAGAGATAGCGCAATGGATAAACTGATTGAAAGAATTAAATCCGAGGCTGAAGCCACCGACGGTGCTGTTTGGGTGCTGAAAAATGCCCGATTCGCGGTCTTCTGCATACTATTATCTATGTGTTTTGGGATTGAAATGGACGAAAAGATGATTGATACGATCGATCAGATGATGAAGACTGTGTTGCTTGTTCTTGATCCAAGGTTAGACGATTATCTCCCACTTCTAAGCCCATTTTTCTCCAAGCAAAGAAAAAGAGTTCAAGAGGTCAGAAGAGAGCAAATTGAGCTACTCGTCCCATTCATTGAAAAGAGGAGAAATGCTATTAAGAATCCAGGATCAGATAAAACTGCAGCTTCATTTTCCTACCTTGATACATTATTTGATCTTAAAATTGAGGGTAGAAAATCGGCTCCTTCTAATCCTGAGCTCGTCACACTTTGCTCCGAGTTCTTGAATGGCGGAACCGACACTACCGGGACGGCAATTGAGTGGGCCATAGCTAGGATGGTCGAAAATCCTGATATTCAGACAAAATTATACAAAGAGATTAAAGGTGTAGTCGGTGATAGGAAGGTTGAGGAGAAGGACATGGAGCGCATGCCGTACTTAAACGCCGTCGTTAAAGAGTTGTTACGTAAGCATCCTCCCACGTACTTTTCCCTAACCCATGCAGTAATTGAGCCGGCCAAATTAGGTGGGTATGACATTCCAACAGATACAAATGTGGAAATTTTCTTGCCGACCATCGCGGAGGATCCAAAATTGTGGTCCGACCCAGCGAAGTTTGACCCGGACCGATTCCTCAGCGGTCGGGACGATGCCGACATAACCGGTGTCACCGGAGTGAAGATGGTGCCGTTTGGAGTTGGCCGGAGGATTTGTCCCGGGTTGGCCATGGCTACGGTGCATGTCAATTTGATGTTGGCCCGGATGGTTCAAGAATTCGAGTGGACTGCTTACCCGAAAGACAGTAAGGTGGATTTTAGTGAGAAATTGGAATTTACAGTGGTGATGAAGAATACTCTAAGAGCCCACGTCAAGCCAAGGATCTAATGTAAGAGAGGTTTTCTGCCATGAGATGTTAGGGTTTATATAGATATATAATTATCTACTACTACATATATTTCTTCATACTTCTGCTGAAAGTTGGATTTTCCTTTCTCCTTTTTTTTTAAAAAAAATATATATATATATCTTTTAATACTGTATTTATTTTGGGAGTCTATTGATAGGGGTTTGACATAAACTTCTCTATGTTAATTTTAATCGTTTTCATAAAATTTGAGGAATTGGCATGCCATTGAAGTTGAACGGTTGAGGGCTGTGCAGCAAAAGTATCTACTATCTTCTTATTTCTTGGATTGGAATACGGAGGAAAAATTGATCAAACACGTTTAAAAGCTATTGGGTGACAAAAGTAGTGTCCTCTCCCAAACTCACTGGCTCAAATAAGTGTGTCACCGTACTTTGAAGGCAAGCTATTAATGAACGGACTGCAATTCAACGCACTTGAGTTGAGTTGAGGAGAGCGGTTCTCGTACTTCACAGATGTCTAAATTTGTTCAAAGATCCATCACTTTCTCTGACCTTTGTGCCAAAAATGGAAGCACGAACCAATGGTGTAGGAGGGGTAACATTTGAAAACTAATTTGTTACGAGAACCCTAATTGGGGAATCACATCTTACGGGACAAGGAAATAACTAGAGCTCAATTAATCCCATCTTGTTTGCTTAGTCACTAATGCTCGGGTTCTTATTGGATACTCGGCAGTATATTTAAAATAACTGCAAGTGGATGCACACACTTACATTCATTATCGTCCAAATTAATTCTGTTATTCTTATTAGACACTTATTAATACATTTAATTTGAATGCTTTTTCAATTTAACTGTACTCTTACAAAAAAAAAAAAAAAGGAAACACTCGTCATTGAGTGCTCCTTAGACAAACCTCCTCAACTAAGTTACCGAAACATGAAGTTAGGGGGTTGCATTTGCGTGACGACGTGGCAATTAGTGGACGTGGTTGCGAACAGCTCAATAAACATTAGCAGGCTAGACAGCAGTCATGCTGCACGTGACATCGGTTTCAAGTTTGCAAGAAACACGGCCCACTACCGTGCGGCTCTTTATTTCGGTGGAGACCACTGCATTTAATCACCCATTTTCTCTGATTTGTTGTAGAGAATGTCGAACCAGCAAGGAGTAGTCACTAGTCAATGTCAATGGACCAGATGAAGATGCCATGTCCAGGGACAAATCCTATTCAATTCGAAATTCATGGCCAACATGACAAAAAATGTGCTTGTATTAATTGCGAGTAAGGACGACAACTCCAGAGCCAGCGACCTGGCTATCCCGATGAGCAATGGGCCTCTGTGCAAGAGGCCATCAAATTAGAGCCGGGGCTTAGCGGCGAGACCAAATTGAAGACTAAGGCAAAAAATGTGATTTCAGAGGCCCATCAGAAACTCCTACGTTTCTGCATTCGAAGTCCGGTCTTTATGAAACTAGTGCTTTTGGCACACTCTACGGGTGTACATATTCCCAAACTATATAATTAATTAGTTATTTTTTCAAATCAACTATTATATGTAGAACTAGAAGCATGTTAGAGTGCGAGTGCTCTTTTCAAAAATCTATAAATGCTTCTTTTTTTCTTTAGGAAGTTGTTGTATTTAACGTCGTGGTAAAAGGGATGTGAATCGTTGTACTTAAGATCATGATGATAAAAAAGAGATAACTTAAATAGTTTAAAAACTGACTTTAAAAGGCATTTTTAGTACAACATTATTATCTCTGTTCGGATCAACTATTTAGCTAACTCAATAATTGATTTTTGACTGCTCATGACTAATAATAATTAAAAAAAAATGGTGAAACCAATTAATTTCACATAAAATACAACTCAAATTAGATAATAGAACCCTTATTTGTCTAATTGGCAACACCATACGAGCTAAAAACCAACCACTAGACTTGTCAAAATAATTGATTCGGTCCAAAATGAAATTTCTCAAAAAGTATTCCGCCTTCTCATAAAATTTCGGTTTAATAAACCAGTAGATTCTTATTTATGATTGCTTTAGTGGTGCTCTATCACGTGCTTTTGTGTAGCATGATTAAACCCTTTTTACTTTTGATAAGCTAGCATTTCCAAAGAAGGTAAGAACGTTCCAAAGATGGGAGTGGCATGGGCACAGAATCCCATATTTTGCCAATATACTCGTCCAAGCTTTATAAGCTTTAGATATGCAGGTTTAGAAAGAATGTAACGTCCCCAAGACCAAACTTATCAGACGTTAACGAAGTCACCGTAAAATCCCTCCTAAACCAAAAGGCAAGAATGTCTAAAATAGTACGCCCAACGAAGGACTCTGCTTCCTTTTGTGCCCAACTATGGTCCAGGTTGTCACAAGAATGCCATACACATACTTTCAAAACATATACATTGCTAATCGAGCAAACCAGGAACTCAACTGTACTACAGAAGTAACATCTCCAACTATACCTAAGCCAACAGAGTGAAACAGCTTCTATCAAAGGGCTAAAAAAGAGACAGACAAGAAAAAGGAAAAAAAAAATAGATACAACACCTTATTATATACACAAAAAGATAAGAAAAAGGCCACAAGGAAATCGTTCCACTTCCTGGGCACACAATCCGCATGCCTGCTGAAGCAAACTTGCTGAATAAAATCTCTCTGTAACTCCGTGAAAATTGAAGTAATGATGTTAAGGAGCAGAGGAGGGATTCTAAGCATTTGATGGGCTCTCCATCTCTTTGTTTCCTGACTTTTTAGTTATTTGACGATCATCATTCAAGATGGGGTTGCTTTGTCTATCTTCTACCCCAGCTCTCTCAGAATGACGACACCCGTCCTGGCTGGGTTGCATCCTCTGGCTCTCACGTGGCGTCGATGATAGTCTATGGCTGTTTGACGAATGGTGAGTATTTAGATTTGCAGGTTGGATGGTATGCTGAGCTCTGATGGCTGAACTGAACAAAGGTTGCATAAAACGTTTTCTCTCAGTAAGTTCGCGCAGAGAAACGCGACAAACTGGACATGTGGAATGCTGATGCAGCCATATGTCAATGCATGCGGCATGGAAAAAATGTCCACATGAGGGCAATATCCGTAATGTGTCTTCCTTGTGATAATCAGCAAGGCAAACTGTGCACCTGGATTACAAAAAGAATGCTCAAAGTTGTTAATGGTCTCAGGAGATCGATTACTGAGTAGCAAACACACCACATCCAGAGCACAAAACCAAATTTACCCTCGGGAAGGAAAAAACACATTTAAGTTTCCAAAAACCATTCCATGCAAGAAAAGGTAACCGTCCAAGATGGTCTAAAACGTTAACTTTACTAAGTTAATTCATTGGGAGTACATGACTTGCTACTAAGGAACAATTTACACACCAACAATACAAAAGTGGTTTAACTACTATTACTTTTGGGGCTTAAGAGAGTTAATTCAGGAGTTGATTAAACTGACGTATTCTCAAGATTAATGTTGAGCGTTGAAGTTAAGCAGACCAGTAAATATTGTTGTTTTGATAATTATCTGCTTTAAGGGAAGAAACCTAAGTAACAAGGGAGCTACAGAGAGACCATGTAAATCTAATTCCAACCTATGAAACGGTGCATCAATTTTATTCTTGTTGAAGCAACCATATAATAATTCCTCTTCTATTGAGAAGACCCATGTAATTTTGTCCAAAGAAACAAACGATACAGAGCTGAATCCAAAATATTGTCAGTATATAAATTAAGCAAGACACTGCAGATAATATTAGGGATAAGTAATGCTAACATTTGAATTGCTGATAGAATAAATATGATAAGGTCAATAACAAGTAGAAAAGCAGTAAGGAACCCTTTCCAAAAGATAAACAAGAAAGTTAATTAACAGCTTGTTTGATGCTTTTCCTTCAGGACACAAGACACTTGCTATCTTGTAAATATCTTAAGTTCTCAACGATATGACCCTTACATTTTAATTTCTGCAGAGTTGTAGGCATGATATCCCCGACTGTAGCCAGTTTCATATGATTACAGTTATGCAGAGTTAAATCTAATTACAGTGGTTGACAAGAAACAAGCTTGAGCCTTGCTAAGCTTTCCAGAAATAACCAACCAAGTAGAGATTTCACTTCTGTATATTGAACTGAAGTAGTGTTTTCACGAAACCACATATGGCACATTAATTGTTGTCTACCACATTTCAACAGCCACTTAAGTAATACATGTAGGACAATTATAAGGCGTTTACACAATGACTCCTAATAAAAATTAAAAATTACTGATGCCCATTGCCCACCAAATTCAATTTGTCAATCCAAATGACTCTAGTCAAGAGGTGCAGCAAGGGGAAGAAGACCACAGACCACCTCAAACTTCACATTCTGCTCAACTTCACTACTGAGGTGAGGATCACCCATGAGTTATCATCAACAGTTTCTGTAATTTTCATTTCCTGGAAACTCACAATGCCCTGTCTGATTACCTTGTCGTGCAAACAATCATGTTTGATTGCTTAAAACATCATAGAGAATCTCAAAATTGATAATGAAGGACAGAATAAATTCCCTTTCACCACAGACTCTATGATAAATTCTGGACCAACTCTTACAGTCAAGCAATTTTTAGTGTTACTAAACAAAAATTAAGAAATTGTACAGAATCAAGCAGCCCAGTGCCCTATGAGGTGGCCTAATACAAGATACAGAAACTGAAAAAGAATTCTATTTTTATAACCCAGGACCCCTCCTACAGAAGGGGAAAATAAAAGGATATCTAAATCCTGTTAACAAGTTCCTTCCAGCCCTAACTGAGAAATTAATCAGCGTTGTAGCTTTTGATTAACAATCTTTTGAAAAGTTCAGCTGGCAAAGAAGAAGATTAAATGTGCTCCGCTCATAAGTTTGAAATTATCAGGGAGCAGCCAAACCACCTAAAAGATCACTCATATTTTCAGGAGAATAGTTGCCACACAAGCTCAACATTGACCTTTTTCTATAGATTATCACAGAACTTGTTGCTTACTTTTGCTAGCATGCTACACTTCTGTTCAAATTAATGTTTTTATGCATTAACAGGAAGAACTTGAATCTCTTCTACAAATTAGAATATAGGAAGCAAAATTATATGAGGATCATTCCAGATAAATCTTCCTACTTTCATGGAAAAGCTCGATTAACTGTAACATCAACCAAATTTCCCTTTTGCAGCATTTCTGTCACCACTGAGGTCACTTTCCCAGTTTTCCATGACAATATTCCAAAGGATATTGTCTTGCATAGTTATAATACTAATACGACAAGACATTAGGAAAACAACCTACAAAAGGATATCCTAGTAACTCATCTTGTGTAAGATAAATTCCTCAGAAATATTTATAATCATTATGCAAAGGAATCAAAAACAAGAAGAGAACCAATTTCAAGATTTATTGGGGAATCTTCATAATAGTTTCTTGTTCTGTTAACTATAAGGAGTTGCAAATTGAGATAATTTCAGCAAAAGCTTGGGCACCAAGAAAGGGTACAAATTGTGGATCAAGTTGTACAGACAATCCGCTACCAACGAGTTTCACAATTTGATATGACAAGAAGTTACAGACCTATGTCTATCAATTTGGAAATGGATGAACTAGTTAACCAGTTGAGAATAGATAGGCAGTTCGGGAGAATTTACATGACAAAGCATGCTCCTGAGTTTTAACAAGGCTTAGTTGGACAGTGCAGGGGAATCTCAAACACAAAAACGCGCTTGGTATAGAGACCTGCTCACCGCTTCTAAGGCAACTTGTGTGAATTAAGGCTGGTGCAGAAACATAATCTAAAGAACACAAAATTAAGTGCAAAAAGACAAATGTGATCAAGAGTTGCCATATAATAACCAGAAAACAGTTGAAAAAGAAGAGAAGAAAGAGTAACTATGAATATGCAAGCAACTTCTAGAAGCACTCTAGCCACCCTCCTTTAAATTTCCAGCAAGTCCTTGACTGGAACTGTCATATTGGAATAGATAAAAGTATAATAAAAGGAGAATTCATAACCGTTTCAGCTGTGGACTAGACACTCATCTCCACCCCACGAGAATGATCTGACTTCCACCAGCAGTAAAGCAGAAAACCATGCCTTTGACAACACCATGAACCCAGATGGAGAAAGATGGTGCCAGTCTCTTACTAGCCCCCCAAATAAAAAATTGAACTTTTCCTAATAATTTTTTTTCCTTCACAATTTATGTATATTCTCTTAATTATACCAGAATTTAAAATAGCAACTACTGCCATCATAATTATTGAACTTTAGGTCACAAAGATTTTTATATACTTTAGGTCACAAACTTGAATCAATCTGTTGCACTTTTCTCAGCATTTACAACATCCAATGGCAGATAAGAAGCAGTAATCAAATTATAGGAAAGTCACAACTTGTTAATAATAGGGCCAAATCTGACTTTTCCAATGCTACCTTTGGTCATTGTATATGTACCCCAAAAACTGTTTACATTGCATCTCAATTTGAAAATCATAAAGTCATATCAGCAATGTCAGAGTTATACTGCTCAAAATGAAGACAAAATCTTAAGAAATGACACCAATCTTTGTACACATTCAAACAGTTCCTATCTAGTTGTCTTGTTCTAAAGTTTGGTATAAAACAGGCGACACTCAAAACAAATTTCTTTATTCCCCATGCTTTCTTCTGCCCTCACCACTTTTGGTTAAAGTAAAAGAAAAAGAAAAAGAAAGAAATAAAGAAAGAAAGAAAACAGAAGAAGAAGGCTCAGCTATTGAAAAGGCAAAGAAACAAATAAAAACAAAACTACAACAGTTGAAAGAACTTTCCAAGTTGTAGCGGGCATGCTAAAGCCTTGTAAGCATACGGAAACTATATATACCATACACCATAGGAAACATGAAAAGTTTAACTTACTGATTATTTTCTCCCGAGGAGAAAAAGTTATCACCATACTTCTTTGTCGGGAAGTTGGCAAAAATTACAGGTTCAAGCCCATGAAGCCCTCGTTCCAACTGTACAAGAAAAGCAGCAACATTTCCTCATTTCAAAGAGCACGAGATGATTGAAAAAAAAAAAGCATTATCCACACCAAAGTACGAGTGATAGGGAAAAAAAAAGGAAGGAAGAAAAAACAAACAATATTACACTAAAAAAGGGAATTAAACGAGACAAAAGGCATAAGTACAATAGTACAAGTACAATTTGGGTACACCTACCAATATAAAACAACTAGCTTTAGCTAGGCAGTCAAAAGGGGTGTGCAGGAAGGAGACCTAAAAGCTAAAACACAAGGAAAGCAGAAGATGTTTTAAGACAACAGATAAGGAAATCCTACAGCAATACCAATCCATAGGTAAGTGTTCCCCTCAAAACGGATGAACAGAACAAACATATATACACAACAAAACTCGTTTGAATTTTCTCATTTTTCTTTTAATCTCTTAATTAAACAAATTACACACAAGACAATCAACTAATTCAGTATAGGCCAGGCTTTACCAGCAGACCGTCCAAAGGAACATCAAAGACAATGATCAAATGCAATGATGTATCCAGAGCAACAAAATAGGGCATCTCAAATACTGAATCGTGAAGGAGATATTCAAAGAGAAATGAGTGTAAAGGGCTTACAATGCTAAGATCAGATCTATGGGCTCTAGCAAAAGAACGCCTTGATGCATTCAATTGAATTCTAGCACAAATAAGCCTTGTGCAGACAAACACAATGAACATGGTACTCACAGCAAATCCAATCACTGTCATCACTAAATTTGTCCCTGAAGACATCATTTCTTTACTTAGCTTTCCTATTGAGAGTCACTTTAATTCTCGTTTCTTAGTCTTCCCCACTGTTCAAGAAAAACTATAACGAACCCTTGAAGAAAGTTCAAATCTTGCCTCGTACTTCACAGCCAAACAAGCGTAATTCTACACTGCACCTCACCACCTACTAGAGTTCCCTCAGAACATCAAGCAAACCCAACTTCACACTCAAAATCATTTGATTTCAACCACTTTCTCGCTTTGAATAAAAATCCACCTTGTTCTTCTCACTTTCGAACTGAGAAATACTCTTTTACCTTTCTTCCTCTACATGATTTGCGCCACCTCCTCTTCTAACTCCCTGCATATGTACAGGTAAATCCAACAGGGATATGCATTGTAGAGCTGTGCATTTGGTACTGAAAGCGGTGGTTTAAGAGAGGGATGGGGTGGAGGGGGGAGATGTGCCTGTAGAAGCTGGTGCGTGGCCTTGTGGAATTAGGCGACAAGAGTCTTCAGTTCACTAAGCCCGGGTGTAGAAACCACGGGAACAGGAGAGAAATGTGCGTGAGAGTTTAGTATTATGTGTGTGAGAGACGGTAAGAGAGAGAGAGAGAGACGGTATTTCGGTTGCCACATATACTCCGTTAGATTAGATCATGTGATTAAAAGGACACTAGAGAGATCTAAGATCCAAAATCACTGTCACGCACCCAACGGCAGCGCAGTAACACTTAAAGGATACGATTGATTGGGTGGACCTTATAAATTATAAGCTATGTATAACCCAAAACTACCCCCACCCCTTTTTTACGACTTTTTTCTTACCCTATTTGTTAGGATTAAATGTTTTTTACATACAATTTATATACTAATGATTTGATTTTAGAATTAAATTATGATGATATGGCAAGCATTAAGAATGCTAATAAATACGCTGTCGATATTAAAAGTATACTAACATTTTTGTTATGTATTTTAAAGTAACAATTTTTTATATACAAATTTCAACCTAATTTCATAGGGTTCCCTCTTACCTTCAAATTAAATCCATACTTTTTCACAATTTTTCAAGCTAGTCATCCTTTCGAGTTGTGTGTCTATAACGATTATATATATATATATATATATATATATATATATAGGTCAGCCTAATTTCATTGTGGTCCCTTTTACTTTCAGATTAAATTCATACTTTTTTCACAACTTTTTCAACCTGTTCATCCCTTTGAGTTGTGTGTCTATAAAGATCATATATATATATATATATAATGTTCAACCTAATTTCATGGTGTTCCCTCTTACTCTCAGACTAAATCCATACTTTTTTCGCAACTTTTTCAAGCTGTTCATCCTTCGAGTTGTGTATCTATTTATGATGTAATGAAACCGAATACTTTGTGAAGAAAAGGTACATCTAGAGATAAATAAATATATTCTCTTAATTTATAGATATTTTGATTATTATTATTATTACTACTATTACAAATATATACTCGTATGGTATATTGGTATAAACCTCGGATATCACCTAGTATCATAAATTAAAAGGGACGCATTTTGCACTTGACGCTATTAATTCTCTTGCGGAGGGGTTAATGTAATTAACCGGAATATAGAATAATGCTAAACAAATGCACCCTGATATTTGTTGTCTGGCATTCGTGGAAGCATCATGCCTTCTTTTTAGATTAATTAACTAAAGAAAACATGCCACGAACCGACCCCTTTTGGGCGAAGGAATTTGAGGCGGTGTAAATGTTACGCATCTGTTTCAATTTACAGGGTATAAGAGCGATTAAGTTCGGCGAAAATGACTTTGTTTGACACTATTTTTTTTTCAAACATTTTTCTTTTTTTTTTGGTGTAGGTGAGGAGCTGAATTCAAAACTTTTTGCTTATAACCTCTTCCTCGTCGGTAATTGCTCTATTTGAATACCTTTTGGAAAACTTATGATGAATTTATATTAAGGATTGGTCTTGCCGTCCTCTAATTTAACCATTGAACATTGATTCAACGACTAGGGAGAATCCGCTTAGAGTTCACTCGTCCACTACTAGATAATTAGGTCGAGAGTTCAAATCCCATGTAATGAATTACCAGAAAGCACTTCCTTTGTTTGAAAATTTTAGAGAGACTACGTTAGTTAGCGTACTTGTTTGATGTGCGAGTTCATCTCCAAATCCTGTACAAGCCTTGTTGCCAAAACAATAATAATAAATAAATAGAGCCTTCCTCATTTTGTGTGCTTACAAGTTACATGAAAAACAACGTTGAGACACGCGTATTTGGTAACCAACGGTTCTGATATTTTTTGTTGTATATAATTCCTGCCGAGTCTGTTCATCCCCTGCTTTCCCCGGGATAACAATTTTAACTCTGCATTTCTCTGTCATGCAATTAATCCTACGTAAAAACCTAAATATTTACGACTGGAGAAATTATTATTTCTTTATTATGCACGTTGCTTGCCCGAGAAAAGAAGAAGAAGAAGAAGAAGATAAATTGGGTGACGTGAATGTTTTACTAGCGCACCTACTACTTTTCTACTTTTTCTTCATTCTTCCTCTATATCCTTTTCTGGGACAAGTACTTTCTTCTTTGTGACGAGTTTGATCAACAGGTGGGCGACAGTTAGTTTATCAGATGACTTCAACGACAAAGACCCAATTTTCTTGGCGTCTCCGATTGCTCAAACGTGATTACAATGAAGTAATAATAATGTTGTTTTCAGTTCTATCTCGCTGGTAACTTTCAGGTCTTACCGACATCCAAGTCAATGGTTACATAACAGAGATCTCAACTGGATATGAGTACCATAACCAACTATTGTAATACATTTGGACTTTCATCGTACAGTCGCAAAAGATATATCCTCAACATTTTTGTGCCTCAACTAAATTTCTTTTTTTTTTTTTAAATTGAAAAAATTGCGTCAATTGCACATCACATATTACTGATATGAAATTTTAGTCCTTCAAAATCGAAATGAGCGATTTTAGTTCCTAATACATTAAAAAAAAGGCCAACTTTTGATCTTTGGCAATCTTTGCTGTTGAATTTTGACTAGAATAAATCATGGACGCATCATGTGACGAATTTGTAAAGGATAAATCTGAAAAAATCACTTAATTATTGTTCCAAAATCTCACTTAATTCACCATTTCCTCTAATCCTTCTCCACCGAAACCCTAATTTCAAAAATTTGCTTTAGTTAACAACGGTGAATCTCTGTGGAGAACTTTGTGGTTGCACATCTATCGTGCATGTGATTCTTTGTAGGAGTGGGAACATGTTTAATCTATTTAATTTGATTTTGGTTGAGTTTTGAGGAAAGAATCGGGCTTAATTATCAAAAGCCGTTCTGGGAGTTTTTTTTTTTTTCTAGTTAATTTTACGGTGTAATGGGTTGGGGAAATGTTCATGTTGCTGTTATGAAACTTTTTGCAAGATGAATGGGCTTTCGTTGCATATTTTGTCATATTTCACTCTTTTGAGTGTATGCTTCGATTGAAAATGACATTCTCTTATTTGTGAGAAATCTGGTTCAAATTTATGATGGGTTTTGATCTATAGGATCTAAGAAATCATTATTGTAAGTGTAATTTGACTGCAACTTTGTTTGAGCATTGTGGTAAAATTAGAGTAGGGAATTTGAGGTTTTGGATTTGTTTATTCAATCCTTTGATTTGTGTTTACGTGGAGGTGGTGATTTTGGGTTCGATTTGAAGTTTGGCTAGAAATAACTTTCTGAAAAGTTAGGCTAGAAACCAACAGGAAAGATGACGCATTTGACTAAATCGACAAAATTTGACTCGGAAGGAAGCTGACTAGGGAACAAAAACGAGCAATTTTTTTTTGTTATTTATTAGGAA
Source organism: Coffea arabica (assembly GCF_036785885.1). Lineage (NCBI taxonomy): Eukaryota > Viridiplantae > Streptophyta > Magnoliopsida > Gentianales > Rubiaceae > Coffea > Coffea arabica. Next base: position 8,592,927 of record NC_092313.1, on the reverse strand, counting down.
TTAAAATCCCTGGTTTCACTTTTGAAGAACTAAAAATTTCATGTCAATAAATATGAAGTACGTTTGATGCAAATTCTCTTTCTTAAATCCACGCCTCAATTAATTGGTAGGACGACACCACGCGCGCGCGAGAAGAGAGTATGATGATCGAGATTGCCTTTGCCTTTTGCCACCAAAAAGGATATCAAACTTGTTAGTATATGATGGTTTCGAGTTTTAAATCCTCCCCCAACAGGTCATGTTGCAGGATTTTTTTACACAAATGTATATATTAATCTTCATCCCAAACTGCAATGGATTCACACAAAAGTTGGCCTGTCAATGACAGGGCCTAGATTAAGGAAAAACACTGTACTAAAAAGCTTAGAAATTTGGTACCACTAGTCATTAAAATACGAAACTTGCTGATGCAGATTATGATGTTTACTTCCTTGGAGGGAGACAGTACTTTGTGTACGCTATATATATATATATATATATATATATGGTTATTGATCACTTAATCAAGACTATATATATTGCTAACAAAACAAAATTTGTCATTACCAGTAATGATGGTAGTGATAAAGATCTAAAGATCGTATTAAGAAGAAGATGGAAAGTGATATGATGAGCAAGATAAAAAAGGAGGATGAAACATGATGATAATAGGGTGCAAGTTGCTTTTTTCTTATTACATTTTGATGACAAAAAAGTGCATGCTGCACTCTGGACTGGAGTTTCCTCGGGTAAGCAATGATCCCATCTTCAGATCTAAAAGCATCCAATTTCGAGATATTTTCAGTACAATATGATTAGTTTTGTCTCGTCATATTGCTGGGAAGGGAGGACTGGGCCACAGGTGATGCCGTCCTGGTACACGAGGGGGGAACAGAAAGTGCAGCGCTGCAGTCCTGACAATGTAAGTTCAGGATTGAACAAGGGCAACCGTCCAGGAACTTTTGATGGCATGGCTTTGCTTATGCAACAAAATATGGCAGTTTGGCTTAGATAATCGGAATATTTTCATAATGGAAAATTCGTTCGAAACAATCCTCACATTTTAGAAAATTACTTTTTACATCCCTTACTTTTAAAAATATACTTTTATGTCCCTTACGAACTTTCATTAGTTAAATTTGATCCCTATTTAGGTTTCCGACTAGTTTTTGGTGAAATTCACCACGTTCCTGGCTTGTAATCATTTTTTAAGGGCAAAATTGTCAAATCAAAGTTTACATAATCCGATACATAGTCTCTCACATTTCACAAAATGAATTTTTTTCATCCCTCATATTTTGCAAAATAAAATTTTTCATCTCTCATTGATTATGTGTATGAATAACTTTTTTTTAAAACTAATATATATATCTATTTGATTTCACCTGAACAATATGAATAGCATGTAACATATCTCTGTTTGATTTCGCCTGGACATATTGTTCAAGTGAAATTAAAATAGATATATATAAAGATTTAAAAAAATTATTAGTTTTTTACTCATGTTCATTCTTTTTACTAAAAAATTGAAAACAAATAAAATATTTAATTCTAAATATTATCAAGCATTTATATCAAATTAAACTTGGACAGAAAAAATAAACAAAGGAAAAGTATAACAAAATGAAGTAAGTGATTGACACTTTTAAATTTTAAGATAATCATAAGGTAAAAAATTCAATTGTTTGTCTTAACGGTAGTGAGTAAAAATTTCAGATTTAAATTGTAATTTATTTGCATGACTATAGAATTCGAATTAACACCGATCAATTAGATGGTCTTATTACACAACTTAATAAATGAATTATTACCAAAATAGAAAAGGTTATAATATTGAATAAATTTACATGGTGAAATCAAATATTAATATATATATATATGGGTTTAAAATAAAATTATTAGATTTACAACTACAATTAGTCTGTTTAGGTGAAATCAAATAGAGATATATTACATACTATTAGTACTGTTCAGGTGAAATTAAATAGATATATACATAAATTTTAAAAAAAAACTATTCGTATACATGGTCAATAAGAGATGAAAAAATTTATTTTGTGAAATATGAGGAATGAAAAAATTTATTTTGTAAAATGTAAGAGACGAAACAATTCATTTTGTGAAATTTAAGGCACTATGGATGGATTATGTAAATTTTAATTTGATAATTTTACCCCTAAAAAATAATCACATGTAAGGCACGTAATAAATTCCGGCCAAAAACTAGTCAGAAACCTAGATAGGGACCAAATTTGATCAATGTGAATTTATAAGGGACATAAAATTATACTTTTAAAACTGAAGGACAAAAAAAGTCATTTTACAAAATATAAGTGATATTTTGAACGATTTTCCCTTTTCATAAACCAAACCTCCCCAAATTTCCGATTATATCATTGACCTCCTTCAAAATTTCAAAATTTACACTAACATTACTTGAGATTAATTATCTTGTAACATTTAGATCCAATCAATAATTAACAAGTGATATTAGAAGAGAGAAAATAAAATGATTCCATCATTAGCCCTATTTTACTACATTATTTAATTAATTCAATACCAAACCACACATTAAAGAAAAACACTAAAATGTGTTGTTTATTATTAGGGATTAAAATTAGTTGTTAAGATTTTTATAATATTAAAGTTTGCTCTTAGTAATATTTTGGTTACAAATTTTTTTAATTATTTGTTGTTAATCTTGTTTGACAATGGATTTGTCTATCCAATCGCACTCAGGCTGTTTTTTGTTTCCTTTTCTTTTTCAATAGTTACACCATTATTACGCCTTTATGGAGTAGATAAACCATTATTACACTTTTAAGCACCATAATGACTAACCAACAATGTGACAACTGCCTATATGGATAAGAAAACTGATGTAGCATTGACGAAGGGCATAACTTCGCACATTTCACTTTCAAAGTCTTCCCTAGTTCGAACTTTGAAACTGGAACCTTTAATTAATATTGTAACAGTGTGCAATATGCAAGTAAAGCTCAGCTGCAACCAACGATTCTTAGAGTATCTAGATACCAAGAGAGGCTTAACACTCTATTTAGGTGTAGGTCAAGGAATCGAATTTATTGCCCTGTATTCCAAAATCCAGAGCTTCCTGGAATATTTTGCCAATGGATGTGTAGACACCTATCTGGACCAGTAGTGATTCAGTCCCCTGGATCTTCCTTCTGATTCCGTTGGATCGCCCCCCTCCTTATAGTACAAAGTAGAAATAGGCTCTCCATAGTATAGAATAGGAATAGGTATATCTTGTCCAAAAAAAAAGAAGAAAACTCAGCTGCATTTGGCATAATCAAAGGTGCCATTACGTGATGATCTTGATGGAAGTAATTAACTAAGAAGAGAATAAATGAGAAAACTTCAAATCACCCATGGTGACCTGCAAATAGTTTTATCTATTAATTAATTAAAGATATCTCTTACTTTATATTTAAAAAAGAAAAAAAAAAGTCAAACCATCGTAATACTTGAAGAAGTGACGTGAAAACAATGGTGGCGCTTCCCTTCAAGATCAAACTAGTGTTGTTGCTTGCCTAGGGCTACTTTGGGTTTCTCAATTTTCTCCTAAGAGAATCTTTAAAGTTAGTTTGAGGTCATGATTAGTTGGTTGAAAAATCAAATTAGTAGTGGCCAAAAGTGGGATAGACAAAGCCATATTTATTTACACGGTGACCACTATAAAATGTATTTAGTCAACCCATTATCCGCATCCACTCAACAAAAAAAAAAAAAGCAAGTGGATGAATGAAAATTATAAAAATGAAGGATTTAAATTGGGTAGTAGATTCATATGGCTGTAGGGGCGTAATCGAGATTAATCAAATCAAATACTTAGTGTTTAATTTTGTTTGATTATTTTATATGAGTTTAAAATTTTGCTCAAATTTGACTTATTTATTTAATGAATTGAATTTGAATGAGTTTATTTTTATCAAGTTTAAAAATTATTGAACATAAACTACTATTCAACCCTGGTGTGACTAATTGGCCAACCAAATTTGAACGAACTCCTACAAAGTTGAACTCGATTCAAATATCGATTAGTTTGATTCATCCTTCTGCCCTACATGCTGTTCTTATTCATTATCAATAGTATAACAATCAAAATATTTCTTAAATCTTAGTCAAACCGTGATATTAAACTCACCCACAAGATTCCTTCATTTCTATTACTTAGCATCCAAGAAGACTGGTTTATAAAATACTTAAGTTAATAATTCACTTTTTAATAACAACCAATTTGTACTCCTTGCTAGTGCAAAATAGATTTTACACAAGTACATCTTCTAATTTCGCATTCATTAACAGATAAAAGTCATAAAGGAAAAACTAAACTAAACTGCATTTTTGGTTTTATCTTGCTTTTTTCCCTTTTTTTTAAAATTTTTACTTGATCATATTCATACCCCTTCTCGTCTTTCTTTGACTCCATTGTAAGCATTCTGAGCCCTTGAAAAGTACATATTGGAGCAACTTGTATTGGGCTGAGTTTCCTTAAAATTATTTGTTGGGCTCATTTAATGCATCAAAGGGGATTGAAGGAACCTTTTCAATTTAGTCAGTCTGGCTAGAAAAGCAGTGTACTCCCATAATGCCAGTTGAAACCTGGAGAAGCCCAATCCAAGTAATCAAGTTTTGTCAAAAGCAGAAAAGGCCAATCCAAGAAGTTTTAACTCTTTTTTTTTTTTTCAAAGATAGATAATTAATTAGCACACCCTCAGGAAAGACTGGCCTAAACAATCTAAGGGGACCCACCAAACTTCCACGTCCAGCTAATTAGTAACTGGTCGAGAAGCCTGGAGACTTTAAACCCAGGATAAATACCCCACAATCTTCCGATGTGGGATGGAAGAAGTTTTAACTCATGTCTTCATATTTTCATTGGAGAATAATTGAGTGGGGATTTGCTGATGTGGCATAGCTGAATTAGCTTAAAGGATTTATTCTGGTATACTATTTTACTCTTTTAGATACACATGGAGACGTGCAAAGTGAGCATCAAGATCTCAAGATGCGACGTTAGAAAATACAAATATTGATAATTTAATTTAATTGGAATGCAACGAATTCATGAGTTATGTATTTTTTAAAAAAAAGATCTAAATTGCTTGGGCTAATTACATCCAAACTTGAATATCTTGGGAAACTTTGTTCGTATGCCTCTCCATTTGATTAATCTTTTTCAATTCTGTGTCAAATGATTCGATGGGGTTTGAAAATCTAGGCTACGAGAAATGCTCTATCATCGAACAATTGGAATTTGACGAATGCGGTGAGAGGCTAAGTCAAGGTGATGTGTGCAAGAAAAAACTTTCTTCAACGGTGAGTTAGGATTGCGCTATTTTTTGAAATTTTTGTAGAAAATGTATTATGGTAATTTAATATATGTGGAGTAAAAAAATAATTAAAATATATATTTATGAAAAATATAAATTTTTTTTGATAAAAGACTGCAATCCAAAACACCAACTTCACTATCTGTCTATCCGATGACGATTAGGTACTTACTTGTCTACGAAATTAGTTTCTTCCGCTATAACTTTTGGTGTAGTAAATGATATGGGCTCTCTCAAAAAAAAAAAAAAAAATTAGGACGGTCCATCCTTCCTTCTAAAGCAAGACAAGACATGGAATGTCTCAATTTTATTTATTTTTTTAGATGCTAATATCTTGAAATCGAAGCTAAAGAGGGGAAATTCTGACAGAATTTTAGTCAATTATTCAATGCCGTGCAAGGGATTCGTTTGACACTGGAAATTGCCACTTATAATATAATATATGTCGAAGTCAATAAAGGAAGGGTATTGCACGTAAGTCACCAAAAATTTGTAAGATGTAGCCTCGTGGCATGGATGATTGGTTCAATTCCAAGTTTTGTCAAATGCAATTAGCAGCCTGCAGTTTGACCAACAATTAGTACATTTTATCAATCCGATTCTGCCGGCAAGATCGACCATTTAATTTAGTGGAACTCTTCATTCTTCAATTCCAAGTTTTAATTTAGCGGATTTCTCTAATTACTTGCTTCTCTCTAATTAACTCTCCATTAATTAGTTAAACGATTAAAATCCTAAGAACATTAAATCAATACATATCCAACTCGATCTTAAAAAGTAGAGAGGTTTTAGATTTTAAATTGTCCTTTCAATCTTAAAGAGAAATTAACATTATGGCCCTTAGAAATCTCCAATTTTATGCCTTCAATCACTCATGTCATATTGATGAGAAAAAGTAAGAATAAAAAATATGGATACAAGAATAACTCACAGCCAAATTAAATTTTTTTTATTCAAAAAAATTAATATTGAATAAAAGAATATCTGCACAGTGACCCATGCATGCATATAATTATAATCAAGGCAACTAAATAAAATAACTTTCCAAGTCAACAAATGTGGACGTGCAACTAATTAATAACAATTATTTCCAGGCGGTGGCACCCGGGCAAGTTTGGCCGCCTTGGCCATCGGAGCCACTCACGATAACATTCGGGGTCTTGACTTTGAACCGCTGAGGCCGCCTTGGCGACCCGACGCTCAAGCTTCTCTGCATGGTTCGATGCTTGGCTTTATCCTTGTTCTTCCGCAACATCGCCCCAATCTTATCAAATACATCGGTGAATTCCTCGTGCTTCTCGGGGAAGATTTTCTCGAAGAAATCCTCTCGTTTCACGTAGATTTCCTGGTAGAACGATTCCAGCAGCATCATCAGTCTTTGATCAACCCTTTTCCCAGACTTCCACCTTATCATGTAAGGTCTAGTACTATCCCCGTCGCCGCCGTCGAAATCCCCACCGTGATCCCAGCCGCTTTGTTGGGCAGAATCATCACCATTCCCGAATCTGGAATATGAAAAACTGCCGGCGTTTGATACCATGTTGTAGGCCACGGGGCTAGCGCATTCGTTTTGTGGACGAGGGTACCCGAAACCATAGATGGAAGAATTAGGAGGTTGAATCAATTGGGATGGCCTTGAACTTGATGATGATGATGATGAAGAGCAGCCAGCTCCTCTTTCGTCCCTCAACATTTTGTTTTTTCCGCTGGATTTAATCCACAAAAAAAATGTTGAAGATGGGATTGGAATGGAGACTCGGTTAGTGATTGCGTCTGTGTGTGTTTGTACTTTGTAGGGATGGAGAAATATTTGAGAAATAAATTGGGAGCTGAGATGGGGTATTTATATGTAATGGAATACTTGTCGTTGTAGTACAAGAACATTCAAAAGCCTGCGCTGACTGGGTGGTCATACCGCTGAGCTTTGACGCGTGGCTGACTATTATAACTAAGAACTGAGGAAGGTAGCTTCCTGTAATTTACTACATTCCATTTAAGGTATTGGTTTGGGTTGGCGAGTTTGAACCATTCAATTCAATCAGCCGTTTTGCCAATTTTGTACATTTTATCAAGTAATCGGACCCATTCTAAACTAAACTTGTGGTTTTATTGCTTGACCAAGTATAACTTCTTGTTGCTTTCACGAAAACCAAGAACCATGGTAACCCGTATAAACGATAGAGGAAACGTAGAATAGAATTTTGCAGAAAAGGGTAAGAAGCATCCTAGCAGACAGTCATACTATCTAGGATTTTTTCCTTTTAATTTTAACTTACCGAATAAAAAAAAAAGAACTTTTCAATTTGTTTGATTTGTCTTCGTCGCTGAGTAAGAAGTCCTGCCAAATCAGGTTGCAAAGAAGGTGCTAATGCCATGCATTGACTAGGGAAATTTAGGAAATCGAGGAGGGAAGATTTTCTTGTCATCAGAAAAATTAGGAATGGAGAATTTTTTTTTTTTTTTTTTTGTGGAAAAATGACCAATTTCGTCCCTAAACTTTTTAATAGTATCAATTTGATCCCTACTTAATTTTTTGGCCAATTTAATCCCTATATTTATTTGTCGACTCCAATTGACGAACGTTACGGCGGCGCCACCATGTAATTTCGATCAAACTTCTAATTGAGCACCTATGCAGGTGTATTTTGAATACTTCACTGATAGGGTTGTAAGATAAGAAGTAAAAATCGAAGGGAGAATTCAATTGTAATCCTAGTGTTTTTGATAAAAAGAAATATCTGCTCGGTATCCCAAATTTTCCAAAGTGGTGTACAAAATCATTGCAGTGAAATGCATCCAAGGAGGAGTTGGGACAAAGCATCCTCAAGCTCACGATGTAATGATCAAGTCCTGAAGAGCGTTGGCGTCGGGTTGAATGGTTCAAAATTAGAATGCCTAATTTACGAAGGAAATGACGAATATTATAATGGAGACAAAATTGTGCTATTAACATAGCAAATCAAAGAGATTTAAGTGGTTCAACTTACTCAATTTGCTTGACCCCTCTTTCTCAAAATTTCTTCTTTCGTGCCTTTCGTCGCTTACTACCTCCATCCTTTGATTTCCTACGCCGTTACATTTCCTTATTCATCATGATTTCAGTCGATTTTGTTCAACACATCATTCACTAAAGCTCTGGGTTTTTGAAAGAAAAATTTGATGTTTCGGGTTTGGGTGTTTCTCACTGATAAAATGTACCGGTAAATTTTCGTTTCGAATTTTACTTCTTATCTTTCAACCCCATCAATGAAGTACTCGAAATACCCCTGCTTAGGTGTTCAATTAGAAACTTCATCGAAATTACATGGTGACGCCGTCGCAACATTCTTCAATTTGAACCGAAAAATAAGTATAGAAATTAAATTGGCCAAAAAAATTAAGCAAGGATCAAATTGACACTATAAAAAAGTTTAGGGATGAAATTGACCGTTTATTTCACTTTTTTTTAACCTTAATTTTAACGTGTACCTAAAGCATAGAGGCCGCATGCTTCAGAGTTGCTCCTCAATGAGAAGTTCACCTCTACGGCAAGCCATGTAATGTACTGTATACCCAAACCATCGTGACAGGTGGAGAGACCTTAGCGAAAAAGTTTTTTTTTTTTATTTTTTTTGAAGGAACCTTAACCAAAAAGTTAAAAAGCATGTAAAAGCATGAAATAAACATTAAACAAGAGATCTACAATAAAAATTCATACACCAAACTACCCCACGTAAAATCGGTAGAGTAGTTGAGGTCCTGAAGAATCAGATCCCATATTGCCCCTTAACATTGCATTGCTATTTGTACATATTTGGTCTAATATGATCATCATAAAAGGAAAAGCGAGCAGGAGAAGGCGTCCCCAATTCCACGCTTGGAACATATCTTGAAAGTCTTTCATTACCAGGTACTTGTGGACGCACCTCTTGGTAGAATGGGTAGGTTGGATAGGCGTATCTACTGGGAATGAGAAGTGCTCCATTCGTTTGAGGATCAAGATAGTTGGATCTACCAGAAGAGGATAGACCGGCTTCCAAAGCTGGTTCAAACACTGGCCCAGATGCAGGAACTCCTGGTCGGATCTCTGTAAATGGCATTGCTGAAGCATGTAAACCTGATGCACCCAGCGTGTACGAGGGAGTGGGTCTATGAGCTCCAGAACTGCTGTCCGAATAAGGGGTAGTGTCAAAGTGATTGCCAACAAATGCAATTGATCTAGATTCTGCAAGAGAGCTGTTCGCGAACCACCCAGGAACAGGTTCAGGATAAGAATTTGCTAAACTGAGTGCTGTATTTGAACTCAGGTAGTTTACTTTTGCACTTCCTTCAAGTTGAAAATCAGTTGGCAACCGAAAAAGCCCAGGACATCCAACGGGAACATCCACTTTTCCCCCAGTTAAATTGTTGCCAGGAAAAGAGGGTTCAACACCATTGCCAGACGGTCCACCTTCTAATAGTGGCATACCATGAAGCTTCTGGTTTAATGATGACTTAGCTTGTTGAAGTGCCTCAAGGACAGATTCTAAGTCACTGGAGGACTTTTGGGGCATCAAAGCAAGTTCCTTGTGGCTCCCTGAACTTTCTCCATGGTTTGGAGATGGGAAAGGAACATGGACAGAGGGATTCCCATAAGAACCATCAGACAAATATGTACGGCTGCTTCTTGAAGGTGTGGTATCAACATTTCCCGGAACCCCTTGGCTAAGAGACCCCTTTGACGTAGGAAATGCATATTCTGATGACGAGGATCCATGAGCAACCAAGCTGCTGGTTTTTTGCTCCTGTACATATCCAGTCTCAGAATGCGGAGGGATTAGCAAATCTTTGGAAACTTTTGGTTCCGTCTCCGAAGTGAAGCAAGTTTTGGCAACTTCCAAGTCTGATTGTTGGTTTACAGAATTTCTTATTCCGGCAGGAGATGATTGCCCTGATGCCTTCACCTCTTCTCTTTCCTCAGTTACATCTGAGCGGTTCCCAGGGTCACAGGAGTCCTGATGGGTCATCAAAAGGATTAGAGCTCAGAAATACACCAAAATATTATGGAAAATGGTTCAAATTAATTTATACATATCAGCTCTGTGAAGAAGCACATTAAATTGACCAAAAATAATAGAAAACAATTAATAATATAATGGGAGTAAAGCACACCATGAAACCCCTAGACCCAGAGTTGGCACGGTTCACAATTCTAAACATTTTCAGAGCTAGTCTAACAGCTAAATAATGCTACCAGCTTCAATTAGTTTTTGAAAGAGAAGCAACAAAGTGTTCCAAGTACCTAATCAATCTTATAGATCCAACAAGTTACTTTCAACAAGATTCATATTTGACAAGAAAAGATGCTTGGTTGATACACAGCCAAACTTGAAGGTACAGCACAGTCTGTTTTACTTGAGTGGAATAGAAGTTTTATTGGAAAGTGGTACCATGATCAGCACCCTTTTTGGAAGATGTTAGCAGTTGACATCCATACAGATATCAATTAGTAGCATTGTTGGCATGTGCCAGATAGCAACACAAACAGAACATTTCAAGGATGGTTTAAAAAGAACTTTGTATCCTGATCAAAATTTATAAGATATACCACCACACAGCTGCTGTTCTCTCTGACCTTCTCTTCCCACTCTCCCTGGGCTGTGTCTTCTTCATATTGCTCTTCAAGTTGTGCTTGATGTTGTAAGACACTTTTGAAGTCATCATCTTGTCCACTTCTACTAGAATAGTCATCTGCAATTCTATTTTCTGACAACCCTGAAACTAGAGTCTCCTTTATATCTTTTGCACCATTGTTTATAGGTTGTTTAATATCAGCACAATTTGGACAGGCTTGGGAGCTTGTATCTACTGTTTTTCCTTGAGAACCATGCGTATTATCATCATCATGTGAGTCCTCAGCCACAGATCTAAAAATACAAGAGTAAAAGTAAGAAGATCCACCTGTATTTCATTGGTTTTGATCATTCAGAAGCCACTGGATAATGTTGGAAGTTTCACGAACACATAATTCAAAGTCAAGACTACCATAGTTAAAAAGTTAAAAGTTTCAAAACGTTGTTTTTCAGCCTTTTCATTTGGTGAAATTTTTTGTCAAAGTAAAGCAAGTTAACTCACAGCAAGAACTGTTTACCAAGGCTTAGGGAAGAGTTTTATTACTCTTTGACATGCAAATTTTTCAATGGGACATCTTGTTGGAAATAGTCAGTGATAAATCCCACATTGAAAGCATGTGAAGTATGGAAGAGGTTTATAATCAAGTGCACACCTATTCAAATCAATTTGGATGGTAGGAAATTTTGGAGGGAAACTTCAAAATTGCACATGCATTTGTCATGTTGACAATTAAATTAAAATATAAATTTAATGGTCAAAAGATTTTTAATTAATTTCATTTTAATATTTCTTCTTAACTAAACGGTTTCCTTTTAAGGGTTGTATCTGATGATACAACGCATACAACCGTTAAGTGTCCATTCATTTTTAAAAGGTACCTATTCATGAAGAAATATGTTTCCAAAAGACATGACATTTCTTTTGGGGTATCTGAACGTTATAAATAAGAATGCCCAGATAACAGAAAACTCACTTTTTTACTTCTGATTTTCCTATTCTTCTACTTTGTTCAAAACAATATTCTCTAAACTGTTTTTTGGGAGAATTTCTGCATACTACTGTGTCGAAATTCTGGTTGGCTTTATTATTCCTAGAGGGAATTGCTGCAAACCCGGTAGTAGAATAGTGGGGGCAAATTTCCTTAAAGAAAGTGAATTTTCACGTCAAAGCCGTTTTCTGTTGTTGTAGTTATTACTGTTTTACTAACACATCTGACTAGCAACATAGATCTTTAAGCTTAACAAAAGGCCCAAGATCTCTGGCTTCTTCAGATACAAAATCCAAGGAATCTCAGAAATTTAATTAAGAAATAAAGAGAGGGATGGAGACTAACCTTGCTTCCCTCCGTCTTATCCGTCGACATGATTTACCAATGCGTTTTGGCAAAGAACTATTTGAAGCAAAAGTAGAACATCTTCTCCTGACAGTCTCTGTGTATTTCTTCCTTTCAAGAGAATGCAGAGAATCCTTACTACTTTTCCAAGACAAACTTGGACCAGTAGAACGAGAAGAGTCAATCTCAGAACTTGAACACGAGTCCATATCACGTCTTCTCACTTGAAAATTGCTCAAGGTTTCTTTCATCTTTTCTGAATCATTACTAGCCTTGGAATCACTGATGACGGTTTCTTGGTCAGAGTTTGAATCAAAGGCCTCTGAAGCATCACTTATCCCATTGCTCTCCAAAATGGCAAGAACATCTGCCGTGGCCTTCTCAGCTTTCTTCCTTTGCAAAGACACTAGCTTTAACTGCTCTTCCAGTTCTAATACCTATACATTCATGATATTTAGACAAAAAACCAAAATTTAAAATGATCAAGAATAAGGGTAAAAGGGTGCATGTGTGAGAGTGTGAGAGAGGGGGCAAATTTTGTAACATATGCAGGCTTACCCTCTTTGCAAGCTCATCAGCCCTCTGCCTTGATGTTTTTGACATAGCCCTCTCAGACAGCAATCTTGCCCTCAGAGATTCAATAGTCATTGAAGTCAAATCTTCCAGGCCGCCATTATTTCTGGTTATTTAACATTCAAACAAAAAATCAGAATCAATCAAATGTGACATCCATCGCCGGAAGTTAAGTTGTTTGAATAATATAAAAAGATTATGTTAATTCAGTATCCCAAATGGGCCAAATTCTTTATAACATGTCCAACACTAGAATAACGAATAAACTCCTGACACAACAAGGGTACAGATAACTTTGAACTAACTTCTTTGACTAAGGCTCAGATATATTACTCTAACAGCCTATGCTCTATTTTATTGGTGTTCCTCAAATATTCTCAAGCTAAATGGGATCAAACTTCTGCATGGCTCCTTAAGGATTTTTAGTACACGCTGCATAGCAAGAGGGACTGACAGAGGATGCTCAAGGGTAAGAAGTTAAAAAGCAGCCAGTAAACACAATACAGATCTAAAGATCTTTTGCTAGTTTCTGCTGCTCCTGTAAGATGTAACTAACTGTCCTCAAATTTGATAGAAGTCTCAAGTCTTACTGCAGAATGTAGATATGGCTAGAAGAGCCAAGTCATCAACAATATTTTTGAATAAAAATGTCTCCTTTTCCAGCTAGTTATTTTCTTCATGTCATCACACTTTGATGAATTTTCTAACGTAGCCTTTTATTTGCCATGTCACTGACAAAGAATTTCTCTCATTGTCCATTGCTTCACCATCATAAAAAAGACCAGAAAATTGATCTGTATCATTTAGAACTTGGTCCAAAATTATACATCATTGAGCAATATGATGACCAGTGGTATAAATGTCAAAACAAAACAACACTATAATTTTTTCTACCTCCTACCATTTTTCCATGGGGGTGTGATCCCATCATAAGCCCAAGCACAGCAAGATCTTCTTATACCTCAGAATGATTGTGTACTTTATCATGAAATAAGAAAGTTGACAACTTTCACATTCTATTCAGAACCAGTGAAAGTAAAATTGTGAACTTTTGCTAAGATATGCACTCTAGTGGAGTATTACCGTACCAGGCCGAGCTTATTCACTTTTACATTAACTACTAGACACCCAATAAGAATATCTGATGACAACAGTGTTCCAACAAGCAAGAAAAATTGTTACATTAAATCAATTAGGAAGATGCAGTGTTTCGCCAAAGTCTATTCCAGATCTTTTAGATATCTTGTAGAGGCCCAAAAAGTCGTACCTTAAATTCGAGTCATTTCACTAACTTCCCAAATTGACATAAATAACCAATTCGAACATGATGTTTAAATTTTAACCATATCTCCAGATGACTGATCAGTTTGATGCCGCACTGCAAGCAAGCATACAATTATTTCAACAATAGAAACCGCCACATCTAGTATCCTGCTAGGTACCTATATTCTTCACTTAGCCATACTGTACCACCCAATCAAAGGCTCCTTCTTTTCTTCTTCTTCTTCTCTCAACGGCTATTACTCACAATAAATCCAATGCAATTGAAGCTAAACTAGCATAGAAATGCTCCAAGAATATCGGAATTAAACAAAAATCAGAACCTTTTGTTCTCAAATTACAAAATTCACAAAAACCGATAAGCAGAAGTACCTCTGATCTTGATCTTCATTGACTGAACTCGACATTTTCAATTTTTTTCCCAAAAGTTCAAAATCCCAGATTCTGCAACAGTATTAAACATCAAAGCTAAAAACAATCGCCACAAAAACAAGAAGCCCCAGAAGTAGAAACGATCAAGAGTTCCATACTAAGCCAGCAGATTAATAATAACCCGCTAAAATTCAACAAAACTAAACAAAAACCATAAAAAATGGGGCAGAAAAAGACTAAAGGATAAGCTTCAAGAAGTTTCTACCTTAAGAAGTACGCTGACTTGACTTGAGTTGAAATAAAGAGTGGGTCTTCAGTCTTCTTTTCATTCTTCTTTGGCGTTCTGTGTAATACTCCTACTAGGTGTGTGTGTGAGATTCAGTGGAGGGTAGCTTGGGGATTGATGAAATAGGAGGCTTCCATTCTAGTACACAATTTTTATATCAAAACAAGCTAAACCGATCCTGATCCGGGTCTGAGCAGGCTCAGCTTCTGGGGAGAACGGAACGGAGGAGGGGCAGGGACGGTTCCTGGCAGTTTACGGTCAAGATTTGATAAAAAAAAATTGTAAGGTTTAGATTTTAATATGTATGGGACTCATAAAATCTTATTCTAAAATTATACGTGATTGAAACAAAAAGAGTTACGCCGTATGTAAGGTCCAGAAGCAACCGTTCCAGCCTCGGGTCTGAACGGAACAGGGACGGTTACTACAATAAATTGTTTGTTCAAAATTTATTTATTTGCATTACAAACATATTTTTTAATATATTTTTTTATCTTACGTCACATCATAAAAAAATTATACTATATACATAATTTATTACAATAATTATTACAAAAAAATATTATACTAATTATTTCAAATAATATTACAAATAATCTACTATTTGAGACTCAATTATACTATGTACATAATTTTTAATGTTATGGGTAGGGTTTATAAAATTTGTTCTATATTTATTTTGTGTTTAAAGTAATTTATATTCTGAAAAAATAAATATATATTTTGTTGAATTAGACAAAACTATTTTAAAACGATTGAATTGACAGCCATTCCATTCCTAATTTTGCTTGTAGGAATTTAGATTCTTTGCAATCACAACCATTACTGTGATTTAAAACCACGTTTAATCTCAAACATTCAATTTTAGATCACATCATTTATCGCCTTGAATTTCAATAAGTAACAAAAATTGTATGTCTTAATATCTGTATTAATTAGTTTAGTGACTATATTTTATGTGTAAGGGTCGTTTAGTTGCTAGTGATAATTGTAGAAGCTCTATTGCAATGTAGTTTTGCAAGCTACCCTAGTAAAAAAAAAAAATATCAACATTTAAGTGCTAAAAGGTGGCATACCGTATTCTTTTATGTTCGGTTCCTTTTTATTCAAACGTTTCTTTATAGTGATTCAAAAAACATATCCGGTAAAATCTTTTTTAGCTAATAAATTTTTTTAAAAAAAAAAATTGTACTCTTTTTGCTTGGTTGAGACTTGAGAGGTCTGGAACCAGTGAGAAAATGGAAATTGCGATATATACAATTTGAGACAAATTTATACATTATACAATGCTAATTACTAAAAGAATTTGTTTGAATACACGTCTTCCAATATTGAAGTTAAGTTTGAGCAAAATAAATTGACCAACTTAGTAAATCAAAGACATAACAGGGGTAATATGTTTGTGATTGAAAAAGTCAAGTCCTAGGCAATACAATGGGTGATGTATTAGACTGAGGAATATGTTTATGATGTATATGAATGAAGTTATTTTTTTTTTCAAGAAAGTAGTACAGGTTTGTTTGGATATCTCAATTATCCTAAATAATATTTCGCTTGTATCATAGACACATTTTCCAACCCACCTTTTTATATTTCCAACCACATTTTTATCTCACATACATCACATCACAAAAAGTGCTACAGTAATTATTCCAAATAATACACTATCCAAACACTGTCATTTATGTTTGTTCAATTAACCAAGCAATAAAGCCTTCTTAATTTTTTAACTATTATTTGAAATATCATTTAAAATAAAAGATTATTTGAAATATTATTTAAATAATTATTATAGTATTTTTTTCAATATAATGTATGTGAAAAACAAAAGTGGTTAGAAAGATATAAAAAAAAGATAGGAAAATATGTGTGTGATGCAAGCAAAAAACAACAAAGACTTGGAACCAATTTCATAAATTGGCTCTTTTAAATCTTTAGATGAACAAGCTACAAAGAACAAACATGACTAAATTTCTTTTTCCTATACTACATATAATGAGAGAACCTTGTTTGGTGTAAACTATTCATGTCACTTAATGTTATACTTAAAAAACCCTTTAAAGTTAATTTTTAAACTACTCGAATTACCTCATTTTATTATCATGATTTTAAGTACAACTATTCAGATCCCCTTTACGATGATGTTAAATAGTATACAATAACCTCCTAAAGAAAAAGAAGCATTTATAGATTTTTAAAAAAGCACACACACTCTGACATGATTCTACATATAATAGCTTTGAAGAAACAACTAATTATGGGGCACGGGTCAGATGGTTTGGAAGGAGGAAGTAGGGGTGTGCATTCGGTGCAAATTCGGTAATTCGGTGCACTGAATTCGGTGAATTCGGTTATTCTACCTGTAAAAATTTAAACCGTTTTCAATTTCGAATTGGGCATAACCGAATTCATTTCGCAACCGATTTCAAATTCGAAAACAGTAATGAATTCGGTTTAACCGAATTCATCTATTAAAAAAAAAAAGATAAAAATACCCTGTTATCAGCTTAAGTTTGCAACGCTGCTTCCGTACACCTTACAGGCTATGAGGCTAATTGCAAACTAATTCTAATAGCAAACTTACAGGCTACAAGCCTAGTAGCCTACAACACCAATTCAAAGGAAATCAACATCCAAATTATTAGATTCATTATGCTCCTAAATGTGTAATTTTTAATTTACAAATTGGGGCTCCTAAATTATAATACATTCATTATACTCCTCAATGATTTATAAATTATTACTGATTTGATCCCCAAATTTATTCATAATTGAACACATTACTTATGTTCTAATCATTTTGTGGTTTAATTGGCATTTATTTGATCACTTATACCTATAATCCTTAGTCTAAGATTAGTAAATAGATAATATGAATTTTAACTTATTTGATAACTTATGCCTAAAATCATTAGTCTATGATTTAAGGAACACATAAAAAGTGATTAATTTAAACTAGAATAAACCTTAGACTGTACAATGATTAGTGATAATTTATGAATTTATAATTTACAATGATTAATAATAAGTAATATTAGTTACAAACTTACAAATTACAATGAGTAATGATAAGTTATATTACTTACAAACTTATAATTTATTTCAAATCAAAATAAAACTTATTTACTTACATATATTATTGTGAAAGTCAATACACTAGTACATTGATTTGCAATTCATATGCATTCACTTACACTGCTAACTACTTAGTTGTCTTATCTATACTTAAAGTCTTAAGAATTAAGATTAGTGAATAGTTAATATGAATTTTTATGTTAAATATGTAGAGTACACTAATACTTGCAAGTTAGAGATTACGCATTCAAATATTCAATAATTCAAACATGAATGATGTATCAAATTACCAATATCTAAATTTAATTACTAATTATGTTTATTGTTTAATATTTAGTATTATACATATATGTGTTAATTATTCTCTAATTCTAGTCATGTTACTCATGTATAAAATAATAAGTATTATAGTTATCTTATATTGTTATGTATTACTATATATTTGTATTATTATAGTCATATAACAATTAACAAATACTAAAATAATATATTGTACATTATTATATATTATTATTATTATAAGTATATGATATGATGATAAATTGATAATACCATATACTAATTATTATTAATAGCATTTACCTATATAATATAATAAAGTATTAGTAGTATATACTAATACTAAATAGCATTTATCTATATATTATATAATTTTATATACCAATTTGGTAATTCGAATGCGGTAATGCGGTACCCGATTTCAATTACCGAATTTAAATACAAAATCGGTTATTACCTAATTCATAATCTCATTACCTATTTCATACCATATTAGAATTCGGTGAATTTGGTACGTACCGAATTTGTACCAAATTACCAAATTTCCGATTTCAAATTACCGAATTGAATTTGAAATCGGTTATGAATTCGGTAAGAACCGAATTTGCTCACCCCTAGGAGGAAGTATAAGTACGAGATCTTGGATCGGGTTCGAATCCTCTCATTTGCACTAAAAAAAATTTTAAAAACTAATTAATTATATATTTTTGGAATATATACACACACGTAGAGTTTCTGATGGGCTCTGAATTATATATTTTTGGAATATATACACACATGTATTTTTGGATGCAGAAACGTAGGAGTTTCTGATGGGCTGAGGTTGCATTTTTTGCCTCTTTAGTCTTCAATTGGTCTCGCCGCTAAGCCCCGGCTCTAATTTGATGGGCTCTTCCATAGAGGCCCATTACTCATCGGGAAGACCAAGTCGTTGACTTTAGAGTTGTGATGGTTCCTCGCAATTAATCCAAGCACATTTTTCTGTCATGTTGTCGGCCATGAATTTCGAATTAATTAGGATTTGTCCATGGACATGGCATCTTCTTCTGGTCCATTTACATTGACTAGAGACTACTCCTTGTTAGTGGGCCGCATGTGTTGCAAACTTGTAACCCATGTCATGTGCATCACTGCTTTCTAGCCTGCTAAAGTTTATTGAGCTGTTCGCAACCCATGTCCACTAATTGTGGAGGTGTGGAGCCATCTCGCTAATGCAATTTCCTAACCTCGTGTTTCGGTAGTTTAGTTGAGAAGGTTTGTCTAATGAGTATCCAGTGACGAGTGTTTATTTTTATTAAGACTATGGTTAATTTGAAAAAAGGCTTATTTTTTCAATTTAAGAGTATATGCTCATAATATGAGGTATTTATTTTGGGCTTGCTTCTAAGAAACTTTTTATATAACTCGATAAGCAATTGATGCCAAGGGTTTTAGATTTTGCGACAGACAGCGAAGGAAAAGTGGATAGATGTCTTTCTTTGTGAGCTGTAAAAGCACACAAAGGGGTAAGCTAGGCGTACAATTTAGCCATTTTATAAGGAACCCAAATACAGAATTTTTCCCAGGCACAGAATATGTCAATTTAAAGATCGTGACTAGGTTTATATGGTTCTTTTTTGGGATAATTTTAGGAAAAAATTACCGGTTTTTAATAAGCATAATTAAAAGAAAATAAAAGAAAAGTTGAAAAATACTTTCTAAGTGAAAATATCTAAGAAACGCTCTGTTCGAATTCCATTCGTCAATTAAAACAATGAAATAAGACTAGAGCTGTTAAATGAAACGAGCAGCTCGAAAACTTGATTGAACTCGACTCGTTAATTGTGGTAAACGAGTCAAGGTTGAGCTTGAGATATGCTCGTTTAATTAACAAGTCGAGTAAGCTCGACTCGTTTGTTATTCGAGTAGCTCGATTAGGCTCGATAAGAAAGGTTATATATGTCATTTCACAATTCAAAAGTATAAAAATTGAAAATTATAGGTTTTTATTAGAGTTAATTTACACGAGTTTGAGCTCGAGCTTGTGCAAGCTCGACTTGTTTGTGATAAACGAGTCGAGTTCGAGCCCACATGTCACAAACGAGTCGAGCTCGAGCTCACATGTCCATTTGACGAGTCGAGTCCGAACACATTTTAAAGCTCGTCCCCTAGTCGAGCAAGCTCGAGCTTGGCTCGAGTTAAGCTCAAATCGAGCTCGGAAGTCAAATACTCGGCTCGATTAACAGCTCTTAATAAGACTTACGGTCCATGTGTTGTATTCCCCTTTATGTCCAATTTTCTAGTCCATGACATATTATCTTTCTTTATCTTAGTTAGGGATGGCAATGGGGGCGGGTGACCGCGAGCACCCGCCCTGCGGGGGGCTAATGGGGAGGGGGTTGGGGCGGGGGGTGGGGCAGGGACGGGGGGAATTTTTTTCCCCCCGCTTAGAAACGGGGGATATAAAAAATATATGTATATAATTATATATATAATATATAATTTAATTAGTTACAAACTTATGATAATGATATTATTAGTTATATGTATTATATAATGTCTATTAGTATATATAATATAATTGATATTATTAATTATATTAATAATTATATATGTGTACTAATGTAAATTATTAATTGGTTATACTAAATTTACTAATACATTTATACTAAATCCCTAATTATACTTAATACAATAACATTTTTTTCTTAAAAAAAAGTACAAGCACAATAATGAATTAGTGATTGTATTTGTGCCAAAAGTGAAAACTTGACTACTTTAGTTATATTTATTTCATCACGTTGGATTGTATTCAAATAATTTTTATTTGATTGTTTTTATAAGTTTCAATTGTAAAATTACAATGAATAATAATTTGATGATGTGTTAATATTTTAGTACTTGATTATTTGCTAAAATTTAACCATAATAAAATTATATAACAATTTTTTATTAGTCCTGCGGGGGAAGCGGGACGGGGGCGGGGGCTGGGGCGGGGGAAGTTTGTAGGCAGCGGGGCGGGGGACGGGGGAGGGGTCCCCTGCCCCATTGCCATCCCTAATCTTAGTGGGCATACATAGACATAAATGGAAGTTAGAACTTGGATTAGATCTTTTTAATCGTTAGGCCTTTTTGGTGCTTTTGTGCTTGTTAGTTAGGAATAATGTCGATGCCAACATATCACCGTCATTTTGTTCGAAGACTCTAGTAACGAGTATTCCTGAACTGCATGAACACGAAACTTGTTGAGATAGAAATATATAATCGACATAAAGCAAAAAAAAAAAAAAAAAAAAAGGAAAGGAAAGACTTCTGGGTCGTTCGAGTATTTATGGTAAATATAAATAACTATGTTTGGATAGAGATTATTTGAAATATTATTTAGAATGACTATTATAATGCATTTTGTAATATAATGTATGTGAAATATAAAAATAATTAAAAAGTACCAACCATGCCAAATGAGCACCGGGTAGGGAAGAGGGAGGGAGCCTAAAATTTGTTAAAGAAAGCTGCCCGCTTGCCAATAATAGTATGCACAACACAATGCAATATGACTGGTGGAGAATGAGGCATAGACTTAGATCAATTTTTGAAAAAAAAAAAATTGTGTGTGTGAATTTCGTCCGTGGATAATATAAAAATTGTATAATCAGTGGGTGATTTATGAGTACTTCTATAAACGAACTTGTACTAATGATTGAAATAGAGATCGAAATTGAAGCTGAAACCCCTCTTTAACTTTTTGCTATTTTTCTTCGAATATATATATATACTCCTCCGAGCGACTTCTGGACTTTCAGAGTCGTGTACTTGTACGTTACATCAAAAAGACGAGTGCAACTGAAATTTGTGGTTCCCGAACTTACAAGCTCTGAATCCATCCCAGATTACGTACGGGGAAAAACAAATAATGCCGCCCAATTGTGCATGTACTATTTAAAAAGAATAGTAGTGTCTTATTGTCTTCATTAGCAGTCGTGAGGTACGTAAATATCTTATTGCAGCACCTTGACCCAAAATGGAAATTAGGAAAATGTAAGCATCAGAACACCAGTTCTGCTGATGCAACTGCAACGAATACAATCGGTGGATTGGATCAGTCCAGGCCGGAAGAACCGACTTTTGTATAAATTAACTAAAAACACATAAATCTACGCATCATCTTTGTCTTTGTAGTCCTTGGTGCCAACCTTCAACATCTTTGTTATTACCACCAATCTATGCAACTGAAAAAACAAGCAAATTAAGCAGAATGAAGATACTAATGTTGCCATGGTTAGCTCATGGTCACATGTCCCCTTTCTTAGAGCTAGCCAAGAGACTAGCAAAGAAAAACTTCCACATCTACTTGTGTTCCACCACTGTGAATCTCAGCTCCATCAAGAACCAAATTACTGGAAAATATTCCGATTCTATAGAACCAGTTGAGTTACAACTTCCATGCTTGCCTGACCTTCCTCCTCATTACCACACCACCAATGGCCTCCCACCCCATCTCATGACCACCCTCAAAACAGCCTATGAAATGTCAGCTCCCAACTTTTCTAATATCCTCACCACTCTGCATCCTGACTTGGTTATGTACGACTTCAATCAGCCTTGGGCAGCAGAAATTGCTTCTTCTCAAAATATCCCAGCTGTTCAATTTCTCCCGTTTGGAGCATCAATGACTGCTTTCGGTCTATACATGATCAAATATCCAGGAAAAGAACTCCCCTACCCAGAAATTTATATCCGGGACTATGAGATAGTCAAGGTTCGGTCAAGGGACGCTCGAGTTAATGATGTTAGTGATGGACAAAGATTCCTACAAGGTCTGGACCTGTCGTGTAAGATTTTGTTGGTTAAGTCATTCAAAGAAATTGAAGAAAGATTCATGGATTTTCTCTCTGTTGCATCTGGTAAAAAGGTGGTCCCCGTTGGCCCTCTTGTCCAAGACATCAGTCTTGGTGACATTCAAGATGAGGAAATGGAAATCATTAATTGGCTTGACCAAAAGGAAAACGCTTCAGTGGTGTTTGTCTCTTTTGGCAGTGAGTATTTCTTGACTGAGGACGAAAGAAGCGAAATTGCTCGTGGTCTTGAGCTCAGCAATGTTAACTTTATATGGGTTATTAGGTTCCCTTTCGGAGGGAAAATAACTGTGGAAAAAGCATTACCCGAAGGGTTTCTTGAGAGAGTGGGAGATAGAGGAAAATTTGTGGATGGATGGGCTCCTCAGGCAAGAATTTTGAAGCATGCGAATACTGGTGCTTTTTTGAGCCATTGTGGATGGAGTTCTATGATGGAGAGTATGAAATTTGGTGTTCCAATGATAGCTCTGCCTATGCATATTGACCAACCTTTGAATGCTAGATTGATTGAAGCAGTCGGAGTGGGATTGGAACCCTTGCGAGACGAGAAGGGAAATCTTCAAAGTGAGGAGATTGCCAAAGTGATCAGAAAGGTTTTGGTGGAGGAAAGTGGAAAAAATGTGAGGAGGAAAGCTAAGGAATTGAGTGAACAAATGGGAATGAGAGGTGACAAGGAAGAGATTGATAACCTTGTCGAGGAGGTAGTACAACTTTGCCAAAAGAATAACGGGTGCTGTTAAATCTTTTGATTGTTCTTCCGGGTTAAGGAAGATGATTTGTTCGTTAATTTGCTGGATGTTATTCTAATTAGTCTCCATTTTATAAGTAATTTGGTTGATTGATTGTATGACCATATCGTTCACGTTCACTATGCTATATTTCCAATGAGCTCTTCACTATTTTCATCTCTTAGAGAAGGTTTCGAGCACATACATTTCTTGGAAAATCCATCATTTAATCTGCTCCATTACAAAAGGAGTACTAGACTAAGTGAAACCATAATATTCTCAAACCCTGAGTCAACTAGAAGCTAGAGATACCATCGAAGTAAGCATGAAATTCTTTGTTCTGACTTTCATTTCATGCACTCCTGTTTTCCCCCTTTTCTTTGTCAAGCTTTGATTCTCCTTCAAACCCAAAAAAAAAAAAAAAAGGTGAGGATCATGGGCATACACAATGTCCTAATCCATGACTTGGTACTTCTATTGCCTGTTTTAGCGTCCGTAGTTCTTGACTCATTCGACGTCTCTTATGATTTGTCAACATTCACCTCTGCATGACCGGTGGCAGGAAATCGTGAGGCTTTACGTTAAGCAAGTCTAGTTACAATTTAAAATTAATGGCTCAAAATAGCCGTGCTAATGTGGTACATAAATAAAAAATAGGGTCCGTCTCATGTTAAGATATATTTTATGTGTCATATTTTTTAAAATGTAAGATTAATTAGAGAAAGTAAATAAATATAAGAGAGAATAATAATTGTAATATGTGTAATTATGTGACTTTTAGATGTGTTAACAAGTATCCAGCTAAATAAATTGAATAACCCAAAAAAAAAATGAATTATAAGTATAATGAATCGAATAACTCAAATAGCAGGCTTGAGCTACTATGGCACAGATGCAGGCAATCCATTGAACTCTGCAATTGTGAGGCCCTTCATCCATGTAAGAAAGATACATCAGTTTTTTGGGTAAAGTGCAAAAAAATCCCCTATGATTAAGCTAATTTACGAAAAAGTCTCTTATAGTTTCAAATCATATATTTTGATTTCTCACTGTTTGAACTAATTTAAACCGCAACAAAAATCATCAAAACTATCGAAAACATATGAAATAACACAATTACCCTAATACATATAAGCAATAAAAAACCTTCTAACAACCATCCTATTAAGCAAACTTACGGAAAAATTCCCTATAGTTAAGCCAACACATGGAAAAGCCCCCTAGGGTTATATGTTACTTTTATTTATTTATTTTGTGCATAGGAATAAGGTAAGTTATATTTGAAAGTATTTATTTATTTATTTTATGTATAGAAATAAGATGAGTTGTATTTGGGAGTTTTGGGTTATTTTTTTTGAAATTTTATGAGTTCTAAGGGGTTTAATCGGTATATCAGCTAAAAATTTGAATTAAAAAATTATTTTCAATGTCAAGCAACCTCAAACTCGTTAATTTAAATGATTTCTGTCGATTTCACATTAGTTCAAACCATGAGGTACTGGATTGCATGATTTGAAATTGTAAAGGACTTTTTCTATAGGTTTGCTTAGTCACAAGAGGCTTTTCTGTATTATAACTCTAAAGGTGTAATAGGTATATCAACTAAAAATTTATTTGTTTGTAGTACAAATATTCATAAAAGAACCGTGTGTATTTCAAACCCATTAATTCAGACGATTTTTATTGCATTTATAAATTAGTTCAAACCATGAGGTACTGGAGTGTATGTTTTGAAATTATAGGAGATTTTTCTGTATATTCACTTAACCTCAAGAGATTTTTCTATATTTTACCCCAGTTTTTTTTGTAGTTGAGAAAGTCACAAGTAGGGTGCAAGAGAATCAAGCTCCTCGACTTGAACTCACAGGTAGTTGGATCAACTACTGGACTCGAGTTTTCTGTTGATCGAACTTGAGTCGAGTTTGAGCTACTCATTTATGTATTCTATTAGAGCTCGAGCAGAAAAATAGGAGTTCGATTGCTCGATGTGCTCAATCGAGCATTGCCTTCTTACCATGTATATATAGGTATCAGCTTTGTTGAGAATTACATGAAGATTTTTCTCCATATAGACAAAAGGGAACTAATTAAGCCAAATTACAGAGACAAGCTTTCCATGCAAACTACGGCCATGCAATTGCAAGCTAGTAGTACAGAATAAGTCAGTAGCACTTCTCAAAGGGTTCTCATGTTACCGTTTTTGGCGCATGGTCACATATCTCCATTCCTGGAGCTAGCCAGGAAACTCACCGATAGAGGAATTCACATCTGTCTTTGTTCTACAGCCATCAATTTAAGTTCCATTTCCAAGGAAATCAAGGGCAACTACTCTCAATCCATTCGACTCGTGGAGTTTCATCTTCCAGAATTGCGTGAACTTCCTCCTCACTACCACACAACCAATGGCCTCCCAGCTCATCTCCAACCAGTCCTCTTCGAAGCCCTGAAATTGTCCAACTCTGAGATACACAACATCATAAAATCTCTGAAGCTAGACTTGGTGATCTACGATACAATACTATCTTGGCTTTCAGTAACTCCTTTAAGCACTTTTCCATCGGTTTGGTTCCAAATTACGAGCGCAGCCTTCTTGTCATACACACTTCATTTGTTAGTCAACTCCTGCTCAGAATATCCCTTTCCAGCCATTTATTTTTGGGATTTTGAGTTTCACAAACTTCTTGCTGCCACTGGAGATAAAACTCCGGTTGCTGGTGAAGTTTGCTCCTTTCCTATGCTGGTTAATACTAGTAGAGCGATGGAAGGGAAATCCTTGGACCACATTGCTGGTTTGACCAACATGAAGACTAATTCCCACTGGTCCTATTGCTGCTGCTGAATTAGGTGAGGAGGATATCGAGCTCATGAATTGGCTTGGACAGAAGGATGTAAATTCAACTGTGTTTACTTCCTTTGGCACTATGTATTTCCCAAGTGAGGAAGAGATCAAAGAGATTGCTCACGGATTGGAGCTGAGCAATGTAAATTTCATCTGGGCTTTAAGATCTCCAGACGGTGACGAAAGTAGACTTGAAGAGATTCTACCAACGGGATTTCTTGAGAGAGTGAGAGGTAGAGGGAGAATTGTTCAAGGATGGGCGCCGCAGGCAATGATTCTTGGCCATTCGAGCATTGGTGGATTTTTATCCCACTGTGGTTGGATATCTTTATCCGAAGGCATAGAATTTGGTGTTCCGATAATAGCAATGCCTATGAATTTGGAACAGCCCCTTAATGGAAGGGTGTTGGTGGAAAATGGTGTGGCTGTGGAAGTCATGAGAGATGAAAATGGTAGACTCAAGGGGGCAGAGATAGCAAAAATGATCAACCATGTGGTAATTGGGGGTGCAGGGGAAACCATGAGGCAGAAAATGAAAGATTTGAGGAAGAAGATCAAATCAAGTGAAGAAGACAATCTGGATGAACTTTTAACATTGATCGCCCAACTTTCTAAGAAAAACTCAGGTCAAGATCCCAATATTGCAGGAGGACTTGGGACTTAAAACTGGACTTCTCCGAAGGCGTTCCTCAGCTGGTGTTCAGGGGTTTATTGAGTAATCGAGATATGTGGTATGCGCTAAAATAAATGAGGGTTTAGAGATATTGATAGTGTCTCTACTACTCTAATAATGTAATCTTTCAATCCAATGAATCAGCATATAATTCCGAGCTTAGACAGGAAAGGCAATGAAATATTGTAGTGTTGTGAAGATTCAAATTACTAACGTGTAATAATCGTAAGAGCAAAAGAAAATTGCAGCATTCAATTGAAGAGAAAAACCATATACTAATTGGTTTAGAAGGGACGGAATACAATTGGTATTATTGGATATGGTTTGCTAATTGTGACATTTTTTATTTGGGATTATAAGAAAGTCTCAAGACAATGACCAAAACAGCAGTCCCCTGGCTGTTATGTGCCGGTCGGTATTTCCATCAAACAACAAAATCAGACGGCATGGTTGAATGAATTCCTGGTACCAATCATTGTTTCAAGTCGTTTCGTGGAAAACTAGACCCTGCACCGTGATTCCGGCAACTCCCACGTACCCAACTTGACCAATGTGCTTTTTTTGTCTTCCATATAGTACTATAAAATATTGATAGGGTGCCCATGTTTATGGTTTTTCGTCTATGAATTTGTTTGTAATCTACTCATACAGTCCAAATTAATGAAATTCTTAGGAAAAATCTCCACATGGCCTTTTCAGTTGCAAAAGAACAGTTTTCTTTGCTATACGCCAGGAGTCCACGTGAACTGCAAGTCCCAAATATACAGGGCAAAGGTGATTAATTTTGTTCAAATCTCATTTCGTCCTGGTGTAGGTGGATTTATTCATAATTTGTTAATTCTTGCTGCCGACCAATGGATCTTTCAATTAGCAAGGTCGAAGGTCAAGCATATGAGTATTTGACAGATAACAGCAAACTCGGTTAGAAAATTCAGACCCCTGTCTTTCTAGATATCGTTTAAAATTCCCTTTCAAGACTAAAACCTTTGCCCATCCCCCACTTCCATTTTCCCCTCCCAAAAACCAAAGCACTCAACGCCAAGACACAAAGCACTTACAGAAAACAGAGGATTTATGGGCACAGAACCAGTTGCTGTTACTTCTCAGGTCAAGGTTCTCATGTTTCCATGGCTGGCTTATGGCCATATATCTCCCAGCCTGGAACTAGCCAAGAGGCTAACGGATAGAGGATTTGCCATATACATCTGTTCAACTCCTATCAATCTTGGATTCATCAAGCAAAAGATCACCGGAAAACACTCTGCCACTATTAAACCAGTGGAACTTCATCTTCCAGACACTCCTGAACTCCCTTCTCACTACCACACCACCAATGGTCTCCCACCCCATCTCATGTCCACCCTGAAAAGAGCCCTGAACAGAGCCAAACCGGAACTGTCCAGTATCTTGAAGACTCTGAAGCCTGATTTGGTGATCTACGATGTCACCCAGACGTGGACCGGTGCATTGACTGCAGCCCATAACATTCCAGCAGTTAAATTTTTAACTTCAACTGTGTCCATGATGGCATACTTCTCCCATTCGTTTATGAAACCGGACCTTGAATTCCCTTTTCCAGCCATCTATCTGTCCGATCCCGAGTGGACCAAGTTTCGGATAACAGCCCAAGAGGCAAGAGCTGATTATGAAGAAAGTGATCCTGCGGCGGAAAGGCCAAACCGAGATTGTGACCGCATCTTCCTCACAAAAAGCTCGAGAGCAATAGAAGGGAAATATATAGATTATCTGTTTGATCTTACGAAGCTGAAGATGTTGCCTGTAGGTACCCTGTTAGAAGAACCTATTAAGGATGATCAAGGCGATAACAACGACGAGTTAATCCAATGGCTTGGGACAAAGAGCGAGCGGTCCACTGTTTTTGTTTCGTTTGGGACCGAGTATTTCTTGACTAAAGAAGAGATGGAAGAGATAGCATACGGGTTGGAGCTTAGCGATGTCAATTTCATATGGGTTGTAAGATTTCCTCTGGGTCACAAAACAGGGCCTGAAGAGGCTCTTCCTGAGGGGTTCTTGGAGAGGGTGGGAGATAGGGGAAGAATTGTGGAAGGATGGGCACCACAGGCAAAAGTATTGGCACATCCAGGTACAGCAGGTTTTGTTTGTCACTGTGGTTGGAATTCGGTTGTGGAAAGTATAGAGTTTGGTGTTCCAATTATAGCCATGCCCGTACAGCTTGACCAGCCACTCAATGCCAGGTTGGTGGTGGAAATTGGTGCAGGCATGGAAGTTGTGAGAGATGAGAATGGCAAGTTTGATAGAAAGGAGATAGCAAGAGTAATCAAAGATGTGGTGGCGGAGAAGATGGGTGAAAATGTGAGAGGGAAAATGCTTCCAGAAAATAAAATTGAAGGAGAAACAGGAGTTGGATGAAGTTGCGGAATTGCTAACTCAGCTTGTGAAGGAAAATAGTCAGTCTTCGAATTGATTTTACTAGTACTTTTCTGGAAATATTTGAACTGCTCTATGAATTCCAAAATATGAAATAAAAAATACTGCTCTATGGAATTTTTAGAGTTTGTTCCTTTCTCTCCCTTTTCATTTTTCATTTTTCTTGGGGCGTGGGATAAGTTTAAAGTTGGGAATTGTAACCATCGATCATTTACTAACTCTGGGAAGTAATAGTACTACATTTGTTTGCTAGCCCATACAGTTTCATCTTTTGTGACAAATGCACGTGATTGGCTTCAAATTCTTGTACTATAGCTACTGCGTCTCTGGTTATTAATTTGAGTTCTACTGATCTCAATATTTTAGTGATACTCTATATTCAAAGCGCGGAACATCAACTCTCTCGCACCTCCCAGGACAAGAAAAATGACAAATCCTTTTTTTCCTTTTTGTTTCGTCTTCAAAAAAAAAAAAAAATTTTAGAGTAACTTAATTGGAAGTTGTTGATAGGAAGTCGGTACTAAGGGTAGATATGGCATTCGGTCTCCGAAAGCTCCCACTAAGAGGAGACTTCATCCAAGTAACATCCACGTTATTACATTTGTTTTTCGGTCAATCGATCAAATCCTACTCCTATTCCTATTTTAATTTACGTTCAAAAGGATTCAACTAAGTCAATGGGATTAGAAGAGTAAACTAACACTACCTCTAAACTAAATGAGTGCACTACTGCACACTTTTTAAATTTTATCATAGGTTTAGAGATTTGAACTCTTAATTTGTAGTCAGATCAATATCTTATACTTGACGTTGACATTATTACAAGGAAAAGAAGATATGCCATTATTCTACTTTCCTTTCTTCCCAAAAAACATAGACTATCTTTGAAACACTTAGTGATGACATGGTGTCACGAAGGGTGGAAAAAAAACGCCATTCCACTAGTGTAGTTTCAAATGTTTATGAAATTTTCAAAAGAAAAGCATGACATAATAAAGCACGAGAAGAAAGTAGTACTTTGAAGAAATCGGTCCAAAATGTGCACCTTCTATTTTCCCTATTTCTGCTTGCCATAAATTTGAATAGTTTTTTTGTCAAATTCTTGATTGTACCAGTATACGGGGCTTATAGAATTTGCCGACGGTCTTCGTCTAGGAAATTCCACCTTCATCTGAAAAGTGAAAGCGATGTCGCCCTACTCTGTCGCCTTCACCCAGAAACGTATGCGGCAGCAATTTGCGACTCTTCCTTTTACCTGGACGTTGTGGACTCGATTCCGTTATTTGTCCATTACTCATAATAAACAAATACTTTGATGAACGTGCCATATTGTCATACCATTTTTTTTAAAAAAATCTTTTATTATAAGTAAAATGCGTTGTTTAGTCCCTGCATGATTTTTCTCCTCAAAGTCTTGACAAAAGTAAATATGGATCTCAATGTTTAGTCACTAAAGTTTTGATAAGAACAAATTTGATCCAATTTAAAACAGATTCAGGACATTTGGAGAATTTTTTTCAATTACCGATAGAATTTAGCAACGTCTAGTCATGTATGTGTCCACTAAATTAAGTTTCAAAATAAAAATGTAAAATAGTAGCTAGTTTTAAATAACAAATTTAAGAACTAATAACTCACTTGCTAACTAATTGATCAGTAAAAATAAAAAGAACGAAAATTTTAAACTAAAACTCCTAGAACTAGTCGAATCATCAATTCATCGACAAACTAGAACTCTCAATCTATTAAATTGGTGGAATTCATCAGCGAAACTTGGCTGAATTGCCACCTTACCAATCACACACAACCTTTTTACTACGTCATCTCTTTTTTTTTTTTGGTATAATCCACAGGTGTCCGCATCCGTTTTACGGTCTGCGACTAATCCTGTTCGAGCCGGGTCAGGTCCCATAGGGGGTAACTCTCCCAACGTCATTTTTTCCATTCCTATGGGTTTCGAACCCGACTACGTCATCTCTTTTACTATCCTCATGAAGGCCCTTAAATTGTCCCAACCTCAAATGGACAGCGTTATATATACAGGCTCTAAAGCCTGATTTGGTGATGTGCAATTTTGCGTTAACTACTATCGGAATAATACCTTCTCCCAACATTCCATCGGTTAAATTTTAGCATTTTCAATGCAAGTCTTATCATAAATTCTGTCCCATATATATATATATATGTATGTATATCTCTGGATCATTTCGCTACTTCTATCAACTACCCCAAAAAAAAAATGCACGTTCAACTGTTTTTGTTTCTTTTGGCAGTGAATGTGTTTTGCATAAGGAAGAGATCAAGAGATTGCTTTAGGATTGGAGCTTAGTAATGCTAACTTTATTTGGGTCCTAAAGTTTCCAAAAGGATAGGAACTATCAAGTGGAATTAATATGATTTTACCTGAGGGATTGATTTCTTGAGAGAGTGAAGGATGGAGGGAGAATTGTTCAAGGATCCGATGCTAGGTTGATGGTGGATACTGGAGTTGCTGCAGAAGTTACTTATGAGAGATGAAAAATCAAAATTTCAAAGGGCCAGAGATGGCAGAAGTGATTAAGGAAGATGCGGTATTTCGCGAGATGCAAGGAAAGTAACGAGGGAGAAAACGAAAGATATGAATAAGAAAATGAAAAGATTGGCAGCTAGTGAGAATCTGAAGAGATCCAAGGATAATTCAGAGGGGATTTTTAGAATATAAGTAAGGAGATTTGATCCCTTGACCTACACCTAAGTAGAATTTTAAAACTCTTTTGGTGACCAACTATTAAAAAAAAAAAGTAGTTGGTTACCAATAGTACTTGCAACAGCATAGTTTTTAAGATTTCCAAAGTTGACAGTTCCAAAAGTGCAAGATTTGATTAATCAATGCACATCAATATCCTGTAACAGAAATTAAGTTTCCTAAATACTCTGTAAGATTTCATCAATTTTCCGTAAGATTGCTCTAACTTTTTAGAGAACCAATAGACGCTCTAGCTGTTACAATTTTGCAAGTCTGCTTCACAAATTCAATGCATGCTTCTTCATTCATAATCAAGATAGCTGCCTCTACATTCATAAATGAAATGTAAGTCTTCTAGAAAGCTCCCAAACTTGAGGAAGTTTTTTTTTTTTTTTTCTATTTCATAAGAATTATATTTTGTATTTGAAATGATTTATTCGGATATATCATTATTACTTCCTCTCCTAAACTAAACATGGCTACTTAAAAACATGTCCTCTATTAAGCTCCAAAAGAAAAAAAAGCAAAAGGGCTTACTGTTCTATATATTAAAAGGGCTGATCTCCAAATTAATGACAATAGTCACGGCAAATTTTATCAGGATATGAACCAAAAACTGGACAAGTTTAGTAGTTAGTTTTTTGACCAATGAAATATCATCAATTGGACAAATAAGAACTCCATTTATATATATATATATATTCCCACTCCTCCCCACGCTCCTTCCCTTGCCACTGAAGTATTTTTATTAGTCAATGACGATCGATCTTGTTAAATAATAATTGATTCCGGACAAAACTCTTTTTTCACAACACCGGTTTGTACGACAAACGTACTTGGTTATTATTGGTTGTGCTAATCAAATTTTTAACACAGTTTTTGCCTTTTTTACCCTACAAAGAAACCCTAACTTTCATGCCACGTGTAACATATTGAAAATTACCATTAGCAAAAAGATTCCAACGTCTGTATAACTACCAAGAATCAAAATGGAAAATAAAATCAATGCAACCGAAAAGATTGGCGCTTCCATGCACGTTCCAAAGATCTTCAATGGTAATTTCTTCTTTCGAAAGAAAACAGCCTCTAGTCTCTCTTCCATCTCAGTAACGGCCTCTTCAAAACCTTCTTCAATTTCAGCATATGTTTGCACAAATAGGGGGAGAATTTAGTATCTATCGCGTGGAAGGAAACTTGACATATTCATGACTGTATTGCCATTAACATTCTGATTCTGAAAATTACACAAAATATTTCTATTCCTATAATTAAAAATCTACCATCAATGAAGAAACTTCCATTTATGCAATGCCCAAAGCCTTGATAAATATGTCCCTTCCCTCTCCTTCGAAGCACCGAAATTACTTTCTCCACTGCAGCAAGAAAACCCTCGGGAAGAAATCAACTAAGCTTCTCCTGTTATTGTTCTACAGCTAGCCGAATCATGGAATATCACCAAGACTCCTTCAGTGTTCTCATGTTCCCATGGTTGGCACATGGACACATCTCCCCTTTCCTAGAACTAGCCAAAAAGCTTAGCCAGAGAAACTTCAAGGTTTACTTGTGCTCTACGCCAGCATGCCTGGTTTCAATCAAGCCAAAACTTGCTGAAAATTTTTCTGCGTCAATTCAACTAGTAGAACTCCATCTTCCAACTTTGCCAGGCCTTCCTCCTGAGTACCACACAACCAATGGTCTTCCAAGCCATCTCATGGCCACTCTAAAACAGGCCTTTGACATGGCAAGTCCTAACTTCATCAAGATTTTGGAAGCCATAGAGCCTGATTTGCTCGTATATGATATGCTCCAGCCATGGGCACCAACGGCTGCATCAGCCCTTAATATCCCTGCTGTTGAGTTCATTAGCAGTAGTACAACGATGACTTCCTTCATGTTGCATGTCCTCAAGAACAATCCAGGTACCAAGTTTCCCTTCTCGAATATTTTCCACGGAGATCTTGAGGCTATTCTTGCCAACAAGTTGCACGATGATGTCAAATTTCGTTCTAAAGAGATAAATCGTGTTGTCCAAAGCCTCCAACTCTCTTCCAAAATTATTTTGATCAAGAGTTTCAAGGAGATTGAGGGTAAATATATTGATTATCTTTCCCTGTTATCTGGCAAGAAAGTAGTACCGGTTGGTCCACTTGTTCAGGACCCTAGTAGTACCCATGGTAATAGTGATGATAATTTGGAGATCATGGAATGGCTTGACAAAAAAGAAAAGAAATCAACAGTTTTTGTTTGCTTTGGAACTGAGTATTTTCTGTCCAAGGAAGACAGGGAAGAAATAGCTCACGGGCTCGAGCTTAGCAACGTTAACTTTATATGGGCTATTAGGTATCCAAAAGGAGAGAATCTTCAACTTGAGGAAGCGTTGCCAAAAGGGTTTCTGGCCAGGGTAGGAGAGAGGGGAATGGTTGTGGATGGATGGGTACCACAGGCAAAAATTTTGGGCCATTCTAGTGTTGGTGGATTTGTGAGCCATTGTGGGTGGAATTCAGTCATGGAGAGTATGAAATCTGGCGTCCCAATTGTAGCCATTCCCATGCACCTCGACCAACCAGTCAATGCTAGGCTGATCGAAGAGGTTGGTGCTGGTGTGGAGGTTCTGAGAGAGGATGATGGAACTCTTGGGCGAGAGAAAGTTGCTGCAGTCATCAAACAAGTGATGCATGAAGAAATTGGCCAACTTGTAAGGGAACGCGCTCGAAGTCTGTCAAACAAGATTGAAGTGAAAGGAGACGAAGAGATTGATGTAGTGGTGGATGAATTGGTCCAGCTTTGTCTCGAGAAAAAGATGAAGGACGTAAAAAACTTCTGATTGATCGAGAGTTTATTCGTTTTGGTTGTTATGGGGGCCTTGTAGTAGTATATATGAGGTTCCCAAGTTTTGCTTTCAAGAAGTTTTTAGTGGCTAATTTGAGATATTAGTTGATGGATTATTACTCAAAAAGTTTTACTAGTATTTCCGTAATAGTATAAATAACTAGTTAATTTCCCCTTCTTGAATCACTACTGTCTTTCCCTCCTCTAAAAATTTGATCATATTTTCCTCTGCGCTGAATCTCAAAATTAGAATTGAAATTGGAACTATTACCACAATTTCCATCTCTAACAGAAATTTGAGATACGAACTGAGTACAAAATGCAATGCTAGACTATCTAATTATAAATAATTAAGTCAGTCTCTAACTAAAATTTCCTAGTCATTACTTTAATATGATACTGCAATTTTTCTTAGGCTGGTGCATACTGGCTGCTAGATTTTGAGCCATCTTACACGGATTGAGATCAACGGGGAAGTCTGGAAGCCAAGTTTAAGTTACCAGGCTTCTTTATTTCTTTCATTTATTGCAAGCCTTCGCCAACTCCTCTACAACCCCATCAATTTCTTCCTCACCTTTGCTTCTTATTTTCTGACTCAGTGATCTTGCTTTCCTCCTCAGAGTTTCTCCAGTTTCCTCTCCCATGACATGTTTAATTGCTTCTGCCAACTTTTCTCTTTGAATTCTGCCATACTCATCTTTCACAACCTCCAACCCTGCACCAACATTCTCCAACACTCTAGCATTTACAGGCTGATCATTTACCAATGGTACAGCTATAATTGGAACACCAGACTTCATAGCCTCCATCACAGAACTCCATCCACAATGACTAACAAAACCGCCAATATTTTCATGCTTTAAAATCTTTGCCTGAGGAGCCCATCCTCACACCACCATTCCGTTCTCTCCAACCCTTTCAAGAAAACCTTCAGGCAATACTTCTTCAACCCTTATTTCCTCTCCTTTTGGAAGCCTAACCACCCAAATAAAATTAACATCACTCGGCTCCAAACCAATGGCTACCTCTTCCATTCCCTCTTTGGACAAAAACAACTCACTTCCAAGACAAACAAAAACAGTCGAATATTTGTCTCTCTGATTGAGCCAATCTAAGGTACTACCAGTATTTGTATTGATCTCCTGATGGTCTTCAACAACAATATCTTCTACAAGCGATCCAACAGGTACAATCTTTTTCTCCAGTAAATCAGAAACAGAAAGATAATCAAAATACTTCCCTTCAAGTTCTTTAATTGTTGATCAAAATGATGTCACAAGACCTTTCCAAGCATTCAATCGGACGGTCTTTGTCTTTCTCCGGGTCCAAAGCTGATTCCATCAAATGAGCAATCTGGGATTTCTCATAATCATGAACATAAATTTCTGGCAAAGGGAAATCTGCACCTGGATTTTTTTATTGCATGAAACATGGAAGAAGTCATTGCTCCACCTGTGCTTACGAACTCAACTGCTGGAATGTTATGCTGCAAAGCAGTTTCTGGAACCCATGGTTGGATGATATCATTTATGACTGAATCTGGCTTCAGTTGTTTCAGGTGGTTAGAGAAGTCCGGCTCTGCCATCTCAAAGGCCTTTTCCAATGTGGGCATGAGACGGGGAGGAAAGCTTTTGGTTGTGTAGTAATGGGGTGGAAGTTCGGGCAAGTTTGGGAGATGGAATTCTACCAGTTGCATAGATTGTGAAAATTTTTCACTTCCATCAACAGCAAGTTTTTTCTTGATGGAGCTCAAATTTGTCGGGTTGGAACAAAATTGGACACTAAAGTTTCTTTTTGCTAAGTTCGTCGCTAGCTCCAAGAAGGGAGATATGTGACCATGAGCTAGCCATGGAAACATCAGGATCTTGATATTTTTGTGATTCATATTCAATGATTCTCTTCTGTTTCAGTCGAGCACACAAGTAGAATTTTCCAACAAACTTAAGCTAATACTCTCTTCTTTGTCATAGTTTTTGGTTGTGCTATATGTAGTGGTAGGTTTTAGTCCTGTCCCCTTGCCCTTTGTAGGATTATTTTTTACTGGAACTGCAAATGGAGAAAATCTAACAGATTTACAGATTATTTTGATCGGCATAAACTAATGTGGCATCGTAACCTTGGCTCATGCGAGAAATTGCTGATGATGCTGCTGGTCAATGGCTTCCGAAAATTGCTTCAATTATAACGATTCATCAATGTGAGAGATGTGAGGTAAAAAAAAACAATTTGTTGATTTTTGTTTATTTTTAGAGATGAATACTTGTGTAAATGGAGTTTAACAAGAGCTATACGCAAGTGCTGATACTGCAAAGAGAGAAAACGAAAGTTTGCACTATAAAATTTACATGTACTCTACGTACAAGAATCTACAAATTTTGGATTCAAGTATATAAATATAAAATTTTGATGCAATAGTGTACGTGGGAAGGTTAATCTACATTTGTGTATGCATACGCTCCAGAAAATTCTCATTTGTATGCTCTCAGTTATTCAAATGTTACGAGTATGTTGATATGAATTCGGATATGATCACCATTTAGAGTAGATAAAAAATCTGAGCTTCCATCTGAGAACTAGTTGGAAATCAGTGGAGTTGGCTAAGGCTTCCATTTCCCATCAATTGAAACTGAATCCAGCAGATAAAACCCTCGAAACAAAAATGGACTCGTAAATATTCTTGAAGAGAATCATAAATAGGTTGACGAATAATGAACTGAACTCTTGTACCATAGAAAAATAAATTTTAGCTTTGTAATGAAAACCAATTAACCATATCCTATCAGTTTGGACTAGATATCCTAGCAAAATGTGAAAAATTTTGTCAAGAGCAGTCACCTAAAGATCTTCCCGATAAAAATGGAGTAGCAATTAAAGATTGCCATTAATACTAGCTTATCTTTAAGGCTATTAATGATGGATGCATAGGTTTAAAATACGTCAGCAGAAGAACTCCATCCGGATCCCTAGCCAGCTTCTCTTCTTCCACGTCTCAGCTTTGGAGTCAGCAGAAGGAATCCATCCCGATCCCTAGCCAGCTTCTCAATTTACCCCTCGCCAGGCCACCACGTTATCATGTTTTGCTATGTTCTATGCCACGTTTCCCTACATCGCTTGGATGCATGCAGAAAGAAAACAACAAAATAGAGTTCTACCTCTTGAATATGTTAATATAAAATCATATGCAAGCAGCCAATTCCATGCACATGTTTTCATAATTATATTGAAGAAAGGAGAGAGTTGAGAAAAGTTTCCAGTTTCATGGATACAAGGAGGAGAAGTTTCAGGATTTTAATGCTGCCATGGTTAGCTCATGGTCACATATCTCCTTTTCTAGAGCTAGCCAAAGCACTTACAAAGAGAAACTTCTACATCTATGTCTGTTCTACACCAGTCAACCACAGTTCCCTCAAACAGAATCTTTCTGAAAAGGACTCCATTTCCATAAAATTAGTAAAGCTTCAAGTTCCTACTTTGCCAGAACTTCCTCCTCACCACCACACAACCAAAGGCCTCCCACCCAACCTCATGCCCACTCTCAAAGAAGCTGTAGATATGGCCAAACCTAGCTTCCATAACATCCTCAGAACTCTAAAGCCAGACATGGTTTTGTATGATTTCCTCCTGCCATGGGTACCAGCATTGGCGTCAGCCCAGAATATTCCAGCTGTGTCGTTTATTTCTACTGGTGCAGCATCATTTTCCTACGTCGTCCACTATAAGTTAAACCCGGATTCGGAGTATCCTTTTTCCTCCATATATTATAGAGAATATGAAAATAATAAGCTAACTGGAATGGCTGATGCAACTGCTAGTGGCATCAAAGATTCAGACGGAGTTATTAATTGTGTGGAGCAGTCATCTGGTATGATTTTGATCAAGACATGCAGAGAGATAGAGGGAAAATACATCGACTATCTTTCCCGTTTGTCAAAAAAAAAGATTGTCCCTGTTGGTCCCCTCGTTCAGGCGCCAGCAATTGAAGACGCGCCCACGAAAATCATCGAATGGCTTAGCAAGAAGAATCGTGGTTCCACACTATTTGCTTCCTTTGGCAGTGAATATTTCTTGTCCAGAGAAGATATGGAAAAGATTGCTCTTGGATTGGAGCTCAGCAATGTTAATTTCATATGGGTTATTAGGTTCCCTGTAGGAGAGGATATTAGCCTCAAAGAGGCCTTGCCAAAGGGATTTCTTGAGAGAGTAGGACACCGAGCAATGGTGCTGAAGGGATGGGCACCACAGGGAAGGATCCTCAAGCACCCCAGCATCGGGGGATTCGTGAGCCACTGCGGATGGAGCTCAGTAATGGAAGGCATCAAGTTCGGAGTTCCAATAGTAGCGGTGCCAATGCACCTTGACCAGCCACTGAATGCTAGGCTGGTGGAGGAGATAGGCATAGGTGAAGAGGTTGTGAGAAACAAGCAAGGAATTCTTGAAAAGGAACAGGTGTCAAGCGTGATAAGGAAGGTGGTCGACGAAAAGAGCACCACTGGTGAAAGATTCAGAGGAAAAGTAAGAGAATTGAGTGAGAAAATGAGAGAAAAAGGACAAGAAGAAGAGATAGATGATGTGGTTGAAGAGATGGTAGAACTTTGCAGGAGGGTAGACAGGTATAACTCAGTAGATATGCTGTTCTAGCACTGGATCACATCCCCTTTACATGTGTGTTCAGATTCTCTTCTGGATGCCCTGGGCCGCTGGAATCGGGTCTTCGAAAATTCAACAGGTGGTGATGATGAATAACTCAATTCCCGACTGTCTTGTGGATAAATAAAACGAATAAAACTTGTCTGTGAATGCATCGAGTTCACTAGAAATGACACTAGTTTGGAATACGAGGAACGCAGTCCTCGAGACTATCATCGAACCAAAGTATAAGATCGCTTCTTTAAGTTGTGAAACAATCCATCG
This sequence comes from Coffea arabica, assembly GCF_036785885.1. NCBI lineage: Eukaryota > Viridiplantae > Streptophyta > Magnoliopsida > Gentianales > Rubiaceae > Coffea > Coffea arabica. The sequence goes on along the minus strand of NC_092313.1, from coordinate 8,552,851 downwards.
GAAACTGTTTATGCGAAGTTATTCAATAGTAAAGGCACAAAGCTCAGAGAAGCCATCTTTGACTATTGTTTATTGCTTTCTGCTATCTTGATTGCTCAGGTACTACACATGGTACCTTATGGACGAATATTCGACACGGGCATAGAGTAGCAGCAGAAATCCACAAGTTCCTCACTTCAATTTAAGAACGTAATAATCTTTCTATCAATGAAGGTACCCAAAATTAGGCGTCTTTATTAGTTTTTAACTTCCTTGTGATTGCAAGCCATCAGGATAGTCTATCTTGCTGATTATACAAGCCAGAGCTAATATTAGTTGCTGAACTAAAAGATAGAAGTTAATAGGTTAATGTCTGTCCAGGATGTCACAGCTCTTCGTGGGGACTAAACTGCCAATATTCACAATTGCGAAAGTGAACGCGAAACAATTATTCTATGAAAAGTCGTACAAATGAAGACTGACAGCTACATTGCACCTGGGCACATCCAGATCTTCCAAGAGGCAACATGCTGTCAGCCTTCAAGTCTCCAACTTTAATCGTGCTAGTGAATCGCAAAACTGGAAAACAAATGCACGAGGGTTGAGTATGAATAGAAAGAAATTCTAAAGGCACACGAAACTGTACTATTCAACAAAAGCAGAAAATCACCAAGCAGCTGCAAGAGAATTGAGCAGTTCTGCCATTGGTTCTCTTCGTTCGGGACAAAAAGAAACTGGAGATGCTCAACTCCTTATAAGCCTCATTCAAACCTTTGAACTTTTCAACTTTCCTGCCCTGATATAAGGAAACCCTTAATCAGTACAGTTGAACAAGAAGATAGAAAAATTCATTCCACCCCTAGAAAACACATCAATCGTGCTAAGATCTGCTCATATTCAAGGTTATCAAAAGCATCCAATTTCCAGAAGCATAATCAGCACCAATAGTTAAATGTCTGCCGAGTCATTTGCCAACAAAACAAGAAAAAGGAAAAGGCGAACACCAGTATGCCAAAAAGATCAATTCGTTTCAACCCTAGTTTCTAGGCACTTCACAAAGAGAGCACTTTAAACATTATTCAAGGGATTTTTGCAAAAGATGGTTGCAAACCACCAACTACTTAAATTTCAAAACAAAAACAACAGAAACACATGACTAGCCCGATTCTGCAATGGAATAATAAATCTGGCCAAATTGCAAGTGCAGGGGACCTCTTATAGTTGAAGATCCCAACCCTAACCCCATGTTTCACATAACTTCGTGTCTTTGTATTACACAATGAATTAAATTCTCCTCAACTACAGCACGAGCAGTACACAATAGATCTCTCAACTGAAAAAGACCACTTTTGAAAGCAATAGAAGCAAACATATGCAAGGCATTTCAAATGATTTACTAAAGTATTTCATCTCTCTCGCCTTTGAAGAAAACCGGAAAATCGATGGACAATGTACAAGGCAATTCAAATCATTTCCATTCTGAAAAGCTTAGTTTAATTGCTTTCCACAGCACCATGAACATGGAAGCAAGGTCACTTCCTCACTTGTTAATAGTCAAAAGCAAATTTAAGCCGTTAGTGTTATAGTAGAAATCCAATAGTCGAATGAAAATAAAAGACAAAATGAACTTTAATGCATCTAAGCAAACACATGCAAAGAAACCAATAATTAGCCAAACTAACAATATATATACAATCAGGGAGGAGTAGCAGATAACAATCATTAACTTCCCTCAGCAGAAAAAATGTTGATGCTATCACAAAAATAGGTAAGGTTGGGCAGAACAATTTAATGAGGTTGATTAGCCAAATGCCTGCATCACCATCAAAACTTTGGAAGCAACTAGGCAGGGGATGCATGCTTCAGAATGCAGCCCTGGGAAAGAGTACTGTCAATAACATATCAAAAAGATCATACACACATTATCAAACAATTAGATTGAATCAAGCTAAACTGCACAGAATATCTCATACATTTGATGCTTATTAAACATCCGCAAATGCTGTGGACTGCAAAGACTCTGAAGCTCACCATACTTACAAAAGTGGCCAATATTCAACATTGAATACAATCCAAGGAGGTTTAGCACACAGCAAGTATTAACTTATTAAACAAATGTCTGAGAGTTCTATTCAATTGTAGGCCACAAGGCCGGTAGTCAACTGAAGCTTCCCTTTCCCAAAATATACCAATGAACAGTTTTGAACTAGCTGTTCAATTCAGTTAGTTTCTGAATTGGCATTGACAATGGATGCAACGGACCAAACAAAAAATAAGGTGCTAAAACCTAGTTTCAAAGAAAAATGAACATACTTGAATTACAGACATAGTTCTTGGAAGCTGCATGATTCAATTCATCTTTAAGGAAAAATGGAAATGCTAAAAAAGTATTCTATCTTATCTGCAAGAATAATCATGGATCATATGTTTAATCTGCAGTAGTAACACTAGATCAGACACTATGATTTCAATAACCTGCACCAGGTCTTCTACTGCTTTAAGCTTAAAGCTTAAAAAAATTGTTCCATCACCTGATATGCATCTCAATTACAGTAAGTATATCAAGCATAACCTGCTAAAAACAAAAAAGGAGTAAACAAGAACCAATCTAAATACATTCACTTCTTTGAAAATTGTTGACACCTAATTACATTGTCAGGAACTCTATAGATGGACCAAATTTGATTATCCAAGAAGGATAAACCAAGTACATTAAGTTATCTTGCTTGACATACAGTTGAGTAAAGAAAAGGGACAATATAAGATCCTCTGTCGATAGAAAGAATAATATCTGGAGAGGCTATTGAGTACTACCAGACGGAATAAGGTTCTTCAGCTCTGTCAAATGTTCATCATTGGAAATATGGAGCATAATGCGGAGATTAGTCAATAATAGTTCTTTATCCCAACTTAATGGGCCAGAAGCATATAATGCCTCCAGAGTGCAGCGATAAGCATGCAACTCTAACTTATGAATACTTACTTCTACACTTTCTTCGGAACAATGAGAGAGATTCTCCACTTCATCAAAGGAACGGCAATAAGATTCAGCATCAGTGGAAAGCATATCTGTACCTAGGAAAGGAACTGCTACAGCAAAATTAGAAAACTTATCTGCCCTCATACTGCTAGCACTACAACTCCCGACAGAAGAAGCATCACAATCAAAATCATTATCTTCTGAACTCGCAGCAATATTAGAGCCAGTAACAGCAGTATTGACTTTAGCTCTGTTCAAGTCATAATATCCACTTACTCCTTTGTAAAAGGTATTGTGTGTGCATTTCTCAATGGGACTAACTCCCGGGTAAGCAAAAGCATCTACCTTTCTCCTGAAAGTGGCTTGATCCACTCTTTGTCTCTTACCTTCCCTACCTACAGCATTAACATTCTGTGTTCCAGTATATGCATCCAAAACAGTTGAGCTATAGGGGGATGCTCTCTTCAGCATCCTCAAAGAGATATCACAGAAGTCCTTCCGTCCAGCATCATCGTGGATGGCTACGCCATGTACTCTTCTCTCAGGTTTACTCTTTTCTTTCGTTCGCATAGCCTCAAAACGCATCTTATAATGAGCATTCAAAGTAGATGGCCTGTAAGATCTCATATGCCCACAAGTTGCACAACCCTGCGAGTCAAATAATGGTCAAACATAAGTAACAGAGACATTGTTTATCATTATCACCCCTAAGCTATTATACTAAGAAATCTGACATTGTAACTAATAACATGTTTTCCCTTATCGCTTGACAAACCACAGCTACAATTTGGATGACAAGACTTTGACTAAAAGACTAGAGAATGGCTTCTGATGCATAATTTCTTGAAACTATGCGAAAAGGACAAGTTACTAGAAAGCTATTGATTCTTCGTCTGCCGAAAACAGGGAAAGGTCTTAAATAACTAACTTACCATACATTCTTCATTTCTAAACCCAACTATAGAAGTTAAAATCTTTATCTTCTAAACATTTCCTCCATCTAACAAGGATCAGGGTTTCAAGTAAACAATTCCAAATATTGAAGGATTAAACCGAGATTTCAAGTAGATGCCAAAAATTACCAAATTCAGCACATAAACCACAATCAAATCCCCAACCCCTACAACAATCAAAATCCAAAATAAAAAAGGAATACCATTTCCACATATGCACATAACTTTACTCCAAGAATCCATCAAAACCCTTTGTCTTAGATTTTAAAAAATGATCAATTTAAAATTTTTATCAACTTATGTTCAAGGTTAAAAGGGGAACTCATCCTAGAGAAGCAGGAGCTTAATACAGGAAAAACACCAGAAAATCCCATATGGTTCACCCATTATAGACTAACGAAGAAGAAATTAAATGCTTAAACAAGATAGTCAAACGAGACCTAATTAAGAAATTAGGGTTTAATATCAAAACTCCGAAATTTGCCCCCAAAAAAACAATTGGATTACCTTACCTTGAAATTGAAGCAATATTCTGATCGATGGAGCTGCAGATTCGTTGTTTGAGAATTTTAATTTCTCTCTCCAAAGAGAAAATTAAGGAAAAATTATTTGGATTTGTGAAATGTAATAGGGTTTGTCTTATGTGCAACAAGTAAATTGGGAGAAGGCTAAATGGGTGAATATGTGAATGTGCTAAGGGTATTATCGGAAAGGTAGATGCCGGTTTCAAAACTCGATCAGGCGTCACTCATCGGCCACAGGAAAATAGGTGTTTATTTATTTTACATTTTTTCTTATCTCCTAGGAGAAACATATGACTAGATGGTCAAACACAGTGGTACGTATTTTTTGAAACCTTTGTGTTATTATCCCACTAAAAATACTTGGATAAATTCAATCTGGTGCAGATCATGTGACCCAAATTTTATTATACTATGTCACCAATTCAAGAATTAAAATGTTGCAAAATTGGTATACATAGTCTAGAAGACCAAGTCTACCCAAGTTTTTGCCGTTTTTTGAAACCTCCGTGCCATTGCCTTGTTGAAAATACTTAGATAAACCCTGTATACAAAATGTGGCAAAATTGGATCACATGGTCAACAAGATCAAATCTACTCAAGTTTTTGCCATTTTTTTTAAACCTTTGTACCATTACTCCACTGAAAATACTAGGATAGATCCGGTTTATGGGAAGCATGTGACTCAAATTTTGTCACACCATCTAATCAACGCAAAATTTGAGTCGCATGATATATGTGACTGCATGTTGTCACCTGGTGCTTTCAGGTTAAAACATGGTTGAAAACTTGCGTTGGAACTAAAATTCGCTAACTTAAATTTAGAAGGGAGGTAAACTTAACAATTTCTAAAACGAAAAAAAATTCATTTAATAGAATATGAGTGACATTTTGAACAATTTCCCTTTTTATATTTAGATTTAGAAGGATACATCTCACATTTTTTTTCTTTTTGAGTAGGAGGAAGATAGATATTTGCAAATAATATTTTTTCCTTTTTTGGTTGTAATTTTTTTTTCCCTTGGGTTAGAGAAGGTAAAAATTTGGGCAAACTACAAGTTGTAATAGTGGATATCATTATTGTGTTAGACTTGGAAAAAGTAACTAAGGGGGGGTTTTTTTAGCATTTCTATCCTGTCAAACATCATCACAGGAAATTCGTTTGTGCAGCACTAGCTGACATGTCTTATCTCTATTCCCTGTAGCCTTCGCTGACGGTCAGTAAATTTTAGTCGGTTATGGAAGAATTTTACTTACTAAAACAATCAGCGAAAGTTTAGTCGCTGATAAAAGAATAATTTTACTTCTAAAATAATTTTCTATAATCTTTCCAAAAATCTTAGTGTCAATTTTATTTTCTTTGAAATCCTATTCTATTACAAGGAGGAGTTACGGGAGAAAGGAAAATCCTATTCTATTACAAGGAAGACGCTTCCTGCTGCCCTTGAGTTGCTCCTATTTGTTGTTTTGTCAAACCGTTTAACCCATTGACCATTGCTAAATCTTAGTGTCATGACTCACAGCATCGAATATTTTCCTTCTAAAATAATTTTCTATAAGCTTTCCAAAAATCTTAGTCTCATGATTCATTGCACTGAATTTGTTGTTTAATTTTGGACTAAGATGACGATAAAATAATGTCTTTGTATGTATTGGATAATCAATATACCAGGGATTATTGCTGCAAAAGATTAAAAAAAAAAAGTTAATTTACTCATGTCAATAGGTTTTCTCTGCTGAAGGCAAGTTGTTAATTAACCAAACATCCTTGGGCAAGTACGATTAAGATTCAGGTGTCATTGTCGTGGTTGTTGTTATATATATTTTTTAATTTAATTTAGCGTACATTCATATAATTTTACAAATAAATACAAAAAAAAAAAGAATTATATTGCTTGTAGGCCTGAATATAAAATTTTAATGTACATGTATAATCTTGAAATGTACACAAAATACTGAAAGGGGTACGATACTGGGCCACTGGACCAAAAGTCTATTGTTGTTGATCCATTGAAGAGGTGCACAAACAATTTGCGCCTCTTTAAACGGTTAGAGGAGAATCGCTGACTCGCTATCCCGATTGGATCACCAATCCGAATTCCAAATTTGTATGGTTCAGGTTAACTAAAATTGCACGCCTTCCTTGTGTGCAGTGGACCCCGCTTGAATTGTTATTTTCTAAAATTTTTGTAGAAAATATATTATAATAATTTAATGAATGTAAAATAAAAAAATTAATTAAAAAATATATTCACAAAAAATATAATTTCTTTTTTCAAAAAATAGCAATTCACACAAGGTGAGCTTGCATTTGTACATGCTTTGCTCAAGTTAGAACACAAGTTGATTGTGCGCCCATATAGTGCTACATCTAAATTGTTCCAACGCCCCAATCTACCAAACTTGTAGCAGTATAACAAAAAGAGTCCTAGTACACATGAATTCGACAATGCAGAAATTAAATCACTAATTGTCACATAAGCACTATATCCTTTAGTGAGTACCAATTTAACATTTTTTGACACTCATTTCTTAACTTTTGTTACTAGTCAGCGCATGCGAAAAACTGGAAAAGCAAGGTACCCTCGTAGCATGGTTCAAAATCATGGTCACGGCCCCAACCGTTTCACATCGGTCTCGACATATCGGTTGCGATTTCAGCGAGAAGTAAATTTTGAAGCATTTAATATTCTAAAAATTGTGAATAATATAAAAAAATATGCTAAAAAAAATAAGAAAAATTAGCAAAAGAAAATCTGTAAAATATACTTTTTTGATTGGATTTGACTTGATTCGAAATGACTCGAAACGATTCGACCGTCTTTATCCTTGTCGGTGACTTCTTGACTGAGTTCTCGGCGATTCATGCATTTCGAAGTCATCTTGTCCCGATATCAAAATGAAAAGCTTCATTTCGATGATCACTCGGCTGATTCTTTGAACCATGCCTTACGGGGCACCAAAGAATTTGCCTTGTGAAGGATGGAAGAACACATTAATAGTACCGACAAAGTTGGTGCGAGTAACCCTGTATTACCACTCCTGCACCAAAGTTAAACTCGTTCGTCGCAATAAAAAGTTGGATTCCTATTCTTTTGTTCTTTAACCTGCCTTAGCTTTTGAGCCAAGGTACAAAGCCTCTTTACCTGATATATGGTCACACTGATTCCGATAAAATCACAAGCTGGTTGGCCTTCAACGAACTTTCCCATGCTTCAAGCAAACTTTGGGATATTACTAATATATTTGCAGGTATGGCCAATAGTTAAGCTCATTTATGCAACAAATATGTAGTATATAGCAGGACAAAAAATCATGTATTTCTCGTGGTTTTCCAAAATCTGTACATAATTCTCCGGCAGCAGATTAAGCGTCCATGTTGGTCCTCCTCAACACAGTTACAAATGTTTTTAAAGATGATGAGAATCACAAAAGAGCTTGCTTTTACCCAAATAGTTTCAAGTGTAAGCAAGAGATCAGAGATAGACAGATAGAAAGTTTTAAAGCGAAAGCAAAAGTAGATAAAGAGGACGCTCTACAAAAGGAAAGAAACCCATGGCTGTAGAAACCAACTGATGATTCTCATGTCTTAATTCTTGCGGGCGTGTCCAGTTTGCCTGGAAAGAAACCGAACTGGTGCTACAGTACTCGGAGAATGAAGAACATTGCAAGTATAGGAAGCAGCGGGAGGTCATCGATGGACGATCATGATGATGAGGAGATAGCGAAGATGGCAATTGCATCATTTCAAGCTAGAGAAGAAGAGATCGAGAGGAAGAAGATGGAGATGAAAGAGAGGGTGGAGTCTCAGCTCAACCGTGCTGAGGAAGAAACTAGGCGTTTGGCACAGATATGGGAGGTAACAAAAAATTCATGTGGAGAACTCATAAGAAACTCGACCTACTTTTGTGATTCATGATTGGATTTAAAATATCTAGCACGAAATCATCTATTTCTTGGTAATTGTTAACTAGCAGGAGCTTGAGGTTTTGACGGATCCCATGAAGAAGGAAGTGGCAGCTGCCCGCAAAAGAATCGACTTGGTCAATCGAGAACTGAAATCACTAGGACAGGCCTGCCAAAAGAAGGTAAATTGAGCATCAGCCATGTATATATTATAATCCATCATATTGTTTTGGTGCATCATATAACGAGTGGTGTGAAACGCTCAACAGGAGAAAGAATACAAGGAAGTTTTGGATATTTTCCAAGAGAAAAGCAACGAAAAAACCCAACTAACGACCACGTTAATGGAGGTGAATATCGATTTCGAATTCGAGCCAGTCTCCATTTGGAGGCACTGTATATTCATCCACCCTTTTCCAGTTTTACAAGTCCTTGTTGATCTAATCCTAATTCCTTTCTGCTGTTTCCTCCCCGCCTCATGACGTTGCAGCTGGTGAACGAAAGCGAGAAACTGAGAATGAGAAAGCTTGAGGAGCTCAGCAAATTTGTCAGCACTGCCCGCTAATACTGGTCAAATTCTGCCATAAAGAGTTTCTGTAAAGTATTATGTATTGGCGCCAACTTGTGTTCCCTTTTTTCCTTTTCTTGTTTTATGAGGAAGCATCTTGCTAACTATTACTAGAAGAACACTGCATTAATGGGTACATAATAACAAGTACTGAAACGCTTGAGTGCTGCCAGTGTATGTGTGTTTGTGTAGGCTGTGTGCTGTAAAGAATTCTAGTCACGAATCCAGTTTTGCATAAGCAAATCTGGCCTCAACAACTACATTGAGGAAGCTGATTTTCTTCAAGGTTGTTGTAGCCAAAAGTGAGTGGAGTGTTGTGAACTATGCAACGCCCGAACCACATCACCGTGAAGGAGAAGGAAATAAAGCCAGTCTGAAGCTTCTAATACAAACTTCCAACAAATCAAGATACATAGTTGGCATTTGCAATCCTGAATTCCACCCAGAAAATGAGATTCAACAGAGTCACAGAACCTTATCCAAAATAAAAGAGACTCGCAGAACAAGTTTTTTTTTTTAACGTTACTTTTGCATTGACTTTTCTATCCTCGCTAGTCTAAAACAAATGAAATGTTGCACAAAGAGAAGATCCATTAACTCGTAGTCTGCTCCGCCAGTTCACAAATAGGTATAATATGTAGTTGCCTGTTTAAGCTGAAGAAAACAGACATCGTCAGGCACTTGGGAATGAACAGCTATCTAATACCTTAACAAGGCAATTAGAAAATGAAAGATCCAATTCACAATGCTTCACAGAATTCTGTTTAAGCTTTCAGTTTTCTTTTACATATGATAACAGCTCCTTGTACTCTGCCAGTAAACTTGGGATATCATCAATGCGCAGCTGCAAAGAATTCAAAAAGAAAATATTAATGAGACTGAGCAGAGAAAGAAGCTCATTGCCTGGGAATGCACCAACTTGAGAAAGTGTGAGCTTGTGTAAGTTGTGGACTCCATGTATGTGAACTTCTTAATGCGTGTGATTAAGTAAAATACAGCATCTATCAGCAGAAAAAAGAGACAGAAAGGACACATTCAATCGAAGGCCCTTGATAATATTCACAGCTATATTCTCCATGTTGATAAGTGATCACTTCAGGCATTTAGACCCATTTCTCCAATTCACAATTTTCTGATAATAACATCCTTAAGGCCATAAAAAGATCCGGGCCCAGTTCCGTTTGAAAATTTTCTAAACAGACTCCAATAGATAGATAATAAATCATGCAAACCAAATCTGTGTCAAAGTAATTCTTCAACCAGACGAAGCTGTATGGAGTACTATACTCTTTATACTTCTTATAATATAAGATACCACAATTCTGAAACTAGGACGGTCTTCACCAATTTTCTTGCAATTTGGAGAGGATCAAAAGGTTTGTGCTAATATGCTATGTTTACAAAAATCAATTTCAGCCAGACAACAATATGTCAATCAAATTTCTTCAGTTCGATTGTGCCGCGAAATTTACCAGAAGTAAAATAATTATGTTACCTTTGCCACGGTGCCCCTACCTGATATTCCAATTTTCTTAAGCGGCTGTGAGGCTTTGCCACTGTCCTCTCCTTCATCTATTTCAAATACTTAAACAAAAGGCAGACACACTATCTGAGCCTATGCATACACTACACAAGACTTTGCAAAGGACAAAACTGGGTGTAGCTTTTAAGGGTGCTTCTCTTTCTTGAATTTTCTTCTTAATCTGCATAGTTTTCTTTTTGGTTTTCAACAAGGAATGAAGTTCAGTTTTTAATATGGTGCATTAAACCCATGCTTTCTGCCTCCTTAGGAATTATAAACGAATACATACTGTAGTCATTTGCCATAGAAAACTTTACAAAACACTGGTCCTATGAAGGATTTTCTGTGGAAGGCAGCTGAAGACAGACCCCCCTCAAATGCAGCAATGAATGGAAGCCATCAGGACTCAAATGCTGCATACGACAAATTTGACTAGCAGGAGAAAGCTTTAAGAAACTAATACCTGCATAGCATTTCTAATATGATAGTACCGGAAAGTCTCTCTTTCAGGAAAGCCAGATTCCACAGGCTGTGACTTCAAATCAACTTTGTTTCTGTCAAAGAGAAAAGGTAGAAAGACCAGTCATTCATGTGAAGAACCAGAGCATTTATATCAGCTTCACAGAACAGATTTTTAATCCACAATGTTGAAAAAGTCCATAGAAGATTTGGGGCATTAGTTTATAATTGATGACAAGGTCAGCCCTGATGAAGGGTCTACTATCGACAAGCAGAAACAATCACCATCCCAACTTCACTTCAAGTTATTTTTTCTCGTCTTTTCTATTTATTGCTTAAAAGTAAGAATTTTTTTTCCACCAAAAAAAAAAGAATAAAAAAAATGGTTACCCAGCAAGGGTAACTCTCATATGAAGACAACATGGTAGTTAGAAATTTAATCATTAGTTGCTGAATTGTTCTCTCTTTTCCTTTAGAAGTCCTGCAGTTGTCTCTTCGATAAATCCACAATCATTAAAGCAACTATTACCTGAACCTAATGAGTAAATTTAAAAAAAGAGCATTTTTGTCATGTAAAAAGGACAGCTTACATGGTGTGCACTATCAGGGGGAGGGAAAAGAAAGCTTTTCAAGGAGAATAATGAAGTAAACCCTTACCGCAAGACAGATCAATTATGCCAATTATTATTGTACTTGGGTCTGTTTAGGTTCTTCACAATTCCCAATTGGTAAGTTATAAAAGGATACAAAAGATAGCATGGTACCCAAAAGAGATATGTTAGTGGCTGGCTTCTGATTCATGTAGAATTAATACAGAAGGAGAAGTAATTGACTAGGTTCTACTTCAATTAGATCAATATGTTAAATTTAAGTAAATTGAAGCATTTATTCCTAGTCATAAAGCTAAAATATGAAAAAGACGAAAAAATCACTCTTATTGAATGAATTAGCCCCACTGTAGCAAAGCAGGTCTCTCTTCTTGACATAGTCATATTTCTCATTAGGCCAACCAAAGTAGACCAAGCAGGCATTCTCTCTCGCAAAAGCAGGGAAAAATAGACAAAGTAACCAAATCTTAATCCTATTCTCTAAACATTTTTTACCTTTCTGACTAGTTATTGTACTGTTGTACAGCGAACTTTGAAGAGAAAAATACTTTCAGGAATTTACTTTGCAAAGCATGCAAAAAATAAGTAGAAACAAATCATTCTAAAGACTTGCAATTGATGTTAGACCAACGAGTAACAATATGCAATTGCTTATTCTTACAGATGATGACGGATAATTAGGCGTTGGTAGTCACGAAGTAAGGGACTAAGCTCTTTCAGTTGTATAGACTCTGGTGAGGACATTTTCCAATGGTGACGAAGTGCCTGCACAGCCAAACCAACAAAGTTTAAGTCGTGCATAGCCAACACATGTTTTCGAAGATGTAACCAACTATGATGCAAATCATACAATCAAACTATCTTTAACCTGTACATTGCTGGGAAACTTTTCTCCATTAACTTGTGAAGCCAGTTCAGCAAATTCTCTGTCCTCCAGCTCATCCATGATTAGCTTATGATGATTAAGCGAAACAGAAACTTCTAACTTTCTATGCAATTCTGAGAATATAGATCCTTCAGTTTGGCCTTCCTGTATGAAACCCAAAATAACAAGACAGTCAATATTTAAGCTTGATACACGAAACTTCCAGCTTGGAAGTTGGTGAAATCGCATTCCTTTGAAAAATCAATAGCATCTTGTAAGATAGTAATGCAAATTTAGCAGCGAACCTCGAAGGCCTTCTCTGCATTTCTACCACTTCATGCAAAGTATGCATAATTTTCAAAGGCAAACACTTGGGCAGACCTGGTCTGATGTTGTGGCAAAATTTGGGCCACGTGGTCTACAAGACCAGGTCTACCCAAGTTTTTGCCATTTTCAAATAGGAGCAAGTTCAAATGACTCCAACTAATGTAAATAACATCTTAAACACATCACATGTAAATGGTCCTCACCAACCAAATGCAAGAAGAGCTTATCAAGTAGGCTTTACATGTATGCGTAGTTGTTACTATCCAGTGGCTTTTTTTAATTTTTATCTATTTTTCCAATCCAATTCCCCAACCTACACTTGATGGTAAGAAGAGTTATACTGGCATCTTCTTTGGATGAATGAGGCACTGGAGCCAATCAAGCACTCTCAACTGATGCAAACAAGAATAGAGAACATATCTTCCATCATTTGTCCAATTGAATCCTTGAAAAGCAACAAACTCTCAAACCGATTCTACAACTTGAAACTTGGCAAAAAGAATTGACCAATAAAGAGCATAGTCAAGGATGGTGTACGCCACCACTTTTGGATAGTTACCTTGTCTTGGGAGATGAAGCTATCATTTGCTATTGAAGCATTTTTATTTTCAGGAATAACTGCAGGCAAGGACATTGTCAAACGCTTTGCAATAGGATCCTCTGCAAAGCAAAGAAAGCAGAAACAAACAGGAAAGTTGAATTCCAAATATAAAAACAACTGGAAAATAATCAAAAGGCAATCAAGAACATTTATCTCATGAAGCTGAAATATTAGTCTATTCCTCTTTCCACAATTTCATCTCATTTTTCAAAACCACGTCAAGACTCAACTATGCTATTGCATGTACAGTTCATTCTTGTTGATGCTTTCTTTTCAGATTATATCCAAATTTCTATGATTAAGGAATCCACTCACGTCAGTGTCAAGTCCCGTCACCTACTCAAAAGTTATCTAATTCCAGCCTATCTATGTTCGCTGAATGAAAGAGTACGGACCAGGAAGAAATAGGACCTGAAGAAATGCCATATCGTTTGATGGATTAAAGAGCATCAATCTTCTTTGTTAGCAATCCATATTATCCTACAGAAACACTAACACAGAAGACACAAAATATCCAGATCATCTGTGATCTGACCACCAGAAAAGAATTAAATTGCAGCTATCAAAACATAGAGCAGCCAAATAGACCTCTTTCAATTTTTTGTGGATGGCATTAGAAAAATCTGAACCATAAAAGACTGTTAAAAGAAAAAGTGCTGTTAGAACTTAACATGATCTTCAGATCATCCAAGTCAATGACCAGTCAAAATAGTCAAGACAGACCAAAACCATTTTACAAACTGGACTTGAAAAAAATCAATATCCCTCTTTGAAAGTTTCTCTTATTCAGCGTGATTGACTTGAATCAATTGAACCAGGAAACAGACAACAGAGTAGTTTATTAAACAATTTGAGCTGAGATATATTCCTGATGTTAATATTCACAGTACCTTCTGGAACCAACCACCAAATATCACCATAGGTTGATTTTCCATCAAACCCACCAAATAGTAAATATCGTGAACCAATACAAGTCATGGAATGATACGCTCGAGCAGCTGGTCGATCATTGTTAGTTGGTAGGCGTCTCCATTGTACAGACACTAAAAGCAGACAGCCAGAAGAGCATAAGACAAACATCAATGAGAGACAGAGAGAGATTGATAGAGAGGACAAGGATGCATTCAACAAAACAAAGCTCAAAATTGGTTGAGCAAGGAAATGGAAACCTCCCCTGATCCAAAAATTTGATAAAATGTAACTAACCCCTGTCTAAAACAACACAATCATTGTGGTAAACGTCATAGCGACTCAACCAGCCACCAGTTGCATGCCCTCCAAATAATAAAAGCTGCAAAGAGGATGTTTTAGGTTTAAAACAAAGTACCACAAACACAACCTTAATCTGACAGCCAAGCAAGTAATCAAATCAAGATGTCTAAACAAGGAGAAACTGTTCATATTAAAGTAATATGGCTATAAATACATAAATGTCTATGGGATGACAAGAGATTAAACTACACATAGATTTACAACTCGAAGGCAAAAAAATAAACATATGCCTATTGTTCCCACACTGGAGAAACTAAAACTCCAGAACTGGTCATTAAGGAGGCAGATATAACTTACACCCAAATGGCATGAATAATTGGGGCCTAATGCTTGATTTGCTGGCTAACTAAGACACCCAAAGCAGAACATGTTTGCAGTACATCAAAAACCAAGCATTCTACAATTCTCCTATAAAGTTATACATTATATAAAAGGAAGAAAAGCATCCACTGCTTTTGTATTTTCAAGCTAAAAGCACGAGTTTGATTTTCAAAAAGCTTGCCTATTTGATAGTCTTATAAAGCAAAAATTAAATATAAATGTCCAATAACTGAGTAAAGCAAATTCTGCTGTAGCAACTTGGCCAAAAAAAAAAAAAAACTCTGCATTTACTTAGTGGAAACGGAAAGATATTAGGGACTCAAACTTGATCAACCTTGGTAATTGACACAGTACAGGAGAGATTCTATTTCAACAGTTCAACATGAAAATATTAATCAATCAAAAGGCCCTCATGTTGGACATTATCTTAACTTCAACTAATCATATAAGTAATCCCCTCCAAAATTAAAATATTCAAGTGTAGCCTCTCTTGGTAATTGTGAAGGCATCAAAAGCTGTGGTATGTCTAAGAAAATTTATGCAACTTGACAGATCATTCAAACTTCATAGAATTTCTGTTTCATATCCAGATTACACATCAAAAGAAATTATAAAGCAAGTTCACCAGGGCTAAGAGAGCGTCTACAATTTCAAATATTCAGAGGTAATTACATTAGGCCCCCCAGATGTGACAGTATGCCCGCAACTGGCTGCAGGAGCTTGACCAGGAAGCTTCAATTGAGTCCAACCTGGACTTTCATTCTCTTCCTTCCACAATAAAAGACACAACACAACTTAGTAAGCCTTCAATTTCAAAATATATCCTGTGAAGCCTAACAGAGATGATTAAATAATGCCAAGAAAACTAGAACACAGTGTCAATATAGAAGCAACTGTTAATGTGATCTTTCAAATACAAAGGGCCCAAATGACACACGTTCAAGCACTGATGCACACCCAAAAACCAGCTTCAAAGCAATTCAAGCAAGAAAAGACAAATATGTCCACTGACTCGTTTTACAGATTAAGAATATACAACAAGGGATAATAACCACCTAAGGCGACATGTTATATCACCTAGAAATTAATATGCTGCCACAAAAATACAACTAACAATCTACTGAAATGGTACATACAATTGCCTACGTCATAAATTATAAACTAAAAGATTGTTGAATACATCCAAAAAGACTTGCTTCTTTTTGTTTTCCACATTAATCAGTTTAAATTGACAAGCACAACGGATCAAACATGTGATGGTATATAGCAAGGCATCAGACAAACAAAATTTTATTCACGAAAAGACAATGTGTCATTTACTTCCATTTCCATGTCTACTTTTTTTTAAGCTTTCCTAACTCGTTATAACTTCCTTCTTGTTTATTCCTAGAAACCCCAGTAAAGTTTACCAGGTGTCAGCAGGACAAGTGCAGAAGCTCAGGTGATTGTTCCAAATAAATTAATTGATTGCTTTTCTTTGCAACTGCTTATAGTGATAGAGCAATATCAAAGGAATTATGTACCATTAAGCCTTAACAGGCATGGAATACAAGATGTGAGAAAAACAAACATACACTGTGAATACTATGAATAGTAAATTCAAGTCGAAAGGAAAAAATAAAGAACTCAAGAGATACAAATGGCAAAGGTATTTCAATTTGGCATTTTATTTCAAGTAAATTGCAGCAAATGCTTTATATTCCTCCCCTAAAAGAAGTGTAAGCATTAAATGCCTACTCCAACCTGGACTGTAACAAACTTTAAGTCACATATGTGAAATTGCTCACTCTCTAATCCTTTTGTAAAGTAGTTGGAAGATGAACAACTCTTCGATAAGTCACATAGTTATTTTATTTCCTCTGCTTGTGGTGTAGTAAGACCCCATACATCAAAGACGGTTACTCAAAAGGGGAAGGTAAGGGGACAGGGGGGACCAAAATGTGATTTTTGTTTATTTTGAAAGTAACATCACATTTAAGAAACTTGGCACAGAAATGATGAATGTAAACTTCACAATGATTTCATAACAAAAACCAAAAACAGAAAATATGCCCCTTAACACAGAATATGGAGGAAATCTTCCCCCCACCTTCAAGGAAAAAAAAGAAAAAAAAAAGCACAAGCACTGAGAAAAGGATTAACTCACAAGAGAAGCAACAAAGTAAAGCTACAAAAGAAAAAAAAAACCATTAAGTAGGAAAACAGGAGGTACCGTCTTCAATAAGACCCTTTAAAGCCCATAGATCACCCATGATTGGTCCTCCACCACCTACCAGAGACAAAAATGACTACTGTCATTTACAAACCACCAATAAGTGGTTCAGAAGACACCTTAGTTATCAGAACAAAGATGTCACTCTGGTATGCATGACTAAACAAGGAACTATATCGACAAGCCCAGCTAGAATAAAAGCAGTACTATCATGTTACGAAAGATCTCAAACAATAAATAAAGCAGAAGACTGTAGAGGAACTTTTTTCAAACGTATAATGATAAGAATTTGTTTCACTATGAGAAAATAATGCATAAAATTGTACAAGACGAAAAATCTAGGCATAAAAAATAAGAGCAGTTCGCTAATCTATATGTTGGATTACAGCCAATACATAACCATTTGACCATGGGTACATCATACACATCTAAGCACAATCTCAACCTGGACAGAATGAAATTGATCTAACAGTCTACTTGGTAAAATAAAAGGAAATCAGCGGCAAACCCGCATGCAGCGCCAGTATCAGAAGTTAAAGATGAACTATTTGAACTTAAAATTAAACTCTGACCTTCAGAGTTAACTTTTACTTCCTACAACTTGAAATAAATTTCTCACATTAATGACATTGTCGAAGGCAACAAAACTAAATAACCCACTATTGTTACTATTCCATTATTGGTCACTATACACAGGGGGGTTTTGTGTAATTACCCTCTCGTATTGTTAATCTATTTGACATCCAAATAGGATACAACTGATGCAAAACTCTGACCTTCAGAGTTAACTTTTACTTCCTACAACTTAAAATAAATTTCTCACATTAATGACATTATCAAAGGCAACAAAACTAAATAACCCACTATTGTTACTATTCCATTATTGGTCACTATACCACAGGGGAGTTCTGTGTAATTACCCCTCTCATATTGTTAATCTATTTGACATCCAAAATAGGACACAATTGATGCAAAATAGTGAAAGTGAAAGAATTAACTAATTCCAAGCACCAGATGTGCGTTTTAAGGTCTATTGTCCTCAATTCTCCATTACCTCTGCCACCATAGACAAGCAACCGTTTCTCTACCATAGTGGCTGTATGTCCACATCTTGGAGGGGGTAAAACTCCAGAAACTGATAACTCCATCCACTCAAGTGAAACTGCAAAAAAACCACTTTATGCCTTCAAATGAACTAAACATGTTGCTACATCACTTACTCCTTGCATGCTAAGAAATAAAATGGACTAAGAATGCTAAATTGAGACATTACTTGTGTCTAAAACGTAGACGTCTGACAACCATTTTTTACCATCCCAGCCGCCATACCTGCACATTTTTTAAGCCTGCTCAAGGCCCACAGCTCAATTTAACACAATAATCACTTGACTTAAGTAGTTAGCTGAAACTAACATTACAATTTTACGATTGCCAATGGCTGAAGCAGCAGCAAAATCCCTCGGCGAAGGCAAGTCACCAAAGCTGGTAAGTTCTGACCATTGCCAAATATCTACAACACTCAAAAAATAGAGAGATATGGAATCATGGTGTTTTACTTTCGAATACATTCACAAGTTACAAGAAGAGATAGGTCTCAAAAATCAATCAAATTTACAAAATGAAAATACTTACCAGTGTCTAGGACCCAAAAATCGCCCAGCCTGCAAATCCAATAATTTAATGGATTAAGAGACTACATCCACATATGGTTTACCAACAGACAGATGTATAGACAAGCAACAAAAAGGCATTGAGGTGCTGACCTTTTACCTCCAGACCTCCCACCAAAGATGAACATATGGCAGTCAATTGCAACGGCAATATGAAATGCTCGTGGTCTGGGACCCACTTGCCCATCAGAACCAGTGCCTGTACACTCTGGTTGAAACCACAATTTGTTCTCTGACATATTCACAATGACCATCTTTCAACATTAACACTTGAAAACCTCTCTTTCATCACATCACTATGCTAGTAAAGCCCCATGTAAAGTGTTTGAAATACACATGATAAGCAATTACACCAACCATGAATGCCTTAATCAGCTCAAACAGTAGCATCCGCATCCAGATTGGTTTGTGAGCCAAAGCCCTATCTTACTCTTAGTTGGACAAGTAAATTCGAGCACAAAACTACTATTTAGCGTCAAAGGTGCACAGACATTGCATCCACATGAACTATCAAAATTTGTATAACCACAAGTATACTGATAAATTAGTAAACCCATTAAAAGCCTGACTAATAAAATAGGCACGCAATCGCCGAGCCACACGAGGTTTGAACTACTTTCACGTTTACCCATTACCCTTGTTAAATTTCGCATAAACGTCCAGTTTTTGTTGAACTAAAAAGCATACATTCGTACATTATACAGCCCTGGAAATTCCAGACATATACATCATCGAGAGCCTCAATTTAGCTATGCAGTTGCACAAGACTTAAAGAATAAAGGGGGCAAAGAAACAGTTGGAAATCAAGAAATTGAACTAAAACATGAACAGCATAATTTGTAATTATACCGATATCATAAACAAAGAGGTCGCTGAGGAATTTCCTGTCGACTAAGCCTCCGAACACCACAATCTTTGATTTCCCAATGTTCACAGCTGTATGCCCACTGAAAAATTTTCAAACAAAGACTAGTTGAGTTTTTCCATTCATGTGTTACAAGTATTCCATGTAACATTAAAGAAAATTAGAGAGGGAACATTGCCTGCGGGGTTGGGGAAGTGTGCCACCAAAATCTGACGGAGAAGCTCGAACCCAGTAATGGGTTTTCAACTGGGATCGTGTCTCCATGGATGTACGTGGGATGGCTCAGCTTTGTGGAAAACAGGGAATTATGAGTCAATCTTGCTGGGTTTTGCGAAAGAGGGGGGAAAAAGGAAAAACCGGGAATTTATATGTCACTACTGTGTAGTAATTAAGATCATGAGATTTTCTTTTCTTTTCTTTTCTTTATTGGGAGTAAAAGGAAAAAGAAATTTTAGTTTTTAATTAAAATGACGCCCTTTCAGATCTAAAGATTTACACATCACCCTAACATTTGTTTATGGTACATTTTTCGTGATCAAATTAATGAACTTTTTGCCGTTACTGTGGAGTTTAACTTTTCACACATAGTTGTTTTGTTTTAGTCTGCTCAACGTGCTAGTAAGTAAAACTCAGTATGGTGACGTTTGCACTTCATCCTTTAATGTTATTTTTTCTCACTTTATTTTTTAAATTATTAATTAACTCTAACATTGTTCACAAAAACTCTCCCTAAGGCATAGTCACTATTACATTTCATCCTTAACATTATTCTTTTCTCATAGTTAAATTTCATTCAATAGTTACACTTTTTTGGATTGAGGAAAATATCTCCCTAATTTGACATAATAATGAAAAATAAAAATTGTTATTAAAAAAATAAAAATATAAAATATATTTAAAATTTTAAAAATGACTGAGATATTATCAATTTTTGTTTGTGAATGTGCATATAGGTAAACTTTTCTTTTAATAGCTAGATATTTCTTTTATATGGGAGTGTGTGTGTGTATATCTAAATCTAAACTACATAAAGCGAGGAAGCTTCATCTACAGTTGATTGTGCCGGTTTCGCTGTGATTTTGCGGCTCATTTCGTCCTTTTTGGTCTTTTGGAAGGCTCCATGCAGCGGCTTTGGTTCCTGGTGCGCTTTTCCTCATTTCTGCTTTTGTTCCCTTCTTCCGATTGTGCCCTTGTCCTGGTTTCGTTGTAATTTTGCAGTCAATTTTGTCCTTTTGTTTCTTGTATCTTTGACTGCTGCTGTTGCTATCTTCAGTCACTTTCTTTGTCTGCGTTTTTATGTTTATAATTTTCCGTACCCTTTTATATTTATTAGCTCTCTCCAAAATGTGTACATTGACCAAAATATTGATTTTCTAAAATTTTCTAAAAAATATACAAATAAGTGAAAATTCTGTGTGTATCTAATATATACAAATCAATGAAAGTTCTATGTGTATCTAATCAATATAAATCAATTGTACTACTTTGTATTAACATGCAAATCAATGAAAATCCTATGTGTATGTAATATATACAAATGAACAAAATTCTATGCGTATCTGATAAATATAAATCGATTGTACTGCTTCATATTAACGTATAATAAGTGTTATTCATATCAAATAATCATAATTTAAATTTTCCTTATAGATCAATCAATGTGATATATACAAATCAATGAAAATTCTATGTGTATCTAATCAATATAAATCAATAGTACTACTTTGTATTAACATGCAAATCAATGAAAACCCTATGTGCATGTAATATATATAAATGAACAAAAATTCTATGCATATCTAATAAATCTAAATCAACTATACCGCTTTGTATTAACATATAATAAGTGTTATCTTATCTTTCTTAAACCACATAAAGCTGCAAAACTCCATCTACAGTTAATTGTCCTGGTTTCAATGCAATTGTGTGGCTGATTTTGGACTTTTGTGTCTTTTGAGCCGGCTATGGAGTTGATTGTCCGCTGTTGCTGCTGTCCTCATTTTGGATTTTATCACCTTATATTCTGATTATGCCCTTTTGTCCTAGTTTCTTTGTAATTAATATCTCAAATTTGCACTTTGTGGTCTTTAGCTTGTCCTATCTCTTTATTATTGTTTCTTTGCTTTTGTTTTTTAGGCCCGCAGCTGCTACCTTAAATTCCCAGATGAGCGCGCAAATTTTTTTGGCTATTCAAATCTAGATATATTAGTTGTGTCCATTTTTATATATATTAATTTTTTGCAAAATTTATATATCAATAAAAATATTGATTTTCTCGGCAAGATAAATATATGGACGAAAATTTTGTGTCTATAAAAATATTCATTTTCTCAACAAAATAAATATATGGACGAAAATTTCCTGTGTGCCTAATAAATATAAATCAATTGTGTCACTTTGTATTTGCTTACATTGATATAAAAATGCTACTTCAACAATATTTGTTAATTATTTAATTATTACCTTAAAGCTTTTACATTTTAAGATTGAGTGATGTAACATAGATGTAGTGAATACAAAGTGATAGTTAATTAGATACTTGTCTATAAACGAATAAAAATGGATGCTTCTCTATAAAACTGATGATTAATTACATGCCTGTTTTGAAAAATGTAGGATAATTTTCCTCTATTTCAAAAATGTTAATTTGACAGTATTTCTTTAGGACATCACTTTTATTCTCTATAAAAATGACGATTAATTAGATGCTTGCTTTAAAAAATATAGGATAGTTTCCCTCTATTTCAAAGATGTCGCTTCGATGATATTCTCTCTTAATTATTGTTTCTTTACTTTTGTTTGTTGTAACTGTGCAGCCGCTGCCTTACATTCCTGAATGTAGACGCGAATTTTTTGGGCTATACAAATCTATATATATTCTTGCATCCTATTTGTGTGCCTTTATATATATATATATATATATATATATTCATTTTCTCCAAAATATATATGTCGACAAAAATAATGATTTTCTAGAAAATATATATATCGACAGAAATTTTGTGTGTATCTAATAAATATAAATCAATTGTGCCACTTTGATTAGCTTCCATTAATACGATCAATGGTTTTTAAAAATATAGGATAATTTCCCTCTATTTAAAAAATGTAACTTCCATAATATTTGTTAACTAATGAATTATTAATTTAAAGGTTTTGCATTTTAAGATTGAGCAACATAACATAAATGTGGTCAATACAAAGTGATAATTAATTGTGTGCCCTTTTATATATATATTCATTTTTTGCAAAATATATATATCTACAAAAATATTGATTATAAGTATAAATCAATTGTACGCTTCATATTAGCTTGCATTAATACGACTAATTGTTTTTTAAAATATAGGATATTTTTTGTAAATTTAAAAAATGTTACTTCGATAATATTTCAAAAATTAAAAAATTAGAAAATATACCACTTAAAACCA
Organism: Coffea arabica; assembly: GCF_036785885.1. Taxonomy (NCBI): domain Eukaryota; kingdom Viridiplantae; phylum Streptophyta; class Magnoliopsida; order Gentianales; family Rubiaceae; genus Coffea; species Coffea arabica. The sequence continues at coordinate 8,529,791 of NC_092313.1, read as the reverse complement.
AAATAAAAAGACAAAATTTTCTCTAAAACTATAATAAAGATAACCAAACAACTAGAAATTTACATACAAAGACTTAAAACCACACCCCTATATATATATATATATATATATATATATATATATATAGACAAAAATATACATGATGCAACTCAAAAAAAAAAATCATATTGACACATGAATCACAAGACAAATAGGAATGCCACAAATACAACAAACAAACAAAACTAGAAAAGATAGACATGCTAAAACAATATTAAACAATCATAAAAGCTCAAATAAAATATTGAATATACATATATATATACCCACATATAAATAAATAAATAATAAAAATATAACAAACAAACAAAACCACAAAATATATAAACACTAAAAAAATTAAACCACTATGTCACGTAAAATAAAATACTAAACACACACACACACGCATATATATATATACACATACATATTACAAAATATATTGTATGTGTATATCTATATATTAATACAAAATTCACTACAACTTTGAGTAACCTAAAATAAGTCACATAAACATCAAGCAATAAATATTTAAAAATTCTACTGCAAATTATAGTGATTAAACTCTATAATTTTCATGTTCAATCATTTCTATTTCTTATAAAAAAAATTTATACACATCACCTTACTTTCAATAATATCCATTTATCAATAAACTATTAATATAAAATCTCCTAGCTCTCAAAATTAATATTATTCTTTACTTATTCAGATTCTATTAATTAAAAAAAATACAACTTCCATCTATTTCAATCACATTCATTCAGAACTACTAAATCAATATCATTTTTACTTATCGAAAAAAACCTACTTAATTAATAAACACATATTTTACCAAGCTATAATATCAAATTATTAATTTATCTCATCACACAACACCAAAACTATATCAAAATTTGCCAAAAAAAATATCTATTATCCATTTAATTTTTAACAAACTTCTCATTCTTTTATATCCTTTCCATAGACTTTTCCACTGCAACAATGCACACTCTCATCCTAGCTATCCAAATTATGAAAATATCATTATCCTAAAATACATAAACTACCAATGCCCAAAGTACAATAAATTATAACACTCTTAATGTAATTCTCCACCTAATTTTTCATCCTATCAACTTTAAAAAATAAAATATTTATTCCATTAATTTAGATAATATTTACTTGTCACTAAATTAAAATCAAAAAACAAAATTTTTTGAAACCAATATTACCTATCAAATTTTCAGATCATATTAATTTAAAAAAACACAATACAAATCACATCAATTTTACTATATCTATTCATAAATAAATCAATCCAATATATCACTCTTCTATCTACTATTCCAATTCTATTATCATACAAAATACTCTAAGTCTATGTTAGTAAATAAATCTTATATTACCCCAAGATACTCAATAATGGACATCCCGCGGAACCGCGGGACACCAAGCCTAGTATATATATATTGTTGGTTATACTAAAAGAAGATAGAAACATCATTGATTTGGATTTCAAAATTTCTAGGGTTATTCTTTTAATATACCATATTTAGATGCAATTAAAATTTATGTGGATTGCTAATTCTTTTGAAAAAAATTTGTTACGTCATAAATATATTTTCAATCATTTTTTTTATTTTTCAATCATTTTTTTATCTTGCAAATATCAAATGGCAAAAGTGCTATTATTCTAAAAAAAAATTTCAAATAATCTTCAATCCAAACAACCTAATCGATAGATCTTTAATAATATTTTAATACTTTAATTTTGCACTAGTAAATTTTTCCTCTTATCACATAAAATGAGTTGGATATTTTTCTTTATCTAAAAAACTTGTAATTATAGGGATAAAATTTAAGCTACATCCATAAATATATAATTATTTTAATTATTTTGTTAGGAATATTTATTTTTTTTAAATATTATTTGTCTTGAATGGTACAAATGAATTGGAGTTGACTAACGATTATAGAGACAAATAGATAAATTAAGAAAATAATAATATTATAAGACAAAGTACAAAATGCGCTATACTTAAGGAGATTTACTGTAATTAACCCTTATAGATATTGACATTTTTATTATATAACGTTAGAGTTGATTAACAATTTATGGGGTAAAGTGAAAAAAATTAATATTAGGTGAGAAAGTGTAAAATTAGTTAAACCTTAGGAGAATTTTTATAATTAGCCCTTGTTCTTATTTTGACGCATTCATTTTTTTTCTCCTTGAAAAGACGCATTCAATTTTCGACACACTTTACTTAACTATTTTGATTGAACTAACTATTCGATATTTCCTATGTGCGATTTTTTGGATCATCAAGCAATTTAGTCTCCCATATTACGTGTTGAACAAAATTCTATCCCGAACCGATTCTCCAAGAAGCTTGTCGCATTCTTGAAAGTTGACGCATGAAAGTTGAAACCCTCACACTTTCCTGTACGGGATTTGTAGAATACGAGCATATATGGAACTAGATGGGTTCAGCCGTTGAGGGTTCTTTTTTTATAGCTCACAACTTGGACTAAGATTAGACAGCCAGAGGACAGGCAACATCTGTTGTTGGGGATGGAAATCATCGATGTTGGCCTCCGTCCAAAAGGTTCCTTTTCTTGCGTTTTCTAAAATTCTTATCTCACTTTATAATTTACTCTCTCAAATACTCTTTGCAGATTCATGTATTTGCCATCAGGAAAAAGAAAGTATTGAAACCGTCTAGTTTTTGTTAATTATAATCAGTATTTACCGTCTTTTGGACTTTTTAAGGTTGGAATTGGAATTTAGAAGGCGGCTTGACAACTGGGTCAAGCCCTATTTTGCAAAATATTTAGGGAAGGAAAAATGCAATCTAGAAGGGAGGAAGACCATGGAACAAGGTCATCTAGGGCAGCTAGGTTGAAGGACCCAACGGATATCAACCCTTATTTGATGCCTAGTAGGGAGGTAATGGAAAGGTCCCCTCGACCTCGGAGGAGTTTAAGCCCACCTGGTAAAGTGGGGGGAGGTGGAGAGAGGAGAGGTGGGTCATTTGAGGAGGGTAGGGATTTGGGTTGGCAAGTGGGTGGTTGGAACATTGGAGCTGAAAGCGAGAATTTTGGCTCCCACTCACCCCGTTTTGGCAGAATGTATGAGGAGCGGCGCAATTATGATGAGAGGCTTTCCAGCAGGGATGAGTTGAGAAGAAATTACCATTTTTGTGATGTTTTGGATTACAGAGATGAATTTGATCCTGGTTTGGACCATAGTAGTTTCAGAGATAATGTTGATCGAGAAAGAGTTTTGCACAATGCCCGTGATCAGCTATCGAGTGGAAAACCGAGGGTTTTAGGGAGTACATATCACAAAGAATATAGGTCCCAGTCAGACGTAGAATACATCTCAAGACATGCTGAAGATGCTGGAAGGTCTTCACTGTCGTCAAGAAATCTAGAAAATGCTAGATCTAATGATGAAAGCATTGGGTATCCTGACCCTTTTCTGCTTGAAAAGTTGTTGGCTCTGGAAGATGCTTCTTATTCCAAAGGATCAGCATCTCATTCCAAAGATAACTCCCAGTTTAAGGAATTTGCTGCTACTTCTTCGAGAAGCTTAAGGGAAAATATGATGGGCTCTTACCATGATAACAGGTCATTGCCTATGGAAGTTCACCCAAGCAGCTCAGCCCAACCAGTAGAACAGTATACTTTTGCTGAAGTCCACCAAAGGCATAGTTTAGGTACTCGAAGAAATTCTAAAGCAAATCATGACAATTTGCTACGCTACAAGAGGGCTGCATTTAGTCCTTCAGTTGTTGAGGGTAGGGAACAGGATTACCTATATTCTAAAAATGGTTTTCAAGAGAATGATGATTATATTTATCCATCAGAAGAGTTGTATGGAAGAAGGCGTCATCACGCTGATGTGGCCTACTACCAACGAGATGTCATAAATTCAAGTGTCATGGAGCCAAACAGGCAAGATGTGGTTCATGCCAATTCTCAGAGAGGCCTTAGAAGCAGCAATTCTTGGAACAATCCATCTTCACAAGGTCAATTGGCCTCCAAGTACCGTTTTCCCAACAGATCATTACCAGCAGTAGATGAACTAGTTAGACTTCGCGTGGAACCTGAGAGTGCTAATGTTGAATTTGATCATAGATTTTTAGGAGAAACAGAATTTTCCATGCTGAATTTTGCTCCTAATGATGGTTTGTCACAAAGAACTACTTGTACTTCTAACAGAGATGGCGCAGAAAGCATGAGGTCATCATCTGATAATCAATATCAGATGGAAATGCAGGACTTAAGGAGGAAAGCCATCTCTTTGGATGAGCTTGATGGCTATGACCCTCCAAGAAGGTCATTGAAGCGGAAGCATGATATTGATGAAGAATGGAGTAGGCATAGAACTAGAGATACATTATTAGGTAGCACCTATTATCAGAATAATTCAGAATATCAAAATCAAAGAGATGAAGAGCAGAATCATCAAGATGCCATGAATGTATTACCATCCAAAACTTTGAAATACAATCACAACGATTATAGAGGGGCAGGAAGAAAAGTTGATTTTGTAGACTACGGAGGAGATATGATATCTGATGATCAGTGGTTGTATTGTGATCCAGTGGATTACAAGCAAGAGTATTCTGGCAAACCATTTAAACCTGGAAAAAGAATTCTAAAAGGTCGACCAAGACATGGTTTTTTGGACTCTGATAACTCAAAGACTTTGAACAAAAGATGTTCTCTTACACAAAATGTCTGGTTAAGAGGTAAGAACAGCAAAGAGCTAGATGAGTCTGCATTTGAAACACAGGAATCAAAAAATTGGGTGAGTTCTTCTGAGTCTGGTCCGCTAGAGGAGTCCAAGGAGTTTAAGGAACTGGTGCAGGCATTCTTCCTATCTTTCAGTAAGATACTGAATGAAAAATTAGGTACTCGAAATAGGTACAAAGAACAAGGGCGGGCTGGTAGCTTGTTCTGCATCGTTTGTGGCAAAAGGTCTGTATTCTCCCTGTTATGAAGATGTTATTGGGAAGTTACTTTATTTGAAAACAGGAAGCAGTTACGGATGTGTCTAGCTTGAAATCGCCCATTGTACCTTTCTAAGGTGCTCATACTGGATAGAGAAATTAAAATTACCAATTCAATTGTCAATCTGCCTTCACAAAGTAGGTACTGGTGGCATTTCTTTTTTGTTGGGATGATAAAATTTGTTTTTTGTTGATAAAAAGAGAAGCTTTGACCCCAGAAGAATTATGTTGGCATTAGTAGCATCAAATTATCTTTTAGTACAATAACCAGTTTTCATCTATTTACAATTATTTTGGCATTGGTTTGATGATAACTTTGAGGTATGTTTAGTGGTAAAATGAAACGCTTAGTTGTTCTGCCACCAAAAAAAAAAAATGCTAAGCTATTTGTTGTTTGGGGCAAAAAAAAAAAAAATACTATATGCTATGCAGCTTGTTAGCAAAGTGAAAGTACAATATCCTTTCATTTGAAAGGACAAATTGAAGTTAACTTTTTGTGGTCTTAACATGTAATGAGTTTGGCTGTAACGCTTAAGATGATTGTTGGTTTTTGTTTAGATAGCTTATTAGGAGATGGCATTAGGACCCTTGGAAACTCTGAATGTCATACTTGGACATAGGGCAGGGATTTCTCTGTATTGGAGTGTTAGGCCAGCAGATCTGTGCTTTGTTTTTGTTGGTTCTCTTTTCACCAAGGCGTGTTTTGTTAACCATGGAATATGCCTGCTTTAAGAACAGAAAGATTTTCCATGCTCTGGTTCATGGTGCTCAGGATCTTGTAGCCCTTGTGATGAAACTTTCATGATGACTTTTGCTCATTGACAGCTACTGCGAAGTGCTAGGGATAAGTAGGCCATGTGGCTCCTCTTGTTTTTGAGAAAAAACAGAGATTTTCATAACTGGAATTCTCCGGCCAAATGGAGTTGTATCATTGTACAGCTCTACATGCTTCTGAGAATCCTTAAACAGTTGAGAGTTGAATATGTTTCATAGATACAGGACAGCTAAAACTCTCTGTACGTAGAGTGGTGTCTTATATTTGAGCTCTTACCCACTTGAGGTATTGAAAGATAGTTTCACAAAGCGATGGAGATCAGGACGATCATTTATCTTTAGTTTGAGAGGTTTTTAAGTTTAATCCGATGCATTATATATATATATTTATTTATTTATTTATCAACTCTTACTTGCTGCTTGAAGAGATTGTGAATGCTGTCAAGGGGCTGGTATCAATACAAGCATGCTTTTCATATCTGCCAAAACTTGATGGCTACTTAAACTTGAAAAAGGTGTTTGAGATGGTTTAACTCTTCATGCCTATGTTCTGATGGAGTGGTTTTTGTGGTCACCTTTCAATCTTATGTATTCATTTTAAACTTTGAGTCTCAAAATCTACTAGGCTGGACAAGTTTTTTTGTTCATCTTCTTTTAATATTTATTTAAGAGTTAAATGTAATCTAAGATAAATGTACATTTTAATTGCGTAGGTAATTTGAGTTAAGATTTTTTGTATTAGTGGTATTCAGGTAGCACTTTGTCACCCTACCTCTCCCTGGAGTTACATTTATCAATTGGCAAAATGCTTAGAATTTGTTGCCAGTTAGCATTTTACCTGCATAGGTTTCTCAGTTGCGAATGCTAAAATGGTCCCTTTTGAGTGCAGTCTATCAAAAGAGTTCAAGGCCACACAAGGCCTGGCTACACATTGCTTTATGTCAAAAAAGGCTGGATTGAGAGCACAGCACCTGGGACTTCACAAGGCAATTTGTGTTCTGCTGGGTTGGAGCACTGTGGTGGGTGCAGATGTTATTACATTCACTCCACAAGCTATTTCTAGTTCTGAAGCTTTAGCCCAGAAGGAAGACCTCATACTCTGGCCACCAGTTGTCATTATTCATAGCATTTCTATGTCAGCTGGTCTTCCAAAGGGACAAAAGGTCTTCACTGAAGAAGCAGTGGAGGATTTCCTCAGAGGTGACTTACTAAGTACCTAGTTGTTTTAGCATGAGAACATCATGAAAGGAGAGAGTTACTTTGACTAATAAGTGGTGCTGTTCATTTCCACTTCCTTCTCCTAATCCCCTTTAAAATAAGTTTCAATTTCTAATTGTGTACAACTACTAGTCTTTTCCTTTTCTAAATCAACTGTAAGAGAAGTTTTCATACTGTGTTCACTTACTTTTGGCAACTTGCATCACTGACAATCCAAAGCCCATATATGGATTACTTGCAAAGTACTTAAGCTGGTTTATGATATTATATCTTTGGCGATTGTGATCTTATTTGGAATTAGTTAACAAGAATATGTATCTTTGCTCCATTTTTTTAAAAAATTTCTATTGACAGGTAAGGGTTTCAGTGTCGGAAAAATCAAGGTGTGCCAGGGGATGTCAGCAAACAACATAATGGTGGTAAAGTTCTTGGGTACTTTTCCAGGTTTGCGAGATGCTGAAAAGCTTCACAAGTACTTTTTGGATGACAAGCACGGGAGAATAGATTTTGAGCAAATGTCTTTGGTTAAGGGTAAAGACAACAACAAAAAGAAGGAAATAATGCAGGCAGACAAATTTGAGGAATATGTACTCTGCGGCTACATGGCAATATCTGAGGACTTGGATAAAGTTGATTTTGAGACCAAGAGAAAATGTTCTGTGAGGAGCAAGAGGGAGATTGAAGATATTGCTGAGGAGCCTCTCAAGCTCTAAATAGGTTTTTAGCTAATATGACTGCTGCTATCTTACTTGCGATTTGCATGATGAAGAAATCAGGTATAGTTTTAGCTGTCTTTAAGTCCCTTGTTATTGCTGACTTTCCGTAATATGCGGATGATGCATTTGGCAAATAATGGCAAATTGGATGTACCACCTTTCTCTCTTAAATCTTTTGTTGCCTGCTTTTGTTCAGGGGAATTTTTAGCAGTTTAAAGTTATCTGACAAATATCCGAAAGTAGTAAATGTTAACAATTACTACTTGGTAAGCTTTGGAATTCCATTGGTTGCATTTTCTATTGATGGTTCGGAGCCCAACATGCTTATTTTCGTGGAGCTCTCAAGGACATAGAACTCTCTCTTTCTTTCCATGGTTGGTATCCGCTTGTGCTTGCATTTGTTTTCACATCGAAACTTGACTAGTTGGATGCGTTTGTCCGCTGTATTTTTTCACAATGAATTCGCTTTTGGAAATTTCGTAGTGCACCTCAAAAATTGTCAGATCTGTCTTGATAGAATGAAAAATCGTGAAACCTAATCACAGGAACCAAAATGAAATAGAACAGCTATGCTCTATAGTTTAACTATCAAGAATAATGGCCTAGTTTCAACGTTTCAACTATTTAGCTGGTCAGCAATTACCTTAAGGTAATTAAAAATAGAGTTAAAGGTTACATGGTTTGTCACGCTGAGGTGATAGGTATATGCAAAATTTATGAAGTAAAGAAGGTTGGAACTTACAAAAGCCGCTGTAAAGGGTTGGGTGGCAAATGTGGTAAATAGAAGGATGCTAGGATTATTCAGTCAATTTTTTTGTACCATCATTTTTTTTCTTCCGTTTTTACTTTTTAGTGCAGAAAATAGAATCCAACAAGTCTCACTAGTTAAGGTAAATTAGATGAATAGACAAGACCAAGTTCCGATCTTCCGCTCCCATAGAAACATGGACATAAAGAAAGGTAGAGATCAAGCCAAAGAAAGGAAAACTGGAATGAGGCATGGAAATGTAAAAGAACAAGGGAACTTTTATTCATGAATGTTGAATTACGAATCATAAAACTATAAAAGTATGAAAAGAATAAACTGATGTACAAGTTCTTAAATGAAAAAACAGAAATGCAATTAGCAGTTTTTAAATTCCTCTATTCTCCAAGAGCTGAGGCAATTGATGTATGGCAAAATTTCCTCACTTCCAACTTCCAGCTCGATGTTTGGTCTATCTCTTTTGGAAGTTGAGGGCTCTGATGCCATAAACAAAGACAAAGAAGAAGAGTAGTACCCAACCAAGATGTGCAGCAGCAACTGCTCCAAGGAAGTCATGTTCATAGCCCAGATACTCCTTGAGGTAAACTTTCACTGGAAGATCTCCGTGGTCAGGGACATGAACGGGGTCCACTACATCACCAAGCTGAGATGTAATGAGGCCATATATAGTCCATGCCACTGGAGAACCCCAGTAGTACCACCTCCACCACACTGGAATTGCCTACAAATTTAGAGTAGTGTTGCAAAAAGTCAGGTACTTTCTTTCCTTGGAGATTTTGAAAATGCAGTTCCATACTAAGAACGAGTACAGAATGCTCAAACTTCCAAGGTATGCTTACCATTCTGGGAATGAGGAAACCAGAGAATAGGTTCCAGAAGCTTAGGAAGAATGACATGAGAATAGCAGCTATCTCGTAACTTGGAGTGAGTGCTACAAGCATCATTCCGTAGAGGGTAAAGTACACGAAGCACATAAATACGTAGTAGTAGAACCAGAAGAACTTGGCTGCTTCCCACTGGAATCCAATCATTGAGTAAAGGAGGAGACTATAAACAAAAGTTTGGACGCCGACATACATAGTTTCAACAGCCACCTGCAAAGGTTAAGATTGTTTGAGAATTAGTTATTGCATCATTGACATTTAAGACTTCATTGTGGAGAGAACTTTTAACTTCATTTACCTGAGCAAATGCATAAGGCAAAGCTGAAAACATTCCTGCTGCTTTCTCGCGATAAAAGACTGTCCTTTCGATGGCAACAACAGATTGTACTGCAGAAGTGTTTGTTCCTCCCAAGAAGAGAACGGCAGCATACATTGCTCCGAGTAGATTACTCAAATCTTGTTGTTTGCGCCTGTTGGAAAGCACTTCGTTGAAGATTTGCCAAATGAAGAGAAGGAAAGATAGCACAGTCTATTTTAAATTGGAAGCATGTGGCTTACATTTGGCCTCCCTTGTCCCAGAAAATTACTCCAAATATAATTCCAATAACAGTTGTCATAAAGAATCTGATGACATTGTATTGCGGATTCCTCCAGTAAGACCAGTGCTGTTTCCAGAAACATGCCTTGAACTGAGTAATGGAGGGTTGGGAGTATTTGGTGGGAAAGTTCAAGTCCTTAGATCCTGGTGCTGGGTTACTTAGCTCTTTAATGAGTTCTTCATTCGTCCTGCATTCAGGAATGTGTTGAAGAGAAGTTAGCATCAACTTCACTGGGAATCTGGGAACGAAAAGGTACTTGCTAGATTTTGCATAGCCTTTTTGGCACACCTGTGCAGATCAGAGGTTGAATAAATTTCTCCAAAGTCTACCCCGAGTTGATTTTCAATTGCATTGGAACTAACTTCTAGCATCCATGTAGCAGGATTGAATCCATCTCTTATCTTAGTAACCCCTGGAACAGACTATAGCATACAAAAAGCACGAGTTAATTGAGCCTCACCGTTCCATTAGCATGTCGTGATAAAAGCGTGTATTATTCTGAGGCAATTTCCAAGTTATAAATGGAACTCACTTCAAAGTATTCAATTAGATGTTGAGATCGGTGGCCTAGAGGTCCAGCATAAATAGTTTGTCCTCCTCTCTTCATCAAAAAGAGCTGCAAAAAAGATACAAAAAGGGTCAAGTGGCACCATTTTGACCATAGAATTCACATTACCAAATGCACAAGTTAACGTAGAGAAGCACCTCATCGAATGCTTCAAAAATGTCTATGCTGGGCTGGTGAATTGTGCACACAACAGTTCGACCTGTATCCACAGTGTTCCTCACCGCTCGCATAACAATTGCAGCAGCTCTAGCATCTAGGCCTGATGTCGGCTCATCCATGAAGATGATGGAAGGATTAGCAACCAATTCAACAGCTATGGTCAGCCTTTTTCTCTGTTCCGTTGATAAACCATCTACTCCCGGAAGGCCAACTAAAGAGTCTCTCAGTACATTCAACTCAACCAACTCCATAACTTCCTCCACAAACATCTGCATCGAAAACATTAGATACTCTAATAATTTAAACTACATAAATAAGAAAGATGAACTTTTTAAAGTGGAAGAAAGTCAAGACGTTTTCCTTTCTATGACAAGCAGCAAGCCTATAATGTTCTAACAGGAAGAAGATAAAACTGGAAAGAAAACAGCAGCAACAAAACACACCTTTCGTGTTTCTGTGTTTACTTCAGCAGGAAGACGTAACCAGGCAGAGTAAAGAAGTGACTCATAGACAGTAACATGTGGAGAGTGTATATCATTTTGCTCACAGTAGCCACTCACGCGAGCAAAAGTCTCTTGATTCTTTGGGTAACCAGATATACTGATATTTCCTTCAATGTATCCACCGGTTTTTCTACCAGCTAAAACATCCATCAAGGTAGTCTTTCCAGCACCGCTAACCCCCATCAATGCTGTCAAAACCCCAGGCCTGAAAGCACCACTTACTTCTCGTAGTAGTTGGAGTCGTGTTTCTTCAATTCCTTGGCTTTTCATTTCCTGATATAAGAGCAACAATTAATGCCAATTAACAAGTTTCATGGGAGAAATTTTGTGGAATTTTAATTACCATTTTTTGAGTACAATACACGTCCTTTAGAATCTAGTTTATTTTATGTCTATTTGCAACAGCTAATAGAATTCATCATGCCACTCAAGCAGCTGCAGCAGGTTTCATCATGCACGCCTAGACCATTCAAGTGACTCGTCTTAGTAAGTGTCCAGTTGGTGGAATGGGTTGCATTGTCGCTCCTTGACAGTTTCATTTTTTATTTTTATACAAATATATGTGACTTTAAACATTTAATCTTCAACAATTTGGTATGCTAGACCTTCATGCTAAGTAAAAACAAGCAATTATAGTCTAAAGTAGTTGGGATAGATACTTACTGCAGGCATGTCAACATAGTAACTAACTCGATCAAATGTAAGTGACAAGGGTTGGAAAGGTAGCACCATTCCTTTTCTATTAGTTGCCTTGCCTGCAACAGTTAAAGTTGGATTATGAGGAGTTCCCTTCACTGTCATATCAATACATGAAAGCATTTCAATTTTGTCAGTGGCTAATGAAAGAAGCACGAATTTTATGGCATATTTCACAAGAGCTCATTTCAATCTAACCATATCAGGAACCCTTAAACTAAATGCATTGCCTAGAGAATATGAGCATTGTATAAAATATACTAGAACGAGATGGCAGGTTCTGGTTTATAAAGGAAAAAACCCTTAACAAGCTTACTGGAGAAACTGGATTCATGTGAATAGCTATTTTCTTATAGATGGGAGGAGGAATTTTGATGTTAGTTGTACTGTATTTTGGTTTTGATTGCACGCATTCAAGTGCAAGTGGGTTTGTGCATCCACTAGTAAGCATGTTTGATCACTCAGTTCCTTTTGAAATCCATTTCCTATCAGTACAAAATCACTCTGCTCTTGTAAGTGAATGATGATTTGGCTCTTGTAAAGAATCGTCAGTGTAAGAAAAAAAAAGCATGAAATCAGCAGAACTATGGCTAATTTATCTGTAGGCTTTGAACATTCTGGAATAATGGAAAGAAGATTAAAATGAAGGAGTAAAGATTTTCACCTTCAACCATTTGGGTGGTAGATGCTGAACTTCTACCTGATATTGCCTTAGCATTAGAGAATGGCGGTTTATTTTTCTTGTCTTCTTCCTCCTCATTTGCATTTAAAGATTTGGAATCTCCAAATGCTGGATTTCAGTTTCAAGAAAGCGTCATGATCAGATATATCAAATTATCTAATATCAAATTGTCGAACCAGTAAAAAAAAAAAGGCATCTGCTTACGGTTTAAGTATGTGAGAGCAGCAACAAAGCAGAGATTGAAAAACAGAGAAAAAGCGAAGAGCGCAATGACACAAATCCAGTAGTAACGTTCTTCTGTAAACATTCCCCTGGATGCAAGAAGTTCTTTCCCAGCAGTACTTCCAGGAAATCTTGAATCAACATTAGGCTGGGATAGCATGGCATGCAAGAGTATTAATAAAACAGAAATACTTAAAGCATTGATGAAGAGAAATTTTTTGCTGCAACTATTCAAAAGGCTCACCAGATTCCACCTTTTGTCAAGAAATTCAACAAGAACGATGGCATTCTGACCATAGGACATTGGGGAGATATAATAAGCCCATTTCATCCAAGGTTGAAGGTCATCTGCGGAGAGATGATGATTTTATTGGAGTTAGAATAATGTTACAATCATGTCTGCTTACGAGAAATTTTCATCACACGTTGCAAATACAAAAAGATCTGGTTAAAAGTGCGTAGCATTGTAGGGAAGTATCAAATTTTACTGGATAACTACTTACTCTTAGCAATGATAAATCCACCTAGGACAAAAACCAAGAGCAGAGTGAAGGTGCCAAACGTGTTTGCCACGACCTGTGTTCTTCCAAGGGCTGCAACAAATCGGAATAGACCCAATGCCATCTGATGTATACCAATATATGCCAATAACTGCATGAAGAACCTGATACAAAATGATAAACCGTTTGTATAAGGTCATTGTAGCAATAAAACTTCATGCTGGAATCAACCAACACCATGCTGGCTGCTTTAAATCCCATTACAGCAGCTTCTTAAATGCCAAAATTGGAGGTTGAAGATCATACCTACTAGCAGATGGAGCAAATCCTATGGTGTAATATGTAAGGATGATCCAGATTAATGAATCCATCACTGAGACGGGGATTCTCAGAAGCCAAATTGGGAGAGCAAAAGCCCATGCAGGGTAGAATAGAGAGTCTCTCTGTTTAAAGAACACAGGGAGCCTGAAAATAGTCATCGCAAGCTCAGCCATTCCATTGAACATCACAGTTAGAAGACTGAAGAATAGCGCACCGTAAAATTTGCCTCCATCTTCTATCTCACCATGCTTCATCTGTGTTCTAAAGAACACGGTAAAAGTAAATACAGCCATGATTGTAATTTGAACAGTCTTGAATATGTAAACAAATGAATTTCTCTTCATCAATAACCACTCCCTTGCCAAGCATGCCTTGAAGAGATCTTTGTTGGAAATTCCATACTTCTCTCTTACTAATGCTGCGGGATGTGCTTTAGTTCTGTCATATGAAACTTGAAGCTCACTGAAAAGCTTCTGTCCAATGTAGAAGGATCTAAAATGGTCAGCAAACTCTGATACTGATACATATCTGTATGGTTCATTCTTTCTGAACCAATACTGCTCCTGATCCTTCTTGGAAGTAACCTCTTGCAGAAAATCTGCAACTCCTTTCCTCTCTGGGCATTTGAAGCCAACATCCTCAAAAAACTCAAGTACATTTTCATGAGGACCGTGGTAGACAATTTGTCCTTCTGATAGCAAAATGATGTCATCAAACAAATCAAAAGTTTCAGGTGCTGGTTGGAGAAGAGATATTATCATGGTAACATCCATAATGTGAACCATCTGCCTCATGTACTTGATAATTTGAAATGTGGTAGAGCTGTCAAGACCAGTAGAGATTTCATCCATGAAAAAAACCTTTGCTGGACCAACCAACATTTCTCCTGCATTCATACAGAAGATGAATAGCTATTAGGATTGACTGCATTGAATCTCTTGGAAGTAAAAACTGGCAGTTCCTTTAACATACCAGTTGTAACGCGCTTCTTTTGTCCACCAGAAATTCCCCTTCTCATGTCATCACCTACCAATGTATCAGCACAAATATCTATTCCAAGTATCTGTATGCATCCATTGTAGGAGTTACTTCACAAGCATAATTAGTTGGGTTTATTAGCATCTTGCTGTGTTAAGGTAAAACAAACCTTCAGAACATAATCGGTGACCAAACTAGTCTTTTGTCCAGCCATTGCGGTGGATTTCATGAATGCATCAATCTCAGGGTCTGGTTTAATTCCTGCCTGTATTTCTCGTCTTGACATTTCAGCCAGAAGGTCATACCTGGTGCCAACACCTAGGCATCGCCCAGAGAAGTCCAATGTTTCTCTGACGGTCATCTCACCATGGTGAAGATCATTTTGGCTGATATAAGCACAGGTTCTCTGAGGTATAAATTCTTTCAATTCATGACCACAGTATGTGATCTTTCCACTTACCTGATACAAAAAGCAACATTAAAAGGTATTGAAGTTGATTTAGGCCTTCTAGAATTAAGGCTTACATGTTTCAGAAAATGCTATTGTTAAATAGGTGAAAGTGCGTACTTGGAGATCATCCTCCAGCTTTCCTGCTAGAGCCTTCAACAATGTAGTCTTCCCTGATGCTGGAGGTCCCAAAAGTAGTGTCATCCTGAAAATGGCAAATTTATACAGCAAAAATGTGGGATTTTTAAAGTAACAAGTTGCAATGATAACAATACATTGCAGCAATGTTATATAACACAGAGAGTACCGGGCACTCAGAACTAAGAAAATTTTCAGTAATGAACTTTTACAAATATAACTTAGTCAGATGCCAACATTCGAGTCAATATACAAGTAACTATAAACAATATAAGTACCTTGATGGTTTTACTATTCCACTTGCTTCATCAAGTATTTTGACAGCCTTCTTCTTAGATGGGAAAAGCTTGAGGACTCCAAGAAGTCCCTATTTACCGCACAGAAAAATAAGTTGCAAAAGGTATACGTCGAATCTAGAAACCATCAAATACTGAGGAGC
Source organism: Coffea arabica (assembly GCF_036785885.1). Classification (NCBI taxonomy): domain Eukaryota; kingdom Viridiplantae; phylum Streptophyta; class Magnoliopsida; order Gentianales; family Rubiaceae; genus Coffea; species Coffea arabica. The sequence goes on along the minus strand of NC_092313.1, from coordinate 8,514,156 downwards.
GCAAAAGTTTAAGGAACGCAAGAAATACCTCAATTGAATTTACAGTAGAATTGAGAAGAGTTGGAAGTGCTCTACTTCCAATAAATGCATTTCCTTCAACAGATAAATTTTCATATCTAATTTCAACTTTTGGGATATCGATCCCAACCCTGTATCAAACCAAAATCAAGTTTATGAGAGTTCTTATTCCATGCATGTGATCTTCAGTATAAAATGGCATAAGTATAAAAGGAAGAATTGTTGATTTATCAGCAATTCATCAGAGTGTTTGTTTCACCTGTCAGTTCGATCACGAAGCCTCATTAGGAACCTTTCATTATCTTCTTCAACAGTTTTCAGTATATTGTCCATGAGATTCTTCTTGTCGTCAATACCAAGATGAGCAACATCAACTTCTTCATGAATAACTCTTCCATTGTCCAAAACTTGTGTTAGCATTCCCTTCCTCATCCGATCATAAGTGGGAAGCCTTTCGATTGCAGCCCATTTGAGCTCCTCCTCATCATCATGTCTCCCACTTTTCTGAAAAACATCACCACCTGGTGCAGCTAACACCTCGCGAATACTTGCTGAAGCCCAACCTCTCCTGCTTGCTGATGCAATACTCCCCCGCCTACTCATGGACCTCCTCAAGTCATCCGGTGTCACTGGTGCTGCCATTTTCAACCACTAAAGAGAACTCAGGAACACCTCAACGTCAGGAGTCTCAAATGGAGCAGTAGATATATCAAATATCAATCACACGGGATGTTAACAACTTCAACTTTTCAAAAGTCTACTCACGAATTCAAATCTTGAAAAATGATAACTAATAATGAACAGAAAGAATGTTGAATATACAAGAAGATCTATCACTACTATATTTTCAGAGTTTACAAGGTGCTGTGTTTTTCGAGTACAGATATGAAGTGGTTGAATAGGAGTGTAGGGTCCCAGAACGTATATATATGCATGGGATGATCAGAATAGGTTTGCAGAGTGCGACAAAATTGAGGATTACTGAGCTTTCAAGGGACTATATTCTAACTTTTGTCAACATAATCCTGCCTGTTCAGGTTAAAGATAAAGTCCACAAAGTATTCCTTCTTTTGTCCCATGTGTCCAGCTTCTTGAAACGGTTGAAAAGCCTATTAGAGTTTTAGTTATGGAAAGATGAGAACTTGCAGGCTTTTATATTCCGAATTCTGGCATCTATCCTTAATTATGAACTATTCTTGAATGCAAAGTCGAAATCAAATAGCTAAAGAGAGACAAACAGCGGGGACTTGATCGTATGTACATCTATCGCATATTCTCCCTCCTTAAGTTCGAAATTTCCAAATAAAAAAAAGAGTTCAAAATTTCAAAGCAACAATCACAGAGCCTCGGACATCATTCTTTTACTAATAATAGAATCTCGAATTTGAAGGTGATGTGAAGTTGTCCTGAATTAGTAACTATGTGTTAGAACTTTTCATTTATCCACCTTCCTGTGCAATCATTTTCAAAGACTCTTGACTTAATCTCTGCCACCGGTGAGTTTAAATCTCTGATTCCTTGATCAGGGTTCAGCTGGAAGGCAAGTCCAGGCATTGTCAATGGACGACAAATGAATATTCCTGTGCTACCCGTCCCTTAGTCCGCTCCAAGAAACCAAGGAGGCTAGAAGTTGGCCGAAAGATGCATGGTAATCAGACTTTCTTCTTCCTGCGGATTTTTGCGCAAGTTCTTTTTGCTAGAAAATTTGATCAAAGTGGATCGAATTGATCGAAGATGAAACTTATCGTTTGCATTCCGAGAATGCGGTGTGGTATGATTAGTCATCCAGGATGCTGTTATTAAGTTGGCTCAAAGTTGGGAAAGCAGCTTCACCATTGAGTTGAACATACATTGGATGATAACTTAGCGTTACTTAACCATGATAGAGTTGATTCTTCATCCGTCAAAAGACAGCAACGAATTTAAAAGAAAAAAAATAGATTACCTCAATGGAACATCGATCATGAGATTTTGAAAAATCAGTCCTTCAAATTTCTGGAAAAGAAAACTTAGAAATTTCAACTTCACAGCTTAAGAATCATAGGGTTCTGTAAAAATTTTGTAAAGAGGAGTAGGGGGGTTTATATAAAAAGGATGCTATAAATATTCCAAAAAAGATTTCTTTTCCTTTGCAATTATTCCTTTTTATTCCGTTCCTGTTCATTTACATCTATCTCAATGCGCTGTCTTTCGAATCGTAGCAATTGATGTTCGATCCCGAATTGAGAGAGATCAAGAATTCTCGTGGTTGATTTTCTAGTAATGGTTTTGGAAATCCCATAAAAATCCAAATAGTACATGTGTTAGAAAAACGGAGGATCTATTCTCTTTGTTTTGTCCAAAAATTATCTTGGAGATTGTGTAATGCTTACTCTCAAACTTTTCGTTTACACAGTAGTGATATTTTTTAAAGTTGTAAAAACGCATTGAAAAGAAAGATGGGATTAACATGAATAATTAGGAGAAAAAAATGAAGCAGCCAGTTTGGAAGTAACAGTGGAAACTAGTGGAAAGTACAATTATAAAAATCGGAAAAGAGATGTAGTGTGCAGAAATTATTAGAGATATTTATCAAAATAAAATAATAAGATCTAAGCACAGCATAGCATCTTCACTGATGTGCAAGACACTTTTTTTTCTCTAACATCTGACATTTGTGTAATAACTGACTACAATGAATTCCAAACAAGCTCTCTTTTTCTTCTTCGGTTATGTACATTAACCTGTCTAGCGACAAAAAATTGTATAAACGAAGTCTGGTGTCTCAATTATCTTTTCTGGAAGTTCAAAAACTTGATGGCGTAGGCAAAGACGAAGCAGAAGAGCACTACCCAACCAAGATGGACAACAGCAACAACTCCAAGAAAATCATGTTTGTATCCCAAATATTGTTTCAAGTACTCCTTCATTGGTAGTTCACCCAAGCCTGGTATTGCAACAGGTTCGGTCATGTCACCAACTTGAGATGTCACAAGCCCATATATTGTCCATGCAACAGGAGATCCCCAGTAATACCACCGCCACCATACAGGAATTTGCTGCATATATTTTCTCGAATATTAGACAAACTTTTCTTCCCATGTAGAGGAACGGCCAAGAATCAAAGAATGATAATTGAGACCTTAATTAGTAGCATATTTACATCTATGAATGATAAACATCAGATAGACCAAGAGCTTAATTTCTTCTATTTCTCCCTGAAATGCTTACCGTTCTAGGGATCATAAAACCAGAGAATAAGTTCCAAAAGTTGAGGAAGAAGGACATGCCGATGGCAGCTATCTGGTAATTTGGGGTGAGTGCCACAAGCATCATCCCGTACAATCCGAAGTAGACGAAGCACATAAAGACGAAGTAATAGAACAATAAGAACTTATCAACTTGCCAGTGGAATCCAATCATCGAGTAAAGGAGGAGGCTGTAAATAAAAGTCTGCAGAGCAACATAGATAACCTCAGTGGCCACCTGCAGGCATAATGAATTGGAAATTAGTTTTCCGGGTCAGTTTTACTTTCCATTGAAAGAGAGAAATAAACTAGCGACTCGTTGTCATTGTATTACCTGAGCAAAAGCATAAGGCAGTGCTGAATACATTCCTGCTGCTTTTTCACGATAGAATACCGTTCTTTCCACTGCTACAACGGACTGGACAGCAGAAGTATTCGTTCCACCAAGAAACATAACAGCAGCATACATAGCTCCGACTAGGTTTAATAGGTCTTGCTGTTTATACCTGTTAGAGTGAGGATCCAATGTAAGATGAGCATCCAAATATTGCAAAAACAAAATAGGAATTCATTGCTCAATGTTGCCAAAACTAAGGCAGAGAGACTCACATCTTGTGCCCTTTTCTCCAAAAGATAACGCCAAATATGATACCTATAATTGTTGTCATGAAAAATCTTATAGCATTGTATTTTGGATTCCTCCAGTAGGATAATTGGTGTTTCCAGAAACAAGCCTTGCATTGGTTGAAGAATGATTGAGAATATTTAGTAGGGAAATAAAGATCCTGGGACCCAGGTGGTGGGGTGCTGAGTTGTTTGATAAGTTCTTGATTTCTCCTGAGATGGGGCAAGATGCAAGAGTGCAAAATTAGGGGATAGGACAAAAAAAAAAATCAGGATTGATGGGATTTGATTCTCATTCTGAAGTACCTATAAACATCAGAATTAGCATAAATTTCAGCGAAGTCCACATTGAGCTGAGCCTCGACTGAGGGAGTGCTGATATCCAACATCCATGTAGCAGGATTATATCCTTCTCTAATCTTGGTTACCCCAGGTACAGACTGCAAAAACATAGCATATGTTAATGGAAGAAAGGGTTTTTGAAATGGTTACTGTCAACTTAAGTTGATTTTTACAAATAGTGTATTTACTAGTCTCCCGTGTGCAAAAATGCTACTAATGCTTTTCAAACCAATGATGTAGTTATCATAAAGTAGTGTTAGTAATGGGGGAACTTTGAAAGCTTTAATATATGAATCGTTTGCACTAGTTAAAGTGAAAAAGCTACTTTTTTCTTTGTTAAATCTTGGATCAGCAAAAAAAATTTTAGCAGGGAAGCGAAAAGAGCAATCTGCACTAAACTGATACCTCAAAATATTCTATCATGAGATGAGAACGTTGGCCAAGTGGTCCGCCATAGATGACTTGCCCTCCTCTCTTCATCAGCAATAGCTATACAGCAAAGATAATTCAGTTGAGAAGAAACACCTCAAATTAGAAGGGAAATTCCTTGATCATACAATAAATTATCTCTGTTACACTACCAGGCAATACCTCATCAAATGCTTCAAATATATCTATACTTGGTTGGTGAATTGTACAGACTACTGTTCGTCCCGTGTCTACGGTGTTCCTCACAGTGCGCATCACAATAGCAGCAGCTCTAGCATCGAGACCAGATGTGGGCTCATCCATAAATATTATTGATGGATTAGCCACGAGTTCCACTGCTATTGTGAGCCTCTTCCTTTGTTCAGTTGACAATCCGTCTACCCCAGGAAGGCCAACTAAACTATTCCTTAGAGAATTTAACTCAATCAAGTCCATGACTTCATCAACAAACATCTAAAAAACAAAGTGAAGACGGTTAATACTTAACATAAACTGAAATTCAACTCTACTCATTGTGCAAGGCAAGGATGATAAGATGGTGGAGGAAAAGAGCAGAGGAAAACATTTGGACAGTCTATAGACGCATCCTCAGAACATTGAAAGCAACCAAAAAGAGGTATTAAATCAAGTTAAGAGCCAAAAGACAACATACCTTCCGTGTTTGCTTATCTATATCTGGAGAAAGACGCAACCAGGCCGAGTACACAACAGACTCATAGACAGTAACATGTGGAGAATGTATGTCATTCTGTTCACAGTAGCCGCTGACGCGAGCAAAAGTTGATTGGTTTTTGGGGTAACCAGAAATGCTTATACTTCCTTCAATGTATCCCCCAGTTTTTCTTCCTGCTAAAACATCCATCAGAGTGGTCTTTCCAGCACCACTAACACCAACCAATGCTGTTAAAACACCAGGACGAAAAGCACCGCTAACATCTCGCAACAATTGGAGGCGCGTCTCTTCAATTCCTTGCTTTTTCATTTCCTGATAGACAAACCATAATCTCATATCAGATTGACAGTGGCAGTTCCAAATTACTAAAAGGACTTAATGCTGATAGGATAATTTATGGAATGTGCCTGCATATGCCAGTTTCAAATAGTTCAACAACCTAAGCTAATGGTATATCAATGGACTATAACTAAGATATGAATATGGTTACTGAGATCAATAGCTAATGTTTCACAACCACAGATTTAACTACCCTTTCCAATTAGAGGATGACAGGGCATGAGTAATCCTTAGGAGTAATATGATTTTTCTCTAATTTTGCACCACAAGTAGAGGATAACATACGCTGAGATGTGTTGCATAAGTTTCAGATGAGATGACTCACATCTGGCATATCAACATAATAGTTGATGTGATTGAACGCAAGTGACAAGGGCTGGAATGGTAGCACCATTCCTCTCTTCTTGTTTCCATTCTCTTCAACACTTAAGTTGCTCCGCTGTGGTGCAGGTCTTACTGCCATATCTATACCTGTAAGCATTTAAACCATAAGAAACCAAACAGAAAAGCTATTGTTGTATTATATTCTCTGACAGTAAGAGGGAACATATTTTACATACTGAATTCATTATCTACCAGAAAGTTAAGGTCTCAAAAGTATATAATTAAACTTAAGGATTCAAAATTATCTATTTAAACTAAAGGATTTAGCAGAAATGTGTTGCCAAAAATTAAAGGAAACTCAACATCATCACATGGCCAACCAACACTTGGCATGCCAGGAAAGACCCTTACACAAGCAATTTCACCTACACCAGTTATATTGTGTTTGTTTTTGGTGGGGCTAGAACAGGAACTTATGGAAGCACATCAGTTTAGCCTTAGCATGAGATACAAAAACTAAAGGCAGTCGTGCAGGGGCACAATAACAGTGATAGTACTCACTGTAGTGATGTTTCAAATGCAGCCTATCTGCATATCTAAATGATAATGAGCATCTTCTTAGCCCCTGCGAATGTTGAGTCTTATGTACAAGTTTGAGTTAACTAAAGAAAATTGTAATTCAAGGATTGCCGTCATTTACCATAATTAAGGACAAGAAAAAGATCTTAGAATCACTACAAACAATATCCAGATGGGCAACAATTAGTTTGTTCATTCAAGAAATGTGAGTTTTGCAAAGAACAGATGTGCATAGCGGCAGGATTTAAGAGTGAAAGTAACGGGAAAAGAGATGCTCGCTAGGATTCTGAAAGGCACGGTCTCTCCGAACTTTCCTCTGAGAAAAGCTACTCTGGATTCTAAGAAAATGATATATTTGCAGAACATGGACAGATAACTGTTTAAATTGCTCCCTCCATGATAGGAACGAGGCCTGAATGACACCATAGACATGCATGAAAATAAACAGTTCCAAAAAATAAATTGACACTAGCAAAAGATGAAAAGAAGTCTGATCCCAAACCTTCAAATACTGGAGCAGTAGATGCTGAGGTACTTTCTGTGGGAATTCTTAAGTTAGAGGAGTGCTTCTTTTTATCTTGTTTATCATTCACATCCGCAATAATAGTTTTAGAATCCCCAAAAGCTGCGATCAGATTAAAGAAAGTTGTCAAACGTTGAATTAGGGACAATGACTTCCATGTTAAACAAACAGTCACAAACTTACGATTCAAGTAAGTCAGCGCGAGAATAAAGCAGACATTGAAGAGCAGTGAGAACGCAAAGAGTGCAATAACACATATCCAATACATAGACTCTGTTGTATACATGCCCCTGGACTTGAGAAGAACCTTCCCCACGGTGGTTTCAAGAAATCCTGTGCCATTGTATGGCTAGAAAAGAAAAAGGACTTTGAGCTAAGCAGTGACGATTACAGCTGTTTGAGGAGATAAAAATTGTTAGTAATAAACTGTCAAAAGAGCTTACGGTACTCCATCTTTTATCCAGAAACTCATTGATGACTATGGCATTTTGTCCATACGACATAGGAGATACATAGTAGCCCCATATCATCCACGGTTTGATGTCATCTGCATGAGTGACATGGATTTTAAAATCTATTTAATGATTAACTAAACATAAAAATTATCAAGATCCTTTAGGAAATTGATTCGCTTTAGTTCAAAAACGTTCAAACTGCAATGAGCTAAAATATACTAACCTTTAGCAATGATAAAACCACCAAGAACAAAAACCATAAGCAAAGCGAAGGTACCAAGAGTGTTAGCAACAACTTGCACTCTTCCAAGTGCGGCAATAAATCGAAAGAGTGACAAAGCCATCTGATGCAAAGCAAAAAAGGCCAACAATTGGCGGAAGAACCTGAGTAGTTTCAGGGTTAGATGACGTATGTCAGTAACTCTTTCACGTAGTAAGCATGTAATACTGGATCTCTTATGATAAACCTAGATATAATCAACAATATCCAGATATATGTTTAGGGTAAGTTGCAGAAAATACCTACTAGCAGCAGGAGCGAAGCCTATAGTATAATAAGTAAGAACTATCCATATCAATGATTCCATTAGTGAAAGCGGTATCCTGAGAATCCAGATTGGCATAGCAAAAGCCCATGCAGGAAAGAAAAGAGAATTCCTCTGTTTGAAGAACACGGGAAGCCTGAAAATTGTCAGAGCAAGCTCTGCTGTACCATTAAACATCACATTGACAAGGCTGAAAAATAGGGCACCATAAAATTTGCCTCCATCCTGAAACTGACCAACCTTCATTTCTGTCCTAAAAAACACTGTAAAAGCAATGATTGACATGATAGTGATCTGAGTGGTCTTAAATATGTATAAGAAAGAGTTGCGTTTCATCAGTAGCCATTCCCTTGCTAAACATGCTTTAAGAAGTTCCATACTGGAGATACCATACTTTTCAGTGACTAATGCAGCAGGATGAATTTTAGCTTTGTCATATGGAATAGCAATTTCATCAAAAATTTTCTGTCCAATATGGAAAGAACTGAAGCGGTCTACAAATTCAGGAACAGAAACGTAATGGTAAGGTTCGTTTTTCCTGAACCAGTATTGCTCTTGGTCCTTCATAGATGTAACCTCTTGTAAAAAGTCGGCGACCCCTTTCCTTTCTGGGCACCTAAAACCAACACTCTCAAAGAACTCTAAAACATGCTCAGTTGGACCTTGGTAGACAATCTGTCCCTCTGAAAGCAAAATGATATCATCAAAGAGATCATAAGTTTCTGGAGCAGGTTGGAGAAGTGAAATTATCATTGTCACATCCATGATATGGACCATCTGCCTCATGAACTTGACTATCTGATAAGTGGTGGAACTATCAAGACCCGTTGAGATCTCATCCATGAAAAAGACCTTTGCAGGGCCAACAAGCATTTCTCCTGCATTTAGCCAACAGACCAATTGTCATTGCACTGATGTAATGCACTAGCAAAATTTAGCATGGCTCCCAGGCACCTTGGTAAATTAAGAAAAGGAAGAATTAGAGAATTGATCTTTGGACCTTGTCTGATATGATTCTACTTACCAGTAGTAAGCCGCTTTTTCTGTCCACCTGAGATGCCCCTCCTCATCTCATTACCTACCATAATATCGGCACAAATATCTAATCCAAGAATCTGTTTTATCACTTCAATCATCAGTTCATATGTTCAATTTGATTTGACTTTAAAAATTCATTATAGCATGCAAGTAAACAAACCTTAAGAACATAATCTGTGACAAGACTAGATTCTTGGCCTGCCACCGCTGTGGCTTTCATGAACGTATCTATCTCAGGGTCAGGCTTTATTCCAGCATCTTTTTCTCTCCTTGAAAGCTCTGCAAGAAGGTCAAATCTGGTTCCAACACCTAAGCATCGCCCCGAAAAGTCCAATGTCTCCCTGACAGTCAGCTCTCCATGATGCAGATCATGCTGGCTAATATAGGCACAAGTCCTTTGAGGAATAAACTCTGACATTTCATGACCACAATAAGTGATTTTTCCAGTGACCTGTCCACAATAGTTGCAGAAAACAATTGAGTTGGATTACACGCCAGAAAGACATCCAAATTTTGCATAACGTGGAGCAAGAAGAATGAAAATCACAAACCCTAAGATCCTTGTCCAGGGCTCCAGCAAGGGCCTTCAGCAAAGTAGTTTTCCCAGAGCCTGGTGGTCCAAGAAGTAGTGTCATCCTAAACAAAAAAAATTGACAAGATGACTGTAATAAGACGTATAAAACATATCATAACTGGCAATCCTAAATTTCAGATGGTATGAACCAGCCCAGTGCACAGGGTTGGAGAATTCTAATTTTTCTCATGCAACAGTTGATACAGAAACAATATAGAGACTTTTGGTCTCTGATCACTTCCATAGAAGTGCCCAAAGAGAAAAAATTCTCGTTCATAAAACTGTTTTGCCAAACTGAGAGTTAAGCATTCAATTCAATTCCAAAGACCAACCTGGATGGCTTTACAACTCCGCTTACATCGTGAAGTATCTTCACAACCCTTTTCTTTGACGGAAAAACCCTCAATTTTTCAAGAATGCCCTATTAATTGGGAAAAAATTCGGAGAAAGATTAAGGTAAAAATAGTAATTCATATTATCACAATATGTGTCAAAACGCTGCAATGATAAAAGCACTATGTTATACTTTAGCATTTTCTCTATTCCATTAGACAATCTCACCCCGAAGGTTACTACCTACCTCAACCACATTGAATGAAGCATTTAGCAGAGTAGGAAGAGCCCTGGATCCTACATATGCATCTCCTTCAATCGACAAATGCTCATATCGTACTTCAATTTTGGGGATGTCAATACCCACCCTATTTAACAAAAGTGAGATTCGTTTATACTAAAATGTGTGACCTAGCAGTAGGACAGACAGATAAACTATCTCCTCATGCACTTTCAAAGCATAAAAAATAACAAATTAAGAAGTCTAATAACTTGAAAGTATGAAGTGCCTCACCTGTCAGTCCTGTCTCTGAGTCTTTGAAGGAACCTCTCATTATCTTCTTCCACAACTTTCAGGATACTTTCCATGAGTTGCTTCCTATCTTGCATACCAAGATTGGCAACATCAACCTCCTCTCGAACGACTGTCCCATCATCTAACACTTGCTTCAGCATCCCTTTTCTTAATCGATCATATGTCGGAAGTCTCTCAATTGCAGCCCACTTCAACTCTTCTTCATCATCTTCCCTCCTACTTCTCTGGAATACATCTCCACCAGGCCCGGCAAATACTTCCTTAACACTGGCTGAAGTCCAACTTCTTGAGCTGATTGACAAGCTCAACCTTCTACTCGTAGACCCTCTGCTGATGGACCTCGTAAGGTCATCTCTGCCGAGTGTAGCCATTTCTATCCTTTGCAAAGACTAAAACACAGAACAACTAATTCTTCCCTTCACACCAAGATCTCTTCCCACCTTGAAACCTTCAAATACCAAAATTCTCTAAATATTAGTCCTAAGCTAAAACTGAAGAGGATTCAGAGACATAAAATGCAATAAACCTGTCCATATCAGCCATTCAATCGAATTGCCGAGAAAAGAAACAAAAAGAACGTAGTTGCATAGCAAGTTAATGATTAGTTTTAATAGTTACAGATTAAATCAGAATCCCAGTAAAGCGGAACTTTATTTTTCTTGGGATTGCCTGCTCTAACAGTTGAGAAACTGTCTGCACAGATGTAACTGAAGGAGACAAATGAAAAACGAGGAGGAGTTAGTTTTTATAATTCAGATCAATGAAATGACCAAAATAACTTGTGTATCAACCAAAACAGCACATGCATGTCCTAAGTAAAATATCAGCATGGTTGCAGGGAAAAGTAAGGGAAAAAAAAAAACAGAAGATAATGAAAAACAATAAGCACAAGCACATAAACCAATTGCTAATGGATTTGAGTTAGGAACTCACATAAAAGTGAGAAGATGAATGAATTGAATTGTATTCGATTGAATCAACCAATGTGAAGATTCAAGAACCGCAGGGAGCCCATATTTGATAAGCTTGGTAGTTTTTCACAGCGGAGTAAACTGAATAAGGGAGTTGCAAGTGCAGAGTTCGTAGTGGATAAAGATGTATATTGGAAATTATGGCGACTGGGGACCCTCTACCATGACTTAAGCTAAATAAATAAGCATGGTTAGGCGGTTGGCAGAAGCAGTACTCCTACTACTCTTGCTCTTGCTATTACTGTTACTATTACTTTTACTACACAGATTCTTCTTGAATCAAATAATTGCATGCGAATAATACTCGTAAAAAGCCAAAAAGGCAAGAAAGATGGGCAGATATGTAAAGCCAAGTCAAAAACTGTGGATTATGAGGAGCAGAGCAAAACTGTTGGAAAAGACACTCCCAAGGACGACAGCCAGTTTGTGTCCTTTTTTTTTTTCTTTGCCCGAATGGGGCGATCCAATTAGTGAGTAGTATTTAAGCAGCAGAAGAGCTTCCGGACCTGTTGGGGGGACTCTGGAGGGAGGGTGGATGGCTTCAAATCTTAGAACATGACAATGGCCTTGAACAAAATTTCAGCTAGTAAAACCGACAAGCTCTCTTTTTCATTTTATACTCTCAAAGAATCTGCTGATGAACTGATTAAGATAATGATTTAGCAGATGAGGACAGAGTTGTACTTGCACTCTTCCTTCCTCAGATACTACACAATTCTTTTGTACAGCCAACTTTTTCTTTGTGTTTACGCGCTGCGCAGTTGACATTTTGTTTCGCGTCTTTGTCATTTACGGGTATTTTGTGGAAACAGTTTCTCAGGAAATTAGATGAAAAGGAATAACCGGACCTATTTTTTTATTAGCCAGAAAAGATGAGAAAATGTGTAAGAGAATTATTGCTATTACAGAGCAATTACTAAAATAGACTGAAATTTTCCCCCTTTTTTTTGTTAATTTCTAAACTTGATATTTGTCTAAAATTAGACAAATAGTAGTGTTAAATATTGACAATTGTCATACCATTTGTGGTGTGGTGGCTGACACTACAATTTTTTTTTTCTATCTTAGACCACCTCATAAATAAGACAAACAAAAACGCAATTTAAGAGGTTTTAATTAATTTATAAAGTCGTAGAAAAATTAATAGGTATCAGATTTCAGACGACTAGATAATTGATGAGAACAAAAGAAATATGTGATCCGAAAGTAGCATCACTATTTTGACCGAAAAAAAAAAGTAGCATCACTAGCATGAGCTTCTAGAGGAAGAATGGTTGAAAATTGTTTTTCTATTCTGTGCTGTCGACGCCCTTAACTTAAACGATCCTGCTAGAAATTTATATGTATATATGTATGTATGTACAAATTCTTCATGGAATTTTTGGTTTAAACCGTTTACAGAGCTCCAACCTCGACAACCCTTTTTTTTAAATTTTTGTAGATTTTTATTTATATTTATTTGTAAGTAGATTTTTTAATTTGTAAAGTATAATTAATAAAAATTTCAAATTGTCGTTTGAATCTAAACGAATTCGAATACGCTCAAAATGTATCGTATTCACGAGTATTGCGTTAGGGAAGGAAGAGATGCGTACCTGCGTGGTTTTACGGGAAGTGGTGCATTTTGTTGAGATTCAAAGTTAATTTTAGGATCCAAACTTATCTCTTAGTGTATATTTTCTTAGTCGATTCAAATGTATCTTTTAGATTAACTTTCGTTAGGATTCAAACATATATTTTAATTTTGGTAATTAAGAAAAACCCCAACTTTGGAAAGAGTATACGTATTTCCCTAGTTTAAGGAACGGGGGACATTATTGTTACTCCTACTATGAATTACACTACTATCACTTTTCTTGCTTAGGAATTACTTTAACCATCATCCCAAAAAAAAAAAAAAGGAATTACTTAAACCATGGGTAAAATGGTAAGAATACGGCCTTCTAGTGCATTGGCTCCGAACCAATAAACGTAAATTAGCTGGGAAAACTAGAGACCACGTGCAGTATTCTGTTAATTCGTTTGGACCTAATTAAAAATCACATCCGCAAGAAATGCAAAACTTTTTAGGTGGACAGATATTTTATCAGTGGTCCACTACCTAATTATTACTCTATTTGATAGAGTGGCCTAGAAAGATAGGAATTAAATACTCTTTTACTGCTCTTATTTTGGAAGGACAAGGACATGGTGGTATATAGTTCATTATTAATTTTCTTTTCATTTTTTGGTAATTCCTATTTGCCACTAACGGTGGTGTTTTTTGTGGCCTTAAATTGTTTCCCCAACTATAAGTACGAGTATGTTTGCAGCAATCCACTAGTATTTTTCGGAAAACACTCTTTAAACCTCTCATTTCTAATGCAAAAAAAAAAAGGGAAAAAGAGTGTTTGAGATTTTTTGAGAAGTGCTGATCCAAAAAAATGGGTTCTGAGTTGGGAACCAATCATTCTTGATGGTGCTGAAATGGCGTCTGGTGAATTGCGATAGCGTCTGAACTCAAAAGCATTAAATGGATGGACCCGAGATGGAGACATTCAATTATTTTTTATGCCCATCACTGGTTGGAGGGGTATTTTTTTTTTTTTAAAAAAAAAAAAAAAGAGCTACTAATATTAGTGATTGCAAGGTAAATTTCATTGCGAGAGATTGGTTAATTTCAAATTAAAGGGTTAAGATTGAGTTTGAGGTACAAATTATGAAAAAGGGCAAACATATATTGTAATATTTGCATATTGTTGTATTAATTTTTTATATCTCATGTTTCAATACAATATTCGCTCTAGAATTTGTGATAGCACGAAAGGGTTTTGAATTATCTAGAATTTGTTTTCTTGATTTGTGGACTACTTATGTGAAGTCAAAATTCACAAAACTTTTTTAAAAAGAAGAAAAAAAAATTAACCCAAGCATATAAAAAAGAACCATCAAAAAGTTCGGTTTTTTAATATCTTCAACTGTTAGTTCTGGGTAGAAGAGATGTAAAGAGCGAGCAGCAAGCAATTGAGAAAGAAAAGGGCCAAAGGAAAAGCAGTCGGAGGTCCCGGCTCATAAATGAGGTTGGCGTCGAGTCTCCGTCAATGAAGGTACAGCAAAGGGAGAGATACTAACAGTTAACTGACCGGTAACCCAATGATTTTTGGCTTCTTGTAATTGCGGCGGCGTTGCTTGCCGAATAAATTCCTCGCCCCTGAACATGAAATGAACATTAAAAATTAGGTGGCAAAATGTGAAAACGGTCCAACGGTGCAATAATACATGAAATTTTGACAATAAATTTTCATACTTATCACGCAAGTGACAGTAAGTGTCATACGAAAAGTTGGGTTTTTGAACGGAAAGCCGTAAAGGAGAATTACCGGTATTTTGGACTCGTAGTAAAAAGGACAATTTAAGGACATTAAAAATCTACTTACGTGTGGTTATCTTTCTCCACCTAACTTGATTTCGATTACGGCTTTTTCTGAAATTGTCATCGTAGACGGAACCAAAAGGGTTTTAGAACCTTCTTACGTCTCATAAACGCAACTCTCTAATGTTGCCCACTCTTTGATTAGGATTTAAATCGTTTGAAAATTGGTGGCTTTATTTAAAGATACCATCCATAAAGTCAAAAGACTTTACTAAATGTCGGAGAAGAGAAAAAAGGTTTTGGATCAATCTCTTTTATGCACTGATGATGCTGTAGATACTTTGTCATACACAATATACTAACGGTGACAGCGTATTGGTTGGTCGAGAAGTCAAGAAGAACGACTTGTATTAATTTAAGGGGAAAATCGTCCTAAACGTCTCTCACATTTTGTAAAATGACTTTTTTCGTCCCTTATTTTTAAAAGTGTAATTTTATATCCCTTATATATTCACATCGGTCAAATTTAGTGTAAGCCCCGATACAACCAAATACAACCAAAATACTCAACCAGACAAGTAGTCAAGTAAATACAATGACAAAGAATATAAGCAATTTTAAAGCACAAAAATAGAGTAACAAAAAAGTAAAAGAAATTCAAACCAATCAAACTCCCAAGCTTCTTCCAAACTTGGAGTTGAATCCACCAAATAGTTTCTTCAATTGATGGTAGTGCTAACCAACTTGTACAAGTAAAGGCTCACTCCTTCCTCATCCCAAACATACTTTTGGTTGAATAAAGGAATTTTACTACTCTCCAAGTAAACCCTCAATTAGCTACAATTGAAAGCTTACCCATTCAATTAAGAACTACTTTATACAAGTGAGGCAACCTTTATCAAGATTTTACCACTCCAAGTGATAGGTTCACCTTCACCAAGGTTTTACTCCTCCTAGAGAGTAACCTTCACTTGAGCAACCTCACAACCCAACTTTCCCAACCCCTTATACAGCCAACAAAGAATATTTCTACTCAAAGATCTCACTTGTAAGCTTGTATTTAGTGTTGGCCAAAAGTCTGTGTCTTCTTGTGCTTTGGGGTATTTATAGAATGTGAGAAATGGCTCCAAAAGACTCTCCAACGGTCAAATATTAAATGCTGTCGAAACTAGCCGTTGGCCTGTCGGATGTCCGAACCATTTGCTCTGCGTCCGAACCACCTATCGGACGTCCGAACCATTTGTTCTGCATCCGAACCCTGCGTCCGATAGAAGTCAGAATGTTCAACGTTCATTCTTTTTGTGTCGGACGGCCGAAACAATGAATGAGCGTCCGATCCAAGCGTCCGAAGAGTATCGTCGTCAGTCGGACGACCGATCCTCTATCGAGCGTCCGATCCTCTACGTCCGAACCTTCATATTTCTTAACTTCTCTTTGATTCAAATCTTTTCGATTCTGTTTTGGATCAATGACCGGTTCTAACAAATTTCTCACATAAAAACATTAGTCCAAATCTACATTTTGGTTTGTTAATCATCAAAACCAAGGGCTGATCAACCAAGGTCAACAATCTCCCCCTTTTTTATGATGACAAACAAAATGAAGATTTCTTTGATCATATAAATTCAAATAAAACTCCCCCTTAGAAAATGTCAACATACAAAGAAATTTCAATAAATCCTACTCCCCCTTTTGGCATCAATCAAAAAGCAAACTCCCCCTTTATTTTTCAAATCAAGACTATATAGAATGTCAAAGCTTTCAAAATATCAATTGTAATTTTTTATAGGGTCCTTGGGAGTTAGTACAACAGGATCTAGCAATCCACATGGATTTCATACCTTTTCTCATATTTTTCTTTACATAGCAATCATTTTGCATATGTCCAAATTGGCAACAAAAGTGACACATGATAGAAGTATTTTGCACATAAGTGGATTTAATGCAACTAATTTTCTTATTTCTTATCATAACAAACTTATTTGTGCCTTGAAAAGATTTGTTTTCTTTTGTTTGAGAAAACTTTTGTTTTTCATTTTGGAGAAACTCGTTCAAGTCATTAATTCTTTTCTTTAACAAATTTTGTTCCTCCAACATTTTTTCATAAAACTTTGTTTTCTCTTCCAACTTCCTTTTCAAATTATTTTTGCAATCAAAAACACCTTTTTGATTTTTTAAATCATCATTTTCCATTCTCAAACATTTGTTTTCTTGAAAAAGTTTGGAGTTTTCTTCCAACAAATCATTTATTTTTGTTTTCAAATCTTTATTTTTAGCATAAGATTCTCTCAAGCTTTTATGCATTTTAATCATAAGAATTTGCACATCATCATCTTCATTATCTTCATCACTAGAAGAGTGATAATAATTTACCTCATCTTCTCCAAAGGCCATTAGTGCCATTTGGGTCAACTCTTCTTTTTCTCTTTTTGAATTGCATTCATCCCATGTAATTTTACAATCTCCTCTTGAACTTCTCTTGTTGAAGATCTTCTTGAAACTTTTGATGTGAGGAGTTATATCATTGTCCACTTTCATGTTTTCATTACCTATGAAGGATGGGTTATCCCCCACTTGAGATGCTTTAAAAGCTATGCCTCTCTTATACATTCTTGCATTTTCTTCCTCTTGCACTTTGAATTTCAGCTTTAATTCATAAGAGGTTAGGGAATTCACAAGAGATTCAATGGACATAGAATTTAAATCCTTTGCCTCTTCTATAACATTTATTTTGTTTTCTCATTCTTTTGGCAAGACATTCAAAATCTTTCTATTTTTCTCACCCAAAGAATATTCTTTTCCAAGCAATTTAAGATCTTGAATAATGTCACAAAATCTACTACACATCTTATCAACATTTTCAAGAGGATGCATTTTGAAAAATTCATATTGAGAAACAAGCAAAGATTTCTTTTGTTCTTTAATATCTTGATTACCTTCATGAAATTCACACAATTTATCCCAAATATCTTTAGCTGATTTATAACCTTTAATTCTACTAGATTCATTTACATCTAATGAATTGCACAATATATACATGGCCTTGGCATTCAAAGAAAGGTATCTCTTGTCTTTTTCATTCAATTCTTGTCTAGTCTTTAATCTACTCAAATTAGTGGTAGAGTCAACTATTCTAGTTTCATAAGGACCATCTTCTACCACATACCATAATTCAATATAAACGGATTGTAAGAAAATCATCATTCTTTGTTTTCACATGCTAAAATGAGAACCATTAAACATAGGTGGTCGATCAATAGATTGTCCTTCTAAAAAAGAAACATTTATGATTGTCATGATCTTTACTCTAAGCGGTTAAGCTTAATCTCTAGGAGACCAAGCTCTGATGCCAATTATAAGCCCCGATACAACCAAATACAACCAAAATACTCAACCAGACAAGTAGTCAAGTAAATATAATGACAAAGAATATAAGCAATTTTAAAGCACAAAAATAGAGTAACAATAAAGTAAAAGAAATTCAAACCAATCAAACTCCCAAACTTCTTCCAAACTTGGAGTTGAATCCACCAAATAGTTTCTTCAATTGATGGTAGTGCTAACCAACTTGTACAAGTGAAGGCTCACTCCTTACTCACCCCAAACATACTTTGGTTGAGCAAAGAAATTTTACTACTCTCCAAGTAAACCCTCAACTAGCTACAATTGAAAGCTTACCCATTCAATTAAGAACTACTTTATACAAGTGAGGCAACCTTTATCAAGGTTTTACCACTCCAAGTGATAGGTTCACCTTCACCAAGGTTTTACTCCTCCTAGAGAGTAACCGTCACTTGAGCAACCTCACAATCCAACTTTTCCAACCCCTTATACAGCCAACAAAGAATATTTCTACTCAAAGATCTCACTTGTAAACTTGTATTTAGTGTTGGCCAAAAGTCTGTGTCTTCTTGTGCTTTGGGATATTTATAGAAGGTGAGAAATGGCTCCAAAAGGCTCTCCAACGGTCAAATATTAAATGTTGTCGAAACTAGCCGTTGGCCTGTCGGACGTCCGAACCATTTGCTCTGCGTCCGAACCATGCGTCCGAACCACATATCGGATGTCCGAACCATTTGTTCTGCATCCGAACCCTGCGTCCGATAGAAGTCAGAATGTTCAACGTTCATTCTTTTTGTGTCGGACGGCCGAAGCAATGAATGAGCGTCCGATCCAAGCGTCCGAAGAGTATCGTCATCAGTCGGACGACCGATCTTCTATCGAGCGTCCGATCCTCTACGTCCGAACCTTCATATTTCTTAACTTCTCTTTGATTCAAATCTTTTCGATTCTCTTTTGGATCAATGACCTGTTCTAACAAATTTCTCACATAAAAATATTAGTTCAAATCTATATTTTGGTTTGTTAATCATCAAAACCAAGGACTGATCAACCAAGGTCAACATTTAGTCCCTAATTAGGTTTCGGATCATTTTTTGGCCGGAATCCATCACGTGCAAGACCCGTGATCATTTTTAAGGGTAAATTTGTCAAATTATATTTTACATAATCTAATCTATAGTCCTCCACATTTTATAAAACAAATTTTTTTCGTCCCTCACATTTCACAAAATGAATTTCTCCATCCCTCACATTTCAAAAATTAAATTTCTCCATCCCTCACTAATTATGTGTGTGAGGAAAACCCTAAAAAAAAATGTGTGAATACATTTTGTTTAAACACATGTATATGTCTATTTGATTTTGCTTAATAATACGAATAATATAAATATATGTATGTGTCTATTTGATTTCACTTAACAATACGAATACCATGTATTATACGTGATCATTTGATTTTATCTGGTATTAGCTAGTAAAAAATCTTGCATTCATTGTCAAGTTAGCCAATAAAGCTATTTTCGGTCAAAATACAATAAGAATATGCAAATTAAGGTTCTATTGATAAATATTAGTCATAATCATACAAAAAGAGAAGATAGCCCACAAGTTGGACCCAATTACATACATGTGTTTATGCTATTATTATTAAGCAAAATCAAATAGACATATACATGTGTTTAAAAAAAAATGTATTCACACACATAATTAGTGAGAAATGAAAAATTCATTTTTTGAAATGTGAGGGATGGAAAAATTCATTTTGTGAAATGTGAGGGACGAAAAAATTTATTTTATAAAATGTGGAGGACTATAGATCAGATTATGTAATATATAATTTGACAAATTTACCTTTCAAAAATGATCACGTGCCTTGCACATGATGGATTCCGGCCAAAAAATGATCTGAAACCTAGTTAGGGATTAAATTTGACCGATGTGAATATGTAAGGGACATAAAATTATACTTTTAAAAGTAAGGGACGAAAAAAGTTATTTTACAAAATGTGAGGGACGTTTTGGACGATTTTCCCTAATTTAAGTGTCTTTGTTACATATTTACCCTAAAAAAAACAGCTTTTGTTACATATTTCAATTTGCCATTTAAATTCATTCTTATCCTCGATTGCAGGGTAAGGCAGGCACGATAATTGTAGTACTCAATTTTCCATCTCAATAGGCGTTGCGACCGGATTAAGTACGGAATTTCACAAGTGATTTTTCTTAAACCACTTATTCGGCTAATTAATTATCTTTCTTGTATGGGTCGTTATAAAAAATTTTTAGAATTTCTGTATAATTTAATTATGATGCTTTGCTCCTAATTAGTATAATCTTTGCATGAATCCCGAGACATAAGAGAATTATTGAGTTCTATAGACGGGTTGGCTTGAATTCGTTATTAAGCATTTGTACCGATTTTGATGGACGTATAAGCTTAGATGGTTGAATCTGAGGAGGAAAAATGTAAGTTTTGATAACAATAATATTTTTGTTCCTTAAAAAAAACACGTGGAAATTTATTTATTATAAAATAACTTGTTTCAGAACAAGTCCTGTATCCCATAACTATTTCTAGAGAGTCTGGCGTCATCAAAAATAAAACTTCTTTTCCCCATGTTCACCCATTTATTCTTTCAAAATGTTTTGTTTTGCTAAATGATGCTGAATAAATATAAAAGTATGTTCACGAAATACGATTGCAAACTCATATATTGAATAGCAAAAAGAAGCTATTCAATATTCTAATCGAGCTCAATTTAGTAAAAGTTAATTTGAGTTCGGCGGCTCACCAGCCAATCAAGTCACAATTGAATAATGTTTTATATTCGATAACATTTAAACTAGATAAAAAAAAAAGCTTCGTTCAAATTCGATTTAACAAATAAACAACTCAAATTTGAATAAAATTTCAAACCCGTCAAAATAATCAAACAAATTTTTAAACATTAATGTGTTTTGATTGATTAGATTCGTTTACCTCCCTATAAACTATAAATACTTTAGTGACTCTTTTTTTTTTTTTTGTCTGTTTTTCCTCTTCATAAAATAAAAGTCGACCTTACGCAGAGACCTCTTGGATCGAACTCTAGAAGCGTGCATGCATAAATGTGACCTGTAGGCAGAGAAGTATCCAGCGTATAGACAAGCAGTAAGCATTTATCAGTTATGAAGATTGATATACATTGGAACTATGACATGTATTCGCACTAATTTTCAGCCATTCCAAGTCGCATTTGATTTGACTTGACTTGGCTCTGAAACGCTCACCTCACCTCTTTTTCAGGGCTGGTGGGGGACACGATAAACGGCTAAAGACGTCAAGATGCCGTGAAAATGGAGTCTAAAATAACGATCCTTTCTCCTCTGTTAAAAGTCTTGAGAAGGAAATACTACCAATCAAGATTCAGCAAGCCCCGTAGAAGGATGAAGTCGAGGGTTGGCAATTACGATAGATTCATGCTGTCCCGGTCGTGCAAGAAACTTTGTGCAGTGGGCACATCTGATTAATTCAAATCTCCAGGTGGCATTCACGATATCAATCATTATGTTAATCGAACTTGCTTTTGATTGAATGGATTCGCCTACCCAAACGGAAAAAGTGAAGATGAAGATAACACTACTCGCTAATCGCTGCTGACCGTAACTTTTTGTCGTAAAACTGATAAAATAAGCTGCTCCAAGTAGGGAATGAAGTTAATCACTTGGCCAATGGTTCAGTGGCCATCAGCGAGGGGCTTAAGTCCCTCTTTGAGCTGTAGGTGAGGATTCAAATCTCAACTGCAGCGAAAAAAATCTAAGAGTTGTGTCATAACTCATAACACTCCCTTGATCTAGTTGAGTTTGTATACTTACTAACCCCCTACCACAGGCTCTTTAGGCTCCCCCTCCTCCCTGGATTAGGATAGAGTAGGTGCCTATGAAGATAGTGGAGCAGTCAGTAGAAACATTGTAGGGGATGCATGGACATCTACACTAATTATTCATTAATTTTATAACATTTTTAGGTCTGTTTAATGGGTGTCTACTAGGCACTCGTTAAGATATACCTAATATGTATACATGCAAGAGAAGGTAATAATTGTTAGTACGTGTATATACCTAATATGTTAGGTAAAATTTCATTATATTAACGAGTGATAAGTGTCCAATAGACCTCCGCTAGAAAAAATTCACATTTTTATTTTTTATATTCGTTTATCATTATCGCTACAGGGTTCTCTGGGCGCCAGGCCAAAATTCGGCCGCAATTTTTTTTTTTTCTCATCTTTGACCATTGTTACTTCGTTTTTGTGGGTATGATGTTTCCATGTATATACAAGAGAACAATCAGCTTGTCGGGTGGTTTTTTTAAAAAAAAAAAGCGTAAATTTTGATAATGTCTTTTGTCCGTCATGAGGACAAAAAAGGGACAAAAAATTGGCATATGCCGGATAAGTACCAAAGATTCTACGACGGAGGATGGCGTGTACAATCAAGGAGGCGTAGTTCAAGTTCTGATTCGTCACTTCATTACATATTTTCGGGTCTTCTAACTTTTACCCTTGATTAAGTGTTGTTTGGATCACAATTTTCTAACAAAAGCCTATATATTTTTTAATTATTTTTTTATTTTAGATGCATTAAATTGATACAGTACATGTTTTTATAAAAATTTTAAAAAATAAAAAATTTTAAACCGGGTAAGTTTCTTATCTTACTTGACCTTGGGGTAATTAAAGAGTAGGGCCGCGTGGAAGGAATTCATGCGAAGAACAAAAGCAGTCATTTTTTTTTTCTTTTTTAGAAGGTGAAAACTTGAAATGTTTTTAATTTTTATTGTAAACAAAGTCAACTATGTAGTAAACACAAATTCATACAGCAAGATAGATTCAAGGGTCAGAATTGTTACTTCTTGTGGCGAGCTTTTCGACACGTTCAGAATTGATAAAAAGGTCGCCGCAAGAGTAGTTGAGGCCCCCGATATTGTCCTGGAATCAAACCCCCCTTTTTCCCATTCCACTTGTTAAATTCCATTCCACTCCTCTCTCGCTAGAAAAAAAAATTTAAAAAAATAGCCGCAAGAGTAGTTGGCACTCGAGATGATCTTGCAACACTTGGAGTTGTCTTAACCTCGGAGGCATGCATATAATGGAAGCTGAGATTTCACCGACTTTCCAATAAAGGGCGATCATGCTGACATACTAGTCCACGCTGACTTCGGGTTAGTGTTTTTTTTTTTTTTGCATGTTTTTAAAAATTTGTTACCATTGTAAAATAACAGATGCCATATTAAGTGTTATTGTTAAATGTGTTAAAAAGTCGTTCATTTCTTTTTGACTTCATTAAAGATCCACATATATATATATATATATATATATATATATGTGTGTGTACGAGGTATGCTATATATTGCTTCTATCTTACGGTCTTGTTTGGATTGTAATTTTTCACAGAATTTTTTTTTTTATATTTTTAGTGAACACATTTTTCAATCACTTTTTTACTTTATATATATATCAAATTGTTACAGTATATTTTTCTATACAAGAATTTTCAGAAACTGTTATATGCTTGAATTTCCTGTGCTGTACCTACTTGTTCAATCGCTTTCAAACTAATCGGATTGTGAGAACATAGTGCGTTCTAAAATGAACTCAATTGAGTAGTACCATTTTGACTCGGTCCCCATTTTACCAAATTAAAGCTCCAAATGTGCTAGCTAGTGATCGTATAGCAAAGGGAAACAAAGACTTCAGGGCCAAAAAAAGTCGACGCCGTCCCATGCATGCCCAGTGAGATGTGTATAGTACAGAACGAATTCCTGCGGTGTAGGTTGTTGAGATTGTCAGGACGCCAAACCTGACAAAGTATTTTTGAGTGACTTTGAAGTCAGAAATTATGGGTTTCTCCAGTAGGGTTTGGAGTTGTTATAGTGACAGATTTGGGAAGAAGCTGCAGTACGCTACTAATTCTACTTTTATGGCTTAGCAACAAGCGAGATGATTTAGTCGCGAATGTCAACGTTGAAACTCTAGGATTCAGAGGCTTTGTTTTCAAGTCTCGCAATTTGTTTTGGATGAGTAGTAGTTTGAATAAGGTGTAATTTATGTGGTTGATTCTATAATTGTGGATCATATATAATCTTGTTAAAAATACGACAGGGTTTGAGTCACTTTTGTAATCCCTTTACCCAACCAAACAATTTTGAAAAAAAAGTCATAAATTTTAGAAAAGTTTTCATTACACATAACAAGAGAAACAACCGAGAAACAACCTCAAAACTGAAGCATTCAACTGAAAATGATCTGATGATATGTTGAGAAGTCACTCAACATACAGATTTGTCAAACTCTAGGTTTTTTTTTCAACAATAGACATTTACAGGGGAAAAGTTAAACTACGCTCAGGCACACCAAACTCCAGGTTGTCAACTATAAATTATATGCTTATCCTTTTACATTTATATGCTTTTTATTATTTTGCCTCCTAGTAGTGGTTTATCATCACTTTGCCCTTTCTTAAACTTTGGGGAACAAAGATGAGTCACACTTTTCTTTTCATTTGCCTTTTGTTCCCTTTGTTTCTCTTTCTGTCCTAATAAAGTACAACACGATGCTATAATAAAGCTTCAAAGTAATCTTTCTAATGGACAAGTACAATAATGATGGGGTGCAGTAAATTAGACTTTTCTATGCAAAAAAGACTAGTAGGAAAAAAAAATACCAATTTCTTTTGGAAAGATAATAATAGATAACCCATTGCAATACAAAAACTAAATTATTATGCAACATATATTGCTTGTATCTTGGAGGCACATGTAGTTGAATATATAATTACTAGAATTTATACATGCTATAGCTCATGATCAATGCACTATTCCTCGAAAAATATTACATATCACTCATGATCTTTTTTTTGTTCTGAATGAAAAATGTTGGTCATCTCACGCCTAACAAAATCGTTCCAAAAAGAAAGGTGAAATGTACCAAAAACACACATGCCCAGCAGTCAAATTATAAGTGCACTGTTTATATCTGGTCCACAAAGCTCATTTGTCAAGTCCTCTAGAGTTTAACCACCATCATGCTTTTAACTTCTTGTGAAAATACACGATGTCCGCAAACAAACTACGACTACTATTTGTGATCATTGTGATGATGGGCAGAGAAGGATTTGACTTCACAATGGACCAGAAGTGACATGGGAAATTCGCAGGACTCCCAATTTCTACGCCCACTTGAGCGTAGCGACCAACAAAAGCGTTTACATGTCTTCAATCTCGGTGGCTATGCATTTCAAACGCCACAATTTCTTGAAATTTTTTTTTTGATATGACGATCCAGGCTTGTCACTTGTACTCGCTCCTCCAACCACCCAATTCATCCTTCTCCCTGATATACCCACTAACCCAAAAATAATTTATCTGTTATTTAATTTTCAATTTCAGCTTTGGTTGGATTACCCCGCAATTGACTCAAAACCGTCATTCAACGATGCACCCAATTCCTCTTCATTCGCTCATAAGTATCCTCTAACTCAAAAGTCAAACTGGACAAAGAAGTTGACTTATTCTCAAAAGGAAAAATAAATAAATAAATATTGAGCCATGACATAAACTGGTCAACCCCGTCCGTCTAGGTATAATTTCAATTAAGCTTTTCTAAATCTATACTTAAAGCCTAAATACATTGCCTCAAAACATCTTTAAGAGACTGTAAAGAACAAACACCGCTAATAGATTTTTTCTTTTTCTTTTTTTTTTTACTCCTCTCCAACGGTAGACTCTTAAGCATTTTAAAGGAGAAGAAATTGAGAATCAAATCAAAAATCTCACAGCCACCTGACTAACGAACTCGGTCAAAAAAATGAGATCGTTTTGCACTAATGATGTGCCTAAACTAAATACTAGATGCTACAAAAACAGGACTGAACCAAGCAGGCAAAGAATGATTCTCGGCCCAACTATCCTGTGACCCCATTTAGACCCACACCCTTTTTTCATTTTTTTTTGGGGACGAAAGCCTCAGTATCGTACTTCATGACACTTTCCCACTGAGTCAACCCGTCTCCCAGACTCTGCTCCAACTTCCTAAACACATTTGCAATTCATTTGTGGTATCCAGGCCTCCATCGCTCCTGAAACCACTTAAAAGCAACAAAAGCACTAGTGCAGATTCAGCACGAGTGCAGTAATGGAGTCTTAAAAAAAAAAACACTATTTTCTCTATTTTCCTGCGTTTTCTTTTAAACTTTCAAAGTTCTTGTAGAAATCCGGTATGACGTCATAATACAGAATGTACATCCCAATCAGAATCTATACAAAATTACAACAATGATACTACTGTCAAAGGTTGAACCACCTCCAAGGCATTCTCAAAAAGGCCGCCATGGGTACTCTCAGCAATTTGAGCTCCGGTCTCCGGAAACAAATCCAGTTACCCGACTGGGAGAAGGAGATCAGCGTTATCTGTCGATTCCGCAATTTGAGCCAATTCAGCAATTTTAAGTGCCATGGCAGCTTTGTAAGATGCCAAATCAGCATTTTCCATGAGCTGCTGAGCTCTTTGACGCTTAAGAACTGCCAACCCTTCTGACCTGTTTGCTGCAGCTTTGGCTTCTTCCACCTTCAAAACGGCATTTTGTTGTTCCTCAGCATCTTGCTCAGCCGCCATTACTGCCAGAGTCAAATTCAAAAACTCTTCAAGTCTGAATTTAAAAACTGACTTTCTTTCATGTTACAAAGCTTCAAGCGGATGCTTTTGACATCCAATTAACTCCCTTTGCAATAAAGATTTCATCCAACCCGTCAATTAAGCAGAACTACAAATTCAAAGATATGAAGCCAGCAAAACACTAGAAAAGCTAGAATTACTTCAGCAGATAAAAATTAATTTAGCTTTGTCCTCAATTAAACGCCTTAACTAAACCATACAACAAAATTGAAATGCCATCCAGGAACAACTTAAAATTAATGATGGCACGAGGACAAAGAGACCCCAAGTACAGACATTCAAGGCTGCCATGCAAATCACCTGGAGCATCTCATCTTAACCTCCAGACCCTCAAAAGGACATGCCTAATTGACTCCAAATGTAGACAGACAACTTAAAACAATCAGCAATGTTGCAAACTCAGGGTATTGCACATACACAACTTTCTGCCACTGACAAAACTCTCTAAAAGATAATAAACACAGAAAATCGCAAGTCCAAAATCTTAACTCATTGGGTTTTAAAGACTTTACACCTTTAAGAAAAGGACGCTGTTTCCCTCTTCCAATTTGGCTTCCCTGTCGTTTGAATGACCTTTTCTTGCGGAGGACAGAATTTGGTATCATTTGGGTTCTCCTTGGCTGATACAACTGCAAAGATAGAATTGGAACTTCACATAATCCACTCACTGATAACAGAGCCAAAAAAAAAAGGGAAAAAAAGGGTACAAGAGGCAGGATTCAATCAAAATAATTTATTTGCTAAAATAGAGTAACTGTAATTTTTTTTGGGTGGGAAAAAGATAGACTAATTCTACCATGATAGATTAAGAAAACACCAAAAACTTAACAAAATGATGCATAAAGTTTCTAAAGATGAAGAGAAATGCTACAAAAACATCTCACTAAATATTTTGCTAGCCATCATCATACATGTAGAAGTTACTTTTCCACTGTAAGTCGATGATAAAACCAAAATGACAACTTCCGACATACAATTCCACATTCTAATATCATATGAAAATGATATAAATAGTTTGACTACATGCTTTTATCGAAGCCTCTAATCATACCTGAAAAATCCTGATCAAGGATGCGCGTCTCTGCTTCCGTTTATTAACCCAGAAGCTGTGCACAGCCTCTAAAACACTCCTTTCCACATTCAGGCATATGTTAGGAATTGTTGTTTCATCAGAGAAATCATCTGGATTGCTGTGAAAACCTCTCTCAAAAGCATCAATTACCAACTCAAACTCCTCCGCAGACAAAAGTTTATGAAACTCATTCTTATTTAGCCACTGCTCATCATCAGAGTCCATATCATAGTTTGCTGTTCTCCTTGCTAACGCCCTACTCAGTTCATCATCTTTTACACTTATATATGTAGCAGGCCTTACATAATTGCCGCTGTTCACATAACCAGACACTTCATGCACCCCAGGAACAGGAATGAAACTCTCCACAGGAACCTGTGCATTGCGATCTGAACACTTCTTGTACAGGTCTCTGAAAATCGACCAGTTCTGCTTATCAGTGAACTCTAGCTTCCAACCACTATCCATACCCCACATCATGGCATGAGTGAAGCGATTACAATTACATGCTCTCATAAGACTCTGAGTGATGATACTGTACCTCTTCACTCCATCTCTCTTGATTGCAAGATGCCACTGTTTTTCAGCAGAAACTTCTAATGTGACAATAGCTCCTCCTTCCCTATAACACTTGTCAGAGTCTATAACCAGTATATTTGCAAAACAGCTAGTGGGATCAATATCCTGTTTCAATCCCCCCAGGGAAGACTTGACTTGTTTGATATTTGTGACAGAATGCCTGACAGTCCAACTCCTAAGCTCATGTCTTGGTGTTATTGGGGAAAGTTGATTGCTATTATGTCTAAAGCTAAGTAGATTAGAAGCCAAAGCTCCATTAGCTTTTCGGGCACCAAAAGAGGAAGGCCGTCTGCCCCTCTTTGATCTAAATGAACTTCTCTGAATGTTACGACCATTCCTCAGTTGCAGGTTTCGACCAGTTAATTTAGTAGGAGCAACATTTGACACTGACACTGACACTGACACTGACACCTCCGTCTTCCCAGAGTAATCATTTCTGGAGGCTGCCAACGCATCGGAAGCTTGGACGCTTTCAGTAAGCATGGACAGTGTTGATAAATTATCATTTTTATCATCTATACCCACTAAACATCGTTCAACAGAATACATCAGATGAGCAAAATGGAGTAGCATTCTTGAATGCAAATACATGAAACAATAAGGAACTGCAGAATAATCCACAGCAAAAACCGGTACCAAACAACTGGTACCCCATATCACGCAAACTCCACGCTCAGCAACTACATTAGAGCCCTGAGAAAATGAAATGGGTAAAGAAATTCTGAGATTTGCAGCAAGAACGAATTTAGCCAAATCAAGTACCTGAGAAACAGCAAAACAGGAAATACTACATTACCTGCAGAAAACGGATGCCACAAGAAGAGTATACAAGCGCAATTGCCTTGGAGTGAAGGAATGCAAATAGCTGCTGGATACCAACTCTTGCCTGCCTCATATACCTCAAAATAGAATTCAGAAAAGATGCAGCCATATACCAGCTACAACAGGAAGAGTCAAAAACTACCAAAAGGAAATGACCTCTGGCATTATCTAGTGATTCTTCTTGTGCCATCAAAGCCATATTTGAATCACCTGGTTCAGCCAACTCCGTCTGTATGGTTTTCTTCCTCCACTGCTTTCTAAAAAACTGCCTCCCATACCTCTTGTCATCTATGCTCCTTTTCTTATTACCATTAGCTGAAGATTCAACAAGACTAGAATCTACACACTTCCGCTTTCTTGTATATACAACTCCCCACCTCTTGCCAACATGGTTCTCTGCATCCAAACCCTCATGCAAAACTTTCTCTGGAGCAGATTTCACTACTTTTACGTCAACATCCATTCCCCTGACTTCCTGCTTAGCAGCAGCCTCATTTCCATGCCTGCCACGTTCTTTGCGTTGATTGGCACCACCTCCACCATCCCCAGAATTTTCAAGAAGCTCAATCCACTCGTCCCCATTGGCACTCTTCGTGTACTTCCCATCCCCTGTCCCTGTCCCTGTCCATAGACGCCTTCCTGATCTCAACACCCTCGCTCCGAAAACCCTGGTAGTCCTTCTCATTCCCACAGAAGGCATCGGAACGTTATTTTTACAAGGCAAAACTGAATCAATCTTCTCTCTGCACCAATTCAATGATACTTTGACCAAAATTGGCCAAAACCAAAACACTGAGCACTTTAAAGACCAAAAACCTACCTCAGTATTCTATCCCACCCAACTAAACTTGATATCCAGGATAGAATTTCAGAGTGTCACAAAGTTCAAATCTTGATACAGACTAGGTGCATGCTAAATCTTTGATATTCCAAAACCAAAACCCAACCAAGGTTTATCTTTGAACTGAAAACTAAGCAATTTCTCCACTCCAATCCAGTTTTCCAAACTCAAATCAATCATTGACCCACTCACTCCTCACTCAGTCTGAATAGGCCCACACAACTTTTAGCAGTCATAAAATCAAGAATCCGCAAAATCCAGTCATCCTAACTAAGGTCAGTCCGTATCCCCAGCCCCAACTCAGTCACGGACTCATCCGACCCAGATCAATCGTCAAAGCTACCCCGTAGTATAAGAAGGGTGGGGGGGACCCGTAAACCCGTTCAATTAATGCTCTTCCCCAGCCAAACTCGGTCAAGAACCCCCAAGACTCGGTTACAAACCCGGTCTAACTCGTCCCAAACACCAAGATACTTCACTGCATGAGGGTCTTCACCACCGCCAAAAACCACACAAAACCCAGATATAATATCATCTAATCTACAGAAACGGCTCAAAAGATAGAAACTTTATCCTCACCAACAAAAATAAATTAGAGAAACCAGTAAATATTACCCGGAAATAAGAGAGTCGAAAAGTAAGTGAAACTCTTTTCAATCCGCCATCTGTTAAAGATCTACAGAAGTCTAAAGATCTGAACTTTTGCTAATTTTTTCCTCTTATTTAGGGGAAAAAACGGATGTCTCTTCTGTTCAGATTGAGTTGCAGGGTGAGGGGTAGAGCTGTGGCGGAGGCGGAGGCGGAATCGGAGGAGGAGGAGGAGAGTTGGGGTGTGAGAGTTTCTAGGGTTTATCAAAATAAACCACTGAAAGAGAAGTGTAACTACTAGCAGGCAAGTGTGGACCGTTGGATTAAAAAATCAGGCGGTTAAGATTTTAGTGATGACGCCCCAGAAAAAGGTTGGATGGACCCAGGTATAGGTGTAGGTGGACGTTTCAGCTTCCCCCTCTTCTTCTTTCTTACATAGAGAAACAAAGACCAATAAGTGCTGATATTTTAGGATTCAATACTTTCTTTGGCCTATACAAATATATATATATAACAAAATGACCAAATTGTCCCGACGCGCCAAATGATATTTGGGATTAAACCTTTAGGTGGTTGAGGAGATTAGAGTCTTCTTATGAAAGGGAAACCGATGTTTTCTTTTATTTTAAAATTGGTCGTGCCCAATCCAAAAAAGAAAAACGAAAAAAAAAAAGAGCAGAGAGAGAGAGAGAGAGAGAGACTGGGCGGGAGGGAGGGAGAGCGCGCAATCGGTTACGGAGTCAGTAGTGGAAAAGGCGGCAACAATTTCTCCGCCTAAATAGGATATTTTAAAATATTTTTTCAGCCAAAAGGATAGAGTTGGCGAAAATTCATTGTATTGGTTCTTTTCTTGAAATGAATTAAAATCTACACCGGGGAGGAACATATTATATTACATTATCCGGGAATTCAGGATCACGAAATAAAACACAAAATAATCAAAAAGCAAAGGCACACCCAACATAGACAAGAAAGGAAAAATTTTTGCAAAAAAATAAAAGTAATTTACAAAAAATTTGGAAAAGGTTTGTACTACTATTTTCGATCTATGTTGTATACACTCACTTTCATTATTTCTCTTGCATTCGAATACCTCTTGGATTTGTTTATTTATTTTTTAAAAAAAAAATTAGAACTCGAACTCCACTTAACAGTATTCTAAATCATGACCTAACTAAAAATTTTACCCCTGCATTAGCACGGTCTTTTTTCTTATTTATTGTGAATTTATAAAAATATAAATAATTTAAATACAAAAATTAACAACAATCCTGCATATTCATCTATATTAACTTTAAAAAATTAATGTATTTTAAACGTCAACTATTTACTAATTTTCAAAAATTTGTTTACGTATTTTCTCTATAATATGATAATATATATCAAATCATGTACCCCATATCAAAAACTTGATAAATATTCTTTTTTTACAAATATTTTTTTAGATAATTTAAATTGTTATAATGATCATAAATTTAAAACTATACATTCATATTTAATTAAGTAGAAAAAATCCAGTAATTCATTTTTCTTCATCTATAAATATTCAATTTCCAACAATATTCATAAATCTATCGGTGATTCTCTTTTTCCAACAATTAGTTAATTCTCTTTTTGAATTAAGTTAATTCAAAATTCAGGGAAGAAATGATGAACAATTTGAATACTAATCAACAATATGATGATGAAAAGAAATAATTTGGTATAGGAAATAATTTGGGATATGTAAAATTTTAATAATTGTGTTTAAAAAAGGTTTTACTATAGTTCTATATGTAATAATTTGATAGAAAACAGAATCATCAAGATAAGATTAGTTGGTTGTAAAAGCAATATTATTAAGATAAGATTAGTTATATTAAAATTAAAGATAATTTTTAAACATATAATATAATCTAAATAGATATAATATAATCCAAATAGAATTTAATATGCGTAAAACCCAAGTGACCCATAACCCGTTAATTCTTTTCAATTAGATATGCCATATAAGAGTGAGCTACTTTTATTATGCAACATTAAATTAATTTGCCAGAAGTAAACCTACCCGCCTACCTACCCCAAAAATATGTGTATGTATGTGCGTGTATGTGTATATATATATATGAGGAAGTTCTACCACTGACTGCCATTCACAAATCATAATGCACAGAATAGTGTATGCATTAACACAATATATATAGCCACCAAAATAACAAATGTAAATATTATAACAACAACAACTTACAAAAACACAACAAATTCTACCACCAATACAAGTTGAATTCTGGTCTAGAGTTCATCCCATTCATCCAACTTAATAGATCAAATCAATTCCTACCACTAATACACTTCACAAATGTGAGCGTAGAGGGCCAAAGAAAGGCGAAGCTACAAAATTTCCAATTACCTTTTTACTTCACATACATCAAATCCCTATAGTATATTTTTTTGCCAAAACACTCCTAACAAATAGCAATCCGAACGGACCCATGCGAGTACAATATGAAAATGGTAAACTTTTAACGGTTATTGGCCAGGTTAAAAGAATGCAACACAGTGGAGTTACTAAGCTCGTCGGCTTGCCATTCCGTTTTATTTAGAACATCAAATAAGTGAATTGTAAGAGAAGACAGGTCTATGCGAATGTTACGAAATTTAAAGGGACATCCAAGAGGCATTTTGTTAATACACAATTTACGATGTAAATGCACAACTTGTATTTATTGTCCCCCCTTGCATTAAGACACTTAGATTTACTTTGCGTTCTTCTCAACCAATGCCATATTTACATTTTGAATAATTTGTATGCAAAAAAAAAAAAAAATTTATCTACATAAAAGACAATTCTTAAGAACTTGCATGCTCTCCTGATTAAACTTTAGCAGAAAGACCAGTAAAAATGCGAAAGCAATTTCAAACAAAGATAGAGAAATATGAAATCATCCACCTTGAACATTTACCATTGCTTCGGCAGGCATTGCTACTGCAATATACATATAGATCCCACTTCTTAAGAGGAACAACAGTCAATAGTTAAATTTAGTTCATGAATGCCTTACCTTTTGCTCACCATTTCCAATTACATTCTTCAGTCAAACTAACCGAACATGCTAACCTTTTGAGCAAACCTGGCCATGGACTTGGCTGGCATGCAACGTCAAATTTTATTTGTATAAGGTTAACCAATACGAGAATACCTACCAAAAGAGAAAAGTCAACCATGAAATATGATCTATCCCAATAAAAAAAAAGGTCTACAGTCAAATGAAATAATACTCAATTAGCCAGGCAGAACCTTATACAGGACTTTGAGAATCTTACGACTCTGTAATTCTTCTTCAAAGGAGCATGATACCATGATCACAATCTGGCCTCAGATATGCTGCTACTCTGAACATACATCTTCAGACTTCTCAAGAACCTGCTTCAAGAACCAAGGAAATGACTTACAACATGAATCCCATAAAATCTTGCATGCTATTAAGCACTTAAATAAACAAACTATGGCTTGCTTCAGAAGGCTGTAATCTTTAGTCTTTTTATGATAGTCATCCTCCTACTATGAGCGCTAGGAGAAAATTTTCGAGCATGATCCCAATTTAAACTGCATTTTTCATCCCAACATACTGTGCACTAGTCAATCTCCTTTTAGCATGAAATAAAGGTCAACAGACACACTCAAGGAATCCAAAAACTAAATTAATCACGCATTTAGAATATTAACACAATGGAAACAAATAACGTAAGAACTCAAGTTTTGACTTATAAAAAACTCTCCATACCTTAAGTAAGGCACATAACTTTGAGGCATTGTTATTTACTCCCAGAAAAAGACTTCTCCATACAGTTTTCTCACCCAGATCCTGCATTGACATTGAAAAGATCATGCCAACAAGCAGCTTAGGAACAGCCTCCTTAAAAAAAGTATTTGAGTTCTTTAATGCTATAAATCAAGCAGCTAGCATTCCCTCTATCATAGAAGGAAGACAATTATAAGTACTGCAAGTGGGGAATAACAACTAGGGGAACATTATCAGAATGTTTAAACATCTTTTGCTTCCTGAATCACTGAGAACTTAAATGACCTTGCGCTACCAACTGTATGCAGGATTAGACAAATTGACTGTATACTAAAGTTAAACTTCAAGTAGAGCTCCTCACGAGGAAAACGAGCCAAGAACTTTTGGACAGATTCATGCACACAAAATATAAATACTTGCTAAATTCAAAATATTCCAAGGCCTATGAACATATAAACTAAAAAGTTTGTATTTCAAAGTCAAAAAGTGGACTTTGAACAGAAATTCAAAGAGTGAGCCTTACAAGTAAATGCTTATTTGTATCTAGTTAATGTACCTTTTGCATTTTTTACTATCACAGTTACAATTTGGTCCTCATCATTTCATTTCCCGGACAGAGGATGGTCAAGCATGCTACTGTTATGACGTCTGTCCTGTCTTACTAGGAACCTTTTCTCTTTTCCACTACAAGGGGCAATGTGAAAAAGACATGCAATTTTTATACAAAAAGTAGCATTAGAAGTTCAGCGTTAGACACTAAGCAAACAAATCAGAGAAGACCAGACTAAGGAATTTTAATAGCTATATGTAGACATTCCTGTGGTTAATATCTGATTATAATTCCTTTCCTAACTAGACCTAGTACATTGAGTGATGAAGTGCCATACAGTAGTAGAAAAAGATTGACACTGAAAGAAGCACGCAGATCTTGTCAAATATTTTCTTTGACAATGAATAAGTGAAATATTTAATATGAGGAAGCACTATTTTCCATTCTCCAGTCTGTACCTTTGTTTTTTAGGGGGTTTCCAATTGGGATGCCCACCTTTTAGGCACAGGTAGTCTCTGGCAAGAGCAGTCATCTAACAGCATTTTGTGGGTGTTGATTGTGCCCCTTTACCAGGTTTATGTATGTCATCACAATTCCCCTGCATCTATAGTTGAAACCTAGATATGGAGAATGTCTTCATCTGAAAATAATGAACAATTGAAACTAGAAACGTCACAAAAGGGATGTAATTATAACCTGAGTTGTCAGCATGTCAATATGTGAATTTTCGGAGCTAATATCAGAAATAACATAATTAGACTGTCAATGCTACCAAAAGCAAATATTCCTTGTTCTATTGAGTATAATAGCTATAATATTTAATAAATACTTAATCGCACAGTCCTCATCATAGCATCAAAAGCAATTCAACAGATGAACTTCTGAGGAACAGTACTTTTATTTGTTCACCACTTATAATAATGGCATTTTCAAACCTCATTATACTTTTCTGCAATTCAGGAAATATGATCTCTCCCAGCAACAAAAAATGAGATATATACACTGAAAGACAAACACACATGCATAACTGAAGTCACTAAAAGACAATTTTAAGTCCAGTAATTGTCCTTTTAATAAAATCTATAATGACCACAGATATGGGCGCATCTGAGCAAGATATATTCATCGCATGAATCTTTTCAAAGTTAAGGTCACAAATAAAGTCTTCAGATGAGAAAATACAGCCAAAGGATGAAACAGCAAGGTTCCCTACTAGGGATACCAGCATTTCTCAATAGATAATAGGGGTCAGAAGTTATAGCTATCATAAACTAAACAATCTGTGGATGTTAAAAAGCAAGTCAAAATGCAGATGCCAACAATTAATGGCAAAAGAAAAACTGAAAAGTTAAATCATGTATCTATTAGAAGGGTCTGGATTTGTCAGATGCTAAACGTGATAAATAGTGGTAAAATGAGCTCACGGACAGTTGAACTATCCATTCCAAGTAACAGAGATTAACATCAGTTTTGGATACGAGATTGAACTCTCTTCACCTACAATATGTGCAGAAGAGGACAGTGAAACTATTTATATGTTATGACAATTTGAGTGAGCATTATAAACCGAAAAGTCATAAACTACTTGATTCAACTTACAATCAGAACTTTATGAAATAACATTTGTATGCTAATATGGAAAACTGTCCCAGAAATGTTAGGCCAAAAATTTTTGCACAATGAAGCTACCCATGCTAAATCACATCTCTAAAGATGGCATTTCTACATATGGGTGATGTAACGACTATATGAATCAGACAACACAAAATTGTCAAGGACATTGACGAAAACATTTCTGAAGGAACATGGGAGAAAAGAGAGGGGCAAAAACCTCATTTGATCGCTATTTGAAAAAAATAAACAAATATATAAACAAGGAAAACAAGCCCATGTCCTTGATAGAGTGAATTTCGTATAGAAACCCCCATTCATAATCGAATCATGGAGCAAAAAGCAAATAGTTGATACCAACATGACCACAATTACGTACATACCTACAGACCCACATATGCCTAAATGGTAGACAATAAAACATTGCAATCTGCAATACATACACGTGTAAATATGCATATCGCCAAATTCTGAGTATCAATCCACAAAACTGGTCAAGATTCACAAAGAACTCAACAAATATAATAAAAGAGCAACAACAATTAACAAAGAAAACTAAAAGTTAAGAAAGTCAAGTCATAACCTTCACGGATTTCTCGAACTGGACTGCTGTAAACTTCCAGTAATAGCTCCCACACACAACACAAGCATATTAAAAGGAAACGGTAAAATCAACTAAACAAACCCTCAGTTTCCATCAAACTTAAATGCCCACAATACAAACTTGAATTAACTTGCAAAAAACAAATCAAGCTTCGAAAACTTGTGTCTGAATAAAGCAAATATACCTCAAACAGCAAAGACCATCGGAACCCATCACCTGAAATAGTCAGAACATTAAGCTACGATCATATTTCGTAGTTCAAATCACTCGAATGTTATTATTACTGATGAAAACAGAGAAACAGCTAATCGAATTCTTTAAATGTTCTGACAAGACTAACCGAAGAAGAAGCTTTGATGCAATGCAAGCATCAGAATGAAAAGCTTGTGCGTAGAGGTAGAGAGAGCCCTTTTGGGGCAATGTTGAGACCTGTTGGAAGAGATCAATGTGCCCTAGTCCGGGTTCCAATTATAGGAAGAGATCAGATCAACGTACCCCAAACCTTTGGTATAACCGAACAACCTTCCAACCCTTCCACATGTAGAGATGATGCTTAATTTGGTCACGTCTAGTTTGGATTTTTATAAATCATGTGGCTAATAATTTTCAAAGCATGGTGATTATTAATTTTTGTATCAATTACATGCTTTTTGTGGATTAACTTCAAGTTTCGAGAGAAAAAGTTTGTTTTAAAAATGGTAGTAAATGGAACTTCATGATGTTAGAATGGTAAAGGGATGCTTATGACAACAATTCAGAAGTCAATTCCACCTAAAATTGAACATCTTAGTACTATCAAAAAAATAAAAAAAATTTAAATGAAAGCTAGTATATCAAAATCTAAAAATAAATTTCGTGAAATATAGAATAAAAATCAAACATCTTAGTTCAAAAACTTTAAAAAAAAAAAAAAAAAAGAGTCGGGAAATATCTTTTAGCTTTTTATACTCTAAATAGAGATCATCCTAATTTCTTACTATATTAGTAAGTGAGTTTTATGTAAACAATGCATGCTTTAAAGTTCCAACTTAGAAAATCATATGATGGGTTGTTTTGGTATTAATGTGTGTTTGGATATAAGATTATTCTAAGAAAAAAAATCAAACAACATTTTTATAATGTGGTTGTTTGTGTAAGATGAAAGAGTTGAGCGAAAAATATATTTATAATATAACAAATTTTTATTTTTATTTTTACAAAAAAAGGGGTTATCTTGGAGGACATTGATGATTTAACACAATATTTC
Organism: Coffea arabica; assembly: GCF_036785885.1. Classification (NCBI taxonomy): domain Eukaryota; kingdom Viridiplantae; phylum Streptophyta; class Magnoliopsida; order Gentianales; family Rubiaceae; genus Coffea; species Coffea arabica. Next base: position 8,475,524 of record NC_092313.1, on the reverse strand, counting down.
GAGCAATGCACGATTTCTTTTGTATCTAGAACAGTTCAGGTAACAAGTCATATGCTTACACATTTTGCAATAAAAATAGTTAATGACATAGAGTGAGTAAATGATTTTCCAACTTGGTTGATTGAAGCAGTTAGGAAGGATGAGAGAGTGAATACCCCTTTTGTAATTAACTCTTACTAGTATAAATACCCGTGCTAAATTACATTTTTGAAAAAAATTACAATCTATAGAGGAATTTAAAAATAGTAAAATGTTATAATCACGGACACATGAAAGTATATTTAAAAAAATGAAACTTTGTAACAATAATTCAATATATGATAAAAACATCTCTATTATTTATAAACTATCACTTTGATGAAGGCTGGATCCTGAAAAAAATAGAAATCTATATTATAAATTGAGCGACATAAGGGTCCAATTAAATATAATTGAATATTTAATTTGATAAATAAATGAAATACTTACAAACATTTTGCCTTCGATTTGATAATCTTCTACGAAGGTGTGAACATTTTTCACACTAATCAACTCTGAGTACGAACGCCAGTATTAGGGGTTTAATTAATTCTGTTGATTTTTGTGGAATTCGTACTATAAATGAGAATGCACGATTTTTGCATGAATTAATGTGTTGGTCGAACAATGCACCTTCATTTTCCTGACAATTAAAAGCATACATAATTCAAAATTATCTTTTGTTTTAGACAGGTTGTAAATAATATTGTATAAAAATATATACATATAAATAATGTATACATTTATTTTTAAATCTCTAAGATATGAAACATCATAACGAAACATGAATCGTGCATGTCTGTCTTGAAGAGCGAGGTATAGGTTACCACTGAAATCTCTAACTTCTATGTTAACATTGTATCTGTTAAGAAGAAATTGTGATGTATGATGTAACAAATTATATTAAAATTCAAAATATATGAAAATAATTACCTGACAATAATGTCAACTACGTCATTACAATGGATACAAACCATTTTTGCAAAATGAGATTGACATGGTTGTACGCAATTTTTGCATAACTCATGAAACATATTGTCTATGTTGATACTTTGAATGTAAGCAAGTATCCAAAAATATTTAACCTAAAACAATCCAAAGAATGTATAGATTACAATTATTAATTCGAAACTACATGTAGATACTTGTTCTTTACTTAATTAATTTAGAGGAATTGTATCGTAGATATAACTGCATATTCGGATATCCATATTTTCTTAACATTTGATATCAACAATGCTTGGAACATTGTAAAACTGCATTATCGCAGCCACGTCACTAATTTCTGAGCACATTTATCATTCTCAAACCTGCAAATTTTTCAAATACATATTCGTAAGGGTATGAAATATTATTAATAATTTAATATTTTGATATTTGTAAAACTTACCAACTGTGTAGGTATTGAGCAAAATTCAAGTAGTAATTGACATACAATTTGCTTGCTCGAATAGTATAAAGTAACGATCCTGCACAATGTGCTATATTTATTGATAAACTATAAAAATTAAATAAAATAAAGTGAAAATAAATTGAATTACTTTTATGGGAATCAGTAGTGGCATGACGATCATCTGACTCACGCAGGCTAATAAGGATACCAACAGCAAGTGGAAAAGAGATCTTGCTCAATCTTATCATGGAATTGGATTGGAAGAGGTTTAATTGTAGTGTGAAGGTGTGTGAGGAGTGTTAGTTGGAGTTAAGTTCTTATTTGAGGAAAACGTGGGAGTGTTAGTTGGAGTTAACTTCTTATTTGAGGGAAACGTGGGGATGTGATGTGCTCATAATATTTTTTACAAAATAAATTAAATGTAAAATGCTAGAAAAATAGAGTTGAGAGTGGGAAGGATTGTGAAGGCTTATTACTAAAAATCCCTTCTCAAATTTATATAAACTAGTCTAAAAACCTGTGCTACGCACAGTAAATCATTTTTTTGGAAAAAAATTATAATCGAGGGAGGAATTTGAAAAGAGTAATCAATGTATGTAATTGTTCGTATAATTTAGGGTACACAAAAGTATAGTTAAAAAATGAGATTTTGTAGCAATAATTCAATAAATGATAAAAACATTCTCATTATTTTTAAACTACCACATTGATGGAAGTTGGATCTTGAAAAAAAAAGAAGTAGAAATCTATATCATAAATTGAGCAACATAAGGGTTCAATTAAATGCAACTGAATATTTAATTTGATAAGTAAATGAAATACTTACAAATATCTTGCCTTTGATTTGATAATCTTTCATGAAGGTAGGAACATTCTTCGCACTAATCAACTCTGAGTACGAATGCCAGTATTGGGGGTTTAATTAATTCTGTTGAATTTTGTGAATCTCGTACTATAAATGAGAATGCACGATTTTTACATGAATAATGTGTTGGTCAAACAATGTACCTCCATTTTCCTAACAATTAAGAGCATACGGAATTTATAATTATCATTTGTTTTAGAAAGTTTGTAAATAATATTGTATAAAAATATATACGTATAAATAATTTATACCTTCCCTTTTAAATCTCTAAGATAAGAAGAATTATAACGAAATATGAATCATTCATGCCTGTCTTGAAGAGCGAGATATAGGGTACCACCGGGATCTCTAACTTGTATGTTAACATTGTATTTGTTAAGAAGAAATTGTGATATAAAATAAAAAATATAATTAAAATTAAAGATATATGAAAATAATCACTTGACAATAGTGTCGACTACGCATTGCAATGGATATACACTATTTTCAAAAATGAGATTGACATGGTTGTCCACGATTATGTTGTTATCTTTTATTATTGGGTTGGAGGAATTTTAGTCGGAGTGGAATTGTTAATTAGAGGAGTATTAATTGGAGTATGAAGGTATGTGAGGGGAGGAATGTTAGTTGGAGTGGAATTTTTATTTGATGGAAACATGATGGTGTGTTTCACATATGGACATGTTGTATTTTATGAAATAAATTAAATTTAAAATGCTAGAAAAATAAAATTGATGGTGGGAAGGTGCGTGGAGGTTTGTTGCTAAAAATCCCTTCTCAAATTTATATAGATATAGATATAGATATTTTTAAATGTTAATATATCTAATGATATTGTCATTTGTTAAAAAAAAGAAAAAAAGAAGAAGTATACTTACTATTGATAGCTAGAGATACGAAGAAGTATACTTAATTTTAAACCAATCCAAATTCGATCAATTGATAAAGTTGAGTCACTCTTTTAATCAAAGTCCTGTGTTGTAAACTCCATAAATAAGCTACCATCTCGAACTCGAGGTCTGTCTTGATTCATGAAGATTAAGATAACTTATCACATCCAAACTTTTTTCTCATTTTGGAGTAAGAAGCAGCGATGTTGGAGCGTCATAATTCACATGTTTAGTAACTATGAATGGCAAGCGGTCTCGAAACGCAACGCAATAGGGCGACTCTCAATGCCATTGCAACATGCCAAATTAAAGTCTGTCATAGCAAAATAATATCAACTCGCCTGATTTTTGGTTTATTAGTTGTATGAGCCTTTCTAGAATTAGTCTTTTTTTTTTCAATCCGCCACGTCAACTCTACTCTTATTTTAAAAGTAATTTAACTCGGCATTTGAAAAATTGAAAACAAAATCATAATCAAATTAGACAAGCATACTATACACTCATATGAATTTGGAGAAACCACCCGTTTGGAAGGTGAGTTTTTTTAGTGTTTGTATAAAACTTTACTGTAAATTACTGTAGAAGTTGTAGAAAAACTTTTGTGAGATAAAATTTTTTTTTTCCTTTTTCTTTTCTTTCTTTCCTTTTCTTTTTTTTCTTTCTTTCTTTTTTCTTTTCCTTCCTTCCCCTTCCCCTGCGACACCTCTTCTCCCTCTCCCGTCACCCATTTTCCTCCCCTCTTCCCCGCCATCCCTCCCCCTCCCTCTCCCGTCACCCCTCTGCCCCTTCTCCTTCCTTCCCCTGCCACTCCTCTTCTTCCTCCCTGCCACCCCATTTCCTCCCTTCTCCCCCTCCCTCTCCCGTCGCCCCTCTGCCCCTTCCCCTTCCTTCCCCCGCCACTCCTTTTCTCCCTCCCCCGCCACCTTTCCCCTCCCGCTCCCTCTCCCGTCACCCCTTTCTGCCCGCCACCTGTTTTTCTCCCCCCTCCCCCATCCCCGTCGCCCTCAGCAGCCACACGCCAGAGTAATAGAAGCCATGGATTTTTTTTTTTAGCTTTTGCCCGTTACCCCTTCCCCTTCTCTCTCCCTCTCCCTTAACTACGATCTGGTCGCGCGACCAGATTGCAGCCCCCCTTCCCTTCCACTTTTGCGATTTGGTCGCGGGAAAGGGAGAGTGGAGGGGAAGGGAGAGGGGAAGAGGGGAGGGGAGGAGGAGAGGAGGTGAGGGAGAAGGAGAGGAAAAAAAAAGAGGAAGGCAGTGCCGGAATTGTTGACCGTCGCCGGGAGCGGTGGTGGAGGCGGTGGTTTGCGCAGGAGGACATGGTAGATTGGGTGAGGGAGGGAAAAGAAGAAAAATTGAAGGGAAATTTTTTGTGTATTAGATGGGTGTGTATGTTAAAAATTTTGATAAGTTTTTTGGGTTCTTGTAGTATAAGTTGTTAAAAAATTAATTTTATACAAATTTGGTAAAAAACCAAGGTTCCAAACAGGCCCCACGCCTTAGTAGCAAATTCAAGACATTTTCACTATCAAATTCAGGACAAAATTCTTGCAATTGATTCGAGGGGAAAAAATGTCGTTAGTTATACTCCCTTGAAAAGTTCCGTTCAGTAAATAGCGAAATGCGTTAGGAAAAAAAAAAAAAAGAATGGCGAAATGCGGCATAGCGTACGCGTCTCTGCACTGCACCACCATTCAACTTACGTAGTTACGTGTCAAAATTCATGACTTTTGCATCTTTTGTTCTAGAGTGAATTAGATAGTTGGCGTCGAGTGAATTAGACGGAGTTTCTACTCACATTCAATCCCCTTCTTTCTTAGATTATGCTAGATTAGATTATAGAAATTATATTATTATGATAAAAAAAAAAGAATTGGATAATTCACATTATTAATAAATAAAAAAAAACAAAGATATCTGGACTGGGGACCGCAGAAGAAAAACTAAAGGGTCCAACAAAAGCCAGGTGTGCGTGAAATTTCTTGCATCCACAATAAATCAATAGGAAAAAAACTTGAGTAGACTCTGTGTACGGGCCACCTGTAGACCGGGCAGTATAACACTCACCACGTCATTGCTACCCATTAATTATTCATAATCCAGAATTCACTCCGCATGCCCTTTTTATTACCCGGGAAGGCTACACTGGCCAAACCTCAACCTACCAGTCGGGGTTCCATTTTGATTTTTGACCGCCTCCTCCTCCAATTTTCATATTTGGGGTGCTATTGATTTCTTTCCAGTTCGCTAGATCAAATCCTTACGGGTTGGTTCCAATGAAAGTGGGGGTTAGATCGATCTCCACCAAACCTACAGTAGTCACAACCGCCTTCATGCTTTTTTGTCTTGTTCCCAGTTCTCCTATTTCTCACAAAACAAGGGGTTTGAGTTTGTTTTTTAGTTACTTAAAACCCATATTTTGTCCCCAAAATTACAGAAAAAAGAGCCAAAAATTAAAGCAAAAAGAAAAAAGATCAAGACTTAATGGGTTTTTTTTTATTTTTTTTGGAGGTGGGGGAGGGGGGGTTCAACGATTTCATTAGTGTGTTTGGATTGCTAAATTATCCCAAATAATATTTTATTTGTACCATAAACATATTTTTCAATCTATCTTTTTATATTTTTATTTCAAATACATCACATAACAAAAAATATTATAATAATTATTTTAAATAATACTTTATCCAAACACACTCTCTTTTTTTAGAGGGTTTGAAGATGAAGAGTGCGATGGAAGTTAGGGAAGAGAGAACAAAGAAAATCCTAAACTGGAAAGTGGTTTTGCGACCCAAATTCAGATTTGTACAATATGCCAAAGGAATTGACGGAAAAATGCAAGAACAATCTAGCGCACGAATTAGTCCAATTGGAAGGCAAAATTCGGTGAGAAAGCTAACCACGGCTAAGCTAAGGAAGAGTTTCTGATATTTTTAACATTTATTTCACGTTGATTTTTTTTTGTTGACGTAATGGCACATTTAATCTAATCTAACATACTCCTACTCTCAAGGAGAGGGGAATTTACTCTATGAGGTGGTCCAACTAAGCCGGAGGAACTTGATGGGAACTGAACTACCATCAGACCAGACGGGTGCATCACACACCCTTAAGGCACATTGATGAGAGGTAAGGTTTGAACCATTGACCTCCCACCCTATAATTAATGTGATCGTCAACTCCTCTAGAAGGAGGTGATTATTTATTTCATGTTGATGATGTGGCCGATTTAAGCTATTCGGCTTACTAGTGGAATCGTAGATCGAGACTACACAAGTTTTTATCAAATCAATAACATGAAGAGGTCTTTTTCCTTTTTTTTTCCCCTTTTATCTTGGCAATAAAGCTATAATAATACTACAAAATTCACCCGAAAATGAAAGGATACAAGTGTATTTTCTCTTCCTGCCAGTTTTTATCAACGAGTGTTAGCTGGCTACTAATGCTAGTAGTATTTATCTAAAGGAAAGCAACAGTAGTATAACACATCATCCTGGATACACACAGATATATATTGGATAAAATAACATGTTATCCCGATTATATATGTGCATCATTTCTCATATATCACATATATGAATTAATTAGGAAAAAATGAAACAAAATTTTGCTGCTAAAATTAGGGAAAAATATTTTAGCTAAATATCTTATTCCAAGAGAATTAAATCAATTTATTTATTTTTTGTTTTGGTGGGGTGTGGGGGTGGGAGAGTAAAACTGTAGAAGAAGAGGTACCTAGGCAACCAATCCTGACCGATCGTAAAAAGTTTGAAAAAGCTCGTGCTCTGAAAGCTACGGATATAAACGAACAAAAGAGAAAATGAAACGAAGAAAGCATTAAAAAAATCAGTCATGTGTGGACAAAATGTAACCGTACTATAAAGTTGATCTTCCATGAAACGGCGAAAATTCAGCTCATTTTTTCCTCGTCGGAAAATTTGCCTTTTGGTCCCTCATATTTTTAAAAAAATTATTTTAGTCCATCACATTCAAAATTAATCAAAATAGTCATTTAGACATAAAAAAGTGCGATGGCTGGATCCCAAAGTTCATTTTCGCCCAATTCTCAAGCCTAAAAGTGAGTGCCTTCCTCACCTGCTCATCATTTTAAGGGAAAAAAGGAAAACATACTTTGTTTCCTTTTAAAAAAAAGTGCATAACCACTTTTTTTTTTTCTCTTTTCCCTATTTTTAGCCATTAAAACTATTTTTTTTAGAGAGAAACGAAGTATATTTTTATTTTTGTCCTTGAAATTATAAACATGTGAGAGAGGCGTGCACATTTTAGCTAACAAACAGAGTAAAAATGAGTTTCGAGACAAAAAAGGCACAATTTCTTATATATGAGGGAATATTTTAATTAATTTTAAATATGAGGGGCTAACTTTTTTTTCCCCCTCAACGTGAGAGACCAAATTGGCAAATTTCCCGACAGCGATCGTAATTTGCAGGAATCGTACCATCGCGGCAGTTTTCCAAGCACAAGATAAACATTCACTTATATAGACTCCACGCACGCATACCATTACTGGTAAAATCCATCTCTGCTTCTTTGCATTCTTCAAAAGTCTCCCGTTCCTTTCCTCCTGTATTAACAATCTCGACAACCCATTTATCAGTCTAATTTTTCCAATATACATTAGGTAAAATTCTGCCAGATAACGGGTTTTCGCACTTCTGATTCATCTGGGTACGTTTGTTCTTCATAGTGGATTATCTTTATTGCTTTTTTTTTTTCGCTTTCTTGGGTTTAATTTATTGAGTTAAAATGCTAGGATCTCGGTAAAGTGGTACGTTTGTCCTAATTATAGTGGAATTAAGTAAAAGTTTGTTGATCGTTTGGGTTCCTGAGCTTCAATCCAGAGGAACATGCCTGTTGCAAATAATCGTTTAATCGTTTATCTTTGGTTAGTGGTTCGATGAAGATATAATCATGGCATCAAACTTTGTTTACTCTGAATGTTCTATTTCTTAATTTGCGTTGTAAAATTATTGTGTGATCCACTTATCAACATGTTTGCGCTTGAATTTTTCTGGGTTTTCGTTAAAATATGCAAAAGCTTAAGGCTTGGAATTTGCATTGATAAGGGCAAAAAGTTTCGAGCTTTACTCAATTCTGTGCTTGATTTCTGTTACTAGTATTAAGGTACACGTGACAATACTTTAATCAATTGCAGGTTTCAATTGTTACTTTAATTTGAGTGCATCTGCTGTCTACTGCATTCTATCGCATGATGGCCACTGCTGAAGTAGCTCTGCAACTATATGATGGGGCTGGTCCACAATTTTGGGGATCTAATATTGGCTATAGAAAATCAGGTTCATCGTTTCCTTGTAGATCCTTTGAAAGATGCAGAAAGAAAAGGGTCTTAAAGTCAATGAAATCTCTTAAATGTTTAAGCAGTTCATGTAGGGGCATTAGGATTCATCAGTTTCCGTGTATCAATGGGGTCTCACATAGATATGCTGCGACTGATAAGTTTGGTCTTTCGCATTGCAAATGCCAATCTGCTGATAATGTCGGTGGCCTAACAGCCGAGAGTGGAAATGGGACGTGGTTTGTGGATAATGCTAAGGATTTCAATTCAACAAACGGTAATGTAAGGAATTTTCTTGAGCTTGGGGCAGTCAAAGAGTTAAAACATGATAAGGAATTGCACCACTCTAATGGCAACCCACCATCCGATAAGACAATTCAAGATGGCATGAACAAGGGTAAATCGAGCTTCATTGAGAATGAGGCTTGGGAACTATTGCAGGAATCTGTTGCCTACTATTGTGGTAGCCCTGTTGGAACAATTGCTGCTAAGGATCCTACGAGTTCCAGTGTTCTGAATTATGATCAGGTCTTTATTCGTGATTTTATTCCCTCTGGAATTGCTTTCCTGTTGAAGGGAGAGTATGACATTGTCCGCAATTTTATCCTACACACACTTCAGTTGCAGGTAAGGTGATGGTCTAGTTGTCTGACAATTGTAGCTTGATAAAGAGTACTTGTTTGTTTCACCTTTTGTGTGGGTGATTCTTTTTTTGATTTCTGTAGTGAGATAGCTTTGATCTATCCACCAAAATCTTAATGTTTTATTTTTTCTCTTTTGTGTCCACAAAGTCTCTTTAGTGTTGTAGTCTGAAAATTTTTTGCTCCAAAACTATTCTTTTCATCATCTGTGAACAAAGCTCACGATATTAGTGTCGTGTGTCTTAGTCATTGTAACTGTTCTTCCATTTCCAGGTTATGTAAGAAATAGGTTACAATCTGTCATGAAAAAATTTGCAGGATGCACTGCCCAATCTGCATATAAAGTTGCATACTGTTTGTTGCGTTTCTTGAGATGCAAAGTGTATTCTACAAATCTGTACTTTGTATTGCATGAGTGGATTTAACGTGGCATGTTTTTTTCATGTTCAGAACTGGAATTGCGAGAAAAGATGATCTTGAACATGTCTTGCATTTCTGCTAAACTTGGGGTGGTGGTTGGGAGTGAGATTGATGGTCCAAGACATTTTGTACAGGAATAAAAGTAATAGGTGTATTCATCAATCAAATTACTCTACCAAGTATGCAGAATTAACAATGGACCTTGGCCTGAACATGTAAAGCTTGTCACTGACCCAGATAAATTTTCAAATAATCACAAATGCCCCAAAATTAAGGTTGCCTAACACTTCTCAATTTACTGAGTATTCTTTAGAGCTGTTTGATGCATGGTAATCACTGTGCTCTGCCTAAGGGGGGCTAGAAGTGCCAAGTCCCCTATGAGGATTGTTAGTCATCACTTATGATGGTCCACAATATGTGTGTTCTTCTCTTTGTACATCCTCTTATTCACATTTATGAAGTACTATTTTATTATTCTTCAACTATTACCGCTTCAGGAATGTAGGTCCTGTTTCCATATGACACATCTCTCCCCCCTTCCCATCAAAAATTACAAAATCTGCACTTTTCCTTCTTGCATGAAAACTAGCTATGTTCAATTGAGTTTCTCTTCTGAAGCAGTGAAGAAGTAACCCATTTTGTCAGAATTTTTAACCTTATTCAACTTGGTCATCTGCATGATTAACTTCATTAACATAGTATAATAGGGGACATGATTTAAGACAAGGGCTATCATTATGTATTTATCGAAAGACGAGACCCAGAGATGAAATTCTGGGAAACAATTAAGATATTAGGAAGAAGACATCACAGTACTGTATTGATTATGTTGCGCACTGCCTTGGTCCTCACTATTTTATTTTGCTAATGTATACCATATGGTTTGTCTAAAGTTTTCTATTCATACATACTTGAAGCTTGCCTCCCAGTATTGGTTTGCCTTCTCTTCTCTCCTTGCTCAATCTTTAACTGCAATTATTATTTATCCAACTCTATGGTTGGTAAAACTGGATGGTTCACCAATTTAGAGTATACGAGGTTCTGTCCAAGGAGAAGTGGTAGATTTATCTAATTAAGAGGAGTACACTTGGAAATTATGTCGCCAGTAGTGTCATCATTATTATTGTTTTTGTCCAGAGCTGGGAGAAAACTATGGACTGTCATAGTCCTGGCCAAGGTTTGATGCCTGCCAGTTTCAAAGTGCGCACAGTTCCTTTAGATGTCGATGACACTGCCACTGAAGAAGTTCTGGATCCCGACTTTGGAGAGGCTGCAATTGGTCGTGTTGCTCCTGTTGATTCTGGTAATATCTGCTGAAGCATGTCATTAAGAAGGATCTTGATGTGTAAACTAATTGGACTTCGAATAATGTGACGTTCAATACAGGATTATGGTGGATTATTCTGTTGCGTGCATATGGAAAATGCTCAGGAGACCTCTCAGTACAAGAGAGGATTGATGTCCAAACGGGAATCAAGATGATTTTGAGGTTATGTCTTGCTGATGGTTTTGATATGTTTCCAACGCTGCTGGTGACTGATGGTTCTTGCATGATAGATCGTCGGATGGGCATTCATGGTCATCCTTTAGAAATTCAAGTAAGCAGATGATCTTGATCGACAGAGCATTTTCTTGGTAAAAGTTGTAATCCTTTATGTCAATGGAAATTAATCGGAGCACACACACGGAAAAAAAAAAAAGGAATAATCTCATTTCTCTTCTGGACTTTTTGGCTATCTTCTTGTAGATTTGTCATCCTTGGTGGCAGTATTTTGGCTACCATTTCTGTGCGTTAGCTATTGATATTTTAAACTTTAGAAGTGACAATGCTCATTTTTTCTCTCTTAGTGAAGGGTAGTTCATGTATGATAAAGTAACCTTAGATAGTTTTTTACTTTCAGCAAATGCTCGAGTAATTCTCAAAAATCTCTCACTTTCCCCAACAGCCTATTAATTTGTATTGAGATTCTCTAAGATGCAACTATTTCTGGAATATGGACTTGAAGAAGACAGAAAAAAGAGAACTATATCGAGAGCACTTTGATTGTGCATGTATTGTTTTTCTTCCATAGTCGAACTTCTATGAAGTAAGCTGGTTGTGTATACTGGTATGAGTTCTCTAGTTTGGGGTTCTTGTTCTGATGAGGGGATTGGTAACTTCTTTGAGATGTCCAATTCTGTTGCAGGCACTATTCTATTCGGCATTACTTTGTGCTCGGGAAATGCTTGCTCCAGAGGATGGATCAGCTGATCTTCTACGGGCATTAAACAATCGTCTTATTGCCTTATCCTTCCATATTAGGGAATATTACTGGATTGATATGAAGAAGCTGAATGAGATTTATCGCTACAAGACTGAAGAGTACTCCTATGATGCTGTTAACAAGTTCAACATTTACCCAGATCAGATTTCACCTTGGCTTGTTGGGTGGATGCCAAATAAAGGAGGCTATCTGATTGGAAACTTGCAACCCGCTCACATGGACTTCCGGTTCTTTTCGCTGGGAAATTTATGGTCTATTGTCAGCAATCTTGCAACCACGGACCAATCTCATGCTATACTGGACCTCATTGAAGCGAAATGGGCAGATTTGGTGGCAGACATGCCGTTTAAAATATGTTATCCTGCTCTTGATGGTCAAGAGTGGCAGATAATTACAGGCTGTGATCCAAAGAACACGTAAGTTGAACTTTGATTAGACTGACATTAACCAATTTGTGTGGCTTTTGACTGAATATATTTTCCTTTGTTTCTGATGCAGGCCTTGGTCTTATCATAATGGAGGTTCTTGGCCAACTTTGCTCTGGCAGGTACCAGTTGTTCAATTTAGTACGGAATCACTGTGATTGTTGTTATTTTGGTTTCATGCATGTAATAACAGTGCTGTATTGGATCTTTCCTGGGGTTGTGGCTTTTCTGTAGCTTATAACTGACCAGATCTAAATGGCTGATCCTCTTTGTCAACTCAACTAATTTTCGATTGCATTTGTACCGGAGAACATGATAGGAATTCCATTTTTCTCACCTAGGATCTGCATGCGTGGAGGAAAATTTCTTGTATGCTCCTTTTAAGGAAATGAGAAGTTCTCAATCACAATGGAGGGAAAAAATTACATCAATGTTGTAAATGAAGATTATCATCGGCTTTTAATTTTTCTTTTATATACAATGTCCAATTCTGCTATTTTGCTTTTCTCTATTTGTCGCAGCACATACCTCATGCTTACAGCTTTGGCATGCATGTGTGTACATTATTCGAGTTGGTAATGTTCCGAGTGGAATCCACTTTTTTTTTTTTTTTAATTGTGAAATGCCTTTGTAGCATATGTGCCAAAAGCATTTACCATGCCATGTTCATTTATTTAGCGTTTAATCCATAGCTCTATCACTCTATTTAAAATCTGATTCTGCAACGCTGCATGTGTGCATATCTTTTTTTCACATTCCTTTGTTAAGTAATTGGAATAACATGATAGTTTCTTAGCTGAATTTTGCTAGTTTGTATGATACAAATGAGATAAATAATGCGCTTGATCTTTTGCAGCTAACTGTTGCATGCATTAAAATGAATAGACCAGAAATTGCTGCAAAAGCTGTTGAGGTTGCAGAGAAGCGCCTGTCACGAGACAAGTGGCCTGAATATTATGACACCAAAAGGGGAAGATTCATCGGCAAACAGTCGCGCCTCTTCCAGACCTGGTCAATTGCAGGATATCTTGTGGCAAAACTTCTGCTTGCCAACCCGGGTGCAGCCAAGATACTTATTACCGAAGAGGATTCTGAGCTTATAAATGCCCTTTCATGCGCAATCAGTTCCAGTCCAAGACGAAGACGCGGGCCAAAACCTTCCCAGAAAACCTATATAGTATGAGAGTTGGAGGCATGTAGCTGACAAGACATGCTGGAAAGCTTCATTTGCTTCTCGCTCGCCTGTACAGATGAGGGGTTTGCATATCCCTTGCAGGTGGATGCTAACATCCTTCCATCCATGATTATTACGTATTGGATGGTCCCGTTATACTAGTGTCGCAATTCTTTTCCACATTTCTTGGAGTTTGGTTCAAAGCTGAAATTATTTTACTTGTCGGCTTGTATCACTAACTCCTACAGAAAGTGTTAATTATTGGAAGTGTCTGATTCTATCATATATAATATAAATTATTGTAATATGTCGGTTACAATATAAATTTATATATAACATAAATTTGCTTGCAATCATTCCTTCCATTCCATTTTTGACAGTCTTGATTTTTTTTTTTCATTAAAATATCCTTACATTAATATTAGGAAATCATTATATTTCTACATTAATTACAACGGCAACACTGGTGACAAATTGCATCATTCAAAACTTTTATTAAACCAATTATAATAAAGTAGATTATGTTCATCGATAATAAAGTACATTAGATAAGGGTATTTTAGAGAGGTTAAAAATTAATTATATTTTTCAATTAAAAAGTTGACTAGTATAATTTAGGATGGAAGAAAAGAAAAAAACTAGTCGTTTTCGACTTCAATGACAAGTTTACAGTAAGACTACGTGAATTAAAAAAAAAATATAGACGACAAGCAATTAAACATTCTATGCTTTATGGTTGCAGCAACAGAATTGAAAGAGACATGCAAGCTGAGAATTGCGGTTTCTGCGCAGCATTCTCCACTTGGCACTGAACAACACTGCCTCTCTTTGCTTGCACTGCCAAAACAGTAGTGTTTCTAGAAAGATAAATAAACAAAACTAAGTCACAACGTACATAAACATTTGAACTCAAGACTACAAGGAAATGATCAGAAAAAAATGGCATGTGTAATTGTGCACGTATATTTTGTCAGGTGAACTAGCATCTGGTACTTGGCTACAGGGTGCGACAAATTCCAACATGAACCCATTCATTCTAGTTTATCAGCAGTTTGCTTTGACCCTGTCCTGCATTCTTTCCTTTCTTGGGTAAGAAAAGTTGTTTTAACATCCTCGCAAAGGATAAGTTTGGTTTCTTCTCGAAGTCTGATGGTCTTAAAAAGTTGGAACTATGAGAAATTGTGGTGAAGTTTGTTAATTTTCTTTCTTGGGTTCATATATATTTTAACTGGAGAAGCTCAGCTTGATTAAGAAGAGAGGGTAAAAGTTTAGATCTGTGAGTCTTATGTCTACATAACAGGTAAACCCTTTTTATAAAATAACATTTGAAACCATAAATACATATAGTTTTGTGGATAATTAACCATTTAACCATATTCGTTATCTTACAAATCTTGGTGCAAAATGAAAAGTAACTGTCACACGTACCAGTCAAAAGATGAAAAGTAGCTTTCATGGCATGATAGGTTAATTGTAGCTGGGAGAGATGAATATGCATCAAGTAGGAGGAGAAATGAGGGGATCAAGTCTTTGATGCCATTAGCCATTCTTGAAACACAATTTTCTACACCATCAAGCATGGCTAACAATCTTTAAAAAAATGCACGCAGGCTGTCTCTCTTAAGCATCAAAAAGTTACATACACTGGAAGACAAAATCATGGATATATTATTGGTATCTGCAAATTAGTTTACTCCAGAAAGAAACAGTCTTCAATTATATAAATGCAAGGAGTTCAACATACTTGATGATCAAATTCATTGTGTCATTCATTCATTCCCGGCTGCTACTTTCACGTTATATTAAGGATAGCAACCACCTGTCCTTGAACCTGTACCCAAAAACAAGAACAGAAAATCCATGATATCAAACAAGAGGGATGCCTTAGAATAGGAAAAAGCTTTCAGAACTTGTCAAACCCCTGAGCCCTGCAAAAGAAAAACTTCTCAATCAACGTCTACAATAGCTTCCAAATCATCTGATCGGCCTTCCTGTGGCCTAAAAGAATCGAATATTCCCCATCAAATTGCCCATTCAACGTTCTTGATTAATATAAGTAGCTGCAGACTTTACATAACCACTACATGAAGCGCAGTAAACATGAATATTCCTGTCAATTCCAAATTAACAAAAGACATAGTGGGATAGCTGCTAGATAGCCTAGATGTGTGTGTGTGTATATATATATATATGTATAGATGTATATATGTACATAGATTAAATACATTAAAATAACTAAAAATTGCTTCGCAATCTACCGGAAGACAGAATTAATACACCTTTTGGGCCACAATGGGCCCAGAACTCTTCCAACAGCTGGCAGAGTGACCACACCACAAATTGCCGGCCCAAATTCACATTCTTTTGTTCTTTTCAACCCCCTAACCTTCAAATAATGCTTCCATTTCCCATTCTCCTCTCAGCATCATAACACTCAGCTTCTCGAGTCTCACCCTTTCAGGAAACTGCTCCACCTTCAGTGATGATTGAAACAGCCTCTCCACCTCCTCAGAAGACACGAAAATCGGCAGAAAATGCTGAAAACGACCGCGACACGCCGAGTTTCGACTCCACAACCTCGACGACAACCACAAGCACTGCCACTCCCGTTGGTATTGAAGCAAAGATCAGTACAAGCTCAGCATCCGAAGCCTTCAACTGGGTAGCATCAGGGCACACCTCATCCTTCAATAAGCCTCATGCAACGGCAAACGGGGATCCCGGGTGGATTGCCATACGTAGCATTCACTCAGATGTAAACATGATCACCCTCCAAGACTTGTCTTTCATCAAGAAACTTGGGAGTGGGGACATTGGCACTGTCTATCTTGTGGAGCTCAAGGGTGCCAGAGGTTGCATGTTTGCAGCTAAGGTGATGGATAAAGAAGAGTTGGCACAGCGGAGTAAAGAGGGTAGGGCAAGGATTGAAAGGGAAATATTGGAAATGTTGGACCATCCGTTTCTGCCTACTCTCTATACCACGTTGGATTCTGCTAGGTGGTCTTGTTTGTTGACCGAGTTTTGTCCCGGCGGTGACCTGCATATTCTGCGACAACGGCAGCCAGGGAGACGTTTTGATGAGGCTGCCGTCCGGTTAGTATTGCTTCTCTGCATGGCTGCAAATCTTCCACCACATTCTGTCATTTTTATGTTTGTCATTTCATACGCACCTCAATATTTTATTTTTCTAAAACTTTTTTGGTACTTAATCAGTTCACTCTCCAAAAACACTCTTAAATCCAAAAACGCAGACTAATAAGTCTGCTGCATAAGTCTTTCAATTGTTGTTCTAGTTCTTGAAGGTTGGAGGTGGATAAAAAATAACATTCAGGCATTTGTGCTCTGAAAATAACATTATTATAAATTCTTTTTAGATTTTGTGTTCATACTCCATATATTTGTCATTAAGAAATGAATGTACAATTGCCTAATAATTTATGACATGGTGGGCTCACAAACTATGAGTTGGTTAGACTTTTTTATCAGTCTCTTGTCTTCCCATTTTCAGTCGCGGCCTGCGTCATAATTCATATGTTAGACTTTCTCTCTCTCTTCTTTTCTTGTAAAAATCATTTTGTTTTGTGTACTTTTGTTTCTTTTTGTAAAGGGAATCGTGTTTGCAGACTTTGTAAACTAATACAGCCAAATTCTTGTCTTAAATATAATCATTAACTCAGTTAGCCACAAATGGTTGACATTTTCACTAATTTGCTTGTTAATATTTAGGTTCTACGCATCAGAGGTGGTGGCTGCTTTAGAGTATCTACACATGAAAGGGATAATCTACCGTGATCTGAAGCCCGAAAACATTCTCGTAAGAACAGATGGTCACGTAATGTTGACAGATTTTGATCTCTCCCTAAAATGTGACAATTCGAAACCAACGGCTCAACTTGTTCCTGAAAGCTCCCCATTAACACTGAACATCGGTGAATCGAAGATTTGTACAGTCGAGGCAAACCTATCCTCCAAGTCATATTGCATTCTACCCAGATGTATGGTGCCAGCCGTTTCATGTTTCCAGAATAAGCGAAGGAGAAAGAGGCGGCAAGGTCATCAGAGGAGGGCCCTCGAGATAGTGGCAGAGCCAATCGAGGCTCGATCGATGTCTTTTGTGGGCACCCATGAATACTTAGCCCCGGAAGTTGTATCAGGGGAAGGGCATGGCAGTGCAGTGGATTGGTGGACACTGGGGATATTCATCTTTGAGTTAATTTATGGGTTGACACCATTTAAGGGGCTTGATAATGAGTTTACCCTGTCCAACATTGTGGCTCGATCCCTTGAATTCCCCAAGGAGCCTGTTGTGTCTAGCTCAGCCAAGGATTTGATGGCTAAGCTCTTGATCAAGAACCCCACAAAGAGAATGGGATCCACAATGGGGGCTACAGCGATCAAGAACCATCCATTCTTTGACGGGGTGAATTGGGCTCTGTTGAGACGTACAGAACCGCCTCACGTTCCCCAGCCTCCCAATAACAAGGATTTGGTCTCCAGTTCTGATCATTATGATGCTTCTGTAGAATATTACTGAATTGTCTATGTTTTACTACTTCAAGGATGAAAGTTTTTCAATTATTGCATAGGTTTATGTGTACTGATATGCATACATGTATACAAACATTGATTACCAACTATCAAGTGTGATGACCTCTTTTACAGACATCAGAAAGAGGAAAAATTTTCTATAGGCCATGGAAGTTATTCTTTACAGATCATGCCTTTAAAACACTTGCATTTTTAAATCTAGAAGTCTTCACACTCAAGGTATAACAATCCTCAAACCAAATCTAAATTAAAATCTTACTAGCTACATGCTGTAACTATGCACCAATCTTGAACAGAAGGCTTTCGTTTTCAAACATTTTCACCACAAGCCCGTTTTATAGTAGTGATGATAGCTAGAAGGAAAACTATGTATTATCTTCATCCTACCGGTCCCTTCCATTTGAAAAGATGAGGGTTCAAATACCCATCACATATAATTGGACCTCATTTATCCTTAGCCATCTTTCCAGGCAACAGGGTTATCAAATAGGTAGAAGCACCTGAACGATTGAAGGCCGACTCAAATCTCAATGTTGACCGTCAGAACTCCCTCGGTTGCTTGTCTCAGCTCCATTGTCATTCTTCATTTTCCTTCTTGGTGGTTGTACATCTCAGTGAATTCAGAGAAAAATTTAAAACACTTACACCAAATTCTTATGCTGGATTTAGCAGAACTCCGATCATGCAATTCAAGAAGCCAAAATAAATGGCAATATCAAGATACATTTCTTTTTATACTTGCTGATACTGGCAGTATACCTGTTCATTTGTGCAGTAAATCAGACATCCTTCTCTTTTTTTTTTTTCCTTGCGTTGCCTAATGTTTTTTAGTATCATTATGGTAATAGTTTGCTCGAGTACATTTTACCATGATATTTTTTTTTTGCAGTAGATCGTAAAGACTAATTCGTTAGTTGATCCACCTGACCAAATTTATCAGTTATTGTGAGTAAGAAGCGAATCTGATTGAGTTTGTGCTTTGTCCGGATCAAGGGATAGACCAACAATTCGAAAACAAAATTGGGGATTGAAAATGATTAACTTATATTACTTAGTAATTTATAAGCCAAAACATGCAGCCTCTTGTCTTCCTTTCTTCCCATCCAAGCTTATTATAATCCTTTCTTTTGCGTCGGGTTATAATCCAAAGGGTTAATCACATTTACCCTTCCTATATTTTGATTAAACTATCAATAGATCCCCTCCAGAAGTGGCTTATATGAGCTTTTAGAGGCATTTGGTCATAATCCAAAGTCCATATGGGTCAAATTGTTCGCTCAATTATGCGTGGGTCTCAAAGGTGGCTCGTATCGGTTTTAGAAGTGACTTTCGCCTAACATGACACATAAATCATAGATTTTGTGCCAAATATAATGCTTGGATTTAAAGAATGGCCCGACAACTGTTGAGCGAAATTATTAACTCAAATTATTTAATAAATTATGGACCGAAGCTTATAAACGAACCTTGCCTCTTCCTTTCTTGCCACCAGTGTGAGATGGGGCCTCACATGCCAAATCCCAAATAATTGATTAAGCATGTCATCATGATTCTCCCAACAGTACACCACTTGTGCAAGCTAATCTCTACAATTACGACGCTTAGGTCCTTGCATTAAAAGACATATTGTCCTTTTATAGTATGGTGAGACAGGCACCATAAAGAATAAAACGCATAAAACGTCAACGTATAATGGTTTGAGGTGGGCTATGGAGAGTAAGAGCTAGTTGGAGGCTTGGAGCTGGAAGTTGAACTTTTGACCTGAACTACATTAAGGAATTGGACCACCAAATCTCAGTAATCAGAAAAGGGAAAGTGTTTGATGTTACTGGGGTGGCTTGAATGCCCCACTGGATTATGCAGTAAAATGAGATCACTTGCTGGCTTGATTGATAACACCAATTGAATGTTGAGAGCGTATAACCGTAAAACAGGCATCCAGTACTTCTGCAGAAGCACTCGGCGTAGATTGAAACTAAGGGAAACAAGAAACCTTAAATCAGAAATGAAGCCCTGCAATTTGAGAGTGGACTGTCTTTGCAGAGGCTAAAGCCTAAAAGACGCTCACTCTAATTCTCCATTCTCACTGTCCTTTCTTCGTCCATCTTTGATTAACAGTTCACCAAGTTACTAGCTGTCCTTTCAAGTCTTTGATTTGTCAAACTACTCATTAAACAACACCACCAACTTACTGCAACCAAATGCTAGTACTATATAACATAATAATAGATGTCCATTTTTCTCCTGTTTTCAACACCGGATGGAGCTCAATGGCCAATCGTTGTCAACCTCAGAATCACTTAAAGAAAATGATGATTCCGAATCCAGAACAGCAGCAGTGAAGCTGCAAAAGGTGTATAGGAGTTATCGCACCCGCCGTAAATTAGCAGATTCAGCTGTTGTTGCAGAAGAGCTCTGGTAGGTCATTGACACTCTGTTCTTCACCCATAAATGTAGTTCATGGTCATCAAGAACCATTTAACAATGATACCTTAATTGTCCCTGCTATGGTATTGTTTGAAGGTGGCATGCCATAGATTATGCTCGCCTGAACCATAGCACCATATCCTTCTTCAATTTCTCAAAACCTGAAACAGCTGCCTCTCGGTGGAATAGGATCAGCTTAATTGCTTCAAAGGCAAGCATTAGGATGTACAAATTGAAGTTTAAGCCCCCCCCTGCTCCGACCTTGTACTTCTGAACTCTGAAGTTCTTCGCTGAATCTTATTTTTCTGTAGGTTGGAAAGGGCTTATCTCAGGATGATAAGGCCAGAAAGTTAGCTTTTCAACATTGGATTGAAGCTGTAAGTACACATCACAAAACTTTCAATAAGCCCTAGTCTTTTCATCTATTCAGGCATTTGATTATCATCATCAGCATGTATTACATGATTTTCATTGTTAACTATCATAATCATTTCATCCTCATGATCACAGGTTGATCCAAGGCATAGGTACGGTCATAACTTGAATATTTACTACGATGAATGGTTTGGAAGAGATACAGGACAGCCATTTTTCTATTGGTAAGTTATAACATTAAACTTTAGTCTTTGCTTGCCAATGAGAATTAACATTAATGCTTACAGCTACTGCTTACTAGATTTACTGGACAACTTATTACGTTTCCCTATATTATTCCACATCAATATATCTATCCTCCATCACATGCACCTCTGGCTAAGTGTGCCCTTAAATCACAGTTAAATGCGATATGATTTGTATTTTCCTTCTCAACCTTCCTACCCAGAGATGGAATAAACTTTTCTTGCCTCTTATGTGGCATTTGTATGAAATTCGGACTTCCACTACGATCCAAGCAATTTATAAAGAAGTCAACAGATCAGACTAATCTAATAGTCGTACCGTAGATGGAACTGTTAAACTGATTATTGTAATCGTTTAGGTAAATTAAGTTGCTTATAAGGCTTCACTAATCAAAACTGCATATGAGGGAAACTGTGAAAGCACCTAAATACTTATAATAGAGGAGGAGTCGTGAACTGTCAATTTTTGATAGTTTGATCTCGTTTGGAAATGGCTGCACCCAGATAATGGGATAGCTTATAGTTACCTTTTTGCAGGTTGGACATTGGAGATGGTACAAAACTTGACCTTGATGAATGCCCCAGATCAAAGCTTCGGCAACAATGCATCAAATATCTCGGACCTGTATGAACTCAGTATCAGATTAGATTATATATGAAATCAATTATGGAACACATTCAGTTATTTTCAACACCTGGTAGGAAAATCACACATCAAAAAAGCATATATAGGTGCCTTTCTGACAATATCTTCAGAGACTCGTGCATATATTCGCTGTAACATGTTCCTCCAGTTTAATTACCCTGTCTCAGCTATAGTTAACAAATACATGCAAAGTAATCAAGAGGAAATATGATAGAGTGATGTTAGTACAATGCTTATTGAATTTCGAGTTTCTCAATTTTTATAAGGCTTACAATTAACTATTCTAGAGTAAAGGAACACCACTAGAATGCTTTTGCCCATATCTCCTGCCAGCCAATATAAAAAAGAAAGAAATTAAAAGGGCTGAACAAGGTTTAAAGGTTTTAAATAGTCTCTTAACTCGTCACATTTGACACATTTACGTGTTTCTCTTTTCATTTTCTTTCCTTGTTACCAAAACAAGCAAGAGAGGTTGCATTATGAATATGTAATAGCTGAAGGTACTTTTCTACACAAACAAACTGGAGATCTTCTCAACACAACTAGTGGATTAAAACGTGCAAAATGGATATTTGTGATGAGTGCCTCCAAAAGGTTGTATGCTGCTGAGGTGAGATCATAAAAGAACAAGGTCGACAATTTCTTAGGTTGATGCTTCATTAACTTTGGTATCAAGCAACTAACTTCAGCTTCTCTGTGCCAAGAAAAAGAAGGGGTATTTCCACCATTCCAGCTTTCTAGCCGGAGGTGCCACTCTAGCTGCAGGGAGACTTGTAGCAGAACATGGAAAAGTAAAGGTGCGCTACTAATATTTATTCTAGATAATGGGGAAACACACACATCCTCACAAACCAAAAATCCAATATATTAGTGAAGATGGTCCATTCACGTCTCATGTCAGAAGAGTGCAATTGGAACAGAGTCGTGCATTTGTTTTCCCTTTGAGGTCAAGGATTATTTTTCACATCTGAGTGAATGAAAGATATGAACCTGGGTCTTCGTTGAAAGCTTTTATAGTAAAACTCATTTGAGAGGGTTTGGTGGTCTTAAGAATGGTCCAGCATGCATGCATTGCATGTGTATACTTCTAGTTAGCTCTTCGGTCACAAAATTCATGTCTGAAAATCATGATGAAACAAGGAATTTCAAGAATAAATTCTAAGAAATGCACAACTTAAGTAACACTACAGTGGCTAGTCTTCATGGTTGAACACTTGTTCAATTATATATGCATCACAAGGTTGCCAAAACAAATCGTTTCATCAGACTAATTTGAGAGACTTAAATGAAAAACAAGCAATGGAAAAAAATGTAAACTGATAGTTTATTATAAATAAGCTTTCCAAGTATACAGTGTGTATCTACCTCGTTTAGACATGAAAAAAGGATCATTTAACATGACAGAATACGAATTTCATTTATCTGTGTGTCACACTAAGAAATGAAACAAAAACTTTACTTTATCTCTATTTCAGTCAATCTCAACACACAGTGGACATTACCGACCAACAAATGAGAATCTTGGCATCTTCCTGGCCTTTCTCAAAGACAAAGGAGTCAATCTTGAAGAGGTTCAGGTATAAAAGCTAGAGCATCTTTTCACCCAATTCTGTTAATGAGAATGCCATATCAGCTCTGCAGATTCACTAACGATGCATTTTGGCCATGAGCTAACCTTGCTGTCAAAGAATTTGTACCGCAATATCAATGAGCTTAAGCCATTACCTTCCATTGCTGCCTGTATTACTCCTTTTATATAGAGTCTATTTGACTAATAAAATGTGCAGTAATGGTTGCATGTATGACCTCCTCCTACATCAGGCAGGTACTTCCCCATGCAAAGGAGTATGAAGACGATAATCTTCAGATAGCCAATGTTATTGAGGAAGACCTGCCTTTCGAATCTTCTACATATAGCATTAAACCACCAACAAGCAACTTGATAAGGACTTTATCCAATAATTGACAGTGCCCAGAAGTTACTCAAAAAGAATTACTGCAGAGGATTGAGTCCAAGAGAGAAGCAAATTCAAATCAACTAGGGCACCAAGTAAGTTTGAAATGGTCAACAGGAGCCGGCCCACGAATTGGATGCATTGCTGACTATCTGCATAATTTAAAAGAGCGAGCCTTGAAGTTCATTCACCTGTCATCCAAGGACCTTCAGAGTTCACCATCCCCTCAATCTACTTCCCAAGTTCTGAAATTAAGAAATCCTTGCAAGATGATGTGAAAGTAAGTTTACCCATGGATATTTAATTTCCTAAAGGGTCAATTATTGATCCACAATAAAGTATATTACCTTCTTCTTCATGGGCCACCAAATAAAATTGTAAGGTTTATCACCAGATGAAATCAAGATATTTACTCACCACATTGCAGCGAGAACATGATTTCAGGAACATATTTCTCATCAACCATCTGGGCAGCCAATCCACTCAAAACTTCATGGAGACTGTTTTGCTCAAGATGTGGATTTTGACTTGCAGAGAACAGAACTATCCTGTTCTTCAACTCTGTCCAGCTGAACCCAGTGTCCTTCTTCAGTGTCTTCTCCTTCATCAATTTTCTAGTCTCAGCCAATTCATTCCACATCCTTAAGCCTGCATAAATATTAGATAACATGATATGCACTGAAGTATCATCAGGATCAATACTTAATACCCTTTCAGCTGCATATTTCCCCAAAACCACATCTTTATTAGTTTTGCAGCCTGACAAAAGACAGCGCCAGACAACTTTATCTGCCTCTCCTGGAAAACGCCTTATGAAATCAAATGCTTCTTGTGTTTGTCCATGGCGGGCAAATAGACTGACCATACAGGCCAGATGATCTGCCTTTGGAGTGATCCTGTAGTCTCCAATCATGGAGTTAAAGTGGCACAATCCTTCCTGTAAAAGGCCTACATGACCACAGGCAGACAACACCCCAATAAATGTGATGTCATTGGGTTTAACCCCATTCATTTGCATCATATCATAGATCTCCAAAGCTTCCTTTGCAAACCCATTTTGAGCATAGCCAACCAGCATGGTATTCCAAGAAATCAAGTTCCTTGAAGGAAATGTATCAAAAACTTTCCTAGCAGCATCCATACGTCCACACTTGGCATACATATCAATCAAGGCACTTCCAACAACCACATTTGAATCAAATCCAGGTTTTAGAATGCGAGAATGAATTTGCTTTCCCCACTGGACTGCTGGTAAATCCCCACAAATGCTCAAGAGGCTAGAATAGGTATAAAGGTTAGGGTCAAAACCCTCAAAAAGCATGTCACGCAGAAACTGAATTGCTCCTTCATAATGACCAGAGCCTACAAAGCCAGTAATCATGGCATTCCAAGTGACAATATCATATTCATCCATCTCATAAAAAGTCTTCAGAGCCTCCTCAACAAGACCTCTTTTAATGTAAAAAGCCAAAGTTGTATTGCAGACTACGGTAAATGAATCAAATCCTAATTTTATGATCAAAGAATGAAGTTGTTTACCAACTCGTACATCCATTCCATCATCAATGGCTCCAAAGACAGATGCAAAAGTTTTCTCACTTGGTTTCATACCAGAAGAAAGCATCCTATGAAAAAGTAAAATAGCATCTCTCCCCTTTCCCTGTTGTACACAGCCCCCTATTAACGCAGTCCAAGCTGACAAATGTGGCTCATTAGCCTCTAGAAAAGCCTGATGTGCAGCTTCCAATTGGCCACACTTGGCATAAAAATTTACCAACCCAGTAATAACAAACTGATCCATTAGAATACAACACTTAACGATTAGGCAGTGGATTTGCTTCCCAAGTTCCAAATTCTCCAACACAGTACAAGCACCCAGAACACTCGAACAAGTGAACTCGTTAACAGTCATTCCCACCCTCAAAGACCTTAAGAACAATTTCAAACCTTCCTCGTTCTGTCCACACTGAAAACAAGAAGATATGAGTGAAGCCCAGGCAACCAAATTAGGCTCCAAGATAGCATCAAATGCAAGCCTAGCCGACTTCAACAACCCACATTTGCCGTAAAAATTAACCAAAGAATTACTGACAAAGCTATTCAAACTATCCTGAGTCCTATATATCCTCCCGTGAATTTCCTTCCCAATACTAACAGCCCTTGTATTAACACAAGCAGATATAGCACCAACATAAGTATGCTCGTTCGGCAAAAACCCTTCAAGAACCATTGACCTCAGGCAACTTAAGGCTTTTTCCGAGAGACCCATCTGAGAAAACGAGCAAATCAACGTCGTCCAAGTGATAACGTTTCGTTTTGGCATTATGTCGAACACGGTTTGAGCATAGCCCATCTGCCCCAACTGTAGGTACATCGAGAGCAAATGATTGTTTGTATAAACATCTGGGATAAATCCGGACCTGATTAGCTGAGCATGAACTGCTTTGCCGCTGAAAATGGACTTGTGCTTGGCGCAATTCTGCAAGAGGGAAGCAAAGGACTGCATGATGGCTATTGTGGCGTTCTGTTATGGAATTAATGGGCATCTTTCTTTTCCTTACAACTTCCTTTTTCTGTTTTCTTCTCTAAACAGTGGATTGTTGCAAGCAATTAGACATATTAGTATCTCTTATGGTAGCTGAAAACTGCACGTACGTGAAAGCGTGGAGAAAAAGTAATCAAATTAAAGAAAAGAACAGAAAAAAAAAAGCCATACAAGGCTGGAAGCTTGCCTTTTTCTTGCCAAAACAAAAGGCTTCTTTTGACTTTGTACGACTTTTACGTTAGTTAGCCGCGTCTATGGATGCCAAGCTCAAGGCGGCAAATTTATTTCCGTTTTCCGATTTTCCACTTTTAAGTTTGCAATGGCTACGCTTCCGAAACCTTTTTTTTTTTTTTTGGAGATATATAAATAAATGAATCAGAAATGCATTTGCAAAGCACTATCACCCCATGCATGTTAATTCATTGATATTATAGCTAACGCACAAGGTTATGCATGGCCTAGGATGATACTGACGGATGGATTTAATGATAAAGGAGCAGATGACCAAATCCATAGATAAAAATGATGGGCAGCAAATATCTTCCATATGGGTTCTTGATTTTTTGAAGACTACCAGCCAAGTCCTCGATTATATCCTACCTACGGCCCCATAATCAAGTGACTCAAAATTGAAACAACTAATGGTGGCTGAGGAAAAAACCAATCCAAATATCAAGGTCCTGCATGGCTTTTTATGGTTGGGAATAGCGAGCGACAACATTTTTTTTTAGCCAATCTAACCAGCAAGAACCACTACATGAAATTCAAGGTTTCGCATGACCTTGACACTCTTCGTATCCCTTGGTTCCTGATTTACTGATGTTGGAAGTATACCACAAAATCAAATGAAAAACTTAGTTACAACATGAATATCGGCACCTTGATAAATTTAGACAGCCAAAACACTTTCTAGTTTCTGTTGCATGGAACAATATTCGAACATCTCAAATAAAAGATAAACGGAGCTTACAGTTAATTAGCGAATACTGAACACCACACACCGAGGTATTGTATATGTTTATTATTGTTGACCCGTAACATACATTTTAGCTCCTTAAGAGTAACATAATAAGTGAAAGCAACAGCTTTCTGGCCACTAGTGACCCAAATTATGCAGCTGCAACAGTTTCTGCGGGCTTCGATTCAGTTTCTGCAACAGTTTCTGTGGACTTCGATTCAGTTTCTGCAACAGTTTCTGCGGACTTCGATTCAGTTTCTGCAACAGTTTCTGCGGGCTTCGATTCAGGTGCAGCTGATGCTCCTTCTTCCCAGAAAGAAGTCTTCTTCCCGGTCTTTGAAACAGTCTGAAGGACTGCTTCAGGCTGTACATTACCCTTTACTGTCACTTTCTGCTCCTTAAGATCAATGTCAAATGATTCCACGCCTGAAAGTATTACCACGAAGCGCAAGTCAAATATTATACGTAAACCAATGTTCAACATGTCAAGACCACTCCATCTTTATAAGAAGTAAAGACAGTCAAATATTATATATAGAACAATGTTCAACATGTGATCAGTTGATAAAAATAATAGAATACTGCAGAGTCTGCAGTGGTTTACGAGTCTGATATAGTCGAATCACTTGCTATATGAATGGTATTTAAATTCTCAGCGCTATATTGGCAAACTTCTATCTTTTTTTTTTTGGCAATTAACAAAGAAACAGCCAAGTGCTGAATGCAAATATCACTAGTTTCTTTTGATCAAAATAGCACTTGAAACTATGGCCTGGTGTAAAGTCAGGAATTATTAAGCCGGCTACCATGCAGTCTGAAATAAGCACTGAACGACTAATCAATCAACAAACCTTCATTTCTATTACTTTACAAGAACATGAAAGTTCTGGGACAGGCTTATTTGACAGTTGAGAAATGATTTGTAAAATCAAGCACCAACTTAACTAACCAATTTCTCTAGGTGGCCACCAGATTTTGCACAATTCTGACAAGATATTACAGCAAAAGGCTATATTGCATATCCGAAGAGCATAATCAACATGGTCAGGGGGCACAGATTTTCCTCATTGATAGTTTCAAAGTCAGTGGTGTCAATGACAAACAATCAAATGAAGAATAGGCAAGTTGACAAACCTTCCATTTTGCTTAACACCCGATTCACAGCTCCAACACAGCCTTGGCATGACATGCCAACCTTGAGGACAACAGTCTGCAAACATGGAAAATGAGAAATATTAAGGTCAGAATTACAAGTCGAGTAAAACATTGCTTATATTCCCATGCTACTTCCCCAGTATCGTCGAATCCAAAGTATCGTCTGGAAAATACAGATTTCAGCAAATAAATTAGCTAAAAGAAATGCTTAATTCAACCGGAACTTCCAGATAGAGTGTTTGGAAATAATAATTTCCCTTTTTTTTCTTGACCAGTGCAATTAAGCATCCAATCACTGAAGAATAAACACAAAGTTACTGAACTTGCTAGTCAAAACATAAATTGATCATCTAATTTTACTGCAAATTGCCTGCTCGATGCTTCGGTAGAACCAAATGATAGCGGTGAAAAGCGTTGTATTACATTTTTAAAAAAAAAAGACACTTTTACATACATAAATATTCAAGAACAGATGAGTAACCACATTATCTTTCAAGAACACGGAAAATAGCCTAATTTCAACTAAGCAAATTACCCCGATTAAATCTTAGGGCACCCAAATCAGTTCTAATTCGAGAAATTTCGGGTAGGGCAACTAACGGGAAACTTTTAGCTAAACTATGAGATTATGCTTCGCAACCTGATTCCACCTGAATTTACAAAACTAATCATGAATGCTACCAAACAAGAAATCGGAGGGAAAGAAGAAGAGGAAGAAGAAGAAGAAGAGGGAGTACCTGAGACATGATTGCTGATGACTGAATTAAAATTATCAAATGCCGAGAGATAGAAGTAGGATACGTGGGATAGACGGGTGTGCCTTAAATTGCCAAGTCGGTGGGGTATTTATCGACTGAGAAAAAGACGACGAGGGAGAAGAAAAAAAAATTGCTAAATAAAAAATTCTGCGCAGATAAATTGGAGAAGTCAGCCGAATCGGGATTTTAAAATACCCTTAAATTTTGATTCGTCATGCCGCGTAATCGCACACGACTTCCGTTGTAAATATATTAATATTATTCTTTTCTCTGTCTATGCGTACTCTTGGATAGGGATGTAATCGAGTCAAGTCGAGCTCGAGTATTGCTATACTCGAGCTCGACTCGACTTATATGTACCTAAGTTGGAGCTTGATTCGAGTTCGATCGAGTCCAAAAAATCGATACTCGAGACTTGACTCGAGAAACTCCCTTTAAACTCGAGACTCGATTCGATAAGGTTCGACCTTTTGGCAAGCCTTATCAAGTCGAGTCCAATCAAGTTTCTTGACTCGACTCTGAAAATGCACACTTCTGCCCTTATGGAATTTTATTATAAAGAAGAGTATATTGTAAATTCAATATAAATTATATCCATAACGGTCATTTTATAATTATAATATATATATTATTTAAATACACCCCGACTCGACGAGTAGCTCGACAAGTCACGAACCTCGAAATATTGGCTCGAAACTCGACTCGAATAACAATCGAGTAGCTCGCGAGTAGCTCGGCTCGCGTACATCCCTACACTTGGACATTAAAACACTAGTACAGGTGAAGAATTGAGGTTGCAATTGCATATTTGCAGCTCCAAAAATAAAAATTGAACTACCGAATCTGGAGGAAATGAAGAAAATCATCGTGTTCTTTCTTTCTTTTTTGTTTTTGTTATAATTTTCTAGATGCCCGAATTTCACTATAGTGTTTCATGTTGATCGTTGAAGTTGACCCAATGATCAGAATTAGAGGTGTCAATATGGATAAATGGTTCATAATTGGTTTTGACTTAATGGATGGTGGATAAAATTTATCCAATCCATTTAGATCCATTTAATAAATGGATCTAAATGGATGGATCTAAATGGATTAAATAAAAACCAATTATCCATTTATAATCCATTTAAATATTTTGATTACTTTATTTTTGTATTATCATTTCTTGTAATATGAAAATACTTTTTTACGTACTTGTAAATTTTAAGTGTATTTGAATGAGAAAGAGTACAAAATACGCCATTCTCTCATGGTCGTAAAAGGACTTTGGATAGCAAAAGAACTACAATTAAGCTATCAAACATTAACTGATGCAGAAACTTATCACGCGACTGAAGGTGCTTGCAATCCCCAATTCACAAGGGAAGACGTAGTTAATAATAACGAACACTACAAGGAATTAAAGAAAAGAATAAAATTCAAACTGGCATATTTTATGATGTCCAGTCCAGCAGGCACATGTATGCACGGCAGAGAGAGGGAGAGAGAGAGAGAGGCCACCAAGGCCAAGGGGAGCTGCTGAGGCCTCACCAGGCATTTCCTTTCCGTTTCTTTTATTTGGTTTTTAAGTAAATGGATATATGTGATTTTTATGGATAATTCATATAAATCCATTTAATTTAATGGTTTTGCTTTGGTCAACCATTTAAAATCAATATTATAAATGGATAATCCAAATCCATTTAATTATGGATTATATGGATGGATAAATGGATCTCAATCCAAATTGCCACCTCTAATCAGAATTCTTAGAAACGATTGGTTTGTGAGGAGAAGTGAGAGGATTTTTTTTTTTAACAAAAAAAAAAACACACACCTTACGTTTCAATAGATCATTGGCGAAAGGATTGTGAAAACTTGCTTTTGTTTTCCTCATTAATATCGATTTATTATACAATGATTTATAATGTCTCAGATGATTAGTATGAACATTAAACCATAGATGAAAATCATACTCATCTATATCATCCCCATCTATGTATAAAAAATTGTGTATCACTTTCATAATATTAACTATCAAATGGTCCAGAAAATATGAGAAATAAGACGATATTCAATTTTCACATATTTATGTAATTTATCCAAAAAAGAGAGATATACGATTGTTTGGATAGTTATTTTTTTTAAAAAAAATTTATCTTTTTCGTGATTTCATTTTTGAATCGCATTTTTATCTCTTATACTTTTTTCCACAAAAAAAAACTTCAAAAAAAAAAAAATTCCAATCCAATCCGGCTCTTAAGCTCGGTGGATGGCCAAATCTTAAACTTTTCATCAGATAACGGGTACACCAAACATGTTGGATTCCTTGAAAGCCATTTGTTCTGGTCGGCCTCAGTCAATCATCATTTTCGAATAAATCCACTATCATTGGCCTGGCCAGCAGTAAGAGTTCTTTTTTTTTTTCAGAAAAGAAACAGCAGTACAAGTCGGTCCTTCTTATTCACTCTTCGCCATGCAATTCGACGTACGTCCCAACTTTGTTGCAGTACAAACAGTGGAGTACAAAAGTGAATGCGTACAGAACTTGGTAGTACAAAAGTGCGTTTTCCGCTTCTCGTTTCCCATTTCATTTGTTTTTTTTATTCGCCTGTTCTATCATGGCCCATGGGTACCGCGTTATAAGATATGACTGGGCTTTTTTGGACTCTTCATACAAGATGCGGCTGGAGTATCATTATTGGATATCTTTTCCTGGACTTCTTTGGTGTACTGATGCTGCTCGATTGGTATGATGAACTAGGCCCAAACTTGAAAGGGCTAAACTACAAAAGCATTGCGGTGAGTCCACCCAAACTGCTGTTCCACAATCTAGTAATATTTTTTGCATTAATCTTTCAAATTCAAATTTTGCATGATTGTTATTCATCCAACGCTGATAGTGTATACACCGTCAATGTAGAAAAGATTTACTCATATTTTTTATTAATATATTTAATACTGTCAATTACACAAATAAGAGTCCACAATCTTCTCTTATTTGTATTGTATCGTATATGTAAACTTAGGATTAATTTTTTATACACTGACCATCCCTATTGGATACATGACAATTTATCTGAATTTAAATTTAAAATTTAAAATTAGCTTATGTGTCATGTATCCAACGGTGATAGTGTATACATATTGTCAGCGTATATAAGATTTACTCGTAAAATTAATGAATTCTGCAATCTTGTTTGGAGCATTTTTATTGGTTAAAAAACAAATTTTGGACAAAACAAATATTTTGTTATTTTGTTACTTTGGTATTGTAATTTCCAAACTCCTTACTTCCTTTTTACTTCTTTTTTTTTTTTTTCCGGAAACTTAGACCTTACTTCCTTTTTACAGATTGCCAATAGTTGTACAAGTCACCAACGCATGACACATGTTACACAGCAGCTGAACAAGAAACACAAAATAGATAAAAAAAAAGAAGGAAAGACGTTACTTAAAATAGAAAACGCTTCCTTTCCGCCTGTGGCCTCACCCTTTCTTTCCAAAGGAAAAAGGGACTAAAGAAAAAATGGAAACGGGTTCAACAATTTATCAGAGAGCAACTTTGATAGCCTACATGGTTGGTTGAACTTTGAAGCCCTTGATGCACTAGTAGCAATACGTGCAAGTCTCTTCATACGGAATACACTGTAAATATGAAAATCTCGTGAAAGAACATATGGTAATTGGTAAAAAGCTTCTCCAGGTTCAGGCCTTTCAGCTTCAGGGGTTGCATTCTTTGCCTGATCAAGCTCCTGAACCATAAGGCATTCTCTGAAAAAAAAAAAAGGCAAGCCATTTTTTTCTGGGTGGAAGCCTGGCCTAAAACATGACCCCCGCTTTAGCCACCCCACATGTATGTATATAAAGGGATGTTTAGGTAGTTTAATTCCCACGAACATCATCTGTACCAGTTTCCTATTCATACATCATCTTACTAGCACTGACGGAAAAAATGACTCCTCTGAGATGCATCAATTTCATTTTTCTGGCCTTTTGGGCTCCTGCTGTCCTCGCGGTGATGGCCGAAAAACCCCCAGTTCCTACATACCTAATCCCCAAACCCCCTCCACCGCCATCGCCAGTGAAACCATCAGTACCCGTGATACCTGTCAAACCCCAAATCGTGAGATGCCGCTCCAAATTGTTTCCTCACTGCTTCAATATCCCCTTCCTTTGCCCCTTAGACTGTCTTACCAACTGTTATGTGGACTGTGTCACCTGCAAGGCTTACTGCAGTAAGTTCAGTAACTGTACATTATAATTATTACCACGGCATTCCCCTCTCTAACATAACATTGTGCTTTCCACTATAATTTGGGACTTCAAAATCGTGCTTGGACTAATGCAGACCAATGTAGCTCTCTAGTGCAAGTTTTATTCTTGAATTTCTAACTTTTGGCCCTTTCAATTATTCTATCTCCAGGTTGCAACTTTCCCGGCGCTGTTTGTCAGGATCCACGATTCGTTGGGGGCGATGGCAACACATTTTACTTCCATGGCCGCAAGGATCAGGACTTCTGCCTGGTTTCGGATACCAATCTTCATGTAAATGGTCATTTCATTGGCAAAAGAAAACCCAATTTGCGCAGAGACTTCACTTGGGTGCAGGCCATTGGAATAATGTTCGACGACCACAGAATCCTCGTGGCCGCAAAAAGGACTTCAACGTGGGACGACAATGTGGATCGACTCGCTATATCCATTGATGGAAATCCGATTTCCCTCCCCACTGAAGAAGGATCCAAATGGCAACTTCCGGCCCCGTCCAATGTCAGTATCATGAGAACAAGCAACAATAACGGACTTGTGGTTGAAGCCGTGAACAATTTCAGGATCACCGCCAATGTGGTTCCAATAACAGCTCAAGAATCAAAAGTTCATGGTTATGACATTACTGATGAGGATTGCTTCGCCCATTTGGAGCTTGGGTTCAAATTCTTCAACATCACCGATTCAACTGATGGAGTTCTGGGACAAACCTATAGGAGCGATTACGTGAACAAAATGAAGGTGAATGCGGTAATGCCAGTCATGGGCGGTGACCGTAAGTACTTGACTTCGGGACTTTTTAGTGCCGATTGTGCTGTTTCTCGCTTTGGTGGGAAGGTTCTTGAGAAAGCCAATTCTGCTTCTCCTGTGCATGAGTATCCAGCCTTGAACTGCAAGAGTGGGATGGAAGGGAATGGCTTGGTTTGCAAAAAATAATTAAGTTGCTACAGAGCATGTTGTATGCTGAATGATGAGCTATAAATAATTGAGTTTCAGAAAAGTCTTATTAGAAATGAAGTGATCATAGCTTTACATGATGTAGCCGCTGTAGTAAATTGCTTATTCTGATTTCTGTTTATGGGTTTTTATTATCAATTTGCATTTAGTTAAACAAACCTGGAAATTATTGAAACACGTTCGATATTCTCAAATTTCTATAATAATAATTATAGGCATCATACATAACTGATCGCATGGTCTGGTAGTCGAATCCTTTTAAGTCTATAGTGTAAAAGCAAACCTCGACAAACCAAAGAGAAGAGATTAATACATCCAAGTACATGAACTTCATCAATACTACAGTAGTTGTTTGAAAAGCCTCACTGGCACATATGGAATATTTATACTAGTTTGATCAATTGAGGAGGCTCTGAAGAGAAGGTTTCAGAGCTGAATACACTGCTTCCCAACCCTGTTGCGAAGGATGAATGTCATCCCAGAAGAATTGCTTGAGATCCTCGCATACGATATACTTCTCTATTCCAAGACCCTTGACACTTCCACATGTATAACCCCTTTCAGTACCAACACAACATGGACTTAATTGATCCTCAAACGTCGAATTTCCTGCATTCATGGACAAGAAAAATGTAGACAGGCCAATTTAATTTCTCGCGTTGTATCAACATTGTGGATATATACCAGATAGATTTGAATTCTATGCATCTTGATATTTGCCTGGTGCTGTGTATGATTACCTGGATGGTTGTTTTGCAGGTTCAAGGCAGACATGAAAGCGCTATAGAGGTCAAGGATCACAAACACAGGAGCACCAGCTTCACTGTTAAGATTCTCTATGTTTTCCTGCAACATTTGGTTGTGGAATTTGGCCAGCGAATTTCCATTTTCACTGCAATTTTTATGTGACATGGAAGCAGTCGTTATGGGCAAACACCCTAAGGGGTGCATTGCTGTAACGCCTACTTTCCGCACTCCTAATCCATGTATTCTTTGAAGATCCAACACAAGCTGGCTCATGATTGATTTAGTGAAAGCAGGCGAATCCTGTTTCAAGTACGTACGTTTTTGTTTTCGAGTGAGATATTTCAGTAGTAATACAAATCTACATCTTTTCATAATTAATTTATTTATCAGATCACTTATATTCTTTCCAGTGAATTTCAAATCAACGATCCAATGCTTGCTTGATTTCATGAAGTTCGAAATTAGGTGACAGCATACGAGTTTGCTTAAGTTCCAGTATACTGTACATGGGGATGTCAAGAATTTCTAAACTACCGCACCTCACCTTCATTATGATGGAGACTTTTATATCCTATAACACTGCTTTTCCAATGTTCCACATCAATCCACGGACTACAAACTTGAGCCATTGACATGAAAGTTGTACAAAGTATAATAAATAACTATGGATGTAATTTCTGACCTGAAATCAAATCATAGGTAACTCGTAAAATTAAATTTTTTTTTTAATATTGAGTCAAACTAAAATTACTTTCTGACTCGATAGCAATATTGAATATCGATGAATCATAAACGCTCCTTTTCGATTTTTCGCTCATTTTTTTCATTTACTTTTACCTACCTCTTGTTTTTGATCGATCTACTAAAATTCCAACCAATAAATTTCAAAAGAAAAACGAAAAAGGACCCCAAAATGAACTGGAAAACTATTGCTTACAAACTCTATATTCTTAAGCTGCTCGGCTAACATGCACAATTTCTTATCCGAAAAAGGACATGTACAACTTCTAATTAACGACATAGTTTATCTATCAACCATAGGAACTGCACAGATGGGATTAGCTTAACTACTTGTATGACTTACCTCATTGGTGCCACTTTTGCCAAAATAAGCAGCATAGTCGTTGCCAGCCACAGACACTAAAGCAACTGAAGAACTCATGTTTTCTGGGCTGTACACTTCTTCTTCTTGAACCAGTTGTTGGAAAACATTAATCTGTGTTGTCATATTTGGTCCATTAGCCAATGTTGTGAACACACCTGTCCCTCCTTGGGCAAAGTTCAATCCATTTTCCAGTGCAGATTTCTCGCCTAATCCCAGCCATTCATTGAAGGGAACTGGAGAAGTTGTGCCAAGAAATGAAGCTGAATGTACAAATATGATGAGGGTCAAGCAAAATTTCACAAGCAGCTAGCATTGAGAACTACTCATTGTATTGTATCCATGCAAAAGATTTAAAAGCCAGGAAAGTAATTGTTATACAAGTTTTACAAAACCAAAGATATAACAAAAATAATTTGCTAATTTGGTGGTAAAAGATGTTCCAAAAAAATGAATAAATTTGGTCGACTATTTCATACAGGAGCCCAATAAGCATGCGGCCGGGTCGGAAATTAAAGCAATGTGTAGTACCTATGTAATCAGTGAGAACGCGACCATCAGAGAATCTGCCTGACGGTTTACCGGGAAAGCTCACCCCATATGGCTTCTTCCAAGAGATTGCTGTGGATTTTGGCGAATTACCGGTGTCAGCATATGAGTCACCGAAAACAAAAAGCTTCGGCGAGTTCGGAGCATTTTGATGATGATGGTGTCCGTTGAGATGATGGTACTGCACTTTGGCACCAGTTACAGCTTCTGCACACCGATCATCAACACGCCAAGAAAGACATGATAGTTTAGTTAGCAGTATATCAGATTCTTATGTAGAAGTACTTATCAAAGTGAAGTAACAAAGTGTTAGCAATTTGCTTTCTAGCTAACCCGGAGCACAAGCTGTCCAAGAAATCGAAAGGATGAAGAATGTGAAGTATGCCGAGGGATACAACATTGAATGCTTTTCCATCTATTAATTATGCGAGAAGCGAAACTAGTAAAATGTCCGGAAAGTTGGATTCTTGCAGAAGTAGAACGCAGCTTCACGAGGTAAAATGGAGTATTGGAAGAGAGTAAACAAGCTTGAATGTAAGAAGATGCGGGTGCATGGCATGAAAACTGCAACCAGCTGGAGCTCATCCCCGGCTATTTATCAAGAATTTATCTGTTGGTTGAGGGCCCTACGCATTGTACGGGTTTATTCTTGCATAAACACGTGTTTAATTAGAAAAAATAGTAGGCACATAATTTTACATACATGATATGATGAGTAGTTTTCAAGTAGATTAGCATTGTGTAGTTTTTACGTAAACAAGCATTGTGTTATAATATCTTGAAACTTTTTTTTCATCATATTACGTCCCAAAGTCTAAAATCAAGAAGACAAGAAAGTAGCCCACTTCAGAGCATCTTTCTTTCTATCTTTCCTTTTCTGGCAATTAGGTTGCAGACAGTAAAAAACTGAGATTGCATCCTGTTCCAAACCCCACAAAATAAACTCTATACTGTGTTGTCTTCATGATACCAATCAAGAATATGATTAAATGAGACCAAAAGGTGGCTTCTTTCCTTTCCTTTTTTTTTTAAAAAAAAAAAAAATCTGGAGCTAGAATCCACGGCAAGGAGGAGCTTCCTTAAGCATAGGTTAAGACGAGTGTATGGTTATAAAAACCTTATGAAACAAGAAGACCAATGTCATAGATTAGTTCTTCATAATCATAGAGAACTAAACAACATTTGGACGCAGAAAAACATAAGCTCATTGGATGGGTTGGAAAACAGAGTTCGAAAGCTAATGCAACACTTGGAATTAGGAAGGTAACTGTCGCACTTAATTATTTATTCTATTGAACTGAGGCACCCAGCAATTGCAAAATATCACTGGGAGCAAAATGAGGTAACAGGGATGTACATTCAGACCAACGTCTGAGCAGTTGTCATTTTCCACAGCTTTAAGGGTTCGTTCGGGAGTGGAGGATTTGGACAGAAAAGAAAGGGAAAGAAAAAAAGGTTAAGTTTTCCTTCGTTAGTTAATTTTTAGTAGGAAAGAAAAGAAAGGAAATGGAAGGATTTAAAAAGATGAATAATTGTCAAAATTTTTGCTCCCAAATTGGAAAGAAAGTTTGAAGAAGCTTGTCAATTTCTTTTAAAATGCCTATTTTGTCCTTAAAAAGGTCTTAAACAAATATTTAATGACTTCCATATTCAAAATCATTCCACTAATTCTCCAATCTCTTCTCTTCTCCTCTTCTCTCACAACTTAAGTTTTCCCTTCTTCTCTTTTCTATCCTAAGCTCCCAAACTAAGCCTAAAGTGAGCTCACGCAAGTTGCATACAAATTAAAAGTAATTGCGAGGCATCCATGCTCACCAGCCATTTTCCTCTCCTGCATTTCAATAATCTTGAGGCAAAAACATTTAGCGTCGAAACCTTGAAGAACGTGTAAATTGCACTAGATTAACTGTTCTGCACCCTAAAAAACCCAGCATTCAAAAGGAGCAATAGCAAGTGCCATAGGGAGTAATCCTTGTGAATTTGATTTCAAATTAACCAGGATGGATTTCCTCCAGTTTGCTTCAATATGATCCTATTATCCTAATTCTCGTCGTTGGAAGCCAAAACTTGAGAAATCAACAATTCTCAGATGGAGGAAACAACGTTGAGAGAGCAGCCCCTAAAACGGGTCCAACAGTGCTTTGATTCCGACTAGTCAGGGGCCCAATGCGGTCATTGGATACCGGGAGGTTTACACCAAAAAAAAACTTGAGAAATCAAGGCAAACTCGGGCTTGCTCGAGGTTAAGGTTAGCTTAACTCCACGTAAGTTAAAAGGAAGGCTGAAGGCACACTGGAAAAAATTCAGGTAGCTGGTCTAGGGCGTCCTCTGGAATATTTTGGTGGATTTTTCTTGGCGACATCAACAGTTATCATCCACCCATTGATTATCTGTAATCATAGAAGGAAACAATCTCAGCTTGTCTTTCACACTGTGAAATGACTAAAATTCAAAATCTTGCTTCACATAGAACAATTACGCTTGTAAAGCTACCTTGCCATTCATCTCTTTAAGGGCAGTGGCTGCAGCTTCCTCAGCGGTGTACTCTATAAAAGCATAACCCTTGGACCTTTTAGAGATCTTGTCCATTATGATTTTAACTGCAAGTGGTAATAGATTAACACTAAACCAGGTTAGAATTATGTGAAAACAAAAAAAAATCGAAATTACCATAACCAGAGAAGTCCTTCAGTGCATTTAAGCATAATACCTTCAACAAGTTCGCCAAAACCTTCAAATGCTGCCCGCAGAGTCTTCTCTGAAGTGTAAAATGATAGACCTGCCACAGGATGCAGTAAGACACATTATGTTGGCTTAGTACATTGTGAAGAAAAATGTGTTGCCCCGTGTGAATATCTCTTCCCCCCCTTAAAGCTTATAAATATTCATATCAGGCACGTGCAATGTAAAGATTTTAAAAAAAAAATCACTACAGAAGATCAGGGCACAGTGGCAGAACCAGGATTTCTCACATGCAGATTTGGATCAAGAGAGAATTTGATTGAATTCTAAGGACACTATATCAGAAGACTATTCCAGAAGTTACTTTTTAGCTCCATCTAGATTTTCTTCACTTACATAATGATAAATAGCATAATCATTGTAATCACATGACAAAAGCTACTTGTCATACTACAAAAGTCCACTCGCCCTATCTCCAGAATTTAAAGAAAGACAAAAACAACAAAAAGGTAACAAACAAAAAGAACTGTGGCAGTAGATGCTTGCAATCAAGCAGTAGCTCAGGGCTAGAGTGCTGAAGTTAATTTAAGCCATTGGTAATCACGTAGAGCATATCAACCAATTAAACAGTAGCTTCTTGGACAAAATTTAACAATAGACTGTCTGATCCAGGATTCCAAACTAGGAAGGCTGCATTTGACTGTCTAATACACAATTATGATTATGAGCATTAACATCTATAGGAATATATGTATCACATTTCAGCACTTCTCAGCAAAAAGAAAAGCAGTTCTAAAAGATAAATGACAATCAATTGTTAACGGGCATGGAAGCCACACGATACCTGTGACAAAAAGCTTCTTAGTCTTAATGTTTGTCACTTGACTCGGTGATGAAGAATCTTGAGGGCCACTATTTTCTAACTTTTCACCTGAGAGAAGAGTATTGAAATTGTTTTTTAAGTTTGCTAAAGTAAAGCAGAAACGTGATTGTGGTGTGAAAAGATCATCCACAGAAAACAATCCAACTGAACAAGTCCACTGTACCAACTGACACAGTAACAGGAACAATGGTGGGGATGTTTCACTCAACAAATTAATAATCAATGCTAAAAGACCACCTCATTTTCTGATTTGTACTGATTTTAGAACCAAAAACAGTAGCAGAGGAATAAGGTGAAGTTCTGCAGAATGAGAAATTATAAATGAAATAGTTCCACCTTAAAGCCACTCTTAAGACCTATGATTTGAGGACAAACTCATCCAAAGTCATTAAGTCAAGTATGCTAAACATGAATTGACCTGTAAACATTCAGACGTAACCATATATATTATCAAGAAAGAACTACTAGACCTCAAAATGGGAGATTTGCTGATACAGAATTATCTATAAAAACAAGACCCAAGGGTTTTCTTCATAATGTAGAACAAAATGACCTGACTCATGAAATGAAGGTAGTTAGACAAACCTCCATAATCTTTATCATTGGACTCAAAATTTTCATCCAGACGAACTGATAGAACACTGGGAACACCTGCAGTAGATAAAGACATTGAGTGTGATGTGATGAACAAACCAATGCATCATAATGAACTTGCAGGGAGATATACTGACCAGCTAGCTCCTGTACACATGCATCGTCCAGTTCACAACAGAACCCATAATTTGATTGCAAAGATACGTGATATATGCACATTTGAGCGTCATTTTCACTACGATGAATGGCGCCTCAAGTTAGATGTATATTGATATTCATGATGCAAACAAAAGAAGAACAAAGAAAGAAATACACAAAACTCAGCTACTTACTTCCCCATAACCTTGGTTAGAACTCGAACATAATAATCAACAACCTGTTTCTTGGTGATTAGCACACCAAGTGGCTTCTCAACACGAACAATCCAGTGTTTAGAAGTCCCGGGAGTAAATAACAAGGGACTCCTGCTGTATAAACCTGATGGAGGATTCAACTCAACTCCAGACTCCGAGAGTCTGTAATCCTTTTGTACAGAGCCAAAATCGAGGTCCGGCCTTACTGATAGAACACCTGGTAAACCTATTGCCCATGCGACAGTAAAGTCAGCTCAACTATTGCTCCTCTACACATTCTCGAAGGACAGAACAAAAACCTATAAAAATGTGTTCAAACTTCTGGCAATTGACAAAACTAAATATTGAACAAGGCAAAGATTTTATATTGATAATTAATTTCATACGATAGAAAACGAAAGAATGGAAAGGAAAGAGGAAGAGACAGTTAAGAAGAACCTACGAGCTAGCTCATCAGCTGCATCTTGATCAATGTCACAACAGAACCCATAATTGTTTTTGGTGCAACAAGCATCATATATACAAATCTGGGCATCTTTTTCACTGTCCAAAATGGCAACTTGGAATCAAATTGACGAAGCCATATGAATGAAATTTAAAACGTTAAAAAGCAAAATTCAAGGAAAATACTTGGTGCACGCAACAGATTGCAT
This sequence comes from Coffea arabica, assembly GCF_036785885.1. Classification (NCBI taxonomy): domain Eukaryota; kingdom Viridiplantae; phylum Streptophyta; class Magnoliopsida; order Gentianales; family Rubiaceae; genus Coffea; species Coffea arabica. The sequence continues at coordinate 8,433,737 of NC_092313.1, read as the reverse complement.
TATAAGTAGTAAACAAAAAAGAAGACATCTTGTAAAGGTTATAGAGACATACCCACCTGCCAACAACTCTTTCAAGGTTCTTCACATAGTAATCGATGATTTCTTCTTTGGAATTAAGCTCTGGACTAGGTTCCTGCATTAGAACCATCCAGTGGCGTTGAGGACTGGTATTATCACAACCAGCTGATATTGAAGGCAAGGAAGTAGTAGTAGTAGTACTAACTGCTGCAGATACTGGGACTCTTGTTGTTTTAGAGGAAAAGGAACGAGAAGAATTAGTAAAAGAAGAAGAAGAAAGAGTGATAAAGGCGGAGAGGTTTTGTGGAGGAGGGATTTTAAGGGGAAAAGGGACGAAAGGAGGAGAAATTCGAGATGGGTTTTTGGATGGTTTAACAGAGAATGATGATGGAGTTGGCGTGAATAAAGAAGTAAAGGAAGGTAGAATTACTTCCATAGATTATTTGGCTACCATGCGATGCCAGAAGCCAGCCTTCCTTCTTCACTCAAATCCCACACACTCTCTCGGAAGCTCAGAATCAAAGATGATTATGCTGAGATTTTTAGGCAACGGGCATGAATAATGTTTACAGGAATGATACTTGTTTGGGCGGACCGCGGCGTTCAGGTTGAATTGGCTCATCCTGTAATTTGTTGGGGCTGGGGCTGGGCCTGGGAAATAAAATTGGGCGAGACGAAATGTTTACTTGCGTACCAGAACGTCCATGGATCAGAGCCCGCGGATTTTTCAAAGAAATCTATACTATTTTTTTTTTCTCAATAACGATAACATTTACTCCCTCCGTCCCAAAATAAGGGACGTTTTTGGGGATTCTAACTTATTATGCACAGTTCAATCAATTTGAATGTGAGACATTTTTTTCCAATCGTGCCCCTTTGACGGATATCAAATCTTAATTGCTGTCTATGGTGATGTGAAAAGAATCTGTGGGTCCATGTAAAATGTAAGCTCTTTTTCATGCTGTTGCCAAGCACGCGCCTATTTATGGCCATCAAAATTTTTGGTGCTGTCCACGCACCTTTTTTTTGGATGTCTATTTATTGCTTTTGTGGGTTCCATCATACTTGTTTTTTATTTTATCAATGTCTTTTTTGAGGGTACAAATGGAATGTTAGAGAAAAAAATTGTAGTGTGACTCAAATTTTGGGACATGAAAAAAGGTGAACTATGACAATAACAATGGGACGGAGAGAGTATATAACTTAGGGCCTGTTTGGAACCTGAGTTTTTTGGGAGTTTGTCTAAAACTTTACTGTAGTGCACTATAGAAGTTTTTGAAAAAATTTTGTAGAAATTTTTGTAAGGTGAAAAATTTTGTAGAAGTTTTTGTAAGGTGAAATTAGAGGTGGCAAAATGGGCGGGATGGGCGGGATTTGCTTGGGTTTGTGATGGAACCGGGTCATATGGGTTTGGGCCCAATCTTACCCATATGTATTTTGGGACTAAGTTGGGCGGGATCACTTTGGGATGGGTTTAGATTGATCCCGCCCAATACCCAAATCTATTTTCTACATATTTTTTTCCTTTAATTCATTTTTATTTTTTATATAATTTTAATATTTTTGATTTATTATTTTTTTTTAATTTTATTAAATAAACATGCAAGTGCTTTATATTCAGGATTCCCATCAAAAATTGGATTAACAAATAAAGGAAAAAATAGATATACAGTCATATTCCAACATATATCAAGATGGCCAAGGTACTTAAGGTATTGAATATTTATTCTCATCATTGTCCAAAGATGACAGGTCTAAATTGACTGAAATGTTGAAAATTCTTGTGCATAATGGCTAGGAAAACTACTAGATTATATTCTCTAGTATGACTATAAAAATTGTTAAAGATAATTTTTGAATCTAAGACTCCGTTTGGATTGGCTATTTTTTCAAAAAATAAGTTTTTCAAATACAATGTTACAGTAATATACAATAACTCAAAAAACATCCCATCCATATTAGTATATCAAATATTTCAAAAAAATTTTATAGTAAAAATTTTTCATATACACTGCTATAATAAAATATTTCAAAAATACCCCCCAAAAATAGTTAAACCAAACAGAGCCCTTGTTATTTGAGCCCAATGGGTACCCAAGTATTTCCCAAGTATTCCCATCAATTAATGGGTACAATTGGGATTTGTCCCATTTTAAACCCAATATCAAAATCCAATACCCATCCCGCCCAAAGTCCCCATGGGCATGGGTAACCCATTGGGACTTGGGACAAATTGCCACCTCTAGGTGAAATATAATGTTTCCTTTTCTAATGTTTTTCTTTCTTTTTCTTTTTCTCTTTCTTTTTCTTTTTCTTTTTCTTTTTCTTTCTTTCCTTTTTCTTTTCTTCTTCTTCTTCTTCTTCCCCGTTACCTCCGCCACCCCTAGCAGCCACTCCACCAGCAGCCACCCCTCTGCCCAGCTTATCCCTCTGCCCCGCCACCCCCCACCCCCTCTGCCCCGCCTTCCCTCTCCCCCCACCACTACCTCTGCCCCTTCCCCCTCTGTGACGACCCCACCTCCTCCTAAGGCGTACCAAAGGGTTCGGTGGACCGCCTGCCCAACTCTCGTCAGAACTCACTCACTCGTAACACGTGCATACATCCATGGACCATAAATAGCGTCGCAATTCAAGCTTAGAATTTACATTGATAAAAATCATGGTACAAAGCCTCAATATACTCAAACTGGTTCAAGGCGTATACAATCCAAGTACAAAACATTCTATTCGAGGAATAGCGCGAGTACAAGTCAAAAGTCAAAACAACTAGTCTACGCTAGTCTTTACATATCTCACGCCTCGCTCGTACCCCCTGTAAGGAAAACAAATAGCGTAGTATGAGCTAAAAGCCCAGTGAGGTTCCAAATCACAAATTGACCATATTAAAAGTACACGTATCAACGTAGCAAGAGATAGCGAGCTTAACAAGTTCACGAAGATAAACACTAATACTTCAAGTAGCAAATTTTCAAACGAGCAAGTATAAAGTGCTTTTGGTTTTCAAAAGGTACAACAATCCGATAAGCAATAATCAATTTCAAGTATAAGGATACGGAAGGCTCTCAGGAGCCAAATTCCCATTTGCATCTCCAGAGCTTGATCAAGTAACAGTTGACACTCCGTCAACTTTTAAGTAAACAACCAATCCAGTAGAACACCATTTAAACGACTCTCCGTCCACCGTTCAACCCCCAACTGGGCCCAAAATCCTCAAGAAACACGGGTGGTAATACTCGAGTATACCGATTAGTCGAGGAGATATCACTCCATTCGACAAAACAAGAGACCCAGGGTTCGTTACCCAATCGACCAAACCCTTGCCGGCTCGACTAGAGTAACTCGCCACAGGGTTTCTGGAATTCCAGGAAGTGCGCACATCATAAACAAGTATATCAAGTCAATTGCAACAATAAACAAGTATATCATGTAAGGGCAAGTGCGATAAAGTACACTCTTGCCCTATCAATTCACGTATATAACATGTACTCATATTGGTCACGTATCAAGTTCAAGTATCTAGTGCAATTCGGTATTTGAAAGCACTCACCAAAAGATATAGTGCTTCTAGTATTCACGTTCAGTTATACTCCAGGTTTGGAGTCCAAATCTGCGATAAAAATTCAATTTGAGAACTTTGAAACATGACTAAGATTCGAAACTTAGACGTTTTGTTCAATAAAAATCAAGAAATTGGAATTCACTTGGATAGTAGTCGTGAAACACTTGCTCGCTTTTTTAAACAGTAAAACTTTGTAACATTTATACTTGAAATTGTCATGCGAGTTGAAAGTATAAGGAAAACATGCTTTGAGCAATCATTATTTCATTTCTCAAGGGTACAAGTTCTGCCAAATCCTTACTTATATACCTCGAAACAAGAAGACTCACGTACCCTAGATGATTCAAGTACTATTCATATCAACTCGACCCAAGTCGCAAGTGTATTTTTATAGTCCTCGAGCGTAAATTTGGGCAGCACGCCCTTTGTGTTTACCTAATTTTCCAGCCATTTATGGCTTCATTATTTTTCTCTCAACCAATCCCAAAGTCATACATATCATAGATTCAAGTAAATAGCCATTCCATAGGCTCATAACAACATAAGAACAAGAATCAAAGTAATAACAAGTGCGGAAATACAATCTAGCAAAAGACAGATTTGACGCGTGGTTGCGGAAATAACACATCCGAGGCTACGCTTATCGGATTGAGGCGCAACTTATACAGTTTCGAAGCTAAGATACAGGGCTACAATGTTCATGAAGATCACTTAGTCCGGTTTTCAATGCAACCTAGTCAAATCCTCAATTTACAGAACCAAAATCCAACTAGTCGGCTATTTAACCGCTCTGCACTGGAATGGTCATATCTCAGGTTACCAAGGTCCGATTAAGGTGTTCTTGGAGGCGTTTAAAAGCTAAATCAGAATACTAAAACTTTCATGTTTTGGAAAAAAAACTAAATCAGTACGGATCCTAGTGAATAAACGTGATAAACTGGATAAACTGACCAAACGGACTACTGGGAAAAACCTTAAAACAGTGAGGGTATTTTGGTCTTTTCACGGCCTACGTTACTCCGATTGAGCTGAAATTTTGTAGGTACCTATAAAATACCATTCTCTACAACTTTCATGTTTTAACCTAAGGCCAATTAGGCCTCTAACATGCAGCAACAAAATCGGGCAGAAAGGGGGGAAATTTTCCAGAAATCTGGAATTTTCAGTTTTCAATCCAACCTTCCTTGATTTCTTACTTCCAACACTATCAAAGCCCTTTATATAACCTTATATACAACATATACTAGCTATACAATAAGTTTAGGCAGAAATTTATTAAACCCTAACTTGCATATATCATCCAAAAATCATCACAACAACTTGCATATCTTATAATCAAGCCAAAACAGGAGCTAACTATCATCTTAAACCAAAATTTAAATGGACAACAACCATGATCAGATTTTATACCTCAAAACAAAGCTTGGAAGAGTGATACTCCACCTCCTTTGGAAATTTTTGTTTGCTCTAGCTTCTTAAGACCACAACTAGTACTTTAATCGGTTTGGAAGTTGATTTTCCCACTTGGATAGCTAAGATCAAGAAGAAGGAAATTGTTTTCTTGCTCTCACTTTCTCTCTCTCTCTTGACCACCACCTTTCATTTTTTTCTCTTTCTTTCATTGCTATTTCTAGCCTCTAATTTCGGTCAAGATAGCTGGAAATTGAGAAGATATTTTGCTCAAATATCAATAAGCTTGTATGGTAAGAAAGTGGTGGTCAAGTGGTGCGTTCAATCGGTAGTGCGCGGGACCCGCTGGTTCACGCCGTTTTTCTTAAAAACACACGTACTAGGGTTTTTACTTCCTATTCACCAACCTTATCTCATTGCTCCTAATCACATATTATTTCTCACTTAAAAGTCACTTTTAATCACCAAATTCGATCTTTGCTCCGTACCGAAAATTCATCCGGCGAAAAATCGCAAAAACCCTAATTTGCTCCAATCTTGAAACCGAAAAGTGAAACCCTACTTTCTAGGTTTATTTACACTTATTGTGGAATGATTGGGTAGTAGGGATTTAATAAATAGTAATTTCCAAATAAAAGGCATTTTTGAGAAAAATATAAGAAATTTGCGGGTCCTCACACCCTCTGCCCTGCCTTTCCCACCCCCCGCCTCCCCTGTTCCTCTTCCCGCTTCTCACCATCTTTCTTTTCTTTTTTCTTTTTTCACAGAGAAGTGGGGAAGGAAATGGGGGAAACACAGAGAGAAAAAAAAAAGACAAGATGGGAGGAAGAGGGGGAGAGGGAAAAAAAAAGAAGACCGGCACTGGCACCGGAAATCGGCGCCGGAGGTGGTGGTAGGGGAGGAAGAAGAAGAAAAGGGGAAGGGAATTTTTTTTTTTTGTGTTTTAGATATTTTAAGTGTGTAGATAAAAAATTTTGGAAAGTTTTTTGGGGTTCCTGTAGCAAAAGTTATTAAAAAACTAGTAGTTAAAAAATTTGGTAAAAAACTAGAGTGCCAAACAGGCCCTTAATCTATCATTCCCTTAATCTATCATTCAGAAGAATCAGAACGTCCATGTATCAAAGCCCGCGGATTTTTCAAAGAAATTTATACTAGTTTTTTTTTTTGTTAATAACGATAACATTTATATAACTTAATCTATCATTCTATTCTTCAGAAAGGAAAGTTCAAATAGATTGTGCAAGAAATTAGCAGATATATAGATTCAACTAATCAAAAATATACTCTTACACCACCTTTAAATTTTTTAAAATTTAAACTGTAGATAGGTTTAAACCCTTATGAGCTACAGCCAAAAAGGAACTTATTAAGTTCTTTTAACTTAAATCCTTTTCTATTTTCTAGTGGCCTCTGAGCTTTGCTCAATGGTTGAAATTTATACCAGTTCACAACTTCAAATTATTCTTTTAGTTTTAAATGATCTAATAGTCCAATTTCTCATAATTGTCCAAAACAAAAGTTATCAACAAAGCAAGAAATAAAACAATTAATTGAACGGATCATGGAACAATTAATTGAAGATTTTAGTCATCTATTTCAAGGGAGTAATTATTAATTAAGAAATAAAACACAAATCCCTTTTTTTTTTTTTGGAGGGGAAGAGGGGGGCGCTGGGAATTAATATTGGTAGTGAGTAGACAATCCCATTTTTCAAGAATACTAGGGAGGTGTCCCGCGCAATGCGCGGGCGCTAGGTAAAAGAGTGTAATTGTGCTAAAGTTTTGTATCTGTATGTTGAATAAAATGGTTTTAAAAACTTATTTAAGAATGCAATTAGTGATTGTTCAATTGATGGTTTTTTATATTAGAAACCAGAATATATTTTACTTAAACATTTGATAATATAAAATGTGTTTAATTTGATAATATGAACACGTTTGATAATATTAAACATGTTTTAATATTTTATCTAAACATTTGATTTAAACGTTTGATTTAATTTAAACACATTAAAAATTTTATTTAATTTGTCGGAAAAGTTATGCTATGGATGACTTGACAATTCCAATTCTATTTTTTAAATTAAATTCTTGATTTTTTTTGGACATGTTAGAAATTGAGTTTATTATTAGTGCTGTGCATATGTAAATTTATTAAATTATATGTGAATTAGTATTAGTATATATTATATTTGTATATAGGTTTATTGAATTATATATAGATTAGTATTATATTTTATATTTATTAAATTAAATTATATATTAGAGAGTGTAATTGTGCTAAAGTTTTGTATCTGTATGTTGAATAAAATGGTTTTAAAAAGTTATTTAAGAATGCAATTAGTGATTGTTTGAATAAATATATAGCAAATTACTTAAACACAATTGATGGGTTTTTATATTAGAAACCAGAATACATTTTACTTAAACATTTGATAATATAAAATGTGTTTAATTTGATAATATGAACACATTTGATAATATTAAACATGTTTTAATATTTTATCTAAACATTTGATTTAAACGTTTGGTTTAATTTAAACACATTAAAAATTTTATTTAATTTGTCGGAAAAGTTATGGTATGGATGACTTGACAATTTCAATTATAATCGAGCAATCCGGTTTTTTTAAATTAAATATTTTGATTAAATTCTTGATTTTTTTTGGACATTTTAGAAGTTGAGTTTATTATTAGTGCTGTGCATATGTAAATTTATTAAATTATATGTGAATTAGAATTAGTATATATTATATTTGTATATAGGTTTATTGAATTATATATAGATTAGTATTACATTTTATATTTATTAAATTAAATTATATATTAGAGGGTGTAATTGTACTAAAGTTTTGTATCTGTATGTTGAATAAAATGGTTTTAAAAAGTTATTTAAGAATGCAATTAGTGATTGTTTGAATAAATATATAGCAAATTAGTTAAACACAATTGATGGTTTTTTATATTAGAAACCAGAATACATTTTACTTAAACATTTGATAATATAAAATGTGTTTAATTTGATAATATGAACACATTTGATAATATTAAACATGTTTTAATATTTTATCTAAACATTTGATTTAAACGTTTGATTTAATTTAAACACATCAAAAATTTTATTTAATTTGTCGGAAAAGTTATGGTACTAATCGAGCAATCCGGTTTTTTTAAATTAAATATTTTAATTAAATTCTTGATTTTTTTGGACATTTTAGAAATTGAGTTTATTATTAGTGCTGTGCATATGTAAATTTATTAAATTATATGTGAATTAGTATTAGTATATATAGATTAGTATTATATTTTATATTTATTAAATTAAATTATATATTAGTATTTATATTTTATATGTTTATAATATGTTTGAGTTATTATATGCTTATTACGTGTTGTATTAGCGTAGAAAGGCAGTTAGTTGACGGTGTTAGAATATATCTGGTCTTGACATTTGGATAGCAGCTAGATGTTTTGGTGTGCAGGTGGTATCAGACGTGTAATTTGCAGGGTAGGAGGAGGGTAAAAAGTACAGGAATTCACGGGTGTAGTATTGTTTGTTCCCTACATAGTTGAAGCTGATATAGGGAGAAGTAGTATATATTTGGTACTTGTCTGTAGATAGTTAGTGTGTGCAAATGGCGAGCGGGAGCGCAAGATTTCCCACTGTTCAACTATATTATCCAGAGGTGGAGGAAGAGGTTAATCAGGTAGCTGTTGTTCGTGGAGCAGCTTATCCTATGGGAAATGGCTGTCGGAATCGTCCGGCAGAACCGGTTGCACGAGCTCAGGTGGCAAATGTTTTGCTGAAAAATGAATTGTGTGATTTGTTTAAAGAGCTTTACAGGCATCATGATTGGGCTTCAGTTTTGGAAGCTGCGCTTAGGACTGGAAGAGGCTATCCTATCTTGGGGTTGATTGCCAACAGGATGAGGGTGGAAGTGTTAGAAGAAAAGTATTACTTTCCCAGTCCGCCATCTTCTAGTGACATGGGCGGCGAAAGTGATTAAGGAGTTGGAGTTTGGGAAAATGTGTTTGTTAGTTTGGTGTTTGGCGTATGGTTTTTAAGCATTAAGATGTGTTTGTCAGTTTCTGAAGGATATGATAATCGTGTATTTGCTGCATAAAGTAGCGTCATATGTATTTCTGTCTGTTGTATAAAGTACTAATGTTTTGATTTGTATGAGTGTCTTGTGTTTGCCAAGAATATACAAATGCGGCAAAGTAATAAGCAAAGCTTGTGAATTGAACGTGTTTACAGATTTGTATCTGTAAACTGATGAATGTGTATGAAAATTTGCATCTGGATTAAATGCGTAATAAAATGAAGTATATTATCTGATGTTTATCTATAAGATTTGGAACTAATGAATGGTGAATAATTGTAGGATATTGGATTGGATATGATAAAATTGATAGAGGTCTGTGTTTGAAGATGTTTGGATTGGTTAATTTTCAGCTGTTCCATGCAACACATATATAGATGTTTGGACAATGTAATGAGACAGGTTGACTATTGATTGCTTTTGTTTTGGTTCGTAGAAAGAGTAGGGGATTCACGTGTGTATAGTGCTTTTTTGTCTGGTATATATGTGTTTGTTATTATTGTTTGGTTCACATGTCTACAGTATATTTTTGTTTTTTGTATTTGTCTGTTTTTGGTTTCTGATGTACTTGTTCTATATAAATTTGTTAGTTTGGTTGGTATATTGTGATTTGTGTTTGTGATTTTTTCTTGGTTTAAGATGAGTTACACTGATAATCGTATTGGAGTATTGCGTGATTTGCATCCAGGTATTGAGGTTATGTTCAATCGGTTATCACTAAGTGATGTGCGGGGAAATTTGCCTGGCCATACTGAAGATAATGGGATGTTGAGGGGTGCAGATCGAGTTTTAGCAAATAATATTCTACTTAGGAATGAGATATATGATTTGTTCAAATGTTTTTATCGGCATCCAGAGAAAGCTCGTGTGCTGGAAAGTACATTAGGAAATATTGGAGAATTGCCGTTTCTGCAGATAATTGCTGGTCGTATGGAAGTAGAAGTTGAAGAGCAGAGGAAAGCAATTGAAAGTGCTATGGGTGGATTTTCTGATGCAGCTGGGAGAAATTTCTAGCGGATAGCTATGTATGTTTTTATGAGTTTTTATGATTTGTATTATGGAAATGTTTGCTGTTGTACTCTAGTGTATTCCATGTCTAAGTTGGTGGTTAGATACTGTGTTTAGCAACTTTAGTTGGATAATATTTGTACCTGGTGTATTTGTTTTTGTATTTGGTGAGGTGGTAATCAGTTCCATTGTAGTATGGTGTTTGGCTGTTTTGGAAATGAAGGTGCAATGAATAAATGATTGTAAATATCGAATCAGCTTTGACTGATAGCACAAAGCAAAAGAAAGGGAGTGAAGGGAGATTAGTTTCTGTGATGCAAATGTTAATAACTATAAATGAAATTCTGGTACGTTTGGATTTTGAAAAAGCGGAGGTAACAATGTTTAAATAAGAATGTAGGGGAAGTTGCTGAACTGTACAAAATCTGCTGAAACGTTAAAGGATAATATACATTTTACTTAAACAATTGATAATATAAACAAAATGTTTGATAATACAAAATGTGTTTAATTTGATAATATAAAGACATTTGATAATATTAAACACGTTTTAATATTAAACTTGTCGGACAAAGTTCAATTCATGGTTTAAGTTCAATTCTAAACATTGATTATGATTTAAGTGAAATTACTTTAAACGTTATAACACATGATCAAAGGGATTTGAAATTTTTTGGGATTGGTTAAATTTTTTCGACATCCACACAATTGTGGAGTAGAACAAAAAATTTAAAAATCCCGACTGCATAATAACGCTGAAACCCGCAAGCGGGATTCTGTGTTTTCCTATTTCAACGTTAAATCGCTTGTAAACATTCATTTATAATAAATTTTAGATTCTAAAATTTGAAGAGCAAAAGACCACACAATTGTGGAGTAGAACAAAAAATTTAAAAATCCCGACTGCATAATAACGCTGAAACCCGCAAGCGGGATTCTGTGTTTTTCTATTTCAACGTTAAATCGCTTGTAAACATTCATTTATAATAAATTTTAGATTCTAAAATTTGAAGAGAAAAAGCCTTTTTTCCTTCTCCATCCACACAGCTCTGAAGTACAACAGAAGCTATGAAAGCCAGCTGCACTAAATATATAGATGGTTATCCTTATATTAGAAACCCCTTAAACACAAGTGATGGTTTTTATATTAAAAACCAGAATACATTTTACTTAAACAATTGATAATATAAACAAAATGTTTGATAATACAAAATGTGTTTAATTTGATAATATAAAGACATTTGATAATATTAAACACGTTTTAATATTAAACTTGTCGGACAAAGTTCAATTCATGGTTTAAGTTCAATTCTATACTAACACTTGATGAACGAAACGTTAAAGGATAGAAAGTTGAGTAGCCAAGTTGTACAAATCAAAAGTTATACATGATACTGTGGTACGTTTGCACTTTCAAAAAGCTTAGCTAACTATCTTTAAGCAAAAGTGAACAGAAAGCTAAGCAAGTGTACAAAAGCTGGTAAAATATTTGACCATCACAAAATACAGGAAAGCTTCAGCTATCAAAAGTTAACCCAGCAGAGCTTCAAAAGTATGTAATAGCAAAAACCAATATATGGCATTTTCAATCTTGCTTTTGATACTTGTCACTGCGTTGCTTTTTAGTTGGGCTCTCACTGATCTTAAGAGTAGAGAGACAACTGGAAGTCACATTTGTGTCTTTTGGAGCAGTACTGACCACATTTTCATCAATACTGGTGGAAGGCAGTTCTGGATTTGGTTCTGAATAGCCAGTGGTTGAAGGAATCTGTGATATAATCTCTGCTAGAAGGGATTTGTGCAGAATAATGGCAGAGTATTTTTCAGTACTGCCAGATGCATGGGTGTTTGGCATTTTCTTCACAAAGCATGTTATGATAGTGTTGTTAATGGCCTCTTCAATAGCTTGATAGTTCAGTTCATGCTGTACAATTAAAATGAACAGGTTGACATTAGATACAGTATACTTATTTGTTGATGACAATATTCTATATGCTTATGGAAACAGTATTTCTTACCTTGTTTTCTAACTCTTGCATCTGCGAAAGTGTGAAAGGTAGTAACTGAAGGGCATCATTATCATAAAGATCAAGCGTTAAAACTCCAGAATAATCAGCAAGTTCTACAGTTAATCGAGATCTTGTCACTATATTCACATGTTTGTTGCATGAGGTGCAAACAATTTTCCAGATAGGCTTTCCTCTGAATGATTTATGGCATTGTGGACAAGCATTATACCATAATCGCTGGCTTTTGTCTAGCAATTTTGGAGTACCACGCAACCAGTAAGCTTTTTTCTGTATTGAATTATAGTGAGTAGTTAGAAATCTGAAAATATTATTGTGTATAAATGATGGGTTGTAGAATTTACCGTAGGAAATGCCAGGAAGTCTTGAATAGTGGTCAGCTCGTCATCCCTTGGCTGTGGTAGAAGCTTAACTCGGTTGTGGTATGCTTTTTCTGCTATCAATTTTTTGATTTCTGTTTCATTCTCAATAGCCCTTGTGATGAATAGAGAAGTTTTATTTACAATGTTTATAATATGCAGTTAATAGAAAATATTTTCAAATGATGTTTGTTGAGAAGAATTGTCACCAGTGCTTGAGATCAGCAGCTTGTTGTATTGGAGGATTGAGAAGAATGCTTGATCCAAATTTTGTTGACAGGTTCAGTGCTGCAATATTTACGTGGCTCAGTATGTTCAATTTACGAGGTTCAGTATGTTCAATTTACGTGCTGCAATATTTACCAGGTTCAGTATGTTCAAAGTCAGAAAATATGTGGAGCATAAGAAATTTCTTATATACTCACTGTGATATGATGATACTTTAATCCGAAGTGCAACAATCAGTGGCATTGTGTCAATTATATTTGCAAGTGCTTGGCCTTCATCTGTTTCATGCTCACCCCATAGTGTTAGGATAACTGGCATCATGCTGTAGTGTATTTGATTGATAGATGAACATTTGTTAGAAGAGATTATTTGTATCAATGTGTGCTGGTTTAGAACTGATATAGAATAAATGGATAGTTTTAGTTACCTTTTATCTATAAGTACCACTTCTCTAGTAGCTGTAGTGGCCCTTTGTATCCGAGGATGAACTTCAGCGACAATGCCTAGGACATCTGATTTTCAATTGTGCTGAGTTATAACTATAATGTGTGCAGTAGCAAGTTAGTAGTAAGATTTGTTGGTTACCTATATCTGTGTTGTCATCCATATGTTGGTAAAATCTTCTATAGGGTGAGAATCTGAACACAGCTGGAATCTGAGGTGGCTCGACTTCATTCACTGCTTGAACAACAGTAGAGTTGTCTATGTACCATGTGCATTGATTTGGATGAGTGGAATACTCTGATGGTGTGTACTCAACTCTAGCATTGCAGAGAATGTATCGCTTGTAAAGTTGGAAATGATTTCGGAAGAACTCAATGTCTGATTTATAAATCATTGCTTCAACTGTTGACCCCTGAGAATAGTCATGGTTGTTTTGATGTCAATGTCAAAATTGAGTAATAAAGAACATGACATAAAATTGAGAATTTGTATTACCTGCTCATCAATTAATATGAGTTTCTGATATCGGTTTCCTGCCTTTGAGAGTAATGGCTTTTGCTTGTCTAGAACCTGAACCATAGTTGTCCAGTTTTGTAGTCCAGGAATTATTTCAGCAAATGAGATGATATTTTTTTCCTCCTGCAACTCATAATATAAGTAGCTAAGTGCTGGATGAAGCGAAAGAAAGGTGTAAAATCATGAATATATACAAATAACTGATATACAAATGGTTAGAACAGTGATTGATAAGCTAAATCTAGTACTTCTGTATATACTATATTTTCTGTAATTGAGTCTTCTTGGTCGTCAAATATTGATGGTTTAATCAGAATTTTAATAGAACTACTATTCTTAGCTCTTGACATTGCTACATATAGCTGTCCATGGGAGAAAACCGGCTCACGCAAATATATGCCGACAAAATCAAGTGTTTGTCCTTGAGCTTTGTTTATTGTCATAGCAAAACAGGGTCGAACAGGAAACTGAATTCGTTCGAATGATACTGGTGAGTCTGAATTATTCTCTGCTCTAAAACAGATTCTGTGAATGAAGACTTCTTTTCCAGCAAATTCTCCACATGTTATGACTGCATGTATAATGTTGGAGCTCAAGGATTTGCATATCAGCCTGGTGCCATTACATAATCCCTGAGGCGGATCGATGTTTCTCAGTAACATGATAGGGCAGTATGGTTTGAGAAGCAGCTTATGAGGAGGGAAACCATTTGGAGTCAAACTGTTTAGCAAATCTTCCATGATTGTCTGCTCAGAGCTATCTATACACTTGTCTCGACTGGTATATTCTTGCAATTGTCCTTTGAACTGTACAATGAGCCTGTGATTAATTTGATCCACAAAGTCATTTTTTGTTGTCAGAATAGCACGATTAATTGCAGAGAAATTGTCCTGGCAAAAAGCGTTCAAATCTGGGAACACTGTGCGGATCAATGTGTTCATTGATTCTTCCTCATTGGTATATCTTATCAGCATTGATGCAGGTATCTGGATAGAATTCTTGGAGATAAATGGCTCTGTTCCATTTCCGATGCGGAGTAGATATTCAGTAAATTCTGCATCATATCTTGCTCTCATATTTTGAGTCAGATGCAACTTATGTAGCTGTGGCCATATGTATGAGTTCACTATACTTGCATCGATAAATTCAGATTTTGATCCTTTTGTTACTACTGGCAAGACTTGACGAAAGTCACCTCCAAAAACAATGACCTTTGATCCAAACAAATTGTTGCAGTCCATTATGTCTCTGAGAATTTTGTCAACACTCTCAATTGAAGTCTTGTGTGTCATTGGAGCTTCATCCCAGATGATCAGAATTGCAGATTGCAGCAGTTTTGCTAATGAGCTTTGTTTACTAATTCTGCATTGCTTATCTCGTGTTCCACTAATTGGTATCTTGAATCTTGAATGAGCTGTCCTTCCACCTGGAAGAATCGAAGCCGCAACTCCACAGGATGCTGTAGCCAGAGCTATGTGTCCTTTTGACCTGATTTCTGCTAGTAGTGCTCGATAAAGGAATGTTTTTCCTGTTCCGCCTGGTCCATCAATGAAAAAGGCTCCTTTTTTTTCAACAAAAACTGCATTTATAATAATATCAAAAACTTTTTTCTGATCAGCATTTAATTGTTCAATTGCTAATAAGTCATGCTCTGGTACAGAGATTGTTGTTTCAGCTATTATATCACGAGTGTTGTTGTTCAAGCTATCAAAATTCATGATATTTGGAACTAAAGCATACTCATTGATATCTTTTCCCATTGATTGTAGGAACTGATTTATCTGGTACAGTACCTGGAAACGAATTTGATCAACTGATACTTGTGGAGTTCTGCTGATATCTTGAGATAATGGCTCTTCAAATTGTTCCCAAAGATACCTGGCATTTGAAGGAGGAAAATGAACAAGTAGTGTGGCAAATAATCTTCTCAAAGTATATGGCATGTGATACATAGCTGCTTCCTGAAGGCATTGTTGTTGTGACTTATCAGACTCAAAGTAACCCCTGAGAATTGCTGCCTCCCGAAAAGTACGTACATATGCTCCATTTATTGTTCTTAAGTCATCGAATGAAGTTGGACTTTTGACATTTGTGAGTAGCAATCTGAGAAAGTATCGTTCTCCTTCCATTGGGTTGGCTGTTACTATCCTACCTATAGAGTCTTTCTGCTTTCTTGGTTCCCATTTCCTCCTTCCTGGATACCAAACAAAGTGCTCAGGAAACTGTTTGTAAGTACATTTGAGATTCTGAGCTAGAGAATCAGTAGAATTCATGTAGAAAAATTCTGTCAACATGGTTCTCTTAGCAAATCTATTTGCTACTATATCACGTAGGTCTTGGTCTTCTCTGAAATTCAATGCTTGACAGTTTTGTAAGTGAAGCTGTAAGTGAATAACAGCAGGATGTATTTGAAACAGCAGGAACCTGTATATTCTCCATATACCTTCCACAGCACAGACCCATCTAGCCGATTGATAGTCTTTGATCTCATCGATTGCACAGACATGACCATCAGAATTCAGCTGATTAGAATCCTGTGAATTGAGTACAAAATGAATCTTGTCATGACCTTTGTAGATATACTTATACATGTACTTTACTGCCTTGACTGTAGAGCAGATTTCCACGTTCAGATGGCAGTTGAATTTTGCAAGAAGGTAAGGATTGTATGGAACAACCCATCTGTTATCAAGCTCATGTCCACGGACCATCATTTTGTATCCATTGTTTCTTCTTCGATAAGTAGGGTATGTGTTATCTCCATGAAAAGTCTTATCGGCAAATGGTTTTGGATAATTATTCCTGCATTTTTTCTGATGTTCTCCTCGCATACAAACATTGGTTGGATTTCTTTTTCCACAAGGGCCATGAATCATGTGTCTGCGAACCATGTTGAAAAGATGTGGATTTTTGCTTTCATCTGGAATCTCTGCACTAACTATTCTGTCATAAGAATCTGTCGAGTAAAGTTTTGAACATGGCTTCAAAATTATAAGGAAATGAGCATGAGGTAAACCGCGTTTCTGGAACTCTATGACATATGTGTAAGCAGCAACAGATCCGAATATTTCTTTCTTGAATAACTCCTGTTTTAAAACATCAAGCTTTGCGTGAAAGATTCGAGTGAGCAGGTCCGGCCTGTTATGTGCTTCATCTGTTGAAAGCATGAGATTCTTTATCTCTGGCCATGAAGGATTGCAAGTCATTGTAATGAATAAATCTGGTTTGCCAAATTTCTGGACCAAAGCCATAGCATCAACATATCTCCTTCTCATGTCTCGAGGGCCTCCTATGAATGAAGCTGGAAGGACTACTCGTTGGCCTACTTTTGAAGCTTGGCATTGACCTGTTATAACACTATCCATTACGCCTTGCAGCTGCTCTCTCCTTATGAATTCTTGTTTGCTTTTATAGTAATCCAATCTCTGACTTTCAATTTTGATGTACATATCCACAACATATTGCTGAAGTAATCTACCAGTGTTAAGTATGTTTGGAGAATATTTGTCTCTGATCTGCAATTTATAAGCATAATATTCTCGCATTGACACAAATTCACCATTGTTTTCAGGATCATTGGAAACTGAAAGTTACAAAAATAAGGTATAAGTAACTGGTTTCACTATATGAAGTTGCATACATTGATAAGATATAGGATCATGTGAGACTAATCGAAGATAATGCGAGTAGTATGTTCTCAAAACAAGTAATTCAGGATCAGTAATTATGTAAGCAAGATGTGAGCAATGTACATAAGTAATGTATAAGACATTTGCATATAGATAATGTATTAGTTATTCATCTTAGGAATACCTTCTTCTTCAGCAGATATCATGTCTTCAGCAGATTTGAAATTGGTGAGGACAGCAGTAGGTTTGTTTCTCTGAACAGATCTTTTTCTCTTTTTGGCATTTTCTCTGACAAATCTTCTGATTCCAGGATGCCAGCCTGTTTCACCAAGTGCAAATAATAGTGGATATTGGAGAGGATCGTAACAGCCATAATAGTACTGGACGAGGTGATCCCTTCCTTCTTTTGTATAAATTTTAATGTGTCTAGCATAACTTGTTCCTGAACTCTCTGTTTCTGTCCAAAGAGCTGCAACCTGAGAAGCTGTTGGATGGTTGAATACTCGTTGATCATTCTGTGAATGTGATTTCAGGACTATCTGATATGAATCCAAATTTGGAACGTTTCTTAGACTGCGCAGAAAACATGCGTATGGATTAGACTTCATGACTTCCATGATCTTCATTACTATACTCTCTGTTAATCTTTCTGAAACTGCCATTCTGTTTTGAAGCTCATGATCTGTATCATGAAAATACAGTTGCAGATATAATCCAGATCCTCCATGTGGAATAAGGTCTTTGATAAAGTGATAGCTTTGTCCTTGAACTTTGAAGGTATAAATGCCATTTGTTCTCTTGCAAAGTGATTTATCATAGTGTACACCAAAGGAAGTAAAGGCAAACATATTATTATATGTTCTGACATATGTACGAAAGGATAAAGCTTCATCAGAATGACCAGTGAACAATTCTACAAGAATATCTGGCAATTTATTCTCATGGAGAACTACTTGTCCGTCTGAGCAACAGAAATTGGGTGTCTCAGAGTGCATTTTTTTCCCTCCACAGTACTGACAATCAGCTTTTGCAGGTAATCTATCTGCCTGATGATTAATAAATTTGAGTGCATGAACTCCATCAACAGGCTGATTACCTATAGATTTAGCAATTAGTTCAGCTAAACTAAAGGTTGGAACTGAACATAAGGAGGTAAAAGAGGAACAATCAGTGATTTGTAATCTGTACCTCTGTTTTTTTTCTTTTTGTTATTAATAGCTTTCACTTGTTTCGCTGATGAATGCTTTTTGCCTGAATGATTCAAGTATATATAATTAGAAGCAGAGGCCATAAGCTTTATACATGTAGTGGTAGTAATATGATCAAGGTATTTGTATGAATAGAAGTGGTTTGAGGTTACATAATGCATACTGAAGTTTTCTGATCAACATCAGAAGCAATTAAACAATTTAATATATTTTAATGAGATGGTTATTTGATGGATTTTTTATGGCAAATTAGTTTACAACAATAGTGAGAAATAAGAAACTTGAGTGAGAAATAAGAAACAATAGTGAGAAATGAGAATCGTCAAGCAGCTCATATGGTAATTTGAGTTTTTCTATATACAAGATAGTAAATTCAGATCAAAGCTAATAACCTGCAATTCTTCTTGTTTTAGCAGAACAATTATCAGGGACTTGATACAGCTGGTACATTGGGAGGATAGCTGACAAATCTGTTCAAGGTAAAGTTCATGGAATTGTTAGACACAATCGCAGTAGGAATTTTTTTAAAAAGCTCAAAGAACATTTGACCTGAAGTTTGTTCAGCTATTTCTGTCAAGAATTTGTAGCAGTTCATGCATATGAATGATTTATCTGAAAAGTAAACAAGAATACTAATATAACTGATCATGATAATGTTGATGGTTATATATAAGAAGCAATAATCAATGATTAATTTCGAAGCTTAAATCACCTGCATTGTGCAGCATGTCAGTAGCTACGCATGTATGTTGTGTACCACAGTTAGAAGCAGATCCTACGTATAAAAATTAGAGATGGAGTATTGTATCAATAGAATACTGTTTATGATTTGAGTAAGAAAGATATATCAAAAACAAAGTACACCATGTACCTTTCTCATAGCTTGAGAAGCAAGAAATCTGTTCCTTTAATTTTCTACCCAACTGAGCAGAAGCTAGTTCATCACTGTTATTTGCAGAGGGAGAAATCCGAATACCAGGTTTTGGAGCACCTATTACAATAGACAGAGTTCAGATTGGTTGCATGAATATTATAAAAAAAATGAAATTCACATTGGATAACAAACAATGCACAGTCTAATTTACTACAATATAGCAAGAAACACTAATACATATACAACTAAGTTGACATGAATTCATTGATTTAAAGTAGATAGAAATGGTACCTGTAAAGTGTTCTGTAAAATGAGAGTGTGAGAATTCACTGCGTGAATCGCCTGAAAGTCAGGTAGAAAAATTTGCAATTCAATATATACAAAAGTAGGGGTTGGAATTCTAAGAAAAGTTGGTAAAGGGAAAAAAATTCTATGACTAACCTTGATTACAACCAATAATTCCATGAACATTCTCATTGAGTTTGGAAGTTTGAGAACCAATAGCTTGGATAACTTTATCATTCAAAGCTAGTCATCAACAAAATAAGGGAAATAGACAGGTTATGATAAATATCCTATGCACATACAGATTATGAGAATATAGTAAGAGTTTTTTAATCACTATGTACCATGAGAACATTGTTGAGGAGAAAGGCTACGGATAACAGATGCAGAAACTGGTGATTGAGAAGCTTCTTGAAATTGTTGTGGCAAGGACTTGGAAAGTATTTTCTCCAATTTTTTTCTGTGATAAGCTTCTCTGTTTTTTTTTGCGCTGAGCCTGTTTCTCTTCGACAGATAGAGCAGCAAATTTTTCTCTTTTTTTACGATTTCGCTTATCCTTTTTCTCACGAAGTTTATCAGGATCATCCGTTATGGATAGCTTGGAGCAGCTCATGTTTTTTAT
The DNA here is from genome assembly GCF_036785885.1 of Coffea arabica. Taxonomy (NCBI): domain Eukaryota; kingdom Viridiplantae; phylum Streptophyta; class Magnoliopsida; order Gentianales; family Rubiaceae; genus Coffea; species Coffea arabica. The sequence goes on along the minus strand of NC_092313.1, from coordinate 8,413,448 downwards.
ACATATATACCAAGCAACAAACAAAGATAGACAGAGGAAAATCTATGCGTATGGACAGATATATATTGTTTATATATATATCGATAGATAGGTATATAAGTGGTGATGTGCAAGGAACAAACTATTCAGCTAAAAAGGATGAAGACTATCAGTACAGATGGAATGAGCTATGAACTAAATATATTAAAAAACAATAAAAAACCAGTTGAACGAAGGAAAGAGAGTAGAAAACCTCCATGGAGACAGCAGACGAAGCTTATCAAAGTATCTCTGCTACTGCGTATTATAAGAAATTGGAGCACCTCAGTACAGATTAAAATAAAAGAAATTTCTAGTTGCATGGAATAGCTGAAAAACTCATGTGAACTAAGTTTGGATTAGCATAAGAAAATACCTGATTCGAAGCAAGCTGTATGAAGCAAGTTGTAAGATGCAAGATGCGCTGTAATTTGCATGTAAACTGGTTTTTTGAACGTAGCAAATTGTTTGCATGAAATCTCTGGTGCCAATGTATTCATCGATGATCAGTAAAAAACAAGAAATATGCAAAATCGAGACAAAGAATCTGGAAATGACAAATATAGCCAACCTTAGGAAGAAAGTGGTCCACAAAATAAGCATCAGAATGACTAAAACAGTAAAAAATAGATGGTAGTGGGAGACAAGTGATTTAACCCCTATGACACATGATTGAACTCTTTGGTCAAAATTGAGGAATAAAGTATATCTCATGTTTATCACATATGCATATAAAAAAAATATATCCACTTATCACTTATCACTTAATAAATATATAAATTTATCTAGTTGTTCTCTTATATCCACCATAATTCTAGATATTTTTTAATGCCTATTAGCTTTATCAATTTATCAATTTTTTAAAATAAATATATAGATGGTTATCCTTATATTAGAAACCCCTTAAACACAAGTGATGGTTTTTTATATTAAAAACCAGAATACATTTTACTTAAACAATTGATAATATAAACAAAATGTTTGATAATACAAAATGTGTTTAATTTGATAATATAAAGACATTTGATAATATTAAACACGTTTTAATATTAAACTTGTCGGACAAAGTTCAATTCATGGTTTAAGTTCAATTCTAAACATTGATTATGATTTAAGTGAAATTACTTTAAACGTTATAACACATGATCAAAGGGATTTGAAATTTTTTGGGATTGGTTAAATTTTTTCGACATCCACACAATTGTGGAGTAGAACAAAAAATTTAAAAATCCCGACTGCATAATAACGCTGAAACCCGTGGAGATTTGCGGTTCCAACTGTGGCAATGTTTTGCTCTATCGTCATCTTGGTCGCAGGCTTCTCAAAATATCGTTACCAAAAGCCAATGGGAAGTGCCTTTACTAGATTTGTTCAAGTCATTGTGGCTTCTGTTAGGAACCACTTTTTTTTTTTTTTGTCAAACTTCAACTGCATTATATATAATTAAATGATTAGTCTGCACAGCAGATTTACAAAAGGCTGGCAACTGCCAGGAAATCATTGTGGGCTTCTTTGTTAAGCCACACAGGGAATGATTGCTTCCACCTAGTTTCATGTAACAAGTTAATTGCTAACTTAGCTAGCCTATGGCTACACAGGTTCATTTCTCTCCTTATGTGAAAAAAGGAGCATTTCCAGAATGAGAGACTCAACTGCTTTATGTCTTCAACGAGCATGTCCAAAGAGGTTAGACCTTGACCTCCTATAATGATTCTATCCACCACTGCTTTGCAGTCCGAGAGGATCAATAAGGATGTCATATCTTTCTCAATAGCCTTGCTCAGTGCTGTTCTAATAGCGATAACCTCCATTTCAGTTGCATCTCTACCTCTTGGCTGCGGGATAGACCAAGTCGTCAGAATCCTGCCATTGTTAGCTTTAGCAATGATTCCCACTCCTGCTTTCTTTCTGGCTTGATTCATTCCTGCATCCGTATACATAATGGAACTATGTTGTTCCATTAGTCCAACTAACATGCTCTGTCTGTCATCTGGTTGGCGGCCCGTACCATTGGTCACCTCTGCATTTCTTCCTGCTTCATCAAACTCTATCCATTCTTCCATTGCTTTTTTGGATATCTGGTCATCTTCTTTTAGATCCTGGTTAAAGTTCCACCCATTTCTTGCCTTCCAAATTTGCCAGAGAAAATTTGCTGTGATTTCAATGTGTTTATTCCCATCTTCCCTTGATCTGCCACCCTGCATATGTTCCCACCATTTCCAAAAGTTCCAGTTATGTTCTTCAATGTCGTCCCAAGAGACAGGAAATGTTGCCCAAGCCAGCACTCTAGATTTGCAGCGAAAAAGTGCATGTTCAGTCGTTTCTGGTTCTTCCCCGCAGTATTTGCATATCGGATCACCCTTGCTCGTCCTTCTAAAAATTTCCTCATTAGTTGGAAGGATACAATGGAGACATTTCCACAAGAAATGTTTAATTTTATGTTTGATATTCAGTCCCCAAAGTTGATTCCAGACCTTGGATCTTTCCTTGTTTGTGCTGGAATTAACATTCGCCTTATTCTTCTCACTGCTCTCTTTGAATCTCTCTTTGGCCTTAGCATACCCAGATTTAGAAGAATAGCAGCCATTATCTGTATATCTCCATTTGAATCTGTCATTCTTTTGGAATACACTGAGAGGAATAGCCATGATCGCCTTTGCCTATTCCTTTGAAAACAGTCCTTGAATGATGTCTTTGTTCCATTCCTCCCCTTGATCAAACTGCTAACTTTGGTTAGTTGGTAGCCATTTGGTTTTAGGGAGGAGACTCTTCCATTTTTTGAATTATCTAACCATCTATCTTCCCATATTTCCACTGTTGATCCATCCCCAACTTGCTTCCAGATTCCACTTTCAAGCAACTCTAAAGAACTATGCAAACTTTGCCAAATCCATGATGCTCCAGCTTTTACTTTGGATTGAAAGATATTGGAATTAGGGAAGTATCTGTTTTTCATAACTTTACTTACTAACAAGTTGGGACAGGTAATAAGTCGCCAAACTTGTTTGGCAAGCAAAGCTTCATTGAAACAGAGCAAATCCCTAAACCCAAGACCACCATTTTCTTTCCTATCAGCAATATCATTCCATTTCTTCCAATGCATTCTTTTTTCCCCTTGATCATTTCCCCACCAAAATCTGGCCATTAACCCACTTAGCTCTTTGCACAGGCTCTTTGATAATCTGAACACGGACATGGCATAGGATAGAAGAGCAGTGGCAACTGATTTGAGTAGCACCTCTTTCCCTGCATTACTCAACAATTTCCCTTTCCAGTTCTGAATCCTAGACATCAAATTGTCTCTGATGAATCTGAACACACTGTTTTTCGACCTTCCAACCACTAGGGGTAGGCCCAAGTACTTTCCTTGTGTAACTTGTTGGATTCCTCCTAACTTCTGTAGCACCTCCTCCTTCTCCCTACTGCCTGTATTTTTACTGAAGATGACTGCTAATTTGTTGATGTTGACTTGTTGTCCTGATGCTTTTCCATAGCACTCCAGTATCTCTTTTATGTGTCTTGCTTCATCACCATTAGCTTTACAAAAAATGAGTGAGTCATCAACAAAAAAAAAAAGGGATACATTGGGGCCTTGTCTGACAATTTTGACACCTGAAATTTGTTTGTTACTGACAGCATTGTTTAGGAGATTAGAAAGCCCTTCAACACAGAACATAAATAGGTACGGGGAAAGGGGATCTCCCTGTCTAATTCCTCTAGATGGATTAACATACCCTCGCTTCACACCATTAATATTGAAAGAGTAAGACACAGAGGAAAGGCAGCTATGCATCCATCTAATCCACAGAGGGGCAAATCCCATTTTACAGAAAATGGCATATAGGAATTTCCACTCGACTCTATCATAGGCTTTGGAAAGGTCAAGCTTAATGGCCATGTACCCCTCCTTCCCCTTTCTTTTTGACTTCAGCCAGTGCATATATTCGTGAACAACTATGACATTGTCAAGTATTTGCCTATTTGGAACAAAAGTAGCCTGAGAGTAACTAATGCAAGAGTTAAGAAGAGGTTTGAGTCTGTTCACCATAATCTTGGAAATTATTTTGTAAAAAACATTACACAGACTGATAGGCCTAAAGTGAGCAAGATTGAAGGGGTTGTCTATTTTAGGAATAAGGGTGACCAGGGTCTCATTGATAGCTTTGGAGAGGAAGCCAGTGTGAAAAAAACCTTGGATAGTATCAACTACATCTACTTTGATAATATTCCAAAATCTTTGAAAAAACACAGGGGACATACCATCAGGTCCTGGGGATTTGTTTGGGTGCATGGAGAACACAGCAATTCTGATTTCCTTCTCGGTAATAGGTCTGGTAAGTTGCAAATTCATCTGCTCAGTGATAGTCCTCGGAATACCATTTAATATCTCATCAAAATCTGATGGCTTCGAAGATGTGAATAGCTGATTGTAGAAGTGAGCAATCTCCTCTCCAAATTCCTCCTCGGTTGTGCACCATCCACCCTGTTCCTTCTCAAGCCTGGTAATTCTATTTCTTTTCCTTCGGCCATTCACAACAGCATGAAAATAAGATGTGTTCTTGTCCCCACTTTGAAGCCAATTGATTCTAGCCCTCTGGTTCCAATAAAGTTCCTCTTGTTTATAAGCTTCAGAAAGCTGCTTCCTAAGCATTTTAATGGTCTCTTTAGCATTATTACCATTCCTGGTCCTTGTAGCATGAATCTCTTCTTTGATCCTTTTGATTTCTTTTTTGCTATTTAGCTTCAGCATTCTACTCCAGGCTGATAGATTCATTTTGCACTGTTTGATCTTCCTGCTGATTCTCACTCCTCTAGACCCCACTTGGTTTTTACCCCAAACCTCTTGGATTATGCCCTCCACTTCCCTATATTGCAACCATCTGGAATCAAAGTGAAATCTTCTTTTTGGTTTTCTGATTCTAGGCTCTGTCTCCAAGAGGATAATGTTGTGATCAGATGCTTCCACTTCAATATGAGTCACTCTTGCATCTTTGAATACTTCGCACCATTCTGCACTTGCAAGAGCTCTGTCCAATCTCTGTTTAATTTCTCCATCCCCCTCCCATAGGTTACTCCAAGTCCAAGGGAGGCCCACAAAACCAATATCCAGGAGCTCATTGTTGTTAATAAAGCCTTTGAAGTCAGAGAACGTCCAATTAGGCCTCAACCTGCCCCCCCATTTTTCATCATTGGAAATTATGTCATTAAAATCCCCAATTAAAACTTTTTTTTTACCCCAGATTTTGCTCATATTAGTCAAAAAATCCCATTGCTTTTTCCTCATATTATCGTCAGTGCTAGCATAAATAAAAATGCACCACCAGGTACCAGAATCATTGTCAATTTTCAACAGAAGTTCCAAAGTAAAGGGGGTTGATAAAACATCCAAAACATTGGTAGTATTTTTCCAAAAAACAGCAAGTCCACCAGCTTTACCTACAGGATATCCTATTTTCCTTTTAAAGCCATTCAAAAAAATTTTTTGGTTTTTAGTTTCGCATAGAAAAATAATATTAGGGGAGTGAAGGTGGATTACCTCCTTAAGACAGGGAATAGTCAAGGAGCTCCCTGCCCCTCGACAATTCCACGACGCAACTATCATGTGATCCTGGGAGACCACTTAAGGCTGGCCTCCATGACCTCAGAATTTGGTAACTCATCGCACTCTTGCTTCCGCTTACACCTCTTCGCCAAGCCCCCATCAATTTGCATATGGTTGGCTTCTTCCTCCTCCTCTGAAGGTTTCCTTTTAGCAGCTACAGTTGTAGCTTCAATGTTCATGTCCACATCTGATAGCGGTATTCTACCCAGCTGACCTTGTTGCCATTTGCCATCTTTCCTGGCTACCTTAAACTGCTTCCTGCCTTTAATTCCCATCGCCTTCACCGCAGGATTATGGTTGCTTACTCCTTGGTTTGCATCTGCTGGCTTCACGACGGAATACCCGAGAGATGTGATGTTCTTTTCTGTCATGATGTTTTCAACCGTTATTTCCATTAATTCCACACGATCCTGTTTGACATCCTCCTTAATTTGAGGACTTTTTAGAGTTAGACTACTAATTGGGCTTGGGTTAGTGCAACTTTTGACTTCCCCTTGGGTCCACATGCTTTCTTCTTGTTTTTTTGTGTTTTCAGATACGGGTATACTAGACCTTTTATCCGTCCCGCCCGTTTTTGAATTTTGACTTTGGATCTTTTGTTCCCCCTCTTTCCCTAACAAGACTGTGTCATCTTCCCGCTCTTTCCGAACAATCTTCAGTTCATCATTGTCAGGTCGACTGGATCCCAAGCCCCTAGTCTGTTGAACTATGTACTCTCCTTCAAACAGAAGCCTCTGAGCAGCCAGATTCATCGATTCTTTTGGCTCCCTAGAGAAATTTGATCAGTACTCTGTTCTCTTTTTTGGGGAAGTTCCTTTGGCCAGAGCTCTCATCCAGGCCCCGTATTGAGGTTTGGGGTTACCCCTGTTTGTACCTGCTTTGAGCCTGCAAGCTTTGTCATTGTGCCCAATTAAATCGCATCCATAGCAGAAGTCTGGGCACTTTTCGTACCTAAAGTCCACCCATATATTCATTCCATTTAACTTGACCACAGTTCCTCTAAGCAGGGGAAGGGATATATTAATCACTACTTTCAGCTTTATATGTCTCCCTTCTTTGCTGCCCCCCAAAGGGATGATAATGTCCTCCACAGCTTCAAAAATACCACCAATCTTTATCCCTATTTCTTTTGTGATCCAATGAACTGGCAAGTTCCATAATTGAACCCAGATGTGCGCATTTTGAAATGCCTCCATTCGGCGATCAATTCCTTCTTCCCACACCTTAACATTGAGGAGCTGGTTGTCTATTGTGTAAGGTCTTCCGTCCAGAACCTTTTCCATATCCATCGCATCGGAGAAATTGAATTGGAATAGATTTGCCCCTAATTCAACTGCCACCATGTTCTTTGGAAAACCCCACACTTGATTGACAAAATTCTTCACTCCTGTGAAGTTGGCGATTCTATCTCCCATTATTCTTCCAAAAAGGCTTTTCCTGCATTCTTCCTTGCCTATATCCTCATCTACCCCGTCCAAAGTAATACCTGAACTTTCTTTGTTGGATAAATCAAATCTGTCGAACACTTTCACAAGGTCGTCAACCATACTCCGAAGAGATATTAAATGGTATTTCAGGCTCCTCACTCGATGAGGTGCTACTTGACCGACCTGCACAAAGGAAAACAAAATCAATCTGTTCAAGTTAGACGCATGCACATAAGACCCTGAGCCAAGATAGTAAGAAACACAAGTGTTTTAAAAACAGAGAGATTAAGGGAATTTTAGCAAGAGAAGGAAGTTTTTTTTTTTTTCCAAAGAGAGAGGGACGTTTGAAAGGGTAAAGAACTACTGTAAACAAAGGAAAAAGGGCGGAAGGAGATGGGTTTAAGTTTCTCGCAAAGTTTTCTACTCCTACTGAAGAGGAGGTAAGGCTCTCAATCTAGAGAGGGAAGCTCTCAACTTAGAGAGGGAACGGGGTAGTAGGTAACCTTTATTCAAGGGCTGTTAGGAACCACTTTAAAGGGGTCAAATTTGAACCAAGAGTTCGGCTTTATGAGGTCCCGACTGAAAATTATGATATATTTGGTGCTCAGAAGTTTCTTCACACTGAACAATACAGGTTAGGTTTCAATTAAGCTTTTTCTCCGGATTACTCACCCGAGGAATCATCAATTTCCTCATATCACACATCTCTTACTTATGGGTCCTCCCCAATTCCAACCCCGAGAGAGGAGCAAACCTCCCCACCGCGTAGCCCATCTGGGAAATTGCCTCCTAAGCCTCCGCTGCCAGCGCCGGCTATTAATCGCTACGTCGTAGGCGAGCCCTTCTCAGTGTCCAAGATGGCAGATTCAGGTAGGCAAGGAGGAAGGGGATCAAGGGTAGGCTCTCCAACTTAATGAAGGGGATCAAGGATATGCTATCACTGGGCCAATTGGGAAGGAGTGTGTTGATCTCTGGCCTTGGATTGCTAGTGCTGCCGCCACTAAATACACTAAATACTTCTTACAGGTAATTAGCCTTTTTATTTTTTTATTTTTTAAAATTGAGGTCTTTGACGAAGAGCAGAGGGAGGTCTTCCCTTAGAGTTCTTACAGCCAAACCCAGGCTCACAAAGAAATCATCTCTGTAGCCATGCTACTTATTATCGTGAGGAGAAGCAAGAGCAACGGCAGCCGTGGCGGTGGCACAAGTAGTGGAGTGGTAGAGGGGTTGGTGGGGCAGAGGTGCTTGGTAAACCATTGAGACTATAATATCCTTGATATTTGGTCGCGTGTCTCACGAGAATATGTTTCCTGTTAATTTTAACTGTTGGATTTGACAGAAGGGCCATGCATATGCTATTTTATTAGATCGAGGGCCAAACCTTCATTGTTAATTATTGGAGGGCGAAAACTTTATCTGGGAAAGAGTTGGAGGGTCATTGGGGCTCTTTTCCCTTGTTTAATTTATTTTTAACAATTAAAGTTAAAATTTGAACTCATATTTTGGAGTTCGTAATTGCAATCAATAATCACGTCACACGCTTGGTAACGAGTAAGTTGGTACGTTGAGAAATCAATTGAATTATGAATGTTTTTAGCGTGGGATAATTTCACAAACCTCTCCTACGGTTTTAGATAATTAAAGAGAGAGTTTCCCTTAGGTTTTAAAAATTATAAATACCTCACATACTTTTATTGTTTATGTGATAATTTATGTCCAACAAGCTAGATTTTCTCTCAAAAATTTTAAATTGCTCTTTTGTATAAAACTAGAAAAAAAATATAGTATATTTAATCACTTTCTTCCCACACTTTGCACAAACTAATTATCCTAATTCTTAAAAACTATCCAAGCATAAATTTCAATTCCAAATACAAAGTAAATGCCCAAAAGATTCCAAATTATATATACAGCATCAATACTTATCATGCAAAGAAAAAAAAAACACACGCACTCCTCATTAACAACTAATTTTATATCCATCTCAATACCTAACACCTTTTTTTTTTTTTGGTTGCCTGCCACGGTATCCAGGGCTTTGCCCTGACTAATCCGTTGGTCGACCCGGGTCGCACACCTGGCTGTGGTGGGTGAGTCTCCCAACAAGGATAGTACGCCAGGTTTCGAACCCGAGACCTGCTTAAGCGGAACCAAGCTGCTTACCACTTGGCCCAACCCCAGTTGGTACCTAACACCTTTTTAATACAAGCTAATTGAGCATAAAACCACCATTACAATACTCCCATGTTTTTAAAAATATGAACATCTAAGAAGTAAAGAATAAATATTACCTCTAACAAAAATCACAACCAACAATTATTAATCCAACTAAACAAATCTTTATGCAAACTATTGACATTTAATAAAAAAATTTATTGATAGCCGACACAATACAACAAATTCCACTTCTTTGATCTTTCTTCCTATTTCAATCATCATTTTCATTATTTATTTCTCTATCATTACAAGTCTTTTAATTTCCTTCTAGTTTGACACATAATCTCCTCCTTTTTGTTGAGTTTGCAATTACAATTTGTTAATATCCATAAAACTAAAGTGTAGCAGTATAATATTTAGGAAAGAGAGAAGCAAAACTAAACTTGAGACTGAGAAATAGGATTTTTTTTAGGTTTTATAAATTTATTGTCTTAAACTGTGAATTCTCTCGCAAGTGGAGGGCATTGTGAGTACTTTACCATATCATGGGAGGTAAGCGTACTTACTAAAACTTGAGGGAAGTCGAGTAAAATTGTTATTAATAAACCTCAATGGAGGTTTTTGAAATTATCCCTAATTTTTAAGACAATTTTTAGTTCTTAATTAAGTAGAGTTTTTGGGGTTGATATATGAATCAAATTTTCATTTTAGAATCGAGAAAAAAAAATTTTTTTGGCACCATGACGTGCAATTATTGATGCTATTGAACGGGGCATAATCTTAATGCGGAATTTGAAAGGTTACGTGAGCTATGTCATACATGTAATACAAATAATCAACACGCTAACAAACCCTTCACTTTTCGAGGCGTTAATTACCAACGTGGTTCACTTAAATTTTGCCAACAACTCAATTTTAGTTGAAAAAGAAATCTTATTAATGTCTGTCTCTCTCACAAATATGAGTGTTTTTTTTTTTAGGGAAAGCTCTCACAATTAATTATGAGTTAGATAGTGTCAGATCTGAAATACCCATCTTAGATTAGGTTAACGTTGTGTTAATTTATTTGGATTGTTCTCCTATTGGTAATATGAAAAGAAAAAAGAAATAGGAAAACATTTCTTTGGAAGTGCTATTGGAGCGTTCTCAGCATCTAGGGGGAAATTGCCCCTTTTTTTTTTTTTTTAATATTTCATACCTTTCTTTCTTTTTTTTTTGGGCTTAAGCTTCTTCAAAGTTAACAAATGCTTGTTATGAGAAGCAAGAAGCAGGGATAATCTGAGGTCTGTGAAAAACAAAATATAGATCAAGTACTTGAGAGCTTATACTCGATACTCTTTGCCACTAAAGCAATCGGAACAATTCTAGTTCCGTCCATTTTTGTTTTTTGGTTCTCGAAAAGAACTATGTTAAAAAGAAAAAAAATAGGTATGTACATAGTAGGACAAAGGAGCGAAACATTTATCGGGTAATGGCTATTGTACATGGAATGATGACCTAATTATGTTTTACAGTCGTGGTGGACAAGTAGAAGGCCACGGCTTTTAAGTGGATATGACTCTTTAAGTCGTCCGCAGAGGTTACTGTAAGCATAGTTTATGATGACAAGAGTGGTGCTTCAATGTTTTCTTCATCATTCTCTGAGGTCTGGTTTGAAGGATTCCGCTTTAGCATCCAAGCAAAAATCAGTGAAATAGCCTAAGAATAGGAAAGCATTGGAGTGAGGAGATTCTGGGCTAAAATGTAAGTTCAGGGCTTCTGATCCATCAGGGAGTGATGGCGGGATGAGGGAGGAAGGAAGGAAGAAGGCCAAGGGGCTTACCACAGATATAGATGCACATACAAGGCTGAAACCTTTGCAGTTGAATGGTGCATTTCTTGACAGGAATAAATCTGGAGAATGAAATCATTTGTTAAGCAAAAACAAGAAAATCCTGACGTCTGTGTGAAATATTGCGAAAGTTACTGGACTCACTGGTCAATGGAGTCATTGCTAGTGGTGACAACAGACTTGAAATGGCCTGCACGCCCGCAACAAAACCTTGCGTCTTTCCCTGTGAGTAAAGCATGAAGCCGGTTACCCAACTAAACAGCTACCAAATTCCCATAACCTCAAGCTTTCCTTTCAGTTTTTCAAATCAACCAAACTTTGAAGATAAGAAGACGAGGGTTAGAGAGACAGACATATAAAGTCTACAAACCTGATCACTGGAACTCGATGCTTTTGATATGAGAGCATACGTCTGTAATACATTGACCAAGCTAGTTAAAATGGACTACAAACATAAATGATCCCTAGAAGTATAATAGCACACAGTAGCATATTGTAAGAACAGGCACTTACAGCAGGTTTCACAAGAATATTAACAACTCCAAAGGAAGCAGCAAGGTACGGTACCTGTATTGCACAATGGCTTGAGATCAATCAATATCTGGAGGATATTGTGGTTTTGATATCTGCCGTGGTAACTTGATGAAAAGGTAAAACAACAAAAGTAGATACCATCCGGTATATATGTTGTACTTGTGAAGTCCAAATTTCATAAAATTGCAGATTACATATGAGGAAGTGCTAGCTCTTGATTTCTTAATCTATGCATGTGCCACAGACATACTCTACATACATACATTTAGGTAAGGAAGAGTTCATACCCATGCAGCCCATGCCAAGCCATACAGCAATGCCTGAAAATGGTAAGTACTGCTATGAGAAAAAATTCCATGATATAAGCATCCATTAAAACTAGAGAAAGTTCAAGCTTCCAGGTTAAATTAACCGGGCAACTTACATATGCTACGGATGAGAGTAATGCTGCACACAGGATAACTTTCTCCCCAACTATCGGATTGATGCTGGGAAGCACCAGCAACTTGACACAAAGCACATATAGCAAATTGTAAGTGAAGAAATTCTAGATGATACAAGGCATTTTAAAAGCCAAAAAGATGTGCTTTGCTGTGCAAATTAATTATGCCTCAAGATATTTAGGAGTTCTCATATTTGTGTCTATCGCTTAAACATATGATGTTTTTAAAGTCATTTTTTGTTAGTGAATTCTAATAAAAAAGACAGGCTTAATGAACTACCTGGGAAATGATAGAACCCACTCCTACCACCATCAGAATTTCTGAAAATTGATTTTTGTCAAAACCAAAAGCTGCCTTCAGATAATACTGCAAATGTAGCAGAAGCTTAAATTAGGTTCTAATCACATCACTAAAATGCACTAATAAGGAAAACATAAAGGAGCAAGGTGCACTTAAAACTCAGAATGATGTTAGCAGGATAGACCTCAATTGATAGCACACAAGAAAATCTACTAGCATAATGACTTGAAGTAATTTTTGAACAAATTAAGAGTCAAGAATATATATTTTCTATAACAAAGGATTATAACAAAAAATTCTTCTGCCTTCTAGGGATTCTACATCTTTAGTATCTCATTTTTACTCCAAACAAGAAAGAGATGATTGAGCATTTCACAGATATGGGATCATTCCTCACCTCCGGGATTTCCTGGTTCAGAAGGCCTCTTAGGAAAAGGTTTTCAAACTAAAGAGGCTTTGAAGAATCCCAAACCAAACCTAGACCACAGGATTGGTAACAGACTCAACAGTAGCAGTCGTAAAAAGAGGCAAACTCGCTCTGATTTCCTTCCAAATCCCCATGATGCATAAGGAAGACCATGACTTACAGTGATTCTATGGTTGCTTAAGCAAGAATTATATATGCTTCCCTCAGTGTCAACACTTTCTATGATTTATGTAACATCCAAATTATCCAAATAAACCTCCTGATATGTTTGTCAGGGTAAATTTGATATGGATACCAAATGAACAACCTAATTTGTACAGAATGTGAACTTAGTGAAGTCCTCTGTTAGAGTAGTAGAGAAAACATACCAGTAAGACGCTGTCGATCCCAGACATCCCCAGTTCATAGAAGAACGAAATAAGAGAAATACACTTCAGTGCTGGGCTGAGGAGAAAGTAAAAATTATTCAGAAAGCATACACTAAAGCATTCTGATGCCCTGGAATTTTTAGGTGCTAGAGAACAGAGAAATCTGAATATGAACTGCTCAACTGAAAAATTAAAGCCTTGCGAATAAAGCATACATTAATACCTGCTGATAACAATAATTGCAGCACGTCTCATTGAGTTATATCGCTGTTCAACAATCTTAAATGCCTTCTTCAAGAATGGTAAGCGTTGGTCTCCTATTGGAGCTGAAGTTACAGTCTCAGGCAAAAACAGAGCCATATAAAGAGAGCAAAAGATCAAGAGGGTAATTGAAACCTGAAATGGAAAGATTAATTTCTGATAAACAGTTTCAGAAAAATTAAGAAACCAATAACTGTAGGGTAATGCTCAGATTATTATGGTGACATGCCACAAAAATGCTATCCTCGGGAAGAAAACGTGCAAGAACATTTCCCAGGACATGGGAAGCAGAAAAAAGTCCCATCATCCAGCATAGACCAGTAGTTCTTTTGTTGTCATCGATGACATCTGCCTGTAAGTGAACAGAAAATTGGCTTTTATCACTTTTATACCACCTCGTAATGGTTTTGTGCTCAAAAGTTTGTGTAAAGGTGTTACCACATATGCAGCAGCAATGCAGAAAATACTTCCTTGACTTATGATGAAAGAAATTGTGCGAAGTACGTAATAAGCATACACAAAGCTCTTTGACTTACTGATGATGAGCAAGGCTGCCAAAGTAAAGATTAACAGCTTCAGGAATAAAATTAAAATTTTCGAATAAAAATGTCCACAACTTCAGGAAGATTGACAGGAAAGGATAATTTTTGTATTTCAGTTGAATAGCTTCCTTTAAAAGAAAAGGCAAAGTAGAAGACAAGAATTCAAAATTTGAAAGTACTTACAAAATGGAAATATAGTAGTTGACACAGTAATAAGGAGAAGTGGCTTTCGACCATAATCATCTGAAAGTTGGCCTAAAACCGGAAGAACCACCATTTTGAATATTCCAACAACCTATGCGTGAGAATACTAATTAGCTTCACAAGCAAATGCATGCCATACAAGCAAAGAAAGGAGAAGGCCAAGAAAAACACAGAAAGTAAGTAAACATATCAAAATAATGCAACCTATGAACTTCCCACATTTTCCAATAAACAGCACTATTGACCATGTCAAAGAATACCTTCCAGCAATTATTTCTTCTATTTGTACTCCTAAAATGAAAATGTTATTCTAGTCCCTAGCAGCAAAACATTTGCCTCGCACTTGATTCGTTTTTGTTCACCTGTTATCACTCAAATTTGCGGCTTAGATTATCTCTCCCTTAAACAGTCAGTTTGCCTTTTGGAAATTGAATCGGCAAAACAAATATATGCTAAACTGAAAGCATTATTCTCAGGCTCATTTACCTTGGGTCAACAAGTTCACCATGCTCTAACATGTACAACAATCGATATGAACTTTGATATCATTTGTTTTGAATACGTAGTGGCTGAACACTTCCTTAGGCAAGATTCATCTAGAAAGTCAACCAAAATGCCAGACAAGAATTCCATTATCACTATCTTGAATAATGTACCATAAGAAACTCTAGGGATCACAAAGGTTTTAGTGGATGGAGAGGAGAAATCAGCCTCTAGAAATGGAGCCAAAAACCGTCCACAACTTTTATAATCAGCCCAACGAGGTGCAAAAGCTCATTAATGTCAGTCTTATGAAGGCTTTCAATCAAAGGAAAAGGAATACTCCAGATGTGATCCTCCGAGAAGGTCAAATTTTTACAAATCTTAGCAAAAACAAATCCAGAAGAATAGTAAAGCCACCACTCTATCATTGTCAGGGTCCATGTAGTGACATTATTATTAAAATATCATTCTCGAGCTGGATAAAAAATTCATTTCAGTGAAAATAAGTAGCTATTATCTTTCTCAATGCTACATAGATTATTCGGCAACATCATCAAAATTTTCTATATAACTTTATCACCACAAGAAGGGAAATGATTAAGGTGAGAATAAAAAATAGTTAAATAGTTAACAAATGGTAACTGCATATTAAGAATATCCAAACCTGCGTTATCTGCCATAGACAACACGTCAAACTGAAAATAAAATAGTGAGTACAAAAGCAGCACGCCAGATGGAGAAGTAACCATGAAGGAACAAAATATTTGGGGGAAAACTTGCAGGCACCATCAATTGACAACAACAGCCTAAGATCAGGAACTAAGGTCGTCAGAAGCATATAATTGGCTGATAGTAGAAACAATTTGAAGAACCCATTCTTTATTCACCATAATCCAAACCATGATTACAAGAAAGGAAGACTCCCTCGAATTATTTTGTCCATCTTCTTGAAAACAAAAACAGAGAAATCCCACTCTAGATACATAGACACCTGCCCTGGTGCATCAAACATCGACACATACGAACAGATATACATGTAAAAGACACAATTAAAGAAGGAGGGTTGGGGTGATCATTCACCACATTCATATATCAGGATCAGTCACCACCTGTCCAAGAAGCGGGGTAAGAGGGAAAAATTGAATTTCATACAGATGTAGTAGCTCTTACAGTTTGCTGAAGACCATTGAGGTAGATGGCTTCTTCGCAAGTGGAGTGGCCAGGACAAAGAGCATCAGTTGTGACATCCACAAGAACTGATTTAGTCATCTCTTCAGCAATCCAGTGAAAGCATAGCGGCAGCAGTAGGTGCACCAGAAGTCTAACTTCTCTCTTGTCTTTCCACCACCCCATCATCTTTTTTCGTTTGTTTCTTCTCTTCTCAACACTCTCTTCTGAGTCTTTTTCTCAAACAAAAGAGCCTTGAACGGACGCAGCAGTATCATAGAATAATGCCAGTATCCATCAGTTCAACTGACAGTGCCAAAGAGAGGGTACTATCTACTATGGTTTCAAGCACTTGTGAATTGTGATGGCATTTTATAAGGCAAGTGGCAGTTGGCACGGCAACAATCAGACTGAAAACAGATATAAATCCACAAAATTGCTTGTACTACTGCATGCTCCTCGCCGTTGCCAGTTGCCGATGAGGCATTGGGCTTCAGTTGGAAAAGTCGCAATCCCATTAAATGTACCACGAATAGGAGAAGGCCCTTATCCATAAATAATTGGACAGAGCACTAGCCTGGCACGTTAAAGTTTGGACTCGGAGGATGGAAATCGTCAAAAACCCCTCTTTTAGGAGTTATTTTCTATACAACCCCTAAAGATTTGGTGTTTTTTTTTTTGACACCAACGTCCCCCTCCAACGGGCTTCCTCTTGTCCATCTACCAATACGCATACGTATTAGATTTGCTTTCTGTAAAATTACGAAGTTTAAATACTCATGAATATGGATTTATGATGGAATTTCAGGACTCTTGCAAATTCTTTTGGTTAACTAAGCAAGGGGCCTGTTCATAGTAAGTACATATCTCAAAGGGGGAAAGTGAAATTTTCATAATTTTATGTACAGATTACACAAGGGAATAATGGCGGGCGTGCGCGCGCGCGCTCGGCAGACAAGAAGCACGTGAGGGCCGTTGATGTTCGTGTGCCCTGTAATGGCTTCCATGCACTAAGTGAAACTTCATCTCTCTCAACTATTGTCTTATGATCTCTTGCCCGTAGCAACAAGGGATTTAAAGGACGTCATCTTCATCTTCATATGGTTGGTAGCTACATAATGAAAGTTTCTCAAGATTTTTCCTCTGGCGTAATAAATGCAAACCTAATGTTTTCACGATTTGAATAAACTGGTCGTTTGAAGCCGACGGTTGGTTTTTCAACTTGATTGACAAAATGACATCTTAGGTAACGTGTAGTACCCGAATGTTGTTAGAAGAGTTTATCATGCCTTTTCATTCTCATTTTGGATAGATTGGATTAAGGAAGTAATCGAATCGAATAACTCGTGAACAGTTTGCGAGTAGTTCAATCAAAAATTTGACTTACACTTGGTCAAAATTGAGTGCCAGTAGAGCGCAATTAATTTGATAATTATTCAAGTCGAGTTCAAGTATTGATTTTTCAAATTTGATGGCTCGTCGAGCCTTACCGAGTACAAAGTAATTAATTAAAAATTATATATTTAGTTATTACAATTTTACTCTTTTAGACTTGTGAATTGTATAAATTACCAGAATTACTTTTTTAGTCGAGTCAAGTACTCGATCTCGATCATAATTGCAAGAAAATCGAGCATAATCGAGTCGATCCTGAGTTTTCGAATCGTTCTTCGAATTTGAGTTCAAACTCCATTTCTGCTACTCGCCTGTTTCATGAATATTGAATGTTGCCAATAAGGCTTCCAATTTTTTTTTCTTGGTAATATCCAAGTTTGGATGGATGTAATTTTGATTGTCACCACAAGACAAGACATGTCTCTAGACTATAAATTCTTTATACGAATTCTTACAGATTATCCACTGACACGGTCCTCCTCACGTCGGCAATAAAATTCGAGTAAGTTGTACTGTGAAAAAGTTAGAATGCAAGCATTCCTTTTTCTTTTCATCGGCTAGTTAAAGTTTTCTTATTATGGCATAAATTTCAGTAACAGCCTTACCAATTACAAAAACCACGTTTTCAGCAATCTTGAAAGACTTGTGACCATCTTTCTACGTATTCTAATCTGGATGCAGAATTGCCGTCTAAAATATGGCAGCAATATACAACAATTTTCCAACGAAAACCCAAATTTTCTGTTCGGTAAAGTATATAACTAAGAACAAAATTTAACTATGTATCTGCCAGGAGAAGAAACAATGCATTTCTGGGAAATGGCTAATTGGCTAATACATGGCAATAGCCTAATCATCATATTTACCATACAGGATAAGAGAAATGCCACAGCTTCAGAAAACATGCTGACCAATCTAAATATGGTTACTGGCACCATCCATTTTTTGACGAGAGTGGTGTTTCCACAATTTCAGAGGCCATCCTGATCCAGCCTCGTAGGTTTATTGGCACCGCACACTATGACAAGAAAGGCGCTTCAGCATTTTCTGCATCAACCTCGGAGAGTTGATTTGAAGTATTTGGCTTTAGCATCGAAGCAAAACAAAGTGAAATAGCCTAACAAAATGAAGCACCAGATTAACATAGTTGTTCGATATATCATCGAATTTCATACGGTGGGTGAGAAAGCAAGAATGTATAGAGGCATTACCACAGCAAATGATGCACATACGAAGCTGAAACCCTTGCAGTCAAATGGTGCGTTTTTTCACAGAAATAAATCTGGAGCATGAAATCATTTACAATTAAGCAAAATCAAGAAAAGAATCCTTTGCAATCATAAAGAAACGGCCAAGTTGCCAACTCACTGGTCAGTGGTGTCATCGCTAGTGGCGACAACAAAATTGCAATAGACTGCACGGCTAAAATAAATCCTTGTGCCTTTCCCTGTGATTAGAGCATGAAGCCAGTCTCCAGGTTTTTAATTAATCGAAGTTCTGGTTAAGAGAAATAATAACAACAGATATATGTATAAAGAACTTAGTTCACAAACCTGATCAGTTGAACTTGCCGCTTTTGATATGAGAGCAAAACTCTGTTATAGGCAAAAACTGATCAAACTGGAGGACAGACACAATCGTGAAGTTTTTGAAAGCATAATAGCATGCATTGCATTTTATTAGTCCAGAAACTTCCAGAAGGCTTGACAAGGACATTAACAACTCCTAAAGAAGCAGTGAAGTACGGTACCTGTATTTGGAACGGCTGGTGATGAACGTTTCAAGGACATTCTACTTTCAAAATATAAGCTATACACTGCTGCCGCAATGTGATGAAAGTTGTAAACAAACAACAACAGATGCTTTAACATATGGAATTATGGATCTTTCGTGTATGGAGTGCTAATTTAGCACCAATAGAGAGTAAACATGGAAGAAGAATGCTTACTCTCTCGCTCTTTTCTCTTCTCAGAAGAGACAGTTTCCAATCTAATTTGAATGTAAAGAATTAGTTTCATACCCATGGAGCCCATGCTAAGCCATAAAGCAACGCCTGTAAAACAGAAAGTACCTCTCTGAGAAAAAAGATCCATGGTGTGAGTACTATAACAGGACTAGGTGTGAATATTTTAACTAGCCAACTTACATATACTGCGGACGAAATGCAAGCTGCACAGAGGACAACGTGCTCTCCAACCAAAGGACTTATCAATTTATACCACTCTTTGTACCCATCATTAGTTTTAAATATTTACTTATAATATTCAATAAACCTAATTATCAATTTTTTTCCATCCATACTTTATGTCGCAAAATTACATACTATTTAATAATTGAACAATAAGAATATAAAAATTTGAAATAAGTACTATAAAAGCTAACATAAAACCTTAATCCAAAAATTTTGATTCCCTAATATTTTTTTTTAAGTGTAAATTGAAAATTTCATTTTGGAAAGGTAGGAAAAGAGGATAAAACTTGTCATAAATTGGTGATGCTGAAAATGGAGTAAATTAACAAACTAAGATAAAATAAAATGATAAGATAAAATCAACAAAATAATAATAATGAAACAAAAGTAGTTAACATCATAACAAAATGAAAAATCCAAAAAAAAAAACGGTGGGAGAAGAGAGGAGGTTTGGGAGAAGATAATTCTAAATGGATTAATTGAATTTGATGGGTTATCTAATAAATAAGTATTATTGAGTAACGCATTTATATTCATATACAAAAACTTAAGATACTCATACCCATTTATTTATGGACGAATATTAAATGAATTTATTTGCTACCTATAGGCCTACATTTGATTGCTCGGTAGTGCTCTTGTCATCTTCTAGAGCATTGACATGGACTTGTGAAGACGTTAGGTGACATCAGATAACTAAAGAAATTCAAGCTATTATAATTCTTATTTAACTCATCCAAGCTCTAGCGCCTCAAAGTGTGGAGGTTAGCACCAATCCAATGGGAAGGAATTCTGAACCAACAAGGATGCTTCAGGAGGTGGTGGACAAGTGTTGCAGAAGCAAAATCAAGAAGAGAGGGCAATGAACATCTTTCCTTAACTGCCAATATCCTTTGGCAAATCTGGAAAAGCAGAAATGAGAAAGAATTCAATGAAAAACAGCAACTCTCAATGAGAACAATTCAGAAAGCTCAGGAGGAGTGGCTGGAATTCAAGGAAGCTACAAAAAAGACATTAAAAATGAGTACAGAAGAAACAGGAACTCAGGAGACATTCTTACAGCAACATGAAGAGAATGAAGACTCAATGAGACTGAGGCTAGCTATAAAAAAGATGAAGGACAAGCCCCAAATAGGAATAGGGATTACAGTTTCTGTGAACAGCCAAGAACATGTTCGAGGTTGGGCAATGCATGAGAGAGGCACAGGAAATCAGCTCGTTGATGAATTAGTAGCTGTCAAACTCCTAATGAGCAAAGCTGTTGTGCAGGAGTGGGGGAAAATTGAGGTCCAGATGGATAACAAACAAGTGTTCAATCTCATTATGCACAACAAAACTCAGGATATGCGCTTGACAACTTTGCTGGAGGATATTTATAGTTTGAAGTCTTTGTTTCGCATGTGCTCCTTTGGTTTAGTTAGTAAAGATCATAATCATGTTAGTAATATGATTAGCGTTTATGCGTTAAGCATCCTTCAAGACGAGGAACTTTGGTTTCCTTAGTGCCATAGTGCATTGGTTGTATAGTGCTTATCAAGCCTTTGCTTGATCTTGTAAAGTTTAAGTTAATCTATAAAATCACTTATTGTTTCGGAGAAAAAAAAAAAAAAAAAGCTCTAGCGCCTCAAAGCTCCCATTAACGATTCTCAAGTTTTCATACCTTTATTTTTTTTGGGCTTAAGCTTGTTCAAAGTTAACAAATGCTTGTTATGAGAAGCAAGAAGCAGGGATAATCTGAGGTCAGTGATCAACAAAATATAGATCAAGTACTTAGAGCTTATACTCGATACTCTTTGCCACTAAAGCAATCGGAGCAATTCTAGTTCTATTCATTCTTGGTTTTTTGTTCTCGAAAAAAATTATGTTAAAAAGGAAAAAAATGTATGTACATAGTAGTAGTTAGGAGCGAAACATTATCGGGTAATGGCTATTGTGCAGTCGTGGGCAAGTAGAAGGCCACAGCTTTCAAGTGGATATGACTCCTAAGTCGCCCCCAGAGGCTACTGTAAGCATAGTTTATGACAAGAGTGGTGCTTCAATGTTTTCTTCATCATTCTCTGAGGTCTGGTTTGAAGGATTCCGCTTTAGCATCCAAGCAAAAATCAGTGAAATAGCCTAAGAATAGGAAAGCATTGGAGTGAGGAGATTCTGGGCAAAAAAGTAAGTTCAGGGCTTCTGATCCATCAGGGAGTGATGGCGGGATGGGGAAGGAAGCAAGAAGGCCAAGGGGCTTACCACAGATATAGATGCACACACAAGGCTGAAACCTTTGCAGTTGAATGGTGCATTTCTTGACAGGAATAAATCTGGAGAATGAAATCATTTGTTAAGCAAAAACAAGAAAATCCTCTGACGTCTGTGTGAAATATTGCGAAGTTGCTGGACTCACTGGTCAATGGAGTCATTGCTAGTGGTGACAACAGACTTGCAATGGCCTGCACGCCCGCAACAAAACCTTGCGTCTTTCCCTGTGAGTAAAGCATGAAGCCAGTTACCCAACTAAACAGCTACCAAATTTCCATAACCTTGAGCTTTCATTTCAGTTTTTCAAATCAACCGAACTTTGAAGATAAGAAGACGTGGGGGCTAGAGAGACGGACGCATAAAGTCTACAAACCTGATCAGTGGAACTCGATGCTTGTGATATGAGAGCGTACGTCTGTTATACATTGACCAAGCTAGTTAAAATGGACTACAAACATAAATGATTCCTAGAAGTATAATAGCACACAGTAGCACATTGTAAGAACAGGCACTTACAGCAGGTTTCACAAGAATATTAACAACTCCAAAGGAACCAGCAAGGTACGGTACCTGTATTGCACAGTGGCTTGAGATCAATCAATATCTGAAGGATATTGTGGTTTTGATATCTGCTGTGGTAACTTGATGAAAAGGTAAAACAACAAAAGTAGATACTATCCGGTATATATGTTGTACTTGTGAAGACCAAATTTCATAGAATTGGAGATTACATATGAGTAGAGGTGTCAAAATGGGTGATTTGGGCGGGTTTGGGTTGGATAAAATGGGTAATGAGTATAAGTGAGTCAACCATTTATACATATTTAATTAGATGGGTATAAATGGGTAAGTCAAAAAATGAATTGGGTAACCCACTTATCCATTTATAACCCATTTATTTAACTTTTTATAAACTCATTTAAATTCATTTTTGCAAACTAAGTTATCAATTTATATCGCTCTTTGTACCCATCATAAGCCTAATTACCAATTTTTTTTTCCATTGATACTCTATGTCGCAAAATTACATATTATTTAATAATTGAATAATAAGAATATAAAAATTTGTACTAAGTACTATAAAAGTTAATATAAAAACTCAATCCAAAAATTTTGAACCCTTAACATTTTTTTCATATATATATATATATTTAAATTTTCATTTTAGTAGAAAGATAAGAAAGAGGCTAAAACTTATCATAAATTGGTAATGCTGAAAAATGAGCAAGTTAACAAACTAAGAGAAAATAAAATAATAAGATAAACCAACAAATAATAATAATAATAATGAAACAAAAGTAGTTAAAATCATGACAAAATGAAAATTTTGAAAAAAAAAATGGGTGGGGGAAGAGGAAGAGAATTCTAAATGGGTTAATTGGGTTTGATGGGTTACCCAATAATATCCATTTATTAAATGGGTATTATTGGGTAACCCATTTATACCCATATACAAAAATTTAAGATACGCATACTTATCTATTCATGGACGGGTATGGATAAATTTAGTTAAGTGGGTTGGTTTGCCACCTATACATATGAGGAAATGCTAGCTCTCGATGTCTTAATCTATGCATCTGCCACGGACATACTCTACATACATACATTTATGTAAGGAAGGGTTCATACCCATGCAGCCCATGCCAAGCCATACAGCAATGCCTGAAAATGGTAAGTACTTCTATGAGAAAAAATTCCACAATATAAGCATTCATTAAAACTAGAGAAAGTTTGAGCTTCCAGGTTAAATTAACTGGGCAACTTACATCTGCTACAGATGAGAGCAATGCTGCACACAGGATAATTTTCTCCCCAACTATCGGATTGATGCTAGGAAACACCACCAACTTGACATAAAGCACATATAGCAAATTGTAAGTGAAGAAATTGTAGATGATATAAGGCATTTTAAAAGCCTAAAAGATGTGCTTTGCTGTGCAAATTAATTATGCCTCGAGATTTTTAGGAGTTCTCATATTTGTGTCTATCGCATAGACATATGATGTTTTTAAAGTCACTTTTTGTTAGTGAATTCTAATAAAAAAGACAGGCTTAATGAACTACCTGAGAAATGATAGAACCTACTCCTACCACCATCAGAATTTCTGAAAATTGATTTTTGTCAAAACCAAAAGCTGCCTTCAGATAATACTGCAAATGTAGCAGAAGCTTAAATTAGGCTCTAATCACATCACTAAAATGCAGTAATAATGAAAACATAAAGGAGCAAGGTGCACTTAACACTCAGAATGATGTTAGCAGGATAGACCTCAATTGATAGCACACAAGAAATTCTACTAGCATAATGGCTGGCTTAATTTTTGAACAAATTATGAAAAAATATTAAGAGTCAAGAATATATATTTTCTATAACAAAGGATTATAACAAAAAATTCTTCTGCCTTCTAGAGATTCTATATCTTTAGTATCTCATTTTTACTCCAAACAAGAAAGAGATGATTGAGCATTTCCCAGATATGCGATCATTCTTCACCTCCGGGATTTCCTGGTTCAGAAGGCCTCTTAGGAAAAGGTTTTCAAACTAAAGAGGCTTTGAAGAATGCCAAACCAAACCTAGACCACAGGATTGGTAACAGACTCAACAGTAGCAGTCGTAAAAAGAGGCAAACTCACTCTGATTTCCTTCCAAATCCCCATGATGCATAAGGAAGACTATGACTTACAGTGATTCTATGGTTGTTTAAGCAAGAATTATATATGCTTCCTTCCATGTTAACTCTTTCTATGATTTATGTAACATCCAAACTAGCCAAATAAACCTCCTGATATGTTTGTCAGGGTAAATTTGATAAGGATACCAAATGAACAACCTAATTTTTATAGAATGTGAACTTAGTGAAGTCCTCTGTTAGAGTAGAGAAAACATACCAATAAGACGGTAGCAATCCCAGACATCCCCAGTTCATAGAAGAACGAAATAAGAGAAATACACTTCAGTGCTGGGCTGAGGAGAAAGTAAAAATTATTCAAGAAAGCATACACCAAAGGATTCTGATGCCCTGGAAATTTTAGGTGCTAGAGAACAAAGAAATCTGAATATGAACTACTCAACTGAAAAATTAAAGCCTTGGGAATAAAGCATACATTAATACCTGCTGATAACAATAATTGCAGCACGTCTCATTGAGTTATATCGCTGTTCAACAATCTTAAATGCCTTCTTCAAGAATGGTAAGCGTTGGTCTCCTATTGGAGCTGAAGTTACAGTCTCAGGCAAAAACAGAGCCATATAAAGAGAGCAAAAGATCAAGAGGGTAATTGAAACCTGAAATGGAAAGATTAATTTCTGATAAACAGTTTCCGAAAAATTAAGAAACCAATAACTGTAGGGTAATGCTCAGATTATTATGGTGACATGCCACAAAAATGCTATCCTCGGGAAGAAAACGTGCAAGAACATTTCCCAGGACATGGGAAGCAGAAAAAAGTCCCATCATCCAGCATAGACCAGTAGTTCTTTTGCTGTCATCGATGACATCTGCCTGTAAGTGAACAGAAAATTGCCTTTTTATCACTATTATACCACCTCGTAATGGTTTTGTCATTTGTACTCAAAAGTGTTGTGTAAAGGTGTTACCACATATGCAGCAGCAATGCAGAAAATACTTCCTTGACTTATGATGAAAGAAATTGTGCGAAGAACGTAATAAGCATACACAAAGCTCTTTGACTTACTGATGATGAGCAAACCTGCCAAAGTAAAGAATCACAGCTTCAGGAATAAAATTAAAATTTTCGAATAAAAATGTCCACAACTTCAGGAAGATTGACAGGAAAGGATAATTTTTGTATTTCAGTTGAATAGCTTCCTTTAAAAGAAAAGGCAAGGTAGAAGACAAGAATTCAAAATTTGAAAGTACTTACAAAATGGAAATATAGTAGTTGACACAGTAATAAGGAGAAGCGGCTTTCGACCATAATCATCTGAAAGTTGACCTAAAACCGGAAGAACCACCATTTTGAATATTCCAACAACCTATACGTGAGAATACTAATTAGCTTCACAAGCAAATGCATGCCATAGAAGCAAAGAAAGGAGAAGGCCAAGAAAAACACAGAAAGTAAAGCATATCAAACTATGCAACCTATAAACTTCCCACATTTTCCAATAAACAGAGCTATTAACCATGTCCAAGAACCACATTTTCCAGCAATTATTTCTTCTATTTGTAATCCTAAAATGAAAATATTATTCCAGTCCCTACCAGCGAAACATTTGCCTCGCACTTGATTCGTTTTTTGTTCACCTGTTATCACTCAAATTTGCGACTTAGATTATCTCTCCCTTAAACAGTCAGTTTGCCTTTTGGAAATTCAATCGGCAAAACAAATATATGCTAAACTGAAAGCATCATTCTCAGGCTCATTTACCTTGGGCCAACAGGTTCACCATGCTCTAACATGTACAACAACTGACATGAACTTTGAAATAATTTATTTTGAATACGTAGTGACTGAATACTTCCTTAGGCACGATTCATCTAGAAAGTCATCAGAAATGCCAGACAAGAATTCTATTATCAGCCCAACTAGGTGCAAAAGCTCATTAATGTAAGTCTTATGAAGGCTTTCAATCAAAGGAAAAGGAATACTCCAGATGTGATCCTCCAAGAAAGTAAAAATTTTTACAAATCTTAGCAAAAACAAATCCAGAAGAATAGTAAAGCCACCACTCTATCATCGTCAGTGTCCATGTAGTGACATTATTGTTAAAATATCATTCTTGAGCTGGATGAAAATAAGTAGCTATTATCTTTCTCAATGCTACATAGATTATTCGGCAACATCATCAAAATTTTCTATATAACTTTATCACCACAAGAAGGGAAATGATTAAATGAGAATAAAAAATAGTTAAATAGTTAACAAATGGTAACTGCATATTAGGAAATTCCAAACCTGCGTTATCTGCCATAGACAACACGTCAAACTGATAAATAAAATAGTGAGTACAAAAGCAGCACGCCAGATGGAGAAGTAACCATGAAGGAACAAAATATTTGGGGGAAAACTTGCAGGCACCATCAATTGACAACAACAGCCTAAGATCAGGAACTAAGGTCGTCAGAAGCATATAATTGGCTGATGGTAGAGACAATTTGAAGAATCCATTCATTATTCACCATAATCCAAACCATGATTACAATAAAGGAAGACTCCCTCGAATTATTTTATCCATCTTCTTGAAGACAAAAACAGAGAAATCCCACTTTAGGTACATATAGACACCTGCCCTGGTGCATCAAACATCGACACATACGAACAGATATACATGTAAAAGACACAATTAAAGAAGGAGGGTTGGGGTGATCATTCACCACATTCATATATCAGGATCATTCACCACCTGTCCAAGAAGCGGGGTAAGAGGGAAAAATTGAATTTCATAAAGATGTAGTAGCTCTTACAGTTTGCTGAAGACCATTGAGATAGATGGCTTCTTCGCAAGTGGAGTGGCCAGGACAAAGAGCATTAGTTGTGACATCCACAAGAACTGATTTAGTCATCTCTTCAGCAACCCAGTAAAAGCATAGCGGCAGCAGTAGAGGCACCAGAAGTCTAACTTCTCTCTTGTTTTTCCACCACCCCATCATCTTTTTTTCGTTTGTTTCTTCTCTTCTCAACACTCTCTTCTGAGTCTTCTCTGAGTCTTATTTAAAACTTGGGTGAGTCTTCTCTAAAAGTCTTTTTAAAACTTGGGGGAGGGGGGAGCAGTAAAAGCATAGCGGCAGCAGTAGAGGCACCAGAAGTCTTGTTTTTCCACCACCCCATCATCTTTTTTTCGTTTGTTTCTTCTCTTCTCAACACTCTCTTCTGAGTCTTCTCTGAGTCTTTTTAAAACTTGGGGGAGGGGGGAGCTGTGCCCCCATTGGTTCGACCGTTAATTTCAATGGCATTTTAATTCCAAACTTGCAAGAGTACAAAATAGAAAACAATTGATCATAAAATAAATTTTACACTATAGTGATCCTACTGAAATATTTTAAAAAGGTTTAGCAAGTTCACTTCTAAAAAAATACAGATCTCACTGAACATTTTTTTATAGTATAAACTCCACAAAATTCAACAAATAATTAAACCACCAATATTGATTTTTATACTAAAAGTTGATTAATGTAAAAAAATGTTCACATCTTTGTATAAAATTATCAAACCGAATGCATAATATTTGTAAGTATTTTATTTTGAAATAATTTTCATCTATTTAAATACATGACATCTAAAAATATCAATTATTAACTTTAATTATAAAGGGATTAAAAAATAAATAACTTTTTTAAGTATAAAAATTAATTCAAATATAGTTAATTCATACACACACGCATATATATATATATACTTATATATATATTCTCATAATATAAACTAAAATTGTAAAAAATTTGAAAGGCCAACTTTATTTCACACAAATATTTACATAATATAAATTAAAAATTTTAAATTTTTGGGAAGAGGGCTATGGCCTCCATTTGCCCCCATTGGTTCCATCATTAATTTCAATGACGTCTTAATTTCAAATCTACAAGAGTACAAAGAAAAAAACAACTGATCACAAAACGAATCTCATACCATAGTGATTCCAATGAAATATTTTAAAAAGGTTCAGCAAGTTCACTTCCAAAAAGTACAAGTCTCGCTGAACATTTTTTTGTAGTACGAACTCTACAAAATTCAATAGAATTAATTAAACTACCGATATTAATTTTCATACTAAAAGTTGATTGGTGTAAAAAATATTCGCACCTTTGTACAAGATTATCAAATCGAATGCATAATGTTTATAAGTATTTCATTTTGAAATCAAATAAAATATACAATTACATTTATTTCTATCCATATATCATTTATTTTCTAATATAAATTATTATTATTATTTTAATATCCATCTTCCGCAAAAACGTAATTCTTGAATGATCTACAGATTTTATCATACTTTGAACTATTGTTAGATCAATTTTAAATTTTAATTATGTTGGTACAATTTTTTAACTTTTTTCAAATTAAAATAATATAATTTTTTAATTTATTTTAATAACGTAACTTTTTTTTGTCTGTTCTGAGAAACTCAGACTTTTGATAACTAAAGTTAACCTGGGAGAGAACTTCAAAAGCCGGCAACTTTTGAAGTTTCCCCCAGACCTTAATTACCCAAACCCCAAACCCCCCCCAACCGATGTGGGAAAGAAACCCCCACAAGGGGTGCCCCGCTGCTAAGAGATAACGACCCCCCAAACACCCACTAAGAGGTTTCTGTTTTTTTTGTCTGTTCTGAGAAACTCAGACTTTTGATAACTAAAGTTAACCTGGGAGAGAACTTCAAAAGCCGGCAACTTTTGAAGTTTCCCCCAGACCTTAACTACCCAAACCCCAAACCCCCCAACCGATGTGGGAAAGAAACCCCCACAAGGGGTATTAATAACGTAACTAGTAATGCCACTATCCGTCGGTTCAACTGACAGTGCCACAGACAGGGTACTATGTTTTCAAGTACTTATGATGGCATTGAATAAGGCTAGTGGCAGTTGACACGACAACAGTCAAATTGAAAACAGATATAAATCCACAAAATTGCTTGTACTGCACTACTGCTGCAATGCTCCTCTCCCTTGCCAGTTGGCAATGCGGCATTGGGCTTCAATTGGAAATGATGCAATCCCATTAAACGTACTACGAATAGGAGAAGGCCCTTGTCCATAAATAATTGGAAAGAGTAACGTTAAAGTTTGGACGTTGGAGGACGGAAATCGTCAAAAAACCCCTCTTTTAGGAGTTATTTTATATACAGCCCCCAAAGATTTGGTCATATTGCAACTAACCCCATGCTTTTTTTATTTGAGACCAACGTCCCCCTCCAGTGGGCTTCCTCTTGTCCATTTACCAATATGCATACGCATTCGATTTGCTTTCTGTAAAATTACGAAGTTTAAATACTCATGAATATGGATTTATGATGGAATTTCAGGACTCTTGCAAATTCTTTTTGGTTAACTAAGCACGGGGCCTGTTCATAGTAAGTAAAGTGAAATTTACATAATTTTATGTACAGATTACACAAGGGAATAATGGCGGGCGTGCGCCCGGTCGGCAGACAAGAAGCACGTGAGGGCCGTTGATGTTCGTGTGCCCAGTAATGGCTTCCATGCACACAATGACTTCATCTTTCTCATCTATTGTTTTATGATCTCTTGCCCATAGCAACAAGGGATTTAAAGGACGTCATCTTCATCTTCATATGCTAGGTAGCTACACAATGATGGAGCAAGGGGGCTGAGGCCCCCTAAGTTTTGAAAATTTTAATTCATAATATGTAAATATATATATATAAGTCAAAGTTGGCCCTTCCTAATTTTTTATAATTTTAATTTATATTATGAGAGTTTATATATATATATATATGTATCTCTGTGTGTGTATGAATTAACCACCTTTTGATTTAATTTTTTTTTCAAAAAAATTATTTATTTTTTATTGTACTAATTATTTAACATTCAAAAAATTAAACATATAATTTGATGATCCATAGTAAATTGACCCAATTTGGTGTATTATAATAAAAGACTCAATTCATAATTATCAATGGGCTAACATAAAAATAATTACTTTATTGGTCCATATACAAATATACACCTTAGCCTAATTGATAAAAAATTTAAATTAGTGATCTATTCTCTTGTTGACTCATATACAAATATACAAATAATTACTTGAAGGTTTGGTGAAAACAAGAAATTGAGAGATATATCGTGTTATTGGCAGATTGATTATATTTGTTCTCACTCTTTCTGTATCAACTGCAACTATGAAACGTACATTTTCAATTGTGAATATAATCAAAATAAAACTTCAAAACAAGATAAAAGATAATTTCTTGAATAATTGTCTAACAATATACATAAAAAAAAGGATGATCAAAATTTAGCACTGATTCAATTATAGATGAATTTAGTTATATGAAAGAACATAAAACTCAATTTACTTTTAAGAAAAGATGTTGAAATTTCAAGGTATGCTAACATAACTTTTATCTTTTATTAATTGAAAATAGTTATATTATATTGTATAGTTATATTTTATTTTTGTACAAATGACATATTGAAGCATCTTCGCATAATGTACAATTTGAGCAGTTTGTTATGTTATAAGATATTTAATCAAAGGTTATTTTTTGTTCTAATTTTTGTTATGACTATGCTGCATATTTATGAAATAAGCATACCTTTATAATTAAAATTAAAATTTGATATTTTAAGATGTCATATATTTAAAATGATGAAAATTATTTTGAACATAATATATTAAAATAATTTTGTTCAGAAAAATTTTGGCCCCACTCCCAAGGAAAAAATCCTGGCTCCGTTTTATATTCTATAGAATGGACATTTTCAATTATGAAAATAATCAAAATAAAGCTCCAAAACAAGATAAAAGTTCATTTCTTGAATAATTGCCTAACAATGTACATAAAAAAAAGAAGTTATTCGAAAATTTAGCATTGATTCAATTAGAGATGAATTTAATTCTATGAAAGAACGCAAAACTCAATTTACTTTTAATAAAAGAGGATGAAATTTCAAAATATATTAACATAACTTTTATCTTTTTTTTAATTAAAAATAATTATATTTATATTACATAGTTATATTTTTGTTTTTGCACAGGTGACATATTGGAGCATCTTCTCATAATGTGCAACTTAAGTAGTTTGTGATGTTATGAGATATTTAATCAAATATTATTTCTTATCTTAATTTTGGTTATGACTATGCTGCATATTTATGAAACAGATATAATTGAAATTAATATTTGATATTTTAAGATGTCATATATTTAAATAAATAAAAATTAGTTTGAACATAACATATTAAGATAATTTTGTCCGAAAAAATTTTGGCTCCCCCCTAAGGAAAAAATCCTGACTCCGTCACTGTAGCTACAGAATGAAAGTTTCTCAAGATTTTTCCTCTAGCATAATAAATGCAAACCTAAAGTTTTCACGACTTGAATAAACTAGTCGTTTGAAACCGACGGTTGGTTTTTCAACTTGATTGACAAAATGACATCTTAGGTAACGTGTATTACCCGAATGTTGTTAGAAGATTTTATCATGCCTTTTCATTCTCATTTTGGATAGATTGAACTAGGAAGTAATCGAATCTAACTATTCGTGAACAGCTTGTGAGTAGCTCAATAAAAAATTTGACTTGTACTTGGTGATATGATGCATTTTAGTGGGTTATTTCACTGCTATTTCGTAGTTGTTTGGACTAAATGTCGCTCTATTGAATGGATTCTACTCAGGATTGGTGGTTTGTATTAATTGCAGGAAGTAATGCTGAAAAGTGCTGAAAATCAAATTTCAGAGGACTTCTTGACATTTAGGCGTGCCCACACCAAACCCCAACCCAAAAAAGCCATACTCAGTCGCACGTGGGAAGCTCCAGAATATATATTGAGCGAGGCAGCAGACTACAACTTTGGAAAGCAGTGGGGCCACTCCCAAGTTAAAGAAAGTTATCTGTAATAGGATTTGTTAATTAGGAAGCTTTTGGTAGTCGGTTACCGACTTCTTAGGAGAAAAACTAGGATGAAATATACGTTTTCTCTCTCTGGTAGGGTCTGGCCGAAATTGGGAAGGAATTCCTTCATCTTTTTGGTGGCTACCAACGGGGAAAGAGATTGTACTTTTCCTAAGACTTGTTTTTGACTTTGTTGTGGCTTTTGTAAATAATTAGGAAGAAACCAACAAGGCAAGTCGCCATTGTTGACTTGTGGTTCTTGTTTTTTACTTTTGTTTGACAAAATTGAAGAGAGCAATCAGACACTCTCGTATGCCTTGGGTTGGAGACAATTAAAAGCAACAAAAATTTCTTATTCTTTTCTTCCTCGGTTGACCGCAATTGAAAGGGCAGAAATTGATAACTTTTCCCAAATTCTCTACGCATAGCTTGTTTTCCATTAATGGAGAACTAACTCCCTAATTCTAGTCAAGGGGACAACTGAAGATTTGGTTCGGCGATTACTGTGAGATCTAAATTATTTTAACTGTTTCCTTTATCTATTGGTATTTATATGTTTCCGGCATTTAATTGTTATAGCTATTATATATGATTGAATAGTGCGCAATATTTAATTATTCACATAGGCTATTTTGCTAATTAGGGGTAGTTGGATCCGTAATTGTTCGATTACCTCTGTCCCGGTAGCAACTGGCGTAATTGAACTTATGTTAGGAAAACATACGATCTAATTTAAATAAACCCTCGTAGCGTATTTGTTAGTTAGGATTGGGTCTTTCTAAACCTTAATGCAATCTAGAAATTGTGAGGACCCGTTCTTTCTAAATATTTTATTCCAACCTTTTTAGACCCAATTACATGAAATTATGGCTTACATGTATTTTTAAAATGACTTGTTTCGAAAATTAATTTTTGGAAAGCTAGATTAGTGAGAATGACGAATACACGTTTGGAGATAATGACCGATTTGAGAGTACAATAAATTTGGAAAATTGGAGACTTGTACATTAGCCTTGAAATAGGTATTTTTATGTTTAAATACTCAAGTGATAGTTAGTTATACTATCATTATAAGAATTTCTTGAAAAATTCATTTTATCGCGCACAAATCGGAAGTACGCGTTTTCACCCGCGCGATTAATTAAGGGACTTTAGACTTTTATTTTTAGACTATTAAGAGTGAATAATAATAGTATGAATGAAAGTACATTAGAGATTTAGTGCATAAGTGAAATAAACTCGAGAGGAAACGAGCACGAAACGCGCACATGCGCGCGGGAAAAAGAGTTGACATTTGAATCAATGAGAGCCACACATTTTAGTTTCTCATGAGAGCATCACACTAGATTAAAACCCTCCACATGCTTACCTCAATTGGCGCCTCTTTTGCTCCCATTTCAGCGTGCAACAACAAGGGAAAAGAACCAAACTTGCTCATCAAATTTCTTCTCTAAATCTTCATCAATCCTTCACCATTTCACCTCAAATTTTAACCACACCTAACTAACCACTTGAAGACCACATCAAGCTAAGAAAGGAGGCTGCTCTCACGGTTTTACTTTGGCTAAGGAGGACCGAAAATTTTTGCTTAGTTCATCAAGAGAGGTAATAGACGATCAACCTTGAAATTCTTGGTTTATGGAAATAGTATTGCACTTATAAGTTTGTATTTCCATGTGGGTAGCTTTATTTATGTTGAATTTTGGTGTGTGGGCTCTATGAACTCCCACTTGGATTGGATGGACTGATTTGATGAATGATGATGCTATTAATGTTGGTTTAGTGTTTAAATTAGTGGATTAATGTTGGGTTGTTGGTAGAAATTCAAGGAAGGTGCAATGAACAAAAGTGACCATTTTACCCCTTCCATGTTCGTGCACTTTGGTGCAAAATTTTGAGGTTCTAATGATTTGTTTGTGATGTATACATGTTATATGAATGGTATAGAAAGTTTCATTGAAAAATAACATGATTTGGTTGATCAATTGTAGTGATTTCAAAGGTTTAGCAAAACTGAAAAATTTTTCGGGATTGCCCAGACAGTCCTTTTCTTTCAGCCATAACTTTTTACTCCGATGTCAAAATATAGTGCCGTTTATGGCACTGGAAACTAGACATTCCCAACTTTCCAACGGTATAAAATGTGTGGGCTCTATGAACTCCCACTTGGATTGGATGGACTGATTTGATGAATGATGATACTATTAATGTTGGTTTAGTGTTTAAATTAGTGGATTAATGTTGGGTTGTTGGTAGAAATTCAAGGAAGGTGCAATGAACAAAAGTGACCATTTTACCCCTGCCATGTTCGTGCACTTTGGTGCAAAATTTTGAGATTCTAATGATTTGTTTGTGATGTATACATGTTATATGAATGGTATAGAAAGTTTCATTGAAAAATAACATGATTTGGTTGATCAATTGTAGTGATTTCAAAGGTTTAGCAAAACTGGAAAATTTTTCGGGATTGCCCAGGCAGTCCTTTTCTTTCAGCCATAACTTTTTACTCCGATATCAAAATATAGTGCCATTTATGGCACTAGAAACTAGACATTCCCAGCTTTCCAACGGTATAAAATGCACGTCCTGATTCTACATGAGTAATCCATACCAATCGTTTGAACTTGGCTGCCCTGTTTCGTTAGTTCCCTGAAAGGCAGAACATGAACTACAACTTAAGGCTCCAATGTGGACTAGTTGTGGATAGATTTTGAAAATGGTTTCTTCTGAGAAATTATAGCTTTATGAATGTGTTTTCCAACACCACTAACCACCTCCAATTCCGAGTTGAATTGAGTGATTGTGGTCGTATTTCGAAACTGACTTCTTGAAGGAAAACTCTCCTTTTAGGCAGAATTGTTACTAAACTTGATTGAGACTTGTTAATTCGAGATTTTTGGTGTTAATCACCTACCAAACCTATCTTGAAATGTTTATTAGACCTTGTCTACACCAATGAATCATGTTTGAGGAAATTTCCTCGGCCAAATGCTTGAAAACGGAAAAACGGAAGTCCGAGGCAGATTTGCCTTGGAACTTCTTGGGACTTTAGTGGTTTCGTTAACCAACTTTTCGAATGAATTTTCCTATGAAATTTGGTAGAGAAATGGCTCCTATATGGTAGTGTAATACTGCTAATTTGGTGCCATTCCGAGTCCATTTCGATACTCGAACAAAATCTCAAAGTTGGTACTTTAAACCTGAAAATTTCATAATTGTCTCAAATTTTCAGCAACTTTGAGTTACTATATCTTGGTGCTCAAAACTCCGATTATTGTTCCTCTTATTGTGTTTTAAACTTTGTTTATGACTCTAATTGAGTTTCAAATTTCAAAAGTTAGTTCACATTGTATGAATTTTGCCGAATTTTCAAAATTGGCCAAAAATCGACCTAAACCTGCCTCAAGTGCCCCAAAACAGCAATTTTGAGCTAAATTTTGAGTATTTTCCGTTTGGAATCATGAAAAAGTGTATTCTAGAAACTTTTAGTACTTTGGAAGTAGTTTCTAACGGTATCAAATTTTCCAATTTTGGACTTATAGCGAGTGAGATCTGATTTTTCAAAATTTGCTTGCCGAATCTGAAATTTCTGAACTTAAAGGATATTGAGGGTTTCAAACTCTCCATTTTCCTCCGATATTGCTAGACCGTTTTACACTTGATTTCAAAGGCGAAATCAGATTTCTCTTGTATTTTTGAAACTCACTTCCGAGTCTCGATTATAAATAATTAAGGGTCAATTCATGAATTTTCCTTAGATTGTACACTAGTACAACTTTCTTTGATAAGTAGGGGTTCTAAGTGATAGTATATAATAATTGATGGTTATTTGCTCAGGCGCTCAAGGAGACCTTCAAGAGGAACTCGAAGTGGACGCCTAAACACTTGTTTGGGTACTTACTCACTTGTTTTGAATAGGTGAGTGTTCCATATAGGAGTATATAATTTGAATAAGTCTATGACATGCTTATCCCATAGTCATTAAGTGTTAAGTGCTACATGTTAAGTATTTACCACACTCATGCATATGTAAGTAAGGTATACTTGAATTACTAGATATGAAATGCTTGAAAAACATATTTACGTGACTACTTGAACTACTTGATATGAAATGCTTGAAGAGCATATTTACGTAACTACTTGAATTACTCGACATGAAATACTTGAATTGCATATTCATGTGATGTGTTTAAATGATTAATTACGCTATGGCTGCATAAGTTGGGTGGAATGAATCTCCTTGACTCTTAAGTGGTAAAGTGAGAAACGGCCAATGACGGCCTATTAAAATGACTAATGTCTATCAATTAACCGTGATTACTACCGTTAACCGTCAACCGTCAACCGTTTACCATAATTAGTTACCGTTTTCCTATCTACTTGATTATTTGATTACCATAAATTACATGTTCACATGAAATTATCAAATATTGTTTACGTGTTTATGTGTTAATTGTTGCTAGTAATTTCTCATATGAAATTTTCACAATTTTAAGGCGAGTGTGTATTTTATCTCACTCGACCTACCAAAAGAATAAATTTTTACCGTTCGCCAAGTTATTTGATTACTTGTGCATATTGTAAGTTCTAAACTGAATTTGGGTCCTACCCTTGGTTACTGACCTACTCGAGCCAGAACTGAATTCGGTCGAGTAGGTTGGAATCTTGGGCCACCGTTTCGGTATATTCGAGTACTATTACTGGAGGGATAAGGTGATGGACAGACAAACCGAGGGGATTCGAAAGTTATAAGGTGCAGATGACCGACATGGTTCCACTGGAACACCGTATCCTTCAATGTGTGTTTATTTTGCATAGAGATAACTATTTCGTGCAAATGTGCCAACGTGCAAATCTTGACTCATACCTGTGACATGCTCAAATTACTCGTACCATGATAATTGTCTCATGTTAATGTATTATACCTGTGATATGGTCAAAGTACTCGTATAATGATAATTGTCTCATGTTCATGAGCCAACGTGCAACCCGATCCATACATGTGGTATGCTCAATTACTTGATTTATTAGAACTGCTAGAGTGTGTTGGAACCTCACTGGACTGTGTAACTCATCCCACATTTTTGTTTTCTTTAACAGGGTTCGAGACCAAACGTGCTCGTGAATAGTACTAAATAGCCTTTTTTTGAAAATTTTAAATTGTATTATAGCGGATGGTTATAGTACATATTCCGTTAGGTTGTACTTAAGTTTGAAAGCTAAATAATTGTAAGTGTGAAATATTTTGGAGTACTTTAATTATGTATTGAAATTATTTGAAATATTTCAATTTTTGAATTGTGGATTGTACCGAATCCTAGCGAGAGTTGGGCAGGCGTCCCGCTGATACTGTTTGGTTCGCCTTAGGGAGAAGTGGGGGCGTCACAAAAATTAAATCCTACGGTCGTATCTAGGGTTGTTTCCGGATTAGAAAAATAGTTAATGATCGTACCTTAACTATCGAGAAATTAAGAAAAGATTGGTTATTTATCGCGTGCATGACAACTATAACCAATCTATTAATAAATATTGGAATTATATTTGAATCAATGATCAGTGTATGAACCATTTCTGAAGTGTACCCTTGGTTAGAGTTTTTTCAATTATTTCTGTCAATTAATTATTTTTTTTCGCATTTGATTTATTTAGTTCATTAGCAGTCAATCCTAAAACCCCCCAGTTTATCTTGACTCGAAAGGAAACAAATTTCTCCCCAATTCCTGAGGAAACGACCATGTTTGTCACTGTCTATTAGTTAGTAAATTCTGTCAGTCAATTAATTTTGGTATATCGGATTAAGCAAAGTCTTCCGGAACAAGATGAATCAAATAATCCATTGCACACCTAGGGTTCCTGCTCCAGTACCTAGAATTGACTATTGACAATTTTTGGTGGTAGTTAGGTTTTATTATTATTATTACACAGGTTCGGCACATGTCACTTGGTCAAGATCGAATGCTAGTCAAGCGCGAGTAACTTGATAATTATTCAAGCCGAGTTCAAGTATGGGTTTTTCAAGTTTGATGGCTCGTTGAACCTTATCGAGTGCAAAGTAATTAATTAAAAATTATATATTTAGTTATTATAATTTTACTCTTTTATGCTTGTGAGTTGTATAAATTATCAGAATTACTTTTTTAGTAGAGTCAAGTACTTGATTTCGATCATAATTGCAAAAAATCTAGCATAATCGAGTTGATCCTGAGTTTTTGAATCATTCTTCGAATTTGAGTTCAAACTCCATTTCTCCTACTCGCTTGAGTTCGAGCAGTACCTCTCTACTATTGAGTTGAGCTATACTCGCACTCGACTCGACTCGACTCAATCACATCCTTAGACTGAACAGCCTATATCATGAATACTGAATGTTGCCAATAAGGCTTCCAAATTTTTTTTGTTAGTAATATCCAAGTTTGGATAGATGTAATTTCGATTATCACCATAAGACAAGACAAGTTTCGAGACTATAAATTCTTTATACGAATTCTTGCAGATTATCCATTGACAGGTCCTCCTCACGTCGGCAGTAAAATTCGAGTAAGTTGTACTCTGAGAAAGTTAGAATGCAAGTATTCCTTTTTCTTTTCCTCGGCTAGTTAAAGTTTTCTTATTATGGCATAAAGTTCAGTAACAGCCTTACCAATTACAAAAACCACACGTTTTCAGCAATCTTGAAAGACTTGTGACCATCATTCTACATATTCTAACCTGGATGCAGAATTGCTGTCGAAAATATGGCAGCAATATACAGCAATTTTCCAACGAAAACCCAAATTTTCTGTTCGGTAAAGTATATAACTAAGAACAAAATTTAACTATGTATCTGCCAGGAGAAGAAACAATGCATTTCTGGGAAATGGCTAATTGGCTAATACATGGCAATAGCCTAATCATCATATTTACCATACAGGATAAGAGAAATGCCACAGCTTCAGAAAACGTGCTGACCCAATCTAAATATGGTTACTGGCACCATCCAATTTTGGCGAGAGTGGTGTTTCCACAGTTTCAGAGGCCATCCTGATCCAGCCTCGTAGGTTTATTGGCACCACACACTAGGACAAGAAAGGCGCTTCAACATTTTCTGCATCAACCTCGGAGGGTTGATTTGAAGTATTTGGCTTTAGCATCGAAGCAAAACAAAGTGAAATAGCCTAACAAAATGAAGCACCAGATTAACATAGTTGTTCGATATATCATCGAATTTCATAAGGTGGGTGAGAAAGCAAGAATGTGTAGAGGCATTACCACAGCAAATGATGCACATACGAAGCTGAAACCCTTGCAGTCAAATGGTGCATTTTTTGACAGAAATAAATCTGGAGCATGAAATCATTTGTTAAGCAAAATCAAGAAAAGAATCCTTTGCAATCATAAAGAAACGGCCAAGTTGCCAACTCACTGGTCAGTGGTGTCATCGCTAGTGGCGACAACAAAATTGCAATAGACTGCACGGCTAAAATAAATCCTTGTGCCTTTCCCTGTGATTAGAGCATGAAGCCAGTCTCCAGGTTTTTAATTAATCGAAGTTCTGGTTAAGAGAAATAATAACAACAGATATATGTATAAAGAACTTAGTTCACAAACCTGATCAGTTGAACTTGCCGCTTTTGATATGAGAGCAAAACTCTGTTATAGGCAAAAACTGATCAAACTGGAGGACAGACACAATCGTGAAGTTTTTGAAAGCATAATAGCATGCATTGCATTTTATTAGTCCAGAAACTTACAGAAGGCTTCACAAGGACGTTAACAACTCCTAAAGAAGCAGTGAAGTACGGTACCTGTATTTGGAACGGCTGGTGATGAACGTTTCAAGGACATTCTACTTTCAAAATATCAGCTATACACTGCTGCCGCAATGTGATGTAAGTTGTAAACAAACAACAACAGATGCTTTAACATATGGAATTATGGATCTTTCGCGTATGGAGTGCTGATTTAGCACCAATAGAGAGTAAACATGGAAGAAGAATGCTTACTCTCTCACTCTTATCTCTTCTCAGAAGAGACTGTTTCCAATCTAATTTGAATGTAAAGAATTAGTTTCATACCCATGGAGCCCATGCTAAGCCATAAAGCAACGCCTGTAAAACAGAAAGTACCTCTCTGAGAAAAAAGATCCATGGTGCGAGTACTATAACAGGACTAGGTGTGAATATTTTAACTAGCCAACTTACATATACTGCAGACGAAATGCAAGCTGCACAGAGGACAACGTGCTCTCCAACCAAAGGAGTTATGATGGGAAGCACCAACAACTGAAGCAAAAACAAAGCCAATGGTAAGGTAAAGAAATTGTGGAGGATTCAACCCCCTTTAAAAGCAAACGTTGTGTGCTTAGTTATGCAAATCATTTGCACATCAACCAAAGATGAAGTTTATATGGCCACTACTGAAGTGACTGAACCAGTGGATATTGAGTTATTTTGTGCAGATCTTTCTGAAGGGATTTGAAAGATTCACTTAGATGTTACTCAAGTCAAGATGCTTCATGTGCTTCTTGATACATTTGATCGTCTCTCTTGGTAGTGTGCCTTGGCAATTTAATCATCGGTAGAATTTGAAAGAAGAAAAATGAACCCTTAAAGATCCCTTATGAACGTATTCCATCAGTGCAAAAGCTATATGTGGCTAGTTATAGGGAGCAGCAGTATTATTGTTTTGTGCCCATCTTTCTACTAAGCTGCACAGATTACTTTCCATATTGACCAGGGCACAAAGTAAGAACCGCCTTTAGGGATTTATGCCAAAGAATGGAAGAAACAGGTATCATACAGTACCTGGGAAATGATCGAACCTACTCCAACCACCATCAGAATTTCTGAAAATTGATTTTTGTCAAAACCAAAAGCCGCCTTCAGATAATACTGCAAAAGTAGCAGAAAGTAATTTGGGAGTAAAAATACACTTGAAAGCCTCAAATTGAGTAACTGGACAAGCAACTGAATCTCAACTAACATCCTCTGTTAAATTCCAGATAACATACCAGTAGGGTGCTGTTGACGCCAGACATCCCCAATTCGTAGCAGAACAAAGCAAGTGAAATGCACTTCAGTGTTGGGCTAAGGATAAAACAAGAACTTATTTCAGAAAGTATAGGAAATAATATGCTGATGGAAGCCATCTGGAAATTATAACTTTCAAGCAAAGCCATAATTATAGGTGCTAAAGAAATCTAGGAGACATAAGATTATGAATTTAACACTTAAAAAACACAGCCAAAAATTGAATGTGTTGTATTACCTGCTAATGACAACATTAGCTGCATATCTCATTGAGTTGTATTGCTCTTGAACAATCTTATACGCCGCCTTAAAATATGGCAAACGCTGGTCTGCTTTTGGAGCTGGTGTTACAGTCTCAGACAGATAGATTGCCATATAAACAGGAGAAAAGATCAACAGGACTACAGAAACCTGAAATGGGAAGATTGATTTACAAATATCACTTTGAAAAATTAGGCAAACAATACTTGTTTCTTTTTGCGGTAGTGACATGCCAGAAAAATATAAGCCCCGGGAAGAAAACGAGCAAGAGCATTTCCCAGGACATGGGAGGTAGAAAAGAGGCCCATCATCCAGCTAAAACTTGCAGCCTTCGTGTTGTCGTCAACAACATCTGCCTGCAAGCAAACAGAAAATGCCACTTACAGGTCTTCACAGCCCCTAAAAAAGTTGTACCCAATAAGGTGTTGAAGAAAGATCTTACAATGTAAGCAGCAGTAATGCAGTAGATACTTCCTTGAGTAAAGATCAAATTAATTGTGCGAAGAACATAATAAGCATACACAAAGCCCTTTGACTTATTGATGACGATCAAAGCTGCCAATACGAAACATAATAACCTTTACGTACGAAAGAGGTAGTAAATTCCAAGTGCTTGTGTAAAAAATTGTGAATGTGCAAAAGTGTAGGACATGAAATTACCATACACAGACTTTGCAATACTTACTGAAAGGAAAAATGCTAGTAGATACTGTAAAAAGAAGAAATGGCTTTCGACCATGATCATCTGAAAGTTGACCTAAAACTGGAAGAACCACCATTTTGAAGATTCCAACAGTCTATATGTGAAAAGACATAATTAGTTTAACAAGCAAATCTATCCCATTCAAGTAAAGAAAGGAGAAGGTGATCAAAAGAAAAACAGAAGCTAAATAAAGTGTATCAAAATTGTGCAAGTGATGAACTTTTTTTTCGCATGCCATCAAAACCATTCTAAATTTCTAATATTGCCGCTGACCATGTCAATTTTACTTTCATTCTTCATTTTCATCATAGAAAGAAAATAACCATTTGGTTTCATACTAGCCAGCCTTTGCTGATATTCATGCATGTTTACCTCTTACTCGTCGATTGTGCTAAACTAGACTTGGGAAATCCAGTGTTTGAGAATTTATTTTTTCTCTTTTATTGAACTCTAAATCTACTCCTATCCTATCTGTTGATGGAAAGTCAAAAAATTCCGAAGTCCAAATTTCACTTATGGAAAATGTGAAAGAAAACTATTTTCCTACTGAAAAAGCTATGCCCAAAAATTGCAAAATCCTAAAATAAATGAGAACTGAATCATTCAGGAGTTGCACTAATCTTGCATATTCCCACCAAATTTCAAACGACGCAAATATGCCCTTCATTGAAATTATCATCTATATAGGCTCATTCACCAGTGTCATTAAGTTTATCCTGCTCTGACTGTAAGATGTACCGGTGTGTGAAAATCTAAAATGATAAACTTCACAGAATGCTACGACCAATTTTGGCAAGACTTAAACAGAGATCCCATTTGAAATGACAGATAAATATTTAACTCTCATTACTTTGGAACAATGGAAATTTGGAGGTTTGTTGGGATGGAGGGACTACATCTGCCTTTGAAAATGGACCAAATGCAACTCTTCTTGAAATCACAACCTTTGAATCTACCAAGTAGCCGCAAAAGCTCATTGTTTTGAATTACTCGTGTTATACAATTCCAACAAAAAGGAATCCTAAAGAAATAACCTACAAAAGGTCAAATTTTACTTTTTTTTTTTTTCAGAAACTGAAAGAAACTCACACAGTTAAGTTGGACTAAGCATGAGAGTAAACAGTTAAATCGCCCCGAAAGCAATCTAAGAAGGGATCTACAAGAAACACCCATCCAGTCGATTGGTCACAAAAGGTCAAATTTTACTACTATCATGGAATTTGTCAAATGTGGCACTGTCCTTGGTGGGTCCATGTGTGAGTTTATTAGTATTAAAACTTCTCCAATAATCTGTACCCTCTTTCTTGAATCTAATAACTTTAGGGATAATTGCAGAAACCTCTCCTAAGGTTTTTAACACTAGCACTCACCGCCCTTATAATTTCTAAAATTGTACTAACCTCCCCTAAGAGGAAATTGGACCTATTACTAACAATAAATTGTATAATTTTACTTTTATACCCTAACTAATTGCGGAAACTTAATGAAATAATCTTAGAAAAGAAAATTTATTTTTTGTCAACAAATTGAGTGACTAATTAAATTAGATTACCTGTGAATTTTAGTATCATTAGCCATTGTAAGCAAAACTAAGGAATGGTGCCAACTGAGGGGAGAAAACAGCGTACATGTTTCTATATTATGTTCTTCGAACCAGTCAATTTAAGTCTAATTTTATAAAATTGCAGGGAGGAAAATCAGTAAGCAATTATGGAGTTTCTACTAAAGTAAGTATAAAGAGAACTTGCATAAATATATCTGCTCAAGTCATTTTTATTTCAAAATCTCCTCTAGTTCAGCCCACAACTACTTCTCAAGTTGCTACATCTCTTTCCATTAATACAGTTATAACCCTGTAATCTGAAAATATCAACAGCAGTAGCAATTTTAGTACGTAATTCTAATGCACTTACTGCAGTTTTCATTTACTAAAGACAACTTTATCTTATTAGTATGTATTTCTAATTACTTGTAACTAGACTTATCTCATGCTCAGTAACTTTTAATGATGTTTAAGTATGCTATTAATTAGCTGATTGCTCAGCGATATTTTTTTTTAGGTATATGATTAGAGTTGACAACATAAACAGTTGTGTTACCCCTATAAATAGCTATTCATATTACTAATAGAGAGTTTTAAAAGTGACGTGTATTCTTTATAAACTTTGTTGCAATAACCTGGATATATAGTCATTTAACTAGCCGTTAGTATTCACCGTTGTTTCGTTGGTAAAATTCATTCAATTGTACTTACACTCCTTGAATTTTGCTAATTCTTTATAGGGTTAAAAACAAAAAAACCCCATGTGATAAACCTAATACACAGAAAAGCCCCCCATGGTTTCAAAATATACAACACGACCCCTCATGCTTTGAACTAAATTGTAAAGGTGACGGAATCCGTTAAACTTAACGGAAATGACATATTGGAACCTAAAAAAA
This sequence comes from Coffea arabica, assembly GCF_036785885.1. Classification (NCBI taxonomy): domain Eukaryota; kingdom Viridiplantae; phylum Streptophyta; class Magnoliopsida; order Gentianales; family Rubiaceae; genus Coffea; species Coffea arabica. The sequence continues at coordinate 8,368,902 of NC_092313.1, read as the reverse complement.
AATTTTTATACCTAATTTTTATCAAATATACCTATTCTACCCCTTAACTCTCAATTCTCTCTACTTAGAAAATAAAATAAATGATTTTTTGAGCTGTTTTTTTGTTGAATTATATCAGGGTATTTTGGTCATTTTGACCATTTCCGTTAAGTTTAACGGATTCCGTCACCTTTACAATTTAGTTCAAAGCATGAGGGGTCGTGTTGTATATTTTGAAACCATGGGGGGCTTTTCTGTGTATTAGGTTTATCACAGGGGGCTTTTTTGTTTTTTACCCTTCTTTATAGCTTTTCATATTTTGTCATTCCTTTGTTAATACAACTTGGCAAGTAGCATTAAGGGCAAATTTGGTGCAAATCCTCATCTCAAAATTTTTAATGGTAACTTTTCTGGCATGGACTGAATCTGCAACACAAACCTTAAATTCAAGAGTGGTAAGTGCTATTTTCTAAACCATAAGGGAGGTGAGTGTTAGTATTAAAAACTTCAGGGGAGGTTTCTGCAATTATCCCATAACTTTATTAGGCAACATTATCAAGAGGGCAATGGCTTAACGATACAAAAGAAAATTGTTAGTACACTAACAAAGTTCTTTAAGGTGAGAAATGGAAAAAAAATAAGCATATGTCAAGCATAGCATAGGATAGTCCAACGAAGACGTTGTTATGCACTTATGCTACCTTTGAAATACCATTATGTCAAACAGATAGGTAACCATTATCAACATAGTTCAAATTTCTAGATGAAAGTCTACAAAGAATTACTGAACAATTCAAGGTCAAGAATCTGACGTGATTAAACCATCTAAGTTAACTGTTGGTAGCAACAGTTTCAACTTCAGAAAAACTGGTAAATTTCAAACCATTATCCCATTAAAGAAAGACTTCTCCAAAACAGAGAGAATCCCACTTCAATTCCTATGAACACCTCCACTGATGGATGAAGAATATATGTATATGAAACAGATACACACGAAAAAATCACACGGAAATAAAAAGGGGAGTGGGGAAATCATCATTCTTTCGTTCATCCATTCACGCAGAATAAAATTCTCTTACGGTTTGCTGAAGACCATTGAGATAGATGGCTTGAGGGCAGGTGGATTGGGCTGGACAAAGAGCATTAGTAGTTACATCTACAAGAACTGAATGAGTCATCTCTTCAGCTGTCCAATGAAGACAGAGTGGGAGCAGTAGGTGCACCAGTAGTCTCACTTCTCTGTTGTTTTTCCACCACCCCACCATTTCTTTTTCGGTTTTTCCTCTGACACAAAAAAAAAAGACCCTTAAAACAGATAACCAGAGGGATGAAGGTTCTATGTGGTGGTGCTGGGGCTGCCGGCAGTTGAATATAAGGATACTGACGTAAAAGAAGCAATGGCTTTGGCTGAACTTCCCTACTAATATATTCCCTACTAATATACTAATTCATAGTAGTAGGAGTTTCCCAGGTTGTGCCTTTGGTTTTGAAGTTTGAACCAGTCAACAGAATCCTTCCCATGGAAGGAAAACAGGCATGCAGCATTGGGTGAGGCGCACCCTTGATGGGCGTGTCACGTGCGTGCCATCAAGTGGCTTTCGTGGGCAATTGAAGTCTTAATTACTCCTGCCCAACTTTAAATCAAAGGCTTGGATAATAATCCTAGTTTTATATTAAGGTCTTAATTTCTTTGACATGATTCAGAGATAAATCGGCATACATATGTGGACCACTTAAAAACAGAAACTCCGCAATTGCAGTTCTTGATTATACGAACTCTGTGGTAGTCACAAAAGATACAGACCCGTTTACCTTTTAGCAATTTAATGCTGACTTTGTTTTGTAGTACATGCGAACAATGGTAACTGAATTTGGTAAGAGATTATTATTAGGGTTAATTACATTTACCTCCCCTGAGGTTTGACCAAATAACGAATCGATCCCTGAGATTTGACCAAATAACAAAAAGGTCCCTCAACCGTTAGTCTTTGCCGTTGACTGTTAGGGTTAATTACATTTACCCCCTTGAGATTTGACCAAATAACGAATCGATCCCTAAAATTTGATCAAATAACAGATTCCTCCCCCACACTAACTTCTGTCACTTCATTTATATAATATAGGAAAAGTATAAGGAGCTGGTACATTATGGAAAGAAAAAATGCATACTACATTTTCAACCCCTTATTTGCTAGAAATTTTAATTTTACTTTATCTTTTAAATAAATTATTTTTTGAAAAAATAGGTACTTTGTTCATATAATTGGGAAAAGTCGTAAAGCACTGGTATTTTATGGGATAATGGATATTACCCCATGTAATCCAAATTTTGTCACACTATTTCACCAAATTACAAAATACGTGTATGGCAAATTTTGCATTACAAGGTCTATCAAAATTTACTCTGCTTTTATCTGTTAAATAAATTAATAATTTGTTGGATTCAAAATTTTATCTGTTAACCAAAATTTTTTTCTGAAAACACAAAAATCGATAGGTCAAAAATTTGATGGAAATCAATAAGGGTTATTCAGACTTTTGGCTATTTCCGTTACATATAAGTGACAGAAGTTAGTGTGGGGGAGGAATCTGTTATTTGGACAAATTTTAGGGATCGATTCATTATTTGGTCAAATCTCAGGGGGGTAAATGTAATTAACCCTAACAGTCAACGGCAAAGACTAACGGTTGAGGGACCTTTTTGTTATTTGGTCAAATCTCAGGGATCGATTCGTTATTTGGTCAAACCTCAGGGGAGGTAAATGTAATTAACCCATATTATTATTAAAAAGAACATGTTTTTGCATAATCTATCTTTTTTATGTTGCAAAACATGCATAGAATTGTGTACGAAATGGCAGGAAGTGCAAAGTGAAAAAAAAAAAAGAGGATCAAGAAAGCCCCCTTTCCACTTCAGGAATCCAGTGTGAATTATGACCAGGAAATCACTTGAAAAACAGTCAATGAATGGAGTACAAATCAGGCATCACGCTCAGAAAGGAATGCAAATTAAGCATAACAGAACTATAGATTGAAACACACACACACACACACACAAATTATTCAGAAATAGGCCAATGGCCATATTACATGAGAATGAGACCAAATCATAGATACAACTCTAGGTTGGAAAAAGACCACAGCATTGAAGGACTTGCCGACCGGTTTAAATGGAGTTACTAGCACCAGACAATATGACGAGAGTGATGCTTCTACAGCTTCAGAGGATGCCGACTCCTCCTTGGCACCATATATACGCTATGACAAAAGTGGTGCTTTATTGTGTTCTGCATCAACCTCCAAGGGTTTCTTCGAAGTATCTGGCTTCAACATAAAAGCGAAACAAAGTGCAATAGCCTATGAAAAGGAAGCAAGCACCGGAGTTAGGACCCGAAGCGCTGACACTCATATTTGGAGATTTAAAATTCATAAGGAGAGACGACAGGTGAAAGCAAGGAGGTGGAGAGGCATACCACAGATAAAGATGCACACACAAAGCTGAAGCCTTTGCAGTTGAATGGTGCATCTCTTGACAGGAACAAGTCTAGAGCATCAAAAAATTTCTTAAACAACTAAGCCAAAATCTTCTAAAATCTGAAAAAGATTGCAAAAGTAGCTTACTTACTGGTTAGTGGTGTCATTGCTAGTGGCGACAACAAACTCGAAAATGACTGGACGCCTAAAATAATTCCTTGTGCCTTTCCCTGTGATTAAGACACGAAGTCAATAATTCAATTAGATAGCTACCAATTCCAATAACTTGAAAGCTTTCCTTCATGTTTCAAATAAGATAGCCACCTGATCAGTTGAACTTGCTGCTTTGGATATGAGAGCAAAGCTCTGCAATCGACCAAACATGTTAAAATGGAGCACATATGAAATGACGAATTTTGAAGAGCACAATTGCACACGTTTGCATATTACCGGAAAAGTCACTTACAGAAGGTCTCACAAGGACGTTAACAACTCCAAAAGCAGCAATGGAGTAGGTTACCTGTATTACGAATGGATGGCTGGTAAAGAACTTTTCATTGACATTGTAGTTTCAAGTTTTGGCCGTCATGTTTGTAGTGCTAATTTGGTACCAATGCAGAGTAAACATGAAACAGTCGTGCTTCTTTACTCTCCTCTCTCTCCGTTAATGGTACATTTTTTTACCAATTTATTTTGTATGGAAGAGTTGCTCTTACCCATGGTGCCCAGGCTAAGCCAAAAAGCAAGGCCTGTAAACAGAGAGTATCTCTATCGATCAAATTTCATGGTATAAGCACTATAACAAAAACAAAGTTTGACAAACCAGGTGCTACATTAACTAGGCAGCTTACATATACTGCATTCGAGAGTAATGCTGCACAAAGGATAAGTTTCTCTCCAACCAAAGGGGTGATGATCGGAAGCACCAGCAACTACAGAAGAAATACAATTTTAGCAAATAGTGAGTAAAGAAGTTAAAGAAGTTGTGGAGGACTCAAGGCACTTGAAAGGCAAAAATCATGAGGGTGGTTAAGTAAACTATTCAAGCCTCAATCAGTAATGAACTTACGTGGCTACAACTGAATCTGAGTAATGTTGAATAAAAAGCAATATACCGTGTGCATATATCTTGTATGCAGATCTGTCTATGATGGAATGACCAAGAATAGGAGGGAGAAAGAGAGGGTTGACCTAAATGTCCCACACGGTAATATCTTTTTCTGCTTCTTAGACCTGTTTGGTTATCTTAAGTATCTACTGTACATGCACTTTTTTTTAGCTGCATGGACAATTTAATCATCCATAAGATTCGAAAGAAGAAAAATAAACTCTAGAAGATCCCTTTTAAACGTGTTGAATTAGTGAAAAGCTAATGTGCCTACGGATCTTGCTATTTTCAGCTTGTCATTCTACTGAGCTACACAGATCCATTTCTAGGTTGATCAGGTCACCAAGTAAAAACTGCTTCAGGAGTTAATGTCATAGAACGAAAGCAATGGGTTGTAAATTACCTGAGAAATGACTGCACCAATATCAACCACCATCAAAATTTCTGAAAATTGATTTTTGTCAAAACCAAAAGCCGCCTTCAGATAATACTGCAAAAGTAGCAGAAACTAAATACACTGATAGGAAAGCCAAAAGGAGCTAGGCAGACCTAAACACAGCGCAGCAGGAACATTTTAGATGGAAAATGACTCTCAAGTAGTTTTGACTTTTGAGATAAATGTCACGAAAAAAGGGGAAAATTTCTTGGTTGGAAGAATAACTGTAGAGTCATTATGTGTAGCTTGATGACAAAAAGGAACCCACACAAAAGAGAGAAGTTCAACCCACAGAAGTGAAAAAACAAAAATTTGCAAATAAATAGCAAAAACCTGTACTGAACTTCTAAGGATCATCAATAAGTCTAATTCCTCTATCAAGGGAATAATGAAGTTGGGGTTGTGAAATCAAGGATTAATTGACCAATTTAACAAATGAAGGATACACTTAAATATGATTGCAAAATTAAGCAATTGATTGCTATGTTTGAGCAACCGACTTAAACTTTACCACATTGATGTATCTATGCGAGTATACAATCACTTAAAAAGATGCCTGTCATTGAAACTGAAGTTCTGCAACGAATTGTCCTTTTCATTTATCAAAGCTTTTCATAACTTCTTTGTTGAACTTCTCTGCCAGGAAAGAAAAGATGACCAAGGAGATCTCCCTAAGCTAATGATAATCCATGTTGATGGGAAATAAATATACAAGAACAATTAATACTGCCTTCTCATGTTTCCTTTGTGTTTTGCCTTTTTCGTGTTCATCAATATGCTCCAAACATGAGTACGAAATAGATGCTTGAGGACTTCAATCTAAGCACAAACATTCCGCAATATATGGTATTTCCTAGTTCAAGAGGCTCTTAGCCAGAGGTTTTTCCAAAAGTAAAATGCAAAACCAAGCCTAGAATAGGACAGAAGATGGAATCAAAAAGAATCTCAACCAACTAGCAGGAAACTGAGGTAAACTCAATGAATTTTGTTCAAATTTCCCATGATGCATCCATAAGTTTATGATTGGCAAAGATACGCGATTCCGTAGCAAAGCCATCAAATTTCTTTTGCTTCATTATCAAAATTTCGTCCTGCTAACTGAATATTAAACCTACTGTTTGATATTTTGCTGCAAAAAAGTTTCAAATGAATAGTATTGGACACCAACTGAATCACCTATATCTAATAGAACTTCAAGCAGTTGAGTTCATCTTTTATATTATAGATAACATACCAGTAGAGTGCTAGTGGCGCCAGACATCCCCAATTCATAGAAGAATAAAGCAAGTGAAACGGACTTCAGTGTAGGGCTGAGGAGAAAATGAAAATTGTTCAGAAAGCGTAAACTGTAGTATGCAGCTGTCAGTCACCTATAAATCATGAAGAGGAAGAATACTACAATCTAAGGCACAAGATAAACCAAACCATGTATTGGACATTTGAGGGGTTAAACTACAGAAGAAAATGATTATCTACCTGCTAATAACCACACCCGCAGCATATCTGATATTGTCATATTGTTCTTGAATAAGCTTAAACGCCTTCTTGAAGTATGGCAGACACTGGTCAACCTTTGGAGCTGGAGTTATAGTCTCAGCCAGAAAGAGTGTCATATATACAGGACAAAAGATCAGGAGGGCTATTGCAACCTGAAATGGAAAAATTGACTTGCGAAACAGTAGCTTTAAAAATTAGGCAAGCATTAATTGTCGCATAGCTCTCAGATAATTGCAGTAACATGCCTCAAAAAAACAAGTCCCAGGAAGAAAACGAGCAAGAACATTTCCCAGGACACGGGATGCAGAAATTAGGCCCATCATCCAGCTAAAACCTGTAGCCTTCTTGTTGTCATCAACAACATCCGCCTGTCAGAAAACAGAAAATGCCCTTTTTACTTTTATTATAATTGCAAGAAGGATCTGTGCCCAAAAGGTATTGAATGAAGTTGTTACCAGGTAAGCAGCAGCAATGCAGTAAATACTTCCTTGACTGAAGATCAGAGAAACAAACCGCAAAACGTAGAACGCATACACAAACCCCTTTGATTTATTGATTGCGAGCACAGCTGAAGAAATACAAGACACATTTATGTAGGAATCAAGATAAAAAATTAACATTGGAGTAAAGCCTTATCATTTCCACGAATTCACGAAACTTTTGAGGGAATACAAAATGTTGATGTCAAAGTTATTAACTTCACCTAAAAAAAGAAAGAAATGTTTATGAAGTGCGTACCGAAAGGAAGAATATCAGCAGAAAATGTTGCAAGGAGGAGTGGCTTTCGACCATAATCATCTGAAAGTTGACCTAGAACTGGAAGAACCACCATCTTGAAGATTCCAACAGTCTACTTGTGACAGCACATAGTACATAAGAGGAAACTTATCCCATCCAAGAACAAAAAGAAGAAGGTGAAGAAAGGAAAACCAAACAGTAAACACAGTATACCAAATCTGTGCAAAGTGATGATCTCCCCACATTCACATAAACACCATTCTATCAGTTCTGTTTGACTAGGTCAAGATTACTTCCGGCACTGTTTTCAGTATCCATCCTAGCAAATAAATAACTCTTCTGGTTCATACCAGCCAATGATTGCCAATATTCATACATGTCGCCAGTTATTTACCAATTAAGCTAAGTTATTATCCCCTGTTGGGGTTGGTTAGTCTACGAAAATCAACTATCAAGAATTCAATTCCTCATTTCATCTAAACCTAATTGTAGACCTGAAATTTATTACATAGTGGAATTCCTCTATACTAATGGAGATCATATTGTTCAAACTTCACTCAAAGAAACTGTGAAAGAGGATGAATTTTCCTATGGGAAAAGTTATGCTAGAAATTGCAAAAATCCTACATGATTTTAATCGTACCTTCAGATTCCACCAAAATTTCCCGTGACATTAACATACCCTTCATTTAAAATTACCCGAAAAAAAACCCCTCCATTTAAAGGATCATTTATTTCGCCTCATTATGAATTTCTGTAAGTATGAACTTCAATAAAAATAAATTTTTAATTTAATTAAAGCAAAATTACATAAGGAAGCTTTGACCAATTTTGGCATGATTGAAACACGTAAGAACCAGAATTTCATAGAAAAATTTTATTATTACTAAGAAAAATGTGCCCAGTAACACATTTTTAGCTTTGCGAAGTTATTAGAGGATGGAAAGGACAACATCATGCAATGCCTCTGGACTGTTGTCAAAATCAGAACTTCCATAAACCGCCCAACTAGCTGCAAAAGCTCGTGGGTTGTTACTCTTTTGCAGGCCTTAACTTCCAACAGACAAGAATACTGCAGAATTAACGCCAAAAAGACCCATCTTAGCAACAACTGATCACGATTAATTAGTCCGTAGCCTCTCATTGGTGGAGTCCATCTAAAGAGTTTGGTATGAATGAAGTTCAAAAATATCAAGAATGTCAGGTCATTAAAGCAGTAAATGGAGTTGATTAAAGTGCCAATTGGTCAGATTGAAAGCATAATGCAGCCCACCAAAAAACGAGAATTTACTTTATCCATCTTCTTGAATTAAAAAACACGCAAATCCCACCTTACATAACCAGTAAAAACATGCATTGGCAGAGAAGGGGTTGGGAGATTATCCATGCAGCTTGAGAATCTCTTACGGTTTGTTGAAGACCATTGAGGTCGATGGCCTCCGGGCATGTGGACTGGCCTGGACAAAGAACATTAGTGGTGACGTCCACAAGAACTGATTTAGTCATCTCTTCGGCTACAAAGTGAACACTCAGTGGCAGCAGTAGGTGCACCAGTAGTCGCACCTCTCTCTTGTTTTTCCACCACCACATTCCAACCATTTCTTTCACCTCTCCTCAACACTCTCGTCTTGCTCTTATGACTCTCACGCACACACACGCACACACACACAAACAAGAACATTAATACGCTCCGCCGGCCAACTGCGGATGATGGCTTGTTGCTGTCAACTCAGAATAAGCCTATTGGAGCATCATGTTAATTTGCCACTTTTCGTCTACAGGTGAAGAACATGTTCGCGTTTGCCATTTAATTTTTATGGACATGGAATGGTAGTCAAGGTTAAATTTTTCCATAAACTTCTAAAATAATTTTCTTTTTAGCATGTACAATTAAAACATGTCATTATGAACATTAGACAGATATTCTTCATTACATTACTGTAAGTTTCCTGAGTTGTTGGTCTAAAAAAAAAATCTCAATTACAATCATGCATTTGGTATTTGGAAGTCCTTTTTTTTAAAGGACTTGACTACATGAATAAAAGGATGAAAATGCAACCAACGAAACTCTTTTTGTTTGGCTAGGAAAAATATTATGTGTGTTTGGATATATCATTATATGAAATAATTATTTGAATTATATAATAAATATATTTTTAATCTTTTTCTCTCATATATATATATCACATTATAAAAAAGTATAACAGTGTCAAAATAAATAATTTTTCTAAATAATGAGTATCCAAACACACTTAAGTCATGTTTGATAATCCAATTCAACACTTAAACTTAATAGATTCAGATGCTAATATGTTCAAATGTGATTAATAATCAAAATTGAACATCTGAATTAATTAAGTAGCACTGAATTTTCTAGGTAAAATTGATTTTAAAAAATAAGTGATAAACTATTCACTTATCACTGAATGTGATATACACTCAAATATATTTGATTTAACATTTAACAATTCAATAACTTAATGAATTCAAACCTCAGACTTTAGATTTCAGATTTCAACCTTCAGTTTTATCAAACGCACTCTTATTGTTTCTTGTGTAATTATTCCTGTCCGTCCAAAGAGACCAAATAATAAAAGTTAAATTATGGCACTATCAACGAAGTTTCTCTATTTGTTCCATGCGGAATAGACAATGAAGTATCTCAGCATATACCATGCATGAGAAGGAATTGGACACGACAATGGCGTACTTTACTGGACATGAAAAAGGCAGCAAAGCAAAAATTGAGGAAGAATCCTATAATGTCTGGACAAAATTGCGAAATTGCGCGCTACCTCACAGGTGAGGTCAATGGAGCCGTCTACTGGTGACTAGAGTCACACCGGCAATAGATCCTTGCAATTTACCCTGTCATGAGATATGAAGCCAGCCATCCCACTTTAGACCTACCATATCTAATACATTTAACCTTTTCCAGGTCTTCAAGTCGACCATTCGTTAACAGGGGAAGAATGGAAACAGAAACAAGAGACATGCACTTCAGCAATGGGCTGAGGAGCAAACAGAGTTATTCAGAAAAGTGAAAAAGATAATATGCTGATGTATCCATTCACAAACCATAAAGGGTAGGAAAAGCTACATTAAAGCACTATAAAAATATAGCGAAATGACAATATGAATCGGACGCTTAAATCATCAAAGACGAAGGAATAAAGCTTGTAGCATTACATGCTAATAACAGGACGTGCAGGATGTCTCAATGAGTTATATTGCTCTTGAACCATCTTCAATGCCTTTCTAAAAAATGGCCAGGACAAAGAGCATTAGTGGTGGCATCTGCAAGAACTGAATCAGTCATTTCTTCAGCTATCCAGCGAACACACAGTGGCAGCAGCAGTTGGACCGATAGTCTAGCTTCTCTCTTGTTTCTCCACCACCCCACCATTTTTTTCCTCTTGTAAGCACTCTCCTGAACTCTTCTCTGGACTGATCACCCCACACTCAAGAACATCAGAAAAGACGCTCTCTCTTCTTTGCTTTATATATTATTTTCACTTTTTCATTCTTTTGCTAGCTTTTAATAAGGCAAGGGGAGGTGATAAATCGTTGCAGCAATTGAAGTTACATTGAAAACTGACGCGGGTACGTTCTTTGCATTTACCAATGAAGCATGGGTTTGGTTGAAAGTGAGGCAAATCCCACTATTTAGCACTAAAAGCTTGTTAAGTTGCACATTGTGAAGAGTTAACGATACAAGACATTTTTCTCCTTTGTCTTGGTTTATGCAGTTGCATCCAAAAATTCAAATTTCGATTTTTAAACTCCATTTGCTTAAAATGGTGCACAAAATTTTTCACATTAACCAATTAATTACCATATACGTTATCAGAAATGGTCATAGACATTTTCATACAATTATAGATCACGAGAACAGCCTAATGTTACTTTCCATCCATTCACTTGTTTATTCAGTTATCTTTTTGGCTGAAGCATGTAAAACGCATGCAACCTGCTGAAGTAGATACCAAAAAGAACGGTGTATGCGTTGGGTTTTGAGGTTACACGTATTGTTGCCAAGAACCCAAGGCATGATTAATAAATTGACACGACTTTTTTTGGGTTTAGGATTTTGAGCAGAGGTCTTTGAAAACAGCATAAACGTAGTTCGTGAAATTTAATGGATGAAATGAATCATTGACCAAAGAAGTATTATTGATTTACTGGACTTGCCTTTGTATATGGAAGAATGAATGCACAACCTAGGACGTCTTCATCTGTTTGCCCTACTTCAGATTAGAATACAAACTCCTAGAGGAACAAGAAAAATGGAAGAATTTGCTAAAACTTCAAGGACACAATTGAAGCCGAATCCACTACTAGGTTTCCAAAGCTATTGTCTGGACCTTTGATCCATCTCTGGTGCGTTACCTAATCCAGTTTTGCTTTTGCTGCCTGCCCACTCTATGTTTACCCTAACAAAACCTGCACGAGAAGAAGACCATAATCAACCTGACACACGTTTTGCTATTGCTTGTTCGCAAACCCTATTCCTATCCTTCTCGAAATAACCAACATATCAGAAATGCAATATAAAAGGTACCCAGTAAGTTGTCTTGGTTCCCATGTTTTCATTACTGGGAGAACCTTGGACACAGTACTACGGTACCACATTGAATTTAAACAAATAAAAAATGTCACTAAGCAGAATTACGTCCTAGCTGCAGGGAAGGGATTGACGACCATGAGTGGCTACTATCAAGATCAGACAAGTTTAGGCGGTTAATAAAGTCTGGACTTCTAAATACGGTGTCAAGATCAGACAAGCAAGATAAAGCAATGGTGATATTTCCAAGAAGAAGATATAAAAGTCATGTTGATGGGAAATCAAGAAAATGACTTTAATCCTCACACTATCTAGGCAAAAATTGGCACATACAACTGCTAGATACAAGAAATCTTCTGCACTTGTTACCTAATTTCTAGCACTTCAACTACTCATAAGCTGCTCCAGTCAGTGCAGGATCTTCATCTTCAGTATCAAGTTCCTGTTCCACACCTTTGACTTCTGGAACATAGTGCATCAGCATGTTTTCGATGCCAGACTTCAGAGTGACAGATGAGCTAGGGCAACCACTGCATGCACCTTGCATTTTTAGTCTGACTATTCCAGTTTCTGGAACAAATCCTCTGTACTCAATATCACCACCATCGTCTTGTACTGCTGGTCGAATACGGGTCTCCAAAAGTTCTTTGATCATCGCTACAGTTTCTGAATCATCTTCATGGATAGCTGTGTCCGTGGAATCCAAACTATTTGAATCCATGATTAGTGGCTTCCCAGACGTAGAAAAGTCCATGATTGCTGCAAATATTTCAGGCTTTAAAAATTCCCAAGAAGCATCCTCCGACTTTGTCACAGTTACAAAGTCAGAACCGAAGAAGACTCGTGTAATCCCTGTATCAGCAACAGACATAATTATGCTGGTGGCTGGCCAACAGCCTACAGATAAATTGGGACAGAAATCCCAACCAAAGTGAACAGAAAATCAAACAGTGATTGGGCCTATAAAATATAGCAAGTTCAAAAGAACAGAAGACAAGTATTGATTGCAACTAGCTACAGAAAGCACAGAACATATACAGAAAACTGAATCTTGGGGTGGTTAAAAAAAGAGTTTGTTTTTGTTATTCTTGCACCAAAACTTTTGCCTTTAAGACATATCACATGAACCAATTGTATTGAGACATATACATAAACTGAAGTCATAAGACATATAAGGCATAAAGCATAATCTGGTTTTTTCCACCCCAACCTTTAGCTAATAGCAACTTGCTCTGCAGATTACTTAGAAATAAAGCATCCATTATTCAGACAAAATCCAAGGGCTACTCAAGGCTATCAAATGTAAGGAATCACCACAGGCCAGGAATAGAACATACAGCCCATTTAGAAATTCCAGGCTTCCATCTTGGGCCTGAGGATCTGAAAAAGACTGGCTTCCATGAAAAGATCATTAATACAAAGTTTATTGTTTATTATTTTGCTACTGTTACATTCAGTTCTTTAGTCTCCATCAGCTTGCTTATTCTGTTGACTTGATCAAATCAGATTGCATTTCGTAGTGCAAAAATTACTAGTCAAAGGCTAGTGTCCAAACAAAGACAAAATTTGCTTTACTAAATTGTAAAATTTGTCTTATGTTATAATAGCTATACAACCACAGGTTGAGACTCAGGCAGATGTCAATAGTCTTTCATCTATGTAGAAGACAAGTGCAGAGATGACAAGCAATCTGCTAGAGGACAAAACCACATGTGCAGAACATAACATTATCACATCACAGTCCATGAGTCTGGTAGATGAATAGAAACCATTACCCGGATAGTGTTAAATCAAGCAAATACTAGCAGAATATCAACTACATTCAACTATGATGTACCAAGTGCAGCCAGGTTAAAGGTGAAGAACACAAAACAACAGAAGGAAGAACATCAAAGTGCATGACATATTTATCTCCTAGGTGAAGTGAACTTTAAAAGATTTCAAAGGGTTGAATTTCTATGAACAGATAAGGACCCTTGACAAAGTTATGCCATCAAACAGTATCGCAGATCTAATCTTAATGAAAGATCGATTGTTCCTGACCTAATTATGGCTAAAACTACCATTAGTCAAGTTTAGACAAGAACCATGAACTACAGATATCAAGCATAGCAGCAGAAGCATTCCAATGCACTTGTACATGGCATTCATGCGATACATCATAAAAGGTATGTATGAAAAGCTCACCATCAATTCCAAATAAAGCCTTTGCGAGAGGAGAATTCATGGCTGCACGAGCATTAGGAAAATCAGCACTGCCACCTTCCATGACAGGCTTCCCAGGAAAGAACATCAGTGACAATGGATTAGGGGTTGCTTGTGTTTGAATAAACATGGTCCTCCTCTGTCCTGTCCGAGGCAGTGTTAGATCAAGAAAATAAAGGTGCACTTGTACCAACGAAACATTCAAATGAATTAATTCAGTTCCGCATTTCATTCTCTCACTTGTCTTTCTGATAAAAAATTACTAACTTCGGGATTAAACTAAAGTTTATGAAGAATTAAAAAAATTCGGTTGTATTTTACAGTAAGCAGTACAACAACAACTTTTGGATTGAAAACTTAGCGCCATGTAACATCAGTAGAATTTTTCACGGACCAAAAAAAACAGAAGTCTTTTTGTGTAAATACTCTCTCCGTCGACTGTAACCATAAGACCTAAAACCTAGCAAACCCAGATAAGTAAGACTCACAATCAATCCACTCAGCACATATAATCTCCCAAAACCTCAAATTCCTCCCAACAAATACATAATCAAGAAATATTCAACCGATATACATGAGCTTAGTTCAAAATTTGGACTGACCTGCGAAATGGGTCGTCGAAGGTAAAAGTGATGATTTCAACGAATTGAAATCCAAGATGGAGTTGGACGTCGCCGCAGCATAACAATAGATGAATCGCTTGGGTAAGCATCGAAGCCCATTGATTCCGGCTACTTTTTGCGATGATAATGATCTCTTCCCATAATTAGCGGCTCGCCACATTAACCTTGCCAAATTCTTCATCGAAGCTCTGCGATAAAATTTCGGCCCGGCAGAAAAAATTTATGTTGCAGATGGAGCTGGAGCTGAAGCTGAGCTGAACCTTTCCTGTGGCAGTTTATAAGCCTTTGCCTCCTCTGTTTTGTCTTTTTACCAAAACACCCTCCTCCCTTTTCAGTCCTCCCACGCGTCTATTCTTTGCTTCCCTGTTAAGATTTTTTTTTTTTTTTTTAAAGTACAAAACATTGCATGAATATTCGACTGGCGCGTGCATGGCACGTGCCACCTCTTAAACGCTTTTCGAAGCATCTTTTCGCTATTACCAAAACTTCCAAAACAACCGTCAAACCCTATCTGTACTCTTTCCTCCTCCCCCTTTCTATTATTCCCTTCGAAACCCTAAACTTCCCCATTAATCTTCGAATCTTTTATGGTTTTTCTCATGAAATTGAACAGATTTTTTCAGTTGAGGGCTGAAAGCAACCTAATTTCCAGCTCACTTTGATGATTTCTCAAAAAAAAGATCCCTAAGTTTTTACCATCTTCTTTTCAATCATCGAAACCATCATGGATGGCTCTGTGGTGGATTCCGATCTCGGTGTCCCGCCTGAGTCATGGGAAGTTGCCGACTTAGACGCCACCATGCGCCGGCTCATGCTTTCGTCAGCTAAAAAGGAGTCCAATAGTTCTGTGAATAATAACGGTAATGGTAACAATCAATCTGAGCTCGGTGATGCGTTGGCGCCGGATTCAGCTGCGTCTTCGGCGAACTTGGGTGGGGGAGTGTCTGAGGATTTGATAAATTCTGTGGATCAGTTTCTTCGGGAGGCTTTGCAAAACCCTCGGGAGCGTCTTTCGGGTGAGGTTCTTTAGCTTTTTATTCTGTTCATGGATTTATTAGTGCTATTTATGCTTTTAAATTTGCAATTTTGTGTTTAATTTGTTTAGTTGGATTTGATTTTTAAGTTCAAGTGGATGTTTGCAAGTTTCTGCTAATTTGATGTAGTAATTAGCTCGTCCTGGTCGGTATTGGAATATTGATACAGCTTAACTCTTTAACGTTACTTGCATTGCCGAGAGTTTGATTTTCTAGAGGTGTGGCTATTCGTAGATAGTCTTTTAGGTAACTCACATCAAATGTCCGTAAGTTAGGGTTGTTAAGTATGAAGGAGAAAGGAAAGATGGGAAAAAAAGGGAGAAACGAGTCATTGCTATTAGTTGGGTCCTGAATGAAGAAAGGGAGACAACTTTTTGAAAATTATCTCTTGTTTGACATTGGAAGCATTGAAAGGGAAAGAATGCAAAATACCAATGAAATAGATAGAAAGAAAGCAACAATTTGGAATAGGTGGTCTACATCCTTTAGAGTATTCACCAATTGCATAATGGATGTGTAGAGGTGTTGTGTCTAGAAAATTCAGGTTTTGTATCTGTTTGTGCTTAGAAAATTCAGGAGAATTTGGAATATACATGGGTAGATGTGTTCTAGGGCCCCTATTCACCAGGTGCTCTTCTTCTCTGCTATGGGTTCTTTGTGCTGACTGGTTGCTTTGCTTGTAAGGAAAGGGATTTTCTAATTCTACTTTTTGTTGTGAACAGTTTAATGACTCTGATTACATTCAGAAATGTGAATTTTGAGTCGCTAATTATCTCGCATCCTGTATCTGATATGAGAGACATTAGAAATGGTTCTTCGAAAGGTGTTTATGAGTTTCCGTTATCCTTTCTGTTTTGGTTTTTCAAAGCTGGTTTTGTCTTCTTCTTTTTTTTCAGTTCTTCGAATGGAGCAGGATGTTGAGAAGTTCATACGCGATCCTACCAGACAACAGATGGAGTTCTATCAGCTCCCTACATCATATTTACGCTTGGCAGCCCATCGTGTTGCACAACATTACTCTTTGCAGTCAATGGTTCTGTTGGACAATAATTTACCAGATGGATCTGGCTCGAGAATCATTGTACGCAAGACTTCTGAATGTCGGATACCTTTGATTCGTTTAGCTGACATTCCTGTAAATCTGCCTTCAGAAGATACTGGGGTCGTTAAGGTTGCAATCAAACAGAGGCCACAGAAAGGGTCCCAAATTGCGAGTGGTTCAAATTCTCATATGTCAAAGAGCAATAGTTTGAAGAGTGTAGAGGAAAGAAAAGAAGAATATAACAGGGCTCGAGCACGGATATTCAACTTGAATAGCTTGAGCGCAGGTGCTAGTGGTAGAGGAGAAAGTGAACCTAGGACACAAGATTTTTCTCAGCATGTTTTACGTGGAGTATCGAAGACAGAAGAGAAATCTGTTCCAGGAGACGGGCAGCCTGATCTAAATGTCAGTAGGGGTTTGATTGATTCTATGACTGGAAGTAATAGATCAGCTAGAAGTAGGACTGAAAAGGAGCCAGCTGGTAGATCTAAAACTACTAATAGGGTGGCCATCTTTCGGGATCGTGAAGTTGATCGCAAGGATCCTGACTATGATAGGAGTTACGATAGGTATATATTCATTCTCCACTTTTGTTTGCAGCTCTATTCTTTTCTGCCATTAGTAATGGATTTTTCCATGTCGAGTTTGTTGTTGGAAATTATAAGCAGCGATAATTATTTGCACACTGTATGAGCAGTGGTTTCAGTTATCTTAGTTCTTCCAGTTAACGTGTCCTTATGAGCGTGCTAGAGTAGGCAGCATTTGAAATAAGTTTTACCTTATGATTTTGTTCCCTAGTTTCTGTTCTGAAATACAATAAGTGTGCTCAATTGTAATCATGGTTTTCGATATGCGTGGTCCTTCAGACTAAAAATGATAAAGAGTTGATGTGCCGATTATGTGTTGTCTTGGCAGCTATGGCTTATCTTCAAATGGGTTTAAAGTAATTATAATGAAATCATTTTTTTTCTGTTAGGTACATGCAAAGGTTTGATCCTGGGTTTGGATTTAGTGGAGGAGGATACACCATTCAGCCTTTGTACACACCTGCACTAAATTACAATACCGAATTCCCACAACTTGGCTCAGCTCCTAGGCCATCAATATCGAGTGAACACCAACCACGGCCACTTCCCCAACACCTACCTGGACCGTGGACTGCACCATCAACTCCTGCTATTACTTATGGTCCTCCGGAGACATTGATTCCTCCCTTCAGCCCAAATCATGTTGGTGCGCGTTCTAATTCAGGTCTATACTTACACACTGCACAATATCCTTGCCAGCATCCTGGGATGCCATTCATTCATCCTCACGAACAGGTTCACCAATCCTTTGCTCAGGTATAGCTGCCTGTCTTTTCCAACCTTCCCAAGTAGATAGGGGCCTTGAGAAGGTTCATATCATTAACTCGCTAGTTAAATTTGTGATGTAGCTTATGGTTATTTAGCTGCATCAAGTAATTTGCTGTTTTGGCTTGCATTATAAATAAAAGTTGCAGCTTCACTTCTTTGGAAAAGGCTTTTTGCCAAAAGTAGTTATGAAAAATTTTTTGTCTTCTTGTGACTTGCTCAACATGTTGGACAGGACTTTATGCACATGAAATTGTATGTTTTGGTGGTTGTGATATCTTATGCCATTCCATACAAAACTTGCAGATCCTTTTTCCTGTATTATTGTATTTGTGTATTGAAAGACTGCTGTATTCATTTTATAATCAGCATCTGCCTGGTGTATTCTGCTTATCTGCTTGCTTTTATAATGATGCTCAATGTAGAAGAGTCTTATGTTACCCAATTCTTCTTTGGACAAGTTTTATCCAGTGTTTTTGGTTTTTTGTTGCAAAAAGTTTGATTCACTTAATCATTTTTGCGGCTCCTTGCAGTCTCATCAACAGCAACCTGATGCTTCTTTTGGATTAGCCCGGCCCCGTTAAGGGGCATGGGCCATGCCTGCACCTTGTCAGAAGTATTTCGAGTGTGGAGCAGTTCAAGGAGGCTGCTGGAGCAGTACCTTTTTAGTGCTTCTGACAAGGATGCAGGCATAAGCAACCGAGGCACAATGGATTGGACAGGTCAACCCTCGAGTTTCCCCTGTTTGATCCATTGCAGGAGTCTCGGTTTTATGGAGCTTCATTCATGATTAATGAGGCTCAGTGGTTTGGGTTTGGCAAATGCGTCATTTCAATGTGCTCTTGAGCTCTGCTTTGCCAATGATGATGATGAAGAATGAATATAGGAAAAGAACTGTCGGAGCTGTCAAAACTTCTGCTTGGTCGGGAGAAGGTATTGTCAGAATAATTGTTCCTCGTACGGCCTATGAGTTATAATAGGTCGTGCTTCACGGGTGGACTTGATGCTTCTCTCACGTATTAAGATATTTATTTTTCCTGGTTGTGTTTCAGCACCATTGAACCCTGGAGGTGATCTAGAAGTGGAAAAAGGAGGGCTGACTGAGTACCTCGCCACTTGCGGTGGCCTTTGGAAGCTGTAGGTGCTGGCCAACTGGATTTGTTCAAAGCTCTGGTCACTTAAAAGTTTTTTCCTGTAAAATGTTCACATGAAACATTGGTGGCATGTGTTGTACAGATATTTCCTTTTGTAACCATGATTTACTAATTTTTATGATTATTCTAACCTATACTTGCATGTTTATTATGTCTCGAAATACCATGTGGGCTAGTATTGTTCTTATTGTCTGTTTTCATGGTGGTTTGCTTTGAGTCCATTTTTTATGATTCTAATTATGGATTGTACGGTATACGGGGCTTATTAGCTTACGTGCCCGCATCGTATTTTTCCTTTCCCAGGCCACGACATTGCAGAATGCAAGTGCTATAAACCCGCAGCATTTCATGAATAATGGCTAGCTATTATAAAGCTTGTACAATTTATAAAGCGCTACACTACGCCAACTTGTATACGAAGTGATGAGCCTGACGATAAAAATCCCTCCTGCATCAGCAAATCTTGATGTATTTTAAGATAATGACTAACTTGTGTTCCGTTGAGGAGAATTTTTCTTACCATGTACATAAAGTTGACCCTTTTGTAATTAGTGAGGTTGGTCCAATTGTTAGGAAAGGGTTCCAGAATTCTCTCCCTTGCCAGTTTCAAGGCTCGAATCTTGAACTGACAATTGGGAGTGGGAAGATTATGGGAAAGGGTGGGAGGCAAAAAAACAAAAAATTGATTATACCATTTTGTGAAATAAGGGGCCTGTTTGGAACCTGAGTTTTTTGGGAGTTTGTCTAAAACTTTACTGTAGTGCACTGTAGAAGTTTTTGAAAAAATTTTGTAGAAGTTTTTGTAAGGTGAAAAATTTTTTTGTAGAAGTTTTTGAAATGTTACTGTAGACGTTTTTTGGATTATTTTTAGAGGTATTTTTAAAACATATTTTTGAGTATTTTATAATTTATAATTTATAATTTTTATATTTTTAAACATTTATGCATTTATAATACATTTATAAATATTTAGAAATAAATATATTTATATATTTATATAAAAATATATAAATGTATTATATTATATATAATACGTAATATACATATATTTATAAATGTATAAATATATAATTAATATAAATGTATAAATTATAAATGAATATTATATAAATGTATAAATTATAAGTTATAAATGTATATGATGATTATGTATAAATGTATTAATATAATTAATATAAATGTATAAATGTATTAATATTATGTATAAATGTATAATTAATATTGTTTATAATTTATAATTTTTATTGTTTAAATATTTATATGCATTTATAATACATTTATAAATATTTATAAATAAATATATTTATATATTTATATATTTATATAAAAATATATAAATGTATTATATTATATATAATACATATACTTATAAATGTATAAATGTATATATTATAAATAAATATTATATAAATGTATAAATTATAATTTATAAATATATATGATGATTATGTATAACTGTATTAATATAAATGTATAAATGTATTAATATTATGTATAAATGTATAATTAATATTGTTTATAATTTATAATTTTTATTGTTTAAATATTTATATATATTTATGCATTTATAATACATTTATAAATAAATATATTTATATAGGTATATAAAAATATATAAATGTATTATATTATATATAATACATAATATAAATATATTTACAAATGTAATAATTGTATATTATTATAAATGAATATATTATAAATATATAAATATATAATATTATGTATTAATGTATTAATATAATTAATATAAATGTATAAATGTATTAGTATTATGTATAAATGTATAATTAATATTGTGTGTTAATATTATGTATAAATGTATTATATTATACATAATACATAATATAATTGTATATAAATATACATAAATATATATACATAAATGTGTAATATATATAATATGTATTATATATATGAAATATATAATATTTATATTTATATAAATGTATAATTACATATTTATATTAATATTAATTTATATGGTATATTATATTTATATAAATATATAAAAATATATTTTAAATAAAATAAAATATTTATAATATGTTTAAATAAATATATAAATATATAATATATATAATAAATTTTTGAGGGTGAGGGACTCAAAAATTCAAAATTTTTTTTTGAGGTTACCGGCGGCACCGGAATAAGTGACCGGCGCCGAGAGAGGTGGTGGAGGCGGTGTCTGGTGTGATGGGTTGGGTGAGGGAGGAAGAAAAGTTTTTGAGAAATTTTTTGTGTATAGATTTTTGAAGTGTGTAGGTAAAAAACTTTGAAAATTTTTTGGGGTTCCTGTAGCAAAAGTTGTTAAAAAACTAGTAATTAAAAAACTTGGTAAAAAACTAGGGTGCCAAACAACTCAAAGGTTAGAGAAGGGTTTTTGGAGTCCTTTTTGTTATTAGTTTTAGGATTCAAATTTTAAATCGATTCTTAGAGTTCTTCTTGTTTTCAAATTCAGAGTTCAAATTTTTGGTCTAACAATTGGAGATGGGAAAAGGATAGGGAGAATGTAGGGGGTTTGAATTTTGGGCCTGATAATTGGAGATAGGAAATGTGTTAAAATAGATGGAAGGTTGAAAAAAAAAAAAGTTCTAACAGGTTAATTACACTTTGTACTGCTGAACTATTTTTGAATTGTACTTCGCGCTCTAAACTTTAAAGAATTTAGCATTTAGCTACCTTGAACTATTAATTTGTAGTAAAATTTTTAAGCGAATCGACTCCGGTGGAAAAAATAGCGACGTGCCCAATACATCTTCCCTGTTGAAGTGAACTTCCAAATATATCCATCCTGTAGGCGTCCTGGAATTCACTTTCCATTTCACACTTTTTCATTAGGACTCTCCTTCTCCCTCGAAAGTAGGATTCTACCTTCAATCACTTCATCGATCGCCTCTTCTCCTCCGTTCGCCAAGGCTTCATCAACATCACTCCTCTTCTGAACTCTTGGACAGTACGAGTCCTTGGTCCAAAGCGGCCTCATATCTGAAAGTTTTTGGCTGTTATTTGCACCCAGCCATGGTGCTTGTAGAATTTTCGAGAATCTGTGCCTGGATGAATTAAGGCCTTCTAACGCAGGTTTGCTCTCGTTCCTGGATGAATTAAGCCGCATTCGCAACCGTAATGTCTAGTTAGTACTTAGTAGTAGGATTTGATCCTACTTCTTCTAAGTTCTATTCACCTCCGCTATCAGTGTTGGGAATTCTTAAATTTTTAGTCAAGGAGCTTAGTAATCGACAATCCTACTGTGGTATTTGTTGGTTGAAATATGATAGGATGCCTCCAATTTGGCGACAAAAATTTTCATAGATTTTGCCTTAGAATGGTGGCTTGGTAGCCGCACTTGGGTTTTCTGGTTTTGTAACTTTATTCGTTTGCGTGTTGAAGTCATTATTATTAATTTGTTCCACCCAATATTCAATTTGTCAATCATTGTGAGTTCCTACTATTTGCTTGAAGCCATAATAGTCAAGCATACAGTTTTATAGTTAGTTTGGAGAAAGGGATTAACTTTGCTTGGATTTCTACTTTCTCGTGCGTGTGCTTGAGAGACAAGAAAGAACCATGCGACGACGACTTTCTGATTCAAAAAAAAAAATGTAATGACTTTCACCGGCCATAAATCACGTTTCCCTCTGACCTGATGACAAGGGCATTTTGGGGACACAAAAAATGAAGGGATGAAATCGTCTTTTAATAGCTCCATCACCATGGCCGAGTGTAGTCTGTTTTCAATTGCTTGATTGCTGGTAAATTGTAGTGTACTGCAAAAAAATGAGTAGTTTAAAGTAGTTAAGTGCTAGAACTCACAAAACTTCAGGGTGCAAAGTGCAATCCCAAAATATTTCAGGGGTGCAAAGTACAATTAACCCTAACTTAAATAAAGATTCTAGAATTTTTCTAACCATATACATAAAGTTAGACCCTTTTGCGCCAAAAAAAAAAAAGGAATTATGTTTGGATAGGAGGTTATTTGAAATCATTACTACATTACTTTTTGTGTTGTAATGTATGTGAAATAAAACTAAAAAAAAAATGATTGAAAATTGTGTTTATGATGTAAGCAAAACAAAATTTTAATTTTTTTTTTTTGGGCAAATCTTGCTAACCAAACATACTCATATTAACTTTTGATAACTTCAACGTAGATTCTAAATATGTGCGTAATTGCTATGGGTCGGTCATAAGATTTTTAAATCCATTCGCATTAAAGATAATTCAGCCCATGGGATCTGAATTTACTCGTTTTGGCTTCTCTCCTAATTCTTACTACCAAATAAAATAAAATAAAATAAAATAAAAACTCAGCGGCACCTTGGCAAAAATGGCGTGATAATGGCCGAGAAAGCGTGACTAATTTGGTCGCTTGTGGACATAATTCTCATCAACTCCAGCCCACTTTGCCCTCAGCTTTATTTCATGAATTACCCCCAAAAAGATGCTCTCTTCAGCTGTCCCCTGCCCTCAACTCCTTGCTTCTACATGTTTTTCTTCCGCCCAAAAACAGCAGAATTTGCCGTTTTCCATCATTCATTCTAACAATAATAATTTCTTGCCTGCCCAACTACATCCCAAGTGTCTTTTTGTTTCTTTCCCCGAATTTGCTCTTCTCAGGAGTTCACAATCATTGCCTAAATGCAAGTCTCACGTGTGATGCTATTTAAAGCAGAATATCTTCCAGATATGAAAAAATTATTTCTCAATTTGATGTCACGACTAATGTCCATCCTAACACATTCCCCTTGCATCAAAAGTGCAAAACTGGGGCTTTACAGATAGGTGACTGTTGTTTTGCGAGAGATGATCTTCTTGAAGTTTTTTTGCATTCCGTTTGGTATAAATAGAGGGATATGATGAGCTACCAATGCAAATTTATACCAAGCCTCCTCATTACGATCTCCAAAATCATATAAAGCATAAGTACCTTTAACACCACCTCATCCACTGCAATCTAGCTCAAATACAGGGTAAGAAGTTGTTCCCCTTGGAACCCAACTTCCCAGCAAATGTCATCATTGTATATTTCTTGCCTTGTTATTTTATCATACGTGCTGATAAAGAGTCGGAATCATTGCCTCCTCCTCTTACTTCAGCATTTTGTTGATAACAAAAAGAGCAAAGGATGCGACACATTCATTCTATCCATTTTATTCCCATAGGATTTTCTTGCACATACTTGACTGTTTCATTGCATTACTCACCATGTTCTCTGATAGAGACTGAATCAAATTGTGCCGCCCTTATCTCACTGTAGTCTTCAACCTGTGAAACATAGATTTTCAATATTTTCTACACGTAAAAATTTGACAGAAATAAAGATCATATGCATCTGATTAGCAATAAAAACTTTCACTTCTCTGCTTTCTTCCCCTATTACAAGAATTTTCCTTTTACCTTTTTCTTTTTTTCGGCCCTTCTATCTAATTCGCTCTTTAACTATTATTGTTCTGCACATACCTTTATCAGTTCATCATGGAAAAAGAAAATGCTAATCTCTTCTGGGAGAACTGCCGCATCATGCTTGAGAATGAGAAGCTGAGGAAGAAAGCCAAAGAGCTCAGGCAGGAGAACGAGCTTTTACATGAGGAGATGAAGCTATGCCGTGAAGCTGATCATCCCAGTCCCCAAACTGGGGCTG
Organism: Coffea arabica; assembly: GCF_036785885.1. Lineage (NCBI taxonomy): Eukaryota > Viridiplantae > Streptophyta > Magnoliopsida > Gentianales > Rubiaceae > Coffea > Coffea arabica. The sequence goes on along the minus strand of NC_092313.1, from coordinate 8,344,055 downwards.
AAAATAATGCTGGGACAAGTTCTTCCGCAAATAAAAGAAACTCCAAGAACTCTGAACAGAAGAAAATTTGAATGGGTCCGTTCCTTTCCAGAAGAGTTTAGTGATGTCTTTCACCCGTTCTGCCTGCTTGGGAGTAGTATTTACTACCCCACACATTACCTACTTTGTCAATTGGAGTCATCTGTCCATCTTTCTTACAATAGCAGTTTCCTTTCATGCGGAACTATGAAGTTTATGTAGCTATAATCTCTTTTCAGAAAGCATTTACTTTTCAAGAAAATTCAATCACACACACACACACACACTCTCTCTCTCTCTCTGGTAAGAGACAAATAAGGAAAAAGTGAAGCAACCCCCACCAGGCTACTTATCGACATTCAGCTTCCTGTCAATGCTAGAGAATGTCTGGTAAAACGCCCTAAAGTGCTTGTATGCAAAGTCCACATCTTCCTTCCCACATATCTCTCTAACACTGCATGAATTACAGGGAGATAAAAATCACAAACAACTATTAGAAACCACTTTTCCACCTAACGGATATGCATGAGGCCAAATCAATTATACCAAGATTTTCATGAAGCTCATAAGATGAAAAGGGTTGGAATCGTCACATTATAGGATACTACCAAAGAGTGCACTCAGTTCCATGCAATGAGATTGAAATTAATCATCTAGCTATCATATAAGTCATCTTGTAGGACATGGTGCAATCCCCATCACCAATGCATGAAATAATGCATCTTTGCTTTTGGCATGATAATTCTAGATACTGACAATGAATACAGTACGGAGTTAATGAAATTCCACTTCTTAGACTTCTCAAATAGTTTCGTTTCCTTTGCACATTCAAGCAAACTATATGAAGACTTGCATTTCGTGTCTAAAGCTATTGCACAAATTAAATAATTAGCTTTGCTACCTGTGCATGGATAACTGAGCAATGCCACAATCAACAGTGCGAATTCCAACACCGGAAGCAAGTATAGGACCAATAGTGGATCCACAGCCCATATCATTTCTCACCACAAATTCCTATGAAGTGATGGAACAGAGATACTCAATTAGTTTCAGCACTGATATCAATGTCCAGAAAGAAATGAAGAAGGTTGATCACTGGAATCACATAGTAAATTTTACAAATAAAACAATAATTTGCAGCAAAATTATCCAACAAGTCCACACGATACATATAAGGTATAATTTCCATACAGCAGGGACAAACAAAATCAAGGGGTGGAAGGAAAATGACAAGGAAAAGAAAGCCTGTTTGGTAAATAAAAATGAGAAAAACGGATAGTTGCATCAATGGTCAAGGCGGGGCAACATGTTTTGCACATTAGAAAAAGATTCAGACAATTACATAAGAATGTAGAGTTTGTGGGCTACTAGTGTATAGATTACTTTTGTTTGAGCAACTTAAAACACTTCATTGTCTGTAATTTCATTAACAAAACAAGTGGTATCTGATGAGCAAAGGCCATCAAATAAAAGTTAAAATAAGACCGTAATTCAAAGTAGGATCTGTTAAATCTGCCAAATGAAGCTATCTATCATATCTTAGCAACTTGAAAAAGGCACCCTTCCATAACACCTTTTCTGAAAAAACTCCAAGAAAATCAACAAGTCACACTCTATTTCTTTTCATTCTGTTAGCCATATACATTTCCATTCATTTTCTGCATCTCTTGTACCACAACTAGCGTTGCAGATGTCCAAAGAGTGAGACATCATCTATTTAGTCCAGCATGTAATTGCGCTCCAGTACCAAAACAGATACAGGGTGGAAATTTATTTGTACCATCACAAAAAGAACAAATTTTGAAAAGGCAGAAGTAAATCAGAAACTTCAGTGTGTACTCATAATCTTCCTTCAGTATTGATGACCGCGTTCACCTGAGTTGGAAGGTTATTCATTTTTGCAACTTCTTTAAAAAGAAATGCTGTAACTCCACTTGTAGCATAGCGTTGGTTGGCGTTATGCTTGATAACTAGTCCCTTTTGCAGTTCTGGACGGTGGTGCTCTTCATGCTTGTCCATAAAATTTGGATGAACTCGATGAGCCATGTCAGCAGACACTAGCACAAAAGACAGAAGGCTTGTCTGAGTTCGAAATTTAATTATCAACAGGGAGAAAATTTGATTGTATCAAAAGCTGAAAAGATTTTAAAATGCTTATATATTTCCTCGTTACCTTTTTAATTTTCAAAGACAAGTAAATGAGACAGCATTCTTCGAGTCACCAATTACGGCTAGCTACTTTTAATTTCAAAAATTTTCAGTTTAAATGCTACACAATTTTTAATTTTTCATAAGACTTGACAAAAAGAACCCCCAAAAAAAGTCCATGTTTAAGAGGCTAAATGTATCCCTTCCTAAGCAAGGAAGTAAAGTTAAAGCATGCACATTAAACACCAATTGTATGCTAGCACACTAGTCAATGAAGCATACCATTCTGTCAGGGCCCAATTTGTTCGCGGATGGAATGAATTGGCCAAGTCATACCAGGATAAATTTTACCGAGATAACTCATCCTTGGATTTTTCACCTCAACTAACGTTTTCTGAAGTTTGGTTAGTAATAGATTATTCATGGGACATCCAATGGAAATTGCAACATTATGTCCGCTAAACATAAATTGATTCAATAGTTACCAAATGAATTCGAAATGTCAACAGGGTTATTTTATCCCATGAGCTAGGGAGTAATTTGGTTAAATGGGAAGATTGGTTCCTGTGTAAGAAAGCAACCAAACAAGGTACAGCATGGGATCAATAATTCTATCCTATGTCATCCCATGAACCAAATGGACACTAACGGTACAGGTACACTGCACCATATCAGTGAAACAGTAATAGATGGACATCCCTTCAGAAGCTCCAAAGGGAAACAGTAACACCTATCGTCCTCTGATGCTACATCTACAGTACCACTATTGCATTGTGTATATATCTATTTATGATGCTGCACAGGGACATCAAGCAGTTAGTCATTCTCTTAATTTCTAAAATGCTTCAACATTTTTGGCCAGAAATGGATTGGCAAGAGGCTCAAAGCTTGATTCAAGAAATTAATCTGAAAGATTCGAGTAAAATCAGATTATATGCCGAAAAAAGAGACATCTGCAGCAAAACAGGCTAAACCGAATGGAAATGTACCCAAAAAGGAACAGCGAATTGCACGTGCAAAACTGCTTTCTCTAACATAGTGGAGATCTAAACAATCAGTTATTCGTCTCATGGCTTCAAACATAGTTGGTGCACCAGCTCCCTGATATGAATCTGAGCCCACCTACAGAGCACAAACTAGTCAACATTAAAATCCACTGTCTTAAAAAATAGCTGGAAAAAGATGAAGAATTTGTACATGTGGGCCCTTCCATGAAATTCAAAGATCAAGTGAAGTGCACATGACGAGTTGCACTGAAGCATTACACAAGCAACATGATAATTAATTAACAAAATGGAACAACTGAGTAACAGGAAAATTGGGATTGGGTAACAACAAATACATTCACATATTAATTGCAAGTAACACCAGTTGCAGTCAATCACTCATTTCTCTAATTAGGCAGGAAAGATAAACAGAAAATGTATCATCATCTGTGCTAAACCAGTAATATCATAGTTTGTGGTTAGGTGATGACATCAGAAATGACAGCAGCGACCACGTGAAATTAGGTGAGTTAAAGCAAATATGTAGTCAGCAAACTGTTATAAAGTCTGACTCAATTTCATGAACACTGCAAGAAGCTTAGAGTCTCAAACGTGTACATAATAGACAAATCCATAGACTTGAAGAAGAAGAGATCATGCAATCTACCTGCGAGTCTAGGGCATATGAATTGTGTATATAGTGCACAAAAGATAAATGTGCTCAAAGATAGTAATTCAACTTTCAGAATAATGCCTCAGAGTAGCCAAATATAAGAACAAACTCGGGAAATTACATCTCCCATTATTGCTACACAAGGCAATACCTCTTCATTATCAAAAAGAGCAACCATACGAATCGCACGCTCATCTGACAAATCTTTGGGTGACGCACAAGAATCAACAAGAGCTCGCAGTGCACAAAAGCTTGAAGCAAGATTATCCAGTCTTCCAGAAAATATGAACTCATTGTTCACACCTCCAAGACAGCTAGGTTGAGTATCACAAACATTCAACTCAATACTAATGATGTCATCAATGTTACAGGCCAGCTCATCTGACAAGATCTGTAAATGACAGAAACGTAAAAGAAACAATAAAAATTTAACATCCACAAGCACCACAAACTTACCTAGAATTTAAGTCATCCTTCTCCTAAATCAGGACATTTTATTTGCATTAGAGGAAGCCTAAGAGTTATAAGAAGGAAATTTGCATGCTGGTTCTAATGACAGTAAGCATTTGGGGAAAAAAATGAGGTTTTACAATAAAAGACTTGCAACAGAATTTCATTTTTTTCATAATCCAGGGTTTCTCCTAAAAGTCTTTTAAACAGTGTAGGCGCCTCTTGCTGCTGAAAGTAGCCAAGCAAATATTCAATATAGCCAGCAAACAAAGAGTTACCTGCAGTAGCTGTTGATGGTGAGCATCTTTTGAAGATGACATATTAATTTTATCTTTGGTCTCAGCAGATGCATTATCCACTTTTTTTGCCAATAGTGGAATGAGATGTGTCTCAAGGTTGGGCTTAAACCCATCCTTGTTCACTGTACTAATGAACCATAAAATCCAAAAACATAATAAACCAAATATGAGCAAAATGCTTCAAAATGAGCAAGCAAAACATCACAAAAGGACTAAGACTTTGTAATATGATTGTCATATGATGAGACAGTGAACTATGAAAAAGGCCCCTACAAACTTCAACTGGATACATTTATGCTAGCCTACAAAACAATTAAGACAGAGGCTCCACAAAAAAGCTAAGACTTTGCATTTATGATACATGACATATGGAACTAGTTTCTTTTTCCATGAAGTACACAGCACACAACAATGCATCATGGAATGTGCACCAACTAATTTGTGAAATTGCCCATTACCTGTGAAATTGAACCAAGAGCTTTGTACAACAGCAAAATTAAAATTAGTCACTGGTTTTGCCAAAAGAGTAAGATATCACTAGAATAAATTATGAGAATTTCTTTCTTATTTTTGATAGATTTATCCATATATTGTTTTACTAGTTTACATGAGCTATTATGGATGCTTCCTATTGCAGGATGAAATTCATGTATGTGACATAATCAAATGTTATAAAACACTAATATCCATAAGTTTCATGTAAATTACAGGTTAGAGAATATATAGAGAATATATCGTCCTCAAAAGCCAGTAATGAATGCCAAAGTTATTGCTATAACAAAGAGAGAAGTTTTACATGCCAAAGCTCATTAAAACCACATTCCGCACTCTAATCCAAAGGTAATAAAATACACAAAGCATGATTTGATACTGAGGTGAATATTAAACTTCAATTAATCCCAGACTAAATGAGTGATTCTAAATCTTATAACTATGCAAAGCACATAAACATTTCAAATAGCTACTCAACCCCCAGAAACCAAAGTAAACTTTTGTAAACATTCATTTAAAATGAGAGAAAGACAGAGAGACCGTGTGTGTATGTGTACAAAAAATATCCATTAACAGTTTTATGAACTATGACAAACCGGTCAAGATGAATGGCTAATGTAGGCACTCGTAGAATAGGTCTTTTAATTTTAACAAGCTTATGCAGAAAACAGCCATTGTCGGCTCTAACGATGACCCTTCCAGCAACACTTAGGTCTCTATCAAACCAAGTATGCCATAGACCGCTGCCATAAGTTTGCACATTAACCATAAGATAGCCGGATTTGCTTGAGGCAGAATTTGGCTTCAGTTTGAGACATGGACTGTCAGTGTGAGCAGCAATTATATGAAAACCGTTCCCATTGGAATACCTGCAACATATTTTTATAAACTGCGTTGTTGAGCGAAGAAATGGAAGCAAAGATTTTCAAGGCCATATCCTGCTGGTTTAAATCTTTAGAAGAACCACTGATAAGTGAGTGAGTAAAGGTACTTCTTTGCACTGGAAAGAAATAAATATGGCTAGTTGGATCTAAATAAGGCAAACGGAAAATGTACTATCTAGAAAGAAATTTTAAAAAAACGGTAGATTCTATGCATCATACCTCCTTTTTTTGAATAAATGCAACATATACTAAAATTACCGGTTATCCTTACTTTATCGAATGTTAAAACTATCCCATTTATCATATGAAACATTCATTGTGATAAAGAAAAAGTTAAAAAAATTACTTAAATATTAAGTAATGCATGATCATCTCAAATTGTAGCGAGTGTTCACTATCTTTCCCCAATGCCAAATGCAACCAGAGAGAACATAATCCAGCTAAAAAAGTTCAAGTCCCACATTGTCATTTACAAGTTGAAATCCACTAATTTATTGCAATAAAGAAAAAGATTGAAATCTATTTAAATTTATTATGTAATGTCACATCACATCAAATTGTAGCAAATTTTCACTCACTTTTCCCCAATGGCAAATGCAACCAAAGAGGACATATTCCGGGTAAAAAAGTAGCGCCCACCAGGCTTCAAGTCCCACTCATCATTCTCATTTAGAAGATGAAATCCAGCAGCAAGTAGTTGCCGTTTTGCTTCAGCTGCCAAAAGGGTAAATAGCAAGTTAAAACAAGTTTTGCTTCAGACTGTCTTCTATCATATGTTGCATATAGCATATGTAAGAATTCAAATCTCGATGTGCTCTTACTTATGCTTTGTAGGTATAGAGTCAAAAGCATGTCAGTTGTGTAGAATGAATTCCTCATCTGTATTCACTTAGGGAAATTTTCTTAGCTCTAACTTTTCCTTCATATAGTTTTGAATCAACATTTGTTTGGCAGATAGGTAGATAAAAATCTATTTGTCCAACTGCAATGCACCAATCGATGAGGGCAAAAAGGAAAACCAGAACAGCAGCAAGCGAAGGTGCTGCTGTTTTATGCTCTAGCAGCAACCTTCCCACCAAGAAAATATTCTCATTCTTGTATCAAAAGAGAAAGCCTAGTCATTCATCACTTCTTTTTTAGTATAATTTGGTTGCATGTTCTAACCTCACTGGCCATAGCATTTACCAAACCATCGTTCAGTAGTGTTCCAATGGCCTAATTCTCCAACGTTCATTCTTTCTCCCACCATATAACATTTTCTAGGCTAATTGGACTTGTCATTGAGGTCTAGTATAATTCTCTATGCTTTTTCCTCCGACGTAAAAATTGCTACTTAATGCCGAGCCACTATCTAAAGATAATTTCTATGTATCCAGACACAATACTAGCACGTTATTCAAGTAAACTTGTTCAGTATTGATGCTTTACTTTTTAGAAAAAGCACTAAATATCAACATAAGTCCCCAAAGATTCGAACTCTGAAGACTAGTCAATGCTACGCACGTTAATTACTTCGATGTAACTAAAAATAAATTTGAAACCTTGAGCTGTAACTAAATATAAGCAAAATGCAGGAGGCTCGTTAATAGGTTGCTTATTGAATATACCAGTGGCATGAAATTGAGTCCAGGACTCGTTGAGATAATCCAATAAATCACCAACTATTGACCCACCCGATTCGCTACTGGAATGACTCTGCCATTGGGATTGAGTATATCAACATAAATAATTGAACAAATGATAGAAGGATCAGAAAGAATACGGCAGGTAAAAGTGACCTCGAGGGAGCCGCCGGCGGAGGATGAGTGGGAGGAGCTGGAGCAGAGAGGTGGAGTGAGAGAGGACAGTCGACGGAAGCGAGTGTTGCTGCGCTTGAGTGTGGAGGGAATTGGCAGAGAAGAGCGAGGGAATTTTGAGAAGAGGGTTGATGGTTTGAAGAAAGGGGATGGATGGAGAACTTGGACTTGGAAACGAGCAATTGCGGCTGCAGTCGGCATGAGGGGGAAGAGTCGTTTGGTTTACCTCCGCCGGGGCTGCTACACAGCTATGGGACTAACGTCGGTTTTCTCTACCATACCTTCTCAACGACAGGGATGATGTGGAAGGAGACAGTTTAGGAGAAACCACATTCGAATTCCCATCTTTCTGAATATTACAGATTAGCCCAGGTTCCTTTTTCCACTCTTCTGCTGAAGGTACAAACTAATGATCCATACTGGCCATGTGCGTGATACAAGTTTTCCATATATAACACCGCATGTTTATGATAGTTAAAGCTTATAAAGACTATGCATGGATGTAGAAATTCAAAAGAGGTTGACTATATATATATATATATATATATACACATATATATACATCTATAGTACGTTAGATTTATAATATACATGTAAAAAATGATAGGAAATGCATTTTGATTAGTTCAGTGATATTTTGGGTTAAGAAAATAATTTAGTACCCTACACTAGCACAAGCATATAGTTTAGTGATATTTGGCGCAATTTGCTTTATTATCAATGTAGAAAAAAATTAATCATATATATATAATAGTAATAGCTAAAAGAGTGTGCATATATATAAGAGTTCGAGAGAGGTTCATGAATAGCAACAATATTTATTGCATGAGCAACAATTAGTGCTATCACACTAGTATGTAAAATTGACAAAAGAAGCGAGTCTTATGTATCAACAAAAGTTAGCAGATTGGTCAAGAAAAAATACTTTTGTTCAATTGGAAGATTTTTCTATGACAAAAGTATCAATTTTAATTGGATTATAAGATTAACTTTCAATCTCCGATAAAAAAAAGCTAAAGAATCTTAAAATATTTGGAAATGGAATAAATAAGAAGAAAGAGTTGAAATCAAGTAATGAGTGAAAAAAAAGTGTCTCTATTGGAAATTGCATTGTAATTCTCTTGTTATGTTAAAAGTTACAAATCAAAGTTTTTTGGCAGGCAAGTTTTTTTTTCAAGTTCGTCTGCTACAAGTTTTTTAAAAATTTTAGTTACAGTAACTTCAAAAAATTTCTCAAAGTTTTTAAACTATACACTTCAAAATTTTCAAAAATTTACATACTTCAAAAATTTTTTAAAAACTTCTACAATAAGCTACAGTAAAATTTTAGACAAACACTCAAAAAACTCACTTGCCAAACGGGGCATTTATGTATTTTAAACTTTTAAATGTATGTGACTCTGTGTTATGTACATGAGCACATACAGTACAGGGGAGGAAAGTTCAATATTAGAAAATCTAAAAGGTGCATGTGAATATTTTAGAAATTTGGGAGGATTACGTTGAAATTATCATCCCCACGAACAAACGGTAGAAGTCAGCAAGACTTAATGGAGAAGGTCAGTGTGCTCGAATGACGAGTATCCCCAAATACTACTACTGTAACCGGGCATAACTTTATTCAACAAAATTTTGTAACACCAATCAGTTCTGTTTATCCAATTTTTTTGGAAAAAGACGAAAAAGGAAAGAATCAACAGATCTCCGATCCATGGCGAAGGACTTCAACGTGCCACCGGTAGTATTTCCCTCCGGGGGAAACCCCGGTACTGGGATAGGCCCCGGCCCCCAGCAACGTCGTCCATCGGCTCCGTTTCAGCCTCCGAGATCTGCAAACCCTAACATCCCTTTCATGTCTTTCGACGTGTCCTCTGCCCCGTCTTCCACTGCCTTCTCTACCCCTCAATTCGCTCCCACCACCATCGGAGGCGGTGGAATGGGATTCGAAGACGAGGCACCTCTCCTTGAAGAACTCGGCATCAACACTAAACAAATTTATCAAAAAACCATCTCAATCCTCAATCCTTTCCGGGTAAGAGCCGATCTCCACGACGACGCGGATCTCTCCGGTCCGTTTTTGTTCCTTATGGCGTTCGGGCTATTTCAGTTGCTAGCTGGAAAGCTCCACTTCGGGATCATATTGGGGTGGGTTACAGTGGCGGCTTTGTTTCTTTACGTGGTGTTCAATATGCTCGCTGGGCGAAACGGGAATCTGGATTTGTACAGGTGTCTTAGCCTGATTGGATATTGTATGTTGCCGATTGTGATTTCATCGGCAATTTCACTGTTTGTGCCCCAGGGCGGGATGTTGATTATGGTAATATCTGGGTTTTTTGTTATATGGTCGACCAGGGTTTGCACTAGGTTGCTGGTGGAGCTGGCTTCTTACGGGGACGAGCATCGGGGATTGATTGCGTACGCTTGTTTCTTGATTTACGCTCTATTTTCTCTGCTGGTGATGTTTTGAAGTGCTCAAATGAATTGTAACTCAGATGGCGTGTTTAGTGTTACTTGTAGATTAGTTTTTTGTTACTGATTGGTTAACATTTAGGTACGGGGGTATTTTTGGTTGCTTTATGTTTTTAGAAACCTGAGTTCTTTACATAAAGAGGGTAGACTGGTGAATAGAGTAGTGGATGGTTGATATGAAGTGTTAAGGGCACTGTTCTTTTCTGTTGGAAATATTATAGAATGCTGCGCTTTTAGAAGTGTTTCTTCAGATTCCTGAGGTTTTGTTCCAAATGTACCTATTTCTAGTTATAATTTGGTGATTCTGATGTGGTAATGGATACTTGACATGGATGCTCATAGCTTGCGGGGCTTAATGATTTTCAAAGGACGATGGATTTTAGACAGCGATTATGTTTCTTTTTGTTCCCTCGGATATTGTCTAACCTAGGTATATGCTTATAAAGCTGTATATTTCAGTTCTATGGATGCTTCAATTAAAGATTGGTTATCGTGATGGTGATCAGTACCAGCAAGAAGAAGAAAGGAAAAGCAAGTGGCTTTGATGAATATAGTATGCATTTGACAACACACCACTGGTTCTGCTTCTCTTTTCTTCTTTAAAATAATCAGCCATTTTAAGTGTTGAACTTTGATTAGATGAATAAAATGCTGAGAACTTATTCATTACTGATGCTTAGCCATTGTTCCTTTCTTTATGGGGTTTTCTTTCCTTTTCATCATTCCCATTTTTATTTTCCAAAGCAACAGTTGACTGCTGTACTCTCTTGAAAACTAGAAATACTAAGAGGGAGTTTTGGCATGCTTGGAAGAATGCATAAAAACGTCTAAGTGAATTTGTTTTATTTATTTTCTTTAAGATAGTTTCAATTTTTGTCTGGCGCTGGACAAAGCTATTATCATGATGTTCTTTTCTTCACTATTTAGGTAGACCTTGGTTGTTTACTGAATGGACAGATATTATACTGAATAGAGAGTAGTTCTATTGTCTAGAGTAAATACAATTCTCTTCTTCTGCTGGGAAATGCTATTGTTTAGTTGTTCTTTGAAGTCGTATATTTTGGGAATCTCTGTTCAATCTGAGTAGACAGTTTCCACCGTCATCCTTTTGGAAAAAAAAAAAAATTTGGGATTGTGGCTAATGGATGAAGAAGTTTTCTAGGATTAGGTGCCTCAAAAGGAGAAGAAATAATTTGCCACACTCCTGCTTCTCATGCTTTTTTTTTCCAATTACTATCTGCATGTATGTATATTGCTTCAAATGCTTGATGGTTAAGGACTGTCCTAGGAAATGTCTGATGAACAACCCAAGTTGCTTTCGTGGGACTTTCTTGTTTTTGAATTTTGACTCTCTGAATTTTTTGACCGGAAGTTTGCTTTTATGTTTCTCATTCACATCTGGTGCTAAATTTTAAGGCTTAAATCTTCTGCCTCCTGTTCTGTATCAGATTGTGGTGTAGATTTCTGTCTAGATATTACAGGATTAGTATCAGTAATAGACTGATGGTTATGCCTTGCTTCCTGCTTGCACATCCTTGGTACGTTTTATGTTTAGATTAGCCTTTCTTTTATTGGATGGAAATATCTTAATGTGCCAATCTTCATGAGTTATCTTCCAGGTTGACAAATGTTGATAGTTTAATTGGATTTCTAAGAAAAACTATATGGCCATAAGATTAGCGTAGTGTGAAGAAACATCAGCATTCTTGGTTTCCTCTCCTTCACTTTTGGAACAAGTACTTGGGGTTTTTTAGATATGCTTTGCTGTGTAAACTACTGGGAGGATATTCAGAAACAGTTTAAGGTCATATACAAAGAGTTATTATATTTGCACCTTGGAGTTGATCTTTGACAGTTAGCAACTTTAAGCATTTCACTCTGGAGTTACTGCAAGGAGGTTGTCATAAGTAACATGATTAGAAAGTTTTCAGTGAGGAAATAATTACCCTGATATGCTTCTCCCTCCATCTACTTTGTTACTTCTTTTCCATCTAATTTGAGTTAGAACGGCCGCTACCTACGTATTCATAAACTAGCGCTCTTAATTCCTGTGGTCTCTATCTTTACTTCTTGAGTGCCAAACTAGTGACTTCTGTATGCTTTGCATCTGAAGTTGTGGAGTTGCATAACACGTGGGTTTCATCTTTTCTGTCTCGAGTGTAACGAATGCTCTTATTTTCATGCTTTGACATGCGTGCATGTTGTAATGGTGTTGCATGTATTATGAATCACAATGTTAATCTTATGCTTTGACAGGCGCACAAATTGTGTTGGTGTTGCATATATTCTGGATGGATTCGGTTAATCTCTAATTTTAATTTATCCTTTGGTGCTTAAATTCTTTTTGCTGGTGTGGATTTGGTACTCTCTTGAAGGCAGAGGAACTTGATTCTTTCTCTAAAAGTAAGAGCGCATTTTTTTCCCCTCTGGGTTTGTTCACCTGGATTTACGTTGGCAACGGGATCTTGTGCTGAGTTCTATTATTACATAATGACGCATACAACTGGAAAACTTCATAGCTGGGTGGCTCGGAACTTATGATCATATGCATATGCATATGCTAGCGAGGTCATACTGAAGCAAATTTCCGCGTTACTGCTATTTACGCGTGTTGTATTTCGAGGAAACTCCTGGTTATGGTTTCTGAAAGGCGATGTCTAATTTGCTCAAGGGTACTCCTTTTAGACCAATGCCGTCACCCCAACCCAAGTGATGACTCGACACAAAATGGTTTTGTCTTATATATGCCATCAAAGTGGCAAATGGGGGTGGAAATTTGTCAGTTGCAAGTGTTGAGAACAATAATTTGTATGAACTGAATTTAGTGAAAAATTATCATCACAGGAGTCAAAGCCCAGGAGAAGAGAGGAGTAGAGAAGGAAATAATTCTCACCCACAAGTAAACCCACTGCCTTGAATATTTGTGAGGAAAGATATTTCTTTCCTCCCCCCAGCCCACTCCAACCTCCTGCTGTCAACTCAAAGTAAGTCTTAGGTTATTCTCTGTTTTTCTTAAAAAGCATGAATATTAAGCGGCTGTTCAATACTTTATCAAAATCATACCGCCGAGCTAGCTGTGACGGTTCATCAGGCATAAAGTAGCACAAAAGCAAGATCACATACTCCGTCTCCTGTGAAAGGAAAAAGTGGTTTCCAAAGAATCTCACAAAACGAGTTTGTGAAAAATTGCCATCATGTTTTGGTCCAAAGCCATTTTCATCGTAAAGTCATTTTCTACAAAAACCTGCTTGGTCCAAAGTTGATTTTCCTTTCGATAAGATGAATGCGAAGAAAAAATAAAAAAGGACTCGCTGGATACTCTAATCTTTTTTTTTTTTTGTTGCAACGATATAATTCCTATAACCTAATTTAGGAGAGAGAGGGAGAAGACTCGATGTGCATAAAAATTTCATCGAAGATGGCCAATGAAAATTGTTACGTATTATAACAATTCTTGGTGGTGACCACTGGGACCAAAGGCCCAGTGGCTCGCTGGATACTCTAGTCCAAAGTCTTTCATCCTAAAGGCTAAAGTCAATTTAAAATAGGGACTTGCTTGGTCCAACTCTGTGTTTAGTAGTTGAGGACGGACCCGACTCTACTCGACTGAACCTGCTTAGATATCAATCGGGTGGGTCAGGATAATCTCTCTCACATACGCAAACGAAAAAACGCTTGGCTATCGCGTCGGAACCACTGACACCCAGGTCCGCCGCTTCTTCTTATACTCTCCCTCTCAATTCCATTTCACCTGGAATTGCTGTGCCGTTGTTTGCGTTCAATCGTGATGGCGGGAACACTTCAAACTCTAAGCCTCAAATCGCCGGCCATCACATCTCCGCCTGGCCATCGTCGGCGCGTGCAATCCCCGATTACTTCCTTCTCACCCTCTGGCAGCCGGAATTTAAGTGGAGGTGGCAATTCGTGTGATGTTCACTTTATCCACCTCCCCATTTCAAGCAAATCTATCAGAGCAAGTAGTAGTAGTCTCTCCCATCAGGTTTACTTTCGACTATCTAATTCTTGTAATGCGTACTTTTTCCTCTGCATTATATAACAAAAAATGAGTAAATTGTTGAATTTGATTTAGGGAGATGGAAGTAAAGAGCAACTTCCACAAGTGAAAGCTGGCAATTGGACAAAATCATTGTTGAAATTCGCGTCCAATAATTTTCTTCCATTAGGCAAGTTTATGAACTAAGTTTTATGCTTGTAATTAACTTTGCCTGGTGCGAATATGGTAATGCTTATGAGTTTCCCTTCTCTGAAATGAAAATTGCTAATTGCACACCTCTAGTTCTTATGATGCTTTTATCTGTAACAGATAATGACATCTTGCATGTGAGTCCAAGTTGTTTCAGTAATACTCTTCTTTTTTTAATTGGCTGATCGAACAATTCTGTGTTTGATAACATTGCCATTTGTAGTTGGACAAAAAATGATCTACTTACTTGACTTGTAGCTCAAAAAATGAGGAGCTAATATATCTGTTTTTCTTGTAATTTGCAGCTCTTATCGGTGGAGTAGCATTAGGACTTGCAAATCCTACACCTGGTTGTATTGCTGATAGACTATATCTATCAAGGTTTAGCAGTTTTGGGATATTTGTAATTTCAGGTACTTTGTGCTTGTTTATCGCTTTTTATGTTCTTTTTACTAAGGGGAACTGGAGAGAGCAGGATGAAAACCCCCAGCCCAGTGGGGTTGAATGCTCTGCTAGTCCCACTGGTCATTGCGTTATAAAACTTCAAAATATGTATTTCCTTATGTTTTTTCCAAAACAGGATTGACACTGCGTTCTGATGAAATTGGTGCCGCTGCTGAAGCTTGGCAAGTTGGACTATTTGGGCTTGTATGACCCTGAATACTTATGAGCCATTTTTTGTTTTTGTAGGTTCATTTCTCTTAAATAATTCAATTTGTCTTTATTCTTTCATCTTGTATTTCTATCGGGGAACAGGATGTTAACTTGCCGAAATGGAAAAGAAACAATCCATTATATGCGGAGGAATTTGGAACTTATATATTGCTCTTTTCTTTTGCTTCTTCTCGATTAATAAGATTCACGTTACTACTTATTAATCCACTTATTTTGGATCTGTTCTCTTCTTATGTCACAGTTTTAAGGTTCATATGGCAGATCAAATTCTGTTCAACATTTGTATTTCTATGGGATTGAACTCCTTTTTTTAATTTTTCCCAATGCAGGCTTCAATTTTGTTTTTCACTCCATTTTTTTCAAAGGTTATATTACTACTTAAGCTCCAACCACAGGAATTTGTTACAGGTTTGATAAGTTGCCTTGCTTTTAGGATTCTATTTTCCTTCCACAGTTTTTTGTCGTTATTCACAATGTGTTTCTTTACATCTCTTGTATGTTGACAAAATCAAAGTTCTTCACCTAAATCCTTAGTTGTGTCCTGTAAAGTGAACTTGATTTTCTTGGTCTTTTGTCCCTTATTCCCAGTTACCTATAGCTATAGTAGAAAAAAGTAATGCTCTTGAATTGTTTTTCTTGTTCTCCCATTGGTAGCATTACTACCTAGTGAGTTTTTTTATTTAATTGGCGTGCTATAAGCATCTTAAATTAAATCCCTTTCTGTTTAACTGTTCTGTTATTTCTTTGGTAAAAATATGACTATTCTTTTTTTTTTTTTAGGACTGGCCATATTTTGCTGTATGCCAACAACATTATCAAGTGGAATAGCACTGACTCGGGTGTGTTGAATGTCATCAGTCTCCTTGTACAGTCTGCTCTTAGTAATTATACAGGATAATAAAGGAACCCAAATAAATAAATAAATAAATAAAGGAAGAGAAAAATAAAAATATGTTTGCAAAATCTGACTTCAGGTTTATATTGCTAAATGCAGCTGGCTGGTGGGAATTCTGCCCTTGCTCTTGCAATGACAGTTATATCAAATCTTTTAGGAATTTTAATTGTAAGTTTTATCATTGTGATCGTGGGATCCTGAAACAATTTTTCTTTATGTTTAAAGAGTAGTATCATCTTGAATTTTATTGGTATTGTCACTGATTTTCAAGGTATATCCTAATTTTTTTCTGAAATTTAGCTACATTATGCCTTTTGAAGTTTGTTGACTTAATAAGTCATAGATAATTATCTTCTAGCTTGATATTTAATCAATTTTGATGTTTTCTCTTCCCCTCTTTGAGTATTCTCACTCATGGTGGCAGGATGAACAAAAAGCCACCATGGCACAAAACTATGTTGTATTCACAAGGGAAATGTAGTCAGTTCTACTTATATCCCTTTGTCTTGTGGTTTTACATGGTTTCATTGGCATTTAAAAGAGGCTAACAGAAAATACACGTAGAGTATATTTTAGCTATATAATTATTTATAATGTTCCATCATTGATTAAAATGACAAAAAGTTGAAACATCAGGTTTTTGTTGTTTCCTGTTTCAATGTAGACACTTATACAAATTACTTTTTTTTATAAATTTCTTTTAACAGTTTTCATGTTCTTGAGATTTTCTACATTTTCCGAGTCTCTCACTTTGTTATAATTTGCTATGTCTCCATATTTCTTAAATAAAAAGCTATCATTTTATCAAAATTATGAATTTTCACATACTGGGTAGTCTTTCACAAGAGCCATCACTTTGTAGTGCATCTGAACCGTTTCGTGTATGTTTTGATTTCTTGTGGATAAACTTTGTTCTATGCTTATGTTTTATCAGCTTAAAATGTACCGACTCTAACTTATTATATATCAGATTCCGTTTTCCATCTCAAAATTCATAGCTTCTGGAGTCGGTGTATCTGTTCCGACTGAGCAGTTGTTCAGAAGCCTGATTCTCACACTTCTTGTTCCTCTCATTTTAGGAAAGGTAAATAAATCTTCAGATACTGCACAGCATGGATTCATGTTTAACAAGAGATACCCGTGTGATACTATTTCTGGAGAAGTATTTTTCCTTCAATTTGGGATTGATACATTCTTCCTTTGGAGGAGTTGGACATGGATTTTACTTTGAAATATTAGCATAATTTTTTAGCTTGGTTGATCCACTCGAATCGATTATTTTCTGATATAAGGTTGAACATGAGAGATCATGATGGATTTTGCTATGCGCTTATAGTCTAACAGGTGTATTATGAAGCTCCTTTCGTATTATGTTTGTGAGATTCAGCTATCTATTATGTTTGGAAACCACTTGTTTTTCCTTTCAGAGAAGACGGATTATGTGATCTTGCTTTTGTGCTTCTCTATGCCTGATGAATCGTCACAACTAGCTTGGTGGTAGGATTTTGATAACGTCTTGAACAGCCACTTAATATTCATGCATTTTAAGAAAAATAGAATAACTTGAGGCTTACTTTGAGGGGAGGAGGTTGGAAGGGGTTGGGGGAGGAGAGAATATCTTTCCTCACAAATATTCAAGCCAGTGGGTTTGCTAGTGGGTGAGATTTATTTTCCCCCCTCCTCTACTTTTGGGCTTTGGCTTTTGTGATTGTTAGATACTTGCTACTGTTGAATTGTCAATTGTTAGACATATACAAATGGCATCAGGTTGCTTCAGAATTGACCCTTTTTTTCGCAAAATGGCGTGATAATGGCCGAGAAAGCGTGACTAATTTGGTCGCTTGTGGACATAATTCTCATCAACTCCAGCCCACTTTGCCCTCAGCTTTATTTCATGAATTACCCCCAAAAAGATGCTCTCTTCAGCTGTCCCCTGCCCTCAACTCCTTGCTTCTACATGTTTTTCTTCCGCCCAAAAACAGCAGAATTTGCCGTTTTCCATCATTCATTCTAACAATAATAATTTCTTGCCTGCCCAACTACATCCCAAGTGTCTTTTTGTTTCTTTCCCCGAATTTGCTCTTCTCAGGAGTTCACAATCATTGCCTAAATGCAAGTCTCACGTGTGATGCTATTTAAAGCAGAATATCTTCCAGATATGAAAAAATTATTTCTCAATTTGATGTCACGACTAATGTCCATCCTAACACATTCCCCTTGCATCAAAAGTGCAAAACTGGGGCTTTACAGATAGGTGACTGTTGTTTTGCGAGAGATGATCTTCTTGAAGTTTTTTTGCATTCCGTTTGGTATAAATAGAGGGATATGATGAGCTACCAATGCAAATTTATACCAAGCCTCCTCATTACGATCTCCAAAATCATATAAAGCATAAGTACCTTTAACACCACCTCATCCACTGCAATCTAGCTCAAATACAGGGTAAGAAGTTGTTCCCCTTGGAACCCAACTTCCCAGCAAATGTCATCATTGTATATTTCTTGCCTTGTTATTTTATCATACGTGCTGATAAAGAGTCGGAATCATTGCCTCCTCCTCTTACTTCAGCATTTTGTTGATAACAAAAAGAGCAAAGGATGCGACACATTCATTCTATCCATTTTATTCCCATAGGATTTTCTTGCACATACTTGACTGTTTCATTGCATTACTCACCATGTTCTCTGATAGAGACTGAATCAAATTGTGCCGCCCTTATCTCACTGTAGTCTTCAACCTGTGAAACATAGATTTTCAATATTTTCTACACGTAAAAATTTGACAGAAATAAAGATCATATGCATCTGATTAGCAATAAAAACTTTCACTTCTCTGCTTTCTTCCCCTATTACAAGAATTTTCCTTTTACCTTTTTCTTTTTTTCGGCCCTTCTATCTAATTCGCTCTTTAACTATTATTGTTCTGCACATACCTTTATCAGTTCATCATGGAAAAAGAAAATGCTAATCTCTTCTGGGAGAACTGCCGCATCATGCTTGAGAATGAGAAGCTGAGGAAGAAAGCCAAAGAGCTCAGGCAGGAGAACGAGCTTTTACATGAGGAGATGAAGCTATGCCGTGAAGCTGATCATCCCAGTCCCCAAACTGGGGCTGAAAATAATGCTGGGACAAGTTCTTCCGCAAATAAAAGAAACTCCAAGAACTCTGAACAGAAGAAAATTTGAATGGGTCCGTTCCTTTCCAGAAGAGTTTAGTGATGTCTTTCACCCGTTCTGCCTGCTTGGGAGTAGTATTTACTACCCCACACATTACCTACTTTGTCAATTGGAGTCATCTGTCCATCTTTCTTACAATAGCAGTTTCCTTTCATGCGGAACTATGAAGTTTATGTAGCTATAATCTCTTTTCAGAAAGCATTTACTTTTCAAGAAAATTCAATCACACACACACACACACACTCTCTCTCTCTCTCTGGTAAGAGACAAATAAGGAAAAAGTGAAGCAACCCCCACCAGGCTACTTATCGACATTCAGCTTCCTGTCAATGCTAGAGAATGTCTGGTAAAACGCCCTAAAGTGCTTGTATGCAAAGTCCACATCTTCCTTCCCACATATCTCTCTAACACTGCATGAATTACAGGGAGATAAAAATCACAAACAACTATTAGAAACCACTTTTCCACCTAACGGATATGCATGAGGCCAAATCAATTATACCAAGATTTTCATGAAGCTCATAAGATGAAAAGGGTTGGAATCGTCACATTATAGGATACTACCAAAGAGTGCACTCAGTTCCATGCAATGAGATTGAAATTAATCATCTAGCTATCATATAAGTCATCTTGTAGGACATGGTGCAATCCCCATCACCAATGCATGAAATAATGCATCTTTGCTTTTGGCATGATAATTCTAGATACTGACAATGAATACAGTACGGAGTTAATGAAATTCCACTTCTTAGACTTCTCAAATAGTTTCGTTTCCTTTGCACATTCAAGCAAACTATATGAAGACTTGCATTTCGTGTCTAAAGCTATTGCACAAATTAAATAATTAGCTTTGCTACCTGTGCATGGATAACTGAGCAATGCCACAATCAACAGTGCGAATTCCAACACCGGAAGCAAGTATAGGACCAATAGTGGATCCACAGCCCATATCATTTCTCACCACAAATTCCTATGAAGTGATGGAACAGAGATACTCAATTAGTTTCAGCACTGATATCAATGTCCAGAAAGAAATGAAGAAGGTTGATCACTGGAATCACATAGTAAATTTTACAAATAAAACAATAATTTGCAGCAAAATTATCCAACAAGTCCACACGATACATATAAGGTATAATTTCCATACAGCAGGGACAAACAAAATCAAGGGGTGGAAGGAAAATGACAAGGAAAAGAAAGCCTGTTTGGTAAATAAAAATGAGAAAAACGGATAGTTGCATCAATGGTCAAGGCGGGGCAACATGTTTTGCACATTAGAAAAAGATTCAGACAATTACATAAGAATGTAGAGTTTGTGGGCTACTAGTGTATAGATTACTTTTGTTTGAGCAACTTAAAACACTTCATTGTCTGTAATTTCATTAACAAAACAAGTGGTATCTGATGAGCAAAGGCCATCAAATAAAAGTTAAAATAAGACCGTAATTCAAAGTAGGATCTGTTAAATCTGCCAAATGAAGCTATCTATCATATCTTAGCAACTTGAAAAAGGCACCCTTCCATAACACCTTTTCTGAAAAAACTCCAAGAAAATCAACAAGTCACACTCTATTTCTTTTCATTCTGTTAGCCATATACATTTCCATTCATTTTCTGCATCTCTTGTACCACAACTAGCGTTGCAGATGTCCAAAGAGTGAGACATCATCTATTTAGTCCAGCATGTAATTGCGCTCCAGTACCAAAACAGATACAGGGTGGAAATTTATTTGTACCATCACAAAAAGAACAAATTTTGAAAAGGCAGAAGTAAATCAGAAACTTCAGTGTGTACTCATAATCTTCCTTCAGTATTGATGACCGCGTTCACCTGAGTTGGAAGGTTATTCATTTTTGCAACTTCTTTAAAAAGAAATGCTGTAACTCCACTTGTAGCATAGCGTTGGTTGGCGTTATGCTTGATAACTAGTCCCTTTTGCAGTTCTGGACGGTGGTGCTCTTCATGCTTGTCCATAAAATTTGGATGAACTCGATGAGCCATGTCAGCAGACACTAGCACAAAAGACAGAAGGCTTGTCTGAGTTCGAAATTTAATTATCAACAGGGAGAAAATTTGATTGTATCAAAAGCTGAAAAGATTTTAAAATGCTTATATATTTCCTCGTTACCTTTTTAATTTTCAAAGACAAGTAAATGAGACAGCATTCTTCGAGTCACCAATTACGGCTAGCTACTTTTAATTTCAAAAATTTTCAGTTTAAATGCTACACAATTTTTAATTTTTCATAAGACTTGACAAAAAGAACCCCCAAAAAAAGTCCATGTTTAAGAGGCTAAATGTATCCCTTCCTAAGCAAGGAAGTAAAGTTAAAGCATGCACATTAAACACCAATTGTATGCTAGCACACTAGTCAATGAAGCATACCATTCTGTCAGGGCCCAATTTGTTCGCGGATGGAATGAATTGGCCAAGTCATACCAGGATAAATTTTACCGAGATAACTCATCCTTGGATTTTTCACCTCAACTAACGTTTTCTGAAGTTTGGTTAGTAATAGATTATTCATGGGACATCCAATGGAAATTGCAACATTATGTCCGCTAAACATAAATTGATTCAATAGTTACCAAATGAATTCGAAATGTCAACAGGGTTATTTTATCCCATGAGCTAGGGAGTAATTTGGTTAAATGGGAAGATTGGTTCCTGTGTAAGAAAGCAACCAAACAAGGTACAGCATGGGATCAATAATTCTATCCTATGTCATCCCATGAACCAAATGGACACTAACGGTACAGGTACACTGCACCATATCAGTGAAACAGTAATAGATGGACATCCCTTCAGAAGCTCCAAAGGGAAACAGTAACACCTATCGTCCTCTGATGCTACATCTACAGTACCACTATTGCATTGTGTATATATCTATTTATGATGCTGCACAGGGACATCAAGCAGTTAGTCATTCTCTTAATTTCTAAAATGCTTCAACATTTTTGGCCAGAAATGGATTGGCAAGAGGCTCAAAGCTTGATTCAAGAAATTAATCTGAAAGATTCGAGTAAAATCAGATTATATGCCGAAAAAAGAGACATCTGCAGCAAAACAGGCTAAACCGAATGGAAATGTACCCAAAAAGGAACAGCGAATTGCACGTGCAAAACTGCTTTCTCTAACATAGTGGAGATCTAAACAATCAGTTATTCGTCTCATGGCTTCAAACATAGTTGGTGCACCAGCTCCCTGATATGAATCTGAGCCCACCTACAGAGCACAAACTAGTCAACATTAAAATCCACTGTCTTAAAAAATAGCTGGAAAAAGATGAAGAATTTGTACATGTGGGCCCTTCCATGAAATTCAAAGATCAAGTGAAGTGCACATGACGAGTTGCACTGAAGCATTACACAAGCAACATGATAATTAATTAACAAAATGGAACAACTGAGTAACAGGAAAATTGGGATTGGGTAACAACAAATACATTCACATATTAATTGCAAGTAACACCAGTTGCAGTCAATCACTCATTTCTCTAATTAGGCAGGAAAGATAAACAGAAAATGTATCATCATCTGTGCTAAACCAGTAATATCATAGTTTGTGGTTAGGTGATGACATCAGAAATGACAGCAGCGACCACGTGAAATTAGGTGAGTTAAAGCAAATATGTAGTCAGCAAACTGTTATAAAGTCTGACTCAATTTCATGAACACTGCAAGAAGCTTAGAGTCTCAAACGTGTACATAATAGACAAATCCATAGACTTGAAGAAGAAGAGATCATGCAATCTACCTGCGAGTCTAGGGCATATGAATTGTGTATATAGTGCACAAAAGATAAATGTGCTCAAAGATAGTAATTCAACTTTCAGAATAATGCCTCAGAGTAGCCAAATATAAGAACAAACTCGGGAAATTACATCTCCCATTATTGCTACACAAGGCAATACCTCTTCATTATCAAAAAGAGCAACCATACGAATCGCACGCTCATCTGACAAATCTTTGGGTGACGCACAAGAATCAACAAGAGCTCGCAGTGCACAAAAGCTTGAAGCAAGATTATCCAGTCTTCCAGAAAATATGAACTCATTGTTCACACCTCCAAGACAGCTAGGTTGAGTATCACAAACATTCAACTCAATACTAATGATGTCATCAATGTTACAGGCCAGCTCATCTGACAAGATCTGTAAATGACAGAAACGTAAAAGAAACAATAAAAATTTAACATCCACAAGCACCACAAACTTACCTAGAATTTAAGTCATCCTTCTCCTAAATCAGGACATTTTATTTGCATTAGAGGAAGCCTAAGAGTTATAAGAAGGAAATTTGCATGCTGGTTCTAATGACAGTAAGCATTTGGGGAAAAAAATGAGGTTTTACAATAAAAGACTTGCAACAGAATTTCATTTTTTTCATAATCCAGGGTTTCTCCTAAAAGTCTTTTAAACAGTGTAGGCGCCTCTTGCTGCTGAAAGTAGCCAAGCAAATATTCAATATAGCCAGCAAACAAAGAGTTACCTGCAGTAGCTGTTGATGGTGAGCATCTTTTGAAGATGACATATTAATTTTATCTTTGGTCTCAGCAGATGCATTATCCACTTTTTTTGCCAATAGTGGAATGAGATGTGTCTCAAGGTTGGGCTTAAACCCATCCTTGTTCACTGTACTAATGAACCATAAAATCCAAAAACATAATAAACCAAATATGAGCAAAATGCTTCAAAATGAGCAAGCAAAACATCACAAAAGGACTAAGACTTTGTAATATGATTGTCATATGATGAGACAGTGAACTATGAAAAAGGCCCCTACAAACTTCAACTGGATACATTTATGCTAGCCTACAAAACAATTAAGACAGAGGCTCCACAAAAAAGCTAAGACTTTGCATTTATGATACATGACATATGGAACTAGTTTCTTTTTCCATGAAGTACACAGCACACAACAATGCATCATGGAATGTGCACCAACTAATTTGTGAAATTGCCCATTACCTGTGAAATTGAACCAAGAGCTTTGTACAACAGCAAAATTAAAATTAGTCACTGGTTTTGCCAAAAGAGTAAGATATCACTAGAATAAATTATGAGAATTTCTTTCTTATTTTTGATAGATTTATCCATATATTGTTTTACTAGTTTACATGAGCTATTATGGATGCTTCCTATTGCAGGATGAAATTCATGTATGTGACATAATCAAATGTTATAAAACACTAATATCCATAAGTTTCATGTAAATTACAGGTTAGAGAATATATAGAGAATATATCGTCCTCAAAAGCCAGTAATGAATGCCAAAGTTATTGCTATAACAAAGAGAGAAGTTTTACATGCCAAAGCTCATTAAAACCACATTCCGCACTCTAATCCAAAGGTAATAAAATACACAAAGCATGATTTGATACTGAGGTGAATATTAAACTTCAATTAATCCCAGACTAAATGAGTGATTCTAAATCTTATAACTATGCAAAGCACATAAACATTTCAAATAGCTACTCAACCCCCAGAAACCAAAGTAAACTTTTGTAAACATTCATTTAAAATGAGAGAAAGACAGAGAGACCGTGTGTGTATGTGTACAAAAAATATCCATTAACAGTTTTATGAACTATGACAAACCGGTCAAGATGAATGGCTAATGTAGGCACTCGTAGAATAGGTCTTTTAATTTTAACAAGCTTATGCAGAAAACAGCCATTGTCGGCTCTAACGATGACCCTTCCAGCAACACTTAGGTCTCTATCAAACCAAGTATGCCATAGACCGCTGCCATAAGTTTGCACATTAACCATAAGATAGCCGGATTTGCTTGAGGCAGAATTTGGCTTCAGTTTGAGACATGGACTGTCAGTGTGAGCAGCAATTATATGAAAACCGTTCCCATTGGAATACCTGCAACATATTTTTATAAACTGCGTTGTTGAGCGAAGAAATGGAAGCAAAGATTTTCAAGGCCATATCCTGCTGGTTTAAATCTTTAGAAGAACCACTGATAAGTGAGTGAGTAAAGGTACTTCTTTGCACTGGAAAGAAATAAATATGGCTAGTTGGATCTAAATAAGGCAAACGGAAAATGTACTATCTAGAAAGAAATTTTAAAAAAACGGTAGATTCTATGCATCATACCTCCTTTTTTTGAATAAATGCAACATATACTAAAATTACCGGTTATCCTTACTTTATCGAATGTTAAAACTATCCCATTTATCATATGAAACATTCATTGTGATAAAGAAAAAGTTAAAAAAATTACTTAAATATTAAGTAATGCATGATCATCTCAAATTGTAGCGAGTGTTCACTATCTTTCCCCAATGCCAAATGCAACCAGAGAGAACATAATCCAGCTAAAAAAGTTCAAGTCCCACATTGTCATTTACAAGTTGAAATCCACTAATTTATTGCAATAAAGAAAAAGATTGAAATCTATTTAAATTTATTATGTAATGTCACATCACATCAAATTGTAGCAAATTTTCACTCACTTTTCCCCAATGGCAAATGCAACCAA
This sequence comes from Coffea arabica, assembly GCF_036785885.1. NCBI lineage: Eukaryota > Viridiplantae > Streptophyta > Magnoliopsida > Gentianales > Rubiaceae > Coffea > Coffea arabica. The sequence continues at coordinate 8,318,399 of NC_092313.1, read as the reverse complement.
AGAGGACATATTCCGGGTAAAAAAGTAGCGCCCACCAGGCTTCAAGTCCCACTCATCATTCTCATTTAGAAGATGAAATCCAGCAGCAAGTAGTTGCCGTTTTGCTTCAGCTGCCAAAAGGGTAAATAGCAAGTTAAAACAAGTTTTGCTTCAGACTGTCTTCTATCATATGTTGCATATAGCATATGTAAGAATTCAAATCTCGATGTGCTCTTACTTATGCTTTGTAGGTATAGAGTCAAAAGCATGTCAGTTGTGTAGAATGAATTCCTCATCTGTATTCACTTAGGGAAATTTTCTTAGCTCTAACTTTTCCTTCATATAGTTTTGAATCAACATTTGTTTGGCAGATAGGTAGATAAAAATCTATTTGTCCAACTGCAATGCACCAATCGATGAGGGCAAAAAGGAAAACCAGAACAGCAGCAAGCGAAGGTGCTGCTGTTTTATGCTCTAGCAGCAACCTTCCCACCAAGAAAATATTCTCATTCTTGTATCAAAAGAGAAAGCCTAGTCATTCATCACTTCTTTTTTAGTATAATTTGGTTGCATGTTCTAACCTCACTGGCCATAGCATTTACCAAACCATCGTTCAGTAGTGTTCCAATGGCCTAATTCTCCAACGTTCATTCTTTCTCCCACCATATAACATTTTCTAGGCTAATTGGACTTGTCATTGAGGTCTAGTATAATTCTCTATGCTTTTTCCTCCGACGTAAAAATTGCTACTTAATGCCGAGCCACTATCTAAAGATAATTTCTATGTATCCAGACACAATACTAGCACGTTATTCAAGTAAACTTGTTCAGTATTGATGCTTTACTTTTTAGAAAAAGCACTAAATATCAACATAAGTCCCCAAAGATTCGAACTCTGAAGACTAGTCAATGCTACGCACGTTAATTACTTCGATGTAACTAAAAATAAATTTGAAACCTTGAGCTGTAACTAAATATAAGCAAAATGCAGGAGGCTCGTTAATAGGTTGCTTATTGAATATACCAGTGGCATGAAATTGAGTCCAGGACTCGTTGAGATAATCCAATAAATCACCAACTATTGACCCACCCGATTCGCTACTGGAATGACTCTGCCATTGGGATTGAGTATATCAACATAAATAATTGAACAAATGATAGAAGGATCAGAAAGAATACGGCAGGTAAAAGTGACCTCGAGGGAGCCGCCGGCGGAGGATGAGTGGGAGGAGCTGGAGCAGAGAGGTGGAGTGAGAGAGGACAGTCGACGGAAGCGAGTGTTGCTGCGCTTGAGTGTGGAGGGAATTGGCAGAGAAGAGCGAGGGAATTTTGAGAAGAGGGTTGATGGTTTGAAGAAAGGGGATGGATGGAGAACTTGGACTTGGAAACGAGCAATTGCGGCTGCAGTCGGCATGAGGGGGAAGAGTCGTTTGGTTTACCTCCGCCGGGGCTGCTACACAGCTATGGGACTAACGTCGGTTTTCTCTACCATACCTTCTCAACGACAGGGATGATGTGGAAGGAGACAGTTTAGGAGAAACCACATTCGAATTCCCATCTTTCTGAATATTACAGATTAGCCCAGGTTCCTTTTTCCACTCTTCTGCTGAAGGTACAAACTAATGATCCATACTGGCCATGTGCGTGATACAAGTTTTCCATATATAACACCGCATGTTTATGATAGTTAAAGCTTATAAAGACTATGCATGGATGTAGAAATTCAAAAGAGGTTGACTATATATATATATATATATATATACACATATATATACATCTATAGTACGTTAGATTTATAATATACATGTAAAAAATGATAGGAAATGCATTTTGATTAGTTCAGTGATATTTTGGGTTAAGAAAATAATTTAGTACCCTACACTAGCACAAGCATATAGTTTAGTGATATTTGGCGCAATTTGCTTTATTATCAATGTAGAAAAAAATTAATCATATATATATAATAGTAATAGCTAAAAGAGTGTGCATATATATAAGAGTTCGAGAGAGGTTCATGAATAGCAACAATATTTATTGCATGAGCAACAATTAGTGCTATCACACTAGTATGTAAAATTGACAAAAGAAGCGAGTCTTATGTATCAACAAAAGTTAGCAGATTGGTCAAGAAAAAATACTTTTGTTCAATTGGAAGATTTTTCTATGACAAAAGTATCAATTTTAATTGGATTATAAGATTAACTTTCAATCTCCGATAAAAAAAAGCTAAAGAATCTTAAAATATTTGGAAATGGAATAAATAAGAAGAAAGAGTTGAAATCAAGTAATGAGTGAAAAAAAAGTGTCTCTATTGGAAATTGCATTGTAATTCTCTTGTTATGTTAAAAGTTACAAATCAAAGTTTTTTGGCAGGCAAGTTTTTTTTTCAAGTTCGTCTGCTACAAGTTTTTTAAAAATTTTAGTTACAGTAACTTCAAAAAATTTCTCAAAGTTTTTAAACTATACACTTCAAAATTTTCAAAAATTTACATACTTCAAAAATTTTTTAAAAACTTCTACAATAAGCTACAGTAAAATTTTAGACAAACACTCAAAAAACTCACTTGCCAAACGGGGCATTTATGTATTTTAAACTTTTAAATGTATGTGACTCTGTGTTATGTACATGAGCACATACAGTACAGGGGAGGAAAGTTCAATATTAGAAAATCTAAAAGGTGCATGTGAATATTTTAGAAATTTGGGAGGATTACGTTGAAATTATCATCCCCACGAACAAACGGTAGAAGTCAGCAAGACTTAATGGAGAAGGTCAGTGTGCTCGAATGACGAGTATCCCCAAATACTACTACTGTAACCGGGCATAACTTTATTCAACAAAATTTTGTAACACCAATCAGTTCTGTTTATCCAATTTTTTTGGAAAAAGACGAAAAAGGAAAGAATCAACAGATCTCCGATCCATGGCGAAGGACTTCAACGTGCCACCGGTAGTATTTCCCTCCGGGGGAAACCCCGGTACTGGGATAGGCCCCGGCCCCCAGCAACGTCGTCCATCGGCTCCGTTTCAGCCTCCGAGATCTGCAAACCCTAACATCCCTTTCATGTCTTTCGACGTGTCCTCTGCCCCGTCTTCCACTGCCTTCTCTACCCCTCAATTCGCTCCCACCACCATCGGAGGCGGTGGAATGGGATTCGAAGACGAGGCACCTCTCCTTGAAGAACTCGGCATCAACACTAAACAAATTTATCAAAAAACCATCTCAATCCTCAATCCTTTCCGGGTAAGAGCCGATCTCCACGACGACGCGGATCTCTCCGGTCCGTTTTTGTTCCTTATGGCGTTCGGGCTATTTCAGTTGCTAGCTGGAAAGCTCCACTTCGGGATCATATTGGGGTGGGTTACAGTGGCGGCTTTGTTTCTTTACGTGGTGTTCAATATGCTCGCTGGGCGAAACGGGAATCTGGATTTGTACAGGTGTCTTAGCCTGATTGGATATTGTATGTTGCCGATTGTGATTTCATCGGCAATTTCACTGTTTGTGCCCCAGGGCGGGATGTTGATTATGGTAATATCTGGGTTTTTTGTTATATGGTCGACCAGGGTTTGCACTAGGTTGCTGGTGGAGCTGGCTTCTTACGGGGACGAGCATCGGGGATTGATTGCGTACGCTTGTTTCTTGATTTACGCTCTATTTTCTCTGCTGGTGATGTTTTGAAGTGCTCAAATGAATTGTAACTCAGATGGCGTGTTTAGTGTTACTTGTAGATTAGTTTTTTGTTACTGATTGGTTAACATTTAGGTACGGGGGTATTTTTGGTTGCTTTATGTTTTTAGAAACCTGAGTTCTTTACATAAAGAGGGTAGACTGGTGAATAGAGTAGTGGATGGTTGATATGAAGTGTTAAGGGCACTGTTCTTTTCTGTTGGAAATATTATAGAATGCTGCGCTTTTAGAAGTGTTTCTTCAGATTCCTGAGGTTTTGTTCCAAATGTACCTATTTCTAGTTATAATTTGGTGATTCTGATGTGGTAATGGATACTTGACATGGATGCTCATAGCTTGCGGGGCTTAATGATTTTCAAAGGACGATGGATTTTAGACAGCGATTATGTTTCTTTTTGTTCCCTCGGATATTGTCTAACCTAGGTATATGCTTATAAAGCTGTATATTTCAGTTCTATGGATGCTTCAATTAAAGATTGGTTATCGTGATGGTGATCAGTACCAGCAAGAAGAAGAAAGGAAAAGCAAGTGGCTTTGATGAATATAGTATGCATTTGACAACACACCACTGGTTCTGCTTCTCTTTTCTTCTTTAAAATAATCAGCCATTTTAAGTGTTGAACTTTGATTAGATGAATAAAATGCTGAGAACTTATTCATTACTGATGCTTAGCCATTGTTCCTTTCTTTATGGGGTTTTCTTTCCTTTTCATCATTCCCATTTTTATTTTCCAAAGCAACAGTTGACTGCTGTACTCTCTTGAAAACTAGAAATACTAAGAGGGAGTTTTGGCATGCTTGGAAGAATGCATAAAAACGTCTAAGTGAATTTGTTTTATTTATTTTCTTTAAGATAGTTTCAATTTTTGTCTGGCGCTGGACAAAGCTATTATCATGATGTTCTTTTCTTCACTATTTAGGTAGACCTTGGTTGTTTACTGAATGGACAGATATTATACTGAATAGAGAGTAGTTCTATTGTCTAGAGTAAATACAATTCTCTTCTTCTGCTGGGAAATGCTATTGTTTAGTTGTTCTTTGAAGTCGTATATTTTGGGAATCTCTGTTCAATCTGAGTAGACAGTTTCCACCGTCATCCTTTTGGAAAAAAAAAAAAATTTGGGATTGTGGCTAATGGATGAAGAAGTTTTCTAGGATTAGGTGCCTCAAAAGGAGAAGAAATAATTTGCCACACTCCTGCTTCTCATGCTTTTTTTTTCCAATTACTATCTGCATGTATGTATATTGCTTCAAATGCTTGATGGTTAAGGACTGTCCTAGGAAATGTCTGATGAACAACCCAAGTTGCTTTCGTGGGACTTTCTTGTTTTTGAATTTTGACTCTCTGAATTTTTTGACCGGAAGTTTGCTTTTATGTTTCTCATTCACATCTGGTGCTAAATTTTAAGGCTTAAATCTTCTGCCTCCTGTTCTGTATCAGATTGTGGTGTAGATTTCTGTCTAGATATTACAGGATTAGTATCAGTAATAGACTGATGGTTATGCCTTGCTTCCTGCTTGCACATCCTTGGTACGTTTTATGTTTAGATTAGCCTTTCTTTTATTGGATGGAAATATCTTAATGTGCCAATCTTCATGAGTTATCTTCCAGGTTGACAAATGTTGATAGTTTAATTGGATTTCTAAGAAAAACTATATGGCCATAAGATTAGCGTAGTGTGAAGAAACATCAGCATTCTTGGTTTCCTCTCCTTCACTTTTGGAACAAGTACTTGGGGTTTTTTAGATATGCTTTGCTGTGTAAACTACTGGGAGGATATTCAGAAACAGTTTAAGGTCATATACAAAGAGTTATTATATTTGCACCTTGGAGTTGATCTTTGACAGTTAGCAACTTTAAGCATTTCACTCTGGAGTTACTGCAAGGAGGTTGTCATAAGTAACATGATTAGAAAGTTTTCAGTGAGGAAATAATTACCCTGATATGCTTCTCCCTCCATCTACTTTGTTACTTCTTTTCCATCTAATTTGAGTTAGAACGGCCGCTACCTACGTATTCATAAACTAGCGCTCTTAATTCCTGTGGTCTCTATCTTTACTTCTTGAGTGCCAAACTAGTGACTTCTGTATGCTTTGCATCTGAAGTTGTGGAGTTGCATAACACGTGGGTTTCATCTTTTCTGTCTCGAGTGTAACGAATGCTCTTATTTTCATGCTTTGACATGCGTGCATGTTGTAATGGTGTTGCATGTATTATGAATCACAATGTTAATCTTATGCTTTGACAGGCGCACAAATTGTGTTGGTGTTGCATATATTCTGGATGGATTCGGTTAATCTCTAATTTTAATTTATCCTTTGGTGCTTAAATTCTTTTTGCTGGTGTGGATTTGGTACTCTCTTGAAGGCAGAGGAACTTGATTCTTTCTCTAAAAGTAAGAGCGCATTTTTTTCCCCTCTGGGTTTGTTCACCTGGATTTACGTTGGCAACGGGATCTTGTGCTGAGTTCTATTATTACATAATGACGCATACAACTGGAAAACTTCATAGCTGGGTGGCTCGGAACTTATGATCATATGCATATGCATATGCTAGCGAGGTCATACTGAAGCAAATTTCCGCGTTACTGCTATTTACGCGTGTTGTATTTCGAGGAAACTCCTGGTTATGGTTTCTGAAAGGCGATGTCTAATTTGCTCAAGGGTACTCCTTTTAGACCAATGCCGTCACCCCAACCCAAGTGATGACTCGACACAAAATGGTTTTGTCTTATATATGCCATCAAAGTGGCAAATGGGGGTGGAAATTTGTCAGTTGCAAGTGTTGAGAACAATAATTTGTATGAACTGAATTTAGTGAAAAATTATCATCACAGGAGTCAAAGCCCAGGAGAAGAGAGGAGTAGAGAAGGAAATAATTCTCACCCACAAGTAAACCCACTGCCTTGAATATTTGTGAGGAAAGATATTTCTTTCCTCCCCCCAGCCCACTCCAACCTCCTGCTGTCAACTCAAAGTAAGTCTTAGGTTATTCTCTGTTTTTCTTAAAAAGCATGAATATTAAGCGGCTGTTCAATACTTTATCAAAATCATACCGCCGAGCTAGCTGTGACGGTTCATCAGGCATAAAGTAGCACAAAAGCAAGATCACATACTCCGTCTCCTGTGAAAGGAAAAAGTGGTTTCCAAAGAATCTCACAAAACGAGTTTGTGAAAAATTGCCATCATGTTTTGGTCCAAAGCCATTTTCATCGTAAAGTCATTTTCTACAAAAACCTGCTTGGTCCAAAGTTGATTTTCCTTTCGATAAGATGAATGCGAAGAAAAAATAAAAAAGGACTCGCTGGATACTCTAATCTTTTTTTTTTTTTGTTGCAACGATATAATTCCTATAACCTAATTTAGGAGAGAGAGGGAGAAGACTCGATGTGCATAAAAATTTCATCGAAGATGGCCAATGAAAATTGTTACGTATTATAACAATTCTTGGTGGTGACCACTGGGACCAAAGGCCCAGTGGCTCGCTGGATACTCTAGTCCAAAGTCTTTCATCCTAAAGGCTAAAGTCAATTTAAAATAGGGACTTGCTTGGTCCAACTCTGTGTTTAGTAGTTGAGGACGGACCCGACTCTACTCGACTGAACCTGCTTAGATATCAATCGGGTGGGTCAGGATAATCTCTCTCACATACGCAAACGAAAAAACGCTTGGCTATCGCGTCGGAACCACTGACACCCAGGTCCGCCGCTTCTTCTTATACTCTCCCTCTCAATTCCATTTCACCTGGAATTGCTGTGCCGTTGTTTGCGTTCAATCGTGATGGCGGGAACACTTCAAACTCTAAGCCTCAAATCGCCGGCCATCACATCTCCGCCTGGCCATCGTCGGCGCGTGCAATCCCCGATTACTTCCTTCTCACCCTCTGGCAGCCGGAATTTAAGTGGAGGTGGCAATTCGTGTGATGTTCACTTTATCCACCTCCCCATTTCAAGCAAATCTATCAGAGCAAGTAGTAGTAGTCTCTCCCATCAGGTTTACTTTCGACTATCTAATTCTTGTAATGCGTACTTTTTCCTCTGCATTATATAACAAAAAATGAGTAAATTGTTGAATTTGATTTAGGGAGATGGAAGTAAAGAGCAACTTCCACAAGTGAAAGCTGGCAATTGGACAAAATCATTGTTGAAATTCGCGTCCAATAATTTTCTTCCATTAGGCAAGTTTATGAACTAAGTTTTATGCTTGTAATTAACTTTGCCTGGTGCGAATATGGTAATGCTTATGAGTTTCCCTTCTCTGAAATGAAAATTGCTAATTGCACACCTCTAGTTCTTATGATGCTTTTATCTGTAACAGATAATGACATCTTGCATGTGAGTCCAAGTTGTTTCAGTAATACTCTTCTTTTTTTAATTGGCTGATCGAACAATTCTGTGTTTGATAACATTGCCATTTGTAGTTGGACAAAAAATGATCTACTTACTTGACTTGTAGCTCAAAAAATGAGGAGCTAATATATCTGTTTTTCTTGTAATTTGCAGCTCTTATCGGTGGAGTAGCATTAGGACTTGCAAATCCTACACCTGGTTGTATTGCTGATAGACTATATCTATCAAGGTTTAGCAGTTTTGGGATATTTGTAATTTCAGGTACTTTGTGCTTGTTTATCGCTTTTTATGTTCTTTTTACTAAGGGGAACTGGAGAGAGCAGGATGAAAACCCCCAGCCCAGTGGGGTTGAATGCTCTGCTAGTCCCACTGGTCATTGCGTTATAAAACTTCAAAATATGTATTTCCTTATGTTTTTTCCAAAACAGGATTGACACTGCGTTCTGATGAAATTGGTGCCGCTGCTGAAGCTTGGCAAGTTGGACTATTTGGGCTTGTATGACCCTGAATACTTATGAGCCATTTTTTGTTTTTGTAGGTTCATTTCTCTTAAATAATTCAATTTGTCTTTATTCTTTCATCTTGTATTTCTATCGGGGAACAGGATGTTAACTTGCCGAAATGGAAAAGAAACAATCCATTATATGCGGAGGAATTTGGAACTTATATATTGCTCTTTTCTTTTGCTTCTTCTCGATTAATAAGATTCACGTTACTACTTATTAATCCACTTATTTTGGATCTGTTCTCTTCTTATGTCACAGTTTTAAGGTTCATATGGCAGATCAAATTCTGTTCAACATTTGTATTTCTATGGGATTGAACTCCTTTTTTTAATTTTTCCCAATGCAGGCTTCAATTTTGTTTTTCACTCCATTTTTTTCAAAGGTTATATTACTACTTAAGCTCCAACCACAGGAATTTGTTACAGGTTTGATAAGTTGCCTTGCTTTTAGGATTCTATTTTCCTTCCACAGTTTTTTGTCGTTATTCACAATGTGTTTCTTTACATCTCTTGTATGTTGACAAAATCAAAGTTCTTCACCTAAATCCTTAGTTGTGTCCTGTAAAGTGAACTTGATTTTCTTGGTCTTTTGTCCCTTATTCCCAGTTACCTATAGCTATAGTAGAAAAAAGTAATGCTCTTGAATTGTTTTTCTTGTTCTCCCATTGGTAGCATTACTACCTAGTGAGTTTTTTTATTTAATTGGCGTGCTATAAGCATCTTAAATTAAATCCCTTTCTGTTTAACTGTTCTGTTATTTCTTTGGTAAAAATATGACTATTCTTTTTTTTTTTTTAGGACTGGCCATATTTTGCTGTATGCCAACAACATTATCAAGTGGAATAGCACTGACTCGGGTGTGTTGAATGTCATCAGTCTCCTTGTACAGTCTGCTCTTAGTAATTATACAGGATAATAAAGGAACCCAAATAAATAAATAAATAAATAAAGGAAGAGAAAAATAAAAATATGTTTGCAAAATCTGACTTCAGGTTTATATTGCTAAATGCAGCTGGCTGGTGGGAATTCTGCCCTTGCTCTTGCAATGACAGTTATATCAAATCTTTTAGGAATTTTAATTGTAAGTTTTATCATTGTGATCGTGGGATCCTGAAACAATTTTTCTTTATGTTTAAAGAGTAGTATCATCTTGAATTTTATTGGTATTGTCACTGATTTTCAAGGTATATCCTAATTTTTTTCTGAAATTTAGCTACATTATGCCTTTTGAAGTTTGTTGACTTAATAAGTCATAGATAATTATCTTCTAGCTTGATATTTAATCAATTTTGATGTTTTCTCTTCCCCTCTTTGAGTATTCTCACTCATGGTGGCAGGATGAACAAAAAGCCACCATGGCACAAAACTATGTTGTATTCACAAGGGAAATGTAGTCAGTTCTACTTATATCCCTTTGTCTTGTGGTTTTACATGGTTTCATTGGCATTTAAAAGAGGCTAACAGAAAATACACGTAGAGTATATTTTAGCTATATAATTATTTATAATGTTCCATCATTGATTAAAATGACAAAAAGTTGAAACATCAGGTTTTTGTTGTTTCCTGTTTCAATGTAGACACTTATACAAATTACTTTTTTTTATAAATTTCTTTTAACAGTTTTCATGTTCTTGAGATTTTCTACATTTTCCGAGTCTCTCACTTTGTTATAATTTGCTATGTCTCCATATTTCTTAAATAAAAAGCTATCATTTTATCAAAATTATGAATTTTCACATACTGGGTAGTCTTTCACAAGAGCCATCACTTTGTAGTGCATCTGAACCGTTTCGTGTATGTTTTGATTTCTTGTGGATAAACTTTGTTCTATGCTTATGTTTTATCAGCTTAAAATGTACCGACTCTAACTTATTATATATCAGATTCCGTTTTCCATCTCAAAATTCATAGCTTCTGGAGTCGGTGTATCTGTTCCGACTGAGCAGTTGTTCAGAAGCCTGATTCTCACACTTCTTGTTCCTCTCATTTTAGGAAAGGTAAATAAATCTTCAGATACTGCACAGCATGGATTCATGTTTAACAAGAGATACCCGTGTGATACTATTTCTGGAGAAGTATTTTTCCTTCAATTTGGGATTGATACATTCTTCCTTTGGAGGAGTTGGACATGGATTTTACTTTGAAATATTAGCATAATTTTTTAGCTTGGTTGATCCACTCGAATCGATTATTTTCTGATATAAGGTTGAACATGAGAGATCATGATGGATTTTGCTATGCGCTTATAGTCTAACAGGTGTATTATGAAGCTCCTTTCGTATTATGTTTGTGAGATTCAGCTATCTATTATGTTTGGAAACCACTTGTTTTTCCTTTCAGAGAAGACGGATTATGTGATCTTGCTTTTGTGCTTCTCTATGCCTGATGAATCGTCACAACTAGCTTGGTGGTAGGATTTTGATAACGTCTTGAACAGCCACTTAATATTCATGCATTTTAAGAAAAATAGAATAACTTGAGGCTTACTTTGAGGGGAGGAGGTTGGAAGGGGTTGGGGGAGGAGAGAATATCTTTCCTCACAAATATTCAAGCCAGTGGGTTTGCTAGTGGGTGAGATTTATTTTCCCCCCTCCTCTACTTTTGGGCTTTGGCTTTTGTGATTGTTAGATACTTGCTACTGTTGAATTGTCAATTGTTAGACATATACAAATGGCATCAGGTTGCTTCAGAATTGACCCTTTTTTTCGCATTTTTATAGTTTATTATGTAGGTCCTGCACTGGAATTATTTAATGTGTGTGGTCTTAGTGTTGCGGCTATTACTTTTTGGTGTTTAAATCTTTTTTCAGGAATGATTTATTGATTTTTCTCATTCAACAGGCCCTTCGAGAGTCATGTAAAGGTGAGTATTCTTGTAAAACTTCTTAAATACAAGAAAATCTTTTTTTTGGGGGTTTTTTTTTGGAAGGGGGGGGGGAAGGGGGTGGACATAGCGATGCTTCAGTAGAAAATTGAGTTTATGTTTGGCCTTGGCAAGCATGTTGTGCTTGAGTGACACAAATGAATGGTGCCCTGGGTTTAGAGTTTTGAGATTCTATGAGAATTATAAATTGAAGTTTAAAGGCGTTAGACTTTTGAGATTCTTTGAGAAGTATAAATTGAAGTTCAAAGGTGTTATCACCAGGCATTTAGTCCCTGTCAACAGGTATTTTGGGAGGAAAATATCTAGTCACCGTATTATGAGTGACCAACTAGTATTTATAGGAGTACAAACCTAACAAATTATTTACAAGAATACCCTTACTAATTTATTATCTACAAGAATACTTATATTCTCTTAACACTCCCTCTCAAGTTGGAGCATATATATCATAAGCACCTAACTTGTTACAAATGTATTTCACCCTAGAGCCCCCTAAACTCTTGGTAAACACATCAGCCAATTGATCTACAGACGGTACATGAGATGTCTTGATGACTCCGTCAAGCAATTTCTCTCGAATGAAATGACAATCAACTTCAATATGTTTTGTCCTTTCATGAAACACTGGATTAGACGCAATATGAACAGCTGCCTGATTATCACACACTAAATTCATAGGCTGTTTATGCTCAAATCCAATTTCAAGTAACATGCTCTTCAACCAAACCAACTCACACACAGTGTGAGCCATAGCGCGGTATTCAGATTCTGCACTTGATCTGGAGACAACTGTTTGCTTCTTACTCTTCCACGACACTAAATTACCACCAACAAATACACAATATCCTGTGGTCGATCTTTGATCTGAGGCAGAACCATCCCAATCTGCATCACTATATCCTTCAATATCAGTGTGTCTATGATTTTGATACAGCAATCCTTTTCCAGGTGCACTCTTAAGATACCTGAGAATCTGTATAACAGCATCCCAATGACTAGTACGAGGGGTATTAAGAAATTGACTCACAACACTCACTGCGAACGAAATGTCAGCTCTCGTTACAGTGAGATAATTTAATTTACCCACAAGTCTTCGATATTGCCTAAGATCATCTAGTAATGTACTTTGATCTCCTACTAATTTCACATTAGGATCCATAGGAGTATCCACAGGTCGGCAACTTAACATCCCAACTTCACTCAACATATCGAGTACATATTTTCTTTGACATAAATAAATCCCATATTTAGACCGAACTATCTCAATACCCAGAAAATACTGTAGATGACCTAAATCCTTTGTCTGAAAGTTTGCCTGCAAATTGGATTTAAGTTTCTGGATCCCCACAACATCATCACCTGTAATCACAATATCATCCACATAAACAACTAATAAAATTTTACCAGCATTAGAATGCCGATAAAATGCAGAATGATCTACTCCACATCTTGTCAAACCGAATTCCATGACAACACTACTAAACCGGCCAAACTAGGCCCTCGGAGACTGTTTCAATCCATATAAGGATTTTTTCAAACGACAAATCAACCACGAATTCTCCCCCTGAACAACAAATCTAGGAGGTTGTTCCATATATACATCTTCCAAATCTCCATGCAGAAATGCATTTTTCACATCTAACTGATGCAATGGCCAATTGTAAGTTGCTGCCAAAGAGATAAGAAGATGAATCGAGGTAATCTTTGCTATAGGAGAAAATGTTTCTAAGTAGTCTACTCCATACACCTGAGTAAATCCTCTAACTACCAGACGAGCCTTCAATCTATCAATAGAACCATTAGGCTGCACTTTTATAGTGTACACCCATTTACAACCAACAACAGGCTTACCTGAAGGACGAGGGACAAGATCCCAAGTATTATTTTATTCCAAAGCAGACATCTCTTCTTGCATAGCTAATCTCCAACCAGGATGATTAAGAGCATAGGTAATAGACTTAGGAATGAGATAGAATCAAGGGAAGCAACAAAAGAAGAATATGACATAGAGAGACGAGAATAAGAAACAAAATTAGAAATAGGATGGGAAGTACAATGTCTCTTACCTTTGCGTAAAGCAATAGGAAGATCTAACTCAGAGGAGGGCGTCATACCTGGATTTGAAAATTGAGAGTTAATTGGTGAAGTGCGTGGCATATCAGGAACTTTTTCAACCATGGACCGACGAGAGTAAACTTGAAGATGAGGACGAGATAATCGAGCTATGTATTCTGGTGGACTAGATAACTCAGGTAATAAAGAGGAAGGGACTGGTAAAACAGGAGAAGAAAAAGAGGGACACTGGTCTAACTCACAAGGCATACTGTGTTTGATAAAATATGGAGTGAATTCAAAGAAAGTAGCATCAGCACAAGTAAAAAATCGATTTAAAATTGGACTGTAACATCTATACCCTTTTTGCGCTCATGCGTATCCTCAGAAAATACACTTAATAGCACGAGAATCTAATTTGTCCACCCCGGGAGTAAGCTGATGAACAAAGCACACACATCCAAAAATACGAGGAGGTAATTTAAACACAGGTTCATGAGGAAAAAGAATAAAGTGAGGTAATTGACCTCCAAGAATATTAGATGGCATGCGATTAATTAAATAACATGCAGTTAGAACTGCATCACTCCAAAATTGTTTGGGCACATTCATGTGCAACAACAGTGTTCAAGCAATTTCAATTAAATGTCCAATTTTTCTTTCAGCAACTCCATTCTGTTGTGGAGTGTGAGGACAAGAGGACTGATGAATAATACCAGACTTACTCATAAAGGTATTAAAAGAAGTGGAAAAATATTCTTTCGCATTATCACTGCGAAGTATACGTACCGGCACACCAAATTGATGCTTTATTTCTGCAACAAATGCACAAAAAATGGAATATAGTTCTGAACGATCTTTCATTAAATAAAGCCATGTAACTCTTGAAAAATCATCAACAAAGATTATAAAATATTTAAAACCTAACTTTGAAGTGACTCGACTAGGACCCCAAACATCAGAATGAACTAACAAAAAGGGTTCAGAAACCCGTTTATTGACTCTAGGAGCAAAAGAAACACGATGATGCTTTCCTAACTGACAAGAATCACATTCTAACGAAGATAATTGACTCAAAGTAGGAACCAACTTTTTCAAATTTTGTAAAGACGGATGACCTAAACGACAGTGAATTTCAAGAGGAGAAACAGTAGCAGGACATGCTATCGGACCATTGAAGTTGAGAAAGTAAAGACCATTATGCTCATGCCCTCCACCAATCGTCCTCTTTGTCTTCAAATCCTGAATGACAACAGAATCAGGAGAAAAAGTAACTGTACACTGTAGAAATTTAGTGAGCTTACTAACAGACATTAGATTAAATGGCAAATTGGGTACGTAAAGAACAGAAGATAGCGGAAGTGATGGATTAATTTCTACAGTGCCTAGTCCTTTAACTTTAGTAGTAGATCCATCAGCTAAAGTAACATGAGGAAAGGGAGTTGACTCTTGAAAATTAGAAAAAATTTTAGAGGTACCTGACATATGATCAGTAGCCCCGGAATCAATAATCCATGGGTCATTACCTTTTTGTGCTAAAGAAGCAGAGGGAAGAGATGCGTGATTTGTAGCTTGGTACTGTAGGAATTTAACATAATCTTCCTCAGATATAGTAACAGTTTTCTGGGACCCATGTGTTGAAGAACTTGATTCAACTTGGTCAGTGATAACCGTATTAACAAACCTTTCAACCATAGCGAATAGCACGTCAAACGAAAGAACGGGTCAAAACTTGAGACAAACGCGTGAACAGTAACGGCATGAACAGTAACTACGTGAACAGTATCGGCGTGAACAGTGCCGTGAACAGTATACGTGAACAGTGCCGCTATGAACAGTGCGCGTGAACAGTGATTTGCTAGATGTTTTACCCTAACCCTAGGACTTTTGCTCTGATACCATGTCAACAGGTATCTTGGGAGGAAAACATCTAGTCACACTATTATGAGTGACCAACTAGTATTTATAGGAGTACAAACCTAACAGACTATTTACAAGAATACCCTTACTAATTTATTATCTATAAGAATACTAATATTCTCCTAACAGAAATGTTCACAAGAACAGATGCCACATGTTCAAATGGATCACCTGAAAGTAAGCAAAGATAATAAATTCTGGTGGTAGTACAGAAAAAGAGCAAAAATCAGAAAGAGAAGCTATATACTGTACCTCTTCTCTCACTGGATGACGTACAGAATGATCTGACAAGCTTCATGATATAAAGGCCTTTCATTTTCTCATCCCCAGACTGACAACCAGACACAGAATTTAAAATAGTAATGAGCACTGTCCAAACTAGGCTTACAAAACATACTAGATCAAAAGAAAAGTAGAATCTGAACCACCAAGAAGCATTAAATATATAGAATTAGAGCTTTTAAGTTACATGTGGTTTTCGAAACTCAGGGTCTGAGAATTACAAAACTTAACATACTGAAACAGCATCCTGTACCATTTTCTCTGGAAATATTTAGCAACAGTGACTAAGTAGAAATACAAGGGACTAACCTGAAGCAAAGAATCAATACCAGCATCCAACTGTGTAAGGTTAACAAGGAGCATAACCAACAATCCAGTAATTTCACAGTTCTCCTTGTATAAAATTTGCATTGCTGTCTCAACAACACCAGTATCCACCATCTTTTTAGCTAAATCTGAATTTTGTGACAAATTTACAAGTGCTTCAGCTGCAGGCTCTGACACCTCCTGAAGCCATAAAGACACAAAAGCAGTATTACATAAATTAGATACAAGGAAAAAACAATGTCTAAATCAAGTTCACCCTCTTCATTCTGGGGTGAAAGATGCAGTAGAGGAGCTTCAAAGAGAATTTATAAACATATCCAACCATATTTAATGTCTGTTCATCCAAATCAAATTAGAACATGAAATATGGGCCTAAAACAAGATACTTTGTAACAAAACAGGCAGCTGCAGAATGATTGGTAGCCATCTTATCTGAGCATAATTCCATAATTAGTGATGAAAATCTCACTAAAATCATAAAATGCTGCGTGCAGAGGTTATTAGGGAAAAAATAGTCCATCCTATGGGCTATCTTAAATTTTTGTACCCTTTTTCTCCTCTTTCTTTCAGCACTTTTTCTCTTTTACGTTCCCCATCCGTTTTATCGACAAACAGTAAGATGGAAGTATAACACGATGCAAGCAAATGGAGCATAAGAGACACTGAACACAGAAATCAACCTTCTTTTCAGCCAGAAGGCGAGAAAGAGATGGAAGAAGAACGCCGCAACACTTTCCAAGCATTTGCAAGCCATCCTCCGATCCTGTATAATCCCGAACAATGTCAACTGCTGCTTTTTTTACCTAAACATATAATCAAAATCATTAAATGGACATAATCAACTTTGAATAGGTAATACAAGTTCAATCAATTGAAAAAAATACAAGCTCAATCAATTTTTTTTTTTTTTTTTAAAAATTCCTAGTATTCCAACTAAACAAGAAGGGATTAGATTCTCAATTCTCATAGCCTTTCTTCAAAAATTAAGTAATGATTACGAGAACATTACTAAAAGTCCGTAGTCAAGAAACTCGATTTTTGAGTACAAATCAGGGGATTCAACTCTGGTGCAGCAGTTAAAGAAATTAGCAGTGACTACCAGAACATAACCAGGACCCAAATTTAAAAATGAATCTTCATCAGAACAAGAAAAAGCTTAAAATTCCAAACATAAGATAGGTTAACTAGCATCGATTAAAAGGATATGAATTAAGAACCCTCAGTCAAATTATTTCAAGTCATCTACGCCGAAACAAGCTATATTAAACGAGACTTACAGGTGGAGAAGGGGATGAAAGGAAGCCCAGCAGTTCTTCCAGCTCTGCCGCCATTTCTGTGGAAGCCTTTTAACTAACTATTTTACCAGCTCTTGTCCTGAACAAACCTATTTCTGGGTTTTAATTAGCCTATTGTCATGAAGTTGCGGCTTTTTAAAATTTTTTTTTTATTATGCAGAAAACAAGGGGCTAGCTGCGGTTGAGCGCTGTGCTCTAGAATGAAGGCGTGACACGAGAAGCGCGCCTCCTGTCATCTGATTCTGAGCAGAGAAAGGCGCGGTTCTAGTAACTTACATTTTGATAGAAATTGAAAACAACACGTCACTATATTTATTTATATTTGAAGCATCCATATATCTTACGTTTCTACTAACCCAAATAAAATTACATCTTAAATGTATGATATAGAAGTAATATTCAAAAAATAATTCTCATTATATAAAGTGACCCATCCTATAATATCCTGTTTCTACCGTAACAATTAGAAATGTTACACAAATTAGCACAAAGTGTAGTCAATCGCGACTTCAGTGGATCCTCATGAGTCTGGTCTTGAACCATTAAGTGGTCTTTTTTTTTTTTTAACTTCGCGCACCAACTTTCCCCCTCCCCGGCGCATCTCTTTCCCAGTAAAAATGTAAATCTGTCCTTATTGTTATGGTCATTTTTAGTACGTTCTCTTCAAACACTGTACCAGGCTCGCCACACCACAAGTTGGAGTTGCAGAGAGAAGATTAATTCTTCAGAGTAGGTGTTTTAATGACATCTTTCTACTTGGGGAAATTTCTATTGGAAAGAAAGATAAAAAATTTCAGTTACAGAGCAGACATGCTTTGGGGCAATAATATGTTTCTCTAGGTCTTTTAGCTTGTGTCTCCTCTTTTCACCCTTTTCCTACAACACCTTTGCATAATGAGAGCTCCAATAGATACAAGAAACTTTTCAACCATCATGTTCAACCTTTTTTTTTTCTTTTACTTTTAAGTTTTTTTTTTTTGGAAAACTTTTTACTTCTAAGATTATTAGGGATTCGCATAGTCGGGCTAAATTGGTGTGGGTGGCTAATTCTTTTGTTTATTGATGAAAAAAAGGAAAAAAAATTTGTACAAATGTTGATCTGATAGGAGAATCTTTTATAACTATATCTGCCGTAGGGGTGTAATCGAGCCGAGTTCGAGCCGAGTCGTTGACCGAGCTACTCGCGTACATCCTTAATCAGCCGTGCTTACTAAACACGGTACTGGGACTTTTAAAAAAAAAAATTTTGATGGCAAAAAAAAGTGTATTATTAAGCAAGCACGTGATTGCCCTATTATTTAGACACCTGGTAGTGAATAACTTAAAAAGTTTAAAAAATTCTTCGTTTTGATCTTATTGATAGATTAGTCAGTCAGCAAAAGAAAATCTAAAGGCAACGAGTGAATAAGACTGGGGGTAGATTTTTGTCATTTGTGTAGTATATTTCTTGGTAAAATTCAGACTATGAAATTTTTGAATTAAGAATATTGCAGTACGACTTGTTTTTGTATGGCCCCAAGAGTGAATTAATTGGGCAAAAATGTGAATGCTTTTATACCACTTTTTCTTTTGCTGCCTATTTTTGTGAAATCTAATTTAGATTTAAAAATAAACGAGAAAATACTTGTGAAATACTGGCCGTTTAAATTTTATAGTAAAACAAGCAACTTAAAAATTATTGTTTGAGGAAGATCCCTAGAAGGATTAAATAAAAAAAATAAAAAAAAAAAATTACTGTTGTCTCTATCCTTTCCCAACCCCTTCAACAATGAAGTGCTGCGGTATCAATTTCAGTGCGCAGTGTTTCAATTCAAACACTTCATTTCTCACAATGTTTCGATTAATTTCATTGCCAAAATTGTGCAAAACCATTGCTGACCAATTAATGAATTTGAGTGGTTACCATACCAATTTAAGCATTTGTCTCGTTTAAACTGTTCTGTCCTGGGGAAGAAATGGGACAGGTAGGAATAAGATTTGTTCCAGGGCGGAGTTTACTCAGCGCACACACTTGAAACAATGGCAACCGTAATATCTTCTGATGACAGGACTGCTGGAGTGCGTGCATTTTAGCTAGCTTCTAATCAAGAGGTCTAAGTTCAACCTCAATTAAAGGGTGCAGCATTAGAGGGAGTTATGGTGGATTAAAGTTGGTACTAAGGAATTTTTGTAGTTTTATGTAATTAAAATATTTTGTGGTAGCAAAAAACGCGTAACACTAGTATATTTGCACCTTTCCTTTTTTTTTTTTTTTTCCTGCTAATACTTTATAATCCAAATGTGAGATAAATTCCCAGCAGCAGCAAGTCTCCAGCCACATGTGGATGATGCTCCTAAGATGTGATTTCAAGGGTCCGAGATTTTGTTTCCATATAAGATATCCATCACCCGGACGCAAAGCATGCAACCATCCAATTTAACGAGTGAAGTCAACTGCACCGGCAGCACGTGCACGTCTAAACAATGATGGAAAGAAGGCACCCGGGAAAGAATGCACACGCCTAAACAAGGGTATTAACAAGACGAAATCTCAATCAATGTCAAGAAAGATCGCATGCCTACTGGGAGGATATTCAGAAACAGTTTAAGGTCATATACAAAGAGTTATTATATTTGCACCTTGGAGTTGATCTTTGACAGTTAGCAACTTTAAGCATTTCACTCTGGAGTTACTGCAAGGAGGTTGTCATAAGTAACATGATTAGAAAGTTTTCAGTGAGGAAATAATTACCCTGATATGCTTCTCCCTCCATCTACTTTGTTACTTCTTTTCCATCTAATTTGAGTTAGAACGGCCGCTACCTACGTATTCATAAACTAGCGCTCTTAATTCCTGTGGTCTCTATCTTTACTTCTTGAGTGCCAAACTAGTGACTTCTGTATGCTTTGCATCTGAAGTTGTGGAGTTGCATAACACGTGGGTTTCATCTTTTCTGTCTCGAGTGTAACGAATGCTCTTATTTTCATGCTTTGACATGCGTGCATGTTGTAATGGTGTTGCATGTATTATGAATCACAATGTTAATCTTATGCTTTGACAGGCGCACAAATTGTGTTGGTGTTGCATATATTCTGGATGGATTCGGTTAATCTCTAATTTTAATTTATCCTTTGGTGCTTAAATTCTTTTTGCTGGTGTGGATTTGGTACTCTCTTGAAGGCAGAGGAACTTGATTCTTTCTCTAAAAGTAAGAGCGCATTTTTTTCCCCTCTGGGTTTGTTCACCTGGATTTACGTTGGCAACGGGATCTTGTGCTGAGTTCTATTATTACATAATGACGCATACAACTGGAAAACTTCATAGCTGGGTGGCTCGGAACTTATGATCATATGCATATGCATATGCTAGCGAGGTCATACTGAAGCAAATTTCCGCGTTACTGCTATTTACGCGTGTTGTATTTCGAGGAAACTCCTGGTTATGGTTTCTGAAAGGCGATGTCTAATTTGCTCAAGGGTACTCCTTTTAGACCAATGCCGTCACCCCAACCCAAGTGATGACTCGACACAAAATGGTTTTGTCTTATATATGCCATCAAAGTGGCAAATGGGGGTGGAAATTTGTCAGTTGCAAGTGTTGAGAACAATAATTTGTATGAACTGAATTTAGTGAAAAATTATCATCACAGGAGTCAAAGCCCAGGAGAAGAGAGGAGTAGAGAAGGAAATAATTCTCACCCACAAGTAAACCCACTGCCTTGAATATTTGTGAGGAAAGATATTTCTTTCCTCCCCCCAGCCCACTCCAACCTCCTGCTGTCAACTCAAAGTAAGTCTTAGGTTATTCTCTGTTTTTCTTAAAAAGCATGAATATTAAGCGGCTGTTCAATACTTTATCAAAATCATACCGCCGAGCTAGCTGTGACGGTTCATCAGGCATAAAGTAGCACAAAAGCAAGATCACATACTCCGTCTCCTGTGAAAGGAAAAAGTGGTTTCCAAAGAATCTCACAAAACGAGTTTGTGAAAAATTGCCATCATGTTTTGGTCCAAAGCCATTTTCATCGTAAAGTCATTTTCTACAAAAACCTGCTTGGTCCAAAGTTGATTTTCCTTTCGATAAGATGAATGCGAAGAAAAAATAAAAAAGGACTCGCTGGATACTCTAATCTTTTTTTTTTTTTGTTGCAACGATATAATTCCTATAACCTAATTTAGGAGAGAGAGGGAGAAGACTCGATGTGCATAAAAATTTCATCGAAGATGGCCAATGAAAATTGTTACGTATTATAACAATTCTTGGTGGTGACCACTGGGACCAAAGGCCCAGTGGCTCGCTGGATACTCTAGTCCAAAGTCTTTCATCCTAAAGGCTAAAGTCAATTTAAAATAGGGACTTGCTTGGTCCAACTCTGTGTTTAGTAGTTGAGGACGGACCCGACTCTACTCGACTGAACCTGCTTAGATATCAATCGGGTGGGTCAGGATAATCTCTCTCACATACGCAAACGAAAAAACGCTTGGCTATCGCGTCGGAACCACTGACACCCAGGTCCGCCGCTTCTTCTTATACTCTCCCTCTCAATTCCATTTCACCTGGAATTGCTGTGCCGTTGTTTGCGTTCAATCGTGATGGCGGGAACACTTCAAACTCTAAGCCTCAAATCGCCGGCCATCACATCTCCGCCTGGCCATCGTCGGCGCGTGCAATCCCCGATTACTTCCTTCTCACCCTCTGGCAGCCGGAATTTAAGTGGAGGTGGCAATTCGTGTGATGTTCACTTTATCCACCTCCCCATTTCAAGCAAATCTATCAGAGCAAGTAGTAGTAGTCTCTCCCATCAGGTTTACTTTCGACTATCTAATTCTTGTAATGCGTACTTTTTCCTCTGCATTATATAACAAAAAATGAGTAAATTGTTGAATTTGATTTAGGGAGATGGAAGTAAAGAGCAACTTCCACAAGTGAAAGCTGGCAATTGGACAAAATCATTGTTGAAATTCGCGTCCAATAATTTTCTTCCATTAGGCAAGTTTATGAACTAAGTTTTATGCTTGTAATTAACTTTGCCTGGTGCGAATATGGTAATGCTTATGAGTTTCCCTTCTCTGAAATGAAAATTGCTAATTGCACACCTCTAGTTCTTATGATGCTTTTATCTGTAACAGATAATGACATCTTGCATGTGAGTCCAAGTTGTTTCAGTAATACTCTTCTTTTTTTAATTGGCTGATCGAACAATTCTGTGTTTGATAACATTGCCATTTGTAGTTGGACAAAAAATGATCTACTTACTTGACTTGTAGCTCAAAAAATGAGGAGCTAATATATCTGTTTTTCTTGTAATTTGCAGCTCTTATCGGTGGAGTAGCATTAGGACTTGCAAATCCTACACCTGGTTGTATTGCTGATAGACTATATCTATCAAGGTTTAGCAGTTTTGGGATATTTGTAATTTCAGGTACTTTGTGCTTGTTTATCGCTTTTTATGTTCTTTTTACTAAGGGGAACTGGAGAGAGCAGGATGAAAACCCCCAGCCCAGTGGGGTTGAATGCTCTGCTAGTCCCACTGGTCATTGCGTTATAAAACTTCAAAATATGTATTTCCTTATGTTTTTTCCAAAACAGGATTGACACTGCGTTCTGATGAAATTGGTGCCGCTGCTGAAGCTTGGCAAGTTGGACTATTTGGGCTTGTATGACCCTGAATACTTATGAGCCATTTTTTGTTTTTGTAGGTTCATTTCTCTTAAATAATTCAATTTGTCTTTATTCTTTCATCTTGTATTTCTATCGGGGAACAGGATGTTAACTTGCCGAAATGGAAAAGAAACAATCCATTATATGCGGAGGAATTTGGAACTTATATATTGCTCTTTTCTTTTGCTTCTTCTCGATTAATAAGATTCACGTTACTACTTATTAATCCACTTATTTTGGATCTGTTCTCTTCTTATGTCACAGTTTTAAGGTTCATATGGCAGATCAAATTCTGTTCAACATTTGTATTTCTATGGGATTGAACTCCTTTTTTTAATTTTTCCCAATGCAGGCTTCAATTTTGTTTTTCACTCCATTTTTTTCAAAGGTTATATTACTACTTAAGCTCCAACCACAGGAATTTGTTACAGGTTTGATAAGTTGCCTTGCTTTTAGGATTCTATTTTCCTTCCACAGTTTTTTGTCGTTATTCACAATGTGTTTCTTTACATCTCTTGTATGTTGACAAAATCAAAGTTCTTCACCTAAATCCTTAGTTGTGTCCTGTAAAGTGAACTTGATTTTCTTGGTCTTTTGTCCCTTATTCCCAGTTACCTATAGCTATAGTAGAAAAAAGTAATGCTCTTGAATTGTTTTTCTTGTTCTCCCATTGGTAGCATTACTACCTAGTGAGTTTTTTTATTTAATTGGCGTGCTATAAGCATCTTAAATTAAATCCCTTTCTGTTTAACTGTTCTGTTATTTCTTTGGTAAAAATATGACTATTCTTTTTTTTTTTTTAGGACTGGCCATATTTTGCTGTATGCCAACAACATTATCAAGTGGAATAGCACTGACTCGGGTGTGTTGAATGTCATCAGTCTCCTTGTACAGTCTGCTCTTAGTAATTATACAGGATAATAAAGGAACCCAAATAAATAAATAAATAAATAAAGGAAGAGAAAAATAAAAATATGTTTGCAAAATCTGACTTCAGGTTTATATTGCTAAATGCAGCTGGCTGGTGGGAATTCTGCCCTTGCTCTTGCAATGACAGTTATATCAAATCTTTTAGGAATTTTAATTGTAAGTTTTATCATTGTGATCGTGGGATCCTGAAACAATTTTTCTTTATGTTTAAAGAGTAGTATCATCTTGAATTTTATTGGTATTGTCACTGATTTTCAAGGTATATCCTAATTTTTTTCTGAAATTTAGCTACATTATGCCTTTTGAAGTTTGTTGACTTAATAAGTCATAGATAATTATCTTCTAGCTTGATATTTAATCAATTTTGATGTTTTCTCTTCCCCTCTTTGAGTATTCTCACTCATGGTGGCAGGATGAACAAAAAGCCACCATGGCACAAAACTATGTTGTATTCACAAGGGAAATGTAGTCAGTTCTACTTATATCCCTTTGTCTTGTGGTTTTACATGGTTTCATTGGCATTTAAAAGAGGCTAACAGAAAATACACGTAGAGTATATTTTAGCTATATAATTATTTATAATGTTCCATCATTGATTAAAATGACAAAAAGTTGAAACATCAGGTTTTTGTTGTTTCCTGTTTCAATGTAGACACTTATACAAATTACTTTTTTTTATAAATTTCTTTTAACAGTTTTCATGTTCTTGAGATTTTCTACATTTTCCGAGTCTCTCACTTTGTTATAATTTGCTATGTCTCCATATTTCTTAAATAAAAAGCTATCATTTTATCAAAATTATGAATTTTCACATACTGGGTAGTCTTTCACAAGAGCCATCACTTTGTAGTGCATCTGAACCGTTTCGTGTATGTTTTGATTTCTTGTGGATAAACTTTGTTCTATGCTTATGTTTTATCAGCTTAAAATGTACCGACTCTAACTTATTATATATCAGATTCCGTTTTCCATCTCAAAATTCATAGCTTCTGGAGTCGGTGTATCTGTTCCGACTGAGCAGTTGTTCAGAAGCCTGATTCTCACACTTCTTGTTCCTCTCATTTTAGGAAAGGTAAATAAATCTTCAGATACTGCACAGCATGGATTCATGTTTAACAAGAGATACCCGTGTGATACTATTTCTGGAGAAGTATTTTTCCTTCAATTTGGGATTGATACATTCTTCCTTTGGAGGAGTTGGACATGGATTTTACTTTGAAATATTAGCATAATTTTTTAGCTTGGTTGATCCACTCGAATCGATTATTTTCTGATATAAGGTTGAACATGAGAGATCATGATGGATTTTGCTATGCGCTTATAGTCTAACAGGTGTATTATGAAGCTCCTTTCGTATTATGTTTGTGAGATTCAGCTATCTATTATGTTTGGAAACCACTTGTTTTTCCTTTCAGAGAAGACGGATTATGTGATCTTGCTTTTGTGCTTCTCTATGCCTGATGAATCGTCACAACTAGCTTGGTGGTAGGATTTTGATAACGTCTTGAACAGCCACTTAATATTCATGCATTTTAAGAAAAATAGAATAACTTGAGGCTTACTTTGAGGGGAGGAGGTTGGAAGGGGTTGGGGGAGGAGAGAATATCTTTCCTCACAAATATTCAAGCCAGTGGGTTTGCTAGTGGGTGAGATTTATTTTCCCCCCTCCTCTACTTTTGGGCTTTGGCTTTTGTGATTGTTAGATACTTGCTACTGTTGAATTGTCAATTGTTAGACATATACAAATGGCATCAGGTTGCTTCAGAATTGACCCTTTTTTTCGCATTTTTATAGTTTATTATGTAGGTCCTGCACTGGAATTATTTAATGTGTGTGGTCTTAGTGTTGCGGCTATTACTTTTTGGTGTTTAAATCTTTTTTCAGGAATGATTTATTGATTTTTCTCATTCAACAGGCCCTTCGAGAGTCATGTAAAGGTGAGTATTCTTGTAAAACTTCTTAAATACAAGAAAATCTTTTTTTTGGGGGTTTTTTTTTGGAAGGGGGGGGGGAAGGGGGTGGACATAGCGATGCTTCAGTAGAAAATTGAGTTTATGTTTGGCCTTGGCAAGCATGTTGTGCTTGAGTGACACAAATGAATGGTGCCCTGGGTTTAGAGTTTTGAGATTCTATGAGAATTATAAATTGAAGTTTAAAGGCGTTAGACTTTTGAGATTCTTTGAGAAGTATAAATTGAAGTTCAAAGGTGTTATCACCAGGCATTTAGTCCCTGTCAACAGGTATTTTGGGAGGAAAATATCTAGTCACCGTATTATGAGTGACCAACTAGTATTTATAGGAGTACAAACCTAACAAATTATTTACAAGAATACCCTTACTAATTTATTATCTACAAGAATACTTATATTCTCTTAACACTCCCTCTCAAGTTGGAGCATATATATCATAAGCACCTAACTTGTTACAAATGTATTTCACCCTAGAGCCCCCTAAACTCTTGGTAAACACATCAGCCAATTGATCTACAGACGGTACATGAGATGTCTTGATGACTCCGTCAAGCAATTTCTCTCGAATGAAATGACAATCAACTTCAATATGTTTTGTCCTTTCATGAAACACTGGATTAGACGCAATATGAACAGCTGCCTGATTATCACACACTAAATTCATAGGCTGTTTATGCTCAAATCCAATTTCAAGTAACATGCTCTTCAACCAAACCAACTCACACACAGTGTGAGCCATAGCGCGGTATTCAGATTCTGCACTTGATCTGGAGACAACTGTTTGCTTCTTACTCTTCCACGACACTAAATTACCACCAACAAATACACAATATCCTGTGGTCGATCTTTGATCTGAGGCAGAACCATCCCAATCTGCATCACTATATCCTTCAATATCAGTGTGTCTATGATTTTGATACAGCAATCCTTTTCCAGGTGCACTCTTAAGATACCTGAGAATCTGTATAACAGCATCCCAATGACTAGTACGAGGGGTATTAAGAAATTGACTCACAACACTCACTGCGAACGAAATGTCAGCTCTCGTTACAGTGAGATAATTTAATTTACCCACAAGTCTTCGATATTGCCTAAGATCATCTAGTAATGTACTTTGATCTCCTACTAATTTCACATTAGGATCCATAGGAGTATCCACAGGTCGGCAACTTAACATCCCAACTTCACTCAACATATCGAGTACATATTTTCTTTGACATAAATAAATCCCATATTTAGACCGAACTATCTCAATACCCAGAAAATACTGTAGATGACCTAAATCCTTTGTCTGAAAGTTTGCCTGCAAATTGGATTTAAGTTTCTGGATCCCCACAACATCATCACCTGTAATCACAATATCATCCACATAAACAACTAATAAAATTTTACCAGCATTAGAATGCCGATAAAATGCAGAATGATCTACTCCACATCTTGTCAAACCGAATTCCATGACAACACTACTAAACCGGCCAAACTAGGCCCTCGGAGACTGTTTCAATCCATATAAGGATTTTTTCAAACGACAAATCAACCACGAATTCTCCCCCTGAACAACAAATCTAGGAGGTTGTTCCATATATACATCTTCCAAATCTCCATGCAGAAATGCATTTTTCACATCTAACTGATGCAATGGCCAATTGTAAGTTGCTGCCAAAGAGATAAGAAGATGAATCGAGGTAATCTTTGCTATAGGAGAAAATGTTTCTAAGTAGTCTACTCCATACACCTGAGTAAATCCTCTAACTACCAGACGAGCCTTCAATCTATCAATAGAACCATTAGGCTGCACTTTTATAGTGTACACCCATTTACAACCAACAACAGGCTTACCTGAAGGACGAGGGACAAGATCCCAAGTATTATTTTATTCCAAAGCAGACATCTCTTCTTGCATAGCTAATCTCCAACCAGGATGATTAAGAGCATAGGTAATAGACTTAGGAATGAGATAGAATCAAGGGAAGCAACAAAAGAAGAATATGACATAGAGAGACGAGAATAAGAAACAAAATTAGAAATAGGATGGGAAGTACAATGTCTCTTACCTTTGCGTAAAGCAATAGGAAGATCTAACTCAGAGGAGGGCGTCATACCTGGATTTGAAAATTGAGAGTTAATTGGTGAAGTGCGTGGCATATCAGGAACTTTTTCAACCATGGACCGACGAGAGTAAACTTGAAGATGAGGACGAGATAATCGAGCTATGTATTCTGGTGGACTAGATAACTCAGGTAATAAAGAGGAAGGGACTGGTAAAACAGGAGAAGAAAAAGAGGGACACTGGTCTAACTCACAAGGCATACTGTGTTTGATAAAATATGGAGTGAATTCAAAGAAAGTAGCATCAGCACAAGTAAAAAATCGATTTAAAATTGGACTGTAACATCTATACCCTTTTTGCGCTCATGCGTATCCTCAGAAAATACACTTAATAGCACGAGAATCTAATTTGTCCACCCCGGGAGTAAGCTGATGAACAAAGCACACACATCCAAAAATACGAGGAGGTAATTTAAACACAGGTTCATGAGGAAAAAGAATAAAGTGAGGTAATTGACCTCCAAGAATATTAGATGGCATGCGATTAATTAAATAACATGCAGTTAGAACTGCATCACTCCAAAATTGTTTGGGCACATTCATGTGCAACAACAGTGTTCAAGCAATTTCAATTAAATGTCCAATTTTTCTTTCAGCAACTCCATTCTGTTGTGGAGTGTGAGGACAAGAGGACTGATGAATAATACCAGACTTACTCATAAAGGTATTAAAAGAAGTGGAAAAATATTCTTTCGCATTATCACTGCGAAGTATACGTACCGGCACACCAAATTGATGCTTTATTTCTGCAACAAATGCACAAAAAATGGAATATAGTTCTGAACGATCTTTCATTAAATAAAGCCATGTAACTCTTGAAAAATCATCAACAAAGATTATAAAATATTTAAAACCTAACTTTGAAGTGACTCGACTAGGACCCCAAACATCAGAATGAACTAACAAAAAGGGTTCAGAAACCCGTTTATTGACTCTAGGAGCAAAAGAAACACGATGATGCTTTCCTAACTGACAAGAATCACATTCTAACGAAGATAATTGACTCAAAGTAGGAACCAACTTTTTCAAATTTTGTAAAGACGGATGACCTAAACGACAGTGAATTTCAAGAGGAGAAACAGTAGCAGGACATGCTATCGGACCATTGAAGTTGAGAAAGTAAAGACCATTATGCTCATGCCCTCCACCAATCGTCCTCTTTGTCTTCAAATCCTGAATGACAACAGAATCAGGAGAAAAAGTAACTGTACACTGTAGAAATTTAGTGAGCTTACTAACAGACATTAGATTAAAGGGCAAATTGGGTACGTAAAGAACAGAAGTCAGCGGAAGTGATGGATTAATTTCTACAGTGCCTAGTCTTTTAACTTTAGTGGTAGATCCATCAGCTAAAGCAACATGAGGAAAGGGAGTAGACTCTTGAAAATTAGAAAAAATTTTAGAGGTACCTGACATATGATCAGTAGCCCCGGAGTCAATAATCCATGAGTCATTACCTTTTTGTGCTAAAGAAGCAGAGGGAAGAGATGCGTGATTTGTAGCTTGGTACTGTAGGAATTTAACATAATCTTCCTCAGATATAGTAACAGTTTTCTGGGACCCATGTGCTGAAAAACTCGATTCAATTTGGTCAGTGGTAACCGCATTAACAAACTTTTCAATCATGGCGAATAGTACGTCAAACCAAAGAAAGGGTCAAAACTCGAGATGACAGTGACGTGTGAACAGTATTGCGTGAACAGTAACGGCGTGAACATTGCTGCGCCGTGAACAGTGCCATGATGACACAGTGCGGATGAACAGTACTTTTGACTAGATGTTTAACCCTAACCCTAGGACTTTTGCTCTGACACCATGTCAACAGGTATTTTGGGAGGAAAACATCTAGTCACCGTATTATGAGTGATCAACTAGTATTTATAGGAGTACAAACCTAACAAACTATTTTCAAGAATACCTTTACTAATTTATTATCTACAAGAATACTTATATTCTCTTAACAGTCCCTTGCACATCTTTTGTGACTATAAGGAAAACCAATTAATCTAGTTACAAAAACAGTTGAGTTTCATTTGAGATGGAACACCATCAGGATTCTGCAGAGTTTCCATGTCTTTACTTAAAGCAAAGGATGAGTCCAACTCTTCCACCCGGACAAACCCAATTGTATTAGCCCATAAATATTTCAAAACAACAGTGCCTTTTCTCTCTGGATTTAAGGTGGACAATCTGACACTGTATGAAGGTGGATAAATTTGTTATTTCTTGCTGTGGTCTGGCATAATATATCTTTCAGCATTTAGTAATTGCTGTGGGCTGTACTATAGGAATTGTGTAGTATAAAATGTGACATTGTACACTAATCTAAACCTGTCTATTAGAATTTTAAAAAAATCCCTTTCGTGTCAATATTCCTACATGTGGCTGCCTGGCAAATTTCCTCTCTCTGGTTTTATAGCTGGAAAACTTGTTTCTCCATCAATAATGGTAATCAAATTATTAATGAGCTTCTAAGTTCCTGGTGTCTTTTACTCCCTCCTACCCATTGTTAATGTCATGTTTCCACCTTTTTGCTGTCCCAAAATAAGTCTCATTGCAAAATTCAAACAACTCTCAATGCTACTTTCCTTTTATACCCTTCACTAATAATGACAAGTTTCTATCAATTAACAATAAACAATTGCATATGGCCCATCACAACACGTGCACACTTTTACAAGGCCTATGACTTTTTGTCTTTAGTTGGCTGGTGTCCGTATTCAAACACGGGTAAGACCAGAAGATTTCGAAAGGGGCAGCCCACAATTTTACTGTACACAAAAAGTGCTGCCTCCCCAAAATATGTCCCAATTTTTGGGACAGAGGGAATACATTTGATTATATGTTATTTATAATGTTAAAAAACATGTTCTGGAAAAAGTAGGCATTTTCTTATACTGAGGGGTTTCACAATTAATAATCTATTTCGTTAAGGTATGCGTTTAGGCAAAATGTTTTTGGCAGTGTAATTTCAACTAGATGTCATGACTTAAAGATAAAGCGGATTAGACTTGTCTCCAACGTCAATGTACTACATCTGGCACAAACTCCAGTTGACTCATCTAATGAAATTCATTGCCCATCATTTACAGTAATGA
Source organism: Coffea arabica (assembly GCF_036785885.1). NCBI lineage: Eukaryota > Viridiplantae > Streptophyta > Magnoliopsida > Gentianales > Rubiaceae > Coffea > Coffea arabica. Next base: position 8,287,370 of record NC_092313.1, on the reverse strand, counting down.
ATTCCATGCCATTGGTTTTTCACATCATCTGGAAGCTGACATTAGGGCTGCTTACTGGATTATGCTTCTTGTGATGTGTGAAGATAAATATGCTTCAGTTGGATACCATATTCATCTGTTAATGAAGGTTTCTTTGTCATACTGCAGGTGTGGCAAATTTTGCTGATCAAAATCGTAAACTTTTGTCTGTGATGAGTGCAGTTTTTCTCAGTCTAGTAAGACCAGAATCAGTACTTACTTTTTGAATGAGTTGCTTCTGGGCTTGCATTAGGTAGCGCTAGTGTATAAAAAGCATGAATGTGCAATTTTTTCTATCTTGGAATATATTCTGTAGCTTATATGGCCTGAATAGAATTTAAGCCTTGAGGTATTGGGGTGTGAAGATCAAGTTTGCTTCATTATTAAGTAATTATTGCTCTTCAAAATAAGTGGGTGGAGTCCAGATTTTTTCTCATAATCGGTGTAGATTGTTTGCAGCTTTTACCATGAAGAAGGAAATTAGGGGTCCCTTGCAGGCATTAAATGTTAATTGCTGTGTCAATCATATTATTTTCTAGTAGATTTCTTTTTTGTCATAAGAGTGCCACTCTTAAAACATGGTCTTTCTCTTTTTAGCTAATTTAAATGGGTCATGGTCTAACTTTCATAGTTACATTGCATATTTCTTCAGCTTGTGCTGTGTGTCTGTAAAATTTGAGCTTTTCAATTTTTCTTAATCGTTTAGACCCCTGACCGACTTCCCCTGTTTTTGAATTAATTGATATAACCGATAATGGTCAAGGCAATTTTCAGAAGTAGTTGTGTTAACTGAATTATGAAAGATGGCTTTGGTGGATTTTCTTTCTCTCAAGTAAAATGGTGTTTTTTCTCTAATGTTTGCATTTTATTCAGGTCCCTTGGATACAAGTTAGCAGATCAAGATCACTGCTTTTAATGGTCAAACCAGCAGTATTTTTTCTAGCTGTTTGGATGGGAGTGTATGATATTCCTTTTAAAAATTGCCTCATTTGTTTTTCTTCAGTTTGTTGGTGCTGACAGTTGATTTCTCATATATTGGTTAATTTTGGATGGTGACAACGAATTTCTACACATCACCGACCTTAGCTGTGATTCCCTAGGGACAAATTTGTGCCATCTCTCTCTCTCTCTCATTTTAGATACATTAACGAATCATCTAAACACATCTTATTTACCTTTTCAACCAGTCTTTGGATCACAATACCTTAATTCAATCTATTGATGGACAGGCACCCTTTGAACAAGTATCACTTCTTCTGTACTGTTATAGTCAACAAGCTTTGTGCATTGACTACTTGGTTAAGGGGTTTATAATTCTTGCTTGTCAATCCAAAATTCGATAACAATTGGAACTGCTCAAAACGAGGTTATTCAGCTCATAATTGTCCAATTATATTTATGATACAATGTGGCTTAATTAGTACTAAGCTTGCCTCTAGTCTGAATTATGCCAATGAGATCAATTTCTAGCCAATTAGATTTGGTTTTAAGGACCTTTTAATGGTAATACTTAGAGGAACGTGTAGCTCACTGGGCTTTGATTACGAATTACCTATTGAGGTGACTGAACTTCTATATTGTAGGCTTCTGCATGCTCTCCTGCTAGTGTTTAATGGTCTTGCTATCCATATCCTCTCAACAATTTGTGGTGGCAGCAAGTCAGCTTTTGCAAAGAAAGAAAATACCTCTGCTCTTCTACTCGTTGCAAGCCAGGTGACACGCTTGACTAATGCTGCATATTTACTCTTAGGTCAATCATTACACTAACAGAGCTAAAGATGTAGAAAATTCGATTAGAGTACAATTCTTATGGGGTGGCTAGATGCAACTGTGGACACAGTGTGCATAGAATACATGGTAGTACAGTTGATTCAATTTCACCCTGTTGTGTGGTTTTGCAGAAAACCTTGCCTGTGATGGTAGCCGTTATAGAGCAGCTCGGTGGTGCTTTTGGCGAATCCGGTTTGCTGGTTCTGCCCTGTGTTGCAGCCCATCTGAACCAGGTCATACACGTGGCTCTTTCATGTGTATATATGTTATATATGTATATTATTGTTTTTATGCCTATGTCACCTGAGATGAAGCATCATCCATATGTAGATTGTTGTCGACTCCTTTTTAGTGAGCTTCTGGCTCCAAAAAGAGCACGCGTTTGACTCTGCCAAGGCTGCCTGAGAACCCAATAAAGAAAAGGCATCAAGGGTGTAATCGAAGCTGCAGACATGCAAAAGGGCATCACATTAATTGTCACAGATGCGTACGAAGGACCCAGATTTTGTGTTTAGCAAGAAAAACTCCCATTCTTCTCCGGCCACAGCATTGTGGTCTAATCTGATTTATTGGCACCTCTTCTTGGGATGGCCTTTAACTTGTCAATGCAGAAGTTACAGTCTGATGTAACTATGAATCGATCTTTGTAGTTATTAATTAATTTATTTTTTTTCATTGTACTACTAGTTCAGAAGTTATCCAACTAATAAAGAGGAGGCACTTGTATCGATTATTCTTAAGGGGAAAAAAATCTCTCTCTTTCGTCAAATCGAATGGAGTAAGGTAAATGCATTTGGCTTCCCGACAAATTATCTCCACGTATCAAGGCACAATAAATTTTGGGAAATATTTTATTTGTACTCCCATTTTTGTTAGCCAAACTCTCATTATTATTCTATTCATATAGTTTTCATTTATTAAATTAAATGATAAAACAAATTATGGGAATATAAATAATAAAAAATGGAATATGAATAACATATGCCTAAATTTCGTCTACCCAAAACCCTTGAAAAAGAAAATACGAAACTTGACGTAATCATCTACCGCTGTAGGGGAGAAAAAAGGGTGAAGGTGACATCACACAATCAAATTGCTTTTACCACTAAGGCGAAGGCAGGCAGGGGAGGAACTTTTTCGTCGACACGTTTTTCATCAATTGTGCAAAGGAAAATATATGGCAGGCAAAGAGTCCAAATTAATAACTCATTCAAAAACGAGGGAAACTCATCACAACCACCAAGTACCAAGTACCAACTACCAACCACCAACCACCAACCACTTTCACTGTCAATTTTGAGATATGTGAAATTCGAGAAAGCCGTGGACGGACAAACAAGAAAGAGAAGAGGTCGGTGGTGGCTACAGGTCTTCCACTTCGCTAATGGGAGGAATGTTTTTCAAACCACAAAAAAGAATTTTTTTTTTTCCAAACTTAATATTTTAATATAATTATCACTCGTTTCTCCCAAGTCCCAACTAATCTAAGCTGTTCAAGGTTCAAACCAACTCCAACTATAAGAAGTTTAATCACATTAATTATTGCATGCTCAATAATTTACTAATCAAATGTGAGCCACACACATTAACACAATAATCACACGCACATTTTTTTTTTATAAATGATTTTTAATTTGGTGTCAGACACTAAAATTACACTTAACTTATCGTAAGAACAAATCCGTTTACAAATCGATTCACTCCCTACACTTAGATACTGTTTTAAATTAATTTCACTCTTGTTAAAAAATTTAACACTTAAAAAACTCCTGTCAACGAATGAATGCCTTCAAAGTACCCGTCAGTTAAACCCAAAAAAGATACTCCCACTTTGTAGGGAAAAAGGTCACCTCGCTCCCACCTTGTATCTTGGGATTCTTGTACCCTGCCTACGAGAATCCTATGAAATAACATACGTAGTCGTCATTGTCTCGAGGTCCACAGCCTTTCTTCCATTGTTTCAGGTTTGCAGCGCAGAAGAAAGAAAACCGCATATCATATCATTCCGGACAGATTTAGGAGATTATAATTGGGCTTATCTGATTCGTTTCAGGTTTTCTTTCTCTTCCCTAGTAGCAGAGTGTTTTCTTTCTTCGATTACATATTCAAATTTGCCCAAGAATGTTGAGCACCAAGTAGAATTATGTGGAAGATTCTTCCTGGGATGGCTAAACCCACAAATAGCGTAGCCGTAGTAGCTGGCGGAAACCAATACCTTCATGGCTACTGAATCAGAAGTTCAGCCTAATTTCCACCACAGAAGATGGAACCACTGCAAACTTAATAAAAAAAAGAATCCCAAATCGTCGAGAACTTTTCAATGATCACCCGTTATCTCTTGCCACTGCCCAAACTAAAATCTCCAGGAGTAGCTTATCACGTCGGATCTTGTCCACCATTTCTTCATCAGCTAAGCTACCATCATCGACGACCAGCCAAGCTACGGCCCAGCTTCTGGGCTCCTCCTCCTCTTCCTCGCAGTCGTCCCTGTGGACTGGCGATTGCCTCCTCCGACTTTTGCCAAGTTTTTGGCCCAGGAGACGCCGTTGGAATGACCCAATCCGCAGCCTCCCCACCAACAACACGGTTGGGGTCCAATCTCATGACCCATGGGGTCAAATCCCCACCCTTGGCATCAGCTTGTACGTATGCATCAGTATACCAATCGTCAGGTCTTTTAGTACTACTGTTTTTCTTTAATTGTTTTCATAAAAAGTACTACTGTTTTTCTTTAATTGTTTTCATAAAAAGTACTACTGTTTTTCTTTAATTGGTTTTAGTTTTTATGATTTGAGTTGTTTCTATGAATTTTGACTTGGGTGTTAATACGTAGTACGTAGCATAATAATTGACTAAAATAAAAAATTAAATGGGGAAATTTGAGATAAGTAACAGTCAAATAAAATGGAGAAATTTGTGGTAAATAATTAACTGTAGTGCTGCTAAACAATTAAAAAAAAAAAGGTCACGGGAAAATAATTGAATAATCTAGTATTGGCCAGATGACAGCTGATAAACAGAAGGGGAAATTTGTTCAAATTAGACTTTTTAATGTGATATCCAGCCTATATCCATAGGTTCATGCAGTGCACACGTGTACGTATATTGTAAAACTTGTGCAGATTTGAACCCATACCTTCATGTCCAGTCTCCCTTAATTTATGCATAGGCAACAATGTCTTTTAACCTTTTGTGGATTATGAATTAGCATTTGCAAGCCACTCCCACCTCCCAAAATTATGGACATTATGTACTTCTCAGTTTCTGTCATGGCAAAATTATTGTGATGTTGACTGGCCTGTATGGTTTGTAGTGCTTGAACCAATGAATGTTCATAGCAGAAAGATGTCACTGTGTTGTTGTGGCGATCATAAATTGAATCATGTTACAGTGGCAACATTTACTTCTATCCGTCTACAGCAATGGTGAATCTAATAGTTTTCTTGGTGAAATGAAACTAGTCTTTTACAATTATAGGTTGGAGAAAACAATCTTTTACTGATAGTTTTCTTGGTGAAATGAAGCTAATATCCGTCTACAGCATCCTGAAGATTGTTTCTCAAGTTTCTTTTAGTTATTTCTTCTCATACTCTAGCTTTTTCTGTTTAAGGAGCTAAATATGAACCGTTGTTTTCAGTGATGATTAAAACAATTATACCATTGTTGTTTGTCGGGTTTCTAGCATGGATACTTCAGCCCATCCGCCCTCCACCTCCTCGCATCTGTGGCTCCCCCGGGGGTCCACCAATCACAGGACCTAGAATTAAACTTAGGGATGGGAGACATTTGGCTTATAAGGAGCATGGTGTTTCCAAAGAATTGGCGAGGTACAAGGTTGTATTGGTTCATGGATTTGGGTCTAGCAGGCATGAGGCTGAAATTGCGACAGCGGTAATTTGCTACCTCACATTGAATACGCAAGCCATTCTGCCAGAACTGGTTTCAAAAGAATTTCACTTTATTTTCAGGAGGCAGTTCAAGAACTTGGGATCTACTTTGTATCTTTTGATAGACCGGGTTATGGAGAAAGTGATCCTGATCCAAAGCGATCTTTTAGAAGTCTAGCACTAGATATAGAGGAGCTTGCTGATCAATTGGAACTCAGATCCAAATTTTATGTCATTGGGTTTTCCATGGGTGGACAAGTGGTTTGGGGTTGCCTCAAGTACATCTCTCACCGGTATGATTTGTAGTCCCAACATTTACTCCAATTTAGAATAGCAATTTGTTTATTTTAAATTAAAAATTTCCACAACTTGTGGAGGGTGTTCAACTATAGTTTCACTCCGCAACAAAAGGTAGCTTAAGGAGAAGTATGCAAGGTCATACTTTTAATTTGATGGAAGAATTTTTCTTCAATGACTATCCAATGATGGATGGACGTGACGCTGGCTAGATGGGGTACAGAGCTAATCTTGCCTGGCTACAGATTATCTAACTTTGAGTCTCATACTTAGTCAATCTTCTCTTCTTTGGGAAGATGATTCTAACTTAAGCAGTATGCGAAGAAAATGCCTGGCTAACAGTGTGTTCTTCTATTAAGTAAACTGTAGTTATCTGAATTGCAGTGGATATCAAAATGAAAGACGTTATCTTCACGGAGAAATCAAAGATGATGTCCTTTTCTAAGAGATCTAAAACCTGTGGAAATATAAAGCCACCTTGATTTTTATGTCTATTGTTATTAGATTATGAAACCAAACAGAAGCTTCAACTAGATGCGAGAGGCAGTGATGTCTCACACCTAAGCTCTTTCCCCTGTTGTAATTTGTATGCAGTCTCAACACTTCAATTTGTTAAATTCTTGGTGTGTAATTTTGATCTTTTAGTGTCCTGATTGTTTTCTACACGAGTTCGCAATAACCGTATGGTTCAATCTTTCGGATGCTGATAGGGTAGCCGGAGCAGCATTGGTTTGTCCAGTGATCAATTACTGGTGGCCTGGCTTCCCGTCAAATTTATCGACTGAAGCATACTATCAACAGTTACCACAGGATCAATGGGCTCTTCGAGTTGCCCATTACACCCCATGGCTCACCTACTGGTGGAACACGCAGAAATTGTTTCCATCCTCCAGTGTCATATCCGGAAGGCCCAAGCTCTCTCGCCGAGACTTGGAAATTATATCCAAGCTTGCAGATAGACAATCTCAAACGGTACTTGGAACTTCTCATACCATGGTTTTTTTTTTTTTTTTTTTTTTTTTTGAGTTATAGATGGTTGATTTGGACTCCAATGATTTGTTCTGTTTACAGGAATACGTAACACAACAAGGAGAATTTGAATCCTTCCATAGGGACATGATAGTTGGATTTGGCAAGGTTGAATTTGATCCTATGGATCTTAAGAACCCTTTTGCTGACGCCGAAGGCTCAGTTCACTTGTGGCACGGCGACGAAGATGGCCTCGTGCCCGTTGTATTGCAGCGTTACATTGCTGAAAAGCTTCCTTGGATTCGCTACCATGAGATACCGAACGCCGGGCATTTGCTTGTGCTTGACAATAAAGAGGCCATCCTAAAAGAGCTTTTCACTGTCTGATGTAAACATCAATTCGTCCTGGTTACATTTAATCCTCCATTCTTTGGGACTACTAATAATGCTTTTTGCAAGTTTGTCCCAGTCCTGCATGTGGCTGCAACACTAGTCTATTAGTATTATAGAACTTTTTTGCCTGTCAAGTGAAATTGTGCAGACATCGCTTTCACTAAGTGGAATTCGAGAACGAGTCTTCACATTACTACGCTGCATTCAAGAACTACAATTCCTTTACACATTTTGGTTTTGGAATGATGAAGCAAATTCGGATTTTATTATTATATGGAGTTCATTTGTAAACTAAGTTAGTCAATCTGTTTGGTATAGGTTGAGAAAGTCTCCAAATCCAAAATATTACATTGAAGACGCTAGAGAGAATTTCCCAATCCGAAATACTACAGTATTATATTGAAAACACTAGAGAGAATTTCAACACATGTTGTAGCGCAGTCCGCGATCAGATATTAACCTTGACCATTACTTGTAGCGGCCTTGATCAGAAGATGGATGCTTTTTTTTTTTTTTTTTTTTTTTACCGTGCCGATAACATTTCTATAATTTAATAATCTGATTAAATTAAAGGAGTGTTCTGACATTTTCTTTGAATTTTTTTTCACTGCAAGCGAGGTTCGAATCTCCGACCTACAATCAAAAGGAACCGGTGACCAGTGGTTATTAAAAGATGGATGCAGAGTTCGATATTTAACCGCCAGTACAATAAAGTAGGATGCTGAGTCCGATATTGTTCCAAAACCGGAGAGAGAGGCTTAAGTCCCTCCTTGGACTGTAGGTGAGAGTTCAAACCTCACCTGCAGCGAAAAAAATCTAAGAGTTGTGTCATAACACTCTTTGGTCTAGTTGGGTCTGTATACCCACTAGCCCCCTATCACAGCCTCCTTAGGCTTCCCTCCCCCTAGATTAGGATAGAGTAGGTTATACAAATGTATAGTTGCTGACAAAAAAAAAAAAATTACTTGCGCACAGATTATCCCTATAAAGTATTATCTCGTTGGGAATTGTAGGGAAAAAAAAAAGAATTAAACTGACTTGGTCCCACCTCCGCCAACTGATTGCTGAAGGCCTCAAGGCACAAAAGACTTTGTAATCACCAATATCAAAATCGCCAACACAAGTATATTCAGTTGACAAGAACGGATCATTTTCTTGTAAAAAATCGTGTTCAAATTTTGTTGTTGATGTGAGTGTCATTTCCTCAAATATTGATAGCTGTTTTAGACGAAAAGATTCTAGTAGTCTTCAATGAATAAATTGCGGTATACAAATGCAAATTAAAGTTTCAACAATGTTCCACAAATGATTTGAGCAACTTGTGTATCATTAATGTAAGCTTCCGGCGACAAGCAAAATTAGGCCAAAGTGGGATTGCGTCCCCAGATTGCATCGATTTAATGCAAATTCACTGCTGAAAAAAGAATACGGAAACATGAAACTGTTGAATCTAATCAAGATCCCAAGTCTTTCTTAATAATTAAGAAGAGCCACAACACAGATTTTACATATCATGTAATCTGGAGAAAATAACCCTGCCAGAGCACTTGATGGATAGCTTAAGACGAGCACCTCCAGAGTTCCATTCATGCAACATTATTGTTTTTGAGGTACAAAGAAATGACTCAAAAAGATCACAAAATTCTTATTTGTTATCTTGCTGGAAAATCCCAAGTACATGAATATTGACTGACAAGAAGGAAATTCTAAATTACAGCTACAATTCAAAAAATGGCTCCAACTTGGGAAGTTCATACGCAGTGACTTCTTTGCTGTAAAGGACCGTCATAATTGCAATCCTTCAAGCTCAGATACTTGAAAGTTAGCCCGAGCTAGAAAAGCACACCTTTACTTGGGCAAGCCAGTTTCAGGGTTTAGGAGAGCTTGACTTTCCTCTGTAAGCAAAACTGGACCTCTACCAGGTCTTGTACAAATGAAGTAGCTTACATCTCCTTTGAATTTTTGGGTGGGAACGTTATCCTTGATTTCTGGAGGTGGAGGCAATGCTTCCACATCTTTCAGGTCCTGAATGCCAGCATCCATTAGAACTGATTTATCGCCAACAATATAGCTGCACAAAATAGGACACGCAAGAGAACATATTAGGGAGCTCATTATGGAAAATGTATTGGGACAAGAAAAACAAATCAAATCTTGAGTTGATGAATGTTATTCCCGGTTAGAAAGGCCGTGTAAGATTCCATTTTTAAATACTTACAACTTCAAAATAAAAAACAAGCAAAAAGATTACCTGTTTAGATCTGCACCAGACTGCGGAGGGAAATGAAAGAGCAGTCTTTGAAGCAGAAGGGCTGCAACTTTCCTGTTGCGGGCTATTAGAACTGCATTTGGACCCGCATCAAAAGTATAAGCCACCTGCCAAATTTCATCATACTTGTCATATCCAACCATTTGAACTAACCAATATGAGTTTCAACAATATTCCCACAGGTTCAGAGACCACATATTCAAATTTAGATGTTTGCCAATCCAAATGGCATTTTGATTACAAGATGTAGATGTTTGCCAATCCAAATATTGTAGCCTCTAAAACAAGATAATACTTTATTGTATGAGCTAAACCAGCTTGCTCAGCAATTCTTTTGTTACTAAAATCCCTGTTACATCCCATTTATATAATCTTATAAAGGTTGTATTACCTATCAACCAATTTCTCTGCATGCAAGCTTCCTAAATACACATGGGCCTAGCAAAGAGCATATACACACCCAAACATGCATAAATCTTACTGTGTCTTACTCTTGAGTGTGTGTTTGTGTGTGTGTGTGTGTGTGTGAGAGAGAGAGAGAGAGAGAGAGGAAATATGAAGTAAAACAACTCTCTGCCACTGACGGCAACATATATCATCAGTCTTGCTTGTTTATGTGCCCTTTCAACAGGTCTTATCTGAATCTATGTTCATATTGCTGATCTTCATAAACAAGAAAACAGAATTTTACAAAGAGCTTTAACTTACTAAAAGATTCCAAATAATATAAGTTTGGATCAATAAGGGCGGTTATCACAATAAATATAGGAATAATCCGTTTCTGAAACTGATTTGCAATCCTTGCACTTTACAGATTTTAGAAAATTCTACCTGAGGTGTTCCCTCGGAGCGATTCCATTTCTCAACACAGCTGATTATCCTGCAAAGTTGCAAACCAGTACTGTTTAAAACTAAAAATTTGAGAGTGCAGCTTTGAGACCACAAAGGTTGACAATGTGCCACGAAAAAGAAAAATACAGAAACTCTTGACTAAATTGCTTGCCTATGAGATGTGTCATTCATGTAGAATATAGGGGGACTTGTATCCAGACAGACGGCATGGAACTGATTACTGTCTGAACAAGTCAGACGAGCAAATGCTGGAAAATTACGACTTTTTACGGCTTCTTCCATCTCAACTACACGTTTAGGTACCACTTCCTGAAATAATTGCATCCAAGAATTAGAAATTCAAAAAATTGTGTAACTTCATATCATGAAGAGTCTGATAATACAAAACTACACACACACAAAACTTAAACGTAACAACTAAAGACTCATAAACAAGCTCAACGAAGTAACTGAAGACTCATTATTTAAAATAAAAATAAAAAAAGAGGACCAGGTGATACCTTTGCTCTGTGCAGTACAAGAGGACTTGTTTCAACTGTCTCGCGCATTCCACTGGTGCTACTAGTTTCCTTCTGCCGCGAACTTACCTGAATTCACAGGAGCAATTTGAGTGACTAGTACATAAAGGATGCTGAAGAGATTAATGATGAGAAAGTGAATAACAAAGGATAAGGGAGTTCTTTTTTTTATCAACGAAATTGATGATGAAGCATGTAGTGATGTGCTTTTAGAAATAGTAGCAGGAAGTCACATGATACTCATAGCTTCTTCCAGTGAACTAAATCTGATTTATCTAGACATACGAAGAAAGTAGTATAACATAAACTTATTCTCATTATGAAGGAGCAATCATTGTCACTCACAAGAAGGGATACATGTCAAGGCACACAGGGTACCCCAACTATGAATAGCCATCCCACATGTTACTGTCAAATATATGGTGCAGGGCATTAGAAGACAAAGGGCAGAAAGAAGACTCATATTCCGAGATTTTGCATTTTATGAAGCCAAAGCTAGTGGATTTCCACCAATTACAAACACTACAATATTCAATGCAAGGACAAGACCTACTGGATCATGTTAACAGTAGTACAAGAATAGGTACTGGGATGTAAAACTTAAGTATACCAAGTTTTGAGGACAGACCATCCAAAAATCACTTTACTAGGCATTTTAAGCGGTCGCTACATCATCATCAAATTCTAGATTCTGAATAAGGAATATTTGAATTGGACCAAAGCAAAGATTGTGAATATTGCTTGACAATAAAAGTAAAACAAATAAAGGGCGAAAAAGAATGTGCAAAAGGATTTATTCTGTATAACCTTTCATTCTTATGTGCACCCATCTACCAACAAAAAGGAAAAGGATAATGAAAAATTTGTACTCTCAATATATCCCTCAGGCCCAAGGAAGTGGAAGATGAAAAAAGTAGGTATGTACCACTGCAATGAGAATAACAAGTTCATCCCAATGTTTCTCATCCACAAGCTGAACGGCAATGCTATCATTTCCATTGTCATCCTTATCAAAACCATGAAAACCAAATTATGGCAAGATCTTAAAAGATAACCTCCTTTTCATTGGAGACACAGAACAAAGCTTATAATCCAAACGTACTTTTCCCATGATCCACTTGACAAATCCACCATACAAGCTGCGACAAGCACTTCCGGAACCTTGCCTATACACGAATAATGGTGTCATTTGTAACTTAATTTTAGCCACATAGAAAGAGATGCATGTATAGCAGCTAGCAAGTTTTGGGAGAGACTAGAATATGAGCAAACATATTAGAAGGAAGCTTCAATATTTACAATCCTACAACACTACAGCATGAGAACACATTTAAATCATCCAGTTCTCAACTTCAATCTGATAGTTAAATCCCAACAATAATGTGGCCACATACATACACCTAACATCAATTGACAAGCCAGGCATGAGATGAGCCAACACAACAAAATCCCTCCAACAAAACGGGTTCCTTATGGGCTGCACAAGATTCTCCTGAAAAGCACAAGCTTCTCCTCAAGTGCACTCAGAAGGTAATAACAATAAGATGCACTAGAGAAAGAAGGAAGCTGACATCTGAATTCCAGTTTCTAAAATAAGTAAATGAATCCTATACCATTCATAGCCCAACAGAGATGAGTGCAAAAACTTTAAACTATATCTCATCTCCCCTATGAACATCAGCAGGGAGGGGGTTAACACATGTAACTTATAGCTCAAGAGACTTGATTATAGTGCAACCATTGACACAAGAAGACTAAGGCACATGGTAGAGATGAAACTGCGAAGCAAAGTAATGAAGAATTACCTGGCTATAGCAGAAAGATGACTATTATCTTCTTTCACGTTCATTAACTTTGCAAGCGAATAAACTGCAGGTGAAAAAAAATCATACATTTTTTCTCTTCTTGTATTATCTCTAAGACCATTTAAATCCAATAAGTAAAGGGACAAGAGTACTAAGACAAAGTACTGTAAGGCCCTTCAGAACACAAAAGCACAAAATCGGTAACAAAGATAAAGGGAGGATACGTAGTGAATACCAAGGCAGGCAAAGCCGGCAGCTGAGGAAGCCAAGCCAGCAGCAGTAGGGAAATTATTGTAAGACGCAATGTGCAAATGCAGGTTTTCCCAATCTCTTTTTGCAATTTTGATACCCTTCTTCTCATCCTCGACGTCACTAGCTCGAGATCGAATTTCCCTCAAACAATTTTGATATCTGCCTCCGGAGAGTGATATTTCCTATATTAACCAAACAGCAAAACAATTAACAAAAAGTGCCCCTCCAAGGATCACAGGAGAGAACAACAGAATCCAATTCACATAAAACCTTCATCAGGAAAGTACAACCAGAGGAACAATCTTTTGCTCCACATAACTGAACACAGATTCGTTTACAGTAAAGGGTTGAGGGGGGCATTGAGCATGATGGGCGGAGACTAAATTGAATGCGAGTAAATTAGTAAAGAAAAAGAATACGAGGAAGGAGGTAATAGCAGTGGTGGGTTTCAGTTACTTTGCCATTGAGCCACATGCGGTCGTGGGTGAAGTCGGGGCTGACGGCGACGGTGGTGGTGGTGCAGAGGTGGGAAGGATCAAGGGTGACGCTGATGCTGTCATTGATGGGGAGGATCAAGGACTCGTCCCTCTTCCCCCAGTACTTGATGACGGCTATATTGGTGGGCGTCTGGGCAGTCACCATCAGAACCCATGATTTATTCTCAGCCATTCTTACCCTCCCAGCTACTTTTGCTGCTGATTATGATTGGGAAGCAATTGCTGTAGCAGTGATATCGAGAAGAACAAGAAATGAGAGATGAGAAGGTGGCGTGAATTGCTAGGGAGGGAGGGTGGCTTGATTAGAGATCTCTATGAGATGAGAGTAGGGGAAGAGAGAGAGACAGAGGGGTACGTGATTTCGTGGGAATTCCTTGAGAGGAAGAGCAATCAGGCCTGGGCACTGTGGATCTATCCGTTGCTGTTTGGTGGCGCCGAATTTATATATAATGCGACGAATCCATGTTAGTTATAAAGAGGAGGAGCAGCAGCACCAGTAGCTTTTAATTTGGACAACTGCTTAGAGCAAGAAACAATCAAGAATCAACGGCTCCTTAGTCCTTTATTGCCTCCTTATGTTGATTTTTTTTCCTTTTTTTGTTTTGGTATCAGGCGCAGCTGACAATTCTCTCTGGAAAGTGGACACTTGTGACTAGAGGTGCAAATGAGCCAAATCGAGTCAAATTTTAGTCTAATTAAATCGAACCTCAGTTTAGTTTTACGAAACTCTGTTTCGAAGTCGAATTTGGCAAATTCTCAATGTAAAGCTTGAGCTAGAGTTTAAAAAATAAAAAATTATTTTATTTTTTAAAATAAATAAAATAATAATTTTTCTTAATAAATAATAAAGTATTCATAATATTTATGTAATTTTACTATTAAAATAATATATATATATATATATATATATATATATATATATATATATATATGTTTGTATCGGCTCCCTAGCTAATAAGTTGAATATTTTTGAACTCGAGTTCAAGTTCAAATTCAACTTGATCAGCTCGAACTCGACTCAAACTTGGTAAACATCGAGTTCGGAGACTTGAGTTCCTCGTGAGCAGTTCGATTCGTTTGTAACCCTACTTGCGATTTTGAAACCCCCAAATTTTTAAACACGTTAATAACACCTTGGTATAGGGAGGACTTTTTTTTTTCCTCTAATTTCCAAATCTAATGAATGTACTCTTTCTGTTCCATTGAAAGTGTCATACTTTTCTTTTTGGAATGTTCCAAAATATTTATCCTGTTGAGAGAGTCAAAACACTTTTTAGTCTGTTTTTCTTATATAATCCTTTTCTCTAATCATATTTATGTTACCATTTAAATTCAAATTTTGAATTTGTGAAGGTAAATTTGAAATAAGAAATACAAACCACTATTTTTAAAAAGTTGAATTATCGAAACAAGACCAAATAATTGGGACAGAGAAAGTATTACTTCAATACTCCAATTGAGCATGAGTTGAACCTATTATGCTCAATACTCGAGTTGAGTGAGTTCAATTTAGGAGTAATTCGAGTCGAGCTTAACTCAATTGCAGCTTATTTGAGTTTGATTTATCGATTTAAACATAAATAATTTCATTAATTCTTCAAAATAAATAAAGAAAAGAACAGGTCGGAGGCAATGACTAAAGGAAGGGTGTTCATTTATTTACATTGAAAATGTGGCACAACCAGCTGCATCAAATGCATGCAGGAGCAGGGCCTCTAGCAGTAGCAAGTAACCAAGCAGCCGGTGAATTTGGCAGGGGTACTTCTACTCTGCCCATATCTAACTATTTGTCCGATTATTTATGTGTGTTAGGTTAAATTCTTCTTCTTTAGAAAGGATTAATTAATATTTGTGAGTGAGGTTAGGTAAGCTGCAACCTACAAGTAGTGGGCCTTTTCTAAATATCTCCACGTGTTTCACACAATAACTGCTGAATAATAATATTTAATTTAATTTTTTGCAAATCACAGTTTAAAAAAATTTTCCATTCATCTACGGGCAATAACTGCAGTTTCTCAAAAGTGAAGAATTCTTCAGAGTTTCGTAGTCTCATCTCATCCTTATGCTGCAGATGAATACAATAGAGAAAAGAATGCATGGATGAAAATATACTAAAAGAGTAGTGTATTTGCATTTGCTTTTGGATGTTTGAACGTGGCCTGCTAAGTCATCGCCGGACAGTCATGGCAGGAAATAGACTAATGAGTTATGGCCACTCGCCCTAGCGAGTGGTAATACTTGTTTCAGGAGAAAGAAAAAAAAAAAAAAAAAAAAGAGAGCAAGTACTAGACTTGTACCGTCCAACCGTTTGGATGCGGGGTTTCGTGCCGTTCAATGGAAATGAAATGAAAGCGTAACGGTATTGATTGTGTTTGATGCGTTTACTATGGCATCCCGCATTTCCATTACCTATTTTGGTTCTTCAACCTCATTACCTACACCTCATTACCTACAAATTTGGTCACTATGATCGTTGCTACCCACTTGTTAAAAGAAAGCAAAATGTAAAACATAATTGGGTTCAGAATTTAAGAAAAGATATATCGTCGTATTTGCTTCATCTATTATTTTTTTTCTTTCATTTTCTTATCACTTTATTCTTTCATTTCTTATAATAATTTTCCTCGGTCTCTCTCAACTTTTTATACAAAGGATGATGGTCTTCTTGTAATATTTCTTTCCTCTCATCCCTCTTCCTTGACAAGGATGGAGTTGAAGGTTGAAAAAGTAACAACTTTCAATCAAAATAATCAAAGGAAAAATGGACTTGATGACGTTAAATAAATTTGAATTTCGTTTCTTTGATGAAATACCCATAAATTTGATTGATATGTTTGAAAATTTTGGTTGGAATTTAATCATAAAACAGTGCTTTAATCATATATTGTGAGTAATTGATATATGGGTATTAAAAGAAAAAAGGAAAACATATAAGATGGAAAGTCATTCCTATTCCAACACAACTGCCTAACATATTCAGTGCCATTGTCATTCCCTAGTGGGTACCAAACGTGCGGTTTTTTAAAAGCATATTTGACAATCGAACATCGTCCGGCACAGCGATGCTCAAGAAAAGTAGGCGGGAGAAGAAGTCAATCTTTGACAACAATATGGAGTATATATTTTGTCCATTCCTTTGCACATTTGTGAGTGAAGCGTGAAAAAGACACGCGCGCTCCTCCGATTCTAATTTTTGCCTTTTGGGAAGGTCAAAGGTGATGACCCAAAGCCAGAGGAATTGAGATAGAGATGTCAAAACTACGGAGAGATGCCATCAAGTGCCATTATATGCTGGGCTTCTCCCGTGAAAATTTATTGAATATGCTTATAAGAAAATTATTTGAAATTTCTTATCGAAATATTACTATAACATGAGTGAGATAAAAGGATAATTAGACAAATTTCTTATTTGAATTAGCATTCTATTTCTATAGGCAGGCTGCATATATTTCTGACTTTCTCCTTCACTATTATTCTTATGTTACTAAAAAACTCACATCCAGCCCCACCTAAAGCCCCTTTACATTTGTATCTGCATATAAGTAAAGTTGTAATCTCTTCAATGCGGTAGGCCAGGGAAAGACATTAAGAACCATAAACATTTGACCCAAGGTAGGTCTCTCTGCACTATCACCGACTGAAGGCCTCAGACCATCCCTCTTTCTCGGACAGCGGTGCAACCGTTCCTGGCGGTTTTTGTTATTTTACACAGCGCGTAACTTTGGTTGCACACAGCGTAACTTTATTTACACAACGTGTAACTTTAGTACAAAAATTTACGGGCCCAACATACGTTGTGAAAATCAATGTATAACTTATGATCTGGATCGCACATTTTTTTTTGATCAAAATCTGGCCATTGACTGTTCAGGGGCGGTCATTCTGATGACCGTCCCTGCCCCTTATCCCTCTTTCTCTCATTCGCCCTTTCTTTAGTCCCACCAATCCAAACAGCCCACTACTCATCAGCAAATTTCCCGTTTTCAATTATGGCTTCTTTTTATAAAAAAAAAAAAAAAAAAACTTCACAAGTCAAATGAAGCACAACTTTTTTCCAGCAAGCATGAGAAGACTTGATTTAGTTTAAGTCAAAAAGAGTATCGGTCAAATAATTGCAACTGACTCTCACTCAACTCTCCGCCTGCGTACTCCTCTACTCATTTTTTGTTTTGGTTTTTTGTCTAAGTAGCAGCCTTTCACTTTTGACCAGTCCTCTAGATTCTGTTGCTTGGCTTTGGTAAAACCTAAGAGATCCCAATATTTCAGCCCAATGAAGAAGAAAATGAGAGCTAGCTAACGTAGGAAAGAAAATACCTTGTAGTATTAACTAATAAGTAGCATTTCAAGCAGACTACACTGAAATAGAAATTCACAGTATTAGATAAGGGCATTACTAGTGTATCAAGAACAATAATAAAGTCAGACAATGTAGATTGTAGCCCAAACGAGAATGCAGGACTAGAATGGCATATCTAGGATGCCCAGTATCAGGAAAGATGTGGAGATTTAGACATAAAATGCACGAACTGTTTTTACAACATTGCGAAGTGATAAGAAAAGCCTTCTATCATCTACTGCATTCATTCATCTCAAAATTGCGTAAAATCTCTTACGAGGATCAAAAAGCCCCTAATTTTTCTATCATGCTTACGAAGAACTTCAAATTCAATATACAACGAATTTCAACACATTCATTAGTAAATCTAATCGAATACTGCCCAATCATACACATACATTTTCACTCAGTCAGAGTCGGGATCACCGTCAACAATATCAGGAAGTGAATCCATTGAAGCGTCGTCATTGATTTCTACCACCGCTCCAGCGCCCCTTCCTGTGTTTGAAATTGTAGCAGAAATCTTTTCCACAATCCTAGTGTATTCATGATCTTGGCTTGTCACCACATCCTTCGCAGATGTTGGCGCGACACTCTGCTCAGTAACCATAGTGTTTCTTTTACTTGCTGAAGAAGAGACATCTTTTCCTGCTGCTACAACAAAATCTGTATGACCCTCAGCTGATGTAGCACTACCTGAAACCAGTCCATCTGATTCGGTGGCAGTATGACCACCAGCTGTAGCAACCAATATTCGCCCTTCAATATGATCGCGTTCCTCTGTCTGCTTATAGCTTTCCTGAGTCGGCAAGTCAGCCATTATCTCATCCCCATCTACTGGTACTTTGTCAGCTGCAACAGTCACTGATGCCCCAAATTCACCACCTTCATGCCCATTTCTTTTGGAAGGAGAATCACCATGAGGAAGCTTTTCTAATGCTGGATGGGTAGAGGTCCCAGAGGGTTCTTTATCGCTGCTGGTACATTTTCCAAGGTCATTGACATCTGTTTCATCACCAATTGCCAACCACCTTTCGTACAGATCATCATCCCCAGACTCTGGCTGAGCAGGTTGCTTTCCTTGTGTGCTAAAATGAAATGAAGTGCTCTTTCTGTGATCTGCAGAGTGTACTTCTGGAAGGTTGAGGCTAGCACTACCATAATGGTCAACTGCCGATTGAAGATCTATAAATGGAAGGGCCCTAGGATGTATGAGCACTTCCAAGGTCAAAAGAGCATGACAGCAATATTCAGAAATTTTTGTTCCAGATTCTCGACTGCCTGCAGTCACCAGAACACATAAATCTATGAGCAAGAAGCCAAGAAAAGTAGACTTTTTCAATTCCATTAACTTAAAAAAAAAAAAGGTTCGCGTAGCTCTGCAGAAGAACCTCTTACAAGTACGGTTATTCCTTCCATATCTTACATAATCGAAATAACGAAGACCTCTTACCATCGAACAAAATTAACACGACAAATTCAGGCATACATCACTCATTTGACAAGCATTTTAACAAGTACTCCAATTATACCGCTCATGTTAGTTACATAAAGGACAAAATCAAGCAACCTCTATTTCAGGTTTACCAACTTGACCTGGTATCCCCTCATCTATCTTAATTATATAAAATTGTTCGTGCCTCCAATTCAAATTGTAAAACTTGGAGACAGCCCATGGAGATGCATGGGAAGAAGATGACACTGGAGGCTGGACAGCACTTACCTCTACGAAAAAGTTCAAGACTCTGAGCAAGATGTGGAGGGCGAACACGACCAGGAGAAAGAAGGGATGCCAAAAGTGCGCGTAAAGCAGCAAGTTGGAAGTCTGCCCATATAGGAGTGGCTTCACCATAAACAACGGTACTATTGTTGTCAGCCCATCCCACTTTGCAAGCATTTGTTGCAACTGTTATAAGGAGACGATCAATATTTGATCGCCAACCATCTGATCTCATAGCACCAGCCTGTTGACAAAAAATAAAAATTTTCATTGTAAGCTCTGAAAGCATATACGGTTTATTGGAACCACAATTACAGAAAAATAGGAGCTGCATTCATTTGAATACTGAAATACTGACAGCTACATCCAATAAAGAAGATGCCTACCATCTCAGAAAATCAGGCTATATTCCATTAAGTGACAATACGGAAACATAATTAAATGTGCAAGGGGCAAATTCAGTGCATAGGCCTTGAAATAGATACCAGTAAGCATCACAGCCACTATAACATCACAGCCAAATTCAGAGCATAAGGCCTTGAAATGCTGAAGTCTGGGTCAACTTAGCACCAACTATAACATCACAGCCATAATGGATGATATTTAACACTGAAGCAGATTAGAAATGTATGACATAGCAACGGCAAGACTAACTAAGCATACTACTTTAAATAGATACCAGTAAGCATATAACTCCACAGATAAGTACAGCTAGATAGACCATTACACCATCTACATGAAGTTTTAGCTCCAGGAACTTAATACTGGCTGCATAAAAAGCACAATCAACAGGATCTACCATGGTACAAGACCAAAAATGAAGCACCTCTCTAAGGCTTCCAAGGTGAATTCTTATTCCAAAATAACCATGGAGACAGTAGAAAGAAGCAGAATGAAAGACCAACTTGAGATAGTTTGTGAGCACACCTTTTGCTAAGTCAATAGCTAAAGTAGTATTCTCATAAGCATATAAATGATGGTAACTCAATGCATTTAATTAGCTAAAGAAGGAACAGACCACACTCAAAAGAGCTTCTAATGCCTCTAATGCAGCAATCCTGACAGATATTGCAGTCATATTTTGGGATGTCTCCACTTCCAGACCACCTTTAGCAGATTGGTCTCCAACAGATTCAGCTGAAGTTGGATGCTTCCTTTTTCTCTGAAAAGATTGTTGCAGTGCTTCCTCTAAAGTCTTTGAGTGTGCAGCAGAGTACGAGCCACCACTCTCATGACCATGAGGATCCAGATCAAGCAATGCATTGCTTATAACTTCCTGGATCAGATATATTGCAAGCCCTGTCAAGAACCACCACCATTAGGAGAAACAATTCCATGTGACAGATCTCTGTGTGCATCTGTATTTGTTTGGGAAAGAAGGAAAGAGGTAGTAAAGGGTTATTGAATTGAACAAATTACAAGAAGATTTTTTTATTAGTATCACTAGTACTACTCTGAAAAACATCACTTCAAATTTGGTAAGCACCAAAACTATTGCCACTAAGTTAGATGCTAATCTATCCAAAAAAAAAAAAAGTTAGATGCTAAAAAAAAAAAAATTGGTTGTAGCATGCTACAAAGTCAAACCTATATCAAATATGGATTAAGAGAAAGGCAGGTAAGGGAAAAAAATTGTCACACAAAATTGGTATAGGATGCACAATGGGTGCACGATTTTTTTGTTAGTAAATTTGGCAAAAGATATATATGAAAACATCTTCTAAATCACAAAAAGAAACAAACAAGGTTAGATAACAAAAGATTAGTGGCTGGTTATGACACCAAATGTCCTCAAGTCAAAGTAGTTTGATTAAAACTGTGAGCATCAACCTGATACCTCGTTATAACCTTCTACATATGAGTAAAGCAGCATGTTCGAACTTAGATACAGTAGTAGATCAAGTAGAAAATTACCATAATGTTCAAAATGTCTTCAAATAAAAACATGAGTATGGACAATTATCTAGTTCTCACAAAAGAAGTTGCAAAAAATAGACAGCATGCAAATGCAAATGGTATCCCATAAAAACCTGAGATGTCGAAAAATCTCATGTATCTGATATTGAAGAGTAAAAAAAATTAGAGAACTCAAACCTGAAAAGCATCATGCCTTTTAAAAAATATTAACCTCAGCCAACCAGATGCACTTATAAACCTTTGATAATCCTTTATACTCAAGTACGTACGAGATCAATTCCGGTGTTAATATCATAAATCACAAGTTTTGCCTAATAAACTCATCAAGACCAAACTGAGAGTAGCTCTGGACTCATGCAAAGTATTGAGGTTCATTTTGTATTAGTATTTCTTTTTCAGGGCTCTTGACAAGCAGCATACTTATAGAAAATCACCTTAATTGCAATGATCTTCCGTAGAACATGTAGACTTGTAGAATGTCGGGATATTCAAATGACAGTATTATTAAGCAAATTTTAACAAGATTCACGAGTTCCAATGCTACAGACCTTTTAGAGGTTTCGAAATAATGAGCAACTCATGCTCCATGTGCTTCTATTTTTGAACCCCCAATATGACAGAAATGAGCAAGAGGAGGAGGAGAAGAGTATCTCATGCTTACAAGCATATATTCTGGCACATGCATCCATAAGGGATCAAAAAGCATGAGAGATGAACTAAGCGCGGGAACTAACATCAATTTCCAGGCACCCAATATCAACATAAGCAACGAGGTGAAAAGATATGTTAAACAATTACTTGCATACCAATCCCCATGGACATCAGCAAAACTTTCATAATTGAGTAAAGCTTAATCCTTAGCTCTGGCAGGGCGCATGTCCTAAAATATTCTGTTAGCAGTCGTGTGATATCTGCCACATGTGGTAACAATTGACTGCAAATGCGCATACAAAATCATGTTACAACTAACATTTTGAAATGTAAACTAAAGAAGGAAGAGGAAATCAAACTAAAGAGCATAGCTTTATATCCAACAGACAAAGAAGTCAAGTAAGGAAAAGCTTTATAATAAGATATAAATAGAGTGATTACATTTAAAAGAGAAGAAGAAGAAGATAAATCAGTCACCTGCGAAGTCCCTTTACAATAGAACTCAGAAGCTCCAGGCTGCACCTGTGCAATTCAGGAAGTTCTAAACAAATCAAGTCCTGTCTCATGGCAGTCATAAAAGGGGAGGATTGTGAGAATGAGCCATCCACCATCAGCACTCTCTTAACAAGAGCTACCAGTGAACGAACAGGCACAGAAACCTGCATAGAGCACCAGACAAACTTATGCTCAAAGTAATGAGTTCATGTATCTCCTTTAAAAAATACAAGAAATCAATTCGGTCCTTTCCACATATTTGATATCATAAACTAAACCAAGCATATCACCTGAACGGGATAAGCATCAGTGAGCATTGTGCAACAGCAGGTCATCAGGGTAGAAACTCTTGAAACTAATACTTGTTCAGGCCTCTTCATTGCCTGATCTGAGTTTTTGGCTGATGCTGTTAGCCCTCCTAAGGGAGGTGGGGGGTCCTTCCCTGGGGGAAGTAACAACCTCACTACCTCACTACTTCTGGCCTCTGCAACAGGTGAATAAAACATCAGCACCTAAATATTCAATCAAAATAGCAGTTCCATCTCCAAATTAAAGCAACTGTTACCTTCTTCTAGACCTTGGAACATAACATTTAGTTGATTATTTATGAATATCAAGACCTTCTGCATCATCAGTGGCCAGCTATCCTCATCTCCTCTGGATTTTGGAAGTAAGGCCAAGCCATGAGCAAGTTTCTGCAGACCAAGACAAATTAAGCCTTTTTGGATTGGCTATAACAAGCCAACCTAAAATAAAAGCATCAAGTAATTCTGTCACCTTGAATATACTGACAGGACAATTCTCTGACATAAATTTTGAAAATATAGAGGATTCAACCTGCAAATTCACTGTATATCAGCAAATCATTCATAATAATAGCCAGCAAAACCAGTTAAATATGTCAAGTAGAGCAACTTGGTCCTGTCAGTTCCTTTTTCCTTTTGTTAGGGGATGTTAGTTCTGCATAAAGAAACTTAAAAGGATGAGCAAACCCAGAATATACGCATCAGAACAGCCTTCCCTTTGTATATCTGCTAATGAAATGTGTATCTAAGATCAAACACCAGACTAAGATTGAAGAAAGGAAAAGGACTCTATTGCAATGCAAACCAACCAGCATATTGTAATTTTTAAAATTTCTAAAGCCCAATCCTCTCAACACTCAAAAGATTAACAATGCTTTTTCCCAAGTTTATATTAGCAAATTCCCAACATGAATTTACATGCAATCTGTTGCATTGTCAATATCTCACGAGGAGAAAGAAAAACAATAAAAGGTTACCCCAGAAATCCCTACCTGACTAACAACGCAAGTTTAGGCACCCTAAACATTAAGCAAACATTACCCAGGTTGAGATATAGCATTTCAAACTATACATCTTTCTCTGTGGGCCAATTCTACTATATAGTCCTCCACTCAGATTCATGCTCTACAAAGAACAGTGCTGGCAAAAGGACCATAGATAAGTATGTGGTTCTACATTTCTAGCATGTAAATAGTGGCCACCTTCATTTCTTAATCTATACATAATTCTAAGTAAACGAGAAAAAGTTTTTGGTCTTTCTCAAAATAATTCATATCTGGACAGCAAACACCCATTGACATTTGAGAATAGATTATCAACAAGATGCATGAAAAAATCATTTCATACAGAGAGAACTACTCACATTATCGTAGTGTCGACCGACAGAAGATGGAAAAGCATTTGTAAGTGTGCACAATAAGGAAATAGCTTCTTCCTGCACAAGCCAATCATAAAAAAAAAAAAAAGAACTTACAGATTGAAAAGGACAAACAACTGTGAAATTCTGCATAACTCTACTACTATGAAAACATACAAATCAAAAAGCAGTATGCAATTATTGACTGTGGAACGTAGGTTGATGAAGAACAAGACACCAGAATCCTGGTAAAGTGAAAAAAAATTAATAACTATATCGTTTTTTCCAGGATTGATTTCATTCAAAAGATATTGTGAGAAGTAGGATATGCTATGCTTCTAGAATACTACCATAGTTTATATTTAAATGGGAAATCATAAAGAAACGCAAAACTTGCAAGAGGAATAAATATGTTATGCATCAAATGTGGTAGAATGAAATCAATCAGTTCAGGAGTTAAATAGATCAATTCGTAAGGAAAAAAAATTCCAAGAAAAGGAATTTCCTACAGATTTATACCTACCCAGAAGGCATCAGAGCTATCCTCATTTAATAGCTTCAGTACTGGTTGAATAAGCTTAGAGGCTTGCGAATTCCCATCTTTCTTCGCATTAGGAAATCCACCCAACCTAAGTCAGTTAAAACATGAGCAGCACTGCTATGGATACTGCAAGAACGCATTTCATGACAAGCCAAGCACTTCTACTAACAAATTTAAGCTTTAAAGAGCAAGCATGCTATTGAATAACATCTCAACAAGTTAACTCCTAAACCCACACAGCATCAAGAAAGAAAAGACAGACTACACAGTTCTTCTGTGCAACATCTTTCTTTGGATTCCCGTTGCAGAAATGCAGGTAATGCTCTTAAGATTATAAAATAAGACATCAAAAAGGAAATCCAGAAATAATCCATAAACTCATGTCCATGGAGAATTGTTTTTCTAATGCTGTAAAGTACAAAACAAACCTTGTGAACAGATCAGACATTGAGGCACAAGAAGCGACCCTCACGAAATGGGAATCTGAAGGAGGCTGCTCATAGTGACAAAAGGGGGAAAAAAAAGAAAGAATATCTTTATCAGTAAATTATTTAATAAAGTTTCAACTAAAGAGTACTGTTAAGGTTATGAGGAAGCAAGGAAAGATAGCAAGATGTGAATCCCCATAGCAACAGCAGGATTTCAAAATTTTTACAGCTATGAGGTAAACACCAGACATAGTAATGTTTAATATTGGTATGATTGAACCAAAAAACTCCCTCTATCCCCAATCAATCACAAAATTATGTTCACGTTTCTTAGAAACCATATAAAGCTACATCCCTTTGTTCTTTATATGCCAAACTTTGCCTATATGTTTGTCATTCGACCAATATGGTGGTCATAAATGTTTCTCCCTTCCCTCAAGTCTCTCTTAACATACTTGCCGCCATCAAACTACGACATTCAATTGGGAGCAACGGGAATACATGAGCTTTGACATTAGTCGAAGTAAAAAGGCAGGAATAATTGCAATTGAGGAACAGGAAAGGCAAAATTGATGAGTTTGATTAATAGCATTTTTAAATCATAAAGATGGAAAGCTACAGATGGCAACAACACCACTTAGAATTTGGTTGCTCAAAGAGTCCAGTGATTTCCAGAAAACATTTAAATGACAGATTAACATCAAACACAAGAAATGATACATCTAATAGGCAAAAAATGTCTGATATGTCACTGGGAAAAGCTCAAATACCTGAATATGAGACAAGATATTGTTGAACCATTCTGAGTAGGAAGCCAAAAAACGCTCTGAACTGCATTCCTGACTTGTCAATCCTAGCAAGCATATTCCAGCCCAAGATTTATCTGGCTATATAATATTCAGTCAGATTACTCCTGAAATGAGTTCCCTCTTGACAACTTCTAAAACAGTATATAATAATTGTTTCTGTTTAAGTGTGATTTTGCTGGCACATGCAATATATCACTTTTAGACAATTGTACACGTGCATATGTATATGTGGGTCTGTGTTGCAATAGCATTTGAGTATACAGCATAAAACTGAAATATCGCATTCACCTAATAAGAATATATATATATATATATACATGCATATACTAATGAAAAAAAAGCTGCATAACTTGTTGGAACCACAAATCAAGGTGTTCACAGCTTTCAATTATGAACTTAATTTAACTCATCGGTTTACAGCCCAATTTTCTCTATTACTACAATCAACATGGAGTTAAACTCCTATTAAATTATAAGGGTTCTAAGTTTAGATGGGTTGTATTTTTGCTAATTTGAGAGTCCCTGACTCAGTTCCACACCATTTTGACTCATACTTTCTAAGTTTACATATCTCTAACTAAAATGCGTGCACCATGATACCATCTTGTTTTACATTGAAAAGATGATTAGTTTAAAAGCATATGATCAAGTATGACTAATGATTGAGGAGAAACGTAAATGTAGAATGTGCTCTAGAATATTTTACCATGCTGCTGGAAGCAAGGGCGGAGACCCGATTGACCCAGGCATCGACGGCCGACTTCCAGCCGTCAATGAGCTTTTGGTCGGTGGAAGATGGGGCCCATTCCCAGAGGAGACGATGAGTTTTAACGGCAGAGACGACGTGAGAGAGGTCCGAAGGGTTTCTGAAGGCGTGTTTTTCGTCCGGGATGTATTCCCTGAGAAGTGACCGCAGTAGCTGAGGCTTTAATGCGACGTCGTACATGCCCTGAATGTGATTACTTGCCGCCATTGAAGAGAGACTAGAGAGTTGAGGGTATAACTGATAAACCCTTGAGGCTTTAGTTTGGGAGTTTATGAAGGAAGAGAAAAGAAAAGATAACTTAGGAAAGAAAGGAAAAGAAGGGAGAGGATGGCTAATTGCTCAGATTATTGTCGAAAAAAAAAAGTTGGAATAATATTATTCTGACAATGCAACGGTACAAAACTATGCGTCTATGCCTATGGGCTGAAAGCCTGAAACCCAGTAGG
This sequence comes from Coffea arabica, assembly GCF_036785885.1. Classification (NCBI taxonomy): domain Eukaryota; kingdom Viridiplantae; phylum Streptophyta; class Magnoliopsida; order Gentianales; family Rubiaceae; genus Coffea; species Coffea arabica. Next base: position 8,260,072 of record NC_092313.1, on the reverse strand, counting down.
CAAAAGAATTTTTTTTTTTTTTTATATATAGTCAGCCCGGCAGCTACTGGAAATTTTGGACAAAAGCTGCAGGCTGGCTTTGAAAAAAAAAACAGGCAGGTTGTCGGGCTTACTTAAATTTTTTTTTTTATTACAAACTTTTGCTGGCCGTAGTTGGGAATCATCTGCTCCATTAGCCGAAAAAAGCTGGCAGGGGAATATCTTTTCGATCAATGGGATTCACTTGCTCATTTCCTTTCCTTTCCTTTTCTTTTCTTTTCTTTTCTTTTAAGAATTCATGCATAATAAATAGGGATGCAATTGAACTGAACTACTCGCGAGCAACTCAGCCAAAAACTTGACTTGAACTCGGGTTAACCAAATTCGAGTCGAGTTCGAGCGGTTCGATAAAACAAGCGAGTTGAGTTCGAGTATTCCAAATCAATGCTCGAGAGTTCGTCGAGCTTAATCGAACTTTTTAATTTTAATTATTTAATATATTATTATTATAAAATTATTCTTATATCCAAAAGAATTGTTGAATTTACGAAATGTTTAAAGTTGTATAAAAATTTTACAAAGGCAATAATGTTTTTTCGCTCAAAAATTATTAAGAAAATGAAATTTTGTAACTCGACTTCGATCGAGCTCGATAAGACTCGCGTTGACTCGAGCCTATGCGAGTCGAACTCGAGTTCTGCGAACAAACTTCGAGCTCGAGCTCCAATAATACTAGGGGTGGGCACGGGTCGTTTGCCCGCCCCTAATATGATTTAACTAACCCGACCCTAATATATCGGATCAATCATTTTACGATCCTAACCCGCTCATAATATCTTTGAGTACCCATTATTCGGGTACCCGAAAATAAGGGGTGGGTCATACGGTACCCACCCCTAAAAAAAACTCTTTTTCAATAAAAAAAATTATTTTTCACTTAATATCAACATGTTTTTCAATAAAAAAACACGCTTTTTCAATTAATATTGGTAGAGATATTGTAATTAAAATCCATACATCACCATTCTCACACATTTCATTCAACAATCAAATCGATCTCATAAATTTAGTACATATTAGAATTATAATATCTAACGGACAAAACGAATTTCATAATAATTTTGAGTATATCACTATTCTCACACATTTCATCATTCGACAACACAACAAACATAAGGATAATAAGTATTTCGCAACTTTCCCAATTTCCTTAAGGATGTTATGGTACAAGACTGCATCCCAAATAAGTCGATTGTGAAATAAAGTTCGGAAAAGAATTGAATAGAACTAATTATTTTTGGAAAAAATATAACCAAAATAACCTTAAAAAATCTTTCCCAACTTCTTTACATCTTTGGAATAGACCTTATGGTATTAAAGGTGATGAAAAATAAAAATAAATTTCTTACACTAAATAAAAGAGACACATTTAAGAGACATAATTGCAATAAAATAAATCAAATAAATAAATAAATGAAAGACACAAATGTTTTTATTATCTAGCTAACAGAAAATTGAAATTCCAAACGCAAATCTTTGATTGAATTGATGCAAAATTTGTAGGAAAGATCGATGGAAGTAAAATAAAAATAAAAAGGATGAAAGGGATAAACAACTTTTATAACAAAGTTTCACAAATTTTTTTTTTTCATTTTGTTCGTTTGGTTCATGTTTCACCGAGAACATTCGCTTTCTTTAAACAAGATGATGAGAGGTTGATCATATAGGATTAGAATATGAGGCTGTGAGTCACTTCACTTGCACTTAGAATTAAAAATTACAAAGTTATGAAATGATTCCTAATTTTTTAATATTTATAAAATATACCCTGTGGGTCAGGTACCCGCAGGTTTTCATTTTTCTGATTCGTATCCGTACCCAATTTTTACGGGTACCCGACCCTCGTTTGCCCCGCTAAGAAAAATCGGATCGGATATCCTATTTTTCGGATCGGATTCATCGGATTTTTGAACCGACGGATTTTTTTGTCCACCCCTAAATAATACTACTCGCTTGAACTCGAGCATCTTCCTTGTATGTCGAGTCGAGCTCGAGTATGGCGATACTCGAACTCGACTCGATTCGATTACATCCCTAATAATAAATGCACATGCAAATTATAGATTAGACACAAAATTTTATCAACGATTTATTTTATCCAAACACATATTGAAAACCTTGGGTTAAATCGTTCAAGTCAATTAAGAGTCTGGCTAGTAGATCATCTTGGCACAAAATGGTAGACTCTATTACTTTTACGACCAGAAAATGTGACAAATAAATAATTTGATAATTTACACAACAAAGATACATCAAATAAGTTGATCCTCATACGACAAGATCAGTCAAAGCAAAACTTGCATTTTCATTCAGGGCAGCTGCCCCTTGAAATCGAGATTAGTGAAATTACTGCAGTACAAATATATTTCACCATTTCGTGTTATCAAATATTCTTCTTTTTTATTTTTTGCCTTTTCATTTTTATATTGCACAATAATTTTATATTTATAAAATTATAGTTTACATTAAAAATTACTTTTTATACTTAACTACCCACTATCATATTTATTTTTACCTTTATTCTTATAACAATCCACTACCAAATAATAATTTATTTGTATATTTTATTTAGGTAAATATCAATTTTCTATATATTTTATAAAAATATAAAACCAAGTCTTATACATAATAATTTCAACGATTATTTTTCAAATATTTGGAAAATGCATCTTCTTGTAAATTGAATGAGTTTTTTTTTATCTAAAAACTTTTTTTAGGATTTAACATAAAATAAAAATAATTGATTTAGCAAATCTATCTGAACCTTTTTCTTACGTTTCAACTTTAAAAAAAAATTTAACCAAAAAGGCTACTGGGCGTAATCAGCCCGACAGCATAAGTTTTTAAATATAATACCCTGGTTCACCAGTATGCTAATTTATTATTCAAATTTCTTGCCGTGATGATTTCATTGCTCTTTACATCCATATCAAACATTATTTTAACGATTGGAGACAGCCTGCAGCTTTGTAGGCAAATTTCCACTGGCTGCCGGGCTTAGAAGGCAAATTTCCACTGGTAAGCCCGGCAACCGACAACCTGCAGCATTTTTTTCAAAATTTCCGGTAGCTATCGAGCAAGTCAGCCCGACAACCAAACTTAAAAAAAAAAAAATTCTTTTGCCTACTGGGCTGACTTAGTTTTATACTACTATATTGTCAGAACAACATTGTTCCGACTTTTTTTTTTTCCGGCAATAATCAGCTCAATTAGCCAAAAAAGATGCATACTTATTTCGGTTGGGAGTTCAGTGAAAGAAAAGAAAAGAAATATCTTTCTCTTATTTAAGAGTTAGAGAGATATGGAAAGAAAAGATTTTATGAGAATATAACTTTACGTATTTGCCCTTTCAATTTTTAAATTAAAGTCCAAATATTAGCTTTCTTGTTCCAATAAATAGAATATTTGGGCAAGACAAATTTCTAAAATAATTGCATGTGCATTCCCACAAGATGAATAATAATAAGTTGAGTTCCCAAATGGTGTAAGACATTTTTTATACGTTTCATGATTATTAGCCCTATCTACAAAAGGCTCATCATCTGTGATCAGGTGATCAGATTTGGGGGCTGATCCCATGGATGATAAAACTCCTAGAGGCATCAGTTTTTGTGAAGTTGTTTGGATTGTTGATCTACAACATGGAAACTGGAATCCATGAGAAATGGAAGTTCTTGCTGGATCATTTTACAATTTGAAGCTTACATAGGCAAATAAACATACAGATTGTATGCATTCAAATTTCATATTCATGTATCACCACTGGAGCTTACATGTACCATAACCATGCAAGATATAATCACAAATCAATAATATAAAAATCAAGAGTTCATTGACAAGAATTTTATGATAAAAAATGAACAAAAAATTTAGAATACAAACAATAACAATCTACACAAAAAAAATGCTTTTTTCATAATTCTCTAGAGAAGATTGAGCAAAGAAAGAAAAAAGAGATTGAGTTAAAGAAATACCTTTTGTTATTGAATTGCGGGTGAAGAACAAAAGAAAGCCAAGTGAACTCAACTAGTTGGAAGTATAGAAAGTATAGAACTCAGAAAGCTTTGTATCGGTGCTTTTACAAATTAACTTTAGGATATATCGGAAATAATGAAGTTTTGTATCAACTTTTGAAGGACAAAATTGTCATATTAAAAATATCTTTTGGCGCCCAACAAGTTTTCATCCTTTTCTTCCCAATTTTAGGCGGAAAAATTTTCACCAATTAGAGGAAGTCCCATCCGTTTATTTCGTTTATCTTTCGTCCTTGTTAAAACTCTCAAAGGAATGAAACTTTCTCTCGGGATACTTTCTTTTCTGTCATTTTCTCTCGATGCTAATGAAGCCTAAATTTGAATCAACGGACGTATAATTTGAGGGCTGCAATGGTTATTAGGGGTCTCCAGGCTTGATCCGAGAATGTTAAATCTATTTTACCACCCAATTCAATGTTCATTTCTAACTATTAAAAAAAAATTTTAATTATTTTTTTATAACCTCTAAGGTTTCATATCACTCCGTAAGAATTAATCCACACAATTGATGAGAACTTATAATTTTTTTGCACCCGAAATTTTTTTATCTTACTTTGAAGACAAACTTGTAAATTTCATTGGATATAAAACTTCGAGCTATTTCTAATTCCTGGCTTATTACCAACTATGCTACATTTTGATGCCAAAAATAAACATTTACGTATGATCAAATGAAAATCACTGCAAGCCCCCTACGAGTGGTCCGACTAGTTCCGTAACCTGGTAATTACCAGCAAGTCTCGTGATTGATCCCTATGTGTTACTTTGATGCGTATCCTTGGAACAAAACTGAAAGGTTGGAATACTTCTAAGTGGAAAAAAAAATGAAAAACATTGCACGAAGGACCACAATGGTTCTAAAATAATAAGCATTCCCACTGATGACAGAAATTGCAGATGCAAGAGAGACACCATTTTGCACCAAATCTTTCTTCCATACAACAGCTACATTCAGAACTCTCATTTGCAATTTCTTTTTAAGTAATCTAACTATCGGATGCCGAAAATAATCCGCCATCTAATACACATTATCTTGATGATCATCTAGGTGACTGTTTTTACAACAGGAGGCAGAGTCTTCAGAAGTGACATTGAAGGCCGACGTACGGTGTGATTGAGCAGAAGCATCAGACTTAGAAGCGTTAGAGCTCCAGCTTGATGAGCTGTGCCAAGTGACACAGGTACATATGACAGAAGAGTTGATACCCCCAAAGTGACCTGCCGATGGAGCAAAATTTATTTAACAGATAAATTTAAATCATTCATGCGCGTCTGACAAAGGCAATCAAGCCAAGGAATTGGCCAGACAATTGTGATAAAGCTCGCCAACGAGGATTGCTAGAACTTAGCAGGACACACCTGGAGAGCAGCCATGCCTACTATACTTCCGATCAAGGAGCGTATGGCCGGATGCAGGTCCAGTTTCCGAGTTGAGAACCATAAGCCACCAATTGCTGCTAAAGTCGTAGTGGCAAGTATACGATGATCTAGCTATTAAAGAAATCGAGTCTTGTTATTAGAAAATTTTGCATACCAGCACAAAATATGGATTCTAACAGAGATGAGATTTCATATTTGCATCTGGTCAGAGAACTAAAGTTAGTTGCTTTCCATCTTTCAAGAACATAAGCATTAGAGAGCCAAGTTTGTCATACAGTGAATTGAGACAAATATCACACACAGTAAATGCTTATGCAGCCAGGCCATAAAACTTCGAGATTTTTAAACCTACATTCCCTGAAAGTTTTCTCATAGCATCTTGACCACAGTAAATCCGACTTTGTATCTTCCATCTACAGTCATTATCAATGTCAATGTACCAGGTTGAGTACTTGATTCACACTTCTATTTCTGTCCTGATGATCCCAAAGGAGAAGGTCAACATTATCTGAGAACCATCTCTTCAATGTGCTAAATTTTGCTAGAAGAAAAAGAAAAAGAAAATAAATGTAACATCAAATGTCCAACCTTTTCTCGTGTCAGTGTCCACATCATTTCATTTCATAAGTAGATTCCTACAATAAAACTATTGATAATAAACAAAGACAGCACACTTCCTAATGATAATAAATAAAGTTCACCAATTCATCTGGAATCCAATAATATTTCAGCAAATGTGAAGTCTGACTAGAAACTAAGAGAGGTTACCTGCACAGTTGATGTATTCTCAAAGAAGTTCCGCAGAAGAGGCTTCATATTGAAAATATCTTCTGGAACCCATGTATCACCCATCTTTGGAAAAGTGTTAAAGGCACGACCCTATTGATTTTAGGTGCAGCCACAAGTTAAAATGAATATATTTCTGACTCATAAAATACAGAGCTTGTCCTTTGATTATTGGCAAACATATCAAGTTTCAAAGAAGCAATAGGTACATACAGCATCATTTCCTGCAACAAATGCTCCTGAGACAGCAGTGATTCCGACAAGGATGCTCACAGGGAAGGCAAGTCGCTTAACTTTTGCAGCACCCTTAACCCAAGCTACTGACTCAGCAGGAGGTTCAGGCATAACAACTGAAAGAGCAGTCCAGAAGAGCCCACTGTAAATTACAAATGCTGAAGTAAGATGGGCCGCTAGGCGGTAAGGGCTGACTCTTGGTTGAGCATATTCCGATGCAGGGTCCTATAAAGGAAAAGAAATTAGACCTTTTTGAATAGATATGTGTCAGATATTAATCATTGCAAGTAGAAAACCCAGTTCTTGATACCTCTAAACCACTTTTAACCATCCACCAACCTATTAGTCCCTGCCCGGCACCAAGAGCAAATAACCCAGATAATCTAAGTCCAAGTTGTAGAGTAATATAACCCTTGCGAAGAAAGTAAGAGAATGGCAGAGCAAACATGATACCCAATGCTCTTCCCCACATTCGATGTGCATACTCCATCCAATAAATGAATTTGAAATCATCAATACTCATCCCTTTGTTTACACTGCAACAAAACAAAACTAAGAAATGCAGCGAAAAGTGCTCCCAAGTGAACATGACTAACAAATATTGTGACTGACATAAAAATTACTATCATGTTTAATGATCAGTAGAGACCTAATCAACAAACAAAGAGCACAGAAAATTCATCAAGACACGAAATACCCTATGAGAATATCATATGCAGCAAATAAATAAATAAATATCAGCACAAAATGCACCAGGAGTTCCAAAAAGTTAATATTGTAAACATGACTGATTCTTGCAAAAGTAAAACAACAAATAATTTGAACTACAATTGCATAAAATGCTACTTCAACTGACCGTTTATATTCAGGTGACTGTTTATATTTCTCAAATTCAACTAGCCAATCTTCATCTGTTAGAGGAGGAAGCCTCCCAGTGAATTTCCAGTCAGTCATTGAAAGCCCCGATCTGGTTAATCGTGTCATACCGCCAAGCACCACCATACTGAAGACCCAAGCAGCAGATCCAAAAAGCCATATCCCAACCAACTTCTGGGCACGAGGCCCAGCAGTTACAAGAAGCCTCAAACCATCCTTCTTTTTTGTAGACGCAGCTGCTGCAGTGGATAAATTCCTAAAGGATGGTCTGCAGAAACCCTGAAACCAGAAAGCTGGGTTAGCAACCATGATCATTAGAACAAAATGCTAATAAAGTCCATTGCCTTGTCCATGAAACGAAAGTACAAGATCAAACCTAATTATAGCATCTAAGTTAAGATCTTCTACCCATTAATCAAGCCAAATTTCCCAGTTTTCAAACTTACAATTGAGATTTTAACAGCATCCTATCCCAAAGGTATTAAAGACCAAAGCAACAAACAGATCAAGATATGGCTAAAACCTGCAGTATTTCCATGTTGCTTCCTATCAATATGACTAAGAATTGAAACAGTTCATATCAAATTTGAAGAAAAAATGCCATTTTCTTTTTTTCACAAAAAATCCACTGCTTCTAGTTGTCTACTAACAATCTTAACATTAAGCCGCCACCAAATTCGAACAAAGGGATGATCTTTAATCAAAAGCTAAACATGCTAAACCCATTATACCAAAAAAATATTCGGAATAGACATTTCTGTTTGTCTATAAAATACCAAAAAAAAAAGGAAGGAAAAGAAAATGAAAAAGGGCAATAAACATTTATGTTGGTCTATAAGATACAAAAATAAGCTGATTACACTTGAGAAGAGGAACAAGAAATGAACCTTATGATTAGGATAATGACGACGAAATGCTTTGAATCCCAAGTTACTCAAGCTTCTGATAATGCTGGTTTGGCTTGCAGGAATAAGATTAGAAGAAAAAGAAGAGTAAGTTTTTGAGTGGATCAGCAAGGAGGGCTCATTGGAAATGCAAACCCCTGATGTTGATAATCTTGAATTTGAGGAAATTTGATTAACTATGTTTTTAGTTTTTCTGAAAACTGAGATAAGTCTGCTCTCCATCATGTTTTCTCCACCCTGTTAGATTATATTTCTTTTTCTCACTTCGTTCTGTTCAGAGGATTTGAATCTAATGGGGTTTTAGGGAGTTTGGTGTTTTGAGTTACAGAAAAGTCTCGAGGTGAGGGTTTAAGCCTTTATGGCTTTTATTGTACATGACCGCTCTCTGAACCGCGACCGGGGAATTTTGAGCAATAGACAAGGTCCAGAAGGGCAAAGAATGAAGTAGGCCTGCTGATTATGGAGCAATGGGGAATTGGCCCGACGACAGAATAAACTCTGAGAACCCAAAAAAATCGTCCAAAAAACAGAATTTGACCATGACGCAGGTCCAGTGTGAGTCCTTTCGCTTTTGAGAAAAATTGTAACAAGGTCTGACCCAAAAAAAAAAACAAAAGGAAGAAAAACAGCAACCGAGTAAAACAGTCTATTATTACTAGGTATCGGGTGCGTTTGATAAAACTGAAATTTAAAATTTAAATTATAAAATCTGAATTTATTAAATTATTGAATTGTTAAATATTAAATCTAATACATTTAAGTGTATATTACATTCAATGACAAGCAAATAATTTATCACTTAATTTTGAGAATAAGTTTTGCCTAAAAAATCCGTGCTAGTTAATTAATTCAAATGTTCAATTTTTGATTATTAACTTATTTGAATATGTTAAAATTTTAACCCATTAAATTTAATTACTGAATTGAATTATCAAACAGAGCCTTAATTATTTTATTTTTTAAAGAAAAATATTTGAATGGGTTCGATCAGATATCTCCACAAATCAATGCATGCTTTTCGAGATCATGGACCCTTATAGGTGTTTTGACAAATCGTACACTAGCAACCAACACAGCGCTCACATCTGACATCACAACCTTAGTTGTTACTCTTAGAAGAAAATGCTTACAATCAATACTCGTTAGTCCTAACTCCTAATCTCATATACTCGTACCATCATAAGCATCCCCCTATCCTTACAACATAGCTCTAAACCTTGCCTCAAAGTGACATTAAAGATCAATCTATCAGGTAAATAAGTGGCCTTAAGAGCCTGAAATTACGGAGTTACGGTTGCCAACAGCAAGTTCAGTTTCAAACTTCCGATCAACAATCCCCTAGATGAAGAACTTTTATTTTGCTTTGTTTTGATTCTTCTTCCTGGAATTAGGTAGTGCGGAAGCAATGATGATTGAACCATGCATTACAAACTTTTGTACTGAGTTTTGTCATAGTAGAAGCGAAAGAACCAACGTGGCCAGCCCTTTAAATGATTTGTACCCAGGGGAAAAGGCAAAGTTATAGTAGTACCATCTTTAATTACCACTACAGAGACTTCTATCTAATGAGTAAAAAGTACATTTGCATGGTCCATTGCTCCATATCCCAGCGCAAGTCAAGGCGAGATGGAACTAACAGTACTCACTTTAGTCTACCCTAATTAAATTTAAAGGCCTCCCACTTACAAATTTACTTCACAACACTGGAGCTCAGCTGATAGGGTAGCTTCCCAGTTGCTCTCCAAGGCTTAAACTTAACAAGTTCAGTTCCACTGGTTGCAGATGGGAGCCAAGGCTAAGATCAGTTGGCCATTAATGTGGCTTTTGTTCTTGTGCTTTTTCCTACTGAATTTGTCTGATGGTGAATCTTCAAGGTATGAGCAAGAGGAGCTGTCGTGGCTGGCTGACAATGACGACGAAATTAACATGATTCAAGGCAGGCATGCCTCGATCAGGAGATGTGATTTAACCTCTGGAAAATGGGTTTATGATCAAACTTATCCGCTTTATGATCCAAGCACTTGCCCCTACCTTAGCACTGCAGTTAAATGTCAGAAGAACGGACGCCCTGATTCTGATTATGAAAAGTGGAGGTGGAAGCCAGACGGTTGTACGATTCCAAGGTACCTCAATTACCTTCAAATAAGCGCATCATTTTTCAGTGCATTAGTATTCTCCTTTGGGGATTATCTATTCTGGGAAATCTTCTTCTTCTTCTTCTTTTTTTTAGACATAAAATGCATGATTGCATGCCGTGATATGAGTATGTATGTCTTTGCTCCATTGAGTGGTCCGGTGATGCAGGTTTGATGCATTGGAATTTCTGGGGAGAATGAGAAGGAAGAGAATAATGCTTGTAGGTGATTCCATAATGAGGAACCAATGGGAGTCTCTTGTCTGTTTAGTCCAATCTGTTATTCCAACTGCTCGAAAAATGGTCACTTATCATGGTCCTGCCATGGCATTCCAAGCATTGGTAAGGAGAGAAATTTAGAAAGCTTCTATATGGTTAGATGAAAGCCTCTGTTTTTAACAGTGGAATGGGAATGGTACTCTCAAATATTGTAGGTGCATGATCGGTTTAATTGTTGAATTTTGACAGGATTATGAGACATCGATTGAGTTTTGTTGGGCTCCATTTCTCGTGGAACTGAAGAAGGAAACAGCAGGCAAAAGAATACTGCATCTAGACTTGATAGAAGAGAATGCGAAGTACTGGAGAGGAGTTGATGTTCTTGTTTTTGATTCAGCCCATTGGTGGACTCATTCTGATCAATATAGTTCGTAAGACAGAATCTTCTTGTCCCACTTCTACAAGATTAATAAAATGTTTGCATTCATAGCATCATTCCTTTGTTGTTCTATCCTATAAAGTAACTAAATTGCAGGTGGGACTTCCTCGCGGATGGAAACAATGCATATACGAATATGAACCCAATGGTTGCATATGAGAAAGGACTCACTACATGGGCTAAGTGGATAGACTTGAATCTTGATCCTCGCAGAAGTCGAGTCTTTTTCAGGAGCATGTCTCCGAGGCATAACAGGTAATCAACCAGAATTTCATCCTTTGTAAAATGTAACACTCCAACTCTCCAACATTATTAACTTCAATATTACTCTTTCTGTATAACCAGACTAGAGATTGAATGGGTTCCATGGTAAGTCGACAGTTTATGAACCTCAAAAAAAAAAAAATGACACAGATTTAGTGTTTTATTAGTTCCTGACTAGGTTTGACCAATGTAGTTGCCTTCTAAGCTTTTGGATTGTCTCAGACTGAACCTTGAATCAGTCCTTAATCAGGCATGCCAAATTCCATACCAGTTTAACAATGCTAATATTGCAATCTCTAACAGAGCTTTCCACATGCTGATTTAGATTGAAGTATATATAGGTTATTAATCATCAGGGATTCATTTATTGGCAGGGACAACGGCTGGAAATGTTATAATCAGAAGGAACCTCTTCAATACTTCAGTCACCCTCATGTCCCTCCACAATTACCTGTATTAAGAGGGGTGCTACGAAGGATGAGATTTCCAGTATATCTGCAGGATATTACTACATTGTCAGCACTTAGAAGAGACGGCCATCCATCTGTTTATGGGAGATCCATAGGCCAAGAAGAGAAACAGCACGTCAAAGGGTATACCTCTGATTGTAGCCATTGGTGCCTCCCTGGAGTTCCTGATACCTGGAATGAAATGTTAAATGTTCTACTATGAACATAAAATCTGAAGCAATTTATGTTCTAGAACTATGTAAAGGTGGATTGCTCAGATTATTAGTGTCAGTTGTGGTGGTACTTCATCATTTCTCAGTATCATGCGGTTTCTCGAGCAATTCCTATGTTATATAAGTATCCTATATAGATTGGAGTGTCTGACATCAGAGTTGTGACTTTGTGGTAGAAAAGTATGCTTATTCATTGGTCAGTTCTTCGTTTTGGTGCAACATCCTTAATCATTTTAGTTAATTTGCATTGGTTGAATATGCCCGTTGGTAACTAGTAACATCAGAAATTATGCAAGTTCGTCTGAAAAGCGATCAACTCCTGCGACATTTTGTTCTTTTGCGCAATATTTCTGCATCAAATGTCAAGAGATGCTCCTAAAAGGTGTAAGATTTCTGCACCAGCTAAAGGATTAGTGATTTGTTATTAGTTTAATCATGATAGACTACAAATGTTCCAAACATGGTCCAAAATTCCCCTCAATTAGGGAAAGAGAAATGATCATGAAGCTTTACAGCTCACCCTTCCAACAAATCATGGTGCCTTCTGTCTCCCAAGCAATATCATATGCGCGCCAAGCTT